>NC_133573.1:13827500-18827500 GCF_048773025.1 Camelus bactrianus
CAAGTCTTCATCACTTGCTAATGCTTTTGAGCAAGTAGATTCTTTTTCTTTTGACATGGGGTCCTTGCTACCCGGCTGTTTATTATCTGCTCGCACGACTGCGACCTCTTAGCATGGACACCTGCTCACCCTAATAGGTCTTTGGGAAAAAACTCAAAACTAAATAATTCCTTTCATTTCCCCTCCATGTTCCTCTTCCTGTGGCGCTGGGAATCCTTCTGAAGATGAGTGGAAAGAAAGCTTGGAAGGTTCTGGATTTATTCTCCTGGTGGTCTCATGGAAGCTTCTGGGTGGACCGGGGAACTCTCTCTAGTTTCTGAAACTCTAGTGAATTTCAGCATACCCCTATCCTCCTAGGGGGCTGTAAACACCATCTCTGCCTGGAAGGGGAGTCTTATCTGGGCTAGAGGGGGCACAGAAGCCAGAGGCAAGAATCTAGAAGGTAGGACTATCCAGAGCATTAACAAAACAAAGGGTCCATGAGCAGTTACACAGGTGGGGTTGGAGCCGGAAGATGTACAGGGAGGTCAGAGATGCTTGCTTCCAGCGGCATCTGTGGCTCACACTTGCTTTTATGACCCCGTAGTGTGAGAGGATGGGTTTGCCAAATGGGAAAAAATTTAAATCTTACAGACAAAGCTTAAGGACCCCTTGACTTTCATCCCCATGTCCCATAGTTAAAAAAAAAAATTTTTTTGAAGTAAAGTCTTTTGTTTAAATGAGATTTTTATGTAAAAGTTTACTGTTCATCCAGTAAATACATGAGTATCCCCTGTACACGTGTCCCATGTACTATCATTTGCTAGGGACGCAGCAATGAACAAGGTGCCTGCCCTGTGAAATACTCACATACGATGATTTGAAATTGTGGTGCCTGCCGTGAAGAACTGCACCGGGGGTAAAGGGACAGAGAGTGACCGAGGCACTGGAAAGAGGACTAGGCAGATACAGTGGTTGGGGATGGCTTCTCCAAGAAAGCGAAACATGCCTGTCAAGGACAGAACTGATGCAAAGGCCCTGAGGCAGGAGACAACATGGCCAAGGTAGCTGAAGCGCAGTAACTCACACGAAGAGTTCCTTGTAGCTTATTTTATACCTAATAGTTTGTACCTTTTAATCCCCTTCCCCTACCTCGCCCCTCCCCGCTTCCCTCTCACCACCGGAAACCACTAGTTTGTTTGCTGCATCTGTGAGTCTGTTTCTTTTTTTGGTTATATTCACTAGTTTTCTTAATTCAAGCCTCAGAACACCTCTAATCGGGGCATATTCTAATGGTCATTTTACAGATGGAGAAAGTGAGGTTCTGAGAGGGTAGGCAGTTTGCTCAAAATCACACAGCCAGCAAGCAGAGGGTCCTCAGTGCGGCTGTCTCAATCCACAACCAGACGTGAACTGCAACACGCTGCTGGTGCAGAGGAAGAGGTAGAGGACCCGGTCAGACCTCTGGAAGCTCGATGAGAAGGAAGGAGTCTTCTTGCTTGTTTTTTGCTCTTGATGTGGCTTAAAAGCTGCTCTGCCTGGAGGGATGGAATTGACCAAGTGACTTCTTGGGGTCCACCCCAACTCTATGAATTTCCCTTTTTGTGAAATCCTGAGTTTTTTTAAAAAAGAGTTTTCCATAGTAAATACTTTGGATGGTCGAGTACAATTTTTTTTCTCTGAACTGCATCTTAATAAGGATTTAAGTGGTCAAACCACCAGGAGAACATTCATCCATGAAATCGGAAGTTTGTCATTTGGATACTTGGCCCCGGTTTGACCAGATTCCTTCACTGAGGTTGGGGAGCTGGCTGGCCTCAATTTTGGCCAACCTTGGATGTGAGGTCTGCTTCTTCTTTTGGGAAATCGGTTCCAAGAGACTTTGGGCCCCACTGCCTTGTCGTGAAGCTGTGCCCTCAGGTCTCTCTGGGGAAGTGGACACAGGGGGTCCAGCTCTCTGTTACCAGACTACAGGCCCGCACTGGGGGAGAAGCCCTCAGTGGGCCAGCATCCCCCGCCCATCCCACAAGATCTGCGGCCTCATTTAAGGATCCATGATGCACAGGTCACCTACCACCTGCTGAACACCTACTCTGTGTCAGGCCCCAGGCCCTTAAGGTGTCAACAGTGCTGGGAGGAGCTGTAGCCCAAGGGAGGGGACACCCACCCATGCAGGGGTCTCCCACTAATGGACAGCTCCAGGAAATATCCCCGACTGATTTCAGATATTAGTTCCAAAGGGTTAGGAACTGCTCGGCAGAGCAGAACCATCAAAATGAACACTAGGTCGAAATCCATCAGTAAATATGATTCAGGTTGCAAAAGCTGAATTTGCACCACTCTCCAGGAGTCGGGAGTTTTAGAATCTAGAGGGACTTAAGAAGTTCCCTAGGACAGGAGCACTTACTGCATAAAAATGGTGTTGTAGCCATTGTGTTCTACCAAAAACGTATCCTGAGCAAGCTATGAATTTGATATGGTTTCAGAATTTTAAGTAAAATTTGAAAGGGATTTCTCTTAAAGGATTGGTTATGTATTTATATGCAAGAATTCCCTATCTTCTTTTTTAATTCATATTTTGCTTATTTGCTCTTATGATGCCTTTTTTTTTTTTTTTTTTTTTTTTAATGATTTGTTCTTGTAGCTTGAATCTGGCACTTTTGTGTTTCTTCTGGGCTCCCTGTCAAAGGGGGGATTTTGTCTTTCCTTTCCTTGACTGCCATCTAGAGGCTAATTGGGGTAATGACATGCGGAGAGCTGGGAGAAGGAAGGGGTGGTGGGGTGAGCAGAAGGAATGGATTCTTCTTTCCTGCTTTACTTTCTGTGGAATGCTCATATGTGTCTGTGTCTTCACAAATATTTCAATTCTGAGGTTGAAAGTCTAAATGGTCTTTCTACGCTCTGCTCTGCCTTCTCTCACTTTGATAAAGCTGGCAGTTTCAGACAGTTCCTCAGCCTCAAGCCCAGAGCAGCAACAGGCGCCTCTACATTTGATGCAAAAGCCGATCTCCTTACCTTCTGGGCCTGGGGGTGTTAATCTGTGCCCTGAGATGCAGACACCAAGGTGGAATCAAATGAGGAAGGATTTTAGGTCCAGAGATGGTCATACTGAGTGAAGTGAGTCCGACAGAGAAAGACAAATACCATGTGAGAGCATTTATCTGTGGAATCCAAAAAAAGGACACAAATGAACTTATTTACAAAACAGAAGTAGTCTCACAGACCTAGAAAACAAACTTATGGTTACCAAAGGGGAAGGGAGAGCAGATACACACTACTATGTATAAAATAGATAAACAATAAGGTCCTACTGTAGAGCACAGGGAACTGTATCCAACATCCTGTAATAACCTATAAGGAAAAAAATCTGAAAAAAAAATTTATACCTGAATCACTATGCTGTACACCAGAGACTAACACAACATTATAAATCAACTCTACTTCAATTAAAACAGAAAAGAATCAAGGAAGGATTTCAGCAGAGGATCTGCCCATGAGAAAAAATCAGGAAGGCGTGCAGGAGGCTGGGAGAGCCACCAGGCTGCCCTGCGAGTCGGCCTCCTGGTGACAGATACGGAAGACAGGTTGGTGGGGAGGCTGGGTGTGGTCTCAGGAGGCTGGGCACGTCTCTGGAATCCCTGCAGGGGAGCCCGTGTCTCCCCGGTGAGCGTGTGCGTCAGAGCCCTTCTCTGCCCATCACTGGGTGGGTGGGCTGGGGAAGCCGGGGTGTCGTATCTCCGCAGCGGGACCTGGTCAGTTTCCCTCCCTGGAGCTTGTGATACTGCCACCAACCAAGGTCCCATGTGACCTTGTCCCCCCACCTGGGGTCTCTCTCTCTCTGACTTTCTCGCCCAAGTCATATCCAAGCCTCAGGGGCCTCCTAGTCCACCCACCCCAAGCCTCAGGGCTCCTTCCCACCTGGGCAGTGTGAGCTCGCCTTCGGGCCCACAGCCTGCCGCTTCCCGAGCCTGGGTTGCTTCCTCCAAGCATTCGCTCAGCTAGTGTCCACCACCCCCTCTTTCTCCATCTTCTCCCAAGGCTAGGCCTGACCCCGTATTTTATATTTCTATCTGCATCATCTACACCTGCATTCTTAATGCCACAATCTGTGCTTCCCTCCTTGTTTCTAAGAGGCTGTGTAATCTACTGACTTACTCAGTCTGTTTTAATGGTCTCCCTCCCAGGAGTGTCAGCTGGATGAGCAGCGACCTTGGTTCTATGTCCTAGTATAAACCAATAACTAGAGCAGTGTCTGACATGTGGGAGAAGCTATAAGTCTTTGTTGAATGCATGAGCGCTGCTTTTCTCTGACCCTTTTTGTATCTATATCTCCATCAGTTCTCTCTCACTTCTATTAGGAGCCTCTACCAGCTGCCATCCCTGCGCACAGGTGGTCACTCACCTCCCCGCATCCTTCAGCGGGTGTGTGAGCAGCCCCCATCATGGCCCCGGTGAGACAGCAGCAGCGATGCTAAGTCACCTCCAAGGCTACACCATAAAGACACGGTGGCATCTGCCTCGCTGTCCCCAGGATCACTGACTCTGGGGGAAGCGAGCTGCCACATCGGGAAGATGTCAAAGAGTCTGAGGAGGGGCCCACGGAGGGAGGAATGGAGGCCTTGGGCCCACAGCCTCGTGAGGGAGCCTCTCGGCCAGAGCGGATCCTTCAGCCCCGGTTGAGTCTTCAAAGGATGGCAGCTCCAGCTGACACCTGCCTCGTGGGTGGTGCTGAAACAGCCCAGCTGCTCTCGGATGCCCAGCCCTCAGAAAATGTGTGACACTGCACATGTCTGTGGTTTTAAATACCTACGTTTGGGGTAATTTGTTGGACAGCAGTAGACAACGAATAGTGTAGGTGTTGATTTTAGAGATCATGAACCTGAAACTCACAGACACTGACTTACCTAAGTTTGGGCACCTCGGGGGTGGCAGGCAGGGTTTCACTCTCCAGAGGGGCCAGAGTCCACTTGGCCCCACAAATCACTTCAAGTTCTGCACTTTCTGTACGTCCAGGGTGAAGGTCATGGTACGGGAGGAAGAGCGTTCACTTAATCTAATTGGGAAGATGCTGCTCCTCTGCACACACCAGAGGGTGGGTCGTCAGGCAACAGGCCCTCCAGAGCAGCTGAGAAGCAGAGCCACAGGTTTGGTTTGATCTGAATCTGTGTCCTGTGGCTCACAATGCCTGGCCACACGTCTCTTCAAAACGACATCAGGCCAAAGGAATTCATAAGCTGTCTGCCTCGCGAGCCCTCCCGCGACCTGTCTGTAATAAAACCAGTATCACCTTCATTTCAACTTGGACAAGCTTTCCGTCCAGGGTTGTGGCTGTGTTTGCTCGCAGTAACCAAGGATTTAAAATCTCAGTGATGCAATCTTCCCTGCCATGCCTCTCATTTTTAAAAAATGCGTGGCTATGGCAAAGCAATTAAGTCATTTATTCAGCTTCTGATTTCATTTCTCTGCCCCCAACCCTTTAGCAGCATTCATTCCATCGAGTTAAAAAGAAACCTCATCGGAATCGCCTTTTTAATAAAATCGTCATCAACTTCCCTTTTGTTGGGCTTTATCTGTACTGTGGGGACCAAGGTTAACGGTCAATCAGCCGGAGCCGGCAGGCAATTTCCCCCCTTCCTCCCTGGGAGCCTGGGCTCAGCTGGAGGCCACCGCACCATGGCAACTCCCCAATGACATTATTTCTAATAAATGACAGCCTGAGGGTTTATGGGGTGTTTCTGGCCCCAGCTCAGTGTAACCAGCAGGAGCTGGGGGCAGGGCCATTTCCTGTCTCCTCTACCCAGTGGTTCCTGCTTCATCATGAAAGATCACAAGAGTATTTGATGTTGGTTCCTGGAACAGCGATCGGTTAATTAAAATCGCTGAGCGTTTGAACACATCGGGGCATATCGCTGCCAGCATGCGGGTGTCAGACAGGCAGACAGCAGCCCTTGGGGGAGCAGAGATGCAGGAGGGGCGGGCAGTGGGGTGGAGGAGACAGACAGACGGCAGCAGCTCCTTCTGGCCCAGCGCCACAGGCTCTCCTACCAGCAAATCTCTCAACCTGCAGACTAGCCGTGGAAACCAAATGACCAATTTGATTTCAGCTCTTCCTCTGTCCTGTACGGGGAAGGGCACACAAAGGAAAGCAGAGGTTCTGAACAATCTCTGAACCAGGCAAGCGTCATGACTAATCAAGGAACTTCAATGTCATGCCCAGACGGATGCCTGGTCCTCTGTCACAGGCTGACCCCTGCGTGCTATCATGTCTGGAATGACCAGCAAGAATCTGTTCCCTGACTATTCATTAGATCAGGGAGGGTAGTGGACTTTGCTCTCTGCTTGTTTGTGTCACTCAATTCAAAGACATTTCTTAAGTGCCTGTGGGACTGACAATCAAAGAATCTAGATGCAGGGCACGGGGGCTATTGGAAACATGTATAAAGATATTCAAGATATATCTGCATCGAGGCAATCAAGTTACCACTTCCCTTCCATTGCTGGGGCGCAACCAAGCCTGTCATGGGCTTCATGGCCACCAGGTTTACGATATTCACAAATTAGAAAACTGTGGCTTTCTGTTGAGTGCTAAAATACCTAAAATAAACACGGCCTGGGCCTTAACGAAGTCACCTGAATACGTTTCCTGCAATTTGCGAGATGGAAACATAGAGGCTTTCATTTTCTCTATGCCTGAATGTCTTCACATGCAAACGAATTCTCTATTATAATTAGCCAGTCCAATTATAAATGATTTATTGTTCAAGCATTAACTTTATGTTTGGAAGAAGCCTGGACCAGAAGCACATGACCCAGTGTTCAAAAATGGAACTAGAAACAGCCTCCATCAGAAGACGGAGGAAGAAGGCACCGGCCATTTGCAAGTCAGCCGCACACTCCTGACCGACTGCTTTGAACGGGCTGATTTGCATTTTATCAGATGCATCTGTCTGGTGACGTAAGATTGTAAGGCTGGTTTTCCTTTCAAAGAAAGTTACTTAAAGGCACGTAGCCTGTACATGTCCTCCCTTTGTGGTTCCAATAGCTGAGAAGCTGAAATTGGGGAATGGAAGTTTTTGGCTGGCACTGGCAGGATCCTGACATACAGTGGCCCCTTTTACCCCATGCAGCTGCGTGGGCGACAGTTTTGAGGATAGGCAGGGCAGGGAGTCGTCTAGGGCTCATGCTTGTCTGAGACAAGGGAAGCGGGAAGCCAATCTCTCCCACGTGTGCTTAAAGTCAACCTGTCCCTCCCTGCTGGCTGCGTCCCCTCCACCTGGACGCACTGTCAGATCTCTTTCTCCCAAGGTTAAAAAAACTAACTATCAAAAGTAAAAGCCCAGAGCCCTCCTCCCCAGGCACCTGGAGCCCCTCTGGTTATCCCCTACCTGCCCCAACTCCTTGAGAAGATGCCTGTGTCTCGCCATCTCCCCTGGCACGTCTCCCCGTCTGTCTCCAGGCAACTGTCAAGGGGCGTCTTCCTGTTCCAAGTCTAGGGGCATTTTTGTGTCATCTTGGTGACTTTCTTGCTTTGTCTCTTCCTGCTTCTGGCTCTTTGGACACAACCCTATCCTGGTTTTGAGCATGGGTCCCTTGAACTTTCCTGGGGACCCTGAGGCCCTCTCTTCTTGCCGGGCATCCCCATCCCAGAGCTTCTGTTCGGCTCACAGCTCTTCTAACCCAGTCCTGAGCCGTGGGCTCCACGCTCGTGATCAACTACCGACAGGTGTGATGTCTCCCAGGCAGAATCTATGTTCCGGATCAACGTGCTGGAAGTGGAGTTCACGATCGGGCAGGGGCTGCAATCAGTGCATCTCTGTAGAGCCAGCCCCGTGCATACCAGAGGCACTCAATAATTGTTTGTTGGCTGATGAGGATCTTACTCTGAAGGCAGAGTAGGGCAGAAGTGTTTGAGAACTTCAAGAGCAGATGAAAGTTCCCAAGCGAGGCAAGGAGCGTGGCTTGGAGTGTTTATCAGAAGCCTTCCTTCCTGAAGCCCTGTGAGAGGCCAGGTCTCCAAGACGACCGCTTCCTCTCTGGGCGCTGTTTTTAGCACCACCTGGTGGACATCCCAGGTCATGCAGTGCGCCCTTGATTTAAAATGACAACACAGTTAGGTTTGAACTGTAATAGCACCGACCATACATTTGGCGTAAATGGCATTTAATCTCCACAGTGAGGTAGGTATTCTCTCCCTCATCTTACAGGTGAGCCAACTACATCGTAGGAAGTTTAAGGAACTTGCCTGAGTTCACACATCTAAGTCCCCAACACCAGCCCTCATCACTCAGCTGCAGACGTTGGTTATTTTTTTCTCTGTGTTATTTAGCTGTTATTATTTTAGCTCATCCGTGGAAGAGCATGAGCAGTCAATTGACTGGTCTCCTAGACTGTGCAAGAGACATTCTAGCAGTAAAATAGTTAAACCAATGGTACTAATCAGAGCAACAACAGGGCAGAATGCGACGTACGGCCACAGTTCTGGTATTTCCTGGATGTCATCTCACTGAATCCCTGCAGCTGCTCCAGAGTCAGGCTCTTCAACTCCAGCAGGACAAACAACACAGGGAAGATGCTCAAAGGGCCGCAGGTGTCTGGATACAGGTTCTCTTGTTTAGGAGGTTTTTATGTTATAGGTACCAAGCAGAGCGGTTTCAGACAGCATGTCTACTTTAAAAGACTCTAAGTGGAAGGAAAACCTTTAGAAAAAAGGTATTTTTAGTAGAAATTGTCCTTTGTAACAGGGCCATTTGTGAAGGTTCATAAATAAAGGGGACGTCCTGAGATACTCAGTCAACATGTGATGCAGCAAAACAAAACTTGGGCTGTAAATTTTAACTTTTTGAACTGAAACAGTTTAAAAAGCATGTGCTTCCAAAGATCAATGCTTCCATTCACATGTTGGCTGAGTATTAAGTCAAGATCGTTCCCCTCTGACCGCAACTCGTCAAGGTTTACACTATACATCTTTTGTATTTTCTCCTATTAGTCATCCTTGGCCCCTCACCCTGAGATGTAATTTCCATGGACCCAATATTTATACATAATTGAAATGTGTCTACTCTGATTCATTTACATTTTCTAAATGGAATCATTTTCGCTTCTTACATCCATCTCACTTTCTGACAGCGGCAGGATTCCACAAGCTTCCAAAAGGCAACAGACCTGAACCGATCGTGTACCTCTGGTTGCCTGAGGTACGTGTCTGGGACATGCATCTCTGCGTAGCTTTTAACTGGAAAGAGCACCTGAGAACACACACAAAAATGTTTTTAGATTTTACTTGCCTAACTATATGAAGATCTGCTTTTTTTTTTAAATAGTGAATAGTTTTATCGTAAGGATTAGATCAGAGAAGACTATTGTTAGGGCCCGACTCACTCTCCATTTCCCACTAAATTCTTATGTTGAAACCTTAACCCCCAATGCAACGGTATTTGGAGATGGGGATGCTGGGAGGTGATTAGAAGCTTTTAAGAAGAGGAAGAGGGTGAGACTGTGTGAGGACCCAGCCGGGAGGTGACCCTCTGAAAGCCAGCAAGAGGGTTCTCACCAAGAACCAAATCCTTGGACACTTTGACCTTGGACATCCAGCCTCCAGGCCTGTGAGAAACAAGTGCCTGCTGTTTATGCCTCCCTATCGGTGGAATTTTGTTACAGCAGCCCGAGCAGACTGATACAAATATGATGAAGAAGAGGGTTATTGGTTGCTTTTTTCCAGTGACTTTTAAACACATGAGGTAAACATGGCATTTTGGCTTTTTAAAAAAATAGTGCGTTTTTCCCCCTTCAGGGTCTCTCAGTAAGGCAAGATGTCTTGCATTTCCACTGAGTCTTGGTTTGGTTCAATAGAAAACCTTCATTATATCTGTGCCAGTGGCCAACTGCACTCTATCAACAGGGCTGGACACAGTACAAGGCGGGAAATAAGGAAGTAACACAAGGTCAGGAGAAGTGCTTTTGCCCACCCTCGAATCCTAGCACCCAGAATAATGCACAGAAACACAGTAGGTACTCGAAAACCATTCACTCAATGAGTGGGTGGAGTGGAAGAGTGAAAGCATGGCACTGGTGATGGGAAGGCCATGGGTCAGGATCTCGCTCTTCCATGAACTAAAGAGCTGCCTGACTGTGGGCGGGGTGATGAATTTCATTTAGCTTCAGTTTCCTCCTCAAAATGGGCCTCATAATGTCAATGCTGCAAGGCAGTTGTGAAGATTTAAGGCGACAAGTGCAAAGTGCTTTGCATGAGCCCAGATGCTCATGGGACCCTCGGTGCTAGTGCACCTCTTGTTTCACAAAAAGAAGGGCTGGAGTTGGCAGGGAAAAAAAGTGCATGGAAGAGCCAGGGCTAGATCCGGATGTTAAAGGAATAAAGATAAACAGATGGAAAGATGTCTCATATGCCACTAAGGGAAAGACAGAATCCGGATGCACAAGACAGTGCAGCGCCACCCCAAGCTTACACTATGATCCCAATAATGGTTTTTTAAAAAGCTCGCCCACTAGGGGCATGAACACAAAGACATTTCTGATGTCACTGACATGCCACTGCAGTAGTCTACCTTCGGCTAAAGGAGGGATAAGTTGGGAGGTGTGACCAGAGATCTTCAGTTCTATCCTTCACGTCACGTGGTTTATACCTCTAATAATCAGCACACCTTACTTCTGTAAAATAATGTAAAGAACAGCTTACAATAGGAGGAGGGGACATTCAACTAGATTGAAAGGGGACGGGATTCCAAGGCAGAGGCATAAACTAAAGGTCTGTCACATAGTTTGTTTTTGTTTTTGTTTTACATTAACAAGAGTGCTTTTGAACACATAAATCAGAAATGTTTCCCTGATTCCCCTCCCTCCACCTTTCCTCCCAGCATCAGTTAAAGGGCTTTGCCAGACCCCCTTTCCTGGACCCGTAGTTGAAGTAGGTAGACATCTTACATCCTGAGCTATCTGCCTGGATTTGGACTCTCACCTCAAATACTAGTGCAAAGTTTCTCAAAGATGTGATTCCCTGCCTGCCCTCTTCACCCCTTCTCGGCCATTTAATCACAGGGGCAGGAAGAAGAGAGCACGTGACCATGAGTGTCACAGGCAGGATGTGGGAAGCAGGGCAGCCTGCGTCCTGTCAGGAAACTGTACTTTTTCCACATGGGCAACTCTTCTTTGAGAAACCCAGAGATTGCCCTGTGTGACTCCATGACCTCTTATCTCCAAATATCAAACAGCTCTTCTACCCTTAACGCCTGCAGGACACTTGGACAGAGCCACACAGCAATGAGCCCTGGACCACGGGATGAATCGGCGTTAAAAAGGGGTGGAATCCAGATCTCCTAACGGCAAGTGAAAACCTCCTCTGTCCCCATCCTTGCCGTCTGCTCCTGTGCTGAACAGGGTCAGTGTCACATCCTGCTGCCTGAGGCTCACGCTTTTTACATCATTTGATGAGTTTGTTTCCCTTTGTGTTTTCAAGGCTGTGCGTTCCGTGAAAACATTCCCCTGGTAATGATCTGTCACCATCGGTAATAATAACAAGCCACATCACGTGGCCGCCCTGGCAGCGGTCGGGGAGCAGAGCCCGGGTCTGGCAGGGCTGAACCAAGATGATGATGTGACTGCAATGCTATTTCTGGAATATATACCCCTCCAGGGGCCCGGGGGGAGTGCAGAGGGTAGAAGAGCTGATTTTTATTGGAATGTCAATCTGTTTCACTTTTGATCACACGTGGCATTTCTCTGAGCTAATTTCCTCCACCAAGTGCGGAACTGGCGTGATTTATGTGGACGAGGGCCCCTGAACTTCGGATCACACAACCCACGCGGCCGGGCTGGAGCCTGACTCGCTGGCCCACGCTGAGCCTGTCAGGTTTGGCAACAAAGCCGCAAACATTCGGATGATGTGGAAAGCAAACGTGTTTGCTTTCAGGAGAGGTGTGAATCCCCGGGCTGATGTGCTTTCCCTGGGAAACATTCACAGAGATCCGTTTCCTGGTAGCTCCCCCTTCCCTGGCCCAGCCAGTGAGTTTCACAGAAAGCCCTTGCAGGTTACTTGTCACACCTCAAAGCACAATTTCTGAAAAACAAAATGATGGGCTTCAGAGATTACTCAGAGGATCTAAACTCGGCGGACCTGCGGAAGGACAGTGACACCTGCAATCTTAGTTACGCCTCACCGCCGCCCTCTTCTAACTTCTGACCACCCCCTCGCTTTGCTGTACACCTGAAACACGAAGTCAGCCATGCTCCCGCTAAAAACACACTTGTGAAAACTGTCTGTTGTGGAAACACTATTTTCTTTTCCCGACATGGATGATTAACTGGAAGTATTGAGGTCTAGGCTCTGAATACTCCTACCAACTGGAGATTTTTCTTTTAGCTCTTAAGAGGAAGATTATAAATCTTAACAGTTAAGATTTAGCTTCCATAATTGAAGGAACCTTAGCATAAATTTTTATGTGAGTGAATTACCACCCCATTCATTTCTTTCTAAGCCTGGATTTTACTATGGGGTTTTAAAACCACTTTATGCCATTTGTCCTGAATGGAAGTGGAATAGGTCAAATTCAGAAACCTGGGCGACACAGGGACCGCACTGCTGAGTGAGTATTATCTGATGACACACATTCCATGTCCATCTCTCCTCAGCTTCAAATCATAGTGCCGTTGTCCACTTCTGTTTCTTAAGAACATCTCACTCCTATAACCTTTTTTCCTCCTGTTATTTATCTGGGCCTCAAGTTCAATATTTTGGATGGTCTCTCTCCTTCTTTCCTTCTGCCCCATCCACTGACCACTCACGTCTTGAACAGCAGTCTTCTAGCTTTTTGTTCAATTCCGCCCTAAAATGATTGTGGCGAATTATCTGTCTGCTGGCCCCTACTTTCAGGCTGACGTCTAAAATCCTTTTGAAGGATGTAGTTCCAAACATTTCAGATGTATTGAACATCCAGGTTTGGGGGTGCATGGGAAACTTTCTTTCCTGAAAATTTATTTACAAACACATTTTCTATCAAACTATCATGTTTACAAAGAGACTCTCTGTGACTGTTTGTTGAATATGTATTTTGCATCTTTTGCCCCAACTGAGCTGTGGATTCAGCCCCAGGGCAGGGGCTGGCTTGATCCACGACCCAGGGACGAAAGCAGGTCCCCAGAGATTTCACTCCTCACTCTGGTCCTGGTGCCACAAAAGTATTTGCTAGAGGCGTTTACCTGGATAGTGATACAAGCTTAAGCGGGTATGTTTCAAATATGTGCTAATTTGTGCCAATTTACCACCATTTCATTTCAGAGGGAAACACAAAGACAGGCAAAATAATAAATATGAAATTGCTAATAAAACATTTATAATATGCTGTCACCCGAGGTTACCGGCTCACAGTGAAATAATTACTCTGGATATAATTTATGTAGATGCTCTATAGACTGGCTATATTAACAGCTTTGAAGAGCCACCGTCAGCTCTTTTCCTAACCATTATGCTTTTTGAAAAGGCCCTTCCCCGCCTTTGTAATTAGGACAATATTTTTTCTTTCTGAGAATCCCATTTTAGAGTGATTAATGTAACTATTTGTCTGCCAAATAATGAACAATGAACCAATTGAATTTGCTATCAGAGCACTAAAAAGTTGGCATCTATGATCCAAAAATGCATTTTTTCCCTAGACTGGGAGGCATATCAAGGTTGTATAGACTGAAAAAGTAAAACTTACTCTTACACTTGCTTTTCTCTCCTTTAGGATGAAAAGCCTTTTTCCAACAGCTATCTCTGCTCCTCCGGTTCACTCCCTCACAGGCATGAATTAACCGAACTTGGTTCCAAGGCCAATTGATCCATCATCTAGCTTTTGGCACGAAAGTCTCCTTTCTTCTTCTGGTAGAATCAAAGAGCTGGAAAGGATTCAGAGAGAGTGGGGAAGAGAGAGGGAGGGGGAGATGACAGTGGCTTAAGACTCAGGCTGGGAATGTGTTTTCAACAAACGCACACATTTTGGCTGCTGCCGTATTACATTTTCTCCCACCTGGGAAAATTATCTTGAGGTGGAGCTGTGTGGTTTGGCACATCTGATTTGCTGCAGGTATGAAATGAAATGTACCCAATATGTTGAATTCCATATTGGAATCCCCAAAAAATGTTGAAACAGGAATGCCACGTACCCAGTAGGATTCAGCAAAGATTCAGAGACATAATTAGATGTTTGGCCTCGTCTATTTTCGTTTGGACTCTGTTGGACTGGGAATATCGGAGCATTTTGCTGCTTTTGTTTTTTAACCTCTACAATTGAAGTGGTAGTTTCTCCAGTGCCTTGGGTGGGATTCCTGCCACTTTGTGAACAGCTACATCTCACAGGAAGAGCGCACATCTCTTTTTATTTGTGTGCATAAGCTTTCCGTGGGTCAGAGTGCAATCTAGTGGAAAAATCTCAAACTCGGGAGCTGGAAGCCAGAACCCTCAGGTCTGTCTCCAGCAAGCTAGCTGACCGTGGGCAGGTCGCGTACCACTCCTGGTCCTCATACCATCTTTAAAATGAGGGTTTGGACCTAAGGTGATCACTGAGGTCCCATTAACTTTGAAGACTCTTTTGGGCAGGAACTGGCAAAATATTTGGTTTGTTTTCAAAGGTAAAACAGTGCTTTCTGAAGTGTCAATATTCAGATACACATGCCCTTGTGCATCACTGGAAGAAGAGTGAGCCCGTGATTTGTACTGGATGATTGAAATCTTAACACCTGCTGTATAGGTTCGCTAGGGCTGCCAACACAAGCTACCACCAGCTGGGTGACTTAAACGACAGCAGTGTATTGCTTCACAGCCCTGGAAGATGAAAGTCTGAGATCAAGTTCTCAGAAGGGTTGCTTCCTTCTCAGAGCTCTGAGGGAGAATCTGTTCCATGACTCTCTCCTAGTGCCTCATAGGTTGCTGGCACTCTTTGGTGTTCATTGGCCTATAGAAGCATCACCTCCAGTGGCATTCTTCCCTGTGTTTGTGGGTGTGTCTTCAAATTTTCCCTTTTTATAAGGACACTAGTCATATTACAGGACCTCATCTTTAATATATCTACTTACTTCAAGTAATTCTAAGGTACTGTGGGCTAGGACTTCAACACATGAATTTTAGGGGGACACAATTGAACCCATAATACTGGGAAATGGAATAGTGCTGAAAATCCAAGGTTCCAGAAATGACAAAAGGTTTAAGTTACTTGGACCACACTTGGTGAGCAATTTTGCAATTGCTTCCAAGGCAGCGGTGGGCTTCCAGGGTTGACTCAGGTGCGTTGCTTTCTTCTCTCAGTGCCCCCATCCTTGTTCACACGTGTCAACACGAGTCAGAGACTGCAGTGTCCTCTTTCCCCGTCTCCAACCAGCCGTTCCTCCCAAAAGGACAAAAGAAGCTTAAGGAGTCAACTCATCAGCAGACCCAGCTACACACCATCCAATCCACCATCAAACCAGCAACCTCCGTCTCAGCCTCAGGTGCATCTTCTCCAACCATAACATGGAAGATGCCTCTGTAAACCTGTCTAAATATCAGGAAATAAAAATGACATCCCGTGTGCCTAGAATTCAAGGATGCATAACAAGCCCCTGCTTTTAATGTTTACAGTGGGGGTGATCAGAGCAACATGGTTTTAAAAAATTAAAGATGCAAGTACAGTGCAGTAGAAACTTAACTAAACCCCTTAGCGGATTCCCTGACACAAAAATAAAATTATATTGTGAGCTCTCTGCTATGAAGTTTCTGTTTCCAGATCCCATTTCTCAGCTTTTCTCAGTTTTGGTCCAGTTCCACAGCAGCCAAAGGAACTGGCTTTGTTTTGACCATTGCATTTCTCCAATTGTACTTTATTAGCTTTTCACAGGCTGAATCTCGAAGTCAAAAAAATATGCATACATACATCCATATGTGTGTGTATATATATATTTAGTGTATACTAAATATTTAGTATAAACAATAAATTTTGGAGAGGATGTGGAGAAAAGGGAACCCTCCTACATTGTTGGTGGGAATGTAGTTTGGTGTAGTCATTATGGAAAACAGTATGAAGTTTCCTTAAAAAACAAAAAATAGACTTACCATATGATGCACCCATCCCACTCCTGGGCATACATCTGGAGGAAACTCTAATTTGAAAAGATACATGCACTCCAAAATTCGTAGCAGCCCTATTTACAATAGCCAAGACATGAAAGCAACCTAAATGTCCACTGACAGATGACTGGATAGGGAAGTTGTGGTATATATACACAATGGAATACTACGCAGCCATAAAAAAGAATGAAATAATGCCATTTGCAGCAAGAAAGATGGACCTAAATGAAGGAAGTCAGACAGAAAAGACAAATAACATATAACATCACTTGTATGTGGAATCAAAAAAAATGACAGAAATGAACTTATTTACAAAACAGAAAGAGACACAGACATAGAAAAAAAACTTATAGTTACCAAAGGGGGAGGGGGGAGGGATAAATTCAGAGTTTGGGATTAGCAGATACAAACTACTATATATAAAATTAATAAAACATAAGGTCCTACTGTATAGCACAGGGATCTGTATTCAATATCTTGTAATAGCTTATAATGAAAAAGAATATGAAAAGGAATATATATATGTATAACTGAATCACTATGCTGTACACTAGAAATTAGCACAACACTGTAAACCAACTATACATCAGTAAAAATGTTCAGCGAACATACACAGTGTATTTGGGAGAATTCTCCTGGCCAATATTCTCAGTCCCAAAAGTAGAGATTTCAAGGAGGGTCTCTAGAACAGCAGCCTCAACCGTCCTCCTGAACTCCCATCTAACAGTGAAAGAGGCTGCCAGCAACCATGGTCCCAAGCTTGACCTCTAAGCGAATCTCTGCACGTCCTAAGTGAAGATGGAGTTTGTATCTGAAAAGATCACTGAAGAGACTGCAGGAACAACCTAGAATCCTACCTCCTTTGTCTGCCAGGCCTGTTCCCCAGAAATCCTTGCCTTCACAGTTATCCTAATTCAAATCACTTTCTGCGGACTTATTGGGGTGAGGGTGGCACACACTTTTCCTTTAACCATCTTTTTAGTTAAATCTACTCTCTGACTTCTTTCCTTTAGTACCTGCTAATTTAGGAGGACTTATGTTCCGACTGTGTCCCGGGCATGAGTAAGACACTGGGAACCCAAAACACTGAGGTCATGGCCTGTGGGCCCAGTAGCCTCGCCCCTGTGGAGGGATGGGCATGCAAACATCCTGCGGTTAGTGAGGACAGAGGCGGTCACTGGGAGATCCAGAGGAGGGCTCCCTGCCTTCACCTTCTTATTTTGCAAACAAAGTTGGTTTCCTTTGCATCACTCCCAGCCTTCCCACATCCCTCGGTTTCACTTTTTCCTGTTTGATTTTACCCTTAGGAAGAGGAGGCGTGCAACTTACCAACAAGCAGCTGAGGTGTGACCCCTTCCTTCTGCAGTAAAGGAGGTAGGCACTAGAGATCCCTACCTCCTGAGGCTGTCAGAGGAGCCAATGAGATACCTTATAGGAGGGCACTTTCTGAAGCAGGTACCGACCTGTTGTGTTCAAAATCCATCTCAGGTTTCCACTACGAGGCTCCATCTAGGCAAGTTTACCAGCTCCTGGCAGGAGCCTTTGGGAAATCCCATCAAAGAGGTGGGCATCTGCCTTCTGGGAATGTGGGCGTGGAGACCTGGTGAGGCCAAGGGCCTTGGGGAGATGCCCTCTCCCTAAGATTAATTTCCTTATTTTGTTTTGGAAAGTTCTTTCTAAGTTTAAGAGACCCTCCACAGTGGCCCGGGGTGAAGACTCTGGTGCCTTGGTGCACCACTCTTTTCCGTAACATCCACACGGGTCACGACTGAGTCCCTCTCTTTCAGCTCCGTGACCCACTGTATAATTCTTGCCACCAAATTCCCAAGTCTGTGGCCTCTGCTCTCACACCGAGTGTTGCCTCTGCCATATAAGACGGCACCATGTGACACCCCCGAGTAACCAGGGCTTCCTCGTCGGCCCAACCAGGTCAAATGGAGTTCCCAAATGGTGACCCGGTGGCTCATGTTAATTAAAATGTTCACCCCAGTTGAATTTTGCCTGAATCTGTTTACTCCAAAAATGATTATGAAGTGTCATGGCTACTGCACTATCTGCCCAATTGGATTGACAGCCAATCCCCTTTTGATCAGATAACCAAGCATTTTAAATATTCATACAGTTTTCCATCAACTAGTCTCAGTATTAAACATTCCCGGCACTTCATTTTGCCCAAAGTAGGCTCTCCCCCTTCTGGGGATGGTTGCTATGCAGTGAGACAATGAGGTTCCTCCCACAGGGGTAGGTTAGGGTTCAGCCTTTGTTTTTTTTCTCAGGAGTTCAAACCCTGACTCTCGGATCCTGGGATCTTCTGAAAATTGAAATTAACCCACAGCTTGTACACAGCAGGAGGTAACGTCCATCTTTTGCAGCCACACTCAGAAAACATGGTGCTCTTTGCAGTATTAATTAACAGGAACTTTTTTTTTTTAATCTGACAGATTAAAGTTTATTTCCCAGTATTGAAAGCAAATCTTGTCCCCAAATTATTCATAACCTCAGCCTGGTGGGCATAGAAGTCTCTTTATAATCAAATTAAGCATATTTTAACATTCTTTAGGTGGGAAGGAAGATGGAATAAATCAGTTGTCCCCATAGCTTGGGGTCTGCATTTCTGGGGCTTGAAAGAATCCTCCTGCCTGTTTTTTTTTTTTTTTTATTTCAAACCAGTGAAGCAACATATTTTTGCTTGGGCACAGGACTTGGACACACTGGACTGGGTGGGGGGGTTAGGACCCTGGAATAGCTCAGCTATTACAGTTGCTTAAGGAAAGAATGGATTTCTGATTTCTCTTGGTGAATTTTGACCAGAGATGCCAACTATTTTGAACATACGGACCCTTTTAAAAGTAAAAATAAAAATTTGTCCACATGCCATATTATAAAGTTGTATTCTTAATAAGCTTTGATGGGAAAATTTCACATGTAAATGTGGATTCTAAGATCTTGGTCCTAATTCTCTTCCTTTCCTGGGGGACCTTGGTCTTTGGTTAGGAAATCTGGGGTGGGAGAGAGGGAAATCCAGTTCCTGCTGCTTTAACTAACTCCCTCTTGGTCACTAGGAAGGATTTCAAAGGAGGTCCAATCTGATTCCTCCAGGGCCTGAAGGATACACACCCTCCAGTGCGCTTGTGAACTTGGCCCTAAATTGGCCTCCTCTCCCTACCAGCAACTTCCCTTGAAAGCCCCTGGGTCCTACAGCCTGTGGGTGGCATTATAGGGGGGTGAACACGATGCACATGCCAGTGATTCATGTCCGTGTGGGTGGCCCCTGAAGGCCTTTTGCAGAGGACGTGCGATTGTTTTAAAGCTTCCTCAACGCGCAGCACAGGGCTCTCTCGGGGGCCGGCAGGAGTTTGCTCTTTCAAAGTAGTGCAAGCCAAGTCCAGCTACCCAAGGTGAAGCTGAGGTTAGGTTGCTCTGGCCGCTTCCCCACGGCAGGGAAATGATAGGTTTTTCAAATGGAGACCTCCTGGTGGCCTTCTGGAAGGCCCTTTGTAGTCCTTGGAGCCACAGTTACAGAGGGAAGTACTAGTTTCATCCAGGGAGGGGGCCCGCGGAGGTGAAGGAAGATGGCGGGTACCATTCTCCCTCTGCTCGTCCTGATTGCTCACATCTGGGCCCTTTGGATGCTCCCTCCTTCCTTTAGTGGTTTCAGAAAAGGTCACTGAGGCTTCCCTCTGTGGTTGGGCCCACCTACGTGGGGCCCGGAGGCAGACTCACCCTAGAGGCACAGCGGAGAGTGGATAAGTGGGGAGCGGATTTGGAAAACTTCCCCCAAGACTCCGTCAGCCCTCTGAGTTGCCGGTAGACTCCATGCCAGACGCGGGGGCTGGTGCTTCTCCAGGGAGAGGAGCCTGGTCATTCAGGTTCAAGGGGGTGGCTGTCCAAGCCGAACAAAGACTCCCGGGTTGGAAGGAGCAGCACCCTCAGTGGTCCCTTCTTCCCGAGGCCCAGCCTGTAACGCACAGGGTGGTGATTACGGCCCTGAGCACCCCTCGTTATGTGGAACCAGCCCTCCTCCATCCCTAACCCCAGCTTCCTGTGTTGAAGCGGGCAACACAATGAAGCCTCTGTAGCTTGTCTGTTTGACTAAGGAATATAATTCTGCTGTGTGGCTGGCTCCCAGAGTGGAAAGATAAAATTCAAACCGCCAGGAGCTGTCAGGTTTTTTTTCTGGTTTTTTTCAGGCCACAGGAAGTGGGAATGAAAAAACACATCTCTTTCAAGTGCGGTCTGAGCATACTTGTAAGTAAATGATCAGAAAGGCCTTCCAAGCAAAGAGGGACCCCAGAAGGTGGGTGCCCCTCCCTGCTCTGTCAGGTAACGGGGGGACCTCCCAGGAAATGTGCCTTGGCTAACTCCGTACTTAAGAGCGGATGTCTCTGGGGCATCGCCTTCTGCAAGTCAGCTAGGAGCCAGCTCTTGCTAAGTGGGAAACTGAGCATTTGGAGAGAAAAAAATAACATCCTTGGCATCCCATCTTGACTTTTGCTACCCGGGCTGTAGAAACAGTCCCAGTGAATAGGCCAACAATTACAGAGTAGAATGGGATTGAGGGAAATGAAAGCCTTGGAAATACAAAGATGACAGTTTGGCCCGAGACACCCAACAACGACACAGTCACATCTCTAGCAATATAGTAACAAACCCGTTATCCCACTGATTCTGTGTGCTTGCTCTTTTTTTTTTTTAACATTTTTTATTGATTTATAATCATTTTACAATGTTGTGTCAAATTCCAGTGTTCAGCACAATTTTTCAGTTATTCATTGTGTGCTTGCTTTAATACCATTTGGGATAAGAACTGGCTTGAAAGGAGGCCTGAGGGCATTCGCTGACATCTGTAGTTGGTGTTGGAAGCTGAGATACTTCACCACTGAGCCATTCACGCCTGAAGACAGAGGGGTGACTACCTGAATCCTTCTCAAGCTGGGATTCTTGTGTGTTCAGAAGCATGGGGCATCCTAGGCAGGCATCATGAGAGATGCCAAGAAGCTTTCCAATCATGGGTCTCTGGGAAACAGCATGAGCTGAGTCAAGAGGCACTGAAGGTCTCACCAGTTTGCTGTGTTGTTGGCGGGTCTTCGAGGAGAAGACTTGTCTCTGGGGCACATGTGGGTAAAAGGGAAGCCAGTGGAGGAATTCTCTTGTACCTGGACCACTTCAGCTCCCCTCCCTTTCCTCTCCAAGTTCTTGTTATCAGGATTTCAAGTCTAAAACTACACAGAAATTGGATCCGATCTTTCTTCTCTTTCCTAGTCCCCAAATTCATCTATAGACTCACAGGGTTTTCTCAAAGAATGACACCTCCCTCCTTTGGAGAGGAACCCTCATCCCAGAGTCTTAACAGTTCCAGCACTTTTGCAGGGGGGTGGCCTACACTCCATCAATAATTCACCCACCTCCATGTCCTCCCAGGATCGCAGCAATACCCATCATCTCCCTTCCAGAGCTGGGAAGCCCCGAGGCACCCAACCGCCTCTCATTTCCCTACCCTGGACACTACGAACCCAAAGCAAAGCTGTGTTGGTCTGTCCGTGATGTGAGCCCTCAGAGCCTACTCCTCACTCAGCCACACTGGCTGACGGAGAAGCCTGGAGACCCACCTCCTGCCCTACAGGCCCCTGCCGCTGTGGGCAGCAGGGTATGCTGGGAAATGACCGTGTCTGGAGCCCCCAGGCTCAGGTCTGGAGCCTGCTCTTGACATGGACTACTTGTGTGCTTTGCGGCACATCACTGGGCACTTACAAGCTCTTTGAAGCTCGCTTTCCTCAGCTGTAACAGGGTAACATCGATCTCACTGAGTTTACCGAGAATGGAATGCTTTATAAAGTCCTGTATAGACGCAAGCTGTCATCAGTGCTCAGAAGTTTAACGATGAAAATCCTTCATGCCTTGACCACCCACTATGTATCGTCATCCTCATCAGCGTTTGCAGAATACCCACAACATGAATGTGTCTAGAGGCAAAAAATGTCAGTGCAACGGTGTCTGATTGTTACGATGCCAGAAGAAAAAAGAAGAAAGAAGGAAAGAAGGAAAGAAGGAAAGAAGGAAAGAAGGAAAGAAGGAAAGAAAGAAAGAAAGAAAGAAAGAAAGAAAGAAAGAAAGAAAGAAAGAAAGAAAGAAAGAAAGAAAGAAAGGAAGGAAGGAAGGAAGGAAGAAAATCTGGAACACACTGTCCCATTTCTTCTAGCCATAAAGAATCCTCCATTGCAGTTGTATTTGCTCTTGGTAATGAATAGTAAACAACACTGATTATGGAGATGATGGAATTCTTTGCACTCCTTAGTGCCTGCCGTCACTGCTGACTCCTTGTTGTTTTTCACACACACACACCCAGACCCACATACACATACCCCAACTCACACCCTCATCAAGTCCTGAACCAACAAACCATGTTCTTACTCAATGCTCAAACTTACTCAAACACGGAGGGTCCCCTGAGAACAGAGCATTCATACAATCATTAGCCGAAAGGGCACTGTGTCCCCTCTTAGGTCAAGTCGATAAGCACCTCTGTGGTTCAGAGTACATGAGAGACCAGGGGCTTGCCAAAAACGAGAGGAGGTGGGGAGCCGACAAAATGTGGGTAGGGGTTCGCTCTGGCGGGTAGAAAACGCTGGACAAGCCCTGCAGAGCCAGTCTCAGGATGACACATCGTACACATGGCGGCTAGCTCGGGAGCGCTGGGAGCCAACCCCAGGCATTTCCTCTGCTCCCGGCATCACTCTTCACATTTGGAAAGCACACAAAGTGGAATGGTCGTTTCTGAAGTTCTACATCCTGACTGCTTTCCTGAGAAACATTATGATAATCCCTGTTCCAAACCATCCTTCCGTCCTGTGCTAAAAATCCAACAAACAAACCTTCTCACCACGGATGTTACGTAGGTCCCACATCTGCTAAGCAACTGCTCAGAAACTCTTCAGGGATGTTTTCTTTTGAAGGCACATCAGATCTTTGAGAGAAAAGAGTAAGAAAAGAAAGACCGTGAGAGGGAAGATGAGGACAGAAGACGGGCATCTTATCCGAAACCTGCCCAAGTGTGGGTCAGCCTTGTCTGAAGGGGCAGCAAAGCACACGGGGATGGATGTGGGCGTCCAGGTCAGATGGAGACCTGCGCCCAAGTTCTGTTCTTCCCCTATCGGCGAGACCCTCCCAGCACCGCCCCCGCCTATGTCTACATTCTCAGTGTCCCTCATTCTCCACTTAATGAAAGACAGCCATTACTGTTATTATTTCATAAATTTTCCAGACAGCGATGTGCTGGTTGCTGCAGAAACCTCTCACTGCTCTAGAGCTCTCAGAAGTTCGTGTAGCTTAGACGAGCTGACCTCCAATTACAGAAATGCCAACACAGAACTTGCCAATGGATAGACACCTTGGTTTCCCCTGTTCATTTTCTGTAAGGAGAGGCCTGAGGATACCTGTGGTCAACAAACTACATAATCTATTCCCAGTTCAAAGAAGGAAACTATTTATGTGGCAGTATTGGGCTTGAGGTTACAAAACTGCAGTTCAGGAAGGTGGGAGGAGATTTCCAGTGCCCTCAGATTTAGCACGGGGTGTTTCAGCCACTGTCCCACCCACGGCCCTGACAGCATCATTGGGGAGAAAACAAAGATGCCTCCGCCTGCAAGGTGCTCTCAGGGGTGACCGGGCTGAGAACAGTCAGAGAAACACTGACGTGTAAATCAGAGAGAAGCCATTTGTCTGTGAGCCTCGTGTTTGCTTTAGGATGCTTTAGAGTTTCAAATGGGAAAGGTGACACTGTCTGGGGCACTCCCTGGAAGCGTGGGAAACCACAGGCTTCGGAGAGCCCAGGACCTGGAACGATCTGTGTTTATTTCTTCCACACGCTGATAAGTTCTAGCTTTAATTCCTTCACATACTTACTGCACTGACTTTTTATTACTGCCTCTGCTCTGGGTGTCCATTAAACACAACACACAGGCTCACACAACATCAGTAATAATAACACAAACTGTTGCTTGTACAGTTAATGGAAACCGAATGCCCCAGTAGCTCACAACTCCACGTATCATGTGTTTTTATTTTTCCCACTGACTTAGGAATTGCTCTCCCTGAGCTAATTTTCTTCCCTGTTCACTCCACCCCAGGCCCCGAATGTCTAGAGTCTAAGGGTCTCTTGTCCGCCACTCTTAGAGACGTCCATCTCCTCGAGGCTGAACTTGTCTGCCCTGTTCCATTACTCACATGCCATTCCTCACAGGTGGGGACCTTGACTGTCTGGAATTCCTGCTGGAGATGAAATACCGAACCCAGCAGTCCACAGAAAAGCTAACAGACAGCTTCAGTACACGCAGCCAGACCTCTCGGAGGGGTCAGATGATTAACTCACGGGAAAATGTGGAGGGGATGGCAGAAGGCAGGATGTAACTCACATTCTAATCGGCTTCTGGCACTGGGGGGTCCCGAGTCCTAGGTGGGGAAGAGCTCTGCTCTCTGTGAGCAGGAGATCACAAGTCTGGGGTTTTTCTGCAAAGCACATAAATGCTACTGATTCTTTTTTTAATTTCTATTTTTTTAAATTGAAGTCTGGTCGGTTTATAATGTGTTAATTTCTGTTGTACAGTGTAATTTTCAGTTACACACACACACACACATATATATATTCCTTTCAATATTCTTTCTCATCATAGGTTATTAGAAGCTATTGAATACAGTTCCCTGTGCTCTACAGCAGGATGTTATTATTTGTCTATTTTATATACAGTAGTTAGTGTTTGCAAATCCCAAACTCCCAATTTATCCCTCCTCCCCCCTTTTCTCCCCTGGTAACCATAAGTTTGTTCTCTATGTCTGTGAATCTGTTTCTGTTTTGTAAATAAATTCATTTGTGTCTTTTTTTAAAAAAGATTCCACATATAAGTGATATCATATGGTATTTTTCTTTCTCTGTCTGACTTACTTCACTTAGAATGACAATCTCCAGATTCATCCATGTTACTGCGAATGGCATTATTTTATTCTTTTTTATGGCTGAGTAGTATTCCAGAGTATATATGTACCACATCTTCTTTATCCAGTCAGCTGTCAATGGACATTTAGATTGTTTCCATATCTTGGCTATTGTAAATAGTGCTGCTGTGAACATTGGGGTATACGTATCTTGTCAAATTAGAGTTCCTTCCAGATATACACCCAGGAATGGGATTGCTGGATCTTATGGTAACTGATTCTTTCTTGATGGAACTTTTTAGATGCTTTGTTCCCAGTTTAACCAGCCTTGCACCTGGCCCTCATCTGTCGTATGTCTTTTTGGTAATCTTGACAGTGAATGAGTCAGAACTACTGTCTCTTCTTTCTTCCTGCTCTCTTTTGCCTAGCTTCAGACTTTTTTAGTAGTTTAAAATATTACATGGCTGGTCAGTAAGACAGAAATTACTAAGAAGGTTTCAGAGACATGTGGTATGAGTCCCATGACGATACTGAGTCTTGAAGTTAGCAGGGCAAGTTACTGGTGGGGGAGTCAGGGATATAGTTGAGTAATGTGTTCTTCATTCAGTGAGACAATTTGCTCACAAATCTGTTGTTTTGTAATTGGATGGAGGTTTTACATTTCTAAACATCCTGAAAAATCTGTGAATTTGGTTGAAGACATTTTGTCCAGTGGTCTCCTGATCAATTCAGATTTCTTCCTTGGTCCCTTCTTCCTGTTGCCTGGTCTTTGGGTCTCTTTGTTACTTATTCCCTGACTCAGTGAGGGAGGGGTCCCACAGAGAAGGAGAGAGAAAAATACAACTCTATATTCTTTCTATTTTGGAATCTGTTAACATTTTCTTGAGACTAGGAGACTAAAATTCTGGGTAAAATGTGTTTGGAGGTGTGTATTCAGGTAGTATAGTGTAATGGTTAAGAGCGGTCTAAGAAAACCTGGACTTGAATTATTTTAATTAACTAAATTTAGTTAATTAAACTAACCTTATACGACCTTGGACAGAATCATTAGACTCGGTTTATTTTTCTCATTTGTAAAAAGGGAATAATATTCATTTCATAAAATTGTTAAGGGAGTTCAGTTCGCTAACGTATGAAAAGTCCTCAGCTATGTTCCCAACATGAAGGAGTGTTTGTTCAGTGTTATGTAATAGGGAAGAGCAAACCTGACTCCATGTTGGATCTGTTCCTTTCACTTTAACCTTTATGTTCTACTGCTTTTGCTTCAGGTTAAGAATGTTGCCTATAGCCTGAAATATACAGGACAGTCCATTCTCAAGGCTCTGACCTTTAGAGGCATCACCCCTTTGCATTCATATAGAGATAAAAATTTGCAGAACAGAGAATAACATTTGTCTTGCTGGAGGTTTATAGGAACATTGTGACTGGACCCACGTGGACGGCTGCAAGAACAAAGGATTCCGGCACCAAGAAGTTTGCAACAACCAACCACACCCCCTCCCCTTTTAATATATAAGAAGCCTGAACTCTCACTCAGGTAAGATGGTTCTTTGGGACACTACCCCACCATCTTCTAGGTCTGCTGACTTTCTAAATAAAGTTGCTATTCTTTGCCCCAACAACTCATCTCTTGATTTATTGGCCTGTTGTGCAGCAAGCAGTACGAGCTTGGACTCAGTACCATTATTATTATCATTATTATTATTCTCTGCAATATCCCGTGAATCTACTACACACGGGAAACTAATGGTTCAGCTGGCAAACTGTGACCCCGTATGCCCAACACTTTATGTTCAGTGTAGCGGGATATTTATGAGAATTTAGCTGATGCTTTTCTCTCTTCCCCTTTCCTTTCCTTTGTTCAAACAGGTAGTGGGTTGCTCCTTGGATGCCCAAGTTTGTGGGTACAATCCATACGCTACGCCGTTAGACATAGCAAAATTTCTGTAAGTGGATGAAGGCAATTTCAGATCGAATGGACAAACTCATTTATAGCTAGTCCTGGAATTACATGCCCTGAACTTTCTGTTCACCCATGTCCAGGAATTTGGGGAACTCAGTCGCTTTTCGGGGCACGTTTGGCAACTCTCTTTGGAAAAACACAAAAGAGAAAGTTTGGGAAATGTCTGCAGTTTCTGAGCGAGGCTGCCTAAGCTTTCAGATGCTTCTAAACTCTTCTAAGGCCCACTGCAGGGGCATTTAAAATACCCAGAATGAAGTAGTGCTCACCTGATTTTTTTTCCCTATTTTGACCAGTTCAGCCAATCACTGTTGCCACTTTGCATGCAGGCTTCGCCCTAAGGGCTTGGTTTTCACTCAGCCTCACATGAGAAAGTTGCTAAAAGGAATGACAAGATGGCTTGGTTAACCTGACCGTGGTCCCCATTTAACTAGGCTGGGGCTGTTCCAAAACTTTCTCAGTTCTGGACTCCAAAGACTCTTCTGAAAGTGTTGAGGAGTGCAACTGAGAGACTTTGAGGTCTGTTCCCAGGAACTCTGGAATCAGCCCAACTTGTGTCCTGGCTTCAGCCTAATTAAAGCCTGGAGGCTGGTGGCAGTAACACCACCTTATGGTGTTTCATGGTTCGCGGGAGGCTGCGCCTGCATGTCTGCACCCGTCCTCCCAGTGGCCCTGGGGTGTGCTGGGCAGGCTCGTGGTAATCACAGTAAAGGCTTCTCGCGCTCTTGCTCTGTGCTAGAATTCATACGCGGCACCTCAGTGTCCACCACAGCCCGTGAGTAGCACCCGTACACTATTTGAAGGTCAAACAGAGGCTAAGAGGATCTAAGTTTGAGCTGAGGTCTGCCCAGCCCCGTAGCTGTGCCCATCACCTCCACACAGCAGGCAGGCTCCAGGGAGTGGGAGCCTTGGCACCACCAGGAACAAACCTCAGAGTTCTCCTTCCCTAGCTGGTCCTCTTCCTGTTACATGGTGCTAAAGGCACTCTATATTTTGGATTATTAAACTTTAAGCAGCTTATAAACTCGCTCAGTTTTGCTTACCCTGCAGCTGGGAGTGATTAGCGGGGACGCGCCCTCCCCGGTCAGCTCACGCAGCACAGCAGGGCCAGCTCTGCCCTCCCGCTGTCCCCTCCCTCTGTCCCCTCGGGCAGCATCTCCACCCGGGCTGCCCAGCCGGGGAGCAGCTTTGTAAGTGATGCCGATGCCCTCTGCAGATGACAGAAATAAGGGTCTCTGGGGTGGATGTGGTCCAGGCACGAGTATTTTCTAGAGACTTTCAGGTGAATCTCACAGCAGCCAGGGTGGGGAACCATGGGCTCAGGCCTCAGAGTGTGAGCCCTGAAGGCGGCTGGATGGGAATTCAGAAGGGGGCCGTGGGAATGGCTCACCATCTTGGCTCCCACATGTATCTCAGCCAGCCTTTCAGAGGGAGCGATGGGTCCACGTAAATCGTTTCATACAGCAATTAGCACAGTGATGGGCACAAGGAATCCATTTTTTCTGGTTGCTGCTTACAATAGATGAGGAACCTGTAATTCAGAGCCTACTGATGGCTTCCCGAGGGTGGGGGAGGTGTTCTGGGATCCCCGAGACAGAACTGGGTATATGTCACATGAGCATTTTTCCAATGAGGGGCACACTGCTGTCTTCCAAGATTTCTCAAAGGTTTCTGTAATTCAGACAAAGTTAAAAAGCTTAAAAAGTTACCTTATTGATGATTCTAAAAACAGCAGCGGGACAAAGAGAGTCCAGGACGTCAGAGCTGGAGGAGGCCAGGGGTTCCCGACCTGGGGGGCAAGTGACAGTGACCTGGGGGCTGCTGGAAATGCTCAGAGGTTGTGACTTTATCACCTGTGGGAGGGATGGGGAATCGCAGTTTAGAAAATCTCCTCAGGGGAGCAGCCAGGGTGAGAAACTGAGGTCTAGCGAGACCGGCTTAGTTTCCAGAAGGCGAGACTGGGGCTCAGCTGACTGTCTCCGTCAGCTTCTCTGCCCCTGGACCACGAGTCCTGTTTATTATCCATTGCTCCCCGGCTCTGCCAGTCCGATGACCCTCTTTCGTTGCCATTCCTAACTGCCCCACTGACCTCTCTGTCTTCTTGTATTTCTCAGATAGATCTCTCTCTCTCTCTCTTTATTTACTTATGTCTCAGAAACATCTCCCACTAATTTTATCATCTTCCTTGACTAGAAAACTTCCAGGGCCAGGACCAAGGTGAGGCCTCAGCTCAGAATTTAAGGGGGTAGGCAAAAATTCTGTGACTGAGGGTATCAGTATTCAAAAGCACTGCTTTCTAAAAATCAAAATGAATGCAAAAAAGTCCCATAATGAATGAAAATACAAAAATTTAAAGATGATGTCAAAAATCACTCATAGTGCTGTGAAGAGCTGTATTAAAGCCTGAGGCCAAAGGAAAAGAATCAGTGGTATTGATCCTGCCTGTATTTAAAAATCTGACATTCTGTTCATCACAGGGTTTTATTTCCCCATTAGTTTAGTGCGTGAAGATATTGTTGACCTTGAAGGCTGTCGGGGCGCCCCTCACTTGCCTGGCCCCAGGCCCAGCCATGAGGCCTGCATCCAATCAGTGGGGACGGTGGGGTGGGGGCAGATCAAAGCTGTTGGCCGTGATGGGGATGGGTCAAGCCACAGGGGCGGGAGCTGGGACACAAGATACAGTGCTGTGGGTGGGAAGACAGAGATACTTTATATAAAAGTGGACAGAAATATCCCTTTCCTATCAGCTGGCACCAAAGTTTTCACTAAAGGAGAGACCAGACTTCACGTAAGATGACTCATTAATCTACTGCTTAAAGAGAAGGTAAAACTCTGAGCATCTGTTATTAGTAGCCAAGATGATTTGGAAAAAAAAGATGACCACTAGTTTGTTCAGAAAGAAAAGGAGGAAAAGCATCTTTGGGGGGAGCAGGAGTTGCTAGTGTCTGAGGTGTTTGCATTTGAAACCTATTCTTTCCCACTTCCTGAGCCTCCTAGTAAAGTCTATAGACATGTCTTACGTGAGCGGGTTTAATGCAAAACACGGGGTTGTGCAAATGAGGGAAAGGGATGCATTTTCTGTCAGGGACGAGGCAGCAAGGAAATGAGAGGCTCCTTCAATGGACCAGGAGCTCAGAGCCAGAGGGGTGCACGAGCATGAAACTCTTTGGGAATTCCCAGGAATCTCGCGGGAGGCTTTACACGTTCCAATAATTGTAAAGGGTTGACTCCATCTTCCCAGAAGCTTAAGAGGCCACACTGGATGTGTGGGTGGTGCCTTAGCACGGCTACACAGCATGACGGGGCAGCACCTGGATGTTACCGGCTTGTAGTTGTGTGGACTCTGGGCCCTGTGTGACTACGTAGCTGTTTCTTCTCCAGCCTAGCAGCCCCCTCGCCTTTCTCTCACTGTGAAGAAAAATCATCAAAAACCTAGAAATAAGACAAGTAGGTGCACAGCATGTCCTTTCAATGCCACATGGGGTCCAAAGCCCACTAAGGATTATCTAATGCACTTTCTTCAACTTAGTCTCCTGCTGCTTAGCATTCTTAGATTCGGAGAAGTCACAATATTAAGTTATAGATTTTTCTTTGGTGGAGATGCAAATAATTTCTATCAGGCTGGAAAAAAAAATGATCCAAAGAACATAGTTTATTTTCCCTAAGACCTTAATCAGTTTTGTATCTAACCCATTAATCGTACCCTTTCATTCCTTTTGTTAATTATCTATCGTTATATAGCTTTTAAAATCTCATTTAACTGGTCATAATGTCTTACTGGTTCCCTCATTTATTGAGCTGAATAAAATCTTCGACACGTGTTTATTTCATATTGCATGAAGAACTATGCGTTTACCTTTCTGAAAGTTGTACTTTAGGCTTCTCTGCACCTGTACATCAGCCCGTGGGTGGTTTTCCTCCCCTCCCTGCACAGAACACTTGGAGCTCTGAGCACTGGAATCGCTTGCCACTGCTTCACTGCAACATTTGCACAGCCTAGCTCTTGCTGCGTAGTAGTTGCTTGAATATTTGTTGACTGTTGTCTGATTTCTATCCCCCTTGCCCAGTCTGCTTTTTAAAAAACTTTATAGTTTTTTAATGAGATAACACTGGTTTATAAGATTATATGTTTCCTGTGTACAATATTATATTTCTACTTCTGTATACACTGCAGCGTGCTTACCACCCCCAAAAACTTATTTTCCATTTCACCTGTTTGCTTGGATGACTGGGTTCAGTGTCTCAGATCCAGGGATTGGCTCTAAGCCTTCTGAGGGCAATGGCTTCCTGAGGACCCAGGATGCAGCCAGGAAGTGGAGGGTATTTGATGCTCTTCTCCCAATGAGGAGACTTGGGTACAAAAAAGCCTTCCTCCAGCAGGATTTCTTTAAGTCTCTTGCTTGGGGTTCATGGCCCTGACCACACATAAGAATTAGCTGGGGAGTTAAAAATAGACCCACATCAGCATCTTCAGGGAGCTTGATTTAATGCAAGTGAGCCAGGCCTGGGCATCAGCATTTAAAAATCCTTTCAGTGATGCTTCTGTGCAGCTGGGGTGGAGGACCACCGCTCTGGCGCAGTCCCTAAGCCAGCCCACGGGGCCACGGGCTGTCCTTCCCCCTGGGGCCTCCTCCTCCTCCTCACAGGCGGGTCATTTGAGCTGTGTTCAAAGGCTCCCCCCCAAGCCCCAGGAGCTGTTTTTTATGCAGAGCATCCTGTGTTAGTCCTCCTGGTAGGGCCACAAGGAGCTCCAAAGTCCACAGGAAAATCCCAATTTCTGAAAGATTCTCATCTTATCAGCAATCTCCCTACTGCCAGGACAGAACAGTATTGTCTGAGGTTTTTCTTTCTTCTTCTTTTTTTGATTCTAAGTTTCTGGCAGCCACTAAAATGTCTCAGACGCAGGAGCTGCCTTGGATAGACGATCAGTGGAGTTGAAAACTGCAATTTTCAACAATTTTTGAAAAATCTCACTTTTCTAGTCTGTCCTCTGCTCCCACTGACAGGCCTCTGGACAGCCTGCAGATCTGATTTGCACAGTGCACTTCCCTGGACTCCGCCCCAGCCGATCTCCCCTTCTCCAGCCCATACCCCCTTCTCCAGCCCCTACAAGTTACTGTAGCACTGCTGAGAGTCTGGGTTTCTCCGCACGTGCCTCTGTCTGGCCTCACTGCCATCACAGCCTGGCAGCTTCAAAGCTCTCACCATCCTGCTTCCGTTTTCCCCGAGCCCTTGTGGCCTGACTCCACCTCGCGGGTCAAAAGTGCAGCCTCAGGAGCCTGCAGTGACCAGAGGCTCCACCTGCACCGCACCGCCTGCTTCCCCTCTCTCCCCTTCACCTCCTCCTCCAAAGCCAGTCCTTCCTCTGGAAAGATAAGGCTCCTAGTCCCTGCATCCCCTTCCCCTGATTCCTGTTTCCTTTTAGTCCCGACTAAGGCGGCCCTTTGTGAAGGGACGTGTGTAGGGTTTTGCACAAATATTTAATCTTTTCCAATCTGCCCTCTGCACTGCCTGTCAGTTCCCGGGGTTGAAACCGCTCTGTTTGCTTTAGCTAGTAACAGGATACTGTTTTGAAAAGTGATGCAGAAGTCCGATTACTTATGAATCCTGGCTTTATTCTGCATGAAGGCTTTTCAAGGCAACTATAGATTTATTTTTTTTTTTCCTTGCCAAGAATTATGTTGCCAGTGGGGGCGCGCTGGCGGGTGGGTGGGAGAACCTAGACTTCCACTTTTTACCCTGTAGCCTGGAAATCTCAGCGGCACGGATCTAGCAAAACCAACTCAGCCTTGGTTTCACGGGTGGTTTCTTTTGGGCAAGATCTTCCGCTTTCCCTCCAGGAAATGTCATTATTTCACACGAAATGTAGTTCATCTTATGGGAGTGTCTGAAGTCACCTGTTAGAAAACATCCTGGAGAAAGAAAAATGTAGAAATAGATGAACAGTCACCAGTTTTTATTAAAAAAGATGTTTTGTGCCACGTACTTCTGAGAGTGATGCTAATCCTGACCTCAACTGTCTACAGCCGGCGTTATTATCCCCATTTTACGGGACGTGAAACAGCATGGTAACAGCAAGGTTTGGGTTTTTCAGGGCAGTACCAACTTTAAGTCTTTTCTCTCGATGTGGGACCAAATGGCAAATCCTAATTGTTTGGAAAATGTGATCCAATAGTCTATGTCTAGTCCCTATTGAAGTCACCCCCAAAGCAGTCAAGGAGTCTGTGGAAACAAGAACCCCATAAAATTATGGATTGAGGGCTTTTCGTGAAGTTTGGAGGCGAGCGTAAGCAGCAAGAAAAGAAAGAGCCCTTTGCAAAAATTGGCCTGGAGTCCAAGCCTAAAAAGACTCCTGGTTAACCCAAATGTGCAATCACGGGGGAAAGAGGAAATGAATTCTGGGACAGGCCGCTAACTATGGCGCTGCTCTTATGCAGCGTATATATTTCAGAAAACATTAATTGGGGGAAGTCTTGTAGGAGAGCGAGTGAAAAGAGCAGGCTACAGAATTAAAACTCCGCAATTCCAATCCTTGGTCCAGGCCTCAGGGAGCTTCCATACTGGGTGAGACCACCAGTCCTGGGTAGTCCCTCGTGGAGCACACACCGTCCTTACATAGCACACAGTTAGGCCTGGGGAAGACCGCAGGGGGGACAGCGTTGGGGGTGGGAGGGCCACAGGGACCTCAGGCAGGTGGGGCTCTAGGGAAGCGGCACCATCTTCCAGGTTTGGGGACAACCAGGAGCACAGACACCCATAAAACGCTCTAGCCCTGGAAGGAGCACGCTTCCCTGCCTTTACTGTAAGGAGTCCTGGCTCCTGTGGCCCCCAAATGGCTCCTCATTAAAAATACGACTCCCAAATCAAGGGGGGCAGCAGATGAATGAGTGTAGTTCGCTGACCTCTGGTCTGGAGCATAAATCATTCTGCCCCTGGTCATCGACACACATTCCTTCCTCAGCTCATCTCTGCCGGAGAGAATGTTCCTGCTTCCTCCAGGCAGTTTTGATGAGCATTCTAATGGGGCCAAATAGAGACGAATTTGCAGCTCTTATCCCCAGTGCTCCCCACGTTACTCCAGCATCCATTTACATTAAATCTATTAAACACAAAAACCATGCTTATATCCTCATAACAAAACTGTTTCCAGACTTAGGCCTACAGATTGCATTAGCCTGGTCAGGAAACTGACCTGACTATCTAAAGGGCATTTCATTACATGGAACGTTGGGGCTGGGCAGCTTAGATCCCAAAGAGATATTCCCAGGATGCCCTCTGCTCCACACAGGGATGCTTCTCTCCAGGGCGGCTCTGCTCTCTGAGTTTTCTCTTGTTCATTCTCTGTCCTGCTGGGGTTAGAAGTGGGTGGGGCTGCCCTTCCGTAACGTTAGGTGGATGGAGCAGGGTCACGTTGAATGCCATCTGACCCGGAGAATGCACGTAACTGAGGTTTGTTAGGAAAACGGTTATGCTTGCAGGTAAGTCGCCCCCTTAGAAGAAGGTCCATCCTGGGCAGACTGATAGTTTTGCAATAGCACCTAAGCAGCCATAAACACTCCCTAGGGGCCAGCTGCCAGGGCCTTACTGTTGGCTCATTTCACATCCACTGGTTTCCCTTGCAGACATAGGCTTTAAAAAATCTGAACTGCTCCTTGCCAAAAGAATATAAACATTTTATATATGTCTAAACAGACAGAATCCTGTGACAATTTAATAGGCATTACAAAGCAAGGGAAAAAGCTTTTGAAACATCTGATGTAAGAATCAAAACATCATTCTTTCAGGACGCTGAAGAAATTCTGAAAATTTCAGAATCCATTAAGCGCTACTAAGTCAACAATCAGCACACAGAGACGTCCATAAGTATGCATTTTCATTATTATTATCCTGCCATTCATCTACCTGGCAGCCCCCATTCTCAGCCAAACCTCCTGCTTCATTAAAACCGATGGGACCATGTTTATGACCCAGGTGGGCATGGAACCCAGTGCCAGCCATTCAAAGACTAGGAGGAAAAATTTTAGCAAAACAAAAAATCCAAATCCAAAGAACGCTTTGAAGTCCCAGGGGAAGGAAAGCTGTCTGGCCCTCTAATTTGATTGATCTTTTTGCAAAACTCATCAGAGTTCTAAGCATGCAATCCTACTGCTTCCCTCCCCAGACGTTTGCTTTAGGATTTCTGCAAATAATCATTTGAGATTAAAAAAAACCTTGTCCTGGATAATTTTCCACAATCAAGGCCCTCAGAAATTCAAGAGGAAAATATTACTCCTATTCCTGAGTTATCTTCATTCAACAAAAGTGTATTAAAATAAGCAACTAGGATTTATATTCCCTTTTACAGTTTCCAAGACCTTTGGAAATAGTTTTTCAGTTTCTTATCACAACATTATCACCGCCTTACCAGGTTCACTGAGTGGACAGTGGGACATTAGGGTGTAGAGCTGTTTATGTGGGTTCTTCATTCTTTGGGGACTCAGCTCTGCCTGACTCTTGGGGCTCCCTCCCCTAGAATCTGTCCCCTTACTTCCCAGCTGGCTCCCTGTTAGTCCTCAACATTTTCTGTCTGGTCTACCATTGGGTTCCTGATGCCTCCTGAACCCAGTATAACCTTGTGCTATTACGACATCATTGCAACGGACTCAGGTCAAAGTCAAGACACTCAAATGGAAGTATTTATTTCCTAAAAAATTATAGCTTGGTTTTCCCTCTCCAGCTCTGAGAAGGAATATTAGGGAAAGGGAGGCAAGATGACACGACCGTTGTGACATTCTTACGAATCCTAGGGAGTCACGGCATGTCCTTGGAGCAATTCCAATTCATGAAACATTGCACCCCCTTTTCCACTCAGAGAGGTCTCTGCCCTCACAGTTTTTCTTCCAGCCTTGCCTAAGGAGGAGAGGGGAGCAGGAACATTAGAAAGGAGCATGAAAAGCCAAAGATCGAGAGGTTCAAACACCATAAGCAGTTGACCCAAATAATCAGTGGTGCCCAGGGTTTAGTTCACTTGAGATCTAAGACTCCATCCTTTTGCCTTATGAAGACGTTCCCTGGTTTCCTCCCGGTCCATACTAGCCTCAGCAACAAGTAAACAACTTTTATAAGGATGTAAAATAAGTTAGTTAAATGTCCACATCTCGGAAAAGTCAGGTTCCCCAGGCAGGTGACCTGATTGGCAGTGTTCACAAGAAACACAGCCGCAGAGATGCTGGTAAGCGCCAGCTGAGCATGTCTCATGCACAAACTAGGGAGGTTTCCAGTCAGTTTCTCTTGTAACCTCTCCCCACTGCTTGCTCTTGCTCCCCACCAAATGTTACCATAGCCCTCCAAACTCTTACCCAAATCTAGAGCATTCTCAAGGTTTTTTCCCCCTCTAGTGTACTGTGTTCATTGATGCTTTCCAAATCACATGAGAAAGCACCTCTCCACTGTTTGGAACACCCTAACGTGAAAAGCAATTGTAAGTGATCATGACTCCCTACCCACCTCTCCTCCCCATGCTGAGCCCTTCTATCAGGGTCACCGCACACCCGCACACCAGCGGCAGAGGCTACAGACAAGGCCACGTGAACATCGCTGGCCCACTCTGCAGAGGTGAGCTGGTCCACTTCCCCGCAGCTGTGATGCACGGACAGACTGCAGGTTTCGCCCATGTCTGCCTGAGTCTCCCAGGGAAAGGCTCTTACCAGTAGTTCATCCCTTCTGTCTCTTTAACAATTTTCTTGGCACAGACAATCGCATCTGTGAGGTCGTCAGTGATCAAGGCTGCAAAAGAGGGAGTGAAAGGCTAGCTGAGACTTCGCTGTTCAGCGGGGGCGGGGGGGGGGGACCCAAATCGGATTTTCTTCACTGCTCTTTGGAACAGGAGGGTTGGAAGAACTGTGAGCCACATCCTGATTTTTTGTTACGCTCCTTCACAAATCAAAGGATTGTTTTTGTTTCTAGACCATCCACATCTTAGAGTTTCAGACTCTGACATTTCAGAGGAATAGACCAGTCCTGAAGGGTTTCTGGAAATGTGTTTAGGGAAAAGGCAATAGAACAATGTTTTTTATGTGCTAAAGAAACGCACAAGTACAGTGTTTTTTATCCCTTGTGTTTGTAATTTGTTTAAATTAAAGTATAATTGATTTACAATGTTGTGTTAGTTTCAGGTGTACAGCAATGTGATTCGGTTTTGTGTGTGTGTGTGTGTGTATTCTTTTTCAGATTCTTTTCCATTATAGATTATTACAAGATATTGAATATAGTTCCCTGTGCTCTACAGTAGGTCCTTGTTATTTACCTATCTTTATATACAGTAGTTTGTATCTGTTAATCCCAAACTCCTAATTTATCCCTCCCTCCTCCACAGTGTTTTCTTTATTCTTGCTAATTTTACATGTAAGGCCTCTTTATAGGTAATTAGTAAACTTTTGTAGATTATAACTTTCTGGCTTGTGCATTAAATTTTTTTTTTTTTTTTTTTTGCCCAAGATGTTTTTCACATGCAGACATTTTTAAGTTTTGTGTCAAATACATCAATCTTTGCCTTTGTTGCTTTGTGGCTCTCAGATGTAACAAATCTTTCGACTGAAAATGTGTTCATTGATATCACTTCGCCCGAAATGGCCTCAAAATCCTTCTCAGCACAAACATGACAGAAAAGGCAAAGAAACAAAGCAAAAAGTCTAGCATCACTCCTGTTGCAGGTTGTGGAAGATATGGGCAGAAGCAGGACCAGGCAGGACAAGACCCGTCAGGTCGCTGTGATACAGACCCGTCGATCCACCATCTGGCCTGGAGCCTGGGGGCGAATGTCGCTCATCGGAGCTGCCCAGGTTGGACCCCTGTGGCCTGGTCTTCATACTCCTGGCTCACTCGGTCCCTGAGTGCGGGCTGCCACACAAGAGCAGAACCTTAGAAGAGTCAGTGCTTGACACTCCTCCCACCAGTCAGCATGCGGCATCTCCGGCCAGGCAACCTCCTCTCCCCAAACACCTGCCTTGCTCTCCGCGTTTAGGCCCCTGATACACGCCAATCTGGGTATAATAGGATTGCCTCTCCCCCACCGTGTGTAATCTGTGTCCTTCCATCCCTGGAGACCCCACTGAACCCACTTCTCCTAGGAACCAGGCCCCAACCACTTTCAATCACAAACCAGAGTATCTTAGCACTTATCAAGCATTTATGCACAGAGAACAAAGTGTTTCTCAGTAATGTGAACATGCCTTAGATACCAAGCACTTACGTTTGGATAATCTCCTAATAAATAAATAACTACTTGAAAAATTAATGAAGTAGTTATAATTTTATTATCGACTTCATTAGCATACAGTGTTCTGTTAGTCAGAATCTTAGCTTAAGTGCTCTGGAAGGAAGTAGCCCTAGGTTTGAAAGCAGACTCATTTACTGGGTGTGTGACCTCAGTTTATAGGGATAATAATGGTTGGAATCATGGTAATAATATACAGGAGGCAGGTAATGCATGAAGAGACTTACTATGTGCCTGACATAGGGCACATTTTTCATAAAGGTCAGCTAACAGTAATAGCCATTATTATAAACAATTATCTCTCTAGAAACAAAGCAAAAGACTTTTATAAGCTAACAAAGCTTTACTTCTCACTGTAAACCAAGTGCCAGTGACTGTGCGTGTGCTGCCTCAGTTTGCTCTCACTCACACAGCAGGTGCGCAGCTTGTTGACTTTGCTGTGGGCGCTGCAGGCCCAGGCCGTGGAGTGGGTGTAAGGTGCTTGTCCATGTCCCGCTTTGCTGGCGTTTTGTTGCACAACTGAGATGCTGTGAATGTGCAAGCTGGGCGTGACTTCGCTTTTCCTTAGGAAAATCTGTTCAGCGAGGTTGGGGGGGGGTGGGAGAGGAATCTGGGGGAGGGCTGAGATGTGAGCAACACAGTGAAACCGCCACACGGGGACAGCAGAGGGGCAGAAATGAGTTCAGAGAGCAAGTATGTATTAGGAGCCATGCCAAGAACAGCTTCTGCTCAACTGACTTTAAATAGACGACTCCGTCTAGTCACACATGAATCAGGAAAGGGTTCTGTTCAACATCAAAGCCTTGTTCAATTGAATCGTTGGTTCTCCCACATCCCACAAAAGAAAACAGCAACAATCTACACAAAAAGAACTAGTTTTTTCCAGTTAAGTTAGTTCTATGCAAAGTCTGTCTCTGCCCAGCGTCCTCCTACCCCCAAGGAAAATGTCATGACCATGCCCGCAATTTACATCTCCTTAACTTCTCCAGAGTGACAGCAGCCAACGCAGAGACCAGGCTGATGTGAGAAACAGAGATACATGGGCAAGACTAGATGCGGGAGGCAATAATCTTTTTCGTAATCATCTCTTAGTGAGGAGTGTGTTACTGGAGGGAAATAAAGATTGCTATTATATTATTATATGTACATGTGTTTGTGTATACATAGACATGCTTATATATATGTATATATAACAAATATTTTGTCCAAATAGTTTGGGAAGGTTGGCAGCAATTTTAAGACGCTGATTTGGTATGGGAACAGGAAGGCATAGCTTCAGCAGACGAGCGCGGGGTGTGTATGGACTGTAACACATGAGATGTCACGGACCTCGCAAACACAGCCTGATGCTAACTTGTTCCCAAGTTCCCATGATGAATGCCCCTACTTCTGCAATACATCAGACAGAGTGATAATGTCCATAATTACAGTCTCTCTGGCCGGAGGCTGAGGGAGGCCAGTCATTGAGGGGTGATTAGGATATTAAAACCAACATCCTGTTTTCTATTTTAAAGCTGCCTCAAAAAATCCCATGCTTTTTATGATGAGAAAACGGAGATGAGTGCTCCTTCACCTCTAACCATGAACCATCTAACATTCGAACTTCCAAGAACCAATCCATGGTTGTCTTGCAGACAGACATTGGCCCCGGACTTCCTGAATTGGAACTACATTGGGCAATATGAAATTAGTAAATTGCATGTTAAAGTCAAGCATGGCCGCGATGGAGGAACGGATTTCCTCCCCGACTGTAAATACTAGACACAACATATGGGAACATTATTTTCAGACATCAGACATCAGGCAACGCAGGAACACGATCCTTGAGGAAGAGAAGTGAGGTAAACTTGCGATGCTCTCTGCCCTTCTGCCCAGGGGCGCTTTCCAGACCACGAAGGTACAACCCAGGCAGGACGGAAGTGGAGGAGACAGTGATCAGAGGTGGCAGCCACGCAGGACAGCACCAGGAATATGAACAGAGATGCCTGGAGTCTTTGGCCAAGCTGGGCATGTAAAGAAGAAAGCTCCACGAGGCTAGTCAGAGAGAAATTACCAGGGACCTGAGCAACTACGGGACTGGGAGACATTTAATTTCTGACTGGCCAGAGGAGAGAGACTTTGCTGAAGCCTGGGATACTCAAGAGACGCTAAAAGTTACAAGCCTTGACAATAAGGCTAAACAATTTCCCTTAAAGACAGTCTAGAACTTCCCTGACCAGAATTAACTGCTTGTCAAGATGAAATTCAACCATCTTTATAGGAAGACAACATAACGCACTCAACAACGTCACATGCATGACGTCTAGTATCCAGTGAAAAGTGATCACATGTATGAAGAGGCACGAAAATATGACCCACAACCAGGAGAAAGATCAGACCCAGAAGTCACAGCACCGACTGAATTAGCAGACGCAACATTTAAAGCAGTGCTTATTAGTATGTTTATCAATGTCAGGGACATACAGGAAAACACGAATCAAATGAGAGAAATAAAAGATTACCTAGCACTGAAAAATACATCTGAAATGAAACATTCAAGTGATGAATTTAATACATTAGGCTCTTCAGAAAAAAGGACCGGAGAACTTGAAGAAGCAGCAATGGAAATGACTGAAAACAAAACACAGAAAGGGAAGGAGGCTGGAAAAAAAATGAAGAGCCTCAGTGACCCATGGGAAATATCAAATGATCTAACACATGTGTTATTAGATTCCTAGAAGGAGAAAGAGTGAAAAATTATCCACTCAGGGATCCAAAGTGTTAGTGAATATCAAGCACGATACACACACACACACACACACACACACACATACACAAAACAGACACTGTCATCAAATTGCTGAAAATTGGTGATAAAGAGGAAACGGTAAACTGAGCTTGAAGAGAAAGGACACGTTAAGCCCTGGGAGCTCAGAGAAGAAAATCACTGACTTCTCAATAATAGAGAAGTCAAGCAGACGATAACGGACATGTTTAACAAGATAAGAGAAAAACACCTGCCAGCCCAGGGTTTTATATATAGAAAGAATATCCCTCAAAGAAGAAAATGAAATACAGACATTTTCAGATGTGCTGTGTGCTCTGTGAAAGCTCGTGTTCTCATCCTTAACACCAGAGCTCATGTCTGACGCATTCTGCCGTGCTCAACTCATATATTTCTTAAATGATTAAAGCAGAAGATTTAGAAGCAAATTCTATTATCGTTTCTACTATTTAAGAAACGCAGACACAGAAAACAAACTTATGGTTTCTGAGGGGGAAGGGGATGGAAAGGTATAAACTGGGAGTTCGAGATTTGCAAACAGTTAACTACTGTATATGTAACAGATAAACGAGTTTCTTCTGTAGAGCACAGGGAACTATATATTCAACATCCATGGTAACCTATAATGAAAAAGAACATGAAAACCAATAGATGTGTGTATATGTATGGCTGAAACATTACACTGTACACCAGAAATGGACACATTGTAAACTGACTATACTTCAAGTTAAAAAAAAAAGAAAGAAATGCTGTATGAAGTATATTTATTTGTTTCATTCTGTACAAAGAGACATAAACTGCCTCCTTTGAGTGAATTGCTTATGGAAAGCAGTTAGCAAACAGCTTCTCAGTTTTTGAACATATTTAATGCCTCTATGCATGAAAGGGTAGTAAGGTCATTTGTGAAACCCCCTATTTTTATAATAGGCAGGCCTTCATGAAACCCACCCTAAAAGGAATAAGTCACCTCCGGACCAGTTGGCTACAGGATGGTAAGTGTCGCCGCGGGTAACTGCTGAATAATTATTGGCCTGGTACAGACCTGCTTGCACATCTGGACTCCACGTATTAGTTAAAAGCAAAGGCGGGTGGCTATTCCATGATCATCTCTCCTGTCTTTGTCCTCAAGGATGGGGTGTTTGGAAAACCAAAAGCGTACCTGAGCAGGCTACATGACAGTGGTTTCTCTCTTGTAGCGTCCCACGCCGGCACCACGTGTAACTGTTTATCTGAAAAATGCCATAGTCGATGCTTCCGTCCTCCAGGTTGGTCTGAGCTGTGGTGTTGTAGCGGCTCTCATAGTACGCCATGCAGATCCCTAGAGGAGGAAAAAGCCAGAAATGCCAGGAAAAAAAAAATGCATTTTCTCCAACCTGCTATTAAGGGAGAGCTCCCTTAAACATATTACACCAATGCTCTGCTCCGGACAAGCCCCTGGGAGAGGGTCAGGGCGGGCAGTGCACCCGAGGGGCACAGGGCGGGCAGGGTGGCACACCTAGTCAGTGGCTGAGCCTAGTCTAGACTAAATGTCAGGTCCGCCCCCTACAGGGCCAGCAAGAGTGGCACTGCTTTTTCCTTCCCTTGCCGGACTCTGGGAGTGAGGACAGGAAGGACAGGGCAGAGGAGAGGAGCCCTCGACAGCAGTAGTGGATGACAAGTTGACATCTAGCAGCTGTCCCTCATGGGGTGGAACATTTACAAGCTGGATGTGAGTGTAGATGGGGCCTTTGACGTCTCTAGGGAGATCAAGGGAAGAAAGATAATAGGAAAGGAGAAATCTCACAGTTTCCAAGGGTAAAGCCCTGGTAATTGTCCAGGTTAGCCCTTGCAAATATTTTTGCCAGTTTACAGCGAGTGTAGACTTTGGGCTCAGCGGCCATGGCCAGGCAGCCAATCAGGGTCAAAATGCTGGCAGCCTTCATCCCCAGACCTGTCGAAGGCAGAACCTGTCAAAGATCAGAGAGCAGGTCAGACAACTTTGCTTCATCCAGAGAATAGAAGTGTAGATCACAAAGCCTGAAATATTTATTATCTGGCCCTTTATAGCAAAAGTCCCTGGTGTACGGCAGAGAGCTAAACCCCAGCGTCATGCCAGGCACTGAGACGGAGACCAACCAGGTTGATGATACACAGCTTACAAATTCACTTGGTTTTCATCCCTTATCTTAGACTCATACTGGTCTCAAACAAATCAAAATAAAACAAAACCCCACAGCAGTGGTGGCCCCAAGTACAACCTTCTTCATGCCAGAGGTTTCCCCTGCTGGTTCTTTGTGACAGGTGGCTTCATTAGAGTATCTGAGGTCATATTAAGAATGCAGATTCCCAACACCTGGCCCAGAGACGTCCCACAGGTGACTGTGGGGGAGAAACACAGCTCTACTTACTCAGGCAGTGATCGGCAGCTCACACCAGCTTCCCACATCCCATGAAGCCACCCCTGATTCTTACAAGGCACAGTGATCTTGGCCTCAACCAAGAAGCTTTCTTTAGAGCTTTAGAGAAAGAGGAATTCTTAACTCTTTTGTCTCCAACTGCCTAGAGATTCTAGAATTCTATTTCTTGGGACGTGGGGGAGAACTATTTTCTGGGCCTTTCTACCTCTCCTTTTTCTTCTTCCTCAACAGCCCTCCTCCCTGCTCAGCTCCTCCAAGGCCTCCCATCCAAGTGGGAGCTCTTCTCTAAATCAACAGTCTCCCAAGTTTATCACAAATCCATCAACAAAGAAAATTAAGTATGTATCCCCAGTAGGTATATGTTAAATTATAAATCACACTCACATTCTTCTATACAAACAGGTTACATAAATTTACAAACATATACAAAACTAAAATTTGAATAAGAGTGAGATAGAGGTGAAATTAACATTCAAAAGTTATATTAAATAGCACAAAATGTCTTGCTATTATTGAATTGTTATTATTAATAACATGTTTTCAGTGAGATCAAAATGATTGTAGAGGATTCATTAGTTCTGAAAACTTTAACACTTTGTGAATCAACAATTAAAGGGATAGTTTCAAGATCCATTAATTTCCACACTCAGATTTAATGGAACTTTGAAATTAATTCTCATTGTGATATGCAGATTTAAGGAAAAGAAGTTCTTGTTGGCTGCACAGAACAACCATTATATTCTTTTCTTAAATTCTATATCTCAATTAATAAAAGATTTGGTTGAAATTTAATTTGCCTAATACATTTTTACCTTTCCAGTTTTCAATCTTGACTTTTGCAGCTTAGTTAGAAATGATCACAAGTTTCTGTTTGTAATACATAGCTTTGAAACTTACCATTTTCTTTTGGAAGATTTTAAAAGGGGTTGGGAAACTATTTCTAAGATTTTAGAAGTGTATAGATATAAGACTCTATTTTTAATACCAAATCTCAAAATTCCAGAAACATAAATAGGACAATAAAAAATTCTCTTTCCCACCCGCTCAAGCAAACACTAGTGGTCATTCCCACAGGCAACCAACAATACTACTGTATCTTTCAGAGATATGATACATACACACACACAGATATTCTTTTATTTTTCTTCTTAAATTATTCCTGTACATTATTTTAAAAAACTTTATAGTGTATTTTAAGGATCTGCTTTTATGACCGTGCCACATTGCATTGTGTGATGTAACATTCCGCCAACGTGGGGATATGCACACTTAAGTTCTTTCATTCTTCTATTCATTCTACACTAAATAATTTCATACATATGTCATTTGCATATTTGCAAGAATATCTGAAGGATAAATTCCTAGAAGTGGAATTACTGAGTCCTAGAGTGTTTTTGTCATTTTGCTAGATACGGCCAAAAGTCTTCCACATGAGTTTGTATCAGGAAGATGAGGCTTTTCCCCTCTGCCTGGCCAGCAATGGTGTTACTAGCTTTTTCATTTTGCCAGTCTGAGAGATGCTTTCTTAACCAAGTTTCAGTTTTTACTTCTCTCACATCAAGCTGGTAGAGCATTTTTCACACGTTTGGGAACACTTTGTGGATCTTTTTCTGTGAACTGTCTCTAACGTGAAAATTTTTTATAAGTTTATTCTTCAAACATCTTTTCCAAATTCCTTTGAATTAAGGATTTTACTGAAAAGTGGGAAAATACAGACAGATGATATCCTTTTTTTTTTTTTTCCAAAGACACATGTTTAGCAAGTTTGAAAAATGTAATGCAAATGTAGGAAAGTCATCCATCGTCTTCTATATCAGTAATAAAAAATAGAATTTGAAATTAAAAAAGACTTTTTAAAATAGCACAAAGAACGAAGCACTCAAGTTTAACTCTAACAAAATACTTGTAGGACCTGTATGCTGACAACTGTGACAGATGAAAATACCAAGAGGATCACAAAAAAGCAAGTTAACCAATGCTCACAGCAACTTTACTCACAATCACTGAAAACTGGAGGCCACCAGATGTCCTGCAACAGGAGACTGTGTCAAGAACCTCGGCATATCCAGCCAGTGGAATACGACTCAGCGATGGGAGGAACAGCTGTTGATTCCCACAACACGGATGACCTGAAAGTACATTTCGCTAAAGTGAAAGAAGCAACCCAGAGACTACAAATTACGTGCCTCCACTTCTATGACATTATGACAAAGGCAAAACTATGGGACCGAAAAGAGATCAGTAGTTGCCAGGGGTTAGGGGAAGGGTTGACTACCAATGACTGCACAAGGCGGATTTTAGAATAGCATGGAGAAATTCTCTGTGGGACTGGGGTGGTGGATATATGACTCTATGAATTTGTTAAAACTTTGAATTTGTAAAAACTTTGTTGCATGCAAATCAAAAAAAAAAAAGTCAACCAAGATGTTCGGGGATCCTGGGATGGAATGCAGACTGTGATACAGAAAACTAACTGTATTACAAATATATGACATAACCTCATTGAAAGGGATGGAGAAATTGATCTAGGTAATTTTGGAAAACAGTGTTTTGACTGGATATTTAAGTCTAAAGATCCACATATCAACACTGCACTTTAGTTAGTAAATTAGTTTCTCACAGGGGTAAGAGTTAGCAATTCTAAAATGACTTCACATGTATGTTAGGGTTAAAGAATGAGTAAATAAAATACAGGTAATGGGAGCCAGATTTTATACTCTCAGAGGAAGAATTTACAAATAAGCGAAAGAAGAAGGCTAGAGTAAACCCTGTGGTGCTGGATTAGGATCAGATTATCTATCTATCTATCTATCTATCTATCTATCTATCTATCTTCAGACAGATACACACATGAATACATACATAGGTATATTTGTCCTGATGTTCCATACATCTATCAAATATGTGTACATATATATCTTCTATCTTTGATAGAGAAGTAAATATACGTATGTGAGTCTACATGGATCAGTATATAGACACGTGTTCCTTGACTCCATCTTTTTTTTTTTTAACATTTTTTATTGATTTATAAACATTTTACAATGTTGTGTCAAATTCCAGTGTAGAGCACAATTTTTCAGTTATACATGAACATATATATATTCATTGTCACATTTTTTTCTCTGTGAGCTACCATAAGATCTTGTATATATTTCCCTGTGCTATACAGTATAATCTTGTTTATCTATTCTGCACTTTTGAAATCCCAGTCTATCTCTTCCCACCCCCCACCCCCTTGGCAACCATAAGTTTGTATTCTATGTCTATGAGTCTATTTCTGTTTTGTATTTATGCTTTTTTTTTTTTTTTAGATTCCACAAATGAGCAATCTCATATGGTCTTTTTCTTTCTCTTTCTGGCTTACTTCATCTAGAATGACATTCTCCAGGAGCATCCATGTTGCTGCAAATGGCGTTATGTTGTCAGTTTTTATGGCTGAGTAGTATTCCATTGTATAAATATACCACATCTTCTTTATCCAGTCATCTGTTGATGGACATTTAGGCTGTTGCCATGTCTTGGCTATTGTAAATAATGCTGCTATGAACATTGGGGTGCAGGTGTCATCCTGAAGTAGAGTTCCTTCAGGATATAAGCCCAGGAGTGGGATTCCTGGGTCATACGGTAAGTCTATTCCTAGTCTTTTAGGAATCTCCGTACTGTTTTCCACAGCGGCTGCACCAAACTGCATTCCCACCAGCAGTGTAGGAGGGTCCCCTTTTCTCCACAGCCTCTCCAGCGTTTGCTTGACTCCATCTTCTGAGAGGACTTAAACAATGTAACACTCAGTAGCAAGGAGCACGCTTAGATCTTGCTTGCAGCACAATTCTCCAAGAAAGAAGACCAGGACTCCTTGGAAAATTGGTTCGTTTCAGGATGGGGCAGGGAGAATGCAAGATGAGCCTGGAGCATTTTGTTAGTGTTAAAAATTAAAGAAGTTCTCAAGGAGAGAGAGAAACAGGGAGGTATTAATATATGGAAGAGACAGGAGCCGAACTGAAAGCACTTCCAGTGGCCAAAGCTGGGATGTTTGAGTAACCAAATAAACAGCTATAGGGTTAGATTATAGCTCAGAGAATAAAATAAATATCTATGGTGCATACTGATACAAATAAATGATTGAATAAATAAATATATGGAGAGAAGGGACATCTTTCTTACAGAAGAATTCTAAATAATCTATGCCGATAATCCCTCTTCCAGGAAATGGGGCTTAATTCTCCCCACTTTGAGTGGGGGCTGGATTTAGTAGCTTGCTTCCAACAGATGGGTATGGATAGGGGCAAACAGAAACTTTAGAGTGGAGAAACCCGGTGGACCCCACCTAAGCCAGGGATGAAGGTTAACCTCACCAGTGACGTTAAGTCAGAGCCCCTGATAAGATGTGATGAGAAGGTCACTTACCCCTGTGGTCATCTCCCCAACTTCCACAGCCCAGTCTAATCAGGAGAATATGTCAGCCCCCCTCCCAAGGAAGGCATTCTACAAAATATCTGACCAGTACTTTTTAAGCATATCAAAGTCACGAAAAACTAGACTGAGAAACTGTTACAGAGCAGAAGAGATGAAGAAGATACAGTGGTGACGTCTGATGTGGCATCCCGGACTGGATCCTGAAATAGAAAAAGCACAATATTAGTAAAGCCGATGAAATCTGCATAGAGCCTGTAGTTAACGCGTTGTACCAATGCTGACGTCTTGGTTCTGACACGTGTGCCGTGGATATATCAGATGTTAGCGTTAGGGAGCTGAGCAAAGGGGATTGGAGATAAATGTAAATTTAATCCAAAATTATTCTAAATAGATAAATCTAAAAGAAAAATCTGCCAGTTTGCCTACCACTGATAGCCGCTTATAACAGAAAACTTGAGCAAATTGAAAATACTTGTGTGATATTGTGCTTATAATAGGAAATATATATTTGGCCTTCATCTCTGTTTTTGAAATTTCCTAATGGATAAGAGTGATAAAGGTATCTGGATATTCACAACAAATCCCTTTCAGCCACACCTGAGTTTATGTTCTGATGTGGCTTTTGGAAAGTGTCTAAGGATAGGAGCTTGCTGCCAAGGGAACCAACCGGGTGATTAGAGGGTTGGAACTTTCAGTCCCATCCTCCCGGCTTTCAGGGAGGAGAGGGGGCTGGAGGTTGAGTCCAATCCCCAATGGCCAATGATTTAATCAATCATGCCTATGCAATGCAGCCTCCATAAAAACCCAAAAGGAAGGGGTTCAGAGGGACTCGAGGTTGGTGAACCAGAACATATTCACATGCTGGGGGAGTGGTGCACCCTAAACTCCACATGGGCAGAAGCTCCTGTGCTTAGAACGCTTTTAGAGCTGGTCCTGTGTGTATCTCTCCATCTGATTGTTCATTTGTATCCTTTAATATCCGTTGTAATAAACCAGTCGTCTAGTAAGTAAACTGACTTGCTGAGTTCTGGGAGCCACTCTAGCAAATTAATCAAACACAAGGAGGGGACTGGCGCCTGGAGTGGAGGGCAGTCTTGTGGGACCCAGCCCTTACCCTGCAGGACTTGATGCCTTCTCCAGGGAGACTGTCTACTGAGAATTAGAGAACTGCTTGGTGGTGGTGGTGGGAAAAAGTGTGCGCACAGACGCACAGACGCACAGACACACACACACACTGTACTTCACTGCAAAACAAAAATGATTAATCTCTGAATCTGACAACACTTTTAACCACTTTGCCAGTGATAAACCTAGGAAACATGGCACCAAAGATTTGCAAAATCACATGTCTCATTACAAATTATTGCGAAGATTCTATTAGTTAAAGGCCCCATTGCTATAAAATTAACCATATTAACTACTAGCATAGTTAGCCCAACTAATATAGTCTGATCTTACTTAAGTTTTAAGAAAATGGGGCTACATTGGTGATATACTGTGCTGTCTAAACAGCCGCATATCACAATAAGCTGAAAGAAATAAATGGTGCCTTCTCCCCAGTTCACTTACCCGGGGCCACGTGAAATAAGGCGAAGGGCTCAAGCACCACATGGCTCAGGGACATGATAAGTGGTGGCTGGAACTGGAGAGGAACCCATCCTCACAGAGGGTTCTAGACTACCACCTAGACAGCTTCCCCTGAAATAATAAGGAAAAAGGATAAAACAATGAAAAAAATTTGATTCATCTTTTTTTGCTATGTGTGTTTATTTTTACACTTTTCTCTGCTATGTATAGGAGAGAAATATTTTTAAGAGGAGAAGAAACTGGAAGGTTAAGAATGCGAGGTCTGGGATCAGACTGCCAGGATCTGAACTTACACCCTTGCCAGCTACCAATGGTTATGTTAATTACTCAGTGCCTCGGTGGTGTCGTCTGGCAAATGGGATGGTAACAGTACTTCCTTTGATAGGAGCTATGAAGACCAAATGCAGGTGACACAAGTAAGCTGTTAGAACGATGCCGGATACCTAACGAGAGCTCAACATACACGGATTTATCATCCTTTGCAGAGATGACTGCTATGGTGTTCTTTACTACCATTCTTTTTATTAAATTATAGTTATATTTATTACCTTTTTCTGTTGTAGAAAACAGTCTTAGACAAAAGCAGCAGGCAGGTGTGGTAGCTATTTTGATGAAGAAACATGAGACCATTCTAAATAAAGATTCATCTATCAGCAAGTTCCAGAGATATTTTCTCATTAGAGTTTTTAGTCCAAAGCGTTGGGAGATGGGAAAATCTCCTGCAATTAATTACAGAGTGAAGATATTCACTTGCATTTTTTTTTAGGGGTAGACTCTAAATTTGACCAAATTCTCAAAAGAATCTGGGAATTCCAAAATGTTAGGACCTGCTACTTCTGAGCCTGTTCAGTTGTTAGACGGCTCTCCCCCGGAGCCCTCTGCCCTGCCTGGAGACACCTGTGTGGACAGAGTACGAAGTTCCATGTGTCTTTCATGTCACACTAATCTTGCCCTGGCTCTTTTTAATGTTTTCACTCCTTGACATCTTTGACATTTGCTGAATGCATAATGACAATTCTCCAGTGTTTCAAACATGCCAAAATCCTCCAGGCATGGTTCAGAACCATCAGATAACATCAATTACTGCATGAAACACACATTAACTAACCTTTGTGGGTGGCACTCCCAGAATTCCTCTAGTCATTCGTGTTCTAGTTCTGGGAGAATCTGTTTGTGTGTGTGTGTTAATGTTCAGTTCTTCCCATCAAATTTATGCTACTTTCCCCCACAAACGTCTACCTGTTGGTAGGTCTTTTTCTTTGCCACCATCTTTGCAAACCTTCCCCATTTTCACTCTCACATGTCAGAATGTCACGTTATCACCATTTCTAATTTTTTTTAAGGCCAAGATAAATGCAGAAAGAACTTGCCCTGTGGCTGAACCCTCCTTCACTTCTTGAAAGGAAACTGTCGGCGTGGCATGACTTTTTCCATCCTTTAATCCAACTGTGCACTCCCAGAATGAGAAAAATCAAAACCCCAGCAGGCTTACAACTGCTGGCTCCTGTCAGCAGACAAATGGTGGTAGTGGGAGCCAGATGAGTGGTGCACGAGGTCCCAACCCAACTACCTCTAGCTTTGAATCTATGCCCCCAAAGGAGGGCCCCAACTTGGCTGGAATCCCAACTACGTTACCACTTTTAAGTGGGAAAGAAGTTTTACAGGAATAATCCTAAGGATCTTGATTTCTTTGCTGTCATTTATTTATTGTATCTGAGGTTTGCAATAACTCCTAAGCTTGTGTTTAAAATTCCAGTTAACATTTATCCCCATTCTCAATGCTGGCCAGCTCCGATGGTGAGAACGGAATCATCTGGTGACCCTTCCGGTGTATGATTTAGATTCAGGAAAAAAAAAATCACAATAATGAATCCGGATTCTTGAAGTTTACAAATGAGAGACAAACTATTTATAAACAAATAATAAAACCAATCAAAATGAGATTTTATTTTTCAACCAGGAAGAAACTCTAGACATGCCATCATCTAGAACCTTCTGTTACAGATTAACAGGATGGGACCTGAAGCGTTAACCTTGTTGCATTTTAAGGTGGAGCACAAAGTTTCACTCCAAGTATGCATTCAATAAGTATGCTTGTTGAGTGAATATTTGTGATTACTCAACTTGACATAAGAAAAAGTCTCCTCGTGCCAGGCACCTAGTCAGAGCTTAATAAATCTTGACTTTTAATAGGACATATCTATGGAAGCTCCGTGTAAAAAGTAATCGAGATAAACTACTGTTCAATCCAGAGATGCAACCCCCCACTCCCCGCACACCAGCTCCTATCACTGGATGACGACAGTCAGGTCATCAACCCCCTTTCTGAACAGAACCAGCATCTAGCAGAATTCTAAGCAACAGCTATTTAATTATTGCTGCTGTGAACAGCCTTCATATGGTTCACTGGGGAGTATGCTTCTGTTCCCGGTGGTTGACTTTGATTCAGGGCGTTCTGTACCCCTTAGAAACTGTCATTTCTTGCACCATCTTTTAGAACCCTTTGCCCTCCTCCTCCCAACCCCTGCTTGCTCAGAAGGCCGGCCCCCATCTCTCCTCAACTCCCTTCAGTGGGTCAACAGCCTGATGCCAGAAGGTCCTCCCACCTGGCCAGCGCCTCACTTTATGGCCACTCCCCGTTAGGTACATGGCCCAGGATTTTACACTTTGCCTTCCACAGCTTAATGTTTTTGATGAAAAGATAACGCTGCCCGCAAATCTGGATGGTTTTTTTCAGCAGAGTTTGCGCCACGAATGAGGTTGCATAAGAAAAGTCGAAGATCCAGGCTTGCATGAAAACTCCACTTGCTAACCCAGATGTGGTCACAATATTTGGTATTAACTCAAGCGAGCATTCCACGGATGTTAAAAATCATGGGCACTTCCAGGGGGTTATTATTTCTAATTTCACTTGGGGACTTGGGGAAACTCTTGATCCTTTATGTTTTTCCTTTGACTGGTAACCTGGTGGTGGAGTCCTTGAACCTCCTGTCTCCGGTTTCTGCACACAGTCCAAGTGTTTTCCTAGTCATTCACATCTCCACCAGCTAGCGGGAGAAGGTGGGCACAGGAGCAGCCTGATCGGCCCATGTTATTGTTAAGGCAGCTCTTGTAAACGATTTCAAAGGAGGAGGTGCTAAAATGATTGGTAAAAACGAGGTTTGGGTTTCTGCGGATTTAAACTAGTTATGTCTTTCCTGTGTCCTGCTGGAAAGAATAATCGTATTTAATTTGATTTTTGGAGTTGAGAGGCCAGCAACTAGGATGATTATAGGTTCTTTGGGGAGATTAACTGAAAACTGCTTGGGCCAAGGGAGAATCAGGTCCTTTCTGTTTTAAAGACACTCTTCTTTGTATCTAATTTTACATAAAATATGAATAGGTGCTTTTATCTTAAAAAATTGTTACCATTTAATTATTTTTCCCTTTTAAAAAGTACTGTAACTGATTGGCAAAGCAATACTTCCCATATTTGATGGGTTTTGATGATGAAGATTTGTTCTTCCCCCCAAAGAATTGCTTGGAAATACATGATTTCTGTGATTATGTATATTTCAGTATAAAGCAAAGACTGAAGATATTTAAATACCAAGAATTTTGCAGTATTTAAAAGCCTGCACCTTTTAAAATGTAAGAATGTTTTGAAATGCAGAATTTCCTTGGCTTAGAAAATCCAAGGACTAAATTTGTACTTAGACATCACCCCCTCCACCTTCTGCAGCCCTGGGTCCCAGAGAAGAAACAGTGGGTGCGCATGAAAATGCTGTAGTGGGGGTGGGGGGGCGGGGCTGGCACCAGGCTGGGTTTCCATAACCCATAACCTCAGGGCCAGGTGAGCAAGGGTGGCCTCCAATTCTGCCACAGAACATGAAATGGAAAATCTAACGCAAGTTTCACCCCTGCCCCTGAGGCAAATATGCGCAGAGTGCAGAGAGCTGTTGCCCCGCGGGAATATTCCTTGCCTTGGAGACAAACTCCAAGGGTGACTTTATTTTTGTGTCTAAAAGAAGTTCACAAAGTCATACGCAAGGAAGAGGATCTGAATATAGATCTTTTGTTCATCCTCTTTGCACGGGGCGCAGGCCCAAGCGGGGAACCTCATGCACTATGGGTGTGCCATGCGTCTATTTTTTTTGACTTGCATTATTAAAGATTTGGAACATTTATAAAATGTCTTATTTTCCAAGTGCTCATAATAATCGCAAAAGAGTTTGCAGTGATTCTTTAGCATGCGCATTTCTGCTGGTGGGGAATGTATATTAATGCTAATGCGGCTTGGCTTCATTTCAGGTCCAAGCAGCATGAGACCTGTGTATGTAGCACTACTGGATGTGTCACTTTTTGTCCTCTGCTTGGGGATAAAAGGCCAAAAGGCTTGGTGTCAGGAATTGTCTTGAGAAACAATGTGGATAGTATTTTTTGCTTTAGTTTGTACCAGCCCTTGTCTTTGTAGGGGAAAAAAAATTCTATTAGCTTTCTTTTATGACCGCCAGCAGGGCTTCTTGGAGAGAAGGCGATCTTAAGAGTTTTAAGAGCTGGGGGATCCAAGAGCGTAAGTAACGGCCGGGAGCTTTGTCAGAACAAACTGCTTCCTTTGCCTCATAAAACTGCTATCTACATCAATCTCTGTTTATTTTTCTCCTGGTTTTTAATTTGCTTAATGGACTTCAGCTGACGATTTTCTTTCACGTCGGAGGAAAGTCAAGTCTAATAAACTCCTGAGGACTTAGCCGGCAGAGCTCAGCACTTTGGAGTGATTCTGTCTGACTTTCATCTTTGCTGCGGCCGAAACAATGACTGTAGAGCATCCTGGGTTGAACCCCCGGGGCTGGGGAGCCCGGGAAGCAACAACGCAGCCGAGCCAGGCCTCTCTGCTCTCCCCTCCCCTTCTCTGCTGCGCTCTGCTCTCTCTTCCGTCTCCTTTGCTCACTCAGTCTCAGCACTCTGCCTCTTTCAGCCCTTTCTTCTCCCCCCCACACCTGCTCCTCCTCCCCAGCTGACACCTGGATGGCACCCTCACAGAGAGCCCAGCTGAGCCCTGTCCAACTCCTGACCCAGAGAAACTGTAAGATTAAAAAAAATGTGTTATTGTAAGCTGCCAAGTTTACAAGTAGGACCTAGTGTGTTTGTTCTAAAGAATCAGCCTCCTTGTGATGGTTAATTTTCTATGCCAACCTGACCGAGCCACTGGGTGCCCAGATCTTTGGTCAGACATTCTGGGGGTGTCTGTGAGGGTGTCTCTGGGTGGGATTAACATTTGAATCAGTAACTAAGTAAAGCAGATGGCCCTCCCCAATGGGGGTGGGCCTCATCCAATCAGTTGAAGACCTGACTAGAAGCAGACTGAATAAGAGACCATTCTGCCTGCCTGACTGCCTTGAGCTGGGACATTGGTCTTTTCCTGCCTTCAGACTCATCAATTCTTCTTGGGTCTCAAGCCTGCCAGCCTTTGGACCAGGAGTTACACCATTACCTCTCTTGGGTCTCCAGTCTGTGGATCTTGAAACTTGTCAGCTTCCTTCACTGCACAGGCCAATTTCTTATAACAGATCTGCATGCACATCCTATTGGTTCTGTTTCTATGGGGAACACGGACTCCCACACTCTTCCTCTTCTAGCTGGTCTGTGTGCTGTAGGATGCATAAGGATGTGTCTGGCATTCACTTCAGTCTTGGGTTTTGACCCCGATGAGGTTAAAGGATGTTCACTTCAATATCTGTAGGACGGACGGAATCCTCCTGCAGACGTGGAGTTCAACACGATTACAAAGGGGTCATTTTGTGTGCGATCCACACTCTTCTGTCACCTCGTTTCAGACTGGAAGTGCGAGGGTCCTTTAACCTGAGCTATGTTTGTCAAATCCTAAAAGTAAATGTTGTTTGGGGGACGTAAAGGCTGCTCAGCGGCTGCCTCGACCTTTCCCCAAACCTGTGGGTTTATTCCGTTGCTCAATATTTATTCTTTCCAAAACACACATCTGTTTCTGTCTCTTTCACTTCTAATTTACGTTGCACCAATGATTCTTACCCTCCTTGGAATGGTCTCCTCAGAATGGGATGAAAACAGTGGCCCTGGAAGCTCGTATGTTCACACCTGCACAAGCCAGCACACACGGGGAGTTCGCCCCCAAGCTGGCCGTAGACCTGCCTCGAGAATCCTCACGTTACTTGGCTGTCAAAACACTTCTTACTCGACAAATCTCGGTTCATCTGTGCATTTCCAAGGAAGGTGGAATCATTCTCCATGTACTCTCCTGTCCCCACAGGTTATAAATAAGATCCTGAAGTGTCTATTTGAATCTGTGGAAAATGTTTCACTGCCAATTAAATACCAACTGCAGTCAGCCAGAAGGAGATTTTATGAGACTGGAAGTGTATTTGTCACCTCACTTCTCAAGGACTCTCTCACCCACTAAGAGAGAAATGTGCTGAACTTAACATGGCTCCATCGATGGGCTCTATCATTTTAAAGAGAAACCCAGACTGATTACAACATCCCCACCAAAAACATGTGAAAGGCCTCTTTCTGTGTCCTTTCCTTCTTTTCCTTCAAAAGGCCATCGTTTGGTTAATATTTGATGTTCTTTTGTCAATATTTTCTTCTAAATAGGTAGATTTTGACCTGTTGCCAGGAATATTGTTTTTCCTAGAAGCATAAAGTCGTTTTAATCTCAGATGCTTTCCTCCAAGTGTTTTACAGCAATACATATTTCTGTAGGAACTCATTATTTTGAAAAACAACTTGAGCAAAGAGCAGATGGATGGTACATCATTCCTTTCATTTCTCTTGCTCTATCATGCTATCTGGAGAGGAGGCTCAGAAAACTGACCACCGTATCTGTGATAAATGCTGGTATAAAAAAAGTGGCAGGGTCCTATTCGTCTTCTGGAGTCAGATGTCCCTGAGTCTGGAGATAGACAGTCATAATTTATAAGAATCTCAAGACAATGTCCTTATCTGGACCACAGGGACCTGCTCCCAGGTGGAATTATCTATCTAGCAGGCAGCTTTCCTGCTGTCCCACCACCCACCTCCTCCTCCAGGGCCATCCTTATTCCATCCCCCTGACCAGAAGGGTGCAGCAGCCTAGTAACACTCCTGCTGCCCCGACGGCCTTTGCTGTGGCATCCTGTCCAGCCCGCAAGCCTCAGCAGAGCAACGTCCTTGGAATCTTTGCCTTTGCTTATACTGTATTGACATCGGACTGTCCTCTGTCCTTTCCTGAAGGTCTGTTCTCTATTCCTTGTGCTCAAAGTTAATCATAGTTCACTGGTCTCGGTCCCTCTCAAATAAAGGATCTGCATTTAATTAATTTATTTATTTTGCCATTTAAACCATTTAATTTATTTTTTAAATTGAAGTATAGTTGATTTACAATGTTGTGTTAATTTCTGGTCAACAGCACAGTGATTCGGTCATATATATATATTCTTTTTCATTATAGGCTATTACAAGGTATTGAAATAGTTCCCTATGCTCTACAGTAGGACCTGCTGTTTATTTTATATGCAGATCCAAAACTCTCAATTTATCCCTCCACCCTCCTCTCCCTTTGGTAACCACAAGTTGGTTTTCTATGTCTGGTGAGTCTGTTTCTGTTTTGTAAATAAGTTCATTTGTCTCATTTTTTCAGATTCCACATACAAGTGATATCATACGGCATTTTCTTTCTCTTTATGGCTTACTTCACTTAAAGGATCTGCATTTTAAAATGAGTCTTCTGTGATTTCTGAAAGGGAAGACCAGTGCTGTGAATCACTGCTTCCGGCTGGAGGAGCCTGGAAGAGACTTTGAACACAAAGGAACTCATGTGACTCCACTTACAGAAAGAAGGCCACTCGTAGGGCTGATGGTGACCCACCCTGCTGATCCACATTTTCTTCCTCGTGATTGGAAGTCAGCCAAAAATTCCTTTTAGCTGAAAAGCAAGCTGAGTATGTGAAGCACTGGGAGACAGTGATTATAGCAGATACACAGAGTCCAGCAACTAAGGATGAAGATTCTCTTGGACATGAAGGATCTGGGGTGATGGACAGATGGTACCTACCCCTAGTGCCACAGTGAAGCTCTTCATGTGTGCAGGATCAGAGAGCTGGTGTGCCCATCATATCTAGGTTGACGAATGTGCTAGCCAGAGGTTCTGGGGAATGGGGAGAAAGATGGTCAGGTCTGGGAAGTTCCGGTCGATTCCTGATACATATCCTCTGCCGATATAACTCTTGTACCAGCTTTTTATGAAGACGATTTAGGAAGGAAGCACTGTGAAAAAGTGGTCCCCAGTATGTCTTGTGGACAAAAGGACATATCCATAGAATCATCATGTTCTGTGTCATCAAAGATACCACAACTCTGTGTATCTTACAGAAGGTTCTAGAAAATTCTATAAAGTTCTGTTACAACTCAAGAGGCTTTATATGGCATTAAAAAAAAAAGTCACTAAAGAGACTCGTAAGCCCTGCTTCTCCTATTCTTACAAATGAATCTCAGAGTCTTCTATTTCACTTTGCAAAAAAAAAAAAAAGTATTTTACTTTCTGGGAACCAGTTAATGAACATCCTTGTATCTGCTAGGAGTGAAAAGCCACTTTGTGGGAAATCTGTGAGTTTCCAGTCTCCTCAGTGTTTGTGAGGAAGGACTTTGTAGTGTTCCCAGGCAGAAACTCACCATTTGCATTTTGGAAATATAAACAAAACAAGGTCAGGAATGAAGATGTGTCCCAGGACCAGAGAACAAAACAAGCCATGCGCGCGCACACACACGCACACACACGAGGGTGAGCCAGGCTACACACTGCGCTTGGCTCACGGCAGTGGTTTACGAGTGCTGTTTCGCTGCTTTGAAAATTGGTGATTAGGAGCCGAGACTTTTCGCCATTTCTTCAGTTCGCTGGCACATGCTCCCCACTGTTGGTCATTTCAGAGACAGGGGAACAAGAAAGTAGCCTCCTCCTTGCTGCTTCAGAGATGCTTCTTCCCACATGTTTTTTCAATAAAACTTCCCCATGTAATTCACTGGGTCAATAGCAGAGCAGAAAAAAAAACAAAAAACATTTCACTTGGCAAACCAAGTGGCCAAGACTCCAGATCGCCTCCAAGGCAAAGCGAGGTGGGGGGTTCACTCCAATTAGACTACTTGTACTCTGAGCACTTTCCTTGCTTCCTTTCATTGGCTGAAATTTGCCCCTTTGTCCTCTCGTGTGTCTGTTCTCCCATCCTCGCCTGGAATATGCTTCAAATGAATCTAAATCGCATGTGTGTGGATGCAAAAATGAGGACAGACGCTTGAATGTGGCATCCGGGAGGACCCCCATCCCTGTCTTGGGTGCAAAGTTACAGATGCTTTTCACAACAGGGTGCAAAATACGTGCCCTTATGTTCCCCAGTATTTCAGCACATGACGTGGGCGGGGCAGCTCCCTCTGAGGCTGTAAGGAAGTCAGGACGACCCCACGCCTTGCCCTGGCTGCACCGAGCCCGGGTGTTCCCAGGGGAGAGCTGTGTCCTCGGCGCAAACTGTCAACCTCTCTGTCTTTACCTGTGTGGTAGACACCAGCAGGCACTCACATGGAGTCTCTGACATTTCCACACATGTATTTACACGTAATCTATTACAGTGCCTGGCACTGCAAGTCTCCTCATTTGTCTTCTGAAATGCTTTATTGGATTTTCTCATCTGTTTAGTGTTTCTCAAGCTTGCATTATGGTCAGTTTAGTTAAGTCCCCCCTGAGTAGCCTGGGAACTGTGGAAAGTAGTCTTCTCTCATGGCCTCGGATGCTGTGGGCTAAGAAACCGTTCTTGGACGCTTTCTAACTGAGCATTTTTACAGAGTTGACCCTTAAGGTGAAATTGGTGGGCTGTTTCCTGAGAAGGCTGACCTGGAGACAAATGAAAGCATCTAGGAAATGTCAATGTGTAGTTTCAGTCATCAACACATAATGAGCTTTCCCCAGAAGAGGGTTAATTCATTAATTCATTCATTTTTCTCCGACAAATTCTAAGACGCCTGACTTCACAGGCTCACAGAGAGCATGACCGGGACAGAACGGATACTGGGGGACACAAACTGATGGTCAGTACTTTCTCCCTGGGGATTCTTTTGCTTTAAGTGAGTCTCTATTTTCAGTCCAGGGCGAAGGGTATTTATAGCTCGTTTTTCAAAGATCAGACACCCCGTGCCAGGTATGCGGCTCAGACAGTAGGGAAGCCTCCTGATGAAGTGCTGTCCACCGGCAGGCCAGGGTGATTTTTGTCTAAAGACACATTCCCAGTGGCTTCCGTGCTCCATTCCGTCGCCGTGAGCCGTGTGCCAAATTCCCTGGCTTGACACATGTAAGGAGATAATTCACATGATCCAAAGCTTGTTTTTGACTCTGGTTTTTTTTTGTTTTGTTTTTTTTTAATGCAATAAAACTTTACAGTATGACCAGCATGACTCAATGTTGTTTTTGGATTTCAAAATATTGAGGTTAGATGTGCTAATGATTTGCTTCGGAGCTACTTTTACAAGGCGAGCCAGGGCCCCCGCTTTGCCAGCACATCTGAGAAAAGCCTGCCAGGAGCTCCCAGCTCTGTCCCCCACTCCCCCGGTGCAGCCATGCTGCAGCTCCAGAACCAGAGCCTGTGGCCCGATGGACTTAGGAGTTACCCGTGATGCCACAGCCACCACCTTGAGGCCGTAAATGAAACTCAAACACACTTCCACAGCATCTCGTTCTGTAGCTGCAACGCTTCTGGGAGCAGTGGAGACTGCATCTTTTTAAGAAAAGCGGCTGGACGGAAAGGAGCTCTCCACTACTATTTAAATATCTCTTCACACGTGAGCTATCTCACTCAATCTCCAGTGCCCCCTCTCATGATCTCATTTACCTGAATGGCAGGCGAGGTCAAAGAGACTGAACTTGGTTGCTAGAAAATAATCTCCTTGTTTTGACAAGAAAAGTCTTGGCTTCTCTGCGAGTTTTATTTTCTATAAATGTTGAAGCATTTATCTTCCAGAGAAAGACTATTACAGAGGCCCAGAGTTCACCTTATCTCTTAAGTAAGATGTTTTACTTATGGAGAAAGTCTTGCGGCATGTCTGGCCCCTGCTGTTGAGTTCTTTCTTTCTTTTAGAAGGCAGGACAACTTACATTAACACTAATGAAGGTTTCTTGTCTGAAACTCTCAGCAAAAATGTCTCACTTACCAACCTGAAGCTTTCTTGAAGTTGGTACTTGAGGTTGGAACTGGAATACTTGAAGAAATATTGCCTCTCCATTTGAAAATTCTTATTTATATGGCCGTCCCTCGTCCCTCGGTCTCCACAGGCCTGGTTCCAGGACCCCTGTAGGTATCATAAAACCCACAGATGCTGAAGTCCCTTGTGTAAAATAGTGCAGTATTTGCATATAAATTACTACATCCTCCCGTATACTTTAAATTATCACTGGATTACTTATAACACCTAATACAATGCAAATGCTGTGGAAATAGTTGTAAATACAAAGTAAATGTTACGTAAATAGTTACCAGTAAGACGCAAGTTCAAATTTTGCTTTTTGGAACTTTCCGGAATTATTTTCGATCTGTGGCTGGTTGAATCCACAGACGCCAAACCTTGGATCAGACCTTGGAGTTGGCTGACTCCAGTCCCCTCTGATGTGACCTTCTGTGGCATTCAGCTGTGGGGTCACGGGAGGGTGAGTAAGGGTGGTGGTCTTAGAATCAGGCTGTTTGAATGAATACCTCCCAGTGACTAATGTGAAATGTCTGAGGTTTAAAAAAAAGGAGTTGTGCTACATGCGTCCTTGAAATCTTTTCTTTAATTGAAAATTTAAAAATCCCAGGACTCACACCACCCCTCCTCCGAGTCTGATTCTGAATATCCACAGGATCCCAGCAAACTTGCATTTCAGGTAGCAAGCTCTGACTGCCCCCCAACCCCACCGCCGCCGCAGCCCCCAACCTAACACATTAAACACCACTCTGCAGCCTCACCCCCCACCCCCACTGTCTGGGCTCTCTCCCACTGCCCCCTCCATCTCCCTGGAAGAGACGACGGGTAAGGAAGTAAGGTTTGCCACAAGCCAGAATTTGACTCGAATCCCATTAACGTCAGTGTCTGAGGAAGGAAACGAGGGTCTCTGACAGGGTGGTTAATGGAATGCATATTAAACGGGGTGTCGCGGAATGAACTTCCCCGAGTGGTATGGGGGGGCATCTCATCTTTCTGGCTTCCAAATTCTCTCCTCCAAAATGCAGTAACTTCTGTCTCTCTAGACCACATAAAGATATTTGTGAACAAGTTGTCTTGTCTCCTTGAAACTGCTGTTGGATTTTAACCTGTTGCTATCAGTCTATCTATTTAGGAGAGAAGCAAATATTTGCTTGTTGAAATGCCTTGATCTGGAGAACTTGGGATTTCAATTTATTACTCAGTGATAAAATAATATCACTCTTGCTTCCCACACCAGATGTCCCAATGTTGGAATCACTGCATGTCCTCCTCTGAATATAAGAGTGTGTGTGGAACACACTGTTTGGATCACCAATGGTTCTGGCTGTATCCAGAAACAGAATCGCACTGCTGATGTAATGATACAGCAAAACTCATCTGCCTACCCAGAGCACAAGACAGCATGGTGACCGCCTTTACCCAAGGATGCTGACTGCTCCTGAGTGTTTCTAGTTACGCCAGCATCTTCGATGGCCCAGGAGTGCCTGTTACTATTCAGATACTGAAGGTTCCACTGTCTGAGCGCTTGCCAGCTGATCTGAGCCCGTTAGTGCATGAACTTTCGGTCGATGAAAAAGAAATGAGAAAACAGAGGCTCTCGGGCTGGTGACCTTATAGACCAGGCTGGAGTGAGGGTCATCCCCCCCACTTCCCATCCTGCCTCTGCAGGCTGCTCCCTGGAGCCATGATGCTATCAGCATTCTTGGCAGCGTCTGTCTGAGTGATGGATGATTAATGAGCTGTAACTACAACCATCGTTGACAAAACCCAGTGGGCTGCAAAAGCTGGCGGGGAGTGAGGGAGGAGAGGGTCAAGGGGGCGCATTTTATCTAAAAAAAGTTCCCCCATAAAAATGTCGAAGGAAGTTCCTTTCTAATTGTCTGCGTGAGTGCTCTTCTGGGATGATGCATTTTTACCATAGGCAAGCTTTGCAAAGAATTTTGAGGCAAGAAGAAGAACGTAGGTCTTTTTCGCGGTTGTGGTTCTAGGTTTCCCAAGCAGAATCGGCTTTCTCCTGGAGCACGGGAGCTGGTGTCCTGCGATTTGTAAGAAAGAGTGGACACGCACAGTTCCAGCTGTGGGATCAGAGCGGGTGTGAGAGGAGGACAGGGAAGTCTGCTTTGAAGAAGTTCATTGTCAGAATCCATTTGCTATTCAGGCTCTCCCATTGCTGGCCTGGGCGGTGTGTAATTTGTTCCAGCCAAGAGCTGCTCACTCTTTAATCAGATTGAAGCATGCTTCACTGCTATAGGTGTTCTGCTGAAAGCCAGCCTGGTTATATTTCACTGCCAACACGAGCGATTACATTAGCCTTTTAATATGTACTTTGGTCCACGAAACCACTGCTATAAAAGCTCTCACGTTAGGAACAGGTTGTAAATAATCTGCTGCCTGAGCACTGAACCTCCTATAATTTCCCCCCGAGCCACAGCCTATCTGCTTAGCCATGTGCTGGGCAGGACGTTAGGTCACCCAAGGTTTTGCAGCGGCGATGACGTCTCTCTCTGATGACAACTCCAGGTGACTTCATACACACCAGGCCAAATTCCAGCCCTTCTCCTGACACCTGGAAGTGGTCAGTTCTTTGCCATGTGAGCATTCCAGGCCTTCCCTCCTCTTCTGTTGGAGTAGCCCTTCCAGAAATCGCATCCCTCACCCCAGAAGCAGAGAGGGGTGAGGCTGGAGCCCCTGTGAAGAACCACGTGGTGGCTTCTCTCGGCCACAGGCGCAAGATCAGGACCAGGATTCTGCTGTGCCCACCTCCAGGGCGAAACCTGTCGTTCCCTGGGGAGTCTGGCTGAGAAGAGAAGAGAGCCCCGGAGATGCTGTCGACGGGGAGACTCTCGCGACCTTTGACCGCAGCGAGTAGCCATCTGCCTCTTCTGCGGCAGCAGACGGGCTAATGACCCCCCAAGGAAATTTCAGATTCACTTTCAGGATGGAAAAACCAAAGCATCACTTGAGCTCATCTCTGTTGTCTTTTAATCATCTGCCAGATCAATAAACAGCTTCTTGAGACTGGATTTTTTTAAGACAGTGTCTGGTATAGATTCTCCGCATGGTATAAAGTATGTTGGCTGAAACAGGTCCAGACTTGGAGTGGGTTTTCCAGGCCAGATGGCTGAGTCGCTGGGCCAGGCTTTCAACTCGCTTCTTCCCCAGGAGTTGGGGGCTCTGCATGAGGGTCCCAGAGGCGACACCCCAATGTGCTCACATGCAAGACATGAGGCAGCTCAGATGCTGCGGCCAAGGGCAGGGAGGATGCCTAGGGCACCGCGGTGGCCTTCTGGGTAGGGGGCCCGCCTTAGGAAGGGGGTGGGCGAGGTCAGGCTCAGCCGCCTTCTTATGCATGGTGACAACAGTCAGTGCTCACACTTAAGATTCCCTCCTCCTGAGAAGTACACAGGCTCTCCCGGGACAATGCTCACCTGGACCTCGCAGGCAGGCTGTTCTCCTCAAGAGGCGGGCTATTGACACCTGTCTCGTAAGGGGGGGGGGGGTCGGGTGATACGATGGCAACACATCCTTCACTTAGAGACATGATAGATGTCACAGCAAACAGGACAATCTCAGCCTCCCGAAAGAGACATCTGAAGGGATGGTGTTCGGCCAGGTTGTGCGGCGGGAACCCTTACCCTTTCCACTCGCCTTAGAACATGCCTCTGCCAGTTTCTAAACATGCCTTCCCTGGATCTGAGCACCTTGCTGGAATTCCACTTTCTTAATTAATTCTCTTTTCTCTGTAATGGGAAGAGAGCCAGGATGGTCCTTTACCAAAAGTTTCACTGCCCCCTGAAAATGCAACATATAAACGTTACTAACCATAAAATAAGTATCATAAAGCCCAATTAAGTTCTTGTTTTTTCAAGATAAGTAGATTTGTCTTTTTTCACATTCTTTCTTTCTGAAACTCTTCTAATGTCCCCGTTCTGTTGATAGCTGAAGGCACATCGATCAGATGCCGGGCATGACAGCCAAGTTGTGGCTGAACTTCACCGAACACAGTTCTATCCACTAATTCCAACTCTTCCCAGATGGTTTTCGCATTGGAACTTGGCACAGGTTCCTGCCTCCAGAGGCAGGTTTGGACCTTTCCTGGGGGTGTGGTGGCCTGGAATTTATTCCTGGGATCCATTCAGTGGCATAGCCGGTGTGGAAGGAAGAAAGGGCTGGGAGAAAGCTTGGTTGCAGCGGGCTGGAGGAAGGATCGAGGTGCACTTCCATTCCACTGTTGCTTTCAGGGTATCTGATGTTCACAAATTTCAGCATGGACCACAAAAGCTGGAGAACAGGAGTGGTCGCCAAGCCTCCTTGTCACCCCCTCTGAGTGACTGAAGCTGATGCCGGGCGCTGCCATCACCACGGACCGGAGCATCCCTGGTCTTGGGCTGCATCCGGCCTGGCCATGCTGGGAGTGAGGGAGGACGCGTGGTCTCCACCACTGCCCGTTCCACATCAGGCAGGGCAGGCTGAAAACCCTAACCCACAAAAAGAGCTACTAATACCCGTCTCCTAGAACGGTTGCGCGAACTGAGTGCGATCGTGACACTAACATCATATTGTTCATGACCCGGTAGGTGTCACCTCACACGGAAAAGCCGCAGCCTCAGAAACCTGAGAGCCACTCGAAGGCCTGCACTCTGCCAAGTTGTGAGGAGGGGAACATACCCCACCCCTTCCCCCGAGAGCACCCCTCCCAAACCCCGGCCGTGCCTCTGACTTGCTTCGTTTCTCACCATTCCCACCCCTCCCCTTCCTCTCTCCTACTGAAACCTGCTTTTCACCAGCTGCTCAACTGAAGTAGGTCTGCAGGCTTAATTTTCCCTTTTCTTGGGGTCTTTTGATTTTATTGGGACCACAACTTAAGTCCCCAAATAAGATGATGTTTCAAACCTGTGGCGCACATGATGGGGCCGGGGAACTGGCCTGTGGCCGGGGACATAGCACATAGCATGAGTTGGGACACGTTAGTTGAAGACCAGATGCTGCCCTGGACACACAGGGACACAAGCCGGGTTGACCCTGGATGCACTTTGCATTTTTCTTGCCTTTCTAGATCCTTGCTTAACCTTGAAGTGATGTCCATGCTCCGTTCATCCCTCCATCTTTAAAAGCCCAAGGTAGAAGGGATTTTTATGGATAAGCCATCACTACTGCTACAGACGGACACTCCCAGACACTAGGTGACTTTCCTAATTAAGGTCGATTCATGGAAATAATTAGAGCAGGGGATTCAATATTTGGGTTCCTGTGACTTTTTCTCATGGGAGCTGTCACACGCTGGCATTTGAGAGACAGATTCCCTTTTGTGACAGGCCTCCTTTGCTGACCTATTTGGGCTTGTATATTTGGAACCCAGGGTTCCCACCTACGTCAATGGAAATGTTGTGGGCAGACGGAGGGCGGGCGTCCCGCCCACACCCTCACCGGGAAGGACCTTCCGGCAGCAGGGTGGGGCCGAGAGCTGCTCCCAGAGAGGGATTTTATTGTCTGAGGCTTTGGAATTCTACTCCCCCATGGGGTGAGAATGACTAGATCTTTCTTACTCTTTATTTATATATGGACAGTAAATTTGCTTAAAAATATGCAAACTTGAAACATAAATACTTACATCTCAAAGACACAATATCCAGATGTCTGGAAGGTCAGGCAAATGGTGAGGGATCTCCTCTGCCTGGCGCATCACAAGGGCCAGGAGCATTGATTTTTAAAGGCCGGGAGGAAGGAGGAGGGAGCCCTTTTGCACTGTGCCTGAGAGCCACCTGTGTTTTGAGGCAGAGGTCTCTGAGACTCACACGTGTGTGTAAACAGAGAAGACACGTCTGAGGAAGCAGCCCGCAGCCAGCGGCCCGGCTTCTGCGGCCGCCTCCCTCGCGTGCTCCCCACCCTGTGCCGGGCTGGGCGGGCTGCTGGCCTCCAGGCAGCCCTGAGGTCTGACATAGGGGACAGCACTTCTGCTAGACTTCTCTTAGCCTCCTGGAGAGTGTCCTTATTTGTTTTATTTTTTTAAACCAATGTATCCTTTATTTAAAAGTTTAATATGAGCCAACAACTCCACTCCTGGGTATATATCTGAAAAAAACAAAAACACTCATTTGAAAACATGCATGCACCCCAGTGTTCATGGAAGCATTCTTTACAACTGCCAAGATACAGGAGCAACCTAAATGCCCATCAACAGATGCCTGGATAAAGAAGTTGTGTGTGCGCACACACACACACACACACACACACACACACACGGTGGAATACTACTCAGCCACAAAAAGGATAAACTTTTGCCATCTGCAGCAGCATGGATGGACTTGGGGGTATTATGCTAAGTGAAATAAGTCAGACAGAGGAAGACAAATACTGTATGATATCACTTATATGTGGAATGTAAAAAATACAACAAACTAGTGAATATAACAAAAAAGAAGCAGACCCACAGAGACAGAGAACAGACTAGTGGTTAGCAGTGGGGGGAGGCGAGGAGCAGTATCAGGGTAAGGGATTAAGAGGTGCAAACTATTAGGTGTAAAATAAACTACAAGGATATACTGTGCAACACGGGGAACATAGCCAATATTTTATAATAACTATAAATGGAGTATAACCTTTGCAAGTTGTGAATCACTATATTGTACACCTGTAACTTATATAATATTATAATCAACTACACTTCAATAAAAAATAAAAATAAATAAAACATTTAATTAAATGCATTCAATTTCTTTATGCCTCCATTTCCCCTGGGACTTGGAGAAAATGAAATGTCCCTCCTCTTCAGCCCCACAACTTACATGTCCTAATGACATGGTAGAGGGAGGGTTCTGTGCTCAGGTAAGGTGACTTACTTGGGAAAGCCAATTCCTGAGATCTCCCTGTGCCCTGCGGTGGGATTCCATGTGAACCTCTCGGATGGCCCTTAGCACGTCCTGCCCTGTGACCCTGTTCTGAAGAGGGACATCATCCCTCCTCCTAGACTGTAAGCTTTGGAGACTAAGCGTCACATCAGGCAGATCTTTGCTTTTTTCCTACAGCATGTTTCTCATTTCTTGTCTTATCCTTTAGTCTGAAGAAATGCTTTTTGAAAGAAAGAGCAGAAAATTGTCGTGGATTTTTAAGGTCAAATTGTTTTACATCTATATTTAAAAAAAAAAAAAAAACAAAACACAAACACACACAACTCTGCAGACATCACTGTGGGTTTCTCTAGCTACCTATGTGACTTCTTTCTCTTCAGAAGTTAAATAGCACAATATAGGGAGAGAGACAGAAATGGAAAAAATTAGAAATTGCTGCAGTCAGGATTTGAATATATTCACTGAAAAGGCAGATGGGAAAAGCAGAAAATAAAAAATGGTTTTGGAACAGTTGGTCTACCAGTAACGAGGGAAGCAGACCTCATACTCCATGCCTATAAAAAATATTAAGACATGTTCAAGAAGGTTCATACCAGATTTGTTTATAATAGCCCCAAACTGGAAATAGCTCAAATACCTATCACCAGGAAAGTGGACAGATAACTCGTGGTGTACTCACACCACAGAATATTGTTCAACAAAACAGAACAACTGATACACAAAGCAACACAGAGTCAAAATGCTGAGTGAGAGAAATTAGACACAAGAAAAGTATACACTTACAATGAAACTTCCAGAAGGTTCAAGAACAGTCCAAAAGTGTGTTTGTTGATAGACATCAGGACAAGGGGGCTGTATCATGGGGAAGGGGCAGGACCACTCCCTCTGGAGTGCTAGACATGGTCTAGATTCTGATCTGGGTGATGTTTATATATAGAGAAATTCATCGAATTCTGCATTTAAGGTCTCGCTTACATGTGGAATCTAAAGAAGTGACATAAATGAATTTATATACAGAAGAGAAAAAGATTCGCAGACACAGGAAACAAATTTATGGTTACCAAAGTGGGGGCGGGGGGCGGGATAAATTAAGGGTTTGGGATTAGCAGATTCAAACTACTATAGATAAAATAGATAAACAACAAGGTCCAACAGCACAGGGACCTATATTCAATTTCTTGTAATAACCTATAGTGGAAAAAGAATATATATACATGTAACTGAATACTATGCTGTACACCAGAAACTAACATTGTAAATCAACTATACTGCAATAAAAAGTTTTTAAAGGTTTACACAAAAATATATATATTTATGCACCATTAGATAATAACTCAAATTTTTAAAAAATTAAAGAGAATAAAGCCCTGCTCTTGATGGAGTGCTTACTACGTGTCAGGTAAAGTGCTAAGCACATAAGGCTTGAAAAATATTAAGCCATTTGCCACGAGTCACAGGCTCCCGTGAGAACCTTGACTCTGACCCGGCGCTCGCCGGCTCCACACCCCCCGCGCTCCGCCGCCCCCGCGCTCCGGCCGAGGAGCTGGTTCTCCGCGGCGCTGGGACTCGGCCCTCGGGCCCGGGGCGGCGGCCGGCCGAGCTCTGCCCGAGTGTCTATTTGATAACAATAAACCTCTGTTGCAGTGTTAACGGAGCTGTTAAAACACTTCCCTAGCTGTTGGTTATGTCAGACGCCCTGCCAAGGCTCAGGGACAGTGGCCTGATTGTTGAAGGAAGGAACTTACCGGAGGAACAGTGAATGGAGTTTTCAAGAAGGCATGGAGGTAAGAACAGAAAACGCATTATTTGTGGGATTTCTTCGTATTTGAAGTTCATTCTGGCCGGGTGCTCTTGTGGGGAGAGAAAACCTAAAATGAGGTTCCAAAACCCATCTCCCATCCATCTGCTGTCTCCTTTTGACTTAATTATCTTAGTTTCATTTGTTCAAGTTATGAAATTTAACTTACAAACCTGGAGAGTTATTATTAATACACTAATATATTAATTAAATTAATTACTAAAATATAATTATTTGTATTTATATGAATAATAATAAAATATCAATATATTAATAAATGGACACTGACCATCTTAATATTTATTAGTTGGAGTTCAAATATATGATTCACACCACTCATATGTCCTCATGAAAAGAAGGAGAGGAGAACCCACCCCTGCCTCATGGTCTGTGCAACCCTGACCCTCCTCCTACCGGTCATCCGAAGTCCTCATCTCCATGGCCAGCCATCTTGTGTGCTGGAGAGGTTCGGTCATCCTGCTCTCCGGAAATTCTGGTCCACAAAATAGCACCAATGACAGCTTACTATGACTCCACTGAGTTAAAGCAGATCCTGAAGAAACTCCATTGCCTTCCTTTCAAGTCTGGAAATCTGACTTGACATACAGGAGACCAGACAGCATGGCTGTAAGGAGTTCAGCTACTTACTTAGAGTGTTACTTTGGGCAAGGCACTTGGCTTCTGTGAGCTTCCCCAGGGTCTTTGTCTGCAAAGTGGTGCAGTATCTAGGAGTGCACGAGATAGCTGCAGAGCACTTTGCACTTGGAGGAAACTCACTAAGTAACGACTATGGTGATGGCTGATTTAATAGAAGTAGCTGGGAGCTGGAGTCTTCCCCCACCCCAGGTAAAATATGAATAAGGCTTCAATGCCACATACCAGTTTAGTGGCTTTATTTTCTTTATTTGGTATAAACTGGGGCTGCAAAGGACTAGTTTTCAAGCTCTCCCATGTTCCAAAATCAGCTGAATGGAGGATTTTTAAATGAGTCCTCGTTGGAAATGGGAAACTTTAATAAAGGTGACCAAAATCCTAATTTTCCAAACCCTGAATTGATTTGAGTTAATCATAGGTGCAAATCATCTTTTCAGACAGATATTCAGTGATGCAGGAATATATGGTAAAGCTTCATTATCTTCCCAATACCCAGATCAGGCATGACCACTGGTACCTTAAAGTGACACTCCTTCCCAGCCGGGGCCGGGAGTCATTTCCGCCACCAGCCTTCTAACTGACACTGGGACATCCTCAGCATCTCCCTCCCCAGCCTCCAGGCAGCCCAGCCAGTCCACCAGCTTGGTCCCAGAGATGAGCACTAATCTCTGGGCTAGGTCACTGGTCAGGTCCTGTACCAATGTTTTGGGTTTTTTTTTAACGCTGATCTAGGATAATTTTTAAAAATCAAAATAGAGCAAGCTATGTGACGTCTGGGCCTAAGTGAAATGTCTCGCACAGGGCTCTCACCAGAATTTGGAGTTACGAAAAGAAATCACTTTGAAAGCCAACTGTTTTTCTTCTCTTTTCCCTTCGTCCAGTAGGTGGCGCTCCTAAGCGAGGTCCTTTGGCCAAGATGGAGTCAGTCTGAACCCAGCTTCTATCTCAACAGCAGCAGGTGGATGACTGGGACTCTCTGCCCATTGTATGGGAGGGGGATGCTGCCTGTCCTTGTCCAGTCTGTCGTGGGTGAAGGCGGGAAGACCAAAGGAAACACAGCGACACCCAGTGAAACTGGATATTCCAAGAAAGAAGCTGGGGTGGCAATGAATTGTCTCCCTGGAGAACCTGGACTCTTGCTATTTCAAGGTCTAACTACCTGCTTCAGGCTCCTGTGAGTGATGTTTCTAGATCTTAAAATATGGCCATCATTAAGAAGTCTACAAATAATAAATGCTGGAGAGGTTGTAGAGAAAAAGGAACCCTCCTACACTATTGGTGGGAATGTAAATTGCTGCAACCACTATGGGGAACAGTATGGAAGGTCCCCAAAAAACTAAAAGTAGAACTACCATATGATCCAACAATCCCATTCCTGGGCATATATATGGAGAAAACTATAATTCAAAAATAGACATGAACCCCAATGTTCATAGCAGTACTGTTTACAATAGCCAAGACATGGAAAGAAACTAAATGTCCATTGACAGATGACTGGATAAAGATCTTGTGTGTGTATACACACACACACACACACACACACACACACACACACACACACACACAAAATATGGAATAATACTCAGCCATTAAAAAGAATGAAATAATGCTATTTGTAGCAACATGGATGGACCTAGAGATTATCATATTAAGTGAAGCAAGTCAGAGAAAGACAAATATCATACGATATCACTTATATGTGGAATCTAAAAAAAATACAAATTTTATTTACAAACTAGAAATAGACTCACAGACCTAGAAAACAAACTGCGGTTACCAAAGGGGAAAGGAGGAGAGGGATAAATTAGGAGTTTGGGAACAACAGATACACACTACTATATATAGAATAGGTAAACAACAAGGCCCTACTGTAAAGCACAGAGAACTACATTCAATTTCTTATAATAAGCTATAATGGAAAAGAATCCGAAAATATATGTGTGTAAATATGTATATAACTGAATCGCTTTGCTGTACACTTGAAACTAACAGTGTAAATCAACTACACTTCAATAAAAAAATTTATTACACACAACAATTTAAAAAGAAATCAAGTTTACCTAGAACTTTCCATTCTCCCATTGCTAACTAACCTTTTCTATCTAGGCCTTGCCTCCAGGGATCACCAGTCTTGTCTCACCTTTTGGTGCAGGGCAGCTTAGTATTCATGTGGGGCCTCTTCCAACTTTCCGGCGAGGCGGCGCGAGGCGGCCCCTGTGGACATGGACTCACACACTTGCTGGACAGGCTCGTGTGGGCTGGCTCGTACAGCAAGGCAACTCCTGATTTCCTTATTTCAACCATCTCTCGCTGCTTCTTTCTACAGGGAAATGGTTCCAGAGAATGGTTATCAGATATCTGCATCTTCAAGACTGAACTGTTTCAGCCTGTAAACGCATTGACCTGGTGGGTTTGGCATTGCCCCCGGTGGGGCAGCCAGCCAACAGTTCAGAGGGCTGACCCCGAGGATCTCGAAGTCAGACTCGTAAACAGATCTACTGGGGAGCCATCAGCTCCAAAAGCCCCTGAGACTGTACAAAATATTGCTTTTGACGGCATGGAAAAGCCTGAGAAACCCACCAGGATTAGGCTACATCTTTCATTTGTTCTGCCCCAGTGTAGCCCAGGGCTTCTCAACCTTGCATTACTAATGTCTTGGGTTGGATAACTCTTTGTTTCGGGGGGCTGTCCTATGCCTTGTAGGATGTAGAACAGCATCTCTGGTCTCAACCTACCAAATGCCAGGAGCACCCCAACTCCAGTAGTGACCCCACAGTTCCCCCGACATTGTCAAATATCCCCCGGACCCACTGGAGAATCCCAGGTCTAGACCCATGTCTAAGTGAGGTGCCCCTTGGCTTGAATCAATACGGTAAGGTCATGCTCATTGGCCTGTAGCCCTCAAGCACATTTCTTTTGCAAAACTTCTAACTTAAAAAATGACAGTAAGTTGGCACCGGGAAAATGTCACCTTTTGACATCACACAGCCTGAACAGGTGACTGGCGCCTTGTATGAACCTGACGGTTCTTGAATGAACATCTTCACCATGGGATCTGCCTTAACTATTCGATTATTGCTGTTGCTGCAGTGTTTTGATTGCTGGCTTTTTGTTTTCTTTATTCTGTATTCATTCTTCCCTCTCTCCCCTTTCATCTTACATTCACTGTTTTTTCCCCTGTTGTCTCTCTAGACAATTACTTCTGTTTCTAAATGCACCAAAGCTTGTCTCCCAGATCACCACAGAGCACCTCATTGGGAGAGACCAGCCTTTTTCTCGGAGTCCAGCCATCACTTTGCTGCCATGGCGGGGGGCGGGGGGGCGGTCACTAGGCTGTGTTTACACAAACCAACTGGCTTAGGGGGGAAAAGTTTAATGCAGTCAAACTCGAGGCTATTGTATAAACGACTTTAGTCAAACAGCACGCTGTTTTCAAATTCCATAAGTGGGAGGGACCTCAGAGGAAAACAGTCCGAGGAGCTCACTTTTGCAGAGAAAGCAACGGTGACCTCAAGATGGCACCGACCTAACCAACAGTTAGGGATAAGCACTCCGCGACGTGCACGTTGTTAAGGGGTTCGCAAGAAAAGCTAGCAAGTCAGGGAGAACCCAAGCTCAAGTTTCTGTGTGCTCTTTCCCATAGAACCACTGAGGAGTCAGGAAGAAGCATCCCAAGGTGTCCATCCCGGTGGAGGGGACTCCACGGGCGTCACCTTCCTCCTTCACTACCCCAGCCCCTGGGAGGGTGGGGTGGTTTCTCTGGTTGGTACATTCGGGAAGGGTGTCTGGGAGTGCTCAGCTCTGCCCCTGTTCCTGGGGACGGTGGCCCAGCACTCTGCTCAGAGCGAGAGTCACCCAGCCCAACCCCTGCAACAGCTCTGGCCCTGCCCCCACAGCGCGCATGACGCGGGACCCCTCTGCCAAAGCCTGGGCTTTTCTAAGCCCATTTAGGGCAGATACAGAAACAACCTGGCCTCTACCCCAGTCAGCCATCCTCTGAGCAAGTGTGCGCGTCTGAGCTCCCAGGCAGCCTGGCCTGCTACTTGGCACTCGTAGTTCATGGAACATTCGGTTGCCAGGCATCTCGAAGGTCAGGAGCTCAAGTTGGCAGAGGAACTACTGTTTCAGTGGTTTCTCCCTCCTCTGAATTACTTTTCTTTTAAAAATAAGTTTTTAAACATAAGCCTTCAATTCTATGCCAAGCCACAGAGTTCAATTTAGCATTCTGGGGTAGTTATTTTAATTTATTTTTACCTTGTACACTTCAGCATGCAATCAGGAGCGCAACGCCCAGAACTGTGTGTTATTCTCTCACGACAGAGGTGACTGAAGAGACATGAAATATTTCTTTTAAATCTTCCTTTTATAGATCTGATACCTATTTCTCTGTACCATAATATTTGTTTCAGGATGACGTCATCCCTCAAAATATATTTTAAAATACCTCTCGGAATTTCCACGAGCCTGTTTTTGAGCTAACACAGGGAAAACAAAATCCTTATTTTATTATCTCACTTTTTTTTAGTATCTGACATTTTAATATCTTTTTTGATTACCAAATCAAGTATTTTGATTTCCCAAATCAAGTATTTTGATTTCCCAAATCAAGGACAGCCTCAACTGCTTTAACATTTTTTTAATCATTCTTTTTTTTTTTTTTTAGAATTAAAAAAATAGCTTTCTCCTTTATTTCTTTTCTCAAAAGGGTACTAGGGACTGAACCCAGGACCTCGTGTATGCTAAGCACGTGCTCTACCCCTGAGCTATACCCTCCCCCCATTTTTAATCATCCTTGAGGTTAACAAAAAGTGAGGCAGTCTCAGAAATAATTTTCAAGGGATTCACACATATGTTCTGAGGAAACCTTAACTGTACGTGTAGGTTCAGGGATTTTTATGTTGAAATACAAGTCCCACGCCTTGTATTGTAACTTCTTAAACTTCACAGGCTCTCTTCCAATCGCAGTGCCAGAAGTGATTTCATTTGTCATGAGTTTCTAGTTCTCACTACTTTACCTAAAGAAAGATTAGGAAAGAAAGCCACAGAGGAGGTCACTTGGAAGTTAAGTGAATTAATCTTAAATAAGTTGAGAAGAAGCCCAAGGTATTTAAATCAATGCTATAGGACCCTTCTGACATTTACTACATTGCTCTATATTGTTCAGGAATGAGATGGGAGCTGGTGATTAGTAACTTAGGAATCGCATGACCATCGTTATGCTAGGCCCTGTGTACCGTTGTGCAGGTTGTGCACTGCACAACCTCATAGTGGAGGGTCTGTCCCGAAACTGTATGGACCACAATTATAGCAGCAGCCCTGGTTTGTCTGGAACTACATAATGATACGTAGTTCATGATATTATTTACATTTTGGGGGAGTTTAATCTTTGAAGTCTTACAGCACGTTTCAAGTGACTCGCGCCTACCAAAATGGACCAGGCAGTAAGAGATGAGTAAATGGAGACCTGGAGATTAAAGTTACTTCTTGCCCGACATCACGCAGCAACACTTTTCAGACAAACTTCTAGCAAGTCAGTCTGGCACGTAGGCAGATGCAGATCGTGCTTGCCCTTTATTTTTAGGCTCCTTCTGAAATAGTCTTTATCTCAGGAAGGTATTTTTTGTGTTTCAGTTTCCTAAATGTGTTTCTAGATATGCTGCACACCGGAAAGTGGTGTAGATAGGACCCAAAGTAATTGAGATTTCTCAGCTGGGAACACTGGCACCGGCGGCTGCAGCGTCCTGGTCCACTTACCTCAAGAGCCAAATGCCCTGCAGGTTTGACAGGCAGATCAGGAATTCCCTTTGGAAGCACACCAGACAGAATCTGTCTGAAAGGTACGGACCTGCAGAAACACAGGGGCACGTTCCTTGGAGTCGTTAGGCAGATACAGAGGCCATTAGCAGACTGCTGAAGAAGCTGTTAGGGTCAAGGAGGAGGAGGAGCCAGACCACCTGGACTTACACAGGTTCAGCTGTGATGCTGTTTGGGGGTGTCCTCAGAGCATCACCTTCCTTTCCATGGCGCCCACCACCCGCCTGGACACAGAACAGTGGAGCCGGAGCCTCGGGTCTTCCTCTCACTCTTCCAGGCTCAGTGCAACCCTGAAAGGCCACTCACTCTGTGCTTTAGTTTTTTTTCATTTGCAGCATGGGAATAACATTATGTGTGGTTGTGTGGGTTAATAAAAAGAACCTAAATCATTTGGTATCATCCTTGGTGAAAGAGGAGGCACAGAATAAATGTCAACAATAATAATAATAACATGGAAGCAACCTAAATGTCCATCCACAGATGACTGGATAAAGATGAACACACACACACAGACACACACACACACACTATGGAATACTACTCAGCCATAAAAAAGAGTGAAATAATGCCATTTGCAGCAACATGGATGGAACTGGAGATCATGATACTAAGTGAAGTAAGTCAGACAGAGAAAGACAAACAACATATGATATCACTTATATGTGGAATCTAAAAAAATGATACAAATGAACTTATTTACCAAACAGAAATAGACTCAGACATAGAAAACAAACTTATGGTTACTGGGGAGAAAGGAGGGGGAGTGACAAATTAGGAGTTTGGGATTTGCAGATACAAACTACTATAGGTAAAATAGGTAAACAATAAGGTCCTACTGTACAGCACAGGGAACTCAATATCTTGTAGTAACCTATAAGAAAAAGAATATGAAAAAGAATATATATATTATGTATAACTGACTCACTACGCTGCCAGAAACCAACATAGCATTGGAAATCAACTATACTTCAATAAAAACAGTAATAATAATTGTCAGTAGAAATAATAACTATCATTATTGCTGCCACTGCCACTACTTCTATTACGTTAGTCAACAACTATCACTGTGCACCTGCCCTGCATCTGATACTGCAAAGCTCCCCGCAGGTAGTAAATCTGACACACGGCACATATGAGACACGGGAGAGAAAAGTGGGAGACTTGGAGGTGGTGCTCACACACAAACTCACACAAACAAACTCTCTCACACACACAAACACACATACACACAACCTCATACACACAAACCCACACACACTAGAACACACACACACACACACATCCACACACACACACATCCACACACACTCACACGCAGACTCACACACATGGACGCAGGCTGTTGTTGCGGTCTGGGGTGTTGATGTAACGTGGTACCAGTTACCCTCCCAGGCTGGTCAGGGTGCCTGGGAGTTGGTTTTCACAGAGTAGGGAGGGGGGAAAAAAGGCAGTCTTCCTAGCAAAAGCCGATAAGCTAAAAAAATATCCTGCCTTCGTGTTCGTCGTCGGGCCCGGCGCTTGTGCTGACTCCTGGCCCAGTAACGCGCTCCCCGTCTTGCTGGCACGGACGCTGGTGAAGTCAGCCACACGAAGGTGCATAAAAAAGGCAAAATGAAACTCAAAGAGGAAATACCACAGACGTTACAACATGTGTCCTAAGATCAAAACTTCGTCTAAAAATGTCCTGCTTATTAGGATGGCTTACTGGTCCCGTTTAGACCCATGCGTCCTTAAAAAAAATTTCTCAACTGTCCCTTAGGTTTAAGGCTGGACTCAGTCGCTCAGAGCCCAGTGGAGACAAATCCACCAGATGGCTCAGTGGGCTGGGAAGCCACCTTCAGGGATCTGGGGCAGCACCGTGTGTGGCTGAAGATCACGTGTTTTGGTGTCAGTCGGATCTACTTTCATATCCTCGCTTTACCACTTCTGAGCCGTGTGACTCTGGGCAGATGGCTGACGCCTCTCAGACCCAGTTCCAGACTCAGCAGAGTGACTCAGAGGCCAAGAGCTCAGTCTCTGGGTTAGACGTGCCCTGCAGTCTTGGTTCCATGACTTATAGGTGGGTGACCTCTAAGCTTCAGCTTTCTCTCCTGTAAAATGAGCATAAGGTCCTCATGGGCCAGGACTGTGTCTGGATCCAGTGGGTCACGTGGGTAAAGCACTGGACACGGCCCCGGGCATACGGGGGGTGCTCAGCAGACGTTAGCGCTCACTGGTGCCAATAACGCATCTTACCTGTAGGCGGTACCTAAGAAGTTTAAACCTTCCCTCCCCTGTCCGCGCTCTATCCCGGTGTGACCAGCATATCTCGTTCCAGGCCAAGCTGGAGGGTCATCTGTCCCACACATCGTTTTATCACTGAGTCCTCTTCCTCCTTCCTCACCCAGCAGCTAAGAATTGGCCTGATGATGTGCTCCAAAGGGCGATCTTCTCCCACAGAGGTCTTTCTGGAAGCCACTGGAAACTTGAAATGCTACACTCTCTGTTCTGCTAAAGGGACTGGAGACAAAGGATCTCAGACTTAGACCCCTGGGAGGAATGGACATCAGGGACCATCTCCAAGGAGGAGGGAACCGAAGCCCTGGGTGGAGCCACGTGTCCAGAGTTGGTCCAACCAGCAAGGCGCTGCTGCCTCCGGACAGGATCCACAGTTAGTCAGCGACTCCTTCCTGCTGCCTGGGAAATCTGAGGGGACCGTGTCATGCTGCTGTTGTTAAAACAAACCCCAAACCAAAAACGTTTGTTATGGAGTCTAAGGAGAAATAGCTCGAGTCATTTATTTATTATAAAATAACTAGTCCCACATGCTAAGCATTACTTTTAAGATTGTGAAACTAGGCAAGACCTGGTAATAGATCTCCTTCATTATCAACATGAATGGAAGGTTTATTATTTCAAATCAAGTTGTGTTTTGTTTGGGAAGTCCCGTCTAGCGTGCACAGAATATTTACACGAGTAAACCCGGTGTTGTCTGTCCCTGGCAGGGAGGGTTTGTATTTCAGCGTGTTTGGGAAGCCAGAACAGACAGGGAACAGGTCAACCTGTTCATCAATAGTCCTTAGGGCCTTCCTAGCCTTGAGTGGAACTTCAGCTTTTTAGGTAATGTTCTGGGCTGGCTCATGACCTTGGACTCATGGGTGTGTCCTGTGACCTGCAAGGTAGGCAGCACTGTTCCCAGAGCCTGGGTTCCTTCCGTCCTCCCTGGCCTTGAGCCAAAGATGGTGACGCTTCTTCTCTTGCAGAACGAATTCACCGTAGTGGCCTGCCTGAATCTCAGCTGCTGGTGGAGCCATGATGACTGACAGAATGTTCTGCAAAAGCAGGTTCAGGAAGAGGCTCTCCTGTGTCCTGCCCTCCCTCCGGGGCTCGGGAGGTGCCCTTTCACGGACCTGGCAAAGTTCTGATGTCAAAATTTACTGCTTTATTTCCCCCAATGAGAAATACTCAGACAGTGTGGGAAAATACTGTTCAAAAAAGATTTAGCATTCAATTTCCCAGTAAAATGTTAACTTTTTTTTTCATATAATTGAAGTATAGTCAATTTACAGAGTTGTGTTAATTGCTGGTGTACAGCAGAGTGATTCATATACACAGACACACACACACATATTCCACTGTTAACACTTTGAATATTCTTATGGGCTGTTGAAAATGCGTGCACACAATGTAACAAAAGGGAAATTTGACATATATTTAGTAATCATTCTCTTACATCATGAGAGTCTTTGCATAACAATGTCATTACTTTTAATGACTGCCTGGAATTCCTTTGCTGTTTCTTTTGACTGATAACCTCTTTAGGTTGTTTCCAGATTTCTTGTTTTCATAAAAAATGCAATAATTGATGACTATCCTTTTAGACACATTCCTGTCATTTCTCTTGGGTCAAAGGGCAAGACATTTAAACTTTTCATACATTGCCAAATTACCCTCTGAAGTGGCTACAGAAATTTCTGTTCTCACCAACAATTTATGGGATCACAATCATAGGATTCTTTTTTTTAAATTTATTTTTTCATAAGATTCTTTTTAAATGACACAATAACTGGTTAAAAGGAGCAGGTGGTACCCACCAACAGGGAGGTGAAGGCTCTTCTCCAGCTCCGTAATTCTTCATCTGAGTCTTCCTTTAACCCTCACCTTTGACTTAGACATCTGGCAAGACTTGGCAGAATCAAGATAAAAAGAATGACAGTAATTTGAGCGATGAATACATAATTCCTCTCCCTGAGGAAAATAAATGGGGAAATAGTATCAGAATGAGAAAAACAACCAAATCAAGGAAACAAAAAGGGGCGAAGACAGATGCCATACAAATGATGGTTCTCTTTGTTTTATTTTAAAATTAGGTCAGAGGGCAGAAGCGTCATGGCAGCCCTAACACTCATGTCCAGTCATCACTCTTAGTGTCTTATCTTGCAGGTTCTGGATAATATTGTGATAACGCAGTCAGTTGTACACAATTAGAGTTTTCTAACGTACCACAAAAATTTGGCCTTGTGAGCGATACCAGGGCATTCCTTTGAGAATTTTAATAATGATCAGAAAATCGGAATTCCAGAAAAAGGGTTCAGTCCATCAAGAAAGAGAATAATAACCCAAAGAAGTTTCTTTTCTTAAAAGTAATCAGGTCCCAGCAGGTCTGTTGTGATGGTCTGCCTGTGAGCATGGAAGCTTCAGCTGACAGTAACGAATACGCCGCCTGAGATCTGTCTACAATTTTAACTTCCCAAATCATACTCACACGGATTCAAGAGGAACACACCAGGACCCTGGGAGGCTCTCTACACTTAGATAAGTGGGGGAATGCCGCTCATGTGATAAAGGACTCAGGACTTCCTTTTAGGGACAAAGCTGCTGGTCTTGATGGGACCTTTGGGAGCCTAAGTATGTGCAGAGATAGAGGTGGCATCTTCTCTCTGCCAGAAGTGTCGTGGGGAGGTTGCAGAGGTGCTTCCCAGCTGGGGAAAGGGTCTTCAGATTTTGTGGGAGGATTCCATTACAAGGCAGCTCATGATTCCCTGAATGCAGACCCTCCTTGAGCTTCATCGTGTTCCCTGAATACTAACACCTACATGGGAAACAGATCAGCTCCAGCCTACAAAAAGAACAGTCTGTTCTCCCAGTGACAGGCACATGCAGGGAGGAAGATTTTATTTGTTTCTTTGGCACTTGATATTTTTTAGAGACAGAGATGAGATTGATTTAAACAATTTTATAAGCCAGGGGGCTACTAGGTGAGGTTGGAAAGAGGAAGAGAAGAACGAAATGGAAACTACAAATGAGATGAAGGTTGATCAGGTCCAGCAGGAGGCTTGGGGTCCAGGGGTCAGGTGACCTTGAACAGGACGAGACAGGTCTCCTGTTCTGATTCTGGAAGGAGGCCAGGCTGATGTGGTGGTGGGCAAGTCTATAGATGAAGAAGGACCAGAAGCCAAGGGGACTCACACCCAGAGGCCCATCTGCCCCAAAGGCAGGAGGTGATGGCCTGGGGGAGAGAGGAGGGAACCAGAGGTGTGTTGTTCTGCCCTGAGGGGTGGACACTCAGGACGTTGGCTTAGTGCTTGGTGCCGCCATCCCACGGAAGTGAGTATCAACTCCTAGAAATGTGGAGAACCAAGAAGACGTGGAGGAGACCTGAAGGGAACTGGGAAACAGCTGAACAAGGATGAGCCCCACAACGGAGCATCAGCGACAGACCAAGTCTGTGCCCAGCCGGCCGCCCAGAGGTAACAAGGACGTGATCCGAGCTCCAGGCTGGGAAATTGGTGGATGAGCCCATCAAAAAAAGAAGCAAGACAATTCAGAGCGCTGGCGAAGGCCTGTGTGCAAAGAAGCCAAGAAGGAACAAAACAGGATGAAGTGTCCCGGCCACTAGGGAGCTTGCTTATAATATCGTCGGGGGAGGAGCAGAAACAGTCAGGATGTCCGTGTTTGTTTTGGTTTGGTTTTGTTCTGTTCGTGCTAGTCGGGCAGAGCTGAAATCCGTTCTCCGAGGCTATTGGAATTCGAGAGTGGAGAGGGACCTAAAATTCGTCTGTCTCTCCTCTTCTGAAGGACCCGCGTTAAAGGACATTCAATGCCCTCCTCTGTGATGCCTTCAGATGTCTCATTGCCCTGCAGGAATTCCCCTCCGAACGCCAGACTTCAAAAGGACACTGTTGAAAAAATTGTATTACGGAGTTCAGAAAGCAAAAGGGAGAAGGAGGAGGCTTCGTTTCTTTCTCGGGGGCGTCCACATCCTCCCCGAGACCCCAGCTGGACACGCAGGCCTCCAGCGCCCGCAGGCACGGCGGAAGGTCCTCGGGCGGTTCTGATGTGCTCAGTCCAGCGTCTGCTGTGTTCCTCCCCAGACGCAGCCCCATTCGGGAGGCCAGCATGGTTAGCCTTCCTTCCCCGCAAATCTGGGTGAACATGGGGCAGGATATGTACTCCACGTGCTAGCCCACTTTGATCTTTGTGACATGATTGCAGAACTTGAAGGAGGACTAGCATTACAAAAGCCCAGTTTCCACAGACAGCATCGGGGTCGCCGACGAGCAGTCCAGCTCCGTGACTCAGTTCTAGTGACCACGTTTCCGTAACAGTGGCTGAGTTTTGTGCTCTTTGCGGCTGTAGGTGTTACTCTCTGCTTCAATCTAGGAAGACTCTGAATTTCATTTATCTTCACAGCGCCCCCAGCCCTTCTCCACAGTATCCACCGCTTAAGTCAAGAAACTGACACAACACTGTAAATCAACTATACTTCAGTGAAAAAAAGAGATGGTGTTTTACAGACCCAGGGGAGTAATACAGAGATCCGAGGTCGAGGTTTTTCATGTGGATGTCTCCAGTGGGAGATGCTTTGGCTTCTGGTTGGTCTAGTCAATGAGGGAAAACCAGGCATCTTTGGGGAGCTGTGTTGTTGGCTCTTGTAGCTGAAACTTTTGTCCCTTTCTTATTTTCTGTGTTATTAACACAAAGAAGAATGAATTTCACTCTGGATAAACACAGAACAAGAGAGCAGTTGTCTGTAGGCACCAGAGCTGCAGAAACTCCCCAGAGAAGGTCATGCTGTTCCCTACTAATTTGTCCTGGCCTGGGGCATATACCAACTATTTATAGACAGTTCTAAGGTCGTCTGATGTCTTTGCAGTGGAAATTTCCTACAGTTCACTGTGATTTCTTTAGTTCTCTAGACGCCACCTTCCATCCCTCATTATTAACAGGACAAGGGAGGGAAGCTAGCCTTCTAATTGCATTTCTAACCAGTCAAACTTGGCAGAATCCGTGGACCTCCTAATGGTCAACATGATCAACTATAAAATTGCTATTTTCTTGGTTCCCCAAGGTGTTGCCCGGGGAGGCAGGTCTAGTGTCCTGCTCAATGACTAGTTCTCCAGCATCTCAGTGGCCGTAGTTTCTCTATGGCCTGAAGATTCCATAGGAACTGGGTACAGCAACCCCTCCAGGGGTCCTCAGTATCAGCCACTCATTCACTTCACACGTGTTCCTTGAGCACCTGCTATGTACTACAGAAAACGAAACAAGATAGAGACTTTCCTCTTGAGATCATCTCACTTTAAGTATTTTCAGGGTTGAAGTTCACATCCAGTGGCACTCATTTGCTGAGCGCCAACTCTGTGTGTGATGCATCATAAAGCATTCGATGTGCAAAAATGAATCATTCCATCTAGACCTTCCAGGAGCTTACAAAGAGCTTCCTAATTTCCCAGTGGTTTTTACATTTCAGTATCTCTTTAGAAGGAAAATGGTTCATAGTGGTCTACTGGTAGACCACTATGTAAAATGTAATTTTATCGTTTCATCTTCATACCTTCTAATAGGTCTCCATGAGAGTAGCGAGAGAGAGTCTGGGGATCTGATCATTTAATTTTTTATTTAGGCTAGTGAGAATACATATCTGATGATTCAAGTTTGGATTTGGGACTAAAATGTTCATTTTGAAGACAGCCCTAGCATGACTCATTATTAGATTAAACCGACTTTAATTAGATCAGGCATCTCTTGACATAAAGAAGGAAAATCCATTTTCTTTAAAAATGTGGCAATTTCTAGGAAACTGGCCCTATAATCCTAAATTAAAAGCAGGTTTCCACAAGTTGGATTCATGCCTCCTTTAGCCCCTGGTATTGTATTTGGTCTGTTTAGTTAGTTTAAGGAATGGTAACAAAAGAAGGCAGGATGGATGATGTTAAATGAGGGAAATTTAAGAAAGTCATTATGGCATTAGGCTGGGCCAGAAGGTGAGGGCTGTAAGTAATGAGATATCCACTTTTTAAACTAAGTGCTATGTCTCCATTTGGCGTGACCCTCCCTGGATAAACTGTATATTTTATCCTATTCCCATGGGCAAGAGAAAGTTAACTCAAAGGGGAGTGTTGGGCGAGACATTTATAGGTTCTAAAATGTCTTGTGTGAAGTTGCTTAACTTCTTGTTTTAAATGAAGGTGTTAAAATTCCAATGAAACCGAGGATTACAGTAAGTGACCCAGGTGTGGGGAGGTACGAAGAACACGGACGTTCTAAGAGCCCAGTGCGTGAACAGACCATCTGACTATTCACTGGGCACTTTGGATGAAAAATACCACAGGAAAAACCTTAAAGCAAATGAGCCCTGGGAACTTCTCATTTTATTTAAAAGCCATGAGTAATAGAACTCCGTTGGCGATGCTGGAAGGGCTCCTTCAACAATGAGTGACATGATTAGTCCCGGAGAGAGCCTGCCCCAAACTTCAGCCTAGGAAGGCATCGCTCCCCAGAATGTTGATGAAGAGAGAAAGAGAGGGACGGGTTCTACTTAGAATTTTCCAATTGAATGGTATTTTCCAGCTCCTCTCGAGAGGGCATTTATCCCGACTCTTCACTCAACAGGAAGACTCAGGCAAAGAGATCCGGCTCTATTTTATCTTGATTTAGTCCATGTTCTAAGTCATAGAGTGATGCCTTGATATCTTGGATCTCTTGAGTCCGTGATTGCCCCTAGTCACAAGGCTTTCGTCTGTAGCAATGCGTGACACAGCGTCAAGTCCCAGGTTAGGGACCACTATTTATTTATTCATAATAGAACCAAATTATTAGGTGCCAGAATTGGATCCAAGTCCTGAACAAATATTCTTATTTAACCTTTAAACATTAAGCCCACGAAGTATATGCTGTTATTATCCCTGTTTTCAGACCTGAGGAAATGGACTTACGAAGGTTAAATAATTTGTCCGAGTTTACAAAGTGAGTAGCAGGGTGAGTTACGAGCAAAACATGGACAAACTGGCTCTAAAAGCCTCTATGAATTTCTGCGTTTAAAGCCTCCAGGATGTTCCCAAAGCCAAAATTTAATTGATCTCATTCATAATTCTGGAGAAGCCAGTGAGGCAGCTGAGAAAAAGCCATCAAGAGACGAAGCGATAAAGTTGGCGGGAGCCCACACTTAATTTGAGGCAATTCTGAGACTGGAATGCAAGCCTCTTCAGGGTATTTACTGCTTTGTCTCCTCAAGCTGTGTGTTGCTGGACTGGACTCTTGGTCTGTATACTGCAAAGCTGGAGTCACTACTGATCAGGAGTGAAAGCAGTGTCCATGAGTCCTGAAGCTGCTTCTCTGCTCTTTTCAGAACAGATCAAGCCAGTTTTCTCCATGTTCCCTTCTGCCTTCTAAGAAAGGTGCTCCTCTGTTGACAGGTCTGTGGAGCCCTCCACCTGAGAGGAACTCCTCTGGCCTCATATCTCCCTGACCAAACTCCACCCATCTTATAAATTCCCTTGCAAATATCACCTCTTACAAAGAATTTTCCAACTTACTTCCTGTCCCCTTTTAGCCATTTCTTACCTCAACCAGGTAAAACAAGGTCTATCTTCCCCAGACTTTCCTAACATCTCACCTGTAACTTTCTTGTGGCTTTTCCACATGTGTTCCATGCACGTTCTTCTCTCCTGTGCTTAGTGAGTTTCTTGAAGACAGGAACTGTGTCTCCATCATCACAGAATTCCCCCTGGCATCTGGTCCAGTCCCCTTCACCCTCATTGGAGGTCCAGTCATTATCTGATGGGTGAATGAATTAATGCACAGCATCAAGGAGTAACTCACACGCTGATGTCAGTCTCCCTGCCTTGGTGACCCAGTTCCCCCCGACCCCAGTTCTCCAGATGACAGCGATGCCTGTTTAGATGAACTGGCTTCCTCTGACGTTTCAGTTTGCTCATGTGCTGGGACTCCCTGCGGACACAGACAGGTCTCCTCAATAAGATCTCCTGCACCCCAAGACCAATCCTGGTCTTTTCAGGGTGGTACAGAAATATCTCATGTGGAGGATCTTTTTTTTTCCTCAATTAGGAGCAGAAAACCTCATTTCACCTCTCTTCTTTGAAGAAAGCAAGCTTTAATTTTTTTATTGAAAAAAAAATCTCTTTTCCCTATGAAACATGAATTTGTTTTGCTTTGTGGTCCCAAATGCCAAATACCAACCCCCCTCCCCCATCCATCAATAGATCAGTACCTAAATTTCTTGCTGAAGCAGGAAATATTTAATCCAGTCGAGCTGGCTGATCCTACCGTCAAGATGTTAGCGCCAACTAGCATTTTGTACCTCAGCTGAACCTACAAACCTGAGTTGATTGGAGCCGGTCCTCCTCCGCACTGGCACGAAACTTGCCTGTCTTTGCCATGCGTTTCCGCTGGCATGTGGCTTAGGAGCTTACAAGTGGCTGATTACTATACATATAAAGAAATCAAATCTGGCAACAATGAGAGAGAGTGGGGAGAGAGATCTTTATTTTCCAGGCAGTTTTAGGTGAAAGCCAACATCCTGACCACGGTAACCATGCAAGGTTCAACGGCATTTTCCAATGTTGAGGTTTTGAACTCAGTATGTTGATGGATTTTTAAAATCATCAACAATATTCTGCCAGTCTGCGGACCCCTGTGTGCTGTAGCCATTCACACTTTTCTCCTGCATTTTCTGAGCAGTTGCAGAGTGTAGTAAGGGCAGCTATCTTGCTTATTCCATTTTGGGAGCTGTTTTTCAGCCACATGAATGTTCGTTTAGTCATTCATCCAATCGATAAATATTTACCGAGGTCATGACTGTGCCAAGTGCCCCAGGTGCTAGGGACAGAAGGAACTCGTGTTCATCAGGGTGATTTTATAGCCAGGGAGAAGACATAAACAAATAAACAGTAAATGGCTATAGGCCAACAAGATAAACGCTTTGAAATTCTTCAGAAGTGTATGAACAAAATAAAACAGGATGACTTGGTAGCTACTTGTTGGGGAGGGGTGGAGAGGGGTGAGAAAGGAGGCAATTAGATTGCCAGAGAAAGTCTCTCTGAAGAGATGTTTCCAGAGCTGAGACCATACATGAATCACAGGGGCCATGAGTTGCTGCTGGGAATGGATTTCAGAAGGATAAGAACGGAAAGAGAGGGAGGAGCTAAGAGGCTTGTTGGAGGTGGTGAGGTGAGAGGGGCTGGTGCTTTAGTTAAAGGTGGAAGAAATGGAGGTGCGGGAAAGAGACAAAGACCAAAAGATGGTTTTAATGTCCTGAGAATATTTCCATGAGGGTCCAGAGGTGCCAAATGATTAGACACATTTTCATGACAGATCTCCATCTCCGAGACAATATGGAAGCTATTACCTATTTTTCAAGGTTAGTAAACCAAGTCACTGACACATGAAAATATCCTTATTTTAGTTCTTTTGAGATATCATTTCCACCCACGAATACTAGTTGGTCATGCAGATCACTTTCTTGGAGAGCAGGATACTTGAAAGATGAGGTGGAAAGAGGCTCTGAGTAAAAAAAGCCAGTTTCAAAAGGTGTGACATAATTACAGAGATAGAAGACAGATGAGTGGTTGCCAGGGATTAAGCTCCCAGCTGGGAGGACATGACTATGCAAGGACAGCATGAAGGACTTTCTCTGTCACAACAGAACAGTTCTGCATCCTGATTATGGTGGTGGGTACATGCATCTATAAACATACATTTGACTAAATAAAGAAGTTGTGGTATATATACAATGGAATACTACTCAGCCATAAAAAGGATAAAATAATCCCATTTGCAGCAACATGGATGGACCTAGAGATTATCATACTAAGTGAAGCCAGAAAGAGAAAGATAAATACCATATGATATCACTCATACGTGGAATCTAAAAAAATGACAGCAATGAACTTATTTACAAAACAGAAACAGACTCATGTAGAAATCAAACTTATGGTTACCAGGGAGGAAAGTGGGTAGGAAGAGATAAATTAGGAGTTTGAGACTTGTGGGTACTACTATATATAAAGTAAATAAACAGCAAGTTTTTTCTGTAGAGCACAGGGAAGTATATTCAATATCTTGTGGTAACCTATAATGGAAAAGCTTATGAAAAGGAATACATTCTTGAAAAATGTTTTAGTCATACATATACATATACATATATATATATATATATGTATTTTCCTTTTCATAGCTTGAATATAGTTCCCTGTGCTATACAGAAGAAATTTGCTGTTTATATATTTTACACATAGCAGTTAGTAAAACAGATTTGTTAACTGTCCTCTGAGCACAGAATCCCAACTGTCCAGAAATGAACTCTTGGGACATGGAAGGAAATTCCCTCCCATTCTAGAGCAAAGATGCTACAAACGGGATGGAAGAAGCACTCACCACTTTATTCTCTCCCATTAATTTTTAAATAACTAAATCTCATGCCACTTCTGTGTAGCTTCCTTGTTACTAACATTTTCCTATGTCACAAAATATCCACTAATGGCTGCATAGTATTTCAAGTTTTGGACATGCTATAATTTAGTTTACCAATAATATATTGTTGGATATTTAGTTTCAAATAAATTTAATCTGTTTGTGTATCTCTGACCATGACTTTAGGACAATTTCCTAGAAGCAGAATTTTGGGGTTAGAGGACAAGAACATTTTAAGTACTCACGAAAACATTGTCAAGAGAATATAAATTGTGTGATGGATAATTTATTTGGGTATTTCTGTTTTGTCCATCCTGCTATTAAAATGGTTTTGCCTTCTGTGGGTCCTCAGCCTGGCCTCTTTGATTAGGAAGAGGAAAATAGTCTTTGTAAAGTTAAAAGCCTGTGGCTTTCAGTCTCCAGCCAGCCTTGAACTTGGTTAAGACTGTGGCCATCCTGTCTCCCAATGGAAAGGAAAGAAAGATGATGACACTGCTTGGATAATACCAATGTTTCCTTCCGAAACAGTAGGATGAAGTAAGTGGACACAAAATAGAAACATATGGATAATATTTTCCTGGAAATACTCAAGGATTTATCAAATGAAAGGAAATATATTTGGACAGGGATCTTGAGTTTCTGTGGCAGTACACACTACTGAGGGTAGTCTTGGAGAGTTTCTAGAGATGTACAGCGCTCATTAACACATCAAGAATGACCAACAAAGACGCATCTTCAGGTCTAGCTTTGCAAGGGAGGGGATGATGACAGACTGTCGGCAAGTTTACAGAGTCTCCCCTGTGACTCATGCTGCGTCACGACAGGGCCGGTCTAACCAGCCAGCTGAGCAGAGACCCACAGTGGGGAGCTGGGGCAAATCCACCTTCCTTTAGAGGCCGAGTGCCTCTTCTTCTCCAATCAATACCATCATGGTGACACTGGCGAGAACGGGGAGCTCCAGTAGAAGTCTTGGACCTTGCGAGCCAAGCGTCTTAAATTCTGTCTGTAAAAAAGGGAGGTTGAATTTATTCCTTTGTTCCACTTTCCCATTAGATCTTCTGCCTCTGCCCCACCCCAGGGAGCACCACTTACCTTGAAATGATGAGTGTGATCCATCAATTATTTCTGTTTCTATTGAATCTTCAGTTGCTGGCTCAACCAGAAAATGTTTTTGTCGTTAAACACTGTCACAGACTTGGAAAGCCAAAAACAAAATATAGCCAAACAAACTACCTCCCTCCCACATTTCCCAATGTTGACTCAATTATTTTTCAAAAGCCCCAGAAATTTCCACCAAGCTAGGCTACTTGGCAGAATGCTTGAGATCAGCTCAGAGAGGTTTTGAGAATGAAACGAGTTCATTCGTGTAAGTTTCTTCTCACCATCCTGACCTGTGGTGAGTGTGGGGTGCAGTGTCAGCTCTGTTAGGGAAAGGCTCTTTCACTGTTGTTCACTGAACAGTAACAGTGCCCGATCGTGTAGGTGCCCAATACATATTTGTTGTTTACTTTTATTATCGTAGTTTTCATCAGCAAGCTCGTAGCAGCATGCATACTAATGTTAATAATAACAAATATATATTGAGTTTTGCTATGGCCAAGGCATCGTGTTATATCTCCTTTATTCCTCAAAATGACCCTGTTAGATAGCTATTACTATTATGCCCCAGTTATTGGTGTGGATACTGAGATCAGGTGAGAGAGAGTAACTTGCCCAAAGCCACACAGCTAGTAAATTAACAGCCGGGATTAAAACCAGGGCAATCTGGCCTCCAGGGCTGCAGTATGAAATAGAGGAGTATGCACTCAGGAAAACCAGCATGTGAAAGATGAAGATGTCGTGGGAACCCCATTTTATGAGCAAAATGTAGAGTGTCTTAGAGAAACGGCATGTCAGTGAGGAAGATACTGGCTGGTGTGGACCTTCTGATCTCCTCTAGAAGCCAGGCTGTTGTCAAGCCTTGGGCATTCCTCCAGGGACCCTGTCAACTGAGCTGTCCCCCCTCACCTGTATTTTAAAAACCATTTTAGCACATTTGCAGTCTCCATCTGACTCTCTGAAGACACGCATGTATATAAGATTTTGTGTGTATAAATACACACATATGTATATATATTTGCTTAACCATTTAAAAATAAGTTGCAGGCGTTATGACAATTCACCCCTAAATGCTTCAGCATGTGTCTCCTAAGAAAAAGGACATTTTCCTACACAGTCACATAGCGTTATCATCCCCAAAATTAAACACTGAGTCAATAACATCGTCGAATCTATAGTTAAGCTTCATAATTTTTTTTTTGGATCCAGGATCCAATCAAAGATACCACATACCACTTAGTTGCCACGTTTCTTTATTTTCCTTTAATCCAGGAAATCCCTTTGCATTTCTTTTTCTTTCATGATGTTGACAATTTTGAAGAATCCAGGCCAGTTGGTTTGTGGCATGTCATAGAATTTGGATACATGCAATGATGGAGAATTTGGTTACATCTGATTGTTTCCTCTTGACTGGATTCAATTTATGTATTTGGGAGGAAGAATACCACATGGGAGATGTCGAATCTTTCTCAGTGCATCACACCAGAAAGTACCCAAAGAGTGTTCCATGATAACTTGCTAAGTTGATTTCTTATCTAATGGATTTCTCCATTATGAAGGTAACTTTTCTTCTCTGTAAATAATCATCAGAGGGATAGTGTTTCAGACCCTGTGACTATTCCCTCCCGGACAACTTTCATCCAGTGACCTTACTATCCATCCTTTGGTGCTCCTTTTCTGAGTCAGTTATGGCACTTGTAACTGTAAAATCCCTCACCTGCATTTGACTTTTAAGGAGAAGGATTATTGGGGAATAAAGCTCCCATGTATCCCAGCCCTCTTCTAGCCTGGTCTGGACAGCCTTCTACTACCTTGTGCATCTTTAGGGAAATAGAGCTGGAACCTTAAAAAAAAAAATCCACTAAGATGTCAAACCACAGTCATATTCAGCCATTTTACAACCAAATGAACTCCGGAGTTCCATGCCTTGGAGAGCTACCACGAGATTTTCAATACAAAAACGCATTCTTATGTATCTACCAGTTTAAAAAAATTATCTGTGGGATATTTCAAACAAGAAGGTGCTAGTGACCGACCAAAGAAGGCAGCTGCTCTAACATAAATAGGCTGTTATCCCAACTCATCTGTACAGTCCATTTGGAGTTTAAGATTAATAACCACAGATAAGGTAAAAAGTAGTCACAGATTAATGTAAAATCATTTAGCAAAATACACTCTCTTCTCATTGCTCCAGTCCCATAAGAAGGCACGACTTCAGTCACAGAATGTTCCTTACTACTCGCAGCTGAGATAAAACACTGAGGGTGAGGATGGCAACCCGGTTCTCAGGTTATAAATGTAACGGTAGTGGAGTCTCAGCTTTTTCTTTTTGGTTGAAAGAGTATAGAAAATATAAATCTTCAAAGTAATTCAGAGTTATTTCCCCACACAATTAGATTGATCTCTGGGGAGCAATCTTCTGGTTGTAAGTCCTAAGAGTCCATCTTCAGTTGAATTCTTTTCAGAGTTCTTCTCTGGTCCAACTGACTTTTTTCTGCATCATTCTAAAAAAAAAAAAAAAAAAAAAAAGTCCAGGTCTAGAAAGTTTTAAGAAGAGCATTTTCAGTTGGATGTCAGTTTCTTCTCCAGAGTTCTCAAATTAAACAATTCCATTCCTTTAATTTCATTCTGTGTTCGTAGTGTGCCAATCATGAGGCTTGGTGTTGTGTGTACAAGTAGAGTAAGAAGGGATCAAAAGAGGTTATTCAAGCAAAAACTGACAGAAGTGCCTTCTGGGGAAACTGCCTAATTCCAATCCAGAATCTAAGAGTCCTTAGATTTGGGAAAACACTTGATGAGACCTGACGGGCCCTGATGGGTAGGAAAGAGGGGTGCCCTCCTTTGGCCCAGCCCCCTCACGGGGAGTCTGAGCCCACAGCTGCCCCGAAAGCAGCTGCCACGGGGAAGTGTGGCTGGAACCTCAGGAGACGCAACTCTGTGAGCTGCTACCGCTCCGGGCCCCCCAGTTTTCTGTTTTCCTCATGCAAAGTGCCTTGAAGGTCTGTGGAGAGGCAGAGCTCGTCTAGTTTTCTGTAAGTTCTGCAGGAAGACAGCAGTATCCTAGCAGGCCTCATGCTCAGATTGGAGCCTCTGAAGCTCCATGCCTTGACAGCTTAATCTCACAGCAGGGACCCTGGGCACTGGGAAGGAAACAGACATGTCAAGGTTGCTGTGGCTTCGAGCGACTCTGTCCCTGGAGCTACTGCAGGAAGACTCAGTAAGGCTAGAGACCAGAGGGACACAGGGACCTTCCCAAGCACCAAAAGCTTGAGCCATCAGGTTAAGAATACTGATGAGCAATTGTAAATATATACAGATACACATGCATATGTATATATCACGCAACGAGATATATGCTACACCCAAATATATATGTGCGTGTTTATTTTAACCATACGAATGAATGTGCATAAGGTTTATCACATTTTCAGTGTCTATTCTTTTGTTTACTTGTATGTATTTTTTTATTCCTTAGGGACAATATTCAAAACGTTGCCCATGGAGGCTACAAAAGTTTGCAACAAACATAAGCTAGCTACGAGCCAGGAATTACACTATACTCTTTGGAAAGAGAATAAAGAAATGGCTAGATAGTAATTAGTTCAAACATGCCACTCAGAAGGAACTGTCAGTAATGAATGCAGGCAAGGAAAGAGATGCCAATTAAGTGTATTCATTTAAAGATGTTTATTGGACACTTACTCTGTGCTAGACACTCTGCTGGTGGGAGGTTACAAAGGTGAATAGGTGCTTTACATAGATGATTTAATCTTCTCTAAGATTCCATGTGGTATATTACACTCTTCTGTATATAAAAAAATGAGGTTCAGAAAGTCTAAGTAACTCTTCCAACGTCACCTGGCTAATAAGTGGACAAGCCAGTATTCAAAATTAAATGTGCTGATTGTTCCCTGGCTACGTCTCTCATCATTTGGGGTCACCATGAAGAGTGAGATGAATTGCTGTCGAAAAAGCCCCCCACTTGGAATCAGAAAATCTGGCTTTGACACTAGTGATGCCACTTGCTAGGCGGTCGGCTTGAGTGTACCAACTCCGTCTGTCTGTTTTGTAAGAGATAATCACAGATGTCTGGTCTACCTCTTTAGATAGTTGGGGGATTAAAATGACAATGGCAAGTATTTTGAGGCAACAGTAAGGTCCTATTATTTATAGTTTGCTTTACTAACAGGTGATGATAGAGAAAAATGATAATGAAAGAACTGGCAAATGAGATGTATTCCAGCAGCCCTTGGCAATCTTACGTACTTTCTAAAGCCGAGAGGATGTCTCTGGTCTCTGGAGTTTATGAAAAAGCAATTCTCGAGGTGCCATTTCTGGGGCTGGTCTGCAATGCTCTAGATTGTCTGTTACACAGGTAACCACATAGAATCACTTCAAACAAGCTGTAGGAAAGTTATGCCCATAAAAACAGTAATTGTTATAATCTAACATTATGAATAATTATACTAAAGTATAAGTATGTATTGAGTGCTTGCTGCCACAGGAAAGAACAAGAACTCTTTTTCAATTCTGAAATTATATTTAACGTCACTCTAGATGACTCAGCTGATTTCCAGTGAAATGAGTAGATTTTCCTTATGACGTGTCTGGTCTCAACATACTACCCTTCTAACCACGGGGGTCTAAGCAAATCAAAATGCTGCTTGCTTTTAAAAAGTTAGAACAAGTATAATTTCCCTGGCAAAAGACTAAGTACTTGTGAGATTAAAGCCTTGTCATTCAGCAAAAATACTTGCTCATATGCCCAAAGATCCCAGTCATGCTGGGAGCCATTAGTATTGCAACAAAAATATTGGTCCAGATAAATCTACTAATTACTGATCATTGTTGGATGTGAGCTGAAACACAAGTCAAAATATCCTTCTAAGGAAGGAGGGTGTAGCTCAGTGGCAGAACGCATGCTTAGTATGCATGAGGTCCTGGGTTCAATCCCCAGTACCTCCTTTAAACAACAAATAAATAAATAAATAAATAAATAAATAAATAAATAAATAAATAAATAAATAAATAAAATATCCTTCTAAAGTCAGTATTTGAGGCTTTTGTTTTTGTTCTTTCCAAAGGGATCATGGAACTGAGAGGATTTCCTAAAACCTGAATAATGATAATGATTATGAAAATAAACACTTATTTAGAATATATACAGAACTAGGAACAGTTATAAACATCTTACAAATACTAATCTTTCAAACTTCTCAATAAGCTTATAGGATACTGTGTATCAATTAGCATTTATTGCATAACAAAATACCTCAAAATATAATGGTATAAAACAACACTCACGTTTTTAGCTCACAATTCTGCTGCTGAGTCATTTGGGCTGGACTCAGCTGGGTGGTTCTTCTAGTCTTGACTGGGCTCTTTCTTGTCTACGTGGTCAGAGGCATTTGACAAGGGGCTGACTGGTCTAGGACAGCCTCAAAGGGGATGCTTGTCTCTGCCCCGCCATCTCTCATTCCTCAGCAGACTTACTGGGGCTTGTTCCCATGGTGGCTGGACAGGGTTCTGAGTGACAGTGGAAGCAGCCAGGGCCTCTCAAGGCTTAGGCTTAGAGTCGGCATCCTCTCACTTCTGTCACACTTCATTGTCCAAAGCAAGTCACAAGTTCAGATCAGATTAACAGGGGTAGGAAATAAACTTCATTACTTGGTGCAAGGAGCTGCAAGGTCACACTGCAAAGGGTTTGGGTGAAAAGGAGTGAACGGTTGTGGACATTTCTGCAATCTTCCACCAGTAGGTACCCTTATTGTCCCCATATACCAATGAGGAAACTGAGGCTCAGAGAGGTTATAAAACCCACTAAAGGTCACACAGCACCCTGCTATCCATTTCTCTCTTCAGTCATAGTTATTTTGCTTCTTTGTATTTTTACAAAAAGATATATATTGAGTGATATTCAGCTCTGAGTTATTCACAACATGTACCTAAGAGATATTCAATTCTGAGTGAAAAAGAATTCAAACAAGATTGAAGCTAAACTCTAACAGAATTTTCAAGGCTAATTCCAAATTTGAGCCCCAGCCACAGAGAGCACATTAGCACACTAGTACATAGGAAAACGCTATTCCTCTTCGGAGAAGAAAGTTCATACAGCAATTTCTCATGCTTTCAAAGGAATGTGGTTGGTTTCTCTTTCAGTTTTGAGAAAGAAGACAGTTCTGCCTTCTGCTTTTCCTCATATATCACAAGAGAAATCTCATGACTCTTTCCTTTGAGATAGAAAGCAGGGTTCTTCCAGATACTCTGAAGAGTTGGTAACATTTAGCCTATCTAACCTGGGATGGGATGCCATGACCCTTCCATAATTCAAAGCCTGGCATCAGTAACTATGGAAGAGTGGTCACAAAGTCCTGCAGACAAAGCACAGACTGGATCCAAAGGGAATCAAGTTTGTAAACCAGGTCACCTTGCCCAAATGCTCTATTCCTTCTGGGGTTGGACTTGGCTAGTCAGTCGGCCATTACTCGGATGAAAGACTCATGATTTGTGTAGGGTAATTTTTGACCCTGAATTCTGAAAATACAGAATGAGGAGGTCCAGTCATTAGAAGAAAATCTTCTGTAGGTTATTTATCATGAGACTTAAAACATACAGACACTTCGCCACAACATTTGACTTAATCAGTGGTAATCAGGCAAATATCCAAAATGTTTACTTGGTCATCTAAGTAATGTTATGGGTGATTTTGATTTTTTTGCTTTACATTTTTATCCAATCAACTAAAATTTCTATGATCAAGATGTTATTTTTATCATCAGAAAAAAACTGAGAAAATCTGTTGGTAATTGAGGTGATGAATAAAGATGGAGTTTGAAGCCTGCACCGAATATCATCATCTCTAATTCACACAGGTGAGGATAAAATAATTTTTTCTTAAAATTGTCCTTGAAATGCACATGAAATACACCAGCATGTGAAATCCCGTGTCTTCTCAGCCCGCCAGCAGCCAGCCCACAGCAGTGTGAGGCCTGGGTGATAGAGTGGGTGCCCTGGCTCCACCCCCAGCCTGACCTGGAGCCCTGGGGCTGGCCTGCAGCTGCTGGAATGACTCTGAGGCTGAGGGTCAAAGCTTGTGTTTCTTAAAGAAAAGCATCCGATGGGCTATCACAGGATGGAGTTAGGATCCCAGAGTACCTCTTATTTAAAGCACTGGGTCAAGCCTTGACCACCGAGTGTTTCCACGTTCCTCCTTTTCTTGCCCACTTCCCTTCTTTATCTATGAAATATTGCAACTGGTTGGTGGGAAAGACACTAAATAAACAGCTGAAAATTTATACCTCATGTCTTTAGATGACATCATTGTTTCTGGAGTGCTGCAGAAGCCTTTGCTAACACATCCTCTCCATCCCAGGCTGGGGTGGGTGCCCCTCCTTAGCTCTGTAACACGCTGCCCTGTACTGTCTGTGATATCTGTCCTATCAGTGCTGTGCTTACTGCCCTTTCCGGAATGGTCTACATATTGCCATGATCTTCTCTGCTAGGACGTGAGTCCTTCAAGGGCAGGAACTGAGCGTTGTTCACAGGTGGATGCCCAACAGGGGGACGATGCCCACTGTCACACAGCGATGCCCGCTGAACAGCTGGTCAATGAGGGAGTGACTGAATGGGACGATTTACTGAATTTCCAGTGGAGCTGGACCCTCCCTAGAGGCACAACACAGAGGGCCATATAAAGAAAACTGGCGTCCCTTCTTGCCACCTGGCGTAATCACACCAGCCTGCAGTGCTGGGCAGGGGACTGTTTGCAAGGCCGTTCTCACCACTCAAGGCACAGCCTCTAGCCTTTCTGGCTCCTGGTCCCATTAAGCACACAGTTTCATGGTACAAAGGGGGAGAAGGGCTTCAGAGACTCATCAGGCTTCTGAGACATCAAAAAGCTCTTGCACAATAATATTTTGATGGATGAAGGGTAAATTGGTAGGAAACATGTGGATTAGGAGTCCCCTGGAGCACAAATAGCTTGAGAAAACCAACGGGCCAAACATCTGCCTTTCTAGGGTCGGAGTTTCTCAAACAGGCTCGTTGGAGTCTCCCTCCAGACACTCCAAGGGTTTCCTTCCACACCACCAGGCAGGCCAGGGGGGTTTTCGGTGATCACCACACCAGAGCATGGCACCCAGCGAGCCCAGGCCCAAATGACTGTGATAGGACCCAGTTCTCCAGGAAATTTCCTTAACTCATGGTCTCACCAGTGGCCCCTGCTGGGGTCTGCTCCTGGTGGGATCAGAGCACAGAGCATTCTCTGGGACCCAGGTGGAGAAAATGTTTCTGGTTCTGCCAGGCAAGAGATCTGAGAAGCTAAAGTGAATTCAAAGATGTGACCAGAAGGGTGTAGACATCAACCCGGTGGAGCTGAACTTGCAGGAGGAGAGCGCCGGGGCCAGGCCGTCTTGTCTGAGCTTCAGGCCTCCGTGTCTGGGCCGCCGAGCTCGTTACTGCCCTCTCCTGGCTTGTCTGCCCGTGTACTCCCTGGTGCTCTTGAAACCCTACTGGAGAAGGCCACAGCCTAGCACTGCAAGAGAAGTACTGCTTCCAACCTGTGACTGCAAGTTACCTAGTTTTTGCTTGAAATTTCTCATGGATGAGATCACTCCTTTACAAGGCAGATCATTCCTCTTTTGAACAATTCTAATGATTAGAAATCTGACTCCCTAGAACATTGACCTGTGGTCGTGCTCCCACACCCTGGAGAAAGTTGGGTTAGGTCTCAAGGATGTATCCACACGACAGACCTTTGACACCTCTGGGACCCGGCATCCTCACTGCCCTCCGAGTGATTTCCAGTCCCTTCACCCTTCTGGACTTTGATTTCACTTTAGTTTACCAAAAGCTCTCAAAATTAGAATACCCCAAGCCAACTCCTGCTCTCGTGAAACAGCTGTGTTCAAAAATTACATCACATGATTCTTTTTTACTCACGAGCTACATGGATCACATCCATGAGAAAAAGTTGGTAGTGGAGACATGAGAGTGGCTGGGAGCTCGAGTCTCAGGCTGCCAGCTCGAAGTTACTTGTCTTCAGCAGGAAGTTCATCCACAAAGACATCTTTGAAAGCTGATTTTGTTTTGACCACCTTAAAGTAATAAACAGCTTTATCAATAAGGGAGTGGCAAACAAGAAAACTCCACATGGAGCAGATCCTGAACGGCATGGAAGCTCCGATGAGAATCAGCAGGTTTCGAGGCCAGAGAAGTAAATCGCAGCAGCGTGGACAACCCCCAGCAGGAAAGGGAAGGAAAACAAAGGAAAACGATGCCTCTTGAGCATTGTGTAAACTTGCCCAGTAGAAGCAAAGTTTAGTCCTGACGCTGTGATTTGACCATCGAGAGACAAGGAACCCACCGTCTTTCCCATTTTCTATCAATGAAGCCTACTTTCTTTGACGTATGCCTGCTACCTCGCTGTGTGAAGGGCAGAGCTTCAGATGCACCGAGCAGTGCGTGCACCTCCCAGGCATTCATCACCCTGGTCCACCTGTAGGCACAGCCTGTCTCCCTGCGGGTAAGCCTTTCGGCACCGTGTGTTGATAACCAGGAAAATTATGGGCAAACTGCACTTTCGTGTAAGGTTAAGTAGTGCCCTAATTGGAAGTTATTTCTCTGAATACATAGGTTCTACATACAATTTACCAAGTTGAGTTTGGGGCTCTAACTGCAAACAGAAATAGGAAGAGCCACGCCTAGTACCCAGTTCGAGGTTTCCTCCCTAACTGCACATCGTCTCTCCACTGGCACTGAAAAACAGCTGAGGTGGCCCTTTGCCGCCTATCCCCGTACTTGGAAAATTAATGTTGTAGTCTTCAAAACCGCCTAGATTGGCTACTTCAGAAATCAGGGATGTCGAAGGCAAGTTATAACTCGAAGGAGTAACACCAGGATGTGAACGGCAGCAAACAGCACCCCTCCCTTTGCTGGAGAGGCTCTGCCCACATCCTGACTCCTGCCTCGCTGGGATCACTTCGGAGGCTGCTGCTTTCCCTCTGGGATGGTCATTTCATGGCTAAAAGATGATGAAGATGAAAATGCTCTGAAATTAAGTGTGGTTGTAATCCTTCCAGACTGCCCAATTCACCCTCCCCCCAACAGAAAAAGCATTGCCACCTCTCAGTGTTTGGATGTGAACTGCATCCCACACCCCCCACCCACCACCATGCTGCTCTCATGGGACCAAAAGCAGAGATGGGAGGGAGGATTCATTTCAAAGAAGGAGTGAAAGACGGAGCTCTTAACCGGTGTCACTTAGTCTGTGACGGCATAAAGCAGGCTCTTGTCTGTTTACTGGACACTGATCAGAGATAGGATGACAGCCAGGCGCTAGGGAAGGGGAATCGTGAGAACCAAGCGCGGGGGCTTCTCTCCCAGGCCAAGATGATTATGCTTCCCTCCTATAAGTCATGGGAGTGATGAAAGCTGCCCTTCTCGCTTCAAAGCAAGTCCTGGCAACACTGCACAGATGACGCAGGGGAGCCAGGTTCGAACCCAGGCAGGTCCTTCTTGGAGAGCTGACCTACTGGAAGTGGGGGCCCTGCTCCAGAGGCCCCATGGAGACTCAGGCCTTCAGCTTTTCTTTGTGTGATTGCGCCTGGGTAGGCTGCGGTCTCTATGCCTGAGCTCCTTCATCTAGAAAAATCACGGCGTTGGTTGGAACCCTCCATGACCTCTAGTGACAGCTCCAGCCCTGTGGCTCAGTTCCCTCGTTCATTCACGAATTCACTGATCCATGCGTCGTTCACTGGGCTTGGGGGCCCATGAAACGGAGAGACGAACCAGATTTCCTTCCCATGGCATTCTGATTATTCCCTTTTTTTCATATTGTCCTGTGAGTCTCTTTTCCAGCTACAAATTCCAGGGCAGACAGCTCTGAACACTCAGTTTCAAAACTCACCACCTTTTGGGGTCAAACCATTTGTGAAAATGAAAATCACGCATGGGGAGAAGGGCACCCCACAAAGTAATGACCCTCTACCACGGTGGGAATTCTTTCCTAATTTTAATTTCAAAGACAATCACGTCAAACAATGGGGCAAAGCTAAGGAGGTGGAGTGGGTGGGGGAGCGGGGAGGGGTGGGCCCAGGCAGCGCCCAGGCTGCATGGGGCTCCTGGCTTGGGTGCTGGGAGGTGCAGAGTCCGGAAGACAATTGCACTGGGGCCTCAGCCGGGCAAACCCAAGGCGGGGACTCCCTTCTACTCCAGGAGGATCTGTGTGCTGAGCTCGCCGTACTGACGAGGCGATGGGCCGAGGCTCTCCTGTGTTTACTTCTGAATATGAGAGAGCAGAATCATCGGCAAAGACCCATGGGCCTCGTTTCTAGACAGGAAAAATCCCCCTTATTATCTTCTTAAATGACTTCCTGTAGGTTCCCCTCAAGTAAAACCACTAAGCTCCGGCTGATCCTGTTCCCGCTGACTCATGGGAGGACCTGCCTCAGGAGAGGAAACTCAAGCCCCCAGAACTTGGCGCAAAGTGATCTGTGCTTCGGTTCAGGCTGATTGCATGGAAAATGGACTCACTTTCCCTCCAAATCCTACTGGAAGCGGGTGCGGCCAGTTTGCTAGGGGACCCACCTCTGACGCCTGGGGTTGGTGGTGGACCACTGGGTGAGCATCACTGACAGCAACAGCGATCCGAATGTCCCACGTTCTGAGGCTGTGTGCATCCGGGATCTCCTTGGGGACTTCTGAGTACATTCAGCCTTTTAGTGTTCTGTGACCAACAACAAGGAATCTTTCCATAACAGCTTGTAATTCCATGGTTTCACAGACATAGTCTCATACACATATGTAGACCAAGGGTCAGTGTGCCCATTTTACAGGGGAGGAAACTGAGGCTCAGAGAGGTGACGTGACTGGATCAGTTCAGTGGCTGCAGACAACAGGGGCAGCCAGGTGGAGGTCTAGGATTGCCCCTCTCTGCGGAGACTTCTGCACGGTGCCTCGGAACATGTTAAACTGGAAACTTTTCAAGGGTGACCCTTGAGCTTCACGCTTCTCCCAGGGCTCCTCCCAGCCAGGGCAGCCTCCTCTGTGCAGGTCATTTCACAGACGCCAGCTGGGAGCCTCCAGCCAGAAGCATCTTCTCCCTGGAGCTCCGGATGCCACTCTCCACTTGCCTTTCACACCCGCTGTTGTCTTGGAGATCTCCAGGGATTGGAGAAGCAGAAAGATGCTGTGAGGACAGGCAGGGAGTAGGTCAAAGCTCTGGCTTGTGAGGGCAGGCAGGGCATCTGGAAGGGCCTCCAAACAGCCTCAGCGAGACCTGGTCTTGCCACCTGCCCCCCGATTTGCTGGAACCCTTTCTCTTTTTCATATTGATTAGTGCAAGGCAGGCAGCATGGCGGGTCCGCGGCATGTGCACATTCACTGGGGAGGTCAGAGACCATGCAAAGGAAGACCCAGAAAACCGTCTACACCCACTGGTGCTGGAGAGCCGGCCCCCGAGGTGCCCCCAACACGAATGCTGCCCATCACACTTGCTGTGCCCTGGAGACGTTCTGGAAAGTTCGGAGGTTTTGCAGTGGTGGCTTCCCTACCACATCCCCTTTTCAGGCAGCACTGTATCTCTGTGACTCTTCCTCGAGGCTGCTTTTGCAGTCCCTTGTCCCTTGTCCAGTACGCAGGGTCGGGGAGTGTGGTTCGCCCTCGGCTCTGGGTCCAGCTGTGCGGGACCTACGCCTCACTGAACCAGAGGGAAGTGAGCCTTTGCCTCGGTCATTTCTGAGGCAGCTGGATCCAGCCTTTCCAGACCCTCTGGGAGCTGACTTGACTCTTCCCTCCACTCGGGTTGGTCCCGCAATCCACAATTCACCCTGGCTAGTGAGCCTTCTCTTTGTGGGACACAAAGAACAAAACCCAGAGAAAAAGACCAGTGGGGGAGTTTCTTCAGCTTGTCCAATGTTTTTATTTTCCTTTTCTTAGGCTTCAAGAAGTCCGAGAGTTTGTTTTTACAAGCTTCTCCACCGTCATCTGCGTGCTAGGGCTCTTTGAAATATGCTTCTGTGATAAAAATCTAAGAAGCTAAACTATAATCAAAGTTAGATATCTGCAAATCATCTGTAATGTAAAACCAGACACCACATTGTTTACTAGCTTCTTTTCCAAATCAGAGCAGAGGTGTGGCTTTTTGCCAGCCTTTGGGAGAAATTTCCATTTGTTGAGTTTTTCCCCCACAGGACACTGGTGCAACTTAGACACTGGAGTTGTAGTATGTACACGTGCTTATGTTTGCTCTGTGTTTTGTCTTTCAAAAATATCGTCTTAGACTTCAAAGTGGTAGAGATTCTTCTTAACTGAACGCCGGCTACTCTGTTGTAGTTTTAGCCATCATGTACTCTCCGGGTAATTTTTCTATGTTTGTTTATTCTGCTTTCTTTCCAGGCAAGGAGGACAGAATCTCAACACTGGTGCATTTGGAACAGTGAAAAAAGAGGTCACACTTTAGCAGTTCCTTATCTGTGCTAATTAGAGGCCAACAGAGTCCTTAGGAGGATTCCAGGCAGCCAGTAGGTGGGAAAATAGACTGAGGCTCTGGAATGTGTTTCTGGTTCGAGGTTCTCCTTGGCATGAAATAAGGCAGTCCCTGCAGCAGAACTGATGGGCGCCCCGCTTCTCCCCTCCCTGCTGCTCCGGGCCTGCTGGTCAGAGGGAGCTCGTTCAGCCACTGCTCAGCCCCAGCCTAAGCAGGGCTTCAACTCTTCCAGGCTTCCTGGAATCAGGACTTGGTAAAGGTTCCGGGTTACTTTACTTCCCAGTAGAATAAATGGAGACTGTCATGTTGGCCAAACTCATGATGAGTTCGGGTAGAAAGAGTCGGCAGGGTGAGTACTAAACAGACCACCAGTTGTACTCCCTCAGGACTTTGGTTCTCCCAGCGCTCAGGGAAGTCAGACACGTGGCGGAGAAGCTTCCCTAAGGAGGGTCCGCACAAGGATAATCAGCAGGGGCTGCCAAGTCTCCGGGCCGGTGGCCGCTGAAGCAGAGGTGCTCCCGTCACTTTTGCAGGCTGACCTCCAAGCCAAGAAGTCTTGACCCACCTCTTCTCATTCCCCAAACCAGCTGTGGTACCAGCTGTGGTACCCAGCCTGCCCTTCCCGCATTTCAGGCATTTTTGTATCACATTCATGATCTATCTTATCTGCGTACATCTCTGTCATTATTTATGAAAAGGTCACATTCCTTTTTAAAAATCACGAAACGAGTCTAGAAACAATTATGCCAAAATGGAGGTGGTTGACTCTAGGCAACCAGGAATTTGGGGCATTACTTTCTTTCCTATTTCACACTTTTGTTTCCTTTTATAAACGAATTGCTTTTGCTGTTGTTATAAGTTAGCTTCCTCATAAGTGAACTTTGAAAAATATTTCTTTTATGCCAGACACACCAAGTGCTAGTTAGTCCTTACTCATGATGGTTTCATGAACTGAAATTCACATTTGGGTTAGGAAGTTTGTTTGGGATGGAGGCACCTCCTAAATTCAGGCACTCATGGCTGTCACCACGACTCCCTCATATGCACGGAAGTCACGTGCTCAGCTGGGCTTTGGGCAACCTCGTCAGCTGCAGAGGGAGCCCACGTTCCTTAACTTAGATGGTATTGCTCAGCAATCCTCATTAACAGCCACCACCGCTGGGCACGCCCTCTGCGGTCTGCAGGCTGCTCTCCACATTATCCTACTTGGTTTTGTCCTCACGACTTTGGGATGTGAATACTGACTTGACTATACCCACTTTACTCTCCTTGGGTTACACAGGGAGGGAGGCAGCCCTGGTCAAATGCTCCTCCTTGTCTCTCAGGATCACTGAGAAACTTCATATAACAAACACCCTCTGTGGTGTGTGAGGTCTGAAGCCCCAGCCCGTTCATCAGCCTGGGACGTGCCCGATGCTTCAAGACCGCCGCCTCCCTGGGCGCTGGGAGGGCCAACAGAGAGAAGGAAAAACCCCTCGCTGTTTTGGAAAGACCCAACCCTCGCTGTCAATTTGTCATTTGAAAACTTAGTGTCTTCATTTTTACATCACTATTCCAGTCTTTTAACTAACAAGTGTCAATGGAATGTCAGGCCAATCTCAACATCCATAAATAGGGGGAAATATGGTAAATTATTGGAATATTTCCAAGTATTTGTATAACACATTCAGGTACTTTTCATGGCTCTATTCTCTACCAGGAACATAAAGACTGGGTTACCTACAGTTTGTGATTTCTCACTCAAGGGTCAGCCTCTCTCGGTGGCCAGGATCTGATCGTCTCGGGTGGGAGCCAGGGCCCATCAGCCCTGGTGGAGGAGGAGGGAGGGGGCAGGAGGGGTGCACACAGGCACTCACCAAACCGCCCCTTCCTTCTGGGGCTGCACGTCCTGGGGCTGTCAGCCTTGGCTACAGCTCTTGCAAAGAGTAGCTGGAAAGGGTGTGAGGGACGCAGAAGAAGCCTTTCTGCCTGAGAATTCCCAGTCCTGAGCATTTCTATGAACTGGCTGTGGATTACGGACTTGATTTTCTGCCTAAAATCTCTGGGTCTTAATTTCACTAGTGAAAAGAAAAGATTGGGCAAAATGGTCTTGGTGTTTCCTTAGAGCTCTGATGCCCCATTAGTCTAAATAATCAGCTAGCCAAGAAGTCAGCCAATCAGCTCACAGGGTCTGCAGAGGGTCTGTACACCCATGACCTTAGCTTCCAACAGCTCCATATGAGAGGTCCCGGACCAACATGTACACACATGTACACACATGTGCACACTGACACACACAAATCCCAAGCATGCACACACAAGCCCACGAGCACAAAAATTATTTCCTTACCTGCTCCTATTCTGCCCTCTCCGGTGATGGCACTCTCTCTTACCCCTGGCCCTCACGAGTCCCAGAAATCTCAAGTGTGGGGAGGGTGGTGAAGGTTCCTGCCCGATGTTTCGAGAATGAGTTGGCTGTGAGGTGGTGAGGAGACTCCTTCTGCTGTCCCCCGAAGGCCCAGGGTGGCCACTCTGATGATGAGCTCAGGAGAGATGCTCGCAGGCAGGTGCTGCTCAGCGGGACAGCGCAGGGCAGGGCGGTGTGCTCCCCAGTGCCTGCCCCGAGCAGTCCACGTGCAGGCTGGGGCGCAGCTGGTTGGAAGTGACTTTCATTCCTGCCCTCCCAGACCTGGCAGGAACATCAGGGGTGTTTACTGGTCACAGGCTCAAGGGCCACGTGCAGGTCAGCCAGAAGTCAAAAGCCAGGGGAGGCGACGCAGGTAGGGTTCACATGGAGCAGGGACTGGAGCGTTAATTAGGAACACCGGTGCCCTTGACGAAGCCAGCTTGTATAAGCTGTTGGGGCTGGTGTTCACTTCATAAAGATGTTTTATATGGTATTCCTGGCAACAGCTGGGCACTTTAAAAGAAAAATAAAAGGACCATTATTGGTAGCTTGGGGTGGGGGGAGGTTCCCTCCTCTGCCAGTCAGCTCTCCCCTTTTCCCCTCTAAAGATGCGAGGATGAAGCCTGTCAGGGTGGTGTCATGGCTGCCTTGATAGGGTTTCCTACTTGAGGGCGGGGTGTTCGGAGTCAGTTCACGTGCCCGTGAATTGGAGAGCACAGTATCCGTCCCTCCTTGCCTCCTGAGGTTGTTGGAATGGGTTCATATAGAGCAGAGAAGGGGCTTGGAGGACTGTAAATAGATGTGAACGCATGGGCATCCTTACCGTCCCAGTTCTCGGGCCAGAAAGTGCAGGCTAACAATGTTGAGAGAGGTTAGAGCAGTGATTCCCAACTGGTGGAGATTTTGCTCCCCAGGGTACACTGGTGACATCCAGTGAGTTTTTGGTTCTCATTTTGGACTGACTGGGGGCCAGGATGGAGGCGGGGGGGTGGCTGGTGCTGTAAGCGGCTAATGGGATGCTGCTCGACATCTTACAGTGCGCAGGACAGCTCCCCCAACCCCCACAGCAAAGGGCCATCCAGTCCAGGATGTCAGTAGTGCCACGGATGAGAAATCCTGGCTTAGAGGCATGCTGGAAACCTACACAAAAGCTCTCCCAAATCCACCTTCTGCCTCAGCTTAGCCATTTTAGGGAAACAAAAGAGTCCTGTTCCACAGCCCGCAATGACGGAGCAGGGAAATCAGGAAGTAGTCACCAGTGACACAGCCATGGAGGCCCAGCCGAGGGTTCTTCTTATTAAACCATTGTCCCTTGACCTCAGTTCTCTGCTTCTGATGCTGGGCTAGGGGGCTGGGAGCCACACATCTTTTTTTTTTTTTTTTTTTTTTTTTTTTGCCAGTTGCAGCCTCACAGGCGCTGCCAACAGAGGGCGCTGGAGAGAGATTCGAGGAAGAAGAAGGAACCTTCATGCCTGTGCTTCCTCTTCTGTCGCCTTCAAGTAGCAGTGGCGGGGTCCAGTTTGCAGCTTTCCCAATACCAGCAGCCTCTCTGCGCCCCCTGAGAAACAGCTTCGGCACGGGATGGTCAGAGTTCCAGCACCACAGAGTCCTCCTCAGAGCTCTGAATCTTAGTTACTCCAACCTCTTCCTTTGTGCCCTCAACCCTAGGGTTGCTTCCTCCAGTTTCTGTCACCTTCATATCCAACTGTTCTATTTGCCTTTTTAGTTCTCCAAAATGGAAAGTTCATAACTCTTCATAGTAAATCCTCTCTTCGACAGACCAGTGGGTTCTGGCTCCTGGCGGGCCCTGGGCTGCATGGTAATGAAACCCTGTCTCTCTGACACAGGGAGGTCTGTGCCCCGGGTCACTCCAGCAGGAGTGATGGAGAGTCACCCTGCGTGGCAGTTTCCTTGACGATGGAGAGTTGGGGAGCTTCGTTCCATTTCTTCCTGGGTTTGTAAAGAACCCTGTGGCCAGGTGTCACCATCAATGGTGACAATGTATTTCACCCATTTAAAACAGAGTTGTGGGGTTGAGTGCTGCACGCAAGAGTGCTTGTGAGTTCCCGGGTCTCAAAGTGGTTCTTCTGGGTCTCTCCTGGCCAACACTCCCCTCTGAACTTTGCCAAATCAGCAAGACAGGGAATCTCAAAGCTACCTTCCAATGATAACATCCATATGCTATTATGGCCATTAACAGTTGTCTGCAAAAAAAAAAAAAAAAAAAAAAAAAAAAAGAAGGCAGAAAGCAAACAAACAAACAAAACCAGTTGTTTGCACCTTCAATTCAAATATACTGGAAAGTAATTCTGTGCAGAACATGAAGGCTTCTCTCAAAAAAAAAAAAAAAAAAGGTTAAAAAACGTCTGCGGTAGAAAAGCATTTTTGTCAGACCTACAAAGACAGTAAGAAATGCCCCAGTTTGGAAACACAAATCCCTTGTTTTATGGGAAGGAACAACGAGATACCTATCTTTATTTTCAATGAAGTAAATATTTGAAAAGATACATGGCTTGTGTATATTCCTCTGCCCCAGCTGGAAACAGTAGTTGCAAAACAGTCCACAAGCAGGAAAAGGGGAATTGTGAGAAAAAGTTTTTAAAAGCCACATCTGTCTGCTGGTGCACAGTGCAGTGCCCAGGTTAGTCCTTTCCAGTGGGACAAACAAGAGGAGACAATGCACTTGCGGGAAGGAAGGTGCAGGTGTGTCATTCCTCGAAGTCCAAGGATGAGAAGTTATAGCTCCAAAGGCTTTGCCCTCCTCACGCTCCCTCCGGCCCCCAAGAAGCACCATCCTCAGGCCTGAGGACCTCCAGATAGCCTCCGCATTCGCAGACACATCACCACTTCTGGGGAGAGGCTTCTTCTCTCGTTTCTTCAGTATCATTCAAGAGGAAACCCTCTCCTGGGGACCAGGGGCTTCTCTCCCATCTCTAAGTGACCATTCGGAGCAGAAGCTCAGTGACCCAGGCAGGAACAGCTACCTTTCTCTTCTCACCCATCCCTTTTTCCATAAGGATGGTCTAGAAGTCAAAGAAGGCAGAAGAATGGGCAATGGAGAGGTCAGCCAGGAACACATCTGCTCTCCTGCGAGGCCAGGCTCTACCCAAGGCTAACGGGAGAACCATGCTGTGTCTCCTGGGCAGGCAGCAAATCTGGGGCCCCCGGAGCCATCAGACCCACCCTCCTGGCAGGGCCTGATGGGCACGCTTCTCAAGTTAGCACTCTAACAGCCTGAGTGCCCTGAGAGGCTGGGAACAGAGCTGCCCCATGCCCACAGGCCAAGCAGGACTCCCGCTCTCTCCAAACCACTTGGCACTCACCAGTTGGGTAGTTTCTGCCAAGCCCGTGGCCAATTTGGCAGTTACTGTGGAGTCTGGGAGATTGCTTCTCAGACAGCTGGTTCCAGTTCCAGCCTTCCTCCAGAAAGGACTGTGGCTGGTGCGTGGTGGGTTCATGGGCTCTCTCCACTTGCCCCTCCCAAGGTCAGCATCCAAGGTATACTCCAAACAGGCCGACATCGCATGCAATCCCTTCGCCTAATCCCTTCCAGGCTCCAGGGCCCTGACACACCATTATCCTTACAGCCTCCTGGACCACACAGGCACTTGGAACGAGTTAACAGATACACAAACACACCTTGGTGCTATGGTCCTACAGACAGCTTTGGACAGAGCGAGGAATGTGCCAATTCTTCCCGAGAGTGGAAGGTAAGGCAGAGACATGGCAGAGTCAGTATTAGGGTTCTTCATTGGACACGTGAGTAAATTGAGTGATAAAGTGACTCGGTGAGCCCTAAGTGTCAGTTGGCTAGAAGTGGAACCAAGATTAGAACCCAGGACTCTTGACTCTCAGTCCTGCCTCTTCCCGCCACGTGGCAATTTCTGCCTTCCTGGGTTATGGACATTTTTTACTTCTATCTTACTGTGAAATGGGACAGAGTTTTCTTGGCATCAGGGGTTCTGGAGCCCATGCAGGTTGTATGCTGAGTTTGATGTGCACATGTGAAAGTGAATTTCCCCTGTGAGAAGCTCCAGAGTTTTCATGAAGTTCTCAAAGGGGTCGATATGACTAAAACAGTTAAGAACCCTGACGTGTACTGTGGTGATGAACTGAGGTCCAGTCCGGGGTGACCTTTCTCTAGGTGTTCTTCCTGATTGTCAAGAGCCGAGACCCAGAGAAGACAGATGTGGGAGGGGAAAGAATCGCCTCGTTCCTTAGTCAGACAGAGCGGCTTAAGTTGGCAGCCAGTGGAAGCAGGTAGAGCAGCTCGTTTCCTGACAAGGTGGTACAAATGCTTACAGCCCCACAAGTGCAGACTCACTCTTAGAACCTCAGATCAGGAGCATCCTTGAATGTCATCTAACCCATGAACACATTACAATCATCTGGGGAACTGTGACCACACGCCATGTCTGTGACCAACCACAGAGATTTCTTATTGTAATTGTTCTAGGGCGGGACTTTGGCCTCTGTATTTTTTTAAGCCTCTTAGGTGATTCTCATATACAGCCAGAGTGGAGAAACACTGATCTTCTAAACTACTAGTTCTCCAGCCTCGGAGGACACTGAAATCACTTGAAGAGCTTCAAAAACTCCCCTTGCACGAGTCCCACCCTCAAATCTTCTGATTTAATTGGTCAGAGAAGGGCCAGGCATCAGGAAATGTTTTTTGTAGTTGATTTACAATGCTGCGTTAATTTCTGGTGTACAGCATAGTCAGTTATGTATACACATATATTCATTTTCATCTTTTTTTCATTATAGGTTATTAGAAGGTGTTGAAGGTAGTTCCTGTGCTCTATAGTAGGACCTTGTTGTTTATGTACTTTATATACAGTAGTTTGTATCTGCTAATCCCAAACTCCTAAGTGATCCCTCTCCCCTCCTTTCCCCTTTGGTAACCAGAAGTTTGTTTTCTACGTCTGTGAGCCTCTTTCTGCTTTGTAAGTATGTCCATTTGCATATTTTTTTTCCAGATTTCACATGTAAGTGATATCATATGATATCTGTCTCTGTCTGACTGACATCACTTAGTATGAGCATCTCTAGGTCCATCCCTGTTGCTGCACAGACTTTTCAAAAGTGATTCTCATGGATGATCAAGTTTGAGAACCAGTGTTGGAACCAGCGTTGAAACCACTGTTGGAACCAGTGTTGGAATCTAACCCAACATTTTCCATGGCAAAGAAAACCAAGCCCTGGAGAAGTAGCCATGGTCTTGGAACTACAGCAAAGCCAGGATTAGAACCCGGGACTCGACCTCTAGACTGCACTCTCTCTACGGTGCACCCAGTCACAGTGAGTGAAGTTTTCTCAGATAGTGCTGGGCACCCCTGGAGGAAGGGGGCTCACAGGAACAGGCCTTCTATATATATATAGAAATATATTTTTCTAGCTCTGATACCTCTGAGGATGCTCAGGAAGCCTGAAAATGAGTGGTGGAGAACTAATAATAATAGTCTTTGCATTTAAGCCATTCTGGGAAGAGAAGTTTGTGAGCGGCCAATTTTTATGAATGTGAAATGACAGAAGTTAAGAAGTACAGATATTTCAATGTGAGGCTTCTCACCCTTGGTTCTGGATCAGAGATGAAAACTTGCCTTCCCTGCTTCCTGGAATCCCATCACGCCCACGGAATAATGGGAGCCCATCTCCACCTCAAAGCTTTAAGGATCCAGATTACAGTGTGGATTTTGTCTCTGGGTCTTCCTGTTCTCTTTCTCTGTGTCTGTGTGCCCTCTCCCACCTGCCTGTTCTAACAGGGAGGGGGACAAAGCCAGAAGTTAAAGGCACTTCCCAGAGAAGCTGGAAGGATGATCTCTAGGGACAATTGCAACTAGTCTGAGTGTTGAAGCACCAGCCCCAGGCTCAACCACTGAATTGCTCTGCATTATTATGGCTACAAGTGCAGGGTCAGGGAGGAGATACAGCGTCACTGGGCTTATCCTGAGGGGCTAAAAGAAGCTTTTTACCTCTTCACTCCTCCACATGATTTTATTCAATCTCCACCGTGACTCATTCAGCGCACATCCCTGGAAATGAAGATGAAGACGTGTAATGACACCTAACACGTTTGCACTGAGCTCTGCAGTCTACAAAGCCTTTTCCAAGTTTCCGTGTTTGTTTCAGCCCTACATGTACCCCGCGGCCCACATTGGCATCCCTTCCACTGGGCAGGCACGGGACACCCGGGGACTCCAGAGGATACCGGGGAGCACGAGAAGAGGTGGAACCCAGAGCCAGGGCTCTGACTCCAGACCCAGGACAACTTTTCCTGGAATATGACCTTGCTTTTGAAATTCAGTCTGCATCTTAGTCTTAGTTCCAGTCCAGTTGGATGGTCCTTCTCAGTCCAGGGACAAGAGTGGGATGATGTCCAGGAGGGAGAATTTTAGGAGACCTGGCATCCAAACAGAGGGGCTGAGAGTCAGGCCATGGCATTCTTCTCTTGTCTCTAAGAAAGTCTGGCAAAGACAAGTCTCATTTCAAGCGTCTGCAGTTTGATCTTTGGTCCCTCAGTAAAACACTTGTTTTTTCTTACAAGAGTGCTTGTCATTATGGAATCAATTTGAAACTCTAAAGCTGTATTCATTAGTTTGCAGCTTTTAGGCCAAAGTACACATTTTCAGGACACGAAATAGAATTCTGTTATCAGGACGCGATTGGAGAGTCTTCCCAGGGCTTGTATCAGCTGAATCAGAATTATAATTGTTTCTAATACAGAGTCCCGCTTTTCTTTTCCCTTCCTCTTTTGGAGCAGAAGCATGTGAATATTACAGAATAGGTGAGTGGCAGATCCACAAAGGAACAGCCTCATGTGGAGTCATTTTCTAAAGGATGCTGTTTCCCTGGTCTTCCCACTGGGACACCAGAAGAGTGACAACAAATGTGTGGCAAATTACCTGCTCCTTAGTACCCCACTGCCCCAAAATGTTCTTTTGACTTGGGACTTTAGGAAAAATATGAAAAGAACATTGAACAGAATGGATGTAAGTGAGATAAATTGTACAGTCTACTAAATAGATAAGATAAAAATGGCAGTAGCTAAATAGTTTTGGTAGAAACCGCCGAGTCTGACTTTCCACGTGTTGGTGAGTTCCTCCCCAGGGATCACCTCTTGGGTGCCTGTCTTGCCTGGGTGCAGACACCCTGACCCCCTCTTCCTTGACCCGCGCCCTCATCAGTTCCTGCTCCTTCCCCTCCAGGTCTTGCGCCTGATTTCCTAATCTCAGAGTTCTAATTCTGCCCTCGGTCGCCGCAATCCTTCCTCCAGAACTGAGGTAAACGTTCCCTGAGCTGCTGCCATCGGCCCAGACCAAGGTCCTCCCAGAGAATCACCCTCAGCAGTAAAGGAGCCGTGTGGCCCACACTGTCTCCCCTTCCCCGGCATTAGAGCAGCCCAGTGGCCAAGGAGGGGATCATAGAACCTGACCTTAATGCCCGTTTGCGACAACTCTGAAGGCCACCCCAGCCCTGGTGCTGCCTGTGGGGTGGGCCGAGCCATCTGTTCTGCTGCCTCAGAGCCCAACCTCTCCCTCTGCCGAGCTCTGCACCCCCTCCCTGTACTCGCCAGACACCCTGTTCGCACACACGCCTCCATCTCAGAGCCTGTTTCCAGGAAACCCCCCCTGTGGCACAGTGGAGGTTCAGCTCTCATTTGTGTGCTGTATTTACATATTTCTATTTCAACCCATTTCTGCGTCTGCTTTGATTTCACTTTTAGTACACCCATCCACTGAAGATATTTGGTTGTGTTCCAATCTGAGGTAAATGCTCTCAATTTAAAACTGGAGGCCTTTGGATTCCAAGTCAGAAACTCTTCCTTTGACTTCACAATTTGACATCCCAGAAATAGAATGAGATGTGGGGAAAGAAACGCTCTTGGCATTGCGTTCATGTACAACTGCACGATGAGTAACTGTCCCAGGACGTTACCTGTCCTCTCGGCCACTGCTTAGAAGTTCAGGACCCCAATCACCGAGTGGTCTGAGGGATTCCGGGTGAAATGCTTGTGCCTTTTTAGCCCTGGACCTAGAAGGTGTTCCTACTAAAGGGACTTTCTGTCTCTTCGACAAGATTCTGAGTAGCTTTCTGTCTGGGTGACGAGAGCTAAGGTTTGGACCCCTACTACCTTTGCGTAGAGAGCAGCTCCTGTTACAGACTTAGTCGCTATAGAAAAGAGCAGAGATGCATTTTTACGACGTCGGGGGAGAGGATGCCCCGATTGCGTGCGTTCTCCGAGTCTGCCCACATTCCACAGTTTATGTGCTGAGACCAGGACATGTTTTGTGAAGAAAGTTATACTTGACTAAATTATCCTCCTGACGTAAACCTATAATTTAAAAATTATATATATTTAGAGAACAAGTCAAAACAGGAAACACATTCCCAAAGAGGATAAAGATATTTATGTGTTAAAATACCTACTACTATCCTAGTAGAACTGGGTCCCTGAATTTAAACAGGAAAACTCTGAAAAGTACAGAAAGAAAGAGCAAAGAAGTCAGCCTCGTCTTGTGCTGCTGAGTGGGGCTGCGGGCACTCTCCGGCTGGCAGAAACTTCTTCCCTGCTGTCCTTCTTGGGAGAGACCCTGGTGCCCAGTGGCCCACATGTGGGGCTCCTGCAAGAACAGAGGTTGAACTGAGGCAAAGCATGACAGAAAGGAAAATAGGTTTTCATGGGGAAAAAAAGGTTAAGGAGACAGAAAAAAATGAACCCAAAACTCAAAGAAAGCCAGAGCAGAAGGAAGGAATCCAAAGTTAGACACATGTAAATAAGATTGTCCCCTTAGAAGCCCTTCAACTAATAAGCCTCAGTTGGTTCTTCCTACATTGGTTCTAGGTGTAAGCCAGGCCCCTCTGAAAGAAGCATCTGTGTGTACATCATCCGTTGCACACACGCTGTGTTAGTCAATGGTTCTTCAGATGCAAGGAAGGATGAGAGGTAACCTCTGCTCTTGGAGAACATTTTAATCTCATTGGGGAGACCAGAAGGACACATATAAAAGTCAAGTATGAAGTCTAGACTTAAATAACAATGAAATAATACATGAAGCATTACTGCCTGGTGGCAGGTTGAGCCAGGAGACATCTTTGTCTCCATTTTCACATGGCACAGGAACCAGAGCCCAAGGTTTGGGCCCTGAGGAAAGAGCCTGAAGAAAGATTGGGACCTGGCATTTATCCAGAAAGAGTGTTGAGAACTTTATCTAAGCCTTCCCTAAAAGTGGATAAAGGCAGGCAGACCATCTCTTGAATCATGCCCACAACCTCAGGATGAGCTTAGAAGTAGATTCTCTCTCAGTTGAACCTTCAGATAAAATGGTGGCCCCAGCCGGCAACCTCACTGTAGTCTTTTAGGAGATTTTGAGGCAGAGTTACCCAAACAGGTCATGTCTGGATTTCATAGACATGTAGCCACAAAAACTGTGAGGTGATAAATGCTTGTTGTTTAAAGCCTCTAAGTTTGGGGGCAATTTGTTATGCAGCAATAGGTAACTATTAAAAGTCCATTATAAAAGTAAAAGTTATTAAGTCACTTTATAGTTGTTAAAATCAAGGTATCAAAAGACTAAACATATGGCCACCCAAGGAAACAGTAACAAAATAAGAAATGGAGTTTAGAGACCAGTTAATTCCAAGACTTATTTTCTTCTAGACAAAAGACAATGACATTTTATGAGAAACAATACCAGTGGAATCCATGAGATTCATGGTCACGTGTCTCCTTCCTTACCTTACTTGACTTCTATTTTTAACCTGTTTACAGGGATCGAAACCATTCAACTACTCAGTGCTGGGCCTTATCCCAGGGAATATCATTCCTTTAACAGGATAATTTTGTCTTTTCCAAAAGAAAGAGGTTCTAGGCATTCAGTGTGCATTCTAACAAAATGAGATGTTGATGCACTAGAGAAAAGTAACTTTCAAATAAACACATAATTATCAAGTAATCTTCCCTTTACCTGTCGTGCTGAGAACTGTCATAAATTTATCCTTCTTGAGGGTTTGTTCACAAATTGACAATGCTTCCAGAAGCACTTCTTGATTATACCTCCTTCTCATTTAATCAAGTGGAAAGAGAAACTACTGTAAATGCAAGAGAAGTGTTTCCCCTTCTAGGGAACTGTTTCGCCAGGATCCCCAGCCTTTTTCCCACAGGGAAATAATACAGTTTTGAGTTTTCACTCCTGTGACTGAATGCAACACTTGGATATAAGAATGCTTCACATCAATCAGGTCAATTTTTAAAATATACTGAAGAAACCTAATATGCCCTTAAAAAAAAAAAAAGAGGCATCTCACGTTGTAAAATTCTGAACTTCTAGTCTACAGGGAGGAAGTGTTCCTTGATGAAAATTCCTTAAGTATGCCAAAAAGAGAGCCACTAGAATCTCAGAGTAGTGGGGTACCTGTATTTGGTGACCGTCATTGGCAAGTTAACCCTGGACCAGCTCCAAAACATGGTGGTTCTACAGCAAAAACACAAGGTGTCATGTCTTAACTGGTCAGTAAGAAAGGAACCAGTAAGTCTGGCACTGGCAGAAAAGGAACTTCATCTTTGGGGAGAAGATGCCATCTCTAGGACAACACTGTCACTAATCTGTTGCTCAAGGCCAAGGTGTTTGCAGCACCTCAATGTTCTGTCCTGGAACAATGACAACCACCAAATCAACAATGACACAGATACCACAGGCAAGGTTCTTTAGGTTAATAATCTCATTTATTCATCACAATACCCCTGCTGTCTAACTGTTCCTTTCCCCTCCATGTAGGTGGGGAACCAGAGATGAGAAGCTGAGTTACTTGACTAAGACCATTTCCCTAATGAAAGGATGAGGCAAGATTCAAACCCGGATCACTGTGATTCCAAAGTCTGGCTGCTCCTGACTATGCTATCTTGAGTCTAAACCCCTGATTTCAGAGAAGGTGAGCTTCCAGCCTTCCAGGCCAGAGCTTTGACCCACGCTGGTGAAACACAGCTGCCTACAATAAAGAGCAAACACACAGCCTCAGTGCTGTCCCGTGTGTGGAGAGGACTGGCTTTCTGGGGGGGGGGGGGGGGGGATCACTACAAAAGTAAGAGGCACAGGGGAGGCCTCTAAACAATGAAGATGCCCAAGAAGATCAAAGAGTCATTCTTGGGGATGTTGTCCCATGAGTATTTTTAAGGGAGAAGCCCAGCTCAGGAACTCACAAGGTTTAGAATAGCATCAAGGCCTTAGATTCACCCACTGTCTGTTCATTATTATTAAGAATGCTGAACACTTTAATACTTTCTATCCTAACTGAAGAATAATGTGGCTTCCTCCACCCCATTCAGGGCACTCAGCATGATGTATCATAGTGTCATAAAATCTGATATTTTATGCGTCATTTTCCCAGTAAATAAAACAATCTGACTTGCAACCTCAGTAAATTATTAAGATATTCTTTTAGGGCAAATACTAATGCTCATTTGATATTTAGAGTCAAAGAAGAAAGAAAAGTAATGTGTTTGAGCTAGTTTCCATTTCTGCAGTGACTCTATAGCTCACACTGTCATGCCTCCCCAAGTATTGTATTCCCACTGGACAGAAAGTCAATCTACCTACAGGTATTTACTTAATGTCTATTAAAAATCACATTATGGACATTATACCCTGTTAGCTTGTCCCATTTATAGTGAATTTCTCATATTTCCTGTCATTCTTCTGGTGATTTTCTCTTTATAGCTTCTATTTTGTCCCCATTAATCCTTCAAAACCCCTGGGAGGTAAGATTGTGCATATAATTTCCCCTGTATTCTAAAATACTGTTTAGAGTTTTGCTTTGAAATTGCTTTTAGGGCTGAATGTTTGGCTTTCTTAAGTGAACCTGTAATAAACACTGTTGAATTCTCTCCAAATTACCTCGAAGAATTACCTGCTTATCTGGAAGAACCATCAGTGTAATTTTAAGGGATTTTGTTTTTATGCAGTGGCTCTGGGTCTTTGAACTTCTCTGCCTCAATTTTTCAGTCTTTCCACAGGAAGAGCTCTGCTGGGAATGAGCTCTTTGACTCATAAGTGCAGAAGAGCCTGTTTTTGTTTCTACTTTGGTACTTGTGATTCTAGCTCCAAAGGAAGCGAGATTTCCAAGATTAGGACAGTTTAGTCTGGATAGGAGACTAGTTAAAGGGGGTGTGATTAAAACATACTTAGGGTTTTGAGAATGCTTGTGAAAACTAAATGATCCATTTTTTTTTTAAGCTTTCCACAAAACTCAACAAGGAACTACTCCGTGAACTGGAAGAATGGTAGACTTGAGTCCTATTATAAATCCCTTGTACAACTTTTAGATATAGGTACCACTGTTAACCCAACTTTGCCGAGAAGGAAACTGAGATGCAGAAAAGCTACATGACCTGCTCACCTGCTTAGTTAGAGTCACAGAGTAAGCAGGGCACTAGGGATGTGCATATGGTTGGATTCCAGCGCCAACCTTTGAATTATTGTCTTATATTTCCATGATGTGATTATTACTGCTAAGAACTAGCTTGTAGCTCTCATGATGGAATAATGGTACCAGAAAAACTAGTAACCCTCCCTGCTGATCTCCAGTACACGTGGGGAAGCAGCATCCAGGCGCAACCCTGGCCAGAGCTTGGCAGTGCCCTCGGTGGGTCAACACCATTTTTCTGGAGGTAGATTAGTGCAGGGAAGTAGAAGCAGCAGCAAACGGGGTTCAAATCCTGCCTCCTCTAGCTGCAGGACCCTGAGGATGTTACATAGTCTCTCTAAACCTCCGTTCATTATGTGCTAAATAAAGATAATAACAGTAACTATCTCAGAGGATTCATTGGGGGATTAACCAAAAGATGACCACCGTATTTCCTTGGAGAGGGTGACGCTGGCAGAAGGTAGTAGAGACATTGTACTCACCCTTATGAAGAAGGAATTGATGGGGAGAGAGCAACAATTTTCACAAGTTCTTCCATATGATGGATTTTCAAACAGTAGTAACAAAAGTCCTCATGCCACCTTTATCAGTTTTGCCTTAGACTGCTGGACATAAAGAAAGATACATCAAATCTTCAAGTAATGAATCCAAAACTAAAGTCAGGTGGTCAGACTGGGCTCTCCAGCATAGGGATCAGGTTTCCAGGGAGGCAGATGTATCAAAGAGGACAAGGTCAAGAACACACATGAGAACAATATCTCACCAGATCTGCACATGGAAAGCTCATTTAGATTTCCTAAGTCAAGGTTCAGAGCACCAGTGGCCAGAACCAGAGGAAACAGAGGTGTCACAGTATGGATCAGACACACAGTTCCCTAGGCATCCTTTGTGTTCCCAGACCTATGTTTCTTCATCTGTATGTGAGGATCAGGTAGCATTGACTTCATGAGGGTCGGTGAGTGTTACGCATAGTGTCTTGCTCATAGAAGGCACTCAAAACTATAATTATATATCATGTAAATTCATATTAGCTATGAATCATGCTTTTAGTAAAGGGTAGTTAGGAAAGGAGGGAGGTTGGGAGGGAGGACTGAAAGAAAGAAGATAAGGGAGGAATAAAAGAAAAGAAAGAAAGAAAAAAGGAGAGAAACAAGGAGAGGGGAAGGCTGGGAGGGATAGAGAGAGAAGATGGAAGGAAGGAAGGAGAAAAGAAATGAAGAAAGGAAGGAAGAAAGGAAACCGCAGTTAACTACTGATACTGTTGGGGTTAGACCTACCATCTTGATGTTTGTTTTCTGTTTCCCCATGTGTTTTTGTTCCTCCAGTCCTGCTTTTCTGTTTTCCTTGGGTGAGTAGTTTTCTGTATTCTATTTTAGTTCCTCTGTTGACTTTTAAACCGTATCTCTTTGTGGTTGCCCTAGAAATTACAATATGCATATTGAAGTTCACTATTTTTACATAATATTGTAGTGCTTCATAGACAACATAGGAACCTTACAAAAATATAGTTCAGTTTAACCTCTTCACACCCTAAGCTCTTGTTGTCTTACAGGCAGACCTCGGAGATACTGTGGGTTGAGTTTCAGACCACTGCAGTAAAGTAGCGCAATAGAGCAGGTCACACCAACTTTTTGGTTTCCCAGTGCACATAAAAGCTATGCTTACACTATAAGGTAGCCTATTAAGTATGCAATAGCCTTATGTCTAAAAAAATGGACACACCTTAATTAAAAAACATTTTATTGCTGAAAAATACTAATCACCATCTGCGCCTTTAGCATACTGTCATCTTTTACAATTGCTAAACATCAAAGTAACATCTTCAAAGATCACTGATTGCAGATCACTGTAACAACATAATAATGATAATAAAAAGGCTGAAGTATTACCAAAATGAGACACAGAGACACAAAGTGAGTCAGTGCTGTTAGAGAAATGGTGCTGACAGACTTGCTCAGTGCAGAGTTGCCCCAAACCTCCACTCTGTGACCATACCTACAAAGTGCAATAAAACAAAGTGTGCCGGTGTTACGCTTTTATATACAGTATGAACAGAAAGTCAGTCACACACACAGCTGTGCATGCACACACACAGAGGGTCTGCCACATTTTACCCGGGTATCTGCCCTTCTGGTGGTCTCAGTTCTTTCCAGGAGATCCAGGGTTTCATCTGGTATCATTTCCCTTCAGCCTGAAATACTTTGTTAGCATTTCTTGTCCTGTGGGTCTGTTAAAGATGAATTTTCTCAGCTTTTCTGGTGTGGAATTGTCTTTATTTGACCTTCCTTTCTTTGAATGAAAGATACCTTCTCTGGATATCGAGTTCCAGGTCAATGTTTTCGTTTCCTCTTTTGACATTTTAAAGAAGTAATTCTATTTGTTCATGCTTCCATAGTTTCTGGTAAGAAGTCACTTGTTTGTCTCGGTGTCCCATTCTCCGTATTCTGTCCTTTTCCCCCTCTCTGGCTACTTTTAAGATTTCCCCTTATCTCTGGTTTTTAGCAGTTTGACTACTATATGCCTATAGTCTGTTTTTGTTTTTGTTTTTGGGTTTTTTTTGAAAATTTATCCTGCATTGAACTCACCGAGCTTTTTGAATCTGTAAGTTATGTCTTTCATCAATCTCTCAAACTTTTCTGCTCTATTGCTTCAAATATTTCTGCTGTTGCATTCTCTCCTTTCCTTATGGACTCCAATTAGATGTATGCATATGGCTGTTTGATATTGTCCCACAGATCTCAGAGACATTATTCTCTTTTTGTCTGTCTCTTTCTCATTCTGATACCCTCTCTTTAGCCTATGAGGAAATCATTGTCTTTCCTCCATTAAGGCTATGTTTGCTGGGGGCTTTTTTGTAGCTGCCCTTTATCAGATTGAGAAAGTTCATTTCTGCTCCCGGATTGCTAAGAATTTTTAATAGAAATGGATTTCAGGTTTTGCAGAATATTTTTTTCCATATTTATGGAGATGATTCCATGTTTTTTTTTTCTTTTACAGTTTGCTAATGTAGGGAATCACATTGATGAATTGCTGATTATCAAACCAACTTTGAATTCTTGGAATAAAGCCTAGTTGGTCACTGTGGCAGACAGATCTTAGGGGGCTCCAGAATTCTTGCCTCCTGGTATTCATGCTCTTATATCATCTCCTCCCCTTGACTGTGGGCATGAACTGAGATTTGCTTCTAGGGCAGCAAAGGTGATGGAGAGTATGTGGTTCTTTGTACATGATTATATGGTCACACTCCATAAAGCTGGAGTGCTCATCTTACCCCTAAGTGTAGTCTCTCACCCCCTTGCTGGCTTTGAGGAAGCAAATGGCCATGTTGCTTCCCCATCCTAGCAGGATCTGCAGCTTGCTTCTAGGAGCTGAGGACAACTTCTGGTCAACAGCCCCCGAGAAACAGGATTCTTCAGTCTTACAGCCACAAAGAATTGAATTCTGCCAACAGATGCATGCACTTGAAAGCATCTCTCTCCCTACATGAGAAACGAGCACTCGCCGACACCTTGACTGCAGAGAGGCCGGCTAAATCAGACCCAAGCTGCTGACCCACAGGAACTGAAAGATAACAGATGTGTTGTGTTGAAAGCTGCTAAATGTGTGGTGATGTTGTTCTGTTGCATAAGGTAACATACAGATTTTGGTAATGAAAGTGAAGTACTGATAGAACAAATACTTAAAAATGCAAGAGTGGCTTTGGAACTGGGCAGTGGGCAGAGGTCAGACAATTTTTGACAAGCATCATAGGGACAGCCAAAATTGACTCAGACAGACTGTTAATAGAAATTTGGATGTGTTGCCAGTGAGGACTCAAAAGGAAGTGAAGAACGTGTTATTGGAAACTGGAGGGAGAAGGATCCTTGTCACATAGTGCCAGAAAGCTTAGCACAATTGTCTTCTGCAATTATGTGAGAAGTAGAACTTGTAAGTGAGGAGCTGAGTTATCTAGGGATATTTGCGAGCCAAGTGTTGAAGGCGCCACTTGGTTTCTTCTTGCAACTTAGAATAAAATATGTGAAGGGAGAGACAAATTGAGGAAAAAACTGTTGAACTAAAAGGAACAAACGCTTAATGATCTTGAAATTTCTCAGCTCTCTAAATGGCAAAGCATGCTAATATTGAGAGACAGCTTCCAAGCACTCTCACAAAAAGTACACTCTAGAGAAAAAGATGAGGGTGGGGCTATACAATATTTTGCTAAAATCTCAGAAAGATCAAAAGGTCAGTGTATTCAGTCACACAAAGAGCCTCTTCAAGAGATGAACAGTGTGCCTCCCAGACCTCAGTCAAAGCACAGATCCTCCAGGAAACTCACAGTCATTGCCCCTCAGCCATCTCAACAGAAGCCCAGGGTAGAAAAGGGCTTTTTCAAAAAGATTTATGGGTGCAGCTTTTGTCTAATGGAGTGAAACCCAGGAAAATCAATGGAACCCCACGAAGTTCTTGAGAAAATTCTCTCAGAAGGAACACTGTCAGCTTGGACTGAAAATACAGATAGAAGTGGAGAGAGTTGTAACCCCAGATTCTACTGGTAAGAAGCAGGTCCAGAAAACTAGTCAGCTGCAAACACGTGTAAAATAATTCTGTACCTAATTCCAGGGTTGGGCTGGGGGAGCAAGTTTCCCTCACACTCACAATCAATTCTCTGACACCAGCCGGGTGTCCCGCAATCCAACTTGATTCCAATACTATCCACCCGGAGACAGCATCAGATCCCACAGATTAAGGGCCTGCACCCTCACGCCCCAATCCCACTTCAGATGCCGGTCACAAGTCTGAGTTATCACCTGTGCTTCTGACCGACTGGCCAGAGCCTGAAGGTCCCAACAAACCCCGCCATGGGTTTGATTAATTTGCCAGAACAGCTCACAGAACCCAGAGAAACATTCTACTTGCTAGACTCCTAGTTTATGGTAAAAGGATGTAACTCGGGAGCAGCCAGATGGAAGAGAGTCAGAGGGCAAGCCGTGGCGAAAGGGCGCAGAGCTTCCCCGGGGCCTTCCCCCAGGGCGCCGCTCTGCCCAGATCTCCATGTGCTCACAAACCCAGGAGCTCCCCTCTCGTTCTGGGTTTTTATGGAAGCTTCATTGCATAGGCACGATTGGTTAGATCACTGACAAGTGGGCTTTGAGCTTTATCTCCAGCCCCTTTCCTCTTCCAGGCAGGGTGCCGGGGGTTGGGTGGCACTGGAAGCTCCACCCTCTAATCACACAGTTGGCTCCTTCGGCTTCCAGCTTCCATCCTTTGGTCCCCTAGAGACGTTCCAAAAGTCACCCTATCGCTCTCATCATTTTGGAAATTCCAAGGGTTTTAAGGGCTTTAAAATTAGGACAAAGAAATGGGATAAAAGGACACATATCTATATTTCTTACTCTAAATCACAATATCATAATGTGCTACCTTCCATTAAAAAAAGGAAGGGTAACTCAGGAGATAGAAGAACCAAGACCCCAGAAAGCAGATCTTAGAGCCATGAGGATTAGTCCAAGCCTGGAAATCTCAGCGTTTTCCCAAATTTCAGAATTACTGTGGACCAACAACTCCTTTCCACCTTTCATTTCGCCCTTTGTGGACCAGACCGTCTGTTGATACTGTCCTTGCCTCGGCCCTGTCGGGTGTGTTGGGGGACGATAACTTGCATTTTTAGTGTTACAGGCTGAGAGAGGAGCGATGACCAAGGGGCCTCAGCCACACCTGGCTTGACTTAGATAATGCGATTTTGGGTTTGGAGCAGTTGCCATAATGCGATTAGGTTCTTGGGGACGTGGGAGAGGGATGAATGTGTTTTCTACAGGGAAGGGTCACGAATCCTCAAGGGCCACGGGGCAGATTGTGGCAGACAGACTCTCATGATTCGCACCACCAGTATTCATCCTCCTGCATAATTCCCGCCCCGTGGATGTGGGTGGGACCTGCGACTTGCTCCCAACCAACAGAACAGGGCACAGGTGATGGGATGCATGTGACCCCATGTGTATGATTGCCTTACATAAGCTTGCAGCACTTGTCTTGGTCACTTTGAGGAGGGAAATGGCCATCTGGGGGAACCCGGATGACTAGGAGCTGTGAGCTGGTTCTGGCTTGGGGTGTTGTGTACACAGGCACATCCACTGGTTTTATTTTTGACTTGGTCTGTTGTGGGAATAAAAGTTTAGAGGAAGCCCAGCTCACAGTAACAGCCATTCTTTAATAATAATGACTTTTTATATGGATTTTAAAACAGGACCTGTAAATCCTACATAACTTGTCTTTTTTTGGCCAAGTGGAAATGTACTGTGGTTAGCACAGTTAGGCAAAATTATCCTAGCGCCCTCCTCCCAGCAGCAGTAAGTACTAATAGGAAACATGTGATATCACCCACTTTTAAAGCACAGATTAGCACATTCTGTGACTGCCGTGTGACTTGGTCCACAATAAGAGAGTGCTGGCATCGCTGATGTTTCACTGCAAGGCACCAGCCTCTCCTCTGATCTCAGCAGCTCTGTAGCCTGTCGCCCACTCTGAGCTCCTTCTCAAAACAATTGAAAAGGAAACAACGTACTGAAAGTCGGGATTTCCTGGCAGCAGTAACAAAGCTATGACAGTCTGTTAAGCGCCGATTAGGTCTCAGGCTCTGCACTGGGCCTTTCACATACAAATCCTCTTTTAAACCTCATTACATCCTTGGTCATGAGCTTCCAAATTATTAGCCCAATTTAAGTGACAAGGAAGCCGGGAGCATCTTAAGGTCCCAGAGCTAGTGAGTGAGGGTCCAGCGCCAGGTCAGCCAACCCAGAGCCCGTGGTCTTCCTCTGGGACCACGCTGCCTCCCACCCGGGACAGGCCTTTCCCATCCGTCCCCCCTTCTCCTCTGCACACTTCCCTCTCCATCAAGTGAGGGCTCTCTTCCATGCGGGTCAGTGAGAATCCAGCTCAGCGCCTGCCCAGGGCTGACTCTATCATCGTCTTCTCCTCCTGCCTCGGCCATCACTGTCCTACAGCCCGGAACCACTCGGGTGCAATGCAGGCCTGGCAGAGAAGGGGGGGCGTGGAGGTGCAGGCCTGCGATGGGTAGGGGAGCTCTGCCAGCACAGTCACTGCCGAGCAGACAAGGATGTCGGGAACAGAAGTCAGAAGAGAGACCACCTCTGAGATGAAGGCGGAGCTGGGAGGGGGAGAGGGGCTTCTGTGCTGAACCTTGTTTGGGGTGTTATGTACATCCATTTGTGAAAACTGTGTAACTCTATGCTTAAGATGTATCGATTGTACATATCAAATTACACCCCAATAAAAAAATTTAAAACAGCATTCTTCTTTTAAAGAACGCAGGTGCTCTGGGGCGCAGATGCTGACTTTTGAATGGTGTGGCTTTTGCTTTGGCGGGTCGGGTCTGCTCTGCTCCTCGCCCACGTGCCCACACGCTCCAGGTATGCTCTTGAATTAGGCGGTTGAGTCTTGGTACTCGTTAGAGGGCTTGACGAGCCTTGAGTAGTGGAGGGAATCGGCTCTGCCAGCTCAACGTTTGCACAACGGGGTAAAGATTATTCCGAGCTGAAGGCAACTGAGACAAAGCAGGCCCAGGAAAAGCCCTCTGCGCGTCCACTGTCTGCCTAAAACCAGGCGAAAATGCCCCCTGTGAAAGCGTCCCTCACTTCTGTACCAGGGTGATGGAGGTGGCACTGAGGGGGTCTTTATAGATAAAACCCCTATCTTCCATGAGTTCCCGCCATATATTTTCCACCCCACAATTCACCCTGGAAGGCCAACTGCCCCTTTCCTTAGTCTTGTCACGTCTCCACAATTTATTGTCTTTGTTAAAATGGTATATAAGCTCTTCAAATTTAACCACTTCCTTTCTTTCCTGTGAAGTTCTCTGTGCATGGAAACATTAAAATATTAACATCAAATGAAATCTGTATGCCTCTTCTCTTATTAATCTGTCTTTTGCCAGTTTATTTCACAGAGCCCAGGTGAGGCGCCTAAGGGAGTAGTCTTTCCTCCCCTACGGAAGCTGAGGTTCAAAGGCACAGGCAAAGCAGGATCCGTGTACCACGGCACTGAGGTCCTGAAGGAGAAGGAGGCACAGTGCAGAGTCAGGATTGTGGCAACAGAGCAGGCCACCCTGTCACTGAACCAAACCTGGGTCCACTCGCCCACGTGCAGTGAAGCCAGTCTGCTGACACGGGGCTGCGGTGAAGGAAAGTGCAGCGTTTACTGCAGGGCACCAAGCAAGGAGCGCAGGACAGTTCGTGCTCAAAACCCTCGAATTCCCCGATGGGTTTGAGGAAGGCATTTTTAAAGGCCAGGCGAGGAAGGGGTGTCCCAGGGTACACAACCAGCTCATGCACAATTCTCTGATTGGCTGACAGTGAGATAACAGGGCGGGGTCACGGGGGTTAACATTATCAGTCCTTAGGCGCCAGAAGGTCTGGGGAATATGTGCTCATCAAGTAGCTAATTTCTTCCATTTGGTGGTGGTTTTTAGCGTCAGAAAAACTCAGGAAATCTCTATGAGATACTGTTATCTGGGTCCTTCAGAGAGGAGCTGCAGCAGACGACCTGGAGTCCAGGTCTGTCCCAGGAAGGCGCGACAGGGTCCTGCCCCATGACAACCTTCTGTCAGAGGGGCTCTGTTCCCGCCCAATCAGAATTCAAGAGCCAGCAGACCAGCCCTGCTCATGGTCTTTCAGAAACTGCGTCACAGCTGGGACAAGGGCTGTGAACGGGCAGACGTCCCCAGATCTGGCCACTAGACTCTGCCACGAGCAGGTTAACCCCCCACTGCTCCCGCCTCCTTCCTTCCTTCCCTGTGGAATGCTGCTTCTCAGACCGCAAAGGCCCCTGGGCCCTGGAAGGAGCAGGTCAGCAGCATCCTGTCTCTGGACAAAGCCAAGCCCTGAATCCTCCAAGGGGGACCCGGCCAGCCAGGGCCGTGGCTTCCGAAGAACCGATGGGCGTCCTGACGCAACAGCAAGGCCCACCCACCCGCGGGGCGGCGCAAGCCCATAACCAGCCCGCCCTCCGCCCTGCTCCGCACCCACTCCCTCTCTTCCCCTTCTCCCAGCTGGCTCGCCTTTGATCTCAGCACAAAAGGCTCAGGCCCATTATAAACCTGTTTACACTCTAAAGATGAGAATACAGACAGAAGTAATTAGAGATGAACATTAAATGGCCTAGCCCAGCTCCCTGGCAGAACCGGGCAGGGCGGTGGGGGTGAGTCAATCACTCGAGCAACAGAGGTTCGCGCCAGGCGGGCTGGGACACGGCATTGTTGTTCCCAAGGTCCTTTCTTTGTAGAGAATACCTCAGTCACGGTCACTTCAACAGTTGTTTTTTTTTTTTAATTTTTTAAAAACTGAAATACAGTTGATTTATAACATTGTGTTCGTTTCGGGTGTACAGCAAAGTGGTTCAGTTACATATATATTTTTTCAGAGTATTTTCCATTGTGGGTTACTACAAGATATTGAATATAATTCCCTGTGCTCCACAGTAAATCATTGTTTTTATCTATTTTATGTATAATAGTTTGTGTGTGTTAATCCCGTACTCCTAATTTATCCCTCCCCCTTCCCCAAACCTCCCCTTTAAACAATTTCCAAGGACTCCACAAAGCTCCCACCCCTGTTTCAGGTGCTCAGTGAGCCCCAGTCTCCTTCACCCTCCCTCTCTATTTCAGTAATGAGCTCCCGTATCAGTCACGTCCACGTTAGTGAGAATTTTTCCTGACAATTCACTTAGAGTCTCATGTGTGACCACCACTCTAGACAATCACCCCCAATGTCAGCACGGTGGAGAAAGGCAGCACACGCCAAGGCTGCTGCAAACTGTCTCACTGGGAAGCAGCTACAGAATTTATGTTCTGGAAAATGCAAAGCACTAATTTCACTTACACAGTATGCTGGGTGTAATTCTGCAGGCATGCTATGGAAATAATGTGTTCTAACAGGAAGGCTGCAGCCATGTTTGAGTCCTTTTTGCACAATAACTTGTTATTTTGCGATTGGAGTAATAGTCTCCTAGGGCTCTGTGAGATTCCTCTGTTTAAACTGGAGAGAAGTGTTGAAAGCAATGGCTTTTTCCTTCCTTCCCTCCTTTCTTCTTCCCTTCCTCTCTCCCTTTCTTTCCTTCTTTCTTTCTTTTTTTTCAGCGACCAAGTGCAACACGATTACCAGTGATCCCAAGTCGAGGCCCTTTCAGCGACTGGGGAAGAGGTGAAGCCGTCCGAACCGACATCGCAGCTCTTCACTCTGCAGCGTGAACCTCGACCACGGCCAGCACACGGGCGGCATCTTTAATTACTGAGGGACGAGCCTCCAGTCTGACCATCAGAGCAGAGCCTTTCGGTCTCCAGCAAGGCATTATGTACTTAGGATTATCATTAATTTTCTCCCCCCGAAGTGCTTCTGATGACTGTGAGGCCTGTGGGCTAAAGCCAGCTATGCAGTCACTGATAAAAGGCTCTATGTTCAATTTCTAAAAGTGCCCTCGGAGACTCCCCAATTTCCTGCCTCCTCCTAAGAAGAAACTGAATTTGCATTGCCTTCAAAAGGGGAGAACTGAGCCCTTTTAGTGTAAAAGCTTCCTGAAGTTTGGGAGGAGAGGCCACTGGGACATTTTGGAGACTGGGAGCCTCTGCTGGCCCATCCCTTGGGGGGCTGGCTGAGAAGAGAGAACCCTTATTGTCTACTGCAGACTTCAGAACCATACAAGCCAATGTCTGTGTGGCTTCTGTTTCTCCATCCCATTTTCTATGAGCACAGCCTCAGCCTGTCTCCTGGGCACCTTGCACAAGCTCCTATGAGTCCTGCTGAGCCTGATGCGTTCAGCCCACCCTTAGCTTTCTGTGATGAGTCCACAGCACCCAGGGCTCACCCAGCTCAGCCCATTCTCTCAGTCACATCCCCAGGTGTCATATTTGATGGAGACCATCTGCTCCCTCAGACATGTTGGGGATAAAATTGGTGCATTAAAGCAGGAATACACCCAACTGGCTGGGCTACCTTGTGTCAGGTAAGGGAGGGAAGGACACAGAAGCGCCAAGTAGAAGTGGTTTTGGAGGGGGAAGGTACAGCTCGGCGGCAGAGCGTATACCTAACACGCATCAGGTCCTGGGTTCAGTCCCTAGTACCTCCATTAAAAAAAAAAAAGTGGCTTTGAGTAGACAAAGTGTTCACAAGTAGATTTCTGTAGCCTCATCTCTTATTAAGCCATAGGGATTTGGGAGCATTTGTTCCTAAGCTTCAAAGTGTTAAGTTATTGTCATGAACTAGAAGTGGCTGGAGATGTGTCCAGGTGTTAAAGCTATGCCTTCTGGGTGGGGTCCTCCCTGGTGAAGGAACTCTCTGGGGCTCCAGGCAGGGCCCTGGCGTGTCGTGTTCCTCCACTGCAGTCTGAACCACCCCTGCCAGCATCCAGAGTTGGTTGTGATGTTTCAGCCACTGCTATTAACGTTCACCATCACACATTTCCTCCCCGTAGTGCTAGCAAAGGCCAACCCGTGTAGACCAGGACCGTCCAACATCTACTAACTCCACCCTTGCTACTGCAGATAACATTGTGGGTAACTCACGTGTTCCTGCAGAGGAGCTCTGTCCACAGTGAAGTTCCTGAACTTTCCTATCCTCTGCTCTAGTTCAAATGCACCCATCCTATAACAAACCTAGTGAAGTCCTGGCTTTGCTTTGGTCTTACCATCCAAACGGATAATGACATCTTAGGCACCAGAGTGTAACAGCTAGATCTCAGCCTCACAGCTAGGAAGGGACGACAGCTCTGTGGGTACACTCTGTCTTCAGGCCCCTGGGTACTTCAGTAGCATTGTTGGCCTCAGCACTGAGTAAGGAGTTGCTAAGTAGCTAAAATGAGCTGTCCTGGTCTTGGGCACAAATGAAGCGAGTCTTTAAGAGAGCTAGGAGTCCTAGAGTTATCAATCCTGTACTAGCTGACAGGAGATGAAGGTGCGATTCACATTCTGACACTACCAAGCTCCCAGATCTCGGTGAGACATTCTCTGAATCTGAAGCTTGCATTATTATTAATAGTCTTCTGGAGAGTTGTTGAGTTCTTTTCGAAGAACGTCAGGGATGCAAGAATCAAGACAGAGGCCAGGTAAGCCTGTCTCCTCCCTGTTCCCCCAAAGCATCTCTTGCCTGGTTTCTCTTGTAGATTGTGGCTCAGCAGGGTTTGTTTTGAATACATATTTTTAGTGCTTATAAAGCACCACCTTAGAACAACTTGAAAACTTCTGGGTGAGACAGTCTCAAAGGCCTGACCCCATTCTTTCATTCTAAGATTTGGGGGCCCTAGAGCTGTACTGGAGTATAAACCCCATGGCTGACTTCTCACTGAGGGACAGGTGAACCATCCCGTGGCCATGGCCGTGGCCGTGGCCAGGTGCCGGCAGAGGTGGCAGGGATGCACGGGCCAGGCTTGGGCCCCCTGAAGTGAAACATGAAGCCAGACGTGTTTGGGGCGAAGAATAGTCAAGTTAAAAGAAGGGTATTGTCAAGGGAGTGGGAAATTTAACTAGACCCCTGTGCCCTGGAGAAACACCAATTCAGAGAAGCAAAAAGATGGAAGGCTTTTGGAAGCACAGATGAGTCTATTCAGCTCCCTGTTCCCCACGCCTGCAGCCCCTTGGCTCTGCTAAAGGAATTATCAGGATGTTCCAGGAGGTTTGGGACACTCAGCAGGAAACTTATTATAGCATGTTGGACAACAGTTTTTTTTCTGGATTCTCTGAAAAGTTCGCATAATCTCTTCCTAACTCTTTTTAAACACACTCGCCCATTAACTCCTGTGCCCTTACTAACATGAACAACCCTAGAATGTTGGTTCCTAAGGACACATTTGGTGGTGCAGTAGTCTTTACAATAGAGGAAGCCAATCCATTTTATTTAGAAGATTAGTCAGAAGGTCTTCGTCATGTACAACTTCAAACAACTGACTCATTGGCTTGAAAAAAGTTTTTAATCAATTCCTTTGAAGTTAGGTAGACTCAACCTATGTGTGGAATAGCTATCAACAATGGTGTGTCATTGAGGCATTGTGTTTTCACTACAGGGTGCCTAACACAAAAATTTCAGACACAATAGGAAATCTGACGTGTCCTTTCAAAAAGGGACGGGTGGAATCAAGCCTTTTATCTGCCTTGTGATGTGATTTAGATATTATTTCTGTACTACTGTATATCCATGTCTAAATGCTTCATGAAATAAATCTTTTTCTTTATTGTCATTGTACTCAAGTTCAAGACTCAGGGCCAGAAACATGTGACATTTAGCTTATTTAAGATAAAGCCATCTTATTGCTGTAGGGGGAGACCTGCAGGTCAGGTGAGATGGGTTCTGGTTCCGGATATTGTTGCGTCTCTGCAGAGAAAACTGCTCACCTCCTCTTGATTGAAAGCCTTGCTCAAGTGTAGTTAGGAGCAGAAGCGTGGAATCGAACAAAGCTGGGTTTGCATCACTTAAAAGCTGAGTGACCCCGAGTCTCGGGTTCCCCCCTGAACAAGGGGCACAGTAATCAGGCCTCTCTCAGGAGGGTGCTGTGAAGATGGACGAGCACACGGTGAGTGTCAGTCAGTGTTCGTGATTCTTATTATCGACCTTGATTTTCTACATAGTGGTGATTTTGTATAAGACTACTTGTTTGATTCCTTCCATCTTAAAATTCAGGACGGGTAAGTATAGCTCAGTGGTAGAGTGCGTGCTTAGCGTGCACGAGGTCCTATGTTCAATCCCCATTCCCTCCATTAAAAAAACAAAATTCTGTGACCTTCAGGCTTGTGCAATCCAGGCTGCTTCCAGCAGAGTTCAACACACACAGCTGGCCCCAGGACCCCTGCTGAGGATGCTCACGTCTGTTCCCTCTTGCTGGGGTGACCATGTGGAGGTCCTCATGAACCTGCCTTCGGGCACTCAGAATAGGCTGGCCCAAGGGACTGGCGGGGAGGCTGATGATGGGATTGGAGAGTCTTCAGGAAGACCCTGAAGGTGCCAGGTTGTAGGAGTCAGATAAAGACCATAAATCAGTCAGGAGAGACTCAGCCCGAAATGCTGAGTAGACAGGCAAGGAGGACATGGGGTTGGAGAACAAGAAGTGGGGATTGCTGTCAGGTTCTCAGTCAAGAGTCCCCAGCTAGGGAGAAGCACAGGTAGATGCCAGTCACACATGGAGGGGTCTCAAGTGATGGCGTGAAATGTCTGCAGTTCAGTCTGGTGGGGGTGATAGCTGGTGTCCTGTCACTCAAAGTGTTGGGCCCATATCATTAAAAAGTCCACAAACAATAAATGCTGGAGAGGGTGTGGAGAAAACGGACCCTCCTACACTGGCGGTGAGAATGTAATTTGGTGCAACCACTATGGAAAACAGTATGGAGATTCCTTAAAGAACTAAAACTAGAACTGCCATATGATGCAGCAGTCCCACTCCCAGGCTTATATCCAGAAGGAACCATAATTCGAAAAAGACACATGCACCCCAATGTTCACAGAAGCATTATTCACAATGAGCAAGACATGGAAACAACCTAAATGTCCACTGACAGATGCCTGGATAAAGAAGTGTGGTGTATTTATACAATGGAACACAACTCAGACTTAAAAAGAATAAAATAATGCCATTTGCAGCAACATGGATGGACCTAGAGGTTATCATACTAAGTGAAGTAAGTCAGCCAGAGAAAGACAAATATCATATGATATCACTTATATGTGGAATCTAAAAAAAGGATACAAATGAACTTGCTTACAAAACAGAAAGAGACTCACAGATATAGAAAACAAACTTATGGTTACCAAAGGGGAAAGAAGGGTGATAAATTAGGGGTTTGGGATTAGCAGATACAAACTGCTATATATAAAATAAACAACAAGGTCCTTCTGTAGAGCACAGCGAACTGTATACCCAATATCTTGTAATAACCTATAATGAAAAAAATATGAAAAAGAATATATATATATATATGCATAACTGAATCCTACGCTGTACACCAGAAACTAACACAATATTGTAAATCAACTATACTTCAATTAAAAGAAAGGAAAAAACCAAAGTATGTGGCCTGTGGACCAGTAGCACCAGCATTACCCAGGATGTGGTTGGAAACTGAGAACCTCAGGCCCCTCCCAGATATACGGAACCAGAATGTGCATTTTAACAGGACCCCAAGCTGGAGGCGGGGCTGAAGGAAGCCCAGCCTATCACTTTAAATCAATTCCTTTGCGGTGGAGACACTTATATTGAGACTTTTTTTTTTAATTAGGTAAGTGGGAAACATTTTCTAAAGAATAGGGAAGCACTCAGCTGGGAAACACATGGGAAAACCTGGCTTTAGTTTTCTTTTCCCAAAAGACAAAATTTAAACATGTTTTCCCTGTGCAGGGCCATCAGCTACCAACGATTGGTGGTACTGCAGAAAACAGCCGATACCAAGTCGTCTGAGATCTTGGGTACCGCTGTCACCGGCCAAAGGGGTGGGGGTGCCCTGCGGAGAAAACCCAGAGCAATTCTGCCCCACGATCCCATGACCATCTCTGCTTCCTCACTACGAAGAGCTGGCTACTGGGCACCAGAAGTCAGATTCTCCTCCTGGGAGAATCATGGGAGGGTGACAGCCTTTGGCACCAGGACACCTGGATGGGGCATCAAGGGCTTGTCCTGGGTGCCTCTGTGGGCTGGGCAGGGTTACCGTCTCATCTTGCCATCTCTCTCACCTCTGGCTCACGGTACTCTCACTTGTTTTATGGCTGAGGAAGCTCAGGTTAGGAAATTTGCCCACCATGATGACTATTGTGGTTTCCAGACCCAGAATATGAATGGGGACCTCGTGTCCGAGAGGCCCTGGGTCTCGCCTCCCCGCCATACTGCGTCTTTCACTGCTGGCTGCGGGCCCATGGTGGGTCAGACGAGGCGGCTGTGCTCAAAACACAACATTCTTGTTCCAATCGTGTGCCACTTTTCACAGCATGGACATTTGTCTCAGCCCCATTCAGTGCAATCCTGTAACCCACAGGCAGAGACATGAAATAACCACCACAAAGCCCCAGAAAAGTCTTATTCAGCATCAACTCAGAGCCAGGGTGTTCCTTTGAGGTAGCAACGCTTCTATTAGAACAGAACCCCAGTCAAATCAGTCGAATAGGAAATATTTTCTGGGTATTGTGAAAGCATTCAGACAAAACAATTAAAACTAGCAAGATTTAAGAAGATGCTCCCATCCAAAGAGCCCAGGGTGAGTTCATTTTCTTTCTGGGGGCATCAGGAACAAGAAGCATGTCCTTCAGCAGGGTCTGTGCTGTATGAGTTGGTCCAACCTCAGTCTGCGGTAGAGTCTCAAGACAATGGAAGTTTTTAAGGTCTTGCTCCCCAAGGTGTCAGCCCTGATCAGTAGCATCACCCAGGAGCCTGTTACAAACACAGCATCTCAGACCCCAGGCCTCCTGAATCCGAATCTGCATTTTTAACAAGACGCACAGGTCACTTGTATACACCCTCAAGCTTGAGAAAACCTGTTTGCACGTACTATTCACTGGGAGCCCCTACAGCTCTCTGACCCCGGTGATACTCGGAATCATTCTCCTGGCCTCTGAGAAGCAGCATCCTTCCTGCTCTGTTCCCTGAATGGGGGCTCTTTCTACTAACAGGATGTAAGGAGTAAAGAAAATAATCTGGCAACTGTATTCACTGTATCATATCTGATGCCAATTTTCGAAGACCCAAAATATAATAAAATGCCATTGCAAAGAAAAATTACACTGAAAACTGAATCTCTGATGGGCATGGGGAGTGACAGGACCTTAGAGAAGTTCAAAGCCATTGTAGGAACATGAGTTTTCTTCATGGAGAAGATATCAGAAGTGCCAATGAATGGAACATCCCTGCTCCTCGCGCTGCCAAGCTGGGGCAGCTTAGCACAGGGCTACAAGGAAGCAGGGTGGGTGGGGGCAGAGCGAAGGGTGGGGGACATACCTGGACAGGTAAGTTACAGCAAAGAATGAGTGCCTTCTTTACACTCAAAGGGCTGGTTTCTCTGGTTAGAAGAGTCTGGATTGATGGTCACTAGGAATTTAACATAATTAGGGCCAAGCCTCTGAATGGAACATCTTTACAATTTAATTCTGCCTACAGGATGGGGTTGGGGATGGGCTGGCCAAGGAGGGGGAGTTTCCATCTTCCAAACCCTCTCAGTCTGGTCTGAATTCTGCTAGGAGCCCTTGCCGTGGTCCTTTTCGTTCTTCTCCTCCCATTCCTGTGGGCTGGAAAGATTCAGAAACACCAAGACCTTCCCGGCCCATCCTGGTCCGGGGTCCGGAGGTCGGCTCCCTTCTGCTGTGTGACCTGTGTTTGTACAGAACGAATGGAAAACTGTAGGCCCTGAGTTCAAGCTACTCAGGATCAGCCCCTGGCTCCCCCGTCAGCTGGGAAAGTGATCCACCCTCTCTGTGCCTGGATTTTCCCAACTGTGAGCAGAGCTGATCAGCGTGTGACCTTGAGAGGTAGCCCTAGAGAACAGTTCTGAGGATTCACAAGTTAATATGTGTTAACATGTTGTCAGATGCCAGGTACTTAGGACACATAGTAGGTACCGCTTTAGGACATCAGATTTGGAACCTACACCCAGTTACTGTACCCCCATAAAGGAGAAGGAAGAATTACACTAGCCACTAGGAAATTGGGTCACACCAGCTACTAGCTCCCCCCAGCTACTAGGAAATTGGGGTCACTGCCCTCTCTACCTAGGTCTCAGGGCTCTAAGTGGCCCAAGAGGAGACTGAGGCACTCTGAGTGAGGATGGCCTGGAGTCTGGAGCTACCTGGATGCTCTGAGTGTGTACCAATACAACCCGACCCCGCCACATGGGAAATCTGGGGACAGCATCACTGCCTATTCATAAACAATCAGAACGTTCTCTTGGGAACAGGCCATAGGTTTGTTTAGGCGGCTCCTGCTTGGCTGGGAGGCCTCTGCTTGTTGTAGCTGCTAGGCTTAGCTCTCTGCAGTCTGGCGAAGTGGAGTTCAGCCTGAGGTCAAGCTATGTTGAAGTTGGCAACGTGACACGATGTGAGATAACCCCAGGGCTTCCCTTGGAATTCGCTGCTGTCCTGCCCCCCGAACTGGCATTGCAGCCCCAGAAGTTTATCCTGGGGCTGGGCTGGACCATCAGTTTCACAAAGATAAAACAAGCCCAGTGCTTTAGGACGAGAGAGCTACTTTAGCGGACGGATAAACTAGCTACCTTAACGGCGGGAGGTTGGGGATATGTGATTACACGTTCCCAGTCTACACAGATGGGGCTGTCTGGTATTTTCTGCTTCTTGCTCACAGTAAGCTGCTTCTTTTGGCACTGTCCACAGCCAGGAGACACATTAACCCTTGGCAGATGGTTTTTGTCTGTGTTGGGTTTGGGTTTTTTTGTTTTGTTTTTTTTTTTAGTGAAACTACCATTAGTATTTATACTGCAAGCCCAGAAACACAAAGAAACCCAGAACTGTCCATCTCAGCCAGCCTATGGAATTTTGCATGCTAATAGATATTAGTTACAAGAATCAGGCAAAAATGCCATCACTCAGAACCCAAACCCAAACCCAAACCAAATCCCACACTGATTTTCAGAAAGGACTCTGACAAGGTAACAGTCAAATCCTTTTACAACAGGAACAAAGATCAGCAGACACTCTTCTGATGTTTAGAAAAGAAAATTAAGGAAGCTGTAGCTTACACTCGTGGCCCATACAAAAGTAGGAGATGAGAAAGTGAAGTCTTGACTGAGACATACAGGCTGAAGAACTACTCCTCCGTCAGCTCATATAGTGATTTCAGTGCAGGTTTGAAACAGGCTGGGACACTTGAGATGAAAGTTCCAGGAGGGAGAGAGGTAAGGAAAGCAAGGGGGAAAAGTCTTGCAGAAGAATGAGGGAGGAGACACAATATAAAAATATGTAGAAAAAAATGCATTGTCCTATCTCACCGTACCCAAGTGTGTGTGTGTGTTTATGCCTTTGTCAAAACCATAAGTATCTTTGAATGATAAACTCTTATTAATTCCACATCAGATATGTAAATGTGGCGTGATGATATTTTGGGGGGGAGGTCAATTCACAGGGAGTCTGAAACGACCCTGGCTAGGGTCACCAAAGGTCACCTAGAAAGTCCCTGATGTCCAGTGTGCTGGCAAACTATACTTTCTCATCCCACAAAAAAAATTAGAACCCAGATTTGAGATTGTCTTTAACCTAGACAGTCAGGGCAGGATTCTAGGTGGTCTTAAAGGAGATGGTGAATCTTGGAAAACAAAGAGGAAAGAGTTACAGTTCACTAAGGATGGCTCAAGTCCAAGCACTGTAACTTCCACTTTGGTCAAGCTTATTAGACAGTCAGGGAATGGGTGAAGAGGCGAGCACAGTGAACCTGACCTTCCCCAGTGCATACGATGATACACATGTTTCCTGTTGTTCTCTGGACAAGGTACAGACGTATGGACTGGAAGCTACAATAATTTGGTGCATTAGTAGCTGGTGAGGAACAAAGGATTCGAAGAATGCTCATTGATGACCCCTTGCAGAATTCTTTCTTTAGAGGAATAGCCTTAGTTCTCAGTCTGATCCTACTCAGTTCTGTTAAAACTGGGGAGAAGGTGACGGGGGTGAATTAGACTAGAAAGCAAGAAGACGCAATGGGAGACAGAGAGGGAAATCTGGAAAGGGAGAGATAGAGTAGAAGCAAGGAAGGCAAGCAGATTTAAGAACAACTGCTCTGAGCCCAGGAATTCACTGAGTGATTCTGTACATGGTGGGGGGGGGGTGGGGGGCCTGGCAGACGACCGGCTGGGGAATCTCCCGCAAGTCTCTTAACACTCCCATGACCCAGGGTCCTGATGTGGAAAATGAGCATGATACACTCACTTTCTAGAGTGGTCATAAGGATCAGATGAGAAAATACATGTAAAACATTCAGCACTTAAGTTCTCAATACAAGATATTATTAGTCTTTATTAATTACCTTCATATTTCTATATTGCATAATACATTGCACCAAGGGGTGGGGGAGAGAAGAATGACCAATTAAAATTTTTCTATTCTTATTAGATTTTATATATATATACATATATATATATATATGTATATATATATATATCAGATAAATGAATGAAAAGTCTGATTTATTGATTTTTTTTAAAGTACAGTTATCCCCCCTAACCTACACAGCTACATGTATCAGAAAAAGATGACATTGGAAAGTGGTAACTACAAAGAGTTTAATGAAAGGACTTTCTCCAAAGATGTGGGCAGAGAAACCGACAAGGGGCAGTGACGCGTCTCTGGGGCAAGCACCCATGGGAGCTCACAGCCACCTCTGAGGCCAAACAGCAGGGAGAGAGGTGGTCACAGGACCCAGCAGGAGTGGGAGGGCATCGGGATGGGAGCTGCGGGGGAAAGCAGCCAGCCTGTGAGCTGCTGCCAGGAGCGGCCACTGGCTGAAACTCCAAAAAGTCAAAGAGCAGCAGATGCCCCAATGATGCCATCTGCAGAGATCAGCTTCGAGGGCACAGAGGAGAGTACAGAAAGGCAGAGGGAGGGTCTGGAAGGGCATCAGAGAAAGCGCAGCACACCGGAGGCTTCTAGCACGTCAGATTCTGGTCATCCCCGGGGATCTGTGAATTTACACATCAAATACGACAGTGCTTATGGATGCCACATGCCCACAGGTCCTGCTGCCTGAGCATCAGCACGTGCCCCACGCCCTTATCCCTGTGCACATCCACACAGATACAAGCCCCAGCGGCCCTGGACCACAGCGTCAAGAGCTGTCAGCTCCCAGTAAAACCACACCCCCCTCCAAATCAGTGGAGCGTAAAGCTCAACTCATCATAAATCTTGTGATTATTAGCACTGGGTGCCTCTGTTCTGTGTAAAAGAAACTGTACTTTGTCAGGCATTTCTCTTAGGTCTACAGTGCGAAGGATGTGTTTTGTGATGACTAAAGAAGGGGAAAGCAGGAGAGACTAATACAGAAAGAAGTGGCAGATTTGGCAATTATTAATACTTAATAAATGACCACAAGCTAGTACCTGGTAATCGACTGTTCTTCCCAGCTCCTCTCTGTCTGAGGAGGCAGCGGTGGTCTGGTTCGAGAGGACATGGACAGACAGAGGGACAGGCAAATGAAGTCCATCTGGGGCACATGAGTCAGGTGACAAGCTTTCCACCATTTTCCTAACAACAGAGAGAAGTCATGGCTGTAGGTCACAGTAACAGCACGGTCAGGCCGTGGGGTTCCTGTCACAACGCTGGTTCACTATGATAAGAACACGCTGTGTTTGAAAGTTACTTTGTTTGAGGATACAGTATGGGGACTAAAGCCAATATTCTGTAACTGTAAATGAAGTATAACCTTTAAAAAAAGAAAGTATCAGAAACATTAGTTTTTCACAGATGAATTCCATTCATATAATAATAGGTCTGATTTTTTCAGTAAATAAAAATCAGTTATATTGTAACATAAAAGGAGAACAAACTAGTGGTTACCACCGGGGGGCGGGCAGTAACGGATCAGGGAGTGGGAGGCACAAACTACTGGGTGTAAGACAGACTCAAGGATGTATTGTACATCTGGAATAGAGCCAACATTTTATAATAACTGTAAATGGAAAGTAACCTTTAAAAATCATATAACATTTTTAAACAAGCAGTTATAATATGGGCTTGCTTTTTAGGATTTTAAGATATTAGTTTTGTCTAAAGCCACTGCTGAATGTATTTAAAAATACAGGATGTTTTGAGTTTTTCTTTTAACTCTTTTTCTTTATTCAGTTTGGGATAAAGGGATATGTGTAGGTTGAAAAATAAAAAGAAAATTACTTTGTTGACATATTTAAATATTCTTTGCTGTAGACCAAACGTTCTTATTTTTAAAATCTATATTTAAATCTATATTCTAGTATATATCTAGGCTTTTTAAAGGAAATTCAAACCTTGAGCAAGTTACCTTTGAATTAATAAGCCTGTTATCAGTTTACAGGGGACTGAGGGGAGCTGTGCCCTCCAGAAGCTTGTTTACTTTGGAATTTTGTTTCTGTTTTTATTTCACTTATACATTTATTGCCAACATCAGTAGCCCCTGCCATCTGAGAGGCTCTACTTCTTAATTTCCAGTTTGGATAGAAGTAAAAGATGACAGCTCTGGGGGGAAGCACACGTCGTAAAACATAAGGCAGTTGGGAGATTTCTCCCTTCCCGCCCGCCGGCTGCCTTCCAGGGGCGGCAGATACGTATCAGGGATTTCGAGTGTTTGGCTGTTGTGTTCCCAGATAAGACCCCGCCATCAGCTCTGCGCTGACGCAGGAATGAGTGGAATTTAACCATTTTCTTTACTACTGGGGTTTTCACATAACTTTGCTCCAGGTTTATTAAATTTCTAAAATGTTCTCTAGGTCACACTGAATGGGAACGTTTTATCTCAGGCTTTCTGATTGGTTTCCAATTCCACAAATTCCTGTGTGACCCTTCTTAATTTTTTCCCAAGCTCTTTGTTATAAAGAATGATTCACTGACTATATATATACTTTTTAAAGGAAGTGTTGGGTTACAGCATCAAATTCGAATCACAATTCATAAAATCTTTTAAAAAGTTACTGTTTGCTGCAAAATGACCAGGGGTTGAAGAAGCCCAGCAGGTCGAGCCACTGGTCTAAGAATGTGATCCGAGGCGGGCAAACTGGCTTAATTTAAGTGCTTCTGCGGATTCTTCTTCTCTTTCCCAGGCCTCCTACCCATAATTGAAGCAGAAATGTTTATTTTTTTGAAAGCTTTAGAGCATTTTGGTTGGCTTTTTTGGACTGTATTTTTGCAGCCCTTTGGAATTTGCCGTATCTGATATTAGAGTACTGATACCATCGCGGGAGAGTCGGGCTTGATGCCACCTTGCCAGGAGCCAGCGAGAACAAGCGTCTCTTGATAAAGATGCTTCAATAAGCCCTTATGCTCAGTTTTTCAGACCCAGAACCATGAGTATCTACAGAAGGATCCACACCGGGTACTAGCTCTCTGGGGCAGAGAGAGCTCTCCTCTGCTGTCACTTGGGAATCACTTAGAAAACCAAAAAGTGAGACTTAGAATTTTTCCTGTTCTCCATACCCAGTGAACAAGCTCAGCAGAGAATCAAACCAGAGGGTAGATTTTCATTAAGAAGTCAAATTCCAGACGGCCTTTCCACTTCTCTCCATTTGGTGTTTTTATGCACCAGGACATAGGGAACGTGTGGAAATCATTCTCATAAGTGACTAAGTATTTGGGTTTGACCTGTGGATTTTCATCTAAAAGAACTCATACATTCCAAAGGAATTAGAATTTTGTTTTGTTTTTAAAGAGTAACTTAGATTCTTCCTTCTCCCAGAAAATATTTCAGGCAAGTTTCAATAAAATGTGAGTTCACAATAAGGTGGTTAAAATAGAAAAACGGAGCATATAAATGGGGGATTTAAAATAGTTACTGTAACTTAACATTAAGTTTAATTCTGAGCTTCCTGGCAGTTTAGGGAAAGAGGAAACACAGTGGATTACATTGTTTTCAGCATCTGATGAAAGGGAACGTTTCACTGTTTCAGAAGATACTTGTTTTTCCTGTAACTAAATTTTAAGAGGGCTGTATCCAAAGGACCCTTACATGTTTTATAGAAATCACCAAAAAAAAATTTCTTTTTTCAACCCCAAACAAAATTTGAGAGCACAATATTGAAAATGCACCCAAAAAAAGTCAAGCACTGCCAGTTGCCACTGTACCCTCAAAACCATCCCCAGGCACCAGGCAGCATATCTTCCAGATTTAGATTTCCTACCAGATGAAATTTCCCTGACATCACTTTTCATTTTATTTAAAAAATTTTTTAACATATATGTGTTGATTTTCATTTGCTTTGAATACAAAATAATGGCAAAAATAATGGCATTCTCCTTATATGTGTATTTATATATACCTATGTTTTTAAAAAATATGCACTTCAGTACATTTTAGAAATTCAGAGCAGATGAAGAATTCTACAATAATGGTACACAAATGTAATTAGGACAGCACATTCTAAAGCATAAGCCCCCACAAATGTGCTTGATTTAATATGGAAATTAGTCTTCTCTTGTGTGCTTACAGCTTGTCACTGGGACTATTTGCGTGGACTCCTTTGCTCTTAAGAATGTAATGAAATAGTGAAAATTATCTGGGATTTGTTGACATAGAAAAGGGAAGTGCTAAATTTGTGAGTGAACAGAGGAGTGCGGCGATCCCAGCAGGACTCCACGTCAGAGGAGAACCAACATTTCCATTCAGCAGAGATGTGTGCTACCTAGGGATCAAGAGAGCTTCCAGTGGGGGTCCAGCTAAGTCCTGGGGGGGAAAGTAACTGGGTCCTCCAAATCTAGCTAAATTGGCACTGTGGGAAAGCTTCTTTTCCACGTGTCAGCCCACACTGTGTACTTTATGTAAACCAAGGTCTGTTATTAAGAGAGCTGAAGACGGGGCGTGGCTTCGCCCCACAGTTTCCATGATCCACCATGTATGCGGCAAAGTCACTCAACAAAAGTTAACAGAGCAATGGTACAGCAGGACTGGCCTCTGCAATACACAGATTCGGAGTCTTAAAAAGAGGGCCGTGCTGGCTTTTAATTGCATATATTTTTAAGTGATCCCATTGTTCTCTTCCTGGGGCAGTTCTGTATTCATTCGGAGAGCTGCCTTGGTAAAATATTTTTGTCTAATATTTCTTGGTCTGTCCCAGGAACAACCGCCCTTCTGGTTCTTTAGGTCATCTCCTGCTGCACTGTGGCTCCCTGGCATTCACGGCGCTTTGCAAATGATCAGAAGCTTTGTTAAAACATTTTTTCTTCCTAGTATCTATTAAATAAACTTTAAAAAAATATCCAACCAATACTAATTTCCTAGACTTTGCTATGTTTCCTTCCACCTCCTTCTGTGGCCATTTGATTCTCCTTCCTTGGTCTCCTTTGGCTGTGCTTGGTCCGTTCTGATGCCAGCTCATGTTGTCCTTCATTGATTTCACTCATTATTTTGCTAGTTCCGTAATCAAGCTGTGAAACTAAGGTGTGAGGCTTATTTGTTAGTGTTCATTTGGTCACTCTTCATCTAGTTATTGCATATCTATTATGTGCAGAGCATGTTTATTTGCTAAACGAATTTTAGATTTTAAAAATATTCATTTGAATTGAAACTAGACCCAAAGGCACATTCATCACATGAGCATCCTTGCTCTGATGCCTTCACTGTGGCATCCGCACCTCTGTTCTGATTTTCAAGGCAGCAGGAGAGAAAGAAAGGCTCACAGGCTAGAGACACTCAGATTGGCTTGTGTTCAGTTAAAGAGCAGTCAGGAGAGGGGGAAACCCTCATTTTTATAAATGGTGAGAGGAGAATTATTAGGAAGAGAAGCGTCATTGTGCCTGAAGGTATTTTGATGACCTTTCTGGGTGTGAATGGAGGCACCACCAGGCCAGGACATGGCTGCAGCGGCCCAGGGCAAAACAGAAGGGACCTAATTGCTGTGCAGAAAACCAGTTGGTGGGATATTAGTTTCAAGCAGCAGCCAGCAGGGGAGTGAGGTGAACGCTCTAAGGAGTTGGAGACGGAGAGGGTGGAGGACAATGGCAGGCGCCTACGGTTCATGGTGACAGCAAACGGCCAGTGAGAAATTCCCAGGGACAGAAATGGCCTGGGAACTTTTAAAAACAGCAGTGTCTGGTATCCATTTAAAATTCCTCTGCCAAGTGGGATGTGAGCTCCTCGTTACCCTCAAACCTTCAGGACAACTCGGATACAGTCAAGACAGCCTGGTATTAACAGGAGCTGTATGGATCAGTGGAAAGGGGGCTGGGAGTCACCATTAGAGTGGGGTGGGGTGAAGAGATGTGACGAGAACCTGCTCGAGAACTTGGTAGAAACGGGAAATCAGAAGAATGGAGAGATGGAAGTCTCAGAGTCTGAAATGTTGGATTTCTCTTACACATGGAGTGCGAAGTAGGCTGGAGTAATCTGCATTTAAATTTTAAAAGAAGAATGATCCTGAAGGCTTGAAGAATTTGGAGGCACCAAGGATGTAGATATTTAGAAACCACTTTGGGCCCTTTGAGACTTGGCTTCCTCATCTGTAAAATGAACATAATGCATTAAGGTAATTGAGAGGATGAAATGAACCATTATAAGCATACATGGTTGCTTTAGGGGCGTGGGATAACAAAAATTATTCCTCTACTCCTTCCTGAAGATATAGTCTAAGATCGTCACATGCATGCACCAGAAAGCCCAAATGATGATTTATACCCATAGTAATTGGCTAATATTCATATTTATTAACAAGTTTGGATAAAGTCTGGGGGAAAAACCCTTCAATGTGTAGCCTGACATGTTGATATCAGTGATTCAGCCAATGTGAATGTATTTAGGCAATTTTGAAATTAACTGTGATGGATTAAAAATAGCCCCAAATTCTTTGGTCTTCCTCCCATCAAGAGATGTAGGGGTCACTGTTCCGTCCTTTTGAACCAAGGTCGGCTCTGTGGATGCTTTGACCAACAAAATATGGTAGAGTCTGGTGGAAATAGGACATGTACCCACTCTGAGTCTGGGTCTTAAGAGACAGGCAGCTCTCACTTCCTACCTCTTGGAACACGCGGTCTTGAAGCTTTGAGCTGCCATTTAAGAAGCTTAAATAGCCTGAGGCTGCCATATGGTGAGGAAGCCCAAGCTTGCCGTTTAGAGAGAGAGAGAGAGAGAGAGAGAGAGAGAGAGTGTGTGTGTGTGTGTGTGTGTGTTAGAGAGAGATGCCTGTTCAGCCTTTGGCTGTTCCACTCCTCCAGCCATTCAGGTCTTCCCAGCTGAGGTCCCAAACACCGTGGAGCAGTAGCGAGCCCACTGTGCTGTGCCTGAATTCCTCACCCACAGAATCATGATGATAATAAAATCAGGATTACTGCGAGGATTCAATGAGATAACTGATGTCAAGGGGCCAGCACAGTGTCTGGCACAAATGTTGATTAGATTATCAGGTCAATCTGAGGTTTAATCATGCTTTGTGGGAGCAAAAAAGGATATTTCAATCATTTCTTATCTTTTCTCTGACGTACTTCTCTCCCTCCTGAACTAAAGAGGGGATTAATATGTGCTCCAGTAGATCCAGTTAGACAGAAACTATCACCTCTTAGGAAGCAAAGTCCTACAAAGTCTATAACATAAACATGGCCATGGGGTTTACCTCCTGTGAGTCAACTGTTTAAAAAAAAAGAAGCATTTCCCTTTTTATGAGCACTTTTATTCCCATTTTTATCTGATGTAACCAGGCTATCCATTCATATCTCAACATCTTAGCTCAATCCTGCAAACGCTTTTTTTTTTTTTTAAATCAGGGTTATCAAGGGACTTTTAGGACACATATCTCTACACAGAGCTACATTTCCTCTCCATCAGAAAAAAAGGGGGGGGGGATTCAATCAGGATGGCTGAATGCAGACCACGTGGGATTCTGGAATCTTTCGTGGGGGAGGGTGGGCACAGAGCACCCACTTGCGGTCAGCCCTTTTGAGTAAAGCCCACTGCTATGTTTTTGAAAAGCTTTAGAAACTTTTGTCATTGGCACAAATGAAGCATTGAACAGAAAAATCTTTCTCCTTAAGCATTTTCTAGATTTAATGTTGGTTCTGAAGAAGGGCATGGTTAAAACCCTTTGGGAAGAGTGTGGGTTCCATAAGAGACAAGTCTGGCTCCATTTAATTCAAGATTGACTGGCTCCTTGCCTCCTTCCTCACTTACCATTCCAGATGCATCCTTCTCAAAGCTGTGTGCTTGTGAGGAGAGAACGGCCCTCTCCAGCGGAACTGAAAAATTCTTCTTTGGTCAAGATATGCCACATCCCCATGATCCTTTGCTAGAGCTTCCAAATAAATTCCACAAAGCTCTGCAAGCACAAGAAAATGGACAGTCTCAGAAAGTGAAGCACATAGAGGGGGTGGAATGTAGTAGGTCAGGTTCCAGTAAACGTCGGTTCTCTTCTCTGCCTACTGGGAGCCCTACCCTATACAGCTGTCATCTCGTGTCATACTCACAGCAACAGGATGAGAGCTCTGGAGAAAGAAAGCTGTGCTGGTGTCCCAGCTACATGAACACTGTGAGTACCAGCTGTCCTAACTGTAGAAGGACATTACAGAGGTAGGATGAAATAATACATGTAAAGTTCTTAGCACAAAATCTGGCACCTAGTAAGCACTCAACACACATTAGCTGAAAGTTACAAGTTAAATATTACTACCTCCACTTGAAAAATGAGGAAATGGGGGTTCAGAGAGTTCCAGTAACGCATCCAGTAACTCACCCAGGTCATATATCTAGTCGTGAATGGAGTGAGGGGGATAGAACTTTGATTCAAATCCAAGTCTTTATAACTCCAAGGCCCTCCACTGAGTCTGGGTTATGTCCTGGGATCTGTTACCTCCTGACATAATACAGCAAGGCCACGCCGTCCTTCAGTCTACCAGCTGGAAAGGAAAGTACTTCCTACAACATAGCAAGAACCTAGAAATTAATATTTATTTTTGCTTTATTTTCTTTGCACTCCCTTTCCCAAGCTGACTTGCTGGAAGCTTCATTATGACCTCACTGCTTACTGAAGGGATCCCGATGTGTCAGCTCCGAGGGGGGTGCTTCACTCTGAGGGAGTGTGGGATGGGACAGCACCTCTCTTTCCTGTCTTCTTAGGAAACTTAACAGGACTAGCAAGAAAAAAGTAAGCAAGCATCAGACAAAAGTAGTCAGACTTCACATCAACCATGTTGACTTTTGTGAGTCTAATTTACAGGAGTCCTTGATTGGATAAAGACAAAAAGCTCCCTCGGAATTTCCATCAAATGCCTTTTGAAAACAACACTGGGATGGGCTTAAATATACATGAGTCAGAAACATCCGGATTACATTTCCAGGGAATTATCCAGGGATTTAAAAATTTAGATGAAGAGAGGTTTGGTAACCAGCAATCTGGGGTTCTTAAAAAGCTTTCCAACCAGTCAAGACTGTGGGCCTTGCCTTGCTCTGAGGAAGTCCAGTAAATAGTGCCTCCTCAACCAGGTGATAGTTCACCCTGGTTTAAGGTCACAATTTACTGCTCAGGGCTTCATCCCTACTCCAGGCCAGCGCGAGGCAATGGGAAGGGGATTGTGTTGGAGCCACATCCCTCCCCCGTCTCAGAGGCAGCCCAGAGTTTCATTAGACTTGAGTGCAGGACCACCAGTTCCCTGAAGGCATCTTTTGTTGATCTTGCTGTTTAAAGACAAAATTATCTCAGAACAAAACTTTTTTTCTATTTTTAGGTGCACAGTCAATTGTGAAACTGGAGTCTCCAGAGCTCATTTCATAAACATACCAGAGACTGCCTCAAGAGACAGAAGGATTGAAGTCCTTGCCAAGGGCAGTTTATGGTGCACTCAAAGGGATGGCAAAGAAGCTGACATCTGTGGGGCTGGAGTCAGGGGCAGGGTCGCAGCATCACACCAACCTGGGGACCTGTGGGCTCTGTGATCATCCCTGTTTCTCTTTCAGCTTCTCAGGAAAATCATGGGCTGCTGCAAGGACAAACCTTGAGCACCTTTTCGACACGGATGGAGAAAGCCAGCAGACAGGGCTCTGGCTTCATGGCCCTTCTGTGCCCCGGCTCCAGGTCTTCACTGCACTTCCTGCCTCCAGAGGGTCTTACAAAGGTCTGAGTTGCTTCTCCAGCCATTCCAGTCTCACCGCCAAAAGGAGAAGGCTGACCGTGAGAGGATACTTTGAAATAAAAGAGAATGGGACAGACTCGGTCGGCCTCTCCAGCTCTCTAATTTGTGCCTCACTTAAAACTTGTCTTTAATCTTCGGCTTCACTTATTCCATCCTGGCCCAGCCTGTCTGTTTCCATGATTCAGGAGACGCAGCACAGAGCTTGTCGGCCATCCAAGCACCGGCCACGCTGTGGTGGCTCTGGGAGGAAGCCCCAGCCCATCTCCTGCTCTGCGGGGGCCCTGGCACTGGGCCCAAGCCAACCGTGGCCACTGTGTCTCCTTGCCAGGCCCTGCGAGTTCAGGCTTTGTTGTAACTTACAGGCAAAACTCCTGCCTCCTGTCCACATTCTAATGCTCAACCTTGATCTTCCCCCCAACACTCCATATACCAGGACAAGAGAGATGAAACCACAGAAAGACTCCAGGCTGGACTATCCTGCCCTCCCCTGACACCCCAACACCATGTGCACGAGGAGAAGTGGAAATGCCCTTTCCTCAGCAGGCACCCCCAGGGGCAGGACCCTGTCCAGATGACCAGGATCGTACGTCGGGAACCCGGTACTTTATGGAGGAAAATTCCAACGTGCCTCTGGGTTCTCTGTTACTAACCCATAGCCGGCTGCCTTTGGAGAGAAACATCGAAGCTTCGAGGCGGATCTGCGAGTTTGAGCACGATGAAAACTGCGACTAAAACCTGGGGAAACGACTGTAATTACGAGGAGGATGCGTCACTTTCATATGCTCCTCAGCAGTACTTACATCCAGTCACAACAACCCAGCGCAGGGCTTTCCTTCAAAGCTATTTCCACATGCTAACAACGAACCGTCTCTTAACCTCCTCAAGAGGAAGGCGAGGCCTCCCTGGCGTCTGCTGGGCCTCGGCCCCACTCCGTGTAACGCTGCGCAGCCACAGGGTATCCGGGACCTGTGTGCCCGCCTGGTGTGTCCCATCCTGTCTTCTAGAGCTTAACGTCGGTAAAACCAGGGAGACAGTGCCTGGCGCACCTGACCTGGTGTAGCTCTCCTTTAGTAGATCAACACAGGCAGGGGAGGAGAAAGAAAACAGTGCCCCCCCTGCACCCCCACAACTTGAACAACTCGCCCAGGGGGTGTGCAGTCCTTCCTGTCCTACCCAGGGGGTGAGGGGGGTGGGGAGCAGTGATTTTAGCTACGTTTCTTTTTGCGGGTAAGGAGCAGGCCAGCAACATCTGACTGCAGCGGATAATAATAAAAGGGACGTGAGCCATCTCAGCCTCACTCGACCCCACTTTGGCTGACGGCTCTAAATCAGACGGAGCAATCTTTTTGTGCACACATCACTGCTATCCAGTCATTGGTCCTGGAGGCAGCGTTGAGAGTACATGATCTTTTCCTTTTAAAGAGATTTTGAACAACCATCAAATGAGAGGAATACTGACCTATGCACATGGTGAGCCTGATTCTTCCCCCGAAGAAGATCCCGCTTTAGAGCAGGAACAGAACCTGCTTTTGCCCCCTAGGTGCCCACTGGGGAGCTCTCCCTTCAACTGGGAAGATAATTTAGTCAAATGGCCCCTAGCGGCCTGAAGGAGTTACTGCAGCTTCACTAAAATACATAGGAGCATCTTCTCCCCGTCTCTGAAGACTGCGTGGATTCTCCTCATGTGTTTAGTGAGGATGGTGAACCTGTAACATCACAAATAAAAGCAATGCACCTGGACTCAGCACACTGCACTCGTTTAGCAGTATCACTAGGAGGAGCCCTTGCTTTTTAATAATAGTTACACAACCACTGGTTACTGAACTCAAGAACTCCTTTCAGGTTTAAAAAACGGTAAAGATTAATTTTGAACAGACAATTATCAAAACAACAAATTTCTATTCTTGTTTGTTCCAGAAAGATTTTAGGCCAATTACAGAAATGCGTAAATTACAGAAAGATGTATGAAGGGGATGTTGAAAAACAAAAGGAATTCCAAAAACAAATTGGAATTCTGAACAAGGTTAATAATTCTCTCTCTCTCTCTCTCTCTCTCTCTCTCTCTCTCTCTCTCTCCCTCTCTCTCTCTCTCTCCCTCTCCCTCTCTCTCTCTCTCTCTCTCTCCTCTCCTCTCCTCTCCTCTCCTCTCCTCTCCTCCCAAAGGAGCTAGTAGATAAAACACCCTCCTGTTTTAAAAATTTCCCTCTGGGTTTATACTTTTACTAACCCAGTGCACTTTTTGTGTGTCAGTAGATTTGTCTCAGAAATGAGGCACACAGTTATGAATATTATCCTCCACTACCCATGTAGAATACTTGCTTTATGAAAAAATGTATCAATAAGCTTGAGTTTCAGCGTCCACAACACTTTATGGTACAGCTTAAATGAAAAATCAAACAGATAAGATATAACAAAAAAGCCCAATATATCCTTAGTTTCTACTTCATGTCACAAACATTTTAAGAATTCCTAAGCTTATTCTTGGTTGAAATCAGACTAAAGAGGATATAAACTCACTTTTTCACCTCTTATTTTCAGAGATTCACACAGTGAGCAAGAGAATAAGCCCGTATTCTTCATGTTCCAAAACTCACATAAACAACACTCAAATCCAGAAGAACAAGGCAGGAGGGAAGAAAGTGAAATTACAGGGCTTAAGACACTGTGAACCCAAATTCATAGATTTTCCACAACTTTCCTTCTTTGCAGGCAAAGACAGCCCTACCAACTTTTGATTCTGACTGCAGGTTTGTTCCTTCAGGATTATGGGCAAGCCTTCTGACGCCTGTGCTTTTTTTTCTTCAAAAAACCTTGGGCATTCCCAACACCCGGGAGGCTGGTTGAGTGTTCAGTGTCTGAAACAACTGCGAGCTGCACACTGCAAAGCGGGCACTTGTGTCATTTCACCTCCGTCCGGAGCCCCAACAGCCCTGGCTCATTGCAGCGTGAAGTGGTGAGGCCGAGGGGGTTCTGTCATTTCTGTTTGCTCTTCCTGTCTCCTCTCTTCCTGTCTGTTTTCACAGTCAGACATCCAGCACGTCAGATGCGAGCCCAGTAGCTCGCTGCGTTTAGGCAGAAGCACTCGGGCAGTGCAGAGCCTGAGGTGAGTTCTCCTTGGCCAGGAGTTTCCAGGACTGTGCCCTTCACCCACATCTTCAGAGAGAGGCAGGGCCCTGATGTCAAAAAGAGCGAGCTTTCTTATATTGATTGGCTGTGAATAAGTAATGGTTTTAAAAGAAATACGTTTTTAAAAGATTGTCAATCTAGTGAATTTTAACTGTTCTTATTTCCCTGAACAAGCTGGCAAAACAAAACAAAACAACACAAAAAAACCTACTATGCAAAGCTAGGTCACAGGATATACATTAGAAACATCTGCCCCAGTATCTAAAAATGCTACTCCTCTGTTAGAATTCAAACTCTCCTGTCTCTGTAAGTTCATCTGAAAGGCAGACAAAATCAATTAGCAAGACTTTCACCCTCTGGCAAAGAAGGAATTTCTACAAGAATGCCTTCCAGAAGCTCTGCATTGCTTGACTGTTGGCTGTTTGGCTGATGGGAAGGCAGAGACACAACTCTGGGGCTTCCCCAGGGGACAGGAACTGGCTCCATCCTGTCTCTCCTCCACCTTTGTCGGCTCAGCTCTCTACCCCCAGGGGGAGGAACACAGGCACGTCCCGATCTGGGGTCAGCTGTCAGGAGACAGATCTGTTTAATATTTAGCTTTGACGGGAATTGGCTGAATCAGAGATGAAAGGGATCAGCTCCAAGTGATGGAGAAAAACAAAAAAAAAATCTCAATTGTTTCAATATTTCCAGGGGAAAATAAAAAGATAAAGTCAATGCAGGTAAGAGAGAGAGAATGAGAGAGAGAAGGAGATGGAGGGATGGGAGAGGCAGGGAGAGCGAGAGATGCGGTGGAGAGGTTGAAGAGAGAGATCTCCAAAAGTCCCAAATTCTCACCATGTACCTCTGTCATCTTGGTCTGGTGCACACATACCACGGAGAAAGACAGGTAACATTCTGCTCTCAGTGACAACCCTAGAGCTTCCCGACTTTACTATGCACACGAGCCACCTGGGAATCTTGTTTGAAATGCAGACTCTGATTCACCTTGTCTGGGGTGGAACTTGCAAGTCTACATTTCTACCAAGACCTCAGGTCCTCCTGATGCTCTGAGCCCAGAGCACATGAGTTTTCTCGCACAGTGAAGGCATTCAGAGACCACGGTTTTCAGAAGGCTGCCTATTTTAAAACCATTCCTATAAAGAGATGAAGAAATAGATTATAAAACTGCATGTGTCAGAATAATAAAATGAGAAAAGGTTAAAAAATATACATGATTTTTTAAAACAGAAGTTTAGTGGAAGAAAAAAGAACAATTCAGCATGATTTTTACCACCCCATATACCAACTTTTCAGGTTGGGTCCATTTTTGTTACAAAGCAAATAGAAGCAGGTATGGGTTTTGCTGGGATGTTGTTCCAGGGCCCACCATCCCCCACATCTTAGTGCCCAGGGAGATTTGATCACATTTGAGCTGCAGGATCAGATATTCTGACTGTCAGTCCTGTTATTTCCAACAGATCATTTGCCTGAAAGAACCACATGCCAGATAAACAGGAAAAACTAAAATTTGTATCATACGGTATAGCTTTATTTATTTTCCAAATGTTTGTTTGCAAGCTACTAGGTCTTTGGAGAAAAACTAAGGCAATTGGCTAAGGTCATTTAATTAAGGGAAAGAGAGATTTGAAACAGAACCGGGTATTTAGACTCTGAGTTCTGACTTGGAAATAAGGATAAATGATTCATGGGAGGAATAAATAATGCATTTTAATTAAATAAATATTAATTGAATTTAGCCTGGCTGAAATGTTAGGAAGAATTAAAGCTGGCAAAACTCATTTTATAATTTTTTTTAAATTATCATTTGGATGGTTATTAATTTAAATTGACCCACCTCAGACATGTGAAATTTGGGCAATTTTCCTACATGTCTGAAGGAATTCTGGATTGCTGCTTAATATGGTCATCCCATCCACTTTTACTTATTTCTTCACTCATATGGCACTTATTAGGCTGTTTTCTAAGTGCTTTACATACAATAACTTATTTCTTATTAAAACTCTATGAAATGGATACAATTATTGTTCTCATTTTATATACAGAGAAACTGAGTCACAAAGAGGTTAATTAGCTCATTTCCTTATCAGTGATGTATTGCTACACAATAAACCTCCCTGATTTAGTGACTTAAAGCAAATGCAACTGTTGATTTTCCTCACTCATCCACAATTTTGGCAAGAGTCAGCAGGAACGACTTGCCCCTGCCCTAGGTGGTGTCAAGTGGGGCAGCTCAGCTGGGGGCTGGAAGGGCCAGTTTCAGGATGGCTCCCATGGCTGCAAACGGGTCGCCTGGGAGATGAGCCAAGGCCGTGAGCCAGCGGTCCCACTCCCACTCCCACTCTGCATGTACCTCTCCGCGGGCCGCTTCGGCTTCCTCTTACTATGGTGGCTGGATTCCCAAGGCGAGCGTCTCTAGAGGGCGAGGCGGGAGGGCATGGCTTTGTCTAAGAAGTCACAAAGCATTATTTCAGCTACATTCAATTGGCTGAAGCTGCCACAAAGTCTCACCCAGATTCAACAGAAGGATAAACTGCCCCCATCTCTTGAACGGGGGGAATGTCAAGATTTTAAAAAGATTCTAGAATAGCACATGGGATGGGAAATATCGTTGCGGCCACCTTGGGAAAATATAATCCGATACACACTGCTAACTGAGATGGAATGCATTCAAACCCAAGCCATCTAGCCTCAGAGGCCATGCTCTTTACATACCCTAATGCTGTCTTTCTTCCTCCTCTGATGCTCCTTTTGTGGAAGGAAGAGCAGACATTTATAATTTCTCTCGTCCATTGAAGAGGGCCTTTCTATGTAGAATTACAGAGATTTTGATCTCTGACTGAGATAACGATGATGGCCCTCCCTTATTCAATTCTAAAAGTAAATCAAATACAATTTTTCAAAGGGCTTTTGAAAATTTAGGCATTCTCCCTCTGGAGGGTTCATCCCTGTCACCTGAGGACCCTGTGAAAAATGCAGGTTGCTGACTCCCCCTGTGGAGACTCTAACTGATAAGATTTGGGGGGAGGGCTTGGAACCCTGAGATATAACAAAGCAGATGCTAAGTACCACATGTTGAGAAATGACTTAGAAATGCCCCATCCTTTCTGGCTAGCCAGGACCTTTAAATACTCCCCTTGCATTTGGGATTCCCTATCTTCTGTGTTAGTGCCTTCCAGACCTGCTCCTTCTGCCTTCCATGCAGGCAGAAGCCCGTTTTTTCAGCTTCACTGGTGGTCAGAGCACAAGGGATGGGCTCTAGACGTCAGCCAACCAGATGCAGCCACGTAAGACTGTGTCAGAGGACGTGCCGTCCGGGACTCACAGTGGAACCAGACACCTTCAGGCTTCTGGAGATGGCAGAGGCAGTGTTTCTAGCCACAGAGGCCCAAACTTAGCATCAAAGAGACAATTTTCAGTGTCTATGCCCTGCACGCTTTTAATTTTTTTTCAAAATTTTATTTTACTGTTGCAGGAACACTTAACATGAGATCTCCCCTCGTAACAATTCTGAAGTGTGCACTACCCTCCTGCTGAGCACACGCGCGATGCTGTGCAGCAGATCACAGAGCTTGCTCATCTTGCGTAACTGCACTTTTATGGCCATTCATTAGTGGGGCCTCTGCATTTTTCACTGGACTGATCTAGTGTGTAATCTGGGCGCTATTCCTGGGTGTATTGTTTCCAAGACTGTTCCGTGGGCCCTTCCAGAGAATCTGTGAACTGTCAAATATTTTTCAATAAATTCTGTGTCTACTTAAACGTCCTGAGGAGGGTTTCTATTGTTCGCAACTGAAGAAGCTTGACTAACAAGTGTTGGTATAAAGCACTTCATGCTTTGGAGTCCTTGTGATTGTCATTATTCCTAAGCCAAGTCTATGCTTAAGTGACATCGTGCTTCTGCCCTGGTCTTGGTTCACACTGGCTGCTCTACACTGGTAAGTGTATAAAGATGTTTCGCTGCGTAGACAGCACTATCCGTGCTGATTATATTAGGCGTAAATTTCTAGAACACAGGGCTCTCATCTTTTTGGCTGGTTTTGAAAAACCCCGAGCACTCCACCATGTATAAATATCTCACTGACTATAAAATGAGCAATACTGATTCAGCTGGGTCTCAATGTAACATAGGGATTTTGAAACCCAAATAAATGCTTGATTCACAATAAACATTACTCGACGTAACAAACTTCACAATCATAAAAATGATGTACAGACACCACTGCAGAGTTCATTGCAATGAAATATGACTTGTAATGAAATCTGAAACACAGTTTGAGCCCCTCCTTCTATAGTGGCCAAGAAAGGCAGTGGCAGAGAAATGTAGCGAACTACAACTGAAGGGAGCTTATTTGTTTACAAGTAGCCAGATTGATGACGAGTCCCCGGAGGGAAGGCTCCCTCGGAGTCTGTCTGTATTTAGACCAATGTTCACGTTAGACTATGTGAATCACAGGCAGCCTTCAGACCTTTGTACAGCTAAGTGGTGTTCAGATGTTGCTAGTTTGGGGAAATGAGGCAAAAATTGTTGTCTGATGATATGCTACAGCAGAGTGGAATGAATTTGCTGAGCTAAGGTAAGGCAGCTCCTCAAAGAGTCAAATACAGATAGCTTGAAAGCAGGAATAAAAGAAAGAAGCTTGGCTTCTTAAAGTGGCTATTTTTTCAGTGATGACTGTGAGGGTTCATTTTCTTTTGCTACCAGAGTGCCCATATTTCTTACAGAGACACAGTGGGCCCAGTAAAACAACATGAACACTTGCGGCGTATGCAGAGCTCATCACCCTAAAACTCCAGTAATTCACAGTGACAGCCCAACTCAATAAACTCGACCCGGTGAGGACTGCGAAGACAGTATGCTGGTGGTTAACACAGTATCTGTCAAGTTTAAACCCATCCTTTTATAATTGGCTTTGTGCTGTCGGGGCTGCATTTCTCCTCTGGCCCCTGGTTCTCTGTGAGGCTCCACCAGCAGGGCCAGCAGAGAGGCCACAAGGCCTGGGAGGAAGGAGACCGGCTCCTTCCTGTTTGTGTCTTGCCCTGGGGGGAAGTAGTTTGCTCCAGCTGGTGGCTTTTCCAGAACACCTAGAACCACCCGCTCAGTGCCCCAGTGTCCCCTTATTGTGCCCTGTCTGTGACACGTGACCAGCTGACAGAGACTCTCCTCAGAGCCTGGGTTCCAGACCCCTGGGGATGCTCCTCCAAGTTCCTGAGGCACCAGCACCAGCAGGGCCCCTTCTAGGGGCCCTAATTTTAGCTCCAAAGGCCTCCCTGAAGCTTCTACACTTTAGTAACTTCATCCTCTTTTCTCTGATTCTCCTGCTGCAGGGGTGGTAGCTACACCAAAGCAGTTAGCGTCTAGAGTTCCTTTTTTGCCTTTAGAATTCCCAATACCTGGCTAATAATTTCCAATACTAAATTCTCTCTCTTCTAAAAAAGCTGGGGTGGCTCCTGCCACTTGAGGGGAACTTGATGACCCAGATGGGGTTCAGGCTTCCTCCCTCCTCAAATACGTGAACAGTGGAATCAGTCACTGGCTTGAGTCTCAGGAAATGTCTTCCTAACAAACATGCTGGAATTAGAGTAAGGTTGATAGGTTAGATACATTTAGTCACTGTAATAGCACAAGTTTAAAGAACTCTGTTTTCAGTGTATTATAATTTTCTCTTTGGGAAGCCCTGAGTGAAGAAATCATAAAATTTTGGACCTTTAAAGGACACTTAGAATCACCTAATTGAATTTGCTGATATGGAAGAAGAATGGAATCTAGAAAGCTGAGGTTATTCACCAAAATTTATTATTAGCAGTAGGCTGGACTTGTATACAGATCTTTCAGTCATACCACTTGAAGAGTCCCTGAAAAATGTCTCAGTGGAAGGAGTGACAATAATAGTACTCTTGGGACAATCTGAACAAATTCTCTTGCTACAATCAGAAAATCTGAAAAATTATTTTTAAAAATCCTTGAAAAAAGCTAATCAAAAAAACCTAATCAAAGCTTCAAACGGTCAAATCAAATCAAATCAAAGGGTCAAAAAGCTAATCAAGGTAAGATTTAATCAAGCCAGATCAAGAATAAGATCAAAGCTTCATGAGGCTGGGAGGACAAAAATAGCCATGCAAGGCTCAGCAAGTGTGGGAGTCTCTCTCTGTCAAACACATCAATCTTTGGTTGAGACCCAGAAGAGATGGACACCAGAAGAAAGATAAATTAGTCTTCAAATGGATTGCAGTTCAGCTTTAGATAATCTGGGTGGCACAGAAAATCCTAAACTCTGAAATTGGATTTAGATGATACAAGAGTTCTACTATACCCAGGTGCCTGGAAGAAGGAAAAAAAAAAAAAAACTCTGCTGGAAGAAAAAGTCTCATGTAATTTCTACAGTTTTTCAAATACAATGTCCAGTACAAAAATAAAATGTATCCAGGCACAAAATAGAGACAAGACTACATAAATCAAAACCACCAAAACCAGTGGAAAACAGACATAAATGCAGAGGGACTCCAGATGGTGTAATTACCAGACACACTGTAAAATAACTATGCTTATATGTTCAAGAGGGGAAAAAAGATTGAAAACTTTGAAAGAGAATTGGAAAATTGTGATAAATGACAAAGTAGATTTGAAAAGGAACCAGACTGAAATTCCAGAACTGAAAAATATAAAACCAAAATTACGAGCTCAGTGAAGGGGTGATAAGAGCAGTTTAGACACAGCTGAATAAAGTATCAATGAAGTGGAAGACAAACCAGAAGAAAATATACAAAATGAAGAACAGAGAATTATATGGACAGAAAATACAAATTAAGGATTAGAAAGAAAATAATCCCAAATAGAAAGCCTTGGAGATGCAGGAATAAGTGAAAAACAATGAGCATGGTAAATATGCAGGTAAATCTAAAGTAAGATTGAGTATACAAAACAATACTGTTAATGTTTGATACTCTTCATAATACGTGCAGAATTAAAATTCCCATGTCTTTCCCCTTGAATATGACAAAGAAGGAGGAGGAGGAGGATCAAAAGGGGAAGGAGGAGGGAGAGGAGAAAGAAGTATACCTGAAACATGGCCCGATCAGACATTCCCTTGGGTTCCATCTTCCACGGAGAGAGGTTATGGTTTTTCTTTTTCATCTGCCAATCCCTCTTTAGCAGAATTTGAGACTGGGTTCCAGAAAATTTAGAAAATACACAGAAAGCCAAAGACGAGAGGTGCAGATCTTTCTTGTTCCTTGGGAACAAGAAAACAGTTCTTATTACTAAGTGCTTGCTATATTCCAGGAACTGTTGTGCTTCACAAATATTAACTCGTTTAATTCTTATAACAATGTGGTGAGGTAAGCCCTGTTTCCACAGTCTGTTTTGTAGATGAAGAAACTGAGGAAAATAAAGAATTAGTAAGTTACCAGAGTCACTCTGTTAGGGTGGGGGTGAGGGCTAATATCTAAGGTGCCTTGGACTGGTTCTTCCCACCAGTCTCCGTCCACCTTCTACCGTCAGCCCTCACAGTTCCTCGCATAAAATGCCCCTAATAAGCCCTGCAACTTCAGGCTAGACAGCTCCAGTACCTCTGCTAGAAAAAGGTCTTGGTGGGTTTTCAGCTGCCATAGATTCTGAGTGCATTTGTTTTTACATCACTCTGTGGGAACTTCCGGTGCTGGGTGGCTGGGGGTTGCCAGCATCTATGTGGTTTATGACTGACAGAGTGAAGGCAGAGAAATGAATCCTGAAGGCCTCTGGGAGAAGTCATGGTGCTCAGAGTGCCATTCCCCTTATGCTAAATGCTGTGGGTCCTTGACAGCAGAAAAGAGCCATTGTGTCCTTCTCTCATTTGATGATAAAAGCCAGAGAGAAACCAACTTCCGTGCTTTGTTACAGAGGATGAGGTCTGCTCACTCTTACTAACCACAGAGGTCATTCCCTGGAGTTAATTCTGTTGGCCACTCCTTGGAGACAAGCCCTGGACTACTCATGTGTTCTTTCCTCTGTTTTGCATCTAAGTGTGGAGAACACTGTGCATCATCTGCTCGATGCCAGGAGCTGTAGTGCACATAGTTACTAATACCTTATATCTGGACTGACTTGGACATGATTGAAAATTGGTTGAAAAGAGGAAAAACAGGATCTACAAGTTGACCATTTGGTCCCTTCCCTACCTTCATCATTTAGTTTGTTTTGCTTGAGGATACAGAGTTGCTCTGTTGTGCCCCTCAGCAGTCAGAAATGTCTAATTCCTCCCTGAGGAATTATCTGTTTTGCTTGGAGAGGGACTCACTCTGCCCAGGGTGAAGCTGGCTCCTCTGTCTTGGTGTTCCCACAAAATACTGTGACCTCAAAGAAATAAATGAGGTCTGTAGACTGAGGGCCACTGATGAAAAATCTGCAATTTTTTGCTGGGTATTTTAAAATGCATTTCATCATGAATGAACATCTGGAAAGCTGCTATCTCAGAGAGTTGAGTGGCTGGAGCCCTCCCCTCCATTAGGTCTTGGTCAAATGCCACCCTCTCTGAGAGGCTTGCTCCAACCATTCTATTTAAAATTGTGAGCCGTCCCTGCCCTAGAACTCTCTATACCTCACACCATCTTCGCTTTCTGCACAGAACTTATCGCTGTCTGCTCTACAAAGTATCGTAGCTGTTTATTTGTTTATCCCCATCTCTTACCCCCATGAGGGAAGGGTTTTTGTTCTATTCACTGTTGTAGCCTCATAGTACAAAACAGTGCCTGGGACTTAGTGGACATTCAGTAACTGTTTGTTGAGTGAATGGCTGCATAGCATTCAGAAATTAACCCAACTTGACTCTCATCAATGCACACATATACATACACACTTTGAAGTATACGGTTTTTTACATCCTAGCACAATCGGCACTTTTTGCATAGAGATGCTTTTTAGTCCTTGAGAACCCTGTAATACTAAGGGTCGTACTTGTAGTTACAGAACCTCATCCAGGGCATTTTACCTTCTTAGAGCAAGTCAGCCCCTCTCACACTGGCCATGGCCTCTGCAGATGAAGTATATTCGCCCTCCCTTCTTCTTCCATCCAGCAACCTGTTTTTGCTTCCCTTAGGGATATGTGACATTCCTAAGCCCTTCCCACCCCATCCCCAACAAAGGCACTGATTTGGACGTTAGAGGGAGACCCAGGGGAGCTAGGGAGGGGCACGGCCAGCTCTCAGTCTGGGAGGTGCGATGTAGCTGAGCCTGAAGGCCGCCCAGGGGGGCAGGAAGGGCTGGGATGGTGCCAGAAACTCCACATGAGACTGGACTTGGGTCCAGATGCCCTCCACATCGGTCTGACCACAGCTCAAGCAGAGGCTTTGAGGATCTGATTCTATATTCATAGGTCTTCCTTGTTTATAAGGCAATTCACAGTGTGACAAAAGTCATCCTTCCCCTGGGGAGGAGCACTGGGTTTGAATAACCAAGTTTGGCAGTGTGAGCCTCCCAGAGAGAGAAATGTCTGAAACCCAAACAGATGACAGCAACAAAACACGCAGCTCTCTTTTGGGAAAGAACCAGAGAGCAAAAGGACAGTTTTAGAACTGGTCCGCTATCTGCTGGGTCCCATTCTGAGCCAACAGACACTTCAGCCGTCAGGTGTCACCCTTCCTATCCCCTCAAAACCCAACAGAGCAGAAACAGAAACAGCCTTCCTTCCACAGCACACCCTCCAGTTTCACAGGTAGCTCCTGAGGGGACATCACTCTTCTCATCCTAGAATCAGGGCGTCCAGTCCAAATGCAGCAGATGTGCTTCCGCCCACCACCGCGGTGCCTCACGCACCTGGGGGCCCATCCCTGGAGTATCCCTGCAGGCATCCAAACCAGGGCGGCCTGGAGACTGGGGGGCATTCATTTGTCTGGGGGTTACGGCTCAGCAAGCAGAAGTGACTCACTGGCATATGAGAGGGTCACGGAGCCCACCTGGGTGCGATCAGTGGGGTTCTGGCCCCTCTTCACGCCTCAGCGAACACTCCAGATTGAGCCTCTTTGTTCACCCTCATCATAGAAACTGCATGCACTTCAGATCCAATCACGGTTTAATAAGCGCCCTGCCCAAGCAGCTGGACCCTAGGAGAGTGTCTACATGGGGACAGAAAGGCCTGTCTGTCACCCTCAGTGACAGAAGAAGGGTGCGGGGTGGGGGGGTGTGAAGGCATTTTGTTTATGCTCCCCTTCCCCCTCCTGTTCCCCCAGGCACCCTCAGGGCAATCTCAGCTGAAATCTGGCCACAGAGCTACTTAAGCCAGGCTTCATTTCCTCCTGGCGACACATTCCTGAGGGCCCTGCCCCTGTGGCCGCCAGATACCCGAGGGGCTGGGGCACAGATTTCCTCTGGATCAGAGCTCCCCATTTCTGTTCTCTCCCTCCTGCCTGCCTCCATGGCGCACTCTTTCCAGGCACAGAGAAGGAGGGAGAGAAAAGAACTATTTTAGAAAGATTGCAAAATATAATATAACTTCATACCTGACGTTTCTCCCCCTGCCCCACCTTCTTTTCCGCTATTTCCATCTCTCTCTGTGAACTTGCCCCTGCAGGGGCCACGCTCCCCGCAAGCACAGCGAGTGCTCTGTGCTCTTGGCCACGTCCGTTCTTGATGATGTGACCCTGACCCCCAGCTCCCCAGTATCATTTGTGCTCACATCCTGGCTTCATGATTCCGGACACTTGCCTATCTCCTCTTCTAAGTTGTAAGGTCCCTGAAGGTAGGAATAGGACTTTATCCATTTCTGAATCTCCCAAGCACCTAGAAAAATGTCTTGCTTGATAAATAGTTTCGCTGAATGATTGAATGAGAGCCTACAATGAGACCCTCTCCTCTTCCTTCTTCCTTCCTCCTTGGTTTAACTTTCTGTTGCTCTCTAGCACCCCTCACAGAGAGGAACGGGTAAACGCAGGAGGTGAGATCTGTGCTAGTTTAGTATAAATGCAAGAGCGCCTCTGGGTAAAATTACGGTAACTGGATGTTGCACCTGGTGGGTTCACCACCATGACGGGCCATGCTGACCTCAAGGAGAGTAGCATCTGGAGGCCTACGGGCCATGGAATGGCAGTGGGGCCAGCAGAGCGGGCTCACATCCTGGCTCCCTGCCTTGCTACCTGCATGGCCTTGGGGAAGCCTCCTCTCTAACCTCTGTTTTGTTATTTGTAAAATGGGTATTAAAATGTCTACCTCATGGTGTAAAACATTTACTACAGTTCTTGGAACAAAGTAGGCCCTTAGTAATTCAAATGTATTTTTAGTTTACTTCTTTGTGCTGCCTCCTTCCCCATGACCATGGGCAATTACAGCATGACCAAAATGCCAGAATGAAGAGACAGAACAGAGGTGGGGTTGGACAAAGCTCCTTTCCTGCCTCCATTTGCCAGCGACCTTCAGGTTCTGTTAATAGAAGATGCTGACTTTTCTAAAACTTAGGCTTGAAGTTGCATTTGACAATTGCCAGTCAAGTCGCATATTGAGAGGTTTTTGGCCATGAAAAATCGTTCAGAAATAACAAGTATTTTGAGGAACTTCAAAGAGGAAAGTATGTATATGGCCCCTAGTTTTGAGGAGTCTGTAATAGGCTGCCAAAACACCTTCCCACCTCCTGAAAGATTAGATCCAGCAAGTGCACTTGGTCTCAGTGGCTCCCGTTCCTTCTAGGTGGATCCATGACTGCAGTCCATCACCTGGCCAGGGCTCTATTTCCCTTGGGTACATTTCCTGTAGATACTCAGACCATTGGGCTGACAGCATGCACGGTAGGGTAAGGGTCAAGAATTCCTCTCCATTTCCCACCAGAGAGCAGGAATCTGACTGCTCCAAGGCACAGGGGAGAATAAAAAAGGAAAGAAAAAAGAATGGGAAACAGGAACAAGAGGGGAATGAAGGCAAATTCTTTGTTCAAGCATTTATTCAGTCCCTACTATGTGGTAGGACTTCTCCGAGAGAAGAGAAATGAAGGAAGCTTGGCGTGAAAGAGAGCCAAGGAAAGGAAGGATTGTTAATTCTATCAAATGCCAGCGAGAAAACAAGGCAGACTAAAAACTGAAGTGGCCACTGGATTTGGCGATATGACAGTCATTGCTGTTCTTGGGAAGAGTTTCGATGGCGTGGGGGAACCAGAACAAAAACTGTGGTAGGACGAGGAGCAAGTGGAAGATGAGGAAGTGGAGACACTCAGTTCAGACAATGCTTTAAGAATCTTGACTGAAAAGAAAATTAGAGTCAAAAGGCTGGAGGGAAGCATGGTGTCCAGAAATGGGCTTGTTTGCTTTTCAGGTTTTAGGGGGAGACTTCCTAACATGAACAAATGCCAGTGGGAAAGAGCCATTTGAACGGGAGATGCTGCGAGCACAGAAGGAGGAGAGAAGGTGAGCTGAGGCTTCTAAGGAGCAGGAAGGGGGTGGAGTCTTGAGAAGGAGCGTGTGGCTGGCCATGGGCCAAAGAGGGACATCTATCCTCTTGGGACTTGAGAGAGGGAACAAGGATGGGCAGGGAATGGGGAAAGTTACAGATGGGAGAGATGGAGAGGGCTGGAATTTGGGGGAGTTTCTGCCTAATGGCTTTTGTTTTCACCATGATGAGCAAACAAGTTAATCAGCCAAGAGTGATGGGAGGGATGGTGAATAGGGACCTTAAGAGAGAAAAGGTTTTGAATGTAGAGAATGGCAGAGAGCCAACTGGAGGAACACAGAAGGATGTGGGAGATGGTGAAAATAGAGTGATGGTGACTTTCTCTGGCAGCATCCAACAGCTGAGGGGCAGGATGTTCCCAGTGGTGGAGCATAGGATTTGAGAAGCTGGATGGACTGATTCAGGGCTGGCATTTTACTGAGTGAACTGGACCCCGCTACAAGCGCAATAATAGTGATGTTTTGCAAAAGAACAGCAGACACAAGCAGAGAAAAGCCAAGGACAGACAAAGACTCCTCACAGCGGCCTGCTTAGCCCCACTGCCTCCCCAGACAGAGGAAGCTTTCTGAAAAATCTAAGCAGCCATCAGGACAGGACACTCCTACCTACCTCTTCCTATCATCCCAGGAAAGTCCCACCAGGTCATAGCACTGTGGGGAGGAGACTCTGTGCTAATAAACAGTCTAGAGTCACAGACACCATGAGGTGAAGCTTATGTACTCTTTGGGCCCCTTCAATGCCAGGTTCAGGCCATGAGTAAAACAATTTCACTCCAGGACAAAGCCCACCATGGCACCAAGAACTGCTGAGTGACCCGTTGCTAAAACATTTTTCCATCAAGAGCACATTTTCCACTTAAACTATTCACCCTTGTGGAAGTCTGATTTTTTTTTTCTTTCTCAAAAGTGTTGAAAATATGTTCTTAACTTAGAAAAGAACAGCCATTATGACCTTTAAGATTTCCTCGGTTTTGGAAAAGCAGAGGGAAGTCACACCCACAGAAGGAAAACAAGACTGAGAGAGAGAGGCGGGAAGTCATTTGTGGCCAAGCAGGTAGCGCATAAAGACTGTCCCAGACCTTGATAATTTAGTGTTCCTGTGATGTGTGAATGAGGCCATGCAGGCGGGGGACAGCACTCCTGCTTTGGTTTTTGATCTCTGTCAGTAATGACATGCCAGCAGCCCCTACTTCAAAGCCTTAACTGATACAGATAATCTCCTGAAAGGCCTCCAGAATTTCAAGTGATCTCTCAGACTAGAGTATGGAGGATTACACAGACACCAGCACAGATGATGGAAGAGGTATTTCTTGTTTGATATTTGCTCTTTGATTTCTTTTAAATGTCCTCCTTTGCAGTTTCCAAAGGGGCAGTCTGTAGCTTCCACACCATTAACACCAAAGATTATCATTGTCAGATTATGGCGAGGACCCCGGGACATCCATAAATTTTATCTTTCCTTTTTTTTCTCCCGACTGTCTGTAAAAACACTGCCAGCCAGCATTCAGTGACAAATGTGGTGCAAGGTAACAGTATCCAGCCTGCTGTGGAGACAGGGTTTTCCGGACAAATCCATAGCCGCTCCGAGATTACACTTGGATTCTTTTGAGGTTTAATCTCCTCTCTGTGCAGTCAAGGATGGGGGTAGGAGTGGGACGAAAGGCCACAGGCTATGAGAAACATGTCATAAAACAGCATGAACATTAGTTTCTTGTATCCAATTATGCTTTGAGTTGAAAGCATATAATTTTCAAGGCATGTTGTACCAGGAAACGTATCTGGAGTATTTTAAAGTGCATGGCCTCACACTCTGGAAGCAAAACACAGGGCAAGGTCGTTCCTCATGACCTGGTCTTTTGTTATTCCCAGGCATGGAAAAGGAGTAGCATTTCAGTGTTCCAAGAAAACACATGAGATCCAAAGATTAAAGGCAATCATGGATGAATCTGTTTAAAATTACTCAGTACCCTCTTAATACACATACAATTTACTGTAAAGGATTTCTCATAATCAGACTACCAAGAAGATCATGTATTTCATTACCGTCTCTTCTGAGGATGCAACAGGTGTCAGTCTCTATCAAGACAGCAACTACAGCTGCGTTTCCAGACTAGCTCAGGGCTGGCAATATGCTGGTTGGCCAGGTGACTGATGTGAATGTGACAGCAGATAACTGAAATGCTTCCAGAGAACAAAGAAGCATGTAGGTGCCCAAGATGTAAATTCTTGCTTTACCTGAAAGATAGAAGCTACGCTCTCAGCCGCATGTCTCGTACTCACAGTAGGCTGGTGACTTTACTGATGTGACATTGCTAGTGTGGCAGAGCTGGTAAAACTCGCCCACAGCCTCTTCCTGGGCCCACAGCTAGACCGCAGGCCCCCGTCTCTTTGCATCCAGGAAGTCCACATGGCTCATTCTGACCAATGAGAAGTGAGCAGAACTGATGAGGAAGATGAGCTCCTAAAATAGGAGAAGCCATATAAGAAGCATAAATGACCATGTGGGGAACACTCTTGATTCACACTGAACTGTGTTCTGAGGGCTGTTTGTTACAGAGGTTAGTCTACCCTGACCAATACAGAGGGTAAGAGTCAGAGCTGTCATTTGAGCTCAGCCTGTTCAAATCTTGGGATTTGCTGGGTTTTCTATGAGGTGGCACATTAAAAATACAAATGTGGAATTTCAATCAACTGTAGTCTCAGTGTCACCCTCTCCAGGGACCTTCCCTGAGCCTCTTGGCCTTAGTTCTATGGTTCCCTGTGTATGTATTTTCTCTAGCACCTACCACACAGCAAGTGTTGAATGGGTGTTTTATCCATCTCTCAAACTATAGAGGTAGTCGAGTAATCAGTAGTTGCTCATTTATTATTTATTCAAACTAAACTAAAAGGAATTTCTTGTTCCTTGAATGTTCTACCTAACAAGATGACACAAAGTCAACCAAAAGAAGACAAAAGAAAAATAAAAAAAGAAAGAAAACAAAACACATTGTATTTGATTCCATAGTACTGAGAGTGTTAATAGCAAGCATTGGTCTACAAGTGCAGTTCAATGAAATGGGCTTCAATGCTTCCTAGGACTTCATGGTATTAACAAAGCCCAGCTCTGCTCCTGCTGTGGACTCAGGTCACCCGGAAGTGATGTGGAAAGTACAGTAGGTGCCGGGGCCCCACCTGGGTTAGAACCTCAAGAATGAATGGTCTGGATCTGCACCCAGGTGACTGCGGCGCAGTCCAGGCTATTGCTATAAGTGTGGGAGGAGGAGGGAACGTGCTCTGATTTGGCTGGGTGGCAGAACTTGAGGGAAGGCCACAGATGGTCACTAAGGATATGGTGATACTCAACACAAAGAGAAGTCAACCTTCCTGGAATTTGCATTCTTTAGGTGAGACAGATGATAAACGAATAAATACTGTAATTTCAGGTCATTTAGAGTTTCTTGGCCCAGTCCTTTTCTTTCCTCTCAAGCTCGAGGAGTTGGTCCTTGAATTGCTGTGGATAATTCATCTGAGAACAGGTTGTGTGTCCAGATAGGGGGAGAAAAAGACATGCTTTCTGATGTGTCACACGCAGGTGGCCCTATTCTGACTTCCGTCGACCTGACTCTGTCTGCTGTCAGTCCAATGCAAAGCTCCAAGCATACCAGAACCCACCCTTGCCAGCCGTGCTGCGGCCTATAAAATATTTACCCTGACACTTCAAATAAATACATTATTTACCATAGATTCTATCAAATATTTACATGTCATGCTAATTATACACAATATTTATATTGCACTGTTTCTCCTGCTGCAAATCAGGAGACTTGTTTGGAATGTTCCCAAAATCATGAGGAAGGCTTTGTGTGAAGGGAGAGTCTAGGGTGGGCACATCAGGAGAGAGAAGCAAGATCTGTCCACATCCAGGAAAGGTGCTCCTTAAGAAGAAGGACGACACTGACAGCGTTTGATAGGAAATCATTGCACCCCTGGTGTCCTCCAGAGTTTTTCCTATTGTTATGGAAAGATCTGCATCCCACAGCAAAACTCATGTGTTGAAGCCCTAACCCCCAGATCTCAGAATGTGATTGTATTTGGAGATGGGGCCTTCAAAGAGGCAATTAAGATAAAATGAGGCCAGTAGGGTGGTCCCTCACCCAATCTGACTGCTGTTTTATGAGAAGAAGAGATTATAAGACATTAGAAAACACAGAAAGACACTTGGGGTGCACACATACAGAGGGGAGACCATGTAAGGACTTAGCAAGAAGGCGGCCGTCTGCAAGCCAAGGAGAGAGGCCTTAGAAGCAACCAAACTTGCTAACACCTTGATCTTGGACTTAAAGCCTCTGGAGGTATCAGAAAATAAGTTTCTGTTGTTTAAGCCACCAGTCTGTGGTATTTTGTTATGGCCATCCTAACAGACTAATACATAGACTTTCGGTCCTTGATCCAAAATAAGCACCCCAACCAAGGCCTCTCTGAGTTCAAACTGGCAGAAACTCTCGCTTGCCTCTGAGGTTGGAGACACCAGTCTGCTGGGTTCATCCACTCAACCAAGCAGCAGAGCAAGGAGCTCAGGAACACCTGGCCTAGTGCTTTCATGGTCCACAACATGCTATAGAAAATCTCTGCCGTTCAGCCCAGGTGTCCAGCCATATCACCACGCTGCTCTTCCTTGGGAGGGTCACCCACATCCATCGTCCACCTCACACAATACGTGAAGTCTAACCGTGGGGAACCTGGTTGCTCTGAATTCCACGTTCTTCTTGAATTGCATGATAACACTAGGATGTGTGGCCTTGCACAGAAATGCCTCTCAACCTGGTCTTGCATCTCCTTTTCTGCCTCTTCTCAATCCCAGGACCTGATGGGCCATATCGTCTCCAAGCCTTTTTCACTCCACCTGCCCCTTTTTGTATATCTGTCTTGTCCATTAGCAGTCTGCAAGTATCTCTATGGAACATGAATCCTATATATACAAGTGGTCTTACCATCTTGTGGAAAGACGCTCCTAGAAATCTGAGGATGCACCTGTCGCAACAATGGCCAAACTTTTGCATTCTCTCCAATTCAAAGATAGGTGGGAAGCTTGGAGAGTCAACAGCTTCTTCATTCCTGCAGACCCCCAGCATCCTCACAGGACCAATCTTTCATGGTGGCACTGCTCAGCGGTTCTTGTCCAACCCAGGTCAGCCAAAAGTACAGCCTGTGTGTCCTCCTGTTTCTCCTCACTGCATCCCTTCCCCTCCTTTCCTGAGCCCCACTCTCCAGGTAACCAGGTCCCTTCAGCCTCTGTGGCTTAACCAGGGGCTGACTCTCCCTGCCAGGGGTCAAGTTGAGAAGTTACTACATCTCTCTGGGGATTGAGCTTTGGAAGGAAAACTCCAAATGATGAAAACACTCAAGACTGAAACAAGACTCAAGAGAACACATGTTTGACTGCCAGAGCTGGTGACAAACGATGGGAGGACATATCTGGGGATCACTGGCCCCGCCAGGCACTCTGCACCCCACTGGGAGAGGGTGTCCCAGCCCTGGGAAGGCCTTGGTCAACGCATGGTCTGGAAGGCAGGCCTTGATTCCGCCTGGCTCTGGGCCCCTGTCCTGCCTTCTGATTTGCTGAGGAATGAATGGCACCTTAAGAGTGACACAGGCTGTCTGCCTTTAGCGTGGGGGCGGGAGGGCACGGTGTCTGAGGCTTTTAGGTTGGGGCTGGGAGTGGGGAGAGGCAAGAATAAAAGAAACAGATGCTGTCAAAATAGTTTATTGGCTTGCTTCACTGGGTTCAGCGGCTGCCACAAAGAAAACAGATTCTGAGAGAAAGACAGGCCAGACAGCATGCCCTTTCAAGGGGGCCTGATGGGGAGCAAAGATAAGGCTTGGCTTTGAAAGTATTACCTTAACTGGGATTCCATTTAAACACAGGCCTCTGTGTGTGTGTGTGTGTGTGTGTGTGTGTGTGTGTGTGTGTGTGTGTGTGTGTGTGTGTGTGTGTGTGTAGTGGGAAGGACCCAGGGGTGTGACAGTACCAGGACCACTGGCATGTAATGCCACCGTGGGTACGTGTTCCTCTTTCCTCTAAGTAATGCCACCAGGAACTCCGCGAGGGTTGGGGATTAATCAGAGCTTTTCTGTGTCAGCCTCGTTCGTGCTCAGCAATTTAATTCCGCAGATAGGGTCAGGAGCACGCAGCACAAAGCGTCTGGAAACGGCCCAGACCTCACCCCACCCCAGCAGGCTCCCGCCCCAGCCCGTTATTGGGCTGTTGCATTCCGACTGCCGGGTTAGAAGGGTTTCAGTGTCCAGCGAGGGGAAGCCAAGTAAATGAACTGTTCTTAGAGCCATTTCACTTTTAACTCTTGAGTAGTACACACGTATCCTGGGGGGGTGACGTCTGAAATGGGTTTTGTTGGCAAGGAGGTGAACATTTAACTTTATTTTTTACTTTATTTTTTATTTATTTTGGGGGAGAGGCAATTCAGTTTTCATTTGTTTGTTTGTTTGAATGGAGGTACTGGGGCTGGAACCCAGGGCTCCGTACCCACTGAGCACACACACTACCGCCGAGCTGTACCCACCCCTCTGGGGGGTGAACATTTTAAATTTGAATTATTTTTCATATTCACATGTATGAGAGGGAAATAGCTCCTCAGAGCAGTGATTTTGCAGATAGTAGGCTAAAGATGATTTTTTTAATGCAGGATAATTTGAAGAATAACATGGAGCTATGCAGTCCACGGGATATACAAATAGATCGGACATCGTGACAGTGAGGAGCCCTGCTGGAAGACACCTGAGCAGGGCCCGTCAGAGCCAGGAGAGGTTTCAGAGTCACCTAAACCAGGGGCCTCAGACTCTCCTGATAAGAGATGTTTGTTATCTACAAACCCCAAGCTCCAGCCCTGACCCATTGAACCCAAATCCCCAGACGCAGGACCAGAGGGCTGAATGACTGGCAAGATTCGCAGATGATTTTTTTTATACTTAAAAAAAAAATTTAGTCTTTCTTTTAGCAATTCTTTTTTGTTTGTTTGTTTGTTGTTGTTTGGGGGGAGGTAATTAGGTTTATTTATTTATTTATTTATTTATTTATTTATTTATTTATTTAGTGAGGTCCTGGGGATTGGACCCAGGACCTCGTGCATGCTAAGCACGTGCTCTACCCCTGAGCCTCCCCCTGCCTGCAGGTGACTTAACGACAGGTAGAAATGAGGGGGCTTAGGTCGGATCCAGTGTCCACATCCTCAGAGCAGATCTAGACGCTTGTTCATCGGTTGGTAGGAGCAAGTCTCTGAGTCTGGCATTGGACCCAGAGCCAGGCCCTGGGTCTCCTGGTTCCCAATCTGGTGTCTTTCCTCTGTGCCGCTGGAGGGGGCCTCCTGCTCTCCACCCTCACCCTCTAGAAAGCTAGGGTGGGAAAAGGAGGAGACAAGGTTGACTGAATGCAGACGCTACAGCGTCCGAGACAGCGGGGGAGGGTATTTGCACCTGAGGCTGAGAAGCAGGGACCACAGGAGGGGTGAATCAGGGATGGTGTGAAGGCCAGAGAGAGCGATCTGGGGCAGAGAACTGGCAAGCCTCTGTCCTCTCTGCCCTTGGCCATGGCCGTGGGAGTTTGGTGGGGGTTTCCGAGGGCTTGAACTCTCTTGCTGTCTCGCTGGGGTGACTTCTAAAGCAGGAGAGTCAAACCTCAGAGAGATGACCTTCTGCTTTTACAATAGGACCAGGTAACGGATGCAATTAATCTATCAACAAATTTTCATTAAATTCCTACTATGCTCAGTGCAGAGTGCAAGGGAGGGTGGGCGAAAAGCAGAGGGCATGGTCCTTTCCTCAAAGGACTCACTGTCCATCTGGACACGTAATAATAAATATGACACACAGCAGTCACTTCTGACCCGGGCCTCCTTCTCATGCTGTGATTTTAAAGCAAGATAAATGCAGGCTGGGCGTCTGGGAAAAAATTCAAGGGGGGCTGAGGAAGACTTCAATAAGGAAGGGGCGGCTCTGCCATCTTTGGGGGTAATCGAGAGCACTCTGACCACAGAAGGCTGGTTTCTGGCCTCACCCTCCTTCCCACCTGCTAACACACACACACACACACACACACACACACGCACGCACACACACACACACAGAAATCTGAGTCAAAGTAAGTACCAAGAGATGTCGTGGCAGGTAGCAAAAGTGATAAGAAAGTCAGCCTGGTGGCGCATACTGCAGTGGGGATTTGGGGACTGAGTGAAGGAGGTGTGTGTGTGTGTGTGTGTGAATCTCTCTTTTTTATAAGGTGTCAGTCGTTTCTAGGTTTCTCCATTGAGAGAGCCACCATCACGTGGGAGCAGATCCTCTCTGTCCGGGGAAGAATAATCCAAGCGCTGTGATGTAAGGAGCCTAGGTCTCCATCCTCTTAAGAGAGGGTGGCAACTGGGACTATTTCATGTCTTGGGAAAGGCTGCCCCTCCCAGGAGGCTGGGAAAGGGGTGGTGATTTCAGTAAAAGCAGTTTCAATAGAATAACTAGAAAAAATCTGAGTCTATCAAGAATCTTGGTTCAGAGACAGAGAAGAAAGGTAAGGGAGATGTAGAATTGAGCAGTTTCTTGTTGTTTAATTTGGGTAAGACTGGACCAAGTCATGTGCTCAGGGGCACAGAGAGCAAGGGAGCTGAAAGAGAAGGTCGTCCAAGTAAAGCTCTGAAATGTAGGAGGGGACGGGACACAGAACATGGACTGGTGGTTAGGTGTGGGGACCAAAGGGGACAAAGGATATTGGTGAGAAACCAACCACCACCACCATCATGATCGGTCGCAACACACGTAGTTTCATATACATTGTTGGTCATTCTGCTAAGGTCTTTGCAATCACTAGTTTCATTTAATCCTCAATAAGTCTATGAAATACATAATATTGTTGCCCCCATCTTCAGATAAAGAACAGTACCTCAGAGAGATCAGAGAACCTGTTTCAAGTCACACAGCTATAAGCAGTGATATTTAGTTTCAGACTGATGGTGTCTGACAGCAGGGCCCCTCCAGATGATAGACAATGGATGGGATGGGTAAGACGGCAAGTGCATTTCTGTAGTAACAAAGGGGCGGGAGATTGACTATGTTGATGGGATCAAAGAAGAAAGAATGTGAAGGTCAGGAAGTGAACAGCCTAGAAGCACAAAGGTGTTGATCAGATGGGTACAGGAAGACTGGAGTTTAAGGTTTCAGTGACAAAACAGTCCCAGGTGATGAGAACACCCAGTGGGACAGTGGGTGGTGTCAGCTGACTTGGAAGGAAGACTGCAAAGTAGGAGAGATTAAGGACCCATGAGCGTGAGGCACTGGATAGTTCATGGAGCCTCTAAGGATCTGCTTTATCTTTCTCCTCTGAGGCATCAGATCCTACTGGGTAGATTGACGCAGAAGTCCCTGAGGCACGTGGGGTACAGAAGATGATGCATATGAGGTGCCTAAGAGTTGGGCAGATATGAGGAAATGACTAGAAAGGAGATTACACCTGCGCAGGGTTAGGGACAGCGGTGCGGTGGGTGACAAGGGTTTAGGGGCATGATGATTCTTCCACGAGGGTTTGGAGGTAGATCTGGAGGGAAAGAACAAACCACTGGCCTCTGGGCTCCCAGGAGGATGAGTACTTCCCTCACGGTGGTTTGCTGGGCAAGGGGGTCCTTAGAAAAGAGCCAAATATTCTGAAATACAAGAGGAATAGAACACTTTAAATTTTGTTTAATAAAAGAGAAAAGGACAATGCTCCATTCACCTGCACTCTGAGGCCAGTGCATGGGATGATGACAAAGTGATCAACAGGAAACGTGCCATTCCTGCTCTCGTGGATTTATTTCCTTTGAAGAAATAACTTATTATTATTTATAATTTCTGATCTCATGCAGTCTAGGGAAAGCATTTACTAAGCCAAAAAAATGACCAAAGTAGCTATTTAATTAGAGTTGTCACAAGGGGTATGAAAAAGCTCCAGTGCACAGTATGACTTTATAGATATAAAACGTGAGAACCCAACTTGACCTACCAGGTCATGGGAAGCTTTCCTGCGGCAAGGATAACTGAACTGAGAGTGGCAGGAGGAGCTGCTCTGGGGAGAGGAGAGCATTCCAGACGCAACAGGTATCTGGGAGGAGACTAAGGTTAATGATTTGTCTACCGTGGAGCTCAGACTTAGCAAAGAGGAAGAGAGGTATGGGGTGGGGGGGATGGGCATGGAGGGCGGCTGGGGCAAGGGAGAGGAGGAATAGAACAGGATGGCTGTAAATGCACAGGAGAGAGATGACTGAAGGAGCTCATGTTCCACTTGAGCAAACATGGAAGAAATGTGAGGCTCAGAGGACATAGCTGGCCTTGAGATTCCAGGAGAGATCTGGGTTTCAGTAGGTCCAAGGGCTGAACCCCTTGGTGGTTCTGAAAGCTGGTAGAGGCTGAGACCCTGAGCCGAGTCAGCATTCTGGTCAAAATTCATCTTATCATTTTTGTGTCTACAGTTCCTGCTGCTGGAGACTGTTGCCTTGACTCCTGTTCCTGACATGACATTCATATCGATGCCCTGGCTGCACAAACCCAGAACAATTAATCAGTTTCTCAAGAGAAGTCCATCTGCTCACTACCACTTAATATCACGTAACAAATCATTGTGTCTCTGTGGCAGGCAGCCTCCTAAGACAGCCCCAAGGGATCTCTGGCACTCACCTCCTTCATGATCCCCTCTTTTTGAGTCAATTGCTTTGAACCAACAGAATAAGCACCATTTGAGGAGTTCTCATTTTTGTGATGAGGTTACAAGAGACCATGGGACCTTCTTCCTAGCCCACCCTCCTGCTGGCTTTGATGAAACAACCTGACATGTTGAAGAGACCCACAAAGCAAAGAACTGAGGACAACCAATAACCAGCAAGGACTAGGAGCCTCAGTTCCCTCAACTCTTAAGGAACTGAATCCCACCAACAACCATGTAAATGAACTTAGAAGTGGATCCTTCCCAGGTCAAGCCTTCAAAGAAGACCCCAGTCCTGGCCAATACCTTGATTGCAGCCTTGTGAGAGACCCAGAAGCAGAAGATCCCACTAAGGCATGCCTTGACTGTGGACCCTCAGAAACTGTGAGATCATAAATGTGTGTTGATTTTAGCTGCCAAGTCTGGGGTATTTTTGTTTCACAGCAATAGATTACTGATACAGACAAGTATCTTAAATACATTCGTAAAAATTAATAGGGCATGGCATAGAAATTAGTGTATGTAAGTTTACAGTTCTGGTTTAACAATTATAAGTGATTTGTACCCTCAAGATTTGGCCCCATAGTGTGCTGTAACAGAAAGCATTATATTTGGCTGCCAGCATCCGCTTGTTTTCCCAATAACACTCTGACTTTCTGGGGGTTCATCTATCCTCCATGGGGTGGAATACTGATGGTAAACTACTTCTTCCGTTACCAGAACCTGAGGGGTCTAGTCCTTCCTCTCGCCCCCTCCCCCCCATACCAGCATGTTTCAGTGTCTATCAGTGGAGTCACCTGTGACTTTAGACTTTGGAAGGGACAGGAGGCAAAAGAAACGTGGGACCTCCCCTAGACTCTTTGGATCATGAGATTGTTTGCTTCCTGCTTCTTGTCCTTCTGGAGAGCCTCTGTTTTCTGCATCCTGGTCCCTCAGCCCCTGTGAGATGGTGGGAGCAGGACCTTCTTAATAAATTCCCTCTTAAGTTACCCAACATTGCTTTTTGTTGCTTGTGGAGAACCTTAAGAGAGAGAGATGTATGATCTTTGGAATCTGGTAGGTGAACATATACCTCACAAATGGGGTATTAGTAATCTTTTAATTACTGGCAAAGTTAGAAGAAACCTGGAGAATTCATCAACCAGCTTGTTAGTGGGTTCTAACGGGGCTCAACCAAAGGACTGTCTCCTTCATTAGAAAGTTGCTGTTATAACCTCTCAGAAAAATCACTGCTGGCACCCTCAGCTGAAAATAGAACAATGCAGTCAACTAAAAGTTTCTTTGGGCAAAAAAAAAAAAAAAAAAAACCAAAAAACCCTCACACAACCATGTCAAGTGATCCTTTTGCTGAATGGATTGGGTGTTTGAGTCGCTGTAAACCCAGCTCCCACCACAACTGCAAGTGCCCCAGGAGAAGCCCTGTAACCCCAGGACTGAGCAGACCCCCAAATGGGAAAGTGTAGTTTAAAGTTCACCCTGGATGGGTCAGGTTGCCACTCCCTTTAAGGGTGGCACCACACTCAGAAAGGCCTCTTTCAGTTTTCTGTGGGATCCATGCCCCTCATTCTGAGATTTGAGTGAAAAGACATCTGCTTCTCCTGCTTGAAGTCAGACTTTTCCCCTGCTTCTCTGCTGCTCAGCCTCCTCTTTCTGCAAAAAAACATTGACTGTTTTCAACTGATGACTGACAGTCTGGATTGTTAGATGGGGAGTGAGGAAACCGATCTACATAAAGTCAGACCTGTATTATTGATTACCTTTCAAAATTATTTTCAAAATAATTTCATCAGTCCATTTAGATTAGCATAATAAAGTTTCTGCCAATAAAAATGGAACTGGAAAAATAGGCTTGCTGTAGAGGACCCAGCCAGACTCTCACAGCTGTACCCCAAGACAAACTCAGAAGGCAGAGAAACCTGTTCCTAGATGGACATGTTACATAAACAGACATAGCCAATTTGAATCAAATTTTCCTTGTGGAGTTTAAATAGCCATGGATTGCGTTTATGAGCACTGAATAGGGTTTTTGAAGCCATAGAAAGATGATTCTAGAGTTGCATGGAATAATTTAGAAGCCAATTTCTTGTCTAGAATGTGATTTCAAAGAGAAAAGGAGACACAGGGTCACACTTTGGTTCCCCAAGAGTCTGAACAGAAGAGTCTTATACTTGTTAATCTGAAATTTGGGAGAATTTTAAAGACTCAAGGAAGAAGGAATAAAGAAGTCTGCATCTTCATAGATGAATATATTTGAAAGTTCAGTTACTCCCTAATTTTTTTAAGGTAAAATTTTTTAAAAATCCATTGGCTGACTTGATCTTTCTTACATTCTCCCAATATACCAGCAGCTGTAATAACAAATATTCTGTCTTCAGATTTTAACAAAGATCTCCTTTATTTGATCTTGGTAAAACCTACAGAAGATAGTCAAATATTTTACATTCTTGGAGACAGACAGTAAACAAGATAAGCATGGCAGTATAAATACATGAAATAGATAGTGTGTTAGATGGAGCTAAGTATTAAACAAAAAATAAAACATGAGAGGGAACTAGGAAGTGCTGGTGGAGGGTGTGATTCTGGACAGGTGACTGAGGAAAGTCACACTAAGAAGGTGTCATTCAAGTAGTAGAGGGTAAGGGAGAGGTCGTGTGCTACCTGGGGAAGGGCACTGGGAGCACAGGAGCAAGTGCAAAGGCCCTGAGGTGAGAATATGCCTGGAATGTTCACTAGCAAAGGAGAAGCTAAAAAAGCAAGAGGAAAACCCAGAGCCAAGTGAGAAAACAAAAACAAAACCAGAAACAACCCTCCCCAAATACACCAATTTATGGAGGGGGGAGATATCAGCTATGCCAGTGCTGTGGTGGATTAAATGAACTGAGGACTACAACGGCCATTAGACTTGGCAGCGTGGAGGCCACGGAGGGTGGAGGACAGAGCAGTTTTGGCGGAGTGACAGGATTAAAACAAGGGTGCAGTGATTTGACAGGAAAAGAGGAGGGTGGAAATCAGAGATGATATAACGACGCCTCCAGGGATTTTGGCTGCCAAGGAAAGGAGAGAAATAAGACAGTAGCTAGAAGGGGAAGGGAGGTCAAGGAGGTGAGAAATATGATTTTTCCTCCCAGTTTTAATCAGATATAGCACTGTATAAGTTTAAGGCGTACAGCAAAATGATTTAATTTACACACATCATGAAATGATGATCGCAGTAAGTTTAGTGAACACCCATCATCTTGTACAGGTATCAAATTCAAGAAACAGAAAAAAAAAGTGTTCCTTGTGATGAGAACTCTTGGGATTTACTTTCTTAATGACTTTCATATATAACATATCTCAGTGCTAATTCTATTTATCAGGCTGTACAAGGCATCCCTGGTACTTACTTATCTTCTAACCAGAAGTTCGTACCTTTTGACCACCTTTGTCCAAATCCCCCTCCAACACCCCACTAACTCTAGTGACCACTAATTTGATCTCTCTTCCTCTGATTTTGTTTGTTTCTAAAGTATACCCGACCTATAACACTATTTTGGTTCTTGATACACAACATCGTGATTCGATATTTTCATGCAGAGAAATATCATTATGTTTGTATATTGACTGGGATGACCCAACAGGAAAGAAAAACAAATGATGCAGAAGGAAACTGTACAAATGCTCCAGGAGGGTCCCCAAGTCCTGAGAGCAGAGAGGGTGCAGGGCCTTAGTGGACAGTTGGCCTGATCAACAGCAAAAGCAGTGAGTCCACAGAAATGGGAAAGAAGGCACGTGGATGTAGGTGCTCATGGGTGGAGTCTGTGGACACTGATTTCTGTTTGCTTCTATTTTCTCAGTGGAATGGGACTTCAGCTGAAAGCCAGAATTGGGGAGGAGGTGTTGGAAGTTCGAAGAGAGAGGAGAAATGTTAGGTATCTAGGACACAGGGGTTGGCAAACCACCAGCCGCCCCCACTGCTCTCACAACTCAGCTGCAGGTTGTTATACAGACGTGATGGCCCACAAAGCTGAACTATTTGTCCTTTAACAAAAAAGTGGACTGACCCCTGACTGGGGAGAATGGCAGAGAGGATGGACATGGGAAATGTTGTTGGATTACCTGGCAACACCAAGAGCCCCCACAAGGTTAATGATTATGAATTTCGGTGAGAGAAGTCAATATGTCCATGTTTGTCACCAGCAACATTCAGCTGAACGGGGACAGGTCCAAAGTAGAAGAGCTCCATTTAACCCTGGGGGTGGCTTAGCCAAGGGAGTGGGGCAAGTGAGAACCAAACAAAGGACTTGATGGCCTCTAAAAGGGAGTGCTTGTAAGGACCAGCTGTGGAATTTAAGCTGGATGAAAAAGGATGTGAAGATGAGAGGGTGATGAGAGACATCCAAAGGTGATGGGCTCAGTGGACTGGAGTCCCTTTTGGAGCTGATAACCTGCTGGAGTTAGGAAACTAGGGGGAGTGAGCTGGAAAAATAGAAGATGGTGGAGGGAAAGTGGGAGGCCTGCAGCTGAGATAGCAGAGGGGCTGCAGTGATTGGGTGTGACCCGGTCTGGGAGCCGAGGACAGGAGAAGAGGTAGAGCAGGGGTGAAATGGAGAACAAGGTCAACAGAGGAGATGAAGACAGGACCCGGGAGGCCCCCGTGTTGGAAGGACTCACCCATGGCAAATGTTGAGAAACATTATCTTGGGAATAAGGCAAATGGGTGACGTGTCTTCAGAGTCACACTGGAGCATGTCCTACAAGCCTACCTGGAGATCATCGAATTATCTAGGAGAATGTACTGGTGTTTGACTTTGCTATTTAGTATTTGATTAGAACTCAGACACTGTAAAGTTACACATTAACTTGTACATTTCTGTGCAGGGAACAGATAACCCCAAGGAGTATTAGTGTTACGGCCCAGAGGGACATTAACCAGTCCTGCATCTAACCTAGCAATCCTATCCTCACTTTGTTCTCAAAATGTTTATAAATGGTCAAATCCTCAAAGGGCTCTTGGAATCAGGTTTCTTATCTTATTGGTTTCTTCATTAGTGAATTCATCAATTTTTGATGTGTTCATTCTGTATTTTTATGAGAGCAGAGTTTTTAACTTTTAAAAAAATTGTAATTGGAGGAATATTAAAATCATCAACCATTTTAATGGGAGTCATGATGGAGAGAGTAATTGTATTTGGAGACAGGGTCTTTAAAGAGGTAGTCCAGTTGAAATGAGGTCATTAGGGTGGGTCCTAATCCAATAATGACTGGTGTTCTGAGAAGAGGAAATTTAGATACAGATACACAGGGACAACACGGCCATCCAGAAGCCAAGGAGAGAGACCAGAGGGGAAACCCACCCTGCCAGCACCATGATCTCAACTCTGCCCTCCAGAAGGTGAGGAAATAAATTTTGGTTGTTTCAGCCATTCATCCTATGGTACTTGGCTATGTCGGTCCCAGCAAACTAACAGGGCCACCTCGTCTTTCTTGCCTTAGTCGGGAAGATCACTGAAGATTTGGTGAGGGGATTTCTGTTCATGGTGTTAAGTATTTTACTGAATGAGCTAAGCTTAATGGGTGCAAAAAAAAAAAAAAGGATTCTTTCCCACCTTTCTCTGGTGTCACCCCAAGGATGAGTTCTTAAATGTCCTTACATGTAATCTCACGTAGATCTCATAGCTCTTCCAAGCCCTTTTAGTCCCACAAACAATCTCATTTCAGCAGTTAAAATATTCAGACTTGTGAATCAAATCATCAAAACTCTAAACTTCATTTGAAGTTACAGTGCTCCCCCCGTGAAGCCTGCAGTGAAGGAGGTGGGGGCGGTGGGCTTGCTTTCAGTCGCCACCTTGACCTCTCATTCCTCCTCCTTCTCTCAGGCCCTGGTTCTGACCCTTTCCACAGCTAGATCAACAGTGAAAGGATTCAGTTTCGCGCATTCTCACATGTAGCTATCCTCTGGCATTGGGGCCCCTAGGGGGAAGATGAGTGGAAGTCACCTTTTCCTGGCCGGGACCCCAACCTGTGATGCCTTCATGCAGGCCAGCTGCTGGGCTTCTGGGTCTCCACTCCTCCGTGGAGTCCCTGCACCCCTCCCTCCTAAGGCAGAGTCCTTTCAAGATGTCTGCAAGCCATCTCCTTCCCATGGATCCAGTGGACGCATGGGAAAAACACAGGTGTTTTTGTCATGCTGTTGATGGAAATCAACTCACATTCCAGTGAAACCATCTTTCTGGTGCTGTTGGGCTTAGGCTATGGTTCCTCATGAGGGACTAATGGAGACAGTCAAATACCAGTCCTCCGAATTGCAGGGACCACACGTACCACTTCAAGGCGTCCTTCTGAAGCCCCCCGGGTCACTTGCCTGCTTTGAGGGGAAGTACTCCTTCCCGTCCTTGTGGTGGGGCTGCCTTAGCGCCAGCGCTCTTCTCTGTAAAGAGCTTCCTCTCTCAGCCCTCTACTTCCTTGTCTTTCATAGGCTGGTGTTTATTTCTCCCCATGCAGTTTCACAGTCTCTTAGGATGTGCGGATGCTTGGCATCAATTCCACCATCAAGGGCCTTTGTGGCGGCAGAGTCTCATTTTAATGTCCTTTCACTCCCAGTCTGTGCTGAGCATCTGTCTAACGCATCGGTCCAGCCTGGATCATGGCGTCTCACGGCCGACTGGCAGGGCCATCAGATTGGGATGCAACTTTGGTAACCGACATGTCTCAAGAGTCTGGGGATTCAAATGGACAAACATCAACCAGAATGACTCACGTCTCATTGACTCATGTCTCCACCTGCTCAAGGAGGGCCTTTTCCTTCCGAAGAGTCCCCTCAAATAGTCAAGAGCCTCTAGACAGTTCATGTTTGGGAAAGGAAGCATGCCTGGTCCTGTGGGCACCCCTGCTGCCCTGCAGTGGCCGTTTACCTGATGGGTTATTTTACACCCAGTACCTACCACATCGGAGGCACCTCAAGATAACAGTGCAGAAGGGGATACCAGAGGGACAAATGCCTCTCTTTCCTTTGGGACATCTATCACACTCTAACCTTTGAATCTGAGCAGTACAGCTTGGGTCCAACATCTTAGTGAAATTTTTTGCACATATATCTCCCTTCACACACTGGTCCTAGAATTCAGTCATGAGTTCGAAATCTCCCTCAATTTGAGGATGTTACCATTTGTTAGGATCCTGACCTTTCCTCCCTACTCTCTGCTCAGGCTCCTGGCCACCCTGGATCAACCTGGCCCCAGTCTCTGCAGAGAACAGTCCCTGGGGGAGAGGAATCTGGAGCAGAAAGCATCTGAGGAACACACAGGACCAGCAGGGGCACCTGTGAGCAGATCTGTGTCCAGAGCTCTGCTTTGGGTAGCTGAGGGGGGGGGGGATACAACTCAGTGGTAGAGCTCATGCTTCATAGCATGCATGAGGTCCTGGGTAGGATCCCTAGTACCTCCATTAAATAAGTAAATAAAAATAAACCTAATTGCCTCTCCCCCACCAAAAAAAAAAAAAAACAAAAAAAAAAAACCCACAAACAAAAGCAGACCTCTGCTCTGGGACAGTCCCTTGAATGTACTGCTGGAATCCTGGCCACAATGAGCTCAGAGAGATGGGAGCTGCAGCTGCGGTGAGGCTTGGGGCCGTGCAATGGACTCGGAATCCAGCTCTGTGCTGGGCAGCCAGTGTGCCTCGCTTCAAACATCAAATCCCAGTGTTCTGCCGTCCGAGACATCCTGAACCTGTCACAGCATGTAGGCGCAAAGGAAACCACATGAAAAGAAATTCCCTTTACCCAGGCTGGGCTGGGCTGACTTGTTTGTTTGTTTGGTGTGTTGTTTTCTTTTAATGCTTTTCAGGATCAAAGCCCTTCACTGGATTTTTTTTTTTGGTGCAGTGGTGAGAAATGTAGTCTCCAAGCAAAGGTCATTGGACCAGACTTTGGGATTTAGTGACAGGGGAGGCTATAATTTTTCTTGCTGGCAGCCTTGGGCCACTGGAGAAAATTATAAAAGAGACACTGTGCCTCCCTGGTGCATGGCTGACACCAGTGAGATAGAATGACTAGAAAGTGACGCTGAGCCTACTTACAGGTAGAGATGTTTGCCTACATGAGGGTAAAACAACTTTCAGGACCAAAATGAACCATCAGGGCAATGAATCAATGGTGCTGGAATTTTTAATATTTATAGAATGTTTTCTTGGATCTGAATGCTAAAAATCATCCCTATGCTCATGTTCTACATAGAACTGTGCTTCAGGAAATTGAACCAGGCCACTTTGCAGTCTCACACGGCCTTAAGTGGGGACCTGGCCCCTGACATGGTGATCCTGGCATGCGCACCATCTACAGTCCCAGGCCCCTGAGCTGGCCTGTTTGCAGCTGGACTGGGCTGGGCTGGGCTGGGCAGGCCAGGCCCAGGGACTTGAGGTAGCTTCTCCCTGATACGGAGTCGGGGCCCAGGCAGAGTAGACAGAAGATATCCTGCCTGAGCAACCACCGCTGAGCCTCCAGGGTGGGACACAGCTGTGGGGAGCAGCTCAGGACCCCACCTGGCCTGCTGCCTCCTGCTGTGGGCGATGGGGGGGGGGGCCCAGGTGGAGACCGGCAAAGATGCAGCCATGGCCAGACTATGAAACAAAGAACAGTCACTGTGCGTGGTTTGGGATGGAAGACTGTGAGTCCTGGGCCGACGCCAGGCACCCAGGCCCCCTGAGAGTCAGTGGCGGCAGCTCCTACCATGAGAAGACAATGCGTAAGGTCGGCTCCTACTTGATTTATAAGCTGGAAACAGATCTGGTGCCCTCAGGGTGGTTGAAACTGCTTTCATAAACCCCGGCCCCCAGCATCAAGTGACTTCCACACAGGCTGGAAAGAGTCTCACGCCAGCAGCTGAGAAGGACTTCAAAGGCTGCCAGCCATCACTGGAGGCCTCTCCTGGGTGCCAAGGACTAGAAAATTGCCCTCTTTCCTGACGGAATGCTGCTTTTCCTCCCATTACCAATTCAGCGTTGACGCTAGCTTCCCGATGATGACATCGAGGCCATGGGGACTTCACGTCCTTGCTGTGGTGGCTCCAGTGATGCTATATATTGGGCTGGAAAGAGCTGAAGCCTGGAAGCTGGGAAACCTGGGACCTGGTCTTGGCTACAAAGCCAGCACTCTGCTCCTCAAACCTTAGGTATGTCTCTTCATCTCACTGGGCCTGGCGGATGACCATGGCCCCTGAGGAGCTGGAGGATGCACTTTGGTCTCTTTGTCACTTGCAATTCCATGTCTGGTGATGAGGGTGAAAGAGGGGTAGGTCTCAGGTTGACAGCCCAGATGTCACAGCTGACACCCCATACCCCAGGATTGTGGGCCCACTTGGCCCGTGAACACGGTGGGGGTTTGTGCTTGCTTTGGTCCAAGGGTCTCATGGGACTCAGGTGAGATACCACATGTGAAAGTTCTCCAACTCCAAAGGGGAATCTCCCTGGTAATAGGAATACTCACGGTGGACCGCAGTCCCAGGAAGGCAGGGTGTGCCCGCTGCTCCTGTTGTTGGAGTGAGTGGCCACAAGCCCTCCTACCCCCGTTGGTGTGCTGGGGCTTATTCAACAGGAAGGGGATACAAGCAACCGTGCATCATGATTCTTGAAGGAAAGTGTGCTCTTTCATCCTCTTTTGCTCTCTCAGTGACCCGGAGCGTGTGGGTGCAGGGCATTGCTATAAGCCAATCCGCCGTGTTTGACAGATAGAAAAGCAAACGCCCTGAGAGTTGTTCGAGGTCACAGGCCACGCTTTGGGGAACACTGGGCCTGAGGCTGACTGCCTATCTTCTGGTTCAGAGCTCTTTCTCTTTCCTCCCCTCTCCTCCCTCGCACCCATTAACCAACAGAGGCTTTGCCAACAGAACATCAAATATGCAGACTTCCCCCAGCAGGTGAGGAGACATTTCTCTTTTTTTCACTCACATCTTACATGCTGGGAAGCCACAGCCAGAGGGGCAGTATCGTGAAACACTCAGTTTCCCTTCTGAAACAAATACATATGTTTGTGCATGTGTGATGGGAAATTTACTTTAATTTCAGAATTGAAGCATCTCCTGGATTATACTAATGATAGGCCTTAGAATCTGAGTTATTCTGCCTTTATTATCACAGACCTCTTTCTTCCCTAGAGATATTTATACGTCAAAGAGTGAAAAAAATGGAAACACTTAGTGATCAAGAATGAATATGGTTTAGGGAGAAAAATAGGGAAGAACGTTTATTCTCAGGGGGTTGATGTCACTACCTGCCCATATCAGCAGGGTGGTGACACAGTGACTGCCCACCATCACCGGATGATGGCTACAGCCTGGGCAAGTCAGCAGCCTTCCCTGAACCTCTCCCAGACTTCAGGAGCAGAAGTGTCCTGGGCTTCTCTGCAGCCCATTTTGGGGGGTCCGGGGGGAAGGGCATCAAATGAACCATCCACACACAGGTGATCATTCCTGTAGCTCCTTACTTTCAGAGCATTCGGTACAGAAAAAAAGGAATGAGTTTTATGCAGAAGCTGCTCTTTGTATCTCCAGAGTCTTGCCTGATACATGCAATTGGATGTGTCTCATTTTCCTTTTAATCTGCAAGTAAAATTCTTCACTGTCTCCCGAGCAGGATGGAGACTGAAAAGCAAAAGTGTGTCTTACCAACTATGAAAACCTGAGCTCCTGGGGCTTCTACTCAGCCTGTCATGACTCAATCCCATTTTCCTGAACGGCTTGTTTAACTTTCAGAGGGTATCAGATGTCCTGTGGTGTAAATAATATTTGAACAAGAGGGAGATTATTAAGTTGCCAACTAAAAAGGCATTTTACAGATACCCCATTACCCTGTCTAAATACCCCTACTATTAGTGCGCTTGGAAACCTCCTCGTATTAAGTAATCATTTTAAAACAACACACATTGTTCAGTGGGAGGCACCCGATTCCAGCTCGACATTTAGCACTTAAAGGAGTTTAGAGACTCCAGACGGCCTTATCAACTCTCAGACAGGGGCACTAAACGTCAGGTGGGCTGCTTCTGCCTGGAAACCACAGGCTAGAGCTTGGATGAACACAGGCTCCAGTTAAGTGCTTAAAGTATTAAGAGACTCTAAAAACAAAGTGCACACCATTAGCCACATTGGTGCTGGCTTTTGATGGTCTACAATGTGTATTTGCGGCTTGGTCTTTGTCAAAAGTTTTTTTAAAAGCGAAGAGGGTGGGGTGGAAGTGACATGCTTATAACCCTTCTACAGGACATAATAGAATAAGAAGGGCCCATTAATGAGTCTGGGCCAGTGAGCATTTCTAAACATCTGATTTTCCCCTTTAAACACAATTAGGTCTAAGAGGCCACCAGAAGGGGGACAAATACAGCTCTAATGAGAAGAAACTGCTGGTATGTATTCACTAGACAATCAGAAAATGTGAATAAAAAAAGCACTGGATGAGAAAGTGGATTTTTTTCACACTTAAAACTACAGAAGCCAAACTTTGATCTCTTGTAAGAATAGTGGATGGAAATTTAATTATTTTTGTCTTCACTTGATCTAGAACATTATTTAGATGGAAGAAAAAATAATCTTCCATGGGGTAAGACACAAGGTTTTTCAAAGTACTTTTGCTCCTACTGTCTTGATTTGAGCCTCAAAAGAGCTCCGTGAATTGGGTACAACTAGGTACATTTTACAGATTGGAAAATAAAGATACCAGGTCTGCAACTCTCTCTGAATGCTCAACTTCAAGCTTGCCTTTTGGGCTGGGGCCGGCGAGAAGTAGCTCTAGAACAAAAATACAGGCGACCTGGCTCCTAGTGGAACTTCAAAAATTCAAACCCAAACCAAAACAAACATCTGAGACATTCTAGGGAGATGCTCTTTTCCTTGGTGATGGACTAGTATGGCTCCCTCAACTCACTCTAACACCCAGGAAAGAGGATCATTCTTTAGGCTTTTGTCCCAATGTCAAGTCAGAGTTCTAGAGTCAGAGAACCTTCACTTAATCCCACTTCAGCAGATGGCACTGACCTTTGGTTTTTCCCTTGAGAAAACTCTTTGCATGATCATGAAGGTTAATTATGATATGGGTAGAAGATGCTTGACACACACTATGGGCTCAATAAAGAATTGGTTCCTCTGTTCCATGGTGGTTGCCCTTGGCTCATGTGGATTCCAGAAGAGAGACCCTAAAAGGCAATGCAGTTTCCTTGTGGTCTGAGACACTCTCATTTTTTTTTTATTGAAATATAGTTGTTTTACAATATTGTTTTAGTTTCAGATGTACAGCAAAGTGATTCAGTTATACATATATGTATATATCTATATTCCTTTTTTTAGATTATTTTCCATTATAAGGTATTACAAGATATTGAATATAGTTCCCTGTGTTCTACAGTAAATCCTTGTTGTTTTTCTATTTTATATATGGTAGTGTGCATCTGTTAATCCCATATTCCCAATTTATCCCTCCCCCCACTTTCCATTTGGTAACCATAAGATTGTTTTCTATGTCTGTGAGTCTCTTTCTGTTTTGAAATAAATTCATTTGTGTCATTTTTTTAGATTTAACACATCAGTGATATCATATGATATTTGTCTTTGATTTATTTCACTTAGTATAATGGTCCATCCATGTTACTGCAAATGGCAATATTTCGCTCTTTTTTATGGCTGAGTAGTATTCCATTGTATAAATATACCACAACTTCTTTATCCAGTCATCCACTGATGGACATTTAGGCTGTTCCCATGTCTTGGCTATTGTAAATATTGCTGCTATAAACACTGAGGTGCATGTATCTTTTCAAATTAGAGCAACAGAAACTCTATCTCTTATTTGGATGGTGTAGTTATGCAAGCAGTCATGCCACCCTGCCCCCACTTTCTGACTGATACCGCACACACGCAGGCCCTACGTGGCATGAGATAAGGCGACATAACCCACTATCCCCATGATCTTTCCACACGGCTGTACTTCCATCTGTGAGAGAGAACATGAGACTTTCACTCCCAAGTCTAGCTCTCTATTCCAAATAATCAAATTTAAATAGATGTGTTATACTTGAGTTTACCCCTTATCACTGAATCAATCTAGTCTTCAATTTAGATATTAGTTTATCTGGTATCTTTTCGTTTTCTGTTTTCAAGACATGCTCTGATAAAGGTACTCTTTTTATGCTCTGTCCCAAAGAGTCAGCCCCATTTTGACCACTGATTCAACAAATACTCCTCGAGCACCGACAGTGCAGGCAGCAGGTGCTCTGCTAGGTGTTAGAAAGAACACTGTGAACAAGATCGCCTGCAGTTCCTGTTTTCATAGGGCCTGCTTGCATTCTAGAGTGAGAAATGAAGAGATAAATAAAATAAATCCAGGTTCTGATCTGCTCTTAAAAATATATATATATAGAAAGTTGAGAGAGTACGAGTTAAGATTCCATGAGCAGTAAATGCATCTCCGAGGGGGGACATTCAAGCTGAAATCTAAAGGAGATTCAGCAACACTCTGCTTTCAAACCAAGCCTGAGCCAGGTACATAGCGCAAACAGCTGGCTTCTGCTACAGTACCCTTAATCCAGCAAGGATCTGGCTATCATTTCAACTTTACACACGCACACACAGAACCTTTAAATACACGCTTTTCCTCTGTGAAGTCATGAACTGATGTTTCTCTGAGATGATATTTTATAATGCAAGACAAATGTCAGTTAGGGCCCAGGACTGCTGAAGCTCCAAGCCTTCCAAAAAGCCATTTCTGGAAAACATAAATCATTCCGTTGGCTTTCATGATAGATGTTAATGTGGCAAAGGTTCATTCTTTACCTCATGCTCAATCATTCTCAGCAGCGTCTTCACTGGCCTTACATTTTCTGTAACTCCAGGCAGGTTTTAGAGACTCTGGAAAGTCCCCTAAATCATGAAGATGCGCCTTCCCTGCTTAGAAATGATTTGTCAAGGATTTCCCCTAAATGGATGGGCCGTGGGAGCAGCAATCTCCCAGCTCCCCGTGGCTCTGAGAAAGACAGCTGTTTTCCTAAATCGGACTCCATCTGAATTAGCCTTGTTGTGGTGGGGAGGTGGGGTGGGGCTGGGGGTCCTGAGACTACAGATAAGACCACAGAGTCAAATCCTATAAGCAGGGGTTTCCACCAGAAGCTGTGTTGTGAGATTAGGCAGATTTTTGTCTATCAAGGCAGTGAGTGAAGGAAAGAGCCAATAAGAAATATATTACTAGGGCGTCTTCTTGTCTTCTTTCATTGCTATTTGTCCACTGATTCCATGGAAATTGTTAGCTTTGGGGCGATGAGGCAAACACCCTGACATGATGAAGGACACGCCTGCATATGAAATAGTATCCCTTTGAACACGTGCTTGAAAAAGGCCAGCTAAATTGGTGGAAGGCCCATGTGTACCAGGAAAGCGCTACTTTGGGGCATTTTTTAATTATTTGACTTCTCCACGGGGAAAAGAGAAGCTTGACTTCTGTGCTCGGATGTTGTATGAAAGGAAAAGATAATGCTCATTTTGTTGCCATATTAGATTATCTGAGGATTGTTTATTTTCCATTGCTTCTCCAGCAAGGCAAAAGGGATCTGGAATCCTGGTTTGCACTGAGCATGTCTGTTTTCCGTGTCTTTGCATAAGACTGCATGGGAAGCGGCCTGCGTGTTCTGCCCTAAATGGACTTACGACACCCTGAACAAGGCTCAAGATCTTTCCCAGGACTGTTTTTGATAGTCACTGCTTGTGACGTCATCAGTGACCTGGGCATCTGATTTGATCCCAGGCTCTCTCAGGCCCCAAAATACCAATCCCAGTTCTTGCAACACAGACAGAGTCAAGTTTTAATGGGCTTGTCCTGGTGCCATATCTAAGCCTGGAATCAAGTTTGACGTTCAAAGCAAAGCTGAAGTCACCATAACCCTATAGAATGACTAAGGCCATTAAAAGTTGCACCAGGATTTCTGTCGCCACAAAGGGCAGACAGGTTTTTTAGGTCTCTCTTTTCAGACAACACACTTGTAGCATGGTAAGTGGAACACAGATTACTTGGCTAGAGGTGGTAAAGCACTGAGTCATCCCTTCAGCAAAAAAACAAACAACAACAAAAAAACCCGAGGAAAGGCTGGGACAAGGAACCTGACACTGGTGGCCTCTCAACTCTGGGGCCACGTCTGCTTAGACCTCGAAGGCAAATTCCCTGTGGGTGTGAGTCCGGCTCCACATCTCCAGTGACGTCACATTGCTAGAGGGTTACCTGGTGGCAGGGATTTAATCAAAGCTGGGGTTACCCCTTGAGGAATCGGAGAACCTGAGCTTTGGAAGCTGAGGAATTTGTTCCTCTTTTTCTCTGGTTCGTAGCAGCCTCGCCTGTAAATTGTAGATGATAAAAATGCCGACAGCTCAGGGAGCACGCGATCGTTGGATCAGATACCTCCTAATAGTAGATCCATCCCCCTCTCCCTTCCTCCACCTCCATTTGGAAAAAAGTATATTGGACGAAGATTCTTTTAAAGCATCTTCTAAGGCTAGAAAACTGATGACTTTTTTAAGAAAATGTCATTGAACAGCATCTCTCTACTGAATATATCCATATATTTGCAACATATAGAAGTAACTTTGCTTACAGTTTCTCATTTACCCTTCCTGAAGCTTCTGCAGTGTGGATATCATAATCATCACATTTTACAGAAGGGAAAGTTGACATTCAAACAAGTTTATCGACTCACAGGAAAATCACACCTTGGATCTCTGCAGGAGCTGGGGTTTGAAGCTAGATCAATCTCATTTCCAACTCTGTATCCCTTCTATAGGCCCAAGTTCCATCTGATAACAGCAGATTGTATATTCTAAAGCAAATCCAAGAGAGGCAGAGTCAGATGGCAAGATCAGTGGTTATCAAACATCACAGCATTTACGAGAAACGTGGGATGCTTACTAAACGAGGAGTCCCAGGCCCCAGCCTGGAGATTCTGACTCAGCATTTTTAGGGAAGGGCCTGGGATCTGCATGTTAACAAACTCCCCAGTGGGGTTCAGTGGTCCACAGTTCCTGACTGGGGAAACACACCTGGACACCCTATTTGTCAATGTGTCCCCACAGCCTGCCTCCATGACAAAAAACCAGGACACACCCAGAACCATATTTGCTCTCTAGGAATGGTACTGAGCTGAAGAAAGACAGGTGCCCCAGTGTTGAGTTCTCTAAACATCTGAGCCCTTGGTTGTCACACGTGCCATGGAAAGTCACGGGCCATCTCTGCCCACTGCAGCCATCCTGCTCAGGGAGGGATTTCCACAGCACAAGCGATTACTTAGTGCTGTAAGTAACTACTCACAAACGATCCATGTCCTATAACTAAGTGATGGACTGAAGAAAATATCTAGATTCAGCCTTTCTTGAAATTTATAGTTGTTTTTCTTTTTCTCAAAAAAATGTGGGGAAGAATGTTGATTCATTTGAACTCCCAAAGCTCTGATCATGAACAAGTCTCCCATCCATTCCAGAAAATATGCAACTCTGTTCACTTCTCTGAATCAGAGATATCCTGGGACCTGCCTGCAGAGGGCTTCGGCTGACTTGCCTGCATTCACAGCCCAGACCATCCTCTTAGAAAAAAATCTGTTTTAAATCACAGGTGCTTCCCAGAGGAGGAGCCAACCGCAGGCTCTTAGGACAGTGGTCCTCGAACTCTGGCTGCCTCAGAATCCCCCAGGAGGTCATGCGAATAGAGACCACTGGCTTCACCCCGCAGATCCAGACTCAGCAGGCCTGGGTAGGGCCCCAGACGCTGCTTTCTCACAAGCTCTCAGGTGACGCCAGTGCTACGGGTCTGGGAACCGCAGTCTGAGAGGCACTGCCTTTGACATTAATTCTGAGCCAAAATCAAGACCTTTAAACTTCCATAGCTGTGAGGAAATAGAAGTCCTTTGCCTCAGTTCCAGCTTGGGGAGAAGAGGCTTACTCAGTTAACTCCTGTTAACTGTGTTTCTATAAAAGCAGTCAAAGAATCTGTGGTAATGTTTCTATGAATGCTTGGATGAGCACGTATTTAGAAAATAAAGGTGTGAATGAATGAAGAGACAAGCTCCCAGTGGAGCTTGCTCATGTCACAGGCTGTCTGTCACTGCAGAGGTTTCAGAGACATCCGGGGGCCTGGTCTTTATTCTGTGTCTGGTTGACAGAACAACCGCGAAAGAATTGCATCTTTTTCATCCAAACACAAGGAGATCTCAATGAATGAAACAACCCACATTTTGGAACTTCCTTCCTGAAGGGCTTCTCCATGTGTGTATTATGCCACATATGGCAGTGCTTAAAAAACAAAAACTGACACTGGAGTTTGGTAAATCTTTCATCATTTCCTATGCATACAGTTAGGCTAACGGGTCTCTGGAGTTTAGAGAGCCCTCCTCATTTGGTGGCCCAACAGCTTCCCTGGGCATCTGTAGGTCTCCGGACTCTGGAACTTCTCACCAAGGGTGGTGTGAGTGTCTTCCATCATTCTTCAGTTCTTTAAACACCCTGGCATAGATATAATAGTGTTTGAGGATTTAAAAATTCCAAATCTTGAGGAAAGGCTTGGCCATCGGTGTGTTAGAAGCATAACAGCTTCCCTACCCCAGCGCTGGGCTGCTGGATGCCTTGTTGGGCTCTCAGCCTCATCAGTGTTCTCCTCTGATGCTGTCTTTTCACCTGAAGACAGTGGTATGAAAACCAAGTTGCAACTGGGATCAGAGAGTCTGTTACAGATTCATTTCAATGTTTTAGGTCGTATCTTGAAATGTCATGAAGTGGCAATTGCTGGAGCAGATGGTCTTGTTTGAAAACGGTATTGACAGGCCACATTTCCTACACTCTTGTAGGCATTTGGGCAAGATTCAGAAGCTGGAAAATGAACAAAGTGAGGTGTTGACACTCTGGGTCTCGTGGTATAAAGCTCTACCCCCACTGCAGACAGGGATCTGTGGACCTTTTGTTTTTAGGAAAACACTCTCTCAGTCTGCAAACAGATTGCATTGTCCCTTAGAATTAATACTCATCCATAAGAAATGAGTGTGCATATGTGTGTTTGTTCCTATAGTTTAACTGTTATGATCTTTTTGTTTACACGTAACAGAAAGCATTCTCCCTCATTGAAATTGGATTAAGAAAAAAAGGAGGGGAAGTAAATGTATTAGCTTGTGTTACTTTATAACTCAGAAGTACGCAGGCTTCAGGAACAGCTTGCTCCAGAGCTCAAATGAAGTCATCAGCATGATGTTTCTCTCTCTTCATTTCTTGGCCCTACTTTCACTAGTCAGAGTGCCAAATGATCCTCTGAATATAACAGTGGAGATCAAATGCTCACCTCTTAACCAACCTCTGTGGCCAGAGGAGCTGAGTTACATGCTGCCCCAGACCACGTGGGCTGAGAGTAAGCAGAGCTGAAACCCAAGGGAGAACTAGCGCCATCACTGGAAGAAGAGAAATGGATAGAGACGTGCAGGCAGTAGCTACCACAAATGGATAACAATGGATGATCAGAAAGGATGAAGACATGGGGAAAGCTCAGCAGGGACTGGACTTGAGGAACCCACAGTACCCTGGCCTAGTGTGCTTCCATGCCTCCAGCATTACTGTGGACCAAAATGTTTAGCCTTTGGTAAATGTGAGTTATTTTGTCTTAAGATTTCATTGCTGGATAGAACTACGGGTAAGAAGTGAAGGTCACATTTCATGGCATTACATTCATAGAGTTAGGATCAGCAAAGCAAATTTCCTCTTGCCTTTCCGATATTATGCAGTAAGATAACTTTCTTTATTTCCTTAATATCATTTTCTCAAGGAAGATCAGATTCATGTTGCACTTCCTTGGTTACAGCTCCGGTCATGAGATCCCACCACTTACTTAGCCTGTGACCCTAATTAAGTCATTTAAACTTTCTGGACCTCAGATTGCTTTCCTGTAAAATGAAGAAGTGGGTTAAGTGATCTCAAAGTCTCCTGCTAAGTAAACAAATGTGGTGGGAATCCCAGCTTCAGCCTAAATTGCCTTCACTCTTGGGATTCAGATGTGACTAGCCATGCCTGGGAAACTAAGAAAGCAAGTCCTGGGGAATCCTAAGGAAAGAAAGAGCCAGACAGAATCAGCTAGAATCATGGTCTCTCTCACCTGGGTTTCCTCACAGACCCCAGCTTCCAGCAACGCATTTGAGAATCTTTTGTATACAGAGAGAGCAGTAAACAAATGAGATGTCCCACTAAACTGTTACAAGAATATGTATCACCCAGAACAGGAAGGGGGTCTTTTCTCTTTCCCACCATAACACACCATACAGTGTGGCACACTGAAGACTCCAGAACATCTGCTCCAACTAAATGTACAAATGGACACACAAAAATCCCTCTCATTGAAAATTTGCAAGCCACCTCTGCCAACCAACTCTTCAAAAATCTTCAGATGTGAACATCTAGTTAAATATAATGGATTGAAAAATACACATTTAACTCTGCTTCTTCCCTAAACACCAGTAAAAGGATGGAAGAGAATTTTCTAAAAGGCCCACAGGGGAAAAAGAATGGAAAAAGAGACCACCACAACCAGATTTTGAAGGCTGGAAAGTGAAAGGATGACTGGTAACTGACTCAGAGGACCAGAGACCCTGAACTCTGAGCCCCCGCGGAGGAAAGACAAAAAAGACAAAAATAACTGTATTCACACCAGGCCACAACCACTCAGATAACCATGTCAGCCAGTACATCTGGAAGTGGGATAAAGGTGACACTGAATGCTTTTTGTTTGGCATTCGCTTTCACCCCATGGATATACCATAATTTATGTAATACTGTTTATTTAATATTTTAACATTATGTAGTTATTTCCTCCCCCTGCCTTTTTTTAATGTCACAAATTATGCTACCTGCAACACCCTGGCACATAAAAATTCTGCATGATTCTCTAATTATTTCCTTACGATAAAACCCTAGGAGTGTTCTTACTTCAAAGACTTTAAACACGTTTAAGGCTTTCACAGCTACCGCCCAAACACCCAGGGAAGGTCCGCGCGAGCGTTGGCTCCCAGCTGCAGACGATGACACCCCCACCTCCTCACACCCATGCCAATTCTAGGGGTCATAATCCTTCTCAGACTTTGACACCCTGATATGAAAAAGTGTACCACTCTTTAATTTGTATTCCATTGAATGATAATGAGGTTTATAGCATTAAATAACCCATTACTGGGTCCTTATAATTTTTGAGAACTGCTGTGCAATATCCTTATGCCATCTCTTCCTTGGATTGTTTTACTCTTGCTATTTTGTGTTAACGCTTCATGTAATACAAACACCTTTTGCTTATATGTAAAAAAGTGTTACATTTTCCCATTTGCTACTTACATCTAAGCTCCTTTTAATGCTAAGAGTTTCTGGCTTTACATGTCTCTTTTCCTCAACATGGTAAAATTCATTCTCATTTTGTTTGGATGGAAATAACATTGAGCATGAGAAGGTAGGTTTTGTCAGTAAGAAGATGGCCTGGACATTCTGGAATCTGGAGTGGAGACGTGGGTCAGAGAGGCATTAAAGGAGAGACATGAGAGTATGCTCAGTCCCTCTCTGTGGGAAGGCAGAAAAGACACCAGAACGTGTAGAATTTCTGAAGATTGAGAGGGAATAGAGAAAAAAAAGGATGTTGGACAGAAAACAAACTTATGGTTACCAAAAGGGAAAGGGTGGGGCGGGGGGATAAATCAGGATTTGGGGACTTGCAGATACACACTGCTATATATAAATATATATACAGTATACATAAAAGAGATAAACAACAAGGACCTACCATATAGCACAGGGATCTATACTCAATATCTTATAATAACCTGTGATGAAAAAGAATATAAAAGATATGTGTGTGTGTGTGTGTATAACTGAATCACTATTCTGTGTACCAAAAACACAACACTGTAAATCAGCTATACTTCAGTTTAAAAAAAAAAAAAAAAGGATGTTGGCTAACCATGAACAGCCTTGCAAAAAGCTTTATAGCTACCTGGCAAGAAAACGGGGGCAATGAGTTAAAATGTAGGGTCCCAAAGAAAAAAAATTAGACATGATGGTTTTCTTAACTTAAAAAAAAAAATCTGACTGATGTAGAAGCAGTTTCTTTAAAAGATTATTAAAGGTGACCTTCCTCTCTTTGGGGACCCCCCTGCACTGCTTGGTCAGTTTATAATTTTGTGCATCTAACTCTGTGGCAGAAACAGTTAAGAGCAGACCCTCTATAGACCCCACTGAATGTAAGTAGCTGATCCAGGTTTGCAACCACAAATTTCATTTGGATCAATTCATTTCAGCATCCCTGAAGGAGTTGTTTTGTTTTATTTTGTTATGTTTTTTAAACTTAAGATTTTGCTAAGAAGGCCCCAAAAAGAGCTTAGAAGAACTGAACCATATACAGAATGAACTATGGACCATGTACTAAGTAACCACAGATAATATAAAGGTGTAGCTAGACCATGCTCATTAACTATTAACTCTGCAGAAGGAGTGGGGAAAGGCCAGCCCGTGTTCCTTTCTTTTGTCAACATCCCAATGCTGTTTTCACCCAGGGGTCTGCCTTTGTGTCTGTCCCACACCAGTCCATTCCTTCCACTGATATGAGTCCCCATCTTACTATCCCTTCCTTTAATTGCAGATGATATGTTAATTGCACAGAGTTCTTAGAATTCAGTCTTAAATTTAATATATGCTATTTAACTCGGTGTCCACTGAGTTGGCAGATACTCTTTCCATTTGCTGCTGAAATTCTGGAGATTCCTTTCATTCTAAAGCAAATGTATTTTCTGCCTCCTAAAAAAGGCAGACTTCTCTCTACTAAATAATGGGAAGAGGTTATCAATCTTCCAGATTTTTGGAGGGAAAACATCACACCTCAGTCTAATCTTCCCCCATTAATTATGCAAAAGCAACTTAGTTGGTTATTTCCCAAGCCCCACTATTTAAAAAAAATTTTTAATTGATATATAGTTAATTTACAACACTGTGTCAGTTTCTGGCCAAGCCCCACTGTTAAGAGTCCTCTCCCCTCACAGAGAGGGAGCAGAGGCTGTTAGCTTGTGTTCACTGGGCTTTACCTACTGCTCTGTATGACAAGTAACTTTTGTTTTACTTGGTTTACAGATTCCTAACTTGTCAAGGTGATAAATTAGAGCATGAAATTAATTCTAAACCCCAAATCCTTCAGATAAAAGATCGTTGAGACCTGAATGGACCTCTGACTGCTCTTGTTCCTATGCAGTCTGAACTTTCTTGTTCCATTAGGTGTTTCAGTACAGAGGGTCAGTGTGACACTGTGATGAGATCTGTCAGATGTTTCCCATACTGGGGCAAAAGGAGACAATGACAGTTAAGGAGAGATATGGTGAGTGATGAGTCAGACATATCAAGGCTCCGTGGAGTTGGGATGAAAGTGACAAGAGGACAGAATGGTGGGTCAGGAACAGTGCTCCCAGCTAGAAAGCCTTTCCAGGAGGATGGATTGTTGTACTGCCCAATATTTTATGGACCTGATCAGATTCTTAATCATGTTCCCACAGACTAAGTGCAGACTACAGGAGGGAGTGGGAGAGGCATTTTATAAAATAAATCAATGGGAAAATTAGATTCACTTCCCCACAGTTCAGCTTACAGTTAGGAGTGAACGTGGGGGACATACTTGCCCCATAAAGTAAGAGCACATTGTGACCTAGATTCCATCTGAAATCAGATCTTAATCCAGAGGTGCAGGGCTGTGGAAAACCCAAGGTAGGGCAGATTTTAATCCACTTGTAACTTTTTTTTGTGATCCACTTTGATTTATTATTGACTTTGGCACTGAGGTCTGTACTCTTGGCTCCCTTCCCAACACGCATCCTATGAGCTCTTTCTTACTAACAGAATCTCTATTTTGCTCTCCCCCTTCTAAGTGGTCAGGTCCTTCATGGGAGGCTGGATGCTACCAAACAGGGAGACCTGAGCAGATGTCTGCTGAAGGGCATTGGAAAGCAGACTTCAGTAAGACCCCGTGCGGGTGCTTGTGATTCCAGAATAAGGGACCCATTGCAAGCATGGGCTCCCAGCCCAGGACCTGGACAACACATTAAGGATGCAGAAGAACTGAAGGCATCTGGGTCCTTGATGACAGTGTTGAGACATCCAGACTTTCACTTATATGAAGAGAAATGTCCTTATAATCTAAGACATGGCTCACTGGGCTTCCTATTACTTTCAGATGCAAGTATCCAGCTACAGTTAGTGTTTAATTTAAACATCATCAGTGGGTAGACTGCTCATCTATTTTATATGTTCATTTGTGGCAGAAAAAAAAATGATTCAAATGTATCCTAGAACACAATGAGATTTTTCAGTGATCTACTTAACAAGAACAGAAAACATACTTTGGTGCCTGCTTTTATCAGATATTTGCTTAATTTCAGAAGAGTGAAATTTATTCTCTCTTGCATGTGGAGTTCAAAAATTACATTTTAATTTTGCTTGTAACTCTGAAGTTGTTAGCATACTGTGATCCAGCATTGCCAGACTGAGCTTACTCAGCTTATTAAAAAATATTGGCAAAATATTAGCAACATCTGATATACTCATCATATATTTAAGAGCTATTTCGTAAATAAGATTTCTTTATTGGCCAAAGGGATTTTTCATGTGGAATTTACACCATAACCTTCCTATGAACAACCAATGTGTATCCACGTTAGTAATTAGGTTGACCCATGTGAAACTGTCAATTTTATAGGTTAAAAATAGTCAATGATCTTCAATTGCACATGGTTCATGATGTCATCAACCTACAAAATTGGAACTTATCCATTCTCCCTGTCATTACAAATCACTCTGAAAAGTCTGAGGTATAAAGACCATGCCTTAATAAAATCGATCATTTCTACACCATTAAACAACAGTTTTCAATGTGTTCAAATGTATCAACAAGTGACTAGTTAAGTTCATTGCATTGACTTTTTATCAAAGCCAGTATTCTTGTGATTTTTTTCCCCCATAACATGTTGGGGCTGCCAATATAAAAGCTACATTTTTTTTTTGCTTAAATTTGTTATGTTTTAAAAGCAACATAAACTTCAAAAGACTTTCCGCTGCATATGCCAGATGTTTCACAATGTAATGATCTTCTCATATTTTCCTGACTGCCCATGTCATAAGTAAAATATAATAATATCCCCAACCTTCCTTCTCTCAGTTTCATTGTCTCAGGCTCTGAATAAATTCATCAAGAGAGTTTCTTGCTCATTCTCAGCTTCTTCTCTGAACTGTATTTTTAGAAGGGTATTAATTATCTTTTCATTAAAGACTGAACAAAGTTTAATAATCCTTCCCCAGGTGGATCTGTCCTATCCTTGTAAAGATGCAATTTACATCCTGCTTTAGGTGCATTTAAATGATCAGACTGAAAGCTGGCTTGCCAGAAGACCTTCAGAGCTGTGCTCCAGTGGACACTAAGCGCTATGAGCTTAGTCACTGAGCCCGCTGTGTTCCCTGCTATACAGGGTCTGACTCCAGTGTGGATATTCAATAAATATTTATTAAAATCAAAGCACAAGTGAAACTTCTCCATGGTACATTAAAATTGGGCCCGCCTATCTTCTTCATTTGAGGTTGAACCATAGGAAATTGCTGTTTTTATGAGACCAAAGGACTGAACACAGGCAATTTCATATGGTTCAACCTAATAAGAAATAGAGACCCAGAAAATTTAAGGTTATAAATTTACAAAGGTATTACATTATTATTGACTATATTCCCCATGCTGTACAAATTTTTGTATGGTGACAAATGGTAATTAGACTTATCCCAGTGATGACTTTATAATGTATGTATAGTATACTGTATTATATGTATAATTTATATACATATTGTAATGTATAATGTTGTGCACCAGAAACTAACATAATGCTGTAGGTCAATTATACTTAAAAAAATACAACCAAATAGACAAACAAACAAACTCAAAGACAAAGAGATCAGAAATGTGGTTACTAAAGGCTGGAGGAGAGAGAATTGAATGAAACTGGTCAAAAGGTACAGATTTCTAGTTTTAAGTATGGAACAGGGATGTCACATACAACATGATTAACCTCATGAACACTGCTCTATGTTATATATGAGAGCTGTAAAGAGAGTCAATGCTCAGAGTCCTCATCACTAAGAAAAAAATAACTTTTTCTTTTTCTTTTATTTTGTATCCATAGGAGATGATGTTCACTAAACTTATCGTGATAATCATCTCATGATGTATGAAATCAAATCACTATGCCATACACTAGAAATTTATCCCGTGCTGTATGTCTTACATCTCAAGAAAACTGGAAGGAAAATAAGATTATGTTTCCAAAGCTGAGACTGGGATACATGCTGTTTCCATGTGGCCTATTTATCCAGGAGGAAGAGGCTGAACCTGCTGTTGCTGTGATCACGCTCGGCTGGCCATCTGTGTGCTGTCTGTAGTGCACATGACAGCAACATGGCATGATGGGAAACCAACAGTCCAACACCCCAGGGAACAGGCCACTTGACTTTCAGGGAGGGGCCAGCCTCTCTGCCTTTGCTCAGCCTGGCTGGATGCCAGCTGTGCTGCCCGCCTCGTGTGTGAGAGAACACTGGCAGAGCCAGCAACTGGCTGTGAAGTGCTGCTAAGGTTACAGAGAACTTAGAGGTCACCCGTCCTTCCTATACCATCTTAAAGATGAGGATGCTGAACCTGGGGAGATGAAGCAGTTTGCTCAAGGGCATGTAGTTGACTCAAGGTCACGTAGTTGCCTCAAGGTCACAGAGCTTGCTCATCTGGGGGTAGCAACTCCAGGCAATGGCCTGTTGTGCTGAGGAACTCAGATTCTTCACTATCTTTAATGGTGTGGGTTTCATGCCCTGCAGACCCAGAGGGATAGCAGATCTGGTGCCCTTCTGATCAGCAGGGTCTGCCTGTTTCCAAAACAGCCTGCCCGTGGACACGTTCTCCTGGCATGGCCACTCTCTCCATCAGACCCTTCCATGGCCCCAGCCAAGAGCCCTCCTTGTGGAATCAAAGCACCTGGTCCTGATGTTCTGAGCAGTTCTCCTGTCTGCTTCTCCTGCACCTCAGGCTTCTGCGCCTCTCCTCTGGGTCTCGCAGTTCCTGCCTGTCGGGTGTGGGCAGCCCCACTCACTCTGCCATCTGATATGTGCCCACAGCCTGTTTTCAACCTGCCTGGCTTCTGTCCAGCTTCTTTTCCTGATTCACGTTCTTTGTCTTTGCCCCAGTTCTGAGTCATTATCTTCCTCTAACCCCTATACCTATTGAACCTGTCAAGCTCTGCCCCTGACTTTCTGTCCCTACGTCCACAGCAGCCTAAACTCCAGTGGATGCCAGCTTCGCCACTCACAGGGATGCCTTCTTTAGAATTCACCTTGATTCCTCCTCCTTGGGTGTAAGCTTAGCTCCACAGAGACATGTGGTGAAACATGGGGGTGTTTGGTGAAATCGAAGAACACCTACATTACACACTCTAGTGTATGAAGCACTTACATAAACACATTCAGTGCCTCCTAGAACTCTCAAGTCAGACTCGTAGTGGGCTTGAGATCATTTGGAAAAAATTCCAATTTGTTGACACTATCTCAAAGTCTGAGTCTGTAGTTCTACAGGTTACAAGTATCCGTTTTCTTAGTACTCCATGTGGTTTTGACCAACAGCCAGGTTTAGATACCACAAATGCAGTCTACCTTCATCTCAGAAGAATGATTAGCTAGCGTCCAAGTAAGCATCACCTAAGTAAGAAAACCTGCTGTTCTGAAAGGCCTTACTGTGGCCATGCTGGGTTGAGTATCTCTCACTGTTGGGATGGCTGTCCTGGTCTGAACCGAAGCCAAATTTGGGCTAACAGATTATAAACAGAATCCAAATAAATATAAGATTCAACAATAGGACATTCTAGCGCTCTTGTCAGTACCATAGAAAAATCTCAACAAATTTCAGTCATCCTTCTCCTGGAGAAAAATTATATTTTTATCATTTGGGGAAATTCTAATATTATAATTGATCAAAGGACAATAAGTCCAAAACTTCATTATTTGTCTCCAGCAGGAAAACTCTTGATGGTTAGAAATGGGAAATGGGGAAATGTTTTTAAGACTTAACATCTTTGATTCTTCTTCTCTTTCTACCTTAAAACTCCAAGCTTCAGAGAGGTCAGTGTTTCATCTACAAAATGGGAGGATCACTGTTTCCACCAAAGCCAAAGCCGAGTTGGCTTCATGGGAAAGAAATGCTCAACTAGGGGTGCTTTGATGACATTCTGAAGCCATCCTCATCCTGCTGGAAGGCCCTCAACACGGGCAGGTGAGTGTCATCTAATTCTGAGATCCCACTGAGGCAAGAAGTTCATGCAGACCTGCTTGGTCATATACAAGTTGATTTTTCATAGCAAAAAGCATTGAGACAAGGCCGACCCTTTTCAGGCACTGTGGGGCTTCGAACACCTGTATTTATATAGCAAAAGGGAGAAAGAACTGGAAAACACACAGGCAAATGCACTCATTGAGGTAGAACCAAATGCTTCTTCTTCTGTTAAAGCTGCAGTGGGACGGCTGCCCCCTAGAGTATACTACTGAGGAACAGGTGCTGAAGCAAATCTCCCATACTACAGAGTGTGACAATTTGCAGTGATGAGGACAGTCATTCCCCAGGTGCCAACCTTTTCTCTATCTGCAGCCTCCACTAACCCTCTGAGCCACCTTGACACTCCTATCTCCACAATGCAGGAAACTCTTCCAGTGAAACCTGAACAAGGTCAAAGTGTCAACCCTCCACCTTCACGACTCCAGCAGCATGGCCAGCAGTGAGCTGGTGGTTAGCAGTTACACCAGACAAGCCTGTTCCTACCCAGTGATTTCTGGAGAGGAGAGCAGGATCTGTGTCAAAGTAAATGTATTCACTTAAACCACCAGGGCTGGGCTGGACACGAAAGAGTCTCCTTGTCAGGTCCACCTTGAGAAAAGGCATGATTTTAAACAGCAGCAGAAGAACCCTTGTGCCCGCAAGGAGGGGAAAAAAAAGATTTAGGGAAGCAGGAAGTCTCCCAATACCCCAGAGTAGCACCAAAAGTGGGTGAAAACAACAAGAAATAGGCTTTATCACAGACACAGGAAGTCAGGATGGTTCACAGCCCTTCAAAGGCAGTTTCTAAAGCAGTCTGGCCTGAAGCCCTTACGTTTCCTGTGCCGGTTGGAATCAGGAAGGACAAGGTGCTTCAAAGGCAAGAGAAAAAGTTTTAAGTAGGTCACTCTGTGTACTGGACCCTGAGTAATGCTGGCTGCTGGCTGCTGCCTGGTGCCGGAGCCCACATCACTCTGCATCTGATCTGAATTTGGTTGCCTCTTTGGCCTGTCAATGAAACTGTGGCCAGGATTCATCCACAGAGACCAACCAACAGAGGCACTGCCCCAGGGCTCGGCACCGTCCATCTACACTCGCCAACATAGAGGATCACAGCCGGCTCAATGACCAGGTTTCCAATCCAATTTCCACTAACTGTAGACATCCTCTTTAAATATTTAAATAGTTGAGAGTATAAATACAGCTCAAACCTATTTCCTGCGTCTGTTTCCCTGTCTCCTCTTACAGCAAAGTGCTAGACCAGCTTCAGTTAACCCAGGTATGAGGAAGGTAACGGGATGGTGCAGGTAAGCGGTAGCTCATTTTCCTGAGAACGGAGATACACACCCCTTCCATCAGCAGTTACCACCCCTTGTGTTTAATTCTTCCCTTTATCCCACATACTACATTTTCTGTAATTCAACCTTCAGATTTATTTAACTCCCTTTTTAAAATTTATTTTTATTTTCGTTTTTAATTTTTTTATGGAGGTACTGGGGATTGAACCCAAGACCTCAGGCATGCTAAGCACAAGCTCTACCACTGAGCTATATCCCCACCCCAGATTTATTTAACTCTTCAGTTCCAATCTGTCCAGCCATTCAGTATTAACTGACTCCTTCCTATACTCCTGGCACTGTTACCCTCCAGGGAACACTTGAGGGAAAGCTAGCTGAAGTAGCTTCGAAGATGCAAGTCAATGGTTTTGGGGAGTTACAGGTAGAGACTGAGATAGATTGGAAATGGAGAAATAAGCTATATGCCCTCCCAGCATCCAGCATCATAATTTGGCTCCATTTTATTGGACGCACTAATGCTGAACATCAGACATAATGACATTCAAATGTTCATATCCAAAAGCAAGTAAACATGAGTCTGGGATTATTTGCCAGTTTGGACACTTCATGCCTTGTTGCCCTTACATTACAAAATAGAAACTTGACCATCATTCAAAGGTAAAAAGCCTTTGGAGACCTTTGGGTGAAAAATACCTTTATAGTATCCAAAAATCATGTATTTCATATTTACTGTTAAAGCATCTTTATCCTTTCCCTGTGTTACATCATGAATCCTCACTAATGGTATAACAGATGTAATTATTTCACAAGAACTGACATGCTTGCTTGCTTTGGAAGCACCCAGAGGACAGACAAGCCGGGAGCTCTGTATAAACCACATATTAAGAGAAGTGAGAAGGAATGAACACATGCACTAAGACTAGGGCTTGTGTTCATACTTGGAATTTGTAAATTACCCATAAGAACGAAATGCTCTTCAGCTAAGGGTCCTTTTACGTGAACATTTATTTCCTGTACATAAAATATGCTGCCACTTTAAAATATTACTTGTTTTCAATGTTTAAAAAAATCACAGTATTTGCCAGTAAGTGGTGGCTATAAGGGCACAAACTCGCCTTTCAATAAAAAGTTCTTACCTGCTACATTTTCTAAACGTGTAGGAGTCTAGGTTATTTGCTTTGGAGGGTGTCTTGAATGCAGCTGGAGTGAGGCCAAGGAACTATAAAGCAGAGAGAGATGGAGGTGGGGACGCGGAGGGGAGCAGATCAGCTCAGTTAAAACGAAAGACGCAGCTGACATGGCTCCTCCCAGCTTCAGGGAAATTCTCTCTCTCTCTCTCTCTTTCTCTCTCTCTCGTGATGTCTCCTCAGCCCCTCCTCAGGCCCTCTGCAGCTGTCCTTCCCTGTGTGTTCATTTCCTACCCATCACTTCTGCTCCCAAGTGTCCTAGAAAAAGAGGGCCAGACCCCAAGTGGACTTCCCTGGTGACATTAACCAGAGTTCAGCTACCCCATCAGTCTCCTAACGTCAGAGTGCCTCAAGGTCTGGGCAAGAAACATGCCAAGAAAATGATCCTGCTGAAAGCATTGCGGCTTCACAGTGAGGCTGCTTCACCCAGACACCCCGTCTCAAATTCCAGGTTCCCCTCACCCTCCCGTAGGCCACATCCCTCCTTCTTGCTTTATTTTTGTCCTGAGCACATTTTGCCGTCTAACCTACCAGTGATGTGCTTAATTATCTTCTTCACTGTTTGGTCTCCCCCCTTAGAAGAGAAGCTCCATGAGGGCAGAGACTTTGGGTCTGTTTATCCACTTCAGCATCCTCAGCACTTCATCCATTAATACATACTGGTTGCATGAATAAATCAATAATTGACTTGGTCATTTTTAACAGAGTTGATCCCCTGGAAGAATGCTTTTGGATGAAAGGATAAGCCGCTTCTTTGGGGAGACTCAGAGCAGGACTCCCCAGCAAGATGTCCCGTCTCAAATAAAGCAACATTTTTAATTGAACTGAGGCTGGTCTTTTAGGAAAACTCATTTCTAAAACTTGAAGACCAAGCCACATAGCAGGAGAGGCTCAGGCCTTTATCTGATGTATCCTCAGCAAACAGGCAAGTAGTCTGGTCAAAAGACAGAAAAAGTTGTTAGTTTGTGTTTTAAGACACCTTAACCATTTCAGAAGATTAAAAAGAAAATGAAGAAATAGCACTTGCCTCCCCAGGAAACTGACAAGCTTTGACAAAGCTTTCCAATATTGTTTGCTTGCTTAAAATTGGTTTTTCTTTATTATCTGTAAAAGCAAAAGCTATTAGACAAAGGAAATTCATGTTGAGTGTCAAAAACCTAGGAAATACATTAATGTATGAAGAAAAAGCAAAAATTGTGCCTAATATTGAATTTTAAAAAGAAAAACTGTTGAAATGTTGATGCACTAACTCCAGTCAAATATGTGTGTAATCTAATGTGCTATATCAAGTATGTTACTTTTTTTTCATTTCCTATCACAGAATATATCATGAAAATTTAGTTGATATCATTTTTTGATGATGAAATTGGGCAAGAGTAAAAAAATGTTAGTGCCAGAGGAGTGTAAATTGGTTCAGATTTCCTGTAAGGTAAGCCTTAAATCTGCTTACAGTGTATGACTTAATAATTTAACTTCCAGAATTTATTCTAAGAAAACAATCAGACAGGTAGACCAATCAATATGTAGATACAGACATACCCAGATAAGGATGTTCGCTGAAGCTGTATTTATAATGGTGAGTTTGGAATAAATTGGATAACAAATGATGGTGCTTTCATATACTGGAATACTATTAAAAATAATGCTGTATATCACTAATTACACCGTAACCTGCTCTTTGCTGCCTCCGCATTCCTGATCCTCCCACCTGCTCTACTGTTTTCTCTGAGCATGAATCCCTCAAACACGCTCTCTGATTTAGTTATTCCTTATGTTCACTGTTTATTGACTGTGTCCATCTGCTAGAATGTAAACTCAGAAAGGACGGTGGTAAACATCATTCTTCTTTGATGAATCTCAAAGTGACTTGTTAAGCACTGTGAAACATGCTTTGAGATGACAGAATGTCTTTCAATTTTGTTCCCCCTTTTTAGGATTTTCAGTAATGTATGTCTGTTCTGTTGGGACTCATAAAGGAATTTTTTTCTTTTCATAATCTCCTCTTCAATTATAGTAACTTAAGACTTTTTTTTTTTAAAAAAAAAAGGTTCCAGGATTTTTCTTTACAATAAATAGTTCTACAACATCTTCTAAAAATCATAACAAGGAGTTTTTTTGAGACTGATTTTTCTGTTGTCATCCTATGTCTATTGTGTTTTAAGGAAATGTAATGTAGAAACATTGCACCATGCAAGCCAAATAAAACCTGCTAGCAAGGCTGGTTTGCAGGGGATAACATTTGTATATTACTTCATCATAATATGCCATTTGATCAAATGTCCTGCTCTTATGCAGAACTGAGACAGTCTTCCTCCCAGTATCTCTCACGGTACGTGCACTGTTATGAGACAATCTACGGGCCAGAGCTAGGAGGCCATGTCAAAAGGCCAGGGTTCAGTGACCACAATTCTAGCAGAACTAAGACTGGGGAAGGCAAAAGATTCAAGGGCTATGGCAGGAGAAGCTGGCCAATAATTTGGAGAGTTCCAACCTGAGGGGCGTGCAGAACCCTGCTCCCACTGCTGCCCAAGGACAAGTTCTGAGTTAGGCCCATATTGCTGGGGGGCTCCGGGAACTTGAACACGCATGTGCAGAGAGCCATCGGTGGTACTGAACACGTGCCCATCATTCAGATCTGAGGTTTTGGAGACTGCAATAATGCATCCGCATATGCTAGGATTTTCTAGAGTTTCTGGGGCACATCAATTGGAGTCCACGACAAGAAGAAACAATAATAGAGTTAATATTTATGGCTTTTGTATTAAGATATAGTAGGTCCTGTACCAGGGGCTTTACAAACACAACCTCATTTAATATTAACGACAGAGTCCTATGAGGTGGTCATTGTGGTTTCTCCCTATCTGTAAGTGAGGAAAATAAAACACAGAGAGTTTAATTAATTTATCCAAAGTAGCACAGGTAATCAATGGTGGAGCTGGGACTCTGAAGGCCTTTGTACTATTGAGTGAATCCAAGCTACTGCGGGGAACCCGAGCTGATGATCAGTTTCCACTCCTCATTCAAAAAGCACACGAGCAAGGATCCACAGTCTACCAGAAAATGGGGGAGCAATTTGCATTTCATACACTTGCCTCTAAAGCTCTTTCCATTTTTTCAAACAGTCCTGAAATTTCAATGAAATTAAGAAGCGTGTAAAGTATGAGCTGGCTCCCGTCTGTGGGACTCTGTTATAGGCGAAGTGGTTTCACCATTGTCACTTGTTAATAAGTCCGTTATCTTTTATGTCCCAGAAAGAAAAGATTCTTTTTCAAACGTGACTTGGCTTCTCACATTCTGCTCAGCCAAAAGGTAATGCTATTCTGCTCGTTCTTAGTGAACTGAAAGGGTTCTGAAAAAAAAGGGACCAAAACCCACACCCATACGCTGATAGGGGCTGAGATCAAGTAAAGCTCCCAGAATCATTCACGGTGTCGCCTGGGAGCCGGGATCTTGCTTTCCCCTCACAGAGCCCAATCAAAGAAACATGACCACACAGATAAAGCCATGCCTGTGCCCGTGCTGACTCTGAAGTCGATGAAACTGGCGCTCTCACTCTCTGGCACTGGTGGGAAAGGAAAAACTCGACCTAGATTATCATGAAATTATTCTTGATGCCACTCGCAGGCACTTCGGAGCCAACTGATGCGGCCAACAAAGAGGGTCTGTTAACCTGGGACCTGCTCCGTCAGTCTGATTTCAGTCATTTTCAGCAGAAGACTGGGCATGGTGGATGGGGGAGTGACTTGGAGGGAACGTTAGCAGGGGCAAAAGAATGAAGAAGCAGCATGGTACTACTTGTAGCCATCCAGCATATTCTGGAGGGTTTTAATACTCTCAACATAATCTGGGACTTAGTCATCTCATAAGATAACTTCTTTATCTTGGGTTTTCCATGATGCATACTGCTGCCACACTAAAGTCCTCCAACAGTGGAATATTTCAGGCCACATATACGAATATGGTTTTGTTCTTGCTGAAAAATATATCCCAACCTGAGCCCACGTGATTGTTCTTTTCCACTGTCTCTTCCCACTCAGTTCCTTATTCAGCCTTATTCTAGGGAGCTCCGAAAAAAAATCTCCTCCAGCTATCTCAGCCCTGCCTGCTGCATATCTCTGCTCTGCAACCTGCAAGGCAAGCTGACTCTCCACTTAGCCTGTAGGAAAAGCCTGGCAGAGCTCCCCAGACACTAATGTGACCATATGCCCTTGTTTGCCTGAGAACACGTATTGTTCTGATGTAACTGTTAGTAGCACCTCTTTTCCCTCTCAAATGTGTCCTAGTTTGAAGATAAATCATGTGGTCTCTTAACCAATGATCCAACTGCCAAATCCATAAGACTCCCTTCTGTTTTTGTATAACGTGACAACCCTGTGGTACTGGGCAGTGTAACTGACTCCCACCACCATGAAACTTCTTTTGTCTTTCACGACACTATCCTCCCCTGTATCCCTGTTTCATCAAAGCTTTCTTTGTGAGCTTTTCTTCCTTTCCTCTTAAATATTGGTGCACCTAAGATCTTATATTAAGGCCTATGCCTTTTGTCCCTTTATATGATCACCTTGGGCAATCGTCTGTGTCCATGTCCTTGTAATCTAGTGACCCAGTTTTATCTCTCTCTCTCTCCTTAGCCAAGACCAGTCTCCTAGGTTCCCGTCCCATGTCTTTTCACTTGAGAGTCCCACAGGTATCATGAGATCAGTGTATCCAAAATTGAGCTTCTCACCTCTCCCCTCAAGTCTGCCCTCCCCATCCTCACAAATCGTGGGGATCGGCACACGTTCTACGTCCACACCAGAGAAATGACTTCATTGTTTCCAGCCACGTGCAGCCTGATCAGCCGTATGCCAGCCAACTCTCAGATCTATGGGGATAAATGATTGTTGTTTTAAGCCACTGAGTTTTGGAGTGATGTTTTTGTAGCAAAAGCTAACCGATGTAGAAATGGTTCTGGAAAAGAAGTGCTCCCGTAAGAAAAACTCATTATGTGTTCTACTGGCTTTAGGGCTAGGTAGCAGGAGGCACAGAAATGCCTACAGGAGGCTGAACAGTGGTGACCACTTACCTGTGGTGGAAAGGCTGTTACCTACGACAAGTTGGAAGATAAACGAGGTACTAACTGAACTTTCGGACTTGGGCAAGATAGTTTTTTTTGAAGTGTTAAAGGCACGAGATGATTACTTTCAGCTGCATATGAATAAAGATCTACAAGAAAGAACTGCCAGCCTGAATGAAATGAGACTGAGAAGTAGCAAAATGTATAGCGCTTCTGGGCCCCTAACCTTCTACAGGGAAGGTGGTGGTCTTAGAAAGCAGGTGAGTTGCCAAAATGGGAATATTTCCAATGTCCTCTCCAGAAAGGGTCAAGAAAATTGTAGAATGGGGAACCAAGATCCATGAAGAATAAAGAACTAAAATGTTGCAGTCAGGAAACAAAACCCAGGTTTAATCAAGGAACATTCCCTACTAAGGGCAGGAGGACCTGACAGCATTTGCCAGGTGAGATTTCAAAATTGCTACAGGCCAGTGCTTGGTGTCTCTTTCTTCCCTTTTCCCAGTGGGAGTGTTTGTTGTGATTATCATGTCCGCATTTTACCTTTATATGTTGGGCATGTCTGGGGCAGATAACTTGTCTATTAGTTCATAGGTCTCTGAATTAAGAGGTGTACCTGGACCTGATACAGGTGATGAAATCTTAGACTTTGATGCAGTGATTTGATAAGATTTGGGGGTGCTGGGACGCCAGTGAGTGAATTTTGCATGTGGGATGGATGTGAATAATTATGGCCAGATGATAGACTGTTGTAAACTGAGTTATTGCCCTCGATTCTTCACGCCTCCTGCAGCCACACCACTGCTGTATCCTCGTGGTGGGAGGAGTTCACATTCCTGCCCCTTGACTTTGTACACAGTCCTACGATGCTCTGGACAATGGCAACAGGTAGAGCAGACAGTGTGCCCATTCTGATCCTAATCATAAGAGGCTTTGTGTGTTTCTTCTTGCCCTCTGGCCCTCCAGCCCTGCCATCAGAAGGATGTCTGTCTAGCTTGCTAAATGGAGCAGAATGATGGACACATGAGGCAGCACTGTTTCATCTAAACCACAGACTTTCTGTGAGAAGCAGAGCTGCTCCCGCTAAGTCCCACCTAGATCAGCCAAGCCACAGCCAAGCTTCTGGATCCATGAGAATAAATAATAGTTGTTTTCAGACACTGAGTTTTCTTATAAAGCATAATCACGGTGATAGCCAATCCTCAGTGCCCCCAAGCCCACCTCCCCCACTTTCTCACTTTAAAAACCACTTCCTGTTGATCCTACAGCACATCCTTTTTAATCCACTGTCCTCGTCTGTACCACTTCACCTGGTTCATACCAAGTTCTCCTTATCCTTCAGTCCAACCTCCTCATTGCCACCAGAGCAATTTTCTACCATGCACCAGTACTATCCCTCAGCTTAAAGCCCTTTGGATCCTTCCCGTTGTGTAGTAGGAGTCCTGGGAGCTGATGGCTTCATTTGGTTCATCCATTTTTTTCTGTTTGCTGCAGATCATACTTTTAAAATACATTAACATAAAGGCAAGCACAAGCCCTGCAGCTTGTCACAGCTGCTTCTACTTCCCGCTTTTTCACCCTCGGCCCCTTCGCCCATTTACATGACACTCCTTGTCGCTACAGATACCTAGGTAAGTGTTTCAGTGTTCCAGGACGGCCACAACCAAGCACCACAAACTAAGTAGTTTACAACAACAGAAGTTTATTTGCTCCCAATCTTTCCTTGCCTCTTCCTAGCTTCTGGTGATAACTGTAAATCCTCAGCATCCCTTGGCTTGCAGGTACATCACTCTAGTCTTTGCCTTTGTCTTTACATAGTGTTTCCTCTTCCTATAAAGACACTGTCATACTGAATCAGGGCCCACCCTAACAACCTCATCTTTACTTGATCACATCTGCAAAGGCTATTTCCAAATAGTGTCACGTTCACAGGTGCTGAGAGTCAGAACTTCAATGTGTCTCTTTGGGAGGTAATTAACTCAATTTAGCTCACAACAGTAAGTAACTGGCATGTAGAATGAAGCACAAAGTACATGCACAGACCTCTCCCGTCAGTCCTCCAGCTGCACATCCACCTTGAACTCTATAACAGAACCACTCCTCCTGTGGACCCAGAGTGGACTAAGCCATCCCTCACCTCAGTACCTTTGCTTGTGCTTCTCTTTTCACTTCAAAAGCCTTTTCTTCCTCCCCTGGTCTCCGTGTGAATTTTCATCCTACCTTTAAGACTTATTCAAATCTTATGTATTAGGCAAAAACTTAGATTTCTCCTGTTCTTTTGGAGAATTAGTTGCTAATTCTGCTTTTAATCTTAGAAGTCCTCAGAATCTTCTGTCACTTGTCATTACATTTCTTTCCTGGGACACACAGTTGGACCAAGGTGAGTTCCACCAGATTTCTTTTGGAGAAGATGTCATTAACATGCCAGTTTTTGCCTTATGTGATGGGTCAGCTGGTCAACCACACTGCAGTGTTCTCAGGCCAGTGTATACTGGGTGCATTTTTATTTATTAGAAAATATATTCTCTGTCTTCCAAGGAGAGCAAGCTAACTAAAGAAATTAGACTCATGTAAACCAAGTAAAGTGCACTTTTATAAACAGACATGTCATTGACCCTAATCTCCCCAGGACCTGCCAAAGAATCTAGGAACCACTTCCATTGCAATATTTAAGAAAGACAAAACACTAGTCAAAATTGTCTGTTTATCCTGACATAACTGTCAGGATTTCAAAACTTCTATCAGGTCTCTGTGCAAATCTACTTCTATTGAAGTATTTAATAAATTCCTGTTTGTGTTGAATGTGTAAATCAGCTTAATAAAAAATTCTGGCTGGAAGAGTTCACTGAACCACACTTCTACTAACTGTGTAGACAGAGCCTACCTCTTTCCTGAAATGAGAAAGGGTGAAAGTGACTTTAATGAATGCCCTCTTGACATAGATGAGAGCAGGATTAAGAGAAACTGACAATAAGAAGTGGTGAAGCACACAGGAGTAGCTACTATTACTCCTAGACAAAAAGAGACGAAAAAGGAGGCAATTCCCAGAGCTGCGGCTATAGCAGATGGCCCCGACAGAAACGGTGGCCTTCAGCACATGAACACAGAAATGCAGCTCCTGCCCCCACGAGGCCCCCGTACACTCTAGGGACAGATAACAGAAACCCTGACCTCTCCTTTCTCCCACCTTCTGATCCCCTCTGGTGCTTTCCAGGGGTTGAACCTAACCAAAAGCCAGAGGGCAATGGAGCCTGGTGATACAATCTTTAAAGGTCAGCCTCTGGCGACAAAAGATAGGGTAGAAAAAGTTGGAACAGATCTGATGTGCATATAGAGAAATCCAGTACACAGACTTTAATCCAAAAGGATTGCTTCTCATTAGACTGGCAGGATAAACTGTGCTGTTAAGAGGAAGTGAACCAGGTTAAAGATTGATAGATTGTGGGAGCTATAGGTTGTGAAGCGCTTAAGGGTCACCTAACCCAGTCTTCTCACTTTACAGGCTGATGAAATGGAGGTCTTCAGAGATTAAATGACATGCTTAAATTCACCTTTGAGTTAATAACTGAACTAAGACCAAAACCCAAGTTCTTGTTTCCCTGTCCAATGCTGGCTGCCCTATCCATGAAACTCAAATTCTTTCTAGCCCTGTGAGTTTCTAGTGATCAGTTTCATCAGGAAGCACCCAACAGAACGCAAAGTTTTAGGAATTTTTAAGGAGAAATTCTCAAAGCACCTCAAAAGACTTTAGCTACAAACTGTGTTCTAAAGACTCACATTTTTCCTACCATTGGCCAAACCAGTTGGTCAGAATAACACCTGGTTTTTTATTTTTCGAATTAAAATGTGAAGCTACTGAATCAGCTTGTAAACAAATCCTTGCTCTGGGTATCTGGAAAAGGCAGAGCTTTGAGTTCTTGGTGATGTTTTCTGTTTTGTTTTCCACTCCTCCCCCTAATTAGGTGCAAGACAAGAGCTGGAGCCATGTATTACCTAGCTACCGAATTTACATAAAATCCTGAGAATCGTTGTATATAACCTCTTGCTTACTATTTTCAGATTACACTGATAGGAAAATGATTCAGGGTATTGTATATAGGCATCTGACTTTCTGGAACACCCTATCTCCCTTGATCTGGCCAGATTCTCATTGACCAATATTCAAATACAGTCCAAAACAAACCCTACATCTAGATAAGTCAGTAGCTTCAAAGATTACTCTCCTTTAACGCACAGCTAAAAAGGGAAGTAAAATGGATTTATTCAGTCAGCAAATGTTAATTTAGACCTTACCATGAACCGAGCTCCATGCTAAGTGCTAGGGATCTAATGAAGCATAAGACACAACCTCTGTCCTAAAGGGATTTCTAGTCCAGAAGGGGAAATAGACCAAGAAAGCACATTACTGAAGATGGATATGAACACATTTAATGAGAACACATGTAAGAAAGAAAGAGACACATTAAATAAGAAATTAGTTTCGGCTGCAATTATTATTTTCCCAAAAGTGGAAGAAATTTCATGAGTTAAATCTTGAAATGTTAACCTGATGTTAAGCTATTTTCAGGACATGTGGAACTGCACAGTGGTTAAAAAAGACTGGGCTCTGGACATGGACCGCCTGAACCTAGACTCCAGCCTGACCTGGCAGAAATGAACCCCGCTATGCTCAATCCTTTCTTCTAGAAAGTAACGATAATTTTTTAAAAGTGCTTTAAATACTATATATGCTCACTCATACGTGGAAGCTAAAACAAAAGAAAACAAAACACGAGCTCATAGATACAGAGAAAAGACTGGTGGTTGCCAGAGTAGGGGATGGGAGTGGGCAAAATGGGTTTAGACTTCCAGTTATAAAATATCAAGTCATGGAAATGTAAGGTACAGCATGGTGACTATAGTTAATAATGCAATACTGCATATTTGAAAGTTGCTAAGAGAGTAGACATCACAAGAAAAAAAATTTTTGTATTTCTTTACGGGGACATATTGTGGTGATCATTTCACAATGTATACAAATATGAAATCATTATATTGCAAACTTAAAACCAATATAATATTATATGTCAATTATGCCTCAATAAAAAATAATAAAAGTGCCTTCTGTATTCAGATAGAAGTAGGAAAGTTGTTCAGTGTTGTTCAGACGGTGGCTGGTCTGGTTTGTGCAGACAAACTATTGAAATAGTTGGCTGAAATGTTTAGATCCCACCCAAAGATTGGCACTGCATATTTGACCTTATTAATGTGTTTGTACAGTCAAGGATTACTTTGAAAAAAATCTGAGAGACTAAAGATTCTCTTTCCAAAAACGTACATATTTCTGGAGGTTCTTATCTTAACCCCTAAAGCTAGGATGAGAACCTTGTTTTATTCACTTACTTATTTTTAATTAAAGTACAGTTGATTTACAACATTGTGTTAGTTTCAGGTGCACAGCAAAGTGATTTGTTTATACATGTATATGTATATATCTTTTTTTTTATTCTTTTCCATTATAGGTTATTACAAGATTTTGAAGACAGTTCCTCGTGCTACACAGTGAATACTTGTTTATTTTGTATACAGTAGAGTGCACTGTTAATCCCATGCTCCCGCCCCTGCCCCAGCCTCTTTGGTAGTCTCTTGAAACTTAAAAGCCTCTTGAAATGTGGCTATACTATGAACTTGCTAGAGTTTTTTATTTTATTCTTCCAACTTTATTGAGGTACTGTTGACATATAAAAAATTGCATCCAAAAATCATATACATTTAAGGTGTTACAACATGATGCTTTGATACACATATGCATTGTGAGAAGAACAAAATGGTGACCACCACCAAGCTAAGTAACATATCTAACATATCTAACACTTCACATGGTTACTTTTCTGTATGTGTGAGAACAATTAAGATCTACTCTTAGCAAATTTCAAGTACACAATAAAGTATTATTTTAGTTGCCATGTTGTACATTTGATCTCCAGAATTCACTCATCCTGCATAACTGAAACTTTGTACCCTTTGACCAACATTTCCTTACTTCTCCCACCTCTGCCCCTGATAAGCACCATTCTATTATCTGCTTCTGTAAGTATGACTTTTTTAGATTCTAGATATAAGTGAGATCATGCACTATTTGTCTTTATGAGTTTGATGTACTTCACTTAGTATAAAGTCCTCCAGGTTCATCCATGTTGTCCCAAATGACAGGATTTCCTTCTTTTATAAGATTGAATAATATTTCATTGTATATATAAACCATATTTTCTTTATTCATTTATCTGTCCATGGATGTCTAGGTTGTTTCCATATATTGGTTATTGTGAATAATGATGCAATGACCATGAGAATGCAGAAATACAAAATTTTAAGAGCTCCAACATTAGGTGCATATACATTTATAATTGTTATGTTCTTTCAATGAATTGACCCCTTTACCATTATGTAATGTCCTTCTTTGTTACTTGTTACAGTTTAATTTAGATTCTATTTTGTCTGCTATAAGAATAGCCATTCCTGTGCTCTCTTGGTTACCATTTGCACAGAATAATTTTTTTTCAACCCTGGATGTTCAGCCTATGTATGTCCTTAAAGCTAAAGTGAGTCTCATAGGCAGCATATCATTGAATCTTGTTTCTTTTTTTTTTTTTAAATCCTTTGAGCCACTCTATGTCTTTTGATTAGGGAGTTTGCTATTTAATAATTAATAAAATATTTTAAATTATTTAAAGTTTTCTTTAAATAATTCTTCCTCTGCTTGATCAAATCTGATTTTGAACCCCTCTAGTAAATTTTGCAATTCAATGATGGTATTCGTCAGCTTCAGTATTTATGTTTGGTTCTTTTAAAAATCATTTCTCTTTATTGATATTCTTATTTTTTTAATGTATCATTTTTCTGATTTCATTTAGTCATCTGTCTGTGTTCTCTTGTAACTCACTGAGCTCCTTTAAGAAGATTATTTTGATTTCTTTGTCAGGCAATTAAAAAATCTTTTTCTTTTGGGTTGGTTACTGGAGATTTGTTTTCTTTTATTATTCATGGTTTTTGATTCTTCATGTTTCTTAGAGGTTTGCTTTGTTGCCTGCACATGTGAAACAGCAGCTACCCTTGTGGTTTTTATGGCCTGAGAGACCTCGTTTCTGACTTAGTGGAAAAGCTTCTAGTGTTTTCCTGCTAAGTAAGATGAAAGATTTGGGCTGATGTATATATATTTTTTCATGTCATGTTAAGAAAGTTTTCTAAATTCCTATGTTTTAACATGGATTGTTGATCAATTTTATTTTGTGTTTTCTGACCATTCTTGGAAATGATCGTATGACTTTTATTTTAGCTTCATCCATATGATGAACTGTGTTAATTCACAGCAAGAATTCTGAGCCCTCTAGAAGCAGCCACCTCTGTCTGCTGAGATAAGTCCCCTCATCTTCAACTGGCAGAAAGAGAAACTAAGAGAGAGGAGGTATTTTTTGAGCTGTTCAGTAATCATGCTGAGTCTTTGCTGTTTCTGGCTTATTTCTTAGATATGTAAGCAAAGAGAGAACTGCCTGGCTAAATGTAACTGCATTTTTATGACTCTGTAAAACACCATATCCCCCACCACTGCCCCCGCTCTCCCTTTGGCACATGCACAATCAGGCTCAACTTTTGAAAAGCAACGGCTTAAAATCCTCATGTCTTAGGAGACCCGTAACAAGTTAAAATGCTCCTCAGCCAGTACTGCAGCGCCAAAATTAAGCACTATTTCTTATTGGACAGCACAGAACAGAGTACACGAGTATATCCAAATTAAATGCAGACATGTCTCAGCTTGGGAGCACCATCCAATTCCAGAAGTGGGAGATCAGCTTTATTAACTAAGCCACCCACAATCCCAGGAAGATGGCGGGAATTAAAACCAGACTTCCCTTGTGCTATAAATTTGACTTCTGTCAGCAAGGGCAATTATACTCTGAAAAATCGAACATCTTCTTGTTATTTTCTCAATCCATAATGTCACCGTCATGAAGAACTGAGTTTAACAAGGTGTTCCAAGTTCTCTTTCAGGTGACAAAATGAAATAAAGGCTGAGCGTTCTGATGTCTGAGATTTCATTTCTTCATTATTACAGGGGAAAGCTTCAGAGAACTCTAGAAGGGGGAAATGGTGTAACCATGTTGAGACTCCACCTCAATCATTTAGCTCCTCGCAAAAGACATTCACATTTGGCGATAAGCCTTAAATTCTTATCAAGACAGGAGTGGAGATTAAATGGTCAGACACATGCTAAATGTCTCATTTATATCATGAAATTAACCAAGATGACTCTTGTGAAAGTAGCAATCAGTTTTGCAAATACTTTCCCTTAACACACACACACACACACACACACACACACACACACACACACACACACACACACACCTCTGAGGCATGGATGAAAGGAAGTGATGTCAGCTTGAAGCCAGCCCTGAAATTCTCCCCATATCTTTTGTCCAAATGATGCACCTTCTTTTAACTGACTCTCTTTGTATCTGAGGTTTGGAAGGGTTCCTAAATATGCTTTAATCATTCTCATATTCAAAATTACAATCCTTTGAAATGAGATTGGGGAAAAGAAGATAAAGTTATTCAAGTCTGGTGAGTTACCATGTCTCTAACTAGCTTCACAGACCAAAGGCCTTCCCTCCGTCAGTGCCCCATGCCCACCACTGCCAACTCCACCATCTCCACCAAGACTGCCCCCCACCACCTACACCCCCAGGCCTTGTGCTTTCTCTTGTATCTATCTCCAGAGGCAAATGGTGTGACTTGGGCTCTAGGACAGAATGGAATGATGACCCAGAGGTCCAAACTGTCAGAAGTGGGCAGAACAATACTGCTTGGGGTATCAATGTGATATTATTGTCATTTTAAGAGACAGAGGTTTTTTCAGGATAAACTTTAAAAAAAATTCCTGGGCTCCCTGCCCTGGGGCCTGGGTGAACTGTCAGATTCTTCCCCCTCTGCACTGGCTTTGCTTTGCTATTTATATTACGCTTAACACATATCCTTTGCGTTGCTGTTTCAGCCCACTTCCTCTTGCTGTATCTTCTTTGGTGGAGATGGAACCCAGCTGGTGACCCAAACCCTTTATAGAGATCTCCGTCTTAAAGATGCTTTTCTCTGACTACAAAAAGGCTACCTTCAAGCCTTCCAGCCTACAAACACTCTCTAATGACAGTGATGAACATGGCTTCTCCACATTATTTTAGGTATGTTTTATTTTTCTGATTCTGAACATGGGATCCTTCATTGGAATAGGGACCAGGGAGATTAGAGGAGAAATGCAAGTGATGGAAAGATAGCCTCACCACTCCTTAATAAATGATCAGAACCCTTCACGGTGCTGTGGTGATTTTACATAAGAGAGGTCACTCTGAGGCTGTCACCTATGGGCAATGGAGGAGTTTCTTAGCACCACACCAGTGTTGAGATGCACCCTGATCTACTGAAATGCTTTCCTCCCTAACTGCTCTCTCTCCTCAACCTACCTCCCTGTCTCCATGCCCCTTCCCTGCTCTGTCCCTGCCCCTTATCCCCACCCGTCTTGTCCTTATTCAGCTGTCTAGGAAGTCATGGGCCAAAAGCAGGACCAGGCAGGATTATGCCCATTCTCTGGAGAAATAGATTCTGGACTAGGTATCAAACTTCCATACATTCTCTGAGGAATCCCAACTGAATAATCTTACCTTTGGGAATGCTTCCATCCCAAGTATTAACATAATCCCTGATTTGAACCTCCTCCACAAATGAAAAGCCCATTTTAAACACAAAACAGATGGGAACTTTCTCAAAGTCTGGTCAGCTAGAATTTCAAGTTCACTCATGGCTTATAAACTTCGTCCTCTCAAGGGTCACCTGGTGGGCTTATGAAAGTAACAGACATCCTCTGTCTATGTTCCCTCCTTCTGGCCTTTGTGCCATTTGGTCACGTTATCCTCATTCTCAGTGATATACAGGGTCCAGCATGGGCAGGTGTGGCTTCCAGAGCATGATGAAAACCATAGATCTTCTGGAATTGGCTGGGAAGTGTTAGCATGTGTGAACACAGACACTTGTGGGGAAATGACCCGCCAAGGGCTAGCCTCCGAGGTTGCTTAAGGTGCTATGAGATTCCTCTCACGGCAGGGCCAAGGCCCTTCGGGTGTTTCCATGGCAGCACAGATGTCTCTGGTCAGGGCTGGAGGGAGCAAGAGTCATCCCCTCCACACTAAGCCCTAGACATCCATCCCTACGGTAACTGATGTTGATTGTTTTTTTTTAACTGTTTAATCTTTTTGTTGGGGTATGGAATTAGGTTTAATTTAATTCTTTAATGGAAGTACTGGGGATTGAACTCAGGACCTTGTGCATGCCAAGCATGTGCTCTACCACTGAGCTGTACTCTCCCCCTTACCCCGGGTGTTGATTTTTAAACTGGGTGTTGTTCAAATCAGACGTTGTTGCCTCTGTGGCTCTGCTTCCTGGTTCCCCCTGGCTGGAGAGGCTGTGTCTTGCAAAGGAGCACAGCCACTTCTGCCCTCCTTACGCCTTCGCCTCTATTTCCACATGTGATCATAAAGGAAAGGTGATGATAACACAGTCCTGAACTGTGACTCTTCAATCTGAGCCAAATAGGTGCACCAGAGAGACCTCTGAGAGCCGCTGTCGGAAGTCTGGGATCAGATGTCAGCAAACCAGGGATGTGTGGGAAAGCACAGCAACGAAGCGCCCAGGATTCACTGCCCCACGCCCCGCTGCCCTAGGCTTCTGTGCTTGCTTTCCTGGGAGCACATTTACTCCTGCCAAGGAGTTTTTAAACTGTTCCTGCAAGGCTCCCATAAGAATACATCCTGCCACTGCCAGGAGCTTAGCCGAAAACTTTATTTCCAGGGATGGGTACCTATTTATGTAGAGGAAATGTTCCTTTACACCCAGTGAGAACACCAAGAAAGTTCAAATGAACAGGTGGACTTTTTTCTGAGCTCTACTTTTATAAAAACAAAAGAGAAATGATAAATGAACAACATGCTCTGAAGGATAAATTCTACACAGTAACTCTGGAATCCGACGTTGAAACAGACTTAACAGTAGATTCCCAGTTTCTTCCACTTTCTTCTTCTACACCGTGCAGGACCTATGAGCACTCTTGAGCACTGTGGAAATTTGAGAGCCTTCTGAATCATAAGATGAGGAACAAAAATCATTTCCAGTGGAATTTCTAAAGTCTTTCATTTACTTGAAATTTTTGGAAATTGGTAAATGCTCTATGGTATGGGTAGGAATTCCTAATGAAATAAAATATCTGGATATGTGAATAACCAGAACATTCCACTATCAGACCATTTTAGAGAAACAAGTGTTTGTCCATCTGTAGAGAGCACACCATTCACAGAGCAAAACCTGAGTGAAGTTCTTGATTTATTTTAAACAGAGGAGGAATATCTCCAAGTTTGATGTATAGCAAATAAATCTGTAACTTTAGCCATCCAATACCTTTAAGTTCTTGAAGGGGTAGAAGAGCTTCATTCTTATATTTCCTCAATAAAATTGCCCTTGCTGTTCTGGAAGGAGGTTCTACAAATCTAGTAGATTGCTCCTGAAATAGCCTATTAAAAATGATGACTTGTTCTAATCTACTGCACTTTCTGGCAGGGAATGTGATTCTAATCAGGAGAGCAAAGGTCAAGAAGAATGAATGACATCTGTTCTCAAGGAGTCTATGAGAAAGTTTACAAAAACAGATAAGAATTTAATATAGGAATTTTTTTGTCTGCCTAATCAAATTTAGATGCCCCAGTGCTGCCTGGAATTTGTGCTATAGATGGTAATCTGCAGGTGGCTATAAATGAGTCATGTGTCTTGGACAGACATTCCTGAAACAGGAAAACTTTTCTTTTTTTCTTTCTTTCTTTTTTTTTTTTTTTTTTTTTTTTTTTTTTGATGGTTCAAAGATTCTTATCAGAGGCTTGCTTCTTGACAAAAATCACTGTATTTATCCTCACGATCTCTGGGTCAGACTTTCAGCAGAGCTCAACTAGGCATTTGTTCTGTTTCATGTGGCATTGACAGGGGACGATAGGTGGTTTTTGGTGGCAGCAGGGCTGGCTTGGAGGGTCCAAGATGGCTGCACACTTGTGCTTGATATTTTAGTAGGAAATTGAGGAAGGCTGGGCTTAGCTGGGCTCAGCTCCCCTCCTCTGCCTGGAGTCCAAGCCTCTTCATCTAGTCTGTCTCACAATACTTGGACTTCTGATATGACAGCTCAGGGCTGCAAGAAACAGAGTGAAAGCTGCCAGGCCTTTAAGACCTGGACCTGAAAACTGGCATCTCCTGTACTCTATCTGATGGAGTCATCACGAGCCTGCCCAGGTTCAAGGGGAGGAAACAGACTCCATCCTTCATTAGAAATGTCTATGCATGTCCCACCATCTTTAACCTGCCCCAAAGTGACTGGACGGAAAACACCCAGAACTAGAGTTTGAGACTCTCTTCAGGCAACTGATGGACAGTATCCAAAGGGCCTCATCACAGTAAAGTCCCTGTATAAATAATTTTTTATTCCACTTCTGCTTGCAATGTGGTTACACAAGACAGTTCTTTCATTTGGCAGCAGTTGTACAGAGAAGGAGCCCCAAGCACAACCTGTGAAAAGAAACCCCAACTCTGATGTCCTCATATTCCTTGCCATTTAAAAAAAAAAAAAACTTATACAGATATTTCTCTGGTCTTTGAATCCTGCTTCCTTAATTATGTTTAAAATGCTCAGAAAATTCACTGGAGAAAAATGCAATTTCTATATGCATGTATGTTGTGTCCAAGCTAAAACTGTCTTAAGTTCACCTCCTGTGGTGACTGCCTTTAAGCTGGGGCCAGTTTTCCATTCTGGGTACAAAGGAAAAGGAACTAACTCATAATTTGTAGCCCCCACCCCCACGCATGGTTGGAAGGCCCCTCCATGTTTTATTGTTGCACCCACTATGTTGCCAAGCCATGAAATGGCGAATTAGGGCTCAAGTTGCAATTTTAACTTTGCTACTTCCTGACTCCTCTACTTCCCTTTGACACTCTTCCAATGTTTGTGACTATAATATAGGGTGTGTGTGTCTTTGAGAATTTCCTTTTATAAATTCCAGCGTAAGTCTGGGCCTAGAAAGAAAATTTTCAGATAAAGGCATCAAAGCAGAAGAGAAGTCACATTCCTACTCTGCGACGTGAACTTCCCTGGGCCCTGAAGTCTGCTCACGTGCCTACCTCTAGAATGTTGTCCTCTAACACCAGCTGGACCTCAGGGCCCTCACAGAGCCATGAATTAATAATGTGGTGAAAGGGCTCTTCTCCTGTGGCAACTTCCTAATGGCTTTAAGTGTTTTTAGACCATTAAACTCTTGACCAAAAAAAAAAAAAAAAAACTGGGGTGGGGAAGGAGAAAGGAAAAAAGTAACTTTCAGCCCAAAATGTTAAGAAATATCATCATTTGAAAAGAAAACAGGCTAAATCATCTCTGAAATGAGAATGTAAAGTCAAAAAAATATGAAAATTATTATCACTTGGATGACAAAAATTTGATGAACACACCACCTTTCGAGAACACACCTACTGCAAAAGCAAGGAACTCTTTGATGGTGAGTGTGCATGTCTGTGTCTCTGTACATGTGGGTTTCTACAAAGAAGCAACCAGATTTGGATGTGGTTAATCACCTGTTCCCTGAGTGAGCAACAAGTCATTGTCTTCTGTACCACTCTCCCCAGAACATGAACTCTGCCGAGACGGCCACAGCCGCTGTCAGGTGTGTAACCAGTGTTGCAGAAAAACGTCTTACAGCTCAGTTGTGACAGCAATCTGGATCCCGGTGAGAAACTTGGAGAGTTGGAGAACTCAGGTTTATTACGCCAGCAGGCCCAAAGGAGTTAACACTCCAAGCTCTGGACCCCATTTGTAAGTTCACACAGGCTTTTATAGGCTGCTGGTTTACACTTTGCAACATCATATACAAATAAGGTATAACAAAAGTTGACTAATTAGGAACAAGCTTTGTAGAAATGGACCAATCAGGAGGGAGACAAATAACCAATCAGAAGTGAGCTCCAGAAGTGAGCAAATGAAGTACTACAAATAGACCAGTCAGGAGTGAGGGAAATGGGCCACTCAGGACTGAAAGAAAGAATCCATCAGGAGGGAGCTCAGGGAACCAATAGAATTTTAGGGGTAAGTTCCACTTTCCTAGAAGTAAGCTGTTTCAGAGGCAAAAAGTGAGATAGAGCCTCTGGGCCAGGGAACCGGATGGTGCTGGCAGGAGAGTAGTGGCCCTGCCTGGGGGTCCTGCCAGTCTTTTTTATGGAGCTTCCCTTCTCAGCAGGACTGAGACCGTGTTTCAGTCACAGGGTGTGTGACTTGCAGAGGTGTAATCATGACAGGTTCACAGATGACACGAATATTGGGCTCTGTCAGTACCTGACCAGCAACCAGCATGCAAAGAACCCCAGATCTAACCCAGCTCTCCTGACTGTGGCAGTGACATTTCAAATTCCCACCATCCATGCTCCCTCTCCTTCCTCTGGGTGGACATGTCAGGGGACCAAAGGAAAACTCAGGCTTCGCTTTGCTTGGGCTGTGCTTAAAATCCTTGTGGTTCGGTTCAGTTCCTGGAGAACGCTCTCATGGATGACTTTGGGTTGCTCTCTCCTTGTCCTCTCTAGGCTTCACCCCACCCAGGTCCTCACAGTCTCCTGGCTAACTGTGTACCCAGCATTCCTTTCCTAGGAGGGGCTCAGCAAAGATTATTGCTTACCATGATTTGTTCAAAGCCTATCACACTAAAAATACCTCCTGACACTCCCAGCATTGTAGACAGCCCTCTTGGGTTTCTTCTGGCTGAGACTGAATGCTCCCTCCCTTATCTGGTTGCTTCCTGCCACTCGGCCACTCTGTATTGCCCCTTCCTCTGCCACATTTTTGAAGTGTGGCATTCCCTACAGCTCCACTTGGGGGTTATAGCTTCATGCAAATTTCTACCTCTTAAAAAGTATAATAAATATTATAAATATTTAAAAATATTAAATATTTTAAAATATTAAATATTTAAAAATAATAAATATTATTAAAACCTCTTAGCTGTGAGTCTGAGTTTTTCCTAGTTATTAGCACTGGATGAATTTTACACCTACCCACTCCAATTCCAACGGTGGAACCCCTGAAGCTACACGTGACAGCATGTCTCCCTCCAGACAGCCTCTCCCCTGCATCCATCAAACACAGCATCCACAAATGACTCACAAACTCATCTCAAGCCCAGGCCTCTACTTTGAACTTCAGTCCTACAAACCTAGCTGCCTACTTGATAAATCTACTTACATCTCTCCAAGATACTTTAAACTCAACGTGTGTAAAATCAAACTCATGTGTCTTCCCCTAAAGCAAGTACCCTTTCAGTGCCTCCTATCTCTCTAAATGAAGCCATTCTGTAAACAGAAACTTCAGAGGCATTTTTGAAACACTCTATGTCCCAAATCCAAAGCATCACTTAGTAGGTCCACTTTTCCTCCCAAATGTCTTGAATTTTGCTTTGTCTCTAGCTCTGCCCTAGTCCCCTTCCTACCCTTATTATTCTAATCTCTTCTCCATAAATGACCGATGCTTTTTCGGAAACTCAGTCTGATTGTGATACTCTCTTGATTAAACATTTCTTTAGCTTATTGTTGGCCTTACCATAAAATACTAACACTGCACCTTCAGGGTTCTGCAAGGTCTGATCCCAACAACCTGGATGACCTCATATCAAGACTGTACTTCCTTAGCAACCATTGATAGATGAATGGATAAAAAAGATGTAGTGTGTGTGTTTGTGTGTGTGTGTGTGTGTGTATATGTATATGTATATGTGTATATGTGTATATATATATGTGTGTGTGTGTGTGTGTATATATATATATATATATGGAATGAAATAATATTCAGTCATTTACTGCAATTTTCACTTTATTGTGGTGGTCTGGAACCAAACTTACAATGTCTGTGAGGTCTACCTATATACCCAGATTTAACATAGTGCCTGGCATGTGGCAGATGCTCAAAAAGTATTTCATCCATGAATGGGTATCTTTTCTACTCTCTGCATCTTTCCGTCTTGACCATTTATCCTCCAATGGATCCTTAGTAAATGGCCCCCATTGGAGAAAGTGACATTTCACTCATTTTTCTGGGAAGTTCATCTGACCGCCTTTCATCTAGTATAGGTGTCAGACAGACCTGAGATGCCTTGTCCCTGACACAAACCTTCTCTGACTGATACACTGGCTGGCAGGAAAACTGAGCAGAAAGAGGAAAGGACATCTGCAACTTTACAAAAGCCTCTTCTGACACAGAAGGATCCTCTTTGGAAAGTACTCTTATGCTGAAAAAGCACTCATCCCACCACTACCTTCCTCACACACACACTTAGAGCTGCAGGTAAGGGGCAGAAAGAAAGTCTCCCCAGGTCAGGCCCCTCTGCCATGCTGAGATTGGTTTGCATTTTCAAATAGTAATAGTTAATGTTTGAATTGTGACTTAAGTGCCTTACCTGTATTTACTCATTTGATTCTTGTGACAGTTTAATAATGTGATGTAGTGTCAAAAATTAGTCTCATTTTACAGATGGGGGAATTGGGCTTCAAGTTGTTAAGTAAATTGTCCAAACTGACACAACCATAAATGGTGGATGTGGAAGCCAGCCTCCAAGATGGTTCCCAATGATCCTCGCCTCTTGGTGTCTATGCCCTATGTGGTCCCATCACACACTGTATTGGGTTTTGTCCATGTGACCAGTAGATTGTGGTGGGACTGCAGTGGAGAGGTCCACACAGCAAGGAATTCAGATGTCTTATCAACACCAGCTTGGGAAGGAGCCACCCCTGGAAGCAGGTCTACCCGCCCCAGTCAAAACTTCAGTTGGCTGTAGCCCTAATTGATATACGAGAGACCCTGGTAAAATGATAATGTTGATTGTGACCTTGCAGCACTAAGTCTTGGGCTAATTTGTTACACAGCAAATATGACTAATACAGTGCCACTGGGATTCAAACCAGGGCAAATTGAGGGCAGAGACCACATTCTTAACCCCTGTGCTTAATTATCTCTCCTACACTAAATCTCTTTAATTTTATTTAGCCTTTACTTAATTCTCAGCCCCTTTCAATACGATCTTTCTTTACCACAAGGAAGAAAATGGCACAGAATGGAGGAAAGGTATTGGGGGAGAGAACAGTAATTAATTAATCAAGGCCCAATGCTAAGCATCAAGATTGTCACTTCCCCTTAGGAGCTTGTGACCTAATTGGAGGGACAAAATCTTCCTCAATATAAGAGATATACACATGAATATATATATGTATGTGCATGACTGGGACATTGTGCTGTACACCAGAAATTGACACATTGTAACTGTACTTCAATTTAAAAAATGAAAATTAAAAAAATTTAAGTTAAAAAAAAAGATACACAAAGAAAAACAGAGTAAAAAAAAAAAAAAGAAAAAAAAAGGTAACCAAGACTCACCTTGGTTAGTGTTGGAGGCATGGGACACAGCACAGAAGGTAGGTTGCAATCCCTGAGGGCGAGGGCAGTCTGAGCTTGGGGGAAAGTGAGGCCTTCACTGGGCATTAAAAGATGAATTAACAGGTACCAGCAGGACAGAGGGTTGAGAAAGCAGTCGGGGGATGGTAGGAACAGCTGGAGGAAACCAGTGGGGCTCAAGGCAGGAACATGCCAGCATGTGGTGCTGTTATGAAGGAACCAGCCTTTCTGGGTCATGAGGTTCTGGGAGCAGGTTGAAAGGGAAGTGAGACTGCAGCTCACAGTGGTGGAGACCACGGGCTCTGTCTCCAACAGCCAGGTCCCACCCCCCCCACCAGCAACGCCACTTCCTTATCACATGACCCTGGGACAGCCACTTAACTTCTCAGGCTCCAGTTTCCCCATTTGTAAACTACCTTCCTCACAGGGCTGCAATGAGTGATTTTTATTCATGATCAAATGTCTTGAGCCCCAACTGCCTGCCTGGCTCTGTTCCAGGTCCTGGGGATAGCTCTGCAAACAAAAACAGACCAAAATCCTGTGGCATCCATGAGTATTAGCAGGCACTAACCCACAGAAAGCACCAAGAGCAGAGCCCAGGACAAAACAAACACTCCAAACATTTCATAAATCTTAGCCATTATTAAGACTGCAAGGAGACTGGGGCTGAATGGTGAAGTGCATTCACAGTAACACATTTTCTGAGTTAAATCATCAGTGTGTCACCTGAGTCACCCCACATAGGAAACCACACTACATGACTGCATCTTTTGCCCAGAGGCCTCCTCGCTTCCTGACAAGCAGGGCAACTGAAACCTCAGCAGTGAACCACTCAGAGGCTAAGTAGGAACGAAAATGTCCCAGCAGAGCCGGGAGAGCCCTGTGGGATGCTTTGCCATCTGACGCACATGGGGAGAAATGCCATTATTTTGGCAAATTACTGTTTTGTTTTCACTTAAAGAAAGAACTTGGGCTCTGGCTGTGAATGAATCGCACATTTTAAGCGGAACCAGATTTCCCAAGTTTCATTATCTTTTCACTCAATAGCTTTGCCCAAATAGAGCTCTTCATTTTCACATGAATGTCTGCCAAGTTTTTAAATGCTTCTCTCTAAGAAATCTCACTCGAGAGGATATAGCATCTTCTTTCTAGTGCTAGAGAGGGAAAGCGTGCCTTTGAGAGGCTGAAAAAGTAGGTGAAGGGGAGGTGAAGATTCCTTACAAAATGTGGTCTCTGTATAGATGCAGGGACAGCCCTGTATTTAGACAGATTGGAGTTAATCCAACCTTCTGGCTTCTGAACATGAATTCTGACTTGGGAAACTTGAATCCCCATATGTTTCTTGAAATTCTTTCTTTTTTCCTTCCTTCCTTCCTCCATCCCTCTCTCTTTCTCCCTCTTCTCTTTCTCCTTCTTAATGAAAGCAATCATTCTCTCTGCTCACCACCCTCCTTCCCCAAATTCCCTCTACTGTAAGGTCTGAGTAAGAATATAGGCAGAAGTCAAAAAGGCTTAGCCAAGAACATTACTGCAAAAAGTCAGAAATATTTCTAGACTGAGTGGGTTCACTTGTGTGTCTGTATCAAGTTCAGGGACCCCCACCAACACCTCTACAGCACCTACTGGACAAAAAAATACATCACTGAAATGGAAGTGAAAGCATCGAACACAGGTATGAGATTCCGTTTCTTCCCATGGCACCACAGGTCTAACTGACAGCGGTGTAGGAGAAAGCAGAGGAGGAGATGGGAAGCCACCTATTGGGATGTCTGTTGATAGCGGGAGAGTTAGGGGTTAGGGTCCGGAATGAGTATCTGCAGAGCAGGAAGTGGTCTACAGCTGGCTCAGCTGAGGGCACAACGGCTCCTTCAGCAGATGGCACTAGACTAACCTTGCTGCAGCTGATATGCTTTCTGGGAAGCAGGGGTTAATAAAATAACACTTTGAATTCTTCAGCCAGGTCCACTTTTCGATTAAGGGCTACCTGAGGGTAGAACACGTACAGCCACTCTAAAGCAAGAGCAGGGGACTCCCACTCTTGGACTTTCACTAAATTCCAAACATGGCTGAGCACACTACAGGCTTTCAATCCTCCCAACAGGCCCTCAAGGTCAGTAGTACCTCAGTTTACCAATGAGGAACCCAGATTCAGAGAGGATAAGTACTTTGCCCGAGATCACACATTTTGTTGGTGCAGAATCAAGACTGGAAGCCAAGCCCTGATCTTTCCACTCACCACCTGCTCTGTGAACAGCAAACAGCCCATCCTCTTACCAAGTTCTCCTTGAGCAGAACTCAGCTAACTTGAGTTGAGGCCTTCTAGGGACAAAAGTCTGCCCTATAAGCCAGAAACTCTTTTTAGCCTCTTTTTACAGATAATGAAACAGGCTCAGATCAGTTGAGGAATTCGCCTGAGTCCCACAGCTCACAGGTAATGGCTCGCTCCCCTGGATCGCCCGGAAGCTGTGCTTGAACAGCTCTGCCTGGAGGTGAACAGCAGCCCAGGCCTCCCAGGCAGGTGTGAATGTTACCAGCACAGACCAGGGAATTAAGATTTAGGGCTTAACTTCACCTCTAATCACAGGAACCACTGGGACAGGTTCCTTTAGACAACTCCCCAGTCAGCTTTCTAATCACCAAACAGCCTCAAAGCAACCTTGTTTTCTCCCACTGTAAGGAAACTAAAGAATGACTTACAGTGAAAAACGAAAACAAAAGCCACACATCGTGGATGTTTGAAACTGCTTATATTCTTTCAGAGAGAGGCTCTAAAGTCATATGAACTTATGATACCTCACAAAGGCAGGTTGGAAGTTCCAGCACTAATTAGCGCTTCAGGCTGGAACGCGGCAGAGGGGCACATCACTGAGCAGGGAAGCCCGGGGCGGCACTGCTGCTGAGAACAGAGGCTTGGACAACGTCCTCCATGTCTAGACAAGCTCTTCTGACCCCTCAAATAAACAGGTCCCCTGTGATACCTATGGCCCTGGGCACCTGCAGATGGAACAGGCAGAGAAGGGGCACAGGCCAGATCCTTCCTGTGCAAATCGTCAGGTCCCAAAGAACAGCAGACTGAGACTCAGGTCCAGTGTCAAAATGGGGCTCGGGCGTGCACATGTGAGTGCTCGTGTGTGTCCGTGGGCACGTGCACCACACTTTCTACTGTAGGGGTTAAAGGGAACAGCAAATTAAATGAAGAGAGATAGAATTATTTAATCTGTTCTAAAAACCAAAAGGAATTAGGCCACCACATTCACCATCTTTAAGTCCTAAGAAAAGCCTCTCCTAAGCTGCTTGGTGAGTGACAGTGGTGTTCAGAGAGAGAATGTCTTAAATGCATGGTGGAGAAGACAATAGTAGCAAAGGAAACCTTTCAAGAACTTGAGGCCTCCGAACACATTGTTCTACGACAATGATACACTTGCAGGCCTTCCTAAAAGCAATCAAAAAGCTTTATAAAGTGGAACATAAATGTTGTGGTCGTCTAGTCTAACTGTTGAATTAGAACATGTATTTTTGCTACTAAAAAACAGGAGTCAAATTAATTTTTTAAAAAAATAGCAGTTTACAATTGAGAAATTCCCAATGGTCCCAGCACTTTTGCATTCTAACAGGCTATGTTACCTGAAGTGTAAGAGGCACCCTTATGACTCACTGGTTATTTGTAGTGTTTACCATATAAAGCACTGAGAGGCCAACCAGATTCAAAGTCAAGAGATGGAGGCTCTCAGCTCTGGGTTCCCAGTGGGCACATCCTGCCTGCTGCCTGGGACCCAGGTTCCTCCTCTCTATAACTCTCACATGCAAGTGTTTCTTTGTTAGTATTTTAGCAGTTTGCACCAGAAAGTCTTTAGAGCCAACCAAATGTAATTAAGTGTATTTTTCCAACATATAATGTTGCAACAAAGAGGCGAATAATAGAACCATTTTCCCCCAAACCATTTAACAGCCTCCAGGGAGGCACAATTTCCTTTCAAAGTAAACCATATTTCAATTCATAGAATGTTTTTATTACCCAAATTGGACCAAGTAATTGACTGTTTTGGAACCGACTCCATTGTCTCAATAACAATTAGCTAATGAAGCATTGCATAGTAAAATGATAACCTGAAAAGATTCAGGTAACATTTTCCTGTAATCATTTGCTATAAAATCCATCTTGCCTTCCCCAGTTTCTCTTTGACTACTGGAGATATGATCACTACATTTAAATCCATCCCATACTTGGCACTTATACCAGCTTGCAAATATACAATGTCCATCCTATGAAAGGGAGCAGAGGTGGTACTTTTACACTGCTTTATGGGAGCATTCTAGAGCACAGTCCCCACAGGGGCACAATGTAAGCACCATTATGAATCCAACAAATCACATTTCTTCAATATTACATTTTATAAAGGATGGAGCTGAGCACTTTTTCCTTAAATTCTCATCTTTGTCTCCACTTCTATTCCAATTAACATCAATCGAAACATTCACTGGCACTTAGTAGTGCAAAGTATCACACCAGAAAGAACCGAAAGGCAGTTGCTCTTAAAAAGTACACAACATAGATAAAGAAATAATATATACATACACATATATAAATACCTCCCACTATGTGCCCAAAGCAGTCCATTTTAGAGTCAGATTTATAGTCCAGAATCTGTTTCCTCTGAGTTAGCATAATCAGGGTCAGGGGACAGGGGAGCAACCACTTGTGCTGAGAAATTGGTAGACTCTAAATGGTGTCAGTATATTCCTAGAAAGGGGATGGAACATGATATGGTCATTTCTAATTTTCACAGAAGATTGATGCATGGGTCTATTCTTAATGTGTATTGATGATGAATGTCTATTATTTCTTTTCTCTGACTATCTATTCTCTATTTTCCTATGCATCTGTCTCTCTAGAATTTTATCTCTGCAAACTTGTCAGCTGTATCTCTGTACTTGGACACAAACTTGAGTGGTGACCACCCCAACTTACTCCACTTTTCAACAATAGAGTTACCCATTAGCACTATTTTTCCAGAAATGGAAAATCTGACAGAAAGACAGAAATGTGCTCAGCGAACCTTGTTTATGTGTCCCTCTTATCAATACATGTTTTTCACTGTTGGTAAAAGGTATGTGAATAAATGGACAACCCTCATGGATGAGTCATCCCGCCCTTCAATGTCCCAAAGTTGTGAATCCAGTCAAAACTAACATCCCTCTAGCCATAACAATAAGACAAGAAAAAGAAATAAAAGGTATACAGATTGGAAAGGAAAAAAGTAAGACTACCCCTATTTGCAGATCACATGATTATCTGATAGAAAATCCCAAAGAATCTACAAAAAAAAAAAAAATCTGGAACTAACAGATGAGATCAGCAAAGTACAGGATACAAGAAAGACATGAAAAATTGTACTTCTATAAACTAGCAATGAACATATGGACACAGAAATTAAAAAGATAATACTATTTACAATTGCTCAAAAAATTACTTAGATGTAAATCTAACCAACACTTGTATAAGACTTTGTATGCTGAACACCACACAATGCTGATGAAAGAAATCTATTAAGATCTAAATAAATGGAGAGATATTCCATGTCTGTGGCTTGGAAGTCTCAACCTAGTAAAGTTGCCAATCCTCCCCAAATTGATATACAGTTTAATGTCATTTTAATCAAAATCTCAGCAAGACTTTTTTGTAGATACAGACAAAATTATCCTAAAATTTATATGAGAAGGCAAAGAAAATAGAATAGGCAAAATGGTTTTAAAAAGAAGATAAAAGTAGGAGGAATCAGTCTACCCAATTTCAAGACTTACTGCAGTAATCAGGACTGTGTGTTACTGGCAGAGGGGCAGACACATAGGTGAACAGAACAGAATAGAGAGCCCAGAAACAGATCGCCATAAATATTCCCAATTGATTCTGATAAAAGTGCAAAAGCAAGTCAATGGAGGAAGAATAAACTTTTCAACAAATGATGCTGAATCAATAGGACATCCATAGGGGAAAAATTAACCTCAAATCTAAGTCTAATATTTTTTACGAAAATCAACTCAACATGTACTTAAATGCAAATCTGTAAAACTTTCAGGAAAAAAACCACAGGAAAAAAATGGTCAGGGTCTAGAGCGAGACAAAGAGTTCTTGGATTCGACAGCAAATGAATGATTCACAAAATAAAATGCTGATAAACTGCACTTCATCCAAACTAAAAACTTCTGCTCTGCAAAAAAAAAACTGTTAGGAAGATGAAAAGACAAGCTACAGCGTGGGAGAAAGTATTTTCAAACCATCTATCAGACAAAAGACGAGGATTTAGAGTACACAGAAACTTTTAAGCCTCAACAGAGAAGCAGCAAACAACCCAATTAGAATGTTGCAAAAACACATACACAGACATTCAGTGAAGAAGACACACAGACAGCAAATAGGTCTATGAAAAGATTTCACATCAGCAGCTGCTAAAGAAATGCAAATTGAAAGGAGATATCACTATCCTTCCACCAGAATGGCTCAAATAAAAACAGCAACAACACTGAATGCTGGCAAGGATGCAGGGAAATTGGACCACTCATGTATTGCTGTTGGATATATGAAATGGTCCAGCCACTCTGAAAAACATTGTTGTAGTTTCTTGAAACTCTGGACATGGGACTATCATGTGACCCAGAAACTGTACTCCTGGGCATTTATCCCAGGAAATGAAGATCTGTGTGTACACAAAAATCTATACACAAGTGTTTATAGCAACTTTATTCATGATGGCCCCAAACTAGAAACAATCTAGATGACCTTCAGCAGATGAACGGATAAACAAACTATGGTACATTCATTCCAAGGAACATTACTCAGCAATAAAAAAGGAATGAACTATTGATACACAAAACACACTAGATAAGTCACCATAAAATTACGCTGAGAGCCAATATCATGGTTGTGATATTGCACCATATAGCTTTGCAACATGTTAACATTGAGAGGGACTGGGTACAGCATATGTGGGACTGGGATCGCTCTCTATTATTGCTCACAACTGCATGTGCATCTACAATTATCTCTAAATAAAAAGTTTAATAATAAGAAAAAGAAAATCTGTCCCATAAGGAAAACCTCTGTGTGACATTTACAGCACCATTTCTCCTGATCACCTTCAAGACTGAAGTCTCACTCTGGGAATACAGAGCTCGTTAAAATGAACTAGTTAATAACATCATCATAATCATATTTATGTGAAGGAATCATCTTTACTGACTGTGAATACATTGTCTTTGCTCTTAAACATTTCTCTAGGTGAAATTTGAAATGATATATTTTGAAATGAGTTGTATCTTCCAGTTATTGAAAAAGCCTTTCTCAATCATAGGGGGAAAAATCAGTTATCCTCAAAACAAGTTTAGTTCTACAAGAAAATGAACAAATATTAAGTAGTGTGCTCTTGGCATGATATTTTATATTAATTCTTCATTTTATGTATGTGGGAATATACATGCCACAGTTTTATACTGGAATCTTTGCCAAAGTTTCCTTCTTGTCTGAGGTCCAATGTTTCTGGTTGGAGTTTCATAACAAGATATGCATTGTTTCCACTGGGGTTTATACCAGAAATAATTAGGTAAAATGGTGGGATGATGGAAACAATACAGCTTTTATAATTCATTATTTGCATTGTTGCTAAACTTCACAACTTTCTGGGTTTAGAGAACTGTCCTAAGTTAATTTAACTGCTGCAAATTACCAGGAGGAATCACAACTGATATATAAGCACCCTCATTAGGATTGATTATCATAGTTTCAGAAACCTGTGATCCAAGAATCAGTTGAATTTTGCAGACTCTTAATATTAAAAGGGAAACTGCACGTCGATGCAGTAACAGATGTGCAAAGTTCATTGCCTGATTCAAACACTGCTTGGAGCTTAACTCACTCCCCTCATGTTTCCTTATGTGGACACACTTCTGTTTAGCAAAGCTCTCTTCCTGCTTTCTGCTCCACTGATTCCTACAGGGCACTGACATCTCTGTATCTCAAGTTTGCTGTTCTCCACATTTAATTTTCTACTTAAAATTCTCCCTGGAGTAGATTTGAGGGTTAACAAAATGCTTGGAAAACACTTCCAGGTTATCAAAGGAAAGTATAAGGGAAACTCCCTGTAGCCAGAATACCAACAATGTTAAAAGAAAAAGATTTAAATGTATGTATTATTTTTCAAAACAAATGATGTTTAAAAATTCTCTAAAGCACTGAAATCTGAAAAAATCTTCAGAACTGCTGAATTTTTTTTTTTTTTTTTTTTGTTAAGATTTAGTTTGGGTTATTTGACTGTATCTTAGGTTCTTGGGAGACTGGTTCCCTAACTATGTTGTCTAATTCAGTGCTCAGAGAGTAGCCCATGAATCAGTATCAGCAAAGCCAAGGAGCCTGTTAGAAATGCAAATTCTTGGGTGGATCTATTAGATCAGAGTTAGATCAACCAAACAAGAATCCCTGGGGGCCCAAGAATCTGGGTTTCATCAGGTCCTGCAGGTGATTCCCATGTGTGCTGAATTTTGAGAACTATTAATATTAAATCAGTGCTGCTCAAAGGCAGTCCATGTACGTGCCAGGGACTGAATTGTGCGCCATCCGAAATTCATTTGCTGCAGCCCTAACCCCTAATGTGACTGTATCTGGAAACACTCTTTAGGAGGAAATTAAGGTTAAATGAGGTTATAAAGTTAGGGTTCTGATCCAATAGAACTGTGCCCTTATAAGAAGAGAGAGAGAGTTCATCCCTCTTTCCATCCACCCCCCAACATGTGAGAACACAGCCATCTGCTAGCCAGGAAGAGGGCCATCACCAGAACGTGACCACACTGGCACCTTGGTCTTGGATTTTCAGCTTCCAAAACTGTGAGAGAAAATACATTTGTGCTGTTTATGCCACTCAGTCTATGGTATTTTATTGTGGTGGCCTGAGCAGACTATGGCAGTACATCCGGGGATCTTACTAAAATTCAGATTCTGATTCAGTAATTCGGGAAGTGGAGGCAGGTCTCCAAGGTGATGCCATTTTCCTCATCCATGGATCCCACTTTGAATAACAAGGATATAGATGACTTTCCATTTCATGTAGAACAAAATTCAACCCCCACCTTTTCAACCTGCAAGACCTTACCAGATTGGGGACCTATCTACCTCTCTGACTTCATCTCACATCTTACTCTTTCCACCAACACCCCTGACCTTTTCCCCAAACATGCTGAGCTTCCCCCTTCTTCCTCCTGCCTCAGGACCTTGGCATGTACTCTACCTTCTGCCTTTGCCCTCAGCTCCTCTTTGAATAACCGCTCCCTTCCTATCCTTCAGGCCTCAGTTCGAACATTGTTGTTTCAAAGAATACAACTACCTAAAGCAGCACCTCTCCTGTCCCTAACTCTGTCACAATTTAGTTTTTCCCAGCCTCCTTTTAATCTGAAGTGATTCTGTCCCACAAGAAAGCAGACTCCACAACAGCAAAATCTTGTTCACCTAAAACTATTTGTTGATGATGAAATGATGTAAATCTAACCCCCCTGCCAAGATCTGAAGACTGAAATAATAGGAATACTCTCTTCCTCGTATGTGGGTAAATGAAGACATCAGATTTATTCACAGGGTGTTTACTGAAGTCCTTGACCCACCCGGCCCTGGTCTGAGAGTCACTTCAGCTGGCTCCCCCTTGTCTGTGTCTGAGCCAGGTCTGACCAGGAGAGGAAGGCCATCCATAGCATCAATCACTGAGCATTAGTCACTGGGTCATAATGCTGGTTCAAACCAGCATTAGATTAGATTAGAGACGAGGGCTGGAACCCCTGCAGACTCTTGTGTACAGTGTTCCTTCCACTCTTGGGTGAAATTTTGCCTGGAGCCCTGACATGCTATCTGTTTATGCTTGGAGACTACCTTGGAGCACTGGATTCTTCTCCCTTTGTGGCTCCTGCCTCAAGAAGTGGTTGTGGCCCTGCCATGAATGAATGAATGGATGCAAGGCACAGAAGCAAAACTGTCAGCTCACATAGGCTCACAAGGGCCCATACTGCACATTCTAGCTTCCCATTCAGTGACCTCCACGGTGGTAGCTTGCAGTGAACCACAGTAGGGGTATTTACACCAGAGAAATCAGCAAAGGCCTCACATCAGGATTTTGTGAAGTCCCCAAAGACCTGGCTGTTAAAGATTTATGAGCACCCCACTGGCTGAAGTCCACCTGAACTGGAAAAGCTCTGGCTCGCTGGACAACCCCTACTGCTCTGCTGTACCACCCAGAGATGTTGGCACAGTGCCCTCACCCATCCCACATGCACTGGGCCTGAGTCAGCTTTGAGAGCTGCCTCTTCAGAGTTTCTGTCCCTTGTTTCTGCAACCAGCTCATTTCATCCTAGTCTCCTCTCCCTGTGCCCTCCCCGCCATACACACACACACATGCACACACACACACACCCAGAGTGATGTCTCATTGGCTTGGAATCTTAAAAGTATGTTGACAAATGCATTAAGGATTCTGAAAGGTGTGAAGAGAGACACAAAAGTAGGCATGTCCTTGACTTTGACCCACAACACAATCTCAGTGGAAAGTTTCCAAAAGAAAATCATGAAAGCTGGTGTTCATTCTCGTTCTCCCTACATTTTTGGGGGGATGCTTTTCTAAGTTTTCACAGACCAGAGATAAACATGATTTAGATCACCGACAGTATCAAAGGTGCTGGCACAAATATGCAGTCTGTTGCCCAGAGGAGAGAAAATAACTCAGCCTGAGTGCACGGCCACATGTGTGTGCGATTAATCACACTCGGCCTGGAAACACTCTATATTTGTGTCCAGCCTGATATTTAAATGTATGCTTATCAACCTGGGAGAAGGATGGTGTCAATCAGCAGCATCTCAGGGGCTTCTCCCAAACTCTGAGTGAGCAGCAGCCTCATCTTCCAGTAGCCACACACTTTTCCAGGACAATCTTCCACTTTAAAAAGTGTAATTCCTTATTTTACACACATATATATATCTTATTTCCACCACTGGACTGTAGGTGTCTTCAAGATAGAGATGGTGGCTTACACATTATTTTATTTCTTCCAGGATACTGGAACAGTTCAGACAACATTAAAGTTAAGTTTTGTATATGTCAAAAAAAAAAAAACACCCACACTGTAAATACAATTTAAGGGCAAATGATTAAAAAACAAATTTTTTTTTGCAACATGCCACATCTGTAGTAGAATTTTAAAACCACTTATAATTAATTAGGGGGAAAATTCACTTTCCTTGCCCAGATAGCCAAAAAATTAAAAGTGGGAAATTCACAAAAAAGCACAGATAGGCAATAAACATTTGAAAACATGGTGAGCCCTACAGATCATCAAAAAGATGCAAATTTAAGCAACAGGAAGTTGCTTCCTATATCTATTAAATTGAATTCAAAATTGTTTAAATGATTATACCCTCTGTAGATGATTTTTGGGGAAACAGGAAATGGGTGCTAGCCTACATTTTTGGGAGAAGTGTACATCACCATAGTATTGCTAAAAAGAAACTGGAAACAGCATGAGTATGTGACCATAAGAAATTAAATAGATTATAGTATATACATAGAGTGAAATACAATAAAGTGATTTAAAACATCATAGAAAAATATTTAATGACATGGAAAAATGTTCATGAAATTTGCTAATAAATTGTGTAATTGTAGAAAAAATATTCAAATATACAGAAATATCATAAACACCTTTTTTTTAGTGATAAGGAAAGAAGGCAAATGTTTAAGGTTTTGACATTTAAAACGGAAACATTTTATTACATTTGTGAATCCTGTCTTTTTTGGAAAACAGGAAATAACGGAGCCCTCTTTCAGTTCTCTTGTATTAATTAGGAGTAACTCTCTGTATGATGAGCAAAGATTTTTTCAGGCAATTTGTATCAATAGGCAGAGAGAAAAGGTTACTTACTAGACAATCAAAATAGAAGAGCCAAGATATCAGTCATGGCTACACAGTGGTGACAAAAAGTGCCCCTCAGGGGCTGGTTCCAAATGTTCTAGTCTTGAATTTCATTGTAGTAGCATCCTACACAGGCTGTTGGGTGAGAAGTCTGAGGACAGTGAAGAAAGACGGTGCAGCAGGGCAGGGAGGGCAGGGGGTGGAGGCAGATCATCAGAGCTGACCTGCTTTCGGCTCCTCTGCAAGAAGAGAAGGAGCACAGAAGACCTGGAGAAGACCAGTGACCTCCAGCCGTGGCGCAGCCTTGGAGTAGACTTTCTGTCCTGTGCTACACAAGCCTCATCAGAAAGATACGTCCTCAGGCAGCCAGGCTAAAACTCACCAGCTGCATTTCTGTGTTAACAAATCAAGAGCTCAGCCAGCATTCACGTTTCAGCAGCAGAATCCAGAATGTGTCACGTCTACTCGGTCCTGGCCCGGAGTTTCGGAAGGGCTGAGAGAGTGCTTTCCATGTCACTTCAGATTGTTAATTGCCCTGAGCCTGGAAGCATGAGTTTAACTGCATTTCTGAAAGTGCTGACATTTTTTCCATCCCCTCCTAATATGAGATGCTCTCCTGTTTTTCACCCCACCCAATATCCCCTCCCCTCACCAAACCATAAATTCAATCTAGATCCTAACATGTATGACATCTCTCCACAGAGCCTGTAAGCAGTCTCCATATAAGGATCTGCTCTAACGTTTTACCTGATTCACCACCTGCTCAGCCTAACTGGTGGCTCAGTTCATCCAAGTGGCTAAATTGGAAAAACCAGACAGGGACACATGAGTCCTTGAAGTCCAGCTAGGTGGTGTCTTAGTCTGTTTGGGCTGCTCCAACAGAAGACCACAGGCTGGGTGGCTTGTAAACAACAGACATTGATTTCATGAAGATATGGAGGCGGGAAGTCCAAGAGGAAGGTGCCTGCAGATTCGGTATCTGCCCCCTTTCTAACTCCAGCTGTAACCTCAAGTGGTGGAAGGGGCCAGGGAGCCCTCTGGGGTCTCTTTCATAAGGGCACTAATCCTATTCACGAGAGCTCCACCCTTGTGACCTCATCACCTCCCAAAGACCCCACCTTCTAATTCCATCACATACATAGGGGGTTCGGATTTCAACATGAGTTTTGAGGGGACACAAACATTAGAGTCATAACAGGCAGTGTCCACCCACAGCCCAGGACCTGAGACTAAGCTTAAAAATCACTAGGAGCAAATGCCAAGCATGGACAATAGCTTCATCTTTTTGCTTCATATGCTATGTTTCTCCTGGTGCTGGAAGTGCCAGAAACTTGAAGTAACAAAATGCATTCCTTGGTACTACTGAGGTGCCTGGAAATATAAAATGCTCATGGTCTGAAGGGACCTGAGGGATGATTTTTAACCACTTTTCTTCTAATGCCAGCACCCTCTTTCTGATCCCCCTAGTGGCCTGCTGCAGCCTCTTGCCACATGGCCCACCAACGTCATACTCCCTGCCTCACAAGGTGGCCCAGACCATGGGGCGGCTCTGATGCTCAGGAAGGGTGTCCCTCTGTTGAATTACATCTACATTTCCAAATCCCACCTGCTGCTGCTAGCTCTGCCTTCATGGAAGACCAAAAGGTAGAAAATCTGATTTCTAGTTATGCCATTAATTATAATGTTGGTGTGGTTTCAGGGATAGAAAAAGGTAAGGAAACACTTGCAGAAGGGATCAGGCAATTTGTAGGATGATCCACGAAAAATCCTCATCAATTCCATTTACTGTTTTGTCACAAATGCTCAAAAAATGAGGAAAAAAACAACTCATGAGGCCATGGGAAATAGGCCCTGACAGTGAGACTGAATACTCTAAACACGTAGCATTGCTTTTCTCAGCTGTCATTCCTCAAGATGTGAAGGCACATAAAAAGTCAATTCGTATAAATACAGTTTTCCGATTTTTCTTCTCAAACAAGAGAAAGGTTATGGCTTATAAATGTTACCATAGTTAAGAAACTGTTAAAAAGAGGTATACTTGTCGCTGTTTCCCATTTACAGCCTCACACTTATTTCTAACAATCAACGTGGACATATGGATCAGTTGTCCACATGAGGCTTCATAGGAGCCTGGAGGGAAAACAATAGAGAACAAGCCACAAACACTGGGCAGAGCTGCAGGCCCACCCAGGGAGCGCCCAGCCAGCCTCTGCTGGGAGCAAGGGGGGCTCCTCCTTCCCTGGGAGCTTCCTCTCAGTGACTTTTGATCTAAAGGTTGAGGAGATTGTCTCTGTATTACTGACAAGTCTTCAAAACAAAACCACACAAGAACCAAGCAACCTCTCACCGTGAACTGTATCTCTATTTCTAGGGTTTATTACTCAGCTTCTTGAAAAGGTTCAGGACAGACACGGAGGCAAACAAGGCAGATAGACCCTGGCTGCTCTTCATCTGTGTGTTCAAGGTCCAAAAAGCAGTAAAAGCAAATTCACTTCTTTACTGAAAGGAAAAGGCTCAGAGGTTTCTCTGAGTTTAGACCAGACTTTCTAGCAGCGCTCCCATTTTTATTAGAATCCATGTAAACCATAAATGAATTTCTTCTAATCCAATATTTTGTGCCCAAATCATTTCCTCCAGCCTCAGCAGGGGCACAAAGCCTTCAGGGCTGGAAAGTTGTTTACTGTTAACATGGGGGCACCATGATTAAATTTGCCAGCATTGGTGCTTCTTGGTGTTTGCATGCAAATAGCCCCTCAATTGCATTTTTCTTTTCTTTTCCCCTTTGGTAACTTTGCAAGTTCTTTAAGGACACAAGGCTTGAGCACAGACCTCTGTGCTCCCAGGGCAAGCACAGTGCTTCCCAGACAGTGGGTCAGCAATAAATATTTGTTGAGTGAATAAATTCCTGAGAAAGGGAGCATTTACACAATGCACATTATTTGGGGGTAAAAACTGCAAATCTTTCAAATGAAATATGTGTTTGCAAATCCTCCTGGGGTGAAGAAGCACATACAGGGCTGCAGGGCTGCGAAGATGCCCAACTCCTGAGGACCCCATTCTCATAAATCATTTGGCCTTTTAAAAAAAAAAAAAATCTTACTGGGATTAAATAAGAAGAAAATGTAGAATTTTTTCATGCTTCCATAAAGAAGCCACTGCAACTCTGACATCAGTACACTTGAGTTGTTCAATCCATGTTCTCATGTAATGAAATATCAAAGCAAATACATGTTTTTAAAAAAATCTCCATGGCTTAATTGGTAGACAAGATGACCCCTGAAGATAGATAAAGCCAGAGCCTGTGAGAACAGTATCTCCATCAGGCAGCCATAGTCAATGCCTGAAAATGCACACAGGTAGGAACTGTTTAAGTGACTAAGGTCTTCATGCCACTTATCCTGGAGACATGACTTGAACAAGTCCCTTTCAGAGACAGAACACAAAGAGGCAGTGGAAACACTGCAAGGAAGAATCTCAGGTGGACAGCGTCTCCACCTAGGTGTGAAGAGAGGACACAGGTGTGAGAAGAAAGAATCACAAAGTGTGGGCAGACGACTCAGCCAGGCTGCACAGGTGGACTGACACAAAGCTCAACAGGCCCGCCTCCGGGAGCTCAGGGAACACAGGGAGAGGCTCTCTGGAAGTGGACCTGGCTTAGCACGTGACACCAGCAGCATGGGCAAGCCTAAATGCATAAAAATACACCTCTTACTTGAATGAAATAAGTGCCACAGACCTTGAGCTTTCTCCTTAAAAATATCATGTATATGGACACTCAGTCCAAATAAAGAAAAACAAAAGAAATGATACCCAGTAAATGTATACATGCATGTTATATCAAGTCATTTGTAGAAAAGCAAGGATGTTTGAGATTAAATTAGAAGTGAATGCAAAGATGGTAGTTGCAAGAGGCAGTGCAGTTGTGCTAACGGACAGAATAATGTCTCTTGAGACTCGTAAAAACATCAAGACAGTCACAATAGATTGTGTATCTACAACACCTGACAACATCACAAACCTGACACTAGTTTTGGAATAGTGACTGCCTTACATATCCTTACAATACTTTTCTTCCCTCTACTTTTAGCTGCCTACTCTGATCTTTATAAGACATTTTTTATATCTTTTATTTTCTATATAGAGAATAGAAAGATCCAATCTCTTTCCTCTGACACAGTTGGTGGTAATTTGGCTTATATCATTGGTTGTTTGAAGACATTCCTTTCAGCCTCACAGCTCTGGATTGGAAATGTCCTATAAAAGTCGAAGACGGCTGTCAAATCTGGGGAACTTCTCTCAAGTCCTTCCATAACCAACTCCTCTGCTCATAAAATGACAGACAGGTCTGATAACCTGAAGAACCTTCCACAGACTAGCTTCCAGCTCCAGTCCTTTCAACCACGTTTCTCCCCCATTAGTCACATAGTGCTGGTGCCAGGAGCTAGAAGACAAGTTTACATTGTGACATAACCTCTGATTATGAAGCTTTACGTCACAGAACTGGTGAGTCACAACAGTGGGTGACAGGAGTATTTTTGGAAGCCATTCCTGCATGAGGAGTGCTGAAAATAACTATGAACCACATAAAAACATCTCACAAAACCCAAATGAAATGTATCCTGAACTCAACCATCCCTTAGCCAATTCCCAAAATGCCCTTGGCTGCTTCCACACCACCTAATACAAGGAGAAATATGACAGGAGATCAATGGAGAAGAAAAGGAATTTTAACCAGTTCCTTTAAAATAGCTTACTTTTTGGAAATGTTATAAAAATGTATGACCAAATGAACACACTGTTAGGGCCCCATGCAAATGACAGGCCCTGAAGCTTTAACGTCCTGAGATTCAAGGTAAGTGTGCTTCTGGTTCCTTCCCTGACATCCTGTGTACACTTCTATTGTGGCCCAATCACTTTAAAGTTATAATGGCTTATTTGTCTGTCTGTTTCCTCACTGAGTTGTGACAGAAGTGTGACTCGTTGAGGGCAGGAACCTATCTGTTTGTATTGGTATTTCCAGCATCTGTGCCTGGTGTACAGTAGTTGGGGTCAGAGAAGCTCCCTGCTGGCCACCAGGGGGCGCCGTTGGGTGGTACTGGATGCCAGATAGGTTGGGTGGGGTAGATGCAGGTAGAGAGTCTATAGGTAATTGGCAGTTCTTTTAAAAGATGCTTGAAATCATTTTGTGTCTTTCTGAAGACACAAGAAAGGCAAGGTGGGCCTTGCACAAGCAGGCCAAGTGAGTCAAGAAGTGGAGGCTGAGGGAGAAAAGCCTTCTTTGCTTGGGAGAATCACTGAATTGGCAAAGGGCCTCCATTTCCAATTTCTCTATGAGCTGAGCCTTTGATGAAGGCTGGCGTTGGGAGTATTCTGGAAACACCACGCCCAGGTCTGCCCCTTACATTTATAGAGCTTTTAGCACAAAGGCATTTTCATCAAAGCACTTTAAGAGCTGGGCACACCCTGTCACACACACAAGCTCCATGAAAGGAACTGCAACTTCACAGCAGCCCCGAGGCCTGAGCTGGCGAACAGGAATGTTTTGGAACACACTCCCTGACCACGGGCGGGCAGCATGGCCTGAAACTGGTGGGAAGGATGATGTCAGGTGGGGCCAGCCAAACCCCTGCTGAGGGCACCCTCCCCCCACCAACCTGTGTTTCTGGAAGAAAACTGAGACTTGAAGCACCCTGACCACAAGCTAGACCCTTGTGTAGGCTCTTTATATATGCCATCTCATTTAGTTCCGACGTGACCCCTTTGCGCAAATAAAGAAATTGAGGCTGAAGGAAACAAAATCACCAGCCGCAGGACAATCACAGGAAAGTGCCAAAGCCAAGGTTAAAATGCGAATCCATCTGATCTCAACAACCAAGGGCCTCTGCGGCTGTGCTAATACGTGATCCAAATTTATTAGAAGAGATGCAGGTTTTAAGATCAAATGAGCCTGACAAGGATCTGGGTTGACTTGTAACTTGATTTTGAGACCAGTGTGGTGGCCTCTGAATAATTCAAACTGCTGGGGAGATATGAGTCCCCATGAATCCCTGTTCAAACTGGGGTTGGGGGGAGTGCTACATGTCATTACTTATCACGGCCACCTATGGGATAAAGGGCTGTAGTCACCCCAGTGTCATTTGCCCCTGACCTAAGACCCTTGCTGAGAAGCCAAGAAACATCAGTTCCAATAGGCCAGCCTGACAGGAGGGCACTTACCCCTCGTTACAAACATCTAGGATACAGATAGCCTGATATGGACCTTGTGACTCTGGGAAAGTCAATATACCTCCTTTCACAGTCTCTTCATCTGGGAAACAAGGGTGTTCGATTGTGGGGCCTCTGTGGTACCACAGTGAATATTCTCCCTATTATTCTGAGTTCCCAAGAAAATTCAACTCTTCATGGAGACCTCAGACCTTCTCCTCCAGTAAAGTCTGCTGAAGATTCCTCCCTGTAGACAGTAGATTTAAGTCCCATCTCTGCCTCCTATTACCTCTCTGAGCCTGGGCAAGTTTCCCAACTTCCTCATCTGTAAAGTGGAACTAATGCAGCTCCCCTCACAGACAGTCATGGCAGTGAATGACACGAAGGAAAAAGGATGTGAAAATACTAGCTCCATCAGATGATAAAAATAAATATGATAATAATGTTATTCTCTGCTACTATTGGCAACATCTTCTCCTCCTGGGCCAGGTGTCCTAGTCCTGAATCAATTGTGCTTATTTAGCACCTAATGTGTACTGACCCCACCCCAAGAACTTACAGTGCCATCAAAGACGTTCAGGGTCAGGTCAGTGATGACTGTGCACCAGTCTGTGGAAGGAAGGGAGTTTGAAGGTGGGTGGAGGGGATCAGATAAATGAAATAGAAAGTTTAACTATGCTCGTAAGACATTAGCTGGGTGTCTAAGCGTAGTATTTAATCAGGATAAACTGAGTCAGATTAGAGAAGAAGGGAGATGCTGGAAATTGTAGTATGACTTCGGGTCTGATGAGTTCTTTTATCAGAAGATGAAGACTTTAGTTCATTCAGAGGGAACCATCCATGGTAAGGGTTCATAAAGTGCTGGCCACTACTGATTTGTAGCTTTTGCTGATTTCCACGGGGTCCATACTCCTATCATAGCTGGTTTCAAGCTACCGATAAAACTGAAAACAGATCCGGGGAGAGATGCTGAATGGTCACCATTATTTCCACCATGCGATCACAGTTGATGGCAATAACTTCAAGAGCACAGATAATAGCTAAATGGAGTAAAGTTAGAAAGTTTTGACTTTTGAATATGTATTACCTTAGGTTTTCACAATTTAATGATGTTTATGTTGTTTAGTTTTTCCAGCTTTATTGTGACATATAACACTGTGACCTTTAAGATGTACAATGTGGTAATTTGATATATGTATGTATTGCAAAATGATTACCAGAATAAAGTCACTTAACACATCTTTCATCTCACATAATTACCATTTTGCTGTTGTTATGGTGAGAACATTTAAGATGTAGTCTCTTAACAACTTTCAAGTGTAGTATACGATACAGTATTAACTATAGTCATCATGCTGCACGTCAGATCCCAGAACTTATTCCTCTTATAACTGGAAATTTGTACCCTTTGATCAACATTTCATTTCCCCCACTCCCCAGCCTATGGCAACCACCAATCTACTCTGTTTCTATGAGTTCAGTGTTTTTAGATTCTGCATTCAAGTGAGATCAGGCAGTATTTGTCTTTGCCTGATATATTTCACTTAGCATAATACCCTCCATGTTATTGCAAATGGCAGGATTTCCTTTTTATGGTTGAATAATACTCCACTGTGCATTTAGACACAGAGATAGCATATTTTCTTTATCCTTTCATCAGTCAATGGATATTATTTAATTTTCAGTCATAGCTGTACTTTAAAAAGACCTGCAAAGTTCCTGGAAATTTAATCGGCTCCTGTGATTTAACAAGCTGAGGCAGGGGAAGGTGGGAATGGGTACAGCTCAAGTGGTAGAGCACATGCTTAACATACACAAGGTCCTGGGTTCAATCCCCAGTACCTCATCCAAAAATAAACAACTAAATCTAATTACCTCTCCAAAAAAATATTTTTATAAAAAATAATAAAAGAATATAGAACATTAGAAAATATTTTTTAAAAATTTAAAAACTTTTTTTTTACCTTAAGAAAAAAAAACACCCACAAGCCAAAGCTGTTGCAATAATCCAGGGGATACTTGTAGCTTTGGACCAGGGTGCTAGTTGGGAGGTGGTCAAAGGGGCTCAGACTTTGGATACATTATGAAGACAGAGCTGAGGTTTGCTGGGGGACTGTACATGGGATAGGAGAGAGAGAGAGAAATCAAAGGTGACTCAGGGGCTTTATTTGCCTTGCTCCCTTGTCTCCCCACAAGCCTGGGGTGCTGAACCATCAGACTCCTCTTCTGATGAAAAGAGAGCTCTCCATCTAAGTCACACTCGCCTCCTTCCTGACGGCAGCCCCAGCTCCACACCACGCAAAAATCTGAGATTGAAGGCCTTCAGTGACTTTCCTTTACATAAAGCAAAGAATTTGACAGAATTCTTGCTTTCCACCAAGCCATGCTTCAAAAACTACTATTTTCTTTGTGTAAAATAGTATCTGTATTGTATTTAAACATACAAAGAGGAAAGGGTGGGGGAGAGGGGAGGGGAGGGAGAGGGAGAAAAAATGAAGGAGGAGAGAGAAGAAAAAAGAAAAAGAAGGGCAGGGGGAGGGGCACTCCCTGGTGGCCCAGGAGGGCCGTGGAAGTACATATGTCCCAAGGGATGGATGGTCCCTTTGGTGTTTTGCTCTCTATTCTCTTACATAATTTAAATCCTTTGCAACAAAAATGCATTAATAGTTGTATGATAAAAATCTAAAGAGAAATGGGGGAAAGTGTTAAATAAAAATATATATATAACTAAATTCAGCTGCAAACAGAGAGAGAGCGCTGTTGTGCAAGGCAGGGCTTGGAGCAGGGACCCCTGCACTCCACTGCAGGAGTCTGTTAGTCCACGTAAACCTGGAGACATCCTTGAACCCACTGTGCCCTGGATGAGGAAGTGCTCACCCGCAAAGTGGGGGTGAAAACAGCACTTCCGGGCCTCACACGGGCCGTACTGTGACGAGGACCCAGATGAGGGGTCAAAATCTGGACATGGAAGTCACACTCTATACATGTGAGCCTCTGCTGGTAAACTGGGAGATCGCCCTGAGTGCATGCAAAGCAACACAGATAGCTTTGTTTTTTAAGAAATTGGAAGATACCAATAATACTTTTCCATGTGAAAGGGTGGGATGGATCCCAAGACTGGGCAGAACTGGGGGCATCAGCTCCTTCAGAGACGTTTGTCACCTACGTGACCCTGTAGTCTTCTGACTCTGCTACTGATTCTGTACCTGACAGGCCTTATGACAGTAACCCTGCCCACAGGGAAGGAAGCGGGAGAGGGAGGCTGAAATAATGGCTTCAGTCTGGAAAAGCTCAGCATCCTTTCTGTTTCCAAAGCCTTCTCTTTGGAGCTCACTGCTGGGAGAGATGGCAGAGGATAGAGATGGTGGCTGGGTTCTGGCCCTCTGGGCAGAGCACTTTCATGATCAGGCACATTGGTCCCTGGGCTGGAGTCAGTGGAGTGTCCTTCAGGCTCGGCCCTCGGATGCTGCCCAGCTCTGAGCAGCCACAAGGGCCTCCCTCAGAGGAGACATTCCGTATTGACAAGCTCGCAGGGCTCCTGATGGATCAATAATAGCCTTCTTCCTCTGCCTCAGGCTAAAAGCTGAAGAGACAGGTTGGTGCATATGTGATCACTAGAATTTAATTATATATCACATTGATTTTTAATTAGAACTCTAGTGAGGGCTTTGTCTATTAAAAAAAAAATATTCCAAGTGGTAAATGGGTTTTACCCAGTCCATCAAGTAATTTGAAATGCACTGCTACTTCTGACCTTTCACCTTCCGGAGGAGGAGGAGACACCCTAAGGACCCCTCGCCACGAGGGTGAAGACCTTTGGACCATCCAGCATTTCTCCAAAACTGTTATTCAAGTTCCATACTTCGGCACGTAAGAGACGCCAGGGGAAACAATGGCACGGGGCTTCTGTGTTGTTATATGTAATTAATTCCAATTAACACTGGAGAGGGTCCCACTGGCTGTGATCCCTGCACTAATCTCTCTGAGAGGTAGGTCCAAAGACATAGTCTGGCTCTAAAATCAGACCTGGCACCAAAGTTTGCCTCTTCTGACCCTGTTTTCAAGAGGAGCAAGGATGCTTCGACACTCCCAGAGCCTCTTTACTGAGCTTCTCGTGGCTGCAAGGCAGGAGCTTTGCAAGATGGAGTGAGACCGTGGATCCACAACCAAAACTCAGACCTTAGACAAGACCCAATCATTGCTCATGCTTGCTCAGAGGGCCTTAGGGAGATGTCAAGCTTTGCCTTTGAGAGTCCCTAGGTTTCTTGTCAAGGTTGCTCTGGGACCCGACAGTCCCACAAGTCACTAGTTGCTCTTGGTGACCAGAGAGGAAGAGAAGGCTCAGATGCCAGCACCAGTCAGAACTGCTGACCACACAGCATGACCAGGGTCCCAGCAAGGAGCCCCCTGATGAGACGTACGCTCACAACAGCAGCAGCAGTACCTCCATCCCAGGCACTGGGCCGTGCTCTTTACAGGGCTTGTGTTTTTTATCCATGGTCGGAGATGTTGGCGGTATCTTCATTATATAGTCGAGGAAACCACAGCTTAGGGAGTCTCGGTGATGTGCCCAAGTTCACATGGGTGGCAGAGCGAGGACTTGAGCTCTCATCCTCTCTGCTGCTCTGCCTCTCGAGTCAGCAGGGTGTGCTCCGCCAGGAGTGGCCCAGCACCTCCTTCACACCTGCCAAGAGCGGCCGCAGGAACCCAGCCAGCCTCGCTGAGAACAGAGCAGCCAAGTCCTCACTTCCTTTCCCTTCTACTCCAGCCGTCCTGTGAGCCAAGTGAGTCATGCGGCCCCACTTCCTTCCTTGTCACTTAGACCATACTGACTTGCATGAGACTGTCCTGCCTGCAAGCATTTTCTTCTGCCAATCTTCTGCCCAGAATGTCCCACTTTCTCCTCTCCACTCATGCATTCAAGCCAACCCGTTTGTGGAGCTTCTACTGCACGCCCAGCACCAGGCTATGCGTTGACTGTCTCCAACAGGGACAGCCAGGTAAACGGACTATTAGAAAGGATGTGAGAAGGACTAAGACGGAAAAGCAAAAGGAGATTCTGAAGAAGATGGGAGGGATCCTCTAAATCAGTCTTGGGTGGGAGAAATGGTCATGAACAGGTTCCTAAAAGAGGCCCATCCTTCCAATCCCAGCCCAGATGCCATCAAACAAGAACGTTTCCATCTCTCATTCTCCACATGTCACTCACCTGTCCTCTACTCTCCCCATGCCAGGGCAGGGATCCCTTCTCATGCACACATTTTAGCACCATGGGCAGACTAAGTTCCAGACAGCCAGAGACATCCTGTAATTCTGAATCCTTCAAAGTACACAGTGCACCACTGCACACACAGGAGATTACGTGGAGACTTTATGTATAGTTAACACACTTTGTCCAGATCAAATCCTAGTCTTAGAAACCCTAGTACAGATCATTACAAAATGTAATCCCTCAGTCTGGCTGAGAACTACAGCTCCTAAATTGGGTTCATTGTTATTTGGAATTAAACTGTTCTTCAGAAGAATGGTGATCAAGTTCACATCCCTGAAATCTGAGGGCCAGGGAAACAAAGGGAGTGATGGTCAGCTGACTCACGGCCACCAAAAAGTCCACATCCTGATCCCTGGAACCTATGAGTGTTAGTTTATATATGGCAAAGACTTGGATGATATGGCAAAGTTAAGGCTCCTAAAATGGAGAGGTTATTCTGGATTATCAGGGTGGACCCTACACATGAGCATGAGTGTTATAAGAGGGAGGCAGAGGGAGATTTCAGACAGAAGAGGAGGAGGCCATGTGACCACAAAGACAGAGACGACAGCGACGATGTGACCACAAGTCATGGAATGCCAGCAGCCACTAGCAGCTGGAGGAGACAGGTACAGATTCTCCCCTAGACCTTCTGGAGGGAACACAGCCCTGCCAACACCTTGATTTAGGCCAATTTAAACTGATTTTGGACTCTCAGCCCCCAGAACCATGAACAAATGCATGTGTGTGCTAGGCCGTGGTGTGTGGTTGCACGCTGTAGCCCCAGGAAGCTAATGCAGGGGTCCTGGCACACAGAAGTGGCAGTGGCAGTGGCTTGAGCTCATGCTACAGGGCTCCCGGGAGCTTCCCCTCATACACTCTGGGGACAAGGGAGTCCTCCTTAGGCTGGAGATCTGGCCTCCATCCCCTGCAAGGCACAGTTTGCAGCTTTCTTACAGGAAATGGGAAGACTTTGGGTTGTGTGTCCTTCTTACCTTCCTTACTTTCTCCCCCAAGTATACTGAGGTCTTGGAAATAGCAGAATTTCTAAATTATTTCACTGTATTTAGAGTTAGTTAACCTAGTTAAGAGAAATAAGCAGGACCCAGGTCCTTCCCAGGACCAAAGAAGCCCAAAGCTCACTGAACGGAACCCAGTGACGGGATGTATAAAAACCTGACCCGACCCGTTCCCACTCCCTCTCTCCAACCCCCAGCTCCTTGCTTTCATGTTGTCTGAGAAGTTCTACATTTTAGTGTTAGGATTCTTTGTTTCTTGCTGTGTTCCTTGGCTGATTGCTACAGGACAATGCAGTAGAAGGAGAAGGAAAAGAAGGCAATATTGATTTAAAAAAAAAAAAAGGGCAGGGCTATGCAATTGGGGGCAACAATTGGTATACCGTGGGATCTGTGGACTTTCACACACTTAAAACAAAGGTGGTTCCAGTTCCTTCACTCCTCGGGGGAGGTGATTTGATGCTCACTCTTGTGTTGCTGAAGAAACATTTCAAACAAATGAGCCAAAAATTTAAATACAACACGTTACTCCTATTGGGAATGTGGGACTGTTGAAATACAGCGCTCAGCCAGGTTCTTAATGAGACAAAACACCCTTAAGTGTTATAAAAACAAGGAATAAGAGGGCAGTGAATTTAGTTAATCCTATTGATTTCCTAATTCTTCACCCTCACTCCCGAAGTCTAGGTTTAGAAATGAGATGTAAGACTGGGAATGTTTTTCAAAGTCCTTGTTCAGGTGGGTCTCTTGCATATCCCTGCTCCATCCCTACAACGTACCACTGTAAAATGTGGACCTAAGTGAATGTGGCTCTTGGGGAAACTTTCCAGGCACATATTTAATAAATGAAGGTATTATGCTGCAGGAGGTGGGGACCCAGAGGCACTGGAGTGGGAGGGCGTTGGGTCAAACTCTAAGGCTGCTGTTCTTAAATGCTCCCTCCTCTCGGCACCCTGGGTGAGGGGTTAACGAAGAGGAAGTGGAAGTGGTACCCTTGGTTATTCAGCTGCATCCGGGATTTGGCAGCACAAAGCTATCAGTTTGCACCGACCCCATGTTTTCAAAAACATTACAAATATGCATCTAGGAAGTTCAAATCTGGTTTTACAGTAAAGTGAGGGAAATTCCATTTAGATGAAAAATACTATAAAATTCAGGTCAGGAGCTTTTGGTATGCACATTATTGTCAAGGCTGCAGGAAGCCATTCCAGTAATCTTTTCCTACAAGAATTATTAATTTTCTGTGTGTCTACTTTTCACACCAAACACCCTTAAATTTCATCTGCTTTCAGATACTGCAAATAGCATTTGCACTGCTATCTTTCTGCAAAGGAGCTGTTTTTTCAACTTAACCTCTGGTTGCAGAGCATTTGAAACTCTCTTTCAATATCTAGCTTTCTCTGACTTCTGGTATCCCTCTTAGAAATTGTTTCTTTTCTGGAAACTTCTGCTTCTTTACATGAGTGCAAAGGAATTGAAACTTCTTCATTTCAAGGTCAAAAAACTTTGCAAGGATATACAAAGTTATGTACAGAAAACACTAAATTGTCTTAAAAGATTATTACTCGACATCTTTCAAGGCATTTTTTTTTGCTCAAAGTTCACAAATGTTTAGCTTCCTTTCATTTAACTTTTATCTTCAGTAAAGATCAAAAGAGGATAACACCAACCTCCCAGAAGAAATGATATATTTCTGGTTGTTTATCCTTAATATTCCCAGGTGGGACTCTGGAAAGAAAAGAAGAACTGTGTGGATCTTCACAATGTAGAAATTCAACATGTCTGGTGAGAGGACAGTAGGTATCGAGACCTGTTAGTGGCTGACGCAACTTAGCGTTAAACCCCAGTGGCTAATGATTTGGGCCATTGTCAATGTCAGCAAAGACTCCTTCTTTCTAGTTTAGGCCTAATTTTAAATCTTTTAAAGGGCCCACTGCAAGGCCCATGGATTCTCTACCCTGAAATATGGTAAGAATAAAGATTTAGACATTCCCCACACCAGTGTCACCCTCTGCGTGTGGGTTTTCTACTTCTTTGAAATGTCAAAGCAGATCTCTACCCCACTGTCATCCTGCAAGGAAACATCTGAGAGTTTTACCTGCAACCAGTTCATTACCTCTGAGGAGGTGGGGGGTGTTCCGAGCCCCCCCATGACTCTCAGGACATACATGACTGGAGCTGCTGCCAGTGATAACTCCAATTCATCATTTGAAGCAAGTTGAAGGGACAGGTGCCTCATTTGTAACAACACTAAACAATAAATGATTTTAATTTTGAGAGAGCTTGTTTTCCTAGGGATTTTGAAAGCATTACATGTACTGTTTTGTTTGTTTGCAATTTTTGCAGTTTGTCTTTTGAAAAGGAGCACCTAGATTTTGTTGTGATTTCCTCCCATGTAACTGACATGAATCACATATTACTAATTTCATTAGCTTTCCAAAAATGAGGACAAATCATGCATTGTATAGTAAGTACTAAAGTCTTTAGGTCTACAAAGGGAATCTGGCCAAGATTTTTTTTTCCAGAACAGCTACTTTAAACCACAAGCTCCAGCTAAGAAACTTCTTGGCATCATTAGCACATTAATTAATAACCAAGAAGACATAGGGAGATTTATAGATGATATTTGCTCTTAAGTGTAATATAATTCCCTGACTTCATAACCAAAACTTTTCAAACTTAAGTATTGAAAGTAATAAGAAAATCCAATCTCTTTCCCCATTTACAAAAAAAGGATTACTTTTCCCTTTGGTTAACTATTTATGTTACTGATTTCCAGTCTTGATAACAATACAAAAATAATTTTGAGGCAATGATGATGAAATGTTTTGTAAACTTTCTTTTAATGAAGGGACATGAATTTCACATACATGAACTGTATGTTTGTAAATGTGATCAGTTCTCAAATACAAACAAAATCCACCATTATGATTGCCATCAGTTGGCAGAGGAATTTCAAATGGCTGGAATGTTTTGCCAGATCTCACTTTGATCAGAAAGAAGCAAATCATAAGAAAACAGTTTACTTTGAGATTCTTAAAGAAACCCTGTAAAAAATGTCCACTTAGTGCATATTTATTTCATCTCTACTTCCTACGTCTAGAGACTTAACAGAACAAGAAAGAATCTCCTAGGCCTTGTAGCTGCCTGAGTCATAAACACAGATTCAGAGATGTTTATTCTCTACTCATAGTGTCTTTTCCAGTCCGGATCTTGGTAGGATCATTATGGTTCATGTAACTTTATTATTTTCAACAAATTGTTAAGTGAGATTTGTTTGTATACTTTTGTAAGAGTTTTCATTTAGATAAATTGACAACTTATACAACAATCCCTTTTTCAGACCATGAAACTTAGTATTTAGTTTGGAAAATATGGTCACTGCCACAGTACTAAATGCAATAATTCAGGAAAGGATAAAATTTAATACAATCCAAAAAAGTAATCAAGATTGTGGATTGAGTATATACTAAATCCCCTCCTTCCTGTTCCCAATGTACAGAAAGACCTCCTATACTAAGTGTATTGACATTTTAGAAAAATATTAAAGTATTTCAAAGAAAAGAAAAAAAAATTTGTACTCAAAAACAAGAAAACCAAGAAATAATCACCGATTTGTAGGAAAAATACAGATCTATTCATTCATGAAATAAACACAGCTAAAGTAAAAATTAGTGAATTAGAATTCAGAACTGAGAAAATGTTCCAGGACACAGCACAGAGGTTGTCCAAAGCCATGGGAATGATGAAAAAATTATTTTAAACACATGGAGAATAGAGTGAGAATTTAATTAACAGATTTCCAAAAAGAAAAGACAATATCAAAAGAATAAAGGAGAGAAAAAGATGCAAATTTTAAAACAGGGGACATTTCTGGGAAAAAAAGATGGAGACACAATAAAAATACCCATTAGAGATTAACAAACTTAAAGTCACTATATCTATACATATTAAAACTGCTGAAATTTGAGGAGAAAAAGAAAGCACTAGAAGCTATGAGATTAAAAATTTGATTGCCTACAGAAGAACTATCAGTAGCAGATTTCTCTTGAACAATTAAAAAAAGAAAAAGCCAAATGAAAACTGAGTAACATCTTAAAAGGACTGAAGTAAAATTACTATGAACTTGAAATTCGATGCCTACATTAACTATCCTTTAAGAATGGGGACAATATAAAAGCATTTCAGAGACATAAAAACAAAGAAAATATACTCTCTTAGATGTTTACTCAAGAAGAAAACTAAATCCATAATGAAGGAGTACAGGGCAGAGAGCAATCATGAGAAGACCTAATTAAATACCTTTTAATAAATAAATACAAGAAAAGTTATAGACAGAAAAAGACAGAACGGAAAAAAAAAAGGAAAGAAGAGAAGAAAGGAAAGAAATGTTAGTATGATTAAAAGAAACTAAGATGTGGGCGATAACACGGTGTTGAGAGAAGGAGAAAGTTTGAAGGTACCATGTTTATTCCTTGCATCACCCTGTAAGGGAAGATATACACATTAGGTTTTGAGAGAATTTTAGGTTTTGAGAGAAAAATATAAGTATGCATATTAAAATTATATTGCCACTAAAAGAATAGAAAGGCAGTAAATAAATTCTATACTGGCAGAAGAAAATAAAAGAAATAGGTTGCATGGATATACACCATCTCGTGAAGATGGTGGCCTCTGGGAAGGGGGTTGGGAATGGACACAGGCCAAGCATTGGAGGCTCAAGAGGATTTTAATCTTATTTCTAATGTTATTTATTTCCTTAAAAAACATTACAAGTACATAAGACAAATCTTGAAAATTTAATATTTCTAGATGGTAGGAATAGAGAGTTTTGTTACATTATCCTTACATTTTCCCATATTTTTAATTTTTCTTGAGACAAAAGAAAATTAAAAATTTTGTGCTTATTTTGAATTATTATCCAAGCATAAGTAGAATGTGAATGAATTCCAAAGCAATCCAGGTTCAGGACCTTGAAGTCGGAGAGATGATTTCAGCCCACTCCCAGACCAGACGTGGGGCTGTAACACATACCCCATCTGTTATATGCAGGTGAGAAAAATTCTTAATGGGAGAAAACTCCAGTGAACTTTAGGGGTCACTGCCTTATAAATACTGGTGGTTTACAGAGCCATGCTCTGTGTTGGCTTGAATTACTTGTCACTGGCCTTGGTGTGCAAGTAGTGAAACAAAGATGTCAATATAGAAACTACCATAGCCAGGGGTCGGCAGGGGGTTACCCAATTAGAGAACCTTTAAGAAACCACAGAAAAGAAAATAACTTTTCTGTCATAATAAGAACCCTTCCTATGGGATGCAGAACAATCACTTCTGTGTGTTAGTTTTCTCTTGCAGTGGGTGAATCACAAAGCACAGTGAGAAACATAGGGAGATTGTCTTCTGTGGATGATGGGCACTGGTGGTGGAATGCCCATGGGATTCAGCTAGAACAGCTGTTTGACAACGCTACACCATGGCATAGGGGGAAAGTCTAACAGAAGAGAAGACACAAAAGGCTGCTCAGTGAATGGCTGTATTTGCACTTCCCTCAATGGACATTTCCATGAGAAACCTTCTCAAATTAACTTCATACTCTAAGAATATACTCTCAGAATACAACAGCAAGATCATGATTATTGACCACAGGAAGTCCTATAAGTGCCCCACCCATTCTTCAGGGTGGGATCCATGTCTCACTTCTGTGAAGGCTTCTTCCTTATTGCAGAGTCATGAATGGCTCAGGGCAGGTACTAAGTCAGGATATCGATGACATGATCCCTTCCCAAGGTGACAAAAGCCCAACCAAGGCAGTGGCAGTGGAGACAGAAAATAGGTTACAGATCCGAGAGAGATTTCAGAGGTACAATCATAGCAATGGTGGCTGATTAGCTATGTGGGAGTTGAGATTACAGAAGTACTCTAGGACAATTCCAAGCTTCCTTGAAATCCCATCCTCTTAGGAAGCAAGAAATAGAAGAGATAAATAAAAGAGGGAGGATAAGGAGATGAAATACCAGACATGTTGAGAAACATAGGGGGGATCTTTGTTATGTAAATTCTAATAAGAAACTGGAAATGTACAGCTGGAGGTCAGGAAAAGATCAGGAGATGGCGATTTGGAAATCACCAGCTGACGCACAGGTGTGGGTGGGATCAGATAAGGATGGAGTGTAATGTGATGAAAGGGCATGGCCGTAGGAGAGAGGAACTGTGAGAGGGGTAAGCAGGTGAGACTGCAGCCCCCCCCCCCCATTTTAAGTCTAGCAGATCAGCACTTCCTAGCTTACATATGAAGCCTTCCACATTAGATTGAAGAGAGGAGCCTATGGCTCCAAATCTTTTCTGAAAAGCATTGCTCTGGGCCACAAATTGACTGAGGTTCATAAAATTGCTCCAGTGAAATAGGCTGGGGCATACTTACTCCTCTGCAGTCTGAGCATTGCCTCTAGCATCAGGGTAGCTGCTGGAGTCCTACCCACAGGGTAGTGGGAAGCCCCTGGGGTCCACAGGGGAGGGGACATTGTCACAGGCTGGCTAGAAGCTTCTGTCACATTGAGGAGGAAGAAGAGGATTAGAGGAAGTCAAAGTCCTGGCCAGGTAGATCTCAGGGTGAGGCTGGATGGGCAGAATGAGGACAGAGTCAAAAGCAAGCAGCCGAGTCAATGTTGGGAGAGTCAAGGAGAGTTCAGGTGAGAACACAGCCAAGTGTGAGGTTGGGTGGGTGGGACTTTGTCTTCAAACAGACAGGGGTGCCAGGGCAGCTGGCACTGTTGGAGGATGCAAGCTCAGCAAGTCTGAGTGACTGAGCTGTGTGACGGGGTCCTTCTTTCACCAGGTGGAATGGGTCATCACCTGGCTGTGTCATTTAAGGGACTCTGAGAATGTCACAAAGCAAATCCGCCCCTAACAGTGAAGTGAAAGTGCTAACACTCCAGGGTGAGAGGACACATTCTTTCAGGTTTGCTTTACATTTAAAATTAAAATGGCTGGATGGGCTTCAAGATGGCAGAATAGAAGGATGCAGAGCTCACCCTCTCCCACAAAGGCATCAAAAATATATCTCCATGTGGAAAAATTCTCACAGAATACCTACTGGATTTTGACAGAAGATCTTGTACAATTGGAAATACAGGGAGACTCTTCATGAAACTGGATTAAAAAATTACAATTTTATTTCTATCTGTAAAAAAAATTTTAATAAAAAAAAAATACAATGATTCAATGAGCTCCTGGGCAAAATTCCTGGGCACTAGAAGTTTGAAGAGAAAAGGCTGGGGACCGCTGAAAGGTCAGTAGAGGAGGGATATAGTTGAAAACACTAACATCTGCCAGTCTTGCCCTGAACCAGCCCAGTAGCAGGATGCCACTGTTGGGACAATGAACCCCTTCTTATGCAGGGTCCTAGAGTCCTAGGGAGTGAAATGTCCACTTTCTCCAAACTTCCTTAACTTCTTCCCTTCCTTTTTAGGAAGCTCTGAGGTTAGCAAACATGACTCTCAGTCTGTCTGGTGTAATTACCTGCTGCACACCTCTGTCTGCCTCCACCTCTGTGCTCAGCCACCCTACCCGGGCTCTCAGGAAGCACTGCACCACCATTGAGGTTGCCTGCGGGGACGAGGACCCGGGTCTCTCTGGATTGGTCTTTAACATCTTTTTTTGTAAATCCTTCCTTCACCCATGATGATTTATAATCCCTACTCTTTGTCTTTTATGGACCTCTTTTATTAATATCCCTGTGAGCTAGGTCATGTCATTTTTAAATCCTTTTTCCAGAAAAATAGGGGGGGGAAATAAACCTCAGATACAGTGACTCCCTCATCATAAAAACCACCAGACCATTCAACATTTCAAAGCTTCTAGAAAGAAATTCTTAGGCAGCCTTACTTAATATCCCATTCCAGTGCTTGACAATGTCCTTCCTGATCTGTCTCTTTCCATTATTTCTACATTTCAACTTTTCTGATATTGTCTGGATTCAATTCTTGTACCCCCACCCCCCAAACCATTACCTCTTTGGTTTAATATTTAAAGACTTTGTCTCAATACTTTGTATTAAAGATGCAATATAAAAATTAATTGCCTTGTATCATGGGACGCCAACTATTTAAAGTGTTGTCAAACCAGCATTATTACAATGAATGTGATAATAAAGTTTAAGATGAGTCATGTAAAGTAAAATTGCAAATGTGCTTAGATGAAAGAGTCAGCAGGAGTTACAACCAAGCCTTGTAATGAAGGGATAGAACAGATGACGACATTCTAAAAACCCCACTGCTTTTTAGCCAGATGCAATTTGAACTAATGATAGGTCTATCTAAATCCAACCAAGTTCTGTTTTTATTTCATCTCATGGCATGAAGACCCTAAGTTGCAGATATCCTTGGCCTCCATAAACACTGAAAAAGTTAGAAAGAATATTCAAAAGTGACCTCTGCACCCTCATGATAAATGTCTCTCCAACATCTGTCAACAAGAGTGAAACTGGCCAAATCCTTTCCTAGTCATCAGAAAGGGACATTTTGCTAATGAGACTAGAATGATATATGACTCTCCAAAGGAAACACACTTTTCATGACTATTGGAGGGGATACTGGAATCAGAGGCAAAAGTCTAGGTCTTAGTCTTGGTTCTGTTATAAGGAGACCTTGGTCAAATCACATGAGGTTGCCTGGGCCTTACTTTCCTCATCTGACAAAAAGTACTTTATTTTTTGTATAATAAAAATTTTTTTTTGACAAAAGTTACTTAAAAAAAAAAAAGCAAGCACTTGCCCCATCTATCGCATGGATTTACTGTGAGCATGCCTTGAACAGGAGGAAGTATCATTGTGGGTTCCTACGCTCATTATTATTTATAGCTTTCTGGCCCTCTTCACCTGGACAGATTACCTGAAGTTCCTCACCTCCTCCTCTAAAAGGGCAGTGCCGTAAATTTCATGTATATAAAAACATTCTGGCCCAACATGACTGAACAGGAATTAGACGTTGCACTGATTTAGGATCCAGTGCTCTCTCAGGCTCAGAACCCTGTAATTACGTGCACTATAAACCATGGGGCAGCATATTTGCCATGAGCATTCTAGTAAATGACACAGAATTACAGGGCTGGAAGAGTCCTTGCAGATCACCTCGTCCAACCCTCTCATTTCACAGATGAAGAAACTGAGGCCCAGGAAGGTTAAGAGGCTTGCCTGCGGTTTAGACAAGCAGCTAATGATGACACAGGATTAAAATCCAGATTTCTGATTTCCTTGTCTTGTGGTATTTCTTGTTATAAAACCACCCACTGACCTTACACAATTCAGGAATAAATATGTCAAGACAAATACTCATTTAGAAATTCCGAGCACAGTCATCGTCCACTTCTGTTGTCTCACACACATCTGCCACTTAACAGTAGCAGAAATTCCTATTTTCTTATTGACTTTCATTATGTAATTGGAGAAATTTTTCCTGGAATTGCCTCCCTAGTAGGTTGAGTTGCTGATGTCCACCCAGTGACATTATCCATACCTTGAGGGCAGACACAGTGGTACATTGACAAAGACCACAGGATTGGACTTAGAAGATCCTGGATATAAGTCTTGGTTCCAATCCTTTGGAGTTGGGATGTTGGGGAAGCCTAATCTCTTTCTCTTTCTCTTCCTTATCTGGAGGATGACATAATCTCTCTGAAAACACTTTGTAAATTGTAAAGTGTGGCATAAATATTGGAGCTTATTGCCTTAAAAGCCCAAAAATCCCAGCATGTGGCAAGTTATACAAGCGATGCTTGTTAAATAATTCTGGTAAGCATCCTGGGAAACCCACAGACTTACTCTCCCTGTTGGTATCCAGATAAGGGTTTCTTCTATCACATTTTGAGAGTCTCTCCTTTGCTTCCAGCCACTTGCCCATTTTCCAATACCAGTGGGGCAAAAAAAAAAAATTTTCCCGTGCCCTGCAATGACCTGGCTCCATATTTTCAGTAATCAAGACTGGCCAGATGTCTGAGGGCCCCCGTGGGAGGCTGGCACCTCCTTCTGCACATCTAGAGCAATCTAGTAAGGGAAGAGCACTGTACTGAACTGAGCATTACTCTATGGCTTGCAAGTGACAGAAACCTTATTCAAAGCCTCTTTAAAAAAAAAAAGTGATTTATTGGAATGGTACTAGGATGGCTCACAGAATTGAAGGTAAGATCGAGTATAACCAGGTGTCTGCAGGGACCTCAGGGATGAGGATGAGATCTAGGGTGTCTCCCCTCCCAGGCTCACCTTGCTAATCTCACTGTGGGCAGGTCCCCTCCCTCCCACAGGAGATGGCCAGCACATGAGGTGATAACTAGAGAGAAACCAGCTCTGGTTTGAGAATCTTAGCGAAGGAATCTAAGTAGGCCGGCTGAGGTCTGGTGTTGTGGAAATGAGTCTGGGTTCTATGACACAAGCCGGGGAACTCTACTCAAATATAACCTTTTAACCCCCAAGCAAAATAATTGGTTCAAAGAAGGCAGTGTTTTTCCAGAAGTGCACAAGGTCTGCTGGGCAGTCAGAAGCAATAGATGCATACCTCTGTTTTAATGGCCTCATTTTTCTCCCCTAAAAACAGAACTCTTCACTAAAACAAGTGTATGTAACCACTGAAAATCATTACCTTCCAACCTGGGATTGAAAAGGTAACTCAGAAATAAATAAAAGCACCAACCCACAATCAGATACTTTCTGTATTAACCTTCTATCATATCAATAACTCCAAACAATCCAACAGCCATGTCGTCCAAAATATTGGAGTAAAGGGTTAGGGCATGTGTGCAATTTGTTCCTTCTGCCCTTCCTTCCTGTTGCTGACACGCATCCTCCTACATCCAGTGAATCAAACACGTTTGAAGATTTAGTCACAGTTATGAGACTACACAAAGAATTATAACTGAAGTCCTTGCAGGCAGTTTCCTACTAATGAATGAGGGCTCTCCTTCCAGAGGTGAGTCCCTCAAGACTCAACATGCATAAGAACTGCTTACACAATGTGCTCAAATAGGGTACCTTAACCCAGGGGTTCCCAAGCTTGTCTGCACCTGGAATCACCTGGGAAACTTTTCAAGCACCTGGGTCACATCCCAGACCCATGAAATCCCAGTCTCAGTGGGGGGCACATAGGCACCAGGAGTTTTTGAAGTTTTCTGGGTGCTTACAATGTTTGGAATAGTTTGGGAATCATTGCCCTAACCTAGGGTTCTCAGCTTGAGCTGCACCAGAACCACCTGGATGGCTTAGCCAACTGGAAGTGCCCCAGACTAAACTGGTTAAGTTACAATCTGGAGGATGGGATCATTGGACAGGAGCATTTCAAAAAAAAAAAAAAAGCACCTGAGTTGATTCATCTTCGCCCACCCCAAAGATTCTGACTGAAGGAATTGAAGGGCAGGGCCCAGGAATCTGCTTTTTAGCCAGCACCCCCTCATCCCCTGTGCAGTGATTCTGACTCAGGGGTCTGCACCTCACTCTGAGAAACATCTCATTTAGACTCTGGCTACTGAAAGTGTGGTCCACGGACCAGCAGAACTAACATCCCTCTTTGGAGTTTGTTACAAATGCAGACTCACAGGTCTCATCCTGCCCCTACCTGCTTAATGAGACTGCATTTGAACAACACATGGGGGATTCCAGTGCAGATTAGAGTTTAAATATCACTTGTCTAGAGGTACTCCTTAACCTTCATCACACACTGGAATCACCTGAAGCTGTTTAAAAGCTATGCAAGCCTGGATCCCACGAGGACCAATGTTAATCTAATTGGCTGGAGGTATGGCCAGAGGCCCTTGAAACTTTTTAAAGCAGCCAAGGTGGAGAGCCACTTCAAGAATCTCCGCTCTCATCTACATGACAATTATTAAAAGTTCTCCTTTGAGTTGGGCTTAAAAAGTTTGAGTATCAGTGTTACATCACTGACCCTCCCTAGATGGCACTGGAAAATTCCATATCATTCAACAAGAAGCCGGTGTCATGGTTCGGACTTGTCTAAATCCTCAGCAGCAAAGCAACCAAAGAATGAAAAGAAAAAGTTCTCACCAAAGGGTTTTTTGTTCACCCACTGTTATTCCCTCATTTCCAACATTTTTTAAAAAGATCATTCTCCCCTCATTAAATACACACGTGAAAGTCATCAACAATAGAACATAAAAGGCCATAACTACAAGAACGTATGTGGATGTATATATATTTTTTGTTTTTTTTACAGGGGAGGTAATTAGGTTTACTTATTTAGTTTAGAGGAGGTACTGGGGACTGAATCCAGGGCCTTGTATACGCTAAGTACGCGCTCTACTACTTGAGCTATACCCTCCCCTCTGGGGATATTTTATAATATATTTCAAAGCTCAAATTTGGTCCCCTAAGAAGTGACAGAAGGGCCTAATCATGGGACAGAACTGAAGAAAGTCACGCTTAACCTGCCCAGTTTGCCACGTCATGGTGCTGAGACCCCGAAGCATGCCATCAGAGCTGAACAGGGTCAAGGTCCGGAACTGGTGTGTTGGTACAGGGTCCAACACACAGTAGGTACTTAATGAATGCCCATATCTTTCTCCTCGAAATCATCGCAGCCCTACACTTGTGTTTCTTGAGATATTTATTCCACTAGGCCTGGTGTGCTGGATTCTGCCCTCCTAAACTTAGGCTGTAGGTTTCTTGTGAAGAGAGAACATCTTTTGGCGGGGGGGGGTTGTAAATAGGTTTGTTTATTTTAATGGAGGTACAGGGATTGAACCCAGGACCTCATGCATGCTAAGCACGTGCTGTACCACTGAGCTATCCCCTCCCCCCAAGAATGTCTTACTTATCAATCCCATCTCTTGTACCCAGACCAGTGCCTTGTACACAAATCAAGCAATCTGGTGTGTAGATGCGTCATGAGTGGATGAGCTACTCCTTTGACAACTCTCCTTACCAGGCAAGCCGACACTTTGCTCCTAGAGGTGTTCAGGCTGAGTTTTCTCAGCCCCCACTGAGTCACTCCCATTAAGAATCACTTCTCTCCATCATCCATCTGATCTAAACCAGGGGAGCCAGCTGAGTTAGCAGTAACAGCCAGGCTCCAGGCATCTGAATGGCACTGGTCTGCTTTAGAGTTTTCACACTGCAAGTAAACTCAGGCTTCTGCAGACCAACTGACACATCAACTCTGGGAGGCTGAGAAGAGCAGGGCTAGATTGGTCTGACCAGGACAGCAGTGGGGTGAGTTCCTATTAAGTAGGATTCTCTCCTGAGACAACAGAAGATCTTGCCATCAGAGGAAAGAACAAAAGCAATGTCAGAACTCCAAGGTCCAGAATGATAAGCGGAGAGTTAGGATGAGGAGTAAAGAGCAGATACTTCAATGTTACCAAAGCTTAGGAACCCTGGTGAAGAGGACAAACCCAAACATGCTGATATTAAATTAGGAATCCTGTTCAAATGTTTATAATACCCCTTAGCACTTGTGGTTTTCTTCTGTGGGCTTGTTGATATGTGGTTAGCTGTGGGTGAGGTTAGAAGCCTGGTTTAATGGCCTATGTGTACATTTACTATATGGTAGACACTATTTGATGTATCACTCAACATAAAGAGAATACTTAGAAGCTGCTTTAAATGGCTGTTATAGGTAGAAATGAAATCCCCTTGAATAGGATCTGGTAGAGGAGAGTCAAGCATCAGATGCATGGTTGGACCAAGGACTTTCAGCTCTTGATAAAAAGCCAAGATTCTATGAGACTCAAATTGAAACACAAAGTACAGCACATATGAAAAGGAGAACTGCATCCTTCAGAACAGGCTTGGCTATCCCATGGTATCGATAAATCCAGAAATCTTGGTAGCTGAACACACAAAAACCTGTTTGATCCTCAATCACATAAGGTCTGATGGGGAAGATGACTCTGCAGGGCATCTCTCCTCCATCTGGTAACTCAGGGATTCAGGCTGCCTCCAGCTTTCAATGAGGTGAACTCAACATACGGCTTCCACAGTGACGAGTCAGGGGAAGAGCAGGCTGAGTGTTAAGATGCAATATTTCTAATGTCAGCTCTGGGAAAGGATCACAACTCTTCTGCCTACACCTCATTGGTGAGAACCAGACACATGGTTCAATCTAACTGGAAGGGAGACTAGGAAATGCAGTCTCCTGCATGCTCAGGAAGAGAAAGATTAAATGGTATTTATTGAACAAGTACCACTGTCTTTTCTACAGAAATTGAATTGAGTTGTAAAATAGGGAAAGTCTATAAGAACAGGACTTCAATTCCTCCATGCATTAAAAAAATTAATAATGGGTTCTCTATGTCCCAAGTGAAAGTTTTGTTACACTAACTTCTCAAAAAAGTAAAGGCTTGACCACCTGGAATGTTTCACTCCATTAGCACCTGGACTACAGATACCTTGGGAGCAATTAAAGCAGAGAAAGCTCTCTTTTAAATGGATTTTTTTGTCAGTTCATTTGGGTTCCTTGGGAGAGAGCAAAGATAAAAATCTGTTCATGACATTCCTCCTCCTAGGCACATTCTGCGGCCCTTCCAGGGTCAGGGAAATGCGTGGCCTAAAGTCATCAGCCAGGTCACTATGTCAGAAACAGGATGAGAATCAGTGTGCAGCTGCCTGCACTTTCCCTCTGCACACACGAGGTCAAGAGATCTTCTCATCAGACAATGGGCCCCTGGCAGGTATGCTTGGGATTGGGGCTAGGAGTGGCTAAAGACGGTCAAGCAATTTGACTAAATCTCCTAACCCAGAATTCTTCTCTAAGCCAAATCAACAAAACAGATGTGGCCCTCCCATTAGCCTCTATTTGTTGTAATTACCCACTAATGTGCCTTTGAGGGATTTAGAGGCACATTAGTCCTGAGACTTGTAACAAACCCAACAAGTCCTGGGCTGCTGTGCTCCCATGACACTAAGACTCCAATTTCCAACTGGCATGTATTTTAAAGATGGACTGATCAGAATTCAACAGAGGAAAACCCTATGGTAGACGTATACTCTATGATTGTCAAGAGAGAGCCTTCATTTCCAGAATCCAATCTGCTTGAATCCTGAGACCTTCAGCGAGCAGTTTCTATTGTGGAAAGAAAGACATAAATTCCAGAGATCCACAGACCTTGATTTTACTCCTCTCCCGATGACTTATTAGCTAAGGAACTTTCAGAAATCACCCAGCCTGTCAACACCTCCTCATCTGCACAATGAACTGATGAAGAAACAGCTGAGACCAAGGGTTGTTTTGAGGACTGAGTGAGAAAACAACTTAAATTACCTGGCACCTCCTAGGCACTCAAAAAATATTCATTTCTCCTCACCCACCCCTTCTCCTCATTCTGACAGATATTCTTTTAATTATTTACTCTGCCCAACTGGATTGCTGGTTCTCACTTTCTTCCTCAACCCATGAGATGAATTTTGGTGGAAAATCAATGTTCTGAATGAGAAGTGAGAATTTCATCAACAACAGCTCCAGCCCTCAGAGGTGGACACTGGCTGAACTATTTGATTCTTATTAACATACACTCATGTGCAGAAAATTTTTATTTCTCTCTAGATTTTGGAACATCTACCTCAAACACAAATTTAATAAACTGAAATACTCATTTGTAAAGCTTCTACATCTAAAGCCAAGCACCAGAGATTCCTGAAAAGTAGATACTCTGGTGTAAATAAGTTAAGGAAATCACCACGATGAGCTCCCTGAGGGCTCCTGGGCACATATGCCCAAAGGAGCTAATGATGCAGCAAATGTGGAATTCCGCAGCCTCCAAGGGACTCAAGCAGCTGCGACTACTAGACTTCTGCACCATGAATACCAAATAAATACCTTTATTTATAGGAAATCTTTAATTTACCAGAAAATTTAAGAATGGAAATTTCTTATTAATTTCACTCTTTATTGAGAGTCAACTAGAAAAAAGAATCTTAGCTTCTGTTTTATATTTGTTGTTGAAAGTCTCCCTAAAATGGAAATGGAAATGATTTCTAAACAGTGTTATAGCCTGGCTTTCCTGGGAATGCTTTTTTCTAAGAGGAGAAAGGCAGCATGGTGTAAGAGCAAGACACCTGGTCTAGAGGTTAGCCAGACCTGGAATCTACCCCTAGGATTTTCACCCATCCACACGTGTATGTTTAGATACATTACTTCAGTTTCCACTAAGATATATTCAATTTTTTATAACATAATATTGAGGCATAAGAATTCAGCAAAAATATAGCAAAATTTCTTTAACTGGTAGCTCTTGAGGGTCTATATGTCATATCACTAATTGTGATCTTTACTGCTATTATTATGACCTGTAAAAGTCACCCATGTTACTCAGGATATAAAAGATAGAGCAGAAATTAACCACAGAGTATTGCAGTATGCTTATTGCAGTATGATTCATAAGCATAAAAAATTGAAATCAACCCAAATGTTCCAGGTATTTGAAATATGCAAGCCCAAGGTCTTTCTATGTGTCTTCTTCCCCTCAACTCTTTTATGAGAAAATTGACCATAGGTAGTTCTTTTTTTTTTATGTAAAATGTCACGAACCCTGCTACTCTGGCCACAACATATTAGACTTGGGGCTTAGCCAGGAGAGATCAAGCTGAACTTGTATAAAATGGTCATTTTGGAGGCTACCTTTCTATTATGTGGCTTATCTCCAGACTGCCCAATACACATGTTCCACATTAAATCATGTAAAAACTGATCCAAACAGATTCTTTTTCTTGGGAGCTGTAGGAGAGTGGAACGTAGCAGGGAACAATGGATTCTGCATCAAGGGGAGAAAATGGCCCAACTACTAGAGGTGGAGGTCCCTTTAGTCTGCCTTATATCCTGAAGATGAGCCATTGTTCTGACTTTTTTTCAAGTCTGGACCCCAGACCATCTAAACAACTACAAAGACAGCTTTCTTGATTCCTCCATATCCTAATCTTAGCTTTTATCACTTAAGTACCAGAGCTGTGTGTCTTCTTTGCAAGCTAAAAATGCTTAGTATAAATAAAAGATTATATATTGAACTACAAATATATTTAAGACATATAAGCATAATAGTAAGTACAAAGCTTGATAACTTTTCAAAAACTGCATATGCACAGAAAGGATCAGAAAGGGCATATGTTAAAGTGTTAACAACATTTATATCTGTGAGAATACTGGCATTTACTTTTATTTTCTCCCTTTTGCTGGTCTTTTGATTTTTCAACAAATAAAATAGGCTGTTCTTATTAAAGGGAAGAAAGTTTTTCCCCCCTTCATTTAAAAAATAATAAGTTCTATCCAGTTCAGGGACAAGAAGTCATATATATTCATTTTTCCCTGCTCTTCCCTTGTAAATATAACTAAATATCCTGGAACTAATTAATCAGATAATCATAAAACAATTCCAAGAGGTAGAAAAAGAAGACACACTGGCTAGAGACCTCAAGCCTTCAAAGTAATATCATAGTGAGTCTCTCATCCTGTCTTTCAATGGTTCATATATCACACACTGAGCATCAAAAAGTCACCCACAACCTGGAATCACCCACAGACATACAAGTGAAGAAAGTGCTCTCTGGTCAAAGAAACAAAAAAGAAGCAGCCTGGCAGAGATCTAGTGGAGAGATCCACCCCAATCCATACCTGAGGCAAGAGCAGTCTCCATGAGCTGCAGCAACCACGGCCAATGCTTCCAGAACAACCCATGCATTTATACGGGGCAGCCCTACAGGAACTGAGTAAGAGCAAAGCAGAGCCAGAAGAATGAAGTCAACCATCATAACACTGCAAGGGCTCTGAAAACTAAATTTTCATTTAAACTATAGCTTAAAAAGATAGGTCAGGACCAAAATCTAAATAGAGTGACTGTTTATTTGAAGCTGAAATAAGATCAAAAGTCTCCAAACATAATATTCAAGATGTCCAGGATATATCAAACATGACTCGTTGTATGAAGAACCATGAAAAACACAACTTGAACAACAAAAGACAATTGACTGACACCAACATTGAGATGAATTAGATGGTGGGGTTATCTGATAGGGATTTAAAAATAGCCATGATAAAAATGATTCTACAAACAACTATACATTTTTTTTTAATTTTTGAGAAATATAAAAACTTAGCAAAGAAATATGTTTTTTAAAAGGACCAAGTAGAAATTATAGAACTGAACAATACAATAGATGAAATTAAAAATTCACCAGATGGACTCAACATTAAATGGAGATAACAGAGGGCAGAATCAGTGAAGGTGAAGACCGATCAATAGAGTTTATTCAAAAAGGAGGTAAGGTGGGAGGGTATAGCTCAAATGGTAGAGCACATGCTTAGCATACACAAGGTCCTGGGTCCAATCCCCATTACCTCCTCTAAAACTAAATAAGTAAACCTAATTAACCCCCAATAAATAAATAAGACTATGTATAGTCAAAAAGGAGGTAAGCTAAAAAAAATTAATGATTAGATCCTTAGAACTTATGGAACAAAAATAAAAGTTCAAAAATTTGCATCACTGAAGTGCCAGAACAAGAGGAGAGACTGTGAGACTGAAAAGGTATCTGAAGAAATGATGATAGAAAACTTCACAAATTTGGGGAAAGACTTAAACCAACAGATCCAAGAAGCTGAGCATTAAACCCAAATAGCATAACCTCAAAGAAATTGACACCAAAACACATCATAATTAAACTCCTGAAAACAACAGAAAAAATCTAAATAGCTCTCAGGGAGAAGTTACAAATTACCTCTAGAGGAACACCAATCGGAACCAAAGTAGATTTCTCATCTGAAAATATGAAGGCCAGAAGGAAGTGGCACAATGGTTTTCTAGTGCTAAAATATAAGAACTGTTGATGATTCCTTCACCTGGCAAAGCCACATTTTAGGAATGAAGAGGAAATTAAGACAATCTCAAATGAAGAGAAACTGATAGAATTTGTCAATAGCAGACCTACCCTTAAAGAATGGCTAAGAGAGCATTCTAAGGAAAAAGAAATAACAGAAGATTGAGACCATCATAAGGGAAACAAAGAACATTCAAATGGGTAAAATTTAGGAGTAAATATAGTAGACTATTCATCTCAGGACATTCTTAAGTTATATTTTATGTTGAGGCAAAAATTGTAACACATCACCATCTTATATGGTGTTTAATACAGAGAGAGCAAATGCTGAAGACAGTTATATATTAAAATATATTTTCAAAAGCAGGGAAATTTAAGGGACTTAAATGGAAGCAAGTTTTTAATACTTCACTCTAATTGATAAATCAGTAACAGCAGGCCTTGTCATAAGTTATATAAATATATTAAGTGTTACTAATTATACAAATAGGATACTCAAAACATTATAAATAACTCAAAATAAAACACTGAAAAAAGTTCAAGTAGTCCAAAATAAGACAAGAAAAAGGAAAAAAGGGAATAAGAAACAGAACAAACAGAAAATAAAAAATAAAATGGCAGACTTAAGTCCTAATATCAATAAATATTTTAAATGTACATCATCAAAATACACCAACTGAAAGACAGTGATTGGCAGAGAGTATTTTTTAAAAATACAAACAACTACATACTGTATATAAGAAATGTACTTCAAATATGACAACATAGGTAGGTTGGAAGTAAAAGGGTGGAAATATATATCATGCAAGCATTAATCAAAAAGTGGGAATAGCTATATTAACATCAAATAAAGTAGACTTCAGAGCAAAGAAAATAACTAGAGACAGAGAGGGATATTACATAATGATAAAATAATCAATTCCCCCAAAATATACAGCAATTCTAAATTTGCACCAAACAACAGAACTTCAAAATACATGAAAGAAAAACTAATAGATCTGAAAGAAGAAACAGATGTATCCCCAATTTTAGTCAGCAACTTCAACACCTCACTCTCACCCTTGATACAACCTGCTAGACAGAATAGTAAAGATATAGAACTCAATAATATCATTAGTCAACCAGGTCTAATTGACATTCTACCAAACAACAGCAGAATACAAACTATTTTTTAAAGTCCAAAGAATATACACCAAGATAGACCATATTGTGACTTATACAATAAATTTTAAAAAGCAAAAGAATTTAAATCATACACAGTATATTCTTTGACCACAGTGGAATTAAACTAGAAGTCAATAACAGAAACAAACATGAAAATCATCAAACATATGTAAATTACACAACACATGTAAATAATCACTGGCTCAAAGAAAAATTCACAAAGGAAAAATTTTAAGTACACAGAATTAAATGAAAATAAAAATACAACATATCAAAATTTTGGAGATGCATCTAAAAACAGTGCTGAAAGGGAAATTTATAATCCTAATGCTTACATTAGAAAAGAGAAAAGGTCTCATATCAAGATTATAAGTTCTTCTCTCAAAAAACAACTAGGAAAAAATAGCAAAATAAATGCAAAGCAAGCAGAAGAAAGGAAATGGTAAAAATAAGAACAGAAATAAATGAAATTTAAAACAAGAAAACAATAGAGAAAATTAATGAAATAAAAAGCTGGACCTTTGGGTAAAGCCTAATTTCTAGCAAGACAGACAAAAATAAAAAGAGAGAAGAAACAAATCACTAATATCAGTAATGAATCAGAGGAAACCACTGAAACCATTTATTTCTATAAAAGAATACTATGAACAACTTTGTGATCATAAATTCAACAATTTAGAAGAAATAGACCAATTCCTCTAAAACCTCAAACTATCATAACTCAGCCCAGATGAATTAGATAATTTGAATTGTCCTTTAACAATAAATGGAATTGAATTTGTAACTTCAAAGCTCCTGAAAAATAGTTTCACTGAAGACTTTTACCAAACAAAGAAGTCACATCAATTTTATAGTATCTTTTCCAGAAAACTGAAGAGGAGGGAACACATCCCAACACATTTTATGAAGTCAGTATTACCCTGGTATCAAAATCAGACAAATGTTGGAAGGACAAAAAAGGAAAACTACAGATGAATATATCTTAAAAGTGTAAACACAAAATCTTCCACAAAGTATTAGCAAATCAAGTCCAGCAATGTCTAAAAAGAATAGTATATTAAAACCAAATGGGATTTCTTTCAGGTATGCAAGGCTGATTCAATAAGGGAAAAGTGATCAATGTAATTCAACATATTAACAAAGATGAAAAGTCACATGATCATATCAATTGATATAAAAAGAGCATTTGACAAAATTCAACACCCATTTATGATAAAAAAAAAAACTCAAAAAACTAGGAATAGAGGGAAACTTCATACAGTATCTACAAAAATCCTACAACTAATATCATGCTTAATGGTGAAAGACAATGCTTTCCCTCTAAGATCAGGAACAAGGCAAAGGTATTCTCACCACTCTTATTCAACACAGTAATGGAAAATCTAGCCAGTGCAATAAGACAAGAAAAAGAAAGACTGCACTAGAAAAATTAAAACTGTCTCTATTAGCAGATGAGATGATTGTCGATGTGGAAAACCCCACGAAATCTACCAAAAACTTCTAGAATACATAAACGAGTCCATTAAGATCATAGGATGCAAGATCAATACACAAAAGTCAATTTTATTTCTATATACCAACAATGAACAAGTTCAGACTGAAATAAGAAGTGCAATACTATTTGCAATTATGCCAAAGAAAATTAGTTAGGTATAAATCTAACAAAACATGTAAAGAGTCTGTATTCTTAAAATTACAAAATGTTCATTTTTTTAAAAATCACATGAGATCTAAATAATCAGAGAAACATATGGTGTATTGGTATTGGAAGACTCAATATTATAAAGTTTTTAATTCTTCCCAAATTGATCTATAAATATAATGCAGCTCCTGTTAAAATCTTAGAGAAGAAATGTTTTATAAAAAGACAAAGTTATTCTTAAATTTATATGGAAAGGGAAAGGCCCAGAAATAGCCCCAATTTTTTTTTAAACAAAGAATAAAGAGAAAGAACCACTCTTCCTGACATTAGGTTTTACTGTATAGCTACAATAATTGTGACAGTGCAGTATTTGTAGAGTGACAGTTACATAGATCAGAACAGGGAAACCAGAAATAGACCCATACAAATATGCCCATTTAATTTTTGACAAAGGAGCAAAAACAGTCAAAGAAACACAATCTTTCTTTAAAAAAAAAATTATACTGGAAAATTGGCATCCACAAAGGAAAAAAAATCTCAACCTAAATCTTATTTCTTATACAAAAAAAATTAATTCAAAATGTATAATGGACTTCAATACAAATCATTAAAATATAAAACCTTTTGGAAAAAAAATAGGCAAAAACCTTTAGGACCTAGGAGTAGGCAAAAATTTCTTAGACTTGACACTAAAATTTCAGTCCATAAAATTTATACATTGGACCTCATCAAAATTTAAAAACTCTGTGAATGATCCTGTTAAGAGGATGAAAAGACAATTACAGACCTGGAAAAAATATTTGCAAATCATATCCAACAGAGAATTCATGTTTAAAATATATTCACAAAACTCAATATTAAAAATATCCAATTAGTAAACAGGCGAAAGACATGAACATATTTTTCACTGAAGAGGATATACAGATTGCCAAGTAGGCATATAAAAAGATGCCCAATATCATAAGCCATTAGGAAAACAAATTAAAATTACAATGTTATATAATCATAATGTTATATATACTTACTAAGCTGGTAAAATAAAAAAGTAGTTACAACACCAAATGCTGGCAAGGATGTAGAAAAACTGGATTACTCATATATTGCTGTATAAATGTAAATGGCACGATCACTCTGGAAAATAGTTTGCAGTTTCTTTTAAAACTAAAAATGGACTTAACATAAAACCCAGCAATTAAACTTTTGGGCATTTTTCCCAGAGAAATAAAAACTTATTTTCATGTAGTAATGTGTACAAGGTTTATAGGAGCTTTATTCATAACCACCAAAAAGTGGAAATAACCTAAATGTCCTTCAATGGGTGTACAGCTGAACAATCTCAAAATGATATATACTGCATGATTTGATTCATATATTAGTGAAATAATACAATTATAGAGATGGAGAACAGATTAGTGCTGTCCAGGGGTAGAGATGAAGGAGATATGACCATGAGAAGGTACCATGACAGATCCTTGTGGTCATGTTACAGTTAGGTATCCTGTTTGTGGTGGTAGTTACACAAAGCTACACATGTGACAAAACTGCATACAGCTATAGACACACACACACACACACACACACACACAAGTGCACGTATAACTGGTGACATCTGAATAAACTCTGGATTGTACTAACGTCAATCTCCTGGTTTTGCTATTACACTCTAGTCAGGCAAGATGTTAACTTTGAGGGAGAATGAGTGACTGGGCACCAAACCTGCCTGTATATTGCTTTGGAATTTCCTGTGAATCTACAATTATTGCAAAATAAAAAGTTAAAAATAAGAGTGAGTGCTATTAAAAATATATACTTTAGGTAAAACACATCTTCTTTTGCACTTATGTTCATTATTTTTCTCCAGAACTTTCCAGAAAAAAGGCTCTATCTAGGATAAAAATGGCATTTAAAATGCTATTATTATAGGACAATAGAAAGGAAGACATCTTGAAATTATTTGGTTACCTTCCTATACCTAATAATCACTTAGTCTAAAATAATTTAGACTGTGAACAAGAAAAAAGAAGTCAAAACAAAAGCAGTCTTCAAAATATTTCATTGGTCCCCCTCTCCCCAGTGGGTGTGAAAAACAGAATAAACTGATTGCCATTGAGGATGGTACAATCTAATTTTAAAGCAATGTGCCCAGTGTCATCAGAGATGTCACCTGGGCCTTGACAAGGAGCAAACAGGAGAAAAGGAAGAGAGCCCTCAGCTCAGGCACCTGAAATGAGCTGCTTAAGGAGGCAACAATAGCCCTGAGTGCCTGCCTTGTAGAAAACACCAGACCAGATTCAAGTGGGAAAAAAGGATAAAGAAAAGGTAAGAGGAGGAAGTTGAGAAGAAGAAAATCCTCAGGACTCGGAACTCAGAGAGGAGAAATTTGCAAGCTGGGACCATACGGAGGAGAAAGATCATGAAGACAACTGTGTCAACCTGCCAGGTACCTACCAGTCATGACAACTGGTATTCTTTCACTCTGAGAGATATTTTCTTCCCATCAGAGACAGAAATAAACACAAACTACTCTGGAAACCTGGATTATATTACCATTTAATTGTTTGCATAGAATTAAATGGGTTGAGGAATTAGAAGATCTCAGAACCTTGCTCCTTTGTACTCACTGTCTTAAATAAATTGTCCTGTTTGCAAATTTGCTTTTCCACAAAGAGAGGCTCCGTCCTGTCTCTGAATTTTTTTTTTCAAAAGCTTATTTCTGCATTTTAAAATTCATTTTCAAGACTCAATATATTTAGCTGAGATCAGAGTAAAACCATCTAATGACTGAAGTTTGGAATCTAAGTAGATGAAATTATTTATGTAGATCATTAGAAATACATGAGTGGCCTTCCTGGTTTCCTGCCCAGGGACAGCTTATCATTAAATATGCTTTCTAGCTGTTACTGAAACTGATATAATACTCAGTTCAAATCTACAGACCTGAATTTATATTTCCAAAAGCAACAGCTCTTTTCTGCAAACAATGGAAATACTTGTTATGGGTTTAAATTAGAAGTCTTCATTTGGAATTTGTGCATATGGGGACATTCTGGGAAATGTCCAGAAAAAAAAAATTCTGCCAGAGGTTCAGCAAACAGTTGCATAACCCTGGTTTTATCTGGGGTGTTGACCCAGCCATTCACTTCATGTTTGCTGTGGTGAGTTCAGCAAAGCTGGTTGCCAAGGCAACCATAATCCCTGAACAGAGCCAGCTCCACTGGTGGTCAGTTACAACAGGCTTTGTCCTGCCGGTGTCCTGTCGGTGCCTGAATGGAGAGACGGAAAACAATCACCTTCAGTAAACATGACCTAATGAGGGTGGTGGCCTCCAACTAACTGGGACGAACGGCCTGGAAGGCGCCGGAAGATCCTACAAGGAGCCAAGACTCTCACGTGGGAGGCATCACCTCCCCAGAGAAGCTCCTCTCATAAAGAGTCTCTTAGTTGTCGGGTTTAATGACATAAAACTAACCCTATTCATCTCCAGGGCCAAGGAATTACCTTTCGACTGACTGAACTTTTCTAATAACTATGGACGTTGATGAATTCAGGACTTTGGGAGGGGGATGGTGTATAGTGCAGACTCATTTTTTCACTGACGTCTATGAGGCCAAAGGATGGGAAGGAGGGTGGCAGGAAGGGGGTGAGTGAGAGACGGTGAACAACCGGACTGCACCGCAGACTGCAGCTGGGTTGGGGCAGGATGTGCTGTGCTGGGACCAGGAGCATGTGACCCCTTCCTGCAGAGCCAGCGCCCCCCTCCATCAGGGGCAGAACCACTCTCCGTGGTGCAACCCCCCCTGCAGCAGCGTCAAGTGGGAGGCCGGGCACCCCATGGAAAAGTGCTCCTTAAAGTCAGAGCAAATATGAATAGTTCTTGAGTTTGTTTAATTTTGCTGAGACTCTGACATTAATTAGAACTGCACTTCTAGTGTAAGAAGTGTGTGAATCCAGATGGAGAACGAGTCATGTACGGATGCCTCCCTCGCCCAGACGCTTCGATTTCCATAACCACTTCACGCCTGATTTCTTTCAAGTTCCCTTTGCCAAATAGCCTTCTCCAGAGATGAAGGAAAAGCATTAATTTTACATTCAGAGGGACTAGCAGGAAGAATTTATTTCAATGTGAAAGCAGTTCCTTTGTGGTACTTTCTTCAAGTCTTCTTAACTAACCCAGGGTGGGCGGTGTACCCATTCGCTAAGCTTAGGATGGTTCCCATCAGTCGGTCTCACCTGGCCATGCCTCAAAATCACCTGAAGAACTGGTCAGATGTACAGACATCAGGCCACATCACAGACACACACTGGCATGGTCCCCAGATACTGGTATTTTTATTAAGTTCTCCTGCTGGTTCTGATACACAACTGTATTTAAGAGCTACTAGTTTGTGAGATAAATCTGAATAAATCATGTCTTCTAATTCCCTGGACTAACATGGAGATCTACATTTTCCCCCCATTAATTTTATCAACCTGACCTGCTATAGGAATTCACCATCCTGGGGAAAGAGGACAGCCACAGAACTTCTCATCAAACATTATCTACTTGCTTGTTTGTTTTTCTGAAGGGCATAAGGCTTTGTACTGATAATTTTGTCAGTAAACCCAGTAAATTAACTTTTTCAGGAAGAATATTAGGGCCCAACACAGATCTATGTTGACTTCAGCCAACTGAGGTGAGAGGGAAGGATACCTATTTGAGGTTTGGATTAAGAAGGAATAATAGTAGCATTTATCAAGTATTTACATGTGCCAGTGTTTTTTGCATATTATATGCATTTCATCCTTTCAATCACTTACCCCTCACCAAAACCTACAGTAAGTTCTAATATCATACCCATTCCACAGAGGCAGAAACAGAGACATGAAGAAATCCAACACTTTGTTTAAGGTCACACAGCTAATAAATGGCCAAGCTGGGGTCAGAACCAAGGTGAATAGTTCTAGAACTGTCTTTCAACCATGACACTATACCGGACCTGATGAGATTGTGTTTGCCATGAAAACTCAGCCTTTGTGATTCTACTAATAACTTCCTCATTCAACAGTCTTGTCTTCATTTGTCACAGGTGGCTCATGAACTCATCACACTATATTGCTGTGGAAGAATCCATCAGAATTAGAATGAATTCTTCCCCAGAAAAATAGAAAGGAAAATCATTCTTCTTCCACTTAATCAGAGTCTTGGAGGACACTCTCAATGAGTATTCTTATGCATAAAAATAAGTGAGTGGATGACATATGGAGAATGAGGGGAAGGTTAGGTTGTCATAATTCCTTCTTTTACATCCAATTTTGTGTCTGGCTGAGCCACAGAAAGCACCAGTCTCTAGCTTACGTGTAGCCTGGGTAGGGGCTGGGTTGTCTGCACAACCTCAAAGCTGACTCTAAAGCTATTTCAGGAGATGAGCAGTTCCAGCTCCTCGCCAACATGCACCAGCCACATCTGCTGTCATACCCACAGTCAAAACTCATTCCCATCATCTCCAAGGGGCCCTACTGATTATTCTGCAATCACTCCACTCTATGTTTCATATTATTACTTATAATAAGCTTATCACTGAATAAAGCTTAGCATATCTTTTTGTTGTGGGATTTTTTTTTAAGACAGACAGGATGAAGAAACTTCTCATATGCATGTCAACAACCACAGGGAGGGCCACTGTCAACCATGTGGGTGAGTTACCACCACAGCATGCCCATCATCACCCCTTCCCGGAAGTGTGTGTGTGTTGGCCACAGCCAGCCCTGCCCTGTATTAAAAGTCACAGCCCCACTCTCAAGGGAGACCAAAGCAGTGATGTCTGGTTATACTTCCTCCTCAATCTGGGCATGCCAAAAGGAAAAAGAATAAGGAAACTGCCTTGCCATGTTTGAGATGTTGCCAGCCTCTATGCTATGGGATTTGTCATTGCGGTGGTCTTTGAGACAAGCTGTGTCCATCCCTCTGACCTCAGGTGGAAAAATGATGGCTGTCCTTTCCATCTGCACCCCCGTGACACACACCGTCTCCCTGTGGCTGCACCCCTCTCTGGCATGCTTTCCTAGAGCACCACTGTTTTGGGGAGTTACAGGACAGGGAAGCAGGAAAGCTGTCAAGCTCCCCACTTTGCAGTGTGGGTGCTCAGGCATCCTAACACCTTCACCAGTGCCTGGGCCCCCCCCCCCAGTTGGCTGTATACATTTACATGTGATTTTAATTAAAAATAGATGCACACAACCCAGCTTCTTGTCTGGGCTCGCTCTGCATGGCACTCAGAGCAGTGTCTTCCCATGTGGGCGCTTAACAAGTACCACTGGATGACAATCTTCCCTGTCAATCCTAAGAGCCTCCACTGTCATCTTCAACAATGAAAACCCTCAGTTGTGCAGCTTCTTTCTCACTGCAAAGGACAGAGCAGTTGAAGATCACCTTCCAGAACCTTCTGTGCTCCTTCCCACTTCTGCCCTCCCTTTTGGGGTCCTCAGTGTAATTCCAGGCTCAGGTTTAACTTCCTTGGAAAATGTTTTTCAAGCAAAAGAAATTTAAGCCGAGTCCAGAATCACCCATAAAACCATCCCCACCCCCAAAACCCCCAGCCCATTTTCATCCTGTGAAGGGGGGACCCATGGTACATTGGGGAGCCACCAGCACTTCCCCCAAATTCATTGCAAAGGGCTTGATCCAATCACAGGCTGAGGAAGAACTCCCGGGGAGATGAATGCCATTACAAATCTTACCCTCAACATGAAACGCCAGTGATTGTTTATTAAATTGCTCTTCAAAGAGAAAACACTGGCAGGCAAATATCATTAAAATGGAAGCAAAGGAAATGCTGTAACCTTCAACATGGCACTTTTCTCCATTAACCCCAGACCCAAGCAACTGGGATGGCCAATAGGAACTTCTGGCCCTGAGCCCCATCAATTACCTTCATCTCAGCTCAGGGAGGGGTAACACAAACCATCCAGTTTAAGTACTTCCAAACATTGCCATCAGAAGAAAAGACCCCCAAAGCCCTTGCCTGAACTCCACTGTCTCAACTGCAGTTAAGGACAAATTGCATTATACACGAGTCACATTAAAACATGAAAGACATACCCTCCAGTGAAAACCTTGCACAACTTGCCCGAGAAAGCAGAATTAATCACAGGGAACAATTACCATCCCCAGTCTGAATATTTATGACATAACAGAAAATCCAGTTAAAATACTCAGTGGCTCATAATTTTAAAAAGAGTTCACAAGGAGAGGGAAAGGTATGCAAAGTTTGTGATGGAAATGAAAAAAAAAAAAGAGTGCAGCTTCTTTCTTAATCCCCCTCTCCATTGGGTACCCCTCAGACATCTTGTCTTTCCCCTCCCTCCAGAGTCCCCATGACTTGCATCACCACCTGTGCTGATGGGCTGTTGGGTAGCAGTGGGAAGATGGGACATGCTAAAGGCACTGGTGGCCTCTGATCCCATTTCCCTGATCCACTACAGGTGTTCCCACCTTCCTCCCACCTACCCACCTGACAGCTGTATACCTAGGCATTCACATGTTGAGATGGAAATAACCCCAATTGTGAGTTATGGTCTGGGTTCAACCACAGACCTGGGTGCAATCCTACGCCCAACCCTCAGGGTGCTGCTCTGTATGGCTTTGGGCAGGAGAACTCTAGGCTTCCCTCTGCTTCCATCAGTCTACAAATTCTGTGATTCAAGTAGTTCATCGATAGATGGATTCATTCACTCACTCATTTGTTCCTTTGTTGAACAAGCAGATATGGAGTAGGGAGTAGCGCCAGGCTCCGTTCTAGGTGCCAGGGTGGAAGCAGTGAACAGGAGAGATCACCCGCCTGCCCCCGTACAGCTTACAGTCTCGTGGGGAAAACTAGACAAGAGTCAAAGAAGCAAGTACAAGGGACAGAGCAGTTTTGGGTGACACGTCCTGTAAGAAGAGCAAAGGAGCCAGGCCCGGGGGAGAGGTTCTGGCTGGGCCAGGTGGCACAGCCCAGAGCTGGAGTGAAGTGAGTGGGTGAGCCGTGGCCATTTCTAGGTTATTACTCCAGGGAGAACCTTTGAGTTACTTCTAATATTTCAGAAAGCTCAACAGAAACTTCATTCTGCCTACCTGCCTAAGTTAACTAAAATGACTCAGCATTTGGATAGATATATAGCTATTTGATAGGGTATTACTGATTATCTCATTCTTCTAATCAACCAAGTTAGTGGACCTGATAAACTCAATCTGATTGAAATATGGAAAAATGAATTATAAGTTAACAAGTGATTGGGTGGCTGTGAGTGGTAAATAACTGAGATGAAATACTGAGGCTACCAGCCACAAGATGAGATCACTTCTATCTCCAGAGTGGATTTTGAAAGCTTTCCTATAACCTAAAAAAGAGAACGGGAACACCTTTTTTTGAACCTCGCTAATCCTAAACTATGTGGTAACTAGTTCCTCTCTCTGTCTGTCTCCTCCTGAGCAAAGATTCTTCTTCCATGATTTACTATGATTTCACCAGAGACTATGCAGGGACAGAGGAAACACATTTGGTGAAATTTTAATCTTGAAAACTGTTCTTTTGAGGGCCATGGTAAGAGAAGAAGCCGAAACTGTGAGCTTAAATAACATTTAGGAAAAACACTGGATTAATTGCTCACCTTCAAGTGTCCCGGCTTTTCAGGTACCAGAGCAGTCATACAATAACTTTCATCAAGAAATGGTGTATATGTCTGCTGGATGCCAGAAATGCAAAACGAATACCAGGCCCTCTCTGCCTTCAACGTGCTTATAGGTTAGTGTCCTGAAGAGCATATTAAGTAATACAGGTGCAGTATATACTTGAAATATAGGTGAGGTCTTATGTTGTATTAGTCAGGATTATGCTATGGTAACAAGCAATTCCAAACTGTAGGTGGCTTAAAGTTTATTTTCATTTCATACCACATGTCCACTGAAAGTTAGCAGGAGGGTTTGGAACTCAGGCTGGGGGGCTGTTCTTCATAAATATTCAGGGATCCAGGTGGATGAAGAAGCCACCATCTTGAGTATTACTGCTAGCCTTGCCAGAGGAAAAAAAAAAAAAAAAAAAAAACCCTGGAGGATCTCAAACAGGAGATGGAATCTTCCAGCAAAGAAATGATACAGGTGGTTTTCTATCATAACTCACTGTCCAGACTAGTCTCGACCCCACCCACCCACAAGGGAGTAGGAAGTGGAATCCAATCACATGCCCCGTGGGGGAGAGAAGGGAAATATTTCATGAATGGCAATAATGATTATTATAGCTATAAAAGAGCCAAAAGACTTGGTCTCTGGCCTCCAGAAGCTTGCCTGCTAAAACAAAGTTTGTTTGTTTCATCAACAAAGAAACTAAAAGTTCTGCCTTCTCCTTACTGGACCAGTTTAACAGTGCCTTGGGGAAGTATAATTATTTAGTTATTTACATCACTGTGTTGAAACCTCCTGTTTAATTGGAAACTATGCCCTTTACATGCCCTCCACTTCTTCATGGAGGGTTTCCAGATCAGGGAGAAGGAGGAGTTAGAGAACAAGCATAGAGGTTCCCAACCCTAGTATCTCCCGATCCAAAGACGTGAAAATCAGGTCATCAGATTCAATCGACTCTCTGCAAACAGTTATAATAACTCAGTCTCCAATCTCTCTCACTCATCTCATCCTAAGGAAATGGGAAAATGACCATCCCTCCTCCTTTCCCCGTTACCAGCTGGACAGTTTCCGAGGGCCAGGAGCAGAGTTAGAAGTATCAAGAGGATTCGAACTTTTCAAAAGCCCCAGAAGAGAGCTGGCATTTATGCCAAAGCAATTGGCCAGCAATTTTGGCATTTGTGATGGGCTCGCAGAGCCAGCAACCCAGCCAGGGTATTTTTCGGATAAACACTGAGTCAGGTTCAACAAGAAAGTGTTGCCAAAAGCAATGCACCCCGCAACAGCCACCTCATACACGTAAATCATCACTGGGCTGGTGTTTGAGGGACTCTCAGCTTGGACTAGGTATTATTGGGTTGACTAGGTAACTGTTGGGCCAACCAGAGGATGGTCCTTCAACATCTAAGGGGAGGTGAAAACTCCCCGTCCTACCAACCAGCAGCTGTCCTGACTTCCCAGTCTCACTAGGCTTAGAATTACTGAATCTCTTATTGATGTTTCAATATGAAATGAGAGAACAATTGCTTATAGGAGTTAAAAACATTTCTAGGTGACGTCGGGGTGAGCTCTTCCTACATGTATTTCTCAAACCACCGTAATTACGACTAGTAAGCACAGCAGCAATTCTCTTGACACCCAATGGAAACAATGTCATTTCATGACTTCATCTGTCCTCTGGGTGCTCACATGATGCCTCTAGGCCCAGGCTTCTTCAAAGCCTGGTCTCTTCACCAGCTGGCCTCTCTCACTTCCCATGCACATCTCCACACAACCTTTACCTGCAACTTCTCTACCAGTGACTTCATAATTGCCAACCCCAGCAGCTTTTCTTTCTGGCGGAACTTTCTGCACCACTGCCCATCAGGGATGAGCCTGTGGCTAAACATACAGGCTTCAGGAGCAGCCAGACCCTGAATCCCGGGTCCACCCTTATGAGCAGTGAGACGTGTACTCTGACATCTAGATTCCAGCATCAGAAATTGGGGACAATACAAGGCCTCATGTCCTGGGTTTTTTTGTGAGGATTAAATAGAATAATAGACGTACACTGTCCTGCAGCTCCAGGCACAAGGCGAGTGCTCAGTCTCTTCGGTCACTGATTTTATTACTGGTGGTGGTCTTGATGGTGGTGATCACCACTTCCTTCTTGAGACTCTCTCATCTCCTTTGGCTCCCATGATGCTTTATTTCCTGGTATTCATTTGAAAACTTCAATTATATTCTCACTCAATGCATCAAACCTTCCAATCTCCTCCTCTGTCCCCACTGGCATAAAGTAGTTCAAACTTACATCAGTTCTCACTGGATTATTGCAACAGAATTTTGGGAAACATCACAGACCAGAATCTTCACTTGCTTCAGTCAGTTTTCCCCACTCAACACAATTCAGAAACAAAACCTTCTAAAAACTTCCAAACATAGCATTCTCCTGATCCAAAATTTTTAAGAACGTCCTGAAGCAAATGTGAAGGTAGCCATCTTTGTGACTCCTTTCCTTGGACAGGCATTCTTTGAGAATCCCTTCAATTGTTATCTCCTAAATGTTACCTAGGATGCACCTACGTATCCTCCCCGGGTTTGATCTAAATTTTACTATATTTAGCAAAACTTTTCTACATAGTTTGTGGTTTGGGTTGTAGAAAGGTCTTAAATTTCATTTAAGATGAGTTATTCTGTTTTTGGTGGTATTAGTTAGGAAGCTTTTAGCTGTAAGTAATACCAATTCAATTGGCTACATCAAGAAGTCTGGAAGTTGAGTGGTTTCAAGGTTGGTTAGTTCAGTAGCTCAACAATGCCATCAGGGACCTGAATTCTTGGCATGTTTCTCTATGTTCATCTTCAGTGGGCCAGCTTGATCCCTGTGGTTGCAAGGAATCGCATCCACACATGGCACCATCCAGTGGACAGGATCCAGTAACAGACACCCAGGAGTTAAGCGTTACAATCTCCATTTCATAAATAAGGAAACTTAGGTTCAGACAGGTCAAGTGACTTGCCCCAGGTCACACAGCTATTAGCAGGAGAAACAGAATTTGAACTCAGGTTTATCTGACTCCAAAATCCATGCTCATAAACTTGTGGGGTTCTTTTCCTCACAAGCCTGAAAGCAATGACTTTGCCCTGGAAGTTCAAGAGTAGGATGTACAAGGCTGATGTTCTACTCACACCCTGGAAGTGCACTGGCCTCTGACTAATCTCCTGAAAGAAAGGAAGATTTTAAAATGTTGATGGTTAGAGACTTGGACTTCTTTCATTAATCGTGATCCCCCATAGTCACAATTCCCAACAAACACTGACAATGCTGCTTACATTACACAAATATATATAAATTCCTTAATCTATGATTTCTAATCAGACAATGATTCCACATGGTCCTGGCTGCAGTTGGTGTTTGTGTGTGTGAGATACGAATGTACGCATATACGTACATACATTTGTGTGTGTGTATATGTATCTGTGTGTCTCTGCATATATACATATACCAACTAAGGCCCAAAAAAGTTGGTGATCCTGCTTATACACCTAAGATGACCCTGAGGAGCATCAGGATACATCAGGACAATTTCCTGACACAGTGTTCTTTCCTTAAAGACCTGTAAATGAACAAATTACTTTCACTCAAAGCAGAGGGAACTGTGGCAGAGTCTCAAGGTCATTTGCAGTCACACCATGGCCCTGTCCCATCAGACAAAGCAGCTTGGAGCAGGGAGCATATTCACGCCGGCCTCCGTGCTGGGTGTGGTGTGGCAGGAGTCCCTGCACACCAGCGCCTCCTGCCTCAGCCTAGCTTCCCGGCCTCCATGGACCACAGCCACCCTCAGGGTTTCTATCCAAGAGGGCACCAGACACACGTGATGAGTAAGCAAGCAAATCTCTCCTTGAGTTCTGGAAAACAGAGGGAACCTGAGGTATTTATTCACAATATCTAATGTCTGAGGGAATCACAAAATGAATGAGGTCACTGAACAACCTTCTCAACACGGACACACATTTCTGCCCCACCCTTGTGCTCTGCCAGCCTGCATCACTCACCCAAAGGCTGTAAAGCAAACAGAGGGATCTACATCTCTCAGGTCTAACCGTCTAATCGCAAGGGCAGGTGACAGAGTCCATCAGGCTCCCTCTGACATGGTCCTGATGCCTGACTCTCCAAATGCAGGAACAGCCTGGCCCCAGCTTTTGAATCCTGAGGCTGAGTCTCTGCACCAGTTTGGCTTTGAGAAACCACACAGCCCCATTTCTGGAGTTTCCTTTCTTCTTGTACCTCCAAACTGCAGGCAGCCCGGCCTGACCACATTAACCAGTCGGACTGGGAACCTGAGCATGGTGGGTGGGCACCGTGCTCACGGTCAGCCAAGGGGCCCTGATTTACGCGTCTGGGTCTGGGGACAGCTCTGCTGTGCTAAGCTCAGAGTCAGGCAGCACTTCCTGAAATGAAATGGCTGGGCAGAGGCCTTCCAGCGACCTCCCTGTGACACGAGCTCATGAAAATGAAGGTCTGTTGTTCCTTCTCACTTAAATCTGTGCAGAAACCTCGGGGGAAGGGCCGAGGTCCCACCCGGGCGCACAGCCCAGCCCAGCGCGTTACTTCCCCGGCTGAGCCCCCAACACTAGCGCCCTTTGCTCTGCCCTGAGCTTCCTGTCACAGGCACCCTGCACACACTGAGGCTGGGGAGATGGGTACATGGGTGTCCACAGACCTAAATGATGCAAACTCCAGGAATCCTTGGAGTGCTTCCCTAGGCCCTCCACAACACTCACCTCAGAATTCACCGTGGGCTGGCATGGCTTAGCCATAGGGGCCAGCCATCTGTCTTTGCCAAAATCTGTTTTACCTCTTCCCATCTGGCTTTCCTGGCCTGCCTGGTGTCAGGTTTCACTGAAGAGAACCTGGGCTGCCCGAGGCCAACCTGCGCTTTGGGACCGGGTGAGGAGGATCCTGCCTGGGAGCTGGGCAGTATGCTCCTTTGTGGTCACCCTGCCACTGCCCCCATCCCCAAGATCCTCTGCATTGATCTGGAGCACCACAATCCTCAAATCCCACCCAAAAGAACATATGCCTTAATATGGGAGAAAAGGTGCGCTGAACAACAGCTGTTTCTGCTTCCTGCCTCATCAAACCCAACAGAACCATTCATCTGCATCCGAAACAGGCTGGCTTACAGCCACAATGGGCAGTAGGCTTCATCTCATGTGCCAACTGCATTTAATTGGTAGTGACTTTCTGGAGGACTGTTAAGAAAGCTTCTGAGGCTGAACTCAAACAGCAGGAAGAAGTCCTGTTACCTTTACCGATTTCGCTCACAGATGGGAGGCTTGGAGAAAGGGGAGGTGGTAACACAGGTTCTGTGGAATTGCTGTCTTCAACACAGGAGACGGAGCACTCATTCTGGGGTCAGTACTTGAAGCCGAGCTTTACCACTGCCTGGCTGCATGATCGTGGGCAAACTACTTAACCTGAGTTGCAGAAAACCTTAAAAATAAGTGGGAGACATACTTGAAATTATTGTGAAGGTGGTAAATGTCTCATCGATAAAATGTAAAGCCCCCAGCCCTGAGAGGCAGAGGGGTTGGCCCAGAGGCCTGAAATCAGAATGGATATGAGACTGTTCCTTGGTCATGACTGTAATGGGGGAGGGGGTGGGTAAGGTGATTACCAGAGCGACGTCCTTACAGGGTAAGGTTTGCAGTGAGGTGGACAAAGCAGCAGGCAGAAGAACTGGGGACAAAGGCAGTCAACACAGTTCTACATGGACGGTGAGGAAGCTGAATCCACAGTGGAAATGGCTGTAGTGGGTTTCTTTGTAAGGCTCCAGAAGACTGCCAAGAACTCTTAGAAGGCGGATCACACAGACTCGTGGTTGGCAGAGGAGGCACACCCGAAATACATCCTTTCTCCTCTCCTTCCCCACCCCTTCACACTGCCAGTTCCTCCACAGTCATGTGCCAGCCAGTTTCCATGACAGGGAAGGACTGCAGTCACCAAAGGGAAGGAAAGATTGGGAGCAGCATCTTCACTGTGGCTGCACTTGAACTACACCAATGACTGTGACAGTCTAGTCCCCTCTCTTCGATCCTTCAATTCTTCCAGGCAGTCTCTGCCTGCTAAGGATCTCTGTTCAAAGATGCCATCTTCCCTCCCATGAGCCAGAGGCAAGCCTGACCTAGGAGCTCCCAGTGGGCATCTCGGGCTGGGTACCTGAGGGGCTGCAGAGGCAGCTGGGAGTGGCGTAGTTGGGAGAGAGACATAGGAAGGACTGATGGGAGGGGCTCCATGGGGCAGACCCTGAGCAGGGCTTGCAATGGGACAGGAGGCAGGGAAACAGAGCCCAGCCCTGTGTGGGGAAAAGGTCCAGAGCAGATGATGGAGCACCACCAAGCACAGAAAGGGTTTGGCTGCCAGTTTCTTGACCCAGAAACAAACTTCCCATTTATCATTTGGGGGCCAAAAAAAGATACATCACACATGATAACAAAAATCATCACTTTGTACTTTTCTGAAATACTATTAAGTCACTATTAACTAGGAGAGGTGCGGGTCTGGCACAAAAGTAGGAATTGTGGAATATTTTTAAAGAAATGTAGTTTTATCACTTGCAAGAGTTACCAGAACTTACGTCCATAAGTACATATTATTTGTTGCTTCTCATTGTAAAAGCAAATATCGTGTGATACAGAGAGGGAGGGAAGGTCCCCATGCACAAAGGATTTACATTAGTTGAACAGCTGGAACATCAATCATAAAACTCTTAGTATTTAAATCCACCCATTATATACAGATGTAACAAAGGGGCAAACTGTGATACAAAGCAGAATCAAGGAAGGAGAAGATCTGAGTAGCTGGTGGTTGGGGCTGGCTATGTGGAAGAAGAGATTTTTTTCTGGTTCAGAAGTTCCAAAGAGAGATCCTAATCTGAGAACCACTGACCCTCAGAGGGTCCATGGCAAGGATCTGTGGGGTGTCAAGGAGCAGAATTTGCAGAATTACATGCAAATATGGTGCCTCATATCTCTTTCTGGGAAGAAGGCTTCTATCTTTTGTTCAAGTCCTTGACCCAGATTTATTAAAAAAACAAATAAATTATAAAAATAACAGAAATCTGGGGGGCTAGGGAGAAGAAGGAGGAATAGTTGGAAGGAACGAAGTATTCTTGTTACGAAGTGTATTATGAGAAGAGTGGATTTTATGAACAGGCCTGGAGGGTGGGGACAGAGATCAGAGAGTATGAGGTTAGAGTGGATTATAAAATATTCTATAGAACTTGGACTTGAGTATCGTAAGTAATGGGAAGTGCCATGATGAAGCCAGTGTTTATGGAAGCTAAATCAAGTCATGGGAAGCAAGGTGGATGGGCAAGAGAGAAGGGAGTTAATATGTGCAACCAAATGGAGCCTGAACTGTCAAAGTTTGCCTCCCTGAAATGACAGGATAATGGCATTCTGTTACTTATAACCACAATGGCATGTTAGAAAAGGTGCCCCATGGTCAACAGAAGCCCTGTGATTTCACTGAGCATCCTAACGGCTTTGGTATGTACACCAATGATTAAACTGTCATCTCTCATCTCCAAATCCTCCTCCTGTTCCCTGCTCTGTGATGCTGGGGCCAGATGCTACAAAACACATTTCTGCCATGCCATCTGTTCTGCATTAGATTCCACCAAAGTGGACTCAAGAAGGAGACTGCAGGGCTAGGGAAAAGGTCTGTTTCCTCCTCCTGGGGGCATCACCCGAGTATTACTACTTCCCCCAGCAGCGGCAGTTCCTTCCTAGAGCAGCAGCTGAACCCAGCCGACAGCTTTTCCAGCACTGGCCGAGCCATCTTCATCACCCCAACCTGAGACACCAGCGCCCCAAGGCCCACCTTCAAGCTTCTAAGTTTTCATCATTCCAAATCCTTACCTTCACTCTCCCAGTCCAGGGGTGGTAGCTGCTCCCTGCAAGTATTTCCTCCAGGATAGTATAATGTACTCTCTGCCATCTCGGCTAACTAGTTAATAACCTTATTCTAGTTAGCAATTCTTTATAATTAAATTCTCTTTGTTAGAATCACAAGTGTGGTTTCTGCCTCCTGCCTGGACCCTGAGTCAAGCCCTGCAGATTCTGGTAGCAGAGCACTGAACCACCCTGCATCACACTGGGAGGAGTGTGAATCCAGCCAGGACAGCATTAGAAGCAGCCATGGGGGAGGAGAAGAGGGGACCCACAGACAGGCAGCCCAGAGAGGGCATGGGGGGACACCTTGGAAGAGGACATTAGTACTCCCCTGCCTCCGCCTTTCCTTCCAAACCTCCAGTAAAGTCTGCTGCATTCATACATCACAGTGTCAGGACAGTGGTGAGAATTCTTTGTTCATCTTAAAGATCTCTTGAGAAGTTTAAAGACTAACATGACACCAAGTATTGCCGTGTTAACATCCACACTTCTAGGAACTGAGCATTGTCCCAATCCCAGCTGTTGAGGAAAAACTGTCTGTGATAAGCAAAGTGAGTTTTTAGTCAGCCAGGTCTTCAAGGCAACAACTACCCAACAATTCCTAGAAGTCATATCACTTTTCTACTAATGAAAAAAGTTTTTCCTCTCTCCCTGTTCACTCCAAGGAGAGAAGAAGATGGCATAGCTAGTGAGACAGGCACATCAGTATGGGACACACTGAAGGAGAGTGTTTATTTCTTTTGGTCAGAGATGGAAGATTGTAAAAAAACAAAAACAAAACTTAATTTATTCCTCCTAAGGATATTACAGCTCACAAAATCTCTTATAACTTCTTATAGCATCTATTTTACTATTCAAGGACACCATTTATTGGGTTTGTTTCCTCTTATGTTGCGTCTCAGCTTCAATAAGTGATGTCTTTGAGTTAGTTTATGTTCTCCAGACCTTATTATCATCTAGCTGTGTCAGGAAGTCCAGGATGTGGCTTTTGATGAACTGTGCTTGAGGCAAAACCACAGAGGAGGGCGAGATGGACAATGGATTATTTGGGGCTTTGAAGGGGTGCAGTCTGCCTGGGGGAAAGCTTATTAGTCTGTTAGCTCCTGCTCCCTATAGGAAGTCATTACTGACCCCCTGGTACATTACTCCTGGGCCCAACAGAAGAAATTTATAGAATCAAAGCTCATAGTAACAACAACAACAATTTTAAGAGGCAATTTGTTAAAACAGATTTAAAATAAACTTTTTGTCCCTTCCCCACTCCTGGAAGTACATTTCCATTTCCACTGAGTTAATAAAGCAATTCAATGCACACAGACCTTCTCAGCTCCCTGAAGCCGACATCTCTGTCATGCTCATAGTTATCAGTGCCCAACATCTGTAGCCATTATTACTATGTGCCAGGCATTTAATCCTCCCAAGAACACCTAGAGTGAATATTCTTATCCTTGTTACATAAATGAGGGAACAGTGGCTGAGGGTGGAGGAGATTAAATGTCCCAAGGTTTCATAGCTCCAAATGGTAGAGCCAGCATATAACTGAGGCCTGTTAGATTCTGTAGCTCATGTCCTTACCCATAATGGTATAAAGACAGGGTGTTCCTGGTGGTAGAATTATGTTTCCATGCTGGGCACAATTTGGCCTTACATTTCACTTAGGAAGCAGAAAACCCATGAAGGCAAACTCTGTTTGGCTTGGTGTATTGGAAATCACTGCAGAAATTAAGTTCACAGAGCTGCGTGCTGGACCGCGGGAGGGCATGACTGAAGGGAAGGTTTGCTGAACCACTGAATGAATAACTCGAGGTCGCCCAGACTCTGCTGTCTGTGCCCTTTCTGCTCCTCAGCTCAGCTCCATGAAACACGCCCCCTACCCCAAACATTCAGCCAGCTGCAAAAATAATGCCACGGGTGGGGGGGTAGGTCTGTCATAATAAGCTGGCTCTTGTTTATCTTCATTTACTTTATTTTAACCTTTCTAGTTTTGCTTTCTAAATGCCTCAGGTCTGTTTCACTGATGTCCATCACCTCCATAAAAACAGTGCAAGTACCTCCTACCTCTTGTCTTACTAACACAGGGGTAGGAACCCAACAAAGGTTATTCTAGTGTTTACTGACCTCCTACCATGCTGAGCCCTGTACCCAGGGGCTGAATCAAATGGAATTGACTAGAGCCTGTGACAGCTAGCCATTCCGTGAGCAAACGGCCAAAACTGTAGAGTGAATGCTACTTTATATAGGTTTGTCGTCCCTTCTGGAGGAAATTTTGTGGCACAGCTGACTCAAACATGCAGAGAATGAGGGGATAGTCCCTTTTGAGCAGTAATGGATCCACTTCCTGTCTGCAGACTGTTAAGTTTGCGTGCTCTCTCTTCGGCATTTCTCTATGTTGTACATCCAACAACAGGGTAGAATTAGTGGCTTCTAAGTTGCTGAGGTTTACAGGCTGTGACAGATACAGAATAAATAAGCAAACAGATTAATACGTATTAAAGTACTGCATTAGTCCCTATTATTTCCAGGTTCAGTACCTGTGTGTACACAGGAAAGCAGTATTTCTCCATGACCTTGGCCATGGGAGCTGATTACAGCAGAATCACTCTGAGAATCAGCACGGCAGGAAAAGCTAGAAACCAAACTATTTATTCCTTTTCTCCCAGCCTTCCTCTCAAGTACCTGGCATATCTGTGACTTGATTTAATGGCTCATCAACCTACAGCAACCACGTGACTCAGAAAGAATTTGGTGGTTTAAGGTTCAAGCACTGTTCCACTTTGTCTTGTACAAAGGTGATTTAGAAATTCTTTCTATCATAGATTCCTGACAAGAAAATACAGCTAATAGGGCCATCAGAGACACTACCAGAAGAATATGGTTCAATGACTGCAGCGGGATTCCAAGCCCTCCTGGGAGTAGCAAAGACTTAAGGCAGGACCCCAGGAGCAGCAGTGCCTGGAGGCAAATGTCAGTGCAACACAAAACCCTGGGCTTTATCCTGGGGGATCCACCTTCAGTACCTGCTGAGTGGACCACTGAGATAGGAAAGCCCCAGCTGTGCACACAGTCCCAAACCAGAACACTTCTGACCCTGCCACAAAGCAGGCATAAACCCAGACCATGTCAAGGACCAGGTCATCTCATCTTTCTAGGTGTGAGGAAATGGTGGATCTTGGCGGACCTGCATGTAAATTCTGGCTCTGCCAACATCCAGTGCTGTGGACCTAACACTTTATTCCATGTGGGTGGAGCATCCATCCCCTATGGTGATCATAATGCTGTGGCGTTTCATTAGGATGGAGGAAAAATACTTGTAAAGAGGTGTCACATGATAGGTAAGCAGTGCTAGTTCTTCTTTCTTTCTCATCTCACTTAGCCATCACTAAACATCTGTGACAAGCAGTGATTGCCTCTGTCTTGAAGTACGCCTGCTTTTAATTCAAACAAGACCCCTGACTGCAGTCAGCCCTCATTATGTGCAGCATCCCACGTGACCTCTGAGACTATAGTCATTCCTTTTGTAAATAGAACCTCCTCAGCCTTCATAACTTAATGAAAATATCATGAAAACTATTTTCAGGCACTATACTGACATGAAACTTCATGAACTCATCACCTTGAATGTCTCAACCCAAGAGGTGGAAACAGTTCAAAAGCCACATGTATGTGATATTAATGCAAAAGTTAATTAATGCAAAATATCATCCTCTTTAGGATAATTTAGAATTTAAAATGTACTACCCCTGTGATGTTTTTCTCAGTTCAGTTTATTCCCCTTGCTTGTTACATTCGTTGCCCTTGACCTGTGATCTGCTGCTCCAGAGGAATTGAGAACAAGACATAATGGGTTGAATGAACCTTATGGAACTGCTGATATTCAGCCAATTTTTAACTTACAGAAATGGCAATCTTATAAAAGGTTAACTTGATAGAACCATGCCAAGGATAAAGGAGAATTGAACAGACCTTAAGAAACCGTAGTTGGGCTGTTCCCCAGCCCCGGGACACTTTGGTTTCCAAACACAAGAATGCCAAGTGATTGGTGACATCCATATCATGTGGGCCTGGTAAACTCAACACTGCTATTTGGGTTCTGTCTCCCCAACAATAGGGCAGGTGCTGATGGAACAGATGTGTAATTATGACTGCAATAAAAGGTACTGATGGAGGGGGTAAAACCATTATGGCCACACCCAGGACAGCAGGCAAGGTTTGCAGAGTCCTTACAACCCACTGCCTGGTGGGCATCATAGCTTCCCAGGGGACTATCATCCCCTCCAGAAGCTAATGACATTAATCATTAGCCAACTTAGAAAGGCTAACGGGCAGTTTCAGTGAGAGGAACATTTTTATGACGTTGGTGTTCCTGGGAATCAGGACACAAGAAAGGATGAGGGCCGGGAGTGTGACATCACCATCAACAAGGCCCTCCACCCACCTCATCCCAGGACACTCTGGCACCATAAAGGGCTTCCAGGGATGGGCTGGCCAACAGGAACCAGGCATAGCTCCAGACCTGCTTTCCAAACTCTTAGGACACAGTTTTCTCAAAGACTGTCTTGCAAATTAAAAATACTTTTGAATTGCTTTTTATTTTTCAACGATCAGTATAAATTGGCTAGACAATTTTTGAACTTGGTGATGCAATCAAACAAATAAGATGACACACAAACAGCTCTGTATTTGAGAATCTATATGCTAGAAAATTGCTGACAATACTTTCCACTCAGTCCTACAGAAAACATAATCTGATCATGTCAAGTCAATTCCCTGGGGCTCAGGGAAGAGGGAAAGGGCCTGTCAAAATTCCCTCAGCCCTGCCAGGTGCCCTGGAGATATGGAGAAGCTACTCGTGTAAGGTAATATTTATGAAGTACATCACGGTTTGTCGTTTATGTAGTTCTTTCTTTTTTTTTAAATAAGGAATCAGTTACCCTCTTTGAGAGACTTCAGTGTTTATGTCAGTGTAGTGGGTTGCATTCTTCCCTTTGGACCCTAGGGGGTCTTTGTAGTACAACTTAAAGTGGACCAAAGAGATTCTGAGCATTATCACATGCAAGTTTTTCTAGGAGGCTGCATCCTTGGCAGTTGGAATAGTCTGAAGGTCATATGGATGGAGTCTGAGCCCAGACTGGAGAGTTGCTGCCCCTTACCCCTATCCTTCCAACCAACAATGGAGCTGAACCCTCACTCCATCCCGGGGAGTGGGTAGGAGAAAAGATGGAACGGAATGGCTGAGAATTCTGAGGTCCAAGGTGGGAAGAGCTAGAACAGTGACGGCAGTGGGCAGGGGGCTGAGTGTGGATCAGGAGGGTTTAAGACACTGGAGGACCCTGGGGGACCATGGAGAGGCTCCCTGACCTCAAGAAGCAGAGCCCCAGAGGAGAGGAGCACAGATGCAGACCCACATTGCCCACTAAAAGGCAGAAGGGACAAGCTGACTAGAGTAGAGAAGCCATTCCCAAATGCCACCAAAGGGGACTCTGAATGGATTGCAGGGGACAAGTTGAGCCTGAAGTGAAGAGCTGGAAGCGAGTGTGTGTGTGTGTTTATATCCTTCTAGGCTATAAGTTTTGCTCACTGTTCTTCATCCTGTGTATAGTAAGACTTTCTATCTTGTAATGGACTCTACTGCTGTGCCCCTCTGATGTCTGTGTGCACATTCATTATTTAATGTATTTAGCACTGGTTTAATGACCCTAAGGCATGCTAGGTGCTAGGGATGCCACAGTAAGTAGGACACACCAGCTCTTGGCACATGTAGAACTTATAAATAGGAGACAAACAAATAAAAAAGGAATCGGTGACCTGAGGTTATGCCCAGTTCTCTGAATAAGTAGATGTGGTAGAAAGAACCGGGGTGTAAGGAGGATGCCAGGTGCCAGACAGGGTGGTCAAGGAAGACTTTTCTGAGGAGGTGACACTCAGGTAACATCTGATTGAGGAGAAGGTGCTGCTCATACCAAAAACCCAGGAAAGAATGAAGGGGAGGCACAGGAATCCCATGGGGGATGGCATCCCAGAGAAGCTTCTGGAGGTAGAAGGTGGGTTGTTTGGGGTTCTTCTTCCTACGTCCCTGGGGAGCCATGGAGCATTCTCAGCAGGAAACAGCATCATCTGCCTCACATTCTAAGAGGATCTCCCTGCTGCCTCTGAGGACTATGTTGTTAGAAGATGCTTACCAGAGACCAAAGGAGAAGACAGTGGCTCAGGCTAGAGAGATGGCAACAGAGGTGGGGAGAAGTGACAGATCCAGGACATCTTGTCCCATAAAAGACTTGCTGAGGGAGTAGACATGGGGCAGTGAGAAATATTAAGGGCAGAGGAAGAGGGGTTATAGCAGAGAGTACCCAACAATTCACTGAAAATTAAACATATCAGTTAAATTGGGAATATTTCACTTGCATAATGAGTATCTCTAAATCCATGTAAAATACAGAATTTTATTGTTTCCATTTTTTGTGTGCCTTTTTAATTAGATAACAAGTATCTTACAGACCTAGGAATGTTGTCTCCTTCAATGCAATCACCTTGTCTGGTGGCTGGACACTTACTCCAGTGAGAATCAACGTGTTCCAGACCTCACGTACCTGTAATTGCCAAAGAGATCATGTTCCCTTAAGTACCGAAATTGCCATGACTTTGAGGCCCAATCCCATGATTCAAAGAGTTATCTCCTCCCTGGTTCTCCTCTGTGGGCATTTTGGAGGAAGCCTGAGTGATGCTGGATGGTCCATCCATCTAAGTCAGGAGCCACCTGCCATCCCTCCAGCCCCTCTGACTCCAAGCTCTGCAGGTCACCTCAAGCAAGCTGGAAACTGCCCTCTCCAGGCTGCTCTGTCATCCCTACAGCAAGGCACTCCAAGTGCAGACCCTGGCACTGCCTTTAATTCCCCAAAGCACAGTGAGGAACAGTCAGATTGTTTAATAAAATTTTACTGAAGGCTTGGGGTTGACACAATTACGACTCAGAGAAACACTTACATGCTTATTAAAGTAGTTACTCTAGAGGTTCACAGCTCCAAAAGCCAACCTCAGGCCCTCTCTAGAGCTCTCAGCTGACTTGAACATGACTGAGCCAGCTCAGCCTCCTCTCAGCTCACCTCCAGGGTTTTCCCTACTCCTGAATCCAGCTCTAGGTCCACAGCCCCAGACTTCAGTGCCAGGTCTGCTGATTTTCACCCCAAGATGACTGGAAAAGGGGTCTTCCCCTTCCTACAAGTGGAAACTCAAACCACCCACCAGCTACAACGCAGCCTCCATGGCCCCAAATACCAATCCCAATAATCAATGATTCATTTCCATCTACTGGTCTTAATAACACCATGCCTGGGACTCTGACCCAGATGGCACTGGGTCAAAGCTGGGTCAATTTTTCTTTCCAGGCTTTCTCTCAGTACAAAGTAAAGAGAGAGTCAGGCTACCTTCTGGGTTTTCCAGTATCCTTACACGAAGAAGTTGATGAAATGTACATGTGTTCAAACACGCACATACACCTACACACACAGATACACACATCTCCCTAGGACTGTTTCAGAGACAATCACTAAAATCTAAATACATATTCAAAGAGGCTGCAAGGACAATGTCCCACTAAAAGTAGATGATTTATATTAAATAGAATATACCACATCTCAGCCTATAATATCTAAAGTCAGATTGATGATGACACAAATGAGGCTCTGAGACAAACAAAAATTCTGCTGACTTTTCCCAAGACAAAGGAAGTCTGCCACAATAATGATTTGATCTCTCGGCCTCTAGTAACTCTTAGTCACTTTTAAAGAATGGCTCTACTGCTTTAAAAAATATTTTTCCACTGGGCATCACTACACAATGATGTAGTCAAACTTCAAAGTATTTTGGAAATTCCTTCTTTGGAATTGCCTTCAGAGCCAAGAGCACATTCTTTTAAAACAGCCTCAATGGTTATAAATCTTTATACCAAGAAGTTGCATTGATTCTTAAAATCAACCAAAAATCATTTGAAAACAGAGTTGGTAAATATAGGTGATCAAGTTGAGTGACACTGCTTTGGTGTAAAACAAAATGTTAACTCTAAAATATTAGGCAAGAAGGCCATTGACTCAACACATTTTTAAAAATACTTTAACTCTATATCAGGATACATTCTTATATGGGGCATAAACCCAGAAAATAACTAATAACAGTGTTAATGGGAATATTTACAATAGGAATGTATACAAAACCCCAAGAGACTCAGAGGAGTAAAGCATATCACAGTATACAGGACAATTTTTTTTTTAATTAAAAAAAAACATTCTAAGGGGTAAGAAGGGTTGAATAAAGAGTTTCAAAAAAAGTTTACGTAAGCATACATCATGGTAATTAGCTTTTTCACCAGGGCTCATTTGGAGGCCACATGTATTCAGATGTACTCATTCACATCCATTCTTTGAGGCACCAGCCCATTACTTTATCACTATACTTTTGCATAAACAGCCATGAACTTAACTTCACCCCCTGAGTTATGGCAGCAGGAGCAAATAAGATGACTTTTGCCTGCAGTTCTTGACCTTTCCTTGCCTTCTAAACACACTTGCAGTTATGATCTTGGGCTTTCTTTGAGCAAAAACCTCTTGGCTGCCATGCACCATAGTTATTTAGGAAGTCCCTTATGACTTCCAAAACATTCATATGTTTTTCCTGGAATAATACTGCACACGTTTACATGTGGTAGAATTTCTCTGCCCCATGCATGCTTATGAGCCCTGTGTTACTTTGCTCAACACCAGTCCCCAAGGCTCAATGGCATTGCCGCAGCTGCTGGACAGCACCCCATCGTTAAAGGCCCCCTGCCCTAACCAGGAAGGGAAGAACCCTATGTTTTGGCCAGGAAGTGATAGCACAAAGGCAAAATGTGACTGTTCCAGATGGGGTTCTACCATGGTCCTATGACAACTTGAGTAAAGAGTATCTGGGGGCTCTGGGTGGCAAATTTTACTAGTCAGGCCTCCATTTTACATCTGCCCTAAAAACCTGAAATACCAGTGACTACTCTAGGGCTTCTCATGCAGAGGAAAAGTGACTCCAAAGCCCTTCCCCAGGAAAATTCAGAAAGGGCAATGACCTGAGAGATTTCAGCTGTGACCCCAGTGAGTTCGGACACCATTTTTCATCAAAATAGTCTTCTGGATTTCTTAAGTAAACACTAGAAAGAAAAGAAGTGAAATAATCTGGCAGCTGTGGAAATCACACCAGTCCAGGTCCACGGGGTGAAATGAGTTGATATTTCACCAGGTGGAGCCTAGAACAAAAAGCAAGAGACGTAGAAAAGGAATCTTAGTCCCATCAAAATTTCACCTAGACTACTGTTTTATGCTTTTCTTTGACTTGCTCTATAAATATTTTACTACAACCCTCAAAGTTTATAGGATCCTTAAGACTTGTAAAAATGTTGAGCAACTGGAAACCAATGACCGATATCTACCACAGGGATCTTGATTTTTTTTATATATATATATATATATATAAAGATTCCACTGAACAGAATGCATTCTACCCAGGGTCCCTTGAAAGGACAAACTCCTCTCTGTTGCCCTTATGAATCTGCAGGGAGCAAAGAACAATGGCTTCCACTTATCGACTCCACAGTGTCAGGGCTCCAGGGTCCTGGCTCCAGACCCAGAGATTCCACGGCCCAAACACTTGGGATGCCAAGTGTGTGGTGGTTTGTGCTTCATCCCAAAGAGACCCCAGTGGCCTGGATCCCTGGTACAGGCCTCATACCAGATTCTCCAAAGCAGAGAAGGCCCTGCTTTCTCTTCTCCCCAACCTCATCCTAGGGCATTTTGGGAATGACAGTACCTTGGTTTTTAAGGGAAATGTTTCCAAGATCCCTTTACCAAGCTGCAAGTTTTAACTGTATGCTTGAGAAATATGCACAAATGCCTTCTGGTTCCCAGTGATCTGAGATTTCTTGGCTTGTGAGCTAATTATCCTGATTTCCAAATCTTGTAAAAGTACATAGCACTATGGTTATCAGTCTAAATGTGAATAATTCACCTAGATACAATTGCTGTGATGATTGAATCATGTGTGTGTCTCTTTTCTTCCATAATAATTTTTACATAATTCTTCCATAATAATCCGTGTGCTATCAGCATTCCTTTAAAAATGCAAAGACATTTAAAATGTGATGCAATTACAAACACTTCATTTACAGGTAACTTTTCGCACATTTTTCTGCTACATTAGAGACAGTATTTCTATATAGGGAAAAAGACTTAGGCCTCATTTTCACAGGGAAATCTAATCACCCATTTAGATATGTTGGGTCTGATGTTATCTGACTTTTGAAAATGCTTCTGTTCTCCCGCCTCTCTGCTATTTTAGGATCTGAGCTTCCTGAAGCTTTGAAATCAAGGCCCATATAATATATTTACTTGGGCTCTGTTATAACTTTCAGCATTAAATAGAAGACACAGGGTGGTTGCAGGGGGTGGGAATCCAATGCTATTCTTGCCAAATCCAGGATGACTTCTTGGAGGAAAACGTCTTTTTCATTTTCAATCCAATATATTCTTATTATGACATGCCTTTTGCATATTTTATCAAAAGATCCTTTCTATAGTTTGAAAAAACTCTGTGACTCTGTTTGATTTCCTTGTTTTACACTGGGGTGTAAAGGGGACAGGGAGAAGAGGGAACACGTTTCTTGGAGAATGCCATGAATGATCATAGATGTTCTTCTTGCTCAGTGGGATATGATATTCAGGTGTTTCTGAGCTGAGGTCCTTTTTTGTTATTTTGGTTTTTTTCTTCTTAATGTAGGCAACTCTTTTGGGCTCAATGTGCATTTTGACTAGGTAACGAGGGTGTGAACGTTTTCACATATTTTCCTGTTTCAAGAACAAAGTTGTAGACCATACTCTGAGGACAGGCCCAGCCTGACACAAAACTGGACTTGAGGAGGAAGATCTGGGGTGTATCAGGGAAGTATCACCAGACTTCAGAGCCTGCTGCTCCTTTGGAAAAATAATCACAGAGTTTCATCCACTGTCACTTGTCTTCACCTGGGCTCCTTTTGATAACCGCCTTCCTTTCAGGGCTGACTGAATATCAGCTATTTAGTGCCTCAAGATCTTACAGGGTTCAGTCATGAAAATGAGATCTGGCCTTGAGGAAAACTTTTTCCTGCCCAGAGCAGAGCCCAAGCAGGGTCAGTGGCTGGACCTGCTCAGGACTGGTTAACAAGGTTAATTCTGCCATTTATCAAAGGGCAGGACCAAACTGGCCAGCCAAAAACAATGCAGAAGAGTAGGTCTTTCTTCTGAAAAAAAGAAAGATTGCCCATGTTCCCAAGAATTAAAAAAAAAAAAAAACCCTTTGACTTTCCTCCATGCTGTAGTTACATGGGAGCTTTCATGGTTAGAAACATTGATGGGCACAGATTGTGCCTTTTCATAGGGAAGCCAGACACCTAGAATATACATGTCTCACAATTTCAATACAAAAAAATCACCTGGCATTGACATGTCTTTGATGAAGCATCTGTTTATTATTTTTCCTTGTTCCTCAATAATCACACAACTGGCCTAATGACACAATGGGCTTTATAATAATTAATCTTCAAAAGAAAGCAAACATTTCCTTGGAGACAGTATTCTCCTATGAATTTGGCATGCCCTAGTTGGAAGACTTTCATCTCCAAATACACCCGGGTTTCTCTTTTATCTAGCTGCTGGCCTTGTTGAAACTTCCTCTCACACACAAAGGAAACTCTACAAAATGTCCAGTCTTACCCAAGACTTCAGAAGTATTCCATGAGCCAGATCAGATCTGTCCCAGGGTTTTCTCTCTCCTGTACAAACACTTAGGAAAACCTCACTTCTGAGTCCAGGGCTACCTGGTTAGAACTGAAGATACTCACTTAAAAAAGTGTTCCCCTCAGGAACCTTGACTGAATCAGAATTAGAGTGAGCTCTTCACTCAAAGGCTTATGGTTTTATAAGATAAGGCCATCCTCTCACCAAGACCAATAATGCCACTCAAATAGTGATATGTCGAGAGCAAGAACATAAGGTTTTGATGGGCCTGGGCAGCCATGGCATCTCCTAATTTAAACTCCTTCTAAAAACTCCTGTAAAAAGTGAGTATAAGGCCTGGATGATGTCGAAGCAGAACGTGGCAGTGGAGGAGTCAAGGTCACTGGAGACTCACTCCCCAGATTAATGCAATTCTAGTCATTGTCATTCTAATGGAAATAGGCATTGTGGATCTGAGCCCCCTTTTCCACAGTGTGATTATTGTTGAAGTGCACGAATATTGGATTTCAGGATTGTGAAGCTTGGCAATAAGATTCTGCCCTATCCTGACCTCACTAGCTGCCCACGGTCTAAACTCAACCACCTACCAGTCTAGAGACTGCATGCCTTCACTTATTGGCTTAGAATACACCTGCTTGAAGGCAAGACCAGATAACCTTTTAAGTTCTCTTCCAACAACCATTTCTCCTTTTTTCATTGGCCTGTAGTGAGAAAATCCAATCTGAGATCACAGATTATACAAGAATATGAATGTGAGCCTGAAAATGAATTATCCCAGGATCGGAAAAGTTAATAAGCCAATTAACAGAATTTACTGAGCTTTGGTTAACCTTCAAAAGAGAAGGGTCAGGTTACATTTTTTCAAGGCAAAAAATAATAATAATAATAATTAGTATCATGCTCTGAGATATACTTTTTATTGAAAGCTATGTTTATATTTTTAATTAGTTCAATAAATGGCAAGAGGCAGCTTTCTTCTACTTGGTTAACTCCCCAGGCTGTAGAATCATAGTAGGAAATTAGCTCCATTTTAGTCTTTGATCCTTTTAAACCAGAGTCTGCCACTTTGCTGGACTAGTGTCAATCATTAGTAAGACCACAGACAAAGAAAACCCTTAATGTTCCTTAAAAATGTAAAAATGCAGAACATCAGGAGAGCAGGGTCCTATCGACATTAAGCAAAGAACAAAGATGTTCATTACCCATAAAAGGTATTTACATTTACTTTTCTCCAGCTAAAAAGGAAAAAAAAAAAAAAAAAAAAAAAGGTCAGACTGGTTTTCTAGGGACACCTTTGAATCTCCTTTTGCGCCCAATAATCCTTACTTATTTGAAGACACTTAGTCTTTTCCTAATTTCTTATCTAAATATATATCCCAAGTTGTCTAAGGTGCCTCATTAAAATAAAATATCACAATGTAAAAAGTTTTTACAGTAAAAATTGTTTCAGTTCCAAGCAATAACTAATTTAAGCTATGCAATAATAAGATATTTTCTTAGAGTTTGTTTTACTGTCTCCTGGGTTGTAGTTTCCATTTTTGTACCCTTTACTTACAGTAAACTTTCTCTTACATTACCCATAAGACAAGGTAAAATCACATTATAATGAGTTGGTTTTTTTTAAATACCACCCTGTCTTTAATTCTTTCATTTAGTGGTGTTTCACTATTTTGCTTAAAATAAATAGGCCCCTGTTTCACTTTGGATTTCTTTTCTATGAGAACATTCTTTTAAATATGTAGATGCTTTAATACAATTTAACCTGCTAGCTTTGTTCTGACTGGTGCAAACTAAAATTTGAGAATCACTTCATGTCCACAAGTGTTATACCCTTAATGCAGCTACTATGGTTTGCAAAACATCTGCTCTACATTAAAGAGTTACCATCTGCTTTGTTCCTCTGTGTCCCCTCATTTTCAGCCATATTGCTACAGAATCATTCTCTCCTCCCTATACAGGTTCAGAGTTTCACCTTCCCAGAATTCCTCTCAAAGCTCAGTAAGTGCATCATGTTTCCACGTCAGCATAGTGGGACTATCTCATACCATCTGTAACTCCCGATCTCATATATGATGATATTTTAATTGTGTGTCTTATTTGCAAGATATCTGATCATGTGGTATTAACCAAGTCCCTATATTTACTTTGGAGCCATATTTCTTTCTTGGGGCTCATTTGGCTGACTTCACATTCTGGTGTAATATATCATATACAAACTTAGGGAAGAAATTAGAAAAACAGTCTATTCATAAGAACATTTTAAGAAAACTTCTGGGTTGGAAGACTTTCTACCCCAGTTGAGATCATTTTATTTATTTTTAAAAATAGATCAATCTATTAATTATATCCTGGGGGAAAACGTCACACTGGGTATAGTGAGCACCAAATCTCTCTGTACTCTTCAATTTTGTAGCAAGGTACCTGGATGCCTTGAGAGAACCATGCTGTACCTCGGGATGGGGGGTTCAGGAGCAGAAGTCCTGCTCTCAGTGGCAGGTCCCTGCTCTGGGCTAGGATGATGGCCACTCTCCCCACTGCAGTTCCATGGACCTAACTTGGCCTGGACAGAGTAACCCTGGTTTTATTTCATCCGTGCCCTCCCTCTCCACTGTCAGATACTCAAGAGCATAACCATTCCCACAGTCCACACAGAAATACTCCTTTTGAAGAATCTTGACTAGGAAACTGATATATATCTCCGAGCTTGCAAAAACAGAATCCCCATCCCTGAAACTTTGGTTCTTATAAAGGAACTTTTGTAGAAGTACCACTGATGTGTTTACACTGGCTGGAGGTTGGGGTGTCTAAAAATGGCTGCCTGGAGCTGTTGGACACAAGAATTTCTCTCTATCTCCTCTTTTCCCTTGAAATGGATGCTCAGGTCTCTTCTGGATCCTTATGCCAGTCTTTTTACTTTGCCCCAGTGTTTGTTCAGGGCAAAACCATCATGTGTCAGAATACATGAGCCAAAGGGAAAGGGCAGGTAATGCCTAGGGTCGGCTCTCCCTCCCTCCATCTCCCCATCCTCATTCCCATGCCCCCAGTTACTACTGCTGCATAACAAATTACCCCAAAACTTAACAGCTGAAAACACCAGTTCTTTGTGCTCACAAAGCGTGTGTGTCAGGAATTCGTTAAGAGGACAATATCTAGAACCTCCACTGGAAAAACTCTCCAGTTAGGGAGGATGCAACAGCTGGAGACTGAAAAATTCTAGACTCACATGTCTGGCAATTGATGCAGGTGGTCAGTTAGGACCTCAATCAGAGCACTTATATGTGCCCTGTCCACATGGCCTGGGCTTCCTCGCAGACTGGCCAGCTCAGGGCTCCAATAGTGAGTGTTTCAGGCTGTAAGCAAAAGCAGGATTGCTTTCTCTATCCAAGCTGTGAAAGTTTCATACAGCATGCTGTTGGCTACAAGCAAGTCACAAGCCCACCCAGATATAAGGAGAGGAAACAGACCCCCAAACTCTCAAGGGAGGAATGTCAAGAAATTTGCAGTCTTTTTTAACTACCACATTTACCGACATCATCCCTTAAAGACAATATTCTTAGTGCTTTCAAATACATCTCTTCATAAACCCTCTACACACACACACACACACACACACACACACACACACACACACTCACTCACTCCTATATCCTCTTCAACCCAGGACACTCACTTCATGTCTTATTTTCCTCTGAAATATACCCGAAGTCTTCTGTTTTATACAGAGAAACCAAAAAAATTATGACTTAAAAAACCTGAAACTGTAAAGACCAAACAAAGAACCAAAAAGGAAGCATGGTCTCACATCCAACTTTTAAACACTCACATGTGCACACAAGCCCACCTTCACTTTTGTTCCCAGCAACTATAGAAATGAATCTTGGAAATTTCCAATAAGCTGTAAATTTGCTTCAGGTCCAGCAGGTTACAGAAGTAGTACCAAGATGACAGTGTGTTTTCACAGTGGGATGAGAACGGAGAAACCCAGTGTCAAATGACAAGAGGTAGCAATACATAAATGAACAGACAGCCTGGAATCCTTGTGACAGAGGAGGCAAGGGAGCTAGTCTAACAGAGAAGGGACCCCAACATTGTAGTAAAAAGAGAATGCCCACCTCAACCTACTTGAAACAGCCCTACCTAATAGCAGGGACACACCAGACACAGCATTTCAAGAGATCAGCGTTCAAGTACACCATTTACTAGCAATACCCAGGTATGCTATCACCCACTTCGTACATGAAGAAACTAAATTAGCACTCAGTCACCGTCACCTGGTTAGAAATCCAGGTTCCAAATTTTCTGCTCACCACTGGGTCTCTTAAAGTGTTTTTTTCCCCTGACAAACATAGAACTCTTCAATAGAAGCGCAGGAATTATATTATTCATTTCTGAATCTCTAGAACTTAGCATCATGCCTGGCATATGGGGGTGTTCAGCATATATTTCAAAGTAATTGATGAACAAACAAATGTTGTTCAGTCATAACAGGCATATTAACTCTGTGATTCAGGGGACTGAGATGCAGATTCCAGCACAGTCTTGCTGACCGTCTCTACAAAGTCCAAGTAGGTGAGTCTGAAACTCTTCCATGACTGAAGACAGCCATGGGCTATGCTTAGCTGACAATAAGACATTTCTCCCCTTAGTCCCAGAAAGATTAGAAGTTCCTCATCTTTTGGGTCTCAAAGAGCTCTGTGTAACTCTGAGGTTCACAAAGACATTATAGGAACTTCTTCCCAAACTCTTTGTTCATTTGTTCACGTAGCAAGCGTTTACTGAATTCCTTCTATGTGCCAGGTACAGTGACATAAGCTGGGAATACAATGCAGAAAAACAAAGGCAAACAAATAATAGAAGGGCTTATTTCCTAACTGTCTACATTAACTTAGCCCACCTCCAGCATTAAGACACCTAATAGCTAGATAGTAAGGTATACAGGAATTGAAAGATTAAAACATTATTCCTGTAAGTACAAATTGGGTCATCCTCTAAGTTAAATAACATATTTTCACTAAATTATCTCAGAAGCCATGTAGCAAATGTTCTTTTATGCTATTAGATAATCTGAGATTGAACAAAATTCCCAAATACATATTCATTTTCAATACATTTCACAGGTGCCCAATACATTTCTTGATGCCAGCATTTTAACTTCACTTCACCTGGTTACAATTTAAAGCCCACCAAGAGATGGCATGATTTGGAAAATATAATAAGCAATGTACAATTATGCACTGTATATTTTTCCTAAATTCTATAATGACACAATTGGCTGAAGGCTTTTTAAAAATTAAATCTACATTGAGAATTACAGCAACTGGGAATTTTTCCATTTAAAAAGATTTCCCATCACAGTTCCTTCAGAGTACATAGAGTGTCAATAGAATTTCTGCTTTTTGGATCTCTCATTCATAGTGTTATCATCAGCATCATACTTATAATAAAAATACCTATGTTGATACAGATAAAATGCTGAGTAACTCTGTATTTCCATTCTCACTTAACTCAGGAACACAGAGTCACATTTTGAACTCATATGTATTTCTAATTGGTATGAGTTTATGGGAAAAATATCTAATGCACCAGAGTGCCTGTAAAGCTTTTTTGTATCTCATGTAAATATATATAAACATATAATATAAATAAAAATATATATATACATATATTTAAAAAGACTGAGTTTACATAAAATCACTTTAAGAACACTACACAGACATAGAAAACTATGGTTACAAAAGGGGAAAGGGGTAGGGAGAGGGATAAATTAGGAGTTTGGGATTAATGTATACACAATACTATATATAAAAAAAGATAAACAACAAGGTCCTACTACTTAACACAGGGAACTAAATTCACAATCTTGTAATAACCTAAAATGAAAAAGAATCTGAAAAATAATATGTGTGTGTACAACTGAATCACTTTGCTGTACCCCTGAAACTAACACAACATTATAAATCAACCATACTTCAATTGAAAAAAAAAAAAAACCAAAACACTACATTATTACATTATTTGGTAAAGGATGCTATCCATCTATCCATATATATTTGGAGTTGGATAAGATTCTAAAGATTATCAAATGAATGTTCCCAATTTACAGGTGAGAAAGCTGAGGCCCACAGAAGTTAAATAACTTCTACCCAGTCTCTCCTCCTCTGCCCCTCTCCCCATCCCTCCACAATGTCTCTTTACAACTGTATGTTTTCATTAAATGCAGACAAAAGATAAAATACCCATTTACTTTAATCACAGTTCTGCAGTGAATGGTGTTCTCTAGCACTAAGTAATTTGGGTCTCATTCCACATCATTTTAAATTTCCCCAAATAAAAAAAACCAATGTTAAGGTTAAAACTATCACCTATTGCACTTGCCTTCCCTTCCATGTTGAAGGAATGCAAAGCTGTCTCTGTCCTGAGAATTCCCAGAGGTTATTAAGGGTTGTTCAGGCATGTAGCAGATGAATCTTACAAGCCTCAGCCTTTATTCCATTCCCTGAGATTCACCAAGACTTTGCTGCTCCATCAGCCAAGTACCAGGGGACCAGGCTCAAGAGATGAGCCTCATAGATTCGATACCAGTCTAGAAAGCACGAGTGTGAAATGGAAGCCAAATTCACTTAGTTTCCTTTACAGAAGTGTCAGTTCCACTCAAAGGCCCACTGTCTTCCCTGCCAGAGAAGGAGAAGAAATGGCTTTATCTCATTCACTTCATCACATAAAACCATTTGATGGGCTTGACAGCTGCTGCTTGCTAATTATGGGGCAACCTTCTCAGCATGAGCTTTGTTGCATCAACAGGTCCCGGAACAATCCAGCAATTGTTTGGGGGAAGCTGGGGCACTTGGGGTTGAGCATTTCCTTGTCAATTACCCCCACTGGCTGTCATGACTTGGAGCCACTCTAGTGGAATGAAGGGAGCAAAGTAATGAGGAGCTCTGAGGGCTGCACACAGCTGATTGGCTCTGAAGAACATTCGGGTTGTCTCTATGTTTCCGGCTGTTGAAGATATGATGAGAGGGCTTGGCGTCCCACACCACCGCAGCTCCAGGAAAGCACTCAATAGCTCCCACTTTGGAGAGTTCAGTCTTTATATAGAAAGGGGTCATTCCCTATGGACATGTAATATTTTCAACCCAGTATATCTGTTTGGGGGATTTGTCATTTTTGAAACAATAATAAAAAGGTTGAAAAATCACTCTCATTCTTTTTTTTCTCCCGGAAGGTAGAGATGGAGGTAAATAGAGAAAAGAAGAGACAAAAAACACTTTCTTGGTGGAGTCGATGTTTGAAAGGAAAAAAATAATCAAGAATGGAGAAGAGGAGAGTTTAGTGGAGAATGCCAGCAGTCTACTGGTCTCCATCTCCGCCTCCTCCCAGAACAAGTCCAGGCTTCATTCCCCAGCCAGCCTTCAGCCAGGTGTCATGATCTAGTCCAGTGGCCCACAAGCAGAGCCCCGAGTTACATGGCTGGGACCAGCCTTCGGGGATTGCCCCCCACCATACTTTTTCCCTTTCTCCCATGTGGACATTGGATGCCCAAAAGATGCCCCAAAGCAGCTTCAACCGTGCAGATGACAATTCTTCCATGGAGGGCCCTGCTCTCAGGCTGTGTCATTATGAGATTCAGAGGGTGTCTGTCTCCATCAGAAATTTACCCCTACACAGCCCAGAAGTGGACAGAAAAATGCCCTGGCTATTTGGTTACAGAACCAAAACTATCCTTTGAAAGCTCAGTTCTCTCATTGCTTTTATTTGGTGCCAAGATTTGAGGATTAAAAAGGTAAATAAATCAAAGCCTTTTCATCACACGGTAAAGGCAAATCAATACTCCGAATTTCCCAGAGTCTCAGAGAAGCCATGTTTCACTTTTAAATTTTACCTCAAAAGCCATAACTGGTGAATACAGGATACACTATTTCCTGCATGTCAGGGCTCAGTGGGAAAGAGAAATTGAAAAAAGAGGATTTCAGGGCCAAAAAGCCACAGAAAATCGACTCAAAAGCAAAGCCTCCAGAGCAGTCTCAAATGCAATGCTTTGCACACTCTGACTTTTGGTTTAACATTAATTAAATAATTTGAGCCCACATCTGCACCCTAAAACATTGCTACATGCTTAGGGAAATGCCTCTTCCCCTGCCCAAGAGCAATGGAGATAATTATAGTCTGGAGAATAAATACTAATCCTTGGAAAGTACACTGAGGACTCCATATCTAAGTCATGCCATTAATAGTTTCATTTTGCAGTCACTGTGGAGAAAAATGCATCTTTTGATGCAGTTATAATATTATCAATATTGAACAGAAAGGCTCACATACATATGACTTGAAGGACAGATTAAATAAAAGTTATTGTAGTATGTGTACATTTTTTTTCTTTTCTCTAGGATGTTGCATTTCCTCCTCAACTTAGCATAAGAGCTATAAGCAAAGCACTGCCTAGTTGTGGTGCTTCTTAAAACCAACACAGAGGAAGGGTCCTGAGGAAGCCAGAACAACGTTAAATGAGGAACTGCAGCAGTGTCTGGTTCTTGGATTACTTCCTACTTCCTCCCTCTTTTTCTCAGAACCTCTTGCCTTCCAATTCTCCCCACAAGTAAGAGCAAAAATGCCTGCTGGCTCCAAGTCCCCAAGCCCTACTCCACCTTAGTCAGCAGGGCAACTGCCGGGCTCTGTCTGGCAGGATCTGCTGGAGTCAGTGAGGCTGAATAGTGGACATTAGAACACTGTTAGAACAGCTGACCTTAGAGTGCTGGGCCGGCCAGGATGCTCTGGATGCTGAGGGTGCCAGTGATGTGACTCTCCAGGATGAGTCAATAGATACAGGTAGAATGGTGGAGGTGGGGACAACATGGGCCCGAAATTCACCACCTCTTCTAACATTCTGGCAAAAAGAAAGAAGAAGAACACGGGGAAAAGAAAGGGAAAGCACAGGAGGAGAACTCCATTCCCGGGGGAGGCCTGACTGCTTTCTCCTGCCCACTCTTGGCCCCCACCTCTCAGGGCTCCTCCCCAAGCCCTGTGCCACAAACCCACCTTAGGAGTCATCTCAGAGTGTGGTCACCAATGCAGGTCCTGTCAAGGGGATTTCTTCACTAGGAATGTCCACAAACATGTTACAAACTCACAGTGACAATGATCCACCTCCCTCCGTGGATTAGAAAGGTGCTGGGAATCTGTCCTGCTTAGATCACTGCAGCTGGAAGAGTCTCTGTTCCCCAGAGCAACAACAATCAATAAGAAGGGCGAGAAAACACATCCTTGAACCTCCTGGCTAGGAGAAGCACCTTCCCCACCTCATGCCCCACAAGGGCCTGCTGGGACTCTTGGTGTCCCTCCCTGGTTGTCCTGGGCAGAAGAGCCCCAAAGTCCCTGATTCCAAAGGGTGTGAGGAGTGAGAAAGCCCAGCAGATCCAGACCTGGCCAGCCCTACTCTAGATGCTCTCAATAACCACCAACTCTTAAAACCTACAGGAGCCTTTTACTCTTGCTTAGGGTTTGCAGCACACAAATTCCCCACAAACTCACCTAGTCCCCTTACCCCCACCTTCCCCTGCAAAACCCTAGCCACTGGCCAAACAACTTGGACCTCCTTGCATGGCAACTCTTCCCTAAGTTCTGGCTCAGAACCCTGGGTCACCGTCAGTGGGGTGGAGTGGCACTGAACTTGAGGGAGATGAGCTGAGTTCCAGCCCACCCTTAGGAGACTCACTCAAAGACACAGTCTCTTCATGTAGAATCAGTGACAGCCGAAGGACGCCCAGCACTTCTGTCTGTGACTCTCTAAAATATGACGATACCTAGGGTGCCAAAATGTATTTTATATAGGTTGGCAAAGCCCTAAGGAGTGGAATAAAAGCAAATAAAACTGTCCTAATTAAAAGAAAAGTGGCCAAGTTAGCTGGTGTTTATAGCATTATTAGTATGTGTTAGAGATAATTAAAGAAGTGAAGATACCTAAGAAAGTCAGGGTCTTAACAAGGACTTTTAGATAGAGAGTAGGAGCTAAACCTCTGAAGTTAACTCAGATCTATAATGTAAAGGAGTCCAGTGCATCCTATATATTATATTTTTTAAAGTGCTTTAGAAAACCGTGTAGTAAGTAGTCCAGCCTGCATGAAAAACTGTTCATTGGATGACAAAAAGTTTTAGTAAAAGTTGAAAATTTGGAGAATTATCTGGTGTGAAGATATGGAGAGGAAACACATGATTCTCCATAGAAATGAGATTCCACAAGAAACAAAATCGGTACACACATCCCAGTGAAACCATGGGCAGCAAATCTACTGCTGCTGCTGCTGCTGAATCAACCACAAATCAGACGAAGAAGTTCAGAAACCAGCTGTCTCTGCTTAATATGAAATACATACAAGATGTAAATACAAGAGGGGCTTTCTCCCAAGCTCAGGTGGTGCATGCGGGTGAAAGGTCACCAGCCAGTGTTCTGGGCAGACCACAGCTGGCATGTTGGAGGAAATTCCATCTCAGGTCATCTTCTCCTTCAAACAGAAGAAACTAGGGAGCATTTGGCCAAAACAAGGAACTCACTCTCATTGTAGCCACGTGATCAGACTCATGTTGGGTCAGATGTGTTCTACTATTCTATGAACTCCTGGACATTAAGGGGAAAGTACTGGGAAAAAAAAAATCAAACATTACCTATATAGACAATTTTCTAAAGTTCTGACTGAATTTCCCTTAAGTTGGAAGACAAGATGAAGTCGTCAGTCAGTGTCCTAGGAATCACACTACAGAGTGTTAGCATTTTATCCTCTGAGAAATAATGGGAAGCATGTATAGGGGGCACATAAGGATGCTCACTGCAGAACTTCTGTTTTACCAATGTCAGTACAGAAATGATTGAATATTCAAGGTTTATCCATAACACAGGATACCATGTGACCATTAAAAAAATAATAACAAAGCCCAACCTTTGTACTGAACTGGGGAAAAAAATCTCTAAAATATGTTGTTACATTAAAATAAACAAATTATATATTAAGACATACAGTGTGATATGGTTTGCATTTTTTAAATCCCACAATAGGAAATCATGTTACATACATGTATATTATAAATGCTTAAAAACAAAGATTTGGAAAACTTGTAAGAGCAACTGCTTCTGAGAGGGGAACGATTATGAAATGGGGAGTCAAGGGAAATTTCAATTGCATTACGAAAATGTCTTCAACTAGAATATATTGTTATGTTCCATATGACAAGATGTTTGAGATCAGGAACTCTGAGGCAAGATTCACTTCTTAAATTTTCAGCTTCAATATTTAGTAACTGAGGCAAATCATTTAATGTCTTTAAGCCTCAGTTTCATTACACATAAAATGGGGGAAAAATCACAGTTCCTCACTCACAGAGTTCTTAAAAGAATAAAATGACCATATATATAATGAAATAACTCAACTCTGAAAATTTTTTTTAACATTTTTTATTGATTTATAATCATTTTACAATGTTGTGTCAAATTCCAGTGTTCAGCACAATTTTTCAGTCATTCATGGACATATACACACTCATTGTCACATTTTTTTCTCTGTGAGTTATCATAACATTTTGTGTATATTTCCCTGTGCTATACAGTGTAATCTTGCTTATCTATTCTACAATTTTGAAGTCCCAGTCTATCCCTTCCCACCCTCCACCCCCCAGCAACCACAAGTCTGTATTCTCTGTCTATGAGTCTATTTCTGTCCTGTATTTACTCTTTGTTTTTGTTTGTTTGTTTTTGTTTTTGTTTTTGTTTTTTAGATTCCACATATGAGCGATCTCATATGGTATTTTTCTTTCTCCTTCTGGCTTACTTCACTTAGAATGACATTCTCCAGGAGCATCCATGTTGCTGCAAATGGCATTATGTTGTTGGTTTTTATGGCTGAGTAGTATTCCATTGTATAAATATACCACATCTTCTTTATCCAGTCATCTGTTGATGGACATTTAGGCTGTTTCCATGTCTTGGCTATTGTAAATAGTGCTGCTATGAACACTGGCTTGATCTCCAGAATATATATGACTCAATAAGAAAAAAATAAACGACCCAATCCAAAAATGGGCAGAAGACCTAAACAAGCAATTCTCCAAGGAAGACATACAAATGATCAAAAAGCACATGAAAAAATGCTCAATATCACTAATTATCAGAGAAATGCAAATCAAAACTACAATGAGGTATCACCTCACACCAGTCAGAATGGCCATCACTCAAAAATCCACAAATGACAAATGCTGGAGAGGCTGTGGAGAAAGGGGAACCCTCCTACACTGCTGGTGGGAATGCAGTTTGGTGTAGCCACTATGGAAAACAGTGTGGAGATTCCTCAAAAGACTAGGAATAGACTTACCATATGACCCAGGAATCCCACTCCTGGGCTTGTATCCAGAAGGAACCCTACTTCAGGATGACACCTGAAAATTTTTCTTACAGGACCAACCAAAGGCTTCAAAACCATGTGGGCTCAGGACAATCAGGTCTTGACCCAAAGGGCATGAACTTCCAAAGCCCTGAGCCCCTTCCACTCTGGGGAGGAATGCTCAGGTCAGGAGAGCAGGGAGGGACTGGAGATGGGATGAAGTCTGGACTGTTCCTTCTTTTATCTTATAAATAGGCCCCATTATTTTTTTTTTTTTTTTAGAAACCTGGAGTTAAGCATACTTAATTAGACTGCATAAATTAATTTTTAATATCTCATTCTAGTCCAGAAGCTATTAGATAACAAAACCATTTATTTTAATATATGGTACACATGCGTACACACACAACCCCACACACAGCATACACACAAACAACCACAATCTTTCCAAGCTATCAATGACAGCCATTAGAAACCAAAGTATTTAGAATTCGTCCTTGACACAAGCAGAATGATTTAAAGGCAATTTGGAGGTGTAATATAAATTTGATTATTTATCAAACTTTTAGTTATTTTTTTAAAAAGAAAGGAAAAAAAAAAGCTCATGTGTGACAGCACTCTCCTAGACATTGCTAAAATTTAGTTATTTCAAAGGTTCCCAGATACCTCCTTGAGACTACTAGGGGCCAAGGACCTACTTAGATCAAGTGTTAAGCTCTAGAAGAGGTTTAAACTAACTACTTATTAACTAACTTATTAACCGGGATAAGACGTCACTTAAAGAGGCAATACTTTTACTATTTGAGTACGAACAAGGAGATGCTGTAATACCTTCATCATATCTGCTGTCTGGGAAAACAGTAAGTGAGTATGTGTTTACTAACAGAACTAAGTTCTCTGAGCAGTGGCAGAGGGTCATTTTTAAAATATTCAACTCGTTCGGTCTCAGGGAGAATTTCTAATCACAAAGGATTTGCTGTTTGCTTTGTATTTAGTTATGTACTGTAATGAGCTTTCAAAGAGTAAGAGGCCTGAGGACCGTTTGACTAAACTTTTCAGAAGAGTTCAAGGTACACAAACTTCATTAACAAGAGCAGAAATATCCCTTGAGGTAAAATCTGGATTTCTGAAATGTGATTTTTATTATATTTGGAGCCAAAGCACAGTAGGAATACATATCAGATTATAATAGAAAAGATTTGCAATTCAATTATGGCAAGTACTTGAATTTCAACGGCCCATGAGCAAACTTTTCAAGAATATATCAAATGAATAAAATGATGCCAACACGTAAACATGTTATTATCAGAGTAGGGTATCTGAGGAACGCTTTCCACCAACTGAAAGTTTCTATGGAAGACTAATTACCATGAATAGAAGTAGTTCTAGAGAGAATATTTAAAGAAAGGGTGAGCCTACAGAGGAGACTAGCCTATGATTCCCACCCACTCTTGATGTTTATCAATCTCCCCTTTGTACAGCAGGGCACCAGGCACTGAGGGGGTATGACCAGGAAGTTCTGTGATGACACATAGATGAAAGATAGCCACTGCGTACACAGAAAGCTCACCACAGCCTTGAGCACAAAATTATAACAACTCTCAAGAAACTCATCACATTGCTCGAAAAATAAAACATATACATGAGATAACCATGTTTTCAATAACTAAATACCAGTATGTCAGAATCTCAGCATCTCAGAGGCAGACAAGCAATTAGAAATGATAGACTAAGCCTCTAATAGATGAAGAAATAAAGATAAAAAGAAAAAGGGAAAAACTAATATTTAATGACATTGCTCTAAAGCAGGTAACACATGGTACTTTATTCTATACACGTGATCTCATGGATGCTCATGATGGTTCTGTGACATACGCACACATAATCCCCTCCTCCTTTTACAAGGGAGTGACAGAGGGTTAGGGCTGAAGCGAGGTCACATGGCTAAGATGTGTGATCAGAAAGCAGACCCAGGTTCCCTTGCCCATCTCTGGTCTTCCTCAAAACCACGCAGGACAGATAAAGTGTCAGGTCCAAGTGCCCAGTAACAACATGAACAACATTTATGTCTGAGCCCAGGGAAGGTAAATCTGGGAAGTCTTCCTAAGAAAGCTGGAATCTGAACAAAGATGTAAGAAAAACATAAATCAGAAAACCTATTAGTTACTAGTAGCTGAGATGGCCTCTACCTTTCAGGTTTGTCTGTCTCCCCAAGATGTAAACCCCTCAAGGGCCAGACGTAGGTCTTCTCTTCCCTGCATCTTCAGTATCTAGCACAGGATTGGATCACAAAACACTCAAGAAACACAAGTTGAACCAAAAAATGCAGAGAGATCTATCCATGACTGAGAAACCTGATGTGAATTAGCTAAGGAAAAGAAGGGCAGATTTTATCTAAATGAACAGCTACAAAATTGGAAATGTGAAAATTTGACAGATTGATCCAATTATGATGTCCCTTCTCCTGCTGCTCCCTTGTCCCACGTGGACAGCCAACCTTTGACCTTGGCCAGAGGAGCATCCTGTGCTTTACTGAGTCTGGTGAGCAAAGGTGACACCATCAGCCTAAAGGTGGAAGATGGTTCCTCCCTACAACATCCTAAGAAACCAGAGTGAAGGAGGGCCCAGGACTTCAAGTCCCACCAGAAAAAATACCACTGACCCACTAATGACCAACAAATCTGTCAACTGTAAAACTTTGGCTGGAGACATTCTTGAAGGAGGGGTGGGCAGATAGAAAGATGCCAGAAGCATCAATGTTAGTTTTGGCAAACACTGGATGCAGTCACATTAATAACTTGTGGGACAGAAGGTTAGCTAAGGGACATTTTTTAAATTGAGAAGACAATCTAAGATAAGCAGGAGCCGACTAAATCACAGCCCTAGGAATTAAGGACACAAATGGCTTCTTCACCGGAGGACTCACCCAAGTAAAAAGAAAGACAGGAAAGAAAGCTGTCTCCTCAACACTCCTGAAACCTTTGGCATTTGTGCTGTAGTCTGACCCCACATAGAGGGTTCTTTTTCTGAAGTTGGGAGAGGATTCTTCTTACAGAGGAGTTAGGGCTTGTGACGGTCTGAGTCCAGCTTCTTGCGGCTGGTGGAGATAGGACTCAAATGATCTCACCTGGAGAGAAGAGATTCTTCTTAAAACTCCAGAGATAAAGGTACAACAGTCTTCCTGGATTTTCTCCAAGTTTTCACCATCAGAAAGCTCTTTCCTCATTCTTTTAAGATGCACTCAAAATATTATCACTTGTCAAAAATAAAGAAGGAATTGTTAAAACCCAACTGAGACTGTGACTATAATGCAGAATTTTACCATCATTAGTGTTGAGGACATGACCATTTCTTCCAGTTTTGGACATCAAAGCCTCAAGAGTTGGTCAAAAATAAACAAAAGTGAACTTAAGCTGACTTTATCTACCATTATTATTAGCACTGACAATATGACCATTTCTTTCCAGTTTTGAACACTGAATCCTCAAGAGCTGGTCAAAAATGAACAAAAGTGTACTTACATTAACCAGAAATTTTAGTTAGTGAAAAAGAGCCTGCATCTGGAGTTAAGAGACCTACCACTTAGAAACCGGAGAGGTCACAGATCTCTCTGAGTCTCAGTTTACTCCTCTGTAAAATAGGAGTAATACCAAATAAAGTTCACCTGAATATTAAGTGTCTGCTCCCAGCAGCCCTCAAAGTCATTTGTTGACTCACTACCGTATCAGAATCCCCACTGCCCACCCAGAGATGGATGAGAACACTGACCTATTTATTAAACTTCTGTCCCTCGTATCCCTCAGTCTTTTCATTTTGAGGATATTTCTGTTGATCGCTGCAGGGAAACAGACTAAAGTCTTTACAAAAAGTCAATTTTCTTAAACTTTGTTAAGTTTAAAGAGAATTTAAGTTCTTAGCTGGCAAGATATTTACTTTGCTCTTGAGTCACTCAAAGAGGGGAAGGCCGGAAGCAAAGTTCAGAACCATAAAGAGAAGGAAGGTTCATCAGGTTTACTGGTAACAAAACAAAGAAGGGATGCAAATATATGCACATGCAAATATATGCAAATGAGAAGGCAAACCTTGAAAGGCTGAAAAATGGATGTGTGATAACAAAATGAAATATAATGCTCAGAAATGGAAGGTCTTTTATTCAAAAGCAAAAAAAGGGAGAGAAGGGGAGAAGAAAAGGAAGGAGGGAAGGAAAAAGGAAACTTTACACAGTTAAGAGGGCGCTGCACTGGGTTGGGAAGTCTGCCAAATACATAAAAGGGCCTTGGCCAGGGATCAAGCAGGGGCCCAAATCCAGCCCTGCTTAACTTGTCAATCTGTAACCATTGCCTACATCAGCCCAAAGAAGATGCCTTTTTCCTAACAATCTGCCCAGAAAGGGTGACTTTTTCACATGCCCGCATCACATAAGCCAGCTATGGCCTAGCACAGACATCACCCATAAATAAATGAATAACAATCAACAGATACACTTGGCTGGAAACTCTCAGCTTCCCAGTGTGATGTCACTGACCCCAAGGCCAAAACCATCTCAAGCTGTGATTACCAGTATTTAAAATCTAGAAAGATGTCTATGGGCATCCCAGTCTGCAGCCTTCTGGTACCCACAGTATTCTGTTCATTTCGAGGTGTTACATTCTCAAAGGCAGAGGCAGCAAAGGGATATGGCAAACTGCAAAGTATTCAGAAAAGATAAGAAAACACAGGACGGGAGGACGCATCGAAGCCAGGAGGGATGTGTGACCTGGACAAGTGAAGAAGGTGTGTGTGGAAAGCCAGACTGTGACAGCTATCTTCAAATACCTCCAATGGAAGGAGCCAGCTCTTTGTGGTCTCCAAAGCTAGACACAGGAAACTTTAGGAGAACAGATTTGGACTCAATGGGAGGAATTATTTACCATAAAGACAGAGATAGAATGGGCTTCCCAGGAGGAAACTGAGGTCTCCTAAACTATTTACAGTCCCCTAATCTTATGTTTTATTTTCTGGTCTCAGCTCTGGTTTCTTCCACTGTCAACTCCCACAGAAAAACATCTCCAAGCCATTTGGCCTGCCCAACTTTTTTCACTCTTAAACCCAAATGCCTCTTCCTTCATGTAATCTTCCTTCATTTCTTCAGTCAGAGCGATGTTTGCTCCCCACTCTGCACATCCCATAAATGCACCATCTTTACACCGTCCTATCACTTGCCATGTCCCCCAAATGCTAATTTTCCTTTTTACATAATACTTGTATGTGTACAAATACTACTCTATGCAAACGTACTGGCCAGAAAATTCACTTCAACCACTAGGTGATAATATATGTGACTAGTCAGTCCCTTCTGTTGAGATCATTAGGAAAGAGGGGAACTGAATGTTGTAAATAATAAAGAGATAAAGCAGATGAAATCTGAGGACAGATCAGAAAATACAGAGAAGTAAACTGCAACCTCAGAAGCACTTTGATGAGCCTGGGGCAATTGGAGGAAGTGAAATGCACAGAAAGAGTGGACCATTAGTGCCTGGCAGAGTTAACAGGGGATATTGAGGAGAAGATTAATCTTTTTTCCTTTTCAAACATCTATATCACTTTGTTTTTTCATAGGTGGAAAACAAGAATTCTAAAATGTTAACCACACAAGCTATTAAATACTTTATGGAAGAACAAAGCCAAGAAGACATTCCTTTCACTTATCTTGGTCTTACAAGCAAAATAAGTCACAAACTGAACATTTTCTACTACATGAGTGACTAAAAATGGAAAACATTAATAGAACAGTGCAGGTTATAATTTAAGTTTTGAATTTTGCCTTCTTTTCTTTTTCATTTCTTTTTTATGTCAGTCGGGTTTATATTTCAAATCTTGTAATAGAGACTGTTTTTCAAAAAGATAATGAAAACTTAAAGTTTAATTTTGACTAAAAGTAATACTACACAAAAAAAAATGTTAGGAAAATTGTAAATCAACCATACTTCAATTTAAAAAAAGAAAAAATACAAATGAATAAATGTGAGCCAAAATATAATAAACATTAACAATTATTGGCCTTAATCTGACATTACTACATTAATTAAAATTTAAAGAGGGTGGAGGTATAGCTCAGGCATAGAGCGCATGCTTAGCATCCACGAGGTCCTGGCTTCAATCCCCAGCACCTCCATTAAAAAAGAAAAAAAATTTAAAGTGTCCACAAATCTGTTAAATTACCTACTATTGTAACTTTTTTAGTCATTTCTTTTTTTTTTTTCTTCAATTAAAAATGTTTAGTTGTGTAATATTTCAACAATTCAGAAAAAATAGAGAAAAAATTACAATTACCAATGGACTCACCCACTGGTTCTAAGAACTGTTAGCCTTCACTGAATCTTTGCTCCAGTTATCTTTTTCTTTTTTAAAAAATAAAACATTTAGTGAAGCTGAAGCACCCACTTCACTCCCCAACCTCCATCACCAGAATGGAAAATAACTTGACTGTGTTTTATATTTTACAGAGACATAAAAATTTAAGCAACATGTAGTAATGTTCGCACATCTTTAAATGTACAAATGTGGTAAATTACATTAGAAGAGTCCTAATGCAAGTTATCCTGCAACATTGAGATTAAACACTAAAATGTATTTTTAAAATATTTTGATGGATTTCGTTTGCTAATATTTTATTCCAGATCATGGACTTCACATTTGTAATTGTCAATGGCTTACAATCTGGCTTTGTTTTACCCTACTTGTTCAGCTTTATTACCAAGGTTATACATATAAAATGATTCAGGGGAACTGTCCTTTTTCTCTTTTTGAAAAAGTTTATACAAAGTAGTTCTTATCTGTTCTTTGAAGATTTTGTAACCTTGGTTGTGTCTGGCTTGTTTTCTGGAGGGAGAGGGGAGGGGGCTGGGAGAAAGCTGGAGATAATTAACTTGATCCATGTCTTTTATGGTTTTAGGTATAGTCCATCTTTTTGTGTCATCAATTTCTATAATTGACATTTTTCAAGGAAATTGTCCAGGTTCTCTAAGTTTCCAAACACACTATCAAGAACTTAATTCATTGTTTTCTCTGATAGGTTTTTAAATCTCCATCTGTGGTTGTCCTTGTTCTCTTTCATGCCTTCTCCCCTCCTGTCTTTGGTCATTCCTACCAGACGCTGCTTTATCACTCTTTTCAAGGAACTAGCTTGGAGTTTGGTTGGATTTCTGTATTATTGTTTTGTTTTCCAGCCCATTAATTGCCACCCTTATCTTTATCATTTCCTTCCTTCTGCTTTCTTTCTGCCTGCTCTGTGGTTCTGTTTTTGCTGTACTGTGTACAGTTCTTAGCTCGTGAGTTTTCAGTCTTTCTCATTTTCTAATACATACAATTAGGAAATACTCATTTAAAGTATCTTATAGGTTGTACTCTACAGGGCCTTGTTCCTGTTTATTTCAAAATATATATTATTCTTTTGTTCTTATAGCTTTTAATTTTTATTATGGAGAATTTCAAACATAGACAAAAGCAAACATTGCTTCACAATGAATCATTCTGGAATGTTCCTAGTTCAACATGCAAATGGCCTTTCTAATATCTGCTTTGGGGTAATAACATTCCCTGGTTATTTTTATTATGGAAATCCAGCACATGTCTTATTTCCTTTCCATGAAGACAAAAAATATTCAACTATCCTTCACTGAACCTCGTGTCATACAGAGTAAGTGCTCAATGAAATCCAGCAGAATTCATGTTTTTAATTCCATAGGACCATATTAGAAACAGTTTATTTTGCCAAAATGCAGCCATTGCTTCATAGATGGTTAAAAAATACTTTGAAAAAATATAATTAACTAATTTATGATCATGGTTGCCATATTTTAACTTCCACAAAAGTTCAGGATAACTGAACAAACACCATTTGAGGAGCTATAAATACAGCAGCTGCCTACGGAAAACCAGTCCTGCTTTTTCCTCCACCTGCCACTCTGATCCCTGTCCTTCCTGCTTGTTTCCAAAGGGTTCAGTGTGTGTGCTCTCAGGGAAGAGGCAAATCCAAGCCGCATCAGCTGCAATGCTGAGCCCAAGAAAAGCACCACTGAGCCTCCACAGGAAAAATAAGTTGTTGCCACACGAAGGAAAAGATTCCAGAGCCTTCAGACTCTACCACCACTGGCTCAAATGTTTCTAAGAATAGCCTGAACTGTGGAAAAAAAGAAGAAAAAAAAAAAAACTGGCACCAGACGCTGGTCTTTAATTGTCTCCAGGCTTTAAAATAGAAACAACTGAAACGGAAGTGCCCCTGGAAATGCTCTCCAGGCCTCACTCAGAGAGGACAGGGATGCAGCTCACAGAGATGCTGGCCCACACAGGCAAACCCAGCACAGTCACTGGCAGTGCATTTCCAGGATGGGATGAGCACTCCCAGGGAAGGGCTCTCAGGGCCCCCGGCCTGCCCTCAGGAACCATGGGTTCTCACTGGGTCTCTGCAAAGGAGGACCCGTAGGCAGGGGCAGGGAGGTGTGAGGCGTTCCCCACCCAAACTTTCAAGTTGTTTGCCAAATGCTTTTTCTTTCCATTTCACTTTCATAATATTAAATTTAGCTAATTGGTTCATAAAACAGATACTATAATTTCCCATCCTCAAAAAACAACTGTCAGCTTTTCTATCAGGAGCTCTCTCAGCCTAGAGGTACAAGTGCTGTTGGACCCCCATTCATAGGTTGCCTGGCCTTCCACAGGTGTATGCAGTTGGTTCCAGGACCCCCGCAGACACCAGAATCCAAGGATGCTCAATTCCCCTATATATAATGACATACTAGTTGTCTATGCACCTGCGTGCTTTAAATCATCTCTAGATTACTTATAATACCTAATATAGTGTAAAAGTGATGTAAATAGTTAAAAATACAATGTAAATACTATATAAATAGTTACTGGCCAGTGGAAAATTCAAGTTTTGCTTTTTGGAAGTTTCTAGAATTTTTTTCTTAATAGTTTTGATCCCAGATTGGTTGAACCCATGAAGGCAAAAACCACAGATACAGAGGGCCAACTATACAGGGTTAAAGAACACCACTCTTTAGTTGCAGCAGGCATATGATTGTGGGGGGGGTTTTTGTTTGTTTTTTTTAATATATAAGGAAGTTGTGACATTAGTCTGAATACTAGATTTCTTACCAGAAATGAATTCCCAAACTTCGGGGATGGCTTTGGGGGGAGGGGAAAAAAAGGCTCTGAGTGCAAAAAGTCCAAAGAATCCAATTCTAATCTCTAGGCATTTAATTATTAATCACTTAGTGAAAATGAAGGGGTTTTTTCCCTACAAAATTTCTAGTATTTAGGCAATTACTCTTAGTTAGAAACATAATATAAACCAACACTCCAGCTGCTTTTGCCCCAATTCCTAGACAAACACATAAGTAAAGAGGTTTGCTCGACCTGGGGCTCCCAGAAACACAAAGCCAATTCCTGATGGGATTACTTCAGCCCCACTCCTTCCAAAGTAGTTAATTGTTGACCCAGTAAGGAAAAAAAAGAAAGAAAACCAACCTCTTCTGCATAATAGTCTGTAACATCTGGAAGTCAATGGCTGCTTCACAGGTGAGTAAGTATGTAGGGTGCACAAGTCAAAATAATGGAATTTAACAACATAACTGTCCATCCCACATGGCCCCAAACTATAACAGCATATCCCCTTCATCCAAACTAATTTAAGACCTCTGTTGAGTAAAGCCAAAATGAGAAATTTCTGTTTTAGAGACACATAGTGAAAAGGAAACCCAGCACCAGGGAGAGACAGGCAAGAAGCCCACCAACATGGAGCGTTTAAACTGTGGGTCTCCCAGAGGCCCTGTCCTTCATTACAATCATCAGCACATGCAGAAATTTATCATTCCCTACCACACTCCTCAATACAGTCCTCACGATGAGTCTCATCTGCCAAAGCAGCTTACTAAAGCCAGAGTAGAGATTGCCTGTCCTTACATCTCTTGTCCAGCCGGCCATGCCTGTCTTAGGTTGTCCTCCTCTGAGGATCTTACCCATCATTGGCTATGCAGCCGCCCATACTGGACACTGTAAGTAGGCCATCTCTTGTCCAGCCGGCCGTGCCTGTCTTAGGTTGTCCTCCTCTGAGGATCTTACCTGTTGCTGGCTATCCAGCCCTCCGTACTGGACACTTTAGGCCATCTCTTGTCCAGCTGGCCATGCCTGTCTTAGGTTGTCCTCCTCTGAGGATCTAACCCGTCGTTGGCTATGCAGCCGCCCATACTGGACACTTTAAGTAGGCCATCTCTTGTCCAGCTGGCTGTGCCTGTCTTAGGTTGTCCTCCTCTGAGGATCTTACCCATTGCTTGCTATCCAGCCCTCCATACTGGACACATTCATCAGGCCATCTCTTGTCCAGCCAGCTACGTGACATTTCTCACAGTTTGTTTATCAGTTCAGCCCATGGCTTGTTCTCTACAGCCTTCAGGCAGGGCCTACAGTTTCCTGATAGCCAGCTGTTCCCTAATATCAACAACCACCCATCACTTATACTTTTCTTGCCTTTTGCCTTTATGCCTCAGGACACCGGCTCAACTCACCTTCCAGAACTTGAACTTCCCTGTTCTCCACTCTGACACCTCAAAAAGACCTCAGCTTTGTCTCAAGACTCAGCTGTCTCTACCATCTGACATCTCTTGATCTAGCCAGGGCTACGTATTCCAGCTGTGACATTTAGAAATGGGATAAAGGCGGGAAAGATGATAAAGCAGGAGAAAGGAATTAACATTTGTTTTTCCCCCAATATGTGCCTGGCTCTGGGCCCGGCCCTAACATATTAGATCTTTCAATTCTACTTCTGATGAACACCAGGGAGGAAGGAGATGATACTTCCACTGTCTGCAACTTTGGGTTAGGAAATAACTCTCTCCATCAAGATCCCAAGTGTTTTCATTCATGAAAACTAATCCACTTCCTTGAATTACTGATTTTCAGTTACAGGTCTGAGAATTGATGAATATCTTTAATGAAATTTTGACCCATCTACAACAAAATAAGAAAAATAAGGGCAACAAAATGCATTTTTCCATAGGCTAAAATAGTCTATGCAAAGGGTTATCCTTTGTTCTGAGGCCACAGTGGAACAGTATCTTAAGATGGAGTAAAGTGATTCCTTATTGCAAAAATTGCATACAGCCAAAATTATCCTTCAAAACTTCTTATGAAGGTACAAAAATGAAGTCCAAGCCAATCACAGCCTAATTTCCCTGCAGCATGGAATAGATTGCTAATCCTATGGTTGAGTGTATCTGATAAAATACTTGGCCTTCCTTTAAGTGTCATGATGTTTTTGAAAACAAATCTCTTAAAGACCTGAATGACACATAGCTGAGGGACATGGGACTGTAGACTCAGGGGAACAGAAGAGTCACTGTACACCCAGGCCTGCTAGGAGAAGGGAAGATCCACACCTTCCATGCCTTCATCACTCCAGAGTACATGCTAAGTGGAACCAGAATAGCTGACAGACTGTCCCACACTCTTTAAAGTGTGTACTTTTGAATGTATATGATTGAAGAGAAGTCACAAAAGTTAAATGGCTGTATGACACTTTGTCCTTCCATTGTTGTCTTCTTTTAGTTTTTAGTGGGGGAAAAAAATCTTCCTTTCATGACATGAGATTGAGATCAAATAAAACTTTTAGTAAAAAAGGAGTTGAAAAAATAAAACATTGGCAGTCTTATATCAATCTCCAAACCCTTTTAAAGGATACTTGTTTGTGAAATTCAGAGATCTGAATTTGCAAGTTATAAACTTAATATTAGAATAGTAAGCAGGTGCCATAGGAAACAGAGGGGGAAACAGAGGGGGGAAAAAGTTGCAGCCAATATCCTAAGGTCAAACCTGGATTCCTAAAGAAATGATCCATCTAAAGACTTATTTTCAAAAGTGCTGAATTTAAATACCATTACTTTTAACCTATTTTTCTAACTTTCCATGGTTCCTTCTCATAGCATAGTTGAAAATTTAGCAAAAGAATAGATTTACCGTGTCAAAATCTAGCTCTCAGCCCACTCAGATAAACCTACTCCACTCCACCTCAGTCAGTGAAACTCCACATCTAGCCCCTCAGCCAAAACCTCAGTGTCATTCTTGTACGTTCTTTCTCCTTCACCCACTTCCAATCCAACAGCGAATCTTGCCCATTCTCTCCTTAAACCGGATCCAGATTCCAACACCTGCTCACCACCTCCAACCCACCAGGGACTGTGCAGATTATCACAACAGCTTCCTCACTGGTCTTGCCGGTTCAACCCTCGTCTACTCTCAGCACAGCAGCCTCAGCACTCCTACTAATGCTTAAGTTAGATTGACATTTATCTGCTCAAAACCTAAAAGTGGCTCCACATCATTCAGAATCCCAAGTTCTTACTCTGGCCAACAAGAGTGACTTGACCCATGTATCTCACTTACTTCTCTGACCTCATCTCTTGCTGTTACTGTTTCATGAACTTGGGACAGTGTCTGGCAGAAGGCAGCTGTTAGACAACGGGTATCGGGCTCTGTTATCACTAGCGTTATTTCCATTACTGCTACTGCTACTCCCAGCACTGTTTTGTCACCCACCACTTGCTCCCCTCCAGCCACACCACCTTTCTTGCTGCCCCCAAACACACAAAGTGGAGTTCTGCCTTTACACTCTGCATTTACTGTTCCCCTTGACAAGAACACCCTTTTTCCCAGATACCAGCCAGACCTTTCCACACTATCTGCAGGGCTTCCTCACTCACCACCTTCAGCTCAAATACTTACTCACTCAGTACGTCCTTCTCTGACCACGCTATTTTAAAACTGCAACTGCCCCCTCTAACCATGATGCCCCATCCCCTTTCCTTGTTTAATTTTTTTCCTCACAGCAACTACCACCTTCTAGTATAATATATAGTATCTATTTTTTTTAGTTTATACTTTGTCTCTATATATTTTAACATAAGCTCCAAGAGGGTAGTGATTTTGTACATTTTGTTTACTTCTGTATACTGGCTAGTAGATAATGAATATTTGTTGAACAAATAACATTCAATTATTATATTCAGATCATCAAAAACCACTAAGAATTAACTGAATTTAATATCTATTCATAATATTTTTAAAACTCCTTAGAAAACTGGAAATATTAGGGTATTCTCTCAATCAGACAAAGGTAGCTTTAAAAAAAATTCTACAGGTAAGGTAACATTTAATAGTGAAATATTACATTCCTTCCCCCCAAGGCTGAGAATTTAACAAGGATGTCCACTCTCACCATTTCTATTCAAAATGGCACTGGAGGTCTGAGCTAATGAAATAAGGCAGAAAGAAAAAAGACATTAATATTATCAAAGATGAAGTTAAACTGTATTATTCAAAGATGATGACTGTCTGTGTAGAAAATCCAAAGGAATCTATAAAATATTAGGACTAGTGAGTGAATTTAACAGTGTCACAGGGTATAAAGTCAACACTCCAAAATTCATTTTACTTTTAAACACTAACAACAAACATTTGAAATATAAAATTTTAAAATATCATTTATATCCTCAAAAAATTAAACACAGGATTACATTATGATTCAGTAATTCCACCTCTGGTATGTAAACAAAAGGATTGGAAACAGAGACTTGAACAGGTATCTGTAAACCAATCTTCATGGCAGCATTATTCATAATAAACAAAAGATGAAAATAATGTTCATCTATACATGACTGGATAAACAAAATGCAGTATTATATATAGTAGAATATTACTATACAATCTGAGAAAGGAATGAAATTATGATACATGCTACAACATGGACAGATGTTAAAGACACTGTGCTAAGTGAAATAAAGCAGAAGGACAAATATTGTATGATTTCATGTATATGAGGTGCCTAAAACAGTCAAATCATACAGACAGAAAGTAGAATGGCAGTTTCCAGGGCTGAGCGAGGGAATGGAGAGCTATTATTTAATGGATACAGAGTTTCAGTGTAGCATGATGGAAAAGTTCTGGAGCTGGAGAGCAGTGATGGTTGCACAACAATGTGGAAGTACTTAATGCCACTGAACTATACATTCAAAAATGGTTAAATTGGTATATTTTATATTATATATAGTATCACAATAAAAAATATCATCTATAAAATCACCAAATGCCTAGAAAATAAAATTAATAAAAGATGTACAAATCCTCCACCCTAAAAACTACAAACATGGCTGAGAGAATTTTCCAAAGACATGCATAAATGGAGAGAATTACTACATTTATGATTAGAAAGACTCAATATTATTAAGATGTCAAGTCTGCCCAAGTTGATCTATAGATTCAATGCCATCTCCATCAAAACCCCTCGATATTTGCCTTTGAGTTTGCATTTGCCATGGAGCTGCTTTTTCAATAAACAAGCTGATTATAAAATTTACACAAAATGCAAAAAATCTAAAAAGCCAGAACAATGTTGAAGAAGGAAGAAGAGGAGAAGGAGGAGGATGAAAAGGAATAAGAAGATGAAAAAGGAGGAGAAGAATTTACACTACCATGTTTCAAAACATACTCTAAAGCTATAATAATTAAGAGTAAGTGGTACTGGCATAAGAATAGACAAGAAGGTCAATGGGTTCAGAATAGAAAGTCCAAAAATACAGCCACACAACATGACCATCTGATTTTCAACAAAGACATCAATGAAATTCAGCAAGGGGAAGAAAACTCTTTTCCACATAGTATGGGAGCAACTGAGTACCTTTATTACTCCACACTGTACACAATCCCCCAAAATTAATTCTCAATGGACATGGATCTAATACTTAAATGCAATGGCTAAAACAATAAATCTTTTTGGAGGAAACCCTAGAATGATGTATTTGGGAACTGTGGCAAAGATTTCTTAGCTAAGATGCAAAAAGCACTAATTATAAAGTGAAAAAAATATGATAATAGACTTCATCAAAAGGCAAAACTTTTACTCATCAGAAACAACATTAAGAGAGTGAAAAGGCAATCTATAGACTAGTAGAAAACATTCATAGTACATATACTTAACAAAGGATCTGTATAAAAAAATACATAAAGAATTACTACAAATCAATAGTAAAAAGATAATCATAAAAATATAAGAATGAAAAATACTCAACATCATTAGTTATAAAGGGAAATAAATTAAACCACAGTGAGATATTAAGAGATCCTCCCAAAATGACAAAATTTAAAAGACTGGTGGTGCCAAGTGTTGGTGAGGACACAGGCAAGTTGGAACTTTGGTACACTGCTTGTAAAATGCATCCTGTGTTTGGAAAACTGGTTAGCAATTGCTAACAAAACTGAACTTACACTTAAATTAAGCAGTCCCACTCATATGACAAAGAGAAGTTAGTCTATATGTCCACAAAAAAAAAGCGTACAGAAATGTTCATAGCAGCTTTATTCACAAACATGGAGAACAGATCACTGGTTGCCAGGATTTGTTGCGGGGAGGAGTATTTGGATTCTAATGGGAGACTGGGGGCTGTATCCTGACCATACTGGTGGTTACAGGAATCTATTATGTGTTAAAACTCATAGAACTGTATATGTAGAAAAACAATGAATTCAACTGTATTTAAATTTAAGACTATTTACATCTAGTGAAAGAAACCAGACACATTTCTATGCAAGAAAGCATAGTGTACAAGTCCTTTTAGCTAAGGCTGAAAAACAGACCAAACCTACCTATGGTGAAAGAACTCAAAAGAGTGGTTAAATTGGGGTGGTGATATGAATGAGAAAGGGAACTTTCCGTGGTGAAGGAAAGGTTCTAAATTTTTATCTGTGTGGCAGTCACGTGGCTATTGATGTCATTGAGATTTATATTTAGACTTGTTCACTTTACCTTGGGAAAGTGTTGCAAAAAATTTTTCATCTTGACAGGCACGTGATTATGAAGAGAATGCTCAAAACTTCCTTATTTTCCCACAACTGAATTTTAATTGACACACTTAAATCCTTAAGTTTTTGAGCATTAAACTTTCTTCTTGGCAGGAAATTAGGTACCTAAAGGGCTTCTTAATTCTGTCAAATATTAAGTCAGAAGCCAAAGCCACCGGCTCCAGATCTCTAACTTCTTCACTTATTACTAAAAACAGCCTTAGGGGCCAGGGAACCTGGGCTTTCCTTGCACTTTTATGAGACTTTACTCCATCTTAGCTGAATTAACTCAAAATCTACATATGACTCAGTCAAACTGTTACGAATCCAATAAGACGTTTGCATTCTGGGTTAGAGGCACAAGAAAAATGCTATAATAGTTTAAAAAAAAAAAAAACTCACATCTCCCATAAAAAGTGTATTAATTCCTTTTTGAGTTTTACCAAACAAAAGATGTTTTAAAACTTGACTTAAAAGGACATCAAAGCAACACTTCATTGTTAGTATGCAAAATCTAGAAAATAATGCAGAAAGAAAGCACTAGCCTTCGGATTAGCTATTATATAGACTACCTCCTTTCACCCTCTCAATTCATAGCCCCCATGGGAGTTTATTAACTTAAGGCTAAATTCACATTAAGCTTAACTGCCCTCGACTGCTTAAACAGCTAATCCATAAAAAACGCAGCTGCTTTTGGACCGATAAATTTATCTATTCGAGATCTATGTATTCGTAGATAGGTATCTCTATGTACTTGTGTATATATAAATATGTAATTACTGACAATTTTTTTCTTTATTTTAACATTTCCATTGCTTCAGCCAGACTGCATTAGCATTGTGCACCATTCGTGGATAAATGGTAAATCACTGCCATTCACGTGTGCTGTCCTTCCCACGTGGAAGAAAACTGAAATGAAGCTGCAGCATCAACCGTGTGAGTTTGAACCCCTCCTTGAGCAGTGGGTATTTTTCACACGTCTTCTGAAGCCAAGTCTCTGGACTCCCAAGCCTTAAACTGCTAAGCAAAGTCAAGTGGAGTGTCCGTGCCAACGATGAGACAGCCTGACACAAAGAAGTATCAGCTGTTCATCACTATTTCATGTCCACCTGGACCTCCCGTTTGGCTTTATCATTTTTCCTGCAGCCACCTCAAGCCAACCACTCTGACCTAATCACTATGGCAACTCGTGAATGCCTTCCACTCCATAAAATGACTGCTTCTCTCCCGGTGCTTTCTTTACCAGGCTGTTTAACAAACAGCAGGGCAACTGGGAATGAGCCTGGGAAGACCTGGCTGGGACGAGGGGCCTGTGGTGACCCCTTCGCACACCCACCCGTGGTGGCATTGCACACCGCAGCCCCCTGAGGCCATGGATAGGATGCTGAGGCCCTGGCCATGCTCTGTGTGGCAACAATTCACTGTAAAGAGGCAGCACGATGTTGATCCCCGAGGAAAGGAAGTGCTAATCGTTTGAGTCACAGTGAGGACAGGACTGCTTTGTTGAATAACCTTAGACTACTTGTCTGGGCTTCGACTCCCACAGTCCTGTGACAATGTCCCAAAGATACAAAGATAAGTCACCTTCAGGACATGTTCCCTTGTATGTGGGAGACAGTGAAGGTCTCCCTCCTTTTCATTCGTGACAGCAGCCCTTTCAGGTCCTTAAACAAGGGAGTGAGAGATTTTTTTTTAAGCCCAGTAGGGAATGAAAGAGAAGAAATTCTGATACTAGAGTACATAACCTGGAACAGCAAGAGTGAAGCTGGGCAGATCGTGGTCCCTGGGGAGGCCATGGGCAATGTCCTCATGAACCCCCAGTGGGAGAAGAGGGGACTGAGAGCTTCCATAGGCCCATAACCCCCTCACTTTGCTACATGGAGTCAGTAGTTGGGAGACATTGCCCTTCTGTGGTCCCTAACTGGACACTGATGCTGTCACAGACACCATGGTGATCATCACAAAGTCCTGGGCAAGGGAACACTTAGGTCTCAGATCAGTGTCCATTTCACTTCCATCTTCCACAGAACACAAAGCACTGAAGAAACCAAGATGCTTTTACAGTATGTGTCTTCACAGATCAGATTTTCCTTTTCCTCTAAGACAGTTAATCCCAAGCATCCCCACTCCCTCCTCTTCCTCCTGCAATGGGACGTGCCTGTGCTTGACAGAGAAAAAAAATAGGATGTGGGCCATGCCATCAGCATCTCCACATCTCCTGTAGAAACACATTGACAGATTATCCTGAGTTGGTGATGGGGATGCTGAATCTGGAAGCTATAGTGGATACCCTAGTCCAGGGCCTGTCCAGCCTCAGCAAAAGTCACCTCACTTACATGACAGGGACAGACACACTAGTGCACACCCCTCAAGGGACCAGGTCATCTCTCCCTGGTGTATGCTCAGCCGTGAGGACAGGCTACTGGACAGTTTTGGTTTGAAACCTAACGTGTCCTCCCCAGGTCTTGGGACCTTGGTGCTGGTCCCTAAACAGTCACCTCCCTGGAGAAGCAGAAAAAAGGCATCTGGGTGCAGAGCCTAGAGGAGCACAACCAGGGTCAAAAATAATTTCCTCAAAATGTAGAGGGGCCCAGCTGGTCTCAATTAAAAATATATCTGGAAGCCAGAGATCTTGATCTCAAACAGATATAGTAGTACAAAAAGAGCTTTTAGCACATATGACCTAGTATATACTAAGGAATAAATGCTTTTGTTAAAACAAGTAAGTGTTAAGGATATATACATATATAAAATATATACTATTTAATGTATATATACTAAAAAACTTTTTATGTAATAAAGATACATCATGTATCATGCAAATACACTGAAGCATGTAATATGTATTTACTTTCATTTTGTGTCAATCATTAATTTCTAGGCTTAGCTTACCTGAAAAATGAGGGGAAAAAAGTCATAAAATTAAACTTTAAAAAAGAGAGTTACTAAAAGTAACTCAAACCTTGTGTTTATCAAATATAACCACAAAAAAATTAACAAATTTGCATTACACACTCATTTCCTCAAAAGAGCTTTAAAACCATCACAATAAAATGACAGGCAATCAAAATTTCTGTTGGTCTGCCTGGGCAGCATGGCAAAATCATGCAGGAGGATCTGTTGTAATATCATCTAACAAAATCAGGAAAAAGAGCAATAGAGCAGTCAAACAATAAATGCTGGAGGGGGTGTGGAGAAAAGGGAGCCCTCCTACACTGCTGGTGGGAACGTAGTTTGGTGCAGCCACTATGGAAGACAGTATGGAGATTCCTTTAAAAACTAAAAATAGACTTACCACATGATCCAGCAATCCCACTCCTGGGCATGTATCTGGAGAAGACTCTAATTCGAAAAGATACAAGCACCCCAATGTTCATAGCAGCACTATTTACAACAGCCAAGACATGGAAGCAACCTAAATGTCCACTGACAGATGAATGGATAAAGATAATGTAGTTAAATACATGTGTACATACACACACACACACACACACACACACACACACACACACACACACACACAATGGAATACTTCTCAGCCATAAAAAAGAATGAAATAATGCCACTGGCAGCAACATGGTTGGACCTAGAGATGATCATACTAAGTGAAGTAAGTCAGACAGAGAAAGACAAATATATCACTTATATGTGGACTCTAAAAAAATGATACAAATGAACTTGTTACAAAACAGAAGTAGACTCACAGACATAGAAAACAAACTTATGGTTACCAAAGGGGAAAGAGAAGGGGAGGGATAAATTAGGAGTTTGGGATTAGCAGATACAAACTACTATATGTAAAAGAGATAAACAACAAGGTCCTACTGTATAGCACAGGAAACTATATTCAGTATCTTGCAATAATCAACAATGAAGAAATATATACATATGTATAACTGAATCACTATGCTGTACACCAGAAACTAACACAACATTGTAAATCAACTGTACTTCAATTTAAAACAAAAAAAAATTTTTTAAAGCATTGGAACAGCAATTTGGAAAGATCCTATTCTTTCCACAGGTTTTCTTTCAAATTCTTTCAAATTCTCTTCAAGCTTGTACATCTGGACTAGCCTCCGCTAAACAGTAAATAAGTACTGCTTTGTAACAGTGATGAGATATTCACAAGAAATAGGGATATTTTGGATCCATTTTTCCCTGTCCATACAATGTAGATTAGTTTCCATGACAACACCAGCTGCTCAGTCACAGCATCGCCCCCCACCTCAACTGCTATGACTCACAGTAAGCCATCATCCAATTTGTAAATAGATGACCATTTTAGAAGAAAAGGGGGATGATTCTGCTGTTTATTAAGTCTAATATTTATATTTCTGGAGAAACGGTATCTTCTATATTTTGTAGTTTAGCAGCAGAGGGCAGTTGGGGTTTCTGAGCCCTGGAAGTCATTCCTGGTGTCTTGGCATCATTGATTTTGATAGAGCTGGCTTCCTGGGGGCCATTCTAACCCAGATGACCTCCCAGCCCCCAGCGTCCTCAGGTACATGCAGACTTAGACACATTCATCACAGGGAGAACGTTCTTGAGGCTGCGTGGCAACTAAAGCTTCATTTGTTAAAGGTTAATCCAAGGCTGCAGCAAAAATACTCAATAAGGGGGTTATTAAATTTTCTTATGAAATGTAATCAGGGAGCTTTGTTGTCTGGATGTCAGGTTAAAGCCATGACTGAGAAAAATGCTTCTGAAGACAAAAAAGCACAGTGTTAAGGCTATCCTCATATATCAACCTTGTCACTTGCACTTGAGAGTTCTTTAATCTTCATGAAAAACATCAAGTGTTGAGTGTGCATTTTACAGCTTACACAGAGCCTTAAGCTGGGGGAGCACATTCAGTGTTTCAGAATTGCCCTTGGCCACAAAATCATTGACTGGCTGCTGAGGTTTGACAGAGGGTGATAGGCCATTATCCCTGAGTCAGACAAGACTCCCACTATGGTCCCTTCCCCACCAGTCCTGGGTCTTGCAGCAGGAAGACACTGCACACTCAAACACTTCAGAATAAACTCACAGGAATCTCAGGCAATCGAGGACCTCACAGCTCATCTGCCTGGACCACTCATTTTTATAAATAAGGACTTTGACACCCAGAAGAGGGAGATGAATTTTCTAAATAAGGCTGAGTTCAAATTGGAAACCAGGTTTTCAAATGTTGTCCTACTGCAGGGACAAGGAGGCACATAGGCAGCAGGGGATGGGATGCAGCCTTGGGGCAGCAATGGCCTCTGACACATCCCACACGTGGTGGCCTCGAGCATGAACACATCAGAGCAGAGCATTGGTCATGCTTCTGAGGCTGAACACACTGAGCAGGTAACATAGAGACCAGTCCCAAGGGGAACCACCAAGAAGAGGCGGCTGGGGCAGGGGTGGGCAACTGACTCTGATCTTTAGGAACAAGACCAGTGCAGCGATGCCAAGAGAAGCCATAAATCCAGATTGTTTAATGTAAAATCTCCCAATTTCTTACACTGGTACCCTATTCAAAATATTTTTTAGAAAACATTTCTGCAGATATGATCCAGCCCCCAAGCCTCCAGTTTTCAACTTCTATCCTAAAGCAGCTAATAATGGATCTTTCTCTTTTTTTTTTTTTTCAGGCAACCATTCATACACTGCTGGGTTGTTCTAGTCATTCAGTGACTCAGTGAGTGTCAACTGTATCCAGCTTGATAAGGTGTGTACAACACAAAGATTCAGATATTGGGAATGTCAGGAAAACCAGAAGAATGAGCTCACCACATTGCTTATTTTGATAAAGAAGTGAACAACCTTTTGGAAGGATTTACCCTGCAAGGAGAGAGTGCTGAGGATTAAAGTCGTCCCACAGCAGGAGAGTGGGAAGTTTGAGGACAGCACTGTTAGACTGTCCTGGCTGGAGTCCAGGGAAAATATTAAAAGGGTAAACAAAGGCAGTCACAGTGGGAATGGAAAGGAGGAGATTCGAGAAATTGTTAAGACCTGGCTTCAATATGTGATGCTTCAGAGGGTGACACTGCCTTCACCACTAGAGCCTTCACAAGGCCAGCCTCTATCCTGAGGGCTGGGGCCAGAGTGAACCTTCTCCAGGGACCACACCCACTATGTCACACACATTCACCCAGCGAACACTTCCTGAGCCCTTGATACATGCAAGACCCTCATCTTAGTTCGGGCTGCTACAACAAAGTACCACACGCCAGGTGAATTAAGCAACAAACACTTCTTTCTCACGGTTCTGGAAGTTGGCAAGTCCAAGATCAAAGTGCCAGCAGATTCAGTGTCTGGTGAGGGCCCTTTTTCTGATTCATAGATGGCTGTCTTCTCAGTAGAAGGAAAGGAAGGAAGGAAAGAAAGAAAGGAAGGAAGAGAGGGAGGGAAGGAGGGAGGACTATAGGGCTTACCTCAACTCCCCAGTAGGACATGGAAGCTTTCCATACACCCCCTCCCTTGGGCTTACTGGGGTCCCAGAGGCATATATATCAGGGATAGTGTCCTCATGGAGCAGCTGGACAGTGATGGCAGCCAGGTGAACAGTTACCAAGCACACCTGGGGAAGGTGGGACTATGTCCCTTCACATGAAGGATATGGAGACCAGACAGCCAACTTGTGAGGGTGCTGAGGGCTGGTGGGTTCTCTTGATGGACACCCTGAGCAGGACAGATACTTGTGAAAATATTTTTTTCTAACTCATCAAAAAAGAAAAAAATGATAAACAATTGCATTACCCCTTTTAATGAATCTAAAAGGGAAAAAAGTAAAGTGAAAATAAAACTCACAAATACAATGTTCATACCCTGCTCCACAAAGGATCTGAAAGTGAAGATGAGAACACCTCATTTTCCTTTAACAATCCTCTGACCCCGGGTGTGCATTTATTACTTTATTTTTCAATTTATTAAGCACCCACTATGTACGAGTCACAGTGCTTGGTGCTAGAAATGCCAATATGAAAAGACACAGTCTCTCCTCACCAGGGGTCTATGTGCGCACATAAATTGAAAATTTTTAGGTTTGTTGATGGGGAGCAGGGTGCACACAGGGAAAAAGTATCTATGTCTGCCTAAGAATTCAGGAAGATTCTGTACACAAGGATTCATTCTCCATCCCATTATTTTTGAGCAGAAATTGCTTTCTTTAGCTTAGGTTCAACTTCTGTGGCTATCACATGTCCCCCTGGGTTATCTAAATTTGGCTACTGTTAAAAATAAGCTGCCTTGAGTGCACAGAAATAGTCCACGTCCACCTCTTTTCTCTACTTCTTCTCCATCTCCACCCTTATGCTCTTTAGTGAAACAAGTGTGAGCAGGGTCCATCCTACACACAAAGGAAACTAAAACCAGGTATCAAGTGTATTTCCTGGTTATCTCATTGCTTTGATTCATTCAAACTTTAATTCCAAGTAAGTGACCAACCACTTTGATTTTCTCAAGACTGAGGGGTTTCCCAGGATTTAAGACATTCAGTTTTAAAACTGAGACAGTCCTAGGCAAAGGAAGACCTTGATCACCCTAGGTCAGTTGGGCAGGAGTGGGTTCTGGCCATCTTGAGGCTCAGGCCAGCTTTCTGTAAGGAAGCTCCCCTGAACTCATGATTTCAACAGTCATCATCTCAAATCACTGCTTTATCAAGTCAGGTTCTTGGCAACAAGAGGACAAAATAGAGATTCTGTCTGAATTTCCTTGACCCCCTTGTACCATTTTTAATTATAGCCAAAGTAAAAAATAAATAAATCAATAAAACCCCTCCAAGCCAGGTTCCAACTTAATTCTAAACCTAACCAGACCTGATTAAACCTCTCAAAGGATAATAATTAAAATAGAAGAATGGACATATCCTTAGACTGGGGCTTGAAGGCAAGGGGAGTAAACATTCCCAGTTACTGCCTGGACAATCTCCACCAATAGGGCCTTTGGGATATAATACAGCAGGTATCTTAAGACCAGACCAGGGACCACCTCCTTTATGTGAAGTCCCTTGGGATTGTCTATTGTTTTAAATTAAATGTGAAATTATGCCCATGGATCCTACTATTTTGATGTCTTAAAAGTCAACCATTAGAAAATACTGATTGCCTGGGTGGGAGTGAAAGGTCCTTTGACCAGAATTAAAATAGCTCAATGTTCTGGGTGTGGGGTGTGACTCTTGCTTCCAGCCACTAGCCGCTCTTGTTTAGAACAGGTCTGTATCATCCAGTGAGCTGTCCCAGGAGGGAAGTCACATTTCCTCAGATTTTTTGAGGTTATTAAGGAGGTCCAAGTATAGAGCTTTCAGCAAATCTTCGGGACAGTCTCTGTCATTTCAAATTCTCTGACTTTGAAACCCCTATGGAGAAAGACATTTCTGTGTGAGCAAAGGGGAGGGTAGAAAACCGAAGCCCGCATACAAACCAGTTTATCTCATTACAGCATCATTTCCCTTTTTGCTTCCCACAGCTAGATGGTTACTGGAGATTGCAAGTCAGGACAACTGGAAACACTAAAGCTTGCCATGAGGAGCATGGAAAACTCTAAACTTCAGAAGGGCACTAAAGGGGGATCATTTCAGCATAGAGGTAAAACAGGAGGAAACCCAAGTCTCAGTGATCCGGACAGAAAGAGGAGCTGAGTTGAAAAGAGATCAGAGGTTGAAAGCAGCCCCCACCTGCAACACACGCACACACACACGCACACACGCACGCACGCACGCACGCACGCCTGCATTCTGAATTATCCGCTCAGAAACATCTAAATACCCATTACAGAAAAATATATTTGCATTGTTGAATAAGGGGAAAAAGGTCACAGCTTGGTGGTCTTTCCAAGTCTGCTCCCCGCAAAATGATAGCCACCCATAAGGCATGCAGTACAAACACATGCTCCCCGCCAGGCAGCCCGCCACAAGGGGAGGGGCATTTGCAGAGAGAGGCCCCTGCCTGGTGCAAGGACTAATTAGGAAACATGGTGCTCGACGCTTCTGTGGTGTGGGTTGGCCTGTGGATGGATTTTCCATTTGATCTTTAATTTTTTTTCTCTTCACATTTTCCACCCTGCACTAAAATTACTCTCCAGAAAAGCATTTATCTTTCCTATTGCTGCTTCACAGCCTGTCCCCATTAGAGGATTTTCAGGAAGGACTAGCTAGTACCTGTAAAAATATCCACTGACTTTTACAAGTGGAACATGACAAGAAAATCCTATTTTCTGTCCTCCTCATCCTTACCAGCTACCTGCTCAACTCATAAACTGAGGAAAAGGATTTCATCCTTTCTCTCACTTTTTCTTTCTTCTACTTTTTTTTTCCCCTGTTTGGGGAAAATTTATTTCAAGAAGTTTTACTTTCAGTAACTGTAGCTGATTTCCAGAAACAGATGAGAAAACTCATTGCAAGACATCCCTACCTGTCTTGTGTTGATACCACTACATGTGTGTACATGTGTGTGTCAAAGAACTATTTCCCACCAAGTTTTTTTTTACCTTTTTTATAATTAAAAAAATAATAAATTCATGATGGAATATTTGGAAATATTAAAATAGAAAAAAAATTTCACCAAGCTAAAAGCCAGAAGCCACCAAATATTAATATGTCTACATATTTTTCCATTATCCTACTTCCTGAGTTATCGTTTTCATATACTGTTTTAGATTTCTGTAGAGGTTCATCAACTCACTTCAAATATTTCTTTCCCTGAAAACCTTTTCTAAGCTTCTTCTAGCCCCAGGGTTGCCTGTTCCTCATGATCACACCTACCACATCAAACAATATTCTATGTGTACACATTTGTGTCATTCACTAGACTAAGAGCATTCTGTCTGGCTCATCTTGGTTACTCCAGGATCTAGCACACAGCAATAAATTTAGCAATCAAAGCAAATATTTGTTCACACAGTATGTGTGTCACCAGCAGATCCCGGAGACTGAGTATACACCAGTGAACCAAGGGAGTGGACATGAGGGGAGCCGGCCATGGGCTGGGTATGATCCAAAAGGGTGGGGACCGGGTGAGAGGAGAGTTTGAAGAATGGCCAGAGCAGGCCATGTAGGGCCGTGTGAGCTGTATGATGGGGAACCACTGAAGGTTTCAGGCAGGCATCAGTTTCCCTGGATGCTCTGTAGGCAGAGATCATAGCTGCTTTCCCCAAGTGGAAGTAGGGGACCATTCCCAGAGCCGAGTGTAGCCTGGACTATGGGGAGAGAAGAAGGGGTGGGGCTAAGTGGTCAGGCTCAAGATAAGCTTTGGAGATGGGCTAAATGGGAACATCTGACAAATTGACTCAGGGTAGGAAAAAAGAAGAGACAAGTAGGTTGTCCAGGTTTCTGGATGGAGCAACTGGGTAGGTGAAGATGTGATTTATTGAGATGGGGAAGACGGGGAGCCATAGACTGAAGTGGCAAGAATGAAGAGTTCATTCCAGGACACATTAAATTTGAGATGCTTGTGAAACAGTGACATGGGAATGTGGAGTAGGCAGCTGAATGCAAGAGTCCGCAGTGCAGAAAAGTGGTCCGGGCTGAGGCTGTAAATTCAGGAACCACCAGCAAACAAATGTTATTTAAAGCTGTGGGTCAAGTTGAGACCACCCACCGAGAGTAGCAGGAAAGACAAGGGCACAGGAACAAGGCAGAGAGGACTTGGTAGGCGGGGAGGAATCAGGAGGCAGCCCCAGCAAGGTGGTGAGAGTTGCAGAGGGAGGAGCCCGATGAGGACAGAAACACAGCCCTGGGTGTGCAAAGAGGAGGTCACTGCCTCCCTTGGGCAGGGCTACTGCAGTCAAACAGCAGAGGGGGATGCCTGACCGGTGTGCAGAAGAGCTGAGGCAGGAAGACGCCTCCTGAAGAATGAAACAGATATGGCAGGGCAGCTGGAGATCCTTGAAAGGCCCAAGGATAGCATGAAGAATGTTTGCCGGCTGATGGGAGTCATCCAGAAGAAAGGGAGGGCTTGACGAGGTTGAAGATAGAGGGGAGGTTCAAAGCAGGAGTCCTTGAGAAGGTGTGGGGGAGTGTCCAGAGCATAAGCAGAGGGGTTCACCTTGAATGGGGAAGGGACAGTTTGAGAACTGCACCTGGAGGAAAGAAGGAGGAGAAAGGAATGCCAGATGAGAGTTCTGGTAGGAAGTAGAGAGAGTTCCCATTTCTCAGAGAAGTGAGAAGCAAGCCTGTCAGCTGAGTTTTAAGTGGGAACGTTGGGCACGCATGTTCCAGGAGCACAAGGAGCAGCCTAGTCCAGCTGTGGGGATGCACAAAGTCTGAACTCAGCAGGGGAAGAAGAGCAGAGCAGGAAAGAAGCCAGCCAGGCTGGGTGCTGAGAGCGTGCTGGCTGGCCTGAGTGTGGATGGGGCAGTAGTGAGCAGTGGGGCTGGAGAGGTAAGTGGGGCTCTGTATGCTCTGTAAAGAATTCTGACTTTATTCCGAAGGTGATAGGAAGATTCTGATGCAGGTTAACAGGGAAGTGACATAATCAGACTAAAGTCCTAGAGAAGATTCTGGGTGGGCATGGATAGCAGCTTTGCTCGGGGTTGGGGGCCTAAGGAGGCAGTGTAAAAAGACCACAGTGAAAGAGACAAGGCCAGGGGTGGCATGATGATCAAGATGGGGGGTGATGCAGGCCTGGCATGAGCAGTGGTGTTGATGGACAGAAGTGGACAGATTTAAGAAATATTTAAAAGGAGAGGCCAACAGACTTTGAATCAAAAATGTACCTACTTAAAATTTTCTTAAACAAGCATTATTTGATTTTAAAATGCCAGATATGATCAAGTTATTATTAAATTTAGTGTCCTCTCTGAAGTCTGACAGTAAAAGCAGGCATCTCTATAAACGGCAAGGCTGAGCTGTCTTCATGCTCCTCACCCTCCACTGCCATGCACAGTGCAGGGTGCATAGCTTTGGTTACATGATTTCTTCTAGCCAAGTTAAATTCCTCAGGGGGAGAGATGTGCCTGTTCCAGCCCACCCCTACAGGAGGCGCTGACTGGTAGCGTTCACAATCCCTGGTGACCAACCAACCAGGTCACATGTGAGAGTAAAACTTCAGTGGTACCATATGTGTGGAGTGGTACACATCACCACACATTATCATTCTGTATCACATGATCCTGTCTCCCCAGAGAGATGAGCAGAACAGGACTGATTATTTCAGTGTTATAAAGATACTGAAAGCTTAGAAAGGGGGAGTAAATTCCCTAATTTCCCAAATCCAGGGAAAAGGGAGGGACCCAAAACAGAGCCCAGGGTCTTTTTGACTGGGAACCTCATTTAGCCTTATATGTTGCAAGGAGCCAGGTTTTCATTTTAGAGCCCTACCCTTTTAACATCTTCCCCTTTCAGTGAAAATATCTGACTCTGTGAATTCTCAGCACATCTGTTCTCGCTTAAGAGCTCTCCAACCGTTCAGCTGGAAAGGCCTCCAGACCTCAGTGGCTCCTGGCCTGCACCCACACCATCAGAAAGCATTTATTCAGTGTCTTCCTATGCCTTTTACTATCTTCCAAAGGAAAGAATTTATTTTCAGTGGATGAACTGATCATTTTCCCTGACTTACCCACTAGGTTGGGTAAATCAGGGGATTACTGTATAATTTTCATAGAATAATTTTCATCCATGGCCTCCAAATCCAGCATCACTCATGCAAATAGCTCACCCAAGAAGAAATGACAAGTCCTCCTGTCAAGCTAACATTAGGTTAATAGGATCATGAAAACACCAGGCCTCAAAGACCTTCTCTATTATCTTCAGTCTCTCCTGCTGTCATTGGAAAATAATCATTTTGACATCCCTCTATTTTCTTGTTTCCCCTTCCTACTTTGTTTCTGAGAGTTGGAAGGGAAAGGTTGGAAGGAGTCAGATTTGAGAAGGCAAAGAGTTAAAGAAGTAAAAAGAAGCAGGGGGCCCAAAGATGGAGGCCTGGAAAAAGGGGGAATTTAACCCATTATATCAGCTGTGATAGCATTTACAACTGAGGAAGAATAACTCCATAGGCAAGAGCTTTTGAAATTAAAATGTTCTGAAAACAGATTGGAGATTTTTTTTTTTTAATTATGATATTTTTCAGAAAGAATGGCTTTAACAAGATGAAAATGGCAGCAATGGAGGTTCAAGGATGGTAGGAGGTTCCACTCTAGAGAATCCTAGGGGGCAAAAGCAGATAGAATGACAGGGGGAAGCCCCAGTCCAAGGTCACATGTCAGAGAGCACAGAGCAAGCCAGCCTAGAGGCCCAGGGCAGGAGAAGCCACGGCCGTGAGCAGGACCACAAGAGGGACCAAGAGCAGGTGAGGGAGAGAGCAGGGTCTTAATGCATATTGTTCATCATCTCTTTTCATTGCTCAAATCATTTTAAATGTACCTCTGTTCACTCTACTTAACACACTGTCCACTGTGGAGCGGGTGCCCCTGAGGAAACACAGCTATCACCCAGATTTGAGTGATCATTAAGTAGATCTCCCCAAATCCACCCCATGATTTTGTTATTGCACCCTACTTATTTTCTTTATTAAACTTAAGAAAATTTTCAGCCTCACGAAACACAAGACCAAAACTCAAAGCAGCATAACCAATAAGGAAATGTCTTAACTCAATAGCATGCTTCCCAGCATCTCCAGAACTGGTTCATTCAAAGATCACAGCAGCCTCAAGGACACAGCTCCTTGACTCTTCCTGTCTGCCATCCATGTCATGTTGGCTTCCCTCAACCTAGGCCCCCTCACTGTTCCAGATGGCAGCCACAAAGGTCCTGGGGTCACCTGTTGACACAACCACCTCCAGTACAAGAGGTCTAGGTCCTCCTCTATGTCTCTTTTTAAGAACCATTCCCAAGAGCCCCATATATCAGACAAGATTTGGATAGGGAAGAGCTGGTATACTCACAGAATTTAATTGAAGTGAACTTGACAGAGGGACCATTTAAAGACCTTGAGCAGAAGTGTTAAGGGGACAGACCAACAAAAGATGGTGAAGTGCCAAGGATTAGTAACAGCAGGAAGCTATTACTACTTCCAGTCCTTAAGGGACAAGAAGAGGAAATGAAATCAAGAGAGCTGTTGCAAAGGGAGAGGTTGTCAGACAGGCCCTGTGCCTCAAAGGAATTAAGCTGCTGGCAGGATCACTGCCAGGAGGACAGGGGTCAGGAGGGAGAGTGGTAAATACTCTTAGCTCCTAGCAGTGCCCCCATTAGCCAAACTCGGTGGGAAGCCGGCAGACAGGGAAGCCATCGTGGGGCAATCCTTAGAGGCCAGAAAGGCCATGAAAAACAGAGAATGGTTCTGGATGGAGAGAAGCAAATGGAAAATGATCTGCATAGCCTCCAAAAGCCCTCTTCATGCACATTGTTATCCAGAATAAGATCATGTGCCTGTCCTTAAACCAATCACTGTCAAGGGCAAGGACTCAGAACCCTAGACTGGTCAATATTTAACAATGACTCACATGGGAGAGGGGGAGACTCAAACAAAACTGGAGTTCTTCCAGCGAGGAAGGAGGACATAGCATCTGCTACAATAGATATTTCTAGAAAAAAAAATGTTTGATGATTTTTTTTTTTTGACTACTCTAACCTGGCCAAAAAAAAAGAAAAAAGGAACCATTATAAGCAAGTGTTCAAAATATTTTTTGTGTGTGGAAATTTACTAGTCCATGAAATCTAAAAGTTTTGGGACAGCTTCTATATACTTACTAAAACAAAAGACTATTTAGTCTCATTAGGATTTGGGGATTGAGAGTTGAAAGAGTTCTGCAGCCTAAAGGCTGGATAATACAGATCCACCTTAGACCCTAGACGGTAAGGTCACCAATTGAAACAGCCCTCCATGAAATGTTCTCCAGCACTTTGTCTACTGGAGTTTTAGGTGGCTCACAGAGTGGTGATTCTTGAGAAGACTGTAACATTTCCTCTCCTGCTCTGAAATAGGCCACTACACACAAATCCAATTTAATCCTCGCCCAATGCACTGATTATTACAATAGCCAAAAGGCAAAGAGAACAGTTTAGCATGGAATAAAAGCACTCCAATTGTGACCTCCTTATTGAAAGGACAAACCAGGAAACGGTGTGTGCACTGCAGTCACCCAGAAGCCAGGCTTAGAAGGAGCATCACCTGACTGTCTCATGAGTGACTTATCATTTCATCTAATTGCAGCTGACAGAACAATGAAAACTTTTGCCTTCTCTACCCAAGGTGCAGATGGCACAGCTGTGAGTAAACACTGTGAATAAATTACTGTGAAACTTCCTGCTGACTTTCAGACAGTTCTGATGTGAAGAATAAGACAATGTTACACTGAACAAAATCCAAATAATTTAGAAATAAGCACTTATCGAATTTCTACAATGTATTAGTCTGTTTGGGCTGCTATAACAAAACTATCACAGACTGACTAGCTTATAATCAACATAAATTTATTTCTCCCAGTTCCAGAGGCTGGGAGGTCCAAGATCAAGGCACTGGCAGGTTCAGTGTCTGGTAAGAGTCTTCCTCCTGGTTCATAGATGGCCATCTTCTTGCTATGTCCTCATATCAAGGCAGAAGTGGGGAGGGAGTCTCCTGGGGCCTCTTTCATAAGGACACTAATCCCATTCCTGACAACTTTGCCTTCGTGACCTAATCACCTTCTCTAGGCTCCACCTTCAAGTACCATCACATTGGGGGTTAAATTTTAACACTAATTTTTGGGGAGGCACTGCAAATATTCTGTCTGTGGCAGACAGCATCAGGAAACAGGAACAAAAAGACAATAAAGGATGCTAGAGGTCTGGATTAGCAGGAAGATAAGTAAGCAGGTACCTACAAACAGCCTGGTATGAATGAGGTTCCCTTATAGATATTCTCATAGGTGTGTTCTAACTACAGGACAAAGGGTGGCTAGCCCTTCAGGGAAAGAGAAGAATTAGCAAGTTTTGGACTCAGCACTCTGACTACTTATAGTATAATTATTTGTTAACTTAAACTCCTTAATTCTAACAGCAAATAACTAATACTCACAAAGAAGCCAGATTATTCCCTCAATCTGTAAATGGAAGATGGTGATTTGGGGGCATATTCTCCTTTATTCACACACACCTGGGATGGTAACAAAGGCAGGGTAATCTGACTGAAGTTGTATGAAACAGCAGAAATTGGTGAATTTGCCAGTTGCTTCTCTCAAGCGCAGGCGTTATGCTCCCACCAGGTAAGTGTCTTACTACACTTGCACAAATAAGGTCACGGATAAGAAAGTGTTATGATAATGACCAAAGAAAGAAATCATTTGAAGGCAGTTAGAATAGGCCTTTAGGAGGAAATAGGTCTTAAGAAGGAATCTGAAGATCAAAAGAGATATTGGTAAATCAAGGACAGCTGGCAAGCAGTCTGGTAATCTTTAGTATCAGAGAAGACGGGGAAGGGATGTTGAGGCTGTTGGCCTGGGAGGAATAGAAGGTCTGAGAAAACTTGTTAATAAGGAGAAAAGAAGGGGAATGACAGCTAAAGATGCAATAAATCTCAAAGTCCACATGCTATAGTCTGAATATCTGTGTCCCCCTCAAATTCACATGTTGAAATCGTAATGCCCAGTGTGATGGTTTTCAGAGGTGAGGCCTTTGGGAGATGATTAGGTCATGAGGGTGGAGCCCTCATGAATGGGATTAGTGCCCTTATAGAAGAGACTTCAGAGAGTTCCCTTGCCCCTTCCACCATAAGGACACAATAAGGGGTCTGCATCCCAGAAGAGGGTCTTCACCCCACCATGCTGGCACCCTGATCTTGGCTTTCCAGATGCCAGACTGTGAGAAATAAATTCCTGGTATTTATAAGCCACCCAGTTTGTGGAATTTTGTTACAGCAGCCTGAACATCCTAAGATACCACAGCTTGAAGATTTGAAGGAAAAATGGGTGATGGGAAGCCAATGAAAGTATCTGAAATAAAAGATTATGTTCTTTATATAAAAGTTATTTGGGAAATAGATTTCATCTAGTGTCTGAGTGAAGAAACAGAAGGGCTATCCTCTCCTGCTCGTCTCAAGCACTGTTAAGGAGCCACGTGACGTCTTCTGGGAGTTACTGTCAAGGACTTGGAATATAGGAAAAAAATGATAGCCACTTGTAATGCCAATATCTGAATCCACTGAAGATTAAGCCCATGGTGTCACAAACTGTAGTAGGGAATCAGAAAGGCAAGAGAGGGTCAAAGTGGAAGGCATAGAGTTTATTCACCACCATCTTTAAGTCTGGGTGACAATCAAACATCCAAGAGGAAGCAGCTCAGCCACAGAAGGTACTTAATCTAAATGTGAGACCAGTTTGGTTTTGGTGTCTCTGAATTTAGCTGCTTCAAAAATATAAAAAGCAAATTCCATAATAAGCAAGAAAAGTCTGTGTGCAGTTCACAGAACACTAACCCAACTCTGGGTAAAGGAAGTGGGGGAGTGCTTACATTTCAAACAAAAATTTTGCATCTGCAATTAACTTAGATTTATATTCAATTTAGTTTTCCTGTTCAACTTCCAGAATATTTTAACTGTAAAAGCCCCTGAATAAAAAATAAATAAAAACTTGTAATGAGAAAATCTGGTACTACTTTGTGAATCAACTTTTTAAATAGGCATAAATATTTCCATGTGTTAGCATGACTCTGCTATCCACTTATGCATCCTACTGCTTTATCTATGGGTAAACAGACTACAGTGAGCTGACTAGAGCTTTGTGTTGATGGGTCCCCAGGAAAGCAGACAGTGAGGCTGAGTTAGAAGGGCAAGAGATTGGGAGTTGGGGTGATGTCTGTGAAAAACATCCAAGGAGGAATGAAGATGGCCAGTGGTTCAGCTCTACCCTTTGTATCTGTCTGTGTCCTAATCTCCTTTTCTTATAAGGACACCAGTCATAATAGATTAAGCCCACCCTAATGACCTCATTTCAACTTAACTATCCTCCTGAAAGACCCCATCTCCAAATACAATCACATTTCAACACACTGGGGGTTAGAACTTCAAAGTATGAAACTGGTGGGAGATGCAATTCAGCCCACAGTAATAACTAAATGGGGTTAATTAAGTAATTTCAGAGACACAAAAGAAGAATAAGCCCAATGAAGGAAACTAAGATGGAAAATTAAGAAATCAGAGTAGAACTGAGAGACCATGGTCACAAAAGCCAAGAGAGAAGAAAGGTTGAAGAAGGAGGAAGTGTTACACAGTGCTGCAGAGAATTCACGTAAGATGAAGTGTCAGGCGCCCTTCCACCAGAGGAAGATGCTATTCCTGGAACTAGGATGTTGCCCTCTGCATCCCTGAGCTGTGTAACTGACAGATGACCTCTTCTGTGAAACACTAGCTAGGATGATCCTGTGCAACTGGAAATCATAACTGGGGAAAGAGAATACCACAGTGTCACAGAGTTCTGAAAATGTCTAATAAATTTCACTGAATAGAGGCAGGATTAATCCTTTCCAGAGTATCTTTCAATCCACTTTTTAAATCCAAAAGACCTCACTCTTACTTAATATTTTGAGGTTAAGGGTTTACTGCAGTAGTAAAATATGCCAGGTCACATTCTGAGCTCAGGAACTCAGAGTGAAAACATTTCTTGAGAGATATTCTACTCATAACATTAGTTACAGCAAGACACAGTTTGCTATACAAAAGGAAGATGCTGTAAGAAGCCAAGAATTATCATTGTGCCATGTCCCCATTCCCTTTGTAGTCCCCAAAAACCTTGTAAAGTTGTGAGTCTATAAAAAGTAAACCATGTTCGCTCAAGGGGGAATGTAAAAATAAAACCATTTACCCTTATCCTGATGGGAAATTTGAGTTTTTTAAACGTTCTAATGTTATTTTTGCAAGTCAATATATAAGCATTATTGGAAAGTCCAATATTGCCTAAGTTTTATAGCTCCCAGCTTTTAGGAAGACATTTAGATCAGCGAACAGTTTTAACTAATCCTTTGAGTTAACACAGGTTTTGATAACACTGACTGAATGTATGGATTAGAATTTAGAAGTATTGCTATTGATCCTTTTCTGATATATCCTTTTCCTCAATAATTCATTGATTCCTGACAAAACAATTAAAACTGAGCATTTATGGAGAGCTCACCTTGTTGCAGACAGCAGGCTAAGTGCTTTATATTTGCATCCAGGCCCTTTCTTCCTGCCTCTCAAGAAACCTCACCCTTCACCCCACATCCCAGTGACTAGAAAGCTCTCCCGTCTATCACACACCAGACCTGGAGATGACAGAGGGTCCCTCCTCAATCTTCTCCCACTTCCAGATCCTTCTCCCTCCCTTCTACTTTAAATCACATCATTGCCCCTCATTATTCCCCACCTTTTCCAGCAATATCAGTTCCTGGCTCATTGGTGCCCTCTCTACCATACCTCCTGCCTTCTCTTAGCATGTCCAATACAAGGGTAATAATCTTTCCTGTGCCCCACCTTTCCATTCCACTGAACTTCTACCCTCCCATCACATTGACTTCCTTCTTCACATAAACAGCTGCCCATTTCCACGGACACACCCACATCTCATCATGACCAGTTATTACAGTGCTTTGCCCCTCCTGACTTCTAAGTACTGGAGAGTCCCCAGGCTCAGTAATTGGTCCTCTTTTTGTCTCTGCCTCTACCTGCTCCCTGGAGATCTCATCCAAGTTCATGGCCAGAAATACCATCCACACGCCGATGACGCCCAAATGAGTATGTCCAGTCCTGTCCTCTATCCTGAACTCCAGAACTGGACATCCAGTAGTCTACTCATCTTTTTTACTTGATTATATAATACATGTCTCAAACTCACATGTCCACAACTGAGCTGATTTCCCCCACCAAGCTTGCTCAGCCACAACATTTCCCATATTAGTGGACAGCAATTCCATCCTTCTGGCTACTCTAGTCTAAAACTGAAGTCTCCTTGGACTCACCCTTTACTCCTCTCTTTCTCTCACGCCCTATATCCAATCTATCAGGAATTTCCATTGTCTCTTTCTTCAAAATATACCTGGAGTCATCAAGAAAGCAATGAAAACAGAAGTCTGCTCTTGAAATATTATTACATAATTCTGAGATTAAAATATGTAATCCGTTCTGCCAACTGTTTCCATAATGAAATGGCTTGTGTACTTTTTTCCTGCATGATCATCATCATCCTGTCAGGCCACTTCTCAAAACTGGAAACATCAGAAACTCAACGTTTAAGTTTTCAATCTAATTATCTGTCATTCACTCAGTTTTCAGTGTGGGCTACAGGCAGCAACACATGGCTATGAAAGATTATTCACTAGGTTAAATACACTATATAGTAAATAAACACTCAATACCTTTAGCAATAGGAACAAGAAAGTCATTTTAATCTCATTTTGTCCAATAGCTTCCTAACTGTCCTCTATTTTCCTCCCAGTGGTCCACAAGGACCAGACATTGGCAAAGCCCAGAGCAGATCAGCAGCAGAGCCTAGAACCTGAACTTAGCACCCTTCCCAATGTGTGTCTATGCTGTGATGAGGGCAATAAATCAGGCACAACAAGAGACATCTTGGCCCTTGCTTAGTCCTGTGCCATGAAGGCTGTAAAAGTCAGGCTTTCCATCCTATTCCTCAGCCATTCTTTTTGTCATTTTATTCTACCTATCTATTAACAAATAACCAACTTGGGAATATTTCATGATCGTGGTTGAGAAAACTCTGGAGTGTTAAGGAATTGGCTGGGTGTTTTGATAATTGTTTTCATGGCATGTTTGGGCATACTGCATAATTTACTTCATAAACATCCCAATGTGAACTTAATTAAGTCTGGTGAGAAGCAACAACACTCTCAAGAAATAGATTATTAAGAGAACTGCAACCAACATGGTTCTTGGCTCCCGCAAAAGTTAGATTTAGACTACTATAAATATACTCCATTGCGCATACTGCCAAATACTATATTTCAGTGTTTGTTCATAAAACGTAATTTGAAATGCATGTCGGATGATACAGCCTTTTTGTAAAAGGAAGTTATTATCTGTGATAAAAGCAGTTGTTGACATTAGAAATGCAGACGCGAGGATCCAGACGGGAAATTTAATAAAAAGAAAACAAATGTGGCAGGGAAAAGGGGGGTTAACAACACGGCAAAGCAAAGCCAGATGTGGCTGCAAATATCTGCCTACAGGCAAAACCTGGACTCCTACCTTTCAGATGTGCCATCAGGGGCCACGAGAAGCAAAACATGGCCTCGGATTTAGAAAAGGAAAATAGACTATTCAATGTATCACTGCTTGCTTAGCAGGACTCCTGTGAGTAGACGTAGGTACCCGTTAATTCCGAAGCACCACTTTTTTTGGTGTCTAATGTTAATTGCCTGTGGATTTCCACCTTGCCAGCCTTCCTCATCCCACATCCTCCAGCAGGCCCCACCCAGTAGTCTGATGAACTGGCTTTAATTACAATCCCCAAAGAGTTGCAGATATGAGACCACACTGTAGGAACTGTATTTCAACATGTTTTCCTAGGCTCAGCTAATCTGTTAAATGTTAACTTCTTTAAATAAAACCCACTGGAAAGTTCTCCCCTCTCCACGTCCATGCAGTTTCCTCCTGGAAGTGATTAGCACGGATCACCAGGATCCTGTGAGACTCCCAGCGTGTCTTCCTGATACGCACCATAGCAAGTCATTACAGTGGATGCAGCCACTGGTATTGATGCTGTTTGGAGCTCATGTTTTTAGTACTTCCTGTAAGACAGTTGTGTTTTTCAACTAGTGTTTCACCCTAGGCTGTCTGTAGCAGGGTTTTTTCCTTAATGTCCAAAAGAATTCCATGCCTATGCAAATAACTGAAAATACATAGATTTTCCAAAAGGGTTTGTGGGGAACCAATTTAAATTTGTCACTGGACTCCAGGGGTTTACTTAAGTTTGGCTTTTAAGTTAGAGATTCATTCTAAAACCCAGAAAGAATATACTAAAAGCATCAAAGGAGAGTCAAGTTTTCTGACATATTTTTAGTACAAGTGCAACCCTTTCAAGATGGAAGCTTTTGATAGTTCTCCAAACTTCAGCATAATTTAGCAAACCATGCAACAATAATGCCCTTTCAGGTTTGAGAATTCCTATCACTCAAGACAACCCATAATCTTGAGTACCACAGAGCCCATCTTTTCCTTCTTCTCTTCCTAAGTAAATTGCTGGAAGATTCAAATTATAATAGAACTAATGCACATGAAAACTGTGGGTGGTGTGGAAACATTTGGTCCTGCCTCAAACCCATAAAAATTCCAGAAGGAAGACAGCACCCAAGGCTGTGCATACGACATCGCAGAAAAGGACAGACCTTGAGATCCTGAATGATTTCCTATGTTTCCTGTGTGTTCCATAGCACAGAAATGTTTCTAATAACATGATTCTCAATAAGAATCAAACACTTCTTCAAATCTTGCCATGAATGTATTTGAAAACAATAGCCACATGAATAGAAATCAGATCTGGAAAGATCTACCCAGGTTGATTTAAGGGCATCCAAGCTAGGGAGTTTAAGAAAGTTTAGACCTTTCAACATTTTCTAAGCAGTATTAGGCAGCACCCAATTGCTAACTGAGACCAACAGCATGAGGGTGGGGGTCCTGCGTTGAAACTCTCAGACTTAGGGGCCATTTTCAGCCTCTGGGTGAAAATCCAGAGCTGGATATTTGGGTGGTAACTGCCTCCCAATCCTCTCTGCTGATGTGGGTTGGCAGCCCCACAGAGCAAGCACACATGGAGCCAGCTAGTTAAATTTTGGCCAAATAGTAACCATAAAGAGGGCACTTTCAGGATCTGGGTATGAACATGTAATTATTTCTTTTAAAGGTTTCAAACCTGCAGGATATTGAATAAACAGGTAGTTAAGAAGGTTGGGGAAAAGCCAATCTGAATGCGAATCTCAACTTCAGAGATACTCAATACGTTCATTTGTGAGAATGCTGTGCTCGCTGTGATACAAAACAAGATGGTTATGTACAGAGACTACTAGTCTTTCATTTTAATTCTAATTATTTGCAACTTTTCTTATTGCAACAGGAATACATGAACTTAATATAAAATCTTAGGATATATATATATGCAAAAAGGAGAAAATTGTTGTCATCTCTGATCTTAGCCCACAGAGGTAACCAATCTTAGAATTCTGGTGTATGTCACTCATTCCTTTACTCCTTTGTTACTCAGTTCTTTATTTAGCACCAATTAAGGGCAAGGGACTACATATATCCTTTCTGTTCTTTATCTATAGATAAATATGCATATATTTAAAACATGGAAATATTTTCTACATAGGACTTTAAGCTGATTTATACTAATATATTAAGAACACTTTATATCACCTACTGTATACCACATTAATAGCTATATAATATTCCATTAAATGTATTCATGGACCATTATTTAAACAAACTATGATTGCTAAGCATATGCCTTCTATGTAATTAAAAGTACTGTGCTAAATGGAAGTTGTAAACACATCCATGATGGTTTCATGATCGCAAGTTTGTATAGGTAAGCTTACTATATCAAAGAACACATTTTTTTAAGGATTTTCCAAACTTATTAACAAATTAGCCAACACTTATATTTTATATTCCCACCAATAGTATGTGATTTCTGTTACAAAAATTGATCCTTTTTTCAAATTTTATCAATTTTCTAAGTAAAAATGACACATCATTTTGACCTGCAATGTTTTTAATTATTAGGGAAATTGAACTTTTTCTCATTTGGCTAGCTTGTTCCTTCAGTCAGCAATAAAAGGCACTTATTGAGTACCTATTATGTTACAGGTCAGTTCTAGGCTCTGGGGAAGATAAGTGCTTTGCAAATCATGTAAAAATAATAAAATACTAGGAGACATAACACAAAGCAAATAAGACTTAGAAGGGACAGTCATTTCAAGAACTACAATATGAAAAGGAAATTGGATCAGATGCATTTTTTTCTTCTTGTAATCTCTTTTTAAACTTTTTGTTTTGTATATATACTACATACAACAAAATACATACAAGTTAACATTTTAAAGAACTATAATTTGAAAATAAATGAATCAAATGCCCACATACTTATTACCCAGCTTAAGAAACAAATACAGCTGACTATCCTGAAGCCCTCCTATGAATGCCTCCACCTGCCCCTCCTTCCTTCCAAGAAGTTAGCTGCTGCACTTTATATAAATCACTCCTTTTCTTTCTAAATTTTCCCAGATGTGAGGGTATCCCTGAATAACATACTGTTGAGTTTCACCTGGTTTTGAATTTTGTGTAAGTTCTTCCACAAATTAGTATTTTGTTTGTTTTGTTCTATTTTGGCTTTTGCATACACTGTGTTTTTACCCGATCTGTGTTGACTACAGATTCATCATTTCCACTGATCTAAAGTCTTCCATTGCATAACACACCCCAATATGCATATCCATCATGCTGTCAGTGGACACATAGATTAAGGGCATTTTCTCTTCAGAGCTGCCACAAGCAATGCAGCTGTGAATAATCCTACACGTGCCTCCCAATCAAACAGTGCAAGAGATCCTCTAGGATATCACTTAGATCTGACCAAATGAAATGATCATTTTTGTACATTAAAAGTGGTTGAGTGATGAGCTTGTAGGATACACGTGTTAGACCTAATTCCTAATAAATTGTTTCCTAAATTGGTTTCATCAACTCACTCAGGAACAGCAGTGTTTGAAAGCTCCTTTTGTTCCAAACAATACTTGCTATCGTGAGACACTTTAATTGGGGCCAGTGGAGGGTGTACAGTGACATCTCATTGCCGACTGTCTGGATAACTAGTGAGGCCGAGCACTTTTCATGTGTTCAATAGTTCCTCATTCCTCTTCTGTGTCTTCCCTCTTCATAGTTTCTATCTCTTTTTTAAGTGGGGTATTCATCATTTCCCTATTAATTTGTAATAGATTGTGACTTGCTTTTTCACCCTCTCATTGGTGCTTTTTGAAGGCCAGAGGGTCTTAATTGTATTGTGGTTTAATTTATCCACTTTCCCTTTATGGTTCCTGCCTTTTGTACTTGATTAAGAAATCCTGCTCTAGTCCCAAAGTTGTAAAGATATTCTTCTATGTTTTCTCCTAAGTATGTTAAAATTTTGCCTTTCACATTTTGGATTTTAATCCACCTTGCCCTCTGGCTTCAGGATTGTCATTTGAACATGGACTATGAGATAGCTTTTATGATTTTCCCATATACATAACAGATCCCAGCACCACTTGTCAAATAATCCATCATTTCCATGTGGACCTGCAATTGTGAGCTCTGCTATTTATGAGATTTCTGTTTTACGGGCATCTTTCTGGGCTCTCTATTCTATTCCTCTGGTCTCACTGTGCTAACTGTGTCTTAACTGCTAAAACTTTACAAAAAGACTTGATATCTTATAGAGTTATATGTTCTGCCTGGTTCTTCTTAAGACTGCCTTGGTTATTTGCATCAACTTACCCTTCTATTTAAATTTTAGAATCTGCTAATCAAGTCCCACAAAAAATATCCTGTTGTAATTTTTATTAAAATTGCTTTCAGTCTCTAATCAGAGATTGAGCATTGACAGAATTTGTGTCAATTGAGAATTTAATAATCTGTGGTAGAGAACTGACATGTTTATGGTGAGTCTTCCTACCATGAATATGGTTCTTTCTCCATTCACTTAGTTTCCTTTATTATGGTTGAATACAACTGTATGTGTCTACATTAAAGGACCTGCAGGGCATTTGTTAAACGTGTGCTGGGCATTCTCCCTTTGCCCTTGAGTGTGCCCTTCACCATTCCCATCATGCCCTGTGCCCAGGAGGTGAACTCTGTAGATGCTACATCAGGAAGTCCCTGCATCCTGACTCCCAGGAGGGATGGAAATAAGCAATGGCCAGGAGAGCACAGGAAGAGAGTAAGACTAGGTGTCCTCCTGCCCCCTCTCTTCAGGCAACTGGTCAGCAGGGCTGTGCTCTTCTACTGAAGCACTCACCTCCCACTTTCAGTAGTTGCCTAAAGCTGCAGCTCCCCCTCCAGATTCTGTTAGCCACTCCCCATGCTCACCCACCGAAGATCTGAGGGTCCTCTGGTGTTACTTACCCTGGGGGTTTGGCCATCTTTGTTGGCGTCCCTTCACCCAGCCTGCATCTTTTTAGTCATCAAACTCTACCTTTAGGATGCTACCTATTCCCTATGGAGACTGTGACTAGATACAACAGTGTATGTGTGTGTGTGTGTCTGTGATTTCTCATAATTTGTAGATTCTTTTGCTTTTTCTATATGGAAAATCACATTGTCTGCAAATAGTCATATTTTGTTTTTCCACTTGTTTTACTGCACTTGCTTGTACTCCAGAGCAATGTTGATTAGCAGTGCTGAGAGTGGCCACTCCTGTTTCATCCCTAATGTTAAAGGCACTGCTTTCCATAAATTTTCCACTAAACCTAGCTTGCTAAGGCTTTATCATGAATGGTTGATGAATTTCATCAAATGTTTATCTGAATCTTTTGTGATCACAAGGTTTTCCTCCTTTAAATGATGATTTACATAACACATTTTATAATATTAAATCAATCACTCCAGAAATAAATGCTATTTGGTCATTGCTGGCTCCAGTTAGCAAATACTTTATTTCAGATTCTTGCCTTTAGATTCATGGATCAGACTGGTCTGAGATTTTCCTTCTCACTAAATGTCCTTGTCCACGTCTGGAATCAAGATTCTATTAGCTTTATGGGTGAGAAGTGTCCTCTCTTTTCCCATTCTTTTGTGTTTTTCACATATTTAAAATGGAGATTTGGGGGATTACACCCAAGAAATACCTGGTGCATGCCAGGCATGCACTCTTACCACTTCTTTAAAAGAGCTTGTATGAACTTCAAACTATCTGTATCTTGAATATATAGTAGAAAGAACTTGTGAAAACATCTGGGACTGGTGTTTAGTGGAAAGATTTTTAACTACTGACTCAAATTCTTTAAAATTATAGGATCTTTCAGGTGTTTATTACTTCTTAAATCAGCTTTAATAATTTAAACTTTTCTAGGAATTTTTCAACTTCACAGATGTTTTTAAATATTTTGACATGAACTTGATCATAGTATTCTTTTAAAATTTAATATCTCTGCTCATCAGTACTTATGACCTTTATTCATCCTAATATTGTTTGTGACTTCTCTCTTTTTTGGATCTGTCAAAAGTTTAAGCAGATTTGCCTTTGATAATTTTGTGGGTTTGTTTTTTATTTTATTTATTTCTATTCATTTCTTTTCTTTCCTTCTACTGTTTTTGGGTTTATTCAGTTATTTCTTCTTTTCTAGCTTCTAAATATGGACACATAGCTAATTTCTTGTCAGTCTTTCTTCTTCCCCAATATAAGCATTTAAAGCTACAAATGTCACTCTAAGATCTACTTTAGCCATGTCTACCAAGTTTTTATAGTCTTCCTATATTCATTATCATTCAACTTGAACTACTTTGTTTCCATATGATTTTTCCTTGGAACCGTAGGCCTTTTTTTGTTGTTAACTTCCAAATAGATGAGGTTCCTTTTTAAGTTTATCTTTTTGCTGTTAATTTCAATTTTGGAGGGATTGTGCCTAGGGACTTTGAAATGTGTAAGCTTCATTTATGACTATTAAGTAATAAATTTTTTAAGTGGTGCTTAAAAAACTGTGATTTCCAGTGGCTAGGTGCTATTCGTACACACACACATCTGAACACATACAGATGTGTACATATGTGTGTATGTATTTGTCTCAGTGGGTGAATATAATTGTGCTATTCAAATCATCAACATCCTTGATGATGTTCTTACTACATCTATCAATTGCTGAGGGTAAAACATTATCTTTATACTTTAAAACATTATCAAACATCTTCTTAAAGCAGTCCAGTTTGGCTTTATATATGATTAGGTGCCTACAAATTTAGAATCAGAGCTCCCTGTTTAACTGAAACTTCCACCAGTATGTTGAAACTCTCTAATAAATTATTTTTGCCCTTAAGGCTAGTTTGTCCTGATGTAGTCCCATCCACCTGACCACTGAGGACTCCAGCATACCGACCTAGTTAAGTAATAAAATGAACTCCAAGCCATTTATCAGGTAGACAGAGTCTATAGCTTGATCACAATCTATCCACCATCTCTGAAGGGCGAAATGCCACTTTTCTTTCAGTTTTCCCCTTATCTCCATGCTCTATAATTTGCTTTCTTCTCTATCTCTCCATGACTTAAGTGCCTCTTAGATTAAGTCGTTCAGACACAGGCTAATCACTGGCCAGCTCAAAACCAAAAATAAACCTCTTGAAGCCACATGTAGTTCTGTGATCTTAGTTGAAACACTACCAAAAAGCCTTTTTCACTCAAAATATTTTCAGGCCAGGGAAAGACACAGAAATGTAAAAACTTCTCCAAAATGTCAACAGGACAGATGACATGGGTTCTTTCCATTCTGTAATCTTGAAAATCACACCCACCTGACCTTGAGGGGAAAACCTGTTCCCATGGACTTATAAACCCCCTGCAGTCTCTTCCTCAGGGTATGAAATGTGATGCTGTCAGGCCTCCAGGAAGAATCCAAAAGAGAGAAAGATAACTGATCTCTGAACAGAAATGGACTTTCTGGCCACATGTGGCAAAACAGAAATTGGCCTTTTGGGGTCGAGGGTGAGGATGACTCTTAGCTTGTGCTGCCCCCTCATAAAAGGGAGGAGGAGGAGAGGAAAAGGATAGAGAAGAAGAAGGACATTGGCTAAAGCAGAAAAATTTAAGTCAAATTCATCTCAACTCCTTTCAGAACGTTTTTTTCAATGATGCCCAGTTTTCCCCACCATTCATCCCTCACCCAGATAAACATACGATAGCGGTCCTCATTCTCGTCAAGAGGTTCTCAGTATGTGCTTTCTCCTCCACAAAGAGGCCTCCTGCCCCTCCCTCTAAATTCTGCACTCAGGGTGACATCTATTTCTTTAATTGTCTTCATGGCACATCACATCTAAAATCATCCTATTCATTCCTTTTTTGAAAAATTTGATTATTTGTCTCATCAGCAAGGAGACACTCCATGTGATTGGGGACCTCTTTGAATCCCAGAGCCTGGCTTTTGTAGTCACTAAATAAATTACTGTCCAAACAGCCAGTGAATGGATGAATGAACCCATCCACCCTGCTCAGCTGACTGCCTGAATGGACAGACACCCAGTCATAATAGCTTTTGGTGAGGAAAGGAACCACAGTGCCACTGTTGTTTTGTATTTTTCTTTTTCATTCTCAAACAAAACTATGAAGTTATAACTTAGGAAAACAGAACCAAAAGAATCTATCCTATCTATCTGTTCTATTAAAAGAGCATCCTCTCCCTCCCTTGAAAAATGGTGACTTTAAGGAGGAAACCTTAGCATTCTTGCTTAAGGAAAGCATTTGGATGGGTTGAAATTTGGGTGAAGCTGACAGGGACTCCTCAGGAAAAAAAATTATACACTCTGCCTATGGTTTAAAATCAAAGCAAACAGAATCAAACATTTTCTTATTCTGTACAATGTGTGTTTAAGAAGATACAGCCAAAGATAGAAATGGAATTGACATGAAGACATTTCATTTCTCTTGCATCAACTTAGTTTGCTGTCTGCAAATTTCAGAGATAAAATAGTCTGGGTTTTCAGATCTTGTGACTTATGGGGAAGGGGGAATGGAAGTAGAGTCAAAGGTTAATGGTGGAGAGAAAGAGAAAACAGAGAATCAAGAGAGAAGGAAAGTGGAAGAAAGAGAAAGCTAGAAGTAGATGCAGAGACTCCAATGGAGCGACGGAGCGAGTATGCCAAGGAATGTGCTCCTGACCAGCCTGGGGAAGCAAGGGGAAGACACCCAATACCTTCGAGGTTTGTTTGTCTCTCTTTTTAAGTCCTGAGAAGAACAGATAAGGAGCTAAGAGGGAATCTGGAAGAGGAGAGGATGAAGGGAAGTTGTAAAACATTTCAAATACATTAGGCCATCAGCAATTCTGAGGTTTTATCTATGAGACTACACCCTCTCAGCATCCAGATCAGTCTCTGAAAAAGGGTTCTGTCCAGCCTGACAGGTCACATGTCACCCTGCAGTGGGAGGTGTCACAGGTTACTTAACTGACTCACCCAAATGGCACAGAATGCAAGAGTAGTTGAGTCCTAAAAGGGAGGAATAATCTGGATAGGACAGAAGAGCCAGAGCTATTCGCTGCACAGGTCTTCATTCTGACACAACAAAGTTTTCTCTGTGATGTGCAATTGGCATCATAATGTGTCTGTACACAAACTGTCTCAAACTGTGACAGATATTTCAATGTGTGCAAACAAAATTTCCCTATTACATACACACACTCCAGCAAAAGTGTTAACTCAAAATTTTATTTGAAGGGGTGATGGAAAAGTATTTTCATAGGGATGTATATCAAGCATGACTTTACTGGATCTCAGATCAGATCCTTCTGGTTTTTAACAACCGCATATAAACTGTAAGGGAAACACTCCCTGGGCTGGCAGAAGGCATGGGTGTTGGTTTCTGTGCTGTCTTGCCCAAGGGCCATTTTTTCAACACTACCTTCTTTCTTCTGCTTAGAATGTAGAAGCAGGATTTGCATGGAATGAATGGAACCCAAGTGAATTTCCCAAAGGGGGAAAAATAAAAAAGCCTCTGGATTTTGATATACAGTGTGGAGAGTAGAGGTCAGGAGAAAAAAAGGAGGGTCATTCAAACAGGGATACCCAAGAGGCCAACAAATGTGTCTCATTTTTTGAGCATTACACATTGTAAGGAGGGGGAGGTTTGTCGGATACTGATTTATGCACTAGACCACCTAATGTAACAACTTGTGACTTTGTTAGGAGAACGAAACCCAACGAGCCCGCTTCCAATCACGCAGGGACTAACTGTCCTGGTGTGAACTGCCCCAATCCTTTTCCCTGTTGACCACTTTGTACAATTACATCATCCTGAGGAGAGCACGGGAGAAGAAAGAATGTAAGGCTTTAAAATATCAATTTGGGTAGCAAGGAAGTAAATCCACCAGCTACAGTGGGAGTTATGGGCAGAGGATCTACAGCTATCTGCAGTGCCCTGATCCCTTCCTTGCACCAGAGGGGAGACTTCCTCACCCTTATTAGGAAGGAAGAAGGCCTTGGAGTAGGGAGGGAGGGGGGGGACCAGAGATTGTGATATTTAAAGGAAGGAAATCCTTCCATAAAAGAGGGCCAAAAAGGACTCCATGTACCCTGATGACTGGGAATTCCTGAGGCCCTTTACATTGCCTAAGTTGGGATAAAGAATCTTCTTCGAGAAAAATGCACTGGCTAATGATACGTTACCTTCTTAAAACAATGTTTAATTACTTAACTAAGAATGAATAGATTCTTTCAAATGTTCCTACAGTCAGAATTACAGGCATACCTCACTTTATTGCACTTCGCTTTACTGCATTTTGCAGATACTGCGTTTTTTATTAATTGAAGGTTTGGGGCAACTTTGCATCAAGCAAGTCTATTAGTGCCATGTTTCCAACAGCATTTACTCACTTCCTGCCTCTGTTGCACATTTTTCAAATTTTTTCACTGTTATTACATGTGTTTGGTGATCTGTGATCAGTGATCTTTGATGTTACTACTAGGACTCACTGAGAGCTCAGATGATGGTTAGCATTCTTTTTTTTTTTTACAATAAAGCATTTTGTAATTAAGGTATGTACATTGCTTTTTTAGACATAATGCTATTGCACACTTAACAGACTACAGTTTAGTGTAAACATAACTTTTACAGCACTGGGAAACCAAAAATCCGTGTGACTCACTTTATTGTGATACTTGCCTTATTGCAGTGGTCTGGAACCAAATCCACAACATCTCTGAGGTCTGCCTGAACACAAGATTAAACTGTATGTATGGTTCTGTCTGTAGTTTTTCACATAAAAATATACCTTATAAATCTGCCCATGTGAGCACTGTAAGTCTGCTCTTCTTCTACTAGTCTTCTACCTTATTCTCTTTACTGCTGCACACTACTATGCAATAGTGGCTGTATCACAAAGGAGCATAGTTTATTTCCCTAAACATGTTACCTTCTATGTTTAAATGGCTTCTAATTTTTTGCTGTTATAAATAATACTGCATTGAAAGTCCTTATTGATGCTTCTCTGTACACATGTGGAAAGAATCCCCTTGGACAGAAACGTAGAAGTGGAAGTGATGGTTCAAAGTATATTGACATTTTCACTTTTGATATATACTTCCAAATTGACCTCCAAAAGACTGTTGCATTTTATGCTCCTTCAGCATTGAAAGCAACACAATTTTTTTTTTAATTTCCAATCTAATGGGTAAAACATGATCTATCATGATTACTTTGATCTTTGTATATTATTTACTGCTTAAGCACATTTTCACATGTAAATTGGTCACTTTATTTAGACTGTTTATATTTTTGCCTGTCTTTCTACTTTTTTCTTTATCTTATTTATTTGTATGAGCTCTTTATATATTGTGAATTTTAATCTTTACCTATTAGGTAGCTTGCAAATATTTTACCCTAGACTGTTGCTCACATTTTATGTATTTCACTATATTGAAGTTTAAAATGTTTAATGTAGTTTAAAAAAAAACTTTATCCTATATGGTTTCTGGGTTTTAGATCTTGCTTAAAAGAGGTATTACCCATCTAAAAATTACCAAAAAAGTTTTGCTATTTTTCTAATACATTACAGATTTTTCTCTAGATTTAGTTCTTTAATCCATATGAAGCATGTTTTTATATTTACAGTGAGACTGAAATTTTCTTTTCTTCTCATTATCCTTACATTATTTATCAAATAGGTCCTCACTTACTCATATTTTGAAGTGTTATCTTTGTTTTAAATACTCAATTCCTATGTAAACATACATGGATCTGTTTATAGACTCTTTGTTCCACTGATCTATTTCTCTATTTTTGTGTTAAGAACACACTGTTCTAATTACTGTCATTTTAAAGTATGTTTTGATATAAAATAGGATAAATCTCCTATCACTGTTAACCCTTTTTCAATGAACTTTTTTTGATCTGTGCATTTTCTAGTCTATATCAACTTGCAGATCAGCTTGTCAAGTTCCATTAAATATCCCCCTTGCAATTTTTCTTAGGATTGCATTGAATTAATGGGTTATACGGGAAGGAACTGACACCTTCACAATTTTGAGTCTACTGCAAACCTGGTATGTGTCTGCTTATTCAGGTCTTATTTTGTCCTTCAATAAAATGTATGGATTTCTTCAAATAGGCTTATTTCTAGATTTCTTTTACTACCATAATTAAAATATTTTCATGACATTCTCTAATTGTTTATTGATAGCACATTGGACTACTAATTTTTCATCTATTCATTCAGCAAGTACTTGTTAAATGCTCACTGTGTGGGGCACATGCAATCCTGACTACTGTAGGTGTACAAATCATGGATTTTTGTATTGTTGAAAGATAAACTGCAGCATATTAAAATTGTCAAGAGTTTATTTAAGCAAAAATCAATTCTAATCAGGCTGCCAACCCAGCAAGGGTTAGAAGCGCTCCACCAATTGGAAGGAGTGGGGCCCTTTTACTCAGAAGATGCAGAAGCAAGGCAAGCAATTTATTTGTTTGGCTACAGTAGTGGAAACGTTCAAGTCATTTGGAAAGCCTATTGGCTGTTTGTGATTGGCTATTCTTGGGCTTCCCATTCTTAATTCTGGCACCAAAGGCTTAGGTCTCACTCTGCTCACTTAGGCTCCTGGCACAGGAGCCACCTCAGTCTCATGGCTCCTTGTTTAATTAAGGTAGAAGTACTGTTCATCTCCACATGAAAAGCTCCAGGAAGAAATATTAATGAATAAGTTTAATAACCAAGGCAAATAGATACATAGGTCAGAAAGTTTAAAAGAAAAGGAAAATGTTTAGAAAACCTTCTTGAATATATTTTCAACCACATTACTAGTGTCTTCTACACAAAGTCACACGGGGTAAAGGCTGTGTTGTCCCTGTGGTCATATGCTTTTTCCTCACAAAGAATCAAAAATAAGCAACTGCCATGTTTCTCCCCCCAGTCCACTTTTTCTCTGCATTTGTTGCCAGAAAGTTCAGTGTTAACTTGCTCGGTCAACCAAAGCGACTTCAATATTCTGATTCTTCTCTCCCCACCTACTGATGCAGAGTTTGCTTTCTTTATGTTTTTAATTTGTATTGGCTATAAACTACTTGATCTCCCAAGAAGCAAGGCACAGAAAGAAGAGGAGAAAATATTTCTAAGTCATCTAGGACACCAGTTGGTATAAAACAGATTCAAAGGCGACCTTTCTTTTGAGCTGCTGAGACCTCCAAGGACAAAGTCACTCAGCTCTGCCTCTTTCCCCAAGGTTACATCTGCCTTTTCAGCCAGTAGCTAAATTGTCATCAAGGCACAAATGAGAGACAGGTCCTGAATTCTTTCATCACGTAGGCAGTATTTTCTGGAGTTGTTTTTTGTTTTTTGTTTTTCTTGAGTGTTTGAAAGGAAGAAAAAAGTGAGGAGGAACCTTCTGTCAAAGACCCAAAACAGTTTTAAAGTTGCGTGCTCAAGGCAAACAGCTTCTCTGTTCTGTTTATATGTTTTGGCCCCACAATTTTGAGTGACTCAGATGTCAAAAGACAATTCCATTCTGGAGGAGGGGCCCCCGCGGGTTGTTGCTCTAATTTAACAGATCTTCAAACAGTGAGGCCCAGATGACACAAAATGCCAAAAGAAGCTGGGATTTTAACCTAAACTACAGGTTTGCATTTTTTTCCATTTCTCTGCCTTTCCTTCCCTGTCTCCGCCCCCACCATCCACACCCCACACCCTCCAACTAAGCTTTTCTATTGCAAATGACCAGGGACAGGATTTGAATAAAATCTGAAGCTATTTCCTCTGCTCCTGGACCTGCAGGTGACTGCACCCTAGTTTGAGATACTCTGCACACTTACTACCAGTTGTGAAATAAATAAGCTTATCTGATACACGTAATTTGAGTAAAAGAAAATTACAAAATATTAGGTAAAAATAAAGAAGCTCATTGTTGTGCATTTGTGAAGGAAATTACCAGATGAACAACTGGCCTTTAGATTTTTATATGATTAAGCTTGAACAAGAGAACAATAGCAAAGGATTTACACCCTTCTTCCCCCATCCCTACGCCTCCATCCCCCTACCCCTCCCCAGCCAAAAGTGATCAGGACAGCTTTTGCAACAGGTTTTTGACCCTTGAATAATTCAGAACCTAGAGTCTACCAGAAACAGAGACAGAAATGGTTCTTTGACTAGAAAAATTTCTAGAAGAGTCAACTGACAAAATTTCAACCCCAGTAGCTGAAAGAGAACTCTTCAACTGGATTTACTGAATGTTGTTCATTTGTTGCTTAAAACAGACTCTTGCTTTTGGTTCTGAAGCTGGGTGAATGTGCTTTTTCCTTTTTTTACAACTGATGACATCAGAAATGGCATGAGAAGGGAGAATATCCTCCCAGTCATTTTCATAATCCATATTTAACCTCTCACCTTAATAAAGTCCTTTTTATCCCCCTCAGCATCTTTATTCTTTAATAGCATTTCAGCTGACTACAAAAGTAATGTATGTAGACACTGCAGATGTTTTGGGAAACACTGAAAATCACAGGGAAGAAAAATTTAAATCATTCATTTTTCAGCACCCATCAATAACCACTATTAATATTTTAATGATGAGTCTTCTAGCCTATACTTCTCAATGTGCATAGTCATATTCTTCACAAAAATGAGAACATGCCACTTTTGCTTTTTCACAAACAGTTAAAAATCCTCACCATCTTGGTTGCAATGAGATCTCATCCCATGATGTACCATAATTTTTTCAACCCATCTCTTATTTGGGTTTTTCTTGGTGGCTCTTTAAAGCATGGAGTTCACCATTAAAGATGTGAATGACATAAAATGTATCTTAACTCACCCCAAGTGACATTTCCATCTCTGAGACCAAGAATCCTCCTGGGGCACACACCTGATGGGAAAAACGGACAGGAAAATATTTTACACACTGTCTGGGGAGCTGGCTAAACTAGACAGTAGTGTCATTACTAAAATGTCAACAGCTCATTGGCTAAATATACTGGGAAACAACCCACCAAAAAGGAAAATAATTATATATTCTCTATGAAAGTACTCTTTCTCCTTTTCTCTAAAAAAAAAAAACAAAAAACAAACAAAAAAAAAAAAGTACAAGGAAAGATCATTTGAACCTTTACATTCCTTTTTAATGCAATGAACTCCAACATCTGCATGTCCCCCTCAAAGGTCACCTCCACCATAAAACTCCCACCTCAGCCATCTCTCTGTCCTGTTCCTCCTTCATTGGATCTGCTTTTGTTCATGGCAGCCATCAGTTTCTGTAACATTAGGGTGACTTTAAACAACCCCACTTTACCTCTTCCCCCAGTTTCCTTTCCACAAGGGTCTCTGTCTGATTCAACTTGGTAGCTACACGCAGTAGGCACTCAATAAATATTTGTCAAATGATTCTTTCAAGGCACCTCAGTGAGGGTCCCGGGTGCTTTTTCTGCATTTAGGTCTCTCACAGGCTGGAGGCCACAGTTTAACAAAGCCAGGGCAAGGTCAGGGGAGCCAGAGAAGGCAGCTTTCAAGTTGAGTAATGAAAGGTGATGTTAATTACTGACATGGGCCATTTAGAAGGAAGAAAAATGCTATCTCTTATTAATTTTGCTGAAATGGACACACTCTTGTCAGGGGCTAATGGTTAACAAAGCCGCCCTTTTCTGAAGACAGAGCAGGAAAATCTCAGAGAAGAACCTGGGGGCCACAGTGCAGAAATGAACTTCCTGCCCCCACACGTCCGTGTTGAGCTGAGATAACATGCCTTACTTTTGTTTGGGCTTTTTGTTCCTGTATAAAATTAGACAAAAAGCCATCATTTGTACCAAGGTGTTCATTTGGTACAAGATGTTTAGTACGGGCTTGCTTATAGGGACCCTCAGTCACAGTCTCCTGCTAAGGACCCAGGAATCGAGTTTACATTTTAGTGGTGGAAGAGGGGGTTGGAAAAGAAATCAGCTTGTGGAAAGGGAATTCCTCCTCCTGTTAGTCGGAAATACTAATTTAATCAAGAAGAAAGGGTTTGTGGACCTAGCGCTCTCCCAGGGATTTCAGCCTCCTGGATAATCTTGGGTGGACACATTCATACATGCTTCTCAAATGCTCCCCTTGCTTTCAATCTGCATGCTGGTTTTGACAGTTGTGAACTTCAAGTGGACCTATTTAAGCTGATCAGAGGAAACAGGCTGACAGTGAGCTGATTAGAAACCTCTTAGAGACCCTACTTTAAAGAAGGAAAGGAGTTCTGAATTTTTTTCCATCAGCTTTGTAGAGAGGGAGTGGGTAATGAAGGAGAGAGGATGGGGTGGGGGTCGGGGGAGGAAAGAGACCATTTTCGAACACGAAGAAAAACAACCTCCTTGCCAGACCTTTGCCAACCTTCCTGTTCTTGTCAAGCTCTGCTTTGAGGGAATGTTTGAAGATAACAGGAAAGGAAATAATGAAATGATACAGCCAGGCTGAGAGAGACTTAAAGAGACAAGTGCAAGCTGTTTCCTTGACCCAGGCTTATCTCCAGCCTGCCAAAAAAGCACCATCTATCAGAGACCCATAAATAGGCTAGGGACCTTGGAGTGAAATGCTTCATTTAACAATAAAATGATGATATCCGAGTTTGTTTAGAAAACAGCATTACAGCTGTAATTGGCAGCCTTTTCCACAATACACACAAAAGTGTGCTTTTGTCTCCAGGAATGGAGAGGTGGGGAGGGTGATTCCTTTCAAAAAGCTGAATGTTTATGAGGAGTGAGGACTTCCATTTGAGAAATGTTAAAAACATATTAATGTTTGGGGAAACATTTCAAAACCTCAGGGGCATGGAGGGGGCAGAACAGGGGTTGCTGACAAGGTACACGCAAAAAAGATTCCACTACAAATTCTACATAAATAAGTTGCCACTTTGCCATCCACAGCAACAAAAAGTCCAGGTTAAGGATTTGCTTTCCAAACTGATAGCCTACAGTTGACCCAAAATCAAGCAGACAACTGGGGGCTGGGAGAGACTGGGGCCCACTGGCAGAATCCTGAAAATCTGACCCTCTTTGAAATGCTCACAGAGTCTCTGGGCTGCTGCCTGTAAGGACAGAACAGCAGTTTAGATTCCAGACCTTAAACTGAAAATGAAGTTTACAAATTAGCTCTGAATAAATATTATCCTTCCCATGAAGAGCTGCAGCCCCAAGTGAAGCCAAATTCAAAAAAGACACAATTCAGCTCCTCTGTACACAGAACCAAATGAAGCTGCCCTAAAACTGGCATATTTCTCTCACTCTATCAAAATAGCACGGTGATGTCATGCTTTTCATCGTCCCCCAAAACCAAACACCTATCCTTCCTGAAAATAGCTTGATACCTTCTAAGGGGAAAAAAGGAGAACTCAAAATATAAAGAAAAAAAATTTTTAAGTTTAAACCAGCAAGTAATAAAAGTCAATCTTTTCTTTCCTGTTTACTCATCTCCCTGACTATGCGTGCACGTGTGTGTTACAAAATCCCTCTGAAAATTGTACAAGAAGGAAAAACTGTCTCCAAAATAATTTATGTAGTCTTATTCTGAAGCTTTCTCATTTTTGTAAATTTCCCTTTTATTCTTCAAGAGTGAATGTACTGGAGTCGGGATTAACCAGATTCTTGTCCTGGAGCCCTTTGAAAAATGTAAGTGTATTTGGCAGGAAGAGGAACAAAGAAACCCACTGAATATTAGGGACCTGGGCCAATGGCTGTCCGTGCTGTCTGGGTCCATGCTGTCAGGACACCTGTAAGGCACTGGACTTGCTGGGGACCTGTTAAATCATTTAAGTAAGGCCCAGTCATCTGCTTCATTCAAGAGGAACTCAGATGACCTGGGGATGCAGTCAACATTGGGGACCGCTGATCAGATGGTGTGGAGACCAGTTCTACAGAGCAAGCTCGCATGTCCCTCCTCCCACACCTAGAAGCTGTGCCTCATCCCAGCTCTCAGACACAGCAGAGGCCAGATATTCTGATAGATTCACTGTTTCAGACCCCACCCCCACTTAAAATAGCTTAGCATCCTCTCCCACTTCCTTTGTTTCTCATAAATTGCTATAGATTGTCTTTGATCTCAGAGGAGAGCTCCCTATAAAAAGGAGGCAAAGTAACTGAGATGGAGAAAAAGTTTACCCAAGAATCCAGTCCGATGAGTTAGAAGGACCCCTGCCAGAGATGGAAGATTTAGGTCAATGACCCTTGACTAGAGACAAGCAGAGGGAAAGGAAGGGGGAATCACTTTGAAATGACACCCGCAGCCCAACTTACCCTCTGGTTACGAAGACTGTCATTTGCCTGATGGTCAAGTTAGAGAAAACCCAAGTCAAAAAAGGTGATTTCTAATAATAAAAGATCTTTTGGGGGGACTTCTTAACTTTGTCAAGTCCTTCTACTTCTCTGTTTTTATAACTAATTCCATAAACAACTATACACTCACACAAGATGTGTTAACTATGCAAATCTGAAGACTGCTTCCATTTCCCAGCTTAAGAGAAACATAAGAAAATTTTCATGGGATTATGAAAATGACTTCTAAATACCAGTATGTTTTTGTTTTTTAACTTTCACTTTATCAAGTCAAATATCCGCCTGACATTTAAAAAGCTTTAAGTCTCTGGGCTACAATGGACCATGAGAGTGAGGCATGTTTTGCACTTTCTGTCTCTGACCAACACCATCAGAGCCAACCTTAAAGACACTGCCGCTGAGGAAGTTTCACGGCCTCCCCTCGCACACCACGTCTGCTTCCTACCCTCACTGTTAGTGGACATGCAGACTGTATACTTAATCACATATTTAGAATTTTGTGAAATTAGCTTCTATTTTTTCTCCTTCAAGTGAAGTAGCTCTACTTCTTCTAAGCCCTCCCAGCCATCTCGGGCTCCAGCCTCTCATCCCCACCCTGGGTCCCTCCAACACCCTCCTAGTTCTGCCAGGCTCCTCCAGGAGGGCTCTGAAGGGACCAGGTTTGGAGGAACAAGGGCGAACAGTGTCATGCAGACTACAAATGACTTAACAAATCCAAGGTGGACAAATCCAAGGAAGACAAGTTCCCTTGCTGCAAGCCCACCAGGGAGACCTCAATGGAGGGGGCAGGTCCTGATCTGGGCTTCAAAGGGGAGATCAGGATGGGGCAGAGGAGACACTGGCTTTGTATGAGAAGTGTTCCAGCTTTGCCACACAGCAACCCTAGCACAGAACTAATGTAGGGTGGAGTGGGAGTGTCACAGGGAGGAATTAAACAATTAGAAGACTTTTCACTGGAGAGATGGGTCTGTCCTAGAGATAAAGCTGGAAGGAAAAGATGGCCAAAAACTCAGTGAAGCCTGAATGCTAAGCTGAGGGCCTTGAAAATCATCAGAAAAGCAACTGAGAGGCCACTCTTGGATTTTAAAGTGGAGAGTGACACTTAAGACGTGTGAGCTAGCAACCATGTGTCTGAAGACGCTGATGGTACACAGGGGTCAGTGAACACAGCAACCTGGGTTTGAGGCAAAGGGGCCTCAACTGAGGTTTATTGATAAGCATGTTGCCCAAGACTGAGTCGAAAGTCTCACTGTCAAGCCAGATGAAGTCTGTCCACTGCCTTTAACCTAGCAGGCCAACCTAGGTCTCCAGGAAAAGAGGAAGTTCACCTGACCGGGTCTGGTTTGTAAAGCCAGCTGAGTTGCAATCCCCAGTATTCTATCTCAACTCTTGGAATATGTATGCATGAGGATCTGATGATCATTTCCCTCCTCTTGCTGCCAGGACCCAACAGAACTCCCTAAAAATATCAGAATAATGGAATGTTAGGACTCAACACAATGTTAGGAGGTGGATATTTCCTGTTACACACCAGCATGTCATTTTGCCCTGAGCATCACCACATGCCCAGAACTGTGCTGGATTACAGTGGAAGCACTGCCCTACCAAACACATCAGCTTAAAAACAAAAACCTCAACTACTTTATTTCACAGATGGACAAACTGGATGTAGAGACATTACATGACATTTCCACCATTGTACAGATATGATGGAGCCAGGTTAAATATGCAGGCAGATGGACATATACAAGAAGATTTCATTTTTATATATATAAAAGGGAAAGACTGTATATTTATAACTTCCTTATATATTTGTGTGCATATATATATGTGTATATATGTGTATGCATATAAATATATATGTGCATATATGCAAAAGGCTCTCTGGCAGCTGAGACTATCAAAGAGTTAATAAGTATGCAACCTAATTTGGCATCCAGACAATGCAGATAAGGAAGCTTCCCTTTGATTCAGTTACTTACAGAAAAAATATTAATGATCTTTATCACTGGGCTTCCTGAGCAGACACAGCCTGGGAGCTGAAAGGAGCAGACTTTTAAGGAGCACTCTCATTTATTAACACACCATGCTGTCCCCCAAGTACAAGGAACTACAAAGCATTCCACTCTCAAAATACACTTTCCCATCCAGGATGTTTTCACTTAAAGCAGGCAAGAATTGGTTGCATTCAGCACCAAGGGACAGCCCTGCTGAGCTGGGCCTTGTGGGTTTTTTCCAAGGTATAGCCTCCAAGCCTCTCCATTCACAGGATTCCTGTGGATTTGGCTTTATCTGTGGGCAAGGGACCAGGCCCTGACAATCTAACTCCCTTCCCCAGAATAATGAGAAGATTTGAAAAGCCATTTAGTAATAACTTGATCAACCAATTTTCCTCACCAGTGGGCCTTAGTGAAATTGCCTTAATTTCTCCGCTGGGTCAGGGGATGGTGTGTGGCTTATGGGGACTTCAGTGGCATCTGCATGGCAGGACGCTCCCGCAGAGGGCCTACAGCTGACAGCTCAGGCGCTGGCCCTGGAGGTCTTAGTGAAAATAGTTATGTTCTAGCTACGAGTCAGACCGAACCTAGAGGTGAAAAGACAATCAACAAAGCCACAAAGCTGAGACTCCTGAAATGGGAAACAGCTGTCTCCAAAGGAAACTTCGGCTGCCCCTCTGTACCACGGGCGGCTGAGGAGTAGGACAAGCGAGACAGAGAGACACACAGAGATGGAAAGACAGACTAAGTGCTGATCAGGCTACCTGGGAGGAGTGCAAAGGTGGACTGAGAAAGAGTAAAGGAAGAAACAAAGAAGGAAGAAGGCAATTCTGGAGGAAAAGATGCTATCAAGTTTAGTTACAAAGGAACCTCTCTGGCTGTGCAAAAGAACCATCTGGAATTTGGTGACAGTGATCTCTTAAAGATAGTAATTCTAGCCATACTCTAAAGAAATTTGGTCAGGTATAAAAAAGTGTCTTTGGCAGAATGAGGCCAGCTGGAGGAGTGTTCAACTGAAATGCATATGGTTTGGATGATTTTCAGCTGAAATGAAGACTTAGGCTTTCAGGGTATACTTAAGAGAGGTGTTATTTTTTTTTTAACCATCCCAAAATAAAGCTTAAAAAAGTAGAAAAACAATCACAAAAAAAGAGAGAGAGAGAGGAGGGTTTAGGGAGAAAATTGGGAGAAAGAACACGATGGAAAACACAAGTGAGATACAAAATTTTCCCCAGGGAAGCCCTGGTTTTCATTTTTAATATTTAATAAATCTTTCTATATCAAAAGAGCTCTGAGTACAAAAAGTTTACAGAACCAGGAAGAGCTCAAGAGATGGAGAAAGTCATCTCCAGCGTAGTCCTAGTCTTTGAAGACAGGTTACTTCATGGGCACACAGGATAAGGCCCTAGTTTAGCCTCCAATCCCAGAGGCAAAGTAGGAGCCTGAGCTGGTGACACCCTCAAAAAGTGGCAAACGTTTCAGAATTAGATGTGTTCATACACAGCCTTGACTGTTGCCCGTGATCTCCCAGGATGAGGGGGGACAGAATGCATCTGTCCTTTCGTGACAGAGGGTCACAGAAACAAGGAGCCAGGGGTGAGGAAGGAATGGAGGAAAATTATATGTTTGAAGGCAGAAGATGGAGAGACAGCAAAGATGAACATTAAAGAAAGAGGGAAAAAGAATACAGATCTAGAATTTCTAAATTACCCTTGGCTCAAAGGTCTGGTTTACCGCTGAAGCAGTATAATTATAAAGTTGGCTTAAAACAGACCTAGGATCTAGTTACTAATTTCTTACTAGCAATAGCATCAAAACCCTTTCTGCTGGTAGCTGGTCTCTTGACAAAAACCGTGCGTCTCATACACAATGTGACCTATAGGGAGAACTGGTTTTAATCATGCGGATCTATAAAATGGTATGCAATTGTGGTCTCCCTTCTCAGATGTCAATCCAAGCAGAGAAGAAAGTGAGGGTTGGGACTGTCAAAGTAACTTGGGGTTGGGGGGGTACATTTTACATAAATGCTCCCTTGTCTTGCAGATGCAGTATACAGGCTAAGTTTGTCAGAAAATTTGGTGGGAACCCTCTGGTGGATTTGAGAAAAATGACCAGAAACATTCCTGTTGTGCTCATGTTTTTGGACCAGATTCTGCTTGGCCTCAATAAGGAAATTCTGGCCTGGTTACAGCCTTAAATGGGTGCTCAAATCCCCTGAACATTCATTGCAGAAATGCTTTCATTCCTACCTCATTTTAGTTAATAAGAACAGCAGGCATCAAAGGCATATAGGGCTTGACTACTGTTTACCTTGGCAATTATATAGCCAGTGTTCAAAAGAAGACTTGTTTATTTCTAAGGTACAAAATTCCCATTTGTAAAAAATCTTTCTAGAATTATACATGGCAGACATTTTTCTCCCTTTAACTATTGCTTGTGTTTCCTAGGAAAATGTCAAATTACAAATGTAGATTAAAAAAAAACATGGTAGCCTTTCAGAATCAGGATCCCAAGTTCTTTCCCAATATAACTAACTCATCAATCAATGATTCCTCAGGATTAATCATCACTCCTTTTTAAATGCAAATCTCTGGTAGGAGGATTAAGTCACTGAGCCCCAGGAACTGGATGGAAGGGAGCTGGGGACAGTATGGGGGAGCCGGTGGAAAAGTGGTCTGTAGACAGCACAAGGGGTGTGGGGAGACCAGGAGAAGAGGTATGCAGGAAAGACAGACTTTCATTCCACTTTTCCTAGGCCTCAAGTGATGCTGAGTTTCATGCCAGAAATTGAAAATAAGCTTGTCTCACCTTCTTATTAGTGAGACAACTGTAGTAGTATATCAGGTACCTGGAACAGAGATCAGAAAACAAACAAAAAAATCTCAGTGAGTGGTGGAGGCATTCCCATGAAATACTATATAAATCAATATTCCATTTGCTTTTTTTCAACAGACCTATACCATGTACCAGGAACTATCCTAGTTGTTAATGAGAAAAAAATGATTTTTATGCCATGCCAATCATACTATAATGTACACTAGTATAAGCAAAGTATATAAAACAGATCATGGGGAGATCAGAATTCATAATTATGAGTTGAGTTGGGCCTTCAAGGTTTTGCTGAACTGATACGCTGACTGTAGCAGAAAGTGTTGGCTGATCCGAAAATCCACAATCTGCTAGACTACATGCCCCAGCCTCCCTTGCACTTAAGGGTGGCCATGTGACTGAGTTCAAGCCAACTGAATGAGAGTGAAGGGGATGTGTTCCATTTTCAATCCTGGCCATAAGCATCTCCTTCATGGACTCCCCAGTGTTCTTTTCTTCTTTTGTCAGGTAGGATGGAGATGATCCCCAGGGCCATCTTGGAAGCTGTGTATCAAGGATGGCAGAGCCTCAGCCCCTCTAGATTCTGAAGGACTGACACATGGAAGGATGCTTCCCCAATGTGTTCAACCCTACAGTGCTGTAGCAAAAGTAAACTTCTGTTAACGTCTGATCCAACATGCATTTGCCTGTCTGTTGTGGCAGTTGGGCTTGCTCACTGCTGAAGGGCTGACAATCCAGCACGTGAGAAGCTGCACAGGGGCTAAGGGACCGGCATGTGCCAGGAAGCTCAGGAGAGGCAGTACATAAGGCTGGAAAGGTAGTAGAGCACAATGACACACATGCTCAGTGCTGGCTTCTTCCCACGGGCCCGTGGTTCTCAACCAGGGGTGATCTGACACAGCACCCCTGTCTCCCAGGGAACATTTGTCAATGTCTGGAGCCATTTTTGGTTGTTACACCAAAGCAGGGGAGGAGTACCACTGACATCTGTAGGGAGAGGCCAAGGATATTGCTAAACACCCTACAGGGCACAGGACAGCCCCCTACATAAAAGAATTATCTGGGCCAAATGTAAACAGTACTGCGATTGAGAAATCCAGCTACAGTAAATGGGGCACAAGCAACAATTCTTAAGAGGAGAGAATGGTAATCATGTTTGTGTTTTGAAGAGAGAATGCTGATAACAATCTAGAAGATGAGAAAAACCAGAGATGAGAAAAGCAATTTCATCCTTTGTTTATCAAGTACTTACTACGAGTCAGGCACCAGGGATACAAAGATGAATAATAGCCCAGACAGTCCAATCATGATGACTTTTATGGGACCTGCGGAAACTTAACCCCTGGCCTCAGGGCTCTGCCTCCGGATGCATTAGCATCCGTGGCCTTTGGTTACCAGTTCAGAGCCGACAAAAGTAAAGTAAGAGAGGATGCTGGACTAGATCAGTGATTGAAGAAATGGAGAAGAGGAAACTACCTGAGAAACATTTCAGAAGTTAAATAAACCATAACTGGGTGTCCAAGTGGATGGAGAAGTTGAGAGACGTGAAAGCCAACTCTGAGCAGGTGATGATGCTAATAAGCAGGACATAGGGAGAAGAACTGACTTAGAAGGCTGTGATTTGCATTCTTTTCTTTGAGGCCTGTGAAAATCAGAGATGCCTAAAAGACTGATACAAGCAATTGACATAAGAAATACTGATGTCCAATAAACAGTTTCAAAGATGTTTCACTTCACTAATAATCACAGAAATGGGTATTAAATCAAAATGCTCTTTTGTATCTTTCAGACTGGCAAAAAATTTTTTAATTATTAATATCCACTGTTAGCCCTGATATGATTAAACAGGAATTCTTATTCTCTTAGGGTGGATGGGTAAATTTATAAAAATCATACTAAATGGAAAATTAATTACTAATGCTTGGAAAAAATACATATAAATATATAATATTTACATATATGTATATATATTATGGGTATATATAATATTTTGTGTGTGTGTGTGTGTGTGTGTGTATGCTCTCTAATCCAGCAATTTCACTTCTAGGAATAAATTCTAAGGAAATTATCAAATGAGTATAAAAAAAAGTATATACACCCCAAACATTTAACATAGTATTGTTTATATTACATTGGAAACAAATGTCCATAAATAGGGGACTGGTTAAATAAATTCCAATACTTTTTGAATTCATGAAAAAACTACTAAGCTACTAAGAATAACATTTATTGAAAGGAAAGATAGCCACACTATTAATAATATTAACAAGTTAACAATAGTAAAGTGACTAAAAATCAGGTTATTAAACAACTTGTAGAGTAGGATCCCTTTTATGTTAAAATATAGATAGGAAGGTAGATAGATAGACAGGTAGGTATGTAGATAGACGATAGATTACCTAATAAGAACAGAAAAATTCACACTGGTACATAAAAAAGGCAATAATGGTTGTCTGTGGGAGATGAGGTTGTATTCACTTCTTGGTAAATGCAAGTAAGGTTTTAACATTTTATAATATAATATGTACAACATAATATAACATTGTTATACATTTTATTGTCTGATGGTTTTACAAACATTTTTTCTTCGCTACAACAGAAAGAGTACAAGCCCTTTAAATTGTACATAAGATCTCCCAGCCCCTCCAAAAAAAAGATAATGGCCTATTTAATTCTCTGTGTTTAAATCATTCACTATAAAGGAAGGTTCAAAGGAAAGGTGACCACACGTGCTGGGTGTCCCATGCTGGTCCTGGGTTGCACACACTGTCCTGCCATAGTTATTAAAACTGTCCACTGCCACTCAAAGTTTCCTGGTTGGGTGATAAACTATAAGATCACTCCGCTCAAAGATGAAATCTACAAATGTAACACTGCTAAATTTTATCCTAATACACAGTTTGGCCAGTCTCCCAAAAGTTCTGTTTGCATCCCCCAGGCCCCTCAACCTTTGCTATCTAATCATTTCATGTATTATTTATAGACAGAGACCAACCTAAAATATCCTGCCCTTCGATTCCCTCTAGCCAACAGCTGAAGGAATTTACCTTTGTCTTTACTGAAGACTACATTGTATCATTAAGGCTTTCATCTAAACCTTGTTATTTTGACTTTTTGACTTGCTTTGCACTCTCTGATATATAAAGTAGCAACAATTTCTACAATGAACAAGTGTATTTGTCCACCAGAAATTCTTTCTGTCCCTGAGCTTCCCAATGGTTATGTATTTGAGAATTTGAAAAATTGCCTGGCACAGTTTAATGAGAGCATTTAAACAGACTTTCCCTACAAAGCTTATCAGTTAGTTACTTAACCTCTATGAATAGGTTAAATATTTTCCATAGTATTTATACAAATATACCTGGTTTCATGTTCAACCTAATAAAAAGGAAGTTATTCTTTCCTTAAATTACTCCTGTTTCTTTCATTTTTATCTTTCCCTTCTTTACAACCGCTTGGCTAAGAAAGAAATGCACAGGCCAGATGTGGAAATGTCGCTTTATAAATACAAGATTCAGCCAGTATACTGTTGTTGTCCTTGTTTTAGGGAAAGAAAGGTAACTACTCCTCCAGGTTGTATGCTTTGGCCATGAAACTGAGGTCTAAAATCAAGTCAAAGGACTATGTCGAGTTAAAAACAACAACAACCTGGAAATGAAACAATCTATGTGCTGCATCCAGAGTGGTGATGCAGAGGCTAGTGTGATACACAGAAAGTATCCCAGCATGTTCTGGGTGCTTAACAAAGCATTCCTTGTTTCTGTTATTTCCCAAAGGCTCCAAGCACACATACACTACAAATTCTCTGCCAATGGAGAAATGCTCTGCTAACGGCTTCATTCATTCCCACAAGCTATATTTATTCATTTTTCAACCAAAAGTGGCATATTGAATATGTATTCCTGGAAATTCCTGAAATCCATTCATTAGGCTTTCAGCTAGTTTCTCATACACCTCCACATCCCAGGAGCCAACCCCAGCAAACCCAAGTCCCAGATGCTCCACGGTCAAATGCCTTCATATCCAGCCCTGGGCAAGAAAAAGGCCTTTAGGCCAAGACCGCATGATGGTGAGTGATCAGCTAGCCCTGCGTGTCGCCTTTTAACTCATAGTAAACCCAACCCCCTAACTATGACACCACCCAAAATATTGCCTTCCACTGCAGGTCCTATGCCTTCTGCCTTCTGTTTGCTTCCCTAAACTCAGAATAGAAGTGGATTAGACCAGCAGCTGGCTGACATGCTCTTGTGATCTAGGACAGCCCTTGAAAGTAGGCAGGTGGGAGGGAACAGCTTCAGACCAGCAGGTCGCCCACTGGCAACCTCACCTCGATAATTCCATACAGCCCAAGAGACAGCATGTCATTCAGATGGTAGACTGCAAAGACCCTGACAGCTACAGCTCAAGGACCATCATGCCCCCAGCACAGTTTATGTTTCTCAGTAAACAGGGAAAGAAAGCCCCTTGGAAATGCATCTGAAATCAGGCAGTTTCTAACAGAACTAGAACTAAAATGTAAACCTTTTTTAAATTACATTTTTCCATTGTAAAAAGTTCTAATTGGGAAAGACTATGGTTCTAGTACTTCAATTTACCTATAAAACCAGAAACACCACTAAATACAGCTAATGACAAGTGACCTCACAAAGATGTCACAGCTGATGTTTGGAACAGCAATAGGATATAGGGGATAGTCCCCCAAAAAAGCTTACAGACAAATGAATTATTCCATGAACAAAAAGAGGGGCCAATCTAAACATCAGTATATGAGACAAATACTACATGGTATCACTTACATATGGAATCTAAAAAATACAACAAACTAGTGAATATAATAACAAAGAAGCAGACTCACAGATACAAAGAACAAACTAGTGGTTACCAATGGGGAGAGGAAAGAAGGAGGGGCAATATAGGTGCAGGGGACTAAGAGGTACAAACTATTAGATATAAAATAAGCTACAAGGATATATGGTACACCATGGGAATAGAGGCCAATATTTTAAAATAACTATATATGGAGTATAACCTTTAAAAACTGTTAATAACTATAGTGCACACCTATAACTTATATAATACTGTACAGCAACTATACTTCAATAAGAAATAATAATTTAAAAAACCAAAATATAAACATGCTATATGAATGCCTCCACGAGAAAAACACTAGGTTGGGAGTTAGGAGACCTACGTTTCAAGTCCTGCTCTGGGGGTCATCCAACATATGACCTCGAACAACTTAATCCCTCTGGGTTTCTATTTCCACAACTATGAAACAGACATTAGATTTGATGATCTCTAAAATCCCCGTTCTGCTTGAAATGCATATTGTCCTGTAAAAGACTGGATTTTCAATTTAAACCCCTGCAGCCCTACAAAGAGTTCTGAAGCTATAAAGCCCCAGGATACCTTTTCCCTGTCTTCTAAGCAGCCCACAGGCTGTGTCTCAGATTCCCACACTGGATGCCCAGGGGCTCGGCTGTCCTGCGGAATGCCTGAAATTTAGGCAGGGGCTGCTCTGGGGCTGAGGGAGCAAAGGGTGCAAATACTAAGATGAAATTCTGTGATTTTCACTGAAAAGTACCATAGCCAAACAAAGCTAGTATTCACACTTTCTCCTTAGCTTGGAGGTCTTTCCTGGAAAAGAAAAATCACCAGCAAAACCACAGTCCCTAATCAGCAGGCCCCAAACCCAATCTTTCAGCAGGACGAGGAAGGTTCAGGGAAAGCCAGAGCTGTACTTCCCGGCCCACAGCCCACCGTGATCCAACCCAGCGTCAGCTCCAGAGGTTGGGAGGGGAGAGGCAGGCCACTTGCAGCCTCCTCCTGCCTGACCCAGCTTCACATGGATGGAGAAAGAGAACCCGCTTCTGGATTCTCAGCCTGCACAAACCACAGCTCCTCTGATTCTACCCCTTAAATCCAGTCTCCATCAGGAAGCAACCAAGAAAATGTGTTCTGTCCAGAGGTTGATTCTGGAACAGGGGAGGTAGGTCACCTCCAAAGAATCCAGAACAGGGGAATGTCTTCAGCTACAACAGAGGGCATTTGTGCTAAATGTAACGGCTATGCTTCATGAGTGTGAAGATACTGAACAAAGGACTGGGAGATTCTCAGAAGGCCTTTCAGATCTGGGGTCAATCTGCATGTGTCAGAAGAGATTTGAGGGCCTGGGATGGAACACACTGCTCCTTAATGTCATCACCAAAACCGAGCAAATGGAGTGGGGGTGGGGACAACCAACAGCTAGAAGACACATGAGCCCTCAGCCCCGCAGAGTCAACGAGGAGAAAAGCAGTGCCTCTTTCTTAAACTCAGGGCAGCATGATGGTGTTGGCAGACTGGAGGGACCCTTAGTCTTCTGGGGACTTGAGCATCCACGTCCCCTTCTTAAGGGCATGCAGACTCAGGGCAGGGTGAGCCCTGTGTGTGGCCTCCCGCCTTGGCCAGAAGCTGAGAACAGATATTTACTTTCCCTTCCACACCTGCTAGATGCAGACTGGTGATGACCGAGCCCAGCCAACCTGCTCCTGAGACAAAGCAAGGGCAGAGGAATGCTGCCAGGTCATTGCAACAGAGACAGCTGGGGACTTGGGACTAAGTCTGCCCTTGCTGTGCTAGTTATAAGACAGTTATGCATCTTCCTACTTCTTGGGCCTTTGGCCATTTCCAAGGAGCAAATCCCACGGATTCTGAGATCTTTGCTTCTTTCTGTTTCCTACTTGCCCACACTCCACCACCGTATCTTCCATTAAATCCCCTTCTGCTTGTGTCAGCACTAATCTTGTTCTGTGGCTGCAACTCAGAGCCAAGCAGGGATGATGGCCTGTGGGTGCTGCCTTGGCATTCTGCTGGGTAAAAGGCACTCATCTTCATACTCAAGCTCTCCAAAGGGAGTAACTAAAAATAAACTCTCAGGGAGAGTGATGTCTCACGTGTGATGGGTAAATGACCAGATACAGAAAGCAAGGAATCCATCAATAAATGGATAGGGGGAAAGGTCTGAGAGCCTAACCTCTGAACACAGACAGCTCTTTTCTTGGTCAATCATAATAACAGCAACAGTATAACTAATATTTACTGAGCCCTCACCATAGGCTGGGCTCTACTCTGGAAGCTCTCCTTGCTTTAACTCATTTAATCCTGAAAACTCAGTAAGAGCAGTTACAATGAATACTCCCACTGCACAGATGAGAAAGTTGAAGCCCAGAGAGGTCCACTTATGGCCCAGGTTCCCACCACTGATAAGTGATTGACTCAAAATCCAAACCAGGGCAGCCTGATTCTAGACCCATTCACTCAAACCTAAACCCCTACCCCGCACAGCTCTAAAGCTAAAAGATAATCAGCAAAAATTCATGGGCATGAGTTAAGTGTTGTCTGAAAACAAAGCACATTTTTATTTGGGTGGCTCTGATAATATTCGACAATTGCATTGACATATGGACCAATATATTAATGTTACATATTAAAACATTTTCTTTGACCTAAAAGCCCATTTTTTTCCCTTCTGATTTTAAAAGAAATGTAAACACTGTCACAGGCCCCTAACCTTATGGTGGGCCCTGGGCACTCTGCCTTCTGATGATGTCGGCTTTGATGGCTGGCTGCACACAGGATCCATCTGGGGGGTTACATTGTCTCCTTAACTTAAGAGAAACGTCATCTCAGAAGCAGCAGAAATTCTCAACTGCAGGCAGACCTTGTTTTATTGGCTTCACTTTATTGCACTTAAAAGACACTGAATTTTTCACAAATTAATGGCTTCTGGCAACCCTGCCTCAAGCAAGTCTATTGGTGCCATTTTTTTCAATAGTGTTTGCTCATTTCTTGTCTCTGTGTTACATTTTGGTAATTCTCACGGTATTTCAAACTTTTTCATTACTGTTATATTTGTTATGATGATCTGTGATCAATGCTGTTTCATGCTACTACTGCAAAAAGATTACAACTCCCTGAAGGCTCAGGTGATGGTTACCATTTTTTAGCAATAGAGGATCTTTTAATTAAGGTATGTCAGTTGGTTTTTAGACAACATGCTATTGCACACTTATTAGACTACAGTATAGTCTAAACAACTTTTACATGCACTGGGAAACCAAAAAATTCATGTGACTCACTTTATTGCAATATTCGCTTTACTGCAGTGATCTGGAACCCAACCCAAAATATCTCCGAGGTCTGCCTGTACACTCCTTGGGAGCGGTGGGTGGCGAGAATACAAACCAGAACAAAAACCCAAGCACTGTAACTCATATTCACATGCCTTGACAAGTCCTTTGATGTCTTAATAAAATGTATCTGTATATATGGTGACCCAAATGGTGACAAATGGTCTGATAAGCACTGCTGAAGGCTGGGGCCATCATCCAGCCTTGGGTAAATTCACTAATCTCTTTGTTTCCTCATTTGTAAAATGACCTGATAAAAGTTTGTAATTCAGAAGGCGCTGTGAGGAGTAAATGAAGTAGTACGGATGGAACTTAACATAGCCTCTGGCACACAGTGAACACTGGGTAAATGTTAGCTAAACTGATCATGACCACCATCCTCATTATTGTCACTACTTCTCCAGGACCCTTATTGCTGCTGCTACCCAGGAAGAAAAGAGAGGAACATATTCTAATCTGGTTAGGTAAGAGGTCTGTGACCACACATACACACTTCAAGAGTTTATGGTCCAAATATAAATATCTGACTCCTATATTTTGAAAGATTCATACAACAACTAACAGATAATAGAAGTGATAATAAGCACACTTATAGTTAAAAATAATAATAATAAAGAAAAGCCCAGAGATCAGAGCCACTGACTAAAGCAGCTATGCAAAAGGAGAAAACATCCTCTGTGGAAAACACTGCTCAGTGATCTATCAGTGAGGGTACTTATGCTCAAAACTAAGTTACATAAACAAGGACCAGAGTCAATACAATGAGGCCTGCACCCCTACCAAGCACCGCTGAAGGGGAGCCATTTACAGCTCCAAAGTCAACGGCGAAGTTTTATCAAGTAAAATAGCAGAAAAAGGGAAAGTAGAAAATGTAACCTGTTGTCACAGATATTTGAAGTATCTGAAAACAAATCAGAACCAGAATGAGCAACTCACCATTCAAAACGTAATTCAAGAAATTGCAAAAAAGTATTTGAGAAGGAAACACAAGTAAAAAGGGCAAGAGTTCTACCCTGGGAACAGCAAGAAAACCTGGAAACAACGTATTCGTGTCCTGGGGGGGAAAGCTAACCCTGAAGAGACGAAAGAGGCACTTACAGAGAAAGGAGGACTAGCAGATAAGGGGAGGCGAGATGGGGCCTGGGATAAGAGGGACCCACGTCAGTGAGGAGCTTCAGAAATCTAGTGACAAAAAACATGCAAAGACCACGTACACAAACTGTCTGCTGGGAGGCAGCCCAGTTCCCACAAGAAGGGCATTGTCATCGGCACCGAGCGAAAGGATAAGACGTGATTCCACCCTGCCCGGGGTCCCTCTGGCCTAGTCCTATCTTTTACACCTGAAACAGGAAACTCTTCTTGGAAGTAAACAGAAGAAGCGGGGTGAAAAGTGTCAGGCTTGAGCTGCCTGGCACTGAGGGCAATTAGAATAAAGTGGAGCCGGCAGATGCAGTGAGATATTCTGGGGAAATGCTTATTTTCAAGAGAAAAATGAGACTTTGATCTCAAAGGAGAGGGGACTAGGCATAGCCCAGTGTGAAGCCTGAGGAGGGGGCAGGAGGGCTGGGGGCTGCCCTCCTACGGCTGCCACCAGCTGGAGGGAGAACCTGGCATGTGGGGTCCACAGGAAAGGGATGGGCACTGTCCCCCAGGGTGAAGCTGTGCCTGGACACAGCAGGACTTAAGCTAAGGTATCCTTCCTCTGCTTGTCACTCACACCCCAGGTGGACAAGAAGATGTCTCCTGGAGTTGGGAAGGAGGAAGAGAGAAAGGTAGCACTACGACATGCCCGTTCACTCCTGCATGTGTGATCCAGCCCAGCTATCAAGAAGTCACTGGGCCCGGCAAGCGCCCGTAGGGGGAGCAGAGTCTCCAAGGCAGCGCCGTGGGGAATAGAGGAACAAACGCAGCATTGGGTGCCTTAGTTTTTGCTCGAAAGCCAGCCCTGAGGACACAATGTCTGGTCTCTCCCGCTCGCTGCTTTGGGTGGCCGGTTGCCTGGCTGCGCTCTGCGTGCTGACCACAGCTCAGAGCTCCGATTTGACCCTGAAAGTGACTACACCCACTACTTCACCGACCACCACCAAGACAGCCCCAGTGACACCGACAACGCATCCGACGGTCACCACTCCAGCACCTGAAATCTGTGAAAGCCGCAACAGCTGTGTTTCCTGTTTTAATGCTAGCACTGCTCATACTACCCGCTTTGGGATAGAATGTAAAGGTAAAAGCTACTATTCAGATAATTCAACAGTTAGTGATTGCCAGGTGGTGAATGGCACAGAATTCTGTTCTGTGCCCACTACCACATCGTTGCCAACCAGTTCTACAGCTAAAACCACAACTCTGCCTTCCCCTTCTACAACTTCCACCACAGCTACTACTACAGATTCAACTAACACCACTTTAACTCTGACTTCACAACCTGTGAGGAAGTCAACCTTTGACGTAGCCAGTTTCATTGGAGGAATTGTCCTTGTCTTGGGTGTGCAGGCTGTAATTTTCTTTCTCTATAAATTCTGCAAGTCTAAAGAATGAAACTACCACACTCTGTAAACAGACCCACTAAATGAACAAGGACAGGCATGTAACTCACTGAAACCAAAATACTATCTTTCAAGATGTCCCACGTGGAAGACGCTATTTCAGGATCTTCAAAATTTCAAAGGATGCATATAGGACCATCACCCTTGAAGAAAACAAAATCAGTTAAATCATTTTGCTCAATGGGAATATTTAAAATATTCTGCATGAATCCTTGTGGCTGTCTTCTTTTATTTTAAATGGCTGCTGCTGTGGGATTATATTCTCTCTTCTTGACATGCCAAATGTAACTCTGTACTTGATGGAAAACACTGTCCTGCACAGACAACCTCATGACTCTTTTGGCAGTTTAAACATAGTCATTTTAAAGCCTGAAAGCTGCATTATTTTCATTCTAACTCAGGATGTAGTCAGAATTGAGAAGAATGTGCCAAATGGGCATCAATCAGGTGGATTTTTTGGCTATCATTTAAAAGTGGAATAAATTTATAAATTTAGTATCCTTAGAGTAAAATTTTGTACTTAATAACAGTTATTTTTTCTACATTAGAAATAACATGCCACACAGGGAATTACATTCCAGATTTAAAAAATGAATGGAAAGAATACAAAACATTAAAGTATAGTAGGTTGTTCATACTTGTGAAGCACCTTATATCATTGAGAAAATAAAGAACAGTGCCTTAAAAACCAGACTAACAGGTAGAGGATAACCTAGCATGTTGGTGATTTGTTCTTTCTCATTCATGAAGGGTAAGGTTGGTCTAAGGATGTAACCGTTGATGTGAGCAGTACTAAACCTGTTTCTAGATACCAAAAAAAAAGAAGTCACTGGCATCACTGCCACCACCCTGGTCCTGGCCCTGGCCCTCATTATTTCTCCCAGGACCGTCATGATTAGAGTCTTCTTCTACACATTCCTTCTGACCTAACTCTCCCTACACCTCAACCCCACCAAACCTCTGCCACACTGCTTGCCACCAGAGTACACTTTCCAATGCACAAGTCTGATAACGTCCTTTCCTGCTTAAATGTCCACAATGGCTCCCACTCTCTACAGCAGTCAGCAAACTGACCTGTGGACCAAATCCAGCCTGCAAGTGACAAATGGGTTTTATGTGTTTAAAAATCTGTTATGATAATAACAACAACAACAATAATAATGGACTACTACTCAGCCATAAGAAAGAAGGAAATAATGCCATCTGCAGCAACATAGATGGGCCCAGAGATTATCTATACTAAGTGAAGTAAGTCAAAGAAAAATATATGCTATCACTTGTATGTGGAATCTAAAATATGACACAAGTGAACTTACTTATAAAACAGAAACAGGCTCACACAATAGAAAACAAACTTACGGTTACCAAAGGGGAAGGGAGAAATAAATTAGGAGTTCGGGATTTGCAGATACAAACTACTATATATATAATAGATAAGCAACAACGTCCTACTGCAGAGTGAGAGTACTATATTCAAAATCTTGTAATAAACCATAATGTAAAAGAATACAAAAAAGAATATATATATCTGAATCACTATGCTATACACTAGAAATTAACACAACACTGTAACTCAACTCTACTTCAATTAAAGAAAGAACCGTAAAAAAATAAAAATAAAAAAGGAATATTTGACAGAGATGTATGTTCCCTGCCAAGTCTGAAATATTTACTATCTGGCCCTTTTCAGAAAGTTTGTCACCCCTCATATCTTTGGCAAAGAGCAAAGCAGCCAAGTATACAGCAGATCTTTCATGATCCTGCCCCGCCTGCTCCTCAGCCCCCTCTGCCCCGCTCTCTGGGCTCTGAGACCCCGGGGACGGAACCATACCGGGCCCCTGGTTCTCACGGTGCTCTGTCCCCTCGTCTGTCCGGGAAGACCAGCTCCTGGCGATGATCGCTGACTCACGCTTGGAAGCCCGGGAGACCCGCTGTTGATTTCCTCAGGAACTGGACCTCCGCAAACAGGTCACTTCGGCCACCCCTCGCAAGTCTTTTATTTCTTTACACCCATCGGGCCATGAATTCACAGGAATGGGTTTCCGCGGTTCTGGCTCCTTCCCCTCGGGTCTCACAAAGCCCGCCTCTGGACGGGGCAGGCTGGCGCCTCAGTTGAACCCTCTCTGGCTTCCCTCTTTCTCTGACCACTTCCCCGACACGTGTCAGGAAGCGCTCCCGCTCCGCGCGGCGGGAACCGGGCCCTTGTTCCTTCACAGCGATGCCAGCAGCGTGCTGGGTACCGCCGCCGCCGCCGCCGCTTCGTGGGGCCGTTCGTGGGGCCTGCCTTTTTGAACAGTACCCATGGCCTTGTTGGCTCCAACACCCCTTTTCTTGTAATTTCGCATGTATGGGGCCCCAGGAGCCACTCCACGTTTGCTTAAAGGCCTGGAGAACACAGAGCAAGCACCTCTCCTCTCTCCCTCAGCGTAGGCCCAAGGAAGGGGGCGTGGCCACAACGCCCGTTCCAAGGACCCCGGGTCAGGCTGCCCTCCGCGCCGCCTGAAGAAACACAGGCCCACAGCACTGACGACGTTACTCTAGAAAAGAAGTTTGAATCCAATGATTTTTAAACCCTCGTAGCTCTGAAGTGATATTCCATGAGAAACAGATTTTATATTTTGGGGTTGTTGTTAATGGAGGTCCTGGGGATTGAACCCAGGACCTCATGCATGCTAAGCATGCGCTCTGCTACTGAGCTCTACCCTCCCCGAGAAATAGGTTTTAAACTGCAATGTAAACTAGAAAAAAAAAGTCTTGCCTGTGTCTCCTCAAAGAATTTTAGAAATAGTGCTAGCTCAGCTCTCAGAAAATAGTTTTCTTTGCTTTTTCTCTTTGCAAAGAGCCCTTTTTAAGAGAAGTTAGGTTAAGGGGCTGAGAACACTTACTGTGCAGAGGAGATGTGTGGTGCAAAGTAGCTGATCTCCCGTGGAGGCTCGGTGGTGGAAACCAAGCCAGTGTTCAGCTATCCTGGTGCTGAAAAGCTCATTCTGGGATTACCATTACGCCTGGTTACTCTACCTTTTTCTTACTTGTACTCTTTTTAACCAAAAGATAAAATCCTTTTTTTTTTTTTTCTTGCTACTAACCAAAAGATAAAATCAGGCAAGGATCTCTCAATTAAAACTCTTGTAAATGTTTGGTAAGAAAGAGATCAGGACCTTAACTTCTGTATTGTAGATGCCTACTCTATTTAAAAAGTAACAAAGGATAAATTTTCTTCCCATTCATGACCCCCGATCCAGCCCCAAAATCATTGTTACTGGGCATCTTTCCAGAGATATTCATAAGAATACAAATACTTAATCCTTTTTTTTTTTTTTTTTTTTTTTTTTTGCTTTGGCTATCATCAAAAAACACAAATTGAATGTTTTGAAAAAAAATTAAATAAATTTAATCTACTACTGCAAATCACTCTGAACATTTTTTTACTAGTTTGAAAATAAATTTTATCTACTAATGCAAATTACTCTAAACATTTTTTACTAGTTTGAAAACTTTCAATGTGTTAATTTCCAATGCAAAAGTTATTAATACAGACTCTACTCTGACTCCTGACAATTCAGGAAAGTTTTGCTTTATGAGACCATTCTTTAGGTTACTTAAGCTTCTGAACCCCCAAACCACTAAAGCCTTCTGCCTCTGCTAAACTAATAAGCTCCACAGCACGATGGAGGTGGGAATGGGGCCTTGGAGGAAAAGTTGGAGTGGATTTGGCTTCTTGTCTATTTTATTTTGCTAAAAGATTCAGCGATGTATAGGTTTATCATTCTCTCTCTAAACTGAATTACTTTAATACTTGGTGTCACTTTGCCATGAGACTTCAGGTTCCCTGAAACCTTGTGCTGCTGTCTCTGGCATTTGAAGAAGCAATCACATCCTCCTATCTTACTGAGTGGCTTCAGGAGAGACATACCTTCTGTCTGCCCTGCTGGGGATTCTGAGTCTTTCTGAGACTTCTTGTGTGGATACGCCTGCTCAACAATTCTGGTTCCCATTTGGGAGGGAATCTTAAAGGTTGTGTGCCTTCTCTAGATCCCAGAAAGCCAGGCTGGGTGCTGACAGCCTCCTGAGGCCCTGTCTGGGGCCCTGCTGAATGCTCAGATTTGTGTGCTCTCTTCCAAACCCCCTCGCTAGCCATCTGCAAAAGCCTGCGCTCACAGCCCTCAGTGGGGCATAAAGAAAACCAGCCATTCCATGAGGGTGTGCAGGGTGAGGGGTATGCAGCGCTGGGGGTGCCCGCAGGCCAGTTGGGGAGATCTACAGTCTGACTGCAGCTCTCGGGTGGGCTTTGGATGGAGTCCACAAAGCTGTTAGTAGGACACACATCCCTTCGATGCCCTCCTGGAGCCTAGCCTGCTGTTTCCCCGCCTCTTGCTGCCTACCAAACCCCAGTCATGCATCATACCTCAGCACTGGATGCAGAGAAAGAAGTGGGCAGCACCCCACACAGTTGGGGATCCAGGCACTCACTCACAAGCTGTCTTTCTCCGTCCTGAGAAATCCCCCGGGCTGTGCCACCTTGGGGGAGGGTCACAGGTGAAGTGAAATTCCCCTTTCCCCTCTTCAGGGCATACCATCTTGGGTTTGACTTTGCTCCAGCAATGTCCCCTGCTGTGCTCCCAGATCCCCAGAGACATGGTTGTCTCTGGGTGATTGTCAAAAATCAGTGTTCTTTGGTGGGAAGACGGTAGAAAACTCCTATTCCATCATTTGGATTGTGTCAATGACCTTTTCTCGTCATCTCTCGCTTTCCTTTGCCTGAGACTTGCCTGATCCAAGTCACACAAAGGCTCAGCAGCACCATGCCTAGTCGGGTTTTCTTCTGTCTTCTTTTCACTTCCATCATGAAGAAGCGTCTTTGGGGCTCATCGGTGGAATGCCAAGAAAAGCCAACTCAGAATTTCAGCCTGACCTTGTCACTCGAGGCAAAGCTCCTTCCTTGAACCAGAGGAGCAGGGAGAGGTGGACCCAGGAGTACAGGGGTACCTGCCGCCACTGGCCTCCACCTTCTTGTGGAAACAGTCCTGGGCATGACCTCCTCCGGGCAGCCTCTCCTTCCCAGGCTGAAGCCCTTAAGGGTCGGTCAGAAGCCCTCCCTGCCAACGGGGACACCGGAGCTTGGGTTCTGGCCTCACCAAGCTCCCTCTGCACACTATTCCCAAAAGGCTTCACTGAGGGGAGAAAATAATCCCCCAGAATCAAAACAGAAAGGAGCTTTTTTCAAATCTTGACTCTTGTGGACTTAGATATTGGAGTGGACAGCAAAATAAATAGAAATTTTAAGTTGTGTTTGAAAAAAACATTTCTAGAATATACAAAAATAATAGAGTACATATAGAGGTGTCTGAGAGAAATCAGCTAATTCACCTCTGCTTTGTGATCAGGAAGTAAGTTTAGGGAGGGAGGTTATGTGACTTGTTGAAGAGCATGTACTTCCTTAAGGACAGAAAGTACATTTTTATATAATGCAAATATATATACATAATTATACATATTTATTTACATATAAATATACTTTATATAGACACAATTATATATTTATATATAAACATAAAATTATATTTTATATATGCAAATATATACATATAATTATACATATAGTTCCCAAGCTACTGTTTATACAATATCAGACTACTTTTATGGAGAAAGGCATGGATTACCTTTCTCTAGTATGCCCATTGGTAAAACTTTATAAGGGACTGCTGGGTCTGTCTCTGAGAAGCTTAACTTACATGAGACATGGACAATTTAAGTGAGGTCCCAAGGTAGGTGATGATCTTTGTTAAATACATGAATATATAGACATCTCTTCTTATTCACTCTATTGGCAGAGATGTCAGTTTGAAAAATTAAGAGCAACAGACTTTGAGAAGGACAGGCAATAGCTTTGGTTGGGCAGCAGGAAAGTCACCCAATCCCAGGATCAGGGATCAGCTAGAACCTGGTGGGAATCCCTCACAGTCAGTGCACAGTAAAGTTACATACAATTGAGGAGTCAACACTGACGTACTTTTGTGGTTTCTATTCTAAAGCATCCCGGTCCTCCACCTACAACAATGTCTGAAATCAAAGTTAATGTACACAACACAGGGAGGACAAAAATGCTTGGAAACTGTATAGTATTTTATACAGAAAGACGGCTTCAAGAAACAAATTCTCCAGTAATCCCGTCTGACTGCTAAGGCAATTAAACAGGCATGGGGTGCTGTGAAGGGAGGGCTCTGGACCAGATTATCTCCCAGGGAGAAGCAGAAGTCACAGAGATTTTCCATAAATCTCCTCTTCTGACAATTTAAAAACCAGAAGGAGATAAATGAGTGACAGACCCAACCGTGTCTGTCTTCAGAGTGACTAAGCCATGGCTACCATCTCCAATCAGCGGGACGGAGTCTCCTTTCTCTTTTAATGAGGTCACAATCATTAGTCACTTCAGTATTATCGTCTGATGCTATTGCTGTTACAGGCAGAGATGAGAGGTGGAGGGTCTTGCTCTGCATCAGAAAGACGCCCCCGCTGCTTCCATGGTGAGCTAAATCCAACAAGCTTGGACTCCACCCCAGATCCCAGCTTTCAGAGAGGGAAGCTCCCCCGCCCCATGCCACTGAGAGCAGTTTTCTTTGTTGTGCACTAACGGCTGTAAGCAGACCCAGGCACGAGGATGCTTGTCCCACTTGTCCCCCTGTCGACCTCAGAGAAAGTCCTCTGTAACTGCAGCCCAAGCCATGAATAATTGCCCTCTCCCAGATCCAAGACCCAAAGCCAAGTTTCCCTGCATATCTCGCTCTCTGGCGGCAAACATGGTCTATCTCAGCCTTTCTGCCTGGAGAGGAAAAGATGAGGACAACTCCTGTCCTGTTCCAGCTCCTCCCCTCAGATGACTCAAAAGGATTTTCAGTTCCACAGAAAGCAGGCTGAATCTGCTGACTGAGTTTTTGAAGATAGCAGGGTTTTTGTTTGTTTGAGCCAGGCCCACCTCATCAGCACAACCATGGAACTTTAGACTACTTTCATATTTTCAGTGCCACCTGAAAAAAAGTCACAACACGCATGCTTGAAAAATGGAGTTTGCTCTTCTAAGAGTTACTTGCCTACATAGTTTCCAACAGCGACTGATTTTTCTCAACTCCTAGGTAAATTTAAACCATTCTGTGTTCATTTGCTCACCTTCATACCTTTTCAAGGCCATTTCTCCTACTACGTGGGGGATTCCCTCACACAATCCCACTGATCTTCAAGTGGCCGCTAACTCTTCTGGCGTCTTATACATACCCTGATGCAGACATTACCTGGACTCCTTAACTTCTTCAGAGACTGGCTAGACTAGTCTCTGTGCCTGGCACTTCATGTAACTATTCCATGAGGGTCTGTCTTATCTGAAATTAGGTTATAAATTCCTTGAGGACAAAAATGTTCATTTTCCACCTCTTTCCTTTGTGTGGCCCTGTCTCCCATTGATTAACGTGTACCCTCATATGTGGAAAATTCTACCTTTTTTTTAAGCTTGAAACTACTCCAAACAAGAAAGCAATGAACATGAGAGTGCTGATGATCTTCTTCAACCCCGAGGAACTTGATTTAAAGCCAATCATCTATTTTTCCCACTGGCCCAACATTTAGGGAAAATTTTTATGCAAAGAATGAGATCTAGAGACTCGGGGAAATGGTTCCAATTCCGTTTCTCCAGCAGCTGACAGTCTAACCTCATCTCTCATACCTGGTCAGCCCATCAGCAAGGCATGCTTTCATCACAATAGTAAACACTTCATTGAGTCATTCCTACATGCTAGGTAGCCTGCTAAGTGCTTTATACTCATAGTCTCACTGAATCCTCACCACCATCCAAAACAGGAACTGTAATCACCCTCGGGTCACAAATGAACAAACCTGGAGACATGAAAATGCGGTAACGTGTCCAAGCTCATACAGACCTGCAATGGATAAAGGGAAAATGCAAATCTGAAGTGTGTGTACGCCCTTGCTACTCACTGTGGTCCCCTGACCGGCAGCATCAGCAGCCTGTGGAACTCGTTAGGAATGCAAATTCTCCACTCCCACCTTAGACGCACTGAATCAAAGCCCTGGAGCTGGGCCCCAGCAATCTGGGCTTTAACAAACTCTCAGGTAATCCCGACGTGCCAAAGGAGTCAGCAAACTTTTTCCTATAGGACCAGGAGGGAAGTATTTTGGAATTGCACACATATACAAAGTAGCCATAGAAGATACATAAACAAATGGATGGGACTGGGTTCCAGTAAAAGCTTATTTACAAAACCAGATGGCCAGCGGCGGGGCTGTAGTCGGCCCACCCCCATTAATTCTTGTCTAAGAAGTATTCTGAGAGCAGTTGAGCAAAACGTTACCTTATTAAAGATGGGTAACATTCTGAGTCAAAGTTTTAACTAACAAAGGTGGGAGTGGTTCAGAAAAAACATTTTATAAAATTTTATTAATTTTCTTTTCAATTAACTTGCCCAGTAAAAAACTGTAAGAATGTTTTTGACAAATTGACTGTACTACAGATGACAGATTAAAATATTTTTTGACAGATTAAAAGCCTTTAAGTTTTAAGTTAACTTCATGTAATAAAGTCCTTAACCCAAAATGGATTTTCCATAGAGATTTTTTAATAGTATTGTTTTATAAATTAAGGTAATACTCGGATGTGATAGAAAATTCCAACTATAAAGAAAGAGGTAAAAGTTCAATTCACCCATCTTCCCTATCTTCACGTCCATTCACAGATGTAACAGCTCTGGTTTTTTTTAGCTCTTCTGATGACGGTCATTGTTACCTTAAACAGTATATGTCTACTTGTATTTCCTGAAAACATATATTATTTTTCTGTTGTCAAAGTATATGTATTTACATCAGTTAGTGATTTTGACAATATCATCAGTACTTGTCATCCATTTATTGATTCTAAAAATTTTCTCTCATAGTACAGTACTTAAAACATTACAATTTCAGGCAGACCTCAGAGATGTGGGTTCAGTTCCAGATCACTGCAGTTAAGGGGAATATCACAATAAAGTGAGTCACGTGCATTTTTTGGTTTCCCAGTGCATGTGAGTTATGTTTACACTATACTGTAGTCTAAGTGTGCAACAGCATTACATCTAAAAAAAAAAAGTACTTGCCTTAATAAAAAAATACTTTCATGCTAAATAATGTTAACCTTCACCGAGTCATAGCAGTAACATCAAAGATCACTGATCACCATAACAAACATAACAACTATGAAAACATTTTAAATAGTGTAAGAATTACCAAAATGTGATACAGAGACATCAAGTGAGGAAATGCTGTTGGGAAAAATAGTGCCAACAGACTTGCCCGAGGCAAGGTTGCCATAAACCTTTCATTTGTGAAAAAAAACACTGTATCTGTGAAGCACAGTAAAGTAAAGCACAATGAATTGAGGTCTGCTTGTATTTAAATATTGCTCCAGGAAGAATGAAATCATGGGATTGAGCACATAGAGAAGGAAAAGTAACCAGTCTCCTTTCAGAAACCACAGCCACTTTAAGGAGAATGTTCCAGACTTCCAGGTCATGCTCTGAGACCACTGTTTGCTCTACCTCAACTCACCCGCATTTACTTGTTTGTTTTGCTCAAACAAAGCTTCTTTTTTTTTTTTTTTTTTTTCCCATATAGGGTGAATGATTATGAAACTTTCAGTTTTTGCTTGCCTGAGCACGTCTTTATGTTGCCCTCCTCTTTGGTTGGTAGTTTGGTTGGTATAGAATCCTGTGTTCAAATTCAGGGGTCAGCAAACTGTGGCCTAGGGGTCAAATCCAACCCTCCACCTGTTTTTGTAAATAAAGTTTTGTTGAAACACTGCCATGCTTATTCATTTATGCATTTTTATGGATGCTTTCATGAAACAAGGGCAGAGTTGAGCAGTTGCAAGAGAGACCACCTGATCCACAAAACATAAAAAATTTACTATCTTGCCCCTTACAAAAAACAGTTTGTCAACCTTTACTTAAAATCATTATGAATCAGAATATTGAGGCCCTGCTTCATTGTTTCTGGTTGATGAGAACTTTGAGGGCTCTGAGTTATTGTCCTATGTTGTTGATGTCAGTCTGATTGTTATGCATCTATAATAAGTTTGCCTTTCTCTCCCTATGAACTCTTTTGTATTTCCTCTTTATCCTTGTATACCTCAAGTATCCCCAGGCCTTTTTCTTTAATTTCCCTTTTTTAGTGTTTAGTGGGACTTCTCCAATTATAGATTTGTACCTTCCTTTACATAAGGCAATTTTCCTCTACTTTTTTTTCTATCCCCCTCATTTTTCTCTGTTAGCTATTTCTTTCCTATAAGATGGTTATGGAAACTCTGGTTCTACCTTCATACTTGCTAGCTTTTTCTCATTTGTCTTTTTTATCTTTTTACTCTACATACTGGAAGATTTCCTTTATTTTTCTTCCAAGATATTTCTTTAGTCACGTCCAACAAATTTTTCAGTCCAGTTCTTGATTTCTTATGGTAACAACTATATTTTAATTAACAGGAACCCTTTTGGTTTTCTGATCGCTCTTGTGTCATAACAACTTATTCTTATTTTAAGGATACAGTATCATCCTGAATTGCTCTGAGAATGCTGAGAAGAATTTTTAAAGTTCCTTTTAGCTCTCTGAGTTCTTTTTTCTGTAGGTTTGGTTACTCTATGTGTCCATATTTATCCTTCTCTTTCAAGAAATCAGTATTGTCAAATGTCGTGTCATATGTGTGGCTGAAGGATGAAGCTGACCAGCAGAAACACTGAGTTTCTCAGGACTCTGTTAAATGAGGGAGTTCCATGCAGACACTGGGTGAATGGAAGCACTGACAGGCAGGACCCCCTATTGTACAGAGCAGGTAATCAGGAAACCTCCCCAACCACTGCCCCCCAGGATTTCTCAGGGCATGAAGAGCAGAGGCAGAGCCATCTAAGCAAAGCTTCCTTAGCCCAGCATTTGCTACAGAAGCCCAGGGCTACCCCAGCTTTTCTCTTTAGACCCAGCTCCCACACTGCCTTACTCTTCAGCTTTTAGATGTTATTTGGTTTTATCCAGCTGACACGATTTGCCCATGTTTGTTCTGAAATTGAGGAAGGGAAGAGAGACGGAAGAGTGAAGAAAGGAAGCTCTAGTTGAAGAAGGGTGTCCCAAAGAGCTGAATTCAGAACCTTAACTGAACACTCTCATGAGTATCCTCCCTGTCCCCACCCCTTCTTGTCCTCCGCATCTGATAACTGCCAGCTTGGAGCTTCCCCAGCCCTCCCTTATCTCTGGAATCCCCTTCTCAGTTTTGTTTTGTTTTGTTTTGTTTCCTTTTGTTTGCTTTTCATATAAGTCCATCTGCTTTCTATCTACTAGCATTCATTCACACTCTGTGGTTCCTTTATTGATGTCCAGCATTGTTGTGGTTTCATTAGATAGATTTATGGATGGACAAACAGACCACGGACAGTTAATCATTTCAGCCTTTCACTGGGACCTTGAGAAAGGGTGAAGTTTGATGCATATGCTCATGAACCAGACACTCAGCAAAGTTTAAAGTGTATAGCATTGGTCTTTGGAAGGCCATCTTTACCCTTCCCTCCTTCCACCCTATTCAATTATATTTTCAGGAAATTATATGATAAATACATATCCGATAAATATATCACCTAAGAAATACTTCTTTTAAATACCCACACATACAAAGATAACGGGAAACTTTAGAAGCTAAAATTTAATAGAAACAGAAGTCTTAGGCTTAAAAGAATGAGTTATCATTTGAGAATTTTAGGCACCACAAAAGTGTCAACATTCATGTTTTATGGAAATTTTCCCTTTTTGGTGATTTTAATTGACTTAGATCAATGAAGTTTCCCTCTGAACATCCCTGAACCCCAATACACTGATCAATCAAATGAACTAATGACTTTGGGGTGATACTTATGATCAACTGAGGAAGCAAGGAAGTACTTTAAGGAAGGCCATAGACTAGACCAAACTAACCACATCAAGGTAATTCTAGACATCTCATTTTTCAAAATGTCTAAAATTGTAGGAAACTTTGAAAGTGCATAGAAAAGAAATATTGATAAATCTGCATATATTTCAAATGAACTTCTAAGCCAAGTATTTTACATCATCATAAAAAATACCTTATCCAGATGTAGAAAAACCAGAACCAGAACACAGACTTAGAAGTGGAAAAGATAAAGGTAGCTAACAGATGTAAACAAACAATTCTAGGGTAAGGACTAAACGAAAAATCACGCTCAGATTTTGAACCCTCACTTTTGTTCTGAATATAAAAGAAAATACTTAGACTAGTAGTAACGGTTGAATCTCGGTAATTTCATCCATTATTTGAAATATCCTTGACTTTATTTTGACAGATTATATATGATAATACACTAGTGTAAATTAAATAAATGACAAATTGTAGAACGTTTAAGGCATAGGAAATTTTTTTAAAAGTTGGCAGTTGATGGAAAGGTAATAGCTCAATGGCAGAGTGCATGCTTAGTATGCATGAGGTCCTGGGTTCAATCCCCAATACCTCCATTAAAAAAAAAAAAAAAAGAGGTTGGCAGTTAACATTCTTTCGTCCCTTTCGCTTTGCAAATAAATAAAAAAAGTAATTTCTTAGGTTGCAAATCACTCTTAAATTCTGAGCCTTTTTATGTTGAAGATGTGCTTGTCTCTTTTTTAAGCCTGGGTGTTCACACACGTACCCCTCAGTTTTCATATCGCTGGTTGGGTGGACAAAGCAATGGCCAGATTCAGCCACACTAGGCAGTGATCAAGCGTGACAGAGCTGGAAGGAAAACATCTGGTCCAAGGCTGCCGCGTGCCTTTGTAGCAGAGACTTGCCTTTGATCTTCAGCTAGGGTTCTCTATCGAGCCTAGCAGATCAATTAGTTAATAGACCTTTCCCACTAGAAGTCCCATGAGCTGACGACCTAGGATAGAAATAAGTCCTATTTATCAGTCCTTCGTTTCCCCTTTTACTTTAGGCAGATCCTTTTTTCCCCTTGAAATAACATAATTATTAAGCCACTTCAGTCACTCCTGTGATTAATGGTTCCTTCCCTTCATTGGTTCCGCTGCTCTCACGCTGAAACCCCTCAGTGGGTTTTAAACACACCACTTGGTGGCTATAGTTTCATTCTGCGCTACAATTAAGGTTACGGACAGCTTGAAGTACCATTATTAAAACCAACATCTTGTCTAGGTTTCCCTCATTCCCTTGGGGAATTGGAATTATCATCTTAGTATCTATTTCTCCAAAAATTCAGGGAAGTAGTATTACGTTTTCACCTGGATTCCATTCTTAACAATCTGTGTTAATTTTCCTTGTATTACCAATATCGGTTCTAAGACTTTAAACAAACATATATTATCTTTCCCTAAGAATTTATTTTTATCCCATTTAGAAAAACATTACTATCAGTGCTATTTGGGAAAAAATAATTACCTTCAGGAAACCAAACAATTATTTGGGGTCTTACACATAGAATTTCAATTAGCTTTAATGATTTTAGTGGGGTCAAAACATTATACCTGAACTATATTTTTCAGCCAAACATAAAGCCATTATCTTGTACTATATTTAACTGGAACAAAAATTGCTCTAGAACAGTTCCTTTTCTTAAAAAGAAGATTAGGCAATTGGCTGCATCTTCAGGCACAACTATACCAGCTGTGCACAGGCGACAGTCGCAGGCACACAGTGCTCTGGGAAGCTGGTGTTTGCTGCCCTGCCTGAGGCATTTTACATGGGACCCCAGTCTGATCTATATGCTGGGGCCAAAATCAAACTGTGCAGCGCTAACACTGGCCATGATTGAAAGACCAACCCTGGGATAAAACACTGTGGCTGTTCCCCACCTGCAGCAACACCCCCAGCAGTGGAGAGTGCTTCCCATAGATGAAACTGCAAAGGGAATTTCAGGAAGCAGAATGTAATTATCCCCTTTGGAGTTTGGCGTGGACAGGAAGATTGCATAGTTCTGCCCTTTGTCCCCAAAATAAAATGTGCCCACAAATCTATGACAGACACAGACAGAAACATGAGGAAGGAGCCTGGAATCTTGTCTGCTTTCGGTGCCCCATTTTTCACCTACTTAGATAACCAACTCCTATGTCCTCAGACAACTGGAACAGTCCTCAACGTGGCCCCTTTGATGTCACGTTACTACCACTTTGAATGCTCTTTAGAAGAGGATAGATATGAATGCTCAGTAAAGCCCCTGTGAGACTCTGTCTCTGTGCCCAGTTAAAAAAACAAAAACTGATAACACAAGTCTTTGGGTTTTGCTTTGTGGAAAGCCCTACCCCAGGTGTTATTATGGAAACTTCCAAAGACCATTTTATTTCTTTTGTATTTTTAAATTTATTTTATTATAATTTTTTTAACAGAGGTACTGAGGATTGAACCCAGGACCTCATGTGTGCCAAGAATGTGCTCTACCACTGAGCTATAGCCTCCCCTCTGAAGGCCATTTTAGATGGTAACTACTAATGTAATGATTCTCAAAATAGAAATAAGACAGCTGCAGACTCCGAAGGGTGTCTTATATCTCATTTCCATAAACTCTATAATAACACCTGTAATTAAGGTGCTAGGAAAGGAGCTGCTGAGTGTGGATCTTGACACGGTTGCTGCTGGGCAGCTTTGCAAGAATTATTAAATGTCACTTTGCTGCTCGGCTTATGCCAAAGTCCACCCACAAGAGCAGCAAGGCCAGGACAAAGCAGAGGCTGCCTTGGACTCTGACAACCTCTGCTTTCCCTCTGTGTTTACTGAACACTAGTCTCACTCCCTTGCTCAAGGTGACCTTAACATGCCTCTCCGTGTCCCACTCTCCTTCCTGCTGACTCTTCTGAGAAGGTCATCAGCCTAAGCGACTTCATCCCAGGATCTGACACTCTCTCCTCCTAACATCTTTGGACATTGGTCCAACTAGACCCCAGTGACAACACGCCCAAAACCCATGGCCCTGACTCATCAGCACAACCTGCTGATGAAAGTGAAGAAACAGAATTCTAGAAACCCCCAGCTTAACTCCAACCAATGCCTCCACCCTGACTTTCAAATCCATCAATTTCCAAAAGGAAAAAGATCTTCTAAGTTTTCGATCACTCTTAGTCCTAAGCCAGTAATATTGATATGTTATAGCTGATTGGGTAAAACAGAAGTCAAATCTAGACTTAGATTTTTAAGGTGATACACTTTCTTTTAGAGTTTGTTCTAGGTAACAAATCTCCTGCCGATGGAACCAGTCAAGTACTCTTTCCCAAGAGCCACACTTCATCAAGCAGCCCAGGTCAAATTTTATGATGTGCAAACTTGGTAGGGAATAAACGTCATCTAGGAGTCAACACATTCTTTACTCATGCAGTTTTGTCACCTCCAGTAAAATGATTTTGGATCACTTTTCTCCAAGAAGAATAGAATTGTGATTCTAAGTGGATCCTAAGTAAGGTGTCTCTTTTCGGTCTTTCAGGTCAACATTTTGCTGCCTCATTTGATCTTTTTTTCTTTTCTTTTCTTTTCTTTTTAGCAACAACCTTGAATTTGTTTTAATCCACAAAATAAAATGCTCAAAATAAGCAACAGATGGATTGTCTTTGGTTGGGATGATCCCAAATTTGTTTGACTCCAAACCCCAGCATCTTCCTTCACTCCCTCCCAATCACCTGCTGCAGGAAATTCTTTGGAAAGACACTTCCCTGGTGATGAGGAAGATTTTGGTGCTTGCTATATACAAGAAAGAGCAAGGTACCAAAAGCTTTACATGACTGGCTAGAGTCACCAAATGAAAATGAAACAGCCCCACACATGTCCTCATTTTCTGTAAGGTCATGATTAGATGGAGCTCTTTGGGGAGGCTGAAGGTAGGCCAGACAGGATAACCAGAACATTCCACTCTGATTGATGTAAGGAAGCCCCCAGCCCCAGCCCAGACCCTTTATGCCCCTTAATTTCCCTGAATTCTCATCCTGCTCTCTCATGACTCTGTCTCTGGGAGCTTGTCTCTCTCTAGTCAGGTCTGTGCTTCTGAACCTTTTCATCTCCTGTGTCTTAGGAACATTCTGTGTGGTGCTTATCCCTCCCAGCCCTCATAGGATGCTCTCTAAGCATTGAGTTCCAGCACGTATGTATGAGCTGAGAGGCCTGCTTAGCAAAGCCCCTCTGGTTTCCAGATGCTGGGAAGCCCTCTGTGAAATCAGCTGGCCTTGAATGGGACCCCTACTTCTCACTCTGGCCAAGCCATGTTTCCCTGTTTCTCACCTGAAGTTCACAGTGGGTTAAAGTTCTTTTTCACACTTGCGCCAGAATGCTTGTCTGACCTCCAAGGAGGACTTGTGAGTTGATGAACATATAATCAAAGTAAATACACTCAACTCTATAAATTATGGGTGAAAGGGAGACTCCAAATTTAAAACAAACCTTTAAAGAAAGACCAGAGTGTCCTCGACACCCCCAGGGTTTGGCTCAGACCCCATTCACAGTTCAACAGTCTAGCCTCTGCTCGGCCCCAGACAGACCTCCCACGGAACAGGGGTGTCAGGACATCCCATTATCCCCGGGTGAAAACATAACTTCACTCTAGCTGAATTGATGGTCTTCCAGCAGTGCTTTCTGAAAGTGGATGGATAACACCTGGAAAAAGGATCCCAACAAGGTTCAAAGGTCAATAGCTTTCCTTTGAGGCCTGGGTCCCAGTGTTCTCAGTTTTAATGGAAATGCACAAATTCATTTCTGCCTGATACTTTATTTTATACACATCAATCATTAACAACTATTCAGTCCAGTACTATAAACTGTGGGAAAGCATGGGGTATCCAGGAAACCCAAACTTCTAGACTCAACCATGAGGCTAACTACACCAGTGTTCTTGGGGAAGTGACATAACTAGTTTGGACCTCAGTTTACTCATCTGCAGAAGAACCCCTTCATCAAAATGATTGCCTGGGTCCCTCTACCCATAGGAAAACTGACTGGCTCTGTGCCAGTCCTGACATCTGCCTGCCACGCCCAGTGCAAAGTTTTGCAGCAAGTACCACTGAAGAGGCCAGGGCCCAGCGTGGGCAATATTCCCAGTGAGTTTTCACTTCATTTTTCTCTCCATTGTGAAATTGTGACAATCCCTTCCTAACAAAGCTACCGACCTCAGAAACGGGAGGGAATCTGGAAGGCTGCTCCTTAAACAAAAACACCCACATGTAAAAAGCCTGCCTTGGAAAAATTAAGGTAAACATCTTTTGGACTTGTTGCTGTTGACAGTATGTTTTCAATTTGCAAGGCAAATTCATCGGAAGCCTTTCTGCCAGGGAACCGGATGGCCCAGGGAATTGGTAATTGGTAATGAGCCGTGCAGACTTGCAGGTCTCCGATGCCATTCTGAACTGAGCCCAGCTAAGAGTGAATTACCTGATATTGTTGGAAACCTCTGCAACAAGAGCCAAACCCCTGGACTCATTCCCTAGCTTAAGACATGAGTCAAAACACTGTCTGCTGGGTGTTTATCAGGGGAATTAGGAGGAATCACACATGGGGACAAAAGTGGACAACAAGGTGATGAACTAGGGTTCTGCCTTCAAGTCTGATGTTTTTCTCCAAGTTATTCCAAGGGAAATTTCCAAGGAATGTCAGGCCTAGAGAAACGGAATGAATGGACACCTCACATTCTTAAAGGGACAAAAATTCCAGAGTCTTGGAATTTTCATTTCTAATCACTCTCCCAGTCCAGAGGGTCAAACTATTTCTGGAGAAATTTTCAAGGTGAATAGATTTTATTCTTTATTATTTGCTCTTTGAGCCCAAATTTTCTTTAAAAAAAAAAAAGAAAGAAATTTATCATTTGAGCTTTACAAACTAACCAAAACCCTGAATCTTCTTTTCCAAGAGTTACCAAAACAGATTTCCACCTTACAATCTGGTCGCCAGCATTTTATCTGCAGTATTTTGCAGTCATCCTAGGGGAACCATCCAGCAGAAAAACAGAACTTTTGCATCACTAGCATTCCCTGCCTATTCTGGCTCCATACTTATATCATTGCTTTTCCTTTACACTCTTTGGTTTATAGTAGCAATAATTTCCCCTCATATATCGTCCAACGAACAGCCAATTAAAAAACGCCCAGAGCGGTAAGCATTCTTGGCTGTCTTGCCTCGTCAGTCATTAATTTGGTGAAGGAAGGACTAACAAACTCATAAAGGGGAACTTGAATTTTAGAAGTTAGTTCAATTTTACATTATTAAAAAGGAAAATGTAGTAAAAGTAATAAGAGCTTTGCCAAAACTCTACAGCAAAGTCAATTAGTCTCACAAAGAGCCTGGGAGCCTGCGATCTGAACTTGCATTTGGAACCACTTAGCCTATTAAAACAACTCCAAACTTCATCTCTTGCAAATCACATTTCAGTGCTCGTGGCTAGATGCTAATGAGTAAAATTCCTTCACCATCTTTGATGCTACAGAATTTAAAGCATTCCTTGTGTCTGCATATTTCGAATATACACATGTGACTTCATACATGCATACGTTCATACATATACATGTACCCAGCTGTGATAAAAATTTCATACACTAAGTATAGTTTCTATACAACAGATAGTAAAATACATGCTGCATTATATATTGATATACTGTATACTTTTAAGAGGCCTTTAAAAGAAAATTAATTTCAAACAGAAAAATAGCAACGCTGACATCACAAGTCTATAGAAAAATAAAATGCCATTTTATTCAGAAGACAAATCACTTTTATAGTTTTATTGTATTTCAATTATGAGAGGATGCTGTTTCTTGAATGAAGAAAATGTAATCAACTAATGACCTGTCATTTGTTTATCAGTCTATCACCATTGGCAGTAAATATTTTTGTTTTGCTCTGACTGATTAGTGGAAAGAAATTAAAATTTCAAGTGAGATTATTTTCATAGATAATTCTTGCAAAATAGTGTTTTCCAATCAATTATATTAACTAACTGATAGAGATTTTTTCAAAAGAAAAATATATTCTATTTCAGTAAAAGCTAAAAAAAATCCTCCAAATTCCTTAAATGAAAATAAAGTAGCATCTTTTCAAACCCATGGCCCCCAGCTCTTAACTTCTATAAAACTCCCAGGCAATTTCTATAGGTTTTCCAAGGAAGACTCAGCTCTAATTAACTACAATTTTGTCCATATTTTGTTTTTCTCCTACATTGAAAGAATAGCAGGGGGTTCACCCTGCAGAAAAGAAGATTATTAAAACTTTAATAACCTGAGCCTTTGAACCTTTCCAAATTCTTTACAATTTTCTCACATTTCCAGCCCAGATGTCTACATGTAGTTATAGTGAGTGCCAACATGAACTTTTTGTTTACAATTTTATTCACCTTATTTATTACCTCTTTTTTAAAAAACAGAAGAACACACAGTAATTTTATAGCTCTTCTAAGCAAAGGAATTTAGTTATTTTTAAAAATAAATGTGCAAGAATGATTTTTTTAATCCATTTTTAAGTTAGATATTTCCAGCAACACAACTATTTCTTCCCTGCTGCTAGAGGTAAATTGTTAGGCAGCCTAGCAACGGTGGCCTGCTGAATCACAACATTCTTTTCAATCAAGCTACAGAGCTTCAAACGACTGAAAAGAGAGTTCACTTAGGAAACTTGAACTCTGGAGATTGTTACAAAAGACCAAAAAGGAGGCATCTTTTAAGATAATTAGGGGCTTGCTGTTTCACCAAAGAGAGATTTGTGTACAACAAAAGCCTTAGTAGAACTGCCTTCCATAGAACTCAATACAGTAGCTGTGTTATCCCAACTCCAGATACTTGTAGCCCCCCAACAACCAATTATGACTTTTGTTTTAATGAAAGAACCCTAATTATTCTAATGAACCTATTGCCACCTAACTAAATGATTGTTTTTCACAAACATCTTTGCTTTGCGATCAAATGCTAGCATGTGACATGTGAAGTAGATATGTTGAAGGTTACTTCTGGGGAGTTTCCTAAAAGGAAGCCAGTGGAGCTTCTTCTTCCTTTCCTCTTTCTGCTGAAGGGAAGGTTAATGTGATGACTGGAACTTGAGCAGCCATCTTGGGCCATAAGTCCAAGGGAAAAAACTACAAAGGACAGAGCACTGAGATAGCCAAACTCAGGTCCCTCATAATCATGGAGCTACCTTTCCAGCTATGTAAGCCCTACTTCCAGAGCAATCGTAATGAAAGACAGCTCCTTAATCACTCTGAAGCACATGAGCCTCTATGGACAGGTGGATTTACCAATTTCTATGTACAAACATGCCTGATTTGGAAACCAAGCTTCAGGTTCTCACAGGACAACATTCCAATTAGCAAAACTTAACCCAAATAAAGATGACAGTTCAGACAGTGGGGTTACATTTATTATTATAATTTCTAGCTAAGCATGCCTCAACTGTGTATTCATTTGAACAAAAATCATATGTACTTAGAAGATGTCAGCCTTCTGGGTGTAGATATATATAGCCTAAAAATTATCACAAGAACAGCTCAGTAACCATCCTGCTGTGAAGTTGTGAAGTGCCATCTCAGGGAGAGAGAAAGTTTCATCACAGCCTCTGGGGCAGATCCTCCAAGTTGTTCGGGAATAAGGCATCTGCTTCTGCCCACTGTCTCAAGAACACTGTGGTCCGGGTAGAAGTGAAGGAGATGGCAGGATGAGAGGGTTTTCAAATATAAGCCGTAAGATACTGGCTTAGTCTGCCCTTGTCCAACTCCTCTCTTCCTGCCCTCAAATGTTTGCTTTAACCTAGTTTGAACTGTATGATTCAGCTGGAGGTGGAGTGAGTAAAGAATATTGGGGGTGGTTTGTTTAACTCTTGTTTCTCTAAATTTCTAAAGTGGTTCAAGAGCGGGATTTCTTACTCTGAGTCAGGTCTTCCCGCTGGAGTCTAAAAGAGACATGGAGAAAACTGCCATTCCCCAAATTATGCCTGCTCACGCTTCACTGAGTCTTTTGGGTCATTGTAATTCTTTGCCAGATTTCCAGGTGACTGATCAACTGCTTTTTTTCCACTAAAGTCAAACCTCAGCCACAGCCTGACTGACAGAGACAAACCACAAAGCCCCTCACCCTGCTGGGCAAAGTCTCTTGCAGTGAATGGTCCATGATAGACAAAAGGTATCTGTGTCTGTCACAGGTACTGATTCACAGCGGACCACAGGTAGACAGACCTCCAGCAGTCTCCTAGTCAGCTCTGGTTCCTCCCTTGGGTCACCTCCCTGACCTTCACCTCTGCTCCTGGATCAGACTCCCAGTAAAGTGTGTGCACTTGAGCGCTGACTCTATCACCGTATCTGCTTTCTGGAAAACCCAGGCTAAGACACTAGTCTCAGCAATCTCCCTGCATGTCTGACTGAGTTTTCATTTTGTCACGTTCTGAGAGAGAGAGAGGAAAACCTGATGAAAAATTGTTCTGTGTTCTCAAGATCCTGAAAAATAGTAGCTTTCATTATTTGGATGGAAAGAAATAAGGAAGAAAGTAAAGGAATAAGGGAGTGAGAGATGGAAAAGAAGGAAGAGGAGAGGGAAGAGGGGCCAGGGGAGCGAGTCGGGGAGGAGAGGGCAGCCTGGCTACCCTGCTGGGCTTCTTGGGGGGGTGGCAGGAGGGGGAGGGGGAACGGGCTCCTCTCTCGTCTGTGCAGCTTCATCTCATCTACACCTTTACGAAGCGCATTTGCCCTGCTTCATCATGTAAATTCACTTCCTTCACTTTAGGATGTTGCAGCTTGCAGCATGTGCACAAGTTCTTGCACTAGCTACAGAAGTCACATACGTTTAATAAACTCAGGCTTATTCCTAATGAGATGCTGAGCAAATACAACATTGATTTCCCAAACTTTGCGTATTTTAAATGACAGAAATAGAAGCTTGACTAATTTTCTCAAATACCAACTTCATCACATCATTTGCCTGCACAAGATTGTGCCAAGCCCCCCCCTTCTCCATCATTTGAAATCCTCAGCCCTTCCTCTGCATTTATTATACTTTGAGAGTACCATTTCTCCCTCCTTCCCTGCCTCTCCCCATCTACGCCCCTTCCCTGGATCCCAGCCATCCAGTTGTCACAGCACACAGAAAGGAACCTGTTCCGACCTCAGACTTTCCCTAACTCACTGGCCCTACTTTGGGTCTGTCTGATTCTACATCTTGTAGACAGCTACACGCTGAATGGGTGTGGAGTGCAGCCTTATCACTGATTAAACCCCGTTACAGAGAAAGGGAGAAACCATCTAACTCCTATTTCACTTAAACGGGACAATTATTTAAGGGAAAAAAAGGATATCACTTGGGACTTGGACATTTTCATGTGACATTTGGAATGATATTTACCATCATGGTAGATGACTCACACATCATTTAGCAAATAGGAAAGCTGTTTTTGTTTCTGTTTTTGTTTTCTGTGTATCTTGTATCTCTATCCACAACCTAATTAGGACTTCATTTTTCCTGCTCTTTTGTATCCACATTCTCAGTTCATCCCCCCACATCCGGAGTAGTGCATGGAGGAAGTGTTCACTCAGTAGGCTGGAAGGTGTGTGGGGGACCCATTCACACCCCAGGCCAGACAAGCATTTGGAAAGCAGACATCTGACCATTTTTCTAGGATTCAGTGTTCATCTGTTTCACCTATGGAGATAAGTACTTGCAGGAAGAAGTTGCAACTCTGACTTTTAAACTAGAGAAAACATTTTCTAGATACACATACACACGTGTCTGTATGCATGTCTGCATGTTTGTATATATTTTCCCCCACTTTCCTGAAAGTAAAGTGGATTAAATCTGCTCTGTAACCATTGAACAATAGCTTCAAGTAGGAGCTTCATAAAGACACCGAATTGATATTATGACATCCTTCCAGCTGCCTGCCTGTCTGCCTCCTGCCATGTGGAGAGTACCTGCTCTCCTCCAATTGTTGGACCCAAAACCTGGAGTCACCCTCCGGGTCTCTGCTCAGAATCCCCCTGCTGGCCAGCCCCTCCCCCACCCTATTTAAAGCAGCAACCCACCTCCAGCCTTTCCTGGCTGCCTCCAGCATCACTTTCTCTATTTCTCCACTTAGCACCATTAGATAAGCGTTTGCCAACGATCTCACCCTGTAGACTCTACGCTCCCTGCTGGCCGGGAGCCTGCTGCTTGGTTCAATACTCTGTTCCAGCATCTGGAACAGTGCCTGGCACAGAGAGGCGCTCAGTTTGGTGAGTGGATGATCCTATACGCCTCTGAAGCAGGCAAGGGGAACTAGCTGGCCGTGGAGGGTAAGGAAATAGCTCCTCCAGGAGTTGCTGCTGTTTCTTTTACACATTAATCAGATAAAATCTTTTTTAAGTGCTAAAGAAAGAACTACTGTGTAACCCGATTTTATACTAAATTTACTTCCTGTCAGAGTCTGTCCATGCTCGGAGTCTGGAAGTCTCTGGTTTGTTTTATTCTGTTCTCTTTCCTCCTCCGTTTACCTGCTGGTGATTTTCCAGGGAATTGCCCATGACGCCTGTGTTCGACAGATGGGAGAGCTGGGCTGGATGCTCTGTCAGGTCCTGACCAGCTCCTCCAGTCCAGGTTCAAGTTCATGCACCATTCCTTTTGCACCTTTCCTCTCTGCCATCGCCCTTCTGTCTTCCCCGCCTCTCTCTCCCAGCAGCACTGACATCTCCCAACAGCAGCGCCCCCACTCCTGCCTCGCTGAGGCCCCCAGGGAAGCGGTGGCTGTGTCTAAGGGGTGGGAGGAAGGGAACGGTTGCCCATCTTCTGCATCAAGTGTCCGCTTTCCCTTCTTGGACCCTGGGAGTCTCTGAGGTGGGGGCACAGTCTGTTAAGTGCTACGGCCTATGGAAGCCACCTCCGTAGCCCCACAGAAAACACTAGAAGGTCTCAGGGCTTGTACTCCAAAGCCCCTCACTGCCCACTGCTCTCATGGCCAACCGCATCACCCCCAAATCCCGGGGGAGGGGGGCACCTAACCATTCCTGCAGCAGCCCATCCACCTCCACTCTGACAAGAAATGGCCCCTGCCCACAAGCCCCCTCCACCTCCCTGAAACCCATCACTCAGAGCAGCTGATTGCAATCAGCTGTCAGGCCAAGAGGAGCTAATTACACAAATCCACATGAGGCCCGAGTCACAGAGCCAAGTGTTAGGCCTGCCCACAGGGTTCATACTCTTTAAGAGACCAGAGGAATCCTCTGGAACACAACAATTCTCCACCCAGGCCACACGCTAGAGTCACAGGGACAGCTTGTGAAAACTCCAATGCTCAGGCCTCTCCCAGATCAAGAGACCCAGAGTTCAGGGGCAGAGGGGGATGGGGCAGGGCATGAGGGGGGCACCGGTCAGTTCCCTGAGGAGCCAGCGTGCAGCCAGCAAGGACCCTGAGCTATGTCTACCACAGGCCCTCTGGGGACTTCCTGGGGACACAATGTCCTCTACGCGCCAAGGCCAAAGATCTTGCTCATGACCCAGAGTGAACTGCGCCTCCCCACCCATCAAATAGGCTGGACTCTGCATCTTGGCAGCTCTGCTCAGTGGACCAAGGGGCAGTTTAAGGGGGAGGGGCTTAAAACAACATCTTTTCAGATGGCCATGACATGAAGCCAGGAGACTCTATTCATTGTTCTGCCCATTTACCCGCCCCCACGATGTCCTCAGCTCCCAAAACACCAGGAGCCCACAGTCTTGGTTATAAAATGACACTGAAAAGCATCCCAGCAGTGACACCAAGGAACATCTTTTCAGGTGGCACCAGGAAGTGCTGTCACTTGGACAGCCCTGTGTCCAGCAGTGCTGCTGCAATGGACCAAAAATTAAAATCAAAACAACTCCCAGAACTCGGAGAGACAGGGGTGCAGCCCACCGAACTAGCAAAGTATCCTACAGCAGAAAGGGAGAGCGTGCTTTGTAGCCAAAGGGCTCTGGGCCCATCCATTGGGACTTCCAGGGATTCTCTGCAGCTGGGACTGAAGGTCTGACCCAGGAGGAGTCCTCTGAGGGGCGCCCATAAAATATATGTGGAGGGAAGGAGAGAGTGACAGAGAGCAGAAGATGGAAAGGCAGCCCAGGATTGGCTCTTCCCTTTATAATGCAAAACCATTAAAATACGTCTGATGGCCTTGAAAGCACTAACAAGGCCTGATGACACGGAGGACTGGATGATAAGTCCCTGAGGATTCTTCAGGAGGGTTAGGCCCTCAGTGGAGCAGGTGGTGCCCACCCACATTGGTGAGAACAATCTTCTCTACTCAATCTGCCGATTCAAATGCTAATCTCTTGTGCAAACACCCATACAGACACACCCAGAAATAATGTTTTACCAGCTATCTGGGCATCCCTCAGCCCAGTCAAACTGACGTGCAGAATTCACCACCACACCAAGTGAAGAGTAATCATGATATATTTTTCCCATAGTAGGAGATCCAAGGGACAAGCCTCTCACAAGCTCTTGTTCAGTGTGGTAGGACAACATGACAGAAGGACAGGTGTCTTTTGGCCTGGTACAGCTGGTTATTCACTTTAAACTGTCTTTCTAAGCTGATGTCAAATAAGGCCTTTATGACCAGTGGATGCAGAATTTTGTGCATTTGTCTCATCTTTGCAACTAGATTTTGAACAGCTTGGAAAGAAGTGGTGTTTCTCAGACTTTGGGCAACTCTAGGATTTGATACTGGGCTCAATAGACAACAGGAGATTCAACCACAGGTTTCCAGCATTTCTTTGGTTTTTTGTGGGGGAAGTAATTAGGTTTATTTATTTACATACGTATGTGTGTGCTTGTGTGTGTGTATACATATATACACTATATATATATAGTTTTTTAATTAATGGAGGCACTGGGAATTGACCCCAGGACCTCCTGAATGATAAGCATGCATTCTACTACTGAGCTATACCCACCGCCCCCTCCACAGCATGTCTTTGGATCTAAAGTTGGGTAGACTTTTCCCTGAAATTTGCCCTCAGACTTCTTACTATAGAAGACCCTACAAGCAGTACAAGGGTTATAGCCACATAATGATAATTTTCATATACATTTCTGGAGTTTTCTGGTGTAGAAAGTCACTCCCATTATTGGCATGAAGATGCCAATAATTTCTCTGCCAACACCACCACTCCTCCACTAAGGGACATGTTAAATACTACAGAACAAAGCAGACCTGATATAAAGTCCTCACACTTTAAGGAGAGTCTTGTGAAGTAAGAAGGGTCTAGAAGGTTCTGAATTGGCTTTCAAGTCTACAAAGTCAAAACCGATGGGACCATTTGGTTTCATTTTGCATCTGACTCTGGTACATAATTGAACCCTGACAACAGCAGCCCAAGTCCCTCCTCACTGCTCCCCACCCGCTGCACTGGCCCGGAATATTCCAGCTCCTTCCCTGGACACAGACAACAAGCAGGGACAGCCCGGCTGGGAAGCCCTGGGGTCCTGACATGGCTCACACCCCAGCGTAAAATCCGTTGTTCTCTTTAGGTGAGAGGGCCCTGCAAGCTGGAGGGAACCTACCTTCCAGAAGCCTTAGGCAAGCAGCTCTTCAGAAACAATTATCTCACAAACGGTGGAGGCACTTCTTTTTTTCCCCCCTCTTTTTACTCTTTGGCAAGAGAGCCTTTAAGAAAAGTGACTTACTGTTGCCTAACAGGATTAAATTCTTAACTGAAGCATTTTCGTCTAATCCAGCCACTACTTTCTAATCCCCTGTGAGTCAGAAGGTAAGGAAAAGTTTCGATTTTGACTCAAAACCCACATTCTTAGAAGTCCCCACACCCTTGCAATGCTTCAGACCCTCCTCGCTGATTAGGCCACCCCACTGGATCCTCCAGCTGGGGGTCTAGGGGGGTCATCACAAAGTCACCGGCTCCCTCAGTCCCTCTGCTCTGTGCTTACCATGGAACCTTGCCTGGGGCCTTGACTTTTCTCTCTTCTTTTTCCTTTTCTTACACACATCAGAGATGTTCCTTCCAGAGGCGGATAACATTCCAGAGGTCTTTAAAGAAGAGACTCCCTGCAGGAGTCTCCCTGTAGGCTGACTCTGAGTTTCATTCTATGATACAGATTTTATTCTGAAGGTCCTAACCAGAAACACAAAGCAACACCAACTCATTCTGACAAATTCCCTATGATTAGAAATGTAGCAAAAATTGGATGGAAGTCGGAATTAAAAGATCTCGATTTTTCAGCCCAGTTCTCCTACCTACTAGCTGAGTCACTGAATATTTTGGAACCTCAGTTTTCTCATCCATCAGAAGGGGTTACTGACACCTATCTTTACAGATGGGGAAGGCGATCATACTAGTTTTTGTATATGAAAGCATTTCATAAGGGGCAGTGCACTCTACAAACACAAGGTATTCATAATTTCTTTTCTTTTCTTTTTTTTTAATGTAGGTGCTGGGGATTGAACCCAGGACCTCCTGCATGCTAAGCATGCGCTTTACCACTGAGCTACACCCTCCCCCACCCCGTGTTCATATTTTCTGAATTTTGCCCTGGTTTAAATTGTGTAGTATCCCTTCCACTTAATATAAACACAAAATATTATTTTAGTGTTATCTTCTGCAGAGTCTACCCACCCACAAAAATCCCTGTTATCATTGGTCCTCCAGACTATCCACCCAGCCTCCAAAAAAATAATATGAATGTTATTTCATACTGGATTATGAGGACTTTTCTGTTTGGCAGGTGGTACTGCTATGTTGGCAAAAAGTGAGACTATCAGGCAAGGTAAATGTTTTACAGAAGGACTTCCCTCTCCAGCAGAGGAGGAATTTGCACAATTAATTCACTGGAAACGGTCACGTGGACATACGCTGTAAGATCCTTTCCCGTGGAATACTGCTATTGCAAAGCAAAAAAAGTAAAATTGATTCCTATTAATTGACAAGCATTTTGAAGTCTCATTGAGGCAATGGGATGGAAGGGAAATTGGTTCTGAATTTCACTAGTGTTGCTAGAAATGGAGTTTCTGGCCTCTCTGTGCTGTACTGAGCACTTCTGTTCCACAGGACACTCAGCGGCTTTGGTGGGTCCCCAGCCTCAAACTGAAAGCACACAGATCTGTGTGCATTTTTCTAGCATCTTTTCACCAAGGCACTCACATTTCTTGAGAACAAGAATAGGCATGATGACAAATTAGCTCCCGGGAGAAGGCCAGGCCAAAGCCAGGCCACCAGGCGGTGTGTCCCAAGATATTGCGGCCCTGGTACTCCTCACCTCCTCCCTCTGGTTGGGTCAGAGAACATTCTAGCTGACTCACAGGTGCATGTATCAAAGTACAAGATCCAGAATGTCCCAGCCACTTTCATCATCCTTGACCTCCTCAACCAAGTGCTTATGGAAAGAAGGGCTTGCAAATCCTACTCCTGACACGCTGGAGAGCTGTAGCTTGGTGTGTGTTTTGCAGAAGTGGTTGGTCTGCTTGTGGAAAGAAAGTTCTTCTTCACAGTTGAATCGAGACAAGAGAGCAGCTTTCTTCACTTACCTTTAATAAAATAGCTCTTAAACAGTCTTATTCCAATTGTGACTTTTATAAAAGATGAATGGGTAGGAAAAAGTCTTTGATAATCCAGGCTCTCTGGAGAGATGATATTTCACAGGAAAGGCAGCTTTCCTATCCTTTCGGGAGCACACTGTAGATTAATACAGTGTTGCTCTGTTGAGGCCTGCAGGAAGCCTGTTCTGATGTCGAGGTGACATAAATTACATCGAGCCTCACCATGATTTACCTGTGTTTGGTGTTTCTCAGAACCTGTGTGTTCCCTTTGATCAGACTTCCCTCAACTATGGGCAATTCGTAGTCTTCTTAGCAAAGGTTGTCAGATGTGCAAACATGAGCTTCAGCACCGCGTCTTTTCAACCTGATTCCTCCCCAAATCTGGCTTTGGGAGATTTAAATTAATGAGGTAGTATCATGTTGGAACCAGCGAGCTCCAATGAACTCAATCTCCGGGCCCGAGTGTTTAATGTCAGATGGTAGACGCCACATGAGTCATTTATCCGTGTGTCCTAAGGCCTGTTATACATTGTAGGAGACAAGAAATTACTAATCCTTACATCTTTTAATGGCATAAGATTTAAAACCCACAGATTATTAATACCAGGTTCTTGTTTATTGTTTCATTATTTCTGAAATCATGCACTGGATGGAAGGTTTCCAAATATCTTCACATTCATGTGGCGCCCTGGGAAGGAAAACAAAAGTGAAACTGTCCTCCAACTGCAGTATGTGGGCACCAGCAAAATCATCTCCTGCCGAATTAGCCCCTGTAACAATTATCCACTGAGGCCTGTTTTGACTGCAGAAGTGGACAGCACCCTTAATCATCCTTGTTGACATTTTCTTTACTTGATTGCCAAAACCCTGCAAATGGTTACAGTCTACAGACATTTCTTCTGAACTGCTTTTTATAATGGTTTTTACCTGAGCCCATTTTTACCGCAATATTTTCTGTTCCCATAGGAAAAAAAGATTCAAGATTCCTGTGGCTCTTTCTGGGGGAGGAGAGGGGAGTGGGAGGGGTCAGTTCTGTCCCCTCTAAAATATGCAAATGAAGATAAAAACCAGTCCCAGAAAATGCGGGCAAGTTGGCCTATGAAGAATTTTTATTTTTAATTCAAAGTTCACCATAAAACGGAAGGAACGTACCTCCCCAGATAGGACCAAGCCTGAAATAGAACTGGTGACGGTTCTATTTTGTACAACTCTCAAATGTCCAAAGTCCAAAGTTCCCAATGTGTTCTCTTAATCTGTTTTTCTCTTACCATCATTTAAAATCACTGCTGTTGTTCATTTTATTTTGGGAAAGGGAAAAGGAAAGAAAAAGAGTTATACTCTATCAGTCTTAAAATTAGATACAGAAATCAAATTCAACTTCAAATTTTCTATTGTCTAGTAGTCTACAAAATTCCCTTTGTTTAAACTCCTGCCTAGTCACAGGAGTTGATGCTGCCATCTCCTTAGCTTAACTTTCTCTTATGCCAAATATTTAATACAGCACTGAGAAATTCTCTCTTGGCTAGAATCTGTACCCAGCCATCACATCTGTCATTGACAGACCCCCCCCACCGTAGGAATAGCTGCTACAGGTCCCAGGAGTGCCCAGTTCAGGTTCCAGGTCGTGTCAGGGTTAGCAATACAGGTCAGCGGAGGTAAACACCAAACTGTATTCTATCAAAAGGTAGTCTTGAACCTTATTTTCAAACACCCAGACAGTCCTGCCCATCTCTTGCCCATGCATAAATTAGAATTAAACCCACAAACCAACTTCTGAGGAAGATTAAAGAGGAAGGTAGGAGACTAAAGTGCTAAATATGACTCCTTGCAATGCTTGATATCAAAAGCATCACTTCATATGGGGATAAGTGGAAGGATGTATGGATTCCCTCGTCAAAGTTGAGAATGCGGTTTCATACTCCATAGACTCCATTGTACCTTCTAAAGACAGCATGTCACTCATTTGGAGTTTAAGTTTGCTAGGTCAAAATACTCCCCTTAGCAATTAATTAATTAATGACATATGGAGATGCTTTACATGGAAAAAAAATAATTCTTCAAGCATCAAAGGGAAACCTCTAATTGTGGAAATGTGGCCAAGTTCATCAACTTGGAAAATTAATTCAGTGGCCAGATCACACTGACTTCATCTGTCCTCCTTCTCCAGAATGAGTTAGAAACGTTAAAGATTCTGCAAATAAGGAACCAGTCTATCCTTTCAGTCATCAAAAAGTGTAGGGGGGGAGGGGAGGCCTTTCAAACTACCTGAGAAAAGTGATTTCAACACCCTAAAAAAAAACCCAGCATTCTGAGGGGAAATTTAAAGGTCATTTGGCCTGGACCAAAGGAAAAGAAAGATATTTTTTAATTAAGAAATCAATGTAAAAGCGAAATGCCTTTGGTCTAACTTCTCTTCCGGTCGCTAAGAGACACGAGGAAATCTGTGAGGCCTAAGCTATCTTTAATAACCCAGATTCTTCAGTGGGTCCCTCCTGGGTGGGCTTGGCCTACAGCCCCCTCCCCCAACAGGCTCTGCTGAAGAAATGAACGTTGACCCCTAGTGGCTGCAACCTAGAGTCATCTGCAGCCAAGGGATGCTATCAACTGCGCTCCTGAAGCCACCTTTTACCAAGTCTTGCTTACACCTGGTACTAGAGTGGATGGCGCAGAGGTGGGGCTGGGAGACAGGCACTGGGAGGGATGCACTTGGCTGTGATGTTGGGGAACAACCAGAATTGTTCCCATGTCACACTTCAGAGGGATCTCACCCCAACTTCCACACCCCCTTTCAGCCACTGTGGGTGGGACGCCTCCATCCAGCGTGGATGAGGACAAAGTGGGATGTCACTGAGGGCAGGGGGATACAGGGGTCTCACGGGTCCCCATCCTTGAAGGGAAGGGCCCGCGTGTGCCTTCCAGACACTTGGACAGTTCTATTTAGAGACCGTCTGCTCAGAGGCTGAGTTTGCCACATCAGTGATGACCAGCCTGAGAGCTTTCTGCTAAAAGAGCCTCCCCCTTGTACTCAGAATGATGCTGAACCCAATAATTCAAAATGTGGCTCCCAGCATCCTCCCTGCCGCTCCTTTCCTGCCAGACACTGTCCCAGTAGAAGCATCCCTGGCTTTGGGAAGCTCCAAGGCCCCAGAGTGCTCAGCCCGTTTTAGGAGTCTGTCTAAACAGCTCCCAGCAGTGGCTCTCATTACAGGGAGAGCCCCACGCAAACAGACAACCCTTTCCCTTAAACACAGCAATTTGGGATCATCTGTTGCTCTCTGCTCCTTTTTTTAATCATTTGGACTGTAAAGTAATTAGAGGGATAGACATTCCAAAAATAAAAAGATCAACAGCCGAGCTTTATAATTCTAATGTAAGCACACATATCATTTCAGGAACCTTGGAGCGGTACCATTTCAGTAATCAAAGCATTCTGCATACATTCTCTGATGCTCACTCTCGCCCCTGGATTTTTGTTTTTGAACTTCAGAGCTCACCAGTGTCACAAGGGGAGGGCTTCATCACCCCCCCACCTCCTGGCTTCTCTTCTCATTCACACCCCCAGCCTCCCCCAGCCCTGACACAACCTTGGTGTGTTCTGTCTCCCCCAACAAAGTGCTGCAAGAGCAAAGAAAAATAGTGTTTTGGGGGGAAAGAGTAAGAAGTGGTAATTATACTCCTAATCACATGTAATTTAAGAGAAAATGAGTAGATGTGAGGGGCCATTTAGCTCTTGGCTCAGTGTAATTCCACAGTCTGGGACCACAGGCACCCCACTGTCACCTGGGTGTCTTTCAAAGCGACCCTCAGCTCAGCAGCCAAACGGTTAATTATAAGGGAGGTGTTGCTTCCCAGTGTCTGCAGCTCTGACTCAGGGACACTGTCCTTAGACAACCATGGAGCCTTCCTCTGCCAGTCGGTGGTCCTGAGGGTCCTCCGCCCCACTTCCCAAGTGGGGAAGGCACCACCAGGAAGGGAAGACTGTGCAGGAATAGCAAAGGATGACACAGTGTTTGCTTTGGGCTAAGTGCTTTTTCTCAGTACCTTGGCTATGGAGCTCAATTATTGGCCCAATTCAGTTAATACATGGAGGGGAGAGGGTATAGCTCAAGTGGTAGAGCACATGCCCAGCACGCAGAAGGCCCTGGGTTTAATCCCCAGTAGCCCCTCTAAAAATATATAAACCCAGTTACCTCCCCCAACCAGCCAAAATAAAATAATTAAATAATACAATAATAGATAAATAAATTTTTTTAAAAAATTAACATATGGAGGAATAATGCACTGAGCATCTACTCCAGGAGGGCAGCACCAAGCAAAGCAGTCACCTGTGCCTGTTCACCTGGGAAACAGGCGGAGGACCACGGCTGCCAGGAGACTAGCTGGGGTAACGCAGGTAAACGGGCACAAATGCCGCAGTAAACGTGCAGTGTTTATGCAGCAGGTTCAGGGGTCCAGGCTACGTGCCCAGTGCCTTCTATTTAGTATCATATTGAGTATTTACAGCAATATTAGGAAGAAGATGCTCTTCTTGTTCACATTTTACAGAAAAGAAAACAGATTTAGAGAGATCTGAAAATGTGCCAAGTCCACTTAGAAGTGGGGTTGGAACTCCAGAAATTTGGCTCCACAGCCTGTTATTAAATCAAAACACTTCTCTCTTTCTTCCTCGCCCTCCTGATCCTCCCCACTTCTTATCTTCTATGTATACATATACGTATAATGTTGTACACCTTTAAAAAAGAAACCTCATACAAACAACCCTGTTGTCATTAGAACCTAAGGATTATTACTTTCCCTCAAAGAAATTCCACCTTCTGAACTCACAGAGCGTTTAATATATCTCACATCACATATATATGTATGTATGTGTGGGTACATATACATACAGATAATTTATATATCTATAAATCAGATTTTTAAATTTTTTATTGAAGTGTAGTTGATTTACAATGTTGTGTTAGTTTCTAGTGTATAGCATAGTGATTCAGTTACATATATATGTATTTTTTCATTTTCATATTCTTTTCCATTATGGTTTATTACAAAATTTTGAATATAGTTCCCTGCTCTATACAGTAGGATCTTGTTTTTTTATCTATTTTATATGTAGTAGTTTGTATCTGCTAATCCCAAATTCTTAATATATCCCCCCCTTTCCCTTTTGGTAACCATAAGTTTGTTTTCTATGTCTGTGCATGTTTGTTTTCTAAATAAGTTCATTTGTGTCATATTTTAGATTCCACGTATGATATTATATGATATCTGTCTTCCTCTGACTTATTTCATCTAGTATGATAATCTCTAGGTCCATCCATGATGCTGCAAATGGTATTATTTCATTCTTTTTCATGGCTGAGTAGTATTCCATTGTGTGTACATACCATATCTTCTTTATCCAGCCATCTGTTGATGGACATTTAGGTTGCTTCCACATCTTGGCTATTGTAAATGGTGCTGCTATGAACATTGGGGTACGTGTAGCTTTTTGAATTAGTCTTCTCTGGATATATGTCCAGGAGTGGGGTTGCTGGATCATATCATACACAGATTTTTATTACAAGTTATGCTTTATTTGTATGCATCTCAATCTCGAAAATCATATTTTACACTCCTTTATAGAAAAATCACATCTTATTTTTCTTGGCACACCCCCCACACAACTTGCACTGTATATGCAGCAGAAGTGCAACAGACAGCATACATTAATAAAATTTAATACAAATCAATACATACATATCAAATGCCAATGGAAGGCAGTATTCATCATTTTCTATTCATCTAAGTAATTATAACTGATCTACAAATAAAAAAATAAATATAACTTCCCAGTGTTTTCCTCACTTGGAACCAATGCCAGAGGCTCTCAAATAAATATCCTTATTTTTTACTTAAATGATGACTTTTTTTTTTTTTAGATATGGGGGGAGGTATATGATATGGAGAGAATCCAGTGACTTCAGCTACATGTATTTACTACACTGGCACCCACAGCCGTTCCCTGTAAATGAAATCCTAATCGTCCATTGCCTCCATGGAGAAAAGTGCAGAAAGAGGTGAAAGAGGGGAGCAGGATGCATTAGGTGTTGCCCTCATGTGTTATGGTGGCTAAAAATAAAGGGAAACTATAATCGTAAAGATAAAGACCTATTTATTCAATACACAAATATTGATCATTGTCTTCTACACTGAAGGGGATACAAAGGCATTTAAGACTTGATTCTGGACTTTCAAAAGCTGGCCTCAAATGGGTGGGAAACCACACAGAATGATTCTCTGCAGTTGTCTAGTACTTGGCTGTTTCTGAAGCCCTTTCACATTTGGATTGTATTGTCTGTTTTATGGGGGGTGGTAATCAGGTTTCATCATCGAGTTCCACTTGGAGGAGGTACCGGGGATTGAACCCCTGGATTCCTGGGTGCTGAGCATGTGCTCTACCACTTGAGCTATGCCCTTCCCCCCTTTCACATTTATTCTCTAACTTAAGCACAAGAGAGTAAGCTGAGCTCTCCACGGGCAACGTGGACATGGTGGCTTACAAAGGTTTTCCCTCCTTCTCCTCCAAGGAAGCCTTGAATCTGACCGTGACAAGAGGCTTTGCTCCTTAGCTATCTTCTGGCACAGAAGGCAGAACAGAAGGCTGTGTGTTATTATTAGAGTCCAGTGGTCTAGAATCTTCCACTCAAGCACGTAGATTGGAGGGAGCCCATCAAATGCCCTCCACAAGTTAACTGAACAAACTTTTCTTGAGTATCCACTAAGGCCAGCTATGATATTGGAAGATGGGGACACAACTTGAATAAGACACTGTCCCTCTGCTCGAGTTGCTCAGAGTCCAGCCACAGAGATGAAGATGTAAACAGTGACAACACAGCATGGCTGGCTGACAGAGAACAGAATGCCCTGAAGGTCCAGGAGAGGGTGCCTCTCTGCACTGAGTCAAGAAGCTTGGCAGAGGAGGGGACATTTTAATAGGGTCTTGAAGGCTGTATAGGAGCTGGCCTGCCAGAGCAGGAGAGAAGAGCATTCCAAATGGAGGCAACAGCATGCACACACAGTAGGAATACCATTGACAAAGCACTCTCATATTGATTATTTATTTCATTGAGCAACCAGGAAGGTAAGAAGGATGAATATCATTCTTCCCCATTTTACAAAGGCAGAAGCTGATGGTGGCCTTCATTTTCCTAAAAATTAGTAGTAGCAGGCCATTGAACTCCAAGTGCAGCGCTTTTTTCTCTAAGACAGAGGTGAGTCTCTGATAAAGAGAAGGAAACAGCGTTCCTGAGAGGACCACCTTAACTGTTTCTTGTTTATCTGGGAGGAAGGTAATTAAGTTTATTTATTTTTTTAATGGCAGTATTGGAGATTAATTAAACCCAGGACCTGGTACACGCTGAGCACATACTCTACCACTGAGTTATAACCTCCCCTGCCCACCTTAACTGTCTTAAAGTGAGAAACTGTCAGTGGTGGAAGGGGCAGTGAATGTTCATAATTTAATGGGGCTTAATAACGTTATGCCTGCAGGTAGGGGGTGAAGGGTCTCCAGCTGGATATGACAGCTGCCTGACCTCTAAATCCAGGTGTCATAAAGGACAGGAGGACCGCTTGAGCAGACATGCTTTCGTCATCCCCAGAAGGGGCTGCACTTTGAAATGAAAGGTGGGTTTAAGCCCATGCCTTTCTTGGCTGGATGGAGGCCAATTACAGGTTGACATTATCCATCCCTTGTTTTCTCCTTGGTACTTACAGGCTCCTCTTCATTTCTTTATTCTTTCTTTTTTTTTTTTTTTTTTTTCAATGGAGGTACTGGAATTGAACCCAGGACCTCGTGTATGCTAAGCATGCACTCCACCACTGAGCTCTTCCCCTGACCTTCTTCATTTCATCAATCAGCCATCTTCCTTCAATGCCTTTCAGAGCTGGACACATAGACAAAGGGGACATTTTTACATCAATCAATGCAAAAATGAACAAAGCTCTTTACCAGCTGTGATGCTTACGATTTTTAAAACAAATTTGGCACACGCTGGTGACATCAGAGTTGGTTTGATTTGGCTTTCACTAAATCAAAAGTAACTTGCGAAAATGACCCATTGGCTGCCACACAGTACCAGAGTGATTTCTCGTCACAAAAATGGCTAGGTCCACAAAATGCTGTTCTTCTCAGTAGATACCACAGGAGGAAAGTTCTATCCCTCTTTTCCCCCCAAATTCCAAGACTTTTTGCTTAAATGTTTACTTTCTGGGCATCAGAAAATTATAGTGAGGGTCTCTTTCATTTTAGTTTAACCCAACTGTGAAACTCACTCCAAAGCTGAGTTTTGCCATTAAAATATGCCACTGTCACCTGCACACAAAGTAAACAGACTTTCCCATGTTGCTGGAAGGAAGCTTATCCCACAGACTTCACTTGTGATCTAACCAAACTTCTCCTGATCTGGTTTAAGAGCTTGCTCCTAAAATTTAAAGACTGTGTCAATATAATATTTTCAAATTCTCACCAACTAGTGAATCCATTTTGTAGTAGGCATTAGGCACTTTTTTCAGAAGTATAGAACCAGTATTGCGGTCCACGTGCTTCCGAGTTGTACTTCCTGCCTTGGAAGGAAAAAAAAGCAATCCTTGAGTTCTTCTAGAGAAGGGTAACATCAAGTTCACACAGCAGCTAGCAACGTGATAAATCCACCAGGGCCACAGCGATTACTGCCTAAACTAACAGTTCATTTCATTGCTACAGATCACTGCTGTTGTCTTCACGTACGTGCCTCTAATTACCTTACATCTGTTTCATGTTTGAAGTTTACAACACTTGCCCACTTTGGCTGTCCTAGTTTACATCTAACACCAAACACATGTTTATGTTTACCACATACCAGTTCTGCATTCTTGGACTTCAAATTATATCAATTTATAATCCCATTAATGGAAAACGTATGAGAAGGATCCGGCTTCTTTAATAAAACTAGAAAGCACAACCATTTGGATGCTGTTAAGTACAAGCCTATACCGAAGGCTAAATGCTTCAATCAGATGCACCCTGCTCAGATGAATGGGCTCCATGAAACACTATCTTGGCTGCTGTGTCCAGGGTATTGGGCTGGAGAAGCCTGATTGGCTTCCATTTTCCGGACTCCATGCTCAAGTCTCCATCTTTAGTGGCAAGATAAAGGATGATCAGAGTGAATCTGGGTGTGCTCTGTTCAAAATATAATGTTTGAATCAGCATCCTCGAATTTGGCATTTTTAAAGTCCAATTTGTGAACAACAACAACAAAAAAAAAAATGGTTTCAATTTGGAGAATGAGAGGGGAGCCAGAAGAGCAGTGGGTGTTCCCAAGGCAACAGCTTCCCCATAGATAGCTCCCTGAGACAGGGCTGGATACGGTTTTGGACATCTATATCTACTGCTGAACAGTTTCCAAAGAAAACTACAGATAAGAACGTTATTTGGATCTTGGACCATTTCTAAGGGTTTCAGCTTTAATAAAAAAAAAAAATTTTTTTAAACAAAAAAACTTTGGGAACCGTAAGGGATTAAATCCTGTTCCCACATGCTTCCTTCCACTTAAAGGAGAAACTCCCCTCTCCCTTCAGACTACGTTGTGAATAAAAATCCTTTGGGGGAGGACTCAACTGGAGACTTGCTCCCTTTTAGAGAGCACCACGTCTATTAGCAGGAAACTTAAACTTCAAAACTAGAAAATAAATAAGAGGTCTGATGACCTTTTGATGATCTTCCTAAGCAGCATTCCTTTAAAACAAAAAATAACCTTACATCTAGCATAAACTAGTGGGAGATTGCTGGTCTAGAAGCATGGATGATAAAAGCAGTAGGGTCTTGAGGGAAATGCTCTTTGCAGGCTGAAGATTAGTTAAGAGTTATCTCTTTGGTCACCGGCTCACCTGGATGGGCACTGGGCATGAGAGAGCTTCCCCTAGGTATGTAAGAATTTTATGTGAAAAATCACGGACGTCAAATGAGATCAGAGTTTGTCCATGGGTACTGTTCTAAGGAAGTACTGGCCAAAAAACCACTCGGGGCCTTTCTGAGCTTTATGATCAGAGGACTTTTCTTTCACCTCGTGGCCCACTCAGCCAACACAATCAAATCTGGGCAGCGTCTTTACCCCTTGTAATTGATTCTGGCCCTGGGCAACTCCCTCCTCCACGGGGGCCCATGATTCCTCTTACGTGGGGCAGCAGGCTTCTCTGGGTCCTGGTCACCTGCATACCCAGGCAAAGTCAGCTCCCAATCAATCCAGAATAATGATGTCCTGCACAGCACAGTGCAAAAGTCTGGAGGGACAGGATGAAAGGGACAGGGGCCTCTTCATCGCACTCAGCAGCCTGAGCCCTGGGAAGTCACATCAAGGCTCTTAACTCACGCTTGCAAAGCACTATCAATACCTTTCATCTGGGATCCTTTCCTTACACCTTGGGGTTTTAAGTGGGAACCCCCAGATCCTTTAGGAGCCTACCACCCTCTTAGAAACTCTGCTTAGACTTTAAAGACTTTCCTGTTTGATCTGAGATGAGATCATTTTGTCTTGGGCTGTGGGTCACTCAGCAGAATTCCAGGTCAGTTCAAGGTTGAGCTTCACAACACTCTGTGAGAGGTGACCAGGGCCTCTAAAGCATCCTCCCTACCCTCCACTCTTAGTGAAAGTACATGCACACACGTGCACACACACACACACACACACACACGCCTCAGTCCTTAGAACCAACACACACCCAGCTACATGTGAACAGGTGAAGTCAGCTGTAACGGATGTGGGAAAATCCTCCATCACGTGCCTGTGTTAGAAGGGGAAGCTTCTAGTCACCCCCAGAGAGTGCCACCCTGCAGACGATGGACTCAGACCACAGACTTTACCCATTGCAAAGAAATGCTGGACATCCAAATTTGTACATGAAATATCCTGCTTTCAAGTGTTGGCTGAAAACTACCCAGCACCGTACAAAGCACAAACAATGATTCAGGAAGCTGCCTTGGTTGGGCCCTGGCCTGTCAGTTTTTCCCTTTTGCTTTGAAACCTGGAGGCATTTTTCTGGGAGAATCCCAGCTTTCAATCATTTGCTCTCTTTCTTAATAACTATTGCTGTTTATAACCTACTGGAGGATTGATGCGATGCTTTCACCTGCGTGATTTCACACGAACCTGACAACGACGGTACAAGCCGGTGTTTTCGTTATGAGCCATTTTTCGGATAAGACCACGGCACTGCAGCAGCAGCAGGGCATAACTGCGGCCCGCGGACTCAGGCCCAGACTGGCCTCCGGTAGAGTTACCCACTGGTAACTGGCTGACGTCATCTGTGTCCTCTGTGTCCTTATTTTGGATGTGTGGCTCCCGTACAAAGTAGGAGTAAATGATGGGGAAAAAAAAATACCCAACCTGGCCCAGCGCCTAGCACAGCGTGGTGAATAAACGGTAATAAATGGTAGCTACGATGATGGACACCAACCCCAAGGTCATGGAGTGGGGACTGGGATTCAGACTAGGTCAGCCAGCATCACAAGCCGGACCCTTCAGATGCGGGACCCCAGTGCATTCTGCCAGGGTAGGTGCCAGCAGCAGACAAAGTTCCTCAAGGATGGAGCTTTTGCTTCTGTGAGATGCGTTTGCCCATGACATTGCTGTCTCAGTCTATTCTGGCTGCTCTAACAAAACGCCATAAATTAAGTGGCTTATAAACAGCAAACATATTTTTCTCATGGTTCTAGAAACTGGGAAGTCCAAGATCACAGTGTCTGGTGAGAGCTCACTTCATAGACTCTGTATTTTGCTGTAAACTCACAAGGCAGAAAGGCCCGAAGGGGCTTCCTGAGGCCTCTTTATGAGGGTACTAATGATGTCCACGAGGGCCCCAGCCCTCGTGACCTGATCACCTACCTTGAAGGTTAGGATTTCAACATATGAAATTGGGGAGACACAGATATCCTTTCCACATAATAACCAATTCTGTAAACTGAAATTTGTATCTATTTCTTCTAGATATGTTATATTTTATAGAGAAAGATATGTGTAATACATTGATCATTGAAAAAACAGCTTATATGATATGGAACCATGTTGCTTTTTTTTCAAGTGTGTGTGTGTGTGTATGTGTCTGTAGGCATATGTGCTACATAAAATAAATCTGGAAGAACAAAAACCAAGGTGTTCACAGCAAGGGTCTCTGGACAGAGATTTCTTGGCGTTGAGATTACAGTGTTTTTCTTAATTGTCTTTTTATTTATCTGTAACTTTTAATGTTGCTCAAGTGCTCGTGTAATACTTTGGTAACAAGAAAAATATTCTATTATCTATTGAGAGCTGTCTCTAGCAGGGAGTCTCTGCCTGGTGGATTGCATCAGGCTGGAGTTGTTTATAGGCACCTTGAGATTTTAGAGTTTGCAAAACCTTCACTGCTGACACCAACTAAAGCCCTATCCCATGACACTTAAAGGGAACTGGAACACAGCACCCACTAGGAAACCTTAAAAATCCCCATTTTAGACTCCCCAAAGATCTATTTGGGGAAATGGCTTTTTTCACAGGAAGGGGGCTCCCTCATTTCTCAGAGAAGCTTTGCTCGGGGCATCTTTGTGCTAGCATCAAGCATGAAAGCAAGCCCCCTCTCCACCACCACGATGCTGTTGCCTTTCACTTCCATGTCCTGGGTGACAAAACCAGCCACTCAAATCAGGGACACTGGACAGAGCTCGGCTCCTAAGGATTCACACAAAGGGGGCTCTGAGATTGCCCTTAGGATGTCTTTCAATAAAAAAGAATGTGTGACAATATTAACCAAGATGTGTCCTGAGCCCCCTGCCGTAAGCTGATGGGCTTGGGGGATCCCTTTGGGGCTAGAATCAACTCTCTGAATGTCTCCAGTTCAAGCATATCACTCAGAAATTCCCAATTTCCCTGTGGTCCCTCCTGCCATATAAAGGACTCCAGACAAGAGGGCCAAGCTGAACCGCTTTGCTCATCCGCCAGCCAGTGCTCCTCCTCGTCTGCAGGTGCCTTTGCTCACATCTCTGCCCTCTCCCCTTTCCCCGCCCCCTCTGCACATCCAGCCCAGATCTGCTTCTTTTTTCCCTTCCCGAGCTTCCCTTTTTTCCCTTCCCAACTTCACGGACTACTAAAAAAGAAAGAAAGAATGAAATTGCTCATTCTGAAATTGCTAATGACCCACATGGGTTTAGGAGTAGACGTTCTAGGAAAACTTGCTCTTACAGGAAGAAAAAGTGGGGAAACTAGAGAGGGCCAGGCCTCATCCCAGGAAAGAAGTGGTTGAGCTTGTGCTCGGGGCCATCCTCGGGCGGGTCAGGGAACCATCTGCACACCTGAGCATTCCAGAATTCTTGAACGTAAAGCAAAGCTCTGCCCCTGACACAGCCACTTTAGACTCATGTTATAAAGCCAGATGCTGTAGAGGATTCTAATGGCCTTTCTCGCTGCCAGGAGCTGTACCCACACTTATAAGACCTTCTCTGTCCACTTTAGATGGACAGCATGATGGAGGAAAAGCCACCAGGCTGGAGGCAGAAGCCTGGTACTGACCTACCTCTGGCACCAACTCAGCAACTTTGGGGATGGGCAATGGCCTTGCCCTCAATCGCCAAAAATGGAGGGATTACACTAAACCCCTGGTTCCCAGACTCTTGGCTTTTATAGCAAAATTTTTAAAAGAAAGCTTTATTGGAAAACATTTTATTTGATCTTGAAGAGATACTGTTTAAAAATCACCTAATAAAAGAAGATATTACCAAAAAAGGGGGGGAGGAGAGAACAAAATCTCAGAGTCCAGATCAGTTCTTTAAATTGAGTAAATGTAGTTGCTTGGGAAAACCCACTCCAGGCCTGAATTCTTCTCTTTAGTTGAGAGCCATAGGCACTCTGGCCTGAAATGACCCTGAGGTCCCTTCCAGCATTGTATCCGAGAGAAGGGAAAATGAGGGGTTGGGGGAAGGCGACCCTGAAGGGCAGAGTCAGAGCCATTCCTTCAAAGCGGAGGAGGATGCTTCAGAACTTGGGAAAATTTCAGACTCTACATTTCAGCAAAGGCTTTGCAATCGAGTAAGACTTTAAGAGGAAGGATTTAAACATCCATCTGTTTGCCTTCAGGGACTCAGAGCCAGAGCAAAGTTTCAAGCTTGATAGGCTCATGGTATTATAACATATTCATTAGGCAATAAAGGATAAAATAGATGACTATATGTTTGAGGGTTACTCCAGTCTCTCATTTATACAGCTTTTAGGGAACTCACTTTATGTACTCTCAGCTGGAATGGCTCCTTCAGAGCCATCCCCCAGATTGAATAATTGTTCATTAAATGTCTTCAGGGAGGGTTCCATCTGTAGTCACGAATCCCCATGAAAATTTGTGGGAAAATATCCCTGCTCTTTCATTACATCTAAAACGTGACCACCCGATATTAAAACACAAAGAATGGTTGCATTTTAAAGGTGAACTACAAAACTGCATGGAGAGTTGACCTAATCCCATTTTTATGGGCTGATTAATGTCCCGAGTAACCAGGCTGGGGAAGAAAGTTAATGCCTGTCTCCTTTCATGGAAGGCACCAGGCTTCTTGGCTTTTTTATCAGAACAGTACATCGCTGCCACTGTGGATCCGATACAGAACAAGATTTAAAACCATGGTCAGAACTCCAAATGGACCCCACGTTGTTCACTCACCCAAATCCCTACCAGTTAGGGCTTCACTCCTGGAAGGAAAATAAAAAGTAAAATAGTCAGAAGCTGAGATATCTTTACAAGAGGCTGAAGAAGCACGTTGGCTAATATCATTGCAAAGATAGCACAGGCAAACATCGTAGTGTTTGCATTGAGGCATCTGGCTTTGCGCTTTCTCCCCTCCCCAACTACCTCCTCCTGGGCAGCTCCAGTGAGGGATTATTTGTTCCCATCCTGACTGCTTTCTCCACCCGAGGCTTGTAAAGGAGAGGAAGAGAGCTACCTTCCTTTCAAGCTCACAGTCAACCATCTGATTCATTTGCTCTTTCCTAAGGTTTTCTTCTCTCTTTCTCAGGCCACTTCTCTGCTTGAAGAATTGTGTACCCTTTGGCCACCTGTGAAGCCCCCATGCCCAAATGTCTTTCTTTTCTGACTTTTATATGATCCAGATGATTTGGGGGAGAACTAAACTGAATCTGAAACACACCTTGTGTCCCACATCAATCCTGGATGGTCTGGCTGGGGCTCGCTCTGCTGGCCTCTTGCCACACCTGCACCAGGTCTGACCAGAACAAGGTCCCTCTTAGGAGCCCCATCGGGCAGCAGTTAGAATGTGGAATTTATTTTTCCCTTGTGATGGTCAGTTTTATGTGTCAATTTGACTGGGTCTCAGAGTGCCAAGCTACTTGGTTAAACATTATTTCCAGGTGTGTCTGTGAGGATATTTCCAGATGAGATTAGCATTTGAATCAGTGAACTGATTAAGTAGATCATCCTCCACAACACAGGTGGACACGTCCAACCTCTGGGGGGTCCAAATGGAATAAAAAGGCATAAGGAAGGCGAATTTGCAGTCTCTGCCTGACTTCTGAGCTGGGGACATCAGTCTTTTCCTGCATTTGGACTTACACCCTCAGTGCTCCTGGGTCTCCAGCTTACAGGTGGCAGACTGGGGGACTTCTCAGCCTCCATAATCACGTGAACCAAATCCACTCTCTGGTGATATGACTATCTATGTAGAAAGTCACAAGGAATCTACAAAAACAAACAAACAAACAAACAAACAAAAAACCCTACTAGACCAAATACATGAGATTAGTAAGGTCACAGCATACAAAGATAATATTTTACAAAACCAACTATGTTTCTATCAACTTATAATGAACAATTGGAAATTGAATTTTTTAAGTGTATGAGGAGTCCTAAAATAAATATCTTTGAGAAACACTGCTCTAAAGAATGCCACTAACTAGGGGTGATTGCTGCTGTGTTTTCCAAGATGAGAAATATCTGACCCTCCTCCACTTCATAAATTCTATCCACATTTGGAAGGTGAGACCTTTTCCCAAAGACAGTATCTCCTGGTTCTCCAGAGCAGTGCTTCTCAAACCATCTGTGAAATAAGATCATTTTTCCCCCAATCTATCACAGACTGATATTCTGTCAATATACAATAAAAATAAATTACTAGCTGAAATTAAATGAAAACCAAAGGTATACAAAAGGAAGCCTCATTTTTTAAATTAGATTCAACGACATAAAATGACTCCATCCAATTGTTACAGAAGTTTCTAGAAGCTTTCTCTCATTTAGTGTTCATCTCATCATGAACAAGTGCAAAACACTTTGTGGACCAGCCCCAACCATGCACCACACTTCAAGTCATGCATTCCTAGAGCTTTGCCAGCAGGGCCAAGGACAATGGAAGGAACTATGAAAAAGTGACAAGAAACCCAGTATTCTAGAAGGGCCAGGGTCTAAATTCACTGCAAATCAGTACAAACCCTGGGAAGAGAGCCCTTGCGGGCACCCCTGCTTCTCTTTATACCGAGGTCTGCTCTCTCAAGGGTCTAGATGCCAGACTTAATTACTACTTCGGAGCCCATGTGTGACCCTGGGGTTTGTTTTATTAAATGTTAACCTTTTCCTTTTGTTTCCCTTTTCCTCACCCAGGGAAAAAAATTTAATTTCCTCCTAGTCTTCTAATATTCCTGCATGTTTTCTTTCTTCCCCCTCATTCTTTTTGTTTGTTTGTTTTCATTTCATCTCTCTCTCCCTCTCTCTCTCTGCATATATGCAACCACGGAACACAGAAAATCAAGACAAGTCCGGTCTGTGTACATAGCACATGAAGTCTTTTTGAAAATAGTTAAAACATTCTTCTCATTCTCTATCCAGAGCACTTTTTAATGCATTGATATAACCAACCAAGAATTCTCTCTCTCTCCATCTCTCTCTCTCTCCCTCTCTCTTGTACATTGAATTTAAGCGAAACTTGGGAAAGTTAAACATTGACCTTTTCTATGCTAGTCATGCTGGTGACCCTTTGCCTGCTAGACTCCATGTAACCTGATGTCTTAACTTTCTGATTCTAGCATATTATCAGCACCTGACAATTCCCATCACACTGTTTAACTTTAGTTCTGAAATATCAAGTCTTCATCTTTCTGTGGGAGGCTAAATGTCCCTGGACTTTCTGCTTCTTCTGGAAATAGAATGCTATTCTTCCATGAGTTCAATTGTGCAAAGAATTCCCACGACATTGTGTTCTATTGACTACTTTCTGAAACAAAGTTCTTTTCAGATAGTGTTATGAGTAAAGTCAATGAAATTGTCAAAGCATGTCTGTGAAGAAAGTTGTTTGAGTCTCTTTCACCGAAAAAGACATTGTCTGGATAGAATTACAGTGTCTAACTGCGAGGGCGGCTTTAGAAATACAATTTACATGAAGTTTGACATTTTATGACTTTGCAAAATATACCCAGATACTATTCACTGAAATTGCACCAGGAACTCCCTGCTTTTAGCTAAGAATTAAAAATCAAGGCTAGTAAAAGAGCAAATTCAATACACCATTTTTTTTTTCCCTACAAGCACATCTATGTTTCCAAGGGGAAAATTACTCTACCTCACAAAAAAAAAAAAAAAAATCTTTCAGAAAGGTTCACTAATATAAACCACAAAAGGTCACACAAATCAATTGATTTCTGCTTCTTTTGGTGAGAAAGGTCATTTCTAAGAAGGTGAGAGGCAACTAGAAGTAAGAGAGAGGATGAGATTCTGCTTTTACTCCATTCCTCCGTCCCTCCCAAAGGCCAGAAAAAGCAAAGTTAACAGTGACCTCTCCTTATCTTCAGAATAAATGGTTCATCAGAGAAAAGAATCAGAATAACTTCCCTCTAGCTGTCAAAACAACATAGAAAACTGGGATCTTCCCCCAAGGAATTCAACCTGGAAGGAAGAGAAGAAATTTCTTCTCATCCCCCAAAACCCTGAAAGAAGCCAGGCAGACAGTCCTTTCCTGGCTCCCTGGGAGGGATGGGGTGAGACTTGGCGGGAATGGCACGCCATCCCTAAAAGATAGAGACCCTCTATTTCCATCAAAGCACCATTGTCAAGTTCCCACTCAGAAATGAAGATTTGTGAACTTAATTTTATTTTTCTCACAAGCTTTCAGGACCCTGCTGGGGAGAATGTGGCCCAGGAACAGGGTCTAGGCAGAAACCACTGTTCACGGCATGGCCCTGGACAAGTCACTTACCAGTTTCTTCCAACAGTGGGGTAGGCAGAAGAAAACCCACATGTGCAATATTTAAGCACCATTTAAGTATTCAACACACGTGCAGGTGAACGAGAAGCAAAAATATTACTTTTGGTTGTTCCTAACCATGACACAGTCTACTAGTCTTAACATTTCAGCTAATTGTAAACAATTTTCAAAAACAGACAATTTCATTGCTCTATGTTTGTCTTCAGTAGTGGAAAAGTTAAGGTCATTTTAAAGCAGAATTCTAAGGTGTTTTGTTGTGTCATCTTCCTTTTTTTTTATTGTTGTTAAACTTTGTTTCATTTAATTTTTACTCAAGACACTAATTAAAATCAGCATGTTTGTTTCAAACTGTGCTCAACAGTGCTGTGGCCACTTTTGATCATTCTCCTGTTCGGACTTTTCTCTCATCCCTTTCTACCCACCCCAGCTCAAATTCTTAGCCTGAGGCTTTTTTGTAAATGTAAATTCAATTACAAACAATATTCCAAACAGGTCGTGCTTGTATTGGTTGAAAAAAGTAAAGACAGACTTGACCTTATAACTGTGGTATACACCATTTTCATTCTATTTAAGCCAACTTTACGGTGTAATTATAAACATTAGAGACAGGAGAAGTGACCCAAAACCTGTGTTGAAAGAGTAATAGAATGAAAGACCGGTGTGGGTAGAAATGTTCCAAAGGTGCTCAGCTTGTGAGAAAAATGCTCACACTGCCTTCTGCATCTCCCTCAGCACATGCCCCCAGGAAGTGGCCGGTGCAGCTTAAAGATGCTATGTGGATGAGGGACACACAGCTGGATCCCTGCACTGGGAAAGCCCCACTGATCAGTCAGCTTCTTAAGAAACATGCCTATGAGGCTGACCTCCAGGACCACTAAACAACTCACAATCAGGCCTATCACCTTCTTCATAAGGAAAGATACATGACAAACTGGTCGACTTATGATTGGTTCTCCAGTGATCCAAGCTGCAGTGTGGTTTTCATCCAACAGATTTTTTAGAAGCGTGGATTTGCATGAGAACCATCCTCATTCAGTTTGTGGATTACAGGCATGAGCTGGAACAGAATTTTAATATACCTCTTGCCTTCCTGGCTGGGGGGATCCTCACCAGCCCTGCACATGGACCCCCAAGGGGCAAAACAAAAGGCAGGGCCAAATGCTTGTGCTGCCTGGGCTGGAAGCAGTGAACGGTGGCATGGCCCTCTCTCATCGAGTCAGCAGAGCAAACTAACACCCCCGACAGGTGTGTATTCATGAACAGAAGGTGCAGAACCAGGCACCTGTTGTCACAGGCAGCAGGTGACATGTGCTTCCTGACTGTGGGGAGTGTTAACACACACTGCTCTGCACTGATGCTGGACACCGTCCTGGTTCCTAACAGGGAAGCTTTTCCTACAAGGGATATTGTGGTTTCAATATTTTTACATCAAAATTAAGTACTTTCCTACTGTCTTGAGCAAAATATAAACATGGAAGGTTAAATTAGACAAATTAAAGCCACTCACAAATAAAAATGATTAAACATCACTGGATCTTTGCACCCATCCAGTCTGGTTCTTTGTAAAGTAGGCGTGGGGACCCCTGTGTGTCAATTTTAAGCATTGAGAGGGTTTACGAAGGAACAACACCTCGTAGTAATGGCTAACATCGACAGCTTTGCAAGGGATTGAACTAAATCTCTATTTTCTTTATCTTATTTAATCCTCCCAACAACCCAAAGTGCTGATAATATTATCATCTTTGTTGTGTCAGTGAGGAAACAGAGAGGTTAATTAGGTCGAGGTCACACCACCAGGAGCAAGCCAAGTCGGAATTTAAACCCAAGGCCCTCAAAAGCCCAAACCAGACACACCCATACCCTCTGCAAAGACTATCAACACTTTAGGATGAGTACTTTGAACAATTGCTCTTTTTTTTAATTGGAGTGGAGTCGATTTACAATGTTGTATTAATTTCTGATATACAGCATAGTGATTCAGTTATACACACACACACACACACACATATATATTCTTTTTCATATGCTTCTTCATTATAGGCCATGAAAACGTATTGAATATAGTTCCCTGTGCTGTATAGTAGGACCTTGTTGTTTATCTCTTTTATATATAGTAATTAGTTTTTTTTTTTTAATTTGAAGTATAGTCGACTTACAATGTTGTGTTAATTTCCTACATTCTTTTTCTGATTCTTTCCCATTATAGGTTATTACTAGATATTGAAAATAGTTCCCCGTGCTTTTGACTAAAACAAGCTCATACAGAGCCCCCACCTAGTGAGAGATTTCATGGCAGACAGACCTTCCTCCAGCCTGGTAAGGAGGTGCGTTTTCCAGGATAGGAATGGAAAAGAGGCCAAAGGAAATGGCCGCTTTATTTTTTTCCAGACGAGGTATTTATGTGATGGATATTTGGAAGACAGGAGCTTCTCCCCCCACCCCTTTTCAGTTGTCTCCTGTGTTGGTGGCCCAGGCCCTGCTGGAGCACACAGACCTGGCTGAGAGCCCACAGCCTCTCTGCAGCACACCTCTGCCTGGGTGGGTCCGGGGACCAGCGGACACTTCGCTCCCAGAGCCCAGTGTGAGGGACTGCAAAGGTAGGGGCCCTGCTGGCCTTCATGCACCGCTGAGAGCCACGGTCCCAGCCACCCCAGAAGAAAAGGCCGGCCTTGCCAAGTTGGGATCAACAAATTGAAGATTTCAAGGCAACCTCTTAGGTACTCCCCCCAATTTGCATACAAATGCCAACCGACAGCCTCCTATTGTTGAACAAGATGGGTAAGGACGGGGTGTTGGGGGATTATTGTCCACTTCCAGTGTCTGTCACCAACCAGCGCCTTGAAAGGTTTACCTCCTAACCCGCTTCACGATCAAGTGTCAGGCCGGGGAAATGACCTTTGACATTCTGCATCCCAGATGGATGGACAGTCCCCCTTCAGACCGCCTCCTCAGTGCTTTGTCAGCCTGTGACGCCGTGGCTGGAGGCAGCAAATCCCTGGGGAGACCCAGCTTGATTCCAGCACCAGGTATGCAGAGAAGTTAGCCTTTCAAAGTGCTGAACCACAACAGTGCTGCTTTTGAAGAAAGGAAGCTTCTCTTTCCCACACTTTATTCGTATTTTTAACAAACACTGCTGGAAGCAGGTTGACGTTGGTTTGAGCCAGCATTCATAGAAAATATCATTATATGTATATATAAAATATTTTTAAGTAAATATAAGGAATATGAGAAACTAGAAACAATATAAGGATTGGAAAGGCATGAATGATCACCCTACACACACATGCTTTTGTTTGTTAGCTTGTTTGTTTGGGGGTGGTAATTGGGTTTATTTATTTATTATGGAAGCGCTGGGGATAGCACCTAGGACCTCGTGCATGCTGAGCACACACTCTGCCACTGAGCTCTACCCTCCCCCCTCACATTTTAAAAACATTTACCTTTGGTTATTTAATGTACACATAACTAAGTTTCTTAAGAGAACACTATATAATAGAAGAAAGCTATATAAAAGTCTAAATTATAAAATTGTAAGTGGATACATCGGAACCAGTTGAGTTTTGAAGTGAAAGGTAAACTAACAAAAATGTGGAGTGTTTGAGGGAGGGGGAGGTAATTTATAACTTTTGGTGTGTCCTTCAATAAAAGACACAACCAAGTATCCTGTTTTTTTTGTTTTTTTTTTTTAATAGCCTCTGGTCAGAGGTTCATTTCCAGGAGAAGAAAGAAGAAATTGCTCAAGTTGCCCCAGTGGGGCTGAGACAAGATATGGAAGATAAAATAGTGCTTTCGTCTGCAGATTCCAGACTCTCTCCCTTTCTGACCAACACAACTCTCAGTGGCTTGTTCTTAACTCCTTAGAGAAGCCATATTTGATGGAAACTTTGGCTATTTTAAAATACTAAAATGAAAGCACAGCTCTTGGTGAAATGGGGACGGATGGTATAATTCTTGGGGAGCACTGGTTTCCTTCAATGAGCTTGGAGGCTGCACTAACTTTAAAAGGGGGGCTGAACCATTCAATCTTAGATCTTAGCAATGCCTCATTAATTTTCAGAGCCCTTTGAACCGTTTCTCATCAACTTCCTTCACTACAGTTTGTTTATCTTTAGGCTTCCCATAGAAAAAATTATAAATCTGTGAAACAATAGTTTAGGGTGGAGAAACAAACAAAGACAGTGTTTGTTTATTTACTGACAATCTAAATTCAGATGCCTGTTGACAGGAAGCCTTAATCTGCCCGTCAGCACCCCTCCTTGGGTTGGATGACGGAAACCTACAAAGGTCCTGGCTCCTCCCCACTGGGAGTTCACAGTTTTAAGCCCTAAATCCAGGTGAGAAACACCGCATTTGCGAAGGCAACTGCAAATTCAAGGCTGTGGTATCAAGATCACATTCACTCCATTTAGTAAAAGTCATTCCCACCTGAACTTCCAACACTTGGCAAGTCAGACACTGCTTGAGGAAGGGTGGTGTTTTTCCAGTGTCCTCGTTAGCTCCCCAAGGAAATTCCAAGGGGACAAGACCAGGGATAAAAGGCTTTCTGTCTTTCTCTTGGTTTTGACTGCTAAAACAGTTTTTGTTCCATTAGGCTTGTTATACAAGATCTTTCAGAGTAAATCCACACAACAGCCTCTGACTATTCATTCATCACCACTAACATAGTCATCGCGTGTCTAAAAACCCACTGCTGATGTCTCACAAGTTCCAACATTTACTTACACACCGTCCTGAAATTGTTCAATGTAAAACCATTCCAGGATTACAAAGACAATCTGGCTAGTATGGCCTATATGTATACATGTGGCATGCAATAAATATTCACCTTCCCAGGGTTCCCGCTCAGGCTGAATCTAATATCAATCTAATCTGCAAGATACAGGAAGCTAAATACAATTTGAATTAGCCCCCGGGGAGGCCACAGGCTACTAGGTAGAGTGAATCTCCTTTAAGTCTTAAGGAATGACAAATGCCTTGAGATACTATCTAACCTCTTATCCAAAGTATCTCCCAAGACTGCTCATCAATGCCTTTCCTGTCACCCTCATTCATATTCATAGACTGGGGAAAGCTTGCAGATATATGGTTGGTAGCCCCCTCTAGTAATATATACATCTAAGCTCCACAAAGCAGATCCATTGGAAAAAATCACTGCCTTGCTGTAATCTGGTTAAACTCAGCTCTGCCACCTCCCCAATTCTACCTCCAAATTTCTGGAATGGCAGACAAGTGAATGTCACCACCACCACCACGCTGCAGAACGGGGCAGTGTTTGCAAATTAACAGCGATGTGTTTAGAGTCTAAACCGTACCTCAGAGGAAAGGCTGTCAAAATCGGAAAGAATGTTTCATTTCATTATTTCATTGACTCTCAAATTTCAGATCAACAATCTGTTTTTTGTTGCAGCGTAAGGACGGCATCACCAGAATGAACTGGGGACAGTTGGTGCTGGAGCAGTTATTTTTTTCTTGATAACTGTGACCCATAAAGTGACTAACTAGATGCACTCCTTCCAGGGAAATTAAACAGACTGTTCACTAAGAAGGTGCCTCCCCTAAAAGATTCACAAAGTCCCCCAAACCAGTGGGACTGTCATATGTTGTTGATTGCACTTATAGGGCAAATTGTAATTTATTTGTTTAGAATGCATCAGTCAGACACAAACTGTTCAAGCAGTTCTTAAACTTGACTCGCGATTTTCCCCATGGATCAACCATCTGGAGCAGCTGCAACTCTAAGAGAACTCCATTCTGTCGAATACCAAAAAACGGAATAGTACATTCAGCTAAAATGTTCTTATCCATAGCCATCCAGCTATTCCAAAAGGAAGCAATTACAAAGCAACATAATTTGTAGACAAAAGAGGCCAAAAGCAGTAAATTGAAAGCAAATATTTAAAACAGTAAATCCAGCCTGCAGGTGACAGGAGGGCTTACAAACCTCAAATAGGCAAAGATCTGAAATACTAAAAAGTCAAATTAAAATATTCACTGTATATATAAATAACAGGTACAAATACTCCAATTTTGAGGATTTGGGGGCCACTCTAGTTCATCCAAGACTCTTGTGTGTATTAACAGGAACAGCTACTATATCTCCTCACAGTAATCATACAAAGCGACTTGATTGCCCCCAGTGTATAGGTAACCAAACTGAGGATCCAAAGAGCCCAAGTCATGTGCCCAAGTTCACACGGCCAGTAGTTACTGAGGGAGCACATGAACCCAGCCTGTGAGACTCCTGAGTGCCCTTGACAAGTCGCTACCTTGGATGAGTTCAACCTTATCATACCACGTAGCTTTTGGAGGTTTGTATTTATTCAGGCTCAGAAACGGACAAGAGGACCAATTAGAGGCTGTAAGGGAAAAAAGCTGTCCTGGCCCCAAAAAAGGCTAGTTCCAGACACGTGATACTAGACGCCACTGCTTTCAAGCTTTTAGTCTATAATCAAGCCATATTGAAACCAGATTTACAAGCTCTTCAGAGGAGAGCTTTGTGATTTTCTAAAGCAGACATGTTTGGTATTTTAGAAGGTCAAACCCCCTATGGTGCAGTGTTTTTAATAAAATCAGTTCAGCAGAAATTAGAGACACACCAGTCAATTTCTCGGACGCCTCTGAGCCATTCAAAATAAGGGGGGAAAACAACATGAAAGATGTAACCACGGGCAGATCAATTTTTTCAAAACGGGCAGGATGTAAGGGGTGTAGATACAGAAACATCATGGCAAATTTGGTTCCATTTGTCTCTGGTTTGGGCAAATTTCCACTTAGAAAGGGAAAATTCCTTTTTGGGGGGAGTTCTATGTCAATATTAAACAAGGACTGTTCTGGTCAGCCCAGCCTTGTACTGACACCTCAAAGTAACGGCAAACATCTCTACAAGGGAAAAACAAACAAACCAGTCATCACCATTCTTACATCACCGAATCAGGTAGGTCGTTATTTCATGAAGGGTCCTTTATCTCTGCTCTTGGCAACCTCTACGCTCCCGTAAAGAAGCAAAAGGAAATTCTATATTTAGTTCTTAGAAAAAAAATCAAAGTTGAGAAGCCTGCAATATTTTCATCGAAAGGCCAGATCTGGCCTTAAAACTGGTGGCAAGAACATCAACAAATACAAAATGAATGAGGAGGTATCAAAGGGAGAGGATTTGTTATTAGGAAAAGAGACAGGGCCGGTCTATTGCATGGCTACAACTTGAGCCCCAGAACCCCCAGTCTGAGAGCCTGGGCAGAGCCACCATCCCATGGGAGAGATGGTGTAAACAGCCTTATGAACTTCCATGAGAAAGAAAAGGCAGGTCAGTCAAAACAGAACCAAGTGGAGACAACATTGTGCTCATCAGCCATTAAATTTCTGTGATCTGAGCGCCAGTCCAGACCCTGGCCTTTCCTGAAGGATGGAGTGCACCGATTTCAAAATGTTTCAAAGTGTATGAATTTCAATTCTTCGTTGTTTTATCTCCTGATGAATTCCTGAGTTCCTAGTTAACTAGTATGTGGAGGAAATGGGGTGAACAAGGAACAGCAGAGCAGGCAGGGGAGGAAAAGTGAACTCCCCAGAACTGATGAAAGGCCACTTCAGAGTCACAGAACTTGCAGGATGGGCCGCCTGACATGAGAAAGCAGAAGAAGACGTCATTCCATCTTCAAGCTACAAAACTATTGTCCTTTGACCTCAAGCGCCAAGGAGGTGATGAGGGTGGAAATTTCACCAGTTGGTCACTTTGATCCATTCTCTTCTCTTAGATTTGGAGAATTAGGCCCAATACTTCTTTGGCTTCCTCAAAAATCGACACACCTAAAACTTAACACCTTTATAAATTGTCAGTCACGCAGGCAAGAAGAACTGTCAGATCTCAAAAAGCACAATAGGAATGCTGTCATTTATTAAAACATGTATTTATTCCATAGCCTAATTTGTCTGGGGCTGTGGTCTATTTATTAAATAATCTAGATATTCATTTTTAGACCAGTCATTTCAACTCAGATTCCTCCATGACTGGGCCACTGCGTCTGTCTTAAGGGACCCACGTTATGCAGCTCATAAAATATTCCAGGAAATATGCAAAAAAACGCTTTAACAGTCATAGAAGAAAACCCCCTATATACTCAAATATGCAGGCTGTAAGTTAATTTTTAAGCAAAAGTTTCAAATATACAAAATAATTGAGAGGAAAAAAACCCTACAAATTAGTCTCACATTTAAGATAACAAAGACCCACTTTGGGGGAAAAGTACACAAATATGGCATGGGTTTAAACTCAGGCTGGGCAGTATTGCCAAAGTCCTACAGGAGTGGAAACACTGTGGTTAGGCTAACATCAATGGTCTATTTGGTTATGTTAATAAAAGAATCATTTGTGGAGGAAACTTATTTAAAATCTTAATTGATAAATAATGTTCACTATTGAAAATCTTTCTAAAGATTGAGAAGTAAAAAAAAAAAAATTATTATAACACTGTGTGGAAGGAAGGTTCACAAACTGGGTGTTTGGTACCATAACATTTGGTTACTTTGGGGTCCAAAACGTTTAATTAGGTTTGAGACAGAATAAACAATGAAAGAATTAACAGTAAAAGTAGACAGTGACTAACTTTACCAAAAAAAGTTTTTGTTTTTTTTTTTAATGGAGGTACTGGGGATTGAACCCAGGACCTCATGCATGCCAAGCATGTGCTCTACCACTGAGCTACAACCCCACTCCCTTTGTTTTTCTGTTTTGATTGGAGGTAGACACATTTAAAAATGTATTCCAGAGCCACGGGACCAAGGTGACAATTATTATTACCCTTTGCTAAGGCAACTTCAGAAATGGATCAATTATATCTGACCTGGTCTAAGTAAGTTTCAGATTTCTCTTATATGAAAGCGAAAACACCAGAATTATCCTAACAAAAAACCGTGGGTAAGACACTGACTGATGGGCAGTATACATTTAGAAATTCTCCGCACTGTAAGAAAATTACCTACGCACCACGGAAGAATAAACAAGACCTTGGTCTTGTTTAAAAAAAAAAAAAAAATCAAGCCAAAATCTATAGTTGAGACTCTACTCTGAACAATGACAGATCTTCATCTGTATAATTAACATGTAGGTCCTTATCCTTCCCACTTAGTTTTTAATTTATGACAAGACACCGCTAAAGTTCAGACAAAATATATATATATACATATATATATATATATATATATATTTTAAATCTTTACAATAAATCAAGATGTAGGAGCTTACACAGAGCACATTTTTGTTTATTTAAGGTACTCAATTCCAGCTCCCTCTGGATGAGAATAACCCTGGTAACAGTGTACAGAGTCTGCCCTTTGCTTTTTGTCATTTTAAAGCAAATAATTCATTTCGACTGTACGTCTGTGCAAATAATCCTTCAGAAGAAACATCCAAGATTCTGTTTGCAGAGGTCATCCTGTCCCTCCAAGGTGATTCCATGGAGTTTATTTTTCTTCAGATAAAGTGCTCCTGTCCAGCAGAACTCAGAGGCCTTCAAGGGTCCCAGCAGGTCAGTTCGGGGGGAGGCTCCGTCATACGAACTCCAGCTTCCCATGCCCGCTGTACATGCCCCAGTGCACGAGGGACAGAATCCTCTCGTGGCCGAGGTCGGCTTGTCTCATCTTGTCGCAGCTCAGACAGCAGTTCTCGTGGCCGCTGGCAGGCACCATGCACTCCAGGTCAAGCTTGGCCACCTGCCCCTTCCTGGAGTGGTGTCCGTGGAAGCTATAGTGCAGGCGGGACAGCATCTGCTGCCGCTGGTCCCGCAGCCTCCTGTTCTCACTCCGGAGCATCCTCAGCGCCAGCATGATCAGCAGCACCAGGATCAGCCCCCCAGCGATGGGAACGGCGATCACCGCTGCCCGGAACCACAGCTCCTTGGAGGAGGTCAGCTCCTGCACTTTGGTGATGAGGTTCCGGCTGCCATCAGGCTGATACCTGTTCCCTTGGCCTAGAGGAGGACAAGCAAAGTGGTCAGTCCGTGGGAACCCCTCCTGGAGACAGCCATGCGCCTCTCTCCAGTCTCCTCATTCATCAAGGCACCCCGTTAAAAAGAAGTTTCCAATTCGATCAATATTCAGAACAGAAACGTTGCAAGACGAAGCAGAAGCTTCCAAAGACGTGTTTACAGACTGTCATTACTGATTAGTTATGGTCTTTTAGTGGCCGCAAAATGTCAAAAAAACAGGCAAAGCCTATTCTGCAGACAGACATCTAATGCTCAGGGAGACATGAAAGCTACTCCAGATACGCACCCAGCCAGGCTTCTCCCTCTCTAATTACATTAACAACAAAATCAATAGCAGACAAAGTCGTGGCTGTCACAAGCTTATAGATCGGGCCAGAGTTTGGTCTGGGAGGGCTTCTACCTACCTGAGGCGTCCCCCCTGGGAGGGGCAAGCACATCCTGCAGCCCTCTGTAATTGCACATATCTTCGTGACAGCACCCCAACGTGGGTACCGTGGTGCCGGAGTGGTTTCGTGCCTGTTTGGCTTGGCAGGCATCTGCTGTGCTCGCGAGAAAGTCCAGGCAGCCATGGGTGAGTGGGGAATTCGTGTTCTGAGGATCAAGGAGTCTGGAGAAGCAGGCGCTCAGCTCAGATTTACACATATAACCAGTAGCCACGCAGTGGGCGGCATCACAGTAGCATCTGATTTCACCTGAAAACAGGAAATTGCATCAAACTGCTTCAGAGACCCACTACAGCATCTACTCCAGCCACTGCAAATTTCAAAGGCACTCACTTCACAGAATAGTCAGCTGAGGGCTGAGAAGGATGGTCCGTGCAGACTGGAAAAGCTCTTTGTGCAAGCCAGTGTTTAAACCCCAATCCAGGTGAATATCATTTTAGAAATGTATTAACCCCAGGAGTAGAGAATCAAGGCTGCATTTAGGTTTCAGATAAGTTAACAAGTAATTAAAAACACTTGTTTTTGAAAGGAAAAAAATCATCAATAATTTCTCCTCCTGGAAGGCAAATTACATTATTTATTCATTTTAATCCTACGTGACTGTACAACATAAAATGCTAGGCTTTTTGATTTTGTCAGTATAAATATTTGATCGGAACTGCTGAATTGTTTACTACCTTGAAGGGCAGTGCCAAGATTTAAGAGCTTTAGCTAACACCTTATAAAGTTATTAACTAGAAACACAACAATCTAGAAATTGCTCCGGTCAGGAGGTTTTAAAACTATGAAACTGGGCAGCTATTTGCAACCTCTCTAGAAAAGGCAAACTTTGCCTATAAAGATCTGTTCATGCAGGGGAGCTTTTAGTCAGTATATTGTAAAACAGGAACTAGGCAGTTTACAATTAGTGGTTTGCTTGCCAAAGTCAATTTCTTTCAGCCCAAATGGAAAGTCATAAAACCAAGGGCAGGGAGGAGGGGGTAAAACTGCAAGGCTCCCTTCTCCTCCCCCTAACTCCCCAGTTTTACGTGTAATTCAACATGGGATCTAAAAGGGGAAACACTGAAACTGAAAATCCTCTGCTGGTTGAATGAAAAATCCTTGAGGAAACCTCAAATTTTTCTACAGGAAGTGATTAAAAGTCTCCTTTATAAAACTTAGTTTGTGAGTTGCAAGTCACATTAACATCTTACCACAAGGCAGGATCTGAGGCTTTTATGCTCACTTCTAGTTGAAATAATCTGGATCTGGGAGTTATCACTCCTACCATGGCTGACCCCGTGGACCCCCGCCACTGTCACGTGTCACAGCTGAAGATACTGTGAATCAATTTAATGCACACATCTCTCCCCAGCTTCCCCGTCTGAAGTTCTGTCTGGTTACAGAAACCTCCCCTCTGAAACTAAACACCGGGCACTTGTGCTTTATAAACTTCTTCCCACCCTCACCTCTCTTCCTCCTCCTCTCATGAATGCCTGAGTAAGACGTCTCATTTAATTATCTGTCCAAATTCCAGGCCACCGTATGGTATGCTCAGCTTTTCACCAGAGGCTGCTAATGCTTCAGTTCTTAAAAAAAAAAAAAAAAAAGAAAAAGAAAAAAAAAAAAACCCAGCCAACTAAATGCAGATCTTTGGCAACGTGACTTGGCCCGAGCAAAGCCGGAGGTCTTGCTCCTGTCCTAACTGTGCTGCTGTCCTGGGTCTGGGCCCAGGTCCCTTTCTCCAGTAACTCAGACCTTCCCTTTAGAATCCTGCTTTGTAGACGCTCTTTTCAAGCTTACTTGATTTTTTGCATAAAGCTCACCGGTCTTAAATGGTGATGACTACACATCGCTAAGTCTGACAAATTCCACGTAGAGATTTAAAGTGGAAATAAAGTGGATTAAAAGTCAATTTTGATCCCATTCACCTTAGACTTCGTGCAGAAAAAAAGAAAACTGAACACAAGTAAAATGCTGCTTAAATGTTTATGAGAGCCTATTTAAAGTCCTATATTTTCAGTGACCTAAAACAGTCTAATAAAATTTTGACAGGTAACTAGGAAAAGCTCTAACAACTTTTTTTTTAATTGGAGCCACATTTGAGCAAGTTGAATAGACTTTTGTGTTACTGTATTAAAACTATATTTCTGCCATTTCATAAAGTTTCTTCCTGTGGCATGCGAAGGTCCAGAAGGGGACTGGTATTTTGAAACGGGGAACAATGCTCCTCTGTTGGCCCCTCTCTTGTTACTGTATGTAGTGATTAAACAGAAATGTCTGCTTTAGTCAAGATGGCTACAGGAGAGGCTGCTGGCTTCTTTTAAAGCTTTTGAAGTCCGCAGCAGTCAGAAATCTCTGCTCCCCTAATTATATCATTATCAGGCGCATAGTTTCGGTATCTGTGACTTCATGTCAGCCTCAGTCCGTCCCTGTTCGGCCGGCCTTTGATAGGGCCAGGAGGCTCCCCTCTGCAGCCTGCCAGGGCTGTTATTTAGGGTTAATTACACCCTTCCTTCCAAAATAAATAAATACTGTAGCCCATCATCCTCGCTGGGCTAGCTTATCCCTTAACCTCAGGCCTGCTACATGGCAATTAGAGAAAAATGGAGGGGGGGGGTTGCAAAAGCTAAAACAACGCTTCCTATTTTAAAAAAAATTATCTGTTCACAGAACAAACAGTAGGTAGAGTTCATGGCGAGGGAGGTGGGAGAACCTTGAAAACTAGAGGGAGTTGTTTGGGTTATTTCGACCTAAAAGGTGAAAGCCTGCAGAGAAAAAAAAACTGACCGCTGCCTTTTTTTTTTTTTTAAAGTAGTGTTTATAAAATACGAGGTGAGTGGGAAATGGGACCGCTGACAGAGCCTACTCCTCCCGGCCACTGAGAAGCAACACGGTCCATGCTTCTGCACAGACACACACACCTGGACACCTACACTCCCGGGGAGGCACACACTCGCCGGCTCACAAAGACACTGACTCAGAGACGCGCGCAAAGACACTCAGGGACAGAGACACATTTAAATAGAAAGACACTCAGATACCCCCCCCACACACACACACACACCAGACACTCAGGAGAGACTCACATACACTCATGGACAAAGACACACTCAAATACAGATACACACACAGCAGAGACGCACACACAGCCGAGACACTCAGACACGCGCGCGCACTCGGACACAGCGCAAAGGGGCCGGGGTCTGCGGTCCCTCCTGGCCGCTGCCGCCCCACACTCCGGCCCCGCTCCGCGGCTGCAAACGTTCCCAAGTTCACGACAGACTTGCACAAACATTTTGACAACCACTTGCCCTGAGGTCTGACTCCACCTCCCCGCGCCGGGCCCGGGACACCCGAAGGGGCGGCCGCGAAGCCACCGCCGCGACTTCTAAGAACAGGCAACTTGTCGCGACCTGCGGGCTCCCGCGCGGGAGGAAGCTTCACCCGCCGCTAACAACAAAGCCTTGGCAGCGGGAATCAGAGATCCGCGGAGGCAGCCGCCCCAGGACTCCGCGGCCCTCCCCGGGGAGCCCGCGCCCCGCCGGCCGGCCGGCGGACACCCACCTTTGGTGAGCAGCACGGCCATGGCGCAGAGTTCGAGCTGCAGCCAGATGAAGATGTAGCTGGAGTGGCGATCCATTGACGCCCCCCCACGGCCGCGGTGGCCCCGCTGGCTCCCGGAGCCGCGGCGCAGCTGCAGCCTACGGCTCCCGGCGCGTGCAGTGCATGGGTGCTGCCCGGGGCGCGGGACCGGGCCGCGGCCGGAGCATGGAGTGCGGCTGGTGGGCGCGCCGAGCACCGTCCGACTCTGCAGTCCCGGCTCCTCCGCTCCGCTCGGCGCCGCGGGCGGGCGGGTGGGCTCCAGGCTCCGCTCCGCTCCCCCTCGGCCCGCCAGTCCTCGAAGGCGCAAACCCCGAGCGCAAAGAAACTGCCCGCCGCGAACTCCAGCCTGCGCCGGCCTAGGTCTGCCTGGCTCCGCGCCGTAAATAGCGCCCCGCGCGGGGAGCCTGCCTGGCCCCGCCCCGCCCCGGCCCCGCCCCAGTCCCGCCCCGGCAGCGCCGGCGCCGCTCGATTGGCCGCCAAGCTCCGGTCACTCAGCCCCGCCGCCGGGGAGCGGGCCCAGACGCTGGTGAGGCGGGCTCTGCCCCGCGGCTCCGATCGGCGCCGGCGTCTGGGGCTGCGGGCCGGCGCCCGCCGTCTCCCGCGCTCCCCCTCGCGGAGGCCTGTGCGTCCGTGACCTTCGGGAGCAGCGGGTCGAGCCAGCCTCTGCCTCTGGCTCCCGCCTCCGTGATCCTCACAACTCGGCCTCTGGCCGGCGTCCTCCAGCGCGTGGCTTCCTTTCTGGTCCCCTGAAACTCGTGAGGGACCCGCGTGGCCGCCTTCAGACCCCTCCCCGCCGCGCCGCGGGAGCCTGGGACCAGTGGCGGACCCCAGGCGTGCCCCGCCGGGTCGCGTGCGCCCGAAGAGGGCGTCCAGGCGGGAGGCAGGAAGCGGGGCGGCGGAGCCCTGGGGTGCTTTCAGCCTCCCCCCCCCCCCTCCGCGCATCCGCCTCGACCGCCCGCCCTGTGATCAATAAAGCCCAGACAGACAGACTGTGGATCAGTAGGAGCCGCTCAGTTCTCCTGGGTAGACTGGGGACGAGTAGCCGCTACAGACACTTAACGAAAATTAGCAAATCCAAAAGCACCCGGCGCCAGCGAGACGACACAGGCCGAGACTGACACTCAATTAACCACCCCCCAAACAATCGCAGGCAAACACACCGGCTGACCCTGATCAATATCAGCCCCGCAGAGATCTCCTTTCTGAGATGCTAATTCATTTACTAAGACTTGGGGGGCTGCCGGCCCCAAAGTACCCAAAGGCGGCCGGGCGTAGGGGTGGGGGTGGGGGGTTGCTGTTGTTTTTTTTTATTTTGTTGAAGGGAAATGCAGCTTAAAGCTCTTATCTGAGAGAAGCTCCTTTCTCCCTTCCCCTCCCCCACCCCCTAAACCTGGGATTAACAAAAGTCAACCATTTGCAAAATTTCCTTTTAAGATCAGCCAACGTTTCACGACCTGATAAAATGTTAAGAGGGAAAGGGAAAGAGAGGGAGAGAGAAAGAAGGATGGAGGGAGGAAGAAAGAAAGGAGCATTTAATGCTAAGGTGGGACATGTAAAGTCAAATCGTGGAGGACTAGTGTGCAGAAATAAGGTTTAAGACTAAGAAAAAATATATATATATGTCTCGAGGACTGAAAAATCAACGTGAACCTTGTAAATTAAAACTGTTGAAAGTCCACAGAGCTGCAGATGTAGTTAATGAAATTGCCTTTGAAAACTAATGTTTACATGCAGAAAAAGTAATTTCATAAACTGATGCTCTGACCATGACTTCACTAGATCAAAATTGCCTCTAAAAGGAGGGGCGGGCTAGCCCAGCAGAAGTTTTGTTTTGTTTTGTTTTGTTTTGTTTTGGAAGTTTTAAGAGGAAATTAAACTGGTTAGAGCGCCAGGTAAAAAGCAGGCTCTTGTGAAGTGGTGGGCTGACGGGCAGTCCGGAGGGGGGTTTAATTAGTACTTCCTGACATCTAATTCTTTGACAAGTTAACGATTCTAAGGGGTTTATGCAGACAATACTTTTCTTGTAATGACACACTCTGGTTTTACTCTAGAGAGTCAATTATTAGCTAACAGGAAACTTTTAGAATATATTCATTCAACTATTTTGGAACACCCACTGTAGGACAGGCTCACTGCTTGTGGGGTTAAAAAGATGTCAGAACCTGAATAGAAAATCACAAACAATGGAGTTAGAGGGTGACAGAGATGTGGGCACAGCTGTGATGCACAGAGATGCAGTGGCCAGCCTAGAAAGGTAAAGAAAGAAGGAGATCTGCTGGAAGCAATGGCCTTGGGCACGATGCCTAAAGAATAAAGAGAATTGGAAGGGGACCGTTACAGGCACCGGGGACCACAGGAACTTAGGCATGAAGTTCACTGACTGCACTGGGAGATGTGGGTGGTAAGTAGAGGAAGGGTGGATGTGACCACAAGCATTTCTTTGTTGCTGAAGCATAAAGTGTGAAGCAAGGAGTGAGCAGAGATGCACCAGAAATGGACTATATTTAGCTGTGATGAAGATAAAAATACCTATTTGATGAGAGAGGGCCTAGGGGGACGTGCTGGTGAAAGTTGTATTGTAGTAAACACTTTCTGAGTGCCTTCCGAGACCACTTCAGAGAGTGTCCCCTTTCTCTGGAGTGGGCATTGGCAGCCAGACTAGGGCACTCTGCCCCTCTGGCTGTAGCAAGTCACATAACCCCAGTTGGACCAATTAGGTTCTCTCTTCCAGGTCTTTAGCCAGAGATGCTGGTCAATCTCTAGGAGTCACTTCATTGGAAACAAATTCAGAGTCCACTTGTCTGCAAAGCAAGAAAAAAATGACAAAGATGTGCAGAGTGGCAAAAACATTAGTCCCAAAGGATTCCCCATCATTGGTTTAACTTCCTGACCTTAGGTTTCAACTCAAGATTAACTCCCTCATGAGATCCCCTTTTCATTTAAGTTTCTTTTATTACTTTCAACCCAAAGGATTCAATCTATAGTCCATACATTTTATTGAATTAATATGGATTTTTGTTATTCCAGGATGTATCCTTTTTTTTTTTTGCTCCAAATACAATTCAGAATAAGAACGTTGTGCTCAGACAATCATTTCACCTCTTTTATTTTTATTATATTTTAATGGGCAGACTTTTTAAATGGCTAGAAATTAGTTTTAAGAGAAACAAGTCTGCACTCTGTCTAATGGTGTTGGAGCAGACATGGACTTTTCAACTAAGTGAACAAGAGTGTTTGAATCAATATGGAAAATCAAAATTGGTTTAGGGATAATATGTCAATTACAAGGCTACATCAATTGTTGAGAGAAGAGGCAACACTTTTAATTCAATTTAAGACTCAAGGAAAATGGCTTCTCTACAGAATTTTACTTGTGTTTTGTACATAATTTGTTCACTACTTTCCTACATGTAGGTTGATAACTAGAGAGGAAAGTAGTAAAATCTAGCAATTTTTTTAAAAATTTAAAGCAAGAAATGAAATCAATGACCAAAATTCTTTTCACTCTGATGAAGGGCATTCTGAAAATATAAACTGGGAACCAGCTATCTATACCCAAGGACCAAAAGCTGACTCTAGACCTAAAACAAAAAAATAATTACACATCACAAGATTTCATCATGCAGCTCAGAATGGCACACAATTTAAAACTCAGGAATTGTTTATTTCTGGAATTTTCCACTTAAACATCATGATAGTCTTATTACCTTCAAATAATATTCTAGATATGATGTATCCATGGACATATGTACTACATAATCACAGCACGCCACTCTGACACATTTTCATGGTTGTCTTACACCACAGAAAAACTCTAAATTTTATTTTTCTTATAAATAGGGAAAAAAAAAAAACTCAAGGGTTTTTATATCCAGATCCATTTTGTTAACAAAGCTGTAAATACTCTAGCCATCTCTGCTTACCCAAATAATGCCATTGTTTCCCAACGTTAGATGTGATTCCCCATTTTCAGCAGTGTCCCTCTCTTCACAATGCAGATGAAAAAGAACTCCATACATTTTGTTCAGAGAGAAGCAGGGGTGTTCGAGTTCCTGGCTAGCGTACAAAAAAACTACTGCAATCTAGAGATAGAATCTAACATTTCTGCCTGTTATACAAATCGTCTACCAACCAACAATCCACAGAGGTTAGATAACACTTTGAATTCCCAGTAGCAGGTTTGTTTTTTTTTTTTAAGTTATTTGTTCTCAGTAGAAGTTAGGAGTGCAGAGCTAAAAATGTACTTTCTTTGGAATATGGTCAAAGGTGAGAGATTAGCCCAGCCCAAAGGAATGACTGACTGTCTAGTGAAGTTTTTTTCTTTTCTTTTTTCCTCCAAAATGGAAAAGGAGATAAAGGATGGAGTGCAAAGTCCAGGGTATAGGATAATAGGACCTAGAAAAAAAAGGAGAAAACTGGAGCCCACATTCCCAAATGCCCATCCTCCCACAAACTAGCAAAAAGCCTACGGAGTCTTACAAATACCATAGAATATCGATTGGGTTGAAGTTTTCTTAAGAATTTTTAAGGCAACTAAGTTGAGATACAATAAGAAGCAGATTAAAAGAACTTTACTTTATGAACGTAACCATGGACATTATTTACAATCAAGTAGTATCAAATACATTCTGTGGATCCTTGGCGTAGCCCTTTTTCTATTTAGTCATGTTAATATAATCTCCAATTAAGCCAGTAGAACTTCTAGAAATTATTCAGTAATTCCTGCTGGTTTTGCCAACCTGATGCCAAATAGCCAGGTTGAGTTCTTTTATTCTTTTAACTAAAATGGCACATGCATCCTTGAAAGCAGAGAAATTACCTTAAATTCCTGCTTAAAGGAACACTCCTGACCCAGAATGCTGTTCAGATTAATGCCATGAATAGTCTTTTTGGGGTTCTACCTCCTAGGCTGAAAATACTTCACTTGTGTTTTTTAGGGTTTTTTTTTTTTTTAGTGTTTGTGTACAAACCACAGACATGCAGAAGCTTTGATATTTTCATTAGGCAGCCAGCCATTTACACTCTTGCTTGACACTGGCTGAAACCTTGTACCCTTCCCCACAGCCCCAAACCCGCCTGTGTTTCCACTGTTCTGCCTTTATCCATGCTTATCCGTGGGGTTGTGTTCCAAGACCTCCCACGAATACCTGAAACCGCCAACAGTACCAAGCTCAATATATACTATTTTTTTTCCTTTACATACATGCACCTACAATAGAGCTTAATGTGTAAATTAGGCACAGTAAGAGAATATCCACATTGCCAGGGTCACTCCTTTTGCACTTTGGGGCCATTATTAAGTAAAACAAGGGTCACTTGAACACAGGCACTGTGGCTGGAATGGTCCAGCTGATAACTGAGAGGGCTACTAAGTGACTGAAGGACGGGGCACCCTGAACAAGGGGATGAGTCACATCCTGGGTGGGATGGAACTGGACATCACGAGGTTTCATCACGCAGCTCAGAACGGCACACAATTTAAAACTCAGGGATTGTTTATTTCTGGAATTTTCCACTTAATATTTGTGGACAATTCAGCAGGTCACTAAAACCTCTGGTATTGGAACCTTGGAAAAGGGGGGAACCACTGTAATGACTTCTCATAAAGCCATTCTCTCTCTTTTTTTTTTAACTTCCTCCATTCATTTTTCTTTTTTAAAATATATTTTTATTGAAGTACAGTCAGTTTACAGTGTTGTGCATTCTCTTCTAATACTGCCTCTTCCAAGCTGAAATCTCATTGACAGAACAGAAAGAGGTCTTTTGCAGTGGAACTCTGAAATTATTGATATTTGCCCTCATGTTTCTGGCCCTGCCACTGTTTTTATTTCATAACAATTTTCTGATGAAATAACCAGCTATACAGTATTTGTTTTGCCATTTACAAAGTATCAAGCTATACATTAAATTTGATGTATGTGTTCAACCCAGGGAATGCAATGCCATCCAAATGAGCACATCTTCTAATATTTAATGCATTTCCATGAAATGTATCCGATGGGCAGAGGTTATGAAGAGGGCTGCAGGGTTGCACTGAGATCATCAGTGAACGAAATTCTTGTTCTTATCCTTTGATCTTAAGGGAAGAACACAATGCATTTTCCCCCATATTCAATAATCTTTCTTTGTTCCATTAAGTCCCCTAACACAAAAGCTCCTATTCTGCTGGGAATTTGTTTAAACACAATAACCCTCCACTTTCCCGTTCATAGTTTGGTGTCACTTGCCTACATTTTTAGCCTATCATTTCAAAGATATCATTTAAAATGTGCACGTTTATAGTTCAGTCAAATTTGTTTAATTAAAAGAATGAGAGACCCACTTAAGATTAGTTAATTTTGGAGGGGTTTCTCGTGCAGATACAATGGCCTTATTGTAAGGATTCAGCTAACCGGTGAGGTACAAGCATTACTTATCTTCCCGGGGAGCCAGCATCCCTGAGACTGGACACTGGAACATTTGGGTCTCTTTTTCCCAGGGTTGTCTTTGCTTCTTACCTCTCTACCCGTGAGCCGGCATCCTTTCCCTATTTCTAGTTTTTCCTCTTCATCCCTTCTGCTTGCTTTTATACAATCATAAGCCTCCTTCACATAGGTTGCTGTTCCTCTCATGGAAAGACCATCTCAAAACGCACAGTGTGTGGTCCCTTCTGTGAGGGCTGATAGAAAACATGGCTGCTGCCCCTTATCAAGGTCATGGGCCAGGAAAACCAGAAGGTGTGGGTAGACCAGCACCATAAAACATGATATATATACATATGCTTTTATCTATATAAGCATGATATTATATATATAATGTGTGTGTGTGTATATGTATATATATATATATATATATATGTTATCATTTAACTCTCCTTTTCAATACAAAAAGTATTAGTGAGTAGAATTAATGTTTGTGTTTTTTTGATGGAGGTACTGGGGATTGAATCCAGGACCCCATGTATGCTAAACACACACTCTGCCACTGAGCTATACCCTCCCTGCTATGAGTAGAATTAAGATCATTCCTTTAAATGCTTAACTTAGTGTGAGCTTATCACTTGAGCGTTTGCCATCATCAAAAATTAACTTAACATATCCAAATGAAGATAGCCCATCTCCTATGGATGAAAGACTCAGAACCCTTCCAGGATCCAAGACTGAAAAACCACTTTGTACAGGATTAATTTCAATAGACAACAATCTTGAATATCCTGTCTTTTCAGTTGACTATGGTGACTAAAAGAGTTTATCAATCTCCTGAGAAAGATGGGTATTTGGGGTGAATAACCACCTGGCTCTTTCCACATATGTCCTCTGGATACGGGAGGCCAAGGTGCCTGAGCATCAGAGCAAATGACCTTGCTTGCCAGTCTGTAGGGAATACGTGAGCCAAATGCATCAACTTTACAACCGAAAAGCCAAAACAAGCACTTCCCTCTTTGGAGTCCACCCCACACCACTCAGCTGTTCCTCATAAACTCACGGGCTTATGGAAAGAGTTTGCTAAAGAAGCAGCATTGTTTATGTGGCTACTCAACTTTCTTTTTCTATCTGGCTCCTCAAGGAGATTATAAACCCTTAATGAGCAGAAAACTGTCTATCATCCATTTATTCCCTTTAATGTCTTTCACAGCATAGTCTGGAATACATCTTATTTTTAATAAGTGAATGCTGGCGAGTGAATTTTAAATGGAAATGATTCAACTTTGGATATGAGGAGACAGCAGTAACTGGGAGATAGAAGACCTGAATTTGTCTCCATGCTCCATCACTCAGTGTGTTTTCATGAGACATGAAGTGTCCCCTTTGTGCCTCACTTTCCCCTCCCTGTGAGGACCGCAAGGGTAACATGAGACCATCTCATCAAGTCTCAAGTGTGAAACCCTGTAGAATTGTTAGATGATTTTCTTTAGAATCAAAGAGTTGGTTCAAGTCCATTTTTCAGTCATCTGGATATATTTATGATAGCTTCAGGACTTCCCAGCTGGTTTCAGGATTTTCTTCTCCCTGGAGCTGAGGATCTGAAGCACGAACGATGCCACGGCCAAGCCAGGCTGGCAGGGTGATGCTGCTCTCTAAACACAGCGCACATCTTGCCAACAAAGGTTACCTCCCATGACTGGTGATAGTCCAAGAATCAGCCGAGACAAATTGGTCGGCTAACTTATCATTACGCAAGAAATTTAGCTGCTCATCAGAGCCATAATTCATGCCTCTAGTCTTCTGGGAAACACAAGAAGTATCTTCCATCTTGCAATGAGACTTCTTTGGACTGTCCATGTGCAATTCAATAGCGTTTTTCAAAGAAGTCTGCTGTCAGAGAGAACCATTTCCCAATAAAGTCACGATTAATTATGGATGTGCCTGCCATGACCTGCACTCTTTTTTTTTTTTTTTTACGGGTGATCAATAAGATTACAGAAGGGCCTCCTGCCCTCAAAATGCTTACAATCCTGCCATCCCTCTTTTTGGTGACTGCCTCAATTTAACAAGTTTGTAGAAATGGGGGTGGGGGTGGGGTGAGAAATGGTACTGAGGTTACCTTTTCCCTAATCCTTCAAGTCATCCCGTGAAGACCTGCAATTTTTCTGAAAATAGGTGAGTTCAGGCCCCTGACAGCTGGATGCAGAGAACCAGAGCCAAAAGTCTGCATTTTTCTGTTTTTGTCAGAGGGAGTGCGTGGAGGGCTAACCAGAGGCTCTTCAGGTCTGAAGTGTTTCTGCATCACGCAGCCCAGGAGCCCAGCAAGAGAAGGGAGCTAGGAGAGCTGGCGAGGTGATGGGTGGTGGCCAAGGGTGACTCTTCCAACTCGACAGAGCCAGGAAGTTTCGGGAAAGTTAACTGCAGGCGCCACCCCTTTCTCCTGGTTCCCAGTTAATTAGAGTGGAAGCAGAGACGCACCTGGAGATCTTCGTTTGGGTAGAAAATAAATGCGAATGCGAGTTTCTTTACGTTCCCACTGCAAATAGAAAAGGCGGCGGCGGCAGTGCCATTTCGGGCCAGCCAATGGGACACTCGTCTCCGAAGACAAGATCCAAGAGGAGAGGGCGAGGCTGGGGGACTGAGGCGGACGGGCGAGTCGGGGCCGGAGGAGGGAGCGAGGGAGAGGGCGGCGAGGGAGGCAGGGACGAGGGGAGCGAGCGAGAGATCCCTCGGGGGACGCGAACGCCGGGGAGCGGCCCCAATTACCCTAATTGAAGGTAATGGTTCCGAGGCGCCGAGCGGCTCCTCCTCTTCGCATCACTCAGCCGAGACCCGGACGCACCCACATCCGCGCCGTCAAGTTCAGGTGCCGCCCGCTCACCTGCCCCGCTCCTCCCAGCTCCTCTCTGCTGCCTGCCTCACTTGTCACTAGTTGAGGGACCCTGATTTGTCCCAAAGAAAACAAGGGGGCCGGCCCTTCTGGTCTGGACCAATCCCTCCAGGCTAGAGTCTGTAGGGGTGGGAGAGGACGCCGACCCCATCCTGGTGCCCTCGCGTCCCCGTTCAGGCTATAGTTCTCAGCCTTTCCCCCACAAAACCTCTTTCCCTTTCCCCCTTAATTCAGGGAACTTAAGTGGGGTCTTCAGAATAAAACTCGTGGGAGCAGGGGAGTGAGAGGAGGTGGCGGATGAGATGGGAAAGGGATTTCTTGCTGTTTAACTTCTGATCAAAATGGGATCTGGGGATCATTTAATTATAGGAGGTCAGGGGTGATGGAATATCCGTTCCTGACAGGCATCCTACAGGGGTAGAGACAAGGCCAGGGTTTTTTTAGGGGCTGGGAGTGAGGATGTTTGTAAAATCCATAGATAGATAGATAGATAGATAGATAGATAGATAGATAGATAGATAGATAGATAGATATTTTGGTTACAAAAGTAGTGCATCATTGTAGAAAACTTGGAAAACACAGAAAAGAACGTGTGACCCTTCTGTGGCTGGGACAGATAGCAGGGTTCTGTTCCCAGCCCAGTTCCCTTGGAAGCACCAAACACAGAGAAGAGGCAGGGACGGAGGGAGAGGACGGTCCACGTGGATCCCATATCTTTCCTCCTGGTGTCGTGGGAATTTATTTTCCCAGCTCTTGCTAACATGTTATCATAAATTCTTGATAAGTCCCCCTTGAGACGCGCCTGGGACTAGACTGCCAGACCAGGAGCAGAATCATGTAACCCAGCCTGTGGCTTTTCTTCCCTGCGCATCACAGGGCCCTGAAGCATCGACGCTGGAAACAGGGCCTCTGCCCCAAACCGTCAACTACTCTTTTATCACACGTTTGAAGTCTTACCCGTGTATCAGTCAAGCTATTTAAAATAATGTGCTCACTCTCTAAAGAATGTAAAACATGTTAAAAAAAAAAAAAAGTTTAAAAAAGTTAAAAAGCTTGAAGTGGAAAAAAAATGAATGAAGGGCTGCAAATGGCAAAATATCCTTCTTTCTTATGGGTGAGTTGTGTTCCGTTACATATATGTGCTGCATCTTCTTTATCCATTCATCTATTGATGTGCACTTAGGATGCTACCATATCTTGGCAGTTATAAAGAATGTTGCTGTTAATAGCAGGGTGTATGAAGCTTTTTGAATTAATTCTTATTTTGTGGTTGGCTTTATTCCTTTGATAACTGTGTTAGTTTAAAAAGCTAAAGCTCTAAATGTTCTTAGAAACAATGAACAGTACATATGTGTAAATTTTAAAATATGTGCAGTATATTGTGTATATGTATTTATATGCAATATATTGTATATGTGTAGTCAAAGTGTAACAATTCTACCTAATAAAACTGGAAAGAAACCAGGGTCACTCTTTTTTTCCTAAGCCAATGCTGGAACGTTCACATCTACTAACACTTTAATTTTCCGGAGAATGAGATGCGCTGTCTTTGCAGCCCAGCTCTGTCGCCTCTTGGACGGTGTGCATCCTTGGGGTCTGGAGGCTGTGGGCCTGAGCCTGGGTCTTTCTCGCCCTCTAGTGGCCAGAGGGAAGGAGCCCCCAGCTGGGAGGAGGATGGAGCAGCTGCTGTTTGCTGTTGATACAAGAAGCCAGGTCATTCTAGGGGAAAATTAGACTCAATCTTTTAACCATGGTGTCTCAATGTCACGCGGTGACCTCAGTAAGAGGGCTGTGAGTCCTGTTTCCCACAGATTCTTAGGGCTTTGGACGATAATGAACAAGCTTCTCTCTATGCTTGAGGCCTGGAGAAGGTAGGGGCGGCAGGTCCAGGTACACCGTTATTGTCCTGAATAGAACATGTTGGCCAGCCAGGGTCTGTGGTCCCCGTCAGCAGGCAAGGGCTCCTTCCAAGGAGGAGTTCATATTCTGGGTGGCTCTGCTTCACTCCTTGGTTATTCTTGAATTAAAAAAAAAAACTAAAAAAAATTTTTGTAGGGGGTAATTAGGTTTTAATTTATGTATTTATTTTTCATTGGAGGTACCGGAGTATTGAACCCAGGACTCCTCGAATGCTGAGCACGCGCTCTACCACTCAGCCCTCCCCCACCTGCTGCCAGTTTTGATTCATTTTGAATGGAAATCTGTCCAAGGAACAGAACCACCAAGAGGCATTGCCCCTAATCTCTGTGTCCTAAACGTGCGCATTGTTCTCACAAATCCACAAACTGTTTTGGCTGACTTCAACTTTAAAAAGCAAACAGAACACCTCCAGAGGAATTCAACAAAGTTCCCCTCCTTTTCTGATCCGCATGACACCAGAGGAGGGTGACTGAGTGTGGCAGTGCTGTTCAGAGTGGACCTTGGGTGACGCCCCTGTCATCCCCCACGTGACTTGAAAATCTGACTCTCATTTGGGTTGAGATCAAAGCCAGGAGGCTAACAGGATAATTCAGCCTCTAACTCCACGTGAGTTGCCAGTCTAGACTGATCAAATCAATCAAACGGTTCCTCTATGTACTGAGAGCTACGTGAGGCCATACCAGCCACTTTTTAAATTAAATCATGGAAATGATCACGTCTGTCTCTGACTTTAGAGCTGAGGAAACCAAGAGGAGATTACATGCCCCTGCCTCCTCAAGGGTCAGACCAGTTGCACGGAGACACTGGGCTCAGGGCATCGCCCTCCGGCCGATTTCAAATGAAGCATCAGATTCACTGTTGAAGAGTGGCCTGCTTCTCCCTGGACAAGGGTATGGGAAGAAATTGTGAGTCTTTCTGAGATTCCATAGAAACACCTTTGCAATAGGAAACGGTAAAATTACCTCTTGGCAAATGGAGTAATTTGAGGGGGAGGAGAGGAGAGAGATTTGGCCGCTGAGAATAGGGCTGTTTATGAGTTGATTGAATCACCTTTACCCCTAAACCTTCCTCGGTTCCTACAAGCCTGAAGTAAGGATTTCTGGGAATTTGTTTTGGGGCCATTCTTGGATTTCAGCTCTCGTTGTAGGAAGCAGCCTGCCTCAGCAGCTGTCAGGGACTGTTTCCCCTGATGCTGGGTTTTATTTGCAGTCTCCCTCTGCTCCGAGCTTGGCCTTCTCCTGCAGAAGGTGTTCCCTGGGAATCCCAGACCCTGACCCGCAGCGCTCATTAGGTACATAAACAGAAGTGACAATGAATCACAGCCTTCACACCAGCCAGGCGCCTCGCACTAGTCAGGGAAGCGGTTTCCAGGGCTCCTGGACACCTCAGGGCTCCAGACTGAGGTCCTTACCTGATTTCCATTTTGAGGAGGATGGTGGGACACCCACCAGTCACTCCTGGAGATAACTTGATTTTCCAGAACCACAAGGAAGGTAGCTGTGACTTCCCCGGGGGTCCTGCCCTCTGGGGACCCAGCTTCCCCACTTGATCTTGCTCCTCCGCGAGGTACCACCTCCTTTGAGTAGCAGTTGCATGGAGGTTTGTGATCTGGATGCGCGAGAGGCAGTTGGGTGGAGGGGAAGAGCACTGGACCGAGAGCCACCGTGACACCAGCTCTTGGCCTGGGTTTGGAGCAGATCTCACTCAGCCCCTGGGGGAAGCAGCATCCTCACCTAGAAAGTGAGCCGACGTGGGAAACAGCTTCTCAAGTCCCTCCTGGCTAAAAACTCATTAAAATTTCAGCAAAAAGATTTTTAGCAAACTGAGAGCCATCCAGAGATGTCAACTGGTCGCTCCCTTGACATCTTCCTAGCTTGGATTTTACACCCTCTGCCAACCACCTTGTCACTTCAATTCGGTAGCAGTTACATCTCTTCTTCAGCTACGTTGGTTTGGGATACAAATCACTGGCTTCCGAGTTAATGGTTCAACCAGGAAGCTTTTCTCCCTGTAAATCTCCTGGCCCCACATCCACCCAAAGTGCTCCTCCTCCAGGGCCCTGGGAGGCGGTGGGCTGCTGTGAGGCAGGTGCACTTGGGCTCCATTCTCCACCTGCACCCTGGCAACGGCATGACCACGTCTGTGATTCTTGAAATCTTTTTTTCTGAATAAAGATGGATTTCATGGAGCTGTTTGTTATATATTTGGCTGCAGCCTCACATCTTCCTAAGTCTCTATGTTCTCATTTTTAAAAATGAGAATAAAATAACGATTTCATATGGTTCCTGGGAGGGAAAAAGAGAAACATTCTATGTAAGGCAAGGGGCACGGTGCCCATCACAGAGGAAGCCCTCGCTCCATTTGGCTTCCCTTGTTATTTTGATTACCTGATTAGGGAAAACCATGGAATCTGAGGGTTTGGGCCAGGAGCTACATGTTGCCCAGATTATACGATCGGAGAAGGGATGCCAAAATGTGTTTCCTGCTTCAGTGTCTCCCTCCGTTTTCTCATCTACCAAACGGAGGGCATGGTGATGCTTCCTGCCACCCAGGAACGTTGTGAGGGTCAACTAAAACATCACACGAGAAACCTCTTTGTAAACTGTGAAGATCTGTTACTGGCATTCTGAGGGACTGATCACTGAGGCGGGAACGCAAACAGGAGAAGGAGGATGAAGGGTGAAGAATGAAAAAGATGCTGAATACAGATTCCTCCTGCTCATAATCACGCCCAAAGGCCACCCTTGCTGTCTTTGAAAAGCCTGGCTCCCCAAATCCAGTTGCGTTGCTGGGACTGGCTTGTTCCACAGGCAACAGGTTAGTCTTACTCGCTCTTCAGACTGAGCTGTTCCAGACTCACTGTTCATGGTCCCTGGTGAACAGCACGCAGATAACACCAAATGCTACCAGCATCTCAGACACAACAGGGCCCCCTCCTCCTGCTGCAGGACCGTCCATCCCACAGGAGAGACCAGATGACAAGGGGGGCTTGACTGCGATTTCCCCTATGGCATGTCTATTCCACCAGGTGAGACCCACCGAGCAGATGGTGTATTTGGCAAAATCTATGGACACTTGCCGGCATGCCCCAGCTGACCTTCGAACCCACGAGAAAATGGATAAACACAGAAGAGTTAGGTTATCACAAGGTTCATTTTCTCCTAAAGTAACAAAAGTCACGACATGTGTGTTGAAGTCTGATACCCTCTCTGTCCCTCCCCCCCCCCCCCCCCCCGGCCCCAGGCTCTTCAGTAATAACATTACGCGCTCAGGCTGGAATGTCAACTTGAACTTTAGCATTTGTGGCACAACCAACTATAACTCAGCTTAAGCAGACTTTTTTTTTTTATTTGATTGAGTGTTCCAATTTACTCTGCACTTCCTGAGGCCCTTGGGTTAAAACAACATGATCTAATGCAATGAAAACCAGCAAAAAAAAAAAAAAAAAAAAAAGAAAGAAAGAAAAGAAAAAGATATTCTTTGCTTCCAGTAGCAAAAGGCCAATTGAGTCTACTCAAAGCATACTTAAAGTGTTAATCAGCCTAAAGGCCAAATGGTTTTCTCGCCTTCCTTTATGTCCACGCATTCAACTCAGAAGACTGCCCCCCCCCACCTCCACCCAGTCTTTTGATGGCAAATAGACCTATATATAACCAAGCATCTCTTGGAGATAAAAGGTGGTGTCACTGAATAGTTTTAAGGCAGATTAGGCTAAGAGGAAAAGTTCCACCTTCAATAATGAATTCTAGTTCTGTAACTCTCACCAGGAGTGTGGAGTATCAGAACTTTGTAATATTCTTGAGGATATAAAACCAGGAAAGGGACCAGGGAGAAGTTGGTTCTGACTTGGGCTTTAAAACAAGGACAGGACTTGGTGGATGAAAGGAGAAAAGAGGACATGCCTCACGATGAAGGCAGGTCTGCACAGGTAAGTGCGCATGCTCGCGCGCTCAACGCCTGTCAGTAGAGCGTGTGCTGTGTCCGGGAACCGGGCGAAACAGGGGCACGTCCGCGAACACGAATGTCTCCTGAAACGTACCTTCTTGTGAAAGGAGACAGAAAACAGAAAATAGCTGAGGCACATGTAGAGATGCCAGGTGGTAGTTAATGCCAAGGAAACGGGGAGTCGCAGAGTGACCAAGGGACGCCTCTCTGCAAAGTTAGATGGCTCTCTGCAGGGAGACTGTCCTGTGCAAAAGGTACAGTAAATGTAAAGGCCCTGGGGTAGAATTCTGTGGAAATAATGAAAGCATACATTCTCAACAGGGGAGACAGCATCTTAGGGGACAAAATTCATTCTTGGAGGATGAAGAAAATCTTACTCTTTTACTGTGTAAAGCACAAATGTAGAGACAGTACATAATCCTCTGTAATAAATTTACGGCATTAAAGTTTCACGGGGTGGCAGAAGAGGGTCGTTAAGGAAAAAAAGGTCTAACTAGGCATTTCCCTTTGGCTTCTCTTGGGGGCAATAATGAAAAAAAGTTAAGAAACAAAATTTGAGGAGCAATGAAGAGGCCAAGAAGGCCAGAATGGATTGAGCAGGAGAAGAGGACAGAAACATGAGGGATGGTGTGATAGGTCACTGTAAACCCTTTGGCTTTTACTCTGAGAAAATGAGAGACACTGTAGGTTGTCAACAGAGGAGGAGTGATGTGACTTAGCTTTTAAAAGAATCCGCAGCAGCAGCATTGAGAGTGGACTGTGGAGGGGACCAGTTGGGGGTTATTGCTATGGCCCAGGTGACGGATGATGGTGTTTGCTCCACCTAGGGTAGTGGAGGTGGAGGGGGTGACAAGTAGTGGATTCAGTATATATTTTGAAGATAAGACTGGCAGGTTATGCATGGAGTGAGTGTGGGGTGTGAAGGAAAGAGAAGAGTCAAGTATGACTCCAAGTTTTGTTCAGAGGATGGATGTACAGTGACCAGGAGGATGAGGATGAGGAGGGATGCCCAGGAAGAGTTGCTGTTGTCTTAGAGGAGGACCACTAAAAGCAGGGCAGAGGGGACTGTCAGGAGCTTGAGTTTGAGGTGTCTATTAGATCTCCAAAGACAGGTGTTGAGTAGACAATGGAATTTCAAAGTCTGGAGTTCGGTGGGGAGACTCAGGCTGGAGCTATGAATCTGGGAGCCGTTCATGAGAACTGGCAGTGATATTAAGAAGGTTGTAGGGTTGAGGGAAGAGTAGGAACAAAAACAGAGTAGACAAAGAGAAAACAAATACAAGGATGGAGCCAAACCCAAATATGTCAGTAATTACATTAAATATTGCTGGATTAACTGCTCCAGCTAATAGGCAGAGACTGTCAGAATGGAGATTTTATGCACATTCACTGTCCAAAAGAAATGCAGTTTAAATATAGAAAAACACGTAAACTGAAAGTAAATGGGTGGAGATGGATACATGATGCAAGCAGAAGGCATGAGAAGGCTGGAGTGGCTGTCTTAATACCAGGGGAAATCAGCTTCCAGGCAGAAGGTATCTCCAGAGATATAAGGGGACACTTCATTATGATAAAATGATCAATTCATCAAGAAGGCATAACAACCATAAATGTGTATGTGTCTACAGAGATTCAAAATACGTGAAGCAAATATTGATACAATTACAGGGAGAAGGAGACATGCCCACAGTGCTGGTGTGAGAGTTTCACATGCCCCCCAGCTCTTAGCAACAGACAAGATTGCTAATAGAGTAAGTAGGCAAAGATCAGGAAAAACCAGATCTGAACACTGTCACCTACCTTTTTAGGTGCCTGATAGGACAGAACACTGTTCTTTACAAGGACTTACGGTCCATCTACCAGGACAGACTGTACACTGGGCTAGAAAAAACTCTCAGTAAACTTGAAAATATTGAAATCATACAAAATATCCTCTCTGACTACAATGAAATTAAATTGGAAATCAGTAACAATAAGATAACTTGGAAAACCCCAAATATTTGAAAATTAAACAACACACTTCTGAACAATCCATAGGTCGAAGAAGAAATTATAAGGGAATTTAGAAAAGGTTTCGAACTGAAGAATAATAAAAATGCAACATACCAGAATTTGTGAAGTGAAGTGAAAGCGATGCTTATAGAGAAATATACAGAATATGATCTTTTAATTTAGAACCAAGATGCCTGGCACAGCTCACCCGATTCTCTGTTTTGAGTACTTCTGATCTTTTAATCCTGTCTCAACAAGGGAGAAGATCTCTCTGAATGACCGAAGGTCTGCAAGCTTATCCCAGGGTCCTGTCCCGAACTCCCTGAAGCCCAGGTTTCCCCGGGCAAGCTGCTTGGGCTACAGGAGAACTCAGAGAGGAAGGCAACCCTCCAGTACCGCAGGGACAGGCTCGCTTTGATGCAGATTTCTGCAGGGTTGGTGAGTAAGGCCATGAAATACAGTAGGATTCTGCAAAGTCCAGGAACTTTAAACATCACCATCCTAAATAAACTCGACATGTGGAGATGCCACAAGAAGGCTCTGAACACTTTATAGATATTTCCCCAGCTCTGGTCTAGAGACGTCACGGTTTTTTGGTTTTAGATCCAACCCTGATTCAGTTCTCTAGATAAATAAACCCTCCCAAGACCTGATCCTGTAGCTGTGCTTGAGCAGAACTCGTCTGACGTCAGCGGAAGGTGCCCAGAGCAAGGTCTTCACAGCTGAGGCTCGAACTCGTATTTAATCAGGTGCCTGCGAGCCTCTGGACGAAAGATCAGGCTCCCGTGGACAGTTCTGCTCAAGCGGCACCAGTAAAAATGATTGGCCGAGGCACAAATAGTTTCTAATTACAGTATCATCGCAAAAGTAGTATTTCTCACTTCTCCTTTGAATCGGAAAGTGTCAGGGTTTTGTTTTTTTTTTTTTTTTTTTTTTTAAAGTCCCGGAGCACATTCTACTTTGTGGAGGACCAGACACCTGAGAATCTGGGGCAAACAAATTCCAGGCAGAGGAGACAGCTAGAGACAGCAGAGTGGATCTGGGGTAATCTGCACGGCTACCGAAGGATGCTGGGTGCAGATGCATGGGGGGAAGGGAGGGCACCCCCAGCCCCAGGAGAGAGCCCTAAAAAGCAGGGAGGTCTGGGACATGTCAGGAGCAGGCAGAATAAACCGGCTGGGAAGGGGGGTTGGAGGAGGCAGGAGTGTGAGCTCGGGGGAGGGCTCTTGGGACAGCTCTCTGGCTGGACAAGTCACCCAGTGACCTCCACATCCTTTCCATCTGCCCCTGCTGCCTCCACCACCCAGCTTAGAAGAGGCTAGCACTCCCACATGGGGCAAAGTAGCTGGTGAGGCAGGCAGAGGGCTTGACTCTCCTCAGTTCCTCCCAGGGTCATTTTGTGCCACTGTTTTCTGACCCTCAAATCAGGACCATTGTCCATCAAGTCACTTACACTATAGGACAGGCTCTATGGGGTTGTGTGGTCCTGCTCTCAACAGCCTGGGTTTGAATTCAGTAGGTCAGACTCCAAGACACCGCTCAATATCCTCCCCAATAAGTGTATTCATTAAAATAAGTTCTTTTTCACTTCCTGTCTTTGCAGGGTCTGCTCACAGCTCTAACACTGACTTTGAAAGCGGAACCATTCTCTCCACCCTTAACGTGTCCTCCTCGCCAGTTTGGATGAGCTGGCTGAATGTAGCTCAACACTGCCACCCAGCGTCAGCAGCGGGATGGCCCGGTCCTGGTGCAGCTTCAAACACCTTCCTTCCCCCGACTGCAAAGGAAGATGTTTATTGTAAGACTTTCAAGTTAGCTTGTAGAGAATTATTCTAAGAGCCCACTTACACAGAGAAACGCCAGAGCATCTCTGCTTTGACCCCTATATGGAAATTTCTCTAATTTTTCTTAACTTCCAAAGTCCATCAAATTGTACCTGCTTTTGTGATAACAGTCTTACTGGTTATGTAAGGGAACATTCTCTTTCTTTCTTTCTTTCTTCCTTCCTTCTTTCCTTCCTTCCTTCCCTTCTTTTCTTTTCTTTTCTTTTCTTTTCTTTTCTTTTCTTTTCTTTTCTTTCTTTCTTTCTTTCTTTCTTTCTTTCTTTCTTTCTTTCTTTCTTTCTTTCTTTCTTTCTTTCTTTCTTTCTCTTTCCTTCCTTCTTTCTTTCTTTCTCTCTTTCTTTCTCTCTTTCTTTCTAAAACTTTCTTATTCATAGGAGAGGCACACTGAAGTATGAAGGGGTAAGTGCCACAATGTCTACAACTGACTTTCAAACGGCTCATGGGAAAGTGAGGGGGCGTGGGAATATGAGAGTTAATGACTGACTCCAGATGGGTGGTGCACAGACATTCACTGGACAGTTCTTTTAATGTTTAGTACATTTGATAGTTTTCAAAATCAGAAGTCACAAGCATCCCCGGGTGTTTGAGGAGAGAGGACAAGCATGGTCCCAAGGTCGAAATCCAGACTCAGGAATGTGGACCAGGTGTGCCCTCACGTGGGACTTCTAGGGGCCTGTGTGTTTCTTGTGGGCAAATCGATCCTGTGGGACTGGATCCCAGCCAACAACCTCAGAAGTAGCCCTGAACCTCCTTGGAGATAAGTAACTTTCCCCTGCTTGATAAGTTCAGAGGCTCCAACCAAACAAAACACAGCACTCAACAGAAGATGATTGACATGGTCAACACGAGTGTTATTTGGAAGCAGAGAGGATGTGGTCCCCTGATGCGTGGCTGGAGGGACAGCGCAGCTGGTTTGCAGCAGAGGAACCAGTTTTTCCAGCTTTACTGAGAAGCGATCGGCAGACATGACTGCGTGAGTTTAAGGCACACAACGTGATGTGATATGTTGCATTGATGATGTACTGCAAAATGATCATCAGACTAAGATTAATTAACATATTCATCATCTCACGTGATTAAATTTTTTGTAGTTAGAACGTTTTCTTAGCAACTTTAAAGTCTAAACTATCATTCGCTTTAGTCACCGGGCTGCACATTAGATCCCAGGATTCATTCATCTTGTAACTGGAAGTTTGTACCCTTGGATCAACATCTCCCCGTTTCTCCCACCCGCCAGCCCCTGGCAGCCACCAATCTACTGTTTCTATGAGTTCAGCTTTTTTATTTTTTATTTTTTAACTTTTTTTATTGATTTATAATCATATTACAATATTATGTCAAATTCCAGTGTTCAGCACAATTTTTCAGTCATACATGGACATATACACACTCATTGTCACATTTTTTTCTCTGTGAGCTACCATAACTTTTTGTGTATATTTCCCTGTGCTATACAGTATAATCTTGTTTATCTATTCTACAATTTTGAAATCCCAGTCTATCCCTTCTCACCTTCTGCCCCCCCTGGCAACCACAAGTCTGTATTCTCTGTCTATGAGTCTGTTTCTGTCCTGTATTTATGCTTTGTTTTTGTTTGTTTGTTTGTTTGTTTTTTAGATTCCACATATGAGCAATCTCATATGGTATTTTTCTTTCTCTTTCTGGCTTACTTCGCTTAGAATGACATTCTCCAGGAGCATCCATGTTGCTGCAAATGGCATTATGTTGTCAGTTTTTATGGCTGAGTAGTATTCCATTGTATAAATATACCACATCGTCTTTATCCAGTCACCTATTGATGGACATTTAGGCTGTTTCCATGTTTTGGCTATTGTAAATAGTACTGCTATGAACATTGGGGTGCAGGTGTCATCATGAAGTAGGGTTCCTTCTGGATACAAGCCCAGGAGTGGGATTCCTGTGTCATACGGTAAGTCTATTCCTAGTCTTTTGAGGAATCTCCACACTGTTTTCCATAGTGGCTGCACCAAACTGCATTCCCACCAGCAGTGTAGGAGGGTTCCCCTTTCTCCACAGCCTCTCCAGCATTTGTCATTTGTGGATTTTTGAGTGATGGCCATTCTGACTGGTGTGAGGTGATACCTCATTGTAGTTTTGATTTGCATTTCTCTGATAATTAGTGATATTGAGCATTTTTTCATGTGCCTTTTGATCATTTGTATGGCTTCCTTGGAGAACTGCTTGTTTAGGTCTTCTGCCCATTTTTGGATTGGGTTGTTTATTTTTTTCTTATTGAGTCATATGAGCTGCTTATATATTCTGGAGATCAAGCCTTTGTCAGTTTCATCTGCAAAAATTTTCTCCCATTCCGTAGGTTGTCTTTTTGTTTTACTTATGGTTTCCTTTGCTGTGCAGAAGCTTGTAAGTTTCATTAGGTCCCATTTGTTTATTCTTGCTTTTATTTCTACTAGGAGAAAAGTTTTGAAATGTATGTCAGATAATGTTTTGCCTATGTTTTCCTCTAGGAGGTTTATTGTATCTTGTCTTATGTTTAAGTCTTTGATCCATTTTGAGTTGATTTTTGTATATGGTGTAAGGGAGTGTTCTAGCTTCATTGTTTTACATGCTGCTGTCCAGTTTTCCCAACACCATTTGCTGAAGAGACTGTCTTTATTCCATTGTATATTCTTGCCTCCTTTGTCGAAGATTAGTTGACCAAAAGTTTGTGGGTTCATTTCTGGGCTCTCTATTCTGTTCCATTGGTCTATATGTCTGTTTTTGTACCAATACCATGCTGTCTTGATGACTGCAGCTCTCTAGTATTGTCTGAAGTCTGGGAGAGTTATTCCTCCAGCTCCTTTCTTTCTCTTCAGTAATGCTTTGGCAATTCTAGGTCTTTGATGGTTCCATATAAATTTTATTATGATTTGTTCTAGTTCTGTGAAATATGTCCTGGGTAATTTGATAGGGATTGCATTAAATCTGTAGATTGCCTTGGGCAGTGTGACCATTTTAACAATATTGATTCTTCCAATCCAAGAGCATGGGATATCTTTCCATTTTTTAAAGTCTTGTTTAATTTCCTTCATCAATGGTTTATAGTTTTCTGTGTATAATTCTTTCACCTCCTTGGTTAGATTTATTCCCAGATCATTCGCTTTAGTCACCAGGCTGCACATTAGATCCCAGGATTCATTCATCTTGTAACTTGAAGTTTGTACCCTTGGATCAACATCTCCCCGTTTCTCCCACCCGCCAGCCCCTGGCAACCACCAATCTACTGTTTCTACAAGTTCAGCTTTTCTAGATTCCACATATAAGTGATCTCATATGGTCTTTGTCTTTCTCTGTCTGACTAATTTCACTTAGCGTAACAGCCTCAAGATTCATTCACGTTGTCACAAGTGGCAAGATTTCCTTGTTTTTTATGGCTGGATAATATTCCACAATATACCACATTTTCCTTATCCATTCATCTATGGATGGACACTCAGGTTTATTCCACGTTTTGGCTGTTGTGAATAATGCTGCAGTGAATAGGGGAGTTCAGAGAGTAATCTTCAAAATAGTGACTTCCTTTCCTTCAGATATATTTCCACAACTGGGATTGCTGGGTCGTAGGGTAGTTCTAGTTTTAATTTTTTGAGGAATCTCCATCCTGTTTTCCATCATGGCTGCACCAATTTACATTCCCCTCCACAGCGGCAGAGTCCCTTTTTTGCACATCCTTGCCAAAACTTATCATCTGTCTTTTTGATGACAGTCATTCTAACAGGTGTGAGGTGATAGCTCACTGTGGTTTTTTTGATTTGCATTTCCCTGGTAATTAGTGACATTGAACACCTTTTCATGCACTTGTTAGTTATTTGCAGGTCTTCTTTGGAAAAATGTCTATTCAGGTCCTTTGCTCATTTAAAAAATTTTTTTTATTTATTTATTGTTTTTGTTTATTTGTTTGAGGGGGAAGTAATTAGGTTTCTTTTTTTTTTTTTTTTTTTTTTAACGGAGGTACTTGAGGTTGAACCCAGGACCTCATGCATGCTAGGCATGCTCTCTACCACTGAGCTCTACCCTCCCCACCGCTTTGCTCATTTTTTTATTGTATTTTTTCTCCCTGAGTTGTAGGCTCATACACTTTGTATATTAACTTCTTGTCAGATATGATTTGCAAATATTTTCTCCCATTCCACAGTTGTCTTTTCATTTTGTTTCCTTTGCTGTGCAGAAGCTTTTTAGTTCCATGTAGTTTCTTTCACTTGTTGATTTTTGCTTTGGTTGCCTGTGCTTTTGGTGTTATATCCAAAAAAAAATCATTGCCAAGACCAACGTCAAGGCGTTTTTCCTCTACATTTTCTTCTAGGAGTTTTATGGTTTCAGGTCTTACGTTTACATTTTAAATCTATTTCAAGTTCATTTTTGTGGGCGGGGTAAAAATAGGGGTCCAATTTCATTATTTTGCTTGTGAATATCCAGTTTTCCCAATACCATTTATTGAAGGCATCATTTATATCTTATTAATTTAATTGCCATAGGATGTTAAAATCTTTATTTCTATTTTAATTTCAAAGTAACAAAGTTTTTAATGTTTGCATATTAAATTTATAATTAGCTCTCACTGAATTTTTTCTTTAAGTTTTTTGTTTTCCAGATGCACATCACTGAAAATAATCAAAATTTGCCCGCCTCCTAACCCAAATTTACAGGTCACTTCTTTTCCTGTCTAGTTCCATTGGCCAGTATTTCCCTGTCAGTACTGAAGGTAACAGAGATGTCTTTTATTGTTGCTGACATAGTACGGGCCACGCCTGGTGTTTTGTCATTGAGCATGATGTGGTGCTGAACGTGATATGCTTTCCTGTTCTTTCCTCATGTCTCAGCTCAACGGTCATGTCTTAAGGGATCTAAACCCCTCACCTCCCTCCCTTGTGGGTCTCTAATTTATTACCTTGTTTTGTTTTCGTCATAGCAATTATTTCTGTATTGATTATGCATTTTGCGTCGAATTCTGAATTTTCTGTGCATTTACTTTTTCAAAATGTTTGTGATCGTTTTGCCTGCACTTCAACATGTGCTTCCCAGGAGCACTGACCTGCCTGGTATGTAGCACTTTCTATTTGACCCGCTTCCTGTTATCTCCCTGCTGGGGAAAAAAAAAAAAAAAAAAGAATGCGTTTCTATTTCCTCCCACCGCCTCACCACCTCCCGTCTCACTGCCTCGAGTGCCCCACAGCCCCCCGCTGGAGCCGCGTGGCTAAATTGCTTCCCTGCCGTCAGCAGTGCATCCCCGCCTTCTCCATTCATCTCTTGGTTGCATTTGGTCCATTACTGTTTTCTTCAAGGTCTCAGGCACTTGTGTGTTTGGGAGTGTCTACTGTCTTTGTATTTGAATGACTAAATATAACATTGGGTCACAATGCATTCTCTTAGACATTTTTTAGAACTTCAGAGACAGTGCAGTAAACTTTCATCAGGGAATGTTGCTAACTTGGCAGACTTTCTGGTTGCTTGTTCTGCTGGTGAGCTCAGAGGCCGTGCTGGTTATTTGCTGGTTAGCTCTCAGGTCAGTTTCCCCCTCACTTGGCGGCTCAGGGTGGCAGAGAACGTGCCAAGCTCTCCTGCCCTCCTGCTCCCGGGGACACTCTGCCCGTGTGCGCAGGCCTGGAAGTGGAGGTGGTGGGGCCTGCGTTTCTCCCTCTGCCTCAGTTGGCACCTTAATGGGTGGGTCGTCTTTTCCTTGGACCCAGCTCCCTGGAGGGAAGCTGCTCCCTGGAGGGAAGCTGCCCCTCTGTCTGTTCCCCAGACTCCCTGCCTGGCTGTTTTATCAGCCTGCCTGGCTTTACCCTCCACCAGTTTCAAATTCTCTCCTTTTGAGATACCTTGGGTGACTTCCACTTTCTGACTGGCCCCTAATTCAGGGCTGATTAGATGTACTAAATGACATCAAAATCTTCTATCTTCTTTTCTCCCCAGCCATCAACTTTTAAAGGTTATAGAACAGGTTTGTGCTTTTTTCATTGATGTTTGTGGAGGAATGTTTTGGTTCTTCAAATGCTCGGGTTTCATTAGGCACTGGGGGTTATTTCAGCTCTCTTACCCTGTAGCGCCACTGTCAGTATTTTACAGTGTCTCTGAAACACTTGTGCATGTGAAACAGGTAGAGATGCAGCCCGAGACCCTGCACTGGCATTTTAAAAATTAGAGCTTCTTCAACCATGGTAATTTTTCCTGCTTATCACTAACAGTTTGAGCTCATAAAGACGATAAAATGTCAAGGCATCCAAATGGAAAAAAAAGTGAAATTAAATGGCCTGTTGACTTGAAATTTCAGTGACTCTCTTCAAGTTCTCTTCTTTAATCACTAATTTTTTTAAAGAAAAATGAACACATTATGCTTAAATACTAAATTGGGCAATCCTCAGAGCAGATATTTAAAATGTAACTTCACTTGTTCATGCAAAACTATGTTGAGCACACACTAGGTGCTGGTTTTTCTAGGTGACAGGAAGCCACAATACACAAAAGAAACAAAAATTACTGTCCTTGCATTCTGCCCTTTTCATCCAAGGTAATAACCCTGGACTACCTAAACAGAGTAAGGACACTTGTGATCTTAACACACCCGCATAGACTGATCAAAGTGGGCAATTAGACAGAATGCATGTTAGAAAAGGAACAAGATGCCTGTTTATGAAGTACACACAGGAGCATCGAGTGCCTGTCCAATCTTCAGTCTTCCTACCTGGTCACAAAAGCAGGGAATTCTCACATCCCAGCCATTTTCCTTTCAGAATGGATGTGTATTAAGTTCTTTATCGCACGACACATCTTAGAACATGACATCTTTTCTGCCCACACTGGTCCTAAAGGTCAGAACGATCTGGTTGGATGTCAAGGCATCATCTGAACCAAAGATACAGGCCTACCAAAGCTTCCTACCTCATGAAACCAGGATCCAGACCCCAACCCCCACGCCTCCGCGTCACGCCCTGCAGAAACAGGGCCAGCTCCTGCTGCCATCACCCCAAGCTCATCCCATCAGTGTAGCATCTTGCTCCTCACTACTAACATATAGTCAGAGGAGGCTCTAATTACTACTGGTTGTTGATTAATCTTGCTTAGAGAGATCACATTTCATAACGTTACCAATGAAAATGTGTTTGGAGTTAGGTTTTGGAAACCAATAGTCAATTGCAACAATTTTTTAAGAAAAAAAGAAGAAAAAAAAGCTAGTTGCTGTTTCTTTCCTATCTTTCCAAGGGAAGACTAAAACCAAAACTTGGAAGAAAACACTTTCAGGAACCCTTGTAAATTGTCTTATATTCTGTCCACAGCCCTTTAACGTTCATAATTCATTAAACAAATACTTATGGAGTACTCACTACGTATCAGATACTGTTCTTGTGAAGAAAACTTGAGTACAGGAAAAGTGATGCTCTCATTTATGGGAGGTCACATTTATGGGAAAAGGCCTCTGAGAATGAATGGCCAGCAAGCTGGACAGTCTCTTGGAAGAGCTTTCCAGGCAGAGAAAACGCAAAAACCCCGAAAACGGACGGCATTGAGCAAGGGAGAAACCAGCGGACGAGATGAGACCGTGGTGATGTTCAGAGCCTTGAACGCACAAAGCCACGGCAGGAGCTCTGGGTTTTGTTCTGAGTGTGAAACCACTGAACAGGTTATGCATGTGCCATGTGGGGCGGGGGCAGGGGCAGATCAGAGCAGAAGCAAAGAGAAAGGTCAGAAGGCAGTGGCAGCACGGGGTTCGAGGACTGAAGGTGGGGCTGGAGCGGGAAACGTGGTGGTACAGAGCTCTCAGGCCCAAAACGTTGTGAAGGCAGAGCTCGGGGGTCTTGATAATGGATCAAACACAGGGTGTTACAGAAAAAATGGTTGGGGCTTGAGCGACTGGGGGAACCACGGCACCAGCTACTGAAAATGGGAGTGTGGGAGAAGAGGTCTCAAGCACGATCGGACTCCTCTTCTTCAGAGGACCTGCCGTGCTGAGGCAAGTTACACTAAGCCGTTGGGAGCTCAAGGAAGAGGTCAGGGCCGGAGGCAGTCCGGGTGAAACCGACCTCAGAGTGGGGTCCTCGAAGCCCAGGGCCTGACCAGCGAGCTGGGCAGGCTGCACTCTAGGGCGCTGCCAGCGGGCAGGGTCAGGAGGAAAGGGCACAGCAAATTAGAACAGGATCTCAGAATCCTGACTTTAAGCCAAATTTTTTCATTAAAATCACAATTAAGAAATTATGTGAAACATGACAGGATGCGACTGCTATTAAAATTTCTGGAGCAAAACCTGGCATTTTAAGTTTTCTTCCTCAAATGCAGAAAACTATGCACTCGTTCAAAACAGACTGTTCTGAAATAACTGCACAAAATAGACAAAAAGTATTTATTACTTTTTAGTGTCATTTGTACACTCCAGTACAAATACAAGAATATAACCATATTTACAGGTATTGAAAAGAAATCCGTATATTCAAACCCCACATCTAAATACAGTAGCTTTAAGTCCTGAACTACAACAGTTCTGGTTTGCAGTGAATTATTTCGCACCCTGTCTCCTCCCCTTTGAAATACTCCCTTGTAAGGTTGTGTTTAAACAGAACAGATTGTTTCTGAAATGGGTTAACAATTCTTTGCAAAGTTTTAAGCACCTCCTTTCTAATATTTTACAAGTGTGAAGCAGATATATAAAATTTCGAAGATAAAATCATTCATTTGGGCTATTAAAAGCAGCATGATGTCTTTAAAAAGAGCTGACCTATGGAGTTTTCAGTGTGCTTAACATCTGGAGTTATAGTCCAAGTTTTAAAATTAGAAGTTAGCCACACTAGTTAAACAGAAAACAAAGGGGAAAAAGGTAGCTGGCTCTGCAGGGTTAAGACTTCCTAACAGACCCACCTTCACAAAAAACTTCATCACAGTAAGAGTTTTTAAGGTTTGCATGTAACACTACTATTGTCCCTTCTAAAACACAGAAGTAAAAACCCTGAGGTTTCCTAGGGGCTTTTTATACTTCTGTTTTCAAACTATCTGAACCAAGGTGCCCACCAAAATGAGATAATGGCAACAGGACAACTAGACAAATAGTATTTTTGAATATTATGCCTATTTTGGCTACCTCAAGAAGGCTGGTAGCTGGACACCATGTCTGTACTAAAGTGCAGTATTTAAAATAATTCACTACAGAATAAGTGAATCAAATATTTTAAAAAATCATTTCACCAAATTTTTAATTTTGTTTAAAAATTCACCAGGAAATTTCAAATTAGGCATCTTCTATATTATATATGTATGTGAGCATTTAGGGATGTAGACATTTTTTAAAGTCAAAAGAATAAGGTGGTAGTCAATCAACAATTAGCAACTCAAATCATTTACCTTAAAATCACAAGTCCAGTTGCCATCTGATCAGGAGACTGCCCACTACATCAACAATTGCTCACTTCTTTCCAGAAAAGATACAGGACTACATTGACCAGCATTCCTAATGTAACACAGTTCTTCGCAGTTTCATTTACACGCGCTAATCAAGTCCAGCAAGTATCAACAATCTCACAGGTGTTAACATTTCATGACGATATAATTTATGACATTTGTCTTTTCTTACATTTTAGAAGTATCCTCAAGTTACAATATAAACCAGTTTCCAGTATGATTTTCATTCTTAATTACGCTGGAACATTTTTGTATTTTAGAAAATATCACCCACACTATCACTTACAGTTTATCTTTTTTAACTTATTGAAAACTTTGAGCGTTATCTTCTATATTTTAAATATGCTTAAAGCACAAGAGCAATTCTCAGAATGTTAGCATCCCAGGATGTGGTAACAACGTCAAACATCACAACATAAGCCCTTGGTGCTGGCAGTTCTGAAAGCACATGAATACATCTGCCTCCACAGGGAAAAAAAGGCTCTAAATTGGTAAGATTTTGAAATTACAAGATTTTTCTGCATAAAGAAACCCTTGTGATTTGACTTAATAAACTGGCAGTGTCATGCTAAGGCCATGTGATCAATATTTTAGCAAAGGGGAAAAAAAAAAAGCCAAGGTAATTTTATAGTAGCAATAGTTTCTTTTTTTATTTTAATATACTTTAGGAAACAATATACAAAGCTGAGCTTTCCCACCATTCCAGATAACAGCAGGTAGCTCCAATTACACAAATTGAGCGTTTTGTGATGGCTAAGAACAGCAGTCAGCACCAGACTTGAACAGTTAGCTACAACACAAACATCCTTCAAAATGAAATGTCATAATAGCAAGACAGGTAAACCAGGGTTTAACAAATGACAACCACTTGGGAAGTGACTTAATCATTCTTGTTGAATTTCGTACTTCATTAAATATTCTTATACACAATTTCCTGTTTATAGGTTTTAAACAAAACCTCCCTTAAGGAATTATTTCAATTAAGTATAAATGTTCAACAAGAATAGTTCTGATAAAGAAAACCCAGGTAGTTCAAATTCTAATATGCACTGACCAAAGGAAAAGAAAAATAACAATTTTTGTTTGTTTTAACATGTTTATTACAACAGATACAATTCACATCCGACTAGCTTTGTTTCCTCTTTCCCCTCCCACAACCATGTTCATTGGGCCATTTCCTTATATTTGAGCAATCCATGTACTTTCAGCACACATGCCCAGCAGTACTTTTAAGTCCATTCTTACAGGGTGCAAATGGATTTCAATAATTTATACAAACAAGTGGGTTATGCTCAATCACTGCAATTTTAAGCTACTGTACACAGGAATGGAAAGGTTATAGAAAAGTGCCATAGCAACAGTGCCTTCAGAAAGGAGGAAAAGAGGAGCCTTAAAAAATGGATAAAATCAGATCAAGGATTTCAGAGGGAAATGGAACACACGGGAAATGAAAAACATTTCTCTGCAAAACAAATGGAGAAGCACTGCTCTGATCATCAGGTGCAAGTGTGGGAACAGGTGTTTCATGATATTGTGTCCACTGCCCGTATGGTTCACAATCGTATCCTCAGACACAGATTGCCTGGCGCTTGCACTGAATTTTTGAAAATGCAAGATTTCTGAATGATAAATTAACCCCCCAAATTTTTTTTTTAAAAAAAGCTAATTTTGCAGACAGGTTTACATGTAAAAGGCTAGGTATTTAGCCACCTCAGCATTGATTAGTTTCGGATGTCTAAGCTCTGTTACACATGGCTTCCCATGGCTTCACTCTACAAAACATATTTACAACGTGAAGAATACATCTACAAGAAATCTACATTTCAAGGGTTTTACAAATCAACCTTGTATCTTTCCCCTGAATTGAATCTCACAAGACTCCCGTCCCCTTGTCATTTCTTTTGCCCAGCTTAACGGTCCAAAGTCTACTTAAATGCAGCTCAAAAATGTTAAGATTGGGCAATAGATTTACAGTTCCTGTACTCAACACCATGTGCAATTATTCACATCTTCACACCATGAAGGAATTCTGATTTTTTAGCTTTTCGAGTTCCTTAATTTGTTGTCTCAAAAATAGTATCCTGAAAAATAAAAGAGGGCATTAGAACCCATGTGGTCGTTACAAATGTTATGGAAAAACCAAACTTTTAACTATAAAAATCTCTTTACAAAGAAAATGAGTAACTACTCGTTAAGATGAAGTAAGTTGACTGGTTAGTCTACAGCCAAGACAAAATAACCACGGGAATACATAACATGTGTTACTATCAGGATGACAGAAGTCAGAGTGCTTCCCAGCTTTCTAACAACTCCCAGAAATCTCAGTGTAATGACTGACTTAAAATGTAGCTGGTGACTGTACCATCACACACGCGAAAGCAGCAGTTATTAAACAGGATAAGCTCACACTGCATGCTTTCTGGATCACAACACAGAATTAACTAGCCTAGAGCTAACTAGGTGCAAGAGGCCAGTCATTTCTGAAGAACAATTCTCAACACAAATAGGTTCAAAACAAACACAAACAAACAAAAAACAAAGCAGAATCAAAGTCAAATTGGCATGTGTGTTTAAAATAAATAAAACAAACCCCACAGCTAACTTCCTATATTCGATCCTCTCCTGTGACCTATGACATTTATTGCCCATACTGGTGAATGAGGCATAATCTTATAACAGCTTGACATTCGACTGCAGGTAGTCACATGTGACATGTGACTGTGGTGTGTGGGATACATGACTGTTTCAGTAAGTGGCAGTAAAGAACAGTGAAATTCCCTGAAAGTCAAACCATCTGTCTAGCAAGCCAAAATCAAGTTTGGTGTATGTTAGAACTACTTTCAGAGCAATCCTAGAGTAAAAAAAATATTCCCAGTTGATATTCAGAAAGTACCTCCAGGTATTTTAGCAGTTGAAAGGTTAGATGAAAACTCAGTTTTCCTAGTTTAATATAAAGCCCAACTTGGTATTTGCTAAATGTCTGTGGTTTCATAACTAGACATGAGATGTCACTATATGTCAATACAGGCAGGACGTGAAGCGCTGCCCTCCTGTCCCTGGGTCTGTGACAGGCACTATTTGTCACGATGCAGACGTCCCAGTCCAGTAGGACACTAGTAGGACCCTACATAAAGAAACAAGAGACAGAGCTTAGGCGGAAACAACTCAAGAGAGCGGATATACATCATTAAACTTCCTGTACTCAGTTCTAAATGTAACTTCCAAGGGATCTACTGCAGACGCAGGACAACGCAAACGGTGACCTGAAATTCCAACTGAAGTGTGTCTCAGCACCAGGGGCCACTCTCAGCTGAAGGGGGACTCTCTGTAATCTGTTGTCATCAACATCTCACTTTTTAAATAAAACGTTACTGGTACCTTAAAGTGTCATAATGTAAGAAAGCAAGTCTAATGAAGCATTTACCACGGGTGAAGAGAAATAAAATCTAGGTGTCATTACCATTCACCAGGAATGTTATTAAATTATGAAAACACAGTTTACACTACTATGTAATCTGATATAATACAGCAAAGAGAACTTTCAATTTCAGAAATGAAATCTGATTGATGTTCTTCAGTCCAATTTAAGATATATAACACTAAAAGACATTACAAATTTTATTTCAGTGGAAAACGTACCTTTGTTCTCGCAAAGTTGCTTGAATTTCACATACTCGGACTAAAGATCTTAAGTTTTTTAATTCAGTACAAATTTCTGACATATGAACGCTTCCCATGTTATGGGCTTCTTCTCGCAATCTTGATGCCTATAATTAAAGAAATGAAAATCACATCGAAGTCGTAGAACCAATGGCAGTAGCTGGAAATGTCCTAAGGTCCCTTATCCCAAAGCAAAAATGTTTCCTAACTTTTAGTAGCTAGTCTAGTGCGAGAGTCGTAAGATGACTAGTGCTGCTGACCCCTGAACAACACAGGTTTGAACTGTGCCAGGCCCACTTACACACACTTTTTTCAATAATAAATATTACCACACTACACGATCCACAGCTGGCTGAATTCAAGGATGAGAAGTGTGGGTATGGATTTTCAATTGTGCAGAGGGCCGGGCCTCCCAGCCCCTCAGGTGTTCAAGGGCAACTGCACTAGCATGGCCACAGCTACCAGAGTGGCTGCTGAGAGGAAAAGACACGGGCTCTGAGCCATCATCACTGCAGCTGGGTGACCTGGTATAGCCTACTTGGTCTTAAGGGCCTCATTAGTGGAGGGGGAAAACGCAGTCTGCACTGGTCACAAGTTCTAGGAAGCGGGGAAAATAAAGCACTCAGCATGGAGCTCAGCGCTGAGGACCTGACAACGGGGGCTCTATGTGAAACCACAAAAAGTCACCTCATAAATACCCCGTGAGCACCCAAACTGACTACAGACAATCTAATCAGAAATTAGGTGTTTTAAATATAGCTTGAGTTCAATGGTCCAGATGAGATTTTTCTCAAAGCAGAATTAAGCCGCCAGTCATTCAAAGGTGAGACATCTGCTGAGATCACGTAACACACCTGCTTCTCCGCATGATCCGCAGGCCATCCTTGGACATGTTTTATGAGATTCTCATTGAAGTGTGCTGCGAGCGTGGGTGTTAACGCGCACGCAGGCCGGGCGGATGAATTCTGGGGCACCACTGCAGCATTTGATGCATTACTACTAGAAGTATGATTTGGACCAGGTGACGGACTTCTCTGGCTACTAGAAGAGAAAACAACTGAATGAGTGGTATGTTTAAAAAGTGGTTTCCAGGTATCCTAGAAAATGTCCGATACCTTTTATTAAAGATATCCAAATTCCTAAGAAAAATTTGTTACTTTAACATCAAACAAACAGAACCTAAAACCCAAAGTATATTTATACCAATGTACTCCTAGCACACTTTGGGGGTTAAGAGCCCTTTAACACAAATGTCAGAGTTGAATTTAAAGTATCAGTGCTCTCCCAAATCTGACAGCAGAACTTGCTGACTTTGTATGCTACAAACACTAAGAAGAAATGGTCACATTTTTAACAGCTGTGGACATAAGGTGCATCTATTTTATCTTAAATACATGAAGATATGGAGGGGAAGAAATACATTGCCTTTGACTCTCTAATACCAGAACAAAGTACTTGAATCAGAGGGTGAAATGATGCGAAGCAAAATAAGACCAAAAAAGCAACACTCTAGAGACTGGGTATCTTCTCCTAAAGCTGTGTGCTCTGGGCTGGGGTTTCAGGACTTGGTGGTGAGAACCAAAACTTAATCACCCAAGTTGATTTCCTACCTGCTTCACACCAGACTTGGCTCTGAATGAATTTCAGTTATTTCCAAAAACTAAGTCTCCCAAAGGATGAAGCTTTCGTCACTGAGGATATTTAAAGTAATACTGCAGCCTCTAAAGACAGTTTAAAAGAAGACTTTCCCAAAAGTGTTCTGAGCAATGGCAACATTGCTGAAGTTAGGCAGACAGCTTCCCAAAGTGATTATTTTGAAGGGAACAACTCTCATTTGGATGTGTATGTTCTGAAATGCTTGTTTAAAAAACAATAAAAACAACAGTTGAATTATTTTGCCACCTCACAGCAAGAAACAAAAATCAATCAATGAAAATCATTTAAAGTTGTATTTGTTAATTCACAAAGAAAAGTCACAACATAATAGAGCTTTGTCTGACAGGTAAACTGTACAGGGCCAGAGCTGAAGCTATCAGGAGAGCCTGACAGACACAGACACACACGGACACACACACCAGCTGGAAAATACTGGCCTAGGTTTTAGCCGTGAGATTTTCGGCTTCATCAATACACTCAAATCTAAAACTGCTATGAGAAAGTTAACAATAATGAAGTAGTGTAAGACAAGTATCACACATTGTTACTCTCATCACATTCCACCAAGTAAAATTCTACAGAAAGAGCTACCTTTTCCAAAATAACCCAGGATTCACTATTAGAGACAGTCCACTTATTGTAGTAAGATCTGCCTTTGTAAATTTTATAATACAGAAAGCTAAGGCTATCCATGGATTCTTCCCAAGATCAAGTTCTACTACACACATTATTTTATTTATAATATGCAAACACTATGGCAACATGCCACATTAAGGAAAAAACAATGCTGTCTCAACATACAGCCTGTACTTACTTTGAACGCTGAAGACTTCGAGGAGAGACAGGTTCATGACCTTGCTGCTTGTCAGCAGTGACGGGCTGCTGTGTGGCCGACTGCGACACTGGTCCTTGCTTAACTACCGGAGTACTAGCCTGAAATGTCAAAATCCGGTAAGACAGGCTCCTACCACACAGGAAAGAAGCACGGGAACTAGACAGAAGCAAAAGTTCTACCAATGAAACTTTTCGATTATTTCTATTTGGTGATTTTTAAGATAACACGAGTCGTCCTAACTGCTCCATAGTAAGATTAGTGTTAGTGACACAGTCACATTTAATCGTGTAAACTATGTATGTTTAGAGTTAAAAAAAAATTTACTACTTGTCCGTATCAACTTCCAAATTACTCAAGTTTCACTGGCAGCATGCTACAAAACAAAGAACACATATGACTGAGATTTATGAATTTGCAAGCAAGACTCAAAGGTTGTAATACAAAATATAACAGCAACATTGTAAGGTCCTGTTCATAGTCCAATAAGAATAGAGGCCATCAATTTTCTGTGCTCTGATGAGCCACCCATGTTAAGATTTTGCTTGGACAAACACAGGCAACATAACCATAATAAAATGGGTTCTGCATTCAGAAAGACCTAGGTCTCAAATATTGACTCTATCACCAAAATCAGATTTAATAGGAGGTTTTATTTTCTGTATCTATTAAATGAGGCAAAGGGTAGTTGATGTGAAAGTTAATATAATTTATATAAAGCTCTTAGCACGGCAATTGACTCATTTCTATAATAAAAGTACAGGGAAACTGGAAAACATGTTCTCTCACATCTTTCAGAGTCTGAAAATTCTACAATTAGTAAGACTCAATTAGTATACCCTTCTCTATCCACAGGCCAATAGAGAACAGAGTCAATGCACAGAAGTGGCTCAAATGCAATTCCCTCCTCTATTCCCTCAATGAACATGCATCTAATCTCACTTACCTGTCATTCACTCCACCAATACCTCATTCTCAAAAGAGGGCTTTCTCTCCAGTACATACTCTAAAACATCATGAAATCTGTGTTACCCAAAAGTAGCTTTCCTCAAAGGGGCGTACCTTTGGCTGTGATGAAACAGGAGGAGTACTGATCAGAGGTTTGATGGGGACTGTGTTGGTCTGAGGTGTGCTTATTCTTGGAGACACATACGATCTTGGGGATGACGCATCAGACGTTAAAGACATTGGAGACTGATTAGATGGCTGGGCTGTAAATGAGTAAAAGAAATAAAAAGCCTTGGTAACATATGTAGGGAGACCTCTGCATCTCTCCACGTGCCCCACACCCCAAAGAGAGTGCTTGTCTGAAAGTTCTAACCAAGCTGCTCAGTGGGTCCGCGCTGACTAGACGCGCCGTCAGAGATAAGCACGCTCAGTGCGGCCCCCTGTCCCCCCAAGTCTGAACATATTCTCACATGGGGGGCATCCTCTCACCATGCTTACTTCCTCTTTCTTATTCTTGTAATATGCCTCATGAGACTAACCAAGGGCTGGCAGCGTCTTTTCACTCCGCACTTCAGAGGGAGACCAGGTACTGCTGGCTCAACCGATCAGCCTGCTGAACTGGGGCTGGCGGAGAAGTCAAGTGGCCCTTTCATTTCCCTTTTGCTCCGAGGTGTATCCTTCCCCATTGGATACTGTCACGGGGAAGAGTGCTAACTCAAGGAAGGACTCGAGCATTTCTACAGCCTCAAGCCAAAAACCATCTGACACCAACTTGAATCAAACTTCAACTCTTAAAAGATATCCAATAATTCACAAAGATTGAGGGCATGTCATAGTTTACTTCAGCTTTGGAGTAAAATGTCTCATTAACAACTTAAATGCTGAATTACATCTATACTACAGTATAGATTTGATGGCAATGGTGAAAGATAAATGTCCAAAGCTTGCTTCATCTAAAAAGATAAAGACAAATACTCCTGTGTACAGCAGTGTTACAGAATCGAACAAAATAAAATCATTATTATAGCTAATCTCTTCAAAGACTAACAAAATTTGCTCTGGATCCCACCCGCCCCCCCCATCAATACCATTCTAGAGTTATCTAAGAAAATAAATACCTTGTGTAGAGAGCTGAGCAGCCTGAGAAATCAGAGAAGTTAAGTTGAAAGCAGATGGTCCAGCAGTGAGAAACTTATGAATTATAGACTGCAACGAGGCTTGTGTCACAGCTGCTGTAAGAACTGTAAACACATTAGATCTTAAATTCAAATGAAAACACAGTAGCTTAAGTAACAATTTGAAAATTCAGAAAGAACCCAGAAAAAAACTGGAGTGTTTCAAACTAGAACTCTCAAAAAAGTCTAGAAGACAGGAGTAATACAGTGAGTCTAGACCTGTGAAATGCCCTCACAAGGCAGAGGAACAGAAATTTAATAGGCTTATAATAAAACAGTAGTTTCCCTTAAGCTAAAATTTAGGTGTTCAGTTAAAGAATACTCCTCTATGACTTTTAACACAGCAAAGAGTATTCACTTGAATTTCTGATTACATCACAAACCTACCCATGTACAGGGAAGGTGTTCAGCACACTACTTGGAAGTAACTGGATTAGGAGCAGCCATTTCAGCCTACTGCTTTATTCTGCAAGCTCAACACTCACACCCTACATCAACACCCACCCCCAACAATCTTCCAAATGCGGGTATTAAAAAGCTGGGTACTCTGGAATACCATGTATTTCTGAAACATAAGCTCTTTTACTATTGAGACTTTCTTAGGCTACTGTTTCTTCAAACTGTAAAAGCCCCATTTTTTTCTAGTAAAATGTTTACCTATCAAACAAGAGAACAGCATGGTTATTTTAAAGAATTAAATAAAAATACAGAAATGATGAGAATAAGAAGAATGGAAGGGTAATGACCAACTAGCCTGAGATAGCTCCATTTTTAGCATAAAGGAAGGACTTAACCTCATGACACTACTATTAAATACATGATGTGAAAATGCACAAAAATAGAAAACTTTTCCATGTTCATGAGAGCTAACGTTTGGATCTGGATGGTTTACAAATTATAACTACATCCACTTTACTCAGACTTCTCTGAGGTAGCTGCCTACATACTTCAGTAGCATACTGAAAAGCAAAGTTGGAATCAACAACACAATTAACTAGGAAAAACAGCATAATGTTATCCCTTCTCAAAAATTTTTAAGTATTTTAAGAACAATCTCAATTCCTATTCTTAGTAATTAGCATATTTTAATATTCCAAATAATTATTTAGCAACAGACAGGAAGTTTTTTGAAATATGCTAGAAATCAAGTGTTTTTGTATCAGTTTAAGCAAATATCCTTTTTTCTGTTCTTACTTGAAAAAAAAAATAATTCACCATACACATTAAGCTGACAGAACAGTTATCTCCAGGAACTACCACGCATGCAGCAAGTCTTGAAAAACATACAGGAAATCCAAGTACCGCTAATTCGATTACAATACCAAAGGCCCTAAGCTACAGGGGATATAAATTCCAAAGCATGAAGTTCAAATTTGACTTTTTAAAATGAAACAAAGACCATTCCTAAGTTGGGGTTTTTACTAATTACACAATTTTGCACAATGCAAATGAACTGTTTTGAAGTTGTTACCATAAAAATTTACCTTCATTTATTTTGGATATGTCCACATTAGAATTATTAAGTTGCAGTGTGGCTTGCAAAGCAGGAAGCAACTGTCTAAGAAGATTTGGGTCCTGAAGTAATGGAGGTATTGGTGACTGTGGAACAGGAGAAACAGGGATTGCTGAAGCAGATGTTGGAGGTGCAGATGTGGGGTTCAGTCCAGAGGCAGAAGATGTGGAAGGAGTTGTGCAAGAGTGTGATACAGATTTGTCTCCTGATGTAGATTCTAAATAAAAACGAGATAATAAGGCTGAAAAACATTACTTGTATTGAGGAAACTGGAACCAATGTCAAATAAGCAACATCCACGTGCAAGCACCTAACTCAAGCCATCCCACCTCATGTTTACACAGCAGTGCACAGAGAGACTCGGGAAGCACCTGGCTGACCACAGTAACAAGGCAGATAATTTAAACCCTGATTTTACAGATTGGAAAACTGAACAAAAAAGATTCATATAAATTGCCTGAGGTCACAAAACCTGGTAATAAAGCAGTGATTCAACCATCCATGTCTGAGTCTCAAAGTACCATACTCTTATTTATTTATTTACCACACTCTGCCTCAAACACATGTACAGGCATTCCTTGTTTACTGCAGTTCACCTTTATTACATTTCTCAGTTACAGCCTTGTTTTCCCCACCAACAAGCTGAAGGTTTGCCGCAACCCTTTATTGGGCAAGTCTATCCATGCCAGTTTTCCAACAGCATTATTTTTTAATTGAAGTATACACATGGTTGTTTTACTCATAATGCTACTGGACACTTAAAAGACTACTATATAGTATAAACATAACTTTTATATGCACTGGAAAACCAAAACATTCATACCACCCCGTTTGATTGCTATAATCGCTTTATTGTGGTGGTTTGGATGGACCTGAACCCACAGTATCTCCAAGGTGTGCCTGTATTAACTACATGTTCAAGTAACATTCCATTAGGATAAACAGCACAAAACTGAGTTTCTATGTATCATAAAATAACTTACAGTGAAGTTAAGGCCACAGTTAACAGTCTACTTAAATATGACAAAGGCCTTAACACAATCAGGATAAGCACCATGGTGAGCAACCCCAGAATTGACTAAATGTGATAAATAAGAGGAAACTCCTATTCTGAACTTTTATACTCAACAGCTGGGTTTTAGAATTAACATACTTCCATTCTGGAATTAAATTTAATATAAGGCAATAAACTATATTCCTATTATTTAAAGATTATTAGCACTAAAATGGATCTTTTTAATAGTAAAAAAAAATTCCACAAAATTCCACCCTCAGTGTTTAAAAATTAAAAAATGTAAAACATGCGTGAAAATATTATTTGAAAGTTGTTATTGCTAATTATTTATATAGACTTAATGTAATTCAAATTAAAGTCCCAAGAGCATTTTTGGTAGCATTTGACAAACCGATTCTATAACTTATTTCGAAGTGGTATGAGCTAGTAAGACCCAAGAAATTCTTAAAGAAAAAGAACAGTTAGTGCTGTGCCAGATATAAAAATTTAACATTTTAAGTAAAACCGATTTAAGGCAGATTAAACTTTTACATATATATATGTTAAGTCTTTAGAACTAATGGAAACATAAGAAAATAAGCTTGACATGAGGATGCAGAAAATTACAGAGTAAAACGACTACACTCAGGGAATCAGTAACCAAACATTTTAAGGAACTCCTATAAATCAAAAAACACAAACTATACAATAGAAAAATGAACAAAAACCATGAAATGAAAAGAATTCACAGAAGAAACATTAATGCCTTAGAAAAGATAAAAGTTATGCTCAACTTCACTGACAATCAGGAAAATGCAAACTAAAATCAACAGAGTATGCTTTTATGATCACCTGATTGACAAAAATTTCAGTCTAACCATGCTAAATGTTGATAAGGAGTAATGGAAGCACTTAAAACATCTCAGGTAGAGACTAAACTTATAACCACAATGGAAAATAATTTGGCATTACCTAGAAAAAGTGGATATACACACACTTCACAACCCAGTCATTCTCCTTAGGTGTATACCCTCAGAGAAACTCTGATGTACGTAAATTAGGAGAAACCTTCAAGATGTAATTCTTATAATAGTATTACACTTGTTTTTTAATTCAAGATATTTATAGTCATTCAGCCAAGATTGTAAGACTAAGCATGAACACTTGCTAAAGTATGTTTAATTTCCCGTACGTACCCATTTCTTGAAGACTTTCAAGCTCACATACATGTTTATATAACTGAAATAAGACTGCTACTATGATGTAGGAAAGTTTCAGGAACACCACATCTAAATATTATATTGCTTCCAAAGAACTGTATATCTTCACTTCCAGTTCTAGGAACTAAACATTCATAATCTCCTCAGCCCCAGAGAACCCGGGAATTACTAGCAAGCTCAGTGCAGAGGAACTCCTCTGCCGGCCTTTTCACAATGCTACTGCGATGGTCAGTTAGGGGCAACAGCTCTCTAAAATACAGACCTCACAGCTGCTTTAAGTACATTTCAAGGATGGGTTGATCTCTTATGATCCACTCAGAAGGTCTAAGACATTTCCATTTTTGTAAGGCAGATACTTCAATTGTGCAAGACACGCATTTTAAAGGAGGGCCTGTCAGTCTAGCAGACTGTCTATCACACTCAGCTCTGCTGTTTTGGATCCATGGACCAGTATAAAGAAACGTGAAGGAAGTTAAGATTTTCCTTGTGAACACCTGCTGTCAGTTATTACATTTATGAGGCAATTATAGACGAAAGTAGCAGTCTTCTCCTGATCACACACTCCTTAAGGTTCAGTTTAGGGAATAAACGGTTTAGGGGCATCTTAATGACGTTTAGAATGAAACAGCCCCCTGCAGGAACAATTAAATTAGTACTTTTATCCCTCTGAAATGACCCTTTTGTTACTTTTACTGTGGTTTTCTGTCTTTAATGACAGGAGTTGGAGAAAGTTTAACTTGTTTTCAAATTTGTTTTGGTGCTGCTAAATCTATCCAGAGATTTAAAAAACTAACACAGGCTTGAAAATTGTTCAGTGTTGCCCTTTAAATTCAAGAAAAGGAAAGCACTCCATAACAGAACACTAACACGTATCACCATAAAGAAATAAAACAACAATGCAAATAAATCTGCTTATTCACCCTGATGATAGGCTTCTTTGGCAGTTTTGTGAGAGGAGAGTGATGAACAGTAAGGAAACCAGCTGATACTACTTAATACTTATGGGGACCTGGAGCAAGTAACATCTCTAAAGGCTAGACTTTCTCTCTCAAAAGGTTTGATATGTTTAGGAGAATGTGATCATTCAATTCTTAAGTCTGATCCAATCAGATAAAGAATTATTTAAACTCAGATTTTGTCTGTAAATGTCTGAGGTGTTTAAGAGAATAAAATAAACTCAAAAGCAAAATCTGGATCTTTGAAAATAAAGACAATAAATTTGAGTAAGAGGACTGATGTAGTGTTTTGCATTACAAAGCCATTTCAAAAGGCTCTTTTGCTTTTTTAGTATCAGCCTCTAGTCTCACTCTTTTAAGTGCAAACTTTCCCGAGCATTCAAGAAACCTAGGTCACTTTAAAGCGTATTTTTTCAGTTTTTGGCAAACAAACAAACAAACAAAAAAAAACGCTGTGTAACTTTAGCTCTAGTTACTTTGTGTGTGTGCACCTATGATTTTTAAAGGAGATCTGGTGATCTCTTCCTGAGGAATTTTAAACTGAACTGAACCAAGTCACTTTCCTACCTGACATTTCCATGACTCACAGATCTCTAACCAGTTCTTTTAAGGCATCAAGTATGTTATCTTCCAGTTTTAATTTAAATTGTGTTTATTAACTTTGATAAAACCCTTTTCTCTCCCTTTATGCTTGTAATTATGAATTATTCATTTGTATTTTCAATTTTAACCAGTAGGGGGAGTAACCTACCAAAGACTAGACCTCTCATAGAAATGTTACTATAAACTAATTTTTCAGGACTTAATACCACTCACCTCTTCTAATTATAGGCAACCTTTCCAAATACCCAAGACAGCATAAACCAAAGTCAAAAATTTCTGACCTACACTTTTCTGTACACCAAATGACTCCTCCTCACCTGCAGTAAGATCTAAAAAGATACTGCACTTTCAGAGTAAACGGTACTCATTGCATTTCTAAACATTAATTTCCTACAGTGTTCTGACAGTTGCTGTAATAACACTGCCAACAGGACATGTGAAAAATGCTCAAAGCACTGATGCAACAGTATCAGTAGCCTGCTTGTTCCATTTTGTACTAGTGACCTAACACAGGAAGGCCCATGGAGAAATCAGAAAGGAAAACAAAATATACAAGTGTAGTAGGAAAAGAAAAAAAAAAAAAGAACAACCCTAAGACAGCCAAGTGACAACACCTGGTATGGAATCTAGGGCTTTCATTTTATTTATTTTATAATTCATGCTTTTAAATCATGTGTCTAACTTTTCCTATGCATTTAAAATGTACTTAAAAGTAAATACAGCTTTGATGTTCCATAACATAAAGAAGTTATATTTTTGCAACTTGCTTTTTTACCTGGGAAAACCTTCATGCTAACACATACAAAGCATAAGCCTATTTAAAAACACAACAGATCTCACTGGAGCAAGCTCTGCAATAACCAGCTTACACCTTCCTACCAACCGTGCTGCTCTGCATTCCACTGGAAACTGTCACTAACCTTAAGAGCAAAAACAAACCTCATTTTAATTTTCAGTACTGTCTCAGTAGTCTTTCTTTTGAATTGTAAAATATATAAAATTTACCATTTTGACCACTGGTGTACAGTTCAGTAGCAGTAAGTACATTCAACCATCACCACCATCCACCTCCAGAACTTTCTCATCTTTCCAAACAGAAACTCTCCATCGCATTATTAAACAATAGCTCCCCATCTCCCAAGCCCCTCAGTAAGCACTAGTTTGCGTCTCTGAATTGGCTCATTCTAGGTACCTCCTGTAAGTGGAATTGTACACTATTTGTCCTTCTATGTCACTTAGCATAACTTTTGTTTCACTTAGCATAAAATTTTCAAGCCCCACCCACGCTGCAGCACGTATCAGAACATCGTTCCTTTCTAAGGCTGAGTACTGCTGCATGATATGTACCACACTTTATTCTTTATCTGCTGCTGGACATGGGGACTGTTTCCGCCATTTGGCTACTGTGAATAGTGCTGCTGTGAACACTGGTATATAAATACTTGTTTGATTCTCTGGCTTTCAATTCTTTTGACTATATACTTAGGCATGGAACTGCTGGATTCTATGGTTAATTTTATGCTTCACTTTTTGAGGAACTGCCAAAGTGTTCCACAGCAGCTGTGTTATTTCACATTCCTACCAGCAACGTGCAAGGGTTCCAATTTCTCCATGGCCTCAAAAACACTTTTTTGTTTTTTTTTTTTAAATAATAGTCATCCTACTAAGTGTGGAGTGATATTTCAACTGTGGTTCTGATTTGATGACTAGTGGCGTTCAACACCTTTTCATGTGCTTATTTGCCATCAGAATGTGTTCTCTGGAAAAACGTCTATTCAATTCCATTGCTCATTTTTGAACTTGGCTGTCTCATTTTGTTGTGGAGTTATATACAGGACTCTGTATAGTCTGGATATTAATCCCTTATCAGATTATCACAGAAATATTTCTTCCCATTCATGGGTTGTCTCTTCACTCTAGAGTGTCCTTGGATGCACCGAAGTTCTCAATTTTGATGAAGTCCAATTCATTTTTTTCTTCTGTTACCTGTGCTTTTGGTGTCACATCGAAGAAATCACTAAACAAATCCAATGTCATGAAGATTTTCACTTGTTTTATTTTTTAGCTCTTTTTCGAGTTTTCTAGTTTCTAGCTCCTAAGTTAAGGCCTTCGTTCCATTTTGAGTTAATTTTTCTAACTGTTTTAAGGCAAGGCTGGCAATGTGAAATTCCTCTTCTGTAACTGCCTGTTCACATCCTTTGCTCATTTTTCTACAGGATTGTCTTTTTCATATTGCTTTGATGAATTCTTAATGTACCCTTAATACACTATTATTTATGTATGTTGCAAATGCTTTCTCCCAATTTGATGTATTTTTCAACCTTTGTTTACTGTATCTGTCATACAGAAGTTTTAAATGTCTTATGCGGCCAGATTTGCCAACCTTGTTTTTTTTTTTTTTAAAGGCAATGTGTTTTGGTCCTGATTAAAAAAGTCCTCCTCACTCCTCAAGTTATAAACAATATTTTCTAATGTTCTTTCATCAGTATTCCCCGTGCCCCACTGTTCAAAACGCCATCTTTATTAAGTTGAAGTGTAATTGACCAAATCAGACTCAATTCCTCCACTAATGTTTTCAGTTAGTCAACAAATATTTGAGTACCTTTACGGCCAATTGGTCTAACTGTACATGAATGTTGAGTAATCCTAAAAGTAGTTTTAAAGCAGCAGAGGACTGAATGCGGCCCACTTACAGCCAGCTTCTACGTGGGCTATAACAGACCACCGCTACTGTCTCAACACACATGGGAAAGTCTTCAGGTTCACTTATATTCCACCCCGGCTACAAATGCCATCAAAACACAAAAAGGAAGTTTGTTCCAAGTGAGGAACTCATACCTCATGTGAGTGACTAATCCTCCCTCCCATTAGATTAAGACTTTAAAACCCGCACGTAACTAAGTGACGCTTTAGGCATGCTAATTTTCTGAGCCCTGGCCTGAGGTCACTGACAGGCCTGCTTCTGTGGCTACTTGATTTACTTTTCAAAGTAACTTATGCTAATAAATCATAACTCTTAAATATTAAATAAGAAACTTAAAGTCATTTAACTCTTCTAACTCTGGCACTTATTTGGCCAAAGCAAAAAACAAGGACCCACATCTCCTGTCTATTCTGTCATTTCCCAAATCTGGAAAAGAGGGCAGAGTGAGAACCAGTTTAGAATGGTCAATGAGGTGGCAACTGACAAAAACCAGTTTTAGATTTTTATTTTCTAGCACATCAGTTTCTCTGTACTTTGTTATACAGCTGTCCAAGGAAGAAATCTTGCCAACAGATGTTCAAATGCTACCATAACAAACAGATATAAATGAGAAAGGAGGTACCTAACACCCTTGTTTCAGCCTTACTAACATCAGGACTATCTCCTCCAAGACCACAGAGCACCATAGCTTCTCCACACTTCTGTCCCTCAAGCAAGCCCAGACTGACTGACCTTAGGTTCCTTTCATCAAAAGACAAACTGGCATCAAACAGACATAAATCTATTGCTGCTATCCTTTAATTAGATGCACAACACATGTAACATTCTTCTTTTTCTCCAAATATATTTTTTAAACCATGACCAATGCAGGTGCTTCTCCAATCCTCAACACACTCGTTATCATTCTTTCAGTTATTTATCCACTAATGACAATTACTTACTGACTGCCTGTTATTTGTAAAGTACCAGGAATAAAGCAGTGGTTAAGACGAACATCCTGCTCTTGCATTATTTAACACAGCATCATACTGCTGAGATCCTTAAGCGCAGCTTAGCTACTATCAGCACTTTAGACCAAGAGACCTCTCTTATTTGAACCATCAACCTCTTAATATAAATTATTGAAGGAAAAGCCAACAAGGAAATCACTATGTTGATAAGAAGAGTCAATAGGCAGCTTAATTTAAATACAGATTCTCCACTGATGAAAAAAATGTATTTTAAATTAATGGATGATTCACAAATTTAGACTAACTGGAAAACAATCTGAAAAGATCCAAATTGTTATACAATTTACTTAACTTCAATTCACATGTAAGGGGAAATGCTTACTATTTCCCATATATATACATAAGGTAATTCTAAGGTAACAGAGTTTCTTCCTGTAAGTTTAAAATTATTATATATAAAATTTTCACATAAAGTTTGTGACCAGCAAACATACTTTGCAGAATTTAGACTTGAATCACCCCATGATATGTGCCGTCTTTCATTGTGTACAGTTTTATGGATAGAACATGGATTTTGGAGAAGCTCCATCTTAAACCATGTGTTCAAGCTTTAGCAATGTTCAGGCTAGTCATATCTAATAGACAATACTTGCCTTCACAATCTTGTTTTAAGGAATAAACTGAAAATGTATGCAAAACACTTTGCATCAAACCTGGTACACAGTTAATTTTTAATTACGTGGAGTCTGTCAGGAACGGTGCTTCAAGCTTGCAAGGGGGTGGGGGATATGAACAAAGTACCAAATGCAATAAATACAATGTCTAACACTATACAGGATAGTCTAACTGAAGGAACTAAAATTATCAAGTGGTAAGTACTACAACAGACAAACACAAGTGTTTGAGAAACACAGATTAGGAGAGGTTAACTGACACTGAGAACTCAAGAGATCAAAGCTGAGTCTTAAAGAGTACTGAGTTCAACAGGATGGGAATGGAGGAAAGAATATGTCCTTTTCAGCAAAGGCTAAAAAAATGAAAGAGCATAACATGACCTAAAAAATGTACAAATTGGCAGCAGATGAATTATTGGGAATGTTAAGGGTGAAATATCAAGCTAGTAAGACTGACTGCAACTAGACTGTCAAGTGTCAATGGACAACAGAAACCCATGAGAAAATTTTAAGCAAGGAAATATAACAATCACATCTTAATTTCATTATGATTCCGCACTAAGGGGACAGACTGGCTGGAAGGCAGCGGAGCAGTAATCACAAGAGTGTTTCAAGAGAGATGGCCTGAGTCTCAGTAACAAGAGAAAGGATACACACAAGTAAGACTGATGAGGAAGAAACCAAGGTTTGCTGATGGATGGGGAGACGTAGGTGGCCAAGAATGCTGAAGAGCATGGAAGAATTATGGGGACAGTGTTGTCACTGAGAACCTAAGAACTGTGGGGAAAGGACACACTGTACTCTAGGGAGATGTAACAAAATACCAAATTGCTTAGAGAGGGAAACAGATACATGTGAGACAGAAATAAAGATTTGGGAGTCACTTATGTAGACAAGGTAGTCACAAGAATCACTGTCCAGCAAAAGAGAACACGCTGAGCAAGAAAAAGGAACAAAACACAGTGAAGACTGAACTCTACTGCTATCTGAAGGGCAGGAAGAGACGAGAACCAGGAAAACAGAAGAGCAGCAGCATCCCAGAGGTTAGGGAGGAAGACTCCAGAAAGGAGGTAAGAGCTAAAAGGCGTTTGTTAAATGAGCAAGAGGTGAAATGAGATAAAGACCAAAGACCTTTTAAAAGGCTGAAGAATGTTTTTGAAACTGACATGGCTTTTTAAAATAAATTTTTCTGTAACCAAATAATCAAAATTAGCAGAACTGAAAAACCGTAACACCCTTTAGAAAGTACTACTACACTAACAATGCATTTTCTCTCTCAAGTATTCTCTTTTGTAAATTTAATTCTGCATCATGGTAAAGATGACTTGTACATATGAATTTTGACACAAACCATCTTTGAGGACTTTGACATTTGGGATAACCTGCACTATATGATAAAAATATGGTTTACTAATGTGTAACAACTGCCATCGGGGAAATTCAAATGACATGCATAAAAGGAGAGGAAATTAGAAGCAAAAAAAAAAAAAAAAAAAAAAATCCTCTGTCAACAAATTAAATCAATATGAACTAGTCAGACAATAGCCCCAAAATTTAAGGACTCATCAGGTCCATGAAACATCTCCTAAAACCCAGAGGACATAAAATACCTCAATATTTACTGATGCTACTTTGCTAATTAGTCTGCTAATGGGTATATAAAAATGTATTTATTTATTGCCTTTTGATTTCTCTAGTTTCTTAAAACAGTGTAAGTCTGAGACTGGGAGTAGTCTATGCAAATACACTTCTCCCATCACCCAGCTTCATCTCTGAAGTAGTTGTTGTCACAATTTTTCTTTTAACATTTTTAAACATTCTATGGTTATTAGCACAAAGCAGGATAAATTTTGTAACCCAAATTGTGTTTAACTTCTGCTCTTCAGACTCAAGTCCTAATTCAGACATAAAGACTCCTTATCTTGTGGTCCATAACTCAATTTTCTAATTCACAAACTGAAACCAACAGTTGCATGTTATGTGGAAATAACAAGTTTTAAAATGTCTCCGTTCATATTAATTTTTAATAGAAAATTGAGACAATTTTCTAAACTAAACCATTAAGACAATTATCACAAAAACCAAAAATTACCTTATACAAACATGATGGGACAGTCATTTAATAAGTTATTTAAACCATTACTGTTATATTATTAAGCACTTGACTTCAAAGTGTCAAAGGCAAAAAAACAGTTCTGAGGCTTCAAAATTAAAAATTAAAAGAAAAAACTAAATATGGCTAATTCTAGATCTAAATCTATGCAGTAACATTCTGAAAGGCTTTTAAAAAGAATTTATAAGTAAGAGTCTTATTTAAGCTAACGGAAATAATGTAATATCATCAGAAACTCAGAAACTACAGTTCAACGTGCAGCATCTAGTAACAAGGCATACCTTTTCTTTCTGTTTTCTGTGCAGGGACAGAAGATGTGGGTGTAGGCAGTTTTGATAAAGTAGATGCTCCATTAGCATCAAATGATTTCTTTGGCTGGTGATCAGACTGTAGCGTAAATGGACTAGAAGGAACAGTGCTTGGGGTAGCAGTTGGATGAACCACTGGTTTGATGGGGTGCTGTACTGGCGTAGAACTACTGTGAGTCTCTGCTCTTGGCAGTCTGTAGTCTCTGTCATTGTGTCTGCTTGTTTGAGACAAAATATTCTGTGGGAGCAAACTACTGGCATCACTGGAATGCTTGTCTTCCACTTTAGTTCAGAGTTCGGAAAAAGAGATGTTGGAATGACGGAAGGGGGAAGAAAAAAGATTACGTTAGAATCCTGTCTTTAACATCAGCTAATTTAGCAACATACTTGTATCTTTTTATAAAACTGCAAGCCCAGTTAGTGTCTGCAGTTTTACTGCTAGCATATAAATATCTAAATATTGGAAGATGAATTTTAGCTCAACTATAAATATTAATCTATACTCAGATTTCAAATGGGCTACTTAGTTTGGGGGGATTCTTTAGAACCACACGATAGTTCAAATGAAACATTTTTTAAAAGATCAATATATGGAGTTATAACATTTTACTCAAAAAAAAATTTTTTTTAACTAGAAAAAGTAGATGGTCCATTCTTTTAAAATACGGATCTCGGTTCTAATAATTGACCCACAGTGGTTCAACTGCAAAGAAACAGCTTTATTAGCCTGACTTTTTTAAATACTAAAGTAGCTAATTAGTGGGCTCTGAAGTAGTTGCTACAAGGGCTTAAATGACCTTACTTCGGGATGGCTAAACTTACAAGGAACTCCGCATTCAATAAGTAAATCAATTCAAATTTTTAATAATGCTAACAAATACCAGAGGTTAGCTATAAAATCAAGTTATAGATAATGCCATCTGAAAACAGAAGCCCTACATTTGCAGCAAAGTCAGAAAAATCTACCTGGTATCATCAGTTATATTAAAAACAGATCCTCTTCCAATCTAAAGCCACAAAAATATTTTAAATTCAAAAGTACTTTTGCTTACGCAAAGAGTACAAGAGAAGGAAAATTTCAACAATCACAGTAACAAAATTTATAGTTATCAAAAAAAATCTTTAGCCTAAATTAAATAGTCTTATCAGTAACTAAAGGATTCAAGCAACTTCCAAGGAGAAAAACATCTTAAGATCTTAGGCATATGATACATAATGGCAGTATTACCAGAGGATGCCCTCCCTGTTGAATACTGTGTCGTTTATTCCAATTCCTGGTTCCTCCAAGTCTAGAGACCATGACAGCACAAAGAAGGACAATTGCTTAAACTGCAAGTCAGTTTTCAAGTCATCAATGCACAACTTCTACATGTTACATCCAAACGAAAGGTACTGGGTGGGTACTGCTGAAAATTTTCAGTCAAATCAAAACAAGGCCTCTTTTGACTTAATGACTTAATTAATGAAATTCAGTGCTACAAACAATGAACATGTTATCTTAACAGAAAATGAACACACAGGCTGAGCTATCACAGCAGTTACAAACACGTGCCACGTGATACTAACTTACCACTAAACTATCAACCTGCATGCACATAAAACTGGAAAAAAAAAATTTCTTCTAGAGTTTCTTCCTAAAGGGAATACTATCACAATAGAAGTTTTTAGGGACAGATAGATAACAATACTAATCCCCCAATCCACCAACTCTGTCACTTCATTACCTAGCACTTTTATTTCCTCACCAAGAAAACTCCCTTCCAGTTCTGTATGACTACAGCCAAAATGTATCAAGTAAATGCGTTCAGATGAAAATTAAAGACACTCCTAGCGTGTGCAAGCCTTGGGGAAAAAATAATCGGCAGGAGCATTACAGCAAATGAGAAGCTACAGTCGCAACAGCTTCTATTACTCACAACTGGAGACAGAATACAGTGAACAAAAGCAGTGAGTATTTGCACACCCCTTACAACAAGAACATTTAGCAAGTGTCTGGAGACATTTCTGGTTGTCACAACTGGGGAGCGGAGGGGTGTGCTACTGGGATCTGTACGTAGAGGCCAGGTATGGTGCTCGACATCCTACAGCACAGGACAGAATCCCACTAGAATTAACTAACCCAGACTGTCATTAGTGTCACTCTTGAGGGACCACAAGTTAAAGCTTTTCTAACGATAGAGCAATCACTCTGGGGCACAGATTAAAGATAATAAAAATCATCAACAGTACAATTATTTCAGCACAATTACAGCAGCCCAGTAATATCAAATTTAAAATTTATCCATACAATTTCAATGTCATATTGTGGATGAATTATTTGCTGCATTGCCCACCCCCCAAAAAAACCTCAAACACACAAAAACACTCAAAGTTTTTCTACCTTTATCTCTTTATATATAATATCTTCCCAATCATCCCCTCCACACATACACAGACATACTTCCTTTATCGGCTGTTAGGAAAGCTTTAAGCCCTAACCTACACGACCACAATGTACTGGACATATAAGGGAAAACTCTGCCAGCATTTTCTGGATAGACAGAGTTAAGCACTTAAATGGCTTACTGACCGTTACTACCACACTAAATACAGCTTAGCTGACCAGTTAAAAGCAGCAGCCATACAGCTACAGCTAAAGCCCTTTCTCCAACATTACTTAAACAGTGTAATAATATATGATTACATTTCAACACAAACACAGACACTGACTCTTCATTTACACTTTCAGGAATTTATTAGCTAAGGAAGTAATCAGATAAGTGAGCAAAGAGAGGAGTAACAGCACCGTTTACAGCAGGAAAAAGCTAAAAACCACCCCAGTATCCATGGATAGAGGATTATTTTTAAATGAGGGCACATTCAAAAAATGGAACACCATGCAATGATATAACAAATGTTGAATTATAAAATGACAAGGAAACATATCCTTGAAATATTATTGAACACAAAAGGTTAAATACAGTAAGATAATCTGATTTTTGGTGTAAAATACATACATACGTAACTTTTATACACATTTATATGTAGCTAGAAAAAAGTGTATGTTCCCAAGTGCTCCTGAGTCAGAGATGAAAATACTTCCCCCTCTACTTTTAATAACATGCCTGACTTCTGAAATCATAAAGGGGGGGGAAATGATTTCGCTTCTGAAAGAAAAAAAAATGCACGCAGATAATTTAAAAACACAACTCTGATTTTATTTCCTTAAAGATGGTTTATTAAACAGACAAAAACAGTATTTTCACTTCCATTGACATTTCCATCAGATCCCTAATTACTCCAAGAGAGGACGAGTGACTTAAATGATAGGTTATTTTGGAAAGAATGTACATACTAGCCTCTACAATTTTTCCTCTCTGGGAATCATCAGCCACTATGTAGAGAGGTCTGATCTAATAACTAAAAATATTACTTTTACACCCATTTAGTCACTCTTGATACCCACAATTTGTTCAGGAGGGCCACAAGCTGGGTACTTTTTTTTTTTTTTTAAACCTGGAAAGGAAAATCTCTCATTTTTTTAGTTATTTGCCAAAGGCACAGTAACTTACAACCCAAGTCTTCTTTCTCAAAATATAATATTCTTAACTTCCTAACTTTGATACTTTAAATCATTATTATTTCCTAAGAATTAAGTACAATTTCACTAATATAAAAAGTAAAATGTTCCAAGGAATACATTTGAAACTTTCAGTCCTGCAGAACTAATTTTTCCTATCAAAAATTCAGTATCCTCTGCTGGTACCAAGTATATCTTCTACTTCTTTGTTCTGAGCTACAGAAGGAGAGTTCAAACAGTTAAGTCTAAGAATTCCCAAAACACATCATCAAATTCTCAAAATTTCAAAATTGATAGTCTAAGAACTCTAAGTGGCATTTAAATTTTATGCTGAGCAAGGGAAGCCACTGGGACTAGAATGTTTAGTGAAATCTTCAAAGTTTAAATTTTACTTGAATTAAAAAATAAATGTATGCTACCCATATTGCCCCACTTGAACAAAATCTGACCACAAAAGAACATTAAGGTATGCCCACAGGGTGGAGATAATACACAGATCTATGATCATGGTGAAATCCACTTCCAAACAGAAGGATAAATAAGTTTCTCACTGGTAACACAAAACACCAACAGGTACTTTATGTCACTTTCTGTATATATCTGTGCTTCAATTATTAGATTGAAACCCAGGGAGTTTTGCAGTGTCCAGTTTAACTGGGGGTAAGGAGGGGGCTATTTTAAAAAGAAGTCAATCCACAACATGAAATTTTATTTTTTAACCAACTCAGTGGCATTACAGCCATTTTATGTAGTCATGACTACATACCTGTGTACTATTCATACTGTGTACTCTCCCTTTCCCTTTTCAAGAAATAAAATAACGTAGGTTAAGAGGACAGATCCAACGTGATAGAAACTTTTGCTTCTATTTATTTTAGTTTACATATATAAATGGCTATGCGCATAAATACGTAGAGTAAATGAATCAAACATTATACTGGTTCAAAGAAAAAATTAACACTTACTTCCGCTGGCAAACCCACTAGTGGCTGTTGCTTGCATCACCTCTCTTCTGTAATCCCGATCTTTTGGGAAGCTATTAACTGCCATCTTGTTTGCTTCTTTTTGTCTCTGTTCTCTAAAAATAAAAAATAAACCCATAAAAATTACAACAAGGGCAATGAATTTACATTTAACACTTCTGGCCAAATACTCAAAAAAATGGTATATGGAAAATAAAAGTAGTATCATTTAACTGGTGTGGAACATAGGATACAGCAAACAACATTAATGTTTCCCACTGGTGGCAGTATTATACCAATTACTTATATACCATTAACCCTGCAACCCAAACCCTAATAATAATTCTACATGTATGAAGGAAAAATATTCCTACAAGAATTATAAAGTACAAACTGTAAGATGTATAAGTGTAGATCAATATAAAGTTTTTAATTAAATATACTGACTGTTCACAAGGCCCTTCTGGACAGTTGCTTATCTGTCCTAGTTTTTTTGTTTTTTAAGGTAAAGGGAAATTATGGAAAACAAAGACAATGGGTCAACTACTGCAATTAAAGAGGAGTGATGAGCATCACACTAAAATACTTAAACTTATTAGAATGTTAAGCAGAATCCAAATGTAGAATCAAAAGAAATTCTGTTCAATTAGATTAAGAGCAAATACCTTTCAAGCCACTCTTTTGGTTTTTCCCATTGTGAAACTTCTGTTCGACAATTGTAGTAGTATTTTTTCCCAGAAGAGCTAATATGCTCAGACCAGTCATCTGCAGAATCATAAGGCTTAAAAATACATTTTTAGAAATTAGAAAATGTTAATACCATCACTTGATATGAAATATCAAGAATGTCAATGGTTTTCAAAGCATAGATATGGAAAAAGACTTAGAGGTGCCCTGAAGAAAGATCTAATTACCTGCATATACATCTCGGGAGAACTTAAGTCTATGAAAACCTTCAAGGATAACAATGGAAAACCTCATAAAATATTAATGAGTAGTTTATTAGACACAGGAAGACAGATGTGAAGTTAATGTCATCCTGACTTCAGAAAAGCATTACAGAAGCTCCCCATGATCACAGTTGTAACTGCTGACTGGTTTGATGGAATGAGAGCGCATCTTTAAGGCACGACAGTAATCACGTATAGTGTAACCGACAACAACCTGCATGTATTCACTGTTACTCAGTTAAAAAGAAAAGAAAAACAAGCACACAGGAAAACTTTAATGTAAACACAAAGCTAATTAAAAGTTATGAACTTGTTTCACCTTCAAAAATCCATGAGATGGTCAAGTATTAACTAAATCTTGTCTCACATAATACACTGGATCAGCAGTTTCACTCATTCTCCCGTAACTAAAACTGGTCTAGCTTCCAAAAGTTCTCAGGTACAGTTTCTTGCTGGGAATTTTACAGGGCACTGTAAAATTACAATGAAATCAGAAAGGCCCAATTCTCATGGAACTAATCTCAGTAAATATAATGTTTAAGTGCCTGCACCAGCTCCAAGAAATCTGGTAGAACCCCAAGCATACGTCTAGATAAATTTCCCTTTTTTCAAAGGAGGTTTGAGATTAAAATGAAATAAGGATATCCTCTGGCAGCCCATCCTTCTTCTGGGTTCACCATGGTGCACAGGGACACGATCTTAAAGCTTGAGGAAAGGAACTCTGATGCACTGCCAACTCAGCTTTAATCTTACCACGCAGGAACGCCCTGAGAGAACTTACTAGTTGTCCATAGGTCACAAAACTAATTAATGGTAGAAGAAAATGATCAAACCCCAGATTTCCAGGTATCTATTATTTGCATTAAATCAGCACCAATTTGGGGGAATGTCATAATAATATTGAGGATAGTTGAATGAGAAACTCTGCTCTCAGGTTTATGTTTCAAAATAATGAAGATAACGGAAATCAGCCCTGTGCTTCCAAACCTTCTTTTTCCAAAAGAAAAAATTGGTGGAGAGTTAATTCTCAATTCCTCTAGCTTCCAGAAGGAGGCTTCACCAAACTACAAGAACCCAATCACAAAAAGCCAAATTCAAAAGGTTATTCACCACCAACCACCCCCTATTCCTTGTTATGCAAGCTGAGCCCCTCTATGGATGTATCTAGAAGATTTGGTTTGTTGGGCAAGTGATTACACAGGATCACTACTTTGGTCTGAAGAGGCAGAAGGAGCTCTGAGGCAGGTGGACAGAAGACACCAGAGTAGATCAGAGTGCTCCAAACCAGTGCTCTTCAAAGTGATGGTTGTGTGAACCCTGCCCTAGAGGAGACAAGGAGCTTGCATCAGAGTATCTATCAACACACGGCTCCCCTAGCCAAAGGTCTTGCTTTAAAACACAAACACACACCACAGCTCAATTAAACAGTGTCTTTCATGACAGTTAACTTTCATTCTGGCACAACCTCCAGGTCAGTTAAAAGTTCACAGACCAGAACCTTGAAGATCATGGGGTCTACCGAATTCTAGGTTAGGACAAATTAATGTCTTACTTAACAAAATGTGCTCCAGAGTACAGCCTTACAACCACATACTAGTAACAACTTTATCTTCTCCACCCTACCTCTATCCTCAAAAGGAAAAGAGTTAAGGAAAAAAAGAAACTTTCACAGGATAACTTTTAAAATGCTGATATTCAACAGCAGGTGTTAAATTTTTTTCCCATTGCATTTTTCTCTGCTTTACTGAGGGATAACTGACAAAACTGTAAGATATTTAAAGTGCACACAGTAATGATCTTCTTAAAACTTTTTATTTTATTATTATTACTATTCTTAATGGAGGTATTGGGGATTGAACCCAGAACCTTGTGTGTGCTCAGCATGCACCTTACCACCGAGCTATTACTCCCAAGCACACAGTGATGATGTGGGATCTATACACTGTGAAAGGGATCTGCTCATCCAGTTAATTAACACAACCGTCTCTGTCACCTCAGTTTTCTTTTTTGTGAGAACATTTAAGTTCTACTCTCTCAGCAAATTTCAATTAAACAAGACAGTGTTATCAACCATGTTACCATGTTATATATTAGATTCTCAGGTTTCTTGACTTTAAAGAAAGAGTATCTAAAATTAAGAATTAAACAAAAGGCCTGCAAACATTTCAAGTTTTCTAAATTAGGCTTGTTATAGTTGCCAACATGCGCTCTAAGGTTCAATAAATGCCATCCAGGAACCCCTGAGGGACCCTGAGATCATTCACAGAATCAAAACTATTTTCATAATAATACTAAGACAATTTTGCCTTTTTCCTCCTCAGTCCATCACAAGAACACAGTGGAGTTTTCCCAGAGGCCACAGAAGAGATCCGAAAGATTGAATGTGTAACAGCTATGAAATTCTAGGCATCTTCTCCCATTAAAGGCAGGCATTAAAAAGATGTTCGATGTCTATTTCTTTTTCAGAAAGTTTAATAAAATTATTACCTATGTCGACATGTAATAGCTTTATGATTTTTTAATAAATTATTTTTTCCCAAATTTGGGTTTTAATTTAAAATTTTTGTTTTATTTTATTTTCATTTTGGGGGGCAGGGAGGTAATTAGGTTTCCTTTTTTTTTTTTAGAGGAATTACCGGGGATTGAACCCAGGACCTTGTGTATGCTAAGCATGCACTCTACTACTTGAGCTATACCTTCCCCTTCAGTTTTCAGTTTTAATATGGTAAACATTGATGATAGAGTCCACATAAACAAAAGCTCTCAATTTTTATGACTAGAGAGGTATTGAGGCTAGAAAGTATGACAATGGCTCTCTAAAACGGCATAAATAGTTACTGAAGTACCAGTCTGCTCTTCCAATTCAAAATGTCTTTTATGACTCTTAGAATGATGCTGGTTTCTTCTCTTAAATTAAAAAGCATCTTCCTATTTACTTTCTCTCCAAAATAGAGTCCCAACACTTCTTCTCAAAGTTAAACTATGAAAAACAAAGTGTTAATCTCAGAATTTAATTAAGAACTGTTAATAAAGAATAGTTCATTTAATAACAACAAAGATGGAATTCACTGTAACAAAGAATTCTGTGGAGTTCTAAGAGTTCTCTGACTAAGCAGAGTATCTTCAAGTAAGATTGGTTGGTTACAGAGAATAGATCCTAAGAGTCTCAAAACCTCTGGAAGATATTTAATAACAAGAGGAGTTGGAGTATAAATGCAAAGTAATCTAGGACTGAATTTAAAGCACTTCCAGCAAATATAAATTGGTAAACAGTACTTACAAGGGAAGATTCTAATTAACATGTCTTTAAATGGAAATAAAAACATTTTTCTAAATAAAGAGCTTCTTTGAATAAAGAGGTCTCTTAAAATCACAAATATGCATAACATAATCTAAAGCAGCCTATCTGGTGTCTCTAAGTCCTATCATGATTTAGATTCAGAAAGAGGAGGCATTCAACAAGGCTAAATATCTAAATTCAACAAGGCCTCGATATTTACCATGAACTAGGTTCTGTGTTAAACACACAATGAATGTTCACCACAGAACTTAGCAGGGAACTACATATGAATGTCTTAATCTACTACAGAAAAAATAAGGTAATTTCAACTTGACTTTCAACAGTTAACTTGATAAATGTAAATCATCCATATAACCCAATGTCTGTGTACAGAACTCCAAATAATACTGCTGATTTTCAGACAGATTTAAAACTTCAAAAGCACAAAGAGAAAATTAAAATCCACTTAAAAAAACTGTATTCCATTTTAACCTGGTTTTTAAGATGCGTTGACCTGAGTTACCTAATACTCATCTCTTTTTTCATGATAAAAATATTTTGTTTTACTCTACTACTCAAAAACTTCCATTAGAAGTGATTTTAAAACAAAGAATAAGTCAGTTTATAAATAACCTTCAGAAATGTTCAAAACCCAACATCTTGGTAAGATTAAATTTACAGTTTGTAAAAATGTCATGCCCACTGGGTACATTATAATGAAAAAGATCACTATTTGAAGGTTAATTATATACCTAGAGTTGAAATCTACATAAAGGGTAACCTTGATTCTGAAAACACATAACATTTAATCCATCTTCAGATTCTCTTCACATGGTGAAATCCCCTGACACCCTTTAGAATTTGGATCTTTCAAGCTTTATCTGATGGCTATTATTCATTCTTTCCGATTTTATTATGTTGATCCATTTCTTGAAAATCAAAATAATCAGAAACTGTTTTACTTGAATAAGGAATTTTTTCTTCAAAACAATGTTCACATGGCCTGCCTCTGTCCTAATAGCAAATATCAAATCTGAATTTGCAGTGATTAAGTGCTACTTTGTTAAATTAATGGGGCCATTTTTCATACAAATAGAGATGCTCACCGTAAAATTCTGAGTTTAGGTCTTAGTGAACACAATTTAGCATCGAATAGTGTGATGATAACACCTGTGAAGGTTTATCAAGCTGCTCAGTCTCAACGCCACTCTTCTATACTCTCTCTGTTCTGTGTTGCTGGGATAATGCAAATCATATTCTATTTAGCCAGCTGGCTTCCTGTTAAAATCTGCCAATACTGGTCATTAGAGGAAGACTAAGAGGCAGGAGAAAAGAGAAGCCTTGCAGCCACAGCTGATTCCAATTTCTAGCTCTCCACCCAGAATCAGAACCAGCTTATTTCATCAAACCTCTAGAGGTACTATCACCAACTCTGCAGGGCTTCTCTTCTGAGCTATTAGGTTCTGATAACCCCGACCTCTTCCTTCTGCTCCCCAGACCTCAGGGGTCATCACTATACATGTGTTACCTCAATGTTTCTTTCCATTTTTTCAGTCCACAATACCCGTTAATATATCTGCTTAATCAATTCTGTATTTGAAACTCTCTGTGCTAAAGTAACTAGTATGATTTCTGTTTTCCTAAATGAACCCTCATTAATACAATATTTGAAACTATTCTAATTCATTTTTATGAAAATCACCAATGTCTCAATTTTCTATGGAAATGTACTACCCACAATGACTCAACAAGGGACAAAAAATAACAAATCCCAAAGGCCTTTCAATACTGACTAAGGTAAGATGATCACCCAAATAACCAAGGCAGTATCTGCTGGATTCAACCTACACTTCTACAGCCTTCTGGTGCTCTTCCTTCCTGTTTTCCACACTGCCCTCCTATGTTTCTTAAATTACAGATATGGCACTTGACCAATTATATCCTTCAGTAGCTCTCCCGTCTTTATATAAAATTCATACTCCCCGGGAAGCTACGGAACTCTGATCTGGCCCCACTTATCTCTGTAACCTGAGCTGCTGCCATTCTTTCACTTTCAAAATCCACACTCTCCCAGCACACGATGCTGCTTCACTTTGCAGGTGCTATTCCTTTCTAGGCTACACAGTTCCAGACCTCTTCAACTGGGTGAGTTATATTCAATCCGCTGGCTAGCATCACATATACTTTAATACTTTCGTCATCCAAGCTGGAAGGGCCCCCTTGCGTGCTCCCAAACCAACATTAACATGCACTGTTTAAGTTAAACCACAAATTTCACAATCTGAAGTTCTTTATATCTCAACTATCACACTGGTAAATTTTGTTCTATGCAGGAATGCTGATAATCACAAGATGGCATCTTCTGACTATCAGTTCTACTAATAATGCATTTGAACTAATGAGCCAGCCTTAAGAAATGATCAACTTTGATTAAAAATTGTTTTTTGCAATATATTCCAAAAAAACAATCAGGGATGTTTGGATACTTACTGCATCTGAAGTTTTGCTTGGATTATTGCTTGGATTAGAAGAATGTGAATTTGAACTATGAAGAGCACTGTGGTTGTGTGAATTTTCTTGTGGAGAGTAACTGGTCCCTTAAAAAAATAAAAAGCAAAGTAAATTATAAGTCATACACAAGTTCAAATAAATCTTTCACCTTTTACTAAGAAAAAGAATATATACACATTCCTACAAAAGTATTTGTGAGCCTAAAGAACATACACTAGACATGGCTTAAAGAACACACACTAAATACACGGCTGATGGCCTACGGAACGATGTTATTTATATACAGATGAGCAAACCCTCATCCTTACCATTTCTGGCAACGTCAGGTTTAAAAAATATATATATTTTTATTAGAGAAATACAAACACAACGTACACAGAGAAAAGGCAAAAAAATTCAACTGAAAACTAAGTCACAACTATCCAGTACATTTTAGCAATTATTTTTCAACTTAGTTTCCACAACTTGATTTTTTTTTTTTTGAACAATTTTGCCAGATTTCAACAAAAACTGTCAGATTTTCAAGAAGATTCAGGGAAGGTGCTTGCTCTCAAGATTATGAAGGTGACATTAAACCTCCTAACAGGACCAACTTTTCTAGAAATTGCTTAAAAGTAACTCATAAGTTTTACAAGTGATCTACACATCTCAGAGACCAGAGATGATAGTTTTTATTGTCTTAAGAAAAGACAAGATACAAAAATCCAGACTTCATTAATGATACAAGAAGGTCCACCACAAGAGTCTAATTATTAGTTATTTGAATTTCATTCTATGTATTTATTTTTAAGCATGAAGGTAGCAGAATTCAACTCCCCACTCCATTTCCACCCCCCAAAAATGAGCTGGCCAGTGGTATGGAGGCTACACTACAATGAACACAAACCAACAGTGGGAAGAGCAATTTAGATGGTACGGTGATCCCGGGCATTAATTAGCAGTCAGAACCACAGCTGTCACAGTAGAAATGAGCAAGAATTAACTATTTTAATCAACAGGAAAAACTGCAGGCCTACTTCTGTTTTATTGGGCTTTGCTTTACTGCACTTCAGTTAAGAGTTTATCAATTGAAGGTCTGTGGCAACCTTGAGTTAAGCAAGTCTACTGATGCCATTTTTTTCAACAGCATTTGCTCACTTTGTGTCTGTCATATTTTGATAATTCTTCCAATATTTCAACCTTTTTCATTATTATTGTATTTGTTCTAGCGATCTTTGGTGAGTGATCTTTGATTTACTAATGTAACTGTTCAGAGGCGCTACAAATCACAGCCGTGTAAGACAGTACGTGTAACTGATGCACGCGTGTGTTCCACGGCTCTACCATCTCTCTCCCTCTCCTCGGGCCTTCCTCTTCCAAGAGATGCAATAGTGAAATCAGGCCAATTAATAACCTTACAATAACCCTACTCTAAGTGCTCAAGGGAAAGGAAGAGTTGCATGATTCTCATTTTAAACAAAAGGCTAGAAATGATTAAGCTTCGTGAGGAAGGCATGTAGGCAGAAAGGTAGGTCTCCTGCAGTTAGCCAAGTTGTGAATGCAAAGGAAAAGTTCTCGAAGAAAAATGAAAAGCGCTACTCCAGTGAACACACAGACGGTAAGCAAGCAAAACCACCTTACTGCTGACACGAAGAAGGTTCCAGTGAGCTGGACAGAAGACAAACCCGCAACAACACTGCCCTAAGCCAAAGCCTGATTCAGAGGAAGCCCCTAACTCTCTTCATTTCTATGAAGGCTGAGAGAAGTGAGGAAACTGTGGAAGACAAGCCTCAAGTGAGCAGAGGCTGGTTCACGAGGTTTAAGGAAAGAGAATGTCCTCATGACACGAAACAGCCAGAGCTGACACAGGAGCTGCAGCAGGTTCCCCAGGGGATCCGGCTGGGCTCATTCACAAAGGTGCTCACTGACGACAGACTGTCAATGCAGGGGAAGCAGCCTTCCGCCACTTTCAGAGAGAGGGGAAGCCAAAGCTTCCAAAGACAGGCTGACTCTCTCAGGGGCTAATGCAGCTGGTGACTTGAAGTTGAAGCCAATGTTCATTCACCATTCTGAAAATCCTAGGGCCCTTAAGAATGATGCTAAATCTACTCTGCCTATGCTCTCAAAACGAAACAACAAAGTCTGGATGACAGCATATCTCTTTACAACATGATTTACTGAGTATTTTTTAAAGCTCACCACTGACGCCTACTGCTAAGAAAAAAGATTCCTTTCAAAATATTACAGCTCACTGACAATATACCTGGTCACCCAAGAGCTCTGATGAAGATATATGTACAAGATGACTGTTGTCTTCATGTCTGTTAATACAACGTCTATTCTGTAGCCCATGGATCGAAGAACAGCGTCAACTTTTCAGATCTTTAAGAAATACACTTCATAAGGCTTACAGCTGCCATACACAGTGTGTCCTCTGATGGATCTCAGTCAAGGGAACTGAAAACCTTCTGAGAAGGATTCACCATTCTAGGTGCCATTAAGAACACTTGTGATTCATGGGAAGAGATCAAAATACCAACATTAACAGGAGTTTGGAAGAAGTTGATTCCAACACTCAGGGGTGACTTTGAGGGGTCTAAGACTTCAGAAGAGGAAGTAAGTGCAGGTGTGGTGGACACAGCAAGAGAACCAGGAGCCTGAAGATGGGACTAAACCACTGAAAACCCATGGTAAAACTAACAGATGAGGAGCTGCTTCTCATAAATGAGTAAAGAGGTTTCCTGAGATGGAAGCTACTCCTGGTGAAGATGCTGTGAAGACTGTTGAAATGACAACAAAGGATTCAGAATATCACATAAACTCAGCTGATAAGGCAGCAGCAGGGTTTGAGAGAAATGATTCCAATTCTGAAAGAAGTTTTACTGTGGGTAAAATGCTATCAGACAGCACTGCAAGCTACTACAGAAAAATGGTTTGTGAAAGAAGAGCCAACCAGTGCAGCAAACTTCCTTGTTGTCTTGTTTTAAGAAACTGCCGTAGCCAATCCGACCTTCAGCACCCTGATCAGTCAGCAGCCGGCAACATCGAGGCAAGACTTTCCACCAGCAAAAAGATTAGGGCTCCTGAAGGCTCAAATGATCAGCTATTTTTTTTAGAAATAAAATATTTTAAAATTACAGTATGTACAGTGTTTTAGGCATAATGCTATCGCATACTTAACAGACTACATATAGTGTGAAGAGATTTCATGTGCACTGGAAAACTAAGAAACTTGGGTCTTGCTCTACTGCAATCAATATTCACTTCATTGCAATGATCTGGGACCAACCTGCAATCTCTCCAAGCTATGCCTGTAAGTGGATGAGAAAGGTGAACCAGGACAGACGATGAGTGTAAGGTTTTATACATCCAAGTGGAAATGGTCAGCAGAGAATTCAGAAGAGGAGCTGGAGGTCTCTTCCATTAGAGGTGAAAGCGAGGGTACTCTTGCCTTTGCCATGCACGTAATAAACAAGGAGTATGAGTTCAGAGTAAAATGACAGCATGGCAAGGGGGACGGCAGTGACCAGGATTTAACCTTGGATAGGATCCATCCTGTAGGGGACACCAGAAGCAGATTCAGAGACCCAATAAAGCTAATGATATGACAAAACAGGGTTACTAAGCACCTAGCAAAATGTAGGTGACACGAGAGAGGAAATTTCCCAACAAAGCTGCTATCTGAGATGCCTGGTTTCTTCATCTGTTTGCTTTTAAATTTATCTTGCTGGATGGTATGTATTTATGTAGAACACCCTAAACATGTTTTTAATACAGTAGTAATAAATTCTTCAGTAAACATGGTAAGAATAAACACCATCCAGAAGAAATCAGGAAAAGCTCAGTGTGCAAGGAAGTTAACACGGCAGGCCTGTGACTGCCTGAGCAAAGCCTGCTTGCACAAGTAATCCTTGGCTGGCACAGTTACTGTTCAGGAGGGTTCGCACAACAAAAACTGGTAAGAGTGGCTCACTGTGCCAAAGCAGTTTGTGCAGACAATATGGTTTATGTTGAACACTTGCTTTCCTACTGAGAATCCATACTTTTTGGTACAAACTAGGCAGAGGTGCCTACTTAAGAATTCAAATCCACTTAAAATCTTGGGTACTTAAATCTCTAATAGCTTCCCTGGTAGACAGCATTTCACAAGCGTTACAATTCACCGCTGGAGGAACAAAGCGTGTGCTGTGTGACTACTGGGGCAAGACTCTCAGCGGCCTGTACCTGGTGTCCTCGAGACCTCGCCCCAGAGGCCCTCTGCCGCTGCCGACTGTACCTGGTATTCTTTCCCGGTTAAGTTACAGCCGTGATAATGACTATACATTGGGTCCTGTGACTCCTCTTAAGAGAATCACCAAATGTAGGGGGTGGTCTGAGGACCCCAACACACTTAGATACAAAGAAAAATTAATACTCCTCTCAGATCCATGCCAAAATTTGCACCTTTCAGATGAAACTCGTAACACTGTTTTTAAAAATCAGCTTTACAGAAAAATACAAAGAAAGGGAGCTACTGATATGGACTACTAGAATACCATATTTATAAAGTACAAGTTGAGATTTCTATGGAAATATCCATAATTTTGTTGGCAATAATAAAGAAAAGGCCCGTCTCATTGACTGAAATGATCCTCAGAGTAATCCATTAAGAAGCCTGGGTTAGACGTCCTGACGTTTATTTGCATACACTCTTGAGCAAGATGTAAGTCTATAAAATGAAAGTGCCACACTAAAGATTTGTCAAAGATATGACAGGAGAGTACCCTGTAAGCGTGATGTGTATTAGAAATGAGGTCTATTGCTCTCTCATGAGGTAAAGACACAGACTTCACTTTAGTGTCATTCTTCATATCAATGAAAATTCAAAAGTTAGCAAGCACTCAATTAATTAAGCTCTTAACCTCTGAAAGTGATGTCTTCTACCAGCCTGATAGATGTTATCAGGTAACCTTTAGGTCTACTATGTGTGTTTTCAGAGGGCATAGCCTAATAATTAAAAATCTTAAGTATCAAGGCACACTAGCCTAAGACTTTAAAATCAAGAGAAAACTGAATCAGTTGTTAAGAAGTCATTTTCAGAAACAGAAGCTTTATGAATAGGAACTAGATTCCACATTCTATGAAACAGATGTATCTAGAACATAGCAAAACTAGTGACAGTAACTTAAAAGGCGTGAGAAGCAAGATTAAGACACATATTTTAGTGAAAGACTAAGAATAAACTGACATTCTTAAACTAAGCAAAACAGGAAGCATGATAAAGTAGACAACAGATCCTTAGATTCCAGCCAGAGGGATGCACTTAGAACTGAAGGCAGGGCTTACTTGCTTCTGCATAACATGACTGTGACAACCTGAACAGGCTAATTCTCTACTTAAAAAGCTACAATTTATATTACCTTCCAAAGCATTTGGGGAGGGGGCAGGGTATCTCACTGAGGCCTTTAATTTCTCAAAGTAGTTCTTTCCAAACTAAAGTTAACATGTAAACAGAAAAGCAAGGTCAGAGTAATCAATGACTGTGGTTATGATTTTTCATCACCATATCTGAAAATCTTACAGATTTTCTTTGAAATCACCTATTTGTATTTTCTTTGAAATCGCCTATTTTACCTTAAAAACTCACATAAACTTTTATATCCTATCCGATGATGAATTTGTACATTTCGGGATAAGAACAGTAGTACTTTTTAAATTAGTAATACAGTGTACAGTCTGCGGCTGAAACAGTAAGTGATGTGTAGATGGTAACATATCCAAGAAAAGTAGAGCCATTCATAAAACCTGAACTCAGACTTTTCAAAGCTAACTCCAGAGATGACTCAAGTACATAAAGACAAGTAAGATCTATGCTGCTGCTCAGTAGTCTCATAGATGCTGTCTGGCACAACAAAGTAACAGATGCAAAAGCTGCTTCCGTGGTCTGGTGCCCTTTACGCTTTCTGTACATTATCAAGAAGGAGGCTTGCTACTTGAAGGAAAAAGAAAATACCTCTTTGAGAAAGTACAATTTGTGGGTAAGTGTGATAAAACTGGTTTTAAGTAATATATTTTTAAATCAACCTTAAGAAATTAAAGTTAAGACTGATGAAGCAAGTTTTCAAGGAAGACTTCTAAGAATGAGATATGAGATACTACTGAGAATTACTTGGTTTTGTTTTGTTTTGTTTTTTTTGAAGGGGGCGGAAAAGGGGATGTTACATTTATGCTTGCAACCTGATCAACCTAAAAAGTGAGCCAAGTTCTCCTGCCCAGAATATGAACCCAAGGCAGACATGAAACGGAGATGTGACAACATGACTGGATGCTAGTTATCAGACCAGAATACAAGGATCGGCCAAACTACAGCCTGCTCGGTGCCTGTTTCTTTTCTACCAATGAAGCGTTACCAGGACACAGGTGCAGCCAGCCATCTGAGTATTATCTATAGCTACCTTTGCTCTTTTAATTGTGGCAATGTCTGTGTGGCCTGTAAGACTAAAATATCTATTATCTAGCCCTTTAATAAAGAAAAAGTCTGCTGACTCCTGGACTAGGCTAAGACAGGCAGTTAATACAACAACGCAAGATGCTGACCTTTTCCCTGACAGAATCTTCAGTATTTAAAAGAATAATCCCTCCTTTGTCATCCTCTAAAACTTCAGAAGTTAGGTCTTAAGAATAAGAAGGATGTAACCTACAATCTGAAAATAGATGAAGCCCTAAGAGAGCACTATGGGAAATGGGCCAAAAATGTAGCAAAACACACCTGGCTCAGCCAGAAATAAGCATTAAGAAATTAGACTGCCCTCCCATTTAGGAAAGGAAACTTGGAAAGTGGGAAGTATATATAATTCTACATAACCAAACAAGCCTGGGAAATGCAGCTTTTCTAAAGCTGAAACAAAGTTTCCACTCTATTCAAGGGCAAAACATTATGGCATTTGTGTCCTTATTCAGAACATGACAACCACTAGAATTCCGTACCAAATCCTCATATTTCAAAATTAAATCTTAAAATGCCTTCTCCAAAAAACTGGAAAGAACAGGTTAAGAAATACCTATACATCAAAGATTTCAAGTACATCTATCACCCCCAAACTGCTATCCAAACTAATACAAGCAGATAATAGGTATGACTGAAGAAGGTTCAGCAGTGGACCTCAAACTTCAGAATACTAAAAAAATGTAACTTCAAAGCTGAATTTCAGAGAGATTGTGACTCATATTTTAAGGGATGGGACCCCAAGACATGAATGTTTAACAGGCACCCTCTCCCAAGATGGTTTTGGTGTGGTCAGTATCCGGACCACACTTTATTCCAAGTGTTTTACTGCCTTCCACTGTCTTTGGTCCTCCTCTCATCACTTCAAATCAGAGACCACAAACATTTAAAAATAAGGAAATCACACAAAGAAAGTCATATATCTGTAATGGGTGTTTCCGCCATAACATAATAAATGTCTTCCTGAAAAATCTTAAATTCTGCAAAACTGCACACTAAAAATAACAGGGTAGGAACAAATCACTCAAAATTATGCAACTTTTATCATAACCAGAGCAATAACAAACACTTGAACAGCACAGGCAAGCAGCTCAGTATGGTTGCAGACTGCTTAAGAGGATATTTAAAAAGCAAAAAAGACATTAGGGTAGAAATGTGGCTTGCTGGGGCTGAGAACATGGATGTGAAATTCTAAGCACTGAAGATACAATCAAAACGGACAGAGAAGAGAGTGCAACTTGCCACAGAGAGGGAGCCACACACGGCGAGGGGAGCACGCCTGAATTTTCTTTAGGGGTCTTGCCTGTTCAGCTAGGTGAGGGCTTTTTCCTTTCTATTTGCAGGTTACAACCCTGGCTCCTGCTATTCTGATCCACCTTGCCTAGAAAAACAAATTTCACATATGAACCAACACAACTTCAGTTTATACTATGCCATGCTCCAATTTACCAACTGCTCATGAGCTACCTGGTGGTGAAAAGCAAAAGCTGTAGCTAACCAGACTTTGTCTCTCAGGGAAGGGGAACTGGCAAGATGATGGGTCAACAATGGGCTTGCACCAGTCAGTTCCCTGTAGCTGAGTTACTCCCAGTATCCGAACGACAGCCACTAGCCACATAGAGCTACTGAGCACCTGAAATGTGGCGACTCTGAATTAAGATTTGTCGTATGTGTAAAATACACACTGGATTCAAAAACTTAGTACAAAAGGGTGTAAAATAGCACATTAACATCTTTATATTGATTACATAATGAACTACTTTTTATATATACTGGGTTAAATAGTATAATAAAATTAATTCCAGATATTGGCTACTAGAAAATTTAGAACTGCACATGTGGCTCACTGGACAGCAGTGCTCCACGTGAAGGTGCACACTGACACCTAGCGAGGGGGGCCAGGCATGCCTACTGTGGACAGGACATTTCTCAAGAAACTGTTCCATATCTGAAAAAAATCAGCTTATAATTAGCTGAGCACCTAGAGCCTGATTCTGCTTAATACAACCTGGTCAACTTTCTAGGAATACAACTGTTGCACAAACTGTACTGTACTCATTTTTGTTTCGAACTTTCACCAAGATGTTTACCACTCAGGAAAACCTCATCACCAACAATGTCATACAGTACACCTGCACTTGTATCTGTTACAAATGCTATCAAGGCGATTCCTTTAAGACAGGACCAGAAATAATTAAACTAGTAGAGATAAATAAAAGATGCTGCTCTCACTTTCACGAATAAAGACTTGTAAGACCAGTACTGCTATCCTGTACGTCCATCCCAAATGAATATGTTAAATATCTTCAGCACAGTGATGCAAAACTACTCTGAAAATTACATAGAACATTATTTCCTTTGGAGCTACCTTTCTTTCCTACCCTTACGTGCATAGGTAGCGTATAATATTTATGTTTATCTACAGGATAAAAGTGGGGAGTCTACAAAACACTCGAGACGGTGCACGTGCAACAAGTAAGGTGAGCTGAGCTGGATCCCTTCCTCACATCACAAACAAAACTTCAAAATGAATCATTTGAATTTAAGAGTAAAAACTATAAAACTCTTAAAATATAGGTATAAATCATCACCAAAAGTACAAGCAAGAAAACAGAAAAACTTTGTGCTTCAAAGGACACCATCAAGAAATAAAGCAACCCACAGGATGGGAGAACACATTTGCCAATCATATCAAAGGACTTTTATCTGGTTCTACTAGTATGAACTCTTACAACCCCTCCCCCCCAAAAGACAGATTTTAAAAGAGCAAAACATCCTAACAAACATTCTTCCAAAGACATACAAATGGCCAAAAGGCACATGAAAAGATGCTCAACAACATTAGCCAACGAGGAGAAATGCAAATTAAACCTGCAATGAGATACCACGTCACACCCATTAGGACAGTTATAGTCAAAAAGACTATATAGCAAGTTTGATGAGGATGCAGAGAAACTGGAAACCACCTCTGCTGCTGTGAATGTAAAACTCAGCTGCTTTGGAAAACAGCCTGGCAGTTCCTAAAAAGGTTAAACAGAGAATTACTGAATGATTCAGCAATTCTACTCCCAGGTGTACGTCCAAGAGAAAATGAAAGCATGTGTCCACGAATGTTCATAACACCCTATTCTTAACAGCCGATGGATGGAAACAAACCCAATGTCCCACAACTGATTGACAGACGAATTAAACATGGCATACCTATAACTACAGAATGTTACTCAGCAATAAAAAGGAACAAGTATTGCTACATGTAACAGGACAAACTCTGAAAATATTACGCTAAGTGAAATAAGCCAGACACAGAGCTACATACTGTAGGATCCTACTTACATAAAACATCCTTAAATAGGCCAATTTATAGAGACAGAAGGAAAGAAAATGGTTGCCTAGAGCTAGGGCCAAAGGTGGGGTGGGGAGCAGTACCAGCTATAGAGCTTCTATTTGGATGATAAAAATACACAAAATCTGACTCTGGTGATGGCTGCACAACTGTGAATGGGCGAGCTGTATGGTATGTACCGATTACACAGCAATAAAACCGTTACCAACAAAGTCTACCACACCTTATGCGTGACTCTTAACTTGTCTAGGTTGGACAGAAGTCCGTAATTCATCACTTCTCAAACTCTAATCCTATGAGAAGCTTTGAATAAAAAATGTTGCATGGTCATGTGAATCTGGAAAAAGCTGTACCTGATATTGATACAGAAAATTTAAATGTACTATTAAGGCTCTCAGAATTACTGTTAGTGAATCAACTTCAAACTGGGGGAGATGGGGTTAAGTAGTGATACATGATATAACATGGATGAATAACATACCTATTTATATGAAATGTCCACAATGGGACAATCTATCAAGACCAGAAAGCAGATCAGCCGTCTGGGAGTGGGCAGGAAAATGGGGAGTGACTGCTAAGAGGCATGGGGCTTTGGGGGAGGAGGGTGATAACTGCATGGTATGTGAATTATATCTCAATTGTTAAAAATAGCCTTTAAAATATTTCATACAGGTGGGGAGGTTGGGTTTAACCTCCACACATTTCACTTAATGAGAACCACTCATTCATGAAAAGTACTCAATCAGGCAATGTGGGCTTCAGTCTAGATTTTGCCTCTACCTTACCAAATAAAAACGAGGAGGTCATCTAATTTCTACAGTTACCGTCACTTGTCAAATCAGGTGCTGGCTGACTGTGCGGCCCTGCAAAAATCCCAACTATACCTGAGATGCTGTATTTACGAGTGTTACGAACTCCTAACCTCTGCCATCTGGCTTTTCACCAGCAGATTAACGGAGATTTTTGAGTAAGATTTTTATCCTCCCTTCTACTAGCTCTTGGTGAGGGCTAAATTAACAAAGTAACAATAAAAGCCTAGAGCTTTCACATCAAATTGCATATGCCTTCAATTCAGTGCCTTACACTTCTATTTGCCTAAAAAAGTTATCAACACATGACTCAACTCTTCAGTAATCTGAGGCCCTTGGTTAACACCACAAAGAGTAAACAGGCAATGAGCATTACAGGGCTATGGAGAATTAATTCTGGACGAAGGATCTCCTTGTTCTTACTGACCCCAGGAGAAATTTGCTGAGCTCACCATATTCTAACTGCTCTCCCACTTCATTCTTACCTCCATTTCAAAACACTCTACAGAATAGTCAAAGGTATCTTTTAAACATGTATCTCAGATTATGACCTGTATTTTGAAGTTTAATGAGTACAGAGGGAAGCCATTCAAATGCCCTGCTCACCACACTTCCGCTATACTGGCCTCTTTCAGTTCTCTGAATGCATGCCCAGTTCTGGATCCTTCATACATTCCACCTCCTCACCTCCAACTCCCACTCTGTCTGCCCATTTCTTGGCCATCCTTCAGGTTTCACCTTAAATGCCTAGTCCTCAGAAAAGCCACCCCTGACCCCTCACGATCTAAAACAAGCCCCATATCACAGCGCACCCTTCTCCTTAACAGCTGTTTTTATGCAGTGTAATCAGACTACAGCTCACACTGCTCCCTGTTTTCTTGTTTTTAAATTAGCTGAGTGGCTAGTCTAAGGACAGAACACATTCCTTTGAGAGAAACAGAATATAGGTTAGTATGAAAAATAACAAGTGGTTTTAGTTATAGTTATCAAATTATCATTAAGATTCTAAAAGAGTCAGCAGGAGACAATGCAGCTGAAAGACTATCCCTCTCCCAAGCTGATGCCTTTAGAGATATAGTTCAGCAGCCAAGGAGAAAGAGGCAGGCTCTGGCATGCCTACAGGTCTCTCTCCTGATTCTAATCAACTGAGCAACAAGTGGCAGAGTTCGACTTTGGAAGACTCATGGTGCCCCTCAATCTAACAAAGGATGAAAAATGAACAAAGGAATCAAGTATGTGCAATGTCCTGTATGTTTCATTAAACTTAGACTCTCAGTTACATTAAGATAGTAAGAGAAACTATAAAGATCTAGGAGATGTAACTGGGTACAATGAAACGGAGAGTAAACTTCAGCCAAGAGAAACAGCACGAGCAGTGCACACAGGAGGGAAGCACAGAACAACAAGGGTTCAGCGGGCAGTGAGTACAGCCAGTCTGACAGGAACACGAGGTTCCCCAGGATAAGATGAAAGGGGTGCAAAGATAAAGGCATCAAGGGCCTTGGAAATCACATAAGGTAAAAATAGATTTTATCTTCAGGACAAAGAATTCTCACAATAAATAATTAAAAAACTGTTCTTTGCTTCTGAGGTTTTTGGGGGTTTTTTTGGTGCTTTTCAACAGTAGTGGGTGCATCATGAAAAAGGAGATTAAAAGTATGTATCTGAAAGGATAACATAAAAGACTAAAGAGGATTCTTTCTAGAGAAATGGTTATCTAGTATTTCCCCCCAACTTCAAGCCACAGAATTTCTTCCTTACATGGCTGGCCCTCACCCTTCAGGCGCCAATTCACAAGTTACCCCTAAAAAAGCCTCTCCCTGACCACCTCCTAGGACATATGCCTCCCTCCCTCTGTCATGACCATTTCAAATCATCATTTACTACCTTTAGAGAACAAATCACAATATGAAATTATCCTTTTTGTCTACTTCATATTGTTATGTCTCTGGTACTAGGGGAGAAACTCCCCAAGCAGAGGAACCTTGCCTGTCCTCCATGCAGTAATTCCTGCAACTACAACAGTGCCTGAGTTTGTCAACAGACTCTACAATAAACACATGAATGGAAGCCCAATACCTAAAACTGGAGGAGCTGTTTTTGCAATGGTGGTAGTGGGAGGTGAACGCTAACTAGCCTGGTCACGTTCTTGGAAACTCTAGGATCCATAAAGTATTTAAAAAGGAATGACGGAGATAATCTGTAGAGATTAGTTGTCAGAAGGCTTAGCAGTAGTAACATATTCTATGTGTCTGTTAACTAACATGACACAGCAAAGAAGGTTTAAGACACTCATTACCTGAAACACACACTGAAAATGTTTAGCTTAATATTTATTTAAAAATTTACCCTCGACTTTACTACCTGTACAACATAAAGAACTGGAATAGTGCTTTTCCCAAAATTATGAGGTATCAGAAAGTAAAAAGGCAGCATATTACAGCAGAGTTACCTCAAGGAAAACAAAGTTTTCTCTCATAGCTAAGTCATTTTTAGTACTGCTCTTGTGTCTCTTACCAGAGACACGTGCACATGGATAGCATTTATTCTAAACTTATCTGGTTTTGTGCTGAGTCATCCTGCTTTGTATAGAACAGGACTGCAGCCTGAGATAAGGTGCCAGTGACCTAACGTTGGAAACCTGTGCCTAGGTGTTCCCCAACTGTGAAACGGTTGTCTATTACAAGGAAAAGTAAACACTGCCATACCGCCTAAATCAGTTTTAGAAACATTTAAGTGGCATATGCAGAATACTATGAAGTATTTTAAAAATAGGAACAGAAGCTCAGAATGATTAGAGGGAGAAGCTGCAACAGATAGATGAGATTTGCTGATAATGTTTAACCTACGTAACAACATGCCCTGGACGAAGAATACTACATTATCTCTTCACTCTCCCCTCGGCCCCAATCTTCCTGTTCCTCACCACCCTCCTTAGCCAATAACAGCTCTAGCCAGACTTATATAGGTTTACTGAGGAACTGTTTCAAACTTTGAAAGAAAAAGTATATCATCTGTTCCAGAATCAATCACAAAAGTAACCAACTGGAAAATGCTGACAAAGATCACAAGAATCATACAGCAATAGCAAAATTAAGAGGATCCGCAACTACACAAACACCTCAGTCCAGGAATGTACAACAGTTTGAATGTTAATAGTCTTGCATGAATATATATCTTGAATGTTAATTTGTATAAAATACGCTGTCAACAGATAGTGAGCACATTTGATTTTAATGACTTCTAACAAAGCATTAACAACTAGCTGTAGGAACAGATGGGTATTTCCTTAACATGGAAAAGATAAGCTTCAACTAGGAACGACCTTTACATAATGATCATCTTACCACCAAGCAATCCCAGTTGAGTCTTCTACTAAATCAGCAGCTATAGAAAACCATTAGGAAAGAAAACTGTATCCTCATAGACTCTTTTTTTACATGTACAGATATAATGTACCCCAAGATAGAATCATACTACTTTGCATGTGGATTTTGCTACTTAATATCCAGTAACACCTTTACTACATGTGGTTCTACATCATCATTTTTAATGGCAACTTTATACTCCACATTGCATGCATATATCATAATAAATCAGAGGAACATTTATGTTCTCTATTTACCATTTATCTAGGTGTTGGAATTCCCACCCATACCAAAACGGAACCAGCAATATCTAAAGTGAAAAAGAACCATGGGGGATGGGAAGGTGTAGCTCAGTGGTAGAGAACATGGCTTAGTATGCAAGAGACCCTGGGTTCAATCCCCAGTACCTCCATTAAAAATAAGTAAATAAACCTAATTACCTCTCCCCGCCTCCAAAAAAAAAAACCGAAAAATAAATCAAGTAAAATATTAAACAAAGAAGAACCATGTAAAAGTCACCTTAAGAGACTGTTTCCAAATTTTAAAAGCCATTAATTAAGTGACTGGAAAAATCTATTTTAACAAATAATTAAATGATTCAGACACTGTAAACATTTGATAATGGAAATCACATTAAAAGCAGATTTTCAGAAAGATGACAGCCTAAGAATGTTTCTACATGTGCCCTCCACAAAACCTATCAAAACTAACTAAAAAAAAATCCAACAAATGACTAGTCACAATCCAAAAAAATGGTCCTGACAAATGATTTCAAAACACAATCAAATCCATACTCAAGCACAGAAAAATATGAAAAGCCAACATCCAGTGCCTCTGAAGTCTGTCAGGACACGTACTTTAGAACGACGGCAGACAGCTGAGAGGAGAGGACCACATGAATCAGAAGAGAGCCCCACCGCCCTAACCGTCTGGACCCACAGACAGACCTCCGCAAAGAGAAATAATCAAAGATAGAGAAGCTCAGAGAAAACAGAATGAACTGCTACTTTCCCACATTACCACTCTCCTCCTAATAGACACCACCCTTACCTCTTCCCCTGATCTGGACTCGGTTTGTGAATAACCAACTTCTAAACATACAATTAAAATAGTGTCCAACAATCAAAGAATCTAATTACACATTACATATATATATATATATATATATATATATATATATATATATACACACACATATATATGCTTAAAACTCAACAGTATGATTTCATCAAACTAAGTACACAGAGACCACCCCACAGAGAGCCTGTGCAGAGACCAGAGTGGTAGTATATAATAAATGGACCAATACTTCAGGAAGTCTCAGGAAACCAGTAACCTCTTAGACAAATTCTGTTCTATCTCAGAGAACATAAATTCTATGAAACAAAACAAAAGAGATAAAAGGATACAGAGGAGGAGGGTGGAATAAATAAGACGAGGAACTCAGTGAAAAAATGAACTCAAACAAAAACCACAATGGAAGTAATAAAAGAATCAACACAGCTGAAAGCAACATCATCCGTAAGGAGCATAACCTGAGAAACATCACAAAATACACTGGAGACAAAAGGACAGCATTTAGAGATTAGATGCCAATTATGAAAGACGAAGCAAACATATGTAGAACTAGAGACCCTAAAGAAGAGAACAGAAAACAGGGAGGGCCCCCAAGAGTATAATAAAAGAAAGTTTTCCTGAAATAAAGGAAGACCTCAATCTGGAGATTGAAGGCAGCTCACCATGCACCAAGAAAAAATAACAAAGAACCAATAAAAACTGACACATATCCTCACATCTTGGTGAAGCTGCTGAATTTTAAGCATAAAGACAGAATTCTTAAAAGCATCTAGGCAGCAGAAGCATGTCACTTATAAAATAAAGAGGGGTTGACCTCAGACTTCACAGAAACACTACATGCCAGAAGACAATGAAGTCATGTCTTACGCTAAGAGAAAAAAATGGATGTGACCCAGAGAATTATTTTTCCAACCATTTGAGTAACAACAGTAAGAGGACATTCTCAAATATTCAAGAATTCAAAAATTACAGTTATACATATTGTGATTCTGTTTATGTAACATACTCCGTGTTTTGACGATGGCAGTACAGCAGGCATGGTACTTTGCTATAAATGTCAGTCTAGATTGTGTCATTGCTTTTTGAATAATTTTTAAATGTCTTAAAAATAAAGTGGCAGCAAAATGGACTTCTGTGAAAATATCTAAGAGCTCAAGAGTTTGACAAGTTAAAAATAAATTACTTTAGGGAACTATATTCAGTATCTTGTGTAAAATATAATGAAAAGGAATATATGAATGAAACATGCTGTACACCAGAAACTGACACAACATTGTAAACTATACTTCAATTAAAAATAACGAACTACTTTAAATATACTTAAATATAAATTAAGTATAATATAAGCAAAAATGAACAAACAGCGTATTTGTTCCTCTGAATATAATGACCAAATATGAAAGTACAGGTTACCTAGAAGAGTTGCTTATATTATTATCTGAGCAAAAGCAAAGCCAATCTGGTACACCGACTATCACTCCACATGAGATAAATATTAAAACATTAGCCCCAGTAACTAAACACCTCCCCTTAAAAAAATTCAGATATTTGTGTAGTGACTTAAAGAAGAATGTGATTAGAGAGAGGACAACAGATGAAGATTAAATTCTGGCAACGTTAATAGTCATGATGGATGAAAAGAAGACATTTCTACTAGCAATAGTCATTAAAGAGTTAAGCAGCGATTATACTCAGGCATTTGTAACAGAAATGAAAAGTTATTCCACACAAATCTGTACATGAACATACAACCATATTAGTAATAGCCCCTAACTGGAAACAACCCAAATGTCCTTCAATAGTGAAGGGTTAAGCAGAGCGAGGTGCATCTGACCACAGCCTGCTGCTCAGCAAGAGAACAGAAACACGTTCCTCGGTTCTCAAGGGAATCATGCTGAGTGAAAAAACAGTCAATCTCAAAAACTTACATACTGGGATTCTGTTTATAGAACATTCTTGAAATGACAAAATTATACAGACTGAGAACAGACTGGTGGTTGCTAAGGGTTAGGCAAGAGTGGAAAGAGGGAGGTGGCCGTGGTATAAAAGAGCAGCACAAGGAACCGTGTCCAGCTGCTGCTCTGCGCCTCCTCGCTGGCATCAGTAATCTACTCACGTGATAAAACTGCACGGAAAACACACATACACGAGTGCATGTAAAATTGGTGAAATCTGAACAGTCAGCAGATTGTGTTAACATCACGTTCCTGGTTGTGACAGTATACGGTAGTTGCGCAATATATATATATATATATATATTTTTAAAGCAGCCAGCCAAAACCAAATAGCTGGGATTTAAACCCAAGTGTGACTGCTCCTATTCTCCTGCCTGCCAGTGAGGACAGGTGGCGTGGCCGTGTTCATTGCCCCTAATCATAAAGTCATTCCTGCTGGAGGTGCTCTTTCGTCACTGCTCCTCACTCTCCCTACTATGTTTCATCACTTCCTACTTACTTGTCTCACCTCCATGGCTTTTCTCTCATTTCATCACCACAGAATCAGTTAGCATCAAAACTTTCTTCAAATGTATCATTCTGCCTTCTGGAGAAAACCCCAATATCAGCCAATCGTGTCAATATGAACTCCACACAACACTTCTCTTTCCCATTGCTCTTGTTCCTTAAGTTTTCTTTTGAGGTTTTCAAAACACTTCTAGATTTGATGCCATTTCAGAAAGTCTCTATTCAAATAATGTTTTACTAAAATTCTCCTTAAAAATACAAGTCTTGTGGTTGCTATTAGTAAATTGCCATAGGCTTGAAAAAGTTAAAGTAACCAAAAAGACTCACGTCAAGGCTCACTGTACAATTCCCAAACCTGTTTACTGCTGTAAAATATAGCATTTTAAGAGTTAAATTTTAAGAAATATTTTCAAAAGAAAAAAAGAGTGCCACATTTAACACCCCTCTCCCCCTTTTTAACTGCAAAAGCTTACTTGTTTTATCTCCTAAAACACAATCACTATGGTTTGGCTATAAGTCAAAATTGAGGATAGAATTATTACGTATTACTAAACATCCCAAGTACAGGGAAACAGTCAGATTATTTGAAAAGAACAATGCTGAAAAAATATGGTTCTTTGTGCCTAAATCCAAATAGGTTTTTACTCAAATAGTATCATACAACCAGAAAAAAAGACACAAAATAACATTTTTTTGATTACCTTGTACATGGCAGGAATTGTTACATATTTCAAGCTCGTTATTCCATTTAGTCCTCAAGCAAATCTTTGAGGGGATAGAAAAAATGTCTATCTTATAGTGCTAAAGACAAAAAAATTTTTAAATAATGAGCCCAAGGCTACAGAGGTAATATGTGGAAGACAAACATGGGTTAGAATTCTTGCCCTAATGCTAATTTTATATTATTTTCATTGTACCACAATGCCATTAATGCACCATGATTTACGTGTAAGTGGCATTTGGTACAGGATAGCCAATACTTAATTAGCTTAAATTAACCCCCTCAAATAAGGGATAGATAGAAATGCCTAATTGTTGCCAATTTTATTAATTTTTCCTATTTTTCTGATCTCCTGAAAGTATATTCTTAAATTATTTCAAATTCAGAAACAACTATTAACCACAACAATATTCACTCATTAAATCATCGTATTATTCAGCATCTACTCTGTTCCAGGACAACATGTACCAGACCAAAAAGCATGCTGTAAATGGTCAGATTACTCTTATTTTCAATTAATGTCATTGCTCTTAAGAAACTGGCAGAAAAAACATTTAGAAAATGTTAGAAACAGAACTTATCTCAAATGTGTACAGCACATCCTTTATCACCATCAGCTCCCAGTTCCTGGCTCTCTGCACCACCCCCACCTCCCATCCTTAACCCTCTTACCCCACTGAAGCCATAATAGTTCACCCACCATCCCACCGAATGAAAAAAGCTAAGTTCCGTAACCCCTTTCCCCTCTTAAGGTCAAAGCCCATTAAAATACACACATCCACACACCCTAATGTAAATTGTTTTAAACTATTCTTTTTAAAAATACCATTTAAAAGTGAACTTTTCTTTTCTGGTATGGTTTTTGTGAAAAGAAAATCTATAAAGGTGTCTTTAAGAAACACAAAATCAAGCTAAAACAAACTCATGGAATAACAAATATCAAAATAAGGACAATTATCTGAAACTAATCCCTCCTATGTTTAACTTAAAAAATGGTACCACAGTGATCTCTCCAGCTGTAATTTAAAAAAACGGCAAATAATAATCTGTATATATACTATAGTAGTGTGTGTGTGTATATATACACATTTATCATCAATGAACTCTTAATAATGTCACCCATTAATTTGCACACTAAATCTCAACACTGATCCAGCAACTGCGCCTCAGCAATTTTTTCCTTTACTGGATGGTTCCATCAGCCTTACCGATATGCTTCAGTGCCTCTTATCTTTTAACAGAAAAAAAAAGAAGTCTTTCCTTTAACCTACATCCAGCCATAGTTTTGTTCTGCATTCCCCTCTTATAGCAAAATTCCTCTATAAAGAGTTTGTTGGTCATTCTTCACTCCCTATTCTCTTAAGGCCACTTCCATCAGGTCTTCGTTTCCCCAAGTTACTGGAAACTGCTCTCAACAAGGTCACCGCGCTCATTCTCAGTTCTCACAATATCCAACATGCCAGCTGACTGAGACACAAGGGGTCACACACATTCTGGAAACACCTTCTTCATTTAGCTTCCAGAAAATCTCTCTCCATTCTCTTCTACTCCACTGGCTGCTCCTCCTCAATCTCCTTCGCTCGTCCCTCAGGTTCCTGATTCCTCAAGAGCATGAGTATCACGGGACCAGTCCGCAGTCGTCCCTGTATCTCTGTCTATAGCAGGGGTGGGCAAACTCCTGGCTGGTCAAATCTGACCACATTTCTTTACACAACGTCTACAGCTGCATTTGCACTACATCAGTAGAACTGAGTATTGGCAAGAGACTATATGGCTGAAACTATTTACTATCCAGCCTATAACAGGAAGTCTGCAGACCACTGGTCTTGACTCATTTCTACAGCATGTCAGTGAAATCTAGCCTCATGGTTTTAAATTCACCCTGTGTGCTCATGACTCCAGCCCAACTTCTTCCTTAAATTTCAGACTCACAGCCCATCCACCTTACTCCACATCCCCATCTGGTGCCTAAACCAGACTCAGATATAAGACAACCACAAAACATAAAATTCTCAATTCTCCCCACACCCCAAACCTTTTGTTCCAGTCTTCTACATCTCAGTAAATGACAATTTCAGCTTATAAACATTAATGCTAAAAATCCTGGAGTCATTCTTAACTTTCAGTTCATCAGTTGATTCTTTCAAAACACATCCAGAATAACACTACTTGTATTGTACCACCCCAATCCAACCACCACTGCAGCTCATTTTCAATTAATGCAATAGTGTCTCATGTGATCCTGCTTCTCTTAGTCACAAAGATTAAGTCACTCCATATCTTATAATGGCTCTTCATCTTACTCAAAGTAGAAGTCTAAATCCTTTCCAAAGCCTACAGAGTCCTACATGATCCGGCACTTGCTACCTCTCTGAGGTCATCTTTCATCACATCCCCACTCTAAAAACACCGACAGCTACACCTTGTTCTCCAAACACACAAACACACTCTCACCAGAAGACCTCAACACTTACTGTCCTGGAATATACTTCCTTCCTCCTATATTCATATGCCTACATTCCTCGTTTCTACATAACACCCTCTCCCTACTCCCAACATTTCTGTATAGCAACCCCTACATCCCAAGATTATTTTATTTCCTCTTATTTGTCTCTGTTTTTCTATAAGGCAGCACTTTTCTAACTCATTAGTTTATTATCTATCTCTCCCCAGAGTGTCAGTTTCTTGAGGGCATATTTAACTATCCTTAATATATAGAGAGCCTAGCACACAGTAGGTGCTCAATACATTTACGTGGGCTTATCAGTATCTCAAGGAAAATATCAAGTTCCTCCTGATGGTTTTTTACACAGTCCATTTGTTGTATCAACAAATTCATCTTGGTTGATTTGTACCAATGCACTGTTACACATTCTTCATGCTATGATTTTCTGACATCATCTAACCTTTCACTTCTAGACAACCTTTGACTTTTTAGGTTCCTGCCAATCAAATCAACTAAAAAGCCTATGGTGTATAAAAATTATGTTCCACTCTTTACTCCCCAGGACAGCCTCATCTTGGGATTCCCTGAACTCCTTGAGTGCACCGGATTTTACTGATGTTAAAGCAAATTCAGTATTATTTTACTTGCTTTCATTAATATCAGCAATTGTAGTCTTTGATACAATAAAGTGCAACAATGTCCAAGGACAAGAATGGAAAATTATGAATTTATCTAGGTTAGTTTGCTTACATAAAACTTCTTACAATTTATGTTTATAAAAGTAGATTGTTACACATAACATCGAAGAACAAAGTGACAGCAGAAAAAAAATGAAAAATAATTTCACAGAGGCAAAGTTTTATCTCTAAAGGCAGAGCTTGCTAAATATCACATACTTTATGTACGTAATGATAATGTATGACATTAATACAGTTTTATAATACTGTTGTTATATTGCCTCTGTATGTAGTTTTTAGGGACACTGAAAATGCATTAAATTATACCTAAGAGTTTATTAGTCAATAATCCAGGGACTCAATTTATAAACACCTCAGGCCATACTGTCACCACCTGTTTTTATAAGAAAAAAACTGTTTCAAGTTAAATAATCTTGACTTAAGCAAGCAGCCTTTTCAATAATAACCAAAGTATGCAATTACCAGTCTCAAATGTTTAGGACAACTTCCATCCTGAGACTGTTACATAGTAAACATATATAAAAGTGACAAAGTTTTCATTTAACAAAACTATTACTAGTAGGCAGGAAACAGTCTTCCTCAACCCCAAATAACCCATTCGAATCCAGGTTAAAAGCTGAGTGCTAATGTAAAACAGTTCATAGCAAATACTTCAAGTTTTCTGATGCAACCAAAACACTAAGATAAAAGACATTTCCCTAGAAAGCAGGGGTTTGTAAAAATCTTTAAATACTGTATATATGTTTCTGTTGTTTGAATCAAAGGGTATTTTCAAAGTTCTCAAGTGTGAGACACCAGAGACATGATGTCACTAAGAATTAGAAGGTGTGTGAGTGCTGACAGCTCCAATGGGATCCTATTCAGTCACAAAATTTGTCACACTTGCTTCCAGAAAAAAAAATGAATGATACTTCTGTACACTTAAAGGGCCCGTGTTCTCTTAGTATCAAAGTTTTTTAAGTTACAGTTTTCTTAAATTTTTATTTAAATTAAAATATTTTTAAGGTTTAAAAAATGTAAGCTTATCCTAGACTTTCTGCCACTAGCCATGTCGTAGGATTCCACTATAACTCCATTTATAGAGCACAAAGCAGTGGTTGTCAAGCTTTTATGTGCACCAACATGACTTTGGGAGCATGTTAAGTATGCAGACATCCAAGTCTCATCACCCAGAGGTTCCAACTCAAGTAGGGCTGAGTGGCATTTTAAACACCAAGTGATTCTGGGGCAAGTGGTCCATGAACCACATTTACAAAACAACGGCACATGTTTCTGACCATGAAAGAAAAAAAAAAGCCAGAATGTTTCTCTAGAATATAATGAATATAGATTTCTGTGAAATATACTGAAGTACGTTCTAACAAGACAAATACTATGGGCAGTATATTTTATACTATATGCTCACTTTGTGTTCAAAAAAAAAAAATAAATAACCCCTCTGTAGACTTCAAATGACTGCAGTGGATTTAGTCTGTAGTTTAGGTATTTAGTCCTCGTAAGGGAGACAAGATTCATGAGAAACCAAGCATCCGAACAATCTGGTGCTGCCCTGGGTAAGAACAGAGAACCACAGATGTCCTTCTGATTACTCCGTATCAATTCATTCAATATGTTATCACTCGAGCAATTATTCTTAATCGCACATTTTTACCTATCATTTTCAGACTAGCTCAAGGATGGAAGGCAGGTGAGGTAACCAGCAGGAAGGCAGACAGACCATGAGGCGGGAATGTACCTGCAATGCTCAAGGAACGACGAGGAAGTTGGTGTGGGAAAGCTCACCAAGAGCAGAGCAGCGTCTAGAGACAGAAGGTCAGGGTGGTGACAGTGCAGGGAGTTACAAATCACATGGCCTGTGGGCCACTGTTAAGGACATCTGAGAGCGTTTTGAGCAAAGCAGGAACTTGATATGACTGCTGCACCAAGAATAAACTGAAGACTTGGAAGACAGGAAAGCAGAAAGACCGGTCAGGAGGCTCCAGATTACTGGTCTGACCAAGTGGGAAGCTACAGTTTCTACTGCACAAAATTCAACGACTGGGAAAAGCAGGCTGGGGAGGGGAAAATGAGGGCAGCTCAGTTTTGGACACTACAATATAATCACCCTAAATAAAGTGTTTTATGGGATAACATGTGTGCCAGCCAACCCAGACTGGGGACTGGAAGGTTAGAGAAGCAACCTATAAACTGAAGCCTGAAAAACAGGAAGGAATCCACGAGGCAGAAGGAGAGAGAGTCATCTAGAAAGCAAGCCTGTGTGAAGTATCCATGTGGGACAGAACTCTTACTATTTTCAAAGAACTGAAACATACAGAAGAGCTAGAAAAATAGAGATGTGGCAACTTGTCCACTGAAACTTTTGTTTCTATCTTAAGGGCAATGGGAAGGCACTGAAAGATATTTACATAAAGAATGAGCAAATGTGCTTTTCTTGGAAGGCAATTCTGACTGCAGTGTAGATAATGACGCTTGGGAGAGGAAGGGACAGTTATGCCACCCCTTTAATTCATGCAAAATAGGATCATGGTCTGAGCTAGAAAAAAATGAACAGATTCAAGGTCTACTTCAGAGCCAAGACCTAAAAGACTCAGTAAGTAGATACTGGGGATACAGGAGAATAACAGCATTAAGTCAGAAGTTAAGCAAACTAAAGGAAACCAAGATGCAAAAAGAATCTAAGTTCACACAACCAGTAAATGGACAACCAGGATCTCACCCAAACCTCAATGCTTTTTCCATCACACAGCTACAGAGACCTACACAGCACCACAAATATTTAATCATGCTAGACTATTTGCATTCTGAAAAATCCATTTTCACCAAAAGTAAATTGCCAAATTTAGGTACTAACATTTACACTCTAGTTATATACTTTAAACTTTAGACCAGTAAGGACTCTTCCCTCCATCTTAACTGGCACTCTGTAACTGCATGACACCTGTTTTATAATTTGTAAGTACCTCATCTATTAAAGTAAAAATCAGAAAAGGCTATATATTCAAAATACAAAGACTACACAAGAATTTCTGGAATATGAAATTAGTATTTCTTTCACTTTTAAAAGTAAACCCACCAGAAACTGGTATTTGACCAACAGGTTAAGCCTAAAATATTTAATACTCAGTATTTTGAGTCAAAAACGATTATTTCCTGACAAAGCAAACATTTGCAATTGGTGGGCAACTTAAGACTTAATAAATTAGGCACTGTATTGACAAAGTTACAAAGTAAACCATTTTTATATGAACAAAATTAATTTTTACAGCATATACAATACATACAGTGAAACCATTATGAGTTCTGTTCGTAATATCCTGAAAAATTTCAACCTTATTTCTCAATTTAAACTTAATGAATACAGAAGAAACTATAATGCTGCTCTATCCTCTGTGCAGTGATGAAAATACTAGGTGAACACTGAAGGGAAATATTCCAAAGGTCCCCACGCAAACAAGCAGCCATACATGCTACACTTCTGGCAGGGAGAGAGTCTTGGTTACGATGGAATGGTAGGACAGACACGTAGCAAATATTTGAAACCACAAATTAAAGCTCAAGAATCAGAAGGTTCTCCTGCACACATTTCAAGCCATTTATTTGGAAAGGACCTTGGAGATTAACAATTCAATCTTGTTGAAAATGGGGACGAGGGGAGGAAAAAAAAAAGCAGCCAGAAGTCATACAATTTGCCCATGGTCAAAAAGCTAATAACCAGCAAACAAAAACTACAACATCCAGATCTCAAGACTGGTGCTCTTTCACTTTCCCTTTTCTCACCTTAATCCCTGCTGTCAAGTTAACAATGCTCCATCTCTAACAGCACAGCATCCTAAAAGACACCTAGATCCAAAAAGGATTTCTCTTACAATTAGAATCCAGTTAACGTTCATAGAGTCCTGGTTCTATGATTCAATGTTTTATTTTTTTAGGCTTTAAATGTTGTTTGATAGTAGTTCTTTAACATAATGCTTTGACATGTATATTAAAAACTCAAAGGCCAACCAATAAGGATTTTCTGAAGTAACACTGCAGAAAATCAAACAGAAGCTCTCTGCTTCCCTGCCTTCCTCCACTGATACCAATTTTAATGATGCTGAAAAGATTAGATACCGGTTGTGTCTACTACATCCAGAGAGGGCTCACAAACCAAAAAACTGAAGCACCACTCTGACCAACAAGCCTTTCTCCACCTGATTTGATCAATCCTGAGCCTAGATAAGAAGAAAAAGCATTAAATGATGCACCATTTCAACATTTACAAAAACAGTGCTTGTTTAAGCCAGAAGATAGCTTTTTTAGAAACCACACATATCCTTAAAAATAAACACTGAGAGAAAAAAATTAAAGGTGACAAATACTGTGATGATTTAAAAACAACAAACATTAAAATACACATACTACAAAAACAAAGTAGACAGGAAGCTTCAAAGCCTTCACCTTGAGGGGTCTTCCAAGGATGCTGCTGCTCCTCCTGAGAGAGCCTACAGTGTACCACTCAAGCATCTTATTATGTTAATTCTTAAATCACTGAAGATGGGTTTAACTATTAAAAACAATGAGTAACTCAATGAAAATACTGGTAAATAAGGTAGAAGGAAAGTTTATTATTATTTCAGATCAAAAACAGATTGGGACTGAAGAGAAATTAAGAATGATCTGTTACCATGGCTCTTGATTTTCAACAACATATGCATTCAATCCCAAAAGACTTCAACTGAGCCATTGCTGGACTGAAACAGTCTATAAATGAGTTTACTTCTTACTTCTAAAAGTGATAATTTTACTGTCAAAACGCACAAGTTCAAGAGCTAAAGTATAACATGTTAGAGCTGCATTCTTCTTTTCTTGATGCAAAATGATCTTCAGTTAACATTTTAGTCACTTTCAGGAATTAAATCACAATACAATGAATCACTATAATTAAAAATAATTAAGCAGCAATTCCCAAGGGTACAGGAAATGGAGCACCACATGTGAGAATTTCTAGGGAAATTCTTAATTTCAGTAAGCTTGAAAAACTCTACTGAATATTCAAATATAGGGCTATATTTGAAAAAAAGACCATCACCACCAACAAAAAAACCCCACAAAAAAACCAAAACCCAGCCTATTATTCTGCCCAATACACCAGGGAAAGTAAAACTAAGATCTCCTTAACTAGCAGGGCATGAATTTAAGAGGATCTGATAAACAATGATTTAGAAAAGGAACAGTCAAAAATTAGTAAAAAGTCTGGAGAATTTTAAATGTCATTTTACTATTCAAATTACATATAGTATATTATAGATAAGGCAACAGATACTAGCCTAACTACCAAGGCCACTTAAAGAACTGGTAATAATGTGTTTCAATTAACATGCCAATTATGTATTGCACACAATTTTTTTAAAGTTTAGTTTCCCAAAAACGTGAAGAAACCATTTGCTTCCTTCATAAACAGTACCAAAGCAACTTTAATCCAACCACTCTACAATAGAAAATTCTTATTATTTTACTCTTAAATGCACTTGAAAAACTAACTTTCAATTGAAACCAACTCTGAAGTTCACTTGTTTCTCACATGTATCAGATATGTCAAATGGCATTTAAGACATTAGTTTAAAAATACTGAACACCTACATTTATATGCCAGACCCTGATACAATTTAAAAAAAAAACCCATAATCTCTGCCTCCTAGGAGCTTACAGTAGGCAAACTACATATGTAAACAATTACAATTCACTCACTATAAAGGCACTGTTAATAGAAACAGGTTCAAGAAAGGTTTCATGCAATAAAGAACTGGGATCCTGAAGAATTACGAGGTTTGCCAAGGAAAAGAAAGGGGGGTGGGGGTGGAGAGGAGTGGTGAGGGAACAGTTTGGCTGTGAAAACACATACAAAGGGGACAAGAGTGTTTCATGTTCCAGGCCTGGGCAAGTAGTTCTACATGACTGAAGCTGAGAGGAAAGAGGGTGGTTGAGAAAAGTTTGGACTCTTGACAATGCTGACTCAGAAGACTTAATTCTTCAAATTTTCAAGCTATATTTACAAGCAGAAAACCTATTCTGAGATGCCAGCTTTCCAGCATGAACATAACAGTGTTTTCTTTCCATTTCAGTGTCCTCTGTGAATACCAGATAGGAAGATTTCCCAGGTAAGTGTATAAAGCAGCAGGGAGGAAAACTCATTTACTGGGACAATTATTCCATCAAAACAACATAATGAAGACCTATAACATTCAGGCTTTAAGGCTTAATGAAGGAAATATGTTTACATTTATACTCTCAAATTTTTAGTCAGATAGCGATGCATAAGGAAGGAGACAACAGATCTATCAAAAAGATACTGCAATAGTTAGGAAAGGGGCAACGAGGTCTAGAATTCCTCCTAACACAGCAAAGGAAAAGGAATCGAGGATAACTTCCCAAGTATGACCCAGAACACGGAATATTCAACTTAGAAATAGATTTTAAGAATTTATGAACATTATATGAAAAATGCCTAATAAGCAAAAAGACACGTGGGCCTGGAAATCAAAGAACAGGGTGTGGCAAGGCCAGAACACCGACTTTCAGTGCAGGTAAATGAGACTCAGAGATCAGGAAGAGATCCAAACAGCAGCCCAGAAAGGAAAGCCAACATAATGTAAAATGGAGAAACTATGAATAAGGAAGGAGAAATCACTTCAAAGGACTTGAGTAAAGGAGGACTGGAAGGTTTTCAGTGGACCTGGCAACCAAGAGATTATCAGCAACTGCAAAGAGAATCTCAATACTGCAGGAAGAAGACAGGTGGACTGCAGTGGGCTAAATTTAAAAACACAGAAACTTGCATTTCTTAGTTGCACTAGCTACATTTCAAATATTCCACAGGCACATGTGGCTAGTGGCCACCATACCAGACAGCTCAGATTCTGACATTTTCAACCACACAAACGTTCCTTTGGACAGGGACTAACTGACCCAGACTTCCATTCCGAAATGTAAACAGACAACTACAAACAGTAAACATCTGAGGAACCCAGCAACGTGGAGCAGATGTACCAAACCCAAACAGGAAACCTTCTGGGGACACATATTTGTCGTGAGAAAAATAAATTTAATTTAAAATCTCCAAAGTATTTCTGTTGAATCAGATTCATCAAATTATAAGGAGCTATTAAAAAATTAAAAATAAATCGCCCAAAATAAAATCTTCAATAGATGGATAAAATGAAAACAGCTTTAAGCATAATTGCAGCACCAGAAGAATCTGCCATGTGACTCCTCCCCCCAGAGTATAATGTACTCTCATTCAAAAAGTATCCTAACACCTACTTTTTACCAAGCAAGAGATAAGTACGTTAGAGCCAAAAGACTTAACAAAAATTCCAAAAGGGGAAGGGTCAGAAATAACTTTTCAAAGAGGGGGAGGGTGGCAGGAGGAGGAGGAAGAAGGAGGAAATGACTCTTTCAAAGTTTGGTCTTCAGGCTAAAAGAGCCCTAAGCAGAAGTACAAAAAGACCACACTCAGACACTGGGGAAGGAAAAATCCTCAAGACTCTCAAGCTGGGACTGGGAGAGTAGAGGAAAGATACAAGCATTACAATGGAAAAGCTATCTATAAATAAGCACCATGTTTGCTACTGACTTCTCACCTGCAACAATGAATGGTCATCAATTATAAAGTAATCAAAAAATAAAATTTAAAAACATACAAGGAAAAATGATTTTAATCTAGCCAAAAGATCATTGTTCATGTACAGAAACAAGACGAAGACATGTCTGGGCATACAACACCTCAGATTACCACTCATAAAAAAATAACAGTTATGAATCTTTACGTAAACATAAAGGCAGAGCACATATAGCAAAAATGCTTTTAATAAATAAGTGAAATCAACTATTACACTGGAAAACTTTCTCATCAAGTGTCAGAAAACAGATCAAAACTAAAAACGCAAAGGATTTATATCACATAGTAAGGTACTATGTAATTCAAGAACTTGATCTGAACAGAGTCCTTTGTACCAAATAGAATAAATACACCATTTTTCTAAACAAATCTAAAACATTTTGTTCTAATTAACTAAGTATTTTAAGACAAGGAAAAAATTCTTAATTCCAAAAAGCCAATAAAATTAGAATTTAACAGAAAGCCAAGTAAAAATAATTTTTAAAATACTGATTTACAAGATTCATTTAGAAATGTGAATGCCACACTTCTAAATACTCTTGGGCGAAAAAAGAAAAATCAAAACTGATCACATTTAGGCTTGAATTAAAATGAAATTTCTGTAACTCTGCATCAAAATCTATGCAAGACAAATAAAGCAGCAAAGTTAAAAAAAACTCACATATCAACCCATTCTTTAGTATCAGAGCAAGAATCAGAAATTTCCTTATTAGTGAATTTTGATATGGTTCCCATATAGCAAGATTCCAAACAAGATTGTAACAGCAATAAAAAAGAAACCCAATGACAAATACATGTCCAAAACCTATCGATCTAGACCCCTATCTTCTCATTTCTCTTGGATTCTCCCAGTATGTCAGGTTCAAGCTTGAGGTCTTTTTCAGCATATCTAACTAATCACTGTGACACCAGAATCTGTTTTTCCCTCAAAATAATCATATCAACTCCAATCCTCTTTAAATTGTCCTTCTACCATCTTAATCCAAATCCTAATCACCCCAAATCTATAGTACAACAAGCAGTGCTAATAATGGCTTTAAATAACCAAAAGTTGGCTCATGTACCCCAAATCAGCACACAAAAGGACAATCTCAAAGCCTAAATGTACAGTGTGCCCACGTAGAAGGATATAAGGGAGGAAAGTAGTGAACAGTGTGTCTTCCCCTAACTGTGCTAATAACATGGTGCTGACGAGGTCAAAGTAAACAGCTAGATGTCCACTGACAGATGACTGAATAAAGAAGCTGTGGCATATTTATACAGTGGAATACTACTCAGCCATAAAAAATAAAATAATGCCATTTGCAGCAACCTGGAGAATGTCATGCTAAGTGAAGTAAGCCAGAAAGAGAAAGAAAAATACCATATGGCATCACTTATATGTGGAATCTTGAAAAAAAAAAACACAAACGAACTTATCTATAAAACAGAAACAGAAACAAACTCACATAGAAAATAGGGGGGAAGGGATAAATTGGGAGTTTAAGACTTGCAGATACTAACTACTATATAGAAAATACATAAACAAGTTCCTACTGTACCGCACAGGGAACTATATTCAATATCTTGTAGTAAACTTATGGTGAAAAAGAATATAAAAACAAATATATGTATGTTCCTATATGACTGCAGTATTGTGCTGTACACCAGAAATTGATACAACATTGTAAACTGATTATACTTCAATAAATACACATCAGAACAAAAAAACAAGTAAACAGCTCGTAAGAATAACACCCCCCCATAGTTCTCCCACTCTAAAGAGACCATCCTTAAGTCTTTCCATGTACTATGTAATGAACTTATTCTTCACAAATGCACTTATTAAATGCAGAAATAATTTATTATGATCCTCTCATCTATGCCAAAATATTCCAAAACAACATCTTACTAGTATTGCTTTTTCGCTACCAGAAAAGACAAGTTCTGTGAGTAGAGTACAGGTCAAAACCCTCTGGAAGATGCTAACAGGATCCCATCCTCTTCTGGCTACTGTCATACAATTCAGAAGTAATCAAAGATTAAACCAGAAGGCCAGCACTATCTACATACACCAACCACACTAATCCTAAGTTTCTTTTAAAATGCAATTACAGATGGCCCTTGACCAACACGGGTTTGAACTGCACTGGTTCACTTACAAGCAGATTACTTTTTTCAATAAATACATTTTACAGTTACATGACCTGAGGTTGGGTGAATTTGAAATGTGGAACCATGGGTAAGGAGGGCCAAGTGTACAGAATCCCAACAGGGTAGGGGGTGCGGGGAGTCAGTTTGCACTCCTGACCCTCATGTTGTTCAAGGGTCAGTTGTACTCCTAAGGGTCAACTTCAAAACCGTCTGCCAACACCTAACACCAGCCTGAGTGTACTGACTCCAGTGAAGGGTATTTCCAAAGAGAGAAAAACTAAAACGTTTACCACTGAACTGTCAAGAAAGTCTGATGGCATGGGAATGTGGGGGATGGATGTAGCTATGGAGTAAAAGACATTTTAGCTGAAGTCATAGTGGAGGCTTCAGACACTACCCAAATATATTCTACTGGCCTGTCCAGTTGCTAATACTGGTTAGAAACTTCTCTACTGCTCAGCATTAGTTCCACTCTGGGGCATTAAATACCACATAAGATACCATGGTTACTAATTTAACTATTTAATGTGTAACTGTATACAAATTATACTATTATCTATGAATTAGGAAAGAAGTGAAAGAAGAAAATTCTTTAAAACTCCAGGAAACACATATGACTTGGCAAACCACCCCTCTAACTTCTAGATTCCTAATGATAAAATTCATATTCCTTAATGTCCAACTCAAGAGTTCCTCCTCCTGTGTGTACTCTCCCTAGACCTGCAGTTCAAATAACTAAATTAAACCAGAAAACTTCAGTTTTCTAGGATCCATCCCCCATTGCTCTGATTCATGGTAATTGCAGAGGGAGTCAGACAACTTACAGCTTTAAAAGCCTCTCAGGTGATTTGATTTAACAGCCAAATTTGGGGAAATAACCCTAAACGTGTGTTTTGGTTTGCTCTTCCATCTAGCCTAAGAAGGCTCTCAGCTGCAGAGTTCTGGACATGAGCAGGTGGCTAGTCAGAACTGCCCTGCGGCCCTCTTTCACCGGGCTCTCACTGGCCAGACTCCTCAATTGGCAACTGACAGACTCAGTATTTTCCTTCCTAACTCTTGAAGGGAGAAGGTAGCAGTAGCTTGAGACCTAGGGCTGTTGATCTGACATTGACTTCGAATTAGTCATAGGGATAAAAAACCCAATGATGCATTAGGTACTTAGCTAAATGCTTTATAAGTGTTTCAGATACAGAATTTTCATTTAACCCTATAACAATCCTAGGGAAGCAGACACAAAAACATGGATTAAGTAGTATGCCTGAAGTCACCACCCAGCTACAAGTACCAGAGACTGGACTTAAATGCAAATCTAACTGAAGGACGGCTTCACCCATCAGCTAAAGAGCTAAGTATTAACATTCTCTAAGCACTAAAAAAGTACACTGGTTAGTCCTCTCATATAGCTTCTGCCAATACCAAGTGTCTGTTGAAACTACTGTGCAAATATACTAAAAACAAGACAAATAAAACCATAATATGAGACCATTTTTAATAAAAACTCTGCAAAAGCTATTTATAGAATCGTTCTGGTGTTTCATAGCATAAGAATGGGTCTTATGTAACTACTGATTAACTCCAAATGATAGGATCTGAGGTCATTTTTCCCCTTTCCCTGCATTTCCTAATTTTTCAATAAATATGTACTAACACAGAAAAGTTTTAGTGTAAGCAGTACTACATAAGTCAAGGGCCTGTTAATTCCTATTGTACCTAGCATAAATAGGTATTTCAGAAATCAAGCATATAAAATACTTCTTTAGAAAAACAGGAACACGTGTAAAGTAGGCCCACAGGGTGCTCATATTCTCCAGAACTGTGCTACCCAATTCAGTAGCCACTAATCACACACGGCAAGCAGCCATGTGAGATGTGGCTAGTCCCAACGAAGTATGCTATGAGGGTAAAAGACCAGATTTCAAAGACTCTGAACAAAAAAGGGATTGTAAAGAATCTTATTAAGAGTTTTTAAAATATCAAGCATGTGCTGAAATGATAACATTTGGGGTACATTACGTTTTATAAAATATACTACAATTTCACTTTGGTTTTACTTCAACACGACTACTAGAAAATGTGCTGTGCTGTGCATTTGCGGCCACACTGTACTTCTACTGGGCAGTGCTTCTCTCTGTTACTCAGGTACAGCCAGCAACACGGCCACCATCTGGGATCTTGTTATAAGACAGACCCTTGGGTCCCAGCCCAGAGCTGCTGAACTAGAACGTGCATTTTAGCAAGATCCCCAGATGATTAGGACACACATTCAAGTTTGAGAAACACTGTTCTAGAAAACTGCAGTTTCATTTCCCTTAAATCATCATGACAAACCCAACATTCTTTCATCCACCCATTTGCTAAAATGCTCCAAGGTGTTAGGCATTGTTCTAGGCAACAGGAATACAAGAGGGTAAAATCATTAACAAACTTACTCCCTGTTCTGGTGGAACATCTTCCAGAGGACAAGCAAGCTGTCGGCTCAACACTTGTTTTGAAAATGCAGACATGTTTGGGTGATACTGATTTATCAGGAAACTGTTTGAGACTAACACAAACTTCCCACTTACGACCAATTTCACCTGTTGCCAAACACTAGCTGCACCAGCTGAACCAAGCTACACAGGAATTCACAGTGCAGACACACACGCCTCAAACATCTGCCAGCTGCCTCAGTTCATGGGTATGAGTCACACCTCCCACAGCTGGTTACAGCTTTCAGGTAACCCTCCTTCCATCACTCCACAACGCTTCACAAGGTGCAACCCCCTTCCACAAGCTAGTTTCAGGTCTTTGTCAAGGTAAAGTCCCATACTGACTGTACTGTTAATGTACTCCTTCACATGTAACCTGTGTACCTGTATACCATTTAACAAGTCATGATAAGATTTCAGTAAGGTTCCTCTATTTTTTAATGTCACTGACAATGTTTTTGAATGCTGTGCCCCTAACCATTTTCCCATAAATTCTGAGGTGCAATTTTACATGGCATGGTAACTTTCAGGAACACATACCGTAACAGAGTGACTGTAAGTAACATCAGGTCACTATAAGTACAAGGAAGAAACCGAGCAGTGGAGAGGACAGAAGATAGGGCTGGCGTTGCAGAGTGATCAGGACAGGTGAGGCATTGTGAGAGGAGGCACTTAAGCAAACACACTGAAGTGAGACTACACCAAGTGCACATACAGAAAGAGAAACATCCCAGGAACGGGGAGCATAACGTGCAGAACGAGACAGGAACGAACCTCCTACAGGGCCCGTATGGACAGAGGAGCACAAACAGGGCAAGGAGTGGCAGGTGAAGAAGTTGAAGAAATCCCCAGATGCCAGGTTACACAGGGTCTATTACAGGCGTTGGTAAGTAAGAGAGTCAAGGGAGGATTTTGAGCACGAGTGATGTAAGCAGACTGGCACTTTAACTGGACCCCTCTGGCTACTTCCTGTGTGGGGAGATAACTGCTCAAAGCCAAAGGGACGCAAGGACACCATGCAGGAGGTGCTTGGAGAGTCCAGGTAAGAGAAGGAGGTAGCCAGGACTACAAAAGCTGTATTTTAATTATAGACAATCCCAGGCTTACCATGGTCCAACCTAGGATTTGTTGACTTTATGATGGTGCGCGGAAGCAATAGGCATGCAGCGGGAACTACACTTCTAAGTTTCAGGCTTTCCCAGGCTGGTGGTTCCACAGTCTGACACCCCCTGGTGACTGGGCTACAGCCGGGAAGCAGCAGAGCTCCCTGCCAGCCACAGGATGAGAAGAGGAAATACCGATACACTTACAGCCATTCCAGACCTGACAACCATTCTGCTTTTTACTTTCAGTACCAAAGTCAATAAATTACATGAGATATTCAACACTTCATTATAAAACAGGGTTTTATTAGATGATTTTGCACAATAGTAAGCTAATATAAGTGTTCTGAACACATTTAGGGTCGGCTAGACTAGGCTATGGTGTTCTGGAGGTTAGGTGTATTAAATGCATTTTCAACTTAAGACAGCTTATCGGAATGTAACCCCCCCATTAAGTCAGGAAATATCTGTACTGAGAAGTGGTTATAGCTGGAGTGTAACTTTAGGGTAAGGAAAAGGTTTTGTGTATAGCTTATCAAAAGCTTACGGAAAGACTTGCTTTCTAGCTTCAACAATTAACAGTAGGCTAAATACTTTAATTGGATTATACGTCCATCAGTAAAACAGAAATAATCCTGATCAGCTTAATTCAAAGGGTTGGAAAAACAATTCAAAAGGGGTTTGAAAATTATGAATCATCATATAAATCTTAAAAAGACTCTTCACAGTATATACTTTCAAGCCCTTATTTAACTGGTTTTGAAATGACTGACAAATAGCACCTACAGTACTTAGTATGAGTCCCAGAGCAGAATCCAATTGTAGCTGTGATCCCAGTTACAGAACCCCTAGAAAGATAGCCTGGCTTATTGCTGTCTCCACTCCTTCCAGCATCGTAACAAAGTTACACACTACATACACCAAAACCATTCTGTACAACAGAATAAAACAATAAACAGATGCTTAACAGAAAGACATTCTAGAATTTATAAATTTTCTGTGTATTACGGACCAAAAATCCTAACTATGTTACACCAAGAACTTTAAATACATCTTGCATAACTGAAACAGTTCAATTATGACTGCCTTAAAAGAACAAAGTAAACCATTCCAAAATATTTTTGGTTGTGAAACAGAAATCCATTATATCATAAACAACATATAACCACCTGTTTAAAAACAACCAAAATGTTAAAATGTGATGACTACAAGACAAATGACATGGTATGTGTCCAAATATATGCACAACTGTTTAGAGCATTTGTATTTCCTAAAATTAAGGAAAAAATACTGAAGAACTGAAGAGCTGAAATATTAAGATGGCTAGTCTGCCAACCTTATTCTGTTTAAATGGAATTCCTGTTTTCTGTGGTCTTTTTTTAACTGACCTATGGAACCCAATGCAAACACATCTGCCTAGTTTATTATCTTACTCTATCTTAGACAAATCTAGGTAATATTTTTCTATTTTCACTAGACAGGAAAACACTTAACATCAGTAAATTTTAGATTCTGTATGAAATTTCTAAGTTGTTCTGAAACAAGCCTCTGTCTATGTGGGCTTAACTCGAAAAAAATGGCTTCTTCCTAATAACATTTTAGCAAGCTTTCATGTTAAAACTGATTTTTAAAAGTAGAACACTGACATGTTAACTTAGTCTAGGACTGCACAAATACATTGTACCAAGTCAATGCCCTGGGTTTGATATTATACTATACCAATGTAACCAAAGCATTAAGAGGATACAAGCAAAATCTTTATACTAATTTGTGCTACAATAAACACTAACCAAATAAGCTTCCAATATGCCTAAATGTTTCATCTCTGACAATGTACACAATTCACCAGAGTAGAGAACTAATTTCTAGAGTAGAGAACTAATGTCACTCTTGGTTCATTTTATACAAGTAAATCTTCCCTCATTTGTAGACTGTGAAACAGGGATACCATGTGTTCTACCTACCTTACAAGGTCAACATGAGAATTAAATGAGACTGTTCATTTTTCTAGTACTTTCTAACATTACAAATGCAAAGCATGTTTCGTTTTATTCCAAATATTATTTGAATAACTAAAAGGACATATTGTACAATTATCAGTCTATTATTCAATGTGACAAGATTAAATCATTGCTACTTTTAAAAATATAAAAACACCAATTATCTCCAAATATTCCCTACTGAAAAATCTCCTTCAAATGTTACATTTTCATTTGAAAATCAGATGAATATACATTTCTAAATTTCTCCAGATATGGCTACTAGCAAAACAAAATAAAAACCTTCAGTATGCAGCTACAAACTTTTAAATCTTTAGAAACAGTGGTTGTAAAACCACGAAGGGCAATTTTACCTTTGCACTTAAAGATATCCGGATTGCTAACTAAGAAGCTATGCAAAATCAGTGAAGCCTCACAGATCAGGGAGCCAATCAAGGGCAGTATTTTTCAATTATCCAATTAAGCTAAGCTGTCTCCTCTCAAAAGATGTTTCTAATAAGTACTGCAAATATATCTCTTAAGTTTCTCAGAGTTAATTCTTAGAAGTATGATGAGAAAAATGGGACAACCCCCAAGAGGTTGAAGTTTTGTGCAACAGCTTTTCAGAATCCCTGTAAAGGTATCCTTCCTTCCCAGACTCATTTGTACTATCATTCTTAGAGTTACTTGGTAAAATTATCATTAGAACTAGTCAAGAAAAACATACTTGAACAAGCTGGAAGAGTCTGAAATTCCATGAAAGTACAAATTCAACCTGCACTGTATGCTCACTTCCAGGGTAGGTGTTAGCTGTACCTTTAAAAACATGTCTAAGCTACAAAAACAAACCTAACAATTGTACCTTAAGATTCTTGCTTTGGTTATTTTTAAACAAATGATTATTTTTCACAGATCATTGAATAAATAAAAATAACTTATTTCACCAACTTAAAGAACCTTTTAAATGAGTTATACTATCACATAATTTCCCTTAATTACAATAATCTACATTCCCTTCCATAAATCCTAAGGGATAAAATCTCTAATTCTCTAAACTGTACATACTATGTTGGAATAAATCCTTCTTAACTGTAGATTTCTGGGAGTGACAATGCTTCTCAATCCCTGCTTTCTGACTTCTTATAGCATTACCTTGAAGTCCTTTTATGTATTACTCTGAATTGGCACTTTTCAAGGAAATCCAACATGCCATGGAAAAAAATCTAGAATTTATTTGGAAAAAAAAAATGCTGTGATGTGGAAAGATGCCAGTAAAGACCGATTCTGGGCAGGGGTTGGGGGGAGCACATCTCACAGTTGTTTAACTTGCTTTGTAAAATGCAAGTTACGAATCATAGCACATAGATCCTCAATTTATTTAAACCATATTTTTTAAAATCCTAAAATAAAAATCATTTTGAAATTAGTTCAAAAATATAGTGACTTGTTCTTACATTAAGTTGTTACTTACACACGCAGAGAGGACACAGATAATCCAATTCACTTGCATTTGACTTTGGACAATGGGTTTGACCGTTAGGTGAATGTATATCTATACGTGTATCTGAATTCATATTTATTTAAAGATAAAACTCTAAGGAATTCAAGTGCCTGTAATAAAATTATACATATGCACTTTAAAATCTTAGTTGCAAACACTTATTAGCAATACAAGAAAACATCTGGAATCAAAAAGCACAATGACTAAATATCTATGTGTTAATTGAGGGAAGAATCACCACTTTACATTTTTAAAAAGAATTAACATCGAAGATGCACTCTGAACTCAAGAATGGAGATTCTCCTTATTTTTTACGGTATTCATTACTATTCCTACATAGTGTCAGGGAACACGTCAGCCAGGTATATTAGAGATGATACAGACAGGGATGGCATTAGCATTGAAAGGGTCCAGGGGAAGACAAGCAAGCAGCTAAAAAGCAAACTAGAAAGTGGGGCTTAACATTGCAAATGACTAGATCAGATCAGAAAAATGTTTCTTACAGAAGGAGCTAAAGAAACATCAGCAAGCAGATGCAAACAAAAAGGAAACTAAAAGCCAACAAAAGGTATCTGATGTACACACAGGAAGTAAAATTAAAATCAAAAGGAAGATAAAACAGAACAGAAAAAGTAGGCAGCTAAAACATCACTAGCTCTCCAGAGTCAAAGCCTTTAAGAACAGCTTCAAGGCCAGGATGACATTTTAGCATTACTTCCAGGAATACCACAAGGCTGTTAACACAGAGCAGATGCCCAATGTTTGCTGAATGAATAAGCAACAGAATGTTCTTGAGATTACCTCACCTGTAAAAGAATTTATCAGGCATGGTTCCCTGTAAATGTATGACAGCACTTTCAGAAGTTTCCTAGAGTACCTAAACTGACCTCTTCCCAGGTTTGGGTGCAGATGATAAGAGTAACCAGATCATAATTACGAAGAGAATCTGAAATACTTATCTACAAGATGAAGTGTCACATCCTATTTTGTCACAATCACCAAAATCTTAAAAATAAGGCACAATACAGTACAAACAGTACCTGCCTTTAAGAGGTAACATTTGTGTAGTGCATTTCATTTCAAGAGTGGTTGGTAATAGAATCATAACACTATGGAAAGTTTACCCACAAAATTGAGTATACTAATAGTTTAATTTTGCCAAAAAACTTCTAACAACCAAACCCACCTGCTGTTATTTAGAAACAAAAATAGTTTTACCTGCATAAGTAGGACAAAGCTATGCTGTATTCAATAGAACTGTATTTCGCTCCCATTCAATAACCCATCTAAATTATTCCATCTCAATACAATCTTCTGATCACTATTAATTTCCTCAATCCAGTAATTATATACAAAGGAGACCAAAGTTTCTCAATATCTCGTCATACTTAATATAGCTGATTTCTATCCTAGGGGGCAGAAAAGAGAACCAGAAGATGTGGGATTTTTTTTTTTTTTAAGTAATCAAAGTATTCAGAAGCTAGTTGAAAATCAGGGATAGAAAGCCTGAGAAAATCTGAACTTCCTTAGAAGCTTACAAGAGCACAGTCAATCATGGTACACTTATGTTGATACGTTACTTATTTAGCAATTTAAGATCTTATAGTGGGAAAAAATATAGATTCTTAATCACCTTACTGAGATTGGTTTGTCTCTCAATGCATGCTTCAGACATGAAATCCAGTATTTTGGAAAATTTTGGGCACATTAAACCCGAAAAAAATTAAGAGTTTACTCTTCCTCAGCCTCACACCACAAAGAACCTGAGGTAAGTTATCAGCTGAAGATAACAGCGGAATGCAAAAGAAATGAGGCTAAACTTTTAAAAACGTGAATATTTAAATAAATAATATAGAAATTACATTGATATGGTCTTGAAGAATATATGACTTCTTTTAACTTGTAAACTATCTCAAAAATCCTACTAAGTTTTTAAATCTATAACTTACCATTAGGAAACACATCTGAACTCCTTAAAAAATTCAAGCAGAAACAAGGTTCTCAAAATAAAACCAAATAAACTGAAATCTCTAATTGAAAAGACTGAAGTTCCTTTCTTGGAAAAATGTTCTGATTTCTCTCAACATTAGTAAAGCACTGGCAAACTACATTCATAAAGGCATTCTCTATCAGTCACTGAAGTCCATTTTTAGATGCTCAGATCAGCATCTTATTCCTATAGTAATTTGTTTAGGAATCAAATAAACTAATATTCTGTTGACAACCATATAGTAATTTCCACAAGTTGGAAATAATACTGCCACCTTTTATTCTTATACAGAATTATTGTTTAAAATAAACATGTGAAAGTTTCAACAAAAAAGCTACTCACCACCATCCCTCTCTCTAACTCTGTGAATATGCACATTTTTGGCCTTACTGTGACCTGTGCTGTCACTATATTTGTTTTCAGGACTATCAGATCTCCGCAACATTTTATTTGGTGGTGAAGGATCTGCGGCGTCTCGCATTTTTTCATGTCTGTGATCACCGCTACTGGGGTGACTCTTCGATGAATACTTAAGTGCCTGTAAAACATCACCCCCCCAAAAAAGAGAGAAAGAATTGAAACTTTAAACTTCCTAAAGTTAATTTTAGCATAAAACTCAGTATACTGACTTCTTTAAGTTTTATGAATTTCTATCAATAAAATTAAAATTTCCTTTTTCAATTCTGCCTTTAAGTCATTCAGACAAAACCCAAACATTTAAGTTACTGTAAGGCTCCTTGTACAAATCATAGTATCATGTTAAGAAAATTTCCTATATTAATAATCTTGTAAACAGAAGAAATCGAACAGTTAATACATTAATTCCTCAAAAAATTTTTCTGAGAATTAAAGAGTTTAGTCTACATTTCTGCTCTACAACTGATGTGCTATATAAAACTATAAGTAAGCATAAACATGATTCTGCAAACCTACAAAAAAAAGGAAAGCACTAGCTTCTACAATTCTTTGATTCAAATAAAGGATTTTAGACCTAACAACTATTTCTGCAGATGCGGGAAACAAATTTTTGGTATAAAAACGTTGGCTGATGCTTCTACCCTATCATAATGCAACTCCCTCAAAATAATTTAACAAAGACATTTAACACATTTAAGAGAACCATGATATAGTATTCTTTTAAAATGCATTAATCATGTTTTAGAAGGTGTGATTCAATAGGTTTTAATCTTTTGACTTACCCAAACGTAATGAACAACCTTTTACACATCCCAAGACCTAGGGTTTTTAACTTGAGCTTTAACAACTGGTGCTGGCCAGTAACGGAACTATCAACTTAGAAACCTGCTCTCCTATCCTCTAAATGATTAGCTGTATAAAGTACTTACTTCTAGTGTTATCTGCAAGTTAACGAACCATTTATGAGACTTTTCCCCCTCTGGAAAACAGGGGCCACTTCTATCATAATTTCTTAAAACTTTACAGGCAGCCACTGCAGTAACAAAAAAAGGAACCCACATACCTAGAACCATCTACATGAGATTCAATTAGCCAAGTTTCCAAAGATCTCAATTCCTACAGGAAAAAAAAAAGCCCCCTAGTACGGCAATTATTTGCACCAAAAACAAATCGGGAAGGGACAGTGACTTACAACACGCTTGAGAATGGCAAATCAATTACTGGTTTCCTCCCAGGCCGTCCAACTCATTTTAATACCTTTACGTTAACTTCTGGTTCCCCAACACGATAAAGAAACATGGTTCAAGAGTCACCTACCACCTCACCCAACGATCCCTTCGCACCCAAATAATAGAGCCAGGTCCTTTCTGGCTGAGAATGCCTTTTTTCCAAAAAACAACAAAACAAAACAAACAAAATCCTGAACCTCCTCCAATCACCTGTCAAAATAAGTCACTAAGCCTCGCTGGAGAGCGCCTCGGGAGCCCGATCCCGGGGCTGCCGCGGCCCCACGGTGCTAGTTTCGGATCTGTGGCACCGAAGGGCCTGCAGCGACTTCTGAAGCCTGCGCTCGAGTAGCAGTTCCTCCCTTCCCCCGCCGGCCCCCATCCGCCCCTCCGCCCCGGCCTCGGCTGGTACCTGGTAAGGCTGCGAGTCCCCCCTCCGGTCGTGACAGCTGAAAAACAGGAAGAGAGACGGCGACATGAGACATCCCGCGGCGGGCGGCGAGGGAGCCTACGGGCGCCCCCCCCAGCGCCCCTCCCCGCGGGAGCCCCAGCAAACGTCCCGGCCATGAGCCCACACACACACACACACACACACACACACACACACACACACACACACGCCCGCGCCCGCCTCACCGGCTCCCGGGCGCGCCGAGAGGCCGCCGCCCCGCCGCCGGCCCCGCTCCGGGCCCCTCGCTCGCCCGCCCGCCGCCGGCTTGCGCGGCCGCCGCTCCTCCCCAGTGCGATCCGGATCAGGGTTAACAACAAAAATGGCGGCGCGGCCAGCTCCCGATAAGGAGGAACAGCCCCCCCACCCCGCCGCCGCCGCCCCCCGCCCGCCCGCCCGCGCCGCCCGGCCCGAAACGAAAAGACAATTTACCCATCACTGAGTCTCTGCTGTTTCCTCGCATACATTACCATCAATGCCCGGCCTGTGAGCGTGTGTCGGGGAGGGGGGAGAGCGGCCGCTAGAGCGGGCGGGCGGGCCGGCGGGAGCGCAGGCGGTGGGCGGGCGGCAGCACCGGCACCAGGGCCCAGCGCGCCCTCGGCGACGCTCAGCACCTCCCCGTTACTGGCGCCGGCGCTCCCGGGCCATCTCCCTCGGCCGACACCACGCTCACTCTCAAGCCCGGGCAGCGGCGAAACGGGGGGAGGGGGGCAAGAAGACGCGTCCGGCTCAGCCCGGCGGAGAGCTACTGTTTCCTAGGCCTCCTTCTCCTCCTGCTCCGCCGCCTCCTCCCTGCCTCCCCTCCTCCCCCCGCCGCCGCCGCCGCCGCCGCCGCCCCGGGTCCTTCTCCTCCTCCTCCTGCCGCCGCCGCCGCCGCTGATGCCGCCGCTCCACCAACTACATCCGGGCTACTCGGCCGCGGCGGCCTTCGGCAACCCTCGGCAGTTTCCGCCGCGCCCCTCCTCTCCCACCCTCGCGCGGCTCCGGAACGCCGCCTTCGGCAAACCTCGACTCGCCCCGGCCTTCCTCTTCCTCCGAGGCCTGCCTCGCCTCCTCGCGACCCGGCAGCCCTTTCCGGTTGCCGCTGCTGGTCCTCACGCGCGCGTCCGGTCGCCGCCGTTCCAGTTTAGGGACAGTCCGGCTCTGGCAACCGCCCGAGGCTGGTCCCAAGGGCCCCGGGACGCGCGGGGAGGGAGGCGTCTGCGGGAGCAGGACGGCGGCGCGCGCGAGGAGCCATCGCGGGCTAAATAAGGAAGACGGAGGCTGCTGCGCGTGCGCCCGGAGGCGCGGGGACGGGCTGGCGGCCTCGGGGAAGCTCGCCGGCCGCCGCCCCCGCTCCAGCGGGCTCGGGCCGGGTGGTCGGGAGCCCCCTCGTTGGACGACGGGCCTGCAGGCGGTGGCCAGGGAGCTTCCTCCGGGAGCCGCGATGGGAGCTGCCCCCTCAGGCCCGCTCCTAGGAGCCGGAAGCCGGGCCTCGGCGCCTGCCTCAAGCCGGACGCTGAGCGCGCGGCCGGCCTCGGGCGGGCTGGGCTGCCCGGAGCTCGGCTCGGCCTTTAGAAGTAAGTCGCGCCGCCGGTCGCCGCGGGACCGCGAGCTTCCCCTGCGGGGAGGGACGAGTGTGCGTCGGAGGCTGGTTGTGCGGAATGCCAGCAGGCCCTGTGCCTGCGCCCCCGCAAGGTGGGGAGCCCTAGATTCAAGGGGGAGCGCCGCCTGGGCCAGTGATTTAAAACATCTGATGAGCCTGGAGACGGAGGGGGTGGGTTACTTGGAAAAAATGTTGAAGCGCCTCATCCTCGTTAAATGTTTTTCACCCCCACCCGCGACCTCCCCACCCTCTCCTTTATTTCACATCTTTCTGTCTCCTGGTTCCTCTTCGCTCAAATCCAGTCATCTGGAGGCCCTGCATGTGAAAAAAGGCACAGGGAATGCTAAAGGAAACTGCTGCCAGTTCAGTTTTCTAGATTACTACAGGGACAGCAACACTGGCACATTGGGGGGGGGGGGGGGACGACAAATACACCCCCCAGAATTCAGCTTTACTTGAGGATGGTGGTATTCAGGTGGTTTTCTCTTTGCTCTAAAATCCTTGTAAGGCAACACTGAATGAAAAGGATTGTAATAAACTATGAGGTATATAGCCATTTACTTAGGAGAAAAAGGCAAAATAGGAAAGAAATCAGAAGAAATAAGATGCCTCCAAAAAAACAGTATAAAAACGGATTTATTTAGTATCCAACCAGTTACATTATTGTTGCCCTACTGAAGAGATGGAATGATGAGGGGGAAAGGCCGTGAAATCACAACTGATTGAAAAAGATTTAAAAAAAAAAAATTGTGTAGCCTTAATTGTCACATCCACCTACCAAATGTTAAGATGATTGCTGTTGGCGAGAACCAGCAAAGGCTTACCGAAGCTGTCAGTAACTAAGAAAAAAAAACCCAAACACCTATAGTCTTTTAAGTGCAATTTCCAACACTTTTGTAACAAATACATTGAGGACAAAACATCAGATTGAAAGAGTACAAAAAGTAATATGTAAGTCTCATGCAAAACTTTTTGAAAGCTAGCAGCAAAATGTATTACTAATTTCTTGTTTAATAATTAGAGTTTAATAATTAGATGTCGGCTCAACTTGTCCTATAGCCAGTCCTTATTTCCAGATTCCATATTTGTGAATTCACCTACTCACTGAAATTTACTTGTAATCCCAAAATCAATATCCACAGCATTCATGGACATGCACTGAAAAATTTAACAGGCCCTGCTGAGGTTAAAGAAGGCAAAGCCCTGCGTTACTATTTCAACTCAGTGAACAAGTGTGCTTTTCACCATATGCACTGTCATATTTTAAGCTTTTTTTTTTTCTTTATACTTTTTATTGGTGGTTTTCCTGTTTTAAGTGCTCCTCAAGCATAGTGCTGAAGTGTTACATAGTATCTCAAAGAACAAGAAGGCTGTGATGTTCTTTGTGGAGAAAACATGTCTTACCTCAGGTTCGTTTAGGTTTCTCATTAGTGCTCTTGGCCATGATGAGTTCAGGGCTAATGAATCAACTATATATTAAATAAGATGTCTAAACAGAAACAGACATAAAGTTCTGTATTGATCAGTTGACGAAACTGTGACCACAGTATCTTAGGAAACTAACCCTGTGTTTATCCACCTAGGAGCAGTTCTGTGTTGAAGGCAACTTTGTAGAACACAGCTGCTTCAGATAATGAGAATTGACTATTTACTAAAGGTCACGTCTAAGGGCTACACCCATTTTTAAAATCTCATCTCATTGCCTCAGATTCCATTTTCTGTCCTTAAGAATCCTTTGGAAATACCTTTGATCCTTCCCTTCTCTCTTTCTCCATTATCTCACAGAACCACACCCTGCACAATTCGCTGCATGCTTGAGAAAAACATAACAGCCACGCTAAACGCTGAAATGAGCTTCTGGTGTCCTCACCCCCTGAGGCTGATTTCCCTGATCCCTTTACCCTGCCCCTTTAAATAGCTGTTTACCATCTTCGAAAGCTGACAGTACATCCCAGTCCTCCTATTTTGGCTCTTGTTTCTCTGAGAAAATAAAAGGAATCAGAAATCAGTACCAAGTCCAGCCTACTCCCACCCTTGCACCTATCAACCTTCCTCCATCTGAGTACACTGCTAGCCTCCAATAATTGGGGCTAGATTGTCAAAATTCCTCTTTAAGACCAAAATTGCCACTTTTCCATTGAGATCCATTTTACTCTTGGAATTGTCCTCTTTCCTTATAAAATTTTCACCCTCTCAATTTGATCACTTTTGTCAACTTACAAACATATTTTAATAGCTACCGTGTTTAAAAAAAAAAAAGACCATTTTTCCCTGCAGATACTACCCCATTGCTCTGATCTGCCCCCCTGTACAGAAAAACTTCATCTCCACTTCTACTCTGTCTTGAACCTACAGATCAGACTTGATCCCAATACTCCACTGAAACTGAAGCTTAGGCCTTTCAATAGCCTCCGTGTTCTTAAATCTAGTTTTATTTTGGCTTCATCTCGCTCAACCTGCATTTGACACAGCTGATGACTTTCGTTCCTTGTTTTCCAGGCTCTGAACACTAGAGTACCCCGGAATTCAAATCTCACAACCTGGATTGCTTCTCTCTGTTCTTTCTCCCTAGGCAATCCCATCCAGAACTCTGGCTAAATGAAACACATATTTGAATCTCCAGCCCACACCTTTCCCCGAAACTCTGGACTCACTCACAGCGCTGTTTGAATGTCTAGTGAGCATTGCAAATTTAGTATATGGTAAACCAAACTCTTAATTTTTCTCCCCAAACAAATCCTGATCGAGTGTTCCCTATTTCATGAAATGGCAACTCCATTCTTCCAGACTAAAAACTTTGGAGTCTTCCTTGATTCTTTTGTACCTCACATCCACTCCATCAGGAAATCCCACCAATACTCTCTTCAGAATCTACCCAGAATCCAATCTCTGCTCACCACCTCTGTCAGATTGACTCTGGTCCAGGCCCCCATCTTATACCTAGACTGTAGCAAAGGCCTCCTAATGGATCTCCCACTCATATACTTTGTTCCACTTTGTCTACTCAGTCACACAGCAGTCAGAGTGATCCCTTTGCTAGTCAATATCATTCCTGTCTTAAAGCCCAGTAATGGCATCCCATCTCACTCAGAATGAAAGCCAGAGTTCTTAGCGTTGTCTACAAGGCCCTGTGTGAACCGCTCCCACCCACATGACCTCTGGTTTCATATCCAGAGACTTTTTTCTTACTCATTCTTTTCCCACCACTCTGTCCTCCCTTTTTCTCCAATACACCAAGCATGTCTGTCTCAGGACCTTTGCACTAGTGCTCTTCTGCCTGACTGCTCTTCCACTGGATACCTACTTGGCTCATATTATCATTTCTTCTCAAGTCTCATCAGAAGGGTTTTTACTGTGAGAACTATGTAAACAGCACCTCACCACTATCTCTCTCTCTCACCCTGCTAAACTTTTCTCATACTGTTTGCCATATAATGTGTTTTGTTTATTGGTTGTCTCCCACTAGAATGAAAGCTCTATGTGACAATCAGATAAATATTTGTTGAGTGAAAGGACGTTTGCCTACAAAAATATATACAAAGAAAATAGCAAAATACTGTAATTCTCAAGAGGAAAAGGCATATGGGTTCATTTTTGCTTGGTCTCTAAAAGAACAATAGAATTATAAATCCAGTCCTGCTGTCAGAAATGAAATGGCAAAACACTGGATTATTCCTAATACAGGTAAAATATAACATTTGAAATTTTATATAAATTTGCATTATAGCAAATCTTATGCAGACTTTTACATCTTTCTAATGAGAGACCTCAAGTTTGTAAATGTGCAAAAGACCCATATTTCAACCAGTAAATTAACATAGCCAATACAGGGGAGAACTATCAGCCCGGAAGCTGTAGGTGACTAATTTTAATGTGATCCTATTGGTGGAGGAAGAATCAAAAAGTGGCATCCTCAAGTGGTTTTGCTGGAATTTTTAAGGGGTCACAAAATAAAAATGTATTCCCTGAAATTTTATCAACCTCTTTTCATTTCTATCTTTTTTTTTTTTCCCTCTGTCCTTGCCTTTCTCTAAACTTTGCAAAGTAATAGTAATTAAAAGCATGGGTTTGGGAATCAGAATGACCTAATACAAAGCTCTGGCTACATCATTGACTGACTAGCAGTGTGAACTTGGGCATTTTACTGAAATCTCAGAGATTATGCTTCCTTATCTCTTAAAATTGGCTTGATAGGGTATAGGACTGTTTGTAAAAAGCAAATGAAATTATGTAAATAATTTAGCAGTACATGGCACATACGTGCTCCACTGCTGGTGAATATCATTCATCCATTCAAAAACAGCATTGCTGACTTTCCGTGTATCATGTCTTAGGAACATAGTACTAAGCAAATTAACTTGGTCTCTGCTCCTATGGAGTTTTAATTTTTGGTAACTGCAGCACATAACTAAAAGGTGACCCTTTGTGTTCTCAGATTTGTGATGTGTGGCTTTCATTCAACCATGTGGAAAAATAGGAAAACTGCAACAAGAATTATGGTTTAGAAAGGGGGAGTAAAAACCTTCAGGAGAGCACCATATCTCAATGTATGGTGTATCCTTGTAAGCTGGGATAATAATGTAAATAGTATGATCAGCAGGTCCTGGGATTCTTATTGACTCGTGTATTGGCAGTAGAGCTAAGATCTGGATTGACAAACTGGACTGTCTGTTTCTTTTTCTTTTTTTTTTTTTTTTTTAATTTCTCTGAGTGATACATGATAAAATGCAGCCAAGATTGAAAACTATACCCTAAACCCTTGGCCTCTGGCAAAACTTCAGCCTGAGATTACCCAACAATTCACTTTCTTCAGTACCTGGAAGCAATTGCACTCTGCTGAAGACTGTTGAGTGGACTTCAGAATACACTGATTCCACTAAAATCTCATGATCACCAAATCAAATGGACCCTTAGTACAGCCAGGCAGTCTTACATTTCTCTCTTCAGCTTTCTCATCTCCTCCAAAATTTTTCTCAAACTTCCACTCTCCTCAAACCTGTCCCTCTCACTTTACTACCTCCCCTTCACTTTCAGAAAATAACACCTCCTTCCTCCTAAACTGAAGCCACCAAATGGAAATTTTTTCCTGCCTCCAAATATGCAGATATACATACACTCAACTTACCCTTCTATTTTCTCAGCAATTTATTGAGAACCCACTATGTGTTGGGGATACGTAACTGAACAGTACAAACAAAAATATCTACCGTCCTGGAGCTTATATTCTAGTGGGAAGAGACAGACATAAATAAGTGATATGGTAATTTAGAAAATAGTAAGTGCTATGGAGAGAAGTGGAGGGTGATTGGAAGTACTGGATTAGGAGTAGTATTTTAAATAGAGTGGTGTTTGAGATGACATTTAAGCAAAGACTTAAAGGTCATAAGGGAGAGGAGTGTTCCTGGCAAAGGAACAGTAGAAAGCAAATGCCCTGAGGCAAGAGTATGTCTGCTGTGTTCAAGAATGGTAAGGAAAGCTGTGCAGGTGAAACGTAGCAACTGAAGGGGAAAGTATTAGGAAATGAAGTCAAGTAGGTTAAAGGACGGGCTGGGGTAGCAGGTCATGAAGGATCTAATAGGCCATTTTAAGAAGGCTGGCTTTTACTCTGAGACAGATGAGAAGACACTGGAGAGTTAGGAGCAGAGAAGTGACACTGGCTACTGTGTTAGGAATAGTCTCTACGGCAAGGAAGGGAGAGAACAAGTTAGGATACACCGCATTGCCCTTAAGTCACCGTTTCAAAACAGGGGTTAAGCCTTATCTCTAAGGCCATTTCCTTCGCATAGGCTTTCCTTTCACCCTTGCAGTTACTTTATACTTAAACAATTGTCCCTTTCTTGTATACTCAGACTCTTCCTTTCATCTGGATTAGTTTGATTGCTTTTTAAATATGTCAATCCTATATCAAAAAAAAAAAAAAAACCATTCCTTGATCCCACTTAATGCTCTCTCACACCTCTTTAGCCAAACTTCCAGTGAGACTTGTCTCTGGCACCTCAGTGGTTTCATTTGTCATTCCTCTATTCGTATTTCAGGCAGTCTAACGTCTCCACTCATAACATCACCGAAATACATTTTCCTGATGTAGTGGTTCATCAACAGGTAGTGCTAATTCTCCAGGGGGCACTTGGAAATGTATGGCAGTTGTTGTTGTTGTTGTTGTTTTTTAACTTTTTTTTATTGAGTTATAGTCATTTTACAATGTTGTGTCAAATTCCACTGTAGAGCACAATTTTTCAGTTATACATGAACATACATACATTCACTGTCATATTTTTTTTCGCTGTGAGCTACCATAAGATCTTGTATATATTTCCCTGTGCTATACAGTATAATCTTGTTTATCTATTCTACATTTTGAAATCCCAGTCTGTCCCTTCCCATTCCCTGCTCTCTTGGCAACCATAATTTTGTATTCTATGTCTATGACTCTGTTTCTGTTTTGTTTTTATTTATTTATTTATTTTTTAGATTCCACATATGAGCCATCTCGTATGGTATTTTTCTTTCTCTTCCTGGCTTACTTCACTTAGAATGACATTCTCCAGGAGCATCCATGTTGCTGCAAATGGCATTATGTTGTCGGTTTTTATGGCTGAATAGTATTCCATTGTATAAATATACCACATCTTCTTTATCCAGTCATCTGTTGATGGACATTTAGGCTGTTTCCATGTCTTGGCTATTGTAAATAGTGCTGCTATGAACATTGGGGTGCAGGTGTCTTTTTGAAGTAGGGTTCCTTCTGGATATAAGCCCAGAAGCGGGATTCCTGGAGCAGTTGTTTTTGGTTTTTGGTTTTCACTTGTATATGTTTGGTTATGACTTGGGGGCGGGGGCCAGGAGTGCTTTTGGTGTTTAGTTGTCAGAGTTGCCTAACACACTGCAATGTGTAGGACAATCCCTCACATTTAAGAATTGTCCTACTTAAAATACCAGTAGCGCCCCATTGGAAAATAGTCTTAAGGTCACAAATGACTTCTGTGTACCTGTGTCCAGTGAACATTTTTCGGTCTTTTTCTTACTTGATCTCAGAATATTTGACAATGATAGCTGCTACTCTCTGCATTACCATTGTCTCTTGGCTTCTGTAGTATATCACATTTCTTGTTTGCTTCTTCTCTGACATCTCCTCTCATTCCTTGTTACAGACTCATCTTCACTACCAGATGTTGATGTTCTTCAAGAATCAGTCCCTTGGAGGTGAATCAGCAAAAATGGTGAATACAGAACTCCCAAGGACCCATCCCTTCGTATAAACAGCAAATAAATTAGCACAACCTGTCAGAATCAAATTTATGTGAACTATGGAAACGAGTCAAACATTTGAAATAACTAGGAAAACACTTAATCAAGAAAAAGGTGATTTAATCTCAGTAGAAAAATTTGTGTCGTTTAAACTTGTCCTGGTCCCGTTTTCTCATCCCCAGCTCAGTGGCAGTTTTGAAGACAACAATCTGCATTTCTAGAGTAGGTTCTTGGTCACAGAGGGAGCAGATTGGATTTTGTTCTCAAATTATTGTGGTAGTTTATTTTGACCTGTCTGGTGGTTCCCTGAAGGACTAGTGCAAAGGGCTTGCCTTTATTTTGCTTAACTTGGAACTCTGCCAAGGCAGAGAGGTGACTACCCATTTTTTTTCTCAAAAAATACATGGTACAACATGGATCAACCTTGAAAACCATGCCAATTGAAAGGAGCCAGACACCAATCACATTAACATTTTGATTGGAATTATGTGAAATGTCTAGAATAAGTGAGCCATAGAGATGGATTATTAGTTGCCAGGGACTAGGGAGATGTTAAAGTTGGGGAGTTACTGCTTGATACAGAGTTTCTTTGTTGCGTGATGAAAATGTTCAAATTTAAACATTGTGAATGTACTGGAAGTCACTAAATTCTACACTAAAATGGTGAATTTTATGCTGTAAATGTTATCTCAATTCAAAAAAGAGAATCAGTCTCTCTCCTATTTTTTTTCCAGGCACTCTTATCTACTCTTATGGTTTCTGTATACAGTTACCACCTATACACAAATGACTCACTAAATTGTATCTCTAGCCCAGATATTTTTCCTGAGTTCCAGACCTGAATATCCAACTGCTCACTTACCTCACACCTGCATGTGAATGCCTCAAATGCATCTTTGAAATGTACAAAACTCAGCTCGTTCACTCGCCTTTCAAACTGGGTCATCTTTGAATGTTTCCTATCAACAAAGGCTAAGAATAGCTCACACTCACTGAGAGCTCAGCACCATTAGGGCTAAATAAGTGCCTTACATTCATCAACTCATTTAATCCTCATAAGAACCTCACATATTATCTTTTCATGCTGAGAAAATTGAGAGGTCGAATAACTCGTGGCTATCACATACCATGTAAGTAAGGCTAACTCTGAGCAAAGGTGTCCTGACTTCTCAAATCTGTGTTTTGTTTTGTTTTTTTTCAATTGAAGTATAGTCAATTTACAATGTTGTGTTAATTTCTGGTCTACAGCATAGTGATTCATTTATACCTACATATTCCTTTTCATTATAGGCCATTACAAGGTATTGAGTATATTTCCCTGTGCCATGCATTAGGTCCTTGCTATTTATCTATCTCATATACAGTAGTATCTACAAATCCCAAACTCCCAATTCATCCCTCCCCACCCCCTGTCCCAGCTGGTAACAATAAGTTTGTTTTCTGTCAAGTCTATGTTCTTAATGATACTGCTAGATCATCATCCACATTTTGTATAGAATCCTAGAAGGCATCCTTGTCATTTTTTTCTGTTATATGCTATATGCAATTCATCATTAGTAATTTGATTTCCTAGCTATTTCTCACTCTGTCCTGTTCCTTTTATCTCTGCTGCTACCAGCCTCATCCAAGCCACCATCTTTTGTCTATACAATGGCCTCCTAATTGACCTCTCCATATTCACTGAGAACAACCTAATGAAACGTAATTATGAATATAATTTTGTATCTTCCAAGTAGGGAATTCATATTATCTTATGCCCATGGAGCATTTCCAAATATGAAACAAGTTTGGCCACATAGAAAACCTCAGTGAACTTCAAAGGCTAGTAATCTTAAAAGCTCTTCTTAAGATCTCAGTGCAATAAAATTTGAAGTTGACCAAGGCTACTTTCATTTCTTGATTTTAACTTCTGGCTCGTTGTCAGTATCTCCAATGCTCCTGCCTTAATTCTTGGTGATTTTAATATGCACATTGATGCTGTTTCTAATACTTTGGCTCCATTCTTTTTCAACATCTCTTCTCTTCATCTACCTAAGTCACTCCCTTGATGTTTCCCTAGTTGGGCTTTTTATTACCAGTAACTAAACCCTCCATGTTCTCAACATCACACATCCCCTTCTCTAACCCATCACCTCCTGTTTTTCCAGCTCACCCCCTCTAGATATCTGGTTCTCAACAATTCTTCAAACTCATTGAGAATTCCAGTATATTGATCCTATCGCTGTTGCACTGCCCCTCACCCTTCTTTCCCTTCTTTACCCCATTTAAATTCCATAGTTATTGATCACTCCCTTGGGTTTTTCTTTTCTTTTCTTGATTCATCATACTCACCTGGCAAAACCATAACTCAAATCAATGTTCATTTACTTCATTCTGGCTCCATGTAGCTGAACATGACTGAAGAAAAATGAAAGCATGTTAAGAGTTCTCACTTTAACTTGTGAACACAAACCGCAGGTGATCCGAAAATGCTGCCAGGCAATCAAATTATATTTGCTCCAAAATTTATTCACTTATCCCTTTTTTTTTGCACAACTAGTTTATACAATTCTCCTCTTTGGATATTTGGTACTTTCTACTCCTAGTATTGTCCTCAGTGATAACTATTCCTGTTTATTTCCTGGAGAAAATTGAAACAGTCAAAAAAGAACTCCTGCCACTATATCTACCCATCAGCATTTGAACTCATGTACTCTGCTTTCCAGCCTATTACTCTACAAAAACTACACATTGTCTCCACTCTTATCTAAAATCAATATCTTTGGGTACTAGATCAGGGATAAGCAAACTATAGCCTTTAAGCCAAATACTGTTCCTTGTTTTTATATTTTTAAATGGTTGGGAAGTGGGAAAGAATATACAACAGAGATCATGTGTGGCTCACAAAGTCTAAAAAATTCACTGGTCCTTTATAGAAAGAGTTTTCTGATTCCTGTACTAAAAATCCCATTCTCTCTCACCTACTCAGCAACACTGATTAAAAAATTCTCCCTTTTCACTCCCACATTAACAAGTTTTTGCTTCCATACAAGATTATTTCCGCCACTATTCAGGCATTCTGTTATTTCTCTCCTTTAAAAAAAAAAAAGTACAAAACTGGACCCCACTTCCCTTGCCAGTTACTGTCCCATTTTTTTGTTCTCCTCTGCGACACAGCTTCTTGAAATAATAGTCTACACTGGTCTCAGATTCCTCCCTTCTAATTCTCACTTGAACCTGCTCCAACCAAGCTTTCACCCCATCACCAAAACTGCTCTTGCCAAGGTCCCTAATACCCCCTATATGCCAACTCCAGTGGTTAGTCTTCAATCCTAATATTATTTGACCTAACAGCAACATCTGCCACAGTGGCTCACTCCCTCCACGATACACTTTCTTCACTTGATTTCCAGGACACCACACTGTTTTCTCCCGGCAGTACCAGTGTCTCCTTTACTGGTCTGGTGCTTCACCCTGATATCCTCACGTTGGAGTGCCAGAGGGCTCAGTCCATTCTCCATTTGTATGTCTTGGTAGTCCTATCTTGTTTCACGGCTTTCAAAACCATTTATTTGCTGACAACTCCCAAATTTATAACTAACCTTGACTTCTGAGATCCAGTTTCCTATATCTAACTGCCTGCTCAATGTTTCCATTTGGAAGTCAAATGGACACCTGAAACTTTATATCCAAAACCAAATTCCTGATCTTCAACCCTAAACTTAATTCAGTAGTCATCCTCATTTCACTGATGCTAATTCTCTCCTTCATGTGTCAATTTTAGTCATTCTTGATTTCCCTCCTTTACATTACGTGTCCATTCTATCAAGAAATTCTGTTGGCTTTACCTTTGAAATAGAACCAGTTTAATTACTTCTCAGTTCTCCATTGTCACCCCCGAAGCAAGATAACAATCATCCTTCGCCTGGATGGCTGCTCAGCTGCCTACTTCTTGATTTCTGTTTCTACCCTTGATTCCTGTAGTCTATGCTCAACATAACAGCCAGTGATGCTTTAAAAAATATATACCATATTGTGTCACTCAGAATTCTTCAGTAGCTCCCCATTTCACTCATAATGAAACCTAAAGTCATAACAGTGGCCTCTGAAGGCCCTACATGAATATGCCCTCCTTACCCCTCTAACCTCATCTCCAATTCTCTACCGCTACTTGCTCCAGTGCCCCCCTCAGTCTTCAGATACTCTGGCATACTACTACCTAAGGGCTTTTGCACAAGCTCTTCTACTCCACTCCATATCCTCCTCTAAGTTGTTGCTCAAATTTCATTTCAGTGGAGCTTAATTTAATCAACATATTTAAAATTACAGCCGCCTTACCTGCACCTATCATTCCCCTTTCTGTGCTGTTTTTGTTTTACCTATAACACCTATCACATCCCAGCATGCTATACAATTTACTTACTATATTTTTTGCGTATCTCTTGCCCGCTTTGTCTCCATTGCTCACTGATGTATCCCAAGCATATGGCTTGTAGTTGATGCTCAATAAATATTTGACGTAGATGAACAAATAATTTTTTTAAGTTGCTTACTAATTTTCCAAGCAATCTACTGCACAATTATTGGATCATAGCAGAAGTCAAATTTTGTACAGATTACAAATGGTATACAGATTGAAAAACTAGAACACTTCATATGAAAATATATGAGATATGAACAAAACTTAAATGCAGAAGAAAATGTCATAGCTTTAAAGGAATATAAGGCCAAACAAAAATCTTACTGTGATCAGAGATCTGACTTGTGCCTTCTCTACCATCACTTCTTATGTCCATCTCAGTGTGGCTACTGGACTTTCTCTCCCAAGGTTATTGCATCAGAACAATAGTTCTCAAAGTGTAGTCATTGGGCTAATAGCATCAGCACCACGTGGGAACTTGTTAGAATGCAAATTCTGTTTTAATAGGGCCTCCAAGTGATTGATGATGCACACAGTTGAGATTCAATGTATTAGAATCAGGGAGTTTATTTCTTACTTCTTTCCAGATCCAGGTAGAAGATTAGAGCCTAATTTTTTTTTTCATTTTTTTAAATTGATGTATAGTTGATCTACAATATTTCAGGTTACAGCAAAGTCATTCAATTATACTTATGTATAAATCTGTTCTTTTCTTAGATTCTTTTCCATTATAGGTTATTACAAAATACTGAATATAATTCACTGTGCTATACAGTAGGCCCTTGTTGGTTATCTATTTATATATGTCAGTCCCAAACTCCTAATTTATCCCACCTCCTCCTTTTCCCTTTGGTAACCGTAAGTTTGTTTTCTATGTCTGTGAGTCTGTTTCTGTTTTGTAAATAAGTTCATTTGTATCTTTTCTTTTTGGAGTCCACATATAAATGATATCATGTATTTGTCTGTGTCTGTCTGGCTTACTTCATTTAGCATGATGGTCTCTAGGTCCATCCATGTTGCTGTAAATGACATTATTTCATCCCTTTTTATGGTTGAGTAATATTCCATTTTACACACACACACACACACACACACGCACGCACGCACGCACGCACGCACGCACGCACCACATCTTCTTTATCCAGTCATCTGTCAGTGAACATTTAGGTTGTTTCCATGTCTTGGCTACTGTAAATAGTCCTGCTATGAACATTGGAGTGCATGTGTCTTTTCAAATTAGACTTTTCTCCAGATATATCCCCAAGAATGGGATTGCTGGATAATATTTTAAGTCTATTTTTAGTTTTTTAAGTAACCTCCATAGTGGCTGTACCAATTTACATTCTCACCAACAGTGTAGGAGGGTTCCTTTTTCTCCACATATCTCCAGCATTTATTGTTTGTAGACTTTTTGATGATGGCTATTCTGACTAGTGTGAGGTGACACCTCATTGTAGTTTTGATTTGCATTTCTCTAATAATTAGTGATGTTGAGCATCTTTTCATGTGCCTGTTGGCCACATGTATGTTTTCTTTGAAGAACTGTCTATTTAGATCTTCTGTTCATTTTTTGATTGGATTGTTTGTTTTTTTGATATTGAGCTGTATGAACTTTTGTATATTTTGGAAATTAATTCTTTGTTGGTTGCATTGTTCGCAAATATTTTCTCCCATTCAATAGGTTGTCTTTTCATTTTGTTTATGGTTTTCTTTGCTGTGCAAAAGCTTTTAAATTTAATTAGGTCCCATTTATTTCTTTTTGTTTTTATTTCTGTTCTTCTAGGAGATGAATCTAAAACAATATTGCTATGATTTATGTTAGAGAGTGTTCTGCCTATGTTTTCCTCTAGGAGTTTTATAATATCTAGTCTTACATTTAGGTCTTTAATCCATTTTGAGTTTACTTTTGTATATGGTGTTAGAAAATGTTCTCATTTCATTCTTTTACCTGTAGCTGTCTAATGTTCCCAGCACCACTTATTGAAGGGACTGTCTTTTCTCCATTGTATATTCTTGCCTCCTTTGTCATAGATTAATTGACCATAAGTGCATGGATTTATTTCTGGACATTCTATCCTGTTCCATTGATCTATATGTCTGTTTTTTTGTGCCAATACCATATTGTTTTGTTTACTGTAGTCTGAAATCAGGGATCAGTATAGCCTGATTCCTCTAGTTTCATTCTTCTTTCTCAAGATTGTTTTGGCTATTTGGGGTCTTTTGTGTTTCCATACAAATTAAAACAATTTTTGTTCCAGTTCTGTGAAAAATTCCCTTGGTAATTTGATAGGGATTGCATTGAATCTGGGGATTGCCTTGGGTAGTATGGCCATTTTAACAATATTGATTCTTCCAATCCAAAAACACAGTGTATCTTTCCATCTGTTTGTGTCATGTTCAGTTTCTTTCATCACTGTCACAGTTTTCAGAGTACAGGTTTTTTGCCTCCCTAGGTAAGTTTATTCCTAGGTATTTTATTCTTTTTGATGCGATGGTAAGTGATATTGTTTCCTTAATTTCTTTTTCTGATATTTCATTGCTAGTGTATAGAAATGCAACAGATTTCTGTGTATTAATTTTGTATCCTGCAACTTTACCAACTTCATCGATGAGCTCTAGTAGTTTTCTGGTAGCATCTTTAGGATTTTCTATGTATAGTATGTCATCTGCAAACAATGACAGTTTTACTCCTTCTTTTCCTATTTGGTTCTCTTTTATATCTTTTTCTTCTCTGACTGCTGTGGCAAGGACTTCCAAAAGTATGCTGAATAAAGGTGGCGAGAGTGGGTAGAGCCTTTTTTTTTTTAATTAATTTTTTTTTTTTTCGGGTAAAGTTTTCTTTTGACTAAAATACTTTATCTTGCTTAGGGAGACAAATTTAATCGATCCGATAGGTTTATCATCCATGTTAACCAATGTAAAATGATCTAATTCTTGATGGATGTAAATGTTGAATACCTTCTGTTTTTCAAGATGAGGCAAGATGAAAATATTGTACAGAAGAAAATTCACAAGCATAGTCTTACATCTGTCTTACAGTTTTATTCTGATTGAGGTTGGTAATTACAGACAGATCTTTATAGAATATCCTATTTTATACCCAAGAATATGTTTAAAAGAAGTACCAAGTCCTGTACTGAGAACATCTTAAGGGTTTACTGAAGAACATAAAACAATCTGACTAAATTGAAAGCTGTTTAATTTCCTGTATGGGAAAACTTAATATTGTATAGGGTCAGACGGTGCTTCCAAATTAATACATAAATGTAATGCAATTTCAATCACAATCACAACTTTGGGGAAGTGAATGTTGTATTTGGCAAATTCATAGCAAAATTTATCTTAATAAATGAATTCATAAAAAACTCAAAATCATGAGAAAGGAGAATGATTAGGGGGAGCATTTCATAACATACATTAAAATTTACCAAAAAGCAAAAGTAATTTTAAAATGTACATTATGGATACTGGAAAAGACAAATACTATATGGAATGAAATAGCCAGAAGTAGATCCACGTGGTTGTAACAAATCATGGTATTATAGAGGAGACATTTGAAATCGATAGCGAAGTGATGGAATATTCAAAAAATGTTGAAACAATTAGTTACACATCTTGAAGGAAAGAAAATTAGATTCCCTCTTCATATCCTACCCCAGAATGGATTCTTACTGTATTACATCTCTGAATGTTAAAAATTAAAGGACAAACTGCTAAAATATGGAATAGTTTTCCCCTAGGATTAACAGGATATGAAACTCAGAAGTTATGGAGAAAAAGACTGATAGATTTGACAAGTACGTATTTAAAACTTAATGATGAAAAATGTATCACAAATAAAGTTAAAAGAAATTATGTGGGAACAGCCTAAATGTCCATCAATAGGTGACTGAATAAAGAAGATGTGGTATATTTATACAATGGAATACTACTCAGCCATAAAAACCGACAACATAATGCCCTTTGCAGCAACATGGATGCTCCTGGAGAATGTCATTCTAAGTGAAGTAAGCCAGAAAGAGAAAGAAAAATACCATATGAGATCACTCATATGTGGAATCTAAAAAACAAAAACAAAAAAACAAACAAAAACAAAGCATAAATACAGGACTGAAATAGACTCACAGACAGAGAATACAGACTTGTGGTTACCAGGGGGGTGGAGGGTGGGAAGGGATAGACTGGGATTTCAAAATTGTAGAATAGATAAACAAGATTACACTGTATAGCACAGGGAAATATACACAAAATGTTATGATAACTCACAGAGAAAAAAATGTGACAATGAGTGTGTATATGTCCATGAATGACTCAAAATTTGTGCTGAACACTGGAATTTGACACAACATTGTAAAATGATTATAAATCAGTAAAAAATGTTAAAAAAAAAATGAATAAATTTTAAAATATAAAAAAAGAAATTATGGATTGGAGAAAATAATTGCAATACATAAAATAATCAATACATGTATACAATGTAAAGAACTAATATTAGTAAAAAGAGTGACAACTCAAGAAAGGTAAATAATAGATGAGTCAGAAGAAATACAAATGGCTGATACACTAAAAATGTTCAATCTCACATATAAACTAAGAAATAAAAATAATGAACTTCCAGTTCTTGACTGAGCACCTACGTGTACGTCTCTTTCAAGGTTACATTTTATTTTCCTAATTGCATCATTATCTTTATCACCTTATTATTATCTTCATTTCACAGATAAGAAAACTAGGGCACAAAGCAGTTCAATTAGTTGGCCAAAGTCACACAGATAATAAAAGCGACAGAGCTGGGGCACTTTGACTCTGGGATCTACCCTCTCAACCAGCCCACCACTCTACCTTGAAATGAATTAAAGCAGAGTTTTCAAGTGTGATCTGAGAGTGGGCAAGATCCTTTCAAAAGATATGTGAAGTCAAAACTTTCATAATAATAAAACGTCATTTGACTTTTCCACTCTCGTTTCTGAGTGTACAGCGCAGTCTTCCTGTGGCTACACGGTGCGTGATGTTGCGAAAGACTGCAGAAGCAGATAGGAGAATACAGCTGAGTTCTGTTAAGCTGGCTATTAAGGAGATTTACAAAAAAGCAAACAAAGCCACTCTGTTTTGAACAATTTAGTTATTTTTCATAAAAGTATTTATGTAAACATGTTTATTATTATTTTAAATGAATTAATAAACATTTTAAAATTTTCTCGGTTTTAATTTCTAATATGGTAAATATCAATAGATAAAGCCCACATAAACAAAAGCTCTTGGGAGCCCTCAATAATTTTTAGGGATGTAAAGGAGTCCTGAAACCACAAACTTTGCAAACTACCAAAATAAAGAATTACTTTCAGACAACAGACAGCCGGGTCAGTTGGGCCTCTAACCCCCCTTTCTCTTTCCCTCACATAAACAGAAGAGATTCCATGGGGGAATCTGTGGCTTCTCCCTCAAGAATAAAATCTTAAGAACTGTTTTCTAGACTAGGGCAATGTTTACCAAAGTGTGGTACAGAAAATCATTTGAGATAATACTATTCCACCATCGCCCATTTCTTCTCCCTGGGCACTAAGGTGTACAAGGGTGAACCATCCACTGAGCAGCACCTTGTGTTCAGCAAGGAGCCCCACCTCAGCACACTGGCTGTGGTAACTGGACCCCCTGCCAGGGAGAGAGCGGCTCACCTAGGGCCACCAGCAAGGGATGTCCCAGACGACAAAGCAGAAATCTGCCATGGCCAGAAGGGCACCTGATTCTGGTTTTCCACTTACAATACTGACTTTTAAAGTTTCCTTTTAAGATCAATTTCATTTAAAAAATTGAATTGATTTAAAGAAAAGCAATTTAAAAAGTTACATATTATATGAACAGGACAATAAAGAAAAATTAGATATTATGTGAATATGGTGAAGTTCTTGAGTAAAGGAATTTGAGAAACACTGGTCTACTACGAATCACTGATCTGTCTCAGGAGGGTCTTTGATATGGTTGTCGATATCTGAGAAAAATAGGGCAAAACCTGAGGTAACTTTACACCTGTACTCTAAAAAAGGGAAAAGAACTCCGCTTTAAGAGTGAAAAATCCAGAGGGGAGGGTATAGCTCAGTGGTAGAGCACATGATTAGCATACAGGAGGTCATGGGTTCAATCCCCAGTACCTCCATTAAATAAATAATAATAATAAATAAATCTAATTTATTACCTCCCCTAACAACAACAAAAAAGAGTGAAAAATTTTTTTTAAAAAAAGTGAAAAACCCAACCACTTTACTTGGGCATTTGAAGATTTCTAACCTGTACTATTTCTTCCCACAATGAAACCTGATTATTAGTTTGTTTCATTCACTTACACAAAGCTTTTGTTCACCCCCAGTGAGCCTTCTACTGCTACTCAGCCATTATTGCAGACTTAATTACCCCTGAAAACCTTACGTGATGTCATATCTCTGATAAGGGGTTGATATCTAGAATAAATATATAAAGAACTCCCTACAACTCAGCAACAAAAAAGAAATCTGATTAAAAAATGGACAAAGGACTTGAATAGACATTTCTCCAAAGAAGATATACAAATTGCAAATAAGCACATGGAAATGTGCTCAACGTGACTAACCATTATAGAAATGCAAATCAAAACTGTAATAAAATACTCCCTCACACCCACTAGGATGGCTGTTGTTTAAAAACAACAACATTGTTGGGGATATGGAGAAACTGGAGCACTTGTGCATCGCTGGTAGGAAAGTAAAATGGTACAGCCACTGTGAAGAACAGTATGGAGATTCCTCAAAAAACTATAAATAGAATTACCATCTGATCCAGCAATTCCACTTCTGGGTTTATGCCCAGAAGAAACATACTTGTTCGCCAATATTCATAGAAGCATTATCCCCAAAGCCAAAAGATGGAAGCAACTCAGTGTCTATTCTGATACATGGATTAAGAATATATTTTCTACACACACACAATGGAATATTATTCAGTGTTAAAGAGGAAGGAAATTCTGACACAGGCTACAACATGCAAGAACCTTGAAGACATTATGCTAAGTGAGATAAGCCAGTTACAGAAGGGCAAATTTTGTATGATTTCACTATATGAGGTACCTATTATAGTCAAATTCATGGAGGCCAAAAGTAGAATAGAGGTTAACGGTGGCTGAGGAGAGGGGGTAATGGAGAGTTGTGTTTTAATGGGTACAGAGTTTCAGTATGGGATGATGAAAACCTGGAGGTGGATGGTGGTGACGGTTGCACAACAATGTGAATGCACTTAGTGCCACAGAACTACACTGAAAAGCGGTTTGAATGACAAATTTTGTTATGTAAATTTTACCACAATTGGAAAAAACATTACATGAGGAATTGTTATCCACATAACTGAAAGTACAATCTGAATTATAATACCATATGTCTCGTGTGAAATGGATAATAAGACATACAGCACAGATGACTAACGTACCAAGATACTAACCAATCCCTGCTCTCAAAACCACGATACTCAGTGCAATTTGCATCGCACTGCCTACTTCTGTGTATGCTCATTTACACACAGATTAAAATCTTAGTCTGATGGACAATTGCTTCTAGGCCCGCATTTTAGGCTTTACTTTCTTCTGCGACCTTGGTAATATTACCATAGAGGCTGGATCCAAGATGAAGCATTCTGTTGTGCCAGGAAGCTCCCCTCAAACAGAAGCAACCAGTTATCCAATGAATGTATGAGGCAACTCCCCTCGGCCAGGGAGTGAAAGTGCTGTGGTAACACTTGCCCAGGCTTTACCTATTCAGATCTCTGGTTTACCCAGATTATTTTGCAATGCAAACTTTCCTCTGCCAACTTCTTTTTGCAAAACAGTATAAAACACTAAGAGAATGGTAAGCAGCTTTTTTCTAATGGGAAAGCTGATTCTTATTTTGAAAACTGTTCATCATTTTGTCTATTTCTTACCCATTACACTTTTCTTGCGAATGAATGGGTTTTTTTTAAATTTTTTAGAATGTTAAGAACTACAGAAAATAGCAACATTTCTCAAAAAAAAAAAAAAAAGAAAGTTTATCACCATCTCAGAGGCTTCTGTATTATCCTCCAGCTATTGAATCAAAGCAGAGGAAAAGCCTTTAAGTGGTTTTTCAGGGGCCCTTTTATAGTCTCCTAAATTTTATTTTATTTTTGGGGGGGAGGTAATTAGTTTGGTTGGTTAGTTTGTTTGTTTGCTTATCCATCTATTTATTTTAAGCAGGTACTAGAATTGAACCCAGGACCTTGTGTGTGAACCCACGTACTCTGCCACTGAGCTATACCCTCCCCCCAGTCTCCTAAATTTTAGAACAATTACATAATTCAGGGGTCTTTGGTAAAGCAAACTTTGCTTATAAGAATGTGGTGAACTCTAGGGACTTCTAATACTTTTTGCAATGATTTCTTGTTAAAGTAGGGTTTCTCTGGCTCCTGCTGCTAGGAACCAATACCCCCTTGTCAACACCCTCTCCTGACAGATTCTAAGGCGCCATCAGAACATCATAGGATCCACTTCTGCAAAGTCTTCCAAATACGCATTTTCAGGTATTTTGTCCAGATTTTGAATCCCTGGAAGTTAGATCAAGGAAGTCATAAGATATGTGATGTAATCCAACCTCTGATAGAATTAACATGGTACCCAGTTTTTCATGCAGTGTTTAAGGAAATGTTATGATAATTTCACTCATGTAAATGTCTATTATCTCTTAATTAATTCATTTCAAGATGATATGACTTATGGAGGAATATTCTTTTAAGCTCACCATTGACCTGTATTATGTGCATTTAGGCCACTGCATTAAACACACTGCAGTAGGGAGCACCCTTCGCACAGACAAGCAGGTACGTGTCCTTGCAGCCCAGCCCAGTAGGGACATATGACCCCACCCACAGGGTTCCAAACTTACCTTAGTGTTGACTGCTTGCCAGGTAGTATGCAACTGTGGGGTCTGAGTTCCCTCCTTTTAAAATGCTGTTTTCCACCTGGCTTTCATTCTTTCTTACATCACAAAGCATACTTCTAGAAAAAGGAATATTCATCAGAAATATAAAGATTTCAAAAAAAAAGGCCATCTTAAGTCAACATCTAGAAAAATTAGATTTCATTTGCAAAATTCTAAAATAGATTCTTGATGTTTTTCTACATGAATGTCATTTTCCTGTTCAAAGGAATATTGACTTGTTTATGTAGTGAATAAATGTACTTATGCAACACTACAAATATAAAAGCCCTCTGTGGCAAAGACACTTTCTGCCAATACCTTTTCTTCTTTTCTTTCTTAGTAGACCACTTGGTTTTTAGTGGGGCTCATCTCTGTCTAGAAGACTGTATTTCCTCACTTCCCTGTGGCTTGATGTGGCCATGTGACCAGATCATGTCTATTAGGATGTTAGCAGAAATAGTGCACGGAACTTCCAGGAAATATCCTTAAACAGAAAGGGCCGTTCTGCCTTTGTCTTTCCTCTGCCACAACATGAATGTGACAGCTGGGGCTTGAATGGCCATCTTGCACTGTGAGGCGGAAGCCATGTGCTGAGGATCATAGATCAAAAGTTAGCAGTATGGTTTCCTGGCACCGGGGACAGGCATAGCGGCCCTAGAGAAACGACCTCCAAATTTTTATGTGAGAGAGAAACTAATCTGCTATTTTGGTAAGCCACTGTCATTTTGTATTTGTTGTTACTCATAGCTAAGTCTAATCCAGCTCTCAAATACGGAAATAAAGTCTCTTCTTTTGAACATACGTCATACTGTGCTTTAAATTGTTTAATTTGGGCTAATCGTGGCATCTCCTTTTACTGAAGCAATTCAAACCTGAATGATGTTCATGTAGTAAAAAAAACAAAGTTAATAATCATACAGGTCACGTCAGTTTCTCCTTCTGAGGACATCAGTACCTTCAACATGATGTTCACTTCCTTCAGAAGAATAACGTCTTGACAAGTGGAAATAGATTATCAAAAGCAAATAACTTGCTATGGGTTTAAATCTGCTAAAAAACAAATTCCATATTCATTTTCTTTTTTTTTTAATTGGCCCCTCAGCCACACTCTTTTTTTTTTTTTTTTTTTTTTAGTGGAGGAACTAATTAGGTTTATTTCTTTATTCTTAAAGGAGGTACTGGGGATTGAACCCAGGACCTCATGCATGGTAAGAAGGTGCTAACCACTTGAGCTGTTACCCTCCCCCCATATTCATTTTCAATTCTTGAGTCAATACAATTGTGGAAAATTCATATTCTTATGATTTCAGAAGATTAATGTTGAACTAATAGTGAGTGAACTTTGTGTTGAAGACAACTGCTTCTAGAGTGCTGAAAATATTTTATTGCTTGACCTAGATGGTGGTTGCATATATAGTTGCTTTATAATTAGTCATTAAACTGTACATATGTTTATGTACTTTTCAGTATTATACATTTCATAATAATAGAGGATTAAAGAAGTGAATTTGGTGGTTTTTCTAAAAATACACCTTTTACTTGTTTTGAAGCAAATATTTTGTTTTTTGACAAAAATAAATGTAAAATATAAAATTCATATTTTTGTTAGTAAATTTCCCAGTACAAATGTATTGCTTTGGTTAACAAATTTTTATTGAATATATGTGTTATTTTAGTCAAAACCATCCAGTAGTTCATACTAAGGATAATTCCAGAAAGTTATCAGACTTTCTCTGTATAATATCTCCTTTAGCTAAACCCTTTAATATATAGGATCTAGTTGAAATATAATCACTTTGCATCTTTTGTAGAACAAGCCTGAAATGAATGAATTAATAGATCAGATTTGGAGGGGGGGTTGCAGTAGGATTATAAGACATACTTCTGTGAAAAATATATTGTAGTACAAGAATGTTGGTCTCTCCTAGTGTACTTGGAAAAGGCACATACAGTTTTTGAATTTTAGTTTGTTCTGACTATAAAAGAGTTATAATAATCCTTGCCCTCCTATCTTAGGTACCTAAGAACTTTGAACAAGCACTTCATAAACCTGTTATTATTAATAATACACAGATCTGATTTAATATGGATGTGGTCCAGACTAACCCAAGTTCTATGAGGTTTTATGTCAGTAGAGGGGGTGTATTAGTTAGCTTAAGCAATACTAGCTGCCTTCGCAGGCAATCTGCCTTCTCAGTGAATTAACACAGTGCATTTATTCCTCCATCCCGTCACAATCCAGTGTGAGTCAGGTGGATCTGTAGTGGTTCTCCTACAATTCTGGGAGGTGGGATGCCATCTTAAAGCCCTTTACTTCCAGCTCCACTGATGGGAAAGAGACAATAGAGAACTCACACCTGCCCATCATGATCTTGGACTGAAAGCATCATGCGTCTTTCCCCTCACAGTCTTCTGGCCAGAACTGTTTCTCTAGCCCCATCCCAGCTGTAGGGGAACTTGCGCATCTGTAAACACTGACTCTAACAAGTGACTTAAAAAGAAGCTACTTGATTTAAAGCAGGAATTCTTTTCTTTTTAATCTTTTTTAAAATTAATAGACTTAATATTTTTAGAGCAGTTTCAGGTTCACAGCAGAATTGAGCAGAAAATAGAGAGTCTGCACATAGCCCTCACCACCCGCACATATATACTCCAGAACTGGCTACAAATAGAAAAACACCAAGTCGCAAGGAAGAAAAGTGAAAGAATTTCTACCTGAATCATGTTTAAGCAGAGAGATGGATAGATAAATAGAAATACGTGCTTAAGGCTTTTCTGATTTTGAGATAACTTTTGCAAATAATTTCCAGTATTTGCATTAAGCTAGCGAGAACATTTTTCTTATTCTTTCTAAATTTTGTTCTGAATTTTCACTTTAAATATAAAAATTTATTTGAAAATATTAAGTATGTCCTTGGAGTATAAAGAGTAATTAATGATCCACTCAGTCACTTCAGAGAGCACTTAGAGATGGTATCTTGAAGCATTTTTTGCAATATAATCTGGATTTTTTTTCTTTTTTTGTACTAGAATCAGAAGTATCATGTGTATTTAAGCTAGGATTTTATTTTAATGGAGGTACTAGGGAGTGAACCCAGGATATCACGCATACTGAGCATGCACTCTACCACTGAGCTATACCCCTCAACCCCCCCCCCTTTTTTTTGCAGACAACAAAAACTAACTCTGGCTATAATAAGCAAAATGGAATTTATTGGAAGAGCTTAGAGAATTCCTGGAAAGCTGGGTCCCCCAACTTGGACAAAGAACAGGAACCAAATTGCTCTCAAGGGTCAGGAAGTGAGTTCTCAGCAAAGTACTTTGCAGCAGTAACAATAGTTTGTCAATTTGTAGCTGTTTTCACACGAGTGCTTCCCTGATTCAAGCTCAAGGCCTCAAAGAGTGTCTAAAGGTCCCATCCTCAGTCACAGGCTCAACACCCCTATCCCTGCTACTTTCCCACCCCTACAGGCTTTTGTTCCCATAAGGGAAAACCACTTCCTCCCAAAATGATGCACATAGAGGGTTCTTAAAATAGAGATTGGGGTGCTAATGGGACATCCAAACAATAACTTTCCCCGCTGTAGTCAGCTGTTCCATGTCTCTCTGACACAAGGCTCTTTGTGTGTAAACTTTTAGGAAAGGAAATGAAAAAGTGAGATATCTTAGTCAAGTTTCTTAGTTTAATTACATATGCTAAATGGAAATATACTCTATAAGATAATACATTAATTTGGAAATACCACGTAGCTCTTAATTACTGCCGCTTCTACCCTAATGTTTATCAGAGGAACAAAAACTGAGTAGATAGGTCTTTAAAAAGAATATGATTGATTATACCAGAGGAAGCACAACAAGGAAAAGAAACCAGAAATTGTGAAGTGTTCATAGCAAAAGTAAGAAGAGGTAGATGGAAAAAAGAAACAGAGGATGAAGAGACAGACCCTATAGAGGAAGAGAAAGGGGGGGGCTCTAGAGAGAAAAGTGGGTGCAAGCCTTTGGCAACTTTCTCCTGCAGCCTCACTGCTTCTGCTAACATGGATTCCCTGTCACCCTTCTCTTCCTGTCACTATTACTTGCATCAGTCCCAGTGAGTTCCCAGTGAGGCAATCAGATCTCCCCCACCCTTCTGGCCCGCCTGTGACCCACCAGGAAATTCATCAAAGTGCACCTGTTGAGAAGTACCATGTGAGCATCCTTCCAGTCCTCCCTCACATTCAGAGAAAACAGAATCTTAGGTTTAGCCATTTGGTCTTAATTTTTCCTCGATGAGCTTCAGTAAAAGGGACTGTTACAGAACCAAACTTGGGTCCACTCACTCACGTGCAGTAACGCCAACTACTGACACCAGGTTGTGGCGAAGGAAAGTGCAGCGTTTACTGTAAGGAACCCAATGTAGGGAGAGGCAAGGAGCACAGGCAACTAACGCTCAAACGGCCCGAATTCCCTGAAGGCTTTCAGGAAAAGTTTTTTAAGGGCAGAGTGAGGGAGAGGGTTGCAAGTACATGATCAGCACATGAACATTCTTCTGATAGGTGGGTGATGAGGTAATCCGGAGTCAACATCATCAACCTTCTGGTTCCAACCAGTCTGTGGTCTACGTGTTTGGGGTCAGCATGCATTTAACTTCTTCCCTCTGGTGGGGGTTTCAATATCTGCAAAATAGCTCAAGGAGATGGCTCAGAATATTATCTCTAACCCTTGAGGAGGAGCTAAAGGTCTTTGACTTTGTTGAATGGCTAAACTATTATTCTATTGTCTTGCTTGACTGCTTTCCTTTGTTTCTGCATTTTCTCACTTATCTGATTAAATTTGTTCTTTGGAATTTAGGAAAGGCCTAGGAGGCTAAAGTTTTTCCATAAACAAGAGGTGGGTGGGGGTCTGTCCCGGGAAGGCCCCGTGGGCTCCTGCTTGGTTCCAGGACTGCTCGCGACCGACAACTTACAGCAATGAAGTCCATACAGCCCCTAAATTACAGTCTGCTTTGAAAATGAATGGCTGGATTAGACAAATATGAAAAGTCTAAGAGTAAGATAACCCCAGATATTTGTCTACAACTCTAAGGTTGTGATTAAAGTCTGAAGTAGGAAGAGATAGATAGAAAAAAATAGATTGTGATAAAATCTCCCTACTCTATGTTTTCTCAAAAGAGCATATTTCTTGTCCCTTTCTTTGGGAGTCACCCTGTGAACTCTCTTTCCATATTAACAATGTGTTTCAACTGTGGCCAAGTTCTGCTATAGTTTTGTAAATCAACCTTTTTTTTTTTTTCTATCGGAGATAGCAAGCATAGCAGCTTTTAAAGAGGAATGACTGTATCAGGATCAAGACTCGAGAAAGAATTAAAATAGGTCAATTTGGCTTCATTTTATAGTATTTGCTTTTTATAATATGTATGTTTCTTAAACTTAGTATATATTTTTGTTACAGAACAGCAAAAATGTAGAGAAGGTTCTATAGCTGGAGAATGTTTTGATAAACATTTTGGCATTTATGAGGAATAACCAAATTAAAAAGGAGAGCTGTAGACTTTGCAAATTCTATTTGAAAATTAATATATATTTGGCAGTGTATCCTGGTAATTGGGTGGTAGGCATATGATAACATTTAATGTAGAAGACAATGGTTTCTAAGAAAATCAGAATATGAGCCTTGTGTCACTGAAATGGGCTGGTGAAAGTTGAAAAGAAGAATTAAAATATCTTAAGCTTTTAAAGAAGCTATGTTTTCTGGATGGATGTACAAGCTTGAAAGCAGGAAGTTGAGAGATAAGCTTGGCTCTGGATTCCCAGAAAAATGAAACTGGAGTGAAGAACATTTTGTAAGATTCAGTGTTAAACTGGGTAGGGGTGTATTTGGCCATCAAAAGTGCATTTTTTCCCTTGGACCAGGAGGCCAGGCTTTGGGCTCTGATGGAAAGGAATGTGCTTCCCAAAGACCCAAGGGAACTGAGAAAAAAAATTGAGCAGCTACTTTAAATCCTCTTAGTAGCAGTCACAGTATGTATCTAAACCAACTCACTAAATAGATGGCTCTGGTCTTGGCCTGGCGGAAGAAAGAAGCGGACTAGAATGAAAACTGGCAACAGTTTCCAAGACAGCTCTGTGTGGGAACATGAGTTAATGCCTTTAAGCAACACTTATGCCTATTCACCCCCTAAGTACATAATTTGTGCCTAAGGATGTGCCTGGACTGGAGTAAACTACTTCATCCACTCTAAACGGCTGACGGTGAAGTGGATCTGGAGTGAGCCGAGCACACGACAGGACCCCTAGGACACCCCCGACTACCTCACTGACTCTCAGTTCTTTCTAACATACCCATATGTCCCTTTGCAACATGACTTTGCAGCGCCTCCCATCAGGAGACTCTTTTCACACTCCTTCAACCTGGACTTGACCGTGGGACTTGCTTTGGCCAAGGGGATGTTAGCAAATAGAATTCACCAGAGGTTTGACGAGGCCTTGCTCTCTCTTGCTGTTGGGGACTCTGCCCAGCCCTGTTCAGAAAATATCCAGCAGAAGATGAAAGAGCCCATGGAGGGAGGACCCAGCCATGCCAGCCAACCCAGCCTCTCCAGGTGAGGCCCACCACAGAGAGGGGGCCGAGGCCCGCTAACTATGCACGGAGCAAAGACAGACCCAAATCGCTGACCCACATAACTGTAAGCAAATACTGGGACTCTGTTTTTTTTTCAATTTATGGTAATTTTTACTTATTTTGGGGGGACTCTGTTATGAGTTCCATTTGGGGGATGATTGATTGTACAGTAAAAGCTAGCTAGCACCACTATTGAAAAGTAGACACTAATTATTATTGTTCAAACAGAAAATGTCATTACAACACTGTAAGCAAACATGCATGATATGGGGATAATTTTTTTGAAGACTAAAATAAATCTAATATATCTTTATTTTTATACTAATTCATTATATGTTTTAAAGAATAATACAATTTAAAGCAGGGGATAAAGGAACTACAACACTCTGCTACAATTAAGTAATTCACAGGATTTCAAAATGTAGAATAGATAAATAAGATTGTACTGTGTAGCACAGGGAAATATATACAGGATCTTGTGGTGGCTCACAGCGAAAGAGAATGTGACAGTGAATGTATTATGTTCATGTATAACTGAAAAATTGTGCTCTACACTGGAATTTGACACAACATTGTAAAATGACTATAACTCAATAAAAAATGTTAAACTTAAAAAAAAAAAAAGTAATTCACTGGAATTCAAATATCCTCAATAATTTAATCCAGGAGCCAGCAAACTACAGCCCTCAGGCCAAATCTGGACCCTGACCTTCTTTTGTAATTAAAGTGTTATTGGAACACAGCTATGCTCATTCAATTAAGTATTATGTCTAGCTTCTTTAATACTCAGTTGAGTAATTGAGACAAAGACCATATGGCTTACAAAATCTAAAATATTTTATCCTTTACAGAAAAAGCTTGCTGACTCCTGTTCTAGTGCTTGTAAGTCAATAAATGCTACCTAGCATTATGGTCATCATCCCTACTGCTGTAGCCCATGAGATGCAAGTGGAAAATAATTTTCCCTTAATGGAAGAGCAGACACCTAAATCTATAAAATTACTATTCCTAATCTTTACTTGAACCGTGCAGTTGGCAGGTGAAGAGAAACACATACTCTTCTCCTTATCTGAGTAAGTATTAACAAGAGAAATGTGCCTGGGAATAAAATGTTTTTATTTGCCATTGAAGTTCACATATATAATTTTTACTCAACTGAGAAGATATGATATATTTTTAAATGTTTTATGATAACCATTAACCAAAATATGCCTAGAATAAAATATGGACTAAAAAAGAAAAAAATTAAGCTTGATTTATTATGTAAAACTAATTGTTAGTGGTGTTTAGGGACCATATTAGCTGTTCTCCAGAATCTTAAATCTGTATTTCAACAGATGAATGTAGTATTCTTGGGTCCTCAGGAAGAAAGGATAATCCAGTAAAGGAAGGTGTGTATTTTTGCCTCCTTTCATTTTATTTCTTCTTGCCTTTCTTGAATATGGTTATTTGAATCTCTAATTCTGGGAAATTCTTAACCATTATATCTTTAAGTGTTTTTTTTAATTTTTTTTCCTCTTTTTTTTATTTGGCGGGGTAGTGGGGAGCATCTGCAGAAGAGCTAATCTTTAAGCATTCCTTTGCCCCATTCTCTCCTACTTACTTCTGAGACTGGGATTACATGTATATTACCCTAATTCCATGTCTCTTAATCTCCCTTTCACATTTTCTGTCCCATTATCTCTCTTTCACACTCTCTATAGTATAGCCAATTTATTGTATCTCTAATTTTATCCATTAACATTTTCATTTTTCATTAGAAGTATAAAATACTTTTTTAAAAGATTGCCTGGTTATTTTTTATTCCTTAGTCATACATCTGATACCCTCTTTTATCTATTTAAGCAAATTAAGCTTACTTAGTTTACATTCCAAATCTAAAAGGTTAAACACTTCTAATCTTTTAATTTTGATTCTCTTATCTACTATTTCTTTGACTTTCACTCATGGTGTCTTATTTCCTCTGGTGTTTTGTGTTTTCTGATGGTGAGTTAATATTCGTTGTAAATTTATCTCTTGTCACTCTTTGAAGTCTGTGTTTAAGTTGGGTTCCTCCAGCAAAGATTAGATTTATATTTAGAAGTTGTGTAAAATACTTATTTTAAAAACGCCTGGTTATTTTTTATGGTCTCCTGTTCCTTAGTCATACATCTGACAAGTAGCATGAATTTATAAGAGGACCTGCTTGTTTTTGGGAATTCTCAGGGAAACTTTACCTAACCACCTGCCTCCATCCAGAGCCAAAGCTGAAATAGTTAAGTTCTATTACTATCTTACCTGAGGGGTAGGGTTGCCAGATTTAGCAAATAAAAACACAGGACCCTGGTTAAATTCTAATTTTGAAAAAACAACAAATAATTGTGTAGTGTAAGTATATGTTTTTTAAAGAAATGGATCATTTTGTGGTTCATCCCCTATAGTGTCCCATTTCAGGGTATCACTTTGTGTGTGTGTGTGTGGGGGGGTCTCTGACCTGACTTTCCATCTTGCATGAGCCCTGAACTGTAGCTGTTTTATTACCCCTCTGGTCTACAGAAATCAGCAAATGCCTTCAAGATAGCTGCTGCTTTAGTGCATACTTTTCTGGATTTATTCTTTCTTACTCTTTTTTTTTTTCTTTTGTTTTCCATTTTTCTTCTTTCCTTCCCTTCCCTCCTTCCTTCTCTCCCCCTGAGGATTTCTGTTGCTTTACTATTAGTGAGCTTTGCTCTGAACATTAGTGGGAGGAAAGTTACTTAAGACATTGAATGCTTGCCTTTGTTTTTGCCTCAGCTTCCTGTGTTTAGTAGTGCCCGGGGGAAAGCCCAAAATTATCAGGAAGTGAGCCTGTGGGTCGTCTTTATCTTGCCAGTTTGGAATGGTTTAGGCCAATAAAAAGAATGAATTTTAAAGCAATATATCCAAATTCCATTCAATCAAGGTTTTTGGAAATGGAGAAATACACATGATTTTATAATATTCAATACCAAGCTCCTTATTTTAATGTTCATGTTTCTATGGAGTCTTCTCAGTCATAAAGTTAACCAGCTTAAAGACCATTCCAGTTTTTCAATTGAGAAAATATACCTATGAGAAAATACAGGTTAAAAAAAGAAAATACAGGTGGTTTTTATGAATGACAAGTTTATGAAAAGATAGACCCAAGAAATGAAATATATATGATGAGTACAATACAAATTGGAAAATGTTTTAATTTCAAAGCATAGGTTCTATGCCTTTTAACCCATTTTTTCCCTTTATGTCAGAAAGCTTCTAAGAGTTCTTTGTCATTCTTGTAAAATTTCAGGAGGATGTGTCTAAATATTAGTCTGTTACAATGTATTCTGTTTGGCCCACAATGGCCCGATTATTCTCAGCTTGGGGAGATTTTCTCTGTTATTTCTTTGGTTACTATCTCTGTTCTCTTTTTTCTCTTCTTTTCCCACTCTTTTACCTCTCTTCTCTCTTCCTGGAATTGTATTAGCCCTCTTGGAGCCTACATATCTCTTAATTTGTCAGTCATATTTTCTTTCAACTTTTTAATCTGTCTGGAAGTTTATGTTGACTTAGCTTCTTAATTGATGAACGTGATCTAAATGGAAAGAAATCAGCTTCACATATATCTGAATTCTCACTTAGTATTTTATATGTCTGTTGGCACAGTTAAGACATACAAACTGTTAAAATAGTTAATAAATGCTTACTAATTTTCCTAAGTTTTATGAAGAGTTTACTTCTCAGAAAAACCAATGATCTAAAAAGTTTGGCTGATAATGGATACTCATTTCATAAATGACTCATATAAATAACAAAAGTAACTAGTGGCGGAATAGGATTAAAATATATTGACTCCGAATTGAGTCTAAACGAGTCCACAATGGGTAAGTGCTCTTCCGAGCCTACTCTAAAATGGAAATATCCACTTCTAACAAATGTATTTTACTTCTCTTTACAGTAGTAGCAGCTAATGAATCTTTTAATCTACCTACCCTTACTCATTATTCTCATCATCCCAGATCCCAATGGAAATACCAACCTCTAACAAATACCTGTCTGACTGATAGAGGGTAACAACTAAATACATAGACAAACACTTAAAAAGGAAAGATACCTAGTCCATCCTCTTCCTTTTAACAATGAAGAATCCGAATCATGAGGATTAAATGATTTGTCTAAGACAACACAGCTAGAAACAGTGTTCCTTGACCCCCACCTTACCTCATTAACCAATAGTCCACTGTCTTAACCATCAGCTGGTGGTTGGTGACAGAGAGATGTGCTTTGGAAACAAGCCAGACTTATTAGAAAAGAAAATGTGGGGCAGAGAAATACTTCTGAGCAAATCACACCAAAATGACCACCAGAGCACTGCTGAGCCCAAGCAACGAGAGATGCCAAGCGTCGGACTCCTGAAGGTAGTCAACTGGGGAAAGGGATGTAGCATCGTAAGCTGTTCCTTAGGCACAGACATATAAATAAAATCAGTCTGTGATGTGGCCTCACCCACACCTACTTTTCTCTTACTCATTCTCTTTCAAAGCCTTTTCTCTATCTCCTTTCCCCATCTCTCCTCCCATCCAGATCTCATTTTAACTAGATTATACTGCCATAAATAATTTTTTTTTTTTTTGCATGGCCAGGCAGAGGGTAAAAAGTGCAGAAGACACAGGCAGTGTAATTTCCGCTAAGTCCTGGATCCCTTTGACTTAGTCTTGGCTGTATCATTTAATGATTTTTCCCGATATATTTAATTTAAGGGTAAGTTTAAAATAAAGCTTTTTATTTTTCCCTTCAGAAGAATTATAAGGTTGCTGCATTATGCACCTCATGATCCATATTTTTGGGGAAAAAAAAACTTGAAGAAAAATAAAGATTAAGTTTACCACACATTTATAAGACTGGAAATATCTCTTTCTAAATATGAAATTTGCTAAGTAGGAGATTAAGTGCCTTTAAAGAAGTAATCTTTAAAGAAATGCCTCTAGTATGCAGTTTATCTGATAGAGGCTTAAGTTCCTCTAAAGGAATAAGAAAATAACAGAATATTACTAATTTTTTTTTCTTCTAAAATATACTTTCTTCTAAATACGCAACACTCTGCCTCGATAGAGCATTAACTTGGTGTTTGGACAGCTCCTGGCAGCAGCAGCCAACACATCAGTAATATGAAAGGGCCATTTACTCTCATCAAATCGTCAAAAGGTAATGAAAACTGAGAATTTCTCGGTGGTATTGATGACACATGAGTACGGGCCAATTTATAGTCATTCCATGATCCTATTTTAGTCCTTGTTGATAATGAAGTCACCACTGTGTTGTTTCTTTTAAAAATCTCTTATGCTTTTGAGTCAATTGACGTTCAATTTGTGAAATGTTTATTTCCATCCTGTAGTGTGATGAAAGGAATTATCACCTGAGAGTGTGAACACATAAAATCGTACTTCTAGCTTCTTGAGCTTATGGTCTTCTGGGCCCTAGGAGTTTGCTTGGTCCCTGTCTGTGAGGTAAGAAAGTTCCAGCTCAGACTGGGACAATTCAGATCCTCTGTAAGTAGTAGATAAAGAACCCTAAGTCTACAGGATATCAGCCCAGCATTGGATCAGACTCCAGCTAGTGACAGTTTCTGATCCTTCCCTTCAATATTTCCAGGAGACTGAGTCCTCACTTATACTTCTGTGCCCCATCCTTGCCTTCTAGTTCAGTAGGTGGGAAACTTGATTGCTACTTTCTCGCCATGCTTCACTGCCCCCACCCCCTGCAAAGTGGATTCTCCTCCAATCCTCCAATCCCACCCAGCCTAGTGAATGAATTGCTCCTCTGAACATCACTGTACAGTGAGTACGTATCCAGCAGCTACTCCCAAACCTCCTCTTTCTTTGGAGCTTCTCCAACAGCCTGGCATCTGGGCATCCACCAGTCACTGGCCTTGTGACGGCAGTGTGCAGAGCTAGGGCCCACCACCTGCAAAAACTGTGCCTGTCTGCATGAGATCCTGCCACTCTGTGTGCTGACATTTTTACAGTGTTTCTAAGTGAGAGAGTTGGCAGAGGGGACTCGGCAAAGAAGCCCTCTCGAGAACACTGGCTTTCTAAACAGTCGCCTTAAAGGGGCAAAACCCAGCTGTCTTAGTCTGGTTGATGGCAGGGTTACTGAAGGCCTCAGTGTTCTTGAGAGGTCTAGGACATGCAGGCAAAGACAACCCTTCATAAGGTGACTTTCTCACTTGGCAGCAAATGTGAAGCTTTCTTGGTCTATAAATCAGCCTCTGAAAATAATCAAGTGAGACCTGTAATGAAGAAGAATATGAAAAGGAATATGTATATACGTGCGTACGTTTAACTGATTCACCATGTTGTGCAGCAGAAACTAACACAACGTTGTAAATTGACTCTACTGCAACTAAAAATTTAAAAAATAAAATAAAATAAGGCTTCAGAGTAACAGACACTAGTTTTAGAGAGTCAAGCGGGCATCCAACACCCAACATCTTGTGTCAACGTCTTTGAGGCAGAAGGGAAGTGATACACCTACTGGATTTTGAAATGAAAGCAGAAGGAACTTTGCTGCAGAGCTATGGCTTAACATTTTCAGCAAGACATGGATCCTTAATTTGGTCTCCATTTAAGATGCTCTGACTGCGACCCCTATTCATGGTTAAGTGAATAAGAAAATGATTAAGGCCTAAACCCCACACTTACCTTCGGTCAGACCACTGTTTCAGGTAAAATCCGGGGGGTCGCTAAGCCTAAATAATGCAAATTACTGTCTGTTGCAGTTGTGAGAATAGGCCTCTCAGGGCTTCTAGTGCAGGGAGATTCACTGACCTCCAGCCTTAACTGCTGGTGTGTTAGCAGCCAGGCCATGCTTCTTATGGGGTGCTCTGGCCATGACTGAGCACAGCAGGGCACCAAGGAGGCCACTCCTGGGAGGCAGTGTTCCCGGAGAGTATGCTCTTATTTTCTCACAGAAAGAATTTAGAGACGACATGTGGAAGTCAAGAAGGCAAAGCAAAGATTTATTAAGGGAAAGGACACTCTCAGAGAGTGGGCAGACTTAGGTGAGGAGCTGTGCTGAGTTTCTTTGACAAGCTGGTTACACAGGGTATAAAAATGAATGGGCGGAATATTCATTGGGGAGGGAAGGATTTGGGGTCACATCTCCTGATTTTCATTCCAGCTCCACCTTCCCAAGGGAAAGAGTTTTTTGTCCTTATTTAGTCTTGATAGGAAGTGTCATGGCGTCGGTGTGTAAGGGGTACTTCTTACCTGCAAGGCTAATTTTATTGTAATGAGGGTATAATGAGAAAAAGGTTACATTCGAACTCCAGAGAGTCCCACCTTTATTTGTTTGGCTCCAGGATACTTGTCACCCCAAAATGTGTGGTTTCCTATCAGTCCAGAGGTTCCTGCTTTTCTCTGTCTGCCCAAGGACCACCCCCCCGAGTTGTTCACAAGATGTATGGTTTCCTGCCATTTGGTCCATGCCCCCCTTTCTCTGCTCATATCTAGTTGTCTGCCTGCTCTAACTTCAGGGGCTCCTCTGATGGGTGACTTTGGCTCATGGACTCCCTTTCAACCCTGCTGAAATTTTCTTGGAACCACACAGCAGTCTATGGCTTTCCTTCACTCCTTTCTTCCTCCTTCTCTCCCTCTTCTCCCTGCTCCCCTCTGTTCTTCCCCCCTTCACAGGTATCAGACCTGCATCAGGGTCTGCTGGCTCTCACTGCCTTCTCCTGCGCCCCCCCCCCCAATCATCCATCACAGGTGTTTTCTGCAATAAATCTCTTAGACATCTGCTTCTCAGAGGACCTGGACTAAATCACCAATTAACCCTTTTGTTTTGCATGTGTAATTTAGGACCAAAATAATTTCTGAATTCAGAGCCAGATAGCATTAATTAAAGTGAGGAAGACCTAGTAATGAAAAAATACATATGTGAATTATGACTCTTGGCCAATTAATTCTGTTGCCCTAAACCCATAGAGAAGCTGAATAACTTCAAATCTCCAGAGCAAAGACGTATAGATTGGAAGAGCTATTGGAAAGCCACAAGGAACGAGGTGAGAAAAGGCAGTTCTCCTCTTCCTAAGTGCACAGGAATGAACTTGTAGAGGAGATGGTGTCACAGCCTAGAACCCATGGTGCTGCCTCAAAGCTTGACTGGGGGTGGACAGGGCTCTGGGGGACATATTGTCCCCTTGTTATCTGTTCACTCATCCACACCATGAAGTCCACTGAGCACCCGCTCCACAACCAGCGGCCAACAGAGGTCAGGCAAGAGGCTCGCCGTCAAGGCCTTTCCATGTCATCTTGCAATGTCCCTCTTGCTGCGTTAAAACAAAACAAAACAAAACAAAACAAAACAACAATCATCAGAAACCTCAATTAAAGAGCTGGGAGACCAGAAGGGGGCGCTCTCATGCCCTGTGATGACCACATAGCCCAGCAGGAAGAGAAAAGACTCCTTCTGGGTCCTGGCAAGGACTCAGCCAATGACAAGCCACGGACTCTTTGTTTGCTGCAGCCCTCGGAGTTTCCTTTCCCCTCTACAAAAGCTGTCTCCTTCCCTCGCTGTGCAGGGGCTTGCATGCAGCTCACCAAGGTTGCAGACCCCCAGTTGCAATTCTCTGCTGATCCCAAATAAACTCACCTTTGCAGGAAAAATATCTGGCATTCTTTTTGTTTCTGGTCAACACTAGGAAGACAGCTGTCCATCGATGGGTCTACCTTCACAATCCCTAAGTTTTCAGGCTCTATCCAGGAATCTACTTGACTAGTAACTGTTACTAAACTTTTCTTTGTAAATGATAAGTCTATGAGATTTGATTATAGTTTCCTTTTTATTTTTCTATTTGTTTGAAATTTGTCATATTAAAATTTGGTCAAAGTAAAAAATGGTTTCATAGATTAAAAAAATGTTTCCATTTTTTTTTGTGTAGAAATCATTCCACACTTACAGAAAAGCTGGAATAAGAAGGAGTGCACTAAGAACATCCACATTGTTCCCTCATTGTTAACATCTTACCCTATTTGCTCTGTCTCTTCCTAATATTTTTTCCTGAATTATTTGAGGGCAAGTTACATACATGAAGGCTCTTTATTTCATCAGTGCTCAGGCTTATATAATCAGGCTCATTATATACATCAGTGTTTATTTCCTAACAACTATACAGTTATTAACTTCAGGAAATGTAACACCACACAATGCTTGCATCTAATCTATCATTGGTATCAGCATTCCACTTTTTTCCTTTAAATCAATGATGTCCTTTATAGGATTTTCCCTCCAGTACAGGATTCAGTCTAAAGTGCAGTAGTGCATTTAGCTCTCATGGCTTTTTAGTCTCATTTTAATCTAGAACGTTTCTATAGCTTTTCATAAAATTAAAAAAAAAAAAATACAGCTCCCCCACCCCCTTTTTAAATAGAATATTCCTACTTTGCTTTTGCTTGGTTTCCTCATGATGTGATGAGAACGCAGGTGTGCGTTCTTGGCCAAAATACTACGGAGGTAACATACCTATCTCAGGATCGCTTCTAGCGGCACGTGACAGTCCTCTTTCCCTCACTGGTGAGGCTGATTTGGATCACCACTCTGTAAAACTGCAGTTTTCTTCCCTCTTAAAACCAATAAGTAGTCTGGGGGGGAGACACCAAGTTCCCCATCAACATACCTGGACAGAGCATCTTGATGACCCTTGCCTGACCCAGGCTTTGCTGTGCATGTCCGGCCTCAGCACAGCCTTCACAGGGACCACTGGGCCCTCAGCAAGATGCCTCCCTTATCCCATCATGTATCTCTTATTATTGTTGATTACTTGTTATTATCAGTATGGACTCCTAGACTACTATCTTTCCCAAAGGTTTATAATGTATTATTTGGGGGCTCAAATTGTCCCAGATCTGGCCTGTGGGAGCCCCATCAAGCTGGCTCCTGTGTCTTTGTGACATTCCACGAGAGTTATTTTTTATTTTAAAAAACCACCTGCATTCTAATAATAAATTCCAATATTGCTAAAAAAAAAAAAAAAGATTTAAGCAGATTAAAAAATGCAAATCTCATCTAAAAAATTTTCAGGCTGCTTTATACTTGACTTGTATTGTTTATAGTCCTTTCGTTATAAAGGTCTTTTTTTTTTTCAATAAATGAAAATTTCTCAAGTGTCCATAGTACATTCCATGTGCCCAATTCTATTTAAGCATGAAAGAAAGGTAAGAGATGGGTAAGCTATGGTCTTCCTTACATTAAAGAACTGATAGTGCATCTGTAGACAGAAGATTTCTTGGGGATCTTTTAACATTTAAACAACAAATGAAGACAAAGCACCCATGAAGATAATCAGAAGTTAAGTAAAACCTCCCACTTCTAATCAATCGTACCAAATCCAATCGATTCAACCTTAGTACCAGTCCTGCCTTCCTGAGCTCTCTCATAAGTTTAAAATATTTCATCCAAACTCAGTGAGCTAAGATTGCTTTTAGAAAGAAAATTCTAACTTTAAAGATTTTAAATCCAATATAAGGACTTAAAAGACTGCATTTGAGGTTGCAGCTATACAATATTTAAAATTTGCAACCTGCAATTTTTTTTTAAATTGCTAGGAGTATATTAAAAAAAAAAAAACATATTCTAGAGGCTCCTTAATAGATAACCCATGATCACCCTCAGCCTCAGTCACAGAATAGAATGGGCTTGGTCATTGGCCTAGGGGGTCAGGGGAGAGGGTGCGGCTGATGATAACCTGCTGATTCCTTTACTAATGCCTTTAAAATTCTGTACAAGGTCATAATCAAATGGAGAACACTCAAAGGCAGCCTTTTCCACTTCTTCCCAAAAGAATATGCTAACAAACGTGCTTTTAATAAGTTCTCTTAAGTAGCTTAACTTCTCCTGTGTGTAATAAGAATTGCGTTGCTTTTCTCTCTGATTGATTCATCTATTTCTTCCTACATTTCTTTTTCCCTTCTGATGAAAGACTGAACAATTTCCAATTTAGCCTAACACTGCACACAGGCTCTTTTGGTAACACTGTATCTGCTTCCTTCCTCATCTTTTCTCTTTCCCCAGAGCCGAATGCAGAACAGTTGTAGCTATTTCTCAATTTTAGTTGCTTTCTGGGGAAACCAATCAGCAAGAGAATAAACTTTAAAAAAAAAAGTCAGCACCTCTCTCTGGTTTTCTGTTTTTCATTTGTCATTAGACATGTTGGTGGTTACACCTTCTTCAGGAGACAGCAGATATTTATCAAAAGAGTTATACACACATTATAGCAAATTTTACCAAAAGTGAGATTTCTATGTATCAGGGACTTTCTGCTATTGCATTTCTCCAGACACCCCCCCCCCCCCAAATGTCTTTCCTCTTTCTCCCTGCTTCTTCCCCTTCTTCCCTCATTTTCTCTACTGGAGGTAAAGGAGTTGATCATTTTGTTTCCATTTTTGGTGCTCAACATCAGTTCTACCCTTAAGGTGACCTTCACTGCTCAGTAATTACCCAACTTCCCTTCCTCTCCTCCCCTCTCTATATAAGCACACGTGTCTTGGGTTGGGACTTTTTTTCTTTCTGTCTTTGTTGGGTGCCTGGGGTCAGGTGGGAGGTGTTTTATTTGAGGCAAGTTAGCTAAGGCATATTTTTCCACTCTGCTGCTAGTGGAGACGACAAGAGTTCAACTAAGTAATAACTGTAAAATTGTTAAATTAATGGTCATGAACTGGGGCTCCTTTGACCAGGGTTATTTCCTGATGTCCCATCTTGCTTAGCCCCTGAAGGACATGTCCTATTCAATTGACATACCCCCTCGGACTCCAGGTTCACTCCCCTCTATTGCTAAGCCGTCAATTTTAAAATGTCATTTTCAAAACAGAATGAAACAATTAGTAGTTTAATCATTTAACTTATAACATTAGTTCAATTAACAGTCAACAATTAGAAATCTCTCAGGTGGAGGTTATAGCTCAGTGGTAGAGTGTGAGCCCAGGATGCACGAGGTCCTGAGTTCAATCCCCAGTCCCTCCATTAAAAATAATAATAATAAAAAAGAAGTCTTTCAAGAAATTGTACCATATCTCAGACAGAGTTTTCTATAAGATTCTGAAAGTGTGTGCTATTGTTTTCTGTACAGTGAAGCAAACGTCAGTGTCTCTGTTTGGATTCCCCCAGGAAGCCGACTCTAAGATGGACGCGATTGTGTAGGACATTTATGAAGGGGTGGCCCTGGCTTCTCACCTGACGAAGGAAGACGTAGGGAAGAAACTAGGACTGGGCAGTAGGTGAGGTTGGGCTCTGAACCCACGATGGCCCCCAGAGCTGTCCCATGTGAGTGAGAGGCTTGGTCAACCCGTCATTGGATGTAGGTGGCTCTGGGAAGAGTGTCTAACCTTGGATGAGGCACTTCTTTTCAGCTGATGCAATTGCCAAGGAGGCCAACAGCTGAGTGCTGGCTCCTGGCCACCCTCCCACAGCTGAGGAACTAAGGTCTTTGTTCCTGAAGGGGGTCTGGGTGGTGCATCACAGTGCTCACTACAACTGGGACGCCCTTTTGCAAGGAGGACACACCATACCATGAGTCTGAAAGTGGAGGATTCACATTAACCTGTGATGAGGTGGTTTAGAGCCTCAGGGCTGGTCCATGGCCACCAGGCAAGCTCTGACAACAGCCGTCTCAGAGGAGGAAGAGCAGAGAAGGAAGTTTATGCTCACCTCCTCCCTACTCCATGTCTTCTCCATTGTTCTGACATCTCTGGATGGCAGCTCAGAGGACCCTCCATTACCCATCCACCCGGGGCAGGTGAAGAATTGGCTTTCTAGCTGGGACTAAGACAGATGTACCTGAGTTTACACCTCCTCCGGTCTTATACTCGCCCTCAAGCCTCAACGAAACAAATCCTTCCCCTTCCCCATACGTCAGTCCCATTGACTGTCCCTTTGTGATAACCTGAAAGCATGGCTCAAAGTGAGGAAGGGGTGATTTTCCTGGAAATGTTTTTCCTTGCTCCATCCAGTTTACCCTGCACTCAACACCCTTTCTTTGGGGGTACAGCTCGCAAGCTTCCCCTCCAGGTGGGGCATGATCCCCTGCGCAAATTCTTTTAACACCCTGGTGGAGGGGGGCTGTCAAAAGTACGTGCCACATTCTGACATTCTGGAATGACTTGTGTTAAACTCATAAATGTAAATGGAAGAATAAGGGAGAACCACTTCAAACCATAAGAAATCACTCTTTTATAGAAAGAATGTATTCCTACTTCCCTTCAAAGTTTTCTTTGGGAGTTGAGCCTCGTTGAGAGGTATATTAGAACACAGTATAGGTTCTGTGACTTGTTTATATTTACAGGAAAACCTTTCACTTTGAGTCTTATATGAATTTTTTGGTTTGGAGTCCTGAATAATAATAATATATCACTGCCATTTTAGTCTGGCTAGAATCAAACAAGGCTTTATGTGTATACAGAGCAAAAATAGTGTGAGTGTGTCAGCAGGAGGTGGATGTAAGCTCACATTCATTTGGATCTTGTTTTTTATTTTAAAAATAATGTTAAAGTAATGAGGGAGAAGAAAGCATGGTGAGTACATGCTGCATGATGTGAACAAGAAATAAAAAGGCAAGAAAATTAGCAAATTATGCAAAGGTGTCTCTCAAAGAAGAAGCAGGAAAAGAAGAACCAAGATTAATCTTTTAACTCTAATTCATAGCATGTGTGATTTGATTTCTGTCTTGCTTATGAAAGAGTAAAGTCATATTTTACTTAACATTCTTCGTTGTTGTCTGAGGGTTCCCACTGAATTTCACGCTGGGGCCACTGAGAGCTAAGAGCCAGTTCTTTCCAAAGAGAGTGCTAAAAACAGCCACAAGCCAAAAGGCATTTTATAATCCTTACGTCACTTCTTACCTTGCCTGCAAAAGAGAAGCAAAGGAGAGATGAGGGGAGAGACGTTCAAGGAATTCCATATGTTTTCCATTGTCATATGGCTGATAAGCAACAAAGCCGCTATTTAATCCAGGCATAGGTTATTCCAAAATTCACGCTCTTTCCACCACCCCTGCCTGACTCCCGAATAAAGTTTCTGAGTAAGCATCAAGAGTCTGTTACTGAGAAAGTGGAATTGAAAAAGTGTAAGAAAATGCCATTTGTCTTTAGGACACAAATGGATATCAGAGGGATAATTTAAGAGACAAGAACTGGAGACTTTTGGTTGAGGACAGAGTATTTGATTCTTACAGGGTTTACTTAGTTTGAGGTTTTAAAGTCCTATTTACCAGTTTTCCCAGGAGTTTGTAGATTGCATCAGATTCTGAAAGATACGCATGTCGCCCAAAGCGTTTAAATAATTTACATGCCAAATGATCAGTCATGGAAGGCAAAAACAAGTGGAAGCAGAAACCAGAGACTATGCCAACAGAAGACAAATAAGGAAGGCAGGTGTAAATAAAAGTAAAAAAGAGAAAAGGAAGAAAAAAGAACAGAATAGAGCTAAGCAATTCTTGACACCAATCTCTCTCTTTTTCCTACTTTTCTTTGCCCAATACTTTGTTAGCTGCAGAGGGACAAATGCCAGCCTTGAGACTCAAATAACTAATATCAGGAGATGCAAAAGGATGCAAGGTCCTTCTTTCGTCTGTGTATACAACTGGGGGAAGGGTTAGGTTAGGAAGGCACCGAGTTAAAATAGCAGACGTGGCTGAACTGAACCAAGACCTGATGAGTAAGAATCAGAAATTCAAAAGGGTTTCTGACTCAACAATCAGTGATGTAGCAAGTTAAATACAGTCTTCCCTCAGTATCTGCAGGGTATTTGCGATGGATACCAAAACCTGCTGGGTGCTCAAGTTCTTTATGTAGAATTGCACAGCACACAGCCTGTCCTCGGCATCCATGGATTCAGCCAAGTGTGGACAGAATTCAAACTGAATCTGTGGATGTGGGACCTGCTGATAGGTGGGGCCAACTGTCTACATTGTGTATAGTACAGATGCATTTTGGATTTAAGAGACATTTGGTTTACTGTCATGGTCAGTGGTAGGGATTTGAGTGAGAAGAATGTGAATTGTTGTCAACCCGGGGGCAGAGCAAGCTCTGGGTTCTTTCTCTAGGTCCACCACTGACTGACTTTTTTTTTTTTTTTTTTTTTTTTGCACCATTTACATTTTCCAAGGTATCAAGTTTTTTAATACCCTCCTTTTGCTCACATTTCTCATTTGCACAAATTCAAATGTGGTAGAATAGTTATAAAGATAGGAATTGATTTTAAGAGGTCACTATTCTAATAAAGAACAGATTTATAGAACTGGAGACTTACTAAAACTTAATTGTAAGTGAACAGAAGACACTCAGATACATGATGCCTGAACAAGAAATTGGAGTTTTAGTTTTATTATTCAGAACAACACTAGGTTGTGCTGCAGTGACAAGTAACCTTAAAACCTCCATGACCTCATCCTAGCTAATGCAGCCCATCCTTTGAAGGGTGACAGGACTTTTGCTCCACAGACCATCAGAGACTCAGGCTGACACTGGCTCCACTCTCTTGTGACACTGCCACCTCAGCACATGGCTTCAAGGGCACCAGAGCAAAGGCACAGTGTGGAGGGATGCGACTAAATCCGACTCACAGCCCAGTGGCCAGAACTGGTCATATGGCCCTGACCTAACAGCAAGGGGCTGGGAAGGAGACATACCAGATAACGGTGATCCTCATCTCTATTACGCTGTGCTCTTCGGGTCTGTGGACGTTGAGTCCGTGTTACCATCAATTTAGAAACATGATTAATAGAATTTTTAATTTGAAAGGCACGATGGCGGGGAGGGTATAGCTCAAGTGGTAGAGCGTGTGCTTAGCATACATAAAGTCCTGGGTTCAATCCTCAGCACCTCCTCTAAAAATAAATAAGTAAGCCTAATTACCCCCTCCCCAAATTTCTCTAAAATTTTTTTTTAAAGAGAGACATGATAGGAAGGGAGTTTCTGTGTCACCTGGGGCAGAGTTGAGCTGTGATATGAGAATCCTCATACATTATAGAAGTTTTCACGTTTTAATAATTTGCAGAATCATTAGGGAGCTCAATAAATCACGGATTCCTCATATCTACCCCTAGGGATTTTTGAATCAGTAGACCTGAAGCGCTGTCCAGGAATCTGGATTTTGAAATGAGCCCCTCTGAGGGGTTTGGGGCAGTGGTCTTCACAGTTTGATAAACACAAGAGTATCGGTTTCTGCCCTCCAACAGTAATACACCAGGGCTTCTGCATGTGTGAGGGTGTGCGAGAGATTTTATTTTGAGGAGTAGAGTACTAAGGAGCAGATGGCTATTACTTCTATCTCACTGGTCTTCACAAGACAAAAGCCTTGGTAGAAATGGAACCCCGACTTCAGAAGTGTGTGGAGAAAAACAGCTGAAAAATGAAAAGAGAGTATGCAGAAATATATTGTGAGAGGCTGTGGAGGATGCATGGACCGTGAAAGGGTGTACATTTTAGGAAGAGAGAGGACGAGGGTTATGTACATCCCTAGTGGACCAATCATGTTGCTGGCTGGAGGGATTAGCGTATCTGGGCCAACATATGGTCTGGCGGAAAGAGAAGGTGCTGAGATTGTTGCACAATATGGCAAAGAGTGTTCATGATGGTTTTATTTAGAACCACTAAACTGAAAAACCAAGACAATGCCGAGCAGGGGCAAAACAGCTGAACTCCTCAGCAGTATTGAAAAATGTGATGATTTACTAAAGAAATCACCAGAGATACGCATACATATTACATGCAGTTTTGGCAGCAATTTTATAATGATGGAAAGTTGGAAATCACCTTAATGTTTGCCAGTTGGAAACTGGTTAAGGACATTTGGCTTCATCCATGGCACTGGGATGCTGTATAACCGTGAAATGTTTCTCGGGCATCCAGATAAAAGACAGGGATGTATTAGCAGGTTTACAAAAATCTGCTTCCAGTAATGGAATGAATAAAACAAGATCCACCAAACAAAACACCATCCAACAACGAATCTAGGAAAATTTCCCAACCTCATACCACAGACTTCAGGAAATAGAAATCTAAATACAAAACATCTGATACATCCAAAACACAAAACAATTAAGCCTAAATGGATACAAAATTCTGGGAATCAACCCACAACTCCTTTTTGGAGTGAACTGCACGACGTGATGAGAAGAGGCAGAATTTCTGAAAAATCCCACTAAAAATTCCTCTCACTTTGGAGGGACAGGAAATGGGGGCCTGAGTTGGCAGGAAAAAAGATCTGGAATGTTCCACCCGGGGCCCTTTTTCCTCACAGAAAGCCAAACATCAGTCAAAGGTCTTGGTGGTGGGAGAGAAGCCAGAAATGAGCAGCTAGCAGAAGTTTCCTCTGAGGAGCCGGCAGCTGTGAACAGAGCAGGCTGGGTGGGGGACAGTGCCCGAGGCCACACCAGGCAAGGTGGTCACATGGCTCTGCTGGGGCTCTGCCTCCAGCTTCGAACAGCCAGAGAGGGGAGATAAACCCAAACCTCCAGACCCACCACCATCCATAGGACAGGGTGGGCTCTCTATTCACTGGATCGAACCTCTAGAAAAGGGTTTCAATCAAATCAAAAGTAAAATGAATGTGAAAATTGTTCCCAGCTTTGATGGCTCGTTGATGGCTCGTTGATGGCTCGTAGAACTGCTCCCCTCCCAACTCTTCTCAGGCAGCTTTGGGACCCACAGACTCAAATGATGCTAATACGTGCCCCACCTCCCTCACACTCTGCAGGGAGGATGCAGGTTGTGTTCAGGCAAACAGGGAGATGAGCAAAAAGCCCAGGTGGATATTATTTGGGGGTGAATAACAGCCCAAGTAGAATGGCCGCTAGTTCAAAATGACGAAGCAAGAAACCCAGTTTGGGGTCTGTGTGATAATCCTGCCCCTCCACCAAAAAAAAAAAAAAAAAAAAAAAGGAGGAGGAGGAAAGGAGTGTTACCAAGTCCAAGTGAACGCTGCTCACCAGAAGACAGGACAATAAACGGAGAGATGAGTTATTGGGGCAAGGGGTAGCAATTTTATTCAGAAAGCCAGCAGAGCAAGAAGGTGGTAGGCTAGTGTCCCAAAGAACCATCTTAGGCTTCTTTTATACTAAAAGGGGAGGGGCTGTGGCTGTTGCAAACTTCTTGGTGTCAGAATCCTTTGTTCTTGCAGCTATCCACATAGATCTGGTCACGTTGCTATAATCCTCCAACAAGACAATTGTTTTTTGGTTTACAACTTTTTAACTCTCTGTGAATGGAGAAGTGTTTTACTTTTAAAAGTCAGAGCCTTGAGAATGTCTCTCCTGTGTATTTCAGGCTATAGGCAATATTCTTTTACAAAAGTTAAGAGCCAGCATGACTGAGCACAGGCAACAGAGCACGAAGGTTAGGAATAGATTCAATATGGAGTCAGGCTTGTTCTTTGTTACAGGAGGTCAAAATGCCTAAGATAAAGAAAAGGCTTACTTTGGAAGAAAATTTCAGAAAACTGCTTCTATGCTTAAGTAACTTAAAAACCGACATTTGATCAAAATAACAGAATGGTAAGGACTGCAGACCTCGCAGAAATCCAGGACTTCACAGTGTATGCAGTGGCTGGAAGACTCCTCATTGCCTGCCTCCCTCTGGGGAGAGGCTAAGTGAGCTTTATAAAGCTGCAAATATTGTTTGAAATCAACAGATAGGAAAGACTATAGGCACTTGGATCGCCAGGGAAGTGTGAACACTGCCGACCGCTTAGGTAACCATGCATCCTTCTTCCCTCTTTCCTGATGGAATTCCCACTGGTTTAGGTGTCCACCCTCCTCCACATAGCCATGCATTCAGAACAAACTGACCCCATCTCCAGGCTCTGTGTACCCACCAGTCCGTACCCACCAGTCCCAGCTCATCAGTGAGTAAGATTGCTCTGGTGACTTATTGGTCAGGGAGAGCATATGGCACAGGTCGATGTAATTAAATTGAAAGAACAAGCTTATATTCCATGGCAGGGGGACATAAAGAAGGGACCACATAGCCTTGGTTGCCACTGGCAGCCGTCTAGTGACTATGAGGAGAACAAGCTTGTAGATGAAGCCAGTAAACAGCAGAGTAGAGGCGACAAACAGAAAGCCTCTGGTGTCTTTTCTTTTTTTTTTTTTTAAATTGAAATGTGTTAATTTTTGGTGTACAGCATAGTGATTCAGTTGTTCGTATATATTCCTTTTCATATTTTTTCATTATCGGCTATGACAAGGTATTGAATATAGTTCCCTGTGCTATACAGTAGGACCTTGTTTATCTGTTCTATATATATATAGTAATTAGTATCCCCAACTCCCAGTGTATCCCTCCAAGGCCCTTTCCCACCCTGGTAACCATAGTTTGTTTCTATGTCTGTAAATCTGTTTCTGTTCTGTAAATACGTTCATTTGTGGCATTTGTATAGATTTTACATGTAAGTGATATCATATAGTATTTTTCTTTCTCTTTCTGGCTTACTTCACTTAGTATGACAATCTCCAGGTCCATCTAAGTTGCTGCAACTGGCATTATTTTATTCTTTATTGTCACTGAGTAGTATTCCATTGTATAAATAGACCACAACTTCTTTATCCAGTCATCTGTTGATGGACATTTAGGTTGTTTCCACGTCGTGGCTATTATAAATAGTGCTGCTCTGAATGTTTGGGTGCATGTATTTTTTTCAAATTAGATTTTCCTCTGGAAATATGCCCAGGGATGGGATTGCTGGATCATATGGTAAGTCTACTTTTAGTTTTTTGAGGAATCTCCGTATTGTTTTCCATAATGGCTGCACCAAACTACATTCCCACCAACAGTGTAGAAGGGTTCCCTTTTCTCTACACCCTCTCCAAAATTTGTCATTTGTGCACTTTTTAATGATGGCCATTCTGACTGGTATGAGGTGATACCTCAGTGTAGTTTTGATTTGATCTCTGATAATTAACGATATTGAACATTTTTTCATTTGCCTATTGGCCACTTGTATGTCTTCACTGGAGAAATGTTTGTTTAGGTCTTCTGCCCATTTTTGGATTGGGTTTGTTTTTTTTTTTGTTTTGTTTTGTTTTGTTGTTGTTACTGAGTTGTATGATCTGTTTCATATTCTGGAAATTAAACCCTTGTCAATCATATCATTTGCAAATATTTTCTCCAATTCTGTAGGTTGTCTTCTCGTTTTGTTTATAGTTTCCTTTGCTGTGCAAAAGCTTATAAGTTTAATTAGATCTTGTATGTTTATTTTGGCTTTTATATCTATTGCCTGGGTAGACTACCCTAGGAGAACATTGCTAAGATTTATGTCAGAAAATGTTTTGCCTATGTTTCCTTCTAAGAGGTTTATAGTGTCTTGTCTTATGTTTAAATCTTCAAGCCATTTTGAGGTTATTTTTGTGTATGGTATGAGGGAGTGTTCTAACTTCAATGATTCACATGTGACTCTAGTGTCTTCATGACACTGCTGAGCCCATCCTACCTCTGAACTTTCTGTTCTTTAGGTGTTTATGCCAATTTCCTTTTTTCTATATGCTTCCATATTGCTTGTATTTCTTTTACATTTAGTGGTTATTCTTTTCATAATTCAGAAAAAAAACTTTATATTTTGACAAGCTAATACAGATGAAACAAAGATACTGAAAACTATTTAAGATGTAATATTAAATTTAAAAACTGTTACAAAGTTTTTGATTGAGATGATCTGATTTTATTTAAAAGGTGTACATAATGCTATGTATGCACAGAAAATACCTGAAGGAATGCTTGATAAGGAAATTATAATTATTTTTGATTGATTGGATTATGTGTTTTTTCTTTTTGTCACAATTTTTTTTTACCCTATAAAGATCATAGAATGATTTACATAAAGATTTAAAAGACACAAATTTAAATAAAAATTGAAGCACTTTGATTTGGTCAACAAATACTTTCAGTTTTTTTTCCTCTCAGATTTGAGTTGATAATATTTTGCAACTGTAAAAGTGAAAGAAGAGAAAAAAAAAAAAAAAACTAGAGGCAACTCCTCTTCTCCCAATTCCAATATTAAATACAGACTACACCATTTTGTTGGATTCAGGTAAAACTGGCCTCCCCTAAACCCTGCAACTCTTCCAATTACAACCCTGAAAATGTTTCCTCTTTCTTCTCATGGGGGTGAACCTTCTCAACACTGATGGTTTTGGGGTCTTAGCTGATACCAGTTTGCTCCTGCAGGGTTTTACTTCAGATCTACAGCAAATCCAGTGCTGGGTCATATTATGATCAGTAATCAATGCAAAAGATGGCTTTCCATGCCCTGCAAATGAATGCTTGATCCAAAATCGCAATGGGAAACTTGTCTTCAGCGTCTTCCCCTCTCCATTTTAGTGTTCCTCCTCATTTTTTTCTTATTCTCATTCTTAATATATGCTGTATGGCAGATGAAACCATGGATAGTCACTGGTTAAATCCATTTCACCTGTAACCAAATCAAAGTCATTTTAATTGTTACTGCAAAAGACTTGCATGTCCTTCAAGCAGGACATAGCTTAAACAATAAGATGTTTGCTCGAGTTGTTTTCTAGGAACTTGGTATCAGCTGTGTCTGGTGTGATCTGAGCCTGTAAAGACTGGATAGGACCACTGATCCTTCAAGTGGGCATGCGTGAGTTTCCACTGGAAGACCTTTTAAAAGTTCAGAGGCCAGTGGCTGAGTTATGCCTGAGCAGAATGTGGATTATCACACCTATTTCCAATCCCGTTGCCTTCAGCGAGGTGGCTCCAAGATTCGTCTGTCTTGTGACTAATCCTCTCTTTGCTGCAAACCTCCATGTCTCAGCGTCTGGGTATTCTGATCTGGTAACACAAGTATTTGATATACATTAAATATTCTAATCCAATAACACAGGTATTTGATATACATTAAATCATTTAATTCTCACAAGAAAAGCATGGTATCACTAAGACAGTTTTACAGATAAGTTTTTTTTTTTTTGGAGGTTAGGGGGAGGTAATTAGGTTTACTTACTTATTTATTTTTTGATGGAGGTGCTGGGGATTGAACCCAGGACTTCGTGCATGCTAGGCATGCACTCTACCACTGAGCTATACCCTCCCCACTACAGTTAAGTCTTGAAGCAGCGGTTCTCATCCTTGGCATTATTAGTATTCGGCACCAGATAATTCTTGTTCTGGGCTGTCCTGTGCACTGTAGGCTGGTGAGCAGCAGCCCTGACCTTAACCCACTGGATGTCAGTAGCATCCCACTCTCCTCCCACAGTGTTGGGACAATCAGAAATATCTCCAGACATTGCCAAATACTCCCTAGGGGGCAAAATTACCCTCAGCTGAGAAATACTGTCTTGGAGATTAACTTACTTCTGTCTTAGACGAAGAGTCAGACTTTAAATCCAGGTCTGAATCGAAACTTATGCTTTTAGTCATTATATGCTGCATTGTTTTCCCACCTGCACCTCTGGCATTCCTCCTCCCTGCCCCTGCCTGCTCTATACTCTTCTCCCTGCCATAACCTCAGGCTGGAACTTTCTTCTTGTCCTCATCTGGGTCTGGCAGTTCTGATCATTAATCAAGAGATAGTTGGACAGAGTTGTCCTAAAGCAGCCCCACCTCCAAAACTTAAGTTTCATACATCAACCTCTGATCACAGCCTCATGTTCGCCGCTTTATTGCTCCATCCAGGCTCTGTAGGGTCAGGACTTCATCTGCTTGTATGCTGTGGTTTGCCTGGCGCCTCCAGTATAGAAAAGAGATGCCCATATTTGGTTTTGTTTGTTTGTTTGTTTGTTGTTTTTGCTTGTTTTTTGGTGGGGGGAGGTAATTAGGTTTATTTATTTTTAGAGGAGGTACTGAGGGTTGAACCCAGGACCTTGTGCATGCTAAGCATGCGCTCTACCGCATGAGCTACACCCTCTCCCCGAGATGCCCATATTTGTTGACTCTCATTAAATTGAATCCCATTGTGTTTCTTCTTTCTTATTGAGAAGATCTATTTTTTTAACACTTCTTTTTTACCCCTTGTTCAGTGGACAGTTATTTACCAAATAATTACCACATGCCACCTCGTCCCTACTCTCTGAGGATGGAGGTGATTCTTCACACTTTAATGGGGGCTGGTGGTGGAAAATGGGCAGTTACTACAATAGTATAGTGCGCTATACAGGAAGAGGCTTTTTTCTTTTTCTCTTCAGACTAGATTCCAGGTGAATCATCTTCTTCCATGGGTTCTGGACCCCCACCACTCCTATCAGTAAGACACACACGTTTTGCACTGGTTCTACCAAAGTGGAGAAATGAAGTCTCCAGCTCGAGTCGGACTGTCTGCTCTTATTCTGAATCCTGAACTCTCTCATTTCCCCCACCTCTTGATCACGAGATGACCCCACCTTCCAACTGACCAGAAACTGTCTTCCCTTCTCACTCACGTGCTTACCTGTACCTGCACTCACCTGGCTTCCTTCCCACCTCCTTTAGAAGCCAAGATTTCTCCCTGTCCGTCTCATCTAGACCTTGCCCATGGAACCTTCTCCCTCCCTCTGTGTTGTCACCTTCTCCACTGCAGATAAATGGACCACATCTCTCCTGTCATAGAACAAAATCTGTCCCCAACGCCTTGTTTCTCTCCAGCTGCCAGGTCATCATCTTTCCTTTTCCGCTGCCAGTTCTTTGAAAGCGCCATGTTCATTTACTACCTACATCACCTCCCATCACCCCAACCAGACTCGGGGCCACATCAGGCCCCCAGCTGCCCTTGTTAATGCCAACATCTAAGAACCTCCTAGGGGAAAGTCAAGGTTCCATTCTTCTGCACTTGATCTCTCCACGCCATTGGCCTTTGACAAAAGTAACACTCCCCCTTTTCCAGTACAGGAACTCTACAGCTTCTGCACTTCCTGAGATTCTTAAAAAATCACAGCCATTCTGCAGAGAACAAATTGAACAATATGCTAATTTGTGAAGAGAAAGTGAGTGCTCTCGCCCTCCAGGTTTCAGTCTTCCCCTGTGAGGAAGCTTCCATGTTATCGTTTCCACCACATGAATACATACACTGGGGAGGTTCCTCCTCTTCCTCCCCTGATCTCCATTCCCCTTCTTCCTCCCTCCCTTCCTTTGGTATCTTCCTCTCACCTAATGTAACTTTCTTATTCACAGGGGTTGTTAGCAGAGAAGGCACCCGCTCTGGGTGGTCCAGTCCAGGTGAGGGGGGTGGACCTTCTCTCCTCTCTCCCCCTGCTCTTCTCTGCCCACATGACCTGTCTGAGAAAATGAGGGGAGTTCAGATGGTCCCTGCTCATCTCGTCCCTTCCCTCCTGGGGCAGCGCTGCTGTGACAGATCCGCGTGGTGTGGGAGTCTCACGTCGGTGTTAGGAGGACATTTTACTCTCACGCAGACCATGCCTTCTCCGTAAGCCACTACTCCATCCTAAAGGTGGTATTTGGCTCCAGTCTGCCCTACTCTTTGTAGTATATCTTAATTTGTTCAGAATTCAGATCAGAAAGGGGGTGAGGTGACATTTATTCAGGCATATGTCAAGGAAAAATTAATAAATCTATGAAAGAAATGGAAATTTTTACTTGAGCCAAATTTGAGGACTGTAACCTGGGAACAACCCCCCAGAAACCTGCGAGAACTGTTCTGCCCATTCAAAGTCAAAACACAGTTACGTACATTTTTTGAGACACAGGGCTGCACGTTAGATGGCACTTTATTGACAGTTTCCGTGATCCAGATCTGTAAGCACGAAGTGATGGTCATCGTGACTCCTAACAAGGTGGAGAAGGAATGTTATCTTTAAGGATTTGTCTGGCTGATGCTGGGAGAACATCACTCTTTATGGTTGAGAAGGTCTTTCTGCTGAGGAGGAGGTGTGGTCGATGCAGAATGCAGACACACAGTGCGTGGTACCAAGGAGAACGCGGGGAAAGAGGAGGCCAGAGGGCAAAGGAAAATTGTTTTATGTTTAGGTTTTTCTTGTCTTGCCCTGAAGTGTGAAATTTATACACATCTGAACTTTTAATGACTTGTCCTTTTTTTTTAATCAGTGAGGGGAGCCCTTTGCATATTAAAACAGTAGTTATTATACCTGTCCATGTACCTCATGGTGTATTGTCTTATGACTTTGTTAATGGTTTTTCTCGCTTTAGGTAAGTGTCTGATTGCTGTGTCATCAAATACGTCGGTCTCTTCTTTTTTGGCCTCTCCCACACAAAGCTTCTATCTTCTCCTAAGTTTTCCCGTAGTGTTTCCATGCTTATATGTTGACCTTTAATACATCTGAAACTTATTTTTGCACATAGTTTGAAGCAGGGGGTTCCAATTTTTTAGTTTTTTCAAGTGATTAATTATGCCAGCACTGTTTAACAACCAATATTTTCCTATCAAAGATCTTTTTCTAATACCCAAGAGGAGCCTCAAATTTGAGATACTCAACTCTTAACTGTTCCCTTTTCTGCAATCTTCAGTTAATCAGAGGTACCTCCACCTCAGTGTTTGACTTTCATATTTGCCATTGTCACCTGACTACTAGCAATTTCTCAAGTAGCCATAATGTTACCTTCCTTTCACTCCTTCAAATCCACCCTCTACGCCTTGGCTCTCAGCTCTCTGCCCCAGGAGCCTCGCTGTATGAACTACATCAGGTTCCTTTGTTCTCTGGCTTCCTACTGGATCTGGCCAAGGCGGACCTCCAGCACATGACTGGAGGGAAGGTGGAGAATTGAATTCCTAACTCCTCAGATGGGCTGCATCCTAAGCGCTCCCCCAGGAAACCTCAGAATGTAACTCTCTCCTGGGTTCTCATAGCTCCCTCTCTCTCATCCCTTTGGGTTTTGGGTGGTAACATTACTCCCCTAAGTGGTTCTCCTGAACCCTACCCATACTTTTATAACTGTCCCTTAATTAAACTCTCCTCAAATTATCTTAATTTGTACCATCTGTTTCCTGGCTGCTACAAGGGGACAATTTTTAAAAATAGATAACACAAGGGATACTTGAATATATTCTTGCTGTTTAAAAAAACTTTTTTGAACAATACCTATAAAGTGAAAATGTCTACCTTAACTTTCAGTCTCCTAATTGGAGTCCTTGCCTCAGAGGTAACTGTTGTTTTCAATTTGGCAAATATCTTTCCAGATCTTTATTGCCAGCTGCGTACAAAGAGAGGTTCTTTTTCCTTCTTCCTTTTTTTTTTTTTTTTTTTTCTGGCAGGGGACAGGTAATTAGGTTTATTTGTTTATTTATTATTTTTAGAGGAGGTAGTGGGGATTGAACCCAGGACCTCAGGCATGCTAAGCATGCGCTCTACCACTTGAGCTATACCCTCTCCCCTTAAATAGAGGTTCTTACGTATAGATTTGGGGAGCGTGTGTACACGTGTGTTTCCATAAGTGATATCATAGTGTATATATTGGTCTATGTTTTACTTTGTAAAACTGATGAGGATTTTTCCACTTCAGAACAATATAAAACCTAAAGCATTTTAAAGGGGGGGGGAGGGTATGTCTATACAGTGGGATGCCCTGGAAGACTAGACACAAGGCAGTCTTTGAAAAACGAGGGACTTTTACTTAAAAGTTGCAAGAACCCGAAACTGATTCAGCTCTTCTGTTTCATCGTGAAGTGCATCTCTGGTCAGCATCTCGGATGTGCAAGATTATGCCCCAGCATTCATAACCACTTCACTTCTAAATCAGGTCCCCCCACTATCTGGCACTCAAAGCGAAGTCTCAGTCATAGGAGGGGATCCCCATCCAGCACGTGTGTGGCTTTGAGGGGGTCCCCTTCCCCACCCCAGCACTGCTCATACTAGAAGACAGAGGGGTGCTGGTCCTCTGCCCTTGTGGGCCCCCTGCAGGGCGCTCGTCTTCTGCATGTGTCTGCCCTGTGTCCTCTCCAGGCCTGGCTCTTTCTCAACTGCTACTGACTTCTCGGGGCAGAGAAAACACTTGGCTGTGCTTCCTTGACAGGTAGGCGTGCGGGGAATTGCATCAGGCTTATTCCACCCCTTTGTGAGTCGTACTTTGCAGACATCCCGCTGAATCACGCCAGCTGGGGAGCCCTGGGAGTTCTCCTCTGATTCCCCAACATATCCATGGTCTCTCCACTTGGTCTTGGGCTAGGAGTGGGGAGAGGGACCCTACGTAGAGTGAACATATGTCCTTCTGTGCCCGTTTGCCTGGGACAGTCCTGGTTTGTGCCTGTGGTCCCAGCCTAGTTATTCCTAGCACTTTGTCTTTCTAAAGTGTCCCAGTTTGGGTTAACCGATATGGTCGGCCACCCCTACACCCAGAATCTAATTTACCTGTTTCCTTTCTAGCTCTCCTTTTTCCTTCTCTCTAACTTAGAGATTCGGTATCTCAGTTCAGCTTGGAAAACCTGACTTTCACCATCACCCCCTATTCTATCCAACCTGGTGTTCTTGGCATAAACCCGATGCTGTGACTCTTTCAAGGCCAGGCTTTTGATTCTGAAAAGCTCAGATGTTCGAGCCTCCAAGATGTATTTCCTCTGCTTCTCTGATGTAATGACCCTTCCCTGGGATATAGAATGGATGTCTCCTGGTTGGCTTTGGTAAAGGGCATTGGGTAAAAAATAAATTGCCACTAATGAGAAACATGTGGTATAGGAATCTGAAAACATAGCCTCCCCCTGAACTCATAAAGGAAGCTGACTTCTCTTAGAGGGGTTCTCTGCTATGCCTCTCCCCAGGCAGTAGACCTGGATCTAAGCTGGGCTCCCTGGGGAGGCAGTTCCACTGCAGGGACCTCGATGGGTTGCTGGCCTGGGACCGTCTAGGATGACCTCAGCCAACAGCTGGCCAGATGCCAGACCATTAGAACCTGGCAAAGGCCCCGGAGAGAGGCACACCCTAGAAAGAGGAAGACTCGAAATTATGTGAGTTTACCTGGAATTAGTTGGAATGAAGTTTCTGCCACCCAGTGCAATGGGCACACAAAATAGAAACTCAGTAGACTTGGGGAAAAATAAAGCAAGTTACATCTTTTGCATATCTGAGCTATGGCCTGAGACTCAGCCCTGCTGCATGCTGGGGTTCATGTGGGGTTTATAATAGTCATAATGATGCTAGGAATATTTATTGATGGCTTACTATGTACCAAGCTCTGTTCCAAGGGCTTTACCTGTGATTTTATAGATCCAATTTGCCCTATTTTACAGCAGAAAATTGAGGTGCAGAGAAAATTAAACGACTGTCTAAGGTCAAAGCATATATTGGCCCTACAGACTGATGACAAACCCTAGAATGGAATTTGAGACCAGTTACCCTAGGACATGAGGAAACTGGTGTGCGGAAGTGAGGTGAACTTCTCAGAAAATTGTTCGTTTAGAACTATTAGTGGGCTGGGGAGAAAATGCATGTTTTAAAAAAAATTCTAGAGTTTCTGAGTCTCTTCAAAATAGCTGGCAAAAAGAAACCTAGGGGTGGAAGGATGGGTAGAGCTCAGTGTAGAGTGCATGCTCAGCATGTACCAGGTCCTGGGTTCAATCCCCAGTACCTCCATTTTTTTTTTTTTAAAGAGGATTTACAAATTAAAACTACAATCAGGTATCACCTCACACTGGTCACAATGGCCATCATTAAAAAGTCCAGAAAGGATAAATGCTGGAGAGGTTGTGGAGAAAAGGGAACCCTCCTACACTGTTGTGTAGGAGAGAAAAACAAGATACAAATGAACTTATTTACAAAACAGAGACAGACTCACAGACATAGAAAACAAACTTATGGTTACCAGCGGGCAAAGGGGTTGGGAGGGATAAACTGGGAGTTGGGGATTTGCAGGTATGAACTATTATATATAAAGATAAACAACGAAGTCCTACTGTATAGTGCAGGGGACTGTATTCAATACCTTATAATGGCCAATAATGAAAAAGAATATGACAAGAAATATATTTATTTATATACGTATAAATGAATTGCTATGCTGTACACCAGAAATTAACACAACACTGTAAATGGGCTATACTTCAATTAAAAATAAATAAATAAAACAAAGCAACCCCCACCCCCACAAACACACACAAAAAGTTTTTGCTGGCATCAGAAGAAAAAAAAGCATTTAAAGGCTCTTCTGTGAATTCTGAGGTGATCTGGACTTTGGTATCTTGTAGCTCCTGGTTCCCCATCCGACCACCCAGGTGGAGGACCCTGGGCTGCCGGCAAACTGGCATCCCCTTAACCGGCCTGCCATGAATTAATTCCTGAAGCCACTGCAGACAAGCTGTGCTCTGAAGGAGGATCCCAGTTCCCAACGCCAGAGGGAGACAGCATTCCCCATCCCAAAGGGGAGGAGGTTTTCCTTTTTGTGTTGAGACAACCCCTAAAAGTTTCCGGAAGAACCAATGCCTTCTCTGCTTCTCCTGATTTTGTTTAGTGGCAAACGGAACACGGGGTGGTGGACTGTCACGTAGTATCCAAAGTGGGTATGAGGATGTCTGCGAATTGGAAGGGACCCTGAGAAGGGTGGGGGCCCCGGGGCAGCCTGCCCACTTTCCCTGCCGCACCTGCCCGCGGAGGCCCAGAGGGAACTGGGGAGGGGAGGTGGCTCGGCTGGGCTCCGGGCTGAGGAAGCCACTTGCAGCCAATGTGCCCTTTGAGGAAAGGCAGTGACTCCAAACTCGCTCATGATCACTGCCAAGTAAGTGAGGAGATTGAGAAGGGAGGCAGCAGCCTTGAGAGCCCCCATGAAGGGTGGCTTGGGAGCAGTGAAGGGAAGATGCCCTGGATGGTCCCTGGGGCTGTCTCAGTGTCCCCGCAAGGACAGGTACAGCCAAGCTCCTCCGTGTGGCTGAGAGCAGTGTGCGTGCAGCAGAAGAGCAGAGGCCCGCGAGAGGGCTCTGTAATCCAGCCAGGACACCCCGAGGACTGAGGACGCCCCAGCACAGAGGCCTCTGGGATCAGGCTTCTCCTACCGCAGATTCCAAGCCTCACCCCTCCCCTCAACTGCCAGAATTCAGATGCAGCCCCAGGAAAGGCAGGCAGGGAGCCTGAACTATTGAGAAATCATGATCTGAACTGGCCAAGATTTCACGTTTGCCACCCTGCAGAATGAGGAGTGGTGGTGGACAGTGACCGTCAGACCAAAAAAATCATTGTGATAAAAAATTTGCATTTCTTATACACTTGAGTTTAAGGCCTTAGTAATTGGTATCCATTCAATTTTAGGAAATTTACTAGAACAGACCCTTTCCTAACAAAAGGAATACCTGTGAACTTAAACCGGGAAGTCACCATTCCCTGGAAAGTGATGGAAGGTGTTCTGATTTGGCGAGGTGCCTTGTGCATTTTGGGGAGTGATGTTTGTCTTGATTTGGAGTGTGATGGGTGGAGAGGCTTGGCTCTATGGGAATGAAATTGGTGCTAGTTCCTAAGTTTTGATTGCTGTTTGTGGGCAGGAAACAAAGAAAACAGAAGTGTCTGCTTTTTTTTTTTTTGCTATTTTTTGGGGGAAGGGGCAGATAATTAGGTTTATTTATTTCAGTGGAGGCACTGGGGATTGAACCCAGAGCCTTGTGCATGCTAAGCACGTGCCGTACTACTGAGCTATACACCCCCCTCCCCGGAAGTGTCTGCTTTGGACAGAGACTCTGGGAGACCCACAGGGATGTGCAGTGTTGCCAGTGGCCCAGGTGACAGTGTGCGTGGGTGGATCCCAGCACCTCCCTGGTACCCGGAGGTATTAAAAGGGCAGTTGGCAGGGATACTGGTGATCTCATGCAAGGGCAGCGGGCAGCCTGTGGGCTTTAGGTAACAGACTGCAGTGAGGAGCCGGGAGGGAAGGGCAGGACAGCACACAGTCCATGGAAGGCGATGTTTCCAGGACTTCTGGGTATCAATGCAAGATGCTGGGACCTGGAAACGTAGGTTATATATAATAAGTGTCCTTGATACTTAAGTGTCAGAAAATCCCATCTCTTTACTTTTCTACATAAAATCAAATCTGGCTTAAAGTTCATTGGCCTGGCTAACAGGATAGCCCAGTTGGTCATTTTTGGAAGACTGTCTCCAGGTGAAAGCATTTCTCCTCCAGGTACCAAAATCTCCCAAACAGAATCTTTGAGTAAAGGAGGTAAATAATTTTGGGTAAGTCAGTAGGTGTCATTTTAACTACCACTATTTCCACCCCTTGGGTTCCTGGCCAAGTGTATTTTGGGAGTATTCCTAAGGGAGAAACAGCAATGCTGGAGAGAGCATATGTTGAATCCCTGCATGGTGTTTCTCCAGCTGGCATGGGGGCTGGCTGCCAACAGACCATGCCTCTGTTCTACCGAGCTACCTGCTTCTGGAGTTGGGAGACATAATATGATTAAGGAATCTCATGGGCATTAGCTTATGGCCTGCTTTTTCTCTGTAAAAATGAGTTCCTTAGTCAGAAGTAACATTGTGTAGGAGAACATGGTGGAGTATAAGTCATCCAGCAAGTCCGTAGAGAGCGTGCTGGCAGCAGCATGATGACAGCCAGGGAAACCAAATCCAAATCCGGAACGAGTGCCTGTTCCAAGGAGATTGGTTGCCCTTTCCCTGATGGAAAAGGTCCAGTGCAATCAACCTGCCACCTGGCAGCTGGCTCCTCCCCCAGAATCCCTCACAGCACTCAGTGGCACTGCCTGTCACTCAGTTGATCAGGTTAGAGTCCTGGGAGTCTGACATTTTTCCCATTCCTTTACACTCAGAATCCAATCTGCCAGCAGGTACTACTGTTTCTGCTTTTTAAATGGTCCCCAAATCTGATTCCTTCTCAACCACCTCCACCTCTGTCACTCTAATCCAAGCCACTGTTGCCTCACCCAGACCACTGCAATAGCATCCCAGCTAGTCAGCTTGCTTCTGATTTTTCTTGTCTGCAAACTGTTCTCCACACAACAGTGATTAAAAATTTTTTTAAATTGTGATAAAATACACATAACAAAATTTTTTACCATTTTAGGGGGAGGATATAGCTCAAGTGGTAGAGTGCATGCTTAGCATGCACGAGGTCCTGGGTTCAATCCCCAGTACCTCCTCCAAATAGAAATAAATAAATAAACCTAATTACCTCCCTTTCATAAAACTAAGCAAAAAAAAAAATTTTTTTTTTTTTTTACAATTTTGATCATTTTTAAGTGCATTTCAGTAGTGTTAAGTCTGTTCACATCTTTGTGCAAAAAATCTCCAGCCTCTTTCATCTTGCAGAATTGAAACTCTATACCCTTTAAACAACATCCCACTTCCCCATCCCCCCAGTCCCTGGAAAGCACCTTTCCTTCTCAGTGAATTGGTAACTCTATGTACCTCATACAAGTGGAGGTATATGTGCATTTGTCCTTTCGTGGCTGGCTTATTTCACTTAGCCCAATATCCTCAAGGTTCATCCATGTTAACGTGTCAGAATTTCCTTCCTGTTTCAGATTGAATAATATTGATTGTAGGTATATGCCACAATTTGTTTATCCAGAGTGATTTTTAAAAAATGTATGTTAGGCTGAGTTTGTTCAACAAATAAATGACATGGGAAATTAGACAGATCAACCAATTGTAATGGGTGGACAGTGCTTGTATACTGACCTGAACAAAACAACTCTAGAAAGATGTTTCTCAGACAATGGAGAAATTTGAACAAGAAAAAAGATTTTACTAAGGATTTTTCTAATTGTAATTTTTGGTTTTTTGTGATAAGGGTGTTGTAGCTAGGTTTTTTAAAAAATTTATCTTCTGGAGATACCTACTAAAATACCAGTATCAATGCTTTACTATGGAATTTTAAGTACTCCAGAAAATCGTGGCTATATAAGAAAAATAGATGAAATAGGTGAATTGTTAACCATTGTTTGAGTTGGATGATGCATAAATATAGGCTTATTTCTCTATTTTTGTATGTATTTGAAAAAAATGCTCATTAAAAATTTCTTAAAGTCCCCTACTAATATTATATTGCCTTCTACTTATATAATAACAGACCTAAAGGGAGACATAGACAGCAATATAATAGTAGGGAACTTTAATGTCCCACTCACATCAGTGGATAGATCATTCAGATGAAAAGTCAATAAGGAAACAGCAGCTTTCAGTGACACATTAGTTCAGATTACTTTAGGAGCTAGATACAGAACAATCCACCCAAAAGAAACAAGGTATACATTCTTAAGTGCACAAGGAGTGTTCTCCAGGATACATTGCATGATAGGCCACAAGTCTTGATAAAGTTAAGAAGATTGAAATTGTTTCAAGCACTTTTCTACTATAACGCTATGAAACTAGATATCAATTACAAGAAAACCGGAAAATTCACAAATATGTGAAGATGAAACATGTTACTGACCAACCAGTGGGTCAAGAAAGAAAAAATAAAAACCTTGAGACAAATAAAATGGAAATGCACCATGTCCTTATGGGATGTAGGAAAAGCAGTTCTAAGAAAGAAGTTCACAGTGATAAATGCCTACATCAAGAACCATGAAAAATCTCAAAGCAACCTAACTTTACACCCTAAGGAACTAGAAAAGAAGAGCAAGCAAAACCCAAAGTTAGTAGATGGAAGGAAACAACAAAGACCAGAGCAGAATAAATAGATATAAAAACACAATAGGGAAAAAAAATCAATGAAACTAAGATCTGGGTCTTTGAAAAGATAAAATTGACAAAGCTTTAGCTAGATTTACTAACAAAAAGAGGACACAAAGTCAGAAATGAAAGAGGAGACATTACAACTGATACCACAAATTTAAAGAGTCATAAGCAACTACTATGAACAATGCTACACCAACAAATTGGACCATCTAGAGGAAATGGATAACTTTCTAGAAATGTACAACCTACCAAGACTGAATCATGAAACAATACAAATTCTGAGCAGAGTGATTACTAATGAGGAAATTGAATCAATAATCAAACACCTCCTAAGGAAACAAAGCTCAGGACCAGGTGGCTTTACTGGTGACTGCTACCAAACATTCAGAGAATTAATACCAATACTTCTCAAACACGTCCCCTAAAAAAGAAGAGAGGGGAGCACTCCGAAACTCATTTTACGAGGCCAGCATTACCCTGATACCAAAACCAGACAAGGCATCACAAGAAAAGTACAAGCCAATATTCCTGGTAAAACATAGATGCAAAAATCCTCAAATATCTGCAAGCCAAATTCAACACCACATTAAAAGGATCATAAACTATGATCAAGTGGGACTTATTCTAGGAATGCAAGAATGGTTCAACATCTGTAAATCAACACTATACACCACATCAACAAAATGATGCAGAAAAGGCATCTGACAGAATTCAGCATCCATTTATGATAAAAGCTCACAACAAAGTGGGTGAGAGAAAACCTCAATATAACACAGGCCACACATGACAAGTCCACAGCTAATATACTCAACGGTGAAAAAGCTAAAAGCTTTTCCTCTAAGATCGAGAACAAGACAAGAGTGTCCACTCTTACCACTCTGATTCAACATAGTATTGAGAGTTCTAGCCAGAGCAATGAGTAAGAAAACGAATAAAAGGCATCCAAAATTGGAACAGAAAAAATAAAACTGTTACTATTTGCAGATGACATATATAGAAAATCCTAGACTTCACCAAAAAACTGTTAAAACTAGTAAATGAATTCAATAACATTGAAGGATACAAAATATGCCAAAATCAGTTAAGTTTCTATACACTAATAACAGAGAATTAAGAAAACAATCCCATTTACAATTGTATCAAAAAGAATAAAATACTTAGCAATAATTTAACAAAGGAGATGAAAGATCTGTATACTGAAAATTATAAGGCATTAATGGAAGAAACTGAAATAAATGGGAAGAAATTCATGCTCATGGATTGGAAGCATTAATATTGTTAAAATGTATACTACCTGAAGCAAACTACAAATTCAGTCCCGATCAAAGTTCCAATGATGTTTTTTACAGAAATAAAACAAACAGTCCTAAAATATGTATAGAACCACAAAAAGCCCTGAAGAGCCAAAGCAATCTTGAAAAAGAACAAAGCTGGAGGCATCATAAGCCCTAATTTCAAGCTATATTACAAAACTATAGTAATCAAAACAGTATGCATTGTCATAAAAACAGATAAACAGATCAGTGGACCAAAATAGAGAGCCTAGAAATAAACCCACACATATATGGTCAATTAAAAGAATCAAGAATGTACAATGGGGAAGGGACAGTAATTTAATAAATGATGTTAGGAAAACTAGACCCCTATCTAGTATCATACATGAACATTTGCTCAAAGTGGATTAAAGACTTGATGTAAGACCTGAAACCTTAAGCTCCTTGATACTAGTCTTGGTGATGATTTTTTGGATCTGACACCAAAAGCAAAGGTAACAAAAGCAAAAATAAACAAATGGGACTACATAAAACTTAAAAGCTTCTGCACAGCAAAGGAAGCCATCAGCAAAATGAAAAGGCAACATGAAGAATGGGAGAAGATATTTTATATCTCATAACGAGTTAATATCCAAAATATACAAAGAACTCATATAATTGGACATCTCTCCAAAATCCAATTTTAAAATGGACAGAGGGTCTAACTAGATATTTTTCCTAAAAAGACATACAGATGGCCAACATGTCCAATAAAAGGTACTCAGCACCACTAATTATCAGGGAAATGCAAATCAAACCCACAATGAGATACCACCTGACACCTGTTAGAATGGCTATGATCAAAAATAACAATACAAAAATAACAGTAACAAATTAGAAGTGTTGGTGAGGATGTGGAGAAAATGGAACCCTTGTGCGCTACTGGTGGAAATATAAATTGGTGCAGCCACTGTGGAAAATGGTATGAAGTTTCCTCAAAAAATTAGAATTAGAAGTACCGTATAACCCAGCAATTGTACTTCTGAGTATGTAACTGAAGGAAACAAAAACACCAGCTCAAAAATAAATGCACTTCTGTGTTCATTGCAGCATTATTTACAACAGCCAGGACATGGAAGAAACCTAAGTGTCTATCGATGGACGGATGGATAAAGAAATTGTGGTATATATAACAGTGGAATATTGTTCAGCCATAAGAAAGAAATTCTGCCATTTGTGACAACATGGATGGATTTTGAGGGCATTATGTTAAATAAGTCAGACAGAAAAAAGTTGTATGATCTCATATATGCATGTGTCTGTGTGTGTGTATGTATATACATATTTATACACATACATATGGAATATTAAAAAAGAAATCAAGCTCATAGATATAGAAAACAGATTAGCAGTTGCCAGAGGGTGAGGGGTGAGCAAAATGGGTAATGGGGGTCAAAAGGTACAAACTTCTGTTCTAAAATAAATCCTGGAGCTGTAGCAGGACTATAGTTAGTAATACTGTACTGTGTACATTTGAAAGTTACTAAAAGAGTAGATCCTAAAAGTTCTCATCACAAGAAAAAATATTAATGTGTGGTGATGAGTGTTAATTACTTATTGTGGTGATCATTTCACAATACATACAAATATCAAATCATGTTGTACACCTGAAATGAGTGTAATGTTTTATGTTGATTATATCTCAATTTTTAAAAGTAATTACAGAATTGTCAATGCATTAAAAAAAAAAGTGCTGATTACCATAAGGAGGTGTAAAGAATTCAGTTGTGGGAAATTTAGAGAATTCAGAAAGCAGCAATGGGAATTCAGAGAATAAATTATTTTCAGCTCTAGTAGTTAAAAATGTCCGGAGAAGGCAGTATTATTTGAGCCAGGCTTTGGGGCAAGGGTATAATTTTAACAGGATGAGAGATGGAGAGGGTTAACCTATACAACTTACAAGATATTAATAAATTTAAAGATATTTTATCTTGTAAAATATCTCATAGGAAAAATGCATGTATATGAATCATCTGAGGATGTTGTTAAAATGCAGGTTCTGGTCAGCAGGTTTTGGGTGTGAGATCTCTAATAAGCTCCCAGGTGGTGCTGATGCTGCCTGTCCACGGAGCGGGGAGTTCGGCAGTTCCAGTGCGTGGAACAGCCCAAGCAAGGGCACAAGGGCAGGGAAGTGTTATCACTACGAGCTGCAACGGAGCCCGAAACAAGAACAGTCCAGTTAATGGGGCGTGATTCTATCGTGGGGACGCTGAGCCAAACAAAGCTACAAGGCAGGTCAGATTCAAACTGTTGAGTGTTTTGAACGTCAAGTTTTAACACGTGAACTGTGTATTAGCAAGAGGGAAACACTGAAAACTGTCCAGAGGGGGAGGACCAGGATCAGAATGCAGGTTAGCAAAGTGAATCTGGCTGCGGGATGCCGGAGTCAGGGAGACCACTTAGAACCCTGCCTGCAGCACGCCACGTGAGAGGTATTAAGGGCTTATGATGGAGACTGCCAGCAAGACTGGGAAGGAAAAACTATTTTTATGTAGCAAATGGATGTTCAAAAACTGGAAGCCAGGTAAATAGATGAATCAGCAAGTAAAATATAAAACTTACCAAAGGAAGAAGGAACGGGACATGGTGGTTGACATATGACTGTAGTACGGGAGAAAGAGGATGCCTTTAACAGGAAACTGAGGGAGGGGCACTTGTTTGGGAGGAAAATATGATCCTAGCAATACCCACTGAATGTCCACTGTGTGCCGCTTATAGATTTGAAGGCTTTTTTTTTTTTTTGCTTTGTCTCATTTCATCCTTACAACAGAGGAAGGTTATGGATCAGTGGTAGAGAGCATGCTTAGCATGCATGAGGTCCTGGGTTCGATCCCCAGTACCTCCATTAAAAATATAAATAAGCAAACCTAATTACCAACCCTTCCCCACAAAACCCCAAAATACAAACAAGTACAACAAAAAAAATCCTTACAACAGTCCTATGAGAACATGCCATTTATATGCCCTATTTTAAGGATAAGGAAACTGAGGAATTAAGTAACTTGCTCAAGGTCAAACAACTGGCAAAGGGCGGAGCCAACGTTAGAATCAGGCACTCTGGGTCTAAAACACAGCTCCTAATGGATGCCCCTAGTCTCATGGTGTATTAGGTACATTTGGGGGGGCTCCTCACCCACTCCCCTTGTGTGCCTATGGGAACCGCTTCCCTGGTCACAGCTAATTGTCCAGGAAAGGAGACCTAACAGGACAGGCCATCCTCTGGCTGGCGTGAAACCTATGATCTGGTTACCTGGTGGCAAAGGTGGATTGAACGGCTGATCTATTTCCTCTCCTGAGAACTTTGAGTCAGGAAACAGACATCGATTTTGTTAAATAAGGGAAGCCCTCATCCCTGCCCCACCTGGGACTGTCCCTGTGTCCCTGCTATCTGGGGCCTGTCATTAAGTCTCCCTTTTCCTGAGGTGACTTAGTCTGTATCCTTTGGACCCAAATGATCCTGACTTCAGCTCAATAATTCACTTCATTCTAAGAATTTATCCAGATCCACCAAAGAATGAATAGAATGCTTCAGTAATGCTGGTGAGCATTAACCCTCCTGTTTTCCCCTCTGGCAATTAAAGACTATGCAGAAGTACACGGGGGGAGATGTGTGCTTTTGCAGCGTCCACAAGTGAAGGCCTAGTTATCAAGCCTCAGCTGACGCTAGCAAGGGGGGGTGTTCGGGATAGAACTGTGCTTCTGGCAAAAACAGAAATAGTCCTGAACCTGCAGGAGCTTTTCTCTTTCAAAAGAGCTGCCCAGCACCCTTCTCACTGCTGGAGCAGGGCAGGGACAGCGACACGGGAGGAAGATCGTCCATTGAGAGGGAGCTGGAGCTAACTCAAAGGGCAACATGATTTGCCAGGCAATGGGCATTTTGCAGAATATTCTAGAAGAGAGACCTCCTCAACTTTTGTGCCATTAAGAGTGGAGAGAGCTAGAGCCAAAGAAAGAAGCTGGGAGGGCAGGTGACGAGGTCTTAACCTCCATCACTGATGGCCAGCGTTGGTTCTGCTGATCCAGGTGGGCACCCTTTCCATGTCACCATAGCATATGCTTCCTTCCTCAAATGGCCTGCTTGATGAAGCAGGAGGACCTTCCGAGAGAGGAAGATACTGATTCATCAAGGGTACATAAGCATCCATGCCCCCTCCTAGAACTTTCCAGTAAACTCCAGTGGTGCCTGTGCAAAAGAGTGCGGGGTAAAGCAAGCTTCCAAGATATTAGACACGACTGATCGGAACTGACATAGCCTGCCTGTCAGAGGATAACTTGTGGACACTCAGTACTTAATCCTGAGCTTCGAGCAGTTGCTGAGAGAGAGAGAGAGAGCGAGCGAGCGAGCGAGCTGCCTATAATTAGCCGGTACTACCTTGTATGACTGCTTGTTTAGACTGTTAGAGCCTTTGTGTCTGCAAACCTCTGGAAAACCTTGAATCAGTCTTCAACTTAACTTCGATGACATTTCCTCCGGGAAACCTTCCCTGACCTTCCCAGGCACCTGTGTTTCCTCCACCGTGCTCTCATCCAGCCTCGTACATGTGTTTAGGAGAACGGTGTGTTCCTGGACCTCTCAGAGTCAGGCACTGTGTTGTGTTTATCTTTGCATCCAGGGCTTGGCACATGGTGGTTGCTGCAAGTATTTGGGCCAAAGGCATGAAAGCGTCATTACAGAAAGATGCCCTACCCCAGTGCGCTTGTCTATGTGAGACTAGAGTGAAGAAGACATCATAGTCAGGGGAGTTTGGACATTGAGGACGAACGTCAGTAAAGCTTTGATGATACCAAAGGGAGAATAGGGACTGAAAAGCCAGCTTCCTATGGACTCCAACAACAGAAAATAAGGCAGAAAATGAGTTTGAGAGACAAAGGCCCTAAGACTTCTTAGCTGAACAGAGGGACTCAACCCATCTGTGAAGATCAGATTACTATTTCATATTATTGAAGTGGCCCCTGTTAAGTGGGAGTGGGGTTGGAGAAGACATGGACACAAGGAAGCAAGTAAATAAGAATCTTGAGAATTACATCTTGAGAAAGAAATAGACCAGGAGTTTGCTGCATTTTCTGTGGAAATTATGTATTCAAATACACCAAGAGCCTTGCCTAAAAAGAGCCTTGTTCTTTAAATCAGCCCTTGGCTGGCCAAAATTGACAAGGCAGGAAGCGATGCATGTCATTGCTATAGCCTCTGAAGAAAGATGTCCTCCCGTGTGCCCACTTTAGGTGGAAAGCAAGGGACGAGGTAGTTCCTCCCAACTGTCAGGGCCAGGTAAATCAGACAACTTCTTCCACTGCGCTAGCTGGTGTCTTGACAAGGCCTGCCCACTGAATTTCACCTTTGCTACAAATCAGTAACTGGCAGGTGTCTGTCATTCCTCCCATTTCCAAGTGGGAGCTTTGATGGTGGTTGATGAGTCTCTGCTCTATCCTTGGAAGTTGAGTGTATACATGGGAGGGAGGGAGCGAGCGAAGTGAGAGCCTTTATATTTTAGTCCACAGCTCACCCATCCACGAAGAGCCCCCTTCAAATATGAGGGAGAAAACTGTGAATCAGGGCAAGGTTCTGGACGATGAGCTGTATGCCGTAGCTGGGTGGTGCTTTTCACTGATGCTCTTGGGGGAGATGGGAGGGTATGTCTATGGCATAGGAAGAGGGCTACAAATGAGTATTTGGTGCCAAGAGGAGAAGGTGGCAGAGACTGATTGTGCTTGTGAAAATGTGTGTTCTCACCTTTCTGGGCAGTCAGACCACATTTCCTGGCCTGCCTGGCAGTGAGGTATGACCATGTCATGACTCCTGGCCAAAGGACTGTGGTGGAAGCCCATGAGACTCTCTCCCTGAACGCATTTCCCCTTCTGCTAGCTGTATGTCAGTGTCGCCTCGGGAGGTGACTGAATACAGCTGCTCCCCACTGGACCCCCAAGGAACACACATGTGAACTCCTGAGTGAAGGAGAAATAACACTGACCTGGTTTCAGCTGCTGAATGTTGGGGTTTGTTACAGCACATGTTAATCCCTGACTGATCACAGCTTTCTGCTTTCCATGACTTGAGGCAGTGTTACCTAAGACAGATCTGCCTGCCTGCAGCATTCTTGGGGTTCTTTGAGTTATAATAGGAGAAAAGACCTCTGAGGTGGACAAAAATTTCAACTGGTGTGATGGGTTTTCAGAAAAATCTGATTAGATCATTAAGAGATATTTGACCTCATCTTGTCCCTGAGGCTGGTGAGGTGGGACATATCTCAGTTCACTTGAGCCTTGTGGTCAAGATTATGGGGTACAGGATGGATGGATCTAGGGACTGCTGCCTCAGACAGGGTTCGTTTCTATACGGATGATGTGAACATCATAAAAATAAAGCATTTTGTTTTATTTCTCCATTTTCCATTGATTATTTTAATATTAGAAGGGAATACTTAATAACATAAGAAACTGAAAAACCGATTAAGTGGAAAAGCTACTAATAAAATAGTGTGCTCTGCATAATCTTAATTTTGAAAAAAAGAAGCTGAAAGTGTACAAGTGCTAGGAAGATGACACCGAAATATTAAGGGTGGTCACTTGTAGGTAGAAATGTTAGTGCAATTTTTGTATTTGTCTCTATTGTTTGGTATTTTTTAAACTTTTCTCAGTGGACACTCATCACCTCCAGATTAACAACAGCAATGAAGGCAGCTGAAGTTATTTTTAAGGAAAAGATGAAAAAATTTTGTCTTGGAATACAAAAATTTAGCTTTTTCACTCATCAGTACTGTGAGCTCTTGGTGAGGCTCATATCCCAGCAGGGAAATGGGGGTTGATGAGCTCACCCACAAAACCGATGCTGCAAACAACACTCTTGTATTTGTGCTTGAATGAATTCATGAGTGTTTAATCTAGGAATTGAAAGTATGACAATTTTACTGAGAGTTGGTATTTTAAAGAACTATACTTGCTTTCCATTAAGTGTGTCCATACGCTTCTATTAAATTTGGGAATTGTATGATCTTTTCTTGGACCTCAGTGCTGGACTCAGACAAATCTAACCATGTTAAGTATTGCAGTGTTGTCAGTATCTAAACACTGCTTTCCTTCTGCTGTTATCACATCCTGGCAAAGAATGTGTTGGTGGGGCTCCCCTTCCTGAGACAGAGTTCCACCAGCAGGTTAAAAATCATTCAAATTCCAAAGACATGGAAGAGTAACCAGAGCAAGAGTTTCTGGAACAACGTTAGCTCCCATGTAGGGGCCGAGCTGTCAGTGGCCCTCCTCCTCATCCTGTGACAAATCTTCTTTTACTGCAAGAGGATAAACTGGTGATCTTCGTATTAGGAAAGTCCTTTAGTTCAGACAGCTTTTCAGCTTTCTGTTTGGACCCTCCACACCAGCTGAGGAAAAGGCAGTGGGATGAGATTAACGTCTGCACACGGGACTTCATGGCTCTGCAAATTCAAGCATGTGCAATGGAAAGATCCGGGTGGCGAGTGATATAAACACTAGAAACATAAATACGTTTTTTGGTCAAGTCGGGATTGTTGGAAATGGTGTAGACTTTGGAGTCCAGCAGACAGGGCGTCAAACCCCAGCTCTGTCACTTACAAGTGACATGACCCGAGGCCAGCTTTTAGCTCCTCTGAACCTATTCTTTTGTGAGGAGAGTGAGGGTCATAGGACCTCTCTTGAAGTGTTGTTAGAATTAAGTGACAAATGTAGGGAAACACAACACCCAGTACCTGGCACAAAGAAGATGCCTATTAATGCTGGTTCTCTTTTCCCTGCTTCTATGGCTTGTTATGAGATTAGATTTGGGGAGAGGCTAAGACAAAATAAAACCAGATTGGAGGAAAATATGCGGGGTGAAAGCCAGGATAATGCTGAACATATACAATGTGAAAGAGAAACACTTTTATTTCCAAGCATCCCACAGAAGCAGGAAGAAGAGCTATGGAGAAGGCTGCCCAACAAGAGCACTGACCAGACCTTCACCTGAAAATGACCGAGGATGGGTCATCACTGGTTGGCTCACCAAAGCCACCATCTTGCACACTGTAGCAAAGAAAAATTTTCAAAATGGCTCTTGTCATCATCCCAAGGGCCACATTAATGGGGAGAAAAAGGGAAAAAGATCGTTTGTGGATATAGAATATTTCTTTCACAGTTATATTAATTAAGAACTTCCAGTGCCATTGAGGAAGCAAGCTGCAAGTTTACTCATACTGGGATGATACTGTTTGCATTTTTCAGCAATTATACGTGGATACTGTACCCACCCACTCCCCCAAACAATCTGGTTTAGAATCAGCATTTGATATAAAATTCATTGATTCAAGGGATTGTCAGGTCAATTAGTAACTCTAGATGGCTGGTTCAAATCCAGATTTGAAGAGACACTAAGTCAAAACTTTTAGTCGACCAACCGCAGTTCCGTGGAAAACTAGCTTTGCCTCTTTGGATCTTTCAGACCTGTCATTCTAAGTGACTTTACAGCTCCCTTGGGGGAGAGATCTGGCTTAGGTGTCCCTGTGTGGAGGAGCTGGAGGACTAGGCTTTCATGTCGGTGTTTAAGAATCTTTGTATAAGAAGTTTATGCTTATGTATATAAACAGTGCATACCTGCCAATGATAAAAAGGGAACGTGCTCACTTAGCTGTCCCTTTCCACCATCAGTCTCTCTCCCCAGAAGAAACCCCTTCCAACAATGTAGTGTGTTACATATTGACATATAGTTTTCATGTGATTATACTATCCATCCATGTATTATTATTCAATGGCTGATTTTTCAAAAATCTTCACAGTGTATCATGGATGTCTTTTCACATCATGAATACAAATTTTCCTCCTTATTTTTACAACAGCCCAGGAAGAGGAACAGTAGAGTGCAGGGAATAAGAGGACATTTTACATGAACTGATGTGAAATGTAATCAGATGCATTTAGTAAGGACTGAGCAGATAAAACACAAACAGCCCAGCAAGTGCACTGTGTCTATAATTCAATCATTAAGTTCTTTCTAAAATGTAACTAGTTCAAAGAGTACTACAATGAACATCCTTATATACATATCTTTGAACAGTTCCTAGTGTTTTTATGGGGTGAGAATGAGGGATTCTGTTGGACATTCACACAGAGTTATGCTTGCCTAACTGCGCTCCAAAAGTCATCCCAATTTATAGTCCAGCCAATAGTGTGTACTTGATGATTCCATTTCCCCAGACTTTTGCCCAAACCAGATTTTATAATTAAAAAAATTTTCTCAATTTCTCAAAATACAACTGCTCTTGGACACATTGAACTACATTATAACGAATACTTGACCCAAAAGACCCACTAGGCCACCAAACTGAGCAGAGGCCAGAAATATATATTTAATGTTTTTAATAGAACATTCACACCTTTACCTAACATCAAGAGTTATGAAATTCTCTTCTTTCCATAATGCTTCTATGTGCCTTCATTTTGAACCTAGGGTGTATGAAAATCAATTTTCCATCTCTTGATTTCTTTCTTTTTCAAATTTAAGGACATTGTGATTCCATAAGTGTTCGGGGGAGTTAGGGTCTAGCTGCTACATGCATGTGAAGTCTTACCATTTGAGTAATAAACATGCTGGTTTTCTGCCCCCCACCTTGATACATCTGAATACCTCCCTTTCCAAAACGTATCTAGGAGATTGTGATCTGAGTGAGTCCTGGTTGCAAAGGATTTAATCTCTATCACAGACTAAAATCTTCTGGAAGCAAGTTGGAAATGCCAGGGTTAAGTCAAACTCATGCTCAAGACTGTATTTACGCCTTTCTAAGCTCTTGAGTTAGGGCTTTTTTTTTGCACTTAGGTTCTCTGTGAACTTGGATGCAAAGCCCCTCCTGTCTGCCTTGGGGTTCCTCTTGTTCTATTTGTCATCTTGTTCGCCCTCTGCTGGTTGTTCAGCAGAAGAACATGAACGGTTAGAACTACTCTTTCTGACCCGGTGAGATTTCTCTTACTCGTTTCTGTTTTGTGAAATCAAAATTCTGGTTGCGCTCTCAATTCTAAAGATGTTAAAAGAAAATATGTGCATTTTGATGGGTTAGGTTAATTTGAATTACTGAGGGTCTTTGGAGATAAGGCTTGAGGATGGAAGAAAACCAGCTTGACCTCTTTATCTATACATCTTCCTGTTTAGCTCTTCAACCCTGGATTTTTCTCACGTGTGTAACTGCAGTTACAGCACAAACTCAAGGAGTAGAATGGATATGAATATATATATCCCAGAACCCTGCCCATCCGGGGAATCCAGAGCTGAGAGCATCCTGAGAGACTGAAAAGGAACACAGAATTAAGACATTTTCCACTGATCACCAGACCCATTCACTCAACAAAATGTCATACTATTTCACTCATAAGCTCTACACAATACTATCCCAGGAAATCCTCAAAGCCTGTAGGCATTATAATGATACCCATCATTTAAGAGCCAAAGCCTTCAAGTATTCTGGTCTACCTGGGAAATGCACACAGGACAGCAGAGCACTCACGAGGTGGCAGTCTCCCTCACTAGTCCCCACTCTTCACAGACATCGTTGTCTTTGTCCAGCATCTTTTTGGTCTTCTTGCAACAGCACCACTATACCTTTGGGGAACTGCCCGTTCTCCTCCATGTGATTCTAGGGGGTTCTATTCACATACCTTGGACCCCTGACCACAGGACTGGACACAGAAGCTAAGCCTGAAAAATCATCTCACACCTCCCTGGTCAAAATGATTGGTGAGTGACCCAAACCTGGTCACTTCTCTGGGATGCTATACATTGATGCTGGGAGAGAGAAGCTCTCTCTTCCCTCTAGGCTCACAAACCTGGGATCGCAGAAGCCTGGACCGGTCCACGATCCTTTCTGCTCCTTCCTTTTCATGGTGGACACCCAGGGTAGTAGACATGGAGAGGAGAAGAAATGGAAATATATTTGGAAATAGAATCTATGAAGAACTGAACTGGAGGTAAGAGCTGAGCAAGAGGAAAGAGCCAAGAATAACGTCTAGATTTCTAATTTTGGTTCCTGGATGAATGTGACCCCCCCCATTTGTTAATATAAAGGGAGAACCAGGAATGCGATTGGAGAAGAAACCACAGCTTCAAGATGACAATCAGTTCTGTTTTGGACATATGGATGTGGAGCTATCTGTGAGAGGCATCCAGTGGAGATGGGAAGTGTGTGGTTGAAAAAATGTGACTTTGGAGCTAGGGAGAGAGACTTAGCTGAAGATATTTATTTAGGAGCTGTGACATAGACAATGTAAGTGAAGACATTAGAGTAGGTGAGAATATTTAGATACAGAAGACCCTGTTGAGAGGAAGACCCAGGACCCAGTTGTGAGGGGGACCAAACTTTAATGACTGAGTAGAGAAGAAGAACTTAGTAAACAAGACTTAAAAAGAGAGGCTAGTCACGTAGGAGAATAAGTGGGATGAGAATAAGGAATCGTAGAATCAGAAGTTTCAAAAGAGGCTAGTGGTCAACTGTGTCAAAAGCTACTGAGAGTCAGAGAAGTTTGAGGTTGGAGATACATTGGGTTTGGCGATAAGGAGGGCTTTGGTGAAGGTGATGAGCCTCTTCAGTCATCTCCCCAAGCCCGCATCATATCCGGAGGCCGCACCATCTACACAGGCCTGTGTCATCTCCAGAAGCCCACATCATCTCCCCCGAGCCCACAACATGTCCACAAGCCCACATCTCCCCAAAGGCACATCATCTACCCAAGCCCGTATCATCTCCCCAGCCCGCATGGTCTCGCTGAGCCAGCGTCATGTCAAGACAGCAGAATATCCACGAGCCCACATCATCTACACAGATCTGTGTCATCTCCTGGAGCCCGCATTATCTCCACGAGGCTGCGTCATCCCGAGCTGTAACTCGCAGAGAACACATCCTCTATCCAAGCTCACATCTACTCCCCAAACATCATTTCCCCAAGCCCACATCATCTCTCAAGCCTGCGTCATCTAACCGAGCCCATGTCATGTCCCCAAGTTGGTGTCATATCTGGGAGTCCACGTCAGCTATGTGAGCCGGTGTCATCTACCAGTGTCTGGGTCATCTCCCTGAGCCAAAGCCATCTCCCCGAGCCCAGTCATATCCCCAAGCCCACGTCATCTCCCACAGATCACGACATGTTCCCGAGCCATAGTCATGTCCGAGAGCACATATATGTCTGCAAGCCCGTGTCATCTCCCAGAGCCCGGTTATGTCTCCGACAAAGGACAACTGTGTGTCTCAAGGGCCAGGGACCCTGGTCAATTGTGTGAACCCAGCGGCAGTGACCCAGGCAAATGGTGTGCCTTCAGCTCCAGTGACTGACTCCCACGGTAGGGATTCTGCACCAGTGACCCAGACCCAGGGTGGGGATTCTGCACCAGTGACCCAAGCCCGGGGTATGTCTGGAAGGCCAGTGACCAAGACCAAGTGTGTGACTTTAGGGCCACCAACACAGGCCACGCATGTGCCGTCAGGGCCAGTGACCAAGGTCCAGGGTGTGCCTTCAGGGCCAGTGACAGGCCCAAGGCTGCTATCAGCTCCAGAGACCAAGGTCCAAGGTGTGCTTTAGGGCAAGTGACCAAGGTCAAGTGTGTGTCTTCAGGGCCAGTGACACAGGCCAAGTGTGTGTCTTCAGGGCCAGTGACACAGGCCAAGTGTGTGTCTTCAGGGCCAGTGACCTAGGCTAAGGCTGTGTCTTCAGGACCAGTGACCCAGGCTAAGTGTGTTTGTGCAGGGTCAGTGATCCAGGCCATAGGTGTGCGTTCAGCACACTGACACAGGCGCAGGGTGTGTCTTAATGTCCATTGACACAGGCCAAGGGTGTGCCTTAAACACCAGTGACCTAGGACCAGGGTATGGCTTCTGCGCCAGTGAACCAGACCAAGTGAGTGTCTTCAGGGCCCGTGGCCCATGTTAAGTGTGTTTCTTAGGGTCAGTGACCCAGGCCCAGGGTGTACTTTCATATCCAGTGATACAGGCCCCGGGCGGGCCATCAGCGCCAGTGACCCAAGCCCAGCTTTTGCCTTCTGCCCAGTGACCTAAGCCCAGGGTGTGTCTGGAAGGACAGTGACCAAGGCCAAGTGTGTGATTTTAGGGCTACAGACCCAAGCCACACATTTCCCTTCAGTGCCCATGACCTAGGCCAAACGTGTGTCTTCAGGGCCAGTGAACGAGGCTAAAGCTCTGTCCTCAGGATCAGTGACCCAGGCCACGGGTGTGCGTTCAGCCCCTGACACAGCCCCAGTGTGTGTTTTAATGTCCAGTGACCCAGGCCACGTGTGTGACTTCAGGGAGAGTGACCCAGGACAAGGGTGTGTTCTCAGGGCCAGTGACCAAGGGCCTGGGTAAGTCTTAAAGGCTACTGACCCAGTCCCAGTGTATACCTTCTGCACCACTGACCCAGGCCCAGGGATGCCATCAACACCAGAGACACAGGCCCCAGGTGTGGCTTCTGTGTCAGTGACCTAGGCCCAGGCTGTGCCTTCTATGCCAGTGACCCAAGACCAGGGTGTATCTTGAAGGGCAGTGACCAAGTCCATATGTGTGACTTTAAGGCTTCCGCCCCAGGGCACGCGTGTACCCTCAGGGCAGTGATCCAGGCCCAGGTTATGCCTTCTGCGCAAGTGACCGAGGACACGTGTGTGACTTCAGGGCCAGGGACCCAGGCCAACTGTGTGTCTTCAGAGCCAGTGACCAATGGCAAGTGTGTGTCTTATGGGCCAGTGATACAGGCTCAAGGGTGCCATCAGCGCCAGTGACCCGGGTCCAGGGTTGCCTCCAGGACCAGGAACCCAGGCCCAGGTGTGCCTTCAGCACCAGTGACACAGGTCCAGGTTTAGTCTTCAGCACCAATTACCAAGGGCCAGGGTGTGTCTTCACGGCCAGTGATGGAGGCCAATGGTGTGAGTTTAGGGCCGGTGACCCTGGCCAAGAATGTGTCTTCAGGGCCAGTGACCCAGGCTGTGTATCTTCAGGACCAGTGACTCATGCCGAGTGTGTGCTGTCAACAGCAGTGACGCAGGCCCAGGGTGTGCATTCTGCTCCTGTGACCCAGGCCCATGCTGTTTCTTTAGGACCAGTGACCCAGGCCAAGGAGTTACCAAATTCATCTGTAGGTGTGCTCTTGAAATTAACCAGTTTACACATACATTTGTAGTTTACTTTTGTTAACCCCTCTGCTGCACCAGAAAAGAGAAACTTGAAATGGCTTCTCAGTATCCACAAAATTAGAGAGAGGCTTTGAAGGATGTGTGTAAGACTTCTGCGTAAAAGGGAACAGGTATGTCGTTCTCATCAGAAGACACAAATCAGCAGAACAGCAAAAATGGTGACAGAGGCCAACATGAAAACACCTGAACTTACTCCGATTTTGACATAAACTAGAATCAGGCTGCAAAGGACTATAGTAAACAGTCATACAGAAGGAAGAAAGCAGCACAGCCAAAGCAGGGAGGGCTGGCGGGCAGCTCCCCGTCCTCACAGGGCCCGATGCCAGGATGGGTCAGACAGACATCGGAAAATGAGGGAGAGGGTACCTAGTAAGATTCTTAATGACGTATGCTGAACACAATCTCAATAGAAGCATACACTTTAAGTCAAGGACAACACATGTTGGCTGAACTGGGCTACGGCCCAAATGACAGTAATTCGGAGGGAATCATTCAGTTTATGTAACAATAAAGCAATGGCACAAATGCTTGTGAACTCTCAAAATTATTACCAAATCCAATTCGATAAACGTTTTCAAGATGTAACAATGAATAATGCATATTAGAGCTAAAGTTAAGTAAACATGCTTAGATATCCATCAGAATGTAAAGATTTTTACCTTTTCACTACCTGCTAAATCAACCAGATAAAGTTTTCCACTCACTACCTGCTAAATCTAGCAGATAAAGTTTTCCACTCAGCTTTTGTTCCGTTTGCGTGTTCTCTTGTTTTACATTAATAATATACTGTGACTGCTAGAGCTATGTTCATTCATATCGGCACTGAAATCACAGAAACAAATATAAACACAGCTTTCCCTTACTAGTAATCACTAAAGCATTATTTTACCTAAGAAAAATCTTACAATCTTAATCAACTTCATAAAGATATTTTAAGGCAGTCTGTACCTTAACTAGTGTTAATAAACATGCTGCTTACTTGTAACTGCTACATGTCTGTTGGATTTTCCTTCATCTATGGTATCCATAACTTCATCTGGACTACAGACAAAACGCTCTGCGCACCCCTGTGAAGTGAAGTTTTAGAGTACGTCAATACTTTCAAAATTCTACTGCAGGGCTTTCCTGCACATTCTGTATCACAAGTACCTTTACGTAGGGAACTTGGGTTTTTATCTTCATGAACTGAAAGATTGGTCTTCAAAACTGAAAAAGAAAAATAAATACTATTAACAACACTTTTCTAAAACAGTTAATTATCACTATTAAAGCAAGACCCTGCAGAAACAGATGTATACAGAAACCAACGCAGCAATATAGAACTTTCAGATCCAGGCCCCTCTCTGCCACCCCCATTCTGGAAATAAGAACATTAAGTCGCAGTGGTTCAGTAGTTTCCTCAAGGATGATGTGTCAACTGACAGCTGATGGAAGACCAGAGCTCAGGACCTAGGCTCCCTAACTCCAGCCCAGTGCTCAACTTACCTCTTACAAACCACTCATAAATATATGCTTTAAAGAGTTTATTCCATGTGTCAAAAGGCATTCAATTAAAGCCTTATAAGGAGCACTTTAAAATGTTTCTATCATTTAAGTCAATTTCACATAGGTTACTGAGAAATGGTCTCACATTTACTACTAAAGAAAGTAACATGTGGTTTTCAAAAATGATCAAACAGCAAGAATTTAACTCACCATCTCGTAGGTCCCTTATCTTATCCAAATAAATTTCAAAATATGAAACCTAAAGGGCAGACGAAATAAATGGAAAAAGATCAACCACTTAACATTATGAAGTAATTTATTCACTTATTCACTAAATATTTATTGGGGTCCTAGTGCCAAGCATCGACTAGACTATGGGGACAACTCAGTCACGGCTTTCACTCTATTGGGAGGCCCTAAATGTGCTAAAATCCTCATGCAACTAAAATGCACTTTCCATTACGTATCTTCATCCAAAACGAATCATCTAAAACCTTTGAGCTCTGCAGCAAAACAAACTGTTTTATTTTACGGAGAAGGAGGCCAAAGAGGTTAGCCTACTTGTTTACTAACAGCAAATGAAGGACTTCGGTTTACTAATTCTAATGTTCTTTCAACTATACCTGTCCATTAAAACATTAAAAAATACCTTTTAAAAGAAAAGGTTTATTATTTTTTGGAACAGAATTATTCTAGGCATAAAATAAATTACAGTCTTTCCCTAGTGATTTTACCTTAATAAGAAATTCCAAATTTTCATCCATGGAGTAAATATAATTAAAAATATCTTGCACTATTCTTGGAATAATTCCCATGCCTTCTGGATCATGAAGTTTACCCTAAAGAGAAAACAAAATTAGGCTTCTTAAACTATAAAGCACAGATTAAAAACTTTTAATTCACAATTTACAGTCAACAGAGGACAGGAATTCTAATTGTTGCCATTATTGATTTAAGAAAAAAAAAAGTGGCTCAACAAACACCCAAAAAAACCCAGTTCAACCGGGATATATTCTGGTAAGTTACACATAAAGTCTAGACGCCAACGACGGGGGTTACCAACAGACCTTGGCCTTTTATTTAATCATCAGATTCAGATTATGCACATTTATAAATGAACATACTCTAGGGAAAGGTTTTAGTTAAGTTTCTTGCCCTATGAATCTGCACGGCAGCTTCTACTTCAAGTCAAATTCATCCAAGTGCTAGGAACGTCCTTCCTCTCTGACTGTAACTTTACGAAAATGAGTAACATGAACGAGACTAAAACAAGCAGCCGTTTACTTTATACAGAATGCTCACAGATGATAAAAGCAGATACTCTGCAGCAGCGGCAGAAGATTACAGGCTGTTTCCTAGAAGCAAAGCTTGAGCAGGCCCACATTTATTATTAATAGCAGCTCTGCTTATTCTGGAGAACTTCCTATCAAAGAGTGGCAAATATTTGGCCAGGGGCTGGGGTACGGGATGGACACACAGACACAACCAAGGAGCTGAGGAAAAATTAAGTGCTCTGAAGAGAAATGAAAACACATAAACATTAAAAATTTCAAAATTTACCAGAGAACTCCAATTTAATCCTAAAATCTTCATAATTTTGTGGTTACACTGATAAAACAAAGCTAGGCATGACTTCCAATATACAACTCTTCACTGTTTAAACTCAGGAACTGATCATTTGCCAACAATGTTACTTGTATACAATTCGTATGAGACAAAGCAATAAACAGTAAGTAAAGCTAGTTAAGTGGGTCAAACACTGTCAGGAATAATGGATGAATGCCCCGTGTGCGCTGCAAGCCACATCCAAGCACAGATCATCAAATGTTACCTCCATCGTATGCGTCTTCCCAGAGGAGGTCTGTCCATACGCAAATATGGTTCCGTTGTATCCCTCAAGTACATCCATGAGGAAATAAAGAGATTTTATACATCAGGGGATTCTTTTTCCTTAAGCAGAATGTTCAAAAACACTACAATAATTCACACGTACATCAACCTTGTGCCTCACCCGTGCACCATCAAATCCTCACATTAACATGTTTGTGGAAAGAATGGTGAGGAAGATTCAGATTCCCTTTACACTAATATGAAAGATTCCATCTAAGTCAAAGTTGAGCACATGAAAAATTTATAAAGGCAGTAAGGGAATTAAGAATATATTAACAGTAATTTCCTGTGATGCTCCCTCTAAGCAATTCCTTCCCCTCCAGCCCAGATTACTTTCTGTTGTAAGAAACGCATTTTAAATTCCACTGCTTGTAATCATTTCTCAAGTCAGCGTACACCTCCACTGTCATTACACCTGTACTCCAACGCTTCAGGGGACCCAAAAGAGACAAATGCTCTGCCAGTCTACCTATAGGTATCAATCGGCTTTTAGAAGTAAGGCTGACTGGTAGTCAACTGCTGGTTAAGCCTCACAAACCCATACAGACACCATCCCTCCTTACACACCAAGTCCAGTCCTACCTCAGAATCAATTATCAGAACGCTCCTGTAATTAAAAAACAAAACAAACCAGTTTTTCTAGTCCTTTGCATACCCCAAGACCTAAAGTAACTTCCTTTAGGCTCAAGGGGGCTAAATATGAGTGAACAAGGTAACCTTTTGATTTCCAGTTTTCATGGATTCAGTTTGTTCTGGTTTTTTTTTGTTTGTTGTTGTTTTTTTTGGTGAAAAGGTACTATAAAATTACATTCTAGTCTAGAGGAAGCCAAAGTAAAAAGAGAAGACTGCTGGAAATAGATGGTAACAGTGGAAAGTAAACTTGTAACAAGCAAGACAATTCTTTTTTCTTTTAATTGATTATTTTAAGAAAGAAAGAAAAAAGATCCCAACATTGGGCACAACTAACTAGATAACAGATCTGCTACAGAAACATATACTAATAGGAAAGAGAAGGCATTAGTATTTACTTCCCTGGGAAGATTTTAAGAGATCTAAAAATTTGAAACTTTCACTGTAAATCTTTTCAGTTTTATGACAGGAAGCAAAATAATTTCAAGAATCACATTTAAAACAGAATTGCAATAATCTGTCAGTAATTCTGAAGAAGAAATTATATGGAGAAAAAAAGCACCACCCTCTCCAGTTCACTTCCTTTATACATAATTGTTCTCGGTATGTCTGTGTAATATACCCTGCTTAAGATCTTTTAATCAACCACACAAAACCGAAGGATGAATTCCAAATTTTTGTTAGATCTATACATAAAACGTTCATTCATGATATGATCCGGTTACCTAGCAACTACCACAATAAGTACTTAATAAATACCGGTAGGTGAATGACTAAGCGACTTTCCCAAGATCGTACTGACGCACAATCTACATGATACATGACATCACAGTGTGTGTGTGTTAGGTGAAGCCCTATCACGTGACGGCTCATAGGATAATAAATGTATGCAGCACATTTGTATCTGGGACTTCAAGCAGAACTTTAAAAACTGTATACGATCAGAGGTTATGGAGTATTTACTCAGCACTAGGACCCAGGCTCTCGGTTCTGGGTGCAGGGGAGGTAACAATGATTAGGTGATTTCTAGAGGTGCCATGTTGTCATGAAAGGAAGACCACTTTCGTCAATTAGGAAAATAATCCCTTATGTACCTTCAAAACCATTCCTGACTCCTGCTTCCCATGGTGACTTTATTATAAGAAAGTCTAAGCCTACAGAAAAACTGAATGAATCTTACAGTGAACACCCCATAACCACTACCAAGGTTCTATCATTAACATTTCATCATTGGGAGCTTGAGATTTGCAGATACTGGCTGGTACACACAAAACAGATAAACAAGTTTATACCGTACAGCGCAGGGAACTGTATTCGGTAACTTGTAGCAGCTCACAGTGAAAGAGCATGAGAGTAAACACACGTGTATTCACGCACGACTGAAGCACTGCGCTGCGCACCAGAAACTGACACAACATTGTAAACTGCCTATATTTCAATTAAACAAATTCCATCATTTTACTATTTGCCTTAATCATGTGTCTATCCATCCCTCTTATTTAATGCATTTCAAGGTAAACTGCAGACTTCAACACGCTTCCACCTAAACACTTCACCATGCCTACACCATGAGCCTCAATTCAATATTCTGCAGTTTTAGTCTTCAGAGGTAAAACTTATGTAGAATGAAATGCACATATCTTAAAAGTACAGATCTTAAACACACACCCACCCACCCACACACACACCCCCACACACCAATACTCATCTCTTTTAAAATCCCAGAGAGCATGCATCTGTAATGAGACGAAACCGGGCACTTCTGGACCTGGCTCTTGTTTGCCTTCTTCCCAGCTCCATCTCCCACCATCCTTCCCCTCACACTGCTGGCTTTGCTGGTAAAAATGGTTGAATCTGACAATCTCATATGGTTCAAGTTCACTCACCTATAATGTATGTTCTCCCCACACACGCAATACTTTCCCACGTGGATGCCTCAGCCCATGCGTACCCCTGTCTGGGCGCCCCTCACTCTCCTTCCTACTCTCATGCATCCTTTAACTTAGGCTTTACTTCTTCCTCCAGCCCACTTCCACAACCCACCCCGAAACGAATCCGGGTGAGAGTCTTACAGCCCCTGCATTCAGCCATGATACTTACCACCGTGTACTGCAGACACCAATTTACTTGTCTGCCTTCCTCACCAGCCTGTAAAATCCCAGCGTGGTGCCAGGCACTCAGCAGGGCCTCAAATGCTTGGTGAATGACTATTACTGTAATGCACAGTATCTTTCTAAAGTGTCCCCCTCCTTTTACAACATACTTTTGCTGTTCTTGTGAGAAACAGAGGTGGGACTACGGCCATCTTACTTCTTTCATGCTTTGTAAACAAGGAAACATACTGAGCAAGTGAGACAGTGGCTTATCACCTTCTGCAAGTCCCTTCATCTCTGAACTTCAGCTTCCTCATCAGGAAAATGCCTGCTTAGGGGAAGGCTGTGAGAATGAGAAGTCATCATATAAAATTATTACTGTTAACATTTGAGAACGTGCAATGTGCCAGGCTCTGATAATTTTTCATATATCAATGTATCTAATCCTCACAAGACCCTATGCAAGGTACTATTTTAGTCCCATTCTACAGGTGAGGACACTGAGGCACGAAGAGGTTAAATAAATTGCCTATAGCTCCACAGCTAGGAAGACAGAGCTGGGATGCAAACCAGGACAGTCTTGGCTCCGAAGACAAGCTCTTAACCACGACACAGTATGGCAGGCTACCTCTGGAAAAATTAAGGTGGATACAGTGGCAGACAGTCCCAGGCAGGAAGCTATGGTGCAATTGGGGACCCTATGGAGGCCTGGTATGACACCTGGCATCCAGCAAACACTGAATAAATGACACCTACTTTATACCAGGGAAACCAACTTACAGACACCGCTCAGGTTCAGACTTCAAAACAGAATACAGGTGGATAAAACATGTTCAAAAGAAAAAAAAACTATCTAATCAGTCTATGAAAAGGAAGTCTTAGCCCTGTATATAAGTTCTGTACTTGTATGGGAATCTGAAACAAAGCGGCCACAACGCCTGGCAGGCCCCGGGCACACGAGCTGCTCTCAGCTCATCCCTGGCAGCTCGCTCATCAAACTCACATCTCAGAAGAAATACCAGCTCACCCTCCATCTTGCCGACCCTTGCCCACCAGTTTCTAACCACATCCTATTTGCTCTGTATGCCAACGAGGGGCCCAAGTCCAACTTGCCACGTAGTTTTAATTGCTTTTCTGTCCTCACACCTCACCTAGCCCCCACCCCATCACTCTCCTTAAATCTATGTCTTTATGGGTAACCCCGCCACACTCACATCCTGCCCGGGGCAAGTCCCGCTGGGTACTACACCCAGGCCCCTCCAAAGCGGCAGAGCATTTGGGTGAAGGTAAGAGGAGAAAGTCAGCCAGATACTTTTCTATGAATGGCAAAGCTGGCACAGAACCTGCAGACAGACAGACGGACACCTTCTACTGTAACAGCACCTGAAGTCTAATTTTGCAGAGTGAAAATTAGGCTGAGAGCTATCCCAAGTACAATTATGGTTGATCAAACTAATAAAATCATTTCCTTTCTTAGAAAACAGAGGCCACAAGCAGCAGTTGACACCTGTTACATACTTAGGTCATACCAGGTCCTGGGTAAAGCACCTTTTCACGAATCATCTTTTAAAATCCTCACAGTACCCTTATTCTGCAGAAGAGGAAACAGAGACTAGAAAGGTTAGGTGACTGTAAAAGTCACAAAGCCAGAAAGTGGAAGACCCAAGACCTCAATCTAGGTCCGTCTGATCCCAGAGCCTGGGCTTAACCGTGCTGCACAGAAGGGAGCCGCGACTCAGAACCAGCTCCAAACAGTGAAACAGGAATCTGCTGGTGAAGTAAAAGGGACCAAAATGCTGAGAGGGAAATTTCACAACAAGAATGATGTCATCTTAGAAATGATGTCACCTGAAACAGAACAAAAGGCAGCAGAAATCAGCACCCTGGACTTCAGGACAACAGATTTCAGAGTTCTGAGGAAGGAAGGTGTGAGGTGGTTGCTGAGAAACCATCCGAAGACGTACAAATAAGGTAAAAAAAACCACTGGAACAACATGAGAAAAGAAAAAGCCCGGGAGCAGCGAGTCTTACGAAAACAAAACAAAACAAACAAACAAAACCTAAGGCCCTAAAGAGAGCTTTAAAAATATTCAGAAAAAGAATCACGAGTAAGACCTGCACTGCCTAGAAAAGACCAAAAAATGTTAACTAATGATGTATTACCATCTACACCATTCTCCTCAAAATGGAACAACGGGAAAAACACTGCTGGGCCGACTTCGGGGTTAAGGTGGGCCGGACGGCCAAAGAACATTTCTAAATGAGCCCAAGTTCCTAGTTGTGAGAGGATTACATCCCACGGATAAAAATTTCACAGAAGCCACAGAGAATGGAGGTAACAAAAGATGACTAACTTGTAAATGTTATACTCGTTTTCAAAAAGTGAAAAATGATAGATTCTGGGAACCTCAGACAAATATACCAAAATTTCACTAAGGAAAAGCTAACCCCATTGTCTGCTTGGATCACTCAACTGGTACTCTGGGGAATACGAGAGTCATGCACCATGATTTCACAAAAGGATTCAAGTTTTTCATCGTTTTCTTGTGGATATGTTGACAAGCTAAGAAGTATAGACGACTGGACAGTAAGAGACTCTGATGTCAGCTGAATACTCAATGTGATCTAATAATCACCAACAACCTTATTCAGTGTCCTTAAATAAAAACCTTAAAAGAACACTTAAATATCCTTGACGCCATAATAGACTTATCAAAACATGCTGATAGCCACTTAGATTCCTCGTAAGACAACCGTAAAAGCAAAACTCAAAATATGAGCATGAGCTAAAAGGAACATGATGGAACCTACACTTTAAAGGCTTGCACTCAGTAGTCAAGTGTGGACTGGGGTGTAACCCCGGCTGCAGCAGATGTGAAAAGGATTTGTACATTTAAACTGCCCTCAAATTCATGTATCAGTAACTCTGTATTACTAAAAAAGCTGAAGTAATCTCAGGCTGTACTGATGACAAAAGCACAATGAATCAAAGAACGTCGTACCATCACGCTCCAGGATGCACAGAGCCATTGGACGGCTCCGTCAGGCTCACAACACAGGACAACACTGCCCGCCTCCCTTTCTCGAGATCATGTACAGAATCACGTGTAATTCTCCCTCCGGTCCGCTCTCGCCAGTTCCATTCCAGTTGTCATGCTGGCCGTTTCAACGTCCAGGCAGTAGATGATCCCACTGCTACATGACACCCTGGCCCCTCAGACCCTCGACCTGATTCTCTCCACAATCTTGTCCTTTACTCCTTCAGATGCCAGCTCCACGGTCACTCTCTAGACCTTCCCATCACTAACTGCACGGCCTGCCTAACATCAAGTACCCACGTCCGTTTATTCCTTCTCGTACCCCAACTCCAACAAGACTCTGACCCCACTGAGACTGTAACATGCCAACCTTGCCAAAGAACATGTACATTTTCCTTCCGTCACATGCATGGACCTATTTGTATCCATAAACTCTACTTTTTCTCCTCTTACTGGATGCAGTGCCCCTGCTCCTACTCAGCCCTGACCTCTCCACTTGCACACTGAAGCCCAACCCCTCTATCCTGGTGGACACTACAAGACAGATTTTTGCCTCAATCTAAGAAGTACTTTTTAGCAGTCAGAACTGTCAAAAGAAGCGGTATAAATCATCTCACAAAGTAATGTCTATTTTATCGTAAGATCCCTCTGACTTAAGATATTTCTGGAGTAACTGGAAGTAAGTCCAGATAACCACTAACACCGTCTCAGCTCTAGGGTTCTGGGCTTTCAGAAAATATAAACCTGAAAAATACATTAGTATAAGTTACCAGTACTTATAACTGGAACGCACACACTTTTCTCACCCTTGTTAAATTCCTCAGAGGTTTCTCATTTGACTGACAAGCCCAGTCCCTGGGGAAGGAATCACAGCGGAACGGGAGGAGAGCAGGCCGCCGTCTCCTACCACTTCGCAGAAACTCGTCCGGCCATCTTGTTTCCACCCTCCTGCTGCTGTATTTCTAGCACTGCCACCTGAGAACCTCTGCTGGGCACGTCTAGTATCTGGCACCTTCCAAGTACACGTGTGTGACACTACAATTTTCTTAACACCCTTCGCTAGGTGTTGCACATAAATTAGTTCATGCAATGAGAGCAGCAAGCTTACTAATTGTATTCGACCTTCTCATTATTTAAACAACTTTCACAATTAACTAAAAAGAAAGGGAGAGTAAAATGAAAAAGGACGTTGGAAAGACCACAAACTACTTATCGCTGGGACAACCCAGCAGGTTCAACATGCTTACCTTTAACAATCTTCTTCGCACAGTCATTATACACTTGCTCTTGAGATGTGTTTGACTGGAACACCCGGTCAAATGCATAAGGCTTGGACTGAAAAACAGAGACAAGGGTTTCAACTACACAGTGCAACGTGAATAGACACTTCTAAGCTCCTTCAAAGAAGTCATCATACACTGAACCTTAAAAATAGGATACTTACTATACGCATCACTTCACATATAGAATCTCTGCGGAAAGGACCTTAGGGCCCAAACACAAATCCACGAGAATTAACTCCACAAAACCAAGAATGTGTGTGTTCGTCCTTGGTGTCTTTCCAGGGCAAAGCACAGTAATTAGCACTGCTGTGGTAGGCACTCACACTGCTGAGTGAATTTTTATTTATTGGGTGTCTTTTCTGGCAAGCATTGAGAATCTATTTTCAAAACCAATTTCATCTTGCAGATGAGGAACTCGAATCCCCAAAGGTCCAAAAGTTGTTAATGACAAATTTAAAATTCAAAGCCAAATCTCCTGTCTTTTGGTTCAAGGCTCCTTCCACTATTCCCTTCAGCTTTTCAGTCTATGCAACAGCTTTTCAATCATTTCACCCATTTACCAGGTATTTATGGAGTGCCCATGATGCTGGACACCATGCCAGAATGAGGGCCAAGGCCCACACACTCCGCCTGTCAGTGGAGCGTAAGTAACAGCGGGCGGACGTCAGACAAGCAACCAAGTGATGAGAACGCCGACTCAGGCACTGCGCTGGGGGAGTGCTGAGAGCCCACAGCAGGAGAGCCGGGGTGGGGGAGCGGAAGGGTGCCAGAGAAACACTCTGGAGAAGGGCCGGCAAAGAACTGAAGAACAAGAAGCGCCCAGCTCACTGTCACTCTCTTCCTTGTTAGTCAAGAGGGAGGGTGAGTGGGGAGAAGTCATCCAGGAATTGGGAACAGGATGCTTAAAGGTCCTAAGGCTGAAAGGAGCTTGCAGCACTCAAGAAATCAAAGGGAGTTAAGTTTGAAATGAAGGAGCAAAAACCAAATGCCAACACAGTGAAATAATATCAGTATTATTTTAAAAAGTTTTGATCTTGCGGGCCCCTAAAAGGATCTTGCGGACTCCCATTTCAGGGACACATTTAGAGAACTGCTGATGTAGCCTGAGAAGGAGCCAGAGGCATGAAATGAAAGAAATCAGAGTACAATGTCCACACAAGTCAAAGAAGAATTTTCAAGGAGGAAGTGATTATGTCACATACAGCTGAGACGTCAAGACGAAACTGAAAAGTACCCAATGACAAAGGTCCGATTGGAAAGAGTTGAAAAAAGACTAGGAGGTAACTAAGTAGAGCAGAAATCTGGGTGGAAGAAAGGTATTTTTTACGATGGGCAAGACCCAAGCAGGTTTAAGTGCTGGCAGGGAGAAGCTAGCAATCTAAGAGAGAATGTAGACATCTCAAGATGAGAGAGGGAAGCGGGGGAGGGGGCGTCTCGATAGTGAAAGCAAACGTATGCCTGCACTCTAGTCTCTTCCAAAGGAAAGGGAGAAAGCTGGACCTTAAAATAAAATACAATCATGGCCCCAAAACAACTCAATATTCCAGAATACTCCTAGGTCTTAGTGAAAAAAGACTGTACTTTTCAGAAACTATACCCCACAATTCCCCTCCCAAAGCTTGGAGCAACAGCAACAACGAAGCAAACCCCCCTCAAAGGGCTGTGTTCCCGATGCCCCTGCCACCTCCCACCGGACGGGCTGGAAGCTAACCGCCCACCAGTGGAGTCTCCTTGCAACCAGCGGCCCCGTGGCCCAGGTCTAGACACTGTGACATAAGGGATGGTCTGCAGGGAGGTTCAGAGAAGGGTTTGTTCTTCTGATTAAAGGACCATCTCAGCTGAAGATGCCCTTTCTCCTTTCTGGAATGAATGTCTGGAACGGAAGCATCCATCTTGCAAATGTGACAAATATATCATGAAAAGTCAGTAGCTAAGGATGATGGAGGGTGACAGCGTCAGCAAGTGGAACTAAAGGCTCATCCCCGGGCTTTCTGGGCAAGAAAAGAACCTCTTATTTGTTTAGACCACCATTAGTTGTTTGTTTTCCCTCTGCAGCTGAAAGCATTCCTGAAGGACATACTCAGATGACCTCACTTTGGCATCAATTAAAAGTAGGCTGATTATTCTCTGGCTACAACATACAGAAAAGGGTCCCTCTGCTAAGATTCTGAGACATTAACATTCAAGTCTACAGGTGTGGCTGATAAAAGACAATCTCTTGTTTTACGGATTGTACAAAATGTGTTCATGCTAAGCAATTCTGGACACAAACCCGAGCGTAATCCAAATGAAGGAGATAAACCGTGCTAATACTCTTTCTACGCAAGAAGTAATTTTCCCTTTTCATCTACCCGGCAAACATTTACTTAGCATCTACAAGGTATCAGATACTGGGAATGAATAATGTAGTTTCAGAAATGATACTTCATTAGTACAGAGTGTAGGGTTCAAATAATAACAGAGGAGAAGGCTGGGTGGGGTCTATACCACTAAGCTAAGCAGATACATACTGGGATCTAGTGTATGTGATCGAGTGATGTCAACTGAACTGAATGGAGACAGCCCCTAGCGCTAAAGGCCTCACCATTAACTCTAACTTTGCTTGCAAGAAACAAGTTAATCAATAAAAAATAGGTAATAGTATGACCACTGCATCCCTCCAAAATAAGTCAGATAATATTTCACGAAAGTAAACGTTTAAAGAATAAAAAGAACAAACACTACTGAAGTCCTGCCTTCATTTTTACATCAATAAAAAAACAGTGCTCATAAACCATTTAGAAAGAGAGATGCTCAAAATAATGTCACAGTGAAGCCTCCTCAAAAGCATGTTCTGCAGCTGTTTACCAGAAGCATCACTTCATAACAAATATGCAAACACCATTAACCTTATTCAGATAAGAGGATGATCATGCAAACATAAAAATAACTACACTGGGATAGAGTGATTTTTAAGGTATGTATCACTGTTAAAAAATTAAGTGCTTGGCATTAAGCTGACAAATTAGTCTTATTTGAATTCTAAGACTAAAATAATTTTCTTAAGTAAGGCAAACGTTTTGAGTAGAGATCTAACTATAAAGTTACTAGTTGATCCTGGCTTCCTGGGATGAAAAATAAGACTTGTGAAACAAAACTATTTCTAACCGTCTATAATTAAGACACACCCCTTAACTAATAATCCTTCAAATAAATTAAACAAAAGAAAACTCACGACCTGGACATCTATGTCTTAAAAACCTGGTTCTCGGCTTTGAAATGTACGTTATACAGCCTTTACTCTTATACATCTTCAAAGACACTCCAAGTCACAAGATGCATTCACATCTGACTTAGGCTTCAAGGGGACAAAACCAAACAGGAGTTAAGTTTATTTACCTTAGATTTCTTAAGTCAAGTGATTCCTGCTTGAATCTGCATGCATCAGGCTGAACACCAAAGCTGGTTACAAAGGACACTCTTCTGGCAGGAATATGTTTTTCTCTGGAATTCTGAATAGTCATTTTCAGATCATACACCACATGGGTGGAGACACTGACTGAGGCCTAACGTTCCACAGGTGTAAAGGGCTGTGATGGTGGCTCCTCTTTCAGTTTTTATATTTAAGGTAATTAGGATAAAACACCAAACCACTCGCTTGAAAGGGGCAATTGTGTTGTGCTGTTGTAGGTAGGGAAGTGGGTCTAATTTCAATCAACTACAACGACCTGTTCTTGGTTCTGGCAGCCGCCGCAGTGTACACCATATAAGGAACGACGATTAGTAAAGATACTTAACGATGCAAATGTGCCTGTTCCACTTTTCTGATGCATAAACAGATACAGGGGTAATGTTTTCAGTTTTTTTTCCCTGGTGTTTTCAGCAAGCTCATTTGAACTACATATAAGGCATTTCTCTTCTTTAAAAAGGTCTTCCCTTCTTTTGTGGATAACAGGTTTGCTTATCCAAGCAAATATTCTATTTGTGTCATTTAAAGATCTTCAAAAAATAATGCATTTATTTCATTCAATATGTAATACTTACATTTCACCAAGCACTAAATTACAAAAGAGCATCTGCACAAAGGCTGCAATACACAGAGAAACATTATAAGATTACAAGATTTGCCTGCCATGGGGTTATATATTAAAATCACTCATTAAATGAGTAACAGGAAAAAAGTCTGGACAAAGTACCGGAAACTGAACTTAGATGAAAATCAGAATCCTTAAAAATTATTTTCTACATGAGCACTAATTATACTTAGAGTTCAGTAACACTGTAAACTAAAATATTTATTCTTTAAATTTTGATTTAACCAGAAGGCTATATAAAAAATGTTTTAAAATCGTTTAAAACAATTCAGTTTTAAATGCTGCATCACAGCAATTCCTTCTTAAGTTATTTACCTTGAATCAGGATCAGGATCCAGCAAAATGAACAAAACAAACCTAGATACGCTGTAACCTAGATATTTTCTAATTCTGCTCCTCCTTGATATCCGTAAAAATTCCCAGACAGCTTTTTAAAAATTAAAATAATGCATTTTTTTAAAACTGGGGGGAAAAAAATGAGACCTCAGAGTAATGACATACTCTAACGCAAAAGACCAGTTTCGGAAGTAATGAACTAAACATGCTGCCTTACATTTTTTTAAAGCTATATCACAGCTGTAATGTATTTTTGCTTACACTTAAAAAGAAAAAAAACAAACAAACAGAGAAAATGCTTACCAGTTTATCTAAAGGCCAACTTACCTGTTCATTACTGATGCATGACTCAATCACTTTTCTATGATTCCTAATATTATCACTTAAACTTACTTATATTACTACGGAAAACTATATAAGAAACTTAAAATAACTTCATCCAAAGGAAACAACCTAGAATAACCGTGCTTCCTGTGGTAATTCTTTCTTTCCTATCAACTCTTTCCTCATATTTCATGTCACATTTGGCCTGCATCAGGTTACTTTCTAACCTAATCTTGTAAAACATATTGTGAATCCTAAATTGTACCATTCCAACAAATAAATCTTGATAATGCTTATAGATTTGTGTAAATGCACAAATTCTGGAGAAAGAAGACACTCTTAATCAAGTCTGAATAAGAAAACCAGCTTTGATGTGTCCACCACTGTTGAGGCTGAGTGATCACAAAAACTCTGTAAGAAACTAGTAGCCTCCTGTTTGCCAACTTACAAACCAGGCCTCGCATGCTTCCTCTGATTCCATGTAAAATGCACCATCCTAGAGGAAAAGGATGACGATTTTTGTGTTTAACTTTTTGGCCTCATCATAATGTCATTTATAGCAAGAGTTTTTTGGTGGGCTTGTTAACAAAGAACCAGCCTGACAGCCCTCACACAGTGGTAGCTGGCATTTGGTAACCTAATGATTTGTTTGCCAAAATCCAACTGAGCAAACGTGGAGCTGTGACATTCATTTTCTAGAGCTGAACTTTGGAAACTTTCACATAAACTCTAAAGAACTTCAGTGCTGTCTTACACGTTCTGCCAAATGGCATTACCGAGAAAAAGAATTTAATTTCTAGTCACAGTCCACTGTTCTGCAGGCAGTATCTTACTATTCATTTTAATCTCGTTGAACTGGTCATATCCTTTTTAGAGACCTTTCAATACTGAAGATCAGACCTCAAAAAAAAAAAAAATATATATATGTATCAATTTTACTTTCTGGTCTCCCTGACAATGATCAGCCAACTCCAGTCACGTTATGTTTTATACTACAAGGACAATCTCTCACCATCCTCGGGACTATCAAAGTCAACTTTCTTCAAGGTAGATCTTAACTGTAGATGTAAGAACCTAATACAAGATACCTAGCCCACTGGTCAAATCTTATCTTTTTTTTTTTTTTTTTAAAGCTTGGCTTTATAATACTTTGATGTACGCACAAAAAGTTAACAGTCTTTCCGAGACGGTTACCCCTTAAAACCCAGTGAGAATGAGACAGTGAGTCTCCCTGGGCACTTACTTAGTCAGCCCGATGTGAACAGCCTAGGTCCGCTGGAAGATTAAACAAAATTGACCGCCCCTATTTCAAAAGAAACCTCACCATTTCTTTTTTACAGCCCTCGATTCGCCATTTGCAATTGTAAAGTCAAAGGGCAGGCTGGCAGAAGGTACAGGGACGACTGCGGCCGTTTGGTAGTTTTCCTCCTCCCACGGGGGGAACCATAGGGTTCAACACGGCTCACTTTCCCTAAGACCAAGCACCGTGACTGTTTAAGGCACAGAAGGGCTGGCCTCAGAGCTCCACGTCCCGGGCCGGGGTCTGATCTTGCCTATCTCACGCTCGGCAAACCCGAGGGGAGCCCTAAACTCCGGCAGCATCCTCACCAGTGGCTGCGCTCCCGGACGGCGCCCCCGGCGCCTCGGGTGCGGGAGTGCCCCGGACCGAGCCCGCGCCTGCGTCCCCCGCCTGCAGGCTGGGGTGGGGGGCGCCGGACCCCCTGGGAGGCCGGGGACCCCTGCTCCTTCCCGGCCCCCCTCCCCACTTCCCCGAACTCCGGGCGCAGCCGGCCAGGGGCGCGGGCACTCACCGCGATCATCACCGTGTCCTCTCCCTGAAACTTCGCGAGGTACTTGTCGCTGCGGGTCACCTCGGACTCTTTGAGAGGTCTGAAGCGACACATCACTTTGATGTTGCACTCCGCCGGGTCCACCATCTAATTCGGCGCCGGGGCCGGAGGCCGGGAGCCACTCCCCGTTGCTCAGGCTTGGAGGACGCGGGCCGCCCCGGGTTCACAGGGCTCGCGGGGGCCGAGGCTCCCCGGCGGGGGTGTGCGGGGCGTCGGGGACCCCGCGGGCAGCGCCCGCGCCGGCACCGTCGTCCGCAGGCTCACTTCCGACCCATCATGGCAGCCATGGCGGCGGCGCCGGGCGGAGCGGCGGCGGCTCTCAGCTTCTCCTCGCCGGCGGCCCTCAGCTTCTCCTGCCGGCGGGGCAGGCTGCGGGGCTGCGGGGCTCTGGGGACCGGCACGGCGGCCCCTCCTTCCTCCTCCCAGAGAGCAGGCCCGGCCCACCGTCGGCTCGCCGGCTGCCTCCCGATTGCTCCCGAGGCCGCGGACGCGTGGTGTGCGCCGGGATAGGCGGCGCGGGAGGCACAATGCGCACGCGCGGGAGGCACAATGCGCACGCGCGGGAGGCACAATGCGCACGCGCGGGAGGCACAATGCGCACGCGCGGGAGGCACAATGCGCACGCGCGGGAGGCACAATGCGCACGCGCGGGAGGCACAATGCGCACGCGCGGGAGGCACAATGCGCACGCGCGGGAGGCACAATGCGCACGCGCGGGAGGCACAATGTGCACGCGTGGAGCCGGCGCCCCGGCGACTAACCCGCGGCCCCGCCGCCCATCCCGCCGCCGCTCTTATTATTAATTTCTAAGTGAAGTTTTAACTCCCTTACACTGCCCTTCATCTGAATCAACACGTACCTTTTCTTCCCTTTATCTTCCCAATGTATTTCTATCATCATTTAAAAATTAGGATACAATAAAATAAACAAGTTCTTACTGTATAGCACAGGAAACCATATTCAATATCTTACAATAACCTAGAATGAAAAAGAATATGAAAATGAATGTATGTATGTATACATATGAATGAACTATTATGCTGTACTCCAGAAACTGACACACATTGTAAACTGACTATACTTCAATTAAAAAAAAAAGAACTTGAATAAAATTAGTATACAGTATTTGCATTCTAAGTGATTGCTATTCACAGCTTAGCCACATAGTGTACTATGATTACATTTGTACAACTTTTTGTTTTTTCTGGAGTTAATAATTGCCTCACTTCCCCCGAGTTGTTTACTGCTGACACAGTCCAAATCTCCACCAGGCCTGCCCAGGTGAATGCAGGCGCAGGGAGGTCAGGCACAGGTGAGGGAATGCCCAGGAAACGGCTGGCCCAAGAGAGCAAAGACCCACAAGACGTCAAATCCAGTTGAAGGTAGCATCAGAAGAGGGCATGCACAGTAGAAGGCAGGACCAGGTGAAGGCTGGCCGAGGAGAGGGCTGGCCAAGAACAGTGCAGTCCCACATGAGGTCAGGTACAGGTGAAGGCAGACTCAGGAGAGTGTAGGACCAGGAGAGTGCAGGCCCAGGTGAGCGCAGGCCCAGGATACAGATGGCCCAGGAGAGCAAAGGCCCACATGTGGTCAGGTCCAGATGAAGGCAGGCTCAGGAGATGACAGTCCCAGGAGAGGGCCGGCCCAGTTGAGTGCAGGTCCAGGGCAGGTCAGGCATGGGGGAGGAAATGCCCAGGAGTGGGCTGGCCCTGGTGAGGACAGGACCATGTGAGGGGTGGCCCAAGACAGGGCTGGCCCAGGAGAGCAAAGGTCCACATGAGGTCAGGTCCAGGTGAAGGCAGGCTCAGCACAGGGTAGGACCACTATAGGGCAGGCCCAGGAGAGGGCAGGACCAGGGGATGGCAGGACCAAGAGTGTGCAGGACCAAGAGAGGGTCCTGCCTGCTCCTGTGCCTGGCTTCTCCTGGGCCTTCCCTCACCTCAGCCTGCCCTCAATTGTGCCTAACCTCACCTGAGCCTGCCCTCACCTGGTCCTGCCCTCTCATGGGCCTTCCTTATTCTGGTCCTGCCCTCTCCTGGGCCTGACCTCACCTGGCCTGCCCTCTCCTCGGCCTGCTGACTCCTAGGACTGCCCTCTCCTGGCATGCCAACTTCTGGGCCTGCCTTCACATGGTCCTGCCATCTCCTGGGCCTGCCCTCAACTGGTCCTTCACTCTCCTCTTCCTGCGCTCTCCTCAGCTTGCCTTCTGCTGTTTCTGCTCTCACCTGAGCATGCCCTCTCGAATCAGGCCCAGGAGAGGCAGGGCCAGTTGGAGGGCAGGACAAGGTGAGGGCAGGCCCAGGAGAGGGCAGACCCACGAGAGGGCAAGCACAGCAGAGGGCACACCGAGGTGAGGGCAGGCCTTGGTGAGGACAGGAATATGAGAGGGCAGGACCAGGAGAAGTTAGGCCTAGGAGACAGCAGGACCAAGTGAGGGCCGGACCAGGAGAGGGCAAACCCAGAATAGGTCAGGCCAAGCTGAGGGCAGAATCCTAACATGCGCTCACCTGGTCCTGCCCTCCCCTGGGCCTGCCCTATACTGGTCCTACCCTGTGCTGAGCCTGCCTTCACCTGGACCTGACCGCATGTGGGCCTTTGCTCTCCTGGGCCAGCCCTGGTCCTCGGCCTCCCCTCACCTGGTCCCGTCCTCTCCAGGGCCAGCGCACTCCTGGGCATTCCCTCCCCTGTGCCTGACCTCCCCTGGGTCTGCAGTCATCTGGGCCTGCCCTCTTATGTGCCTGCCATCTCCTGAGCCTGGCTTCACCTGGATCTCAACTCATGTGAGCCTTTGCTCAGCTGGGCCATTCCTATCATGGACCTGCACTCACTGGGGTCTGCACTCTTCTAGGACTATCATCTCCTGGGCCAGCCTTGTCTGGGCCTCCCCTAACCTGGCCCTGTCCTCTGCAGGGCCAGCCCTCTCCTGGGCATTCCCTCCCCTGTGCCTGACATCTCCTGGGCCTCTCCTCACCTGGGCATACCCTCAACTGGGCCTGTCCTCTCTTGGCCCTGCACTCTCCTGGTCCTGCCATCTCCTGAGCCTGCCTTCACCTGGTCCTGACTTCATGTGGGCCTGCACTCTCCTGGGCCTGCCCTCTTGTAGGCCTGCTCTCACGTGTTCCTGCCCTGTTCTGGGCCTGCCCTCACCTGAGCCTGCCTTCTCCTGGACCTGACGGCATGTGGGCCTGTGCCCTCCTGGGCCAGTCCTATCCTGGCCCTACGCTCGCATGGGCCTGCATACTCCAGGGCCAGCCCTGTCCTGGTCCTCCCTTCAACTGGTCCTGCCCTCTCCTGGGACTGCCCTCAGCTGGTTCTGACCGCACCTGGGCCTGTGCTCTGCGTGGCCTGCGTCACTTGGTTTGCCCTCAGGTTGGCCTGTCCTTTTCTGGGCCTGCCGTCACCTAGTCCTGCTCTCTCCTGGGCCTGCCCTCTTCTGTTTCTGACCTTAGCTGCACATGCCCTCATGTGGGCTTACCAACTCCTGATTCCCCTCACCTGGGCCTGCCCTGATCTGGTCCTGTCCTCTTCTGGACCTGCCCACACATGAGCCTACCAACCTGGGCCTGCCCTCCCCTAGGCCAACCCTATCTTTTGCCTGCCCACCTCTGGGCCTGCCATCTCCTGGGACTGCCCTCCCCTGAGCCTGCCCTCTACTGGGCCAGCCCTCTCTTGGCCGTGCCTACTCCTAGGCCTTCCCTCTCCTGGGCTGGCCCTCTCCTGGTCCTGCCCTATCCTGATCCTGCCCTCTCCTGGTCTGCCCTCACTTGGGCCTGCCCTCTTTTGTGCCTGCCCGCTCTTGGGTCTGACCGCACCTGGGCCTGCCCTTCCTTGGCCTGCCATCACCTGGTCTGCCCTCAGCTTGGTCTGTCCTCTCCTAGGCCTGCCGTCTCCTGCACCTGTCCTCACCTGGGCCTGCCTTCACCTGGTGCTGCTCTCACCTGTTCCTGCCTTTATGTGGGCCTGCCCTCTCCTGGGCCTGCCCTCACCATGTCCTGCCCTCAAACAGGCCCTGTCCTCTCCTGGGCCTGATAGGAGAGGGCATGCTCAGGTGAGAGCAGAAACAGCAGAAGGCAAGCCGAGGAGAGCACAGGAAGAGGAGAGCGAGGACCAACTGAGGGCAGGCCCAGGAGAGGGGAGGACCATGTGAAGGCAGGCCCAGAAGTTGGCATGCCAGGAGAGGGCAGTCCTAGGAGTCAGCAGGCCGAGGAGAGGGCAGGCCCAGCTTAGGGCAGGCCCAGCTTAGGGCAGGCCCAGGAGAGGGCACTCACAGGAGAGGGCAGATTCAAGAGACGGGAGGCCCAGGAGAGGGCAGGACTAGGTGAGGAAAGACCCAGGTGAGGGCAGGTCCAGGAGATGGCAGGACCAGATGAAGGCAGGCCATGGGGAGGGCAGGACCTACTGAGGGCAAGAACAGGAAATGGCAGTCCCAGGAGAGGGCAAGTCCAGTAGAGGGCAGGCCCGGGATAAGGAATGCCCATGAGAAGGCAGGACCAGGTGAGGGCAGGCTCAGGAGAGGGCAGGCCCAGGAGAGGACGGGCCCAGGTAAGGTTAGGCACAGTTGATGGCAGGCTCAGGTGAGGGATGGCCCAGGAGAAGCCAGGCACAGGAGCAGGCAGGCCCTGGAGAGGGCAAGCCCATGAGAGGGCAGGCCCAGAAGAGGGCAGGACCATGTGTGGTCAGGCATAGTTGACAGCAGGCCCTGAGAGGGCAAACACCGGAGAGGGCAGGCCTTGGTGAGGACAGGAATATGAGAGGGCAGGAACAGGAGAAGTTAGGCCTAGGAGATGGAGGGAGCAAGGGAGGGCCAGACCAGGAAAGGGCAAACCCAGAATAGGGCTGGCCAAGCTGAGGGCAGACTCCTAACCTGCGCTCACCTGGGCATGGCTCTCCTAGGCCTGTCCTCTACTGGGCCTACCCTCATCTGGTCCTGCCGTCTCCTGGGTCTGCCCTATCCTGGTCCTGCAGACATCTGGGCCTGTCCTCTCCTGGTCCTGCCCAATTAAGTCAGAATGCCTCAGGGTGGGATCCAGACATCAGTGTTTTTTAAGTTCCTCCAGGTGATTCTGATAGATGTTGAGGGTTATGAACCACTGATCTCAATATTTAATAGGCAAATCTACAAACATCCTCTTTCCAAAATGAATGTGCTTAGCAAAAGCCATAGAGATACTTTGTCTCTGTGCAAGAGAAGGGAAATAAAGCTCATTGCATCTATTAGATGTCAAGATGTTACCGTGTCTATTTTACCGAGGGATGAATGAGGGCACATATTTGTTAAGTAGCTTGTTCAAAGTCAGAAGCAAATCCACCCACCCTGAGGCAGACTATGCAAGCTGGGGCCTCAGGCTAGACCCTGGGTCTAGGGTGAGACCGTGACGCTACCTGCCATGTAAAGTGTGCACATCAGTCTTGTCTCCACAAAAGCAGTTCTTTAAATTCGGCCTCAGCTCTTGTGAGTGACATCACCAGCTGGCAGACCTCAAGTACATTCAACCAATAAGAATTCAGCAAGGCCAATATCATGCACAGAATAGTTTGTACACACTAGCTCACAAGGTGGAAATTAAACTAGTTGTAGAGGGTGTGGCATACTATAAAAAAACATAAAAAATTCATTACCTCAAAATACAAATCAGAAATTTTTAATCACCACAAATGGAAGATATTATGTTACGGGTAAAAAAATATTTAAATCAGATGACGCAACAAAACCAAAGCAGTGAATTAGTCCTCACTTCATATACCTTCTGGCATTGGTTCCCTATTTATTAAGTTTCAGAGCCAGAATCTGAATCCTCCTCTGCCTGATCCGAAAGCTTAGGCACTTAATGCTACTTTCGATGATTAATTCTTAGGTAACTATTCAATAGGAGCAAAAAACTTCTGCAGAAGGATTCATCAAAGCACTACCTTAATTGGGGAAAAAAAGTTGGAAAATACAATAACAACAGTAATAATAACATTAATGACAGTGTCTAACAGTTAATGAGAGCTCCCTGTGTTCTTGGGACACTGTGCTAAGAACTTTACGTGTATGGTTCCATTTTAATTATATGTTGTAGAAATAAGCATAATAATATATAATCCCCCAATCAGGTGTTGTGGAAATCATCAAATGCTCTAGTTCCCCTTTCTAATGAGGTTAGTTTGTACTTCTGTTCCCCTTTGTTGGTGGGTGGAGCCATGTAATTCTGTCAGGAGAGTTGTAAACAGGTGACATATTGTTGCTTTGTGGTTCTGAGTCCCTAAGTAACAGCAGTGAGCAGAGCCACAGCAACAACAACCCCTCCTGCCACCAATTAACCCATGATGCGCATGTAACACGGGGAAGAACTAAACCTTTGTTTTTTAAAACCATTGAGACTTGGGGTTGTTTGTTATGCAACATATAACCTATGCTGACTGATACAAACATATTATCTCATTTTAACCCTGACAACATCCCTCAGGGACTAGTACTGATTTCATTTTATAGATGTAGAAACTGAGTCTCCGGAGGTTAAATTGCTCACTTTCCCAAGGTCACAGAGCAATGTTTTGAATGGGGCAGGCTAACCCAAAGACCATTAATCACTTTACTAAGGAAATGGCATATCCACTTCAAAGGACTACTATGAAATCAAGATCACTTATTTCAAAGGTAACGTGAAAACAGAGGAAGCATACGCATGATGAAATAATAAATGAAAGAATCAGATTACCAAATGGTAGGAGCATTGCATTTGCAATTATATCTATAACATCTGAGGTGAACCAAACCAGGAAGGAAATGTGCAGAAGTGGAGATGGTGGTTGTATGAGAACAGTGGAGATCATGTGTGACTTGTCAAAACTTTCTCCAGTGTTATTTCAACACTTTTTCATTAATAAAACAAATCTATCTTCTTTTTCAAATGCCTCCGTCTGCACGATGTCAAACACGTGGGCAGAAGGTAAAAAAGTGCCATCCATCAGCAGCGTGCCTCTCCTGTCCAATATCAGGCATCTGGAAAGTCTGAATGAGCCAAATGACTGAATTTTTCATGCTTGACTGAAGACTTTGGGGAAGACAGATCTTTCTGACTAGTTTGTGAGCTTCATAGAGAAGCTGACTTGGGTAGAAATTCTGTGGACAGCAATGCCCTGCTGATGAAAAGCAGGAGAGGGAGTGGACACAGTCTCCCAAGCAAATTGGATAAAAGACATTGTCCTGGTCAGCCAGCTTCTGATGAGAAACTGCTCCCTGCGGAGTAGACATTTAGTTGGTGACAGGTGTTGAGTTTATGGGGCAGGTATACTCTAGCCAGGCCCTGTGGACCCCCACCTCTGAATATGGGAAGCTCTGGGGATTATTCCAACCGACCTGAAGGAAACAGTACTCAGGTCAATATTCATCAAAATACAGAGCACATCCAGTCCCCAAACAGGCATGCCCATTAGCCCATTATTCTGGAGACCGTCTATGAAAACTGTCATGTTGGGATTATGTGACCACCTTCACCCAGACCGCACAGAGGCCTCTGCAGGAGAGCACAGGGATAGATGAGCTACAGACCTGTGAGTAGCCTCTGACTCGGTCTAGCTAGAAAGCTCTACTTGAAGGAAAATGTCATCTCACAAGTCCAACCCAACTCTCTCTGGTGGGGGCAGTAACCCAAGAGGATAGCGAGAATGAAAGCAGGAAGACACACAGGGAGGGCTGAGCTGAGAACGTGTCCCGGTCACCATTATGGCAGTGCACTGGACACACTCTTGCCTCTGGAGGCAGATGGGCAGGACTGAACTGACTTGGTGGTTAGCAGTGTTGGATCCTAGAGGATCTTTCAGTTCCCAAGTTATCTTCCAGTCTCAAGGTTGTGAGGCTGTGTGGTTGGTCCCTGGGTACCTTGTCTGGAGATGATTCCTGGGGTCGTTCCTATAACCTGGGATCTCCTGGAAGGACGAGACGCCTTGTCCAGGGAGCTGGTCTAGGACAGGGATGGGACAATGGAGGGACATGACCACCAAGTCCTGCAGATACACTTCCAAGTCTAACTGGTTGGGCCAGGAGTTGGCAAACTTTCTCTATAAAGGGCCATATAGTATTATAGTAAATATTTTCAGCTTTGAGGGCCAAATAGTCTGTCACAATGATTCAACTCTGCTGTTGTGGCTTGAAATCAATCATAGACAATGTGTAAATGAATGGATATGGCTGTGGGCCAATAAAACTTCACTTACAAGAACAGGCACAGGCTGGACTGAGCCCAGGGGCTATAGTTCGCCGACCCCTGGGCTGGGCCATTGGCTTCCTCACCCTGATGGTGACACGTCCAGAGGCATCTCAAGGATGGTGTGCCCGCAGCTCCCTGAATGAGTCTCCTGCACACACGCAGCTGTTCCTGGCAGTAGAGGGACTGGCTGGGGACAGCAATAGCATCGGTCTTCGGCAGGTGTCACTTTCTTCCACTTTGTGGCCTGTAAGTCTTCTCAGCTCCTGGATTCCAGGGACAGACTGATAATGAGGAGATATAGGGGTGACAGTGGGCCTGGCTCCAGAGCCTTGCCTCTCTTAACAACTCCTTTTGCCTTCTGGGGAAAAACAGCTTCCTAAGGTGAGGGGAGATGGTGACTGCTTCAAGAAAACACCATCTGTGAAAATGAGAAACCTACTTTGGACTCCACCCATCCTCTTCTAAACCCTCTTGTTCACACAAGAGTAGATTTCCAACAATGCCCAACCACTTTCATAGCGACCACCTCGCCCAGACATGCCACACGGTCAAAGCCTCTGGCCTCAGCTCCAGGTACTGGCAGACGACTATCTATGCTTGGGTATTCAATCAATGCCTCTTGATTTCCATTCCCCAAGGGCCCCAGATCTGTTCTTCCTCCAGTTTTCCACATCATTAAAACGTCACCTTCAATTACTCAATGGCTCAGACCTAAATCCAAGGGATCTTTGATCTCCCTTACCTCGTACATCTAATCCATCGGCAAGTCTGATCACTTCCATCTCCAAAACTAATATCAGATCTTTTCTCCTGCCTCTTTCCCCACCCCCACCTCCAGAGCTCCAGCCTCATCATCATTCCTTGCAATAGCTTCCAAAGTACTCTTTTTACTTCTCCTCCTGCCCCTCACAGTCCACTCTCCATTCATCAGCTGAAGTGATATTTTTTTAAGAGAGAAATGGGGCTTATGTTTTATCCCTCACCCCCTGCTTAAATCCTCCCTTAACTTCCCAAAGCTCTTAGAATGAAGCCCAGAATGCTGATATGGCACACAGGCCCGGAGTAACCTGACTCCTGCCCACTCCTCCAGCCCCAACACGCCACACCCTCCTCGCTCACAATGCTCCTTCCACGCTGGGCTCCTTTCTGTTCGTTGGTTACAGCAGACCTCGCCACCCTCCAGACTGTTCCTCTTGCTGTTCCCTCTGCCTGGAATGCTCTGCATGATTGACTTATTCTGACTCCTCCGATCTCAGTACAAATGCACCTGCTCACAGAAGCCACCGTATCTACAGCCTGCCCCCGGTCACTGCCATGCCACACTGTCTGTTTCCTTCAGGGCCCTTATCTTAGTCTGAAACCATCTTTCTGGATGTTTGTTTACTTGTTAACTCTCTCCCTAGAATCTAATCTCCAGGAAAACAGGAATCTTGTCAGTCTGTTCTGCTGTCGCCTCTGGGAGTTCCTGCCCCAGAGTCTGTGTTCGGTAAACACTTGTTGATTGACTGAATAAGTAACCTCACCCCACAACATGGTGAGAGGAAAGCCAGTGGTCCTCCTCTCCTTCTTCTTCCCACTCACCCAGAACTCTGGGTCTTAATTACTTGGCTCGCATTTCCAGCTCATAGGAGAATAGAATGTACCCTTTTATGTATCTGTGTGTACATGATAAGAACAGATCACAGGAGATCGTCCCTCTTAATAAACCTTAAGTGTGCAGTCCGGTATTGTTAACGACAAGCACAGTGCTACACAGCACCCCTCTAGAACTTGTTTGTCTTTCATAGCCAAAACTTCACATCCTCTGAACAGCAATTCCCCATTCCCTGCCTCCCTCAGCCCTTGGGACCCACCATTCTGCTTTCTACGTCTGAGTTTGACTACTGTAGATACCTCCTATGAGTGGAATCGTGCAGGATTTGTCCTTCTGTGGCTGGTTTATTTCACTTAGTGCAATGTTCTCAAAGTTCATCTGTATTGTTACCTATGGCAGGATTTAAGGAGGGACTTTTTGAAGTGTGCTGGGGGACCCACATAGATTCTGCTTCACAGCCAAGGGCAGCAGGAGTTTGGAAACTAAGGAGGTATGAGGCACAAGAGCCCAGAGCAGCAGTGGTCTCCATCGGCCTTTACTCCAAGGAAACCCCTTGACCATGAGTTTTGGTGTCCTTGCTCTGAGAGGGGATCAGTAATAGCTGCCTCACAGGGTTATGGTCAGGATGAAATGCAACAACCTTTTTGGAGCTAACTTGGTACAGAGAAACTCGAGAATCTTGGAGCAGGGGCAGGGTTTCAGGGTGCTGCCTTGGTGGGCGTGTTAATCAGTGTCTGTTAAAAGGAGAGCATCCAAAGACCTTCTGGAAGCATGCAAGCTCCAGGGTGCAGAAACTCTGTTTTACCCTTGCTGTCTTCCCAGTCCCTAGAACAGGGACTGACACAGAGCAGGCACTCATGACCCAGGGGAAGCAGTCTGTGGAAGCCAAGTGTCATTACTTGTTGTTAGTCAAGAATGAGAGAGACAGAAATCAAATGAGTCTGGGTTAATACTGCTCAAATCCTTTACTCTCAGCTATACTAATAAAAAAAAAAAGAGAAAGAAATAGAGAAAAAGTGTAAGTGAGTATAGTCAGGACTGTAATGAATTATCTTGAACCTGTGTGGAGTTGATGCAGGATTTAGCACTAGGAACCCTGTTCTTCTGGACTGTCATTTCACCTCTTGCTCATCTCTCTCCCGTTTGGACTCAATATATTTCCCAGCAGCAAGCCTGCCATATTACTTTTCTACCATGTTTCACTTCCCTCAGACAGACTCTGGGATTAACTTGGGCAATCCATTCTGTTCAGATGAGGGAACTCTTCATTTGGTCTAATGAATGTGGAAACACTAGTAAATTATTCACTCGGAATCAGTCGCTCTTTGTGACCCGGGTGAGAACGCAGCAGCCCAGCCTCCAGCCTCTCCACCTCCTGCCCTGGCGCCTAATGCCTGTCTGTTCAGTCCTGAGAGCTGCCAATTTGCTCCTCGGTCAGTTTCCAAAGCAGAGCCATTCACGGTAGTCATTTAGGTGTCTAGACATAGCCTCAGGCACAAACCAGGGACTACTACTGACTTGGGCTGTTAGTCTGAGCTGTCTCAGCGAGGTTCAGTGTACGGATGAAATCGAGGAGGGAGGAGGGTCTCAGAGGCCATCTGGTTGCAGCTCCATCCAAAGCAGCCCTTATGTGAAAATGTCACGAGACTCTGCCTGTGATGTTTCTTTTGCAAGAAAAACTCCCCTGCTCTCCCCCTACCCCTTTTTTTGGCTTATTTATTTCTCAAGATTTAGCATGGGTACTTCCGGGAAATCTTCCATGATCTCACTGACCGAGTCAGGGGTCCTTCTCCTGACTCTAGTGCTGGCCCCTAACACAGCTCTAAACTTGCTCTCTCCTCCTCCACTACACTGAGCCCTCCCCCAATGACATGGACTTTTCTTCTTCATTGATCACCTGTGTCTAAAACAGGACCTATCCTGGAAGCATCAGTGAATTTGGGGCTTGAATAAGTGAAGCAACTTTCTGACAATCACAACACCTAAGAAGCAGCAAAACCAGATTATGAGTCAACTTGGAAGTATAACAAACAACCCCGAATCTCAAGGCAAAAACAACATATGTTTACTTTATACTCACGTTGCATGTTGGCAGCTGCAGACAGCTGTGGCTCTACTCAGCTCTGCTCTACATGTCTTCTGGGACCCAGGTGAAAAAGTACCCTCTGTGTGCAATACACCCAACCTTAGGGCAGAGGGGAAGAGCAAAAGGCTAATACAAACTACACACTTAAAAGCTTTTGCTCAGATATATAATATGTCAAGTTCCCTCAAGTTGCATTGTCCAAAGCAAGTACCATGGCAAAGCCCAAAGTCAGTGGGCCAGGAAGTTAATACACTCCTTCTTCAGGGAATATTTCAGTAAAATGAAACAGTCTACCACACCAGGACTATGTGACTCCAAAGTGGCCTGTCTTTGCTTTACACTTTCCTTTTCGCTCAGAAGCCCCTTCCCTAGGCTTGAACCTTGGGAAACAGGGAAAAGGGAGGGATCCAGGTGTAGAAAGGAAAGCAGGAGGGGAAGAATCATTATGACACCTTTCTGGAAAAAGCTATGTTTATCTTATATCTTGATGCAAAATTGGCAATGTCTATACCATCGCGGCACGAGGAGAACCAGGATGTAAGTTTCACAACTTCTATAACTGACTTCACGCATTTTTGGCAATCCTATCACATTTCATGGACTCATACCTTTTCCTTCTCCTTGGAGAACCATGTTCTCAAAACACAATGCTTATAGAAATAACAGGAAACACATACAATGTAAGCTCAATTCTCTTCCCAAGTCTACATTTATGAGCCCCCAAAATATAAAGTGATATCAGAAAGAGCTGTACTGAGCTGGTGCCTACAACTTGAGCCAAGATTATGACAATATCCTCCAACTGAGAAATGACATGTCTCTTCAGGAATATAGGCCTGTCTTTCTTTCTTCCCTAAATGCCCTGCCTATTTGTGGCCCCTCTGGGTGCCATTCTGAATCCCTGAGTTGCTGGGAAAGAGAAGAAAGTCAGAGAGGGACTAATGTCTGTTTGCAAACTAGACTCTCTGACTAGTGACAGGCAACATGAAAAAGAAAAATCTGGAGATATTACTCAAGACTCTAGATTTCTGGACCCTAGAAAAATTGGAAGACGAAACAAGGTTAGCCTGCCTTCCCAGGTGGTAATATAATAGTTGGCTAGCTGAGTTATGGTGCAGCTGAGTGATGGGTGCCCCCGTTAACTGGGACATAAGCTCTGGTCTGTAGATGTACTGGGCACCCACCAAAGCCTAAATGTGTAGCTACCTACACATTCTAGCCTGCTTCACTCATTTATATAGTACCTATACGGCCCTGTGGTTTTCAACTCCTTATTTATTAAGTGCCTACTGTGAATGAAAGACTGTTCTAGAAGCTATTTATTCTCTTTGTTCAGTGGCCTTCCCCACAAACAATGCAAAAGACTGATCCTACCTTTCCAAACTTCTCACTCAGTTCACTGCTCTGCTGAGAGGGTCACATCATGACTTTGGGGCCAGAGTGACTGGTACCCTAAGGTCCAGGGAATGGTCTTGTTTAGGCCATTGATATCATTTACCTCTGGAGCATTCCCTATTAAAACTCATCCATGTTAACCCTTATTGTTCACATTTAGGATGATGATGAAGTTGCAGTAATATGGGGTTTTGATCAGACTGGCCCGGACTCAAATTCCAGCTCCAAGTCACACAATTCTCTCAGCCTGTTTCCTCGCTTGTAAAATGGGCGCATTAATTTGATCTTAATGGGTTGCTATGAAGATGGAATAAGAGATCATGTACATAAAAAGCAGACTACGCACCATAAAATAGTCAATAAATTTCAGTTTCCTTTCAAAGTCCCATCCACTTTACAGCCTCACAAAATATGAACACCTGATACATACAATAATTATACAGAGAGAATGTTAACTAACAGACATGAGTGGGAGTAGTGTCTCAATGAGAAAATGGAAAACAAGGTAGTTCCCTCTGCCTTCGGGGAGGAATGCGCTGTTGCCCTTGGGCACCACGCTCTATGTCTTGGCTTTCTGTGGACAGGCTAGTTCTGTCTGGAGCTGTGAAGGTGTTTTCTTATTTATTGTTTGCTTGTGTTTTTATTTCTCACCATTGCGCTTTGTTCTATAAAGTTGGTTGGGCACATGTTGTCCCATCTTACAGATACAGAAAGTAAGACTCAGGTGTCCTAGTCAGGACTCTTGGTTGCAAAAGCCAAAAGCCAGTCAAACTAGCTCTGGCTGGACAATCTAATGAACATGTGAGGCCCAGCCCCAGAGTACAGCTGAGACTTGCAGGGACAGAAATTGGCACACTGGGGACCCAGGCTGTTCTCTCAGCAGCCTCACAGTGCCTCTCATCAGTTTTTCTCTTTGAGTACTCAGCTTGCAATTGGTCCAATATGACCACAACGTAGCTCTACCCAACTCCTTTGTACGTATTAGCTTCCCACAGCCCAAGGTTAAGCCTCTCTCCTGGAGTCTGACGTTCTGACCCTGTTTCTAGGAATAGGATGCCAGGTAAAAGGCCCTACAATGTATACTGCACCTATTTTGTAAGTTGTTTTGTCCTCCAGCCATTTTTATAATAGAATTAAATAGAGGCAACTTTCAAAGTGACAATAACTTGGACTTTTCCAGAACCGAAAAAGGAATATATTAAGTTGTGGGTAAATCCAAATAAATATTAACTGTACAAATAATAATAGTAATGTGTAATTTGGGATGTTAAAAATACTAAACAACAATAGCCTTTAGTCAGAAGATAGTAATTGTTGTTAAAGTAAGTTGTAGTTAAAATTATCTCAATTATTTTGGTGGAAAGCATATATTTAATTTATTCTGTTAAATATACATAATATAATTTCTAAGGTAACACTAAAAGAACAAAAATGGGATGTGTAGCTTCCATACTACTTGAGGAATAATGAGTAGGTTTAGGGAGGAATCAATCCAAAAGAAGGCAAAATGTAGAACAGAATGGGAAAAAATAAAACAACAAGACCAATGGAAAGCACAAAACAAAATGGCAAAATAAAGTCCAATTCTACCAGTGAGCCCAATAAATATAAAATGACTACATTTTCCAGTTAAAATTTAAAAGGTTACCAGAATTTAAAAAGGATTACCAGAATAATAAAAGGTTATCAGGAAAAATAACGTCTTACATACTGTATATAAAACAGAAAGTAAATGAACAGAAAGTCTAAAACATAAAGATGGGAAAGATACATCATTTAATTACTAAACAAAAGAAAGCTCACGGCTCTATTAGCATTATCCGATTAAATGGACTTCAAAGTAAAAAGCATTACTGGAGAACCCAGAAGTGAACCCACGTTTAGATGGGAAATTACACTATGACAAAGGAGGCAAGAAAAGACAGCGCTTCAATAAATGGTGTTGGGAGAACTGGACAGATACATGCAGTAGAACTGAACTACTCTTTCACAGCATGCAGAAAAATAAATTCAAAATGGATTAAAGCCTTAAATGTTGTGAGGCCTGAAACCATAAAACTTCTATAAGAAAACATAGGCAGTAAGCTCTCAACATCAATCTTAGTAGTTTTTTTTTTTTTTGATATGTTTCCTCAGGCAAAGGAAACAAAAGCCAAAATAAACAAATGAAACTGTATCTGACTGAAAACCTTTTGCACAATGAAGGAAACTATCAACAAAACAAGAAGGCCACCTACTGAATGGGAGAAGATATTTGCAAATGAATATCAGATAAGGGATTAATATCCAGAGTATTAAGAAAAAAGCTCATGCAACTCAACATTTAAAAAAATATAACCCAATTAAAAAGTGGACAGAGGATCTGAACAGACACTTTTCCAAAGAAGACATACAGATACCCAACAGACACGTGAAAAGATGCTCAACATACTAATCATCAGGAAAATTCAAGTCAAAACCACCATGAGATATCATCTCACCCTTGTCAGAATGGCTACTATCAAAAAGACAACAAATAACAAGTGTTGGCAACGCTGTGGAAAAAAGCGAAACCTCCTGCACTGTTGGTGGGAATGTAAATTGGTGCCACCACAATGGAAAACATTATGCCTCAAAAAACTAAAAATAGAACTACCATATGATCCAGTAATTCCACTCCTGGGTATTTATCCAAAGAAAATAAAAACATTGTTTACAAAAGATATGTGCACCCCTGTGTTCATGGCAGTGTATTTACAATAGATAAGATATGGAAGAAACCGAAATGCCCATCAATAGATGAATGAATAAAGACAATGTTTATATATATATGTGTGTGTGTGTGTATAATATATATATGTGTATATATATATGTATACTATACACACACACATACACACACACACACACACAATAGAACACTGTGCATGTGCTGGGCCATAAAACAAATATTAACAAATTTAAAAGAATTGAAATAATGTAGGGGATGTTCTCTGAATACAAGGGAATTAAATAAGAAGCTAGTAATAAAAATATACCTGGAAAATCCAAGATATTTGAAAACTTAAGCAAATATTTCTAAATAATCTATATGAAAGAAGAAATTGCAAGAAAATTAGAAAATACTATGAGTTGGCGGAAAACAAAAACAAAACATATCAAAATTTGTGAAATGAAGCTAAAAGAATGCTTTGAGAAAAAATGTATACCTTTATTTCCTTATACTAGAAAAGAAGAAAGTTCTAAAATCAGTTATCTAAACTTCCATCTTAAGAAAATACAAAAGCTTTTGCACAGCTAAGGATACCATCAACAAACAAAAAGACAATCTACAGAATGGAAGAAAATATTTGCAAATGATGTGGTCGACAAGGGACTAATTTCCAAAATATACAAACAGGTCATACAACAAAAAAGCAACCCAATCAAAAAATAGGCAGAAGGCCTAAATAGACATCTCTCCAAAGAAGACATCCAGATGCCTAACAGGCACATGAAAGGATGCTCGACATCACTAATTATTAGACAAATGCAAATCAAAACTACAAAGAGCCAACCAGTCAGAATGGCCATCATGTAAAAGTCTACAAATAATAAATGCAGGAGAAGGTGTGGAGAAAAAGGAACCCTCCTGCACTGTTGGTGGGAATGTAAATTGGTGGAGCCATTATGGAGGACAGATGGAGATTTCTTAAAAAACTAAAGATAAACTTACCATATGATCCTGCAATCCCATTCCTGGGCATATATCTGGAGAAAATTATAATTTGAAAAGACACATGCACCCCAATGTTCACAGCAGCACTATTTACAATAGCCAAGACATGGAAACAACCTAAATGTCCATTGACAGATGAATGGATAAAGAAGATGTGGTATATATACAATGGAATACTACTTAGCCATAAAAAGAATGTCATTTGCAGCAACATGAATGGGTCTGGAGATTGTCATTCTAAATGAAGTAGGCCAGAAAGAGAAAGAAAAATACCACATGTTATCACTTACATGTGGAATCTAAAAAAAAAAAAAAAAGACACAAATGAACTTTTTAACAAAACAGAAACAGGCTCACAGACATAGAGAACAAACTTATGGTTACCAGGGGGTAAAGGGGGTGGGAAGGGATAAATTGGGAGTTCAAAATTTGCAGACACTAACTACTATATATAAAACAGATAAACAAATTTCTACTGTATAGCACAGGAAACTATATTCATTATCTTGCAGTAACCTATAATGAAAAAGAACATGAAAAGGAATATATGTATGTATAACTGGAACACGATGCTGTATACCAGAAATTGACACAACATTGTAAACTGACTACACTTCAATAAAAAAAGGAAATACAGCCGGAAGAACATATGAAGAACAAAGTAAGTAGAAGGAAAGAAATAATAAAGATAAGAGCAGGAATTAAAAAAAAAGAAAATAGACTAAAAATTAGGAAAATAATAAAATAAAAAATAATATAATTGTTGATAAAACCGCAGTGAGACTGACCAAGAAATAAAGAAGGTTCAAATTACCAATATCACGAATAAAAGAGGGACCATTCACTATACATCATTTAGTGAATATTATTAAAACTTTATGCTAACAAATTCAGTACTTTAGATGAAATAGGGAAATTCCTTGAAAGACAAAATACACTACAGCTCACTTAAGAAGAAGCAAGGAATCTGAATAGTCCTATATCTATTAGTGAAATTCAATTCTTAGAGTCTTCCCCCAAAGAAAATACATGGTCCAGATGACTTTGCTGGTGAGTTCTATAAAATATTTAAGGGGCAAAAATAATACCAGTTTTATAAAAGATCTTTCAAAGAATAGAATAAGAGGAAACACTTCTCTAATAATTTTATGAGTCTGGAATTATCATGAACCAAAACTAGACAAAGATACTACAAGAAAAGCAAACTGTAAGCTAATATCCTTTGTGAACATAGACACAAAAGCCTTAACAAAACATTAGCAAATTTAATCCTGCAATACACAAAAAGGTAATACTTCTTAACTAATTGCGGTTCATTCTATGAAGGCAACATTGGTTAACATTCAAAACTCGATAATTGTAATTCAACATATCAACAGAATGAAAGAAAAACCTTGCTATCACCTCAATAGATAGAAAAAAGCATTTGAAATCTTCAAGACCTGTTTGTCATACAATCTCTCAGCAAACTAGGAATACAAAGAAATTTTCTCAACCAGAAAAAGGACATTTGCAAAAAACCCCTACAGCACAACAAAAACAAAAACAAAAATAAAACTCACATCAAACCTAGTAGTGAAAGACTAAATGTTTTACCTCCTAAACTGGGAAAAGGTCAAAGATGTCTACTATCACCATTTCTATTCAACATTGTGTTCGTGGTCCTAGGCAGTACCTAGGGGCAGGGAAAAGATTTTAAAAGTTTGTAAGTAGAAAATTCTAAGCAATGTACCCAAAAGAGCCTCTAGTACTAATAAGTAAGTTTAGCAAGATCAATATACAAAATAGACTGTATTTATGTACACTGCCAACATTCAATTGGAAATTGGAATAAGAAAACCATATCATTTACAATAACATCACAAAACAAGAAATACTTAGGGATAAATTTAATGAAATACGTTCAGACCTATACACTAAAAAACTGAAAAACAAAGAAAGTGAAGAAACTAAATAATGGAAAGATAAAACATGTTTACGGATGCGGATCAGGACTCAATATTATTATGATGTTTGTCAGTTTTCCCCAGACTGAGCTATAAATTCAATGCAAACCCAACCAAAGCCTTAGTAGACTTTTATACAGGAATTGAAAAGGAGAGTCTAAAATTTATATGGAAATGCAAAGGAACCGGAATAACAAAGACTATTTTTAAAAAGAAAAACAAATGGTGGACTTAAACTATCTGATTTCAAGATTTGCTATAAAACTAAATATAAAGGTTTAGTAAGCAAGACAGAGAGACGTATACATTGGTGAAACAGTATGGCAATAGATCCACATATATATGGTCAATTGGTGGCATTTGTATTAATTTTTCATTGCTGCTGTAATAAATTACTACCAACTTAAAATAATACAAATTTATCATTTTACAGTTCTATAAATTAGAAGTCCAGGACAGGTCTACTGGGCTAAAGTCACTGTGTTAACAAGGCTATGTTCCTTCTAGAGGGTCTAGAGAAGAATGTTTCCTTGCCTTTTCCAGCTACAAGAGGCTGCCTTCGGTCCTGAGCTTGCGGCCCCTTCCTCCATCTTCAAATTCAGCAATGGTGGGTCAAGAACTTTTCACATTGCATGATCCTAACTTCTATTCTGCTTCTTCTGTTTTCAAGGACCTCTGTGATTACATTGAGTCAGCTCAAACTGGGATAATTTCCCTAGTTTAAGGTCATTCTATTAGTAAACTTAATTGCATCTGTAAACTTAATTCCTCTTTGCCATATCACCTACCATATTCACATGTTAGTTTAGGACACAGAAATCTTTTGGGGGCAGAGACATTATTTTGTCCCAGATGCCAAAGTAATTCCATGGTGCAAATAGGTCTGCATCAATATTAAAAATCTTCTATCTCAAAAGATGATATTAAAAAATTAAAAGCAAGTATCAGACTAGAAGAAAATATTCACATGCATGTATCTGTCAAAGGATTTGTATACACAGTATATGAAGAATTCTTACAACTCAGTAACAGAAAGACAAAAACTCAGTTTAAAATGGGCAAAAGATTTAAACAGACACCTTTCCAAAGAAGGTGTATGAATGAAAAATAAACATATATAAAGATAATGAATATCGTTAGTCATCAGGGAAATAAAAATGAAAATCACAATGAGATACCCCTAGACATCCACTAGAATGGCTAAAAATAAGACTGATAATACTAAGTGGTAACAAAGAAATGCAGCAACAGAACTCTCATAGATGCCTGGTGGGAATACAAGTGGTGCAACCACTTTGGAAAACAGTTTGGAAGTTTCTTAAAATATCAGACCTACACTTTCCATAAACCCAGCAGTTTCACTTCTAGGTATTTAACTAAGAGACATGAATACCTTTGTCCATACAAAGACTTATACTTAAATGTCCATAGCAGCTTTATTCATAACAGTCATTAATTAGAAACATTTTAAAGACTTAACTTCAGGAAAATTATAGTCTGTTCATACATCACCCTGAATTATTACTATTAAACACATCAACATGACTGAATCTCATAAACATAACATCAATTGAAAAAAACAAGTCACAGAAGAATTTATACAGACTGGAGTCCATATATAAAGCACATAAACATATATATCATCTACGTGCTTATGTATGTGGGAAAACTATAAAGAAAAGCAAGAGAATGACAAACGTAAAATGCAACACAGCCGTTACCTCTGGGAGGGTTAGGAAGGAATACGGGTTTGCAGTGAGGCACAAAGAAAAAGTCAGAGGTGCTGGCAGTGTTCTGCTTCTTATGCCGAATAAAGGTAACACAGATTTTTATTCTTCTTTTTTATAAACATATATTATAATTATGAATTTTGTATGAATATAATATTTACAAGTATAAATTTTTTAAGTCACATAGCATTTCAGTGGCAGAACTGGGACCTGACCCCAAAACTCTTGACCCCTGAGATCTTGAAACTATGGACCCCGAACAGAGCAGATCCTATCACCCAGCTTCCAGGTTGAAGTTGAATTTGGGGGAGGGAGGCAGAGCAGTACCTGGCTGGGGAGACAGCCTTCACCCTGCTATTTCCATCATCCATGGATACAGTTAGTATCAGCTGTCTCTTCTCTCCATCAAGTATCTCATCAAATATTAGACCCTACACAGGTTAGATCCCTGCCACATCGAGAACTTTCTCCTTCCTAGTGAAGGTGGTGGACAGTGAAGGTGCTGGCTATCAGCCCATGTTCATTTTACCCTGAGGCAGCTGGGATCTCAGGGCCAAGCTCTCCATGAAATGAGGAGCAGTCCCCTGGCTCCCTTCCCCAACCACAGTCAGAAAACCACCTCTGATACAAAGCGAGGGCTCAAGAGTCTCTCTGGAAAAGACTGTCTCCATGTGCCACCCACCCTCCTGGTTGGCTTGAGAGACCCATCATCTGTTTCTCCTCCTGGACTACATCAAGATGCACATTCTTTACCTTGGATGGTCTGCTGGCTGTCTCCCATTAACACATGTGCACGGATGAGATCAGATCTCTTTAGAGACTGCTCCTTCCACCACTCCTTAGTCCATCATAGGTGATTAAGCATGTATCAACGTGCAGGCGCTATGTCAGTGAATGAGGTGCAAAGATGATGAAGCAGATAGGGTATCTTCCCATGAAGAGTTCCCGAAGGGAGAAAATACGCATCAACATATAATTGCAACACACTAAGCCTGGGGCTAATTGAGTTTTGTGCAGAGGAAAAGGTGGGAAACTACTGGGCTCATCAGAGAAGGTGACATGTGAGTTGGGGGCTTGAAAAAAGGATAGGGACTTGCCAGAGAGAAAGGCGGGGGCAGAGATCCTCTGAGAAGGTGTGGAAGGTTCTGGAATGCACTAGAGAAACACAGATTCCTGTGTCTGGAGCTTGGACGTACATGGGAAGGTAGTGTGCACAGAGGCCTTTTAGAACAGCTGGAGGGGGCAGGAAGTTTAGAGTTTAAGTTCTGGGCCTATTATTTTTAGCCGGTGAGTCCTCAGAGAGCTTCTGGGGGTCATGAAGTTACAGGAAAGGGGTTCTCAAATTCTTATGTGCACCAAGCATTGCCTGTTGAATGAATAAATACTGTAAATATATATGCTGCTATTTCTAAGTGTAAATAAACATGGCCATGATTTTTAAAATTCAGATTCATTTAATAGTCGAAGTATTTGTTTGCATTAGGTATTTTCCCATTTGACAGTTACCAAAAGTACAACCTCTGTCATGCTTTGAGGAGCAGGGAGGTGTCTCAAAACATTTTTCTGTTAAAGATGATTGAAGTCTAGGCATCTTCTGAGGCAATGAGGAGAAATGAGACAGTTTTAATTAACGGAAGGACAAAGTCAGTTTCTGTTTTGAAAAAGTCACATTGGCCACCACAGAGGCAAGATGGATTACGGAAGGGAAGCCCCACTGGAGTCAGAGCCATCAGTGTGGGGACTCCTGCAGTGACGGAATGAGAGATACAGGCGGCCTCGGTTAGATGGTGAAGATGGCAGAAAAGGCATATGTAGGAGGCATTAAGAAAGTCAGACTTGAGTCACAGAAGGGATGAATAGGTGGAGCCCAGAAGATTCTTAGGGCAGTAAAAATACTGTGAATGATATCATAGTAGTGGATACATGTCATTCAGCATCTGCCCAAACCCAAAGAATGCACAACACCAAGAGTGAACCCTAATGTAAACCATGAATTTTGGGCGATTATAATGCGCCATTGTAGGTTTGTCAGTTGTAACAGATGGACCACTCTGGTGGGAGATATTAATAATGAGGAGGAAGGTAGAGGGGAAATGGGAAACTTCTGTACTTTCCTCTCAATTTTGCTGTGAACCTAAAACTTCTCTTAAAAATTGTCTTAAAAAATTATAAATTTTTACAAGTCAAAATTGATGGAACTTAGTGACCAACTAGATATCGGAGGTGGAGGAGAGGAGGGGGTCCAGGATGGCTCCGGATTTCCAACTCTGATAGCTGCTGAGGCCATTCACCGAAGGCGACCTGCAACATCTCCTCTAATCTTGTGGTTAACCCCGTTCCTAAGATGGCCTGGGCTTTGCATTTGGAAATCAGTAAACTCTGCGCACACACACACACACACACACACACACACACACACACAAAAAGGCATGAAAACTTGACCAAATGTTTGAGACATAGAGGCAAAAGGAATGAAGTTAAAAGGTGTTAACTACAGATGAATCCTTAGGGGAGAGAAGAGACTGAATGACATGTTACTAAATATAGGTAAGTAGTCGTTATCTGGGTCATGGCCCAATAAACAGAAAACATTTTGAGCCTAGAGGACAAGTCTTGTCTGTTAAGCACCCCTGTTAGCTCATGGGAATGATGCGTGGCCACAGGGGGCAAGGAAGGAAGCTGGAGCTTAGATTAAATCATGCGCACAAGGTTTCACAGCCCATAAATAGTACGGAGGGGATTCAAAGAATAACATCCAACATAAATGGAGCATGTGCTAGGCATCAAAAACTGTTTTTAGTTCACAACATGTAGGAATTCATTTCATAAACCTGTTGGCTCCTGAGGGGTAGGCAAAATTGTATCCCCATTTTACAGATGAGAAAACTGAGGTCCACAAAAGTTAGATAACCTATCCAAGGTAACACATGTAGTAAGTGGCGGAAGTTAGGAATTACACCTTGGCAACCGGGCACCAAAACTTGCTCTCTTGGCCGTTAATCAAGACCCCAGCTCTGTCTGTCCAACTCCAGACATTGACTGAGATGCTATGCTTAACTACTAAGCCACACTGCCCTGACATGGGAGATTGTCTGGGCGTCAGAGGGGGATGGTGATGCAAGTCCAAGTTCAGAGGCCAGGCAGAGGCCAGGAGGAATGGGGTGGGTCTGGTGGATCTCTGAACCCAGGGGGCCTGGGATGGGAGTAGGGCAGTGGCAGGATTGATGGCCCCAGCCCCCTCTGGACAAAGACAGGTGAGGGGTTGAGATTGCAAATTTCCACAGAGGCTGGAGCAAAGGCACAGTGGAGGGAGGGGTTAGGAGACTGGAGATGTCTAAGCTTGTTGAGATTCTATGAGGACACTTCACAAGAATCAGGCTTTCTGGGTCTTGTGAAATTGATTTTATTTTTATGTCTTAAGTTTGTGCCAGGATGTTATTTATCAGTTGAATTCCTTTGACTACTTCTATCTCCAAATTACACTCTCATCTTCCTCCTGTAGCTGTGCATTCATTCCCACGTGCAAACAGGGACTGCAAGCCAACAAGCCTTGTTTCCTGTAGGCTAAGCATGTTGTCTGCCTGTTGGCCATGACCCAGAAAAGGGGTGCTTCTGAGGCTAGTAACCTGTGTTAAGTCAGACCTCAACTGTCAATCACTGCTTTTTCTTTCTTTCTTTCTTTAAAATTTCTATTTGCTTCATTAACTCTTCACACCATGGTTCTACTCTTTTTTTTTTTTTAATTGTAGAAATTCAGTGACCACCAAAATTTACAAGTTTAAAAGAATCCGGAGCACATACCTTTGTTTCTTGCCTTTGGCCTCAGCTAACAGGCTCCATCTAAACTTCGGTGCCCTTGGGCAAGGCTACATCCTACTTAAGACTCTACTTTCCCGGAGGCTCTTTCTGATAGAAGCAGCCTCAGGAACGGGGTGGGGGTGGGGGGTGCACATTTACTGAGCCCCAGTTCTGTACCCTGCAAATACTGGACATACTCCAGTTTAATACTCATGCTTCCTAGGTGCTGGATGTCATGTTAAGTGCTATGCAAAAAACCACAGAGGTCTTTAAAAATGCCTGCCACCCTCCTGCTAAAAACCAGTCAAGGGTTTCCCATTGCTTTTAGGATGGGGCTCAAAATGGGTTCTTAGATAAACAGCAAGGTTCTACTGTTCAGGGAACTACATTCAGTATCTTGTAATAGCCTATAATGAAAGAGAATATGAAAAGGAAAATATAAATATATGTATAACTGAATCACTATGCTCTACACCAGAAATTAACACATTGTAAATCGACTATACTTCAACTAAAAACAAACAAGCAAACAAAAACCAACAAAACAAAACAAAAAAAACGGATTCCAACCAAAGTCTATAAGGCATCTGTGGTCTGGTCCCTGATGGTCTGTAGTTTCATCACATTGCTCCCTCCTCCCTCATCTACTATCTTAACTCTTGCTACCCATCTTTCAGATCTCAGCTCAAAAGCCATAGTAGACAGGAGAGAGGGGAGTGCAGTGGTTTGGGGCGTGGCCTCTGCAGCCAAACTGTCTGGGTTCAAATCCCAGCCCTGGGTCTGATTGGCCTGGTTTGGATCAAGTATCCATCTGTAAGCCAATGACTGGCCAAGGTGAGGGAACACCCAGTGCTGACCCCTGGGACCCAGGCATGAAGTAAATCAGCTTTGCTGGGAGCTTAGTAGTCTGAACATGAGGGAGAGATGATTCACCAAAGCAAGTCAGGAAATGTTGCCCCGAGAAGGAAAGGCAGATGCAGGAACAATAAACGTCCACTTCATTGTCAGGCTGTGTTTTCCAGACTCATCCCTGTGTTCCTCTGTGATACGTGCTATATTCACGTATCATGTGCACTATTCCTTTGCATTGTCACCACTCTGTTTCTGCACTCACAGCCTTATTTCTAAATAAATTTATTTATGTCACTGCTGTAGCCGAAAAACCAGTATTACTTGCCATAAATGGGCGGTAATCTTAAACTTTTCTTTTTTTACAGTGAAAACAAAACTGTGTTAATAAATTCCAACTAGAGACTGTGGGCTGCTAAAAATGCTTTGAGATTGTGGCCTTGTTCTCTCTTGGTTAAAAAGAGAGATTATCAAGTGTTAGAGAGGTGTAAAGACATACTAACACCAAACTGAGCCTTTCTCCCTGATGTAATCAAAAGGCCTAAGAAAGAACTGAAAAGGAAATTACTTTCTCACTGTGTGATTCGATGTGATGTGAGGCCATATCCAAATAGCACTGAAAAGCCATTTTCCGTGCCACTTACAACCATCTGGTATACCGCCAGTACTACCTGCCTGACACTTCGAGGAGCATTGTCTTGGAGTGTTTGAACTTGGCCAGAATTGTTGAATGAATGGCCAAAGCCAGTGAGACTGAGGACTAGTTGGCTATTGAGGGGATTAGGAGGCAAAACAGCCAGTATATTTTGTCAACAGAAAATTACCTCTGCCTGATGGGTCCTTTCTGATGAAATATATGAAAGGAATTAGCTCAAGTCATCTTGTTTCTCTCCTTGCTTCCTGCAAAACTGCCCCTCCTCTGTGTTAGACACTGTCCTTCTAGGCTGGTATGTACGTCATCTTCTCAATGAATGACCCTGCTTTCTGCTCAGCCTCCATCCCTGACACCTCCTGTTCACTCATCCCCCTCAACATGAGTTTCTCCCACATATTCAGTCATTTCCACCTCCTAAATATTTTCTCAAGTCTGTCTCTTTCTGTTCCTCCCCACTGCAGTCACCACAGTTCACACCACCGTTATCTCCATTCTGGACTCCTACAACTCCCTCCAACTGTCTTTCTGTTTCTCCTTGTGCCCTGATTCCCCAATCCACTTTTCACCTATCACCCAGAGTGATCTTTTTAGAAAATGAATTGGAACACTCATTCCCCTGCATTAAGACTTCAGTGGTTCATTGATGTTAGAATAAAAGCTGTAGCAAGGCCTGACTCTCCTGGACCTAAGTCCACCTCGTTCTACCCACCTCCTCCATCCCTGCCCTGGAGATTTCTCCTTCTTTTTCCTAGGGTCCTGGATGAAGTGGCTCCCTGTCCCTGGAGCCCTCTTCCCCACACTCTGCCCCCAATTCTCCTCCGGCTGGTTCTTCTTCATCCTTCAGTAATGCCTTCTCTGGCCCCCAGTACAAACTATGTCCTCTCATCATAGAAATCCATTCTTTGCCCTGATAGCACTTTTTACCAGTTTAACTATATATATTTGTGTGTATGTTTGCTTAATGTTGTTTTCCTCTATCAAACTAAAAGCCTGTAAGAGAAGGGAGTAAGTCTTTCTTACTCACTGATACATCCCCAGCCATGAGCCCAGAGCCTGGCATTCATTCATGCTTGTTAAAAACATAAATAAATACTTTCCATAGAGCAAATAATGTCCTTAATGTCTAAAATTGGCTAAGAGGGAAATGCATTGCATTAGAAGGAGAGAACTTGTAGGTTAAGCATTAAGTGTATCGAAGACATTTGGTAAGAGGTTCGGTAGTGGATAAGGTATAATTATGTAGATAAATATGGTTAGGGATGATTTGTGTTTTATGTTTAGCTGGTAAATTTGTTTTAATCTGTTAAGATGGAGAATTCAAGGAAACATGGAGCATTTACTAAGGCATTGGACAGAACGGGCAGAATGATTAGAGAATGCTTTTTTCACCTCTGAGTGAGCTACAGACAGAGCTGGATAGGAGTGAGGTGAGCTACAGACATAGCTGGATTCCAAATAAATAGAAAAGAGGACCTCGCAAAGGCTCAGTGAGGTGGCCACCCCTCCACTTGCCCTGCTCCTCTGCTAATTACACCAGAAATGGAAATCCACGTACAAATGGGGCTGGTGCAAGAAGCCACAGTAGCTCCACCATGGAGAGGAATTGGGTGGACATAGGAGGGGTTTGGGGAGAGGCTGACTCGTGGCTTCACATGGGGGTGACACTGAGGGCTGATTAATAAAACAATATACTGAGCCTGTGTGCTTGAGATCGTCTTGAACAAGTTACTTTCTTGCATGTTTCTCCTGCAAGCATTTGGTAGCCAGTGTTAATAAATTAAGGATTTGTCTATGGTTCCCAAAGGGGAAAGAATGGGGGAGGGATAAATTAGGAGCTGGGGATTAACAGACACACATTACTATATTTAAAATAGACAAACAACGAGGACCTACTGTATAGCACAGGAAACTATATTCAATTTCTTATTATAACCTATAACGGAAAAGAATCTGAAAAAAATATATATATGCATCATTTTGCTGTACACCTGAAACTAACATTGCAAATCAAGTACACTTCAATTAAAAATTTTTTAAAAATACATTAAGGGTTTGTGAAGTCACCTTTCCTCTCCTGTCCTGCTCACCACTACTGCTGCCTGGAAGGGCACCCACAGGGAGCAAGGCAAGGAACGTCAACAGCCTCCGCCAGGTTTTGAAAGTCAGGTGTCTTCTTCCCATTACACCGAGGCCAACAGGGCCAGCAGACGTGGAATGCAGACAGGAGGGTCTCCTGCGTGCTTACAACATTCACACTGTGTGTATATTATCAGCGAACGGTCCCCAGAATTCAGACGTAAGATACCTCTTCATGAAGGCGTCTTGTTTAAAGTGTCAGCTAGACAGTAAGTTTGACTATCAGCACAAGGTCGTAACTAGGTGAACTAGAGGTCTGCTGGATGCAGCTCATACCAGCTTTCAAAAGTCAATTGTTACATTTTCTGGAATTTTGTGAGCCAGTTATGAAGCACAGTTGTTAAAAATTAAATTCTCTAAGCCTACCATTAAAATACATCTTATTAAAAACAAAGATAGCAAATACTCAGAACCCATACTTCCCAGATTATTTTGCATTTTACTGCTATCTATGCTCTTGAAGTTACTTACTTCAATTACATCTGTATGGTGGAAATACTACGTAGAGTTGAACGACTGCTTTGTCTTCCCTGTTCAGTGTTCAGTGACATCATGTTGGTGGCTGGACAGCAGCCAAGGAGTATTTATACCATGGAAATCAGAAAATGCTACAAATCAGGACACGATTTAATGTTCTGTTGATTGTATAGACTTGAGAAAGTGATGAAGAAAATGCTAATAATGCAGATGAAACTTAAAAGCCTATCCTGTCTGCAAACATTGCATTGTGAATGGCACAATAATTGAGGAAATATTCTTCTAATATTTGAAAACGATTATCTGGTTCAGCAAAGCAGTCGCTCACATCACTGACGCACGAATGGAGTTCCGGCATGCCTCTGTTGTTTCCCTTTCATCTTACTTGTTAATGTAAAAATAATATATATATATATATATATATATATATATATCGGCCAACATTCGTGTCAGAACTACACCCAATCACCAATGCTTCCTTGGGTTGCCTGTGATACACGTGTTCAGCAAAAAACCATGAAGGCATTCTATGAGAATCAATTAGCTATATGGAATTTGTGATAAATAGTGTTGTATATGAAATTATTTGCAAATTGTGTGAAACACATCCTTTATATTGATGGAATTTTAACAAAAGTATGTACATATGTACAGTATGTGTGTATCTTTTTGAGAGTTGGTTGTTAAAACTGACCAGCACACCACTTGGTACCACCCAAGCCAAGGCACTGAGCCTAAGAGGTCATTGGGTTCAAATCAATGACATTGATAGTATTATAAGAAATATCAGTGGCAGGAAGCTGAACTTCACAAAACCCTGAGAGGATCCAGCAAAGGGGAATGTCATTGTTTATCGAATCCTGCCCAAGGGAGAGGACACACTGAGATGGCATAACAAGCCCTAGGGAACTGTTTCCTGCTGGGAAGAGCAAAGGTTTCATCAGATCTCACCACTGTCTAGACCACGGTTTCTCGGCTTTGGCACTGTTTTGGACCAGACAATTCTTTGTTGTGTAGTGGGGTGAGAGGTGGGAGCGGGGGCCTGTCCTGTGCATTGCAGGGTGTTTAGCAGCATCCCTGACCTCTACCCACTAGATGCCAGTAGCACGTCTCCAGCTGTGGCCACCGAAAACGTCTGCAGACATTGGCCCTGGGGAGGGGTGGGTGGGGAAAATTGCCCCTGGTTGAAAATCATCGGCTGAGATGAAATATCACTTCAATTCCATTCAAGTCAACAAATAGCTGTTGTCACCTGCCTTGTGCAAGGCCATGTCCCAGGCACTGAGTTACGTAAGTGAACAAACCAAGAGGCTGCTCTCAGGGAGCCGTCAGTCGTCATGCCTCTAATGATCCACTGAGTTGATGCCTCCACCAGACCGCGAGCTCCTAGGGAGCAAAACGGGCTGTTACCTCCAGCACCAAGGTCCTCAGTAAACGTTGAACTGGAGTGGTGTGAACACCTCGGCGGCTTGAACACACCTACCTCTACATCACCATCCCTTTATCCACCATGGCTCTTCAGCTGTGCTGAGCTATTTCACTCCCCCAGTGTACTCATGCCCTCTGTCTCTTCGAGATATTTCTTAACCTTGTTCCTTGGGTGTGTTAGTTTTCTATTGATGTATCACAAATTACTAGAAACAAAGCAACTTAAGACAACATTCATTTATCATCTCTCGATTTCCATAGGTCAGAAGTCCAGGCATGTGGTACCTGGGTTCTCTGCTCAGATTCTCATGAGTCTGAAATCCAGGTGTCAGCTGGCTGTGTTCTCATTGGGAGCTCAGGGGTCCTCTTCCAAGCCCATTCAGGTGGTTGGCAGAGCTCAGTTCCTTCTTGGAGATGCACCCGGGGGCGTCACGCTCAGCTCCCAGAAGCCACTGTCCTGTCCTTGTCACCTGGGCAACCCCATTTTTAAAGCAAGCAATAGAGAACTTCTCACACATCAAACCCCCCTTGTGCTTCAGATCTCTCTTTGATTTCCTTCTCCAGGAAGAGCCTGGTCCCTTTTAAGGGCTCCTACGATGAGGGTAAGCAGGCTCTCTGAAGGTAATCTCCCTTTCTCAGTCGACCATGCCATATAACCTAAGCATGGGAGACTATCCCATCAAATCACAGGTTCCTCCCACCTCAAGCTAGAGGGGATTCTACAAGGGTGAGGCTCCGTGGGGATCATCTTAGAACTCTGCGCACCACAGTCAGACTCCTCCGACTCTCCCCAGCTCCCCTTCACCTTCACTACCCCAGCCTTCATACCTTTTAGCTCTCTTAGCTTGGATGTCACTATTTAATAACAATAGTAGTTTCTTGGGTTGAATTATTTCTAAAAGGTGTGTACCACCCTTTGCATATATGTTTGTATTTACTTTTCACAGCAGCCATATGAAGTACTTATTATTTTTATTTTTTGCACTTAGAGTTCCTGCAGCCTAACACTCTTCCAGATAATCTTCATGTTTATTCCTTCACTCCAAACGTCACCTTCTCAGAGAAGCCTTCCCTGATGACCCTACCTAGAAATAATTGGTACGGTAGAGTACCAACCAATAAATGCAGAAAGAATGATGGAATTAGAAAAACCACCATTTGGCAACTATCATATTGGTAACTGATTCAGGCAACAATCATCAGCGAAGCTAAAATTAGTGAGTAAAATTTTGATGAAGAACGAGATGGTTATATTGGCTCAAAGTATCTCCCCACAAAATACTTATTAACTATACAGTAAAAATTAGTGCCTTAAAGACGGAGAAAGCTGGCAAACAACTCTTTAACTAAATGATCAGAATTAACATCACCAGTAATGGGATAAAGCTACCACATGTGCTTCCTAATATAATGCAGTGAGAAGGGCACATTGCCTCTGTGGTTTTCCTGTCTTAACAGGTAGGCTCAAATTGAGGGGTCACTAACCTGGACTCTTCAAACATGTCAAGACAAAGAAAAAGCTGAGCAACTACTCTGATTAAAGGAGATTAAAGAAACACAACAAGTAAATGGAACACATGATCCTAGATTAAATCTTGGACCAGAAAAAGGAGCCTTTTTTTTTCAAATACATACATTATTGGTACAACTGTTTAAAATTTAATACGGTTTGCAGAATAGATGATAGTACTAAATTAATTTCCTGATTTTGATCATTGTCTTGTGGCTGGGTAAAGAAAGTGGCTTGCTTTTAGAAAATATACTTAGAAGTTTTGGGGGGTAAAAGGGTTTCATATCTTATTGTCAGATACAAATAAAATAATAAAATAAAGTAAATAATAATAAAATAAAATGGTGAAATGTTAATAGTTAGGGGACCTGAGTGAACATACTGGAGCTCCTTGTACTATTCTTGCAACTTTTCTGTATACTTGAAATTATTGGAAAATCAAATTTAGCAAAAGAAAAGACAAGAGAATAGGGATACCTCACTCCCCAGATCCTCATCCCTTCCTCTGTTTTACTTTCCTGCATGGCCCCTTATCACCACTGGTTATAGCACGTTTCTTGTTTAATTTTGGCAACAACCATCTGAAGTAAGCACTGTTATTCTTCTTTGCCTTTATAGTTCCCTTTACCTGGAACGCTCTCTTCTCCAGGTCTCTGCATCCTGCTCCCTCACTTCTTTCTGGTCTCCACTCAAATGCCACTGAGAGTGGTAAGGCTCATCTCTTCCTTCACTAGACAGCAGCCCCGTGAGAGCAGGGACTCTGCTTTGTTTCACTGCTGATCCTCATCGCTTTCAACAGTCCTTGGCACATGGCAGGTAATTCAACAAATATGTGTTAAATAAAACCTGTCTATTTTAGAGAAGAGACTTAGGAAAAGACTGTAGGCTTTGGATTCTGGCCAGATGATTCTAGAACTGCCACTAACTACTCTGCTCAATTGGCTTCATTGCTCCGGGAAGGCCCCTAGTCCCTGTGTGCTCCCCTCCTCTTGAGTGTGGGCTGCGCCTTGTAACTCACTTCTAATGAACAAAGCATGGCAAAAGTGATGGAACGCCACTTCCATGATTAGGTTCCTTAACAGAAGACTGTGACTTCCATCTTGCTAGTGCACACTTGCTGGCACGTTTTCTTGCCTTCTTGCTTGCTTGCTGTCTTTGCGAGTTGCTCAAGGGAGGCCCCTGCAAGGCATTGAATCTTGCCAACAAACACATGAGTACTCACATCGGGAGTCGATCTGCCCCACTTGAGCCTTCTGATAATATTTCAGCCCCGAATGACACTGAGGTTGCAACCTGTAAGAGACCCTGAAGCAAAAGGCTCAGCTAAGCCATGCCCAGGCTCCTGACCCCCGGAAACTATGAGATAATAAATGTGATTTTAAGCCACTATGTTTCTGATAATTCATTACACAGCAATAGGAAACTAAAATTTCAATCCTCTGTATCTCCACAGCTATGTTCTACTATTACAAAAATATTTTGTGTTATACTTGTCTATATCTTCCACCATCCCTGTCACTCACACTATGAGCTCTTTATGGGCAGGGATCATGGTTAGTTTACCATTTTATCTATGCTTCATAGCGTGGTGTCTGTCTCATATTTGGAGCTCAGCAGATGACTTTCAAAAATTGCTGAGGTCCCTCATTAGAAATAAATTGTAGCTGGGTTTATACATCAACCACTGAATTTGGTCAGATCTTAGGACCCTGGTAATGTTCTTGAATCTGCAAAGCTCAGAAGCAGAGTCTGAACTGTGGCTACTTCACCATAGCTCTGCCCCACCATGAGGCCCCATCTGGGTAGTCAGCTGGTTCTTTAGAAGGCATTTCCATCTCTGCTTCTTTAACATCGTTATTCTTGAAACTAGTGTTTGTAACACCAAACCACATGTGAGGACAAAGTGACCTGCCCGTCCAACCTGTTCTAATTAATATACTTTTAAACCTCTTGAGGAAAACCACTTCTTCTCCTTCCTTTACACCAAACAAAGATTTAGCTATAAAATTTAGGCTTAGAGTCATCACATCCTGAATCAATGGCTTATTTTTTGAGGTAAAAAAATAAAAGTAAAAGAGATCCCTGTAACATGTTCATTTTAATTTTAAAAATGCTATTTTAAATGGTAGGGTGCCTTTTAATTCTCCACTCTGGGTTATACAAAAATAATAGATAGGCAGAAATGTGTTATTAAAGCTATTTTTCTTGGCATTCTGGTAATTTAATAAACTGCTGAAGCCAAGCCTTGAGACTTTATGATGCAGAAAGAAGACAACTTGGCTGTTGATTAATAGTTTCTGATCATTCCCCCAACCAACAACCCCTCTCCCGCTTCCTGGGCGTGATTCCTGAAGGACAACAGTTAATTTCTGGGGAATGAAGATTTGGAGAAACGTCATGCAAAAAATGCCTTGTCCAAGGAAGCTTAATCTCCAAGAGGACCCACACACACTTCTCTAAGACTTGGGGTGCTGGGGAGCTGGTTGAAGTGAGCCTTAGAAGATAACTCTTGAGGTGGTCACTTCCATATTTGACAACTTCAGAGCATTTGAGCAACTTTGAAAAGCTTCCATGTCAAAGTCATTAAGAAGTGTTTTTGTCTACTGGGGCTGCCATAACAAAGTGCCATAAACTGGCTGGCTTAAACAATAGAAATGTATTTCTCATAGTTCTGGGGTCAGGGAAGTCCAAGGTCAAGGTACCAGCCAGTTAGGTTCCATTCTGAAGCATCTTGCCCTGGCGTGTAGGGGGCTACCATCTCACCCTGTGAGCATGTCTAATAGGATTAGGTTCGTTATGTGTGAAAGAAACCCAAAATAGCAGTGGCTTTTCAAAGGTGTTCACTTTCTTCTCACGTCAACAAAGTCCAGGGACAGGCACTGCAGGGCCTGCCCAGCGCCACCATGACCATCAGAAGCTCAGTTCCTCCTCCCCGTTGCTCTGCCAACTTCATAATGTAGCTTCGATCTCCAAAAATCACACATAACACTTCTACCTACATCCCATTTGGCCAGAACCACATTACATATTCTAGGTGGTCTGTGCCAATCTGAAAAGTGAGTTCTATTACAAAGGGGAAGGGGGAAATGTAATATTTGATGCCAGCTGGAAATTCCTGTCATAATGAGGAATGGATAACACAGAACTGAAGATGCCCTCCTGAAGGAGGGAGCCTTGGAGGAGGAGTTGAAGTCCGGGAGGAGTTGCTCTAGATGACCCCAACCCCTTTCCAGAAGACTGCTTCCCCCTTGTCCTCACCCCCTGCATCCCGTTTCTTCTTCTCCCACAGTGGCTTCATACTGGAAAATGACTTAGAGGTCTTAGTCGCCTGAAAACTTAATAGTCATTAACCATAGGATATGTGTTCCAACGAAGTTCATTCACTTTGGGCTGTGTTACTACAAACAGGGAAGTGGCAGGAAAAGGGGATAAGAATATCGATTTTGAATCACTTACCACATGACCTTAATGAGATACTTAATCACTCTGAACCTTGGCTTCTACACATGCCATCTATCTATCTATCTACCTACCTACCTACCTACCTATCTACCTATAACTCACATCTATCTATCTACCTGCCTACCTACCTATATCTCACAGAGTTACTAAGAATGTTACATTAGATAATAAAGGTGACATAGATAGCACTGTGTCTGTTCCATCATAAGTGCTCAGTGATTTTGTAGCTGTTTTTATTTTATTAAGTATTTCTGGAACCCACAATTTTGCTACTCTTCAATTTCATTGCTTAAACCACACATGGACTATCATTAGTTTCAAGATCTGCAAATAAAATATGTTCTGAGGAATGAGACCAGCGGGGAGGGGGTGGTGTGACTTGAAAACATATCAGATGAGAATTAGCTGCAGAGCCCAGGAATGTTAAAAAGAGCAGACGTCACTTATCTGATGCTCTGAACTGCGATGGGAGTCCTGCTGTGTGCTCTCATATAGCCCTGTGATAAACTCATTGTCTTTCATAGTCACTGTGATTTAATGCCTAAGCTTAGGGTGCATGGGGGCAGGCACTGTGTCTGTCTTGCCCATTGCTGTATCCCTAAGAAAAAGTTCCGATGAACATGTGCTGAATGGAGGAGAAGAGTTTTGGAAGGAACACAGAGAAGAGATGGGGATTTTCAATCCCCTCCTAGACTTCAGGATCCCAGTCCTTAGGGTCCCAGTTCCCATTACTCCCCAAAGTGTTTTTGAAATTCTCTGAGACGTGAGCAGAGTCAAGGAGTGTGATGTGTTGGAAAAACTCAGGGCATTGGCTCCAGCCCTCCCTTAAGATTCCCCTCAAAGAATTTCCTAGGGAAAAAATTCATAGAGGCTTCTGAGAATCACATTCTCAGACATCCTGGAATGAGGGCTTGGGCAGTGGGCTCTAGCTGGGTCAGAATGTGGCTCAATACAATTCAACAAACATTTTTGACATCTACCATGTGCCAGGCACCACGCTAGATGGTGTTCTGCACGCACTTTCTCTTTTTCTAAATGAATGCTTATTCTTTATTAAAGTGATACATACACATGTTTTAAAAGCCATTAAGGACTAAAAGATTCACAAAGAAGACAGTGAGCCCCAGGCTACCATCCCTCACAAACCCATCCTTCTTCCCACAGGCAACTCTGTCAACCCTCTTGACTCTTTATTCTGGGATTTACCTCCACATTTGTAGACCATTATAGGAACTCCACAATTTCTCGAATCATCCATTTTAGATGTTACCTACAGATTTCCTATTATGATAAAAAGGATTTTAGCTCTTTTCACACCCCTCTCTTCACCTCCATCCTTGCACAATACTAATTACACAAATTTTGGTTAAATCTGTATTTGGGCCTTTTATTATTATGAGCACATAAATACTGTTCACTGCTGAATTAATAAGTTGTTTCATTTTTTATTTGAATTTAGAGCTGAATCTTCCCACCCCCACCAACCGCTATAAAACAACTCTTAATACAACTTTTCACACAGTCAATTCTGTTGGAATAAACTGTCATTTTCTTTTTCTGCATCCCCGCCCAGTCCCTCCTGCCAACACACAACATCTAAGGTCTCCAGGTTCTCACCCTAATCTGAACTGGTGGTGGTGACTTTCTAGGCTCTGCTTTATGGTTCTTGAGCTAAGACCTTCCTTTTTCACCAGGTGCTCAGCCTCCCTCCCACTGAGAATACATGTTTCTTCTCTTGCATGTCTTCTGTCTTGGTCTACCCACCTGTCTTCGTGGGTTGCATCCTTCCTCAGCGTCCTGACAAAGGTACAAGGAGGCAAATCTTTTGAAACTCTGCATATCTGAAAACATCTTCATTCTACATTCACAGATAGAGTTTAGGTTTAGACTTTCAAGTTAAAAATCATTTGCACTTGAAGCAGTGACAGCTTTATCCCAGGATCTTCTAGGTTCCAAAGGTACCGTAGAGAAATCTGATGCCTTTCTGGTTCCTGAACATTTGTGTGTGAACAAGATTTTCTGAAAATCTTGGAATCTTGCCCTTGTCCCTGATATGCTGAAATTGCACAGTGATGTGCCGTGATGTAGCTCTTTTTCATTCATTCTGCTGAGCACTGGTCTGGACTAGTCAATCTGGGAAATTTTCTTATGTTTTTCTTTTGATACTTCCCTTCCTTCTGTTTTCACTGTTCTGCTTACAACTCCCATTAGCCAGATATTGGTCTCCTGGACTGATCTCATTTTTAAAAAATCTTTTATCTCCTATAATCCATCCCTGTGTCTTTAAAAAAATTCTCAAAAAATAAAATAAAATAAAATAAAGATTCTCCTTTTCATAAGATCTCTTTGATGTTAGTTTCCAGCCCCTTCCACTGAAAAAATTAAATCAGCTATCACTGTTTCAATTTCAAAAGCACTTTCTTGTTCTGATTTTTAAAAATAATCATATAGCATATTGTCTTATTTTTAAAATTTACTGTCTTTTCTTACCTCCCTGAGAATATTATGCTCCCCTTCTCTTTTTGGTTCCTTTTTACCTTATTTTGATCTATGTCTTTCTTGTTGGAGTTTGTCCGTTCCTATTAAACATTAAGTCCTTAAAAGTTGATTGGAAGCTCTTTGTGAAAGGGCATGAGCATAGGGTCATTTTCATTGGTACCGCCAAGTGCCTCTGGGGCAGTTCTCCAAACTCCTGCCTCTTGGGTAAAGTCTAGCTGCTGGCATTGGGTGTGTATGTGTATTTCACTTGATGCCCATTTTCCACCTGCACCCTCATCTCCACAATCCTTAAGCATGATCTGTAAGTTTCTTCAGAGAAAGTACCTATCTCCAATAGAACTGTCTGTGGCCCCTGGCTTTGTGGGGCCAGGATAGAAGTCACCTCTTATATCAGCTCCTTGCTCTCATCTCTCTTCGGCCCCATCATCCATAGTGTCCAGCACCCGTCACGTCCTGAGACCTACAGGCTCTGCGGGGAAAGTGGTTTGCTTCTTGCTGACTGGTAAGCGCTTTGGCAGGCATTTCGGTGTGATCTTCCCCTCTTCTGCTAAGGCATGTACCGTCCTCCACCCCACTTCTGCCCTTGTCTATGGCAGATGCAATTGCTGGCTTCTCCTGGTTTCACTGAGAACGGAGTCTGCATGGACGTTCTTATTCTCCTTCTTACTTGGGGGTAAATTTCAAGAGAAGAGGGACAGAAATATCTTTACTCTGCCATCTTAAAACCACAAAGGTACATTAAGTAGACATTAAACCGATATTGAGACTAATTATGTTTTAATCCTCACAGCCGTTAACATTATCATTAGTAGAACTGAGGTTCAGAGAGGATAAATTCTTTGCCCAATATCAGAGTTGGAAAGTGGCTAAGAACCCACGTCTGGCCAAGGACAAATCCACGCTCTGTCTCTTAGTCTCTCCTGCCTGAAAGCATGCTGAGATCAGGAGAGGGTGGTAAACTATGGCCCAGCCTGGGTTAGTGCCTACAGCAATAAGAGGAGGAAGCCCTTCAGGGGACAAAAGGGCTCTTGAATTTGTGAAAACTTCTAACTAACCGGTGTCTCCCAATCAGTGGAGAGTCTAGACTGTTAACCAAGGATGTCAGCAAGAACACGATGTGCTAGATAGAAGCAGGGTCAGCTTTGTGGAAAGGGGCTGAAGGACTCAGGGGGAATTTCAGACTTAGACCATGGAGAAGGGGAGAAGGCACAAGTCCTAAGAGGACTTGGGAGAGAAACTGGTTTCCAGGGATCTAGGAAGAAAAGCCAGTGAGGCCAATCATGTCACACTGCGAAGGCAAAAGAAAAGCTCTCGTGGGCACTGGACTTAAGCCCATCGTGAGACACTGGTGACTTCCAGACCCCTAGCCTCTCATCGCAGTCAGGATTGGGCTCCTAATGTTCCCCAGCCCTGGCTCTCACTGGCCTCGGCCAGGGAGGTCCAAAGCTTTCAGGTACAGGGGTGGCAATAGAGCAACTTAGAACTGACAAAGTTGGTCCACCTGTAAGTGCATGGTTCATTTTTAGACCCAAGAGGAGGTCATTACATTAACTTTCTGTTTCTTTTCATCATGTTAGGGTTTGCCAAAGGATTGCACTTGAGTTTCATTTCATAGACCATCCCTGATCATGTTGGCTGCGTGGACCACCATAGGAAGAATGATTCTGTGGCTTTGTCCAGACTCAGAATAGCTTCTTAACGATGCCTGTGTAGAATGGGAGCATTAAAGGATATGTGTACCACTGACTCAGGCCATCTCCTCGTCTCAGATTTGTGTCCTCCATAAATGTGATCAAGATGCTCTCAATGTCCTTATTCAAGTCACTGATAAAAGCTGATAGAGAATGGTCCAGGGACAGGACCATTAGGGGTGGTTTTGAGGTTGACCTCTAGCTTGGGCACTGAGGTACAGTCACTAAAAATAGTCTGTCACATCTAGAATTATATTTGGAATTGATTTGCAGGCACATTTTCCCATCTTCTGCCCAAGAGAGACTTTGTCTGTAAAATTACCACCTGGATAGGGCAGAGGAGGGTGCATCTCTTTTACATCCATTCCTGAGTTGCATAAACTGGGCTGTTGAGAAGTGAGTGGATCACAGAAGGGGAGAGATAAGCCCTCAAGTTTATGATCCCTGGGGTCCATTATTTAGAGAGCATCACTTGGAGGATGGCAGCCTGTGGTCTCTCTTTAGGTCCCCGGTAAACGCTGAGTCTCGTGGGGAAAAGAAGCAGGGAAGATTACGCAGAACATCACAGAAAATAAATAGGCATGCTCCACTTCAAGCAGCTCATACTTTTATCATAAGATACAAACTTTCTAAAATTAAGTGTCTTACTTCTATTTTACCAACAACAAAAACAAAAATCACTCATGTTAGCTAAATACAGATGCATATGTGGTTGAGCAAGTGAGTATGAATATGAGGGGTGTGTGTGTGTGTGTGTGTGTGTGGTCTGTGCCGCGTGTGGCAGGGGAGGCTGTGTGTGTGAGTGTTGGTCGAGAGATGCATCTGGTCTTGCTGTTTTCTGACTGCGACCTGGTCGGAACCTTGGTTTTCCAAACTTCACACCAAGCTGTTGCAGAACCCAGAATCCCAGAGAGCCCTTAGTCCCGATCCCGGGGCTAAGGCAGGAGGAGGGGGATGAGATGGAGATCTAAAAATTTATGCCATTCCCACTGGAGGAAAAATAGGGGCTGTTCATCAGGGGCCCGCCAGACGTCGAGCCGAACCTGGAGGAGAAAGAAACGCACGTCATGATGAAATTCCTGTTGTCAGCCGAGATATTAGGAAAAGGAAAATATTAATTTTGTGGCTGTCAGAGGTGGGGAAGATCAGGACAGTCTTGGAAGCTGAAAGTTTTAGCAATAACAAAAAAAAAATATTAAAATGATACAACTGCAGGACAACAAAGAGCTTCTGCCACTTAGTTAGGTCAGGATGGTGGCCTGTAGGGACCATTTCTCCCAGGTTTATACTGTCTCCAGGACCACAGATGAGGGAGCCTCTCCAGATCTGAGCACCTTACCTGTGGACATACAGCCACTCTACTGGCCTTAGAGGACCCTGTGGGTCCCTCAGAAAATTGTACAGCATTGGAGAACTCAGGGCCACGTCCCAGTGTGAGGTCCCGCATGGTCCTAGGGCTCTTTCTCCCCTTCTCAGCACCAGGCTAAGTCAGGCTCTCCGGTTCCACACCAGGCTGGCCGAGAAGCGAGCACTGAGGCATCGCTGGGTGCATGGGACTTTGCTAGACCCTTGGGGGAGGAAGAGGCAAGAAGATTTGAGCCTCACCCTCCAAGAGCAGAAATACACACACTGCTGCTTTTTCTCCCCAGCACCCTGCTATTCATACTTCAAATGAGAGTTTAGACGTCATCTCCTCTGTGAAGCCTTCCCTGACCTCTCCAGATGGAATCGTTTACTCACACTTCTGGTATCCTATTGCAATCTCTTTCCCCATCTGCTAGGATACTTTGAATGAATGGAACGGAGCTCCATACAAATTGCGGCAGAGCCAACGGCTAGATTTAGTCTAATCCAGGGATTCTCAGCCACTTTTCTGCTGGGCAGATGCATATTACAGAAGATGCTCACGTTCGCGGCGCCCTCCCGTGAATTGATGAAACAAAAAGGAGGAGGGAGGGGGCAAGGTAGAAGCAATGGGAACAAACCATCACATTAATTTCTAATGCCTCAGCTGGGATCGGGATCTGCTGGTCACTGTGAGCGGCCGTGGACAAGCGAGGCTTGGGGTTGTTTGATTCCCTCCTCACTAAAAGAAATTCCATGAGAGCAGGGACAGTTTTTGGTCTGTTCACCATTTTACACCCAGCACCCAGCCCAGGACCTGACAAAAGGTAGGAACCAGATAAACAATTAATGCCAGTGGTAACCCCACCTCTTCCGCTCTTTTTCAAAAATCATACTAGAAAAGAAATGATTGGAAGTGATGTTATTATAAGCATACTCTGAATTCCACTCTGATTTATAAAATAAAGGCCATAACACATTCTTAACTATTTAATAATTACTGGGAACGAATTACTCATGACATACCTCCTATCAGATTGCCACACCCCACACATCTGAGCCCTTCAGCTTAGAACTTCTTGTCAGATCAGCTGCCAAGGGCATGATCTGGACAGGACACACACCAGAGGGTCAGGGAGCTGGGCAATCCATGTGGACTATAGCTATCAAGGAATACTTCCTGGAGGAGGAGGAGGAGCTTGACTGCCTCTTGAGCATAGTGAGCTGTCCTAGTTGGCCTGGGACAGTTTCTACACTGGTATTTTCAGTGTGATTAATATTTATGTTCTTTTTTAACTATCATACTGGTTATTGTTTGGAAGATAAGTTGTACAGTTATCTTACCCCGATGGCTGTATGAAGAGGGCAGGGAGGGCTCCCGTCCTTCCTCCCTGAGAACATGGAGGTGACCTGCTCCTTCCTCTCCCACTTCATGTGGTTTAGTCTCTTGGTTCTCTTCTCTGCTTCCCTCCCTGTCCAGGGCAGCCTCTGCAGCACGACTGTAGGCCCCAGCACCACCACTGTGCTCAGCGTTCCCACGCTCCATCCTACGGCGCCCAGGTGTTATTCTCATGGTGTGATCCCTCCCTCTCTTCACCTGGCTTCCTGCACGCCACAGCCTCCTATTTTCTCTCCCACCTCTTAGACCTTTTGCTGGTTCCTCCGCATCTCCCCAGCCTCTCTACGTGTTGGAGCCCAGGGCTCAGTCCTTGGGCCTCTCCTCTTCTCTGGGTACATCTACTCCCTGGGCGATCTCGTCCCATCCCATGCCTTTAAATAGTATCTATATGCTAATGATTCCCAAACTTATATTACCAGCCCCAAACTCTCCCCTATATCCACCTGCCTATCAACAACTCCACTCATGTGTCTGACAGGCATCTCAGACTTTCCATATCCAAAACCAAACTCCTGATCAGCAGATCTTTGCTCTCATTATCTGGACCTTGGTAGCTTGGAATTGCCGCTTGTACGGACACCGGTCAAAAACCTAAGAGTCAAGCTTGACTCCTCTCTTTTCCTCATTCTACATCCAGCCATCATCAACTCCTGTCAATTCTACCAAGAAAATAAACACTCCAGCTCTTTTCTCTTGTCTCCCCACCATGGTCACTGTCCCCGTCTACGCCACCAGCACCTCCTGCTTGGATAGCTATAAAGGCTCCTCCTCTGGTCCCCTCCACCAGCTCTTACTTCATAGTCCACTCTTCGTACGTTGGTCGAGTCGTCTTCCTTACGCAGAGAACCTCGGAGCGTCGATGGCTTCTCCCAGCTCTTCCTTCCACGCCTACCAGGCTCTGCCTAGTCTGGCCCTGCCACCTCTCCAACTTTGGTTCTGCCCACTCTCTCTCCCCCACTCCTTGTGCCCCAGATACATCTCCTATCCTGGGGACACTGCATTTCTCTTCTTTCTGCCCAGAGTGCTCATCATCCATATTTATGCATGATTCATCCTCACATTTCATTCAGATCTTGGCTCAAGAGACGTCCCATCATCCTCTCCAGCCCTCCTCCCCCGCACCTGACATGTATGATGCTTGCTGATTTCCATAGTGTCTATTTCTCCTCCTGGCAGGGCAGAGGGAAGCACTTGGTCCTGTTCACTCCAGTAACCAGAGTAGTGCCAGGCACATGGAAATGGCTCAACAAATTACTCTGTGCGAACAATCACCCCTTTGGGGGCACGGGCCTCCATCCCTTGCCTCGCTCTTCCAGCCTCACTTTCCTGGTTTTCCCAAGACTCTCAGGCCACCATTCCCCTCTGCTGATCGCTACTCCTCCCCATCACTCGCCTCCTTTGCCCTCAGTGTCCCCAGGCCCTCTCCCACTTCTAAGACTGCTCCTTCCTCAGTCTCCTGTTCGCTCCGTTTCCCCTCCCTGCCCCTCTGAAGACAGCCAGAGGCCAGGTCTCAACCCTCCGCTCTCACTGCTCCCAATCAGTGGGGCCCAACCGCTGACCGATGAGACCTTGGGACCACACTCCCTTCCAAGTGCACCAGCTCTGGCTTCTGCAGAGAGTCTCTCTTACTTTGAGCCTGGAGCCACAGCATGGAAGCAGGGAGCTTGCCAGCCTGCAGGTAGGCTGCCTTCCCTGTGCAGTTGCCTCCAGGGAGGTGAGAACCACTCTTACAGACTCTACAGTCACCTCCAGACTCCACCCTCTCCTGCGTATAGTCTCCTCTCCATCCCATCAGTTCAGTCTGACATTCACAGATCTGCACTGGATCCCCAGGCCCACCAGTCACAGCCTTTATCATCCAAGCTTAACCTTCCTTTTCCTATTTTCCACCTTTTTCAGGGATAAATCTAGTACTTCAACCAGGTTCCTCCCCTTCCTGCAGCCCTCACTGTTCACCCAGCAGGGATCCCTCCTCTGTGCTTAGGCACATCGATGGCCTTCACTTTGTCAGGGCACTGACATCACTGCTCCCCCTGCTCATCCGCTCTCAGCCTCGGAAGGAAGAAACACATCCTATTCATCAATGGTCCCCTACAGGCTAAATTCATCGTAACTATGTGAATTGAGACAGAGCTTTCAACAGTGTGTTGGTGAAACACACCATGATGTGCTCTACAAGAAAAGGGAAGGAGAGAAAGGGTTGGGAGGGAGGGAGGAAGGGAGGGCAGGAGGAAGGGAGGGAGGGAAGGAGGGAGGGAGGAAAAGAAAAAGGAGACAAAAAGAAACAAGGGGTCATGGGTTTTATGTTCAAATGATACTATCAATCACCTTCTTGAATGTTCCCCAGGCACCCTAGGAAATTAAATAATCTGTGAATTCCAGCAGTTAAGAAATCTGTGTATCTCTGTTTCCACCTTTCTTTTCCCAAACAGATCTGACTGTAGAAACCTCTTTCTAGCATTTATCCCCTTTAACAAGACATTCGGGGAAACACTGATTGAAGGCGTAAGAGTCTGGGGCACCTGCAGACACTACGGTGAGGGGCAGTGATGGGGAGGAAGGAAATCGATGTCCAGTTGGGGAATTTGGTCCTTATCCTATAAATGGAGGTTCTCAAACAGGGCACACATGTGCCAGGGTGTGCCCCAGGCACTCGGATTCTCAGGAATGACAGGGCACTGCCTGCGTCTCAGAGCATCAATAGTGAAGAGATGTTGGGTGGGAATGAGACACCGTGCATTGTTACAGTAAAACAACAAACAGACATTTCTTACTGACTAGCACGTAAAGTTTGTGTGCAATTTCCAGCCAAAATGTTGAGTTTGTGTTGGCTGTTTGCTGCTCAGCCCCCCTCCTCTGCTGTTTGGGGGTACTTTGGGTAGAAAGTGTGAGCAGCCTGATAAGCAACAGGGGGCCCTTCGGCAGCACTGGTCACGGAGTCCTTGGGATGTTCGAGAGAGGAGCCTGGCAAGGTGCTCAGGATGCAGTAAGCAGGGGAGAGAGCTGTAAGAGGATTACCTGGCCATGTCTGGCTGTGAACCAAGCAAGTGGGTAAGGGCATATTCGCCATGCTCCACGACCTGTCACCTGCTGTGGGTGGTGTCCCCATCTATTCCTGACCATGCAGCTGTGTTTCTGCACCAGACTCTAGCACCCTCAGCCCCAAAATGGGCCTCCAAAAGGGCCCCACCAGATTCAGATCAGGTTCACCTCACATCAGATTCTGGAATCCAGGACCCAGTCTCTGGACCCAGGCATAAGGTCTCCCCTCCCCACAGCCATGGGACATACGTACCAAGAAAGCACCCGGGGGGCCCCAAGCACCCACCTCCCCTGTTTGGAGGCTTCCTGGAGACAAACTGGACTTCCAGTGTGGGCTGAAGACTCACCCGAATGCCTGGGGGAAGAGGCACTGCGGCCCATCTCCTGCCATGGGGGAAGGGTCTCGGGGATTGCCAGACAGCTTTTGCGGCGTCCTCTGAGAGTACGGATAGTTGGGCTGGACGAAGGGGATGTAGCCCAGCAGGGGCGTGTAGGAAGAGTGGAAAACCTGCTGTCCCATCTGCTGTGGACTATATGGTGTCACCTGCAGGGCAGAGAGGAGAGGGGCTTGGTCCAGCAATGCCCACTGCTCCCAAACGTTACAGTTCCCCAGCCCTAACCCTAGCCCTAGCCCCCACCCCTCAGCCCCTGTGCCCCTCAGTTGCTATGAGGTGCATAGAAGGCAATGTGTTGAGCTGGAAAAAGCATAGGACCCAGCTCTTGTATGTGAGACTGGCAAGTTATTTCATTTATCTGAGCCTCAGTTTCCTTATCCATAAAATGGGCAAACACTATCTCCATTGTTTGGGGGTTGAGTCGGCTGACATATGTAGAGAGAACTGGCATATAATAAACAGCCAATGAATATGACTTCCATCATGTCCATTCCCTTTCCCCTACCTTCCCTTGGTCAATAACCACCTGTTCATTTTTACTATCTCAGTAAAGGCTGTTGAGATTTATACATCCCTTGCTTCTAGCTCAGGATATCATCAGACTCCAAGTCCAAGACAGCCCTGCCCTGTGGAAACTCCGGTGATGGATGATGGAAATCTGCGTCTGCATGGTGCAATATGGTAGCCATCAGACACAGGTGTGCTTATTGAGCCCTTGAAATGGGGCTAGTGTGATTGAATTTTAAATTTTACTGAATTTTAATTGATTTAAATTTAAATAGCTACATGGCTGGTGGTTACAGTGCTGGACAGTGTGAGTGGACAAGAGGCAACGGCATTCAGCTCAAACCCTAGAGAAAACAGGAACTCACTGGGTTTCTGAGACTTCCTGGATCAGACCCCCACTGAGAAGCAGGGCTTCCACTATCTTGCCTCTGGCAAGGCAGGGACCTCATCTGTATTATTTACTGGCTTATCCTTAGCCCTAAGACAATGCCTGTCACACGGTAGCTGCTCAATAAACATGTGTTAAATGAATGAGTGCAGGAAAGGGAGAGGAGGGGGCAGAGAGGAAAGAAGAAACTACTAAGTGTCTGTTTGAATACGTAAAATGATGGGGAGCTCATTACATTGTGAGCACTGGATTCTACCACTGACAGCTCTGAATGTCTTGTGTGGAGTTGACATCCAACCTCCTGTGTGTTTTGGTCAAAACTGGGGAAATTTCTAGATTTCCATTTTAACAGTAAGAGTCTGAGGTCCAAGCTGCTCAGGGGTTCAGTGTGCTGACAGCCCTCTCTCATCCTGCACATCCTTATATAATTTAAAAAGATGACAAGGCTAGCACTTATTAAGTGCTTGGGGTACTCCAGACCCTTCCTCTGGATTCTCTCAATTAAACTCCAAACAGCCCTGGGAAGTAGGGCCATTTTAGAGATGAGGAAACTGAGGTTTGGAGAAGTTAAGCAACTTGCTTAGTGTTTCAAGTGTCTGCATTTTGTCAGAATCCCAGTGGGGTGAGCCCAGAGCCCGTGGCTCTGACCCGTACCTCTATGCTTGTTCCTCCTGAAAGCCTGAGCCCCTCCCTCCTGGCCTTCCCCATCTTTCCCTTAGTGGACATGTAGGATCTGCTAATGCTGGATACAGGCATCGAAACCCCAAGAGGATGAGCTAAAGGTCAGAAAGTGTCCAGAGCTCACAGAGAGAACCCAGGAAGGCATCTCCCAGGACAGACACCCGTGGGTCAGCGTGGCAGAAAATGTGCCTGGTTTTCACGGTTGGGGGAGCGGGGCCTGGACCTGAGAGGAAACTGACATGAAAGAGAAGATGCAGGTCCCAGAGCTTTTATAAGCTTTACTCAAAAATGTACCCTAAACCACATGTCACTGATAAAACCCATAAAACAGAGCTGTGCACAGGGCTCTGGAATCATCTCCAAAATACACTCTGCTCACAGAAGCAATGATAGAGCAGCGTGCCCAGAATACCACATCTGTGTAAAAATGTTTGTATCGATACGTATAAACAGCAAGGGTACCGAAGACACCAGGAACAGTGATTGCCTCTAAGATTCTGCAAATTTTGGACCATGTTTTTGTATTACTTTTTCAAACATATGCACATACATAACTTTGTCTAAAAGCATCCACTTTGGAGCTAGGCGGACGGAGTCACTGTTCGTGGGGCAGAGGGGACGCGCTGAGATTCTGCGAGCCTGCCTCACGCTTACGTCATCTCAGGACGCAAAGCTCCTCCTGCTGAAAAAGCAGGACCAGCCCACATAATAAGGCAGCCTACACCCCTGGGCCCTCCTCTGCCCACGGGGACGTTCTGTGCTTTGCAGAGAAAGGGTAGGGCTCCCCAGGCAGAGAGGAGAGGCCGAGGAGTCTGTGGGTGTGAGTGTGGGGTCTGTACGCGAGGGTGCACGGCCAGACCGAGAATGCGGCCAGTTCTCAGCTCCTTCCCTCACACCTCCATCCCTGCCCCAGGGTGTCACTGTCTCAGGACCTGCTGTTCTGTGTTTTGTGTGTACATGCAGCTGAGCCACATGCATGTAATTGTATCTTTATTTGTGTCTGAGTGTGTATTAGTATTTTTGTCTCTGCTGCTTTACTTTGATACTATATTTTTGTGTATCTGTACACAAAAGGCAGTAAACCAGAGTTACGGGCGGGGGACATGGACCCTGAAGCCAGGCTGCCCAAGGTCAAATCCCAGTTCTGCTTTTGTGTCACTGTCAAGTAGATATTGATCAATGACTTACCCATGGGCATAGGGGAGGGGGCAGATCTAGCAAACCAAAATATAACACCCAATTAAAGCTGAATTTCAGATAAACAGCAAAATTTTGTTTCAAGTAAGTATGATCCATGCTGTATTTCGGACATAGCTCTACTAAAATTGTATTCACTGTTTATCTGAAATTTAAATTGAATTAGGTGTCTTGTGTTTTAACTGACAAACTGGCTTGGAAGGGATGACTCCCCAGCCTCACCAATGCTGGGCAAGGCCACGTGATTTGCTTTGGCTGGTGGAAGGTGGGCACCCGTCACTACATCCAGGGTCTAAGCTGGGCCTCCCAGAAGTGTTTCTGCCCGGCCCTCCGGCACTCCAGCCACCCAGCACAGCAAGAACTACTGTATCTTCAGCATGAGCCCGAAATGAGGACGTGTGGAACAGGCTTGAACCCAGTCCCAGCCCAGCTCAGCCCACCTGTCAACTGTGGGTGAAAATTAAATACTTTATTGCTGAAAATCTTGAAGATATTGAGGCTGTTTTTTGCCACAGCAAAAGCTAACATGTGTTAACTTGATAACCTTGGACAAATTATTTAATCTCTCTGTGTCTCGGTTTCCTCACCTCTAATCTACCGCATAGGGTGGTCCTGAAGGTTAAATTAACGCAGGTAAGGCCCTTAAAGAAGGGCCTGGCACACAGTAGGGGCTCTGTAAGGGCCAGCTGTTATTGTCACCTGAGGACACTGGTTTGTTTCCACACGCATGTTGGTGTTTGTGTCTGTGCTCTGGGGTCAAGGGTGGGCCAGTAATTATGGGGGGTGACCAGCTGGACAAAGGCGAGGGAACAGATGTCCTTATAACCTGCAGACCTTTGTGGAGCTGGTTCAGAGGTGAAGAAGTCATGTACTCACCTGTCGGGAGTAACACCCCAGCTGGGGGTGCAGGGTCTGCTGATAAGGCATCCGGGCTGCCCGCTGCGGGTGCAGGCCCTGGGGAGAGAAGGGGGAGGCTCAGCGCCGCGGGGCAACGGGCAGAGAGCAGCAGCCACTCAGCTCAGCTTCCAGCTCACTTGCCAGGATCTCCAAACAGCTGAGCCCATCCCACCACACTGCTGGCTAGACCCTCTAGTTGCCTAGTCCAGCTGGAATCAGGTCGAGCCAGCACAACTCAGACCCCACAGGAAGCCCGTGGTGAGCAGGATTCACAGCCTTTTCAGTGAATATTTAAGATAAGAGATTCAGGAACCTGCCTGCCTCTTGAATCCCAGATCTGCCCCTTAGTGGCTGTGTGATCTTGGGCAAATCACTTAGCCTCTCTGAGTGTCTTTTCTCTTGTCTGTAAAATGATGTGTGTTCAGCGTGTAAAGCCTGTGACAGTAGTCAAGTTATCTTTGTTGCTATCTTTACCCTTTTTCTATGTGCCTTTCCCCAAACCCCATTCCTGCCCTAAGACATGAGGTGCCAGTGTGCATCTGTGTACATGTGTGTGCTAGCTTGCCTCCATGTTTATTTCAGCACATCTGCACGTGTGCTTGCATTTGTGTCTGGAGCTGTGGGTTTCTGTGCACAAATGTGCAACTGTGAGCCCGGGCATACGCGTTTGGGCCTCTGCTGCTGTGCGTCTATGTGCCCACACGTACACCCGTGTCTGTACCTGACGAGGAGGACTGATGTGAAGATAAATGAGTTCATTCACCCAAAGCGCTTAGAACAGTGCACAGCACATAATAAGGATTCTGCAAGTTAGGTATTTTTACCATCTCTCACTGCTCCCCCAACCCCACACCCTCCACTTGAAGAGGCTGCCTGGCAGCTCAGCCCAATGGGAAGTAGAAGCCACACAACTCTGTCCCACGTGGCCTTACATGTCCATGTGTACGCACAGCAGAACTGCTCCTGTGGGTGGGGTCAGCCCATGACCCCTCCAGTCCCAGACTACCTCTACCTGCCAATCCAGTTAGTTACCCCCTAAGATACAGTTCAAAACCCAAAGCATCCCTCAGACCATATGTTTTTGCAGAAGATTCTGCACCCCAAGATGCTGCCTCCATTCTGGGCTCAGCTTGTGCCAGTTGTCAAAGTGTTGATGGCTGACACTGTGCCCTTGACAACTTCCTCAGAGCCCAAAGGCTCCTCATAAAAGGCTTTGCATCCCTGCTGCAGGGGCCTGGGAAGTCCCCCAGGTCTCCTGGTGCCCATTTTCCAGGTCTCCAAGAGCGTACATCCTCTCAGAGCCTCCTTGCTCTCTGCTACCGTGTACCTGACGCTTGACCATGGCTGGGCCTCCCCGACTCCCACCAACCCCTTCACCTGAAACCAGTGCACCTGCCCCCTTTCCTTCAAGTCCTGCAGCCCAGGGCAGCCCCACTCACCATGACCACAGTCTGGGCTCTGTGACCCCAACGGTGACCTGAACCAGGACAGAGGAGTCAGCCAGATGGGGCCGCCCTGCCTGTTCCCAGCCCTCAGCTCCAAGGCCAGGTTCTCAGTGTCCCTCCTCGGTTTCACTCCCTCCCCACTCCGCTGTCCACAGCCAGCTCCCCAGGCCATCATCCTCCCCATGCCCAGGATCTATGACCCGTTCTGTCCTGGGAGGATTTTCAGGAGTCATCGGTGTGAGTGACACTGCACGACTTGGAAGGTATTTCTAGCTGTTCAAACTGCAACTCTGTAAAATCATGAGCAAGGATGAACAAACACTCACTCCTCTTTGCTTGAGGCCAAGGCCTCTCCCCCTGTGCGCTCCCTCCTTCACTGGGAGCCGAGGTCATTTATGCTGAGCAGCCCGGAGCCTCTGGAGCCCCTTAGTGCTGGGGACTTAGTCCTCCAGGGCTCTGCGACCCTCCACAGCGGAGCTCTGAGTACACTGGATTTGGGACCTCATCTTTATTCCTAACGCCAAGCAGAGAAGGAGACCAGGATAGAATGTTCCCCATTTCTCCTCTCTGTCTTCTCAAGGTCTGCAGAGCTCCCTGACCCTGCTTCCTAGGAAGATTGGGGCTGAATAATAATACAAACCAACAGCTGTATCACCCTTTAGATTTTTCAAAGCCCTTTCTCATCCATGGATTCAATTAACCTTACAGCTGACTCAAGCATTTGCTGCTGCCGCTGCTGTAATTATTAGGCCATTTCACAGGTGAGGAAACCCGGGCTCAGAGCATTTGGCTAACTTGCCCAGGGCCACACAGCTTGGAAGCAGCAGAATTTCCTTAAACCCCAGCCTGATGATTCCAAAACCTGCCTTCTTTTTATTATATCAGGCTACTGGACCAGCCGTCCTGAAGCTGGGTGGCGTTGTGCGATCACAAGGGGCTGGGAGAACGTAAACTACACCGACCCTCGTTCCCACCCGCGAGGGTCGGTGTGTGCAGTGGACTTCAGCTGGGCCCATTCAGTGTCTAAACTGCTGTATAGGACCCAGGGGCCCAGGAACCTCGGGGTCAGCCCTGTGATGCCAACACCAGCATCTCTGAAGACAAAGGACCTTCAAGCTTGAAAAGTGTGTCCGTATCTCACCCGCTCCAAAAGTCAAGAGAGTAGAAGTTAACATGGCAGTGAGACACCACCCTATCTTCATAAAATGAATCACTGCATTAGCTTTACATGGTGAGCCCTGAGAGTGCACGGGTTTCCACTAAATAAAATTGTGCAAATCGTTTCTCTGTCAGAGGTGGGGGTGCACACAGTGCTGGCCTTTGATTTGTTCCTGACTTGTACTCGACTCCAAGCTTCTTAGTCACCTCGGAATCCCCTGATCGAGTTGATGCTTAGCCTATGGTCAGTGTGAAGGAAGGGTTTCTCACTATTTCAATGAATGAAAAGAACGAATACAAAGAGGAGTCCATCCACGAGCGGGTGGATGAATGATGAGTGTGAGTGAGCAAACACAAAAATGCAAGGGTGGAGGAACATCAGTGAAGGGGTCGGTGGACCCACGGGTACGTGAACAGGGCATTTCTCTCCAGACCTGTGCAAGGACAACAAATTGTAGACACGGGACGGATGCACTTTGATTTTCCCGCGCGCCACACTTCGTTACAACCGCTCACCTCAAGAGGACAGGGTGGGCACTTGGGCTCTCTTGAGCAAACCGAAAAAAAAAAGCTTGGAAACAAAACTTTGGAGAGAAAAAGAGAGACTGTGCTAAACTCCTTTACTTTAGTCCCCATTTAAGATTCAGGGGCTAAGCCGGGTGCACCAGCGCAGAGAGGCTTTATGTGGAGTAGATCTACCTTCTGCGTGGGACACCCACTCCGTGAGACTCGCTGCTCTGTTGTAAAGGAGGAAATGACACAGGGGCCCAAAGGACAGGGGAAGGGGCACAGAGACAGGATGAGATGATTTTCAGGGGATTTCCTTCTCTCTTTGCCCTCTCCAGGCTTTGCCAAGCAAGGCTGGGGCAGCAGGTTCCCAAGCACCTGGTCCCCACCCCATACACTGGCACACCATACTGGAAAGGAGCCAGGGAGGGGACAGAAGACTGGGAAATCTTTGACACTGAGCACCTTTCCTGGAGGAACTGAGCACTACCTAAAAGGACTACTTTAAGCTCTTGGTTTAGACTACTGTTTAAACTGGAGGGGACATTTATTTGATTTTTCCTTCTTTCTACCTAGTGGGTGGCAACTCTTCAGGGAGATTAAATTAAATAGGCCAACTAAAGAAACTACATTTTCCCTGCATAAATGAGTTCTGTGAGTAAAAATCCAAGGGTTTCACCCATTCCTTATTGTCTGGCCCTGAGTTCCCTCTGAGTCCCAGGACCAAGAAAGTGCATCAAGCCACTTTAGCTGGGAGAAGCTGAGACGGTTGGGTTGTCATTTAAATGAAGTGGCCACAGAATTTGTCATCCACAGCAGGGCACTTGAGAGTGAAAGCAGGTGCAATTAAGAATTATGCTGGGACAAAAGACCTCAATTGGGATTGTCCCAAGTAATCCAGGACACATGTCATCTGACTGTAAAGGAAGTCACAGGAGGTGGGGGGAAACAAGGACTGTATGTCATCATCCTCTCCTGGGAGCCCAAGCATTTCACAGGCCCAAACTAGCCAAGCAGCTCTGGAAGACACAGCACAGAGTGAACCGGAATTCAGACAAAGGAAAATGAGAAATATACGCACACATGCATGTGTGTTTGCATGCGTGTGTACCAAGTATTTGGTCTGATGTGGCCACAGTGAAGAAATGAACTAACGCATCCGAAGGCTCTTCGTGAATTAGGCTCCCTGGAAGCCACTGCCCCTCCGTGGATGGCCATGGGCGAGCCTGGCCCCGGACACACTCACTCACCTGACACTGTGGGAAGGTGGCGGGATTCGTGAACACGGGCGGAGGTGGGTAGTTCAGGTTGAGCCAGAGCGGCTGGTTCAGGGTGGCTGAGGTCAAGCCGGTGGCAAAGCGTGGGGTGGACACGTTCCCTGTGTACTTGAGGTTGTTCTTGTCGGCCCCCGTCGCTGGCGGGTTAACTGTAAGTCACAGGAGAGGTAGAGTGTTTCCATGATTGAGGGAGGGAGAGACCAGGATGCCCTCAGCACCATGACTGCCTCTGGGGTTAATGTTCTCAGAAGTCAGGTCTTTTAAGCTCCCAGAGGTGTCTTCAAATTTCAGGTGAATTTCCAGCTCTAGGACCATATCTTTAGTTCACATCTCGCCGATTCGGAAGGAGTGAAAATCCCAGCACAGTGGGCATAGAAGGTCACTTTCCATCACTCACTAGTAAGGAGGCAGTTCAGCTCGAGAATACAGCAAACCTGATCACCTACATACAAAACCACATTCTTTCAAGCGCTTTAGGAGAATCCAGTTTGATACCAACAATTGCGATGCCATGGAAGCCATTCTTACCGAATTATCAAAGCAGCCCCTGAGGGCGTGTACCTGCAGCAGTGAGGAGGACCTTGCGCAGGCTGTTACATCTATGTTGGAATCATTTATGGTTTAAAAAATTATATAATTAGAATTCAGTATGGTAGGGCCCAAAATTAGTCTGAATGAGTAAGATCTGGTTGAGTTGTTTCAGGTTATGAAACCTGGATTCTCTCCTTCTACAATATGCCCTGTGGGCTTATAGAGTCAGAGATGGGGCGTCAGTTTCCCCTTATTTTTGGGAGGAAAAGGGTTTTGATTGAAACAGTTGTAGGAGTGCAAGGCAGAGAAAGCAAGGATGTGAATAATCTCAATGTAGAAATAATACTAAAGCATGGATTTTTCTTTGGCTTGGGCAACTTGAGGGGATAAAATGTTCAAATTGACCGCCAATGATGCTCACGTGACCCCTGAGAGTCAGCTGCATTTCTCTAGCAATTATATTCCCTGCAGAGGACATAGGAAGAAAGTCACATCTCCCATTTTACGGGTTTAAAACCTGACACCCAGGGAAAGGCATCGACTTGCTCGTGGGTGAGACAGCCATCTGATGGCAGAGCTGGGCCTGGGCCTATGACGGTTTCTGAAATCCCTTCAGACTCTCCCTGGGAAGGGTCAGCTTACGTTTCAGCTCCAGCCCGTCCACCTCCACTTTGCTGCGAAGCCTCAGCTGCCCACTTGGGTTCTTAGTGGCCCCAAGGAACTCATACAGCAGGTTCTTCTCGGCCGGCCATGCGGGCTTCTTGGTCGGCGGGGCCACGGACATGGAGCCCACGGGGTCGCTGCAACCCTCCTCACCAAAGGGGTCCTTCTGGCTCTGGGTCCACTGACTAAGCAAGAGGCTCTGCCGAGCCTTGGTCAGCTCCTTGGTGCCAGGGTTCCATTCTACAGCACGAGGGAAACTGAGTCAGTGACTCGGGAGGGGCAAGTGCTGGGTGTGGGGAGTACCTTCTTTTGGACAAAGGGATGGACCCTCCACAGCACACCTGAGGCTCAGATCACTCTGGGGTCTCCCTCCCAGCCAAGTTCAATCCAAGTCCAATCCCTGTAGCCTTCATGACCAAGGCCCATTCTGGTCTTCCTCTCTCATGCACTTGTATGTCCGTCTATACATCCATTTTTACCTTCCTTCCTTCCATCCACCCATTCATCCTTCCTTCCATCAAACTTCCTTCCTTCCAGTTACCCTTCTTTTCTTGTCTTCCCTTCTTTCTTTTCTTCCTTCCACCATCCCTTCCCCAGCTTACCGCTTTCTTCCCTCCTTTCCTTCCCTCCTACCTTTTTTCTTCCCTCCCTCTCTCTTTTTTTCCTCCCTTCCTTCCTTCCAACCCTCCACAGGTTGGCGTACCAAGGTTCGAGGTACAAAGCTAACTTGGACACAGCTCTAGCCTTTGGGGAGCACCTGGTTTAGTCGGGGGACACATGTTCCTAAAGAACACACAGTCTGAGCTGCAGTCTGGTCCCTCGTCATGGATTCTACCCCTGCTTTGATGCTCAGCACACTTGTCAGCGCCAGGCCCTGACCTGAGTCCTGGGGACACTGAGATGAGTCAGAGCCAGACTTGGCCCTGCAGGAGCTCACAACAAGGAGGGAGAGACAGACAGACCCAGAAATAGCTCTGGGACAAGGCAGATGGGGACCGGGAGGTGACAGAGGAACACAGCAGGAGAAAAGGGTGGCTGAGACAGCTCCTGTCTGAGAGGGCCAGAGGGCTTCCAGCAGGAAGCGGGCCTTCAGCAAGGCCTTACACCAGGGCTCTGGGTGACTATGGGCGAAGGCACAGAGGCATCAGAGAGACACAGAGTGTCACTGGATGTGGTCGGCACCTTGCTCAGGTCTCTCTCCACATCAACCTGGTGTCCCCCCAGTGTGAGGACACTGTCTGGATCATCATGGGACCCTCCACAGTAGGGGTTCTCACCCCTATTTCCTTCTGAGCAATAGAATTCTTTCTTCTGACAAAAGTAAGTATGGAGTAGGGGAAATATATATGTGCATTTATATGTAATATTACATATAAATGCAAGTATATAATATATATACACATATAAACTTTTTCAGGCTTTGCTTGGTGGAAGCAGGGAAGAGGGCCTTGCTCTCCCAGCATCTTCTCACCTTCCCCAGCCTGGAGATCCTGATCTCCATGGAGCTTGGCTGGAAAACGGCACTGGACACACAACCGGCCCCTCGGATCATTCTGATAGTGGCTGCATCAAAGGACCTGTGCCCAGTGTTCCCTGTTGGAAGTGGATCTGATCCCACCAGCTCTTGGCCCCACTAGCCCAGTGGCCTTGGGGCTGAGAATGCAGGACTGGGCCAGCCCTCGAGTGCCATCCCAGCAAAGAAAAGAGCTGCTGTAGTCTGAGCCAATTTAGGAGAAAATAACATTTTTTGCAAAACACGTCCCTGGAGTCTCTTCCAAGAGTTCCTCTGGTCGCCGAGTGTAGCCCCCCGGCCAGTGTGCTGAAATAACAGTACCCACTAATAATAGCCATCTCCCCAGAGGCCCACACACCTGCAGTCACACACACACACACCTCCAGTCACCTGAAACATGCTTGCCGCTCACTCTTCCAACGTCTGTGTACACATACACACCACGCACACATATACACCCACACACACTCCTGCCTGTCATTCCTTTGGCTCACTCACACACAATTCCACCCACAGAACGGACACACACAAACACATACCCGTGGTCACACTCAGATGCACTCACACTACGTGTTCTCTAACAAACACACAAATCCCCGCAAAGCTCCCCTTGGCACACCTTTGCCCACACACTTTTTCATACAGACAGACAGACAGACAGAAATGGTGGCAGGGTGAGTAGGACAGGACTGCCTCCAACCCAGCAGCCCCATCCGACAGAGAGACATCCAGGCCTCCCTCCTGGAGGAGGAGGTTGTAGGGACATCCCTTCCCCCAGATAGGGCTCAACCCTCTCACACATAGAGCCCATCATCCTCAGGGTCCTCGGTTTCCTAGAGGCCAGCCTGAGACCCAGAGTCCAGCTTTCTGTCCACAGCTCGGGGGCCTTGGCTTTCCTACAAGGCTCAGAGCACAGAACGTTCTCTAGGTGAGCATGCTCCTATTTCTTAGGAAGATGGGTTTGGACTCTCCCAACACAGGTGTCTCTCGGTTACCCGTCCATGCTCACAGCCTGGGGGGAGTTTTTCTTTTGGGCTCCTCCAAGTGACTGCTGTCGGCAGCCAAATGCCACTGCCATCAGTCTGCCTTCTCAGAACCGTCCATTCCGAGTAGCTGGATCAGAACAGGCACAAGATGCAGAATCCTGGGAGTTGGGTGGGGGAAGCTTGGAAGGTGGCTGGATTCCCTGGGGAGGATGTGGACTCCTCAACACAGGGTTGGGAAAGCACTTCCAAAACCCTGGAATCCCTGGGAACAAATCCCAGGGTCAACAGTCTCAACTACACTTGGAAAAGGTACACATTCACTGCCGGCCCCAGAGAGAGGGCACCAGGCCTCGTGGCCAGAACAGGTACCGCCATCAGAAGCCAGTCAAATTTCTCTCCTGTCCAGTTTAAAGTCCCCACGTTGCAGTGTCCCTCTGGACTCAGCGGGGGCAAAAGCTTCCTTCAATGTACTCTGGGTGCCAGTGGATTCAAATACTGTGTTCAGTTACCAAAGGTGCCTACCCCTCTTCCCAAAGAACACTGGATTCAGGGCTAGCATCGTATCTGCCTATGCGACCTGTGCCCTGGACACGGGCATCCAGCAGAGGAGGCCTATGGGGCTGAAAACAGCCTGCGCCTGGGGACCGCGCTCACCAGCAAGGCCACCTCATTCTATTCTGCGCATGTGCCGGATGCAGCCCAACCCGCTGTCCAGTAAGTTTCTCTCCCTGCAGGCCCACTCCCTAACCCCGCTCCTAGCCCCGCTCACCCATCAGGCGGTGCTCCTCCACGGCAGGGTCAGCCTCGGGCTTGGAGCAGATCTTGGCAAACACTGGGAGCTGCTTCTTCGGAGCAGGGATTTCTAGGAGCTTGTCGAGTTTGGCGAGAGGCAAGGGAGGAGGCGGGGGAGGCAGCAGCAGGAACGGGCCCAGCCCCCCGGGCTCCTTGGGTCCGGGGCCACTAAACATGCTGTTCTGCAGGAAGTCCTTGATGACCCTGGTCTCCTCCAACACCATCTCCTCGGGGACCTTGGGCATTTCGGTGGACTTCAGTGGGAACTGGGACAGGAGCTGGCCGATCTCCATGTTGGAGGCCCCCAGGCTGCGGCCCCTGTCCTCTGCCCCCTTGGCACTCTTAACCTTGGCAGCCCGCAGGATGCTCGTGACCTTAGGCATGGCAGAGTCACAGTCCTGCCGGCTGCCAATAACGGACACGGCCACCTTCGGTTCCAGAAGCTTGTCGCCAGCCATCACGGAGGCTCCTGAGCGCTCACTGCTGCCTGCCATCAGAGACGGCATAAGAAGGCGGGGAGCCGACAGTCTGGGCCCCTCGGGAGAGCTGCCAAGTGCCTCTAGCTCCCCTGAGCCCTCTGTGACTAGGATGAGGTGCTCTTTGGTGAGGCTCAAGAACTCCTGCTCCACCAACAAGGAGATCTCATCTTTGCTGCTGGTGAGCTCCAGAGCCCTGCAAACAGGTCAAAAAATGGACGGTTGCAGTGCCAGCTCTCGGAGGGTGGCTCTGCTGTGGGGCGCAGGCCCCGGGGGAGGAGGGGGGAGAAGTCGTTTCCAGGTGTGAGAAACCTATTGCCTCTTAAGAGAGAAAATGGACCAGAGTGGCCTCCACGAGTTCCCACATCACACCTGTGGGCACAGTACCGCGAGTGAGGCTCTGGGATTCGGGACACCTGAGTCCCCTCCCGGTACTAAACGCTGAGACAGCCGAGCCTGGATTTCAGCCCCCGTCTCTCCCCGTTCAGCCGTGCCCAGGACTTGAAGCAGTAAAAACTAGCAGCTAAGCGGTCAAGACTGAGCCAACAGCTCTGAGCGTGCTGTCCGGAGGGCTGGGGCTGAGTCCTGGAGCCCCCAGACGCACTGCAGGGTGGCAGGGTGAGAGCAGGGGCTGCGGGGCAAACAGCACGAGCTCACACCCCGGCTCTGTCACTTCCCAGCTATGTGACCCTGGACACATTGCTCAGCATCTTGTCACCACTGTCTCCTGGCTAACAGGGGTATCGCAGAGACGCTTCAGACCACATGTGGCACAGAATGAGGGTAATACAAGTGTCAGCTAGTATGTCTACACGTCTGCCAGCTTGGCAGGGCCCCTGGATCTTGAATTCCGCACAGTGGCTCTGTGGATGCCCATGTTCACCTTGGCTGGCTTGGCCCTCTGACCAGATAGATCACGGCCTCCAGACCAGGCCCCACCTCCTGGGAGCACCAGCAATTGCTAGATCCCTGTACCAGTTCACAAGCATCTCCCTGCATCTGAACACTGGCCTCCAGCTGGACCCTTGCTGGCTGGCATCAGCCTGATGGGGCCTGATGGTCCCATGGACTCTAGGCTGCTGAGTGCTGGCTCTCTCCAATGTGGGAGAGGGTGGCAATCCTGCTGGCCTGGCTTGTGGCCCAGCCTGCCCCACCAGCACCCTGGCACTCCAGGAGGACCATGGCCACTCAGCTTAGAGCCATCTGCTGTCCCTGCTGAGTGGGCTCCCCATCCAGTGTAAGATGGATGAGGTGGCCTACACAGAGCATTCTGGAAACTGCTCGGCACTCTACCCCTGGGAGAAGGTGGTGAAAATGGTGAAAAAGAGGCAAGGAAAAAACGAAAATGCCCCATGACTGGAGTTTTGGGGAGGCTGAGAGCATATTCCTCCTCTGACAACCCATTCTGCAGGTGCAGTGAGACCTGAAATGACGACGGAATGTTCCCAGCAGGGATGCGCCTTCCTGCTAATGCTCTGTATGAGCACACGCGCACACACACAGGCATACACACACACGTGCAGCGCAGGCACACAATGGCTCAGTCACCACACATAGAACCAGGGAACAGTATTTGACAACCAATCAGAATGGGAGCAGGTTGTAGTCCCAGAGGCTTCTGACTGTTATAACCCCTTAGTTATTGGGTCCTATGACAACCAAGGGGGTCCTGGAAAAGGTACTGGGTGGCCAGAGCACTTGGGGAGCACAGGGAAGAGTTAAAAACTTGGGAGCTTGTTGCTATTCTAACAAGTGAGGCAACACACCTCCTGAACACCAGCCCCACAGGTAGCCTCATCAGGTCTGGAGGCAGAGAGTGGCGACAGGAAAAGTAGCCTCCAGCCAAATGGACTGAGATCACTATCCAGCTCCACTGCTTCTGTCATGTCAGGTCCTGCAACCCCAGGGATCCCCTGTGACAGGGGCGTGATACCTGTGACATGGGCGGGGCACTAAATGTGCCCACCCCCTGGGTGGTAACCCACGTGTGGGCTCAGCACGGATGTACACACAGGAAGCACTGGGCACACGGCAGCTGTGAGTGGCAGCTAGAGTGGGTGGGCCCTGGAAGCTCCCGGAGGCCATCAGGCCAAGGCCACCACTCTGCTCTCTCACTCTCCCCTGCCCTCCCTCCTATTCCCATCCTTTCCTCCTTCCCATGTCTAGACTTGGTCCACAAATTGACCCCACTCTCACTGCCGGGTCCCTGGGAACACTTGGAAGAAAGAGGCTGCCAATCCACAGCCCCGAGTTGTAGATCCCCATCTTCCTCTTCATCATTCCTCGGAGGGAACAGGGGAGACTCGAGTCACAGAAACCTGGCATTTGAAGAACAGGTTTTTGCTTCTTCCCGCACCCATCCCACCCAAAAAAACTTGCAAAGCAAGCCATATACCAATAGATTTTCTGAATTAGAAAGACCACAATTATGTTACCTTTTAAAAATTGGGATAATGGTATTGTGGTTCCACTTAAACAACAACAAAAGGAGTCCCTATCTCTTAGAGATACATGCTAAAGTATTTACAGATAACATCACGTCTGGGATTGGCTTTAAACTTAGTCCAGCAAGGGGGGAGGGATGAGGGGACAAAACAAATTGGCCTTATGTCGGTCATCATTAAGGCTGGGCGAGGGGTACTTGGGTTCATGATCTAGTATTTGCTCTGTTTTTGTCTGTGTTTGGTTTCTTTTTTTTTTTCCCTAAAATAAAAATGTTCTACAATAGATGTATACACAGAAGTCTCACCACTGACTCCTTTAAAGTACTGGTTCCAAGGGGAAATCAAAGCAGCTTCTAAAAGACCCACAGGTCCTGAGGTCCCTGTACCAAAAACCACCCCACAGGTGGTCCCTTCTCCGCACTGAGAGGACACTCCTACCCCTCCCCAACCCAGGAGCCAGGCTGGCGGAGAGGATTCCACAGAGGCTGCATGAAAATCCCTGCTCGTATTCCCTGGTCATTCTCCTCTGGACACATTACAAGGGTCAACGGGCCTCTTAGGAAGCTGGCATTCCCAGAAAAGGCAGTGCCAATCTGGCTGTGGGTCCTTCGTGTGCCCCTGAAAGGCTGGCCCTGAGCACCCAGCTCTCCCCGGGACAGCCTCTACAGACTCCTATTCCCTTTCCATCTGCCATGAATCCACTACAGGCCAGAGAGAGGCTGGCCTCACTTGTATGCTTGCCTTTAATCCTCTCCACACCCCTGGGCAATGGACAGTATCCTCCTACTTTACAGATGGAAAACAAACATGAGCCTGAAAGAGGCGAAGGACTTTGTCACCTTGTCACTGAGAAAGTGAAGAGGCTGGTGTAGGGGTGTTGCTGGGTCTGGCTGACTTCACTACCCCCTCCCACCCCACCTGGCTTCCATTCCAGGGCTACTTCCCTGCTCCATGGCTGGGCTTTGTTCCCCAATCTGAATGCAACGAGGGATATTGCCAGCCTCATCCCATCACTCCTGCCTGTGGAGGACCATCACTACGAGTCCTGAGCCTGTCATCCATGGCATTAGCTGTCCCTGACAGCTCTGTGTCACGTGCCTGTCTGATGGGCAAGTCTTCGGAGTCTCCCGCCAGTTTACAGATAGAAATGTTGAAGGGGAGAGTCCAGGGCTGAGCCTTAGGGACCTTGCTAGAAACCCTCCCCTGAGTCTGACAGTAATCCTGGGTCAACACTTTGGGGGAATAAATCAATCCAGTCACTATCATCCTCTCTCCACTTCTCCAAGACAGCCTTTATTAAATACCTCGCTGCCATCAAGATTCAGCACGCAGCTACAAGTCCCTGAGCAAGGGTCTCCCCTACCTGCCCTCTCCACACTCCAAGAAAACATGATTTATTTGCTGTTTTGTTTGTTGTTGTTCTAGAAAACTGTATGCCCACAGAGCTAGGACATTCTCAGAACTTAGATCAAATCATCCACCTACTTAATCCCTTATGTGGAATCTCACTACACATAGGATAAAAATTCAAACTCCTTTCTGATCCTCAGGGTGCCACACAAAGTGGCCCCATCTCTCCCTCTTGCTTTGACTCCTCTTATTCCAGCCACTCTGGTCTTATAACTATTCTTTGACATGTCAAGTTCATTCCAACCCCAGGACCTTTGCACCTCCTGTGGATGCTAGCTCATCCCTTGACTGGCTCTTACTCCATCACTCTCAGCTCCATCGATCTGTTTACTTTCTTCCTAATATTTATCACCATCATATAGTATTTTTACGCCTTTACTCCCTACAACAATATATCCCCCCTGAGGGTTGGGACTGTGTCTTGTTCACCAAAGAGTTCTCAGGACCTTGAGCAGTGCTGGGCACATAACACCAGCTCGGTAAGTATTTATCGAATAAATGAATGGACTGGCTCACGAGCTTGTCTTCACCCTTGTCCATTTCTTGGAACTCTGGAAATCAAGTGCTGTGTTGCCAAAGACGGCCCAATTCCTTCAGTGGTTACAACCGGCAACCAAAATGGTTTTGATTCCATTTTCTGGCCTCTCATTTCATGCCACACCTGGGGCCTGGCATCCCTGTGAACTGACCGGATGATACTGACCAGCTGCTTGGCCTGATTCTAAGAACTCCCAACGCCTGTAAGGCAGCCCCACGGCAGACCCCACACAGCTCTCAGCGACAACCTTGGGACTCACCAAAAGATTTTCCACCCTCCCCGTAACTTTGCTGGATTCAACAGCAAGCCTGCCCCAACTGTATTTCCCGGAATCCATCTTTTCTCCTCTCTTCCTAAGAAGTTTTTTTGATGCTGGCACCAGTCCCGTGCTATTTGCTTTCTTCTTTGAGTTGGTAAAAACCATAAAATCTGCCTCAGACTCTCTCACAGGGAATCATTTGGGGAGATTAACCCAGCTCCGGGCATTGACAAAGGAAGACAGTCAGAATCAGTGCCATGGCTCCAGCTATCACCACCACCTCTGTTGTGCCCACCTCCAGAACGGTAGGTGTCTGATGGTGACTCTGGTTGTGGGTGGAGTGCATCATTTCTGCATTTGCAGCGTACAGAGTCATATAAAAATGAAGGCGACTGACTGGCTGGCACCCCTTCCCAGAATAATGACTAAGCAAGCATGCTGTTAGCTCCCGACAGCAGCTCTGTGTACATGGTAACACAGAGCAAAGATGAAAACTGCTATTCATCAGAGCCAAACAACAGAAAAATGCAAGCGGGAAATTGTTAGTGCTGGAAGAGAACACCAAAACAAATATTTTCTTCCCGCTATGGCATTTCAGATCGACGACAAACATGGTACCCAGGCCTGGTGCCCAGGCAACACGGCTGATTGAAGAGGGAAGCTGGGGAAGGGTTCCACTCCACCCGGAGACTGGCCTCGTGGCTGCAGGTGAGATGGACTTTTGTACACATTTACGTGGGTGGAGCAGCAGAGCCGAGTGGCTAAGAGCTCAGTCCCTGGGAGGAGGCAGAAACTGGATTCAAATCCCCACCGCTTAAGGGAGGCCAGATCTTAAGCAAGCTGCCTAACATGTCTATGTCTCAAATTCTAGTTCACAAAATCAGAAGGATGAGTGTTTATGGAGAATTGACTAACCAGCCAGGCACCGCACTAAACACTTCCAAGCAAAACTCTCATTTTAATCCCCACAACAGCCCCAACAGGGTGATGTGAAGACTGATGATCATTATGACCCTCTGGTCGTTCCCACCCATCTTGATTCAGTAATAAGCAGAGACTTGGAAAGGGCTTGGGTGTTAAGGGCTTGAGCTCCTTTCTCTTGGGACTCAGCAACCTCCACATGAACGAGCCCAGAAGAGCCTGCTGGAGGATGGCACAGCCCATGGAGGAAAACCCCAAGGTCCTCAGCAGACAGTCAGCCAGACCCAACTGACTACAGATGTGTGGGTGAGCCTGAGCCACTTCCTGACAAGCCCAGCCCAGCCGTGCCTCTAACACAGCTGACCCTTCACAGTTATGGGTTCCGCATCTGTGGATTCAACCAACTGTGGATTAAAAATATCAGAAAAAAAATTCCAGAAACTTCCAAAAAACAAAACTTGAATTTGCTGCACACTGGCAACTATTTACATAGCATTCACAGTGTATTTTACAATTGTTTACATGGCAGGTACATGGTACTAGGTATTCTAAGTAATCAGGAGATGATTTAAAGTACACAGGAGGGTGTGTGGAGGTTATATGCAAATACTAGGCCGTTTTATATAAGGGACTGGAGCATCCGCAGATTTTGGTAACTGTGGGCGTTCCGGAACTTATCCCCTGTGGATACCAAGGGATGATTGTATATCAAAAGCTAACTGACACAGAGATACAATTATCCCAGTTTTTAAAATGAAGAAGCTAAGGGGCAGAGAAGTTAGGAAGTTTTCCCAAGGTCCCAGAATGAAGAAGGGACAAAGTGGGTGAACTGAGGCAACCCTGTTCAGATGCCACTTCTCAACCACTAAGCTACACTGCTCTGAAAACCAAGAATGAAATGCTCTGTGTGAGTCCACTGGGGGATAGTACTTAAGTCAGGAGGGCAAGAAGTGCCTCTTTGGGCATTTAAGCTGAGGCCTAAAGGATGATGAGCATTTAACCAGGGAAAGAATACAAGGAAGAGCTTTCCAGACACAGGGAACAGCAGGTGCAAACGTCAACAAGGTGGGAAAGATGGGACTGATGCTCCAGTGTGCGGGGCACATTAATGGGCCGGGTGGAGGGGCTCACAGGAAGTGAGGTCAGGGATAAAGGCGGGAATCAGAACCTGCCAGGCCTTGGAGTGATGCTAAAAGATTTTACTCTAACGGCACAGGGAAACCACTGGAGAAATTTCAGCAGCCACGTGTTGGGCTCTGGTTTCCGTGGGTGAGAAGGCTTTCTCCAGTTCTGAGGAGTGAGAGGAGGGGTCTGAGGCCTGAGCCAGGATCTGTGCTGTGTCTACTGGGTACCAGGTATATTTGACCCTGGTCCCCACAACAACCACAAGAAATGGGTAGCATCTTCTTTCCCAGTTTAGGGAGAGGAAAAGGAGGCTCAGGAAGTTTGAAAGATGAATTCAAGTTTACCCAAGAGAGTAGGTGTTGGTGCAGGATTGGATCCCAAGTCCACGTGTTCCAAGCCTCCTCTTAGCCACTACCCTGCACCTCCAAAAGAGCAGAAGTGGGAGAAAGAGTGGGGCCTCTGCCGTAGAAAGAGCTGCATTCAAACCCCATCTCTGTCGTTTCTGATGGGGTGACCTTCTGCAATTCACTTCCCTTCTCTTGAGTCTCAGCTACAGAAGGTGCAGAGGCCAGAGAGCCAGCCAGGGACTAGGAGGACAAGGCAGCAGAAGCAGAACTCGGTGGGCAGGTGGGTGTCCCGCTCAGGGACTTGCAGGAGCCACAGATGTGGGAGGGGGGGGAGGCACCAAAGGGCCCCAGACAAGGAGTGGCCTCCATCATGGAGACAGGGACTCTGGCGTTTGGCCTGGCACCACCCCCAGTAGGCCCTCACCCTCACTTGACCAAGGCTGGTGGACATTTCCGGGTCTTCCTGTCTGTGTGGGGAACAGGGACCCATCTTCTATTCCCCAGGGTGGTCCCTGCCTGATGTGGAGGGAATGGACACAGCCACCTCTGCCAAAGCTACATCTGTCCTCTTCTCCAGATCTGGGATTCACTGAATTGCACTGAGTCCCTCTCCCCATACACACCCCACACCCATGCACACACACACCAACCTATGTGCATGTACACAGAGGTCATGTACATGCACACAACCGTGCACACACACACACACACACATCCCTGCACACACACACTACAGCCATGCACACACACCCCATCACCTTGCGCATACACCATGCAAACCAGCACACACATGCACAGGCCACCACAGCCTTGTAGAAAACCAGCAAGAAGAAAGGGAAGGGGGATGGAGGGTGGGGTCCACCTCTCTCACAACCTGAGGGGCCTGGGCCAACTTTTTTCAGTTTGGGAGAAGCTGCAGGTTCAGTTGCCATCCTAGGGCCTGGGCATCCCAAAGGTACGCGGAAACCCACTGGGCTCTGTCTGCAGAGCCTCTCAGGTCGGGGGCAGGGTGGGCAGAGGGCCTTCAGAAAACTGACTCCCGGCTCGCCCCTCCTCCACTCTCCAGGCCGCGTGAGGATTAAGTGCGATGATGAATGCGAAAGCGCTCGGTGAACTGTAACCAGCGCTATGCAAATGTTAGCGGCTCCGACCAACAGACCGAGAAAGACGAGCGGTGCGGAGAGGCGAGCTGGCTGCAGGTGTGGAGCCCGCTGACCCTTCACAGCCCAGGGCTGGCCAGCTGGGGTTGGACGGTCAGGAAGTCGCTGAAACCCAGGTATCAGCCTCTGTGCTGTGGGGATGGTGACACCACCCGGGGTTAAGGGAGGCAACGCTGGGAAGTCGCTCAGCTGCCCCAGTGCCAGACCTAGACTTCCTGCTGGTCTCATTCCTTATCAAAGGCCTTCACGCAGAGTATGGCCCATTTTTCTCAACATCCCTGGCATCCATTTGGAGCTCAATAAACGTCAGTCTCCTTTCTTCACGCTTTTCTTTGCAACGCCTCTTTCTCAAAGCTGTATCCCTTTTAAGCCTGAGGGTCCATCATGTTTGACCCCCAAGAGAACTTTCTACAAGTACACACACAAGTCACCTGTGGTGCTTGTTTCAAATGCAGATTCCTGGGCACTCTTGGGGAAAGGGCAGTTCAGTTGGTCCAGAAAGGGGCCCAGGTATCTGCGTTCTGAGCAAGGATCCCTCCTCCACCCTCTAACCCTCAACCCCCACCTCTGGCCACAGTTGTGATGCAAATGATGCACTTGGAGACACACATCCAGGTGGGAACTTCCCTCCAGACACTTTTCCAGCTCTCCCTGGTCGCCCCTCAGGACTGATGGGACAGTCTTAGAAGGCAGATTGGCAGATGGAAGTGAGAACCCCCCCACCCTGACCCTACTGGACTCCCCAGCCCCCTGGAGGGGAAAGAAGGGAGAAGGCCGCAGGCAGCAGGGGTTGGGCCTGGGACTGGAAGGGTTGGGGGATGAAGGATTCAGTGAGCTGGGGAATGAGACAGGAAATACTGGGGAATAAACACAGCAATAAAGGAGCTTCGGCTGGGAGCTGCAGAGTGATTCTTATTGTTCAAATTACCTTTAAAACTTTTCATTTGCATCTGTTTAATAAGAGGAGGCTTACCCTAAGGAAGAGGTATTTTTTTAATGTGACTTGGGAGTTGAATTGGAAAGAACGTTGAAACAAAGATATTAAAAAGGAGATTAAACCAAACCACTGGTGGCCCATCTCTGCGGGCTCCCACAACCTGCGACACAGCTCCCGAAACTATAAAATTAAATTAAAAAGGGGAACACAGGACTTGGGACGTTAATCACAATTCATCTTCCCTCTACCGCTCATGGCTCCCAGTGCTAAGCAGACATGGAAGGGCTATTCTGAAGGGCTCTTGGTGTCCAGAAAGAGCTCTGGCCTTGAAGCCCCACGAGGTTCCTATCCCTGTTCTGCTCTCTCCGAGCTGGATGACTCTGGGCAAGTTGCCTAACTTCTAGGAGCCTCAACTTCCTCATCTGTAAAATGGGAATAATATTGACCATCAACTGGGAAGGGTTGCTAAGACAATAAGATAAACAGAAAATTGAAATTCATATAGCCTGGCATATATCAGGTGCTCAAGAAAATGTTAATTCTCTTCCTACAACTGAAGGCAGGAGGAGGAAAAATACTCTGCCAATGTCTTGGCTTCCTGATATCCTGTCCCTACATCACTCAGTCTTCTTCTGATGATTGTGACCTCTTGCTTGGCTCCTGGCCACCTCTGGGCCTTACTCTCCTTGCAGTGGCATTTTTATGGTTCATCCATCATTTACTTACTCATTCATTCATACACACTGCATTGCCACCAAGTGCCAGGAACTCGGCTGGGCACTGGGGAGACAAAGATGAGTAAGACACAGTACTTGCCCTTAAGGAGCCGTGGCCAAGTGGGGGATGAGGGACTGCTGCCTTGGGCAGTGTACAGTATGTGCCAGATGACCACCTCATCAGAAACCCCATGCCAGGGCTGCTCTGACACATCCGACTGGGACTCTGTGTCCTTCCCTCTGACCAACGGTCAACACAAGAGCTGGTTCTAAACTGACTCTTCCATCCCATCACCCTCCTATAAAGACCCCTACCATGCGGTCCTCAGAGCTAAGGCGGTGTTTGTCTCTCCTGATGATCTCTCCTGCTTTGTCTTGTTAGATGATATGACTTATGTTCCCACTTTTTTGCCCCAGCTGCCAAGAATCTCAAAGCAACCTGCTGGCCTCAACTGAGTACGTTCCTTTAGCCTATGTTTGCTGGTACCTAAGCCTCCTCTCCCCATACCATTCCTGATCACTTAACCCTTGTCATTTTATCCTTGAAAGTAACGATAATATGGTGGTGAAGAAGATGATGAATTTGGAGTCCTTATTTTCTGCCAGGTGCTGTGTGAACTTGGCCTGCATTCCTTCACTAACCTCGACAATAATCCTTTAGGGTGGTCACTGTGACTTTTTGCATTTTTCAGAAGAGGAAAATAGGGCACAGAAAGTTTGAGAAAGTTGGTTGCAGTTATAAAGTGTGCTGGGATTCTGATCCATCTGTTTAAAGGTGAGCCACCTTTAAATCTCAGGAAAGAGAGGGAATATAATCATTCATTTAAATTAAAAAGAGAAATAGGGGAGAGGGAGGAAAGAAAAAATGTTGAACGGAGTGAGTGGTAAAAAATTCAGAAGATGACCCACTAATTCCAGGTCTTTTTTTTTTTTTAATTTGGGGTTTGGGAGGGTAATTAAGTTGTTTTTATTATTATTATTATTATTATTATCATTATTATTATTATTATTATTATTATTATTATTATTATTATTATTATTATTATTATTATTATTATTAATTTATTTATTTAACATAGGTACTGAGGACCAAAACCATGACTTCGTGCATGCTAAGCATGCACTCTGCCCCTGAACTATACCCTCCCCCCAGTTCTGGGTCTCTGAGGATGAATAAGAGTGAGAGTTCATACAGAGATATAGAAGAAAGGTACTCCTGGTAGCGAAATAACCTGAGCAAAGGCAAGGTGCACCTCTGATGGCTCATCTTGGTTTACAGAGAGTCTGGAGAAGAGCAGCAAGATGTGCACCTAGAGGTGTAGGCAGGGCCAGCACAGACTCTTGACGACCAGGTCAAGGAGCCCAGAAGACAATGAATGAGTCACGGGAGATGCCTGAGAAGTGCTGCTGATGTGCTTCAGGAAGGTGAAGCTGGCCGAGGACATCCAGGAGGGCAAGGAACCAGATACAGTAAGATGAGATGTTCCAAAAATGGCAGGAGAGAGGCCAGCAGGGAGGCAAGGAGTCAAAGCCCACCATGAAGGCGACCGACAGGATGTGTAAGGAGATTGGAGGAGGGAGGGTCCAGGGCCTCGAACCTGGGTCTGCAGCACCATTCGTGCACGAATTCATGGGACAACCAGGATGGGGGATGTATTGATGTCAGTGTGAGTGGGGTCATAGCAATGGCTGAGATTCAGCCCTGGGAAGCTTGAGGGAGGGAGACAGTTGAGTGGCCGGGAGAAAAGGATTCCAACCTGGGGTCCAAGGGGTCTCTAGCATTCAAAAACATCAAGGGATATAAGGATGTGTTTCAGACAAAAGGGTGTATGGCAGCTTCCGTCAGATTCTCAAAGAGGGGTTTGACCCCTCAAAGAGGAGAAAATGCTAGCATGAGACTTCACAGGCCTCCAGAGCTGGTTTCTGCCCCAGGGCATCAGTCTGAGTTTCCAAGTGTAAGCCTTGTCCTCATCACTCCTCTCACCAGGTTTCAAGCTTTTAAAAAAAATAACAATAATAACAAATAAAAGTGGGGATATATTCCAAGCAACTTTTCCAGGCAACTAGGATGACTCATCCAATTTTTTCCTGAGCTGGGTCCTGAGAAGAGAAACTCCAGAAAGAGTCCTGTAGGTGCAGGGAATGATGGGAAGTTCCCTGGGGGTGGCATGTAGCCCATGGGGATGGATGAGAGCAGAAAGGCAGCTCTCTTATGGTTTAAATAACAATAGCAACAAAGGGTTGGTTTGTTGGGAGAGCAGTTCAAACAAGGCAGCTCCTTGGGTTCCAAGTCCCAGCGACTCCATTGGCCTCGAGGACTGGCAGATGGATGCAAACAGTGGATGGAGATTCATTAGAGCAAGTGCAAATCAGCCCTCATCCTTCTTGCAACAGATATCCCAGAAGGCTGCCAATCAGGAAATCATTTCCTTTTTTTAAATGCTTAAATGGATTTCCTTTCTTTCTGTAGACTTATCTTCCTACTTGGGACTGGCACGGAATCACCTTCCAGCTCACCTCCCCTAGCCTCCTCCAGGAAGCCTTCCCTGAGCCCCAAGCCTGGGTCATGCGTCCCCAGAGTGTGCTCCCAGCGTACTGGTCCTTCATCAGAACAGTCTTCATGTGTTGTGATCTGCCATTCGCAAGACACTGAAGGTCCATATAGAAGTTCAGAGACTGACCCCATCTTTTTCACCAGTGTGGTTTTCACACTTTGTCAGGCATGCAGTAGGCGCACAATAAATATTTGTTGAAAGTCTCTGCTGTCACATGGATCTGGGTCCCCCCCCCCAACTAGACTGGTAGCTTTCAGAGAGATGGGCTTCTGTCCTACATGTCTTTGTATTCCTGGACCTAGCACCGGGTCTGGCACCCAGAAACCAACTGTGAGTGTTTGTTGAATGAATCCATTAATGAAGGAATGAACAAATTCCATTTCACAGTCAGTCAGCAAATCCCAAACCCCATTCTGGGGCTGTGAAGCTTTAGCAACAGGGGGATTGAAGGAATATATAGTCCTAGAATATGAGTCAGTAAGTGGCTTTCCACAATTCTCTGAGCCCAAATTTAAGGCTAATTAAAAGATAACTGAGCAAGGTTCTGGAGTTGACACTAGGCAGAACTACAGATGCTCCCCCATAGCCCATTTCTCTCCATTTCTTCCCCACCTCAGTAAGTGTACCACCATCTAACCAGTGCCCAGGCTGAAAACCTCAACTCAGCCTTGATATCTGTTTGTGCGTCCCCAGCCATCAGTGGGCTCTGTTGGTTCCTCCCCAAATGCACACCGAATCCCCCCACTTTTTCCACTTTCACTGCAATCACTCTGGTCCAGCCACCATCACTGTCGTGATCACCTGGACTATTGTAGCATCTTCCCAGAGTTCTCCCAACTTACTCTTCCACATACCTAACAAACCGTCTCCACACAGCAGCTGGAGACATCTAATACACCAGCGAATGTGATCATGTTACAACACCTTCCTAAAAACCTTCAAAGGTGTCCCATAACGTGTTCCCTATAGGGATCCTCCAGGTCTTCTGAGATCTTGCCTGCCTACCTCTATATCACCTCGTGTCATCACTCACTACACCCCAGCCACGCTGTCTCTCTCCAGCCCACTCCCATCTCTGAGTCTCTGAAGTTGCTCACCTTTCTGCCTGGACCTCCTTCCTCAGATCTTCACCTGCCTAGCTCTTTCTTGGTATCAGATGACCACCTCTCCTCAGAGAGTCCTTCCCTGCCCACCCCATCTAAAGGAAATGCCCCTATTTTAGTTGGTTTTACTTCCACCAGAGCACCCATTGCTATCTGAAATTATTTGGTTTATTCTTACGTGTTTATTATTGATTTCTTCCAACTAGAATACCAATTCTTTTCCCATTCTTATGTTATCATACTCTTTTATTTACTTATTTTCTGTTTCTCTTCCACTACGCAAATGTAAGCTCTAGGAAGGCAGGACTTTATCTGGTTTACTCTATCCCACTAGCTCTATGAGTACAGTGCCAGGCACAAAGTAGCTGCTTAATAAATGTTTGTTGAATGAATAATTGAATGAATGAATGAACTCAAAATACGTCCATAGGGTGACTTTAGCTTGGGTAGAGAAGCGAACGTGGTGTTAACTGCCATTAACAGGAATACAGCACATAGATGGAGAGGATCCAGTCTGCTCGGATTGGATCATCCCTGGATTACTGTACTTGGTTCTGGTTGCTGCACTGCCCCAGGGACCAGCAACATGGGCAGGAAATTCAGAAAACCAGAGGTACTCAGCTTGTAGAACAAGAGGTCCTAGAATGAATACTGTTGCCATCTTTTAATATCTAAAAGGCTACTGAGAGGAAGGAGGGATAGATTTAATTTGGAGCTCTAAGGGCAGAATCCAGATCAATGGGTATTAGTTTGATAAAGAGATTGCAGTACAGGAAGAAAATGTTTTTTTGATAGTCTGGGTTCATAGCAGGGGAAGGAACTACCTTAGGAAGTGGTGAGCTCCCCATCTAAGAAAGTGTACAAGTGGAGAACCACTTGGTAAGGATGCTGAGGAAGGCATTCAAGCAGCAGCAGATGGCCTCCAAGATCCCTTTTAAACTTGAGATGTCTGGATTTCTATGATAAATAGGGACACATTTTTTAAAATTCTGGCTAACAAGTGTTCTATAACTTATTTGTCTAGCTGCCCCTACAGCAGCAAACATCACCGACACTGGGTCTACAAATTAAACAGTGGAAAGATTAGCTGAGAGGCTATTTTGTGGGCCTTTAAGCCATCCCACAGCTACACTGGACAGCTCCCTGGTTTTCAAATCTGTTATCTATATGTGGTCACTTGGAACATGAGATTGACAAATATTACGACTCTCCAAAAAATGCCTCAATTCCTAGGGGAAGATAGCCAGCACTATCACACATGGTCCGGAGTTTGTTTTCTGAAACTCCACCACTTCCTAACTGTAGGACCTCAGGCAAAGAAATTAACCCCTCCAAACCTGTTACCTTACCTGTAAAAAGGATTTGATTTTAAAATAGGGGGAAAGTAGAATTGAAACAAGAATGGCACAAAGTTGATAATCAATGAGGCTGATTGATAGACATTCATTATACTACTCCATTTTATGCATCTGAACATTTGCATAACAAAAAGTAAAAAAAGGGGGAGTTTAAAATAGCACCCACTTCATGTAATAATTGTAGGGCTTAAAGAAATCATCACTATCATTATTACAAGGAATTTTTACAAATCCTAGTTATTACTGGTAATGTTTAAATATCCCATTTAATCACCCCAACAACCTGATGAAATGCACAGTAATCATCTCCATTTGGCAGATGAAGAAACTGCAGCTCACATAAATTAAACAAGTCCCGCAGCTGGCACTGGGCTGAAATGCAATCTGAAACCAGAGTTATCTGACTCCACCATTGCAGCTGCCTTTATTTCAGGAACAGCGCATTGTGTTCTGCTTGGTTGCTATCCGCATGATAATATCATTCACTCATCTGAGGCAATGGCTTCCTAGCCCTTTTCTCAGTAGCAGTACCTTTTGTCAAAATGCAGCCTTCATTCAGAACTTCAGTAAGTAAAACTTACAAAAAGCTGAACAGCTCTGGTTAAAGTGGGGCTTGGGGCCCAGCAATCAGGCCACTCAACTCCAGGGGGGCCCCCTGAAGCACCCTCGGGTCTATGAGCATCGTGTGAAGACCCCAGCCTGAAGGCAATACAAACAACAACCAAACCCCTGAACCTTGGCAATTCCTTTCAGGGACAGCCTCGTTTGTATAGTGCAGTTTCCAGTTTCCTGTTTCCTCTCTCTCATCACATTTGATCCTCATTATCAATGCTGAGGTGGATCAGGCAGGGCATATCATCCTCCATTTGCAGATGAGAAAATCAAGGCCAGCTGGAGTCAAGCGGCAGGCCAAAGGTGTGCCAGGTCACTTTTCGGCCAAGTGCAGACTGGAAGTAGAGTCTGTCTCCATTAACGCAGTGTGACCTGGCAGAGAGGGTGCCATCTACTGGAAATGGCCACTGACCCTTAGTCCACAAAGTGGACAATCAGCTCTTTGGCCACTGAGAGCTGAACACAGGCCCGTGGGCCCTCTGCCAAGGCCCTGTCCCAGAGCAGATGGCAGTGGGTGGGGCGGAGGGGCTCAGCGCCACCGGAGGGCCGGACAGCAGGGCTTTGGCTGTAGACAGGCCATTCTCATCCCAGCCATGTCCTGCTGAGCAGGGGCAGGGGAGGCAATGAGAGCCAAAGTGCCTTCCAGTAAGCACAAAAAGGGACAGCAGGAGTGCAGAACTAGGGAGCAGTTATACTTTGCCTTCCTTAGCTCTTGCCTAGAAATCCCTGAAACCAGACGCAGCTGAATTGCCTGAATGAGGTCCCCCAACTCCAGAGCATCTTTGAGCTGAGCTGGAACCTATATTGGAACAGGCAACACTTAATTATCACTTAGTCTTTAATTAGCACCTAATTATTAACACAATCCATCTGTAAAATGGGGACACTAATACCTGCCTTAAAGGGACTCTGGGAGGATTAATTAATGTTTGCAGCCCACTTTGAAGATGCAAAGCAGTGAACAAGTGCTCACTGGTGGCATTAATAACTCTGTAGACGTACTTGCTTTTCCTAACGAGGTCCCTTCTTCTCTGTTCCCTCCTCTCCTTTCTAATATCCATCCCCAACAATATCTGCCCAACTTTGCCCTGGTGGAGAAACACTTAGCTCTGTGTTTCCCAGACACAGGATTTCCCATCCAGGAAATAGGCTATTTACAGCCATCTTCCCGCACTTTAATTTTCTATTATGTCCTCTGAATATGTCAATGCCTTCCCAGTAAATATTTTGATGTGCGCTCCTGCAGCAGCTTCTGTGGAGGCTGAATGGGACAGCTGCTCCCTGTATTAGGGAATTCCAGATGTGGTTTAAAACCACCAGACTCATCTGTGCCAATGCCTAGCCTCTGGGGGCGGGAAGGGAGAAGGACCTTCCAGCTTCTAGTGCCTCTGGGGATAGCCATGGACATCGAACCCTCAGCCCTGGTTACGGTGGTTTTTTAAGGTCCTCAGATCTGGGTTGCCTATGCCTTTAGATGAGAAATGTCCCCTTAGTGGGTTGGTACAGAGACAGCAGAAATACAGCCCTGGTCTGGCTTCTCACCCAGGTCCCTTCAGGGCCCCAATCAATGCTCTAATAAAGGTTGGACAAAGGACCACGGTGAGTGGAGCAAAAGTATACAGCATTTAGGGTTTAGCCAGACTAACAGAACATTTCCTGACAAGGTCAGACCTCATCTCCTCCCTCTTCCCTCCTCCCTTGGTGCCAGCCATGCAGGGGGACACTCACTCTTCTTGGAAGCTGAGCCTCTTGTCTCTTGGAGTCCCTGCCATGGGGGCTGAGAGCTGCTCCTTTGAGGTTCTGGGCTGCAAGGCCTCAGGCAGGCCCTGAACTCTCTTCCAGATTTCGTGGCAAGCCTTGTCTAGGCTGTCTTGGGGTGTGTCCTGGTGGATCCAGATGTATCTGGGGAATGGGCCCAGGGCGGAGGGGCGCTTGGCCACCAGGGCCGAGGATGAAGCCAGCCCATTTCCACTGGCCATCCTCTTCCTCTTTCTGGAAGGCCGTTTGTCCACCCAGGGCTCGGAGACAGGGGGACCATCCACCACCACTCCTCATTCACCAGAAAGGGAGGTGAGGATGGGGCAGAGCAGGTCAGTCCTGTCTGGCTGTTGGCCCAGAAAAGTGACTATGTTCAGAGGCCTTCGATTTGTGGATGAGGGGTGGATGGAGGACAGCTTTCTTTTGGGGAGGGGAATTTATTTTGATTTGCTTTTATTTGCTCTTTCCTGACTTTGGCCCCCCTCCCCCTCTCCCTTAGAAGAAAATATTTACAAGTCAACAAAAACCAGTAGCTTAGTAACCTTGGAATCCCCTGGAGCTCAGGAACCAGGGGCCTGGGTGGGCAGAATGACATCTGGGAACAGCTGGAGTGGGAGGGCTGGCTCTCCCCACAGTCCCTGGCTCTCCCCCGTTGTGAAACATCCCTGACACCTTGCGGGGCCTGGGGCTCAGCCCATCGTCGCCCGCTAAGCCTCACAGAGGACCAGGTGAGGGCCTGGCACTGTGCTAGGCACCGTGGGGCTGGGAGCCCCCCATCGGGTTCTCCCGGGTCTTCCCAGAGATCCCGCTCCCACCGAGGGCCGGCGGCCCCCGCCTGGCTCAGCCCCGCCTTGCTCTCCCCACTGCCCCTTCTGGCCCCCCTCTTCTGGCTGCTTCACCACCCCTACTCCTGGCGGGAACACTCCTGAGTGCTGGGCTCCCTCAGCAGAAACCTGCCAGGGCAGCCGGGCTGCGGGGTCGACCCCGGGAGGGTCCCAACGCCTTAAAAGGGCGCTGTCTTGCCTGCCTGTGGCTCCCACACCCTTCCCGTCCTGCGCTGGAATTCCTCGGTGGGTTTCAAACGCAACGGCTCGGTGCGCGGGGCGCCCCCCGCCCCGTCCCTCCGGTGGGGTGGGGGCGGGGCCCCAGAGGCCCCCAGAGCGCTTTCCCCTCGCCCCAGCCTCACCACGCAGCTCCTCCGCACTCACCCGGGCGCCTGCCTGTCCCAGGCCCGGGATCGCTGGTTTCACCCCCTAACTGCCGTTTTCTCCTGCGCTTACCATCTGCAAAGCGCCGGGCTTTCTGTGTGCTATTCAATCAGAACAAGCTCATGAACTCAGTATCATTATGTATTATCGTGCTACATTTGAGGAAACCGAGTCTCAAAGTTGTAAAGGGGTGTGTCCAAGGCCCACTAGGAAGCGAGGGGCTGGGGCTCAAACCAAGGGACCCCAGGCCTGACCCCACGCTCCCAGCTACTGAGATAAACCGATTCCTCCAGCGCTGGGTTCTCAGGGGTCCAGGGTCTGGGCACAGGTGCAGGGGGAAGGGCTAAGCTCGCTGTTTGCCGCTTGGTGGGCTCCTCCCCTCGCTGGAGGGGCTTCCTTAAACTGGGAACTGACAAGGCACCTCCGCGTGCCCGGGGCTCTCTGGCCCCAGGAGTCATGGTTGTTCCTCCAGTGTTTCCCCAGGAAAGGAGGAGCAAGATGACGGGAAGGAAGAAAGAAGCGTGGACTCGAATAGACTAGATGGCAGCCTATATACAGGGAGAACTGAATCCCTACACCACCCCTTCCTTCCTAGCAGTGTGACTCTAACGGCCTTCTGCACTTCTCCCACCCTTCGTTCCTTCCCCAGATACTGACTAAGCCGTCCTCTGTGCCGCTGAGTGCCGCGCACCTAGGAAACCTGCAAGCGAGCAGAAGTGCCATGGTCCCTGCTCTCCTGGAGTCTATCTTCTAGTGGAGGGGATGGATCGACAACTAGCAGAGCGAGTAAATAAGCAGTAATTACCGATGAAATAGGGCTCTGATGGAAACTAATCAATAAAGTGAGGGAATGGGCAGAGGAGGGGTGGCTGCCTCAGATGCCCATCCAGGCAGGCCTCTTTGAGGAGGGAAGGTAACACTGGAGATGAAACAGAAGGATGAGAGTCCTTTCCTATCAAAAGGTGTTAGTAAATTTCTTCAAAGATCACATTTGCAGCACACGGTAGTCACCTAATAAATATGTGTTTGATGAATTTATGGGCTACTTACTGTATAGAGTACCTGGTATACAGCAGGTGCTCAATGCACAACCTTGCCCTCTTTATAGAGGGTCTGGGTTCCTGGAAATGTTGACTCTTAAGTCTGGAAAACTGAGCTTGATTCCCCTTTGATTTTCATATGAAAATTAAAGATGTGTTCCTTTGGGGAAAATTCCGAGGACCTAGACTGAATAAAATTATAGTGAAGAATGTAGAAAACCTTTTAAGATAGTGTATTTAAAGGAAAAGTGATCATTTCTGATGAAATATTAATAGTTCTGAAAATGTCACTCTGTGTTTGTGCTGCTTGGCATTTGGTTGCCTAACACCTGTGCTTAGAGCAGAACGCCAATGACCCTGCACTGCCCAGGCTACAGGATTCTGGAAAGTTAGCCAGCTCACTCATTCCTTCTCCTGTTCTTTCTCTCCTTTGATAGAAGGCCTGGCAACAGGGGCAGAAGACTGCAAAAAAAAAAAAAAAAAAGGTAAGAAAGAAAGAAAGAAAGAAAGAAAGAAAGAAAGAAAGAAAGAAAGAAAGAAAGGAAAGGAAGGAAGGAAGGAAGGAAGGAAGGTAGGAAGGAAGGAAGGAAGGAAGAAAGGAAGGAAGGCAGCAAGCATAGGGAACAAGGATAGGGGCATGTTTCTTGGAACACACAGCTGAGGTTGCTAGAAGAATCTGCAAACAACTGAAGTGGAGTATTTAGAACCAGTATCAAGCTATGTCCAACTTGGTGGCCACTAGTCACATGTGGCTATTTTAATTTTAATGTAAATCGAATTAAAATTTCCGTTCCTTAGTTTTGTTAACCACATTTCAAGTACCACGTGTGGCTTGTGGCTACCATTTTGGATAGCACAGAGAACACTCCCACTATCGAAAAACAGATAGACTCTAGGACCAGACTACCTCGGTTCAAATTCTGAGTTCCTGCTTCCTGGCAAGGTTACCCCTTAGGCAGGGTACTCTGGACCTTGGTATGTTAGTTTGCTAGGGCTGCAGTAACAAAGGGCTGCAGACCAAGGTGACTTAAACAACAACAGTTTATTCCTTAACAGTTTGGAAGCTGGAAGCTTAAGATCAAGGTGTCAGTAGGGTTGGTTCCTTCTGAAACTCTCTGGTCAGCTTATATATTCTGGCTAGCTTCTCCCTATGTCTTCATGCAGTTTTACCTCTATGTGTCTATGTCTTAACCTCCTCCTCTTATAAGAACACCAGTCATATTGGGTTAGGACCACCCTAAAGAGCCGATTGTACCTTAACTGCTCTTATGTCCAAATAGAATCACAGTCTGAGGTACTAAGAGTTAAGACTTCACCATCTGAATTTGGAGGGACCCATGCAGCTTATAGCACTTGATCTCCTCATCTGTAAAATGGGATGATAACAAAGGGCATCTGTTTTGTGGAATTGTTATAGATGTTCTGTGACTAAGTAATTACTTAACACACGGAAAGTCCCTAAAACAACACCTGGCACATAAGAGATACATAAAAATGCTGTCTATTAGTTTCCTTGTTGGTTACATTGAAATGTGTGCCACTGGAGTTTCTCAGTAACAGTTTCTGTGCTATGCGTAGGGAGGGAGAACTTTTGCTGTCCTGGGGAAATTGCTTTGTGATGGAGGACTCCAATCTTCAACTAAGCCTTTCTAGGCTTTGTCGGTTTTTTAGCACCAACCATGGCCAAGATTGTTCAAAAGAAAGAGCTGGGAGACGAATAAGACCTCTAGCCTACACGTTGTCACAGGCTAGTGAAAGGAGCAAAGCAGTTTGTAAATGCCTGGTACTGAGCTTATTTCACTTTCTATTCAGTGTATAGCTACAATCCTCCAGCACATAAATATCCATGTGCCCAGCATGAGTAATGGTCTTCATGACCATTGACTGCTTCACTTCAAGCTCTAAAAAAGGCAGGTACCAGGCTTCCCTATTCTGTCTTCAGCATCTTGAAGAGTGGGTGCAATCTGTGTGAACACATTCTTAAATTACCCAAGAGTACCTCTGCTACCCTGAGCAGGTTGTTGCACCTCTTTATGCCTCAGTTTGCTCATCTTGAAACAGGGATCATAAGATACTGACCTCACAGAATTTTGGGACAATTGAGATAATACACAAGCTGTACTTAGAATGGTGAGTCTGGCATGTGCTACATACCTAGAGAATGTTAGCCATCATTATGTAGGTGTCTGGGATTCCTGCTTTTCTCTTTGAAACCAGGAAAGCCTTAGGAGGAATCAACTGTCTCTACCTACTCCCCAGCCAAAGCCTCTACTCACCTGGCTTCCATTGCAGACACAAACACGGCCAGGATGGAGAACTCAGAAAGGTGGGCACAGCCTACCCTCTTTCAAGATCTTCCTAGGCGCTACGCCAGCTTACTCTCATAGGCGCTGTCTCACCTCTAGCGTATTTTAAACACACCCACCTCTCACCATAAATATAACTTTTTGGCTGTAAAAGAAAAATTGAAAGGATTTTTGCCATTTTGCTTTTGCAAATTTTTGGCCATGAGTAATTTATTGAGTTTATGGTCACCAATCTTGGGGCATACCCGGGAACTCTTGCACAGTGAGAAAACTCCAACCTATAACTTGTTATCAAATACAACGAAATTTTTATGACTACTAAATTCCACAGTTAATGAAATTGACAGAATGGCACATTTTGCATTTAATTAAACATTTACTGATTTCAGTGTTGTGGTTATCTTCTTTGTATTGCAGATCTAATAATAATACGTGCAGGCCTCGAATGTTTTTAGACCCCTGAAAACCACAGACACCCTCGTTACTATGCTGACGATGCCTAAAGGGTCACAGTGCCTAGAGGGAGCCTTGTGGGTCAGGAGACTGCAGGCTTGTGGGAAAAACCATCAGAACTGGAGGAAGAGGAGAGTGCAGCCATTTGTCATGGGACTAGGTCTCCCCTGGTTATTGTCCCAGCAACTGAACCTGGCCTCAGAGCAGCCAACCCTTTTTGGGACTTTGAAAAGAACGCCAGAGTGTTCCCGAAACAAAGCTGTGACTCTGGGTCTCCTCTCTCCTGGCAATCCCCACCATTTCCCGGGGGACTCCATCCCTTCTTGTTGCCTCCAGTCCTTGCCCACATGTAAGGAGACTGTTAAGAGCATAGGCCGTGGCAGGGGACACACTGAAATTTGAATTCCTGCACTGCTACTTACTGACGGGTGGCTTTGCACATGCCAAACGCCTCTAGCATTCCAGCATCTGCAAAGTGATGGAAACAATCGACAGGTCTGGATTGGGAGAGGTTCAAAGAGGGACATCCATTAGAGTTTGCAGCACAGTCTTCGGCTCATGGTGGGAGCTCAATAAAACATACTGGTTATTGTTATTATTAGCTATTAATGCAAACATGGCGGTTGATGAGCTCTCCATTTAAAGTTAGGGAAAAGGAAGACCATAGTTGGTGGAGGAAGAGACTATGACCTGGCAGCGGTGGCCCAGGAAGGTGGCAACAGAGTCAATGCAATTGGTCTCCCGCTTCCTGCTTTGGCCTTCCTGCCAGATCCCTGTCATGATAGGTGCCCCCAAGAATTTCTGGAGAGGCTCTGTCCCTCTCATGTTGAAGCCTGGTGCTCTGCCCTTCCTCCATAGCATCCATGCTTGGACATTGGTCACCAGTATGAATTCGTTTATGATTTATAGTAGGTTACTGCTGAGATGATTTGAGGCAGCTTTCAGATTAAAAAGTGAAAAACACAGCATTGAAGAATAAAGCAGGAACTGATTACATCTAAAAAAAGCAGAAAAGGGTTGCTACTTTCAGGTACCTGAATTGGTCAGAACGCGTGGCAGTAATCAGGTAATAAAACTGGGTATCCCTATTTGTCAGCTAAAGCAAAAGTGGAAACACGTCGGAAGGCAGAGTTTTTATTTTCTGACAGCAGAAAATACACATCTTCATCCACAGAGACAAAATGTTTCCTGGAAATAACCCCAAGCATGAATTTATCATGAGTCCTTGTATAAAGGACACTGAGTGACATAGTGGGCAATATATTCAATTCTGTTTTCATAAAGACAGAAATGCCATTAAGTTGGTCAGTTTCTCACATCAGGGTTCTTTGAAGACAGAGAGCATAACATTAAATCATAACTCAGAAGGCATTTCTTTAAGGAACTCAGATAATGGAGTCTAGGAGAGACCCCTTTGGGTCCATTCCACAAATATTACTGAGCACTTGCTCAAGCACACATCCATCCATCCATCCATCCATCCATCCATCCATCCACCCAGCAAAGATTTACTGAATGCCAGCCATGTACCAGGTACTCTGAATGGCACTGGTGAAGATTTCATGTAAGAGCTGACTCCTGGACTGAGTTTTGAAGGACAAATAGGAGAATGCCACACACGGAAGGAGAGGGGAGCGTTCCAGGCAGAGGGAGCAGTGTGCACAGAGGCCCAGAGGGGAGGCAGAGAGAAAGCACGGCTCATTTCAGGAGCGCAGGGGCCTCTAAATGGCTGGAGCATGGTGGGTAGAAATTGGAAACACAAGAGTCACGAGAGAGAGGACAGAGGGGCAGGCTGGGAGAGTCTAGCAGAGGGCTTAGATTTCACCAACATCTGGGGAAACATCCAGGGAAGGCAGGAGAGCTGTGAAATCAGGTAAGTGTTTTCAAAGATAACTGGTGGCAAAGAGGAAGACACTTTGGATGGGATAAAGCCGAGTTGGGGGCACCTGTTACGTGGCTGTTATAAGAAACCTGGAAGAAGGATGTGGGGGCCCTGGCTAGGACCTGGGAGCTGTTAAGAAGGCAGAATTTAGAGGACTTGGGAACTGCCTGGATGTGGGGGCTGAGTAAGAGGAAGTCCAGGATGTCCCCCCTGGTTTTTGGCTCAGGAACCATGTGGATGTTGAAATCAGTTCCTGGTGTGGGGAACTGGGCAGACAGGCAGGTTGTGGGGAGGGGTCAGAAGTAGATGAGTTCAGTTGGAAGCAAACTGGGGCAGAGCATCCTGTGTGACTTCCAAGAGCCGAGAATGCCAGACAGCACACAAGCACTAGGGACCCAGGAGACCTTCAGGAGAGGGTCTCTGCCATAGGGAACTCCCCGTCCACTGCGGGGAGGTGGGGGACACATGAGAAGACCATCAATTATAGAGACTGGAGAGCTGCCGCGCCCCTCCTGCCCGCCCTCCAGCACCCTGGACCGCTGTGAACACTGCAGATTGCCCACGCTGTGTCTACCTCCCCGGGTTTGCCCGCACTGCATCCTTCCTGGAAGGTGCCACTTCTCACCAGCCCTTCTCCCCAGAAGCCCTTCTCATTTCCACAGCAGCCTGTATCTCTCTCAAGGTAATTAATTATGCTTTGCTGTGTAACTCTCTCCTCAATAAACTATCAACCTCCTGAGGGTGGAGACCATTTGTCATATCTTATTCTTCTTCATATTTGTTTTCTCAGCATCTAACACAAAGACTGACATGTAGATTAATGTTTGTGACCTGCACAAATGAAGGAAGAGTGAAGAGTAAGCAAATGACAGGATACTGCAGAAAAAAACATGGAGGGCGTATGAGGATATTGCTAGCTGCTGTAACACACCTCAATATGCCAGTGGCTTAATGCCATTTGTTAAAGGTCATTTCTCACCTAAAAATCCAATTCAGGTGTCCCTAATTGGTGGATGGCTTTCCTCCATGAAGTGATTTGGCATCCCGTCTTCTTCGGGCTTTGCCATCCCCTAAGGATCCTAAATGCTCTGTGTCCAGCCAGCACATGGAGGAAAAAGGGTGTGTGGGATAAGCCTTGAAGTGACACACACACACACACACACACACACACACACACACACACACAACTTCTTACATTCCTTTAGCGAGAACCTTATGACTGCACCTAGCTGCAAAGGGGACTGGAAAATGTAGCCCTGGCTGGACAACAACTTCTCAGTGATAATTCAGCACTATTAAGACATTTTTGGCTAAATAATTCTTTAGGGTGGAGGGAAGCTTCCTTGGGGCATTGTAGGATGTTTAGCACCATCCCTGGTCTCTACCCACTAGGTGCCAGCAGCACACTCCAGTGGTGACAACCAAAATATCTGAGGACATTGTCAAATGTCCCCTGGGGGCCAAATCACCCCTGGTGAGTGGTGTCCAGCTAGGGGTCCAAGTTGCAAGGGGCATCTAACCCAGCAGAGGGAGTGTATGGGGGCACGGGGTTGTTACACTTGAGCTGACGGATTAGGAGTCATCTACACAGTGAGAGAGAGAGGAATGGTGTTGCAGTCGGAGGGAGCAGTGTGAGTGAAGGTGTGGGGGCATGGTTGCCTAGCTGATTGGAGGAACTTCAAGAAGAGATGATAGCCAAGAATAGCCCCTCCCCTGTGCATTCTGACCTCTGACAAGCAGAGGAAACATCTGACCTCTTCTGCCACTGAAGCGAGCTCTGTCTCTTTGTTTCACAAACAGAGAATTTTCTGCAAGAAATGGCAGAATTCGGTGGCCCCAGCCTTTGGTAGCGCTGGAAGAATGGTCCAGACGATGGGTCCTTCTCACGTCTCTCTCCTGGTTGTGTTGCGCCTCTCTCAAGTTTGTTCAGGGTTCTTTCTTCCTGAACCCCTTCTGTCACCTTTCCTTGGGAAGCAGATCACTGTCATCACTAAAGTGATAGCCATGCTCTTGGGAAATACTAGCTTCTGTCTGATCGTGCTCATCATTTTAAAATACCCACTCTCCACTTAGACCCCAGGCTTTTCCTTTGAGCCCTTGCCTTTGCTCCGCAGCACTTCTCTGCAGCCCTGCTCATCCTTCAGTCTCCCTTCCTGCCCTCATTTCTTGAGCATCCCATTTGCACACTCATTTGCTCTCTGTCTTTGGGCTTCAGAAGGTTCTTTTATCTTCTTCTTGGGTCAGAATGAAAATTTCAGGGCATCAAGTCGACAGCCCCTATTTGAATCAGGCCAAGTTCTCCAGAGCATCAGGCCTTGTTTTCTTTCTGAAACAAACTCTGATCTTATCTGGATATTGGACTTATCTTAGCGAGCCACCACACTTCATTGGGCTTTTTTGCAATGTGATGTTATGGAGAGACCTTGACTCATAGCTGCCGATTGCTCCTGGGGAAACCAGAAAGGGTAGGCAGGGAGCCAGCCCTGGGGGCTTGGCCCAGAGCCACACTCTCCTAGGCTAGAGGGGAAGGGCTGTTATTGCTTCTTGGACTCCCGCTTCTAGCTTGCCCTGCAAATGTTCCCAGGGCCCCCATCTCTGCCTTTGCCCACATCACTTCCTGCTCGGACTGTTGCAATCAACTCCCAAGTGATCTCCTTTTACCTTGCCCCTTCCTTAGCCATCTCTTCCCTGCAGAGAAGTCAGAGTACATGACAGGCCGGGCCATGCGGCTTCTATTTCCTAGAAATGAAAATTCACCTCTCTGGTCTTCAGAGCCATCCACCTTTTCAGAGTACTTCCTGATAAAGCAGTCACACTCTACACAGCCTCACGGGCATCTCTTTAAATGTATTTTCTGACTGCCATGCATTTCTCCTCGCTCCTCCCTCCACCCTCCACCCTCCACCTGTAATGTCCTCCCTCCTATTATGGGCTGAACTGTGTCCCTCCAAAATCCCTATGTTGAAGTCCTAGCCTCTAGGACCTCAGAATATGAGTATATTTGGAGACAGGTTTTAAAGACGTAATTCAGCTAAAACTCAACCTGTAAGGTGGGGCCTCATCCAGTATGACTGGTGTCCTTATCAGAAGAGGAAATTTGGATACAGACGTGGACAGAGGGAAGACCGTGTGAAGATGTAAGGAAAAGACAGCCATCTACAACTCAAGGAGAGGCAACTCAGAAGGAGCCAGTCTTGTCAACACCTTGATCTGGAGACTTCTAGCCTCTAGAGCTGTGAGATAATAAATTTCTGTTGTTTCTGCCACACAGTGTGTAGTACTTTGTGACAGGGGCAGCCCTAGCAAGTGAATACTCCTCGTATTTCTCTCCGCTTAAGATGAAGTCCAAACTCCTCACCATCCCCTAGGAGACCCTGCACCACATGACTCTGGCTCTATCCCCTCTCTTGTCTATTAGGTGTCTCTCTTATTCCCCTTGACCCAGACCCAGCCTCCTTCCTCAGTCCCCCTCTCTTTTCCAGGCCCTTCCTTTTCCCAACACTTTGCATGGCTGTTTTGTTTAATATTCAATCCCACCTTCAGGGTCACCACCTCAGAGAGGCCTTCCTAGACCACCAATTTAAAACATGCCACATGCATTCCTTCTTAAAGCGCCATGAACTTTTTCACCATAGCATCTTTAATTAGTAACTTTGTATATAATTGTTTATTTATCACCTTCATCAAGTCAGGGACAGTTCACTCGGGTGTATACGTGGCTCAGTGTATGGCATGTAATGATGCTTAACTAATATTTGTTGAGGAAATCAATCTTTATCTTGTCAAAGTCTCTCTCTAGGCCTCAGGGTCCAGCCCCAATCCTACTTCCCTTCTTAAAGTAGCCTTATGATCCCCTACATCCAAGAAAAACTTATTGTCTTGATACGTCTCTGTAACATGCCTTTTCTGTCTAGGTGATTAGCACCATCTGACTTTATGGGTTGTGTGAGGGTTTCCATCACTGCCCCACATCCTCCCACGCTGGACCACACACTGTGCATCTCCGCATTGCCCACAGCACAGGCTGGCACAGGGCCCAGAGCTCTGGAGGCCTCAGTAAATGTATGTGGACCCAAAATGATCAGAGAAAGGGAGGAATGGTGGAGGAAGTGAGTGGCTGGGCTGGTGACAGGGATAAAAAGGGTGTCCCTGCCCTCTACAGCCCCCAGGGAGAAGGATGACAAATGTTGCATTGCCAGGGAGGGTTCCGGGGTAAACATCAGCTGTGGGTTGCAGCCACAGAGCAAAGTTCTGGGGCTGAGAAAGGCGGGGGGAGTCCACTGGCCTGGAGCCCCAGAATTATGGAGGAGCCCAGAGTCCCCTCTGCTCAGCTGTGGGTTGCAGGGGAGGGCTGGGGCTCTGCCAGCTCCTTTCTCTGGAGGAGAGGGGAAATGCCCAAGCTTAGGAGCCTGGGCTTTCCCCCCCCAAGAGACGGCCCCGCCAACAGCCCCCACCCCTCAAGGCTGCCACCCACTGATGGCCCAGCCAGTCCCTCCCTCTTCTCCAGCACCGGGAAGGCCAAGGCTTGGCTGGCTGAGCCCTCTCTTTTGGGGGCTGGGCTTGGACAATGAGAAGCGAGGAACCCCCTCCTCGCTGCTCGGGAGACATAAAGCAGGCCTTTCACTGTGGAGTTCTGGCCGCTCTGGTCGGTCCTTGGCACCCATCGAAGCGGCGTCAGGAGGGGCGAGAAAGCCCCCGTGTAGGGGGTGGGGAGGGGGCCGGACGATTCTGAGGAAGCTCACCGGCCCGGGGCCACCGGGCTGGCTCCCCAGCTGCGGGATGAGCTCATACCGGGAAGCCTGAACAACTTGGGGTGGAGGAAGGAGACGGGCATCAAGGAAGCTGGAAGATCGTGGCTCCAGGGGGCAAGTTTTTCTTGGGGAGAAAGGACAAGCGTCTACTCCTCCGGCCCTGTCCACCGCCTTCCCCACTCGGGATCGACAAACCCATAGCCCTTTCTGTGCTCTTTCCCGGATATTCCCAGGCCCCACCGACCACAGACCATTGTCCCCTGGGCTCGAGGATACCAGAGCTCCGGCTTGCCAACGCCACTAAGCCCCTATCGCAGCCTCTCCCGGGTGCCTCGGGCAAAGGGGTGGGTGCTCACCCGCTAGTGCCTTTCCGCCGCGGGACGCGCAGGCGGGGACCTCCTCCCAAGGCCCTGCCCCTCCGCGTCCCCCCAACCTCCGACCCCGCCATACCCCTCCTCCCCCCCAGCAGCGTCTGTTCTTTTCCGCCGAGAGTTTGGCGTAGACAGTGAAGGAGCCATCGTGACTGACGGAGGAGCCTAGGAGAGACCAGACTGAGACGGCGACCGAGTTGGGGTGGGGGATGGGGTGGGGACCGACTCTGAGCCCTTGGGGCCTGGCGGCAGCGGCGACTAGGAAGAGGTGGGGAGGGGCTCACGCCATTGGGAGAAACTCGTCTGGTTTGGGGCCATGGCTGGGAGGGGGAGGGTAAGACAGAAGAAGCAGGGCCCAGTTATTTAATTTTGAGGATAAATTGTATAAGTTACTCTTGCACGGTCCTTCCACCAACCTCATCTACCCCCTCATCCCCACCCCCCCACCCAAGCGCACGCACGCTCTCCTCTCTCCATCCCGAGGTTTTGCCTTAGGATAGGGGAAGGACCTTACAGAGCCGAACCAATGAGCACCCCCACCCCCACCCCACCCTCCCTCCAGTTCTTAATCATGGGTCTAAGCACACACATCCTACTCTTCGAATGGGGTAGGAGGCTACTGCCAATGGGGGCTGGTAAGCATCGCCCCCCGGCCCATATTGCAAGTTCAAAGCCACCACCCAAAATCAGCTTGTAAGAGCAGTGACTTGGGGAACCGCGTCCTTCTTTGGTTACCTTTCCTGAGACAGTATTCCAATTTCCAAACGTGGAAGAAGCGTGTGTGTATGTGTGTGTGTGTGTGTGTGTGTGTGTGTGTGTGTGTGTGCGCACGCCTGTGTGTGAGTGCCTGTGTGTCAATATCACTGTGTGTGTGCGCGCGTGTGTGTACAGGGGGGTGTATTAATGGGTAATCTTATAAATGGAGACGAGAGGACTGAACTTAAAAGAAACTGGTCAATTGTAAAACAAACAGGAATAAACAACCCTTTAGATGTAATTTTTGGTTTGTCTGGAGGTGGAGGTGGCGCTGAAGAGGAACACCCACCCCCCAATATTTTTTTCCTTTGCTGCGCCTCCACCCCCAGCATTTGGAGCGGCGGAGAAGCGGCTCCGGAGTGATTAATCCGGGGATAATTCAACCCCCCGCCCCCCGGCGCGAACCCCGCGAAGCGGGATTGGAGCGAGTCATTTCCGAGAGCGCAGCGCGCCTCTCCCCGGCCGGGCGGACACATGGTTCATTCCAGCCGCAGAAGCTCAGGGCTCCCGCGTACCGGGATTTTTTCCTAGCAGAAAAAAGCTCCAGAGCTCTCCTGACCTCCTTTCTCCTCAGCGGCGAGCTGAGCCTCTCCCTCGGCGCTGCCGGCCGCGCCATGCCGCGCTCGCGGGGACGGGAGCAGGGGCGCTGCGGCTGCCCCGCGGGGAGGGCTCGCGGCAAAGCCGGGATTTCGGCGCTCGTGCCGGGCGCGGGGAGCCGCTGGGGCCGCCCGCCGCCGCCGCCAACGCCACCGCCGCCGCTGCTGCTGCTGCTGCTGGGCTGGGGGCTGCTCAGCGCCTCAGCCGCCGCGGGTAAGTCTGGCTGCGCCGGGGAGCCGGCGGCCGCCGCGCGCCCCACCCGAGCCCGCTCATCTCCGACCCCGTCCCTGTCCCTTCCTCCGCCCTCCCCCTTAACCTCCCGCCCTCCCAAACGCCCACCCTCCTGTTCATCCTCGCCTCTGTCGCTCCCCATTCTCCCCTCACCCTCAACCGTCCTCACCGCCACCCTCACCACCACTGCTACCCCCAACCCCAGCCGCAACTTGGCGGGTTCCGGCCGGCGTGGGGACCTGGGAGAGAGACATCCCCGCCCGGGGTTGCGGGGCGCCTGGACCGTGGCTTCAGTTTCTTCAGCCTCTCAGCCCCCAAGGCGCTAGGCTTTCCCCCGATAAACTTTCCTGGAGCCCTCCCCGCCTCCCAATCCAGGTTGGCACACCCGTCCTGGGTGCTGGAGAGGAATGGCGCGCCCCCTCCCCATTTCCGCGTCTGCAGGGTCTGCCCTTCCCTGCCCCCGCCCATTTTCTCCGGACTGAAGCCCCGCGCCCCCGTCAGAGCCGCCCGGAGACTGCGGCCGCCACCCCTCTCCCCAAGTGCCCCCCTCCCTCCGCGCTCTGGGCTAGGAGGGGGTAAAGTGGGTAGGGGTCCCGAGCACGCTGTGCCAGAGGACTCAGGTGGGGGCTGGAGGTTGCGGAGCGACCGGCAGGCAGGGGCGGGGGTTGTGCCCGGGGGCGGGGGAGGGAGTGTCGCCGTCAGGCTCCGCGCCGCCACATTCCCCTCGGTTCTCACTCCGCGCCAAAGTGCCCTTTCCCGCGCCCTGCTGCAGCCGAGCGCCGGGGCTGCGGCAGCGGCGGCGCGGACGGCGGGACTTGCTCCCGGCGACCGGGTCAGGGACGGGGGCAGGCCCGGCGGGTGCGGGGAGTCCCGGAACTTCGCCGATGTCTGGCTGCAGCTTGCGGACTGAGAAGGCACGCGGACCTTCGAGAGAACCCAGTCCCCACTGGGGACCACTGGCCCTGTCTGGTGCCCTCCCACTTTATCCTCAGCACCCCTGTGAGACTCGGCCCTAGCCACAGCCTAGAAAGTTCTGTGTCCCCGGGTGGGGACGGGTCCAACGGGCGATGCCTGGGGCCGCATTTTCATTTAGCACGGAGGCTGACACCCACTAGGAGAGAAAACCCGTAACACCTGCTGCCCAAGCTTGGACTTAGGGCGCCTCTGGCCTGGAGTCGTGTTGGTTTTTAAAATTTACTTATTTATTTATTTAGTTTTTTTAAATCACTGACTGAACGTTTGAAGGCTTGGCCTCAGCCCCTCAGCCACCTGGGCCCCCTTTTTGGAAAGTGCGACCCTTCCTTGGCGAGCTCTTCGGTCTGCTCTGGGCTCCAGGATCTTGTGAGCCCGTCCGCGCAAATCGTGTCGCCAGCTGCTTGGCCGGAGATGTTAAGGTTGCTGGTCAAAAAGGGCGCCCTGAGCCAGCCCTAGCTCTCCCATCCTTGCTTGACCGGACTTTCTCAGGATCTGCTAAGAGTCATAGCCGCCGACACCCAGAGAGGGGCGCCCGCGGTGCGCGTGCCTCGGAGCTCAGGCCTCGCGCACACCCACACCCACTGGGTGGCTGCACTCTTAACGACGCCGCTGGTCACCCTGTCTTGTCACATGGGCGATGGAGGTACCGCTGCTATCGGCTGTGAGGCCTCTCAGACATTTGTCCAGGTGTGGACCCTGCTCTGGCTTAGCAGACCTGAGATTGCCCCTAATACCATCCAACTGGTTTTCTGGCTAGATTTGTCCCTGCCCCCTGGGTATGTCATGCCCTCAGGGAAAGAAAAGGGCCTACTCACCAGAGCTTGCACACTGCTGGGCTGTGCTGGAATCCTGCCTTGTAGAGGTCCAAGGGCTTGCAGCTCTTTGGTCAGCAGAGAACTTGGGGATGGGGATGCAGAGTGCCTTGGGGGAGGGGGTCCTTGCTCTCTGGCGGGCCTGATCTGGCTTCCCTGCTCTGGCTTCCCATGCTTGCAGTGCATTTCTTTTTAAACCCTTCCCGCATGTAGATGTGCTGTTTGGCCTTGCAAGCAGCAGAGATTTGGAAACGGACTTGGTGACTAATTTGACACATTAGAGGGGGAAGTACATTTATTTTGTGTTCTCCCCACACTGTTGACTTTAAGAGACACTCAGGACTGAGCCATCTCCCTTCCTTGGCCAGTGAAGACTGGATAAAATGAATATAGGATGTGAAAGGGGGAGCCTCCTCACCCCTTTCATCTGTGTCCCACCCCCAGCCTCCTGAGAGAGATCTGCTCTCCCTTCTTTTGTTTCCCCTTGGCTTATAAACAACTTAATCTTTAATAGAAAACAGGCCAACCAGACTGCTTGGCCCTATTGACCTTTTTGGCTACCATCTTATCTTTCTTTCTCTTTTACAAGTCAACTCTCTTCAAAGGGGTCTTCAACTTGCTTTATCTGCAACTATTCACGCCCTGCCTTCTGGCTTCTGTCCCCAGAACTGAAACTCTCTAGGAAAGATCAAGGGTGACCACCCTAATTGCCAAAGCCACCTACCTTTTCTTTCTTATTCTTCCTTTATCTGTGACCGTGAACAATTTGGATTACTTCTTTCCAAATTTCTCTTCTTTGGGCTTCTGGGACACCCTGCTTGGCTGATTGTTCTCCTGCCTCTTGGCTGTTCCTTCCCAGTTTCTAATAGTAGCACTTACTCCCTCCTGAAAGTGTGGCTTCCTGCAGCTTTCCATTCCTTATGCTTTTCCTCATTTCCTTTCACCACTCTCTGGGTGAGCTCATCCAGGCCCATTTCTTCCACTTCCACACTCTGAAGCTTCCAGACAGATCTCTCCTGCCAAGATGCTTCTCCTGATATATGTCTGTTGGCTTCCCAGCCCACAGAAGCTCTGGATCTAAACAGCCCATATATCCGGCTGACTCTTGGATATCTTCACCTAGATGTTTCCCTTCCAAAGCAAACTCATTAGCTCCTCACCTAAACCTCCAGGATCCCCCACGTAGGCTGGTGGTACCTGCAGCCGCCCAGTTACCCAGCCAGGAACCTTAGGGTTGTCCTCAACTCCTTTCTTATCAAGTGGCCATCAAATTTTGTCAGTTTCATTCTCTTAATTGTTTTTAAGCCTCGCTACTTTTCTCTGGATTAAGAAGCTCTGAGCGTTGAGAAGGCTGTTACGCTCCCCATTTCCTTAATAAGTCTTTTAAAACAAAGGCAATAGTAAACTGTAAGTATAAGGAGTTCCGACAAAGTTCTGATTTTTCCCATGCTAACCACTTCATTGCTTTCAAAAAAAGTCAAATACCAAATTCTTAAAAAAAAACAAAACAGCAAAAAAACCCTCCCTGCTTTGCTTGTTTCTGGAGGTCTCTTACAAACAAGAGCACTGACCGTCCCCAGTGTCTGATGACAGTACTGGTTGAATTGTATTCAAAGTAGTTATTTATTTGCCTCACAGATTGAACCATGAGCTTCCTGAAGGCAAGGACAGTGCTCTATTTCTTTTGGTATCTCCAGCACCCAGCTCAGGACCTGGCATAGAACTGGTGCCTGATAGATGGTGGTTAAATCAGCAGATGATTTATAAAATATTTTTTTTTCTTGGATAGTTTTCTAGGGACTGATAAATGTAAATCAAGAGTTTTGGGAATCAAGGAAGCCAGATGATTTGCTGAAGTAATAAGATGACAAAGGCACCTGATCCCCAGTTGTTTCCCCCACCCCTGCCTCAGGAGCAAGTGCCACAGACTGGTAAGATAACATCTAAGGTTCTAGAACCAGTGCAGCAACAAGCCCTGCGTATACACCTGCCTCCACCAAGGAAAGGCACCAGCGTATGGACTTGAATTTCCGTTTTTCATCTGCAATTGAGCTGTGGGTTTATGGTTTTTTTATAAAAAATAAGCTGACTACAGCAGAGTGTTGACCATATCTGGGGTGACTGTGTGGCTTTGTTGAAGGTGAGACTAAAATGATGTGTAAGGGCCCTAGAGAACCAGATGGCTGGGGCTCGGCCACTACAAGGTTTGGGTGCTTGCAGGAGAGTCCAGCAGGTGGCTTCAGTGACACCACCTTGCCTCACAAGTCTCACCTGCTTCTGTTTCACACATCATTGTCACGCCAGCAGGATTAAGGGAATCTGATGACTCAGCAGAGTCAGATGTTCCTTGTTGGAAAACTAGCTGATCTTCAGATCTCTCCAAAGCTCAGGTTGCCCACCCACAAAAGGGACTAGTCATCCCTGCATTTTGGAAAGGATTAGAAATCAGAAGTGCGACACGCCCAGAACATGCCTATTGAATGTGCCCATTAAGTGGAAGATGGGGCTGGATCAGGAACAGAGGACTGAGGCCAGGAGGTCTGTGCGCCCTCACGACATTCCTCTCCACTCTCCCTGCTCAGAAAGCTGTCTGGGTTCCCAGGGGAGTAACACTAACAGCTGATGTGCACTGAGTCCTCACTGTGTGCTGACACCGTCCCAAGCGCTTGCATGTATTAACTCAATCCTCACAGCAACCCGGTGAGGCTAGCAATATTATTGTCCCCATTTTATACATGGAGAAATAGGTTCAGAGAGGACATATAACTTAGCGACACAACCAGTCAGTGGCCACGCCAGGGACTGAAGCCAGGTCTGCCTGATCCTGAATCCTCTACTGGTAATCACATTGTTATCTGATTTCTAAGGAGATCCAGCTGGTGCTACAGTCCTGGACTCTTTATTTGCCCCCAGGCTGCCTGTCTCGGTCCCGCTTTTCCCATTGGACTGCCCCCATCACTTCTGCTGTGCTGCTTTTGTGCCCTTGAGGCCTGGATCCCAAACCTCTACCTCTTCAAGCAGCCGTGGTCCATCCGTCTCCCCCACAGCTCTCGGGGGGTGACTGCAAAATCATCCTTGATTTGCTTCGAGTCCTAAACACCCATCTCAGCTGAACTCTGCTGTGGGCTCTCACAACTCCCCAGGGTGGCAAACTCCTCGTGTTGTAAAACTCATCAGGGTGTATGGGAATGCTGAATGAGACAATGCCCGCCTTTATTCCCTAAGGCTCTATGAACTCAGGCGAGCAGAGTGGTCCGGATCACAGCACATAGCAGACACTCAGTAAACACCTGTTGAAAGGATCAGGCAGGTTCTTGGAGCCCCAGGCTCCCTTCCCCTCTGACTGCCCTCTTGGGCATTCCCAAGGCAAGGGGCTTGGAGGAGAGGGCAGTGGTGAAGGGGCATCCCCTAGGTGGGAGGCATCTGACTAGGTCCTTCTGCATATGACTAATAATAGCTCTCCTTTACTGAGTGCTGGCTGAGTGCTTTATAGACGTGACCATTCAGTTCTCACAATGCAAGCACTATGATGTCATATTTGAAGAGACTGAGGCTCAGAAATTAAGCCTTTGGCCAAGGTTATAGCGAAGCTAGGAGAGAAGGTGGGATTGAATCTCAGGGCTACCTGATTCTAGGGCCCATCCTTTTAATTCATGAAAAACGTTGGCATTTGGGGTGTGTTAGGTGCTGCCTCTACTACTGCGGCTACTCCTACTGCCCACTTGCTTTCTGCAGCAGCCTCTTAAAATTATAAGAGGAAAAGCTCTAATTCTATGTCACTCTAAGATGCCATCATATGCATCAGCAGGAGTCTTTCCTCTTTGCTCCTCCCATTGAAAACAGGACGCCTTAGAACCTGGCCAACTCACCACTCATCAGCCCTTATCTCTGCTCCTCTTCCTAGAGGGGTAAACAGGGAGGGCCCTCTTGCTCCCCCTAGAGGTGGGAGTATGTCACTGACACCGCCTGTCTTGGGTTTCACTCTGAGTGAGCTATGGCCTCCAAGCCCTCTTCTCTGCCTGCTGCAGAGATTTTCCACGACAGCAGGGGAACATCTGGGTGAACCTGCAAATGGAGGATTGTTTCAGAGTTTTCCACCTCACAGAGACACTGCCTCAGGATTCACTGGCTTTGAATAGAACTTGGCTTTCCCTTGGACCCACAGTAGGCTCTGCAGTGTGGGAGTTTCTCAACTTGAAAATGATGGTGTGGTTCTTAGAGCTCTTTCCTGGCTCTTGTATATTAAGAGAAGCATGAAACTCACATTTATTTTCTTTCTGGATTCTTGGGACCTCAACCCCCTGGCCTACCTTTTCATACCCTACCTTTAAAGATGAGACTGTTTTTTTTTTCTCCTGTCCCACCCAAATACACACTTAGCTCTTAGATCTTTGGGGCCCTTTGGCTTTCTTGTGTAGTTTCACATGACATGAAGGGTGGTCATGCCCTATATACAATCACAAATGAGAATTTTGGCCAAGCAGGGGATGAGAGAGGAGGGGATGAAATGGAAGGTGATGGTGTGGGATTGGAGAAATAGGATAATATGAGGTGGATTGAGATCAAGTAGGAAGGAGTGAGCTGGGGTGGGATCAAAAGTGGGTTGGGATGTATTGCGATGGAATAGATAGAATGAATTGCAATGGACTAAGGTTGGTGGAGGAATGAAATGGAATAGGACTGAGTAAAATATGCCTGGAGGTGGGATTGAGAAGGTGAGATCTAGAGTATTCAGGGGACTGACTAGGATAGGATGGACTGGAGTGGGGTAGGAATGAGTCAGATGGACTGGGATGGGATGGGATGGGGGAGTTGGGTTGGGGTGGAATGGCAATTGGGACATGGTGGAGTGGAGGTGACTGTGTTGTGGTGGGATGGGGTGAGATGGGGGTAAGTCAAGATGTATGGGGGTGGCTTGGGTGGGTGAACTGGGATGGGGTACTGGGAGATGTGGTGGGATTATACAGCCAGTTGAGTGGGCTCCATGAGGAGATGGGAAATGAAAAAGGGCACCAGAAATAAATTAACCTGCTTTATATTATTGTAGCTCCTGCATCTTCCTCCAGTTCCTTATTTGCCTGAACTGTGAAATTCCCTGCAGGTGGGTAGCCCTTGGTCCCTGCCCCAGTGTAGATCCTAAAATACTGGCAACTCCACTCTCCTGCTGTTAAGGGTCATTCTTCAGGGAGAAATTAGAAGTCCTGTGTAGCCACCACCATGAACCTTATCAGAGAAGTATGCCAGGCACGTGCCAAGAGCCCCAGTGCATCCCGTGACAAGCCCAGCATCAGAGAAGGGCACTGTGCCCAGCCTAGAGCTGGTGGGATGCCTGTGCCCACAGAAAGCAAAGCTCTGGGTGGTGGAGGGATTCCCCTCTGTGGCCCCCTCTTTGGAGGAGTCTCCCCACTGGAAACCGCCTTTCCCTTTCTACCTATTTGGTTCTGTATTGTGGGAAGGTTTTAAACTGAATTGATCTCTAAGGAGATGTCAATCCTACCCTTGAAAATCATCATTATGAGGAACTCTTATGATGCTAAAAATAATGTATGTATAGTTAAAACTACTGAGAGTAACAGGATAACTCTTAAAATTTATTTGAGAATCTCCCATGTGGTTTGGAGCAGAAAATAAGAGCTCATATTGTGGCACAAATAGCCCTCCTTCCTCCCTGCCCGTGTCCCATTTATACTCAATTAAGTGCAATTATCATCCAGAAACCTCAAAAAATTGTGTGTCCATCTTCTTGGTTTTCAAATGGGAAATAGAATAAGGTCCATTATTAAGGAGCTCCATCTATTTATTGATTGAAAGTAAGCAAGTGTGACAGTGGTGAGTTAAAAGGGAGATAGCAGAGACTTTGGAATTGAGACCATTTGAGGTACAAGTGTATTATCAGAGACTGCGCAGACATTTTCTGCGGGATGATTGATGGTCCTTTCAGAGATGAGCAAGTGTGGTAGGGTTGACTCAGGCCCCTGGAGGTTCGTCTGTGGGTTGCTGCCTGACTCCCCACCCCAGCCTGAATCTTACTTACCACTTACTGACCCTCACTGCTCCCTCCGTCATGTCAGGGGTGGGAGTCAAGGATGGAGAAAGGCTGAGAGATTGGGTGAGGCTCGGTGATGATATATGGGTGTCTGGCACGTTACTTGGCAATAAGAATGAGGTGAAAGTTTAATGATTCATTTTCAATCCATGGTAAAATGTTCCTGGCTTGAAAACTGCCACCTCCAGGCTGGCATCCCTCCTCCCAGGGACCTGTGTAGCCCTCTTTCCCGGCCCTTTTCATTGGTGCAGTCCTAGAAGGGCTGACCCACAGCAGATGCATGGCTGGAAGGAAAATGTTCTGATACGTTTGATATATGTCTTGAAATTTGACCTGAGAGTCGGGAAACTAGTCCTCCAGCCTTGGCTGTGCCTCTTCATCTCATTTCATCTTCCTGGGCCTGCATTTCTTTCCCTGTAAAATGGGGATAATAATACCCACCTTGTCTATGTAATGCTGGACTTGGAAGCTCTTTAACCAACAAGACAAAAAGGATCCAGAGATTTTAGGATAGGTCACTAGTCTAAGCCCCATCCAATGGGAGATCCTGCCCAGTGGCCAGGCTGGCTTGACATTCCAGGGATGCAAATCTCCCCACTTCTGTAGACAGCCTGCCTGGCTAGGCTTCAGGGCGTAGGGGTAGTGGGTGAGGGAGGATGGACTGGCTGAGCTTCCTGGCCCTGATCCATTCTTACCCTCCAAGTGGCTGATCCTGAGAACTTGAAAGGAAGAATGCAGACAATTCCCTTTTACCACCCATCAGACGTCTACTGCAGCGTCCCCTCTCCCCGCCCACCCACCCGGGGCAGCATCACTGAGTCCAGTCTCGGGGTGCTGACTGCTGGCACTTCACTTTCACTAACACATCCATCCAGGGGACAAGATTTGCCCTGAGGCCTTTTAACTCTAGTAAGATGAAAACTCCCTGTGTTCGAGGACCACTGGGACTCACATCTCTTGTGTCGGTTTGTTCCAGGCAACATGGAGAGAGGAAAATATTACAAGGATAGTTTTCTCCGTCACGTGGAAGACACTGGGGTGTTTTTCGTTTTCTGCTTTTTTTTTTTTTTTTTTTTGAGCATGACACTTTATGATCATCTGTCTACAAAAGGCTCCTCTCTTTATTTTATTTGAAAACTTTTCTTCCCTTTATCCCCAACCCCAAGATTGTTGTTGCCTTCCCCATCAGTAGCCACTCTAATATTATATGTATCTTGAAATATGCATGGATTTTTATAAAATATGTAGGGTTGTTTTGTGTGCCTATGTGAATTTACATAAAGGATAGTAAACTATAAATTTCATCTAATTTCTTGCTTTATTTATTTAGCACTAAGATTTAAGAGATCTAGCCCTGCTCCTTGTCGGTGTCTAGTCCTGTGTTGCATTGAGTTGTGCATCCATCACATTCTGTGTATCCCCTCCCCTGGGAATAGACCCCTGGCTTGTCTGGAGCTCCTCCCGGCTACCCATGAAGTTCTGAAGAACATCCTTGTTCATGCTGTCTTGGGAGCCTGTGTGAGAATAACTCTGGGCTATACAAATGGAGGATTGGGATCCCTGGGTTAACGCTGATTTTCCAGTTCTACCATAATGTTTTCCAGAAAGGTTGAGCTAGGGCTCATTTCCACTAAGAGTGCACGAGAGTTTCTGTCTTCCCATGTCATTCATCACCAGTATCTTATATCGTCCACCTTTCTAATTTTGCCATTCTGATAAGTTTAAGGTGCCATCTCATTGTTTTGTTTTATTTTGTGTTTCTCTGATTACTGATAAGTTTGAATATCTCTTGTATGCTTGTTAGCTGTTTGAGCTTCTCATTTTGCGAATTGCTTATTCATATTCTTCGCTTTTTTTGGAGGGGTAGGTAATTAGGTTTGTTTGTTTGTTTGTTTATTTAATGGAGGTACTGGGGATTGAACCCAGGACCTCATGCATGCTACGAATGTGCTCTGACACTGAGCTATACCCGTCCCTCTTCTTTGCCTATTTTAAAGTTGGACTTCCTGTCTTAATTTAGAAAAATTTGAGGTCGATTTGCAGAAGTTCCTCTTATATTCCAGATATTGCCCTCTGTCAATTTTAGAGGTTACAAAGAATGTCTCCCAATCTTTCATCTGTCTGTTTTGTTTATGATGTCTTTCTTTGGACAGAAATGCTTCATTTTGATGTTGTCAGATCCATCAACGTTCTGTGGAAGGCAGAAATCAGGACATATGGGAGTACTGATGAGCTAAGGAGGAGGGTGGGTCCCCAGGCCCACCGGGGTTCTCCCTCCTACAGGACTGGCTCTCCGTATGGAGGACTTTGAGGAGTCCCAGAGTCTTCCTGTCCATATGGGCTCCCAAATCCTATAGGACGTCTTTCTTCTGACTCAAGGCCCTGTGTTTTCAGAAGGTACCAGTTAAAGTACAAATTAATTACTTGATGGGTGCCACATTTAGAGACTGTGAGGGATTTCTCAGTCCTTCTGCAGGCACCTATGGACGGTCTGTGCTGGGTCTGAGCTCCCAGATGCACTGGGGACCATAGACAAGCTTCAGAGATGAGGGTATGTAAGAGAGGCAACTACCCGCATGTTCATAGCAGCATTATTCACGGAATCCAAAAGGTGGAAATATCCAAGTGTCTATTGACAGATAAGAAGATAAACAAAATGTGGCATCTATATACAGTAGAATATTATTCAACCTTAAAAAGGAAGGTGATCCTACATTCTACAACATGGATGAAACTTGAAGATGTTGTAAGTGAAATAAGCCAGTCATAAAAGGATAAATATTGTATGATTCCACTTATAGGAAGTACATAGAGTAGTCAAATCCATAGAGACAGAAAGTAGAATGGTGGTTTTTGGGGCTGGGGGTGTTGAGGGGAATGGGGAGTTTTTGTTTAATGAATAGAGTTTCAGTTGTGCAAGATGAAAAGAGTTCTGGAGATGGATGCTGGTGATGGTTGCACAACAATGTGAATGATCTTAACGCCAATGAACTGTACACTTAAAAATAGTAACTGTTATGTTATTTATACTTTGCCATGATTAGAAAGAAAGAGGGGTAACTATCCAGCCTCAAGGGGTCAGGGAGGGCTCCTAGAGCAAGTGATGTTTAGGTTGAGACTTGTGGGGTAGATAGCAGAGAGCAGATGGAGAGAGGCAGCAGGGGGGAAGTAGTCCTACAATGGAAACGTATCTACACAGGCTCTTGGTTGAGTGGAAGCAAGTCATGTTCAAGGTCTGGGAGAAGTTCAGTGTGATGAAGGTCTGCTATCTGAATAAAGACAATGAGGAGTCTGGAGGGTTTGGAGCAGGAGTGTGGCCCGATCGGCTGGGTTGGTGGGTGCAGGTCTCTGAAGGGACAAGGTGACACTGAGGGCAGGGTGTGTATGAAGGCCCTGCTGGGGAAGGCAGATCTGAGTGTGGGTGCTTGGAGCCCATGGGGAGAGGTCAGCCAGGAGGGGACGAAGGCATCCTCTTCCTTCCTCGTTTTTCCTACCCCGTCACCTGCCTTCCCAGAGAGGGTGGAACATCTGATAGAACTGTCAAAGATCCCTGAAACCCCCGCCACACGTCGGGATTGTAAGTCACACTTCTGTTAATCCTGCCTCAGTGAGAACATCCTACAGCTTTCTTCAAGGAAGGAAATAAAAATAGTTAATCTACCTGCTTGGGGATGACTCCACAAGCCACTCCAATGTATCTTCTGGTGGGGAGACCTGCTGTATTCTGCCTGGTCCAGGTGCCCCTCAACGTTTTGGTCATTCTGCCTCCTCCGTTTCTCTCTCTTATCCTTTCCCAGCCTCTCCATCTGTCTCCCATCCCTGTCATCTTCTGCTCCCTCCTTGTGCTGTTATTTCACTGGTACAGGACTCTTCACTCCCCACCCCCAGCCTCACCATCAGTTTGAGCCTTTTCCTGAGCTTTGACCCTGTTGCCTCCACCTCTTCCTCGCCTAGGACCTACCCTCTCCATGGCCTTTCCATTAACCAGGCTTCAGGCCAGCAGCTGTGTGAATCGGGAGAATGTTCAAGGCATTCAGCTACTCCCATCTTAGGGCCAGTGGGCTGGGTCATTGCAACATTCACTGAGCACCTAGTGCAGTGGCCCTGGCCTGAGGGTCAGGGATACAAATACCATGTAAAACCAAGTGCCTCCCCAAGGACAGTCATATGGGAACTCGAAGGGAATAGAAGAGAGGGAGGGGTGGCAGGGCAGGCTTCACTCCAAGAGTGAGTAGGCATCCTTTAGAGGCAGATAACATGTGGGCAGGAGGTCCCAGGCAGAGGGAGTGGCCTGGACCAAGGCTTAAGGCAGAGAGCTGTGTTTGGGGGATGTCAAGTTTGCATCTCCCTGCATCCAGATCATCATCTTGGAAGCTGGAGTTTGTCCTAAATTTAGGAAACACTCAGACCGCATGCAGAGAGCTGCACATTCCCCTCCCTAAACCTTGTGACACTCCTAAGAAGGTGATCATTTTGCTGTTGAGAAAACTGAGATTTAAGGAGATTGAGTTACTCACTCAAGACCATACAGCCAGGGAGGGAGAGAGTCTGGATTTAAACCTAGTCTGATTCCAGAGCCACAGCCTTAACCTGCTCTGTACCCAGGTTTCTCGGTTATAAATATAGATTCCTGGGTCCTCCCCTGGTCTTCTGGCTCTGAGTGTCAAGGAGCAGGGTATGGAGGCTGCATCTCTAACAAGTTCCTGTTATTATGATTCACAGTAGGTCTGTCCAGGACCCTCTTAGGCACCCAGGTCTGAGATGGACCTTCAACCATCCACTCCTCTGCTCACCTTGTGATGACCCTGGTCTTGACCTTGCCCAAGAATCAACAGATGAAGGGCTCCCTGCTCCCCTTCCCTGCTCCTTTCCTCTCAGCCTTGCCCTGACGGAGCTGGGACCCCAGAGGTGACCAGATTAGTGCTGTTGAGATTAGGCGGCCCCCAGAGGAGACTGGGGAAATGTACTAGCCCCACGGGCCCACATTCACATCCCTAAACTGCTCAGCACACTTAACAGAAGGCCCGTGGGTCAGGGTGGGCCTGACAGCTTGGCGCTCCTGATTCACCGCGTCCTTCCACCAACCTCTGATTTGATAGGTGAGAAAGCAAGGCACTCAGGGGAGTCTTATCCTCCACTCCCTTGTGTCTTAACTCCTATTATTCCAGATTTAATACTCAAAGAGCAGACACAAAGCACTGAAATGCCGTTTTTGCGGGACCTGTTCGTAGGAGGCAGCTGGCATCTTAGGACTGAGGCAGGGTGGCAGGCTGAGGCGTGTCTGCCTGGCGGGGTCAGGAGAGACTGGGGAGGAAGCCCCCAAGGGTGGGGCCAGGGACTTCAACTTTGGTCCTGGCTGGAGCAGGACCCAGCCGCCAGGGGAGGCACCCTAGCCCAGTGGAGGGACACTTAGGGAGTTTGTGGTCTCTGTGCGGAGCCAGGGACTCCGCAGGCAACAGAGGCCAAGGGCCGGTTATGCAAATAGGGATGTTCAGACAGGAAGTATGAGACCCTGGGAGTCCAGGAGGAGGGGGTCATGCATGTATTCGTTCATTTGGCCAAGCGTTTCTTGGGTTTCAGAAAGGAGGTAAAAGGACTGTTAAATAAGTGCCCTGGGAGAAAAAGATTTCGTGATCAGATGAATTTGGGAAACACTAGGCCCATGGTTTCCAGTGTGTGGTCCAAGGTCTTGCTGGGAAGCTTCTTAGAAATACAGCTTTGCAGCTCTGTCCATAAAGGTCAATGTTTGCCTGGCTCTGAGCACACAGCTCTCCTGCCCCTTTGTCCACGTAAATCCATGCCCCACTGACAAGAGTTTGGGTTCTTTTATGCACCCCCCTGTCCTCAGCCCCTAGGACAGTACCTGGAGGGTGGCAGATGCTCAGTCAATATTTAGTGAGTAAACGAATGCTCATCAGGTGGTCATCAGGACCAGTTCAGCTCCCTGGAAGCCACTTTCTGAGCAGCAGAGACACAGTGCAGATTTCCTTTCTGTTTTCTGTTGCTGCACCAGATGATGGTAGATTTCCCCGGGTGAAGGATTGCCGAGAGGTGGGGGCAAGGTGGCGGTGGACGTTTTTGATGGAGAGCAATGGGATAGCTGCTCTGGGTCAACCTGTGTTTCAGGAAGGTCCTGATGTTGCTGAAATCTTTGAGTTGGAAGACATTGTTTAAATTCAATATTTTGAGAAGTGTTAGCCATTAACACCTTAGTTTAAAAAAAATGAGCTGATTAGTCTGGAGACATTAGGGTCAGATAGGGTGGTAAAGGGTAGATTTGGGTATATCTGGACCTACCCAATGTCCCCAGGCCTCAGATCTTGAACCCAGAAGTTAATCTGACTCAACCTTGCTCCTTTTTTTCTCTTGATTCAGCTCTTGCTGGCCTCTCCCCCTCAGCTCAGTCCCTGGTGTATCCATCCTGCCCCTGCCTCTGGGCCACTCTGAACCACAGGCTCCATCTTGGGACTGTTCTCATCTCTGGGGCAGCCTCACCCACTTATTCTCCCGAACAACCTTGTTTCCTACATCCCAGGAGAATTGACATTAAGGCTGCATGAACCCTGCTGCTGACTTTGAGTAGGAAAGCTCTGAGGATGCCATGCCCTACGCTACCCAGGAAAACTGTGGCCGTAATTGCATCCTGGCTCCTCATTTCTCTAACCCCTCCCCCTGTTTCCTTTCCGTTAGCCCAGAAACACACTTTGTTTTCAACTTAAAAACACACTAAACAACACCCCTTCTTGGCTCTGCACCTGCTTTTGGCTGTCACTCCGTCTCTCTCCTTCTTTCCCGGTCCTGCTTCCTGAGAGAATGTCTGCCAGTGCATTTCTCAGCTCCCGTCATGTCATCTGGCTTCCACACTCCCCACTCTGGGGGAAGTGCTCCAGCCCAGGGCGCCATGCAACTTCCTGTTTCCCAAATCCAAACCTCTCTCTTGGCTTCTAGACCTTTCTCAGTCTGGCCACAGCCTGTCTGTTGCCCTTCCGTCTGTCCTATCGCCTCTTCAGCATCTGACACTGACCTCACTCCCTCCCATTTAAAACTGGCTGTCCTATTGGTGTTTCCAGGTCTTCGGCTTTAGCTGACTTCTCTTTTTATTCTACATTCATTTCTCCCTGTGACTTTATCCTGCTATCGAAATGCTGAAGAATCCCCACATCCTGCATTTAGGTGAAGACTTTGCCTGTGAACTCCAGATCCACACACCACCCAGATGGTCCATGGCCCCACACTCAGCAGGCCGTTTACTGAATTCTTCCTTTCTGTTGTCACCTCTATCACATCCCTTGACCCCAGCAATCTGACCATCTGATATTCTTTTGTGACCCGTCTCCATGCATCTTCCTAAGCCAGAAATCTGGGAATCATCCTTGAGTTCCAGCCCTACCCACTCCCTTTCACTCATCAAATCTTGTGGATTCCACCTCCCAAATAGCTCCCCAGCCTTCCTTCATCCTCACTGGTGCTGCTGGGGCTCGGGCCCCACCCTTTGCTCCTGGACACGTGGGACCCAGCATTCTGGCAACAGCAGCGGCAATGGCATGGTCTGCCACATCCATTCTTGTCTTCCTCTAGTTGGTGGCACATAGTTGGGTCAGAGAAGTATAGAGAGTGGCTTTACTCTCTGGATGGAAGGGGCAAGGCAAAGACTGGTGAGAAGCTGGCAGCCCTTGAAGAAGCAGCAAAGACTCAGGCTTTTGGAATGAGGGAGGCTTGGAAGGAGTTTAAGCTGATATGCCAAGGACACCTGTCCCTAGCACCCCCTCCCTTCTGGGGTTCTGATTGATGGGATTTAAGGACAGAGAGTGCTAGTTGAGAGGAAGGGAAAGTCCTGATTCACTTATTAATAGCTGGGCATGTGTCTGATACCCCTCAAAGCACAAGCCTTTGATCCACCATGCTGAAGAGCGTGGCTCAAGTCTGAGCCCCGAGGTGCTTCCATTGTGAGGGTAAATCTTGGCAACTGAGCATGCAGGGTCATCTGCAGAATTAGGACTGGGACAGGGTCTGCAGAGTACACTCGGTGTCCCCCTCCCGGCCAGCTCTCAGCATGAGAACGACGGGCCCGCTCCACCTGCTGGTTTTAGGTAGGACGGGGGCATCTGGTGGGCATGCTTTGACTTTCAGTTCAGTGCCCCCGCCTGCTGGTAAAACAGGGCCTGAGCAGGGGTGAGGAAGGACAGGGCAAGGGGCAAAACTGCCTCCTGAGCCCTCCTTAGCAGAGGGGAAAGGAGACGCCCCCTCCTCTGTGTGCTGAGACCTCCAAGGTGAGAGGAAGGGGCCAAGGCCCCTAAACGTCTCCCTCCCTCAACACAGCCCAACTGTGTCGCGACTGGGGATGCTCTCCCATTTTCCGAGTTCCTCCCGAGAAACGTGTATTTCAAGGCACCGTTTCCACCAGACTGCATTTATCAAAAGGGGTGTGGATTCTTTTCCCCATTTTTTATTCCTAAAATACCTCCATAACTGCCAACTGTTTCAGTCTGTTGGCCCTGATCCACCCTCTCCCCCTACTTCCCACCCACCCGGAAACAGACACGGGAGACTGTGTCAGTGGGCCAGAACAGGTTCACTGCAGAGCCGGGCTTCCTTCAGATCTGCCCCTAGAGTAAGGAGGTAGAAGCCACATCCAGCCCATGGAAAGCCAAGCCCCTCCCTTCTACCTTTCAGCTCTCTGTTTCAGGACCCTAGCCCCCTTCCCACCTTCTTGTGGCCTCGGCCTGCCTTTATTTCCCACCTGTTGTCTGAGTTGAGGTCGTGAAATGTTCACTCTCCTAACTTGGGTGATTCTGATCTTCAGCCCTAGGAAAAAGCATCTTCTTGGGAATTCGCTCGAATTCCCTTTATCTAAGGTTGAGACTACATCCATCCACTCCGCCAAACCCACCTCATTGCACTTCCCCTTCCCTGCCAAGGGGCTAAGTTTCTCATGCAGTAAGCAGAAGGGCTGGGGAAGCTAATGCCTCTTAATTGTCAAGCCTGTGGGGCCCTCAGAGGCCCGCCACTCCATCCCACCAATCAGAATGGACAAAGGGCAGTGTGACCTCAGCTGATTGGGATGAGATCCAGCCCAGAGCAGACACTTGGCATTTATTTGCCTGTGCATTTTGATCGTGGGTAAATGCAGTTTCTGTTAGGCTCTTTGAAGTATTGAAAATAGCTCACAAACTCTCATTACTGCCTTTGAAGACCCCTAGGGGTCTGGGAACCCCTGGTAGGGCATGCTGATCTTGTCCGATTCCCCCTCAGTCCCCTCCCCACCACACCTTTCTTTCCTTATCAAGTTTGGAACCAAATGAGTGAAGAACACAAGAGGAGTCAAATGGAGAGATCAAAATGTCAGCTTATTACTGGTAGAGCTGATTAGAGAATGTGGCTTTGGATATTGGCTTGTTAATACATCACTCTTGAATAGGAGAAATTTACCCACCCATTCAAGGGGACAAGGAGACAACCTGGGGCCTCCCTGACAGGGGCCAGGCCTGTTGAACTAAGTTTAGGGAGGTGCAAGGTGGGTGGGGCTCAGCTGATTTTGCCAGGTTCTCCCTGCAAACTCACTATTTAGACAGGTCGCTCCCCTCCAGCGTGGAGAAATGCGTGTGCTACGGTACTTTGTCCCTTGGGGCATAGAGTGGGAACTCTCTCCCCTCTATGGAGACGGGGAGGGGGGGCGAGCATGTGCTCTTCTATCTGGCCGTGGTGGATCTGGGCCAGAGCAGGGCAGCATCCCCTGCAGCTGAGGGGAGCTGGGGCAGGTGTGACTTGTCCCACCCACCACCCTCCCACCCGGGAGAGGTGGTCAGAGCCCCACCTACCTAGGGTGCAGCCATAGATGCTAGCCATCCTTGGAGATTTCTCCAAGCCCTTACCCAGACTGAGACGAGATGTTGACTGAGACATTGATCGTCTGGCCTGCTTATCTCTGTGACATATTTAAATAAGAAAATAAATTGTTCATTTTTCTTTTCCCTTCATTGTCCCCTGGAAGAGTGGACAGAGAATGTGCTTCATCCAAGTGAATTGTTAGGAAATGGGATTGCTGTTTAAAATGCATCTGCTCTGGAGTCAGACCAGATTCTCCTTGGTTAACTCCTTGATAGAAACTGATGTCCGATTAGGGCCGGGCACCATACATTTGCTTTGCAGATGAAGGACCAAAATTGAGTGGAGTAATAGGTCCAAAGCAAGAGAAGCCGGTGGGGGGTGACGAGGAAAGTTACTAGCATAACAGTAGCAATGCCAAGACTTCTTCCTTCTTTCCTCCCCTCTCCTTCCTTCCTTCCTGCTTTTTCCCTTCCTTCCATTCATCCAGCCGTCCGTGCATCCATTCAGTTTCATGTTGAGCTCCCACTTTGTGCTGGATTCTGTGTGGGGTTCTGGGATCTAGAGGTGATGACATATATGGTGTCTGTACCCCCATCCCCACCCCCTCAGCTTTCATTCTTTCTAATGTATCACCACTGGGGTGGGCAGAATAACCAAATGTAACTTTAATGCGTATCACAGTAGAGTCTAGCACGGGACTGGGATGGGGGTTATGAGAGCACAGAGGAAGGGGAGAAATCCAACCAGGGGCCACCAGGGATGACTTCCTGGGTGTACTTTGAAGGTAGAGCCAGCAGGGTCCAGTGGGAGTCAGTCTGGGGAAGACAGAAAAGAGGAAACGGTGGCTTCTTTACCTGGTGGCTGTGTTGGTAAAGGGCTGAGGATGTTTCTCGGGGGTGAACATGTGTTTCCTGAGTAGGGTGCCTGTGAGATTCTGATTCTGTGTTGGGCACATCTCTGTACCCAGTCACTGGGCCACAAACCCCCACTGAGATAGCTTGTGTAGTTATTCCCATTTTATAGAACCAGAAACTGAGGTTTGGAGGAATGAAATGACTTGCCCAAAAGTCATATAGTAGAGGATGGAGCTGGGACTGCTGCTGCCACACATCACCACCCATGTGGGGTCTCTTGAGTGTTTCTCCAGCTATTTCCACCACAGCACACAACCCGGTACCTCTGGAGAGGGTTCAGCACTGACACTCATCACAAACTGTTTTTTTAAATAATAATGGTGATAAGATTGTCTTCATGTCTGCAGTTCCTACTGTGAGCCACGGTGCCAAGCATTTTATATGCACCATCTAATTTAAGTCTAACCACAGTCTTGTAAGATAGACGGCATTATTTCCCCCATTTTGCAGATGGGCAAACCGAGGCTTGGTGATGTTACTAATGGCTCAAGGTCACACATGGTTGGTAAATTTTGGAGCTAAATTAGACCCTAGGACTGATGACCCCAAAGCTCATCGTGCCGAGCAGCACATTATTTACTTCCTTTTGTACCATTTCACACAAGAATGGAAGGAAGGGGCCATTCTCATCTTGTATCACCTCCTGCACATTTTCCAAGCCTCAGTTTCCTCATCTGTATAAAGGGGACAGTCATCCCTGCCTGCCTTGAACAAGGATGGTAGCAGGTTTACCAGGGCCTTGTGAAGGCCAGATTTCATTGGGCCCATAAGGCGCTTGTAGTTGAAATTCAGGGCTCTTGTCTCCAGAGGGCTGGGTGTCTGGGAAGAGACTGAGAGGTCAGAAAGGAGCAATTTGTGGACCTTGGCTCCAGGAACGAGTTGTCTGATCTGATCATTCAAATCCATCACTTCTTGGATGTGCACAGATGTGGAACTTTACCACTGTCTTTGGAGGCAGACGGGGTGACTGGGACAGGATGACTCCTGTCTCTTCCCTGAAGGCCACACAGCAAGAGGAAGGTGCAGAGTATCTGCTCGGGGACACTTTAGAGCTCACATTGATGGGCCTAGCTCTGTGCAGTGCTGCCGAGGTGGACGGATGCTGTTCCCACCTTGAGGAGCTCACGTTGCCATGGGGAGGCACACATGGAGCACCAGTGTGATACCCAGGAACCCGGCAGTCATCCCTGAAGCTTCCCTTTCTCCTTTCTTCACCTCACTGTCAAGCCATGGGCCAACCCTGTTGGCTCCACCTTCAAAATACAGCCAAGATCCACCCCCTCCTGCCACCTCCATCACGCCTGGAGTCTGAGCCAGCATCTCCTTTGCCTGAAGCTCTGCAGATGCCCCTCTGCAGTTTCCCTTCTTCCACTCTTGCCTCTTGCCAACCCAGCAGCAGAAGAGCTTTGAACAGTGTCATCAGATCATTCATTTCCCCCTGCTCAGAACCCTCCGGTGGCTCCCATCACATTCAGAAATGAGTCAAGGTACTTTCCCCTTCCTTGCCCGTGGCTTCCTCCCTGATCTCATCTCTCCTGAGACTTGTCCAGCTTACTCTGCTCCGGCCAGTGGCTCCCCTGCTGTTCGTGAGACAAACTGATGGTGGGTCATTTGTCTTGGGCTCAGTGTCGCCAGATAGATAGGCTCAGGGGCTGAGGCTTGGAGGTCGCCTCCTTGGGGAGGCCTCCCGACTCCCTGATCCACAGCTATGCCCTCCTTTTCTTACTCTGCATTGGGTCTCCTCATAGTCCTTTTAACTGCCTGATATGTTATATGTGCATTTCCCGCCATTTACTGTCTGTCTCCTCAAGTAAGTTCCGAGAGCTTGTCCGTTTGCCCCCTGTGGTATGCACAACTCTAGAATAGTGGAGGCTAGAATAGTGGAGGCTCAGTGACTATTTATTGGTTGTTGAATGAGTGAAAATATATAGAGAGAACCAAGGCTTACAGAAGCCCAGAAGGTGGAGCAAACAACTCTATGTGTGGGTGGGTGGGTGGGCGGGGTCACTGGGTGGGTTACGTGGGAGGTGGGACATATAGGAGGAGCAGGCAATTTTCAGGGGAAGAAGAGGGGACGTGATTCCAGGAAGAGCCCCCGGACCTGAAGGGGCCGGCTGTTGACAGGAGCAGAGGAGAAGTCCCGTGTGGAGGGAGTGTGCCTTGTGCTGTGGCTGTGGCTGCACATTGAGCCTGGAGAGGGGCAGGTGTCAGAGGAGGGGGGCGGTGGGGCCACTTCTTGGGAAGTGATTATGAGCCTGGACCCTAGAACCAGCCTGGCTGGGTTCACATTCCAGCCCTGCAGGGAGATCTCATAGGTCACCATTTGAGGTGCTATTAAGTCATCACTCAGGACCTCAGAGAACAGGGGTGAGGTGTTCTTAGAAGTGCAGGCTGGAGCTTCAGAGAGACCCCGGCTTAAATCCTGGCCTTGCTGGGTGCTAGCCTGCATAAGAGACTGAATCATCTCTTTAGGCCTCAGTTCCCATCTCTAAAATGAGACCAATAAGCCCTAATTCACAAAATCTTTGTAGGGATGCAGTGAGATGATGTACATGAAGCACTCACCTAGGTCTGGCCTGGTACTAGGTCATGGTTGCCAAGGCAACGAGCCTGCTGAATCGAGTGGGATCCAGAAGCATTGGGAGACAACTTGCTATTTAAGCTCTTGGCGGGCAGCAGGGGTTCTCCAGACGTTTACTCGCCTATGAGGGTCAACGCCTTTGCTCAGAGACCCTGCCCTCCAGCCTGCTCTTTCCTTCAGGTCCTTAGAGGGTCATGCTCCCTCCTGCCTCTGGGCCTTTGCACATACTGATTCCTCTGTCTAGACTGTCCCTGCCCCATTTCACCTCATTAACCGAGACTTTTCTCAGCTAAAGTTTCACTTCCACCTCCTGGACCCTCCCTCTAGATCATTTGCATCAAGTTGTGTTCCTTGCCCTCGGGTAGCTTATCTCAGTGATGATTGTACATCAATCAGAGTCATTAACTTATTGTTATCACTTTCCTCATAGACTGTAGGCTTTAGGAGGGTAGGAACTGTGTCTGGCTTATCTCTAGACATCGACAGTCCCTGGTGAATAGTAGGTTCTCAATCAATGTGAAGAATGACTGAGGGAAGGTGGAAGGGACACATACAACTGCAGTGATCTGGTTTTATTCTTATCCTGTTCCTTCCCAAGCAAGACTGGGAAGACGCCTTACCCGTGAACCTAATGGCAGTAGAAGGCATGCCAGTTCTTTTTAAACTTAAAACAACCACCACAATAATAAATAATACATCCTCAGTGCTCTAGTTGTAGTGCTAAGTACGCTGTAGATGTTACTTCATTTAATTGAAATGTCGTTATTACTGAGTGAGAAAAGCAAGATGCCGAGAAGTGTGTATAATATGATCCAGTTTTAAAAAGATACACAGTGTCAAACCCCCACTATATATGTAAATGTGTATTTGGGAGTAAGTTTTTGTCTGTATATGGTTTTACGAGCCAGAATAAAAATATGGAAAGATGCAAACTAAATTGTTAATATGGGTTACCTAGGGCTGTGTGTTGGCTAGTGGGTAGTTTGGTAGGTGAGGTGGAGGAGTGAGGGAGAAAAAGCCAAGTGAAGAAAGGGAAAGTAAAAGGTAAAATTGCACTACAAACTCAATATGCATAATCAGATGATACTTAATGTATTCATGCAAGATTATATATAAACGTGTATGTAAAAAGAAATAGAAAACTTGTTCCAGAAAAAAGTACTAGCTGCTGGCAAGGGTGCGGTGTGATGGGCACTTTTGTAAACTGCTGGTGGGAGTGTAAACTGTTGCAAACTTTCTGGAAAGCAACTCAGCAATACATTATCAACAGCCTTAAAAATATTCGTATGTTTGCACTCAGTGTTTCATTTCAAAGAATTTACCCTGAAGAAATAACAAGAGTTGCAGTCAACCATTTCTGTGTAAGACCCATAGCATTTTTTAAAACACAGGGGAAAAATGGGAATAAACTAAGTAGCCAACAATAAGAGAAAGGTGAAACAGAATGTGATGTTGAAAACTAAATTGCCCTCTCATGACAGTCCTGTAGACGGGAGTAATTTTATCATCTCCATTTTAACCATGGAGGAAACCGAGACTCAGGGAGGTGAAGCAAGTTGGCCACAGTCACCTGGGAAGTAAGTGGTGCAGCAGGATTTGATGCATTTACAAAAACATAAGAATGCTTGCCTCGTGGATAAGCCTGCCAGCAGGGTGCACACCTGCTGTTCACGTCCTTGTCCTGACCCTTGGCACCTTGATCTGGGACCTGTTCAACCATAGTGTGTGGAGGGACCCTCAGAAGGATCATCAAAGTGACTTCACTTTCTTTTTAATGAAATAATCCGCTGAAAGCTTTTGGCCAGCCCCTGACACGGAGTTAGCACTCATGATGAACGATGACTTGTAATTCACGTGATCGTCTTTTTCTTGGTTAGAGAAGTGGTTAGGAAATTAAGTCTTTTTCTTCCTTGTCATTCTAGTTTCTTCTCTCTGAGTTACTTTGGACATTGTCCTCTTAGTGGCAGCTGATGGGAGTAGAAGGGGTCAAAGCTTTGGAGTTAGATCTGGGTTTGAACTCTGATATTGCCTCTCAGCAGCTGTGGGATTTCAGACAAATTACTTAATTTCTCTGAGCCTCAGTTTCTCCTCTGAGACTGTTTGTCTGATTTAGAGAATTGCAGTTAAGGTGAAATTAGATGTCAAATAGCAAGCGCCTAAACATAGCTCCTGCCTTGTAGAAGGCGCTGATTAAATGTTAGGGTGTTGTCTTCCCAATTGGAAGACACAGTCTTCAGTTGAAAGCTTGCTGAGTGGCACTGGATTGTGAGTAGTTTTAGGCCAGACCAAGAAGTAAACTGGGCCAGGGGCACAAATATCATGGCTGGGGCTTTACCCTAGGCTAGGGTTCAAGGTGTGGGTGGGGTAGGTGGGAAAGGAGCACGTGGTTACCTGGGCCCAGGATGGGCACTAGAGGTTGCAGGCAGGTTTTGAGCTGGATGTTTTTGCTCATGTTGTTACCTAGAAGCCACAGCTGATAAAAGACCAGTAGGGGAGTCTGGGCATGAAAGAAAGAGGAGGGATGTGAGGTTCGGATGAAGACTTGCTATTGATTTTGCTCAAGTATGTCCTGGGTGAATGGAGCTTGGTAGGCCTTAAGGAAAGTAGCAGGATTTCAATCACCTTTTTTCCCTTGTAAAGTCATTTGACTGTGGTTGCCCCAGTCTCTTCACTTCCAGAAGTATAACCAGGTCGAGGTTATGGAATGGAATGAAGAGATGCAATTGATGAATGGGTGAGTGGATGAACGAATGGATGGATGAATAGGATGGTAGGTGATGGCAGGATGGATGGGTGGATGGGATGGATAGTGAGACGGTACTGATGGGCATGTGGGATGGATGAATATATGGGTGAGCTATTCTATGGAGGTGGTGGATGAATGTGTAGATGGCTCGGATGAAAATAAGGGTGTTGATTGACAAGCTGATAAAATGGAAGGATAGCTGTGGTAGATAGGATGGGTGAATGGATTGGATGAATAAATGGAAAGGTGAATAAATAAATGGAAGGACTGACTTGATAGATTATACAGGTGAAATGTGATGGTTGAATGAAAAGACTGAGGGAATGGAGGATGAGTAGATTCATGGGCTGGGTACATTTAAGAGTGTTTGGATAGATGAATGGATAAAAGAAAAGATCCAAGGATGTATGGATGGAAAGATTGGATAATGGATGGATCAGGGTTTTCGTAATTTGCTATTCAAACGAACCCATTTGGGGGCTGTCTGGTCAAAAGTGGAGTTAAAGGCTGAATGGGAGAATAAAATACATTATCTTCTTAGGGGGACTGCCTGAGGGTAGGAACCTGAACTCCTCTGCATCATTCTCTTATCAATTCCTGAGATGTCCTTAGTGAAAACTCTTAGTGTATCAGGCCTGGAACACCAACACCGACTGTGTTCACATCCCTCTGTGTCTCTTCTAATGCACAAACATCATCTTTATTGACTTTGACATGCAAATACGAGATATGTCCACACCGGCGTTTACACTCACACGTAATTTGTAATGGAAACAACCTGTTCGTGCTCTGCTGGAAACCAAATGAGATGCAATGGCTAACAGTCCACAGCACACACAGTTGGGTGGGATGGGCCGACAGGAAGGAAAACCAAGTAGCTCAGGGGCCCTTGCCTTGTTTAATCAACGTGGGGTTTTATTCTTTGTTAAACGAGTAATTTATTTTGAAGGCTGCCAGTTCTGTAAAACAGAGTTTTTAGTGGTTCTTGATCAAAGCAGCCTGGGTGGCTGAAGATAAGGCACATGGAGGTCTCTGAGGTTCTGGGTGGGGATCTGAATAGTCCAGGGTACAGTTACCCAAATGGTCTACCTCCCACCCTTGCTTCTTTCTCTTACTTGCTCTTTCTCTTTGTTTTAAGTGAATTAGATATAACTACTTTTCAATTACTGTAAAAGTAGTATGTCCTCAGGGCAAAAATACAGACAGCATAGAAAGGCATATGGTGAAAAATCTCCTCTCCCCACTGCAAGTCCCACTTGTTAGCAAGTCCCACTTGTTAATAGATTCTTCTGAATTACTCCAGAGATTTTCAAAACACATATGTAGAAATATGACACAAATTCTTTATATCTCACACAAATGGGATTACTCCAGGTATATCAAATACACTCCTGTAACATGCTTTTTTCTCTTGGCAATATCTCTTATGCATCTTTCTGGGTAGGAGTACAGTGATTCATCTCATTCTTACTGATGATTGCATAGTATTCCACAAGTTACCATCAATGACTCAATCTGTCCTTTATTGTTTAGTCTTTTTCTAGTTTTTGGTGATCCCAAATAGCTAAATAAAATAATTATGTGTGTGTATGAATTTAACATGAATGGTCTAGTCTATAGAATGGATTTTGTGCCTCAACAGGTATGTGAATTTATGTTGATAAAAGTGCCAAATGATATTCAGTTAAATATTATCAATAGTATTTGAGAGTTTTTTGGCTTCTCTACATCTCAGCGTGCATGAGAATCACTCAGGGAGCTTGTTACAGTACAGATTTCTAGGTCTGAGAATTTCTGATCCAGTAAATTTCAGATGGAATAGGTCTGGTACAGGATTGAGAATCTGCATTGCTAACAAGTTTCCAGGTGATGCTGATGTGCTGGTTCAGGAACCACTGAATACCTTTCTAGCAACTTTTAAAAACTTGCCAATCTGATAATATATCATGTATCTTATTATTGCATTTTCTTTAATTATAAATGAAATTGATCATCTCTTCATGTTTCTTAGTTATCTTTATCTCTTTTTGTGCAAATTGTCATTCATGGACATTGCTCATTCTTGTGTTCTATGGCATTGTTCATTTTTTTTCTTATTGATTTATAAGAACTGTTTGCATAGGAAGGACATTGGCTCTCTATCTGTAGCAGTGTGGCAAATCTTTTTTCCCAGTCTGGAGTTTGTCTTTAGATTCTGTGATTCTTTCTGTCTCTTTCTTTCTCTCTCTCTCTTTCTACCTATAGAGGTTCCACATTTTTATGTAATCAAATTTGTCTATGTTTTACTTTTCCAGTTTTGTGTTATACTTAGAGAAAGGTCTTTCTCTCTCTAAGATTATATAAAAGTTAGCAATGAATATGTATTAATGCTTTTTTTAAAATTTCTAGAGGGCAGCAAGTATTACTATGGCAGTGTAGTAATTACTACAGTAATTACTTAATTGAAAATGAAAATGTGAAGTCTTCATATTTCTGAATTAACCTGAAGGGATCTTTTCAGCCTCTTCATCCCTTGGGCCTGTAAGAGAGAAAAGAAACCCCGATTTGATGATTCTCTCCTCTTCAGGCTATTGCTGTGATGCACTGAGATTAAAAAAAAAAAAGAGAGTTTTGAAGTTTGAGGGCAAAGTGTGTAGGCTGTTTTCAGACAAACAGATGTTTCTAAAGAGGCACAGAGAGAACTGCGGAGGCCACGAGCGTCAGGGAGCATAGCAAACAAAGCTCCCTCCCCTTCTGACAGACTGGCTGTTGGAGCTCCCCAGGCTTTCCTGTGCACACCCCTGTCCTCGGGCACACCTTCCTCCACTGAGCTGCAAGGCTGCCCATTGGAAAGGAGGACCAGGCATGAGGAATTGTGAAACATGGCCTATTGCACAATCCATAATAAAGTATGCATCAATGAAAAGGGGCCAACTGAATTAATGGAACCCTCACGATTTTGAAAGGCTTGCCTTTTCCATTATTCAGATAACTTCATGCACTGGGTTTTGGAACAAGGTCCTAGGTGCTGGGACGACATCCTTAACCAGCTGCTGTAGTACTGGCCTCAGAGGAACTGACAGCCTAGTGGACAGCTAGATATGGTCATAAGTGATATTTGTAAAAAGGGAGAGAGGTGCTCATAGAAGGTGCCAGATTGTACGAGGGGAGGGCATGTCTTATCCATCATTCTGTCCTAGGACCTAGCACAAAACCTGATGCTTGGGGCTTCGCCAACGTTCGATGATTGAATGAATGAGTTTAAGGGACAGAGAGGAGGGGGCAGGTAACTCTGCTTGGGGGGGTAACACAGGAGGAGATATTTGAGTCTTAACAGGACAAAATGTAACAGAGAGAAGCGAGGTGGGTCTCTGTGGGTGCCATCCATTGCTCAGCAGGGCTCAGGATGAATTCTACAATGTCATGTGGCAGGGGAAAGGGAATGTTGACAAAGGCAGGGTCTACAAGATGGGGCCACTGTGCTCTGCCTGACATGGCTGGTGTTCCAGAGGAGGGCCCTTCCTGTCTGTTGCTCTTCCTCCTTCCAAGTTAAGCACTTGAACCACTCTATCCATGAAGGCACATGCTGCTTGGGAGTGCGCTGTTTATGAGATCTGTCTAGGATGGTCTGCTGTGCTGTACCTGGGGAACTCGCAGCCTGTGGGAAGTTGGCATCCTCCTTGTCCCTTGGGAAGCTGAGCTTGGTTGCTTCTGGTTTCAGCTAGCTCATGGTTCAGGGGACCCCGAGTAAACACCCAGAGATATTTTCAAAAAGTCCTGACATTGCGTCATTCTGGGCTGAGAGATGAGCCTGTACAAAGACCGAGAGATAAGCCCTGCCCCATTTGAAAAGCAGAAGGATCTTTTAGGCCTGGAAGGGAAGGAGCAGCTTGGTGATGGTGGGCTCCCTGGGCCCACCTCTTCCCGCTCTGTGCTGGCTCACAGAGGGCCTGGGCCCGCCAGCTATGGGTGGGGGTCAGAGAATTTCAACCTGCTCTCCACCTTCTTCAGTTCTTGAGGGTGGGCAAGCCCCTCTCAAGCTGGGTGCTGGGGGTGGAGTTGAGCAAGAAGGTGCAGGATGCTGAGACCAAGTCTAGTCTCTGCTCAGTCCTGGAGAGGGCAGGATGGAGAAATCCCCAGACCAGGCCAGCCTGTGCAAATAACTTGCAAGATATACTCACCCATTTGTTTATTTTTTAAAAAATAAGACATGACCTCTGCCTCTCTCTCCCCCACAACCCCGGTGGAGCAGGCAGAGCTTTAACTCTGGCTCAAGTACAACTTGGCTGTCATTTGATACCGCTGCTACTAGCTGGCTGTGCCACCTGGGGCAAGCTATTTACTCTCTCTCTACCTCAGTTTCCTCAACTGTAAGGTGGGGCTGTAACAGCCCATGTCTCTAGGATAGTTGGGAAGGTGAAACAAGAATGTGCACTTGGAAAGATTCAGCACATGCAAGTGCTTAATAATGTTTGCTAACAAAAACAAAGCATCCGGTGGTGAGGTCAGAGGCAGAGGGACACTGGGGGAGGGATGCAAAACTCTGGGCAGAAAAGGACAGGTGCCACATTGCAAGTGTGCGTTCCCAGAGCACCTACCGTGTGCTGTATGTAGTGGGAGGTACACAAAGGAGAATCACACCATAGCTGTTCTTGAGTCCTAGGTAGGATGGCATTGGTTTATCCTTTAAGCTAGGAAGGAACCAAGTCCTGTGGATGCTCAGAGGTGTGGCCCAGGGAGGGTCTCCTGGAGAGGTGGCCTTTGGAAACCTGGCTCACAAAGAGTTGCAAAGTGGCCTCTGTAGTCAGGAGTCATCAGAGAAGACATCTTGAGAGAGGAGCCGGAGGATGGGTAGGAGGGTAGGAGATGGTGGGGAGGTGGGGAGGGCTTCAGGGTTAGAGGTGGGGCAGGGTAAGTCCTTAAAACCCTCTTTGTCTCTCCCTGGAGACAGTAGCTCCCTAGTGGCTCTGCCTGCTTTCCCCTTTTGCTCACCTGTGTTCATTCTTCATGCAGCAGCCAGAGAGAGATCCCAAAATGTGCAGAATCGGACTAGACCACCCCTCCCCTCATGCACACACAGTTAAAACCATCCCTATTTGATCTGATCTGGCCTTGATCCACCCCATCTCTTCTTCCACCGCCCTCCGTGGCATTCTCTAACCCCCAGGAGCGTTGGCCTTCTTGCTGTTACCTTGAAAACAACAAGCTTGTTCCTGTCTCTGGGCATTTCTGCCTATTCTCTCCGCCTGGAATGCTCTCCCCCCCAGATCTACTGTGGCTCCCTCTTACTCTCCCTTTGGGTCTCTGCTCCAGAGTACCACTCTCAGTGGTAGACCACTGCAGGTGAAGCTCTACTACGTCACCTTCATAGCTCTGATCACGCTCGCTCTATTCTTTCTTATTGTTTACTTGCTTCCAACTGTCTCCCGACTAGAAAACAAGCTGTGTGAGGATGTGCGTAGGGGATTTGCACCACCAGTGCCTACAGCAGCCTTGACAAACAGTTAGCACTCAATAAATACTTACCAATTGCATGCATGAAAGGCACAAGGGTGGGTGGAAGGGAAAGAGTGTGGTAATTAATGTTTATTTAGTTCCCTGTGCCTGGTGTTTCACATCCATAATCTCATTTAATCTTCCCAGCAGGCCTGTGAGGGAGCTATCATTATCCTTCCCTTACAGAGGAGGGAGCTGAGGCTCAGAGAGGGCGAGCAGGGTGACTAAGGTCACACAGCCAGCAAGTCGCAGAGCGGGGCTGTGGGTTCAGGTCGGTCTGACTCTTAGGCTGAGCTTGCTCCTCACTGCCGTGCTGCGGGATGCTTGGTGGGCGTGTGCCAGGAGCAGGGCCTGGGCCCGAGCGGTGCTGGACAGTGTGCGTGTCTGCGGTGGTGGGAGCAGTGCAGATTAAATTGTAGCTTTCGTGGGCTGTTTTATATTCTTCCATACTCAGATGCATCCTCCTGTGTATGCTAACTTTGTGTGTAAGCACCATTTCCCCAGACACATACATCCCTCTGCCGCTCACAAACAGCACCAGCGGGAAGAGACACTCAGAGCTTTGCACTGACTCTTCCAGAAGGCCATGGGGGTCTTGGTGGAGAGAGAGGAACAGCAGGAGGGCCCATGAGCCCTCCATCTGGGATGGTGGGGCAACAGCCTGGGAGGATGGGGTGTGAAGCCGTGGATTGAAGAGCTGTGTTAGCAAGGGGTGTGTGTGTGTGTGTGTGTGTGTGTGTGTGTGGTGTGTATGTAGTGGATGTGGGTGTTTGGGTCTGCAGATGCCAGAAGTTGGGTGTCCTGAAAACCTTGCATGGCCTGGGTCCACATTCCCAGCTCCCAGTTCCAAGGATGGCTCAGGCCTTGATCTTGAAGTCCCCCCCCCCCCCCCCCCCCCCGGTCACCATCTTTCTGTGCTGAGAGTTCTCGGGCCAGGACCTTCTTAGACCACAACCAGGGTTTTTTTCCCCATCTCCAGGGAGTTTTCCGATGACCCAGGATGGGAGTCTGTGCATGGCAACCAGGCATGGCAACAGCCAGGGCCCAGCCAGGCCAGCAGCTGCCCAGAGCCTGCCAGGCCGTGTGGGTCCTTGGGGGAGGCATGGGCCTGGAGCTCCCAGATCAGCAGGATGGGGTCTGCGCCTGTCTGGACTTCAGGCCTCTTTGAGGACCTGGGACTTTGCCTCTTTGAGAACCTGCTGGCTTAGAGCCAGCATAGTTGATGCTTTCTGGGCGGAGGAGGAGGTGAGGGGACACGACCTGAGACCCCAGAGAAGCAGCTCTTCCTGCGGGTGCAGGCTTCACAGGAGATGTGATTCCTCAGTTTCCACAAGCCTTACAAGTTTTCCGCCTCAGTCTCCTCACACTCAGCCCTTTGAGTGCTCTGAGGAGGAGCCTCAGAACCTCCCAGAGGTGGGGTGGGTGGGCCGGGCTAGGGGGTGCTGCCTCGGTTTTATTTATGCCTCTGAGCAATCAGTGCTGAGTCTCTAGCAAAGAAGCCCTTGAACCTGTCCAGACTGAGCCTAGAGTCCAAAGAGAACGTGGGAGAAAGGATGTCCATGGCCTGGAATGGAGCAGAGTGGGGCCAGGGAGCCCTGAGGCTGGCTACTGAGAAGGCAGAGGGACACGCCACTTCCCCAGGGGCCGAACCAGGAACCACAGCCAAGGGCAAACTGAGGTCATGGCCGGCTGGGGCTGGGCAGAGGGGAGCCCAGGAACCAGAAGGCACGTGCGGTGGGTGGGATGATGGCAACACCCCGCCAGCCGTGCGAGGCCTCTTTAGGAGCTGGAGACCTCCGACCCTGTGACAGTCCCTTTCCTTTGGTATCAAGGCTGGTCCCCACTGTCCCCCTGGGACCCTCAACCTTTAGTCCTCTGCTGCCCCTGCTGCGAACACCTGGCCCAGGGTGAGTTGCACACATCAGTTCGCCGGCTGTAAATGCTGCCGCACTGCGTTCTGAGCTCGGCCCAGCTGAATCTGCCTTCTATCGGCTGCCCGGCCAGCTTCCCGCCTTAGTCCTGAGAGTGGCCATTCCAAGACACCAATTCCTGGGTCCAGGCCAAGATGACCTGGCCAGCACCTGCAGAGAACATGCAGACCATCAGGAATGGGCTTCTCCCAAGTCCTGCCGCCCTTCCAGCCTGTTCCAGCACCTGTGGCCTCTCCTCCCCTCCCCTGACTCCCCGGGGAAGATGGGGTCCCTCCTGCAGTGCCCCGTCCCCAGACCTCTGATCCCCGCTTCTCTCTCCCACTTCTGGGATTTAGCTCTTCTCTCCCCGTCCACTGCTCCCATCTTATTTTTCTTCTCCTCCGACTGTATTCTTTGAAATATTTTCAAAATAAAAGGGGTGCTCTCATTGGGCCCTGACTTGCTGTGGCTACTGCTCTCTCCTTCCAGGTAAAGCCAGGCTGCTCCCAGTGCCTACACTCAGTCCCTGTTTCTTCCCAATTAACATGCATGGGGCCTGCGTGTTCAGAGACACTGACAGCCTTTGTCACGAGGCCGGGGACCTGTGGCTCCCTCCTCTTGGCTTTCCGTCCGTCTCCATCTCTCTGTTTACTGTTGCCTTTTCTGCCCTGATTTGGACTTGCTGTGCAGTGTCTGTCTCTGTCACTTCCATCCTTTTTTGTCTTTTTCTCTCTTCTTCTGTGTCCCTCTTTCTTGCGCTCTCTCACCGGGTCTGCCTTTGTGTCTTTTTTTCTATCTGCCCATCTCTCTTCTGCTCATTTTCCCTTTGAGTCCCTGGTTTTCTCAGCCATTGTCTTTCTATCTTTCTACCTTTCACTGGGGTGTTGGGCCATAGACGGTGTGATTAAGGGGGTCCCAGTGGGTCCTGAGATGCCCCCTCAGGAGCCTCTCCTGGGGTCTGGACAGGACAGCGTAGGTCTGGCTGTTCAGGGGCCTGGCAAAGAGGCCCCCTCGGAGGCAACGCCCTCCAGGCAGCCGCGGGGCTGGGAGCGAGTCCAGCTCTGTGGATCTGTGGAGGTGTGCATGCAGCGGGGGCCTAGAGTGCCTCCAGTTAGTGTAATTACATTCTTCCTGCTGACACTTCCCACCATGGTCTCAACTGGATGTGACATTCTTATTAAATAACTTCACCAGTAACTAGTAATAATAACACAGGCCTTCCTTCCTGACCTAAATTGCTCGATGCTATTTTGGTGAGCAGCAACAGTGCTGCAGGGCTTCTGCAGAATGGCCTGCCGGATCGCCACCAGCTCACACACACACGCACACACACATGTACATGCATGACCGGGGCTGATGGGAAGTGTGCGTGCACCGCCTGTGCACAGCCTGCATGTTTGTGCCTGGGAGCACCCGGGGGACTGCATCCACTCTCCAAACCAGGGAGTCCTGGATGCCTGATGGCCCTGCATCCCTGGTGTGGAGGACTCTTCCTAGCCTGGTTGTCACAGAGTGGAGATTCGACTTCCAAAGGATCTCCTGACTCTGTGCGTGTCCCTTTCTCTAGCCTGCTCCAGCCCCTCCAGCCCCTGTGCATTCATATCAGCTTTTCCCTGTCTCTAGAGTCTCCTTCTTTCCCTCTTCCTCCAGGTGAAATTGTATTCATCCCTTAAGGCCTGGTGCCTGTGTTTCCTCTTCCGAGAAGCCATCTCTGATTCCACCATAGCGGGATTAGTCACCCCCTGGGTTGTCCTGCTTTATTCTGTCTGGTCTGGCGATATATCCTCATTTTGTTAGCTGGATATAGGATTGTCTTCAGAGCAAAAGACCATAATTTATTTAAAGGCAGGGACCGGGTCATAACCATGTCTGATGATGCACCCACACACTCCTGTAGCAAGACTCCCTGAGTGTCTCCTGAATGGAAGTGGATATGGGTGTTGGGGGGCTGGGACTGCTAGAAACTGAGAGGCGGTGCTGGTGGGTTTCTTCTCAAAGATGAAGCACTTACAAGGCTCCTAGTCTTTGTTTTTATTTTCTGTCTTGACAAAAAAAAACAAAAAAAAAAAAGTGAGGTGCTCACTCTGGCAGAACAAACAGAACTGTGACTTCAGTTTCACAATTGACGTGGCTGATTTTGTCTGCTTTTGACAGTTCTGTCGTGTTCCTGACAGTTACAATTGGGTTTCTCTCTGGGGCCTCAGGATGATAAGTTGGGACGCCAAGCCTGCCTTGACCCATCGGCGGGGCACGGAGCCCCTTTTGGCTTCTCCCCATGCTGTGCTTGTGTGTTTGGAGTTCTGAGTAAGCCAGGGGAGGACGGATGGGGAGGACAGAAGGCCATGGGAATATGTGTGCGTGACTGTGTGCTGACCCAGGTGGCACCGCGGTTCACGAGCAGTGCCCACCTGGGCTTCCCCAGACCTCCTCCCCACAGCTGCCTAGTCTCTAGAGGACTCCCCTGCCCTCCTGTGCCCTCCCCTTCTTCCCCAGTTCACCCCCTAGTCTGCAGCATGTGTCCCAAACTTGACGTGAGCTTTTGAACAGAATGGTCATGCTGATTTCTCTCTGGATCCTTAACATGCAACGTGTGACTTCAAGAAACATCAGCATATGTGTGCTGAGGGCCTTGTGAATGGATGGACGGATGAATGAATGAATGGTTCCGTCTTATACAGTCTGTTGTTTCCTTCCTTGACCCGAGCTTGTCTTAGATGAGTGTTGAGTCTGTCTTAGATTTGAATCCTAGGTTCCTTGCTCACTAGCTGAATGATTGTGAAAGGTCCTTTTGCCTTTGAGAATCTGGTTTCCATCTGTAATATCAAGAACAGAATCCAAGCTGCCTGGGTAGTTGTTGAGGTGAAATGCTTGAGGGACCATCTAGTGTGTAGTGGTTAAACCCATGGGTTCTGGACCCAGACTGCCTGGGTTCACATCCTCACTCAGCTACTTCCTAGCTGTGTGACCTCAGGCAACTTAGTCCTTGTGCCTCAGTCTGCTCATCTATATGTTGGGTAACAATGGTACCTACTTCTGAGGGTTGTTGGGAGGCAAAGCACTTAAAGCAGGGCCGGGCATATAGCAAGTGCCCAGGATGTGTGTGACATAGCATCTTTGCTGAGTCACAGCTGAGTTTCAGGTATTAACGCATTTAGGAATCAGGCCACACCCTTTCTAGTGGGGCTCTCTGTCCCCTGGTCAGATATCTTCTTACATCTCATGGAACAGTCATGAGTGATTGTCCACAACCCTGGTTTGCATGGGGTTTAGGAGTTTCATGAGGAAGAACTTGAATCCTGATCACACATGGGGTTTGGAGACATGTAGACCCAGTCCACTGGGTGGGGGGAGCTCAGTGAATATTAAAGTGCTGGGTGAAATAAAGTGGCACCAGAGAGAAAATTCACCGTGAATGAGTAAGGGGCCAGACAGGGCCCCATAGCTTGAAGGTCAAGAGAAGGCAGTGGCTCTCGATCAAGGACAAGCAAATATGTCTCCAGACATTGCTGAATGTCCCCTAGGGGGTAACATCACCTGCAGTTGAGAACCATTGTTCTACTAGACTGGAGGGGGATGACAGCTCCCTCCCAGCTGGAAAGAGAAGTGAGAAGTAGAAGTCAGGAGGTGGGAACAAACAGGAAATTTCCTTCCAGATGCCTGAGTATGTTAATGCTCTCACGTGTCTCAGATCAAGGTCGGGCAGTGTCAACACGTGGCTCTCAGCAGACCCGAGGCAGCAGGAGTGAAGTTTCAGTAGCCCTGAGGCTGTTGAGGGAGGGCACAATGGCTGGGTGAGGACTGCAGGGTCCAGAGCAGTGGCCCTGCTTCCATGGGAGGTAGTGCCCTTGGAAAGCCCTTGGAGTGCTGGTTCTCAGCCTTGGCTGCACCATTGCTGGGGTCCCACTCCCAGACATTCTAATATACATGGTCCAGGTCGGGGGCCTGGGCATTGGGAGTCTACAAAGCTTCTCAAGTGCCACGAGGTTGAGAACCAGCCATCGTAAGCTAGGTTTTGCATCAGCGTCACCTGGAAGCTTGTTAGAAATGCAGATTCTCAGGCCCCACCCAATCTAGTGAGTGCCCAGATGGTTTTTACACTCATGAAAGTTTGAGAAGCACTGACCTGGGGTATAAAAAGTGGGAGAGCTGAGGACCTTTCAGTCCAGCAGGTGGAGTCTATTGATTCCACGCCCTTAAGGAAAGATAGCTACATCCAACTGGCAAGAGCTAGTGGGCATAGTCTCTTACGTTTTTTTGCTGACCCAGAAGGGACCGCGGCAGAGACCCTCAACTGGATGGGCCTTCCCCATCCCTCATACGCTGGAAGCTGGTCTGGCTGCGCCCACAGGCCCAACTAAAAGACATCTGCTCGTCCTATGCTGTTCTTGTTTTTCTCCTCCTTTTCTCTGTTTACCAAGAAGAATGACTGTTGCAGGATAGAAGCCTCAGGCTTCAGATGCCCCACCTTGGCCCTCCCCACCCCCACATTCATTCATTCATTCCTCAACTATCCATTGTGCCTCAAGTATGCGGCACACACTCTTCTAGACAATGAGGATTCAGTCATAAACAAGAAAGAAAAAAAAAGTTCCTGCCCTCAGGGAGCTTGCTTGTCTGGTTATTTGCAGACAATGAACAGATAAGTAAATATATAACATTATGTGGGATGGGGATAGTCACTCTGAAGAAAAATAAAGCGGGGAAAGGGAAATTGGAAAGGCCTTTCTGAACATATGGGAGGAGTCAGACATGCTTTTTTTCCTTCTAATTGGAAGGGGTGAAATTAAAGTCTCCAATTGATGGTTGTCCCACACTCCTCACACTGCTATGTGTGTAAATCTTACCCCAACTCCCAAGCACCTCCCACCCTTTCTGTATTATGGTAAAAAACATATAGCCTAAAATTTACCATCTTAACCATTTTGAAAGTGTTCACAGTAGCACTAACTATATGTACCTTGTTATGCAGCAGATCTTTTTCATCTTGCAAAGCTGAAGCTCTACCCATTGGACTGCAACTCCCCTTTATCCCCTTTCCCCAGCCCCTGGCAACCACCATTCTACTTTCTGTTCCTAAGAGTTTGACTACTTTAGATACCCCTTATAAGAGAAATTATGCAATATTTATCTTTTTTTGTGACTGGCTTATTTTACTTAGCATAATGTCCTCAAGGTTCATTCATGTTGTAGCGCATGTCAGGAATTCCTTCCTTTTAAAGGCTGAATAATATTTCATTGTGTGTATATACCACACTTATTTATCAATTCATCTGTTGATGGACAGTTAGACTGATTACACTCCTTGGCTGTTGCGAATAATGCTCCAGTGAACATAGTTGTGCAAATATCTTTTTGAAATCTTGATTTCAATCCCTTTGAGTTTATAACCAAAAGTAGGATTGCTAGATCATATGGTGATTCTATTTTTAATTATTTGACGAACTTCCATACTGTTTTCCATAGCAGTGGCACCACTTTGTGTTCTCACCAACACTGCACAAGATTTATAATTGCTCCATATCATCACCAACACTATCTTTTTTTTTTCCCCCTAGTGGCCATGCTGGTGGATGTGAGGTGCTATCTCACTGTGGTTTTTATTTGTATTTCCCTGATGATAAGTAATGTTGAGCATCTTTTCATGTATTTATTGGTAATCTGTTTATCTTCTTTGGAGAAATGGCTTTTCCCGTCTTTTGCTCATTTTTAAATGAGATTATTTAGGTTTTTGTCATTGAGTTGTAGAAGTTCTTTATATATTGTGGATATTCATCCTTTATCAGATATATGGTTTGCAGGTATTTTCTACTATTCTGTAGGTTACCATTTCACTTTGTCGATTAGTTCCTTTTTTGTGCAGAAGTTTTATGATTTGTCTAGTTTTGCTTTTGTTGCCTGTGTTATGTCCAATAAATCCCTGCCAAATCCAGTGTCATAAAGCTTTCCCTCTGTTTTCTTCTTGGAGTTTTATAGTTTCATGCCTTATATTTAGATTTTCAATTCATATTGAGATAATTTTTAATGTGGTGTGAGGTAAGGATTCAAGGTCATCTTTTACATGAGGATATCCAGTTTTCACAGCACCATTTGTTGAAGAGACTGTCCTTTCCCTGTTGTGTAGCTCTAGCACCCCTGTTGAAAATCATTTGACTGTATATGTGAGGGTTTATTTTGGGGCTCCCTATTCTGTTCCATTGGTCTATATGTCTGCTTTTATGCCAGTACCATACTGTTTTGATTACTGTAGCTTTGAAACATGTTTTGAAATAGGAAATATGAGACTTCCGGTTTTATTCTTATTTCTCAATATTTTATTTTTCTGGCTATTTGAGGTCCTTTGAGATACTGTATAAGTTTTAGGATTTTTTTACCCCAATTTTTGGTAAAAAATACTACTGGGATTTTGATAGTCATTGAATTGAATCTGTGGATCGCTTTGGGTATTATGGCCATAGTAACAATATTAAGTCTTCCAATGCAAGAACACAGGATAGCTTTCTGTTTATTGCCTTTAATTTATTTCAGCATTATTTTATAGTTTTCAGAGTGTAAGTCTTTTGCATTTTTGGTTAAGTATATTTCTAATTATTTTATTCTTTCTGATGCTATTGTAAGTGAAATTGTTTTCTTTATTTCTTTTTGGATTTTTATTGTTAATGTATGGAAATACAATTAATTTTTGTGTGTTGATTTTGTATCCTGAAACTTTGCTGAATATGTTTATTAGTTCTAACAGGTTTGTGTGTGTGTGTGTGTGTGTGTCTGGTGTTTTAAGTTTTTATGTTCTGGTACATTAAAGATTATGTCATCTGCAAACAGAGATAATTTTATTTCTTCCTTTCCAATTTAGGTGGCTTTTATTTCATTTTCTTGCTTAATTGCTCTGGTTAGGATTTCCAGTACTATGTTGAGTAGAAGTGGTGAGAGAGGGCATCCTTGCTTGTTCCTTATCTTGGAGGGAAAGCTTTCAATTTTTCACCATTGGGTATGATGTTAGCTGTGGGGTTTTTACACATGCTTTTTATTATGTTGTTGTAATTTCCTTATATTCCTGGTTATCTGTGTGTTTTTATTATGAAATGTTGAATTTTATCAAATTCTTTTTCTGCATTAATTGAGATGATCAGGTGTTTTTATAACCTTTGTTCTGTTAATGTGATGTATTACATTGATTAATTTTTGTATGTTGAGTCTTTCTTGTGTTCCAGGAATAGATCCCACTTGGCCTTGGTGTATAATCCCTTTAATGTGCTATTGAATTCAGCTTGATAGTATTTTGTTGAGCATTTTTTTTTGCATTAGTATTTAGCAGGGATATTGGTCTGTAGTTTTCCTGTAGTATCTTTGTGTGATTTTGATAGCAGATCAAAATCATAATGCTGGCCTCATAAAATGAATTTGGAAGTGTTTCCTCTTTGTCAATTTTTCAGAAGAGTTTGAGGAAGATTGGTTTTAATTCTTATTTAAATGTTTGGTAGAATTCTCTGGTGAAACCTTTGAGTCCTGGGCTTTCCTTTGTTGGGAAGGTTTTGATTAGAGATTCAATCTCCTTACTCGTTATAGGTCTGTTTAGATTTTTTATTTCTTTATGATTCAGTCTTAGTAATTGCATGTTTCCAGAAATTTATTCCTTTTTTTTCTAGGTTATCCAATTTGCTGACCTATAATTGTGAATAGAAATCTCTTGTGATCCTTTTTATATCTGTGGCATCAGTTTGAATGTCTCCTCTTTCATTTCTGATTTTTTGTTATTTGAATCTTCTCCCTTTTTTCTTAGTCTAGATAAGGGTTTGACAGTTTTGTTGACCTTTAAAAAATCTTTGTTTTTTAACTTTTTCTATTATTTTCTTATTCTCTATTTTGTTTAATTTTGTTCTACTCTTTATTATTTCCTTCCTTTTGCTAACGTTAGCTTTAGCTTGTTATTCTTTTTCTATTGCCTTGGGATATAAGTTAGGTTGTTGATTTGACTTTTTTTGTTGTTGAAATTTTCTTTTTTAATGAAGACATTTACTGCTATAAATTTCCTTCTTAGTACTGCTTTTGCTGCATCCCATCGTTTTGGTATGTTGTGTTTTCATTCTCATTTGTTTCAAGATGTTTTCTAATTTCTCTTGTGATTTCTTCTTTGACCTATTGGTTGTTCAGTGGTGTGTTGTTTAATTTTGACACATTTGTGAATTTTCCAGTTTTCCTTTTGCTGTTGATTTCCAGTTTCATTTCACTGTGGTCAGAAAATATACTTAGTATGATTTTAGTTTTCCTAAATTTGTTAAGACTTATTTTGTGCCTAACATGTGATCTATCCTGAAGAATGTCCTGTGTGTGCTTTAGAAGAATATTGATTCTGCTCTTGTTGAGTGTGGTGTTCTGTATATGTTGTTAGGTCTAATTAGTCTACAGTCTTGTATTAAAAGACCTACCATATTGAACTTCTTGCTGGTTGATCTATCCATTACTGAAAGTGAGGTATTAAAATCTCCTACTATTATTATATTATTGTCTATTTCCCCCTTCAATTCCTTAATGTTTGCTTGATGTGTTTGGGTGCTCTGCTGATAGGTGCATATATATTTATAATTATTATATCTTCCTGGTGAATTGACCCTTTTATCATTATATAATGTCCTTTTCATGTGTCTTGTGAGAGTTTTTGACTTAAAGTTTATTTTCTCTGATATAATTACGGTTACCTCTGCTCTTTTTGGTTACTATTTGCATGGAATATGTTTTCCCACACTTTCAGCATATGTATGTCCTTATATCTGAAGTGAGTCTCCTAGACAGCATATAGTTGGATCCTGTTGTTTCATCTATTCAGCCACTCTATATCTTTTACCTGGGGAGTTTAATCCATTTACATTCAAAGTAATTGCTGATAGAGAAGGACTTACTATTAACATTTTGTTAATTGTTTTCTGTGTATCTTGCTGTTATTTTTTGTCCCTCTTTTCCTCTCTCACTGCCTTCCTGTGTTTTATTTATTTGTTTGCAGTGGCATGCTTTCATTCCTCTCTCATTTTCTTTTGTGAATCTTCTATAGTTACCATAGGGATAACATAAAATATCTTATAGTTAATACAATCTATTTTAAACTGATAACAACTTAACTTCAATCCCGTACAAAAATTACTCCTTTACATCTCTCCCCTCTCCAACTTTATCAATGTCACAAATTACATCTTTTACATTTTGTATCCGTTGACTTAGTTGTATAGGTATAGTTATTTTTATGTGTTTATATTTTAATTCTATACCAGAATTAAAAGTGATTTTTGCACCACCATTTCAGCATTACAGGATTCTTTGTTTCTATATATTTACGTTTACCAGAAGGCTTTATAATTTTGTATGTCTTTGTGTTGCTGTGTCGTGTCCTTTTATTTCAACTTGAAGGACTCCCTTTAGTAATTTTTGTAAGGCAGTGGTGGTGAGCTCTTTCAGCTTTGTTTGTTTGGAAGGGCTCTTATTTCTCTTTCATTTTTGAAGGACAGTTCTGCCTGATACAGTTTTCTTGGTTGGCAGGCTTTTTTTTTTTTTTTTTTTTAAATCTTTCAGCACTTTGATTATATCTTCCCACTCCCTTCTGGTCTGCAAAGTTTCTGCTGAGAAATCCACTGATAGTTTTATGAGAGCACCATTGTTTGTGACTTCTGTCTTGTTGCTTTCGAGATTCTCTCTTTCTTTGTCTTTGACTTTTGACAATTTGATTATAATATATCTCAGTGTGGCCCTTTTCAGGTTCATTCTAGCCTTTTGAAGTTCTTGAATTTGAATGTCCATTTCCTCCCTCATATATGGGATTATTTCTTTAGATAAGCTGTCTGTCTCTTTTCTCTCTTCCCTTTCTGGGACTACTATAATACATATATTTGTCCAGTCTGTGATATCCCTTAAGCCCCTTAGGCCTTCTTCACTTTATCCTTTTTTCTTTTTTGTTCCTCTGACTTAATCATTTCAAATGACCTGTCTTTGAGTTCACTGATTATTTCTTCTGCTTGATCAAGTCTCCTGTTAAACCCTGTTAGTGAATTTTTCAATTCAGTTATTGTATTCTTTAGCTTTTTAGAACCAAAATTTGTTTAGTTCTTTTATTTCTTTAAATAATTTGCCTCTTTGCTGATATTCTCATTTTATTCATGCATTATTTTCCTGAGCTCATGTAGTTGTCTATCTGTGTTCCCTTGCAGTGCACTGTCTTTAAATGATTATTTTGAATTCTCTGTCAGTAGCTCATGGATCTCCATTTCTTTAAGTTCAGTTTCTGGAGATTAATTTTGTTTCTTTGATTGAGCCATGTTTCCCTGTTTTTCTCTATGTTCTTGTTTATTTTTTGCTGTGATTTGTGCGTTTGAAAAAGTAGTCACCTTTCCTCATCTTTATAAACTGGCTTCATACAGGGGAAGACCTCCAATTAACCTGGCTTGAGCCTCTGGAAGCAACTCAAACCTTTTTCAGGGATATGTCTTCTCTGGGCTTGTGCATGTAGTTTCTCAATTACAGAGCTTTGCCATTTGCTTTTTAAGGAGCTTGTAATGTCTTGCTCCCTCTGGTGTCTGTGTCACTGTAGGTTCCCTGGTCCTGCAACAAGCCCTGAGCTCTCTTTTGTTCTCTGTGGCCCCCAGGCATCCAACAATGCTGATTCCTTATTTGTACTCCAGGTCAGACAAGACAGAAACCAATTTCTTGGGCAGTTCTCTGAAAATCTGGAGCATTGGACTTATGTTCCCCTCTTCTCGTTCCTTCCCAAGGGAGAGGCTGCTAGTTGGACTGTTCTCAATTGTGCTGAGCCGTGCTGGCTTGGAGCTATTGTGGTTGGCATGAAATGGCCTTTCTCAACTGTTTCCCTGTGACTGTTTTTGAATTTGAGCTTGCCTGGGCTACCATGACTTCTTAAGAAGTTTCTGGAGTTCTCATGAAGACTTTTAGGCCATATATTGTTAAGTTGGGATATCTGTTGGGGAATAAAGCCCAGAGCTGCTTATTTTGCCATTTTGCTGATGTCATTCTCTAGCCCCGTTTTAAAAGCCCCTCCTCTAGGCACTCTTTCCCTCTGTCCCTCAGCAAAGACCACTGTACTGTAAGGGATGTGAAGGCCTTGCTGGGCCATAATAAATACTCTCCCGCCCAACAGTTGACCACGGGGCATGTGATGGTTGAACGTAAGCGTGTTTCTGTTCTGTCTGACCAAGTGCATCCTGTATGGTCTGCATGCTTCAGGTGAACATGTGCTCTTAGCCATTTTAGGGACAGATGTGTTTTGAGAGGATGTTATACTTGTGAGATCTGTCAGGAGTCAGAGGTCCTGGGTACCAGCTCCACCACTCCAATAGATGTGACACTTCTGGTTTCTCTCTAATTGTGCATGATCAGACTCACACTTCCTTCTTGGGAGGTACAAGGAGAAATGGGTACTTCTATATCCTAAGAATCCACATGGGAGTGTCACTGGGAGGCTGTGGGAAACAGAGACAACAGATTTCCCAGCCTATGCTAACATACTGGACCTAAGAGGTGACCCAGCCAGAGCAAAGCTTAGCTCACAGCAGTGAGGATGAAGCTGGCTCCACCTCTTGCTCTATGTCCCTCTTTTCTCCTTTCTATAAATTCCCTGCCCTTCCCTGTTATACACCTTCTTGTTAGCTGCCACTCAACCAAGAATATTTTCAGGGAAGGGTCAGATTGCCTTGTAGAAGGCTCTAGTAAATATCCATTGAATTGGCTTGAATTCTGTTCTTTCTGTAGCCCCTTGCTACTCCTCAAGCCAGTGTGCTTCATCACAAATCCCCAGCATTGGGACCAAGTAGATTGTAGAGGGCCCTACAAGATTTTCCTCTTTACAGATTCTCCTATTAGAAGACCTATTCATTCATTCATTCATACATTCAACATACACTTTTGATTTTTCTCAAGGCCACCCAGCAGATGGCCTTGGGAATTTCTGCCAGTCTGTGGCATAGTGAGACCATTTTGGTGTGCCCACAGGAGAAGGGAGGATTCTTCAGGATTTCTGGAGACCCTTCAGGATCTCTCATCCATAGAACTTGGCAGAGCAGTTCTCTGGGAAGCCCTTTAAGTGACTTCATGTGCTGAGTGTCCGAGGATGGGGCTCTCAGCTGGAACAAGGATGCTACTGGCACAGTAGGCAAGTTGTAAGCAGGGCCTGCCTGGGTTAGAGGAGGCTCAGGGTGAATGAAGACCTCTAAGGCCAGCACCGGGCATCTGAGGAAATAGCCTTGGGGATTTCTTCTAAGCAGAAGTCTGAGGTCACTGGGGCGACTTCTGAATCAGATGCTTCCACGTGTCCAGCCTCATTGTGCTGTTCACCATGACTTGCATGCATATGGGTAAGGAGCAACAATGGAGCTGTGATTTCTCTTTAAGGAGATTCTACAAGGAAGTACATTTCTTTGTTACTCCCTGACACAATTTTTAGATTATCTATCTACCCACTCATATATTTTCCCCTCAGTTCATTCAAGTTCAGAGAGACAAAAAGAGAGAGAGAGGTTTTGAAAAATTAATTAAAGTCTCTTCTAGGACTAGGCATGTCATCCCTGTGCTTTCTCTTGGGTCAGGTCAAGGGTGAGGGGGACAGGGCTGTAATGGAATCACATCCAGCCAGAAGCTGGTCATCTCTTTTAGACTCCATGCTGCAGCTGGCATATGGCCTGCCTCATCATCTTTCCCTCTTCCTTTCTCCTTCCATCCTTCTTTCCCTCCCCATCTTCCTCCCTTCCTCTGTCTCTTTCATCCCAGTGAAGTGGTAGAGCAGATGCTTTGAGGTATCAGTCTCAGCAGTCAGACAAACCTGTGTTTGAACATCAACTTTCCCACCTATTATTGTATGTGTGAACTTGGGCCAGTTACTTAACCTAAACCTCATTTGTTAAGTAGGGTACAAAGTAATACCTACCTCTTTGGTGTGTGGTGAGGTTTGAAAGAAGTAACGTGAGTAAGGAACTCAGCATTGTGTGTGGCACATAGTCAGTGTCTGATACATGATGGCTGAGATTCCTTTAACCCTGTGCTTGCTGATATATGCTTCCTTTGGCAGCCTTATGCTGGCCCCTCAAAGATATAGTGGCGAACAATGCAGACTTTGCTCTCTGCCCTCAAGGAGCTCATTCTGGTGGAGAGGTGGAAGCAGTGAGCAATGGCACTCACTCCCCAGCTCTAATTCCACTGTGGGCTGGATCTGTGAGTCTTTTACTCCAGACTACTTTCAGATAGAGCCACACCAGCTGGTTTGGCTTCCTGAGCCTTTAGAGAGCTGGGCTCATATGAGTTGTGCATTTGTGAGTGCACTGGATTGTAGTTCATTCATTCCTGGAACACTTATTGCCCTGCCATGTGCCAGGCACTGTTCTAGGCACTAAGGACGCATCAGTGAATAAAACAGAGACTTTGCTCTTGTGAAGTGAATGTTCTAGTGGGAAGAAATAGACAATAAACACAGTATGCTAGTAAATTCATAGGGTGCTACAGAGTGATACACACTGTGGGAGGAAGGAAACACAGAAGAGATGAGGGAGATTGGAGGTTCTAGGGATGGAGGTGGGGAGGTGGGGTGTACTTTTATCAAGAGTAGTCAGGGTAGACACCTTTAGAAGGAAGTATTGAGCAAAGACTTAAAGGAGAAGAAGGGGATTGCCTTGTCTGGGGTAAAGAACTTTGCAAGAAGAAGAAAAAGAAAATACAAAAGCCCTGAGGCAGGAGCGTGGCAGCTTGTAGGAGGAACAGGAGGGAAGCAAGCACGGCCGGGGAGGGGTGAGCAAGGCAGGGAATCTCCATGAGAGTGGAGAGTGTGTCTGCCTGGTGCCTGGCAGGTGGTAAAAGTACAGTGAGTATTGGTTGAATGAATGACTTTTTACTGGCATCTAGGCTGGTCTGAGCCGGGCCAGGCCAGAACTGACCCATTGCTAATTTGCTTGAACAGAGAAGGCTGATTTAAACTCTCCCTGCTGATAGGAACAATTTTCAAATCACCAACAGAGCTCGTATAAAATTCAAATGTGCAGTCAAGGAACATCAAAATACAAAGCCCTTTCCTTAACGTGTAAAAAGAACGGCACATCTGCTGAGGAGTGGGAAAAACAAAATGAAATTACAGATGACCTTTGAATGCCTAATTTAAAAAAAAGTCTGTACTGAACTTCCCCTTTAGCTGCTGTGAAAGTCTCCATGAGTGAGTTCCCAGCAGATGTCCAGTCTGAAGCTGTTGGAGGAATGAAGGGGGTAGGCCATCTGCAGAGGAAGAGGCTGCACCCAACTTCCGGTGACCATGTGCCATGTCTTCTCTTACTTTGACTTTCAGGATGTCTGATTTTTAGCTCAGGTCTCCCCGCCCCTCATCTCCAGAGAGCTAGTCTCCCACCTGTCCCACTCCTTACTGGCTGCTGAGGATTAAGTGCTAGGAACAACTCAGGAATATACTCCTAAGGGACCTCCCCCTTCTTCCTCACTCCAGGCCTCCTGTGCAATCCATCTTTAGTGTGACTTCTGGTTCTGTCTGGCCTAAAGCTGGAGGATGTTGTCTTAGGCACTCAGGACCTGACTGGAGCTCCCGTGCTCTCTGCCCTCATCTCTGACCTATCTGCTCCTAACCCCAGCTCTCCCTCTTTCCTCTGCTTCTTCATTTCTCCACCTCTTTTCTTCCTTTCTCACCTTGTGCAGAAATCCTAGGAGTGGTTGGACAGGCATCCCAGTGGCCCAGGGTCAGGAGAAACAGTCCCTGAGGACGTCAATGGATCAGGACCATGGATAGGGCTCTTTTGCTCTATGCAGCGCAACCATTCACTTGGGTCAGCTGTCTCAGGGCATCTGTGTGAAGGTGACCATGAGACCCCCTTTATCAGACAGAGGGGTGGGGGCCTTAGTGACTAAGGGACTTGATCATATCCTTTGCTATGAAGTGGCAAATTAAGAACCCAGGCTTTCAGATTCTTTCCATTGCACCATGTTAGGTTCCCCACTCCCCATTTTTTAAAATTAATTTTCAAATATGGGTCACATGAGACCAAAGGGCTTGAGGTTGCCTCTGTCCATTAGAGATGAGGCCGGTACCACCATGGATGTGTGTATTAGAAGAAAAATAGCAGCCATGAGCTTTTGATAGATAAAGAAACAAATGAAAAGGAAAAAAAACAAAAGCACAGATGACAACTGGACATGTTAATCTATTTACTCAACAAATATTAACTGAGTGTCTGTGAAATGCCAAACTCCATGCTGGGGATTTAATAGTGAATCAGATGTGGTCTTTGCCATCATGAGGCGCTCAGGGTGTTGGAGAGACAGAGACATAAGATTGGTTTCACAATTTCACAAAACAAGCTTGGTTTTGACAGTTCACTCCTATTTCCCAAGTTATTTTTTTTTTCTTCTGGGAAACCTAATGGGTGCAGAATTCCCCATGCAGCCTCCCTTCTGATGCCATGCTGAGCCTCACTATAGTGGGCTCAACCCCCAAAAGGCAAGCAGTAGGGCAGAAGCTTAGGAGTTTGAGCTGAAATGATTGACACTTAACAAAAGGGGTCCCCAAGGCAACCTTCTTTGTCTATCAGAGTGCTTTAGGAAGAGAGATGATTTATCACATCGGCCAAAATGGGCATCTAGTCCCCCACCCCCACCTCCCAATCTGTCCACCCATCCATGGAGTAGAGGTTAAGAAGACAAGATTTGACACCACATTGCCTGGGGTTGAGTACTGTTTTCACCACTTATCAGCTGTCTAACCTTGGACAGGTTACTTAACCTTCCTGGGCCTCAGTTTCTTTGCCTGTAAAATGGGAATCATAATAGGACCTATCTAGTACAGCTGTGAAGATGAAATGAGTTATTAGATGTAAAGTGTGTTAAGACAGCACTTGGCACAGGAAAAATGTTGAATGGTCTATTATTACTAGACTAAACTCTATGAGGGCGGGGGTAGTGCCTGGGACACTGTGACTGCTCCATACTTTTTAAAAAATGAGTAAATAAATGACTTTACTAAGACCTGAACTGCTGTGTGTGGGCCCTGTCCCTTGAACCAAAGCCACGTCTCAAGTGTCTTCTCAGCTGAGGAGAATTCAGTGATAGCTCCCTAGATTTGCTCTGAAAGACCCAGCCGGGAGCAGGGCCAGCCTGGCAGAGACACCTGTCCCCAGGTACACCTGGCCTCTTCTCTTGGTGCTGATCCAGGGACGTAGCACAAGCCCCAGAGTGAGAGGCTCTGCCGTCAGCAATGCAGAGGTACCTCTGCTGGTCCAGGATTCCCTGTCAACATAAGAAACAACCCCTGGCTGGTACTGGCTCAAAATGATGACAGATGAGCTGCATCTATATCACCAGGCAGGGAAAATCATATTTGGTCCACGGTGGTGGCTTCTGTGTTCAGCATGTCCAGGAGAATCAGAGAGCCTGGAGTTAGAATTAGGAAGCTGAATGGCAGGGGATTATTCCCACAGAGCAATTGGATGTGGTACAGGGACAGGCTTGCTGCCTTACCCCTCTCCCATGCATTGTTTTGTGCTTTTGCTGCACACATCCCCAGCTTGAGAGGAAGATGGAGACCCTGCTTTGTTTCCATGTCCCTGAGGCACAGCAACTGCGCTAAAGCTCTTTTCACTAAATCCCAGGCTTTGCCCCTGGAGCTGGGTGCAGAGTAGAAACAGGACCGTAGCTCAGGAAGTGTGTCCCCAGATGGTGTGTGGATCTTTGCAGCCTGGCAGAGGGAGGAGCCTGAGCTTTGCTTTCACACTGACCTGGGTTTGAATCCCAGCTACCTCTTTGACCTTGAGCAGGTTCTCAAGCCTTTAGAAGCTTTGGTTCCTCACCTGTGAAGTGGGGGCGGGGTGGGGGAGGGGGCATAACAGCCATTTCAAAGGGTCATTGCTAATGTTAGGGAGATGATGTTAGGGAAGTATGGGATGTTAGGGATAAATGTTGGTCCCCTTCTCAGACCTGCACAAAAGCACCCATCTTTCTGAGTGTGTATGTGCTCTCTGCTGTTCCCCTGGGATCCAACAGCGAGGTCTCCCTGAACCACTCATCAAGTGAAGACACGGTTAGTAAGATGGGCCATGTCTGTCTTCCTCCTGTACTCCACCGTGACCTCCTTGAGGGCATAGACCCCTTCCAATCTGCCCCCGGCCCACTGCAGCCCCCATGCACCCGCCTCCACACATATACAGCCTGGAACAGGCTGCTCTCCCCAGACTTGCTACACGAAAGCTGGAATTTGGCTTGAAACTCTGGGATTCTGGATAGAATCCAGGGCATTTCTAACATGGATGGAGAAAGCTGCATCTTTATTTTCACTAATGTCCTACTGAAACCTAGCATCTCTCTTAATCACGCATGTAGGCAACAAAGCACAGCCGTGTTAGCAGTACCTGTGAATTTGTCACTGATAAAATCACAGGTATTTTCATAGAACATTCCCGTAGTTGCAGCTATCTAGAAAGAACATTTATGCTTTGAGCTAAAGTATTTATCAGGCCCACTGCTAGATCTTGCTAATAATGCATTAATAAAGGAGCACCTTTATTACTGTATGACAAACTTGAGAAATATTTTGAAAACTATATTTCAGTATAACTGACTTCCTTTGTAATTCTGTGTATTTTACTGTATGCATTTATTAAGATCACTTGAGAAGACTTCGCCAGGCTGCCAAAGGGGGCGGTGGCATGACAAAGTGAAGAACATCTAGTCTGGGAGGTCCATGGGTGGGCTTCTTTGGCCTGCAAATCCCCTAAAATGAATGAAAAAGGTGGGAGGCTAGGTCATTATGTATATGTGACTTTTGCTCATAGTCAACATTTGGCAGTGTCTGGAGACATTTTTGGTTGTCCCAACTGGGAGGTGCTACTTGGCATCCAGTCGGTAGAGGCCAGGGATGCTGCGAAACATCTCACATGCACAGGACAATCCCTCACAACAAAGAATTATCCTGCCCCAAACGTCAATAGTGCTGAGGCTGAGAAACCTTGGACTAGACTATCACACATTAATGGAAATTTCTCGGGTTGTTAAGATTTCTAGGGAAAAAAAAAATCGATGCACAACTTCATTAGAAACACCTGTGATAATTGTCTCATCCAACACTTACTGCACATCTACAGTATCTACCAGGAGCTGGACGCTGAGACTGCAGAGAGGAGTCCCACCTGGAGGAGCTCTGGGTCTGCAGCTTAGTAGGATGCGTGACCCAGTAGAGTGGCATGCAAGATACAGCAATTATGCAAATCTCTAAGGGGGCACCTGTTGTCCAGGCAATGTGCTGGGTGCTAGGGATACATGTGACTGTGACAGATCATGGTCTCTACCCCTGTGGGATCCACACCTCTCAGGGACACAGACACTAAATGATGCCATGACGTGTGCTGTGAGTGATGACGGAGATGCAGGGCTCTGGGAGGACACATGGCGGGATGTGTGCTTGGGTGAGTGTTGGGGTGAGGGCAGTACACCTTCGTACAGATGTCAGTATGGTCTCCTGGGGAGCTGAAGTTTCAGCTGAGACCTAAAAGGTGTATAGGAGTTGGCCGGACGAGAGGATGGGGAAAGGATGCTTCAGTCAGAGGGAGCAGCAAGTTTGAAGAGAGGGAGCAAAAGAACATGGAGCATCAGAGGAACCACACCAGCCTGGCTTGGGCTGGAGTGTCACTTAAGGGAAAGAATGGCAAGAAAGGAAGCCCGGGAGAGGAGCGGGGGTTGGCTCAGGGGCTCTGTGGGGTGTCTTGTGTGCCATATTTAGTACTGAGGGCTTTTCCCAGAGGAGCCATTGAAGGATTTTAAGCAAAAACAGCTGGCTACTTTTGTTTTGTTTTGTTTTGTTTTGTTTTGTTTTGTTTTGTTTTGTTTTTTGTTTTTTGAAAGGCATAGATTGGGAGGGAAGAGGCATGGAATTTGGTGGATGGCTATTGCAGTGAATGATTGAGAGTGAGAGTGAGCAAGTGAGGGGCAGGGGGAGCATAGAGAGTAACTGCCCAGGAAACCAGGGGAGGCTTCTCAGAGGAGGTGCTGTACGAACCTGGAAGAGTGAGTTAGGTTTGCTAGGCTGAAAAGGTAGGGAAAGGGCATTCCAAGCAATGGTCCAAGCATTGCACAGGCCTGAAAGAGCCTGGGGTGTTTGTAGATGATGGGCTATTTGGTATGAGAAGCATAATGTGCAGGGGAGAGGGGCTAAGATGAGGCCTAGTGCCAGCATCTCTATGACCCTCGCCTCTTGTTTGCTCCTAGTGGGTGATGGCAGAGGCCAAAGACACTGTTGCCACTGCTTCTCCCATCTTTCCAGACCAGGTAACTCTGCAGAAGGCAGGTGTAGAGATGGTTCAGAGTCCCACTGTAGACGTGAGGTGTATGGTCAGCTCTCCATGTGCAGGTGAGACGTCTTCAGTGGGCATGATTTACCCGGCATCTGCAAGGCTCTCCTGCATTTCCTCTTAGGGCAATTTCATTGATTACATTCCTTCTACAAATCCGTAGCTCCAGCCCAGACTGCACTCTCACATTCCAGTCTACAGCCCTAATTGCCTTCTGGCCATCTCTGTCTGGATGTCCCACTGGCTTCTCCAACTAAATTTGTCCAAAAATTGACCTTATCAGTCAATAAATATTTGCAGAATTGAATTGAATTTTCCTGCCAAACTTCTCAAAAGAGTTATCTCCTTAAAATTATCATTATTTGTAGACAACATGATTGTGTACCTAAAACACCCAAGGGAATCAACTCAGAAATCTTTAGAATTAATAAGAGTTCAGAAACCCAGTTGGATGCAAGATGAATATATAAAAATCAATAGGTTTTCTGTATATCAGTAATAACCAGCTAGAAAAAAATAATGGGGAAAAATGTCATTCACTAGAGCAACAAAAAATGCATAAAATATCTAGGAATAACCTTAACAAGATGTGACAGGACCTATATAAAGAAAAATAGAAACCTTTACTGAAAGATTAGCTGGTATTTATCCATCACGTATAGTGTGTCAGGTACTGCGCTGAGCATTTAGCAGATATTATCACATTAATCTGTACAAGCATCCTAGCAGGGTATTAATTTTAAAGATGTCGAAATGGAGGTTTCAAGAGTTTACTTAAATTGTCCACAAAGTATTAAGTGGCAAAACTAAAATTTGAACCCAAGCTCTTAACCGTTTCACGAAGCCACCTCCAGAATACACCATACATACACAGACACAGGAAGTTGGTAGATGCTGTCTGAGTATTATAAAAAGATTTCTTCATTTCACTCATCCATTCATTCCAAAGATACCTACAGAGTGTCTACTGTAGACAAGTACTGAGCTCTGTGCTAGAGATAAAAATGTGAGTAAAATCTCAAGGAGTCTACGGCTGGAGAAGCCACGTACACATATCATCATATATCACCATTGGTGAAGCCAGTGATATTCACTGGTTCACTAGTTAATTCACTAAGGATGAGCAAGCCAAGGAAGAATACTTGTTATTAGCTTGAGGGTCCCAAGAGGGCTTTCTGGAGGAAGTAACAAGCCTTAAAGTGCCTGGAGTTAGCTGGGTAAGGGAACTAGAGAGAGTATTCCAAGTGCAGAGAGCTGGCTGGGCAATTAATATGCGTGGATCCCTCATTTAACCAGCGACTCTTCTGTGAGCATCACTGTGTGCAGGTACAGGTCTGGGCACTGGAGAGAGAGGGGGAACAAGACAGCTCCCCTGCTCTCATGGGGATTGCATTCTAACTGGGCTGGAGGGGTACAGAAAATAAACAAACAGGGAAATAGATGTTGGAGAATGCTAAGTGCTGTGGAAAGATAAGCAGGCACCTGGAGCACTGGTTTGAGAGGAGGGAGGCCTGGATTTTATTTCGAGTGATCTCTGAGGAGGTGGCATTTTGACTCAGGCTGAAGGAAGTGAGGGAGTGGGTCACATAACTCTTCGGGAAGAGCTTTCTGGGCTGAAGCTGGAGCAAGTGCAGGGTCCCAAGGTGGGCGTGTGATGGGCTTAGGCAGCCTGGCTGATGACAGGGATAAAGGGATGAGAGACAGGAGAGGAGGTCAAGGAGCAGTGGGGTGTCCCTTGAGGTAGGGCTTTTGAGGTATGGCAAGAAATTTGGCTTTTATGTTGAGTAGGATGTGAAGCCCGAGAGAAATCTTTCTAAATGTCAATAAAGGAAAAAATACTATCAAGAAAAAGACAAGTAAATTTGACTACCTGTAAAAACCAAGCATCTTAATCTACATGAGAAATCTAAACCAAACAAAAAGCACACGACAGGTGAGAAACAACATTTGCAACCAAAATGACAAAAGAGTAAAATCCTGATTCTACAAAGAGTACAAATTGGTAAGAAAAACAATAAGAACTTATGGAATAGGAACATAAAATTTAGATAACTTTGTATGTCAGACATCATAAAATTAAAGGCCAAAATGACTACAAATGTATATGTAGGGTGTATGATGCATAGAAGATACAAAAATGTAAATCAATAAGATAAACATCACAATGGAAGATGAGCCAAAAATTTTGTCAGATAGTTCCTCTATCTGGGAGAAATTAAAATGGTCGAGGAAAGTTGAAAAGATGTAAACTCTGAATCACAAGGCGATGCTGAATAGAACAAGATAGCATTTTTTTGCATCTGTCAGGTAGGCAAAAACTTCTCAATAAGATAATACACAATGTTGGCAAAGATGCCTTGAGACAGGCATTCCTAGACGTGGCTGTTGAGAATGTGATTGGTACATGTTTTCTAGAAAGTGTTTGGGTGATCCAGAGCCAAAGCCTCAGAAATCCTCGTACATTTTGACCCAGGAACCTGTGCTTTTGGAAGTCTGTCCTAAGTGAATCATCCAAGAACAAGTGCATGAATGACAACCTGAAGACTCTAGCTCTCCAGGATTGTCCTAGAGCCCAGCACAGGTCTCGGCTGTGTTTGGTAGCTGCCTTGGCTAGAGAGAGGCATGGGTGGGAGAAGACAACCCAAGCTGGGTACTGAGAAAGAGAAGCATGGTGTCTTTGGATGAAAATTCACAGCAGCATTCCTGTCTCAGGGCTGGTCACCAGAAGTGAAGAACAGGTAGCCCTTTTCTTGGATGCAGTTCAGCATTTCATAGGCATGAAAAGACATCGAGCCTCTTGGGCATGGCCTCCCACTCGACGTTTCAATCTGGTGTGGCTGCTCAGGGTTTTAACTTTGTCAGCTCAGTAACTAACCAACATTTGATTCCAGGGAGACTTCCAAACGAGTCTGGCATCCAGCCCTATCTAACCATCTCCAACGGCACCTGCCACCGAGGTCAGCCAGCTTCATATGGACAATACCCTACAGCCGCCCCCCCCCCCCCGGAAACCAAAGCTGGACACAGTTCCTGCATAAGTGAACATTCATTCTGGGACTCTGGCCACGGAAAAGCATTTTCCACTGCACTGACCAGCATGCTGTCACCAGACCTTACTAAGAGTCCAGGTCTCATTTATAATGGAAAAAAAACCCCAGAAACAATTTAAATGTTTAGAAATAGGAAGAATGGTTGAGTAAACTGTAGTATAACCATATACTGGAATGTGGTGCATCCTTTTAAAATGCAGTGTATGAATAGATTCAATATCTTGGGAGAAAAGCTCATGTTATAATGTTTACTGAATTGTTGCAAAAGAAAACCGAGAAATGACCTGAATGGCCATCAACGGGGGAGTGGTTCAATAAATTGAGATACATCCATGCGGTGGAATATTACACATTTATATAAAAAAATAAGTTAGATATGTATCTACTGACCTGGAAGGTGTCCCTGATGTATTGTTAAATGAGAAAGCAAGTTGCAGAGAAATGAGCTAAAGTACCATCTCATTTTTAAAGCAAAGTGATACAAATTCTCCCGGAGCGTGGAATGTGTCCATTTGTTTGCATGAAAGAGGAGAAGGTTGGAGAGGGACACATACCTGCCTGTTAACTTTGGAAGCTTTGGAGTGTGTGGATGGGGGCGAGATCAGAGATCCATTTGTCTTTTTAATACATCTTTGGCTTGCCTGTATGCATATCCTGGCATATTACAAGTGCACGTTGCCTTTTGTCACATAAGACTGAAGAATAATTCACTGAAAAAAGAGCCCACAGAATTACATATACTATATTATTGCAATGATGTGAAATATGCATGGAACATTTTAGGAAAAAATAAAGAAAATATTAACAGCAGTTGCCTCTGGAAGGAAGGTGAGATTGTAATGTTTCCTCTTTTTTATTCTTGCCTCTATTTTCCAAATTTTCTACAAGGAGCAAATTGTATTCACTATTGTTTAAAATGTAATGACCTCTGCCGTCTCATTAGCCAATCTTGCCTTTATTTATGACAATCTGGCCTCTGTCCACCTTGTCACCCACCACCTGTCTTTACTGAAATTCATGTATCCATACAGCAAATACTTACTGAATTCTAGGCACTGGGGATGCAGCAGGAACCAGGACGGGGCTCCCATTCTCAGCATCCTTACTTCCAATGGAGTCCCTTTCTCCTGTATGGAACTACCCTCTGGTTCTCCTCCCACCATTCTACCAGCCTCCCTGCTTCCTACTCTATCACTTTTATTGTCCCTATCTGCCAAAGATGTTCCCAGGGGCTCTGTTCTGAGCCCCTCTAGTTTCTTTCTCCACAGCGGGAGATCATATCCAGGTTCTGAATCAGAAACTGCAGACTCACACAGGCCTGGGAGGAGGCAGCTGTTGGGATGCTGGGGGTGGTGGTGAATGTTGGTGTCAATGGTTGCCCAGGACACGAATGCGGATGGTCCTTAAGGTGTGGCCCCTGTGGGGTCAATGCTCCAGAATCATTCTGGGCATCTCTTTACCTCGGTCCTGCCACATGGAGGTATTTGTTTATGCCCAATCTATGATCCAGGCCCCATGGCCCGTCACAGGGTCTAACCTAGAGGAATGAATGCATGAAAGAATGAATGATGTGGTGTGATGACATCACCAGACAGGTTTTAGAGACGTGAGCCAAGTAGATCTGTCAGTGAGGTGAAGTTCAGGAAAGTGAACTGGGGGCTCCGCTGAAGGTTGTAGAGATGAGCTTTATTTCCTTATGATTGTAGTTGAGTATTTTTCTGGTTTCTGGGCTAGTTATGTCTTCCTTTGTGAACTAACTTGTTCAAGACCCTGACCAGTTTTTCAATTATAATATTGTTGTTTTCCTAGGATTAGTAATAGTTCTTTCTCTATTAAACGTATTACTTATCCACAAAACTTCTTGGTGGGCCCTTTGATTTTATTTCTTTCTTTAACCTACACATGCTTTTTGTATAAACTATCGATCTTGTAATATCTTCCATAGCTTTTACATTCAGAAAATGAGAGTCAGATAATTATTTGGGTATATTTTCCTCTAATTATTTTTTTGCCTTTTTTCTTTTTTAAAAAAAAAACTTCTAACTCTTTACTCCATCTGGAATTTGTTTTAGTACATGGTGTGAATTGACGAGGTAACTTAATTCTTTCCTCAGACATTTAATTAGTTGACCTTGCAAAGTGTTTTTCTTTTCTCATTGATTTTTAATGCTGTCATATACATATTTTAATTTTTATGTGGATTTAGGGCTATTCCTGTAATGTTGTTTCATGTTCTGCCTGTCCAGTCTTGGACCACCTCCATGTTATTTGCATAAACATCACTGGTGATTCTGTTTAGTATCTTGTAGGATTAGAATGCCACAGTTCTGCCTTTTCAAAAAATAACCGTTGTCTGCGACTGTCCATTTTTCCAGTTAAACTTAGGTATCCTTTTTTACTAAATTTAAAACAGGTTGCTGGGCTTTTGATCAGAACTGCATTAAGCTTATAAATGAACTTTTCAATAACTTTTCAAAAGGTTAATATTCTAAATTAACCTTTCAGGAGTTCGTCTTTCCACTCAAGATTATGTTATGTCTCTCCAATTATTCAAATTTTTTATCCCTCTCTAAAAGTTATTTTTATACAGTGACTGCCCATTTCTGATTAAGTTTATTTCTATTTATTATATGCAGTTTGTAGTTATCATAAATAAGACCCTTTTTCTTTCTGTTTTATTTGTCACCGCCATATGGAAATGTCATTGATTTTGTGTACTTACTTTGCTTTTGGCTACTTTACCAAAATTTTTTATTAGTTCTAATAGCTTTCTAATTGATTCTCCTGGGTTTTCTGGGTATATTAATATATCATCTGCAAATCATATTTTTGCTGGCTCCTTTCTCATTTCTTTTTCGTGGGTTGCATGGATTAGCTTTCCAATAAGGTGTGAAATCTCAGAGGTGATAGTAACATTTCTATCTCATTCCTGATCTTAATCAGGTGTTTCAACTGTAAGTGCGGTATGGGTTATTGTTCTAAAATGGATGCTCCATCATGCTAAGGAAATATTCTTTCTCCTACTTCCAAATGCTTATTTTAATCAGGGTTACATGTCTAATTTTATTAAATGCTCATTTAGCATTTTTTCAGAAGACCTTAACTGTTTTTCTCTTTTAATGGGATAGTTTGTGCTATCCTTCTTTTTTAAAAGAGATTTTTTAAATAGTAAAGTCATTTTAGAGATTAACTGTCCTTTGTCAGTTAATCCCTAAAGTGGGCTTTAGAAAATTTTAGTGTTGAGTCAGTTTATGTGTATCATAATTGAGAAGGTGGATCTGAAGTGGACCCCTTACATTTGAATCCCATCTCTGAGTAACAGTGTGACTTGGGCCCCCACCCTTAATTTCTCTTTGCCTTAGTTCTTCATCTGTAAAATGGAGATGATATGAACAGTACCCACCTCATAGGGCTATTGTGAGGATTAAACAAGTTAATATATGTAAAGTTCTTAGAAGAGAGTCTAACTAAACACTCACTGAATACAAGCAATATATTAAATGATTGAAAACTTGCCTTGTGTCTGGTACTGAGCTTGGGGTATGGATTTAGAGATAGGAAATCTCAAGGATGGTCTGTCTTCACATGGAGCTTATAGCCTGGTGAGAAGACAGGTGCTTATGAATCAATCACATGGAAGCATGGAAATTTGCTTCTATGATAAGTGCTACCAAAGACAGACACTGGTGTCATGAAAGCATGTAATAGGGGGTGTGAGCTAGTCAAAGAGACACTTGACTGAGAGCTGAAAGATAAATATGCCAAAAAGGGAGGGAAGAGTGTTCTAGGAAGTGAGAACAGCATATGCAAAGGTCCTGTGGCCAGTACAAAGGACTGCGAAGGGTAGGGTTTGTTTTTTTTTTTTTTTTGCTAGTTTTATTGAGAAATAATTGACATACTTCACCATATAAACTTAAGGCATACAGCATGATAGTTTGATTTACATATATTGTGAAGTGATTACCACAGCAGGTTCAGCTAACATTCATTTTCTCATATAGAAACAATGAAAAGAAAAGAAAGAAGAAAAGAATAAAGGGAAAAAAATGTGATGAGAGCTCTTAGGATCTTTTCTCTTAACAACCTTCCCATATATCATACAGCAGAGCTAGCTAGAGTCATCATGTTTTACATTACATCCCTAGTACTTATTTATTTTATAACTGGAAGTTTGTATCTTTTGACCAGCTCCCTCCAATTCCCCTTTCTCCCCATCCTTCACCTCTGGTAACCACAAGTCTGATCTCTTTTTTCGATGAGTTTGTTTTTTGTTGTTGTTGTTGTTGCTTGGGGTTTTGTTTGCTTTTTTAAATTCCACATGTAAATGAGATCATGAAGTATTTGATTTGTTTTTTTCTGTGTAACTTATTTCACTTAGCATGATGTCTTCAAGGTCCATCCATGTTGTTGCAAATGGTAGGATTTCCTTGTTTTTTAATGACAGTATAATATTCCATTGTGCGCACATGCACGTGTGTGTGTGTGTGTGTGTGTACACATATTTATTTATATTTGTTTACCAACTTATTTATCCATTCATCCCTCAATGGACACTTAGGCTGTTTCCATGTCTTAGGTATTGTGAATACTGCTATTATGAACGTGGAGGTTTAGATACCTTTTAGAAGTTAATGTTTTTGTTACCTTTGGATATATTCCCAGAGGTGGAATGCTGGATCATATGGTAGTTCTATTTCTAATTTTTTGAGGCACCTCCATGCTGTTTTCCATACTGGCCATACCAAATTTACAAACCCACCAACAGTGCACTAGGGTTCACTTTTGTCCACATCCATGCCAGTGTTTGTTATCCGTTGTTTTTTTGATGACAATCATTCTAACAGGTGTGCTATCTCCCCGTGGTTTTAATTTGCATTTCCTTCATGACCCGTGATGCTGAGCATCTTTTTATGTACCTTTTAGCCCTTTGTATATCTGCTTTGGAGAAATGTCTATTCAGGTCCTTTAGAAGGGCAGGGTTCAACTGGAAAAGCTGGTGGACATGAGGCTAGGAAGTCACTAAGGACCAGACCATGCAGAGAGCCTCACAGGTCTACAAGTGATTTTTCCTTGTTGAAGAGCATTGAGGAGCCATGGAAGGGTTGATGTAGGTGGGGGAAAGGGGAGGTGACCTGATCAGATTTCTGTTCTGAAAAGACACCCCGAGCTGTTGTGTTGGCAAGGACCAGAGTAAATGTGGCTGGCCAATTAGGAGGTTATTATAGCAGTCTAGGGGAGAGAATGATGTGGGGTTAGGGGAAGTGGAGATAGAGACAGGGTGATAGGTTGTCCATGTGGCTGTGAAGGAGAGGAAGATGTAAGGAAAGGGTAGGGAGGGGCGTCACGAGCCTGAACATCCCAAAGGAGGTGTCGGGTCTGGAGCTCAGAGGGAGGTCTGGCCTGGACTGTGAAGTTGTGAGTCATTGGGGCACAAGGAGGCAGATCCTCTACTGGACAGAGAGGAGGAGAGGCTCCCACACTGAGCCTGGAAAGGAGCCAGAGAAAGAGCAGTGGGAGGAAAGATGGAGATTGCGGTGATGCGAAAGGAAGCTGGGGTCCATGCTGCTCAAGGCATTGTTGCATCACCAGGGTGCCAGGTAGACGAGCAGACTCTCAGGCCCCAGAATCTGCATTTCACCCAGGTCCCCAGGCGATGCCTGTGCACAGCATAGTCTGAGATGCTCTGGTCTGGGCGGTGGGAGGGCTGTTTCCAAAGGGAGGTGCGAATAGCAGCTTTAGAGGCAGCTGAGAGAGAGGTCTGTGAAAATGAAGACCGAACAGTATCCCCTGGACCCATCAGTGACCTTAGTGGACCTGTTTGGGTGGATCAACAGGAGCAGAACGCAGAACTGACAGGGCTGGAAGTAAGGAAATGAAGACCGAAAGTATAGACAGATTGTGTTTTCTAAAAATTCGGCTGTGAAGGGGAAGAGAGTGACAAGGCTGGAGGGAAGTGAGGAGTGGAGGGGGAGCTGTTTTCTTAACGATAGAGTCTTGAGCATGTTTAAAATGGGAAAGTTCTAGTGGAGAGGAAACGACTGAACACGTACATATAACATACATAAGAGAGGAACATATATGAGGTTCTTGAAGATTAGGGAGGGATGGGATCCAAAGTGCACATTGGAAGGAATGTGCTTAGATGGAAGGAGCAGAGGTTCATCTAAGACAGTGTGGAGTAGGCTAGACGGGTTTGCCGTTGGGGAGACAATGAAACCCCCACTGATGGCTTTCATTTTCTGTGGAGAGTGGGAAGAGAGGGCAGGGGGTAGGAGGAGGGGCCTGGAGGGTCAGGAGGCTGTGGAAAACGGAGCAGGTTTGAAATCATCATTCTAGCATTTAATGTTGTAAAAGAGGTTGTTCCATCTGGGCTGCTGGCCTTTTAGTTCAAACTCCCTGAGCCTTCGTTTCCTACCTCACAGAATTGTTCTGAGGCTTGAGTACAAGGATGCACATTTTGTCACCTGGACAGTGGCCGGCACGAGCCAGCTGGCACTCAGTGTCAGTCACCCCCCTCCCCTCCCTCTGTGCTGAGCACCGAGTGGTTCTGGAGGAAGCCCTTGGAAAAGTGGGTAAATGACCCTCTAACACATTGCTCCCACCTCTCCGGGAGGTTCTCAGAGATCTGCCGGCCATACTGAACCGCTCCCTTTCTCTCTCCCAGGCCAGAACTGCACATTCCAACTGCAGGGCCCCAGTGGGACGGTCGAGAGCCCCGGGTTCCCATATGGCTACCCCAATTACGCCAACTGCACGTGGACCATCACCGCGGAGGACCAGCACAGGATCCAGCTCGTGTTCCAGTCCTTCGCCCTGGAGGAGGACTTTGACGTGCTGTCGGTGTTTGATGGGCCGCCCCAGCCAGAGAACCTGCGAACCAGGTACCACCCACCCCTTCCCATGGCCGACAGCTGGGCCCTGAGCCAGGCTCACTGAGAAGAAGAACCAACTGGCCGGCTGGGATGAAAGGTTTATGGTCATTAACAAAGATCTCTGTTTTATGAGGCCCGCCCTCAACTCCTCTGCTTTCTTTACATTTCCCCACTCCTTTCTCCTGCTTGGAGGTTCCCAGTAGGCAGGATTGATGGGTAGGACATCTGGCAAGTCTAGATAGAATGCATGTAGAGAAATGCAAGTCCTTCTATTGAAACTGACTTTGCATGCATCTTGTGTATATGTCGGTATATCTGTTTGCACACAGAGAAATATGCTTTCTTCCTTTGGGCTCAGCAGATGGGAGTTGAAGGCTAATAGTGACTAGGACTTGCATCTTGTCCTCGAAAACCATTAATGCTTTATTGGAATTTGTCTCTGTGTGGTCTTGGCTGTGGATGTAGAATTGGGAGTTTGGGGAAGTTCCCACTGTCTCCAACCCCATGGCAACTGATGGATGAGAAAACTATGAAGAGGGCGAAATATCAAGGAGGGAGACAGGGAAGGAGGCCTCTGCAGAAGGGGCAGGCTTTTCTGGGGCAAAGGTAAAGATCCCAGAGTCACAGCCCTCCAGGTTTTGTTGCCCTGGTGGCCTGCCATGCTTCATCACCAGTCTTGTCCTGGTCCTGCCGGATAGGCTTTGGGCTCCCCAGGGAGACAAAGAGTTAATGGTTTACCAGTCAAGCCCTGGGGAGCCTAGGGTGCTAATTGATGATGCACTAATGAGCAGTTCCCAGCCAAGCCCTTAACCTCAAGGCTTTGTCTGAGGTACTCTTGGAGCAGAGTCATAAACAGCATTCCCAAGACAGCACCAGCCCTCTTCCAGCTCACTGCCTGCCCTCCCAGGCAGTGCGGAGCTGAGACTGCCAAGCCTGCAGCAGAGATGGGCCTCTGGGACTCCCCTGACTAGTAGCCCCTCTTGGACAAGACCAGGCCTGTCCATCCACCCTTGACATTCCACAGTGATTGGCGCACAGTAGGTGTTCAGTGAAACTTGGATGTAGGGACTGGAGTCCTCCTCACTGACTCATCCCCTAAATGTTTCATGAACACCTACTACATCCCAGACACTGGCCTGGGTGCTGGGGAGGCAGCAGGGAGCAAAACAAAGCCACTGTCTTTCTGGAGGTTACATGCTAACTGGGGAGGCAGGCCTGGACTTGAATGTGTGAATTTAGAGTTCAAGGACATCAGGGCTAGAGATATAAAATCGGGAGACTGGGACTGGATAGTACTTAAAACCATGAGCCTGAATGAAAGCCCATGGGAGTGAGTCCCGTGCATCAGATGTCCAGCTCAGGTGACACCATCTGTAGGGCACCCCCATAGACGCTTGCTGATGAATGTGAAAGACAGAAAGGCAGATCAGGCCAGGGGGGCAGTTGGTTGGGGTGCAGATGGCTGAAGTTACCTTCCAGCTTTCTTTGCTCTTAAGGCAGGGTCCGCGCATGTGTGGTCAGAGCTCTATTTTCTGACACTTGGGTTTTCTGGCTCTGAGAGTGAAGTGTACAAGACCCCAGAGGTGAGGATTGCTCTGGCCTGGAAGGGTGGGGGTTTCCATGACCTAGGGAGATGGTCCTGGCAGGGAAGGCCCTGGATATGTTCCCAGCCAGGGCACAGCCCACGCTGGCCAACCAGCCATGTTTAATTAAGGCTCCCAGTACCTTCACTAGGTCACCCCTGCTTGGGCCCCTTGTCCCTGTCATCTTACTGATGTGCTCATTTTGGTTCGTCTCAAAATCTTACACAGTTTTCCCACGCAAGCGCTCTGCCTCCACAGTATCTGAGATCCCATCTCCTTTCTTGCATCTGCTCCGTGCATTTGTGTTTTCTTTCTTTTTACTCAATTAGTCTTGCCGGAAGTTTGCCTGTTTTATGGGTCTTTCCAAAGTTCCAACTCTAGGGCTATCAATTTTATTCCTTTGCTATTATCTAACTTACTGATTCCTTTATCTTTATTCATTCTTCTCTCCCACTTACCTTAGGCTGGTGTCGCTCTTTTGTTGTTTCCATGAATTGAATTAGTTTCACTATTTCTTGTTTGAGAATAAAAACATTTCTTAGGCATTTTTCCCTAAGTACAACTTTGACCACATCCCATAAATTTTGATGGATAGTTGTTATTTTAGAAACAGTCTCTAATTGCAGTTTTGTTCCTTCCTTCCTTGACTCTAGGGGTTTTTTTCCCTCAAATTTTCCAAGTAATATTTTTTATACTCAAGAAATTATTATCTAGTTGTATTGCATTATGATCAGATTATGATTTCTATTTTGGGAAATTTGTTGACTTTTTTCTCTCAGTATAAGATCATTTTTTTGGTAAATGTTCTATGACTATTTGAGAAGAATATACTCTGCAGTTGAAGGGTGAAAAAATTCATGTTATTAATATTGTTTGATTTTTCTAATTTCTTATTCATTGTCTAAGTGATGTCTGTCAAGGATCAGCAATGTGTTGTCTTCACATTTTCACTATTGTTTTTGACAATTTCTCCTTTTATCCCTAGGTTTATACTCTTCAGCATGTATTTTTAAACATCAAATCTTCAGGGTGAATTATAGTTTTTTCAAAATAAAAGTTATCCGTATCCCCCATTTTTTTGCCTTAAATTCTACTTTGACGCCAATAGTACCACTTTTGTTTTCTTTTGCATTTATTGTCCATCCTTGTCAATGCCTCTATTTTTAATACTTCTATGTCATTGCTTTATATGTATCGCTTAGATTTTTGTTTTTAAATCTTTTGTGAAGATTTTTATTCTTTAACAGATAAGTTTAATTCACTCAGACTTTTTGGTGATTAACTGCTGTGTTTGTTCTTATATAGTATTTAATACTTTCTCTTTTTAAGCTTCCTTCCTTACTTTCCTTATTTCCATTTTTTCATCTTTAAGTGCAAATTTTCTTTACCTCTTCTATGATTTTTATTCCCCTAGTGGTTAATGTTACTTCTTGAGAGCACATTTTAAGCTGTATTTTTCTGTTAACATCCTGTCTAGTGGGTCTCGTTCTTAGGTGTCACCACTGCTGCATCTTGTAGAAATTCTTTGGTGTCTGTAGCATGTAGATGCATGTCTCTTTTTCCTAGTTTCCCACCTGGGCATATATAGTCTCTCTTTTTACATACCTTAGATTATTTCCATGAGAATTTAGGAGGTCAGATTGAAGGAGAGTTTAGGGGAGTTTAACATGTTGTCTTGGCTCTCCATCTTGATCTGGACATTTCTCTTAAGATTTTTCTTCTTTTTGATGCTATTGTGAATAGAGTTATTTTATTTTTGGATTATTTATTGCTAATATGTAGAAATACAACTGAGTTTTGTGTATTAATTTTGTATCCTGTGACCTTGCTGGACTTGTTATTAATAGCGCAGATAGATTTTTTTTATTATCTGTTAATAAAAACGGTTTTAGTATTTCCTTTCTAATCTGGATGCTGTTTATTTATTTATGCTTAACTGCAGTGGATAAAACCTCCAGTACAGTATTGAATAGAAATGCTGAGGTGGACATCCTTACTTTGTTCCTGATCTTAAAATGTTCAGTTTTCCACCATGAAGTATGCTGTTAGCTGTAAGCATCTGGTAGACGCCCTTCTCATGAAGCTTTTTAAGCAGAGGATTTTGGTATAATCTGGCTGCAATGTGGAAAATGCGTTGGGGTGGGGGCCAGACTGGTGGCTGCCAGGCCAGGCAAGAGATGGTGGTGGCCTGAGCTAGAGGAGATGGCCTGGGTTTGTATGATATTATGGGAAAGTGTGGTCCCTGGAGTTCAGCGGGGATTTACGGGAATTGTGGAGTGGGTGCATGACAAAGGAAGGGATGGAGGATGAGTCCACGGTGTCTGGCTTGGAAGCAGAAAACATGGTGTGAATTCCAGTTTCCAGTAAAATGTGTTCTCCAGGGTATTTTGTGCACTGATGTTTTTCTTCATTCATCTCCAAGAACAGGAAGGTCACCTCCTCTCACAGTGTTTTTCTGTGAGACAGTAGGGCACGGTGGTGACAAGCCTAGATTTATACACAGCTGGCTTCTGCATTTATTTGTGCTGTGACCTGTGCAAGGTTTGGCTTCTCTGAGCCTCATCTGTAAAATGGAGGTGACACTGACCCACCTTACGGGGTTGTTGAACGTGAGCCACCTGCTCCACATCCCTGAGTGGTCCGTAAACACTATCTGCATCCTTCCATGTCCTTCCTTCTGTTCTTAAGACCTAGGAACTCAGGCTGCTCTAGAGGTCTTTGGCACCTGTCACGACACTTCCTCTGTGGTCCATCCATTTTAGATCAGATATGGAGGATGGACACGGAAGAAGGGGGTGGGCTAAGGAGAAGTCATTCCTCGTGGGTGGCGATACAGATCACACGGTGGCCCAGCAGTGGGGCAGGGCTGGCAGGAAGCCTGCAGCAGGGTCCTCTCTGCATCACTGGGGCTTTCTATCTCAAACTTGACAGGCGTTAAGTTTTCAGTTCTGTTCTTTGTGCATTTCTTCCCTTCCCTTCAATCCTTTCCCCTTTATTTATGGATGCATTCCAACAAAAGGCTAAATCATCACCACCCCACCTCACTCCCCAACCTCTTTAAACTCACCTTTCTCCACCTGCTTGCTCGTGGGTTGTGTTGTGAGCAATGAGTTTCCCTCCTGGTTAGATTCTGAGCTTCTTGAGGCTGGGAGTTAGTCCTTCTACGATGTCTGGCTGTGGCTGAGCCATGCAGTGAAATATACATCTTGCACGTGGGTGATGTGAATTTGAGTTCCAGCTCCTCACTAACCACTTGGCATAGACAAGTCACTTTGATTCATATCCTCAGTATCCTCATCCATGAAGTGGGTATATGAGTATCTACCTTTAGATTGGTTGGTGAGGGTTACATTAAATAATGTGCACAAACTGCTTTGAATTGTGATGAGATATAAATAAAAGGAATACTTGTATGTTGGTAGAAAAACATTGGAAAACACAATTAAAGCAAAAAGATACACACAAAAACCCAGTAAATTTATAAGACATGAAGTAGAACAGTGGTTGTCAACTGAAAGTGATTTTGACCCCCAGGAGACATTTGACAATGTCTGGAGACACTTGACAATGTCTGGAGACACTTTTGTTGTCACAGTTGGAGGGGGGCCATGGCACCTAGTGTGTCCAGGCCAGGGATGCTGCTAAACATCCTACCCCGCACAGGACAGCCGCCAACAACCAATGCCAGTGGTGCTGAGGCTGAGAAATCCCAAGGTAGGTGATTAAGGAGCTAAGGCCTTTAGACATCCATAAGTGCTAACCCTACTTCTGTGTCAGGGACCTTGGACAAGTGAGTCAACCCATCTGAGCCTCAGTTTCCTCCTCTGCAAAATGGGGAACTCTCAGGGATGCTCTGTAGCGGCTGTTGCACCTGGCATCGCTAGTGAAGAGGTGCCAACAGGCACACTGCACACAGCTTGTTCTACGTGCAGATGCCATTCATCTCTCAACGACTCCCTTTCTCCACCAGGAGTTCACTGCCATCTTCTTGAAAGCATCTCACATTTCATCTAAAGCTAGTCACAAGGAGCAACATCCCAGGGTGCCAGAAGGCAGCGTCTGGCTGCTTGAAATTAAATTTACAATAGAAGCTGATCAGATTCTTCTCATAATGGATCAGGGTGGGAAATGGGGGCAGGAGCTCGTCCTGAAGGCTGGGGAGCCTGTAGGAGTTTGGAAATTAGCAAGGAAAGAACAAAGAGCCTCCCAGATAATGCAGTGTCAGCCCTGCCTGGATGAATTACTGAAACAATCCCCACATCCCGGCTTTTGCACAATTAGGTGGCCTTTCTGGGCTGGCAAGCATCCTATTGCACTGTGGTTTAATGTGGGATGAAGTTTTCTAATGGAATGCGAGCAAACATCATCTATGGAGATGCTGCTGATAAACTACATCACTGTGCGTTGGTGGGTTTACAGGGCATGGGTGATGACTGCATCAGTTAAGCACAGCTAAGTATCCCTCAGTTTAGACATTTGGGCTCAAGTGGTGGGAAACACTGCAACTCGTTCCCTCCATTACCGGCAATACACATTCTGTCACCAGCCTAAGGTGGAATGCAGTTTTAGTCATATGGGGCTGGTGGCAGATTTCACTCAACTGGCATTAGACACCTGTTTGGAAGTTGTAAAAAATCCACAAATTTGCTAGATTTACTGTGTTCTTATGGCTATGTATTGCAGCAGAGGCCCCTAAAGGACCTGCCTGTTGGATTCCTTAAAAAATGTGTCTCGCACATCCGTAGGGTTGTCCTTGGAGGGTGCTCTCCCCAGAGTACCTTGAGAATGTGCTCTTGTGGGCAGGAGGTGGCTGGACAGGCCTGTGGGGATGCGGGGGCATCCTTGTTGAGGACTGAAACAGAGGGAGGACACTGGAAAGGAGAAAGAAGAAATGATGCCCCTGAGCACCTCTTACGGGCCAGACACCATGCTAGACACATTCATTCATCCACTCATTCACTCATGGCCATTTATTCAACGTTTACTGAATGCCTACCAGGAGCACAGCCATAGCAGTTAACAAGACAGCCTCTGCTTTCAAGGAACTTGCAGTCTCTTTAGGGAGACAGATAGTAAGCAGGCAAGATAGTCCAGGAGACTACGGCTGGGGAACCTGACCTAGTCTTGGGGAGATATTTGTAGATGCTGATCTGTGGGTCTAGGATGCCCTCCCTCCGTCTGCCCTTTGCTTAGTTACTGCTCACTCACTTTCCATATCTCAGCTCACCTGTCACTCTCTCACTTGGGAACTGCTCTGAGACACCCCTGCTTTCCAACCTGGGCAGACTGACCTGTGATGCCCCTCAGGTCCCGCACATCCGTCCTTCACGGCTTTACACGTTCATGTGTGTGATTCTTTGATTTCTGCCCATTCGCTCACAAGACTAAGCCCCTTGACTACAGGGACTGGTTCTGTTTTACTCTCCATTGCATCTCCGAGGTCTGGCCCATAGGAGGTGCTCAACAAATGTTTAGGGAGTGAATGAATGAGTGCTCTCCAGAGGAAGGGATCCCTGATAGTGTGTGGAAGGAGGAGGGGTGGGGAGAGTGTTTTAAGCCAAGAGAATGTTATGTGCTCAGGTCAAGGCAAAATCGGGAGAAAGGCGAGGTGCAGAGGGTCCACTGTGGGTGGGGTGTTGTGGGGAGGTGGGGGCATGGCCAGATCAGATCACCAGAGGCCTTATATGCCATGCTGGGAGCTTGTCACATGTCCCTTGGAAGTGGGGGCACACCAAAAGATCTTAAACAGGCTTTACACAGGTTATGTAACGATTCAACAACTCCCGCATGACATGGGGAGTATGAATTTTCTTTGCAGAGGTTAAGTAAGCATCTCTTAGCTGCTAAGTGGCTAGTGGAGGAGGGGACAATGGGTCTCCTAGGGCCAGAAACCAGGCTTTCTTCCCCACACCAAGATGCCTTGTCACTGCTTTGGATTCATTTGCATTCACTCCATTTCTTTTTAAAAAATTCATTCCATTTTTCTTTTCAAGCTGTTTCTTTTTTTTTTTTTTTAACATTTTTTATTGATTTATAATCATTTTACAATGTTGTGTCAAATTCCAGTGTTCAGCACAATTTTTCAGTTATTCATGGACATATACACACTCATTGTCACATTTTTTTCTCTGTGAGTTATCATAACATTTTGTGTATATTTCCCTGTGCTATACAGTGTAGTCTATTCTACAATTTTGAAATCCCAGTCTATCCCTTCCCACCCTCCACCCCCCTGGTAACCACAAGTCTGTATTCTCTGTCTGTGAGTCTATTTCTGTCCTTTATTTACTCTTTGTTTTTGTTTGTTTGTTTGTTTTTGTTTTTGTTTTTTAGATTCCACATATGAGCAATCTCATATGGTATTTTTCTTTCTCTTTCTGGCTTACTTCACTTAGATGACATTCTCCAGGAGCATCCATGTTGCTGCAAATGGCATTATGTTGTCGGTTTTTATGGCTGAGTAGTATTCCATTGTATAAATATACCACATCGTCTTTATCCAGTCACCTGTTGATGGACATTTAGGCTGTTTCCATGTTTTGGCTATTGTAAATAGTGCTGCTATGAACATTGGGGTGCAGGTGTCATCCTGAAGTAGATTTCCTTCTGGATACAAGCCCAGGAGTGGGATTCCTGGGTCATATGGTAAGTCTATTCCTAGTCTTTTGAGGAATCTCCACACTGTTTTCCATAGTGGCTGCACCAAACTGCATTCCCACCAGCAGTGTAGGAGGGTTCCCCTTTCTCCACAGCCTCTCCAGCATTTGTCATTTGTGGATTTTTGAATGACGGCCATTCTGACTGGTGTGAGGTGATACCTCATTGTAGTTTTGATTTGCATTTCTCTGATAATTAGTGATATTGAGCATTTTTTCATGTGCTTTTTGATCATTTGTATGTCTTCCTTGGAGAATTGCTTGTTTAGGTCTTCTGCCCATTTTTGGATTGGGTTGTTTATTTTTTTCTTATTGAGTCATATGAGCTGCTTATATATTCTGGAGATCAAGCCTTTGTCGGTTTCACTTGCAAAAATTTTCTCCCATTCCGTAGGTTTTCTTCTTGTTTTACTTCTGGTTTCCTTTGCTGTGCAGAAGCTTGTAAGTTTCATTAGGTCCCATTTGTTTATTCTTGCTTTTATTTCTTCTAGGAGAAAATTTTTGAGATGTATGTCAGATAATGTTTTGCCTATGTTTTCCTCTAGGAGGTTTATTGTATCTTGTCTTATGTTTAAGTCTTTAATCCATTTTGAGTTGATTTTTGTATATGGTGTAAGGGAGTGTTCTAGCTTCATTGTTTTACATGCTGCTGTCCAGTTTTCCCAACACCATTTGCTGAAAAGACTGTCTTTGTTCCAATGTATATTCTTGCCTCCTTTGTCAAAGATGAGTTGACCAAAAGTTTGTGGGTTCATTTCTGGGCTCTCTATTCTGTCCCATTGGTCTATATGTCTGTTTTTGTACCAATACCATGCTGTCTTGATGACTGTAGCTCTATAGTATTGTCTGAAGTCTGGGAGAGTTATTCCTCCAGCCTCTTTCTTTCTCTTCAGTAATGCTTTGGCAATTCTAGGTCTTTGATGGTTCCATATGAATTTTATTATGATTTTTTCTAGTTCTGTGAAATATGTCCTGGGTAATTGGATAGGGATTGCATTAAATCTGTAGATTGCCTTGGGCAGTGTGACCATTTTAACAATATTGATTCTTCCAATCCAAGAGCATGGACTATCTTTCCATTTTTTAAAGTCTTCTTTAATTTCCTTCATCAATGGTTTATAGTTTTCTGTGTATAATTCTTTCACCTCCTTGGTTAAATTTATTCCCAGATATTTTATTACTTTGGGTGCTATTTTAAAGGGGATTGTTTCTTTACTTTCTTCTTCTGTTGATTTATCGTTAGTGTAAAGAAATGCAACTGATTTTTGAACGTTAATTTTGTAACCTGCTACCTTGCTGAATTCTTCAATCAGCTCTAGTAGCTTTTGTGTGGACCTTTTAGGGTTTTCTATATATACTAACATGTCATCAGCATATAATGACACTTTTACCTCTTCTTTTCCAATTTGGATCCCTTTTATTTCTTTCTCTTGCCTGACTGCTGTGGCTAGGACTTCCAGGACTATGTTGAATAGGAGTGGTGATAGTGGGCAGCCTTGTCTTGTCCCATATTTTAGTGGGAAGCTTTAGAGTTTTTCACCGCTGAGTACTATGCTGGCTGTAGGTTTGTCATATATAGCTTTTATTATGTTGAGATATGTTCCCTCTATACCCACTTTGGCAAGAGTTTTTATCATAAATGGGTGTTGAATTTTATCAAATGCTTTTTCTGCATCGATTGAGGTGATCATGTGGTTTTTGTCCTTTCTCTTGTTGATGTGATGTGTTACACTGATTGATTTGCGTATGTTGAACCAGCCTTGTGTCCCTGGGATGAACCCCACTTGGTCATGATGTATAATCTTTTTTATGTGTTGTTGGATTCTATTTGCTAAAATTTTGGTGAGGATTTTGGCGTCTATGTTCATCAGTGATATTGGCCTATAATTCTCTTTTTTTGTAGTGTCTTTGCCTGGTTTTGGTATCAGGGTGATGGTGGCTTCATAGAATGAGTTTGGGAGTATTCCCTCCTTTTCAATCGTCTGGAAGAGTTTGAGAAGGACTGGTATGAGTTCTTCTTTGTATGTTTGGTAGAATTCCCCGGTGAAGCTGTCCGGTCCTGGACTTTTATTTGTAGGGAGGTATTTAATTGCTATTTCTATTTCCTTTCTAGTGATCAGATTGTTCAAGTGTTCAGATTCTTCTTGATTCAGTTTTGGTGGACAGTATGTTTCCAGAAACTTGTCCATCTCCTCTAGGTTATCCAGTTTGGTTCCATATAGTTTTTCATAATATTCTCGTATGATATTCTATATTTCTATTTTGTTTGTTGTAATTTCTCCATTTTCCTTTCTTATTTTGCTAATTTGTGCTCTCTCTTTTTTCTTCTTTGTGAGTTTGGCCAGAGGTTTGTCGATTTTATTTACTTTTTCAAAAAACCAGCTTTTGGTTTGGTTGATTTTTTCTATGGTCTTGTTAATCTCTATTGTATTTAATTCCTCTCTGATCTTTATTATTTCCTTCCTTCTGCTGCTTTTTGGGGCTTTTTGTTCTTCTTTTTCTAATTCATTCAGGTGGTGGGTTAAATTGTTTATTTGAGATTGTTATTCTTTTTTGAGGAATGCCTGTATCGCTATAAACTTCCCTCTTAGCACTGCCTTTGCTGTATCCCATAGGTTTTGAGTGGTTGTGCTTTCATTATCATTTGTCTCAAGGTATTTTCTAATTTCAGCTTTGATTTCCTCATTGATCCATTGTTTTTTCAATAACATATTGTTTAATCTCCATGCTTTCCTTTTTTTCTCCTTTGTTTCTCTGTTGTTGATTTCCAGTTTCATGGCATTGTGGTCAGTAAAGATGCTTGAGATGATTTCTATCTTCTTAAAATTGTTGAGGTTTCTTTTGTGCCCAAGTACATGATCGATCCTGGAAAATGTTCCATGTGCACTTGAAAAGAATGTATATCCTATTTTTGGGGGCTGTAATGCTCTGAAAATATCCACCAAATCTAGTTTTTCTATTGTAGTATTTAATTTCTCTGTTGCCTTGTTTATTTTCTGTCTGGAAGATCTGTCTAGTGATGTTAATGCAGTGTTAAAATCTCCAACTATGATTGTATTCCCATCAATATCCCCCTTTATCTCTGTTAGTAATTCTTGTATGTACTTAGGTGCTCCTATATTGGGTGCATATATATTAATGAGTGTAATATCCTCATCTTGTATCACTCCTTTAATCATTATAAAATGTCCTTCTTTATCTTTCTTTATGGCCTTTGTTTTAAAGTCTATTTTGTCTGAAGTCAGTACTGCAACACCTGCTTTTTTGGCTTTTCCATTTGCATGGAATATCCTTTTCCATCCTTTCACTCTCAATCTATATGTGTCCTTCTCCCTAAAGTGGGTCTCTTGTATGCAGCATATTGAAGGTTCTTGTTTTATTATCCAGTCTGCCACTCTGTGTCTTTTGACTGGAGCATTTAGTCCATTAACATTTACAGTAATTAATGATAGATGTGTGTTTATTGCCATTTTGAACTTTGCAGTTGAATTGGTATATCCCCTTTGTTCCTTTCTTCTTCCTTTTGTGGTTTGGTAATTTTCCTTTGTATTATCATGGATTTTATTTAATTTTTGTGACTCCTTTGTAAATTTTTGGCTTGTGGTTACCCTTTTTTGTAAATCTATCAACCCATTACTATAACTGTTTTTATTAAACTGATAGTAACATGATCTCAAACCCATCCTACTGTTAAAAAAATTTTAAAAAGAAAGAAAAAAATATTCTATATTTCCCTGCCTCCCTCTCCCACTCTCAGTGATTTGTATGTCTTCTTTTATAATTTCATGTTTACTTTATTTGTAATTCATGAATTATCACCTTTCCAGTTGTGTGTTTCTCATTTCTGTAGCATCCTGCTGCTTTTCTATTTAGAATAGCCCTTTCAATATTTCTTTTAGCATGGGTTTAGTGTTGCTAAACTCCTGCAGCTTTTTTTTTTTGTCTGTGAAACTCTTTATTTCTCCTTCTATCCTCAAGGATAGCCTTGCTGGATAAAGGATCCTAGGCTGCATCTTTTTTTCATTCAGGGCTTTGAATATATCTTGCCACTCCCTTCTGGCCTGTAGTGTTTGTGTAGAGAAATCAGCTGAGAGCCTTATGGGGGTTCCCTTGTAACTTACTCTTTGCTTTTCTCTTGCTGCCTTTAGAATCATTTCTTTATCCTTGACTCTGGCAATCTTGATTATGGTATGTCTTGGTGTGGGTCTATTTGGGTTCTTCCTGTTTGGGACCCTCTGAGCTTCCTGTACTTGGATATCTGATTCCTTCTTTAAGTTTGGGAAGTTTTCAGTCATGATTTCTTCAAAAACCTTTTCAATCCCCTTTGATCTTTCTTCTCCTTCTGGGACCCCTATTATGCGAAGATTGGGACGCTTTATATTATCCCATAGGTCCCTTATGCTATTTTCATTATTTTTTATTTGCTTCTCTTGTAGTTCTTCTGAATGGGTGCTTTCTATTGCCCTGTCTTCTAGATCACTAATTCGTTCCTCTGCATTATCTAGTCGGCTTTGCACAGCTATTAGATCATTCCTCATCTCTGTCAATGAGTTTACCCATTCTACTTGGCTCTTCTTTATAGCTTCAATTTCATTTTTGACATATTTTATATCTCTAAACACTATCTCTTTTAATTCCTTCAGCAATTCGATCACTCCTTTTTTGAAATCTTGATCTAGTAGGCTATCGATGTCTATTTCGTTGATCTTTCTTTCAGGGGATTTCTCTTGTTCTTTTAATTCGGAAAGGTTTTTCTGCTTCTTCGTCTTGCTCATACCTCTTTGGCACTGTGGTTTATGGAGTATCAGTTGTTTATTTTGGTCCTTAAGGATTTTATCTATCTGATGCCTATTTAGGAATAGAACTTAGGGTAAAAAGAAAAAAAAATAAGAGAGAGAGAGAAAGAATTTTAAAAGAAGGGAGAAAGAGGGTTTGAAAACAGTGTATAATGAATAATAGAAGAGTGAGTTGAAGCAGAGTATTAATCGGGTTGAGACGTCCTTTTAAAACCCTTACAAAAAGGGGGGGGGGGAGATCAATAGATGTATTTGAAACCTGTGTCTAATCAACAGCAGGACATCAAAACCCAAGAGAAATAGAAATGAATTAAGAAGTAAAGATTGAGAGAGTAATAGAAAATAGAACAGGTAAAAACAGATTTAAAAAAAAGGGGGGGGGGGTTTGTCGGTGTTCTCCTGGAGTCTGTGTGCTTTTAATGTGAAGTCTTTCTGTCTTCGTCCTGTTTTGGAAGCTCAGCTTGCTGTTTTCAGAGGCCCTCCGTTGGCGCCCTCTTCTGTGCCGCTCCCAGCACCTGTCGGCAAGCAGATCGCGCCTCCTCCTAACACTGGGTCAGGTGCAGCTCTCTGCTGTGGGCGGGCGGGTCGCTGCCCCTCCGGATGCCGCAGTCAGATGTTGCAGACTGGCCAGGTAGGAGGGCGGGTCGTGCCCCCTCCCAGCACCTCGGTCAGGGGCTGTGTTCCTGCCCGAAAGGCGGGGGGGGGGGCCCACTCTCCCTCTACCTGCACCGCAGGTAGTTCCGCTCTCTGCTCCGCCCTGGTCGGCGCTCTGCAGGTGGGCTCGGGAAGACCGAGGGATCAGCCCTGTCCCTGCTCGGAGCCAAAACCCAGCTCCTTGTTTGTCTTTGTGGAGCAAGTTCTCTGAGGGACCAGGATGGAAGGATCCTATCTGACCCGGGCTGCAGGCCAGTCTCAGTCTGGCCTTTGAGGCTGCTAAGCCCTTCGGTGCGGATGCAGGTTTCGCCCCCGCCCCCGCCTGAGTGCTCAGCGCGGAGGATATGGCGGCTGTGCCTGAGCCCCGCCTCTCTTCCCCCGAAAACTTTCCGCGGGTTTTCAGAGATGGAGGTGTGCACCCTTCCCCCGAGAGCACATCAACCTTGCTGTTTTATGGAGGGCCCAGGTTGTTCTGCCCTGTGCACCCACAGCCACGGCGCGCAGCCCCTTGCGTTCCCCCGGGGCTGTCTCCGTGCAGCCACTTCCGTCCTCCGCCCGGCTTGTGCAGCCTGGCCCTGCCCGCGGCTGCCGGCCCGCGTCTCAGGCTGGGTGTCGGGGGGGACGCTCTGTGCCCGTTTAACTTAGTTCTGTTAGTCAAGGGCTGCTCTGTACAGATCCGAGCCTCGGAGGCTCCCCCTCCGTCCCGCTGGCCTCTCAGTTGGAGAGGGGAGACCCAGCGAGCGAGCGCCAGTCCTCCTTTGCCGCTCCCTCCCCGCGGGACCCGTCCCGCGCTGCTTTGCCTTTTGTTCTTTCTTTTTTCCTTTTCTCCTACCAGATTTTTGGCGTGTTTATCTTTTGAAGAGGGCAGTGTTCTGTCGGAGTTCCACAGGTGCTCTGGTTGGCTGAGTGGGTCTGTAGATGTGGGTCTTGGTGTATTTGTGGGAGAGGGTGACCTGCGAGCGTCTACTCCGCCATCTTCTCCGTCTCTCAAGCTGTTTCTTTAAAATAGTAAAAGTAACAGGAACTCACTGCTTTAAGAAAGTCGAGCAGTGCAGCAATGTCTAGAGTGAAGAAATGCGAGCATTTCCTTTGCTGGGCCCTTGTCCTCGCCCTGCTCCCTGAAGGTAACCACTGTTAACAGTTTGGTATGTGTCCAATTTCTTTTTAAATAAAGATTCATTAAACTGCCCATGAGGCTTACTGGGGCATCCATCAGCCCTTTAAAAATTGTTCTGATGAATTAAGTGTAAACTAATTAGAAACATGGATTCAATTACCCTCGAAACACACAAGGGTTTAAGAATTAATAGGAAGAGGGCTTGAGGCCAAAGACATTATGGATTTTATCAAACCCCTAAAATCTGAAAAGTAAGTATGTTTGATTCATCCTAAATGTGGGCAAATTTGCCATCCGGAGGCAAACCTGTTGGTAGGAGCTTCCTATTTAATCAGGAAAGTTATCTATGATTAATAAAGAGTTAGCAGAGGCCAAGGCCTGGGGGCTGCTGCCTGGCACACGACAGCAGCCTGTCTTTCTGGGTTACCGCAGTTGGCTTGGTTCATGATATCTCTCCAGGCAAGCTTTGAGGGGCCTGCTGAGGTCCCCAATGAGATCGCCGACCCCTCCTGTGGGCCCAGAGCTCCTGGGGGGCTTTACTGGGCCAAGATACACTCTAGGGCTTTTAGGGGAAACATTCTGTTTATCCCCTTGAACTATGAGCTCTGATAACTTAGATGGACTTAGAGGAGGGTCAGGAGGGTTGGAATAAATATTTATCTGTTGAGTGCCAGATGCTTGATGTACCATATCTCATTTGGTCTTCATGATTTTCTTGGATTCTTACTTGGAGGTAAGAATTATCATCTTTATTTTTATTGCTCAGGAAACTGAGTCTCAGAGAGGCTATGTGCCTTGGGGCAGCTGAATTCAGACCCCAGATCTGCTTGACACCCATGTTCACACAAGTGGGCACAACCACATCAGGGATGAAGGGGGCTGCAGAAGGGAGGAAGCAGGGTCTGCTGGGCTCAGGGCTCAGGATACCAACTGCAGTGACCCATGGGCAGCCACATGCTCCATTCCCTAATGCCAAAGAGCGGGTTTGGGCAGATGTGGGGGAGGGGTTGGCAGCAGGTGATATACAAAGCCAGGTGGGCAGCAGTGTTGGGGTCCTGAGCAATCTCTCCATTCACAGCAGGACCCTGTGGTTCAAGGTCAAAGTGACGCTGTGGCAAAGACTCACCTCCATCATTTGCCAAGTCCGCTACTTAATAGCAGCCAAAATTTAAGGCCCCGCAGAGCCTGAGTCTTGGGCCAAAAGGCTTTGCTGCCTACATCCCTCCCCATGATCAGTCCTGCCCACAGTGTCACCAGGTGTTGTCAAAGATGCAACATTACCCCAGAACAGAGTTGGCTTCCCCTTGACCCTCATCTGCCCCTTTCTTGCAAGTGGTGGCCCACAGAGGTGTTCCTGAAATAGGAACATGTCCCCTTCTTTATTTTCAACTCTTATTCCCTGAACCTTTGGGGCAACAGAAATCAAGGTGCAAGGGGCCCTGGTAACCCGGGGATGTTGTCCTCAGGGTAGAGGCAGATTTGGACTTGCAATTTTAGCATTTGGTCCATTTCTCAGGAGAAATGGTACCCAAATAAGCACCTCCTGAGTACTGAGCTCCTCGTTCACTTAAAGTAAACATAAAAGCTGATTCACAGCTTTTACGTGAGCAGAGAGCCAAGCTGTTGCTCCCTTGGGTGGATCTGAGCTGCCACAAGAGGAGGTGCCAAGCGCCAGGACTGGGGCGAGGAGACCTGGGTTCCATCCCAGCGCGGCCACTGGTTTACTTGTGACCTTCACCAAGTCCTGTCCCTTCTCAGAGCCAGCTGCATTTTCCTGACTTACAAATTGAGGACTGAAGGCCAGGAGGACGCCAAAGCTTCTTCCAGTTCTTAAACTGTGTGATTGAGTGATGCCGGAGATGTATGTAGAAGGGCCATAAAATACTGCTGATCTTCTTGGATTATTCCTGCCCTATTCAGGTACCGCTCTCGGCCTTTTCAACAGTTTCACCGTTTGTCTTTGGCATAAGGGTTTATCTTCCATGGGCCTGATAAGCACTGTGGCAGAGGAGGCTAACTGTCTGCCATCATTCTTGCTCCTCTTCCACAGGGCAGCGTTCTCCGTGGGAAGTAGCCGCCCAGCCAGGGGCAATATCTCTCAGTCTCCTTTGCATCTAGGTGGGGCCGTGTAACTTAGTGGTCAGTAGAAAGTGAATAAAGCATTGTGTACCCTTCGCAGGTGTGGTCCAGAAAAGCTCCCTTGTAATCTGCTCTGTCTCTTTCCCTGGAGACAGGAGATGTAAGAAGCCTGAATGCCTGGATGACTGTGTGAAGTAGAACCCACCCCTACCCCGACTGTTACTGATTGACTGTATTTCAGATAAGTGAGGCATAAACTTGTATACACTCTTGGACCTCCAAGAGTCTGGGGTTTATTTATCACTGTTGTTAGCTATTTCCTCAGCTATTGCAAGCTCTGGGTCTGGGCATTTAGAAATTTATTTTAGAACCTAGAGGTAGGTGAGGATTCTAGATAGCAGAGCCCATTAGCTTTCCAGAATTGGCACTTGGTCTTGTTTGCTTTTAGGGAGATGATAGGCCTGGATGCTCTGGCCTTTGTGCCTAAAAATTAGGCCATTGACTCATAAAGTACGATTTTTTTTTAAGCAGCTTTTTAGTGTGTTCCTGACTTTTGGTGGATTCTTCTTGGCATCAAAATGTGATTCTGGTAGTCCGTATCCCTCTCCCATTGCCTGCATCCCTAGCTGAGCACATGTGTGATGTGGAGGTTAGGAGAGGGGCTTTGGAGCCAGCCTGCCTGTGTTCAAGTTCCAGTCTGCCTCTTAATGGCTGTGTGACATTGAGGAAGTCACTTCAATTTAAGTCTCTGTTACTATATCTACAAAGTTGGGATTTTAATAGTACCTACTCTTCAGGGAAGTTGTGAAGATTCAACTACCCTACAAGGCATAAAGTGTGTAGAAGATGCTGCACATGTGGTAAGCACTCGTTAAATGTTAGTCTTCTTGTCATCATTGTCCTCTCCAAAGCCCATCCCTTCCAGCTCCCTCCACTGTCACCACAATGGTCCAGGCCACCATCATCTTTTGCTATAATTATCACAACAGTCTCCTGCTTGGTCTGCCTGCTCTTGTCTCTGTCACCTTCAGTCTATCCTTAATACTGGGGCTAGAAGGATCTTTTCTTTTTACCCTTTTTAAAGAATACTCATTTATAAAGAAGCTGTGGTATATTTATACAATGGAATACTACTCAGCAATAAAAAAGAATAAAATAATGCCATTTGCAGCAACATGAATGGACCTGGAGATCGTCATTCCAAGCGAAGTAAGACAGAAAGAGAAAAGAAAATACCGTATAGTATCACTCATATGTGGAATCTAAAAAAAAAGAAAGAAAGAAAAAAGAGGACACTAATGAACTCATCACCAAAACAGAAACAGACTTGCAGTCATAGTAAACAATCTTATGGTTACTGGGGAAAGGGGGTGGAAGGGGATAAATTTGTAAGTTTGAGATGTACAAATGTTAACCACTATATATGAAAATAGATATAAAACAAATTTATTCTGTATAGCACAGAGGACTATATTCAATATCTTGTAATAACCTTTACTGAAAAAGAATATGAAAATGAATACATGTATATAATATATATTTGCGTGACTGGGACATTATGCTGTACACCAGAAACTGACACAGCATAACTGAACATACTTCAATAAAAAAAGAAAAAAAGCTTAAAAAAAAATCACTTTTAATATGTGCTACAATGAAAAAAAAAAAGAATGACCTTTTAATTAAAATAAATAGAACTAGTTTGAGGTTTACAGAAAACTTGTGAAGACGGTACAGAGAATTCCTATGTAATACCCCTCACCCAGAGTCCCTTATTATTAACATCTTACATGTGTCTGGTACTTTTGACACAATTAATGAACCAATATTGATTTGTTATTATTACCGTAAGTCCGTATTTTATTCACTTCCCCTAGTAAATTCGTTATTAGTTTTTGCCTAACATCCTGGTTCTGTTCTAGGATCCCATCCGGGATGCCACGTAATGTTTAGTCCTTCTGTCTCCTTAGGCTCTTTTGGCCTAATTCCAGGGTACAGGTACAGTGGTTTCAGAATTGTTAACCTGAACCCCATGGAAAACAACTTTTCAACTAGAGGACAGTGATTATGTATAGATCTTTTGCCTTTAGTCTTACAGGTTCCTCTAATTTTCAAAGTTACTTAGATCAGCACTATGAGGAAAATACACATCAGGGAAGGAGTGTGAAGTGTAAGGGGTAAAATTTTAATAGGGTGGCCAAGGAAGCTGTCACTGAGAAGGGGACTTTCGAGTAAAACCCTGAAACAGGGTGTCCTTGGTGTCTCCGCTCATCTTCAGGTGGCTCCACGGCACCTGTTGTGTTGGGTTATGAGCCTTACCTGTGTTCCCTTTCCCAGGGCCTCACAGGTTTTATTATGGGAACTGAAGGAAGAGGAAACATAAGTATTCATTGGTAACTTCAGGTGACATGATAGACACTCAGGCACAAGTTATGGCTTCTGTCCCGTAGAGCTGTGCTGACTGAGGTGCCCAGGGTAATGTGACCGAGGCAGAGAAGGCTGGTGAAGTCACAGAAGCGATTTCTGATCTCATGTTGCCCCTGAGTATCTTGGAGGCTGGAGGCTGGCAGTGCTGTGTCTTCAATCCTGCCTGTAGGTTTGTGTCAGCACGCTCCTCTTCCCTGGCCCCTCCTGATTTGGTCTTTCCCATCGCCATCGCCATCACCATTTTCATCCCTTAATGAGCAGTGGTTGTCTTATCAAGAAGCCTTATCAGGGAAGGAAGGGTATCCATTTGGCTCCACCTTTCCATTTTGATATTTTGTCCCAAAGGGCTCTCCACTGGTGATCTGAGGGCTTTGTGATCCCCTGGCCAATTGGTAGCAGCACATTCAACTTCTCTCTTCTCCAAAGTCTGGCAGCCACACATCCCAGACAAGGTGGATCCTACTCTTACATAAATCTGACACAGCAAAGGGGAAAGGTGACAGATTCTGGCTCCAAGAGTCCAGCTGTATTTCACTCATAACAGAAACTCATCCCTGTCCGCAGATAAATTGAGAAAGCTGCCCAGACCCTTGTTTAGTGGAGGAATGAAGACCAGAGGAGTTCTTGCAGACGAAGGCAGGCTTGGAAACACCCCCCTTTGACTACGTAATATTGCTCCTCCCTATTCTGTTTGGTTGCTTGAGCTTCCCAGGCACCTTGTGTTGTTTACTTCTCAACAATTGCATGAGTTTCTTTTTGGGTCCCATTTTTGCAGGAGAGAAAGATGAGGTTCAGAATGACGAATAAGTACAATGTCAACAAGAGGTGGCCGAGTTCTCAGCTTTTTATCCCTGCTCTTTTGTCAGTGCCCTGCAGGCGTCTAGATGATGATGCAATGGGGGGTGGAAGGAAGGCAGCCTAAGCACAGAGCCATCCAACCTAAAGGACCACGATGGATGAGAGGGAAACTATAAGAAATGTGACCCCGCTTCCACAGCTCCCCGCCACCCCGCCAGTATTAGAATTTACCTGAATTTGGGCAAAAAGGACAGGAGAATGGAATGACTGTCTTCTCTCTGCTGTGCTGTTCCCCCACGTAAGCTAGGTGACGACCTCGACATGGCAGATTATTTGCACAACCCCGAAGGAGTGGGTTCCTTCTATTTTGGAGTATGTAGAAGAGTAAAGATTTTCTTTAATTAGATAGTGCCAGATAGATTTAATTAAAGCTTCAAACCTGCAATTTCCTTTGTTTGATTGATCAGTTGGTGCTGATTGCCTGGAGTAATTATGGAGGGGGAGGTGGAGTTTTCAAAGCCTGGTAGTAATAAGAAGTAGCCTGAGTCAACCCCTGGATACTTGTTGTCAGAGTGGTTTCTGAAAAGGTTTAAATTGCACAAATGTTTGCTGGCCGGTCAAATGAAAAATAAGGTCTCTAAATTACACTTCCGTCTAAATCGGGCTCCTGGCTGATGTGCTTCTGTAGAAAAGTTCCCTTTCCCCTCCTTTCTCCAAATGTAACCATGCCCGTGAGACCAGGTGGTATTCTGTTATTTTTGTCTTTCTTTTGTGAAATAATTGAAGCACACTGTTGGGAGTGTCTGTTAATGGCCTTTTTCAATTGCGGGAGCCCTTGGAGGGGCAGGAGAGAAAGACAGCCTCCTGTCATCTCAGTGTGAATTTAGAGAACTCAGAAGGAGTTTTGAAGTCAGGCAGTCCTGGGTTTGAATCCCAGCCTGGGACCTTGGGTAAGTGCCTATTTTCCTCATCTGCAAAACAGGAGAGTTGTTGAGAAGAACAGATGAGGTGTGTATGTACAGCTAGTGCCCAACCTGTGGTGGGTTCTCACTGATCGTCCGTCTCTTCCCCTTTCTGTGCTCCGTCACCTCTTGGAGGTACCCCCACGGAAGCTCTGTGAGCTCAGGAGACCAGAGCCGTCTTGCTCACCATCGCAAAACAGCCCCTGGTGCTGTGCTTGGTATAGGGTGGGTCTCGGCAAATATTTGCCCAGTGGATGAATAAATGAATGAATACCATGTGCATTTAGGTCTCCCCCAAAGTAGGTAACACCATCACAAGGTGGAAGAGAGGGCTTCATTCATGAAACCCTGAGGGCATTTGGTCCCCATTGGACACAGTATGAAGAGTGCGGTGGCGGCTGCCAATTGAGAGCCTGGGTGGGAGACACCGTTCTCTTTTCTTCCGAACTGGCCAAACCATGCCAGGACAGGAGACCGAGTGTTCCCCTCCGTTACACACTGGGAGGGGATGCTAAGGATGATCGTCACTACTGTCACAGCATTTTAAAATGTTGGAGTTAAGAAAGCAAAGCGAAGCAAGCTACAGAATTGACTGTGCATGGGGTGCATCACTAAGGAAGAACATATACCCGGGTGGAAATGATTACAGGGAAAGACAGCAGCCTGCTAATAATATAGGCATTAGGATTGATTATAAATTATTTAGTCATCTTTATTTAAAATTTTTTGTCATATTGTGGTTTTATTTTTATAGTAAGAATGCATTCTCAATTAATACAAAGTTCAATGTAAAGGGAAAAACTTAACTCTGTTGCTCTCCACGCATGCCCATGGAGGGACCATGACAAACTGAAGTGGGTCCAAAGGAGAATGACCAGGATGGAGAGGGATTTTGTTTATGTTGCAAGATGGAAGTTGAAGGACTCCGGGGTATTTACTTGGAGGAAGGAGACTCTTAGGGGAGATGATAGCTGTTGTCAAAGGCTTGGGGAGAGGACTCAAAAGCTGACATCAGATGGCAGCACTCAGGCTGTGAAATGGAAAGGACAAGGGAGCAAACTTCAGGTCACATGGAACTCTAGTATCTCTCTAGAAGTGGGGCTCCCTGCCTCACGAGGCACCAAGCTTCCTGCTTCTGGAAGAATCAGTGCAGACGCCGGGGCTCCCAGGGATGTCCCCCTCTGGGCCACAGATACCCTGCCTGTCCAGCAGAAACTGTTGCTCTATAGATCAGTGATGCTCCACCTAGGGACATGCCTCCCCATCTCTACCTGGACCCCAGGAGTGAGAGAAGTGATGTTGCATCAAATATTCTAGGAAGGAGCCGGAGGGGAGGTAGACGTGCAGTTTCAAAAGCATCTTCAGAATAACCATTCCTTTGATTTGTTTGTATTCATTTTATTTTGAAATTTTAAACCTCATTAAAGAAGGAAGTGATCATTTTCTGTGGATCACAAGGGGCCTCAGGGCTTTAAAAGATTGACACACTTGTTCAGATGGGTGCTTAGCAAACTTGAGCGTGCATGCAAGTCACCTGGGGACTTGGGGAAAGTGCCAGTTCAGATTCTGCGGATCCAGGGGGCAGGGAAAGGCAAGATTCTGCACCTCCCCATGAAGATCCCGGTGATGTGGTTGCTGCTGGCTCATGGCCTGTTCAGGGTGGTCTCTTAGCCTTCCCAGCAGCTCCGGGGACCCTGGCTCCCTAGAAGGGCAGAGTATCAGTAGCTTATGTCTGCGTCCTTGGTCCATCCTTTATAGAGTCTGTTAAATGGAGAGGAACCAAGTAAGAATGAAGAGCAGGCACAAATGAATCCAGGCTGCATGTAAGAACTGTGCTTTAGGAGCAATAGAACCAGGCGTTTCTTGCCCAGATTTATATCTTCTGCACATGTTTATGTCTGTGTCCATGACTGCGGATCATTTGCAAATAATGCTTTGTTGTCTTAATCTTACTTTTATGGCTAATGATGCGTGTTTCATCTTGATCAAGTGTAGAAATTGAGTAAACATGTGTTTCTCAATATTTTCCCCTTTAATCGCTACCCAGAGCTGTGAGTCATTGAAAGAAGTCCTGTGTGAGGGAGCAGGGTTGTTTTTGGAGCCCGTCCCCTAAGGCCAGCCTTCCCTGGCTGCCCACTGGGGGCCCAGTTCGAGGCTTCTCCTCGAACGTGCCTTTGCCGCTGGCAGACGGAGCCAGCACGACTTTCTCCATCAATCTGCCCAGGCTCCAGGAGCCTGCCAGTACCATCAATCACTGGCCCCTCGGAGCAGAGTCGTTACACTCTGTTTCTGGGAATTTGTGATGTTTCTAATTTGATTATTCAGTATCGTTATCCGTTGTTCCCGTTGCTGCTCAGCCGCAGACAGTGCTGTTCCCCACACCCCAACCCATCCTGCCCCAGCCTGACTGTGGAGAGAACCCATCCTTAGCAGAGGGTGACTCAGGGCTGAGCATCTTGGGCCCAGGATCTAGGCACCCCGGACACTTGGGTGCCTTCTGTGCTGAGGTGCATGTGGTCCATGCCTGCCGGGCCCCAGCCTGCCCTGCTCCCTAGGCCAGGGCTCCATGTGACTCTCGCCAGCCCACTTCTCCCTGAGGCTGGACTCTTCCCCGACTCCTGACTCCATGACAGACAGAGTCACCAGGTCCCGGCCAGCCCCCCAGGCCTTGTGCCTCCAGCTTCACTGGGCTTCCCACTCCACCAGAATGGTTGCTGAAACCCTAATTCTGATTCCTCTCCCTCCCTTCCATCCTCTGCCCCTTCCCTCTGCTGATGTAAAGGGTATTTTATGACGCCAATGAGCAGGGGATGATGAGGGAGAGGTACTTTTAAGGCAGAAAGTGAGAAGCAGTAGGGGGAACGAGCAAGGAGGAGGCGGGGAACATCAAAAGCAGGCTTTGGGACAGTGGTTCCAGATACTGCAAAATAACACATACAATTATGTATATATAATTATTTATATGCATGTTATTTGTATATATATGTGATTTTGTATAAAACACACACACACACACCATGGACATGATGTGCCTGGCATTCTTCCAAGCTTGGCTGGCAGCATGTCATTCAGGGATCTCAGCAGCCGGGCGAGGTAGGTGTTGTTATCATCCCCACATTGTGGACGGAAATTGGACTGAGGAGTAATGGAGTAGGGTCATGTCGCTAGTAAGTTGCAGAGCCAGGATTTGGCCCCGGGTGGTCAGACTTCAGAGCTCATAGTCTTTACCACTATGCAATATTGTCCTAAGTTCCCAGTTTGGCAGGATGGGGAGCATGGACCCCTCTGAACTCCTGATGACAGTAATGGACCCTCCTCTCCCTGCAAAAGCACACAGTCATTGACGATGTGCATTTCATTTCAGTGGACGGACAGATAAACCGCTCGAGACCCATCTTTGAGCCCCCGGTTCAGAACTCCTGCTTTAGGGGGTGTTCTCATGAATTGCAATAATCATAACAGAAATGTGCATCTGTGAGCATTTGCTATGTTTTGGGCACAGTGCTACAGGCTTTCTGGGAATTATCTCATTTAGTCTTCATAATAATTCCAGGAGAAATAATCACCTCATTATGCAGGAAAGAAAACTGAGATTTAGAGAGGCCAAGTTAGTCTCTCAAACTCAAGCAGCTGGTAAGCCCCAGAGATGGACTTAAACCCAGGTCTGCTGACTCCAAAGCTAGATCCCTGTACGCCCCACAGCCACCCTGCAGAGGGCTGGGCGGTGCCCTTGAACCCAGGCTGACTGAGACTGCAGGAGAGAAATGGAGATTAGAGGAGTGATTTCTTATGGATGCCTCTTGGATAGTTTGACCCCAGCCCAGGCCTGATGGGTTCTGTGCACATCCTGCAGGGATCCCCCATCTTTGAGAGCAGAAGACAGCAGGGGCAGGGGGTGGGGGGAAGGAGGGCAGAGTCAGGAGACCCCAAGGCAGAACTGGGCATGGGAGGGAGGAGGAAGTTTGTTCCAGGAAGTCCAGAAGACATTCTCAAGGGACAGAAAGTCTCGAGGGAGGCCGTGGGGAAGGGGAGGGTTTCGGGGCAGTGGAGGGGAGGAGGGTCCTCTCACAGATTAGGGTTAGGGTGGTGGTTTCTGCAGCTAGGTTTGTTGCTTTGCTTCTCCAGTGGCTGTCAGTTGTAGAGTCAGAGAAGGGTCTTGAAGACCAGCAGAAGCAAGCATGGGGCTGGGGACCATCAAGCAGGACCAGCCACAGTGGAGCCAAGTCCAAAGGCAGAGATTTGGAGGTTGCCCTTGGCTGTCCCCCACCTGCCCGCTGCCCCGCCCTCTGGGTCGGGTCCTGATTCTCTGTTCTCATGCTCATGGTCCTTCTCCCACTGCCCCTCCCTCTGGCCTCTCCACCACCTTTCCTGTCTTCTGCGTCCCCTGTCTTCCGCACGGCTGGCTCAGGCAAGCTCAAATGTATATCCTGAAACATGGCCCCAGCAGGACTTCCTGGCTTGGCCATTTTAAAGCATCCACATTAAAGGGACAATGTCAGAATGTACAGGCCACTCTTTTGTTACCAGACATGAGTGCCATGGACACCCCCGATAGATGCCAGGGACACGTGTTACTTGGTAATAAAAATAACTGAAGGCTTTACAGTTTATTTTTATTCCGGGTCCAATGTCTGCCTGAAAATGCCGTTGCAGCGTCTGGGATGGCCTGGTGGGTTCTTGCGAGGTCAAGTCCTGAGCTGTTGCCAGCTCCTGGGTCCTGGTGAGGTCAAAGGCCATGCTAGAAGGTGCTCTGATTGATTTCAGAGTCATCAAGGTTGGGAGTCGAGGGTCCTAAGAGCCACATCTGTCCTGCTTGACTCCCCACTGAAGGGGAGACCAGCAGATTCTCCAGAAGGAGGTCTTGTCTCATCCCAGCTGTGGGAATCCCATACCCAGATGTGGAGAGGCTTGGGGCAAGCCCCTCACCCAGTTGAGCCAACAGTCTCCTACTGGGAAAGTGGGGATTCTGACCTGTCGGGCTCTGCACATGGATGGCAATTGTAGTCACAGACTCTAAGGCCTCCAGCAGGTCTTTGGGAACCAGAACCATAGTGTGTGCTCCTCCGTGTGTGTGTGTGTGTGTGTGTGTGTGTGTGGTGGGGATGCCATGTGTTTGTGGTGAGTTACGGTGCTCGGTGATCAGTTTCACACCACTGGCCGCTCTTTACTGAGCGTTTGCTGTGGAGCAGGTGGTGCTGTAAGCATGCTGCACCTGCATGTAGTAAGTCTTATGACAACCCTATGAAGTGGGTGTCCCCATTTTACAGATGAGGAAGCTGGGGCACAGGGACATTAAGTGACTCATAAGTGGTGGTACTGGGAGTTGAATTCAGGCAGCTGGGCCCCTGAGCCCACTCTTAACAGTAAGGTGGCGCAGAAAATTTGAGCGATGGCCCTTGGTGCCTGGGAGAAGCTGGGCGAAGCCAGGGCATTGTCTTCTGCTGTGAGAGCCTTGATGTGTGTCTGGATGACCCAAGGATGGGGCAGAGACAGAGGCCAGAAGGAGGAGATTCCCATGAAAGGGCTTGCAGGGAGCTTTCCTCCACTGTGGCCCCACGGACATTTGGGGCTGGGAAATTCTTCCTTTTTGGGGGGCTGTCCTCTACGTGGTAAGATATTAGCAGCATCCCTGGCTTGCTAGTAGCAACCTCACCTCCATTAGAGAAACCAAAAAATGTCTTCAGGCATTGCCAGGTGTCCCTAGAGTCGGGGGAATATTGCTCCTCCCTGAGGCTCACTGCTCTATGGGTTAGGGGTGAGCTCCCTGTCTTTCCCAGGGTCTCATCCATACCTGTAGGTAATGGTCTCTTGTGCAAGTAGCTGCCTGCAACTGCAGCAAGAAGCCAGCTTTTCTGTCCCTGTGGATGCATGTGGGTGGAGCCCTTGTGCATCTCAGCTTCGAGGCAGAAGCAGGGGTGGGGTGGGGGCACGAAGGTAAGGGCAGACTGAGAGGAGGACGGAACAGTGACTACTTCCCAAGCCTTCACAACTTCCGTATCTTGTCCCATTAACAAGACGCATGGCACTTCTGTTACTCCATTTCCGCAAGGAATCAATTGAAAAGATCAAAACTATGGCATCTGGAGAGTTTAAAATTAGAGTCTTACAAAATACAAAGTGGAGGAGAGAAGGAAAAAATAGAAGCAGGGAGCCCCATGACTTGCACAAATCCTCCATTTGCTGCCCTAGAGCTGAGCAGCCTGGCTTCAGAGGAGGAATTCCAGGCCCCCCGGGGGGTGGAGCGGTACCCAGGGGAGCAGGGGAGAGCCGCCACCCTTCTGGGCTCCCTTCCTGCCTTCCCACCTCTCCTCCTCCAGGGGCCTCCCCATCCTCGGCCTCTGAGTCCTTCCCCTTCCTTTTGTTTGATCCATATCCTTTCATTAGAGAAACAGAGTCTAATTATAGAAAACTTGGAAAATGCAGACTATGAGAAAGGAGACTTTTAGAAAAATCAGCTGTAATATCGCCACCCCAAAACTTACACCCCATACACTTACACGTTGTGTTTACCAAAACTAGATCATACTGTACATCTTATTTTATAACTACTTTCTTCCCCCCTCCCCCATTTACTTTGTCCTAGACAGATGGGAAGAGTCCAGCCTTTCTGGGGTCCCCCTGCCCCTCATCCTACCAGCCATGAACTCCCCGGAGCTCAGTGTTGCCGGGGCAGACAGGGGTGAGTGGCAGAATGCCCCACCTCCACCCCACCTCCCGTGAGCGCTCACAGGCTGGAAAGGGTTACAGCACCACTGATGGCCTGAGCGCTGTCACAAGGCATTGTCTTATCTTTGAAGACGGGCCCCACGCTGGGCTTTGAAGAATCAATCTGATGAAGGTGGAAGGACAGGACAAGAGAGAGGAGGGGGTGCAGTGTGAGCAGTGGCTGGCAGGAGGGACCATGCCAGGCATGCTTGGATGGATCTTGAGAGATGAGATTCAGAGTTTACAAGAAATAAGCACTCTGTCCTGCCGACCACGTTGAGGATGAACAGTTCCCGGATAACTCCCACCATCTGCCTCTGGGGTCCCTGGGGCCGCAGATGTGTGCTGGGCGCCTCCACTTCAGCCTTGCCCTGGCTACCTGGGTCCTCCCTGTGGTCTAGACCACCCCAGTTATCCTCATCCTGCCTCCAATATCACAAGTCTTTGCTGGCCTCTCCAAACCTCCTCTGATCTCTGACATCCCACTGCATCTTCCTGATGTGGGACCTGGGCCGTCACATAGGGTCTTGTGCTTGGAAAGGGCCCACTTTTGGTTCAAGTGTCTTGAAATTCCTAATAATTTTTGAACCAGGACCTGCATTTTAATTTTTACAGGGCCCCACATGTTACGTGACTAGAAGGCCTCACTTCTCATTTTACTGAGGTCCTCTTAGAGGCCTCTCTGCTTCAGAGACCTGTCAGGTTCCTATCGGTCCCTCTTTCTTTGAGGCCACCCTTCTCCCTGGCTCTCCCCACTGTTCCCCACTGACTGTCTATCTCTCTGCATCTCTCATTTGCTGCATTCCTGCTCCTTCACTTCAGCCTTGGCTTCATTATTACCATTCTTCAAAGGCAAATAAAAAAAAATACCTCTCTCAAACTTCTATCAGCCCCACCCTTCCCCAATGCCCTCACTCTCTCCTCCTTCCACTTCTAAATGGCTCCCCAGGAAAACTCTGTTCTCTTTGTCCAGGCCTGTGTCATCTCCTGAAGGCTGGTTTCTGAGCCCTGCAGCCCCTACCTGCACATCCTCTTTGCAGATGTTCACAAACCTGCACCTCACCCTGGGGTCTTTGCACAGCTCACACTCCTTGCCCTCCGAGGCATCACGTCCGTTGGGCCTTCCGGTCCTGGTCCTCACCCTCAGATGCTGGCACCCTTGCTTCCTGTCTTTCTTCTTTCCCTTTCTTCTCCATCTCACAGATGTGGTGAAACCCAAGGGGTCCACCTCTGGCAGCCCAGAGGTGAAGGTATGAAGATGTTCCATGGTCCAGCATGGCGGGGGGATGGAGGGATGGATGTGTGACCTCACGCAGATGAGATGTGTTTGATAGCTGTAGGGATGTAGAGGATTTGTTTTTATATCATCATCATCATCATCATCATCATCATCATCATCATCATCATCATCATCATCATCATCATCATCATCATCTTGACCCCTTACTCTATTCTAGTATCCTGCTCAGCACCTTCCCTGTATTAACTCACTGAGTCATCATGAAGATCATCTGAAGTAGGTGCTATCATCCTCTCCATTTCACAGGTGAGAAGCAAGGATCAGAGAGAAGTGACCTGCCTAGGGTCACACAGGGAGTAGATGGCAGAGCCTGGGTTTGATTCAAGTATTTGAGCCCTCCACTCGGATGACCTCCTATTTGATGGAGGGCCCTGGGGAGATGGGCCGTTCTGCTCTCCTGGCACAAAGACCATCCTTTGCAAACGGGCATATTGGAGTTACCACCTCCTGCTACAGCTGTGCCCACTTCCGCCCCTGATCAGGTGGCTACGCCCAGCTCCCCTTCCTACCCCTCCACCACCCCAACACTGGTTCCCCCTCTGTTCTCAGGCCAGGAGAAGCCAAGCCTGCCAGACACTCGACTAAAAGGAGGACATCAGAAACCTCTCTGGCCAATTTCACTGCCAGTCTAGAGCATGGCTCACCTCCTTGCCCCCCGCCCCCAGCTTGCCTGCCAGTGCTCAGATGTGTGGTGCTATAAAAAGCCAAGTAGTAATATGCAAATCGCCCTGATTATTTATGGCCAAGTTAGTAAACAAGCCAGAGAGACAAGGTGGGTTGTTGTTTTTACGATCTCTGCAGTCCTCGCAGGAAAATCTACGGTAAGCAGAGTTCGTGAGCAGAGCCAGAGCCCATGGTTTAATAAACACAGCCTAATTACCAGGCACCAGGGACAAACAAGCCAGGGGGTTGTGGAAGGGAGTAATGAGAAGCCGGCAGCCAGGAAGAGGAGGTGGGGAGGGGCGGAGGGCAGGAGCCGGCAGCTGGATTCTCTCCCAGCCCACGTCTCTCAGGCCCAGCCTCTGAGCCACCTGCTGGGAGGGGGTGGGGACCCGGCCACAAATCACCATAATGTGCTGTACGCCAGTGGGTCCTGCCAGAGACTGGAGCCACTGCTACTAACGCTGCAGAAAAAAATGTCAGAATGGGACTGGTGAGGGACGCCCTGGGTTGAGGGGGTCTCAGAGGGAAAAGGGATGCTTTCTGCTAAGTCATCAGCCTGATGCTGAGGATGGTGTGGCTTACTGGCTGGTTACTGTGATCAGTTTTCAGGGCTGTTACATCTCTGCGGTGCCAGCCCTTGGGAAGCTGTGATCAGGATGGAGTCAGGGGGAGAGACAGGCAGGGGCCAGTGGCTCTTGACAGACTTGGGGAGAGCAGGAGCCAGGCGACCAGGGGCACAGTCAGAAGTCCTGTTGGACATTTGCCCCTTCACTCTCTACCTAGATCATGTGCTCAACTATCAAATGGGAGTGGAGGGAGACCCAGCGGACACAGTAGATGTCCTGACCATAGGTCACTGGTTGGAGCTAATGTCCTTGGGAGCAACCAACAACTAACAAAGGAAGGTAGATGGTGGATCAATACCCCAACTTCCTCCCCCTTCAATAGAGTGACTACTGAGTTGCCTGTTCTGCACCTACTCCCAGCATCCCCCGGTGGGATTCACAATGGCACCTTGTTTGACTAGGACCCTCTTATAGGATGCGTTTCTTTTCCAAGTCACTTCCCATCTCCCTCACTGTGCTTCCTGGGATTAACTCACAAATAAACTCACTTGCACCCAAATCCTTAACCCAGGTCCTACTTTTGTGGAAACCTGATCCAGGTGACTATAGCTACCAGGTGCTAAAAACTTTGATAGATATAATTATAAAATAGCTATTGAGCACTTACAATGTGCTAAGCACCATGACAAACATTTTACCTATATTGACTCAGTGAGTCATCTGTTCATCCCTTTATTTTGGTCAATTCCATAGTTATGGAAGATGTCAACATTAGGAGAAATTGGATGAAAGATACATGGGAACTCTCTGTACTGTCTTTGCAACTTTTCTGTAAACCTCAAATTATTCCAAAATAAGGACTTTATTTAAAGATCATAGTGGACAGGGCAGGACAGCCCTGCTCCCAGTTGACATCTAGGCATGATCATTGAGCCAGTTAAGGACTTGTATTATTATGATGCTGTCTAGCCCACCTTTCCTCTTCTTGTGTGTTTATGCCTTGTTGAAACCAGGGTACCCTACACCTGTCACCTTTTCCTGATTTTACCACCTGGTAACTCTTTTCAAAAGGGAATGAATGTGATGAGGATGCACTTGGAGAGAGAATTCCACTTGAACAAGATTCACCAGAGGTTGCCTTGAAATTGCATGGTTTCTTTCTTTTTTTTTTTTTAACTTTTTTTTACTGATTTGTAATTCATTTTACAATGTTGTGTCAAATTCCAGTGTAGAGCACAATTTTTCAGTTATACATGAACATGCATATATTCATTGTCACATTTTTTTCTCTGTGAGCTACCATAAGATCTTGTATATATTTCCCTGTGCTATACAGTATAATCTTGTTTATCTATTCTACAATTTTGAAATCCCAGTCTATCTCTTCCCGACCCCTGCCCACTTGGCAACCACAAGTTTATATTCTATGTCTGTGAGTCTATTTCTGTTTTGTATTTATGCTTTGTTTTTGTTTTTGTTTTTTTTTGTTTTTTTTGGATTCCACATATGAGCAATCTCATATGGTATTTTTCTTTCTCTTTCTGGCTTACTTCACATAGAATGACATTCTCCAGGAACATCTATGTTGCTGCAAATGGCTTTATGTTGTTGGTTTTTATGGCTGAATAGTATTCCATTGTATAAATATACCACATCTTCTTTATCCAGTCATCTGTTGATGGACATTTAGGCTGTTTCCATGTCTTGGCTATTGTAAATAGTGCTGCTATGAACATTGGGGTGCAGGTGTCATTTTGAAGTAGGGTTCCTTCTGGATATAAGCCCAGGAGCAGGATTCCTGGGGCAGTTGTTTTTTGGTTTTTGGTTTTCACTTGTATACATTTGGTTATGACTTGGGGGGGCAGGGGTGCTTTTGGTGTTTAGTTGTCAGAGTTGCCTAACACACTGCAATGTGTAGGACAGTCCCTCACATTTAAGAATTGTCCTACTCAAAATACCAGTAGCGCCCCATTGGAAAATAGTCTTAAGGTCACAAATGACTTCTGTGTACCTGTGTCCAGTGAACATTTTTCGGTCTTTTTCTTACTTGATCTCAGAATATTTGACACTGATAGCTGCTACTCTCTGCATTACCATTGTCTCTTGGCTTCTGTAGTATATCACATTTCTTGTTTGCTTCTTCTCTGACAGCTCCTCTCATTCCTTGTTACAGACTCATCTTCACTACCAGATGTTGATGTTCTTCAAGAATCAGTCCCTTGGAGGTGAATCAGCAAAAATGGTGAATACAGAACTCCCAAGGACCCATCCCTTCATATAAACAGCAAATAAATTAGCACAACCTGTCAGAATCAAATTTATGTGAACTATGGAAACGAGTCAAACATTTGAAATAACTAGGAAAACACTTAATCAAGAAAAAGGTGATTGAATCTCAGTAGAAAAATTTGTGTCGTTTAAACTTGTCCTGGTCCCGTTTTCTCATCCCCAGCTCAGTGGCAGTTTTGAAGACAACAATCTGCATTTCTAGTGTAGGTTCTTGGTCACAGAGGGAGCAGATTGGATTTTGTTCTCAAATTATTGTGGTAGTTTATTTTGACCTGTCTGGTGGTTCCCTGAAGGACTAGTGCAAAGGGCTTGCCTTTATTTTGCTTAACTTGGAACTCTCCCAAGGCAGAGAGGTGACTACCCATTTTTTTTCTCAAAAAATACATGGTACAACATGGATCAACCTTGAAAACCATGCCAATTGAAAGGAGCCAGACACCAATCACATTAACATTTTGATTGGAATTATGTGAAATGTCTAGAATAAGTGAGCCATAGAGATGGATTATTAGTTGCCAGGGACTAGGGAGATGTTAAAGTTGGGGAGTTACTGCTTGATAGAGTTTCTTTGTTGCGTGATGAAAATGTTCAAATTTAAACATTGTGAATGTACTGGAAGTCACTAAATTCTACACTAAAATGGTGAATTTTATGCTGTAAATGTTATCTCAATTCAAAAAAGAGAATCAGTCTCTCTCCTATTTTTTTTCCAGGCACTCTTATCTACTCTTATGTTTTCTGTATACAGTTACCACCTATACACAAATGACTCACTAAATTGTATCTCTAGCCCAGATACTTTTCCTGAGTTCCAGACCTGAATATCCAACTGCTCACTTACCTCACACCTGCATGTGAATGCCTCAAATGCATCTTTGAAATGTACAAAACTCAGCTCGTTCACTCGCCTTTCAAACTGGGTCATCTTTGAATGTTTCCTATCAACAAAGGCTAAGAATAGCTCACACTCACTGAGAACTCAGCACCATTAGGGCTAAATAAGTGCCTTACATTCATCAACTCATTTAATCCTCATAAGAACCTCACATATTATCTTTTCATGCTGAGAAAATTGAGAGGTCGAATAACTCGTGGCTATCATATACCATGTAAGTAAGGCTAACTGAGCAAAGGTGTCCTGACTTCTCAAATCTGTGTTTTGTTTTGTTTTTTTTCAATTGAAGTATAGTCAATTTACAATGTTGTGTTAATTTCTGGTCTACAGCATAGTGATTCATTTATACCTACATATTCCTTTTCATTATAGGCCATTACAAGGTATTGAGTATATTTCCCTGTGCCATGCATTAGGACCTTGCTATTTATCTATCTCATATACAGTAGTATCTACAAATCCCAAACTCCCAATTCATCCCTCCCCACCCCCTGTCCCAGCTGGTAACAATAAGTTTGTTTTCTGTCAAGTCTATGTTCTTAATGATACTGCTAGATCATCATCCACATTTTGTATAGAATCCTAGAAGGCATCCTTGTCATTTTTTTCTGTTATATGCTATATGCAATTCATCATTAGTAATTTGATTTCCTAGCTATTTCTCACTCTGTCCTGTTCCTTTTATCTCTGCTGCTACCAGCCTCATCCAAGCCACCATCTTTTGTCTATACAATGGCCTCCTAATTGACCTCTCCATATTCACTGAGAACAACCTAATGAAACGTAATTATAAATATAATTTTGTATCTTCCAAGTAGGGAATTCATATTATCTTATGCCCATGGAGCATTTCCAAATATGAAACAAGTTTGGCCACATAGAAAACCTCAGTGAACTTCAAAGGCTAGTAATCTTAAAAGCTCCTCTTAAGATCTCAGTGCAATAAAATTTGAAGTTGACCAAGGCTACTTTCATTTCTTGATTTTAACTTCTGGCTCGTTGTCAGTATCTCCAATGCTCCTGCCTTAATTCTTGGTGATTTTAATATGCACATTGATGCTGTTTCTAATACTTTGGCTCCATTCTTCTTCAACACCTCTTCTCTTCATCTACCTAAGTCACTCCCTTGATCTCTAGGAGGTTTATTGTGTCTTGTCTTATGTTTAAGTCTTTGATCCATTTTGAGTTGATTTTTGTGTATGGTGTAAGGGAGTGTTCTAGCTTCAGTGTTTTACATGCTGCTGTCCAGTTTTCCCAACACCATTTGCTGAAGAGACTGTCTTTATTCCATTGTATATTCTTGCCTCCTTTGTTGAAAATTAGTTGACCAAAAGTTTGTGGGTTCATTTCTGGGCTCTCTATTCTGTTCCATTGGTCTATATGTCTGTTTTTGTACCAATACCATGCTGTCTTGATGACTGTAGCTCTATAGTATTGTCTGAAGTCTGGGGGAGTTATTCCTCCAGACTCTTTCTTTCTCTTCAGTAATGCTTTGGTAATTCTAGGTCTTTGATGGTTCTATATAAATTTTACTATAATTTGTTCTAGTTCTGTGAAATATGTCCTGGGTAATTTGATGGGGATTGCATTAAATCTGTAGATTGAAAATGGCATGGTTTCTTGCCACATTTTATGAAGTACATCTACTAAAGCTATATTTTCATTGGCCTTTTCAGAAATCTGTAGAGCAATGCAGACATATTTTCCCCAAGGAAGAAAGACAGGAAGAGGGCTTCAAGGGTGGCAGAGCCCAGTGATGAAAAGGGAGCCATTGTGACCCTACGTGTGCCACTAAATTTTAACCTTCCTTGGAGATTTCTTGTCTCTACTTTGCTCAGAAGGGCACAAGAAGGTGGACTAATGAGGATGCAGTCACCCATGGAAGTGTCCCATTCTGACCTAGAGCTAGTGGGGACCTTTCAGTCTTTCCTAGACAGGCGACACAGCAAATTGTCCTCCACTTACATCATTCTAATTGTCCCTGCTGATTAATGAGGTCACTTAAGGTATCAATTATTATCCTGCCAAGAGAACAAATATTAGACTGAAACAAATGCCCATGAACTTGCTTATACTATTAAAAAATAAAGTAATGAGAGATGATTAATGGTATGTGCCCCGAGAGGAGCCACAGGAAGGGATGGGCAGGAGAGGGAGGTAGAAATGAGCATTTTCTGATTAGGAGCAAACAAGGCTTTTGTTTAAAAGCAGCTTCTGATTGACCCTCTTCCTTTCAACACCACTTTTTGAGAAAGCCATGTAGACTCAGTGTCTCTACTTCCTGTCTTCCTGCCAACGGTTTCCCCACTGTAGCCCAGTTTCAGTCTGATTGCTCCACCATATGGCTCTGGGAAAAGTCACTACTGTCCTAATTGCCACATCCGTCAACCCTCTGACCCTCCCTCACCAGACCCCTCAATGGTGTCTGCTGCCATTGACCTTGTTCTTCTTAAAACATTTTCTTTTACCAGCTTCTCTGACACCACTAACTCCTCACCCGTTCATTCCATTTCACACATGTTTCTTGAGTATCTCCTGTGTGCCAGGCACCGTGCTGGGCCCTGAACACACAAAGGTAACCAAGATGAACCACGTCCTTGCTCTGCATGGAGCTTACATTCAAGCAGAGGGGGATAGGCAATTCACAAAGAAATACTTATCAAGAAGCCATTCAGGGTCATGAGGAAATAGAGCAAGTGACTGATGGAGGATGATGACAGGGTGTGATTAGATGGGAGGTGTGACCAATGGGAACCCCTCCATGGACATGGTACCTCCATCACTTTCACACAACAGTCCCTTAAATCCTGGCGCTATCTCCAGGTTTCCATGTCTTCCTTTGTGTCCTCTCATTCTCTGTAGACTTGGGCAGGATCTTGGGGATTAAGGGATTGCTCTGGATCAGTCTCTGCTTTGCAAAGTTTGGCACCAGAGATGATCAAAAAGATGACACCCAGGGGATGAAACCCAGTTCCAAATTCAAGCTGACAGTTGACTAAGGCTGAGGCTCCAGGCAAAGAGACAGGAATCAGATATAAGGCTACAGTTCTGAATCCAGGGCCATGGACTACGGTGTGAATACTGCCCATTGGAGTTGTGCACCATGGGGGCCTGGAAGCCACAGGGACTTAGAGAATCATGCAGACCCTGGGAGACAGCCTGAGAGATTCCCCAAAGTCCCTGCAAAAGAATCCCAGGTGACCAAACTGTCTCACTGCCCCTGTGGCTTCTTCCTCCCAAGTCCCCAGGTGAGGGCGCAGGGAAGGGTTCTTTAACGCCAAGCACGCATCTTTCTTGTTTCAATATGATTATTCAGGTTGACCCTCTGCTGTTCACAGTTACCATCCCTGGTTACCTGGGAAAACAGACGCGGTGTCCAGTACCCTGGGTGTCCTTGTCCTGGCCCTGCCCTCCACCCAAGTCCAAAGGCGTTACTGGCCAGGTCACAAGGATAGGGTCTGAGTGCCTTGGCTTCACATCCAGTATCTACTTGGAGGTGGATGTGCAGCAGCTGGTGACAATGGTAGTTGTCATTCAGCTGGGCACAGGGGCTGCACACTGTAAGTTCTGTCTCTAATATGGACACCTGGACTCCTCAGACCTGGCTCCTCAGAACAGGCTCTGGTAGCCGAAAGGGAGGGCATGGGGGTGCAGGAGCAGGTCGGGGGGGCCATCCCACTCTTTTAGTACAGCTCCCCTACCCTCTTGCAGATATTTTCAGCATCTTGAGCCCCCCCCCCCCCCAGACCTCACAGAGGCCCCACCTGCTCCCTTCGCAGGGCGGCTTCTGCAGAGGCTAAGTGGGCACAAGTCCTCAAGACGGAGACTCTCCAGAGAGAGATGCTGCTGACCACTCACTCCTATTGGGACAACGGTTATTACGTTGGTCTCCCTGGTACGTGAGGAGCAGAAAATGCAAAGGTCTTCCAGGTATTGCCAACACTAGGGTGGCCCCATCTGGTACCCTAGGGAGGTCTCAGCTGCTCCATGGACCCTCTTGAGGTGATTCAGACTTTAAAGGCAGCCTTGACCGAAAGAGGACGGCTACCCTTCCCAAACAGGGGATGTCACTGGCCCGATATGGGGGAGGTGGATGCAGAGGCAGCCTCTGGAATGTGATGGCCCCTCTTCCTCGAAGCCCCCTTTCGCATTTCCATCCCAGCACCCCCTCTTGACCCACTGTGATGGATGCTTCAGCCTCTGTCGTGGAAGACTGAGCTGGGTCAGGGGCTTCCAGGATCCTGTGGAAGCAAATAAGTCTGCACCTGCTGGAAGGCAGAGCAGCCTCCAGAAAAATCCCCTCTTGGGGAGACTGGTAATTAAGCAGTCATGGCAAACATGTGAAAGATGAACAGCTGGTTGTCTCCATTTGTTTTACTGTCTTTGGTTGGAGAACAATTTCATAAATTACGTGTAAAGTTGGGTTCTGTCTTTCCTCCACTCATGCCGTCCCCTTTGCTTGAAATGACTCCCTCCCCCCGTCCTCCCTCTACCCTCCACGCCCTTTGGATGATCGGCTAATAATTGATCTTTTCCAATCAGCTCAGGCTGGTGATGTCACAATCCCTGGTCATGTCTCTATCACTGCATAATCACTGTGTCTTCAGCAATAACATAATTGGCTATGAATGCCTGCTGTGTACCTGGCACTGTTCTCGAGTGCTGGCTGTAAACCGGAGTCAAATAGATAAAAATCCCTGCCCTGGTGGAATTTACATCTAGCACGGAAAGGTAGACTTAATAAATAGGGATTAATCAAATACATAGTGTGTCAGATGGTGATAAGTGTTAGGGAGGAAATGTGGGTCAGAGATCAGAAGCCACGAATTGGTGGTGGGGAGGGTGGCAATTTTAAATGGAGTGTTCATTTAAACCCTCAGTGTAAAAGTGATATGTGAGCAAAAACCTGAAGAAGAGGAGGGAACCAGCCATGGACATGTCTGGGAAGAGATGGGGTAGCTGGGGAAGGCTGCAAGAACAGCAAGTGCAAAGGCCCTGAGGCAGAAACTTGCCAGGTGTGTTCATCACAACTGGAGGGAGTGAGCAAGGGGAGATGCGTTGGTGATAGAGAGAGAGAGAGAACGGAGTGGGAGTGGGCAGTGGTGTCAGAGGATTGCCCAGGGCCTTTAGCGTTGTTGTGAAATCAACTGGGACACCTTTAGAAGGGTTCTAAGCAGATAAGTGTTGCAGTCTGACTTAAAATAATCATGCTAGCTGCTGTGTTGAGAATGGTTTATATAAGGATAAAGGAGAAGTAGGGAGACCAATTAAGAGGTTATTGCAATACCCAGGGTAAGAGATGGAGATGCCCTAAACCAGGATGGCAGTAATGAAGGTGATGAGAAGTAGCTGAATTTCCAGATAAATTAATGTGAATGCCGCCTTCTGAGGTGAACTGCTTGAGGGCCAGGGCCCTGTCTTGTAAATTTCTATCCTCAGACTGAAGCATAGTACATAATAAGTAATAGGGCACACGATTAATATTTGTTGAATGAATGATTGAGGAGAAATCATTTTTAAATGTTAATAGTGGGAATAATCAGACTCTGGTCTCTTTTTTGAACCTATCAGATCATAGAGCAAATTGCGGGTACCATCCACTTAGATTTCCCAAGCTGACATCATAGAGGAGGCTGTTCGTGGGTGTGCTGAACTGAGAAGTGGGGGGCAAACTGGCTCTAATGCTATTTTTCTTGCTGCAGGACTTCTCAGAGCCTTTAATGCAGTAATGCGCAGGTTCCCAACACTTCTTAGTTTAAGGTGCTAAGTGCTTTAGTAATTTTTCCATAGTTCTCCGTGGATACAAGAAATACCTAATCAGCTTCATTTATTAGGTAGTAGGATCCGACTAGCTGAATAAGTGTATATATCCGAACAATTTTGTAGCTCTTGAAAAAATAGTGAACATAAGTTGAAAGAAAAAAACTCACTTTTTATTTCATCCTTAAATAACCACAGATACTTACGAATGGAATGTGTGTACTTGTTGGGCTCTGCACAGCTTTTCAAACCTTGGAATCAGATTGGACACTCCCACCCTCATATCTTGTTCATTACTGATTGTCACAAGGCACCTACTTTATATGACACCAACCACCAAACACTCAGGTCTGCAAAGATATGATGTCATTTAATGGAATGTAGCTTCACATTGAAACTTAAGCTACCTTGAGCTAATACTTTGTGTGTCCAGCAAATATGGTTGATCACAGCTTCCCCTGAAAATGTAAAATCTTCCTCGGCGCTCTTAAAATACCCCTGCAGGCACCCCCTCTAGGTTACCATGGTGCACAGTTTGGAAACTATGGTGCTACTTTGCGTGCAGCGTTTCCCCAGATCATTGGCGCGTGTTCTCAGGCAAACCTGTTAACAGAACACTGGATAGTATTCCGTGGTCTGGGTTTGGGGGACTGTTGAGAGAGAGCAGGAAGCAAGAGTACCTAGAACTCCCTGCTGCAGAGCCAGAAGCGCAGTTCCACGGGAAGTACTCCTGGGTGTTGACAAAGTGTGCCTAGAGGATTTGCATTTGGAGCATACAGTGCTGCTCCCCTATTTTTAGACCTCAGCAGGTGGGCCTGCTATGACTCTAGAAAGGGTACATGGATATTTGGGGACCTGGCATTGCTCCCACCCACCCATATGTAGGACAGGTTTCCTGGCCTCCAAAAAACACATGGACACGTGCATCTGAAAGCAGAGCTGTGTAATTCCAGTCATGTTTTCTGGATAGACTGGGACATTTGCAAGAAGATCCTTTGGACTTAAGCTGGGGTTTTTCAGCAGCTACCTGGCTAATGCCAGGTCACTCTCAGAAATGGGGGTTTGTTACGCGGATCCCAAGATCCTGGGGCAGCGGAAGAACCATCTCTACATATTTTTGGTTGTTGTGGGTCTCAGGGCTTCCGAGACCAAGGGTGTCAGTGTCAGTGCTCTTATAACCAACGTAGCAGCAACATGATTTCCGAGACCTGCCCACTCTGGGCATTTCATTTCCCTGAGAGTGTTTCATGGAACCCCAGCCCATAGGATGCTCTGGGGGAAAAAACACTTATGATATTTAGACTTAAAAGCCCAGAAAGGCTAAGTTTCCCAGGTTTCCCAGTTTTAGCAGCTCTTGATGAAATGCAAATGGGAATTACTAGAGAGAACATGTGTCTGTAGGGGTGTGTATGTGTGTCTGTGTATTGTGTGTGATTATGACTAATGTCCATCAATTACCTGAAAATTACTAGATGATACCTGTAATGACAGTTCTGTTTTTAGCTTAATGGTTTATGTATCTAACTAGTAGCTCCTGTCTGGAGTGGGGCTGCTGGCAAATCAAAACACTATTTGCCAAGCCTGTCAGTGTGACAAATGCTGCTTACATTTACTCCTTTATTCCCAAGGTCAATTGACATGTCTTTTTCTTTTATATGTGTATATCTCTGTTTGATGTGCTAAGAGCCTTAAATAAGAGCCACTCAATAAAGGCCCAATTTGTTGTATTACTGTTTATGCCTGGGTAATTCGATATTAGTTGGGGTCTTTAAGATTGCCAGGAAGACATGCACGGGTCACCCTCAGAAATGGGAATTTCTTATGAGGAGCTCGAGGTCTTGGGGCAGCACAGGAACCATGTCTTTAGCTTTTTGGTGTCCCTCTGGGTTGGTTTCAGGGCTTCTGAGACTGGGATCCCCAGCAGCCTCCTGGCCCAATGGAGCAATCAGCTCAAGTTCTGTGACCTGCCTACTCTGAGCATATCATTTCCTAGAAAAGGTTCCACAGAACCCCAGTCCATATAAGAATAAAAGGGTTTATGATCAAGTATGTTGGGGAATTGTTACATAATCCATTCCTGCCTGGGAAGTTTACTATTAGCTTATTAAAAGCCTCCACAAGTACCTTATTTTTTATTTGTTTTGTTTGTGAAAAATCTTTGCTTAACTTTGTTGAACCCAGCATTTCCCATTTCTGTTTAACCACTGAACACCCTAGGATATCCTTTGGAGTATAAGCTAGTATTTGTACTTTCCAGAAGAATCTGATTGTCTTCATTTGTCACCCCTGTGTTAGGGGCTCCAAGATCACTCTTACAATGATGGGCTAGGGGGACTCACAGGTTTCAGCACATTTGCTCTCCTGGTTATAATTTATTACAGTGAAAGGGTACAGAGCAAAACAGCAAAGGAAAACCATGCATGGGGTGAAGTCTGGGGACAGAAACCAGGCACAGGCTTCCAAGAGTCCTCTCCCAGTGGAGTCACATGAAACATGCTTACTCCCCCCCCAGCAATGAACTGTGACAGCACGTGTGAAATGTCGCCCCCTGGGGAAGCTCATTGGAGACTCAGTGCCCAGAGGTTTAATTGGGGACAGATTGTATAGGCACCCTCTCCTGGCAGGTACCAAAGTTCCAGACTCTCAGAGGGAGACAGGTGGTCAGTATAAACCACAATGTTTGTACCAATAGTTTAGGACACTCTTATCAGTCCTGAGAATTGTGGGGATCCTCCTGAAATCCATGTTCCAGGTGCCAGCCAAGGGCCAGCCCTGTAAACTGGCATTTCAAAGGACAACAGGCAAGCCTTTTCTGTCCATTTTCTAGTAGCTGAATATTCATTCATTCTATATGTATTTGTCTAATCAGCTCAGGTTGCTATAACAAAAATTCCATAGTCTGGGTTTCTTATATAAACAACAGAGATTTATTTCCCATCATTCTGGGGGTTGAAAGGCTAAGATTTCGGGTGCCAGGATGGTGAGGATCTGGTAAGAACCATGTTCCAGTTTGCAGACTGCCACCTTCTCCTTGTATCCTCACATGGTGGAGAGCAGAGAGAGGAAGCAAGCTTTTCCGAGACTCTTGTAAAGGCAGTAATCCCATTGAAGAGGGCTCCACTGTCGCAGCCTCATTGATTCCTAATTACTTTCCAGAGGCCCCACTTCCTAATACCATCACATTCCCTGGGGGTGTTGGGTTTCAACATACGAATTTTGGGGGATATATTCAGTCCATTAACAATAGTCCATCTTATATATGCTAGTGATACAAAGAAGAAATTAAAGGTAGTCCTTACCTTTGAGGGACTTACCATCAAGAAGGAAAGACAGCTACATCATAAGTAATTCAATAAGAAAATCAATTCATTATGATTTGAATGAATATTGCAAAAGAGAAGTACTCTCTTCTCAGAGGATGTTTGCCAGGGATCCCCAAATTCTTTCCCAGAGGAAGTAACATTCAAACTGAGACCCCAGAAGCTAGTGGGAGATGGGTGGGTGAGGTGGTGATGGCCTCAGTGGCTAAGCAGAAGAGCAGTGCATGCAGCCCAGGGGGGCAGCATATGCAAAGGCCCTGGGGTAGGAAGAAACATGGAAAATTCAAGAGAAAGGTAGAGGCCAGTATGGGTGCAGGGGAGAGAACAAGGGGAAATGAGATGTGAGCGGAGGCAGAGAGAAAGGCAGGCCAAGTACTGCAAGGGCAAAGCTTTGAGCCACATGACCCAAGAGACAATCTGTCTCTGTCCCTCCCAGTCATCATACCCCTGGAGCTGACTAGATCTCTGGTTTCACTTGAGGCCTGGAGCACCAGCTGCAACAGGTAGAACAAATCTCTAATGATAGAAATCAGACGAGCAATTGCCCTGGTGCGTTAGGCGACAGACTGGGAAAGGACCACGGGGGAGCTTTTTGGGGTGATGGTAACGTTCTCTATCTTCTCTGGGGTAGTAGTTATACACAGGTGTGACGTGTTTGTCAAAATCCCCCGAATTTAGTCACTTATTAACAGTAATATTAGTTAGCTCACGAAAAGCTTATTTCTTGCCATACTGCATGTTCAAAAATGGCTTGCAGGGGCTGTCTGCTTAGAGGGGTCACCCAGAGACCCCGGTTGACAGAGACCCAGTATCACTGCAGCAGGGAAAAGGGAAGGGGAATTCAGCAAAAGGAATACAGTCTTCTTGAGACTCCTTCCCTGAAACAGCACATTTGGCTGCTACCCACACATCCGTGGCAAAGCCAATGCCATGGCCAGGCTATCCTCAGCAAGGGTCAGGAGGGGCTATGCCACCATGAGTCTGGAAGGAAAGCTGGAGATACCAGTGACTTACACAGGGACCCTCGAGAATGCAAAATAGACTAGTCTGGGAGGTCAGGAACGTATCTTTCTGAAAATAGTGTTGAAATGTTTGCAGTGAGATTTGAATAATGAGAAGGGGTTAACCAGACAAGCAGGTGGAGGGGATGTGAGACAGTGTTCTAAAAAGGAAACAGCATGTGCAAAGATCCTGAAGATGGAGGAGGGGAGGGTTGGCACATTGAAGGAACTGAAGCCAGCTGTGTACCAAGGCAGTGGGCGGGGAGAGAGGCGGGAAAGAGTATTTTATCACTGACACTGTTTGGAGTGTGGACTCCTGTGATAATAAGAAGTGGAAATTTCAAGTCTGTTTTATTATGGTTTTCAAGTTCTGCACAGGAAACGCACCCATTATAGCCCGCACTTGGGTTGACCACTGCCCCTGCCCTTGACCAAACAAGCCTGGGGGAGTTGGTGCCAGGCAGGGTGTAGGGGAGAGAATCTGACAGGGGCCGATCATGCAGGTTTGATGGGCATCCTTAGGGGTTTTGACCTTAATTCTAAGGATAGTCGGAAGCCATTGATGGATTCTGAACTGGGACAGTGAAGTTTGGGGTCATGGGCATCACCAGTTTCCAAGACTCTTGGTTACTTTGGGCAGGGAGGCAAAAGCAAAGAGAAAACTTTTGAGGAAGTGGCAGAGACAAGAAGCCTTGATAAAGTGAAAGAAGAGTATTTGCTTACATCTGTGGTGGCACAAGCTGCTCTCAGCACGTGTCAGAGTCAACAGGGAGATAACCAACAGTAATAGGCATCTCTGGCCTTTCTTGCCTTCCTTTTACCCCATTTCTCTAATAGGTCTGGATTGCACTATTGAAGGATGCCTCACTCCTTTCAATATAGCATTTAAACTTGTCAGGTAAAAGATGGGAAAGTCTGAAAATTTTATTTGCTTATTCCGACATGCAACATAATAACTCCTTCTGACTTGTGGGCTCATCGGCTTGTCTAAAATCGATTCTGTGATAAGGAGTGGGTGAGGGAAGAGCCGGCAGTAGGGCAAAGGAATGATGAGTCAAGCATCCAGATGGGGAGACGCAAGCTTTCCCGCCCCCTCCTCCATGCTAGATTTTAACTACCAAGCCTGGGAAATAGCAGAGCAGTGGTAAATATCTGATTAGAGAAAATGCCTAGTAAGCTGCAATTCCATATATTGCAAGCGATAAAACTGTAATTGTTTGTTGACAGTGTACATTAGCTGTTCACAGCTTGTGTCAATATAGTACCAGGAAACTCGGGTCTGGGAAGCTTTAATGGAACCTCAAAGATATCGTGGGATTAGCTAGGGGAATCAAATCAACAAGTTCTACTCAATGGGCAGAATGCCACTCCCAGAGACGACTTCATGGGAGAAGCTTTGGTGAGATGTCAGTTTCCTCCACGAAGCTGTGTGTTATTGAAGGAAAGCCTCTTCTCGGACTGAGAATCTGGGAAGGGCACCTGGGACGTAATTCTGGTGCACGTGGGTGAGAGGCAAGTCGAAGCTGCTGTGAACTGGGCCCACTTGGAGGTAGAGACAAATGAGGGCCAGCTGGGATGGGGCCTGAAGATCAGATCCAAATAGAGGTCTGGCCCCTTTGGGGATAACTTAGTATTTTGATACCGGGATCCATTGGGGTTGCCAGTCTGGCATCTGCACACATGACTCTCTGGGTCTGGAGAAGGATGTCTGGTGCACGGGCAAGTCGATGGGAAGCCAGCGCACAAAGAGTGGTGATCTGGAGGCCAGGGTTATGGTCCTGGAAAGATCCAGCCAGGGATGCAGGTGTGTGTGTTTTTGAGGGAGTAATGTAGGGATTAGAATGAACAGGAGGCAGCTGAAGGGAGGGGCCCACCAAGGACCAAGGCTCAATCTAAGTAGACTGAGTTTAGGTCAGATCTAATGGATGACCGAGGTGTTGTCCAATAAAAATATAATGTGAGCCACATGTATGATTTGTAAATACTTTTAATTTTGAAACAATTAAGAGATTCACAGGAATTTGCAAAGATAGTACAGAGATGTTACATGTACCCGATACCCAATGGGCACATCTCACGTAACTACAGTACAGCATCAAAGCCGGGAAACACGTTGGCACAATGTGTCTGCATAATTCTGTGTCATTTTTATCACATGTGGATTCATGTCACCGCCAGTACAATCAAGATGCAGAGCTGTTCCATCACTGCTAAGATCTCCCTCGTGCTACCCTTTTATAGTCACCCCGCTCCCCTTCCCCTCCCCATCCCTAACCCTGGGCAACCACTAATCTGTTTCCCATCTCTTGAATGTTGTCATTCCCAGAATGTTATATAAATGGAATCATCTGGTATGTCATCTCTTGAGATAAGCTTTTTTTTCCCACTCTGCCTAATGCCCTAGAGATCCCTCCTAGTTGTTATACATATCAGAAGACCATTCGTTTTTATTGCTCAGTAGTATTCCGGGGCATGGATGTACTGCAGTCGGTTTAATTATTCCCCTGATATAGGACATTTTGGTTGTTTCCAGTTTGGGGCTATTACAAAAACAAACAAGCAAACAAAGCTGCCCCAAACAATCACGTGCAGGTTTTTGTATGGACATTGGTTTTCATTTCTCTGGGATAAATGCCTAGGAGTGTGATTGCCGAGTTATGTGATTAGTGTATGTGTGATATTTTTGGAACTGCCTATTTTCCAGGGTGTCTGTACCATTTTACATTCTACCAGCAAATTACGAGAGACCCAGCCGCTCTGCATTGTCACTAGCCTTTGGTATTGTCACTATTTTTTTGTTTTAACCTGTTCTAATGATACGTAGCAATCTCTCGTCATGGTCTTAATTTGCATTTCCCTAATGGTGAATGGTGCTCATGTCCTTATTTGCCACCTGGATGTCCCCTTTAGTGAAATGTCTCTTCATGTCTTTTGCCGATTTTCCAATTGGACTGTTAGAGCCTTGCCTTGATCTCAGTCAGTCTTTTGCCATCAAGTGTGATGTTAGCTGTAGACTTTTTGTAGACGCTCTTTATCAAGTCAGGGAGTTTCCTTCTGTTAGTTTTATGAAAGCTTTTTTTTTTTTTTTAATCAGGAATGGTTGTTGAATTTTGTCTACTGCTTTTTCTGCATCAGTTGATACAGTCATATGGTTTTTCTACTTTTGGCCTGTTAATATGGTGGCTATTGACTGATTTTCAAATATTGAACCAGTCTTGCATGCTTGGAATAAACCCCACTTAGTTATGGTGTATAATTATTTTTATGTGTTGCTGAATTCTCTTTGCTAATATTTTGTTAAGGCATTTATGTTTACATTCTGTAGGATATTGGTCTTTAGTTTTCTTTATTTGTACTGTCTTTGGTTTGGGTGTGGGTAATACTCGCATCATAAAATGTGTTTGTTACTGACCCTTCTATTTTCTGGAAGAGGTTGTATAGAATTGCTGTAAATTCTGTATACATTTTGTAAGAATTCTCTATTGAAACTTTCTGGGCCTGGTTGTTTCTTTTTGGGGAGTTTTTAAATTACTAATTCAATTTCCTTAATAGCTATAGGGCTATTCAAATGATCTATTTCATATTAGGAAAGTTATGGTAGTTTGTGCTTTTCAAAGAACAGGTCCATTTCATCTAATTTACACACACAAATGTATGTGTGTAATCTGTGGTATTTCCTTATTATCATTTTGATAACTACAGGGTCTGTTTTCCTTAACCCTTGCCAACTCTGGATGTTTGCCAATCTGATAGGTGAAAAATGAGCCTTGTGTATTGAGTTTTCATATTTTTCATTTTTTTGTTATTAGGTAGAGCATCTTTCTGTCTTTGTATCCTTTGCTCTTTTTGTCCTTCCTTGTTTATCTTTTCTCATATTGATTTATAAGTGTTCTTTATAGATTATGAATATTAAACCTCTTCAGCTCATATGTATTTACGTAATCTTCCCAGTTTGCACTTTTATCTATATGTTTTTGATAGTTTCTTTTCCTCCACATCCATGCTCTAAATTTTCATGTAATTGAATCGTTCAATATTTTCAAGACTTTCTGGGGTTTTATGCTATATTCATCAATACTTCATCAATTTCAAGAGACAGAACCCCAATCAAACTAGACTGAATGAAAAGAAATAAGAAAAGAAGAAAAGAAAAAGAAGAAGAGAGAAAAGAAGGGAGGGAGGAAGAAAGGAAGGAAGGAAAGAATGTTGGCTCATGTAACTGGCTCTGCAGAGGCAGATCTTACTGCATGGGTGGATTAAGAATCTCCACGATATTTCATCAGGACTCCATCTCTCTTCTCTTTTCACTGTTTAGCTTTGTCTTGATCTACAAGAGATATCATTTTCTCTAAAGCAGATAGTCTCTGTGAAGTGGTAAAAAAAGACTGCTGGGAGTCCCGAGCGTACGTTCTAATGATTTAGAATCTAACAATAAAAGACTCTCGAAGTCTGTATATTATATCCCATGGAAGGACTCAGAATGACTCTGCTTGGGTTATGTATCCTCCTTCCTCTTCTCCATGCCTTGAACCAGTCCATAAAGATGAGGTACGTGTCATGATTGCTCATGTGCCCAGTGCTCTGGCTAGTGAGCAGGTGGGGTACCTGTCAGAACCCCCTGCAATGACCATTCTCTGAAAGAATGATGGGCAGGTAGAAGCCAAAGGAGTTGTCTAAACATGTCATGATTAGAAAGACCTTCCCCAGCATAAGATGATTAGAAAATAGTTTGTCTTCTTCTAACATGTATGGTTTCATTATTTTACACATAAATGTTTGGCCTGTGTGAGAAAATGAGGGAGATGGAGACAGAAATACAGGGAAGGAGGGGCCAGGAAGATGGGCTGGTGGGGGGCTCCTTTGCTGGGTGTTTTTATACCTGAAGAGAAGATGACCTTGAAACTTACTTGGTCACTCATTTTACAGTTTGATTACTTTGCCTTCTCTTTTCCTTGAATTTATTCTAAGTTAACATCAGTCCTATACGATTAGGATGGTGGGAAGGGCCAGGGCTTCACTGAGCACAGGGCTTTTCATGGTGGGGTTAGCAAATACCTGATTTAATTTGTTTGAACCCAATACTCGTGCCCTCCAGGGGACATCTGGGCACTCAGATATTATATAGCCATGGGAGGTATGGAGATGAATCCAGGAGCTACGCAGATACCCAGGCTACTTTAAAATGGAGGTAAAGAAGGGGAGGGTATAGCTCAGGTGGTAGAGTGCATGCTTAGCACGTGTGAGGTCCTGGGTTCACTCACCAGTGCCTCCTCTAAAAAAATATAATAATAAGATAAACCTAATTAGCTCACCCCCCGAAGAAATAATTTAACAAAAGAAAAACATTTTTTTAAATGGAGGTAAAGGTACACCTTGAATTCCCTCCCAGAGCCCTGCTAGGGTGGGGATAGGCAAATGAGCCTCAGGTAGAGGAGAAAGGAGAAAGGTGGACAGGAGACTGGCCACCCCCCCACCTTTGTGCACCATGACATCACCTGTGGGGGCCACCATGTGTGGATGCCCAGCAATGGACAACTTCTTTCCTAAAATATGTTCCCAAGTATTCAGTGAAAGCTTCATTATTGTATCTTTTTCACATTAGAAGAATGTTTTAAAAATGACTCTCTTGTGCAAAAAACATTATTTCAGGTTCAACAATTCCTTTCTTTGCACCTCTGTTTCTTTTTTTCCACTTAACTTGCAGGAAAAAAATTTAAGTGTTTTAATTTTAAAAGCACGTACAATACAATCCCATTTGTATGAAATTATTTGATTGAATATGATCCGAACTACTGATCCTTCCATCTCTTTGTATGTCAACTGTCAAGAATGATTATTTCTACATTGTACTGGGTTTTTATTTTTTGCTTTCATCTTTTAAAAATAATAAGCACTTATCATTTCTGTAAGAGCAGCAGACCTGTCCCTTTTAAAGCATAAAGTCTATGATAAGACACATCCACATTCTGCTGCTTGAGTTGGATCTATTTCCCTCTGTATGTGAATAAATATTGTCTATTGGCGATTATTTGTTGTAAATTTGTGGCAGTCTACCCAGAGCCTCAGAGGACCTCAGCCAGAAAAGGAAGGGTCAGGAAAAGAAACTGGAGCAGGAGAAGAGACATAAATGAGGCAGGCCTCCAGGTCAGGGGTAACCCGTGGCTTGGGGGCAGTAGCCCCCATGTTTCTGTGATGGGAGGCTTGCTGGTTTCCACCCCCTCTGCGGAGAATCACTGTCGTTGAACACCTTGCATGTGCCTGGCGTTCAGCTTCTTTCACTGTCCTCCCAAGATCAGCATCGGGCATCCAGTAGGCGCTCAATAAATGCTTAAGGACGTGCAGTTCCTAAGGGGGTCATCCTCCCTCAGTCTCACCTCCTTGTCTTTCAGGCTCACAGGTTTTCAGCTGCCAGCCACCATCGTCAGCGCAGCCACCACCCTCTCTCTGCGCCTCATCAGTGACTACGCGGTCAGTGCCCAGGGCTTTCACGCCAGTTACGAAGGTCAGTGTCTCGGCCCCGTGTCGGGAGCCTGATGTGTGAGGTCGTAGTAGCTGCAGGCCGGGCTGCGCTGTTCTCGGCTGCAGGGAAGGGCATCTTCAGATTCAGCTTGTACCTGTCCCTGCAAAGCTGGTTACTAACCAGTAGCTCAGTTACTTAAATTGCCCTCGCCACGTTTCCAGGAAACTGAGAGTTGGAATTGGAGCTGAGCTGCGGTCCTTTATCCCGGGGGCCTGGTAACATCTCTATCTTTCCTCTTAACTGGGTATTGCTGTGTTTTTATTTCTTTAATTCTGTTTCCTGTTGGGCTTGATTGTATTATCAGGTACCTCAGCTTGGTTTCGGGAAATAAGAGAGATATAAACCCTAAGTAAAAGGAATGAAATAAGTAGCTGGCAAAAAATTTTTTTGCTCCATATAGTGACTGCAAAGAGTCAGTTTTAGATCATTCAGAGAAGAACAATCCATTTTTCCTTAATAGCATAGATTAGGGTTTCTTGGTTTGAGTTATGCAAATAATTTCCACTTCTCTCAGCCTGTTTAAATATGGTGTTAGCATTCAAATTAACACTAATATCTTCAGATTATACACTATTATTATTATTAACTTTATTATGTTAGTTCAGAAGGTGGTACTTCTAGATCTCTGTCATTTCCCTGGGAAATTTACATCTCATTAATAGGTAATTGTGCTGCTCTTGGCTAAGATTCATACTGCTATTTTGTGTTGAGATCATTAATAGGCATATTTTAAGACTATTAATGATAATTAATAACAGTAATGACATAACACTCTGGTAAAGCATGCCAGTTATTCGAAAGCTTTCTTCCTCTTGCCTCTAAGAACTGAAAGAATAAGACGCTTTCTTGAATGAAGCTATAGCAATACAGAAATAGATACCACCTTTGTCTTGGCTAGGAATACACCACGCAGAGAGGGCAGAGTCTACCTCCTGTTGGTGGGGGTGTGGGGAACACAGTTTGGTGCTTTAACCTGAGTATTTGAGGGCTCCCGAGGTCTCAGTTAGTTTAACTGAAGATACTGAGAAGGCTCCAGAGAAAGCTTCACATGCCTTTAACTGAGGGCTTCTGGCTCAACTCCAGATTGCTTTAACTGAGGACTCCTGAAAAGACCTGCCTGTCTTTAAAAGTGAAGTCTCCTGACAGAGCCCAGCTTATTTTGGCAAAATAATAATCTCCTCCCCAAATCAGGCGTGTGATCTTGGTCATCCAGGTTATGTCTTCACCCTGAACCTTTGGCTCAGAATGCAGACTAGTTTTCTCCGAGCCTGAGCTACAACCTCCTGACTAAGGGAGTCCTCTTTGGAAGCTTCTTAAGAGTCTCTCTGGCCATGAGCTCCTCCCACAGTCTCTTGGCCTTGGGGAGGCTGGCTGTGTTTGGGGGTGGTGGGAATAATGAGTCATTGACGCTAGAGCTGGTGGCTGCAGAGATCCTGGGAGGGGCTGACACCCAGGGGGACCCGGCTGGGAGTCATGGCGTCCTCATTTAGTAATCCTTGTGGATATTTGTCTGAGGCCAGAACTTTCATGAGGCTTTAGGAGAAAAGTGTTCTATTGATCCCTGACCACACTTCCCTCTCTGAGAAACAATGCCAAGTGTTTCTGCACCACGCAGAGCAGAGCGGAAGGTACATTCACAGAGCCTTTTAAAATCAGAGGCTTTAGCCTGGAATTCATGGAGAGGTCTACAGTAGAGTGTCAAATGTCTTCAAACCCCTTGAAACTAGATGCAGAATCCACAGTGTATAAGGATATGTGTATTTTTCTCTTGGAAGGGTCTAGAACAGGATCAAAAACTATAGTCCCCTTGGCTAAATCCAGCTCCTGGCTTGTTTTTGTAAATAAAGTTTATCAGAACACAGCCAAGCCCATTTGCCAACACTGCCTATAACTGTACGCACTGCAACTTCAGCTAAGTTATTGCCACGGGGACCACATGGCCCACAAAACTGAAAATACTTATTACCTGGCCCTTTACCAAAAAAGGGGTTGATTCCTGGTCTAGAGCTGTGCTACCCAATACAGTAGCCTTTAACCACATGCCTCTATTTGTATTAAAATTATTAAAAATTTCACACCATTTAGAATTCAGTTTCTCAGTTGCACCAGCCTCCATGTGTGGCCTGTGGCTACCGTATGGGGCAGCACAGAGAACATTTTTATCATTTCAGAAAATCCTCCTAGACAGGGCTGGGCTAGGGCTTCCGTCAGATCCATGAAGGGTCCTGGATTCAAAGGTTACGGAATGCTAGGACAAAGTGGAGCCCGGTGGGTTCCTCTTCTCAGCTGCTTGGCCCAGCGGAGGCAGCCCAGCAGTGACGATGCTTGGTATCCTGGTGCAGGACCAACAGGGCAGAAGGAAGGACCTGCCCTCCCTCAGCCACATGATGGTGGCAAGTCTCCAAATCATTGGCCCTGAGAAGACAAAGGCTCCAGGCAAGGCCCAGGCAAGTCCTGGACAGGTGCAAGCAGGCTGCTGTAGCTGAGCGCACCTCCACGTGGCCACCTGGGCAGGGCTTCTGCCAGCTCCGCAGTCTGGGCGGCTGCTGGCTTCCTGTGGCCTGGCAGAGGGGCCCACAGATGTTAGCAGAGGCTAACAAGGGAGTCAGGTGTGGAGAAGCCGAGGCTGAGGCTGTGACCAAAGCCCACTGATCTGGCTCTGAACTGGACAACGGGGCAGTTTGTGCATCCAGAAAAGTGTGCGTTGCACCGACTTCTGGGACACTCAGAGTGGGGAGGCCAAGAGGGAAGGTGGGAGGGACCAGTAGGGGCAGCCTCTGCTGGGATTAACCCCGTGAAACATTGCGGCCACAGTGGGGGCCTGGGCCCTCTCTATCACTGGACTTAAGACACAGGATAATCCCATATTTAGGGATTTCCTGATAAATACTTGTTTCTTGGGCCTGTAACTGACTAACTGGGTAAACATGGGCAGATCTTTTAAATTCTCTGGATCTCACTGGGGACAGGGGAGATCCACTAGTCAAAAACTGGTGAAGATTTGGCTCTCAGGGAAATAAGTCAGCCACTCCCTCCACTGTAGATAGAGCCCACCTGAGTCACTCTCGCTGGACAGCCAACAGATGGACAGACAGGCTCCAAGAGGGCCCCCAGCCCCATTAGCCTGGGCGGCCCCGAGTCAGGGTGGCCTCCTCACCATCACGACTCTGGATGTTGCCGGACCCATTTCCAGATGGCATCGAGGCCCTGCTCTTGGTAGATCCCCTTGGCTGATGTCCCTACAAGGCAGTTATCAAAGCCAGCGTGATCCTCCTCCGCCCTCCTAGGGAGAGTGAGAAGTGCAGATAAAGAGCTGAACTGCTGCTGGGGATTTGGGAGCAAGGTGAAGTCAGGTGAAGAGTGTCAGCACATCACTGCTGCTGCTTCAAGGAAAAGATCAAAAAAGGCCAACCGTCAAAGCCCAAGATGACAGGAGATACTAGGTGTGTAATCCCCCGGGGCAAGAGTGTGGGCTGCGGCCGAGGACAGGAGGGAAGGGGATCAGCTTGTGTTAAGTGCTGACTGTATGCCAGCCACTTTACATACATCATCTCATTTAATCCCCACAGCAGCCCCATGGACGGACGCTGCTATCTCCACCTGACAGGTGCTCGAGCTGTGACTCAGGGATTTTGTGCTCAGCTTAAGGCTACTTAAGGCCAGGAATTTTCACTTGGCTTTTCTGTTTCGAAAGACTATACTGTTCTCCTGCACTGCACTCCCTACCAGACTCCTGGAGTAAAGCAGAGATGGGTGACTCATGGGCAGGTGAACTGGAGCTAAGTCAGTGGTAGGGAGGACCCTCATGAAGCCTGCCTTGGTGTCACTGCCCCTCCAGGCTGGTGTGGGTCATCCAGGGAGGCAACAAGAGATGTGTCCAGAACATCTCAGCTAAGGTTGCCAGAAAAAATTAAGGATGCCCAGTTAATTTGAATTTTAATTATTCAAGTTTGTAAAATTTCAGAAGAAAAGTTAGTATAAGTCTATCCCAAATATTTCACGGGATAGACTTATACTAAAAAGTTATCCACTATTAATCTGAAATTCAAACTGAATGGAGTATCCTGTATTTTTCCTTGCATCCCCATTTCTGGTGCTGATTCCCCAGGAACCCTGACCCCACTTACCTCCTCCTGACACACAGATTCGCCCCGTCCTGCTCTGCCTGGCTTGGACTGCCCACCCACTCCAGGGGGTCCTAGCCTCGCCTCTGCTATTCCAGGGAGTGTCCATTTGACAACTCTCTGCACCCTGTAACACGTGCACTGAGATGCAGATCCATGTGCACTTGGGGTTATGCTATCTGTGTAGTTCTGTAGTCTGGTTAACAAGGCTGACATTTTTCTGTGTTAATAAAAGCAGGCCTACTTTGTTCTTCATAATGAATATCAGAGAGGAAGCCATTGTGGTTTGCCTGTACCACAATTATTTAACCAGTCATCTTCTGTGGACACTTAAGTGTGTTAAGAACATTCTTATACATACAACTTAAACCCTCATCTAATTATCTTAGAGTGAATTCTTGAAAGTGCAATTGCTGGGTCAAAGAGTGGGTCAGTTTTACGTTTTAATACATAATTCCATGGTGTCCTTAGAAAGATTCTGCTGAGGCACACCTCCACCCACCAGGCTGGAGCGGGCCCATTCCCTCTCTTTACCTATGTTGTGCATTTCAAGTCAGTTTCATTGATTAAAATGGGTGCAACGAAATCTCATTTGTGGTTATAATTTGCATCTCTCTGATGATAGGGAAGGTTGAGCACCTGTCATCACTGTCTGGACTTTTGTAGATCATTTTGTAAATTGCCTGTCCCTGTCTCTGCCTACTTTTCTTTTGGGGTGTTAGTACTTTTCCCTTTCCTTTTTGCGAGTGGTTTTGCATATCAAGGATACTAATACATTGAGTTTCCTTTTGATGTGCAGCAGTTTTCATTTTTATGTCACTAACTTTTAAATTTTAAATTTTTCTTTTATAATAAACTGTTGGTATTATAATTAGAAAGACCTTTTCCATGCCAAGACCAGCTAAATATTCATTTAGATGTTCATCTTAGTCTTTTAGCTTTCTATTTTTACATTTCACTTTTAAATCCTTCTAGAATTCAGCTGTGTCAGTCTTGGCTTCTGTGACTCTCTTTCTGTCTCAGACTCTCCAGTGCTTGCTGTGTGTCCTTCTGTGTCTGTCTTCCAGTGTGTGGAAGCCTCTGACTTGCCCGATTTCCACCCCTCTCCCCTACAGCCTGTCTCTCCCCAATGTTTCTAGTCTTGCTGCCATTTAGATGTCGTTTCTCCCACCTCCAGCATCGAGGCTTCACACCTTCTCCACGCACAGCTCTCAGAGATCGTATGGGACGGTTTCTGCCTCTTCCAGGCTGATCAGCAGGTAGACAAGAGTCATAAGCAGATCAGAAATGTCAGGTAGACGGCAGTCTCTGCAGGCTTTAATGCCTAACCCTGGTTGCACCTTTTGCATTTTAACAGCATTAATCTTAAGCAGCCACTCTGACACTTCATTTCATGAAGGAGATCCCATGTCTGAGGGCTGGGTCTCGGTCAGTTAGAGCTATATAATCAGCTAGATCTAAAAACAAGTACTTAGTGGGGAGGGTGTAGCTCAGCAGTAGAGTGCACACTTAGCATGCATGAGGTCCGGGTTCAATCCCCAGTGCCCATTAGAAGAAGTAAACCTAATTACCCCCTCCCCCAAATAACTAACTAACTAAATTTTTTTTAATTTAAAAATAAAATAAAAACAGGTATTTTTGTTTAGCTAAATCTAAGTTCCATCTTGGGTTCTCATTCTCAAATACATAAGAGCCTTCCTTAAAAATCAGACCTGTTCTATTTCACTTATTATCTCCACATAGATTCTAGAAGGATGAGGAACACGTATTTTTGCAAACTCCCTGGCAGCCATAAGGGGAGGGGCAGCATAGTACAATGATTAAGACCTCAGGTTCTGGGTTGCAGCATATCTGGAATCAAATATCATCTCTGCCACTCATTTACTGTGTGACCTTGGGCAAGTTGCTTCATTTCTCTGAGCATCTGTAAGATCAGGGTAAGAATAATACTTCACAGAATTGTGAGGACTAAGGAAGAGAACACACAAGTCACATGATGTACTCAGCACAGGGACTGGCAAGTTGTCTGTGCTCCATAAATGTCAACGAATTAATGAAGTCACCTTCATCCTGACCTCCCTGGCCTGGGATTATTTCTGGAGATGGAAGAAAAGAGATGTCAATTCCATAGGTCAGAATCCCAGCCCTACCCCAGCCCCTCGGCTCCTGAGTTTGCATGAAGTCCTCAACCCAGTTGTTCATGGTGTGTCTGGGCTTATAAACAGACCGTGACTTCTGTGAGGGAGGAGCAGAGGAGTCTCCGTATCCATGAGCCCCAGCACTGCCCGTTGGGGTTGCTGGCCCTGTCACCTGGTAGATTGGAGCTTATGAAGCCAATCCCAGGAACTTAGTCTTTTCATGGTCTCTTTTCTTTGTATCAGAGATGGTGGCTTTAGAGCTAATGGCACGAGTGACACATTCAGCAGACCCTAGACTTTGGGGTCATGGACTTGAAAGCTGTGACTGTCTCCAGACACACACATACATGCGTGCACACACACACACACACACACACACACACACTCACAGAAACACAATACTTTTCTGTATTTTTTAAAATATAATTCAGATGTCCTGAAGTCTACCCATGAACCATTGGTCCACCTGAAAAACTGAGCCCAGTGAGGCTGACATCACACATAAAGTTAATGGTAGAAGTTCTTTCATTTACTGAGCTGATACGTCTTGAGAGCCTACTGTGTGCAGTCCTTGATGTTTCAGCCAAGCCTCTTCTTCACAGTCACAATTTGCCCCCTCTACCCCTATCCGTCCACACTCCCAAAGGGAACAGAACAGGGGGGAGGAAGAGGAAGAGCTCGATTTAGTGTCACTTCTTGGTGAGCTTTTGCTCCCAGTTGCAAGGTCAGTAATGTCATCTCTTTCTAAAGACCACAGCCTAGTAAAACGGGGTCAGACACACGCATCTTGGAGGGACCGGCAGATGGAGATGGAGCTCCGTGTGTCATTCTGCCAGGAGACAGAGGCAGGTTCAGGACAGAGTGTGCTTTCCTGGCTTTTGGAGCAGGGAGCAGGGCTGAGGTGATCATGTCACTTTGCACACAGGGAAATTGAGGTCCAGAAATGGACCCTTCCTGGTTTCATTCCCTCCTGTAATCAGACCTGCTGATTCCCCTGTCCTGGCCTCTCAGACAATTTCCTCGTTCCGAAAGAGCTCCCCCATCCTGGGGCATTCCACAGACAGCTCAGAATTGGGCTAATGGACGCTCTTTGACCGTATACACATAGACACTGAATATGCAGTTTTCACCACTCAGCCCAGCCAGGCCAGAACAGCGTGTCTGGCAGGGGGCCCCTTCTTGGGGGGAGGTGATGAACGGCCATTCCCTCTGCCCAGGAGGGGACTGTGTGTGCCTCCTTCCTGAGCGAACCCACTCCATTGCTGAGGGCTCTGCCTTGGGAGTGGGAGAGCATTCCTTTTAATCAGTACAGTGGCGGAGTAAATGAAGACACACAGATGTGACATTTGAGACAAATTGGGCAGCGCCTCTCAATAAGTGGGGAATCAGGATGAATTTCATTTCACGTCCTCAGTAATCCCACAAACAGTTCATCATATGCAGTGATATTTACCCCTTTGGGGAAGAATATTTACATAGCTTGAAGATGATATATCATGCCAGATTCCAGTGTCCTGACCTTCCCCAGGTCAGGGGGTCAGAAGATACAGTGATGAGGGGAATAGAGCATCCACAGGTGGCTGGATTACATGCAGGTGAGGTGCGCATCCACTTTACTTCTCCGTCCCTGTTTGTTCATTCATTTGACGAATGTGTACTGCAAACCTGCTCTGTGCCAGGTCCCAAGGTAGACTTTGAGGAATATGAATGAATCACCTTCGAGAAGCTCTGAGACCTAAAATTGTTGGAGAGGAGTGAGTAAGAGCAGAGGAACAGGGCTCAGGAGAGGTAGGTGTAAACCCTGACTAGCCATGACACCTTGGGCCTCTCCCAACCTCCTTGAGCTGATTTTTTGCAAAAGAAAAAACTGTAAGGCCCACCCCAATGGCTTGTAATGAGGACTCAAAGACTGAATGCCTGGAAATTGCCTGGCCCAGAGTCTCTATTCATGAAACACCAAGTCCTCGGCCACGTGGAGAAAGTTGCTCTCATGCCTGGTTGGGTGTCTGGAGATCAAGTGCCACGTCCCCACTGTGTGACCTTGGGCAAGGCACTGAGCTTCTCAGCTGCCTCCTATGGGACATGGGGTAACCTCTGCCTTTCGAGGGGGGTGTGAGCATTAGTGGTAAGGCACAGAAAGCACCTGGCACCACTTTGGGCACATAGTAGGCACTCAGTCAAAGGAAACTCTTAGAATAGGGGCTGGTGTATTTTGGAGGAATGAAAAGAAAAATTCTTTCCTATGACAAAACCTTTGTCAAGCCTTGTGGGTCTCCAAGAGTGAGGAATGTCACCTATTTTTTGTTTCTTCTTTTGTGTCATCAGGGCTTGGCACACAGTAGGGACACTGCAGTACTAACCAGTGCTTGCCTCTCCTAACCTGGATCTCTGCCAGCCCACAGAGGGCTTTTGTGCAAATTAGCACAAGTGGCCACCCTGAGGGGACACAGCCCTGTGAGTGTGCAGCTTAGTGGATGGAGTGCAGGCTTGATTTTTAGTTCTCATCACCCCATTGCCTGGGCACCCTTTTGCAGCGCTCTGCCTGAATAGCTGCCCATGGCAGCCTTGCTACAGGGCCTTCCTCCTAGGAGTCCACAGTCACCCATGATACAAAGAATCATTAGAGGCTGAGTGCAAGGATCTTGGAGAGCTTTTACTTAAAACCATCTAATTACTTCCCGAATGGAGCACAAACTCCTTACCTGGCCATGAAAGCCCTGGGCATCCACCCCACCTCCACCCCTTTCTTCCTTCAGCCACATTGGCCTGGTCTTCAGATGCACTGCACTCTGTCTTGCCACTCATCCCTCAGACATGCTGGGTCCCTTCTCCTGAACCTTCCCTCCCCTACATGGCCACTCTTCGCTGCCTCTTTGTCTCCTTCCAGTCTCTGTTTAAACCAAATCTAGGGGTTGCCCAACACTCCTGTTACTCTCCTTCTTAGCTCCCTGTGTGTCTCCTTCCATCACATGGGTCCCTTGTGTATTGCCTTCTCCCCTCCAGTGTGTGCTCCCAGATAGCCAGAACACACAGGGGAGAAGCAAGACTGAGCTGGGGGAAGAATCGACTCCTGGATCAGCCACTTGGCAGCCAGTGTAGGACTTTGAGCAGGTCACTTAACCACCTGTGACTTCCGCTGTCACAGGGACAATGGTAATAATAATAATCCCTACTCCATGGATTATCGCTGGGAACAAATGAGACAACACGTGTCAAGGGTTCCTAACAGTCCTGGTGTGGAATAGACTCTCAGAAAGCAGACGTGCGGGCTGTTATGACCCATGTTCACAGCTGTGCCTAGCCCGGGGTCTGACACTTGGTAGATGCTCAATAAATAATGATTAAATAAGTGAATAGGATATTTCACCCAAGGTAAAAGATCCAGACAAGGAAAGAGATTTACTCAAGGTACCTGGGACTATATTCCATTGCATCCAAGGTGCCCTCAGTTATAAGATGCAGCTTTGTTGGATGTACCATTAAGAAAGAGAAACGTGCTGCCAATTAAAGTACGACGTGCCATCGATTTTAAGACGTCCCAATTTCAAACATATGAAAGTGTAGAGAGAAATGTGTTCCCTAGAACTGTGAAACATGGTAACTGCTTAATTGCTTTTGATCACCCCCAGCCTTGCTCTTTGCTCTGACCTCTTCTCTGACCCAGGACTCTCCGACAGTCAGGGCTTCTCCTTTTCAGCATTCAGGCGGTGGCTCTCGCTGGACATGCGATCACCTCTTAATGTATTCTCTGGGCCCCAAGTCTCATTACTTCTCAATTTTCTCCATTGAACTCTATTGAACACCTATTAGCACAGGTCTTCAGCTGATAAACGATCTTCTCGCGGGAGGCAGCGGGATGCCCTGATCTTGATCCTGCCTCCTGTATCTGTGCCCAAGTCAGGGGAGCCCATAGCATCTAAACATGGTTCCCTCAGGACCACTGCCAGCCCCTCCTCCAATGACCCCAAGGCACTAAGGACATCACTGGGTGGGGACCTGGATGTAATTCTCCCATTTGAGTAGGAGGTGGGAGGGTCAGCCTTCAACCACTGCCCTGACCTGACTATAACTGGACACACACATCTGTCTCCTTCCTGGGGACCTGGGTCAGGTGATCTCATCAGAGCTTCCTCAACTGACCTTCACCCTGGAGGGTCAGGGGATACGTGCCTTTCTGCTGCCTCTTCCATGGGGGCACTTACCTCCCATCCCAGGAGCTGAGCAGCAGTGGGAAGAGAACGTGTCCAGGTAGTTGGTATCAGATGGGATGTTCCCATCCACCTCTTCCTATTAATTGATGACTTGGGGTGGGGGGTGATTAGCCACTGTTTTGGAGTATTCTTTCCAGCTCTTCCCTTCATTAGTGTGGATAATTGAGGGTTGAACTCCTTGACATTCCATTTGAACAGCAGGAGAGGAAAGCACTCAGGGCGTTGGTAGGAGATTCTGATTTGGAGACCTGGTGATGGGCAGGTTACACCACGCTGAATGACAGGCGTTGTTTGCCAGTTCTGTATCCGCATACATGCCCTGGGTCCCTGAGCCCAGGGCCTCTGAGATGAAGAAAACAGGGGGCCCAGGTCTTGTCGAGCGGCCTCGACGTGACATGTTCAGCAGTGCAGTGGGAGCTTTGTAGGACATTGACACATCACCAGCTGGCGAGCGAGGCCTCAGGAATCCCCACTGTACAGAGAAGGAAGTCAAGGCCCAGAGAGGTTAGTTACCTTGCCTGAGGTTATACAGCACCTGAGGGTTATGAGCAGTTTGAAAACTGGTTTGGTTCCAAAGCCCACCTCTTGCCACTCGGTGCTGCCTCCCCAGATGAGTTCCATACAGTTTCCCAAGTTCCACATCTTCCGACCCCACAGAAAGGAGGGGCCCTGGAGAGGCAGGGGGCGCAGGACATGATGCTGGAGCGCCTCCCAGGACCTACCGGCCCCAGCCTAGTCTTGCTGAGGCCACTGATGCTGCCTGAGACCCTGTCTTGCAGACAATGGCTTTCCTTCCCTGCTTTTCAACCTTCCTTCCAGCTCTTCACGTCCAGCCCTCCATTAAGACCTTTATCCAGCACATTTTCGGAGTCATGCCGATTGGACTTGATAGTGCATTAAATTACAGGAGTTAGTCTTGTGAAGTGGAGGGGGCCGGGGAACGAGCAAGCCAAGCACGTTGCAGCCTCAAGGCCTCTGCACATTCTGTTCCCTTTGCCTGTACTTCTGGACCCTGGTGGCCCCATGGCCCTCTTCCTGGGGACCTCTTCCTGTTCAGGTGTCTGCTGAAACTGCCCTTGTCAAAGAGGCCTTCCTGACCACAGGAGTTAACACAGCCACCCCAGCCCATCACTTCCCGTCACCCCCTGATGTATGATACAATTATTTGTTTACTTGCCTACTGTCTGTTTCCCCTACCAAAGGTGAGTTTTCTGGAGTCAGGGTCTTTTTGTCTCTTTTGCATTGTTATTGTTCTCTGCTGAATCCTTAGCTTCTTAACAGGTTATGACCTATGTTAGGTGCTTAAGAAATAGTTGGTGAATGAATGAAGGAATGAATGAATGAAGTCAAAGGCCAGAAGAAAGAAAGAGTGTCTGTATTTGAGACATGCAAGGAATCCTGAGGTGGGGAACCATGTGTAAAGCATGAGAAATGGGGGCGGCAGGAGCTGAGCTGGACAGGGGTCAGGGGTCAGCTCGTGCAGGGCCTGGGAGGCCCCGGAAGGAGCCTGGGGCTTTATTCACAGAGGGAGCCCATTACCAAAGGGTCTGAAGCAGGGAGGTGACTCTGAGATTTCTGCTTTAGAGATGATGAGGAGGGCAGGGGGAACCAGAGGCAAAGGAGCCGGTCACAGGTGGGGACCATTATCCAGCTCAGAATGTGCCCAGACCTTCATCAGTACCGGGGAGAGTGCCAGGACAAGGGGAGAGCTATCCTCGGGCTCACCCCACCCTGCCCACATTCCCTGTGGATGGGGACCTAAGCTGCTGGAAGAAAAGGAATGTCCCACATGTGGAGCAGCTTGGCTTTCCTGATGGCTTAAGTGAAACTATTTATGATAGTCTTGTCTGGTCTACAGACATTCATGATGTAACTGCAACCCACTGAACAAGCTCACCTTAGGAGTCCCAATGACAGGGAAGGGTATTGCTCAGTGGTAGAGTGCATGTCTAGCATGCATGAGGTCCTGAGTTCAAACCCCAGTACCTCCATTAAAAATAAATAAATAAACCTAATTACCACGCCCTCTCCCCCAAAAAACCCAAACAAGCAAAAAAAAAAAAAAAAAAAAGAAAAAAGAAAAAGTTGTAGTGAATAGTTGAATGTTCAAGGACTGTGGTCTCCAGTTATAAGCAATGTTGATGAAGCTGTAGAGAGCACACTTGGAAATTTTGCAGAGGATTCAGAGCAGGGAGGAAGAGCAAATGCATTGGACAGCGATCATTGTAAGGATGGCAATGAAAGCTAACATCACTTCAGCTCTTATCAGGTGCCAGGTACTCTTATAAGTGCCTTACATTTTAACATTAAATCTACACAACAGTCCTATGAGGTAGGCACTATTATTATCCCCATTTTGCTGATAAGGCACAGAGAGGTTAAGTAACTTGCTTGAGGTCACACAGCTCATTAAGAGGTAGAATGTGAGTTTGAACCCAGGATTTTTTACTTCAGCCTGCAAAAAATAAAATAGTTTCACAAAGCTGGGACAATTGGGTCAAAATAAAGTATTCCACTACAATTGACAATAATGCCAAGGTTTTTACTTTGAAAGATCTAACAACAGGAAATGATGCACTAATCTATATTCAAATGTAAATAGAAACCATCCAAAAGAAAGAAACACAGCTGACGTTGAATCATATTATGCCAAATATGGCCGGAAAGGATTAATCTCGATATTATGTAACCAGCCCCGAAGTGGTAAGAAAGCTATCTGGAGTTCACACCAGAGGAAATAGAGTCAGCAAGTAAGCACACAGGAAAGCTATTCAGTCTTGCTAGTAATCAAAGTAATTTCAATTAAAACAATGAAACAACACTTTATCCCTAGTAAATTAGCTAGAAGAGCCTTGTGAGGACATGATACAGTGCTGGGTCGTTGCAGAGAAATGGAATGCTCACACATTGCTGGTGGCGATGGAAATTAGTCCTTTGGGAATCCAATTTGACAACGTGTATCAAGAGTCATAAAGTGCTCCTGTCATTTGACCCAGTAATTCCCCTCCTGGGATTATATCCTACAGAAATAATTCAACAGAAGAAGAAAGTTATATGCATGAAAGTGTTGATTTCAGCATTATTTATAATGATGAAAAATTGGACACTGTAAAAACGTCCAACAATAGGGGACTGGCTAGGAAATTATGGTATATCTACCTGATGGATTTATGCAGCTAATTACAATTATAATAGCATTATTTAGTGATACAGAAAGATGTCTATGATCTTTTTCAGTGAAAAAAGCAGAATACAGAATTATTTCCCCATATTTATTACCACCATGGAAACTAGGTCTTATATGGACAGGGACAGGATGGAAATAAAAAAGGAAATAATTGATATGGGAGGGCAGTGGGACTGTGGTGATTTTTTAATTTTAAGTTCCACTTTATGAGTTCTCTAGTGCTGACTATGTGATAAAGAGCAAATAGAAAATTCAGAATCAAAGAGTAAAGCAAAATCAACAGCAATGAAGTCCTGGTGTCTGTGAAAACTACATAGAAATTTCATTTGGCTGTGATTGAGGTGAGCTGATTATCATATGGCTGGATGGATAGACGTATAGACTCCCCACATAATAAAGGAATGATCAGGACAAGGTGCTTTCAAGGGTCATGGACTGTATCTCCCATAAGACCCAGCACAGAACAGGTGTTTGGGAGAAACGAACGAGGGACGTAGTGATGATCCCACAAAGAACAATTAAAAGGAAGACCTGGAAGTGACTTGATAATTTGTCATGGAAAAGACAAATAAATGTTTTTTCTGGATTACTCCAAAGAGAACAATGTCCAATGAATAGATGTGCCCAGCGCCCAGCAGGAGCTCGGGAAATCTTGGCTGAGCAGAAGAATGCAGGGTCTTGGGAGAGTGGGAGAGTTCATGGGTTCTGCTCCGAGGTCCAGAGAGAAACAAGAGGAGGCCTGTGTTCCTGAGAAGATGCCCCTCTGAGCAGTGAATTTCAGCCAAGAATCAAGAAGAAATTTTCCATGGCCTTCATTGTCATAAGTTGGAGTAGGCTGCCTTGTGAGGTAGTGAGTTCTCTATCTCTAGAGGTGATCAAGCAAGGGTTTGATTTATCAAGGTCTGCTAGAGATGCTGTTAACATACCTCTCAAACTAGTGTATATTTAACATTCTATCAATGGTACAATGCACTCCTATTTTATTCACCACTGAGAAAGAAAAAAACACATGCAAGCACACACACACACAGAGATGGAGAGAAAGAGAGAGGGAGGTGAGTCAAATGCAAATGGACTTTTGTTAAAAAAAAAAACAAAACAAAACAACAGAGCAGGAAACTTCAGAAACAGGTTATGCCAGTGGCCAGCCACACTAGATTGAACTCCTGGACCCCAGGTACAGGCACCCAGGTTCTTTTCCTGCTGAAATTTCTTTGATGCAAGAAGCTTGGCTGAACTGGATAGGCTGTTTCCCTAGACGTCTTCGAAAATTCACGACAAATCTCAGAGTTGCTAATTCAATGGCTCTGTGATCCTGTAACTCATGACTTTAAATCAGCAACTCCCCATCCATTAATTCGATTGACTTTGATTCCCAAGCATTTTCTAATCTCTAGTGTTGCCCTGGGCCCTGCCAATCAAGTCCCTGTAACAGTGAGACTGCAGTGATACAGGCACATGGCCAGTCCCCCCATCCTACAACCCTCTCCTGACCCGCATTCTAGCCCCGGTGGAACTGCTGCAGCCCTGCATGATCCAGGAAGCTGCAGAGGGCTTGAGAAGGCAGGGCAGCCTCACCTGGGGCATCAGCCTTCCTCAGGCACGGGTAAGCCTAGAGCCAGTGTCTGCAGTGCCTGCTCCTGCCTTTCACCTACCTAGTCTCCCACCCTTTTCTGGAGGCAGGGGGAAACAGGAAACAGCCGGGACAGTAGAATGAGCTTGTAGTTTTGGAACAAAATAGTTCTTGTGTTCATCTGTCATGCATTGTGTGTTACCTGGGGAATGCTTTATAATAGCTCAGAGCCTCAGTTTCCTCATCTGTAAAATAGACTTAATATATGAGCACAGAGAGATAACTGCCGTGTTCATCTATCACCAAGCCCAGAGGGGTAGAGTTTACTTCCTCCTCCGGTTCCCTTCTTGCTCTGGGACCATGTGAAACTCTTCTAAGGCCTCCGTGTCCATCTAAAATGGAAGGTGAGATATGGGAAGATTCCCCACCTGCCTTGGGAAATATGTCTAGGGGGCTGTGGTTTCAGCAGCTTCACCTTTCCTGAGCCAGGGAGAGTGTCCACTTTTCTGTGCTGCACTCAGCAGTCTTGGAGAACAGCAAAGATGCTGCTTCGAGGCAGCACATGGACTTCTTGGCTTCTGCCTGAGGCTTCTTGGGACACAGAGCATATTTCCTGGTCCCTCACTGTCCAATCAAGCATCAAGAGGAGAAAATGTCACAAACAGTGTAAAAGTTATTGAAAACCTAGCTTTTTGGTCCATCCATCCATCCATCCATAAATACGCCTTGAATATCTACTCTGAATGGGGCCTGGGAAAACACAGATGGGCAAGACCTGGTCCTGGACTTGCACAGTCATGATCTAGGTGGGGAGACAGATAAGAAATCAAACAGCTGTGTTGCAGTGTGATCACTACCTGAGGGAGGGGGCAGGCGGCATGGTGGGCGCTTGCTTGGTGGGCTCCGTACCACCCTCTGCTGGCGAATCTCCTGGCTGAGTCAGCAGCCCCCTCAGCTCCCCGGGGTAAGAGTTTGCCTGGCGTGTTTGAAGAACAGCGATGCGGCAGCGTGGCCAGAGTAGAGCAAGTGGTGGGAGACAGGTAGGATTTCATGAAGTCAGAGAGAGTAATGGGCCAGGTCTGGCACAGCCTCCGCGCTGTGGGGAGGACTTGGCTTTTACTCTGAGCATAATGGGCCCCACTGGCGGGTTCTGAGCAGAGGATGGCCTGATCCGACCTACAAAGGAGGGCAAGGGTGAGGGCGGGGAGACTGGCAGGCATCAGCTGCAGAGATGCAGGGGACAGATAGATAAGAGACCCACAACAAGGGCAGTAGCAGTGGAGGGCGTGAAAAGTGGGCCAGTTCCAGGTAGATTTTGCAGGTGGAGCCAACAAAGTTGGTTGGCGGGTTGGATGTGGGGTGTTAGGGAGAAATCAAGGTGCCTCCAGGAGTTTTGGCCGGAGTAGCTGGCAACGTGGAGCTGCTCTTGACCGAGGTGGGGAAGCCCCTGGTGGCCAGGCTCAGGGGTGCCGAGATGGGGAGCTCTGTTGGGACTGTGAGGTGGGAGGTGCCTGCCAGGCATCAGGAGGACCTGGTGGGTAGGCAGTTGGATGGAGAACCTGTCTGCAGGTATAAGTTGGAGCCTCCCAGCCTGCAGATAGTGTCTGAAGCCATGGGTTAGACGAGATGACCGAGATGGAGTAGAGATAAAATAGAGGGGTCCTCTTTACTCCCCCAAACTGCATTTGCCTGTGGTATTCAGAGAAGGCCCATCACCCCTTTTCCAGGGTGTGCCGCTGGGAACCAGTTATGTCAGTTCCCCAGTTCTTGCAGTGGCTGGAGCTTCAATTCCTTCCAGAGATCGAGGGGAGAGGGCAGGCCAGCCTGCAGAGCACGGAGAACCAGGGACAGCATTGAACTTGGCAAAGGATAGCTGGTCCCCACCCCGAGGGGCTTACTGGCTCCCTTCATATCTTCCTGAAGCAGGTGCAGGTGCCCAGTGCCCAGGAGGGGCTCGGGAAATGTTGGCCGAGCAGAGGAATGCAGGGTCTCGGGAGAGCGGGAGAGCTCTCATGGGTTCTACCCTGAGGTCCAGAGAGAAACATGAGGAGGCCTGTGTTCTGAGCAGCAAGACAGGTGGTATGCGTGCCTGGGTGCAGGATGCTGGTGGCAGAGAGACAAAGGATCGCCCGCAGCACGGGGAGAGAAGCTCATCTCTGCCTGGCGGGCACCTGCTGCCCAGGGAACTTTGGATTGAAAAATCCCTAACGTGCATGACGGTGAGTGATAATACTTGAAAGGAAACCCGCGACATCTTCTTTCAAAGCCACGTTCCCCAGAATGCCAATCTAAGCTCGGCTCCCATAGCTGTGCCTTTGGAGATGTCCCCGAATGCTCAGTCAGCTTGCCGAGGCGAGCTCACGGAGGACAGTTAGTGAAACTGCAGCTTGGGCTTGGCCTTGGGCTTTTTTTGCTAAAGGGTAAGCATTGGTTCATAAAAGGGAGGCTTTGGGGACACATCACAGGTGGGGGCCCCAGGAAAACAATGGCCGGTGCTGGTCACAGTGAAATGCACCCAAGCTCAGAGAGAGGCACACGGGTCACGTCTATTCCCAAGCCCTGATAGCTATTAGTGAAAGAACTGTTTGGGATTTGGTGATACTTCACTGGTTTCATTTATGGGACTGTATATTTTTGATGGAGAACCAGGTACTCATTTAACACATATTTATTGAGCTCATACTGTGTGCCAAATGCAATTTGAAATTTGGGGCTTAAAGCAGTAAACAAAACAAGAGCCCTTTTGGAGATTACATTCGAGAATACGGAGCAGATAATGGACAAACCAAATGGGTGAAATATTTAGGATACAGATGTTGATGAATGCAGAGCAAACTGAAAAGAGAAAGGGGGTAGGATGGGCTCAGGGTGTGGAGGTTACAATTTTAGATTGGGTAACCCAGGAATCCTCCTTAGGAAGATGTTAATTGTGTAAAGACTTGAAAGAGGTGAAGAAGTGAGCCAGGAGGATGTCTGGGGAAAGAGTGACCCAAGTAGCAGGAACAGCAAGTGCAAAGGCCCTGAGGTGGGCCTGACACATACAAGGAACAGTAAGGAGTCAAGGGTGGCTAGAGGGGATGAGTGGTCATAAGGTGAATAGGAGGCAGAATCAGAGAGGCCACCAGCCAGGTGACATAGGCCCTGATAGAATATTCTACAACTAGAAGAATACATTCAGCCATTCCACCTAAGTTCCCAATTGGATGAGGAAACTGACCTCAACCAGGCCAAGTGGTTTGTCCCTAGTCTAGCTGTGAGGAGCTGACATGTTTCTAACACTCAGGTCCCTTGACGTTCAGATTATTCTTTTTTATTCAACTCATTTCATCGTTTAGAAAATGTTTATAGACATTGCATTCACGATTGGAAAAGAACAAAAGACAAAACTGGTGGAGAGGCCCAGAGAACTAGCGTGAGGAAAGGATGGACTCTCACGAGAGGATGCTCATAGACTGTCTTTGTTTTTATTCCCCATCTGATGAAAGCATTTAAAAACATCACCCCAGAGCAGGTGAATTCGAAAATTGCACCTCTTGGGGAGCGATGGCAATGTTAGCTATTTTGTGGTTTCATTGGTAGTGGTTTCATTGGTGTATACATCTATCAGAATTAATTAAATCGTACATTTGAAACGTGTAGTTTACTGTACGGGAATCACACCACAATAAAGGTGTTTAAAAAAAATCACCCCAGAGCAGGTGGAAATTGGGACTTCTGATGCTCAGTTTACCAGGCTGACTTCTGGACTTTGGACAATTTTGACATTTGTTCACTTCCAGCCAACTTTACATCTAGAAGTTATTAGACAGAGTTATTAGACTAGGGCTCAGCCTCCAGTGGGAAAAGAAGCAAAGCGTGTAGTAATTTGATCAGGAATTGCTGGCATAGTGCAAGGCAGTGGGGATTCACTGGTGATCAAAAGCAGCCTTTGCCCGAGCCTCATGGAGCTCCAGGCTCAGCTGGGGGTTGGGCCAGGAGTCACGCACAGGGACCAGGGCTGTGATGCAGCTGACAGGGCACTGTCGGGGTGCAGAGGATGGGTGTCGAGCCAGACTTAAGGTGGGTCGGTTACAGAAGATCTCCGAGAGAAAGCAGAGGCCCAGGGGATGAGAAGGATCCTCTAAGAGGCAGAGGGAGGCTTGTAAACAAATCAATGAGAGTCATGTGATGGGCTCTGGCAGTTGTCAACCTGGATTCAGATCCAGCTCCATTGGTTATGACCTTTGCGACCTTGGGGAAGTCATTGCATCTCTCTAAGCCTCACTTTCCTCATCTTTAGAGTAAAGAGAACAATAGAACTTTACAGACTTATTATGAGGATTTTGCAATAGGAGAATGCAGAAAAATGCTTCTCTTATGTTATAAATGCTCCATAGATGGTATGTGTCATTATTACAGTCCCGGATGGTAGGGTGCTGTGGAACGCAACTCGCTACCTGGGCTCTGCTTCCTAGAGGTGGTGTCCCCTTAAAAAAAAGTCTAAGGAAAAGTCTTAAGGAAGAACAGCCTCTTAAAGGAAGAGGCTCAGGGCCAGTGAGCTGAGGGAGGGGGAAAGACATAGAGAGGGAGGCATTCCAGGTGAAAAGGGCAGCCTGAGCCAAGACTCAGTGGCAAAGGCCAGCATGGTGGGTGTGAAAAACTCTATGTGGTTCAGTGTAAATAATGAATTAATAATAATTAGAAGGGAAGGAAGGAGTCAAGATGGTGCTTAAAAAGAGGCAGGGTCTGGACCATAGAGGCCTGTGTGAGCGTTAAGGATCTGAATGTTGTCCTGCAGACCACAGAGAGCCACTGAACAGCATTTAGAAGTGAGGAAGTGGCATGATTAGACGTTTTGAAAGATCACTGGGTGGTTTGTAAAGGTTCAAAATGGGAAGTGGGGGCTCTCCTAGGAAAACGATGCATTGGTCCAGGTGTGAGATGATGTGGCCTGAGCTGGAATAACAGTAATGCAGATGGAGATGGAGAGGAATGGCGAGGGTTGAGTCACAGAGGAATGAAATCAGCAGGACTTAATGTTTATTAAATTCGGTGAGGGGAGGCAAGAGGCAATGAAAGGAAAGAAAGATTCAGAAAATTCTAGGTCAATCAGTTTTAGGAAAGACACTCCAAGTGGATTTAGGATTTATGAGATTTTATGTGTGGATTAGTCAGGGTTTTCCAGAGAAACAGAACCAAGAGGACATAGATGTATATTTCTTATAGGAAATTGACTCTTATGGTTACGTGAGAAGTCCCACAATCTGCCGTCTGCAAGCTGGAGACCCTGGAGAGACAGTGGTGTGATTTCGTCTGAGTCCGAAGGCCTGAGAACCAGGGGAGCCTATGATGTAAATCCCAGTTCAAGAGGAGGGGAAGGTGAGTATAATGTCTCAGCTCAAACGGCGGGGCAGGAAACAAAGGGGCACGTTCCTCCTTCCTCCACCTTTTTGATGTATTCAGGCTCTTACCATTTGGATGAGGCCTCACCACACTAGAGAGGGCAGTCTGCTTTACTGGATCCACTAGTTCAAATGCTGATCCCCTCCAGAAATGCCTTCACAGACACACCTAGAAATCTTGTTTAATCTGGACAGCTCGTGGCTAGTCAACACATAAAATTAACCATCACGAGGTGGTAGTGGGCACCATGAAAGAGCATGAGGTCCCCTAGGGAGAGGCCGTCTCAGTAGGGAGAGTAGGGGGCAGAGCTGGGAGCCCTGGGAGATACCCAGGGAGGCAGAGGAAGAGGCTGACACTGACAGACCATCATGGAGGCCCTGGGGGAGCCGGGAGTCAGGTGCATGGGTCCCAAGGGGTCAGGGCCTCCAGGCGAAGGGGGAGTTGCAGTGGTCAGTGTAGCCGAATGTCAGTGTCTGCTGGACCTGGCTCCCTGGGCACTGCTCGGGGGTGAGTGGAGTTAGCTAGCCATGGAGGGCTCCCTTACTCCATTGCGTCAAAGAGATGTCTGAATGATAAGGGGAGATGTCAAGCCCCTGGGTTTGTTTGTGTCTGTTTTTCCTATAGGAGGGATAAGGGTGGGTTTGAAAACTGAGAATGAGCTTGCTGGAAAGGAGAGAAATGGATGACCATGTCCTATGTGGTTAGTTGAGAGAGATGTTTTTGGTACCTAAACCTGTTGTTCTGCTTAGTTCTACTGAACAGGCCAGGACAATGACAGAGCCCTGTGGCAGACCACTAGAGACTGCCTTCAGCTGGATGAAAGTCAACTGACTTCATCTAGGTCATTGCCTAGTCCTGGCCATCTTGGTTCCCAGAAACTTCTGCCCATCCACCGTGCTCCAGATGACAAGAGGCAGCACGGCACTGCTGAGGGCATGGGAGTCAGGACACCGGGATCACGCCCCGCCGGGCTCCTCACCGGAGCGACCAGCTTGAATGACCTGCATTTCCTCCTCTATAAAAACGGGGTTAGTGCTAATACCTGTCATGCCTTGTTCACGCGGTATTTGGGGAGGCGAAACGAGGAACCTGCGGGAAGATGCCTGGTGAAACATCACGTGCCAGGCACAGCTGTGCATTCTGTTTCTCACCTGTGCCCACTGACTGATAAGCGCAGAGAACTGGCAGCACCTTTCAGAGCCTGATTGTGTTTTGCGTGCTTTATAAAGCATCATCATTTGTTAGTTTCAGTGAGATCTCTAGGCTTTTTCAAAGAGTCAAAAGATTTATACTCAAACTGAGGCTTAACAGCCAGACTTGGAGATGCTCGGTGTTTTTCAAGAGCACATGTCTTGCTTTTACAGATTATGAAAGTATTGCATGTTCATGGGGCAAAATGGGGAAACACACAAAAAGCACAAAGAAAATTACAATCAGCTCTCATCTGACCCTCTAGATAGGACCACAATTAATATGTCGCTATTTAGCCTTTCAGGCATTTGTGTGTATATGTGAGCATAAAATTAGAACTTTAAATATATATAATATATCTATATTGGTATACATTTAACCAATCCCCTGTGTTTAAAATTTAAATTGTTTCCACTTTTCTCCTGTGATAGATAAAGCTGCAGTGAAAAATTTTTATACATAAATCATTGGGTGCAGCCGATTGTCTGCTTAGAATAAATCCATAAGGGCACGGCTATTTCAAAGACTTTTGGTAGGCAGTTTCAAATTGCTTTCCGGAAGGATTTTTATTCTTGCCGGCAACGTATACCCATTTCCTCACACCCTCCTTGACACTGAATATTAACATGTTTCAACAGTGGTTCACCAGCTTGACAAGGAAAAGATGGTTCACCAACAGGGGTCAGAGGATGCCAGTCCTGAGGGGTTGCCCGCATCCCAGCAGCTGGAGGAATCGTAGAAGAGCTCCTGTTTTGCAGGAGACTGTTGTTTCATGGCCACGGTCTGGGGCTCTGGACCTGCTACTCACTCACTGAGGACCGAGCAAGTGCACCTGTGCATTTGCCACAGAGCAGGGCACCCCCCAGGAGGCTGAGTCAGGCCTGACGAGGTAACAAAGCTCAGGGGCATGTGAGTCCTGGACAGAGAGAGACACAGAGAGAGAGGGAGAAAGAGACGGCATTTCAGGTTGGGGACGGCCAGTTCCCTGCATATCCTCTTGGATGTACTTCTAGGCGCAGATGCTGGGGTGCTCTGGGGCTTCACTTATATTCCAGGATGCTCTGTTGTTCATGGAACCTGCCTCTCTCCAGACAAGAAGCAGACTTTCTGCAGGCAGTGAGCTGGCAGAGTGTTCACAGAGCCCATGCTGGACATAGTCTGGCCAGCTGGCTCCCTGGAGGACGCTTACCCTCCTCCTCAGTGCTTTCTTGTTATTCCTTGAGGGTTTCCACTCTCCCACAGCCAGGGCTGTGGGAATGCTCATGTCCCCACCCTGGATGTGGCCAGAGGTCCCCGGGGAAAAGTTGAGACAGAGAGCAGAAACTTCCCGAGCCGGTTTCCAAGAATGAACTGAGGTGCCTTCCTTTTTCCATCCCTGACTTCTGCTGATAATAAGATAAAAATGAAGATGAGCAGGATCAGGTCCTTTGGTCCCTCTGGGAACTCACAACCCAGTAAGACAGACAGGCTCGTAACCAGCAATCACAAACGTGGACATGAGGGATGAGCCCAGAACCTCTGGTCCTGAGACCCCGGAGGCGCGGGCTGCTCACCCATCTTCACCGTTATTTGTACTGTAGAAAAAATTCCTCTGGCCCCAGGGTGGGATGGGGAACTGGAGTCAGGTAATCAGAACTGGGATGGGATGGGTGGATTATAAACAGCTGGCTTGGTGGCAGCCCTTGGTCGAAGCTCCTAGAATAATCAGAGCAGGTGTGGGTAGGGTTGAGCTGCCACAGAATTCTCCAGGTGCAATGGGGAGTGTGTCCCTCCTAGGAGGCAGGATGTTAGCCTCCAAGTTAGGGACTGAGGGAATCGGGTGAGGTGGCCTGGGAGGACTGCCCCAAAGGTGTCTGATTTGGCTAGGAATCAAGATGGGCTTAGTGATGAACCAAGATAAGTTGGAGCCTAAAAGACAGAGGGCCTCGTGTGGATGGATAGAAGGGTCCAGCAAAAAGGGCAAATGGCTCTCACCTTGAATGCCAGTATCAGTCAACTGGTGGTGGCTGCCAAGGACTATGTATTGAGGCGTCATCTAGATTCACTGAGAAGAGTTCAGAGATCAGTCAGTGATGCCTGCATGGGCATGGATGGGAGGAATGGTGGCACGTGTGCTATTTTTGTCATCCCTGATCTCAGGCATCACAGAAGACATATCTGGATGGCAGAGAGGACAGCGTCATGATTTACATTTGTCCCTGGGAAGGGGGCTGCATAGGTCCCACTGGAATATAAATCCAAGGTGGCAGAGGAGCAGGGGCTATCCATGGAAGAAAGATTGTCTGAGCTCAGCAGAGCATCAGGGTCCCAGGCTTGGTGACCAGATTAAATAAGTTTCCAGTCTTAGGGGAGCTGAAGCACCAGTCAGGGAAATGGAGGCAGGAGCCCAGTCGTACACCAGGCCACCCAGGCGAGCGCAAAGGTGGCTCCAGCTCAGTGGGCTCCCCTTGACTTGTGACATTGAGCCTGTGGCCACATTTGTAATTTGGACTCTACCTTCTAATGACCTCTCTGCCCCTGCAGGGGCTGCATGGGTCACATCTAATTGCAAACGTGTCATGGAACAGCCATATATAGGGGAATTAGGAGGAGTCCTGGTCAGTGAGGTTTTAGGAGCACTTAAAAGTCTCCCTTTCTTTCCCAATGAAGTTCTCTCCTGTATCCTAAGCACCATCTGCATTTCCATCATCAGAGGGTCCCATGAAATGCCCATGCCAGAAGTGAGCACAGGACCTATCACGTCCAGGAAGGAACCCTCTCCTCCCGGCTCAGCCTCTTGGCCGAGGCAGGGAAGGCACCGTAGCTGAAAGTGCATCTGTCTGGGCAAGCTGTATTTCTCTGGGAAGACTTCTCCATCTCAGATCTGATTAGCTTCCCTATGGAGAGATCGTTTATCCCTAAATGGGGACTCGGCTCATGGATTGCCCACGTCAGTAGGAAGAGCCGTGGATGGCAAGTGGTGGGAGATTGTGCTCCCGCGGCAGCCTCGCCATGTGCACTGTCTGCAGTGGTAACTGGCGAATGACCAGTAGCAGCAGGACCTGGGCTGCCCAGCCCTGCCTAGAAGGGACAGAGGCAGAAGTGTGTGCTGTGCAAGAGGGAGGGAGAGTGAGGATTGTGAGTCCAGAGCCAGAGAGGGAACCTTCTGTCAGAACCACACCATGCTCCCAGGTGTAGGAGAGTGTTGGAAATAACAGAATTGAGTGGAATTAAGATGGTATTTGCCTAGGTTGCAGGACTACCTGGAACCTACCTTAGACTATCCCTTCCTGAAAAATCCTCTAGGGAAGCTCTCTCTCTCCTTGATTCTAAGATGGACTCCCTGCCCGTCTACACTCCACTGAATAGTTTAACCCTTCTGAACTCAAAGCAAACCTTTAAACAACCAACACATGCAGTTCATGGTGTAGTTTTCTTTTTCCAAAAAAGGGAAGCTCTAATTAAATTGACAACGGGTGTCATTACTGATGGCACGTTCAAATCAAGGAACTATGGTATATATACAGAGAATGAAGCTGGCACAGGAACCCTTGATTACTAGATAAAGCTGTGGCTCCAAATGCTCTCACGAGCTGGCTGGATTCCAGTGAAACTATCTTTCACTCTCATGCTTCCATGATTCTTTTGGTGGTTCATGACAGCAAGCCCAGTCAAAGAAACTTGAACATGAAAGGGAATCTATTCGCTTAGGTTCCAAGGAAGTCCAGAGAATGGACGGCTTCAGGAATAGCTGGATCCAGTGTTACTGGGACAGTCCTCCTCTTTCAGCTCTGCCTTATGTCTTTTATGTGGCAACACGACGGCTTCTGGGTGCCTTGGGCCTACATGATGGTGGAGTAAGAGGCTGCATCCATGTAGAACCTATACGGAAAAACTGTTGTTGGCCATGCTTGGGTTATGTACCACCTCCAAGAGAAATCATAGTGGCTTGAGGGTGAGATGCCATGTTTGTGTGGTTAGAAGACTGGCAGGATGTTGCGATTGGATTGACAGTTCACACAGAGCCACCTGGGATGGAAGCAAGGCAGTTCTTCAATGGGGAGAGAGAAATGCCGGACAGATAAAAGCTGTAGCTGTCCACTCTTGGGCATAGAACCAGAGTTCTTCCACCCACATTTAATCTAAGACTTGACTCTTAGCACTTCTGTTCAAGGAAGGGCCAGTCTGAAATAGCCCAACAGAGTGATTGAGGACATAGAGAGGAAGAGGCATTGCTTCAGTGCCCTGCCAGGTTGGGGCTGCCACTGGGCACGTCCCCACCAAGGGGACACGAGTCTCTATAGAGAAGGAACAAAATAGCTGGAGAGGCTCAGGGCAGCCTAAGTGCACTGACAGGAGGGAAGAGGCAGAGGAGAGACCGTATCTTCAGTGAAGATAATGCATGGGGATGCTTAGCCCAGTGCCTGGTACCCAGTGCCCAATCAATAAATGGTAGCTATTATTATTACCCATTAGGGATCATCCCTCAGTGCCTGCAGTCTGGGCGTGATGGATGCAGGCTGTGTTTGTGTAATGAGGATTATTTATTAGTCACCTTGTAAAAAGCAATGACAGAAAGGCACAAAACTGTGTTACCACAAAGGGACCTTATCTCATGGAAATCAAAAGCTTCTGTTTTTCCCACCAGGAAACAAGAGCACTTTTTCTCACAGATTAAATCCAATTCCTCTGTTAAGGCCTCAAGGGGAAGGAGGAGATGTAATTCCACAAATCTCAGCGCTGCTGTTAGGATAATTCTCCTCCAGCCCCTAAGTACCTGGGAAGAGGGTATGTGTGTGTGTGTGTGTGTGCTGGGGGTGGGGGGTAGCTGGAGGTGGGGGGTTGGAGAGAAGGGAGGTCAGAGAAGGGAGAGGGGTTGGTATGAAGTCGCAGAAGTGTCCCCTTGGAGGTCACTTAGACCTTGGCTCCTACTTTTTACCTTTACAGGCTCAGGGCAGAGACCCAGAGATGATCTTCACCGGAATCGTTTCTTTGGGTTGGGGGAGGCAGAACCAGCCTGCCCCCTCCCCTCCCAGCCACACCTGCCTTCAGCTGACCCACGTTGCCCACTGCTGACTCAGGACCTATTTACAAATGGCCTGTTATCCATTGCCATCTAGCCACATAGGCTGTTTTAGAACTACTTAAAACAATTTTTGAAAATTTTATATATTCAGTTAACAGAGCTAGCGAGAACGGATTTATGTGGCAATACCTATAGAACAATTCAGAGTGGCCACAGAGTCCCCCTGTGTGAAATTAGGTCCTTTGCTAATTATTTGTTGAATAACAGCTCTGCCTAACAACAGTTGAAGACTTAAAGACAGCCGTCAGCCACCGGTCCTCAAAGAATGTGGGGACATTTTAAATTTATGTGGAGAATAGAAGGAAGCATACAAATCACCTCTTATTAGCATCACTGAGACTTTGTGGCCACTCTGAATAGAACATTTACTAAGCATTTCCATTGCCTGGCACTTTATGATCATTATGTTACTTACTTCTCCAAACTATCCTGAGACAGGTGCTAGGGACTATTATTGTCCCCATTTTACAGGTGAGGAAGCTGAGGCACCAAGGAACTAATAGACTGGCAGAAAGTTGAACCTGATAGTCTGTCTAAAGCTGGTTCCCACCACTGCCCTAAGATAGGCCCTGGGTAGGGGCATTCATCTGCATGTGAAAAGAACTCAGGATTTTTATTCTTTTTAAATGAGTCATGCCTATTATGAACATTAAAGAGATACAGTAAAGTTATAAATACGTATCAGTTGTGCACCTTGGAATTGCACAAAATTCCAACAATCTGAACGTCAAACACTGTTAACATTTTGAGAGAGTCATCCTGGACTTCCAGCCACCTAGGGAGAAAACCAGCTCTTGAGATCGCTGGAAAGAAGAATTCTAGAAAAAATGAAATTGCTGCACATTCTCCATTTTATTTTTACTTTTTGAAAATTTCACTTGAATTCAAGATGGAAAAAAATTAAAGAAAAATGGAAGGAATTATTAAATTTCACCTCTAAATACACCTCTAAAGTGAAGAACAAAGATTAAAGAACACATTGAGAAACTGCAGTCACGATGACTATTATTGTTATTTTTTACTATTATTTTTATTATTATTCATTTTACAATATTTATCAACCCCCTGCCTTGAAAGATGAGGAGGTTAGGGCATTTATACTTGTTCTCATGTCCTCAATCTCCTGGTTAAATATTCTAAAACATTATTTGACCTGGCAAAGTGTATAACATTTATATTTTCTCCTATACAGTCACTTTCATGATTGTGCAATTTTACACAAAATTTTTATAAAAACTCTATAGTTATAAAAGGACTTAACACTCACCCACCCATCTTCTTACCACCTATTTTATATTCCAGAGTTCTGTATTTTGATTGGGCTCTTGGTTTGTTGAAGTTCACTGTCAAGTACCTTGTACAAGAAGGGCTCATGAGCACTGTATTCTCTAAATTCCTATAAGCTCAAGAAAGTTGGCTTGTTATCTAAACACTGAGGTGATAACGTCACTGGGTATACCGTTTTTAAGTCATAATTCTCAAAGCTCAACTGGATTGATCTAAGGCTAACCAGACTGACTTCTCTCGTTTAGCTTGGTTTTTCTCCCTGAAGGCCCACGGATTCATCTTTTTTCCTTGGAATTCAGTAGCATCGCCAGGTGATTACTGTACAGAAAAGTCTTGGATACATCATGTGCCCTTTTGACCTTCACATTCAGCCCTTTCTACTTCATGTTTTCATTGATTTTTGTCTTTGGATCTTTTCCCCGATGGATATGTTGGGTGTCTTTCATCAATATTCCATATCTGTGATCTTCTCTGTAACCATGTTTATTTATCTGATTGTTTCCATTTATTTATATTAAGTTTCCCAAACTTGCCTGCCAAGTTCCTGATTTGGGTTTTCAAATGTGGTTGATTCATTCATCCCCCATTCTCCCTTCCCTTCCCCCCTCCCCTTCTCCTCCTCGCCCTCCTCTTTTCCCACCCTCTCCCCTTCCTTCTTCAGTTGCTTCCATTGTGATCTTTTTTTCCACCCTGCTCCACAAACTCGCCTTCCATGTCTTTTGCCTATCTTACAATTTCCTTTTTAGATCCTTGAAACTCTTTTTTGAATTTCTTTTCTAAAAAACTCTAATTCTTTGAGACTAGAGAACCCTGTTGTTCTGAACTCATATTGTTTCTTTTGCTAATTCCTTCTGAGGTATAGGTTTTCCATAGCCATTCACTTTATTAATTTCTTTCTTTCTTATTTTGTTTATTTTGTGATTTCTTCTTCTATTTCTCTCGATGGTTCCCTACTAATTAGCTCTGTTTTTTAAATAGGACTAAATATTTGCTGAAAAATACCATGCAGAATGCTGGGACCTGGGAAAATGAAGGATTATGAACTGATCAGTTCTGCATTGCAGATTAGGTTTTGTGCCTCAGATATTCTCACAACAAATCCAGTATTTTGATTGACTCTGTGCCAGAAGTTCTCCGTGGTGATCTGGGGGGTGGATACCTCGCTCATTCGCTGCCTTATTCTGCAGCCTCCCCAGGACAGAGGCGGGGCCGTAGGTCATTAGGAAGAGAGGCAGCAGGTCCTCTTCCCCAGCTTCCTCACCTCCCTTCCTGCCTCTAGGACTGTAAGGGTCTCTGCTGGACACTCCCAGTTCTCCCCGGCTGGTCCACATTCTGACGTCTTGTCAGTCTCATCCAAAGTTTACTGAAGCCTTTCGGGGCCTCGAGATACTTGATTTTAGGGAAATCTGCATTTGGCTGAGGGTCTGAGGATACTGTTAGCATTCCCCTTCATTTAGGTCCAGATTCTGCAGTTTGTCCAATATGCCTAATGGCTCGTGCTTGGGACCATCTTCTTGCCAAAGATGCAGCTTTTACTCCCCTATGTCTTTGTCTTTCTCTGTTGACACTGTCAGTGCATTTCAAGAGAAAAAAAAAGCGTAAAAGCCTTTACTTGACATCTTTTAAAAGAAATCTTCTGTGGCATCACCATTGCATAGAATTCTCCCCTGCCAATTAGCAATATTTAATTTTCTAAAATTCTCTGTTGAAGGACATTTATGTTTCCTTTTCTTCTCTTTTTTTTCTTTGAATATAAACAATGCCATGATGCATATCCTTGGATATTTGTCCGGATGCCCTCATCTAATTTTAAAGAACCAGGGGAAGACCTCAGAGAGGGTAAGGGGTTTGTCCAAGATAAAAAAAAAAATCTAGTTACCAGTGACCCTGCAAATGTGAGCCCAGCTGGGAGACCCCATTTCAAGGCTGTCTGCCTGCCACAAGCCTGCTTCTCTGTTCACCCAGGGAAGACCTGCCCTCACATGTTATTGTCTCCTCTGGCTCCACATTCTTGTAGACTTAACCTCTGTAAGAGGATTTCTGGGCAGCTTTTCTCCTGGATTCACACAAAAGGACTTAGGTAAGTCTTGGCTTATGGGGCCTTAATGGGCCATTAGGGGAAACTAGAGTGTCTGGGGCCAGCCCTAATCAGAGGGAGGTGTTAGGGAGGCTGGGACATGCAGGGGAGGGCCTTCCAAAGCCTCTTCTTCACTGTCCTCTTTAAAGGCAGATTCTGAGAGTCTGAGCTACTCATGCGATCCAAGAATTTGAATGCTCTTAAATTGAGGACCAAACCCTTCAGCGGCATTCACATGCAAACAACACATAATTGAGTACCTCACATGTCCCCAGAACCAGCTTCACAGGCAAGGGACCTGTTCTGGTTGAATACTCTTGAAATTGTTAATCACACTTTGACAAGGGGCCCTACGTGTTCACTTTGCCTTGGACGCTGATGGTGTAGCTGGTCCTTCGTGTGCTGGACTCAGCCCCGAGCTCTTGCACCTCTATTAGCTGAGGCTGTCCTAGGAAGCAGCAGAAAATTCACAGGAAAGGTAATACAAATGGCCCATAAACATGGACAGATGCTCAGGCGCAGGGATAAACAGAGCGGTATGTAAGGACCACACCCTGCTGATTCCAAGGACTGCCCTCTCCTGGCATGCCAGCTTCTGGGCCTGCCTTCACATGGTCCTGCCCTCTCCTGGGCTTGCGCTCGCCTGGTCCTTCACTCTCTTCTTCCTGCGCTCTCCTCAGCTTGCCTTCTGCTGTTTATGCTCTCACCTGTGCATGCCCTCTCCTATCAGGACCAGGAGAGGACAGGGCCAGTTGGAGGGCAGGAAAGGTAAGGGCAGGCCTAGTAGAGGGCAGAATCAGTTGAGGGCAGGCCCGGAAAGGGCAGGATCAGTTGAGGGCAGGCCCAGGAGAGCTCAGGCCTGCACTCTTCTGGGACTATTGTCTCCTGGGCCAGCCTTGTCTGGGCCTCCCCTAACCTGGCCCTGTCCTCTGCAGGGCCAGCCCTCTCCTGGGCATTCCCTCCCCTGTGCCTGACATCTCCTGGGCATGCCCTCTCTTGGCCCTGCACTCTCCTGGTCCTGCCATCTCCTGAGCCTGCCTTCACCTGGTCCTGACTTCATGTGGGCCTGCCCTCTCCTGGGCCTGCCTTCACCTGGTGCTGCCCTCTCCTGGGTCTGCCCTCTTCTGTGTCTGACCTGAGCTGGACATGCCCTTATGTGGGCCTACCAGCTCCTGGTTTCCCTCACCTGGGCCTGCCCTGATCTGGTCCTGTCCTCACATGGGCCTACCAACCTGGGCCTACCCTCTCCTAGGCCAACCCTATCCTTTGTCTGCCCACCTCTGGGCCTGCCATCTCCTGGGCCTGCCGTCTCCTGAACCTGACCTCACCTGGGCCTACCCTCTCCTAGGTCTGCTCTATCCTGGGCCTGCAGACACCTGGGTCAGCCCTCTCCTGGGCCTGCCCTCAGCGGGGCCTACCCTCACCTGTTCTGGCTCTCTCCTGGGCACACCCTTAACAGGGACTGCCTTCTCCTGGGCCTGCCTTCACCTGGTGCTGCTCTCCCCTGGGCCTGCCTTCAGCTGGTACTGCTCTCTCCTGTTCCTGCCCTCATGTGGGCCTGCCCTCTCTTAGGCCTGCCCTCACCTTGTCCTGCCCTCCAACTGGCCCTGCCTCTCCTGGGCCTGATAGGAGAGGACATGCTCAGGTGAGAGCAGAAACAGCAGAAGGCAAGCCGAGGAGAGCACAGGAAGAGGAGAGCAAAGGACCAACTGAGGGCAGGCCCAGGAGAGGGCAGGACAAGGTGAGGGTAGGCCCAGTCGAGGGCAGGCCCAGGAGAGGGCAGGCCCAGGTGAGTTCAGGCACAAGTGAGAAAAGACTCAGGTAATGAAGGGCAGGCCCTGGTGAGGAAAGGGCCAAGTGAAGGTAGGACCAGGAGAGGACAGGCCCAGATGTCTGCAGGACCAGGATAGGGCAGGCCCAGGAGACGGCAGGCCCAGGTGAGCTCAGGTTAGGAGTCTGCCCTCAGCTTGGCCTGCCCTAATTCTGGCTTTGCCCTCTTCTGGTCCTGCCCTCACTTGATCCTGCCGCCTCCTAGGCCTAATTTCTCCTGGTCCTGCCCTCTCCTATTCCTGTCCTCACCAAGGGTTGCCCTCACCTGGGCCTGCCCTCTGCTGTGCTTGCCCTCTCTTGGGACAGCCTGCTCCTGTGCCTGGCTTCTCCTGGGCCTCCGTCTCCCGGGACTGCCCTCTCCTGGGCCTGCCTGCTACTGTGCCTGGCTTCTCCTCGGCCTTCTGTCTCCCGGGCCTGCCCTCTCCCGGGCTTACCCTCTTCTGGGCCTGCCGTCTCCTGGGTCTGCTCTTTCCTGGACCTGCCTTCCCCTGGAACTGCCCTCTCTTGGTCCTGCCCTCCCCTGGGCCTGCCCTATACTGGTCCTACCCTGTGCTGAGCCTGCCTTCACCTGGACCTGACCTCATGTGGACCTTTGCTCTCCTGGGCCAGCCCTGTCTTGGGCCACCCCTCACATGGTCCTGTCCTCACCAGGGCCAGCCCACTCCTGGGCATTTCCTCCCCCGTGCCTGACCTGCCCTGGACCTGCATTCAACTGGGCCTCCCCTCTCCTGGGACTGTCATCTCCTGAGCCTGCCTTCACCTGGACATGACCGCATGTGGGCCTTTGCCCTGTTGGACCATCCATATCCTGGGCCTCCGCTTACCTGGGACTGCACTCTCCAGGGCCTGCACTCTCCTGGGACTACCGTCTCCTGGTCCAGCCATATTCTCAGCCTTCCCTCTCTAGCTCCTATTCTCTCCAGTGCCAGCGATCTTTGGACATTCCCTCCCCTGTGCCTGACCTCTCCTGGGACTGCACTCATCTTGGCTTGCCCTATCTTGTGCCTGCCATCTCATGAGCCTCCCTTCACCTGGAGCTAAACTCATGTACGCATTTGCATTCCTGTGACATCAATATGCTGGGCCTCCCCTCAGTTGGACTTGTCCTTTCCAGGACCAGCCCACTCCTGGGTATTCCCGCTGTTATATTACCAACTGTGTGTCTTCAGGGCCAGTGATACAAGCCAGGGATGCCAACAGTGCCACTGACCCAGGCCCAGTCTTTGCCTTTAGAGATGCTGAAAGGACTAGTACATGTCTTCAGCCAGTGACCCAGGCCAAGGCAGTGCGTTCTGCACTTACGACACAGGCCCGCTGTGTCCTTGCACAAAAGTGACCGAGGCCAAGGGTCTGCTTTCATGTCCAGTGACACAGGCCCCATGTGGGCCTTCAGGGCCACTGACCCAAGTTCAGGGTGTGCCTTCAGCGCCAGTGACCGAGGCCCAGGGTGTGTCTTCAGGGCCAGTGACCAAGGCCAAGAGTGTGAGTACAGGACCAGTTACCCAGGCCAAGTTTGTGTCTTCAAGGCCAGTGACACAAGCCCATCTGCTAACTCAGGGCCAGTGACCAAGGCCAAGTGTGTGTCTGCAGGGCCAGTTACACAAGCCAACTGTGTGTCTTCAGGGCCAGCGACCAAGGCAAAGTGTGTTTCTTAAGGGCCAGTGTCTCAGGTTAACTGGGATTCTTCACGGTCAGTGACCCAAGCCAAGTCTGTGCATTCTACACCTGTGACGCAGGCCCGTTGTGTCCTTGTACAAAAGTGACCGAGGCCCAGTGTGTGCTTTCACGTCCAGTGACACAGGCCCCGGGTAGGCCTTCAGCACCAGTGACCGAGGCCCAGGATGTGTCTTCAGGGCCAGTGACTCAGGTCAAGAGTGTGACTTCAGGGCCAGTTACCCAGGCCAAGTTTCTGTCTTCAAGGCCAGTAACCCAAGCCCATCTGCTAATTCAGGGCCAGTGACCAAGGCCAAGTGTGCGTCTTCAGGGCCAGTGACCAAGGCTAAGGGTGTGTCTTCAGGATCACTGACCCAGGCCACGGCTGTACGTTCAGCACACTGACACTGCCCCAGGGTGTGTTTTAATGTCCAGTGACACAGGACAAGGGTGTGCCTTCAGCGCCAGTGATCCAGGCCACGTGTGTGACTTTAGGGCCAGGAACCCAGGCCAACTGTGTTTCTTCAGAACCACTGACCAGGGGCAAGTGTGTGTTTTCTGGGCCAGTGACACAGGCCCAAGGTTGCCATCAGCGCCAGTGACCCAAGCCCAGCGTGTGCCCTCTGCCCAGTGACCCAAGACCAGGGTGTGTCTGGAAGGACAGTGACCAAGACCAAGTGTGTGATGCTAGGGCTACCGACCTAGGCCACACGCTTGCCTTCAGTGCCCGTGACCTAGGCCAAGCGTGTGTCTTCAGGGGCAGTGAACAAGGCCAAGGATGTGTCTTCAGGGCCACGTACCCAGGCCAAGTTTGTGTCTTCAGGGCCAGTGATCCAGGCCAATGGTGTGACTTCAGGGCCACTTACCCAGGCCAAGTGTGTGTCTTCAAGGCCTGTGACCCAAGCCGATATGCTAATTAAGGGCCAGTGACCAAGGTCAAGTGTGTGTCTTCGGGGTCAGTGACCAAGACTAGGTTGTGTCTTCAGGATCAGTGACCCATGCCACGGGTGTGCGTTCTGCATACTCACACAACCCCAGGGTGTGTTTCAATGTCCAGTGACACAGGCCAAGGGTCTGTCATCAGTGCCAGTGACCCAGGCCCAGGATATGGCTTCTGCGCCAGTGACCCAGGCCACGTGTGTGACTTCAGGGCTAGGGACCCAGGCCAACTGTGTGTCTTCAGGGCCAGTGACCCAGGCCAAGTGTGTGTCTTCAAGGCAAGTGAACAGAGCCCATCTGCTAAGTCAGGGCCAGTGACAAAGGCAAAGTGTGTGTCTTCAGGCCAGTGACCAAGGCTAAGGGTGTGTCTTTAGGATTAGTGACCCAGGCCACGGGTGTGCGTTAAGCACACTTACACAGCCCCAAGGTGTGTTTCAATGTCCAATGACACAGGCCAAGGGTGTGCCTTTCACGCCAGTGACCCAGCCCACATGTGTGACTTCAGGGCCAGGGACCCAGGCCACGTGTGTGTCTTCAGGGCCAGTGACCAAACCAACTGTGTCATTTTAGGGCTACCGACCCAAGCCACGCGTCTGCCTTTAGTGCCCGTGATCCAGGCCAAGCATGTGTCTTCAGGGCTAGTGACCAAGGCAGAGTGTGTTTCTTCAGGGCCAGTGGCCCAGGTTAACTGGGATTCTTCAGGGTCAGTGACCCAGGCCAAGGCTGTGCGTTCTGCACCTGTGACACAAGCCCAGTGTGTCCTTGTACAAAAGTGACCGAGGCCCAGGGTGTGCTTTAATGTCCAGTGACACAGGACCCGGGTGGTCCTTATGGGGCAGTGATCCAAGTTCAGGGTGTGTCTTCATGGCCATTGACCAGGCAGAGGGTGTTTTCAGGCCAGTGACCCAGGTCAATGGTGTGACCTCAGAGCCAGTGACCTAGGCAGAGTGTGCCTTCAGCAGCAGTGATGCAGGCCTAGGGTGTGGCTTCAGGACCTATGACCCAGAGCGAATGTGTGGCTTCAGGGCCAATGGCACAGGCCAAGTGTGTGTCTTCAGGACCAGTTACACAGGCCCAGGGTTTCCGTAAGTACCAGTGACCCAGGTCCAGGGTTGCCTCCAGGACCAAGAACCCAGGCCCAGTTGTGCCTTTAGCACCAGTGACCTAGCCGACTGTTTGCATTCTGCACCAGTGACACAGGTCCAGGTTTTGTCTTCAGCACCAATGACCAAGGGCCAGGGTGTGTCTTCACGGCCAGTAATAGAGGCCAATGGTGTGAGTTTAGGGCCGGTGACCCTGGCCAGGAACGTGTCTTCAAGACCAGTGACTCATGCCGAGTGTGTGCTGTCAACAGCAGTGACGCAGGCCCAGGGTGTGCATTCTGCTCCTGTGACCCAGGCCCATGCTGTTTCTTTAGGACCAGTGACCCAGGCCAAGGAGTTACCAAATTCATCTGTAGGTGTGCTCTTGAAATTAACCAGTTTACACATACATTTGTAGTTTACTTTTGTTAACCCCTCTGCTGCACCAGAAAAGAGAAACTTGAAATGGCTTCTCAGTATCCACAAAATTAGAGAGGCTTTGAAGGATGTGTGTAAGACGTCTGCGTAAAAGGGAACAGGTATGTCGTTCTCATCAGAAGACACAAATCAGCAGAACAGCAAAAATGGTGACAGAGGCCAACATGAAAACACCTGAACTTACTCCGATTTTGACATAAACTAGAATCAGGCTGCAAAGGGCTACAGTAAACAGTCATACAGAAGGAAGAAAGCAGCACAGCCAAAGCAGGGAGGGCTGGCGGGCAGCTCCCCGTCCTCACAGGGCCCAACGCCAGGATGGGTCAGACAGACACCGAAAAATGAGGGAGAGGGTACCTAGTAAGATTCTTAATGACGTATGCTGAACACACTCTCAGTAAAAGCATACACTTTAAGTCAAGGACAACACGTGTTGGCTGAACTGGGCTATGGCCCAAATGACAGTAATTCGGAGGGAATCATTCAGTTTATGTAACAATAAAGCAATGGCACAAATGCTTGTGAACTCTCAAAAATATTACCAAATCCAATTCGATAAACATTTTCAAGATGTAACAATGAATAACGCATATTAGAGCTAAAGTTAAGTAAACATGCTTAGATACCCATCAGAATGTAAAGATTTTTACCTTTTCACTACCTGCTAAATCAACCAGATAAAGTTTTCCACTACCTCCAAAATCTAGCAGATAAAGTTTTCCACTCAGCTTTTGTTCCGTTTGCGTGTTCTCTTGTTTTACATTAATAATATACTGTGACTGCTAGAGCTATGTTCATTCACATCGGCACTGAAACCACAGAAACAACTATGAACACAGCTTTCCCTTACTAATAATCACTAAAGCATTATTTTACCTAAGAAAAATCTTACAATCTTAATCAACTTCACAAAGATATTTTAAGGCAGTCTGTACCTTAACTAGTGTTAATAAACATGCTGCTTACTTGTAACTGCTACATGTCTGTTGGATTTTCCTTCATCTATGGTATCCATAACTTCATCTGGACTACAGACAAAACACTCTGTGCACCCCTGTGAAGTGAACTTTTAGAGTACGTCAATACTTTCAAAATTCTACTGCAGGGCTTTCCTGCACATTCTGTATCACAAGTACCTTTACGTAGGGAACTCGGGTTTTTATCTTCATGAACTGAAAGATTGGTCTTCGAAACTGAAAAAGAAAAATAAATACTATTAACAACATTTTTCTAAACTCTAACTCTAGCTGTGAAACAGTTAATTATCACTATTAAAGCAAGACCCTGCAGAAATAGATGTATACAGAAACCAATGCAGCAATATAGAACTTTCAGGTCCAGGCCCCCCTCTGCCACCCCCATTCTGGAAATAAGAACATTAAGTCGCAGTGGTTCAGTAGTTTCCTCAAGGATGATGTATCAACTGACAGCTGATGGAAGACCAGAGCTCAGGACCTAGGCTCCCTAACTCCAGCCCAGTGCTCAACTTACCTCTTAGAAGCCACTCATAAATATATGCTTTAAAGAGATTATTCCATGTGTCAAAAGGCATTCAATTAAAGCCTTCTAAGAAGCATTTTAAAATGTTTCTATCATTTAAGTCAATTTCACATAGGTTACTGAGAAATGGTCTCACATTTACTACTAAAGAAAGTAACATGTGGCTTTCAAAAATGATCAAACAGCAAGAATTTAACTCACCATCTCGTAGGTCCCTTATCTTATCCAAATAAATTTCAAAATATGAAACCTAAAGGGCAGAGGAAATAAATGGAAAAAGATCAACCACTTAACATTATGAAGTAATTTATTCACTTATTCACTGAATATTTATTGGGGTCCTAGTGCCAAGCATCGACTAGACTACGGGGACAACTCAGTCACGGCTTTCACTCTATTGGGAGGCCCTAAATGCGCTAAAATCCTCATGCAACTAAAATGCACTTTCCATTACGTATCTTCATCCAAAACGAATCATCTAAAACCTTTGAGCTCTGCAGCAAAACAAACTGTTTTATTTTACGGAGGAGGAGGCCAAAGAGGTTAGCCTACTTGTTTACTAACAGCAAATGAAGGACTTCAGTTTACTAATTCTAATGTTCTTTCAACTATACCTGTCCATTAAAACATTAAAAAATACCTTTTAAAAGAAAAGGTTTATTATTTTTTGGAACAGAATTATTCTAGGCATAAAATAAATTACAGTCTTTCCCCAGTGATTTTACCTTAATAAGAAATTCCAAATTTTCATCCATGGAGTAAATATAATTAAAAATACCTTGCACTATTCTTGGAATAATTCCCATGCCTTCTGGATCATGAAGTTTACCCTAAAGAGAAAACAAAATTAGGCTTCTTAAACTGTAAAGCACAGATTAAAAACTTTTAATCCACAATTTACAGTCAACAGAGGACAGGAATTCTAATTGTTGCCATTATTGATTTAAGAAAAAAAAAGTGGCTCAACAAACACCCAAAAAAACCCAGTTCAACAGGGATATATTCTGGTAAGTTACACATAAAGACTATATGCCAACCACGGGGGTTACCAACAGACCTTGGCCTTTTATTTAATCATCAGATTCAGATTATGCACATTTATAAATGAACATACTCTAGGGAAAGGTTTTAGTTAAGTTTCTTGCCCTATGAATCTGCACAGCAGCTTCTACTTCAAGTCAAATTCATCCAAGTGCTAGGAACGTCCTTCCTCTCTGACTGTAACTTTACGAAAATGAGTAACATGAACAAGACTAAAACAAGCAGCCGTTTACTTTATACAGAATGCTCAGACAGATGATAAAAGCAGATACTCTGCAGCAGCGGCAGAAGATTACAGGCTGTTTCCTAGAAGCAAAGCTTGAGCAGGCCCACATTTATTATTAATAGCAGCTCTGCTCATTCTGGAGATCTTCCTATCAAAGAGTGGCAAATATTTGGCCAGGGGCTGGGGGACGGGATGGACACACAGACACAACCAAGGAGCTGAGGAAAAATTAAGTGCTCTGAAGAGAAATGAAAACACATAAATATTAAAAATTCCAAAATTTACCAGACAGAGAACTCCGATTTAATCCTAAAATCTTCCTAATTTTGTGGTTACGCTGATAAATCAAAGCTAGGCATGACTTCCAATATACAACTCTTCACTGTTTAAACTCAGGAACGGATCATTTGCCAACAATGTTACTTGTATACAATTCGTATGAGACAAAGCAATAAACAGTAAGTAAAGCTAGTTAAGCGGGTCAAACACTGTCAGGAATAACGGATGAATGCCCCGTGTGCGCTGCGAGCCACATCCAAGCACAGATCATCAAATGTTACCTCCACTGTATGCGTCTTCCCAGAGGAGGTCTGTCCATACGCAAATATGGTTCCGCTGTATCCCTCAAGTACATCCATGAGGAAATAAAGAGATTTTATACATCAGGGGATTCTTTTTCCTTAAGCAGAATGTTCAAAAACACTACAATAATTCACACGTACATCAACCTTGTGCCTCACCCGTGCACCATCAAATCCTCACATTAACATGTTTGTGGAAAGAATGGTGAGGAAGATTCAGATTCCCTTTACACTAATATGAAAGATTCCATCTAAGTCAAAGTTGAGCACATGAAAAATTTATAAAGGCATTAAGGGAATTAAGAATATATTAACAGTAATTTCCTGTGATGCTCCCTCTAAGCAATTCCTTCCCCTCCAGCCCAGATTACTTTCTGTTGTAAGAAACACATTTTAAATTCCACTGCTTGTAATCATTTCTCAAGTCAGCGTACATCTCCACTGTCATTACACCTGTACTCCAAAGCTTCAGGGGACCCAAAAGAGACAAATGCTCTGCCAGTCTACCTATAGGTATCAATCGGCTTTTAGAAGTAAGGCTGACTGGTAGTCAACTGCTGGTTAAGCCTCACAAACCCATACAGACACCATCCCTCCTTACACAGCAAGTCCAGTCCTACCTCAGAATCAATTATCAGAACGTTCCTGTAATTAAAAAACAAAACAAACCAGTTTTTCTAGTCCTTTGCATACCCCAAGACCTAAAGTAATTTCCTTTAGGCTCAAGGGGGCTAAATACGAGTGAACAAGGTAACCTTTTGATTTCCAGTTTTCATGGATTCAGTTTGTTCTGGGTTTTTTTTTGTTTGTTGTTGTTTTTTTTTTTTGGTGAAAAGGTACTATAAAATTACATTCTAGTCTAGAGGAAGTCAAAGTAAAAAGAGAAGACTGCTGGAAATAGATGGTAACAGTGGAAAGTAAACTTGTAACAAACAAGCCAATTCTTTTTTTTTAATTGATTGTTTAAAAAAAAAGAAAGAAAGAAAAAAAAATCCCAACATTGGGCACAACTAACTAGATAACAGATCTGCTACAGAAACACATATTAATAGGAAAGAGAAGGCATTAGTATTTACTTCCCTGGGAAGATTTTAAGAGATCTAAAAATTTGAAACTTTCATTCTAAATCTTTTCAGTTTTATGACAGGAAGCAAAATAATTTCAAGAATCACATTTAAAATAGATAATAGAACTGCAGTAATTTGTCAGTAATTCTGAAGAAGAAATTACATGGAGAAAAAATGCACCACCCTCTCCAATTCACTTCCTTTATACATAATTGTTCTCGGTATGTCCGTGTAATACACTCTGCTTAAGATCTTTTAATCAATCACATAAAACCTAAGGATGAATTCCAAATTTTTGTTAGATCTATACATAAAACGTTCATTCATGATACGATCCGATTACCTAGCAACTACCACAATAAGTACTTAATAAATACCGGTAGGTGAATGACTAAGCGACTTTCCCATGATCACACTGATGCACAATCTACATGACATCACAGTGTGTGTGTGTTAGGTGAAGCCCTGTCACGTGACGGCTCACAGGATAATATATGTATGCAGCACATTTCTATCTGGGACTTCAAGCAGAACTTTAAAAACTGTATACGATCAGAGGTTATGGAATATTCAACACTCCAGTATTTACTCAGCACTAGGACCCAGGCTCTCGGTTCTGGGTGCAGGGGAGATAACAATGATTAGGTGATTTCTAGAGGTGCCATGTTGTCATGAAAGGAAGACCACTTTCGTCAATTAGGAAAATAATCCCTTGTCTACTCCATTCCTGACTCCTGCTTCCCATGGTGACTTTATTATAAGAAAGTCTAAGCCTACAGAAAAACTGAATGAATCTTACAGTGAACACCCCATAACCACTACCCAGGTTCTATCATTAACATTTCATCATTGGGAGCTTGAGATTTGCAGATACTGGCTGGTACACACAAAACAGATAAACAAGTTTATACCGTACAGCGCAGGGAACTGTATTCGGTAACTTGTAGCCCCTCACAGTGAAAGAGCATGAGAGTGAACACACGTGTATTCACGCACGACTGAAGCACTGCGCTGTGCACCAGAAACTGACACAACATTGTAAACTGCCTATATTTCAATTAAACGAATTCCATCATTTTACTATTTGCCTTAATCATGTGTCTATCCATCCCTCTTATTTAATGCATTTCAAGGTAAACTGCAGACTTCAACACGCTTCCACCTAAACACTTCACCATGCCTACACCATGAGCCACAATTCAATATTCTGCAGTTTTAGTCTTCAGAGGTAAAACTTATGTAGAATGAAATGCACATACCTTAAAAGTACAGATCTTAAAAACACACACACACACATACAAATACTCCTCATCTTTTTTAAAATCCTAGAGAGCACGCATCTGTAATCAGATGAAACCGGGCACTTCTGGACCTGGCTCTTGTTTGCCTTCTTCCCAGCTCCATCTCCCACCATCCTTCCCCTCACACTGCTGGCTTTGCTGGTAAAAATGGTTGAATCTGACAATCTCATATGGTTCAAGTTCGCTCACCTATAATGTATGTTCTCCCCACACACGCAATACTTTCCCACGTGGACGCCTCAGCCCATGCGTACCCCTGTCTGGGCGCCCCTCACTCTCCTTCCTACTCTCATGCATCCTTTAACTTAGGCTTCACTTCTTCCTCCAGCCCACTTCCACAACCCACCCCGAAATGAATCCGGGTGAGAGTCTTACAGCCCCTGCATTCAGCCATGATACTTACCACCGTGTATTGCAGACACCAATTTACTTGTCTGCCTTCCTCACCAGCCTGTAAAATCCCAGCGTGGTGCCAGGCACTTAGCAGGGCCTCAAATGCTTGGTGAATGACTATTACTCTAATGCACAGCATCTTTCTAAAGTGTTCCCCTCCTTTTACAACATACTTTTGCTGTTCTTGTGAGAAACAGAGGTGGGACTACAGCCATCTTACTTCTCTCATGCTTTGTAAACAAGGAAACATACTGAGCAAGTGAGACAGTGGCTTATCACCTTCTACAAGTCCCTTCATCTCTGAACTTCAGCTTCCTCATCAGGAAAATGCCTGCTTAGGGGAAGGCTGTGAGAATGAGAAATCATCATGTAAAATTATTACTGTTAACATTTGAGAATGTGCAATGTGCCAGGCTCTGATAATTTATCATGTATCAATGTATCTAATCCTCACAAGACCCTATGCAAGGTACTATTTTAGTCCCATTCTACAGGTGAGGACACTGAGGCACGAAGAGGTTAAATAAACTGCCTATAGCTCCACAGCTAGGAAGACAGAGCTGGGATGCAAACCAGGACAGTCTTGGCTCCGAAGACAAGCTCTTAACCACGACACAGTATGGCAGGCTACCTCTGGAAAAATTAAGGTGGATACAGTGGCAGACAGTCCCAGGCAGGAAGCTATGGTGCAACTGGGGACCCTATGGAGGCCTGGTATGACACCTGGCATCCAGCAAACACTGAATAAATGACACCTACTTTATACCAGGGAAACCAACTTACAGACACCGCTCAGGTTCAGACTTCAAAACAGAATACAGGTGGATAAAACATGTTCAAAAGAAAAAAAAACTATCTAATCAGTCTATAAAAAGGAAGTCTTAGCCCTGTATATAAGTTCTGTACTTGTATGGGAATCTGAAACAAAGCGGCCACAGAGCCTGGCAGGCCCCGGGCACACGAGCTGCTCTCAGCTCATCCCTGGCAGCTCGCTCATCAAACCCACATCTCAGAAGAAATACCAGCTCACCCACCATCTTGCCGACCCTTGCCCACCAGTTTCTAACCACATCCTATTTGCTCTGTATGCCAACGAGGGGCCCAAGTCCAACTTGCCACGTAGTTTTAATTGCTTTTCTGTCCTCACACCTCACCTAGCCCCCACCCCATCACTCTCCTTAAATCTATGTCTTTATGGGTAACCCCGCCACACTCACATCCTGCCCGGGGCAAGTCCCGCTGGCTACTACACCCAGGCCCCTCCAAAGCGGCAGAGCATTTGGGTGAAGGTAAGAGGAGAAAGTCAGCCAGATACTTTTCTACGAATGGCAAAGCTGGCACAGAACCTGCAGACAGACAGACGGACACCTTCTACTGTAACAGCACCTGAAGTCTAATTTTGCAGAGTGAAAATTAGGCTGAGAGCTATCCCAAGTACAATTATGGTTGATCAAACTAAGAAAATCATTTCCTTTCTTAGAAAACAGAGGCCACAAGCAGCAGTTGACACCTGTTACATACTTAGGTCATACCAGGTCCTGGGTAAAGCACCTTTTCACGAATCATCTTTTAAAATCCTCACAGTACCCTTATTCTGCAGAAGAGGAAACAGAGACTAGAAAGGTTAGGTGACTGTAAAAGTCACAAAGCCAGAAAGTGGAAGACCCGAGACCTCAATCTAGGTCCGTCTGATCCCAGAGCCTGGGCTTAACCGTGCTGCACAGAAGGGAGCCGCGACTCAGAACCAGCTCCAAACAGTGAAACAGGAATCTGCTGGTTAAGTAAAAGGGACCAAAATGCTGAGAAAAGGAGGGAAATTTCACAACAAGAATGATGTCATCTTAGAAATGATGTCACCTGAAACAACAAAAGGCAGTAGAAACAAGTACCCTGGACTTCAGGACAACAGATTTCAGAGTTCTGAGGAAGGAAGGTGTGAGGTGGTTGCTGAGAAACCATCCGAGGACGTACAAACAAGGTAAAAAAAAAAACACTGGAACAACATGAGAAAAGAAAAAGCCTGGGAGCAGCGAGTCTTACGAAAACAAAACAAAACAAACAAACAAAACCTAAGGCCCTAAAGAGAGCTTTAAAAATATTCAGAAAAAGAATCATGAGTAAGACCTGCACTGCCTAGAAAAGACCAAAAAATGTTAACTAATGATGTATTACCATCTACACCATTCTCCTCAAAATGGAACAACGGGAAAAACACCGCTGGGCCGACTTCGGGATTGAGGTGGGCCGGACGGCCAAAGAACATTTCTAAATGAGCCCAAGTTCCTAGTTGTGAGAGGATTACATCCCACGGATAAAAATTTCACAGAAGCCACAGAGAATGGAGGTAACAAAAGATGACTAACTTGTAAATGTTATACTCGTTTTCAAAAAGTGAAAAATGATAGATTCTGGGAACCTCAGACAAATATACCAAAATTTCACTAAGGAAAAGCTAACCCCATTGTCTGCTTGGATCACTCAACTGGTACTCTGGGGAATACGAGAGTCATGCACCATGATTTCACAAAAGGATTCAAGTTTTTCATCGTTTTCTTGTGGATATGTTGACAAGCTAAGAAGTACAGACGACTGGACAGTAAGAGACTCTGATGTCAGCTGAATACTCAATGTGATCTAATAATCACCAACAACCTTATTCAGTGTCCTTAAATAAAAACCTTAAAAGAACACTTAAATATCCTTGACGCCATAATAGACTTATCAAAACATGCTGATAGCCACTTAGATTCCTCGTAAGACAACCGTAAAAGCAAAACTCAAAATATGAGCATGAGCTACAAGGAACATGATGGAACCTACACTTTAAAGGCTTGCACTCAGTAGTCAAGCGTGGACTGGGGTGTAACCCCGGCTGCAGCAGATGTGAAAAGGATTTGTACATTTAAACTGCCCTCAAATTCATGTATCAGTAACTCTGTATTACTAAAAAAGCTGAAGTAATCTCAGGCTGTACTGATGACAAAAGCACAATGAATCAAAGAACGTCGTACCATCACGCTCCAGGATGCACAGAGCCACTGGACGGCTCCGTCAGGCTCACAACACAGGACGACACTGCCCACCTCCCTTTCTCGAGATCATGTACAGAATCACGTGTAATTCTCCCTCCGGTCCGCTCTCGCCAGTTCCATTCCAGTTGTTATGCTGGCCGTTTCAACGTCCAGGCAGTAGATGATCGCACTGCTACATGACACCCTGGCCCCTCAGACCCTCGACCTGATTCTCTCCACAATCTTGTCCTTTACTCCTTCAGATGCCAGCTCCACGGTCACTCTCTAGACCTTCCCATCACTAACTGCACGGCCTGCCTAACATCAAGTACCCACGTCCGTTTATTCCTTCTCGTACCCCAACTCCAACAAGACTCTGACCCCACTGAGACTGTAACATGCCAACCTTGCCAAAGAACATGTACATTTTCCTTCCGTCACATGCATGGACCTATTTGTATCCATAAACTCTACTTTTTCTCCTCTTACTGGATGCAGTGCCCCTGCTCCTACTCAGCCCTGACCTCTCCACTTGCACACTGAAGCCCAACCCCTCTATCCTGGTGGACACTACAAGACAGATTTTTGCCTCAATCTAAGAAGTACTTTTTAGCAGTCAGAACTGTCAAAAGAAGCGGTATAAATCATCTCACAAAGTAATGTCTATTTTATCGTAAGATCCCTCTGACTTAAGATATTTCTGGAGTAACTGGAAGTAAGTCCAGATAACCACTAACACCGTCTCAGCTCTAGGGTTCTGGGCTTTCAGAAAATATAAACCTGAAAAATACATTAGTATAAGTTACCAGTACTTATAACTGGAACGTACACACTTTTCTCACCCTTGTTAAATTCCTCAGAGGTTTCTCATTTGACTGACAAGCCCAGTCCCTGGGGAAGGAATCACAGCGGAACGGGAGGAGGGCAGGCCGCCGTCTCCTACCACTTCGCAGAAACTCGTCCGGCCATCTTGTTTCCACCCTCCTGCTGCTGTATTTCTAGCACTGCCACCTGAGAACCTCTGCTGGGCACGTCTAGTATCTGGCACCTTCCAAGTACACGTGTGTGACACTACAATTTTCTTAACACCCTTCGCTAGGTGTTGCACATAAATTAGTTCATGCAATGAGAGCAGCAAGCTTACTAACTGTATTCGACCTTCTCATTATTTAAACAACTTTCACAATTAACTAAAAAGAAAGGGAGAGTAAAATGAAAAAGGACGTTGGAAAGACCACAAACTACTTATCGCTGGGACAACCCAGCAGGTTCAACATGCTTACCTTTAACAATCTTCTTCGCACAGTCATTATACACTTGCTCTTGAGACGTGTTTGACTGGAACACCCGGTCAAATGCATAAGGCTTGGACTGAAAAACAGAGACAAGGGTTTCAACTACACAGTGCAACGTGAATAGACACTTCTAAGCTCCTTCAAAGAAGTCATCATACACTGAACCTTAAAAATAGGATACTTACTATACGCATCACTTCACATATAGAATCTCTGCGGAAAGGACCTTAGGGCCCAAACACAAATCCACGAGAATTAACTCCACAAAACCAAGAATGTGTGTGTTCGTCCTTGGTGTCTTTCCAGGGCAAAGCACAGTAATTAGCACTGCTGTGGTAGGCACTCACACTGCTGAGTGAATTTTTATTTATTGGGTGTCTTTTCTGGCAAGCATTGAGAATCTATTTTCAAAACCAATTTCATCTTGCAGATGAGGAACTCGAATCCCCAAAGGTCCAAAAGTTGTTAATGACAAATTTAAAATTCAAAGCCAAATCTCCTGTCTTTTGGTTCAAGGCTCCTTCCACTATTCCCTTCAGCTTTTCAGTCTACTGCAACAGCTTTTCAATCATTTCACCCATTTACCAAGTATTTATGAAGTGCCCATGATGCTGGACACCATGCCAGAATGAGGGCCAAGGCCCACGCACTCCACCTGTCAGTGGAGCGTAAGTAATAGCGGGCGGACGTCAGACAAGCAACCAAGTGACGAGAACGCCGACTCAGGGACTGTGCTGAGGGAGTGCTGAGAGTCCTCAACAGGAGAGCTGGGGTGGGGGAGCGGAAGGGTGCCAGAGAAACACTCTGGAGAAGGGCCGGCAAAGAACTGAAGAACAAGAAGCGCCCAGCTCACTGTCACTCTCTTCCTTGTTAGTCAAGAGGGAGGGTGAGTGGGGAGAAGTCATCCAGGAATTGGGAACAGGATGCTTAAAGGTCCTAAGGCTGAAAGGAGCTTGCAGCACTCAAGAAATCAAAGGGAGTTAAGTTTGAAATAAAGGAGCAAAGATTATATGCCAACACAGTGAAATAGTATCAGTATTATTTTGAAAAGTTTTGATCTTGCGGGCCCCTAAAAGGATCTTGCGGACTCCCATTTCAGGGACACATTTAGAGAACTGCTGATGTAGCCTGAGAAGGAGCCAGAGGCATGAAATGAAAGAAATCAGAGTACAATGTCCACACAAGTCAAAGAAGAATTTTCAAGGAGGAAGTGATTATGTCACATACAGCTGAGACGTCAAGACGAAACTGAAAAGTACCCAATGACAAAGGTCCGATTGGAAAGAGTTGAAAAGAGACTAGGAGGTAACTAAGTAGAGCAGAAATCTGGCTGGGAGAAAGGTATTTTTTACGATGGGCAAGACCCAAGTAGGTTTAAGTGCTGGCAGGGACAAGCTAGCAATCTAAGAGAGAATGTAGACATCTCAAGATGAGAGAGGGAAGCGGGGGAGGGGGCGTCTCGATAGTGAAAGCAAACGTATGCCTGCACTCTAGTCTCTTCCAAAGGAAAGGGAGAAAGCTGGACCTTAAAATAAAATACAATCATGGCCCCAAACAACTCAACGTTCCAGAATACTCCTAGGTCTTAGTGAAAAAAGACTGCACTTTTCAGAAACTATACCCCACAATTCCCCTCCCAAAGCTTGGAGCACCAGCAACAACAAAGCAAACCCCCTCAAAGGACTGTGTTCCCGATGCCCCTGCCACCTCCCACTGGACGGGCTGGAAGCTAACCGCCCACCAGCGGAGCCTCCTTGCAACCAGCGGCTCCGTGGCCCAGGTCTAGACACTGTGACATAAGGGATGGTCTGCAGGGAGGTTCAGAGAAGGGTTTATTCTTCTGATTAAAGGACCATCTCAGCTGAAGCTGCCCTTTCTCCTTTCTGGAATGAATGTCTGGAACGGAAGCATCCATCTTGCAAATGTGACAAATATGATCATGAAAAGTCAGTAGCTAAGGATGACAGAGGGTGACAGCGTCAGCAAGTGGAACTAAAGGCTCATCCCCGGGCTTTCTGGGCAAGAAAAGAACCTCTTATTTGTTTAGACCACTATTAGTTGTTTGTTTTCCCTCTGCAGCTGAAAGCGTTCCTGAAGGACATACTCAGATGACCTCACTTTGGCATCAATTAAAAGTAGGCTGATTATTCTCTGGCTACAACATACAGAAAAGGGTCCTTCTGCTAAGATTCTGAGACATTAACATTCAAATCTACAGGTGTGGCTGATAAAAGACAATCTCTTGTTTTACGGATTGTACAAAATGTGTTCATGCTAAGCAATTCTGGACACAATCCCGAGCGTAATCAAAATGGAGATAAACCGTGCTAATACTCTTTCTACGCAAGAAGTAATTTTCCCTTTTCATCTACCCGGCAAACATTTACTTAGCATCTATAAGGTATCAGATACTGGGAATGAATAATGTAGTTTTAGAAATGATACTTCATTAGTACAGAGTGTAGGGTTCAAATAATAACAGAGGAGAAGGCTGGGTGGGGTCTATACCACTAAACTAAGCAGATACATACTGGGATCTAGTGTATGTGATCGAGTGATGTCAACTGAACTGAATGGAGACAGCCCCTAGCGCTAAAGGCCTCACCATTAACTCTAACTTTGCTTGCAAGAAACAAGTTAATCAATAAAAAATAGGTAATAGTATGACCACTGCATCCCTCCAAAATAAGTCAGATAATATTTCACGAAAGTAAACGTTTAAAGAATAAAAAGAACAAACACTACTGAAGTCCTGCCTTCATTTTTACATCAATAAAAAAACAGTGCTCATAAACCATTTAGAAAGAGAGATGCTCAAAATAATGTCACAGTGAAGCCTCCTCAAAAGCATGTTCTGCAGCTGTTTACCAGAAGCATCACTTCATAACAAATATGCAAACACCATTAACCTTATTCAGATAAGAGGATGATCATGCAAACATAAAAATAACTACACTGGGATAGAGTGATTTTAAGGTATGTATCACTGTTAAAAAATTAAGTGCTTGGCATTAAGCTGACAAATTAGTCTTATTTGAATTCTAAGACTAAAATAATTTTCTTAGGTAAGGCAAACGTTTTGAGTAGAGATCTAACTATAAAGTTACTAGTTGATCCTGGCTTCCTGGGATGAAAAATAAGACTTGTGAAACAAAACTATTTCTAACCGTCTATAATTAAGACACACCCCTTAACTAATAATCCTTCAAATAAATTAAACAAAAGAAAACTCACGACCTGGATATCTATGTCTTAAAAACCTGGTTCTCGGCTTTGAAATGTACGTTATACAGCCTTTACTCTTATACATCTTCCAAGACACTCCAAGTCACAAGATGCATTCACATCTGACTTAGGCTTCAAGGGGACAAAACCAAACAGGAGTTAAGTTTATTTACCTTAGATTTCTTAAGTCAAGTGATTCCTGCTTGAATCTGCATGCATCAGGCTGAACACCAAAGCTGGCTACAAAGGACACTCTTCTGGCAGGAATATGTTTTTCTCTGGAATTCTGAATAGTCATTTTCAGATCATACACCACATGGGTGGAGACACTGACTGAGGCCTAACGTTCCACGGGTGTAAAGGGCTGTGATGGTGGCTCCTCTTTCAGTTTTTATATTTAAGGTAATTAGGATAAAACACCAAACCACTCGCTTGAAAGGGGCAATTGTGTTGTGCTGTTGTAGGTAGGGAAGTGGGTCTAATTTCAATCAACTACAACGACCTGTTTTTGGTTCTGGCCGCCGCCGCAGTGTACACCATATAAGGAACGACGATTAGTAAAGATACTTAACGATGCAGATGTGCCTGTTCCACTTTTCTGATGCATAAACAGATACAGGGGTAATGTTTTCAGTTTTTTTCCCTGGTGTTTTCAGCAAGCTCATTTGAACTACATAAGGCATTTCTCTTCTTTAAAAAGGTCTTCCCTTCTTTTGTGGATAACAGGTTTGCTTATCCAAGCAAATATTCTATTTGTGTCATTTAAAGATCTTCAAAAAATAATGCATTTATTTCATTCAATATGTAATATTTACATTTCACCAAGCACTAAATTACAAAAGAGCATCTGCACAAAGGCTGCAAAACACAGAGAAACATTATAAGATTACAAGATTTGCCTGCCATGGGGTTATATAATATTAAAATCACTCATTAAATGAGTAACAGGAAAAAAGTCTGGACAAAGTACCGGAAACTGAACTTAGATGAAAATCAGAATCCTTAAAAATTATTTTCTACATGAGCACTAATTATACTTAGAGTTCAGTAACACTGTAAACTAAAATATTTATTCTTTAAATTTTGATTTAACCAGAAGGCTATATAAAAAATGTTTTAAAATCGTTTAAAACAATTCAGTTTTAAATGCTGCATCACAGCAATTCCTTCTTAAGTTATTTACCTTGAACCAGGATCAGGATCCAGCAAAATGAACAAAACAAACCTAGATACGCTTTAACCTAGATATTTTCTCATTCTGCTCCTCCTTGATATCCGTAAAAATTCCCAGACAGCTTTTTAAAAATTAAAATAATGCATTTTTTTAAAACTGGGGGGAAAAAAGTGAGACCTCAGAGTAATGACATACTCTAACGCAAAAGACCAGTTTCGGAAGTAATGAACTAAACATGCTGCCTTACATTTTTTTAAAGCTATATCACAGCTGTAATGTATTTTTGCTTACACTTAAAAAGAAAAAAAAAAACAAACAGAGAAAATGCTTACCAGTTTATCTAAAGGCCAACTTACCTGTTCATTACTGATGCATGACTCAATCACTTTTCTATGATTCCTAATATTATCACTTAAACTTACTTATATTACTAAGGAAAACTATATAAGAAACTTAAAATAACTTCATCCAAAGGAAACAACCTAGAATAACCGTGCTTCCTGTGGTAATTCTTTCTTTCCTATCAACTCTTTCCTCATATTTCATGTCACATTTGGCCTGCATCAGGTTACTTTCTAACCTAATCTTGTAAAACATATTGTGAATCCTAAATTGTACCATTCCAACAAATAAATCTTGATAATGCTTATAGATTTGTGTAAATGCACAAATTCTGGAGAAAGAAGACACTCTTAATCAAGTCTGAATAAGAAAACCAGCTTTGATGTGTCCACCACTGTTGAGGCTGAGTGATCACAAAAACTCTGTAAGAAACTAGTAGCCTCCTGTTTGCCAACTTACAAACCAGGCCTCGCATGCTTCCTCTGATTCCATGTAAAATGCATCCTCCTAGAGGAAAAGGATGACGATTTTTGTGTTTAACTTTTTGGCCTCATCATAATGTCATTTATAGCAAGAGTTTTTTGGTGGGCTTGTTAACAAAGAACCAGCCTGACAGTCCTCACACAGTGGTAGCTGGCATTTGGTAACTAATGATTTGTTTGCCAAAATCCAACTGAGCAAACGTGGAGCTGTGACATTCATTTTCTAGAGCTGAACTTTGGAAACTTTCACATAAACTCTAAAGAACTTCAGTGCTGTCTTACACGTTCTGCCAAATGGCATTACCGAGAAAGAAGAATTTAATTTCTAGTCACAATCCACTGTTCTGCAGGCAGTATCTTACTATCCATTTTAATCTCGTTGAACTGGTCATATCCTTTTTAGACACCTTTCAATACTGAAGATCAGATCTCAAAAAAAAAAATATGTATATATATATATGTGTATATATATATATATGTATCAATTTTACTTTCTGGTCTCCCTGACAATGATCAGCCAACTCCAGTCACGTTATGTTTTATACTACAAGGACAATCTCTCACCATCCTCGGGATTATCAAAATCAACTTTCTTCAAGGTAGATCTTAACTGTAGATGTAAGAACCTAATACAAGATATCTAGCCCACTGGTCAAACCTTATCTTTTTTTTTTTTTTTTAAGCTTGGCTTTATAATACTTTGATGTACGCACAAAAAGTTAACAGTCTTTCCGAGACGGTTACCCCTTAAAACCCAGTGAGAATGAGACAGTGAGTCTCCCTGGGCACTTACTTAGTCAGCCCGATGTGAACAGTCTAGATCCGCTGGAAGATTAAACAAAATCGACGGCTCCGATTTCAAAAGAAAACTCACCATGTCTTTTTCATAGCCCTCGATTCACCATTTGCAATTGTAAAGTCAAAGGGCAGGCTGGGAGAAGGTACAGGGACGACTGCGGCCGTTCGGTAGTTTTCCTCCTCCCGCGGTGGGAACCACAGGGTTCAACACGGCTCACTTTCCCTAAGACCAAGCACCGTGACTGTTTAAGGCACAGAAGGGCTGGCCTCAGAGCTCCAAGTCCCAGGCCGGGGTCTGATCTTGCCTATCTCACGCTCGGCAAACCTGGGGGGAACCCCAAACTCCGGCAGCATCCTCACCAGTGGCTGCGCTCCCGGACGGCGCCCCCGGCGCCCCGGGTGCGGGAGTGCCCCGGACCGAGCCCGCGCCTGCGTCCCCCGCCTGCAGGCCGGGGTGGGGGGCGCCGGACCCCCTGGGAGGCCGGGGACCCCTGCTCCTTCCCGGCCCCCCTCCCCACTTCCCCGAACTCCGGGCGCAGCTGGCTGGGGGCGCGGGCACTCACCGCGATCATCACCGTGTCCTCTCCCTGAAACTTGCCGACGTACTTGTCGCCGGGGGTCACCTCGGACTCTTTGAGAGGTCTGAAGCGACACATCACTTTGATGTTGCACTCGGCCGGGTCCACCACCTAACTCGCCGCCGGGGCCGGAGGTCGGGAGCCACTCCCCGCCGCACAGGCTTGGAGGACGCGGGCCGCGCCGGGCTCGCAGGGCTCGCGGGGGCGGGCGGGGAGGCGGGGACCCCGGGGGCAGCGTGCGAGCCGGCACAGTCGCCCGCAGGCTCACTTCCGACCCATCATGGCAGCCATGGCAGCGACGCCGGACGGAGCGACGGCGGCTCTCAGCTTCTCCTCGCCGGCGGAGCAGGCTGCGGGGCTGCGGGGCTCTGGGGACCGGCACAGCAGCCTCTCCTTCCTCCTCCCAGAGAGCAGGCCGGGCCCAACGTCGGCTCGCCGGCTGCCACCCGTTTGCTCCCGAGGCCGCGGACGCCTGGTGGCCGGCGGGATAGGCGGCACAGGAGTCACAATGCGCACGCGCGGGAGTCACAATGCGCACGCGCGGGAGTCACAATGCGCACGCGCGGGAGTCACAATGCGCACGCGCGGGAGTCACAATGCGCACGCGCGGGAGTCACAATGCGCACGCGCGGAGTCGGCGACCCGGGGAACAATCCGCGGCTCCGCCGCCCATCCCGCCCCCGCACTTATTACTAATTGTTAAGTGAAGTTTTAACTCCCTTACACTGCCCTTCATCTGAATCAACACATACATTTTCTTCCCTTTATCTTCCCAATGTATTTCTATCACCATTTAAAATTTAGTATACAATAAAATAAACAAGTTCTTACTGTATAGCACAGGAAACCATATTCAATATCTTACAATAACCTAGAATGAAAAAAAATACGAAAATGAATGTATGTATATATACATATGAATGAACTATTATGCTGTACTCCAGAAATTGACACACATTGAAAACTGACTATACTTCAATTAAAAAGAAAGAACTTGAATAAAATTAGTATACAGTATTTGCATTCTAAGTGATTGTTACTCCTTGTTCTGCCCTCCAACTGGCCCTACCTCTCCTGGGCCTGATAGGAGAGGGCATGCTCAGATGAGAGCAGAAACAGCAGAAGGCAAGCCGAGGAGAGCACAGGAAGAGGAGAGCAAAGGACCAATTGAGGGCAGGCCCAGGAGAGGGCAGGACCATGTGAAGGCAGGCCCAGAAGTTGGCATGCCAGGAGAGGGCAGTCCTAGGAGTCAGCAGGCCCAGGAGAGGGCAGAAACAGTTGAGAGCAACACAAGGTGAAGGCTGGCCCAGAAGAGTGCAGGACCAGGTGAAGGCAGGCCCAGGAGAGGGTAGGCCCAGTCGAGGGCAGGCCCAGGAGAGGGCAGGCCCGGAGAGGGCAGGATCAGTTGAGGGCAGGCCCAGGGGAGAGCAAGATCAGTTGAGGGCAGGCCCAGGAGAGCTCAGGCCCAGTAGAGGGCAGGCCCAGGTGAAGTCAGGCCCAGGAGAAGGCAGGACCAGATGAGGGCAAGAACAGGAAATGGCAGGCGCAAGAGAGGGCAAGCCCAGTACAGGGCAGGACCACGATAGGGAAGGAACATGAGAGGGCAGGACCAGGTGAGGGCAGGCCCTGGAGAGGACAGGCTCAGGAGCAGGCATGTCCAGGAGAGGGCAGGCCTTGTGAGGATTGGCCCAGGTGAGGGCATGATCAGGAGAGGGCAGGTCCAGGAGAGGGCAGTCCCTGTTAAGGGCATGCCCAGGAGAGGGCCAGAATAGGTGAGGGTAGGTCCCAGTGAGGGCAGGTCCAGGAGAGGGCAGGCCCTGGTGAGGTTAGGCACAGTTGAGGGCAGGCTTAGGTGAGGGAAGGAATATGAGAGGACAGGACCAGGAGAAGTTAGACCTAGGAGACGGCAGGGCCAAGTGAGGGCAGGACCAGGAGAGGACAAACCCAGAATAGGGCAGGCCAAGCTGAGGGCAGAATCCTAACATGCGCTCACCTAGGCCTGCCCTCACATGGGCATGGCTCACATGGGCCTGCCCTCTACTGGGCCTGTCCTCTTCTGGGCCTGCCGTCTCCTGGGTCTGCCCTTTCCTGCTCCTGCCTTCTCCTGGAACTGCCCTCTCTTGGGCCTGCCCTCCCCTGGTCCTGCCCTCCCCTAGTCCTGCCTTCCCCTGGTCCTGCCCTCTCCTGGTCCTACCCTATACTGGTCCTACCCTGTGCTGAGCCTGCCTTCACCTGGACCTGACCGCATGTGGGCCTTTGCTCTCCTGGGCCAGCCCTGGTCCTCGGCCTCCCCTCACCTGGTCCTGTCCTCTCCAGGGCCAGCACTCTCCTGGCATTCCCTCCCCTGTGCCTGACCTCCCCTGGGTCTGCAGTCATCTGGGCCTGCGCTCTTATGTGCCTGCCATCTCCTGAGCCTGGCTTCACCTGGATCTGAACTCATGTGAGCCTTTGCTCACCTGGGCCATTCCTATCATGGACCTGCAGTCACCGGGGCCTGCACTCTTCTGGGACTATCGTCTCCTGGGCCAGCCTTGTCTGGGCCTCCCCTAACCTGGCCCTCTCCTCTGCAGGGCCAGCCCTCTCCTGGGCATTCCCTCCCATGTGCCTGACATCTCCTGGGCCTGTCTTCACCTGGGCCTGCCCTCTCTTGGTCCTGCACTCTCCTGGTCCTGCCATCTCCTGAGCCTGCCTTCACCTGGTCCTGACTTCATGTGGGCCTGCACTCTCCTGCGCCTGCCCTCTCATAGGCCTGCTCTCACGTGTTCCTGCCCTCTACTGGGCCTGCCCTTTTCTGGGCCTGCCGTCTCCTGGGTCTGCCCTATTCTGGTCCTGCAGACATCTGGGCCTGTCCTCGCCTGGTCCTACCTTCACTTGGCCCTTTCCTCACCAGGGCCTGCCCTTACCTGAGTCTTTTCTCACATGTGCCTGAACACACCTGGTCCTGCCCTCTCCTGGGCCTGCTCGCACCTGGACATGTTCTCAACTGTACCTGACCTCACCAGTGCCTGCCCTCACCTGGGCCTTTCCTCGCCAGTGCCTGCCCTCACCTGGGCATGTCCTCAACTGTGCCTGACCTCACCTGGGCTTGCCCTGTCCTGGGCCTCCCGCCACCTGGTCCTGACCTCTCTAGGGCCAGCCGTATCCTGGGCATTCCCTCCTCTGTGCCTGACCTCCCCTGGGCCTGCGTTCATCTGGGACTGCCCTCTCCTGAGCCTTCCTTCACCTTGTCATGACCTCGTGTGTGCATGTGCTCTCTTGGGCCACTCCTACCCTGGCCCTGCAATCACCTGGGCCTGCACTCTCCTGGGACTACCATCTACTGGGCCAGCCCTGGCCTGGGCCTCCCCCAACCTAGTCCTGTCCTCTCCAAGGCAAGCCCTCTCCTGGGCCTGCCCTCTCCAGGTCCAGCCCTCTTCATGGCCTGCAGTCGGCTGGGCCTGCCCTCAGTGGGGCCTGCCCTCTCCTGTGCCTGCCCTCTCCGGGTCCTGCCCTCTCCTGGAACTGCCCTCTCTTGGTCATGCATTCTCCAGGTCCTGCCCTCTCAGATCCTGCCCTCTACTGGTCCTACCCTCTGCTGAGCCTGCCTTCACCTGGACCTGACCTCATGTGGGCCTTTGTTCTCCTGGGCCAGCCCTGTCTTGGGCCATCCCTCACATGGTCCTGTTCTCACCAGGGCCAGCCCTCTCCTGGGCATTTCCTCCCCTGTTCCTGACCTCACCTGGGCCTGCCCTCTCCTAGGTCTGCTCTGTCCTGGGCCTGCAGACACCTGGGTCTGCCTTCTCCTGGGCCTGCCTTCACCTGGTGGTGCTCTCACCTGTTCCTGCTCTCACGTGGGCCTGCCCTCTCCTGGACCTGCCCTCTCCTGATCATGCCCTCACCTGGGCCAATCCTCACAAGGCTGCCCTCTCCTGGACATGCCTGCTCCTGAGCCTGGCTCTCCTGGGCCTTCCCTCTCCTGGGCCTGCCCTCACCTGGTCCTGCCCTCTCATGTTCCTTCCCTATCCTGGTCCTGCCCTGTACTGGGCTTGCCCTCTCTTGCGCCTGCCATTTCCTGTTCTTGCCCTCAGTTGGTCCTGCCCTCCCCTGGGCCTGCCCTCATCTGGTCCTGCCCTCTCATGTTCCTTCCCTATCCTGGTCCTGCCCTGTACTGGGCTTGCCCTCTCTTGCGCCTGCCATTTCCTGTTCTTGCCCTCAGTTGGTCCTGCCCTCCCCTGGGCCTGCCCTCATCTGGTCCTGCCCTCTCTTGGGCCTGTCCTCACCTGGGCGTGCCCTCTCCTTGGCCTGCCCTCGACTGGGCCTGCAATTTCCTATTCTTGCCCTCAGTTCTTCCTTCCCTCCCCTGGTCCTGCCCTCCCCTGGGCCTGCCCTCATCTGCTCCTGCCCTCTGCTGGGCCTGCCCTCACCTGGGTCTGTCCTCACCTGGTCCTGCCCTCTCCTGGGCCTCCCCTCTCATGGGGAAATGGCTCAAATGGTGATTGTCCTAGAATATGTGTCCTCTCGATACAGCTTCCTGTTTGCACTTACCATGCGGATGCCTGGCTCTTCCCACCTAGGACATTGGGCCGGAAAGTGGGCACCACACTGAGATACCGGTGAAAACAACTGTATCATCACCATCTCTACCTTCCTGATGCAAATGGTGATAATGCTACTTCCTTGGTATAACACAAAAAACATCAGAAACTGAGTGATGATACCAGCAAGGGGTCATGAGAAGAAACCAACGAATATTGTTTAAGATTATCTTCATTTGAAATAAAAAAAGCAAATAAAGTACTCCAACCCAGATCTCGTAGAAAGCTCAGCTCTTCACAACTGCCTTTTTGCCTCTAGTGGGTTCTGAATTTTTTAAACTTTAAAATCTCAAGTCCCCACAAGAACCGATCATTAAGATGTGTAAAGGATTCCCCTACCTATGCTTTTTTATTTTCATTGTTGCTATTTTAAAACCTGGGACACATTAGAATGACGAAGGTTTGATAAAAACCTTGATTAACTCCCAGGGAGCTTGATTGGAAAGGAAAAAACTACAGAGATATGGTTGACTTGAGAGGGAGGGTGAAAAAAAGGAAAAGAAACATTATTTCGGAGAGTGCCTCCCCATTCCACCTTTCCAGTTTCTCTTCTGAAAAGACAGACATTTTCTCCATATTGAATAAAGGTTGGTTTCTCTTTCCATTACAGCCCCCACCCTCACCCAACCCCAACAAACCCAGTATATTTCCATTCTGCTGTGTTTTTGTGCTACTCAACATGCCATTAACTGTAAGATTTACTCCTCAGCAGGCAAGCTGGAAGATGCTAAAGCCAATAAAAACTGCTCTCTGGGACTCCAACTATGAAGAGTTTGGAGCTCTGCTTAGTATTCGGATGAAGGGAGGGCTGGAGAAGGAGGAAGGCTGTGATAGTGAAAACCACTGCTGCTTAGAGAACCAGACAGCTCTGCGCTCTGCACCTAATGTGCCGGAGGATCAGCCCTGTTCATAGCCCATTTGTGGCCAAGGATGAGTCTGCTCTCTGTGTGTGGGTGGGTGTGCGTGTGCGTGTGCATGTGCGTGTTTTCATCTTTTAAACCACCAGCTCTAACACAGCATCTTCAGCGGCTCTCCACACTACTGTTTATTAAAAACAGAACATCCATACACATCCCTTACAACTTCCTTAGCCCGGTGCTCTTTCTCTGCCTGATGATCAGTCTCTCTCAGAAAGCATTCAACTTGCCCACACAGCTCCAGCCCTGGTTAATCCCCGCTGCACATCCTGTACATTACTGTTAGGGAGCAAGTACTGGGCTAATTTCGTCACCCACCAGCCACCCACACATGTTCTACAACTGAACATGTTTGGGCCTCTGCCTTAAAGATAAAACAAGGAGAAAACAGGCAGGCTGCAGACAATTCCCATGACCACTTTCCTAAAAAGTTGCTGGGTTTTAATTCTTTGATCATTCTGTTTCCCCCTCCTCCAAGCACTCACTAGCAACGATTGCTTCAAGGAAAAGAAATAGTGTGCTATAAACCTCTCTGCATGGTGAGTTTGGGGTGATTTAAGATACACCCTTCAAAATGCATACCTTTCATACACAGATTTTTCCCAAAGCCCTGCTTTCCTGAGAGGGGGATTACTGAAGCTTCCCTGACCCCCCCCCACTCCACCCAGGGGATGGCTGATTCCTTGTTAATTCTTGCCTTAGGTTTTGTCCCTCCTTCCTTCAAATATCAGACACCCTCCCCCCCCCCCCGCACACACACCACAACCGGATTACTGAGGCACACAGCTCGGCAGGGAGAGTTTACTGCTAAATTAATAGCGAAATAAAAACACCTCTTTGAATTTGTCACCTCCCTTCTTTTCAGACGGCTGCGCTCCTGCTACTCTGTCCCGGAGCGGAGGAGAAGACCGTCTCCGCTTAGTATTTTCAGCACCACGGCGATGGACAGCACCCTAGGTCCCCGGCCGGCGGAGAGCCCGCCAGTCAGCTGGGCGTCCCAGGCTCGGCGGGTGCAGCCGTCCCTATCCCAATCTCTTAGTCGCTGTACCAAAAAATCCAAGCCCCGTTTTCCCTCGATCCTGTCTTTCTCTTCTTCTGCTCCCGCTGCTCTCCCCACGGCACCGTGTCTATTAGCTCCTTGCCCAAAACCCAGCCTTGCCCCAGCGAGCAGCTCCCCACGCACCCCAGTCCTGGTCTCCGCTGCCCGAGCGCCTGTCTCCTCGGCGTCCGCCTGAGGCTCCCTGTCGCGCCGTCTCCCGCTCGTTCACTCGTCGCCCGCTCCTTCTCCCCGGCAAAGTTGTGCATGCCTGTGAACCTGTCCTTCAGAACCGTAAGCTCGTAGATCGTGCCGAACTCCTGGAAGAGAGGTTTGAGGTCCTTCTCATCCAGGTTGCGGGGGATCTGCCCAATGAACAGCTTGATGGCATCATGGTCCTTCATGGGAATGGTCGACGGGTTCCCCGGGCTGTGGCTTAATCCGTTCATGTGCCCGGCGCTGCCCGGGCTGCTGCTGAGCCCGTTGGTACCGAGGCTCGCTTTGTTAGCCTGTCCGTTTGCTAACGTGGTCATCTTTATATACACAGAGAAAATCTTCTTTCCTTTTATTCTTTCTCAATCGCACTCTCGCTCCTCTCCCTCACAAGCTCGCTCGCGCTCACACACGCACACGCATACACACACTCGGGTTCTCTCCCCCTCGGTTTCTCTACACTTCGCTCTCCTCGCGCTCTCTCTCCTCCACCCCCCCCCCCCCTTTCGGTCTGATCTGATATTTTTTTCTTTTTTTTTTTTTTCTTTTTTCTTTTCTTCTTCTTCCCCCTCCTCCTCCTCCTCCCCCCCCTCCTCTCTTTTTTACATTGAGCAGGCAGGATCCCTGTCCTTTCCGTTTAAACAGGCTGGACCGGCTCAAGTTTCCAGTCAGACTAGGGGTGGGGGCGGCGAGTGTGCGCTCGCGGAGGAGTGGGGCACGGGGCTGGGAGAGGGTGAGATTCGAAAGGGGGTGCTCCGCGCGGCGGGCGGCGAGTGGCGGTGGTACAGTCAGTGACAGCCCCCGGCTATAAATAGCGCCAGGCTTATGGCTCTTGGCAAGGCGCTGAGATTCCGGGCCCGGCAGCCGCAGGGAGCGGGTGCCTGTTAGGAACCAGGCTGCTGGCCTCCTCTTTGCCTTTTGGGGGTTCTTTTTGTATTAGTAGCAGGTGCAACTTTTTGTATTTTAAAAACATTGATTTTAATTTTCGTGTGGGTATGTAGGGGGACGTTATCCACCGATACGCGCTCTATTAGGGCGCCAGGCGGGCGAAGCAAAGGCAGGGATGGCGGGCGGGGCGGCGGCGAAGGTGGAATGGGCGCTTTTTTCTCCCATCTGGTTCCCTTTATTTATTTATTTAGACTAGAAAAAGCGAGCCGGCTTGGAGGAAGTCCGCCCAGCGATCCGAGTGCGCATTGATCAGCGTCGAGAGAAAAAAAGCTGCATAAATACATATTGTGTGGATAAATCTATAGACAAGAGCTCTCTCTTGCGCGCTCTCTCCGTCTCTCTCTGCTTTTTCCCTCCTCGCATCCCCAACCTGCCCGAGCAGCCCCAAATCTTCGCCTCCCTCACGGCATCTACCGCCACCCGAGCCACCTGGGAGGACGGGTCTGCGGAGCAGTTGGGCAGCTTTGAGGGGACGAGCATAGAGATTCGAGGCCTGACCCTCGTCCCAGCCCGTCTCCGAAGGCTAGAGGTGGGTGTTTCCGTCCCGGACGGCCTCCCAGCCCCGAAGCGCGGTGGCTGGAACCGCAGGCGGCTGGCGGGAGGAAGGTAGGAGCCGGGCTCCTCGGCCCGCTCGCCCTGCAGCGACGGAGATAGGTTCTGGGCGCGGTGGCTGGTGAGCTAAGTGCAAAGGACTGGCTTGATTTTGCCCTTGTCTGCTTTACTGGTTCAAACTGAAAAAAACAAAAAAAAATTTTTTTTTTCTAAATCCACCATCAAAGAAATAAAGCCTCCGAATTGCTCTCCGGGCTCTGGCCGGACGCAGGCTCCAGACTCCAGCTGTGTGCGCTGTCCCCTCGGGCTTCGTTTGCAGCACCTCCCGCTCCAAAGTGCGAGGCTAGGAGTCGAGTCTGCAGGCGAGAGCCGAGTCCCCCCGCCCGGTCCCGCACTCCGCCAGATTCCCCGGCAGGCCCGCCGGGAGCCAAAAGGTCTGCTGCGCGGGAGAGGGAGTGGCTGGCGCGGGAGCCGGGTTCAAGCAGCCCCGCCCCTGGGGGCGAATGCTGTAGTGAACTTGGCTTGGGAGAGCTAATTTTCCTTTTAGTGATATTTACCCGCACTCCATCCTTTCCCACGTTTACTTTTCCAGGGCAGCCTCTTCTCGTCTTCAGAAGCCAGGCAAATTAAAATAAGGCTCCAGCTCCCTTGCATGATGCGGGGCAAAGCTGCTGGCCTGACCCTGGCCGGGTGACTACTGGCCCCTGTTGGGTGTTCTGGGTTTCTCTCTTCTTGCCCTGGGATTGCGTGAAGTTACTAGACGATATGTTTAAAATTTTATTTAAAGAAATGAGACCCCAGCTGCCTGAAAACAGAGACTAAGCCCGTTTGTTACCACCACAACGCCTAGCTCTCCAGCGCCAGGAGGAGGCCAGAAGAGGCCCTGAGTTTCAGCCCTGAGCCCACCCGGGACACCTCTTCCTGAGGATCCGGGGCCCAAACCAAACAGCAAGTACAATTCTGAGAACCGTGGAACTTCGTCCTTTCATTTTAAGACACTCCTGCCTTTGATGGAATCGTATATAAGTATAGTTGATTCATAACTCGGTCCAGGGCTTACATTATCCAGTGTTATATGATGGTGTAAGAAACACCCAAGTTTAGGGAATTGAACAGAAATGCACACACAGAGAGAGCCTCTCTGCCATGTGGCTGTGGTCTTGGTGTGCCTGGGAAGACCTGTGATCAGGCGGCATGTCCCTGGAAGGCAGGCACATGGATGGTTTGAGCTGATGGCTTTGAGGTGTGTGCAAATGTCTTGTCAGGATGGTGGGGGCTTATGTGGATGCAGTGTGGATGTGTACATAGACCCCATTTGTATCTACACTCTGCCAGTGTGTGTGTGTGTGTGTGTGTGTGTTCACACCCACCAGGCTGAACCCTCCCCCTCCCCTTTCCCTCAGGACTTGTCAGCAGAGGCCAATAACTTTGTTCGAAACATCTCGAACATCATCTTGGGGCACTGACACTTACCTCCCAGGATCTCACAGTGGAGAGGAATATAGTTTCTGCCATAACAGGGAAGTTTAGGAGAGTAATTCCTCCTTGAGGGCTCTTTTTCTCCCTGCCTCCTATCCCCCAAAGCCATGTGAGAACAAGAGGAAATGAAGAAAGTGAGCTGAGGGGTGGTGCTGACGAAGGAGGGACCTGCACAGGGGAAGGGGCTGAGGTTCCCCAGCCACTGCTTTCAGACACCACCCCAGACCCTCCCCACAAGGTCCAAGTAGATTATTCACAGGTGTTTCTGTATTCATATTATTATTAATAATAAAAGCCAGTACATACATAAAGGCAGTCCTGGGCAGGAGTGAGTGGGAGAGTGGAGTTGTTAGTGAAAGGAGGCATCTGGTTAATTCCGATGCCTGCAAAACCTCCTTCATAGGATATGGGTCTAACTGTCTCCAGGGCAGTGCCTTGGCCCCCTGCACCAGGGTCCCCTCCCTGTGTCTCACCACGAATAGACCTACAGCTATGGCAAGGTTCTACTTCCTTTGGGGAGATTCCTCACTGTCCCCTCTCTCCGACTTGAGGATGACTTATTTTGGATCTGGGCTGTCTCTCCTTCGGGAGTAACGCTTTTCTTACCTCGGTCGGTGTGTGGTGAAATACCCCGCCTCCTCCCAGCTTGCGGGCAGAAACGGCTGTTGCCCAGGCATGCACTCTTAAAGGCGCAGTGCGGGCTCGCGGAGGCTCCCGTCGCTGCCACAGTTGAGTGTTAGGAATAGAATAACATGGACAGGCGTCTCAACATAATGCCAAAGAGGCGCTGGACCCCTGAGAAGATAGTGAGGAGCATGGTTAGGTTGGCACTTCGGTCTCTTTGCCCTTCATAGTCCAGAAAGACTCGAGTTAAATATTTTTTAACCTTAGATCATCAAAGAGAAATGTAATTAGGGGAAGATGGGAGCAAAGTATTACTCACTGTGACATTTAAACAGATTTAAAACTTTTTCCTAAAGTGCCACTTCATGGCCACAATGGTTCCATCCACCGAGAGGGAGAAGGCTGGCCAGTGGCCGTCGGGGCTGGGAACAATGGCTTCTCATTTGCTCTCTGCATCTGGGGTTTGCAATTTGTTGCTGATTCACCTTTAAGGGTGTAAGGAGCCCCATGCGGTGGGATCTCGGCTCAGGTGGTGTAGTTGTGCGAGCCTCTCCGTTGCTACCTGCCCTTCCCTTCCCTTTTCCTCTCTTCTTCAAGGAGGGAGGAGGCCCTCTTTGTGCTCCATTTCCCTCCGGCTGAGCCACCATCACTCCCTTCCCTCTGGTACCCAGTGAACCACATCCCGCAGCCCTGGCCATGGCCCCATCCTCTCAGACCTCTCCTGCCTGTGAATCTCTCTGTCTAGACTGTGAACTGGTGGAGGGCAGGGGCTAAGTAACCTGGCCCCTCTTCTCTGCAGCCACCCTTGACAGGTGTGGGCATACAATAGATGCTCAGGATGGAGTTTCTAGACACCAATTTCTAATCTGACTTTGAGGCTCCATGCTGTATTCATTCAAATGGACTCTAAGGATGGGGAGTTGCACAGTCCCAGGCAGACTCTCCAGAAGGAGTTCAGAGTCCAGGATGAGAACAAGCAGTTTAGAACCCACACAGCAGCTTGGCTTAGAGGTACCGCCACTCACTCATTCTTGCATTGATCCAGCCCTTCCAGTCTCCCACTGGAAGCAGCAGAGAAAGGACAGGCCTGGGAACAACCCGGCTGTCTCATTGGAGAGACCAAGGTCACACAAGTGAAAAGGGAGCAGCAAACAGCAGCAGACGGTTAAATGTCCTCCAGGGCTGAGGGGTTCCACATCCGCCTGCGAGAAAGCAGACAACGTGTGATGATCTGTGATGGGGGTAGCAGCTCTGAGGAGACAGGAGCCCTGCTGAAGGCAGGATGCAGAAGTGGGTAGGTGGCCAGAGACCTGGGTGATGGCTGGGCCTCAGGGCCAGGAAGGCAAGAAGCATCTGGTTCTCTAAGGTTTTGTTGAGAACAAGCTGGAAAACATAGCTGTGATCTGCGCGGGGCTCCCCTAAAAGAGACCAGACTTCCAATTAAAGTCTTTCTGGAGTGACTGCTCTGCCCAGCCCTGCAGAGGGCAGTGAGGGGAGGCTGGAGGAGGGGAGGGGGAGAGAGAGAGGGAGAGAGACTCGCTTGCTGTAGAGAGCTCATGTGTTGTTTGGGCAGAGAGCGACTCAGAGATCTGAGTGACCACACAAGGGCACGGACCAACCAAGGGGCAGAGTGAAAGCTGCTGGAGATTTGTGCCATGGGACCCCAGAGAAGTGGCTCGTGTGGGCAGCGGCACCCAGGGGAGGCTATCTGGTGGAGAGAGCTCTGCTCTGACCCTGCAGGAAGGGGTGGGGCAGCGTGGGAAGAGAGGAGAGAGGTGGAGGCAGTGGGCTCTCCAGTGATGGTGAAGAGGAGGAGGCTCCTGGGTGGAGGTGGGTAGGGTGGGCAAGAGGAGGCTTTGAAGGCAGCCTTGGAAGTCTGTTTCTCCTCTTCTCCACAATCCCAGGGCTTCTCTGTCCTTGAATAATTTGGAAAGGTTTAGTGATATAAGGAAAAATAATTGAGGTGGGAAAGAAAAGAAAAACAGTGCTTGCCTTCTTTCAGTTAATTAGCAGCCTCCTGCCACCCAGAGCACACGGTGCAAGGGCTCCCCTGTGCTGTCCAGAGCCCACAGGAGGCCTGGCTGGGGGAGCAGGCCCTTAGGGGCAGGATGCTGTGTGTTTTGAGAAACCCAGGGGCCCTCAGAAGGGACTGGGCTGCCTCCTGGGGCTCAGACAAATGCTAGGGCTGGTGAGGGAGGGGCCCCCGGGCCTGTTTCTTGGCTGGCTGGGCCTGAGAGACACATGGCCTTGGTCTTGTGGAGGGAGCTCCTGGGCCCTGGGCAGCAGTGGGAACCGCTCTGGGGAGCATCTGGGCCTTTGAGTCAGCATGGGTGTGCCCTCTAGACTCCTGTTCCAGGCTGTCATGCCACCCTGGGCTTTGCCTCACTTTTGCTGAAGGTGGGCAGGAAATGGAAAGGCAGGATAAAGGGATCTGGAGTGGCAGCCCAAGCATCCTGCGTCCTGCATCCTGCATCCTGCGTGTGGGGCTCGGTGAGTTTGAACTCATGGGGAGGCACCTGAGTCATGGCTTTCCTGGGTCTCAGCTTTCTCCTCTGTAAAATGGAGACTGGTCCTTTCTTGCCCCTCCTTTCCTTCCTCACATCACATCCAAGAAGGTGAGACAGTGCTGTAGCTGAGAAGCTGACTCACGGTTCTCATGTAAAAATTACTAAGGTGAGAGTAGGGACTGAGGGTCAAAATGGGCTACAAAAGGGTGTAAATAAAGTTAACTTATTTGAACTGAAAGGTTAGGAATTTACTGCTTATTTTTCACAGAGAATTTACATTTTTTAAAAAGGGGCCAGCCCGGGCCAGGCAGCGCTCAGTCCAACAGAAGCAGGTGCCTGCCGCTGCATTTAGGCAAAGCTGGCTTCACGGCTGGCCTCTCCCACTTACTAACTCTGTGACCTTGGACAGGTTCTTTAATCTCTCTGTGGCTCAGGTCCTCGTTTGTAGACTAGGAAGAGGAAGGGCTACCTTGCAGAGTCGTTGTGAGGATTAAATGGGTAGACGCGGGCGAAGTGGGTAGACCAGTGTCTGGCCAGCCAGCGTTGTCAGAGCTCCACTGATGGGCCCTGGGGGGCTGAGGGGCTGGCCCAGGCCCCTCCCACTTCCTACACAGGAGGAGGTGAGGCCCCCTCCAGCTGGGGTCTGAGTTGGACCCGCAGTGGGCGCCCTCACCTGCTGCACGAGTGCTTCTCAAGGTGCTTCTGGGAGCGGGCAGCCTTCCGGGAGAGCAAGGCCTCGTCGCCGCCTCTTCCCGGGGCCCGGCCTGGGTGCCAACCGCCGGCGCGCCGCGGCCCCTTCTTACCTGAGAGGTGTTGCTGCATCAAGTCCTTTTAATTGTGATGTTTTACTAATTAGGTTTTAATTATGTTAATTTATTGTACTTGAGCCCTGAGGTTTTCAGACACTGGGCTCCCTTTCGAAACTGGAACAGTAAGTTGTATTTATTACACCCGCAACGCTGTGGGTAAATGGCACTTTCTTGTGGCCACACGATTCCTCTGATAATGTTGCTGGATGGACAGCTTCTATCCGGGCTCTCTAATCTCCGTTCTCCACACACTGCCATCAGGCTCCCAGTCTGGTAGATCATCCTTCAAATAGTGCTGGGGTTAAGAGACTCAATGTCCAGTGGCTGTGTTGGTGACATGGAGTGAGGTGGCTGGGAGGGGACAGAGAGACCCCAACTGGACAGGGGCTCAGGAAAGTGAGACGGCAGGACATTTACACCAGGCTGGATCTTCAAAGGGTTGTTATCTGCGGGCCTCAGACTCACCCTCCGGGGTGGACCCCTCCTGCCCCCTCACCCAGCAGCTGGGTGCTGACAGGCGCTCCGCAAGTAGGCTGAGGCAGCACAGCCTGGGGAGGGAGAAGGAGGGGTGGGTGATGAGGATGGAGAGGTCACGTGGGCAGTCACGTCGGACGGTGAAGACCGTGGCAGGATGTAGGCTTGTGTTCCGGGATGGCAGGTGGCCACAGGACGGGGATTTGCAGCAGGGTGGGCCCATAGGAAAGACTCAGGGTAGGAACTCACTGACCATCTGCTAACCCGCTGCTCCTGTTAACACGGAGGAAAAAGTTGATCCCTGGCACAAGACTGGGACAAAGAAGGCTCCTTGGTATTTATGAGGGGTGGGTGAGACGGAAGGGACCACCCCTCCCCAGCCCCGCACACATGCTGAGGGGAAGGGGCACTTTGAGGGCCCAATTTCCACAGGTCATTTCTACATTGAAAGGGTGAAGTTTTGCTGCCACTAGAACTATTTAAAGATGCCATCGGTTTTCAAGAACCATTCTCCTCCCACCAAATAATTTCCAGATGGCAACCTTGTTTGAACAAGTTTAAAGTCTTCCAAAGTGTATAAGCAAAGTTGTATATATACATTCTGGTCCCTTACTAAACAGACCCATTAAATAAATTTTGCACAGAGTGAAACTTAAAGAAATTCAGTCTGCACATACAACTGGGTATTTATTGCTGTAAGATATGTATTTTAGTTTAGATTTCAGTTACTATAGATACATCCATGCACAGGTACATGCACTGAGTATAGAAAGAGTCTGAACTTTGGAAACAAACAGATCTTTAGCTTATCAGCCATATAAGTCACATTCTCAGCCTCAGTTTTCTCACCTGAAACATGGGCATAAGAACACTGCATATGATTGTCATAAAGAGGTAATAAATCACTAAAAGAAGTAATAAATATTTAGTGTCTGCCACCTAGGAGGTGCCCAGGGCATGCCAGCTGTGATTATTATGAGTGTATTCATTAAAAAGGAAACTAAATCTCTCCTTTCCAGGGATCAGCATAAGCTGTAGCAGAAAATAGCATTTAGACTTTGTGTAACAGGACATGGAGAGTTTCTAAGGAAGAGGACAGTTGGGGTTTCTCCTCAGTGGTCCTCCCAGCGTGCTGGGGAGATGAGAGTGGTCTGAGTCTCTGGTGGTGGGAGCAGGGTTGTTGTGACGGGTTGTCGGGAGCAGAGCCCACATCAGGGAGGGGCCCCGTGAGTTTCCCCTGACACAGAGGCTCAGGGATGCCCATCTCATTCAGTCTTCGGAAGGGCCCACACTCTAGCACACGCCTAGCACCCCCCACTGCCTGGGAGCCTGCATCCGCACACCTGCATGTCCAGACCCACGGGAGGCTCCCACCCAGGCCTGCGTGACCAACTCCCCTCCCGGCATGGAGAGGGTGGGCAAGCTCTGTGACTCACTCCCTGGCTCTGTGTCCTCTCGCTGAGTCACAATGTAATTGATTCCTCCCTGCGCCAGGTTCCTGCTCTCATGTGACCCAAAGGAGGGTCAGTTCCAGACCTGGGCAGGGAAGGCCTGGCAGGGGAGAGGCGATCCCCGGAGAGAGGGGGTGGGTTGTCAGAACCTGAGGATGGTCCTGAGCCTTGTGCAGGCTTTCCTGGATGTCTGCTGAGATGCTGTGTTTGGAGGACTCAGGGGTTGGTCCCCACCCACCACCGCACTTCAGTGTTTCCATCAGGATAGGGCTGTCTCTGTCAAAGTTGCCCCAGGAAATAATAAAGGCAGTGTTTGGTCTGTGGAATCTCCTTGCAGATGCTCACAGTGTTTGTGCTTCAGGGATGAGGGTGTCTCATTCTTGTATCCAAAAGTATGGACTTCGAGGAGCTGAGACGTGGGAGGTGAGATGTTGGGACTGTGTGATTCACACCTCATACAAGAGCGACCTCATGTCATCCTTGGCCCAGAAAGAAAGAACCACCTCTCGGACTGATGAAATGGGAAACCCTGGCTAGCAGGGCTAAAATCCCAAGTCTTCCTGGTCTGGTGGCAGAGGGCAGAGAAAGGTCACCTCTGCCAACGTCTTCCCCAGTAGACAGCTCTGGAGTGTGGTGTACAAGCCCCCAGACCAGCACTCGTCACACTGGCCCTGCTATTGACAGCATCACTTCCCCACCTGGGACAAGTTACGTAAATGCTTTCGGTTTCTACATGTTCATCTATAAAATGGGCGTAAGTTCTCCTTCAATCCCAGAGAAGTAACTAATGAATTAATAAAGCTCTATATTGAAATAACCAATTGTACTGTTACAAACCTGCCCCCTCCTGCTATTCCCAGCTCCGTGCTCTTGCCCTGACTGAGATCCACACTGGGTGCAGTGTGCCCCACTGGGTCCTAACAACTGTGCCCAGTCCCAGTTCTCAGATGGTCCCTACTCGGCCTCACGACCACCCGACTGGGGACAGAGCTGGGGCTTGATGGGACCTCATGCCAGAAGTCACTTCTGTGGCCATCAAGTAACAGAGAGGCTCCATCTAGGCTCTGATGGGACTCTCAGGAAAGACTTGCTGTGTGACTGGGTCACTGGCTTCCCCTCTCTGGACCTTGCTCTCTGAATTATGGGATGAGGACAGTAATCCTTGCTCTGTATATGTCGTGGGGAGCAGAGAGGATCAGAGGCAGGGAATGACGGAATTGCTTCCCGAGTATAGGGTGCTTGTACTAATAGTCAGCTCTTGTCTCCACCCACCCGGTCCCTGCCTCTGCGCGGCCCTGGCCCCAGAGCAGCCCTGAGAACAGAAAGAGCAGCTCGGTTCTCACACCCATCTTACTTCTCCTGATTATTTCTCCCAATCACACTTAATAGCTGCCTGGCTTTTGGCTGCAGCCTGGTATATAACAACCTGCAATTATTGTCCACTTAAGCTGTCCCCAGGGCCTTGTCTGTTGCGCTGCCCAGCCCGTACCACTGATTTCCATCAGTCAGGACCAATGGGAAGGAAACCCTGAAGGGCTGGGCTGACAGCTTGATTGGCAGGGCTGCCAAACTCTGAGGCTGCCGCTTCTTTGGAGATGGGGCCTCAGAGGTATCTGCTCCAGCCACACCCTCGTCCTGCCTGGGTACTCCACATTTCTGGGGCCTGACCCTCTGGGCTATCCCCAGCCATCCTTGTCCTCTGGGCCCCACATTTATTTAAGCCTCTGTTTCTTTGTTTAGCCTTACCTGATTCTACCAGCTGCTCACTACTGCTCACTGCAGATTTAGTTCCTCCTCTCTGCCTCCTTGTAAGGGAGGCATTGGCAATTTATGTAACAGGCTTCTAAAGATCAGAGAGGTTAGGCATCTTTCCTAGGGTCACACAGCCAAGAATTGACAGAGTGAACATTCAAAATCGGGTTGACTGATTCCATGGCTCCCTTCTTTAACTTATACTGTACTGTCAGCTCTCATCATAACCCGTCCTACCCCGTCTTGGTGGCTCTGCTTAATGCCACCTCCTTTGGAAAGCCATCCCCACCACTGCAGTAGCACTGGTCTCTGCTGCTTGGAACTTATAGCCTTTGAGCTGAAACCAGGTACCCTTGGTCTTACGTGGGCATAGTTTACCCGTCCTCTACCATTTTGATTCACAAAGCAGCTCTGTGTGCAGGCTGGATACTGAGCTTTTGTCCTTGGTCACATCTCCCCTTCCCAACTCTGACTTGTATTCTCCTGAGCAGCTCTCCTAGAGCCTGATCCTTGCAGCTCCTGACGAGGGCCCTCGCCCACCTATCTCTCTGACCCCACTTGGCTCTGATGGTGGTGATGGTGATGACAAAGTCAATTTCTAGGCTGCGGAACAGCAGGCAGGTCCTGTGCCACCGCTGGGAGACGGCAGAGCCTGCAGGTGTTGGGATTTTCACCCCACACAGAGTCTAATCATGAAATGACCCGGGGGCACAAGAGGGAGTCCCAACTCTGAGTGAGGACCTTTATCCTGAGAGCTGGTCGTCTTGGCAGATGTCTGAGTATCCGTCCATGAGCATGTTCGTGTCTGTGTTCTCATGGTCTAGAACTCGATGTTGACAGTGGGCTGAGAGGCCTGTCAGGACCTGTGATGAGCAGAGTCAGAGGTCTCCTGGGCTCTGAGGCCAGGTCTGAAGACCACTGGTTCCCTGGCTGCAGTCGCACTGTGCTCTGGGCTGTCTGCGGAGGAGGTGGGGTTGGGGGTCCTAAGGCCCAGTCTTTGTTGGGTCCACCCACCTGTCCAGGCCCCAGCTCTGCCCAGGGTATACTCCCTTCCCCCTCCCAGGCTCACCCTTTGCCTGTACTGTTCTCACAGGTGCCTGTATTCTTCAGTCCTTTGCCTTGGAACTAGATTCTCAGCAAGAGGACTTTGTTGGGAAACAGTTTGGGGGTAGCCTGAAGCCTCCCCTGGCTCATCAGATCTTACAAGCTAAGTCTGAGGTGGGCCTGAAGTTGTCTGGGGCCTCAGGAGGGAGCCATCCTCCCCTCCTCGGTGCCATCCTAACTCATAGATTCCGAGATGGGCAGAGGCCTCCAGCCAGTGCCCCGCGACACCAACGCCCTCCCCACCTCCGCAGCGGGCAGTGCATCTCTCTCTGGTCTCTCCCAGCGCTACCCTGCCTCTCAGGCTTGAAGTGCCCCTGTCCTTGGGTCCCTGGCCAGGAGTCCTGGGGTGAGACTTCTTGGGAAGGGCTGGGAAGATCCTTAGGGCAGGGGCAACACAGGTGAGGACAGGCCTGGAGCCAGCCAGGCCAGCTACCCACTGCACCCGCATTTAGGGACTTAACACTGAGAGGGGCCAACACTCAGTGACCTCTATTTTCTTTAACTGCATTTTATTCTCCTGGCCTAGGACCCGACCTCTCCACGCCAGGGGGCAAAGGGCGACTTCAAACGTGTTAGTTAGCGCTCACTCACCCTCTGTCAGGGTAATCAGTCTTGTGTGGGTGAATCCTCTGTCTTTGGAGGTTTTTCCCTCCCTCCCCTCTAGCCAAGCCGGCATCTGAGGTAGGGGAGGCTGACACACCCTTGGGTGGGAAGGGGCCTCAGGTTGTCCTTGAGCTGTCGTCTGGGGCCTCGTTGGGCTCCTGGGGCATCTCCATCCTGGGGACCCTAGAGTGGGAGCTAAGTTCCCCTGCCCATGTGGCCCCAGCTGGACATCATAGCCACAGGCAGCCTCAGAGTCCCCGCACCTCTGATACCCATCTACAGCCTCTCACCCTCACCGGGGGTGCAGGGGGCAGACCCTGGCTTCTAGTTCTCTTCCTGCCTTTCCCGCCCCAGACAGCAAATAGCTCCTGGAATTCTCCCACACCTCAGGCAGGTAGGATGCACAGGCAGAAAGAAGTGATGAAATCTGTTTAACGAAGTCTTTCTGCCTAAACCCGCTTTCCTTTTACCCATTCTGGGTGGTGGCTCCAGGTTGCCCAGAGCCGCCCAAACAGGAGGTGGTGCCCAGTGTCCAGTTTTCAGCTGCCTTTGAAAATGTGCTTTCCACCCCATTCCCTTTCCCTGCTGAAGGTCCAGCTCTGGGGTGGGAGGGATGTGCTGTGAGCAACAACGCCTGCCTTTTTTGTCTCCACTCCCGGCTCTTCTCCCCAAATCAGGAAGGCTTCTGTGGTCTGTTCCCTCCTGTCCCCAAGCCCGGGGACCCTGGGAGATGTTCCTGCAGCCGAGGCAGCAGCCCGGCCCCACACACCTCAAGGCAGTGGGACAACCACTGCCATCAGGAACCTGCAGTAAAGCCCAGTTCAGCTGAGTGTGCTTAAAACACTTATCATACAGAATCCCCCCTCCAAAAAAAACCAAATATGTCCATCTGGGGTGGCTTTTAAAACTAGTTTTGAGCATCTGAAGAGTAAATCCTTAGCTACTTAGAAAGCTTGATTCATTTGTCAAATATTTAGGTTAGTTGAGATTTAGCATTTCCTAACACGTGGAAGAGGTGTGACTGTAAACTGACTGGACAAGTTTGACGTGGAAGCCTCCTGTGTTCTAGCCACGCGTCCTTCACTGAGAAGCAACCCCTGGAACAGCGCCCGCCCTCCTGTGTGTGTGTGTGAGCGTGTGTGTGCACGTGTGCCTGTGTTCACGTGTTTGTCAGGCACACACGTGTGTGAGCGCCTCGTCTTTCTTGGGGTTTATTAGATTTTCTTTGTGCTGCTAATGCTTTTGGCCTCTGGGGGTGCTATATATATATACAGATAAAGAATTTGAGAAACACAGGATTTTCCACCTGAAAGGAAACCTTAGGCATCTTCTAATCCACTTTTCTCATTCTGCACATCTGGCAATTAACACCCAAAGAGGGACAGCGACTTGCCCAAGGGTCAGATAGACAACCCAGGGCTCTCTCTCATTCTCTCTCTCTCTACTGCACACACACTTATTTTACAGGCGGAAATGGCTATTTCCTCGTTGTTTAGCGTGTCTTTGTTTCTTTTTCTCCCTCCTTTATGCTTCCTTTTCACCATGTCTGTCTGTCTGCCTTTCCTCCTCCCTCCCTGTTCTGTGTCCCTGGGCCTGGAGCTGAGGTCGCCTTGGCAGCAGAGAGGGAGGCCCGTGTCTCCCTGGAAGGCTCAGCCCAGAGCCCGCGGGTGCTGGGGGAGGTGGAGGCACAGTGTGCTCTCTGCTCCCCTGTTTGCAGGGTGCCTGGGAGAGGGGTGCCTTTTCCCCAGGAGGTGGAAGCGGGGAGAGGCACAGAGCTGGGAGGTGCGGCCGCTGATGCTCTCTTAGGGGGAAGGAATGAGTTCCCTCCTGATTCCCTTTCTTTCTTTTCTTTCTTTTTTTAGTTGAAGTACAGTCAGTTACAATGTGTCAATTTCTGGTGTCCAGCACAATGTCCCAGTCATGCATATACATGTATATGTTCATTTTCATTAAAAGCTATTACAGGATATTGAATATAGTTCCCTGTGCTATACAGAATAAATTTGTTTTTTAAGTCTATTTTTATATACAGTGGCTAACATTTGCAAATCTCAAGCTCACAAATTTATCCCTTCCCACCTCCTCTCCCCCGGCAACCATAAGGTTGTTTACTATGTCTGTGAGTCTGCTTCTGTTTTGTACATGAGTTCATTAGTGTCCTCATTTTTCTTTTTTTTAGATTCCACATATGAGTGATGTCATGTGGTATTTTTCTTTCTCTTTCTGGCTTACTTCACTTAGAATGACAATCTCTAGTTCTACTCCTATTGCTGAAAATGGCATTATTGTTATTTTTATGACTGAGTAGTATTCCATTGCATAAATACACCACAACTTCTTTTTTTTTTTAACACTTTTTTATTGAGTTATAGTCATTTTACAATGTTGTGTCAAATTCCAGAGTAGAGCACAATTTTTCAGTTATACATGAACATACATATATTCATTGTCACATTTTTTTTCGCTGTGAGCTACCACAAGATCTTGTATATATTTCCCTGTGCTATACAGTATAATCTTGTTTATCTATTCTACATATGCCTGTCAGTATCTACAAATTCTGATATCCCACTGTATCCATTCCCACCCCCCTCACCCTTGGCAACCACAATTTTGTATTCTATGTCTATGAGTCTGTTTCTGTTTTGTATTTATGTTCTTTTTTTTTTTAAATTCCACATATGAGCGATCTCATATGGTATTTTTATTTCTTTCTGGCTTACTTCACTTAGAATGACATTCTCCAGGAACATCCATGTTGCTGCAAATGGCGTTATGTCATCATTTTTTATGGCTGAATAGTATTCCATTGTATAAACATACTGCATCTTCTTTACCAGTCATCTGTCGATGGACATTTAGGCCGTTTCCATGTCTTGGCTATTGTAAATAGTGCTGCTATGAACACTGGGGTGCAGGTGTCTTTTTGAAGTAGGGTTTCTTCTGGATATATGCCCAGGAGTGGGATTGCTGGGTTATATAGTAAGTCTATTCCTAGTCTTTTGAGGAATCTCCATACTGTTTTCTACAGTGGCTGCACCAAACTACATTCCCACCAGCAGTATAGGAGGGTTCCCTTTTCTCCACACCCTCTCTAGCATTTATAGTTTGTGGACTTTTGAATGATGGCTATTCTGACTGGTGTGAAGTGATATCTCATTGTAGTTTTGGTTCACATTTCTTTGATAGTTAGCAATACTGAGCATTTTTTCATGTGCCTATTGGCCGTTTGCATGTCCCTTTCTGTAGCCTGAGCCAATGGCCTCCAGTTCAGATACCTTTTCAGGGAGGATGCATATGCTCCTTGCCTCATATCTGGGATGCAGAGGAGAGAGCTCCCTTCTAACCTTGATATCCTGTTGCTGAAGTGTGGCTCCCTGTCCTCAACAGACTCTGTGGAAGTGACTGCTTTGATGTGGCTCATCTTCCAGAGAGGCTTGGACTCTCAGATTAGGAACAGAGCTTAGAGGTGATTCTTTTCACTGCCACATCCATTGGAGGAATCCATCCTCTAGCATCCCGGAAGTCTCCCGAGTCAGCCTAACCACCCCCAGCAATGGACCAGTTTCTTTCAAAAGTCCTTCCATGACTCATTTCTTTCAACATGTCCCCATCTCTTTCCTCCCCTGTGCCAAAGGTCTTGGAATAGGAGACTACCCTTGCTTTCTCTACTTCTTTGTTTCCCATTTGTTCTGTAATATGCTTAGACTGGCTTTTGTCTCTCCCACTTTATCAAAAGTATTCTCACTGCAGTTATCAGTGGCCAAATCCAGTGGCTACTTTTTCAGTCTTTGTGTTAATGCTGCCGATCACTCCTTTGAACCGTCTTCCTTGCTTAAGAAATACATTGTTCTCTCTTTGTTCACCTACTCCTTCCCATTAGTCCCCTTGACTGGGTCCTCTCTCTGTCTTGTCTTTAAGTGCTGGGTCACCCTGGTCCCATCCTTGAATTTTCTTCTTGTTTTTAGGCTTCATGGTCTCCTAGGGTGCCCCATTCTGGCACAGGATGGTCATTTTCTGTCATAGGCTGGAGGTCTCAACTGAATATGTTCAGCCTCTTACAACTTTTAGCTGTTTCCATCAAAAGACCCTCAGACTCAGGGGTTCTTTCTTCCCATGAGAAAAAAGATCTCCCCTACTTGAAGCCATGTTTTGGTTAGTGGCTCCATCATCTACCCAGTCATCTCAGCCAGAACGTGAGTCATCTCTGACTGCATCCTCTCCCTGATCCTGCAGATGCCCTTGGCCACCAGGTCCTATTGGCTCTACCACATCTTTGCCTCCTCACTGCCAGCCCTTCATCCTTTCTGCCTTTCTGCCTCTTGCTGTATTCTCCCAACTGGTCTCTTTGCCATTGGCTTTGCCTTCTCTGGCCCACATGCCCTTTATTCTGCACACAGAATGGGCTTTCTAAATCCTTGATCTGGTCATGCCAACTTCCTCCTCAAAAGCCTTCGATGGCTCCCCGTTGCCTCCAGGACAGAGCCCAATCTCCTTGGCTTGGTATTCCAGGATCCTCATAACTCACCATGTCCCCTCTCCGTCCCCTTCTAGGTCTGTCTTCTGCCACCTCCCCCTTCTCCCTGTGCTGGGTCCCTCAGTTCCAGCTGGTACCATTCTTATCTTCACTTTCCATTTTATAACCAGCTGAATGATTGACATCATTTAATTAATTACTAGATGGTTCTTCCCAACCCCCACCCCCCAGGCCCATAGACTGCAATCTCCTTAAAGGCATGACTGTGGCTTTCTTGTTCAGTTCTCTAGCCCAGAGCTGCCACCCTGACTGGGTGACTGGAGAGCATCAAATATGTGAGTCTAAGTAAGATCTTAATCCTGTAAGTGAGCCACAGGGTGCAGAAGGTTGTCCTGACTGCAATGGTGACTAGATGAGATTTTGAGTTTCAGGAGGATTGGCTGGGGAGCTTCAGGCAGGATGGGGTGGAGGCAGGCGTTATCAGGGACTGGGGACTGGCAACAGTATGGGCGTGAAGTGCTGGTCTGAAATGAGTGAATTTTTCTCTCCCATCCCATATGCTTCCAATGGAGAGTCCAGGAGATGGAATCAATTCGTGCCTAATTGAAAATGAACAGAATCCAGAACTGGGCTGATTAATAAGCTTAGTACGTAACTGTGAAGTGACCTCACCTTATTGTGGGAAAGCTTTCTCTCCTTTTTGGCTCTTTCTAAATCTGTTCTTGTTTCATTCCTTGGTCTCCATCTCCTCCTCTTCCAAGGGTGGAATCCAGAAGAGATGCTCTCTGTTTGGAACAATGTTCCTCTCTGATCCGCTGTTAATTTGTTTATATTGTTGTTAGTGTCTACAATACAATATGCATCTTTGAGATATCACATCTGGAGGCTTCTATCCCAGAGAAGAATAAAATTGCAGTTGGAAGAGTCCGAAAAGTGGCTGAGTTCTGAGGTTCAGACTGGCTAAATTGGTATCTTTTCCTGGCTCTAAGTTCTATGATAGGAGTGAGAAGTACCCGCTCATGCCTGTCTCTCCCCTGGCTCACGTTCTCTAGCCCAGTGACAATTCAGGAGGCTGCTTTTCTGCTTTTTGTTATACTGGGTTCTGCCCCATCTCTCTAAAGCAATCTTATAAACCATTGATGAGACTATTTCGATTTTTGTCTTAAATATCCTAGCCAAGAAAGCCTCATGAATACTTTCCAAATCAAGCGCTGGTATTGCACGATGCTTCCTCACTGATGGCAGCCCCAGTCCATTGTGTTTGCACTTCTTGGCTCGGCCATCCATGCCAGCAATTCCAAGTCTCAGCTTGGGGTGGGGGCTGACCTCTGGCGCAGAACTCTCGGTGGCCTCTTTTTCTTTTAATTTTAAATTTTATTATTATTTTACCTTTGAGGGGGAGATAATTAGGTTTATTTATTTATTTCATTTTCTAATGGAGGTACTGGGATTGGACCCAGGGACCTTGTGCATGCCAAGCAGGCACTCTCCCACTGAGCTCTACCTTCCCCCCTCTCTTTCTTGAGCAGAAGTTTCTTTCCTCCTTCTTCCCCATGGCTGCCCCTAAATTGACTTTTTTGGTTTGTTTTTTTTGGGAGGGTAGTAATTAGACTTACTTATTTTTTTTAATGGAGGTACTGGGGATTGAACCCTGGGCCTCATGCATGCTGGGCACGTGCTCCACCACTGAGCTACACCTTACTCCCCAAATTGAAGTGCTATCAGTCATGACCAAAGATTCCTCCTGCCATCCATCTTGCCTCTGAGCCACCACCCCTCATCCCAATCATCCCCGTCACCCAACCATCATCCTTCCTGTGCCTAGGAACTCAACTCCCTTGAAGATCAGCCTAGATTTGAAGACATGAGGTTCCAAGATAAAAAAAAAAAAAAAAGACCCTGTCTGGTAGTACATTCCAAACCCCACTAGTTCATAAAGACCATTGGGTTTACCACTCTATTCTAGGCATTAGCACTGGGTCTGGCACATGGGAAGCACTCAACAAATACTGCTTGAGGAATGAATTGGAAAATACATGAATGCATGAAATGCCTAATGGATTGGATGCACTACACATTGGATCTTCTACTGATGAAGCCGGGGGTGAAAGCAGGGGCTGTATGATTCAGTCTTGCCCTTGCCCTGAGCCCATCACTCACCAGAGCCCTCAAGAGCCTGGGTGGTGATTCAGGGCCCTTGAAGGTAGAACCAGTCTGGGAATGCAGGCCATGTCAGCCCCAGAATGAGCAGGGAGGAGTCCCTGCTTCTTAGAAGGTAACACAGGAATCTGGAGGAAACCAGGGAACACAAATGGCTACAGAATCCCAGGGACGAATCTCTTGTGGGAAGACACACAGGTCTTTTGACCAAGGATCCAAGACTCTAAATCCCTCACTTGAATCTCCTGAGCAACCAAAGCCTGCATTCCTCACATTGAAGGGATCGGTAAATAGGTCCCAAGTATCTCTGGCCTTTTAAAACAGAGTCAGGTAAAATTGGACCCTAAATATTTCACCATAGCCATCACTTCACTCTCACTGAGAACTTGGAGAGCTCCTGCCTTCATTCTCCAAGGAGGACAAGAGGCATGGAATGCGAGAGCTGGAAGAGGCCTTTCCCTCTGGAAACTGTAAATATTCTCTCAAACACAGAATATGCAGATTGTGACCTGCTGAGCGAGGGTCACAAGTCAGCCACAGAGGGATGACAGGCAGTTCTTTTAGCATCTAGTGTCACTTTAGGGAAGTGAAACCCATGAGGTCATTTTGAATGAAGGCACAGTGTCAATACATCCACACAAAGGAAGTAGAGCCACAAGATTGATTATTTTGGATCCCAGAAGTGAGGAGACACCATGAACAGGGGGAAGGGCAGTCCTCTGCCCCAGATCCTGCAGGAGCAGGGGACAGAGAGCAGGGTCGCAAGCACCTGTTACTTACAAGGTCATTGGGGTGGAGGTCACTAACTTTTGTGGGCTTAACTCTAAGTGGTTATTTATTTTTAAAGGTGCCGAGGAAAAGCCAAGTGAGAACTTACAGCGGACATCCTAAACTCAAGTCCTTATCTAAGTGTCCAGACTCGGGGTGTGTGGAGGGCTATCAGACTGTAAAATGCCCACACAGCAGCTCTGAAAAACAAGGCTGTGTCTTTCAGAAAAACCAAAGTTGTTTTTCTCATCATATCTCTCTCTTGTGCCTGTGAGGACAGGTCACGAGTGTTTGTTTTGAGATGGATCTTAAGGGCAGAAAGATTTTAAAAAGAACCACTACTAAGGACATGATCAAAAGCATTCTGCAATCGTTCCAACCTATTACGCAAAAAAAAAAAAACAAAAAAACAAAAAAACAACCAACCAACTGCAGCCCAAAGAGGACTCACACATGTGGCCCCAGCCATCCAAGGCTTCCTGCCCCCATTCTAAGGGGAAGCAGGTAGTCATTTAAGTCAGAGTAAGAAACCTTGGCACCAAAGGTGACTCAAGTCAACTCCCCATAGTGACCCACGATGCCCTAAGGCCAGGACCAACCTGCCTGTAGGGAGGCCCCCCAAGAAAACCTACAGTTGACCCATAGAATGTGGAGTCTGGGGACACCTCTATGGGAAATGGCCTGGGTGTGACCTTTGCTCTAGCCTACATTTTGCACTGTCTCTTGTATTTGACCTGCCAACTTTGTCTCCCATCTATCACCAGCCCCTCTCTCTCTGCATTGAGTCCCTATCTGCAATCTTAACCTTTCTAGCTGATTTCTGCGGTTAGCCTTCATTTGGGCATTCATTCATTCACTCAGCAAATATCTACCAGTTAACAGAAGGCCCTGGCTAGAAGCTGTGCGGCTGCCAAGAAAAAGTCACATTCCCTTGCCTCCAATAAGCCCACGGTCCAAATAGACATTTGAATATCTAGCTTTAAGACCACCAGGCCAATCCCTAAAAGAGCCCATGGCTCCTGGAAACATTGTTATAACATCTGCCTTAAATCCAAGGGTCTTCCCTGAAGAGGGTCTAGTGCCTCTGAGTCACACCTCTGGTTTGAGTCACATTTGTAAGCAGGCTGGTCAAAACCCAACATTCTCACACCCTGCCTGAGAACCATGCGAGCAATCCATAAAGGACCCCCCATGCTTCTGAGAGAGACCACTTGTCCAAGAACCCGCAGGCCTAAAAATCATTACACCAAAGGAATTTAAACTGGCAGGGAACTCAGGTCCCCACTTGATTTTACCACTATCATGAATAACTTTGGGATAACTGCACATTTTTTTAACATCTACACAGTGGCAGTCCCCGTGCCTCATACCCTACACATCTCAGTCTTCATGACAACTCTGTGAAATACTCATAACTACTTTTTCAAAGCTGACAAACTGAGACATGGAGACTCTCAGGATAGTAGTAGCAATGCTAAGATTGGGTTTCTGACATCTGTTCTGTATCTTACAGGTATTTTGTGAAAATAATCTTTTTCTGTAAAGTTCTCTTAAGATGCCTAGAGGAACTTTGTACATCAGATTAAGCTCCCAGGATCTTACAAGTCATCTGCCCACTGAGTATTATTTCCCTTGTGACAGGTAACAAGAGTTAGAGGAGTCAGCAGGTAATAGGTTTAAGAATTCATTTATTCATTCACCATTTATTGAACATCTACTATATGTCAGGTGCTATATTGGGATCCTGAGCAGAAACATCACGTTGGCCCTTGACTACCTATGCATAAAAAGGTGATCTCAGAGGAAACTCCTACAGATGACTGTTGCACCAGCCACATCTATCTCCCACACCCTGTGTCTCCCCTTCTGTGCCTTGTCCATTTTCTTTTTTTAGATACACAAAGCTCTCACACTCTTTCCCTACTTCCACATCAAAATTTACTTCAAGGAAAAACTTTGATCAATTATTCACACTTCAGTAGGAATTTCATCATCTGAGAGGGCATTCTCTCAAGGCTTTTAAAATTTGTAACTTCCAAAGGAAAAAAATAAGTTGTTTCCTTATTTTTAAAATTCCAGATGTTGGCAAGCATGGTTGAAATTGTAACTTAAAACAGCCACAATGCCTTCCCAGAATCATATCTGAAGAGACCATATTTGAGAAAAACCAATTATAGCCCCAAATTGTACTGCCTGCCCTCTTGTTTGTCTTCTCTATTGGAAGAAGCTGCCGTCTTGTTTTTTCTGAGATCTCTGGCATGATCTTAACAAGATAATTATTTTCAAAATTTGGCCTGCACTAAATTCCTAGCATAGTGATTCTTTCGGAGGAAAGAGAATCCCTAAAAGAGGTAGATCAATTCCCCAGGGTGGGACACGAGCCTATATGTAGTTTGAGAAAATGTATTCAATATTACGTTTTTATAGTTGAAAAAAGGAAAACACAACCGTTATTTTCATAGCACAGAAACTAAAGTAAAAAATTATCATCTTACTTAGTGAGGACACAGAGAAGACATTGAATTTTGATGCAGATGATGGAGGGGAAGGGGAGGGGCTAAGGAATGTATCATAATCCTAGCAGTGAAAGAGTGGACGGGGTCTGTCAACAGTCAGGTTGGGTGGTGACCCCTTGGCCAGGAGGGGACTGATTCCTTGTAGAGCAGAGAAGATGCTGCAGGTTGGCCTCCTCCTATGTTTGGGGATTCAAAATCTAGACTTTCCTGGATGAAAAGAGAGGAAATAAACTTCCCCTTCTCCTCATTCCTTGAAGAGCTGGTGCCTTACACTTAAATGTGCATAGGAGTCACCTGGGGATCTTAAAATGCAGACTCTGATTCAGGAGGCCATGGAGGGGCTGAACGCTACCTTTCTAACAAGCTCCCAGGTGAGGCTGATGCTGCTGGTCACCTGACCTTACTCTGAGTAGCAAGGCAATCAATATAACAACCCAACTATTCAGATAGGTCACCCCCGAGGAGTGGGGGTTGCGGGAGGGTAGGGTACTAGGAGGAAAGTAGAAACATATATTTGATATTTGATACGTTCATGTATTATTCAGTTTTTTCCCTTTGTGTTCTATCTTGGTAATTTTTTAAAAGGTCAAGTACATAATCTGCTTTTTTAGAAGAAAAGGGGGGAAAAAAAAGGACCAGCTCTGAGGTTTTTTCTTGTTATGAGGTCGGTACTTGTCCACACCCTGCCTGAGGGTGTGGCTCTGGAATTCCAGAATATCACAACCTGACACTCTAGCATGTGGGAACCAGGAGGCTCTGAATGGGAGCGCTGACCACAGTAATGTTCAGATCTCAATTAGATCTGTGCTTCACAAAAACCAAGAACATGGGTGGTCACATGCCAAGGCAGCCCAAGGCCACAGGGTTACCATGTGCATCTCCCTGGGCACACACAGATTTGGGGAGGGAGAGGGGTGGACAGTTAACGTGCATAATTTAGCTACTAAATAATGTAAAACAAAATTTATATCAAACAAACATGGATATTTTATGTGGCAGAATTCAGACATTAAATACATTTTTCAGGATAAAATAGACACTTGAAAGAAAATTTCTCCTCACCCCCCAAGACCCCTGTCTCCCCTGTGATATAGGAGCAACTTGGTTTAAAAAAAAAAAAACAAAACTAGATCCTGATGACCCACATGAACCACAGTGGGTCTTGGACTGATGATCTCAAAATCATCTCTGGGGATGCAGACAGAGAGACTCCCCCAGTGACAGCATCATTTCCCAAAACTACAACCCCCATTCAGTCATCCATGGAGGGCTTAATCATCATAGCCCACCTAGGTGTCACCCCTCAGCCCTACAATCTTATATTTTCTGAACAAAACATCACCAACGACTTGTCCCGCAAAGACAGCCACATGTCCACAACTGAACTGCTTGGCCCTCTTCTCACCTTACATTCTCTCCATCTACCTAGACAGAAGCTGAGCACTTCTCCAGCTTTTTCCCTCCTTTGCCCACAAGGTCCAGTCTCCAAATTGTGTCCTCTCTGACGATGCCCCCCATCTCCTGAGGCCATTCCCTCCCCACCTTGGCTCAGCCCTCATCTTCTCTTACCCACACTAGTGTCATGACCTCCAAGCCAGTCTCACTGTTCTGGGCTGTTCTCACCTCAATATTCCCTCCACACACTGGCTGCTGGAATGATCTTCCTGGAGCAAGCACCCAGACCTGTCCTTTCCTGTTTAAGAGCTTTAACTGATTCCTTGTCCCCATTCTTCTTCTGAATCACATCCAAACTCCCAAGCCAAGCTTTCAGAAGGCCCTTTATAATGTGGTCACCAAACTGCATCCCAGCCTCAGCCCCTCTGCCGGCTCCACAGGGCCTCTTCTCCTTGTCACCCTCTGAACACACTGTGTTCCAGGGCCACTACTCTGCACACAGTGTTCCCTCTGCCTAGGGTGATGCTTGCACCTTCTCCATCTGATGAAATCCCCTATCCTCCAAAGCCCAGCTTAAATGATACATAATTTATGAAACATTCTGCAGACCGCACGCTGACAGAAGCCTTCTCCCTCCTGGCTCCCTCCGTACACCACGTACCTGCGTCTATTATTGCCCTTTGCCACCGCATCATGGTCATATGTCAGTTGTGAGCTCTTCACAAAGAAGAGCCAAGTATCTTCGCAGCCCCAGAGTCTAGCCCGGAACAGCCCAGTGAATGAGTGCATGAATTAAAGAAGGGCTGCTTTTCTACTCAGCTTTCTGTTTAACACTATGCTTGCTGACCCAAGAGGGAGCCTGTCAACCCCACTTGAGGAGAGACAGGAGTAAGGGACCATTAACCATATCCCCCGAGTTGAAAATCCTCCCCTTAGCCCAGGGGAGTGCCAGGAACCCAAACCTCACATGGAGGCCTTGGCCCTCCTTGCCTGGCTCTCTTACATCAGTCTAACTGGTGACACTACTCAATTCCAGCATTGGAATGAAGAGAGAGGGAACAGATACATTTCTGGGCAAGAATTCAAGATAGAAAAATTGGACATCTGCAATCTCCCTAAAATCAAGTTTTTGTCATTTCGAAATGCTGTGAATGAATTCCCAGGACACGAAAGTATAAAAGAACTACAAGTCCAAGTAAATGTGGTTAAAATTGTCTGTGCGGGTATCCATTAGGTCTCTGATACCAATGTCAACACCATCTAGTGCTGTCCTGATGTGTGTCAAGTCTTCCTAACCCAATTGTAAGCTCCTCGTGAGCATATACTGCATTTTTTTTTTTATCTACACTGGATTAACTCTCTGGGCCTACTGTTGTCCTTTTAATATAGAATTCCAATAAATACTTAATGATCAAGGACTGGCTGCATACAAATGTGTCTCTATATACTTAGTAATTTTTTTCTGTTATATTTTGCCTATAGCCTTCACTTAAAAAATGGAAAAAGCTGGAACCAATCAGATTTTGCAAACAAAACAGGCATATAGTCCTGTGCTGACACCTAAATGGGTTTTGCTTTTGGTCCTGCCGGAGGCAGGGGGATAGATTAGTTAGGTCCTCCAGGGGTCTTCCAGCCCTGCAGTTTCCCTCTGCATTTTTCTCCCAAGAAAGTCTATGCAGTCAACTATATAACCGAATGCTGAAGCATCAGTGTGGACTGGATTGGCATCTAGAAACTGCACTGGTGAATCTTAAGTATGTTAATATGGATAATTTAAACCTTACAAATAGCTTCCCATAATGTATTTCTTGCCTGAGGGGGTCTTTTGGTTGGCGTGCAGTACAATCAGGCTTGAGTTTGCAACTTGAAAAGAAAAACAGAATTTGAGAAGTATAAAATTTTATGTCACTTTTTCTTTCACAAGCTCATGTTTATTGAAAGGGCTGGTGGTAAGTTCAGGGAAAATGGAGCTGTGAAACAGACACAGTGAGGCCGCTTGTGCTCTCTGTGAGTTCTTCCTTATTAAATTGGTGTGGTTTCAAAATCAAAAGCTAATTATTTCAAGTATTCTCACCTGAGATGAGCAGCCTGCTTATGCTGTGAAGGTTCACGCTGAATCCTCAGCAATGTGCAGGTAAAATTTGGGTGATGACACCCAGAGAATGACTAAAGCAGGAAAAAATCTGTATAACTTTACTGCCCTATCCCTAACTTAGAAACAGAAGGATGAAAACATTAATTAGGCTTTAAGACCTAGTTCAATAATTATTTCCACACCGCTTATCTTTTTAAGTATATGTCTTTATTATCTTGTAAAACAAAAGTGTCAAGATTATAAAAGAGGTTCCTACACAGACTGCTCCTTCTGTATACTGAGATATTTCTTTAGCAGTGCAGAACTTGCTGGAGAAGTTTCACACCCAGGAGTCCTTCTAAGAGCTGTATGCGGGGAGGTCAGCACCCTTGGAGAGCCCTCTTGAACTAACTCAGGAGGGCATTTGTCCAAGTGTCACCTGGTTACCAAATCCTGAAGTCCTTAGCAGAAAATGTTGAGCAACTTACTATTTTTTAACTTGCAGTTCATTTTATAGTTATCAGAGAAAGCAAACAGCATGAGAGGTTCATGAAATTCTTTTTGAAATATGACTCAGTTGGCTGAATAGCAATTTTGAAAATGCAGTTTTGAGAGGCAGACCATGTTGATTTAAAACTCCATCATTTAGAGAGGGTGTAGCCTCAGCATCCTTGGCTATAAAATGACATCATAAGAATATTAGCTTCATAGGATACTTGACAGAATTAAATGGGAGGATGTAATCAAAATGCTTGTATATGGTAAGCTCTTGTTACATATTTGCTATTATTATTTTAAATATGTGATATTTGTGGCTCCAGGAGCCTAACCAATGAAGCAAATAGTTTGTGATCTTTTTAAAAATTTTAAACACCTTTATTGTGGCATGATTCCTGTATAGTAATATAGTTTGTGATCTTCCAATGAGTTTACAAATTATTAAACATGCCTCAATGTAGAGGAGTGGACAAAAAGACTATGATGCATCTATAACTAATTCAAATATTTTGATATAAATTGTTTCTCTAAGTCCCATGCTTTAAAGCAAACTATAATTACATAGCGGTTTTATTTGTACAAGCGACCACTGTGAGAGGGACCGAGGTCTCCCTGGGAAAGCTATTGCCCTCCATGAAGCTGGGTGGTCAGGTTCGCATCACTGGCATGACGCCATGGGGAACAGGCACCAGGCTGAAAGGCAGGAGGCCTGAGTCCGCTGTTAATAGCACAAGCCTGGATCAAGTCACTTCAGTTTCCTGGACCTTGATTTCCTCATCCTTAAAATGAAAAGATGTAACTAGAGGGCCCTACTGTCCCTGTCATCTCTCAGGTTTTACACTCCTACCCGCAACCAAATACTTGCTGTTCTGAACAACTGAATGTTCTATGTACATGACAAATAAGTACCATACAGGAATGATAAATGTTCAAGAGATGTTGGCCATCAATAGTGGCTTGGTCTTAGAGGGGAGGGTGTAGCTCAGTGGTAGAGCGTATGCTTAGCATGCACGAGGTCCTGGGTTCAATCCCCTGTACCTGCATTAAGAAGAAGAAGAAGAAGAAGAAAATAGTGGTATGGTCTTAGAATCAAAACCCCTATTGTATGCAAACTGAATTCTTGATTCAATGACCCAGAAGGCACTCAAGGGCCTGGTAGTGCCAGAGGTTTGTCATTAGAGACGAAACCATAAAATTGTACCACAAAGTGTACCTGATTATGTGAGCTTTGCTATTGGGGATCAGGAGTTCTACCTAAGCTTAAGTATATCACCCTTAAGTGTTTTTTTTTTTAAACTTCAAAGTATACCTTTTAAGGTATACGTGAAATGAAAATGCTTCACTTTTATAGGAGTCACAACATTCAGCACATAATTCTGATTCTGATACTCATGAGTTCCAGAACCGTCGCCAAGCCAGGTAAACCACTCTGAATCTCCTTTTTCTACATATAAAGTAGGAGTTACATCTGACCTACCTATCTCACAGGGTTGATGTGAGGATCAAAGAGATAATAGATGTGAAAACACATTGGAAAATAAAAACCACCAAATGCCACAGGCTGTGACTCTACTCTGTCAGAGAAATGGGATAATCAGTTAATTCAGGTGGGATGCCTCCAACACACCAGCTCTTTGAGGGGAAGGAGATCTGCCAAATGGGTGGATTGTCAGAATTTTCCCTCCAGATGCTTGCTGCTCTGTCAGTGGAGCCTAAGTCAACCTGAAGGCATCCTTCACGCTACATACACTCCTTATCAATTAAGCTCTCATTTAGGTAATCAGGTTTTAATTACACACTGAATCTTGGCCTGCTGCAAAGTAAAAACTAGGAAGAGAGAGAGAGAGCCATCTTTAAAACCCACAAGCTTAATTATCCTAAGGAGACGGTCAAGCAGCTAAGCATTCCCAACCAGTGACCACCCATGAACAGTTATGTGAATGAGTAGGTGTCTGGCACATTCTAGATCATAATGCAGCAGAGGAACTCATTCATTTTCTGCAAAGCTTCCTGTAACCACAGCTGAGTCCCCTCTGTCTAACTAGCCTGTTGCTACCACCTCATTGCAGAAATACTTCACTTCTTTGGTTTTCCACTGAAGGTGAGAAACAATGTTTTGAGAAGGCATTTTACACCTTCAATAAAAAGAGGGCAACAAGAAAATGTGCTGGGAGTTCTTTTCTAGTCCCGGAAATCTAAATAAATTCTCAGACCAAACACCACTGAAACAGTTGGCAGCAATGAAAAAGTCAATAGCATTTGCCTGGTAATAATCTAGACTCCAACCAGAGGCCCCTCTTAGGAATACAGGTTCCTTTCCTTTCTTTTCACATTCATATCCGATTTTTGTGATCATTGTTAAACACTTAACTGGACTGATTCAATTGACTGGCTATATTTTGACAGCTCCAAGTACCAAGTTATTTAATTAACTCATTTTCAATTAACACAGTTGCTGCTAACCTGGTGTAAATTAAGTTTCCTTAGACTCTAGAAAAAGAGAGAAAGGAGGCCAATGGGAATGAGATTTCTATTGCGTATCTCATCTTGTTGGAAGTTTCCAGTTCAGGTCAGACCCATAAAATAATGTCTTTTTTGTGGTTAAGTGGTAACGGGGCAGCCAGGTGCTAGGAGAGTGCCGAATCAGCCCAGAAAGGGGGGGAGGGGTGGAAGGAAGAAGAAAGTTTGGTTTATAGGCTGACATAAGCAAAGGAAACAGAACCTGGCAAGAGTTATATATTGCTCAAGGCGGGCACAGGTGGATGGAGCTGAAGGCCAGGTCAGAAAAAGAGAAAGATTTATGTTCTGTGCAAACAAAAGGCCAGAGGAAAAATCACTAATCTGGTTGGGCAGCTCTGAAGTGAAGGAAACAGCTGTTCATACAGTGAGGCAATGGTCAGGTAAGTCGGGCTGGAAACAGTCATCAGAAAGTCATCTGCTGACCTGGGACAGCATGCCCTCAAGCACAGAACAAATCCCATTCTCCAGGAGGCCACGCAGAGGGGCAGGACCAGCCAGGCCAGGAAACAATGCCAGGACAAGGCATTAAAGTTACATGAGCCTCATGTAAGAAGTTGCCCGGCGAGCTTACTTCTGAATGTGAAGCCAAGTGGAAACACAGTCTTTTCTTATTTGAGACCTTGGCAGACCCACTCCACAGGGCCTCTCTGTAGAGCAAGAACACAGAGAGGTAGTTCTTCAAACGTCAGCACCCCTTACCCATCAACTTAGCCGGAGGCTGCGGCTCCGCCCCTCCTGGCAGCGGGTGGGGGAGCCGTCAGACGTGCACTTGGGGAAGCTGGCTGGCCTGGGGATATTGCCATAGGACCCCAGGAACTCTCAGCCCAAGTGAGGAAAGTGGGTGGGAGGTGGCCTTTGACCCTGGAAGGCAGCCCACTTGGCAATAGGGTGGGTAAGCCAAAAGGAGCACAGAAACTAAGGGGGAACCGAGAGCAGGAACTGGCAATGACACCGTCCCGAAATAAAGGCCTGAGTGAGTGGGGCTTTGCTCTAACGAGTCGGCAGCAGCCGGGTCCTACCAATACTAATGAGCATCATTATATCCCTTGTGCAAACGAACCAAATTTCAGACAAAAGGTGGGAGAGAGAGAAAAGAGTTTTGTCATAACACAAAACACAAAATGTGTGACCAAATGCCACTAAAGAACCAACTAATAATTGGTGGGAGAATAGAGGTAATCAGAAGAAGGCGGTGACTGTCTAAAGGACTAAGATTAATAAGATTAATTAGAGTAAGAGGGTTGTGGCATTACTAGCTGGTGGCTAAGACACAAAGCTGAGTCAAATCCCTTGACCACCTTCCCTCTTCTCTCCCTTACCCCGTATTTCTGTATCTACACCCTCACGATGTTACAATTCACACACACACACATCATACATATCCTTACACAAGGGAAGAGTGAATGTAGTTCCGTTCTTGAATTCTTATATGACAAACACTCTTCTCTATAGGTATTAACTCATTTTACCTTCACCACATGCCTATGAGGTATAAGCTATTTCTTTGCCCATTTCACAGATGAGGAAAATGGAGCACAGAGAGCTTATGCCAGATAACACAACTGACAAGTATCTGAGCTGAGATCCGAACCAGGCATTCTGGGTCCTGAGCCAGCATCTCCAACTACAGGACTCTTTTTTTTTTTTTTTTTTCATTTGAGTCCGCAAAACATCAGACCAGGGACTTTGGTGATAAGTGGTTAATTTTCCGTTCCGAGCTCCTTACACCAGGCGTCCCCATTCGCCAGTCCTCGAGCCTACTGCCATCTGAGATGCTGTCCCCTCATCTCTGTCCATTCAGATCCCTCTTTTCCTTCATGCCCCAGCTCGACTCAACAGGTTCACCAGCTCCGTGCCAGACCACTTCCTCTTCTTCCTCAGCCCACAGACAGACTGCGTTTCCCAACCTCTTGCATTTAAAGGTTGTCGTAGGCTCACTGTAAACCATAGAATGTGAATAAGAGGAATGATATGTGCCACTTCCAAGCCTAGTTTATGAAGCTCTGCACATGGGATCCTCCTTCTAGTTTGAGGCAGGCAAGCACGGAGACCGGGGAAGCCACATGTTGAATGCAGTGAAGCCATTGGCTAGATGGGTCCTGACCCTTGATCCCTGCTTAGAGGGGGGCCACTCATTAATCAGGAACTCCCATGTGGGTCCTTATGGAAGAGGGAAACAGACTTCCAACATCGTATTGGAGTCATTGTAGCTGGGTGTTTGCTCACTACAATAGTCACCAACACCCTCTCTAATATGGACTTTGACAGATCCACTTCCACACTAGGTTTTATGTTTATAAGCTGGTTCCTGGCCTTAAAGAATTCATAGAAAGGAGAGAAAAGAGAATGAGACATAAAATAATGTAAGTAGAATATAAAAATTTTACAATAAAGGAATGTCTAATATTTTATGGGAACACTGCTGAAAGCCTGAAGTCAGGAAAAGCCATTAGAAACAGAATGACAGACGATGAAGAGATGGAGTTGGCATCTGTCTCTGATAAACCCCTCCCAGTTATTCCACCCCAGTAAGGATACCGTGCCTTGCTTTACATCATATGGTGAAAACTGTCATAGAAAAGTCAATCATCTTGCCACCACACTCGCTAGCTCTGCTCAAGGGACACACCCATTTTGTGCCCCACACTAAAGGAAGGTGCCCCCAAGCTCTGCCCTGAGCACGTCTGTGCCCCTAATGAGACCCAAGGTGGCCCAATCTCCAGGTTGACTACAGTCCACTGGGGTGGCCTGATGTCACACTGTGCCCAGTGGTAATTAACTACACCATTCAGAGTCTCCCCCTCTGGAGGACGAGTGAGGGAACCCTGAAGGAATTAGCCTGTTGGAGCAGGATGAAAAAGAAGAGGGCAGGCAGAGAGGACTGGAGACAAGGGCTTCACCACAGACTCAGAATGCAGGTCCTGCCACTAAGGAGCATGCTGGTCAGCAGCAGGCAGCAGATGGACTCTGGCTGATTAAAACAGAAAAGGGATTTGTTACAAGGATAACAGGAAGCTCCCAGAAGCCCTCTGTCTTAGTAAGCCTGGGCTGCTGTTACAAAATTCCATTAACTGGTTGGCTGAAACAAGAGGCATTCATTTCTCATGGTTTCAGAGAGTGGAAAGTCCAAGATTGAGGTGCCAGCAGATTTGGTACCTGGTGAAGGACTACTCACGGCTTGCAGATGGCCACCTTCTTGCTGTGTCCTTACATGGAAGGGCGGGAGGGCGGCTTTCTTGTTCTTCCTCTTCTTATGGGCACTAATGCCACCAGAGGGGCCTCACTCTCCGGACCTCATCTAAGCCTAATCACCTCCCAAAGGGCCCACCTCCAAATACTGTCACACTGCTGGGTTACGGCTTCAACACACGAGTCTGAGGGTCAGAACACAAACATTCAGTTCATTAACAGCCTCTAAAAGAGAGCTAGGCTTGGGGTTCTGCTGCCAGGAACCACAGCCAAAATCACTATAGGTCTGTTCATAATCCTCTGCCATCACCCACTCGATGAAGGGACTTGTCCCATTAGCACCAGTGCAACAGACACTGCTCTGTTCATCCTCTGTGACCCCTGTCACCTCCCACCTTCTGCCATGATCATTTCTGACCACATCTGATTCTCCCACAAGAACAGTACATTCGTCTCTCTATGCCTCTCACGGCTCCATCAGGAGTCCCCAGCATAGTGGTTAAGTGAATTCATCAATATCTGATGAACAAAAAAAGAATTTCCATTTACTATGACAGCTGTCTAAAGTCATAAAGCTGCAGTAACTGTAGCAGCAATGTTTTGGGTATTTACTAAGTGCCAGTAACTTCTCAAGTGCTCTATGTGGAGTCTCTCATGTAATCTTCACAGTAACCTTATAAGGACGGCATTATTATTAGCTCCATTTTATGGAGGCAGAATTGCAGACTTAGAGAAGTAAGCAACTTGCCCAGTTTAAACTGGAGGAACAGGATTCAAGTTGTTGATTATATCTCCAAAGATCTTGCTCATTATATATCATCCAAGAGAGACCCCACCGCTCCGCCACATGCTCATGTTAAATGCCAACAAGCTAAGAAAAAAATTCCCATAGTCCATTTCTTTCCCTACCCACCCTTCTCTCCCCCCACCAAAAAAGTTAGTAATGGAAGGACACATGACATAGCCACCACAGATTACTGTGTCAGTCCATTCAGCTAATTTCCAAAAAGATGATGCTAATTATTAGAGATAATGAAAACTTGCTCTTCAACCGCAATCCGAGGGGAATAGCCCAATTGATTAACAGGGATTTCAACCCGTGCATTCAATTTTTCCTGCTCGTTTTGTACTGGATGGGAAAATTTGGTTTGTAGATAGAGACTTTTGAGAGCTAAGTGTCGAAGACGCTGAAGGGAGCCACCTCATTAAGTCCTAGGCCTGGTTAGGCAGGCTCTCGAAACCAGAGGCACAGCCAACGGCAGGTAAACTCACTACAGGCATTATTTAATGAAAGTCTGCACTTCATCAGAGCATTCTTCTGGAGTCCTAGATTTTTTTGCATGTTTTTTTTCTTTCTCTTTCTTTTTTAACCATTTGTTAGTCTTTAAAAAACACAGCACTGAAGCAGTTAAAAATAAATTTAGGATTTGCAGAACAGTAAGAACTTAATCATGGCAGCAAACTAAATCCTAGGGATGACTTTAGTCTCAAAGTTAAAATACGGTGTATCTGACTCCGAGTAAACTGAGTTTTCACAGAATACTCTAACATGATGCATAATAGTCGGGCACTCCAAGAGAAACTCCTGGGTATTGGTCCAGAGCCCACAACCAGCGGGAAGATCATAGTGTATGTTGAATAAAATTACCCATTCTAAAGGTCCTCAGCTATCCTGAATATTTTATTAGAAACCTTTTTGTGGTGGAGGCCAACTGGGATATCTTTCTCCTAGGAATGAGCTGTCAACGGCAGTAGAATTGAAAACCAAAGTCAAGCTTAATTAGATCCCCCCCACCTCCATTCTCACATTTCTGGCATATTCTTTCCTGACGATGAAACTTGATAAATAATAATACACTGGGATTTATTTCCCCAAACCTTTTGAAAAAGAAAAGCACAATCGTGGATAGGTGGAGAAAGAAAATTAAAAATGTAGCAACAGATTTCAAGACACTGGACAAAATATTAGCCGAATACTACTAATAATGCAATCACAATGATGTCAGAAAACTCGCAGGGGTGGCACCCAAGGGTGGCAGTGGGCAAGGAGCAAGGTGCAATTCAGATCCAGGAGTAAATGGTTTCTGAGTCTCTGCTTTAAGGCCAGCACTTGCTGGGCAACCCAGGAAAAGTGGCCGTACATTCTGGATTTTATAAGGAAACCTCAGTGTCAAATATCCTGCACATCCTCATGATCCCATTAAGGCACATGTCCCAACTCTGGGTTCAGAAAAGACCACTGCTGAAAGGATGGCAGGTGTAACTCACTACGCATGAGGAGTCTGTAGTACAGTTACTGCAGCAAAGGAGTAAAATCAAGGGCACTGAGCGCAGACGGCCGAGTCAGAAAATCATCATTCATCACACCAAGCCCACTTTTACAGACTGCTACTTTCTGTTTTGTAGCTTTACATGTTTTTTTTTAAATTCTTAAGTCTGATAACTTCCCTTCTTTCTAACTGGGCAAAATGCAGGAGTGCATGTTACATTTCACATGCCTGTATTTTAAGATGACATTCTATTAATAGCATTGCTTGTGATAGAGACTCCTTCTGAGCAAGCCCCTTCTACCCTTTGCAATAACTTTTACAGTGCTGCATTTCACAAACAATTTAATAGGAGCCTGGTTTCCCTTGAAACACATGTGCATATCCAATTTTCCTTTAGTTTCACAATATACAACACATCTGTTACTTCAACGATAACAGATGTTATACCGAAATAGTAATAACTTGTGAATTAACTGTATTCAAAACTTTATAGTTACACACGTTCCAATAACTTAATCCTCTACCATTATCTCTTCAAATTGATTTAGCCCTGCAGAAGTTGGAGAAAATCAAATATACATTGTGTTTGCTTTGTGCATATATACAAAAATCACATCATGATTTATCTCTCCTGGTATTAATCCTGTCTTCTTTGGAAAGATGGGGTAAAAATCATAACAGGATCAACAATCCCTCTTCTCTTTACTCATGAAGATAAATTTCATAGCCAATTTGGGATTAATATGCATGCATCTGTGTGCAAGCTATTTTATGGATTTGTAGGCACCCTATAAATCTGATCTGCACTTAGAGCCATTTACTGTTCAAATAAATGATCTTTCCTCTTATCTCAGGGGCACAAGCCTACCCCTACTTGGCCATTTTATCTTTTATTAGGGCACCATCTCTCTTCTCCCCAAGCAAACTACCTTTTTTTGTCTCAAGCTTCCCTTTTGTTTCTTCCCCCCAAATCCAGAGATTACAAACCCTGTGCAGAAATGTGTGGGTTACAGTGAAACATGCACAAGTAGATAGTGGGCCGTATGGTGGGGGGTCTGAAGGAGCATGTTAAAATCAGGATAGTCTCCATGTTCTAGTACTTTCCATACTGGTACAGAGCAGACTTGTGCCACAACAGTGAGTAAAACTATTCCTGGGAGCTCTTTGTTTGAGACCATATGCTAAGGGGCTCCGGGAAGGGTGAGGTAGGAAGGGCTGGGGGGCCAGCAGGGCATCATAGGGGAGCACAGCCTGGAGCTGGGCCTTGGAAAATGCAGGATTTGGGTAGGCTGAAATGCACGGAGAGGTACGCCCCAAAATGCCAAGGCTCAGAGGGGGCTGCGAAGACTGTGGGAGGGATGTGAGCAGAGGGGACTCTGGCCCCGCTTCTGGCTGGTCTGCCCCTGCAAGAGGACCAAGCTCTTGTCAACCTCCAATCTCCTCCTTCCACTTCCCTCTGAATAAAATGTAAGGACACACTGGTCTTTTCACATATATGCTTTACCAAGCACACAGCCCCAAAAGCCACCAGCTGGACAGGCCTAGATGGGAAAGAAACTCCTGAGGTGGAGCGCCTAAGTGCCAGAGACTCACTGGATCCCAATCTTTGTTTTGGCCCATGGGCTTCACTGACTTGAGAAAATTCATTCCATTATGCTTGGCTCATTCAAGACCCAACTCGCCATGTCTACCACACACCCTCCAGGGATTTCCCCACAAACACCAGACCAGTGAGCGCTCAAACAACACTAGTGTCACTATGTATAAGGGGGAATAAAGAGCTGACTTGACAGCAAATTAACTACCCAAATATTTGATGCTTCAGCCCCAGCCACTGTGTGGAGTGCGGGAGTGCACAGCAGGCTTTGCAGCCAGACTGCCCCGGTGCGCGCCCCAGCTCAGCTTTCAGACACTTCGGACTTCCCTGTGCCTCAGCTCCCTTCATCTCTAGAGTGGATATGATCACAGTACTTACCTCACTGGGTTACTGTAGGGACCACAGGAGACGAAACATGTAATGTTCCTAGAACAGCACAAAGCTCATGGGTTATGCTACACCTGTTGTTACTGTCGGGGCCGTGTCCCGTCCTCAGTGCTGGTATTACAGGGTCCTGGAGTCCGGGCAGCCGGCCCCAGACTGGCCTCGCTCAGCGATCCCTTCTACCCACCCTGACGGTGTTCCCTGGCCTTCACCCCGATATTCCCGCTTGGATCTCCTTCAATCTGACAACGTCTGTTTTGCAGATTTAGTCTCCCTTACTGTCTTTTGAATATTGCTCATTTCTCCAGAAAATATCACCTTTTCTACAAATGGAGCTCTAGGCCCAGGAGGCACACTGTGAGGGCCTGCTGAATTGAGGCTGGCCATCCTGTTTTCACTAGCAGGCTCCTCTCAGCCTACATCATGTGGCTGTTAATGATAGATCAGTAAACATTCCCTCACTTGTTACAAAGTCTGCATGGAGCATGACAGATTTCATGCTATTCTGAAGTGCAGTCGAAAATACTACGAGCTACAAGTGTTATATGAGAAACAAAACATTAGGTCTTTTTAAAAAATCAAAAACAAGGGAAAACAAGTATTAGGTAATATTTGCAAAGAAATTCTCCTGGGGACAGCAAGACTCCAAGAATATAAGGTTTAATTCTAAATGCAGTGGTACTGGAAAGCCTGCCTTGCTCAAGTGTTCACGGAAAGAGCATTTGTGGAGCATATACCCTGTCTGTGCACACCCACCACGGTGCTTTGCTTAATCTTCATGCCCCTGTGAAAGGGCTCATTGTTACTGAAAAGAAATAACGGGGCTAAGTGCAAATGCCCATGGAGCACCAACAAGGGACTGAGGAGCGGGATGGCAGTCACCCAAAGGAGGCCAAAGACATGGATTCTTACCTCTTGGGCCACCTTAACCCTTAGGAAAGACCAGTAAATATGCCTGCTCTCTTATGGGAATTCTGAGTAAGTTCTGGTGACAGCTAGATGTTCACATGAAGTTCCAAGTGAGATTTTAGAAAACTCTGACTTGGGTAAGGTGTCCTTTCTGGTTTTCTGCTCCACACTTACTACTCGATAAATTCTCCCTACAAGAAAACCAGTTTTCTTTTTCATTGAAGTATATAGTTGATTTACAATGTCATGTTAATTTCTGGTGCACAGCAAAGTGATTCACTTATATGTATTCTTTTTCATATTCTTTTCCATTATGCTTTATTATAAAATATTAAATATAGTTCTCTGTGCTATCCAATAAGACCCTGTTGTTTATATATGTTATATATGGTGGTTTGTATCTGCTAATCCCAAACTCCTGATTTATCCCTCCCCCACCTTTCCCCTTTGGTAACCATAAATTTGTTTTCTGTCTGTGAGTCTGTTTCTGTTATGTAAGTAAGTCCATTTGTATCATATTTTAGATTCCACATATAAGAAGCAGCATCTGATACTTGTTTTTCCCTGTCTGACCTACTTCACTTAGTATGATGACCTCTAGGTCCATCCATGTTGCTGCAAATGGCATTATTTCATTCTTTTTTATGGCTGAGTAGTATTCCATTGTATATATGTACCACAACTTTATCCAGTCATCAATCAGTGAACATTATTGTGCTGCTATGAACATTGGGGTGCATGTAACTTTTTGAATTAGTTTCCTCTGGATATATGCCCAGGAGTGGGACTGCTGGGTCATATGGCAACTCTATTTTTAGGTTTTAAGGAACTTCCATACTGTTTTCCATAGTGGCTTCACCAATTTACATTCCTACCGACTGTGTAGGAGTGTTCCCTTTTTCCACACCCTCCCATGCATTTATTATTTGTAAAATTTTTCATGGTGGCCATTCTGACTAGTGTGAGATGATTTCTCACTGCAGTATTGATTTGCATTTCTCTAGTAATTAGCAATGTTGAGCATCTTTTCATGTGCCTATTGGCCATCTATATGTCTTCTTTATCAACTCTTCTCTCAGATCTGTGGTTCTTTATCGTTATGCCACCAAATTGAACCATTTCTGTTAATCTGTGGTGGAAACCAGGAACACTCTCACAACAAAGGACACTGAGTGTGCCGATGATTCTTATTGCCACCCCTCCCAGAGGGCAGCTGTGCCCAGGACCACAGCTCTGCTCCTCCTTCATCCTGAGCCGGGCTCCGCCTCCCATTCTCTTGGCCTGGAACCCAAGGCCTCAACTCCCACAACATTAAGGGTCTTAGGGAACATATTCTGTACAAGCAGGGTATTCACAGCTGCATGTGTGGTTACAGAGCCAGCTTTCTCCAATTTAACACAGGTCGCTTTTCTTTTCTTTTGCTCCACCTTGCATCTCCCTCAGGTCAGCTAAGTTCTCTCTGTACCAAGGAAAGCAAACCTCCCCCTGGCTCTGTGCTCAAGGGGAGTCCCTGTTTTAGGCCTTTGCTACCCCAAGCCGGGTGTTTTCTCCTCCCAGGGCTTTTGCCCAGAGTCTGTCCAGCTGGATGGCTTCCTAGGCTCAGAACATGCCTTTTGAGCTTCTATCCCTGCTCGTGTTCTGACTTCTGGCTTCATCGTGTACCTGCGGTTTGCCTGGTTTGCAATTCCAGGCCCAGAGCCTCGTCTAACCCAGGCTGTCTCTTGCGCTATCATCCCTATCTCCTGCCACCAATCCCTAGCTCATCACCACAACAGTATTCTCAAAACCCACGTACATGGACTACTTCTTCTGTCTGACAAAGAGGCAGATGATGGTGGCACACACAATCTTTCATGGAGAACCTAACACATGTCAGGCAGCCTTCCAAAGATGGAAAGGGCAATCACCATGATGCAGGGGCTACAATCCAGTGGGGGAAATAGAGTACTGATAGAAAATTATAATTCAGTGGTGAAAAATGCTAAGATGGAGGTAGAAATAGAGTGTGATGTTTGCACAGAGAAGTGGAGCTAAGCCAGCACTGAGGAAGTGAGGAAGGCTTCCATGAGAAGGGAGGAAGGAAGGCAGACTGTAAGGAGGGCAGGCAGTTAGCTGGGCAAGGGAGGGGGAGAAAAGAGAAAGGGATTGCTCTAAGAAAAGGGTTAGCAAGTATAAGGGGCAGGGAAGGCAGAAAGTAAGCAGCATTCTGTGACCTGTGGGGAATGCAGTAAAAAATGGAACAAAATGACAAATGCAAATGGTCTAAATTGAGACTATAGATACAGTCAGAGCTAGACCAAGAAAAGTCTTGTAAACTTGGCCAAGGATTTGAGACTTTCACCAGGGGAGATTAGGAAGTCACTTACGTTGTTTTAAACCTATGTGATTAATTTGTTTTAGAAGGGTCCCTCTGATTGCAATATGGACCTAAGCTGGAGGGAAGATGTGTTTAAAGCAAGCGAGTTAGGTAAATAGCTATTGCCAGAAGTGCTGAGGGCCTGAGCTGGTGCAGAAGCAATGTAGATGGAGAGGAATGGATGGGTTTGGGAAATACTAAGGACTTGATGAGGGAGAGGCAGAAGTGAGAGTCATTCCCAGGTTTCTGATTTGGGCAACAGGGAGGACCATGGTTCTTTTAGCTGGGGCAGGGACCCTCAGGTTCAAACTCAGGTTCAAAATCTGAGTTTGAGAAGCCTGTAAGACATGTAAATTACCTTTCTCTGTCTGAAATAGACTCTCTTGCTTTCCCCTTCAAGCATCACAATCTCACATAAGGCAATCAAAAGCAGGAAGAAAACAATTCTTTTGTTCTTTCCCCTCTTTTTTGTAAAGAAAAAAATCTTTAATGAAGGCATTCCCACCCAAGATTGACCTTAAGTCTCATCAGCCAGCACCTGGTCATGTGGCCAGCCATGGGTGAATTTTGCTGAAAAAAAGAAAAATGAAATGGCCATGATTGGCTGTGACCAATCATAATCCAACCCTGAGGCTAGGGGACGAATCTGCCTTCCTGAGCTGACTGCTGCCCAGGGCTAACTGAAAAAAAAAAAATCCATGTTCAGAATGAGCTAAGTTATGCCATGGCGGCTTCAGACCACAATGTTTATTTCTTCCTCTTTCTAGACATCCAGTGCAGGAGGACAAGGGGTCTCGGCTCATGGTACCCTGCTGGGAGTCAGGTTGATGGACGCTCCATCTAGGCCTGTGATTCCTAGATTACACTGGCAGGGGTGGAGAACCCTTGAAGTCTCATACTGGCAATTAAATATGATGGGCTGGACCTAACAGCTGCACTTGACCACAAGTGGGCCAGGAATTTCACTCTTCTATGTGACTGGAATGAGAGGAGAATCGGATATTGAAGAGCAGCATTCGTGTCCACCAAATCTGCAATCCCTGACAAATCCAGGGAATATCCTGGTGTGGGAAACCTACTATCTCCCGGGATCACCTGTTTCATTTTTGCTCATCCTTGACTGACAAACAATTCATCTTTATAATGAATTAAAAACTCCCTCTACAGCATCTGTCCCTTATTCTACACACCTAGAGAACAATGTTTTTCATCTTTCCCATGACAGACCTTCAGCTATTTGAAGATAATTATCATGCCCTCCCAGGTCCTCATTTTTACAAATTGAATCAAAGTTTCAGTTAGTAATTCAAAAGTTCAAGTATCTGAAAATATAGTGACATTGAATTGCAAGGTTGGAGAGTTATCTACAGGAATTTGGATTAACTTCAGAGAAAGAGAACCAAGCTGACGTGCTGGATGAGACAAAAAGATAATAGACAGGAAAGCAAGTTCCTATCTGAAACTGCGGACGGAGAACCAAATAATGTCTTTTCTTCCTTTGACTCAAATTCACTGTGAAACTCTCATTCCTCAGCTGCCACTTCACTTCTGTCCTGAAAGAATAAAAATATTTTCGCAGTTACCTTCCTTGACTGCTGGGGGGTGGGGGGGATGTAGTACCAATGAAAACACCCAAAAAACTTGATATCCCTCCAAGTCTACTAATTGACTCATCTTGTGTTTAGACAAGTATTATCTGAAGCTAAATTACGAGTCTTCATTCAGATAGAGACTCTTAGAATCTGTGACTAACGAATCCTCCTTTTCCAGAAGTGTTTCTTTGTACAGACACTTAACTAAGAACCCAGAAGAGATGACAAACACACCTTCCATACTTTCTTGTCCATACTTGTGAATTGTGGATTAATTGCATAACAAGGCAGCCAGTTAGCACCTGCCTGTGGATTTACATACTTCCAGCTACATGTCATCTCCCACCTGATACAGACTGTTGAAACCAGAATGTTTTACCAGGGCTGGAAGGTCAGTCCCATTTGTCAAAGCAGGGACAGTCCCTTTGTCTCAGACAGCCTTATCTGGGTTGCGGAGTCGCTCAAGGACATCATCTGCCTTTCGATCAGTGGAGCCTTGAGAAAGCTGAGCTGTGGGAACAGCGGGTCTTCTTGCTGATTTATTTCCAGCATCTACTTTTGTCCTTATCAGTAGGCCAGAGTCTACAGGCTGGTAAGACAAGGACACCCATCATTTGCCAAGCCCTTAGAGTATCATTCTCTGAGACCTTTGCTAACTGTACCAAAACCAATTTCAATGGGTTTTCACCATGCTCATTTCATGGAAGAGCTTTGTGAAGTCAGTGAATGGGGTGTCCTGTCATGGACAGAGAGCAATACTGACTAACAAATATTTATTGAGCATTTACTATATGACAGGCACTGGCAGGCCATAGGAACCTCAATGAGGGGGCAAACAAGCCTGTTCCCAGAGCTCACACCCTGGACAGGGGGCTAGGCATTAACCACAGAGTCACATCAATCAGAATATTCAAGGAGTACTTACTAAGTGCCTGGCTCTGTTCCACATACTTTACATCTATTCATTAACACAATCCTTACAACAATCCATAAATAAATAAATAAACAAATCCCTAAAATAATCTACCATGATTTAAACTTCATTTCCTAATTACCTCCCCCACCCCACCCAAAAAATCTGACGAAGCAATGACTATCCTTATCTCCCATTTTACAGATGAGCAAACTGAGTTAAAGAGATGAAAAAACTTGCCTTAGGTCATGCAGCCTGTAAGTGGCAGAGCTGGGAATGAAACTCCAGAAGGCAGTCTGGGTTCTAATGCCACAATGCCCCTCAACTGACCCAGAAGTCTTTTGAAAGACTTTCAACCACACCCTTCCCAGGGCCTTCTCTCTGATGCTTCCCTCCACACCTGTTCTGCTAATCACTGCACGACATTTAAGGGCTACACTGCACCATCCTCAGGTGCACATTATTCTCTTTCTCTCTCTTTCATTCTTAACATTTCTGAAATCAGGATGCAACCCACAATAGACAGCCAAAGTTTAACAGGCAGAGTTGTCAGGTGGTTTTTTCTAAGTGGTAGGTAACACAATGGTGCAGTGGACAACTGAAGATGAGTTAGACTCAGTGGAAGATGGTACTTGCTGCTGATCTGCTTATCCTACTGGGAGAACACAGGGCTGGACCAGAGTGGGGCTCAGTTGTTGGAGCAAAGAATTTACTCTCTTGTCTCCTGAAAAAAGGAGAAGCATGGAAAACAACAGGTACAGAGTCACACTCTTAGAGCTAGAGGGGGCCTCAGGAAGAACCACTTAGGGGAGAAGCACTATTTATAGGAGTAGAAACTGAGGCTTGAGAGAAGAAACTTTGGCTCAAGACCAAATTCAAGAGTCAGTTCTTGACAGAGACAAACCAGACCAGGTCTCCTGACCTCCACCCAGCTCAGGGCTCCTGCCACCCTCTGCTCTTCCAGCCCAAATTCTCCTACAAGAAACCAAATCACAAGAAACCCAAACCCAACAGCAGCCAGCAAAGAATGTCCTGTTTGTCTTTCTGTGGTTTAAGTAGACTCCTTTGTTCTAACAACAACAAAAAATCTCATGCCTTCGACAAAGGCATTCATAACAATAAATGCATTACTTCCTCCAAGAAAATGCAAATTTCCCTTATTTCCAGGGATTCAGGTTTACTCAGTATTTTCTTCCGTTACACTTCACTTAAGATTTGATGTCTCTCAATACAACTTTCCTTGAGCCAAGAACTGATCATTCCTGACCAACCAACAACCACCATTAAGCCATGAATTTGCAAACGGCATCTTTTTTTTCCCTCCGTGGAACTTAGCAGTGGCTGAACCCCATGCAATATGCACTGACACATGAAATCTTTGAACTAAGGAAAATGTGACTGTAAAAGCAGCCTTCTCTCTAGTTGAAGTTGGACAGAGAGGGAAGGCATTTAGGCTACTTCTGTTGTGCTTTTCATTAGAACGCTGCCTGACAGCCTTCTCCCTAAAAGTAGTTGTCACGCCAGTGGAGTCCTTACTCTGGCAAACAGACTGTTCTGCACCAAGATCCTTTTTAGCTGGTTCTTAAGTTACAGGAATCTTAGCTAAATTAGAAACTTTGCCACTTTGTTCTTTGTAGAATGAAAGCTTTTCAAGCCAGAGCTCCCGAAATGCAGGTTCAGCTTGGTTCTGAGAAACAGGAAAATGTTGCCTTCACGTCTGGGCATAAAAAAATGCTGAAGCTGGAGGGGGTTTAGAGCAAATAGAACCTCCTTACTTATTAATGCTTGGGTAGTCAGTTTCTTCACCCAGTATTTCCTTCACCACGTGCCTTTCTGCTCATGTTTTATCAGCTCTGGACCACAGAATGATAAATGCTATCCTGTATAAAAGGGTAAAGACGCCTTAAAAACTCATTCACATGTTTCAAAACACAGCTCCACTTTCTTAAGTGTTTTTATTTTCTCACAGATAAGGCTCTAAGGATTCCAGAACAGAGAGCAGGAACGCCAAGTAAATAAACAAATCAAAAGCCGCTCAGTCAGATCTGAAAAGACTTTCCACAGCATCATTGCCAAGCTCCTCATCTTACTTTTTTAAGCTTCTCTGCTGAGCCTTTAACTCCGTCCCTGAATTCCAAGGACCTAACATCAGCTGTTGGGCAGTTTCAAAGACAAATTTTGTTTGCAACTTTTTGGCGCACTTCTGATTTATCCTATATCTTTAGGGTACTTCCACTTCTATCATCTCACTTTGGCTTCCCATACAAACCAGACTGGCTGGGATGCTCAAGAGCACTTGCGGACAGGGCTCTCTTCGTGTCCCCAGCTATGGTCCCCGCAATTAATTTTCCCAAGCAACTGCTGTCACCATGATACTGCCTTGCTCAAAAAATGTCATTTTACATCATAACGACATCATACAACAGAGAATTTCAAGGAGTTGTCCTGTGAGAGTGCCCTTTGGGTGAAAGTTTAGGTATTTTTCTTGAAGCAGCATGAGGAGGATTTGTTTTTTAACTAAAATGCTACCCTCTTTTAGGAAGAAGTGTTTCTTGTTGAATTGTTTTTAGCTTAGTTACCTTTACCCTTAAAAAATTCAGAATAGAAGGCTATTAAGGCAGGTGTATATGGAACAACTATTAGAATGAAACAAAAACAGGGCAAAAGAAGCAAACATATGTGAAGAAAATGAGTTGGACAAGGAGCTAGCGGTGAGAAAACAAAGTAATACTGATGGGAAATAGTTAAATGCTGGTTAGACTTTCCTTTTCATGATTCGATTAATATTTGAATTGCTATCTACTAATGTAAAGGGTTATTTTATAACCCTGGGGCAAATTACCTTAAGGTCTTTCTCGTAAGTGAAGTTTACTGTGCGATAATGTATTTGAAGGTACTTCCTAAATTACTAAGTGTTCAAAACATATGTTGGAATTATTAATAAAAATAAAGCTGAATTGTGAAAAAAAAGGTCACTTTACTCTTACCTAAAGTCATTTTACTCTTACCTATAAAAATAATGTTGAGATATAGATATGTGTTTCTGTGTATTTGTGTCTTACTTTGAAAATACACTACCATATTACAAAACATTAACAAAAATATTAATTAGAAAAAGGTTTACAAACCTGAATACAGGTTTTAATATTTTGCTGTGCCTGAATATGTTGCTTCAGATACTCCTGGAAGGAGCTGGTCCTATCCTAGAAGTCCCAGTTTCAGAAGAGTCCTAACTGTTGAGTGGCATTCAAGGCTCTCTACAAATGAGTCCCAAACTCCTGTTCAGAGTATCTATTGTCCCTTCACTCACACTGAACCACTGATCACCTGGAGGCTCCAAGCCCCACCGTAGGCTTTGGACCCATGGTGAAAATCCAGGCTCTTCCATGAACTAGCAGCTAGATCACAAGTCATTCATTCTCCTTCAGTTTCCTCATCTGAAGAATAAGAGAAATAAAGACATCTGTGTCAATATTTTTGCTGTGAAATCAAACAAAAGTACACCAGGAGACCATACTTGGTAATGGTGAAGTGTGACACTAACCTTATGAATATAATAATCCTTATAAAATACAGGTATGTTCAAAGTCATAGATAAGAGAGACTGTGGGTGGGTTCTGTTACAAATATAAAACATCATCTCCCATCAGATCTTTAATTTAAATGCTATTGAGTCTTTCTTAGCTATTTATAAGTCTGATTTGCATGTCAAAAATCTAAGTCTCACACACTAATCATCTACTAAATGCATAAAGTGTGGCTTTGGCAAAAAATGAAAGGGTAGATTTAGGAGAAGAGAAAAGCCCCGACCAATTGGAAGAAAGTAGATGAGTAAATCAGGGGGACAAGCCAGTCTGGAGTGGTAAAATCAAAAGTCTAATTGTAGACATGTCAGGTATGAGATGCCCGCACAAGGATGTGGACAGGACACTCGTATGTATGAGTCTGGGCTCAGGGAAGACTTGTGGTGTGAAGATATGAATTTGGGAGTGACATTCTTCTCAGCCTTCAAGGGCCAGATCAAATGCCACCTCCTCTATGGACCCTTCTCTAATCCACCTCAGCTACACAAATGTTCTCCATCCCTGGATTTTATAATGCTTTCTGTACATTTACTTGAGTTCCTACCTCTGCCTCCCTTTCACTCCATTGTAAGTATCCAAGTACTAGACTGCAGACTCTCTGAAGACAAGAATTATGGCAGTTTCATCTTTGTGCTCTCTCAGTGTCTAGCACTATGCCTTTCTGTATTTGGAACACGATAATGTGACATTGGCTTAATTAATTAATTAACCTCCTCTAACCATAATAAGCTCCATAAAGTTCCTTGGGGTAACAAAGTAAATCCAGAATGTTTGATAAATGAATAAATGATCAACCAATCCCTGGAGTCACACTGAAAGATCCAGGTAGAACTGGCCCTGTGCACAACTGAGTGAAGCCTGGTGTCCTCCCAACCTGCTGAACCCAGTTGCCTAGTGCCCATGAACTCTCTAGGACTATCCATCATGGTGCTCCACTTAGGTTCACCTTCTCCAATTCTGTGCACTATAGCCTTTGATTTCTTTTCTTGCCCAATAAAAACATGCTAACACAGCCAGCTGTCTCCTTGGAGGTCAGACTGCAAGATGACAGCAAGCCAATTAGACTAACAAATTCATGCTAGTGGAATCATGGAGCCTACTGCCTAGATGTCTTTCCCCTCCCATCCCACAGAGTTGCATTTTAAAGAGGGTCTTGAGAGACCCTATGCCTTAGAGAAAAGGTGACTTCAGGGCAGGATATACTTGCCCTTCCTGTGCGTTTGACAAGCTAAGCCTTCTTCCTATGTTCAGCCTGGACAGAAGTGCTGAGAAATGATTAAGAGGAAGCAAGTTGTTGGTGATGTGGATATTAAGCTCTGCCCTGAAGGCTGCTCTTCTAGCCAGGGCGCCCTACTCCAGCTCAGAGATTAGGGAGAACTACGACCGTTCGCAAGTCCCTAGCTCTCTGGGTCTAAGTCTCTGCATATGAAAAATAAGACTATGGAGCTGGACTTCATAGATATCTCCCAGTCCCTTAGTTCAATCAGAAACTATACTTCATGTTCAAAATTTCAAAACTCTCATTGATCTAGTTATTCTCATTTTCACATTCTGTAACATCCTTGCATAATATGGTTACAAACCTCCCACTTTTCCTCTGTACAATGGTGATGATAAAAATGTTGCCTGCCTCCCAGGGCTGCTGTGAGGATTCTTCTAGAAAGTCCTTTGTAAATTCTGACCTGTACTAAATTTAGTTGTTATTATTATTATTTTGTTATTAAAGTGTCTCCTTGCTTTCTTTGCAGGTGAGAAGATAAACATTGCTACCAAATCCAGGTTGGAATTAAAAAAAAAAAAAAAGACTAGATAACCTAAAGCAAGAGTCCTAACAAACCTTCACGGTAGAAAGGGCAGGAAAATATAGGAATTCTGGAGGATTCAGGGAAATGTGAACTCCCCTGATGCCATGTCATTATGAGACCTCCAAAGGGCAAGCGGGCCTGACAGACCATACATCCCTAAGTGTGGAAAATTAGAGGAATTATTTGGTCCACTCACTCTACTGTTTTCCATACAAAGCTGTTCCCAAGAGTGTAATCCCAGGACAGTGAGTTAAGGGCACCACAAAATAGATGGAGGCCTGAGCTTCTCTTTTTGTGGATTAATCATACATGGGTCTGGAAAACACTGAGTTCTAAAAGCAAATAAAATAAACATATTACATCAATATATTCTGAACATTATCTAAGAATATTTCTAACAGTAAATGAATAATACAATTTCTTTGCACAACTATTTAACAAGTCTAAATTACACTGGAAACGGAAAAGGAAAAAAATGCTCATTTTGAGTCCCAATATTAAAATACACCAAAATGTCATTAATTTGATCAGATTAACTCGGGAGAAAGTCTGAGATGGGAACTACTCTTTAAAGAAATGTAGCTCTAGTATTCTCAAGGGGTATAGAAAAAAACAGCAAATCTGACGGCAAGTCAATTGGCAAGTCAATGATTTTAGGAACTATTTTAAAAGTATAACAAATACTATAATTATAATTCATATAGTTTTGCATTCCTCCTTAGTTTCTTCTACAAGAGAATAAAAAGCTGAGATTCCATGAGACACTTTGTATATTAGGCCTAAGAAGTACCCAGTCTTAGATGAGTGGCTAGTAGGAGGCTGAGGAAGTAGTCCTCACCTCTGGACAATAGGAACCAGCCTTTGGCAGAGACAAAGCAGAACTAGAGAGGATGAGTGGAGATACCTACACGTTTTCTGTATCTATAATCTCTGAGCTCAGGCAACTTTCAACTCAGCTCTTGCTCCACTTGGTCCGTATACTACTGGGAAGCCAAACAATGTGGTTAACTCTTCAGAGCCATATTCTTTGACATACTGAACCCTGAATGCCTCTGCATGTCAACGTGACCCGGAGAAAATGAGGGTATTCTCTGCTTCCTGAAAGAATTTTTTTGCTCCCACTAAGAAGAAAGAGATAGCTAAGAAAGATTAACTTCTGCTGGCAGAAATCACAAGTTACAGGAACCTTAACTGTCATAAAGTAACCACTTGAAGCACGTCTAAAAAGTAATAGACCCCTCTCCTTCACTTTACCCCCAGAGGTTAAATTTTAAAACAAAACACCCCATTGCAATGTCCAGGACAACAGTATAATCAATCAATGACTCTAAGGCCTGAATCGAGATGTTTGGAAATGATAAAAAAAGAAAATGAAATGCAATGGACTTGCCATCCTAAGGCAGCCACGTCAATCACTGCATCACATAAAAACCCACGCAGGGGAGAAATCAATGCTTCCAAATGGAAAAAGCAAACAAACAAACAAAAAACACACAACTTCCAATATCCAATCTATAGAAAGCTGCTGGCTTGCCTTTTTAAAATTCTTCCTTGAAAGAGCTATGAAAATTATTATGCCAAACTCAAAATTTGAACTTAAATGCCAGTATATGCTTTCTTAGCAGAATTTATTAGTGAAGTATCATTAATTACATGTATTTCATGATCTTATTAGCCTTTGAAGTTTCAGTTGCTCACATATGCTTCTGACTTGTTTTAAGGAGGGTGAGAAGAAACAGCAGTTGGATTTACTTAACCGCTAGCTATTTTAAATAGGTTGAACTTAATCAAGAGCACATAAACCAGACTTCTATTTGTAATCATGAGGGAATACTTGGTACCGGACTAGCCCTGCTGTTGTAAGCAACTTGCAAACTAGACAAAATACATGAATGAGTTGTTTTCAGTCTTTGGAAAACAGCACACAACTGTCATCCCCTGAGAGAAGAAAAATATATGTGATGATAGCCACCACCACCTCACGTTTCTGCTCAAAGCTAGTTTCTGGACAAGAAAGTAGGGACGTGGTTCCCAAGCAGAACTCTGAGGTCTTGATGAGCTAAAGAAGTGTAGATCGGAATTCAGGGCTGATGAAGTAGGTTGGTTTGTATGATGTGGTAGAGTGGAAGAGGAAGCTGCTAAGAGAAGGTGTTCCAGAAATCCATGTAGGGATCCTCTAAGCCTCTGGCAAACTAGTAAGCTGTATATACTCAGAACATGCACTAAGATGTACATGCTCAGGCAAGATGAGCTAAATGGAGATTCCAGAAGTTGCATAGTGCTGCAAAACAGGAATTTTGAACAGCCAGAGTTTAGAGATCTTGCTGAATAAATACTCCCAGTCATTCAATTGGGACTCTAGCCAACTGTAGTATGATCTCATCTAGACTTACTCTAACAAATCTTCTTAATAAAACTCAAAGGTATCAAATGAATCTGAACATAAATTCACTGCCTATAAAAAGAAAAGTAAAGAAAGACAAATTCAATCTTTCAACAATATTAGCACATAATCTAAAAACACTAGTTGCATAAAGAAGGAAAATTTAACCAATAATAAGGGGCAGTGGGGGGGGGGGATCAACAGAAACAGACCCAGAGATGACAAAGGTGTTAAAGTTAGCAGACAATTCAAAATAGCTATTATGTTTAATGACTTTTTTTAGAAGATGGACAAAATGAGCAAATATATCTCAGTAAATAAAGGGAAACTATTTTTTTTTTAAACTGGAAATTCTAGAGTTGAAAAATCTAATAACTGAAAGAAAAAATCCACTGAATGATCTTACAAATAAATTTGCCACTGCAGAAGAAAATGAACTTAAAGACAGGTGACAGAAATCATAATTGAAAAAAAGAAAATGAGGGTGAAAAAAAATGAACAGGCTTTCAGTGACATGTGTGAAAACATCAAGCCAATATACACATAATTTGAGTCCCAAAAGTAAAGAAGAGAAAAATAAATTAGGGCAAAAAAAGTATTTGGAGAAATAATGGGTTAAATTTACCTAAATTTGATGAAAAATATCAACCAACCTATTCAAGAAGTTCAACAAACGCAAGCAGGGAAGAGACAATGATAACCACACCTATGTACATCAGAGTGCAAAAGGTAAAAACCGGAGATGAATAGACAACCCTAAAAGCAGCCAAAGAAAAGCACACATTGTCTACAAGGAGGAATGATTTAAAAATAAATAAATAAATAACTGCTGACTTCCCAACAGAAATGGTGCAAACCAGGAGACACTGAAATGATGTATTTCAAATCCTAAAATAAACCAAACTACCACGCTAGAACATTAGATCCAGAAAAAGTAACCTTCCAAAATAAAACCAAAAAAAGTGAGAGAATTTATCACAAGGAGACCTATACTGTAATACGTGTTAAAGGGAGTCCTTTAGGTGAATAGAAAACCATACCAGGTGGAAACATGGATCTATGTAAAGACATGAAAAGCAACAGAAATGTAAATATGTGGATAAAATATATAAGATTTTTAATTTAATTTACTTAAAATATAATTGACTTTTGACAAAATAACAAAATTGTATTATGGGCTTATAATATATAAGTAAAATGTGACAATAATAGCACAAAGAATGGAAGAGGAAAAACTGGGAGCAAACTATTATGAATCAATTACATTATAGGTGAAGTGGTGTAATAGTAATTCATGGTACATTGTAATTTGTTAAGGATATATATTGTAATCCTTTGAGCAACCATGAAAAAAGGTAAAACAAAGTGGTATAAATAAAAAGCTAACTGAGGAAGTACAATGCAATACTGAAATGTAGTCAGTAATAAAAACAAATAGCAAAGAGGTAGATACAAAGTCAATCATGTCAATAACTCATTAACTGAAAGTAGGTTAAGACTCTCATTCAAAGTTAGAGAATATCAAACTAGATTTAAAAAATGAAGATCAAACAATATGTTGCTTATATCTTTAAATACAAAGATACATAATAGTTCAAAGTAAAAATGAAAAATATTATGCAAGCAAAAACTAATTATATGGCTTTGTAGGCAACAAAGTAGTCCTCAGAACAAGAACCAGAGATAAAAAGGGACATTTTATAATGATAAAGGGATCAATTCAGGGAGAGGACATAATAGTCCTAAATATGTATGTATGCAATACCAGAGTTTCAAAGTATATGAAGCAAAACTGACAGAAGTGAATATACCAATTCAAATTCATATTAACAGGTTTAACACATCTCCCTCAGTAATCAAAAGAAATAAATAAAAATAAGTAAGAAATTTGAGCCACATTGTCAAGCAACATAACCTAACTGATATTTATAGAACATGGTACCCACACAACAGAAGACTACAAATGCTTTACAAGTCAGTGTGTAAAAAAATTCACTCAAGTAAACCAAACATTGAGTCATAAAACACGGCTTAATGAATTTAGAAGAGTGAAATCATACAGAGTACGGCCTGTGACCACAATGGACTTAAACTAGAAAATAGTAATAAGATATATAGAAAATCCTCAAATATTTGGAAATTAAGCCAAACACCCCTAAATGACTCCTGAGTCAAAGAAGAAATCATGAAGGAAATTTTAAAATAATTTAAAACTGAATGATAATGAAAATGTATCACTTGAAAATTTGTGGGACATAAATAAAAAAGTACTCAGAGGTAAATTTATTGCTCTAAATGCTTCTATTAGGAAGGTGGGAAAGTATAAAATCACATATCTGAACTTCCTCTTCTTTAAGCAAATATGAACAATTTTAAAACAACATAAGTAAAATGATGAAAAAGGAGTAAAGTCAATGAAATAGCACATAGACAAACACTATAATAAATAAATGTAAAAATATTAGTTCTTTGATAATATTAACATTATTATAACCCCTTTAGATTGATCAAAAACTTTTTCAAAGCGTAAGTGACTAATGTCTAGAATGAAAGAGATGACATCACTAGCAATGATCATAAAACAAAATCATAAAGAATATTATGAAAAATCTCATACCGATAAAGTTGCCAAATCAGATGAAATAGACAAATTCCTTGAAATATATAAATTAGCATAACTGACACAAGATATAGATAATCTAGTAGTCTTTGATTTAATAAATTAAATTAATAATTAGAGATCTTCCCACAATAAAAAATCCAGTCCCAGACAGCTTCTCAGATTAATTTGATCAAATATTTAAAGAATAAATTAAATAGCATCAATTATACACACTTCTCTTGGCAAAGAGAGGATTAAAATTTTCCCAAACCATTTTATGAAATTAGCATAACCCTGATATCAAAAAAAGAGTTTTATAAGAAAAGCACAAAACAATACCCTCATGAGCACAAAAATAAAAATCTTTAGCAAAGTTTTAAGAAACCTAATCCAGAAATACATAAAAGGTTAATATTTCATGACTATGAGGGTTTTATATGAGAAATGCAAGGTTGGTTCAACATTTCAAAATCAAAGTGAACACAGTATAAAGATTTTTCAATTTGCTTGAATCATTCTCAGCAATATTTTGTAGTGTTTACTGTGCAGACCCTTCACATCTTTCCTTAAGGTATTCCTAGGTATCTGTTGTTTTGATGGTCTTATAAATTACAATGGTTCTTTTAAATTTTCATTCTCTAACTGGTCATGACAATATTTAGAAATACAATTGATTTTTGTATATTGATTTTGAAGCCACCAGTCTTGTTAAATTCACTTATCAGTTCTAGCATTTTTCTTTAATTCCTTAAGTTTTCTATGAAGACAGTCTCGTGTTATCTGCTAATAGCAACAGTTTTGCTTTTTCTTTTCCAATTTCACCACTTTTTTTTTTCTTGCCTTTTGCACTGGAAATAAATAATGAAAAAGCTGTCTGGAAGGTTCCAAACTTACAATTATAGATGGACTTGAAACTTAACTCACAGTTCTCTGGCAACCAAAATGACAGGGGAAATAAGCAGTGATATGTTACATTTCTCTCACTGTCTTTAAGCAATAACATATCAATTCCTCAAGGAAAGGAAAACATTTTGCCTGCATATAACTAGTGGCTTGACTTAATGTTTATAAATATCTTTGATCCACAAATATGTTATCCAAATCTCATTTTTTCATATTGTCCTATAGGCTCCTGAGACTCTGTTTATTTATTTTTTAATCTTTTTTCTCTCCATTGTTCAAACTGGGTATTTCTATTGATCTATCATCCAGTTCACTGGATTTTTTCCCTGCTATTGAGCCCATCTAGTGAAATTCTTGTATTTTGGATATTGTATTTTTAAGTTCTTAATTCCCTTTTGATTCTTCTTTACATCTTTTATCTCTTTGCTGAGACTTTCTATTAATTTCAAGAAAGTTTTGCCTTATTTCTCAAAGCATGTTTATATTATCTGCTATAATATCCCTGATAATTCCAATATCTCTGCATTCTAAGGTTGGAGTCTGTTTATCTTTTCTCTTCAGTGTTGAATTTTTCCTGCTTCTTCAAATACTAAGTTTGAGTTGTATCTTGGACATTTTAAAATTATGAGACTCAGTCTTATACGGACCCTAAGAAGAATGTTGATTTTTGTTTGTTTTAGTAAGTAATCCCCTATATTAGAAGACCAGGCTGCAAGTTCTAACCTGCTTTCTGTGGGCTATGGTTATGATATCATTCAGGTTTCAACATGTTTGTTGTGCTATTTAGATCTGCCCTACATCTGGGCCAGAGTGGCCAGTCTGGAAGCTCGGTGATGATCTACCCTGTGGCTCAGTTCTCAAAGCCTGTGGTATCCTGCTTAGGGTCCAATTCACTCATGTGTAGCTTCAGAAGAGAACATAGAAATTCATATACAATTTTATGAGATTATTCACATGACTTCTCTTCTCTGCACGATCTCCCCAACACTTCCAGGCTCTCAGGGCTCCTCTTCCCAGTCCTCCAGCCAGAAGGCTGGGACTCCACTTCCACCGCTCTGCCATGAACTTCCCACAATTGTGTGTTGTGACTACATGAGGGCCAAGCAGTGGGAGCACACAGAGAGGGGAAAATAAAAAAACCAGCAGAGGGTCGTTCCACACTCAGAGCTACAGGTATTCTGGTCAGAAAGGATCCCTGCCCTTAGCATTTTAGGCACCTGTCTGATGCCTCTGTTCTCACTGTGCTGCCTAGAGACAGGGCGTGGAAGAAGAGGGGACGTACAAAAGACTTCTCCCACTTTCTCTAACCTGAAGGCACCTTATTCCTGCTCCTCAGACCAGTCGAGAAGAGTTCTCTTCAGTTTTTGTTTCCACGCCCAGTAGGCATCTTCAGGTTCAGGGCTGGCTTTGAGTCCAAACCAGGTGGTATCAGAGGAAAAGAAAAACAGAAACTCCCTCACCATTGGTTTGGTAGAACCTCAAATTCTGGGCTCCTTCCACAATCTGCCTGCAACCATTTACTTTTCTGAGTCTTCAAATAGCTGCTCTTTGCTTTTAGAGGCAGAGACAGGGTAGAGTGTGTTTACTCCACACGCTACAGCACCACAACTCTCAAATCTCATTTTTTAAATGTTTTTATTTATCAAACTATTGTAAAGTACATTGACATGCAAATATGTTACATCCCCAAATGTTAACATAAAGGAAACCACCAACATGTTCATTGGAGCTTTTAGATAACTTCATTTTTATTGAAACCTCGGAATAAAAGCTTCTCTGGCCTTTTCTTTTAGTTCAAGAGTATTCTGAAATTGTAAGGAAAGCTGATAGAAAATGTACAACTTGCAATTACTGACTTATGTAAATATGGCTTTTCGTGATACAGTACAACCTAAATATGAAAAAACATAAATAAAGCAGATGCTGAAAATGATAAAAGATTGCAATTGTCATCAATCACTAGAAGTTCTAATTGTGTTCCTCAGACACTTCCCTGCTTTCATTGATTAACTGTTATCAAGTATTAACCTTATAAAATACATTTTGCTACTAAAGTATCTCCCAATTTTTCTGTTAAATATGCCAGTTTCTTATGAAATTTTGAGGATAGATTTCTGCTACTTAAAAAAAAATAGTTTGGAAAGCCATGACCCTGGAATGGGACACAGTTTTGTTCAGGCTGAGCATGCCCATGACCCCATGGTCCCTCACACAAATGCAGACAGACACACAGAGGTTCGTGATTCCTATAAACAAAATACACGTTTATCAGTCACTAACTCTATCTCTAAAAATCACCCCCTCTGAGTTGAAACCAGAAAGCTCTAAGTGTTTCCTCAAGCTGAACCGAACCCATCATTCCTTTCAGCCAGGACCTTGGCTCAACAAACACGCTCTCGGGGGGGGACTCAGAGTTCACACAAATGACAATGTTGTATACAAACTACCTTGAAATCCAGGTGAACAGGTCTATAAAAGATTAATCATGTGCTCTCTACAGGAACTCCTGAGGTAGGAACTTGATAGAAATCACCAGGCAGTATGGTGGGAAGAAAAATGACAGTCAAGTCACATTACCAAAACACGACATGAGGTGCGAGCGTTGTACTTGACACACACGAAGGTCATGGAATTGGATTTCCTTAATGCATCTCGGTTCAGGTTGTTTCCTCATCTCTATCTAAATGCTGGGGCCGTGTGCTCTGGAAGTGCTCTCCTGTGGATTTAGACTTGAAATATGCCCAGTAGCTCTCAGAAGGACAGGGTCCTTCTTACCTGGGAAGTAAACGCAGGCTCTTTCTTCACATGTCACATGGCCACATGCACTTTGCTGGAAAATAAACAGGTTGACTATCACTCTATTCACTGGTGTGAAGCATGGACACAGAGGGAGCATTTATCTTCCCAATCGACCTTTCTCCAGGACAAAGCCCTGTTCTTGCCTTGCTTCAAAGTCACCTACTTACACACACATTTCCTAGGGAGGCAGAGCCTTTTGCTTAATAGGGGAGAAGTGAGTTGGCTCTGGAAGAAAAAACCAGGAAGCTAACCTGCAGGGGACTCTAATAGCATCTCCTGAAGCCATAGCCACACACAGTCTGGCTTCACTTCTCTCCTTCACGAGGGCACACAACCCCTAACAGCATTAATGGAAGTTGCCCACAGGCAAAAAGTGCTTAAAAGTAGACCCCATTATATGCTATCCTTCCAGTGAAAATTTGGTGGTGGTCAAGCTGGCAGATAATAAAAGCTCTATATTCGGAGTAGAATCAAACTGTTCACCATCTTCCTACCCTTCCCTATTAATACATCCTTTTTATTGGGTTATTTCTCTAATAATCCTCTTCAAGGATCATGTACAAATGCAAGTTTCACTCCATGATTTATGAACCACTGGCCATGAAATAGCCTGGGTCAGAGAAAAGTCCACGTCGGCCTGGATTTGGGAAACGGCTTGGGAGCTGCTTGGTAGAACAGCACCAAGAGGTGGCAGACACAGGGAGGGAGTGAGGCCCTGGGAGGCTGTGGTTTTGAAGAGGACCAATGCCAGGAAATCCGCAACTTCAAGTATTCCAGCTTCATCATCCTAAAACCCCATTTCAGGAGAGTTCCTTCATGCTGTGTGTCCAGGAATTCTGTCCAGTGGACATTTCTATTGAACACTTGCCCAACAAAAATTTGGTTCAACTGTGAAACAGGAATTATGCTGAGTTCTTGGTATAAGTGGTCAAAAAAGACAAAGGACCTACATTCAAAAGCTTAAGTCTTCCAGTATAAAATTCAGCAACTTCTGTGTTCAAGACATGCATGGGGTGCCATGAGGACATTTAGAAGGGAGTGCTGCCCAAACAGAGATCTCAGGAAAGCCTTTCCAGAGTGATGGTATGCTTGCATAAATTGTCTGCAGGGTGACCGTGCTGGCCAAGTGAAGGGTGGAGCAAAAGAACATCTGATACAGAGAATAATTTTTTTTGCATAATGCATGCTGCGAACCCCACGTGCTTCATGCAAACTTAAGGAGTACTGTGAGGTTACAGTGCACAGGTTGTTTATGGGAGGGTGACAGTAAATGATGATAAAAAAGTAAGCGGCTCTGATGCAGGCACTGCCCCTTCCACTGCTGCTGAGTGGATCCATCAGAAACACACACGTCCTTGGGGCATTCTCCTGCTCAGAACTGCCCAGTAGTCCCCACCCATTGCCTGTAGGATTAACACCACCCTCTCTGCACAATCGGGCCTTTGCTCACTTTTTCCACAATAATTCCAGGTAAGGTGTGATACTGGTGAGGACAGAAAGCAAACAGTGGGGATGCAGAGGTAAAGAGAGATTCAGGAGTTTTAAAGGAGGAACCATTTGCTTGATTTTACAACTGCTTGTTATTGGTGTTGTCAGAAAGGAAGGAATCGGTTACGACACAGATATCAGAGCTGGGGACCTGGATGGGAGGTGGAGCCAGTTCCTGAGGCAGAGAATGCTGGAGGAGAAGCCACTTGAAAAGGAGAAGAGACTTACTCAATTTTTTAAAAAATTTTAATGTGAGATTTATTGAGGTATAATTTACATGAAGTAAACCCATCCATTTTAGGTGTTCAGTTCTGAGGTTTGACAGACATTTATCATCATGTAACTTCCTCCACTGTCAGGATACAGAATATTCCCATTACCCTGCACAGCTCCCTCACCTTTGTTTGAAGTCGGTCTTTCCCACACCCCTGACCTGGCAACCATTGATGTGATTTATACCCTTACACTTAGTTGCCCTTCCAGAATTTCACACAGGTGGGATCATAAACTACGCAGTCTTTTGTGCGACTTTGCCCTTAACATAAAGCTTTTGAGGTTCGTCCACGTTGTTGTTTGTGCCAGTAGTTTGGCCCTTTATTTTGCTGGGTAGCAATGCCACTGAACATAAGTTGTTTATCCATCTATCTGTTCACAAGTTGATGGACATTTTGGTTGTTTCCAGTTAGGGGCTATTATAAATAAATTTGCTATGAACACTTGGGTGCAAGTTTGTATGAACATTTGTTTTCATTTCTCATGAGTAAAGACCTAGGAGTGGGATTTCGTGGTTGTATGGGAAGTACTTAACACTGTAGGACGTTGCCAAACTTTTCCATGGTGACTATGACACTGCATTCTCACCAACAATGACTAAGGTTTTTGGTTGCACTACATCTTTACCAGCACTTGGTATTGTCAATTTTTTTCATGTTAGCCATTCTAACAAGTGCATAGTGATGTATCATTATAGGGTTTTTTTATTTTTATACAATATTTACAGGTTATTTTCCATTTACAGTTATTACAAAATTATTGGCTATATTCCTCATGTTGTATAATACATCCTTGAGCCTATCTTAACTCACTGTGGCTTTAATTTGCATTTCTCTAATGAATAATGGTGTTAAACACCTTTTCATGTGCTTACAATATCGTATCTCCAGTAAAGGTCTGTTCAAATTATTGGCTCACTTTTTATTGGGCTGTTTGTTTTAGTAATGAGTTGTAAAAACTGTTTATATTCTGAATACAAGTCCTCTACCACATATGTTATTTGCAACTATTTTCTCCCATTCTGTGGCTTGTCTTTTTTATATTTCTTTCTATTTCTAATGATGCTTTCAAAGAGCAAAAGTGTAGGCAAAAAGTGCTGGAAGGTCCTGCATTCAGTCAGCTCTATCATTTGCTAACTGTGTGACCAAGCTTGCTCCCTCTGTAAAGCGGAGATGCTCATGTCCACTTTTCAAGTGTTAAGATAACATATGAAGAAGCCAGAGTTCTATTAAGTGCTCAGAAATGTCTGCTGAGCAGAACTGAAATAATGCACTGTTACTGTGACAGGGGCATAAAGGGTGTGGTGGCCTAACACAGCTCAGGGAGGAAGAGAAGAGAAAGCCTCCAGGCATCTTCCATCGCCCGTTCCAGATTCACGTTTTAGTCTCCCCCACGCAGCTGCCTGTCCTTGCCGGGTGACCTCTGTGAATGTACCAGAAGTCTCCCTTGCATCCAGCTTCTGGAGGGTTCAGAGAATAAGAACTTGAGCAAAGGATCAAGGGAGAAAGAGTTCAGTCGTTATTTGTTCCCTGACTGGCTCCCTTCCAGTGGGAGCAACTTTGGTTGGTGTTGCATTTAGAACAGGGCTTCCGAACATTTTTATGTTCCTTAGTCCTCTTTGGCAATCTGGTGAAGTATATGGACACTTTTCCTGATTAATAATTTCAAATGCATAAAATAAAACACAGACTACACAGGAAGCCAGTCATACTGGAATATAGTTTACATACATATATTTAGTTATATGTAGTGTGAACTTACGTATATAGGCACATGTATATAGTCATGTGTTTGTAACATACAACACACATACTTACTTACTAGTATATTAAACACCAAGACACTATACTATAGGCAAGTTGAGGATGTACTTATTTTTTAAGAGGCACGGCAGTGCAAAGTCTCCTGTTGTGGAGCGTGAAAAATAACACTCAGCTCTGGGGTGATCACTGGCTGGCAACACGCACGTAAATTTGGACGTGCAATTACTTTTGACTTTTGTTTTAATGATTACAAATGTTAAAAATTCTTATTCACAAAGATACAATATTACAGGTAGAATTAAAATTTCCATAGCTCGCTTCACAAGACCAAGACAAGCTTCTCCCAAGGAACACCAATACTTGTCAAGGCCATTTTAAATTTCCATTGTAGTGAATCTTCGGTCCTACGATCAACATGTTCCTCTTTGGTTCAGTCCACATCTTCAATATAGTTTATATCAGAAAAAGAAGGACTGTAAATCTGTAACTCAACTTTAGTGCCATAAGATAGAGATATATTTTGAAAAACTTCTGAAGAGTTTCCAGGTGTTTTCAGATTTATCTTTTCAAAGAAATTGACAGAGAATTTTGTATCTCAGCTCCACCTTGGAAAAGCAACCCCTCCAGCAGTTGAAAGTTTGTAAGGACAGTGGCCTTCACTTTTTTCTTCTCTATCAGTCGCTAAGGCAAGGAAAGTTTTTTCAAATTTTTCAGTAGCATCCACAATGATAACTTCAAGACCCTGAATTCAAAGAGTTATCTTATTTATGTGGTTAAAACATTTGCAAGGTAAGCCAACCCATGGATAAAATTCTTTCAGAAAGTTTCAAGAATGTTTTTTTTTCTCTGAGAAAAGGTAAAATTCTGTCCTTAGTTTGCTAGCAGTAGCTAGCAGGCTCTCTTGCCAGAGGACCCCTGTATAGGAGAAAAGTTCCTCATATTCTGCTACTATTTCTTGACAAAATCTTTTTTAAGTACTATGATTCACTGTAGGAGGAGATGTCCTATGTGTCCCAGCAAGGCTGTCCCCTCTGGTCACCCACAGGCCAGGAGCCTACTGGTCCCAGGGTAGAGTCTCACCTGTACTTATGGACTCATTTCACAGGCTGAGGGATCATAGTAATAACCTATAATGAACTATATATATATATACACATATATATCTGAATCACTTTGCTGTACACCTGAAACTAACACAACATGGTAAATCAGCTGTAAAATAAAAGTAAATAAAATATTATTTAAAAAATTTTAAAGAGCTCTGGTTATTGGAAGATGTAAAAAAAAAAATCCATCATTCTGAAACCTGCTCCAGATAAACTTGATAACTTTATGGTTATCTATCAAACTTCTTTCAGGATTGCTGGAAGAATCTAGACATGATGTGAACACATCGGTGTGAAAAGGAGTTAAGGACACAACTGTAAGAAGCTTCCGGTTTCACTGCAGACCAAAAGCAGGTGCATCATCAGGTGTTACAGAAGCAACATCTGTGCGGTGTCTGAAGCTTTTCTTTCCAGGCAAATTTCTGTTTTAGGGGTGGGGGGCTTTTTACCATTCCCAGATTACTAAAGGTCTCTGTAGTTTACAAAAAGGACTCACAAAATAAGAAGTCTTACAACGCAGCAGCATGTACACAGGAGCAAATGCAAGGAGCTGGCTACTGTGCGTCACGTCTGTTTGCATCCGGCCAAATACTGAGGGCAAATGGCAAAGCTGCTAATTCTTAGTGACAGGCTTCAGAATGTCATCTTAAAGTCAGCTCTTCCAGACCACATCTCACCATTAAACAAGGGTGTTGCTATCAGCTTCTTTCTTCTGCGCCAGTCCACAAACCAGTCCATCTTTGCCTAGTGTTATATGGCTTTACTACCATCTCTCCAACAGCATGGGGCTCCTTTATTTAGCAAATCCAAATTTGGAAATAGCCTATATAGAATCAAGAATTCTCATTCGAACCATCCAGTTTTTCAAGCTCTTAGCAACTCCCAAAACTACTGAACTATTTTCACAAACTTATCAACCAACACTTGTAGGCAGGAAATCCTGAAAAGCATCATAGGTGTCTGGATTACCAAAATGAGAACAAGTCTACCTTGAGCGGCACCATCGCATGATCATATGTATATGGGAGGATTAAGATTATGTTTCTTCTAGCAACAAGTCTAAGAACTGCTATATTTTCAAAGCAGTGATGCACAGATGATATTTTAAAAGCTCCACAAACTGTACTGTGTGATTTTCATTCATTACAAAATCACAGGTACTACTAACATGAACATGGGTTATTAACTACATTCATAATTGAAAGAAATTCCAAATTTCACTTAGATGTTAGCGAAAATGGAGATTTATTTTTTTCCCAACCAAGCTCATGAACTCCCTGAAATATATCCACCTGCCAAGATTACACAACCTGTAGAAGGAGAAATGACAGAGGTTTTCCTCTGTCTCAGGGGAAGTAGGTAGGGCAGCTGGTCAGAATCGAGTTAGGAAAGTGAGAACAGGAGCTTGAAAGAGAAGTACGGGGACAAACCTCTCAGAATGGGTAAATAATAGAAAGATATGTGTCCATTTAAATGCCCACCAGAGGCATCCACAGTGAAGGCAGCTTGGAATAATAAAGTAGACAAGATGACCAGTCCTGTGGATGTCAGGCAGTCCTCTTCCCCAGTCATCTGAAACCTGCCCAACAGACCTGCTCATGTACAAAGTGACTTTATGTGCAGGATGAAAACTGCATATTTTGAATACCATTGTCTTACCCTCATCAAGGCTGATCTCGTTCCAATACTGAGTGTCCAACATGCCATCACCAGAGACCAATGCTGTGTGGCATCCATCTCTGGGGGACTCACCAGCTACCAGGTGGCAAGCTTTTTACATCAGATCCTTCTGACCGTGGAGTGACCAATGATTCATAACCACAGGATTAGACACACATTTTAGGTATATATTTGTCATTCTGACCGAAACTGCTTCTGTTAAGGCCACTATTGATGGACTTACAGAATATCTTTTCCAAGACTGTGGTAGCCCATACAATGTTACCTTCAACTAGATACATTATATAACAAAAGAGGGTCAGACATGTTCTCTCATTGAGGAATTAATTGGGCTTATAGTCAGATGCAGCTAGTTCAATAGAAGCCAAATAGCTTCCTAATGGTTTAGTTAAGTGCCAGCTGGAGAAACACCCTGTGAGGTTAGGCTACTGTCTTGCAGGATGCAAAGCATACCTTGAACCAGCAGCCTCTGTATGTGTTCATCTTTCCTATAATCAGGACATTTGGGTTCAAGAAACTAGTAGCAGAGTTGGGAGAGGTTCTCCTGACAATTGCATCTAACAACTCACTTGAAGAATTTTTGCTTCCCATTCCCATAGTTTTGGGCTCAGTGGATCTGGAAGTCATGATTCCAATGAACTGGATGCTGAGACTTCCCTGACCACTCTGGGCTTCTCATGCCATTGAACAGAAAGGAAGGGCTGGTATGCACACACATGATCCCAATTGCTGGTGGAAACTGCACTGCTGATACACAGTAAAGACAAACGGATTAGGCCAGAAATCCAGAAGCCTCACTGGAGTGCCTTCTACTACTCCCTTGCCCAGTGGCCTTGATCAAGGGAACACAACAAAATCAAGACTGCCAAGGCCTCTGATCTTACAGGAATAAAGGTTTCAGTATGCTTAGCAATAAAGTAAGTTAAAGAATCTCATCCAATCTATGGGTCTGGAAAAGGATCAAGGGAACATGGAACTGTGGTGAGAAAATAGCTGTGATTATCAGTGTGGGTCTAAAGTCTAGCTCAGAAGTAAGGACTGGAACATTTGCATTTTAGGTTATTTAAATTTAGTTTCTAACCCACCCGCAACTACCTTATACAAAGAATATCAGTGGTGGTTAGTGGGTTAGGACTCTCATATGAGTAAAACTGAATTGATGGAATTTTTGCATTTGCTGCTCAGAGAATATGAACTTTACACACAAAGAACAAGAATGGATTCTGCAGGACAAAAGGGGTGGCCTGTGCTGGATTGTTCCCAATTCTCCTCCAGACCCACTCTCCTTCCTCCTCTACCTGCCTTACTATCTGTCCCCAGGCTGATCCACGTGGATCTCAACAACAAGGCCTCTGTCATCTGGTTGGAGGTGGCTAATGGGGAGCTCTAGCAGGAGGTCAAAGGAAGGGAGGAGAGGGCACCCAGAGGCAGAAGACCTAGACAAGCAATGTTCCAGTGAAGACACGTGAATGGCCAATAGGCACATGAAAAAATGCACAGTATCACTAATTATCAGAGAAATGCAAACCAAAACTACAGTGAGGTGTCACCTCACACCAGCCAGAATGGCTGTCATTCAAAAGTCCACAAATGACAGATGCTGGAGAGGCTGTAGAGAAAAGGGAACCCTCCTACACTATTGGTGGGAATGCAGTTTGGTGCAGCCACTGTGGAAAACAGTATGGAGATTCTGCAAAAGACTAAAAATAGACTTACCATATGATCCAGGAATCCCGCTCCCGGGCATATATCCAGAGGGAAACTTAATTCAAAAATACACCTGCACCCCAGTGTTCACAGCTGCACTATTTACAATAGCCAAGACATGGAAACACCCCAAATGTCCATCAACAGATGACTAGATAAAGAAGCTGTGGTATATTTATACAATGGAATATTACTTAGCCATAAAAAGAATAAAATAATGCCCCATCCAACATGGATGGACCTGGAGAATGTCATTCTAAGTGAAGTAAGCCAGAAAGAGAAAGAAAAATATCATGTATCACTTATATGTGGAATCTAAAAAAAAAAAAAAAAAACAAATGAATTTATTTATAAAACAGAAACGGACTCACAGACATAGAAAACAAACTTATGGTTACCAGGTGGGGAACAGGGTGGGAAGGGATAAATTGGGAGCTCAAGATTTGCAGATACTAAGTAATATATATATATAAAATAGATAAATAAGAAGTTTATACTGTATAGTACAGGGAACTATTCAATAGCTTATAGTAATTTATGGTGAAAAAGAATATGAAAATGAATACATGCATTTTCATGTATGACTGAAGCATTATGCTGTGCACCAGAAATTGACACAACATTGTAAACTGACTATATTTCAATAAAAAAAAAATATATACAAAGTATGTGTCTGATTAACTAGGCCTGACTTCTCTCCAGATGGCTTTTGATGCATAACTTTAAGCCTCTGAGTTTGAATTCTGGTAACTTCTCCTTTTTCTCATCCTTTTGGACTTAGGGATGCCAATGGGTCCACACACTGTCCATTCTTCTTTGACTAGCACCTCTATTTTTTCTACTGGTATTGTTATTAAATGTCCATGGAATTACCCTAACATGAGTATATCCTCTGTTTCCTTTTGGAGTCTTGTCTGATATACAGATTCCCTGGGGAGGTGAATGTCAAGTTGGATCTTTCAGGACACATAAGAGATCACCAGAGAATGCACATATGACAGAGAAAATCATCTATTTTGTCAACATCTCAGGACCTACAGGACTAACAGAAAGCCAAATATGTTCTAGAATCCACAAGGTTAGCTGGGGCATGATCTTGGTAGAACTGTGATCTAGGATAAAGCTGGAAAATGCACAGATCACAAAGAGCATCAGTGCTGAAGTGTGGGATACCATCCTAGGAGGGGCAGGAAACAGAATGCAAAAATTATTTACTTATTTCTGTCACTAGAACTGATTACCTTTCCCTTCTGAAAACCATTGCCTTATTGGAAATAAATCCACATAATGATTTTGCCTCCACTGGGTAGAAAAAAATAGTCACTTTAAAAAGGGCAATGACATCCCCTGTATATTTGGCTCAGGAAGAACTCTTTTGCTGTCAAATGCCAGCCTAGTACAGGGGGACTCACTGCAGCCTGCTCCATTCTGCACCAAAAGAACAATTTCCCTTCTTTCATCTTCCCTCTCCATTGAACAGCTGAACAGGCCCCTGAGAGAATCTTGACTCTTTTGACTTGGCAGGGTCTGTGGATGTGTGTAGAATAGCTCACTTGCTTTGTTTAGAAGCATCTGTGGGAAGTCAGGGGCATCAATGTGGCATATATGGCAGGAGCTGGGGCTTCTGATACAAAGCCCTTTCTCTGGGCTGATTGGCAGCCCCCATAATCCTCGGGACTTCCCTGGTACATTGGTGACTATCTCCAACACCAGCTTGCTTCAGAGCACTGAGCTGGCTTTTACAGAGTTCCTGGGCTGGTGTGTCTTAAGTTCCCATTCTTCTTTCCATGCCAAGCATTGCTGGACTTTTGAATGTCACCAGTATTCTTCAAAGTATGTGGACTGTGTAGGAGGCAAATGATCCACAAAAGCCTCTTAACTGAACAGTCCCCTCTCTTGGTAAAATAGTGTTTATTTTTCCAAATACATAGATGACCATCTGCATTCCATTACCTTAGATAAGTCTGCAGACTCAGGGCCCTCTGTATCATTCACATTACTAATTAGCACAATCATTCTCTTTGAGATACTGGACCACAGGATCTGTGTGGCAACTGCAGACACAAGAAGCCAAGGCTGTAATGTCTAATGTGTCAAGATGTGCCTCCTCTGCTGCAAAGTGGGCTTCAGCACATCAGCAGCCCTGTTTCTCCGTTGTCTGAGGACTTGATTTAATTACACTGCTAGTCTCTGTCTTCATTGGAAGTCCCCACACATGCGTTTGCTCCATTATTATGGACTGCATTTCCTCTCATTCCATCCTTCCTGGGGCTTTAGTGGCTAACAGACATTTGCATTAATTTTCATTTCTCCTGGTGCTTAATCAACATTCTCTTAGGCACTCATCGGGGAGGTAGAAAACCATCTACTTCAACCAGAAAGCTTCCTTCCTAGAGCCAAAACTTGTCTCTCTATTGGTGTGTCCCCAACCTCTAACAGCCTCCAAGGGATGATTCCAGGGACCTGGCAGAGACTCTGTCCTTGCTTAAAGTGTTTACCCCTGTCTGACGGTTTCTGGTTGTCCTTCCTTAGTGCATCTCATAAAAGTCACACAGACATACACAAGCACACAGGCACATACACAAGCACACAGGCACACACACAAACTCCATGAATAAAGTCCATTGCTGCATCCAGTGATCCAGAAATGGTTAAGCAAACTATGATACTCATTCAACGGAAGAGTGCAAAGTTACTAATATGATGTATATAAAGATTACATAAAGTACTGTGGGAAAATACTCACGGTGTGCTGTTAGCAGGAAACAAAATGGTACATACAGCATTATCACCATTATGTTTCAAAATATACATACATATTTACTTGCTCATGCATAAGAAAAAGACAAGAAGGAGATGTACCAAAATATTTACAATGGTTAGGTTAGGATTGAGAATGTCTTGGAAAGAATTCTTTCTTTTTCTTCCATTTCAAAAAGAGAATATTTTTCTAGGACAGAATATAATAATCTAAAAAATAAAAGAATAAGCAAATCTTTCTTCTCATCACTGGAGATCCCCAATAATTAAGCTCAACTGATGGAGAGGATAAAATACAGAAAGAGGAGTAAATTTGGATGACTGGAGAGATATCCAGGAAATTTAGGAGCAAAGCATTCTAGTTAGGAGGATTCCAAGAACTTTATTTATCCACTGGGTCTGTCTCTTTTGCAGACACTCCATGACTGTGTTAAAGCTGTCACTGAGGGAGCTGGGAGGCTGCTGACCTCACCATTATGTAGAGAGAATGGGGGTGAAGCTATGGAGAAGACAGTCCCTTTCACAGCCAACAGGTCCAGGACGATAGAAACAACAGGACAAGAAACCAACATGGGTAACAGACATGTTTTCTGAGCCTTACTCTGATTACAAGAATACAAACTTAAGTACAAAAATGAGTATTATTTAAGATAAGAGAAATCACCACAAATTACAAGAAGCTGATAAATACAAAGCACCACAAAATCCATAAAAATAACAAATGTTTTTCTTACTTGACTGTTCCACCCGTCTTTGTAACATCGACTTTCCTACAGTTTTGGCTGCACACTTTGACATTCCCACTTTATGTGATAATTATTTTTTAATATTTCCCAACTAAAAGTTATAAAGGTAATTTGATCTTTCCTCTGGTGTGGTTAACTGAAATTTTTAAAAATTTTATTCTGAGATAATTTTAGAGTTATAGAAGAGTGGCAACAATAGCACAGAGAGTTCACCCAGATTCCCCTCATGTAAACATTTTATGCACCTCTAGGACAATCATCAAACTTTAAAAATTAACACTGGTACACTATGAATAAAGCTCTGAGCTTTATTTGGATTTCACTGGTTTTTCCACTTCCCTCCTTTCTCTATCCCAGGTTTTCCACCCACACTGCACATAGTTGCTGTTCCTCTGGTCTCCTCCCATCGGTGGCAGTTCCTCAGCCTTTCTTTGTCTTTCATGATCTTGACCTTTGTGAAGGGTACTGGTCAGACACCTTGCAGAAGCTCCCTCAGTTTGAATTTCCTGGGGTTTTCTCATGATTAAATTAAGCATATAATTACTGGAAAGAATTCCACAGAGGTGACAGTCCCGAGTGCATCGTCAGGGGGACACAATGTTGCTTTGCCTTATCAAGGTGGTGTTAATCTTGATCCTTGGTTATGGTGCCACGTGCCAGATTTCTCCACTGGGAAGTCACTATCTTTCCATTTGTATTTAATAAATATTTGGCAGAAGATACTTTGAGACTATGCAAAAGTCTTGATTCTCTTTAAACTTCCATTTTCTATTTTTATTATCCTTGGTGAAACTTGCTCATAGCTATCATTACTGTTGTAGTACTGTAGTTTTAATGGTGGATTTCTATTTCTCTCATTCCATCTTTATTTATTTACAACTATGGAAGAATTATCCCTTCTCCCACATTTATTTATTTATCAATTACTTTTCATATGAGTATGGACTCATGCCTATTTTATTCTCTGGGTTATAATCCAATACTCTTACTTACTTTTTGCTAAAATTCTTCTAGTTCAGACCATTGGAAGTTCTTTCAGATTGATTCCTGCACCCTTCAACATGCTCTCACTTTGGGGGGTCCTTTTTGGTTTTGGTTTTGGTTTTAAGACTGTATTTTTGCTCCAGTCTCATCTTGTCTTTTCTCCATCCCTACCCTGGAGTCAGCCACTTACGCAAGGAACTCTGGTTCCCTTTTGTGGAGAGTATTTAGAAACCAAGATGTGCACACCAGGTTTGCTCACTGCTCCTGGAATGTCACTGCCTCTGGGCCCATTCAGTGGACAGAGGAGTAAAGTATGAGCATGTGAATTAACACCTGTATGCATGCACCCCTATATTTATTTCTGTATCTACTGTGTTCACATATTTACATGTGTACATGTGTATTATATATATGCTGAGAGTTCCTACTAATTTTCTGAGTCCAATCCAGCAACACAATTTTCATTCTACACTTCCCTCTTTCCTTACTTGTAACTTCTTCCTCTTACAGTGAGAAAGCTGGCTCTCACTATCTACAATACATTTATTTCTGTGTTCAACCCTAGGCTACACACACAGAAAGCAGTTTCAGGACTGCTAACCCTTATCCCCATAGGAAAAGCATATGTGCAGTACTTCCTGTCTTTGGTTTTATGGTGTCAAGTCAAAACACAGATTTCCAAAAACACTTAAGTCAGCTCCTTTAGCTCCTTTCTTTTCTATCCACCCTCTGCTTTAAGTGCATTTATGTTAGTGGTTCTCAGAAGGAGCTATTTTTCCCCCAGGGACCATGTGGCAATCTCTGCAGACATTTTCAGTTATCACAACTAGGGCGGTAACTCTGATATCTAGTGAGCAGAAGCCAAGGATGCCACTAAACATTCTACAGCATCCAGGATAGTACAGGTAAGAACTGTCTGGCCTTAAGTGTCATTCAATTAAAAAATCTCTTTTTCTCTTTTTCTTATAGACATCCTCCTTTTAATAGAATCTGAATTTTTTGTTGAAACTTCTCACATCAGGAAGTGAAGAATTTTATTGATTTAATCATGTATCTTATTGCTTTCATTTCACAGTCTATTAGTCTTCATCTGAATTTTCTCATAGTTCTTTACTAAATGTAGACAACCAAAGAAGGTACTCATCTAACCGGTCCAAACCAAGAATCTGTAAATTCTTATTTGTTCTACTGATATGTTCTAAATGATCTTTGCAAACTGCAGTCAAACTGGCAGATTTACAAACAACTTTCCTTTAGCACAATCCCCAAAGTGTTCATGGTCACCCTGTGCTACCTGGACACAAATGGGAAGTGTGATGGAGGAGAAGCTGGACAGGAAGAGACTCTGCTTTTAACTGATTGTTGTTAAAATATCTTACTTTTGCCAGTTTTACAAAAACAGGTGAACCTGTTGCTGGGGTTTCTCCTAGGGCCTTGGATGAGATCTAAGATGAAGGACCTTAAAAGCTTACACTGTTAGCTTCAAAGAATTCTTTTCTACCCAGAACACAGAGATGGTTGCACAAAATCAAGACTCTTAAGGAGCCTGTAGTCTAGGAAAGAAGGTAGATCTGTATTCAGGGGTGTCTTAGGAGACAGGAACAGCCAGCCTTTTAGCCCAGAACCGCACACAGCCCTTCTCACGCACACCAGGAAACTAAACAACCACGAAGTCTCCGTTTCCGAGTGACCATCCCTCCCTATTGTCCAGCAGATGATGGTCTCCTCACACTGACCCCTGGGGGTTCTGGAGGCCAAGGCAAGGCTGAATTCTGAGTTTTCCTTTAATTTTCCATTTTCAGACAGGATGGGGAGTACAGTTTGAGCTTGAAAAGAGGACAGAGTACATCAAAAATTTCATCATCCTAAATACTGGGATTTGAAGTCATTTTTCACTGCCAAGAAAGAAAAAAAAAATAGTAGTCATGCCCCTGAAGGCAACATTTACTCTTCCAGGGAGAGGACATATGGGAGAGCTTCTGACAGGATTGTCAAAAGTGTGCTCAGCAATTTAACTAGTAATAATAGTGAAAAACAACAAATAAAGCTTTGAATTAATTCAGTATCTTTCATCTCCATATATCAAAGAGTGTCGCCAATGTTCCTGATAACAACATGTCTGTGAAACATGGGAGTGGCGGGCACTGTCATTCCTCAGTGCCAGATGGAAGAACAGAGAAGCCAGGAAGCTCTCCCCCAGTGAATCAGCCAGGGATCCGCAGGGGCAGGTCAGCCTCCCTGCAAGGTATCAACACCTCCACGAGCACTTGCTCTAAGGGATTCAGGCTTTAGGAGTGCCTGAGTGTGAGCTACACAGAGCATCTGTGGAAGGCATCGAACCATTCTTCTCCAGAAAACAGTCAATAAAATACATCCACCAAGATAGCTCTGCATCTCTGCAGGTGAATCAGCAAGACTCTTTTTAAAGGCCAGCTGTCTACGGACCTTGCTGGGTATGCTCTGGGATAGCACTGGCCCCACAGAACCTGCTTTGGGGCATTCATAACACATGGAGTAAATAAAGAGAAGGAATACACGTGCCCCTCAAGCCCTACACTCCAGCCTCAGGAAGCTGCCTGCCGTTTCCCCAAGTGAAAAAGCATGGGCCTCAGTGCCTGTCCATGCTGTTCCCTCTCCTTTGCTTGTCCCCGTTCATGACACTATGGAAGCACCACCTAGTTTATCGAGCCTCTCACACACACTCGTCTTTCCTTCCTTTCCGTACTTTCCAGATTCTATGGCGACATCTGTCACAGGCCAGGTAGCTCTACTGCATAGACTTATTTCCCTGTCTGTGTTTCCTACCAAACGCTCCGCTCCTGTCAGGGGGAAGGTATCAGTTATCTTCGTCACCACCCAGCGCAGTGTCAAGCTCATAGCAGACGTCCAGTAATTGTTTCTAGAAAGAAGGAGGAAGGAAGGAGGGAAGGAAAAGAAACTGCTATCTGCTGCACAGCTACGATTTGTCTGCCAGGCCCTGTGCTAGGTGGATGCTTACTTATTCAGCATTTAATGCGTGCTTCTCATCTGAGGACCCGTGTCTGTTTTCCATTTCAGAACCTTCTCAGCTGTTATCTTCCTGAAAACTGCTTTTCTCCAATTCCTTCAGTTCCCTATTTGGGGAGCCCATCTGTTGGAGACTCTCAGTCTGTCCTCTTTGTCTCTCAACTTCTCTTTCCTATTTCCATCTTTTCTCTCTGGGCAGTGTTCTGGTGACCTCCCCGCTGCTATCTCTCAAATCACTGATGAACTCTTTAGCATATCCAGTCCAAAGTCGACCTTGTCTGCTAAACATATTTTTATTCCAATTACTTGATTTTTCATTTCCAGTGTCCAATTAGTTTCATATACACCTGTTCTTGATTTCTACCTGCCTGTTTTTGTTTCATGATTTTGTGCTCTGTTTAGGTGTTATTCCTTCCTTTATATCTTTAAGAATCTCAAATGTACTCATTTTAAAGTAATTTTCAGATTGCCCTATTATTCCCTTTCAATAGGAGTGAATTCTACTCATTTTTGAGCCTGTTGGCTGTCTTTCTTGGTATTCGTTTTCTTCATGTGCTTTGGAACTTTTGTTGGCAAGTTCATTTGGAGTATTTCCCTCTCACCGCCCCACTCTCACCTCTCATGCCTCCCTGTCTGGGAGTTGATCATTTCCCTCCCTTAGGACTCCCAGCCCAGAATCAGCTCTGGTCATGGTGACTCAGGATTCCTATTCCAAAGTGATCTTGGTGGTGTCACAGATCAAGTCACTGAGGCAGCAGTGGCCCCTTGAGGTCCTGGTGGCATGGCTTCCTCTGCTCCTTCTCTCCACCCAGGCATTCAGCTCTACAACATGCTGCATCTCCAAGCAGTGATTAAAGTTTCTTCTAGTCCTTTTGAAGAGCTGGCAGTAAGCCATTCAGGGTCCAGTCATGAGGCCAAAACTCCTGGTGCCTGTCATCTCATGACAGCCATATTTCAAGCCCTGTCTGCCTATTCCCAAACCCAAGAGCCCAACAAATTTCCTGTATTGTTTCTGGCACACAGAGGTGTTCATCTGGCTGAATGTAGCTGTGTTTAAGTTCTTTTGAAATAGTTAATCTAGCATTGCAATGTATTTGAAATCAAGGAACTATAAAGTATGAACTCCCAACACCATCTTGACTTACATTTCCAGTCTAGACATCCTCACATCATCAGTGAGTCCATGAACAATGATCTCCAGATGCTCAGAATGCACCCTGTCACCTGCAGGCTCAGCTCTCCAGGCCTCGGTCCTGGGCCAGTGGGAGCCAGACACTCAGACTCTAGCTCTCCTGCCTGTGCATCTCAGCATGGGGCCAGCCCCTGAGACCTCACAAGGGAGCTAAGCTGCACTCACAAAGCAAGCACCCACCATTTGAGCCCACACCGCCCACATCTGCCTAGAAGGCTCACTCTCCTCACCCTCTCAAAACCAGCCTTGTCTGGATTTTGTCAGACTCTCGCTGAAAAAACCCAGACTCCCACCTAATATTATCATTTCTCAGACCTCTCAGATCAGACCTCAAGAGTACTGAACTTGAATCTAGTACTCCCAAGAGTACTGAACTTGAATCTAGTACTCCCAAGAGTACTGAACTTGAATCTAGTACTCCCAGACTTGGTTCAGACCCCAGGCCTCTCTCCAGCCCACACGACACTCCTCCTGGCCTGGTCCCAGCAGACACCTTCTCCCTGGCAGCTCTCACCCCCACTAAGGGTTCTTGCTCCCAATTTCAGTGTATGTGTGTGTGTGTGGAGGGGGAGTTCCTACATATCTGAACAATGCTCCACACCACCTGGGTGCCCCACAATCCAACTCAGTTCTGACACTGTCTTCCTGGAGATGCAATCAAATCTCACAGGTTAAGGGCTCAGTCCCACCAGAATGCTCCTGCTCCCAATTCAGATGCCAGTCTCAAGTCCAGGTTCTCACCTGTGCCTCTGGGCAACTTTCTGACATATTAGTCAACGGTTCTAATGACCCCCTCCTTAGATTTGATTAATTTATCAGTGCAGCTCACAGAACACAGAAATATTTTACCTTCTAGATTACCAATTTATTATAAAAGGAAACAACTCAGGAACAACTACATGGAAGAGATGTCTAGAGCAGGGTTTCGGGAAGGGTCAGAGAGCTTCCGTGCCCTCTCCAGGTGCACCACTGTTTTGGGTTTTTATGGAGGCTTCATAACATAGGCATGATTGATTAAATCCCTGGCCTTGGCAACTGAACTCCATCTCCAGCCCCTCTTCCCTCCCCTGAGGTTGGGGAGGTGGGACTGAAAGTTCCAGCCCTCTCATCACAAGGTTGGTTCCCCTGGCAACCATCTCCCATCCTTAGGTGCTTTCCAAGTGACCTCATTAACATAACAAAAGACACCTTTGTGGGTCTCATCACAGGAAATTCCAAGACTTTGAGGAGATCTGTGCCAGGAAAGTCAACAAAGCTGAAATACATATTTCTTATTATAAATCACAATATCACACCCACCTATCTGGGACTGGACAAGAGACATGACTTTCAAGCTTGCTCTCATGTAGTTCTTACCACAGTTTTGTAAGTAGATACTGTTACCATTTTTATCTATCGTAACTATAATAGGAATATCCACTGTCTGCTCACAATGTTCCATGCCTAGTACCTCACCTACAATAATCTACCTAATCCTTGCTACAACCCTATAAAATGGGTACTATTATCAGCTTCCCATTTTATAGATGCAGAAGGTGAGGTTCAGATTAAGTGACCCTAGAGATACTAGGTGCTAGAACCAGAATTTGAACCCAGGTTCATCTCAATCCAAAGCCCATGCCCTCAGCCCAATGATTAAGAGCCCAATCCATCTTTGCATTGATCCTGCTGGACCCCTCTGTGGCATGTGACACGATTGCCAGTGCCTTCCTCCTAAGGAGTGCCTCCTCCTTCATGGGCTTCTAGGAAACTGACCTGGAGAGTTTCCTCTCACCTCCATCTTTCTCACAGGTGCTCCTTGTTCTGCCCATGAACACTGGCGTTCCCCAAACTCCCACCTTCTTAGACACAGACTCTTCAATTTCAACATTTCAAAATGTTCAATTCTAAACTCATTACTTCCATCCCTTGCCTCAGTTCCTGGCAACACCATCCACCCAGCTTCCCAAACCAGAAGCCAGAGCCGCCTTATACAGCCCCATCACTTAACCTTACAGCCCATCAGTGGATGCGGCAACAGATTCTCTGTCCTGAGAGCCCTGAGGCCATCCCACCTTACCTTCCCACAGCCTACAGAAGAGAGCCTCAAACCTCCACCAGGTGCCCAGGGCCCACTTTTTCATCCTCATCATTCCCTCCAGCATCGACACCCTGAGTCCTGGAGCCCCAGTCGTCTCCATTACCCGCCACTTCCCACATGTCAGGCTTTTGTGGCTCCAGGCCTTTGCCCTGCTGTCCCCTCCATCCAGAGCTCCATCATCCCTTGTCCACCAACTTTCAGTCCAAAGACCCCCTACTCTGTGACGCCATCCACAAAGCCTTTCTGAGCAAGGACAGGATGTTGACATCTCTGTCCTCAGATCCCCTGGGACTCTGGACTCAACAGCACGGCCTAGATGGACTTTCTTCTGACCATCCTGGCCCAACAGCCCACAGCGGGCATCAGGAACTCTCCATGTGGTGAGTGAGCACATGGGTTCCCCTCTCCTATTCTGTCTCCAGCCCACCCCACTTGTACCCTTCATCAAACAGGGAATTAACCAGCAACTGGCAACAGATACAAAAAAGCAATTTCTCATCCCAACAGGGGCATGTCATGTTTAATTCTGTTTTTCTAAGGGAAGTAATCAGAAGCCTGTACACACATAAGAGACTTTTGACAGAGTCACCAACATCTGAAGTCAGCAAGGAGGCTTAAATAAAAGAATTAAGAGAAACAGATCTCAGCTGGAGCTCTACACAGATGGCTATGATGCTAAAATCTGCACTGAATAGGGACCACATCGCAGAAACATGCTATCATGATTTACAGTGCCACAGAATGACATCAGCAGAGTCTCCAGCTCTCTCAGGCCGTGTCCCCATCTGCAAACACAAAACCCCCACACCTCACACACAACTCCGCACACACCCCACAATGAGCCAGCTCCAAACTTTTGACTGATTGGCCTCTAACAAGTTGTTGAACTGCATCTCCTGCTGATCACCAGTCTATTCCTTACCAGTCCAAATCTGAATGGTAAAAAACTTCAGGTGGAAAAGGTAATCAAAAAAGAAAAATGAATGTCTAATAAACAAAAAAACCCTTCAACCTTAGTGGTAATGAAAGAAATACAAATTAAGACGTGATACTATTTTTCATCTATCAAATTGGCAAAATTAAAAGCAATGATAAAATTCCTTCCTGCTGGAGAAGATGCTGGTGTCTTCTGGCTGTGCTAGGTGTGTGTGATGGAGGGAGCACCCAACCCTCAGGGAAGAAGAAACCTGGGTGGCCCTTCAGTGGTCTTCGAGAGTCAACTCCCCTGTATCCTTAAACATTTCACTGTTAGCAGAGCCTTGCTGAGCACAATGTGGGATATGTGTGCCCCTGGGGAGGGCAGAGAGAGCAGTGCAGGGAAATGACCACACACACACACACATATAGATCCACTGTCTGAATCCACTGAATGTGATTGGGGCCATACTTTATCCAGCCCTGTCACACTGTTATGTTAAAGAAGGTACAGCCAAATCCTGCCTTTAAAGGCTTACAATTTAAAAGTGGAGTCAAGTCTCATACCCAAGTCTGTAGAAAATAGGCAAACAGAATTAGATACTGTCAGAGAAGAGAAAGTGCTGGGTGCATTCAGAAGAGAAGATTACTTCCAACTAGGCCATCAGGGTGGACCAGAATTTCATCAAAGGTATAGGGGGAAAAGTATTCTAGGGGCAAAGGAAAGATTAAGGTCACAGTCAATGATATTTCAATATGCATAAAATTAATCACTGAAGTCCTTTCCAGTCTTTATTTTTTTTTATAATCTGATGCTTACCCTCCTGTTAGTTGGGTGAGTTCCAACAGCCCAGGAAATCGATGGGACACTGCAGTTATGTGCCAGGCTCTGTCCTTGTTTAATCGTTAAAACACCTTCAAAGTTTCCCTTAGGCATGTTTTACAAATGAGGAATCTGAGGCTCAAAGAATGCTTAATTGCCCAAGATCACAGACTAAATCAGTGCTAGTGGGTGAGGAAGGGATGTCCACCTGACTCTGAAGCCCCCATCCATTCTTTCTTCTACACCATGTGGCCTCACTTTCAGATCACTTTCATCTTTAAAAGTAAAGCCCCGAAACTGATCTACAAATTCAACACAATCCTGATCAAATCCCAGTAAACCTGTTTGGTGAAATTGACAAGTTGATCCTAAAATTCATATAATAATTCAAGGGACCCAGAAGAGCCAGAGTAATTCTTAAAAAGAATAAAGTCTGGAGGACTGACATTTCACAACTTCAAAACTTACTAGAAAGCTACAGTAATCTAAACCATGTGGCATGAAGTGCTGGCCTCAGGCCAGACACATAGATCAATGAAACAGAATTAGGAATCCAGAAATAAATCCATACTTTTAAGGGCAACTAGTTTTTGACAAGGGCATCAAGATAACTCAGTGGGAAAAAGAACAGACTTTTCAACAAATGGTGATGGGCCAACATGCAAAAGGATGAAGTTGGAACCTTACCTTCCACCATATAAAAAACTGACTCAAAACAAATCAAAGATCTAAATGTAAGAGTTGAAACTATAAAACTCTCAGAAGAAAACATAAGGGTAAATCTGTGACCCTGGATTAGGCCAAGGTATCTTAGTACCTAAAGAACAAGCAACCAACAAAAAACACAAATAAATTGGACTTTTGGTAAAAATCAAAAACTTCTGTACTTCAATGGACGCTGTCAAGAAAGTTAAAAAACAACCAACAGAATGTGAGAAAATATTTACAAATCATCCACCTGATACGGTGAAGTCTCCAGAATACATAAAGAAATCTTAAAATACAATATTAGAAAGAAAAATAACCCAATTTAAAAATAGGCAAAGAATCTGAATAGACATTTTTCCAAAGAAGGTATACAAATGGCCAATAAACATGTGAAAAGGTACTCAATACTATTAGTCATTAGGGAAATGCAAATTGAAACCACAATGAGACACCTCTTCATACCCACTAGGATGGCTAGCATGAAAAACAGATACATAGTGACAAGTGTTAAAGAAGATGGGAAAACCAGAACCCTCACACTGCTCATGGGAATGTAAAGTGGTAGAGCTGCTGTGGGAAACAGCCTGGTAGGTTCTCAAAAAGTTAAACACAGAGTTACATGACACACCAGCAGTTCCACTTGTAGGTGTACATACAAGACAGCTGACACGTTCATACAAAAACGTGCATGGTGTTCGTAGAAGCATTGCTCATAACAGCCAGAATGAGGAAACAACCAAACGTCTATCAACTAATGAAAGACAGACAAAATATGGTATAACCATCCAATGGAGTATTAGTCAGCCACAAAAAAGGAATAATGTATGAATACATGCTACGTGATGAGCCTCGAAAACACAATTCCAAGAAAGGCCAGTTGCAAAAGAACACATATCACATGACTCCATTTTCATGAAATGTCCAGAACAGACAAATTTAGAGATACAAAGTAGGAGTGGGGGTGGATGGAGGAAATGGGGAATGACTGCTAATAGGTACAGGGACTCTTTCTGGGGCAAATGTTCTAAAACTGATTGTGGTGGTGACTGCCCAACTCTGAATATACCAAAAAAACACTGATTTGTACCTTTTAAATGGGCTACGTATATGGCATGTGAGTTATGTCTCACAAAGCTATTTAAAAGTAAATAGGCCAAAAAGTAAAAAAGCCAAGCAGCACGTGCGGACAGCTGGAATATACAAAAACTTCACAATGGACAAAGAAGTCACTCATGACCACCAAAGTTAAGCGGTGCTAACATTTTGATTTTTCCCTCCCAAATTTATTTTCAGCATTATTTTTAGGGTAGAAATTACATGTGAACACTACTTTATCTGAATTCACTTTTTGTCTCAGAAAAACCCCTGGTGCTACAGTCCCTAGACACGCGGTCCACCCTTTGTCCCCACCTCCGCCTCTCCTCCCCTCACACCCGCTGCTGGCGGTCTCCCAAGGACGGTGTCCTCAGCCAGACCGTGTCCTCTGACTGGATGCCCTTCCCCCACCGCCTGGCTAGAAACCGCCGACTTCTCCCCTCATTGTCTGCCCAGATGTCTCCTCGATGATGCTTCCCCAGAGCCCTCGGCATTTGCTTCTGTTGACACTTCCTCACCCATCACTCTTTGTTCCTATGACTGGCTTCTGCTCCTAAACTCGGCTCCTCGGGTGCAAATTCAGTATTTATTGCCCTTGAGGAGCAAGGGGTTGGAGGCAAGCAGAGCATTTGAGGGAGGGTGTAGAGTGTGGAGGCTGAACCTCTTCTCCTCAAGAGTCCTTCCTTCCTCCTGGCGGACGTCCCTGAGGGCACACATGAGGACAGCCTTAGCCAAAGGCCTCCCTGTCCACCCTCTAGCTCTTCCTGGATTTCCTGCCCCCGCCACACCTCACCTGGGCATCGCTGTCTATGGCTGACAGTCCCTCCTCCCAGCCTGGCCTCCCCCTTGCCTTCACTATCTCTCTAAGACAGACACCCACCAATGACCCCCAGTCAGGACTGGTTTGGGGGGCCTAGAAGAACCAGGGCTGCAGGCTTGGTAACCCCACCAATCCCTCAGCTTCCAGCAAAGGGCCCAGGTCAGTCAGATTGAGTCCCTCACATATCTGTTTGACCACAAAAATCTGGGTATAGCCTGTAACAACTAACACAAAAAGATCACCCTCCCTTTCTCTCTCAACAGAGATGGACTTGCTCTCAGACTGCAGAACTCAGGAAACGGAGCCCATCTCCTTGTTATCAATGTAAAAACAGAGCTGAGCTGTTTGTGATCTAAATCAAAATATCACTGTGTCTGGCAAACTCATTTTTCTCAGGCCCCGGCAGCTCCCCAAGATACATTGTCTACTGATGGGGGGGCCTGGGGGGGAAGGGGGACAGACAATGGCAACTGCCAGGAGCCATTGATCACTTGTCTTATGTGCAGAATGAATCCTTAATCACTGTCACTTCGGAAAGAAAGGGGAAATTGAGGTGGATTCTCAAGCGCCAAAAGCAGGGAGCCTGGTAATCGCAGCTCTTTCAGTGAAACTCTGGAGCGCAGTAAGTCAGCCAGTGGCCGCGCATCTCCGCCTTGGCACCCACAGACCCCCTCTGGGCTCAGTGCTAAGGGGCAGCAATGAGGAGTCCTGAGAGCCACAGGTAACCTCCCCTCCTGTGGGCTGAGGAGTTCAGAAACTTGTGGGTCACCTAGAATTGGACATCTCAGGCTGGCGTTTGAGGACCTAACAGCTGGACCCAATTTCCTGCCCTCCAGCCCCATCTCTGACTCCTCTCTGAGCCTCAGCGTCCTTACTCGTAAGTGGGAACAAAGCCCCCCACTGCCTCGTTCACCTACGCTATTCTGTTTTTCTGCCCCACTTCTTGCAGTAGTTCTTTCTACTAGTGGTGATATCTATGTATTTGTTCATTTTGAAAATAATGATTAACAGTTTATTATGCTCAATGGTTAGCAAGAAGAGTCTCAACAAGGGGCAACATTGCCCCTTTGGTTCTGGGGAGCAGAAAAAAAACTTACTCTTTTTATGTATGAAGCTCAAATATTCATAAACAGATATGCAGCCTGTTTTTAAATTTCATGAAGGAATGTCAGAATGAACAGGATAAACATGTCTGAAAAGGCTCCCTAGAGGAGCAATAATAATAAAAAAAAAAAAAGCCACTTGTCTTCACTGGCTTGGAGTGACTTTCTCCCTTCCTCATCTGCCGCATGCTTCTGAACACAATAAACATCCTCTCCTTAGAGAAACCCTCCCCATCCCCCATTCCTCTTTGGCCCCCTCTTTGCTCCCCTTCCGACCTCTACACAGCTGGTTCACAGCACTCATCTCCCAACTCCCGACCGTGACTCTGACCGATGACTCTGTCTCCTGCCTGGTCTGGAGGATGCACTCAGTCAAGGCTCTTGTCTTATTTTAAACAGAGGGAGCCAACACATAGTAGCTGCTCAACAAATGCTGAATAAATGAATGAGTGAGTGACAATGCACGTCTCACTTTGCTATTCTCAAGGCAGACAAAAGAGGAGTAAAGGGAACCAAAGTTTATTTTTTTTTTGGGGGGGAGTATAAAAATAGGACTTTTTTTTCCTCATAATCACATCAATTATCAAAGAAAGAAACAGTATGTAACAAAAATACAAAGCTCTGGTGGATTTTTCCTGTGAGCAAGGCGCCACAATATTCCATGGCATGGACCACCTCATGCCTGTATTCACCACAGCCCTAGAGATACCAGGGCAGAAAGTGTCACCTCTGGGGAAATGAAGACTAAACAGAGTTTCGTGCAGCAGCGTACTGAAGCCAGTCCCTGTGGCTCACCAGAGCCTATGAAATTTTCAAACATTCTTTCAAGCCAGTTAGAGAGCCAGTTTACCAGCATCTCACTGGTTCCAGGCCTGGCAAGTGGCTGCCAGGACAGAGTACAGAGTTCTCCCCTGGACCAGGCTGCCTGCCTGGGGGTGGGGAGCAGGAGGGTCAAAGGAACATATCCATCTTCATATTATAAGACTTCACTCGAGATCTCACCTGATACCACTTTTCTTTCACTGAAATGCCTTTCCTTGCCCTTTAGTTAAATACCCTGAGGAGATAAACGAAGAGGACCTGTGAAAATCACCCTTCTGAAAACTTGGGGTGACCACTGCTTTCTGGGAGGCAGAGGTCAGAGGGGAAAGTTCAGAAACCCTCCTCCACAGGTGGCGCCCCAAAGCCAAAGTCCAACCAGCCTTCCAGTCACCCTCACAGGGAACCTTGCAGAAGCCTCACCTAGATACGGCCATCATTTTTTTTTTTTTTTTTTTTTTTTTTTTGCCCATCTCTCTTGAGATTATAGGTCATTTAGGGCAGGAACCAAGGGTTTTTGGCCTCCGGATCCGTCTCTAGAATGCAGCCCAGCGCACTCAGTAGATATGTGTGTTGAATAACACCCACCTGAGCCAGCTGCAGCTCATCAGGAGACTGTCCTGTACCAAACCCAGGTATTCCAAGCAGCACCCAGCCTGGATTTGAACCCACTGAGTCAACCTCCAAGCTCAAACAACTCTCTTAATTCCTTGACCCTTTGGCATTTCCCATAAGACTGAAATGAAATTTCAAATGCCTTGAGAATGCTCTGGCTGTATGTTCTAAATGCTAAATGTCTTATTAGACAAAGGAGTTTGGGCCTGACTCCTCTAGAATACAGATCTGCTCGGGGTGGCATCACAAAGGCTGGTGTTTCACCACATCACAGTTTCATTAGCAGCCAGACAGAGTTGTTCAGCACACACCTTTTAATGCCGAGTCTCCATTTTCTGCCTGCTTGACAAGCCAGGGAGGATAAATAAAGGAGGCTCCTGGTGCATCTGGTTTTCTCTCACATTAGGTTCTGTGATGGGATCTTTGATTTAAGACCAGGATCCAATGGAGAAGCTGCACTGATAGCACAATAAATAATAGGGAAACATCAGGCCTGAATTGGTGCCCTGTGTTAGTCCAGGACCATGTACTGTGTCATTATTTATAATCAAGCAAATCCTCACTTTGGTTTCTACAAAAGGGCATCATGGAGAGAATTAATACTGAAAATGGGGGGGGGGGGAAGGTTTTCATGGGAGGAAGAGTGTCCTTGTTGGGGAATGCGTCAACAGGTAAAAATATTTTCTGTTGACGTGTTCAAAATAGTTCTAAGGGACAGAGACGGTTCTGTTTTTCCTGGCTGCTTTTTTCATGATCTCTACCAATGTCCTCTTGCAACTGACATTAGGAAAAAAGAATGAAGAGGAGTCCTTATCAACAGTGATCAAACAGCTTAGGGTTTTTTTTTTTGTTTGTTTGGTTTTTTTTGTTTTTTTTTTTTGCAGAATTCCAAATCACGGTGAGTTTTTGAAACAAAGATTATTCATAAAATTATACCAAAATACAGTTTGACTCTGTCCCTTTGTAAGACTTTTCACATCCATAAATTCACAAATCAGACAAAAAAAAATTTCTTTTCATGATAAATCAGCAACCTGATTTTTTAAAAACTATATGGCCTGGGCCTTTTTATTCACCATTCGGCCTCCCTTCTTTCTTAAACCTGTGTAGCAACCTGTGGGGTACACCAAGAGTCACAGATGCAGAGACTGGGACTGAGAGAGGTTGAGTTCATTGCACAAAGTCTGACAGCCAGCAAGTGCTGGCACTGGGCTTCAATCTCCAGCTGCTGTCTCCAGCATGTGGCTCCCACCCCCACCCCAGCCCCTGAGGCATTTCTGTCCTCCTTCAGGAAACAGCAGAGGTGCCCCACAGGGGCAGGGCGAAAGAATGCCCTGCAGATGCCCCTCCCTTCTTTCTCCCGCAGTGGTCCTGCCACTTCCAGGGAACCCTAGGGCCCACAGATGCTACCCTAATTCTTCCTTACAAGTTTCTACAGTAAGTGGAATCACCTCCATTTGATAAATGACACACATGAAGCTCACAGGTGGAGTCACTTCCCAATGCCACCCAGCAAATGGCAGAGCCACGACTCCAACCCACATCTTGGATTCCAAGTTTCCTGGGTATTGCCGCCATAGTAAAAGGTCCCCGAGTGGGTGCCCTGCAGTGTGGCAGGGCCGATGTCCCACACCTGTGTGGTCAGATGGAACTAGTTATAGTGCCAACCTTGTAGGGCTGCTGTAAAAATTAGAGGAGCTCAGTCATGGGGCTCTTAAAACACTTGCCATGTATTAAATCCTTGGTAATTATTAACCGTTATTTACAAATGAGGACACAAGGCACCATGAGGTGAAGCTATTTTGTCAAGGTCACCAGCAACAAAATAGCAAAACCTAGATTAGGAGGTGTCAGCTTTCCTGGAAAAGGAATCATCTGGATACCTAGGTACAAGAGCCAGATTCCTCAGATTCCCAGGCCCCATCCTGGAGATTCTGACTGGGTGGGGCAGGTTGGCTGTCATAGGAGGGCAAGGATCTGCACTTACTTAGACCTGGTGCTGCCCTGGTGACTTTGCTAGAGGGGGACAGCAGAGGGCGCTGCTGCAAGTGCTCTGGGGAGCACTTGCTTGGACTCAGACTCCTCCCACTGCACATCGCACCATCCCAATGACCATCGCTCCTAGGGGGACCTCCTTCACCCAACCCCTTGACCAACAGCCAGTCAGCCCCACTGTTCCTGACTTACTGTGCATTTTTCTTTCTCCAGTTTCTAAGGGGAAAAGTGCTATCTGACCACTGTCAGAGAGAGGGAGTTTTCTCTGAGACCAAGAGCTTTAAAAACCAAGCTCCACTTCAGAGTGGATTTTACCACCCCGTTCTGTAATGGAAATGCTGACATAATCTTAATTATGAGAGAGAATTTCTCTCGGATGGAAATGCGGTGACCTAGAGACTCCATTTGCAAGTCCTCCTGACCTGTAAGAGAAGATGCCTGATGGACTATTTGGAGTAATATATTATGCATCTACTTATCCTATGATCCCCATCTGTGGGCTTAGCAAGGCAGTATTTTGAAGGAAAGGGAGAAAAAAAAATGAACACCAGGCTTGAGAACACTCGCCTGGATCACAGACCAGGGTGAGCTTTCTACACTGCAGTGTTTTGCATTTCATATGAAGTGAAATCTATTTCAGGTGCTGCTGAAAATGCAGGAAAAGTACCAGTGACTAGAGCCCTAGGAATTAAACTGGCCTCAGTTCAGGGACACGGACTAGTCTCATACCATCCTTTCTGCATATTCATAATTCGCCAGTGTGAGGAGGTCTTTGTTACAAAAAAAAAAAAAAAAAAAGAAAGAAAGAAAAGAGAAGAAAAAAAGAGAAAAGAAAAGGAAAGAAAAAGTTCCTTGGGAAGTATCATCTCATACGAAGGAGGTGACCCCTTCACCCCAACTCCCCGGGGCTCCCGCGTGTTATCAGCGTCTGTCCTCTAGCATCTGACCTTGTGCTAGTCCTGCCAGCCACTTCCTTGCCGAGACAGGCATGGTGTGGGCTGCAGGATGAATATATTACTCAGAAAGCAAGGCTGCTTCTCCCGAGAGCGGGGCAGTATTTGGATATTTGGCTCGTGGCTTGAACAACCCCTGAGCAGGAATGGATCGACTCTGTGACTCTGTTTCTTAACAGAGAGTGTAAACCCATGAAGCCACGCCCTCCTAAGAGAGTGGCATATCCAGCAGGCATCTGGGTTACAACTGCCTGTAAGCCTCTATCTACATTGTCCAAATAGTATTAAGTCACCGCAAGATACTCTTTTTAAGCATACAGTTTAGTGAATTGGGGCAAATCTATACATTCATATAACAATGCCCCAGTTAGGATGGAGAAGGTTCCATTAGCCCAGACGGTCCCCTCATGCCATTTTTCCGTCAATCTCCTCCTCTCCAGAGGCATCCCTGCTGTGATTTCTATGCCTGGGGATGCATTTTACCTGTTCTAGAGCAATGATGTCAGTGGAATCATGTCGCCTGTGTCCTTTGTTTGGCTTCTCATTCACCACGACGTTGCGCAGATTCACTGTGCCACAGCGTGTCAGTGATCCACTCTGGACCACTTTCTAAATGTTGGGAGCTCAGGCAACCATCCCACTGCCCACAGAGGCATCCGTGTTCCCAAGCCAACAAAGCCTGGGCTGCCCAGGAGCTCCGGGATGGCAGCAGCAGTTCTTCTGGCTCCTGGGGGTCTGAGGGGCCCTGGTTTTTGGGGGGCCCTTAACTTCCTGCCTCTTCTCCATCCTTGCCCCTGGCTGAGATGGAGCAGGGGTTTCCCGGCGGCTCCTTCCAATCCCCAAACAGGGCATGATCTTGACCCCATAAGTGAGGTGGGTGGGAAGGTCCGGAGGTGCTGACAGTGGAAGGTTTTATTAGCTGCAGTAAGAAGCCCACCATGGGGAGCAGGGAGGGCGTGTTTTCTGAGGCCTCCAGAGTTGCCTAATTTATCTTTCCTCTCCAATTGCCTCCAAACTTCGGTAATAAGCACGCTTATAGTTCACTGATGAAATATATTCTTCCAAAGCAATTTTAAAATAATCATTGTGTGTGTGAAACCCTAAAAAAAAAAAAAAGGGAAGAAAGAGAGAAAGAGAAAACTCTAAAGCCAAGTCATCCTAGTCTGAGTGGCGATGACAGAATTTCGTAATTAGGGAATGCAGTGTCATTTCTGAATGTTACTGCACCTTTGAAAACCACTCTCGAACTGAGGCCTGCATATTTGATATCCGACTGATTTCAGATTTCAAGTCAACTGCAGCAAAATAATGAGCTGCCTCTGTTGTGAGCAGCTCATCTCCAGCTTGGAGGGCCTGGGAGGGGAGGCTTGAGGGGAATGGAGCCCTGAGACCCTGAGGCCTCCAAAACAAAGCTGAGGGGCCACTGGGCTGGTGGGCATGCAGGACGCCCCACACCCCCACACCCCCGCCGCTGCTTCCTGCATTACTGTTTTTGCCTGAGGGGCTGATTTTGAACTCTTCAATTGTGCTTCAATTTCACTCACCAGCGCTGATACTGGGAAACAATCAGGGATCAAAGCCCTAGCCTGGGAGCAGCTTGCAGTTCCCCTGTCTCTTATCCAGGGATGGCCCCACCCAGGGAGCATGGAAGACAGTGTGTACAGGGTGATGTCACACACCTCCAGCCCTTCTCCGTCACCGCCAGCCAGGCTCCTCACCCACCACCTGGTGGTCCATAAGCCATTAGAATTTCATTCATAAGATTAGAGCGTCTTGGACCTGGAAGGGGACAGCACGCCATTCTTTTCCACACTCCACTCAGAGCCAGCACGCCTCCACAGCACTTCCCAGATCTGGCCCCTCGGGTCTTGCTGCTGGGGTTGTGCTGTCTTGTGATGTCACCAACTCATGGAGCTACACCTGTTAGAAAGGCACAGATGGGCTTCCCGTCATTCTCACCTGCATCCCAGCCCTTCAAACATTGGAGGACAGTTCTGAGGCCTGTCCCACATGTGTTGGTACCACGCCCGTAGAGCCTTCCCACTATTGGTGTCACATTTCCCAGTGAGGAGCTCTCTCTGAAGCCCTGGGCGCAGCGCTCAGTCAGTGACAGATCCCCCGGAGCCCTCACCCCTTGGGTGGCATCACTGAGCTGTGTCCTCTGTGCCATCTCCCAGAGTTTCTCTGCAGCAGTAAGCCCTGGGAACCCACAGGGGGAGATGGCTGGGTAACACCCTCTACTGGCTGCCTTCCCATCACTGTCTTCCTTCCCCACTGCCCTTCCCAGGTTTTTGTACTTCCCAAATAAAGCACATGGACCTGATCCTTGTCTCACTGTCTGTTCCCGGGGAACCCAACTAAGATGATGCTCTATTTAAGTTCTCTTCCTCAAGCCAAATATCTGCCACACCTTCTATTCCTCATGTGATGTTGTTCCCAGACCTACAGCCACCCTTCCATAGCTTCTCTCTGGTCATTTCATTTGCTAAATTCTCTCCTACAGTGCAGAGCTTGGCAGGGACACGATGCTCACAACACATTGGTCCAGTGCAGTGCAATTCCTGGGGTTTCTCTTGGCCTGAGCAACACTTGTCTTCTTAGTCTTTCATGATATCACACTCGTGGTTTTAATCTCCTCCTTGTGGACGTGGAACTCCCAGTCTTCTGACTTGACCTGCTAATGCACCCAGCCTTATTTCACTTTGGACTGGATAACCATGCTCTCTGTGTCTTTACGCAAAGATGTGATGTAAATGTCAGCTAGGACTGGCTCAAAGGCACAGCCCCACAGCCTACTGCTACAGACTTCAGGACAGCGACAGTGCATTTATCAAATTCCCGTGGGGACAGGTGATCAGCCCTCTATGCATTTATCTGATTTTTATCGTCAAATCCACATTTTCACTATTAGAGCCACTATTAGGATGTCACAAGAGACTTTGCAAAGGTCCTACTGAAAGCCAGGCCCAGGGTAAGCAAGACTAAATCCCAGAATGTCCCACCATGCCCCTTGTTCTGTCCCCACTTCTCACCCCACCCCCCATAGCATCACCTCCCTCAAGCTATGCCAATCTCAAAAACACCTTCTAGATTTTTGGTTCCCAGGTTCTGACATGTTTTCACAAATGTCCTCTGGTAGGACAGTAACTGTTAACACAGGAGTCCCATAAGTACTGACCAAGAGGCTGGAGAACAGGACCAGCCCACTTCATCTGTAAAGGGCCCGATAGTCAATATTTTGGGCTCTGAGGGACACACAGTCCATCACAACCCCTCAGTTCTGCTTGTCTGGCCCAAAAGCAGCCATAGACAGTGTGGAAACAAAGGGCATGGCTGTGTGCCAACAAAACTTTATTTATGGGCACCAAAATTTGAATTTCATATACTTTTCACATGTTGAAAATATAATTTTTTTTGTTTTTCCCAACTATTTAAAAAATCCATTCTTAGCTCCCAGAACATACAAAAATAGCTGAGGGGGCTGGACTCAGAACATGGCCATGGTTGGCCAGCCCTGCTATGGAGTAAGAGAGAGCACAAGCTGTACCAATGTCCTGGGGCCATTATTTCCAGCTGGGCTCAGGGAGATGATTTGGGATCACAGACATGATGCTGGCTCGCGGAGATGACACGGGCTCGGGGACATGACACTGCCTCAGGGAGATGAGACGGCCTGGGGAGATCATGTGTGCTCCAGGACATGATGTCACCTTGGGGACATGATGTGGGCTTGGGGAGATGTGGGCTTGTGGAGATGATGCAGGCTTCAGACACGATGTGGGCTTGGGGAGATGATGTGGGCTTGGGGAGATGTGGCTGGGGCGATGATGCGGGCTGGGGGAGATGATGTGGGCTTCTGGAAATCATGTGGGCTTCGGGAGATGTGGGCTTGGCTAGATGATGCGGGCTGTGGGAGGTGACTCGGGCTTGGGGTGATGAAGCGGTCTCATGGACACACTGTAGGCTCAGGGAGACAACGTGGGCTTTGGGAGGATGACAGGGGCTTGGGGACATAACATGGGCTTGGGAGATGGTGCCGGCTTGGGGACATGATGTGGGCTTGGGGAGAGGATGTGGGCTTGGGGAGATGTGGCTTGGGGAGAAGATGTGGGCTTGGGGAGATGTGGCCTTTGAAACATGATGTGGGCTTGGCGAGATGATGTGGGCTTCAGGAGATGTGGGCTCCGGGAGATGATGCGGGCTTGGGGATTTGATGTGGGCTTGGGGAAATGTGGGCTTGGGAGATAGTGCCTTTTTTGGGGAGATTATGCGGGCTTTGAGGGACGATGGGGGTTGGGGAGATGACACGGGCTCCGGGAGCCGACGTGGGGGGACTCGGGCTCTGACTGCACCCTTGCCCCCTGACTGTGCTGAGCTCCCAGGAAGGAAACAGAAGGGAATGAATGAAGTTAGAGTCTGAGCATCTTGCGTTGTAATTCCTTTTATAAATTGCCCAGCAATTTATATTCAGTATGTTCCCTGAATGAAAAACCGAATACCAGTCTACATCCTCCTCATCCCCTCCGGCTCCCTGGGGTCGCTCTGAATTCCTGGCAGGAGTGCACCCATCACATCTCCAGGAAGTCGCGGCACCCCGAGCTGGAACTAGTCTAAGCCTCCAGGCTGGTAGGTTTCAAGGTGCGTGGGTCTCTTCTATCTTCAGCCTCTGCTCTCTCTTATACACTTAAGCTTTACCTCCTCCAGGTTGGAGAAGACAAAGGATCTGCACCCCACTATAGTTGATGCCCACTACACTAATTTTCAGTGTCCCCACATGGTATCTAGGAGGCCCTTTAGCCATTTCCCATGGTGGTCTTCCTGGGATTCACCCTGTGGTTTGGCGGTGTTCTTGGATTGGTGCTTGGCTGTATGTTGCTCATGATGGCCGCTCTCGTGTCGGGGGCTAGGCTGTGGTGCCCAGCTGTTGGGCTGAACACCAGTCTTGATGTTGCTGGAGAAGTACTTTTAGATGAGAGTAATATTTACATCAGTCAACTTTGAGTAAAGCAGACTCCCCTCCATAATGCGTGTGGGCCTCAACTAGTCAGTTGAAGACCCTAAGGGCAAAGACTGAGGTTTCCCAAAGTAGAAGGAATTCTCCTCAAAACTGCAACATAGGAACCCTGCCTGAGTTTCCAACCTGCTGCCCTGCAGAGTTTGGACTCAAGACTGCAAAATCAACTCTTTCCTGAACTTCCAATCTGCCAGCTTGCCCTGTGGATTTCAGACTTCCAAGCCTCCACAATCACGTGAACCCATTCCCTGAAAGAATTACATGTGTATGTACGCGTGTGTGTCTGCATGCACACCTGTCTGTCCTACTTGGGGAACCCTGACTAATACACTCCGCTGTCCTCTTTTGGGTGGCTGTTCTGGTGTCTTCATGAGTCTGCTCCACCACTCCACCTTCCTTCCTGGGTCACATGGCTGCACAGGCAGAGTGGCACTGAAGAGTCTTCCGTCCTTATAACCAGGATCGTCTGTTAAGGTCTGTGGGGGAGGGGGACTCACTCTCTCGGACCCCTTTGCACTGGGTCCTGCTTGCGCATGGATGACGTGCCCCACTCTGTTCCCAGCCTTTCTTCCCTCCAAGACTGGGACCACGGTCTCCTGGGTTCTTGTCTTCTCCTGCTCCAAATAGATTCCTTCTGGTCCCAATCACCAATTTTCCTCTTTGCTTTCGCTCCCTTTGGAGATGAAGTTTTCCGCCAGGCAAGATGGGGAGCAGGAGGCAGCAAAGACAGATAAAGACTTTCTGTTCACTTAATATATGAAACTGGGCTGCAGGCTTTGAATCAAATTGATAACAGGTGTGGGCCTGAAAATCCCACTAAACATGTGCACGCGTGTCTATATAGATAGACACATGCGTGCGCGTGCGCACACACACACACACATCTATCTGGTATCCATTCCTGTGCACTGCACTGTGATTCATACACTGCCACGCTGCTGGACTTTATTAAATACAAATGAAATACGTCTTCCCCGGCAGTGAGACAGGGAGGCCGTGGGATGGCCGGGCAGTGCTTGGTCTTGCTCACTTAGGCTGTGCTGGCAAAACCTGCCTTGCTGTAAAGAGGGTCTGGAGAGGCCTAGGGCAAACGTCCTGCAGCGCCCTCCCTGGAGTGGTGGTGGTGGGGACAACTGCTGAGAGTCCCTGTGTGTCCAGCTTTGGGTTCCTGGGGTGGCTTCCCAGGTGCCTCTAATCCCCATAGCAGCTCTGAAGACAGTACCATCATCCCCATGGTGCCAGTGAGGAAACTGAGGCACAAAGATGTAAGGAAACCAGCCTGGTCCAAAAAACAGTGAGTGGCAGATCTATCCCACCCTAAGTTTTGTGTCCTTTTCCTTAAGCCACATGCCCTCCCGGAGGTGTATCCATACGAGGCCTGAGGATCCACTCTGTGTGGACGAATGAGCCACTAAGTGGACCCGCAGCTGCTCTCCAGATGTTCATTCTGTTCAGACTGGTCTCTTTCACAGCCCCCCAGACACGTCCACCATCCCTCCCCAGTTCAGCCCCTTCCTCCCCCCGCTTCACACCTTTCCTGGCCTCTCTTCCAGAGACACATCTTACACCTCCCCTCTCCAGCCAGCTGAGCACCTGCTGAACACAAGACCTGGAGGGCCCTGTACTCAAAGGGCTATATTCCTCTGGCAGCAGAGCTGGGTTTGCCTTTTTCTCAGCCCGGACCCCCAGTGGAGAATTTGAGGGAACAATCTCTACTTTTAACCTGTTTTGTGGCCTGGGTAACAAATGGGTCAGGTGTATTGGGACAATTTCCCAGCAAACAGCTACCTTTCAAGTTGTCCAAGCTGTGGATTCTTTGTGATGCAGGTCTTTGGTGGCTCCATGGACCAGGCAGGCCTTTTCCCTGCTCCCTGATGTCCAGCATCCCACCCCCCTCCCTCCCTCCCATTCCCAAAGGCCCACAGCACATGATGGTCAGCCTAGGATGGAAGATAGGGATGTGTATGGGAGGCAAAGGATTTTTTCTAAGCGGAATGGGTATTTTCAATGAGCTATGTCACATGGGCTTGGTCCTACTGACCAAATCCAGTCTGGGGGTGGTGGAAACTTCCATGGGATTCCTGGGTTAGAGGAGGGAAGGGCATTGTCAGACCTGCTAACTTCCTTCCCTCCTTGAATGCCAGCCAGGGACATCTCTCCTTTACTCTCATCTTTGAAATTCAGCTTGAGCTGTAGGGGAGTTGGGGAAAAACAAAACAGAGCAGGGCACCAAACCACCTACAAAACAACTCAGCAAGGCAATTTCTCCAGCAAACCTGCTTCTGACAGCTCCTGTGACAAAAAGTTTTATAGCAATTTTTTATTAAAAAAGAGAGAGAGCGTGCTGCAGATAATCAGATCTGAGACAAAGAAATGGGAGCATGTGGGTGTTCTGTGTGTAAGTTATTTTAAAATATATGTTAGGTGTGTGAAGGAATTTTTCCACTCCTGGCTGGAGGGGAGCCAGACCAGTCCCTACTCCAACCCCACTCCTGGCCTAAAATGATGGAAATGATTTGTGAAGGGAAGGAGAGGGATGGATGGGGGTCCCGGAAGGCGGGGCTTGGCTTACACTGCCTCCTCACACAGGTACTCCACCCTCAACAGGTAGAGAGAGAGGTTCCTCTTTCCAGAGGGGAGGACACAGCACCAGCTCTGAAAACCAGAAGCAATCTTAGGACCCCTCCCCCACCGACCACCCGCCCAGCCAGTGTTATGCTCTCAACCTGGTTTCATAGATGAAATAAATAATGGTTTTAAAGAAAAGAGCTCGTTCTGCATTTTGGAACACAGAGCGGGGCCTCATTGGCCTTGCTGGTAAGAGAGACACATCTACCCTAATTCTCAGAGCCTTCTGGGTCTGCTCACCCCAGGACAGAGCCCCCGTCCTGGGCAGGGTGGAGGCAGGGGGTGATCTGCCTGCCACACGGAAAGGATGGGGCCTGTGCAGAAGGGGAAGGTTGGTCCTGAGGCTGGGCAGGCCTGTGTGCAGAGATCTGAGCCCATGAAGGGGGTGTTGTGGGGAGGATCATCTCCATGGAACAGGCCACAGACTCCCGCCTCCCCGTTACTGGGAGGCCCAGTCCTGTGGGACCTCCAGACAACAGTAAAATAACTAGACAATCAGTTAGTGAAAATGACCGGGTGGTGAGGTGGAGGAAGTATCTGGATAATAAGTCTGGAAAGCAAGTCCTAGGAGGGACAGCTGGAGGAACCAGGGATATAAGGAAAAGGATCCTGGGGAGGTGTGAGCCCTGCCTTCAGCTATTGGCCCAGCCAGTCCGGAGTGGCGAACAATCCCCATGGGCCAAAGGGCTGGGTGCAGGGGCTGGAGATCTGGACAAGGAAGGTTTGTTTGGTGGGACAAATAGAAAAGATAGCAGAGAGGGTTAGAGCACAGTGAATAAAATGCTGCAGCAAGAAAAAGCATGGTGCAAGGGACAGGCAATGCTTAACCCCAAAATTCAGTGTTAATGGCGCTGCGTCCATCACCAAGGCAGACACACCCGGAAGATACTGGACTGGCAGGGGCTTTCCAGGTGCCTCTGATCACACCGTTAAGGTCTCCTCATTGGCCTTGGCTGCAAGGTACACACCCTCCATCCTAGTTCTCTGGGCCTTCCCGGGGCACCTCCAAGTCCTCTGAGCCCAGCTCCCCAAGAGCCAGAGTGTGCGGGGTGAGAGGGCTGGATGGTGTCCAGGCACCAGCCCGACCCAGGTGTGGGAGGGCCCGCGGCCCAGGTGTGGGCACCCAGATGTGCACATTCCCCCTGGACCCCTGCCTTCCAAGCTCCCTTCCCTGTCTCCCCTCCCAGACTGCATCCAACCTCTTTGACAGCAAGTTAATAATCTGAAAATAAAAACTTAACTCCAGAGAGGCACCCCGTTCAAAGGAACCCTGGGTGAGTCACTGGGGAAAGGGGGCATCCTCCTCTGTGGGGTGAGGTCTGGAGAGCAGAGGAGTCTCCCACCACGTGGCTGGGACCCTCTGCTTCCCCGTGGGTAGTGAACTGGCCATAGGGTGGGCAGCAGCACAGTGGGTCCACGTGGCTGCCCCAGGCCCATGCCTTGGCCTCTCCGAGTTGAGTTGTCACTGTCTTGTCTGTGAAAACAGCTGATGATGCCTGCTCTCAGGACTGTACTGGGGGTGAGAGGAGGCTCGTGGAGGCCTGGCCAGGCCCTGGGAAGGAATAAAGAACGAGTGGACGAGGGCCAAGATCCCACTCAGGGGGAAGATGCTGGTCTGAACCAACCTGGCTGCTAAGGGTGCCGTCTCCTGGACAGACGGCCTCTCGGCAGGGTGAAGGCCAAGCAGGGCCAGCCACTGGCACCAAGAGCCGCGGTGGGGTAGTGGCCTCTGGGAACAAGAAGGAGAACTGGGGCCAAATCTGGGTGCGTCTGTAGCCAAGACCGTCTCAGAGGAGGGGATGATGGCCTGTTTCTCAAGACCCAGAACATCCAAGTGCTCCTGTCCCTGCCATGATGTCTGTCTGTGTGTCTCACACAAAAGCCATCACACATCATTTGAATCTGTCTTATGGAAACGCTGACGTGTGTCACTCAGGCATCTGTCCGGTGCCACCCCTCTGCCAGGTGGAAACACACAGGATAGCATCTGTCACCTCTACCTGTGAAGTCACCTCCACCTGTGCTGTCACACCCTGTCACAGGCCCCACCTCAGCCCCACATCTGCAGGGCCGCACACAGTCAGGCACAGGCAGGGCCAGGCCTCACCCGTCTGCATGGTCACTCACCTGCACAGGAATACAGGCCATCCCAGCTGCACACCACCCCCATCGTCTCCGTGTCACCCGGTGTCACGTGCACACACTGTTACCCGTCCCTCCATCCCAGCCACGTGTGCCCAGCCCTTCTCCTGGGCCTTGCCGGGCTGGGGGAGGGCTGTGCGGAGCAGCAGGAGAAGGGGTGGCCTCGCCTTCTGGAGGGTGACTCCTTGTGATATTTTTAAGCCTTCCCCGCATTTGCTAAGTGCGGCTTTCTCTCTGGCTCCCTTAAAAGCTGCTGCTCCTCTCAAGGCTTGAGGGGTGGGGAGGCAGTGGCCTGACAGATGCTTAAGAAATTATGGGTGAAACTTGCTGACTCAGGCCTGAATTACTTGCTGTCCCGGGACCGTGTTTAGTCCAATAAGCGCTGCTGGCTGTCTCGCCCCTCTGGCTGTCTCAGAGCATCTTTCTCTACCCTCCTCCTTCCCCTCCTGGGTACCCTCCTGCCCCCCTCCCCAGAGCTGGCAAGCCTGCCCAGTGAGGAAGACACCATCCCACAGGACCGGAGTGGTGTGGGAGCCTGCGTGGGTGTGGAGGGCAGGAAGGTCAGGACAAGGTTGGGATTGCGGCAGGAGCCCAGGAGGACTTCATGGAGGAGGGGGCACTTGAACTAGGCCTGAAAGGGACCTTGAACTTGGTAGGTGGTAGAAGGGCACAAGGCTGCCCAGAGGAGAAGAAGCAGTGTCACCGTCCCCAGGGCAGAATGAAGGGTGCATGGAGGATGACGGGGGAGGAAGGAAGACCATTCTGAATTTTAGAAGTTCCCTTTGTTTTCCCTTTGCCTTGAGCTTCGATTTACTTATTTAGTACTTTTTACTTATTTATTGTCTTTCCTCCCCACCCAGACCCCAGTTCTTTGCCAAAATGAAAAATGACAAAGAGCTTCTGCCCTCACCCTGTCCCATACCCCCATGCCATCTGCCATTTCTGACCTACAAGGATGGGGAAGGGGTCTCCCCATGTCCCCACTTAGGCCACAAGGAGACAAGGATCCAGGGACACCTTGGGGCAGGAGGGGCCAGGGAAGGGGCAGCACAACGGGGCCTGAAGTGTGTGGGTCACCTGAGGTGGGGAGTCAGGCATACGTCCCAAGCAGGGGAAGGAGTATTTAGAAGCAGGAATGAGCATCCATCTTGGGGGGGCCCAAATGCCTCTTCCCCACGTGCTCACCCTTAAAGACAGAATGTAATCAAACTTGAATGCAATTAAAATGGTTCCAACCAAACACTTAAAGACTCAGAGTGGGGAGGGTACAGCTTGTTGGTAGAGTATGTGCTTAGCATGCACTAGGTCCTGGGTTCAATCCCCACTACCTCCATTTAAAAACATAAAATAAAATAAATAAACTTAATGACCTCCCCCACAACAAAATTTAAATTAAAATTTTAAAACAAGTTAATTTTAAAAAAGAAGACTCAACTCGGCAGCCTCCTTGCTCATTCCCACTGAATCGTGAGAAGGGGAGGGTCCCCTCCAGGTGCCCCTGCAAAAGAAAAAGCAAGGAAGCCTAAAGACAGAGAGTCCAGATGCCCAGGGACTGAATGGGGGAGCCTGAGGCCCAGAGAGGTGCAGCGATTTGTCCCAGGTCACCAGCAAACTGATGGAATACTCATAGCGAGGTTTTAAGGCCAGGGCAGGGCCAGAGAGGGACATTCCCAGACAGGCAAGAAGACCTGGGGTCTGGCTCCACCTCCTGACAGATCAACGCATGCCCCTGGTCAAGGCAACTCGGGGCTTGAATCACAAGGTTCTCGTCTCTTTACTGGGCTGGGTAAAAGCCTGCAGCACAGGGAGGTGGGAGTCAGCCCAGAGTGAGTGCGGTCGGGTAGGAAGGGTGCTGGATTTGTTCCTCTTCTATCTCTCCATTCCACTACAAGCACCTTAAAGGCTGGGGACTTTCTGGCTTGTGGCTGGTGCCAGGGAACCCCCAGATCCATGTCAGATGGGATCAGGAGCTGGGGCCCTGTGGCTCACTGACCTTCCCTGTCCACACTGTCTATGCAAATGGCCCATAGGGCTGTTCTGAGAACTAAATACATTAATGTCTGGACAGCACTTGACCCGTGACCAGCGCTCGGTCAACATGAGTTAGTGTGAGTTCCTAAGGTGGCCCAGGTCACAAGGAAAGGTGCAGCCTTCCCCAACAACACACAACCCACTCTTTCACATGAAGTTGTGACCCCCGACAGGAGCCGGGGACCAGGTCTTTGCACAGTACGTGCTGGCTCAGCTGCCAGACACGGGTTTGTCCCCACACAAAGGGTTCCGTTTTAAAGGAAAGAATGGCCTGTTGGAAGAAAGGAAGTCGCAATGACCATCTTCTCCATTTCCATCACTTTCTCTTCTTATTGAAGAAGACTCACCTGGGCCCACCTGCTGGGCCCCACAGAAACCCGAGCATCCCGGTGGCTGGTCAAAGCCCTTGTCAGGGCCTCCTCCAGGGAACCATGGATGGAGTCCAGCAGAAACAGCCGCGGAAGGGTCCCCAACACCGGCCCCTGCCGGGAGCCAGCACTGCATCAGGACTGCCCAGGACCTGCTGGGATCAAGCTGTTCCAACAATGAAACACAGATCCACCGCCCTTGGTCCTGCCATTCGCCAGAACCAAATTCATGATCCTCTGATAAATAATTCAGGCTTCTCCATCTGTGGAAAAGTTGGATTTGGCCTAATTTCTCTCATAAACAAAGAACATCATCTGCTCAGAGCAGTAAAATAGATATTAGTCAAACTTTAAAATATATTTTTATATAGCCCAGTGAACCTTATGCACTCGGGGTCTGGGACCATGGAATCCAGGTTGCCTCTAGGAATCTGGGTGGAGAGGTTGGACCCAGAATTCCAAGTCTGACCTGGGTGGCTCGGTGAAGAAGAGAATGTATTTAAGACAATGGATGTGCCCAAGGGCAAATGAGTCTCCATGACTGAAGTCGGCTGCCTGATGGGTTTCTCGGTATTTGCAGAAAGAACATGAAAGTAACAAACACACTTCTCTGAAGTGTTCTTGAGCCCAGGTGATCAGAGTTCTCTAGAGAAACAGAACCAATAAGAGATATACACACACATACACATGTGGAATCTACCTTAATATAGATTAAAGGTGTATATACAGACAGACATATACATAATATGTATTGATGGATAATAAAAAATCTATTTCAAGGGATTGGCTCACGTGATCATAAGGGCACTGGTAAGTTTGAAATCCACAGGGCAGGCCAGCAGACAGAAACTCTCGGGTGGCAGCTACCACTGCTGTCTTGAGGCAGAATTTCTTTGTCCTCTGGGAAACCTCTGCTTGCTTTTAAGGCCCTTCAACTTCTTGGATGAGGCCCACCCACATATTGGAGAAAGTCCTTTACTTAAAGTCCATCCGTGCAGATGTTACCCACATCTTCAAAATCTCATCACAACAACACCTGGCTTAGGGTTTGGTTGGCTAACTGGGTGTGAGAGCTAGCCAAGCTGACCCAGGAAATGAACTACCTCTCCTGGTCTGCTTCTGGTGTTTGTTCTTCCCTTGGTGTCTCTGCCCTCCACCAGCCTAAACCTGTGAGACTCACTTGCATGGGCGGGAAACAGCATATCAGGGAATATTGGAGCCAGAGCAGACCCCAGAGAGGATGTGCCTGGGGAGATTGAAGCTAAGGGCTCTGAACTGGTTTGTCCAAGGTCACGTGGTTAGTTAGATGGGCAGGTGTGTTCAGGAGTCAGGACCACAGTATTCTCAGCAGTCACCTGAATGAAGCACTTGTGCGCCCCACCTCCTGGTCTGGGACAGGGTCGTGCACCTAGGAAGGCACGAGAAGAGTGAGGGGTCCATGTACAGCTCTGTTACATGCCAACCCTGGGCCAGCAGACAATGACCGGTGGGTCTTGGGCGCCCTGTGTTTCTGGACCAATGGTGGTCCAGCTGTTAGTAAAAAGTGCCCTCAGCATGCCCGCATCATGCTGGAGATGGACTTCTGAATGAGAAATGACTGTGATCTATTCTCCTGTTTGTGAATCAGCTCAGGTGTCTTGGCATCTGGCACAGTGCCTGGCATAGAAGGGAGGCCCCGTAGATGCCGACCAGAAAGAGGGTCTCCTAGAGCGGGAGGAGGAGCAGGCCTACTGCAGAGGGATGCCATACCGTGACGAGGCACACCTGTGTAACAGGAGGGCCGTCTATAGGGCATGTGCACATCTGGGGCTCTGTTAGACCTCTTGGCCCCCTGGGGGGAGGTGGTCACCCTGTTGCAGACTTGAAGGGCATGTGGCTTGGCAGGAGAAGGGACCTGCCCAAAGTGGCCCGGCTCATGGTGGCAGCTGGGTGACCACCAAGCCCACTTCTCCGTGAGTCCCCACATCTTGGAGATAAAGGCCGGGGACTCTAGGCAGCGTCTTTGGTGGTGTTGTTCCCGCCCCTCTCAGCCTACCCATCCTTAGGAAGAGGGTAGAGGGAGGGAGCTGCCAGAGCTCTTGGGGAACCAGCTGCCCCACTCCTGGACCACAGTGGAAAGCCTCCTCCCACGGATCATGGGCTAGCTGCTTCCTCAGGATGGAAGCAGGTCCATTCTCCTCGGCCCCTCACAGTCCAGAGTCAGGCCAGGAAGCAGTGATGTGCGTGGGGCCGTGCGCGGAGGATCCCTCCTCAGCGGAAACCATCCCCAGGAATAGAACATCTCAGGATGCACCGGCCCTTCCACCCAGGACAGGAGTTTCACTGTCATCCCGGCTGCTTTGGCTTATGTTTCCCAGCCCCCTCTCCCTTCTGACTTCCAGACTCCAGAACTTTAGAGGAGGAAGTAATTTGGCTGGACTATTATTAAAAGGGAAGGAGAGACAGACCTCATGGACCATAAAAGCTCTCCCTGCCTCCCAGCAGCCGGGGCTGGCAACTCCCATCCCTCACCTGGCACACTCGTCCTCCCTGAAGCACCTGCCATACTCTGGATGGGCCCAGGGCCCCTTTACAGCCCTGCTGCCCAGCCCAGGCCTGGGCGGGGAGGGACAGGAGGGAGGACACAGCCCATAATCAATCAGGACAGAGGGCTGGAGAAGCCCCTGCTTGAAAGACCAGAGCGACCTTGTGTCAGAACAAAACACACCGAGGTTCCCCCACCCCCCTCACCCCCGGGTCAGGGCACAGGATTCCTAGGAGGCACGGGGCTCAGAGACAGACCTGGGTTCCAGTCCCAATTTAGCCCCACCCCAGCAGAGCCTGCCATCTGCCTAAAGAAGGCAGGAGGCCCTCCCTGAGCTACTCGATCGCTCCTGCCCCTGCCCAGTTTAGACTGGAAACTCTGGAGGGCAGGGACCATGCTTTGTCCAGCCCAGCACCAGGCACATCATAGGACCCTGCAAATCTCCCTGAAGGACTGAAAGGTCCACCAAGACTCCCTGTGAATGAATGCAACTCGGACTCCTTGAATGGAGAGGTGAGGGGCTGGGTGCGCAGGCACTAAGGGAGCTCGGAAAGTTGAGGACCACAGCTGAGCGTCCAGCACTGAACGGTTGCTCCACATCGCAGAGGGGAGATCGGAGGCCCAGTAAGGTTTGGGAGGGGTGAGGGTTTGTGGGAAGCAAGGAGTGACAGTGATGGGGGCAGTGGGGAGGCACGTGGGCTGAGCCGCAGTGGGTCACAGCTCCCACGCTTACGTCCCCACTGGGTCCCGTGAGCCCTGGCATCCAGCTGCCAGTGCAGGCGGGCACTACATTGGCACAGACAAAATGAAGGCATCTAGACCCGAGGCCACGCCTTCTGGGATGGAATCCTGGCTCTTGCTACTTTAATTAAGAAAAACAAAAGACATGAGCAGGGAGAGTGTGCCTGGGAGATGCCCAGGAAGGAGGAAATGATGTGTTCTTGGCTTCCTCCGGGAGGGCTGTCTGCGAGAAACACTTGGTGGTTTGGCCATGTTGTCGGTGACACTGAAGTCACAGGATCACAACCCACAAGGAGCAGGGAAAAGAACCCAATTCCCCTGGCCCAGTCTGACCCCAACCATGGCCCCCAAGTGACACTTGCTCTCTCCAGCCACCAGCCTCCTCCCTGCCGTCTCTCACAAGGGCAATGCAGGACAGGGCCAGTGCATTCCCTCCATCAGGGTTTGCTAAGCACCTACCAAGCTGAGCTCAATGCAGGGACCATAGCAGTGAGCCCTGCAAGCTCCTTGCCCTCCTAGCTGCTCATTCCCTCGCCCTTGAGACATGACTCACCCTTGTATATGTTTGTCTGTTTCTAATCCTTTTCAGAGCCTAATCCCACCTACCATCTTGAGGCATGTTCTCAGCAGTCAAAATTTACAGATGGGAAAAGGGCACAGCTAGGACAAGAAGCTGGGTTCCCATCTTATAACCACACATTCTTGGAGCCTGGCAGCACCTGCTGGAGGGCTGCATGGTGCGCTGCACGAGGGAATCTAAGGCCAGGGGTCAGGGTGTGTGGGGTGGGGGCGAGGGAAGGGGAGCAGAGGAGCTTCCAGCCTCACAGGAGGCATCCCGCAAGTGTACGCAAGTGTACCTCTGCTGGACCCTGGAGGAAATGTAAGAAGCCAGAGGTCTTGTGCTCATGGTCTGGATGGAGAGAAAGAAGTCACCTTCACAGATAAGACAGGTCCATGACCTGGCCTGGAACTGTGGGTTGGGTTTACCACAACAGATGAGAGCTGGGAGAGGTAGCAGGTGGAATTGTGATGGACAAAGGTGCCGGGGAAGAGTGAGAGGCAGTTGCAGGTGTCCCTGAGGTGGCAGGGCAGCAGGAGAGCAGGATGTGGGTTGGGGCTGGGGGCCTTGGCTCCCAGGCTGGCACCAGGGGCTGTGGGGAGCATGGAAGGCAGAGTGCCCAGATGCCCGCTCCTGTCTCCTCCGGTGGGAGCATCACCACCGCAGGCAGGTGCATCAGAGCTGGGTCTGATACTGGTGTGTGCTACTTGGTATCTTCACGCCCCGCAGGCAGAGCTTGTCCCCACCAACCAAGAAAGGCTTGGACTGGCCTTCAGGACCCCAGGCAGCTGAAGGAGTCTTCCTCCCGGGCTGGAAACCTCCAGGTGACACAGTCACACTTGGAGATGGGGACCCTAGAGTTCCCCCCTCCCTGACCGACCTCTCAGGGGGCTTGATGCTTTTATAAGGGAAGCTTAGAGAGGGGCTCCTAATCCCAAAATGATCAATAGCTAGTGAGGAAACCAAGACGCTGCCACTCATTCTGTCTATACACCTCCAGGGAGCACCTACTATGCACCAAGTGTGGGGTGCGGATACAGAGAAGCCACCACGAGAGTGATCTCTGTCCTCCCCCTGTGGCTCAGCTCTGCTGGGAAGTGAGTGGACATTTCATAGGGGAGGTGACCTGGTGAGGGTCTATTTAGACAGGGAAACAGTGGGCGAGACCAGGCAGCTGTGGTAACCCCCGTGGCCGTGGGGCTGGAGTGCCACCTTCCATTACAGAAGCACACTCATCTGGATGGACCTGGGGGTCTGGAGTTTGGGGATTATCTGGGAGCAGGAGTGAAGGGCCTGGAAGTGGGGTGAAGCTCACTTAGGGTCATGCCATGGGAATGGCAGGGAGGCTGGGAAGAAGTGAGGGGCCACCAGAGGGGCTGCAGAAGAGGCAGTAAGGTTGAGCACACACACGACCCAGAGGTAGGAAGTGGCCCCAGTGGCTGGAGCAGGGTCAGGCAGGACTCCACTGTGAGGGAGTGGGCCACACACATTTAGTGGCCTGGAGGTAGCAACCTTGCTGGGCCAGCACACTTCCCGAGGGCTCTCCAGGCCTCCCATCCAGTCACCCCTGCGCATCCCCACCTCTGTCTGCCATGGAGTGGCATGGATGCTGGAGCTGCTTTGGGAGGACACTGGCATAGCGGTATTAAGACATCTGTGTCCCTAATGAAAAGTTACCCATTCCGGGCAGGGGAGAGACACAAATCATGAAGAATCAATTTAGCTCTGGCTAGCCATCTGCCTGGGCCTCACGTGGGGGGAGCCAGGCCGCCACAAGGAGGGGCCAATCCTCCCCTCCCAGCCCAGCCTTAGGGCTGGACACTTGGCCAGAAGGGGGACCCGGGCTGCCCAAAAGCGAGGACGCTGGACCGAGGGCGGCCTGTCGTCTGGGAGCCCCTCCCACAGCCTGCCAGGGGCAAATGCCCTAAGGTGCAGGCCAGGTCTAGGGGGCAGGCGACGGCCTGTGAACCAGAGAAGGGCAGCCCAATCCGATCGGCACCCCCACCCCGGCCCATCCTTCTCCGCCCCTCCTCGCTGCCCCCCCAACCCCCTCCGCAGCTCTCTTCCCGCGCCCTCCGCCGCCGCGCCGCTCGCACCTGGGCCCGAGCAGGCGGCAGTGGTTGCGCACCGCGCTGGGGCCGCGATCGCAGCTCGGTTGGCATCGAGGCCGGCCGGCCCCCGGTCCTGAGCATCTGTCGCTGGCCCCTTCTGCGGGCCCGGGAGCCGATCGTTGCCCGGAGAGCGCACCAGTTGTCGCGAGCGCCCCGCGGCCTCCGACAAGCTGGCAATTTGTTGCTGTTTGTGGAGTGCTTTTGTCATGCAAATCCCAGAGGCGGCCGCTGGCGCTGCGCTCTGAGGAGGTGGGGTGTTTTTGCCTTTTTTATTCCCTTGGCCTTTGCCGTCACAAATGTTAGTGTTGTTGGGGGAAAAAAAAGAAAAAAAAACACATAAAGGAATATCACTTACTAATTTTACTTGTGCTCAGCATGTGTCGCTCCCCATTGTGCCACCCACCTTCAGAAGATGCCAAGGCTGGGGTGGGAAGTTGCTGGTTAGGAGGTGAAGGAATCTGCAACCCCCCTCCCCAGGCTCAACTGCAAAAACCAGCCTCTGGCAGAAAAACTTCTACCTCCCCACCCCAACCCCACATGCCTCTCCTGGACTTGTCCCCCAGATGAGTGCCTCAGGGACTGTAGAAACTCAGGCTGCTGGCAAAGCCCTCCCTCCACGGGCAGCATGTTCCCCTGGTACCCCTGGCAGCCCAAGTCCAGTCTTGCCCACACTGTCCTGGCCTGGGTGCCAAGAGTGCTGGTTCCTGCAGATCCCAGCCACTCTGTCCATGTCTGGCTGAACAGCCCCTCCTGATGGTGAAAGTTTGACCCCCAAAGGTAATTTACTGTCAGATTCTGATGAAAGCAAGGAGAGAGCTGATTCTCCAAAGGGATTTTTGGTGAATTCTTGGCAAGCCTGATAATCCCTGGAAAGCAAAGATGGTAACATTTATACCCTCTCAGATTTCCACCATTCTGAGTGGCTTTGAGCAAGTCCCAGGCACATCCACCAAGAAGTCTGTGGCCTAGGGCGGGCTTTCCCTGCTAGCTGCCAGGCTAAGTTGGTCACCCCTTGACCAGGAGGTAGTAGGACACCAGGGTCTTCCTGAGAGGAACAGAGCTCTTCCCCAAGCCTCTGTTCTGTTCCCCCAATCCAGGTGTTCATTCAACACATAGTGCCAGTATCAGTTAGCTTGAGCGGCGTAACAAAATACCACAGACCAGGTGGCTGTAACAACAGAAAGTTATCGTTCACAGTTCAAGAGGCTGAGGAACCCAAGATCAAGATGCTGACAGGGTTGGTTGCCTGGTGAGGGCTCTTTTCCTGGTTGCAGATGTCCATCTTCTCACTGTGCACTCAAATGGCAGAGAGAAAATCAAGCTCTCTGGTGTCTCTTGTTATAAGGGCACTGATCCCATCACAATGGCCCCTCCATCAGGACCACATTGAAACCTGATTACCTCCCCAAAGCCCACCTCTTAATATCACTACAAAGAATGAAGCAGGTGATGGGGCAGAGAGGGAAGGGACAGTCCGAGCTGGAGTGCCAGGGAATCCCCTCTGAGGCAACTTTGGCCTGAGATCTGAAGAGCCCCTGAAACAGGCTCAGCAGCACAGCAGGCTGCTTGTCTTCTGCCTCCTCCCTCTTCCTCACCCCTTTGAACCCACTCTTTCCTTCAAGGATCACCTTCTTCAGAAAGTACTAAAACAGAGACCCTGGCTCCCTCCAAGAGTAGAAGATGCATTGTGTGTGTGTGTGTGTCTATGTACGTGTCTGTGTATACACACATGCATCACTGTAACAGACAAGATGGGTCTGAGCTTGTGAATTGCAGGATGAGTTTTTGCATATTCAGGTCTGGTGCATTGGGGACCAGGAATTCCTGGGAAATGGCCCACTCAGGAGAGCAGCCAGGCAACATTCCATCTGCCTGTGAGCACAAAGGAATTTTCAAAATGCAGAAAACAGCCTACTGTTTTAAGGAAGGCAGACCCCAGCTTGCAGTGGGCTCCCCTCTTTTCGCTCAGCTCAGCTGGGTTCTTAGGGGCCAGATTCAACAGGACGCGCACCGAGCTCCACTGTGTCTCTCACAGGCTGTGCCTGTGAACAGAAGCATTTCAGCAGCACATCTAGTGGTCGCCCCGTATGCAAAACATAGCCAAGTGCAAACCCAGGACTTCAAATGAGGATGGTGGAGGGAGGCGCTCTAAGCACTTTCTTCTGTGTCCCAGCTGTGGCCAGGCGGGCAATGTGGGTCTCCGTCCTGTCTGGTGATGGAGCCCCCATGGACTCAGCTCCCAGCATGTTCTTAGGGAAACCTTTTTCTCTTCTACTTCCCCCTTCGCAGTGATGAGCAGAGATGAGCACGTGCAGCCTGATCATTATCACAGAAGTAATCCTTGTTGAAGGGGAGCAGAGAGGCCCCCAGCCCCCAGGGCCCCCCGAATTCGGTTCCTGTGACCCAGATGCAGGCATCATCACTCACTCCTCCCGCTGTTGGCTCCACACACTAAAAGCCGCCTTGGGACCAGTTGTGCCCTGGATCTGGGCTCAGCAGGGAGAATGGTGCAGCTGAGAAGCCTCCCCACTCCCCCAGCCACACCCCGTCTGCTCAGCTCTGCCTCCACCTGAGTCCCCTCCTCCCTCTGCTCCTCATCGGACACTCAGTAAACCAGCTCTCCTCCAGCCCTGACTGTGTGCCTGGCCCTGTGCAGGGCCTGAGGGGGCTCAGGAGGGGAGAACTCACTCCTGGGGCCAGTGTCCATTGGGCTGCAGCTGGGTTCTTCTCCCCAAGTGGGGAATCAGGGCCTCGAGAGGAATAGCCAAGGGAAGCCGAGTTCTGGTGGGAGAGACAGACAGGCCAGCAGATCGCAGCCATGACAGAAACATTCCAGGCCACCCAGACTGAAAGACAGGACCACTGGAACACAGAGTCCACGCTGGCGCACGGGGCCTTGTCAAGTGCATCTTGGACCCAGGACCCGCCCCCACCCCAGTTCAGAGCAAACAGAACAGACGGCCACTGCTGCGGGGCTTCAGAGAAGAGAGAGGGACTCCAGGGTGAATTCCTGCAGGCACAAGTGTGGCGGCTGCTCCTTAAAGGGGACAATTTCCTGCCAATGTGTTCATGTGTCCTGGTGGTTAAGGGACAGCTCGGGGTCCCTGACCCTACGGCCCTCTTGGGAAAGTAGTGTGAATTCGAGTACAGGGGCCTTTTGCCCAGAAACCTCTCTCTGCCTGTTCCTTATGCTTTTGTCTCTGGCCACCGATGGCTATGACTGGGGGCCCTCTCCCCAGGTCATCCATTCCCTGCCCTCTCCTCCTGGTATCCCCTGTCTGGTGGCAGCCCGTCCAGCCAGACGAGACCAGACATGACTGAGGCAGGCCGCCAGTGCATTCTAGGCTGCCGTGACAGCTGACAAGGCTACAAGGACAGGGACCACAGGGAGGACGGTGGCCCGCTCCCTCCGGCGGCTGCCCCTCTGCTCCATTCCATTAGGATTGATCAGGCTGGGTCAGGGGTCTGCCGGGCCTGCACCGGGCACCTGGAAATTTCACAATGACTGATGGCAGTACCACCACGGGCACCTACCCCCTCCACCTGCCCTCACTTCCACTTCGTTCCTCTCCATTAGTCTGCGTCCAGCTCCCTCCCACACGGGGATCTGTTCTGACTCTTTCCTTCTTTCCTTCCTTCCTTCCTTCTGTACTCTGACCTCATCCCCCACCCCTGGCTGAACCTTGCTCCCCAGCAACTTTGCCAGACCCCGGCACACTACAGATGCCCTCAACTCACCCAGCAGCCGGATTGTCCCAGCCAATCAGCCTTGACTCAGCCAGGCCCTGGACGCCCAGCAGATGAAAAGAGAGAAGAAACCCCAGCAAGTCCCCCTCCAGAAAGAGTTGTCCTCCAGGTGGGGCTAGAAGACCTGCCTGCACCAAACTGTTAGAAAATCAAGCCAAGTCTGGGATGGCCAAGAGATGGTGTGAGTGACAGGGCTGGGAGGAGGGCCAGCTCTCTCATCCTCGGGGCTCCAGGGACCAGCAGGGTGTCATGGAGTGAAGAAGACAAAGAATCAAGTGGAGAAACTGCCACTCATCTCTGGGAACCTCCATAAATGGCACTGTGGGCTCCAAAGGCCACACCCACGGACACGTGCCCCCAGCATCCACTGAGGGGCAGGCAGAGGGTACCCTGGGGCATTGGCTGGGGGAGAGGTGCTGGTTCGTCTTCCTGGGAATGGGGAAGGCTCGAAGTCCTGCATCATGTGCAAAAGTGAGCACCAACCCCCCAAACACTCCATGGGCCCACCCGGAAGGATCTAGGGAGCATGAGGGAGCATGAGAAACCCAGACCATTTCCGGACAGTGTCCTCTGCAAGGCAGCCACGTGAGACTCTGACAAGTGTGGGGTGTGTTTGGGACCAGCGTGGATTCCCTGCGCCTGGCCCGGGGGACAGATTGGGCGTGGGTGGGGCCAAGTGCTTTGCTGGTGCACTTGAGGCTATGTGTGTAAATACGGCAGAGCAGGTGTGTGCGGGTGAGAGTTTGTGTGTGACGGTATATGCGTGGGTATGGATGTGACTGTGCAGCTGTGGGGGATGGGTTCATGGGAGGTGACCAAACTGAGCAGAATTGGGGAGTAAGTCATCTGCTCCCCACTTCCTCCTGCCCTCCTCCTCCCCTGGGTACCCAGAGGTCTGCCCACAGTGAGCAAATCACAGCCCAGCCCCCCTCCCACGCACACTTTTGATCAATTTGGTGCTTTCTTGTCAAGAAGACAAGCTATTTGCTTCCTGAGGATCAGATGGTGATGGATAAAATATAGGGAATAATTAAATTAGCAGTGTAATGGTGCTGCAAACCTCAATTAAAAAAATATTTCCATTGTCATAAAGTTGAGCCATTAATTTGAGGGGCTCTGCATTCCTGTGGCCCTGCCCTGCTCGGCAGCTCGCCTGTTTGGCCGCCTGTGGGTGGGGGTTCCCATCAGGGAGTGGGGCTGGGCAGCTTGAGAGAGGTTTGAAGCCTGCCTCCCACCTCCTACATGCACCCTCTTCTGTCCCTGTCACGTCTGAGCACCTGGATTCATCCCTGCATTTCAGGTGTGTCTCCAGTTCTCAACCTTGTTGACTGACCCCTCTCTCCCTCTGTATCTCTTCTCACTTTAAACTGGCCATCAGGAACTTGGCAGGTCAGCTTCCACACTGTTGCATGCACACAGGACCCCAGGCCTTGTCACGAGGGGCTGACTCTGCCCCAGGTGGAGAAGCAGTTGCCAAGATGCCTCAGGAGCATCAGGCAACAGGCTTGAAAGGGTGTGTGGCCAGAGGAGAGGAGCCTGACCACAGGACAGCTGGAGAGGAAACCTGCAGGGTCACATGGGGGCACTGCTGGTACTTGGGGAGGGAGGGCAGGAAGAGAGGAGCCCAGGGAGGAGGGTGGGGGAGGAGGAAGCAGAGAGAAAGGAGGAGAAAGGAAAATCAGAGCTGGCAGAGTCAGAACAGGGGTCAGAGGCCAGCAGGTGGCCCGTTCCGGGAGGGGGACGGTATTCCCCACCCCCATCTCTGTGCACAGCTTCTGGCACCATTAAGATCAAGCCTGACATGTGTGCTAAGGAGTGGACCCCTCATCCCCACCTTCCTTTTCCCCTTAAAGCCCCCTCTCCCACCTCAGATGGTCCCCCACCTCCACCTGCTCCAAACATCTGCCCCAGGAAAGCACTTATCTAACTGCCCATAACCCCCAGGGGTTGTTGCATTAAGGCAGGGACAAGCGCAGTGGTATAGAGAATGTCATCATCTGATGGGAAAGAGGAGGATCTGGGGAGTGGGCTGTGCTCGGCTGTAGAAGTCCGTGCCCCTCCCTGCCCAGGGCTCCCTGCCTGGGCCTTGGCTTGCAAGGGGATTTGGGGTGGCAGGCACAGATCTACTGGGATTAGAGCTGGAAGGAGCACAGGGCTGGGATGGAAAGCAGAACATGCTGATAATCTGCTGCACAAATGAGATCCAGCCCACAGGGAGCTGCCAAGGAACAAGAAGAACCCAGCGCTGTGGCCAGCCCTGGACCATTCCACCAGCCTCTGGAGGCCAGAAAAGGCCCAATCCAGTGTCCTCCAGTTTCTAATGAGTCTCTGGTCTGTCCAGAGAGATTTAACAGGAGCAACTGGATCCATCCCATGGGGTGGAGATGCAGCTAGGACCTGGTTCAGACTTAGGTCCGGCACTCGGGAGGCTATAGGATCCTGAGCATCCAGGATTGAGCATGAGCCTCTGGGTGACAAGGGGGGACTTGGAGGTTAAGGAAGCAGTCGACTGGCTGTGGTTCTGGGCTTCCAGGGCTCAGACCACAGAGGCAGAGGCCAGCCAGTGCCCAGGGGCGGGTTCTGAGGGCCCCTGACCCACCGCTGGCCGACGGAGCAGGGCTTGGTCCAGATGTGTGGGTTCAGCTTCCCTGAGAGGCTCAGCTGGCCCCAGATCTCCTGGCTGCTGGCAAAGTGGAGATTAGTAGGAGGACAAGAAAGGAGGAGTGGCCCCCAGCTTTCTGCTGAAGGGTCTTGGGCACAAATAACGCCCAGCACAAGGGACCAGAGGAACTTCTGTTACTGATCCAAAACTTGAGTCTGCTCACCCATGCACAGTAAAGCCGATCTACTGACACTGGGTTGTGGTGAAGGAAAGTGCACGTTTATTATTGCAACAGGGAGTCTGGGACAGCTCATGTTCAAAATACCCAAATTCCCCTATGGGTTTCATCAAAGCATTTTTAAAGACCAGGTGAGGGAGGGAGTCGCAGGGTGTGTAGTCATCTCGTGCACAGTGCTCTGATTGGTTGATGGTGAGGTAACAGGGTGGTGTCACAAGGGTTAATGATATCAACCCTTCAACTCCAGGTCTAGGGGCTATGGGGTCCTGGTCGTTAATTTCTTCCATTTGCCGAGCACGTTTTAGCATCTGTAAAACAATTCAGGAAATGTACTTCAGAGAGAATATACAGCAGATGATACGGGGGAGAGGTCTGTCCCTGGAATGCCCCACAGGGTCCTGCTTGGTTACACTTGGGGTCATCTCTGTCCCTAAGCTGCTAGAATCTCAAAGCAAAAGCCACACATCCCCACGTGAGGGCCCAGGGGTTGCAGAGCCCCAGCTGCAGCAGGGGGAACCCTGGGCACCCCGTCTTTCTGATGTCACCACTTAAACTGAGAGCTGAGAAAGCCCCAGAACCAGATGAGAGGCACGTTTTTCATTTTCTTCTCCTGGTGGTTTCTTCTTCAGGTCACTGCAAGAGTGTGCAGACTTAGTCTATCGGAGGCAATAAAACATTTTTGTCGCAAAGAGAATTCACCGAACCCAACTCTGTACACACCCTGAAGTGTGAGAGCAGAGTGAAGGGGAGTGGGCATGCCGTCAATGGTTTCTTCTTTGAAACCCTAGAGGGGAAACGATTTAGGAAAAGAGAAACTATTTAGGACCATAACAGTTAAAGATTTTTGAGAAAGGGACTGAATTGCACCTAGGTGGTTTTTTCTTTATAGGTTTGTTTTGTAAGACTTTCCAATCTCCTGTTTAATGGAGCCATGTTCAAGTTAATTTAATTCAATCAAAAGTTCTATTTTGACTTTTTCTAAGGATAATTAGTGGGAAAGCATGTGTTCTTTCTTGGTTAATGTCTCCAGATCTGCACTGTCTACAGATCAGGACAGCTCAGTTATCCATGCTGATTCTGCCTCACCCATCCCTCTTTTGACCTTCCGGTCCTCCCTCTCCTCCCCAGGCTTGCCTCTCTGCATCTCTTCTTGGCCTTCCTCCATCTTTCCCTAGGACCCTGCAGCTCCAGCTCAGCTCCCAAATGAGGCCGGCACGCTCAGCTCTCACCCACTCTGCCCCAGAACTGCTTCTCTAGTCATAAAACACTCACCACTTTCTTGATATGTTCCACACTGCCTGCAGGTGAAGGGAAGGTATTCAAGGCTGATGGTCTAGCCCAGGAGGTAGTGGTCCAGCCCATTGACTCCTACTCTTCTTCCGGGAAACTCTCCCACCAGCCACATCACTTCTCATCCCTCCCCTGTCATCACCTCTATCCCTTTGCGCATTCTGACTTCTCATTCTGCAGAGGGCCCCTCCCTTCCCAGGGACAAACTCTTGTTTTCTCCCTACTTGCCTCACGTTGGTGTTACCTCCTCTGTGAAGGCTTCCCCTTCCTTGAACTGATTTCTTTCTCTACATTTCCGGGAACACTTGGTTTACTTCAACACACATCCCATGATACTGTCATCCTCTTGGTCTATTTGTCAGTCCTACCACAGCAGACACCCTTTCGGGGATAGGAATGGATATGCTAGGAGTGTAAGAGCAGGTAAATTAAACTTGTGGAGGCTGCTGTCCAGTGGACTCGGTGGCCCGACCCCGGCTGCCGGTTGGGCCCGCGGCCCCTCCCCACCCAGCTGCTGTGTGGAGGTATTCGGGGGGCCCGGGTGGATCCCTGCGTGGCTCGAGGTCAGTGGGCATGTGGGGGGCTGGATGCCTTTGTGGTGGTTTGAGCGGGACGGGCTGCAATCGGGCTCGCCTCTTCCCTGGGGAGCGGGACGCGCCTGGTGGTGTGAGCGTGGCCGCACAGAAATCAGGGCAGAGGTGTGAACGCCGAGGAGGGAAACACGCGAGGATACCCCCCAGTTCGGATGCACTAGGAGGTTCAGTTCCCTGTTGACGAAACCCCAGTAATGGGTATTGGAGGCTGCAGCCCTGGTTTACGGGGCTTTTTATACCCACCAGGAACTTGCGCGGCTTTTATGTGGACGCCAAAGAACTCAGTGCTGAACGTGTTTGTGAGTGCCCTGAAAAACTAGAACTTTCAATGTATTCTAGAACTTAAAGGTGTTTTCCAGCACTGTGCCTCTCTGCATAGATGATGGATTCATTTCCCCCCAACTTTTCTTCCACTATCGTTTAGGGTGAGCTAGTGTAAAGGTTTTGTGGTGGTCGTGAAATGTTTAATCTTACAAATGAATTCTTCTTCTACGTTCCTGGTGACAATCAGAATTGTTACCAGGGGTTTGCAGTTCCCAATTTTTCTTATTCTCAAAAGATAGCGTTTCTGTCTAGAGTTGTCTTGAATCCTCACGATGGTACTTAGACTAGGTGAAAAGGGTGGGAACAGCGGACAAATCCCCCCCCCCGCCAGTAGGTAGTCAAGAGGCACCTCTTCTGAATGTAGTCAGCATAATGAGGTTAACTTTACACAAAACATTCTGAAGTCTTTTTTTTTAATTTTTTTATTGAGGTGTAGTCAGTTTACAATGTTGTGTTAATTTCTGGTGTACAGCACAGTTCTTCAGTCATACATGAATATACATATATTCCCTTTTGTGTTCTTTTTTCACTGTAAGCTACCACAAGTTATTGAATGTATTTCCCTGTGCTATACAGTATAAACTTGTTTATCTATTTTATATATGTTTTTTAAATGGAAGGGATTTAAAGGGTCTTTTCGATTCACCACTCCCCTGCCCCTAAATCACCACTCCAAGCAACCTCTCCCCCAATTTTTTTTTGGAAAATATCTTACACTTTCTTAATCTAGAATTATGCATCCTCTGTAGGCAGGGGCGTTGATGGAAATCGTGCTGCAGGGTGTCTGACATCAAGTCCGGGTGTGAGTTGGGGAGGGTGAGGAAAGGCTATTGTAAGAATGGCTTTGTTCTCTCTTCACTGGAAATTACCCCAAAACAAAAGGTTTATCACCACTACCAAGTCAGGCTTGCATTTACTGATAGATTTTTGTTTGGTACTCCCAGTTTACTCCATCCCTCACTTTTTTTCAGTGAATCTGAAGCCCAGAAAGATGGAAACCTCACTGAAATCATGTAGCTAGGTGGCTGGGGCAGAGGACCCTTGATCTTTTCTGGTGCTTATCATAGCATTAGCCGTAAAGCCAAATTTATTGCAGATTTCTAGACATCAGTTTGTGTTAACATTTTAAACGCAGTAATGGCACACTGTGTACAGGTATTTGAGCATGAAATCTTACAGCACAGTCACTGAGGTTGTGAGGTTGATGATGAGTGTGTCTGATTTTCTTCCGGCATGGTTTATGGATTATGTAAATTGAACACTCTGTATATTGCCATTCTTGGCTTTAAAAACAAAACAGGAAATGACTATTACAAAAATCAATGTACTGGCTATTTTATTATAACTTTTGGGTTTAATTACCTTAATAATAATACATTGCAGCTTGAGCAAAGTTGAAGTTAAAATCTCATGCAGCTTTCTGAAGTGGGACAAGTAGGCCATATGCTATATGAGTGTGTAACTGGAGGGTTACATCTCAGTTAGATTTCAGTTCTTACTGTTCAATTAGGATCAAAGGGGAAAGTTACTTTTTAACAAAACCACAAGATTATTTTAAAATATATATAAGATGTATTTCTTACAATAATGAATATTTCCTTAAGATCTGTGTTTTATTAAAACAGCAATTCTATGTAGAATACAATGGAAAAGTCAGAAATACTAGTTTGACCTTTGCATTTATATGTAATCTTATGAAAACTTACAGACAGGATATGTTTTGTTCAGGTAGCCTAGTAAAAACTGACGTCAGTTAAACATAGTAGGGTAGAGGCCCATGAGAAAATCCAAGAAGATCAATGCACCAAAATAGTTCTTTAATGGTTAACTTTTTCTTAAAGACATGTAAATGGTTTCTTATCATGTGAATTTTTAGTCTTATAAAATTGCCAGTTGAAGGATGGGGATATAGAAGTCTTAAGTTTTTCCTCTTTTTTGTTAATTTTTTGTTTGTGTTTGTTTTGTTTTAATTGAGTAGGTATTTCATTAGTAAAGAATTCTATTTTCTTATTGTAGCTTGGTGTGTGCCTTGCCTAGTTTCAATTGATACTCTTCAGGAATTATGTAGAAAAGAAAAGCTCACATGTAAATCGATTGGAATTACCAAAAGGAATCTAAACAATTATGAGGTGGAATACTCGTGTGACTACAAGGTAGTAAAGGATATAGAATATTATCTTGTAAAATGGAAAGGATGGCCAGATTCTACAGATACTTGGGAAACTTTTCAAAATCTCAAGTGCCAATTACTACTTCAGCAATTCTCTAATGACAAGCTTAATTATTTATCTCAGGTACAGAAAGGCAAAGCAGTAACTCTAAAAGAAAATCACAGTTCTTTGCAACCTGCCATTATGTTTTCATTGATAACCTCGATACCCGTCTTCCCCGAATAGCATTATTTTCCACGAGAACCATATATGCTGGAGAAGAGCTCACTTCTGATTATCAAATGAAAGATTCTATTGACCACAGCCCAGCCAAAAAGAGGGTCAGAACTGTGTGCAAATGTGGGAGCTGTGACTTGCAGAGGTTACCTCAACTGAATTTTCAGGAAATAGAGCTGATGATGATTGTAGCTTTTTTTTTTCTTCTAATGTTAACATTAAAAAAAAAAAAATTGGGGACTCTCTTCATATTACCAAGATTATGCACTGTGTTAATTTACAATTCATGTTTCAAGCTATTGGCCAAATGCATTACTGATACTTCTGAAGAGAGGAACACAGGGTCACATAGACTAACTCAAAATACCCAGTGGCCAAATTTATTTTGAATTATAATTGTCACAGGATCAAAGATGTAATTGTAACATTCTTTTTAAAAAAGTCAGTGTTTTACAGTCTAGTTATTTGACCTGTCTATTCTGTATGTTAAAAATGTAAAACCAGAGGGCAAAGGGAAAATGTCTATTTTCAGTAAACTCATTTTGTCTTCATTAGTAGAAATGTAATGGGCCTTTGCAATTTTAAATACCTGCATTACCCTTAGGTTTTTAAAAAGCTGAACTTAAGCAATAAAATAGAAACTATTAAAAAAAAAAACTTGTGGAAAGGTAAGAAAGACAAATTACACTAATTCATGGTCTCCAGAAGATATGCACAAAGCCAAGATATATACCAAGGCACATATCACCTGGTGGCCATCTTCAGAATTGCAAGTTTAGTTTATTTGGGTTAAGTAAGTGAATCCCTAAACCTAAACCTGTGAAGCAGCAATAAATTACCACACTTGAGTGCTACAAGTATAGTGTCTGGAAGTAAGCCTGGCCATTTACACTTGGCTTGAGTGAAGATGAAAGGTGTTAACTGATGTAAATGCTTCGGAAAACTGATACGTGTGCATTGAACCCAGGCCACGTGCCTGATCCCTGCCATGTACCGTGGAGGAGAGAGCTCCCCATATAACTAGAGAAACAAGTTTCACACATGGAACGATCAGAGAAACATTGGTTGGTGGCAACAGGTGACAGAAAAGCACTCTGGACAGAATGTCAAGAAGGTTTGTTGCACAAGGCTGTTTGGAGAAGGAATCAAATCAGAACATAGCAGGAGGGGGGTCGCAGGTTGGGGAGCTGGAAGGCAAGGGACACATCGGGGTCAGATGGCCACTGTCTTGAGTGTGTGGACCAGCTAAGGTAAGGGGAGGCCCCTGCACCCAGCTCCCACTTTTCTCTTGACATCACTACCCCCATTGCTGAACCTATTGTAAATGATGATTATTTTCTTAACATAAAAGTCCGACACACAGTCTCACAAATACAACTGTATCTACAGGGACAGAGGGAGGGAAGGTTTGGGATCGAGGTTGACCTGGCAAATCTGAGATGAATGGTTCCATACTCATGAGTACAGAATGGGGGATACAAGCCCACTGAAGAGGGCAAGTGGTTCTGGGACAAGCAGAAAGAAGAGGCCACCTCTCTGGGTGTGGAAGATGGGCCCCGGTCCAGGAAGGAACATGTAAACCAGGAGGGGCTCCTTTGCCATTCCTCCACCCAAAAGATGCTCATCACTGTGAGGGGGATGACAGTAGCCCTGTCTGGCCAGTGTCTGGTGATGGTGTCCACTTACTTCTCCCACCTCCCTCACTCTGCTGTTGTCAGCACCAGCTCCCTCTCTGGGCCAAGGCTTCTTCAGCAGCCCTTTCCATGCATGTCTTCCAACATGGCCCAGGGAACTTCAGGCACCAGAAGGGGTAAAAGGCCAGCATCCAGGTCCTGCCTTGATCATGGACTGAATTTGCTGAACCGAGGTGCAGTCCAGTTCCTCCACTATAGACACACCTCTGTCAAGTTGGGCCACAAGGCCCCTCCAGGCCCCCTCCAGCCTGCCCCGCTTGCTTCCTCCCTCCCCAGTCCCCATTCCTGGCCCCACCGGCTCCCTCTCCAGAGCTGAGGCTGGCCTGAGGACAGATATTAATGTGCAGATTAGCACAACCTGACTGGGTCCAGATTGCCACTTAGAATTTGCATATTAATAAATGTTTTTGTGACAGCATTTAGCAGCTCAGGAAGGACAGAGAGTCTCTCCTCCCCCTCCCCCATAAGTGAGATAACAAGACTTGAGAAGCCAAGCTTGCCCCCTTCCCGTCCCCCAACCTGTACAACTTCATCCCATCAATCTACCTACCTATCTATGGATCTCTCTTAGGGTCGAATCTCTCCCACCCTGCACCCAGCATTGAGCATCTCCACCTGGTCTCACAGTTAGCAGAAGGAGGCAGAAGAAGCTTGTGGGGTGAAGGGCTGTGCAGAGCCGCAGGGGAGCTGTCAGTGTGGCAGGGTATCTGGAAGGTCTACAGAAGAAAAGGGAACCATCTGGACCCCTAGACAGGTCAAGCGTGATGGGCTGAGAGGCAGAGGGAGAATTCATTCTTTCCAGAGATCCTGAGGGTCCCACCTTCCTGACTAGCAAGGAGAGGGGCCCAGGAGGCAGCACTAGCACTGGAGTGCGAGTCAGTAGCCCTGTCTCTGTGTGGGTCTTGGTCATCACTCATACAAGACCTGGGCCTCTGTTTCCTCTTCTGTAAGATAATAGGTTACTACCTGCCTCCCTGCACGCATCACAGGACTATCTGGGGGAATCAAAGGAGATAACGGATGTGGACGTGCTTTGAAAAGAAAGGAGGGGTTTACAGATGTCACATGGCATTTGGCATGGGAGGAAGAAATCCTGGGGCTGTATATTATAGACTTGTGTATTATACATGAGCCATCTGGAAATTAAGGATTCCGTATAATAGAGTTCTCAGCAGGCGAACGACCATCTCCTTCGAGCATCAAAACTTCAAAACTTGCATTTTAACCATTTGGAGGGAACAGCTTCCTAAAATGCACTTTCCAGCACCCTGTTTTCTTACTCAGAATAAAAAAAATCACCTAAAATTTTCTTCTCGACTCGAGTTTGTCTTCTGCAGGGTGCTGTTCTCAACAGTACCAGAGGGGGGCGGGAGGTTCTCTGCCCACTGCTGTGTTCTGAAGGCTCTTGTTTCTCCCAGGGGTGGTGTCCCTTCTGATTAAATCAGTGACCTGTCAGCTGTGGGGGCAGAAACCAGAATCACTAAACATCACTCAGTTCTCCAGGAGTACGTGTGTGCCAGACTCTGTTCCCAGCATGGGAAATGGCAGTGACTGAATCAGGGAGCCCACATTTCTGGGGAGGGGAGCTGGGAGCCGCTCATCAGCACTGTTTGTAAACTAGCAGTTAATAGCCCTAGAGTGGGTTTTCCATGAGCAAAGTGCACAAGAGTTTTAATACATGGACCATAAATATTTTACTTTTGTTGAATCAGTGGAGGGATTAATAAAACTTAGGGGCCTTTATGACCTACTTCCTGGTTCTCCTGTGTTCTGAAGAATGAGAAAGCTTGCTTGCTAGATGCATTGCTGATGCAAAAGGCATTACACATGCATGGATGTGTACGTGGGGGTGGGGTGTGTGAGAGAGAGAGAGAGAGAGAGTGTTCACTAGCCTTTGCCCAGTTGGAAGGAATAAACAGGACCTCTGGGAGCAGGGGGCCCTCTCCCAAGCCCAGGATACAAGAGGGAGGGAGGGAGAAGCCCCAGTCTACTGTTCCCTGGCAGGAGATGGAGCCTGGTTGAGTAATGAATCAGCTGTGTGTTGGGGCAGGGGTGTGGGTAGACCCTGAACCTCCCTGGATCTGCATTTCCCATTCTCTTCCAAGCGCTTCTGCCAGGAGAGACGGTGCAGAAGAGTGATTAATTCTTCAAGAGCCAGAGAGCATGGGCTTGACTGCTGATACCAGCTCTGTGTCTTGGCTTTCCCGTCTATAAAATGGGTTAGTAACAATCCTCCTCTCCTCATTATCAGGCTGTTCTCTGTTTTTACTTTTGCTTGAACTTCCTCACCAGGTCATTTTAAGGATGACAAGATTTAATGTGAAGGGTGGTCCTTCAGTGCTAGTTATTACCTTTGAGCCATCTCCCAAGCCTGAAGCATCTGCTCCCAGGGCTCGGAGCCCCTGTGGGGCCTCCTTTAGCAGCCCCTGGGTTGCCTCTCCCCTCCCCCTCCCTGCCCCAACTGGGCCCATCAATAAATATTCAATCAGTGCTGAGTGACAGAGAGCTCAGGCTGAGATGGGACAGGACAGGATCTTGCTGTGAATTCTTTGTAGATGCAGGAAGTGGGTCAAGTAGGAAGGAGGGCTTGGGGATCAACAGGGATCTGAGTCTTCATCCAGATGGCAGCTGGGGGTCAGCAAATCAGCCACAAGACATCCTCTGAGCTCAGTTAAAAAACAAAAAACAAACAAACAAACAAAAACCCTCCAACATCTGAATCCTATTCAAATAGCAGAGGCATGGCTCTCCTCCACCGCCTGTTAAGGGAGGGCTTGTGTGATGGAGGGGTCCACGTCTCCTCTCTGGCACCTGCAAGGCTCCCGCCTAGGGGACCCCACCTGCCTTCTGGAGTCCCCATATGGTGTGAGGCAGCCTTCAGCATTCCGAGAGATTAGAGTCTGGAGCCCGGGGGCTTGCGATGAGCCCAGGCAAAGGGTGAGCTGTCTTTTAAAGCCTGATTTTGTGACATAACTGCCTAGTAGATTGTCTACATTCTTTGCTCCGGTGTGGCCTCCTGGACCTTATCTCAGCACCAGTGCAGGGCCCAGCACCAAGCAGGCCTTCCATACTGCTGTTGGATGGATGAGTGGGTGGATGGATGACAGAGGGATGGTTGGATGGATGAATGAATGGATAGCCAAGTGGATAGATGGAAGTGAATGGATAGATGGCTGGATGGATGGTGGATGCATAGATGCATAGATGGGTGAATGAATGGATGGATGGGTGGGTGGGTGGGTGGCAGAAGGAAGGATGATGGGTAGATTACTTGCAGAAGACTGTCAGGAGTAGCAAGGTAGAGAGGGGGACATGGGTGTGGGTCGGGCAAGGACACCGTGGGGATCTATTTGGTGGGAAGAGTTGGGAGAGGGAGGCTGCACACAGACCTTTAACCCTGGAGAGGAGACCTCAGCACCACACAGGCACTGGGAAAGCAGGATTTTCCTGAGAGGGAGAGCAGCAGAGAAAGTGGGGCTGGGTGGCGGTGTTTGACAGGATGTAGGAGGGAGGGCAGCTGGTCTGAGAAGGAGGTGAGGTCAGGGGAGTTTCTCTCTGCATCTCCAAAATCGTGACAGTCTGGGGAGAGTCGACTTTGTCACCAGTGACTCAGCCCTGAGTTCAAATTGAATACAGGACTGGGCAGGAGGGTGGGGGCAATAGCCCCAGGCTGAAAGGAACGTCAGATTCTGGCTATGGCTCAGTGGAAAATGCAGACACGAGGCCTGGTCCTGAACTGACAGACCCCAGGGACTCATCAACCCTCTGTGGGAAAGGGTGGGTCCAGGTGAAGAAGCCCCAGAGCAGAATGGAGGCTCAGCCTCCCTCACTGAGGCTCCTTGAGAACCTCACATTGAACCCAGCTCTGCCTCTCCAACACCACGTGCCATGCAGACCACATGGGGAGAGCAAGGAGAGGGCCAGCAGGGGCCTTGGGGTCTCCAACCCTCTCTCAGGAGAAGCCTTTTCAGCCCTGCTCACATCCCAGCATAGACAGAAAGTCCTTCCCTGAGTCTAACCTCCATCCTTCTTGGTGCAGTTGTCAATGAAGAACTAAAGGGAGTCAGTGGGAGGTCCTAGAAGATAGTTCTCAGAATTTCCTAGAATTTGCCTGGGGCAAGGAGACATTGGAGGACTTTTCTGGCCTCAACAGGGGCCCAAATCTTGCTGGCCTATGCAGGAGCAAAAGACTGGACTTTTGGGTTTTTTCCTGTAGCCTCTTATTTGTGGTGCCAGAGCTGGCCATTATGGAGGTGATTAAATTTAAAGACACTGCAGTAAACTCCAGCCTACGAAAGGCAAAGGTGGACAGCACCATTAAGGTGTAATAGGAAGCAAAGCTTAATGAGGTAAGAGAGGAAAAGATAACCTGCAGTCCCTTTCAGGATGGCCACTGCACCTCCACTTCCGCCACCCTCCCTCAGCAGTGGGCGGGAGGTTGGTCAGGGTAGGGACAGTGGGGGAACTTTCTGGAGAAGGAGATGCATCAGCCTTGAAGAGCACGAAGGACGGATTTATGCCATGAACTGGGGGGCTCAGGTGCTGGCTGCCTGGGGCCAGACGACTGGGCTTCCTGAACCCCTGTGTTGCCCTCCATGCTGATGTGGGGGCCGTGCACCCACCAGCTGCTCCTTTCCCATCAGCCCTGGCCCCCCCCCCCACTGTGTCCTCGAAGATCTGCCTTCTCAGCGTCTGTGGGTTTTCATAAGACCCTACAAAATAAAAGCAAGGCTTACCCCCACGTGCAATTCCCCTTTAATTTGGGGTTTATAATGTATGTGTGTTTATTTCACGGCGGTGAATGCTTCCAAGGGACTTTCTTGTCGCAAGCGTTGTCTGATTTATTCCCCTCCAAGGTCCTAAGAAGGATGTGATTGTTAGTAACAATCATGCCGCCCATCTTAGAGCACTTTCTGCTTTTCAGGGCATTTTAAAATCCATTATTCTATTTAACAGAATTGGAGGCTCATGGGGAAATTGTGATGTCAGGGGAATGTGCCCTCAGCCACCCCCGTGGCCCTCCAGGGCTGGCCTCCCTCCCTGGACTCCTGCTGCTTCTGTCCAGCCACCCCACCCGTGAGGAGCCACTGTGACACCCACGTCCTGTGACCCAAGCAAGGGGCGGGTGAGCGTGCCTCCCTCTCTGTCTCTGCACACTGCCTGTTCTCCCCTTCTGTCCTTCCAAATCCCCCACCCCCGTGCTCCTGGCTGGCGGGGCATCCCTAGAGCCAGACAAACCCAGCATCCTCTCAGATGGGGCTTCTGCCTCTCACACAGACCCCAGAAGCATTTGGCTTGAATAACTTGAACCATTTCCCCATAAGCACATCTGTCTTTTCCTGCCAGCCCAGTCCCACGATGTGGGGTATCAGCTCAGCTGTGTACCTTCATTTTGTTTTCTTGGTGCCTCCTCCTCATTTCTAAGGCCATCAAAAGTGACCCTGCAGCCGGAACCCACCCCGCCCCATCCTGCATCCAACACCAGCACAGGGGACCCAGGGAGCTGGAAAAGCACCCCAGGCCAGGCTCCCACAGACAGATTCTGGCTGAATTCATCTGGCATGGGTGTCTTTCTGTTTTCTTTTTTTTCCTTTTGTTTTCTTGAAGTTCCTCAGGTAGTTCTCAGTGCAGCCGGGGTGGGAGTCCAGGGAGGTGGTCCTTTAAGCTGTGTAGATCTCAGGGCCTTACACAGAGTGGGTGGCTCCTGGAGTGGCCAGGAGCTTGTCCTCAGTCAGTCCATCCAGGGACCATTGGAGGAGCATTACCATGTCCACCCGAGCCACCAGACCCTTGCCCTCCCTGATCAGCTTCTCCCACCTAGAACCCTCTGCCTTCCTGCCTCTCAGGAAGCCTCTTGTCCATTCTCCCTGCAACCCTGACCCTCCCTGCTGCACACTCAGCTGAAAGAAAATGCCCAGTATAAAACCCCAGGGGCACCCAAGAGTTAGGGAGGGACTGTCTGCTCTGCTTTCAAATGTCCAACGTCCACCACACGAACTGAGCTCTAGGTTACAACTCCAGCTCTCGCCAGGCCAAGGGAAGGCTAGGCCTTGCCTCTCCCTGCATCCCGGGAGGTCAGCCAGGTCAGCACTGCCAGCCGCTTTGCAGGGGCTCCCAGGGCCTGGCCCACTTTCAACCAAGGCGAAGCCAGACCCCAAGACTCCTGTTCTCCAGCCCAGAGCCCCAAGTTCCCGGCAACGGTGCATCATGGCTGGAGAGAAGTGGAGAGGGGCTCTGTTGCAGCCAAGTCTTCTGAGACCTTCCTGGAATTCTCCAGCACCCAGTACTGGACCCTGGGAAGCCTTGATGGCCAGAGGAAGCCTGGGCTTTGGCCAGAGGGATGGGAGAAGGCAGGAACACACCCACACAAGGCAGAGATGCAGGAGAGAGCAAAAGGAGGGATGGAGATGCAGGAGACAACAAAAGGAGGGAGGGAGACAGCGTTTGCGGAGGGACCCAGGCTGGGCTGCAGGGAAGACGCAGCTGGGAAGATAACCAGGCCAGGAAGGGGCTTGGGGCAGATCACAGAGGAAGGAGGGGTGAGCTGATTCCATTAGGGTCAGGGAGCCAGAGAAGCTCCTGAGAGGTAGGTGGCCCCCAAGAGGGACGTGGTCTGGAGCAGTGGGAGGCTGCCAGTTCAGGAAAGGGCTGGACGAGAGGTTGCCCTTGTGGGAAGGAGTGAGGGCTGATGGGGAGAGGAGGAGGTGAGGCACCCACGGGTGCGCTGCAGAGCCCGCTGGACTCGTCAGGTGCCCCCCTCATTAAGATCCCCGTCTCTGCTCCTGACTAACCTGCCCCGGAGTCTGGGCTCAGTAAAGGAAATTGATTACTTTCCATTGGAATTAACATCTGGTCCCGGGTCACATCGTTAGGATAATTTGTTATAGGAAAAGCAAAGGAACTAGCTCCCAGGTAATAAAGTTCTCGTGGACCCAATTAAAGAGGCCTTCGCCAGCCCGTGGGGCTGGGCTGGAGAGGGGGCGGGGCTGGCGACCTGGGAGACCAGGAGGGTCATCGGAAGCAGATGTTTGGGGGTGAAAGAGTAGGGGAGCTTGGCTCTGGCGCCGACACTGCGTAGCCCTGTCAGGCCTCCAGCTCCAGCCAGGCCGGGGCCGGCCGTAGCGGGTGCTGGTAGCAGCCAGGTCCAGCCTCACACAGTCGGGTTGGCATCCTGGCTCCACCTTCTGGGGAAGCCACCACCCTCTCTGTGCCTCAGTTTCTTCTGCCTCCCAGGGATGTGGAGGATTACAGAAGCTCTTTGTGCAGGGCCAGTGGTCAGTGACTGCTGGTTCTGGCTGGATGATTGTATGTCCATCCCATGCCAGTGCCACAGTCCAGTCTGGAGGTGCGCCACAATGTGTGTCCCCCATCCCTCACTGAGCGGACCCAGCTGCCCACCCAGGGGCCCCCAGCTTCATCACCTTAATGCTCCCTCCTTTCTTCCACCCCATCACCGCCAAGCACTTTCATAAAAACCCCCAAAGTTACATTTGCAATTCATTTGTTTGCCAGGCGGGCAGATTTATGGCAGGTATCTGTATAAATATTTATACTCTGCAGCAAGGAGGTTTTGGAGGTCACACACACACACACACACGGGCCCTCATGTCCCCCCACCCCCGCCCCGGCCAGCTGCAGCTAATGGATGAATGACAGCCACCCCATGCACAAACTCGACCTGAAAACACATGTCTAGGGCTGGACTGGCCACATCACAGTCACACTCACGCACACAGCATCGTCCTGCTGGGCTGGCCCTGGGCCACCAGCTCACTCCATCTCCTTTCCACAGAGGAGGGGCCACAACTCAAAGAGACAGGACGAGGCCAGAAAGAGGCAGGAGTGAAGTTCGAGGTCAGCGCCAGGCAGGGATAACACTCCCCTACTCTGTGCCTCCATCACATGTGGGGTTACCCTAGGCAGGAGAGGAAATCAGGCAAGCACTGACACGATGGTTTTCCTGAGATTTTTTATTAGGACTGATTCAGAACATTTCCCCCAAGACTTTGGGAGCCCCTGGTGGGTGAGTGCCCAGCCCTCCGTGTATACCCAAGGGCAAGACGGGGGAGACCCCAGTTCTGCACACAAGCCTGTCGTGGTCAGCACTCAGACCCGGGGGCAGGGAGCCCGTGGTGGCCAAAGGAGGTGGCCTCCCTCAGGGGAGGGCTAAGATGGGTTAAGGAGGTACATTTTATGTGTTTCACCACAATTTTTGAATTTTAAAAATCAAATCAAATCCTGCCATTGGGGAACTTAAAACAATAATTTTACAAAAGGAAGAAAAGAGATTTAGTTTGGTTGAGCCTGCGAGAGGCTGGGTTAAGGGTGGGGGCTTAAGGGGGTAGCCCGCAGGGAACCAGTGGGCTGAGCTGTGGCTGGGAGCTCCGTGGCTTGGCGGTGGGAACAGCTGTCTCTCTAGCATGTAAATCGCTGTAGATTTGGGTAAAATGCACACTTCTGGTCCATCGCTCACCTCCCACATTCTCCTCTCGAATTTTTCATTTGGCAAGAGCTGATGTATGGTGGTACATCCCTCCCCAATATTATTGTTCGATTAAAGCAGGCCTTTAACCCAGCAGCTGTAGATCATCCACCATCAGGGAGCCCACGGGCCTCTCGCCTGAGGCTGTGGCATCGGGAAGGACCTGCCTACGTGGGCCTCTCATGTCCACCAGCAGCCTGGACCCCCCCACCCTCCAGCCCCAGCTGGCACGATGCCCCACCTGGCCGGCCAGCTCAGCTCCCCTCCGGTGCACTGCTGCCTACCATTCTGACACTTCAGCCTCCTCCCACTGGGGCCCTAGTCCCTTAGAGGCAGGGAGGTGTTGGGACACAGCCGGCTCAGGGCTGGGCAGCCTTAGGCAGGCTACCAAGCCTCTCTGTGCCTCAGTTTCTTCATCTGTAAAGTGGTGATTCTAAGTGCCACTCTCACAGGACTGCGGTGAAAATCAAGTGAGTAAATACTCAGATCTGCTAATCATGGGTCACTAACCATCACCGTTACTATGACATTCTTTGTTCCAACTAAGATCCTCCAGGAGCAAGATACTCTGCCTCCTGGGTGTTTATTTCCCCCACTGGCTCTTCAGCGTCCTGGGTCAGGCCCGGGGCTGTTGCAGGCCCTGGTCAGTGGGTGGGCGGGTGTACTGGCTTCAGCCGCCCCCATCCACGTGGCTCTGCCAGCACCTAGCAGGTGGGGTCAACCCAGCTTCAGCCTCTCCAGGCCACTAGGCATCCCTGCCTATAAAGTGGAATCATCTTTTCCCTGCGTCTTCTCGGCCTGTTGTGAGGTGTAAGGAGACAGTGCTGCACCTTAGAGCTTCCCAGTTCAGGGAGTGTAAGGGTGTCGAGTGCAGCCTGACCCCCGGGGCGCTGGCTCCTCCTGTGTATCCTGCACTCCAGCCCTCAACAAGCCACCCCAACCACCTGCTCGAGCAGGACGCTGCCCACGGAGAGAACACTCCTCTTTCTAAGGCTCTATTATTTATGCTATTTTTACCAAGCTTCAAAGGCACACTGGAAAGAAAGAAAGGAAAGAAATGTGTGCTTCCTACAGTGTGAACTGTGCCTGTCCCCAGGCCAGTCCTGGGACCTCTCTAGCCCCAACGCCTGTTCTGTCTGAGCCCCTGCATCAAGTGGATATCTCTAGCACCTTCGATGCCACTCCCCAGGGCCTGGCACTGCCTGAGGACTGCCCCCAACCCTCCCTGGCTCTGTTCTTATTCCATCCTGGGCCAGTGAGTGGTCAGCCTCACTGAGGGTAGCAGAGGGACTTTACTGCCCCCTCCCAGCTTCCGAGATCCCAGGTCCTGGTAGCAAGACCTGGCCTTTCCTCTCCTGGCCTCTCAATCCTACAACCCACCAAGAAAACCCACACTATGTTCCTGGCACTGCTCAGGGAGCTTTTTTGCATGCAAATCATGAGATATCTCTAGCTGTTCAGTGTGAGGACCTGCTTGGAAGAGATATTTCTATCAGGACAGGCATGGCCACAGACCTCAAGTAAAGGGGGTGTTGGATGAGATGTCCACAGAAAGCTCACCCCGGGAGGGGCCATGCACATCCTCAGAGGCCAGGGTCCCAAGGCTTCTGGTCAGTCATCTGGACCCTTAGGACACCGCAGGACCTTGGTAGCCCCCAGGCCCGGTACCGTGGATTTTTCAGCTTTATACTGTCTGTTCCTGGCAGGGTGGTGAATGTTTGTTGACTGAATTCTTGGTGATGATCTCTGAGGAATCGTGGCAAATGAGAATGATGCCGTGAGGTCAAGAGAGGCAAATGTAAGACAGATTTCCACTGAAGATAAGGGTGGTTCCTCAAGCAACAAACCAGTCAGTATGTACCAGCCTTCAGCAAGATTCTAGAAGAGTTGGCAGGTGAGAGCTTCGAGAAAGAAGTGGTGGACCTTGGGGCTACCCAGTTTGGCCCAAAAAGCCTTCCTTCACAGACTGTCTGAGTTGGGCAGCCCTCAGCCAGTTTTCTCCCGAGGACCTTGTGAGCAGTTGAGGAAGAACAGTCTGGAATTGGCTGAAGGCCTGTCCCTAGGACATAGTGGCAGTTAGGAGGGTGACACCGAGTGAGATGCCTCCAGGATGGAGCAGCTGTCTCTGGCCTTGGTCCTGCCGGAACCACGTCGTTATCAAAGACTTGGCTGCAGATGTGACAGCATTTGCAGGTGGCTTAAAACTGAGAGGAAAGGTGCATCTGTTTGATGACAGAATAAAGATGCAAAACTCTCTGCAGCTGAAAGTGATGGGTTGACTCTCATGAGATGATGTTCAATAGGGAGACGTCCAGGGCCTTTTGCTTGGGGCTGACACTCTAACTGCGGATGCACAGAGAGGAGAAGGTGCAGCTCCCATCAGCTTTGGCAACTCAAGGAGTCTCTGTGTAATGCAGCCACCCTGGTACCTGCCTGCGCCTTAGACCGTGTTAAGGCAAGTGCAGTATCTGGAAGGAGGAAGTGTCGCTCCCGCTCTGCTCTGCGCTGTTGAACCAGTTCTGGGGCCCGTGAGAGGCTGGTAAACACTGAGTGTGCTCAGAGGCATGAGTAGGGCATGGGGGACCTTACATGCACAGCACGTGACAACACCGTTAGGTGGATGGAGAACCAACTGGGAAACAGCCATTCAAGGGTGGTTCCAGGGAAAAGGCTCATTTCCTGTGGCTCCAAAGGATGAGGTCAGGACCACTTATGGAAACTACTGGAAGGCAGATTTCAGGTAAACCCTGAACGCATGCTAACTCTCATTGCCATATGAGGGACACGTGGCTGCTGTGGTGGTGAAGTGACTGTACGTAGGTGAACTGGACTCTTCAGAGTGGGGATCATTTAGTGGGGATTTATGGTCAGGACATGGAGAGGCCACATGGCCTCAAAGGTTCTTCAAAGTGCATCTGGGTTCTGCAGTTCCTCCTGGGTGTGGAGAAACCCCAGGGGCACTTCCACCCTGCCATGCACCTTGTAAGTGTAATTGTTCCAATAACACCCAAGATCAAGGTGGATGAGGCTGGTGGGAATAGTGGAAACTCCACCCCTGCTTTGGAGCATCAGAACAGTCCATTAACATATCACCCTGGGAAGACAGCCCCACCCCGGGCAGAGAGACGCAGCCATCCTCTCCTGCTTCTCTCTGGGCTTGGGAAAGTGGGGTGGCCAGTCCTGCAGAAGGAGGAATGAAAAAGTTCTATGCCCAGAGCTGTCTAGGACGGCCCCTATCAGACAGGAAGCTGGGAACCTTCAAGGGCCCTCAGCTTGCAGGCTTTGGGAGTTAGGGTCTGGGGGTCTGTCTTGCTTGCTGGCTCTCTTTGTCCTTACATGTCCAGTTTCAAGCAGTCAGTGCCTTCTGCTTCAGAAGAACACATGACTGTGGCAAGCCAGGGGATCAGATGAGGCTTTGAGGTGAGAGAGCCAAGGCTTTGCATAATCTCACCCAGAGGAGGGGTGGAGGGGAGCTGAGGCTGCCTGCAGCTTGCCCAGCCCAAGGCCCCAGGGCACAGAGAAGCCGAGCAGCGGTCTCGTGCAAGGGACACTGTGTACTGGTGCCTTCCCTGGGCAGCTCCTCTCAGAATATTCTGTGGTCTGTGGTGGCTGGGTCCCCAGAGAGTGTAAGTCCATGGCCTGGCCTGGCTGGAGCAGAAGGTGTGAGTGGGGTTAGAGGAAGCAGTGATTCTGGGAGAGTCACTGGAACCAGACCACAGAGAACCCTGGACACCAGGCTGGAGGCACTGGGGAGCCAGAGCATGTCTTTGAGCAGCTGAGGGATGGAATCAGGCATAGGTGTGGGGCAATAAGGAGCAGCACCAAGGCCACAATGGTGAGGCTAGAGAGGAAGGGGCAACTCCAGCCAGGAGAGGGCATGGTCGGGACGCTACCTTGAGACTTGAGAAAACCCGGGGTAAACACACACTCACAGTGTCAGGGGGAGAGGTCACCAGGAGTCACAGGGAGTTCCCAGGGCCACTTATAGATCCTTCCGAAGGCCCAGAGAGCCAGCACTCCACGCGATCAGGGTCGGGAGGCATCTGGGGGGTAGGCATGGCCCTTGGGCAATGGCTGGGTGTGCTTTTGGGTCCCACTGGACTCTGGGACCCAACCCAGACCCTGGCTGTCCCTCATCCCCCACAGTGTCCTGGGAGAGAGTTACAAGTTCACACCTTCAGGTGTCCGGGGCCCCGTGGTAGGGGCTGCGGGCCAGGGCAGAGGCTCAGAAGGGGAAAGGGACCGGAGAGGGCAGGGCAGCGGGCTTGCATCTCCCAGTGGAAGTGTCTGTAAATAAGCCTCACCCCAGTCGGCCCCTCTCTCTCCCTAGTGCTGCTCAAACAAGCACACAGCCCCTGGGGGTCAGATACTGCTGAGATTTGCACAGGGCTCCAGTGTGCAGACCTCTGTGCTGCAGGGACCCACGTGCCCCACCACACAGGTGCCCAGGGGTTCACCCCGGTCCTCACAGCCCTGCTCATGCATGCCCCACCTGCACCGCACAACTCACAGGCTACACGGGTGTGCCGGGCAGCTCAGTGGGCGCGCGTTGCTGCCGCCCAAGGACACAGCGGACGGGCAGGTGGAGCTCATGCGCTTGGTGGGGGCAGTGCCAGGGCACAGCTGCCTGCTCCCTCCACACCACGGTGGCCCCCGACCCTGGGGTCAGGCTGGAAAAAAATGACTTTGCTGGCTGAAAGTGATGGAGGCTGGCTGCTGACACAGAGGAAGAGGAAGTTTTATGTCAGAAAATTGGATTTGAAATCAAACCAGGCTCCTGGGAAGAGGGCCAGTCCGAGACTGCAGCAGTCAGGATGGGCAGCGGCTGGAGAGGCCAGCCAGAAGCCACGGTGGGGGAGACAGTGACCTCTCCGCCCCTCTCCGGGGAGCCAGGCCCTGCTGTCTCCCTGCTGGGGGAAGGATCAAGACCCCAGGGCCAAACAGGCAGCAAGGCTGAAAGAGACATTTGTGTGAGCATGAGTACGAGGGTGTGATGTCAAGAGAAGGGACAGTGGCAGGGAGGCGGAGAGGAAGGCTGTGCAGGGAGATGGGGTCACCTGGTGGGTTCACCTGCATTGGACATGGCGGTGGGGGAAGGTTGCATTCTCGCCTAATGGATCGATGAATAAATGAATGAAATCTATATCCTGGGACATAGCTAGTGTCACTACATCCAGGTCACAGATGGAGTCTCCGAGACCCTAGTGACCTAAGGAGCCACTGAAACCTGGCCCTGAGAATCCCAGGGCCAGCACCCCTCCCACATCGCCCAGCCCATGTCCCTGGGCCCCAAGCACCCATGCCACTAACCCACCTCCTCCCCAAGGCCACCTCCCCTGCCTCTGCTGGAAGGCTCTCTGGGTGTGGGGCGGGGGGTGTTGTTAACACACCCCAAACAATTAACTGGAATTGCACAAAAGTGGAGAGGAGAAGCTCTTGGCGACGCCACAGCTGGCAGAGGACGAGATGGATGAACTTTCCCACTTAGCCAGCGCCACGGAGCTGACAGTAAATGTCAAAAGTAATGATATTGACTTTAAGGTATTATGGCTCCAAATGTCACTTGTGCTCTCCTTTTCTTTCTCTCTCTTAAGGAAAAAAAGAAAAAAAACAGTCTCCCCGATTTGATTTACATTTTTCCTTCCTCTGCGTCCCTGTTCCTAGAGTGGGGGGGGGATGGAAGCGGTCGGGCTCTTTGCACCAGGTGGGCACCCAGCCCCAGAGCTCATTACGAGAAAGTCAGATGTGGCGCCTCTGTCCTTTTTGTCCCAAGTGTCTCATGCTGGATGAGGAAGACATCCCCAGAAGATCCTTTCCCTCCCTCCCAGCCTTGTTCCAGCTCAGGAACCCCCTACAGCCCCCCAAGACTGGAAGAAAGAAGCTTAAGAGGCCAAAAGGCCTAGCTCCCAAATCTCTGCAGCTGCCTCTCTCCCCTCCCCATGTTTGTCTCCTATCAAGCCCCTCCCCCATCATTCACAACCCCATGACTATGCTGTCTCCTTCCTGTCCATCTGCCTCATCCTTTCCATCTCTTAGGCCACAACTCCTCCAGGAAGCCCCCCATCACCACTACCCAAGCCCACTCTTCCTCGCTTCCTCCTGCAAACACCCTGAGACACCCACTCCTTCAGGGCCACTAGCCCCACAGGCTCCCAGGCTTCCTGCCCCAGATCTCATCTCTAAAGCCAGCTTAAGGCTTCTGAGGGGCCAAGATCCCAGCTTCCCTACTTCTGGGTCCTGCAGAGCTTAGCATTTCCCCTGGGGTTTTCAATAAATATCTCTTAAATGGGAAACCAGTAGGCGCCACCCAGAGAAGCCCCATGGGGAATGGGAAGATGGGTGCCAGCAGAAGAAGCAGGGCTGGAGGAGTGGGGCACCAGATCCATCCCAGACAGGGAGGCTCTAGGTATAGTGTGAACAGCAGAATCGTGTGAGGTGGGTGGGTCTCAGATTCCCCAGTCCAGGTGACCTGGGGCCCCAAGGACGCTATTACCCTCTCCAGACCCAGCCTCCCAGTCTTCCATTGGGAATATCAATGCATCCTCTACTAGCTCCATCTGCACAGAGCTGCAGGAGAGGACCAGGCCAGGGCCCCAGACAAAAGCGTGGGCCCCCTCCACCTCCACTCCCACCTGAGCTCTGCACCTCTAAGCCTCAGTTCTTTGTTTGCAAAAAAGAGATAGGGACTATCCTGTGAGACTTGTGTGTGGTTTTGAGCTAGCAGAGGGTCGGGTACACAGCAGAGCTGACATCTGGGCGTGACTTGGGCATCACTGGGGATGTGCTTAATAACCAGGGTAAGATAAAGGCCTGGCCAGGTGGTACCTGCACTATAAGCAGCTTTCTGGGTCCACCCCACTGCTGTTCCCACCCACACCCTGTCCTGTGGCACCACAAGATCTGGTTTGGGGAGGACAGAGACCATCCTCCTTGGCAGGGTTCTCACAGGGCCAAGAGCTAGAGAGCAGGGTGATAGTTATCGCTTCACCTGAGGCCTCTCCTCAAACACTTCCCGTGACCAGGAGCACATGGCCTTCTCAATTTTCTGTTCCAGGGTCAGACAATTTTAAGGGTTAGAAAGTTCTTCCTTGGGCTAAGCTAATGCCTGCCTCCCTCTCAGTTCCAATGGAAAGCCCCTTGTCGTGTTCACACAGGCCACTGTCAAGAGGAAGCCCTCGTCCCTGATCACCCAGTTGACTGCCTGGACCTTCAGTGGGATTTTACAGTGGTCCCAGTGAAATGCCATTTTTCAAGAGTTAATCTGGTGTCCTGCTGTTGACTGAGTTTTTGATGTACCCTTTCCTGTGTGCCCCCAATGGGGTGGGAGAGGGGTAGTCAGGAAGGGTTCCACCCACCCTCCTCCTCTCTTCCCTGGGCTGCTTCCATGCTCAAGAAACTGCTGTGGCTCCCTACTGACTTTAGTGTTGAGCCTCCATTGCTGTTCTAGATCTTTCTCTTTATTTAGGGCCCTTCTGCAAGCACCTGCCCCTTCCTTCAGCAGGACTGTCCTCTGCTCTCTCCCACCTTACCCCATAAGTCATCCCCGAGAACCTCCCATCACCACCATTGCCCAGTCCTCTCCTCCTCTAAGATCCAGCTGGAATCTCACCACCCTGGAGACTGAGTGACTGCCCTGTCCCCACCGGCCTTCCTTCTCTCTCATCTCCTCGGCCACCAGTTGTCTGACCCTCTTCAGCCTCTCTCCCTGGGGCCCCGCCTCCCAGTCTGCAGAAGGCAGAGGCCCTGCCTTCTGTTTTGTCTGAACTGCTTAGAAATCACCCACCTTTTACTTTGTAACACCTTACAAGAGCATTTGAAACTGGTTCCATTGTGATCCACTCACTGCTCTTCCTAATTCTAAGCGCTTTCGCCCAAAGGGAAATGACAGTGCATCAGGTTTTCTCCGTGGACTGGGCAGACACTCGGGGCCGGGGTACAGTGTGTGCTGCTGAGGATGGGCCCTGAGGGAAAGGGCACCCCAAGAGAAACCCCGGTGGGCTGGGAGTTACTGATCACAGCCTCTGGATGGAGGCCCATAGCCCCCCAGCTGGAAGCTCCAGTTCCCTTTTCAGGACCCCGAGTTCCCAGCCCTCCTCCCCGGCTCTGGCCTGAGTGTCTGACACTCAGGGTGGGTCCTGGAGCCCAAGTCTGGAGCAGACCAGTTCCTGGGGTGGCTGCCAGGAATAGTGAGGATTCTTGTCATTCCTCCTGCCCCAGGGAAAGGACCTGGGTTGGGAAAAAGGGAAAAAATCAAGAACAATACATGTGTGGCAACACTGGCTATAAAGAAAGCCCAGAAGGGAGGGGAGACGGGAGCTCAGAAGGAGAGAAGCGGGCTTGCGAGGGGCAGGCAGGTGTACCCCTACCAGGGTCCTCAGAGCTTCGTGTGAGGGGAAACTGCAAACCTGAGCATCACAAACCCCCTGGGGACGTGCCACTTAAAGGAATCAAAGGATGAAGAATTTCACAGGACAAAGACCTACACTGGGTAAAGAGGCTGTTCCTTTGTCCCCTGTTTTCAGAGTCTCCTCACCCAGAGGGGCCTGGGTTTTAGATGCAACATGTTCCTGGAAACACAGTGACAGATGTGGTCCCCACCCTGCTGGTCCTCAATGTAGACAGATGAGGAAGAGCTGAGTGTGAGGCTGGGGCCCTAAGCGGGCCAGAGATGCACAGAAGTGGGAGGGGGTAGGCGCCACTCAGGGGGTGTTCCCAGAGACAGCTTTAGGGCCTAAAACTGTTATCTAGAAGCCTCTGTAAGGAACTTTCTTTGAATAACTGAAGATAATCCAGATTGCACCCCTTCAACACCAAAATATTATTGTCCTTTCCATCATCCTCCCTCTAAGGTGCTTGGAAGCTGGCAGTTTCCACCTCTACTGGGTCACTCTCTTGTAACACCTGTGGCCCCTCGTAATGTCCCAATTCCAAGCTCTTGTGTGCTAAGATTATCTATACTGTTAAGATTCTGCCTAAAGTAAGAGTTATAAGGCTGTAAGAGAAAGCCTGAGAAAATCTACGGTATGAAAAACATTTGTACTTCTTTTCTTTTTATTTTTTTTAACCTGTAACTTATTTTCTTTATGTTGATTTTGGATTCCTGGGGAAAAAATGTTTCCTTCTTTCCTCTTTCTTGTCTGTGTCCTGGTAGGTGATAAATTTCTGTACAATGGAGATATTGCCTGGGTGGGAAGTTCCCTTCTTTTGTCATGAAGCTCCTAATGGCTTTTTCAAGGCGCAAAAGCAATGCTCAGCATCTCCCAACCTCACCCAGCCTTGCATCCCCTCCCCACGCGCACACACCCCCCCAAGCACAGGTCCAGGACCCTCCTGGAAGGCCCAGCGGCACCCGTTCCCAGTGAGCATCTCTGCTCTTGTGGCCTCCAGCCCTGGAGAGGTGGGATTCCACCCTGGGTGGGTGGTGAGGGTGTGCCTAAGATGGACAAAGAGAAGGACAAAGGGCTTCTGAGAGAATCAAAGGAGAGAATGGAGGAAGAATCCAGTGGAGTCTAGAGAGGGCCTACTGTGTGCCAAACCCTCCATCTCCGGAGGGACCATGAGCAAATACCATCTCCTCCGTCCAGACGGGAAGGCTGCCCAAACCACTCCAGAACCCTGAGCCAGCATGTGCAAATACATAGGGATTTGTCAGAATGAGATAGGAGGAGGGTCTGGGGAGGCAGGCAGACTGAGAGGGAGTAGCTGATGGACAAGGGGAAAGACTGCAGGAGGCACAGAACAATGAGGAGGGAGGTTCAGAGAACTCAGGGAGGGATGATGGACCAGGAGAGTGCGGTCCAAGGGGCTCTCAGGGAGCTGTGGGACCCTCAGATAAGTCCAGGGTAGGTTCACTCCAGGCTGTGGGAGCCCTGTGGTCCTCCCTGGGTCCTGGCAGCAGGGTGACCAGCAGGGCAGTCTGCACGTGCTCCCCGACCGCACACATCCCCGGCCGTGCCCCTTCCTAACAGCCCACAGTCCAGCCATCCCCAGGCCCTGGCGAAGGGACCTGCGGATTGCCCATCCAAGCTCAGGTGGGGCTGCAGGCGTGGCCTTGACCTAGGCTGCCCTGCCGAGGAAGAGTGGAGGAGCAGCAACCCTGACTTGATTAACATTTAAATGCCATTTGGTGCAAGGAGGAGGAGCAGCCAAAGAGCTGGAGCAAACAAGCCTTGGAGTTGGAGCCTAGAGCTGGGCATCTGGCTGGAGGGGCCTGCTCAGAGGACTCCAAAAGGGAGAGCTTTTCTGGTCCTGGGGGTCAAGGTGGCGAGGATGGCCAGAAGGGGTGTAGCCAGACCTCTGTCCCACCTTGGAGCCGTGTGGCCCAGCTCTGCCTTGAGCTCTTTGCTCCTTTCAGGACTAAGGGACACTGCCCATCAGTCCACCTGACACGCAAGCTCTGTTGTCCTTTGTCAAATCATGAGTCCTGGTGGGAGTCTGACCACAGGGCTCCTCCCACAGTATCAAGGCCTAGCCTGGCTTCAGCAGCCCCGGACGTCAGGGTGCACACAGTCCCCCTCTGAAGCTCCCCTTGGCCTCCCCTTGGCTCTCCCTCCCCAGTGGGTGTCTCTGAGGCAAAGGGAAGGAATCCTCCCCTCCCTCCCTCAGCCCCCTCCTCACCCTCCCCGGCAGGGCCTGCCACTGATACAGCTCTAATGGGCCAGGTTGCTCCCTGGCTGGGCATCTCCAAGGGAAGCCGCTGGGCATCTCCAAGGGAAGCCTTAACGTCCAGACGTGAGCAAAGGCTTTAAAAGCCACTTAAAATGTCCTTGATGAGTAGGAGTGACCCCTCAAGAGGAAAAAAGGCTGGAATAGAACATGGAACTGAGGGGAGCCACAGGGCACACCAGCCTCCCCCCTCGCTGCACTGGTGTCTACCTGCGGGTGGGGCCAAGCCACCATTCCGGGCCTCACCACCAAGCCAAGCAGGGGAGTGACTGTAAGCCAAGCAGGCTAATTTTGCTAGCTCCCAGGCTCTATGTGCACATCCAGGAGGAGTGCAGCCTCAGAAGTCATTAACACAGGAGTCTAAATAACTCCACTAATAGGTGGCCTGCCATTCTGGCAGTGCTCGCCAGTCCACGGAGCTCGGGCAGCTGCACTGGGGTGAAGGGGTCGATCTCCTGAAACCCCATTTAGTCATTTCCGTTCTGGCGCATCCATTAACCAACCCCCCACACCATCCTCCACGTCCAAGGCAGGTTCTTGGTTGAACTCTGCCCTCCAGATAGGAGAGTCTGCTGAGCCAGGGCCAAGGCAACAGTCCCACACTGAAGGTCAGCACCCTCGTGGAAATGCAAAGGCACCTGTACGAATACAGCTACTTGTCCTATGTGAACCACCTTCTCTTGCCAAATTTTTCAAGGCCTCATTTGTGCCCAGCATTGCTGGGGGCCCTGTGGGGCTGCTAATAACAGCTGAATGTGAGTGAGCCCCAGTGATGGGCCACACCCACATCAGGCCCTGTTTTACAGAATATGGCCTCATGGACCCTCACCCCGCCGTGAGGATGGCGGTGACATTCTCCTCTGTGATGACCCTGTAGAGGCCAAGCAGTGTCCACAGGTTTCTCAGTCATGCAGCTCCACAGATCGGAGCAGAGATCCAACTCCAAGCCCCTCTGGCTGCAAAGCCCAGACAGTTCCCACACCCTCCCACTGGTGCCCACCCCCCCAGCCCAGAACTTAGCCACAGATCTGCAGGTACCTGGCCAGAACCCAGATGCCAAACCAGCAGGGACCCTTCCTTCCTCCGGAAGGACATCATGGCCAGCAGCTAGAGCTGGGCTGCAGCCTCCACCCTGACGAGGGGCCTATCTTTGGGCAAGTGATTTCACCTGTCTGGGCCTCGGTGTCCCCATCTGTCCAATGGGGAGAACACCAGTAGTCCCACTCTTGAATGGGGCTTGGTACACAGTAAGCTCTCACTCACAGTGTTACTAACAAGACTACATAGGGGTTCCCCGCCACAAGGACTCCAGGGAAAGAAGTCGCAGACTCTGCTCAGTGCAGGCTGGTTACGGTGCGGCTGGTGCCGCCAGTGCTGGGGTGAGGTCCCTGGCCCAGCAGTGATGACATGGAGCTAGCCTGGAGTCCCTGGCTCTCTGATGACCCCTGAGGCTCCATCCCTGGGTCAGATGGTGAGGATCTCAGGTGGCAGTGGCTGGAGATGGAGAAGGGGCTTTGGGCGGACCTGAGTGAGTGTGGCAGGCAGCTCCAGTCTACAAGGCAACAACTGACAGCTGCACTGGGGTCCAGATGGCCCAGGGCTGCTCAGCTCCAGGCCCAGAGACGGTCAGTGACCAGCCCTTCCCAGGCTCCCATGTGGGCCAGGGTTCCAGGGTACCTGGCCTTTATCTTTCTCCTTGAGGCTCACCATCCCTTCACTTACTCAACAGGTCTTTATGGAGCTCCTACTATGTGTCTGGCCACAGGGACCAAGTCAGGCACACGGTGTGCCCTTCTGGAGCCTGTGGTCCACCGGGCCTGCAAACGCATCAATCAGCCCTGGAGGGAGGGCCTGCAGCCCACCGCCACGTTGCGCCTGCGCAGTGCCGCCCGGCCCGTGTCCAGCTAGATTCGCAGCTGGCTGTAAAGCACACCTGGGCTCAGGAGAGCACAAACAAAAATAGCTCTGAGGGCCTGCCTCCCTGCTAGGATCCCCCATGCCCCAGCCACGTAGCCCGCACTCTCGCCCTCCTCCCTTGCTGATCCCTCACCTGGCTGCCCTTGACATTCACCTGCCCCAAGCTCAGGCCTTAGCTCCACTGTCACCCCATACCCACCTCTAGGGCTCCCACTAGGTCTTGAAAAAACTTTGGTGGTCCCTGTAGGCATTTCAGGCCCAAAGGACACTGGGCCACAAAAGCATGCGGTGTGACCCAGTGAGACAAGGGTGGGTGGGAGAATGGGTGAGAGAGGGGCTGGGGGCCTCTGGGGCTGGGGTCCTGCAGGAGGAGCACCGTGCAGGCTGGCGAGATGGGGAGAGAAGGGGCAGGAGGGCCCTCGTGGAGGCTGCTGTGGTCACCGGGCGAGCTGTGTGGCAGGGCGCAGAGCAGAGGTGCGGCGTGGACACTGCGCAGGGCCGGAGCTGGGTGCCTGGTAGGAGCTGGGCCACCGGCCAGTGGAGAGGTCTGGGTCAGGGTCAGTGAGACCAAGATTAGAACATGACTGAGCTGGAGCCAAGTTGCCTCCATGCTTCTCTTCTGGAAGAATGCCTCTCAGGGCCACTGAGAGGATTCAGGCAGAACAGGGAGGAAATGTGCAGCCACTGCGGGGGCCTCAGGGACCCTCACTGGTGGGGGTCCTTCCAGACAGCGGGGTCTCCCGTGCCCCTGGGGTCCGGGCTGTCTCCACTGGTCCCTTTTCTCTCTGCACCTCTGTGCTCCCAACACCTCCTTCCGCATACTTCTCTGTTTGAGCCTCCCTCCGGCCCTGCTCCACACCCCCTTCTCTTTGCCACCTCCCTACCCTTTTGTCACTCTCCTTTCAATTACCATAACACAGAACAGAAGAATATTTTATTATTGGGTGTCTTTATTAAATCAAGTTTTATGTTCCCTGTTATTCATTTTTAAAGTGGGTGAGTGTCACACTATATTTTCCCATTAAAAGCAAAAACTGAGCAGAGTGGTCAGGATGGCCCGGCAGTGATTTGGCCTTTAGGTCCGCGCTCCTTGATAGAAGACGAGAAGGTGGGGGTGTTCTCCTGGGCCACGGGGATGCCGGCAGCATCAGAAAGTAAGCCATCTCAGCACACCCATGGCCATGCTTCCAGAGAGGTCCCGGGACCAGGCCCTGCGCTGGGCCGGGTGCCTGTGACTGACAGACACAGAGGCTGTGGCCAAGGCTCAGAATGGAGGCTGTGAGGCATTCAGAAGCCCTACCCTGTTCCCTCCGTGCAAGGGCCTTTAGGCTCTGCTGAGTCCTGGCTCCTGGTAGATTTAGCACCAAGGGGCAGTGGTACAAGGGCCCAGGGCGGCTGGCCTTTGGCTCCTTCTTGGTCCTACAGGGGAGGGAAGGGGGACAGCGGGGGTGAGTGCAGGACTTAGAAACCACCTCCACCAGGGAGCCTGCCTAGACAGATGCTTCTCACTCTAATCACAGCACTCTGTCTCTGTCCCTTTAGTCCTGTGTTCTCAGTTTAAAATGTATAACTTGTCATGTTACGGCACACACTTAATGCACCTTTCCAGCACAGTCACACTGTTACACACATACACACAAATACACCCTCAGACACATCACATGCATTCCTGGAGACAATCAGACCATCACGTGGGGATTCATCCTCTCAAACACACTCACCTGTGTGCACACACTCACAGGCCTGTAGACACCGATACCAGGGTGTCTACAGACACAACTGTGTTCTCCCCCACCTCGGATCCAGCTCCCAGATTCCCAGCTGAATTTGGCTCTTGAGGGTGGCCACTTAAAGGTGCAGCAGCTCTGGGCTCAGGCTGCGGGGGCTCCACACCAGATCCCTTTCTTTCCTGTAGAATGAGGAAGAGGGGATGTGGAGGATGGATGGAGCGGCATGTGTAAGCTCTGAGGACCGCCCTCGAACCAGATGCATGCTCACAGCTGGCAGCGGGCATGGTCACTCTGTCTGGTGGCTCACCTTGGCCTTGCCCAAACAGAGCACCTGGCCTGGCCTGGTCTGGCCTCTGCCCTTGAGGCCACCAGGACTCTGGTGTAGAGCTCAGGATACAGGTCACAACTTGACGTTTGAGAGAAGGCAGGCGGATTCTGCCAGCATCCCGTAACATACAACCCTTGTGCAAACTCCGCCATTGCCATCAGCTGAGCATTTAGAACCTTGCTGTGCGTCCAGCCTTCCCTGTGCTGATTGCATCTGTGGCCACTACTGTGGCCGCCGGGAGCTTCACCTGAGCCCTGGAGATTTTTCTTTCTTTCTTTTTTTTTTAAGATTTTTCTTGCAAGCGCTTTTTCTAGAGACTGGCTCAATCCCAAGGTAAAACCAATCCCTTCCATCACAGGCAGCCCACTTTGGCAACCAGTCAATTGCAGTTGAGGGCCCAGGTGACCAACTGGAGACCTGGGCAGGAGGTTAAGGGCAGGTAGAGCCGTGTGGGGATTTACTGGGCCGAGGGCACAGGCAGGCAGAGAGGGAAGAGGCGCCCTTTCCTTGGAGAGGAGGCCGCATGTACATAATGTGTATAAATGTATATAATAATCATTAGCAGGGATTCAGCTGTCTGCCGCTGGTTTGCAAGATAAATTGCATTAATCAACACGATGCCTTCAGAACTTTTGGTGAGCCATTTCGTATGCTAATTGGGCCACTTAAAGTAGACTTTCATTGCACCAGGATCTCCGGCATATGCAAGCCCCTCCCTCTCAATCCCCTCCCTTCCCCACCATCACCTTTTCTTTTTTAAAGATAATATTAATGAGAAGAGCTATGCTAATTACCTGGCCAAAAATAAAACCTTGAAGGAATAAGGGGGGATAATGGATAAGATATGACTGACAGCAAGACTCTGGTCTTGAAGGCGATATTGGAGAAGCCCTCTGGTGCCAGGCTTCCTGGAGGAGGCGATCAAAGACCAGGGCTGCAGCCCTGCTGGGGTAGAATCCTAACCCAACCTCCTTCCCCTGGGTGGCACTCAGGACTCAAGTCAGACACAGCCTGAACCCTGGGAATGGGGGTCTCAAAATCTTAGGGTCTTGGATGAGAAAACGTACCAAACTCAGAACCAGACATTTCAAATTTTCTAGACTCCTACTTTAATACTTTGATACTTCTAGAGGTATCAAAGAATCCTTGAAAAACCATCTGATTTCAGCCTGTCTCCCTGAAAAGACCAGCAAAATAACCCACTGATCAAGCAAAGCCAAGTCCATTGCCCACCATCTTGGCGGTCTTAGTGCTGTCTCAGAAGGGGAAGGTAGTTAGAGGGTTGGGGGTCTGGTTGAAGGTGGGTTGTGCAATGTGGGGACCTGATTGGGATTGGAGGGGCTTATCAAAATAAAATCAGAGCTGGACAGTGGCCAAAGCAGTAAAAACAGATTTTATTCAAGGCTGGTTGCAATAGGACACAAGAGACCTCAGTATAGAACCAGGCTCAGTTATAAATACAACATGGGCAAGTGGGGTCTTTAAAGCCAAGGAGCAGAGGGGGGGGGACTGACACAGCAGATGGAAAATTCCTAAGAGGAGACATCGGGGTGAGGGGATTCTGACTTGACAGGACTCTAGATGAAGGCAGGCCAGGGTGATTCTAAATGGGCTCGGCAGGATTCTCGCTAAAACTGGGTGAGGAGGCCCTGCAAGGACAATACCAAGCCTAGTGGGCGTGGAGGTGCTTGGCCAAAGCTAAGTCAAGGAGCCAGTCCTTGCCGGAGCCCATGGTATGACGGTTTGGAACTGACGGACACAGCCAGGTGAGGGTTTTGAGCAGGTGAGGATGAGGGAACAGCCACTCACGGGTGAGCAGGTTTGCCGAAGAAGGCACGTTCCAGGGGTTTACTGTTCAGGATTTTCAGGAAGTTCCTGGAACAAACAGTAAATCTCTTCCTTAGTTGAGAAGCTTCTGGAAAGGTCACGATTATGTGGATGGTAAGGTCTCAGGCATTTGTCATGGTGGGAACGTGGTTCTGCCCTGTCATGTGCCTGGCCCTGGCTGCTAATGGCCCTTATCCACCCAACTGGACCCTGAATTCTCTCAAGTCTGGCTCCTGACCCAGTCTCCAGTTGCCCCTCTCCTATATTCCACTGCCACCGCCTGGCTTCAAGATCTCTGCCAGAGTGGCCTTACAAATAGGGGGGAGGGTATAGCTCAGTGGTGGAGCATGTGCTTAGCATGCACGAGGTCCTGGGTTCAACCCACAGTACCTGAGTTTAAAAAAAAAAATCCAGTCAGTGACCAGTCCCCTCCCCTGGCCTTGACCCCCAGGGCCACCTCAATCTGGTCCCTTCTACCTTCTCCCCAACCACCTCCACCACCTCTCTTCTCTCCGGCGAACATCTGGGCAGCACCTCCCTTCCTCCTCCCTGCAGCCCTGCCCCACCTCCACCCACAGTTTTCTGTCTCCAAGCCTTTGCACTTGCCCTCCCTCTGCCCAAATGCCTTTCTCAGCTCATGCTCCGGGCAAGCTCCTGTCTGTTCTTAGGATTCAGCTGCTCTGGCCGCCTGACAGCAGGTCCTCCATCACTTGCTGTTTCGTGGCCCTGTGGCCTCAGCGCCTCTGCCTGCGTTATTCATGCTCCATCTGTGCTTGTGGAGTGAATGGGTATATCTTTCTATTGCCTTTCGGATTAAAAAAAAAGGAATCATTCCTTAGGTCCACTGTAATCTCTCCTGCTCTCCTGTAAGCCCTGCGGCCTCTGCCCACGGCCTCTTTCCTCCATAAAATTGTGTGGAAAGGGCCCAGCCCCCTTGGCGGCCACATCTGCACACTGACATGCCACCCCGGCTCCCTGACCTGGACCTGGAGGCCTCCTAGTTCCTCCACCACCCCCATCCTGCTCCTCTTAGACCCTCCAGGGGAGGAACAGGACTGTCCTCGTCCTTGATTCAGGATCAGGGGGGAGGGCAGGAGTCATTTTAGGAAATGGAACAGCAGACCCCCCTTGTCTCAGCGTTTTCTGATGTGGTTTCCATGAAGTGTGATACCCTTCGTCCATGTCCGGCCTTTCCCTCCTGCTTGTCACCCAGCCCATGCACGGGGCTTTTCCCCCAGGGCCCTCCTCACCTTCACACCTTGTTATATCCTTGCGCATCCATCTCAGGGGTGACTCGCCCCAAGCACCTTCAGGGGGTTCATCAGACGGCAGCATCTCCCCACCCAGCCCAACTCCTCCCTCCTCCAGACTGCGGCTCCCATCACTTCCCTGCCCCCAGGGTGGTCCTGAGTGGCTGCCCTCCCGTCTTCCAGGAGCAGAGGGACAGGAAGGGCAGTGCCTCACCTCAGTAGGCGGGATAATAAGGCTTCCCTGAAGAAGAGAAGGAAAGGGGGGAGCAGTGAGAAGGGAACATAGGAGGGAGATGAGGACGATCCCGGATTGTCTTGGATGCTGAGCGAATGAATCCACAAAGGCGTTCTGCTCCAGAATTTCCAAAGTCTCCATCCTGTCCCCTGAGTTGCAAATCCAGGCAGGTGGAAAAGGGGAGGGAGATCCAGCCTGGGCCCTCTGGACCCCGAGTGATGGGGAGCCTGGGGGGGGGGGTTCTAGAGCCCCCAGGCCCAGAGCACCCACTGTGCTGTGGGATGGACAGGAAGACACACCCTAGTGGGAAGAATGACAACTCTGGATGATTTTCAGGCATATGCATGTGTATGTCTCATCTGAGTTTCACAGCACCCAGGAGAAGGACATGTGACCCTGCTTAGCAGAGGAGGAAACTGAGGCTAAGAGGGCTCAAATGGCAACTGATTTCTGTGCTATTTCCACCAAGCTGTTCAGAGAAGGAGAGAAAAGGAAATCAAGAGAAACAGCCCAAGCAAAAGGCAGAGGAACTGGGGGTCCAGGGAACTGGGCAAGCGGGCAGGGATGGGCAGGCCTGGAGGCCAGGCTTGAGGAGAAGGACCCGGCCCAATCTCAGATCTCAGGCACCCCCTCCCCACACCTGACTGGACCCTGTTTGAGCTGGAGCATTAGAATCAGCTGGAAGGAGGGACAAAGGGAGCCCTCAGGAAGGCCCCTCCTTGGACTGAGCCCTAATCTGAGGCTCCTGAACCAACTCCTGCCCCTGCAGGCCAGGCTGCAGCAGGTGAGCCCAGGGGGGCCAAATTCTGTTCCTTGTCCTCCTCCTCCAGGAAGACCTCCCACCTGCTCCCAGAACCCAATGGCTTCTCCACCCCCAACTCCCCACCCCATTCTGGAGTCGAACTCTATGCACCCTCACACCCCAAATCCTTAGGAGCATCGGGTCTACATGGCTCCTCATACTTCCTGTTGAAACTCTTCTCCCAGTGGGGCTGGGGATGCCTGGCAGATGAAAGCAGGTGTAAGGTAGGTGTGGGCAGGTGCAGGGCAGGTGTGGGCAGGTGCAGGGCAGGTACAGGGCAGCTGTTGGCAGGTATAGGGCAGGCGCAGGGCAGGTACTGGACAAGTGTGGGCAGTTTTAGGGCAGCTGTGGGCAGGTGTGAGCAGATGTGGGCAGGTGTGGGCAGGAGTAGAGGTAGATCTGATGCCCCCAGACTGGTGCTCAGGTTAGAGTGAGGTACGGGCAGGACCAGGGAGGAACCTCCAGCAGAGGGTTTGCACCTGCTCAGTGGGGGAGAGGGACCTGCCCCGGCACTTTCCAGGATAAAAGCAGACACTCAGGCCCAGAGAGGCTGGTGCAGGCTGGGGAGGCTCCAGAAAACTTATTAACAAATGAATAACTGGCATCACGGTCTCCTGATTGATGAGCTCAGCAGTGTGTCAGCATCTCCACGTGATGCCACCGGTAAAGCTGCCCTTCGTGACTGCTGTCACCAACCCACTTGGCTAGGGAGGGTGGGGTGACAGGGAAACTTTGGAGACTCCCGGGGAACTCCCTAGTGCTCTGGGCTCCCCGTTCTCTTCCCAGTGATGCCTCAGAGCCTGCAGGTCTCTCTGCAGACCCCACCATCAGGCAGCCTGGTGAGCCCCCCGGGGTCTCCCCCAAAGGCTCTTGCTATGGTTGGAAACTGCTTCCCCAGGCAGTAAGCCCACCATCGGCAGGTCCTAGAGGCCCACCTCCAGGTCACCTCTCACCCCTCACCACTCCCATCCCCCATCCCCTCCCTCCTTCCCTCCATTGCACCCTCCATATTGCAGGTCAGGCACCCACCTCCTTCACACCCATCAAGGACTCCCCATCAAGGACTCCCCAGTGCTGCTGGAATGAGGACTCCCTGAGATGGCATCCTGGGGGCCTGCTGATTTCCCCAGCCCAGCCGCAGCCTTCTGGAAGCTCCTCATTCCTGCCCCCCCATCCCGTGCCTCCTTGTGCCCACCCCAGGACCTTTGCACAAGCAGCTCCCATTGCCCCAAGAGCTCTCCCCACCTTCCCCCACCTCCTCACTGGCTCCTTGTGCTCACCCTCAGTGTCACCACAGAGATGACTTCTCCAATTGCCCTTTCTAAACTGGGCATCCCCAACATTTTTCTCTGTCCTGCCCCTGTGGCACTTTCACAATTGATCATGATTCGTACATAGTTTGCTTATGTACGTAATGTCCGTCCCCAGCCCTGGACTGGTTGGTCCATCAGCACAGGGCCCTCCATGCCTTATACCTAGCTATGAGGTTTCACTGAACCTCAGTTACAGGATGACTAAAGGAAATTAATTCCAGGATGCCAGTTATGAAACTGGCAACTCTGTCACACCCATTTCCCACTCTGAGTTCATCTCCTGCCTCCTCCCTAGAGGCCCCAAGCCCTGTCTTCCCTGGGCCTCCCCATGAAGGCGCCTTCCTTCTGACTTCTTATATTCTGAGTGTGTCTTCCCCCTCGTACATTCAGAAGAGGACTTGGAGAAAGGGACTTGTAACTCATTCAATAGGTGATGCTCTAATGGTGTGATACTAGGCCAGGTGGAGGAGGTGGGTGTGGTTCTGGACCAGAGAGGAGCCCCTCCTTCCCCTACCACACATGGGAGGTGACTGTGGGGCATCCCTGCCCCACGCCCCAGGGATGGCTCCACGGTGGGCCAGGAGGACTGGCCCAGCATGACTCTCCCCAGGAAGGCACCATTTGGAGTAATCAGTTTTTTAATTACTAGTAATTAAATGTGTGTAACCTGCCCAGCTGCCATTCCAGGAACTGGAACAGAACTCCTGGGGGTGCAGCGGGCCAGGCGCACGCTGGGAGGGCTAGGGTCTGCCATCGGCGGAGAGGCCAAGCAGGGTGGGTGGGCCGGCCGCACGCAATAAGCGTGAGTCCCCCGGGGCTAAAGAGGCCCCCGAGGGAGGGGGAGGGGGAGGGCAGACCTTAGCCTGGAGGAGGGGCTCCTGCATTTCGATCTCAGGACCCCCAGCCTCCTGGGGGGCTCTTTCCACTTTCCCTTCAGCCTGGAGCAGCAGGACACCTGCCTGAGTCCTGCCCCAAAGGCAGATGCTTACAGGGGGTCCCACCCCACAGTTTCCTCCCTTCCGATTCACAGGAAGCCAGCTACTCCCCAAGGGGTCCTCCTAGGGATTCCCCAGGCACTGCTCCACGGAGCAAAAAGCCTGCCCCATCCCCTAACCAAAGTGCTTGTTTAATTCCAACATCTGTGAAGCATCCACCGTCCACGTGCTGGCTGCTGCAGCCACCCCTCAGAGGAGCCCACAGCGCTCCCCCCACCTCCCGCCAATTCAGACTGAGGCTCCAAGTCACACCCTCCTCTCAGGCTTGACCCTTTGCTCTGCACTTGGCCACCTGGCATCTCTGCCTCACTCCCCTCCTCACTTTCTCTGTCCCATCCCTCTCCATTCATCTCTCTCCTGCTCCCCCACCTTATCTCCTAATGAGGGTCCCTTACAGGACAATGAAAATAAGAGAAAGGCAACTCCTGGCTTTCTTTCAGTTCCCTTTTAGGGAAGGGGTGGTAGGGAGCAGCCCCTGCTTGGGTGCAGGCCTGGACCAGATCCTTAGAGGAGCTCCACCCACCCTCATGGTCCTGGGACCCCAGCCCCTCCTCTGGAGATGAACCACCCGAGGTCTCCCAAGGGGCTCACACACCACAGCTCCTCTCCTCCCCCTTGCTTCGATTCTCCCCTCCTCACCACATCTTACATCCTGCACACATGGGGTTCCAGCAGGTGGAATTTGGGGTTACAGGCACTGACGGGGTCGGGGAGGGCACACTCCTCTCTGAGAAACTTCAAAACGGGCAAAGGACTCCAGCGTGCAACCCTGGGGGATGAAATCCAGGAGGCGGCAAGGCCACTGGCAGGCTGGGCTGCCAGGGCGAGTCCTCGCCTCCAGCCACGCGCCCCTCATCTGTCAAGCAGAAGGCGACAGCTCCTGCCTTCAGGTTTCCGAGCAGCTGCGTGCCTCTGCAGACCTTTCACCAATGCATATGCGGGGTCAGTGTATGCATAGCAGATACAGCAGAAAGACAGAAAGCCAGGCAGATGCAGCTGGCAGCATGGCCCCTGATAGTTCCAGAACTCTCATGCCTCACACCAGAGCCTCTCTTTGTTGCAGCAAGGATGAGTTTTTCCAGAGTCTAACTGGAGTTCCTCCTGCTGCAGTTAAGGAATACTGCCACCTTTCCCAACCTGTCTAGAAAGCAGACAGCCCACCTTAGGGTCTTAAAAACAGCCCCCAGGAACCACCTCCTGTTACCACTTTTTTGCCTCTGCCCTTCAGCCCCCCTGAGCTCAGCCACAGCTGAAGTCACTTGTCCTGTGTCCCAAGGGCTGTTTGCAGGGTGTTATCCAAGTCTGTCCTTGCCACTGGCTCCCTGGGACCCCGTGGGGCAGGCAAGTCAGGGGAATGTGTTCCTGGCTTGTACCTGACACTTCCTCTGGGTACCCGGGCCCAGGCTGGGCACCACCTTGCCCTTATAAGACTCAGCTTGTCTGGGGAGATTCAGGAATGAACCACCTCAAGGCAGTTGCTAAACATTGTGGGCCCAACAGAGAGTCCTGGGCAGGGGGTGGTCAGAGGAAGAGCAAAGTCAGGGGCGGAGGGCAAGCGGTTGATGATGGGGAGATCTAACGGGCTTCCTGGAGAAGGGGGTCTTAGACAGAAATCTCTGGAGAAGGGGTAGGAGTTGAGGTGGAGGGAGGTGATTCTTGGCAAGGGGAACATACTCCATGGGGGTAAAGGACGAAGGGACAAACCACAGTGAAGGCCAGCCTGGCAGGAATGAAAGGTGAGGATTTGGAGACAGGGAGGCTGCATAGGGTCTGCTTAACACATATGCAGCCGCCAGCTTGTCTGCACACATATTCTGGGGGAGCCAGGGTTTACAGGGCATGGAGTATGGGCAGCGCCCCGGTGGTCATGGCAGGGAGGAAGAATCCGGGTGCACAGACTAGCCATTCGGTATACAAGCACAGGTGCCCGGACCGCAGTCAGGTGGTCCCTTCCTGCCCCTGTTATAGACACACCACACACACACACACACACACTCCCCACCCCATGGGCAGGGGCAGGCATGGAGGCTGAACACAAAGCCCTGCCTGGCCCAGACCCGCAGCGCTAAACCCTTAGGCTGCACCTGGGCGCCATCTGGTGGTTATTTTGAGAACTGCACACTCTGAGGTTTCCGGCCTCCCGGAACTTTAGGGGTGTCACCCCAAGTGACACCCTTGGCCCTCACACACACAGGATCATGAATGGCCGGTCAGGACACACGGGTCTCAACTCAAATGCACACAGATCCTCACAAAAAAACTCCAGCAGATACAGTCATTACCACTCATGCTTCTTTTAACCTCTTCTCATCCAATGAAATTTTTAGGAAGTAAGGACAGAAAACCCTCTTCGCAGCCCAGCATAAACATAGCCACGGTGAATATCCTCTGCTTCCCCACTCGGCTTTGGTCTACTTTCAACACATCATTCACCTCTCCTGGTGAAGGCAGTTTCAACTCTAACTGGTACCCACATGGTCCCAGGACCTCCCCCTGTAATGTGATGTAGGCTCGGCAGTAGCGCCCCCCCCCCCCCCAGCGTGCATGCTCACACAGACACACATGTGCCCCAGGGACCACACTGGGGGACAGCACGCTGGCGGCCCATCATGAAATCCAGCACATGCTACAACCCAAGGGGCTTCCTCTCACTAATAGGAATGGTAAAATTAAACACACTCTCTTGCATTGGTTTTGTCCCCTGAGACACACAGCACATCTTCACATACACTAGCTCAAACACCGGCTATTATTCCCGCCCACCCATTATTTCCCAGATGAAGGCTCTGAGGTTCAGAGAGGTTAACTCGCCTAGGGTCACAAGACCAGGAGCTGGCTGCAGGGACCCCAGCCTTCCTCCCTTGGACTCTGGCTTGTGCTCCCTGGGGAGGTTTGGGGGCTGCCTGGAGGGCAGAGGCCCAGGGGCATTTCCAGTCCAAGAGGGATGGGCAGAGTGAGTCTGCTGAAGGCAGGGCAGGATGGATGCCTGCTCCTCACTCCTGCTCTGCACTCTCCTCCCCAGGCCCGTGAGGCAGGGACCCTTCCCTACCAAGGCTGCCACAACAGGAAGCAGAACAGAAGTGGGGTCAGTTACTCCGTGAGAGGTGAAGGCTGCTGCCGGAGCAGCCAGGGCTCAGCCCGCGTGCTCTCCAAGCTGAAGCTGCTCAGAGAAAGTCGCTGTCATTGAGGGCCCCCAGGGACTGCCAGCAGAGAGCAGGAGGACTTTGGAGGAGGTAGAAAGCCTGCCACGTGCTGCTGTGTCTGTATGTATGTGCGCATGCGCACGCTAGCTTGTTTTCCCCCAGTCTAAATTCTTGTACAGATGCAAAATGGCCACAACCCTCTCGGGGATGGCTCTAGGAAGCTAGGTAGAGGTGGATGAGGGAAGAAAGAAGCTGGAGGTGGCACCTACAATGTCCCTCCATCCTCTGAGACTGGGACACACATATATACACTCTGCAGCCTGTAGACACCCATTTTTGTGTAGACCACAAACAAGGAGAGTGTGTGAATCCTAGCAGAGAGACCTAGATCAGTCAGCAAGGGATGCGATTAATCACGGCAGACTTCCTGGAGGAGGACAATCTTGAGCCTAATGGCCTCAGGAATCTGTTAGAGAGATAAGTACCCACTATGAGGCAAGCATTGTTAGCAGCTTCGTGTGACTATCTCATTTAACACTCATAGCACAACCTTTACTTGTAGGAATTATCATTTCCCTTTTACAGATGAGGGAACTGAGGCTCAGCAGCAGAGACAAGTAAGCTGTTCAAGGTCACATAGAGCCACGCTGGAAACCTTAGCCTCTCTGGCTCCTGGGAGCACTTTCTTTCATCATCACACAAGCCTAGTGTCAGAAGCAACTAAAGTGGCCATTAGGCCCAACAAAACATGCATGCAGTTGCAGCCCAGGATTTCCTGGAGCACTGTCACGGGACAGGTGGCTGTCCCCTTGCTGCAAGGTGGCCCTGCCCCTTTTTGGAGCAGGAGCTGTTTTACATCCTATCTCCTTCCATCCACCGCTTTCCAGCCCTTTGGAGCCAATGTTCTTGTACTATGTCTGAGCACTCTGCATATTTCTACCTGAATGTCTGCATCCCTGCACGGGCCGTGGTACAGATTTCCTCTCCTGTCAACAGCAGTCAGAATCCTAAGCTGGTGACCAGAGTGGATGCTACCCTCTCCACTCTTCTGGGATCACCAGGGCCACTGATTTCCTGAGGGACAGAACAGCCTGCAGAACACACAGCCATACCACGGAGCTGGTCATTCTCACATGGATGGATCAGTTTCCTGCAGGTGACAGTCAAATCTACTGACACCTAGCTTCCTAGACCACCACATCCCACTGAGACCCCATGCCAGGGCGTCTCAAAGGCTGGTGTTCTTCCCCACCCATCACCATCATCCCCAATTTGACCAGGTGTCCTCAAGAAGAGAAACTAGGCACTTCCCATATGAATGCAGGGGGTGAAAAGGGGTGGAGTTTGCAAGTGGCTCAGGCTTCAGCTTGACATCCATGAAGCGTGCCTAGCTGAGACATCGGACTTACAGGAGGAGTGAGCGCCCCATCATGAGAGGCATTCAGGCTGGGGCTGCCATGAGATTTCTGCCAGTATCTTGGGGTGGTGAGATTGACTCCTGTCATCTTCTGAGCCTGTGATTCACTGTCACCGTTATCTCCATCAGCATGGGCACATCCTTCAAGAACCAGACATGTTTACCCTGACCATCTGGGAAAACTCAACAGCCTCTCGCCCAGAGATCTCAGTCTGGAGGGTCCTGGTGTAGACGATGGAGAGAGTGCTGACCCCTGAGGTCCACTCTCAGGCCTTTGGGGCTGGTGGACAGGAGAGGGTGCTTGACTCAGGAATATGTGTTGAATGGATGAGTAAGTGAATGAATGAGTGGTCAGCCACAAGACCACATCCCTACAGAATCCCCTCCTGGCTCCGAGGCTGCTCCCTAATTCAGGGAATTCACAGGCTCCTCCGTGAATTCCTCACCCTATGGAGCACTACCTAAAGCCTCTCAAAAAACAGAGATACTGTACTGAGGGCCCAGTATCTCTGTCACCTGCGTGAGGGACCCCAGCTCAGTCAGGGCTGAACCCAGCCCAGCTGGCAGAGGCATAAGCCCAAGAGCTCAGACAGCCACCTATCCACTTCACTCTCCAAATGGACACAGCATCTCTGAAGTCAGGAGGAATGCCCCAGCCTGGGAGTTGATTACCTTTCCTGAGCCTGCGGTTTGTAGGAGAATGTGTGCTGACATCCATCACGCTAGCCCAGAGGCCAGCATGAGTGTTATTGTGGGGTGCACTGTATGGGGAAAACAACAGGACCCCCAGAATCCCAAGTCACTGGGACTCCTGAGGCTGGGACGGCTACACCTTGGGAAGCTCTCAGTGTAGACCTTCCCATCAACTCCCCTCCCCACTCCCTCCTGCCAGATATTCAGTCACTGGCCAGAACATCACCTCGTGTCCACACAAAATACCTCAAGGAAGAAAACTTCCAAGGCTTTGCACACATGTGACTCCACACCCAGGCACACATGTGTCCATGTGTCCAGGTGCAAGGACCCTCACAGCCAAGCTCAGACCAGCTCCCTCCCAAGGTTCAGCAGAAGTCGCCGTGTTCCAGTAAAGGGATCCGTTTTGGGGACAAGTGCCCCCCTCCCCCACATGGAGGGAGTGGTTTGGCAGCAGGGTGAAATTTATCATCATTATCCTAATATCATCTCCAAGCTCGACAGTGGCAGCAGCTAAAGAAAATACCAAGGCTTAACTTGGGGCACGTGGGAGAGCAAGGCAGAAGATAGGAAATATGATTTACGATGGAAATCAACGCAATCATAATACTCTGTGCTTGTGAAATTGGGCTGTGCCACCCATGCCCACAGGCTCGCTTCAGCTCTGCCTGTCAGGGTGTTGGGGACCCTGGGGGCTGGGGCCAGGGTGGGTGGAGGGACCCAAATGATTGGGATACTGCCCAGCTTCTCTGCCTGCCTTCTGTGGGGGCAGTGGTGTGCGGGGCACGGTCTAGAGAGGCAGATGGGAGAAAGAAAATTAACCTATATCAAGCCGGGTCTTGAGCACTTTTGCCCACAGGACTTGTTCTGCTTGCAATACTACCCTGCGAAGGTAGAGAATTCTATCCTGCATTTTCAAGTCCATGAAACTGGAGCACAGAGAGGTTAAGCGACTAAGTTAAGGTCACACAGCTAGTCATGGTAGAGATGTTCCCATAATGTCACATGAACTGAAAGGCTGTAGAGGGCTGCTATGTGGTTTGAAGGGTCCCAAGAAGGCTGCACCTCACCCAAAACATCCCCGTGCCGCTCCCAACATCCAGAATTCCACTGTTAACAACATCCCTTTGAAGCCATATCCTATTAGTATTAATTAAATGTGGTGGTGATGGTGACAATAAGAGTAGTGCTGACAATGGCAATAGTGGCTGGTGGTGATGGTGACAGTTGTGGCAATGGTGATGGGGATGGCTTTCAGACATGTTTGTCACTCACATAGGGCAGGGACATCAGGGTAAAATGCAGTCAGGCACTGTAGGTGATGCTGGAGAGAAACTTACTTCTATTTCACAACTTTTCTAGAAGAACCGAACCAAGAATTCTGCACTGTGGCCCGGGAGACTCAGAAGTGCGTGGAGCAATCTTTCTTCCTGATAGATTCCAACATGAGCATTCTTTCTGTCACTGAGTGGAAAATCCCTTCACCCTGTGACAAGCCATTTGTGCTAAAGATGTGGCAGGAAGCGGGGTGGAGGGTGATGGAAAAATGATTTCCAAGGATCCCCCACCTGAGCTCCTGCCGTCCTGGGGGAAGAAGCAGGAGTAACCGAGGGAGTGTCCTTGCCCGTCTCTTTCTCCCTAAGTCCTCTGAGGACAAGGCAGGGTTTACATCAAAGGGAGGAGTGAAGGAATGCGTGAAGGAATGAATGAATGCTGTCAGGAGCAGCTTCCTCCTGGTTGAATTCACAGGCAGGGAATGAAATCAGACCCTGGTAGAGTGGCCTTAGGGGAGCCAGGTCTCTGGGGAAACAGGAAACAGGCTGACCGAGAGGGCCTTTGGGAGGGCGCAGGCAGAGTTCTGCCCCAGGGACGCTCTGAGGCCAAGACATCGCAGGAAGGAGTCTTACTTAAATCGGGCTCTGAAGGTGGGGAGAATCCCTAGGGGGAGGCGTGGAGCTCAGGATGGTGGTGGTGGGTCTCCCCAGTCTCTCTCCTTCTGTGTGGACATCAGGGACCAGGCCGGCTCTCCATCCTGTCCACCAGACCGGGGGCCACTTCACGCCCCTTTCTAATCAGTCCTCTGAGCCACTAAAGGAAGATAGACAGAGGTGATGCCGCATAAGCAGAAAGGGATGCAGAGAGAAGAAAGATACCGGACAGGCCAATAGACCCCGCCAGGCCAGTGAGCCGGGGGGAGACAATGAGATGGAGAGAAATGAAGCGGGACTCCGCCCCGAAGACTGGGGTTGCGGGGCGGGTCCGGAGGGTCAGCCAAGGCGGGGGAAGAGGGGTCGGGGCGTGACAGCTCTGGCATTTCGAAGGGCACCCGGGGGCCAGAGCCTGCCTTGATGAGACCTCAGGAGCTCGATAGACTTTCCAAACCTAATTAGTGTTTAATGTTCTGGAGAGATGCTGCATCCGCCGGCCGCACCATGCCGTCCGGCTTCAGAGTCTTAATTAACCTTTAAGGAGATGATCCGCCCTTACCGCCTCGGGAGGCCACGTCCACCCCCATCTGCGCGAGCGCCGGGGCCCTCGGCTCTCTGGGCGCACGGCCCCGCGCAGGAGTCAGAGGGTGACTCCAGCCACCTGCTTTGAAGTAGGCTTTCAAAAATGCTCTGGGGCACTCATTCCACCCAGGCTACTAACTCAGAACCACTGCAAGTCGAGGGGAGGTAGTGTTGTGGACACAGAGGGTAAAGGAAAGGAGAGACACAGACACCTGCCGCAGCCGATAGGGGGGCACAATCTGGCAGAGAGCCCTCCAGTGAGCAAGGCCGCCAGGGGCAGAGGTGTGTGACGCCACGTGTGAGGAGGTGGGCTCTAGCCTCTGGGCGGGAGGAGGCCGTGAGGGGTCCCCAACGGCTCCTGGTTCAGAATCATCTTGCTTTCTGTGAAGAACATGGGATGAGGCAGAATAGGGGGGATATTCCAGGTAGAGGACAGTAGTGCCTGGAATAGGGTTGGACTCCAACCTGCGGGCGCAGAAGGTATTGGAGGATGTGAGCCAGGCCACTGGGCAGAGGCAGTGACGTCTCTAAAGCCAGATCACCAGGGGTGGAGTCAGGTTTTGGGCTGGAGGTCACACACACCTGTGGGACAGCCAAGGGGGAAAGACCAAGAGGATCCAGAATGCAAGGGGAAAGAGGGTGGGAATGGCGATCAGGATTTGGGGGTTGTCTCCCTGGGGTGCAAGTTGAAGAGAAGGGGATGGGCAAAGTCTCTGAGGGGAGAGGGTAAGGGGCCAGTGGCACCTGGGAGAGCGCCCCCCCTTTCAGGGGACAGGGACTGACAAGCAGGAGAGCACAGGCAATTTGGTAGAGGAGGGCACAGTGCAGGCAAGGAGGGGGCAGAAGCATGGAGAGTGAACTCATGCACTCCAGCATCCCACCCCCACACACCCACACTTACACGCACACACTGACAAACATACACACCACTCACACCGCCCACTCCCTCCGCACACCCACAATCTTCCATACACACTCACACATCCACCCCCCACCAGGCACTCCAGCCCTCACCCACACGCGATCACACTCACACCTAAGCCTGACACACTTGTGGGCAGTGCCTGTGACGCAGAGACCCTGGCATGTTCCAGGAGGAGGGCCATGATCGATGCTTATTAATGAAGCTGCCCCGGAGATGGCTAACTGATGGCGGTGTGCAGCTATCGTCTGGAATTTATCATGATTCATCATTTAGCCTGTTGGAGGCTGGAGAGCTGTGTTAATTAATGCCAGGAAAACAGACTTGGACGACCTGGCGGTGCAGCCTCATATTAGAAAAGGGAAAGCAAGGGGCAGAGGGAGGCGGGGGTTGGGGGAGGGAGGGAGAGAGAGAGAATGTTTAAATCTAAAGCCCAGAGACAAAACACATTCCGAAAAGCAGTGCTATTTCTAAGATGACTCAGGTTTGCGCTTGGCCAGCATCCTCGGGCTGTGGTGTGGGATTAAGAGCGATTTCCTCTAGATTTGTCATTGATGTGGTGTGGGCTTTGTTTTTCCCTTTAACTTGCTTGGGGACTGTCCCTCCAGGCCTGAGCCCCATTAGATGAAGAGGAGGGGTCCTGGGTTGAGGGAGGGCAGTGGGAAAGGCACTCTCCTGGTCATGGAGGGGGCTGAGTCCAGAGTCCAGGGCAGCCTGGTGGGGCAGGTGGTGGGGGAGGGCTGAGCACATGTGACTCGGGGGAGGCTGAAGGGGGATGGACAAAAGGATTCAGGATGGTGGGCTGTGGGTCACAGAGACAGGGGGCTCTGTCCAGCCCTGCTCATTCCTGCCCACTGGCTAAGAGGCTCAGAGTCTAAGTCAGGAAGGCAGTGGTCCCCCTGTGGGCTGGGAAAGGTCAGACCCAGCTGGAGAAAGCCCCCCTGAGGCCCGGAGCCCTGCAGCCAAGGGTCCTGTGAGGTGTGAGTTCCCAGGGGAAGGCAGCAGTTTGGTGGGAGAAACCTGTTCTCGGGTCTGCATGGCTGGAAGGTGGGCTTGCTTGCCATGTGGAGCTCTGGAATCAGAGTTGATGAAAGGAAAGGGAAGGGGGGTTTGGGGCTGGAAACACTTCATCTCTTGTCACTAGAGCTGGCCAGAATGGAGCTGGGATGTCCCGGGCAGGAGGGAGCCCTGTCCCCACCACTGTAGTGTGGGAGCAGACACTGACCGGCCACCACCTGGCCGCCTGGTCTAGGAAGGAACTTCCACATAGTGGGTGGTGGGTCCCTGACACATGCAGGGCTAGGGGGCTGGGCACTGGGGATCGGGGCATCATGCCTGGCTGGGGGCCAGGAAGGGTAGGCTAGGACATTTCAGCAAAGCCTTTCTACAGACCAGGTGGTGAGCTCCTGGAGGGAAGGGCCACGTCATTCTGGTTTGCTGTGTTGTCCTTATGCCAGGGAACAGGGCACAGAGAGGGCAGAGCTGGGGCAGGTGGAATGAGGTGTTGAGGGGGACAAGGAGCGGGGAGAGGAAGGGAGGGGAAAGGAGGGAGAACATGGCTGCCACTTGTTTACTGAGCACTTACTAGGTGCCTGGCATGGGCAAAGCTTTTCCAGAGCCGTCACATTCAACCCTCTGCACATCCTCCCAGGGGATATGACTCTAAGAGGTCAGGTAACTGACCCACCTTATGTGCACATGTTTGTGGCAGAGCTAGGGCTTAAATCCAGGCCTCCTAACTAAATCAGGGCTCGAATCATCCTGACTTATCTATCCACTGCTGTTTAAAAAAACAACTCACACCCCCACCCTGAAGAGGGTTAGTGACCCAGCCTGGCCACGCAGCCTAATGAGTTTCCTTTCCTCGGCAGCAGATCTTAATGAGGACCACAAGGGTCCTCCCACCTTTGCCAGGGCAGTGCCAGCGTGTTGGTGGGAGACGGTAGGACAGGCGTGGGTCTTGGAGACAAAGAGACAGGCTACCCCTGTCCGCGTGGACCTCAGAAGCCCTGACTGCTAGGTAGGGGCTGAGCCCAACTGCGCTATTCATCTCGGAGATTTCTCACTGCGTCCCTCCCCTCCGCCTTACCTGCTGCGGCTCCGAGAAGCACCTACCCACACAGCTGGAGCCCAACCCCAACCCCGTGGCAGTGGGGGGAAAAGGAAAACTAAAAAGCTGACCTGGGGATCCCTCCCTTCGGGAGACAAGTAGAAGAGACCTTTGATGGGCCCTGAGGGGAGGGGCACCCCCTTTGTTTGTGCCCAGTGAGTTGGGGGAAGCATTCTGTAAACTTCGATTCCGTAGAGCAGAGCGGGTGGAGACTCGGAGTAGGAGAGCAAAGAGAGGAAAGCGGAGAGTGGGACGGGCAGGGCCACCCAGGCAGTCCACCAATAGGCACCGCCAGCGCAGCCCGCTGTTTGCTGGACACTGCAGAGCAGAACAGCCTGTTGCATAGCAACTGCCTGGGGCCTGTCTGCGGGGCTGGACCACGGAGGATGTGCGGGCTCAGAGGCCCCCGTGCCCCACCTTGCCTTCTCACCACAGGCACAGAGCTCTCCTCCCCTCCTGCCTGCGGATGGGGAGGGGACCAGATACCAAGATCCTGCTGGCTGTTCCTGATCTAAATATTCACACACACACACACACACACACACACACACACACACAGACACCACATACCCGAAACGGCTCCACTGCCCTGTGTACATGCTGCCCCCTTGCTCTTTCTAAACATGGCCCGAGTGGGATGCCACTTCTGCCCCAAACTGCCAAGGGACATCACTGCCCACAGCACAGGCCCCCTTTCTGGGGCCACACTAGGCTCCCCTGCCTCCACCTAACCTGCCTGCACATCACAATCTGATACTTTCCTGCCCCTCTCTGGCCCTTCCCTCAACTCACACACGTTGTCTGTGGTTACTCCTGCCCCTGAACGCCCTCCTCTCCCCACCCTACCACCTCCCCAGCCGGCCACATCCTACCCACCCATGTGCTTGCTCGCCTGGCTCACTTGGCTTCAGAGAAGGGGAAGGACATGAGCCATGTCATGTGTTCGGCGCAAGATCTGGAGCTTGGGAAGGACATGAAAACTGTCGCCTGCCGTGGTCCCCCCTGCCTCTCTGTCCTCCATCCATACACACGGCTGAGCCCATGCAGCTCCACATACTCTCCCGTCCTGACTCAGTGCCAGCAGGCCCGGGCTGGTTGGGGGTCACGCCTAGTTGTGAAGACTGTTGGGCATCTATGCTGCGTTCTTCCCTTCACTCCCTCGGGGGCCATGTTAGACGGCAGCCAACCAAAGCGAGTCCAGAGGCCGTGACTGGCAAAGTGACAGGTGTGATCGGGCAGACCCATCCCAAGGTTCCGCTGGAGGAGGGCACAAGAGCTAGGACTCTGCTCTTCAGACAGATGAGAGGAGGTGAAGAATGAGAGGGTGAGGGTGAGATGTCTCTGTGGGTGACCCGGAGGTGACCTCAAGTGTTTTGCCAAGGGACAGGCCCAGGGCCTTGGCTGGCAGCCAGCCACCTCAGGGCCAGGGACAGCTCCGAGCTGGACCGTCTGAGCTGGGCCATCTAACTGAGGAGAGGGGTGAAGAGCTGACAGGCCTACACGCCTGACCCGACAAGCGTCAGATGGCCTCCTGGAAGCGGGGAGTGGGAGGAGAACCAGATTTATTAAAAATCTTATCTGGAGGGTTTGCATTTCAATGGGCTGTGGATTTGCATATTTTAACAATAACCTCCGGGTTCTTCTGTCTGGTGTGCGCTCACTGATGTCTCTCTAAACCGTGGTCACTGCTTCAGTAAACCCTTCCTAATCTGAAGGTACAACAACACCACTTTGCTGGAGGAGGGAGGCTTAAAGGGCCATTCTCCCTGGATCAGGAGCAGGGCTGTTCAGCACGTGACCACTTCTGGCCTCTGGACACTCCTGCCCTGGCTGAGGCAGGAGGGGACAGTGTCCGTGACAGGTGCAATAGAGGATTCAGTCATCCGTTTGGTCAGTGAGCATGTATTGAATACCTACTGTGTGCCAGGTGCCACGCCCGATTCTGGGTGTACAGTGGGAACAGAACAGGTGTGGGCCTACCCTCTTAAAGAGGAGACGTTATGAGGCAGGGTATAGCTCAGGGGTAGAGTGTGTGCTTAGCATGAAAGGTCCTGGATTCAATCCCCAGTACCGCCATTAAAAAATAAGTATATAGATAAATAAACCTAGTTACCCCCTCAAAAAAAAAAAGACATTAAACAAATCTACAAGTTGGGGAGCATAATGGTTCATATCTATCCCAAGTTGTGGCAAGGCAATGAAGGAAAGAATGGGGAGCTTAAAGGGACCCCTAATTTATTTCTATTGCAAGGTCAGTGGGAAGTCCAGATGAGATGGAAGCATGGAAGATGGCCTAGCAGGACAGAGAGCAAGGGTGCTGCACCCACAGGCAGCCTGGGGACCTGCTGCTCACACCCTGGGAGCAGCGCCACCAACCGGCCTGGCCAGGGTTGCCTCGGGGTCCAGCTGGTGGTCAGGGGGCTCCAGCAAAGGCACGTGTCACTCTACAAAGGTTGCTGGGCTGTCTTTGGTCAGGACTTTATGATGACAGCAAACGGGATTCCTTGAACATTTCACCCCTCTCTTTGGAGGAAGCCATGTGCAATTTATTCAGGAGGTGATTAAAACAATATCTTTACAACAAGCTACAAATAATGCCCCTGCCTCTGCCATCCCCCCTTCGATCCTTTCTCTCTCAGGGACGGTGGAAGCCCAGGGGCAGGGGTTCATCCTTCCCGCCCCAGGTTACTTAGGGCCTACCCTCCACAGGCCTGGGAATCCAGCAGGGCCTGGGATTCAGAATCTGCCCTCCTGGAGGTTTAAACAAATAATTTCTCCATTAATTAATTTGTTCATTGTGATTTGCTAAGTGCCGTGAAGGCAAAATCCTGGGGGAGGGCAGGGTCGCGGGAGAGCCGCCCACCTGTGGTTCCCACGATCTCATTGGTGAGTTCTCATCACCACTGGCCTTTTATACCAAAGGATGGAAAACTTCAGTCTATCTTCCCAAAATTGCCCAAAGTTCATTTTTAAAAGCTGAATCTTGGAGTAACCATCTCTCTGGAGCTGGAGCTTGTGCACGGACCAGAGAAATGCTGAGAACACAAGATGGTCAAGGAAATGTCTGATGCCTGGAGCGGGTGGCTGGAGAAGAGCTTCCAGGGTGAGGGAGACCCAGAAAGGCATCGTGTTCAGGGCAGCTTTGTGGGCAGCACCCCTTGTGCTGTCACACAGGGCCCCACCCTCAGAAGACTCCCATTCCCTTCTCTGCAATTGCCACCTTGAAATTGTCAAAATTTTATCTTTGAATGTGTGTTTCATAAGTGAAGTCCATGGCATGAAGGAGCCTGCATAGGGGGCTTGGGGCCTCTGCTTATGAGTGGTTCTGCCTCCCACCACCTGCCTGCTTGATCCCTGCACATCCCGGGCCCCACATGCAGTCACTCTGCCCTCCAGGCCAGCCAGCAGTGGGGTTTAGGGAGGGTGGGGTCAGGCTCACTCTCCCCGTGGTACCCCAGGCTGGCAGCGCTGTGGATGTCTGTCTGGACAACAGATGCCCTGTCTTAGAGGAGGTGAGACTTGTAGATACCTAATGCGTCCCTGGAACAGCATTTACTATACTCTTGACAGTCGTCTGTCCACTGTGTGTTAGGACAGGTTGGGCATGGGCACAAGTGAAGCCTGGCTTGACTCCCCGGGGCCCACCCTCAGCTGGGTTGTAATGGATCAGTCTGGAGTCAGTGGAAGGCAGTGGTCCTCAGGCCCAGCCCGCCTCCCCTGTTGCAGGGCAGGGTTCTGGGTACCTGTGAGGGTCTCCATGTCTGAAGGGACCCTCTCTTGCTCCTTAACCTTCCTGAGTCTGGCTTGCATTCCTCCCCTCCCGCCAGCTCAAGGTACCCTCCAGGCATGAGCCACAAAAAATGAAGGGTGTAATTTTGGTGATTCTGCACAGAAGTTAAATGTTCTGCTATTTGCATTTAAACCTGGCATCACACAAAATCAAGAAGAATGGTAGAATACATGCTAATAATTTAAAATTTATATGTTTCTTTCCTTAAAATGACATCAAATAGCAAATTAAAAATACCATGACAAGTTAAGAAAGGGAGACCGTGGAAGAAAGTGGAAGCTTTATATTTTAGTGCTTTAATGATGTTTTTTGAACAAGTGGCCCTGAAATTATGTCTCCCTTCCCAGAGCAGCAGTGCCGCTGGGGTTAGGGCATGGATGTGCCAACGGGCCCCAGCACACAGGGTCTGCTGCTTCACTATTTCCATGACCATGGTGTGTGCTGCGGTGGGGGGCACACAGCATAAAGCTGAGTTCTCTTAGCGGGGATGAGAACAAACAGTGGGGACAGATGAAGAGCAGGGGCCAGGCTCTTCGCAAGCACCCCCAGGGGTGGGTGGGCGCAGGGAGGTGAGAGCTGCCTCCAGTGAAGGCTGCAGGTTTGGACAAAAAGAAGAATCAGTATTCCCAGATACTTCGTGGCTTGGGAAGAAGCAGAGCCTTCTGGTAAGCAGGGAGCTGGGTGTCACCAGGCACTCACACATCCCAAAAGGAGCCAGAAAGGACCCTTGGCTTTGATGTTTGGATGTCCACCCTAGAATTACACCAGGGGGCGCAGCTGCTGGCTGAAGAGCGCTCTGGCTATCTCCATAGGCCACCACCGTGGCCACCCTGCCACCCCCAACCATCCTCCCCCTCCCTTGGCCCCAGGCTGGGCATCGGTCCAGAAATTCCTGAGGCATTTCTTGGTCATGGATTAGAAAACAACGTGGAAGCTGGCATTTGCTGGGAGCCTGCTATGCAGGAGGCACGGCTCTAGTCTCCTCCCTCATCCTGTTTAATCCCAGTCCCCGACCTGAATGAACTCTGTTATGATGTCTGTGATGTCACCCAAGTACTGTTCAAGTGTGGGCATGGGCGGGCTTGCACACAGGGGTGTGTGTGCACACACACACACACACACACACACACTCCAGGGGAGCTCAGCTCTGAGTTAGGGTCTGGGGATCTGTGAGTAGAAAGTCAGGCTGCTGATCTTGCTTGAGAAACAATTGTCTGTCTGTCTCAGGCTGTGACACACACGGGCGCACATGAGTGAGAGAGGGAGAGGGAGAGAGAGAGAAGTGGCAATAGGGCCCGTGTGACCAGGGGGCTGAGAGATAACCGAGGAAGTCTTGTTGGAAGAGCGGGAAGTCTCATGGAGCGAGAGGACGATTTGGATGGCCATTGAGGAGTGACAGGGGACTTTCCAGGCTCTTTTCTCTCTAAGACAGCTCTGGCTTAGCAACCCTGGGGCTGGGTGTGAAGCAGAGGGCTTGGGTTCCTGAGAAGACAGGTGGGGGGGGGGGCCAGCTCCCAGGAAAGGACCCCCAGTGATCCTGTGTGCAGTGAGGGCTGTCCCGAGTGAAGCAGGGCAGAGCTCTGGATGTCCCCAGGGCTTTCTACTGCCCACACTGGCTTAGGCAGGTGCCAGGCAGTGAGGGACGGAGGCAGGCTCAGGCCCCATAAACCTCCATGCCAGCCCCTCAGAAGGTGGCAGCATCAGAAGGGAAGCCAGGTGAAGCCAGTCCCTTTCTGGTCTGGTAGCAGAACACATCTGTGCACTCCAGGGCCAGGGGCCCCTCTGCCGGCTGTCCCAGCTCTGGTGGGGTGCTCATTCCAGCCTCAGGGAGCCCCTCGCAGGGTAAGGGAGAAGAGACAGAAAGGAAAATGGCTTTCACCCAGGAACAAGCCCAGGAGCATGGTCCAGGTTATACCAGGAGGGCAAGGAAAGGGGTAACTGGAGACACCAGGGTTAATGGGGACCAACTTCCCTGCTGGAGAGGGAGGCCCCTGCACCTGCCCACAGAGACCTGCAGAGGGAGGGAGATGTCACCCAGGGAACTGAGATGGGAGGGAGGGGGTGTGGGAGGGGGAGAGAGAATCAAGTCAGAGCCTGCTGGGCTGTCCGTCAGTCTGTCCATCTGCCCACTGGCCACAGGCCTCTCCTTCCACTGGGAGCCACACTGGACGGACAGGTGAAGCCTTTGGACCAGCTCAATCATCATATTTATTCTAATTGTATTGTAATCGTCCCCAAGGAGCCTGGTTCAAATGAGCTTGACATTATTAAAATTTTAATGCCCAGTTTTCATAGCTGAATGAATATTTAAAGGGTATGTCCCAGCTTAAGTTATGATGATGAAGAAATTAATGGAATGTCTTGTTTAATGCATGGATATGTGTTGACGCAAAAAGTGGCAGAGATGGGGAGGGGGAGGGAGGCAGAGCTGGAGCAGAAGGGGCCGGGGAGGGAAGGCGCCCCCGCCGCCCGCCCGCCACCAGCTGGCTGTGCGCTGTAGGCAGCAGAGAGGACGCCGGTCCTGGGCCAGGACCGCTTGCTCCCACTGAGGGGCTCCGGGTTGGAAGCAGGAACACAGCCGACAAGAGTTAGCGTTGTCCCTGAAGCGCTGACCCCAGAAGCCTGAGGGTGACTTTAGGGAGCTGTTCCTGACCCGGGGAAGGCAGCCCAGGTCAGGCGCCTGGGGTCACAACCTGGGCTGAAGGCCACAGCGGCGCACCGTATGCTGATGACCCAGGCCCTCCCAGAAGGACAGCATAGTGGCTGAGAGGGACAGCAGGACAGAGCAAGAGATGGGTTAAAGGTAAAGGCACAAAGAAGTGAGCTCCAGGGTCCTCAAAGCTCAGTGTTTATCTGCAGGGGATCCCCAGGGGCTCATGGGACTGAAAGCTCCTGAGACCATGGCCAAAGTTAGAAGAAAGTCAAGGAGATGGCACATGGCCCTCCCACCTTCCTGCCAGGATCCTCCCTCCCCGCCCTCATCGTTCCTGCCTCACTGCCCATCTCTGCAGCCTGGCCTGGCCTCCTCTTTCCAAGACAGAAGCAGGCCTTGGTGAGGCTGGATGGGTCTGGAGTCTGGAACAGGGAAGAGAGGCACTGAGCAGAGGAGGGAGATGTCCCTTCAGGCCCAAGGCATCTGTGTAGAGCCTGCTCACGCTAAGAAATCTTCCCCACCGAGCCTGACACTTTATTTCTGCTGAGAATTAAGAAAGCACGGGCCGTATCTTCTCTCTCCATCCAGCCCAGCACCTCTCTGACAGCCCCGCAAAGGCTGTCTGGACACTGACCATCCCTAGATCATGATGGGACATGAAATACGACCCCAGGAGCCACGGGTGCACGGGAACTAAGTCAGTTTGGCTCCAGTGTGGGTGCCCAGCCCATGGCTGAGGGCAAGCGGGAGGCTGGATGAGCCGCTGGGTCGCTGCTGCCAGGAAGCCCAGCACGAGCTGTGGACGAGACCTGGGCGCACCGTCCAGGGCTGGCCTGGTCAGGGAGGGCTGGGGGGAGTCAAGCCTGAGTCCGTGAGCCTGGGCTGGGCATTCACGAATGCCCAGGTAGCAGGGACAGTAGGCTGGAGGGTGGTTGGCTGCCTGAGGGTGGGGTGCCCCCAGGGGTGGTAGGCTCCATGCACAGGCAGATTCCACTTGCCTTGTTTAATTTACCATGGAAGATGGGCCTCAGCAAAACAGCGAATTTCTTCCCCAGTCCTTGTCAACGCACAGGGCTCACCCCATCTGCTCTTACATAGAGGCTTGACGTGAGCCTCAGAAGCAAGGTGCTGGGGGATGAGTCCTCCCAGGGTCCCTGCCATGCATCCAGACAGCACCCCTAAGCATTCAGGGTCGGCCTGGGCATGCTCTGGCCCCAGGGATGGAGCCCCCTCTGCGGTCTCCTCCCCCCTCCCTCATCCCACCCAGCTGGGTCTGGTTCACACTCTCTGCCTGCCTCACCCCACCCTCAACCCCACTCCCCACACTTCTGCTTTGAACTTTCCTGGACCCTCCCCGAGGCTCCCAGCATCTCCTGAACAGGTAGGCAGGTGTCAACAGTCCTGGGTTCCTCTGGATCGCCTTTTACCGCCTGTGTGCCCTCAGGCTAGTTTCTTGCCCTCTCTGAAACTTCACTTCCTTGGTTAAAGGTAAAGATTATCTATTTGCATAGGGGAAGAGATGACAATCCAACAATATACTATTTTAGCATCTATTCGTGTTCCTGTAGGTGGAGCAGTTGTACATCTTTTGGGGGACCTGAGTGTCCCCCTTGCAACTCAGTTCCATCCTTGATTGTACCTTCTGTATGGAAAAGGGAGACATCCTGCAGGACCCCTCCCACTGGAGTACCAGGAAGGCTTCATGGTCAAGGGCCAAGGGCTGGTGGGGGTGTGGGAGAGGGGCTTGCAGGCCAAGGGGAGGAGGCACTGGGGACGTGGGGGTTGGAATGATGCAAGAGGGGTGGGGGCCAAATTTGGGGGACTAGGATGAGGAGCTTGTATTTGATTCGGTGGCCCAATCTCCCCTCTTCATATAGATGTCTTCCCCCGACCTCCTCCCTTGGCCCCCTCCTCCCAGAGCAGCTTGAGTCAAGCGAGATGAAATACAGGAGGGCCAGTCCACCCTTGTAATGTTAGCACCGTGCCTACCCACTCCGGCTGCATCCCAGATCTGCCACTCCTTGGAGCCTGGCTTCTCATTAGCAAGTGAGAGATAGTAATCCCTCCCTCAGAGAATTACAATAATTACATAAGCAAGAAAGCTGTAGAAGTACACCCAGGGGAATAGTGCAGCTTTGGGGGAGGCTCAGAGGAAGGGGTCAGAAGGGAGGACAAGGGCTGACTGTGCCTGGGACAGCGTTGGGCGTCCAGTCTCAGAAGGCGCAGAACGGGAAACTGGGAGTGCCCTGGTTCCCTCTGGGAGCCCTTCTCCTGTGACAGATGTCTGCTCAGTCTTCTGGACTCAAGGACTAGAAAGGAAGTGGTTTATAGGGTAGCCAGGGCCCCCTAATTGAAGCTGGGAATTTCCTTGCACCCCTCTTCCTTCTCCCTGTGATTAGAACTTCCCGTAAACGCACAATGTCCTCTGCTGGCAGAGCTCACATACAAAGTGTTTTCCTTCCCCTCAACTCTGGAAGAGGTGCCAAGTGGAGACCTCCGGGCAAACAGTGGTACCAGGGCCCCATCTCAGTGGACGTCCCCCATCGTGTCCTGTCTTGCCCCCTGGCCACCTGTGCCTCCTTCCCTCTGCCCCAAGCCCTACCTCCCACCTCTGTTCTTCCTTTTGGTGTCTCTGCCCTTCCTCTGGCCTCATCCTCACCTTGCTGAGTCATGGGAACCCACACGCCCCCACCCAGTCATCTTGACGCAGCCAAAACTCACTACGAATCCTAGACCAGAAGGAAGCTTGTGACTGGCTGGTCCAGCCTCCAGACACGAGGAGAACTGGCAACAAAAGATCACCTGGTGCGGGATGCAAGCCCAGAAATAGCCCTGGCAGACTCATGCTGCCATGAGGTGGCCCTGCCTCCGCCCCTCCATCTATAAAATGGGGGCATTCAGGACCTGCACCCCCTGCCTCTCAGGCTTGGTTTGTGAGCAAAATGTAAATGGGATAAGGGATACAGGAGGTATGAGACCAACCAAAGCACAAAGCCAAAGCACTACCATTCCATTTGCGTGATTCCTACCATTTTTATTGTTTGAAATATCTTGGGCCCTCAGAGCCTGAGAGCCCACCCCGTGCCTGGGTGGCAGGAGGATTAAAAACCAGCTGCGGAGCCCAGGATGCTTGGAGTTCAGAGTCCCCTAGTGGCCCGAAAGGGGCATTGAAATGGGTCCTTCAGAGAGGCCGGCAGCTGGGAGGCTGGGGGAGGAAGACGGTGCCCTGGGGTTCCCCTAGGGCCCAGATGCCACTGGAGACAAGAAGCTGTGCCCATCCGCACACCCCCTGCAGGGACAGCTTGGCTACAGTCAAGAGCCCCAGCCCTGAGCTCTGCTTCAATCAGGAACCTCAGGCACCCTGGGACCCACAGCCACATCCGTGAGGTGGTGCAGGGGTGGGGCGCAGCTTGCTGCCAGGCCCCAACCTGAGTAGGAGTCAGTCTGCAGCCAGAGACCAGCTCATTTAGGCAAAGTCAGCTGTCTTCAGTGAACCAGGGCGGGCCAGAGAGGCGCTCGGGGGACACCCCAGACTCTGATATCACAGTTAGCAAGAGATGCTCAAAGCTGGGAGGGGGACACCACGGGGTTTGCAGTCCTAAGAAACTCTCCTGAAGTCACGGGGCCCTGAGGACTGCATGGGCGAGGGGAGACAGTGGGGGTTTAGGGAGGACCTGCACCTCTGCAGCTGTCCCGGTGCCCCGTGTGCAGGTGCACGTGTCAGTGGGTGTGGTCTGTGTGCTTCGGACCTGTGAACACCAGTGTACCTTTGGGTGTGGGTGGCAGGACACCAGCCTGCTCTAACACTGCCCTCGTCTCTGCTCTGTAGCAGATGAACCGGCCGATCCAGGTGAAGCCTTGGACAGTGAGAGCCGAGGAGGTAGTAGCTGCCTGCGCCAGCCCTCTTCACGTGAGGGCCCACTTGTCTCTGCCCCTCCCCCTCCCCCTCCCTCCCTCCTCTGATGCAGAGATGCAGCGACTCCCTGTCACTTCCTCCTGCCCCCTGGGGACCTTGTGGCTGGGGGTTGGGACAGGGATTTGGAGTTTTGGGTGACTGGGGTGGGGACACAGTGAAGAAGAGGGGAGAGAATTGGGGTCTGCCAGAGGGTGGGGTTCCTTTTTTTCCATGAATTAATGAGTAGTATGTCCTGGGCACTCCTCTGCCCTCTTTTGGACACCCCAAAGAGTGTGCCCACCTCCATGTCACCAGGGAAAACCCCACTGTGATGGAGCAATAGAAAGGGTGCCAGGCCAGGAGGAAAGAAATGGGTTGCAGCCCTTCCCTGGGAAGGCTCAGGTCAAGGGAGGGCTGCCCATCCGGGCCTGGGACCGCTGAGGTCAAGATCCTGGAGCTACATACAGGCAGACAGGGAGGTGTCTGGAAGGGGACAGAGCAGGACGACATAGCCTCACCCGTAAACTCAGGCCCTTGACCTGAGGGGACTGGAGTGTGGCCACAGGTGGCCAGCCTGCCCCTGGGACCTATGGTCCCTCCAGCTCAGGCCACTGCCCTCTGGGCCACAGCAGGGCCTTGACCTGGGCACAAGGCCTCTATGGTTCTGGGGCCCTCCTGACCCAGGCTTGAATGCCACTCGCCAGAGCTAGTGTCCTGGTGCCTCCTGATGGAGCCTCACCCCCCAGGGCACAGGCATGCCTCCCTGTGGCCCTTTGAGAGTTTCCCATCATGAGGACAACAGAGGTGGCTCAGTTGAAGAGTGAAACAGTTCGGGGGTGAAGGGCTCATGCTGCGTGCTCCTGCCCCTTTCCTGGCTGTCTAGTTACTCAGTTTCTCTGCTCACAGAGGCTCCTCAAACTCCCACGGCCGGGGACCCCCTGCCCTGGCACGGAGAGGAGTGGGGTCCAGCCTCACGCAGGCTTCCCCTTGGTGGCATGGGACAGAGGCAGGGCCTCTCCTGGAGACTGTGTCGAGGAAGCAGGCTGAGCAGGACTTGGGGCCCTGGTCACCCCGTTATGCCATGACTCACTGGCAATCCCTGTCCATGTGGCAGGGCCAGGAGGCAGTGGAGACCCCATCCCTGGTGGGGAGAATGCTCTCAGGTGTGGGGAGGTAGCTCAGAGAGGAAGTGGCACCACAGTCCCAGAGGAGGGGGTCCCGAGGTAGGGGCGGCCAGAGACCTTGAGGAGGTGTCACCTGAGCTGCCTTGAAGGAGGGGACATTCCACATCTGGAAAAGTCGGGGAGGCATGAACAGCGCCCCATGGAGGGAGGCCCCTCTGGTGCAGAGCAGACAGCTCAAAGTCCTGCCAGTTCACTCAGAACCCGAGAGGGGTGGAGGGAAGCCCTCTGCCCAGCGAGGTCGCGCCGAGCGCCAACGCAAACCATTTCTCCCTTCACTTGCCTTGGAAGCAAAAGCTCTGTGACTCCAAGTTGCTAACCTCATCTGCTTTCTCCCATATATCTCCTGCACTGACACTTGCCCCAAGCCAGATTAATCAGCTTTTTTATTCCTCCTGCAGTACAAAGGGGGAGGAAGAGAGACAAACCTAATTATCTATCTATTAATTGCATGTTCAATATTAAAAAGTGAGATGTTCCTGAGTCAGCATCAACACCAAGCTATTTGTAAAAAAAAGTTTAAAATAATTTAATATCCATTAAATACTTCTTTGAGGGGGAGGGGATGGGGGAGAGGTGAACATTAAAAAAGATGAAAGAAATGCGAACAGGAGAAGGGGATGGAAGGCAGGGGTGGGCCTTGTGGGAAGGGGCGATGGGGAAGGAAAAGCCCGGAAAGGTGAAGGGAAAGGGGCAGGCGGAGGGAGCCCTGGGAGAAAGATGGGAGTGAGCTGGGAAGACGTGGGGGCACATCTGGGTGGAGAAAGGAGGGGCAGGATGAGGAAGTGGCCCCAGAAGGAGAGGGTGGGTCTCCCCATCCCAAGTGATACAGCATCCCAGAGACCCTGAGGACATGGGCCACATGTGCCCTTACTACCCCCAACTGCACCCCAGGGGCACCTGAGTGCCCACGGACAGCACAAAGAGATGAATTCTTTGCTTAGGACTGGAGGCTTTGAGCCCGGGGTGACAGGAGGCAGGCTTTTCTGGACCCTGCCCACCACAGAGAGAGGCCTCAGCCCACTGCACAGTCATATCAAGTCCCAGCTTCTTATTCCAAGTCTCGTGCTTCTAGAAGCATCCCTTGGTCACATCAGCCCACACTCAGAGATGGGGAGTCCAGGGACAGGCGTGGGTGCCGGAGTGTTGGCAGGAGGTCAATATGTGCAGGGGTTGCTTTGTAAATTTCGGGGCTCTGGTCTCTGATATGAAATGCGAGCTGATGCCAACAGGCCACCATCCTGTTGGAACCATTGAGGAGCTCAGTTCTCTTCTCTCCAGTGTGGGGTTGGCTCCAACCTTCCTCCAGGGGGGCTGGAATGGAGCTACAGGTATCTGAAATGCACCACAAGGAAGAGGGGCTTCCTGGGCACTCAGCGGGGGCTCCCTAGAAAGAGCACAGGACGGCAGTTCTTGTTCTGGTCCGGGATTCTGAGCCCATCTTTGCCCAGAATGAGTGCTGGCGCAGGCCCGAGTCTCTAGACCTCCACCCCCTCCCCCAGGGATGGGAGAGCTCCCTCTCCAGTAAAGCTGCTGTTTACAGAGCATCCACCTCGGGCTGGGATTTTAAACAAATATGTTTAATCCATACAACTTTGGAAAGTGGATGTTATCGGCCCCACAGAGGCAAAGAGAGGCTAAGTAACTTGTTTCAGGGCACACAGCTAGGTGGTGGCAGAGTCAGAATTCAAAGCCCTGCCTGTCAGTCACCAGCACCTGGGTGTTCAGCACTCCTCAGACTCCCAGGATAGTCTTTTGGACTCTGGGGGCAGTGGGAAGGTGCAGCAAGCATTTGTTATGCCTCTAGTCTCGTTCTCAAGGGGACTGAGGGGAAAAGAACAGGGTCCCAGGTGAAGGAGGCAGGGCCAGGCTGGACCGGGAGCTCCTGGACCTACCCATAAGACATGAGAGACCAGGGCGGGAGGGGGTCAGATAAGAGAGAGCTCATTGTGACCAGGAGCAGGCAGGGAGAGCTTCCTGGAGGAGGTGAAAATTGGACCAAGAGACATAGACTTGGCAGGAGACAGTGAGGAAACAAAGGAAAAATGGGGCTTTGAATACAAAGCCAAGGGGTTGTGCTTGTCTCCATCAGAAGCAGGAGCCCCCGCCTCTGTGGGGGGACCAGGGAGAGAAAGAAGGCATCCCAGCTGTAACGTCCCTAGGCAGGAAGAGAGGAGACGGTCCCTGCTATCACCACCAAGAGCCAGGGTTCCAGCCAGGCTGGGAAAGAAAACCAAAAGAGAACGAGCCTCCCTAGGACCTGTCCCTCAACAAGATGGAGCCAGTTAACCCCGCCGAAGTTCACCCCGAAACAAGCGAGCCAGTTCATTAACCAGGGGAGTGAGGCCAGCAGACGCACGCTGTCCCCTAAAAGCCGCCCATCACCAGAAGCCACCCCCGCCTCTTCCCGGTAGCCATCCACAGGTCAGAAGGTTTGGCTGATGCAGGCCTCATCCCGGCTGCATTTGGAGGAGGCTCGGAGGCACTCGCACACCTTTCCCACCAACATACCTTCCACTCCCACCGACAGAGGCACTCGACGACACACACTCAATTTCACATATACATCTTAGCGAAGTGGAAACCAAATGTCCCTGCCAGGGACACAGTGGCTGGGGCTGGCGCACAGACTGGGGCCACGGGTTTCAGCTCATCAATATGAAATGACAGACAGAACACAAGATGCCAGGATGTGGAGCTGGCAGAGCTAGAAACCAGGATGGCTTGAAAGGGAGGCCTGGGAGAGAGGGGATTCAAGGGGCTGCCCACTCAGAGAAGGCAGGGATGCACCAGGGAGCTCCTCTGGAGGGGACAGGAGCAAGGGGGAAAACAGTCTGGCAGGGTTGCTTCCTCAGCCCTCACCCCTCCAGGGACCCGATCTGGAAACCATACAGGCACAGACACCCTCCAACCTCCAGCTGACATGTGAGACTATGCGAGGCCCCAGCTGGGGAAGCTGTCACATCTGCCACGGGGACCACCGAAGGGTCCATCCGGATGTGTTGTCCTGAGCAGGCCTTCATCAGGAAAAGGAGGCAAAGGCAGCAGTTGAGACTGAACCTGGGAGGGAAGCCTGGGCGGAAGCCAGATAATCATGGAAGGAAAGGTGTGGGGTGGACATGACTAGGAGGGCTGAGCTCTCGGTTATAAAGTCTTGTGGTCCCCTTGCTGGCGCAGGGTTTCAGGGAGGTTCAGGAGATGTCAAGGGGGTTGGCCTTGAGCTCCAGCCATGGACCCCCCACATATGGAAGAGGGTGAAAGAACTTCTTTCATGTCCCCCCAAGTCCTGCAGAGCAGCCTGGGGCTAAAAGACCCTGCTGCAGCTTCTATTGTCCCCCTCTCTTCCCTCTGCAGACCTGGGAGCCCACGTCTGCATCTCACCATCACCTCAGTCTCCCGCCCTGTCTCAGTCTGTCTCTGGCTGGAGGGGCAGGGCGCGGAGGGCGTGCAGGGTCCGGGGCAGGTGGGACTGACTGTGAGTCATCCATTTCCACTTGGTCCAAGGCAGGTGTGGGCCTGTCACTTAGCCAAGTGGCTCCTGAGGCCCTCGCAGCTCCCCGTCCACTTAACGGCATCTTCAGGGCATCTGTCCCCCTCACCTCGGCCAGCACTCGTGTGGCAGCGGAGCCCAGCCGGGCCAGCTAATCAGGTTGGACACGATGCATGTGGACGTGGCTCCAAGGCCCTCCCCGGGGCTGTGTTCCCCACCATAAAACCAGGGTTGACTCCTTTATCCTGGCCCCTCCACCATCTGTATCCCCATCAGTTCCTGCGGCTTTTAAAATCCTATTAAGTTCCTCATTCCTCCTCCGAGCATTATTTTATTTCTAAACAGACTCAGACAACATGCTGTCAGGGGGCCTTCGAGGGACCCACGGCCACTCTGATGACCCCCCACCCCGGTGCTGGGTTTCTCACTTCCAGACTCTTCTAGCTGTTTGGTGCCACACCCCAGGCAGGCAGCTTCAAGGGCAGCCCATGAAATGGCCCTGCTTTATGAAAATTCAATATACAGAAGTTTTTGTTTTCCAATCTTGAGAGGCAATAAATGACTCATTTGACAAAAGCTTCTGGGTGAACAGAAATCCCTCAGGGTGGTGCTAGGAAGCCCCTGTCCCAGGCGGGAGTGGGTACAAGAAACACAAGGTTAAAGGGCCAGGGGCCACAGCACATGGAAGATCAATCCGAAATTATGCTAAGAGGGTGGGGAACAAGGTGTTTTTAAAAAACCATATTACTCTAAGTGGCCCCTAGCCTGAGATGCAGTTCGGGGGCAGGGATGGGGGAAGATGTAAGAACAGACTGGAAGGACAGGTGGGACGTCCTGCGAGAGGTCCTGGGTGAGGTTCCCCTGGTGGGGGTGCGGGGAGGAAAGAGACTCTGGCCCCAAGAAAAGCCTCATTTCTGAAGCAACCAAGCTGCTGTCTGGAAGTCAAGGGCCCCAGCAAGAACCCCTCCGCCTCCACCCCAGTCTCTCCCCTTTGGGGCCTCAGGAGCCTCCGCCCGGGGTCCAGCACATCCTGACCTCTACTTTGGGGCTCCCGGTTTGTACCCTGCCTGAGAGACCCCAAAACGAGTGGAGCTCACCCCACCCCAGCCAGAGGGTGCAACTCTGGGCTGAGAAGGGATCCAGGGACTGAGGCCCCAAGCAAGCACCTAAAGAAGTGTCTGCCATTCGGAGCAGAAAATGCACCCCCCACTCCAAGCCCTGCTCTTTCTGTGGCCCACAAAAGTCCCTGGAAGCAGGCAGTGTCCCTGCTTCACCGCGGCCCTGGATGTGTGTGTGATGTGGATGTGTTGTGGGGGGAGGAGGTGCCTTTCCTTACTCCCCCATCCACAGACCCTGCAGACCCCCAGATCCTCATTTCCTCAGCTTATTCAGTTCAACATTCTTTCCCTTCCCACAGCTGTGTCTGCGCCCAGCAGGCTGGACTGAGGGGTCAAGGTGAACCTCTGTCTGTGGGATTGCCAACTGCTCTGTTGGCACCCTAGTGGCCCAGAGAGGCCCCAGGAGCCATCGTGTCCACCCTCCCCCCACAAGTCAGCTCCTCACCCAGCCCCTCCTGCTTTTAAAAACCATCAAGAAGAAAAGAAACTCCAGGCCTCCTCGACCTCCTTCCTCAGAGCTCCAAAACCCTGTTTTGTCAGCATGTCCTGTTCTATTCCCACTGGAATTTCTCTAGCTGTAGATTGTAATGTTTTCCTGTGAACACCAGCCCCAAAGCCAATGTCCCGGCAGATCTTTCATGTACTTGAGTTCCTGATTTATTTTGGGCTGATGTTTAAGAAAAGGCATTACAGTGTTCAGCTCGTGAAATTCGTGTCCGACATAAAGACAGCACTTCCCCACTTCCCAGGCAGTTGTGGTGCTCAAGCTGGGGCAGGAGTCACCTGCCTTTGGAAAGGGTTAAGGATTAGACATCTGATCACCCGGCCATGTGGCCCATCCAGGGTTTGGCTTTTTTGAGGGGCAGGAAGTTCTACCACATATCTGACCACAATCCATCCTACTTTTGTTTAAGCATTTTCAACAGTTAGTTTCTTTGGATCATGGTTCAAAGTTCCCCTGCCCTGGGGTTTTATTCTCCGTAATCCCTGTTCCTTCTGACTTCAAAAAGGATCTTTGTCTCCTTTCTTTCCCAAGCTCCTTTTAAAAAGAATTTTTACAAATCCAGGAAGGTCCTCTTGTTTACACAACTGAACCCAAACAGCAGCTGCTGCGTGAAGACAGGTCTTTGTGGTTGGGGAAGGAGGTGGCTGGTGGGAAGGGTCCCTAGAGAGGGCCCCATGAGACAGACACACATTATAAATACCTCGGTAACTCCTGCCATAGGTGCGAAGTTATAATTAAATGCAAACCTGCTGAGCTTAAATGGACTTTACGTTTTCAGCCTGGGGAAGGGGTGTTGATTGATCTGCATTTTGTTTCTAAGTTTCTTTTAATCCATTCGGCAAGTTAAGTTGAGACTCGTGGCTTCTCACCAAATTCCCTCTGGCCCCAGCTAATTTAGCAAAGGACTGTTTCAGGGGAAATGGGATACTAATCATTGCAAATGGGCTCCTGGATGATATTTAAAAGCTGCTGCATGTGTGCCCAGGCTGAAGGAGCTGGTGACAGGAATAGGAATGACAGAGAGAGGGGACCACCGCCCTCAGTCTCCCACGCCATGTCACTCCCACGGATGCCTGTTGCCGGCGCTGTGTGGGCAACGCAGGAGGCAAATGCTCACTTCCTCGGGAGATGCTCAGGATGAGAGAGAGGACGTCACAGGCAGTCCTCAGTGCTGCATTGAGTGAGCCCTGACATGGGTGAGAGGTATCCAGCGCCCTCCTGGTCCCTGACACACCCTACTTGGAACAGCCTTAAGAGCAATGTGGGAGTGGCGAGGTTGTGCAGGGGACAGTGGGGGTGGGAGGCAGGGAGAGAGCATGGACCAGAGAGATCAGAAAGGGGCCTGCTTGGCCTTCAGAGGGGAGAGGATTTGAGTGCGGAAAGGCAGAGTTTCCCAGGTGGGAAAATAACCTGGGCCAAGGAAAGCTTGGAGGGTCCCCAAAGGCCAGAATGAGGGGTCCACTGTGGGGGGAGGGCAAGATACGGGAACACTGATACCCAGAAGGTGCTTTAAATGATGCATTTTGATGAAAGGAAGCTATCAAACGCTTGGGGGCAGACAGTCACTCGGATGTAAGCAGTGCTTTGGAAACACGGTAGCTGAGGGGGGCTCAGCCAGATTGGGGAGGGAACCAGAGCAGGAAGACCAGCAGGGATGGGGCTGGGCATCACACCCAAACTTCCTGCCCTTCCCACAGTGATGCCTCACCCCCTCCTATTGCAAAGGAGATGGTGACACCTGCTCTCAGCCATTGTAGGTGGAACGCAGTTGGTGAACCGTGGAATCTTCCCTGATGACAGCTGCTGCGATGATTTTATTCTTAGAGTGCGTGGGAAATGAGAGGTGATGGGGGTGAGGACCTCTGATAATGATAAGGTGTGATCAACAAAGTGCAAATAGAAATTATACTGCCCAGGGCCGGAGCTATGCTGAGCAGGTGAATTCACCAGAATAGGGCAGGCTAAGGAGGGCTTCCTGGAGGAGGTGATTGTCGGGACGACAGGTTTACCAAGAGGTAGCATCTGGGCTGTGTCACAGGGAAAGACATGAAAACACAGACAAGCAAGGCAAATATGTAGCATCTTATATCTTTTTTAAAAACAATATAGCATTAGTTTGGCTGGAGAAGAGGGTCCACCCTCTGCCGTGGGAAGACCAGATGTGGTGCGTCATGGGTCTCACTGCTCCTCGAATTCCAGGGCACGGGCACCTACACTCATGCATGCAGGGCACCCTGCCTCTTCTCACCTCTCAGCCCAAGTTCACCAGGCCCATCCCAGGGTCTCGTGTCTCTCCTTTATGCTGCTGCCCAGTCTTCCTGTTCAGACGTGCCTGCCTGCTCTTAGAGGCTCCTTCCCCACCCAGCCCAGGATGGTGCATGTGGGAACCAGGAAACACCTGCAGCAGTTGCTGCTAAAACTGAGCCAGGTCTCTGGAAGAAAGAAGAGTAGAGCAGGAGGGCCCTGGTCCTCTCATTATGTCATCCAGAGCCTCCTGTAAGAGCTCCTTGGGCCCCGAGGTGGGCCGAGCAGCACCCCCATTTTCACACAGCCAGCAATCAGCCTTCACCCCTCAGCTCTCCTGGGCAGGACCTATGCCTTGCTGCCTTCTCTTAGATCTGACTGCTGTGTTGAGGCCCAGAGGAAGTTTTCCCAACATCAATGCCACCCATCAGAGGCACAAAGGATGAGGCTGGACCACAGCCCTCAGGCTGAGCTTTCCAGCTCCTCATTCCCCTCCCCCATGCCCTTTGGATATAGGGGAGGGTGTAGGAGCATCCAGGGAGGATCCGAAGCGGAACTTTTCAAGGTACAAACCCACTCAGCAGCAGGATGAGTCTGTTTCTGGACTTTCTCAGCATGGAGGGAGTAGCAGGTGAAGAAACTCCATGTCTGCCTGGCAGAGAGGAGCCAGCCTGGGTAATCAGGGCCTTAACTGTCTGGGTCTGGTGAGGAGGAAGGTTTGCAGAGGTTGGAGGTCAGCAGGGGCCAGCCAGCACGGAATTTCTTTTTGGCCATATCAGAGACAAATCCATCCATGATTCTGACATCACGGATGCCACATCCCAACTGGGTCACTGACCCAGGTGACTTAGGAGGTTTAAGGCTCAGACAGGAATGGCCAATTCCAGGGGACTCAGAAGTACAGAGAGATGAGTACTTCCCCTAGTGAGCGGATGGACCATGAAGGACAGATGCGTGGGGATTCAGGAAGGTGTCTTCAAGTCTTTGCTGAGCTTTGGACCCTAGAGAAGCTCACAATCTGGGGAGGAGATCAGTTTACAGCCTTAAAAGCACTAAGTGAGCAGCAGTGGAGACAGCAGGAGCCAGAGAAGAGAGCTGCACAGGTGGGAGCAGTCAGGGAAGGCTTTCTGGAGGAGGCTCCCTATTGGAGGGGATCAGGCTGAGAAGCTGGTGAGACAAGGATGCAGGTCCCCTGGCATAGAGCCTGTCCAAGGAAAATGAGGAAACTGTTGGGCCCAAGGAGAGGATCCCAAGCAATGCCTGGCTAAAGAATTGGGGGTTTTCTGGATGTTAGGAAGTCCTGGAGACAACAGACGAGGATAATGATTGATGGAAGCTGGATGTGGGAAGACTGGCCACCTGGGAAGGCGCGTTGCTGGACAGGGTGTCAAGAAGGATGAGAGACCCTTTTAGCCTCCAGTTGTGAGGGGTGGGGCGGGGGCAAGGAACTAAACCCTGATTTCAAGACCCTTTTTTCACTTGAAGTATAAGCCCGAAGCCACCTGTGCCCTGCCCAGTATCTGCTGCCTTCAGAACTCCAGGTACATGCCCGCCTTCAAGCACACACCCCTGGACAGTCCTCTCTGATCCTTCCCAGATGCCCAGCTCCAAGTGGACACAGCCCTCATCAGGGTCCACCCTGCTGGAATGTGTTCTCCAGCTGTTCCTCTCTGGGCTTCCTGGCTCAGACCCTTTCCTGCCCTCTGTCTGAGTCATGAAGTCAGGCAGTGGGTGTTAATTTCTCATCTCTCCACATAGACTGTGCCCTCCGTGGGGGCAGGCGTGCCCAGCCCTGGACCAGAGGTCAGTCTCCCACTTGGCTTTCTAACCAGGAACTTGCTCCACCATCCTGGCTCTCTGCTGGCCTAAAAGCAGCCCCCTCTCTCATCTCCCCACCCCAAACCCCTCCAAAGCCAGGCCCACAGGCAGGGGGCGGACATGGACAGCGGGGCGGGGGGCCACTGACATTGGCATTCTCCTTGCAGCGCATCTTAATAATTTAATGGCTATTAGCAGGGCTGCCGTGATGCAGGGGAGGGGGCGCAGGGGGAAAATTTATAGAAAGAATTCACTCCAGGTTGGGGTTTTGTCTTCCTCTGTTTTCCTGGCATTTATCATGCATGTTTTAATTTGGATCGGAGAGTTGCTACCATCTGGCCATTATCGCAAAGAAATATTCATTTTCACTGAGTGACACAGGCTCCATTCATCACGGAGCGCGCTGATTGCCCTGTGAGCGTGGGGCTGCTCTTTCTCTTTCATTTGAAATGAACCTTGAGCTATGAACAGGTCCAATGTTCGGGGACCAGAGGCACCGGGTCCGGCGGCTGCCAGTGACCTCCCAGGCAGGTGTGCAGGGAGCACTCTGGGGGAGGGCCAGGGTGGGAGTTGGGGGGAGCCAGCCTTCTCCTGCCATCATAGCCCCCCCACGTCCCCTTGCCTCCCCTGGGTGTGTGTTGGGGGGCTATTGATGGCCCCCACAGTCTCCCCTAGGCTTCTGACAGCCAATCCCCCACCCACCCTGACGTGCAGGGCAGCCCTCAAGCCAGACCACAGAGATGACAAAGGTGGCCCCTCTCCTCTGGCCTCAGAGTCTGCTAAAGGCACGGATGCTGTCCTGCCAAGGGCAGAACGTGCTTAAACAATCTTCCCCCAACAGGATATCACTCCAGCGGTGTCATTTCAGGTCAGGACTGTGTGGGGGACAGAAGGGCCTCCTTGTTGTCCTCTCATCACGTTATGGTGGCACCATTGGGCTGGGCCTGTGGGAAGAGATGCGTTGGCCTCCTCCAATTGGGACATTTCTAGAGTGTCACCCTCTACGCACTGCTCACCGCACGTGCCATTGGGGGCTGCTGAAGGCCTCTTGTCAGCAGTGGGCACGGAACCCAAGCACAACTCTGGACACCCAAGGAGGGTGTCACTGAGCACCCCGTGACTGGGATGAGCCCCACTTTAAGCCCACTCAATAAGCAGGCACCCAGAATCTGCTAAACAGAAAAAAGAGGAGAAAGTCATTTTTTCATGCATTTTAAAGGGTTGAGTTCAGGGCACCCAGAATTTACTGGGCCCCTCTGTGTTCCTTGCCTGGTGGGGATTCAGACTCTCAACATGAAGGCATCAGCTGAGCAGTTTCTCCACACTCCGCTCCTCCCCTCTCCCCGGCCACCGCCCAGCATTCAACACTCCGAAGGGGAAAACAATCAGAGTCAGAAACAGCTTCATGGGGGGATGTTTGCTGTGTCAGAATGGCGACACCAGGCAGGAGGGCGTTCATCTGCAGAAGTTCTGCATCCCAGGGGCCAACTGGCCTTCCTGGTCTCTGTCCTGGAGACTGCGGCCAGACTTTGAGCCTGAGGCCCCCAGCCCCTACTGGGACCCAGATATGACCAAGACCCAGGGAACTGTGCTGGAGGGACAGGAGCCCAAGGGGAGGACCGTGTGAGCTTCGCTGCCTCTTCCCCATTAGGGAAGGAAGGTGCAGGCGTCCTGCCCGCTGCAGTCACCACCCACAGACCGTTCCATAAGCACTGACTGAGCGTCCATTGTGTGCACACCACACCCGGTACAGGTGAGCCCTGCCAACGTGATTCTTGACCACAAGGGGTTTATAGTCCGGCTGGGACTGGGTTAAAAGCAATGAGACCATTAGGAAACCATAAAAGACCTCTAAATACACTAAGTTAACCCACAAGTGAGGGCCTTAAGGCACAGTACAGGAAACCAACAGACCTCAACCCCTCCCCTCTGCCATGGGCCAGGTCCTTCCCATGGGTAACTGTTTCCCCTTCTCCCAACTCCATGACTTAGATAGTATTAGGCAATAACATTGCTCCATTGTATAGATGAGGCAACTGAGGCCCAGAGGTTTATCTGCTGATGGGTGGGTGGATGCATCTGGGAAGGAATGCAGGTCCCTCTAATTCCCAGCACAAGGCTGTGGGTCTGCAAAAACCTAGGATAACTTTGAGTAGAAGGTGACATTTCAGCTGGATAAGATGGGAGCAAAGGGGGACCTGCCTGCCTGTCCTCAACCCCTGGTTTTCTCGCCAGGCACTTGTTGAGCTAAATTAGCTGTCCTCTGCAGGATCCCTCCTCCTGGCTTCCAGCAGCCTAGGGTGAGGTCTCCACCTCCTTGGAAGGTGGGGACTGTTGCTAAACTGGGTTGCAGGGCCCCTCCCTGCCCCCCAGGAACACAGACCTACCCCCTCCTCCCTTGGAACTCATTCCGTGACACCAGCAGCTCTGAAACATCTGCTCCTCTATCCCGGACCCGCAATTTGAATAAATTACCCTGACATGGCGGCAGCCTGTTATTAATGGCTTGAGTCTTATAAGCTGCTTTAGTTTAATAACACTGTATCCCAGCACAGCATTTCTCCGGGATATTTTTATATTTTGCCTCTCTCCATCCTTCACCCATCCGGGGCTCTGGTCCCGGGGCCATGACCCCCATCAACCGGCTACCCACACCCCGCTGGCTCCTCCCCGGGAATCCGGGGACCACCAGCCACCATCTCTGTTTGCCCCCCTTCCCGGGGACCCAGGCACGCCCACTGCCATGCCACCGTCTCAGGGCTGCGCAGAAAAGGGGACCACCGCCAGGCTGGTTGCCCCTCCCCCAAAGGAAGCCCATGGGGACAGAGCCCCTGAAGGCAGGGCAATGCAGAGAGCTTGTCCCAGGCCAATTCTGCACCCCTCATCCCTTAGCCAGGGCTCTGCTGCCTTTGGGAACCTGCAGAAGCCTGGTGAGCCAACCTGCCTCTCCCCAGTTGCGCTGGCAGTGTCTGCAGCTTGGGAGGGGCCGAGGCAACAGTTTATTTCTTTATTCACTGCCCCTGGTTCTTCATTATTTTGTTTGTCCATGTGCTAATGCCCCACACACCTCCTACACAAAGCCCTCCCAGGTTACCTCCAACTGCCCTTTCAGCTCCTCCTACGTGCCCAGACTCACCCCTTCTCCACTGCTCTCCCTACTATCTTCTCCCCACTGCCTTCTGTCCAACCTTCTTCAGGAAGCACCCCCCATACCCCCAAGGCCTGGCCAGCCCTTCCAGAATTAACAATAGGCACTCAACCATGTGTGTGCTGCTTCAACAAGCTTATGCATCTGTGTGGGTGAGGCTTCCTGCAAAGAATGGGTGTGCTTGCTGAGAGGGAGAAAAGTAGGCCAAAGGGTGGGTGGGTTTGTTCCTTGGGCATATAGGACAGAAAACGTTGAGGCTTAAATAAGGAGCCCGTGTTGTCATGTCCTCAGTCTGTTCCCAGCAGTCTAAGAGTACGGAGATGCGGGCCTCTTGCGGGTTCATCCCTCCCCAGCCCAAGCTCTGGAAGCAGTGGGTTCAGGTCTGGCCCAGCGCCACGCTCACCTCACCGCAAGGCTGCAGGGAGCTGGCCTCTGAATGGTTTGGGGAGCTTGCTGCCAGGAAGCCCCCAGGGTGAGTGGCAGGAAGCAGGAGGAAAGGCTGTTCCTTAAGGTGGGGCGTGGGGGTGAGCAGGTAGGACAGAAGGAGGGCCGGACTCGCCAGTCTCTGCCACCATGAGCGTCCTGTGAGCCCTGGAAGCCCAGATGCCACACTCCTGGGGAGGTCTTGGAGGACCCTTCTGGGCCAGGGCCAAGTTGAACTGTGTAGTCCTCTGTTTTTGGGGACCTAGAGGTGACCCTGACACTGGCTCTCAGATGGAGATGTCACGCCCCCCTTCAATCCCGCACCCCCGCTGCGTTCTGGGGGTTGCAGGGGACCAGCTCTTGCCGCTCCCCTTTTGGTCTCCCAGTACTGTGGGCCTCTGCCTTTTGCTAAGAGCCCCACCGTTATAACATAATTACTGCTGAAAAGGACCTTTAAAATGTATTTTAAATTCAAAATGTCTTTAAACCCTTCACTAAGCACCATTTTTCAATTTCAATGACTGTTTTCCTTTTTGGGGGTTGGGGGGTAGTGAAGGAAGGAGTCCTCTTCAAGGATTTCAAATGTTAGTCTCTTGAGTTAGAAGCAGGCTGGGCTGACAGCACTGGCACCACCTTGCAGGGGCTCAGGGTGGTGGGCGGGAGGAGGGGACAAGGCTGGACCAGAGCAGGGCCCCGCCTTCCTCCCAGACACAGTGTCTAGAGAGCTGCGAGCCCTGCTCGTACTTGCCCACCCTCTGCCCCCAGCCTCCAGCCTCTGACCGGCTCTCACTCACCTCAGGCCACTTGAGTAAGAACCCAAGGGAGGCTGAGAACACTGGGGCAGTTGCAGCCAGTTCCTGACAGCCATCCTCTGCCAGCTTTATTTCCTCATTCCCTCTCCTTCCAGAGGCCACTGACACATGATGCCCAGTTTCCTGCCTGCTCAGCACCCTCCAGGGGCCCCCAATTCCTGCAGGATGGCACCCCCTCCCCACTCTGCATCCCCACACCTCCATTTCCTGCCCACTTTGCTCTGATCTGGCTGGTATGCCATGTCCTCAGACAGCCTGTGCTCCTGGCTGCTCTGACCACTCAGTACACTGTCACCTAGAAGGAAAATGAACAGGAAGCAAAGCTAGGCCATTTGCAAGTGACAACAGCCGTCCCTAGACCTGCTCTCCCAAAGATGGGTCTGGGAGAAGGGTCTAACCTGCAGGACCCACCACACTCCTCTGATACTGCTTCAATCCACAGTCCTCTACCTCTCCACCCCCACAAAACTCTGATGTGCCCCCATCCCAATGTCCCCAGGCTTCTGGCCTAGCTACTCCTGCCCCTCCCTCCCCTGCACCACCTCCAGGAAACCTAGACTGGGAGTCCTGTGCTGCCCAGTATCACCACAGCACCTACCTCCCTATGTGGTCCCTGACTTGCATTCTCCCTCCTTGGTAATCACAGGGCCGGCCACCATTTGTTCAGCCTGTCTCTCCATCAGAAGGGAGCTCCCAGAGGTTGCGAGTGAGTGAGGCTGGCTGCTGACCTGAGGGCTACAGGGGGAGGCTGCCTGCCACGGTGACAAGGGGATTGGGGCAGTGTGAGGTTTCTGGCCCCCTACATAGAATGGGTACTTTCTACTTTGGGGGCTCAAGTCCTATGAATACTGACAGAAGCTGCCCTCTCCCCAGCCACTTCCAGCAGCAGGAGAGGGTAGAAGCAGGAGTGAGGGAGCGGGCTCTGATGTGGTAGGGCCCCATGCGGGTAACTCCACAGATCTTCGCCAGGAGGGAGTGGCCCATGGGCACTAGACAGTTCTTCTGAGGCGGGAAGCCCCATAAAAAGACCCGCAGGACCCCTAGGCAGGGCCGCTGCTCTCCTCTTAGCATCGTCCAGTTCCCTGGCCCAGAGGCTCTATCTTACTTTTTGCCTTTAAAGTGGCTAACTTACACTTAGAATTCTATTGGTTCCCTGAGCTCACTTCTGATTGTTTATTTCCTTCACTCCTGATTGGTTACTACTCTCACTTCTGATTGGTTACTACTCTCACTTCTGATTGGTTACTACTCTCATTTCTGATTGGTCCACTTCCCTAACTTCTGATTGGTCCATTTGTAGTACTTCATTTGCATGGAGCTCACTCCTGGTTGGTCTATTTCTACAAAGCTTGTTCCTGGTTGGTCAACTTCTGTTGTACTTTATTTGCATATGATGTCGCAAATTGTAAAACTGGCAACCTATAAAAGGCCTGTGTAACCCTACAGACGGTTGGAGCTCAAAGTGTTAACTCCTGTAGAGCTGGTGGTGTAATAAACCTGAGTTCTCCTGTTGTATGAATGCTGTTTGGTCTCTCGCCAGGATCCAGGTTGCTGTCACAACTGAGCTGTAACACCCAGCTGTAACCCATTTTTCTGCTAATACTTCTAGTGTATTTTTGGGACTTTTCCTAAAGTGGCCAAATTTTCTCTAGTATCCAACGTGCTCAGTATGAAAGTCAACATAAGTTCCCAAGTGCAAACAAAGCGATGGGTGTGCTGTCCAACTCTTTGGCTCACCTGAGTGTTTAGATTGGCTTGAGTTTTGAATGATCTCTGCCCTCAGCCATGGAAATTAGACTCAGTGATGCTGAGAAGTCATTCCAATTGCTGCCCTTTCTTGTTTGAGCTTTGGGGTGTGGTAGCTCCCTGACCTCACATAAAGGAGCTAAGGGAGTGACGGAGGGGGATAGAGGGCAGAAGGAATCTCAGAGGTCAGAAAAGGAGGTGTGTGGAGTGGGTGCAATGGGATGACACCTATGACTTGGCTTTGAGCCCAAGTTCTTGGAACCCTTGCTGCTGCCGCAAGGGTCCTTGAAAAAGGTGGATGAGGGGCAGGCTGAAACAATGAGGCTCCTACAGAGAGTGAGATGCCAGAGGGGTGGGGGTGGGTTGCCAGCCAAGTTCAGGCCCAGCCCCTCCAGCTCCTCCCATGCGATACCCTGCACACCCCCACCAGACTGGCATTCCTCCTCTCACCTGATCTCCATTCCCAAACTCAAGAACCTGGAATGTGCCCCTATTTTCTGTTCCCTTTGATTGTCTTTCAGGAGCCCCCTCACTCTGGCCCCAGCTGTTTATCCCCTCTAACATGGCTACAGGGTGGGCCTGGGGCTACTCAGGAATAGCCAGCTTGAAGAGTCCAAATATGATTCACCTTGTGATATGGTCATCTTAAGAGAAGTATGGTGTCCAGGATAGAGGAGGTGATGGCTCTGCTTTAATGATAGTGCCCATCTTACAATGAGGTCTTTGAGATTCAAAAGGACTAAATTACTTGCCTGCAGTCATGCAAAAATCAAATGGTAACTACTGGATTGGAATCCAGATGTGCATGACTCTGAATTCGTGGCCCTCAGCCCCTTCTCTCTTCATTCCTTCTCTAAATCCTACCCTGACACAAAGTCCGGCTCAAAGCCTCCCTCCTCCCGAAAGCCTTCCTTGCTTGCATCAGCACCCCCACAACTTCCCCTAGCCTCTGTATAATCCTTTCCATGCATGTTGTGTGTATGTTTGTTTGCTCCTTGATAAGGTCATATGTTCCTAAGGGTTGGAGAGTGGCACCAGCCCCACACACCCTCCTGCAGGTCCTCCCCAGGTGGGCAAACCAGAGCTGGTCCACCTTCCTACACCAACAGCCTGCCTCCTCCTTCACCTGCCCAAGCCCAGAGTGGGCCAGTGGTCTGGACAATGGTTGTGAGGATAGCAGAGCAGGGAGAAGGCCAAAGGTGGAAGGCACGGCCACCAGAGAGACATCCAGGCTCCCTGATGTACATACAATAACAAGACAATGCAGCGTTTCCCATACTCTGTTGTAAATATCATATTTATAACATCAATTAAATGCCTGTGACTTAAACCATTTATAACAGAGATACAGCTACTCAGTGAACCATTAGCAGAGTCAGCACCTTCTTGCTCCCAGCAAAGTCCATCACAGAGCGATGGTTCAGCCTGGGCTCCCAGCAGCTCCCCAGACGGGCTCCTGGGGCTCATGGATGGGAGGAGGCGCCGCACGGAGCAGGAGTGCCCACTCCCCTGGAAGGCACAGTCAGGCAAGGCCGAGCTGGGAGAAACCACTCAGTCCAACCCCCTGCCTTGCCTGAAGCAGCCGCGGGTGCAGTGAGATGGAGGGAGAACACCTGTCCTCAGGGCTCTCCCGGAGCCCTCACCCTATAAGCTTCTGGGGCGAGCACTGCTTCCAGGGGCTGTGGGAAAGCCATGTCTCTGCCCTCAGGGATGGACATGCTGGGCGCCGTGCGGGGGTGTGGGGTCCAATGCAGCAAGCAATAGTGAGCGTCCTCTATGTAGGTTGTGATGCCCCGATCTCTGTCTCCTTGCTGTATCAGGCCTGGTGGGGGACGGAGACGAGGAATCAGGCAGAGACGAGAGCGCGTGAGGACGCGGGAGCAGTGGGAGCCCCTGGGGTAGCCTCTCACTCAGGCTGAGGCAACTTTCCTCCATCTGCTGCCCCCTTCTCTCCTGATGACTGGACCCCGCCTTTCCATCTCCCTGCCTCCACCTTTGCCGCCTCAGTCCATTCTCCACACAGTGGCCCCATCAGAGCCTGTCTCTCTGTTGCTTAACTCTCCAGAGGCTTCCATTTGCCTCACTCAGGTGAGAGTCCGAGGCCCTTACCTCCCCTGGTCCTGCTGCCTCTCTGACTCCGCCTCCAGCTACCCTCTCCCTCCCTCCCTGGCCCCAGCTCCCTGGCCTCTTGGCTCCTCAAACATCGCTGCTCCAGCCTTTGCATCAGGTGTTCTCTTTCCCCCGTAATCACTTTTCATCATGACTCAGCTTACCCATCCCTCTCACCCAAGCCTGTCTGACTTGCCAACTGATGTGGCCCAAGCTGCCCCAGCTGCCACCTTGTTTTATTTTATTCATGGTACAGACCACTACCCTGATCTTTTCTCATCCATCATCTTCCTCTCCCTACTTAGAGGTGAGCTCCATGTAGGGAGGGACTCCTTGTTCCTCCCTGTATCTTGGCACCTTGCTGGGTGACTGGTCTGGAGCAGGGGCTCGGGAATCGATGTGTGGATGCGGAGTACAAGGACCATGTAGGCATTGCTATGAAAGTGCCGGGGTGCGAGATCCTACCTGCGGTGCAGTCAGTGACAGTCTACAATGCAGGGGTTACATTTACCAGGTCCTGGGCCAGGTGCTGGGGGTCAGAGGTGAAGGGGGCAGGCCCCTCCTTCAAGGGACCTCAAGGAGCTTGGAGGAAGCCCCCAGGCTCAGGGCTCCCCAGATGGTGAAGGGCAGTGGGCTCTGAACTCCAGGCCCTGGACAGCCTGACAGCAGCTGGGGGAGAATGGAACCCAAGAGGGTCTGTATAGAAGATGAGAAGTGGGGGCCAACAGCACAGGAATCTGGAGGGGGAGGGTCAAAGACACAAAAGCACGGGGCTGGCCAGCTTCCAGGAAATTCTGTGCAATCAACCAGAGAAACATATTTGAGAAAACAGAATTCTGAGAGTAACTTTGAAGCCTCGGTTGCCATGGAAACATATCTGTAAATACTTAACCGCAAACATTAAGTGAGTGAGGGAGCTGGAGGTTGCAGGGCTCGCTGCTGCGGGAGCCGGCCAAGTCCCCGATGCCTTTGTCCTCAGCCAGACCGCCATGCCTCTCCCTCCCTCCCTCCCTCCCTCCCTCCCAGGGTCTTTTCTTGGATACTGTTCCTTTCATCCACTCCTTTGCTTCACCTGTCTTCATGAGTCAGACTCTCCAGGTGGGAGGCTTCCAAGTGGTCCCCAAGACACCATTTCTGGTTTTCTGCCTGCTCCTTGGTCCCCACACCCAACCCTGGGACCCCCAGTCTCAGGAGCCTCCCAGCCCGGAGATGACCAGGCCCCTGACCACACTCTCCCCACCCCTCTTCATCCACCTCACTTCTAAGGGATGCATGTAGTGAAACAGTGTAAATCAAGGAAATCTTTGTAACAAGTGCATTTAAGAAGTGCCATATGTTTTGCCTTCAGGAAGCCCTGGACTCACTTGCTAATAAGGAATGCCTCCTTTCTCTTCACTGTGCCTCCTTTGTCCCTCTGTCCACCTGGTCGAGGGGCTCCCCCATGGCACTGTGACTGCATGGGGAACCCACTTTCCTTGGCCTGGCACTGACCAGGCTGCTCTGGTCCTACCTAGGAGTTCTTAACCTTTCTGGGTCACAGACTCCTTTGGGAAACTGAGGGAAGCTTTTCATTCATCCATGAAATTGTGTCACAGAAGGTTAGTGAGCACAGCCAGGCCCTGTGGAAGCGCTGGGCTGCCTGCCCTCCCAGGACTTACAGGTTAGGGGAGGGGCAGACAGTAACAAGAACCCCAATCAAAGGCACAGCCCCAGCATGTCAGCTGGTGTTCAAGGTCAGAACAGGGCCCCACGTGGTTGGGCTGGGACGAGGGAAGGCAGAGAAGGAGTGGGTAGCGAGGATGGGCACGGAGCCTACGTAGGATCTAGCAGACCTTTAAAAAGGCTTTCCATTTTATTCGGAGTGAAACAGAGAACACAGGAGGCTTTGAGCAGAGGAGGGATGTGTCCGGCTTCCTCTGGCTGCTGTCTGGAGACAGACTACAGAAGATGAGGTGGAAGCAAGGGACAGTTAGGAGGTCACTGCAGGGACAAAGCAGAGATAGGTCTGGCTGGAACCTAGGTGGTGGGTGTCACGGTGAGAAAAGCCAGAGTCCTTCTCTGCAAGAGGGAGCACTTGAGCGTCGTTGGGCTATTTTATGTTCACTTTGTAGATGCTCCGGGACCCCAAGGCTCAGCCACAGTCACCCTAAGGACCTGGGTTCAGAGCTCACCCTCCTGGGCCTCTCACTCTAACTCCACTAGACACCTCTAACCTTTTGCTCATCTGTGGGGCTGAGGCAAACCCAGTGTCGACCCGGCTTCCTTCCCAGCTACCCCAGGAGCTCCCCGCTGGTGGCAGTGCCTCTGCTCATCACCCAGCAGGCCCCACGGGGCACCCGGAGAGGGCAGGGGATGCATTAATGGAGGGCCCTTGGGGTCCCAGGCCCAGACAACAGGAATGAATCTCACAGACATTATGCCGAGGGAAAGAAGCCAGACACACATCAGTACGTTATGTATGAAGTTGTAGACCGGGCAAACCCAAACTGTGGTGGAAAATGTCAGAACACTGGGTGCCTTTGAGGAGGCTGGGAGGCTGCCCGGAAGGGGCCATGAGGGAACCTGCTGGGGAGATGGAAATGTTCTTCATCTTGATAGAGGTGCAGGATACATCAGTGTTTGTATTTGTCAAAACATATTAAATTATACACTTAAGATGTGTACATTTCACTGTTGGTAAATTTCATTTTCAAATTAAAAAAAAAAAACGACCTAAGAAGGATGGTGTGTCCCAGACAGAGCCGGGAGGGGTCAGCTGCCTAAGAGGATGCCCCGTCTCTGGGGAAAATGCCCTTCTCCTGCCCCCCCCCCCCCCAGCCCCAGTCAAGTGCTCTGAGGCATGAGGATCAGGACCTGATGAAGGAATGTGTTAGTGGTGAACTGCAAGGTGATTTTGTATTTTAAAAGAGAATTCTGGAGACAGCAGTGCTGACCCCAAAGAGATGAGCTGAATGGTGGGATTCAAGACCACTTGGCAGGCGGTGGGTAGGGGCCTTGCAGCGCCCTTAGTCACAGGTCACACCCCGCAGGTGGTGGGAGAAGAAGAGGGGACGGGGACAGGTTTGTATGCATCCCTCTCCTTAGGGCTTACTTTCTGTTGGCCCCCTGGCTGTCCCCTCCTCCCCTCTCATCTCCCCTTGCTGTTGCTATTGCCCTAAGTGATTTCTGGTCCAGGTCAGAGCTTCTGAGGTCTGGTTCCAGCCCGGTGTGCTTCTCACTCTGCTCTGAGGAGGCCCATGGGTCCATGGGAAATGCCTGGAGGGGCAAACAAGGCAGGGAGATCACACCTAGTCCTGTAAATGAGATCGAATCCCCAGGCCAGAGCAAACTGAGCCGTGGTCCTGGCAAGGCAGGTGAAACAGGCAGATGGGCTCTTGGGGCCACTGAGGGTCGTCTTTGAGGCATCACAGAGCCTGGAAATGAACCAGGTTCAAGTTTTCCAAAGGTGAAGAGGCTGGATTCCAAAAACTGGCAGCACGAAGTCAGTCTTGAAGACAGCTTTTGGCAACGTAGAAAGAATTTGTCAAACTAGGGGAAGGTGATGGTGAGTTAGGAACCACTGTTTTGCCCAGGGTGGGCCCTGGTCGGGAGCTGGGCACCAGTTTTAAGTGGGCCCTGCCAGACCTCACCTGGCATCATGTCACCTAGTGGGGGCCAATGGCGAAGGTGCCCAGGGTCACTCAGAGCTGGGTGGACAGGGAGCGAGGTCCTCGGAGCTAGCCATGGCCTTTGTCTCTGTGCCTTTCTGTCGAACATTTTTATCAGGGACTTGGTTGGGAGGGGAAGTCATAAAAGCTGAATTTTGAATTTGCTCATGACCCACAGCTGGTCTGAAGGATGAGCTGCTGGACCATATATTCCAAACCCAAAGACATCTACCAGTGAAGATGTCATTCCGGTGCAATATCTTGTGAGCCTTCGTGTCTCCCCCGGCCTTTGCCGTAATAACAGTACCGGGGTTCCAAGGGCTTCCCTTCTGAAACCCCAGAACCTACGCCCCTGTTGGAATGAAAAGTATCAGAAGATTCTGGAAACTTTGTAAAATTGGATATTGGGGGGTTCTTTGTCAGTTTGTTGGCTGACTGGTTGATTCGTGTCTGTGCTCCCTTCGTCCCTGACCCCTACGACTCTCACGTGGTAATAAGACAAGCATCCTTCGGGGTCCGGGTCCCCTTTGAAATCTGATGGAAGCTATGAACTCTTTCTCCAGGAGACATACTCATAGATTTGAAATGGTGCTGACCATTTCAGGGGTCCACAATCCCCTTTAGCCTGTTGGTGAACCTCTTAGGAGACCCGAATTTCCAGGAGCCAGCCCCTGCCTCATCTGGGATGTTCAGCACCTCAGCCTGACCGGGTCTCTTCCCTCCCTCCCAGGGAGCAGGGGCAGCGATCACACAAGACCTTGGTGCCTGTAGTGGGTTAAATAGTGTCCCTTCAAAATTCTCATCCACCTGCAATCTATGAATGTGACCTTACTTGGAAATAAAGTCTTCACAGATGTAGTCAAGTGAAGATGAGTTCACACTGGATTAGGGTGGGCCCTTAATCCAGTAGGACTGGTGTCCCTAGAAGGAGGAAATTCAAGCACAGAGACACAAGACATGCAGAGAGAAGGCCACGTGACGATGGAGGCAGAGGTTGGAGTGAGGCCACTGTGAGCTAAGGAAAGCCAAGGATTGCTGGCAAACACCAGAACCTAGAAAGAGGCAAGGACAGAGCTCCTCCCCTTGGGGGAAAGTCACAGCCCCGCCGACACCGTGACTTCTGACTTCTAGCCTCCAGAACTGTGAGAGAGTAGATTTCTGCCGCTTACTGATAACCCGGGTTGTGAACTCTGCTGTGGCCGCCCTAGGGAGCTAGTACAGTGCCTGAGGGGTGCAAGGGCTTACCTCACCCGCCATGTTTCATGGGTTCCTGTTGGTCCAGACTATCCACCTGAGCCACTGCCACCACCAGGCAGCCGCCTCAGGTTTTGCCAGTGAAAGGGTTACAGGCCACTTGAAGAGAAGTTAGAAATCCCAGCATATCCATCTTAATAAGTTTTAGTATAGCCTGCCAGTTTAGACTAAAGACTAATTTATTGTATAAAATACCAGCAGTGTATTTTTAAAATTTAGTTAATTAATTATCTCAAAGGTGAAATTTATGAAAGTGCTCAGAAATGGTTCATATTTGAAAATCGCCTTGCAGCAGGAGATGAAATTATTACTAATATGGAATCAAATCGTTACTGTATTGACTTAGTAACTTTATGACTTTGTAATGGATTTCTTCATTATTTTCTCCAGATTGCGGCATTCACAATTGCATTAAAGTCTGTAAATCTATGCAAATATCATTAGGCACTGCTAATAACCAGGCAACTTTTCCTCCATTTCAGGGACTGTGCTAAGTACTTGGCCCGCGTGGGTCACTTCCGGGTGGCAGGGAGCAGGCAGCACAGCCTCGCCCAAGGCGGAAAGGATGGGCACTTCTGTAGGGTGGCTTGAGTGTCTTAGGAAGGTCTCCTTGCCCTAAGCCATCACACATCTCCTCCTGCTGTCAGAGGTCTGACTTGTCACCATAAGACGCCATTCCTTTGGATTGAGGCTTTGGAGGGCTTTGTTAAAAGGCACCTATCTGGAAAGAAAACCTCATGGGTCCCAGTGTCCACCATTAGTGTCTGGAAGTGACAAGACGCTCAAGGGGAGCATAGGGCCTTGCTGCGCTGGGACGAGAGACTGGGTGGTTTTTATATGATGGTTAATAAGAAGGCAAGATCTAACCATGGGTGCTACCTGAATAGAGGGGACTGAAATAGGATGTTCTAGGGACCTCTGGGGACTCTGGGGATCTTGGGGGGATGTCCCCAGTGCAGTGGGGTCGGGGAGGCAGCAGAGTAGAGGTAACCACCTATTCACTTATTTGAACAGCCCTATTCAAAGGGATTCTAAATCCCCAGGGCCCCAGGTCAGCCCACGGCCACAGGCCTAGTAATCCCATCGTGCTGGAGAGGGAGTGATCACAGAGCTGGGCCCAGCCTGTGGGAACCAAATCCAGGCCCCTGGTCACTAAATCCAACGTGGGTTCCCATTTTATCTTTGCTGAAGGTGGACTCTGGTCACGCCGGGTGTGGGATGGAAAGAGACATGTCAGGGGGTTCAGGCTCCCTTCCCAGTCTTTAGTGTTTTCAGATTGAACCTCCTTACAGATACATGGGTTACGGTCATTATTCACTCCAGCAACGTTTACTGAGCGAGCATGTGCTCTGTGTGGCGCCAAACTGGGCACTCCCAGCAATGAAAAGACAGGAGGCGCCTCTCCTGGCGTCTACAGAGTTAAATACCATCGACTCACGTTTTTAACTGAAAGCTGAACTCAGCCATCCCCACTCTTACGGCCACATCAAAGGATGAGCTTGAGGAGCTCAGAGAAGGGCTGATGTCCGGCCCAGGTGGCAGTTTGTGGGGACTCGGGGCTAGAAGCGCGACTCCTCACTGCAAGTCCGGGGTGCTCCCTGCGTCCGCCACCGCCCCCTCCCCCAGGGTGAGGTGGGTAGCGCTGTAGTCTCGTGCGTGAGGTGGCGCCAGGCCTAGGGTGTGCTTATGGCACCTTGGCACCTTCTGTTCTTTGAGCTCCCGCTGCCCTCCTTGGATCAGCACGCCCAGGCTTTTCAAGGTTAAGAGCCATTTGTCACATCAAAAATTCATCAGCACCCCTGCCCCCTTGACAGATGTTTTACTTTGAGTCTCCATAGTTTGCAAAATGGCAATAAGCTACCTTGAAGTCAGCGTGCTTTGGAATGAATTGCTACTTCTTAAATCACAACAGCATCTGCAGACTTTTGAAAAATAGTCACATCTACCTGGCAGTGGGGTATCTCTGATTCAACAGACCAGGCTTGAGGCGCCTGGGACCACAAGGTCAGGTGGCATCTCTGCCCTGGGCCATCTGGCTGCTGGGCACAGGGAGAGGAGTAGGCGGGGCAGGGACCACTTCCTGTGGCCCCTGAGGGGAGACCTAGGCTAAGAGCCCTTGTATTCCCTTTCTCTCCTTCTTCTCTTCCTCACTCTCCATCAGCCTCTTCAGCCTCCTCCTCCTCACCCTAAACTCAGGGTTGGGGGTGGGGGGCTCCTTGCTGGGGCTGCCATAGCAAGGGGGACACTTCTCACTACCCCCACACACCTGTCCCCACCGCATGTCCTGTTACATCCCAGATCCCCTCCCCTCCCCTCCAGCCCCACCCACCCTCAGTGGTCCCCATCACGGCTTTTCTCCCAGACACCAGACATCCCTCCCCCCAGCCCCTGGTCCTTTTCCAGTCCCATCCCTTCATGCTGCCACCCCTGTGTCTCCTTTCCCATTCCCAAGCCTGATCTAGTCCATTTGATTATAGAGATTTTTTTGTTTTTTGTTTTTTAGCAAAATCAGTCACGTTGAGGTGACATAAGCCAGCACATTTGAAAGACCTCCCTGAAGAGGGCAATGCTGAGTCCAAAGGCGTGTGGTGGGCACATCGGAGTCGAGGTGGAGCTGGCTGAGATGACTGGCTTCAATCCCACTTATACTGCATACTGCCCTGGTGACCTTGAGCCTGCTTCTCAGCCTCTCTGGGCCTTAGTTGACTGATCTGTCAAATGGGGATATGACCATGCTGTGTTGAAGTGTGGTAGTGAGAATGGGACTGAATACTGGAAGTGCCCAGCAAGTGCCAGCCCTTATAGAAGAGTCTGGCGGTGGTGGAGTGAGGAGGACCGGTTGGGGGAAGGGGCACCCCAGCCAGGGAGCAGGGGTCTTTGCCCTCCTCCTTCATTTCCGGACTTGCCTGCTCCAGACAGAGTGGGCCCCACAGGGCTGTCACTTCCAGCCGCCCCAACTCCAGACCGGTCATTGGGAAGGTTGTGTCTGCCTTTTCAAAACACAATTCTCCAGCAAACAGGCACTGGAGGTGAGTAAGATTCTTTGCATCGTCTCCTCTGTGCTCCCATCCAGGGTTTCCTTTCTTAACCCCACCCCTCCCTGCCCAACTCTTCCCTGAGAAGGGAGGCAGACAGCGTGTCCACAGTGCTTGTGGTCCCAGCAGTCATGCTGGCCTGCCCCAGCAAAATCTTCATGCTCTGCAGTGCAGCCCCTGTCTGTCAGCCCCTGTCCTGCTTTGCTCTTCCACAGCCGGGCCATTCACACCCCAATCCGGAAGCACTTTTACTCTAGGATCAGATCTACTTATATCTCCCAGCATGGTACCTGGCACACAGTTTGTTGACTGACTGACTGACTGGAGGATAACAGAAGGGGTCTAGGGTCAACCCACAGCTAGCTTTCTGCCTTTCTCTAAACTGAACTTCATGGTCACCAAATACTGCCAACCCGAAGGCCTCAGGGAGCCCCTTTGAGTGACAAGAGCAGGGTCCTCTGTAGTTAGCACTGGCAGCCACACACCGCTCGTTATTACGCTGCCACCCTTCAAAGTAATTTGTTCTCTCGAGGAAACTGACACTCCCCTCACAATCTCATTAGTCATAAGAATCATGCAGCTTTTTCCAGTTCCCAGAGCCATGTGCTCTCCTGCGCTTACCAGCACCTTGCAACCATCCAGTAGAGCTGGGGGTACTTTTTGCCTGGAGGACGCAAGCTCAGGAGCCAGACCACCCAGTTTCAAATCCTGGCCCTGCAGTTAGTAGCTCTGGGACCTCTGGAAAGTTGCCAAACCTCTCTCTGCCTCAGTTTCTTCATCTGTAAAATGGGGGTGACAGTGGTACCCACTTCATAAACTTGGAGTGCTCGGAGCAGTGCTTGGCTCGCAGTGAGTGCTTCGGATGAGTCAGCTGTCATTGTCCTCTCTGAGGGTCTGGTTCCCATTGGAGGGATTGAGTGGATGAATCTCTGCGTGTGTCGTGTGGGCTGACACCTGCCATCTAACATCTAACAGGGGCCAGTCCAGCCTGCCCCACTCCAAGAACCAATCTGCTCTGTGGGGTTGGAAGGCATGGCCTTAGCCTTTGAGGAGCCTGTATCTATGGGGGAGACAGGCAGGGAAGTCCTCACTAGGTATAGTGGGGAGTCAGGGGGCAAAAATATCAAAAGTGTCCACAGGAACCCAGCCTCCCAGCAACCTATGTTAACTTCAAACCCATCGGACAAGTGGAGGTTCAGGAACCTGAGCTGAAAAAGAAATTGCTTTAAGACAGGTCTTGAGCAGAACAGGGTTCCTTGTTCCTCTGAGAGCTGATACCCCAACAGGTGTGAGTGCCCACGACTCATTTTCTCACCTTTTACGTTTTGACCCCATTATGGGAAGTTCTCAGAAACATCTCAGCCATCCATCCATCTATATTTGCCTATCACTATTTATGTGCCATCGATCATAAATCTCTCTGCTTTCTGTAATCATTTCTTTCTCCTCTGTGTATCTATCTATCATCCAACATTTAATCTGGGTATCTAGCATCTATTAATCATGTCTGCTATTCATCCATCTCTGCGTCTATCTGTAGCCCATTATCAGTCATGAGTTAACGCAGTGAGTGCTGGTGTACTTAAGCCTGGACCATCCAGTTCCATGGGGAAGGGGGTGGGGACAGTAGTGACTCCAGGAGGGGTAGGGTGGCTGGAACAAAGATGGATAAGAAGGAAACTGGAGGGCTGAAGAAAGAGGAGCCTGGGACCCTCCTCTCACAGCAGGGCTGGCCTGGTGGATGGAGGGGAGAGGGACACAAGAGAGGAGAGAGGAAGAAGAGGGGGAGGCTTGAGAAGCCAACAGAGGGGTGGGCTTTGTGCTGACATTGATAATCCCTTCTCACCCTATCTCCCCAGGTTAGGATGATGTTTTTCCTGAATAACCCCATGAGGGATGGAGGATGCCCGAGCTCAGGTTTCAGGGCAGAGGAGGTGGGCGCCACCCTTCCCCAGCACCAGCACACACAGAATCCTGCAGTCTGAAGGGCTGAGCTCCTGTAGGCAGGCTGAGGGCAGAGATGGAGTGCCCGAGGAGAGCTGGCTGGGATCAGCCTTGAGAAGACCTATCCCAGCCCTTCCCAGCCCTGGCTGCGTGCTGCTATCACTCGAGTAGCTTTCAAAATAAAAAACCACAAAAGACAAAAACAAAAATACAGATGCCCGGATCAATCTGTATTTTGGGACTGGCTGGGCACATCTGTATTTTGAAAGCCTCCAGGTGAATTTCACAGCAGCCAGGGCTGAGAAGCATTATCTTACAAGACCCAAGACTCCTGCTGTTATTCTCAGAAGGATGTCTTGAGGCGGAAGGAGCAGGCTTTGGTGTGCTAGGGGCCGGACTTGGGCTCTAGGCAGGGTTGAGCTCTCCAGAGTACGAATGAGGGAATTTTCTTCTGGGAGGACTTCTGCCAGGGTGTTCAGCAAGCATCATCTCCACATTGGGTCATGTTGGAGGAGTCTGGGCCAGGTGACTTCTGAAGACCCCATCCCATTTAGGGTCACCAGAAATCCTTGTTACAGTGTCCAGGGGTGGGGGGTGGGGGCCAGTAGCTACAGCCTCTGGTTTCAGGTGTGACTCCTGCTGTGTTAATCTAGTAAGGTTGACCCTAAGGTGCTGGCACCTCCCCAGGAGGACAGTCAGTAGGCTGTTAGCTTGGGCTCACTCTCTTCCCACAAGAAGCAAAGCCACACCCTGAATGTTAAAAAATGGGCCATGGGTCAGAGAGGCGGGAGGTTTGCCCGGCTGTCTGGCACTGCACTGGGTGTCTGGCTGCAGCAGGAGGTGGGGAGGGTGGGGGGTGGACCCATGAGCACCCACTCTCCCCATGAGGCTGGGGAGATCCAACACGAGGGTCAGCCCCACAGTAGAGTTAGAGGCTGGTCTGTGGGCGGGTCGCCTGCAGGTGGCAGACAGTGGTGTATCTCTACTGCCCAGGTAACGAGGGCCCCCTCGGTGGTTAATAGAATCAAATGCTCCAAGTGGGGACTGTCAGTTCTTCCCCATATCTGGCCACCTCGACTAGATTCTTTGCCCTGCCAATGAGATGTGCTTAAGGTGTTCTTTGGTCTCTCCTCCTCTTGCCTCCCCGGCTCCTTGCGGACCACCCTACCCCATCCCCTGCAGAAGCCTCCTCCCTTTGCTGGAATAAAGCCCTGCTTTGTCTGTTTCCTTGAGGACAAACTGGCCATAATTTATTCTCCCACATGATATAAAGGAAAAAAGGCCCCATTATGCTATAAATTATCCTGTGATGGGTGAAAACCTGGAAAGTGTGCTAGATGCCGGTGGAAACCCCATTAGACAACAGGGTTTGGCAGCCGAGAAGTCCCCACAGAATGCAGGCCGTCTGGCATGCCACACCTGGTAGGAAAGGTGACTTCTACTTAGCGCCACCACATGCCCCAGGCTTCTGCTGGGAGGCCTGGCGCAGACTCACAGGCACCAGGGTCAAGGGCTGAAGGGCCAGAGGAAGAGGCAGCAAGGTGCGTGGGTATGGCCTCCGGACCCCTCACCCATGCTGGACCTCCAGGGCTCAGCTCTGCCCAACTCAGGGCCCCCACGCCCACCCATGGCCTCGAAGGGTGCAAGAGAAGAGGGTGCAGGGGCCATCTGTGCCCTGTCCCCTTCCAGAGTGGGGACAGTCCCCAAGTTCTAGTTCTGCCTCTCCAGACCAGCTGCAAGCCCCCGAGGGCACAGAGCCACACCTCTGCCCAGGGCAGGCACCAGAGCTAGAGAGACATGGACTGCCATTACAAGGGATTCTGCCACCTCACCACCTCCGTGTGGTGAGGAAATAAGACCTTGCAGCCTAGATCCCAGGTGGAGGGAGGTCTGAGGAGTCATCAGGACAGAGCTTTCTTCTTTGGTCACCCAGGAGACTTCAAGACAGCCCTGCCCGGGACAGAGGGATGAGTGAAACTAGAGATGGCAGTGAAAACTGGGGGGTGAGGCATGCCTGGGGGTCCCTGGGCAGTCAGGGATCCTGGGAACCTGCTCCATCTGAGCTGAGCAGTGGCCTGTGAGGGCCCCACCTGGCCCCCTCCTGGGCTCTAAACAGAAGCCCTGGCCCAGGCAGAGCAATGGGGTCATTAGGCTTTTGCCAGCTGTCTGCACAGACATGGAAGGGGTGGGAAAAGAAGAGTTGAGACCTCCAGGTAACACTGTCTTCTACCAGGAAGGACGTTGACCTGTGAGCTCAGCTCCATTCGGACCAGCTGGGTCTGAGTCCTGGCTTCCCCAGTGACTGGGTGTGTATTCCTGGAGAAAGATATTTAACTTTTTTGGGCTTCAGTTTCTTCACCTGCACAGCGGAAATAATAAAATATCCACTATGCCTGAAAAGGGCTTATTTCAGTGCTGGGGTTGTGGTAGGTACGTGATGAATGAGAGCCCTGCTGACTGTCGTTACTGCTGCTGTTATAGCCACCTCCTGGAGGGAGTCAGGGCTGTGCCCTCCCTCAGGCAGGGGCACCACAGGGCCCTGGTGGGGGGGGGGGGACCTGGTCTGCCCAGTGCTGTCCGGGGGCAGCAGAGGTTCTGCGATGTGGGAGTTGGGTCCACTGGCCTTTGTCTTGAGGACACTGGGATGACATTGGGGTGGGTGGCCCGGGAATCCGTCTGGACCACAGAAGAACCCCTGGGTGCTGTGAATTAGAGCTAGTCTGAGCCAAGCGAGGACATGACGGACAGTGTGGGTGGACACAGGTGAGGAGGAGCCTGGACCCAGGGTCTGAGTCCCAGGCTAAGCTTCCAGTGGGCAGAGGTAAGGGGCCGGGCTTGGGCCTTGAGGGAAGTGGGGAGCACGTGGTCAGGGGAGAACAGGTAGGAGGGAGGGGTGTGTGTGTGTGTCTGCTGCTACTCCTCGTATGACGAGCTCTGTCACACACCTTGCCTGTGCACACGCTGCCCCCTGACCTGGGATGTCTGCCCTGCACCTTTTCTACCTGGCAAATCCTGCGTGCAAATTCTCTAGGGCCCAGATCCAGGCTTTTAGACCCCTTTCCACCCTCTCTGCCCACAGAGCTTATCACTGCAGGCTCTGTGTGGGCTGCCCATTCATCTCCAGGGGACACTCTTCCTTCTTTCTGAGGATACCTGAAGTTCAGTGTCTTTCGGATATCTAGGCCATGATCTCACAAGAGAAGGAATGGCAGTGCAAATGCCCTGGGGCAGAGTGTGCGTGGAGTGCTCCTGAGACTTCATGAGACCTACGTGTCTGAGCAGAGGGATGGAGGGATGAGAAAGTCAGAGTGTGGGGTGCTTCTCATAGGTCACTAGGAGACTTGGGCTCATTCTCAGTGAAGTGGGAGCCACTGTGGGGTTAGAGCAGGAGATAGACAGTCTCTGTCTTGGATTTTAACTGACTCCTCTGGCTGCTGTGTGGAGAGCAGACAGCAGGGGCCTAAGTGGATGTCCGGAGACAGTGAGGAGTCGACTCTCATGGCCGAGGCCCCATCCCAAAGCATTTGGAAGGCAGAGCTGGCTGAAGGAATGTGAGTGGGGGAGACTGGATGTGCTCTCCCGTCTCCTGCCGCCTCCCACCCCAACATCAAACAGAGACTGTCTGGAGGGAGCTCAGCAGATCAAGGCCCGCCCCGCCTCCCCGGGGACCAGAGCGGCTGAGGGTCCTCATCTGCATCCCCAGTGGAGCAGGAGCCCCTGCGCACCGCCCCTGCCCACCGCCCCGTCCCCAGCAGCCTTTGATCTGGTTCGATGTCTCCTTCAGCCTTCTTCCCAGGCAGGAAAGCTTTCATCCTCGGGGTGCGGCTCCCCCAGAGCTGCGCCCTGGCTCTGGCTCTGACACAGCCTGTGTTGTGGGGGCGAAGGGGCAGGCCACTACTTACTGGTTCAGTTCACGCTGAGGACTCTCCTAGGCTTGGCCCCGTGACCTGGCAAAGGGACCGGCTCTCAGGGGGGCAGATGAGACCCAGATCCAGGCCTTTAACCCTGGTGTGGATGGTGATGCGGGAAACTCTCGCACCAGCAAGAGAGCAGGCAGCTGTGGGTTCCCAGGCATGAGAAGAGTGGGTTCGGAGCCCCCAGCCCTGTCTGCTGCTCTCCTATTTAAAAGACAGATCTGAGACTGTGTGCTGGCCACCTCAGGGCTGGCCAGGAGGGGCAGAGGAAGCCTCTGGACTTGGGCAGAGGGAGGGGGTAGTTGTAACCATCTTCAAAATGACACAAATTTCAATTCAGATGATCAGTTTAGCACCTACTTGCCTCTTAGGAGCCAGAGTGCTTGACTGGCCTGGACAGGGAGAATTCGTGGAACTGGCACAAAGCAGGGCTTAGTGTAACATTGGGGGAAATGTCTCTTCCTGTGAATCAATCCAGGTGGACCACCTGGAGGATGCAGATGCTGGGGGACATCTCAGAGGACCCCCAAATACTGCTGTATGGTCGGGGGGTGGAGGGAGGAAAAGGGAAGTCGGGCTTCTCAGGCTGGCCCGGACAGGTCTGTTCAGTGTTCCTGGGGGTCCTCTCTACACGCCTGGGATGGGCTGGGCATCCCCATCCCACCAGCTGCCACCCCTGCGGGCGAGCGGTAGTCATGGCTGTAACCGGTGCAGGAACTGCATTTACTGAGCATTTACTCTGTACTTGGCCCTGTGCTAAAACCTCAGCCACCTCAACTAATGTCATCCCCCAATGGCCCTATGAGGTGAGTGTGATTGTTATCCCCCTTTTACAGTTGAGGAAATGGAGGTTCAGGGAGGGTCTATGACTTGTGGAAGGTGACACAGTCAACCAGAATTGACAACCAGTCTCAGTTACTCTCTGGAAGATGCCCCTGCCACACCCCTCTGGCCCCACCCCTCCTGTCCAGTCTGTGTGCCTTGCGTTCCCTTCAATTCAAGGTCCATCCTGATCTGTGAATGCAGTTGGGGGAAGGAACAGGTCTTTTCCCTTCAGACTCACTGCCTGTGAGCCCTCAGGGATAAAGTTATTCCCCAGGAGAGCAGTTGGTCCTGAGATCCAGAGGGTGCTTTGGGAAGTGCCCTGGTCCCATGGTCAACAAACAGCCTAAGAGACACCTGAGGGCCCGACATGGCCTCTGCCTGCAGCTGAGGGGCAGGTACAAGGATCCAGGGGCTCTGGGCTCTGGTCCCATCCTGCCCACTCCCAGGGCCAGCGTCTCAAAAGCAGGGCAGAGTCCTCCACTTCAGTCACTATGAAGGTCTGGAATTTCTCCCCACTCCCCAACCTGCTTAGCTTGGGCCTCCCTATGGAGAGTGTCTTTTGCAGGTCTGGCCCGACATCCCCCAGCCCCCATGTCTCCTAGCAGCCCCTCTGCCCACCAGCCACAGACCTCAAAGCCATTTATTCTCCACCTGGCCCCTGGCCCCCCGGCTTTCCCCCAGCTCAGGTCCCCCCACAAACCCTCCCTCGGCAGCTGGAGGGAAGAGAATAGTAAAAGTCTATTGCGGCCATAAAAGGCATTAACCATCTGAACACTCGTCCATGGCGCCCCAGCAGCCGTCTATCCTTAAGCAGAAAATATTGTTTAATGCCGATGGTAATGAGGGAATCAAATTTTGAAAATTAAACCGGAATTTGAGCATTAGCGCCAACATGCTGGCAAGTCGAGTGTGCGGCTGCCACCCGCCTCCTCCTCCCTCCGGGGCCCACTCACCCTGCACAGCCAGCATGACGCCTCCTCACACCTGGGGGCCCTAAGGCACCTCCCTGAAATGTCCTCAACTTGCCATCGGTGTCTTGCTTCTCTGTCTTCTGGGCTCTCCTTTTAAAATACAAATCCTTCCAGCCAGAGCCCCATCCTGCCCGGACATTCTGAGAGAATGAGGAGTCTGTCTCCCTCCTGGACGGGAGGGGCTGGATGAAGAATGAGATTCTGGCAACCAGACTCTCCTGCCTTTTCATAAGCACTTAAGGTGCTTTTTTATAGGTTGGGAAACTGAAGCTCAGAATTCGATTGAGGTTCTGGGAGAATGAAGACTCCTGAGGGCAGAGAACTGGGAGACGTGTGTGCTGGTGGGGAGGAGGGCAGGCAAGAGGCAGATGGAGAAAAGTCAAACTCTGTCCTGGACCCTCCTCTTCGGAGCCTGCCCCAGGCAGGGACCGCTTGGGAGCAGGTGAAAAGAACAGTCAAAGGGAGCCCTTCCAGCTCTCAGCCTTTGCTTCACTTCTGTTGCGGGAGGCAGCCAAGTAGGGGTATGAGCCCGGTGGGCTTGGGCCATAGAGGGAGACACACCCTCAGATCCAGGTCTGAAAGGAAAGCCTTAGAGCCACTCACCCAGGACCAAAGCCAACTGGAAATGAAGCAAGCACAAACTGGACCAGCTGGAGGATCCTAGAAACAAACTCACTTTTGCGTTGGGTAGGGTCAACCCAAGACCATGTAGACGAAGTGAGTCTGGAGCCAGGTTTCTTTGGTTTCCAACAGCCTTCCAGAAAAGAAAGGCTAGTTGTAATTTCCCTGGGGAAACCTGGACAGACAGGAAGATGGGGAGCCTGGCCACCTACATGTTGGGAAATTCTTCAAGCAGTAAGGGCTCAGGCCTAGAACTGAGGGCCGTTTCAGGCAGAGGAAGAAGGATTTAGAAAAACAAAACACAGAAAACAAAACAAAACAAAAAAATCCTGGTAAAAGAGAAGTGGCTGGATAGAAAGGCACGTATGGACGAATTTTAATGCAATCAGAAAGCTGTCATAACAACACTGATGGAACACGTTCAGACGTCAGGAGAGAAGGTGTGGAGTTGCTGTCCCAGCATTGAAATCAGGGTCTGGAGGAGGACGGGCCTCCTCTTCCCCTCCTGCTTCCTTCCTGGGAGGAGACGTTAGAGCAGGAGGGTCAGGGATTCACGAGGGTCAGGGATTCACAATGGTCAGGTTTTCACTACTTCGTCTTCCTGGAAATCCCATTTAATCGGAGCCTTTAAAAGGTGCTGGAGGGAAGGGGAGGCAGATCCTGGGGGCAGAGTTTCAAGGGTTACACTGAAGACTCGAAAACCCAGTTCACTTCATGCAAAACGTTGTTTGTGCTTCTGGGAGTTAAACAGAAGCCCTGGCCCCTCTCTCCTCTGTCTCTGCACTCTCTTTCTGCCTGTCTCTTCTTTCTGCTCTTTGTTTCTAATTCTTTTTCCTCTGCCTCTGTCATTTTCCCTCACTTTCTGCCCTGAACTCTATCTCCTCCTATCCCAACTCAGCGTCACCCCTTCCACTCCCTCTCTTTTGGTCTCCCAGTCTCTGCTTCCCCCATGTCAGAGCTTGGCATCGGCAAGCCCTGGAGATGGGGCGGGGTGTGTCCAGCCCTGCGGGGGCCAGAGCACCAGGCAGAGCACCCAGGCTGGGGTGGGCGGTGGGGCGGAGCTCCAGGCCCTGAGCTTTGGCTGAAGCCCATCAGTGGTGGAGGTCCAGGCCGGTGTGCCCTGGCTCAGCACTGATCACAGGAACCAGCAATGGTACCCTTCAGACCTGGAAGGAGCACCTCATCCCTGACAGCTTGCCCAGTGCTGAGTGCTTTAGACTGGGGGTACCAGGAGGGCAGAGGTCAGGCCTTCTTGAAGAGGAGGACTCTGGGGTGGTTTGTGAAGGAGAGCAGGGACCTGAAGGTTTCCTCTGCTTTGTTCCAGACCCTGAGCTCTACGGGAACTCTCCTGGCAGTGTGGGCAACACTCTGGGGCAGGAGGTACCAACCACACTGACTCCAGAGCAACACGATCCTGGAGGGCCCTTGTTTTCCATGGAAACCACGAACACGTGGACTTTTGCAGTTTTGGGGGGTGTGCATTTCTGCAGCCTTTGCTGTGCGTGTCAGTCATTGAATGTCAACAAACATCTAGTTGGTATGAGCCACCACGGGGACCCTGTTCCAGCAACCATGGCTGCAGAACGCTTTAGCCCCATACAGAGTGCTGTAAAACAGCCATTTATTATGCTCATGGATTCTGTGGGTCAGGAGTTCAGACTGGGCACTGCTTGGAAGGCCTGTCTCTGCTCCAGGACGTCTGGGCCTCAGCTGGAACACTCCCAGGCTGGGGGCTGGAATCAACTGAAGACTCATCCACCCTATGTCTGGTAGTTGATGCTGGCTGTCAGCTGGAGGCCCGGGTTCCTTTCCGTGTGGACTCCTGGTGTGGGCTAGTTGGGAGTTCTTCACAGCACGGTGGCTGGCTTCCACAGAGCGAGCATCCCCCAAAGAGAGCCGAGAGTGGAAGCCGGTCCTTTTTATGACCAAGCCTTGGAAGGCACCTAGTGTCGCTTCTGTCATTCTTTAGTGGTTAGAGCAGTCACAGGGCCACCCAGATTCAGGGGGAGGGAACGTAGATGCCACCTCCCTGGGAAGAGTGAAAGTCACATTGCAGTAAGAGCAGGTGAGATGGGAAATCTTTTTTACAGTCACAGGCTACTGCAGATCCCTGTCACCCTAAGCACGCAGTTGAGTGATGTCAATACAACACAAGTGCTGGGGGAGGCTGCTGGGAGAGCCCCGTCTTCAAGAACAGGCTCTTCAAAGTGCCCAGGGCTGAGTTTTGCAGCATGTGTAGGAAGGGGTAAGAGGAGGGGGCACCAGATGGAGGTAAAAACATGTGAGACAGAAAGGATGTGTGCCCCTGAGAATGGCATCATTCATTCATTCATTCATTCATTCTACAGCTCAGTCCTGAGGGCCTACTATGTGCCTGCTACTGCTGCTCCAACAGAGGTCTAGTCTCCTCTCTCAGGGAGCATACATGGAGGGGTAGGGAGCTAGACAGAAACCCAATACACAGGCAAAGCAGTAAATAATCGTCCTTTGAATTTTGGGCCATGGGAGGGGCTGGGACAGAGAATAAAGAAGTGGAAGGAGGAGCTTTGATGAGGAAGCCATAGGTAAACAGATCTAGCATTAGAAGATTCAATCTTGTGATGCAGAAGACATTCCAGGCAGAGAGAACAGCATATGCAAAGGCCCTGTGGCGAACTTGCCAGTTGTAAATTCATTTTGGTATCTATAGGTGAAGGTGGCTGAAGAAAATAGCGTGTGTCTAAGAGGAGGGAGGAAGGGATCGCAGGGCTGCCCAAAGAACCCAGGTGCTCTAGGTGAGCCGCAGGACCTGTGGCCCTTGCCCCACTATGTGTCAAAACAGAGAAACAACCTTCCTACTGCAATTCTCAATAATCTAGTTTGCGTCCTGAATTAAAGCAGTTTCCCTGAAAAAAAAAGTGTGGGGTCTGCCCTCTAGGCAGGAAAGGGCAGAGTCAGGCTCAAGCCGCCATCAACAATCTGCACGGCAGCCAGACCATGCCGGTGAGTGCAGCTGCCCCTGGGTAGGGGCAAGGACGGGGGCAATGAGGGACCGAGACATGCCGCCACCCAGCGCATCTGTAGGGCCCCGTCCACCGCATCTGAAGGGCGCGTGCGGGGAGCTGAGACTCTAGACCCCTGGGCGAAGATTGGTGCTTATCATGGCCCTCCACCCACCACGTTCCCCATAGCACCCAGTGGATAGGACCTGGTGAGCCTAGGCTAGGGAGTAGAGGAAGTTTGGGCTGGTGGGCCTCACGCACAGTCCCAGCTGCAGGGAGCTTCATCCAGTCTGGTGGTCAAGTTCGCCGACACTGACAAGGAGCGCACAATGCGGCGAATGCAGCAGATGGCTGGCCAGATGGGCATGTTCAACCCCATGGCCATCCCGTTTGGAGCCTACGGCGCCTACGCACAGGCAGTGAGTGGGGGCACAGCGGGGTGGTGGGGAAGAGGCGGCGGTTCTTCACAAATCCTAGGAAGCATGGATGGGAAGGAGGGGAGAGGTTCAGGTGTTCTGCTGGCACCACCCCACCCCTGCCACCACTCATGGAAGGGTGTCCTCAGCCTTCTGATTACTCCTGGCAGGGATCCTTGCAGTTGCCACAAAACCCTCCTCACCCACACTTCCCCTGTAGTAGTCCCCCTTAGGGCCCTGGCCCACCAACTTCTTTCTTCTACATTGAGGCTGTCTCTGACAGCATCTCCCCTCAGCACTCACATGGGTGGCACTGAGGTAGGCCAGGGTTCTAGTTCTAAAAATGCAGGCTCATCTCACTTTTTCAGCAGTGTCCCAGCTTGGCCAGTTTCAACAGTCACCCCAGTTCCCACTCACCTCTGAGAACACTGCAGGTAGCTGAGGTTTTATTCATGCTTCTCCTGTAGCTTTTACCCAGCAGACTCCATGTTAGGGACAGAAATCTCCGACAACTTAGTTCTACAGAGGCTCCTCCAGCACGTCTCTAGAGCTTTGGATGTCATATCTCCATGAACTTCAGGCCTTTTGCAGGGCTGACCAGCACCCGTGGAGCCAGTTCCCCTCCTCCCCCCCTAAAATGAATACTTTTGAATGCAGTTTCCTCTTGGGCGCTGGTCTCTAATAGCCACTGAGGACTAGGGCAGATATGGGGAAGATGTCAGGGCTCTCTGGGGGTGGAGTGGGGAGATGTGTCTGAGCTCCCAGGGGACTCAGGGCCTGGGAGGCTGGTCTCGGAGCTGAACCCCTTGGTGGGGAGGGCTGCCCCCCTGGAAGCGCATGGTATTTTTTCCACTCCCTCTGCCCCAGCTGATGCAGCAGCAAGCGGCACTGATGACATCAGTCGCGCAGGGCAGCTACCTGAACCCCATGGCTGCCTTTGCCGCCACCCAGATGCAGCAGATGGCCGCCCTCAACATGAACGGCCTGGCGGCCGCACCCATGACCCCAACCTCAGGTGAGTGGACAGGTACCAACACAGGGCCTGGCCCAGCTGGAAGGCAGCTGGATCCAGATTGCTACCTTTTGTTTGGCCAGTGGCGGCCACCAATGGACCCTCCTGTGTTAAAAGCACCTGATGTCTGGACCCAGTGCAGACCTTACCCTCTGGAAATCTGTCTCAAAAAATGTCCTAATCCCTGAGGGCCCAAAGGAAGATGGAATGTGGGCCCCAAGCAGTCCCTGGTGTGGTATCAGGGTGGTGAGAATTTCACTCAAGTTGTTTAGCCATGTCAGATGTCAGGGGGCAAATCATGCTGGTCTCTAGTACAGATATCAGGAAAGGAATTGACAGGAAAACATCTCCGTTTGAGGTCCGAGGCAGGGAGAGCCCTGCTGATTCTGCGGCCCTGTTTGGTCCCTGGCCCAAGTAGAGAGGGAACCCCATTTTTTCATTTCCATTTAACCCAACTTATATTCACTATCTTTTTCCAAGACAACTGCACAAGCAAGAAAGAAGCCCAAGAGTTCTCAAAGGACAGAGGGGTTAGAAACAGCCCCACTTACAAAGCATGTTTTTAATTGGATCTTGGCTATTGTCCGGTTCTGTGATTCTCAACTAGGGCAACCCCAACCGCAAATATCTGGCAATGTCCTGAGACATTTTTGGTTGTCACAACTGAAGGAGGGTGAATGTTCCTGTAATCTGGTAGATAGAGACCAGGAATGCTGCTACGATGCACAGGACAGCTCCCCATAAGGAAATATGTGGCCATAAATGTCAATAGTTTAAAGTTAAGAATGCCTGACTAGCCCCAAGGGCCGGCCCAACACCCCAGCTCTCGTTCACCAAGCTTCCTTGGCTCTCTGCAGCCAGGCCATAGCAGCAGCCTTCCTGACATCCAGGAGCTATTCGTTTCCCAGCTAAAAGCTATAGAAGATTGTGCATCTCCAGCCCCAACTTCAGCACTACCCCACAGCTCTAATCCCCAACCTAGGGACATTCCTGATGGCCTCAGGTCCTCATCCAAAGAGAGACCCTGCTTCCTACATGAAGAGGAAGGCTCTCTCCAGCCTCTGGGGCCTCAGTACAGTCACTGTGCCATCCACACCTTGGTTTCCATCTACCTGGTGTAGGGAAGGCACAGTGTATTGTCATCTGACCCCAGCTTTACCCTCGCCACAATGAGCATCACCACTGCCTTAACTGGAGGAGGCCAGGGTGTCTACTTTGTGTATGAATAGGACTGAGTCTGCACTCTGCAAAGGGCTCTCTTCCTCAGTGCAAGGGAACACCAGAATTAAGACCTCCTCCACCTGAGTATCAAGATTCCTTCATGAGGACGCAGATCAACCCCTCAGTGATCCATCCAGTGAAGATAGCAGGGAGCAGGCCACAGCTTATGTCTTCTGAAGGCAGAGCTAGGGATGCTGTTTGTAAGGAATTAGAGGTGGGTGTGAGAGAAAGCAGTGTCACGGATGACGCTTGGCTTTGGGCCTGAGTGACTGGAAGAGAAGAGCTGTCGTGACCTGAGATGGAGGGAGTTTGAGAGAAAGGTCAGGCGCATGACAGACTTTTCAGTGGAGGTTCGAGTGTGGAGTTTTGCGGGGGAGGTCTCCAGTTCCCCAGTCTCCCCTCAATTTCCACCGTTGTCAGCAGTACACCCTTCATCCACCCAGGAGCAGCAACACTCACCTTCTCTGGAAGAGGGTGCTGGAGCCTGCACCCACTGCAAGGCTGGGGAGTGGGACGTGGCTGCTGCCAGTGAGGGAGGGAGGAAAGAGGACGCAAAAGCAGCTAAAACCCTGCATGACTTTACAGGCCAATAGAGGGTGTTTACAAATGATGAGTGCTAGGTGCCCAGAAGGCAGAGCTAACCTGAACTGGGGCTGAGGGACTAGCCGTAGCTCAGCGTGGGGAGTGGGAGGGGGATCTCAGGGCCAGTGGTGAAGACAGAAGACACAGCAGGCGGCCAGGTCAGAACTGGAGGTGGGGGGTCTGGGGAAGGAGGGGGGCCCCTGCCGGGCAGCCCCGCCACAGGAAGGAGGAGCGTGCTTGGGCTTTGGTTCCATACAGTGAGGCCCCGGTGGGGTTGGGTCTGCCGATTCTGATGTCTCTGGAGAGTGTGGTTCCTGGCTTCCCTGCTGCCCCGTGCCTCTGGCTGCTTGGGCTCCTGTCTTGTGCTAAGATGGGGGTTTCTCCAAGAAATCTTTCCCCAGAAACTAAAAGGAAGGAAACAAAGGCAGAGAGAGTGCCACGAACATGGCCAGGCCCGGGTAGACACCCCAGTTCCTTGGCCCTCCTCTGAGCTCGCTGAGGGCCAGTGTGCCAGCGCCCAGCACTGCGGTTCTGCAGAGGGGAGGACAAACTGGGTGTCTGACGCTGCAGGTCCCCGCCTCTTCTGGTTCCTGGGCTCTGGCTCTGAGTGTGCTTCTGCAATGTCTGCTTCGAGTTTGCAGGCATGGGCACTTCGGATCTGGCCTGCATGAGGGGGGCTGTGGCTTTGGGCCTGGGCCTTCTCTGGGTAGAGGCCGGCTGTGTTTAGGACCTGGCACCTGAATTGGCTCAGCTGGACCATAATTTCCTCACCTGGGTCATGAGGTAGGGCTTCCCAGACCTGATTCAGGGTTCCCCATGCTGCTCGGTGACCCTGCTGCTACCTCTAGGGCTGTGCCCTGGGAGGCTCTTCCGGAGGGTGGCCAGGCAGGGGTCACCCTGCAGGCAGAGGTGCGGCTGCCCCCTAGTAAAGAGAGTGGGCATGTGTGCAGGGGCACAACCATGGGGAGGCTCCTTAGCGGCCAAGTGAGTGTGTGAGTGTGTGTGTTGGGGGCCAAGTTTGTGTGAGAAATGAGAGTGTGTATGAGAAAGTTGCCTAGAATTGGCTCTGAGGAGGGGCTGTTTGATGTTCAGGCTTCAATCCCCAGTGTTGGACAGCACCAGGCACTGAAGGGCAGCTGGAGGGAAGCTGGGAGTGGGCAAAGGAACACAGTGGATGGGCGCCCCAAAAGTGCTCAGGACTGGGGGAATATTCCCCTGGGGTCCCTTAGTTGCAGTTGGCATGGCAGACACCTGATGGCACTGCCCTCCAGCCTCTTCTCCCGCCCCAGCGGCCCCACCAATTGGATATCCTGGGTGGTAGGTCTAAGAGCTTTCTTTCGGGAGGGGCTGGGGGTGCAGGCAAGGGTGGCAGGTCAGGGCTGGACTGGCACATGATGGGCCCTGGTGTGAGGTGGGGAGGTCTGCTGTTGGGGGAGCAGAAACTCAGCCTGGACGGGCAGGCAGGGCTGGGGCTCTTCTGGGAAGGCAGAGCTGGAGGCCAGGATTAGGCTTAAAATAGAGTCACCTCTGAGCTATTTCACAGCTTATCAGCATTGACAAGTCACAATCACAGGCTTCCCATCCACACTCCCTGAAGGGAAACACAAAGCTGAGAGTAGAAGCCGCTGCCTGCAGAAGCCTGATGTGTTGGAAAGCCTGCAAACAAGCCTGGTGCACAGGCTTTGGCCCGGGCCCGGGTGCTGTAGGGGAGGGGGGCCAGGAAGCGAGCTCAGGGGTACTCATGAGGAAGGCGTAGGGCTGGGGACATCCAATGCCCTGGGAGGGGCAAAGGACCCCCAGTGGTGAGATGCACTCCAGGCAACTCAAATCGGAATAATCTGATGATGCTTGACAGAGAAGAGAACCGAGCCTCCACCAGTAGAGAAGGCAGGTCAGGGCCTGTGAAATGAGTCAGTCCAGAGAGCTGTACGCGGAGGGGTGTAGGTATAAAGGAACGGAGAAGGGGGCGGAGAGGTGGGAGAGAGCAGAGCACGCCTGACCACAGCAGGCCTGTTGCCGCCCCTCCCCGGTGTCCTGTATCACCTAGCCCGCAGGGCACCCTGGTCTTCCATGGGGACTTTTCCTGGGTCAGAGGAGTGGAACTTTCTAAAGGCTTCATGTGGCAGAAGCAGCCTCACTTTGGCCCCTCGGGCCACCTTAGGAGCAAAACAGAGGGAGTGAGGCGATCATGAAATGAAAGCAGCCCTGCCAAGGCGTGTTTGTAGAATTCTGGGAACGTTGATGTGATTCACTCTCAATCTCAAAACTGAAAGCATTCGTTTTCTGAAGGTTCTGAGGAAAGAGGGTTGAGGCAGCGTGGACGGGCTGAGGATCACGACATCACACAGCGGGGGCTCTTTTCCTGGAGACACCCTTCTCTGGGGATGGCGGCCACCGTGGGACCGGGCAGGGCGGGGTGGGGTGGGGAGGCAGAGTTGCTGTCAGCGTGGCCGTACTGGGTAGCGGAGCGTTTCGTGGATGGACCCCTCGGATGCAGCGGTCACCTTAGCCCGGCCCTGACCCACCCCGTAAAGCAGGGGCCACCCTGTCAGGCTCCCCCTGCTGGTCCACAGGCGGACGCCGCGGAAGGCTGAGGCGGCGAGGAGAGCTCGGCCCCGAGGGGAGAGAGAGAGAATCAAGGGTGATCCAAAGCAGAGAGCGTGCTCCCTGATCTGCTTGCCGGCCAAGGTGGTTTGAGGGGCTGTTTTTTTTTTTTTTTTTCCCAGCCCCCTCATCAAACTGCCTACGCCCTCCCTCCTCTTCCCAGCGCGTGACGGATGCCCTTAGTGGCCCCGTGTGAGGTTCTGCTACTGTTCACAGAGTATCATGTGTCTGCACAACCGTGTGCGCGTGCGTGTGTGTGTTGACGTGCCTACGTCATTTGTCTGCTGGCTTCCTTCATCCTTTGAGTTTTTTTTTCAGTTCTCTTTTGATTTGATTGCTGTTCTCTCATCAGAGCTTTTCGATTGATGCTGTGGTCTGGTGTTGTATATTTTTCCTTTTAATTTTGTTTTAACTTCTTCCTTGCCCTTCTTAACCCTCAACCCGACTCTCCCTGCCCCCCCCACCCTTCCTCTTCCTTCCCTCTTGCCCACACTCTCTTGTCCTCTCTCTCTCTCTCTCTACATATATAAATATATATATAAATCTTTTCTTTTGTCATTCAATCAAATTCCAACAGCCCAACCAGGGCCAGTCAAATCCACCACAGTCTTGCGCTGAGCTAGGAATAAAGTTCACGTAATCACATGAGAGTGGAGAAAACAGTCCCCCATCCGTAAGTTCAAATCAACTCAAAGATCACAGTGTGACATGATGGCGTCATGTGTCATGTAACAAGGCTAAGAATCGGTTGCATGACAATTGCCGTCAAGTTTCGTGGAGGTGCTGTGATTGGAGCATTTTTCTTGGATGTTGTATCAGTTGATGATTGGCCAGTCATGATCACACGTGCATTTTCTTGAACTTTGTGCTGCCACAATCTTTTTTGCTGCGCTCATTTTTGTTTCGTTCTTGGTGTTTGCAGTGGTTTTACTTTCTGTTGTTTGGTTTTTCTTGGTCAGCATTTTTTATGCTTCTCTAGATGTCACATAGAGAAAAAAACAAAACAAAACAAAAGAACAAAAAAAAAAGTAAAAAATAAAGATGAATTCCCGAATTATCGGACATGGGATCATTTAAATTGTGCAAACCATTATTATTTTTTCTTAAAAATAAGGAAAACATCTTAAAAAAAAATCTATGCGTGGTTGATTTACTTGCACTTGAAACTATTGTGATTTTATATCTTTCTAGAAATTTGGGGGCCTTTTTCAATTGATACTTTCCAAGGTCTGGTCTTTTTTCAGTTAGGCTATTTTAAATCTCAGTTCAAAAGGAAAAACAAAAACAAAAACAAAAAAATTCTACAGTCATAGAATGATAAAAAAAAAAATTCTAAACCAAAAAAACTAGAGTTCAAAGCCCGAGGCCTCTGAGAGAGAGAGCCCGGTAACAATTACAAAGTTTTTATTGTAACCACTTCTGCTAAATTAAATGCAGGGAGGGGAGGGGGGGCCTGGGGGCTGGGGAGGGCTTTTTGGTTGGCTTGGAAAAAACAGTACTGACAAAAGCAAAATGCACCTTTTTGTTTACAACTGAAAAAGGGTCTTTGACATGTGTTTTTTAATTTTATTATTATTTTATTTGGTGTTGTAATTGTTTAGATTGCTGTGTTTGGTTTGCTGTTTGTTGAATCAACAGTGTGAAAAACCTGCCAGCATGGATTGATATACACGTGACGTTGTCCCCTCCGCTGGGGGCTTTGCAGTTCTAACTTTCTTGATGTAACCAGTCACCCCCATGTATAAGTGGAAGCTGCCTGCTAGAATGCAGACGAGTCTCATTTGTTAATTCACAATGATTAAGCATTCTCCTTCGGATTCTAGTCAGATCATGATTTTTTTTTTTTTGAATGCAAAGCAAAACACCGAAGAGCCACCATTCAAAACAAAATCAAGAACTGTCTCAGTTAATTTAACTTTGATGGTCAAATCCATTCTAACTTCTTTTAGGTTCTCCTATCCACTTCCTCCAAGTTCTGAATTTCCTCTAAATTCCCTGGCATGTATGAGAAAAATAGTATGTGTGTGTGTATATGTGTGTATCTATGCATATACTTACACACATACCCATGTATATACAATGTGCAGGTGAATATATTCTACACATATATCCAGATATACGTATATATACATGGCCTCACAAATAGTTACTGACCTCGGGAAAGAGGCGGCTGGCTTGGAAACTGGGCAAGGGTTCTGCCAAATTCATGTCACGGATCGTGGGGAGGAGCGGGCTAGGCTGCTGGATTTTTGCTATCTTGTTTGCTAGGCTTCTGTATACATATTGTATCTGGGTTCGACCCCTCAGAGATCAGTTCAATTATGAATTCACATCCCACAGTCCCAAATTCTTCCCTTAGATCTAGCCGTCCCCCATTCTAGAACACTAAAGGAACCCAAATCAAAAAACCCTCTCCCAACAACCAACCAAACCTCAGCTACAACCATCACCACTAGACCTCCCAGTGATTTCTTACTCTGAATAGAAGAGTTGATTTCTTTTTTATGTATCATGATCATGACTAATTCTCATACCAGTCTCTTCCCTCCCTCCTGCCATCTCCCAGAGCTCCCGCCCTAACCCCCAAGGCAGGTTCCTTTTGGTGTTTGGATACATTTTGTGTTTCCTCTCTTGGCTTAATCGGCCCTGATTTTCTTCATTTTAGGGCAGGATGCTGAACGGGCTACATTTAAAAACAAACCTCTCTCTCTATATATTTATAAATGAGAACTGTTGGATGACACCTTTGACATATCAGCCAATATCAATCAAGCTGAAGACTCTAGACACTCTCTGTGACTGTTAACATTTCTTCAAGGGAAGTATAGCGTCTATGGAGTTCAGAGGGCACGTGTTTGGGGGAAAAAGATACATATGACATAAAGAAGAAGAAGAAGAAAAATGAGGAAAAAAACACAAAAAAGGCAACTTTAAAAACAAAATAACTTGAGACAAGATGGGGATGCTACCGGGCTGGGAACTGGGAAGAGCAGCTGCTCCCCGATCCCCGGGGCTTTTCCAGCCCGTGGGCGCCTGAGGCAGGCTGGGGCGAGCGGTGTGGCGGGGCCTGGTCCCCAGGGGGCGGCTGGGAGGCCATCACTAAGCATCTCTATCTGTCATTCCTTTAGCTATTTAGGGACCAAAGGACCAAAGTTTTTATTGCAGACGTGTAGCTCTAGGTCAAATAGAGGGAGCATGGAGGAGAACCTCCTTCCTGCCTCCTGGCTGTTCTTGAAACAGCTTAGAGCGATTCTATGAAAAATGTAATAAAAAACAAAAACAAAACCAAAAAAAAAAGGAAAAATAATGCTTCAATGCTTTTAAAACAGCAAGATAACAGTTCTTTGATACTTTGAGAGGCGCTTTGATTACCGTCATTCAAGTCTATGACACTTTCCTATGGTTTTCTGTGTTATATGTCTGGATGGAGCTGTTAAGATGTACAAATTGGTGGATATTTGGGGAAAGCAACACACAATATTAAAACTCATTAACGGTGAAGTGTAAGAAAACAAGGAGGGGAAAAAAAAAAAAAAAACAAGAAGTGTAAAAAAACAAGGACCGACAAGGCAAGATAATTGTTGTGCAAAGTCTGTAAATGCTTCTAACTCTTCCCCCCTCTTAAACTCGTAACAGTTGTACAGAATTTTAAAAAGGAGAAGTTTAAAATACCTATATAATAGAAGAAAAATTAGAGGAAAGCAAAAAATAAAAAAAAATAAAAAAGGAAAAAAAAAACTATAGAAGTTAGCATTACTGTTAAAATCCCAGATGTTGTAGGACTGTACTTTTGTAGAGTTTAGACTGAGCATCAATCCCTTCTCCCCACGAGTGCTGTTGGACGCCGTTGACCCCAAGGGCCAGGCTGGACTCGCCCAGACCCATGGGCTCCTGGCTGCCCACCGCTGCCGGTGGAGGCCGCGCTGCTGGCAGGATGGTCCCGCCCTCTCCTCGCTTCACTCCAGGAGCTGGGCACGCTCACCCGCTCTCTGCAAGCCCTGACACCTGCTTCACTCGTCTTCCATGCTTGCTCCAGAGACTTTCTGGGCAAGGGAGACCTGGGAACTTTCATCTTAAAACAACTAAACAACACACACACACACACACACACACACACACACACACAAACCTTAAATGAGAAAGAGAGAAAAAAAAAACTTTGAAGAATTTCTGAAACTGTTTACAAGGAATTTTGAAAAACAGGGATGTTTAAATGATGCTGTCTCTGTTTTTCTGTAAATAAATTTGCATATTTTGTAGGACTTTTAATTGTAATCATAGAGAAAAAAACAAGGAAAACTATTTAATGAAAGCATGATATTTATCTTTGGTAAATGACTTTAGAGCAGTTAAAAAAAGACATTGCTTAAAAAAACTCAGAATCAGAAAAAAACACTGAATTATTTAAGAACACATATATTTTAAAGTATAACATATTTATTATAATTTATTTGCACCGTTGGGAAGACTTGACTTGGCCTTCCGCCTTGACACCCTCTTCATTGATGTCCAGTTCATCTGGAGGACGGGGGGCTCTTGGACCTACCATGTTTTTTCTTTTTTGCTTTAGAAGAACAACTGTCTGGTTCCTCTCAGTCCTTCTGCCTTTCCTTTCTTTCTATTCTGTTGGCTAATTATTATTTTTAAAATTTTATTTTTCTTTCTCTTGGCTCCTCCTTTTAGGATGTCCAGATGTTGTAAAAAAAAAAAAAAAAGTCGCAGTTCAGTACAACTGCTCTTTTCACACTCAACTCCCTAAAACTCCTTATAACCTTCTGTAACTATTAGATGATGCTTTCTCCAGCTTAGCCCTAAATAAAGCACAGTTTAAAAAAAAAAAAAAGGCTCTTCGGTGGTCTGTGGTTCTTGGAATCTGGCCAGCCATGCCTCTGGGCCCTGAAGTTGGTCCATGGGAAGTAGCTCCGTTCCTTCTATCCGTGGAATCTGTGTGCTGCCCGGGCCCTGGTTTGGAGCCTAAGCAGTGAGGTGCGCTTCCTGGGAGGCGATGGGAGCACTGAGAGGAAGCCCTGCTCCTCACTAAGAAAAATCTCTCTCGACTGGTGTGCACCTCTGAAATTCTCCATTGTAAGCCCATCCCTAGTTTCCCGGGTAGGGATGGCCACGGTGCCCAAGCCCAACAGAGAGTCCCCTTTCCTCCCTGACAGGAGGAAAACTGAGCCACCTGACTTGAGTGGGGGCCGGGGCGAAGTGCAGTGAGGGGTTGGGGAAGAAGGCAGGGAAGACGGGGCCCACAGTAAAGGAAGGTGGGGACCCACGCCCAGACTCACCCCCGGAGCGCTTTGCTCTTGGTCCTGCACCTTCCACTGCATTGACCGTTTGCTTGGATGGAGAAGACAGGGCTCTAGGTGATGCCCTTGGAGGCAGGGTTCAGGTGGGAGGGCACTGCGGACGGAGCAGCTTGGAGTGCTGCCATCTCTGTAGCACGACAGAGAGACAGAGACACGAATGCCACAGGAGGTGTGAGAGGAAGGTGCTCTGTGTGTGTGTGTGTGTGTGTGTGTATTCAGAGAGGGGAGGGTTCCAAAGGAGGGAGAACGGGAAGTAGCGCTTGGGGGAGGGGAGGCGGGAAGGAGGGAGCAGATCCCCCTGAGCTGCACACCCAGACGTGCACACCAGCCACAAGCCTCTGTCGGGCCCTGTCCTGGGACAGCCCTTTCTCTCATCCATCTCGTTTCCTGGCCCCAGCCTGCTCTAAGGATGGGCAGATCCCATCAAGGGCCTCCATCTCCCTCCACGCAGTGGGGCGAGAAGATGAAAGTCCTGGGAGACTTGTTTGTCTGTCTGTCTGTGCCCTCCTGCGGGAGAGGGGAATGGCTTCTGCCCCCACCTGTCCTTCTGCCCGGGGAGTGGTGGAGGGCAGGGCTCAGAGCCCCAGCCACAGAGCAGCACTCGGCCCCTGCGTTGCATCCTCCCCTCCCACCTCTCTTCCCAGGGCCAGGGGCCAATCCCATGTTTCTCACACTGGCCACTGGAATTGTTGGCCTGGGGAGAAAAGACCTTTACGCATCAGGACCTGGAGCAGGGCTTCAAGCCTTGACTTCCATGTGTGATGTTTCCAAGATAAGACCCTTCCTGTTCCCTAAAATAACCCAGCCTTAACCTGCTGGTTCTGAGGAGCTGGACTTCTTGGAAGAACTCACTGCAAAGGGCTGGATGTCACACCAGGGGGTTATGCTACCCTGTGAGGAGCGGAGAGTTCTTTTCTAAGGAATCCTCTGGGTTTTAAACCTTAGACTGTTCAAAACTGTGGTTTCTCTTGGACATTTGCAGCCAAAAGCCACTGAGTTGGTCAGATGTCAACAACCTGTTGCTCCCTCAGACCCCAGGGAGCCTCAATGGCCTCCCAGCCCCCTCCTGTGCCTCGTCACCACCTCCCCACTGTGCACCCTTCTCTCTGGCACAGCATCCTCCCCACCTCCTCTGCTGTGGCCCAGGGGCAGTAGGGGCCCGGGAACTGCCCCCAAGGAGCCGGGCTATGCAGTGGGTCGGCCACTTCAGCCCCTTTCCAGGCATGGTTGACTGAGACTGAGATGAACACACAAGGCTCAGATGTGAACACACCAGTTCTATCAAATAAACCTATTTAAAACCACACACCAAATGCCTAATGCATGCACAGCACATTTAAGAGAGAATATAATTTATTAATCTCTTGGGGGGAAAGTCGTAGTTTCCTTGAAAAGTTGCTGAAAACTCTCAGGTCACTTTGCACACGAGTGCAGAGTTCTGGGATCCCACACCTCATCTATCATCCCCTGGTTAAGAACTCCTGATTTGCAGTGTTATTTAAGAAAACCCAAGACACAACTCTCATTAATTTCCACTTATATTCTGTGGCTTACATCCCTCTGCTAGTACAGTCATCCCTTGGAATCTGCAGGGATTTGGTTCCAGGACCCCTGCAGATACCAAAATCCGTGGATGCTCTAAATGGCGCAGTTCAGTCGGCCCCCTGTATCTGCGCTGTATTCTCCCTGCAGTGTGTGATTCCTTCATAGCTCCCCTATTTTTAAAAGACTTTTTGCTTATTATTATAAAGTTTTTATTTCAAGCATGATGGAAAGGAGAGATACTTGCATAATGAACCCCAGTGCACACACCACTTATCATTAACATACAGCAGCTTGAAGAAAATCCCAGTTACCGAACCATTTCATTGGAAGATACCTCAGTTTCCCCTCCACGTTTTCGAGCTGCATCAAGGCTGGCTCTGGACTGCTGGGCAAAGTTACCCGTGCTGGGGTGGTTGTGGGACCTCGTGGCCTCTCCCAGCCTTACCCAAGAGTGGGCACTGGCACCGGGTGCGAGCCCAGGCCTCCCTCCAGCTGCTGCTCCAGCAGCGCTTTCAAAGCCCCTCCACTCCTCACCCACCCCTTTGTCCTCATGTTTTCTCTCTCACTTTTCTCTTTCCTTCTCTCCCTTCTCCCCTCCTGTCTGTGTGATGTTAATATGAGACCATTTACTGAGACCTTTTAGTTAACAGCTCCCATCTCCTTCTGGGTTTCAGATCCAATGTTTTTCCTATTCTGAGCTGGGTCCCACCCTCTCCTGCACACAGAGCACCAAAACAGTGATGAACAGATGTCCCCGAGCTATCTCACCCACATGAGTGCCTCGCAGCCCAATATCCACCTTCCAAGTGCCACTGCCGCTGAGCTGGGCAAATCTGCAGCTCCTCCCAGTGCGGGGTCTGCGGGGTCAGTGTTTGAGCCCAAGTTGACATTCTGCACCCGTGGGTACCGTGTATCTGGACAGTGAGCTCAGGGTCCCAGCCCCACCCAAGGTGAAGGCAGCAGGCTTGGTTGTGAATGCCATTTGCCTCTCTCCCAAAATGGAATCCACCCCCCAAACAAAAATTATTAGTTGCCACTGACATCCCACTTCCCAAAGGCTGCTCACTCCTGGCTGTCGGATATTCAGGCAGCGTTGATTCAGACAGTCTGCATGAATGACTGAGTTAAGGAAGGAAAGAAAGAACAAACCGCAGACAACTGAAGGTGTGTTCCAAAGGGGTACGTGTTCTGGAGATGCTATTAGAGTGACAATAGCACATCTGGAATAAGTGGAGAGCCAGCGCTGCCTTTCCCCCCAGAGGAGTATTTGCAGGTGTAAGTTCTTTACTTCCTAGCCTCCTCTCTCCACTCCCCTCTTGTGTCTCTGAGCTGTCTTCCCTTCTCCCTGCACATCCTCCCCCTGTCCCATCTGTCTCTGGTCTGCAGCTCTCCCACGTGCTCCTGAGGCCTAACTGGTGGACAGCCAGCACCTCAGGCCCCTCGTCAGCACCCCAACTCCTCTTCCCTCACGCTAGCCTCGCTCATCATGTCTTCAGGGAACCCTGAACATCTCCCTCCCTGCCTGCACCCTTTGTGGACATCTAACCAGGGTGTGCCCAGACCAGGAGGGCCGGAGACTGGTGTATCAGAGTGACAAAGGCTTGGGCTTGGACGTCAGACCAGGATGCACAGACCATCTGTGTCACTTTGGAAAAGTGACCTAACCTCCCTGAGCCTCAATTTCCTTATCTCTAAAAAGAGGATCATACTACACTCCGCCCCAAAGAGTAGTGAGGAATAAACACACACGCAGACATACCCCACCCCAGGGATCCTCTGAGCTGTAAATTCCTCAATGGTACAGATACTCAGAATGAGGAGCTCAGGCTCTGATCGCCCCTTCCTTCCCTTCCTTTACTTCCATTCCATTGACAATTCATGTCCCAGCTGGAGCAAGCTTGGACACCAGACCACTGAGTCATTTTCTCTGAAGCCCAGCCAGCCCATGATGCTCCCAGAGAATGCCTGTCACGTCGAGGTGCTCATACCTGTCACTGCTCACACTCCTGCCTGGGGACCTCAGTTCACTGATGCTCCTCTACCCCTTCCTCTCTCTGTGTCCATTTTCCCAAGAGCGTTCTCGACAGGCTGTTGTCTGCAGCCATCCTCTGCGGGTTCACATGGCCTCAGGCTGCACATTAGTTTGGTGTTTGCGCTTAAAAAATGTTATCTAATTTTTGGAATAGGTAACGTGTGCATATATTTCAAAATTCAAAAAGTACGAAAAGGTGTATAATGAAAAACCCTCCCACCCCTGAGTCCAGCCGCCCGTTCCTCTCTCCGGGGGCAGCCGTGATATCAGCTGTCATGTTTACCCTGTCTTCAGCTTGTAGGTGTGGGGGTGTTGGTGTGAGGAACGCAGCTGTCATCCTCAGGCTCGGTGTGGAGACCCAGAGCCAGGCAGTGACGTCCCCGGCTCCCATAGCTGGCCCGTGGGATTCCCAGGAGATGAATCCAGGCTGGGGCTGCTCAGGACCACCCCCTGGCTGAGTTGAGAAGTCGGGGCCCTTCCAGTCCACTCTTACCAGCCGGGCTCTTCCCTTTGAGGGGCGGTGGCGCGATTATTACCGGAGTGCTTGCCCTGAGCTAGACACCGTTAAGAGCTGCTTTATTATACGCTCACCTAACTCTCTCAGGTGGGTGTTACCATCCCTGTTCGACAGATGGGGAAACAGGCTCAGAGAGGTTAAGTCCCTGCAGAGATGACCCAGACTCAGGGTTCCAGCCCAGGTCTGTCTGCAAAGCTGGGATCTTTCTCTCTGCAATTTGTCTCTTTTTGTTGTAAATTCTTGGCACAGTCGCTCCCCTCCAGCCCTTCTCTTGTGTCTCCCATCTCCCTTCCCTCCTTCTCACTTTCTTTCCTCAATAATATCAATTTTACCTTTAAGAAATGCCATCGCCAGTACTGACTTAAGTACTGGTCCTTTTCCTCCCTCCTTGCCCTGATTATCTGGGCTGGGCCCAGGGCTTTCAACGGTGAGCGAGCACAGGTGACTGAACGTGACTCCCTCTGCCTGGTGGCACTTGCTGGTGGTTGGGACAGAGGGAGCACATGGAGGGAGACAGAAAAAACCCAAAGACCCATTACATTGTATTATTAACAAGGAGAGGAAATTAAATGGAAATAAACATAATATTTATTAACACTTTCTGCAGCTACCTGAAGTTTTCAGGACCCTTCTGAGCTGGGTCAGCTGTTTCCCCCAGGACGCTGAACTCTGCAGAAAGCCACAAGCACGTTGTTCAGAGCAAAACAAACCGGTTCTCCATCACTCAAAGTCAAGGGGAAATTTTAACCATTTCTGACGGCCCCATACTCCACTAATTGAGGTGTGAAGCTTCCTCTCATCCCAGAGTCTCCACACGAATCATCTTTGCCGTGGCCCCTCTCTCCTGACCTCCTCATGCAGCCCAGCCCTGGGAGCCATGGGCACTGTGGTGGCAGGAAATCTGTGCACCCAGCTGCTGTCAGTCTGTCTCCCTTCCACTCCCCACCTGGGGCCCCCTTGGGGTCCACAGAGAGGCTCAGAAGCAAGGCTGCTGTGAGGCATTTTCACTCCGCACAGGCAGCCCTGGGAACTAACGTGAGGGCCCCTGGGCAGACCCCATACATCTGCCCCACTGCACGCCAGTCCTGCTCAGGACCTCAGATCCCATCATGAGGGCTTTTTCTTTGGGTCAGACTTGGGCCTCAATTAGTTCTGCATTTTTTTAATGAAAATTACCATGGGATGGGAGTGTCTTTGTCCCCTTACCTGCTTAACCAATACTTAGAGTGCGCCTACTGAGTGCCAGCATGGAGACACGGGCTGCACGTGGGTGATGAAGACGTAGGCACGTCACTGCCATCCAGGCACAAGACGCGGTATGCTCCAGGGGTGCTCTCTGATCCCGGGAGTCATCCTGCAGGGTGCTATCAGATGAACAATCAGAGGCTTGGGGAAGGTAAGTAGCTGGCCCCAAACCACACTGCAAGTAACTAGTGGATCCCAACTTCAAAATCAGCTGCACTGACCCCTCGTATGAGGTGCCCTGACAAACAAAAGACAGCTGCAGCAGGGCGTGGTGGAGGTGCAGGGGGCCGGCGGAGCACTGCGGAGGGAAGGCCAGTAGTCCAGACTGGGGAGGAGGAGACACTTGGGCCTGTTGCTGAAGGGTGAGCAGGGGTTAAACAGACCCCGAGGGAGGGGAGGCTGGAGGAACAAAGGACCCTGGACCTTTTGAAGACCTGCAAGATGATTCAGGTAGATGGGGGATGTGCTGGGGAGACACAGGGCCTTGTTTAAAAAGAATCCATTACTGATCAGTGTCCTGGCTACTTCAACACCATCCCAGTTACCCTTTCCAACAACCCTGGACTCCTTTTTACAGACGGGCTTAAGTGATGCACTGAAAGTCACACGGTTTGGCACAGCTAGGGCTTGAGCCCCGGCCCCCGATGGCCGGGTCCGAGCTTGCAATCACTTCCAAAGCTCGTGCGTAAGAAGTCTTCACTCGGAAGCCTCTTACTATTTCCATCCTCAGACAGAGACACACAGCCTAACCACAGGACAGGAGAGTGGACACAGGACTGGCTTGGAAAGGTTCCTACCTCTGGGCTTCAGTTGCCTCCTTTGCAAAGTGAAGTTTCCTGGGTCTCATGGATTTGGCCCAGCTCCCTGCTAAGTGTGGGGAAGGAGAAGAGGGAGGGCCGAGGAAGGACGCTGTAAATGCCCTCAGCCTGCCTCTCCAGACAAGAGTCACCTGGAGGCGCGAACGCAGCGGTGTTTACTCAGCACTTTATTCTGCTCTCGACTGAGCAGAAGACTCTTGCTGAGGATGGGGTGACCTGAAGAGGACTCTGGGCTCAAGGCATCCCCTTTAATCAAGGACTACTTGGGAGCACTGTGTGCTTTCAGCACTGAACTCAATGTCCCGGAGCCAGCTGGTGCTCAATGTTTGCTGAATGAAGGAGAAGGTGTGCTGGGTGGGGGGAATGCCTCCCAAGATCCCCTAGTGAAGGACCGCAGGCCCGCACACTCTTATCAAGGCCTCTCTGCCCCAACTCCGACAGAGATCAGAAGAAAGCCTGGGACTCCCTCCCAGTCCCCAGGGAGCTCCTGGGGTGACAGGGACCTTCCTGGGATGAGGGTCCCACTGGGGCCCTCCCAGAGGGTTTATAGACACAGATTCCCCTGTTATGCCAAGTTTCTGACCACTCCGATTCTCCTGCCCTTAGTCCAGGGTCCCTCTGCTCCAGGGGCTCCAGGTCAAACTGAGCAGCTACTTTCTGACCTCCTGCTGCCTTCAGAGCGGGGACCACATCACCAGGCCCTAGTTCACACTGTTCTGCGTGGCTTTGAGTATGTAGCTCCCTCCTGAGCCGAAGGCCCTGAGGACAAGAATTGTCTCCTTTGCCAACCTGTCTCCTAGCACTGGCTGGTCAAAGAGAGCAGTGGGAACACAGAAGACTGAGGATTTAGACGGAATGTTCCAAATCATCCTCAATGAATGCTGAAACTCGAGGGTCAGAGGTAGATGAGAAACAGTATTTACATAGTTTCAAGTAACCCCCCTCCCAACACAAACATAAGAATCTTATAAATTACACGGTGAAAGGTAGTAATTTTACAGTGGAGAAACTGGCAGACATGACCTAAACCTTGTGATCAAAGTTAAAATCACCTGGAAAGAAAGACCTAGCCATCACGGGCCTCCTGGAATGATTACTGAGAAGGATACAGCATCACTCATTCTCGCTGAAAACGCACAGCTGAATTTAGTCACAAGAAAACAAACCCAAACTGGGGACAACATCAGTGGTTTGTACTCATCTAAAGAGACATGACAATGAAATGCCACATATGACCGTAGATTGGGTCCTGGGCTAGATTTTATTTTTCTTTTGTTAAAAAGGATATTTGAGGAAAGAAAACTTGAAAAGTTAAAAAGGAAATTGGGCAAAATTTAAATAAGGTCTGTAGACGAGGTAATAGCCCTCTGTTAATGTTCATTTCCTGATTCCGGTGTGTGAGGAAGGGTGAATGATAAAGCTAACGAGTTAAAATGTTAACACTTGCGGACTATGGGTCAGGGTAGACAGGAATTCTTTGTATTATTTTCAAAACTTTTCTGTAAGTCTGACTTCAAAATAAAATGGGGAAAAAAATGTGGCCAGTTTGAGCATTAGCTGGGTCAGCCTGGGGAGAGCTGCCAGCCATTTGGACTGGGCACTTCCGGGACCAGTCCCCCCTCCAAACCCTCTCTGGCCTTCTTCCCCTGGGAAACATCCTGGGACTCTGAAAGGAGGAACCCCTCAATGTGGACATAAGGAGTGGGTGTCATGGGCAGCGTGCTGGGGTCCCCGTGGTTCCTACCTATAGACCGTTGAGAAAATGCTACCCTACCCTGGCTCCTGTTCCATCCCCATCCCCAGGAGCAGCCTGACTGGCAAAACAAGGAAACAGTATCATTGTCAGTTCTGAAGACAGAAGGGACAGATTTGAAAATACTAGAGATGGAGGGTGGAGACGGGGGGGGGGGGGGGGGGGCAGTGAGCAGCCCACAGGCGCCCCCTGGAGGCAGGCAGACCACTGCTCCAGAGTCCCCACTCTGGGACAGCTCTTGACTGCTCTGGACTGTCTCATGTCCAGGGTCTGGAGACTCAGGGCTGTTGAGGCAGAGGTAGCCAGGACGCCGCATAGTGCACAGGGTGATGAGGGCACAGTCCCAACTCTCAGGAAGGCAGCCCAGGCTGGTGGGAGAGATGGAGGTAAACAGCCTTCTGAAACTGGGGCAGGTGTGCAAGAATGGGGCTGGGAGCACTGCCTGAGATGGTGATGGTAGGGAGCTGGCCGGCCTAGCCTGCCTGGCTGTCATGGATCCCCAGTTTTCCATGCTTCAGACGGGCCCGCTGCCCCTTGGCAGCCTTCAGATAAATGATGAAAGCACCTGATGTGAATAAAGTGCTTCGAAGTTGTTTACCCAGCAGATGTCTGAGCATTCTTTCGCTGCATCCTGATGAAGACTGAGTCAGGTGTGCACGTGTGCACTGTCTACATGTTGCAGAGAGAGGCACTGAGCTCGCACTGGTGAAGGGAATTGTGCAATGTCATGCAGCTACAGTGGCAGAGCAAGGACTTGAACTTCAGCCTCTGACGGAACACTAGGTAGATTGGAAACTGTTGCCGGGTACTGACATCTAAGCAGGTCTCCTCCCGCTGGGCCCTGCTGCTCCTCCGGTTTAAACACCAGGCTTGGCATTCATGACTGTCCATGAGCTCACTCACTTGGGGTCCCTGTCTCTGTGTCTTTGACACACTGTCCTCTGCTTGGAGCACCCTTCCTTCCTTCTCTGCTTTTGCATAGAAACAATATCTTATCTTCTGGGAGATTCTGATTGAAGTCCCCCTCCCAGGGGCTGCTGCTCAGGCCTCTGTGGCTGCACCGACCTCTGGATGCTAATTGCAGTTCAACATAGTTCCTGTGTGCAGCTGGAGGCCGGGAACCACGCCAATGGGCTTTGTCTAGTACACAGTGCACAGTCCAAAGATGCTTCAGAGTTTCCTGAAGACCAGTGGTTCCTGAATTTTTTGGATTACAGATTCCTTTGAGAATCTGATGAAAGCTATGAATCCTCTGGTCCAGGTGAGCACCCAGGTGAGGAGTGAGGTGAGAAACAGGTGATGAGAGACCGTCCACAGGTCAGCTGTCTGCCCAAACTGATGCTTTTGGAAGGGATTTCACATTGTGGGGAGAGAGAGTTTTCATTTCTGATAGAGCTCCACTCCAACACCTGCCCCTGGACAGGCCAGGCCAGGCCAGGCCAGAAGGCCACTGGAGTCCCTGGCCACATTTCTCTGTTCAAAGACTCAGCTGGAAGATTTCGGGGAGGCGCCCCCGTTGTGGTTGCACGTGCTGCCCCTCCCGTCGGGTAAGAAGCAAGCAGAGAGGCTGAGAGAAGTTCTGCTTGGGGGTCATGCACCTAAGTCCCTTCTCAGACTCACTGCTACTCAACTTTTTTTTCTCCAACACAGTAAATCTTCTATTATTCTCCAAGTTGATATAGTAAGCTGTGTCATTTTGAGAAGAAATATATAATGGTATATTAGAGGAAGCATGGAACTCCTCATTCATGTTGAGAAAAAATTTATTACAGTGTAAGAAAGTCTGAATAGCATGAATTTATTATAATGATTTAATACTTCTGCACTTGAGTTAAAAGCGCCCCTCCATAAATAACTGTCCCTGGAAAACAGAGCAAATTTACACAGCTTACTGAGCCTCGGTGTCATATAAGTCCTACATGCTTAAATCACTGTCAGCCGTGAGGAGAAGCCCACACGCCGGGGCTGGAGTCCATCCTATCTCAACTGGCCGCGGCAACAGGCCGGAGAGCCAACTTTCCCTTCCTCCGGCTCCCTCAGCTCAGCAGCTGAAGTGTGGGGACGAGGAGGATGCAGGGAGGGAAAAGCACAGTTTACAACTGCTGGACAGTGGTCAGGCCATGGGCCGCGGTCTGGGTGCTGGTGCCAGCAAGGTGCCAGCCAAGGCTGCCAGCTGTGGACTGCAGAGAAGGGGGCAGGAGACGCCCTGTCCAGATCTCACACCCGGCCTGGTCTTCCAGCCAGTCGCCTCTCCTCCTTCTCGCAGGCTCCACCCTGCTCTTTACTCCTGGACCTTCTGATTCCTCCTCTTCCAAGCAGCCCCCTCTCAGAGCCCCCTCTGGCTCCACAGCTCAGCCTGCCTGCCCTGCTTTCAGGACTCGTTGGCCTCATCATTCTGGGTTTCCTCTGGGCTAGTTTCCAGGGCGAGGTCAGCATTCCAGCACCAGACTTGTAAGGTCGGGATATCATCTCCATCTTTACAAGTAATGTTATGAACGATTGTATCTGAGGCTTAGTTCGTATAAGTAACTTGTATAAATGTATATAACTCACAAGTGGTAAGTTTGGGTTGATCCTAAGGTCGACATATGCTATATTTAGACACAACATTCTAACATGTTGGAGCAGAGAGGAGTTGGTACCGATGCCTGGGGGTCAGGAAACATGGCAGCAGTGACAGCGGAGCTGGGTCTGGAAAGATACACCCCAAAGGGAAGGGCCTGGAAAAGTCACCCGGGCAGGAAAGAGTAGTGGGTCTTTGGGAGCCAGCCAGAGGCTGTGAGTGGCAACGAGAGTGGAGAATGGAGGGAGGGGAGGGGAAGGGGAGGTGGGGTCAGAGCCTGGATGTCTGCCTCAGGGGTGTGCTTCTTGCCCTGTGAGCACGGCAGAGTCCTTTGGATTTTAACAGGGAAGTTACAATCTCAGATTTGGTTTGGAAAGAAAATGCTAGTCAGTGTGGGGATGTTGTGGAGGCGTCCCAAGCCCACTGTCCCCCAGTCCTCTCTCCCTCATGGGGGAGCTGCCAGCAGCCTGATTAGTGCAGAGTGTGCTAGACTTTGGAAACATGGATTTATTTCATTTCTTCCCTCTCTCCCTCCTGTCCTCCCGTGCACCTTATCTATTCATCTTTCTGATAAGTAAAACTAAGAGCCTCCAACGTGCCAGGAACCATGCTAAGTTCTGGGGAGTGAGTGATAAGACCGACATCTTAGTCTGGCCATCATGGGGCCTAGAGTCTAGAGGTGGAATCAGATACGTGGGCAATCTAGCGCGGTAAGTATTGTCATTAAGTATGTACAAAGGCCTAGGAAAGATCAGAAGAAAGTCAGGAAACACATTTCAGCGCCTTCAGGAACTAAGGGACGTTCACAGTAGTTGGAGCAGGGAAGTCAAGAGAAAGAAAGAGTGGGAAAAGGGGCTGGAGGTCTACGGACCGCAGTGGGTCAAATCATGAAGAGCCTTGTGCATGATGCTCAGAAGTCCAGCTCTCTTGTAAGGGCAATAGGAAACTAACACGCTAAGCAGGGTGTGACATGATGAGGACCCCGGGAGCTCCCTGGATAACAGTGGTAACAGGTCACCCTTGCTGAGCGCTGCCTTGTTCTCTGCTGAGCACTCTCCATGCACTGGGTCATTTAACAATAACCCCTTGAGACAAGGTCTTTTGGGATCTCCATTTAAAGATGAGAGTGAGGCAGAGGTGAAGTCACGTATTCAAGGACGAATCCAGGCCACCCAGCCGGAAGACCAATGAAGAGACCGTTGTACCAGAGAGGCAACAGAAAAGACAGGGAGAAGTGGGCAGGCTGAGAAGCTGGGGGACTCGGTACGACTTGGAGATTGGAGGAAGGAGAGCGAAAGTGAAAAATGACCCTCCCACCCCCCAATTTCCAAGTTTGAATTCTATTCCTTACTAGTCAATGACCTTGGTTAAGTCTTGTTATGCCTCATTTTCATTATTGGTGCCAAAGATATCACCCTCAAATTTTAGGTGTTCACAGATCTGCACCTAGCCTCATTCCATAAAGGACTTGAGGTCACTTATGAGAAAACCCCACATAATGAAATGATTTTTTTAAAGTATGAATTTCATAAGGATTGAATAAGACACACAGGGCTCAGCCTCGGGTCTGGCACACAGTAAGTCCTTCGGGAGTTTTTGGTGTTTTCCTGGTACCCACTGGCACATGCCTGATGTTCTGTATTTATCCCTCCCTTCCCGGTACAGGGTCTGGTTTCCATCCTTCCTTCCTGGCTCACCTGTCACTCCCACATCATCACCCTGCAATGACGTTATTTTTGTCCCCCGTCTCAATTTCTTCCTATCCATAACTTTGTTCTCTCCTTTGTTTGTTAAGAGCAGTCCCCAGTTTTTGCACCTCCAAATAGCTCTTTTGATGACACCCCCAAGCATCCCACAGTGGGAAACAATCTGTTTACTGAAATGCATGTAGAGAGTTATCTGCCCATTTTAAAACACAGATGAATGTGCTGGGCATGTAGCTGTGCCAATGAATCAGAGATGACCCCGACAGTAGCCAAGGCTGTCACAGCTTGATGTAGTCACTTCCAGTTCAACATAAAGAAGTGACATTACAGTTGGCCTGTGTGGCTTTTCTCTACAGACGTGCAAGATTTACATTAGTCTTTCTGAAATAATGAAAATTGCTCACGGATTATTGGTAACACCAGTGGGGACCAGCTGGGAATTGAGGGGCTTTAGTCAAGGGGAGGACACTGACTTGGAAGAGTGCCCTGCAGCTAGCCCCAACTTTCTCTCCCATCCACCATCCTGGTCATAGGGGGAACGTGGCACATGAAAAAGAGGTTGATTGATGCTCTGCTGAAAATCCATTTTTGCTCTTCCAAATTGCTCACTCAGGAGAGGTAAAGAGGGACTTAAACTCCATCCCATGGGATGTGACTCCCCCCTCCCCCCCCACAAAGCCTTTAGTTTAGATCCTGTTGATTCTTCTAAAGGCAAACAAGCTTCTTGAAGAAATTACAACCCCTTTCTGGGTCCTTCTGGCCTCCTCTTACTCCAGAGAGCAGTAAGGATGCTGGTGTCCAGAATGGGAGTGTGTGGTTATGGACGACCCAAGGCAGCTGGGTGTATTTAAGGAGGTCACAACACATGGGCCAAGGAAAGGATGGTTCTGGAAAACTAACTTTAGCTCAGGAAATAGTCAAGGGCTCTCAGTTTGCTTCCACCCATTTTTTCCAGACCAAAGAAAGCTCTGTTTTCCAAAGGCTTCTGAAATGGGATGAAACTGATTCAGTGACTCCTATAGGAGTGAACTTTAAAAGGAAATTGTAATCTGCAATGATTTTGAACTTTTCAACTGAATGACCGCAACTAGTTCGTCCTGATCTCACATTCAGCTCAGATTAAGAATAAGGCATTGGGAAGCCATATTCTCTCCTCCAAAGAACAAAGAAGACCCAAGTGAAGGAAGGTTGGGTGGAGGTGACCGGGCTTCAGCCTGAAAAGGCAATGAGATTTGGATCTATCCAGACGAGGAAGCTGCTAAGAAGTGTTTGTAGGCTGAAATAATCTAGCTTTGATAAAGACTTCAGGGAAGCAGCCTGATGAAGTGCAGCCCACCCTGCGATGGTCTGACCTTGGCTACCAGTAATGACTGACAGCCCTGGTCTCAGTTCAAGCTGGGGGTTGATGAAAGGGAGAGAGAAAAAGAAGCAACTCTCTGCATCAAATAAAGTCCTGCAAGTAATACACAACTTCCCCTTGCTTCTAATGACTGGAAAGTTTAAACTCACTGGCTCTCCTAGGCTTGTCACACTGCCCATCAGCTTGAGAGGCCACTAGAGCCCACTGAAGCTGAAGGACCCATCTCAAGAGCTTTGCAGAATAGCAGAGCAGAGAGAAAATGAGCTTTCAAGGGTACTTCTTCCACAAGCCTTTGCCGCGAGGCCCAGTGGGAGAGCGGGGGAGACCCTGCTTGGGGTGGTGGAACATAATCTGGGAAGTGGAGATGGTTCTTTGGGGCCACAGGATGGCGGCTTTGAGCAGAGCACAGGCAAGGCCTGGCCAACCCACATGGTGGGAGGGGAGGCCAGCTGATGCCACCTGCCCTCTAGTGAACACCATGGGGAGTTCAGCAGGGTAATAAACAGACACTGGGTCAGGGAGAAGTACTGAGAGATTGCTCTTATTTATCCTGGGAAATGGCGGGTGGCAGGAAAAGCATTTCAGGCTTGTGCCTCCATAGGGCAGCACTCTCTTGTGTAGTTTTAAGGCTGGTTTCCAAGGGTTGAGTGGGTCCCTCTAAATGGTCCCTCACTCTAGCTCATTAAGTTCTTTCCATTATGGGGTGTGCCAGGCTGATGACTACTGAGACTGACTCACAAGTGGTCCTCAGCATTGCCTGGGATGGAAGGGCACCGACTCCAACTTCAGAATTAAAAGAGTACACTCAGATGAGGAAGGTGGTAGGGAAATAGGGTGAGGGGTAAAAGGGGCTATCTCTCTGAGACTGCTTGTGTGACAAGGGGCTATGTTTAAATCAGAGGGTTCTTTTAGTGGAATGGCTTTCCTTGTGTAGAAAACAGAACCAATCTTTTCCAGCAAAATATTGAGAAGAAAACACTCTTGAGGTGAGGCTGAGTATGCCATGGCCTCTGCCAGGCAGAAAGCATCCTATGGTCATTTTCTCATCTCTGCTTGGCATAGAAAAGATGCTGCCCTCCACCCCATCCCCCTTATGTGCTGTTGCCTACTGACTGGTCTGATCAAAAACACCCTGGGTTGTTAGAATGGTTTCTATATTCGATACTAAACAGGGTGGTAGTGAGACAGGCCCCTGTGAAAGGAGAGATTATGATTATGTTGCAGTCAAATAATTTAAAATCCTAGATCAGTATATAAAAACACCCAAAATGCCCATTTCTGACGGGCATTCTGCAGCGTGCGCTTCAGTGTCAAATGAAAAAGAGATCTTCCAGAATTTGATTCTCCTCCAGGTCTTCAGGGGTCCCGCCTGCCCTGGGCTTGTTCCAGGTCGACTTCAGAGGACTGCGCCGGCAAGTGCTGTGATTCCATGACCCCGCTTCTCTGGAGGGATGGGACTGAGGTTTGAGAGCAGTCTTTGGATTCAGAGATTGAACCAAATCCAACAGAGACATTTCATACCTGTAACACATACAATGCAGACAGAAAGTGGTCAGATCAGTAGAACGTTAGAATCCAAAAAGCCCACAGAGATGGGCTGCCCTGGGCAAGAATCAGATCCCAGATCACATCATGTAAGAGGGTCTTCCTTGTAGGGGAACTTCAGGGACGGCAGACACCAGAGGGGCCCTGCTGTCCATGTGTCTGTCTGTAAGCTCTTCTCTTCTGCTGACTACTAACATTCTTTTCTAACCTGTGAGGAGAGACTGTGGAGTGGGCAACATAACCATGATAGCAGTAATAAAATGAGTAGTAACATTTATTGCAGGCTTCCTAAGTGTCAGGCTGTCCTCAATGCTTTACAGGTCTTTCTCCCTCCTTGGACCCTCCACACAACCCTACAGGGTAGGTAACCCCTCTGATGCCCGTGATACACATGAGGAAGCCAAGGCTCGGGGAGGTAACCCGTCTAACGCGAAGCTGTCACACGGCGGAGTGAGGATTTGAACCCAGGCCGTTTGCTTCCAGGGCTCTTACACAGGGCACTAAAGCTGCCTCTCAAGTCTTCACAGTGAGACAGACTTGATTTAAATCTCTTGCAAGCTGTGTGATCTCGGGAAAGTTATTCAGTCTCTCAGTTCAGTTTGTCATGTGTAAGGGACCAACAGAACTCCTGTTAGAACTAAAGCAATGATTTGGTATAATTTAACATGTGATAAGTACTCAAAAACTCCTACTTTCTCTAGAATCTTGGGAAAAAGAACCCTCATCTGAATGTGACGAGTTCCCTCTAAAGAAGGACTGCCTTAATGTCCAGCATTTTTATCAAAAAGTGTAAGCTTGGAGCAGTTAAGAGGCAGAGAAACTAACTATGGTCAGTGACACCCTCATCCACGCCCCACTGTTCATATTTCCAGGGCGAAAGCCAAAGACATAAATACGTCTGCCTCCATATTTGTTCATCCAGTGGGTCAGGTAACTTCTACTGACATGACGTGAAGCCTCAAGCAGGGCACGCGTGGGCTGTGTAGTTGCACGGGGTCCTGCGTCTGGTGTGAGGCTCTATTGTTGTCTTGAAATTCGTAGTGATCGTATCCTTGACCTCGCGTGTTAGAAATCAAGTCTGGGACAAAGGCGCAGGAGGAGATAACGCTGGTCATGGATGTGTGGGCTCAGGCCCGCAGGCACGGTGGGCAATGGGCAGTGTGGGTGCCAAACAGCTGGCTGGCCTGCCTGGTGTGTACATGCATGCCACAAGCAGTCTGGGGTGGTGCAGGGCCCCACATTCGTGATGGTGATGGTGGCAGAAGCAGCAGTGGTGGTGGCGGCAGTGGTGGGAGGCTGGCTTACTTATCTTCCCAGATCTCAGCCCCAATGCAAAAATATTAGCTCTCTGGCCTGAGCACTGGGATAAGAACACTAGTTTTTAGGCAATAAACATCAGTAAATTATTCCAAAAGAAAAGCATACACATGGACATTGTAATAAAGCATATCAAAGAGATACTAGAATTCTTCAAAGAGTTTAAATCTCTGGTTTTAAAAACTGCTGCAGCATTGCAAAGCAAATATCCACAGGCTGAGAAGTAGAAATTAAATAAAAAGATTGTTAGCACAGGGAAATATATTCAATATCTTGTAGTAGCTCACGGTGAAAAAGAATATGAAAACGAATATACATATATTCATGTATGACTGAAGAATTGTGCTGTACACCAGAAATGGACACAACATTGTAAACTGACTATACCTCAATAAAAAAAAATAAGAGAATAAATAAAAAGACTTGCATTTGATGGAAAAGAACACTGTTTTCATATGCAGCTTCAAATGAATCCATGAGGAAAACAATTTTAAAGTTAATTTTTCTTTGTAATTGAAGATATAGTAATAGAAAGCATAAAAGGCATTTTGAAATATCTGCAAATCATTAAGTGACTTTTGGTTTCCTGCATGACCTCTACAAGTCACAGGACACGCCAGAGAAAGCACTAAAATGGCTTTGTACAAATTTAAGTTTATATACATACATAAGACTAATGTGTATGAAGAGTTAAATCTTTTTAGCAAAGTTGTTCCATAAGAATCATCGCTCTAGATACACTAAAATTTATATTTTGAAATAATTTATCAGAAATCTATCCAAATGTTTCACAGCCTATAAAATATTCTTAATAGTTCCAGTGTCAGTTGCATCAGCAGAAAGTTCTTTCTCAAAATTAAAAATTACCAGAATTTCTGTGTGATCTTTCATTTGCCAAGAGCAGCTAATCTTTTAATTATATCACTTAAAATAAAGTTGCTAAAAGAATAAAGTTTGATGATCTAATAAGCGAATTTGAAGAAACGTGAACCAGAAAAATCTTATGATCAACCAAGTTATCAGATTAATAAAGCATTATTATTTATTGTATTGTATAAAATTATGACATAAAATATATTTTTGCTATCTGTAGGGTTATGATATTATTCATGTATCACCCATTGTCTTATAAATTTCTTCTTCTTAAAGGAAAATGTTTTGTAATTTTGGTACCTTGAACTGCATTTATTTCATCCTATCTTTTGAATAAGGGATTTTCATTTTGCACTGGTCTCGTAAGTTATGTAGCTGACCCAGCCCTTACGTCCCAGGCAAGACCAGATTACCATCTCAGGCATGGAAATGTCATATTTTTAGTATGGTATAAAAACCTGTAAATTGAAATCCTTTTTAGCAGAAAATTTTTTGCAGTTTTTATTCTCACAGCACCAAGCCAATATTCCAATACAGTTGTCTCTGTCATTCAAAACAATGGTTTCTGTGTTCAACCGCAACATCTTTGTTTAAAGGGTAAGCCAGTGCATTGGGTAACTGCTTCTGAGAAAGTTCGTTTATAAGTAAGACAGAAGGAATAGGCTTTGTTTGAACTTTCCTGGGAGCATGTAGCAATCTTGTAATGCTCATCTCTTCATGTAGACCATTAAATTAAAAAAAAAAATAAAGAAACAATGGAAAGCGTAGAAAGCTTATATTTTTCTATACAATTTCAAGATTTTGCTCTATACAACATGGGGAGAGGTATTCTAAATGAAGACATTAAACCAGCCTTCCTCTCTACTGAAAAGCAGAACCAGAATAACTGGGGGTCAGGCAGTATGTCGGAAATCAGTCTTTCAGTGATGCAAGTTGAAATCCAGAGTAACAATAAGACTTTGTGCTTAAAGACTGATTTGATAGATACCAACTTATTAGATAATTTGAAATAATGTTGGCTTCAGACTTCTTTATAGTACTTTCATTCGCATACAGTATAGTAAAAATATCTTTATAATATGGAAAGAGTGACTCACAGCACCACAGAAATTTAGATGTCTGTATTAGTCAGGATAAGTTAGGTTATGCAGCAGTAACAAATTCACCTCAAAATTCCAATGGCTTACTCTAGTGAACTTATCTACAAAACAGAAACAGACTCACAGACATAATAAACAATCTTATGGTTACTAGGGGCAGGGGAAGGAGGTGGGAAGGGGTAGACTGGAAGTTTAAGGTTTGCAAATGTTAACTAGTATATACAAAATAGATAAACAACAAGTTTCTTCTGTATAGCATAGGGAAGTATAGTCAATGTCTTGTAGTAATTTATAATGAAAAACAATATGAAAACAAATTTATGTAGATACATGTATGAATGAAACACTATGCTGTACACCAGAAATTGACACATTATAAATTGACTATACTTCAATTAAAAATTTTTTCCAATGGCTTAACACAACTCAAAGATCTCTCATACTTATGCCATGTGCTCAAAGTAGGTCTTGGCAGATTGCAGCTCTACTGTCTTAAGACAGCATCTCCTGGAACCTGTGAGCTTCTTGTTGTTTTGGCAGGGAAGACAGACTGAAGAACTGTACAAAGGTTTTCCACAGCATGGATGCAACATAACACATCTCCTTACATCTGACTGGCCAGAACCAGTCATGCTCCAGAAGAGAGGAGAACTGGATACTGGTGAACACCAGTAATGCCCACATCCACTGAAGAATGGGTCTTAGACAGAATTTTGGATAATTCTCTTATTTTACCAATGAAGAAACTGAGGCCCAGAGAGCTAGAAGTGAACTGCTGGGAGTCACACAACAACTGAGTGGCAGAGCAAAGCGGTTTTTAACCCAGGCCCCTTGACTTCCTAGACTAGTATATCTTTAATCTTTCCATCAAGATAAATAAGATGTGTAACTAGCATAAAAGTAAAAGAAGAAAATGGTTGCTGTTTCCAACTACATTTTATTTTAAAAATATAGTATGATTAGTTGTAACTCAGCATTAACATACCCATACTCCTATTCAACTGGTCTAACTTTTCACCAACAATTTAATCTACCCTAAAGTACAAATGCTTATCTTCATGTTTCTACTATTATCATAAAAATCTCTATTTCTCTTGAAGTCACCTTCAATCATGGATTACACTGTGGCAGAAAAATCAGAAAGTGTGTGGTAGGCAGGGACTCAGATTTCAGTGGTACCTCATAGCTAATTTTGTTCAATAAATGTTTTAACAGTTCTTTTGCTATAAGGAAAGATCAAATAATTTGGCAGATGAAAAGCAACAAAATAGCAAAGATTATTTTAAAAACTAAAGCTTGAGAACTCACCCAATTTTACAGAAGAAGTATATATGCAATCACGCAAAATAAAAAATGAATTCCCATGGCATTTTGTACTAAACACCAGCAAAGAGCAGTGTGTTTATCAAATTGTGCTCTGTGAGCAGTGGGCCTTAGTCTGCTGAGGTGACATGTGACAGAAGGCTATAAAGTTGATTAACTTGGCCTGACCCTGATGGGGATATTTAGTATTCAAATAATTTAAAGGACTATACAACTTATTTAAATTCATAAAATACCATCCCTTGAAAGACTCAGACTATATTTTAGCCAGAGGCATAAACTATGTTGGCCTTTCTTGTCTCTGCACTGCACAGAGCCAGTACTCCCGAGTTACCTAGGCACACAGGTTGACTTTAACAGCTTCATTATGGAGCGATGATAAGCAGAAGGCTTATTTGGTCTTTTCTGCCAGTCCCATCCAGGACTCAACTTGAACTTGGTTGTACTAGCATTAATTCTGTCCTCCCAGAGCTCTCTTCCCAGTTTTGTCTGCCTCTGAGCTAGCAAGAAACTTAGACATCCAGGGGAGGATGTAGCCTCTGAAGGCCTGACTTGGCTCAGTGCCATCAACTCAAGAAAGGGACAGTCTGACATGCTGTCTGAGAATATTGGCACAAGGCTGGGAAATGAATTGATTTCATGGTCCATTCCATCAGCTGCACTTGAAGATCTAAACATGATGCAGGAGCTTCCCCCTCCCACTCTTGTTTTCATCCTTGGTGATTTCAGTAGACCTCTTCCGATTAACCTCATCTTCTCTTACCTTTTAAATGATGGAATGACCCAAGGCTTAATCCTTGACCCTCAAGTCTTAGATGATTCCATTCATCCTCTCGACTTTTAATAACATCATTTATCAATGACTCCTAAATGTATAGCTCCAACGTCAACCTTGCTCTAGAGTTCCAGACTCTTACACCCAACTGTTGTCTGATATGTCCACTTGGATGTGTGACAAGCATCAAACTACCCAAAACAGAACTCTTATTTATCCCCCCCCCAATTCCACTCCTCTCCATCAACCCAACTGCTCAGACCTAACCCCTGCTGTTACACTCGATTCCTACCTCTGGGCCAGTGCATGGGTTGAATCCCCTGCTCTTCTCTCAGGTCTTACTTTTTTGCTTTTGTCTTTTAATAGTTATGAAAGTAGGGTCATTACTTAGTCTATGCTAATATCTCCAGTGCCAAGAATGGTATCTGACACAAGGTAGGCGCTAAATATTTGTTGAAGAAAATGACTGGTCCCATGGCTTAAGTTTTAGCTCCTTCCTCCACAGGCAGCTTTTTTGATCTTTGGATCTTTTAAAAAATTACAATATATTTCAAACATTATGAAAGCATTGCTCATCCATACTTCTTGTTCTCTTATGAAAAAGACAATATACACATGGACTATGCAAATTAATTTTTCAATTAATATATTGGGAATATTTTTTCCATATCAATTTTTATAACATTATTTTTAATGATTTTGGATTACTTTGTCTCCTGGATGCACTCTAACTTATTTGACCAATCCCCTATTGAAGAACACTTAGGTTAGGTCCAAGGTCTTTTGAGACTAAATCAGCTATGTCTCTCATTCTTTTTTTTCCAATCAGTCAATGCCCAAAGGGTATTCTCCACTTGACTCTGTCATAAATTAGCAAAGTATTACTATCCCTATTATGTTATATAGTATTACTGTCTTCCCCCACCCCCTGACTCTTCCCATGTCCCCAGTGCTTCTGGAGCTTTTGCTTTATGATATATTTAGCTGTAGTTTTTGTACTTTTCTTAGAGTACTTCTTACATTTCCTTTTTTAACCTGGCTCTTTCCTAAGGTCAGTGCTTCCCCTACATCCTTCTCAGGGAGAACTGTTTATAGTCAACATACCTTACGCATGTCAGGGTCAAGGGGTAGTAACTGGGATCATCATTGCTTCCATTTTTTGCTTTTTGATTATCATTCTCCCAGTCTCTCTTTAAACTATTGTTGCTCTGAAGATCTTGTCATCTGCTCTACCATCCTCAACCTCTCTATCTAAATAATCCATTTACACATTCACTCTGAATCACTGATGATGTTAACCCTTGATTTGGTCTTCTCCTTCAATTCAGCTGTTACCACCATCCCTGCTCATGTCAACATTATAGGAGTGAAAGCCAACCAACACTCTGACTTGGTTCTTTCATCTCTCAGGTCAAGACTTTCTCAGCAAGCCTTTCTCTTTATATCCTGGAACTTGTGGCCAATTAAAATAGCATCTCTTCTGAATTCAGTAGTTCAAATAACCCACTATTTCCTCATGCCTACATCTTACCCTAAGGCTTGTTTTTTCAACTATTCCCACTATCTCTGCCTATTGGTCTCAACAGATCATTAATTCAAACAATCACTGTTCTAAGAACTGAGAATAATGTGGTGAGCAAAACAGCTAAAATCTCTGTCCAGGTGGGACCATTAATGGCATACTTTCCTCCTAACCCTTTACCTCTTATTAAATTTGAATTTCATGGTCCATGAAATTCTTTTAACAATACTCTTAAAAACACATTCTCTGTCTTTTTGTCCCCTCCTCTAAATCTGGCAAAATCACAATACTGCAGAAATCCAAATGTCTACCTTTTCCGTGAATTATAATTGGGACACTTACTGTAAATAGGCCAAAATCAAAGAAACAAGAAAACAAACAAAAAGCAGGTGTAATATAGATTCCTATTCACTAAACTTAAGTGGGAGCTGAACATCTTCCGACAGAGCTACTGGATTTCTCTAATCAGCTCTCCTGTTGTCCTCATTTGCCCTTCTCACAATTTATCCTAAACAGATAGCCTTGCTTCCCACTTCAGAGAAAGGAGGTCATTAAAGAGAAATTGTCTTCACTTTGTCATGTCTACAAGTCTTTCAGCACCCATCATTTCCTCCTTTCATGTTGAAGGAAGTGATCCTTCTCTTAGACAAGGCTGATCACTCCATTTGTGCTTCATAGGAACCTTTCAGTATTGACTGTCCACTCTGGAATTTTCAATCTTTTCCTGTTTGCTAGATAACTAAGAGCCCTTAAGAAGTTCTTTCCTTTCCTTAATCAAACAATTTCTCTCTCTCTCTCTTTTTTTTTTCAATCTGGCTTTCATCTCCTACTACTTCACTAAAATTGAAATCACTACATTCACTAATGCCCCTCGTGATGCTAAATCCAATGGACATTTTGTAGTCCCTGTTTTATGTAATGTCTCTGCAGCATTCAATGTTTATTCAATGTTTATAAAGACTACTTCTTTATAAACTTTAAACTATTTTATTGAAGTAAAACATACATACAGAAAAGTACACTTATTTAAAGCATTTTATTTATTAATTCATCACATGATAGACACTGGGTTGTTTCTATCTTTTGGCTACTGTGAATAGTGCTGCTGTGAACAGTCATGTACACGTTTTTAGCAGAGACATATGTTTTCATTTCCTTCTGGTAGATACCTAGGGGTGGGATTATAAACTCTATGTCTAAACTTTCAAGGAACTGCCAGACTGTTTTCCAAAGTGGGTGTACCACTTCATGTCAGTATTTGGAGACTATTAAGCTTCTTCAGAGACGACTCTTCCAGCATTCTGTTTGGGAGGGAGACGTGGTCTACTTCTAGGACAGGGAAGGAGGCTGACCTTTCCATTTGTAGATTTGACTTCATCCCATTTTCAGTGCTACTTGACTCATCTCATCTTCCAAAGTATCTGATATTCCTGAGTCTTCTCTTCTCTACTGAATCTCTCCAGAGAATTCAATACCTGTCTTTTGCCAGGGACTAATATTCCACATTTGGTACTGCAGCAGCAGAATTGGGTTTTTCAATTCTTGCTTCAAATATCCCTCTCATACTATTTTCAGTTCTACCCCATATCACCACTCTATTTTCAGTTCTACCCCATATCACCACTCTTCATGGTTCACATTGTGTCTAATCCCCAAACCTTTACAAAGTTCTATGACATCAATCTCTTTTTGTTTGAATACCTTTCTCAGTGCTTTCTATGTGGTGGCTTTCTCTATCCTGTTTAATATTACTAATCCTTCATTCATTTTCCATTTTCCAAAAATGTATATAAATCTCTGGTATATCGATGAATCTTCTCCCATTTATTTTCGTGGATTTATACCTTTAAAAACATTCATTTACTCTCATTTTACTGGTGTCTCAGGAAATAGGAGAGATAAATGTAAGTGCTCAATTAATCATCCTAGCTAGGAAATACATTTGCAGAAAGGTTCTATAAATTTCTAGGTGTATTATTAGGAATTTCTGATTTTTTTCACTGCTATTATAAATGCATCCCACCCTCCTCCCCATATCTTTTAAATAGCTAATGCTGGTGTCGAGATTTATAGTAATTGAGTTTTTTACATTATCAAACTCTCTTAATTCCTTAAATTATTTTTTCAGTTGATTTTTATGGGTTTTACGGGTGGACAGTTATATTGAGTATAGATAATGATAAAGTTTATGTGTTTTCCCATATTTGCATTCTTTTTTCTTATATTATTGTACTGGCTAGAACTTCAAGGGCAATGCTAAAACTACAAGTTTTATAGGTACCTTTATATAATTCTGATGTAATAGAAATTATTCTACCTTTTTTTTTTACTAAGCATTTTCCATCTAGATATTCTTTATTATGATAAGAAGTATTTTCTCTTTTGGCTTACTAAAGTCAGGAATGAAAAATTAATTTTATCAAGTAACTTTTCAATATATACTAAGATGATAATATCCTTTTTCTTTTTTGATATATTGTTAAAAAATATTCTATTTTTGACTTTCAAAATAGTAACCACATTTAAATTCCTGGAATATATTCTACTTGGTTATATAGTATTATTCTTCACATTTATTCTTGAATTAGATTTTTATGATTATTTTAGGGTTTAAAAATCTGTATTTATAGGGGAAAAATCTATATTTATTTAAATTTGCTTATAGTCCTTCTTATGGTTCTTTACATCCCTATATATGATTCTTACTGCAGTGGGGGAAAAGGAATAGTACCAGTTCAAGAAAGAATGAATTTATAAAGGGGGCAGAAGGATACCAATTACCATACTGGGCTAGGAGTCCTAAAACAGCTCTTCTCAAGAATCCTAGAATAATTCCTCTCAAAAGTTCTCTACTTTTTAATTGCTAAAGCGAACTTAGGCTGGCATTTAGATTTCTGAAAAATAGAAGATACAGCATATTTTATAAGTGCTTCACAATCATTTCTCAAACATCAGCAAAAAGGTTAGTAAGAAAAAGGGGTGGTCTCAAACCTGCGTATAAGACCGTCGACTTCACAGGAGAACTATTCATAGAGATGCAGAGAAAGTCAGATATATGAAGGCACACGATTACCTTTCTATCTCTTGTTCTCCATTCAGCAGAGGTGTTGTCACAAAAAGATTCTGGCAACTCTAACTTAACATATTTCTTCTTGAAGTGCTTATAAGCCAAAGAGTGAATACTATGCAAAGTCAGTTGCACCTTGGAAGACAGTATAAACACTATTATTTCCTTTTATTTACTGGTGCTTAAAATTTTGGAGTAGTAGTGTTTCTTTTTCTAAAAATAGTTAATTAGTACCTTTTATGTAATTATGAACTCTGTCACAGTTAATTTCCTGTTGATGCTCTTCTTCCATCTTTCTTCAGTGGGGGCTTCTTGAGATTACCTCCTGAGTCTTAGCAACACAAACCTTGTAGACTTGGGGCTTTATATTTTCTGGCATGGCAAGTTATACTATATTCATTTTCTGCATTTCTTGCCCTGAAATCAGCCATTTCTCTAAGAAGCTCTAGTTCTTTTTTAGTGGAAAATGGAATTTAAAGACCGCAGTGCTGGTGCTGGGTGTCTTTATTGCTCTAAACCTTTTTTTTTTTTTTTTTTAATCTATTGACTCTTTATTGGCTTGTTCTTGAAACCATGCATCAAAGAAAAGTGTCATGCTTTCTTCCCTTAGTCTTACATTTGATTTGTGCTGAATTATAGACTTTTGATTAGGAATCCTTCAAAACACCACTTAAATTAAGGTCCTTTTTAGCAGTTCTGTGACATTCAGAAAGTATTGATTTACATGCTGTCTCACTGTTGTGCAGAATGCCTGCTGTATATATTACTGACTTTGGGAATTTCAGTTCTCCAGAGGAGAAGAATACAACATTATAATACAATTTTTTCCATTCTATTAGTTCCCACAATCTTTGCAAAACTTAAGAAAGTTCACAGTTAAAGTCAGTGTTTTTATCTTTAGAACACTTTAAAAAGCATCTGTAATAAGAAGGAACGGAATCTGGAAAGAACTGCAGATCGAGTTTTTTTAAACCAAATGTCAGTGTTCTTATTTGTAAAAAAAAAAAAATTCAAGCATTCAGATAAAAACATAGCAGGCAGAGAAGGAAAATGGAGCTGTATAGGAGCAGAGTTTTTGTATATTATTGAAGCTAAGTTGATATTAATTCAAACTTGATTCTTAGAAAGAATTAAAGTAAAAAAAAACAAAACTGAAAAAGAACAGAAAAGAAATGAGAAGAGAATCAATGTGGTACACTATAGTATTCAGCTTAATCACAAAAGAAGGTAATAATGGACAAATTGAGGAACATAAAGAAAATAAATAGCAAAATGGCAGAATTAAGTTCTCTTTAATCAGTAATTAATGAAATGTAAATGCATTGACCTCTCCAATTAAAAGGCAGACAGTGACAGAATGTGTTTAAAAAAAAAACACATGAATATACTGTCTTTAGGAGCTATTATAGATCCAAAGATAAATAGGTTGATGAGAAAAGATAGTCCATGTAAATAGAACCAAAAGAGAGGTGGGGTGGCCATGCTAATATCAGACAATAGATTTTAAGTCAAAAATTGTTACAAGAGACAAAAAGGCTCTTTATCATATTGATAAGTGAGTCAATCCATCAAGAAGATACAACAGTTATATATACATACACATCAAACAGCAGAGACTCAAAATATATGAAGCAAAAATTGTCAGAATTGGAGGGAGAAATAGTTTTACAATAATAGTTGGAGACTGCAGTTCCCTACTTTCAATAATAGAAAGAACAACTAGACAGAAGATCAAAGAAAGAAATACAACACTTGAGCAAAACCATTAAATGACTAGACCTAACAAACTTATATAGAACACTCTATCCAACAACAGTAGAATATACATTTTCTCAGTTGTACATTGAACAGTCTCCAAGATAGACAATATATTAGGCCACAGAACAAGTCGCAATGCATTTAATAAGATTGAAATAATTTAAAGTATATCCTCTGACCACAATGAAATGAAATTAGAAATCAGTACTGGAAGGAAAATTAGGAAGTTCACAAACATGGAAATTAAATAACACATTTTTAAACAACCAGTGGGTTAATAAAGAAGAAATTACAAGTGAAATTAGAAGATAGTTTGAGATAAATGAAAGCAAAAACATAAATACACAACATACCAAAACCTATGAGATGCAGTGAAAACAGTTCACACAAGGAAATTTATAGCTATAAATAGTTGCATTAAAAAAGAAAATTCCAAATCAGTAACCTATCTTTACACTTTAAGGAACTAGGAAAAGAAGAGCAAGCTAGCCAGAAAGCTAGCAGATGGAAAGAAATAATAAAGATTAGAGCAGAGACAAATGAAAGAGAATAGAGAAATAATAGACTCAGAAAAGTTGGTTCCTTGAAAATTTCATCAAAATTGACATTTTAGCTAGACTGACCAAGAATAACAGGGAGAACACACAAATAACTAAAATCAGATGTGAAATTGAAGATACTACTGCAAACTTTACAGAAATAAAGATAGACTATAAGAGAATATTATGAACAATTTTATGTCAATAAATTTGATGTTCTAGATGAAGTTGATAAATTCCTAGTAACACAGAAGCTACCAAAACTGACTCAAGAAGAAATAGGAAATTTAAACAGACCTTAAACAGGTAAAGAGATTGAATCCGTAACCAAAAATTTCTCAATAAATAAGAGCCCAGGACCAGATAGCTTCATTGGTGATTCTTCCAAACATAAAGAATTAGCACTAATCCTTCTCAAACTTGTCCCATCCCCCCCCCATCCCCCCCAAAAGAGGAGGGAACAATTCTTAACTCATTCATGAGGCTAACATTATAGATGAGTATCCCTTATGAATACAAATGTACAAATCCTCAACAAAATCCTAGCAAACCAAATCCTGCAGTGTATTAAGAGTACACTGTAGCTAATTATTAAGAGTACATTATTAGGAGTGCATCATGGCTATTAAGAGTACGGTGTACATTGTGGCTAATTACATTTTAGGTGCTAGCATCTACCTTCTTTTGTCTGATCTTTCTGCTGTTGCAGCTATAAATCGCTCCAAAACTTGGGGCCGACAACGGTGTGCTTGATATTTCCTGCCCTAAGAATGTTTCTTCCCATGCTTATTGAGCATCAGAGTAATGGATGGCATTGTATGCTTATATTCTCATCCCTTTTTTTTGTGCTTTGATGTTTTACAATTATAAAATACCTCTTTTACCAACTTTTCATTTTTATATCTACAGAAAAGTTGAATACCCTTCACCTGTATTCACCAGTTGTTAACATATTGCCGTGTTTGTTTTTCTTTCCCTTACTTATCTACACACACACACACACACACACACTTTTCAGAAGAACATGGCAGACATCATGACATTTTATCCCTGTATTCCCTAGGAACAAAGATATTCTTTTATGTAACTTTAGTGCCATTATCATACGTAAGAAATTTAATATTAATAAAATCAAATAGTCTATGTTAAAGTTCTTCCAATTGTCCCAATATTTTTTATAACAGATATATATTTTTCTTGATCTAAGAGCCAAGCAGAGATCATTTAATTTTTTCTTGCTAATCTCCTTTAATCTGGAACAGTTTCTCCAGGCCCTTTTAAAAATTTTGAAGAGTCCAAGTTAGTTATTCTGTAGATTGTCTCATTTATGGATATATGTGATTATTTCCCTATTATTAGATTCAAGTGAAACATTTTTGGCAATGGCATTATTATAGATGATATTCCTTCCCATTGCATTACATCAGGAGGCACATAGTTATGGTTTGTCTTCTTATTGGTGATGCTAACACTTGGTTAAGGTGGTGGGTAATCTATAGGATGATACATTGAGAGTCTAACAATTTACACTTTTACTCTTTTACTTGATGTTCGTTACCTGAATCAATGAATGTATTTTCTGTTACTGTCATGATTCTTTTTGATTCTCAAATTTTATCAAATTTGACTAGTCAGAACTCCTTTAGGTCCTCGTGACTTGCCTCATCAGTGTTTTGTAAATATCTCCTTGCACTTTATTACACACAATCCCAGGCTCATCTTGTACTTTTCCCCAACCCTGAACTCAGCTTTTCTTCCAATGATATCTATTTCCTTTTAGTAAAACATGGTATATTTAGAAATGAAGTTTATTGATACTAGAGAGTCATAACTTCTAGCTGTTTTCATTGGACAGATTTTGGAAACTATCCAGAGTTCATACTCATATTTTAGTGTTATTTTAAAAAATAAATATTGTCATATTTAAAACTGTATATACTCTGTAGAAGAAAACAAGAATACCACTTTTTTTAGATCTTTAAAAATAATCTAATAGTGGATAAATTAGTGTCTCTTGTGGTAAATAACTCAGCTTTTCTTTGAGTAAAGTCTATATGTTGATTTTTTAATCTCTGTTGTTATCTTATCTTATCTCTGTTGTTGATATAGTTTGGGGGCAGTGCCATGACAACATTGAGCCAAAAAAGTTGCCTATTACTGAAGAGGAGCAGATTTACCCTTGGGATACATGTGCAGCAGTTCATGATGTGAGGCTTTCATTATTACAGCGTTATTTTAAGGATGGAAGTAGCCTTCTGTATCAAATAGTATTTTTGTCTGCAAATTTGATGGTTATTTCCCTCCAGAGTTGTTTTTTTGTTTGTTTGTTTGTTTTTACTTTAAGTTAAATGTCTTTCTGACTTGGAATCTGTAAGTTTATTAGAAAAAAATTAATATGTGGATAGTAAAGAAATGGAAATCAGTAAACAAAAATTTGAGGTTTTAAGTGTTGTACCTTTGTTTTAAATGTTGTTTATTGTGAGATATACAAATTCAGTTCAATGGAATGATAAGTCTTAACTTTATAAAAGCTTTTAGATATGGCATGAATGTTTTATGAAGATTTTTGTCACCTTTTACTTTTCATGTAAAGATATACAAGAAAATCTCGTTGTGATGTTTTTTAAATGTAAAGCAGGGGCAGATTTAATTCATGGCTCCTATGGTTTCTCTTTGTGAACCTGGGAGATTTTTTCCTGGCTCTTTGCACGTAGGGACTCTAGCACTCAGGTGTCATAAGTCTTAGATCAACCTTGTTTATTTAGCAGCATTGTTAACGTCTTTGTAAAATTTTGATACCATTTTTTATATTTCCGGAGTGAATTATCAAATGGGAATTCCTTTTACCTGTTGTTGTTTGGCTCGCTGTGTTTTGAATTAAGTAAACATCTGATAATAACTTAAAATTCTTAAAATATTAAGTGAAACACTATTTTTAGTTGTCTATATGAGATTATTATCTTGGTAGATTTCCAAATATAATTATTTCTTGCCCACAATGCAATTAAGTGGAAGCAATTGGTAGGAGAGGTGGCAGACAGAATACTTAATTAGAATAAACAGTAACTGATCTCATGATGTTGAGAGTCAGAGTAGTTGTGGTTCAATGGTCTGGACTAAGGAGAAGGTTTCCAGTGGATTATGGAGGAGATGGTGGCTCTAGCTGGGGAGGTGTTGTGTAGAGTAGGAAGAGTTCCAGACCAGGAAAACTGGAATTTGGTTCTGATTCTGCCATCTCTTAGCATTGTGACCTTGGCCAAAACTCTAAGACTCAATTTCCTCATCTGTAAAATAGGGCTCATAATGGTCTTTCATGCAGTAACCCAACAGGTTAGAAATTTCTTGAGGTCACTTTACAGGTAATAAAGGCCAATATAAATGTAAAATGGTGTTTTTAATTTTCAAACTAGCCATCTAAGACAGGGCTCAAGTTAGGCCTTAGTAAGCAGTTTGAGTTAGGTAAGGACGACAGTGCTTGCTTCTATGTACTTTCCGAGGCTTTAAAATAAAATTGTCATTATTTGGAAAAAGAAATCTGTGTGTGTATGTACATGCATACGTATATGTATGTACACACAGACACACACTTTCACACATTTTCTTTATTTGAATTTTTTGCAGCATATTACATTATTAATAAGAGACTGAAAAATATCTTCATTTTGAAGAAAACAATGAAACTGTGCTAAGGTCTGCTTTTGCTGAAATTTACTACCTTCTCATTTAGATTTTAGTTTCTTGATGTAATCCTGGTTTTAATTTCATCATTTTGAATCACTTAGAGTACATGAGTAAAGGTGAATCCTAAAGCCAAATAGAAAATAAAAATAACTTATTCAATTGAAATATAACTCAGACCTAAGAGCAAAATAATTTTGAAGGAAATGGAGATCTAATAAAGGAGAGAAAAAGTAAGATATCTCTTGCAGTCGGAATAGTGGTTTATTTCTAGGAAAAAGATCTTTTTTTGTAAAAAACTCTAAACTGATACCTGAACTGGACTGAATCTCTGTTTTGTTTCTGTTAGTGATTTGAGATTTTACTTCTACATTAATGCCTTTGTGTACTTTCATAATGGTTATTTTATTTATAAATGGTGTGCTCCCTGGACTGTATACCTCTGGAGGTTTAGGGCCACGTCTTCTATTGGTTTTGTAGGGCCCCCTTAGAGGCCATCGCTTGCTGTGTGTATTGTAGATGTTTACTGGATTTCAGTTCTGTAGCCAGATAGACTGTATAGAGTAGAATAGTTACTATCAGTGGACACTGATACTGATTATAGAATGAAGCTGTGTACATTCTACTCTCTATCAAATGGGTGCATTTTATAGACTTGACATGTAGAATTTGTCATATAAGATAGTACATTTACTAGTAGAACTGGAAGTATTCTATATGAGGGAGATGACACAGTAGGGAGGAAACCTGAGCTTTGGAGTCAGATAGACTTGGGGTTGAACTTTGTTCTATCACTTATAACTGAGTGATCCTGGTCAACTCTTTATTCCCTTATCCCTAAAGGGATAAGACCACTTACTTTATGAGGTTTTAATAAATATTGAGGCGGTGACAATTCAATGTTAAACACTTAGCATTAGTGGTGGGCACATGGTTGAAGTCTTCCTAAAATATAGGTCTTATATTAGTAAGTGATTTCCTGCTTTTTTTGAATCTAGCAGATTAAAATAAGACATCTAATAGTTACACAGACAAATGACATACGATTTTCAGTTTTAAAAGCTAATTGCTTTTATTAAAAAGAAAGATTAATTACATTTTTGTAATACATTGCCTAAGAGAGCAGCTTGTTTATTAGCTGACTACCAACCATTCTAAAATGATCGTAATACCAACATCTGCTCCAAAACATGAAAGAGAGATGATCAGGCCTCCTGCTGTTTTTCTGATTTGTAATAGAAGAAGCTAGCTCACCTGCTGCGAGTATTTGATTTGTGCTGTTGCACATCTTTGAATTGACTGGGAAGGCATTTTACACTGTGTAATATTTTTAGCTTTAAAATGTTCATGAAGAGTCTTGATCTAATACTGGAACTTTGTTTACTATTTGTTTAAAGATTATTTGGTCATCTTACATTATAATGTATACATTTCTTTCCAACACAGAAATAAAATTTAAAAGTTTACTCAGTTTTGATGGCTCTCAAATCTTTCATCATATGCTGTCACTCATGTTCGACCTTGTGCCTAATATTGCCTGAACTCAAATTCAGGCTCAAATGCTGTTTGACAGAGGCCAAATGAAAATTCAAAGAAAATTACTCTAGGAGGAAAAGTCTTAGCCTGTTTATAGGTTGAAAGGAAGGGATTAGCAGAGAAGGAGAAGTTGAAAATATAAGAGAAAGAGAAGATGAAAGCAATAAACTTTTAAGTTCAAAGTTCACATTAGTATAACAATATGAAATCATTTGGAGGTTTGTGTGAATTTGTTTAGATGTGTTTAGATTTCTTTAAAATTAATTGTATTTTATCTTTTTTTTTTTCTTTTAAGAGTTCTTGTCTCTTGGCATTATCAACTGGCTCGGAAGGAGGTGTTTATGTACAAACCTGTGGCCACACATTACATACAGATTGTCATAAATCTTACATGGGATCATTACGGGTAAGTTGATTGAAATATTTTAAAGGTGTATGTGTCTTTCCAGGTATTAAATATTTTGACAGCGTATACATCCTAATTCATCTTGGGTGATTTTGATTGCCACTTGAACTATTGAGCATCACAGTTCCTTGACCTCTTCAACTTTAGGGATTTCATTTTTTTACTTCACACTAGCAACTGACTTCCACGGCTGTAATTTTAGACTTTGCTACTCTAGCTCTGAAAAATTAAGCTTTAAAATTCTACCATCTTATTTTATTGTATGATTATTCTTTAAGTCTCTTATTTTTACTCTTATTAAAGTGTTACTGTGTTTTGCTTCTGACCTCAAGATCTCTAGTCTTTTAGCCCACTGCATTTTCCTAGTATGTTAGCTCTTTTCTAGTCTCATTTTCTTGTACGGTGCCCATTCTGCTCTCAATGCCAGTCATTTAATCCACCTCCTTTTATTTCAGACCTAGCAAGTTACCTGTCTTTGGTCCGTTTCTTCTCTAGTCTCCTCAGCAGCTATTTCAAACCCTTGCCTCCTGTATCTCAGACTATTTGCCTAAACCCTGAGGTACCTTTGTTCTTATCAGATTCTGTCTTTTCCTAACACCAAGAAAACAATGTCTGTCTGTTACATACTATCTTAGCTTCCTATATTGCTTTTCTCTTCCCCAATAAATGACTCTACATTCTAACCAGTCCTTTCTTTTCTACTTTTGAGGTAATATTCCTTCTTCTGTTCAAGAATAATTTTTCTTTTTATGCTCTAGTTTTCTCCCCATCACCTCAGGGGCCTTGATCTATCAGTAAGTAACATCTTTTTCTTCTGTGTCTTCAGTTTTTCTGTCCATTCTGTCCCTTCATTTCAATTCATAATGATACTCATCTCTGGCATTCAAAATTTCTTCCCTTGATCTTGCATTCCCGTGTAGCTGCAGTCTTTCTCTTTCTTTCAGCTCAACTCTTTAACAGCATGGCCTACTCTATTCCAGATTCCTAACTCAGAAGCAGAGGATTTTTCTTTTTCTCTTCCTATTCCTTATCTCTCACGTTCAGTCTCTTACCAAATTCTGTTGACTCTGTTTTCCTAAATCTCACTTAACTACATTCTGCCCTCATTTATTCCCACTTCTGCCTTTTTGTGTATGCATTCATCTTTCATCTTGATTATTGCAACTGCTTTCTTTTCAGTTTCCTTATTCCAAGTCTAATGTATTCATTACATTGATCTTTCTAAAATGTAAACCTGATATGTTGTTGGCTTAGAATTCTTTACTGATTTCTTCCTGATGGGATGAAGTTCACTCTTATCTGAATGGCATTCAAGGCACTCCGTGATCTGGGCTTGCCTGTTACTTTAGCTTTATCTTCCAACAATTCAGCATTAATAAACTAATTAATAGTTCCTTAAGCACATTATGCATTTTTCATACCTCTGTATTCAATTGTTCACCCAATGAATATTTGTTCAGTGCCTACAGTGTTCCACGTACTGTGGTAGACATTGGGTATACAACAGTGAATAAGACACAGCTCCTTCCATCAAGGAATTTAATATGCATTGTGTGAGACAGAAATAAACAGTTGCTGTATATTTGCTAAGTGTTATGAGGTACACACAAGCTCTTATTGGAGCATCTGCCAAGTGCCAGAACATTTGATAAAATAAGGTGCTTGAGTGATAAGAAAAAAGAGTGGAGAAGTAATTGGGGGCTATATTGTAAAGGGTCTTGTGGCCCATGTAAGGAATTTAGACTTTAGACAGATTCCTTACAGAGAGACTTAAAGCCTCTTAAGCAGAGAGATGACATAGTCAGAAAGGTCATTGTGGCAGTTGTGTAGATTTCAGGGGATTGTTGTGGGATTGCAGGAGAGTAAGAAAGAATATGGTGATAGTATATATTATTTAGAAAGTAAGAGATAATGGTGGCTTGGGCTTTAGTCATGACAGTGGAGATGGAGAAGAGGTTAGAGATTTGAAATATATTTAGAGAAAGATTTCTGGGCTTCGTGAGAGATTGCATGTGAAACCTAAGAGAGAATGGAATTAAGAGGTGGTGGAGACCATTGAAAGGTTTTAATCACATTAGGTAGATCATACTGGTGGTGTTTTTTTGGGAGACTAGTTAGGAGATATTAGCAAAGGGAGGAGAGGAAAGAAAGTGAATGGAAGGACTGATGGAATTTATTGATTAGATATTGGCATGGGAGAGGGCAGGAAGCTGAAGGAGCTATGGTGACTCTCTTCTTTCTGAAGTAGGAGGTGTAGCTTTATGTTCCTAGAGTAAAAGGGGCAAAGCTGGTTTAGGTGAAGTGAGGAGGTGGTTTGGAAAAACAGCTTTGGTATTGGGTGAGAGAGTGCTTCATAGGATGTTGGAGAAAGATTTAATGAACACTGCATTAAAGAGTTGGGAAACCTAAGTTCATCCTGACAGTGTCATTAACTACCTTTGTAACCAACCACAGGCAAATAAAATATTTTTTTTATTCTTTATCTCCTTTTTTCTCATTATTTTTGTCTTGTTAGTAGTAACAATCTTGCTGTAGTATTTATATATGTATATTAGTACATTAAAAACATATTTTGAGATAAAGGATTAGGTTAGTGGCAAAATAAGAGAGAGGCTGGGAAAAAGAGTAATGCAGTGGTTAGGACTACACAATAGCAGTGGCCTGAAAAAGCAGAATAGAAGTGGGTGGTGGCAGGCAAAAGGAAGGAATGAATGTAGCAGCCTGGGTTCGTCTTAAGTCCTGGTTAGGTAGCATGTGTTGCAGTCTCTCACGAGAAAGAGTTTCCTCCTAAGCATTTGTGATTTATGTGTCTCTGTTTCAGAAATTCTGTTTTTTCCTCCTTTTCCTATCAGAAACATCTGAAGAAAGGGTGTTAAATTACTTCCCCTCCTTTCACCCTTATACCTGAGTACGCTAACTAAATATTTCCCCTATCCATTAAACCTACACAAACCTACTGCGTCAAGTCCAGTCAGCTGTGTTTAGCAGTTAGACACCTTAGAAAACACATTACATTTTCTAGGCTTAAGTACTCTCAAAAGCTGTCTGTCCTAAATCAAGTAACATGAGCACTGGGAGAATATTTTTAGTAGTCACTTGTAGATGATGAAAACAGGGGCACAGGGTAAGAGTAAGGTGATTCACTTTAATATGACCTGCATTTTGAGTTATTCTTTATCTTTGATCCACATTTCAGATTGATTGCATCATTATTTGAATGTTTCATATTGAGGGAAGGGTAGGATACTTAAGAAGTTCATTGATGATGGCAAGTGTTGCATAATTGCCATGATGTAAGAATTTGATAAGCTTCAACAGTTAAATGATTTTATGTTTTTATGACATATATTGGAGGTCTTTTTATATGATTCATTTATTTACTATAAAATGTAGTGGTGTAAATTTTGTTTTCTGTAAAGGTATGCATCATACATCTGTAAGTTTATTTCATCTTTCAGAATGATCTGGTTCTTCAGGGCTTCTCAGTGGACAGAGGAGAATTCACGTGTCCTCTCTGTAGGCAGTTTGCTAACAGTGTTCTTCCTTGTTATCCCGGAAGCAATGTGGAAAACAACCTTTGGCAACGTCCTAGTAGCAAAAGCATACAAGATCTCATAAAGAAAGTGGATGAGCTGCAGGGACGGCTGGGAGCTTTCCCAGTAAGCATCAGTGTAAGGCAGAAATATCTTGGTTAACTCACCTCTGCTTTTTAGCTGTCATTTTGTTCCAAATTTTTCTGGACCTTTATACGTTTAGTAGAAATTGCTTTTAGAGGTTTTCCTCTTCTGTTTGTGGTTATTAAAAACAAAAGTGAGAGTAAGAGAAACAAATTATTACTAAAGGCTATTTTTTTTAGTCTAAATTGTTGGACTTTTAATATACAACTTCCAGATCATGAAATCCTATAAGCTTAGATATGGTTATGTTGAAATATTTAAAAGCAAAGCCAAACATTATATATATGTATCTTGCAATGTAAATATATTAAATAGTCTAGTCATTTAAACATATATCCATTAGGAATATTAGAATTAAGATGATGTATTTACACACATGTGTAATTAGATTTACACACACATTTGTGTGTGTGTGTATTAGAGAAATAAAATATTGTATTGTATATATGATCTAACCATTCACCATATGTCAGTCTGTTTAACTGTGAGATTCACTATATATGAACCCATTTTTTATCCCATCCAGTAGGATTTATTTATTTGATTTAAATTGCTAAATATTTCACCTTCATTATAGATTTATGATATGGTCCCTGAGAGAAGTGACAGCTACGCCCAGTATATGCAGTAAATTTATAAAAACTATGAATATCTGACTTTTGAAACAGAAATTCATAGTTTATTGCTTCTTAGAAAGATTTATCTCCTTTTCTTAACTGAAAACTACTTTTAGAATCTATGTGATTTTTTTCTGTTGCAAATACAAATTTTTATGTGCTTAAATATGCTTAACATAAGAGACATCCATATTAGTATTGAAAAATGAGCATAAATGAAATTTTTTTATAAGCATGGAAACTGTTCTAAAATAGTGTAAGGACATTTGTTTAGAATATAGTTCATGTGGTTAATTCATGGTTGGATCACAATACAAAATTAGGATAAAACATACTTAAAAATAAGAGAAAATGTCTCTTGATATGTTTTATCTTTGTGCACTAAATAGATTTATAGTGGATAGCTAATGTACATCTGTTTTGACTTTTAAACTTTAATTTCCTAGTGTGTTCATATGATAAAAAAGTAGTGTTTGACTAATACTTGAGAAAATAAATATACATAAACTTTATATGTATGTCTGCATTTTTTTTTACAGTCAGAAACCAACTTAAGTAAAGAAATGGAATCCATAATGAAAGATATCAAAAATACCACTCAGAGGAAATATAGAGACTATAGCAAGACTCCAGGATCTCCAGATAATGATTTTCTCTTTATGTATTCTGTTGCTAGATAGATATATAGTATATACTTTTATATTTACTTATTAATAATAGTTGATTTTATTGTTTTATTTATTGTCGTTCATGCTTATTTGAAGAAAGATTGCATTTTTTAATGTTGGTTGAAATTATTAACATTATGGGACAGGAATCTTTCCCAAAGCATGTGAGTATGATATATGAAGGGTCTTGTTAAGAAATCACTGTTCAAGTCCTGTCAAAAAGTGATTAATACTGAGAACTAAAACACTGTAATATGTTAAATACTTTTAATTTATAAAAAGAAATAAGAGCAGTAAGAAGAACTTACCATGTTTTAAGCTACTGAAAGATTTGTTAATATCCTAGAAAACTATAAGTGGTTTAGAAAATCAGATTAAGAAGAGGAAGCAAGACAGAGATCAGGCATGTTTTAAGTCTGTCAGTAGCTAGCAGGGGCTCAAGAAAATGGAATAAATACTTCTCATCTGTCAGATTAGGTAGAATTAGCCCTATTGACTGAGTAGGTATTCAATACCTAAAAAATAGTTCCAAATGGAAATTTTGGAGAACTAAACTGAATGAAAATGAAGAACCATAAAAGAAAGGAAATAGAGGAATAGGGGAGAAGCAGGCACAATTAGAAACTTGTAAACACATTCTGCCAGATCTGATATTGTAGACCCTGGGTATATCTAGACGCATACTTTGTATTTTGTCCAAGTAGCATTGTAATAGGTAAGATTTAGAGAAATAAATGTGACTTGAAGTTGTGCAACAAATTAGTGGTACAGTAGGATAGAATTCAGATCTCTTGAGTTGAAGTCTAGTGTTCTTTCAATTACTATCCTCCTTTTTTTCTTCTTTGTTCAGCTTTTATAGGTTATATATACATGCAGTTCATCATGACTATCCTCTTTGCCCCATTCCTGGAGTAGAGGGTAACAAAAGAGTGAATGAACAATGTACTCTTTTGAACCCAGGGAAAATGGAGACAGACTTAGGGAAATTGCAACAAGCAAATTAGATGTCAAAATAAGGAAACATTAGTTTTTGGTCTAAGAATGCAAATGCTGGACATGGATTGATGTAAAAGGATCTAATAGATTAGGAAGTAACTTTCTAGTCTGCACATTCCTAGACTACTGTTACTTACCCAGAATGCTTTGGAGGAAGATATAACAATTAATTTAACATTTTGTCTCTGAAGAGCTACCAATTCTATACTTGCAAAAAAACATACTTTATGTGAAAACTCAATTGAGTGTAGTTTAATTTTGCCAAGTTTCAAGGTTTTATAAAACTTCTGTACAATATTGTGGTAATAATGTTGTAGAAAATTGGAATGGATATAGACCAACTCAGTTATGCTCTATGTATATGTATATATACACACATATACAGGGATATACACACACATATATCTATGTCACTTGTGTACTTATGCCTTTGATTTTATTAGGACTGACCTCACAAGGAAATCCCAGTTGAATGGGAATAATCTGTACGTGGAATTTTGCTGTAGTATGATAAATAATTTGATTGAAATTTAGTAGAAATTTTGGAAGTTCCTGTTTCTTGGTGTAAATATATAAATAACTTAGAGTATATGTATATTTAATTTTTAATAGCAATATTTATAGAAAGCTTATGTGAAAATGGGAGACTTTTTGAATCAACATATTTTGACTTTTCTCTTTTTATACATAAGCAGGGACAGATGTCAAATGTTATTTGCTAAGGGTATATGTAAAGAAATGGAGAAAATATGCTTTCCCATTCTCCCACCCTTCTCTGATCCCTAATGATAAACTCTAAAGCAACAAGATAATGAGTCCAAAAGTGAAACTGTATAACCCTTAAAAACCTTGCTATCCTTTGGTTAAAATTACCCAGGCCATTGCAAAGTTCTCACAGTGAGACTGCTTGCCTTCTCTAAACTTTACTTAATCATTACAAAGAAAACACACAAAAACCAAATTGACTCGATAATTAGTAAAAACATGAATTGAAGGAAGAAAGTATGTTGTATTCTATTTGAATAAGATGTAATTTTTTCACAGAAGGAAACCAGGTCTTTATTAGTTATCTTATGCCTAATGTAGAACCTTACTTCATTAAATACTTATTATCACAGATTATGATTTTTTTTTCCTAAAAGGTAGGCATTGAAATATTTAGCAGTATTTAAAATGCTTAAATATTTAAGTAAAATATTTAGAAATAAGCTTAATTTGAATTATTTAACTTTTGAATTAAATGTTGTGATTCTTAAATGTATAATTCATTAAACCATACACATTTTATTTATATTTGACATTAGTAATTCAAATGGTACAACCCTAGTTTCCCAGAACTGAATTTCTCCCAGGTGAATAAGCAATTTTCTTTACTTTTTGGGGGGCTTAAAATTTTGATGTTTAGAAACAAAATATTTCTAGTGGGTAACTAGCGTATAAAGCTGTTTCCTTTAATTATTGTTTTAGAGCTTTTTTTTTGGTAGGACAACATGGATCTCTTTGTTTTTAATTTTATTTGCATGAGGAAGCCTTGGAGGACTTTCTGAGGGCAACAGAGAAAAATTATAGGAATTATAACTTTTTGTTGCATTAAAATTAATCAAAATTACTATATTCAAGTTTTAATGTATTTTCAGAAAACATTCTGTTGCAAATATCAGCTATTCAAATGGATTATGGAAAGTTAATATTGGGGAAGAAAGCTTTCTTCACTTCAAATACCAATCCATTATTTCTTTATTGAAACAGTAAATCACACCAATTTTAGTAATTAATTTTTCCAAAGAATTTGGACCCAAGTTGTATATAGCCTAGAGTTTTGGTAAGCAGCACTTGGCTTGTATATGGTGAGAAACATGGAAATGGAAAGAAGATGAAACATGAGTAACTGAGATGTAAATGGAGAGACAGCTTTAAGTCACAAATGTGTGAACTATGCAGTAGCGTGAATGTGCGTTGATTTATAAGTTAATTGCATTATAAGTTTAAACTTTATAAATTAATTATATTTGAAATAAAAAGAATGCTTGCTAAAATACCAAATTATGAATCCTTTTAAAACTAAAACACTCTTATATGAAACAAATAATCTCCCTTTGCTAACCTCCCCCTGCCTCCCCCCCCACCACAGCCCCTTAAAAAAATGTGTGGTTTTTTTTTTGGATTCACTGCTGAGTTTAAGGGAATAGAGTCAATGAAAGAAAGAATAGCAGAGACTAGAAAATCTTATCACTGGGTACCTATCGAAACAAAGAGGTGGTTAGTTCCTTGGAATTTTTTGAACACTTCACTGAGTACCATCAGGGATTGAGAGGCTGAAGTTCCTGCTCTTCAGGAATTTACAGTTTAGTTAGACAAAGCTAATATTTGTCAATCTGTATAAAACAGAATATAATTTGTTTTAAAATACATACCATATTGAGAAAGTGCTGTAGAACTTTAAAAGAGAAGGTGAGCAAATTGAAATATAAAGAGTGTGGAAGTGCTCTTTCCTGTTTCAAGAAAAGGGAGTTCTCCCGAACTCCTGGAGGAGTTCGAGCTTGAGCTCTAACCATGGTGTGGATGGAGGTATTTTTTTTCTCTGACAAACTGAGTAATTTTCTCAACTGGTAGGGTTAGGCTCAGGCCTCGAAGCCACATTATACCATTGTATGTTTGAGTGTCTCTCTGTGCATATTTATACACACATTTGTTTTTCAAATTATAGCTCTTAAAATAGAAGTTAGTGCTGAAGGAAGGGCAGAAGGGAAGCGAAGCAAAAGGGAGCATAGCTGGAGGCGTTTTTATATGGATGTACCTAGGTGGTCATCATGGTAGGCTTTAAGCAGTCTTTCTCATCTTTATTTCAAATGTAGAGATTTTCTTCTTTTTTCCTTCCAAACTAATTTGAATGTATTTGTGTTAGAAAATATCGAAAGTTGAGCCCACTTCTCTCCAAGAACAAAAAGGCTTAGAAAACTCTCCTCCCAATACATCTATTTTTTATATCATCCATTCACAAGGGCAGAAACAGAATATTGTGTTGTGATTTTCAACAGTGAGGGAAAGGTAGATATGGGGCACGTGACACATTCGTGTGTTCTCTTCTCTAGCAAGACTTAAAGGGCCGATTTTGATATAAATTAAATAAGGAAAAGCTGATAGCTAGGGCTTCTGACATATTGATTTTTAAAATCCTAGATACTATTACATGATACTAACCCTTTGGATAGGTGGTTTTGTTTTGTTTTGTTTTATAACTTAGGAGGAATGTTGTACAGAGCTCTTCCAACCATAATCTGAAATAATTAATTATATTTAGCAGTTTTCTTTTAAGTGTTCTTTAAAGTCAAATTTCTGGTAACATGTTTGTCATCCTTTAAATGATCTAATTCGACGATTGAATAAACAGAATTGTTCTTGTATGTTTATTTTAATGAATATTTTTGCAAATTATGCTGAAGTAAAAGTTGACATTCTGGTTCTGACATTCATTTGTAAGAATTAACCATGTTTCTGGCTAGCTCTTTTTTTTTTTAAACTTTAAAAAGTAATTTTATTAAACTCCTCAATTATTGTAATTAATAATGACTGATGACAATTTGCTAAGTTACAGTTTTCAACAAGTGGAAAACAGGCAGACTAGACAGAACAGGATCTCTTCCTATGTTGATCATCCATCCAGAGCCTGAGGTTGAAGTAGGAACAGTGCGTCAAGGCCTGAGTTAACCCAAACTTTTGCACCCACAGGTCACTCAAATAAAAAAGAAGCACCAACAGAAGTAAAGTTCACAATGAGCTTCTGGCTCTCAGACAAGCATCTGCCTGAACAGGTACGCCTTCCAGAGCACAGGGGCCCAAACCAGTCAAGACTTTGTCAAATTTTTGAGTTTTCTGGAGATCTGAAATATTTATTGTTTTATGATTTCAAGCAATTATTTAGTCAGAAAAAGTTTATTTGATCATAAAGTGTATTTGATCATAAAGTTTCCCTGCAAAAGCATTCCATTTTCTAGTAAAAATGAAGCCTAGCCACCTCAGGCAAAATTTTAAATGTAATTTTAAAACCCCAAGAGGCTCTAAAAAGCACGAACACTGAGAGTACAGTTTCCACATGGAAACTCACGAGGGAGAGAGGCCCTGGTCAGAAGGTGAAGCAGGGGAAGGGGAGGAGGCTGATGGGGTGCCCCGGGGCCTGGAGTGCAAGGGGCAGAAGGGCCTGCCCACTGCCCGAAGGCGGTAGTCAGAATAACGTCCCGGACAACCCTGCCACCAAGCATGGTCAGTGATCAAAGTGAACACAGACTCCACTCCCACTGCTCCTTCCGCTTCTGCCTCTGCAAGGCAGCAGCAAGGGAGGCAGCCATGTCCCAGGACAGGAGAGGGTCTTCACCACGTGTTCCCTAGAGATTTACAGCCCAAGGGGTTTCTTTTAAATCATCCTGCGATGAGTAGTGCATTTAATTACTGCCATTGATGTCCGTGGAGCTTTCAAGTGTATTTGAATAAGAAATTGTTTCCAGTTATGGTTTTGCAATATTGGGAGGGACTTTAAAAAAAAAAAAAAAAAGATGCCTTAAAAAATTCTAATTCTACCTAGGAGGAGGAAGAAAATCCATCCCAGACCAGAGACTCCTGACGGCTCATGGCCAGTGACCTGAGATGGGAGGGCTGCCCTGTGGCATCTTCATGCTCCCAGCCAAGGGCCTTTCCTGGGGGACACAGCGGCTTGCTCCTTAAGAACATCGTCAGTGCCCTGTCCTGCTAGTGAAGTCACCTGTGAGCCAGGCTGGAGCAGGTGCCAGAGGCCTTTGTGCCGGCCTCCGCTGGGCCTCGCCCTCCTCTATGCCCAGCTTCTCCGCTGGCCAGCGAGAGGCGTGGGTACAACCTGGTAGCCAGGCCTCTCTGACCTAGTGGGACAAAAACGGAATCATAACTTTTCTGAATTTTGGATAATCTTCAAATTTCTCAAGGTATCACTGGTGATGCTGCTGAGCCCTGGTGGCCAGGGCACAGAACGTGAAGAGGGCGAACGCCCAGCCCTGGATGGACCAGGACGCCAGCGCGCAGCCGCGCCACTCCACCACCTCCGCGAAGTAGTTGGCTGCAGTAATGTACTCAAACAAGCTGCCCCTTGGTATTTTATATCCAGTCTGCCCTGGTTTCCTGAGGTTCCTTAGAACATGATCTGAGTGGATGTTTATCAGAAGGCCAACCAACCACAAGACGAAACCTGTTAGGAATCGGAGGTCGGTGACCCAGTCGTCCGAGTACACGGCGTGCTGGCTCAGGTAGCGGCTCTGCATGTAGCCCTTGTAGGTGCAGAACACGAAGGCCAGGACAAACGAGTAGAGCGGCGTGGGCTTCCCTCCTCGGATCAGAAACGAGAAAATCAAGGTCCTTTGCGCGCAGTGGATGAGGAACATACCCAGGAGGATGCAGTCGGGCCAACGGTTAAGGCGCTCTCTGGCTAGCTCTTTTAAAAGTACTATCTAGGAAATCTTAGTTTTTTTAAGAGAGTATAGCCATTAATTTTTTTCTACACATTAGGCAACAGAAGATTTGTGAAAACAAAATGTATTGATCTCATTTATATGCCCTTGATGAAGGAACACATGCTGGTCTCAGCTCGCTTTCTGTCCACTAATATGAAATCCTTGTCCCTGCTTCCTTGCTGGTAGGTTTTTAGAAGTTCAGTGAGCAATGCAAATCTCCTGAAGGGTGGAAAATTCCCTTGTCACACTGATGCCCTTATCAGCAGCAACCAGATGGAGCTCTGAGAAGGAACATTATCAGTGTTAAATTGCTTTTTTCTCCCCCTGAGTAGAGAGGATTAAAGTATTCCTTTAGAAATGGGTGGCAAGTATACAGATTTAGGAATATTAATATTTTTAAAGTTTGCATTTATAAGTAAGTATATAAAAACAGCATTTCAAAACATTCTATGTTCAAAATGCAACCAAAACCAGTTCAAAATGTTTTGTTTTAAATAAATAGTATACTTTTCTTTCCTGAATTTACTTGCAAAGAATAAGCTTGAAACTTTCCTTTTTTAAAAAAAAAAAAATTTAAGATAAGGAATATCTCACTATTAGTGTCGTATGCGTATCTTGGATATAAACTAGTTTATACAGTTTTAGTTGTGACAAATAAAGGGGTGTTTAAGTTTATTAACACTGTTGAAGTAATTTATCACTTAGAATTTTCATTTATATTGTCAAATTGATTGGCTATTTTACTGTTACTGTTTTTGAGTAAATCTTTAGATTCTGCATCAATTTGATTTTTGAAATGTCAATTTACTAATTATTGCTATTCTGTAAGGTAATAATTGCTAAATATATTATAATTTCAGATCTATATGAATACTGTTGTTTAGCAATGTCAATAGTTACACAATGTATTTTAATAAAACTAATTTTAAATGTCCATAAAAGAGACTACTGTTAATTATATGTGTTGTTCATAGTCGCTTTGATGTTAGCAATTTTGTTTCTGAATATTGGTTTCTAGATGCAGTCTAAGCTCCAATGAGTGATAACCATTTCTCTGAAAGAAAAATTGGTATGCCCTTGTGTTTTATAAGCCAGTAACCACCTATTCAGTGGCTAAGAGTACAGATTCTTTTATCAGATTCATATGCAGGTTTATGAAATGTGTGCCAGTTTTTCTCCTTAAGGCCTAGTTTTTAGTATTTGCCAACAGCTGGGATTTTGCAACAATTACACTGTGACGCGTGCAGTTTTGCAGGTAGAAATATGAACATATAAGTAAGGGTAGATAAACTTTTCCCCTTTTTTTATTTCTAAATATCAGATAAAATATGATTATTACTAATACTGCATAAACTATACTTTTGCAAATAATAAGTTTAGCTTGATTCAGACATGTCAATAAAACAAAAAATACCATTTCAACCTAGTGACAGAGATATATTTTAATGCTTTCCTTACAGAACCAATTTGGAAGTTGAATTAATTCATCGAGGAGGGAATTTATGTTCAGGTGGTGCAAACACAGCTGGTAAAAGATCATGTTTAAGTAAGTATTAAACAGTGCTAAATTTTTAAACAATATCTAATTATGTCATTTTTGAAAGCATATAGGCAAAGTGGTCTTTTAATGTATTTTTCAAATTCTTTTTATGTTTTATATAATCAGTGTTAATAATGATTATATGCTTTAAATGGTTAATCTTATACATAGAAGAATCAGGACTAATTTTTAGCTCTTTCTATACTATGATTACTAAGTAAATAATGGCATACTAATTGATCAAATTTACATTGGTTCAGAATTAAAACAATGTATTATTCTCAACTATAAAAAATTGTTCTCAAACTCAAATTCTTTTCAGGAATTCTTATGTTGTCTGGATTTAAGAAAATCTTTTTATAAAGACATTTGTGTCACCTACAGATTCCTATTTAAATAGTTACTGTTAATCAGGAAGACATTTTTTACTGCATTTTGATGTGCATAGATGTATTAAAATTGCAAATGTTTGCTTTTATTTATGAATATGCTTTATATTTTAAAATGAACATGATTCTTCAATACTTTTTCTAAGGGTCTATTTCTGAGAAGCTCATTTGGAACTTAAAGTAGATTTTTCATGAGCATGCTTTTGATGCTATCACTGTGTATTCATTATTTAGAGAATTAATGTGAATAACAGGGGTAATATTATTTAATGTCATGTAGAGCTAATTATTGGTCCCAAATCACTGGAGTTAAAACATTACCTAATGTGATCGACATAGGAAATGAAAATGGTTTAAAACAATGTATTCTTTCGAAAAATGAATATATTTTTAAATGCTAAAATGTTAGTAATTATTTAAAATTATCAATACATATTAGTTTTTTAAATATATGTATATTATTTTACAAAGATATATATGTAATTTTTGAGTATTTCAAAGCAAAGGACTGATCAAAAACACCTTGAAATTTCTAACATAAAGTTACAAACTTCTGTGAAATTTAAACCAAGTTACTTTAAAATTCTAACTAGCTGTGTTAGATTTCAGTATTTTATTTTGGGTTATAACTTGATTCTTAGGAGCTTAAAGGTTTGGGAAGTTATTTTTTACTCAGTATTTAGCACTTAAACCTTACTTGTATCCAGTGGTTTAATGTTTTAAAGGAGAAGTTGTAGATACATAGTTTTAGCTTCTAGTCTGTATGAATTGGGAGAAACTATAATTCCACTTATGTAAATTATTGTTTCTTGTTAATTTGTTGCTTGGTATTGGCGGATAATATTCCAGAAACTGTTATATTAGAAAGTGTTTAGTAAAGGAATTTTAGTTTTATGTTACAAACTACTTTTTTCTTCCTCTGAGGAACTTAAATTTATCCAGAGTCTTGTAAATTATTAATTTATTCAGAATGCTAAAAATAGTAATAAAATTCTACAGCAACCACTTCAATTATCACCCTCAATTTTAATTTAAATTATTAAATGGGTAATTACTTACTTCCTTTCATTTATTTTTATTTTCCCCTTTAGCCAATAAAAGATTACAGTGTACCAGTATAGAAAGGGTCATGATGCAGCTTATTCTAAATAGAAGTTAATATGGTTTTTAGTTTTCTTTTTTCTTATCAATTACGTTAGTTTTTTTCCTCCAGCTTTATTGAGGTATGATTGACAAATTAAAAATTGTATGTATTTAGATTGTACAACATGATTTTTTTGTTTTTAGGTTACATATGCTTTATTATTGTTCAGTTGCTTATGCATTATTTATCCTAATTATTTATAAAAGCAGCTCTGTAAGTCATGTATGCAGAATATGTTGCATGTTGTATAAAATCCCATTATTTTGCAAGTGTATAAATTTAATGTATTTGTTATTTACTCAAGCCTAATTCAAACCTAATATAAGTTGAACACCAGAATGTAAACTGATGGTGTTTCATGGGATCTTAGATCAAATATCTCATTTTTTTCATCTCCCAGTAGAACTTTAATGGTATTACTAAACAAAAATTCTGTATTTTCTCTAGAGCCTACTCATAAGACAGTATTTTCTTTTTCCCGTTCATTACTTTCTGTTACCTTGAGGCGGGAAGCCCCATAAAAAGACCGGCGGGACCCCTAGGCAGGGCCGCTGCTCTCCTCTTAGCACCTGTCCGGTTCCCTGGCCCAGAGGCTCTATCTCACTTTTTGCCTCTAAAGCGGCTAACTTACACCTAGAATTCTATTGGTTCCCTGAGCTCACTTCTGATTGGTTATTTCCTTTGCTCCTGATTGGTTATTACTCTCACTCCTGATTGGTTATTACTCTCACTCCTGATTGGTTATTACTCTCACTTCTGATTGGTCCACTTCCCTAACTTCTGATTGGTCCATTTGTAGTACTTCATTTGCATGGAGCTCACTCCTGGTTGGTCTATTTCTACAAAGCTTGTTCCTGGTTGGTCAACTTCTGTTGTACTTTATTTGCATGTGATGTTGCAAAGCATAAAACTGGCAACCTATAAAAGGCCTGTGTAATGCCGTGCCCGCACCCGCACTGCTAACTTCTGTGTGCTTGCTCCACTATTTAAGCAAATGATAAGGGAAGTTGCATTTTTGGGATAATGTTCCATTGTAAATTCCTAATGAAACTGAAGTTTAGTCAAGAAAAGGTTTAATAATGTATGAAATGATTTGAGTAATACCTGGACACACACCCACGCGCACACCTCAAGGCTGGGGCGGGGGTGGGAAAGAAGGTGGTTCTGTCTACAACAGTGAAAGCAGAAATTATAACTGGCCAAGTTTATACTGAGAAATCAAATTGTCATGGAATAATGCCATTTAGCACTTTCATATTCAAATAAATTTTTGAAGTATTGGGGTAAAAAGACCAATATCCAATTAGAGTAAAAGTTCATTCCTGTATGCCTGGGAAGTTTTCCACAGTAAAAAAAGAGCAAAATTAATTCACATAGCGGCATATTATGGTACTTTAATAATACCTTTGCAGTTTTAAAACTTATAAAGTACTTTCACATAAATTAGCCTTTAGAATGACCATGTGAAATAGGTTTTATCTCTCTTTCATAGAAAAGGAAACTAAAGGTCAGAGCAATTGCCTTGTCAAGTCATACAGTTAGAGAATGTCAGAGCTTGCAATTGAGCCTAGCTCTTTTGACTCAAAATTCTGTTATGTAAGACAAAACTCTTGCCCTTAAGTGTCTCAAAGGGTGCAGAATCTCTAAAAACTTTCACCTATGGGTTTAGTCAAGGATATCCTACTGCACAGTACTGCTTTGGGATCTTTTCAGGCTCTGCTGAGCTAACCTTTGTGCTATCTTGTCTGTTTTCTTTTGCCAGTCTTTCACCATGAATCCTATTTTTGTTTGGGCCACTCCTTCAGACATTTCTTCAAGTCCTGATTCCTTCTTCCTTGGATACTAGTTGGTTCTCCTTTATTTTTCACCAGTTTGCTGGCTAGTTCCCCGTTGTTCCTGATGTGAGCCATCTGCGTCAGCTCCCACATACTACTTTGCTCCTGATTCTTGGGTCAGAACCTTGGACCTCCTTTTATCTACTAGAAGGTTAGGTGTTAAGGACCTTATATTTAGCAGATAAGAATGGTTCTAGATAATTTATTGTAAGAAAGTGTTAAGTTCTAAAGTTGGGTATGGGTAAAGTTCTAGAAAATTTGGAGGTTTGGGACCATATCTAGCTTGTAAAATCAGTGAAGCTTTTGGAGGACATGGTGTTTGAACAAGAGTTCCGTAGATAAGTAAATTTGGAGTTTCTGCTACAAATTGGGATATACGCTGATAAATACCACCAACTTGCTTAGCAACAGATACAGGACAAAGCAGATGCAAAAACTGAAGGTATAACTTTTTATTAAGAATAATATTTTATTAAAGTTACTCAGTTAATTTCTTCATTCAAGTGATTTGAAAGTAGACCTGGAATCACACAGATTCCAGTGAAGTGTACAATCTTTCAACACTTTTTGCCATGATATTCTTAGCTTGTTTCTCAAGAAATTGTAGAAATTAGTGACTGGGGTGGCGGTGGTAGGAAGAGGTGTCATTGATAAATTATTAATATTAGAGGATAATTTTTAACTATTATCTTTAGGTAGATTAATATCTTTCCATATCTTTGGGTTTAAAACTTTCTTCTTATTACTGTAGTTTAACTCAGAAGCCATAGTTCATATCAAAAATGGATTTCATGATTTTTTAGAGAGATTAAAAGTTAAATTTGAGAAAGTTTAACGCAAATCCTTGTTTTGACATTTTCATTTGGGGAGGTTTAATTTAATTTTAGTATACAATGTTTTTAAAAAATGATGCATACAGTGGAGAACTGCTCTTGTATTTATTGTTCATAGAAGGCAATCCCGCTTAGATGTGTGCATGCAACTTAAAATAGTTTTGGTTGCTCAAAGAATGAATTTTTGGCAAATCAGAGTTAGAGAAAATTATTTTGATGTTAATTTCACCCTGCAGTAAGACTCCATAAAGATATTGTTGAATAATATCACAAAATTGTTATTAAGGAGTCTGACATTATTTAACAGTGGTAAAATTCTGATAGCTAAGGCTTACTAAGGACTTTCTCAGATTGAAAAACTATGAATTCTACAAATAGGTTGAATCATGACTTTTGTTCTATTCTTTTTGTTACCCCATAACAAGAGGAAAATTTGGCCACCAAATTATTATAATGGTCAAAGTACATAAATTAATATAAAAATATAGAAACTGCCTTCAGACTCCATTCTTCATGAGTAGGCAGATAGTTTAATGGCAAGTATATTCAATCTTCTTATGGATTCTGTTTCTCACAGTATCCAACCAGAGGATTTTTGTAAGAACTCAGTTTTACAATGTGTGTTCAAGTCTTCATAGACTGTAAATCTCAGCATTACTGTCTACGCTACTTCAGTACTACCATTATCAAATTGAGGTTGGGAGTGGGTAAGGAGACCAGAGCAAGATAAAAGTTAATTTTCAGCCTAGTCTTTTTTTTTTTAAGCACTTAACATTCTTTTGACTTGTTAAAAGGTGAGGTTAGAAGGACAGAATAGAATTCATTCCCAAAGACTGATACAACTTATTTATTACTCATTGGGAACAAAATGCATTGTTAATTTGGAGCGGGCTGTGTCAGAGGTGTGGGTTAAAATTTTGAGCTAAGAGGAGTTAATTCAACTATTCTTCCAGGTCTTTCTGCAGGTCCTATGCTTTTTGGTCCAGGTAGCTAGGCCTTCCTGTGTTAATGATTTGGTTATTCCAGGAGCTAAGTATCACAGACAGTAATTTCCACTGTCAGGGCATAGGAGTCCTGAGATCTTTCCTGGCTTAGAAAAGGGCAGCTCCTTTCTTCTGCAGTGTGATTAGAACCTTCCCCCTCACCCCTTAGCTTGAAATGAGGTGCTCAAATGAGAATTGGATTCATGGAGTATGTCCTCTTTGGTAAAGAGGAGATTAGGAGTCCTAAGAACTGACCTTTTCTTTACCCTTCCTAAGACTACCAGTAGGTGAACGCAGCATTGTGCCCTTCTCCGCCCATATTGTCCTATGCTATGTTGTAATGTTGAAGGGGGAGGCTGCTTGTTGCTTAAACCTTAAAAGTAGGAGGAGAACAATTCTATGAAACTAGTACTATGATACTTGAGGTAACCGGAGAACAATGGCATAATGTGCTTCGGAGTGGAGGCATAGAAACTCCAGGAGGCAGGAGAGGAACCCAGCATGAAAAGTAGGAGAGGACGAAAGACAGCCTTTTCCTTCGGCGTTTTTGTATTTTCACATGGAGGAATAAAAACTAAGTAAGCAAAGTTCATCTCCCTTACCCTGGACTTATATGTCCCTTTATTGACTAGAAGCAACATAGAATACAGTGCTGAAAGGAATTCTGGATTGATTGGAGTTAGAAGATCTGGATTCTAGTCCTATTTGTTATAGGAAAGTCACCTAACTTTTTACCTTATTGTGAAAATGGGGATTATGATACCTGTGCTGACATAGTCATATGTTATGGTTATGACAGATAACCATAACCATATGTCATGATTAATGTAAGGGTCAAATGGTATTAGACACATGAGCTAAAGTATTTTATATATGTGTGTGTATGTATAATTTCATTATTATTACTTTTTTCTTAATCCTTCAAAATTTCTACCATGACTGCTATTTTACTTTGTTCCCTGCCTGCCTTGCCTGGAGTGGTGAGGAATGGGATGAGGAAAGATGAGTCAGCTCCTATTGCCCATGACATGAATTTCTTGTTTCTTGGGAACCAGAGCTACAGATCTTCCCTTCTTCTTAGTGTTGTGTCCAGACCTCACTTGGGAGCTCCCTCCCATCTTTTCACCGCTAATCTCTCAGGAGAGTGTTGAGGACTAGGGAAGTTGACTCTACCTTAAGAAGTGTATATCCACACCTATTACATTCACCCAAAGATAAATGAGTCAGAACCAATTCCACACTTTGATTATTCACTTAACGGAGAAATTGAGATTTTTTTTCCTTATGGTAATTCAGAGAGTCATTTGGCCAGTTGAAATTTTTTTCATTGACAAATATTTAACCTAGGTAGTAATAGCTACACTGATAGGACTAAAATCTTGAATGATTTGGAAATGTGGACCTGGATAAGTTTATCTTAGGTAAATTATAACAATACAATTTTAGATAGAACCAATTTATAAAAATCTTTAGGATAACTCTTCCTTTTAATGTATATTTTAATCTTAATGACCAGTATGCATTATACTGAGAAAAAGTCTGCCAGTTTAGATTCCTTATGTGTTTAGAAATAACTGACAGAGACACAGAATTTCCAAGCTGGTTGTGAGCTCAGTACATATCTGTTTCAAAAGCATTTTTCAAAGATTTTAATATATAACAACTTTGAGTTCAGTTTCCTTTGGGTACTCCTCTAGTCATAAAAATTGGCATAATGGTATTTCATGTGTGGATGGTATTCATAGTCATACATGTAAAGCTCTTAATTTTAGAAAAAAGTTGGAATTATGTTTTTATTTTATAGATTTTTTTTTGTAAAATACTCTTAGTTTAATATTGATAAAGACTGAAGGGATGTTGTATCTTACCTTTTTGTTCCATCTGAGAGTCTTCGTGATTAAGTCTGATTTTTTTCAAGGACAAACCAATCTTTCAGTGGTGTTTCCTGCTTTACTAATGATATGTTTCTCTTGTGATTAAGTACATTATAATACCTTAGACTTGTCACAGTTACAAAAAATTTGATTAGGTTTTGCAGGAAATAGTTCACTGTGCCAGGTGAATAGTCACGGCAACCAGAATGAGGAAGAAGATGGGGAGGACAAGTAGGTCAAGCACTGCTTTAGTAATCAGAGTTGAGAGGTCAGTCTCTTGGGGCAATGAAATTAGGGCTGATTAATTTGCCTATTTCTTGGTTACTAAGCTAGTGTGTCGTTACAACAGAAAAGGAAGAGTATAAATCCATCGTGAATTTATATGATTTAAAAAAAATAGGATTGGTGACATGTTCATACAATATTCAGCATACCTGAAAATCCTGTTAAGTGTCAAGTACTGTGCTAGCCCGGGAGGTACAAAGAGGAAAAGAAACCACTGTCTTTTTCAGGGAGATACCACCATCTACTATGAGAAGAAAACACATGAGAAATAATTACAGGGCTGTATAAGGAGTGCTAAAATAGCAGGGGTAGAGAATGCATAAAGCAAAGGATGATCACATCTGTCTAAGGTACGGTATTAGAGGAAACTTTACAGAGGAACACTTGAACTAGCTCTTGAAAAATGAATCAGGTTTGCATAGAGAACAAGAAGATGCTATTCTAGGCTGAGAGAACAGCTTGCACAGAGTGAGAAAACACGGCACACTGGGGAATACTTGGTAAAGGAAGGGAGGAAAGAAAGTTAAGTAATAAACAAGAGAAAGAGGACTATCTATGCCTGTTTAAGTGATTCACCAACCAATTATGAGATAATATGAATAGGTTTATTGTTTACAGGGATAAAAGACATAAAGCTGAATGAGCACTCTGTTGAGTAATCCAGTTGAAAAATGATGTGGCCATGAAGTGGAGTCGAAGAGGATGCAGAGAACCAGTAGGAGGCAGAACCAGTAGGATTGGTAATCAGTTGGCTGTGGAGGGCAAGGACTTGGAAGATGACTCCCAAGTTTTCATAAAGATGAGTAGGATGGCAAATGGCTCGCTGCCTGTGTCTTGAATTAATGCTAAAATGAGATAGAAGTCCCAGAAAATACCTTTTTGAAGAACTGAAATTCCAGTAAAGCTAAGGTTCCTTTGGATTATGACCTTCAAGTCCTGTCTCTCCTCTTACCATTCTCTCTAAGCCATCAGGGAATTCTGCAGTCATAAACCTTCTTGAAGTAAATCTGTTTGGACCACACTTCTGCTAGGATCCTGGAGTGTAAGAGGGTGGTCTTAAAGATTTCCCTGGCAGAGGCATCCCTGTTTTGTGGGCAGAGTCAGAAAACACTCGAATCAGGGAGATTAGGGAGCCTTCTCCAACCAGGACTTGTCTACACAGAGTCATATCCCTGCCTGTGGGAGTGCCTTCCATCTGTTTATTCTGCAAGGAAAGAATAATCATAGTGGCAGAAGACTGACTTCTGGTGTCAGCTTGTGCTGAACACAGGAGAAGGGAGATAGATGTCAGGGCTAAGGAAGGAGACAACTGGCCCATGGAAAACAGATTTTTTTCTAAGGGAGAAGCCTAGGAGTAAGGGATTGATACCATGGAAGTGAAGCGTGCTTTGCTCTTGGACCTCAGAAATACTCATCCCAGTCTGCTTTGCGTCAGTTATTATGTACTTAGGGCTTGACTTGTAGGTTGTGAATTTCTAGAGGTCAGGAACCTGTATTTTTTCATCTTTCATTTACTAGGAATTTTAATAAATATCTGTTGAATTAATATATTCTTTCCTCAGCGAATCTATAATACGAATGGACAAGGGATTCATTTCAAAGATGAAGCAGAGAACAGAATCTGGTAAATGACCAATTGTGTGACTCAGACTCATATTTAAGTATATGTCTTCAGAATTGATACATGCATTATTAAGATTTACATTTGGCTGGAAAGAAACAGAAATCTGTCAGTATATTAGTTTTCTAAGGCTGCCATAATAAAGTACCACAAACTGGAGTGGTACTCAGATAACACAGAAATGTCCTGTCTTACAGTTCCAGAGGTTGGGAGTCTGAAATCAAGGTGTCAGCAAGGTTGGTTCCTTCTGTGGGCTCTGAGGAAGAAACTGTTCCATGCCTCTCCCCTAGCTTCTGGTGGTTTGCTGACAGTCTTTGGCGTTCTTTGGCTTAGAAAAATCACTTCACCTCTGCCTTTGTCTTCACATGGTTCTCTCAGGTGCATCTTTCTCCAAATTTCCCTGTTTTCCAAGGATGCCAGTCATATTGGATTAGGCGCCCACCCTAATCCAGTATGACTTCATCTTTACTTAAGTAATTACATTTGCAATGGCCTTTTTCCAAATAAGGTCACATTCTGAGGTACTGGGGCTTAGGACTTCAATATATGAATTTGGGGATGAGCTCAGTTTAACCTTTAACAGATGGGAAAATGGTAGATTTTGTTCTATTTTGCCAATTTGGTACCTTTAGATTTTCATTTAGTCTCCCCTGCTTAATTCACTTAACGGTTGGGATCCACTGTAAATTATGAATAATAAAATGACTGGTTATAAATGACAAGGATTCCACTTATCATACTACTGTTTACCTAACAGGATTTATACACAGGTTTTAAGATTAATAAGGCCTTCTGATAAGAGCAGCTACCATTTAATGAATGCTCATTGTCTAATGATTTCCATGGGTTATCCCATTTAACTCTCATGTCTACCCCATTAGATTGATATTCTTATTTATCTACATTTAATCAATGAAGAATCCAATATGCAGTTGTAAAGTAGCTAGCCTGAGGGCATACAGTAGTAGAGTTGGCATTCAAATCCAGGCTGACTAACTCTAGGGCCTCACCACTGGGTCTATACTGTCTCCTTAGTCTTATTATAGCCAGGAAAGGCAGGAATTATTCCCATTTCATGGATGAGGAAAATAAAATTTAAAGTAACTAGAAACTTGCCTGGGTCACCAAACCAACAAATGTATAGTATTCGTAAGTGTGTAGTATTTGGAATTTGAGCTTTGATGTTAACCTCCCTAGAGAAATCCTTCCTATGTTTGATTTCAAGCTCCACTTGTGTTTTGTCCCCATTTTTTTAATTGAAGTATAGCCAGTTACAACTGGACAGCGGTATGTAAATCAATGAAGTTAGAACACTCCTTCACACCATACACAAAAATAAACTCAAAATGGCTTAAAGACTTAGAAAAGACACAATAAATCTCCTAGAAGAAAACATAGGCAAAACATTCTCTGACATAAATCTTAGCAATGTCCTCCTAGAGCAGTCTACCCAGGTAATAGAAATACAAGCAAAAACTAGCAAATGGGACCTAATTAAACTTACAAGCTTTGCACAACAAAGGAAACCACAAGCAAAACAAAATGACAACCTGTGGAATGGGAGAAAATATTTGCAAATGATACAACTGACCAAAGGTTTAATTTCCAGAATATATAAACAGCTCCTACTACTTAATAACAAAAAAAACCAAACAACCCAATCTAAAAATGGGCAGAAGACCTAAACAAGCAATTCTCCAATTAAGACATACAAATGGCACATGAAAAAATGCCAGTATCACTAATTATCAGAGAAATGCAAATCAAAACTACAATGAGGTATCACCTCACACCAATCAGAATGACCATCATTCAAAAGTCCACGAACGATAAATGCTGGAGAGGCTGTGGAGAAAAAGGAATCTTCCTACACTATTGATGGTAATATAGTTTGGTGCAGCCATTATGGAAAACAGTATGGAGATTCCTCAAAAAACTAAAAATAGACCTTCCACATGATCCAGCCCCCCACTCCTTGGCATATATCTGGAGGGAACACTAATTCAAAAAGATACATGCACCCCAACATTCAGAGCAGCACTATATACAGTAGCCAAGACATGGAAGCATCCTCAAACATTGTTGCATTGACTTTACATAAAAACCATCACGCTGTTGGTGACTCAGGATAAGCCTGTCTCCTTAGACACCAGTGAGCTTCTTGAGGTTTGTAGGTTCTTGTCTGCATCCCTAGAATCTTGCCTAGTCTCTTGCATATGATAGATATTTAATAGATATTTAATAAATATTTGTTAACTAAATGCATGTAACTAAAGGCAAAAGGGCCAAATAAAGGGGGTACCAGTTGAAAACACAAGAAATACGGGTTAATGAATAGCTGAGGTGACAGAAGATGGCATTTGGGGTAATGATTAAAATGTTATCATAGGAAATTAGTATGACTATCTTAGAAAAATAAGCTAAAAATAAGGAAAAGATATGGAATGATGAAGTGATGAGAGGAAGCTCATGTCTAAATTCCTTGATTTCCTTGGTTAGTTAGGAGGATCATCAACTACGAGTGTTTGGGTGTAAGGAACTGTAGGGGTTGGAGTGAGGTTTATGAATGGGTAGAGGAAAAGATTTGATTATTGTAATGGATTAGAGACATGATTTTAGGTAGTACACAGCAAACATTCATGTTAACGTGTGGGTTCATCACCAGTCGTGGGTTCTGGCCAGCAGAAGTCCCACTGAAACAGAATGAATTACTCAAGACTCTGTGGAAAAAGTCAAGAGAGCGAGAGGGAGTCGGGAGCCAACTCCCCTAACCTCTTAATTGCTCCCACATTTATTGTCTACAAAGGAGAAATCATTGACCACTGTGAGATGGAATGCAGGAATTTAGGGAAAGACAGGGTGGGATTTAGATTGTAGAGTCCGGCTCAAGGTCCGAAGGCCCTCTAGGTTTTAGCAAGTCATATTTGTGTTGACTTCAGTGAGCCTTACAGCTTATCAGGGCAAGTAGCTGCTGTAACATTTTTCTTGGACTCAGGTGGCTGTGCCTGTCTTAGATTGCCCCCCTCTGGGGGTCTTACCCATCATTGGCTAACTCACCTCTGAGTCTGCAGCTTTTTATAACTTGTTTATCATTCTAGCCCAAGACTCATTTCTTTGGGGGCCTACAGTTTACCTTTAAGGAAGTCATGGGAGAGGGGAATAATATACATTCTTATAGATGTGTTAAAGCAGACACCAGCCCAGAAGCAGCTGGGGTCTGTTACAAGTTGTTAACCCAATTGTGGGCTCCTACATTAACATACATTTAAAAACAACCTAATTAGTACGTCATTCAGCTATAACATTTTGAAGGGAGCTTGGCTTTGATGTTGGTTAGGGGTTAATTCTGAAATAGTCATGCTCCCCTGAGTAAACCAGGTGGATTTTTATGTTTATTCAAATATACTTTGGGCAGCCTTTGACTTTGTAAAAACAATTTTTTTTTTTTTTACCTTTTCTAAGGAATTATCCTGATTACAATCTGTTGATAAAATAAGACCTTTTGCTTTGGGAGCAACTGCGAGCAGACAGGTTCTGGATGACACGGCTTTGGCTGAGACCAGCTGTGCAGGAACCCTTAGGTCCTCTGGGTTCCTCAGGCTGCTTGCTTCCTTTCCTGGTGGTTGCAGTAGCTCTCGCTCTGCCCTACCCTAACACCCAGATGCTTTCTCTCCAGCTTACATCTATTCCTTGTTCCTTCACAAAGCCCTACTTTATCCTCTCCCAGTTTATTGCCACCTAGTAGCTGTGTGACCTTGACCAAGCTACTTTATTCTTACCCGCAATCTGTTTTTTTCAACTTTATTAAGGTATAATTTACACACAGCAAGCTACACTAATTTAAAGTGTACAATTTGATGAATTTTAATATTCCAAGCTATTTTAACCTTAACTTAAAAAACCTTAGTAACAAAACTCCCTTTGGGCTCAAGATGACTACATTATCTTCTTTGAGAGAAAGAATCATAAGGAAAATTATTTGTGTCTCTCACAGTACTTAAGTTTTGAAGAAAGTAGGTGGAATTCCTTTCCACTTAAGAAATGGGATTCAGAAGCTACACAACTGTAAGTGGCAGATCTGAGATTCAAACCCAGATCTGTTTTCTCCCAAAGCTAATATACTTTTTTTATTTACTCACAGATGTTTACTTTGGTCAGGAGGTTATTGCAAGAATTCATGGGTAGTAATTGAGGACTTTATCCTTTGTAATTTTTGGTTGACTGTCCTCAGTCAAAAAGTTTGAGATTTGTTTTTGTCTTTGAGGATGAAGAGGCAGAAACTCAGTGTCAGGGCTTGTCCCTGAAGAAAGCTGTTTAGTGAAGTGTAAACAATTGCAGTGTCCAGTAGACACCAGTCACAAAACCGTATTTGCATCATAGTAATCATTCTGCTAGCCTCAGACAGATCAGGGAGGTAAAAGCAAATTGTTACAGCGAAGAAAACCAAGATGAGAGGGAGGATGGGGGCTGTAATGGCATGCTGTCTTTTCATGTGCTTGCCAGGAGAAGTTGTAATTACAGAGAAAGGACCAGGAAGTGTGAGCCCAGCTTTTAAAGGCAAAGGAGGGCACTTTGGAGCCTGAATGCCTAAGAGATTTTATTGTTGCTGTTAACTGCCTTTTTGTTTTTTTTGTTATTTATTTATTTATTTATTTATTTATTTATTTATTTATTTATTTATGCGTGTATGAATGTATATATGTATGTATTTTTTAATTTTTAAAGTACTACCAACATATAAAGAATTTTGCTTGGCCGATCACCAAGACTTTCTGGTGGGGAAATCTGGGTTGTCTTTGTCATGGTGTGCAGGAGGAGAGTTCTTGGAGGGCAGTTTAGAGAGACTTCAGCCACTCTCTACCTGGATTGTTTTGGGCAAGTAACCAGTTTTTCCAAGCCTTCTTTCCTTCATCTGTAGAATGAAGGGGATGATAGTAACCTTCAAGGTTCCCTTTTAGCTGTAACTTAGGGTTGCCAGTGGTACTAAGATGCCTACAGGATAGCCAGTTCAATTTGGATTTCAGATGAACAGTAAATAATGTTTATAAGCATATCCCATGCAATAGTCATTTTTTTTAGTATAAGTACATCCCAAGTATTGCCCAAGACATACTTATTCTAAAAAAAATCATTGTCTATCTGAAACTCAAATTTAACTGGACATCTTACATTTTTATTTGCTAAATCTGAGCACCCTAATATTACTTAGAGTTGTTTAAAAGATCATCACAGTGTTTAGAAGTAATAATAATAGCAAATTGTACATTTTCATGGCCAAATGTTCTAGTGTACATCCACATTATTTTTGAGAAAAGAAATTGTAGGGACAGTATTCTAAAAAAAAGGGTGAGGAATGTCACTGAGAAAGGTATTGCTAGAAAGTGATAATCATATTATCGGTCCACAGTATAAAATTATAGTGATTCATTTCCCCATTCATTCAGTAAATATTTACTGAGTGCCAGCTATGAACAAAGAATTGTGATAAGCATTTTCTGTGTAGGATCACCTCTTCACATCAATTCTCCAAGGTAGTTATTTTTTTCCATTGCGTAGATGAGAAAACTGAGGATCAAAGAATACTTGCCAGCTATTACTGAAGGAAAAAGGTCAAGATTTACATGACTCCTGTTTTATTTTCTTGCCTCTTTCCTTCACAATAAAGTACATTTTGAATAAAATTGGTGAGACGGTGGTATGCTGGATACAACCTAATGATCAACCTGGAATCAGACTGCTTATATTTCCATTCATTTGAATGGAACACAAAAAAGGGAACTGGGGGAGTTACTTTCCCAAGAATGTAAGTTCTAGCAGAACAAGAGGACTCTCTGGTTCCAGGAAAGTCTCATCACCTTTCCTCCAACTCCTCATCAGCAAAATAGGAGTTTAATGCCACATTCTTAAAGTTTCTTTTAATTCCTAGTGAATTCTTCCTCCATTTTCAAGAAGTCATGTAAGAATTATTTATTAAATATTCCCTCCTGTGGCAGGCAGTGTGCTTGGGTCCAGGGATCAAACAATGAAGATATACCCATCCTTCACCAGCTCTAATTTACAATTTCCTCATCGGTGATTTAAGAGCCCTTCTAGCTTTGGGAGATGATCAGGAAGTTCACGTTGTTAGAATAGATTGCCCTTTCCTTTTTGCACCTAAAAATACATTATTTAAAAACTTTTCCTTTTGAAATGGAAGAGTTTGGGAGATCCCAGTTGCTCATGATGAGAGTTTGTGTGACAGTTATTCTGTATCACCAAGAGGTTTATTTCTTAGTTGAAAGTATGGTTTTCCAAATTCTATAATGGTTTGGACTTTTTACAGTTTTAAATTACTTATGTTCCTAGACAAGTTGTACTTAATTCAGTATTCCCCATCCTTTTTAACATGAGTATAGAAAATGATTATCTTTGTACACACACTGGGTTGAGGGTTTCAATTTCTCTCACCCTGCATGTCAAGTGTTCGCTACCCAGTTACGTGACAAGGCAAAGGGCTGGGAAGCTCCTATGTATTTAATGTATATTATAGTGAACAATTGGTTACAGAAAGGAACCACAGAACTCTGTTGTTGGAATCCTGTGTCAGTGAAAATGACAACAGGAAGTATTCTGCTTATTCACAACCAGAAGGTGTTCCTTTCAATCTATAAAGTCATTCATCTGATAAAGATTCTCATATGGAACATCAAGCTGTCACTTGTACTTTCAAAAACCAGTATTAAAAGGGGAAAATCATAGTGATTTCTTCTTTGTTGTCCATTTTATTGGCATGTTCCTAGTAGTTTCTTTATGATCCTTGGTATTTCTACAGTGTCAGTTATAAGTTCTCCTTTTCATTTGTGATTTTACTTGAACACTCTTTTTGTTTGATGAGTACAACTATAGGTTTATTAATTTTGTTTGTCTTTTCAAAGGACCAGCTTAGTTCCATTGATCTTCTGTGTTGTTTTTATTTTTAGTCTCTATTTTATTTATTTCTGCTCTGATCTTTGTGATTTCTTTCCTTTGCTAACTTTCTTCTTTGTTATTCTTTTTCTAGTTCCTTGAGGTGTAAGATGAAGTTGTTTATTTGAGATTTTTTTTGTTTCCTGAAGTAGGCTTGTATCACTATCAACTTCCCTCTTAGAACTGCTTTTGATGCATCCCATAGGTTTGGAAAGCTGTATTTGGAAAACTTTTTTTGATAATTATATATTCATTTAAACCCTGTAACTAACACTTGAAGATAGTGATTTCATAAAAATTATTGTTTGGGAAGGTACTAAATATAAAAATAGGTCAAATAAAAATTATAATTAAAAGTTGTACAGGTGGAACATGAATATGACAGAAATCATGGCAGCCATACATGAATCTTTGAAGACCAGGAAACATTGTTTTTATAGAAAATAGTTATTTTTTAATAGCAAAGTTCAGTTAAGTGAGCTACCATTTTGGGGGAGAGAGAGTCTACAATGTTGTCTTCAAACTATAGCCTGTTGACAACTCTATTCTTCTTGAATGGCACAGCTGAACTTCAGAGTATAAGGTCACCCACAGGCAGGATTGCCCGTGGGGTGGGTAGACTACTCCTATCCTTCTTTTCCTTAGCATCAATAATCAAGGATTGGAATCAAAATTATTCTTCTTTAACAAACTAACCTTGGGTGTGGTAATTTCAATATCTGATGACCACCTCCCTCTCTACCAGATGGGGAAGCAGCCTTCACAGCTCTGGGAGTACATGTTTGAGTTTGGGTCACCAATAAACATTTGTGAGATGATCACTTTCCCAAAATGTATGAAGGGTAACTGTGTACACTTCTTCCCTTCTGTGTGTGTGCAGGATTCTTTCAACATGAGGGCCTTCCTGCAGGCAGTGGCATTCTGGGGAAAGAAGACCCCTTCCCACAGCATCACTGCCATCATGATCACCAGTGACCAGCAGATGATTGTGACTGGAAGTCAAGAGGGTCAGCTCTGTCTCTGGAATCTCTCATCTGAACCAAAGTTAGTGAAAATGATTAATATTGAAGCAGATAGCACTCACAAAATACACACAGCTTGCTTCTTCCACCTGCAGGGACAGTGGAAGTCTTGCATGATAGTTCACAATGTGCTTAAGGAAGTAATAAATTGGTGTTAGTTCTGAATTTGGAAAAATGAAGTGTTTTATGGTGAATCAAGATCATATTTGACATTTATGTTATGAATATTGCTAATCTTACCTACCAGCTAAGTGTTATCATCCTTTAAGCTGAGTTTCACTATTTCATATCCTGAATTATATAAGTAACAGAAGTATAGGCATGTAAGTATAATTCTAAAAATTATAGCTCATTAATCTAAACAAAGGACACCCTTGAAAGCCACTATTAACTAAATGAGTAATATCTTAATTATCTGGGTGTTTCTGTCAGTTTGGCTTTCTCGCTATCCTTTTAAACTCAGCTTGCCTATGATTTTTATAGGTCACATCAAAAGGCTCTAAATCCAGTTTACTATTGTCATCCTCCTGTTTTCAGAACCTGACTTCACCTGGGATTTGGTCCATTAATTAGCAATTAATTGTCCTTGTCCCAACTCATAAACATTTAACATATTGGAATAGATACTTGCTTAGCTCTAGTAGCCTCTAGACCTAATTTGAGCACTTAAACTAATGACATGCTTAAAGTATACTGCCTTCATTAAGAAACCTTTTAAAGATCAAAGACTATTTTTAGCCTTTAAAGTTTGTCACTTTAAAATCTAAATTAACAATTAATTGTAATTCTATCTTATAGTGTAATTAATTAACATCTCCCATCACTGAACAGTGTAGGCCTACCACGAGCTGCAAGCAGACCAGCTCAGCTCAGTGTTTATGTACATTTCTGAAAGAAGGACTGGGTATTGTTGAAACAGTTGAACTTTGAAACTGGTCCTTGCATTTACTTTCCCTTATAGTTTAGACTCAGACTCCTAAATGGTTTAAAATATCTTGCTACTTTTTTGAATGTCAAACTGTAGTGTTTTTTGTATGGAGTAGTTGCCTTGTAATATATAGGTTGCTGTAAGCTTAAGAAATTTGGAATCCTGGCATCTGTATCTTTTTATGTTTGTATCATCTTTTTGTATGTTCCTGATATTTATTCAAAATTTATCCAACATGTTTTTACTGAGTTCATATTGAAAGTTAGGCAGTATCCTAGGTACCTGCATTCAAAGATGAATGAAAAGACCAGGTGCTGGCTGCCCAAGAGGTTACAGTGCAGTAGAGGAAGGACGCAGGCTACATGTGCAGGTAGGTTCTAATACAGAGTTCTCTTTATAAGGATCAGTCTGTGCTTCATCTTCAGTGGGAATAGTTGTTTCATGCTTTTCTTAGGAGCAAGTGCTTGGGGCTAGAGCAGTAGAAAGGGAGATGCTACTGTTGTCTAATGGGTAGGGGCCAGGTATACTGTAAACATTTGGGAGTGCATGCGACAGCCCCTCAAAACAAAAAAACTACCCATCCAAAATGCTAATAGGTGCCAATATTGAGAAATCCTCTATTAGAGACATGGGGTGGGGATGGAACTCAGATCAGCAGGGGTGGAAGAAGAAAGGAGAATCATTGAGGAGACTGAATCAGCTTTATATTTTGGTAACTCACTACGAGGACATCGTGAAAAAGTAACATGAATAAGATATTGATTAGTATGAATGTGGGATTTTCCACATGAGCATTTTCCCTAAGATTTTCTATGGCTAATCATAGAACCAGAAACAATGAACATCTCTTATTTTTTGAATCTTGCCCTTACATGACAATGGGTCAATGGTTAGTAGGGAAAATTCTAGGCTTTTCAAAATTCAGGGCACTTTTAAGTTCTCAAGAAATCCTCTTGCTATATGTAAGAAAGTCAAGTGAGTGGTCCATCACTGATATTTTAGTGCTTAGTAGTTTAATTTCATTTGTTTTTAAAATGAATATATAAAGGAATAATTCAGTCAGGGGAAGAAGAAGGGAGACCTTGAAGATGTGGGCTTGTGAGAGAGGTTACAACTATGTGGGTGACTGAGTAGCTGTCGGGCATCTTGAGGCTGTGGGCATATCACAGGGGAAGAGAGCAGGAGAAGGACACTGGAAGGAGGTGGGATGTATAGTGAACTGAGCTGTTTACGTCCTCTTTGCACTAAATTTGGAAAGCCTCTTCTCCTCTCCAAAATGGTGTAGGTAAGAGAATTTATCAGGTTCTGTGGTTTTAAACACTCACTCGCCACTAAATGAAGTAGAAAAAACAAACATAAGTACACTCATTTATGCAGTCATTAGATAAACTAGACAGATGCTTTTGTTCTAGGCACAGATTCCTCCTTCAGGTTTCTCAAAGTCTGGTGTGGGGGACAGACGTGTCATTAGGAAGTTGTAAAGCAGTGGGATGCAGTCTGAATTTGACTACTCTGTTTCTCATATGCATAGAATCATACGGCATTTATCCTTTTGCCCCTGGCTTATTTCACCTAACACAGTGTTCTCAAGTTTCGTATGTATTGTAGGATATGCCAGAATGTCCTTCCTTTTAAGGCTCAGTAATACTCCATTGTATGTGTATAACACATTTGGTTTATCCATTCGTCCATGGACACTTGGGTTGATTCTGGCTTTTGACTATTGTGATTGGTGCTGCCATGAACGTGGGTGTACAGATCTATGTCTGAGTCCCAGCTTTCACTTCTTTGGGCTGTACCCAGAAGTAGAATCATGGGGCTATATGGTAGTTCTACTTTAAATTTTTGAGAAACTGTCAAACTGTTTTCTAAGGCAGCTGCACCATTTTATATTCTCGCTAGCAGTGCCCAGAGGTTCCAATTTTTCAACATCTTTACCAACACTTGTTATTTTATATTGCTGTTGTTTTTATAGCCATCCTAATCAGGGTGAAGTGTGCTTTTGAAAGGAAAAGTTCCTGAGGGTGATGCTTGACCTGAGTTCTAAAGGATACACCAAACTTGACCAGGAAAGGAAGGTGGGAGGAGATTCCAGGCAGAGTAAGTGTGTGTGTGTAAGGCAAGGAACTGGTGACAGTATCTGAGCAGACTTGGAACATAAAGGGTAAGTTAGAGGTGACAGGCACATCTGGAGAGGACAGAGTAGACTCAGCATGGAATCTGACATGCTGAGGGATTTGCATTTTTTTTTTTAACTAGCAAGAACAGCACATGCTAATTAAAAGCAGTGACAATATTAAGGGGTTTTGAGGATGTTTTATATGAGATGATATATCAAATATCACTTGATATTAAGGATATACTGAAAAGGAGAGGGAGATTAGATAAGGGACAGGGACTGTGGGCAGGAGGCTTTTACAGCAATGTAGTCAGGGAAGTTTTTGACTATGAACCAAATCAGTGGCAGTGGGAATGAAGAGGACATGAAACCCGGAATGATTGTTAATAAGAGAGAATAGACAGAACCAGTTGGATGTCGGGTAAAGGGGCAGGAACAGCTAAAGAAACCTTCCAGATTTGGGGATTGGGTGATGGCTAGGACTGGTGCAATGACAGTATCACTTGCATAAGGAATAGAGAAGATTAGAGAGTAGGATAGGGAAGGAAAGTCAGTGATTTGAGTTCTGTGCATCTTGGAGGTATCCAAGCATTCATTAGGGATTGGGTACACATCTCAGACTTACCCTGTCCATGAATGGCAGGGTGCAGGGGAGCCAAGAATAGCTGTCTCCCTGTCCTGGGCTGCTCATCACACATTTAGGTTACACCTTCTGCTTCCAGGCTCAGGGTCTAACTCCCAAAGCCTTCTAGTTACCCAAGAACTTTGTGAGGTCTACCAAGGAGGAGCTTTTCCAAGTCCCATGCTAGGAACTCCCTCCCTGGGGGCTTCTGGTGTTGATTGCTGGTATTCATCACACCTCTGAGCATAGAGAAAGGTGAGCTGAACATCCTCTCAGACATATTGGTATGCTCTATTTTTCTTCCTGTTTCATACTCATAAGGAAACACAACAATGACAAAATGAGGAATAGCAATACCGTGAAGAGAAAAAGAATGGAGATCTTGGTCAAATTCTAGCTCTGGTATTTACCAACTCTGTGGAATTGGGCAAATGACATTCTTTTTGAGCCCTAATTTCCTCAGCTGTGAAATGGGGATGAAATCCTGTTCCTAGTTGCACCAGTGCCTGGACTATGGTAGATGTTCATCAAGCTGTGTATTCGTTTCCTTTTTCCATTGTGCTATTAGAAGTACCTTGGGTGGGAGGTGGGGGGACCAAAGCTTCATAGAGGTGGAGTCCATGAATAAAAGTAAAGTTTTCCTGGATTTCATCATGACAGTGACTAGGTATGATTGTAGAATTTTTGTTGTTGTTACTCTTCACAGAAGTTCTAAAATGTGACAAAATGAGATTATGATGAATTGTCACAGTTTATTCAACTATGTGTAGAGGTTTAGCAGAGTGAGGACTTCATATGAAAGGCAATAGTGTTCCGTTCTGATATTTTGTCCATAGTGGATTTTCTCTGGGGGAGGAATATCCTTGATTTGCCATAACTCACTGTTTAATTTGGCCTGTAATATACAGGATAAGTACTTAAATTCATAGAGGTATGTATTTCAAAGTGTGATGTTGCAGAAAGATTGTATGTTGTTTTCTGAGACAGAACCTTCTGTACTTCCCAGGACTAATGTAGGGAACTTGGGTTGTAAGTGGTTAGAACCAAGTGGAAAACCCTCTTTGTAGTGCTAGGAATTTAGTCTGATAACATATTTTTAAAGAAGTATTTCTGATTAGGATATAACTAAGATAGAAGGCAGAGAACAATTATGTTATGAAATAATTTGTTCTTATTGATAGGATTGGGGTATGAGGAATAGACTTCTTCCACACATGAGATAATGAAAGAATTAGTCCTTGGTGTCATGTTTTAAATTCACATACAGGGGAAAAACATTGGCATTTTAAAGAATAGCCTATTGAAAATTTTATTTTTAATGTAGGAAAGTTCATTTTTACTATTTCTGAGACAGGAGTTCAAATAAGGTAATGGGTACAGAAGGGGTAATTTTTCTCTGCATTATGTTGTAAATTCATTTCTGAATTCTGAAATTTGGACATTAATATGCTACTATAATCTAGCCATGTTTTGTGCATAAGAAACATCCATACTGATATATTTGTGTTCAAAACCTAGATGTTGTAAAACAGGTCTGGCAATCATCTAGGTTTCATGATGAATACAGAACCAAAAACAAACAAACAAAAAATGTTTATATAACACAGTTCCTTTATCTAGAAGTTTGTTATTCTGAGGATTTTGATATGCTATATATTAGTTTTTCTGAAACTTATGTAAAGCAAAAACAATGTAACAGCATTTCTTAATCGGAATTATGAATGTTATATAATGTCATGTTCGTATTCTTCAACTAAAAATTTATAACTGTTTAAAACCTGACCCTCATCATTTTCAGATTTCGGCCAAAGAACTTCTTTTTGGTCACTCGGCTGCAGTAACGTGTTTGGCGAGAGCGAGAGACTTCAAACAGCCGTTTGTCGTTAGTGCTGCTGAGAACGGGTAGATGAGAGGTGCGGAAATGTCTGTCTCCCTTACTTCTTCCCTTTAAAAAGCTCTGATGAGGTACAGAATTCTAGGGATGAAGGAAACTTTAGTGATTAACATATAGGAAAAGTTGTATCTTGAATGGTTGAATAAAGTGTGTGACAGTCCCAAGGATTGTCATCAGTACTGTGAATCTCAACCTTTTTTTTTTTTTCTTTTTTAACTGAAGTATAGTCAGTTACATTGTGTCAATTTCTGGTGTACAGCACAATGTCCCAGTCATGCATATACATACATAGATTTGTTGTCACATTCTTTTTCATTAAAGGTTATTACAAGATATTAAATATAGTTCCCTGTGCTATACATAAGAAATTAGTTTTTTAAATCTATTTTTATACATAGTGGCTAACATTTGCAAATCTCAAACTGCCAAATTTATCCCTCCCATCCCCTTTCTCTTGGTAACCATACGATTGTTTACTATGTCTGCAGGACTCCCAATTTTTAAACATCTCAACATGTATCAGGCCTCGTGGCAGCCTCACTGTGTAAAGGATGTGGGCACATGCCACCTATTACAGAGTTGAAAATGGAAAAGTCTGGACACTTGTCTTTTTTCATGTAATAACTCTCTTTGAGCTATTAAGCAAACCCATGCAAGCCCTCGTAACTTTGTAGAACTATTCAGTAGTTACAGTCTTCATGTTGTACTGTTGTCTGAAATCATTTTTAAATGAACAGAGGAGAGGACTTCATTGTAAGTGGAATGTGGGAGAGAGAAGGGATGTGCACCCATAGTGATGTGGGTGCAATCTCATGGAAGGAGGTTTGTTCCAAGGAAATAGGACTTAGTTGTAAGAAAAAGGCCCACTGACAAAGAGCTACCATGAACTAGACTCTGCTGATGAGATATTTGCCGAAGTATATTCAGGAATGCGGAATTGATTCAGCGTGTGTTTGTGAATGAGGGATTGGGTTGCTGGTTGAAACAAATCTCCTCCTTTTTCATTTTTAACACAAGGAGAAACTATGTGGCTTTGAATTCTGAGAACCAAAAGAATGAGGAATCAAGTGTCCAACTTGTAGAAACTGAATAGTTAACAAAATGGCTAGTGTAACAGACATCAAAGAGGTACATATTCCCATAGCTTATAGCAAAGCTGTAATTGTTAGACTGAACTTTGGATGAGGCTAAAATGAAATGTCCTAGAACATTCTCCTTTTTTAACAGTTGCCTAGCTTTCATACCCTGGGGCTGCCACAAAGCCTGCTACACAGGATGAGATATTTATTCCCAATTGAGAATTTGGGGGATAATGAATTTTTCTGAGACTACTTGCAGAGTTGAGAAAATGAATAGCAAAGTGAAAAGTAGACCTGAAAAGTAACTGAATTCCACCTTGAGGTTTTTGTTCACAGTGGTCTAGCTCCAAAGAAGAAATTAAGGTTAAGGTACAAATTCTTGATGACAGATGAATTCAGCTGTGTAAGTCTTGTAAATATGACTGTTGAAGAGCCAAGGAGTCTGGTTTGCTCTTCCTTTTCCAAGATCATTTGAATTTTCTAGAACTCTTACTTTTTTGGCGTCTGACATTTAACCCTTCTTAGGCAGTACCTACTCTTTTGCTACTGCATACTTAGCAAATCCTATTTTAATCTGCTGGAGTTTATTAAATTTATGAGGCATAGCCTATTATTTCCCCAAATAACAATGATTATTTTTAGCTTTGAAGAGTCCCAGGAAGTGACTGTGGGCTTAACATTTCTGCCTCCAAGATGATCAGATTCATGCTGATCATGACTTGCTTCCTGACTTAGTTTTTTCATTTTTTCCCCTCAAAGTATCACTTAATCTGCAGACATAAACGTAACATTCAGGAATCCCAGTGAATTCTAGGATAAGTGAAGGGACATAAATATCTGGAACCTGATGCTGAAATGATGGAATGCCAAAGAAAAAGGGAAGCTCCTGAAAGTAGTCAGTGAGAAAAAGCAGATTACTTATAAAGAAATGTTAATTAAACTGAAAGCTGACTTCGTAACAGTAAAATGAAGATGAAATAACTGAAATATCTTCAAAAAGTTGAGAGAAGATATGTGTCAACTTAGAATTGTATCTCTAGGAAAAATATTTTCCAAAAATTAGGACAAAATAGTAACATTTAAGACAAACACTGAGAGCCTTCACTGCCAACAGACCTGCTGTAAGTTTTGAGTTATATTTTTCAGTAAGGACAATGATTTCATAAGGAAGATCTGAGATGGAAGAAGGAATTTTGAACAAAACCCAGCAAATTTTACAAAATTTAAATAAACACAGACTATATTACAGTAATGCTTATGTATACCTCCCATTTACCTCCCCCACACAGACACACGATCCTGATCACCAAGTGTACATAGTAAATGCAGTGACCAGATTCTGTGTGTTCTGGTGTCCTAAAGGTGGGTAAAGATGTTAATTAACTGTAACTTTAGGCTTGATATACAACAGACAAAAGAAAGAAAAACAAAAGAAGTTGAATATAAAACTTCCAATTTAAAATAGAAAAAAGTGTTTTTAATCCAAAGGGGATGGCAATACATAAGACAAATAGAAAGTACAAAGTAAGATAATTGAAATAAATCTGAATAAACCAGTAATTTCAATTAAAGGGATTAAGCCTTTAGTTAAATTACAAAGATTGTCAAACAATTAAAAAAACAAAAAACAGCATAAGAGTATATAAGAGTTAAAAGTAAATGGATGGCTGGGCATATATGCAGAAGGAACCCTACTTCAAAAAGACACCTGCACCCCAGAGTTCATAGCAGCACTATTTACAATAGCCAAGACATGGAAACAGCCTAAATGTCCATCAACAGATGACTGGATAAAGAAGTTGTGGTATATTTATATAATGAAATACTATTCAGCCATAAAAATGACAACATAATGCCATTTGCAGCAACATGGATGTCCCTGGAGAATGTCATTCTAAGTGAAGCCAGCCAGAAAGAGAAAGAAAAACACCATATGAGATCACTCATATGTGGAATCTTAAAGAGAAAAAAAAGAAAAAACATAAATACAAAACAGAAACAGACTCATAGACATAGAATACGAGCTTGTGGTTGCCAAGGGGGTGGGGGGTGGGAAGGGACAGACTGGGATGTCAAAATTTGTAGATACTGACAGGCATATGCAGAATAGATAAGCAAGATTATACTGTATAGCACAGGGAAATATATACAAGATCTTGTGGTAGCTCACAGTGAAAAAAATGTGACAATGAATATATGTATGTTCATGTATAACTGAAAAATTGTGCTCTACACTGGAATTTGACACAACATTGTAAAATGACTATAACTCCATTAAAAGTAAAAAACAAATAAATGGATGGAAAAAGATTTATCAGATGGATACAAATGAAAATTATGTTGATACAGCTGTGTTAGTATATTAAAACATATGTCAAAAAAGCCTTGACATTGATAAAGAGGGTTATTACTTATTAATATAACTTCCAACAACCAGCAAGAGCTGAGAGTTAGGCAGGCAGGCACCCAGTCTTAGGGTCTTCTAGGCTAGTGTTCCTCAACCCTGAGCCTGCATCGGGACCACTTTCAGAGTTTGTTTAAATACAGATTACTGTGCCCCATCCCTGGAGGCACAGGTTCAGTAGGTCAGGGCTGAGGTTCAAGAACTTGCATTTCTGACATGTTCCTGGACAAGGCCAATGCTGCTGGTTCAGAGGAATATATTTGGAATAGTGAGTGCCCCATGCTTGGGTCAGTGAGAGAAAAAGTGAGATCAAGAATGACTTGGAAAACTCATTGGTAATGATACCTTTCACTGAGAATAGAGAACAAAGTAGGGAAGATGTTTTGCTTCATTTTGAATACGAGGAGTGTGAAGTTCTCCACGTCATCCATGTGGAGACATCTAAGTGCTAGTTGCATGTGGAAAACTAGAGCCCACTGAATAGGTCTGGGTTTCCAACATCTTATAGATGGTACTTGAAGTCAAGAGAGTGGATAACTCACTCAGAGAGAGTGGGAAATATGAGAATGTAAGAAAGCCTAAGATACAAATCTAAGGAAAACCAGCATTTAAGAAACAGGCATAACAAGAAAGGAGTCTGAGAATGCCAAAGGAAACCCAAAAGTGTAATTAAAGAGAGTCTAAAGAAAACAATGGACTTGTAAATCAAGATGGGAAACCAAGCACTGATATATATCTCCTTTCCTTCTAGATGTTTCATTAAACTTTGAGCAAAGCAATGAGAGTATGATAATCACACAAATATAAGAAGAGGAAAGGGGCCAAGAGAAAACAGTACGTTTCTGAAAGATGGAAAGTGGATGAAAGAGTAGTGACTGATTTACGTATCCACTGAATGAATTTTTATTGAGGGGCTCAGGTGGAGATATAAAGTTTGAATTAAAAAAAAAAAGGCCCTTTCTCAAGGAACTTTTAGCAGGAATTTAATAATATTCTAATTATATATGTTGTAGTTTTCCCCTCCATTTCTTAAATTGCAATAAAAAAATAAAAAATATTTATTTAATTTGAAATTGTTATTTTTTTTTTTATAATTGAAGATGATTTAATCTATGTCCAAAGTTTGGGGACAGTGTTTGAAAAGGAAAAGAAGAATATTCATTTTAATAGTTAATTTTCATGTCTTTTTATTTGGTATGCAACTGGTACAGTTCAGCTAAAATGCTGAAACTACTTTTGATATACAACAAATTTGCTTTTCTATCTTAAATAGAATTGATTGATAAAGAGTCGATTTTACTATGTGATATTTTTGTATTTTTTTCAATTTAATAAAAAATAAGATGATAAGCAAACAAACAGGGAAAGCATTAGAATCCATGAGTTTAGAAACATTAGTATCACTGGGAGAGCTTTTTATTGATGCTGAGGCTCCAACCCTGGAAAATGTGATTTAATTAGCCTGGTCTGATGCCTGCGCTGGGTCCCAGACATTAGTATTTTTAAAAAGCTCCCTGATGATCTGATGTGTAGCCAGAGTTTAGAACCACTGGTTTAGAGATAGAGTTATCTAGAAACAGGTTAACCAGCCAGAAGCATTGCAAAACCCCCGATGTCAGAACCCCAACACAGAGCCATGAAATTAGAATCTCTGAGGAAAAATTTTAAAATATTCACATAGCTAGAGCTGAGAACCACACTGAGAAACTCAATTTTTTATACAGCCAAAATTTTGTATCAATGGCTGTGTAAAGTTCCATTTCTTTACCTTTGAGATATATACATATACACACACACACATATGTATTACTTTTGAGATATATTATTTCAATTTCTACCTTTCCCAGTCTTTCTTTTCATACATACATATACACACACACACATTTCCCACCCGCCTTCCCCGTTTTATTTAATTGCAAGCCTTTTCAGATTACCTCAAATCCTTTTTGGAATACAGTTAGATATAGACAGAGAGAAATAAAACTACTATGAATATTTAGTTCTATGTCCAGAACATGCTTTCTCAACCTGAGCACTAATGACATTTCAGACCACCAAGGGATTCTTTGTTGTCGGGGACTATCCTGTGCTGTTAGATGTTCAGCAGCATCCCTGGCTTTCCCCCACTAGATGTCAGTAGCGTGTTCCTAGTTATGACAACCAAATTATCTCTCAACGTTGTCAAATGTCCTTTGTGGGGCAAAATCACCCCAGGTTGAGAACCACTGGCTTAAAGATTAATTTCCAGTGTTTGGCTAAAAGAACAAGAAATCAGCAAACACCAAATGCATAGAGCATTTACCATTATTAGTCCATATCTTTTGCTTCTTAATAGCAGCTCTCCCTTAAAGCCAATAAAGTGTTCATTTTTCTTCCACAGAAAATTTTTCTTATTTGTTGAAACTATCAAAACTGAAGAATATTGCCAAACAACTCTGAAACAGCCATTCCGGTTTTTGTGAACTGAAATCATACAGACTTAAACTACCCTATGCCAGTTGTATTTGTAACTGTATTTCATAACTGTATCTATATCTTTGTAACATATATATAGCCAAGTCAGAGTTTTCTAAATATTTAGTGGCAAGGATGCTTTCAGGAGAAGCAAAAAAAAAAAAAAAGCGTATCAATGATAGACCAAGTGTGGCCTCTTGGTGGCACTGTTTGTTTTTACAAAAATGATACCTGAGTTCCAGAAGATGGAACACAATGCATTATGCTCTTCAGAATATGTAGTTTAAATTCCATGAAATAAGCCATTTTCAAGAGGATGCAGTTTCCATGGAAAGATTGCTGTACTGTCACTCTCACAGGCTCTGATAGCTGTACCCCCACAATTTGTTGTAGGTCAGGTTGGCACTTAAGTTTTGTAGGCTGGTGGCAGGGTGTAATTACCTAAACAAAAAGACTCAGATACAGAATGTCATCTCTGCTAATGACCACAACATTTTCTTGCCTAGTAATCTGTAACAAAAAGCCATGTAAACGATCAAGCTGCATTTAAGTGCAGCACTATAAGAAAAACTTGGTGGCACAAGAATTATTCCAGCCAATTGAGTGGAAATGACAGAGAATAATACAAAGTTATCTCTGCTAGGGAGATGTGTGTTTGGAATGTCACCAATGGACAGTGCGTGGAGAAGGCCACCCTTCCTTACAGGCACAGTGCAATCTGTGTAAGTACTTTCACTTCCTTCAGAACATCTCCGGATTCTACAACTCCTTTAGTGCATTTGCTAAGGACACATTTAAAGAAATGTCACTTAAAGAGTGTCACTTACCATCTGTTATTTTGAGATTTTTTTCTTTTCCCAAAGTAACTATCCAACCACTTTTTTTTTATCTTCTTTCTTTTATTTTCTGTATTTTTCTAACACAGACAAATTTGAAAGACAATTTCCGTATTATTTCTTGGTTACATTCACAAAGCACACACACAGTGACATACACACAAAATGATTTTGTTTTATTGACGTACTGTTTTTTTTTTTGAAATGGAATTTAATTTTATTTTTTTTATTTTATTATTTTTTTAACATTTTTTATTGATTTATAATCATTTTACAATGTTGTGTCAAATTCCAGTGTTCAGCACAATTTTTCAGTTATTCATGGACATATACACACTCATTGTCACATTTTTTTCTCTGTGAGTTATCATAACATTTTGTGTATATTTCCCTGTGCTATACAGTGTAGTCTATTCTACAATTTTGAAATCCCAGTCTATCCCTTCCCACCCTCCACCCCTCTGGTAACCACAAGTCTGTATTCTCTGTCTGTGAGTCTATTTCTGTCCTTTATTTACGCTTTGTTTTTGTTTGTTTGTTTTTGGTTTTTTTAGATTCCACATATGAGCGATCTCATATGGTATTTTTCTTTCTCTTTCTGGCTTACTTCACTTAGAATGACATTCTCCAGGATGACACCTGCACCCCAATGTTCATAGTAGCACTATTTACAATAGCCAAAACATGGAAACAGCCTAAATGTCCATCAACAGGTGACTGGATAAAGACGATGTGGTATATTTATACAATGGAATACTACTCAGCCATAAAAACCGACAACATAATGCCATTTGCAGCAACATGGATGCTCCTGGACGTACTGTTTTTTATAAAGAAAAAAATTGTTTTTCCAATTTTAAGCTTTTTGGGGTGGATAAGTTCTTAATTTCTAAACTTTTTATTTATGAAAATAGAGCAAGAGGCATAGCCATAAAAGAGATTTTGGCTTTTGGTAGATGGACTCCAAACATAAGTAAAGTAGTGGCATGATTCCCATGGTACTGACACTGTTTTTTATATTGTACATATTGCTTTTAGCACTGATGACTTGCATTGAAACATTCATGAACTTCTTTCTGGGATCAAAACCTGAATAGTGAGAGAGCTTGTCAAGAGTAGATTATATTATTCAATCTTTAATAAAAGTCATTCTCAGCATTTATTTGGCACAAGAATTCCTCAAACACTCTTCGGACATTTTTCTTTCTTCTTAACATGTAGCAGTATTGCTAGGATAAGGAACCTGATTTTTGTGGTTGTTTAGTTGTATGTAGCATTCCAGAATTAATATAATTGTGAGCTTTTCATTATTTGCAATAAGATTATCTCTTTCCTAAAGATCCCCCTTCTCCAGAAAAATGACATACAAGTGAGATAAAGTACAAAATTAACACTTTAGAATTGTGAAATAATTGAACTAACATAAATTTTAGTTGCTATGCAGCCTAATATCTTAATTGAATAGATGATAAGACTAAACAAACAAAATATAAATACAAAACAGAAACAGACTCACAGACATAGAATACAAACTTGTGGTTACCAAGGAGGCAAGGGATAGACTGGGATTTTAAAATGTCGAATAGATAAACAAGATTATACTGTATAGCACAGGAAAATATATACAAGATCTTGTGGTAGTGAAAAAAAAATGTGACAATAAATATGTACATGTTCATGCGTGACTGAGGAATTGTGCTCTACACTGGAATTTGACGCAGCATTGTAGAATGACTACTACTCAATTAAAAAAATGTAAAACAAAAAGAAGAAAAGAAAAACAAAACAAAACAAAAAAGACTAAAATCCAGAGAAGTCTTCACCACAGGCAAAATTATGTTAACTGCTAGTGATAATGAAATTTTTACTTTGAATTCCACTTGCATAGTATTACCACTGCTCATTCCATATGACAGGAGAAGGCTGACTTCTGTGTTGTGGAGAATATCAAGATGTTCTTATAATTGATGCCAAAAGTCTGGTTATTATTCACACTTTCACATCATCTCAGTCTCCTGATTGGATCAACTGCATGTGCATTGTTCACTCCATGAGAATTCAAGGTAATAGTTAGCTATTATCTAACACTAGAGATAGCAGATAAAAATATCACTTTTGAGCTATTTGTTAAATTATTGGGCAAAAATTCAGAATGCTTCTTTGTTTATCTGTTGGTGGAGATAGCTCTCTAAGCCAGATCAAGAAAAACTGGGAACACCCATTCCAGTGGTTCAGAATATTGGGAAGTCAGCAAGAGTTCAAGATGAAGTGGGAAAAGAAGACTCTGCATTTCCATGACCCAGTTCTGCTTGATACATTTTAAGAGTGACAAGCAGGTGTTTGTTGTGGATGAGCAGGACTCTTGGCTTTGCCCTGCTGTGTCTTCTGGATGTAGTCATGAAGAGAATTCAGTTTCTGTGATGAGTGACTTTTCAGTTTCTCTAAGGAGGGAAGGTGGGCTACTTACTTATTTGTGAGATAGGAAGGTGCAATTAATATTACCAGCATGATGGCTTGCAGTGTGGTTCTGCTTTTAGTGGTCGTCTCCTTCCATGGGAGTCACTTTGAAATTTTAGAACAGATTCAAAATGTGATCTAAGATGTTTATTTTTTATTTAAAAAAGAACTGGATATTTTCTACCTACATAGCTCTGCATAACCCTTAGATGACTATGAAATAATCTTTAGAACAATCAGAATGGTGGTTAGCTTATATGTGACCTTTGTTGTTTTTACAGAAGATTCTCTCTTGGTGGTGTCAGTAGCTGGGGAGCTCAAAGTATGGCATTTATCTTCATCCATCAACAGCATTCAGGTTGGCTTGCAAAACTACTCTTTATTCTCCAATTTCAAGCATATTTATTGAACATTTTTAAATTATAAGGGTGTTACCTTCTCATTTTTAAAATTCCAAATGATGTAAAAAAGTGTAAACATTTTTCCTCCATGTATTTTTCCTATCTCTCTTCCAAGGGGTGGGCATTGGTAACAACTGGATGGTATCTTTCCAGACTTTTCTCTGTGTATATACAAAAGTTTTTATTTACAACCACATGCCCCCACCAACAAACACTACTTACAGTTTAATATAAAAAAAATCCATCATAGGGGTATATTTCTCTGTCCGTTACAACAGAAGACCCCCTTTCTTCTGGGTATGTGTGAGCCATGGCTATTGTGGGCAGATTACAATGAATAACTGGGGGTAACATACACTTGGGGCCCAGTATATTCATCTGCTCCCTGGCATCAGTCTACAAGTCAAGGTGATGGACAAAAAAATAGTCATTGGGATTGTGCTAGTGACAGAACTGTTTTGAATGCTCCATGCTCTGGGCTGTCTTTCAGAATTTCTTGGTTGGGAAAGCCTGGGAATTGTGTTATCAATACTGAGCCCAAGAAACACACACAGCATCATTAGCAATTTGAGAACATAGTATTCTAGGTGTTCTGTGCTGTCCACTCTTTTGTTTTTTCAAAGCATTTTGTTTTTCTATTTTAACAAATAAGATACTACAGGGATTTTAAAAAACTCTTTTACTTTTTCGTCTTATCTTTCTGCCACGTCTGAAAAGCAGTAACTCCTTCATATCTTTACATTTTCAGAAGTCTGCAGCATATTCCCCGACAGGAAGTTAGATGCTTGTGTATAACAAATCCTTGAATTAGAATGGGTTTCCTCTTCACAGTTTCTTCTACAAAGTAACTTTATTAGTTCAGAAAACTCAAAAGGGAAATGGGACGCTTCTTCCTCCTCCTCCTCCTCTTGTTCCCGGGATCGGCAGCGGCAGCGGCGGCGGCCGCGAGTGACTCGGCAGCGTCTCTGGCTCCGCGTGCGAACCATGCTGACCAACAGCAGAGGCGGCGGCACCTCCTTTGAGGAGGACCTGGACTCGGTGGCTCCGCGATCCACCCCATCCCGGGGCCTCGGAGCCGTCTCCGCCGGGAGGGGTCGGGCTGGGGATCCGCACCGTGAGACTCTTTGGGGAGGCCGGGCCCGCTCCAGGGGTCGGTGGCGGCGGGAGCGGTGCAGGCGGAGGGGACGCGGCACTGGATTTCAAGTTGGCGGCTGCCGTTCTGAGGACCGGGGATGGAGGCGGTGCCTCTGGTAGCGACGAGAACAAAGTGTCCGAGGTTGAATCATTTATTTTGGACCAAGAAGATCTGGATAACCCAGTGCTTAAAACAACCTCAGAGATACTCTAATCAAGTACTGCGAAAGGAGCAGACTTATGCACTGTGGATCCAGAGACACAGGCACGACTAGAAGCATTGCTAGAAGCAGCAGGAATTGGCAAATTGTTAACTGCTGATGGTAAAGCCTTTGCAGATCCTGAAGTACTCCGAAGACTGACATCCTCAGTAAGTTGTGCACTGGATGAAGCTGCTGCTGCACTGACACGGATGAGGGCAGAAAACAGCCACAATGCAGGACAAGTGGACACTTGCAGTCTGGCAGAAGCTTGTTCAGATGGGGATGTGAATGCTGTTCGTAAATTGCTAGATGAAGGCAGAAGTGTAAATGAACATAAGAAGGAGAAAGCCTTCTGTGTTTGGCTTGTTCAGCTGGGTATTATGAATTAGCACAAGTATTGCTTGCTATGCATGCTAATGTTGAAGATAGGGGCAATAAAGGAGATATAACACCCCTAATGGCAGCATCCAGTGGAGGTTATTTAGATATTATGAAGTTATTACTTCTTCATGATGCACATGTCAACTCCCAGTCTGCAACAGGAAATACTGCGCTGACTTACGCCTGTGCTGGAGGATTTGTTGATATTGTGAAAATACTATTTAATAAAGGAGCAAATACAGAAGATCATAATGAAAATGGACATACCCCCTTAATGGAAGCAGCCAGTGCAGGTCATGTGGAAGTTGCAAGAGTTCTTCTAGATCGTGGGGCAGGCATCAACACTCATTCTAACAAATTCAAAGAAACTGCTCCTACACTTGCATGCTACAAAGGCCATTTGGATATGATTCGCTTTCTGCTTGATGCTGGTGCAGATCAAGAGCAGAAAACAGATGAGATGCATACTGCCTTAACGGAGGCTTGCATGGATGGACACGTAGAAGCAGCATGTTTGCTTTTGGATAGTGGTGCTCAAGTGAATATGCCTGCAGATTCATTTGAGTTTCCATTAACACTAGCTGCCTGTGGAGGACACATTGAATTGGTAGCTTTACTTATTGAAAGGGGGGCAAATCTTGAAGAATTTAATGATGAAGTATACACTCCCTTGATGGAAGCTGCTCGAGAAGGACATGAAGAGATGGTGGCACTACTCTTAGTACAAGGAGAAAATATTAATGCCCAGACAGAAGAAACCCAAGAAACTGCTCTGACCTTGGGTTGCTGTGGAGGATTTTCTGAAGTTGCAGACTTCCTGATTAAGGCGGGAGCTGATATTGAACTTGGCTGCTCCACACCTCTGATGGAGGCTCCTCAGGAGGGACACCTGGAGTTGGTTAAATATTTACTGGCCCCTGGTGCTAATGTTCATGCTACAACAGCAACAGGAGACACAGCCTTAACCTACACTTGTGAAAATGGACATACAGATGTTACAGATGTTTTGCTTCAAGCAGGGGCTGATTTAGACAAGCAAGAGGAGATGAAGACTATTTTGGAGGGCATAGATCCGGTCAAGCATCAGCCAAGAAGTTCCAGGACCTTGCTGGGTGACAAAGGAAATCCTTTTCGATTGGAAAAGATTATGAAGTTCCAATAAAAAGAGATTTAATTACTAAAATAAAAAAAAAAGGAAAATGGGATACTTTTTAAAATAATAATGGTGTGATCTACTTCAGGTTTACAGGGGAGCAGTCTTCTCATACAATTTCATATAAATTACACAGAACTGTTACTAATAAAATGTTATTCCTTTTGAAGGAAAAGAAAGATGTTTATGAGAAGGAATCCAAATTTCTCAACTGCCTGAACTGCCAGACAATACGATTTTGCACATATACAGAGAGACTTCTACTGGTCGTATTGTCTAAATGTTGGAAGGTACTCTAAAATAACATCATGAATACTAGGGATATACACATGTAATTTGATTTTTACCTTTAGTGCAGTAATTATCAGAATATATTTTAACTGTGATACAAACTCTTTATGATATTAATACCACAACAAGGAATGACTTGTCTTTTCTGACTGACTTCTATCAGTTTTCCTCTCCCTGCATTTAGCAGTTTTGTATGCCAGGATATTGTATATATAAAGTATATACTAATTTTATTAATAACAAACCATAATAATAATGAGCATTTATCTCACATTATTTTAAAAAGTTGATACATGCACTTTAGAATTTAAAAGAAGACTAATATTTTTCACCTACATACATTGGTCTTATTTTTAGATTTTTTTTTTCTTTTCCTGCTTTATCACTATATTTATTTTTGGGGAATATGCATTCCTTTCTTGTAAATGTATCTACTAACTTCTCCAAGAAGAAAGAAAAGCTAAGTTACTATCACTTGATAGCATTCTTTTTTCCTTTAAAGTTTCATATACTTGGCTCAGTTAATAAACCTATATTGTCTTACTTAGAGGCTGATAACATATCTTTGAACAAAAATGTACAGTACATGATCTAACAAAAGATTTCTAGTGTATAAACTTTTGTGTGTGTGATAAATTTTCAAATGTTTAAGTTTGACTATCCATATGGAATTAATAAAATTATACAAAAAATTTGGGATTTTTGGCCTCTGTGCTTAATGGGCACATTCTGGAATGATATATCAGATAAAGTTTACCCACTGATACCCACCCTAGGTTAAATGTGAGAAAAATAAGCACTGGTAAAATGTTATCTTGGTACATGAGTGCAGTGTGGCCTGTTATTAATACTTGATGTGTTGTTGCATCAACACTGTCATCTAAACAGCCTTGATGACCATAATTTGTTTCATTTCCTTGGCAAACTAGATTGGAAGCTTTTGTTAACATGCATCGTTAATTCCATATTTTAGGTTTACGACTATTGTGATTTTTCCCTTCTTTGGACTGAAGTTAGTGGGAGCAGGCAGTTGTTTGCTGGTGGAGAGGTGCTTGCGGCTCACAGGATCATCATCTGGACAGAAGATGGTCACAGTTACATCTATCAGCTGCTGAACAGGTGGGCTCAGATGGGAGCGGAATACAAAACATTCAGGTAGCAAATGAACTTTGGGAGGTTTATTATGGAAAAATCCCTGCATGCTGCCATGATCAAAAACCAGAACAAAACAACTTTGGCACTAGAAGGTTTACTCTAGGCTTGGTAGGCTTCAGCCTTTGTATAAAGCAGCAGGGGATGAAGGAATGAGATTAACCATGTATAACTTGTACAGCTGGTGCTGGGTTTTCAAAAAAGTCACCTGTAATTATTAACCCAACAATTTCTAACTAGAGTTTAGAAACTTGAATGGTACCATCCGACTTTTGAAAGTGGGAAAGGAAAAAAAATAAACTCCAAAGTTCTAAACTTTGCTTTTTATTTTTCGCTATGCAGTGGGCTTTCAAAAAGCATATACCCTGCTGATGGAAGAGTGCTTAAAGAGACCATTTATCCTCATTTACTGTGCTCTACATCTGGGCAGGAAAATAAGGTAATGCAAGAAAAGAGTGACTGCCTCAAAGCTGTTTCACTCCGTTTCTCAGATAAGTGTTGCTTTGTCTGTAACAGAATCAGGCTTGAAAAAATTGAATTGGAGAATCACATCAAATTGTTAACAAGAAAATCAAATCCAATTGTTAATGGCTACTAAAGAGAACACTTTGCCTTTAAAAAAATCTATTTTTTAAGTCTAATTAACTGAACAATACATATTTATTATAGAAAAATTATAAATGTTTAAAAAGGGAGGAATTAAAATTCCTAACTTTACCTCCTTAAATATTCACTATAAATATTTTTTGCTTTATGCAATTACTTATTTTAATTGGAAAATTTTCAGATATTTGAAAGGTTTGAGAATAATACAGTGATCAGTCATATACCCTTTACCTAGATTCAACAATTGTCAACATTTGCCATATTAATTTCTTCTCTCTCTATATATATATGTACATACTCACACATTTTTTTCACTGACCCTTTTGATAGATGGTTTAATACAAAGGTATTAACATTTTGATGTATCTACTCCAATTTTTAAACTTTATCAAATGGTTTATATCCTTTTTTTTTCACTTCACTGTATATTGAGATCATTCTCACTTGTAGTTTGTTATTCCTCTGAATAAATTTTCTTGTTAAAACAAATAAAATTATGATTTCTGGCAGAGAGTTGAGGATGTAATTGTGAGCTTTTACTTGACTGAACTGTATATTTGACACTCCATGAAGCCTGAAAATTTAAACAGTTATTTTACTTCAGTAGTGTCAACCAAAGTGGTTTTTTTTAACCTATTGGATAGAGTCATCAGTTAATTATCCAAAAAGGTATTTCATGGAGAATGGAGTTCTGAATTATTGATGTCAACAATGAAGCATGTTACTTTTTACAGTGATGGCTTGCTTAATTAGGTAACATAGCTGTTGCAAATCCTATGGTTCAGTAGTATCTTCTTAACGTATCTGTGAGGTTTTATTGCAAAAGCTTGATTATCAAGAAGCTGTCAACCAAAAATTAAAACCCCAAGTGCCACTGGGGCATAGGCAAGCTTTAGAGTTACAGTACTGAACACTATTTCTAAAGTCATTTATGGGTGGCAGTAGACCCCTGATTTGCTGTTGATTGCCAAAGCAGTATTGTGACTTGCTGAGAAAGGCATTTCTTTAAAAAATATGCCCTTTCTTCCTTTTTAGCTCCTGAATGCATTTTTATAAGCATAATTTAACATAAAAGCTAAATATTAAGTAGTATCCTTTAGGAGCTTCTCACCTACAACAAGTATCAATGCTATACATAACTATGAGGGGAAAGAACAACAATTACAATTAACTTTAAAAATACTGATCTTATGGGAAGCCATCCTGCTTGTTTCTCAAAATGTGAAGGCACAGATTTGTGAGTCTTCTATCAATACCATAATTCTTGTTTAGACAAGTACAGTTGTTTCTGTATCATAAAAGTGGGAAGTACTTGGAAGCCAGTGAAATATGAATAGAATAATCTGAAACTAAAAGAAGCTGTCTCCCCATCCTTAGATTCTTTTTTGCCCTTTATCCAGCTAATAAACCAATTCAAACTGTCAATATTCACTAAATACAAGACTTCTTAGTGTCTCCTGCAGTTACAAGGTAATGAAGGCATTTTGGTGGGTAGGGAGGTGAATTTGATAGATACAGTGAACTTAGAAAATCATGCTCTGTAAATGTTTTTTGGACTGATGCCGCAGAATTAAATCTCAGTGTTTGACAGTAACATGTTCTCATGTGATGTGGAAACCTACCTACTGATGGCATTATAGTAGCAAAAATGGGGACTCCTCCTTCATTCCAGTAGCTTTATGAGAGTCTCCTTAGCTTCAAATCAGAGCTAATGACCACCAGAGCCTGGGGCAGGAGTCCTGGATGCCAAGACGAGGAACTGGGCTTCCCAGGGCCTTAGCTGTGAAGTAACACTGCAGTGCTGAGATGGGAGTCGGTGGGACAGAAACAACCTGAGGGTTGGGCAGATAAGGAATTTGGGTGTATGAACTAAGAGTGATGACAGCAACGATGATGGTAAAGTAACTTTTTCTGAGTCCTTAGTATTGTTAAACATACACACTGCCTCATTTACATGAATTTTCACCATGACCCCATTTTGAAATTGATGTTCAGAGAGGTTAATTCACAGCATTTGAACTCAGGCAGTTTAGCCCCAGAGTCTGGGAACGGACTTCAGAGTAAGTTCCCCAATTGTTTTGAGAATGGATAATAAGAATAGTTACTGTTTATTGAGTATGTACCAAATGCCTCGTGCCATTCTAAGCACCTTACCTTAATCAACTCATTAATCCTGACAGTAATCCCATATAGTAGGTGGTTTCATTTATTAGCATTCTTTCACACTTAGGGAGAACGAGATATAGCAAAGTTAAGTAAACTGCCTGAATCAAGTAGTTGGCTTTTTTTTTTTTTGCATGTAAATACATATATACAGTATACTGCACATTTTTTTTCAGCTTATGTATGTGTACTAGTTATTGTTTCTAAGCCCACATCTCCCCAAGCCCGCATCATCTCCCCAAGCACACATCTTCCCAAGCCCGGGAATGTTCATAAAATTCAAATTGCTAATCAGTATTATTATTATGTAATTTGTGTTATAGCTCCTAAGTTGGAGACAACATCTACTCTTTTCTAAACATACCTTCTGAGTTTAAAATTTGATTTCCATGCTTCTCTTGGGGTGGAGATTACATATTCTTCAGCCATGTAACCTCCCAGACTGTTGAATGCATAGTACAGTTTATGAATTAGACTTCCAACTTCCACCAGCATGACCTGGATGGAAAGAAAAGAGTCTCAGAAATGGGCATTCAATTATTACAATCAGAGTTGTATTCATCCTTGGAATATAATTAAAAATTATAAAGAAAAGATACTGAAAAAATATCAACTGTAGATTTGGGACCATAATCTAGATATTTAACCCCCAGCTACTTGGCCTTATTAAAGCAACTCATATTCCCCCTACTGCTTGCTTCTGCCAGAATATTTTCCCTCTGATTCTTCACCTTGGAGGCTAAGCATCAATGTCACTTTCTCATAAAGTGAAGTAATGTCACAGCCCACCTCTCATTATTCTCTTTCTCAGCATCCTTTTCATTTCATTGTTTATCTTCCCCACCTTCCACAACAGTATAATCTCAAAAGGGAGCAATGACCTGCTGTCAGTTTATCATGATATCCTCATCACCTAGCACATTTCTGACACAAGGCAGGTATTCAGAAATAGTTGTCATATAAACACATGGACTTAAATGACTAAAGTTGAAACATGAAAAAAACATGGTAAGAAAGTTAAAGATATTCCTTTTTGAATTGTAACACCCCCCCACCCCATCCCAAATGCGTATTTACTTTGCCAGTCAATTGCTTTAAGTCTAAATTGGGTTTTTACATGTGACTTGATCTTACAGAGGGAATTGACCTAGGAAAAAATAGTCAATAATAGCAAAGAGGTTGTTGAAACACAACTGCTACCCCACTGATTTTTAGACACCGGTTTCAATCAATTCAAAAGTTTATAAAGGATATCGCTAGATAGACCGGTCCAAATTAATTCAAAAGTTAAGAAGAAAACGTTTGTTGAACATTGGTGATGAACTTCAGGCTGTTCAGCACATTAGGGAGGACTGAGTCACTGCAGGTAAGATGGGCACAGTAGTGAGCTGATGGAGACTCAGAAAGGAAGACCAAAAGGCAGTGTGGTTGAATGGTTTCTTACATTCGCAGAGTTTCTATCATTGCCCTATTCACTTGCCTTAAATTTCAGACTCCTTTTTCTAGTAACAAAGTTATGTAAAATAAGCACTCAAAAATAGCCCAAGGATCGCACTGTGTATCATGAGCCCTCTGCTTCCCTCAAATAATTATTTTACTAAGCTCTTCCCTCACTACAGAACCCCTGAAGCCAGCAACAATCTAATCAACCGGTTTGTAATAACTTTTAGAAATGTAAGTGTAATAAATATGAAGAGGCCTGATTTATGTTTCATTTCCCAGTTGCAAAGTCTCTAGCACAACCCACCATCCCTCAAGTGGCAAATATCACTTCCTACTTTCATAGATCATTTGAAAATAGCTGAACCTCTCATCAGAGGTTGACGAAGAGAGGGCTGATTCTACTCTGAGATGTGTATGACAGTAAATGCTGTAGGTAATTCCTTATTGTAGGAATATAGGGTTGCCTGCTGGGTTAGCAGTCCCAGGAGACACCAAGTCTCCCATGGGATTTGCTCTTCTTCCTTGTAAGATTTGCTCCTCCTCCAGGGAGACGGTGTCTCAGTAATGGCAGGGCAGGCAGTGCACCTCCACATGGCTGCCCTGCTCATTCTACTCTCCACGCATCTCTTCCTGCCTAATCGCACCTACAGGAGATGCTCTTCTGTCCACCTGGGCAAATCCTACCCATACTATAATGTCTGCCTGCGCTTCTTAACATGAATCTGCAAATTAAACACTTTTAACTTAACTATGGGTTGCCTAGTTATTTTACAAGTATGTATTTGTCTTATCTTTTCTATTAGACCTTAAGCTACCTAAAAATGAAGAACTGCTACATCTGTGTGTTATGTCAGTTTTGTAGCATGGAAAGCAGAGCAGGATATTTTATTTATTTAGCAAATATTCACTGAACACCTACTATGTGCCCGACACTCTTCCTGACACTAGGAATTTCAGCAAAGTCCTGGTACTCACAGCACTTGAGGAGAAGAGATATAATTAAAAAAAAAAAAAAAAAAGAACAAGAATGTCAGTGCAGAAGGCTCTGCAGTGAATTAACATCAGACAGTGTGATAGGAAGTGCCTGGAAATTTACTCTAGGGTGAATGTTCATAAAAGGTCAGAGGAACAGGTAGCATTTACAGTGTCTGAAGGACAAGATAGGGCCAGCCATGTGTCTAGCAAAGGGGAGAACATTCTAGGTAAAATCAACAGTTAATGCAAAAAGCCTAAAGTAGGAATGAGCTTGGTATAGGAAATGAAGTCAGGAAGGCCAGTGTGACTGGAGAGATGTGGATCAGAGAGAGAATTAGAAGTCAATATTGGAAAGAAGATAGGGGCAGACTTTGCTGGGTGTGGAAATTTAAAGTAACAGAGTTTGAGTTCTGCTTTAGTAAGGGGGGAGACTTTTCATGGTTTATCTGAAAAGGGGTGATGGGGTCTGATTGATGTTTTGAAAAGATCACTTTTGTCACTGTATGGATAATCGGATTAGACGAGAGGTCGCATCAGGAGGAGGAAGCTATTGCATAGTTGTAGCAAGAAAACAAAATGATTAGTTGGTGCTGAGTTTTTTAACATCAAATTGGTAAAAGCCATGATACAATACATGTGCTCTAGTAGACCTACATTCCAAAGTACTACTAGCACCCTGTAGGTGGTTAGGCCCATGCTGTTCAGAGTGCAGAAAGTCATGTTGGGTCTAAAGCTTGATGCATGAATAAGATTTTGCTGTGGGAAATAGCAGGTCCAAAAGTCCAGAATACAAAGATGGATGGTGAGTAGGGGATATATGGGAAGCTGATATGCCTAGAGATTGAAAATACAGTGGGAATGGTAGAAGATGACTGTCTTACAGTCCTGCAGGAAAATAAAAAAAAAGTTTTTGGACCTGGCCTTGGACTTCTGAGAGCAATTTATATTTGTAGTGGAAAATCAGATAAGTGGCATAAAAACATCCAGCACAACCTTAAGATAGAGTCCTCTTTTAGAATATAATGTACCTGAATTAAGGAAATTTAACACCTTAAATTACATGCTTTATATTTACATTGTGGCTTTGCATAAAAAATATTTTTGTATACATTTGAAATTACTGTTCATTTAGAATAGGCAAGGATTGTCAAACATTTTCTGTGAAGGGCCAGTGAGTAAATATTTTTGGCTTTGTGGGCCATAAAATCTCTGTCACAACTACTCAACTCTGCCTTTGTAAAATAGCCACTGACAATACATAAACAAATGAGCATTTCTGTGTTTCAGTGATATTTTATTTACAAAAAGGAGGTAGAAGGAGGTATTTGGTCTGGTGGCCCAGGTTTTCCAACCCCTGCAGTAGGCAATACTGTGATTAGATTGTTATAATTAGGTATAATAGGCCACAAGAAGAGGAGTGTCAATGATAATTACGTGACATGCTAAAGGTGTTAGCTAACACTAAAAGTGATAATCATTCTGCAATATACAAATGTATCAAATCAACAAGTTTTGCACCTTAAACTTACACAATGTTACATGAAATTGTATCTCAGCTTAAAAAAAAAGAGAGCATGGGTTTTTCAGTCAGCTGGACCTGAACTTCAATTTGGTCATTTATAAAACTGGATTAATGATACCTCCCTCTAAGAGGGATTAGAGTATTATGAAGATTTACATGATGATTGCCAAACCATTAAGATTTTAAAATGATTTGTTACTACCTTTTTCAAGTTGATGGAAATTTAGGAATCAGTGATGAAAATGCCAGGTACTGGGGTTAGGGTGGCAGCTAGAGCAAGATTATTATCACTTTGATTATATGTCTCTTTTGCCATTGCTTTTCTTGGCCATTTGCTTTGCTCTCAGCATTTAAACTGCTTTTTCTGATCTGGTTTATGCTTTCCTCTAAACTGTAAAGTTTGGACCATATGTTGATGTATATACTTCATTGATTATTGGTATTATTCTATTGGTCCTTTTCATTTCTGTTGATCCCAGGATATTTGTTTTCAATTTGAAATTTTTACTGGACAGAAATAAGATGAACAAGCTTAGTTTATTTTGTTAATTTATTGTTACCCTATCCCTTGTATTGAGTTTTATTTTTCAGTGTTTCTGTTATTTCCTCAGTGTTCCAGGATTGTAGTATTGTAATTTTTAATAAAAGGGGATTTAAATAACTGTTTATTGACTCATTCATTCATTCATTTATAGTTATTGAACTCTTACTGTGTTAGACTGAGAGTAGGAAGACAAATAAGACAAGATCCTTTTCCTCAAGATGTTGGTGTCAAGTAGAGGAAAGGAATAAAGGGACATAAAAAAGAAGCTTCCCAATGGCATCAAATAAAAAGTACAGGGAAATTGTAATTTTTAATTACTGTCACTTTCTAAATGAAATCTTAGCTTTGGTAAATACAACTTGATTTAATGTAATTTTACTAAACAAATACGTCTTTTTAAATTGAAATATAGTCAGTCAATTTCTGATGTACAACATAATGTTTCAGTCATGCATATACACACATATATTCATTTTCATGTCTTTTTCACCATAGGATACTACAAGACATTGAATATAGTTCCCTGTGCTATACAAAATAAACTTGTTTATCTATTTTACATATAGTAGTTAGTACTTGCAAATCTTGAACTCACAATTTATCCCTCCCCATCCCCTTTCCCCCTTGGGTAACCCTAAGTTTATTTACTATGTCTGTTAAGTCTGTTTCTGTTTTGTACGTAAGTTTATTTGTGTCTTTTTTTCCTTTTCCTTCTCTGTCTTTTTTTAGATTCCACATATGAATGATATCATATGGTATTTTTCTTTTTCTTTCTGTCTTACTTCACTTAGAATGATCTCCAGGTCCATCCATCTTGCTGCAAATGACATTATTTATTTTTATGGCTGAGTAGTATTCCATTGTATAAATATACCACAACTTCTTTATCCAGTCATCTATCAATGGACATTTAGGCTGTTTCCATGTCTTGGCTATTGTAAATAGTGCTGCTATTGATATTGAGGTACATGTATCTTTTCAAATTAGAGATCCCTCTGGATATATGCCCAGGAGTGAGGTTGCTGGATCATATGGTACATCTGTTTTTAGTTTTTTGAGGAATCTCCGTACTGTTTTCCATAATGGCTGCACCAAACTACAGTCCCACAAACAATGTAGAAGGGTTCCCTTTTTTCCACACCTTCTCCAGCATTTATCATTTATGGACTTTTAAATGATGGCCATTCTAACTAGTGTGAGGTGATAATACCTCATTGTAGTTTTGATTTGCATTTATCTGATAATTAGTGATATTGAGCATTTTTTCATGTGCCTATAGATCATTTGTATGTCTTCCTTAGAAAATTGCTTGTTTAGGTTTTCTGCTCATTTTTGGATTGTGCTGTTTATTTTTTGTTATTAAGTTGTATGAGCTGTTTATATATTCCGGAAATTAAGCCCTTGTTAGTCACATCATTTGCCAGTATTTTCTCCCATTCTATAGGCTGTCATTTTGTTTTGCTTATAATTTCCTTTGCTGTGTGAAAGCTTGTAAGTTTAATTGTGTCTCATTTGTTTATTTTTGCTTTTATTTCTATTGCCTGGGTAGACTGCCCTAGGTGTCAGAAATTGTTTTCCCTATGTTTTTTTCTAGGATGTTTATAGTGTCTTCTCTTATATTTAAATCTTTAAGCCATTTTGAGTTTATTTTCATGTATGAAGTGAGGGAGTGTTCTAACTTCATTGACTTACATATATCTGTCCAGTTTTCCCAGCACCACTTACTGAAGAGACCTTTTTCCATTGTATATTCTTGCCTCCTAGACAAATACATCTTGAGGACCTACTAGGGTGAGTCCTTGAGGATCTACTAGGGTGAGTCCTTGAGGATGAATAAGACTATGTCCTGATTCTCAAGGAGTCCAGAAGTAATGTAGATTTAGATTTCATTTTACACCCACTCTGGCCCCTCCCCCATTGTTAACTGACAAGGTTCTTGGGTAAGCAAAATTGAAGGAATTCAGGATGGTACACACAGGATCATTAAGTTCTCCAGGAATTCCCCTTGTGCTAGCCTCTATAAAATAGACTATTTAAGAATTGATTTGCTTCACATATCTTGATGAATAATTATTGAGATAAGGTGTATTTCTCTGAAGTGGAAAATACTGTCTATATTTCCTGCTGGAATTGGCTGATAACAGTTTCAGTAGCTGCTCAAATTCTTGCTGATTTCTCCCTGAGTGGATCCTTCAGTTTTGATGGCTTTCCTTTCATAACCATTTTAGTTTCCTTTGGAGAGTCTATTACAAGCAAAATTACTTGTTAATACTAGAATAATTCCTTATTCCACTTGGAAGGGAGCTTTCTGCTGATCCCATTTCTTTTATCCATCTAAGTATTAAGAAAGAGCACAGAGCCTGCCCTAGAATTGTAGAATTCATCTTTGGAAAACTGTGAAACATGGAATGTTTCTATTGCCTCATGGGAATTCAGTGGGCTCCTCAAAACACTGTTTTTATTACAGGGAATTTCCTGTTGTTTCCTAAATTAAAGCATGGGTTTTCCTCTTAAACCAATAACATACAAGTTTTTTCCTTTAACAATTTAATTATGAAACAGCATTTCTTTAGTTTTGTTGTTAGATGATTCAATACTTACTTTAAGTTTTTTTTTTTATTTGAAATCAAAACAGCTATTTTGACTTACTCACACAAATGGTAATTTGTGAATAAAAGAAAGCAAATTAGGAAACAAAGAAACCAAGCCAAAGAAACACACAATTGCTGTTTTGGCAGTTTATGCTGCTATCCCCCAATCTGCTCATTGCAATTGTCACTTTTCAAGCACTGCTGTTTTCTTAAATGGGACATAAAGAAGGTTCTGCCCCCAATTATGTCATGGAGGTTTTTCACCACCACCAAGTATTGTCAGACACCAGTTGGGTATCCTACAATTGAACTCAATTCTGACATTATCTAGCCAGAGACAGAGTCACCTCTCACAGGTTAAAGGCTTAGTCCTACAAGACTGCTATCACCTGTGCTTCAGATTGGCAATAAATTGGAGGTGCCAATGACCCTCGCCTTGGCCTTGATAAATTTGATAGAGCAGCTCACAGAACTCAGATAAACATTTTACTTCCTAGATCACTAGTTTATTATAAAGGGATGTAAGTCAGGAGAAGCCAGATGAAAAAGATGCACAAAGGAAAGTATGGGGAAGGGCTTGAAGTTTCTATGCTCTTTCCAGGCTCCACACTCTTCCAGCACCTCCATGTTTTCAACAACCCGGAAGCTCTCCCAACACTCTCCTTTGGGGCTTTTATGGAGGCTTCATTACACAGGCATAATCAGTTAAGTCACTGACCACTGGTGATTGATTCAACCTCCAGTTCCTCTCCCCTCCTTCAGAAATCAGAGTGATAGTGAAAGTTCCAACCATCTATTCATGGTTGGCTCCCCTGGCAACCAGCCCCCATCCTTAGGTGCTTTCCAAAAATTACATTAATATAAACTCCAATGTGGTTGAAAGGGACTTGTTACAAATAACAAAAGACACATTACATATATTAACTTACATAAGTTAGAGTTTCTCCATCCTTTCCCAGCCTTCAAAGAGAAAGGATTTAAGGATGACTTAGATTCACTAATGAGTTTTTGTCATGCTGATAGCAAGAGAGGTGTAGTGGATTGGAAGAATCTAGAGAAGTTTAAATTTAGATGCATAGGAGAATGCATAGGGACTCAGTAAGATTAACATATCTTAGAAGAAGAAGCATTTGGAGGAGCTTTTCATTTTCTATTTCAAGGGAGGGACAGGAGGAAATGGAGAGACGGTAAGCAGTTGCCATGACGTGGCATTTTAGGAAAAGTATTGAATTAGGAGGAGTTTTGGGAAGTTTTTCTGTGTGCCTTACAATGTAATTTCTCCCTTCCTTTCTACTTATGAGACATTGAGGAAAGACTTATCTTACTTTTATAGGCTCTTCAGAGTTGAGAATGATTTTTTTTTTTCCTCACTGTGTCATCCTGCTAAGACCAGTTTCAAGGTAGCCTGATTTAATGGTTCTTTGATCAGCATCCTCCTCTGTATTAGCCTGATGAGGCTGTCAGAACAAACTATCCCAGACAGAGTGGCCTAAAGAACAGACATTTATTTTCTCACAGTTCTGGAGGCTCAAAGTCCAAGATCAAGCTACCAGGGTGGTTGGGTTCCACAGAGGTCTCTCTCTTTGGTTTGCATATGGCTGCCCTCCTGCTATTTCTTTCCCTGTCTGCCCCTCTGTGCATTGACACCCCTGGTGTCTCACTGTAAATTCTAATCTCTACTTCTCATGGGGACACCTATCAAATTAGGTTAGGGCCCACTATCAAATTGGAAACAGCCTCATTTTAACTTTATTATCTCTTTAAGATGCTAGCTCCAGGAAACAGTCACATCCTGAAGTACTAGGGGGTTAGGCGTCAACACATGAATTTTGGTGAAACACAGTTCAGCCAATAACATTATCCATGGAAGGAATATGTAGTTCATAGAAATCTAGGGCATATTCTGGTTAATTAATTCAGGAACATGAATTGTTAGAACTATAAAAAAATGTCAGACTAATCTACTCTCACTGTATCGATAAGAAGAATAAAGTGGTATGAGTTATGGATTGCCCAAGTTCACTTTGTGACACCTCTGTTTCTACCACTGGGACTCTGAATATTTATTTTGTACTTCATAATTCAGTTCAGTCATTCTTACTGTGCATGATTCCCTTTTCTGACTAAATCACATAATTTGTCACTTTGTGCCATCTCCCTAACCATGAGCTCTTTTTATTTTCTTTTCTTTTTTTTTTTTTTTTTTTTGCTTTGGCCTGCCACACTTTTTTTTAAAGTTTCAATTAGTTGCTATCATTTAAAAATTAACCAATTTCACTTAAGAATCCAGATTTCTAGTCTCTTTTGAAAAATCAGAAGATCTGACAACACCAGGCCCACATTCCTGCACAGTGACCACCAGCTAGAACTGGTCTCACTGCTCCCTTCTGGTGGGGCTTGCATGATGGTCTCTGCAGTTTTAATTCTCCTGATGGCCCTGGCCACCCATGTCAGCAGCCTGGCTTCTAAACTGTATCTCGGCATAAGGAGGTCCAGGGGAAGGAACAAAAGCCCCCAGATCTCAGCACATTATGGAGGGCAGGGCTGGGCAAGCAGGAAGGCAGGTCGGAGAGTTCCAGTTAGCAGCCACATCCCAGCTGCTCCCTATCACTGTTTATTGCTAGCAGCGTCGCAAGTACCCTGTGTGTATCCTGTCCTAGCTCAAGCCTGCCTTGGGGGTGGGGCTGCTGCAAACACGTGGCTTGCTGTCCGCTACTTCAGGCCATGCCACATCCTACTGGAGCTGGGCCTGAAGCCTGAGGCTTTGTCCTGGGCCTGAGGAACAGTGTGGCCTGTAGGCACAGGATTCCTTACTGTCCAGCGACCTCAGCCAAATGTACACCAAGGGTTGGCAGCCTTGTCACAGTCCAACATGATGTTGAGAACAGCGCAGGGGGCCCCACCCACGGACAGGGCCGTACGGGAATTCACACGGTACTTCACGGTGCTCAGGCCTCCCTCCCGGTCCACCTTGAACTGCTCCTGTTTCTGAGCCGCGATGGGCTTCTGGTCCCTCTTCCTCCAGGGTGGGTCATGCAGGTGGCGAAATGTCTTGTACTGGGTTGTGATTCCCAAGGGGCAGAAAAGCTGGAGCCCTGCTTCTTTGATGCGCGGGTAGAACTCGTCATCCTCACAGCCCCAGCCCCAGAAGCGGTTGGACATCCCGTTGCACAGCTGGTAGTGCTGCTTGGAGAGCTGCAGGATGCCACCGACGTGGGTCTTCTAGTGGTAGAGCGGGTGGAGCTCCGGGGAGGCCACGTGGAAGGGCCCGGCCTCGGGGAAGCCATAGTCTAGCTCCTCGCTGAGAGGGAGCAGGAACACGTGGTTCATGGCGATGTAGTCCGTGCTGCTGCCGCTCTCCAGGAAGCCCGCGTTGATGAGCGCCGCCGGGCTGAAGCTGAAGTGGTCCGCCTGGTTGAGCACGTAGATGTGGTGCTGGCTCTTCTTCCTGCTCAGGAAGCGGTGCACGTGCGGCACTAAGACCAGGAGCTCCTCGAAGCGTTCTCGGAAGGGCACCAGCACTGCCAGGCTGTGGGGGCCCCAGGACTCATCTTCTTCCCACTGCTCGCGGGGCGGCTCTGGCGGGCAGGCCCGCTATGGGCCCGGGCTCTCCTGCCCTTATCCCCTGGCCGCCCCGGCCACGTCCCCAGAGCAGCTGAGCTGCAGCCAGAGCAGGGAGAGGAAGCCCAGTAACAGACAGGCGACGAAGAGATGGAAGACGGAGCATTTCCGGGGGAGGCTGCTGGGGATCAACCTGGACCTGCCGTCCTCCCAGAGCAGCTGCGCCGCTTTCCTCCGGGAGGGGAACATCGTGGGGGGAGGCGGCAGCGCATGGGGCTCGAGCTCCCAGCCTGGCCGGCTAGGCCTCCCCGGCCTACGCCATGAGTTCTTTTTCAATTGAAATATGAATATATTTGTATTTGATTTTGTAAGTTTTCACAAGTTAAAGGATTTTGGATCACATCTTTAGGAATTTCTACAGAATCTAAGGTATATATTAAAAAATTCACTTAACTTTTGGGTAAGGACCATATAGAAAAAAATGCTTGTTAGTGTACATATTATTTCACAAGTGCTTATCCCGGGCAGCTTATTTCCATGGAGTAAGGGTATTTTTAACCTAATTCCTTAGGAGGGAAAATTATGGGAGGAATAATTCTCTGTCCCTTCATCTGAGGCAGGATTTGATTTACCCGATCAATGAGACTGGAAGAATAAACTGAATCTGTATCACTTGGCTCCTTCCTTTTTTTTTTTTTTTTGGCTTGTCTACAGAGGTTTATTGGTTTCTCCCGCAGTTTTCCATGAAGTAAGCACACATGCTCCACCTTTCTGATTATGGGATCATTTCCCTCTTTCCTCATCATTGTGGTCCAATAAGTGTTAGGCAGCAATTTGGAGGAAAGGTGTTTGCTCTGCAGGTGAAAATTCTCCCTTGGAAAAACTGTCCTGATGTCTAGCCTTCAGGTAGTTATTAGAGAGTTGCTTATAGTCTTAAATTAGTTTTCTTTTCTCTCAACCCTTGACTTACTAGAAATAAGGTTAATATTTTGATCTCATGTCTCTAATTACTATATGCATTCTTAATTTCTTCCTGAATTTATATATGGAGGGGGGAAATGTTTGATTATTTATCACCCTTAAAACCAGAGCAATTTGAAAGAAAGCAAAACAAGTTCCTATGTTTCTGTTTAAAAATGATATCAGGCTCCAGAGGCATTGTGATCCTCAATCAGGGTAAATATGAAGGAAACCAGATATAAGCTCAACACAATAAAACTTATGAAAAAGCAAATCCAAAGGGAAATACCAAAAGGCAGCTGGAGGGTGATAAAGAAAAACCTCAAAGAAGCAACAATAAGACTGACAGCTGACCTCAAGGCAGGAACAATGGAAGCTGTAATTCAGTGAAATGTCATCTTCTTGGTGATGAAAGAAAATACCTGAAAACCTCAAACACTATATTTAGTTTTAAAAAGCCATTCTCAAATTGTTATGGAATAAAGATATTTTTGGAGAGAACTTATCAGCAGAACTGTAGTAATTTTTTTAAAAGACGAATAAAATGTATTAATCTCTGGCAAGAACAGATCAAGGAAAAAAAATAGGAGAGAGAAAAAAGAGAAGGCACAACCAATATGAAAAATAAAAAGGAAAGCTAACTCTAGACCTTATAAATAATAGAAATATGCTAGCAGAACAATGTAAACAACTGTCTACCAAATAAAGTCAACAAACAAGATGACACAGACAGGTACCTTGAAAAACAAAGCTTACTGAAACTGATAGAATAAGCAATAGAAAAACTAAGTAGTATTATATATACATAATTGGAGTCTATCATTTAAAACCTCCCAACAAAGAAAAATCCAAGACATATCGTTTTATTAGTGACTTATTCTAAACATTTAAGGAAGAGATGATACAAATCATACACAAACTGTATCAGAGCGTAGGAAAAGGGAATGCTTTCCACCTTTTTTTTTTTCTGATAGACTTTATTTTTTTAGAGCAGTTTAAGGTTTACAGCAGAATTGAGCAGAAAATACAGTTTCCACATAGCCCTCCCCACCCACACATATATACTCCCCTACCCTCAACATCCCTCATCAGTAAGGCATATTTGGTATAATCAATGAACCAACATGGGCACATTATTATCTACCAAATTCCATAGTTTACAGTAGGGTTTACTCTTGATGTTGTACATTCTATGGGCTTTGACAAATGCATAATGACATATAGCCACCACTGTAGTATCATACAGAGTAATTTCATTGCCCTAAATATCCCTTGTGCTCCATCTATTCATTCTTCCCTCCCTTCTGCTCCCCAAACCCCTAGAAACCATGATCTTTTTATTGTTTCTGTAGCTGTGGCTTTTCCAGAATGTCATTTGGTTGGAGTCGTATAGTTTGTAGCCTTTTCAGACTGGCTTCTTTCATTTAATAATATGTCTTTTTAAGTTTCTTCTATGTCTTTCATGGCTTGATAGATCATTTTTTTTACTGCACATATATTTTTAAATTTACATGTATGTACTGTTCACTGTTTCTAAGAATGTTTAGAGCTTTAGCTTTTTAAACTTACATAGTTATCAAAGGAATAAAGCCAACCACAAAATAAGAATTAATTTAAAAAGATACATATATCCTGCCATTAACAGCAGCATTATTTATAATTGCCAAGATACGGAAGCATCCTAAGTGCACATCGATAGTTGAATAGATAATGGAGATGCAGTATGTGTGTGTGTATATATATATAATGGAATACAACTCACCCATAAAAAAGAAGGACATTTTGCCATTTGTGGCCCTTCATTTACTTTTTTTTTCACTTCAAAAACCAGAATTTTATAACTGACAGAGACATTTCTATTACATCAAAAATAATAAAACACCTAGAAATAAACTTAACCAAGGTGGTTACCTATACTCTGAAAACTGAAGTGACACAAAGAAATGGAAAGATTTCTTGTGCTCTTGGATTGGAAGAATCAACACTATCAAAATGGCCACACTACACAAAGCAATCCACAGATCCAACCCAACCCCCATCAAAATACTTGTAACATTCTCACAGAACTAGAACAATTCCAAACTTTATAAGGAACCACAAAAGACCCCAAACAACTAAAGCAATCTTTTGTAGGTCTCTTTTTTTTCTCTTTCTTCTTTTTGTTCTCTTTTCTTATGGTTTGATGACTCTAGAAGATCCTTTAATATTTGTTTTAAAGCTGGTTTGGTGGTGCTGAAGTCTTTTAGCTTTTGTTTATCTGTGAAGCTTTTGATTTCTCCAAGTCTGACCAAGAGCTTTGCTGGATAAAGTATTCTTGGTTGTAAGTTTCTGCCTTCCATCACTTTAAATACATCATGCCACTCCCTTCTGGCCTGTAGAGTTTCTGCTGAAAAATCAGCTGATAACCTTATGGGAGTTCCCTTGTATGTTATTTGTTGCTTTTCTCTTGCTAATTTTAATATTTCTCCTTATCCTTAATGGTTGTCAATTTGATGACTATATGCCTCTTTGGGTGTGGTTCCTCTTTGGGTTGATTCTGTATGTTACTCTCTGCACCTCCTTCCAGGACTTGGGTGACTATTTCCTTTCCCAAGTTGGGGAATTTTCTGTTATTATCTCTTCAAAATTTTTCTCAGGTCCTTTCTCACTCTCTTTGCTTTCTGGGACCCCTATAATGGGAATATTAGAGCACTTCATGTTGCCCCAGAGTTCTCTTAAACAATCCTCATTCCTTTTTATTCTTTTTTTTCTTTTTTATGTTTTGAAGTAGTGATTTCCACTAATCTGTCTTCTAGCTCACTGGTCAGTTCTTCTGCCTCATTCAGTCTATTGTTGGTTCCTTCGAGTGTATTGTTCATTTCAGTCATTTTATTCTTCAACTCTGTTTGGGTATTCTTTATATTTTTCAACTCTTTGCTAAAAACTTCACTCTGTGCATCTATACTCCTCTTGAGTTCTCTGAACATCTTGGCCATCATTACTTTAAACTCTTTCTTAGATAGATTGCTTATCTCCTCATCACTTATTTCTTCCTCTGGGGTTTTATTGTGTGCCTTGGCCTGGGAGATATTCCTTTGCTGCCTCATACTGTCTATCTTTCTATGTATTTGTGGATTCCTTCCACAGGCTTTGGGATTATTATTTTCTTGATCAAGTCTCTAACAATATGAAAAAATAAAAATATTGTCCTTGTCTTTTACAATAATCTGAAATCAATTCCAATATGACAGGTTTAAAAAAAAAAAAACTTTGAGGCCATAACACAGGACAATATTTTCCAGACTTTTGAATAAGGAAAGATTTCTTAAACAGGATATTCCAAATATTGAAAATTAAGAACTTTAAATTACTGAAACCATTTGGAGGCCAGAAGGGAAACCTGAGGGTAGTACAAGATATTTACAACACATATAATTAATGTGTACTGATTTATCAAATATATCAAGAATTGCTATAAATCAACAAGAAAAATACACATATACACACAACCCAATAGACAAATGGCCTTCAACAGGCACATCCAGAATACATGCAAATGGTCAATAAACACGTGTTCATCTCATTTTTAAGCAGGTAAGGGAAAATCAAAACCACGATGTGGTGCCACTGTGCAAATACCAAAATGGTCAATATTTAAAAGACGAGTCCTGTCAAATGTTGGTGGAAGTGGAGTGATAGTATCTCTCATCTCCCATATGCTGTTAATGGGGATGTAAATTCCAACAATCACTTTGAGAAACCCCCAGGATCTTCTAAAGTGGAACATGGTCATTCCCTCTGACTAGGTGACCACACCCTGGTTTCCCATCAGGAGTTTTGGCTTATGTGTATTTTCTCAGCATGGTTTTCATTTAGCATTTGTCCTAGATTTTTTCATTTTTAAACAATTTTTTTGTCCTTAACAGTTGTACTATAGTAAGGCAGGGAAGGTTGGGTGAACTTCTACTTTATTCTTCCAGGTTTTGCTAAGGTTTTATCTAGTAGTGTGAGACACATGCAGTAAAGAGGTTCATACTGTAACACCTTGTTGAATCTGAAAGGCTGCCAGAGATAACACACTTTCTAGGACACAAAAGTCTAGGAATAAGCTGGCCATTTGGTATAATAATAACCAGTTGTGGCCATTGTGCACTGACCTACAAGAAGCATGAAGCCAGTTCAGTTGCCAGATAGTATGGTTGGCTGGAAACTTGAGAAACTACAGATTAGATGTATTTGAAATATGTGCAGAGAATAGAGGCTGAGAAAACAGAGTGAACCATGTCTGAATACTCTTACTACAGTGGTTTTACTTTGTATCATCTGGTATAAATCTATGACCATTAATTTATGCCATTATTGGGTAATTTTTTTTTATTTTACAATAAATTTTCTTGAGAGCAGTGAGCTCAAATGAATGGTAGTTCATATTCAGTAAGAAATTAAATGCTGCTTCAGTTTCTCAAGGAAGGTAATGATATATGCATTATTTTCACAAAATATTTATTTTTCCAGAACATTTTTTCATTTTTCAGTTTTATTAGGTAAGATTGATGCAATTTGCATATATACAATATATTGCATATATATATACATGCACACACAATGTATTGCACATATTTTAAATTTACATATATGAACTGTTCATTGTTTCTAAAAACAGTTTAAAGATTCAGCTTTTTAATCTTACATAGTTATCAAAGAAATAAAGCCAACCACAAAATAAGTATCAACAGAATGAAGTAATCCAATCATAAAGGGCAGTCAAATGTGCTTACAAATATTCAAGAAATCAACCATCTAAATTATAAATAATAAGTAGTTCATTTGTGTCCATTTTTTAAAATTCCACATATAAGTGATATATGGCATTTTCCTTTCTGCTTCTGGCTTACTTCATTTAGAATGACGATCTCCAGGCCCAACCATGTTGCTGCAAATGGCATTATTTTATTCTTTTTTATGGCTGAGCATCACTCCATTGCAAATATATACCACATCCTCCCTATCCAATCATTCATTGATGGACACCTGGGTGGCCTCCATGTCTTGGTCATTGTAAATAGTGCTCCTATGAACACTGGCGTGCATGTGTCTCCTTGAATTATGTTTTCTCTGGGTATATGTCCAGAAGTGGGACTGCTGGATCACATGGTAAGTCTATCCTTAGTCTTCTAAGGAACTTCCATACTGTCCTCTATAGTGGCTGCACCAATTTACATTCACACCAACAGTGTAGGAGAGTCCCTTTTTCTCCACACCCTCTCCAGCATTTATCATTTGTAGACTTTTTAATAATGGTCATTCTGGCTGGTGTGAGGTGATATCTCATTGTAATTTTGATTTGCATTTCTCTAACAATTAGCGATGCTGAGCATCTTTTCTTGTGCTTCTTGGCAAGCTGGATGTCTTCCACAAAATATTTGTTGACCTCAACCATCCACCCTGAGGCAAAGTGATATGACTTACCATGAGATAACCAGAAGACAGTTATGGCACTATGAAATGTCTGCACATACATTAAGGCAGTAGTTATCTGAGGAAGCCTGCAAGCAGTCACTGAAGGTGACTTTCAATATCGCTCCAGGAAGCATGACTTTTCATTAAGATCAAATGGCCATTGCAAATTAATTGTCCTCAGTTTTAAATTTCAGATTTTCTTGTGCAGACACAAAAAGTGAAGTGATGGCTGTCAATGTGTTTGCCATACCAGCAGAAAAAGAACTTTTCAAACAGTTAAATAACAGTTTTATACCAGCACCACTGATGCCTCAAAAAGAAAATCATTTCAATAATGGCTGAATTTTTCTCTCTAATTGATTAAGTCAAAGTAAAGTTTTTAAAATTCATTCTAGCAAAGGTAAAATGTATGGCATGATGATGAATCCTTCTATAGATTCACTTAAAACATTCAAAATGAGAGATAACATTTCTGTGGTGATAATGCAAATATGCCTTTTGGCAGAATATGGCATTGAGATAAAAACAATATTATTAAATTAAGAAACCTATGGAATAGAAATGTAGTTGGAATTGGTTGTAGTGCACACATACTTTGTTAATGTGTCAAAAAATGTCCTTTTCTTTTGTGCATCAAAGAACAATATCAAAAGAGTGAAAAGAGAACCCACAGAGAGGGAGAAAATATTTGCAAATCATGCATCTGATAAGCAGTTAATATGCAAAACATATAAAGAACTCCTAGAACTTAACAACAACAAACAAAAAATGGGCAAAATTCTTATATTTATTCAAAAAAGATATATAAATAGCTAATAAATACATTAAAAGATGATCAACATCACTAGTCTTTAGAGAAACACAAATAAAAACCACAATGAGATACCATTTCACACCCACAAGAATGGCTATTAAAGAAAATACAATGGAGAATAACAAGTGTTGGTGAAGATGTGGAGAAATTGGAATCCTGTGCATTGCTGGTGAGAAAAAATGGTACCACTGTTGTGGAAAACAGTATGGCAGTTCCTCACAAAAATAAATCAAAATTATCATATGACTCAGCAATTCCACTTCTAGGTATACACCCAAAAGAATGGACAGCATGGACTCAAACAGATGCTTGTATACTAATATTCATAGCACCATTATTTATAATAGCCAAAAGGTAGAAACAACTCAAATGGATGAATGAATAAACATTTGTTTTATATTTATGTATATATATATTACACCCACACACATATAATGGAATATTACTCAGTCTTAAAAAGGAATGCAATTCTGTTACATGCTACAACATGGATAAACTTTGAATACATTAATTTAGTATTAAGTTAATAAATAAACCAAGAACATAAGGACAAATATTGTATGATTCTACTTATATGAGGTGCCTATAGGAGGCAAGTTCATAGAGATATAAAGTAGAATAGAGGTTACCAGGCACAGTGGAAGAGGACATTGGAGAGTTATTGTGTAATGCGTACACAGTTTCTGTTTGGGATGATAAAAAAAACTGGAAATAATGGTGACATTTGCACATTATGAATGTACTTAATGCCACTGAATTGTGTAGTTAAAGTGATAAATTTTATGTTATGTGTATTTTATCACAATAAAAAATGTGCTATCTACCAATCTAAATACATATATAATTGTCAGAATTATATATATGTATGTGTGTGTGTATATATATATATATATCCTCTTTTTATTTGCTCCCCATTATTAATTGTTTTAGAAATATTTGAGCATTTGAATGTTACTTTGTTAATTTATCTAATGTCCTGCAATGGTTTTAGAAAAAAGGTTCTTTTATATTTTGGTTGAATTTTTTTTCATAATCTATTGAAAATATTTATCAAAATGTTAAAACAAGTGAACGCCAAAGCCTTTCAGCTTCTGAAACTTTTACCCATTTGAATTATTGAAAACCAAGTTTGTAATCAGAAAGCCATTGAAATTTATCCCTATAAAAGCAACTGTTGGTGGGGGATTAAACAAATTAAAAGAGGAAAACTTAAATATTGTTCTAGGCTTAATTCTGAAATTTTGAACTATATTGACATGTTTGGTAGAGTTCTTACTTTTAATTGGATATATTTATATTCTAATCAGAAGTGAACTCAGAAGGCCTATAATTTTTCTGTAAATGTATGTGGCAAAACATTTAAAGAAATTTAAACGTATTTCTTAAGTTTTGCTTATAAAAGATTTGCTAAAGAAAAAATTATTTTAAATTTTAAAAATATTTTAAATTTCCATAGACAGTATCTATGGAAATATCAGGCATAAATATTTACACATTTCAAGGTGATAAAAACTAGAATTTAGATTATTCTTTGTTTAGCACTTTGCTGTGAGCTTACAAGGTACCTCAGAACCCACGAAAAGAGCATTTGTATTAAAATACATATGGAGAAGAGTCCACTGAAGGTGTCAACCACAGAATTTATTTGGCATAAAATGAAACGTTGATTAAATTTTGCTAGCAGTTTTACAAAACATATTAAGACCAATAAGACTATATTAAAATATATGTTCTTCAGAAAAAAATACTAGATGTGGCTAAAACTCTAATTTACACACATATGTACCAAGAAGAGTTACCCTGTTTTCTATAAAAATACATTTAGATTATTCACATGAATATTTTTTAGAATTTTACTTTAATGTACATGGATATATGTTATTTTAATATTTTAGAAGGGATTTTCTCTTCAAAAATCATTTTTGGATCAAAATCTTCCTATAGGTCTCCCAATTTGTTGACCGAACTTGTTGGCCAATAAATAAATTTTAATTATTTTTAATATCACCCATTCCTCTCAAAAATGTCTCAGTTTGGATGATTAAAATATATGGTCACTCTGTCTTTGGCTCAGCAATTCCACCCCTGGGGATGGTGGGAACACAGGAGCAACATCAGACATGTAAGAATATTTATGGTGGGATTATTTGTAAAAACCTCACACTGGAAACAGCCAAATGATCAAAAACAGAAATAATTAGACTAGTTCTCCCCTATGGCTCCACATTAGGATCACCAGTTAGGCTTTCAGACCTCATTTCCAAGGATCCTTCCCTCTGTCTCTAAGACACACTACTAACACCTTCCTCTGGAAGTTATGAGAACCCAGGGGTTCATGTCTTCTTCCTAACTCTTCCTCTTTGTTAAGGTGAAGGCCCGGGCATAAAGCTGAGTGTGAACTCAATTCTCTGAGCAATGATTGCTGTGGTTTCCCTTTCCTATAGTCCTTTTCTGATCCCACTATTGAAGATGCAGTTTTGCAATGAGACACGTGGCCAGGTCGGATTCCACATTAGTCCATGGGGGGCTGGGGCTGTGCTTTTAGCATTTTGACATCCCTACTGATGAGCTCCATAAATGAAAGGATTAAGACCATCTTGCAAGGAAGAACTTAAATTTTCCTCACCAAAAACGACAGCTAGTCTCTTTCCCACCTTGGAACACAACCCCCTCCCTCACATTTAGTACCGACAAAATCGCGTCACCACATCCTCTGTTAGCCCCTTGGGCAGAGATGAGGCTGTCCCCACTCTTGGCACAGGACAGTAAGTGGAGCTGCTGGGAACCTCCCACAGCCCCTCCTCACCGAGGAAAAGCGATGCTTTCAGAAGTGATGCTGCTGCTCTGCCAGTCTTCCTTTCCTGAGTAAATGCTTTCTTCTCTTAGAATTATATCATTTAAGCTGAAAAACATTGGAGTGATGACTTACCATCCTTTTCAGGGATGGGAAAGTTGTACTCACGTGGTAACGTCCGGCCCAGGTGGGCGCTGGGTCCTGACCTCTCGCAGTGGCTTCTGGAAGCCTGTTGGCTCCACGGCCCAGTGCCATGTTGGAACGGGCTCTGTGGGAAAGTTTACACCACAAAGTAGCCAAGGCTACTAACCAGGGCTCCCCACCTCCCCAGGAAGCCGACTGCCTGCCTAACACCCTCAATCCCACTTTATGCTGCACAATTCTGAAGTAAAGTATATTTAAGGCTGTCTTCTTACGAGTAGTGTCTTAGTCGTATGGTAGTTTGTAAAAACAAAACAAGACAAAGCCTCACCATTGGCTACACAACCTTTACACAGTACTGCTATGTTACGTATCCCACCTTAATATTTTAATTAGTTTTAAACAGTAAAAAAATATAATGAAATAACTATACAAGTTCTCCTGATGCACTGCATTTATACTTCATGCTTGACTGTAGCCTGCTTTTTCTGTATCTTAAGACATTTCCCAAGTTCTGTGTCAGGTTATCTGGGGCCCAGTAGATGGCACTGCTACACTGTCTTTTTGGTCAGATTTCAGCGTGGTTGCCTTCCGGGATGCTAATCAAAAGTGTGTAACTGGAACAGGAGTTGGGAGGGAAATCCAGATTTCTCAACCTAGTTCTAGGCAGACACCGAGATTCTAAGTCTCTTTTTTTTCCCCCAAACCCTTTACAGTTCTGTGCCTTGAATAAACAGATGTTGTGAAAACATTCATTCCTTGGGTATTTGTCTAATACTTTTCAGCTGAGAATCTGAAGGTACTCTGCTCACAGCTTCTCTCCAGGCCTTACAATTTAGATGGACAGATGAATCCCCTCACAAATCTTTTACTGTTCTTTTTACACATAAAACAACAAGGTCCAGAGAAGTCGTGTTACTTGGCAAATTGAATATTTACTTCTGGAAAACTGAGTTTTGATTTTTAAAATATCACTGACACTCTAAGAAGTAAGGCAGACTATGGGACATGTGAATGAATGTGTAACAAGCTAATAGGCTGCAGCCTCTTCCTTGCCAGAACCAGGCCTATCACTGGAGCTGGAATAACTGGGTCATCCTATTCAGTTTTCTCTTTCATCTTCTGATTAAATTTTCAGACTCACAAAATAGGGTAGATAATAACATAACAAACAGACACACACCAACCACTCAGTTTAAGAAAGACAAGATCACGGGTACACTTGGACATTCTGTGTATTGCTTCCCCTTGCATTCACTGCCCTTCTCCCTGGTGACATTTAGGATTCGATTTTTCCATTCGTGTCTTGGTCACCCTCCTCCTGTCTTTTTGCAAGCTGATTTTTCTCTTTCAACATTAGGCTTTGTAAAACTGTTCACGCTGACATCCAGTTGATTCACGTTTACCTTTCCACAGTGAGTGAGTTCTTCACACTTGGTGTAAACCATTTTTCCCTTGATGCCTATTTATGTTCCTTCCAATTTCTTAATGATGGCAGACAAAACACATTATTGTTTATGTATGAGATATTCTTATATCCCTTTATAGTTTATGTACCTTAAATATTTCATAATAACCCCAAAACATAAAAAGCAGCATCTCCAGTCATTGCATCCAGATTAGCTTCATGTTCCCTCACTCAGTGTAGTTTGTGTGATTTCTTATAGGAGTTGACGATTTTAAAATATTGGAAGGCAGCAGACTATGGGTTAAATAGCCATTTAGAGGGTAATTCAGCCTCCCTTGAGTTTGTTTTCTAGATACCTAGGAGTGGAATGGAAGGGTGTATGTGTGCACATAGTCATTCCACTTTACAACCAAATGCCAAATAGCTCTTCAAAGTCATGGCGACCGTTCCTAGTTTGACTGTGTTTGGAAAATCCAGTTGCTCTTCATCTTCTCTAATACTGTCTGTCAGTCTCCTTCTTTTAAAACAATTTTTTTCTTATTGAAAATTTCAAACATATACACAAATAGAGAGACTAGAAGAATGAAATTTTCTGTTCCTGTCATTCAATTTTAACAATGATTAATTCATGGCCGATCTTGACTCATATAGACCCGTTCTTCTCCCCCAGGTTATTGGAAGCAAATCTTCTCATTCCAGCCTATTACTCTACAAGATAAGGATTCTTTCTTTTAAACATAACCACCAGACCATGATCACACTTAAATATCATCAACCATCATTCCTTAATCACAGAAAATAACCAGTCGAGGTTCACATTTTCACAATTGTCCAATAACATTTTTGTGGTTTGTTTGACTCAGGATTCAAAGTAGGACGCACACAATGCAACTGTTGCCGTGTCTCTTAGAAGTCTTTATATCTGTGGACTCCTTCCATGTCTTTTTTCCCCCTCCTTGATTTATTTATTATTTATTAAAAACTGGACTGCTTGTCCTATAAAGTTTCCCACATTCTGGATTTTGCTGATTTTGTCCCAAATTGTTTAATTGGCTCCTTTGTCTCCATCTTCTGTGAAAACTGGTGCCATATTTTGATGAGACTTACGTTACATTTTTCTTGGTTCCATAGTTTGCAAAAGTCTCCAATACATCATTTCAGGATCTCTTTCCAGTCAAGGAGTTGGGCTTCCCTGTAAGGACTAAGATCACATTTCAAACAATGAGAGGCAGCAATTCCCAGTTAGTCACATATATTTTGTACGTAATTTGTTCACTTTTTTCTGTACCTAAATTTGATGGCCATCTGGGAGGGGAGTCCTTAGATTGAAACATTTACTGCATCAAAATAATAATAAAATAAGCCCAAAACAATTCCTCATAGACTTTGGATCCTGCAACCCCCTGCTTATCCTCACCTGGTAGATCTAATATCATTTTTCATGCATCTAGTGCATTGAGAATTGGAGTCCAGAAAACTAAAAGATTCTCTTTTATTGTTCTATTTAATCACTACAAAGTGAACCAGGTACACTTCCATGTTTCCAGGCAATATTTGGCTGAATTAGGAGAAGCCAGAATAAATAGAGTGAAAGCTAATTGATCCAAAAGAATCCCAGAGAAAAGTAAGTGATATGGCATTTTCCCTAAAATTCGCAGTCTTGGTGAATAATATGTTAAGGAGGGGGGAAAAAAAAACTTGAGGTCTATAATATCGTTGCAATTTAATTTCTTATTTATCCATTAAACCTGAGAAACTGAATGAAACAAAGGAAGAAAGAGGAGTCTTTGGTTTAATTGGATATAGAGATCGGAAACCTACAGTGGGATCAGGCATTTCCATGCTCCGTCTAAGTATCTTAGGGATTTCAAATCATCACTGCGAACCTAAAAAGAAAATGGGGAACACTTTCCATTATGCTTCTAAGCCTTGGGTTGGAGTTTTGGACTGAAAGTGCACATGTACTGCCAGTTCCCTTTGTAAAGCCAGGTTTGGTGGGGCAGGGGAGGGGTGTTACTACCAGTATCCTTCTCGCATTTACCACATTACGGCAAGTTTTTCTAGATGTAAATACACTTTTTTTCTGAAGTGAGGAGCATTATTTGAGCCACTGATTGTCATAGTTTTTCAAAAAATAATCTCTGGGTCTTTTTTTTTTCTTTTTAAAAATTGTAAGGTTGATGTACAATAGTGTGTTTCAGGGGTACAGCATAGTGATCTGACAATCAAATAAATTACCAAATGATCATGACAAGTCCAGTAACCATCTATGTCTGTACAAATTATTACAGTACTATTGACTATATTCTTTATGCTGTATATTAATTACATCTCCGTGACTTACATAGTTTATAACTGGGAGTTTGTATCTCTCAATCCCCTTCACCTATTTCTCCCAGCCTGTTATCCTACCTCCCTTAAAAAATAATCATTTTTGATTGACTTTATTGTCCTTGTTAAAATTCAATTCAGTGAAATATCCCTGAAAACCAAAGTCCAAATATTGATCAATAAATAATTAGATGGTCGAAGGATTAAAATAAACTGAGGAGACAAAGGACACATGTATTGAATGGGTCCATTTCCACCCGGCAAAGGAGGAGAAATGTACCAGATGGCACACAGCATGTTAGAACTGAGAGGAACCCTAGAATCATTTCTGATGGGAAAAACACACATCAGGGGGCAACATCTCATACCTTGTTAGAGGCAGAGCAGGAGTAGAACCAAGAAATCCTGATTCTGAGGCCCTGTCTGTACATTCTGATGACTTAGTAAGCAGGAGGGACAACAGGGGAAGTCTCTTGTTAGGACCAGACAACGGTGGTTCTGCATGAATGCTGTAGTACGTTTATAGCTACAGAACAGAATACAGACTTCAGATAGAAGGCTGTTTTAAAATAATGTGGGTTTTTTTTCCCATGCTTTCCAATTACACACGTGATGATGAACAGCACCTTCAGAATCATCTTTTAAAATGGTGGCAAATAAACAAATACACACTTATATTACAATACGAATTCTTCTATTTTGGGAGTCAGCCACCAGAGGGCAACACATATTCTCTTTCTCTCTCTCTCCTCTTAAGATGAGCATGTTCCAATCTGTTAGTGAGATAACTTCCTGCTGGGGAGGATCGGGCTCTGTCTGCTTGTTCCCCCTGCCCTTGTGTTCCCTCCTGCCCTCCTCTGCTCTGGTCTGGGCTGTGTCAGAGCATTCCCTCTGGTCTCCTGGTTTCTAGTCTTCCACGGTGCTGCCAGAGAGGTATTTATGACTCCATAGCTTTCCTGTTTAAAATTCTTCAAGGGCATGGTCCCTTCTGGGATCTCGTGACATTTTGTACACGTCTCTATTTTAGCCATTTGTCATGTGAAACTGCGATGATTTATTTACATGACCACCTTCCACATGAGCATTCCCGAGGATGCGATCTTAACTCAATCATTTATTTGTTTTCGGTAGCCTTGACTTCAAACCTGATTAAATGAATAGCCAATCATAACTGAGGAACTCTATCATTCCTATACTATTCTGACACACGCATAGAAGTTCACTTGCTTTCTGTGCCCTGCCTCCGATTCACACGAGACCAAGGAGGGTCTGATTTGCTGCCTCAGTGGGGACACCCCTCGTTATATCCACTTCAGAAGGGCTCTGGCATTCATCATTACTTGAAACATATGTTAACATATTTTAAAATGTGAACACCTTAAGGGGGATTAGAGCAAGAAGGAGACCTGGACCAAGAGTGTGAAGACGCAAGATGCTGGGAGATTTAGGGGGTGGTGGTACAAACACAGTGTCCCAGGGGAGGTTTCCAACAAAACACTGAGACATCACAGTCAAGATAGTGCTGGTCTTGATTGCACCAGTGGTATCCACTCATCGACCACTCTGACACCAGCAGTCTGTTTTGCTAACCCTTGAACAAAACAACTAAGATAAATGGTTGATTTAAAATGTTCCAGTTCTAGGGACAGGGGAATAGCTCAGTGGTAGAGCACATGCGTACCTCCCTCAAAAGAAAAAAATAAAAAAAATAAATAAATATTACCCCCCCAAATATAATTCAAGAATAAAAAGAAATAAGTCTAAATTTATAAAAATTGTGCTAATGACTAATTCTGTAAAATAAATTAGTACATGGGATATAAAAAACAAAGACAAGAAAATAAATGCCCTGACATTACTGAGAAAAAATAAATAAATAAATAAAATGTTCCAGTTCTAGAAATAGACTCACAGACATAGAAAATAAACTGTGCTTACCAGGGGGTAAAGGGTTGGGAGAGAGGGTTAGATTAGAAGTTTGGGATTAACAGACACATATTACTATATATAAAATAGATAAACAATAAGGACCTACTGTATAGCATAGGGAACTGTATTCAATTTCTTGTAATGAGTTGTAGTGGAAAATAAACAGAAAAAAATGTATGTATATGTATAACTGAGTCACTTTGCTGTATACCTGAAATTAACATTGTAAATCAACTACACTTAATTTAAAAAAATAAGAATTGGAAAAAAAAATCATCAGAGAAAAAAACAGTTCTGGTTCTTTTTATGTGGGAACACACACATGATAAAAAAAGAAACTAAAGTGGTCCAAAAGGATAAAATAGAATTTTATTTTACAAAGGACAGCCAAAGATCTCTTATGTTCTCTTTCTTCTTCCTTAGTTTTTGTTTTTCCTCATTGAAAATACTCCCTCCCCCCAGTGATTGAAACTATTTTCAAAGGGATTGGTCTATAATCATCGTAGTTTTATAAGCTTCCTGAACAGAATTTTAAAGAGGTCATATCTAAAATGTGGTCAGTGTTACTTATATTTGTAACTTATATACATATATATATACATATATATAACTTATATATGTGGTTACTTATATTTATACACATCCTTCTCAAATCTGGGTTTACGAAACTCATCAGTACACTCATTGACATCTGTAGGGAGCAGCTGGTATAGGGTGTAGGTTGTAAATTAGCGTGATAGGCAAATCAGATGCCCAGTATTTGCACCAATTAGCTGCAAAATGAAAGCTAGATCGAAACCCTCAAGAGTGTCTTGAGTTTGCAAACTTTTCACATCTTTCTGGCCAATGATGTCCAGGGCGAAAAAGAAAAAATCTGGGATTGAACAAGATGATTATTCTGTTTTGTCTAAACATGGAAACTATGCCTAGACTTCTCTGAGTTTAGAAGAATAGGTGAAAGTTATTGCTGTATCTAAATAAGTCCCAACTGGAGAAGATCTTGAGACAAAAATATTTTCATGGAATGCTGACATTTCAAAGATGTCCTATGAAGAGACCTCTATTTTGGATTTGATGATTACTTAATACCGACTCTATTTTGAAGATGTAAATTTTTAAAGGGTGTTGACAATGTAAATATTTCTTAACGTGATCCCTATTGTATTATTTTTAAAAAGCTGTGGAAATGGAAAAAAGATTCCAGATGACAGGCATACAAAAGCTTTGGGGAAAATCCAGTGTTTCAAAGGCATGTGATACAAAGATTCAAGACAACATATTTTGAGCCACAAACCAAAAGAACCCAATGCATAATGGGATTTTTAAGACAACTTGAGGGTTCCGTGTCACATTGACCTATATGGTTGTCATTCAAGACAAGAATGTTTGGCCTGATGCCATGTGCAGAGAGGCCCCCAGTTAATATTGTTGCTGGGGACAAAACTTTATGGAGAAAAAGGGAATTTTGTGAATGAAGAAAAATAAATTTGTTAGGCAACATGTCCAAATGTCTTAAATAACTTTAGAATATTTTTTGAAATACAGATAACCAATTCTCATAATAACCTGTAATGGAAAATGATCTGACTATATATATTTCTGAATATATATATGTATATATACGTATATATATACATATATATAACTGAATCACTTTGCTGTACACCTGAAAAGTTGTGAATCAACTATTCTTCAATTTAAAAATTAAAAAATAAAGATAGCTGATTAAAATATTTTCTTCAAGTACACAATATGAATTTGAAGTGATGATCTGAGCAAATAATTTAGTTCATTCTGGCCTAAACCATTTCAGATAGAAATAAAAATTGAATTTCAATAACCTTTCATTTACACACAATGTTCAGTGATTCACCTAAACCTGGTAAAAGGATGTGTTCTAGATAATTATTCAGACTCAGTGCGGCATTATTTACTATGATTTCTGAATGCTCACATGTTGACTATTCTTGAAGAAATGGTTCCAAGTTAGATTCTTCCACTGGGATTCCTTTCTTTGAGGGAGCATCTCTTTTGTTCCAGTGTTTACACAATGTTTACATAATGCCTGGCTATTTCTACATTTGAAGTGAGCAAAGTTTGTCGTAGAGGAGTCCAGAATGAGAAAAACAAAGATAGTTTGAAAGGCATACTCCTTTGGACTTTGCACTGGATTTCCTTTTCTGACGATGTCCAGCCGGCCAAACTTTCAACCCTGTTTTGTCTCCTCTAATTTTGTATGGGATGAAGGAACTGAGAAGGTGGTTGACAAAGAGCTGGACTGGAAGTTGGCAGCTAAGTGAAGCAGGGGGACCTCCCCTGCTCAGGGAAGCTGCCTTTCTTTCACCACGAGACGTGGAGCCTCCCTGCAGGCAGATCCTACACAGGGCTGTTTTAATTCTTACTGATGTGGGAAGATTCCCTTCCCCTTGTGGCTTCCACTCCATTGCGTCTTCTCCAAATCTCTCCACTTAGCTTTAGACAAACTTGCAATGATGAGCTGCACAGAACTCCAAAGTTCAGAGTTCACCACCCTACCTGGTGGTGCTGGAATGACAGACAGAACTGCCCTCTGCAAGGGAGGGAGGGAAATCGGCCAAGTGCTAGGCATCAGTTTCCCCACATTGTGGTGTGTGGGCTTTCTCTGGGACAGCCCCTGCCCAGATAGACACATACGCCTCTCTTTACATAGAAAGATGGTAGTCCCCGGACCCAGCACAGACTCATGGAAACAGGCTGAGGAGGAGCATCACATAGCAGGAACTATGAAAAAAACTTGCAGCTTTTCTTTCCTTTCATTTTCTTTTCTTTTTTATTTTCTTTCCTTCCTTCCTTTTTTTCCCCTTCTTTCCTTCCCTCCTTCCTTTTCTTTTTTGCACAGTAGACCTTGCAGAAGCGGAAGTGCTTCCATGGAGAAAAACAATCCTAGCAGATGTGAGGTTGGGAAGTTAGTCAACAATGATTTTATTCACCTTTCAATTACTGAATTAAAAAAATATTTCATGAGGGGCCCCCTTTTGTTGCCAGACCACTGTCTAGGACCTAGGACTCCAGTAATAAAAGACTGAATCCCTGCTGTCATGGAATTTACATGTATATGCATTTATTTACACATATTATTACTTATATATAATAATGCATATATTACTTTGTATAACATATAAATTATATATTTATATATATGTGATATTCCAGTAATAGAGATGGACAATAACCAAGTATTCCATTAAACAAATAAACAGACCACATAAGTTCAACTCATGTTAGATGCTGTGAAATAAAATAAAGCAGCACTGGGGAATAAAGAGTAATGTGTATGTGCTGATTTGATTAGCAGTCAGGGAAGGCTCTCAGGAGGAGGTGACATTTCAACAAAGCACTTGGAATGAGGGATAAACAAGCCATGTGAGTGATTCATCAATAAAACTGGGGAGTCATTTTCTTTTCCACCAGATCAGGATGGAGGTTATCCCAAGAACTGGGACCACAGCCCCACTTGTGGAATTACAGAGAGACCAAGGAATTAGATATCCTCTGCAGCCACACAGGTTGTGGGGGGGACCAATGTCACAGCTGTGGCTGGGCTGGGAGGGCTGGGTCTGAGATGGTGTGAAGGGGTAGCAATGTCTCAGTTTCCCATGGAGCTGCAGCCCAGTCTGCAAGCTGGGCTGGGGGTATCAGGAGCATAGCTGACCCTGGACAGCCAGGGCATGAGTTCCAGCACCGTCACTCACCAGCTGGGTGGCCTGGGCACATTATCTAACATCTCTCTGCATTGATTTCTTTATCTGGAGAATGGGGTTAAAGCAGATCCCTCTGTTACAAGGTCACTGTTAGGATTAACTGAGCTAATATATATATAGGGTCCTTAAGAAAGGGCCCAGCACATAATAAATTCTGTAGACATGTTGGCTGCTATTAAAGTATCATCCTCCTTCCAGACCCAGTCCTCTCCCCACTTTCCCACACTTGTACTCAAGAGGTTGATTAAGGAGCACCTACTGTAAAATCATTCTCTTAGGTGCTGTCTTAGCAACTGTCACTTCCCCCATCACTGACAGCATGAGACTGTGACTCTGAGAGTTCTGAGTACCTCGTCCCACTGCACCCACAACTGCAATCAGAGTTTATTGACGGAGGCATGTTCTTTGCTTTCTGGTTTACAATCCATTTGAAGGGAAGGCTGAAGATGACATTGAACACACATAGAACCACAGAGCCAACAGTTCAATGAGTCTCTCCAGTGAGTGGGTTTCTAGGAAGATTTGGCCCAAATTTAGCTCAAGTGCAGAAGACAGGGAGTGTTGAGAGCAGGGGCTGAGGAAACTAGCAGGGGTCCAGGCACGAAGGCCTTTGTAGGTGAGATGAAAGAGTTTGGAGTCATTGGAGCACAGCAGGTGACAAGGGTTTTAAGCAATGGAGATTGGCTTTCCTTAAAGCCAACCACGACCAAACAATGACACACAGCTTATCGGCAGAGTCTGACCCTGAGGAGCTTCTTTTCCTCCATGGTATTGTATTGGGAAGCCTCAGTGTTCAGACTCACTCAGAATTGTCACAGTCCAGCTCTGCCCCTCGCCAGCTGTGCGACCTTATACAAGTTGGCTCAGTCCTCCAAACATCAATATTGTCACAGGGATAACAGGAGCAGTAATGGAAACTGCTTCTCCGGCTTTGTGAGAATTAAAGAGGGTGATAAAGCACAGGGACTGGAACAGAATATGGAAGTGAACTATGATGACAGTGGTCTGTAACAGTAACAGGAGTCGTAATAATAGGAGGGCTACAGAAGCTCTTTTAACATGACAACACAAAGGGGCTGCCCACAAGATGACTACCCTGGAAGTTGTGAAAAGGCCTCTCATTGTGCAGATGCCTTTTCCTGACGGCAGACCCCTGAGGGTGTCTCCTTCCCTTTGTCCCTCCTTTACGTCCCCAGACTTGATGCCCATTTAGCAGGAAGTTCATGGAGCTGAAGGATCCCTTTACTAGGGCAAAAAGAAGTGGGAACAGGAGGGGATAGAGAAGAGGAAGAAAAGGATGAGGGATCTGGGAGTGTATAAGAGGAGATCAGAAGTCCAGAGAAAAAGAGGCTTTTCTTCTGACTGGCAGGGGTTAGCCGAGCTCCCCCCACATCACACAGCATGCATATGTGTTTGCATGTGTCTGCGTGTCCACACACACACACACACACAGCCAAGTGAAAAAGCATGGGGAGGGGAAGCTTGTAGGAATTGATAAAAAATAACGTATCCTCAGACCCCCTACCTCCTCTAGTGGACAAGGTACTAGAATAAAACACATTTTAAATTGAACTTGAAAATCATTTCCCACATTTTCCTGTCCCCCCATCAGTGTGAGCCTCTGGGCTAGTGCCACACCTTTCCCCTCCACTCTCCTGCACCCCAGGGGTGTCGAGCTCAGGTATGTTATTATTAACATGGCAGTAATTATTTTGATGTGGATGCAAGAATCCCCCCATTGAAGTCCCTGGGAGATCTGGATTTCCTTGGTGGATCAAAGGGTAGACCCAAGGTGTGAAAAATGGAGGTCAACTTGGGGTTAATCCTCCCTGGAAATGTGTTTCTATATTTGAAATCAACCTTCTTGAAATAATGATTAGAAAAGGCAGTCATTCTTAGATATTGTCACCCTCCCCCAGACTCTATCTTTCCTCAAGTCTCCCTCCCCCAGCACTCCCCCTACCATGAGGCCATTAATCTCTTACCTCTGCTATATAGATTTGAATCCCTTTTAAAAGAGATTGGCACAGATAAAGATTATTGAAACTAGTTCAGCTTTTTTCTCCACCAGGAACAAGAGAACAATATGCTTTCGCCTCATGTCCATTTCAGAGCGACGTGATTGTGCAGAATCCTGGCTTTGACACCATTCCCAGTCGGCTGTGTATATGGAGAGCAAGCAGGAGCCACTCACAGAGACCTGGGTAGCAACTGGCTCTGCACTCAGCTGTCAGGGTCAATGCTCCCTTCTTTCCAAATTCCCAGCCAACAGGTCCCAAACTGTTGAGATGAGCTGTGCATGTGGTGGAAATTAAATGGAAAGTAAAAAGTAGCAGACACCATTGTTTCCAGGCACTCCATAGTTCATTAAGCTGTAGCCTGAAACCTAGTATATTGAGGGGAGGAAAGGGAGTGTGGGGCTCACAGGAGGGCTTTGCTGGGGGGGGGGGCATGGTGGGTTCAGAAATAGTTGGGGGTCCTGGTGTGAAAGTTAAAAAATAAACAAGTTTTGACAAAAACAAGAATATATATATAATATGTATGCATATATTATATACATATATATTAGAATGAGTGCTGAACTCCACTTGAATTTGGTGTAACATTCTGTTTCTATTACTCAAATTGATTTCATTTTCAATATTGGTTTTAAAGGCTGAAGGGTTTATACGTTTGGATGATTCCGTGATGACAATCTTTACTGAGGACCCAGTGACTGCTGTGACGATGAGCCCAAGGGCTGTCCCAGCTGAAGATGATTTTCCTGCAACAGCCCCTGGAAACACCTCATGTTTAGAAGACAGAGGCAATTAAACTCTGCTTCAAGTATTTGCATGGAGAGCATCTAAAAGTGCGGAGGCAACTTGGATACACAGCAACCAGACTACTCTAGAATAAGAGATGACTTCTGGATTAATGTCAGCTTAATAAACTATGGAGTGCCTGGAAACAATGGTGTCTGCTACTTTTTAATGCAGCAACACTTGAACCAACCATTTGTGGTATCCTTAAAGAATGGTTAATTTTCCACCCACCTGAATTAGCCTGCTAGCTTTCTCCTGCTCTCTGTTCTCCTCTTCTTTCTTACTCGCTGAGCCTGAGACCTTGCAGCGGGGGGTGGCCACGTGACCAAAACAGGTCAGCGATTTGCAAGTGGGAGTGAGGTGCACAACTTCCCCCTTTGACCTTCTCTTGCCCTCTGCTCTGCAACCTGAAAGGCAGGCATGATAGAGCAACCAACATGAACCATGAGATGGAAACTGTGTGGAGGATGGCAGTGCACAGGAAAGAGAATTTGGATCCTTGATGATTGTGTGGTCTCCATTCTGGCCCTGGATTGCCTTCCTGGACATTTATGTGAAAGAGAAATAACCTACCAGCTTTTTAAAGCCATAGTTGTTTTGATCTCTCTTTTACAGCAGCCAAACCCATACCCTAACCCACATATTCATCTCTTAGGTTTACGATGGATGCAAACTACAGCTACTCCTTTGACTCTAAGGAAGAGACTGCCCTCTCTTGCCTTGCCTTTTCAGCACATAGTACCTGTGTGTTCTTATGGAAATTTCAACACAAGTGCTAGGTTTTAATGTCATGCTATTTCAGTGTTATTTGATTTCTATAGTATCTGGGCAGCCAGTCACCAATAGAAAGCTATGTTTCTCTTCTTCTGTGATGAACCAGATGACCGTATGGATTCATCTTCAGATGTTTGTTGAGTGTCTATTTTAAACTAGACTGACTCTTGGATTTATCAGACACAGTGCACCACAAGCAAAGAAAATGCTATTTTTGTATTGACAAGTACTTTAGTTGATTGAGAGGGAATTTCTAGGAGGAAAAGATAGATGGTCTCAAGCAAGATTTTAAAATCCCTTTCCAAATTTCTCAAATTTCCATTTGTAAGCTTAGCTTACTGTAGTATAGACATGCAAGGAACATAGTCACCCACCAGAAAGGTGCTTCATTCAGAATTTCAGCTTTATGTGAACCATTAGAAAAATAACTAAAATTTCCTTTGTGTTCATGTACCCAGAAGGACACGAGGGCTTTACGTGGATTAGCTCATGAAGTCCTCACAATATGAGGTGCGTAGCACTGCTTGCTATTGTCTCCATTTTGCAGATGAGAAAATTGACATTCAGAGAGGCTGAGTAACTTGGGAAAGTTTACTCAACTAGTGGTGGCACAGTTGGCACTGGAATCTTGGTCTGACTTCTAGACTCCAAACTCTTAACCCAACTTTATTCTGCGTATTTATACAAATGCTTATAACCAATGGATTTGTGTGTGTGTGTGTTCCTAGTAGCTTTTATCCTCTGGTTCATCTATCCTGATGCTATTTTTACATAGCACTTATAAATGTCTTATTGTTAATGTAAAGAAGTTCACAGGCAAGAAGCTGAGAAAAAATTCTAAGAGCAGAATGGTTACATCAATGTTGCCAACGTACAGAAATATTTGTCTTTGTTTCTGACAGTGGGGGATAATCGGTAGCAATGAGAGAGGTTTAATAGCAATTAACCTCTTATTAAAACTAAATGACATCATTATATAGCAAATGCTATTTTTTTCCTAAACCAATATATTAAAAATTAACATTGTGTTGTCATTCCTGTGCTCCTTCTACTGATGAGAACATTTTTAGAACCCTCATTTCTAAGTAGAAAAAGCCTTCAATGACTATGCTAATCAAATATTCTCTATGGGTCAAATATTGGTCTTTCTAAAGTATCCTTTTGGAACATTAGTACTCAGGAACAAGACTAGTGAATAAAGTAAGTGTATAAGCTAGAGAATTCTATTTTATTCCGTGAATGAAATATAAGTCTAAAGTAATGAGCCTAATTTTCTTATGTGTGAATGGCTCTGAGGGCATGGTTCCATAACGGTTTTTAGTATGACATTAACAATAGAATAATTGTATAGTTTTTTTGATAACTACTTCAAAAGAATCATTGGGACACAATGGACCTTTGGGAAGATGATTTTTCAAAAGTAAATTGCAGAAGATTTCATTGACAGTATAACTGGAGAAACTGACAGCTTCCTCTCTGGTTAAAATTCTTCCAGCAACCAAATTGCTTATCTGTTTGTGTCCCAATTGGTGACTGAATAACCAGTAGATACCTGCCCTTTGTCTAGTTCTCTATCTTAGACTTAAAAAGAAAAAAAAAAATCAGCGATCTTCACAGGAAGGCTCTGTGAGTCCTGAAACATTACTGGTTTTCCTGTTTAATTCTCCTGTGTTCTGAGAAACATGTGATATTTAAAACTTAGTGATAAAGGGATGTGACAAGCACTGAAGAGGTGACAGGAGCTCAGTTCTCAAAGAGAGTCTGCAAGATTTTTGTTACTCTCATTCCAAGTGTGTGACAAGGGCACTTTCTGCCCATGTTAATATCCAAGACCAACAGATGACAGCCTGAGAGGATTGAGTCTGATAAGAACCAAGTTGTTTGCTCAGAGCCATCTGCCAGCTGAAGTGTGTTGATAAGCACTCCATAAATTGTAACATGAACAACCCATCCTCCAGGTTTAGAGGGGAGCCTGCTACTCCAACTGCACAGATAACAGTCTCAGGTTCTCAAGTTCAGAGGAAAAAGGTTATAAACAAGTTCCTTCTGTCTCCTTGAGTGAGCTGCTCTGCTCAGGGAACTGACTGAACACTGACCGTGGTCACCCTAATCACTCCTGGTTTCTGCAAATCACTCTCCCTTAGGGTGAAAACCAACTGTGCACACCCTTTCCATAGCAGTGTCACGTGGAGACCATCAATCACCGTTCTTAGTGTCGGAGGATCCTTTGGTTAGTGGCGTGACTTCCTGAGCAGGGCTTCTCACCATCGGCAGGATTTATGCCTCATTATTCTCTTGGCTAAAGAGTGCCTCAGATTTCATAAGGTTTTCCTCTTCCCACAGGATGAGGAGGAAGAGGACGACTCCCACTCTGTGTTGTGCTTTATTTTTTCCTTTGAATTGTGAGTGATCTCTGCTTTTTGCCCTCTCTAGCCATCACTGTAATTGATGGGCTTCTAGATTTATTGGTGCAATTAAGGTTCTGTCTACATTGACATTAACTGGTGAGTTCGGCCTGGTTCCTGATAAAAGGAGTAAATTGGGTGGTGGAAAAAAAAAAAAAGGATCTGATTGCTGATCATTTGAATAGAACCTGTCAGAGTAGCCCCTGAACTGTGAATGAATAACCCACGGAATATTTGGTGACAGCATTATGGACAGAAAATCTGGAACCTTTTCAAAATATCTTCTTGATGTGATGTCTTCTTAGCCACATATTGCTATGACATAGTGATTCTAGTCTCGTTTCTGCCAAGTCGATGTTCTAGTGTAGCTACCTGTCTATTTTTGTTCTCTGTTAACCTGCTATGGGGGTTAGAAAAAGGTGGGTTTGGGGAGGTCAGTCATAACAACCCCTTTTTATGAGTGTGTAGTCACCCAGGGTATTCAGATCTGATGTGATAGTCTCGCCAACCTTAGGGAACCATTTAGGTTACTAGATTGGGAAAGTAATTGATTTAAAACCAGCACAAATGCCACAGCAGACACTGTAGGTAGCCTATCAACTTATTTCCCTAGCCTCCTACACTCACATAACCATAATATGTTGAGGTGTTTGGTGGTGATGTGCTTGGTGGGTACTTCCAGTGTTAGGAGTGAATGTTCACATGGCAAGTCCACTTCCCTTGCCCACTCCAAGTTTATACAGATTTGGGTTTGTAGCACTAGTCAAAGAGAGGGGAGGGGGAAATGGCTGGGAAGACTTTGAGAAAGTTTTCTGCTTTATGAAAAGTCAATGGGGGAGGAATAACCATCTTTTTCTGCCTCTAGATGAGCGTCTGTGATGAGGTGACTTTGGAAGTGGTTATAGCCGTCTTGCCACCTTTGGTGGGAAAAGAAGCAGGAGTTGTGGTTCCAGCAAGCTGAGGACAGCAGAGCAGAAAGTTAAAAGAAATACATGCATTGAAGCGGTGAGTTGTCCAGGAACCATGTTGCCTTTGGCTTTTTTTTTTAATTTAAAAATTATTGGGTTTCCCCCCACCACATTCTAAGGTGAATTAAATGGTGGCCATTGACAAAATATGTTGTCAGTTAATTGAGTATTTTTAATTTAAAAAACATGTTTACTAAAATAGGGTTTATTTTTAAAAGAAGACAATGGATGTACCACCTGGTTTTGGCAATTGCCTATCATGTCCAAAGGGCTCCCAATCAGTTATGAAACATGTATTAGGTCCCTAGGACTGACCTAGGCACTGAAAACATGAGTTGCTTAAGAAAAACCTTGTCTGAAAACAAAAATTTTGATTCTGTAGCTTAAGCCTGTTTCATGGACAAAAGCCATGCTTATACAAATAAAGTTACCAGCTCTTGATGAAACAGAGTAAAATATTTAGCTCTGGTTGGAAGTGCATATGAAATTTTGAGTGATACAATGAGATTCTAGAGAAAGTGGGGATCAATGTTGCCAATATTTTATGCAGTCTGTTATGGTGAAGCTATAGTTTTAATTCCAGTTCACTATGGTTGTTCAGTAGAGACAGTCTGAGATAGTTATCTGAAGATAAGCTGTCCTTCCGCTTCATGTAACAGCAACAATGCCATTACTAGTATCCCTAATAAGCTGAGTATTATTGCAGTGGTCAATGAAACACTGAGTAGGCTGAACTATCATTAAGTTATTTAACTGAGATGCATTACAGACTTGAATCAGTTACTGTTTCTTACATTTCAATGAGGATTCATAGTTTTAGTTTCCCAAGATTTTTCTGTAGGAGCACAATTGACAATCAACAAAGTAAGATCCTAAGAAATGGAAAGATTGGGTTGAAAGCATAAGTAGGTTTCATTTCATACCCTCATACGTGTACTTGGCTTTAACGATCTCTCTCTCAAAAGGTATATGTTATGGCTTCTTAAATGTGGATCAGTTCTGAGTGGTCCTGGGCCATCTTTGTTCATTTTTTGTGTGTATTGATTCAGTATCATCTCTGTCTCTGTCTCTCTCTCTCTCAAGATTTGTATAAACTGCAGAAACCTACAAGGAAATAAATGTTTTGCCTGAGCTGGAGGACAGAAAAAACTATTTTGCCTATAATTGATGAGGTTTTTCAGCTCCTAAAATGAGGACACCTGTGATTTAGGAGCGATCTTGGGATGAGGTCCTTTTATAGACTGTGGAACTCCTGCAGCTAAGGAAACTTTCCTTAGTTAAACACAAGATTGGAAAGTTCAGTGGCTTTGGGAAAGACTATTATGGAGTGGCTTTATTCCTTCTTGGTTTGCAACAGAGGTGTCCTGAGGAGATCCTGTGAGACTGAATTTGATTTTTTTTTTTTTTTTTGGCTTATCAAAAGGGAACAGAGAAATCTCTGAAGGGGAGATTCACACCCAGCCTTTTAGTAATTTTCCAGCAGGCTACACTGGACTCTGGTCATAAATCTCAATAGAAAGTGGTTTCCTTCCCTCTGCTGTCAGCCGGCCACATTTACTCAGACCATTAAGAGGTGGAAAGCATCCCCAAATCTTCCCTGCCCCCGTCTTCTGAATCACATGGTTTCAGACAGCAGGAGAGCATACAGCTGACAATCCCTGTTTTCTCTTGCGTAGGACAAACCTCCCTTTGATCTCGACCCTTGACTTTATAGCAGCCAGCCACATCCCAGAAGGACGAAGCAGGACAGAGCTGGGATGAGTTGTATTTATTCTAGAGGACCCCAAACAGGCAGGGAGAATGTTCAGACACAAAAGGGTATGCCACAGAGCAGCCTGGAGCAGAAGCCTGGAAAATGTAGGAAAGGAAAAGAGACACTGTTGAGCAGTGTGAAAATCCCAAAGTGTCATCTCTCATAGGGACCAGAAACACCATCACGAAGAATGTACAACCCAAGATGAATTATTTTTATGAGATTGTGTGACAGCTAGGAAAAGGGTGGATGGGAATCAAAGGATTTGCCTCTTTCCTTGGCAAGGTTTCTAGTCCCTGATTGCCTGCTTGTTGTGATAACTGGACAGGGTTCGTGTTTTAGTCCTTACAGAGCCAACACCAACACTGTGCTGAGGGATGCGCTTTAGATAGTGCCTTCTCCCAAACAGCTGCCTCCTGTCTTGTTTAGAGAGCATCACCTTATATAAATTAACAGGAAAAATCTCTCTGTCTCCTGGAGCAAAGGGTAGCCCTGTAACCTCCTTCTTGTGCAGTGGAACTGAAGTCATCTGCTTGTGCACCAAAGGGCCTGGCTCCTGGCCCTCAGCCAGCCATCCCTTCACTGGAGAGTGAGACTACCTTCTCTTTGAGGGACACCGATGGGGGCACATTTTGCTTTCAGATCAGGTCAGGGCTGTTAAGTTTGTTTTCTCTGTGACAGTACTCAAATGGCAAGTACCTGATTCTAGCTAAGTAAATCTTTGGAAAACACTTTCTATCATGGGAAGGTAATGTGCAGGCTTTATGCCTCCCATCACTGACCACTGATGTAAATTTGGAGACCTTTCCATTACGTTGAGTGAAACAAGTCAGACAGAGAAAGACAAATACTGCATGATATCACTTCTATGTGAACTCTAAAAAAAAAAAGAAACTAGTGGATATAACAAAAAGCAAACTCACAGATATGGAGAACAAACTAGGGGTTGCTAGTGAGTGGGAGGCACAAACTACCAAGCCTACGAGGATGCATTATACAACACAGGGAATATAGCCAATAGTGTGGAGTGTAAACTTTAAAAATTGTATAAAAATTAAAATTTAAACAATTAAAAATAAATATTTGGAGACTCTTCAAAAAACCTTGGATTTTGATCTTTTCTTTGATCTAATTTGATTGGGCGAGCCTTTTCCTGTGACTGAACAGATGACACCACAAGTAGACCTGAAGGAATTTTTCCCCCATGTTTCTCCATCTTGAATGAGGAAAATGCAAATTGTTGGACTAGGAGAAAGTTGGCTTGAGTCGGAACTGAACATGAGTGATTCACCTTCAATGACTCACTGAAATAAATGTTTCCTATAAAAGAAACTCCTTCAAGAGTTACTGGAGGATTACTGATGAAATTTTGTCATTTTGTTGAGTAGTTTTTAATATTCTCTATTATTTAAGTTATTTGATCATTGCCTTTTTCTTTGAGTACTACAGAGAAATATACCTCTGTAAATACATCTAATATTTAATTTAATAAAATAAATAATATTTAGGTGGTGTTGAGGGGTCCCTTTTCCTCAAGCCTTGATAACCAGAAAGAAAAAGTCTTACAAACCCAGTCCTCATTGCATCTTCACTGTAGACAATTTCCCTGCTTTCAGTAAAAGTATTTGGCTATGAAGAAATCACTATACATACACACTAGAAAGTCTGATATGTTCCACAAGAAAAGATCATTACCTTTATAAATGTATTGATTGTGAGTTTAATTAAGTAGCAAGAACCCACAAGCTGTTTACTTTTTTATACTGTCCCTTGTATGTATTTATCATAATAGCACATACTCTCTGTGGAACATTGAAAAATTCAGAAAATAACAAGAAAAATATAAATATCCCTAACAATCCTAATTTCCAAAGATAAGCACTACTAAAATTTTGGTATACTCCCTTTTAGTCTTTATATATCTCTATAAAAATATAGATATAATATATCTGCATCACATATATTATATGCATTATGTTAATTGCACATTAATACGTAATATGGTATATGCATATATAATATTAATGCATTACATTCATTACATGTATCATATATATGATAGCGTCATATATATTATATGTATTTACATATAATTAAAAAATTTAGCCCTTACCTTTTATACAATTTTGTGTCCTATTGTTGTCATAACCTTGTAGTGCTTTTAAATTATTTAATTTTCAAGAACCTTTTGGGCAATATGATTGCATGAGGTCAGGTGATAACATACCTATCTCCTAGTAGGTTGGTCCACATTGTTTCTACTGCTTTATTCTGGATTAATGTTTAACTGTGTTTTCCCATCAATTATTTCCACATATGCATCAAGATTTCTTCACCTACTGCTATTACTTTACTCATCTTTACTTCCTGTTTCTTGAACCTTGAAGACCCATGGGCTTATACCAACTGCTCTCCAATCCTTAGTAACCTCCAGGAAATCTAGTAAGTGTTTCAAAAGTTCACTTATTATTTCCTTTCTTTCACTCACATGAACAACATGGTATCTAGCTTCTGGGATGTTTAAGTGCAGTTGAATATTTTGGAGCTAATTCTGTTATTAGAGTGGTCACCTCTCTAAAGTGTCCCCCAGCTGGGAAAGATCATCTTTGTCTTTTTGTCTATAAAAAGACAGCAGAAAATGAAACATCTGACCAAGCTGTTCTATATCATAAACACTTTTATTATATATATATATTTTATAGAATTTGAGAAATTTTCCTTTCCAGATTGCCTTATTTCAAAGTTAAATTATCTGGATTGAAAAATAAAAATTCACTCTACTGTACAGATTTGGAGATTTAAAAAAGAAATTTTCCAGAGATTTCAAGATATTTGTGGAATTCATCTGAATAATTTGAAGAAATAAAACAGTTGAATTTTGCATACTTTCTTCCAATGCACTGTCACCATATTGATGTAATTGTTTCCCTTTTTATCTTGAATTTTTTTCCTGAAGATATTTTTATCCTCATGCTGTTTTTGTGGTTATGAAGCAGAGATGCCCTAAGAATGTCATTTCCCAGTGTCCAAAGTAGCTTATACTTTCTTCTCTCATCATGGAAATCCTGTCTGCTGGCTGGACTACTTCAGTGTCTTTTAGTTTCAGATTGGATTGTGTAAGGGGCATTGTAAGGGAATCTGATGCTAAACAGATTGAAGGGGTGATCCTGCCACTTGTGGCGTATGAATCCAGTCACAGTTGCTTTCCTGACCAGCCAGTCTGGGAACAGCCAGACCAAAGGGGTTATGGAGAGAGCTCATTCCAGGAAATGCCATCTGGCTGAAGTCCTGCTGAAACCACCAGTCTAGGAGTCAGAAGACTTAAAATAATGGTTCTGTCATTTCATGGTGCAGCATTGGGCAAAACAATAACTTTCCTGAGATTTAATTTTCTCATCTGTAAAATGGGACGATACCATCATGCCTACCTCACAGAGTTCTGTTGACAATTCAATGAGAAGATGAGTATAAAGGTACTTTGTAAAGCATAAAACACTAAACAATTCTGGAGTAAAAGTTATTGTCACATAAAGTGTGAGGGTGAAAGTGACCATAAGAACGCACACCCTACATGTGGACAAACTAGATGTCTATTGTGTAAGTTACAATTTGTATTCTGTAAATTACATTTATATTATGAAAAGGTATGTTGTTTAATTGCCTGAATAGTAGTTGTTCATGCAGGTAGTCTGAGATATATTGATATAAGCCTGGATCTGTAAAGACTCATTCATTTGCAAAGCATCTTTGAGAAGAAAAACAGCTAATATAATACAGATATAAGGATGAACAATTTATTGATGATGAATCTTAATTAGAAGACAGACTCAGGAGTCAGGTGGGTGTATTGGAAATCATTCCCCTTTGTTGTGGGGGGAAGTTGTTGTCTTGGGTCTGTAGCCACATGGGTTTGCTAGGGCTTCACTTGAAATTAGGTGTACTTTTTTATAGAGCTACTGACACAGCTCCACAACCACAGACCTCCCACACAAGGTAGACTGCTTCACCTTATCAGAGGGCAGGTCAGAACACAAGTCTCTAGAGAGAAAAGAAGAGCATAGGGTGGAATCTTTAGTTCCTTCTTCCAGAAGCACTGGTAAGAGTCTTCATTCAAGTGAGAAGAAAGTGGGGGACAGAGAAAAGAAAAGAGATGGCATCTCTATGCTTATAGTCTTTTAGTAGGTGATCTCTGCCCAGATGAGAAATGTGAACCAATGTTTGTCACAAGTATGTGTGCACTCTTTTCTCATGGAAAAGAATGAAAAAAAGATGGGGCAGCAGACCAGGGGTGTTCCTCTGATGGAGTTCTCTCCACACAGAAACAAGTAGAGTAGGGAAGAAGAGTTCCATCTAATGGAAGTTCAGTTGGTACCTCATCTCAATGCAATGGTTTGGAATATTCCTCAAGTTATAATCACCAGCTCAATGTTGAACCAGTAGAGAACCATAAGCTGTTAGAGATAGAAGGTCATTTTGAAATTAACTGTGAGCGTTAGCTTCTTTTCACTGCAGCTAAATTGCATTATAAAGTTTGTGACTGACCTCATGACGGAAAACATTTCCCTAACTTCATATAGCTAAAAAGAATTTCCTTGACCATTTCTTAGCATAATTTGTATGTCACTTTCCACATTAACATTTAACAATTCTTCATTTTGTGAGGGATCCTAACATTAACAGAAGTGAAATCAGATGATAGATTGTGTCTGGAGTCCATGAGGCCATTCAGTTAATAGCTGTTGAAATTAAGGGAGTTCATAATTCTGTATTTTATGAAGGAAGCCTCCCAAACTGTAATTTCCTTAATCAAACAATGGTTATATGGAGAGCCAATGCCTTTTCTGTGATTTTATAGTTTTTTTTTCCCTAAAAGTCACTTAATATAACCTTTAAACTTGAAGTTCTTAAGAGACTCACTGGAGTCATATGAACTCATTCCTCCTATTCTGAAAGATATATTATTCCAAATGGGGCCTATGAAATAATGACCTAATAATGTCTGAATGTTACACACAATGCTCTGGACAAAACTCTGCCATCCTGACTGCCCTTGGTTGAGGGAAGACCTCTTTAAGGGCTCCAGGAACTTATCTGAGCTGTTCAAAGGAAGAGCCATGCCTCATACTTGGTTTCTCATAATTGCAAAAGGAACATGCACAGAATGATTGAATAGTTTGTTTGGCTGTTGGAAGTTAAGTGAATCCTCTGCCCTGGAGGAAAGGAAGAGGGAAGGAAATGAACAGAGAAATCAAAGAGAGGAAGAAGTTGTCAAGATGAGAAATGGAACAGAAAGAAGTTGAGGTGGTTTGGAAACACATCTGCATGCTCTTTGACGCTCCTCCCATTGAGGGGCTGAAACACCACCTCTCTGTAGGTTCAGACTTTTCTACTTCTTGCTAATCACCTTCACTTAGTTTCTGACATCTGCTCTTTATTTCTCCTGTAGAGGTTACCGGAATGTAGTCTCTCTAACATGCAACTCTGATTACACTATTCTCTGGCTCAAACATTCACTATCCCCCATTATTTTCTGGACCCAGTTAGGGTGGTATGTTGCCATTACAGCTGTTGGCAACCTCTGCTTCCACCCCAATGACCAAAGTCATTCCCCACATGGATCCTGTTCATTTTTGCCCCCTGCCTTAGTTCATACTGTGCCTTCAGAGCAGAGTGGGGGTATTCCACACCACTTCTCTTCCTGCCAAAGTCTTAGGTGTCTTTTGACTGCCAATGTCTTTTTCCTACAACAAATTTCTGACTCCCCCCAATAAACTCTTTCCTTTTAATGTGAAGCCTAAAACACTGTCAAAAAATGTGTCTTTAAAATAAGATCATATCCTGACTTGTACTTTGTGTATTTTGTATACTTATCCTCACCTTCCTCTGACCGTGTGTGAGGTTTTTGAGGGCACAAAGAGGGCTTTACTTCTATTTCCATCTTAGGAAGGCTCTGGTAGAATGCATAGCACCCAGTACTCAAAAATTATTCCTTAAATGAAACTCTCCCTTTCTCTTTTGGTACTTTATGAAACTGCCAATGTCCTTGGAGAACCTTAATTTCTGCCTTTCTTTACTTTTAAAGGTGATGTTCATGAAATATGTTATTTCATTAAAAAAATAATTTAACATGAAATTTATTGTTCCTCAATATAATATATGCATAGTTCAAAGGCTAAGTAAGCTTATAACAAAATAGTGAGTGGTCCTTTGTCTCTACCTCCATTTTTTTTCTCTCCCCAGACCACTTCACAGAAGCAAATACTTTCAACTTTTAGCTGTTTCATATGGTTTTTAACAAGAAGTACTATTGGACTCCAGTCCCCTTTGATATAGCCATATGTATATAATCCTGTAGTACTGTGTGTGACCTTAAGAAATGACTTTAAAAGATAACAAAATCTGTATTAAAACAAAGAATTTGAAAACTATAGAAAAGTTACCTCTGATTTTCTTTGGGATAAGCTGGAGCCCTGAAAAGGTAGATTCAGGTGAATGTCTTTGTGTCCTGACCTCAGTACAATGATAGTATGCAAAAGTTGCTTACTGTACCTTTCCAGACTGCTTTCCCCAAAATTTACACCAAATTACACCAAAGGAATGACTCCAATGGAAAAATGTGTCTCCTCATAAAATAATGATTATAAGGTATGTGTGAGGAATGATTTAACAGGCTCAGATATCCTGAGATTATAGCCATGAGCTCTAAGTCAACTCTGAATAAAATTTTAGAGTGAACTATTAAAAGAATGACTCATGGGCTCTCCAATAAGGAATTAGTCTTCACCAGCATCAGTTCCCTAAGAACAAGGTAATCCTGTACTTTGAAATCCTCAAAGTGCTTAAGATGGCACACGTTGAACTAACTTCTTTCAGTAGCAGGGTCTGTGGGCTTCCAGCTCAGGGAATGGGACAGCATTTTCAGAACTTCTCAAGGTGTTTAATGGCATTGCTTATGATATACTCATAGATGGAATGGAGGAAGCTGCTGAAATACAACCCTAATGAGAGAGAGATGGTTTCTATAATATGGAACTTAAAGTCGAGTGGAAGGCATATGAATATCATTTTCAGCCTAAAGTGAAGATTCTCTAAGCAGAAGTACATAACTTCCCCCAAAGAAAGGACTGCTTGTGACCCTGGAGAAAGATATCTGATGGTTGGATGGACAATTGCTAGGGAAGGTGTAGAGGTGACTTGAGCATTGGATGTGTCTTGAAATTCAACATTCTTTAAGTTTTTTTTTAATCCTTTGGGTCTGGGATTCCTGCTATAGCTAAAGGCATGGTTGGCTGAGATATGTCTCCAGTTCCCAAATACAGCTGATGCCGCATAACCCAGCCAGGTAATCATGGGTAGGCCATCACCTATATTGAAAAAAAAAAAAAAAAAGAGTGACAATGGATATGAGAAAAACAGTCTCAACCATAGTAAGAGCCTAACAAAACACATGTCCTGTTAAGGGTGACTCAACATTTCATCACACTGAGGCCAGGAAAATTTGTGTGTGTCAAAGTCATCTTCCTGGGAAGATGGGTGACTCCTGGGTGAGTCACCTGGATGGGCAGCCAGGGATGAGGCAGCACAATTCATACAGGCTATCACATTATGCTAACATCATAGGCTGGCCAAGGTGGTCTTACCTGAGGCTTAAAGGATGGACTCAGAGGCTGTAAAACAGTGACTCCAAGACACAGTGACTCCAAGACACAGTGACTCAGTGACCCAGAAGGAATGAGGATTTCCTGTTAAGTCAGGACTCTGAGCCAAAGCTGACCACCCACTGTCATCAGACTCCCCTGGGGAATAAACAACGTTCTCTGCCTCAGAACCATTGAAGCAGCAGCCAGGACCCTTGGCCTCAGAGCTTCTGCCTGTTGCTCTCCAGATGCCTGGGGAGGAAACAGTTGCCCTGAACTTTGAACGTGGCTAATAGTGTTCTCATGACTTTCTCACTAAAGCCCTGCCTCATCACCCACCCTGATTAGGACTGGAAGTTGGGAGTCTGGATGGCTGGCTTCCTGCAGGCGAGGCTGGGAGGCTGAGCTACAGCCAGCAATTCGTGGAGGTCACTAGGTTGGTGTTCTCCTCTGTGTTTTCCTGTCCCTTGAAGCAGCATTCTCAATAAATAGCTCTTTCCTCTAACAAACCAAGACATGAAAAATACTTCTGGGGTCCCACTTGCTGCTTGCCGGATTCTATTTTCTGCATCCTTTTCTTGCATTCTCTCTGATTTCTGTCCTTCTTGAGGGGTGTATCATCGTGACTAATAGGACTGGGGCAAGGAGGCCACAAGGTTCCTACTATTCCATTTTGGGAATGGTCTTAGTTACAGGATATCATCTGTGTTTGGAAAGATTCTTTTTTTCTTAAAGGTCTTTTCCTTGCAGCAATCAAGATTTTAAAAATTCCACAGAGAAATATTTCCATTCCTGGTCATGCTTGATACCATGCATCACTTAGAACTGGATGAACATAATTAAAACAAGCAGGGGATTCAAATACACGTAGAAATCTCAAGATTTCTGAATGCCAGCACAGGAATATAAAGTTGGTGATTCTCATTAGTGATGCCTCTGTTCTGTTTTTCCAGGCTTACTGACTCAATCAAGGGCTACATACATCCATGCAACTAACAGGCATGCATGTATTCCTCTAATGTGCAATTCTCTAGAGACAGATCCCTGGATTTCTGATGATGATGATTTCCTTAGGACAAGCAAACATAAGATGCTTGGAGGGAAAGAAAAATTCCTAAAATGTAAATAACATTTTGAATACCAGGCTGGCTGCTGCATGATTAGAAATCATTCTGTTTTCTTGTTTATTCTAAGTTCATCACTTAGAAACCACAGAGTAAGTCATCTATTCATCCGGCCTTCTCTTTGAAAGCCATCGAGGTGACTTTGGCTTTTTCACTATGTGTGTATGTCCAGAGATAGGGGAAGTCTGTTTTTGTTTTTGTTGTTGTTGTTTTTCATTCTCTGGTCTCCTGGTTCATGTATTTGAACTAAATGGCAATGATTCCATTCTCTTGAGTGTAACATTTACTAAGGATGTTCCCCACTGCTGTCATCCTTATCTAAGCAATCATTGTTTCTTGCTTGAATGAGTTAAGAGTCCTTATAACTGGTCTCATTAGTTTCACTCTGATTCCTCAATAGTCCGTTCTCCACATAGTAGTGTGAGAAATTTTTTAAAAATCCTAGGAAAGTAGATTATGTAATTCCCTTTCTTGAAACTTCCTTATGGCTCTCTACCACACTTAAATCCAAACTCCTTACCATAGTTTATAAGGTCTTACCTGAGCAGACCCCTGATACCCTCTCTGGCTTCTCTTTTTTAAAAAAATTAATGCTTTGAGTTTTAATAAATTTATTATCTTTGGAACCATTGCCACAACCCATTTTCAGAACATTTTTACCACATCAAAAATTTATCATGAGACCATTTACTGTCAATCTCTACTCCTTTCTACAGGCACCAGTCAAGCACTATATAAATTTTACCACCTACAGACATTTCTTATAAGTGAAGCCATACAGTATACAGTCTTTTGCATATGGCTTCTTTCCTTCAGCATCACGTTTTTAACATTTATCCATGTTGTAACATACATCACCACTTCATTCATTTTACTGCTGAGTAATGTTTCTATTGTATGGATGTACCACATTTTGTTTATCCATTTACCTCTTGATGGCCATAGGGATTGCTTCAAGTTTCTGGTTATTATTAATAATGCTGTTATAAACAAGCTTTTCTGTGGATGCATGCTTTCATTTTTCTTAGATACATTTCTAAGAGTGATTCTATGGGGAGCTGTTAACTTTTTAAGAAACTACCAAACTGATTTCTAAAGTGACTGTACCATTTTATATTCCCCGCAGTAATGTATGAGGGTTCCAGTTACTCTACATCCTTAGCTCCACATCCTTGCCGGTACTTAGTATTTTATCTAAAATTATAGTCAATTTAGTGCTTTTTCTGCACCTGCTGAAAGAATCATATGAATTTTCTCCTCTATTAATATGATATATTGCATTTTTTTGGATATTAAGTCAACCTTGCATTCCTGAGATGTCTCATTTGGTCATGGTGTATAATTCTTCCTATAGATAGCTGAGTTCACTTTGCTAATATTTTGTTAAAGATTTTAGTGTCTTTATTCATTAAGGATTTTTTCTTGTGATACCTTTTTTTGACTTTGATATTAATGTAATTCTGACCTCATAAAATGAGCTGGCAGTTTTCTTTCCTCTATTTCCTGAATTTATGAAGAATTGACATTCTTTTCTTTAAATATTTGTGAGCAATTACCAGCTAATCCATCTGGTCCTGGGATTTTCTTTGTAGGAGGATTTAAAATTGCTAATTTAAATTCTTTACTTGTCATAGGCTGCTTTAGCTTTTTTATTTTTTTATTTCTGCTTGAGTCATTTTGTGTCTTTCTAGGGATTTGTTCATTTCATCTAAGTTGTCTAATGGTTTGCACAAAGTTGTAACATTTTCTTATAATGCTCTCATTTTTGTAAGGTTGGCAGTGATGCCCCTTCTTACCATTCTGATTTTTGTCATTTGTGTCTTCTCTCTTATTTTCTCAGTTAATGTGGCCAAGGTTTTGTAAATTTGGTTAATCTTTTCAAAGAACAAACTTTTTGGTTCTATTTATAGTCCCTATTTTTCTGATTTTATTGATTTCTACTCTGATCATTATTATTTCCTTCCTTCTGCTTGCTTTGGGTTGTTCTTCTTTTAAAGTGAAAGCTTAGTTTATTGACTTAAGATCTTTCTACTTGTCTACTATTTGCATTAAAGTTATAAGTACTGCTTAAACTAAAACTTAAGCATTACTTTAGCTGCATCCCATGCACTTTGAGATACTGTGTTTTTATTTTCATCCACTTCAATATATTTAATGTTTCTTTCTTTCTTTCTTTCTTTCTTTTTTTTTTTTTTTGACCTGTGGTTATTTAGAAGCATTTACTTTCCAAATATTTGGGGAATTTCAAAGTTTATTTCTAGTATGAATCTTTCATTCTTTGTGGTCAGAAAACATATTTTGTATGATTTCAATATTTTAAAATTTGTTGAGCCCAGCAATGACCTATCCTGGAAAATGTTTCATGTACACTTGATAAGATTTCTACAATCATTTGACAGACTGTTCTATAAGTATCAATTTAGTGGATAGTGTTGTTCATTTCTTCTATATCCTTACTGATTTTTTTTGTCTAATGCTTCATCAGTGATCAAAAATGAGGCAACGAAATCTCCAGATATTATTGTTGTATTGAGTCTCTTATCATTTGTGTCAGTTTATGCTTCATGTATTTGGGGGCTTTTTTGTTAGGAGTATATACATCAGGGATTATTATATCTTCCAGATGAATTGAGCCTTTTATTATCATGACAAGTTTCTTCTTACCTCTATAAACATGTATGTTCTTAAAAGCTATTTTGTCTGGTGTAAATATAACAATTCCAATTCTCTTATGGTCATTTTTTGTATTGTATGTCTTTTTTTTTTCCCCTATTCTTTTATTTTAAATGTCATTGTGTCAATGAACATGTGTGTCTCTTGTAGGTAGTACACAGTTCAGTCCTGCTCTTTTATCCAACTTGGCAATCTTTCTCTTTGAAATGGGACATCTAGTCCATTTACATTTAATGTTATTATTGATGTGGCTGTATTTCTCAGTGCCTTTTTTTAGTAGACCATTTCAAATCATATGTTTATTTTTAAATCAGTTTTTAGCTATTTTCTTAGTAGTTGTTTCAGAAATTACAGTATGTATCTTTTTTTTAAGTGAAAGCAAGTTTACTTAGACACATACACATTCCATAGACAGAAAGCAGCCCATCTCAGAAAGGAAGCGGTTCACAATTTGCATCTTAATATATCACAATCTATTTCAGAACAATACTAACTTAATGCCAGTAAAGTTTAGAAACCTTGCTTCAGTATAACTCCATTCTCCCTTTCTTTGTAACACTATTATCAGATATTTATATTTGTTATAAGCATGACAACAAAGTGTCATAATTACTGCTTTCTGCAATCTTATGCTTTCTAAAGAAGTTCAGATATAAGGAAGAAAGAATACATTTATGAAGTCTTTTAGATTTACTCACATATTTACCACTTCCAGTATACTTCCCTTCTTTTTGTGGATTCAACTTATCATTTGGTATCACTTTTGTTGTTGTTGTTGTTGTTGTTTTGTTTTTTGCTTAAAATATTTTCTTTAATATTTCTTGCAAGCCATACTGCTATCAACAAATTCTTGCAGTTTTTATTTAGGATTTTCTGAATTTCACCTATATTTTTGAATAATAGTTTTGCTAGTCACAGAATTTTTAGTGGACAGCTTTTTGATGTCCTTCTTTTTTCTTTGTCTTTGTCTTTTCCTTAATGGAGGCACTGGGAATTTAACCCAGGACCTTGTGCATATCAAGCAGGCTCTACCACTGAGCTGTACATTGACCCCAACCCCTGCAATAGTTTTTTAATTTCAATAATTTAAATATGTTATTTCACTGTCTTCTGGCTCTCCAGAGACAATGCTCCATAAATATCTTAATGTTTCTCCATGGTCAGTGCTTTCCAAAGAAAGGGCCCTGTAACTTAAGTTAAAAGATAATTAATGGACACACATTTTGGAGGTTCAACATAGAAGCTTCCAGAGAGATTTTGAAACATCTTTCCTGGAGATTGTTTTTGTTTATATTCCAAAAGGAGAATTGGTTGAAGATAATCAAAAGGCACAAACTTCCAACTGTAAAGTAAATAAGTATAAGGGATGTAATGTACACCATGCTAAATGTAATTAACACTGCTATATGTTATATATGAAAGTTGTTAGGAGAGTAAATTCTAAGAGTTCTCATGAAAAGGAAATTTTCTTTTCTTTTCTATCTCTATGAAATGATGGATGCCCACTAAGCTGATCGTGGTCGTCATTTCATGATGTCTGTACATCCAATCATTACCCTGTTCATCTTACACTTACACAGTGCTATATGTTAATTACATCTCAATGAAACTAGAAGGGAAAACATTTCTAATCTTAAAACAGCCCCCAGCCTGCCAAATCAAAGGGTAATACAAACTTTTCCTTATCCCCTCAAAGATTTGTTTACATTCAATGGCAAAGTCTCCTTTCTCTCATTTTCTCTCAGAGGTACAGATGTGCTCCTATTAGCCCTGAGTTTCATAATTTTGAGGAATCCTCTCCTGAGATGTAAATCTTACTGCCAGTGCAACTAATCTCTGGTGCTCACTGCATTGTTCCATGGGAAATGAGAAATTGATGTAAGCTGTTCTATAAATAAAAGGCCTTTACCTGGACCCAGAGGTCTCCTGTTTCTCTTTACATATATTTGTATATTGAGAAATCAGTCACTTTTATTTGTTTACCTCTGTACATAAGTTGTTTTTCTCTTGTTGTTTTCAAGATTTTCTCTCTGTTTTTTTCTTTCAACAGTTTGATTGTGATAGGTATAATCGTGGATCTCTCTGTGTTTATGCTACTTGGGTTTATTGAGCTTCTTGGACCTATAGATCAACGCTTTTCACCAAATTTGTGAAGTTTTCTGTCATTATTTCTTCAAATATTTTTTATACCCTTTTCCCTCTTTCTTCATTACATGTATGCTGATGCACTTGATATTGCCCCCCAAATTTCTGGGCTTCTGAATAGTTTTCTTCAATCTTTTTCCCCTCTGTCCTTTAGATGGGGTAATTTATAATATTCAATCTTCAAGTTTATTGATTATTTATTCTGCCCTCTTGCTTATGCTGCTGAGACCCTCTAGTGAATATTTTTTTCATTTCAGTAATTCTATTTTTTAGCTTCAGTTTCCATTTGATTCTTTCTTATAATTTCCATATCTTTATTGAGATTTCCTATGCACTGAATCACTATCATCATACTTTCCCTTAATTTTTTAAACACAATTTTTCTTTAGTTCTTTGAGCATATTTATAACAAGTGTTTTGAAATCTTTTCCTGCTAAATACAGCATTAGGAGCCACTCTAAGACAGTTTCTTTTGACTCTCTTTTTTCTCTAAATGTGGATCATACTTTCTTGTTCCTTTGTGTGTCTCTTTTTTTTTTTTTTTTGACTACTTGAATTTTAAATAGTATGTTGTAGCAACTACCAATTCTGCCTTTGTTTCCTACTAAGAGTTGTTTTTGATTTTCCTTTAGTAACTTACGTGGTCTGAATCTGTGAATCTTTTAAATTCCATCTCTCCTGCACTGTGCAGACACTAATTCTTTTTTTCTTGCTTTTACCCTTAAGTTTGGTTTCTGAGGAGTTGCTCCTGTGTTTGCATAGCTCATTGTTCAGCTGAACATAACAGAGGTTGTGCTCTAATAATACAAGGCTGTAAGGCTTCTACTCTCTGCTGATAGATCTAGAGGAGGGGTGATGTGGAGAACGTTCAAAATTCAGGCCATTTTCAAGTCTCCCTGGGCTTTTCTTTCCTTCAGGCTCTTTTGTGTCTTTGTCCTTATGCACATGATCTGTTGGCCAGGGGTGTGCGGGTAGCTTGGGTTTTTTTCCTGGTCTCTGCTGTACTTACAAACAACTTCCAGTCAACCTGGGATATTTGGAAAATTTACCAAACCCCAAGAGCTGCGTTTCTTCTTGGAACTCCCTCTTAAATTCCTAGCTAGTCTGCCAGTCTGTTGCTTCCCCTAAACTGGACATCAATCTTACTCTACCGGGGTGGCTGGTTTTTCTTTTCTCTTGCTGTTGAGGCAACCACTTTCAATGGCAATATTCCAGGTCAAGTAAGTGCACAACGACCACAAGAATAAAGCTTCTGGTTTCCATGACCTAGTCCACCCTGGCTATATGTAAAGAGTTTGAGGGTTGGGGAGTGAGGAGCAATGGGAGCAGCCTCAGTGAAGAACTATTTGCTCTGAGCACATAGCAACTGAGTGTGAGGGAAAGAGGCCCCCAGATATGCTATATGTTGAGGTAAGTCAGCCTTAGGTTAAAATGTTCACAGACAATATTCTAAAAGAGCAATTCCCATTTGAATAATGTTTGCACTAACATTTCATTATGAAATCTTTATGAAGCACACATTTGCAGAGATGATTTTGCTAACATTCCTACACAAACACTGTATATCTTATCTATTTTTTGTTTGACCTAACAAGTTGTTATATGTTTAGGCTATTCATCTAGATGAGATTTTATTGACACAATTGACTATTAAAATAAATAATAAAAATAAGAAGTTTAGGGAAGTGTTGTCAGAGCAGTCTGGTGAACTTCGATTAAATGAAAACTTATACTCCAAGAGACATTGGAATCATTGCAAAATGGCCTTAAGTGAGAACTGAGAGTTAGGGGAAATCTGTACTGCCACTGTCTTCCAGTAATTGCTTCTTCTTTGTCTCTATTAGTCATCTGACTGCAGTTAGAAAAACACTCATTGCTTTCTGGTTAATGTGCTAAAACAGACAATCAGGAAGCCATATAAACAGAGACAAAGGGTAATCTTAAAGTCAGTGGAGTATCCTAACCAGCCTTCCCTCTTGACTTGCTGTAATTGGTTTCAGGCAGAGGAGACAGAGCATTAAGGTGCATCATCCTTACCTAGAATATGTGAGTGGAGCTGAAGCATAAGAGAGAAGGAACTCTAAAAGGGTCTCCTGTGTAGAGGGGCATAGGAGTGGTATAGATAGAGACCACTTGGGGGGAGGGGAGCCATTGTAAATCCCAGAGCCTGTGATTCCAGGGAATTTGGGCATGGGGGTGGACTGGGGAAGGGTAAGAGCATGATAATACCAGCCATCCTTCTTACCAATGCAACTTTTTTTCTTCCTTAAGAAAGGGCTCTCATCACCCATTTGTCCCATCACTTTCTCCTTAGAAACTACTGATGTTGCTGACAGGGGCACCTCAGTGTGGACATTTCAGGGCTTCTGGCTCATTATAGAAAGCTATTTTGCACCTCATTTCATCTTCTTTTCAATATGTGGTCTTAAAGTTTAACCCCCAGTTGTTTTTTATTTGTTTGTTTGTTTGTTTGTTTTCAACATATACTGTGTTCTTTATATACCAAATACTCAGACATTGCCTTTTGAGTTGATAGAATACAGATTCTGCTCCACATCTACCACTTGCAAGGAGCTTTTTGGGGAGATCAGTTACACTTGGTGTCCTGCTCTGATGATCGTGGCTGACCCTTGGTGGCCAACATTCTGGGTGGAGATTTGGGTTAGATAGCTAGCAACCAAGTCCTCAGGACTTTGCCTTTGAAATGTCTCTCTCATTTTTCCTTTGGAATGTTTCTCTTTCCTTCCCCTCTCGATGTTGCCATAACCACACATTTCATCTAGACTCTAATACCCATGCTTGGATTTTTGCACGAGTCTTACTAGTGAGTCAGCCTCACTCTCTGCTTGCAAATGAAGGCTCCCTATTTTTTTTTTTATTATGAATTGTACATATTGCTGTTTTGGACTAATCTTCTTCCTCATCTGACCTCACACTAGTCCTCATGTCTGTCTGTGCTCTTCATCACAGCCCCTCTGATTCTCACTGTCCTTAGAACAATTTCTCTGAAGCCTTGTTTGCTGTCATATTTTACTTTAATTTAATATTTTATTTTACAGAGTGTATTTTTTCTTCTCTTCTGCCTATTCACATCTCATTTAGCCTTCAGGACCCTATCCTCAAGGAAGTCTCCTTGGACATTCCTGTGCTCTCTCTCTTGTGAATTTCTCTTGGGCTTCATGACTATCCCAATAACTCAACGAGTTTCACATTGACTCCTGTTACCCACTAATTGTTTTCAAATCTTGTTTTGCCAAGTTAAAAAAAAAAAGTTTTTTTAAATGATGATAATTCTATGACATATTTCTTCAGTGTATTTAAGATGTCCCCAACAGTCCTGGGTCCATGCTAATTCTCAATAAATTGATTAATTCTGCATTTTCCAGCATTATAGAGACTGTGGTCAGTTCCACAAATATAGCACTTGTTCCTTTCTTCACAGTTACTCTAAGGCGGTTTAAACATCCTTAGGGGACTGTCTGCTTTGGCATTAAAGGGGCAGGCAAAAGTGACTTAAGCTACTCCTCTAGATATCCTTTTGTAACACAGTCACTCATGTGAACAGGGTTTTTTTGCACCCTTCAGTGCCACTGAAATGTCTCCCTTGCCATATCCCCTGCCTTCTAGGAATGCTACAACGGCTCAGATGTAAGGACTTCTACCTGAGTTACAGTGTTACTCTATTCTTCCCCGCTGCCACTTCAGTCAAAATATGCACATTAAATTTTTAAAATGTTTCCTTTGGTCTTCATTATTATGCATGGATTCAAGCTAACTATGTAAATGTGCAAACATTGTGAACTCTGAAGCATAACTACAATATTCTGATAGCATACAGGTTGTCATCCCTAATGCAAATGAGAATCTTGATCCCAATACCCATCATACTAAGTACAGTCCAAACTTCAGGTTTCCTTAGGTCACTGGAATTCAGTTATTCTGTTTTATAGAATTGGAGGTGAAAATTAATTGACTTGCAGTAAGTAGGAAAATCATTTTTTTTTTCTTAGAAGGAACAGGGGCATTAATCCCAAAAGAATACTAGTTTTTGGTTTCCCTATTACACAGCATGAATTCAGTCATGTATTTCCAACATCCTCCTCGGATTCCTTTACTCTGTTCCAGTCTCACTCATACTTTTAGAGATCAGTGTTTTGGGTACTTTTCTTCTGGAAATAGATTTTTTTCTTAGGTTTAAACTTTACATCTCTAATTCCATTATGTTTCTCTCCAGGTTCCCTTTGATTTCTGTTTACTTTCTCTAGTCTTCCTCTTCCAGGTTATTAACAAAACTGTCCAGTGGTCAAAAAAGTCCTCAAATGAGTTTACTTCTACTGTGCCACCCACCCAATTTCTCAAGAAAATTGCATGATATATTTTCTTACCCTCTTTACATTTACTCAGTTAAGTTTTTTTTAAAAAGCTTGAGCTATTGACACAATAATTTCTCATTAGCTTATAGCACTGGACCATCTGATTTCTTTGTATTGTCTAGATTAAAGAACTGAGGTTAATGTTAATTTCTCAGGGATGGGTATTGCTTTTGGTTCACCTATAAAACACCAAATCATTTCTGAACTAGTCTCTGGAGATGTACATGAATGAGATAAATGTATTTAAAGAGAATTCCTTCAGAGGGTCCACCCATAATACAGAACATATCCCAAATCCCCAAACTTGGTTAGGAGTGTCCTCTTTCTCTTTTATTATTCATCGGCTAAATTCAGAACATTATCTTACTCCCCAAAACCTGGTCTGTTTCATTAGCCTTTTAGCTGCTAACTCTAGAATTTCTCCTCCTATGACATTCAGTACTTGATTTCTTCCATTTTAGGAGATTTGTTGTAGAGTTTAGATTTAGAAAGAACACTTTTGGAGGAGAAGGAATTGCACCCATACCAATGGGGATAGAATTCCTTCCTTCTTAGTGAGGCTTTTTGTAACTCGGGATGAAATTTGATTAGCAGCAAGTGTTAAAGTTTCAGTCTAAGTTTGCTAAGAAAAATCCCAAATCTTGTCTGAACCATAAGACATGTAGGTATTAGCAAGAGATTTATGTTCAGAAATCAGAATTTTTCTGTTGCAAAGTGATCTCCTTTTAGCAAGGAAGAGAGAAGGAGGTAGTGTGTGTTGTCAGGGCATTCACGGGTGACTGGAGAAACTGAACAAGAGTTCAGGAGTTTGAAGAGATGGGCTCCTCCGTTCCATAGGCAGGCGTCCTGCCTGCTGCCTAAAACCAATAATCTCGGGTCCCTCAGGCTCTATGTCCAAGAATAGATTTCAGCTGTCCAGTTGTTTGTTTTGGAAATGTCACAATAAATAACTGAAGAAAGGATGTTAGAGAAGATCTCCTCGGGAAAGGCTACAAATTCTTTGGGGACATAAAGCCTTATGCATGTGGTCTCTGAGAAGAGGAAATCACTTTAGATGATATTTGCTTTTTCTACATTCCCTGAGGACAATAAAATAGAACAGGAACACAAAGCAGGAAAAAAAACCACTTTTATTTGTTTGCTGAGTAAGCCTTCTAATTTGATCATTTCAGTTAAACAAAGGAATAGGGACATTTGATACTAAGCTGATTCAGTGCCCTGGGACTTGGGAGTTATATGGTTTTATCCTGTGTGGTGAGACCCACTCCCACAACTTCAAGACTGTACTGGCTCTTTCTCTGTGTCACTGATGGGGCGATTCTGCATCAACTATGTCTCCAGCCCATTTTGTCTGCTGCAATGTGAGGGTTTTGGTGTAGCATGAGTTTGGAGACAGCTTTGTTGTCCTGGCTGAGGAAGAGAAAGGGTCAAAATCAAAATACCTTTTGTCACAAAGGCACAATCTTGTCTGTGCACATGCATGAGTCTCTCTCCTTCCTAATCTCTTTGAGTATCACTCTCTAAGGGTTTTGGCACAGGCACAAGAACAGCCACAAGAATCCATGAACCAGAGCCAAATCTTACATCATCAAGAAGATGAAACGCTCCTTATGCAAGGCACACAGACACAGAACCCCTTGCTCAGGAAGCAGAAAAGGGTATTGGCTTCATCCTAGGCGGTGACTCTCCCCAGGACCTGCTGCCCCTCACCCAGAGGAGGAAATATCTCTCAGGGAGTTTTTGAATTACTCAGAGCTCATCAAGGAAACAACTCTAATTCCCTGCAGAGTTACATATTTTAACTCTTAATTACCAAAGCTTAATGGTGTTTTTTCCTGAAATGTTGATTTGGAGAGTCTGAATTTAAATTGGTGCCTCATTTGCAAAACAGATTCTAAACAGCACAGGAGGAAGACTTTTGGATTGCAATATCCTCAACCTGGGAGAGTTTGGCAGATGAGTCGCGCAATGCTGAATTGCTGACATTTTCAAAGGAGTTGTTAAGATGGACAAAGGTTGGTGAATAACCATGGATGGTGGAAACCACTGTACTGAAAATAAAGAACTTCAGCAAGAAATGCTCCCTTAGCCATCCAAGGGGGTCACACTGGGATGAAAGTGATTAATTATAATTTAAATCTCAGAGGAAGATTCCTCTAATGTTGTAGATGACAAAAATGAAGGGTGAACTTTATTATCTGATCTGAAGTAAGGAGTCAGAAATTGCTGAAGAGATACATATGGCTGATAGGGTGAAAGAAACAAGAGCGAGTTTAAAATAAACCCAGGAAAAGCTTATTGAAATAGAAAAAAATTTTTTGATCTACAAGCAACAGAATACTACTCTTTTTGGACTGTATTTGACATATGTTTTAAAAAGGAAGAAAATGACAATGATAATAACAAAACAGTGTACAAACCAGGTGTGCAGTCCTATGAGGAACTGTGTCACCTGGGCAGCCTCCTGTTCAGTTTTTCTATCCACAGGTGTAATTTGTGCATCTACCAATATGCTGGGTAGTCTGGGTCCTCTGAGAAGTAGGTGCCAAGATGAGATTAATGCACAAGGATTTCTGTGGGAAACACTGTGTGAGGAAAAATGAGAAGGAGCTAGGAAAGGATAGAGAGCTATCAGACCACATTGCAAGCCTGACCCTGAGTGAAGGAGACCGGGAAGGAAGATTGGGCAGAAATGTACAAAATTGTCATGCTGTTCAAGGAAGGTTCAGCAAGACCCTTGGTGGGGGCGGGGGGGGGGGTCCTTGAGCCAAAGCCAGGTTCCATGTCTGAGAGGAGTCTCATGTCTCCCAGGTTTGCCCAGCTATGCTTAGTCATTGGCTAGGAGCAACCTATGGGAAACATGACCTTGATGCAAGTGTGATGATGGATTTCAGAGCATGCAGCTGGACCTGTGTGTCAGTTACACTTCCTGTAGTTAGAAGTTTGCACCATGAATTCTCATGGCCACCACAGTTACTCAATGGAGTGTTTCATTGCCAAGTAATAGCAGTATAATATTCCATGGAACTGGAGGGAACCTTGAATACCGTTGTTCCACCCTCTTATTTTGCCCATGAAGAGACTTGGGTATGTGGGGCTGGATGACTTTCAGTATGGGGCACCTTGGAAGGTAGAGCTGATTTTCTTCTTAGAACATTCCAGTTTCCTGACTCTAGTGTTCTTTCCAATGAGCCAATGATACTGACAAACTTGTGGGCTAGATCTGAATTCTTAAAGAATAAAGTGTGTTTCTGATGATAATATTGTGCACATTGTAAAAAGCTTGGAAAATAAACAGAGGTAGCAAGAAGGGAACACGTTACTTATAACTTGCCCAACCAAGCCCCAAATTCTTAACCCTTTGGTATATTCCTTTACAGTTTTTTTTATACATTTAAAAAATATATTGAAGTTGTACTGTAGAAAATTTGTATCTTGTTTTTTTCCTATGACATCATGATATAGGTGTTTCCCATGCTTTAAAAATTTCATAAACTTAATCTAAATGACTACATAACTCATTCATCTTTGATTCAGTTATATTGAGCAATGTGAGAAAACAATGGAAAATTTAAGTACATTTAGATTGAGCATAACCTTTCAAAGAAAAGTTTCTGCAACTTATTGTTTCAATGTGGTATATTTATCTGATGGGCAAAATTTACAATAATCCTTCTAGTTTATTCCTTGGAATAATCTTTCTCTGACATTTAAAGAAAAATTCAGACCAACTTTGTAAATTTCAGAATACTCTATTTTGTTGAGAAGGACATTTTTCCTATTCTTTACTATTTCCATATTTTGTGTGTGTGTGTGTGTGTGTGTGTGTGTGTGTGTGTGTTTGTGTGTATCCACCTATCCATGTTTTGGAATTTTTGCTTTAGTCGTGTCAGCTTTTTGAAAGTCAAAAATTGGTTTACAATTTTCAGACTAATTGACCTGGTGCAGCCTTTCCTAGTAACACTGTGAATTTCAGGAGAGGATGAGTTAAAAGTGGTTAAACGCACAAGCTGTGGAATTGGAGAGATTTGGGTGTGGACCTCAGCTTGGTCCTGATCATACAACTTGAATAAATTCTTTAATCTCAGTGAGCCGCCACTTAATGATCTATGAAATAGCAATAATAAAATATATCTCACTTGGCTTATGTAAAGATCACAGGGATGTAATGCAAGGAAAATCCTTCACACAGATCTTATATACAGTTGAGTACTAAATAAAATCACCATTATTATTTTCTTAAGCTTTAGTTTGCTAATATTTTACTTATTATTAATTTTAATCTATTAATGATTTAACCTGAATTACATAACATGTTCATGCAGTAAACCCAGACATTTCCTTTCCTTGTCAATGACAGTGGTAGAGTAGTTTTGCCAGGACCCATTCCACTTGGCAGGATCATCATCAATCAACTGGATTTAGTTTATTACTATAGATACACAGAAATCTTAGAGTAAAACCCTTAGCATTCAGTCTATGACTTATCAACACTTGAATTACTAACAGTGACCAATGTCTCTTGTGACCAGGGAGCACTGGCTTTTAGCTTTGTGTATAAAATAATGTGCTTCCATCTCAAAGTTGGATTACCAAATTCTCAGTACAGGTAATAGCAGAAACTCCAGGTTAACTCACTTTTCACATGTATAGGAATCTGATGTGTTCACCAGACTCTGGTGATAGAGTGAGCAGTCCTGTCCCATCCAATTCTACCTTGGTGTTTAGAGGGCTTGGCTCCTGGGCAGAAGCTGGCCGTAGCCTGTGTGGTTAGAGCATGACAGCTGGGGAAAAGTGCATTGGTCCAGTAGCAAGAGCGGCTGTGAGTGAGGCATCTTGTTCTGGCTGTAGTGAGGTGAGTGACATTCCTAACTGATATATTCAGCAAAAAGTACTTCCATTCAAACTGGCAGAGCTCCAAGGCTATACCTTTCTGTTGCTTCATCCATGATTTCCACGTGGCATGAGGTCAGTGTTACAGCTCAAGTACAGGTGGTAGGGCCTGCCTCTCCCTTTGGTTAGCTGGACTATGTCTTATGGATGATATTAAAAAAAAAAAAAATCTCATGCAGATCTAAGAACATCTTTCCTCACTCAAAACCCAATGGACTGTGTTTCTTCATCATCTGGTGTATACTGGAGAAGTACTGAAGTTGAACATGTGACGTATGCTGCTGTGCAAAGCAGTAGCTGCTCTCATGGCCAAGGGGTTCGATATCCTGGGAATAAAGCCTGTCCAGAGAATGTAAACCTCCTTAGGTTTGAACACTGTGTGTTTCTGCCAAAGTGGCCATTAGCATTGTTCACTGTTTTACACTCATGTGGTTACAAAAAAAGGAAAAGAAATTTGTCAACTGTAAAAAAAAAAAAAATTCTGTGCATCTGGAACACCTTTTAATGTCTTAAAGCTACAAAAAAAAAAAACAAAACAGATAAAATGATAATCCCCAATGCTGGCAGGTGTGCAACAAAACAGGCCCACTCAAAAATACTAAGGAAATATGAATCAGTGGGACACTGTGGGATTCAGACCGATACGGTGCAGAGGGGCCATTTCATGTTGCAGAGCCATTGAAGACCGCACTAGTTTTTATTTCATTTCTGATAAATACTTTCCCTGCCTGGGAGCTTATGGGTTTTTTTCTTAATCCATTGGGCTAGAGATTTCAATAATTTCCTCTGATCCTATAGCCCCTTCATAGAGAACTTGCTCCATCCTTAGTCCAGGTGGAACAGCTCTAATTATTAGATGACCCTGCCCCTTTGGGCACAGCTAAGTGGCCCATGGGTGAAAACTGTCCAAAGCTGGAGTGGTTATAGCTTGACTCTCATTGGTATTGCTCTTTGGCTCATCCATCATCAGCAATCTTGTAACGAAACTTGTAAGTAGGGAACAGAGACTGAGTTTGTTACCTGTAGGAAGTTAAGTTCAAAGAAAATGTAGACTCCAGTGCTATTTCATTTGGGGGCAGTCATTATGAGCCATGTATAAGCAAACAAATAAGCAAAGAAGACAGTTTGTAGAGAAATTTGGATAAAGCAGTCATGGAGTGAAAATGAGATGGGGTGGAGGGGAAGACGTGAGGGAGAGGGGGAACACACCCGATGATAGTTCTTTGTCTCATTAAGCCCAGCTGTACTGCCATCAGTTGACTTCTTTGAGATTCTCCTGTGTCATCCCCTACTTGTAGAGATTGTTGGTCCTGTCAACACATGGACTGAGACTTCCTCAGAATCCACTTTTTTTCCCCAAAAGGATATTTAATTGTGGATTTGTTTTAACTGATTTTGTTAGGAATATTCTTCTGATCTACAGGTTTGGTTCTTCATCCTAGCTCAGGGAAATTTGCTTCATTATTACTTCTATACCAAATATTCTGGTTTCTTTCTCAAAAATTACTATAATTCTTAGGTTGGAACATGATCTTACCTGCCACTTGTCTCTCCTTCTCAACTTTATTCAGCATCCTGGGAGGTTATTTTGATTTTCTTCTATACTATATTAAATTATTCTCTGAGGTGTTCTTTCTGAAATAATTCCCCCTTTCTTGTCCTGCTGATGTGGGGGCACCTTTTGCCTTTTCTGTGTTTTCTTTTCTAGAAAAATTGCTATGAAAAGTGAAGATTGCTCTTGGCTGCACTTACTGTCCACCTGAATGCTGGCTCTGGTGGTTTATAGATGAAGGACTGCTTCAGCTTTAGAATTCCCAGCTCAGAGTCCAATGTTGAGGACACACTTGCTTATTTATTGGTCTAAATATATATATATTTCTTTGTTGTTGAAGTAAAATTCACATAGTGTAAATTTTTAAAGTATGCTTCAGGAATTCAATATGTCACTCTTGCACAGGGGCTATGCTAATTTTATTCAGATTGTTCCAGTTTTGAAGTACTGCACATATTTGGTGTGACTCTGGTGTGCTGAAGTGTGATTTCCCACTCTACTCACTGCCCTGTCCTCTGAAAAACTGACTCAGAGAAGACCCTACCCTGCAACACCTCCCGTGTATTCACTCCAGTTGTGGGAGGACCATGTCCTCCTGCCTTCTCTCCACTTTCTGCCCCACTGCTTTCTGGGAATTCTGCCTGTTGTCTGAATAGGAGAGGCTATGAGTTAGGGAGGCTATGAGTTAGGGAGAGGATGGGTGGGAATGAAGGGGGAAGGGAGAATTTATTACAGCTCACCACCCAGAGCAGATTGTTTCAGATGTTCCAGACCCTGAGTCTCTGAGTCCAGAGGTGGACAGAATGAGTTCAAGCTCCTGTCTCCTGGCAGGTCTAGATGTCTCTGTTTCCATTGGAAACCACACGTGAGCAGCTGATTTTTTTTTTCTTTCATTCAGTTCTGTATGACTTAGTGTAAATTACTCCCAGGTTCTGGCATTTGGCTGTTGCCTGTCTTAGTTTCCCCTCCCCCAACCCCTTCCTTCCTTCCTTCCTTTCTTTCTTTCTTCTTTGTTTTCTTTCTTTTTCTCTTTCAGTTTTCTTTCTTTTAGAGGCAGTTTGAGAGGGGTTATAGCTTGACTCTCATTGGTATTGTTGTTTGGCTCATTCATTTAACAATTACTTATTCAGGGGGAGGATATAGCTCAAGCAGTAGAGTGCATGCTTAGCAAGCACAAGGTCCTGGATTCAATCCCTCCTCCAACAATAAACAGACAAACAAATAGCAAACCTAATTACCTCTCCTGCCAAAAAAAAAATTTAAAAAAACCCAAAACATTATTTATTCAACACTAGATATGCCAGATACTTGCTGGATTCTAGAGATATAAAGATGAATAGTCTTTGCCGGCAAGAGCAGAGTCTGATGGGAAACTGTATATAAAAACAGATGATTATAAAAACAAACAGAAATACAGTATTAGTTACATTATACGATATATCTATATATATACATATATGTATATATATATATAGAAAGATAGAGAAAGAGTATTTAAGGCCTGCAAAGCCTAAAATATTTGCTGTTTAGACCTTTACAGATAAAGTTTTTTGACCCCTGGCCTAGTATAAGAGGAACAACCAAGTGTTCACAGTTTCCATGACCAGGAGCCTATAAGCCTGGGCTGGAGAGTGAGGCAGGAGACATATGACCCAGGCCTTGCTTGTCAAGGTAAGGAGCCACTGAATTCATCAATGATTCAAAGTGGTCTCCCCAGGTATGGCACCAGAGTGGGAGACTAGTTTCTTCTGTGTCTCTCATCACTTTTGTAGAACCTTCCAGCATTAAGTACAAACTGGATAATTCAGAATCACTTGACTCTAATTCTCTTGGGGCATTGCTGTGGGACACGCAGAAAGGCATCTTGAGGGTAGTAAATACTCTTCTCTGTAGCTCCCTTCCTTACTGGCTCCAGAAACTCTGGCCAGGCCAGGTACCTGGTCCCATCACATGTGGCTCCTGGGAATGCAGAATTGCAGCTTCCTCCAGGATGAACCCAAGGTTGTTGTCCTCTCTCAGTGCAGGGGGCTTTAGAGAGTGAGAAGGTGTGCTTGTCATTCTTCCCTGACTAGGGCTTCTGACCCTTGAGGCATGAGAGGACCCAATCTTTGCAGCCACTTCAGAAGTGAGAAGGGCTGGTGTTTAGAATTGGGTCCAGGGGGGGCTGTTGATATCAGAGGAAGCTTGAGGGGAGCCTTGGACTGTTGGATGGACAGTGAGACTTCTATATCTTCCTGATAGTGTCTTTTCCCAAGTCCCGTCCCCAACTTTGCTCCCTCTTAAAACTCTGTGACTCAGGGAGATCACTGATCTGTGGGACTTTGAGATGGGGCAGCAAAGCCGGTGGCTTGCATTGCCAGGTCAGGAGCTCAGCACGAAGGGAAGCAGGGCCCCTAGGGCTCTGTCTAGCAATGAAGGGTCCGAGCCCCAGTCCTTTCCCACTGTTCGGAGAATGAAGCAGAGCATATTACACGTGATGACCCGTGTTGAAAGACTTGAGGAAAAGGTGAGGCCTGGAGAAATCGGAGCCAAGGGATCATTTCCTGGCCACCACAGAGGATCAGCAGACACAGAGGAACAAAGCCCCCTTGTTGACCTCGTCGTCTCCTGGAGTGAGTTAATAAAGTGGCACTGTGGGAGGCAGCTCCACTGATCCTCAGCCAGGGCCAGAAGCTCAGCTAGAGTTCTGAGTCTGAGAAACACCAGGTACAAAATTTTGGTCATTGCTGGTAGATATCCCACCTCCACAGAAAGATGGCATAATCCCTCCAGAGAGTGTGTGAATAATGGCAAATAGAGTAAAAAGAGTAAATGGTAGGGTTTGGAGAATGCCTCCAGTTACTGGGAAGCACTTGGAACGTGGATGAGAGCCATCTGCATGGTTACCAAACTTGTTACAAAAGTAACCTCACAGACTGAAGAATTCCAATGTCTTGATAATTATCAACACTTTAACCAAAATAATGGCATCTTTCTAACAGAGAGGAGACTGAAAAGTCATTTGCTGTCTCAGGAAATTCAGAGTTAAAAATTAATCCCAGAAGAGGCTTTTAGCAACAATGGAAATTATGTCTGTAAGCTGTATTTACTATTGAGAATAGTACTTTGGTTGAAATGCCAATTAGGCTACTGCCCAAGTGATACATGAACTATGTAAGTTATCTAGACATAGTTCTGATTTCTTGTCAAGTCACCTAAAATCTACAATGTGGTTCCTCTTGCTTTAATAAAATAGGAAGAGGATCAATGAATTAGTATCAGAGCTACACCAATAACTTGCATTAGTGTTGCAGTAGTGTTGATTTTTTCCCCCAAGAGTCAGATCGAATAGCTTCTGCTTGTATGGTTTTCATTATTTAAGACTAAAATGAGACTCAAGTCACTTCTGAAAAGTACGTCTAGATCTGAGAACAACAAAATATCCTTAGCTATTTAAATCATCATCCTCATCACCGCTTTCTACTTCTGTGTAAAGGATGGTAGGGAAAGCAAGTTAAATACAAATTAAGTGTTCAACATGTGAAGAGACATGGTAATATATTGCATGACCTCATGTACTCATGTTCATTTAGTTTAAAAATGTATCGTGCACCTACCCTGTGCCAGACATACAGCGCATGTGTTCACCACTGGGTGGAGGATGCAATAGGAAACAAGGAAACAAATCTAAGTTTCTAGCCTCCTGAAACTTACATGTAATGACACTAACAAAGAACTCATGTAAAATGAAAGCTCACCAAAGCCAGTAAGGGCTGGGTGAGACGTTAAGAAACCTATGCTGTAAAGGTTACTGTGCCACCACAATCACTGTGTGTCCTCAGAAAGTCACTGACACATTCCTTCTTGCTGTTCTGTAACCTTCTGAAGGGCAGAGCCAGCAAAGATTGTCTGAGTCTCCTACACTGTCTAACAGATTCTTATGTCTCTCAACAGATAATCCATAAATGATTGTTAAATGAACAGACCTCCTCTTCTCTTAACATTTCTAGCATTCTATTCAATGATTATGGCACTACAGATCAGTTTCATCCCTGAGAGTCAAGCTTTATCTCTTTCATATGCCAGTTTTTAGACAAATCCTTTCAAAAGGTAATGCAGAGGAATGTCTCTCATTCCCCATCTCCACACACACACTCAAGTAGCCAAAGACTCATCCCCCACAGCCCAGACACTCTTGACTTGGCATTCTAGTCCCCTGTGTTTTCTGTTTGTGCCTCTCTCTGAGGTGACCTTGACCTCCACTTATTTGTCCATTGACTAAGGTCATGTAGCGCCCGTCCACTTGGCATTGATCACAGAAGCCCTGGTTATGTCCCTGAGACAAAGGGCTCCTGTAGACAATGAGTGAGTCCACTGCAAATACAAAATTCCATTATATAAGGAAACAAGAATTTTTCAAGGATGGCAGTAAGATGAAAGAGGTAGGCGATCAGTAGGTCCCAAGTTAATGAAGGGACCCTCATGATGTCGTAGCCATTCCTCCTCACTTCTGACTCCTCCACTACTGGCCGAGCTGAACCTCAGAACACAGGGCAGTTTGTCTTACACATCGCTCTACATCCAAAGGCAAGCCCATTGGCTGAATGAGGAAACGAGTTTATTCAGGCTCTGTCTTAGTCAGCTTGGGCTGTAATAACAAATTATCACACACTGAGTGGATTAAATGGAAAACTTTGATTTCTCACAGTTCTAGAGGTTAAAGTCCAAAATCAAGGTGTGACAAGATCGGGTGTCTGGCCTGATTTCTGGTTTATACCCTGCTGATTTCTTGCTAAATTCTCACATGGTTGGGGGTAAGGGAGAGAGAGAGAATACAAGCTTTTATTTATTTTTTTTAAGGTACTAATCATACCATGCAGACTCCACCCTTATGACCTGATCATCTCCGAAAGGCTCCACTCCCTAAAACCATCACACTGGGGGTTAGTATTTAACATGTGAGTATAGTTCAGCATACCACATAACAGGCTCAGCCTCTCTTTCTGGGGTCCCTACTTCCCTTTCTCACATTTCTTCATGAATTGTTCATTAGTTATAACTATTGGGTTTATAATCATCATCATATTAAACTTTGACCTAATTTCTTGTTAAATTTTGACATAATTTCAATGCCAGGGTCTATATATATATATTTAAAATGAACTGGAGCTCAAATCTCCACCCAAACAAAATACAAGCATACTGCAATCATCACCTAAATAAGTAATTAAAAGACACCTTCGGAACAACTAGAGAAAGTTGAATATGGACTAGATACTAGAAAATTGTTGATAATTTTCTTAAGAGTGATAATATTGTGATTATGTAAAATGCCTTTATGTTTAGGAAAGCATGATTCTATGTTAAGTGTTAAAGTGTGATGATATCTTTAATCTACTTTCAAGTGACTTGCAGTATCTATTTATTATCTATTTATCTACCAATCTGTCTGGATAAAACACATATAGCTGGCAAAATGTTAATAATTCTGCATTCTACTTTGTAGGTCTATATAAAATTATCAGCCATATTCTTCAGTATGTTGGAATATTTTCATAAAAAGCATGGAAAAAGTAATATAGCAGATATTTGTGGTCTTGGGGATAAATATGACCCCAAACTGTTATCTGTGTCAGACTTGCCTCCCACCCAAACTACACTTGAACCATGAACATTGGAAAATAATCTTTCCTTCAAGAAAGCAGTCCTGTGTCTTCTTTGGCAGCCTAATGTGTATTTTCTTAATCTTTGCTGTCAAAAATTTCTTCCTTGTGTCTCTTTTCAATGGTCTCAGTGAAATCATTAAGGCTCTTGACTATTTTGCTATCTTCTGATTTCAAAACTCAGTTGGAGGTCTGGAGCAGGTACTAAATTTCTACTTTTCTTCAGGATTCAAATTCCCATAGGTGTTCCAGAATGGCTGGTGAGACAAGCTTCTTTCCACTGTGGTCTGTTATCTACCTGGAGATTCTGATGGGAAATAGGAGGCAGTGGGAGGATGCAGAGCCATCCTCTAACTTGATTCACTGCTTGAAAGGGAGTTCTTCCTTCCCTGACTGCCCAAGGGAAACAGCACCGCATTACTCTATCCCAATTTCCTTGATTTCCTGTCTTTAAAAAAAAAAATAGCATTGATCATTGTCTGACATTATATCACATGTTGTTGTTTATCTATTGCTCTCCTCCAGAAGGTGCACTCTGAACGAGTAGGGTTTAGTCTATGCCAGCGGTTCTCTAACTTGATGTGTATCAGTCTCCCAGAGGGCTTATTAATAAAAGGCCACCCCCAGGGCTTGTGGTTCAGTAGGTTTGAGATGGAGCCTCAGTAAATTTGCATTTCTAACAACTTCCCAGGTGATTCTGATGCTCATGGTCCTGGCATCACACCTTGAGAACCATGTGTCTACTTTTCACCAGTGTATCCCAGCATGTGGAATAGGAAATGCACTGTGAGCACCTGTCAAATGAACAAATGGATGAATGAATGAATGAGTGCAAGCTGGCTGGCTGATACGATCACTGGACTCTGGAAATGGGAAAACTTTGAAAACCAAATAACAAGCAACTGAGGAAACCAATGTGGTTGGCCACACTGAAGTCCTCCGATTTGGGGTCTGTGTCCAGTCATGTTTTGCTAACAAGAAATCATTCTTTCAGGTCATTCTTAACAACCCTTGACAGGAAATTTAGGGATGTTAAGGAACATCTGAAGCTTTTCAGGATGATGTCATAGAGAATAAAGTGTACCTAACTCCATTTAGTGCCCTTATCAGAAAGAGATTATGGAGGTAGACAATCCAGGGATCTTTACTGGAACAATCCAGTGGTTTGATTTGCAGAAACTTTCTCCTCCTCCTCCTTGTTGTTCTTCTTCTTTTTCTAATTGAAGTATCATTGATTTACAATGTTCTCTCATTTCTGGTGTATGGTATAGTGATTTAGTTATACATAGATCTCTATTCTTTCTCATATATTTCATTGTAGCTTATTATAAGATATTGAATATAGCTCCCTGTGCTATACAGTAGGACTTGTTGTTTCTTTGTTTTATATATAGTAGTTTGTATCTGCAAATCCCTAATTCCTAATTTATCTCTCCCCCCATTTTCCCCTTTGGTAACTGTAAGTTTGTTTTCTATGTCTATGAATCTGTTCCTGTTTTGTACATCTGTAAGTTCATCTGTGTCATTTTTTAGATTCCACATACAAGTGACATCATATGATATTTGTCTTTCTCTGTCTTGTTTTCTTCACTTAACATGATGATATCTGTGTCCATCTATGTTGCTGCAAATGGTATTATTTCATTATTTTTTATGGCTGAGTAGTATATATATAGTAGTATTCCAGTATATATATATCCCATCTTAATCCAATCATCTGTTAGTGGACATTTAGCTTGTTTCCATGTCTTAGCTATTGTAAATAATGCTGCTATGAAAATTGGGGTGCATGTATCTTTTTGAATTAGAGTTTCCTCCAGATAAATGCCCAAGAATGGGATTGCTGGATCACATGGTAACTCTGTTTTTTAGTGTTTTAAGGAATCTCCATACTGTTTTCCATAGTGGCTGCACCGAAGCAGGACCTTTCTTCTTTAGCTTTGTTTTTTCCCTAGACTTCTTTTCCTTTGTTAGGGACATTTCCTTCTGGTCACTTCCCCTCTAGGGGAGGTCTCATTACAAGAGCTACTTCATTTGGAGTTGCACACTTAGGGCTAACTGAGTACCCACCAACTGCCCACTCTTCAATTGGATTTGATGTCTAGAATCTCAGGGAAACAGAACAGTTTGGCTAAGTGCCCCAAAAACTTTTCCCCAAGCCAAATTTGACTGTTTGTTTTCTACTGTTAAAAATGAAACATGCCATCAGCCACATAGAGAACTGGGCTAGCAAACTGAGTTCTGAAGAATAAAGACAGGACAATATTAGGTATTATTATTATTAACAGTGTGTTACATTTGCACAAAATGATAGTTTCCAAATGATACAAATTATCTCATCTCTCTTGGAATTTTTTTTAATGTCAGTGTTTTTCATACAAGGTGTCACTGCACAAGGTAACCGTCAGAGAACACACTGCTATTTTCAGATACACAGATCTGAACAAAAGCATTTTAGCATGTGCCTGACTATACATAGAAAACTCATGAATGCCTTCAGACACTAAGAGTAGGACCGTTTGGTGTTGGAGGAACTTTGGGAGAGTGGAACAATTTGTATTTTCAGACGTATATTCATTGGTCAAAACTGCACACATGCCCTATAACAAAGATACATTCTAGTTTGAAAATGCATGTGCTTTCATATGCACACAGGCATATACACCAACTAAATACATGAGTTTGTGCTCTGGAATCCAGGCAGAAAGAGGCAGAGCTGCCCCGGGTCTTCTCAGATGGTTGGGGGAGTAGGGGTCTGGTTCGTTTTCAAGGTTCTGTTTTGGTGTCAGATTGAGTGCAGATAGAGCATCCATTAATTTAACAGAGCATCTGGGATCTTTAAAGCCAGAAAGAGCTGTACAATTTATCAATCTTAATTTGCTCATGCTGCAGTTGGACAGAGAAGATCTCTGGGAAACTCTGACAGGACACAGATGTTCCCCATTCAGCTGCTATCACACACACCAGCAGAGCTGCCCAGCATCCCCCACCCCCTTACTTCCTCAGCCCCCTTGAGCCATGTCCCTTGCACTTTGGCCTGCTGATCTATTGCCTACACAGTATTTAGTAACAGAAACATACCAAGTTGATTAGGTGTCCTGTGGGCAACTGTCCTTGCACTAAGAAACTACCCTATTGTCAGTAGTTGGCACTGGGACCAGGGTGAAATTTTTGATCTAATAAACATCTGATTTCTTAATTAGCAGATTGAAAGGGAATTGGAAGGCCCATATATATAGGATATTCTCAGATTTCAGAAATGCTCTCCCATACCAACCATGTTGGAAGGCCAATGAAAGAGTATGAATATCATGCCATTATTTTAAGTTCCTGGAAGGTAGGAACTGAATTTTATATGTCTTTTATTTTCCTACAGTTTCTCTTCTAATGCTTTATAGACCAATGCTCAATTAATAATGTGTACAGCAGAAAGGAACCATTGGACTTTCACCAACCTACCCATTTTCACATACTCATATTCTCCTTTTCAATTCCTTCCTGAAAATGGGGCTTTTTGCCCATCGGGTTTAAAAAAGAAAATCACATTTTTCTATACTTTCAGTTTTTGCTTTCTTGTGGACCCCATCCTGGACCAGATTCTGAGCATACGGAAGGGGACAGGACAGACAGCATTTTTTTCTGCCTCCACACACTTTGAAATCTGGTGGTTGAGACAGAGAAGCAAGCGGCTTTGCACAATATGATAAAGTCTGTGGGGCCAGAGGAGGGCAACGTGCTGGGTTTTGTGAAAAGACACAGCCCATTTTGTATTCTAGCCTAGGGGTCAGGGAGGGGAAACAATGCTTATTTTGATTCCTAAACCATAGGAAGGAGTGCGCCAGGTAAAGATGAGGGGTGAATCTTAGCGCAAGATTCACAAAGGAACAGACATGATATTTTGTTGGTAGTTGCTTTGATGGCAGGGAGACAGGGAGTAATTTCCCTGCACTTTCCAATGGGGACCCTACCCAGAAAAAGAAGAGGTAACTTTTTCATCTGTGACGTATGGGCAAGAGATTCTTGGCCTTTGCACTGTTTTTTTTGAATTTAGCCATTATATTTCAGATGACTCAGTAAACATATAAATGCTCTCAGGGGGAGGTAATTAAAAAATCATTACCCATTAGCAACTTTAGGTGATGTAAATTATGTCTTCATGTTTTCCAGTCAGCTCGCTGGACTCCGAGGGAATGAGCAAAAACGCTGTTGAATTTGGTAGTGAGGAAGGAGATGAGGTTCAGAAGGAGGGAAAAGCAGAGATGGTAAGGTCTTGGAAGTTCCCAGTTGGCTTGGGGACATTACTTCAACCTAGGGTTTCCAGGTGTTACTTTTACTCCTCTCAGAAGATCCCATGTGTAAGTTGGGAAAACATACACATAAAGAAAGTGAAAGTTAATTTACAATCAAATTTTCACAGTCTCTTTGATGGCAAGATTCACTGTGATTCTCTGAGAGATGTTATAACATTAAACATTTCACAAACGTCTTTCACCATGGAACCCCCTTGGTGGAAAGTTTTCTGGGGTTAGTGTTCCTGGCAAAACATTTTGGGACATTCTGGTTTGGAGAACAGAGTCATGTTGAAAGGGAAGGTAACTCCAGGAGGGACCCCATGGTGTCATCAATGCAATGGTCAAAGCATTATATGATGGAAGGTGTTGAGTTGATTCATTTTTACCAAAGATCAGCCTTATATCTTGCATAAATATGTTTATGCCTTACCTAAGGGATGTTTAGAATACTTTAGTTCTATAAACAATCATTCATTCATTCATTTGCATATATTTTTGAAAGTAAAGTTCTGTACTGTGCCCCCTAAAATGAGGCAGACCCATAGAGTATCTTTGCTTATTCACTTGCTTTCCAGGAAAATGCACAAACTTTGCCTATAAATGTCCCATGCAATCCATCTTGTCCACTTGACCTCTTTTATCTTGTGTCGTTTATCAGTTCATCTTGAAAACACACACTTTCGCCAAGCTGACCATGACTATTTATATACATTTGGAAGACATTCCACTGGAAATTACTCCCAAAACGTTCTGTTCAGTAAAGCAAGGAAGTGGTAATAGGACCCTACTGTTTCATCACTGTGTTTTCCTTAAGATAGTTTCCTGCCATGTTATCAGCTAGTTAAGGATTAAGAAAATCTCCCGCAGGCATTCCAAAACTTCCTTCCAACTCTTTCAGTTTCTCCTGGAGCAAGACATGTTTAAGCTATTTCTTTGCTAAAAGCTGAGAAGGCAACGTCTAGGAGAGGAAAGCGGGGGAGAGCTATTTGCTTTCTTTATTTCAACTATTTAAACACTGACCATGCACAAGAAAGTCTGCTGCACTCTGCAAAAAGAATGTGGAGTAGGGTATGGTGTGGCCATGGGGCCCTTGCCATCAGGACACTGATAAGAGAGGAAAAAGAGAAACCTACATAATTGATTAACTATCAAGCAGATAAAGGCAAATAGAAGATAGCAAACACATTCCCCAAGACTCACACTCCAAGTGGCTGAAGGGAGAGTTTTCTGTGATGATTTCAGGAGAAAGGAGGAAGAACTGGAGATAGGCTTTGAAGGAAGGATGGGATTTCACCTTGAAGACAACTGGGGGTGATGTTTCATGGGAAGGGAACAATGAGAGCACAAGCGAGAGCCTCAGGTGTGTTCAAAGATGCAATAGGCCATTGTTGGGATGTTAGCACTCACTCCCCGTGCTATCAGGCAGAAATCAGGAGGCGTTCTTTTTTTATTATTATTATTAAAATGTGGTTGATTTACAATGTTGTAATGTGTTAGCTTCTGGTGTACAACACAGTGATTCAGTTATATATATATATATATGTGTGTATATATATATGGTTTATATATATATATGTATATTCTTTTTCATTATAGTTTATTATGAGCTATTGAATATAGTTCCCTGTGCTATACAGTAGGACCCTATTGTTTATCTATTAAATATATATATATATATATATATATATATATATATAGAATATATATATAGTAGTTTATATCTGCTAAACCCCAACTCCTAATTTATCCCTCTTCTTTCCCCTTTGGTAACCATAAGTTTGTTTTCTATGTTTGTGTCTGTTTCTGTTTGGTAAAGTTTGTAATTTCATTTGTGTCTTTTTTTTTTTTTTTTTTAGATTTCATATGTAAATGATGTCATATGGTATTTGTCTTTCTCTGCGTGGCTTACTTCACTTAGTAGGATAATCTCTAAATCCACCCATGTTGCTGCAAATGGTATTATTTTATTACTTTCTAAGGCTGACCGGTAGGCTACTGTATGTATATACCACATCTTTCTTTACCCAGTCATCTGTTGATAGACATTTAGGTTGCTTCCATGTCATGGCTATTGTAAATAGTGCTGCTGTGAACATTGGGGTGCATGGATCTTTTTGAATTAGAATTTTCTCCTGATAAATGCCCAGGAGTGGGATTGCTGAATCATATGTTAAGTCTATTTTTAGTTTTTAAAGCAATCTCCGTATTGTTTTCCATAATGGCTGCAGGAATCCTTCTTGACTCCTCCTCTGCCTCCCCCTACCTTTCACTAAATTAGTCCTTAGTGATTTTATTTCTTGAATGTGTTTTAACAACCCCACTGCTCCATTTCCACTTCATCTTTCCCAGCAACCGAGCCCTATTTGGTTTCCCTTTTCTCCCAGGATTGCCTCCCATCTCCTCTCCACATTGTCGCCAGAGTTAACTTCCCCAAAGGCAAACACAGCTCTTTTGCACACCTTCTGCACAGCCGCCCAAGGCCCTCAGGATGGAGTCCAAGTTCCTGACCATGCTTTGGGCTCCGTGGTCTGATAGTGGGCTCAAACTCCCGCTCTGTCCTTACAGGTTATGTGGTCAGCTGTGTTCACCTGAACTGCCTGACCAGACCTCAGTGTCTTCATCCAGAAAATGGGCATGGTTATCAGCCGTCATTAATAGTCCTGTGACCCTTGCTGCTCCTACTCTCTCCCTGCCTAGTTGTCACTTGCATCTTGACCGCGCTTCCAGGCACTGCTTGTGCCGCCAATGGCACAATGTCTTCTCCTGGTCTTACCTCTTTGGTTCGTCCTTCTACCTGTCCTTTAAGACTTACCTCTAGCATTCCCTCCTCTTGGAAATCTGCCAGAATCCTCCTCTCTCCTGTCTTCCCATCCCTCCCAGTACATCCCTCATGGTGTGCATACCTTCCTCTTCCCACACCTGGCTGACTGTTTCTTGGGATAGGTTTCCAAAAGTGGGATCACAGATCAAATGATATTTGTGTTTTGAATTTAGATACCAAGTGCCTGATTGTGCTCACGAAAGGGGTGTCAATTTCCACTCCCACAAGCATTGGATAAAAGGCCTTATTTCGCTCATCTTAGTTAACCCTTTGTAGGATCACTGTTTTTGGTCTTTGCCAATCTCATGGGTGAAACCTAATATATCATCATTGTTTAAGATGACTTTCTTTGATCTCTGACAACATTTCCTGGTATTTGTGGTTCTATCTTTGTGAATTGCTGCTTCTCCTCCCCCCCCCTCCCCCTCCCCCCTCCTCCTCCCCCCCCTCCTTCTTCTTCTTCTTCTCCTTCTTCGATTTTCTCTTTCCCTTATCCCTAATTTGTCATTCACCTAGAAACTTCCATCATACATCTTTTTTTTTTTTTTTTTTTTACCATGGGAAAGTTTTGAACCTACCGAGCTTTTCCTTTGCACTTTCCAAGTTGTTGTTGTTGTTGTTGTTGTTGTTGTTGTTGTTGTTGTTTTAATACTTAGAAGGACATTCCTCATGGTAGGACTATAAAATATATCTAGCCAGTTTTCTTAGGATGTTTTCATAGATTTTTTTTTAATGATCAATCCTCAGTGTATTTGGAATTTATTTAGATTTGGGATGTAACATAGGGATCAATCTTTATTTTTCCACAAAACTCATAGTTTACTGTTTCAACAGTATTGGGTCTTTTCTCTATGAATTACCAATTTAAGATATTTACATCATACAACAAATAGTGTGTGTGTGTGCTTCTTTGTATGTATTTGTGTCTAGTTCCTGGACTTTTCATTCTATTCCATTGGTCTGTCTTTCTTTTCCTATATGCATTCTATACTCTTTCAATTAATGTGGTCTGATAGTATATTTTCCTGTCTGGCAAGTCAACTCTCAACCATCTTATTTTCTGTAATTTTCCTGTGGCCTTGTCACCCTAGGATGAGGAAATGAATCATAACCGTCTTTAGTTCCAGAAGATGTTTGGGATGCTGGCCACCTGAATATATTAAATGCCCTGGCTTGGTGAATTCTTTCAGAAATCCTCAAGATTGGGGGATGGCCTCAGATCCAAGGATGCTTGTAGAGACTCCAGGTCTTGGTGGTGGCCCAGACCTCTAGGAGGGCCGGTGCAACTTCAGGCCATTTCTGTAACATTGGAGGTTCTAGAAATTAGATGTATACCTTCTGCAGACTGATGATATTAGAGGGTAAGGATAGAGGTGAAGGAGGACCAGAAAAAGAGTGACACGATTTGAACTCTGTTGTCCTTTTGATTTATACTTAGGACCAAAGTGATCTCTGCCAGAGGTTAATTTCCACATTCATAAAATTGGGATACTGAAGCAGATCTATTACACTTAAAGTAAGAATGTGGGAAATGCCAGATTACAAACATGAACACTGGGGACTAGAACACTATGAAATGTTCATTTGTGGAGGGAATGAGGTGTTGTTTATTCATACCATGAAGTTCTTTTAATACTTTTAGGGCCAAGAAGAGAGAGATTTTACCCCACTGCCTTATATGGATCCTATTCTATCCTTTCCTGAAAGAGAACACTTGAATTCACTATGCTTCCATTCATGCATTCGTATTTCTAACCACTGAAGTTGTCTTGCTACCTTAACTCAATCCATTCCGGCAAAATGCCATCTGCCAGAGACAGGCCAGGGAAATCAGTAAGCAAGGTTTGGATTAAGCCTGCAGAGACGCTCTGCTGTGGAACTGTTACATGAGGAAGTGAAAGGGTTACATAGGTCAAATTCCACTGGAGCGAGACTTGGGTTCAATCTTCTGTGGTCTGCTCTTTCCTGGTGATCAATGATTTTCCTTTAAGTAGGTTATCCCCTTGGGGTGTAAGGATCTTTTGTTACCCTGCATTTTTGTGGTGACTAGATTTAACCTATAAATAGAAGTTGCATGAATACATTCTTCTGGGAATAAGGAGCAAATTGGCCCTAAACTCAGCTTTCAAAGGTGAATTGTAAGATAATGGACAGACTATAGTTCTCTTTCATTAGGAAATAACACATTTCTGAGATGTAGTGTCTTCAAGAAACATACAATATGTGGGATTTCTCCAAAATGCTGCTAGAAAGTCAGGATGTCCTCATGCACCTTACTTCTGCTCTGAGTTTGCAAAATGAAACCCAGATTTTTGTAAACAGAATTATTCCTATATAGAAGCATGGCCAAGGTACATTAAAATGAGTACTTCATTAACTCCCACTTGTGTTTCATTGTTTTCTTGTTTCTGAATTCTTGACTCCAATCAGCTCTCAGAGATGCCTCCCTCCCACCCCCCCAAAAAAAGACACTTTCAGTTTAATGCTTCCAATATAGGAAAATATTTTGCTTGGCAATGAATACTCCAAAACAAACAAACAAAAAAACAACAAAAAACAATCTTCCAAAATGTGAATACAGTTGAATATGCAATGAAGGAATCAATGTATATCTGAGGTTTGCTTGTTTGGCTTGTTTTTTGTTTTTTCATTTTTGTTTTGTTTTTCTTTTTCTTTTTTTAAATCATCGACTGTGTAGAAAGAGTCATACTTTTTTATTTTTATTTTTATTGGCGGGGATTAGGTTTGTTTATTTATTTATTTAATTTATTTATGGAGATTCTGGGGATTGAACCCAGGACATCTTGCATGCTAACCACATGCTCTACCACTTAGTTATATCTTCCCGCTGATTTTGGTTTTTCACTGGCAGCTTGTTTTTATTAAATGTTTCTGAAAGTGAGGGTATCCCCTTCATGGTGACTACAATGCATTGTTGAGGGACTGGAACTGCCAGACACAGAGATGGGCTCTGGTGGCCCACAGGCAAAGGCAGCATCCCTGACCTAAGGGCTGACAAGCAGGTAGATGGAGAGATGAATACAGACTGACCATCTGGGATGCTGTGAGAAAGTATAGGATTAAGGATGGGGATGGGGTGTCACAAAAGGCTTTCAGGAGATGGTGATGTCACAACTGACTCGACAGAGAAGTGGAAGTAGGCCAAGAGAGGGTGAGTCTGAGAAAGGGCCTCCAGGCAGAGGGAATGGCATCACAAAGCCATGGAAGCATGATAAGTAACCAGGATGGGGAGAAAGTTGGGCTCTTGCAGGAAATGGGCAGTGCTGGTGTTGTGAAAAACCTCATGTACCATCATCTCAAGGGTGAAGCAGAGCCTCTGAGAAGTGGACAGTGAAGTCAGGATGATGAGCAGGAGATACATGGTCAATTTGATGCTTTGAAATGAGTAATTTTGCAAAAAGTTGGAAAAAGCACGAAAAGAGATTGAAGGTAGTGAAGGCAACTAGCAAGTTTTGTAGTAATACATGTGAAAAATAAAGCCAGCCTGGACTAAACAATCACATATGGATGGACAGGATGCTTCTAATTTGACAGATGCCTTTGATGGTGGGGATGGAGAGACAGAAGAGTTGAGAATGAACCATAGAGTGTTTGAGCAGCTGAAAGCAAAACTGTTAGCTGAGATATAGAAGGAAGAGTAGGGGACAGTGGGTCTACAGAAGGGAGGGTGATGTGTTCAAGTTGGATGCATGGAGTCTAAGTGTAAATGGCTTTCTTGTGTTCATGTCTGTAGCTCAGGAATGAACCCTGACCTAGAGACATCCTCCCTCCTTCCAGTAACCACTAGTAATCACTATTTCACTTCCAAGCTCTATAGATTTGACTACTGTAGATATTTCATGTTAGTGGAACCATACAGTATTTGTCCTTTTTGATGTGGCATGTATCAATTTCCTTCCTTTTTAAGGCCGGACAGTATTCCATTGTATGGATATACCAGCGTGTTACTCCATTCTCTTCTTGATGGACATTTGGGTTTTTACCTTTTGGCTCTCATGAATACTGCTGCTATGAATATTCTTGTGCAAGTATCTGCTTTATTCCCTGCTTTCAGTTCTTCCAGGTAACTTTTTGCAGAACTGCCATACTGTTTTCCACAGTGGTTGTGTTACTGAGTCCAAACTCATTCTGCTTACCATACAACAGGTCAATAAATCGAGAGACGAGGTTTTAGGGCAAGGAATAGTGACTTTATTTGGAAAGCCAGCAAAATGAGAAGAAGTCAGACAAACATCCTGGAGAACCATCTACCCCAAGTTAGAATTCAGGCTCCTTTTATGCTAAAAAGGAAAAGGGGGTATGCTTGGTTGTTGCAAACTTCTTGGTGTAGGAATTCTTTGTTCTTGGGATCCTTTTGCAGGAGGATAAATAAAATGGCCACACTTAGGCTAACAGATTGCTTATTCGATGCTTGCCCTTAAAACAGTCAACTGATCTGACTGACCAGTTGCTACTCACAGTTCCAGGCCCATACTTAAAATAAAGCTATTAATTTTACTTTTTGTTTTATTCCAGTAATCAAAAATAATAATCATATTTGGTTTCTGAGTTGTTCTCCAGGGAGAAGGTCACAGTACTGTAACCTTACAAAACAGCTTGAATTACCAAGAAGACCATGACTTGGGTGCTTATAAGATAAAGAGATTGAAAGAGTGACAACCACTAGCCTCTATAGACTTGGTTACCTGTAGACACCAAAATGCCACTCTGAGTCTTTTGAGAAAAAAAATAATTCTGTTGATTCTTATCAATGCTTTATTGTTTAAGACATGGCTATGTAACCACCCATCCCCAACATGCGTTTGCAGTTTTGAAGGCACTAGCCTGCTGTGAGTCACCTTTGCCTGGCCAAGTAATAAAGCTGCCTCTTTTCTTTTAAGCTCCAAGACCCTGTCTCTGAGTTATTTGGCTTGTCAGGGATGGGGGCCAATCTTTCAGCAACACTTTGTTCTTGCAGCTATTCACGTGAGTCAGATCATGGTGTCCCTGTAAGCCTCTAACAAAACAAATGTTATTTTCTATTTTGCAACATGTTATCTTTATATGAATGGAAAAGTGTTAATATCCTTAAAGGTCAGAGCCTTGAGAATAGGCTCTCCTGTATATTTCAGGCTAAAGGCAACATTCTTTTACAAAAGCTGAGTAGCCAGGAAGTCTAAGCCTAGGAAACTGCACATAGTTAAAGTCAAAAGGCCAGATCTAACAGGGAGTCAGATTTGTTCTTTTCTATTACAGTTGTACTGCTTTACATTCCCATCAACCATGCACAGATTTTCCAGTTTCTTCACATTCTCACCAATACATATTTTCTGTGTTTTTGATTTGATAATAGTTCAAACACTGTTGTTTTATCTTTTCTCTCTTTTGAGCTTGTATCAGAGATGGCTGTGTATTCACCAAACTTCATTTCCCCTTTCCCTTTTTCTCTGGGTACATGGTTAAGCTACATTTCTAAGCATCCCTTGTCATAAGCAAGGACATGTGGCTGATGTCTGGGCAATAAAGGATATTGGATTCTCCCAGGTCTGGCTCATAAAAACTTCCTGTGGTATTTATTCTATCTACTGACTAAATGCAAAAGACTCTAGGGACCTAGGGGGAGGGCAGAGTCACAGAATGGAAAGGACCTGGTATTGACCAAGAAATCCCATGGTAGACCTTGTATGAACAAGAAATAAAATTTTATCAAGTCACTAAAATTTGGGAATACTTGTTATAACTGTTACTATACCCTAGTGCAAGACTGCGTAATCTATGAATTTTGTTTTTCTCAGCACAACTGCTTCATTTCCTTAAAAGATTAGCTTTCTTTGCTTCTGCATACATAAGGCAGAAGATAACCACACTGAAATCTGCATGTCCCTCCATTGCTTCTGGCCTTGTAATTAGTGGAGATTATTAGGGTTACCAGAGAGTAGGTTCTCGTCTTGTTGCAGAAAGAAATCAGAGATGAGACATGGAGGTTAGGAAATTAAAGTGAGGATTTATTAAGTGATAGGATGCCTTCAGGGGGAGAGCAGGCAAACTCAGGTGAGCAGCTGTGCTAAGTTTCCTTGGCAACCTGGTTATATGGGGTGTAAAAATGAATCGGCGGAATATTCATTGGGAGGGAGGAGTTTGGGGTCATATGCCCTAATTTTCACCCCAGCTCCACCTTCCCAAAGGGAGGAGGGATTTTTGTCCTTATTTAGTCTTGATTAGAAGTGTCATGGTGTCAGTGCATGATGGGTACTTCTAATCTGAAAGTTTCACTCTAATGAGGACATGATGAGCATATCTAGCTATCTACCTGCTCTAGCATTAGAATTCAGGATGGTTGTCCAAGACATTAGTCTGCCATCATGTTGGTCTGCCGGCTTTACAAATAAAGTCACTCTTTCTTGCCCCAACACCTCGTCTCCTGATTTATTGGCCTGTCACGTGGAGAGCAGAACAAGTTTGGACTCAGTAACAGGATGGCTCCAGAAACCTATATTTTTGACAAGCACTCCAAGTGATGTTGCTAAACTCTGAAATTTGAGATCTGCTATATTCTAGGACTCTCAATAGTGTTTTAATGCCTGAACTTGGTGAAAGTTTATACAAAAATCACCTGAGACAGAGAGTTAAAAATCTTCCTGTTAAAGGTCACCAGAAATGTGTCTGTAAAAGCTCTCTTTGATTTAAAACTGTATACCATTTCTTCATATTTAGCCAAAGTCTCTTGAAGTGCTTTCAGTTCCTTTTTAGTTATGTACTAAGGGTTTAACTTGGCATTGCGAGCTTACTTTCAGGCATTGGGCAGGTACCATAAATAAAAGCTGCAGAAAGATTTACATCCATTAGAAATGATAGGACCCGTGAGAAGATGGAGCCTGTGTGTCCAGGTTAAAGGCTTCCACATTCACAGCTGTGTTCACTGTGATGGCCAGACAAAACACGTATTTCCAGGCCATTTTTAACAAGAAAGCTATGAGTTTGGAACCTCTGCTAAATAATCTCTTCTTCCATCCAAATCAAATGATTCCAAATCCTTTCATCTTTATTCACATGACCTCTTTAGCAGGAGTTGTTTTTGCTACTTGTTTTCAGACCCTTCTGCCTCTTCTTTAAAAAGATGGAGAAGGATGCCCTCTTGAAGTTCATCTTATAACATGAAAACCATCAGTGCTGAGAAAAGGTCTTTATTTTCAAATGTCATCTTTTCCACTAATATAGGTTATCAGTGTGTTTGTTTAGAACTTTGGTTGTGTAAATATTTTGATTAAGGTAATACATAAGCCTGAAGGAAAATTTGGGAAAGAAAAAGAAAAAAAAATCAGTGAAATGAACCCATCATTTCTCCATCCTAAAGTTATCACTGTAAACATTTTGATGTATTTCCTTCCAGTTTTTTTCCATGTAGAATTTGAAAATAGTTTTAATTCCACCTTGTTCCAAAAAGGATTAAAGATGGCTATAAAAATCACTTATAAGCAATTGCTTTTATTCATTTGTATTTATGCATATATATAATTATAATCATATTGTGTGTGTGCATGACTGCATATGTATGCATTTAAAAAAATATGTGTCTAAGATCTTTCCATGTTGTTACTTGGAACAGGAACATTTATTGAACACTTGGTATGTCTTTGAGGCTGTTCTGAGAACTTCACATGTTCTGCCTTAGTCAATTCCCACAATGAAGTGAGTGCTTTTGACAGGTTCTGTTTTCAGATAAAGACCTTGGGGCACAGAGAGGCTCAGGGCTTGCAGAGCTTGCTGTTCACACAAATAGGAAGTGGTGCAGTTGGAACCTGACTCTTGCTAGTCTGAATCCAGAGTCTGCCCTCTTCACCACCATGCAATTCTTCCTCTCAGGCATCATAACTTTTGGGTAGTGTTATATAGCCCATACAACAAGGTTTTTTTGGTTTTTTTTTTTTTTTTTTTACAATAACAATATTCATTGACATTTAAGTGCTTGCCAAAATTTTACTATTACAGATAGTATTACAGTGATATTTCAGTACACACATGCATGTGTTTCTCTAAAAAAGTTATCCAGCAATGGGCATTGCTCAGTCATCACTTAATGGATATTTAGCTTTCCTTCAACTGAAATTGAGTTGATTTACAATGTTGTATTATTTCTAGTGTACAGCATAGTGATTCATTTATACGTATATATTCTTTTTCATATCTTCTTCATTACAAGATATTGAATGGAGTTCCCTGTGTTTCTCATCTCATGTGTTTTCTGAAGGAAGCCTTATCTATCCTAAGGTTATTAACACATTCCATTTATTTTAACATTGACATAGCATTTATTTTCTCTTTAATTCATTTGGAGTTTATTTTTGTATCAAATGTGGGATAGAAATCTACCCACTTCATGAAAGAGGCAGCTGATGTAGATGATCTGCCTTCAGGCTGGCTGGTACCCCTTGGGAATGTTGTCATCGCAGGGGCTCAGCTTGGTCTCTGCTATTGGCTGGGTGGGCATCCTGACTGGTAGGGAAAATCTGTGTTGTTGGTCCATGGATGGCCTCCATCTGATGGCCCGCAGTCCATCGTACATTTTCTGTCTATGCCCCAGGAGGCTGACTGTAAAAGCCTGCATTGCCTCAGGATGCTGCCCTCAGGGATCTATCTAGGGCTGGCTGATGAAAGGTCCTTGTGGGAGATCAGAAGATGGGATGAAAGAGAGATTGGAGAATTTATTCTTCTTATTTCTCTGTCCAGCCACAGATTTGCTCAAGGTAAATATATCTTTTTCTAACATTCCTCAGTTCAATCCTTTGAACGTTGTGCACGTATCCTGCTGGGACTTTGATAAATATACCAATGGAAATCAAATGGATAAAAATGCAAAACCACGAAGGAGGAAGGCTGACATATGTGAGAGAATTGGTTAGAAATCTACTAAAAACTTTGAACACTGTAAGGAAATATATTGAATAAAGTCTATAGTTGAGGGTAACTCTTGTATTATGGTGTTCATTTTGGGCCAAGGCAAACTAATTGTTTCAGCAATATGAGGTGTTCAGTTGAGACTGAAAGTTTGTGGTCATAGGTCCTGGCACAAAACTATCTTCTAGGGTGAATATTTGTGTTATTTCTGTTGAAGGAGGAACATGAACTGAAAGGGGAGGGAGTAGATAGTGCTGCTGTCAACACTTAATTAAAAGGGTTTTTTCAAGGTCATGTTTTTTAGGGACCTATGATTCTCATGAAAAAACAAGGATGAAATGCAGCTTGAGCTACAGAGGCACTGAAAGAATTTTTAGTGGTTGTATACAAAACCCTTTGACCTGTGGACTAGGACTTGATCCATGCTTGTAAACTCCTTTAAAAATAACCTCTTCATCGCTGTGTGAAGGAAGGCCCCAGCTTTACCAGCCTCTTATAAATAAGGACATTATGACATGGACTTGGTCATGATGATACAGCAAAATGATCAAATTGAAAACTTAAAGCTCCTTATGTGATGGTACATTAAGTATAGACAGGTAATATTTAAAGAGTGGGATTCCATCCTACATAATTCTGATTATCTCCTTCTTATCACTCATTCTGTTGACTTATGGAAACTTCCCCACACTCCCCTTTAATTTGCTCTAAGTAGTTTTGTACTTCCTACTTACTTAACTAACATAATGTCAGACGTGAGTGATAAAATGTAAATAACCCTTGAAATGCTGCTCTGGTAGAGATGGGGAACATGGGTTGGGGCAGTATTGTCACTTAAAGATATTATATAGTAACCCACACATCTATGGTCAATTAACCTATGACAAAGGAGGCAAGAATATACACTGGAGGAAAGACAGTCTCTTCAATAAGTGATGCTGGGAAAACTGGACAGCTACATGCAAAAGAATGAGATTAGAACATCTCCTTACACCATATACAAAAATAAACTCAAAATGGATTAAAGACCTAGGTGTAAGAACTGAAACCATAAAACTCTGAGAAGAGAACATAGGCAGAATAAATCATAGCAATAATTTTTTTTGGATCTGTCTCGGCAAAAGAAATAAAAGCAAAAATAAACAAATGGGAGTTCGTAAAACTTGATGGCTTGCACACAGCAAAGGTAACAATTGAGAAAACAAAAAGACACCCTACTGAATGGGAGAAAATATTTGCAAATGATATGGCCAGTAAAGGGCTAATATCCACAATATATAAACAGCTCATACTGCTCTACATAAAAAAACAAAAAACAAAAAAAAAAAACAAAAAAAACCCTCAATTAAAAAATGAGCAGAAGACCTGAATAGACATTTTTCCAAAGATGTACAGGCCAACAGGCACATGAAAAGATATTCACCATTGCTAATCATCTGAGAATTGCAAATCAAAACCACAATGAGACATCACCTATCACTGGTAAGAAGGGACATCATCAAAAAGTCTATGAATAACAAATGTTGGAGAGGAGGTAGAGAAAAGGGAACCCTAGTACACTGTTGGTGGCAGTACAAATTGGTGTATCCACTATGGAAAACAATATGGAGGTTCCTCAAAAAACTAAAAAAGAAGTACCAAATGGTCAGCAGTTCTACTCTTGGGTATATACCTGAAGAAAATGAAAACTCTAATTAGAAAATATATATGCATCCAATGTTCATAGCAGCATTATTTATAATAGCCAAGATATGGAAGTAACCTAAGTGTCCATCAACAGATGAATGGATAAAGAAGAAGTGATATATATATATAATGGAATATTACTCAGCCATAAAAATAATGAAATTCTGTGATTTGCAACAAGGCAGATGTACCTAGAGAGTATTATACTTAATGAAATAAGTCAGACAAAGACAGATAATCTATATTTCCACTTATATGTGGAATGTAAAACATAAAACAAACGAATGTATATAACAAAACAGAAACAGACAGAATAGAGAACAAGTACATACCAGTTAGAAGAGGGACATGGGGCAAGATTGGGGTAGGAGATTAACAGAGACAAATTATTAGGTATAAAATAAATAAACAACAAGGATATAATTGTACAGCACAGTGAAATATAGCTTTGTAATAACTTAATGAAGTATAATTTGAATTGAATCACTATGTTGTACACCTGAAACTAATATAATATTGTAAATCAACTATACTTCAATTTTTAAAAAAAAAAAATTGTTATATGGAAAGTCATGGCCACCCTAATTCTGTGCCATGGATGTCTGTTTTGGCTGGGACTTTCTTCAGCATCCTGACCTCCTAAAGGGAGTGTAGACACAGAGTCTAGTTAGAAAAACAGAGAGAAGTAGAATTCCAACACAGCCAATATTTTTCAACCCAATTTGGAGAAAAAATAAATCTCCCATAGAAAGAGATGCATAATTAAGGATTTCAATATTTATTTGTTAGCTTATTTGTGGTCTGTTCTTCCACAAGACTGTATACTCCATGAAGAAGGGAACATCTTGTTTACTATTGTATATTCAGTGCCTACCTAAACAGTGCTTTGCCTATGGTAGATATTCAGTGCCTGTTTATTAGATGAATGAGTGAATGAATTCATGAGCAATGGTTCAGCAAAAAGGAATCTGAAGAATGAAGAAGTGCTGAGCAGATAGTGTAGAGTTAGATCATCTTCAGATTACAGAAGATTCAGCTTGGACTTTGTGGTAGATAAAATACCCCCTCCCCCAAAAGATGGTCATGTTCAAATCCATGGAACCTGTGAATATGCCATGTTACCTTTCAAGGGGGAATTAAGGATGCAGATGGAATGAAGGATGCTAATTAAGTGATCATAAAGTTAGGAGATTATCGAGGTGAACACAAAGTTATCACAAGGGTCTTTTAAAGTGACAGAGGGAGGCAAAAGAGGGTATCAGAGTCAGAGCAAGATTTGAAGGCACTATGCTGCTGACTTTGAAGATGAAGGAAGGGGCCATGGTCTAGGGAATACAGGCAACCTCCAGAGGCTAGAAGAGGCAAGGTAATGGATTCTCCTGTGAAGTTTCCAGTGGTAGGGAACACTCCTACCACTGATTTTAACCTGGTAAGACCTATGTCAGACTTCTGATCTGCCAAAGAGGGAGATTTCCTCCTTCACATCAGATGTGAGTGTGTGCTTCAGACCTGGCCAACTGGAACATTGCATTTTCCTGGTCTTCACTACTAGTTAAGGGTTGTACATATCTGAGTCAATTAAAAGAAGACTTTACTGGGACTTTTGGGACAGAGACTTACAGGCTTGAACTGTGGAGATGTGGGGAGCCATCTGACCACCACAGAGTGCCAAAAACTGAAGGCAACATAAGGAACTCAGAGCAAAGAAAGGGAGACAGATTGGATTCTCAGGTCAAGCTGCTCTTGACTTTTTCTCTTACATGAGCCAAGAAATTAATTTTTTGTAAAACCGGTTTAAACTAGGTTTTCCAATTCTGTTAGCAAGTTTCTAGTGAGGAGGCATAACAAGGTAATAGAAACAACTCTATGTTTTTTGTAGTATGTATATATGTATGTGTACACACATGTATTCCCACTGCATATATTCTCATCATAGAGTGTGTTCAGCTATTACCAGCCCGTCCCTTTTTCATTTTTATAAATATCTGAATTAAAGTGCCCCTACTCCCAACACCACTGATTGTAGCTCTATGTAGACAGGTGGTCAGCCTGAATCTCTGTGGCCCTTAGTGTCAAGATTATATCAGGAAGACAGTACCTTATCACGGAATTTTGCTGTAAGGAGTCTTACTTCTATCTTTGTGTACTCCACATGATACTTTCATTATTGCTTAACATAATGAAACTCTTCTCTTCATCATTTGAAAACATTAGCTAATAAGCACTTTAAATATTACCAGAAGGTCCTTTTTAAAGTGCAATACTTTAAAAAAAATGATTTGTCTTCACTAAGGAATTTTTCTTGGTTATTCTTGTGCTTTATTCATATCTAACTAATGTATTTCTTAAAAACTCGTGAGCATGACTTCATGCACATCAGGGGCTTTATCGGTGAATGCATGTTTGTTACTGGGTTATTCAACACTGAAGAGCAAAGTGTTCTCCCTGTGTGGAGGCTTCATCTTAGGTGGAAGGCTGCCCTCCCTTCACAATTCAAGTGCTTGTTGGGACCAAGTGGGTCACAAGTGAAGTGGATTAGGTGGGGATTGAAGTTGGTGAGGCGCCCTTGCTGTCTGAAGGGACGCTGCCACCCAAGGACTAGCTGCCTGCTACTGCAAAATGTAGACCTAGTTGCTTATCTTCTAGCTTTTCAAGAGGCCACACATCTGCGTATTTATGTGCAGCTCCAAAGCTTTGCATATAGGAATCAAATTAAAATTTAGAAAGTACTTTATGGGCCAGATAACCACCCAGCAACAGAAGTCATGTCTATGAGCTGCACTGTGGCTCCCAGGCCACGAGTTTGTCCTTCTATAATACAGGGACTCATCTCCTGCATCAAGAAACAGCATTGGCTTCACTTTGATCATCAGTCCAGTTGTGTTCACTGTACTTGTACTTCATTTCCAGGTGGTTTGCAGGTATTATTAACCCTCACATGGCCAATCAGTGTAAAAGCTAGGGCACCATTAAAAACACTAGCAAAAACTGAAACTGTGGATAGTCAGTAGTCACATCCATTTCACATGCCACTGCTAATGATGTTGTTTTAAGATGAGCATGTCCTGCACTCAGAGTGTGGCCTAAACAGTCTGTTTGCCGGAGGTGTTTTCAAGGAACATGCAGTCAGCTGAGTCTGGTCCAGGCTGAGCTGGTTAAGGCTGGATAGGATGTCCCACTGACTCTCCAACTGGGCATGCGAGAGTCTCTGCTCGGTGACCCTTTGATGTCAGAGGGTTGAAAATTCCACTCTCAGATCTGCTAAGAGCCTTCAGTTTTGAGAATGAAGAGGCTGTAGCTTAGTTATACCCGGGCAGAGTAACGATGATGACGTCGCCTTTCCCCCATCACCTTTCCCCAAGCTTCCCACATTCCCCACGGTCCCCATGCTTCAGTCCGTCCTGCTGCTTTATCCCATAAATGCCCTGGGCCTCTTGCCTTCTGGGAGGTGGATCAGAGATCTGCTCTTTGTTGGCTGCCTTGTGAATGAACCCTCACTGCAAATCTCAGCATCTCAGCATTTTGGCTTGCTGCACATTGGACAAAAAGAACCTGGTTTGGTAAGATTGTGACGGGAGGGTATTAGGGGAAAAGGAACACAAGAAAACAGTGAGAAAAGTACAGAATTCACACCTACATTGTTGATGAATTGTTTATAAGTAGGTGTGATCCTGAAGAAGAATCCTGCAACATGAAGTCTGTGATATGCAACCTTCAACATTAGCAAACAGAAAGAGAAAAAAAAGATAAAATACAGAAATCTTTGAGTGTTAGCTGTAGAATTCATACAAAATAGAACTCTATTAACCTAAAATTTTTCAAGAGGAGTCTAACAATTTGTTTAAGTTAAAGATTACACACAGTGAAAGTCATTTTTTTTCCCTCTAAGTAAGTTGAGGCAGCAATTTGCACAGTGGGCCCTGTTTCAGCACAGATAAGACACTGTTTTACACTCAGGTGGAAGCACGCCCATTTCAACATGATTTTCTGTTCCAGAATTATTCTGTATCATTAATCAAATAGTGCAGGTAGACAGATAAGAGAGGAAGAGATGGTATAACAAATCCTTGGATGATTCCAACAAAGGTAGGGATATCTGAGGAACATCATTTCTGTCAACACTCAAGGTCATTAGTTGTCATCCCTCGGTGACTTCAGCTGGGATTATCAGGCTGCTGGTCCCTGAAGTAAGTAAAGCAAGAGGAGCACAAGCATCGAAGGAGAACAGATCAAGACTTTTCAGTTTTTGTACCACTTTAAAAAGGTGCTCCACAAAATCTTATCAGAAGCTCTAATAATGCCCAGTAGTTAACTGCTGCACAAGATTTAGTTTTTCCAAGATCTTCCAATTTTAGTTAACAGTATCTTCCTGGTCAATAAATTAAGGGCATGAATCAGCTATTCAATTTCCTCTCTGAAAAAAACAAACAAACAAACAACACTGTATTCTTTATCTCCAAATAAAATCCATGCCATTCAAAAACCCACGCATTTTTAAGCTACAGCAGAATGGCTGCAAGAAGGGAGCTGTTGCCTTATGTGGTCCCAGCTGCTTCTCCAGCCCCGGAACTTAACTCTCTCCAGATGTAACCCTTCACTTCTTCTCCTTCCTCATAATTTTTGTCTTGACTAAAATACAACTAAAAGAGACTTTTTTCCCCTTCCTGTGACCTCAAAACAGGACACCCTGAATTGCAACTTGAGTGACAAATACTTTGTAGAATGTGGTTTTTCTCTTGATTCTTGGATAGATATATGAGGGTAATCATATGTAGGCTGAAAAAAGAATAAAGTTGGTCAAATGGACTAGATCAAAAAAAAATTAGGATAACTCCTATCAAAGGAAAATCTTGGTTCTAAACAAAAAAGGATGATTTACTTATAACAGTTCTCTCACAGGCTGTGGTATTGAGGATAGAGAGAGAGATGTGTATGTTTGTGTATAGGAATGAAACTAAAAGCATTTTATGTGTCAAATAAATATGTGTGTGTGAGTGTCCCTGATTAGGCAGCTAAACAATAGTTCATGCAGGGGATCATCAGGTGGTGGTAAAAGGATGACTTCAAAAAGCCAAAGCCTTGGTGGGACATCACTGATTGGATGTGAGCAAAGAGAGGCTCCACAATGACAAAAAAGTCTCGGCTCTGATTGTATATAGAATAAGGGAGGGAATGATGACAAGGGTTTATGGGTCCTTTTCTCTGATACTCACTGCCTTGATGAGTAGAATGGCTGTGACTGCTGGGAGGGGACAAGACAGTGACAGACAGGGTCCAGGGCATGACTCCAGAGAAGAGCTGTGGTCACCAACAATGAAGCGAATGTTGAATTTGACTTTACTGAAAACAGGATTTACAAATTACCAAGCACAAAATGGACTCTAATTTTGTGTTTAAGCTATTTGTGGGCACAATCCAAATAGCTGGAACCTACATTCTACCTTTGGGTGAGGAGTGCAATAGCATATCTGTGTGTGGTCCAGAGAATGTTATTTCAGTTAATCAACATGTGCTTGCATTTAGCTGGAAGAACTAAAAACAAAACACTGTATCATTGTGACTGTTTGTGGTATACGTATCTCATAAGTAGATCTGTTTATTTGACTGGAGAAGGGTCTGAAGTCCAAAAGTGGAGTCTTTAACAATTAATTGAATGATTTCAGCTTTATAGTAACACTGTCATTATTGTCACAGTTCTGGAAGAAGGGTGCCTTGAAGATGACAACACTTCAAAGGATGTGAAGGCTTCCTAATAGACTAGTCACTTTGTTTACAGTTCCATTCATAGGTACCTATTATACTTGTATATACAAATTTTTTAAATGCTCAATGCACACATGTATGTATATAAAGTAATATGTCTATAGTCCATATAATACTTCATTATACTTAAATCATGATGTACAGCCCAAGAGGTATTTCTTTCCTCTCCTGCAGGGAAACTTCCTCTAAAGCATATTAGGGAGAATTATCCTATGATTATCTCCAGATCTAGCATGAGCCTGGGTGTGGTGAGTAGAAGATCTCCCCTGCTCCCAGGTCACCGCTGGCTGGCCCCTCCTACCACTGGGGACTCCTGTCCGTGGCCTCCTCAACAGGATGCTTCTCCCTCCACACGAGCTATAGTGGAGGTCAGAATCAAGGCATGTCACACCTCCCTCTGTTTGTTCGGCACCTTCATCCTCCAGAGGAGCTAAGTAGTGTCATGGCTGAGAGTGGACTCTGGATTTGAGCCCCTGTAAGCTTGTACTCTTTCAAACTACCTACTTACATTATTATATGTTTCATTTGTCTCATGACTACAGGTTAGCAGGAGGTCAGCTGCTCCATGCTGGGCTTGGATGGGGGCAGTTCTGTTCCACCTGTCATCTCTTATCCTCCTCCTAGGATAGGGAGGGTAACCCTGGCATATCCTTCTCACAGTTAATGGCAGAGTTAATGAAGTACAAGCTTTATCACGCACAGGGTTTTTCAAGACTCTGCTAGCTTCCCACCTGGTAACATCCCAAGAACCACAGCATATCACATGGCAAACTTAGAATCACAGATAAAGAAGGATGGGGGCCTTCTGATGGGAGGAACAACAAAGCCACGTGGCAAAGAGCACAGGTGCAGGGGAGAGTGAAGCACTGGGACTGCTAATGCACTCTGCCATTGAAGAGCGGGTCAAATTCCACTGAACAGCAGTGCAATGGAGGCAGAAAGGAAGCTATAACTTCATGCCTATCATTACTGTCCCCTTGTCCATGAGAAGAGCACCCATGGCATGAAGTTCCCTATGGGGGTTCCTGTTTCCTTCCCTGCTCCCTTGTGCTCAATTGTGTCTCTGTACAAAGCTTCCCTGTTCTAATCTCCAAATTGCCAATCTCAGTCTGCCTGGCCGGAACCTCCCTTCCTCACTCATCAGACCTCCCTGCAGTGTTCATTCCTCTCCATAGCACTATGTTTCTCAATGTCTGAGCATCTAGGAGGAAGAATATTCCTTAGGATGCTTTATGGTACCTTCTGGCTTTCCATGTGCAGCTCCTTTCCAGGTTTTTCCACCAGCATGCATTGTAGACTGTCCTCTTTATACACACATCCTCTCTCTTTCAAACACATACTCATACTTGAAACACACATCCCTTCTAACTTCCAAAGACAAATGTTAATTCTTGAAGACAGTATGATCCAAACACTCACAGAGAATGTAAAAATACCTTCTGTATCTCTGTCTCTTCCTACCTGCACCATAAGTACTACTTTCCCACCCCATGATGGCATCATTGCATCATTGAGTAAAGCATCATCATTACCTTTCCTTGACTCAGAGTCCAAGTGAAAAAAATGATCATTATCTTCCCCACTCTTTGTCCAGCCAGAGATGAGTTAGGGGACATATATTCTTTTAATTGTATGGGTAGCATCTTGACTAACAAAATGTACATCATTTCAACCTCACATAACATGAGTTACATATGAACAGACCTTGATGCTAATGGAGTTAGCAGATCTCCTAGTTTGAGTATTGAACTGGAATTCTATTTGCTAGGGGTTAATCCTTTATTACCTCTATTTTCCAAAATATGAAAACAAAATATCAGATTAGTCTCCTAAGCAGTGAGGTCAGGAGGCAGCAATTGTTTGAAGCTTTGACAGAATATTAACATGAGATCACAGTTTGCTGAAATGAAATGGAAAAAGTCTAGGTTTTTTGATCAGGCAAATTAAGTTTATTCTGCCATTTAGGTTTCTAACCAGTAGCTTTTTGGTGTGAAGAAAACTAAAATAAATTGTTCTCAAACTCTGAAATCCCTGTGGCTTTGGGAGTTAGCCTCAATCTTGGCAAATGAGCTAAAGAATGAGCTTCTCTAGCCAAGATATTCTGAATTAAAATGGTATATATCTAACTTGAAGTGTTGACAGGTGTTAAGACTATTTCATTATGTGTATGAATCTAAACAGAGGTCAGAAAGCAGAAAACAAGCTCATCTTTTGCAAATGTATTCTCCCATTCTGTAGGTTGTCTTTTTCTTTTGCTTATGGTTTCCTTTGCTGTGCAAAAGCTTATAAGTTTAATTAGGTCCTATTTGTTTATTTTTACTTTTATTTCTATTGCTTGGGTAGACTGCCCTAGGAGAACATCGCTGAGATGTATGTAAGATAATGTTTTGCCTATGTTTTCTTCTAGGAGGTTTATTGTGTCTTGTCTTATGTTTAAGTCTCTTTAAGCCATTTTGAATTTATTTTTGTGTATGGTGTGAGGGAGTGTTCTAGCCTCATTGATTTACATGCAGCTGTCCAGTTTTCCCAACAATATTTGTTTAACAGACTGTCTTTATTCCATTGTATGTTCTTGCCTACTCCGTCAAAGATTAATTAACCAAAAGTTTCTGGGCTTATTTCTGGGCTGTCTATAATATTCCATTGATCCATGTCTGTTTTTGTACCAATACCATACTGTTTTGATTACTATAGCTTTGTAGTATTGTCTGAAGTCAAGGAGGGTTATTCCTCCAGCTTCCACTCTATTTCTTCAATATTGCTTTGGCAATTCTGGGTCTTTTGTGATTCTATAGAAATTTTAGGATTATTTGTTCAAACTATGTGAAAAATGTCCTGGGTAATTTGATAGGGATTGCATTAAATCTGTAGATTGCTCTGGGTCATGGGGCCATTTTAATAATATTAATTCTTCCAATCCAAGAACATGGGATATCTTTCCATTTCTTTAAGTCATCTTTAATTTCCTTAGTCTGATAAGGGCTTAATTTCCAGAATATATAAACAGCTCATACAATTTAATAATTTAAAAAATCCCAACCCCAAAATGGGCAGAAGACCTAAACAAGCAATCTGCAATGAAGATATACAAATGGCCACTAGACACATGAAAAAGTGCTCAGTATCACTAATTATCAGAGAAATGCAAATCAAAACTACAATGAGGTATCACCTCACACCAGTCAGAATGGCCATCATTTAAATGTCCACAAACAATAAGTGCTGTAGAGGGTGTGGAGAAGAGGGACCCTCTTACACTGTTTGTGGAATGTAGTTTGGTGCAGCCATTATGGAAAAAAGTATGGGGATTCCTCCAAAGACTAAAAATAGACTTACTATATGATCCAGCAATCCCACTCCTGAGCATATATTCAGAGGGAACTTTAATTCAAAAATGTACATGCACCCCTAATGTTCACAGCAGCACTATTTGCAATAGCCAAGACATGGAAACAACCTACATGTCCATTGACAGATAACTGGATAAAGAAGTTGTTGTATATTTATACAATGGAATAGTACAAAGCCATGAAAAATAATAAAATGCCATTTGCAGCAACATGGATGTAAATAGAGATTGTTGTTCTAAGTGAAGTAAGCCAGAAAGAGAAAGAAAAATACCATATGATATCACTTATATGTGGAATCTTTAAAAAAAAAAGACAAATTAACTTATTTATAAAACAGAAACAGACTCATAGACATAGAATACAAATGTGTGGTTGCCAAGGGGAAGGGGGTGGGAAGGGATAGACTGGGAGTTCAAAACTTGTAGATACTGACGGGCATATGTAGAATAGATAAACAAGATTGTACTGTATAGCACAGGGAAATATATACAACATTTTGTGGTAGCTCACAGCAAAAAAAAAAAAAAAATGTGACAATGAGTATATGTATGTTCATGTATAACTGAAAAATTGTGCTCTACACTGGAATTTGACACAACATTGTAAAATGACTATAACTCAATTAAAAAATGTTTTAAAAAAAGAAACAGACTCAAAGACAGAGAAAACAAATTTATGGTTACCAAGGGGGGGAGAGGGTGGGAAAGGAGTTCGAGATTTGCAGATTCTAACTAATATATATATATATAATAGGTAAACAACAAGTTCATACTGCATAGCACAGGGGGCTATAATCAATATCTTGTAGTAAGTTATGGTGAAAAAGAATATGAAAATGAATGTATGTATGTTCATGTATGACTGAAGTATTGTGCTGTACACCAGAAATTGACACAACATTGTGAACTGACTATACTTCAATAAATATAAATATATGTGTGTGTACATGTGTGTGTGCACTAAAATTAAAACAAAAATAGAGGACAAAATTCTGTGGTTCTGATTCCTAGCTCTCTGTAAATTAGATGAAAGATTCAGCTTTGCACTTTGTATCTGGAAGTCCTCATTTTTAAATTTTCTGGTTCTGGGAGAATTTCAAAGAGACCACGAAGGTCATGAAAAACTATTTTCTTCAATGGTTCCTTCCCTACTTCCAGCATGGAATATGGTAGTTGCTCTCAATTTGTTGAAATTGGCAGGTTGTATGGTCCTGGCTGTGGAGTTAGGCAGACCTGGGTTTGAATGTCAGTTCTGCCACCAGCTATGCTGTAAACTGGCAAGCGACTTACTCTCCCTAGACCTCAATTCATCTATGAAACAGGGGTAATCCTAGAACCTGCTTCATAAGGTGGTTGTGAAGGTTAAATAAAAAATGCGTATAAAGCAGTTAGCTGAGGTCTTCATATAAAGTAAATGCTTAACTCATTTCTATTTTTATTGTTATTACTACTTTTATTATTCCAACCTTAAATCAGTTCTACTTCTACTTCCTCTTCCTAATAATAATTCCTCAGATAATTACAGTCAGATAACACTTCCCCTAGACATTCTCTTCTCCAGGTTAAACCACCCCAGTTCACTCCACTGTTCCTCACAGGGAATGCTTGAGACTTGTATTATCATATTTTTCTATCATTAATGAAATACAGACAGCCTAGCTGATGCCTGGGGTTTGTGGGATAGGATAAATTTCTGGAGCTGAGTGTGGTGTGAAAGTCCACTGGCTGAAAGGAAATAGTCAGTGGCCTCCACCTGGTGTGGAAGCTGTCCCACATGTAAACTGGTAGACATTCCTAGGTAAGGACTGGAAAGGTACATAGTGAGAAGAGGGATGAAAGAGAGAAGGTTGGCTTCATGGGCTGTGACTCTGCCTACTGGCCATCCTGGGAGACTGGACTGATGTCCATGGATGGATGCATTGCCCATCTGTGGCACTGAAGGACCTGTCCTTTTTTTGTTTGGAGACTCCTTCCTACTGCCAAGTGTGTGGCCCAGTAAATGCCAGTTACCTTTGCCTTACTTTCTTGGTTTTGTCATCAAATATGGTAGATCTTTTTCTCAGCTCTGTCATTGCAGATCTAAGCCATGCTTTCTCTGTGCTGAACAGTGGTGGTGAGGATCAAGCCCTATAGCCCAAAGATAGGGACCTTCCTTCAACGTCCCACTAATTCTGTGAGCAGCACCCTTTAGTTTTCACCAAGTGCGGGATCTCCTCTTTCATAGCACAAAACTCACATTTACCCATATAGTCCATGAGAATAAGATGATTTCAAGGGAAAAATAGAGAGTGAGAATGTGGCTGATGCTGGTAAGAAATTGGGGAGCAAATCAGATGAGTAAATTCTAGAAAAATGCAGTTGTCTTAATCTAATATGCTTGTGAAGGCAGTAAGTGAACAGAAGACAAATATTTACAAATCTATTATATACCAGCAATACCACTCCATGACCTGAGCGAGTAGAAATCAAAAGGCTGATTGAAAGATACTCTCTTTAAACCCCTCAACGTGTCCTTAATTCATAAGTGCTTCGTCATCTTAGGTTCACTTGTCAAACTGTTCAGAACAATAGAAACTTTTCAAGGAGGATGTTAAATTGAATTGTATCCTCCACAAAAGATGTGTTGAAGTCCTAAACCCTGAGTATCTCTGAATGTAACTGGATTTGGACGTAGTCTTTACAGAGGTAATCAAGTTAAAGGAGATCATTAGGTTGGACCCTAATCGGATATGCCTGGTGTCCTTATAAAAAGGGGAAACATGGACAAGATGTAGAGGGAAGATGATGTGGGACAGGCAGGGAGAATGTCATGCAAGGAGGAAGGAGTGGAGTGATGCCTTTACAAACCAAGGAACACTTGAGACAACTAGAAGGTACAGAAGACGCATGGAAGCAATCCCTTCCCTAGAGCCTTCAGAGGATACATGCTCCTGCCGACACCCCGGTTTGGGCTTTTGGACTGGAAAAATGTGTGACAACAGATTTCTGTTGTTTTAAGCCACCCAATGTGTGGTGCTTTGTGATGGCGGCCCTAGGAAACTAACACAGAGGAGATAGAGGGGGTTTTCAAAAATTAAAACTTCTTACAGAAATAAAAATTGTTACATGTGCTTATACCACATAGTTGATTCAGTGAATGCCAGTTGAAGTCGAATGGTTTAAATCCGGGGAGGTCTACTGTGACTGCTTAGAACAAACCGAGTCTAAAAGGTGGACAGTGGGACGATTTGCTGATGACTTTGTTGTTCTTGCAACACAGAGCACAATCAAAATAAGCAACAGCACAGAGATACTAAGAACATTCCTACTGTATCATAATACCACCGTGTGTGTAGAAGTTAAGTCCAAGACTTGTTATTGTCAAGAGACACTAGTATCAGGCCACATTTGCATGTGGGTTCTGGCCAACAACCCTAAGTAATAGAGAACATATAGACAATGCCAAAAGGCAGCATGTCAGGCAGATGGTGTTGAGGGGACAAGGTGGGGTAGAACTTAACACCACAAGCAGAGTTGTGCCATGTGTACTCTGGCCATTCTGGACTTGCTGTTGAATTAAACATCCCCAGGGAGCATCATTTGGACCTTACTAAGCTCCCAAATGAGTTTAAATGTTTCAATGCTTTTAACTTTTCATGCTAAAAAAATCAACCTTTGAATGCCATCAGAGTTCTGAAGGAGAAAATCTGCTTTATTTGAGGAAAGGAACATTAGATCCTAGTGAGGTACTGTCTTTGCCTTCATGGATAGCAGCCAAAGGTTTTCATGTTTGGGCTGTTCTCAAGGGTAGCAGGTTGCTGTGGAAATCTACAAGTATGGTGTGTGAGTATAGTGCAACTTCCACAGAGGAAGTGTGCAAAGTGGGAGGGAATTCTACATTGTTGCAGAATTCTGCAGAGTGGTGTTATTTCATTTTGCCCACTGTAGGCACCCAGCTCTCAACTCAACCTTTAGAATGTATTGACAATTTAAATGTCCACATGTAACATGGCTGGATGTGACGAATGTTTCAGCAGAATTTGTTAAGAAGACTGAGCGCTCACTGGATACATCCACCTACAAAGCATGTTACTACTCAACAAGATATGGTAAGAATTCTTTTTTCCCCCTACTATTAGCATGCCCAGGCTTTAACCAGGGGGGGCTGTCCCATTATCAATCATCCTGGGTGTGCTGTGGGGAAGTCTTGTCCACTCAGATTGTTTGTATTGGGTTGGCACTTTGATCTTCAGCAACAATATTCCTGAATTTATATTTGGTTTTGCATTTTTTCATCTGGGATACATAGACACCTCGAGACCACCCTGAGCTTTTAGCAATGTCTAGGCTTTAAAGTGTAAGTGAAATAGTATCAAGGAAAGGATTCATCCTATTGCTGGCTTTTGGCTATAAGGAAAGCATCCAGGCACTGTGTTCTTTTCATTGGAATTCATGAATGCCAGCCAGAGAAAGTGGCAAGTATTTAAACATCTTTATGACCAATATATTGGTTTATATTGAATGGTTGATAAACATTAGAACTCAAAATTAAATGTGCACATTAAATAGACTGAATCCCCATGAAATACGAATTAAGATTTGAAAACAACTACCAAAATATTTTAAAATGCTGACACAATTACGAAGTATGAAGGAAACAGAATATTTAGGTTAATGCAAATTGATCCAGTGCTCTTAAGAAACACTATATTATCAAGAACTACACAAATCTCCTTGTACGTTGACCCAACAACCTCACTCTTGGGAAATTCATTCATTGAAATAACCAAAAAGAAGCCTCAAATATGACAGTATTTAGTTTAATGCTAATCATATGTGAATCTCTGAACAACTCTTTCCAAAAGAGGGTTAAACAAATGATGATCTACTAATTGAATGAAAGATTGGGTAACCATCATAACAGCATTATATGAATATTACAAATAGGAGTATATATAAAAAAAGTGTGTACCTCTGAGCTTTGTAATAGGAGCAGATTACAAAGGTACATGTTTCCCCATGATCATTACGTGCACATACGTATACTCATTCACTTCAGAACAATTTTTGAGCACTGACTACTTAATGGATGATGGTGTGGTAATAGGTGCAGGAGACACAAAAGTTAAAAGATACAGTTCCTGCTTGCTTGGAGGGTCAGTCCACTGGAAAAGTCTTGAGAACATATGCCACTGGAGGACAGGAAGACCCTTTGATTTGACTGAAAACTCCAGGGAAATCTTCACAAAAAAGTGAAGATTTTTATATGGACAAAATATGAAAGACATATTTTGAGAAATAAATCAGTTGAGAAAATAAATCAGTTGTATAAGTGTACATATTAGAAATGACTTCACGTTTTAAAACACATATGTATGGAGATTTAATTCATGTACCATAAAACTCACCCATTTAAAGTAGTACTTTTTAGTACATTCGTGCAATCATCACCATAATCTAAGATTAGAACGTGTTCATCATCCCAAAGAAGAGTTGTGTCCTTGCTCTTTCAAATTTCTTCCAATGTTTAGTGTTTTTATAATAAAGAATCAGGTGTCAAGACAGAAGTCTTCGATGTTTTTCATTGTGGGAAAGCTTTCTGTTGCTTGGGAAACAAACCACGAAGTATATCATGTCTTTAACTTTTAATTTTATTAGTGACAAGGTAAATAGGTACATGAAATCCTTCACACACATCTATACATGTATTTAAATAAAACAAGAAGAAAGTTCAAATCATTGGGGCTTCAGTGGCAATTAGCCCATGTTGTTTATTTTGTAAAAAATCTCCAAGTTTACAAAACTTGATTTTTTTCCAAGTCTGAAAAACCAGCTGCAGGAATTTCAAAAGGCATATTTGAAATACAGATAGATTCCAAGAGAGACACAGCACATGGTGAATTATGAAAGTGATTGGCTTTATATGATGAGAAGCAGATTCACTCAGTGCTTTGTTAGAACATCCTCCACATGGAGGGAGAACTCAAGAACTGAGGGCTGGAGGGTTCACCTGACCTCAGTTGTGACTCCCTCCCTCCATTTGCTTCCACACCCGAAGTGGTAGAGAGGGCCAGTGTGCGCTGATGGCCCTGTGGGAAATGCCTGTAGGCAGCAGTGCCCACCCCTCTAGAGGGTGCTCCTTTTGGCTGAGACCGTGAAGATGGTGTTGTTTGCCTTTGAAGCCCTCATACCTTGCGCTATTCTGGATCTCAGTTTTGCCCCTGGCATCCCCAGTTTCCTCCAGGTGTCTGAATGACCTGGCTCATGTGGTCCAAGCCCTAAGAGTTCTGTGTCCCTTCACAAAGCTTAGCTTAAAAGGCAACAGGTGCATTTTCTCAGGGATGTCTTATGACTGAAAATCTTGAGGAGCCATTCTCTCTTGGCCAAAAGTCAGGCATGATGACAAGAGCTGGGGCATTACTGGGAGGCAGGGAGACCCATCTGTACAATACGATTGGAGAAACATCCCTCTAATTATATGATAGAGATGGCCACCTCCCTGTAAAACCAATTCTACCCAGACAGCTAACATCAAAGTCTCCCAGAGGCTGGTATGGGACACTCAAACTCTTTGAAACACATAGAGTTCTCACCCACAGTCAGCCACACACACTGGGAACCAGACTTCTGTTCCCAACAGCCTCAAAACCGCTACCATGACAGGATTTAATTCACAAGCAGGCAGAATATGAGCTGTTCAGTGTATTTGTCCATGTGCCTTTCATTTGTCTCCAAAGAAGTTCTGCAGCTGTAGCCAAATGGCTTCTCTCCAGGTTAAGGCATGACCGAAAATTTAGTGCCTGGGAGTTTGGCTCATCTTTCAAATCAAGTGAGATTGTTAAATAGGGATATAAATTTTCCAACTGCTTTGTAAACTTAAGGATTTTGGTCTGCTTGTTCTATCATACTTAATAATACTCAGATATTAATTTAAAAAAACTAATGCCAGTGTAAACATGCTTTTGCTACATAGGTCTATAAAATATTGCACATAAATATAAAATTTGTTCAGCATTTCTTCATTAATAATTTTTCATGATCATTAAAAGGATACAAAATTGTGCAGACTATATAAATTTGGCTGGTCAATTTAACTTAAAAACCATAATGGCACACACAATGATGGATTATTTACAAGAGTTTTAAACATCAAGTTTCTGTGACGGCTAAATTCAAGATAGGAAAATAGCTTAAGTAAAAATTATTTTCCGAAGTTGTATACTATAAAAATTAGCAGTGTAAATGAGTAGTAAAGTTGGAATAGGCAATTCTAAACAAAATCCTTAGGAATCTATTTCCTAGGTTCATCTCACATCTGCCTAACTTTATATTCCCTCCTATTTGTGTTTAACATGTCTTCTCTGTGAGTATAAGTTTGAGGTATAGTAGAAAATATAGATATTTAATCCCAAGATAAATATTGGGGTTGCTTCTTATAGATATTAAAAATAATATGCTTACCCCTATTATTAATTATTTTAGTAATGGACTCTAGAAATTTTATGATTACTACTAAATACCACTCAGATTCGAGAGTCCCTTGAAATTTATACATTGCTAATTATATCAATGGAAATACTAATTTTTTTTTGTAAAAGGAAATAAAATGCAAATTTTTGTAAAGCTTAAATAAGCAGATGTGAGTCCCTGGGAAGTGTGGATAAAAGTAATTTCAGGCAGAATGCAGCAAGGTATTAAATGAAACAGCCTTTTAATACCAATTTGTTTTCCTTCATGCTGTCTAAATCCTGAAGCAGCTCTGTTGAGTGATGTATTCTGCACAAAACTGTTATCTCAGAAGGACATTTGGTGAGTGATTTTGAAAACAAGTGAACCAAATCTTAATTCCCAAATCCTCTAGAGTATCAGCCTAGAGCCATGGAAAATAAATAAATAAATCGTTACCCTCACTTACAAAGACGATCTTTGCTGTTTCCAAAGAACTTTCACAGTACCAACAGCATAGGTTGTCTCCCTGAGCCATAACATTATTAGAAATATTTCTTTTCCAAAGGGAGGTGTCAAATATTCTGATGGATACAGTAGTGTTGAAAGGTTCGGTCCTCAAGCACCTTCTAAATTCTATCCTAATTCAGACATTTCATCTTCGAGACTTCTGTTGGATTTACCTGGAAAGCAACCTCAGTTCCCATACCCATTTCCAAGTGTCTGTCAGAGTGACTCAAGCAAATGACATCTTCCACAATTGTTAACTGCTTCTGCAGCGTTGAGGATGCTTCCTTTCCCCAAAGGATCACTGGGATCTGTGGCAACTTCTCAAACAAAGCACAGTGTAGATGTGATACCTTCCGCAACCCTTCCATTTCTTAGAACACTGGCAGGTACAGGAAAACCTTTTGTGAACCCTCATGAATCTTCTTGTCTTAGAACTGGACCAGTGTTTGAGTTGTTTCTTTTTTTTTTTGTCTTTGGTTTTCCTTTTCATGCATCAGGGGTCTTCTCATTGGTCAATCGTTCCCTGTCGTTCATATCATCTTGGGGGGGTCTTGCTCTGTCAAAGAATCCACACTATGAAAGAGAGAAATGGGCTCTCAAGTTAGGCTGTTTTGGGAATCGGTGCAACCCCTCATTCTAAGTGTTTTCACTTGAGATTTTTTTAAGGAACTTGGAGCTCTGTGAATATAATCTCCTCAATTCTCCAGATTAGGAGGTGAAAGCAGTGTGTTCTTTACCTGCAGGGAGGAATTCATTGCATAGGCATTTTCATGTTCTTCCTGCCATGTCATAGTGGTGGAAAAACATTTCTTTTATATAAACCACTTCTGGACCTTGTAGTATTTTTTGGGATTACAGCAACCTGGCCCAAGACTTCCTACTCTGCTTTTTTGCATGTTTTCTGGAACCAGCAGCAATGCAAACTGCTCGTCTGGGAAAGGAGATTCTTGAAGTGTACTGTAGGCTCTGTCAGGTTGGACTAATGGAAGCATTGAGGAGATGTTTGCAGCATCTCTCTCTGCACTTGGTAGAACTTAAGAGTATATAGAGAAAATTAGATTGGTCCTTTATTTGAACCTAACATCTTAGTGATTCTTCCAAAGATCAATCAGCAACTCAGGGAAGAGGTGATTTTACAATCTTCTTTCTCCTGAATGTCAAATTGGTATTTTGTCTAAGGGAATATGACTTTCCTAGAAACCTAGAACTTTAATTCTTTCTTTGTGTTTATTAGTTTGGAAGCCTACCTTATCAAGTTTGACTTAAAACTGTGGAGTCATCTTTCCTGTGTAGGACTAGTGCAGTATTCTATCATTGGCTACATATTATTGCATCATTTATGGACATAAAGTTACTATGAATAACAGACCAACACAAAAGTCTATTTCTAAAGGTAGGCTATGTAATAGACTGTGTGGGCTCAGGTTGACACAAAACAGCTCATAATGATGACTGTCCTAAGCCATCATTTAACTTAGAAGGCAAAGTTTTTTTCAGTTTATTAAGCAGGTTCCATGTTTATTCAAAATACACTATGATAATGGAGAACCACAGTAATAGCGGTTGATGAAGATGTGACTGGATTAATTGCTCTTACAGTCATGTCATTGTGACATTGTTCCTATTTTGGAATTGAAAGCTCTGAAACTTGGCAGTAGCAATTGCTTTGGGGCCAGAAATTAATGCTTATTATAGACTTTTAGCACAAACTTTAGAAAAACATATTAAAGAGTAAGTTAAGGCTTCTTAATGGAGATGATCAAGTTGGCAAGTTCAGAAACCAAGTACAAGGGAATTATAATATGCATGATCTATCTGGTCTAATTGAAAGACCATGTATCAATTAATTACTATATTAATTACATCTGTGTGGTGCTTCTAAAGAAAAATCTCAAAGTACTGCTGATAGGATTGTGTCAACAAAAAACTTAAGATCTAAATTAATTAAACAAGAAAAAGAAGTCTTCATAAGAACATGACCACCCCAAGCATATTGGAAAGAAGATCACAAGTTTTAGTTAATACAGCCTAACTCTCTTTATGTTTATTTGCAAGAGATATCCCAAGATAAAAGCGACATGAAACACCCTCAGTCTTCTTAAATGTCAGTTACACAAGCACATTAACCTTGCCAAAGCAAACAAGACACAATTTTCCTTTCATGCCCCTTTGTTGGAAATCCCCAAACCATGCCTCTAGCATTGCTTTTTTAAATTCTAGGTATATCCTTCTAAATCCCCTCAGTAGCCTCTCTACACAGAAAGGACAAGAAAGCAAATAAACTTACCTTCCATAAAGCCAACGTCAAAATGGCCAGAACCAGTAATCCAAGAAGTATTGCTAGTATTATTACCCATAGTGGGATTGAGAAGGAAACATTTGGGGTTGCCCAAATGACCGATGTTTTAATCTGAAATGGAAAATAAAGGAAGTGAGCCCTAATTGGAAAATAATTTGGTGAATAAGGCCAACATAAGATTGGGGGTGCTTCTGAAAAGACCGATCACCCCAGGGGAAATTTGAGGATTTACCACACCTGCCCATGGAATCTTGCAAATTTAGCATATTCTCAAGACTCCCAGATTGGGAGGAAGTCTAATTAAAAACATTTGGTGAGTGTTTCTCTTAAACAATCCAGAAACCCTAGAATAGAATTGAGGTGGACTAGGAACCAACAAGCTGGCAAGGAATGATCTTAAATTGGGCTGGAACTTTTATGGCAAAAATGGCTAAAAGGAGATGCTACAAAAAGCCAGAAGCCTGCTCACATACGTTTCTCCACAGACCTGGGCTCACCTCACTGGGAGACAAGCTTGTGAATATCCATGGATTGTTGGATGTGCAGGAAGGGTAGAAATCACCTTATCTAATTTCCCATTTTACAGATGAGAAGATTGAGGAACTCAGCCCAGAGGGGCTAAGTGATTCATACATCTAACTAGTGTCACCATCTCTTTGTCCCTAGGCTCTGTGCTCTATCAATGAATAGTCCATCATTGTTCTGTCAATCACAGCCAGGTAAAGCCAACCATCTTGTATTTTATGAAAGTAACAGCAGTGAGAGAAGTGAATGCTCATTGTCTCACTGTGTTGGAGTGGCCTTCGATCTTAAATCCAATTTTCAGTTGCTATTGGAGCTTATTTCATTCCCCACTATTGCAAGGGAACTTGGAGGAAAACCAGACCTTGCCAGCAGCACTGCACGCTCAGTGCGTGTGAACGACCCCTGTCTCCCAACGTGAGCAGGAGCACTCTCCTGCTACCCATGTGCTGGGACACTGTGCCACTGGAGATATCCCCAAAAAACCTAGGAGAGACCCAGTCCTGCTGCTAACACCTTCCATCAAAGAGAGAAAAATATTCTTGGATCTAAAATGTTACTCACCAAAGCAGGCCTCTTTGGTTTTAGAGAGAAGCAAGCACTGCTTCCGTGAAGCTGGTCCAAGTCTTCCTCATTTTAACTATATTGGTTGGAAGGATCATGAGTCCAGTCCTGACACACACTCAAAATCTTGAGGCCACAATTTTCTAACCCACCAGGAGGAGGGGAAGAACTCATGGTGAAGGTTGGTGGCTTTGGTGTTCTCACTGGCTGGAAACATGAGTGTTTTCATAGTCTGTGCCCTAGTGTTGGGTCCTGCCTCTTCATTTTTTCCCTTGCGCCTTGTTCACTGGATTTAGCACCTTGCCTATGCCTTTCTTAGCCTGTGAAGGTTTTGGTTTTGAATTGCTCCTTCATCTTAGTCCACTTCTTTTGTGCAGCAGACATAATGATGACTTAAGTCACTTGATTCCCCACCCCAAATACCATCTGTATCCAGACTAAACCACATTGATGGTAGAGAGACTGCTAGTGATTCCATATGGTTAGCAACACCAGGACCTTGACACATGCTCCCAGTGAGAAAAAGGCTGGCGTAACCTACTGACCATTATGCTTTCTTCCTTTGCCTGTTAGCTTCCCTGGCCAGTGTTGCCCCTGTCCATCCAACACATCAAGAGGAAATGCAATGTTCCATGACCATGATGAGGTCACATTCACCCTACTTGCCACACTTTGAGGACAGGACACAGGGCACAGATATTGAAGAAATGCATTGGCAAGGACTCAAAGCATCACCATGCCACCTGGATTCTTCAGCCTAAGTAATTTTTCCAGGGGACTAGATCACCTGGATCATTTCTGTTTATATCCCTTTCCCTTGGTGAATGACATCTGATAACATGTATGAAATAAGTGCTCAATCCTAACACAAGGTGCTCAGAGAAAGGGAATGGAGTAGTAATGTAAAATGACCCTCATATTACTGGAAGCAGACTGATACAGTTTTAGTAATGAGAATTTCAGAATTTTGCAACTATAGTGGATAGCAGTAACTGTGTACTCACAGGCTGGTCACAATGACCTCAGAGAAAGAAATCTGGAGCTGTGGACAATTCTGAGGTTTCTTGTAAATGTTCCTTCCCCCTAAGTTCTAAGTCTACTGTGGAAACAACAGTTTCAGTCTGTATTTTGTGCATGTGTGAGAGGTAATTAACAAGAAGATAGGCAACAATACTTTTTAAATTTTCCCTCTTCTGATTTATCTAATCGGTATCTGAAATCACCTCCCAATGTTTCATGATAACACAAGAAACAGTCCCAGCTTTGTTAAATAAATAAATAAATAAATAAATAAATAAATAAATAAATAAATAAATAAATAAATAAATAAATAAATAAATAAAGTAAAGGAGTTGAAATAAGGGCCATTAGATGATTTAAGTTGTTGATTTAATGAAAAGAAATGGAATGGAAAGAAAATAGTTACTGAGTAGTTTGCTGGATTTCTTTGCCACTTGGCTATCATAGGTTTTGCAATGTCACCAATAAAACTGGTCTCTCTGTAGAAACAAGCAGAAACACTCACTAAGATCGAATGAGAATAGTTGAAGGTTTTTTCATCGCAGTGATGGAAAAGTACAAATAAAACATTAAATTAAGCAGGATATACTTTAATTAAGAGTCCCTAGAAACAAAGAACAGCATTATAAGGACTAATGACAACATCTGTTGGCTTTTTGTCTGTGTTCACTTCCAAAGATTCTGACAGCAATCTTAAAACCATCTGAGGAGTTGAACACCACTGTCCTTACCAGTTCCAAAATTCTGAAATTCCCATCACCAAAACGGTTGTCAGTCTGTTCCCAGTAAGATTATGTTTATTTGAAAAATACTTCATACCCTTTCTCAGAGCACTCTCAATGTAAGGATTATGCATGTCATAGACAGTCACTGTATGTAATTAATGAAGAGGGAGGGTCATAAAGAATTTTAAAGGAAGGCAAAGTCAGTGACATTGCTCCTGCACCTGCATTCTGCTCTCCTTGCCTGCTGTGTTTAGGACTTCCGTGTGGTACTGAGGCTGCCCGATCTTATCTTCCCAACTTCAAGTGGGTGCAGCTGCAGAGATCTTCTGTTGCCCCTGTTGTTTTCCTAAGCTTATCAAGGTTTTTCACTGCACCATCAGGAAGTCGCTAAACTAAGGACAGTAGAAATACAGAACAACAATAGTGCCCCAGAGCATTTCTTCAGATTTCCAGGGCTGAGGAGCTAGATGGCTGCTGCAAGGAAGAGGTGGGTGAATCAAATGTTAACACATTGTTGGAAAAGTCATCTAGGTCTTGGAAAGAGAGGTCTTTCTGAGAACATGTTGCTTAGGGAGTCAGGTGACATATCATGTCTATAAAATGGCAATGGGGCATTCCATCTGCAAGTGGAAACAGGTAAAGCCAAACTTTTTCTGAAACTCAAACTCTGTATAAATTAGAAACTTGAACTCCACAGGCAAGTGTAAGAGGAAAGGACTTAATTGATCACTTTTATAGGACCAATGTTTATTTAAATTTAAATTTGTATTAATCCAGTGGAAGCCCCAGGATGGTTGGGGGAAGGTGGCCAAGAAATAAAATGTCGAGAAATACCCAAACTTTGTTATTCCTAATATTTATATTTGGCAGCTCATTTTGACAAGCCCACAAGTAGCTTAGATTATAAAAAAAAACCATTGGACAATAAATAATAAGAGAAATAGGTGTTAATTTCTGGAGTTTCTAATGACCAAACTCCAATTTATAGTAAGAATTTTTCATTCATTTCCAATGAGATTTATTAAACACCCTATGTTTCTGAAGCTCTGTAGGTATTATCATGAGCTCCTATCTGGAACCCTCTGTAACTCTGCTGTAGATCAGTGCTGTCCAATAGAAATATAATGCAAGGCACACGTTTCATTTAAAATTTTATAGTAGTCATATAAAAAAAAAAGTAAAAAGAAACATGGGGCATCAATTTTAATAATATATTGTATTTAACCCTAAATATCAAAATTATCATTTCAACATGTAATTGATATAAAAATATTCATAAAATATTTTACATTTTCTTCTTTTTTTTTAACTGTCTCCAAAGTCCAGTGTGTGTTTTACACTTGCAGCATATAACAACTGCTAGTTTTTCAGTGGTTCAGGTGAAATGTAAACTTACCAAAATATTAAAGTTGCATTTAATGGAGAAAATATCTTATATTGCTACAGCTTTAAAGTTTACATTTAAGCGAGTCGAAACAAAGTAAAACTACTAGTTCACTTCTTCAGTTATTGTACCTTTATTTCAGGTCCTCACCATCCAGGGAAACATGGTGAATGGCTACTTCACTGGACTACACATCTCTAGGGCTTCTGTATCATCTTGTGTTATAGTGTGATTAGCCAAATTCCCCAAGTCCCTTTATCAGATTCATTCTTCAAGAAGGTGGTCCCAAGCCAGCTGATGGGATGTATTTAGGACTAAAGCTTTACTTTAAGAACAGAGATTTTTGATTACTCATTTCAACTGCTTTCGAAAGAAGGTTCATATTGAGTAACTGAGAAAAAGTCAATCTCATGCCAACTAATCAACATTTTTTTAACTGTATCAAGAACCTATAACTATTTAAAGAGATAGTATAAATTTTTAACAATTCACTTAATATAACTATCTGCACTTTTAGTGAGTTCCATGTATTGTAAGTGGTTTAAAGTGATGGGAAGTAGAGAACATTTAATCTTATCTTCATCATGTCATAAATCTTGTTCTTTATTATGGTGGAAAGACCATAAGTAAATCTTTAATATGCCTACATCTTATCATCAACATTTATGATATGTTTTTGTGTATTTTGACAAAATACCAAGGTAGAAGGAAAAAGCTCCCTTGTATTTGCAACTGCAGTTAATCTTGACATCTGTATTTATGTATCACAAAATCTTGTGTAAACATATTTCAGTGGGGTCACAAAAATGTTTTATATAAATGTACCAAGACATCCTACCTCCAGTGCCACTTAGAAGAAAATAATAAAATGAAGTGGACGAACTGAACACATATTTTAACAACATTCAAATAGCCCCTATGCGGATAAGGCGTCCCTATGATAAATTTGAACTTGAGACACTTGTTTAATATTATCCATTTAATAATATCCATTTTAAGATCCTGACGTCTTGCTAACAACTCAAAAAGTCAAATGGACTCACAGTTTATGTGTGAGTTTTTAAATAAGGACATTCTTACAATATTTTATAACTGCCTTTGGACTCATGCCAGACAATATTATTCCCTTCTAGATGTAAATCATGGAATTTGGCTTTAGTCACATGACATATAAATGCCAAAGTGTGTTAATAGGAAAAAAAAAAGTGTTCAGATAACTGAGTAATTTTTTTCCCCGTTGTGTGTAATGATTCCACATTCAGTCAATCCCCTCACATCAAGCACCATTTTCCTCATCCTTGAATATGACAGGTCCCCTGGCAGGAAGAGTTCATTTGTTACAAACACAGACACTGTACAAGTAACAGACAGGGGTGACTGTTCTCATCAATATGGAGAGCTTATTTAGGGCACCAGAAACGGTTGCATTATGACCATATTGAAAAGGAAGCACAAACAGATGCATCATCCCACACAAGGGCCTAGAAAATCTTGTCTCATTATGAAGAAAGGAACCGAGAGACTTTCCCCAGGGGTAGACTATGGATTGGAGCTCTGATGGTCCCCTAACCACCTTTTCCAACTGATTATACCACCTGAAAGCAATTCCCTTCTGCTGGGTTCTTTTCAAGATAAGAATGACAAGACCTTTGAGAGAACTCAGTATAAAAAACATCTGTCACTTCAAGTATGGGCCTCTGAAACCAAAGCTGCAGGGCACAGCTAACTCTCCACTGGCAGCATCTCCTACAGTCAGTCAGGGGTTGGGAGACCTAAAAGGTTTTTCCATGACCTTTACATAAATGAGGTGGTAAATCTTCTACATCAGATGACAAGACTTTTTAAAAGATGCAGTAACGAGGGTGGTTGGGACCAGAGAAGCATGTATCTGATCATTTTGTGGATCTTTGGATAGGAGCTGAGAACAGCAGGCTGTCACCTGTGGCCAGTACAGAAAGACGCAATCCTGTTGATGGACTTGACTGTCACATGTGTTTCTGTTATGGAGCACGTGCACAGAGAAAACAAAGGACCCAGATTTATCTCCCTTAGAGTTACAAGTCTTTGAACCTCCCTCCATGAATGAACATTCTATATTAAAAATCCCAAGCATCCGTTTTTCTAGGTTGAACATAAATCCAAACTACAGCAGACATCTCATGAGAGAAAGAAAGGCAGGCTAAGTGAAGAAAGATGTGGCAGGACTTGCTTTAAATGCCACCAAAGTTTACTGAAGTATTTTGACTATGTGAATCTATGGGCATTTCCAATTGAGTTCCCTGGGCTTTGCCAGGGAAGCTAAGGCATTTGGGGAGGGTTACTCTTAGTGAAACTTGAGACCTGCCTCATTTCAGGTACAATGGTAGAGCTTTTTATACATAATCTTATCAACACTTGGAGGTAAATGCGGTTAACAGGCTCAGCGAAGTATAGTGATTTTCGGAAGGTTTCCAATTAGAGGGGGTGGAACCAGGAGGAAGCCCAAGAGAACTTGTTTTGAAATCTGGGGATTTTCCTCTCTGTGCTGGGGGTTCTCATTCCTAGTGTCACTGCAGGAGAGCCACCTGGAAAGCTTTTATGGCACAATGCCAGGGCCCCACCCCAGACTCACTCAATCCTGATATTTGGAGTGTGGTCTTGGTACGAATAAATCTGTAAAGTCTCACAAATGGTGATTCTTTGCATACTCAGGTTTGAAAATCACTAATCAATGGGTTAATTTAATTTAAACAATTAAGAGTAGATTAGGCTAGAAAAAGTAACTATTAGTTACGTTATAAGACCTACAGTGATGAGAAATTATGATGGTATCCACTTCCACACTGTCCAAAGCAATGCTTCTCAAACATCCAGTACAATACATCTCAAGTGTACATGATGCCCTGGTGATACTGATAAACTGCAGATTCGAACTCAGCAGCTCTTGAGTGAGGCCTGTTTCTGAATTTCTAACAATTCTTAGGTGTGGTTGATGAGGCTGGTCTGCAAAACACATCTCGAGTAACAAGGACCTGGGGACCAGAATCCAAGTTGAGGTTGTAAATATCTATGGCATGACCAAGAGATGAAGGTTTAAATCTTAGTATCATCTTTCGGAGTCCTGGCTGTGGTCACTTTCCCAGCAAAGGCAGAGCTTTGGTGACTGTGCCTGTTGGCCCCCTGTCACCCGTTCTCCCCTCTGCTCCCATGGCCTGGGCAGGTTGTTGAGGATGCCAGCTGTTATGCTGGGACAGATATTTGGGTGTCAGTAATGTTTAACAGCCTCAATTTTAAAAATAACATTTCAGTCTAATGAAGCTAATAGTGTATTTTTATTTCCAGGTAAAAATGACTATTCTTTGTATAGAAAGAAAAGCTGACGGTCCAAGCTCATGTAGCTGATCTGCAGCAATTGTCCCTAACAAAGAGATTCCTCCTTTCCCGCCTCAGTCTCCAGACTGTCTTTAAAATTGCGATAACTATGATTTTATTGTAACAATCATCAGTATCTGGACTTCTTTCAAACAAAATGGCTAAATTGAAAAATGGTATTAGTCCTGCCTTGTGATTTTTTTGGGGAGTAGAAGTTTTACATTGAAGGTTTAAAAATGTGATCCAGTGACACTGAAATTTCCAGACTGAAAAAAGAAAACAGTGATCTAAAGAGGGAAACTTTTCTCAAGTCAATGTAATAAGCACTTAAACTGAGCACACACTAAACAATGACTTAAAAATAATTTCAGTGATGCTATTTGTACCTATGTATTTTAAGATACTCACTGCTATGCTTCCTTCTGGGAGTTTTGCTGGCTGATCTTTATAAGGCATCTTCTTAACTTCAAAGGATACCAGGGATGCAAGAGAATAGGGATTGTTTTTCCTCTGAAAATTTAAAAAAAAAAATTAAATATATTCCATGTAAAGCTCTTAAAACTTATATTGGCAGCCATCCAATTGTTTTCAGTGTTGTTAATTTCCAAAGCAAAATTTCCTCCTTCCTTCTTTTCTGTTTTACTTGTCCCATCTATCTATCCATTCATGATCCATTCATCCTCCATCATCCCTGCATCACCTACCCATCCATCTATCCATCTATCATCCACCCCTCTATCCATCATACATTCAACCATCCATAAATTATCTGTCCATCGTCATCCATCCACCATCTGTCATCCATCCACCCATCATCCATCCATCCATCCATCATCTGTCCAGACGTTCATTCAACCATCCATTCACTTTCTTATTTCTAAAGATAATTTGTCTTATTAACCAAGGACTTGGCACAAAGGTTAAAATAAAAACAGAAAATCAGAGTTCCTAAAAGGAGCAAGTATGGGTACTATTGGTGAAGAACAAAAGGGGGAGACATAGTGGGTTACAAAATTCTTGTAATCAGATAGAAGGAAATATTTTAGGAGAGAGACTGCTGCTAAGTTATAAAGAAATTAGTGACATTTCATTTCATACAGAAGACCCAGAGCAGGATCTCTCAGTCCTGGCACTGTTAGGATTTGGGGTTGGTTAAGGGACTGTCCTGTGCTTTGTAGGACGTTTAGCAGCATCTCTAGCCCCTACCCATTAGGTGCCAGTAGCATCTCTCCCCTAGTTGTGACAATCAAAAATGTCTCTAGTTACTGCCAATGTCCTCTGGGGAATAAAACTCCCTTGGTTAGGAACCACTGATGAAGAGCCATGCTGCATTTTTGATAGAACTTTTCAGCAACAGTTCTTTTTGTTTAATAGGTTCTCATATTAACTGTTGATAAAAGTCAAGGGGAAATATTTAAGAGTAAGTCAAGGAAAACTGTTTCGAGGACTTAAGCATCTGTGGTTCTCCACCATTTAACTTGAGACAGGAATAAGATCTATCCAGTGGTTGGCTGTAACTGGTTCATAATGGCTCTTCAGAGCAGAATATTAAAATTTCAAGAATGTTGAGTACCAGCTGTTAAATAGAGCCATTATTAAAACAAAGTAAATATACATAAACTTTCATAAATTATACTTTTAAGGAAGCAATAAATACTCAAAACACAGTACTTAGCAATCATTTTATTGCATTTGACTATTATCCATGCACCTAGACAGTGGTTTATGAAATATTTACTAGCACTTCACCATCTATAATCCAGTGTTGGGTTTCTTGAGACCAATCAAACAGGTTGGATTGTAGTAAATTATTTAAATATTTTTACAAAATTTTTTCCCACCTGTGCTTGAATTTTTTCTTCCTTCCTTTAACCCCATTTCTTCTGCATGATAAGGACAGGCTAGAGTATGCAAAACTTTTATATACTTGAATTCACTATATCTTTGGCTTTTTTTGTTCTTTCTACCCTGACATTCCAGGATAAGCAACTTTGTTCGTTTGGAAAAAGTCTTTTCTGGTTGTTTTTCTTCTGATGTTCTCTTGTCTCCTGGCATTTCCATTTCAACTGAAAGCTGCATTTTTTGTTTGTTTGTGTGAGAAGGGTTTTTTTTTTTTTTCTTTTAATGTGGAAGTCTTTGCTCATAAAATCTTATGTGTACTCAGTGATTTAAATTTACTTTCCTTACCACCCTGGCTGGTAGACACAGAAGAAACATGACAAATTCTGGTAATGAGATTCTGTGCATAAGGATTATAATCACATACTCAAATGGGTCCAGGCTCCCATACCTTCAAAGAACAAGTTTTCTTTAGTCTCCAAGTTCAACTGAAGAAACATTGATGGAAAATTATTCTCTTGCTCTTGAAGTCATATCTTTGGAAACAAATCATGGGAGAACTGTGTCTCTGTATCAACTCCAGATGGAAAGTTTTTGTCCTACGTGATTCTGCATTTATGAACGTGGAAGTTTCTTAATGAATAAGAGATGTGGCCTGAACTCTAGAATATGGAGAAACATGCTTCTCTGCTGGGATTTTTCTCTCACCTCCTTTCTTTCACCCCTCTGCTCTTAGCCAGTTTGATTTCTCCTCCCATTTTCCACTTATCACCAATCTTTACCTTCATTTCTGAGGGTTCACAAACCACTGTGCTGTGCTGAGCCTCAGACACACCTGGCATCAGGCTCAGAGAAGGTGATTCAGTAAGTCTGGGATGAGACTATAGTTGCCTTATATTGTTTGGAATTTTCACGTTGTTTAACTTTTTATTTGTCTCTCTTATTTTCCTCCCTGACAAGATTATACAAAAAAAGAAAGCACAGAGCTTTGGAATAGAAGGCTTATAACTTCCATAGCACCTAGAAGAGCACACACAGGAGGGCTTCATCAATCCTGGTTGACTGACAGCATGAATGGTGACTGAACACATCAGATGGTTTGGTTATTGGAATGACCCTCCTATCCCATATCCACCCATTTGATAGCCCCTTATAAAAGGTTGAATTCTTTCAGTTATTGAATTGGGCCTCCTCCCCCATCAACTAGATTAGGAAGTTCAGGAAGTTATGACATATAATGAGGGCTCCAGTTTATGCCAAGGGGCTACTGAAACGCTTTCCTCTGCTATTTAACTCAGGGATGGAGACGGACACAGTCTGGGGCCCGAATAAATTCACTGGGAGGCAAATAGCCTGTCAACAACACAACTGATAGATTGATCTGTTCTTTATTTCAAATGATTCTCCAAAACCAAGGTTTCTTCCTATCTTTTCAGTAGAAAAAAAAATGCATTTCTTCCCATTTTTAAAGATGGAGCACCAAGGAATAGGAAATGTGAACTCTTAGGACTCTGATCAGTTGGGTTGGCATCAAAGACACACGAGTCTGTATGTGAAAAGGCCTGGCCCAGGTCAGGACTTCATTCACGAAAAACAGTTACGAGCAGAGTCTTATTATCGACTCCTTGTTCACAGCTGAACGAACGCTTTCAGCCGTGCTCTTGGCACAGCAATGACTTTATTCTTTCATTTAAAAATTCTGTCTTCTCTGCAGCAGCCTACTCCTGTAATAGTAACTGGAGGCAATTTAGGATTGAAAAAAAGCAGCTGGAATAATATCCCTTGACAACGTCTTGGACCTTCAACATACCCCAGTTAGCTCTCAATCCTCAGAAAATGCCTATTCCTCTGTCACTGCCACATCATTTAAACCGTGGTTTGCAGCCCACCAGCTGCCTCTCGTGTACTAGTGCACAATGATTTGCATCTGGTCATGGGACGAATCAAAGTTACAGAGCTAGTAACAAATGGGATGGAAAGTGAGGCTTTTGAGTTGGTTAAATACCTGGTGAGGGTGGCTGGGAGCACGTAGGACTCCGCACTCTCACCTTTCCCGCAGCTTAAATCCTTCTCAAGAATGACTTTTAACTACACATCCATTTTATATAGCCCATGTTTGAATACTCAGCATCTACCAAACACAAAGCCTTGTGGGATGACAAAACCTAGTTCTGGTAAAACTTTAAGCTGTGAAGGAGGTTGTTGTTTCAAGTAATGGTCACTGCACAGAACATTGTTTAGAACTAACTCAATTAAAATCTTTTTCTGACCAGTACACATGGTTCACCATATGTGCAAAACCAAACATAACGCAGCAAATCCTGTCAACCAAGAATTGTAAACCTTCTTGCCTGGATTAGGAAGGCAGAAAATATTTAACTCCTTCTGGGTTGTGTGACAAAACTATTAAAGACTTCCAGTGTATACTATGTTATTTGAGTGGCAGGTAGGGGCAGTTTGTACTAATGCTCTCCTCTTTAGAAGTCAGATTCCAAGACTGGTGTGTGAGCAGAAACTGTGGAAGTACAGAAGTCTGGGCTCTGGCGCAAGCGAAGTGACTTGCGTGTCTCTCCTAAATCTTTGGAAGTGTCACTTTGCTCTGGTAGAACATCAGAATATCCCTGCAGATTGCTCTGGTCTGACTCTGTGCTAATTATTTATTTTTCAGACAGTCCCTCAGTTGCTATTGAGTTCTTCCACATTCACTGGGTCATCCCTAACAGGTAGAGAAAGATGCAGGCTTTACCCCACGGAATAGGGTGTCGGCACAGAACTGATGCAAGTCATCTAAAGTAGTCATTTCCCCCTTGTCTGGAGTGTTGTCACGACTTTAGTCCCACTTCAGTGAAACATTGCTCTCCTTCATTTTGGTAGGATGTGATGCCCAAGATAACAGGAAGGGTGATGGTTATCATTTAGACTGTGTGGGCTTGAGAATTCATTAAGACTCACCTCCCCCAAACTCTTAGATAAGAAGTTAATAGCCAAAAAGCAGAATGACAAGGAACCAACTGATGGCATACAAGTGGGACCTGAAGCCATGCCTGACACATAGTTGGCAGCAGACACTCCACAAATATTTGTTGAGTGAATGAATAAATCATGGCTTAACAACAACAAAAAAATAAATTTTGCTCTACATATCTCCTTAGTTCAGTTCAAAGCCGGGGATGATTTTGCCCCCAGGGGACACTGGTAGTGTCTGAAGATATTTTGGTTGTCACAACTGAGGTGGGAACTGGTACTGGCATCTGGTGAGCAGGGGGCAGAGGCCAGGGATGCTGCTAAACATCCTTTCATGCACGGGACAACACCCACAACAAAGAATTGTCTGAATCAAAATATTAATAGTGCTGAGGTCAAAGAATCTTTCCTGAGGTTTTTGTTTGTTTGTTTGTTTTTAAAAGAAGATGGCAGCTTCACAAATCCCTTTAAAAATACCTTTAATTTTCCCCGTTTATTTTAGAAACAAAATTAAATAAAATTTGTGTGACTATACAGAAGTATTTTGATTCATAGAAAACATGAGAATCTAGAGATACTAAAAACTCTAGGATTTTACCATTGGATTTTCTGTGGCACAATGAGCCAGATGATTTTTTAGTAGTTAAAATATGAGTAAGAATGCATAGACTTGGTAGGAGTTTTAATTTAGCTATTCCCCCTTCCCCAAACCCACCCCAAACAACAAGGTTACAACACAGGAGTATCACTTAAATGAGTAGCTCTTTCCAAATGGAAAAACTCATCTGCTTAATATAAAAGAGATTTAAAATCTTTAAAATGCATGCAGTCAAAGTAATCATCCCTTGAAGTGTGGGATGCTGCAATCCAGACAGGCCAATCCAGTGAGAAATCTACAAGTCAACGTAACTGGAACTTAACCGAAAGACTGTTCTGGCTTGCAGCCAGGCTGTTGGATCACCAGACAGGAACTTTTTAGGACAATATCTCTTTTCCTTTCTAAATTAATTTATATTTTTAATTTTCTGGGCATAAGTCTTGAATTGTGTTCTTTTACTTACCATCATTTCATTAACTAATATTTACTGAGGAACTACTATACAGTGGTGATCTACAGTGGTGAGTTAAATAGATCTGTTCAAATCTAAGATATTGTCTGAATCTGTCTTAGAGACTCAGGATATTTAAATTGTCTTCACCTAACATACCACACACATGTACACATACACACAACGGAACATCATTCAACCATAAAAAAGAAAGAAATTTTGCCTTTTGCAGTATCACGGATGGACCTTGAGAGCATTATATTATGCTGAGTCAGAACAATCAGACAGAGAAAGAAAAATAGGGTATGATCCCACTTATCAGTGGCATCTAAAAAAAGCCAAACTCATAGAAATAGAGAGTAGAATGATGGTCACCAGGGCTGTGGGTGGGAGAAATGGAGAGATGTTTTTTAAGGATATAAACTTGCAACTAGTTGACTAATAAGTCCTGGGGATCTAATGCACAACATAGTGACTATAGTCAATAATACTGTGTCATAAACCTTGAAGTTGTTAAGAGGCTAGATCTTAAAAGCTCTCTCTCATACACACACACACACATGTAATGATGTGAGGGGATGGAGGTATTAATTAACCTTATTGTGGTAACCATTTCCCAATATATAGTATCAAATCATCATGTTGTACACCTTGAGCTTACATATGTTATCTGTCAATAATATCTCAGCAAAGCTGGAAAAATACCAACTTCACCTAATGGGAAAGATGACCAGCTGATCTTGGCTCAATTCCTCCACTGAAATTTCTTTAAATTTTTTAAAAAATGAAAAATATTACAATTTTTAAAATTAAAAATTATTCTAAAGTGTAAAAATCCAATATAAAAATTTTAATTGAAAACCTGAAAATTAAAACATTAAAAAATTTAATGAAAACATTTAAGAATTCTTAAAAAAAATGTCTGCATATGTATAACTGAATCGCTTTGCTGTACACCTGAAACTAACATTATAAGTCAACTACAATTCAATAAAAAATTTAAAAACAAACAAACAAAAAGCACCCCTCTGAGCTTTTTGAGAAGAGGTTTCCTGTGAGTAGCACGTAAGCGCTTGGGTGCTTTTCTTACCTGGAGGAAAGTCCTGGCCCATAACCGTGATCTGACTTTCAGGACTGCGCTTTCTCCTCCTTCTAGCCTTCCCACCGCACAGGAGATTTGTAAGCACTCAATATTGGTGCAATTCTGCAGAAAACAACAGCAGGGGTGGCAAATCGGTGCGTTTAAATCATGGCAGAGAATCAACACTGAAGTCACTTTACTTACATTTTGTTTCCTGAAGTCATTGCTTAATCCATAAACTTTTAATTTAAATAAAGAACAAACACACTGAAACTATCAAGAAAAAACACTGTTTGGTATTCAAGATGCACCATTAGTGGTAATGTAGAGTTAAAATGGAACATAAAATACAACAAAGTTTATCCTCTGTTCTAAGGGCTTTAAAACAATCTTCCCAAAGCAGCGACTGAATCTCTGTTTGGTTTTCTCAGAACTCAGGAGGATATTTCTTACAATCACAGTACCCAGCCTTTGACCAAGCAAATCCCAAAAAGGCTTAAGAGGAAGGGCCACGAGTCTGTACTATCTCAGAGACCCAATGATATGAACCTATTGACAAGTATTTGTTCCACAACATCCTTCTGTCTAAATTAATTCCTGGTTATAAAGCAGAATCTTCTGCAAGTTCCATCCATTAAACTGTTTTTAAACTTCTTTGTAGGGTTGCCCAATGTACAATGGGTAACTTTAAATACATGAAATGCATGTTCCTGGAAAATGTTCATTATGGTGACATTCTGTCTATTAAATTGTATCTTCTGGTTGGATCCCAATATGTACATACTTGGAGACCTTACATTCCATTTTCTATATGCCCATGAACAGAATGATACTTCTCAAATTGTCGTCCTTCACTGATTTCAATTTATCTTGTGGGCTATGCTTGATTCATTTTTCACATCTCAAGCACGGATGCTAAATAGACATCAGTTTATTGGGTATTACGTGAAGTCGTTGACTCAGGCATTTCACTTTAATGACATTGATAAACCACACAGTAACCTGAGGAATGTACTATGATGTAAACATTTTTTTGAGAACCTTAGAATTCTCTACAAACAAAGGAGTCAGTATTGTGTATCTGATAAAATCTAGTGAGGCTGGATTTCTATATGATGTTTCCAAATACAGGTGGGCTAGGCTATTCCTGTTCGACTGAGTTTGGCACTAAGGGGCTTGGGTTTGTGCCTTGAGTGGCAGCAGGAATTCTCAAAGTTCTACAGTTCGTGTCACCTGTAAGGACCCTCATGTTTACCTCTGCTCCTTTATTGGTGTGCTGTGTATTGCCAGTTCCACCCTCTGGAGGGAAAAGAGGGAAGTCAGGAGGAGATAGTTCTTATAAACTCCGTGGGATGTTGATCCCAGTTAGCCAGCTCTGTTGGAGGATTTTTGGAGAAGGTGATGTTCAGAATGAATCCTGAAGGGCAAGAAACAGTTACCTAGCAGGACTTGATGATGGGGACACAGTCCTCTTATACAAGGCCAGTGCATGTTCAGGATAGAGAAGAAAAGGGGATTTGGGAGTGGGGTGGGCAGGTGGAAAGTCTAAGTAGAAAAGAATCTTCCTCTTTGTGCTAAGGAGATTTGATTTGATGCAGAAGGTCCTGGGGTGCCCGTGAAACATTGTAGGCAAGGGATCTGATCATGTTTGTGTTTTAGGGGATAGGTGGTAGTTGAGGAAGAATAGAGGGAGGACAGCAAGAGGCAAGGAGGCTGTAAAGGCTTGCTTCAAGAGTCCAAGTGAGAAATGATGGGACCCTGAACAGGCGCAGTGGGAAGGGAGAGAGGAGGATGAATTTTAGAGACATTTAGGAGGTAGAATATATACTTGATGACTAGTCGAAGGTTGAGGTGAAGGAGAGAGAGGGATGAGGGAGGCTCTTTTGGTTTGAGGGCATGAGTGGATGGGTACTGGCTTTACTGAGATTGGGAATTTTAGAGAAGAAGCACATTTTGGGGGACATGGACATGTTGAGACTGGGGTTGATCAGACAACCAGAAGAACATGCACAGTCCAGAGTGTAGTCAGGGAGGACTAAGATGGCAGGAGGCACCTAGACGTGACTGGATGGTGCAAGACATTTCTCTGCAAGAGCAAAGTCAATGGGAGAGAAGAGGAGGGGGCTACAGGTGAAATCTTGAGGCACAGGAGCATTTAGGAATGGGCAGAAGAGAAGTCCCTGAGAAATCCTAGGGAGGGGCACGCCAACAGGTAGGAAGAGAACCAGGAGTGAATGTTTTGGGGAAGACAAGCGATGCGATGATTTCAAGAAGTGCTCAAGAATACCACGTGCCTGAAGAGGGTTACAAAGATAAGGCTTCAGTAAGCTGAGTAGTGACAGGAAGGTGAAGAGAGCCTGGAAAGGAGGAGGACATGGGGTTGACTACAGAAGCAGCAGGGGGCCCAAAAATGAGAAAGGCAAGGATATTCTTAGGCGGAGGAGAAACTATACTTCAGTGTTAGCAGATACAAATGTTTCTGATGCAGACTGGAAATTATGATCCCAACACAGGATGTTGGCATTTTGCACTTCCAAATTCCTCCTCAGAAATGGGATTCTGTAAGTTGTTTTTAACTAAACAAAAACTGTAGGAGGTCTTATTTAGCTTTTGATTTTAGAATAAACTTTGCATAATCACTTTCTATCCAGGACTGTTTTGACTCAAAGACATTGGGGAGGTGGAAGATTTGCAATTTTTGAAACAATAAGAGAGAAAGGGAATAAGACATGAGTTAACCAAATCAGAAATGGAAATCAAGGCTCACCTTGCTCTCATCTGTAAGATGTTTCTATGATATTCAGAAGTTAAAAATTGTCTTGCATTAAAAATCTTTAATAAGAAAGAATAGGAGGGGGAAATCTGATCCTACAACCGAAGTGAATATAATTTTCAAAGGAATTTTAGTTATTGATCTCCACTGCCTCATGAGAAATACACTCAAGAGGAAAGAAATTGAAAAACATTTGACTCTTGATTTTCCATATTGTTGGTCTCCATAGGTTTAGATGTTGGTTCTCCAGAGGGCTTTCCCTTTGGTACTGAATATCAGAATTCTATAGATGTCAATCACTGTTCTATTTTTTGGAAAAATTTAGTTAATAAAAAATTTAACTGAGGTGTAACTGACATATAACATTATTAGCTTCACATGTACAACATAATGATTCAATATTTGTGTGTAGTGTGAAATGATCACCACAATAAGTCTAGTTGACATCCATCACCAGGGATAGTTACAAAAATATTTTTTCTTGTGATGAGCACTTTTAAGACCTAATCTTTTAGCAACTTTCAAATATGCAAGACAATATTATCACCTGTAGTCATCTTGCTGTACAATATAACCCCAGAACTTAAATCACAGTTCTCTGTTCTGTCATTCTTCCTGGAAGCTTTTTTAAAAAGGTAACATTAATTTTATTAATTGACTCTAAACTGAAGAGCATATAGATTCCCTAATCTTATGTTCTGAAAAACATTACAGTGCCATAAAAATTTACAGGGACTTGAGCCATAGCCTGCCAACTGCCATAGCTTCTTGCCACGTAATTGAAGTTATGTCTATTATAATAAATGTTCCTCTCTTGATTTAAGTTATAACTGATTATGTTAGACTTGCCCCTTGTACTTTTGTGTCCATTTCCATGTTTGAAAATTTTTGTATGGTCAAGATGAGCATGTGCAAGGCATACATAATACATTAATTAATTATTAATGCATTTCAGTGGGATTTGGGAGAAAATTAGGCAAATGCGTGTTCAATCTCTCACCCTGGCTTGAAAAATTGTTCTATACTGCTCTTTTTCTACATATTTGGTTACTTTTTGTTCTGCCCATCCCCATGTGTCTCTACTTGTGAAGTGTTGGGAGATTATATAGGTTTTATTATTATTTGTTGCAGTGATTAAAGAGTCCTGGGGCAGTGCCCTCATGATCTGTCAGGCCTGGCATACATTTTTTTAAGAGACATCGATTTAAAAAATTTACCACTTTTCATGCATACAGCCAGTGGCATTAACATTCACACCAGAATGAGTGGGAAAACTGAATTGAAAATGCTGACTTAGGAATGCTGTCCACAGTTTTACAAGGAGCTGACCAAGCTCAGACTAGATCCACCACAAATCCCAATGCTAAGACTCTGCAAGAGTTTTGGCCAAGGAACTCTGAAAACATTCTCGACTCTTCTGGTGGAGCTGAGGACTGTGAGATGCAGGCATGGGGTGCAACTTCCCAAGGACCCACTGCATGGGCAGTGTTTCTCCAGGCTCACTTCAAATTCTCACCAGCTGCCAGACTGACAATTGAACCTTTGCCTTCTTGAAATGCATGAAAGGTCACGTTTTTTGTTTTCATCATTTCTCTAAATGTGGCCCACATGGCAGATTTAGAAAAAATGAAAAGATTATATTGCAAATACTCCCAAGTCCCTCCAGAAAAGGCACTTTCATGGTCTACAACATGTACTGTTGAAACACTGGGCATCTCTGAGCCTTGGAGAGACTGAAAAACACTTGTAGTTTAAACTGCCTGCATTGGGGAATTCTGTCAAGTTCACCTTTCTTCTCAGATCTCTGCACACTGACATGACTCACCAGTATCTTTGCAGGGCTCTGTCTGTGAGGCTCCAGCACAGCTACATCTCTCTTCCTGACAAGATGCGGGATGGTGGAGTTCCGCAGGAAGGCACTCAGCTCCGGGGTGTCCTCCCAGGGGGCAGCGGGCTGCAGACAGCAAAGCCAGAGAAGTCACATCAGGTGCTATAATGCTCATTCCCTTGTCCTCAGCCTTGAACAGTAGGCAACTTCTTTTTTCTTGACGGATGATGCACCTGAAAATCCAGATGTGTTCTAATGGACCAGCAGGAACTCCAACAGCAAGATGGACTACACTGGCAAGAAACAAGCCTTTCCATTCTCCAGTTCTAGAGGTTTCTGAAGCAAGGGGAAGGCACTCCTGGAAAGATGATCTCTTAAAGGGTAAGATCTGAAGCAGAAGGGATTTCCCTTTAAGGATAGAGAAGGTGGAAATGACTTTTCAAGCATGAGCCATCATTTTCTCATGACTTTCTCTCACTGTGTATCAGGGAACTGATAAAAACACTTTAGGTGATGAGATGGATCCTGAGGTGGCAGGAAAGTGAGGCACTCACTGTAACAAAATAGGCAGATGTCTATTGGCAGAGGCTAAGGACTGGACCTCAGCATGTCTGCGTCCCATGCTCCTGTGGTTGTAAGAAGTGCCCCTCAGTGGAGAACTGTGTTCTAATGAAAATGATTCTTCCTTGGCATACCATGTGAACGTTGAGTCACAGTGGAACTTGCTTTCAGCCCTGAGTTTGTTTGCAAGTGTTCTAGAACTTACGATGTTATCTCGGGCTCTGTGCTGAGTATATCTCCGATCACTGAATAAATATTTTGGGAGTTCCAATAAATCACACATAATCCCATTAAAATTCTTTTAGATTGACTGAATATAAAACCATAATTTTCTGCTCCCCACTCCCCATGCCACCCCCGTCCCGCCCCTGCCAGGACATCTTTTACACAATCTCTTTTTGTATTCACAAGAGCCATCCTAGTAAGCTCATCTCAGTGGAATGAAAAAAGGTTATTTCTACATTGCAGACATAAGATGCACCACAGCAGATGAAATGATAGCACTCGGTACATTCTGAGAACCTAGAAAAATCCACTGGATAAACAGACAGAGTCCAGGCTTCTTAGGATGACACGTGCAGTCTTCTGTGTCCTGACCTCTGCCTGCTGCTCCAGCCTCCTTTCTCAACCAGAGCCCCCAGCATCCTGCTCTCCCACAAGCAGAACCACATTCCACTCCTGCCCTGCACCAATGCCCTGTACATCTCTGAGGCCTGTTTGATGTTCCAGATGATGGCTCTGTTCTCCATCAGCACTGATCATGCTGTACAGTCATTGCCTGCTGACTGGTCTGAGTTGCCCAATGAGAAGAGAAAATGTCAAATGAGAAGCGAGAGTCACATATAACATTCCAGCATATGTCAGAAAAAAGAGGAAGAAGATTCCTCCAGGAAAAGTCAGACAGGGGGGAATCAGATGGAGGAGACAACCCAGGAGAGCATGATTCTGTTGCAGCCTAAGGAAAAGAAAGTTGCAAAAATACATGGCTAATAGGCTGAGGGATTCTTTGCTACTCCTCCTGCTGAGAGGTGAGGTCTCATGTTCCCCTTAAGCCTAGGCTAGACTCAGAATCTTGATTGACCAAAAGAAGGGAGAAGAAAAATAAAAAAGAAGCAAGAAAAAAATGTTAAATCCTGAGGAAAAATAAAGGTGAGGACTAAAAGGATTCACTGAACTTGTCACTTAAGAAATGATGGACATGTGATCCAGCAACTCCACTTCTGGATGGTTACTTGAAAAAAATAAGAACAGCAACTCGAACCCATGTTCACTGCAGCATAGTTACCATAGCCAAACATGGAAACAACCCAAGAGGTCACCAATGGATGGCTGGACAAAGAAATTGCGGTATACATATGCAATGATGTACAATGGAATATTACTCAGCCATGAAAAAGAAAGAAATCCTACCGTTTGTGACAACATGAATGGACCTTGAGTGCACTATGCTAAGTGAAATAAGTCAGAGAAAGACTTTATGATCTTACTCACATGTGGGATCTAAAAAAATAAAAGCCCAAACCAAAAAAAACCATGAACCAAACTTATATATAAAGAGAACAGATTGGTGGTTGCCAAAGGTGGGGAGATGGGTGAAATGGGTGAAAGGGATCAAAGGGTAAAAATTTCAGTTATAAGATAAATAAGTCCTGAGGATGTAATGTACAATATGGTGATGAAAGTTAATGATACTGTGTTGTATATTTGAAAGTTGCTAAGAGAATAGATCTTAACTCATCCCTAGGGGAAAAAATATTTGTAACTATGTGAGATGATGGGTGTTAACTAGACTTACTGTAATCATTTTTCAATATATACAAATATCAAATCATTATGCTGTACACCTAAAACCAATGAAATGTTGTATGTTAATTATATCTCAATTTAAAAAAAGAAAAAGAAATTATGGTTGCCTTTTCCTGAGCAAGGGATTGGTTTATGTGGGAACTGAACCACAGAAGCTTAAGAATGAATGGGTTTAGAGAAATGGATAATTATTAGAAGTATGAAATTAAATCTCAATCCTATTTTCATATTAACTATTCCTAATGGCTAAGAGATGAGATGCAGTCTTGTCCTTCACATAGGAAAGTACCAAATCAAAACAAAATAAAACATAAATATTCTTAGCAGCTATTTATAATGGAGACAAAAGACAGTAACATAAAACTTTATGGTCATATAGAGGTTACCGGTTAAATGAATTATGCCATTTATATAGAAGACTACTGGACAGTTTTTTTTAAATGATTATGTACAGCTATTGAGTAATTTAGAAAGATACAAGATCTTAGCAAGGGGAAAAGGCAAGATACAAATTGTATATATAATAAAAATTTTTAATGGATGTTTACTTACATTATATATCAGAAATAGGACTATTTAGAATAGTCATCTAACTGTTACCAGTGGTGGAGTTTTGATGATGTTAAGGAAGTTTTGCTAGTTATGTTTTAGGTATGATAATGATATTATAGGTTGAAGATAAAGGAAGCAGGGGGAATGCCTGATGCAGAAAAGTAAACTTGGAAATGGAAGAATGCTCTTTCTTCTGAAAGTGTTGGAGAGCAGCTGAGGGTGAGGGAGAGATGACTGGAGTGGGTGGGAGTGGGGTGGGGAGGGATTTGGAATGGGAAATGGGTCATTTGAAGATTGTTTTGCTTTAAGCTCACCTGTTTAGTAGCAGTGATGCTAGAGAGACTGGATAGGAGGTACAGGGAGGGTAGTGAAGGTCTGGAGAGCCCAATGAGGAGAACAGGAGGGAGGAGTCATCAGATGGCAGAGAGAACCCTGCAGATCCTGGCTACCCAGTGAGCACGCCCTATCATCAGTCTGTAATGGTGCCCCCAGGCTGAGTGGTAGAGAAGCCAAAATACCGGACTGTGCAGGATCAGGATTGTCAGGGCAGAGACTTGCAAAGGATAGTGGGCAAGGGGGGTTAAGTAAGGGAGCTTGTAAAAGAATGTTCTGACAACTCATCATGGATTCCAGGCTGGAAAGAAAGCATGACCAAAGGCAGTCTTGAGAGTGGGGTGGGTTAACTGATTCAGAGAAAGTTTTCCTATCCAGGAAGAAAAGGTCCAGTGGAGGGAGGAAAAATACAAAAATGAGAGACTGAATTGGAGTCTCAAATGCTGAACTGAAAATTTCAGAGGTAAGGGAGCTACAGGTGATGTTTAAAGTACTGGGATGATGAGTGCATGGGAGTGAGGTGAGGGTCAGCCCTTGGACTTTGCAACATTCCAGGACAATGCTAGATAGGCCATGAGTTAGCTCAAGGACACTCAGTGATGGAGGATCTGACAGAAAAGCCTTTATAGCAAAAATTAAAACTTGAACTTAGAAAATTCAGAATTGTAGAATTAAAATTTAAGATTTCCTTGTACGTTTCTGTCACATGCTCTGTGTGCGTGTGTTTGTCTTTCTGTAGCTTTTCTTTTGAGATTTATCATGTGCAATTTCTTCTTTTTTTTTATAGGTCACTGGGAGATACGTTCTTTGTAGGTAACCAAACTATAGAGCCAAGGTGCTAGAAAGAACTAAGGAATATTTCTTTATTCTGAAGTCGTAGTCCTCTAATAGTAGTGGTGGTAGTAATAGCAGTAGTAGTTGTAGCAGTGGTAGAAGTAATAGCTGAAGTAAAATGATAGCCCGAAGAGAAGAAAAATTTTCAACATGCTGTGTGGTTATATCGGATGCAGCTTGTATACAAAGTTATTACACATACTAACGTGGTGGTCACTGGTTTGCGATTACTCACAAATATTTCTTAAGTGGTCTCAGTAAAACACAGGTCTTGGTCTGAGCTAGAGAATGAATACATCAGAGAATGAATGAATGAAGCAGGGGGCGATAAAGCAAGTTTCTTTCTTTTCGTGACCTTGTTTCACAAATAGAGGAACGTCACTCAAATACCATCCTGTGAAAGTCTTCACATGGCTCACAAATGGCTTTCCAGAAATTATTTCAAAATACAAAACAATAAAACATAAAGCAAAAATACCAACCAATCCCCAAAACAGAAAACAAGGTAGAAGTTATCCAAGAACGGTGAACAACAGTTACAGGCTATTTTCCAGATGAACTTTTGCAGCCTGTTTCACAATGGCTCATGAATCCACAGGTCATGTTTTCCCTTAATCTGAAATGCTTAGGGTGAGGGAGGCTGGCCTCTTAGCACCCATTATTAGGCAGACTTTCAGTTCAGTGGATAATTTGCTAAGTGCTACGAGAAAGAAGTTGGTTGTAAACACCAATGTATCTTCTTCAGAACAAATACAAAAATTGCTTCTTTCTGCAATAGGGAAATGATTATTAGTAAATAGGGCTCTTTCCCCAGCTGCTAGTCAGACTCTGATTGTGACAGTTTTCTATTTTCATAAATCTTCACCAAACTCTTCACCCTAGTATAGGTTTAAACTTATGAATTAAAGGGATGGTGTGTGGCTGGAATGTGCAATGGAGTTGGAAATGCAGCTTTGGAAGAAAAGAGCTGGGTGAAATTAGAGTCAGAGCTCTGTGAATCCAAACAAATGCAACACATAGTATCTTTTTAAACTTGTTTGTAATTTGTCTTTGGATTTCAGATATTTCTGGTACACAAGATGTGGTGGCCTTCTCTCATGTGATTCTGTGTCTGTAATTAAATTGAAACAGAGATAAGTCCAGAGAGTCAGTCAGTCATGTCATTTGATTTAAGACATAAATGTTACAGGTTTGCTGGGAGGGAAAAAAGCCACACTTATTTATGAACCTCCTGAAAAGCTCATGCAAAGCCTAACTAAAAGGATTCGTTCTCTCTGTTGGTGATTTGGAAGCTTCTCTGAATTGCTGGACGTGCATTTTTACATTCTGAAATGTACACGAGAACTTGAAGACATCTTAAAGAGAAGACAATGTGAAGAGAAAGGATACTGTCTTTGGTGGCTGAGAATTGGTAGTATTATAAGTAAAAAGTGAATGAAATTCCTTTATCACAGGGAGCCTGAAAGAGAGAGAAAGAATTTGAATTGGGCCAGGAGCTTCTGTTCTAGGAAGTAAAAGTGTCCTGCATTCTGAATTAACAAGAAGCTGTAAGGCCGTGTAGGCCATTTTGAAGGAAAAAAATTCTCTTAAGGATAAGACAAAACTATGCAAATTTGCCAAGCCACTGTCTGCGGCCCACTAATTTTAAAAAAAACAATTTGCAGAGGTATACCCACTGATGAACAGTTTCTGTGTTTCTGCTTTCCATGTTTGCAGTATCTGGTTGTAATTTAGACTTCCTGTGGGAACGGTCTTGTTCAAGAGACCAGTTCTCAGCTGTAACCTCCTATTTTCCATGGCTCCAAAGACAGTTCTTGATAGCTTGTCTTTCTCTCTTTGCTATTGGTTGACCTAGTCCTGTCCCCGACAAGTCAGTTTTACCTCTGTAATCTCCTTTCTTGAACTTAAGCACCAGAGCACTGTACCGTGATCTTAACATAGGTTGAATTTGAACCCTTGTTTGTCTTCCCCTCCTTGGTACAGTCTTAAAATCTGTAGCCCTTTCTCCCAGCATCTCATACTTGGCTCTTCCCTGATGAAATCTTGCCAATTAAAAAAAAATCCTTTACTATTTATGCAACTTTCATTCCTTAATAGTGTTTACTGTATCAACCTTATCTTATCTAGAGATCATAGCCTATTTGAAGGGCTTTCCAAACCCCAGGGTAGAGTTCACCAAAATAAGAAAATTGGTAGTTTGCAATCATTATTTTACTGCCTTTAGAATAATTGATAAATACTTTACCCAACTCTAAAATTTTATTCCAAGAAGGACCTGGAATGAATTAGATTTAATGGATTGGTCTGAGTGTTGCAGACAGTTGAATGTTTTAAAATGTTTTAGATGGTAGGATGTGGGGAACTGGCCCCATTAAAACCCACTGTCCCTGGCCTGGACAGTGAAGTCTGGAGGCACAACCTTCATGGCCATCTGCTTATGCCCTGAAATTTACAAAAGGCAGAGAAATGGAGTAAAACTATCACAGGAGGAACAGAAAACCCAAGACAGCAACCTTCTTACTGGAGGGCAAAAGTGAAAGCAGGAGTGACACACTCACGGGGCAGTGCCACGCCCTCACGCTTGAGCTGGGCACCGTGAGGGGGTGGGCACCTCACTCAGCTTTTCCTGAACCCCATCATCTACCCAGGCTTCCATCCACCCCCATCCTTGGACATTTGAACAGTGTCATGAAGCTGGCTCAGTGAATCTCCATGAAGCCTAAGATAAGGCAAGTCCTTAAAAATCTAAACCTCACAGACTTTTGAGTGTGACCTCCATGCTCATCAACCCTAATTTACTTATTGATGCTTTGCTTTGGGGCAACAAATAAGGTGGATGTAAATGAGACCTTTTGCCCACGGTCTCCTTAAACAGCCACAGGTTACAGAATGAATCTGGTGGTGGCTTTCAAACGCAGTCAGTGTCTGCTCTTCAAACCTTGTGGACATTAGGGTGATGGGCGGGATAACCAAACAGTACCCATTCCTGTTAGAACTGAACCCCATCAGGCCTATTCGGGCTTTGAGGCTTATGTGAGGAGAGTCAAATTTGGAATGCATATTCAATTTATAGGCGGGTTGTATTTCAGAAGGTTTTAGGCTAGATGTTTGGCACTCAGAATACATTTCTCTTTAGAAATGATGTTTTCCATGGCAGTTCAGTTCTCAGGCCAGCCCACAAGAAAACCTACTTTATACACAATATAACTTTGGTGCATAAAACTAAGTATTTGCAGTAAAAAAATAAAGCCAGGGTGGTTGCTACATGAGTAATTAAAAAAAAAAAACAGAAAAATTATTGTATTAAGTACATTATATTAAATGCTGATAGATTTAATTAGAAGGAAGCCTCGTGGAGATTCAGCAGAGTATATTTGGGGAATTCCAAAGGTTTTAGAGTTGGTGGCACTGGTCCTTAATGTGGGTGGCCTGGAAAACATTTCTAAGAAACTGATGGTTTCTGATTCATAAGCTAATTTACTTAGGAATTATGAGAGTTGGAAACAGTGAAGGAGGAAGCTATATTCAGTGGTAAGTGGGCAAAAATGAGAATATATATGGGAGGGAGAAGTTGACTGAAAACTGCATATGAGCATAATAGAAAGGGATTTTGCTGAAAGGAAGTCAGTGGCTGAGGAGGAAAACATGGTGGGGAGCTTCGGATATCCTCCAGAGGAAACCTCAGGAAGTCCAGGTGGTAGTTCCTCCTCTGACAGGTACATGGTTGGGGCATTTTGGTGGCTAGTCCAGTGGGGACTGGAGCATCCTCAGCAAAGACTGGTAGAAAATGTACTACGCACAGATGCAGATGTTTTAAGAGGTACTCACTGCCTATCACTCTACTTATAAAAAACTGTACAACCCAATAGTAAGGAATTTTATCTTAGTCCACCCGGTAGGTAAGATTTAATATTGTGATTTAATGTTGCCTATATGAATATATCTCTGCCTCCCTTTTCCTTATACCAGATCTACCCTCTTTCTGTTTCTCAGTTAAAGAACTAAGTTAAAAAATAATTAGATGGTTAAAAATAATACTATCATATTTATTTAAAAAATAACTATCCAATTTTTAAAAAAATAGCAATTAGCTTTGATGCAAGAATTTGAAATTGATACTAGATTTAAAAATCTACCCAGACTACTCTTTTGACAACAACAAGACATAATAAATAATTTGTTCTTTACTAATTTCCAATTCATATTTAAGACAGAGAATAGGCTGTTTAGCCTTTCACTATCAGAAAGAAAGAAATTGCCAAGTAAATTAATAGTGACTTTGCCAAGAAATTATTTAATATCTTATGAGGAAAATAATTTTCAAGTACTCTCAATTGTTTATAGTTACTGATGTAAAAACATATGCTGATTATTTATTTTAAAAATCTATTGATAAAACCTCATTTAGACTCTTTGAGTCATATTTGTTAAATACAGGTAAAAGTATTTGAGAATCTGAAAGTAGTAACATTTCAAAATTTTCATGAATTCAGAATTTCAGGAAGTCATGAATTATTATAATTACTTTTAGCATGCTATTACTTTCTGCTGTAATCAAATCTTATATTCAGTCTCTACAGATTGAGCTTTATAAAATGAACATAACTAAGTTGCCTTTTAAAAACTACTAGCCTCAGAGAGATTTTTAATCATAAGTCTACACTTTAAGAAATTACTGGGTAGCAGGGAATGAAGATAACTGGTATATACTTCGATCCAGTTTCTGAATCTGTCAATGTTTAAGGAAAGTTGTGTGTTGGTACCATTCCAGTCACTGTAAATGACTGTTAAATTGCAACAAAGGAAAAAAAAAAAGCAAAAAAACTTCACAACCAATATAGTGCACATTATACAAATTACATAATATATATAAAAATATATAAATAATGTCAGATATAAACTAAGCATTACACTCAAAGAGAGTTAGAAACCTTCTGCATAATCATGTGCTCCAAGAATCTAAGGACTGAAATAGGGTCTATGCTAACTACAGAACAGGAGATGTCAAAGTTTTAATCACTTAGATGTTATACATTAACATTTAAAGATACCATTTTATAATAAGCTACTGTCCTGGAAGACATTAAAATTATCTCAAGAGAGAGGAAATAGGGAAAAAAAGAAGGATGCCAGAGAGGAAGTATTTTAAATAATTTTGTGGAATACAAGTGGCCTTATGTATTATTTTCCCGTAAATAAGGGAACTTGTTGCCCTGTAAATCCATGAATACTGGACCCTCTTTTAGTCTTTCTCTCTTTGAATAGAAGGCATATTGGGTTGAAAAAGAAATCCTTTCATGATATCAGTGCCCCAGTGCCACTGCTCTACAGCAGAGGCAGACCTGCATCACGGATGCTTGAATTAGTATTTCCCGAAGCCTGCCTGCCCTCTGCATCCTCTGTAATGGAGACACCATGTCTCTGTTGGTCCTAAAGAGTGTTCACTCTTCAATGAAGTTCTCTTTTGAAGACAACATTCAATTAACAAGAGATTTTTTTTTTCATTCAAATGTGACATTTCCGAGGGCTTACACTCATTAATTTCTTTCTTTCTCAGAAGGAACCCAAAGCCAGATTTGGGTCTTCATCTGGACAAGATCAGTTCTGGGGACTTCTGAGCTCGTGGTTAGTACAAGTGTGACTCATAAACCAGCAGTTTGGTTATCAGGTGGGGGCTGGTAGAGAGGCAGAAGCTCAGAACCTGCCCCTGACCCTGCATCTTAACAAACCCCAGGTCATTCAGATATGCTTTTGAATTTGAGAATCCCTGCTGCTCTAGGCTCTTCTATATGCTAGGTCCCTGAAAATTCCATGCTGGGGGTTCTCAGGGCACTGAGATGGCATTTGGTAGATTATCATATTTCATCACTAGCTATTGGCAACACCTGGAAAAGCCCATTTAGGCAAAGATCCTTATGTCTTTCAGCAATATACCAAAAAGACTTCATAAATAGCATTTTGTACAAATTATCCAAAACATGGCGTGGGGTCTATTAATGATTTTGGTTGGGTTGTGCTACCTACATAAACCTATGTATGGTTTACATAGGTAAACCATATGCAAAAAGTAATACTGAAATAGGCTAAATGAATGACAGGTTACCATGAGCAATAAAACTGGGAGAAATTTAAGTTTTCTAGGAGGGATATTTTAAGTTACGTCTGGCATTTTAACTCTAAAACTAAAAGATCTGATCAATTGTCACTGAAGTAACATAATTACTTCCCCCCAACTTTTTTTTTTTTTTTTGCAAGCCACTGTTTGTATTTTTCTCCTTACCACAAAAAATTTAACAAAGCTGCTAGTTAGACAAGGCTCCTTACCTTTATATCCTGTGGGTTGATATCAGGATTTGTTTGACATCGCAGAGGTCCCAGAGTTTGAATATGAAAAATGTAAAGGAGAAATTCGTCTCGGGCAGAGAATGGCCAGCCCACCTCCAGAAGGGTATCACTGATGGTGCTTGGTCCAATATTGTGCAGCTAAAAGCGACAAATACATCATGGAATGATACAGCACAAGGCAGCAAGATGAAATTAAACTCCATATACTCTGGACACATTCTACAAAAGCATGGATTTTTGGTTCTAAGTCATCTGGACTCTGACTGTGAAAATAGGAAGACAGAGTCTCTGTAAGCGAGATGGCCTGGTACTCAGACAAGACGGTTCAACCTAAGGGCAGAGTTCTTTTGCAAAGATGACATTAACCATGTATGATCATTGTGCCATTTACCTTAAGTTTATATTAATTTAATCACAATGCTAGAAATGCCATTTTAATTAGATGCTTTCTAAACCTGGTTATTACTCTTCCTTTATGTTGAAATCTGCCTCTTTTCTGACTACCGACTTGTCTATTGCAACCATATGCAATGCAATGCACTCTCTCTCACCCTCTGGGAAAATGGTTAGCCATCACATACCAAAGATGGTCCCCGGCTCACCACAGTTCAAGTGCACATTTTCAAAGCTGAGCTCCTTCTGTTTTAATCAGTGAATCTCAAGGAAAGAAAGGCCACTTTGCATAAAGAGATGAGCATTTTGAACACTACAATCCTGTACTCACAGGACACAAAACAGCTTGGGAAAAACATTGTGTATTTCAATTTATTGTGGTTTTGAAAATTCGTTTCAAAGTTAGCCAGGACCTTTTGTTCTTTTTCTCCTCCCTCTGTAGTTCTGACAATTATGATCCATAAAACAATTTATAATCAGTTTTGCATATTAGGTGGCTCAGTTAATTCACATTCTCAAAGCAACGTGGCATCTGGTGATGACAGTATATTTTGAGATGTGAGATTGGCCTGTAAGAAATGTTCAGTGATTCCTTTTGGCATTGTTGGTTATTCCCTCTAAAATTTTTTGATCGGTTTTTGCTCATATTAGAAGCAGGGCTTCCCTGAGAATGACTGAGTTTAAATGTTTTCAAACTTTAAAGTTTCCCCATTCTTAAGGACAAAATAGTGCACACAAGGTTTAATAAACTGACAGCATTTTTTTCCAGTGAGGTTCTTAATCTGAGTGACCTTGGGGACTGCTATCCTTCTGTTATCAAAAGAGCTTAAGCCAAAGCTTTGATCCAGCTTTGGACAGGGCTTCTGATTCTGGACCACAGGTTGGGTAGATAACGGGTTTTCATGTTGACACTGCACAGGAGTTGGAGCTTCTTTCCCATACATGTAAACAGCTCATCAGTTTGGAAGTGGCTTTACTGTTAACCTTACAGAGCTCTATTCATATCTCTTACAGCTTGAGATGAAAGTCACAGTTAGAATTATTACATCAGTGGCATGCATGACATAGGAAAAGGGCAGAAGGCATTAACTGAGAAGGAACCTCAAACAGAAAATGGCTTGGAACATCATTTTCACCAAAATTCCATTCTTAATCTCTTGAAGATGAACAGGAATAACTGTTCACCACTGATAGCATTTACTTTATTTAAAAAAAAGAAAAGAAAAAAAAATAACAATTACTAAATTAACCCTTTACTGTATCTTGGTTTCTAACTGTAAAACAAATTTAAAGATTTAGATAATGTGTCAACAAAGCTCTTGCCTAAACAATTTAACATTTAAGATGGGAAAAGATCATCAGGGTTTTATCATGAGAGCTGCTGGTTTGCTTCTGAAAAATCAATGGATTACTTCAAATCTCAGAATAAGATATTCATGTCTGATTTGGGTTATCTGAACAAACAGTAAAATGGTTCTTATCTAGCTACCACCCACCCATATATGCATTTTTTTTTGTATAATAGTGAATAATCCATATAATTTTCTCTGTTTGGTACTTTCTGGTTGGTGACCTTTAGTTTAAGAGGTGGGTGGGTTTTTAATGTATCTGAAAATGTAGGAAGAAGGAAAGTAAGTCTAGGGAGCCAGTCGTTTTTAGACTTAGGCTGTCCAAACGTTAAAAGAGAGTAAATGAAGAACATTTTTAAAAGAACAGTAACAAGATAAACTGTTTCTCACTCTAGAATGGCTCTCACCACTGAAAAGCAAGGGACCACATAGTGGTTACTTAACAAGACAGCCTATCACCCCCCACCCCCACAATATGATGGTGTAACAGCACAAATCTAGGCAGTATATACACAGCTTAGATCTTGGATTGGCATCTTTTAAAATGCTACGAAGAGCTTATTAGTAAAGAGCATAAGAATAAAGCCTGAACACAACTTCAACAGAGGCAACAGCTACCTCATAAATATGTTCCACCAGCGGTCCGACGCCGTCCTCTTTCCGGGGCTCCTCTTCCGGCTCCCAGTTATGAATGGGCAGAACAATCTGGGGAGGGTGGGATACTCTGAAACATGGAATGTTACGTCAGTTGCCGGTGTTGGCACGTGTGAAAAATGCTTCGCTAGTGTGGGGTACATTAACAGCAGCAGGAAAGAGTGACTGTCCATTTATTTGAATAAATATTGCCTACAAGGAAAGAAAGTATGGAAAGTTTTGTTCAGGACAATCACAAAAGGAATAGGTAGGGGTCTAAAACATCTCAGTTATTGATCTCCATCTCAGAGGTTGACTATTTTATAGCATCTCCTCTCTTGGTCACTAGGGGCAGAGCAGAGAGCATTCCTGAGCTGAAATGGATAGTTTCACCTGTACATGTATAAGTAAAGACATCTATCTATAGATCCTGTGTTAGTATAAGTGTGTGTGTGTGTGTGTGTGTGTGTGTGTATAGAGGATGTATAACCTGTGCTTTAAGCCATATCAAGAAATGGGCCATTTTTGTGGACGAAAATCTAGAATTCTATAACAAAATACAGTTTCTAGTTAAATATTTCAGAGTAGAAAAGTGGTCACTTGTGTATTTCTCCTTCTTAGGCTTCTTTGACTTTCTATTAACAGAGCCATACCTCTCACAGGGCCAGGACCTAATCAAGCTCTAGAGTTATGCTATAGTAGCCAAAGCACGAGAGAGGGGAGAGAGACAGAGAATGAGAGAATGGTGGAATCATGTAAATAGGGTATTAACTTGATGTATAGATAGTTTTGCCTGTAATTTACATCTAAAAATGGAGAAGTTGATGAATGAAATACAGTATGTGGCATTATTCCATATTAAAAGCTGATTGCAAATCAAATCATTATTTTAATATAATCTTTAAAAGGATAATTCCCCCCAAATAATGCTTTCTAAAAGTTTTTAGGTAAAAGGTAGCTTTGAAAGAATTCGCAGACCTTCAGATACCATCAGTAGAAAACATCTCTTTTAGTGATCAGAAAGTCTTAAATGCCCCTTTGAGAGTACCTATAATTAGCACAGCCTTTTGCAACTTCAAATGTTAACCTTTCTTCTCCCTCTGGGTAATCTCTTTCAAAAGCAGAAAGCAAAGTGTATTAGGTTAAATTCTGACCCTAGGGCAAATAATTTAATTTCAGTGTGCCTCTATTTCTTCATCTGGAAAATTATGATAAAACTCTGTGTCGGACACCACAAATGATTGGAAAACATCTTAAATGCTTTTGGTCAAAGATAATTTGTCTGTGTTGTCTTCTAGGGGTGAGTGGAAGAAGTACATTTTTTAAACTGACAACACACAGAAATGTTACTAAATTGTAAAGCCCTTTGCATCCATCTGTAATAAACAACAATAAAAAGTGTAGGGCACAACCTTCTGGGATGATACTTAAAACATTCTCTGATCTTGTTATGCCACATCCCCCCTTCTGACTTGATTTGATTAAAATCAAGTGTGATTTTAAAATCACACTGGGGACGTTATGAGCCCTTCTCTTGCTCCGGACAGCAGACTCTGTCTCTGATGCATGCGACGCTTCAGCCAAACTCTGAGACGTGCAAGAACGGATGTGCCGGCAAACCTTCACCGGCCACGAGTCCGACATCAACGCCTTTGCCACTGGCTCGGATGCCGCCACCTGTAGGCTGTTCGACCTGCGCGCGGACCAGGAGCTCATGACCTACTCGCAGGACAACATCATCTGCGGGATAATGTCCGTCTCCTTCTCTAAGAGCGGCTGCCTCCTGCTCGCCGGGTACGATGACTTCAACTGCAACGTCTGGTATGCGCTCAAGGCCGACCGGGCAGGTGTCTTGGCGGGACATGACAACCGCATCAGCTGCCTGGGAGTGGACGACGACGGGATGGCCGTGGCAACGGGGTCCTGGGACAGCTTCCTCAAGATCTGGAACTGACGCCCCTGCCAGCAGCAGGAGGACGCCACGGTGACTGGAAGAGCATTCCAACCTGGAGCATCCATGATGGCGTTTCAACCCCTACTAACGTGGATGCTCTGCACTGCCCTCAGAACTTCAAAAGGGCAAGATCTCTCCCCTTCACTTACTGCTGAAACCAAGACACAATTCCCATTAAGAGAAGAAGTCTGTGCTGTAAACTAAACAAGTCGTGCATTCCCGCCGGGACCACCGTCTCTGTTTTTTCCTTTTTGTCTTGAATGAATTTAAAAGGAACTACTATAATAAAAATGTTAATCAGAAAAAAAAAAAGAAAAAGAAATACACAGTCTATCATAGGGCATGGGGAAAATTCAAAAAGGATGGCCCACAAAAATCCACTATCTACCCTCTAAGACCTTTTCAAATCTGGGGAAACCATGACAAAGAATGGCTCTCTGAAAACCCCCAACTAAGTAAGTGAAACATTGTTGTTTTCAGAGTCTTTTTTTTTTTTTTTTTTTTTTTTAGTTAGAAGGTAGCAAGTGAGGAAGAAAAAAGAATGTAAACAACAAATGAGCCTAGGAAGTACAGCCAGTGCAGAAATCTAACAACCCTTACTGGATAGTCCTCACATTAAGAGTTATTCCACTGAGACCAGCAAATAATAAGACTTGGGTACTCAGTGGTAACACTGGGCATTAGAAAGGGATTTAAGGGGAAGCAAGAAATTTGGTTTTTGATAAGTTAAAGTCTATATGCGATCAGGGAGTTCAAATCTGATGATTTGGTAGTATGGTGTAAGTTTTATTTTCATAATCCTGTTCACAAACCCTGTTAGTCCCAAATAGCAAAGTCTATCATTTATCATATGGAAGAACAATGTGTAGGTTGGCTCTCCCTGCTGTAGGCAGTGTCTGTGTAGACCATGGTTATCCCTGATTGCAGTCTCTCAATATAAATCTACTCAATCCTGATTATTTTATCAAGGACAAAATTTTATTTTCTGTTTTTTAAAGAATTTTTTGGACATTAAAAAAATGAAGTATAGTCAGTTTTCAATGTGTTAGTTTCTGATGTACAGCAAAGTGATTCAGTTATACATATATGTGTGTATGTGTATATATACATTATTTTTCATATTCTTTTCCATTATAGTTTATAAAAGATATGGAATATAGTTCCTTGCATTATGCAGTAGATCTTATTTTTTATCAAAGAATTTTTTTGCTCTTCATTAGCTCAATACTTCATGTGCTGTCTCTTACAGAGAAATTTATTTCTCTATAGACATATGCTAAATTAATCCCATGTACCAAGAAATGACATGTAAATCTGCTTAAAGACAGTGTTGACATGATCTGGCTTTGAAACAAATGAAACAATTCTTGGCAACTTTTCCCCCCCCATTTGAAGAAATAAATTCATTTTAATTTGTTCTTAAAATTATAAAAACAGTAAAATTTTTTGGATAAAATATATTGGAATAAACACCACTGGCCAAAAAAAAAAATTAGAATTTTCTGAAAGGTGAATGTGGAGGGTTTTCAACATAGTAGCTGTTTGTCCCTTGAAAAATTAAATATTGGAATAAATATTTTTGCTGATTATTTGGAGGATAGAGCTTTACTTTACAAAATGGTTAAAAAGAATATTAATAGTATCTTAGAGAATAAACTGTGGTCAATTGTTGGATATTAACTTAGCAGTTTTGATCACTGGAAAAACAAATAGAAAGTTTCCTTCTGTTTTACTTGGGAAACATTGGTGTCATAAGTAATGGCAGAAATATATTTTAAAATATATATCTCTTAAAATGGATATGTGAGAATAAATATAGTTAAATTAAGCACTTAGCTGACTTGGACTAAGATTTATTTTGGAATTAAGAAACAGTTTCAATTTATGTTTGGTTAGCAAAACAAAGATAAGCTAAGCTTAAAGAAGAAGACAAAATGTCATATTCACTACTTGTAAATTTCAAAAGATATAAAAATAAGATAGTAAAAAATGGTTGTTTTCTTCTCTGACTTCTTAATATAGTGTTCTCAAGAGAGGAACAGAGGAATTAACTTAGAAATGCACAAAAATGAAACATCTAGACTAGCTCCAAATATCTCTAAATCAAACAAGTCACTTCCCATGAGTCAACTCATGAACTAAAGAAGAAATTACTAAAGGAAACTGGGAAACATTTTGAGCTGAGTTATAATGAAAACCCAACACAGCAATGTTTTTGTATGCTGCTAAAATAGTGTAAGAGAGACATTTAGATCACGAAATGCTTATGCAAGAAAAGGAGAAAGTCTCCATTTCTACATAGATGAACCAGAAAAAGAAGAGAAAATCCAACCCAAAATGAGAATGAAGGAAATAATAATGACAAAAGCAGAAAGCAATGGAATAGAAAGCGAAAACAAGAGCAAAACAAACAAAAAGAAAAAATAGAAAGAAAAATCAATGAAACAAATAACTGGTTCTTAAAAAAACAAATCACTAAACTCTAGCCAGACTGATCAGAGAAAAATAAAAGGGAATAGTAGACACAAACTGCCATATCAGAAATGATGATGGGACATCACTAGAGGTCCTACAGACCTGAAAAGAAAAATCAGAGAAAATTTTGCCAAAACATAGATAGAAAACAAATTACTTGAAAGATAGATTACCAAAGCCCTTTTAAGTAGAAATAGGTAATATGATAGCCTTGTATTTAAGAATGAAATGGAATTATTAAAAAACTTCCTACAAAAACAAGAAGAAAAGCAAAAAACCCGCAAAAGCAAAAAACCCCAAAACTCCAGGCTCAGATAACTTCACTGGTGAATTTTACCATATATTTAAGGAAGAAATAATACCAATTCTGCACAAATTCTTCCAGAAAATAAAGCAGATGGATGAATACTTTCATTTCATTTTATGGAGCTAGCATCCCCCAACAACAAAATCAGAAGAAAAAAAATGTAAGAAAAGAAAACTACAGATCAGTATTTCTTATGAACACATACGCAAAAGTCACTAACAAAATTTTAGCAAGTTGAATCCCATAATATATAAAAAGGATAATCATCATGGCTAAGTGTGTTTCTTGCCCAGAATGCAATTTTACTTTAAAATTTGAAGACAAAAAATTAATCAAGTCACCAATTTAATGCGCAAAAAAGGGAAAACATTTAATTATCTTCAGAGACACAGAAAACACATTTAACAAAACTGAATACATATTTATGTCAGAAACTTAAGAAAACGAGGGGAAAAGGGGACATCCTCAACTGAATAAAGGCATCTATAAAACCCTCCGTGGCCAACATCAGACTTAATGGTAAAAAACTGAATGTTTTCTCCTTAAGATCAAGCCAGGGTCTAAGAACAAGGCAAGAATGTCTCCATTTGCCACTTCTATTCAGTCTTGCACTGGCAGCTGTAGTCTATGCAGTAAGAGAAGAAAAAGAAAGGAAAGGCGTAAGGACATAGTAAACAATGTAAATTTGCCCCCAAAGAGGACTGGCCTTTGTCCTCAGCTTCTGAGAAGTAACCTCTAAGCTCTCAAAATTTCATGCTCCACAGGAAAGAGTATCTTTGTTTTCCTGGGGTGGGTGGTGCAAAGCTTAGGTCACACTGGATATTCTAACAATATAAGTAGGGTGGGAGTTGCTCACACAGAAAGACCAACAGTGTGATTCAGGATGGGATGTTTGGTCACATCATCTCAGTCAGCCTGGAGACTAAGCTCGATTAAGTGGTCATTCAGTCAATCAGGCCTTATGGAGCCTACCCCTCCTCAAAAAAAAAAAAAAAAAAAAAAAAAATTAAACAAGGAGGCTTGAGTGAGTTTCTTTGGGAACAGCAAACTATTACACATCAATATCAAGAAAGTAACCTATCCTGAACCTACAAAAGAAAACAATGAAAGACCTGTGTTTGATACTTTCCCAGACTCCAATTTATGCATTTCTGCCCTGACTGATTTTAATCTGTATCTTCTTCCTGTAATAAATTGTACCCATGAGTATAATAGCTTTCAGAGTTTGATGCATCTTTCTATATGAATTATTGAACCTGAGGGTGGATTTGGGAACTGCCCCAATCTGTAGTTGGTGTCAGAAGCAAGGGTGATCTCTTGTAGGGACTGTTTCCTCTAATTTCATAGTTGGTTAAACTTTTGAACATACAGATTAGAAAGGAATAAACACAACTGTCTTTACTCACAGATAACATGATCATTTGTTAGAAAATTCTGCTACTAAATTTGGAAGTGAGTTTACCAAGTTCTCAGGATACACTACTGCATGTCAAGATTTGTGGTGTATATATATATATACACATGTAGCTCGGTGGAATAGAGTTAAGAGGTACAGAAATAGACCCTCACAGGCTGACAATTGATTTTTCAACAAAGGTGCTAAGTAATTCAATGTGGAAAGGATCGTTTTTTGAACAAAGGCACAGCAACTAGATATTCATATGCAAAAAGTTAGCATTGTCCCTTACCTTATACCAAATACAGAAATTAACTTAAAACTAACTATAGATCAAAATATAAAACTGTAAAACTTGTAGAAGAAAATACAGAAGAAAATCTTGTGGCTCTGGATCAAGTGAAGATATTTTTTAGACAGGACATGAAGACCACAAACCATAGAATATTTAAAAGTTGGATTTCATCAAAATTAAAACCTTTGGCTCTTTGAACATTACTTGTTTAAAAAAAAAAAAAAAGGCCAACCATAAACTGGGAGAAAATATTTGCAGAACACTTATCTAATAAATGATTTTCTATCCAGAATATGTAAGGAACTTTTACACCTTGATAATAATAGGACAGACAACTCAATAATAAGTGGGCAAAATTTTTAAGACATACTTTATCAAAAAAGGGATACTGCTGGCAAATAAGCAGTGAAGAGATGTTCAATATCACTAGTCATGAGAAAATGCTAATTAAAAGCTCAGTGAGATGCTTCTCACTGACACACTTACCAGAATACCTAAAAACAAACAAACAAATTTCAAGCACATGCTGGCAAGCATGCAACACAGCTGAGAGTCTCATGCTTTGCTGGTGGGAATGCAAAATAGAAATGGTACAGCCACTTGGAAAAACAGTGCAGCAGTTTCTTATAAAGCTGAACATGCACTGGCCATACAACTCAGTAACTCCATTTGTGAAAACCAGTGTCCTAACAAAGATCTGTATGTGAATGCCTATAACAGACTTATTATTAATGGCCCCAAAGGGAAAACAACCCAAGTTCACCAAGTCATGAGTGGATTAACAATTCATGGGGTACCCATACGGCAGAATACCTCTTAGCAAATAAAAAAAAAAATCCAGATACATGTAAGAACCTGGATTTTTCAAATGCATTATGCTAAGTGAAAGAAGCCAGACTCAAAAGGTTACATTCTGTTTGAGTATATTTATGATTTTCTGGAAATAGAGTGACAGAAAAGAGATCAAGGTTGCCAGAGCCTGGGAGAGGGGGAAGGATGGATGAAAAGGCACATGAAGAAACTATTTGGGATGAAGGAACTGTTTTATATTGAATGTTCTTGTGGTGTCATAACTCTTCAAGCTGGACACCTAAAAAAGGGTGAGTTTTACTTTATATAATTTATACTTCAATAAACATGACTTTAAAAAAAAAAACCTAAACCCCATAGACTATGAGGAGATTTTTGCAATATGTGTAACTGATAAAGGATTAGTGTCTGAACTCTAGAATATGAAAGAATTCTTATGAACTAACAAGAAAAAGCCATCTTAGTAGAAATATATACCAAAGAATGAGCAGAAATTTCCCTGAATAGGAAGAATTTTAAAAAATTTAAAAAGACATAAAAAAGCTGCTTAATTGCATTTAGGAATCAAGGAACAGCCAATTAAACTTTCAGATGCTATCTCTTATCCAGCAGATTGGCTCAAAATTAAAAACTAGACCATTTTGAAAGTTTGTTAATAATGTGGAACAATGGAGACTTTCATCCAATTCTTGTGGGGCTGGAATTTGGTATAAGTATTTTGAAAAAGTTTGGTAATATTTAGTGAAGTTAAATAATGTATATGCTTTCATCCTAAAATCCCACCTTGAAGTGTATACCCTTCAGGCATTCTGCCACATGTGTACCAGGAGATATGTATAAGAAAGTTTATAAAAAATAATTTTCATCAAGAGTGGAATGGATAAGACTTATATAGATAAAACATACAGATGGCCAACAGGCACATAAAAGATACTCAATGTCACTAACTACCAGAGAAATGCAAAACTTCAATGAGGTATCACTTCACATTGGTTAGAATGGCCATCATTAAAAAGTCCACAAATGATAGAGAGGGTGTGGAGAAAGAGGGTCCCCTCCTACACTGTTGGTGGGAATATAAATTGGTGCACCCACTGTGGAGAACAGTATGGAGGTTCCTTAAAAAACTAAAAATAGAGTTAACATACGATCCAGCAATCTTACTCCTGGGCATATATCTGGAGGAATCTCCAGTTCAAAAAGATACATGCACCCCAGTGTTCACAGCAGCACTATTTACAATAACCAAGACATGGAAGCAGCCTAAATGTCTGTCAACAGATGACTAGATAAAGAAGATATGGGGGGTTTGTGTGTGTGTATATATATGGAATATTGGAATATATAATATGGAATATTACTCAGCCATAAAAAAGGAAATAATGCCATTTGTAGCAAAAAGAATGGACCTAGAGATTATCACATTAAGTGACGTTAATCAGAGAAAGACAAATACCATATGATAACACTTATATGTGGAATTTAAAGAAATGACACAAATGAACATATTTACAAAACAGGGTAAGACTCATAGACATAGAAGACAAACTTATGGTTACCAAAGGGAAGGAGTGGGGAGGGATAAATTAGGAGTTTGTGATTAACATACACATACTCCTGTATATTAAATAGATAAACAATAAGGTCCTACTGTATAGAATAGGGAACTATATTCAATAGCTTGTGACAACCTGTAATAAGAGAGAATATGGAAAAGAATACATATATATGTATAACTGAATTACTATGCTGTACACCAGAAACTAATACAACATTGTAAATCAACTATACTTCAAAAAAAAAACCAGAGTAGAATTGATAAATAAGTTATGGTATAGCTTTGCAATGTTATATTCTTCTGCAGTTAAAATGAATGAACTATAGGCACATGCATAAAGTGAATGAAAGTCAAAAATACTCATTTAAATTAAAAAAAATCACAGACGCATACACACAATTTGTGTAGATGAGGCTGTGTCTCATAGGCTGAATTGCATGATCATTTTATAGCTATGCACCTGGAGACAAGTTCCCTCTTTACATTCTAGCTCCCCACTTCCTAGCTGTGTAGCCTTCAACTCCTTGTACCCAAATTCCCTCACGTGTACAGCAAGGATGCTAGTATACATTAAGATGTGCTAACATGCTGGGGTGGCACATGAAAGTATCAATAAATGTTAAGTATTATTATTATTCCTTAACCAACTAGGTGGAATCTCAGTGGTGCCAGGATGGCAGGCAGGACCTCCCCACTCCCCTACCTCACACTGCCATTTTGAGCCCAGCAGGGCAGCGGGAAGAGAACACATAATGACAAGGGCTCCAAGTGCAGAAATCTACAGTTGCCATTATGGAATAGTGTGAACCACTCAAGACCTATGGAAAAGAAAAGGGAACTGGGATTTCTGGACTATTCAGCCTAGATGACATTTGTAGCCAAGTCCTTGATTGTTCTGATGAAATGAGAATTATAATAAAATCAGTAAGTCCACACTTGTTGCAAAGTAAGAAGTACATGCAGTTCATTTCTGATTTATTTCCCCGCTCCAGGCACTGATTTCCCAGATGGTGTTTATTCCAGCCTTTTACTTGACCACTTTCTTCCTGTCTCTCCATTGATTGCTTATTGGCAACTTCTTCAAAGAACAAGACAGAAGGAAAAAAGACACAAAGTGTAGATGCCATCAACCTTCATATCTAAGAGTTAGCCATTTCTTCAACTCCAGATGTGGTATGGTGAGGCTGAATTTTCATTATGCCAAAATAATTACTGGGGAATTGAGACTTCAAGGCAATCACGTGGTTGGCTGTTTTATTGGGCTCTTATAGTTTGACTACTGAACTATCAGTTTGGGGAATCACGTGATCTCTTGTCCTGATGGCCTTACAGTTATATATCATACAGGGCTTACTCTATTTTACAATGGAAAGCTAATTGTGGGTTAAAAAGAATGAAAATGTATAACCAAAGGGAGTAGTGATCTCTAATGTAGTAGGAAAATTTCATATAGTTTTTATTAGTATTTTATCATAACTTGTATACAGAAAGCTAATATTATAGTGTAGCTACTACAATGCCTTGTTTAGTACTTACCCTCTTATTTCTACTTGAGCTACAGCGGTGATGTTGATCTGCAGACTCACAAAATTGCTGTCTGGGTTGTCCTTGTTGGAACTAAAACAGTAACACATAATTTAAACATATTTTATCAGACATGTTATTATGATAGTTGATCATATAAAACCTTCTATATATATCACAGGAGCAACATGCATTACGAGCATGATCATTCAGAAAACAAAGGCATATCCAGCCTACAAAATCATAACAATTATGCATGGAAATGCTAAGATCCTCTATGATCAAAAGTAATGTAATAACTTTCCATGAGGAGACACCTTATCTGAAAACATAACATTTCTAGAGAAGCCAGCATTTCTTTGTTTCAAGGGCTAAGCCCAAAAGGCAGTGAACTGAGTTCATATTCCAGCTTCTACCTGGGACACATTCCTTAACTTCTCTGTGCATCATACTTAGTGTCCATCAAATGGGAAAGGACAGCACAGTCGACTCCTGATTTCCCATGCTAATAGAAGGAAAATGGGCATGAATGATCCAAGAGCAGCACCTAACGGAAAAAGCATTCGACTCTGGAATGCATCATACCATACATTGTTTTGGCAGCAAATTTATCTTCCTTCCTTATGGTTTATTTCTTAAGTAATATTAAAAGAAGTGCACTGCACACCCTCTGGTTGACTAGGGTGAGGGGTGAAGAGTGGATGAGAAGCCTGGCCAATGACGAGAGGAAGCAAGACTCTGGGAAGTTGGGCACTTCATTCAAAGGCAATTAGGAGATGGCAGAGATGCCCGTCAAGTATATCGAGTCTCAAAATGGAAGATGCATGTTTAACAGCATTTCTTTGAACAGTAGCAAAATTATTTTTAAGTTTGCTGTTTCTTTCTTTCAAGAAAATATAAGATATGAAATTTAACTTTTAAAAAGTGCACGTATTAAGCAACCAGTGCTGTAAGGAAAATGAAATGTGGTCTCTCTCACAAGATGTTGGACCAGTAGCCGGGCTTTGGATACAGCTGCCATTTGCATATTTTTGTCTTACTGGGCTGTCATTGAAGTCACCCTACTATTCCAAAGAATCCTGCAGCTTTTAGCAAACTGAGACATGACACCACTGCTAGCAGTTCATGTTTATATTCAGGTCTCATTAAGAAGAGAAAGCCTCCTCTTTTTCATCATTGAATCATGCAGATGCCATGGACAGGCTCTCACCCTGTGATGATCATAATGGGGTATGTATGTTCTGACTAGCTTTTGAAGCTTTCCAAATGTGGGAGCTAGAAAAGATATGATAAAAGTCTGCTTTCAAAAGAGGAAGAGACAAAATTGCTCCCACAATGCTTTTGAAAAGTTCTGTTTGATTGTATATACTGATAAGGCAACTTAAGTGGCAAACACACATAAAAGATATAAACAGGCAAATGTCAGGCTCATTTCCTGTAAAGGGGTATCACCGCTAAGCTTGTGATGAGCCTAGAGGGACTTGTTCACCAAAGTTTGAACTCCAGTTTCCAGGCCACTTTATTATTATCACATCTGGGGAGTATCAGTCAACTAAAAAGGTTTGTTTTTTTTAAAGGAAGGATTCTGACTTACTAACCACTAAGAAGTCATTAAGAAATTCCACTTGTGGCAGACTCTATGGTTCCAAGTGCATTACAAAGAACTCTAGCTTAAAATCTCATTGTTCAACATTTACCCAGACCTTGTTCTAATTTCTAGGTCACTGCTGCTTTGCAATAGAAATTAGAATTATGGGGAAAAATTCATTTAAGTTAGCCCATCATTCTATTGCATTTGCTTCCAAGTGGTTTCAATAATACAGTTTTCATTACAACACTCTGAAAATATAAATAGACGTCGAGCAGACATCATCTTGGGACAGGAGTCTAATAGGCTTACAGAGGTTGTTTTGAAAAGTAGCAAAAGCAGTGCAGAATCAGAGGCTGCACCTGGATGGCGACCTAAAACCATCCTCTGTCACACAGGCTTGCCTTGACAGGTGGGACTGCAAGCCGTGGTATCAGCAAAATCTCCTGGTAAGGAAGGCACCAGGCTGGATATAGACGTAAGCATAGATCCTTCTACCGATCCCGCCTTTCCTGGAAGGAAGCCTCCCTCACTAACACCACTGCTGCATTCAAACAAGCAATTCATCACCACCCTGGGTGCTGAGCTCTCTAGACACAGGGAATGATGAATTTCCCCTCCACAGCTGTAGCCTATGTGGTGTATCAAGGATAAACATGTTTTTTACTTATTCTCATGCTAGTTTCTTTTCCTTTGTTGTCTCCAATGTTTTTTATTTTCTAATACTCCCTCTATGCTTTCTGCAGTCTCTGGAGTGTCAGCAGAACAATACAATGTTGCCTCCACCATTACTGAGGAAGCAACTTCAAGGATGGTCTAAAGATCTGTTTGTGCATGGGAACTGCGAACCAAGACTCGCTCTAAACAGGAAGATATTTACATGTCACACAGAGCCAGGGCCCAGAGAGACCAGTTAATGCAAACATTTGGTGACATAAAATATTTTAAGCTTATTAATTTACAAAACCCTTTTCTCTTTTGGGTTCCGTTTGTGGGAAAGGGCGTTAAATGTGGGTATTGGTGGTCAACGTGGTCAGAAGCTTGAATTCAGATTCAGACCATTTGGTTTATTTTTGGTTTAGACACATTTTAACTGAATACAAACCATCCATTAAACAGTTATTTACGTCTTTGGAGTCAGCCAGCAGAGCATGCAGATAAATGTCCACCTCTCAAATACCTTAGTATTTGAATCTTAAAAGTATTCTCAAACTCTTTTATCTCTATAATGCATGTTTTTGGAATTGATGCTTTAGTATGCTGCTGTTGCCTCTCTAGTTTTTTCTGCTTTTCTGCATTTTTTAATTTTTCAGGATAATGTTAAAATAGTCATGAGTTTCTGTAAGTGTATAGAATATAATCAGGGACCATTCTTTTAGATGAAGGAGGATATTCAAAATGGACCATTTCTGTCTTCCAACAAATTCATCACTTCATTGCTGAATTCATTATTTGACTGATGATCTATAGACGGACTTGGGGAAAGCATTTACAACATGATAGACAGTATCCTTTGTTCCTTGATCATACTACTAGTTACATCCATTCTATTATCCAAAACTGCAGTCAGGAGTAGGAAGCAAACATCAGGAATTTGTTTTGCATCTTTGTACCAGACTATCTAGCTAAAGGCCTCATCTTTATGAGAGAGGCATCTTTTTCTGAAGTGCTAACAAAGCTTCACGCTATTGCAGGATCAATGTCACAGATAATAATGGTGAGAAACAGACACTCTAGACTACCATCTGGAGTGTAGATGGTAAGGAAGGCACCAGGCTGGATATAGACGTAAGCATAGATCCTTCTACCGATCCCGCCTTTCCTGGAAGGAAGCCTCCCTCACTAACACCACTGCTGGTGTGTTACTTTTTCCTTTTTCTTTTTTTCCCCTAAAACTTAGTCGTATAAACAGGAGAGTCTCCACATGAAAATAAATAGGACTACCTGAACCTTCTGCAAAATATGTATATATGTAAATACAAAGAAGTGATCTAATAAGCTTTTGGTTAAATGAAGGGATATCGAATAATTCATCTCATCTCTATCCCATCATTAATTTGGGTAAAATTTTTAAAATCTCAAGATTCAGCAGAAAATATTTAAGTTAAATTCAAAAAGGACCTAATTAAGGTCAGAAAAGGGCACCAAAGGGAAGTTAGAAATCTGCCACAAAGCTTCCTTCCTAGAAATCTATCACAAAGCTTAGAGGATGTGGTTTGTGACACAGATTACAGATTTTAAACATCTGCTACATTCACCTAGAGATTAGTTACCTTGCACATCAGTATTTGAGAACCAAATTGTAGGTACTGACTTCAGAGTCATTTTTATATTAAAATAAGGGTTGAACACACTAAGCATGTGTCTACATCAGTGTTTTTCAAACTTTGAAAATTGCAGGCACACACAATATATATATCCCACACAATGTCTTACTGCACGCATTTACATTTGTCTGAAAGGAAGTTTTCATGAACTCTGATATAGTCCATTCAGTTTCCTTTGCTTTTAATACGAGTCTGGAGCCATCACACTGATTCCATTATTGGCCAATGGGTTGAAGTTCACAGTTGGGAATCCCTGGCCCTCATGACACATTGATCTCTCCAGGTCTTTCAACTCATGAAATATTACTTTCGGCCATGAAGGAGCAAACGGAATAGACAGAGATGAGGTAAAGTCATACTTGAATCTCAGAGCAGGATCAGCCTTAGAAAGAGGAGCAGCTCCCTACAGGGTTTGGCTTATAGTTCTCAGAGAAGGCTCTGCCATCTGAACATCTGATCTCATCTGCGTCCTGTCTTGGCACTCACCACGAAACCATCAGGGACTCATTCATTTTTGAAAAGTTAAGATTTCCAGATCACAAGTGCAAAATCTATACTTTTTTTTTTTTTTTTTTTGCAGAAACTTTGTTCTCAGGAATTAGTTGACTCCCAGCTAAGAGGATGGCTGGCAGGGGTATGGTAAGGGTGCTGGTAGGGGTGGGAAAAGGCATGTGCATCACAAAGAGGAAAAATGGAAGGTACCCAGGACAAAATTTTACTATCAACAGCTTGGTCTGCAGAATGGATCTCTTTGAAAAGTGGAAAAAAATGGGGAAAAATAAAACTGAAATAAATGAGAAACAAAGGAAAAAATGGTGAGTGAACATCTGGGTTCTAATTTCAGAACTTTTAAGGTGAAGAAGCTGGACGAGGGACATTCATTTCACCATGGATCCCTTTAATATTGAACAATGATGATATTTTAGGCACATAAAGTTCTAACCTTCTGATTTGGAGATCGAAGCTAATGCTCATGTTTGTTTTCTCAAGGCGTGGAACTGCAAATCGGAGGCCCAGAGAAGACTAAAAAAAAAAAATCACAAGACACTAAGTTTATTACATGAGAGGGACCTTATTATATACAGCATAAAAACCATTTTAAATTATCCTTACAAATCCCCACCCTAGATCCATGTCCCTTTCTCTGCTTCTGCCCTAGGGTAGTTGAGACCTCAGGCAATTCGAGTTCCTACACATTGTGGTTCCTGATCTTTGTTTAGTCTCATAGCAACTCTTTTCCTGCCCTCTTTTTTATGCACTAAATGAAAAACAACCTAAATATACTAGAGGAGATTGATTTAGAAAACTATGATGCTTCCAGTTGATGGATATTTATGTCGTCACTGGGGTTACATCTGTGAAGCCTATGCAATGTGGAAAGTGTTTCCAATGTAACAGTGATCAATAAAGAGAAAAGCTTACAAAGTTGGATGTGCCCTGTGTTTCAGCTATAGTTTTAAAAGGCTGTCAATGGAAAACTTAATGTATAGGAGTGAGAATGTCTTGTTAGAAAATATACCAGGATAATTTGCTACAGTTACGTTAAAGTTGTGAGTGTATGGATTATTTTTCTACCTTCCTTTCTTTCCAAAGTTTTAAAGTAGTTCTTATTCATTTTATAGTTTGAAAACAGATTTCTCCAGAAAACCTGGAGAAAAATGAATCCAATGATAATATAAATAAGGAAGTAAAAATAATAGCTAAAGCATATAATTCTATTACTTACTCTCCCATGCAAGGCACGAAGCCTGACGTGCAATGTCTCACGTAATCACAGCAGCCACACTACGAGGGAGACACTGTGATTGCCGACACTGTATGGTCCAGCAGCAATCTGAGGATTAGGGAGATTAAGAGTCTTGCTCCAGGTGCAGCACAAATAAACTCTAGAGTTGGAATTGAAATCCCTACAAGCCAATTCCAGAACCTGAGGCTCACAGCCACACATTATGAGAATCAAACTAGTAATAAAATCTCACGTTATTGCAAAGCAGCAATCATAGGAATTAATTCTAAATCATCATTTTTATCATAAATCATCATCATTTCACTAGCCCTTACCAAATGAGCTACAAGTCAGCTGCTGCTCTGATGGCTTTATACTTACTGCATTGCTCCAAACATTCTTACAAATAGATATTCTCCCATTTCAATGTGATTTGCCCAAGGTATCACTGCTGATAAGTGGTGAAACTGTGATTTAAATCCAGGTGTGCCTAATTATTAAGCCTGTGCATCCTTATGCCCCAGCCAGGGTGGATTCCTTTATAATTCTAAACGTACAGTTTTCTGTCAGACCCCTGGGGCTTTGCACATGGTCTTCTCTCTTCTTCAGAAACATTTTAAGCCTTTTCTTGCTTTTGCTACTTAGCTAACTCCTACTCATGCTTCAGAGCTCAGGACAAGTGATCCTCCTGTTACACATCTTCTGATCCCACAAGCCACGTCAGGCAGAAATGTTCTCTTTATTCCCTATCTCCTCCTACTCTCTCATGACTCAACCTATGACACTGCCAAATTTTAAGTTTCTTATGGAATGAGGGTTGTATATTTCCACCTTGATATTATCAGAGTCTATTACCAGGCCTATAGAAGGGGTGCAACTAAAAGTGGCTGAAAGAATGGTGAAAAAGAGTGCACCCTTGTTTGCACACTTCCAGTGATGGGAGCTTACTATTCTGTGATAAGGCCTGCCTAATGTTGGTCTTTCATTTCACAGCAGGAGATGAAGATACAATGAACGTGTGACAGTTTCACGCTGGCGAGAGACACATATTTTCTTAACTAGAACCAAATGCCAGATCTCTGGACATTGATTCTAAGAAGCCTTTGTTGACCCACTGTTCTTTCATTATCTTACTTGAGAGACTTCGTGAGTTTTTATGAATCTTATGGGCAAGTAAATATTTTATATTACTAAAGCTGTTATATGAAAATGACATTACTACTTACAAATTGGAAGTAAAATTTCTGAATACAACCTTGAATGTTTTGTTAAAATAGTCACTTGAAAACATTTTTCTTAAAATACTGAGACTAAAATAATTATTCCTGGCAATTTATGATGCTTTTTAATATTTAGGACTGCATTTACATTTGGAATTTTACTACAACCCACTGAGAGTATTCTTTTAAAAGTACAAAATGAAGACATAAATAAATCAAAGTGCTTTATAACAAAACAGAATGCAATAAAATTTGATGTCTTTAAGGGCATTTAAGGGTGAGATAAGAAAGCTATTAGGTTTCTTCTAGTATAGACCTCAGAGATAAACGAATACAAACAATTTACTTCCTTGACTTCTAAAGATTATTTGCTGGTAAAATGGATTGACATCTTCTAACAAAACGTACTTGTGGCTAAGACCACACTGCCATTTTCACCCCCCGCTTTGAATGACACTGGGGCCCAGTTTTCCTTCCAAGATTATCCTTAAGTTTCTTAATGATCTTAGATGCTCTCTGGTCTGGATTTATCACTTTTAATACTGAAAAAGAAGTGGATGCCCGGTCACCTATAGATGTTAACACCATTACCACCATGTCAGTTCACTTGTCTCTGGCCCTAGGGAGACTTCCTATCAAATTGGGTTGCTGGATTTTTCTTTAAAACTAGCCAAAGGATTTATTGGTTTCTAGATAAAAGGATTCTGATGAAAAATGTTCTAATGTCTCCACTTAGGCATTCCATTCACTCTTTCATGCCTTCATGGAAAAAAAGCCCTCGTCTGTTTCATTAGGTTTTATCCAGTTTTGCTGACCTGGTAGGATGTGGGCTTTTTGTTGAGGCTTGGTTCAAATCCTGGTTCTATTCTTCATTGTGTGTGACTTTGGGTAATACATTTGATTTCTCTGAGTCTCAGTTTCCTCATTCATAACATAGGAGAAATACTTGACTCACAGGATTGTTGGTTATTGTGAAAATAAGGTAAAACACACAAAAGCATCCAACGATGGGTTTATAACACACAGGGCAATCAACAGACGTTAGCTAACACTGGGCTAGAAGGTTTACTTATGCAGGAGTTCTCAGCACCTTTAAAATGCAAATATGCACCAGAAAACTTCCAGAGGAGGATATAATTCTCAGCAGTGACTACAGAACTCCCTTTTAAAGGCTCATCTCAAAGGATTAGCACATTGATAACCAAGTCTGGGTAACAGTCATGTTTCCTCAGGGGCACCCAATCCACAGTGGGCAATCAACATGTTAAAACTTTTTGGAAGACACTGTGGGAAGCTGTTCTAATAGAAATCTATACACATATATTTTCATAAATGTTTTTTCAAACAGGCCATTTCATTGATAATCATAAACATTTAATGTAAAACAGAGGAATATGTATATTTAATTTATAAAATTTAATTATGTAGTATTTGCTGATTTCAGAATCTTTTTCTGATTTATGACTTTATAAAATAATGATTTCCACTGTGATAATACTAGAAGAAGTCACTATGTGTATACTTAAACTGCAGTTGCATAAAATGAATTTATTGCCCACAAGGAAGCCAGAATGGGAAGTTCCTAAGTCTGGAAACAAAGACAGAAAAAGAGGAAGACTCCTCGTTCTTTCATAAGCATATTTCAGACCATTATCAACCCTTTTTTCTTGCTACAAACAATTTTCTGCACTCTTCTTTACCAAATAAGATGTGTGGAGGATACAGACCTGGTAAAACTGATTTAAAATCTGAATTATGATAATATTTTAACATGAAAATATTGTGAATGATAGTCATATGGGAGGTATATCTCATATAAAAGTTGAATAATCTTTGCTAAAATTCTTAATTGTGTTATTTCTTAAATCCTTTATATTGTAGTTCTTCTTGAATTCAAAGAGAAAAAAATTGTAGTGAAATTCAAAAGAAAATATATTCAAGAAAAAAATCTGTAGTAAAAATAAAAATAGCTTTTAGAGATTCGTTGAGATTAAAAGACATGTGAGGGTAATGCCAAGAGAGAAGGCTTGTGAAAGTATTCATCATTTTGTGTTTTCAACCTCAAATTATCCACTCAGTGTGGGTTATGATGCAAAAATCTCACTACCCTGGTAATTTCCTGCTTAATTGGTTTTAGCTGCTAGGTGCTAAGTTGCTGAGCGCTAACTGGGGGGCTTTCCACCAGTTCACTTTAAAATTCAATTAGACAGAAATCAGTTAAGGGCTTCTGGTTTTCTCTTACATTTGTTCCAGCCACCATAGGGTTCCCAAGGTCACACACCACCATTCGGGTTACATTCTCCATCTTGTATTCACAGCTCAGCGGTCGTGATCCCTGCAACAGGAAAGAACACAAACGTGGAGTTCAGGGGGCAGAATAAATAGCATCCTGTCACAAAGGCAACGCTGCGGGCCGAGAACCTTCTCTTGATTTCTAGCACCTGTGTGAGTGACTGTGCCCGTGACTTAATTTGTGACCATTAACTCAGAAGAGAAACTTGTGAGAGAAGACCAAAGTTTAATTTTTAAGAAGAAATGTGTTGGATTGGTAAACACATTCATTATGTTTCATTGAGGAAGAAAATGCTTAGTATAGTACTTCCATAAATATTTTTGAAATTATTTGCACTATTGTTCTTGTTAAATTTGGGCCATGAAGATCATGGATGATTAAACATGGACTAAAATTAATTCTTGCAAAAATGAAATGACAGCAAGATGTATGGATTATCATCTGACCCAACGACCATTTGCAAGAGAATTGGTTTGAACACAGATTTCTCCACACCATGATTCCATTTTGAGATTACACACCCAATCTTAACTTCAGTCCTCTAAATACTTAAGATGGGGAGAGAACACTTGTACATTTAACCATTGCTTTTCATCTCCCTTCTTCCCCCATATCCTATTCTGATTAAAATGATAAAAACTCAAATTTGAAGAGGTGCTGAGAACTATGTGCTAGAGAAGGTCTCAAGGTTATGTTCAACAAGAAAGGAAAGTAAAGGAGGTTTATCTTTGGACTCTTGTCCTCTGCTCACAGCTTCCTCCTGTGTCTTCTGGCTACCCTCAGCTGCCTAGAAATCCACACCTGGCTCTCCATCCTGAGCCCTGTCCCATATTTCAAAACCTGATGTTCCTATGGCCCTGCTCTTGCCTTTGGTGATAGCTACATATGTTCCTCCATTATTTCACTCTAACTTGTTAAGTGCTACTGATATATTACCTGTCAGCCTCATTCGCAAAGATAAGCTTGTGATGATGGAAAGACTTTCACAAAGGACCCCACGAGAGATCCATGGAAGAGGGTTCCAAATACGAGGACCATTTATCCATCTGTCAGTGCTAATGAAATTTCATTTAAGGCAGTACTGCAAATTTTCAAGTAAAACTTTCAGAAACCACCCTCCTTTCCATCCTTTCCACTTTGTTGAGAAAAACCAACAGCCAAAGTCAAAACAAAGACCAGGCAAACAAACCCCAGACAACCAGGTAAAAAATTCTGTGGGTAAATCACATGCTTTAAGAATAAGCTTAAGGAGGCAGGCGTTTTTGGTATCTGTTCTATTTCTGCTGCCTAGAGTAGATGGTGGCAGGAAATACAGAGCAGAGGTAGCTTACAATCCTTCCTCAGAGGAGTCTGAAATGAAATGGACAGGCACACAGCTGAGTATGAAGTCCTCTTCCTACCATCAGCCATTGAAAGGTCTATTCCAACTAATGAGAAAGAAGTGAATCACTGATATTTGGAGGCAGCATTTAATATCTGCTCTTTCCAAATAACCTGAGTGACTTCTTAGTATCCTGAGGAGGTAAGAAACATATTTTTAAAAGGCTGGTAATATTCTCACTTCCCAGAGGTTGCTTCAGTTCTTAATGTATTTAAGTTCTTAAGGATCCATAACTAACTCTAATCGTATAGAGATGTTTTGACTTGGGATTATTAACTCAATCCTGAAAACAGAAAAAAAACCAAACCAAAACAAAACAGCAAATGCTTTCCAAAAAGCCCATGTGTCCTATGAATATAATTCAAGAATTTTGTTTCTATAGTAAATATTTTTATCTTATCTGAAGGTTGAAAGTCATATGCACATTTTTTCTGGCTTTCTAGAAATAGCTTTTTCACATCAATCAATTTTTTTCTGTCCCCAGATTCCCCCACCCTTTTTCTTTTTTTAACCTTTATTTCCTCTGAGTGGGAGAAACAATGATTGTTTTTCTAGATATTTCTAGATTATTTTCCTCAGCTATTCCAGAGACTGTCTTTTTTCTCATCCATTTATAACTCTTAGAGTATTATCCATTCACTGAAAATATTTACTGTGTACCTGCTATTTACGAGGCCCAGAAAGAAAAGACCCCTTGTCCTCTTTGAATTTCCACTTACTATAACAATTGTAATACGTAATCCAAGCAATGGTAGCAAGCAATGGAAACACACAACTCGAACAGTTTCTTAATTTTCATGAGAGGAGAAATTCATGGTGATGGAAGAGGATACACACATAGATATAAGCAATCAGAGAAGACATCTCGGAGGAAGTGACATCTAGGCTGAAGGGGGGCAGGGCAGGTCAGTGGTTAAGAAGACAAGCCTGGACCCAACAGCTGGAGTGTCAGCCTTGGTTCTGCCATGTGATAGCTACGTAACTTTGGGCATGTTTCTGAATCTTTTTATCTATAAAATGGGGATAATGGTAGACTTGCCATTTCTCCATTATGAGGATTAAGTAAATTAAATACTTGCAAGAGCTCAGAGCAGAGCCCAGCTCATAGCAATTGCTCATCAAATATCAGCAGTCTCCAATCATTATTAGGCTGAGGCCTGAAGGGTGAGCAGAAAGAGGCAAGCTGGATAAAGGGTGTGCGAGAGTAGAGTTACAGAAGGACAGCAGGTGCGAGCTCTCTGTGGCGAGAGAATGTGCGGGCATTACAGAACCTGAAAAGAAATCCCATCCCTCTGGAATTCAGCTGTGGGGTAAAAGAAAGACTCCAAGACTCATGGTGAGGATGAAGAAGTTAGCCAGGGTGATACAATGAAGGAACTCTAAGGTCATATCAAGGATTTGGACTTTATCCTACAATGGGGAGCTAGTGAGGTTAAGTTTTAAGCAAGAGAGTGACTGGGTCAGATTTGCAGTTTAGAAAGATGGCTTCCCGGGCGGGAAAGGGACTGGAGGCAGGCAGACGGGGAGATGAATTAGCAGACTGTTGTAGTTGTCTCGGGAGAAGATCATGCCAGCTTGGGTGAAAGCAGTGACCCTGACAGTTAGATGGAGAGAGGATACGGATTGGAGAGGTGCAGGACTGACTGAGGCTTCAGAAACAAAATGGAAATGGGTACCCTTCTGTGAGATAGGATGTGGGTAGAAGGAGGAGTGTGGGAAGATGAAGCCTAGTTCTGGACACACTGAGTATGAGGTGGGTTGAGACAGAGGAGTGGGGTGTATATGAGGTCCTTAGAATAGACACATTCAGAGACAGAAAGTAGAACGCTGAGTACTAGAGGCTGGGAAGAGGGGTTAATAGTATGTTGGTGTTTAATGGGTACAGAGTTTCAGTCTGCAATGTTGAAAATCTGGTGATGGATGGTATTGATAGCTGCACAACAATCTGATTATACTTAAAGCCACTGGACACTTAAAAGGGTTAAAATGGTACATTTTATGGTACATATATTTTACAACAATAATAACAAAAAGATAAAGCACATAGGCCTTTATTCCTAGAAAAATTTGGAAAAAAGCTCACTGAAAAGAAGTATGAAGTTTGGCTCTACCACATTTTCAAAAATGAATGTTTTCAAACAAAGAATAACAAAACCTACAATCAGATAATCCCTAATATTTTCCCCCTTGAGAGAAAAAAAAAAACTTGAACCATGTATAAATAAAAAGGGACACAAACTTCAAACTGCTGAAAAACAAAGATGAAATTAGAATGTGGCTTAAGTCATATCAAGTTCAAATTCTGCCCAAGGGCAACTGATGGCAGAAAAATAGTTAAGGACTCATTTGAGATTATGGATAATGTCTGTTGCAATGTTTAAAGCCAAAGATAGAAATGATAAATGCTTCCTATGTTTTCCATGCAAGGAAGTGAACAGTAAACTGGATGTTTTGCCAAAAGAAGAATGTTTTGAATAGATACTTTGTTAAACAAAGTCAGGGGTGGAGTGACATAAAGGGAATTGAAATAAAAATGTAAGAGGAGCCCTGGGACATTTTTAAAAATAACAGACTTGAGCCTCATTTTTTGTTTGTTTCTGTGTTATTTGCATGTATTCATAGGTGATAGGTTCCCACAAGTCTCTTCAACAGAAACTTGCAATGATTTTAGGACTGTCCAAGATAGTTGATTATTGCTCCTCTGGGTTTATGTTTTTTACTGAGAAGATAATTCAACCAAAACATAAATCACAAGACTAGAGATGTGAATAGAGGATTCTGCATTCCCCATATTTGTGATGCCTTTAAAATACCAACATCTCAACAGTTCTTAGCATCTCTTTAGAGGAATTATTTCTTATTAAATTATTTAATAATTGGAAAGATCCCTAGAGTATGAGATTTTTGGAGAGTAGCAGACACTTAGCAAATTTCAGTTAAATGACCACATCCATAAGCAAGAATTTAAATAACGTTCATTGTGCTGAGTTCTAAGTGAAGTGCCGTGATGACTTGTGAAAGTTGTTCCCTGCCCTTAACTGTGAGTTTGTACATCTCTGAAACCAAAGGACTCTCTCCGTTATCCTGAAATGTATTTATGATGGTTTTCTAGCAGAACCTGAGGTGATTGTGAGTGGGATGATTCATATTCTGATAAGGAAAGGAAAGACTATAAAAAGCATTTGTCAGTTTAACATATAGTGGCATTGCTGGACAGGCAAATGACAAAAACCTGTCTTTTTCTTGGGCCCAGTCCCAAAAAGGTGGGCCAAGAACAAAGGAAAAAGAAACATGTTTCCTCACCAGTGCCTGTCTCTGCTGTTTCCAGTGCTCACCTGGGATTGGTCGGACCTTCCTCCATAAGTAGTAATGAAAACCAGGTCTCCTGGGACCTGCTTGAAACATAAAGGAACTCAAAACAAAGGCCAAAAGACAGTGAGGGAGGGTGGGAGCCAGCTTGGGAACAGAGCTGATGGATCACGTTGGTGAGCTGCTTCTTTCAGACAGCTGTCTTCCTTGCTTTAACTCCCAATCTTTGGCCAGTTTGTCTTTGCACTGTGGCCGAGAAAGATATGAACACTGCTTAAGATCATCTCCCTTCCTGGGCCATTGCTGCTCTGCTGAACAAAACCAGGTGCCATTTTGTTTTCTCTTATTGAGGAAGAAACCCTCAGCTAAGGTGGCTCGACTTAGAGTAGGCTCGCTTTCAGAAATGTACTTCGCTCCTCCCTTATTCAGATCCTCTGCAGGCATTACCTTGTTGCTGCGTTCAATCCCAACATAATCGGCCTCTTCTGGAATGACCACAAAGAGCTCAGCTTCATAAGCCCCTTCCCCTTCGTTTCTCGCATTGATTGTGAGCATAAGGTGGTTTTCGTCTCCAATGATGACCTGGTCCTTATCACTAAAAATGTAGTTTAAAAAGAATCATTAAGTGCTATAGGTCTTTGGATGCATGGATATTTGATTTAAGGACTTCTTGGAAGACGTGGACATGCAAGATTGGGACTAAAAGAAGACAGATCATCATGAGGGGGTGGTGAGCAGAATGAAAACTATGTCTGGATGGGAAGTGCAGGGAAACTTCCAGGGGTGTGCTGGTAAATGTCTAGCAATCAGTTGCCCAAACTAGTGGTTACCCATGGGGAAGGGAGGGGAGGGGCAATATAAGAGTGGGAGAGTGAGGGTCACAAACTACTGGGTGTAAGGTAGGCTCAAGGATGTATTGTACAACACGGGGAATATAGTCAATATTTTGTAATACCTGTAAATGGAAAGTAACCTTAAAAATTGTATAAAAATTTAAAAAATAAAGTAACAACCAGTTCTCAAAAACAAAACAAAGCCACGATGTACAGTATTTGCTCATTCCAGGAGTATAAATCCCCCTACTCTGATTACTTTCAAGCTACCAGCATAGTTAACAATCTGCCAGCAAAAGTTCCTGAAAATTGAACAACTGGCTCACAAGGCAGAAGGAGGCAGCTTCAGCATATCACTGAAAACATCCCATAGGAAGATGAGCAGGGGGAAAAAGGGAGAGAGATGATTTAGAAAGTAAGAGGGGAAGGCATGTGTAATGCAAAGTGAAAAATGAGGGAAGAAAGAGGCCGATAGAAGATGTCAAATAGCTGACTGAGGATTTATTTTGAGGAAACTGAGTTCACTCTAAACTTCACATTGAACCAGCATCTGGAAACGCCTATCCCACTTTTAACCCTTAATCAAAGCTGTTGCTTTGGACACTAGCTAAATTGTGATGTTTGGAAACATCTCCTTGCAAGGTTACCAAGAAGATTCCAAACACTGACAGTGAGATAGTGCCTTGGCGGGCCTTGGGGTGGGTGGGGAGGAGCACAGATCTGCGTTTTTCCACCACAGGATGATTTAGCTCTCAGTCCTGTTCGTTTCTGTAGCATCATGCAGTGTGGTAACCAGTGCAGGACTGCAGGCTCCCCACTCCAAGCAACCAGGGAGCCCTTCAATTCTTATCTGATTTTGTGACACCTTTTGCTTTACTTCACTGAGTGCCATTAAAATAATTATTTTCAGTAAATCAAAATTGATTTTATTTTGACAGTTTTCAAGATGCCTTTGAGTCATGGGGTGCTGCAAAAACCAGTACAGAGAAGGTGTAGATGGACCCAGCCTGCCTGAATCCTTTGCCCACATAACTGAAGCAAGTAAATACAACCATAACCACCCAGAGATGAGTTAACTTTGAACAAAAACATTTTTCTCCACTTTTGCTGAAAGATGAAATGGCCTAGGTAAAATCTTAGGGTGTGTCATTTGACACCAATGACAAAAAACTGACCCAAACTACAAGCTACCCCAAAGTGTGGCCAAGCTTGACAGTTTCACGCAGCGTACTTTTTTTTTTTGTGATAGTTGGAAGAGTATACTTTCTCCAGAGAAGCTTTAAGTAAACACCTGTATTCCATTAGATAAAATGCACGAGTTTATTTATTTAAACTTACGGTCTAGCTGACAGCTTCAAGTCAGGAATGCACGTATTATCTTCTCCACAGTCTACCAGGATGTGAGCCTGCGTTGTGCAAACATGCATCAGGAAGAATCTTGGAAAATCTGAATCACATCCTATTCTTCAAAATTATGAATGATCCCACAAGTTCAACCAAAGCTTTCATTTCACTATCTATGATTCCCCTCAGCTAGAAACTCTGTGTTTAGTGGTGGTGTCCCCACATAGGTTAGTTGGCTTAATCGCCCAATTCCAACTCATTCTGAAACGTCTGTAAAGAATGCTACTCTGGCAATGTTTTGAGGATTCAGGCTGTATTGCTTCCATTATAGCCACATTTTGAACAAATTAAATCTTGGTTGCACAAGGAGAAGGACTTCCGAAAACACAATGATGCAGTGTTTCAGGAAACATGTTCGGAAAATTCCCTAAATGTTACGAGTGTGTGTGTGCAGAAATGAAAACAAAAAGGGGCTGGATTTCATCTTAAGGTCACAGGAGCAATGCCCAGGGCCTGACTGAGAATATACCATTCAAGACAGTCAAGGACCTACCTGCTCGGTGACAACATTTTCCCTGTAGTGGTTCAATATGGGTTTCACTTCCAGACCTTCTTTAAATGTGGATTCATCCAAACTGTAATTCAAACTAATGTTGATTGGAGATAGCTTATCTCGGAATTCAGTTTCATCCTAAGGAAATTAATCACAAACTAAGAAAGGCTCCATAAAATGGTGGCAAGATATTAGTTGGTGAAAGGCAGGCAGCATTCGACTTTGGCCAATGAAGGTGAATGATGAAGTAATCGTCACCCCAGGGGGTTTGGGCACCTGCTGATGGATGTGGTGCCGAGTAGCCAGCTCAGCGAATGTATGCTCAGAGATGAACTCACTTAGAGCTGTGGCTTCACTGAAATACATGCTTCCAGAGGTCATCTCCAGGTGCTCCACATCTTCAACAACTCACACAGATTGGTCACATCACAAAGTAAAAAAATTACATACGCAATGAAAGTCATTGAAGGCTTCATGAACTGGAATTTTTATTTTGATAAGGTCGGCAGAATTTATGAGTCCCCTCTGACTCAGATGAAGAAGACCTTTTGATTCTCTTCCTTTTTATTTTTGTTGTTGTTGTTGTTGTTGTGTGGTACGGAGGTAATTAGGTTTATTTATTTAATTTACTTATTTCTTAGCAGAGGTACTGGGGATTGAAGCCAAGACCTGCATGCTGAGCAAGCTCTCTGCCACTGAGCTGTACCATACCCCTTCTTATCATCTCTTTGGGGTCTTTTTTTTTGCATAAACTTCACACATCTTCAGCACATTTGAAGTTCCTGAAGAAAAAAGAACCAGAACTCCCCCAAGAATGAGGGGGTACCACCAGCATCTAGGTAGGTCCAGGCACACAGGAACTTTCAAACCATGGGGCGAGCATATCACCCTTCAGCTATGTGCTGGCTGCAGTCATAATGAGACACAAGGGGCATGCACCAGCTTTTATTCTTGAATGCATTTATAGACTTTGCTTTCTGCAGGCATTCCCTTACTGCCTGCCCTCACAGAGGAGACCAAATGAAACAGAGCCTTCACAACCTCACAAGTGGTAAGATGAAATAACAGTGCCAAACAGTTTTATTTCACAATATGTTGGGGAGTTATGGCAAAAAAAAACCCAACATTGCTTTAAAAATATGAGTTACTTTTAATAAAGCCTTCAAATGCCTCACCATTTCCCTGAGTTGGCTCAGAAATGGACATTGATAAAAATCTGGTCAAACATCCTCACATAGGATAAAAGTTCAAATAAATTGTGTTTAACTTTTATGTTTTTTGCGGGGTCGGTTGGGTGGGGGGAGGCAGTTAGAAACGAAAACCACCTGAATTAGTACTACAACCAAAAGTGTGTTCAAAACACACAGAAGCCTTAGGAATTAGCAGCAATACATCATGAGGTTGGCTCAACAGAGTAGTGTGTGGCCTTAAAGTTTCCTCCTATAAAGTGAAAATAGACGTGGGTTGATGTGAACGACAGTGATGGTTAATTGGAGAAAAATGGCTGGAATTTGGATTTGAATGTTAGAGGCCAGAAAGGTGATGCTGGAACACTTACTCGAAGGTAAACAATAAAATCCTGGCACTGGAGAGATTTCTGGCCCTTTATCACGAGAGGGAACGCGAGATGTGACTGATGGTTATCGAGGAAGAGTGTGCGTTTAATGGCACCTTTTTGTTTCAGGGAATCCAACTGCACCTCAACAGTCAGGCCTAAAGTACAGAAATAAAACAAATATAATCCAGAAGGGAAAAGTATTCAGTGAATGCAGTGCTTTATCAGAGATAGGAATTCCTCTTTCAACTTGCTTATTCAGGGAACATTTTTTCCATAGTTGGGATCAAAAACAATACATGAGCTGCAAAAATTTTATAAAACACTCCCCAAGCTAAACAACTTATTTTGTTTTGTAATGACTACAAGTAGTCATTTCCCCCCAAATTATGTCTGCTTTTACAGATAACATTAATACCAATTATTCAAGCAATAATTACACAGATTTGATTAATTACACATAATTTCCATATGCATAATAGAAACTTTGGCACTAATAAAGAGCTCTTTAAAAGTTTTAGATGGTTCATGCAGTGAAATGCTTACTGTTAACTTTTCTTAATATGGTATAGGAGTGTAAAAATGAAAATCTGCTCACCTATTGAGTCTGAAATACTCTGGCCTGCCACAGACGCACACGCTCTTAACGAAAAGCTATGGGAAATAATAAGCAATAATTTATTGGTTAATAAAGTTTTGAATCTGAAGTAGAAATTTCCCTTTACCTCACTGCAGGTAAAACAAATGCATTATTTTTCCTCTTACTTCTCTAATTACATACACACAAAACTAAATAAATAAATATGCATGTATTTATTGACTGATACATACATTTATCAAAAAATATTTTTATATACATATCCCACCATTCGGCCACAGTACTAATACAATCAAGAAAGGTGACATTATTATGTAGGAAGAAAATACTTGAACATCCTAGAGGTTGATTGATTTAATCAATGGATTACTTAATCCATCCCTTTCTGCCTCTATGCAGGAAAGGCATATGAGTATCTTCCATGTGCCAGGGAGTGAGGAATTGGGCAGAACAGCAGGAGAACAGCTAGTGGCAGAGCCTGCAGGTAAGCAAGAACGTGACTCCACTGGAGAAACCTGAAGGAACCTGGGGTGGTTGGTGCTTTAGTGCAGGTCAGGGAAACTGTAGGAAGCAGGGCTGGCAGGGTCAATCAGTAGGTAACAGGGCTTTGAAAATCACATTAAAGAATCTGGATTAAGAGGCACACACTAAGATATAAAATAAGCTGCAAGGATATATCTTACAACACTAGGAATATAGCAAATATTTTACAATAACTATAAATGGAGTATAATCTTTAAAAATTCTGAATCACTCTGCTATACAGCTGTAATTTATATTATACATCAACTACACTTCATTCAAAAAAACATTAGATTTAATTCTGAGAGGCATGGAGCATCGCAATGGACTAACCCACAATCCACTCTGCTTGGAAGGAGACAGGAATCGATGGTTACTTGCTACGGGTGGGGCATGACATGAGGCAGAAACACTAGAAGATGGAAGGGAAAAAGAAAGAAAGTGGGGCATGCAGAGTGGCTGTCTCAGGCTAGGTAGGCACAATGATGCAGTATATAAGAGCAAAAAAAAAAAAAAAAAAAGAGCATAGATGTCAAAGAGATCTTTATAGGTTTGCTTTGAACACGCCCTAAACTCAATCCAGGCAGGTGCCTGCTGAGGCTTTTAGGATGACCTGCATTTGGGCCTGCCCTGTGCCCACAGAAGGATGAGGAATGGCCAACAGTCTTAGCCTGGCATTTGGATGTGCTCACCTCCCTACGGAACAGTCAAGCCCTAACAGCCAGCATTCAAAATAGGGCTTTTTCACATTTCTAAGAAAGTAAAAATACAAGAAAACACTTAAGTGGGATTTAATGGCAGTCTTCTACCAGTAAATACTATAGTATGATTTGAATATTTCTGCAGGATCCAAAAGGAGTAAATGACCCCTAGTTGTGCTTGAATTATGCATCAGTTTCCTGTGTCAAACATGAAGATGTGTCACATCTGGGATTCATCTAGCTCCCATGACCTCAGTCAACATCTCCCTGCAGGGTAAATAATTTGCCACATACCATTAAGCCAAAAGTTTCCTGAGATGCTTCTGCTATTACAATTGTTTGTACCACTTCCCCAGAGAAATCACAAATTCCAGCCCACTTCTACTACAATCAATTAGAATTATTCAAGAAAGACAAATAGTTAATCACATCTTTAAATTCTGTAGCAAGTCTGGCTTTCAAAATTGGGAATTTTTCAGTGTCCAACTTTTTTGGAGGTACTTGGTTATGTTTTAAAATTGTCCATTGACCTTTTTTCCATTCATTACACTGAATGAACAAAACTCACTAGCTTTTATAAGATAAATTCCCATTTGTAAGAAAATTATCAATATATATATATATATATAGATTAAGATAATTTACATACAGTATTTTAACACAATTTAAAAGTGATAAAATTTTTGCAGAAGAAATTAAATTATAAATATGAACATGATTTCATCTTTGCAAGAGGGTATTTGGTTGAAAATGATGTTATCAACTAAAGGGTTACTCTTGATTTATGAATTATATGTCAGTGTTATTCTGTCCTTTCTTAGTTCCTCTCTGTTAGCTCAATATCATTAAATGGATGACTTTAAGCTTTTCATCTAAGTTTAATTACTGCTACAACTTACTAAATTATTGATAACAGCACTGCAACCTAAATTTTTGAGTTTATAGATGACTTTAATAGAAGAGTTGCCAAGTTATAACTTTTAAAGCAGTCCATTCTGATCTAAAAAGAAAACCTCACTGAAATACTCATTCTGAATTTAGAAAAAACATTTATATTATATATATTATATTATATTGTATATAAACACACATATATACATTATATGTTTTATATAACAGATAATTAGGTACACTCATGGGTCTACACTTAATTATAATGTCCACTTGAGTTGTCAGGGAAAGCTGTGAACTATTATTAAATTAGAATTAAAATTTCAAGCTAGCATTTATGATCATAGTCAATATGAATAGGTCTAATTGAAACAAATGAAAAAATATAAAACATTAAATCAGCCCAGATCCCTCATCATATGATTTCTAAACAAAACTGTTGGTCTATACTTCTGTCAGAAGGCAGGACAATACATTACAAATCCTCTAGCATTAGTTCTAACCCAATGCAATAATAATTCTGTGATGTAATGGTGCTTATAGCCATGTATGGAGGAGGAAGAATGAGACAGATGTGAAATAGGACTTGAAAGGACAAAGCAATTCATTTTTCAACATAACCAATTCAATACTCTTCCAATGATAAGAAATATCAGATTTTACATACGGTTAGGCATATCTGAAAAGTTCTTTTTTCACATTTGAAAAATGGATAGCTATCAACCGTTACACTTATAAAAATTTTTGTTACTAAAAAGTTTTTCTTTTTCTCATTAGATAACAATTATATTAATATTTATGGGCTGGCTTTATTTTTTCTTTCTAGTATAGAAAGGCAAGTAGCATAAACTTGATAAAATTACACAGCTGTTTGAAAGACACAGAAATTTACATCAGTGGAGAACTACTACTTCCCAATTAGAGGTTTACTTCATAGTTTTCAGGTTTCAGATGTAAAATACAAGGTTATATTAAATACAGACAACAATTACAGAAAAGAAAATCAACAAATGCCTTTCCATCATTTTGGAAAAACTGAGCTACATTTGTATAATAAATTTTTTAAAGCATCTGAGAAACATTCTAGACAGAACCTGGGGTTAATTTCCCATCTTCTAATACTCTGACTCACCCATTCAAAATTTTTGCATGTGAAAATGAAATATCTTGCAGAAAATGTATGCACTAGAATCAAGTAAATAATTATAAAGGTATATATCATACGTTTGCCCACATAACAAATTGTATTTTATCTAAGTAATCTGACTTAATGAAAGAACAAAAGAATTCATGAAAAGAGAAATTTTCATATTAAAAAGCAATATTCTTTCCATGAAACCTAACAGATCCCATAATCTGTTTAAAACACTTAAATTCTTTAAAAAATTCAAAAACCTAAAAATCCTTATAAAAAAAAAAAAAGATCTCGTTCATAAACATTTTACACCAGAGTGCACTACATACGTATGCTTAAAAGAATTCAGTCTAGAAGTCCATTCAGTTATGACTATGTGAATACAGGACTATTGTGGGAAATCCTGAAGTGTTAATACTCGGCCCAAGTAGCCTTCACTGTTCATTTCATGTTCATTTCACCCAGGGTAAAGACAGATGCTGGGTCGTTCACACATTTTCTCAGATCAGGTTTTCATTATAATATTTTATGGTTTTGAACCATTTTAAAATGTGCTCAAGGCATTTCCCAGCTACTTTCAGAAGCTGGTTAAGAAGTAGACAGACCTCCCTGAAATGAGAGGTCCCAGCAAAGGATGTTTTTCAAAGAATTCTTCAGGGTCCTCCTCACCCCTCATCCTCCACCCTCAAAGTCTTTGACTCCAGGATGAACTCCTGTCCAAAGACCATTAGCAACATGCTGAAACTGACTAGGAGTAACTTCTGTGGATCTCAACTGGTGTGTTCTGCATTCTGACATTCTGAGGAACCAACCTTACTGTCTGAGTTAGACCACCTCTTCTAGAAAATGGAGTCAAATCTCAAACACTCCAGTATTTATTTTAGAGGATATACCCTAAGGCATTACCCACTATGACAGATTTCTGATCCTTGAGAGCCTACATTCTGAGAAGCACAGTGGCATTTTCTTGAGCTGTGATACAGTGAAGTTCCATTTCTTAGTCCCTTCTGTTGGCTGGCAAGACTCAGAAGGAACATTCTCAGAAGCCGTGTTCTCCTACAGCCCAGGCAAAGGGACCATAATTCTACTGCTATTCCTGATGATGAGATCATGGCCATGAAAATATAGTTGAGGACACAAAAATCTCTATTTTTATAATATTTACCTTCTGTCTAACTGTACATATGAAGTTACAAAACTGACATCTGTTTTTCAGTGCAGGAAACAGTAATTTAACCCAAGCTTGACCATTAAAAAAAAAAAAGGCTATTACATATGCCCATAAGCATATGCAAATGTAAGCATCAAGGTATTTTGTGATATTTTTAGTTTGGTTCTTGTTTATTTTAGCATGCCAAGAATCTAACAGAGATCTCCAAGATTGGCTTTGTTGGGAATCTTCTTGAGTGTTTCTAAATGCATCTCATTTCCCCTGAAGCCTACAGATTGGAGAAACAGCCTTCACATGATAAGCTCACAGCAAAAGATCAGCATCATGTCAAGGATACATTTTGTTTTCTTCTGAAAGACTAACTCCTGGCTGCTCAGGTTTGGTGCACAGACCTGCAGCATCAGCACCCTCTTAGAGCTTCTTCAGAAGTACAGAGCCTCAGGTCCTACCACAGGATTAAAATGGACCCAGAAGCTGCGTGTTCACAAGATCCCCCGGTGATCTGAATCCACGTGAGAGGGAGGGAAGCACTGCAGTGACTCACCAGGCCACAGATGCTGTAAATTCTGGAATCTGACAGGTTTTATTTTCCAGATTGATAATCACCGGGTGCAGGAGGAGCTGGGCTTCCACTGTCACAACAGGCCTGGCTCTACAGGGAGGAGACACATGGTTTTAACAAGCCACACGAGCGACAGTCAGAAGCCCTCTCCACTTCTAGAAGCCAATGCCAACACTCCCAACCCTGGTGCAAAGAACTCCCCTCACACAGTGAACAGGTGGGCTCGAGACTCAAGTAACTACCTCAAAACACATCTGGTAACTCATGAGTACAAGGAAAGATGCTCTGGGCCCATCAAGCAAAGCCGTGTTCACAGATATGCTCTGTTCACCAAGTGGCTCACAATATTTGTGTGCCACTGCCATGAACTACTGCTCCAGGATCTGCCAGTCTGTCTGTATTCCTATCTGAATCTGAGGAAATACATCATCTAACAGTCACTCACATCGCACCTGTAAAGTACTTGAGTTTTGCAAATGTTCTCACCATGTTGACTGGTGACTTTTAAATTTCAATTGATAATTTTCTAGCCAAGCTTTACAGATTGAGCTAAACCCATGAGGGTGGGTTGACAGACTCATTCTGTGCTTCACACAGAGCAATGTTTCTCTACCCTGATCATACAACAGAATATCCCCAGCAGCTTGAAAACAGAAACCACGCCCAGGCCCCAATACAGAGCAACTAAAGCAGAACCATGGGGGCCAAGACCAGGCACTGCAATATTAAGTCAACCCTCCAGGTGACTCTTTTGTGCAGCCAAGTTTGAGGAGAGGGACTCGTATAGAGAAAATTCAGTTCCAACCAGCCAGGTGAGGATAACTAGACAGGAAAGGGAGTCATAGGAAAAGAGAATGGGGCAATTTTTAGAGCTTGGTTCCAAGACTGAAGAGCTCGGAGCCAAATCTCCAGATGACAACGTGAAATGATGCCATGTTGCTGAAGTTTTCGTCTGGCAGGAGGGAGGTCTGTGCCTTGGGGCAGCATGTTTTTAAGGGCACTGATTTAAACAATTTCATGGTTACCATAATGGCACCCAGTGGGAATTTTCCTAAACTCCTTGACACTGTTTATCTGTACTCTTACATGATTTTCTTTTCAGTATTGTGTTAGCTCCAGTCCTTGGAAAAGCAGGTGAGAAGACAGGATTAGATGTGCAAGACATTTATTAGGGCAAATACTGATGAGGGGGAAAAGGGAGGGAGAGAAGAGGCTGGGAGCCAGCAGTCCGAGTGTGATGTCGGTCTGTTCTCTGTGAAGGAACAAAGGAAGGAAGGGGGATCTGGGAAAGAAGCTCCAGCCAGGGCACTGGGGAGTCTTTTAGCCAAAGCCTTCTGTTAGTGGAGCTCCAGAGGGGCCTGGATTTGTATCCCTGTTGTGTCCAGTAATCAGCTGGGAGCAGCTCATGGGAAGTAGGGCCTTGCTGCAAATGAAGACTCAGAGCACAGTGGCTGGACCATGAGTCAGTTTCACCCCATCACTCCTGAGTGGTATGTCTTCATGTGTGGCCACCACCATCACAGCACCATCCCTGAGGTACTTTGAGAGTTTCAGTCATCTGATTCTCTATACCCTGAAGTGGAGAGTGGCTGGTACAAACTAGCCCTCTGAATAAGCCTTGGGACTGATGAAGATAATCTTATCTACATGAGGAAACCTACTTCAGAATTCCTCTGGGAGTTGACCTAGGTTAGTAATACATGCCCAGAATAACCAGGTCAGCACTCTGCCTTTTGTCTTGATCTGGTATCTTGTGTTCCTATAAAACTTTTTTTTTTTTTTAAGAAGAAAAAAGAATCTAAAATTTTTGAGCACCAACTGTCTACCGGTTACTATTCTGAGTACTTTGCATGCAGATTCTCACTTAATCCTTTTAACAAAAATAACCTTACAAAGTAAATAGTGTGCCCATTTTACAGATAAAAAGTCTGAGTCTTGGTGGGTGGGAAGGGACAGACTGGGAGTTTGAAATTTGTAGATACTGACAGGCATATGTAGAATAGATAAACAAGATTATACTGCATAGCACAGGGAAATATATACAAGATCTTGTAGTAGAAAAGAATGCGACAATGAATATATGTATGTTCATGTATAACTGAAAAATTGTGCTCTACACTGGAAATTGACACAGTATTGTAAAATGACTATAACTCAACAAAAAACGTAAAAAAATTTAAAAATTATAAAAAAATCTGAGTCTCAGGAAGTTATAGGAACATGCCCCAAATTACAAATTGGCAAGTGTGTGGAATGACAAGGTTTTTCAATCCAGATCTGTCACATTTGAGTTGTTGTTCAGTACTTGCTTTGGGAGGCTACCCCATTCTTGGTATTTTTCTCTTTCTGAACTTAGTGTCCACCACTTTGATGATAGTGGCCAGGGTACATAGCAATAGTCTCCCACCCCGCATTCCTTATCTATAGACACATTTTAATGCACTTCCAAAGCAAAGAGAAAAATTTAAATATAGTAATATCTAAAAAGTGTGTCACTTTATAAGTTCTGGAAAGTTTCTTATTTTATTTAACATTATGTTAGTCGAGGCTGGAAGTTTGGTCATGAGTTAAGAGAATAAAAAGACGGAAGGGATGAAAGAAAGAAATACTGAGAGCAAATACTCTTTCATACTTTAAAAAGAGCATCTAAATGTTCTTCAAGATAAATAGTTAGGATATAGTCTTTAAGGCAAAACTAGAAACAAAAAGGAAATGCATTTGAAACAATTAGAACATGTCCATCAATGGGGAATAAAGAAAGCATGGTATACATATACAGTGAAATATTATTCAGCCATAAAAAGGAAATCTTGCCATTTGTGACAACACAGAAGGACCTTAAGAGCATTATACTAAGTGAGAAAAGTCAGAGAAAGGCTAGTATTGTATGATCTCACTTATATGTGGAATTGAAAAAACTCAGAACCAATAAATGAACACATAGATACAGAGAACAGATAGCTGATTGCCAGAAACAAGGGGTGGGGATGGGGGAAATGAGTGAAGGTGGTCAAAAGTGCAAACTTCTAATTATAAGATAAATAATTTTGGGGGTATAATGTACAGCATGATGACTATAGTTAATAACACTGTATTGTGTATTTGAAAGTTGCTAAGAGGGTAAATCTTCAAAGTTCTCATCACAAGGAAAAAACTTGTAACTAAGTATGGTGATGGATGTTAACTCGACTTACTGTGGTGATCATTTTGCAATACACACAAATATTGAATCATTAAGTCATATACCTGAAGCTAATGTAATGTTATATGTCAATAAGAGAAAAGAAATTGGCATACCACCAACCACATACCTGTAAACAGCTACTTTTCCTGTTCCAAATGCACCCACAATTAAATCTAAAAAAAGACAAAAACACAAAACACATGCATGAATTTTATAGGAATGATCTAAACTCATAGTTACAAATAGCACACAGGGCACCCTGAAATGCTGACTGCAGATTAAGAGTCATAAAAAGAAGAATAGGAAATCACACCTTTCTTAAGAAGTTTTGAAAAGGATATTGGAATTTCACTCTAACTCAATATCACATATAAGTCAATAGATCTCAAACCCGTCTGGACTTTGGAAGGCCAACTTTCTAGAAATGTGTACGATACTCATCATAACACCATTTATCCTAAACTTCAGACTCAAGGCACACGGCTTAAGGAACACAAATGGGAAAAGGCATGTGCTCAGTGCCTACTGTGTACCAGGCTCATTACACATACTGTTTTATCATTCCCTTTACCGGCAACTACCCTAGAAGGCAAGGATTTTACCAGTGAAGTGGGACATTTTGACTGTCACCTTGACACAGCTATTGGCTCTTTACAAATAGTATAGATGGTGAGTATAATTTGGGCAAAGTGATCAGTGGCACATGAAATGACTGACATACCATTACACACATTTCTGTGGTTTCAGTTACCTGTGGTCAACCACAGTCAAAAACATTGTGTGGAAAGTTCTAGAAATAAACAACTCATAAGTTTTAAACTGAACGCCATTCTGAGCAGCGAAATGAAAACTCCTGCTGTCCTGCTCTGTCCTGACTAGGATGTGACTCATCCCTTGGTCCAGCATGTCCTGCCCATGCAGTCATCTTGGTGTCACAGGGTACAGATGACCTTTGTTTTACTTAATAATGGCCCCAAAGTGTGAGAGGAGTGATGCCGGCCATTAAGATATGCCAAAGAGGAGCCAGGAAGTGCTTCCTGGAAGCGAAAACGTGAACATTCTGCACTTAATAAGGAAAGAGAAAAATCACGTGCTGAGGTGGCTAAAATCTAGGGTAAAAACAAATCTCTGTGAAATTGTAAAGAAGGACAAAGAAAACCATTGCTAGTTTTGCTGTCACATTTCAAACTGCAAAAGTTAAAGCCACAGGGCATGATAAATGCTTAAGTTGAGATGGAAAAGGCATTACACTCATTACAAAGATATTTTGAGAGAGAGAAACCATATTCACATAACTTCTATCATAGTATATGGCTAGACTTGCTCTGTTTTCTTATCAGTTATTGTTGTTAATCTCTTACTGTGCCTCATTTATAAATTCAGCTCTATGTATAGGAAGAAACATGGTATCTATAGGTTTTAGTACTTTCTGTGGTTTTCACATATCCACTTGGGGTCTTGGGACGTATGCCCCCTGGATAAGGGTGAGGGGAAACTACTGTATAATAATATTAAATAACAACAACAAAGAAAATGATAAATAGCACATGTTAAACACTTACTCTGGGCCAGGAATTCTTTTAACTGATTTACTTTGATTCCTAACAAGAAGTTAAGAAGTCTCCATTGTTAGCACAGTTTTACAGAAGAGAAATTTGAGGCTTAAGGAGGATCCCCTATAAATTCCCTGAAGTTCACACAAGCAGGTAAGAGATGAGGCTGGGTTACAGCAGTGCTGGGCAACAGAGCAATCTTTGACTACTTGAGGAGCAATATTGACAGTGATCTCAGTGACTGGCTAATATACAGGCAGAACTCTGTTTTTCTTCATCTCATTTATGATGGTTATTCTTTCTCGGTGGGTGTAAACAAAAGTCAAAATGACCATGACTAAATCTGCAGAGTAAAATCTAGACATAGAGGCAGAAGAAATAATAACTACAGGAGAAAACTTACAGCAGTTAAAACTGTAATTGGTTCATTCTAATAGAACAGAAGTGAAACTGAAAAAAAAAAAAAAAAGAATGAGGAACTTCTTCAGCCATGCCGCATGGAAAACTAATCAAGGAATTAAGTTGGTTTAATGGAATTTGTTCAGGAAGATGATTTGTAGCCACATGCCCCTGGCATTCACCTTTCCAGAACAAAGGAACAGGGTGAGGCTGCAAGCAGCTATGATTCTCCTTTTGGGGGCTTCTCTTGGCTGGGCCAGAGCAGGCCGGAAGTGCCCCTGGTCATTGCCCTCAGTCCATGATGGATGGGAAGTGGACAGATAGCCAGGGACAACAGTTAGCACAGCTTCTTTCCCAGGGTGGCTCTGAGTCATGTACTTCCCTGTCTCCCAGATTTCCCCAGCTCGACAGAGCTGGACGGAGCCCTCGCTGCCCATGCTGTCAACCTCCTGATAATAACCTTGCCTTTCCACATCTCTCTCCACTCCTCCCATAGCAACTTTTTTGGATTATTTCCCAAACTGCTTGTTTTCTAATCCTTGTTTTAATGTCTGGTCTAAAAGAATTCAAACTAAGACATAATAATTCTTGTTAAAAATGTTTGGTTTTTAAAAAATGGACTTGAAAATCTTTAGGGTTAATCTCAGAGTCAAAATATCTCTTGTTATGTAGAAGCAATCTAAGTGTCCAGCAACAGATGAATGGATAAAGAAGATAAGGCATATATACATATATAATGTAATATTACTTGGCCATAGAAAGGAATGAAATATTGCCATTTGCAGCAACATGGATGGACCTAGAGCTTATCATACGGAGTGAAGTCAGACAGAGAAAGACAAATCTTATATGGTATCACTCACTTGTGGAATCTTAAAAAAACAAAAGAACTTATTTATGCAACACAAATAGACTCACAGACATAGAAAACAAACTTATGGTTTCCAAATGAGAAAGAGAGACAGGGAGGAATAAATTAGGAATTTGGTATTAACAGATACACACTACTATACATACAAAGTAGATAAACAACAAAGAGTTACTGTAGAGCAAAGAAAACTATATTCAACACCTTGTAATAATCTATAATGGAAAAGAACTGGGAAAAAATTGTGTATAACTGAATCATTTGCTGAACACCTGAAACCCAATATTGTAAATCAACTATATTTCAATAAAAAAGTAAAAAAAAACAACAAACCTCTTGTTTTATAGATATAGAATCAGATTTAGATAGTAAGCTCAGGATTGGACTCCAAAGCTCCATATTTTAAAAGATGTGCGTGCTAATGCTTAATAAACCAAGTAAAGGTCATCTAAGGAACTCTGCCTGTGAGGTCAGGGAACACAGTAAGTAAAGGGCTATAACTTGGCTATCTACGGTTCATGGAATTAATTTTTCCCCCCAAGGTTTCAAATCTTTGAAGCCAGAAGCCAAAGTTTCTAAGTCCACCAATTTTTAAAATCATACCAAGATGTCAACTTTTTCAACTATTTCTACACTTATTTTTTTCTGTCACATTTGTCTCTTCCAGCACATCAGTACACTTTTGCTATGTTGGAGGAAATGAGCTCCTGACTTGAAGAAACATGAACTCTGTTCTTCCTGTGTAATCCTGGACTCCATTATTTAGACAAGTGTAACACAGGCAGCTCTCGCCCTGACCCATATCTACTGACAGGACACCAGACAGGAAAGTTCCATTAAGAAAACCTGTTCAGGGAATCATGCACTTTGTCATTGTCTCCAAATAAGGCAAAATGTTTATACACTGAGATTAGACACTTGATAACTAACAGAAGAGTTTTAAGAATGGACTCTCTAGAAGCGGCAAAGAAACTGAGACTATAAGCTCTTCCAGGGCAGGGATCTTTCTTCAGGGAGGCCTATCACCAAGACTTTCTGGAATCATAGGGGCTGAAATAAATGAAAGAAGAAATAGGGCAGAGATAGGGCAGGGGCTTTGTAAACACCTGTGAAACAGCGGGGTAAATAATAACGAGATAATATCCTAAAGAAGAGAGAGGGAAAGGAAATGAAGCAGTCATTAAGACAGATGAACCTAACTTCTGCTGAACTTTGGCATGTGCCCATGAAGCAGTTGGGAGAGAAACACACACACACACACACACACACACACACACACACACACACACACACACACTACAGATTCATCTGCATCGATGACTAGCTTGTCATCACAGATGAGAAGTTGACAGACACCCTCCTGACGGTCATGGCGGGAAGACATTTTCTTTGGGAACGTTGATTCCTGTGCCTTAGGGTGGGAATTTTCCTACTCTGGAAAAGGAAAATAATTGACAAAACAGGCCACAATTTTTTTTTTTCATTAGAGTGAGGCCGCAGTTATTCAGAGGCCAAGAAAACAGTTATCTACCAACAATGTTTGTCTTTTTGAGACACCACCTTGGTATTGTGCGTGCTGGAAAAGGCCAGAAGCGTTTATGCTCGGGACCTTAAAATTATCAGATTTCTCTGAGGAAGGAGAATTGATCTGTGGATTTGTGTTTCTAACCAATTTGTCCTTCCAAAATATGTGATTTGCTCTGATATATCCCACACATATACACATACATTTCTATGTATGTAGATGTATATACAATTTATATATGTATAGACACACACACATATACATATAGACACACAATATTTTTTAAATCTTGCGTTATGCTGTCATGCTCAGGAATTTCAACGATAATCTGAAGACAAATTTTGGTGCTAATATTTGGATTCATAACTCTGCGAACTTTTCCCCTCACTTTGAAACAAAAAGTCTTATACCTTTATTTAATGTCTACTTTAGTTTCTTATAGAAACTCTGGAAAGCAGAATCTGAACAAAAGCAAACAAAAAACTTTGCCTTTCTTTATAGAAAGACATTTAGTCTTTTTTATTTTTTTTTCTTGAATTAACATTTGGTGACTAAAATTGGTTCTTTCCCCTTCATCAAAAACTGTTCTCAAATTGCTGGAGTCCTTTGCTATCATCTCATATTGCCTGAGAAAGAGTTTATTTTCCTTTTGACTTTTGATGGAACTAAGTACTTTTAAGGATACGAAAAGTGGACATTAGCATGAACACAGGATCAGTTGGCAAGAAAAAATAACCCTAAAAAATGTGAGGTCATAGTAGATGCATTACACCTCTGTTTTGTGTTTTATTTCTCCAGAATCGTTGTTTTTAAATGAAGAAGAAGGAAAGAGCCAAGCCTTTAATGTGGTACTTGGGCTATGGGGTCTGATTTCATTAATCTCTGAAGGAAATTTTAGAGTTGGAAGAAGTTTGGTGTGAAAATATCAGCTTTGTTTTGAGTGTGGACTTGAAATCTGGACTTAGGTAGGCAGGGGGTAGAAAGGAAAGAGAGAGAGTGAAAACTTCCTAGAAGGGGGCAGATGGGAGGGGGAGACAACAGGAAGAGTGGGGACAGTATTAGATGAAAGAATCCGCCAAATCATTTCATGGGAAGATGACTCCATGGCCACTCAAGCACCAGCATTTCTTAAGCCGTGAGCCCTCATATCTGCTCCCTTCCTCCTTCTTGCTTCTTACTCCTTCACCTTCCTAAGAAACATACTAGTGCTGAAGTCTATTGCTGAAAATGCCATCAAACACCTTCTTTCAAATCTTGGAATTAAAAGACATTTATTGTAAAACAGATAAACAATAAGGACCTACTGTATAGCTCAGGGAACTATATGCAATTTCTTGTAATCAGCCATAATGGAAAAGAAACTGTATATATATATATATATATATATATATATATCTGAATCACTTTGCTGTACACCTGAAACTAACACTGAAAACCAACTACGCTTCAATAAAAAATAAGAATAAAAATAAATATATAAATAAATAATTTTTAAAATAATGATTCTATAAAAGAAAGATATTTACTGTTTCAGAATAATTCTGGAGCATGAGAACTATCATACAGAGCTTCCAAATAAATGAGAATCAGGGTAACACAAACCTAATAGTTGTATGAAATGGTGATGATGACTCGGAAGGGAAGGCCTCCTTAAACACGACTCCCCAAATGTAGAAATCAAGAGGAATATTAAAATTTATACTTCTTTTTAAAAAACTGGAGCAAGTTCAAAAGAGAAGTCAAAGAAATAGCAAGATGTTTATAATACAGACCCCCGGTCAAATGGGAATATTTTTGATGCTTACAAGAATGTCTGGCACCTACTAAAACATAAATGCTAATTATTATTATTAACCTAATATATGACAGACTCATACAAATTAATAAAACTATGGCCTACTAAAAAGATAATAAATAGGCAATTCACATAAAAATAAATAGCTATGGCCAATAAATATATAAAGAGATGTTTAACCTCATTAGTCATCAAAGGATTACAAAAGAAAGAAACAATGAGATATCATATTTGACCTTCCAAATTGGAAAAGATGAAAAGTTTAGCATTAGTCAGTGCTGGGTAGAGAGAAGAGGATCAAGAATTCATCTGCTCTGTTTGAGGGAATACAAATTGGCAGTTTTCTTGGAAGGTGCTTTGTTGGTAGATATGACCTTGCAAATCTTTGACCCAGAAGTTGCACTTCTAGGAATTTATTCTGAAGATATACTAAACGATTGTGCAGAGATGTAGCAAACAAAAGCTAACCTTCTAAACATTTTAAACATACAGATTCCTTTGTTACAACAATCCCATGAGGTAGATACCTTAATTATCTGTATTTAAAATGAGGAAAATGAGGTTCAGAGAAGCTACACATAATAAGTGACAAGGCCAAGTTGTAAGCACAGGCCGTCTGGCTGTTACTTATTTTTGCCCCAGTGCTTCCCATAGCCGTAGGCTTCTTTTTCTCTCTTAAAAAAAAAAACAAAAAAAAAACAAACAAAAAAAAAAACCTTAAAATTCAGGTGCCTTTTACATACAGTAAATTTCATCCTTAAAAAGTATCCTAGTCTCAGAGCTTTGATAAATAAAGCCAGTCATGTAACCACCAACACAACCAAGATATAGAACAATTCCATCATCACAAAATGTCCCCCACACACACTGTAGTCAAGCACACCCCCACCCTTAGCCATCTGCATCCTCTACTCTGTCTTCCATAATGTTGTAGAGGTGGAGACATCCAGTATGTAGCCTTTTGAATCTGGCTTCTTTCACTCAGCTTAGTGCATTTGAGATTTATATACCGTCTTGTGTATGTCAGCAGTTCATTCCTTTTTCATTGCTGAGTAGTATTCCACTATGTAGATGGAACATGGTTTGCTTATCCATCCCTGGCTAAGGAGCACTTGAGTTGTTTTCCAGTTTTTGGAAAGTCACTATAAGCATTGGTGTACAGGTCGATTTTAACTTGTACCTTGCCTCTTGTTGAAATCACTGTAATGTCTTTGAAACCCTCTTTTAAATGCAGTGCTCTATTTCAAGTGGAAAATTACTGAAGAGAGGGTAAAAATGTGGGAATTCTAAATTTCAATTCGCTTTGCCAATGGCTTCCTAACAACTCTGTACAAGTCACTCTTGGTTGCCAAACCTCTGGTGAAGTCTTCAAGGTTCTTGAGATGAGAAAGCCAGGAGCTCCATGGAGTTGGTTGGGGTCATGTAACTGCATTTCCTCTGCTCTGATTTATAATCCAGGACTGTCCTTTGCTTCTTGAGTCAGTTGTGGTCCTGTAGGGTTTGTATTTCCTCTTGCCTCTTTATGGGACAGTTTTTGGCTTTCTTCTTGGTTTGACCAGACCTGGACATCACACTAGCTCACCTCCATGACTCAGCTCCCTCCACGCATCGTCCACAGACTTCTGGTTCCTGTCTTGGCACTGCTGATGCTCACGCCCATGGAATCTCCTCCAGCATGTCTCATCACCATCCTGGCTCCATCTCTGCTAAGCCCATTCCCACAGATTCAAGCATTTCAAAGACACATGGGGGTTATCAAATATAGCTGTTTACCTGGACCCACCAAGGATCTGCTCATTTTCATACAAGGAAGATTTTTAAGAGAAATGAGAGGATTAAAGATAACATGTAAAGTGATGCAGATAAAGATGCTACATAAATATGGCAGTGTTGACTCTAAGTGTGTTTTGAAATTGGCTTAAGTGTTTGCCACTGGAAAAACAGCTCATGTCTGTGGGAAGCAGGCATTTAGATAAGTCTCCTTGAGTTTGGCAAATGTGTTCATCTAAAAATAGGCAGAGGCTGCCTTTCTTCTTTGTTTTGTTTGTTTGTTTGTTTTGTTTTACTGTAACATGCAAAACATTACCAAGGAGAGGGTTATAAGTTAAGGAAGAAATGTTTGAAAAAGATGCATGATTTTATCCCAGAAAGTAATAATCCTAACAGTCTGTCTGAAATGCTTCCAAATGAACTCTGAAGGAAAACATTTCTGAGCTGGACTGTGGTATTAGGTTGCAACATTCTAATTTACTGAGGATTTATTTTCCTTTAAAAAAAAATCCCACAAAAAAAGTGAACCATCAAATGAGTCTACCTTATGAAAATTATTTTCTGTATGTTATCAGTATCCTGTGGCTGCAAAAATCTCCCCTTTCCCTCTACTATTGCTTGTTGTTTCCCTAGTTGTGTTCCATGCCACTAGATCAAAGGCATTTCACTTTATCCTTGTTATGGCCACATTTAACCATATATGCTGTCCAGTCAGTTGCTAAAAGTCTTGGGAAAAAATCTTGTTTATTTAGGACCAGTCTCATTTATAAGTGGCTGCCTACTGGGAATGATTCACAGTCTCCAAAAGAGCCTGGTATCTCACTAGGCACTAGTCCCACAGCCATCCTGTGAGAAAAGCCTATGAGTAAAACCTAGTGGGTCTTGACACACCTGCTGTGTGTTACAGACTGAACTGCACCTCCCCAAAGTTTGATGTTGAAGTCTTCAACCTCAGAACCTCAGAATGTGACTCTGTTTAGAGAAACGGTCTTTAAAGAGACAGCTGTCTACAAGCCAAGGAGAGAAGCCTCCAAAGAAATCAACCCTGCCCATGCCTTGAACTTGGATTTGCAGCCTCGAGAAATGTAAAGAGATACATTTCTGTTGCTTGAACCCCTAGTGTGTGGTATTTGTTATGGCAGCCCCAAGAAACTGATAACACTAAGGTACAAATTTACAGAGTTGCAAGGGAGGGAGGAGAGGAAGAAAGGAAGGGATGTGCAGTGGTTCCCTGGACTGGGCACCCTCGTTTTGCAACTCGTTAGTGAACACCTACTGTAAGCCAAGTCCTGTCCCAGCTGCCAAGGATTTAGCAGTGCGCAAACTGACAGATTCCCTGCTCTTTAAGCACTTACAGCCTTTCAGTCAACCCTCCCAGAGGACTTGTCAAAGATGCACTGAATCAGAGTCCCTGGGTGCCACGTACTTCCCCTACATCATTTATATCTTGATGGGAATAGGATGTTAGAAACTTCACCGCACATTTGAGAAGGGTGTAGAAGAGCTGGTAGGGACAGGAGAAGGAAGCCAGAGATCCGAGGGGCTGAGCATCTCTCAAATGAGCTTTACCTACATCACGATTTAGCCTGAAGGCTAGCCAGACCCTAAGCTTTCTCTTGTACACTCACGTGGCCATGAATTTCTATTAGGGTTGGTAGTTTTTAGGAAACCGTCTATTTCTAATGTCATCCTGGGAAAATGTGAGTAAGAAAATATGATGATGGCCATGTATAGAAAGAGGAGCACCACACAACAGTGTTTATACATAGGAAGTACTAAAGCAGATTTTGCTGCTGTGTTAGTTACATTAAACATCTTTCCTTCCTCATCTCATAGGAAGATTTAGACATGTTACCAGAGTCATTACCTTAAGGCACAGGTCTAGGACTTGCGCAAAGAGCCTGGATCTCAGCGTGAGGGCTTGTTTCTGGTCCATCTCACTACCATTTAGTGGGTGGAGTTAAGAGATAATATGTATTGACTGTTTAGAGTTCTTTTCAATTTGCAAATCGCCTTCACAGCAATCCTGAAGGGTGGGGAATTGATCTGACCTTTCTTTTATGGCTGGAGGAGATAAGGTTCAGAGATGTCAGTGCTATGTCCAAGATTACAGAGCTGAAAATGATGGGTGAAGAAATAAGAATACAGACCCCCTGGTTGCCAGTTTGGTTTTCTACCAAACTCACTGCTGGTCCCCCTGGTCCAGCAGTTTGGCATTTGAATGCCCAGTGAATACAGAACTGAGATCAAAGGTTCTACTTGTCAGGAATGAGTGCACTACTCTGAGTGGAGCCTCCCATGATCCCAGGAGAGAATGCCCTAGTTTATTTAAAAGGGCACCATCTCAATTTCCATGTCTCTTCTTATTCAGTACAAGGGTAAGAGTGTTCACTACACATAAGCAGAATTGGAAGGCAGCAGCCAGGTAAAGAGAGGAGTGGCGGCACTTACACGCCAAGGTGTGTGGCTGTGAGAACGTTGCTTTATTCACTCACTGACTCATTCATCCTCATTCATTCATTCAACAAAATTCATTAGATGCCTCTAGTGGCAGCCACTGCTTGGGGCACTAGGGATTCCACAATGAGCAAAATTAAATCCAGTGCTTGTCCTCAACTAATAAAGTGTCCAGTCCAGTGGGACTAAAGAGGCATTTATCAAATAACCACTCACATGTGTAATTTCAACCCAAGAGAAGCGTTTCTGGAGAAAGGACAGTAATTAGGAAAGGCTTCCTGAGGAAGTGACCCTCGAATTGAGTTCCTAAGTGGGAAGTGAACTCCTGGGAAGATGTCCAGGGTGTGCAAAGACAGAAGGGATGCTTCAAGTGAACTGTACTACAGTATGGCTTTTAAGTCGTATATAAGTAAATTAAAAATGACTTATATAAAGAACATGCAGCGGGAGATCAGAAGTAAAGTAGAGGTTCTAAGTACAGGGGAACTTACTCCCGCTCACTGCCTCCCTCCGCCTCCAATAAAAGGAACCGTGGCAGGCCAGCAAGTGTTCATTAACTATACACTTACAAGTAAGATCCAGGATAAATGACATCCTGTCCTATTTACTGGTGTCTTGGCTTTCAGAAAGACGCCAGCTTCTACAATTGAATGTTTGGGAGGTCTTTAGTTTGGATTTAAACTGACAGACTTCTGGGTTCTGGTCTAGCATGTAGAAAGTTTGAAAGTCGCCCCTCTGCCCCAGCAAGTAAAAAGCTGAACAAACTGAAAAATCAACAACTCTTCTTAGATCCGTAAGTGAAGTGAGGTCACAGCGGGGCAAACCGCTGTCCCCAAGTTGGAGAGACTGACAAGCAAATGCAGAGAATCACAACTTATCCATGGGAGCCAGAGCCAGGGCCAGGAAACCTGGATTATCACTGGTGAATTGCAGGAGGCTCAGTGTGGACAACTCTGAGATTCAACCACCCCGCAGGGATCCAATTACTGGGGATTAGGGCGGATGTGGGCACACTTTTGAGAGGTTTTTTTTTTTTTTTTTTGCTTTTTCTCCTGGATCTCTACCAGGTTCTCACAGTGAACATGAGAGAAAATTTCCTAGTGCTTCTGGCAGGGATGGGGGTAGAGACCTTTTGGAAACATACCAGAGCACTCTGTTCTTCCTAACAAGGTCTGCCTTCAGGAGAAGCTAGTTAAACAGCACCTAACCTGTTGGAATATTATCAGAATCTAACCTGGGGGAAGGGAAATACCCAATCTCGGCCCACTATAGACATCCTGTCCCACTGAAGTGGAAAAATGTAAGAGGCATGTGTGAAGCTCACAGTCCAGAGGCACAGTTTCACTAACAGACTGAGACTGAATCATAGACCCATTAAACACTCCCCCTCCTGCCATCACCTCCCACCACACTACTAAAGGCATATCTACAGCAGTCCCTTTTACCCAGCACATCATGCCCAGCTATCAGAAAAAAAAAAAATACAAAATAAACTAAAAGGCAAAATACATAGTTGGAAGAGACAGAGCAAGCATCAGAACCAGATTAAGATATGGCAGGGATGTTGGAATTATCAGACTAGGAATTTAAAACAACCATGATTAATATGCTAAGGCCTCTACTGATAAAGTATTTAAGAACAGAAGCTCATAAGAACAGAAGGGAAATGTAAGCACACAGATGGAAATTCTAAGAACCAAAAAAAAAAAAAGATAGAGATACATAATATTGTAACAGAAATGAAGAATTGTCTTTGATGGGCTTATTAATAGACTGGACAAGACTGAGGGGAAAAAAATCTCTGAGATAGAAACCTCTAAAACTGGCAATCAAAGAGAAAAAAGACTGAAAAAAATGGATTATCCAATAATGTGGGACAACTACAAAAGGTGTAACATAAATGTAATGGGAATACAGGAAAAGAAACAGAAGAAATATTTGAAACAATGACTGCAAATTTCTCCAAATTAATCTCAGACAGCAAAACACAGATCTAGGAATCTCAAAGAACACCAAGAAAGATAAATGCCCCCCAAAACTACACATTGGCATATTACATTCAAACTATAGAAAAGCAAACATAAAGAAAAAAATCCTGAACTATGGAAGCAAGAGCAAGAAAACACCTTACCTATAGAGGAGGAAGATAATAATTACATGTGACTTCTCCCCAGAAACCATGCAAGCAAGAAGAGAATGGAGTGAAATATTTAAACCGATGAGAGAAGAAAAACACCAACCTAGAATTTTTTATCCTATAAAATTATCCTTCACAATTGAAGGAGAAACACTTTCTCAGGCAAATAAAATAATTTATTGACAACAGGCCTGCCTTGAAAGAAATGTTAAAAGAAGCTCTTTAGAGAGAAGGAAAATGATATATGTCAGAAACTCAGATCTACATAAATAAAGAGTACTGAAGAAAGAATAAGTAGAGGTAAAATAAAAACTTATTTTTCTTGTTCTTAGTCTAACATGTAAGAATTCAAAATAAAGATAGCAACACAGTATTCACCTGTGTGTGTGTGTGTGTGTGTGTGTGTGTATGTGTGTGTGTGTGTGTGTGTGTGTATGTAAAATGAATGACAACAATGATACAAGGAACAGGTGGGAGAAAATAGGATTATTTTGCTTTTTTAAGATACTCTTACCACCTGTGAGGTGGTATAGTGTTATTTGAAATACACTTGGATTAGTTGTAAATGTATATTGCAAACTCTAGGACAACCACTGCAAAAAAAAAAAAAAAAAATTAAGAAAGGATGACTGATATGCTAATAAAGAAGAGAAAATGGAATTATATAAATGCTCAATTAAAACCTCAAAAGGGAGCAAAAGAGTGGAAGACAAAAATAGGAACAAAGAATAAGGACAACAAATAGAAAACAGTAACCCATATAGTAGATATTAATTCAAGTTTATTAAAAATTATTTTGAATGTCAGGGTATAAGTACATCAATTAAAAGACAGATTGTTAGAACAGGTCAAAAAATAATACCCAACTATATGTTATCTATAAGAAATCCACTTTAAATATAAAGACACACATAAATTAAAAGTAAATGGATGGAGAAGATATATCATGTTAACGTTAATCAAAAGAAAGTGGGAGTGGCTATATTGATTTCAGATAGAACAGACTTCAAAGTAAGGAAAGTTATCAGGGATAAAGAAAGGCATTATATAATGATAAAGGGGCAAATTCTCCACGAAGACATAATGGTCCTTAAAATGTATGTGCCTAAGAACAGAGCATCAAAATATATGTAGCAAAAACTGATAGAAATGCTGGGAGAAATAGAAGAATCTACTATTACAGTTGTAGACTTCAACACTCCTCTATCATAAAAGGATAGAACCAGAGGCAGAGAATCACTATGCTATCTATACACCAGGAATTAACACATTGTAAACTGATTATACATAAATAAAGAAAACATATGATAGGTCATTTTATGTCCTTTGTTATAACTGTTTGAGATTGCTTCATGATATAATCGTCATATATCAGAAGCCAAAGCAAGGCAATGTTAGTCTTGGCATTCAGCCCATATTTTCCTCCAGGTTTTATTGCCTGTAAGATCTCTGCTCCTCAAAAAAGCCTGCACTTATCCCCTTCCATCCTACAATGTCTGGGCTATGCATTTAACAGATGGACTTGTTATACAATCATGTTTAATGGGATTAGACCAGATCACTGGATTTTGGGGATTCTTGACTATCACAGCTGTTTCTTCTCTGAAATGCTTTCACTCAGATAATGTATGCAAGACACGCCTCTGGTCAACCTCAGTTTTTCAATAAGCACCAACATAAAAACCTGAACACATCTACATTTTGAATAGGAAAATGAATATGGCTGCTGGAAATGAAAGTACTTATAACTGCTATTTATGTACGTGTGTGATGACAATATTTATTGGAAGAAGTCTAAATAAATACTAAGTGGTTAAGCTAGATGTTAGGAAAATTATTCCAAATATTACTTTTAGAGTAGAACCTTTTAGTTTCTGTAGTTGAATCTCCCCATGTTGGTCCATTAGGCTCTACTTTTCTTGAGTACACTGGATCAAGATTCCAGATTCATCTTAACATCACCTCTTCCTTACTCCCAGCTCCTCTCCTGTCCATCATAGCCAGTCGTTACTAAGTCTTGTCTACTTTTCATCACCTAGTTTGGCCCTAATTTATATGAAAAATTAAATATCCTTTAATGGCTAAAGGGCTAAGAGAAAAGAGCACTTTGCTTTGCTGGAGCCGAGGAAATCACAATAATGAGATATGGAGAAGTCCCTCATCTCCCATTTAGGGGTGGAAAGTAGGATAGGGTGAGTGATACAATTACATCACAGCAGAGCGGCAATCTCATGAAATTAGCAGAAGCTTCTAGTGAGGGTCCAGCAACAGGAATTTTATGAGTGGCTCTCAACCCAGCAGAGTCCCAGTAGCTAAGTTCTTATTCTCATTCCTATTTGTGGGGGAGGCAAATGTAGCATTGTAAGTTAAGATTAAGATTATGCTGTATAGCACAGGGAAATACATACAGGATCTTGTGGTAGCTCATGGTGAAAAAGTATGCAACAATGAATACATGTATGTTCATGTATAACTGAAAAATTGTGCTCTACACTGGAAATTGACACAACATTGTAAACTGACTGTAACTCAAAAAAAATTTTAAAAAGATTGGGGACCATGTACATTGAATAAGAAAAAGAAGATATTAACAACTAGTGTGTGTAGGAAAAAGAACACCTCCAAAACAGAGTCTTGTTTTAAGTCTTGAATGTTTTAAGTCTTCATTAAACTACGTTCTATATCACCTCATATTAACTTAAATATGATACCTCATTTCCTATTATATAAACAATTTCATTTCATCATTGTACCAATGTATTATTATCTAAGTTTTCAGACACTGAAAGAGCCTAAGAAACTCCCTCACTCACATATAGTTAGAAAACAGCGGAGTCAAGTTTTGAACCTATGCTGCCCATCCCCAGAATCCTAGAACGCAGGTTTCCAACATCTTATATAGCCCAACATGTCGGGGAAGCTTTGATTCTGTTTTGATTAATTAAATGGATTTTCTTTCCTATTTTAAACCATTGTACAACATTTTGTAAAAATCCTCTCCCAGCCTAGAAAGTGCTAGCACACACAGTCTGGTGAAGTCAGGGTTATTAGCCCCATCATACCAGTTAAGGAAACAGAAGCTGAGAGAAATCAACTAATTCATCCACTGCCACATAGCTCATCAGTGATGGATGTGAACGAAACCAGGCAGTCTGATTCCCCTTCCCCTCCACTGCCACTCTGCCAGCTTTAACATGGTTATGTTTATATTGGTTTGATGTTTCCCAAAAAGAAGTAGAGTGTCATCCAATTTTATCCTATGTACTCTGCTGCTATACACACACACACACATATAAACACATACACAAACATGTAAGTGTGAGTGCATGTATGTACATATGAGAGAGATTCAGAAATAATATTCCATATCCAAAGGATATGCACTGTATTTATCTTATTTGCATTGGCTGGCAAGCTTTGGACACTTAATTATCAGGAGTAATGATGGCTATAATTGCAATACTGTTAGCAATATAATTGGCCCCATGGCTGCTTTTTGCCAGCGTTCTTTTTTCCCTAAGGCAAGAATACTAAATGTCTGATCCTGCTCAAATACAGAACATCTGTAGCTTGCAGAACAGATCATGTGACAAAGGGTAAATGTAAATCAAACCACCTTTGCACGTCTGTGCTTTTGATTATTTCAAGGTACTAAGTGATCTGATTTCTAGTCAGTCCAGGGGATGAAATAGCTGTAATTCATAATAAGGATATATCGAACATCACAATCAACCTTATTCTTCTCTCCCTGTGGAAGGCAGCTGGGTTGTGTCAAGAACACACAAAGAGTACTTGCTGTTGTCTAACAAACAGGGCAGCATGTGTGCCCCACCATGATCTTAGGTAGGTTTAATAGCAGCCTGCCCAGAAGTGGGTCAATGGCAGGCAGTGTGGACAAAAGAAAGCATATAAAATGAGGGGAAAGGGTTCATCTCTAGAATGAGAGGGAGGGAGGGAGCAGGGCACCACAGACTGCCCAGGCTCCAAGGGGACAGACAGTGGGCACAGTCTCTCTACCCAAGAAGCTTGGTAAGGAGGTGAGCAGGTGTTGGCCTCTACCTTGTTCCCACCCAACTTGTGGGTGCCCACCTCCACTCGGCCAGGGCACCCAGCTGGTCACATTCACATCCCTTTTAAAATTTCAACTGCACACAACTCTGCCAGGAGCATTCATCTACCCATTTTACAGAAAGATGGGCTCAGGGAGCAGCAGCCATTTCATCTGCCCGAGGCCTCCTGCTGGAAGGGACCCAGGTAGGTCTGGGGGCCCTGCCCACAGCTGCCCTGTATGGTGTAGGGGGTCAGTGCCCCCCCATTCCTGAGGCAGGCCCTTCCCTGTTGCCCAGAGGCTGGGGTGGGAGAGACTGTGGCCCAACATGCCCACTGTGTGGCCTCCCCAGTGCCCAGCTCAGTCTCATGCACCCCACAGTGACCTCCTGTGGTCTCTGGAGACCAGAGCCTCGGTCCTCGGTGAGATGGCACCAAGGAGGGCCAAGGCCTTTGCACGGGGGCCCTGGACGTGCAGGCCGCTCCCACAGCCCAGGTGTGGGCTAATTCTCACAACCACCCTGCCAGGGCTGCCGTGTGACTGTGCTGGGCTGAGAGGCTGGGTCTTGCAGCTACAACAGAACCAGGTCTCATGCCTGGGCTGTGGGGCTGTGCCCGCAGGAAACATCACACACAGCACTTGGCTGGATCCTCACAAGGCTGCGAGATGGATACTGACCTCATGCTGACTTTTCAGGGGAGACACTGAGGCCTGCTCAGAGAACGCAGGTGACCAGCCCAGGGTCTCAGCTTCCTCCCTGTGTCACCTCCACACCCCAACCCCACTGGGAGCCCTTTCCTTATCTGAAAGAGAAAGGACTCTGCTCTCAAATGGAAATAGAGGATAATGAGCACACACCAAAGCACCACAGAGAGGCTTTTCAGGGAGAGGCACCCCCGGCGTTTGAGTCATGAAGAGGGGGGTGTCCCATCACGATCACATGGGCTCAGTTGCAGCCCCGCTGGCTGGGATCCACCTGCCTGTTCCACTTCCCCCTGGGCTCCTCTTCCCCAGGGGTCATGATTCCCTCAGGCAGGCCTCTAGGCACTTGCAGCCCCCTCTGCCCAGAAGTCCCCTTGTCCTATTCAACCTTCAATACCCAGCATCAGTGCTCAATCTCCCACGAAGCATTCCCAGACTCCTGGGGCAGACAGCGACCTTGCATGTGGCCCCAGCACCTTGTTCATTAGGCTGTGCTGGGAGGCCTGTCACAGAGCTGTCTCCTTGCTAGGCATGGGGGTCCTTGTGCGGAGGGCTGGGTCTGGATCAGCACCAAGAATCAGAGCCCCCGAGTTCCTGGACCAAGGCCTCAACACTCCAGCAGCCAAGGTCTGCTAAGCCTGGGGGAATAGGAGGTCAGCTGCCATGAGGACAACCCTCCCTGAGCCTTTAGACCCTGGTGGTGGGAGAAGGGACAAAATGACCCAAGCGCTGGTCTTCGGGGCAGCTGCCTGCTCAAGGCCAATTCCTAAGAGCAGCACCCTGGTGCTCACACAGAATCTCCAAAGAACACCTGGCTGTTGCTTTGTCCAGGTATGCGGAGCTCCCTCCAACTCTCCCAAAGCCAGGGGCTCATCCTCTGCTCTGTGGCTGCACCCCTCTACCATGGCCCTACCCCTCTGACACTGTCCAAGACACAGCTGATTCTCTAGACCCTCAACAGCCCATCCCCATCCCTGGGACTAGAGGCCCTTGTGTCCCCTGCAGTCGCCCCTCCTCAAACTGGCCCAGCTGCTCAGTTACCCACGTCCTCCATGCCATGGAATCCTCACACATCCTGGGAAAGGGGTGGTGCCCGGATTCCCAGGTCACAGACAGGAGCCAAAGCCACAGGAGAGGGAGCCCTGCCCTGCCCTCCTCTGCCTCTGAGAGCTGTCTTGGTCAGGGCCTTGGGGGGCAGCAGAGGAGGGGAGCCCCACTGGTCTTCCTGTCTAGACCATAGCAGTCCCCTCCCACTGGACGGGCCCCTTTGCCTGACATGATGTCACTCTGGCCCTATCAGCTCTCCCCTCACAGCCTAGAGAGAATCAAGTCTCAGTGCTTCAACCTGGGGTTGAACCCTCCCCACAACTCTACGCACTCACACATACCCTGGCCAGTGACCTAGACTCTCCTCCCCAGAGAATCCCTGGCCAGCTGGGACTCCTTCCCTCTGGGGGGCCTTTGCCCATGCTGGTTCCAGAACCGGTTCCACCTTCCTCTCCACCATCTGCCCCAGAACAGCCTTCTTTCTCAGTCTTCAAAGCCCAGGCCAAATGTGGCCACCACAACGCTGTCCCTGGTCTCTCAGACATACAAGAGCTCACATCCAGGCGGGGCGGCAGAGTCCCACTCCACAGCACTTTCCAACCTGCCTCCTCACCTGTTCTCACGACAGCCCGTCAGGACCAAGGTACCGCACCTCAGAAGGGCCAGGTGGCTTGCCCAAGACCGCACACGTGGCAAGTGGCCGAGTGGGATTTGAGCCCCGTTCAGCAGACTCCAGGCCTAACTCCAACCGCCCGTGCCTCCCCACAGGCAGGCACGCAGGGAAAGGCCCACAGCCAGCTGACCTGCTCAACATGACCACTCATTCCAGGTCGGGAGGAAGAGCTGCAGGGCTGGCTGGGGTCAGGTAGCTTGTGCCCAGGGCCCAGGAGCCGAGAAACGTGGGCACAACACGGGTGCAGGTGGAGCCACTGTGGGAGACACAGCCAGGCCCCAACAGCAGCTCATTGTGAGGGCCGGTAGCAGGAACAATGGGACATTGTCCTGGCTCCTGGGCCCGGCCTTATCTTGATAGCCTTCCAGCCAACCCACAAGCTGTTTTTCAACTCCATCCTTTTTTTTCCTCTTAAAAGGTTAGTGTAGCAAATTCCCCATTATTTCAAGGAGGGAGGAGACCTGAAAATAGAACTTGTGATAATTAAAAAGCCCTATGGGGAGGATGTTCCCACTACGGGTGGGGCAAGTAGAGAGTGGGGCTGGAGAGCCTGGACAGGAAGAGGCTCAGAATCTCCCTCCAAATCTTGAAGGGGCAGGGGGAGCTGCTGTGCATGCCCCCAGAGGGCAGGGCTGGGGCCAGGAGAAGCCAAGTCCAGCTCAGTCACACTGTCCCCAAATGGGCAGGCTGGTTTGGTTTGAGTGGGAGCGGGCACCCTGTCTCTGGAGGCGTGCAAGCGGAGCTGGGACAGCGCGCTTAGCTATGCCGCGGAGGGGACGCCTGCACTGCTGGGGGCTGCTGGCGCCGGGAGCAGGCAGGCAGTGGGGTGAACATGCACTCTGCACACCTGCAGCTGGGAACAGGCAGGAGAGCCCAGCTGCAGGAGCAAATCAAGTCCCATTCCCTATAAAACACACAACCTTGAGTACCTGTAACTCATTCAACTCTCCAGGCCTCAGTTTCCCTGTCCCTAAGTGGGGAGAACTGACCAACCTTCCTCAAGGGGCTGCTGTAAGCGTCAACTAGGACAATGCAGGGGAGGCTCTGGAGAACAGGGTCAATGTCAGGACACAAACAGGACCATACCCCACCCTGCCCCTCTGCCCCAAACATCCAGCAGAGCCATCTCTTCCCCAGGCCCAGCCTTGCCCTGCTGGCCTGGGAACTGGCTGCTGAGGCCAGTGCTCACTCCTGGCCCAGCTGGAGTCCCAGGGGAGGGGAGAAGAATGCAGCCGCTTGGTGGCCCCCAGGGCCCTGGGGAGACAGAACCTGTCCTTAAAAGGCAGGGAGGTTCACTGTCCAGCCTGGGAAGGCTTCCTGGGATGACAGGCCCTGGAGGCATGGTCCCTTTCCACCCAGGGTTCTCCCGGTCTGAGGCAAAGGGGCAAGTCCCAGCAGTCGCTAGAACCAGTGTGACCCCGCCGCCATACTGACACTGAGCCCTGGGCTGGGAGGTGCCGGTCTCCTGCCTCACCTTACCACCCGGGAGCCTGTCCTTCCCCGACACCGCAGGGCTGAGCTGGAGAAGGAGGGGCCGCGCCCTGGCAGCTGTCATGTGCTACAGCTGCGGCAGCGGGAGGCCCAGCTCCTGGGGTGCCCCACACAAGCTGAATGACTGACCTGCAGCAGCCTGGACTTCAGCCACTTAGCAAGCATCTACTATGTGTCGAGCTCAGAGACAGGTGTTCTCACCAAGGTACACACATCACCACACGGCCTTCTCCCAACAGCCCTGCACAAAAGGAGGCATTGCCCCAGCAGAAGGGGGAGCAGAACTCCAACAGGTTTGATAAGCCCCGGCTCGTGGGGCGACACCCCAGTCAATCCAAAGGGTTCGGTGAAGGAAGCTTTAGGACACCAGAGAGAAGTGGGTTGGCTGGGCCACAAGGTCCAGAAGTAAAAGCTGGGATCCTAACGGCCTGATCACCCTCTGTCGGACAGTCCGGTACCTACATCATGCTGGGCCAAGCCTGTGCCCTGTGCCCTAGCAGGGGTCCGACCCTCTCGCTGAAAGGGTCCTGTCCTCGCCCGTCCTTGATCTGCCTGTGACCGGGGGCCCAAAGGCCTGCTACATGGCCCCGAACAAGTTCCTTCCTCTCTCTAGGCTGCTGTCTCCTCACCCACAGAGCTACCCACAAAGTGAACTCCCCATGAACATAAGGGGCCAGATACTAACCACTGCCACCCCTCCTCCCCCCCACCGCCCCACCTCCTCACCACCACATGTAATAGTGTCGGGCAATACCTCACTGCTGCCTGTTGGTGACTTGGGCCACAGGCCTGAGGAGAGACCAGGGATGTGAGGGGTGCTGGTTCTGACTCCTGAACAGGAGAGGCACCCCTCAGCATCCTGCCCATCTCCTGTCCCCACCCTTTCCAGTATAATTCTACAGCCTAATGGGGTTTTCAAACAACATTCAGGAACACGTTTACCTCCCCACATCTTTTTTTGAGGGCGGGGGGGGGGAAGGGGAGGAGGCAAGGGGCACAGAGAGAAGAAACAAAAAACTTTCCATCTACTCCCTTAAGTTGCCCTGCAGCCTGAATAATTTCGGGTTTTTCATCAATAGCTGTCAGACTTGTCAAATTACTTTGGGGACTGCAAAGCAGTTTTTAAACATTCATAAACCTCAGCAGAACAGTGAGGTGCCCTGAATTTTAAAAGAAAAGCATCTGAGGAACACTCATTGAATAGGATGAGAGTTGGGCAAATTGAAAGTGAGTTGAGGACCAAATGCTCCTCCTGCTTCTGACAGCTCTCTGCCCCTCACTGGTCCCCAAGGGAAACCACCAAGCCTGGCCCAGCAGCTCAGAAAGGCTGAGACACCCAAAACCCTAAGCTCCGCTCCCGTCAGCCTCCCCCCAGGTAAATCGCGCCCCCCCAGCCCAGGAGCACAGCATTAGCCCCATCTGCCACAACCCTGGTGCTGCCAGTCCCAGAGCACCCAGGCAGCAGCCCGCTGCCCATCCCCCAGCTCCTTGGCTTGGAAGACTCTTGAGAACACTTCAAGGCCCTGGCTGTGCTGTCCGTCCCTGCGAGTTCAGTCTGTGCCGTTTCCTCACAAGCGCGATCACACCCAGGTATCCCCTCAGCCCCACAGATCATACCCCTCCCCACCCCACCCTCCCAGACCATAGAAACCTCCAACAGCTGCCTCAGGCCCTGGGGACTCAGGACCCAACCGGGGAGGGATGATGAAACGAAACAAAACAAAACAAAAAAAGAATGAGCTGAAAACCAAGGATTTCCACTCCCCAAGGAAGTTACTTCTCCTCTGGCTTATCTGATTTTTCCCAGCTCTCCACCTCCAGGAAGCCTTCCTGGGCTCAGGGGGCCCTCTAAAGAATGAGAGAGTTGGGGCAGAGGCGGGATCTTCTCCCCTCTCGTCTCCACCCCAGACCCGGGTTCTGGTGCTGTGCGAGCCACTCATGTTAGGGTGACAAGGTGATCTGGGGACTGTTCTTTTCCTACCCCTGGGCACTAGGCTTCCAGCCTCAGACCAGCCACTTGTCAACACAGCCCCAGTCCCTGGCATCATGATGGTTGGTGACTGGTCTAATGTGGTGAGGTCTCCTTCCTTAAAGACAAACATATGTAAACAAAGTTCTGTGACTTTGGTTAAATTAATTAACCTGCCATGTCTCAGTTGTCTTATCTGTTAAATGGGGATGGCACCACCTTCGGGGCAACAGGTGTAACCTGACGCGCAGTGATCAGCCCCAGCCCTGCCTTCTCCTGGGCATTCTGCCCATTCCTGCCCCTACAGCGCTTCTGCCTTAGGCAGGTGGCTCTACTTCCTTGCTTAAGGAGAGAGGGACCCATCTGGGAGCAAATGCTGGCACCTGAGGTCCAGCAGCAATGCTTTCTCCTGTTCGGCCACCATTTAGGACAGAGATGCTTTGTGGCCTGTGGCAGACAAGAGGCAAAGACAAGCTGAGGAAGGGGCCAAGAGAGTGTAGACCTCGGGCAGGTCTCTCCTGCACCTCCACTTTCTCATCTGACAAATGGGCTGCTCTTACCCCCTCCCAGAGCATGCTGGAGGTCTGTTATCAATGATAACACCCCCCACTCCTGGTTCGAGTTAATTCAGTATTTCAGTGTATAGTTACTGAGTGCCTCCAGTATGAAAGCGCTGAGCCTGGGGGCCTTGGGACCCTGGTTTCCCATCCTCTCAAAGCCTGGCGTCTGGGAGTCCCAATGGGGCATCAGAGCTCTGCTTCCCTGACTGCAACTCGCAGGAGACAGCCAGGAGCTCTCATCAGCAGCAAAACAGCAGGAGCGGGTGGCTGCCAACCAGCCACAGGCACCCAGGCCACCAGCGAAAGCAAAAACTCATGTCAAAGAAAACCAGGGCGTGGCTGCTGAGTTCCTCCTGCTCCTAGCGACCATGCACCTAAGCCATCTGTGGCTCTCCAGTGCCGGCCTGAGCCACAACACCCCGCATGCCTGGGAAGTGCACCAGGCAGGCACTGGCTCTGCATCTGGCGGACCCCAATCTCTGCTGCTCACGTGGCCCAGCTACAGTTAAAAAAACAGCCTCTGAGACCTTGAGGGGCTTCCCAAGGCCAGAGTGTCCCAGATGCCCAAGAGCCCACCTTCTCTTCCCACCACACTCTGGCTGAGTCTGGGATAAGCTAGCCCTGTCTGTCACTTACCACTGGCCCATGGGATTCCAAACAGTAATGCCATATACTTTAAATTGTTTCCAAGGTGCGTCCCAGCCCAGCCACACAGGTCCTGCTCAGCTGCATCTGGACCCAGTCACACCGGGCTGCCCACCTACACTCAGAACACCCCCAGCAGCAAGTCCGCCTTATCCATCAATGCCCAGCTCTAAGACCACCATGTGCACTCCGCCTGCCCCAGCAGAACCAGAGTTTGCCCCGAGGCACTCCACCACCAGCCCACCTCTGGAAGTGGAGGCTCAGAGAAGTCCAGCAGCTTGCCCCAGGTCACAGTTCACAGGCCTCTGGGCAGGGCTGGAGGTCTGGCATCTGGGCTCCAACTCCAAACTCTCTTCAGTGCCTGTCAATGCCTCAGAATTTCACCGAGCCTACAGAAATCCTGTGATCAAGTGCACTAACTTTCAAGTCACTTAGAAAAATCATGGGTCACCAGAACTGTACTGAGCCCTTCCTGTCACCTCCTGTGTGACACTAGGTAGATCGTTTCCCTGTCTGGGAAATGGTGAGAAGGGTAGGACGCTGATCCACCAGCAGTGGTAGTGATGGTGGCCAGGACCAAGGGACATGGAGACTTGTAAGAAGCCAGGCACACGGCTGGCACTTCCATAGCAGTGGCTCAGCTGACCTTCACAATCGCTCCACGAGACAGTGTGTGACAAGCCAAACCCCGGACATCTCTGGAGCCAAGGTACTTCCCCAGGACAGACTGACGCATCACAGGGACCTGACTCCTGACAACTGTTTCAAACATTTAAGCTTCAGCAAAACACACCCAGGTCTGGACACGCTGCAGGCCTGCAGGCCGATGGATCAGGAGACAGACACAGGCAGGGAGAAGCAGGGGAAAAGAGTCTTGCTGGGGGTGGGGAGCAGCCCCCAAACCCTGGCGCAGCCCCACTCAGTGCAGCCCCGGGCTGGGCTGAGCAAAGGCCAAGCACCTCATTTCCCGGTTCCCGGTGCAGCCACGGATGCCACTGGGCCTGCTCACGGAAAGGAGCAGGATTCCCTCTCTTTTTAAAAACTGAAAACAGAAACAACACCCCTTGATTTCTCGCTTTTTGGCAGGGTTATCCTAATCGCTTCTACTACACTCTGGGCCACCGCTAGATGTCTGCAGAGGGGCAGAGACACCATTGAGGGGGAACAACTGAGTCCCTCCCAAGACTGGGCACCTGTAATGACCCCTCTCTGACCGGACACTCCCACCCATCTCATTTAGTTGCCCTGGGCCCAGAAGGCTGGCAGCCTCCCTCCTTCCCTCCTTCCCACCTCTGCTCAGGCCATCGGGTCGGGTCACTCACCATCCCTCAGCTCGGCCACCAGGCTCACCAGGCTCACCAGGCCGGGGAAACGGAGGAGCCGGGCCAGCCACCCCACTGCCCACTGTCCCCCACTGGGCCCAGCCAGTCCAACCCCACTCCAGTCCTAGGCATACTACTCCAGCCCTGTCCGCTGGGACTAATCACGGCTAGTTAAACAAAGGCTAAGTTCCAACTCTCCGTAATGTGCTTTTAAAGGGCCAGTGTCCCACTTGGGGCCGCTGGGGACTTAAAGGCACAGCTCCCTTTTTCTGTATAGGAAACAAGACAGCAAAAAACCAAAAATCCTTCTGAGGTCATGATCAGATTAGAGGCCTGGGGCTTCTCAGGAACATTTCAGACAAAATGTGTAACAGTAAAACTCCAAATTTCACCTGAAGAACTGCCCACACCCCAAAACCAGGAGGCTGCATCTCAAGACTGAGAATAGGAAGCACCCACGGTCACCAGGCACAGCTCTCTGCGCTGCACAGCCCTGCCTCCTTACTCCTCACAATCATGCCACAACACGGGCATTCTCCTCACCCCACCTTACAGGTGAGGAAGCCAGGGCCGTGCAAAGTCTGCAGCAAAGCCAGGGCACAGCCACGTGAGTTCAGCCAAAGCCGGGACTCTCTCCCACCTGCTCCCTCCGGAGGCCCCGCCTGTTCCACATCCACTAGCATCTTTCTTTTTAAGGAAATAAGCCGGTGAGGATGAGGAATCATTCTCACAGGTGCCCAAACACTGGGCTTTCAGTCTAGGCCTCAAAACCCTGCGAGGTCGGTTCCACTCTTTCCCTCTCCTTACAGATGAGAAGACTGGACATCAGGAAGTGTAGGAAAGGCAGGGAGAGGAAGAGGCGAGTCTGCAGCCCTGCAGCGGTGGGGCACCTGACACCCAGGCCTTCATCCCTTCTCAAACAGGCTGTACAGTCAAGAGGAGGGGGTGGGTGAGGGAGCGGTCCTTCCAAGCTCATGGCTCAGGCAAGCTGGGCACGGTCCACAGGAATGGACGAGGCAGGGCTGCAGGGACGGGGGCACTCCTGGGGCCCCTGGGCTCCAAGGGTGTGCAAGGCCTGGGAGCTGCTAGAATAGGAGTGGGCAGGGGAGAGGAAAGGAGGAGAGACTTGACTGCCTGGGGTTCATATCTGGTCCAGCAAGCCATCCAAGAAAGGTGGGCCATTTTTGGGCACCAGGAGTGTGTGGGCAGGCCATAGGTGCTGTACAGCAAACCCATCAGAAAGGCCGAGGCCAGGCAGAGTCCTCAGGCCTAACACTGTAGGGGCCAGGTCATTCAAGGGTTTGCTACCCTCAGTCCATTTCTATAGAGCCTGGCAGTAAGTTTGAAGCCGTGTAGCCTGGTGGTTAAGAACATGGGTTCTGAAGCCAGACTGTTCAAACCTGGGCTGTGCTGCTTGCAACCTTGTGTTCTTGGACAAGCCAAGTCCCCTCTCCAAGCCTGTTTCCCCTCTGCGATAATCACAGTACTAAGCCTCACAGGGTGGCTGCGAGGAGTCAGTGAGTTACAGAACCAAATCTGGCTCCCAGTGAGCACTTACGAAAGAGCTGCCAGATTAACTAGGTTGAAGGAGGCTGCCCGAGGACATGCTGGGAGACTCAAAACTAGCTTCCTGGGTAGTGACCCTGGGCAAGTCACTTCTTTCTCTGAGCCTCGGTTTATTTCTGTAAAGAGGGGGTCCAACTGAGACCCTCAGTGACTACCAGGCATGACCACTCCCTAGCATGTCCCAGATGCCCACTCTCCTCCAGAAGCATCCAGGTCATAAGGCCATAAAGACTGGGCTGTGGCCCGATTCCCCTGCAACCTGAAAACAGCCGGCCTCCACCGCGCCCCAGCCCCAGGCTAACTGGAGTTTGCTGGGTAGGGAGAGGGTACAAGGGTGCCAAGCCACACAGCCTGTCAGGAGGCAGCATAAGGCATTACCTCTCCAGGTGGAGCCCACCCACCCAGCCAGCTCCGGACCTCGGTCTCCCCCACTCCCCAGTGAGGAGCGGGCCCCCTTCTCAGGTGTCTCCCACAGGATGTGCTGCAGCTGAGCCTGCTCTCCTGTGTTCAGCAGCCACACAAGCCACTCCACACCTGTGGCACAGCCTCCCAGAAGCTGGGGGCTCCCTTGGCCCCAAGAGCCCCCAAAGCTTGATCAAGTTCAAGGTCTGCCTCTTTCTTTCTGGAGCCTAAAGCAACTGATGTGTGTCCTGGGGGAGCGGGAAAGAGGGAGGGAAGCACCAGAACAAACAGGGTAGGAGGCAGAAGGAATGCCCTGAAGCCCTGGCAGAACATGGGCCACTATTCCTGAGGGGCAGTGGGAGACCCAGGGGCTTACACCCCACCACCACCTCCTCACCCACAGGGTTAATTAGTTGGTACAGGGTGGTGTGACTCGGAGGTCTGCAGGGCTGGGTGGCAATTCTGGTTGTGTACCTTAGCAACTGTGGGACTTTGGGCAAGTCCTTTCAGTTTCCTAAGCCTCAGTTTCTTCATGCATAAAAAGAAATACACTATCCTCTGCAGACAACAGATGTAAAAACACTGGTTAACCAGACACAGAGGAAGCATTTAATTAAACAACTTGGGAACCCAAAGACTCAAATACCTGGGTGGCATTTATTCAACACACTCAGAACCCACCTGGGGACCATCAGACCTTAGGTTCTCCCCAACCCTACACTGCTCCCCGACAAAACCAAACACATTCTAAACTCCCCCTCACGGCCAGCCAAGCCTTGCAGGAGGTCAAGGTGCCGGCCACCAAGATACCCTGAAAAAGACTTAAAACTTCTCTGGAAGCCAAACACACCAAGGAACTTCCCAGAGCAAAGACACTAGGGCAAATGAAGTCTAGTTCTGCTCTGGGAAGGCGGGAGGGCCCTCCAAGGAAAGCCAGATCCCGGGCTCTTCTTTATGTGCCCTGGACCCAGAGAGAGACTGGCAGGGAGAGGGGAGGGCAGGGCTGGGTGACTCTACAGAAAAGGGGAACCTAGCACGTTGGCTAGTGAGCCTTCCAGGGAGAGAGGGAGAAAGAAGAGCTGAGAGAGCTGTTGAAGGTCATTTTGGGAGGCCCAGTTCAGCCCATTCAGAGTCCCTAGAGTCCGCTGAGAGGCCCCGGATGCAGGCCCAAGGTGGAGGCCCTCCGCCGCTGGAAAGCCCGGACCTGAGGACGTGTGAGCCTCTCACCTGAGCCTCCTCGGCTCCCCGGGCTGGCCTGCTCTCCCTGCGCTTCTCAGATCCTGCTGCCTCTTCTTCTACTCACCTCCTGGATACTCAGCATACCTGGCCTGACCCCAGGGAGTCTCTGGAAGGTCCCCAAAGGCCTTCATGTGGCCAAAACCAATCACAGTTCCTGTCCTCTCCTCACTCGACCTGACAGCTAGCTCACTCCCTCAAGCCCAGGCCACCACACTCCCTCCTCCCTCCCAGGCCACGGCCCTCCTTTCCTCCAGGTGTTGGCAGTTTCTCAGTCTCTGATTTGGGGGCACTCCCCTTCAGTAAAACACGTTCCTTTGGTGATCTCATCTGCTCTTAGCTTGAAACACCTCCTGTGTGCTCAAGACTCCCAAGTTTCTATCTCTGGTCCTTCCCTGCTCTGAGCTCCAGACTCATATATCTAAATGCTGGCCTGATACCTCATCTTGGATGGCTTGTAGAATCTCGGGCCTGACATGGCCAAAGCGGAGCTTTGTCTCAGCAGCTTAAGCCAGAAGTCTCAAAAGCCAGGAACCCTCCCTTTCCCTAACCTTGAGCACCCAATCCATCAGCAAATCCAGCCACTACCTCCTCTAAAGTCTCTCATACCTGTCCACCCCTCCGCACCTACCTGATCCTGCCCCCCTACCTGGTGTTAAGAGGGACCTTTGAGAAATGCAAATCAGATTATTTAACTCCTAGGCTTTGAAACCCTCCAGTTATCCCTACAGCAATTTGAATAAATTCAGACTTCTTCCTGGGTGAAAGAAGTCGGCAGGAGTGGCCTGCCTACCATCTGACCTCATCCAGCAACTCCATCCCCTACTACAGGCCTCCGCTTTCCCCGCCTCCCGCCGCAGGGACTTTGTACTTGCTGCTCCCTCAGTGGGAGCTCCAGGTCCACCCCCTTCTCCAAAAGGCTGGTTTCTGGACTCTGGTGGAACTCAGTCCTTCCCCAGCTGCTCTGGCTACAACAGGTCCTGCCCCACCCCCATTACTTGCTACAGAAACACCTGGCTGTTTCCCTCTTATCATCCTGCTCATTCAGCCAGCAAGTATTTATTATGTGCAAAAGTATGAGCCGGTCACTGTTTTAGGCACTGGGAATCCAGGTGCTGAACGAACTGGACAAAAATCCTGACTTACATCACTCAATCCAGAATTACTTATTTGTTTCTCCATTCATTTATGGTTACCTGTCTTTCCTGCCAGAAGTAAGCTCTGCGTGGCCAAGGGCTATGTCTGTTGTATTTCTGCATCCTGAGGGGAGGGTCTGGCAAGGTGTAAGAGCTCAAGAAGTATTTATGAAATAAATATGGAGACGCAAAGAACAGGGCAGCAAAAGACTCAGATCTAGAAAGACACAAGAAGTCAAGAGTCAAGCCTTTGCTGCCTCCAAGGCAGATGCCTCTCACTGCCCTGTGGTCTCGGGTGAGCGTGAAGGCTTCTGTAACACCCCAGCCCTTTTGGGGGAGAGACTAGATGCACAGTGGCAGCTTCGGTTAACTGCTGGAGAAGAGGGACGACTGCAGGCCTGTGCAATCGGGGAAGGTTCCTTGAAAAGGTGAAACCTGAACAAGGCCAATCCCCATGCCCTCCTCACCCAAACCTAGAGAGAGGGAGGAAAACAAATCTGTGTTTTAGGGCTCTGATGTTCTTTGCTCTAGTAGAAAAACAGGAAAAAAACTTGCTCTAAAAAACTCTTTACTTTTTATTAGTGTCTGGATCAATATAAGTTTTAGGAGTAAAGCTTCTCTCCTGCAATACTAACCGCCAGAGAGAAAGCGGAGGATTCTTAAATCTGTCTCCAAGAGGCAGTGGCTGGGAGCCCCAGCGGTTTTGCCCTTCTCCTTACCTGCGCTGGGAGCCCCAGGCTAAGGGAACAGGAGCCCGAGGGCCCTCACTGGCTGCACAGCCTGGGGTCAAAGCCCCTTCCTCACAGCCCACCTTGCCAACCCCACCAGTTCCCTGGGCCTAAAGTTCCTTCCCCACTGCTTCGCCTGCCTGCTTCCACCTCCTCTGTCCAGTGCTCAGTGGGCTTCTCCCTACCTGGCTCCCGCATGACTTGATGCTTCAGGAGGACTGGTTCCCAGGAGAGAGAAGCCAGACCAGTAACCCCAGCCCCCACCTTCACTTTTCCTCCCAAGCCTCTGGGGAGAGTCTCCATTCCTTCTCCCAGGGCCAGTGAGGAACCTGGGCTGGTGTGGAAGGACCTGTTGGGCACCAATGGGGTCCCAGGACAGGTAGGGTCCTGGGGCAGGTGGAGTCCCAGGGCTGGGCCTCCTTAGAGAAACAGCCACCCCCACACCCTCCATCTCTGACCCACAGCCATCGAGGTCGCCTGCCCACTCATCAGCGAGTAAGTTTCCTGCATCCCTTTTACCCCTAGAGCCACCCACAGACCTTGGCAGTGGGGTAGGCCCCTGGGCTGACCCAGGTCTGCACACCAGGGGCCCTGGAGCCAGATCCGGCTTTCGAGGATGGCTGGGTCTCCACAGAGCAGCTCCTCTGGCCCAGCCCAGGATCTTTTTGAGGTTGTCACTGAGGAGTCCGAGGCCACAGAGACCCATTTCTGAGGATGGCGTGCACCCAGGTGCCTCTCCCAGCCAGATCAGGGGAGCTCTCAGCCCAGGCCAGCATCTAATAGGTGTGACCAGACAGGCTTCCCCTTCCTGCAAAGCACACACTGATTCTGTCTTCCAAGTTGAAATTTCAAAAATGACTTAAAAAAACACCACAGTGACAACATCTAGAGATTTCCAGGCCCTCCAAGGAACAAGTGGAAAATTATAGTCTTCCATACAGGTAACCACATGGCACAACCTCCAGGTCCAAGAAGTCTAGAAAGATACACTCCCAGCTATGAGCCAGTAGCCCTCCCAGGGCACCAGGCAGGATGCAGCCTGGGGACCAAGCTCCAGGTCCGATCCTGTCCGGGAAGCTGGAGGAGGCTTGCAGCGAGCTTCAGGTTCCTCCCCCAAACTGCAGGCTCTGCCCAGGGTCATATCCTGTCCGAGTCCCACCTCCGGGCCTTTGCACTTGCCATTCCCTCCCTTGGATGCTGGCTCTAGGCAAGGCTGGTTTCTCCTCATTCTGCTCTGAGATCAAAGTCATGCGGGTCCTAGGGGAGGCCATTCCTTACCACTCTAGCTAAAGGAGCAAATTCCACCCCTACTCCAAGTGATTACCCTGCTTCATTTTCCTCATAGAACTGATCTGAAACTTGCTTGGGCCCCCTTTTCCCACCGGGAGAAAGTCCGGGCTGCAAAAATAGGGCTTGTTCACCTGGTAGGCCTGGTAGACCTCCAGCCACGTGCCTGGCACAAAGTAGGCACTAACAGATGTCCTGAACGAATATACGTGTCTTTCTGGCTGGTCTGAGACAAGCTGGCAGAACCAGGGCAGGGGTAACCAAAAGACCAGGGCAAGCAGAAAGCACCTTTACCCTGCGCGGCTTGCAGAGCAGTCCAGGCCAGGCTCCGACGACCAAGTGGCTCACCGCCCCCTCTCCCACCCGCACCCCGGCTCCAGGCCAGGAGCGACCGGTGGCCGGGACATTCCGCAACCAGCTGCCCCCAGCTGCAACCGCTTTCCGCCCCCACTCACCACTGTGCTCCAGCCAAGGGCAGGGAAGAGGCCCGGCCCAACCCCGCCGCCCGCGGAGGCCCCGCTGGAGTTGGTCAGACTCAGAACAACAGCCCTGATCACCCCCACCCCCCAACTCCAGGACCAGCACCCTCCCTCCCCCGCACTTCCAGTCAGACATTTTTTAAATGCAAACAAAGACAGAGGGGCAGACAAGGTCACCCGGACAGAAGGGCCAAGGGTGAGCGGGGCTCCGACTCAGAACTAGCCAGCCAGGCAACCAGACAGCTCCCCTAGCTGGGAAGAACTGGATTCAAGTTCCCTCTCTGGGCGGTGTCTCCTACATCCTGGGCTGAGCCAGCAGGGCGGGGGGGGGGGGGGGTGGTGAAGTGCTGGATGGAAGAGACAAGGGGGTGAGCTAGGTGGACTGCCCGGGTTTGTGAATGCTACAAGATGGGCAGTTGGACCCATGAGCCCACATGCCACCCCACCTTTTGGTCTCGGGTGACACTGACACAGCCCTCATTGAACCAAAATCCCTCTGGGAAAGGCATACCCAGCTAACTCGACATTTTTGCCTGGGGTCACCCACTAGAGAAGCCACAGTTTTCCAAGCACTGAGCCTCTATCACACGCAGGGAATCATATCTACTTCCCTTATAGCCACCACCCAAAGGGGCTAATCAAAGCCTCCGCTAGGGTGGCTGCTGCATTAACTTTCTGATGCAATAGGATTATGGAATCCAATCCCTCCATGTAAATATGGATTAACAAGCCAGTGGGGGAACAGAGCCCCTGCCTGGGTTCCTGCCTACCCTGTGGCCTCTATATCTAGAGGCAATCACAAGCCCCCGTTCAGTCCTCGGTGGTTTCAGCCTGCTCCAGACTCTCAACAACTGAGCTCCTATTAAGTGCTGGCTCTCTGGGAGACTCTGGAACCCCCTTTCTTCAAGGAGCTTCCCACTTCCTGTGGTACAGGGGAGCCAGCAGCAAGGCTGTTGAGGAACACTTCCAGGCAATGCTTGCACATCCCCTTGGGAAGAGAGATGCTCACAACCTATGAGGGAGGAACTTTCTTGTGATCACAGCCCCCTTCTTTCTAGAAGCTATGTACAGGCTGGCGGCCCTCTGCGGCCTGCCCAGAACTGCCTCAGCCACAGGAGGGTGCTGCTACAACCCACCACCTCGGGACGAGTCTGCAGGACAGAAGCAAGCACAAGGACGGGAGAAGGAGGCCCCACAGAGAGTCAACCCTAGAATCTAGATATGCATGGATAAGTGCTTCTGAAGAGACCCTCACTGCACTTAGCTGATGGTGAGAAACAAACTTGGTATTAGACTGAGGGCTAGCTTTGGGTAGCAGTTTCAGTGTGCCCCAGCTGTTAATTTATGTGAGCGCATCTATGCTTTTGTGGTTTCATCATCACCAACAAATGACAAATGTGTCCCAGCACCTGCTATGTGCCAGGCCCAGTGCTAGGTATTTTACATACATTATCTCACTTAATCTTCCAAAAAGCCATCAGCTGTGGGAATTCACAGAGATGCTTTTACTACAATGGAGCTGAAGCACAGAGAGGTTGAAAATGCCACGCAAGGTCACACAGCTAGTTAGTGGCAGCTGTGATTCCAGTCCCCTCAACAATCTGGCCCTGGCCTATCTTTCTGGCCTGAGCTTCCAGTGCTCACCATTCCCTAGCCTCTGTTCCCTGTCCCCACCCCTCAAGCTCCGCATGCTCCATGTTCTGTGATTGGGCGGGGGCCAGGGGGTTCATGTATATCATCAGCCTGCAGCTTCCTAACTCCCTCCCTCCTCTCCACCTGCTCGAGAGCCCCCCAGCTCCAACCCCTCTCCCCTCCCATTAGGCCAGCCAGGCTCCTGCCCTCTGGCTACCTCCTTCCCCGACCCCCATCTGCCAGGCCCCCCACCAGCATCTTGTGGTAATGACTTCAGCTGGCAGGGAATCCTAGAACCTTTCCCCCACAGTGATGTTGACACATGTTCACTCAAAAAATGTAATGTTTCCATCAAAGCATTTAGGGTGAGTAAATTCCTCCCCATGTGACACCTCCTTGGAAAAACATAGAGTAAATTTACTCGAACAAGCAATGAGACATGGTCAGCACTTCTCTTTCTTGGTTGTCACGGTGCCAAGTCCCAGGTGAGCCCAGCGCGGTGTTCCAGGGAGTGAGTGCTATCAACAGGCGAGGGAGAGGGGAGGGGCATGGTGTATGAGGCCGTGACTGCGGCCCCACTGTACAGTGTGCTAGGTCAGTTTGTGGTCTGTCCCCAAGCCCCTCCCCAGAGACTTGAGTGCTACTCACTGTGCTCCCACCAGAGCCTAGCTTCTCTGTCTCTGACTGGGTCACCTACTGCCCAGGCCCCAGGTCCTGGCCCGCTCACCAGGGTGAGGCCCTGCCCTCACAGCCATCACCACACCAGACCTGTTACCCAAGTCACATAAGCCACCTAATTTCACCACAACCCTGAAAGGTCAGGAAGCCAAACCTCCCTTATCCACACCTCCCCAACCCCTGGAATCAGAGAAGGGGATGCAGTGAGGAGGCCCTGCTCCACCTCCCGGTTCCAACTCTGCCAAGAGGGGAGGTACAATGCCAGGCACTGTAACCTGGGGGCCCAGGGGTCAGCGATGGCTGGCTAGGTCCTAACTCATCCCAGCTGTGCCCTGGGCAGCAGGAGAAAACTGTGAAGCCAGAGCAGCTGCCTCAGGGAAGGCTCAGCCCTCCTCAGCAGAGAAGATGGAGGGGAGGCCCACAGACCACCTCCCTGTCCTCATTTCCCCACGTAAACAGACAGCAATCCTGCAATGAGACAGCAATTACAACCCCTCCCAGAATTCCCCAGAGCCCTGCTCTTAGAGATTCCCTGCTTCAACAGAGTGGAATGGAAGCGTCTGATCTGATTCCCTCTGTGTGTTTTGCAAGAGTCTGCTGCTGCCTTGCCTGACACTACTGGCCTCCTCTCTGTGACACGTGCCAGAGGGAGGCATCACAATTCCCATCTATGGGAAAACATCCAATCCGAGGCCACACAGCTAGGAAGGATACAGGCAGGTGAAAAAGACACACAGTTTCTGTCCCCAAGAAGCTGGCAGTCCAGTGAGGGTGGGATGCATGCAGACATGAGTGTCAATACAAGCATATTTGTCAGGCTGTGGGCCCAGAGGAAGCTGCAAAAGTACTCAGCACAGGGCTGGCCCATCAGAGTGAGGCGGGAAGCCCCATAAAAAGACCGGCAGGACCCCTAGGCAGGGCCGCTGCTCTCCTCTTAGCACCGTCCAGTTCCCTGGCCCAGAGGCTCTATCTTACTTTTTGCCTTTAAAGTGGCTAACTTACACTTAGAATTCTATTGGTTCCCTGAGGTCACTTCTGATTGATTACTTCCCTCACTCCTGATTGGTTATTACTCTCACTTCTGCTTGGTTATTACTCTCACTCCTGATTGGTCTATTTCTACAAAGCTTGCTCCTGGTTTGTCAACTTCTGTTGTACTTTATTTACAGATGATGTTGCAAAGTGTAAAACTAGCAGCCTATAAAAGTCCTGTGTAAACCTACAGATGGGGTCCAGAGCTTGAAGTGCTAACTCCCCTGGGCCTGCTGGCATGATAAACCTGAGTTCTCCAACTCTCCGAGTGCTGCTTGGTCTCTCGCCCAGATCCAGGCTGCTGTCACAACTGAGCTGTAACACATTTTTCTGCAACAAGAGGACCTATAATGACTGCAGGGACAACCGTTCCAGTTTGGGTGCAAAGTATAGGGAAAGGCTTCAAAGAGAGGAGGGTGTCCCAGCACATCCTCCTTTTGAGGTCTGGGTCCTCCACCAAGCTCTGTGCGTGGCACATCATGCAAGGGAATGAGTGTGGACAGACGGGTTAACGGGGGGCAGGCCCCTGGCACACTGAGTCACGTTTACATCATGACAGCCCAACCCCAGGGGGTGTGTCAAGACCTTGTACCTCATTTACAAGACGAGGAGACGGAAGTGCAGAGCGGTCAAGTACTCTGCTCCAAGTAACCTAGCCAGTAAAGTCCCTGTCGTGCCTGGCTCAAGGCCTGCCTTTCCAGCAAGCACTCAATTTCTCTGCGCCTTTGCTGGCTCATCAGTAGAAACTCCAGTGTCCACCGCAGGCTGGGGGCGGGCAGCCTGGGTTCATAGTGAGCACGTGATTCTGGACCCCACTCCGGCAGCCTGTGGGGTAAATGGGCAGAGGGGGCTCCTCTCCTTCAGAGTCAAGCCTGCCGAGGAATGGCCACCGATACAGAGTTCTAATTGGTGAGCCCAGCGGCACAGAGCCCAGCAACACAGCCGGCGGGTGATGTTGTTGCAGGGAAAACAGCTGAGCACAGCAACTATAGCCACTGACCCAATTCAGTTCCATTCTGTCTTCAAGAAAATAACTGAGTTTAAATGAATAGGTTTCCCATGTCCCCTCCGGCCTTGGGGAGGGTGGAAAAGGAGAGGGGGAGACAGGAACAGTTCCCTGGGCTCACTGTTGGTTATTTTTGAGTCATTAGGCCTGTGAAAGGTTTCTTTCTTGCCTTGGCGGACAGTGGGGGTTGGACATGGCTGGGAGGTGGTGAGGTGGAGTGAAAACCACACAAGGTGGACAATGAAGATAGAGGTTAAAGGCCTAGCTGACAACGTCTTACAGAGTGGTCCAGTGGGGCCACAGGCTCATCATCTATGGAATGGGAACACTATCTCCCCACCATACACCCCTCCCAGAATCACTGGAAAGACCTAATGCAGGCCAAGCAAACTCAGAGCCTTCCAGGGAGTAAAGGAGCCTGGGGTGAGCTGCAGAGGCCAGTTCTCTGTCCTGCAGGAATACAGACCCAGTGCTGCCAGGGCTGTTTTTTCAAGAAAAGCCAAAAATCCAGATTTTTCTGGTGAATGTTGAAGGTGAATGTTTTAGGACTGCTTAAATATCAGGAACAGATTATTAAAAAAAACACCTTTCTGCCCTACCAGACCTAATGAAACCAGCCTGTGGGCCATGAGCCACCCATGTGCAACCTCCGACTTAGTGACAACGCATGCAACGCCATTTAGGACGTGCTGGTGTCCTCCTCCCTGGTTATTGCTTCATAGTTTTCTTTGACCGTGAGGCCAAGCCCATCCCTACTTCAAGAGGCTAGAGACACCCTCCTGTCCTCAAGATCTCAGGGGAGGAAGGAGGGGCTCCCCCTCCACACACACACTCTGTGGGCAGGTGGGTGGGGATGTGGGGCTGGTTTTACCCTAGAAATTAGGGGTCCTGGGCTCGCCTCCTGCATCACCCTCAACAACCTATTAGAGTCTCAGCTTCCTCTTTGGCAGAAAGGGAGTTTTTCTGTGATGGCCAAATAAGACAGGGAAATCTTCGAGATAAAGAGCAAACATGTCAAGTCTCCCCCAGAGCAGAAGGAGCACGAAAGTTAGCAAGACCTTGGGTCTTTTTCCCAACTGCCAGCTCACGGCTGCGTGAGCCCAGGGAAGTTACCTAACCTCTCTGTATACAGGAGATAAGAATCTCTGGCACACAAAGCTGCTGTGAAGATTAAATGAGATGATGACAGTCAAGTGCCTAGTAGGATGCCTGGCACATAGCAAGGGATCAAAAAAATGACTTGCATTATTATTACTGTTCTTGTTATCTTTAGAGAAAAGCATGCCAGAGAATTCTGACTGGGTGATTACAAGAATGTAGCACAGCCTGGCAAACCTGTTGTTAACAGATGAGGCCACCTATAATTAATACAATCATTACGTGTGCAAATGGTGCGGCTAAGATGCTGGAGAAGGATGTTCTTTGAAGTGTGCTCAAATGACCCCCTCCCCTGGCCGCCCTCCCTCCCCAAATCTTGTTTACACTATTAATTTCATTAGCAAACTTTTCTTTTCATAAAGCAAGACAGAATTTCAAACTAGTATATATTCCAGTCAAAGGCGTTTAAAATCACTTGATGCCTGCTGCCCACTGCAGGGGGCTCTCTGCGGAGGCCCGCGCCCCACCTGAATTGTTTGGGGGGCCCATCCTCATGCTCTTCGGTCAGCCGCAGGCCCGAGGCTGCCACTTACTATCTCTGGGCCTCTTTTCCCGGTAGTGCAGGCTGAAGACCTCCACTAACTGGCTCCCCTCTGATACCTGGATCTGGGAAGGGGTGAGGGGCGGGGGTGTGTGTCTGGCACGGAGCAGGCACTGTCCGCGGAGAGAAGAGGTTCACAGCAGCTTTAATGTTGCTGCTGAGTTCCCTCAGGGCCAGGACATACCACATCAGGCATATCATCGTCCCCATTTTACAGCTGAGAAAACCCAGTCCCAAAGAGAAACTGAGGGAGTAATTTGCTCAAAGTCACATAAATATTAAGTTGCAGAACTGACTTCAAACTTGGGTCAGGTCAGTCTACCACCCTGGAGTCCACTCCTCTGGCTCTGCCCTCAAACTGCACTCAGCACAGGCCTCTCTACCTGGAGAGGACAGAGGAAGTTAATAATCCAAAAGTGATCACAGCACCTTTGTGCTGGGAGGGATCAGCAGAGACTGACCGAGGTTCTGAGCTAAAGCAGCTGAGGTTCGGCGGTCCTGTAATTTGCCCGCAGCCCCACAGGCAGGAAGGAGAAGAGCCTACAACCCAGAGCCTCTTGCCCCCGATGCTGCTTTTACATTTACGTCTTGAAACACGAGACAATTCAACAGTCCTCCTCCCCCTTGGTAGTTGGGTCAGTATAACCATCCCTGCATCCCCTGGGCCCAACACAGACCCAAGACAAAGGATGCTGAGGAAATCTTTGCTGAGCTGAACTATTCTCTTACCAAAAAAGACAATGCTGAACAGCTGGAACAGTAAGGCCCGTGAAGGAAGATGGGTGGTGTTCAAGGTTATGGGAGATCGGACCATCCTCCGTGGGAGGACATGGCCATCCTCAGCTTGGGAAGGGCCCCTTTCAGAGCATTTCCCTGCTGGGTGTCTGTTCAAGAAGCGGCAGTTAGCTGACTCTCAGTATTGGAAGAAATGACACAGAAGTCTTTAACAGATATGTTAGCCCCTTGCCTGTCCCCTGCCGGCTCTGACCCTTCCTCACTCCTTCCTTGGCCCTTGAAATTGAGGCTGGGAGAGATGTGTGATTTGCCTGAGCTCTGAAGACTGGGACTTACACTTCTTTGCTCCTTCAACAAGGCTCTCCCGTCACCCCTCCACACTAGCCAGCTCTCCCACCCCTGCTCCCCAACAACTCCCCACCTCTGGCCCTTAGAAACCTAAGGGAGCCTTGACAATGTTGGTGAGCATGACTGCCCTCTGCCCCTACCACCACAGCCACTCTGTCTGCCCAGCTAAGCAGACAGGGTACCTCCTGTGTGTGGACACTCTGCCAGGCTCTTTCCCCTTTAAATTCAAATAATCCTCACAAATATCCCAGGAAGCAGGTACAATGGGATGGAAAATGAAGTTGGACAGGTTAAGTAAGCTGCTCCAGGCTGTGGAGCTGGGAAGTGGTGGATGCAGGGCAGGTGGGCTCACTCAGGGGCTGCTCCGTGCTGGGACCCAGGGAACTCCCTGGTGGGGGTCCCCTACCTCCACGTCCTGGTCATGACTGTGACACAATGTGTCACCTACCCCTCAGCACTGTATCCGGCCAGGGGTCACTCAGCCCATCCCCCCGCCTCCAGACAAGGCTTCCATCAGCCTGGAGTAGGGATGTGCTTTCAGGACTGAGGCTCAGGGGCCGTCCAGAGCTGCCCAAGCCCAGACAAACCATCTTTCAGAGACCACCCTAAATCCCTATCCCCACCACCTCCCACAACCGCTTGTCCCTAGTCCAGCAGCCTCCAGGGCTGGGGAATGGAGCTCCTGGCAGCATGGGGGAGGGGCAGAGAGGAGACCCGTTCCCTGGAGGATGAAGGGAAAACAGGGCCGGGCTCTCAATTGCCAGCTTCTTCTTCCTCCTCCCAGACCCACCTCCCGTGGGCAGGGAGCTGTTTTGAAACCACTGCTCAGACCCTCTTAAAAATCCTTCCCACTCCCAGTCACCTTCAGGATCAAGTCCTCCCTTCCCACTGCCCTTTACTCTGTCCCTTGCCACTCCCCAGGCCAACACACAGCACATGTACACAGCAACACAGCCACCAGGCCTACCAGCAAGCCCCGTCCCTCCTCTCCAAGGGGAAACTTCCACCAGCCATCACCTTCACTCTGCGGCCCAACCACCAGCCCTGTGGAGCTGTCCTTGAGCCCCAGTGGAGTCCTCGCTCCCTTCCCTGTCCACCCACAGCCCCTCTAGTGTAGAGCCCACTGACCCATCTGCCTCCTTTGGCCAGTAGGAGCCCTTGAGGGCAGAGACTGGGTGTGACCACCCCTAGCCCACAACACAGCATGTGCCCTGGCTGGCTACAGTTTGCTGCACTGGGCTTGCCAGGGTCAATGAGCCCAGATCTAAGGCTAACCTCCAGAAGGGGAGTCTCTTGGAGGCAGACCTGACTGTAAGCCCCCCCGACCAGGTCAGGTTAGGGTCTGCCAACTGGCTCTCCCAACCCAGCTCATTAAGGGAACATGGATGGTGCCAGGCCCAGTCTTTCTATGGATGCCTGACAATGGCTGTGTCGAGAAACAGGAGATGAAGTCATCGCTCCCAGAAATAGGCTGATTAAGATGTGACGACAACGCAAACAGCGAGGCTGGACAGACACACACACTCGCTCTGTCTCCCCATGTGCTTCTCCACCCCGGGAAGTCAGGCCAGTCCTGAGCTCCTCTGGGAAGCGGAGATCATGCCAGGAACAGAGCCAGGGCAGGGAGCTTGGACACAGGTGACAGAGACGGCCTCAGGAGCAGGGGTGCCCAGGGGCTCTCTCCTTGGGGCTCCCTGTCCTGACCTGCGCTGAGGTCCCCGCCCCAGCGGCCCTCTCAGACCCCTCCAGTTTGTTTTCTCACTTTCTCCTTGGCCCACCTTCATCCCTTCCTGGGGTCTAATCCCACCTGCTCCCCGCTTTCAGCCCCCTCACACTTCTGTCCTCCCCTGCAGGGCAAGCCTGCCTAGATTCCAGGAAGGTGGGAGCTGCTACTGGCTGAGACAGGGCTCTGGGGTACAGACACTGGGCTCAGAGCTCGGCTCTGTCTTGCTGCAGCTAGGTGACCATGAGCGAGTCAATCCATCTCTCTGAGCTTACCTTCCTCATCTGTGAAGTGCAGATAGCAACGTGCCTATGTCATGGGGTGAGACTAAATGAAATATGTTGATTTGTTCATTCACCAACCTTGTATCAGACCCTGTTATGGGGGCTGGAGACACATCAGGGAACAAGACACCAACTGCCTGCTCCCCTGGGGCCTAGAGTCCAGTGTGGGAGAAGTGCGCATGCCTGTATGGTAGTGGCAGCTGAACTCAGGTGCTAAAAGGGAACCCGCAGCAGGGCCCTGGCTTGAGGGGATGAGAAGGCTGGGTTTGACAATGTTTTTGGATGAAGCGTGGAGGGAGGTCACAGAAATCTGGGTGAAGAGTGACCCAGGAAGAGGGAACAAGGGCCAAGGTCCGGGACTGGGGCGCTGCAGGCGTGAGGGACAGGGACAAGTAGGGTAGGTAAAATCAGCAAGGTCGGCAGGAGCTGCTCATGCAGGGTCCACAGAAGGGACGAGACGCCACTGGGTGGTGTGCTGTTTGAAGCCTGCTTCAGCCACTGGCAGAGAACGGACCAAAGGGGAGCAGAGCCGGAGTCGGAGACCAGCCTGGGGGTCGGCTGCAGGGTCTGGGTGAGAGGTGCCAGCGGCCTGGATGCGATGGCACTGGTGGTGGTATGGGAGGCACTCGGCACGTGCCTGGCACAAAGTGAATCCTCAGTACTCGTTCTCCTTGTCCCTGTCCTCGTCACCCTCGACATCCTCATCACCCCTAACACTGGCCAGGACTCTGCTGGTCCCAAAGCTGAAAGGCTGTCAGGCAGACCTCAGACGAGCCCTGTGAGGTGGGCAGGGCTCCTCACCCTATTTTACAGATGACCAAGTTCCTTGCTCAAGGTCTCCAGAGCAGCAGCAGGCCGGGCCAGCACTCAGCTGAGCAGGCATATCTCCTCCACGTGTCCCCCAGCCCTGCCCAGGGCCCCGTCCTCCACCAGCTCTGTGTCCCAATCCACACGGGGCCTCCACCAGGGAAAACATTCGACTCCCAACAGCAGCAGCGCCAGTGAGGCATGTCACAGACTTCTGAGTGCTTTTCTATCTTCTCTCTCACTCGCCGAGAGGGAGGTACTCCAGGCCCCACTACACAAGAGAAGTGCCCTCGAATCTCCATTTAGGAGTTTTCCTAAGCTAGGCAAGTACTCCACCCTAGGCCTGGCTGCCCCCACTCCTGCCACCCCCGTTTAGCAACCTGCTGAAGAATAAATTAAATGCCAGAGCTCAGCTAACCCATTCTTGCCAAAAGAGAGCACTGTGTATCTGTTGCTGTGGGCATGGGAACCTGGCATGGAGACTCTGGGGTGGTGTTTCTCAGAGTAGGCTACTGGGTAAAAACACAAAGCCCTAAACCCCGTTCCAGACTTGGGAAGTCAGAATATCTGAGGGAGTGCCACGCACCCAGCCTTTATTAATAGGCACTACAGGTAACTGACATGCATGCCAGTTTCAGAGCTTGCTACTCAGGAGGTGGTGTGCAGACCAGCACTAATCGTGCCACCAGGGACTAGAAATGAGAAGTCTTTCCCGCCCATTTGACCTACTGAATCAGGATCTGCATTCAAACAAGATGCCTAGGTAATCCAGTCCCTTAAAGTGGGGGAAGCCTTACTCTTGATCATTAGTTCCCTGGTTGGTTGTACACTGGAGTCACCCAGGTCACTTAAACACATGACTGTGGTCTGGGTTCTGCCCCCTGGAGATCCTGACTTAACTGGTCTGGAGGGTGACCTGAGCATACAAATTTTTTAAAGTTCCCCAGGTGATTCTAATGTGTAGCCAAGATGGAGGACCACTGCTTTTAGGTGGTGACCAAGATGCATCCTAGCAGAAGGAAGTCGGTGTGTTGAATGGATTTTGAAACTCATAGAAGGGACAATAATCTGAAGACAGAGTTCTTTGGATTGAAGAAGCAGGACCACAGAGAGGAAGAAAAGTATATCTATTTTTAAGTTCCAGAAAAGGCTGGTTTGGAAAACCACGAAACAGGCCATGGAGGAGGAGAACATAGATCTTACTTCAGCATGCCACCCAGTAACCTTTGGTAGGAAAAGAGGGCTTCTGCTACTTCTCAAGCCAAACCCAAGAAGACTTCAACCCTCTTACATGCTGGAGTAAGAGACATCTAGGTGGAAAATAAACAATAGCTAGAGGAATAATCTAGGATATGTCCAAAGGCAATCTTAGAAACTGAAAGGCCCCAATCTGTGAGTATTTGAGTCCCAACCGTGGCATAGAAGTGCTTGCTGAGAGTGAACCGGAAGAAAGCAAATCAGGACAAGGAAGACCCAGACACATGGAACTTCTGGGTAGTGGCCACTAAGTGGACCACTGAATTAAGCACAGAAGCTCAAGCATCACGTCAAAGACCATGAGATACTGAGCTATTCTTCAGCCAGAGGCCAATAACTACGGATGATGCTCTTGGACCAGGTGCCCCTTTCTCCACCCCTGGACAACAGGCACCCCCTTCACTATTCCATTCCTTGGGAGAGTGGCCACAGAGGGAGGAAAGAGAGAGTCTTGATGAATACTTACCCAAATGACATTAAGTCTGAATCTAGAAGTGACTGCAAATATTAAGGTTTTCCACCATCATGGAAATGGAGGCTTTGAGAGTTACATGGAATTCACTTATAGAAAAATGAGGAAGGTTCCGTGTCTAATTCCTGTATTATGCATGCAAATTTCAAATTGGCTACACTAGCTAACAGAATCTGGTCACCTGCCTATAAGGCAGTTTTCCTCTCATTAGCCTCCTGGGGACTTGGTGTCAAGATAGAAAGCCTTCTTTGAATGGCACTCTTTCACAAGAAGATGGGATCAGGGAAAATATTGCAAGATTATGAAGCTCAAGACATCTATATTTGAGAGGCAGAACTGGGACCAGAACTCAGGTCTACTGAGTATGATGTCCAGACGAATTCTGAAAGCCTCAAGACTATCTTGAGAAGGGGTGATGGAAAAATTCAACTAAGTGGCATTAACAGTCCTACCTTAGTAAAGAGCATTTACTTTACATACAGATGGATATACTGCATTAATGTCATTGGTTACTGTAAATTGAATCAGCCTCAGTGCATAAAGCTGTTGACTAGTGAATGGCCTCACATGACTTTTCTCTGATTGTCAAGAAGGGATGAACAAGAGGTAATTAAGAGGTGACTAATTACTGACATTGCAATTACTTTAGCTTCTCCTTGTCTTACTTCTTTACCCAACTCCCTGGAGGGAACATTCCTTGAGAGAACAGTTGTTTCACATTCCTCTTCTTCCTGGCCCTTATTTAGAAGTCTTCAAAGGAAGTTGATAGACTGGCTATGTGATCCATACAGTCTCTATTTCCTTTCCCTTGTGGAAGGCATGGCCATTCTCTGTCAAGTTCCCTGGTACTAAGGGAAGACTATGATGAATGTAAGGAATAGTACTAACTTTCTAAAATAACTGTTTCTCTAAAATTGCAACCCAGGATTTGAATGGTGACTAATGATTTCATTAATTATCCTGCCATATTTGGGGAAGAAATCATAGGGGATTTCATTTTGGGGTTATTTAAAATAGAATAGATTATGTATGAGACACCCCCCCTCAAAAAAAGCCTAATCATCATTGATTAGGTTAGTATAATATAACCTAAGACAATTAATTTAACTAGATGCCCTTGAAAATGCCACAGGTAGAACACACTCCTATACAACATAATACTAAAACTGCTTTGAGCCCACTGCAATGTCTATGTGAGTGCCATGAAAAACTTCTGGCAAATTTATAAGAATAAACTGCAGTAACCTTTTTGCCTAATTCCAGAGGGGAAGAGAGTTGAAGGATTGAAATTAGTCATGTATATTTAGTCAGTTAGTTTACTGAATGCTCCCCCAAACCAGAAAAAAAAAAGCTTTACATATGGAAAATACTCAATTAGGGAACGGGTGATGGAGGAGACAAAGTTTCAATAAATAGTTGAAGCTGTCAGTTAACTACTAATGATTTGTAAGTATTTATTGAAACCATCTTATAAATAACCAACATAAAAGTGAAAACTGAACCACAAAACCAAGAAGTCTAATGTTCTTTGCTAAAATCCCTGATTACTGAAACAATCCTTTAAAACAGCACTGCGTGCATAAAACATGAATTACCTCACTGTGCTTTACGGATTTCTACTGAACTCTCTACATGAATTAGGCGATCAAGAATAGTCTATGATCTATATCATGGACCCGTTCTTTTTGCTTCACTTTAAAAAACGTCAACCTATCTTTGGAAAACCCCCAAATGTGGCTGGAAAATATTTATGCTCCAAAACCATGAGCTTTATGACACAAATGTTGAGGTGCAGAAGTTAATTCATAGGCACTATGTGCTCAAAAGGGAATTACAGGGTTAAAATAAACTGCTCTAAAAGGGATATGATGCAAGCTGTCTTTGTCAGTGGAGAACACATTACTGAGGGGTTTCAAATAAAAACTTTTGTTGCCCAATTGATAAGTTTTATATCCAGTGCAGTTTTTAAAAAGCCACCTTGCTTCTTTTAACATCATTTCTTGACAGGAAAGGGAATATTTGTTTTGTCTGTCTTCAAAGTCTCATGAAAGTTGCTCCGGAATCTTACCCAAAGAATCTATGCCACGTTTAAGCTTGACTGTAGCCTGGACAAGAGAACTGCTTACACATGATGCATTTTCCAGAGAATGGCTCCTTCCAGGAAGTGGACTCTCTCATGGGAAAAGAAAGCAAACCTTACCTGGGTAATCATTCTTGTCTATGTCTGAATCACCTCTTAAAGTAAAGCCAAATCCAGAAGGGACAGCCTGTGAGGCCCAGACTCCTTGAAGAATCTGGGAAGCCTTGACGTTTAAGCCATTCTTGTTCCCGTTGTAAATGAGCACGTTGCCTCTCTGATCCTTGCCTGCAAAGGGTGCACCAATGGCAACATCTACAAACAGAGACATATAAACATTTTTTTTAAATAAAGAAGAATGTTTTAGACATAGAATGCAGTATAATCAAAGAGCAGTACCATGCAGCCCAAAAAGCTTATTAAGTTTTCCATGAAAATCTGTAGTGCTGCAGCAAGAGTCAATTATTTGCCATCTTTTATCCATTCAAGAAATATTTACCAAGGGCCTACTCTGTCTTGGGTACAGTGAGTACAACAATGAACCTGACACTGCTTTTAGAAAGTTTATATTCTAGAGCAGGTCATGGACAACTTGAATAAAGAAAAAGTCAAGAAGATAGAAAGCAACAAATGCTACATAGAGAATCTTAAAAATATTGATACAGTGCAGTGACTGGATTGTGATTTTAGATTCCATGGTCAGACAAGGTGTCTCTAAGGCCCATCTTGAAACTGAAATCTGGGAACATGATGGAACCAACCAGGTGGAATCAGAGGGGCAAGTGTTTCCAGCAGAAGGAGTTACTGTGCAAAGGCCCAAAGATGGAGGGAGCCTGGCAGTCAGAGGGTGGTCTACATGGGAACCTAGTGAGTGACAAGGAGGAAGAGCTGGGACAGACCACCAGGCTGGTAGACCAGATGAGGCTCCTCTGCAGTGTACGTTAGAGATTCTTGTTAAAAGAAATAACCTTCTCCATGGTGTTGCAAATGGCATTATTTTAATTATTTTATGGCTGAAAAATAAATTTAAATCACTTTATAGATTTTTTCATGTAAAGGAAAAAAGAAAAGAAATAACCTCTTTCACAAAGATTATATCCTTGAATGATGATGTCACCCATGATATAGGCAACACCCATTTCACAGCTAAGGACTCTGGGAAACCAAACAGCGCTCTTATGTCTGACTCCTACTTAAACACAGCACTGAATGCAAACCACCTTCCAAATATTGTGCTCACCAGGATTGTTCTAAATAATACACATAACTACTGAAATTTACATGAAAAAGAGCACCAGAAACACAATACCCAAACAGCCCCACACCGCATACCGCAGCATGTGTCCTCATTTTGTTTTTCATCTGTTTGTAAGCCTGATAAGACTGTATAAATTGTGAACCAATTTTCACGACATAAAAGGATCATAAATCCACTTTCACTTAACAGGTAAGGATGAACGGCCTAAAAACTCATACTGTTGTAGAAAATAAAGATATGGTCATCTGGTAGGTAGAAAGGGGCACCTTCTTCACATCTGAGTCAGTGAGCTTACATGTGACTCTCAATTGAATCCCATTTGGGCATTATTTTACCTACTTGATACTCAAGGACACCAAGGCTCCAAGAAGTAGAACCCATTTTAAATCATTAGAAATGTTTCTCTTAGCTCTTAAAAACAGCATTAACGGTTCAGGAGAAAGTAAAAATAGAAGAAAAGAGGATGAAAAAGATGACTCCACAGATAACTTAGCATCATTTATTTCCTTTGGGGCTCAGGAATAGGGCAGTTTTTGAAAGCAACAAATCAGATAAAGATGAAATTGTCTTTAAAAAATTTCCCTGGAACCATAAGCCTTTAATGTGCATTCATGTTTTATGGTACTTTAAAAATTACTAACCATACATTGCTGAGACATAGTTTGTTTCAAAGAAATCATACAAAGTATAAAGTATGTGCTCCTTGCCAAAGGTACTAATGAATACTTTGATTTGATAGGAATACTCCTTAAGCTATTTTATTGGTGCTAATTCTTATTACTCCTTCAAACTTCAAGACACTCACTATACCCAGCTTCTTAATTTAAAGGTCCTAAAAAGTGTATGCAAAATTTTGTGTGAGCTGGCATATACCTTCTGAGGAGAGGCACTTAGAAGGCATTCATTAATTCTTACCTTACAGAACCACAATCCTAAACTAAGAACTTAATACTACTTTATGACAATGAAGGTAGTTTTAAGGTGAAGTTTATAGACCAATTAAAATTCAGCATAACTCATACATAACCCATTTGGATTACTCAGAAGGCAATATATTTACTAATATATCAACATATATTTATTTGTTTTGACCCTGTTCATATAGAAGAATCTCTGGTTCTCTTCAAGTCAGTAATCCAAACATCAGTTTTAAAAATAATTGTTGCTTTATTCAGAGCTGTTATGGGACACCCTAAATCAATGGAGAAAATTTCCATGTAACATCTATGTTTGCCAAAACTAAATAAAGTTTAAACTGTCCTAGGATTTTTGGATAGTTTATTAAGGACCAATCATAAGAGCTGTACCACACACACCATTGTGAAGTCTGTTGTTTCTTTCATGTCACAGTAACATAAAATTGTGGCACATGAGTAATTTCCATGCATTGGTGTAAATTACCATTGTATCCATCTTGGTTCAGGTCTCCTAAGTGTGCCACAGCACTACCAAATCTCCCGAAAATCTCAGTGCCTGTGAGGACCTGTGGGTCCCTGAAGACGAGTTCGCTCTCTTGCAAATACAGGTAAACTTGCCCTACTTCTCTAGGGTTGCTCTCAAATTCTCGTTCCATAAAGAGAGGTGCCCCAATCAATATGTCATCCATCCTGCAGGGAACAAAGAGAGAAGTCAGCATGCTGGCAGACATGAGATCATTTTCAGTAGATTTCTAATCAACTAGATTAGTGCATTTCCATTGGCATTTTTCATTTTCCAAGGGACATTTTTAATCGTCATTATTTCTTTCACTGCTTTGTTATGTCTAAGGAATAGAATGCCGTAAGAAAATAAGAGTTGTTAAACCGTCACATTGAATTTTTTAGCTATGTTAAAAAATAACTAGTTTAAGAAAACCACAGATATTGCATCCTTTTTGGCTTTTTAATGATTTTCCACAAAATGTAGTCATACAAGTAAAACATATCAAAAAGACCTAAATATGCTTTTCTAAATGTAGATGAGAGCTTGTCTACAATTTATACAACTGTGCATTTATATTATGAAGTTTTCTTGCAGTAATAAGGTTTAACATAAATTTTGTCTTCCTCTTGTTACCTCCGTTTAAATAAAACAGAGGCCAGAGAAGGTTACTGTACCGACTAGAAAGATAGAAAACAACACTTTCCTCCCAAATGCAGATTTATAGTTTTTCTTTGTAAATATAGATAGATATTATAGCAGGAAACTGGTAGATAATTTTTCAGGTTGAAAAAAATTCAAGAAAGAGATAGCAAGCGGATTGCTACATTTAGGTAAAACATTCCCTTAGAAATGTTCCAAATGCATTTACTTGCCATGCTTCTGTGCTCTAGGCCAAAAGGAGAGCAGAGATTGGGGCTGTTCCAAGTCTCTGGCTTTCCCTGGGAGGAATCGCATTGCCTCTCTTTCTTTTATTATTATTGTCAGTATGAAGAGGCATTTGTTAAATACCTAATTGTGTGTGCTGCTGCCTTGTAGTTCAAAGGCGTCTAAAACCACCGGTTCTTTAGTGCAGAGATTGAGCTGGGCCATTTGCTCATTCTCTAAAGAAAGAACAAAGCCATATAATTGGTCCCTGAGGGTATGAACAGGACATGGGACTGACATATTGACTCACTCCATTTCTCACTGCCAACACTGCAGAGTTCTAGAAATGCAAAAATATTTGACCTGTCATTGTAAAAGATTAGTACATCCATGGAATCTTTGGATTCTTGGAGAATTATGACAGCACTGATTTATCTTCTTAGAAGTGTATTTCCCTAGATATTTAAGTGTAAGTCTTCTAAAATGTTCTAAATGCCAAAAAAGGAGACAGACATTTGTTCTTAATTAATAATTGTGTTCTCATGAAGTTGAGAGACAGTAATCTTGGATTCATTTGGTTCAATGTGCCTTGTAGAATATTTTGCATTTAGTGTCAATATTAATTTATATTAGCAACACCACTTAAGAGACACAGTATATATTGTTGTTTAGGCTGGTGTTTTTACATCCTCATTTGCAACTCATTAGTGGATTGTGAAATCAGTGTAATGGATCTTGATGAGCAATTTTAAAACACAAAATAGAATACAATAGAAAACATCACAGTTAATGTGTTACACATAATAAGGGTAAATATTGTTCCACGAACTGTTTCAGTTGTGTGTAGTGGGTTGCAGTATCAAACGTATTTCTGATTATGAATCCACAAGGCCAAAAAATCATCAGAAAGCCACTGCAGTAGGCTATGTGTGCTATTACACTATTTCAAAGTGTATTTATCACAACCTTTTTTTGAATATACCCAATTCAAATTTAAAGTTTAACAATATTAGTAAAGATGTTTAACACTGACATCCTGAAAAAGTAGTTGTGTTAGCAGGCTGGATGCCATTCTAAGAATATGTAACATATATAAAATATATATTATATATATTTAATCTCAAAAAAGAACAATGATGAATAAATAATATTAATGAGGTTGTTACTAAAAACCATCTTCTCTGGGTCATGTTGGTGGTTTGGATGAGATCTAAGTTATTATGTAAAAGCATTTTATAAAAGTAGAATATATACACTAAATTTCATCGTATCTGAAATGTCTAATGTTTAAGCAGTTTTCTTTAAATTTCTGTGTAGCATTCACACAGGTTTTATTTGTATTTCTTTTTTATGCCTAAACCCACTCTAATAATATAATACAACACAAAGTGCAACTTCTCATCCTTCATGTGCTCTTTGAGATAAAACATTATAAATATTTTCCTGAAAAGCAAAGCATAAATATAGGGATAGAAAGAGAGGGAGGATAAGGGAACCCATCTATGAGAATTCATTATGAAGAATCTGAATTCAAGTTTTCTGCAGCCAAACGGTGTTTCATATGTTATATGTAATAATTGTTATATGTAATAATTAACACATAAATTTCATGTTTCTTTTTTCCCAGTAGTCCATTTTGCATGTTAATGCCTTGAACTGATTTTCAGAATGTAGTTATTTATTAAGAGAATACAGGTTAGAAAACTGTATAGTAGAATTGATATCTCATCAATTTAATTATTTTTATGATAGCGAGAATTAACATAGCTTGTCATTTATGTTACTAAAATCAGTTTAATTTGCAACTTATGTTTTGGTTTTCTAGATTTTCTACTTAACTGAATCATTAATGATCTCTCCTCTATGAGCAAACACACTTGGATTAAATCTAGCACCAAAACTTAGTTACCCAAAGCTGCTTCTTTTCAAATAAATTTTCTCTGAAATGCTCTCAAGTTAACTAACTGCTAAGAATCTCTTTTAGTTCCTTTTGGCCCTGCAGTGGCTAGAAACAATCCAGTGAATTAAACTGTAATTCTGTAAATTTGTGAAATAGTATTAATACTATAAAGTCCAAAAAGCTGTAAGAAAATAAAAAACAGATTTTCTTGCTTAGGTCCAAGAGGAAAATACTATCTCCCTTTGTTGTTAATTTTGTCCAGAATTTCGTAACAGTGTTTATATTGAAAGACTCTGTAGCTTTGGCTATTTTTAAGATTAACTGGTTAAGTTAATTTCACCAGCTTGTTTATAGTTTCAAAACAGGCACAGGCTTGACAATATCATCCGCAACCAGCGTTCTGGCAACTGTTTGTTCTAAATTTTGGAGCCCACTCCTAACACCTGGACATCTTTTCTGATTATAAAAAAAAACCCACTGGGGACATTCCCACCAGCTTATTTATTTTGTTGCAATACTTAATGACATTGTCTTTTTTTTCCCCTGATGTTGAGTTTTGGAGCATCTGTAGGGATTTTGCTTTTGTTGCATGGCGGATGCAGAGGATGACACACCCTGTCGAAGGATGCTCACTAGGTAGCCTTGTGCACAGCATTACTTAATTATTTCTCTGATGGAGAAAGGAAAGTCTGGTTCAATCCCACAGAACTTGGAAGTCTTAACTTCTGAACCACAAACTAGCTGAGTGATGCTCTTCATCCTATTCTGAGTAACTGCACAACATCCACTTAGGGCCAGGGCTTAAAAGGAAACAGTCAGGCTATTTTTTTTTTTTTTAAGGATATTGAGAAATGAGAAATTGGGTAAAGAATGGGAATTAAATCTCAATTCTAGGATGGAACTCTGCTGGGTGATTAATGCTCATGTATAATTCCTTCATCACTGATAAATGCTGGAAAAGCTAGAAAGGGCTTTGTGAATTAAAATCATAGGAGTTACAGACTCTGTAAAATTATTTATGAGTTAAACTAATGACTAGGTAAAATGCAGAAGACTAGTATGGCTATTTTTAATATAATCAAACAAACTGACTTTCCTTATATGCCATGCTGCTAAAAACCATTCATAATGGAATTTTTTAATCAGTCAGTTGTTTTTAGCAACACTAAAGACAATCTTAAAGTTCTTTGGGTGAAAATAAGTGAAATTATGCTCTTATATTTGTATAAAATGAAAGTCTGACCTCATCTATAAAAATAATGAAAACTAATAAAATGCACATTTAATAAACAGATTCTCATCAACAGCTAAAACAGAGCAAAAACTTAAACACACGTTACTCTTCTATCACAACCCTTATTAAGTCATTGAAATCTATATGTATTCTGTACATATGTGTATATGTATACCTATATACACATGTATATATACAGATAATATATATGTTTTTATTTATATGTCATCAGATATAGATAGATCTATATCTGTATATATATGTGGAATCTAAAATGAAAATTCAGAGAAGCAGAGTGTGGTGCTTACCGGGGTGGATATGTCAGGGAAATAGGGAGATATTGGTCAAAGGGTACAAAGTTGCAGCTAGGCAGGATGCATACGTTCTAGGGATGCAGCATACAGCACAGTGGCTACAGTTAATAATACTGTATTACATACTGGAAATTTGCTAAAAGAATAGATTTTGGGTGCTCTTACTGTGCACGCACACATACACATATATGCACACAAAAGGTTACTATGAGACAGATGGACCACATGGTTGGATGGTTGGATGAATATAAATGAATCACACAGATGGGTATGTTCATGTGATTGAACGTAGTGATCATTTCACTATATATATGTACACCAAAACATACTTTAAGCCTTAAATATATACAATTTTTATTTTAAAATATTTAAAAGGTTACTGAATTTCTTCAGTGACAAGTATACTAATTTATCCTGGTTTCCCAATTTTTAAAAGTAAGTATAAAAACACAAAAAAAAGTAAGTGAGAGGCACATTAGTCATTTTACTCACTTACTAGGTTGAAAATTCCTAATCCTTACAGATTATAAACCCTTGAAGACTGAGATTATATATATATAATATTATATATATATATATATATTTCCTACTAGGTGTTTTTTAGAGCTTTGTAAAGAGCTCTCTGTATACAGAGAATACAGAGAAAATTTCTGTGGAGCAAGTCAGCAGAAGTTGTGTAAACAATTAAGGTCTTCCCCTACTTAATGTGTACTCTTGAGCGATTCACTTAACTTCTGTCTCATTTTCCTCAGTGGTGAATTTTAGATAGTTTCACTGGATTGTAGTATGGATCGTCCCATGTTATTATACATATTACACACAAAGGCATTTTGAGAGAGAAAAAAAAAAGCATGGTCTGCTAATAATTAATGATCAAATTTTGCTGTTTAATGGCATATTAGGTTCTACCATTGTTTCAGTGGACATTTCTGCCTTGGAAACTGCTAACCAACTGGGGAGACCCAATATGTCACACCCAGGAAAACTATATGAGATAGGGATTTATGTTTGCTGCAAATCTTATACATCCTGAGGGTCCCTGCTAGAAACCTTGTCTGGAATTGAGAATGACAGAAGTGTTATCTCAAAATGAGGCCACATGCACCCTGACATGGAACCATCACAGCAGCTTAGGAAGAATCACTGACACGTGCATGATTTGCTGCCTTCCTTTTCTTGTTCTGCTAAGATTTCTGGGATTACAGGTTTATGTCTCTGTCCTGATGGGTTGCTTTGTACCTTCCCTGGGGATGAATATCCTGCCATGGAGGTGAGGATACTGGCTGCCACTATAATTAGTGGTTTTCGGGCCCCATCCTGGGATCAACTATAAACCTAGAAACCCAAGATGCCTTGTTTTCCCTATTTGTGTCTACTTGAAAGCCAACAATATCAAGTTATTGTTCTAGAAACACAAGTGTGCAAAGATGATGGCAAATTATATCTGCATTATTGTAATCTCAGACTTCATGTGAGCTATCTTTACTTGGGATAAAATACAGATTCCAGAGTATACTCATTTATTATAGGACCTTGAATGTACATAGCATCTAATTAATTAAATTAGCAATTTAATTAGCATCTAATTGAATTAGCAATTATAATTAGTAATTGAGCAGCAAATAATATACAGACTGAGAATCCATATGTATTTTTTCTTTAAGAATGGCAATATTAAGATAATAGATGAATTTGATTCAAAGCAGTCTACAGAATTCAGAATATATTGCCTAAGAAGAAGAAATAATGTGCACAGCAATTTTTTGAGAACATCAAGAAAAACAAATTATCACTGGAAAATTCCTGTGTTTGTTACTACCATGTTGTTTTGATCACAAGAAACCAATGATGTCCTTTATTCACAAGGTTTCTTTTGTGACACTGGGGGAAAGTTGAAAGGATTCAAAAGGGAGTGAACTATGGAAGGAAACACACTGGGTGATTTGTGCCCTATAAAATGCTGCCTGGCTCCCAGGAGAGAAGCCTGGTGGGTGATGTGTTACTATCTATTGAGAGAAATGTGTCTATACTTATTCTGAGGGCCACTGTCAGAATTTTTGTTTTCGCTAAAGAATGGGCTTCCTAAATCTGGACAGTATGCCATGTTTTGGACTCAAGCTCATCCTCTGCCATTTTCTCTCCAAATGGCTAAAATGCTCTGATGACAAATACAGCCCACACGGGTTACACGTTTTCAAGATGATTCTATTTGTTACTTTCTTTTCACAACTCAGAGAGCTGAAGATGAAAGCAACTTCGTTATACATTATCTGCATCCAGAATAAGATTACATTCACATATACCTTCAAAATAAACCCAGAAACAGACTCACATAGAAAACAAACATGGTTACCGGGGTAAAAGGGGATGGGAAGGGATAAATTAAGAGTTCAAGATTTGCAGATACTAATTACTGTATATAAAATAGAGAAACAATAAGTTTCTTCTGTATAGCACAGAGAACTGTATTCAATATTCAACTGTATTCAATAGTAAGCTATAATGAAAATGAATATGAAAACAAATATATGTATATATATGTATTACTGAAACATTATGCTGTACACCAAAAATTGACATAATGTTGTAAAAACTGACTATACTTCAATAAATATATATATTTTTTTCCAGTTACTGCTCTGGTCCAAGCCACTGTCATACCTCACCTGGCTTATCTCAGTGGGCTCCCAGAAGGCCTCGTGGCCATTGAGACTCAATAAACAGAGCCTTCCCACTAAAAGTGAAGTGGGAGCAGGCCACTGCCTTGCTTAGAAGCCTCCAGTGGCTCTCAAGATCATGTGTCTTTCTTGGAAACAGACTCATTCTATTTGTGGCAGAGTCTGCATGGTACCATGTAAAGCAGTTTGGAGTAAATGCAGTGGCTCACAAAACTTCATAATCCCACTCCCCACTGTCATCTCTCCAAGCTTCTTTGATATTCCTTGAACTTGCCAGCAGCTGTCACCTCCTCTGGGCATCTGAACACCCTTCCCTGGATATTATCATGTTTTGCTCCCTCACCTAACCTAACACCAAGGCCTTCCCTATTTACCTGATTAAAAATTGCATCCCTCCCAATTTTTCCTATCCCCTTTTGTTTTTGTATATATTTTTTTAAGTTTCATTAATAGACTTCATTTTTTAGAGCAGTTTTAGGTTCAAAGCCGAAATGAGCAGAAAGTACAGACACTTCCCATACATCTCTGGCCACAAGCACAGCCTCCCACACGGTGAACATCCCACACCAGACGGTACGGTACATTTGTTACAACTGATAAACCTGCACTGACACCTCATAATCATAAAGTCTGCAGATTACACTTGGGTTCACTCTTGCTGGTGCACATTCTATAAGTTTGGAAAAATGTATAATGCCACGAATCCACCATTGTAGTACCATACAGAGTAGTTTCATGTCCCTAAAAATCCTCTGTGTTCCACTCAACTCATCCCTCTTTTCACCACTAACAGCTGGTAACCACTGGTCTTTTAACTGTCTCCGTGGTTTTGCCTTTTCTCTGCAAAGTGGAATTGTAAAATATGAAACTTCTTCATACTAGCTTCTTTCACTTAGCAATATGCATTTAAGGTTCTTCCATGTCTTTTTTTTTAGCTTGATAGCTCATTTCTTTTTGGCGCTGTGTGATATTCCATTGTCCAGATGTCCCACAGAATACTCATACATTTACCTGGTAAAGGACATCTTGAGTGCCTTCAGCCCTTCTGTTTTCATTTTTTCCCTCCATAGTGCTCATCACCATCTAACATATTCTTGACTTGACTCATTTATTTTTGGTATGTAGCTCCTACCTCAACTCCAGTATAACCTTTGTGAGGGTGGAGGTTTCTGTACTATACAGAGGTCACAGCTAATGCCTATCATGATGTATCTAAAGTGCTTAGCCCGTATCTTGGAACATAGTTAAGATTCTTCAGCTATGTGCTTCTTACAAAAACGTGAGGTCCATGAAAGCAGAGACCTATTCTGCCTTATTCACTGTGATATTCTGGGCACCCAAAAAAGTGCCTGGCACATTGTAGGGGCTCCAGCAATTTATTGCATGGATAATCAGTTCAACTTAATTCACTGGTTTTCTTATTTAATCTTGTGTTTTATCTGACAGGTGCTTTTAGTGGGTCAAAGACATGCTTAATAATAATTTTCTTTGAAGTAACGGCTTAAACATGACCATAATTTATCATGCTGTTTGGTCCAAGCTCAACTGTAATTTACTGCCATGATCTAAAAAATATATTATTTCATCTTCTGCATGGGTGTCACTAGAATGGCAGTTAATGTCAGGAGAAAAAATATTGATGTGCAAAGGTTTTATGAATGTATCATATGCAAGGGAAGAAGATGAGAAAATTCTTCAATGACTATGGATTTCAAATGGCCGAGGACTATTCAATTCATATAATTAAAGACAAAAAAAAGTAAAACAGTCCTTTCTTAGAAGTGGCAGATGTGGAAAATCTTGGTAAACATAAAATAGGATAACAGAGATTTCTTTAGTAGATATATCCTCTTGCCCTGAACTGAAAAAAAGTTAAAACAAGAGAGCCTCTATCTTGTCAAGGATGTATGGACGGATGTAATTTATGCAGAAAAAAAATATTACATTTATAAGGATGAGTATAGTATCTGGTGAGTGAGGAAGTTCTTACAAACTTACCCATCATTGTTAATATCTGATACTGCAACTGTATATCCAAAATAAGATGCCATCTGCAAAGGAAAACCATAAGATGATGCATTCCGTGTTCAAAAAGTCACTTTTATTGTGATCTCTCAATTTTCCCTGAAAGATTAGCCTCATTGCCGCACATTTTTGCATTTAAATTCATAGACCCCGGGACATGGACAGAGTCTTTGAGTCCTTTAGTTTAACCCTTGACCTGGTGCATAATTTTCCTCACAATATCCCTGACATCTGCTTGGACATTCTCTGGAGATGTTCAACAATCAGCCCACTCAATTTGTAGTGTTAACTCTTAGAATGTTCTTTGCTAAAATTGGTCTTTCTGTAACTTCTAGTTCTTGATCCTCCTACTTATTCTGCAATCTGGAATGTCACAGAACAAATCTAATTTCATTTCCACATGAAACCTCACATGGAAATATTTTCAGCCAGCTCACCATCTTCCTTAGAGATACAATATGTGATACCAAAGAAAAGATGATACCTCATGAGCTCACTGACAGAAGTTAAGTAGGATGTACATACAGTCTTTATATCACTGAAGCAAAAAAAACAGGTTTCAATTTTGGGGTAAACCACTTCTCAGTATCAATTCATACTGAGTTTATCACCTGCTAAATTTTCTAGGTCTTTAACGAGTGTAAATTGTGTGCCTAATCTCCTCATGTTCTAGCTCTTACATGTGTTTTTCAACCTATGTTTTCAAGATCATAATCCTTTCAACCTTAACCTATAGTTTTAGGTTGTCAAGTTTTGTTTGTTTGTTTGTTTTCATATTCTGCCATCCAGTGCTTTAGCTGACTTAGCCTCCCATCACCTACAAATTTAATCAGACTACAGTCCACTGGAAAGTATGCTTCTCAGAAGGCAGAGAATTTGGTCTGTGTTGTTCATTCTTCTGTCTGCACTGTCTGAACAGGGTTTAGCTCAGATTAGGTGTCAGGTGTCAGACACTCTTTGCGGAGGAAATAAATAGATGAGTTAATGAGTGTAACACAATAATTAAATTCTCTCACCTGTTTACTCTATTCAAAACATACACAGTTGCTATAGACTGAATGTTTGCATCCCTTACCTCCCCCAAATTCAGATACTGAAACCTAACCCCCAACATGATGGTATTAGGACGTGGGGCCTTCAGAAGGTGATCAGACTACCAAGATGGAAGCTTCATGAATGTGATCAGTGTCCTTACAAAAGAGACTCCAGAGAGCTCTCCAGCCCTCCTTCCACCATGGGAGGACACAGTGAGAAGACGGCTGTGAACCAGGAAGCAGGCTCTCACCAGACATGAATCTGCCTAGCCTTTGTGCTTGGGCTTCCCAGACTCCAGAACTGTGAGAGAGAAACGTTTGTTGCTTTAGCCATTCTACGGAATTTTCATTACAGTAGTCCAAATGGACGAAGACATGGGTGTTAGATGCAAAATACTCTCTGCAGAGGAAATGAATGCTTCATTTAACTGTGTCAGGCAATAACTCAATTTTTCTACCTCTTTTCTCTATTCCAAACACATGTGGTAAAATTCTTACTCCTGGTGTGGCGTTCTGTGGAACTCAGAGGACATTCATCATTTATATGCTAAGTTCTGAGGTTCAAGATTGCAGAACTAGGTGGTATTGGGGATGAGAAGTTACAGAAAGTCCAAACTTAACAGTGTTTAAAGAGCTTCTAATGATAAAGATATAGCACAAAAAGGCAGAGGAGAAGTCTTGCCAGATCTTCATTAAACTATTCATTTTCACCACTTGGGAATAGTTGCTCAAAATTTACAATTCCACCCATCTTCACTATCATCCTGGCCTTAGATCTCTATATTTATCACAAGAGTACCATGAGAGACATTGTTCAGTGCTTTGTTGAAAATTGCAGACTGATGGAGAGACTAAAGCCCCAGTTGGAGGGTGGAAATGTCAAAAATCCTTTGTGTTCGTTAAAAATCTCTATTTATCAAAACTTCTTGACAAATATATTAGTCCTAATTTATATGTCTAGTCAAGAGTTTAGCATTTCAGGATCTTAAACCTGGACCCTTCCAGACCCAGTGGGCCAGATTCAAATGTGAGGCTCACTATGAGCTCAGTAACCTGCGGTGGTGTTTAGGAGAGAAAATTGGTTGCCCAGAGGAACTAACTCAGCTCACCACTGGCTCCCTTAGACAGCAGTACCACAATCATTATTTTAAGAAATGTGACACATTTCCACAGGTCACACAACCCAGGAAAATGGAGGGTAGTGAGTGAATAGTGACCTCACAGCAGCCTGTTTTCAGGCAACTGATCTACTGATAAGGCCTCAGCCAATGACAGTGAGTCAGGAGCAAGACCTAGCCCAGGGCTAAGGGTCCAGAACCAGACAGCTTGTCAACTACCATATAATGCTGCGATTGGAGAGGGTTCCAGTCACAGTGAGGATGAGAGGCAGAGCCCAGGCCCGTTGACTCTGATGGATATGTGGAATCTGTGAGAAGACTGTGTCCTCCCAGAACTTACCACCAGACATGCTACATACAGGACTGCAATATAAGAGGATTGCTCTCAGATTTCAGCACTTAGTGGGATTTTGGCTTATAAGGAGCATATTCTGCCTTTACATCACTTATCATTATCTGAAATCATGATGGACATTCACTTGTTTGTTAATTAACTGTTGCTCCCCCAACTACCTCCCCTGTACCATGGCATCAGAGCTGGGATCTTGTCCTTCTGGTACATGGTTACAGTCCCAGTGCTCAGACAAGTTTCCAGCACATAGTAGGTGGTTGGCAAATATTTCATGAATGAATAAGTGGTATGAATATTACAATATTCTGTTAGTACAGTAACATTCATTATTTGATATTAAAGTACCCTACCTGTTCACCAGTGAAGTTCTGAATAAAGGTCATATCTGTAGAGTTAATGATTGAAACCTGAAATCATAGAAATTAAATACGTTACATCATTTAGTATAGAATTGGAGAACTTCTTAAAAAGTATAACTTAAATCATTTAAAAATTTCTGTGAAGAGTGATAAATGGTTAGCTATATGAAAAAATATATATAAGCCCATAAGAATCATCTTTTTAAAAATTCAATTGAAATTTTTGTTTATAGTTAAGATTTGGATCCTTTCAGACACTGTGCATGCTTACTGATCTGCAGTACAGAAATAAAAATTGAATTCAAGAACTCTGAGAACAACTAACCTGATGGTCAGTTAATTGATCTAATCAAAATTTTAGTCTAAATTTAATTTGTATGCATATGCTCCTATAAGAAATTGATGATTGTGGCTTTGTGCAAAAAAAAAAAAAAAAAGAAATTTTAAGTGTTATCCAACTAGCAAAAATATTCCTTTTAAATCCTATCCAGCCAACCTAAAATCTATAGATAATTACAAATTTACCAGACTTTAAAAATATTATTTAAAATATAAGTTTTTATTTTTATAAGGTTGCTTTATTTTCCTTTCCTATTTTTACAGTAACTAGTTATAGCGAGTTTGAATAATATCCCTCCAAAATTCATGTCTGCCTAGAACTTCAGAAGGTGACCTTATTTAGAAATAGAGTCTCTGTAGATTTGAAGTTAAGGATCTTGAAATGAAATCATCCTGGATTTAGGGGGCCTTTGTCCAGTGACTGGTGTCTTCATAGCAAGAGCGGAGGAGACACACAGACACAGAGGGAAGAAAGCCATATGGAGACTGAGGCAGAGATTGACACGATGCTGCCACAGCCAAGGGAAGGCAGGGAACCCCTGCAGCTGGAAGAGACAGAAAGAGCCTCCCCTCCATGTGCATTGTAGGGAGTATAACCCCACCAACGACACTTGCACTTCAGACTTCTGGCCTCTTGAACTGTGAGAGAACAAATTTATGTTGTTTGAAGCCACCCAGTTTGTCATAATTTTTTATGAGATCCCCTGCAAACGAATATACAACTGAAATAACAATTGACTTTATTATTTCTACCATATGAGACATATTAAAATGCTGTTCATATCAACAATGGGAGACTCTGAAATTATTCCCAGATTATGCACAAGGATAGGGCTAGACTCATGGGGATGAGACCTGGGCAGTCACACTCAGATGAGCCCTGCCCCTTAACAGCCCGGCTGTCACTGTCCTGAAATCATCAATTTTGAACAAGGGCCGAGGCATTTTCGCTTTACACTGGGTCACACCAGTTATGTTGTTGATCCTGCACACAGAGTAGACAACAATCTAGCCTCCCTTTGAGTAAGCAAGCAAGTGCGGATCAGTAGTGCTTATGATTACAGGGCATTTTAAAAGATTAAAAAGTTGTATGAAACAAAATGTTTCTTTGCATATATAAAGAAAAAAATCCTGGAGTGCATTCTTAGTACTCACATATCCAAAATTCTGTGCTCCTCTTGGAACTCCAGCAACCAATTCTGTGATGAAAATAGAAATTTAGAAGGTGAATTACACAGATACTCAAAAGCTCTACAACAAAGCGGTTAAGAATGGCTCTTTTTAATGAGTAACTGTCATGTACCATGTAGAGAGCTGGAAGTCTGAGGTCTCAGTTTTGCATTGGCTTTTGTTTCTGCTACAAACAAATGAAAACAGAAGACCAAAAGCCTTACTTTGAGTTTTACCCATCTCCATCACCAGCCTCCATGTGTTTCTGTCTCTAGAACACAAGCCTGGCTTCTCAGATCTGCATATGGCTTGTAGGTTAAACTTCTTACTCTGATTTCTCCAGCTTTCACTGTCTTTCGTACTGGTGTACAAAGTAAAAATTCCTGTCCAACTAAAGTGTTAAAATAATTTCTGTTACCTAAGGAAAGGCCACATATCATAAATGAGTAAGTCTGGCCCCCAAGAACAGAATTATAGGACAACCTGGCAGCCGAGGGTACACTGGGAAGGAGGCTTCAATAACCCAGGTAGAAGAACCAACTCTGGTGAAAGGGGGCAGCATATTCTAATGCACAGTGACATGGCTCTAGATTCAGGTATATGGGTCCGCCATATACCTGACATCAACCATTGAACCTAATTTTTTTCCACCTGCAATATAGATGGGAGTTGGAATTGCCTGATTATCAAAGATCTTTCCAGCTCTCATTTCTACATATCTAAAGTATCCTTTGATTCATTGGGATTAAATTTTTATTTTGATTTAGAAAGAGGGGGACTGGAAAAGAGCCTCCCTTCTACTCAAATTTCCCTTCTCCTAAACCTGCTCCTAAAGGTACAGCACAAATTCTAGCATTAATTCTATCTGATGTACTGAATTTTAGCAGGGTTGAGTGCTCATGCTGTTAGAGCATTAACAATAAGAGAAGACTCATTTGGAGTTAGACACTGGACTTTTTGGTAGTAAATTCACTCATTCAATCAATATTCATAGGCAACCGCAGGCTACAGCAGGGAACAAAGATAAAATTCCCTGCTCTCATGCAACTTATACTTTAGTTGGAAGAGGCAATCAGTTTGAAAAATGGAGTCAATTAAAGGATATGTTAGAAGGGGATGAGTATAATGTAGAAACACTAAGCAGTAAAATGGTGCTAGGTGTGTTAGAGTCAGAATGTGGAAGTAATTGTGATTAATTAGTGTGGCCATGGAAGGCCTTGACAAGAAGATGACATGTTAGCAAAGACTGAAGAAAGTGAGACAATAAATATGATGGAGATCTGGGAGAAGTATGTTCTAGTCAGAAGGGACAGCAAGTGCAAAGGTCCTGAGGTAAAAGTGTGTCTGGAGAATTCCAAGAACAGCAAGGAGGGCAGGGTGGCTGGAGTAGAGGGACTGGAGGATGGTGAAGGACTAGGAGATGAGGTCAAAGTAAATAGGGGTCTCATAAACAGAGTCTTAAAGGTCATTGTGAAGATTCGGATTTTAGGCTGAATCAGCTGGGAAGTCATTGGGAACAAAGAAGTTATACAATCTGATTTCTTTTCTAAAGGACCACTTTGGCTGCTGGATTTCGGGTAGACTACAAGAGGGCAAAGATGAAAACAGGGAGACCAGTTAGGAAGCTATTGCAATCATGTGGATGGGGACTTGGATCCGAGTAGAAGCTGTGGAGGAGATGAGAAGTAGTCCGATTCTGGTTGTATTTTGTGCTTAGTTAGCTGGATTTGCTCATGGATTGGATATGGATGGGGAATGAGAGCAAGAGCAACATCCAAGGTTGACTTGCAAGGTTATATTTCTTGAGCAACTGGGAAGTTGGCATTGCCACCTACTGAGATGGAGATGATGGAGGGTAGTAAAGCATGTCTAAGTGGAAAGATCAGGTGTTCAGCTATAAATGCATTAAGTTTGGGATAGCCATTCAAATGGAGATGTTGAGTGTTGAGTAGAGATTCTAGATCTTACACTGCATTCCAGGTTCATGTATGGATGGTTAGTAGGGGCACCTCAAAACAGACCACAGTCAGATACAGTGGAGTTGCCTGATTTGGGGAACAGATTTGTCAATCAGGAAAGATTAAGGGGGATTATGCCATTTGAGATACATGGTAACCATGGCCTCTCCCATCCCACAAATATTCAGAATTTCATTGAAAAAAGAAATTAACCATCACAATCAGTAACTTTGGAGCCTGCAGTCTCATATGGCTACAGCACTAAGGAGGAATTGCATGTAATGTTGATTAAAAGTTTCAGGAAAAATCACATTCACAAAAGGGCTTTTTAGGTCACTTTACCTTTTCCCCATGTTTTATAGATGACTTAATGTCAACAATGTCTCTCACCTTGCTGAGAGTCCCCAGTAAATTCCCCAGCAGCAACTGAATATCCTGTTTTGAAGAAAAGAAACAAACTAATCACATGTTTGAAGGTTTTACAAATGATCTATTATCTATACATGGAAATATGAAAGAACTACCACAGTACTGCTTTGTGCCAAATTGTAACATAAAAGTTTAGAGTTTCATAAAGAGAAAAATTAATCAAACCAAGATTCAGACTAAATCTTGCAAGCATAGTAGATCTGCTATTTCTGGGCATGGTAACACGATTAGATTCTGAGGTCTCTTTTATTTGTTTATTTTTTAATTGAAATATAGTCATTTTACAATGTTGTGTTGATTTCTAGTGAGTCAGTTATACATACATATGTATTCTTTTTCATGTTCTTTTTCATTATAGGCCATTACAAGATATTGAATAGAGTTCCCTGTGCTCTGCATCTGCTTTATATATAGGAGTTAGTATCTGAAAATCTCAGACTCCCAATTTATCCCTTCCTACCTTCTTCCCTCCTTGGTAACCATAAGTTTGTTTTCTGTGTCTGTGAGTCTGTTTCTGTTTTGTAAATAAGCTTATTTGTGTCATCTTTTTACATTTTACATACAAGTGATACCATATGGTATTTCTCCTTCTGGCTTATTTCACTTAGTATGACAATCTCCAGGTCCAACCACATTGCTGAAAATGGCATTATTGTATTCTCTAGGGTCCCTTTTAAAAGCAGGATTGCTTCATCACCCACCGTGATGTGTGAATGGTGGCGGCTGCATTTTAAGAGTCACTGATTCATCATAATCAGACATGATCACTCTGAAAAGTATTTCTTGTGTCAGGTTTTGCTTTTTGTGATCACCAAAAAGGCCTACTTCCTAATACCTTTCATGATGATTTCCCTCAAATTTCACTTAGCTCTAACATGAGGTGAGGTGAGAAAAGATAACTACAACTTTTGAAAGTTCATCAAGTAATCAAAATGCCAATAGGATTCCAAAGCTGGGAAGTAATAGTAGTAAAATGGCCTTGTGTGGTTTGCACATAAAAAAAATTTGAGAACATTCCAGCAACTCGAAAGTCTCTTGCTTTTGCTCTAGAAACTGGAAACGTCCACTATCGTGTTGCCTATACAGTAGTGGGCATCCCCACTAATACACAGTGTCAACAGCTGGCAAAATATTTTATGTGCAAGAGATTATCATGGAGCCTATAAAATAGCTATCAGTCTATGCAGATTATATAGTATGGCTGAGCCCAAAGAAAAGAAAAGAAAGATAAGAGTCCAAGCTAAGTTTTAAGAAAAGAAAATTTACATAAGGTACCCCAAATGATCAGATAAGTGAGGAATAAAATTTCCCTCTACATTTAATATGTCTTTTGAAAAACCACAAAGGTGTTGAGCAATGGCTCTCACCCAGGTAACTATCGTCGTAGGAAGCTGGAGCCACTTCTGTCTGTTTTTCATTAGCCAATTTCCTTAGGATATCCTTGAACGAGTAATTTGCAATGATATCTGCAATACTGGCAGTGATCACCTGACCTGTGTTGAAACAAATGAATATGGTAACAATGAATACAAGAGGCAGACCCTCCCTCTGCAAACACAGGGCGTCTGAACAACACATACTCCCTTGAGAATGAGCTTGCTTGCACTACTGACAACAATGGGATTGCTTGCACTTCTGACAACAATTTTTATTGCCTGGTACTAGAACTGCAAGGCAGAGTTGCTGACAGCTGGTCAGAGCTTTCCATCCTGATAGAAGAACCAAAGATGAACTATGTAAGTTTTTTCATGTAACATTTATTTGTTTCTGGGTTTTTTAATTGAAGTATAGTTGGTTTACAATATCATGTTAGTTTCAGACATACAGCATAGTGACTCAGTATTTTTGCAGATTCTACTCCATTTTAGGTCATTACAAGATAATGGATACAATTTCCTATACTACACAGTAGGTCCTTTTTTTGTTATCTATTTGATATATAGTAGTTTGCATCCATTAATCCAAAAGCCCTTAATTTTATCTGTTTTCCTGTTGCCTTCACCTTACATACTCCCTCATCCTCTAAATGATAAACGTATCTAAGAGTGAAGACACCTGAACATTTATGTGATTACATTTTTAATTAATCTAGCTAGAAGAATATTCTAGCTAGAAGAAACATCATCTAGCTTTGAGGTCATCTAGGCAAAATGTATCTTCTTACAGATGGAGAGACTGTGGCCCAAAAAGCTTGCATGGATTCCCTAAGGTCAGGTGGTTTTGTTATTGAGATATTCAGCATTACGACAAGGGTCCCTTTGTCATTCTAATTCTAGGGTTTTTGTGTTCACTCAAAGTGCAGATGTATTAAATCTAAATCACTTACTCAGTTAACAGATTGTAAACATACCAGCTAAACTGAAGGTAGGAATTACCTAATCTCTGAGCCATTCACATTTAATGTTAAAATATATACATAAAGCATACAATTGTGACAATGGGAAGCAGCAAGGCCCAGCAAGATCCAAAATTGTAGCAAAAAGGGAATCCGTGGCCACCAACATTGATATGATAAGAACATTGGCTAGTCTCCCCCAAATAAAATCACTATCAGAAGCCTTGAAATATGATTGTAGTGAGATGGACGTGAATACAAAAGATGGCCAGCTGTGTTCCAGCACAATTTTTATGCATTTTCTATGCATTCTCATTTTTATTTTGCACAGCTAAGGGGAAAGTGTGATCTCATGCTCTTCGGGAGAAAATTGGAAGAATGCTTTCAAGAGACTAACATTTAATATCAATTTTAAAGCCAAATTATTCCTTGGGAATTCCCACATAAATCCCACAGTCTTTCTGTCTGAAGTTCAAAAAGAATAAAACTGTCAAACCAGGCCATAAATATCTCCAAGTGACCGTGCCTGAAATAACTGTTCTTATATTAAGACAATCATATTCATACTCGGCATTTCTAAACAATGTGTGTAGGATTTGCCAATTTTCTCTGGGTTAAAGCTAAATAGCCCGCACTCTCCTCCCACATACACACTGCCTTTGCTTGTTTCCTTAAGCTGCTTTTACAAATATTACAATCTTAAAACTGAATAAAATTTAAATTATTGATCTCAAACAAATCTTCCTCTATCCCCTCGATAAGGTTAATTTTCAGCATATCATCTGTATCAGGCATTTTTTTCAACTTAAGGAAAGAATTATGTGGAATTAATTGAGTTTGAACAAAATCTTTTTAAATGCAGATAATTTTTATTTTATATCCATCCACTGCATAAAATATATTGTTTTCCAGTATGCAAAATAATGGTTATAAATTGAAATGTTAATTATTTGATGTTCATAGCTGTATAGGTATGAATTAAGCTTAACAATACTTTCATGTAAAATTTTATCATAAATCCATCTGTCCTGCATCATTCCCACTGGTTTTTTAAATATGGTCAGGTCTCTTCCATTAAAAAAATAACCATTATTCAACTATTCACCTCTCTCATATTCTACTCTATCTTTACTCTAAACTTTACAGCCAAAATTAAGTCTGTATTCTTGGTAATCTCTCTTTGGGCATCCCATCCACATCCATGGCTTCAGTTGTCACCTCTGTGCTAGTTTTTATTTTAGCCTAGTTATCTTTGAGTTTAAGCCCATACATCTAAACACATCTGTGAAAAAACTTGGATATCTCAAACATGTTCATACTCAATATAACCAAAAGCAAACTCATCATCTTCCTCCCCTAACTCACGCCAAAGGCCTTCTTTTCTAGTGTTCTCCATCTCAGGGACTGGGATCCACCTACTACCATTCAGTTACAAAAGTCAGAAACATATCCTTGACGTCCTCCCTATGCTCACCCACATACATCCAATCCATCATCCAGGCTGTTTATTTTGCTTCCAAATTCTGTCTCAGATTCCTCCCATTTTTCAGTCTGTACCGTCACCAACTCTGAGAAGCAAGTCTCCTCATCTGAACCTTAGAGTTAGTCTACTTTACAAACTCATCACTAGCTTATAACCTTGTAACAAATTTGCTGATACTTCACTTGGGCCAACCTCCAATCCATCTTCCATACTGCAGCCAGAATGATCATTGCAAAACACAAATCTGATCATAGCATCCCATGCTTAAAATTCTCCAGTGGTTTCCCATTTTTCTCAGAACAAACAACACATTCTTACTCTACCTCAAATAATTCATTAAAACTCCAACCCTCTACCAGGGATTTCTCCTTGTCTTTTGGGATAAAGACAAACCCCTTACCTTGGGCTGCAAGCCTTGCCTGGTGAGCGGGGCTCCTCCCTCCCACTCAGCAGCTCTTGGCTCCAGTTGCCCGGCTTCCCTCCATTCCCAGCCCCCCGCACTCCTTTGTGCCATAGAACGTTTTCACACAGTTGCTCCTCTCTCTGCCTATGACTTAAGGTTACCGTCTACTCAAGGTTCAGATCTCAGTTCAGGGCTGCTTACTTCCAAACCGGTTGACCTCAGGCTTGCTGCTGGCTTATGCAACACTTTTCTAAGAAGTAGAGGAAGTCATCCTTTCTGGGCAGACACCTGGGTTCAGGGCGCCTTAAGCAGAGCACAGGTTGCATTTCATCTCCCTGTCAGCCACCGTTCAGAGAACAACACACATTTGCACAGGGCCACCCTGGAGAAGCCTCCTCTTGTGGCCCCCTCTTGACGTCCCTTTCCTTGCTAGTGAGTATCATGCCTGGAGTTTCTCAAGTGCTTGTGTGAGTATTCCACTAATGCCTGCGTCTTGCCTGAGATAATGACCTCTACGGGTTACTCACCATTGTATCCTCAGCATCTCACATAAAGTCTCACATGGCCTCAATCAGCATTTGATGACTAAAGGAATTAAGTTGCCACAGTATTTTAAAATATCATTTATAAAACAAAGCACAAACTGAAATGATGCTTCCTTCACTGGAGAAGATATAAATGTGGATATAAAATTAATGCAGTAAAAAGTCAACATCTGATGTTCTGTTTCATCTCCTTGTTGGCAACAACCAATGAGCACTTCTTCTCCGCTAACAAAACATACCTTGCCAATAAAAACTTCCAGGTCCTCCTACTATAAGGTCTCCATTCTACAAAACAGAAACAGCAACAATTAGAAAAGAAAAACTGAGGTTTTTTTTCTTAAGGGTGATAAATCATTATTAGCATTGCTCTTACAATTTGTTATACATAAAAAAATAAATTTTAAAACAGGCTCTTATATCTGAGTCATGCAAGTCATTTTCTTTCCTTTTATTGGTTTCAGTTATTTATCATATTAAATACTTTTAGTTTGATTCAATTAGATAAGTTAAATTCTCTCCCCTGATAAAAAGTAAATTCAGTTCTTTGGCACTGCCTCAAGTAAGCAAAATATCTACATGTTTAATGCTATGCAATTCAGCAGGCATGGTCTTTTGAGCCTTGGTAATAAAAAGAAAATTTGGTTCCTATTTATTTCAAGGCCACAATAATGCCTATTTTTTCTATACATCTGTAAACCTACTCTTCCCAGGAGAGAGAGCAAAAGCTCCAGACTAGAAAATAGAAATTTTCTTTTTTACTTACAACCCCAACTTACATATCTTGCATCCTTAACTTTCAGTAGAGAGAAAAAAAAGGGAGAGTAAAATTTCAGATGTTGATTAAATTTTTATTATTTCTAAAACCATGGAATCTTTGCCTCCTATATTCTTATTAGATATCTGTTTTTAATTTTGTAAAAGAATATGTGAATTTTAACACTAATGTTTAATCAGTCAATTGCAGCTAAGAGACAATAACTTATAGATTCTTGTGATCTTTTTCAGAAGCATATTTCTTTACTGATTTTTTTCTTTTTTGGATTTTCATTTAAAAATGAAGAAAGACTGTTGCTTTCCATCTGAATAATTCTTTGCTGTTTAATAGGTTGTCATGTGCATAGATTACTTTATTATTGAAAATAAATAGCAAACAAAAAAAATTGAAAGAAGTTGCCAAAACAGGCTAGGTATGTACCTGAAGATCCTTTTGCTGTTGTTGGTTATTGGGGGTGGGAGTGAGAGGCAGAGGTAGAAGTAAAAAATAAATAAATAAAATAAAATAATTATTAGAAGCTACAAGATCAAAAAAATTCACCTTATAAAAATCCAGACTAAATCCTGCTTGGCAGTAACCCTGGCCTTCAGGATCAGCATTGCCTGAAAGGATCAAAATACATAAATGTTATAATGTCATCATTCCCAAGATATATTTTAACAGCCAATTCACAAAATTCTGTTGTTTTTCTCTATATAGACTTCCAAATTTAAAATGATCAAACTGAATTCCAAGTAATTTCTTAAACATATTTCAATCTTTATCTTGTCCCAAAAAGCACTAGGATTGTATAGTAAGATCAGGGGGAATAATGTTCCCTGGAGTTATTATATTGGGTTTTACAGCCCATGTTTGTTTGAAGAAACAAAACCTCCACCTCTCAACTGTGTTCCCAGTTCCCCAAGTGGCAGGAACGTATTTCGGTGGCACCCTCGTGTTCTGAGTGAAGCAATGCCTTGAGAAAGAGAGCGCTCAACTTGGTCACCTGGGTGGATACTTTCTGCTGGAGGCACCGACAACGGTTTCGATTTTCATGATCTCTCATAGGAAATTAACTTTAAATTATTCAGTTATCATTAGGTAAATCTGGATATTGCATTTCTGGTCACAATGCATCTCACAGGGGCACAAGTTTTCACAGAAGAGGAAACTCTCTAGCAGTGGCTTATTTTATATTCTGTGCAATGTAATTCACTACCTGAATATCCAATAGAACTTTGTTACACAGCGTTTTAAACCATAGCAGGTCAGCATGTAGATCCCCACCCAGGAGATGAGGATCCCGTGATATCAGGATGAGGAATGTACTGCTTGTCACTTGCACTTTAAAGGACTGTCTACAACTTCTAAAGGGCTTACATTAAACCCGAAATGTAGTTCAGCAGAGGGACTCTCAAGTATTATCTAGTTAGATCCAAACATGCAAATCATGTAAAACATCCAAACATGCAAAACATCATTACAGGAAGAATTTACAGGCTTTCCTATTCCAGAAGCTTTTTGAAATAGATCTAGGCTTTCCAGCTTTTCCTAGAATGCCTTCTGTTTTTCCTTTTCTTTGGTTAGTCCTTAGCTAATTTTAGCTCTGCCATCAGCCATTCTTTCCAGATGCTCCCTTTATGTCTTAAAATAGTTTTTTTAAACTCATATACTGTATTTTTGCGATGTTTTGTTTTTAATTCAAATGTCACTTAATGCTTTGTATGTTTTTTATTTACTAAGTTCTTTTTGTTTAGCTTTATTGAGGTATACTTAATATTATTTTTTAAATTGTACACTTTAATGTGTACATTTTGATGAGTTTAGACATATGCATAAACACAAGGCACCGTCACCACGATCAAGGGAATAAACATATCCATCACTTCCAAAAGAATTCTTGTGTTGCCCCCCCAACCAAATATTGCTTTTTTGTTTGTTGTTTTTGTGTGTGTGTGTGTGTGTGTAGTGAAAACACTTAACATGAGCTCTACCTTCTTAACAAATTTTTAAGTGCACAATATCTTACAATGTATTTTATTCTATGATGTATTTTGTGGTTTATAATTATGAATGCTATAAAGTGGCCTAAAATCTCATCTGTATAACCTAAAACATCCAGGTACCATTTTTCTAAAAGTTCATATATTTAAATATTTGTATGCATACAGAAATATATTTGAATACATGATATGATTATGTAAACAAACATGGGTAATCTTGACTATAAAAAATGTATCTTTAATTCACTTTTTATAAGTCCTTTTTAAAATCAACTTTGACTTTTTATTTTTAAGACTATAAATTATTCAGAAAGGAAGAAACATGACTGTTCTTTGAAATCATTTTGCTTCACACTGGGAAACTGAAAAAAATTAAGAGAAAATAGTAGTTTTTCCTAAAAGTCATTGAGAAAATAATCAACTTCACATGTTTATGTTTATGTTATAATGAATGTGATGTTATTTCCTTTGCAAAGTAAGTTTTCCTCCTAAAATTATAGTTTATGAAAGCTAAAGGAATCTTTCTTCCCATAACTTCAGAGCACCTGTGAACTTTACAATTATGTCCCAGAGCAAACTCAGGAATCCAGGGAACCGTGCTTCTGTTTGTTGGCTTCCAAAGGAGAATGGAAGGGTGTGTGTAAACCATCCCCAAGTGAATTATGAATGACCATAAGAACTACAGGCATGCCATGAATATGAATGAGCAGATTACCACCCAAATCACTCAAAGTGTCAGTGGACGGGCTTCATGGTGTGAACTGAACATGAGAGTCTTCTTGAAATTCTCTTTTGAAAATGATATTCCTGTTCTGTGATATTGACCATATGTTCATGAACAAGCTGGCTTTGTGTTAATGAACTGTGAACTCCTTAGGGATGACAGGAAATCTGCTCCTTGGGTGCATTTGAGGGGGAAGTACTCCCAGTAAGAGGGAGACCATGAGGATGTGAACACTAGAGATGGCTACTAGAGTGGGAGGAATTCCTGGCCATTTGTTTAGCTATTGTGCAACTCAGCCTAAACTCCGCTTTCACCTGTGAATGAAAATACTGCAACCATATCAGTAAGCAAAGAATGCTGAAACCAAATTCTCAGCGGCTGCTGCCACCCCCCAGTGAGGACAGGCCAGCATCCCAGCCTCTGCAGCCACTCAGAATGGTGCACTGTGAGGGGACTCAGAATAAGAACAGACAGGATACTGGCTCTAGATAGCCAGGTGCTTGTCAAAGGAAAGAATTCAGTGAGCCCAAATGTTTGCTTCCTCCCATATATAGAAAAGCACTAGATTCTTTAACTTAAGATGCCTGATTTCCTTTAGATAACAAGCAATCTTTTATTGTTCCAACTACCTGGTCTTTGTTGCAAAGCCCCTATATATCCTAGCTCCTCCCCTACCCCTTCGGAGCAGTCCCTCAGAGTGATCTGAGAGGCTGCCATCCCGGCTCAAGTCCTCCCACCAAATAAAACATAACTCTTAACTTTTAGGCTGCACATTTATTTCAGTTGACACACATTTGTCAACCTATTCTTTTATTTAGGAAAGGAAACACTAAATAAATTGACAATATAGTGTACCCATGTAACTCAAAATGTAAGCATACTATAATTTATATTTTTAGATAATGGTTCAAACTGACACTGTGAGTTTGTGTTTGTTTTAAGATTCTGCATATAAGTGAGAGCTTACAGAGTATTTTTCCTGTATCTGATTTATTTCAGTTAGCATAATGCCCTCAAGAACCATCCATGTTGTCTCAAGTGGCAAGATTTCATTCTTTTTATGGCTGAATAATATTCCATTGTGTATGTATCTATATCCATATCCATATTTACATCTATACCACATTTCCTTTATCTGGTCATCCATCAGTGCATGCTTAGGTTATTTCCATGTCTTGGCTATTATAAACAATGCTGCAATGAACATGGGGTGTAGATATCTTTCCAAGATAGTGATTTCATTTCTTTTGCATAAATACCCACAACTGGGATTACTGGATCTGAACCTAATTGCTTACATGTATGCTGTCTCCCTCCTGCACTAGAATCTAAGTTTTTTGAAAACAGAGGTTTGCTTTCTCTTGTTCTGTGCTTTATTCCCTAAACACAGAATAATTAGTGCTCAGTGTGTTCAATAAACATGTGCTGAATGAATATATAATTGAGCCTCATTATTGACAAGGAACACTTGTTTTGAAGCCATTTAAAGCAAAATTCTGAATTGACAGACTAGTCATTCAGCTGACATTTGTTAAGATGTGAAGAAGTGGCTGATTTATTTCAGCACTTTAAAACAGAAAGATATAATCTCCTTGACAAGATCCTCAACCAAAACCAAGAGAGTTGGCTGTTTAACTCCCAGCCCTTTAGATTTCTAATCTCAGAACATCTTTAGGAACCCTCTAATATCACTCATCCATTCTTTATCCCCATTGTTTGATTTCTGATACTTACTCATTGTCTGGCCTAAATTAATCTTGAAATTTAAAAATATTCACATGAAACAGGGAAACTTTAGAGGTTTGAGAATCTAATTTAAGTTTTTAAAAATCAATATTCTGAAATCAGTCACTAGAATTTTCTTTCTAACACCATTTCTTTCTCCAACATAGTCTCGTGAATGATCAAGACTAAGGATGAAAATCCATCAGTTTCTTGCTGGCAAATACCCACGATCAACATGACACACAGAGAACTGGGAAAATTGCCAAAAGGACTTTGAATAGAGCAGTCAATAGTGCTGTCCCAAAGTCCTTGAGTCTTCCCCCAAAAAGGAAGTGATTAAATAGCAGTGCCCCCAAAGTGGCACTTACAGGCTTGTTTTAAAGGCTACGTCACTGGAAGATCCTTAGACCTGCCAGATGAGATGTGGACTACAAATGTACAGAATCTTTTTGAAAAATGGGATTAAGCACTTTAAGGAGAAAGGTATATCACACCAAAGAAAACAACAGTCACTGAGAACACAGGCTGGATGGGGCGCTCACATCCAACATGCCTCCAGGTCCCATCGTGCCAACCTCATTCCTGCAATTAACTAGTCAAGTGGGCAGTCAGCATTCTCTAGATGCAGGGTGAATTTTGAATAGAGACTGAAAGTTTAAGGCCTAACATAAGGAACCAATCAAGTCAGCTGTAGGATATCTAAAAACAGAACTTCTCTAAAACACGGAAGAGGAGCTGCAGAATTCCCCGTCTTGGTCGCCAAGTCACAGCAAGTCATCCTGTAAGACCTTCAATCATCTTCACCCCTGTCGCTTTTTCCTTCTCAATGGTGTTTTAAGATTTCCTTGCCCTGTCTACAGCAGAAAAGCTCTTGAGCTATATTTCAGTTTTGAGAATAAAAATAACTTACTGTTCCGACAAGGCGAGTACTCAGCATATGCACTGAAATTCTGAATTGCTACGTAGCAGGTGCCAACTGGGTCCTTTTCTGGGGTTGGTTTAAGAGTCCTCCAGTGATATAAAGGAGCACAGGCCTGGGAAACATCAAAGACAGTGAAGTTTTTTAATGTAAATCTCTTCTATGATGCTTTGATTTGACTCATCAGCTGTTACAGTTGAATTTGTAACAAATAATGCTAAATTATTAGGTGGCTTAACTGGCCTCCAGGATGCTAATGAGGACCTTGGTAGTCAGCACTAATTAAACTTCCGAAGGCCAGTTTTCAACATTAATGCAATGTAGGGTTGGAACAAATTAAGCATATACAAAGGAATGGGATTTTCCCCACAGGATTTTAAGTCAAGTAAAAGTGGCCTGGCAAAGTAAATATTTACTAAAAGCCAAGAACTCATATATTATTTTTTTTAATTGGACCTGCATAAAAGCAAATGAACATTGAAACAGGGAATGAAACAGTATGATGTCTTAAAATGAGAACTAGTTCCTTTCTTTGTCTAGTTGTTGCTTAAAGAAAAACAACTTTCAAATCACAAGATGCAGACAAGTTTGTAAACCTCTGTTTTGTGGATTCCCCCAGTTTATCACTGAGGGTATGTCTGAAAATTTTTTATTTTGTTTTACTTTTTTTTATTGAAGTATAGTCGGTTTACAATGTTGTGTCAGTTTCTGGTGTATAGTATAGTGGTTCAGCTACTATATACATGACAATTTTTTAAACAATAGCCTACATTTGGACCTGCTACCTCCTTATCACCATAATTTTGTTTTTCATTTAATGGTTTTTATTCATGACAAAACAAAAATTAATTTAAACATTGGTAAGAAAAACATGCTTCTTGAATGAAATCCTCTGGTTGCTTCTTCAGAAGCTTGGATTCTAAGAAGACCATGATATTTGAAAGGATTGTCAAGTATCAAAGAGGGTATATGAAACCCTCTTTAAGGAAGTTAAATAACATTAAGTTTTCTAAGAGTGAGAGACAGTAAAAACAACGAAGTAGAAAACATGGGTACCTTTTTGACTTCTGTTTTGCTAGCTTGAATCCTCTGTAGGTGAGTTTATCTGAATATTCAAACACTCATTTCTAAGAATGCAGAATTACAGATTTCTAGAAAATGGAACCACTAGCCCCTCTTCCAATTAGATGACATCACACTTAAAACAATGCCAGAAAAGGGGAGGTAGTTCCCAATTTTAAAGTCCTTTCATGATTCCAAACATGTCCTTAGTAATCAGTCTAACATGCAATGACTTCTGGTAAAGATAACTTATATTCTCAAGTGAGAAGGGTGCTTCTACAACTTAAGTTTTTTGAGGGCTTCATCTTTCTCTATAGTGGGAGGTCTTGGCCTAACTCATATAAGTTCCCTTAACTTAGGGCCCTATTACTGAACTGACAAGCTAGGTGGTTAAGACATTTAACATAAGGTGGAACAGTGGGAAGTAGGAGTCTGGACAGGGAAAGCATTACTTGTGTGGCTCAGTATAAGGCAACCTGTCTCACTTTCTATAGCACCACAGAAACTTTCAACGCCATCACAATTCTTTCCAGTCCTTACCTGCTGTCAGCCCTAAAAAGTTATCTTTTTTATACCTGCTCAGTTTCACACTGATGTGAAACATGATGACATGATAATATTTGGACTTTGACCCAAATCTTATGTGTACACATGATACCTGAATATTCAGAACGATCCTTCTGCTCACAGCATTCTGCAGTTCTAATAGCTGTCAGACAGGGTGGAATTTAGTTCCTTATTCTGCTGAGTTTAAGTGCTCAAAGCAAAAATAACCTTGAACGTACTTTATTACGTTTGTAAATGTACTTGAAATGTACTATTACCCTATTTTCTATCACATTAGTTTGAAAATGCAAGCATGCCCTCAAATTAACCATTTTATTATGAATGTGGTATGTTGTTTTATTTTCAACAATTCTGAAGGCACCTACAAATATTAAGTAAACACACAACAATGATGCTATAAATTTTCAAGACAATAAAAATCAATACAGTACCAAAAGATTTTTTTAACCCCAAATAGTTATTAGATGGAATTAGCTTTTGTATATATCATAAATCACTAAAGGATAAAAACATTTTTTACCAAGTGAAAACTATGTTGATGCAAATACAGTTCTACAGACAGCCTATTGTAAATTCTAGATTTGTAATTAAAGAGGGCTATTTATATTTTATACATTACCTATTTTCTTTCAAAAATCTCTTTCGGCGGTTAACCACAGACCAAAGAAAGCAAGACATTTCCTTTTGATACTTATTCTTATTAGATCGTAATTCAAACAGCTTTAAACAAATCCTAAGAGCCAAAGCTACTGCTTTAGTTTGTAAGGAAAGTAGAGCCAACAGTAAAAAAAAAAAAAAAAATCTAGATCAGCTTAATACAGTCATTTATTTCTCAATAAATTAGATATGTATTATCACTCAGAACCATAGAGAAGAGAATCATAAACTCATAGCACTTTAAAGCCTAAAGATCTATACTTGGGATGTAGAAATTTTACTTTAAAAGTATCACTGTACTCAGAGAGCCATGTAATTGATATATATATATATAATTGATACATATATATACACACACACATATATACACACACATGTATAATTTTTAATTTTTTTAAGTTTGGGGGGTAATTAGATTTATTTATTTTAATGGAGGTGGTGGGAATTGAACCCAGGACCTCCTGCATGCTAAGCACACACTCTACCACTCAGTTATACCCTCTTCCAGCAGTTATATTTTTAAAGAAAACTTTCCCATAGTTCTAAAGAGGGTCAGTGACATCACAGTAGATTAACTTTTAAAGAATCCTAGCAGTACTAATCCTATTTCTCTGGTCAAATTTTAATCAGCCCTTTAAACTAATCTTAAGCAATAAAATATTTACCTATTTCAGATTAAGCTTTTATTATCCTATCTTCCTTATTTGTTTTGAAATATTTAAAAAGGTCTAACCGATTTTCTGGAAGACAAGTTTAATTGCCTATAGCTTAAAAGAAGACGAAAATAGATTCTTTAATTTTAAGCACTAATTTTGGGGGGGGGGGGGAATGCTGATAAGCTCATCTTTGAAAATCTTTGTGTGATCATACATCAATGGATTTTTGTAGATACAAATTCTAAAACATTTCAGGGCACACATGATTCCAAAGCAACCCAACTAGCCCACGGCTGATACTTACCACCACTTTTCCTTTGTGAGCTTTCACTGTTGCTCCAAACCACTGATTCGATTTAAATTCTATAGGCTCCTTGGTTCCATTTACTCTGATCTTCCTGTTGTCTGACAAGGAGGACATGGATTGTTAACAATTTGTAAAACGCGGCAGCCAATATGTGATAATGAATTTACCCATTAAAACTGTTTGAAACACAATTTTCATACACATGGAGCATTTCTCTTTGACTAAGACTAAGCTAGAAAACTACCAATCAAGTGAAAATACATATTTGAACATGACATTTCACAACTTAAAAGAAGCATTCTTTAAAATAACTTATATTTTCAGGGGTAACTGTACTGTAAACTTGATATGGACTCTATGGGTCTTATAAATCTGCACTTTTATCTTTGATGTGCATCAGAGGAAAGACCAAACATTGATAACTCCTCTAAAGAATTCTGAATCTTTTCCGATAATGAAACGATTGAGAATCTCCCTGGGCCAGGAAGCACAGCTTTTCTCAGCACAGGTTAGCAGGAATCTGCTCAAGCAAGACCTTGGTTTTCAACCGAGCAATGTGTGTCCACACAGCCACAGAAAATAACACCTCAACACAGTTTTCTACACACTTTGCAGATGTCAGCATGAGGAGGGCCATCTGGGTAGAAATTCAACCTAATTATGACACACTTCATGTCTTAATAAAAAGCAGATATCTTTTCTTTCACTCCTGGTTCCTAGTCAATGTATTTCCCACATGGTTCTAACCACAAGGTTCTTAGCTCCATCAGTAAGTAATAGCTAATGAATTGCAAAAGACATTTATACTAGGGCACCTTATTTGTATGTGTTCTCTTTGGTAGGCATTTTATTTTTCCTCCTTGCCTCTATAATAAATGCAGTACAAATGAACTTTTAACTTCTTTTAAGTGAGGCCAAAATATACATGTAATTAACATTCAGTTGAGTTTACATATGATTACGGACTGTTTAAAAAAGAAAAAATTATATATACTCAGTCTTAACCTAAAATTTACACTTTGATATGTTAGTAGAAAATTACAAATTTCCTTCTTTAAAATCTTATGCTTTTGATGTTTCTGGGCTTTTAAAAAAGAAAAAACAAGTTCTGGAAATCCTCACCCAAAATGCACACATCTGGCAAAGAACTGGAGCATCTTACACATTAGAGCATTAAATTGAAAATAGAAACATTTCTATTTGTATCTAGGCAAGATCACAGAACTCAGAGAGAAAGGATCTTGTCAGCATTGACTGGGTGCTCTTTGGCAATTCATTTCATCTTTTATAGTTTCAATATCTTCTGTAAACTGAGGCTGAGGATACTTTCCCCCTTCCCTCTTTCACAGGTGATCAAAATCATAAAGATCACATGAGATAAATGAATGTGGAAGTGCTTTATAAGCTAAGAATATACTACAGAAATCTTGCAGCAATACAACCCTTTAAAAGTACCTCTTAATTAGAAACCTGGAAACAGCCTAACTCCAAGAATTGGAAAGGACCTCACAGACACAAAAATATCTACTCCCAGTTGGCTTTATTTTGCTGGAGAAAAATAACATGACTCTGCTTCTGCAACTCCTGAGGCATCTTTTCTGCTATTATAAAGTTGAACTGTGTAATAACTTGATTTAAAGTATAAACCGTGAAAAATATAATAGAATTAAAATGAAAAAAGTGTAAACTGTGAGTTGTTTTCTAGTGACAAATTTCTTCAGGAGCAAGAATACAAATGAGTAGACATCACTAACTCCATCCCCAGTGCAAGGATTATAATAGAGAAGAACCCCACTGCCCCAGGTCTCTCTTTACTGACATGAGTTTTGATCTAGGTGTATCCTCCTCTCCTTGATATTTAAGGTGGATGAGTCTCCTTTTAAAAGTTCTGTTTGATTATTTTCATGAATTCACTGACTTTACATCTAATATTGTAATGTCATAAAATTTCAAATGAGTGAAATATATATGTGTTGACTGTGAAAGTGACCTTTCCCTAGTTTCTCACTTTCCTTTTCTGAACAAGATCCTTTCACGCCAAACAACCCAACACAGAGCTTAGTGCTATTTTTTGCACACTGATGCTCAGTGAACCTTTGATGCATGGGGAATGTTGATTCCATTTGATCTGGTCTTCCCTGAAAACAACCTCCAGGTAATAATATCTATAAATATTGAGCACAATTTCTGCCCTCCTAAGCTTTCTTCTTTCTGGCAAAAGTCCTAAAGCCTGTAACATACATTTTCCAGACCCTCTTACAAGTAGGATTCAGGCTGAATGATAGGCTCATGAGAGATCTGGAAAGAGGAGAAGATGGAGAAGCCATTATATTCTGGCAGGCACGTGGGCATCAGCAGTGACATATATGATGTTCTTCCTGTGACTCTCAAGTATCCATTGACAATCACACATTTTGATGCTTCTGACTGTTGAGACCAAGTTCTGAATGTCCAGATTTCTTGATCTGTCAGCAGTGACCTTCTTGACCTTCACATCTCCAGTCTTTCCAGTGGCCATGTAAACAAACCTCTCAGACTCTGCAAGAAATTCCTCCCTATTTGTAATATTCAGAGCGGTTTCTATTTCCTGACCAAACTCCTATGACATGGGGCAAAACATTTAGGATAGAACCATACATCCTTCTGGAGCAGAAGGAAGGCATTGGTTACCCCAAGTGCACTTTCAACCCCAGAGAACTCTTGGAAGGGTCAACGGTCCTGGGAGATGATGGAGACCATTAGCTACCAAAGCAGTTCTCTCCTTGGAATATCAAAAAACTATGGAGAAAACAAAGCGAAAAGCTAAGGAAAAGTTTTACAGTGATTGTATGTGATTTGAGGCTTCCTAAGTGGCAGAAGACTATTAACAAAGTTAATAAATGAAAATGCAGATGAATTGTTTTCAAAGAAAGAATATATTTAATACATAAAAGAGCTCTAAAATCAATAAGAGAAAAAGACTAAAATTTAAAAGAGAGAAGTTCTAAGGACCTAAACAGGCAATGCAGGGAAAAAGAAATCAAATAAACTTGTAAATTCATGGAAAGAGCCTGAGCCTCAAGTTAAAACCACAATGAAGACATTTGCCACCTAGCAGTTTAGCAAAAGTATTAATAATCTCTGTTTTCAAGGTAATAACTCAAAGCTACTTTTTAGAAGGGCAATTTGGCAACATATATCAAAATTTTAAATATTCATTTTTTGACCAATGGAGTTCAACTTCTAGAAGTCTGTTCAATAGAAATAATTACACAAATGCTTTAAGATACAATATGGAGACCTTTGCTGTCCCAGTTGTGACAGGAAAACTGAAACAATCTGCATGGGTGGACCTAGAGATTATCATATTAAGTGAAGTAAGTCAGACAGAGACAAATACAATGTCACCTATACGCGGAATGGCCTATATGAGGGCAGGCCCAGGAATGGGCAGGCCCAGGAGATGGCAGGCCCAGGAGAAGGCAGGGGTAAATTAGGGGTTGTGGATTAACAGACACACATTACTTTATATGAAATAAATAAACAACAAGGACCTACTGTATAGCACATGGAACTACATTCAATCTCTTTTAATTACATATAAGTGAAAATCTGAAAAGAAAAAATATATGTAGGTATGTATATGTATAACTGAATCACTCTGCTGTACACCTGAAACTAACATTGTAAATCAACTACAATTAAACTTTTTTTTAAAAGCCATAGTCAAGATCTAAACCACATATTCTATGTACTTCCATACCTGTGGTAAAGTATAAGTTTTGTTGTTTCATGAACTATTTTGAATATTATGTTTCATCTAATAAACTGAAGCAACTTAAATATCCATAAACAAGGGAAGTCAAGAAGAAATGTCTGTTATCTATAAAATAGGTTCCTCTCCACTACTAAAACATATGACGGATTTATAAGCATTGATATAGAATATTGTCTACAAAATATACTGTTCTTTTTTTAGTTTTTCTGAGGCTTTTAAAGAAAGCACAGATAGATATTAGTGAGGAATGTTGAGGGTAGGGGACCATATATGTGTGGGTGGGGAGGGCTATGTGGGAACTCTGTATTTTCTGCTCAATTCTGCTGTAAACCTGAAACTGCCCTAAAAAAAAAGTCTATTTTTTAAAAAAGCACACAGAAAGTTACAAGAACTTCATATAACAAATACTTGTATTTCCACCAGGCAGAATTGACCATTGCTTTTTCATGTTTACAAACATTACAGTACCCTTTGACGTCTATCCCCAGTTCCACTCCCCTCTTCTCCTCCTTCACCATCATGAATTTAATGTGTACACTCTTGACCATTAAAAAAAAATGTCCATGAATAATACAGAACAGGCGTCTGCAAATGTTTTCTCTACAGGGCTGATAATTAATATTCTAGCTTGGCTGTGTTCCAATAAAACTTTACTTGCAGACACAGAAATTTGAATTTCACATAATTTTCATGTCATTAAATATTACTCCTTAAAAAAATTTTTCCCAATCATTACAAAATGTAAAAACTACTCAGCTTATAGGCATACAAAAACAGGCGGTGGGTCAGATTTCATTGTAGTGTGTCAATAATTTACTACTCGGTATTCTTCTGTATGTTCTTTGTAACTCTCCAAAGGAAAAAAAAAAAAAGGTGGCGTGTTCAGTAAGCGATGTTAAGACAACTGGCCTTTCGTATTGAAAATAAGTTAGAAACCTATGCCACATCCTAAAGATAAATTTCAGATGGACGACAATCTCCATAAATAAAATTAAAAGACTAGCAAAACTTGAGGAGACAGTATTTGCAGCATATGCATGCGAAAAAAGAACCCACACTCAGAATATATGTCGTATTCTTCTAATCCATAAAACTAATAACCAAACATGAGAATGAACAAAGGCTATGGACGAGTAACTTACAGAAGAAAAAAGTGTATGGTCTGTAAGCATAAACAGATGATCGACTCAACTAATAATCAGGGAATTGCAAATGAAAACAGGACAAAACGGAGTACCATTTCATCGTCTTCCAGATTGGCAAAAACTGAAGTCCTACAGTATTAAGAGCCTATTGTCCCACTCTCATGCCTTGCTTGTGTGCATGGAAATTGTGGCTACTTTGGAAGTTCAATTGGCGTAGCTGATAAAACAGATTTGATAATTCGCTAAGACCCAGCAATGTCATTTCTAGTCTGGTGCCAGAGAGAAACTCTTCTCTGTATGCAGATGAAGTTGGATATACAGATGCTCAGGGCACATGTTTGTTGCAGTAGAAAAAAGTGCAAAACCTAAATGTTCATATGTAAAAGAAATGGACAGATAAGTGAGGGCAGCTATTAAAGGGGCACACAACTATACAGGAGTGAAAAAGAATGAGTTGGATCTATCATCCATCTATCTATTCATAAAAACGTGAATATCTCACAACAAACATAAAGCTGTCATGGGAGCTGTCCAGACGTTTTTAATCAGGAGAGGGCCTGACCAGGTGAGGGCAGGCCCCGGTGAGGGCCACAGTTATTTCCACATCTGTATCATCTTCCTGAGAATAAAGATCACGTTTCCAACTTCCTGTTTTTAATATCAAATAGTGCCTCACCACTGCTCTCCAGACATCTGTCTCCACCTCATATGAAATCATTTGAAATGTTTTTCATATGTAATGTGACTCAGGCCATAGGTAAGGTTTGTTCTGGAAATACATATGGGCTTTCATTGGTGCCACGGAGTTGATTTCTTGGGTGGGCATTCAGCTCACTTATATCACACAGCTAGAAGAGCCCATGACACGGAGTGAAAGTATCACCTCTCCAAAGGGAGGTGATAAGCCGTTCAAAACACAGCACTCTGTGTCCCCTTGTCAGACACAAAAGTCTGAAGGGCAGAGCTTGTTACAGGTGGGTTGTTGAGACTGAGACTTCAACTTTGACCACGCCTGCTACAACCCTCTCCATCACATCTACACTGGCCAGAATGGTTTTCCTTCCCATTTCACCCACCCCAAGATAGTCATGTGCATGCATGCATGTACACACACACACACACACACACACACACACACACACACACGCCAGTATTCAGCTCTGATCTTTAATGATGCCCCCTCTGAAATGCTTTCCTGGCCACACAAAAATCTTCCTCTTTAGTCAAGGATCCAAGCCCTTTCCTGCACACCTAAAACCTCCCTCACTTCCTCCTTTTACAGCACACATTCCTGCATTAAGACCACTGGGCACTCGTCTTCTCTTCCACTGGACTTGAATATTTTGCGCTCAGAGAGTACATCTGTCTTGCTCACTATTTATACCTAGTATAATGGCAGCCCCATGGACCAAGCCAGAAGCTTAGAACACATCTGTGACAACCGTCTATCCTGCACCTCCTGATTCCACTTAGTGATCAGTTCCAGCTGATGCTTCCTTCTGAAGCTCTCTCAAGTCCGTCTACTTCCCTCCATGCCTGTTGCCACTTCCCTAGTGGTGACTACCACGTCTTCTGCCTCAGTTGCTGCAACAGTCTCCCCTACCTGGCTTCCCTTCCTCCAGATTTGTCACCTTCAAGTTCATTCTCCATCTTGATCCTAGAGTTCTTTCTAAAACATCAAAAGTTCTTCAGAGCCTTAGCCCACCCTTACCTTGTGAGCATCACCTTGTGTCATTCCCATAGTAACTTTCTTTCAGCTCCCTGAATCTTACATACTTTCTCTCATCTCTAGATTTTCTCATGCTTGGAATAATTACCTGGGATCAAGTATCTTGGCCAGAGACACAGCTGGGTAAACATGAACTGTCGATTTGATTTATACGTCACCTTCCAATTGTGAAGAGAACAGTGTGCTCCTCTGTTCAGTGCCCAGTAATTTATTTGCCTCAAGAAGTAATGAAAACCTCTCAGCTTGGGAATCTCAGGAAGCAGGCTGAATGACATAAATCTCTTCAATATGACCTCAAAGCAATACTTCTAAATACAGGATATGATTGGGTTTCAGGATGAAGTTTGCATAAACTTGCCTCCCAATTGCACATGAACACGTATTTATACTAGGTCTGTTGTAGGCTTGTATTTTCCTCAGGATCTCATCCCTGTTGCCAGAAGATGTGGTAAAAAGGGAACCAACAGTCATCTAACAAAATGGTTTATTTTGTGGGTTAAAAAAAAATCTCCACTCCCAATGCTACACAAAGCAGGCACTTCAGCCTTAAACCTTCTGTGTCTACAATGCATACTTAAGGAAGATGAACACCCAAGATGGAACCATCCTCTGGGGAAATCTTAAATTCTACCCCAAACAGATAGGACCGTACTATAAGTTGAACAGAGGCAAACTGTATTCCTTCCACAAATAAATTCAGATTTATAAATTCACCTGGTCCCTGTGTCCTGCCTGGTAAACCTATTACTTCATCACTCAATTTCTTCTGCCATTCTGCTATTATTTACATTTTCTCCTTCTCTCAACCTTACCTGTCTACCTCCTCATTCTCAGCTGATAATCTTGCTTCTTTCTTCACTGAGAAAATACAAGAAATGCAGAAAGATTATTTTCTTCCTCCTGTCACCAAACCCACCAACCTACTCTCACTCCACCTCCTGAGGTCACTAAGTATGGACCACCTTTGTGCTCCCCTAAGGTCAGTCCCTCCATCTGTGTAACGGTCCCACTCATCCCTTTTCATCTACTCAGGAATCTATTCCTGCATATCATCCCCTTTTCCTTCAATTAACATCATCACTTCCCTCTTGACTGGACAATTCCGTTTAGATTACAAACACCCAATAATGTCTTCTTGACTATCCCATTTCCATGGTCCCACTGAGGGCAGAACTCCTTGGAGGAAACATGGCTCTACAGACCTGCCGTCTCCCATTGGTCTTCTCCCATCCTCTCCTGACACACGCACGACTGCAAGTGCTCTTTTCTGTCACCAGTCACCTTACGTTACCAAGTCAGACATTCAGAATTCAGTCCTTACTTCACCTCACATGAACTTCTTCACTGGCTTAAAGACTTCTCTTGCCTAACCAGCCCCTCCTTCTTAGTGTTGTTCATACATTCTCCTCAGTTCTCCAATTTTTCTTTAAAAGACGGGAACTCCAGGACTCCATCGCAATCTTGACCTCTCCTCTCCCCCTCCCTCCTCTTTTCCGTTTGCTTCCCTTGGCTTCTCCTCACGTCTCCTCTTCACTCACACTAACTCCCTAAGTCACGGTGTTAAGTATCATCTACATACTTAGGACTTCCACATTTAAATTTCCAAACCTCTTGTCAGAACTCTGAGTTTATGTATCCAACTGCCCATCTGACATCACTTGGATGTCCACTGAGCATCTCAAATTTCTCATATCTGAACTCAGTGGGTATTCTCTCTAAGATTTCCTCCTTCCCCACTGACCTCTGTCTCAGTCGCATTCCTCCAGTCACTCAGGTCAATTTTTTCTCTTTATTCTTTGCCCTTAATCTGATCCACAATGAAAATTCTACCAACTGTCCTTTCAAATAAATCCCAGATCCAACCATGTCTCAACCCTAACTGCTATCATTGAACCCAAACCATGCTTCTCTATCACTAGATGATGGGAATGTCTCCTACCTAAGCCCCTTACTCCTGGTCTTGGTTGCCTACACTCTATAAAACTGACCCTTTTAAAAACATAATTCAAATTCTATTACTTGTTTACTTAAAACCACTACTGACTGCTCAGAATAAAATCCTAAATCCCAACTCTGGCCTTCAAGGTACTGTATAATTTTGCCTATACCTGGTTCTCCGGCCTCATTTTCTATCACTCTTTTCCTGACTTACTTCTCTTTAACACAGTGGCCTTTCTCCAGTTCCCAAGAATACTCTCATCTCCAGAGTTAACATTGACTTCCCTGCAACCTAGAACCTTCCCCCTGCTCCCCAATTACACAGTTTCTTCCCTTGCTTAATTTAGACCCTTGCTCATACACCACCTCCTTAATGAAACTTTCTCTGACCACCTTTGGAAAGCAAAATAACAGCCACCAAGATGTCTACATCTTAATACCCAAAACCTGTGGCTATGTTACGTTACATAGCAATGGAGAATTAAGTTTGCAAATGGAATTAAGGTTGCTAATCAGTCAACCTTAAAATAAGATTATCCTGGATCATCTGGAGGGCCCAATGTAATAACAAAAATACTTTAAAGTGAGAGAGGGAGGCAGAAAAGGAGAACCAGAGGCACGGCAGTGCAAGAAGGACTCAGCTGGCATTGCTGGCTTTGAACATGGAAGATGGCCATGAACCAAGCAACGTGAGCAGCTTCTAGAAGCTAGAGAAAGCAGGGAAACAGGCTCTCCCCCAGAGCTTCCAGAAGAAATACAGTTCTGCCAACCTCTTGATTTTAGCCCAGGAGATCTATTTTAGATGTGGCCTCCAGATCTGCATGATGACCAATTTGTGTTGTTCAAAGCCATGAAATATGTGGTAAATCTGTTACAGCACAACAGGAAAACAGCACCTCAGTCAATCTAAAAAAAAAAAAAAAGTGCGTATGTGCATACATGCACGCACACACACCCCCTTACTTTTTCTCAACTTGTCACTGGCTATTCAAATTCTACAAGGTGAATGTCTTGAGCTTTGTTCATGGCCATACTTCCAGATTCAAAGACAAAATCTGCTTGTAGATAGTTACTGACATGCTTCTAGTCAGTCACTGAAACTTGATTTGAATGTTTGGTAAGTCTAAGCTTTATTGTCAACTCCACTGTTCCTGAAGATAATATAGTTGACCCTTGGACAATGTTCTGGACTGGTTCCAGGATTCACCTTGGACACTAAAATCCTTCAAGGCCCATTTATTGAAAAAAACAAAATCCACCTATAAGTAAACCCAAACAGTTTAAACCCCTGTTGTTCAAGGTCAACTGTATTTTAAAAGTAAAAATGGGTTAAAATTAACCAAAGGATGCTTTGAGGAGAAAAGACGTTATGATTTAATGGCACCCAATGAGCCTGACTTAAAGGATGAAGGGTACTTAGTCTTCTCAGACAATATTTGTGCTAGAGAATACAGACCAGGTGGAAGAAGTTGAGGACTGCTGGTCAGTATGAGTTTCACTCATATCTTTGCATCTGTTGATAGAAATACCTTCCTTTTCTTGTCATGTGTCTGCTCCCTACCATAAGTGTGAGCATTAGAACTGCAGCCCCAGGGAACTACATTATTTCAGGGTCCCAAAACTGTGTCCTGCAAAATATGTCCTTTAGAAACAGAAGAAAAATCTGTTTTAATCACATTTTGCAAGACAGTCTCTTCTATTGCATTTCTCTCCCAGTGTTCTTTTAATGGGTGTGCATACACTTTTGACAGGTGTGAGTAAACACACCAATCTAACATAAAATATTAGATATTCAAGTAAGTTGGCATGGCCAACCTCCTAGGCAAGCTTTGGCTCACCAAATGTAGGAAGCCAATGTCAATTCCAAGTGGAAGCTTTACTAGACCATATGCAATCTGCCACATGCCTTTCCAGCTAGAGTGATCGTAAAAGCATGTGTCAGTGAGGAACCTTGAATAAGCAGAGCCTCCCTACCAACTTAGATTAAACAGATAGTGTGGACAAGCAATAAACTCTGGCTGTTTCAGCCAGAGATTTGGGGTTGTTGGATACAACAGTAATTCCTGGGCAAACTTTGGCCTAAGAAATGTGAGGAAAAATAATGACTGTCAAAAAATATTCTATCCTATGAATGCAATAGATTTCTTTATCTTTAGTTCATGAATTCTCAGTGCCTTTTCTAGGAAAATAGGCATTGCGAGTCTCACAGAAGATCTGATGGTTAATTTTATGTGTCAACCTGACTGGATCATGGGGTCCCCAGTTATCTGACTAAGCATTATTTCTGGATGTGTCTGTGAGGGTGTTTCTGGATGCAGTCAGTCATTAAATTGGCAGATTCAGTAAGGCAGTTTGTCCCCACAGATAGCTCTCTTATTCTGAAATAAGAGTCTCTAGAATTTGTCATGTCAGACCTCTGGGCCTACGATTCTATTGGTGCAGGAGCAATCTAGAATGAAAACAGGTGATACTCTGCATTGTCTTACTTTTCCACATAGAACTATCACTAAAAACATCCTTAATGATCAGTATTTTAAAACATAAGCACCTATACATAAATAAGTACATTTCTAACCTACTTTACCATCAATACCCAAGACAAAAAAGGAAGCAACTAAGAATGCCTTCAGCCAATACAGAACCTAAACTGTGGTCTTCTGTTGTTAATCTTCAGTGAACTCAAATAATTTCATTTAGAAATGGTTGCATCTGTAGTTTTATCATTATTTTTCTTGATCATAAATAAATGCTTGTTTGTGGTTTTTAAAATAAATAATAAATGTATTGGAAAAAGAAGAAGAAAATAGTTTTAATTGTATGTCTCAAAGACACCCTATCATTACCTATTCCCCTTTGTACTCTCCTACAAGTTGCAAATATAATTTTGAATTTTGTTTTTCACTTAACATTAAAACAAAAGAAATTCCCCATATTAATACAGATTCTTAGCAGGCTTCATTTTTTATGGGTATATAAGACTTTTGTGTGATTAAGACCATAATTTACATGAATCCATAGTTAAAGGATTTTCAAAAAAAATTTTTTAGTGTTACACCTCTTTTCTTCTAAAAAAGGATTTGCAGCAACATTAGAATTAATTTCAGGAACATATTTTGCATTGGAATTGCAGGAAGAGAGGAGTCAGAAAAGTTCCAGAAAAATCACTACTGGAAGATAAGATGTTCTGGGTGCTAAGAGAGAGGCACCAGGACGTGGGCTGCTACACCTAGGGTGAGACGCTGTGTGTAATGTGGGCTGCGTAGGGTTCTTGTGTAAACCTATTCCTTCTCTCTCACCTCTGAATGTCCTGTAAATCAGAGCAGAACCATACAGAGGCTTTTGCAGTATCATATTCAAATCTGTGTCCATATGTCAAACATCAGAGCTTAATAATAAAACTGACCTAAAATAGTAAGTCAATGTCCTGCAGTGCAGTTATACTAATTTTGATCACTCTACTAATGCATTTGAAGTGAGATTTCCTTTGTTTAATGACCACCAATGAGAGGTCTCATGCTTGAATTTCAGTAAGGATATGAGATTTATCCAAGTATGATGCTTTGTTGCAAAGATTTATTCTGATTTAACATGTTTCCACTCACAGTTTTCTTGCCAAACACATCCTGAACATAGTATCCTTTATTTAAAGAATGATATAGAAGGTCCTACGTGACAAGCTGACATATTGTTTGCCCCCTTTGGGGGGCAGTAAGGCAACCTACTTTGCTTTTCAGGGATAATATGTGTCCTTATGCTTCTAGCTACTATTATGTTAGACCTTCGTGTAGTTTAAGGGTTTCATCCCCCATATTCATAGCAATGGCCATACCATCAGCTTGGATCTTCATATCGGATATGTAACTCTCTAGCACTGTCCATAACGTTTTTTTCTTTCTCATTTTGTATTGTTTTGTTTTATTTTCACTCTTGGTGATGTACAGTTCAGTGAATTTTAATAAATACATACAGTTATGGATCCACCATCACAATCAAGATGCAGAAAGTTCCATTACCTCCCCAAAATCCCCTGATCCTCCCCTTTGGAGACAACCCCTCTTTCCTACTCCTAATGCCTGGCAACCATGTTTGTAAAGCCTTCTTTTTGTAATCTATGCTTTACTTTTACTAAAGAAATTAAAAGGGTAAATTTCACCAGTGTCTGTGAATCTAGAAGAATTTCTCTACTTGGCAGACCTTTGGGGTAATACACTAAATCTCAAAAAAGCCAGGGGCTGGCTTTTCTGCAGGGCTGGATTTGAGCTCCATTCCTTCTCAGCTGGTCTGACAGCTGCCTGGCTGAAGTCCATAACAGAACGACACCGGTATATCAGGTAGACTGTTTAAAGTATAAGTTGCTTATTGGTGAATCGTGATTTGCTTATCTACCTTAAGCCTCCATATAACACAACACAGAATTAAAATTACTTTTAATCTATTTTAGCATTTCATTGTCTAGGTATACCTTGCTTGATGCACTAATTTTATGAAGATGTATTTAAACTCAATTTTGAAAATTAAGTACTTTTTAAGTGAGCACTTTTAATAAGATCGGTTACTAGTCTTTTATCTCTCTTCCTCAAAAATTCATGTTCGTGTATCTGGATGGTGTCAGTCAGGGCACAGCTGAGCTGAGCTTGTCAAGAGATATTGGCAACTCTCCGTCAACACATCTCATAGATACAGGACTCTACATGCAACAGGTAGAGCTTGAATGTGCACATCTTAACCAGTGGCTTACATGTCACAGAGCTTTTTTTCTTGCTTTCAGAACAATTTCAAGACAACTTCCTACATTTCTCCCAGAATGCTACAGCTGCTGCATGGACCATTCCTGCCAAAAGCCTGAAAGCCTGTTCCATCACACACACTTCCAGCTTCTTGAAAGAATTTTGCAGATTAAGCAACAGGCGCCTAACGCTCATTCTACTAGCCATAGAGGAGATCTGTTTCCCATTTCTAGAGGGAGTTTCAAGGACTTCCTCTTTCTAATTGCTTCCTCCATTGCTATGCACTGTAGAGACTGCTGCCTCCTCCCTCTTCATATCAGGACTTGATGATAGCTGATTTTTGTCACATGAAAGTCTGAGCCAGTTGGGAGAAGCTGAGGGATGTTGGTTAAATTTTCAAGCCAGTTTATCAGCCATGGGAGCCATCATTGCTTCTAGAATAATTAAGCCTTCCAGCTTAATTGCCCTTGATGACTCAGTGGGATTCGTACTTCACAGAGTAAGCTTTCTGCCCTAATCTATGTGTGTATGTGTATATAATATGTATATTTTTTGAGTAGCAAAACGTCCTAACTCTGGCATTATTTTGTTTTTAATTGAAGAATAGTCAGTTACAATGTGTCAATTTCTGGTGTACAGCATAATGTCCCAGTCATGCACATATATACACATATTCATTTTCATATTCTTTTTCATTAAAGCTTATTACAAGGTATTGAATATAGTTCCCTGTGCTATACAGAAGAAATTTGTTTTTATCTATTTTTACATATAGTGGTTATCATTTGGCATTATTCATTCTTAAAGGGAGTAGGTTATCTTTGGGCTGCCTTCCGCCTTTTTTTTTCCACATTCAGTTGAACTTACTAGAATCCAGATTTCTGCTGTCTCTGAGTTCTGTCACATTGGTGTTATTTCCTCTGTCATTTACTGGGGTAGCTCTGACCTACATTTGTCTTTGCTTTGTTCCTGAACAAAAACTGATTTCTTTCAGAGGAAGTTAGAAAAGCAAGACTTATGCGGCCAATATGTTCCCCAACCCTCATATGAGAAAAAGGGCACACCCAATACTATCAAAAAACAACCCTGTACCAGTCACAGCACCAGATGCTTTAAGCTGCTCCTTATTGTGGGCTCACAGGATACAAAATAAAACAGACTCTCCTCCCCAAACCCCCTCCACCCCCGCAACAAAGGCTTCCGGTCTCCAAGCTAAAACACAATTCCAACAAAAATCTTACCATTCTAGAGCTTTGAAATATCCTAACCAAATTGTCTTCCATCTTTAGGTGTGTGTGTGTGTGTGTGTGTGTGTGTGTGTGTGTGTGTGTGTTTAAACATAAAGATGCTAAATTAAGGCCAGACAAATTCTGTTAGTCTTTCCAAATCTCAGTGGTACCCCCTACCTCTTCCTGTTCACTCTTTAAGTGGGTCCGTAACTGGGAGGGTTCCCAGCTGTATCGCCCCTCCAGTATGACCAGTGCTATGGTGATTATCATCATTAATTAGCATATGCCATTATCTTTCTCCTCAAAATGTTTCATTTGACCGTTTAAAACAATCAAATATTTGTGCACTATACTCTTGTTACTACTGTTGCAATGGGCCTTCCTAGCATTCCAAAGATGGAGTGTCTGCTTCATTCTATTTCATTCATTGCCCTTTCAGCAGGAGAGCTGTAATCCAGGAGTTTTTATGTAACTACACATGGGTTTGGAAAAGGTAGGAAAAAGAAAAAACAAACCTTGGAGTAAATTCAGAAAGGAGAGGCATGAATTTGGCAGATGAGATGCTTTACATTTAAGACACAGGGCATAGTTTAGAGGTAAAAGTGAAAGAAATCAATTTGGCAATGGGGAAATTTTATTCTAGTGAAGTAAGAGGGAAAGACAGAAGGGAGATGAGAGAAGAGCATTTTTGGAACCAGTTGATTTTGCACAGAGCAGGAAAATTATCTACTCTTTGCACCTCCCCCACCACCATATGCTTCCCGAAAGTTTCTTTTTTTCCGTACTTGAAAGGACCACAGATTTTAATAGTAGTCACGCATTTGAAAGGCTAGGCAATTCCCAGCTTCCTCTGTTTTTGCATTTACGATCAGAAATATTTTTTTTTAATCCAGGTTATAGGATAAAGCAAAAATAAAATAACTATTTAATGAAAAAAATTCAAACTCAAAGACAGTTTTTTTTTTAAAGGCAGTTGACCTTAAACTAAGGTTCAAGATCACAACCAGATTCAGGGACTAAATTATAGGCCAGTCTCCTCCAATATCTGAGTTGAGAGAGTTTAGTAGGTTACCACAGCAAACATTAATTTGTAGACACCCCGGGGGCCTGAACAAGTTGAAACAACGTCATTAAAAGGTCAAATTTACTTAGAATGCCTTGAATTCAGATGTAATAGTAAAAGCAGACAGAGTGGAAGGGATAGCCACGATTCTCTACACAAAGGAATATTTGCAATGTGATATGTATTTATGCCTGGCACATCACTCTCTGTCATGTGCATGTCAATTTGTGGGTGTCCAGCACTCAGAGCCACTACTTTGTCAAGCAGAGAAATTTTCTTTCTCTTTGTGGGAAAACTGTATGTCACTGCCAATGGGCAGAGAGTAAGACAGGAGGCAGCTGATGAGGACACCAGAGGGCACACATGGGGAACTGTGGCAAATCAGGGGCATATGGAATTCATCACTCTCACAGAGGCAAAAGCTGCTTCTACCACCTCTACCTAAACTGCTTTCCCCTTTCAGATCTTCTCTGGAGGATCATTTTAATTGGAATTCATGAAGGTAGCATTGGGGTGGAGGTTTGGAGAAGGAGGAAGGCGAGCAGTGTCTCAGTTCTGTAGGATCTTACCCTGAATTTGCAGTCTGTTAGGACCAGCCCTGCATCTACTGTTTACCATTGTGTGGTCTTGGATATATCTTTTGTTTTTAACAACTTTGATGTCCATTTTCTTATTCACAAAATGAGTTTTACATAGTTGTTTTGTTTTATGGATTAGAAATAATGTATATAAGTGACTGGTACATAGTAGGTGATGAATAAATGCAACACATCTGGTAGCATTGACTGCAACAGCCAGAGTCAGAATGCCTCTGTTTCTGCCTTTCATCTTGAGTTCCAATATCACATTCTGCCCACAGAACCAACAGTCAAACTGGAAATAGCTCTCCAGGCTCCTGCTGTTTCCCTCCCTCCCTTTCACAGCTTCACAGCAAATGGCATTCACCAACAGCTCCATCGTCGCAGGGTGCACACATAAAGGTATTGATAGAAATGATGTGCCTGGTGCTGGCACCCACTCAGTAGCAAACACCTGAGCCATGATCCTCTGATTCCTATTCCCCCATCCATTCTCAGGCCATTCCCAGTAGTAGCCAGGGTTCCTGGGCCCACAGTACCCCCTGATGGCTAACATGGGAAACTTCTTTTTCTCAGTCATTTTTATCCTCTCTCTGCAACTCCCCCAGGTTTTCACAGGTCACTGCTTTGTTCATTCCAGCATAGACTATTCGTTTTTCACAAATGTCATTTGGTCTCTTCTGCCTTGCTTTTTTTTTTTTTCCATTTCTTGCTCAATTCTTTCAGAAATATCCATCACCACCCCTCCTCCTTTCTTTCCCTCACTTTGTTCCATTAATGAATCCTCAAATTATGGTGATTATTGTTGCAAGTATAAAAATAGGATGAGTGCATCTCTCAAGGAAAAAAAAAAATCAAAATAAGACATGGTGTAGAACCAGCAGCACTAATCTCTAAAGCCCTCTGAGATATCCAGGTGCCTTCCTGAGAACCTGCCCAGAAGATGCCATCTACCTCGTGCTCTGTCTCCAAGAAACACTGATCTTTTCTCAACACTCTTATTATTTTCCTATTTATTTAATTGTCAGAATTGTACTAGTTTGTCCCTTACTGTTTCATTGAAAATATAATTTAGCTACAGTAAGGGTTACGTGCATTCCTGTGGGTTATTCTGGAAACCAAAGCACAATCTTTTAGCATTTGTTCTCTGTGGGAAACTGAATTCAACACTTCAAACAGTTGCTTTAGAATGAACTTTTGGAAAATGTTACCTATTATAATTTAACATTGGAAATTGTTGGCTGGGAGTGGTCAGTTTTTTAAAACTCCTATTAATGTCTGTATTCTGTGGTTTTCACATAGGTGCTGAACTGTGCCATCCACTGGGACTAGTACTTAGGTATTCAGGTGTGACTTATCTAGACAGACACTGATTTTTCCTGTTTTAAAGGAAAAATATACTAACCAGATCCTGATTTGATATTTTGATATACTATGGGAATATTCTAGAATGTTACTAAATTCATGATCATGACAATAGATTGATTTTGGGTAAAAATACATCAAACATGTCTCACAATGTAAATGCTAACTTCTCTTAACTTAAATTCAAATAATGCCAATAAGTTACGTTTTTATTTATCAACGTTTACATTTAAAATACTTTGTAAAATACAAGTGATTTTGACATGGGTTAATAAAATGCCATTAATTTTATGCTTAATTTTTCTGATTTAGGAAATTTATTCTCAAGCAGGAAGCCAGTAATTAGAAGCATCTAAAGTTCTGATTAAACAACTAATTGAAAGACTTCTTTCACAAATTAACATCAAGTGGTTTAAATTTTCTAGTTTCTAATAGTTAAGCTTTAAAATAAAATCTTTTAAAATTGGTATGAAATAAGTGAACTATTAAAATGGTAAATGAGCTATTGTGACCATATATAGACACATATGAAAACATAATCTTAAAATGCTTTTATAAAATATTTCCTGATTTGGTCATAATTCAAGGTAATGCTTGCATAGGATTTTTTCCCTTTGAAATGATTTGCATATTCATAGAACTGAAATTATTTTTTTCTTTTAAAATAAAAAATGTAAATCGGTTAAAGTAACAGGTAAATACCACCCATACAGTTTCATCAGAATTCTTTGAAAATTGATGTTCTACATAAATTCTAAATCTATACTAATGTAACAATAATGAAGAATGATGCCATAAAATAGTTGTGTGGCACAAAAAGCATTTTAATTGACTGTTCATCAAAGAACATTATTTGAATTGACATAGTCACATTTTTCCAAAAAGAGGTATTTGCTTTCCAATAATGTATACCTTTTGAATTCATAAAGTTTTGGAGGTACAAATTAAAACATTCAGTGTTAATGTTTTTGAAAGCATTAAGTTTAAATTATTTTCTCAAGACCCAAGGAGAAAACACCAGAGGAAACATAACCAGCCTGAATTGTTTAAAATGTATTTTCCCTTTAATTAAATAAGAAACATCTGTCTAGGGATTTTCGAAATGAATGTAATCCATCCACACTCTGCCTGTACTAGTTTGCATCCAATGTCCAGTATTTTGAAAGAGAATTCTTTCTTTCTGTAAAGAATTAAACAGCAACATGGAGTGATGTCTGGGTCTGTAGCAGCTGACTCTTGCCTCCAGAGTTTGGGCACTGTAAATGCTAAGGATCTTTATCCCAGACTCGTCCTTGGGAAGCAACCAAATTCTCTCCAAGGTTAAGGTGTAACATCTGTATTTCTCCAAAGCATCCACTCACCCTGAAAATGCTTATCTCTGGAGAGTAAGGAAAAAGAAGTTCCTAGGATGCATCCAAATACCCAAGCTCAAAATATTGTCCCTTCCCTGGGGTTCAGGCAACATTTTCCCTCCCTGCCGCTCAGGCTTTAAAAAGCTGATTTCTCTAAGGACCTGCACAGACCCATCAGACAGACCAAACGAGTACAAAGAACATGGGGAGTTGACTCCGGGATGGCTCTGGCTCTTTGAAACCGGGACCCACCATTGAGAATGACAAACATCACTTACTGGTGCTGTCAAACGGTATCTGCCTGCACTGCGCAGACCCCTGGGCGGGCCAAGGGCAGTGGTAGACGGCTCCCCCTTCCACAATGTCTGGCTGGCTGGTGTTGGCTTTGGGCGCCCCCACCAAGACGCTCGCTCTGCGAAAGGATTGGAGAAAATTACTCCTTGGGAATCAGAAACGTGAGCGCAGGCGATGCAGTTTCTGGAGCAGCCTACCCACGAAGACTAGGGTCAGGGTCCAGGGTAGGAATGTACTCATGATGGAGACCAATTGTCAAACTTGATTTCCTCTCGGAAACCCACGGGCGTCTGAAACCTGGTTTGGAAGACGGTGCGAATAGTCCTAATTCTTCCCTAGGTGGAGCTATGTATACAGCGAGTTGAGAAAAGAGTTAAAAAAAAAAAAATAGCAAAGGACAGAGCCCAGCTGCTTGTAGCAGACAGCACTTGCGCCCAGACACTTAATTGTTCCAGGCTATGTATAAACAGACCATGTTGTGGTCGTAGTTTTAACTGGCTTGAATCTGTTCGGTCCCGTGTTCCCCTTTGTATGATGCTCGAGTCTTTGTCCCAGGAACTTCCCGGGACTTTCAGATTCTAGGCAAGTGACACGTCCCTAGTTCAGAGTTCACAAGGCACATCTAGCATGGAAGGGGAGAGAAGGGGCTAGTGGTGTGAAGCCAGACGGGACCCCAATTGGGCAAACAGGACGGGCTCTCAGGAATCGCCTTCCATCAGGCTGCGGGGACAAGCGCGGGTCCCCCCGGCAGAGGGGCAGGGACCCAGGCTGTGGCGGGGTTCATCGACGCGCGAGCAGGGCCACTTACGTGCGAGCGGCAGGTATGTGGAAGTCCACCGCGTAGCCGAAGTAGCTGCCCTCGGGGCCACTGTACACCGTGAGCTTATCCACATCCAAGTTGAACGCCTGGGAGGCTGGGGACCAGAGCATCCCCAGTGCGGCCGAGAAGCAACAGAAGGGCGCGAGCCGCGGCGCCCAGCTGCCCCGGGGGCCGCGGTGGGTCCGGGCAGACATTGCCCTCCGCCCGGGCGATGCTCCCTGGGCAGCGAGAGCAGAGGACCCGCGCCGGGAAATCGCAGGCGTGGCGGCTGGAGGTTCCCGATGCCCACGTCCCGGGTCAGTGCGAGCGGCTTGTCTGCGGTGACAGCCCCAGGCGCTCCGCCGCGCGTCCCTAGAGGCGTCCCTGGCAGCCTGATCCCGCAGTTCGGGGACTGGCGCAGGGGATCCCAGCCCACCTCTGGCAACGGGCGGGGACCCGGCGCGCTCCCGGCGCCACCTAGCGGCGGGTCCGCGCGCCGCGGGCCGAAGCCCGTGACTCCCTGGCAGCCCTCGCCCCTGCTAGCGGCCGGCGCCAGGCGCCTGTTTTGGCCGCCTGACTTTCTATTGCAGTTGCATCTCAAGAACGATCTGAGCCTCACACGTGCCAATTCAAGCTTTTGGTTTTGGAAGCAAGCTCCCCCACCGCATGGGGCGAGGGTTTGTTTCAGTTTCTCCAAGTGGAAGAATGTGACAGCGCGTACGTACCCTACCACGAGAGACGAGGCCAGACAAACAAAATGCGTGATCTTTGCATCACCTCTGCAGCCTGAAGAGCCCTCAGGGTAGATGCGTTTGTTCGTCCGTGACTGAGAATTAAAGTTTAAATCCAAAGATCCGCTAGCCCCCCACCTCCACTCCACCTCCCTGCAGAGGTAACTAATAAACAAAGCAATCCTAGAGAATTTATTTCGGTCCTTCTCAAAGGCACGCGGGGCCTGTTAAATGACTCGGTCCTAAATCTCCGTGACCCAGTGTAATTGTGCCAAAGGCTGGCAAAATTGGGAATGTTGGGATTTACAACGTGCCCTCAGCAGGGGTAGAAGGTGTAGGTTGGAATCTCCATGAGTTCAAACTGCAGTCCCACCCCACGGGTGTTATTGCTCTCTTTCTGTGTTTTCTGCTCTGGGGAAGGAGTGAAGGATATGAAGAGGGACAAAGCAGAAGAGAAACGTGGTGTAAGCCCTTACATAACACGATCTTCCAGGGAAACAGGACTAACGGGAAAAGAGAGCAATTAAGCATTACACGGGGTCGGGGGGGGGGGGGGGAGCGTCGCACTGGGGTTAAATAGGAATGAAGTGTAGACGCAGGAGAGGTGAGTAGGTTCTACAGTATTTTAAAGAGAATTGTTGGCAGATTTGTTAGTAGATTTAAGCAGAAATTTGAGTAGGAGGCTTGGCTTTGGATATTGTGGGCAGAGTAATTGAGGGAAAATATTAAAGACACAAAGGCTGGGATGAAATTGTTGTGCAAAGGATTAGAATAAAATGTGGGTTAGGGAGCAGTGGGAGATGGGGATGCACTTCCTGAGAAAGAGGACCTTGAATAACAGGAACATTTATTGAGGCAAAGGGAGATAGTTCTGCCCCAAGGGCATGACATTCCCACAGGGATTCCAAGTTTAGTGGAGAATGTATGTGTGTTGTGGGGAGGTGGTCAGTTGTTAGAAGGAAGAGCAAGCAAAGTAGCTGTTGTCCAAATGCACTGGGTGATGAGGACCTAGACATGATTAACCAAAGGAAGGGAAGGGAAGGCCACAATGCTAACTAGTAGGAAAAAGGCCAGAAGATTGATGCAGAATGAAAGTGAAGGAGGGCCCAAGGTGAATCTGCAGGTATCAGCTTCACTGAGGAGAATCCCAGATGGCTGCAGTGGAGGAAGGAGAGCAGAATGGGAGGTAGATGCTGGACTGTTGAATCTGTTGCTAGTGTGGGATCCGCAGAGAAGCTGGGAACATAAACTACGATCCAGAGCGGTGGTCTAGTCTAGGTGATGTGGATGTGGGAGTCCACCCACAGAAAAATCTCTGCTCCCACTGTAAAGCTGGATTTTCTCATCTCTCTTTAGATCAGAACCCAGTTGTAGAGTGACTTAAATTTTGTTTTTATCTTTGCTAATCCCTGTAAAAATGCTAAAAATCAATAAGCTATCAGAAGATTACCTAGAAAATCATCACATCTGAATCATTTCCTAACTGACAGTCCTTTCCAAGACAACGACTTAAGAGTAGATGGCAGAAAAAAGGCCTTTCCCAGGACTATCCTAACTGGACAGTCCTTTCCGAGACACTTAGGACATTTGTGTTGGATACAAAGTCTGCTACTCTGGTCAGGTTACTTATGTTAATAAAAGTGATGTTCCCTAGAGTGAATTTCAATGAGTAACTTACATGCAACATACACATGGGCTTATTCCAAGCTGAGGAAAACATTGAGTCTGCGGAATAACCTCAACTCCATCATTTCCTGACACTGACATGCTGAAATGTGGAAATTCATCATATTTCAAGCAAGTCTTAGGTTGAAATGGAACACCTAAATAGGTGGAAAGTAATCATATAATCCTAGATGTGCACTCAGCCCGCTGAGTGACTTACTGGGCAGAACTCGCTAAATATTATAAAATGCTTTCGTTTGTGCAAAGCGCCATGTCACCAGTGTATCCCCTTTTGTTACTCCCTTGCTTTGCAGTATTTCTGGCATGTTCTCTGTCCTTTAATTCAAGATAGGATGGGTAGGGAAAGAAAATTCTAATAATTACCACATAATTGGATACATAAATACTTGTTCCTTTCTTCTAAAAGACACTTGTTCTTGATTTACACAACGAGCCTGTATTCTTAATTACGTCACTTTCTACTTTACAGATGAGGGCATTAAGGTTCAGAGAGGCACAATCATATACAAGTTTACAGAGCAAGTAAATGGTGTGATTTGAACCCAGGATCGCTAGATGCCAAAACCAGTTTCTCATGCTGTTAGGGCTATAAGAACATTTTTCTAAGTTATGATAAAAATGAGAAGTCACCTTTATTAAGTCATGAGCTCTTCTGGGCTGACCCTTTGGGCACGTCTGTGAGTAGTGATTGAGAGGTGGCATAAAGCAACTGTGTACTTTTCTAAGTGGTCTCGGAAAAAGATGTGGTGGCACCTTGGTATTCAAAGAGTGGAAAGAAAGCAAACTAACTCAAAGCTCTTTGACCTCCCTAAGAAATCAAAAGCTGGGGAAAGTAGTAAATCTTGCAAGAAGCCAGAAAAAAAAAAAAAAAAGGCTGTAATAATTACAGGGATAGAATAGGCCTGAATCTTGCATATTTCACTATTTTGACACATGGGAACCATGCCAATCAGTAAGATCTAGGGTACCTTCAGAGAAACACATGGACAGTGACAGGTTTTGTGCTGAATGAGAAGTTTGACATTTTAAAGATCTACTAGCAAGGATTTATTTGTCAGAAAAGCAAGTCTGGGAACTGTTTATTTTGCATGTGAGTACATGTGTATATTTAATACTGAGAAAGGTATACATAGTTGTTTCCCTAAAAAGAAAAGAAAAGAACCCAGAGGTCAAAGATGGAACAGATTTGGCCCAAACTTTCCAAAAATAAATAAGTAAAAGAGTACCACAGGAGAAAAAATGCTCTCTGGGTTGTAGCCATGTACAAAGTACTTAAAAATAGAGATGCTGTAACATTTAACCATTAGTGCATATTTTCTAACAGAAGACCAAATACATTTGTAACTTAGTAACCAAGTATTATTCCCGACTATGTTTAAATCTATTTCTTTGTTTGATGAAAAGTGATCCCGCCTTCAAATCAAGGGGTAAGAGAGTCCCAGCCTGATCATTTCATTTGTACAACCACACTTTCACTGTGCTAATTAATCTATTTACAAAATGAGGCAGTGTGAAAACAATGTGTCCTTGAAGATGCCATCAGCTTTAAAAATGAATGCACCAAAAATGGAAGGTAATTTTTCAATCTCTTCTTGTATCTGGGGTAATTAAGGTGATCTCAGCTTTTTTGTTTGTTCTGTTTTGTTTTGTTTTTCCCAACTGGACTCAGTACTTCTGCAATATTAGAAACCATTGATTAGTAAAAACTGGTCCATTGCACTCACTTTGGGCAAACAACTTTTAAGTCTGTCAAGTATCTCTGCAAATGTTAAGCTTATGTCTGCAAATTTTCTATTCTGGTCCCTCAAGGGTGAATCTCATTATAGTAAAATCTCTTTTCTCTCTCTCTCTCTCTTTTTGATAATTTTGTGTGTAATTCTCTTTTATGATTTCCCTTCATGATTTTATTAGCCACTTTTAAGTTCAAAGTGCTGCAGCCCTGGCCCCTGTGCTGGCAGATGTTCAAGCACAGCCAACAGTTGCTTTGGCTGAAGGAAAATTCCCACTGGTCAAAACCAGACTCTGACTTGATCTCTTTTTAGCATGAGCCTTTTAAATACAACTGTGCTTTAAGCAAAAATAAAAATAAATAAAACAGTTCTTTCTCTAAAAAAGGAAGGTAACTGTTGCAAATGTTGCTCTCTCAAAGCCTTGACATTTGGAGATAAATCTTCCTGAGAGTCAAAAACCCCAGGCAGCTGAGCTTATAGGCAGGACCTTGATCTACAGATGTCATGTAGGGCACGTTCATTCCAGAATCTTGAAAAACCTATACATGTCTGATGGGTTAGCCATAGTGATGAAAGCAAACTTCTGGGGGCAAAAACTCAGATCTTACTTGTAGATTTGGAGTCCAGCTGGAGAGTCCAATTCCCCAAGAGATTATGCTTCAGTCCAACACAAAAGGAGGCTGTGCGAATATATTTGAAGGGCTTTATTATTTATTATATTATATATTTTATGTTATCACTTATTATTGAATTTCAATGAGGTGTTAGGGTTTAGGGCAGCACCACCCTGGTCCTTGGGAAAGAGAGTCACTTAAAACGAGGAGTGAGGCATTCTCCTCACCTGTGCACATCAGGTATCTTCATTCATTCAGGCAGCCATACAAAGTATCATTGACTGGGAGGCCTATAAACAACAGAAATTTATTTCTCATAGTTCTGGAGGCTGGAAGTTCGACATCAAGGTGCCAGAATGGTTGGATTCTCGAGAGAGCCCTCTCCAGGATGCAGACTGCCAACTTCTCGTATTCTCACATGGCAACATGATTACATGGCAGAAATGGGGTGAGAGAGTCCTCTGGGGTTCCTTTTATAAGGCACTAATTCCCTCATGGGGGTCCTACCAGGCCTTGAAAGCAAAGGCTTCTGTTAACACAGTGCCACGGGTGCCTCCGCAGACCCAGGACAAGGGCAGCAGCAATAGCTGTGGGTTCCAGGGGGAGACAGCAGCCACAGACAGCTGAAGCAGCTAGACACCTCTCCATTCAGCTCTTGGAGGAGGCTGAAGGACTCAGGTGAGATACCTAAGGTCTCTGACAAATAGATGGGAGAGTCTTTGAGGAGTCCTCCAATTATGGGAGGAGGTGAGGGCTGCAGCATCTGCTTGGTGATATGAGTGTGTTTTAAACCCCAGGCTAAATTGCTACCTTTATTTCACTGTTAGAAGACACCATGATGGTGTCTAGGACTGCCCTCTAGTGTCTGTGATCCTGTTAAAGTGGGTGGAATTTTCTTGTGAAAAAAATGATTGAGTCTCACAACCACTTAGATGACCTTTTCATTCAAAAGTTCCCGAGCTTGACTTGGTCCCTCCCACATGTATCACCATCTTTATTTCCTTGTTGTAGCTTTGCAAATCAGGTGGAACAGGTGAAAAAGAAGAAGAGAGACATAGAGGATGGAAAGAAGGAAGGAGGGAGGGAAGGAAGGAATTTGCCCATAAAAATAATATTTCATATTTTCCCAGCCAACTGCAAAATCCAAATCAGATCTCCATGTCACTCGTGCAAGGATTATATTCTACTCACTCTCATTTGCCTACCTAACTTTGTTATTTGTTTCTTCATTTTTTTTGTTATTCCATCAACAGATATGAGCACCACCTACATCTTAGGCACTGGACTGGAACTGGAGATACAATCGTGAATTTAAGAGAGAGAGTTCTTCCCTTCACGGAGCTTCTGATACAGTGAGGAGACAGCAACCTGATACGAATATAATTCAGTGGATAAGGGCCAGGAGCAAAACTAATAAGGTGTGGTTAGAGAAGAATAGGTGTGGGGAAGGTTTTAGAAGATCATTTTCCTTCAAAGAAGAACACAGCCATAGGGCAAAACCCAAAAAAATAAAATGTACTATTAATGATGAAACTTTTTAAAAACATGTGGTTGTTAGTCTGTTCACTCAGATCTGGAAAATAAGGGGCCCTATGTCTTGGTCTGGGGCCATGGACTCAGAAACGTTCGATCTTAGCTGGATTCATCTCTGCTAGGACATGGAATCAAGTTAAGGCATTTAGTGCCCCTATAAAATGCCATGTGCCTCCTATGATATCCGTGCATTTTGTCACTTGTGTAACTTACATGAAACGACCTCCTATTTACCAGGAGAGTAAGTTATCCGTGCCCAAGGCCTTGATCCCTTCAACTCTTTCTGTGCGAGAATGCCCTAGTCTGTTTCTTGGGTTTGCAGTCTTTTTGAGAGAACAATTTGAAGGTTGGAAGTGGATTTTGTGTCTTCTACTTAGACTGTTTAAAATGTGACTAATTGACTTAGGTTGACCTTTCTGGTTTTTATTGTTTTGACTTATTTAAAAAAGTGTCTTTTTCCCAAAGGCTTCTGGGCACATGCACAAGAAAATAGAAATATGACAAGTTAAATTAAAACCAGCAGATGAAAGTTAAAATATTCTCATAAAGGAAAAAGAAAGATGCCAAGTAGCATTACTGGAAGGGGAAACTAAACTAAATGGATTAAGCCATTTTTAGCCATTTTTCTACCGGCTTGCAAGGAGGACTTATTCAGAGTAGATATTAGAGTAACTTCCTATGAAATCCCTGAAAACCTTGTGCCACTACTCAGGGTCATAAAAGTCGTGGTAATGATGGTAATGCCTGGGAAAGAAGGGGTCTAAAATTTAATTCTTTTTATAGTGATGTTAAGGTTGCTGTCTAGCCCTTAGTCACAGTGTGATCTCATTCACTATCATCTCACTCTCGGGAGCTAAGAGATTAGCTCTAACCACAGTTAACATTTCTCTCTTGAACTCCAAATCCCTGCTGGCTGTTCAGTCATACTGTGATTCTTTTTGGAAACCAGTGCTGCTCAGATGTGTGGACGCTGTACCGTGTAAGTGTTAAGAACATGGATTCCGGAGCCAGATATCTGGATCTGTAGCTCAGCTTTGCCACTTGCCTCCATGACCGTGGACAGGTTACTGACCATCTCTGTGCCTCAGTTTCCCCAATTGTAAAATGAAGATACTAACAGTATTTCATACGGATGTGTGAGAACTAAATGAGTTCAAATACGTAAACCCATATGAGTGTCCCTACAAAAAGCAGTATAAGTGTTAGTCATTATTATTACTGACACTTCTAATTGGTTCTGGACTACTAATGGAATTATGTTATCTTTCCTTTCCATTATCCACATGTGCCTGCCTTGCATGGGGGATCTCGGGTAACTTACTGTATCCTGCTGTCTTAGTTGACCCTTCTCAATTTACACTCCTTCGGGCAATAGCAGGTTTATAGAGAGGTTACCAAATAATTCTTAGTATTTTCGCATAACAAATAATGTTTGGGGAACATTAATTTAACAGCTATGTAAATGAGGGAGACATAGAGAATAGTAGGTACATACTTATATTAGTCTGCTTGTGACAGAATAAAGGTCAGAATTAGGATAGTACCATGCAATGGGGATGGGCAGTGAAAAGTTTTGGTTTTAGTGCTTTTAATATGATGCATGTAGTCGTGTTTTTCTATTTACTTCTATTTCATGAGGCATAGAACTTCTTGAATCTGTTGGTTAATACCTTTCATCTTTTAAAAAAATTCTCACTTATCTCTTCCAATATTGCTTCTTCCCCATTGTCTCTCTTATCTTCTTTTGAGACTCCAATTAGTGTATGTTCGGCCTTCTCACAGTACACCCTATATTATTATTTTATTTTGACATTTTCCATCTGCTTTGTTCTACATGTTTTATCTTACATTTTTTTCTGATTTATCTACCAGTTCACTGATTATCTCTATAATTGTGACTGACTGGTTGCTACATCAGTCCATCAGATTCTAAATTTTGGCTAGCGTATCCTTAAGTTATAGAACTGCCACAGGTTGTTTTGCTTTTATACTTTCCACTTCTCTGTCAGAGATCTCAATCTTATTTTTTATTTTATTGACTGTTTTTGGAGTTATTTTGAAGTTTGTGTCTACCAACATTATGTGAATTATGGGGGAAGGGTTTCTTCATATTATCTGTTTTTTTCTTTTGTGTTTTGATCACATTATCTTATTTCCTTGGGTGCCTCTCAAGTAAGAACATTTTTAAAAATTTAAATGCCAGAAATCATCTGTGAAAAACTACACACGTAACTTGAGGCCTGCACTGATGCCATCTTCATTCAGATAGAATTTAACAACTATTTCTGCAGGTTTCTACGAGCAATACTACTACTCACTCATCTAAATCAATGTCCAGGATCGAAATGACTTGAAGCTGGGCTTCAGTCCCTGGAAGGGCCAATTTCTAGTTCATCCTTGGTCTTAGAGTGTAGACTTTTAGAGTCTCAATGCTAAATATGGGATATTTGCCATTGAACAGCCTCTTTGCAAGACCACAGATTACAATTTTTGTTCCTTTAGCCCCGTAAGTCCTTCCCAACCCAACCTCTCAGTATTCCATTTCATTAGAAGAGCAGAAAATTCTTCTAGGGAAAAATGGCTCCAGATATTGGTGGCCAACTCTGAATTTCCTTCTTCTCTTGGACATTGGCTTGGAAATTCCTCAGTGGCTTATAAAAGCTCCAGTGCCTTTTAGACTATTGAAAAGCATACTTTGTCAGTATTTTAATACTGAGCGGGAGGGCTAGTCTGAAACATCTACCCTGGCATTATCAGCCTTTGAATCTGGATAATTTGGGTGAATTATGGTGTTCCTTTTAGAAACATAAAGTCTAATATGGGACTTGGTTTAGGGGAAAGAATTCAGCTTGGGGAGGGGAAAGGATATAGCTCAAGCACTAAAGCACATGCTTAACATGAATAAGGCCCTGGGTTCAATCCCCAGTACCTCCTCTAGGAAGAAATAATGATCTCCACCCCCTGAAAAAGCATTTAGCTTCAAATATTTTGAGTTTGAAGTAACATCTATTTACTAAATATTATTTATTTTATTAATAGAAATAATTATTAAGTAAAATAATTAATTAGCAAAGCAATTATTTCTTGTTCAAAGGTCCAAATTGCAGACATAATAGGCGGCCCATTTATGCTAAGCAGTTACTAATATTTATTGGTCGTGAGCTTCATGCTTTGCCCTTTATATACATAATCTCTTTTAACATATTTTTAAATATTCCATTTTTCTTTTCTTTTTTTTTAAGTGGAGTTCCCAGGGATTGAACCCAGGACCTCGTGCATGCTAAGTATGCACTTTACCACTGAGCTATTCCCTTCTCCCCTAAATATTCCATGTTTAAAATGAGGAAACCTAAACTTTATGGGGTTAAGTAATTTGCAGGAGATTACATATGTGATAAGTGGTGAAACCTGAGTATAAATCACAGAATCTCTGATTCCCAAGAATTTACTTTTTCTATCAGTCTATTTCTATTTTCTAGGTTTGGGACAAGACACTGTTGTCAGTGCTATGGCTGAAAGGGCTTAGAGGCAATGGCACCCAGCAGCAACAAGGAGACCCAGGAACCATATCCGAGTTTCTAATACCACTCTCCAATGGAAGGAACCAGAGACCTTGGGAGAAACAGCTGATTCTAGGGCTGCAGCAGGAAATAAACACACAAGATGAACCCGGGGCATCTTGTGGAGCAGAAAATAAGGAAGTGCTCAAAAACCAAATGGATGGGAGTAGTTAAAGAGACATAACAGCAAGGGAAAGAGCTTCCAAAGGCTGCTTGAACAACAAAATAAATAATATAGTGTTGGGTTATAACCCAAAGTCTAAAATAAATAATTATGAGCCCCATAATGGCCTGAATTGTGTCCTCCCACCAAAACAAAAAGCATATGCTGCAGCCCTAATGCCCAATACCTACCACTGTATTTGGAAATAGCACCTTTAAGGAAGTAAATAAAGCTACAGGAGGTCATAAGGGTGGGGCCCTAATCCAACAGGACTCCTGTCCTTTTAAGAGGAAGCAACAATGAGGTCCTGGGTTCATCCCCCAGGAACCCCTCCAAAAATGAAGAAATAAATAAATCGAAATAGTTCCCCCCCACCGAAGGAAAACATAAATAAATAAATAACCCACTCTTCAAAAAAAAAAAAAAAAAAAAAGAAGTAACATGAGAAATCTTTCTCTCTAGGCAGGTGCACACAGTGAGGATACAGTGAGATAGTGGCAATCTGCAAACCAACTCTATTGTTACCTTGATCTTAGACTTCCAGCCTCCAGAATGCGGAGAAAATTAATTTCTATTGTTTAAGCCACCCAGTCTACGGTATTTTGTTATGCTAGCACTAGTAGACTAATGCAAGTCCATACTGATATAAATAAATGATTGAATAAATAAATAAGTAGGGAGAAGAGACAAATTCCTATACATAAGAATTTTTTCTTAATTTATGCCAACACTGCCACCTTAAGGAAGTGGAGCACAACTCGCTACACTGGGTATGGTGAACTTCTTCCAAAGATACAGTATGAAAAGGGGGTAAAGCTACAGAAGGTTGACATCCTTAGTGGTAATTTATGTTGATAATGTACCTTTGATGTGATGTGGCGAGAACGGCACTTCACCTCTGTGGTTTTCCTCCCCAAAACTATAATCCCGGTCGAATCAAGAGGAAAACATCAAACCCAAATTGACGGACACTTTACAAAATATCTGACCTGTATTTCTCCAAAGGATCCAAGTCACCTAAAAGAACCCAAGTCTAAAGAACTGTCACAGATTAATGGATCCCAAGGAGACATGGTGACTAAATGTGATATGGGTTCCTGGATGGAAACTATTCTAAATTAAACAGTCCATTTAAAACAAAAATGAAAAATTGTGTATTTGTTGTCTTCTACGTGACTTGTGTTTTATATAGTTTCTCTGATCATTTCAAAGTGAATATTCACTTAATCTTGGGAGCAGACTTTAGCTCAGTTTTGCTTCTTCCCACTGAGCAGGACTCATTTGTGCAGTCAGTATTCTGCCACATCTTGGCAGAAGTCCAGCAGATAAAGAAGACGTTGGCAGGGGGGGCCAGTGGGGAATTGAGTATGTTTATCTCTATGAATGAAGAATTCCTCTAGGTATATTTTAAAGATCCCTATGAGACCCCTTATTTGAAACATCTCCACAGTTTTATTCCTCCTCTGTCTTTCAATGTCTTTTTCTTTCTGTAGAGAATCTCTGAAAATCCCTGAACACAATACTTGCTTTTAGATGTTTTGGATTAAATCTTCTATTGTCTTTTTCCTTTGAATCCTCTTCTCTCCTTTCCCACAGAGAAACTCCCACATTTTTCATTTTATTTTAGGATTCTGTTACTGAACCAGATGATCCAGTTTCATCCTATGCTTCTCAGGCTCAGAGAAAAAAAAGAAAAAAAGTCCGTGTTGTGGGATTTAACAAACACTTCGACCTCTTCTCTTCCAGACCCTGTCAGCTGCACTGTTCCAACAGCACTCAGAGTGGCTCTACATCTCCAAACCCCATTCCTCCTGGATTTCAGTGCTGGCCTTCCACCAAGAACTGGCTCCAGCTGTACTGGCCTCTTATTTCCTTAACCCTTTCCTCTTCTTTACTCTGGTGGGAAGAGTTGGAGACAGAAGAAAGGTGATTCATTCATTCTTCCCACACGGGTTAATCAGGCACCCCCTAGTATATGCAGCCACTGAAGTTACAGCTGTGCATAAGGCAGGCGAGGTCCCTACCCACAGAAGCCACATTCTGGGGGATGGGTGACAACATGGCACACTTAGGATTGCTAGAAGATTTATTTGCATGTGTGCTTTCAGTTGGTCCTGATGATGTAGGCACTATTGTTATCCTCATTTACTGAGACACAGATGCCAATTGACTAACTCAGTGTCATGCAGCTAGTAAGTGATGGAGATACAATTTAAACTCAAGGACTCCAGAACACTTGGATTCCTAACCATTATAATATTGATAAATTTGGTGGGGATTTTCTTTTTCTTTTTTTTTTTTTTTGAGTAAATAAATACCATCCTATTTCTAACTGTCTCTTTCTACTCTAAAAAAATTAAACGCTGCTTCTAAATAATAATCTGTAATGGCTCCTTATTACAATTTTAAAAAGAAAAAGCAGTTCTTTTTTAAAGCAAATGGCACAGTTGGCATTCAATAGTTTCTTTTGTAGCAACCATCATCTCTCTTTCCCTTTTCTATGGTGAACCTCCTCTCCTCAACCCTCCCCCACGCATTACAGAGTATCTAGGTGGTTCAGGTGGGATGAATCCAGCACCAGCTCTGTGGGTAGTCTCTGACCGGCATAAGCCAAAAAGCATGTGCCATCTTTTGATTGGTGGACCCTAGGCATAAACCAATCAGCTCCTGGCATTCTAAGAGCTACCTTGATTGGTTCCGGTTTATAGAACTAGAGATGAGAGGTAAAATGCTCTCTCCTCTGGATTACCATAAAGGAGGTACATAACCCTCATTGCTGCCAGCCGTCAACCTGGGGGAGGACCAGAAATCACAGATCAGTGGAGCCAGAGTTCTGACTGAACCACACCTGACGTCTGCCTCGCTCCTCAACTTTCCAGTGGTGTGACTCATAAGCACTCTTCATTGTTTAAGTCACTTTGACTTGGAGTTTCTTTCAGTTTCTTTCAAAATCATGCCATCTGATACAAATAATTTATATTAGGCATATAAACCCTAACTATTTAAGTAGCTTTTTTAAAAAACAAATGTCACAAGAAACTTAAACAGAAACAAACAAAAAACCCACTAAATTATCCAGTGGGCCTCAAACGTCCAGATCCAAACAAATTTGGATCTCTAACTTACCTGAAAAAAATAAGATTAAGTAAAATAAAATACACCTAGCCCGGAGATTCCTTTGTTTCATACATGAAGATAATCAAGATTATGTGTAATAGTGTGGGACCACATGCAACAGATGCTCAGTTAATTGGCTCAAGCTATGGTGGGTTCAGACTGTAGCATACAATTGCCTTGGATTTTGTTGCTGAAAACACTCCTGTTTTTGCCAAACAACACTGTTTTGGAGGCTTGCCATCACAAACACAGAGAGATTGCTGTGATGAAGATTTGTGCTTTTTGGTGGAACCATGAGACACCACTAGATTATAATAATGTGAGAGACAGGATATTGGCCCTTATGTCTTCAATTAATCACACATTATCTAGTAGATTTAAAAGAACAGCTTCATTCTCATTAACTAGCAGCCAAGAGTGGAGATGCTAGTGATGTGATTAGGACTTTAAAAGTCCTGGGAAGTCGAGTGTGTCGACATCCAAGGACATTCTCTCCATGTCCATCCTAATGTTCCAGGGAGATCTTAGCCACTGAGAACACAAGGCCAAAGCTAATCAGGAATCAGTTGAGATGCAGCAGAGTGAGGCTTGACTTTTACCAAATTGGGAAGATGCCGTCTGGAGAGAAGTGAGCTCTCTAACCTGAGAAAACCCATTATGTTTTCAGCTCCGCTATTGGCTTATTGGCCCAGGATGGCTCTGTAGAATAACAGTGAAAACAGCAGCTCTCCACTCTGCTCTAGAATGAAATGTTAAGAAAATAGAGGCCTAGCTGGTAGTGGGAAAAAACAGATGGTTAGAAGCTTTTACCTTCCATTTTTATTTCTTTTAATGTTAACTACTGTATCTGACAATCAGGACATGGATAGGCATAAATTATGTGCTTATTCCCATAGGAATAAAATACATCTGGACCTCTGCACTATTCAATTAAAACTAATGAGGGTGAAGCTAGAGTCTAGTGCCAGTGTGAAATCCTATGCAAGCGGTGTCTACTCTGAACACACTGTGCTACCAAAGCCAGTTTTTAGGGGTTGTGTGGAACTTGGAAGTTTTTTTTTTTTTTTTTGACAGAAACAAATGTGATTGTCAAAAGCCCAGCCCATCTGCTTTGCTCATAATCGTCTCATAAGGGAACAAACAGTCTGCTACAAAATGTAACTGCAGTGTTAATGGTGCTTCTGGGGGGAAATATTTGAGACCACACTTGGGTTGATGTCCTGCTCCCTGGCCGCAGTGGGATTGGGGTCCTCCTTGGCCATTCCGCAGGGATATAGAATTGATGGTTGGGAAATAGGCAAGGACTAAACTGTAGAAGGAATAGGATTGAGGGGACCAGGGAGCCAGGAGATGAGAAACTCACAGGCTTCTAACAGCATAAGCCCTAAGGTCTGCTTAGGACTTTCCTCCTTTTAAAAATTCTTTGAGGACAATGTCAAAGATGCAGATTTTGCCTAAGGTCACCTCATAGGCAAAGGAAATGATAGGGCATTAATTCAATTCAAAGAAGCGAAGTTTCTGGGAATCTTGACATAAGCCTGGCTTCTTTTGACAGTGAACTCTAGAAGTCTGATTTTATTGAACACCGAGTTTTGTACATGGGAATTTTCAGCAGTTGTGGCCATCAGAAAGAAAAGTCAAAAAATGAAAAGATGTCAGCCATTACCCTGACATGAACGTCACGGTAGCAAAAGCCTAGCTATAATTTTGTCTTCTTATTCAAGGCAAAACAAAATCCAGCTTCTCATTGAAATGTGAACAGAGTTAAAATTCTGTTTTTTTAATTATTTGTAAATTTCAATTTAGTTCGATGTTTATTTCAGAAATTACACATTAATTTTTCCATGAAAAACACAAGTACACATCTTTTAAATAGTTGGTTTATGTAAACAAAAAACACCTATGATGAAATAAACTATATAAACTTATTTTCTTGAGAGAAAGATCCATACCTTTTATCAGCTTCTCAAAGAATTTATATCCCCCAAGTGGTCAAGATTTACTGTCCTTTGAGAATGAAAGTACAGGCATTATTTATGGGTCCACTTTGTAGTTATAATGTGATGGTTTTTGAGTGCAGTTGAAGATTTTTCAGCAGCATTCAAATTGGTGACATTAGGGCTTATTCATTTGAAAGTAGTAAATGCTTCAGTTCCTGTTTTAAGATGACAAATGCAAAATTTAATTATACTTGTGGTGTCTTAATCTATGACTTAGTTTATGAAAGAGAAATATAGTTAAAATTATATAATATTTATATGTAACATAATATTTATATATAACAATATTCATATTATAGGTATTATTTCAAGGTAAATATGCATAACAGTTATGCAAGCTGATAATAATCTTTGATTATTAAATTATTACTTCTTGCTATGACAGTTGGTCCACATTATTGTTAATGAAAAAGTATAATTTCCTGCCATCTTTCTGTGCCACCACAATGCTGTGCATGAAGGTCCTGGCTGATGCTCTCAAAAGCATCAAAGATGCTGAAGAGAGAGGCAAACATCAGGTTTTTGTTAGGCTGTGCTCCAAAGTCATCATCAGGTTTCTAACTGTGATGATGAAGCATGGTTATCTTGGTGAATTTGAAATCATTGATGATCTCAGAGCTGGAAAATTGTTGTGAACCTCACAGGCAGGCTAAGTAAGTGTGGAGTGACCAGCCCGATTTTACATGCAACTCAAAGATCCAGGAAAATCCTAGAATGACCTGCTCCTGTCCCATTAGTTTGTTTTCATGGTTCTCACAACCTCAGCTGGCATCAGGGACCACAAAGAAGCAAGGCAAAAACACACAGGAGGGAAATCTTGGGATTCTTTTCCTAAGGATGTAATATATACATGCAAATAAAATGCCTGAGTGGACGAAAAGAAAAAAAGAGAGAAAAAGGAAAAGGAAAAAGTATAATGGTATAATGTGTAAGCTCTTTAAGATTGGAAACTCTCCCTTCCGCATTCTTTGAATCTGTCTAAGAACCAATCTCTTGCTCTCCTCAATCTTTATATATATATCATAATCTAGTCCACATCCTGGCAGTATGAGTATTCATTCGTGGTCTGGTTATCTTTCTTTTGTCTTCTTGCTACTTCTGTCTCCTCAATAAGCTAGTTTAATCTCTTTGGGTCTTACTCTCTTTGTCAATATCCTCTATTAATCCTCTTAATTCTTTCTGATATTCCATTGTAATTGTCTTTGCTCACTTTACCAGCTTTCTGTTGTCACAGGCTTCCTGAAATGCTTCCATGCTTTAGTCTCCTTGCTTGGCAAGAACAAACCAAGAACGTACACATCCGATAACCATCACCTGAGCATACTCCATGGTTATCAGGCCGTGTGGTATGCTGGGGATAATGTACACAGTCTCTGTCCTCAGAAAGGTAAAATCCAGCCACGTTAAGCAGCCTGGTGAGATCTTCCAGGATCTTCTCTCTCTCTCGCTCTGCTAGAAAGGAAAAGGGCTGTTGTGAATGAGTAGTGAGGGTGCTGCCCACCCTCCATGTTTACCTATCAGATGAGTCCCAGAGAGTTGCATGGGTGCTAAGTAAAGATCCCATTCCCCAGTCTCATTTCACAGATGGCCAGGGAGATGCACAGAGATGGTGGCCACTTTGTAAGTAAATTCACTTCAAAAATGAAGCACTCTGAGAACATTCCCGTTTTCCTACCAAGAAGTCCCATTCCTTTCTGACTGCTGTGATGTTGTGTCCGTATATAGAGGGAATTGCTTTGGAATTTATTTAATCACCAAAACAGTCATTCCATAAAAGTTTACTGAGCAAAGGTTAATGTGCCAGCTTCTGGAGACTCAGCAGAGAACAAGATGAAGACCCTGCCATCAGGAGTGTGCAAACTACTGAGGAGAGAGCAGGGGCAGGGGGGTGGATCTGTTACATTGTCACTTAGCTTGTTTCTCTTTGGCTTGGTCTGATTTACTTCATGTCATGTAAGTCCTATAGCTAGCTGGTTTGGTTTGCTCAGTGGAACAAAACTGGGAAGTCCAAACTTCAAAGTCTGCAGGCTATGACAAGACCCCTTACTGTGGCTCCCTCTGTACTGGTAACAATGGCTTCTCTGCTCTACAGTTGATTTCATGTGCCCTGTATGGATCCCTTTTCAACAGAGAGACAGTGGTAACATTAACTGCCCTGAACTGAGTCACAATAGTTGTCTTCTGCCAAATTCTTCTGTGAGATAGACTGTCTCCCATTCTTGTGGGCTCCTGTGAAACTCATAAAGGGGGACATGATCCACAATGTTACTAACAGTTTTTCCAGAGAGATTTTAATGTGATTTCTGGGAAAACAAATGGTAAGCAAAAGCCTGGGATACAGCTTCAAAACATTGAAAAGCAAATATTCCAGAAGAGTGGGGTTTGAACTGTGTGAGATTCCACTCCTGCCCTCACCTGAATACAACATACACTTTGCTCCAGTGCATTGAGAACGTGACATAGCCCTCCATCCTCCTTCAGGACCCTGTGCTAATGTTCACAGGAAACAAGGACTTTCTTCAAATGATACTGTTGGTCTTTATCATTCTTTTTAACACTGATTTCCAGAGGGAATGAATACCATCCTGACCAGACGGGTACTCTGATGGTTTGGAGTCCATCTTTGCCTAATTCTTTAAGACACCCCTCTGTGAAATGGGGAAGGAGGACACCCCTGTTACTGTCTGCTTGTACCTGATACTCTCTGGTGCTTGAGGAGTCATGGTCTTCTAGGCTGATTAGGGTGCTCAATTGGCACCAAGATTGTTGAAATTACATGTCAACTTGGCTGGGCTGTGGTGCCCGGCTATTTGCTCAAACATTATTCTGGGTGTGTCTGTGAGGGTATTTTTGGATGAGATTAACATTTAAAAAGGTGGACTTTGAGTAAAGCAGTTTGCCCTCTATAATGTGGGTGGGCCTCATTTAATCAGTTGAAGGCCTGAATAGAACAAAAGACCAACTTCCCCCAAGCAAGAGGAAATTCTGCCAGTAGACAGCCTTTGGACTTGAACTGCAACAGTGACTTTTCCTTGGGTATCCAGCCTGTGAACCCACCCTGCAGATTTTGGTCTTGCCATCCTCCACAATTGTATAGTCAAATCCCTTAAAATATATCTATCAATCAATCAATCTATCTTTCTCTCTCCCTCTCTCTTTCATGTAGGTGTGCTATCTATCTATACACACATACGTGTGCACGCACACACACACACACACATGAGTACATCCTAGTGGTTGTGTTATCTGGAGAACTCTGACTAATATACTTAGTCAACAGATATCTAGGCTACCAGGTACCCTCACAGGGAGTCCTTCAGCCCCAAAACTTTGTGATTCTATAGCTCTAACAGAGAGATGATGTAAAATGATGCCTTCCTGAAGAGACAGTCACAGAAGCTGGAGGATTTAGAAGAAAGAATATGGAGGGAGAATGACTCTTTGGAGCAACCAAGGGAGTTTGAGCCAACATACTTTGCCGGTGCCCTGGCAGTGCCCTAGCTGACTACTTGGCCCATTCAAAACACTAAATGTGATCCACCAAAACTTTTAGTGGCCCTATATCTGCCCTATGCTGCCAACTAGTAGACTTGCCTGTGGGTTGGTTGACTGATTCAGTTAGAAGAATTTGGACCATTGGAACCCATTCTTATCTTGATCAAACTGAGCAATCAGCACCAAGAACTTTAAAATGAAATGTGCCCTGTTTACCAAAGAAGGATGTTGGTGGCAACTATAAACTCTCTCTAAGCTGTTCTTCTACCAAAGTTCACAAGGAGAATATTTTCATGGGTGGAGCTGTATGTGGCTGGCCGAGGTTGATAATCTCCTCGTACCCTGGTTTGACTTGTGTTGAGATTACATTTTCCCCTGGCTTTCCCTATGGGGATATCCTCCAGAAGAAGCTGGCCCTTAATTGACATGTTTTCTGCAGTCACCCCATGTTTCTAAGAGCTCTGCTTCCTTACTGTGTCTACCAGTCCTCCCCATCCCTCCCCTCCCTCTGTCATCAGAGTTGAGCTTTGTTTCCACTGGTGATTCTTGTTCTGATAGCAAGTACGTACAAGCCATTGGCTTACTTACTCAATCAACTTCAATCAAAGAGCAGCAATTCAAATCCTATCGGTGTCACCTTATTTAACTTAATGAATTAAATACTTAAGGATAAGATGTGTGTCTGGCTAGGTCAGGCTGACCAGAAAATTATCTCTGATTGATTATATATTTTGAAACATTATCAGTCTCTAACTTTAAACATGTCCACCATAACTTTGACTTCTCTGCCAAGAAAGATAATCAAAATAATATTCTTCGGGAAATGCTTGAGCACAGACTAAAATATAATTCTTCTTTTCACTTGTGTCACCTAAAGTGAAATAATCTCAAACAAAATTTGAAATTCTTGTCTATTAGCCCCACACTGAAGGTCCATTTATCTCCCACTTAATCAACAGCTGCTGCCTGTTTGTCAGAAAGGCCTTCTGCTTCCACAGATTACCTAATCATCTAACATCTCCACTGATTACCTGGCCCCATATATCTTCACAGTTTAGCTGACTATGTAACGTCAATTCAGTCTTCATTTTGTACCCCAGTTCTGTAGAGCACTGTTCTAGAACAGTAGTTCACTACCCTAGCTGTGCTTCCGAATCCCTTGTGGAATTGTAAAAATGTGTGTGTGCCAGAGTTCCACCCCGGGCTGTTCTGATCCAGTAGATCAAGCATAGGGCCCAGTGATCCATAGTCTTAACTTCACAGATGATTCTGTTGTCAGGCCAAATAGCACACTGCTCCAGACCTTCCAAGACTGGTTTCCACCTGCCCATTGTCCACTATACAAAGGCTATAAGCCACACGGATTATATCAGCTGGTACTCAGATGGGAACTCCAGGGTAGCCCCTCTTACTGAAAGAGATGCATGCTGTTTGTAGTCACAGCAGCATTCGGTTGTCATGACTCACCGTATCTCACTGGCCAGAACCCTCCCTTCTGCATCAATCATCGTTCCATTTGTGCTGGTCCCTTGCCATCCCTGGCACCACTATTTCCATAGCAGCTGGTCAGTATTAAGGAAGCTGTCACCATATACATATAAGGAGTTTTATAGCTAGTGCTGGGCCCTGAGGGGAAGGAGTCGGGGGAGATCTGTGAGTCTGGGCTGGCCTCCAGACACAATGTACATTCTGCTCAAGCCAGCTGCTGGAAGACAACTTCTGGGTCTCCAAGGCAACAAGAGATGCTATCTTCAAGACAGCCCCATGCATTCTGTTAACGGTCACACAGATCACCAAGACCCACAACTCCCTTCTCCACCTCAAATCCCTAAGTGTATGCTGGAAGAGGTTCTGGGCATCCCATGGCATTAAAATCATCCACTAGGAAGGGTCTGGGTCAAAGAGGTAGACAAGGGGACTCTTCTTCCACCTCGGAAATGTTACGGCAAACTTTAGGGCCTATTCTGGGTAAACTATTGTAGGGAAGCTCCATCCCGCCCGTCCTGATGAAAAGCGTCAGACCTGGTGGGAGGTGGTGTCTACATTCAGGGAGCCTTTTTTTAACTCACTAAAACCCACGGGTGTTATTCCCTTTGATAAAAGTTCCTACAACTATTTTCTCTGACTTGGGAAATGCTCCCAGACTCTCTGCTCATTTTGTGATTCAGATCCTTTCACTTAGCCTGGCTTGCTCGGCTTCTACAATGGGACCTGTCCTCTCCCTCCATTGCTTCTCTCTCTCTCCAATCCTAGGCTCTTTGGATTGAATTTCTGGTAGGATGTTTTACAGGGTTCTGATTGAAATTCCTCCCAAGGTGGTCGCTCTTGGCTCTCTAGTGGTCCAGTGATCTTTTTCCCAGTACCTTTCCCAGGTTTTCAGGATAGAACATCACAACTCAGGACCAATACCCAGACTCCCATTTTCGGGGGTAGGTGAAGGAAGGGACTACACCCAAACCATCCAGCCAGACTCAGTAAGAAAAATCAATACCAGTTCCTGCATGTAGGAAAGAAACAGCAGATGAATATCCAGTCCCAGTGGGATTTCTCCCTTTGATTCCCATACAATTACTTCCAGGACCGAGTTATTTCTTAATTGCCTCACCCTTTCTTAACTCTTGACTTCTCGTTTCTTTCATCCAACTAGATTGACAGCCCTTTGGGGCAAGAATAATGTGCTGTGTATACTTTATGTCCCCATAGTATCTGGGGCTATGATGCCAAATAACATCAATATATTTAACCACTAAGTAATATGCAGATGTGCATAACCAGTGCTATCTCCATATACAGAGATGGAAATGAATGAGATGAGCTCAGAGGGGTTTCTGTGATCTTAAATACAATGTACTGGTTGATTCATTGGAAGCCTTTAGAAAGACGGAGTGAGAATCTACCCAGTCCTTCTAGGAGGGTGGGGCAGGTGTCTTACAAATCCAACAGAAAGATTTATTGAGAACGATTAAACTCATGCTCAGAAATGAGAGCTATATGCGAGTAACTATAGATTTTTCTGGGGCTCTCCTTTAAAGCCATAAGAAATGTCTAGTGGGTTATAATAACAATCTTTCATTCTTCCTCATTCATGAACCCATGATAGCAGTAACCTGCATGGGTTAAAGACTCTTGTCTGGAATCTTCTTTCTCCAGGAATTTGTTCTGCTCCAGCTGTGCTGTGATTTTGTTTGTTTGTTTGTTTGTTTGTTTGTTTGAATGTTCCTATAACTAAACACAGAAAATAACTAGTCTTATGCCATTGCTTCCAGTGTAGTCTCTAACTGATGAATCTTCATGAATTGATTTTTAGGGAAGATACTGCTTTCCCTATGTATTTTGCAAATGTGGGCTGGACTCATTAAATTGATGTCATATTCTCTGTCTTTTTCTTTCTACCTGGATTCTCCTTGCAGGCTTTATTCTCTTTGGGCAATGTGGCACTCTTTGGCTAGTTAACGTATTACCCATGTTGTTTTAGACAGCTTTGGTGGGTGCAATCACTTTTCTGCTTGGGGTCCAAGTTGAAAACAGGTTTTCCCCTATGCTGCCTCAACACTGTCTCAGAATTCAGCAGCTCTATGCGTTGTCTCCGTCCACTCACTGGGCTCAGAGGCAGGGTTGCAGGAGCTGTGGTTGATAAGGGATGAATAGGAGAGTGGGTGCTGCTGTTTGTAATTGGAGATGAAGATTGTTTAATGATGGGGGAAAGGAATGCAGAGTAAAAAATCCCACTTAATTCATAATCAGTTTTTCAATCAAAACAGTGCATATAATTTAATCAAGTTAGAGCCAGCAGTAGATTCCGTGGACAGGGTAGGTTAACAAAAATGTACTAAGGAAATACAACTTTTGTTTGTAGGCATGAGATAAAATAGGAGGAGACAGAGGCAGGGAAGTTGGGGTGGAGCTCTTACAGGAGGCAGGCTTATGGCTGCTTAACTGTGGAGAAAGGAAATAGTTGGGACTGGGTAATGGATTGGAAGGAGGGAGGAAAGAAAGCTTGTGTGTGCCACTAGGGCCGAAAGGATAGAGACACAGCTGCCAACACTTAGAAGTCAGAGAATGTGGAAGTAGGCTCTTTGTGAGTTAATGAGCTGCCTTTGTGACAGCCCTTTAAACATGAGGTCAACTGCCCACACTCATTGGCTCCCATGTTCCTCAGTCTTGGGTTCTTGAGTTGGCCTGAGCCCCAGCACTTCACTTAGGGTGCAGAATTTACAGGCTGCTTGTTGCCCATGTCTGCTCCCTTTCCTCCTGACTTTCTAACAGCAGTTCATAGAACTCAGCTGTGTGTGCCTTCAAGGACTCATGTAACTTTCTTTCTGCTGCACTTCTGTGAAAACAAAGCTGCATCTTCTCAAGGGAGTATTCCATATACACCTCATAGAGCTCCTCTAAAAAGTATAATAGTGGACAGAAGGTAACTTTTTCATGAATTCATCAAAAAGTCTGCCTGGTGGTCTTTTCCACCTTGCCAGTGGAGGGGTCTGGGGTTGGTTGAGGGAGCAAGGAAGAAGGGATGACTCAGGAGACGCACTTTGGGCGATAGAGGTAGAGTATTTTCTTGTATGGCTTGGCCTTTGTTTCTGTTTTGTTTTGGAGAGCAGTAAAGCCCACAGATTTGGTTAGCTGCAATTGCTGAAAAGAGACCCTTTGTCTTGGGCAAAGCCAGAGAGGAGTTAATAGAGCAGTAATGTAATCCCAGATACTTGATTTGGGCTCCCTAATTAAGGCCAACAATGATAAGTGCAGATAATTCTCCCTAGAGGGGGCTGAGGCAGTAAGTATAAGGGCCTGATTCAAAATGATGCTAGATTCCAAAGATGGGATTTCAAATGCATCTGGAATTATGCTTCAGTGGGTTCTTGTAATGTAGATGAGCCCTTTAAATCGGAGAGCCTGGGTTTCTAAATAGGGCTGAGTTACAGGGTTACACCTGTGTTTTCACAAAGTCCTGGCCAGTAGCTGTGTGTGTGTGTGTGTGTGTGTGTGAGTGTGTGTGTGTTTTGAGTTTAGTTCTAGGAAGCAGTGTTAGGGAATCAGAGGCTGTCTTGTGTGCTTCCACTCTCCCAAATTTTCTTTTTTCTCTCAACAGCTCAGACATTCTAAATCTCATGTGGAAGTATTCAAAAATACAGTAACTGGAAAGACTTTAGTCAAGCCATTAACAGCTTGCTGGCACTCAATAAGGAAATGTGAGATGATCCCACTGGTAATGGAGAACCTTTGTGTGGACTGTGAAGCTTTTCCTACTCACAAGAAGAGGCTGCCCCACAGTTTCCCTCCCCTGCCACATCTGTCTTCCATGCAACTAGCAGCCCATGGGTACTAAAAGAATAATGAAAATATCCTTTCTTCCCCCTCATCAAATTTCTGGGACCCACCTCCTCCTGCTCCACCTGTCTCCTCCATCAAAAAAAAGAAAAAGAAAAAGAAAAAGAAAAGATACTTCAAAGTATATATTTAAGTTAGGAATAGATCAAATTTTAAGTAAATCAAATAAAAATAAAAACCCCTCGATTTAAGAATAAATCACAAAAATCTATCATTACGGTATCGTGTTCATCACATAATCCTAGTAATTAATGGATACAGTTTTAGCACATAACTCATAGCGTTTGAAATGATGGTATCATAATTGTCAGTGTATTAAACAGTATAGAAATAAGGAAAATCTCCAATTTTTATTGACTGTACTTTGCACGCTAGTGTAACTGCATAACTTGCCTTTTATTAAAACACTTATATTGCATTTTTGACGCTATTTGTCAAGGCGTTGAAGTGCAGAAATCACGCACAGGGAACATCTTTTTAGTGCTGGCAAATTGATAGCATGTCATGTCTTGTGGCCAGAAGATTTGCTCATATTAAAAGAACTGCTAGTATTTGACTTGGTCTAATTTTGGAAATTATTCCACAGCTATTAATAGTTCTAGAGGCTGTATTCAACTTTTTTTAAATGTCAAATTGGAATAAATGTGGGTTGTTTCCTTATCATAAAACCAACACATGTATGAAAAAAATTAAAATGTACAATTAAGCATAACAAAGAAAATAAAAGGCATCTGTGAGACCTGCTTCCCAGAACTAAGTCTTCTTAAAATCTTGGTGCGCACTCTTCTGTGTCTGCTCTGTACATATGTAGTAGGGTGACCCACCATCCCAGTTTGATGCCTGAGGAGATCTGTGGGGTTTTCAGCTTTCAAACTAATCAGTTCTGGGCAAAATGGTGCACTTGTGCATATACACACACACACACATGCACGTGCATTAATAAATACAACCATTTTTATTAGAAACTTCAAGTGCTGCGCCAACCCTAAGCTCTTTGCATACATTATCAAGATTCTCAATATTCAGGAAGGAAACTAAAGCTTAGAGAGGTGTTTTTTCACTACTGTGTGTCCTCTTATCTCCTGAGTCTGTTTTCTCATTGGGGCAGGGTAGTGGTTAGCCACATGTATTTTTTTTCTCATTTGTCACTTCCCTTTTACTTATGGTTTTCTATATACAAAACCTATAAAATTTTATATCAGTGCTATAATTTTCCCACTTTAGGTAACGCTGCAAAAGGCTTTGTCCATCTCAAGGCCATATAAAGTCATTTACAACTTTTACTAATACTCAATTTTTTCTAGCTTTTTACTGACATATAGTTGATATATAACATTGTATTAGTCCATGGTGTGACACATACTGATTTGATATATGTACATATGGCCAAATGTTTAGTTAACATCCAGCATGTCACATGATTATGGTTTTTCTCATAATGAGAACATTTAAGATCTATTCTCTTTGTAAATTTCACATATACAATAGAGTATTGTTAACAAGAGTCACCAGGCTGTACATTACATCCCAAGACCTGTTTATCTTATAACTATAAGTTTGCATCTTATGACCATCGTCACCCATTTCACCTCCTCTCCACCCCATGCCTCAGGCAAACACCGATCTGTTCTGTGTGGGATTTTTTTCCCCCTTAATTTCCCTTTCTGATAGTTTGTTATTAGTGTACAGAAGCTCAACAGATTTTTGTAAATTGATTTTTTAACCTGCAACTTTACTGCATTCTTTTATTAGTTCTAACACATTTTGGGTGCAGTCTTTAAGGTTTTCTGTGTAAAATATCACATCATAGGCAAACAGAGACAGCTTTACTTCATTTTTAATACAGAAGCCTTTTATTTCTTTTTCTTGTCTGGTTCGGACTTCTAGTACTATGTTGAATAAAAATGGCAAGATTGGGTATCCTTGTCTTATTCCAAATCTTTGAGGAAACACTGTTAGTTTTTCACTGCTGTGTATGGTGCTAACTGTGGGCTTGTCATATACAGCTTTTTTAATGTTGAGGAATGTTCCCTTTATATTCATTTTTGTTGAGAGCTTTTTTTTAAATCATTAATGGATGTTGAATTTGTCAAATGTTTTTTCCTGCATCTATTGAGGTGATCAAATGACTTGAATACTTCATTTCATTAAAGCAGTGCATCACATCGATCAGTGAGAGAAAATATGTGCAAACCACATATCTGATGAGGGATTAATACCCCAAATATAAAACTCACCAAGAACTCATACAACTCAATGGTGGAAAAAAAAATCCAACTGAAAAATGAACAGAGGATATGCACAATTTTCCCAAGAAGACATACAGATGGCCAAAGAGTATAAATAAGGAGCTCAATGTCAGGAATCATCAGGGAAATGCAAATCAAACCACAACCTCGCACCTGTTAGAAGGGCTAATAACAAAAAGACAGGAGATAACACATGTTGGCAAGAATGTGGAGAAAAGGGAACCCTTGTGCACAGTTGGTGGGAATGCAAATTGGTGCAGCCACTATGAAAACAGTATGGAGTCTTCTCAAAAAATTAAAAATAGAACTACCATACGATCCAACCATTTTATTTCTGGATATTTATCCAAAGGAAATGAAAATAAACCCAAAAGGTATCTGTACTCCCATGTGCACTGCAAGTATTATTCACAATAGCCAAGACATGCAAACAACCTGAGTGTCCATCAATGCATGAGGGGATATGGAAAGTGTAGAATAGATATAGAATGGAAAAATGTCTGCGAGCCTGAGTCATCACCCCAAACCCCTGTCATCTCCCCAAGCCCGTGTCGTGTCCTCAAGCCTGCGTCATGTCAGGGAGTCCACATCATCTCCCCGAGCCCGTGTCATCTCCCCAAGCCAACATCTCCCTGAGCCAACATCATCTCCCCAAGCCCGCATCATGTCTCCAAGCAAACATCTCCCCAAGCCCACATCATCTGCCCAAGTCCCAATCATCTCCCCAAGTCCACATCATCTCTAATGGAAAAGGGAATCATTTTAGTGCTCCTTCTATACTCCCTTTCATTCTGATGAATTGAACCCTTTTCCCAGTGATGTCCTCGTCACTTGGACTGTGAAAGAATCCAGAAAAACACACATAGGTTTTCAAAATCTTGCCAGTTGTTGGTATTTTCTTCATGGTCTAATGACAAACAGCAAAAGTGACAAGTGTGGCTCTAACTTTGCCGACAGAAACAGTCATGCTGCTGTATTGCCTTTAAATTTCTGGTCAAGTAAATTTATTGTTTTTCTACCCACATTGGATACACACTGTGATTCAGTAACATCTTTGCAAACTCGCTCCAACGCAAGACATTAAAAAATGCATTTAGAGTTCTTTATTTTCACTTGTAGCTTCTTCCCATGTCTATACAAAACCAAACTCTATACAAATTATACAATGTTTAGCCCTCAGCCCAATAGCAGATTTTATCCTGAAAATAAGGTTCCCTCTCAAAAGACCTAAACAAGCAATTCTCCAAGGATGAAATACAAATGATCAATAGGCACATGAAACAATGCTCAATATCACTAATTATCAGAGAAATGCAAATCAAAACTCCAATGAGGTATCACCTCACACCAGTCAGAATGGCCATCATTCAAAATCCCACAAATGACAAATGCTGGAGAGGCTGTGGAGAAAAGGGAACCCTCCTACACTGCTGGTGGGAATGCAGTTTGGTGCAGCCACTGTGGAAAACAGTATGAAGATTCCTCAAAAGACTAGGAATAGACTAACCGTATGACCCAGGAATCCCACTCCTGGGCATATATCCAGAAGGAACCATATGGTCAATTTTCCACACTGCAGAATCCTTCCCTTAAAGCAAACATGACCATGTCTCTCCTCTAGTGGAAACCCTGTCACGGATTCTTATCTTACACTAAGTAAAAGTCAAAGTTATTCCAAATGTATATAAAAATACATTATGCTAGATTTAATCATCTAACTCTGGTCCTAAATTCCATAAGGATTATGAAAAAGTATAGATTTTTCTCATAAACACTGAGCCTGCAATATAGTCTATTCTTCTTACAGTTGCTTCATCACAAACCATTCCAAAACTTCATGACATAAAATAATCATTTGAGAAAGACTTTGGCTTAGGAGTTTGAATAAAATACAATGGGCATGGCTGGTTTGCTTCTTGATCTGGAGTCCCAGCTGGGAGACTGAGATGTCTTAACTCATATGACTGGGATGACGGGGACCCTAGCTTGATTTAACTGACAAACATAAAACACTACATCTAACAACTGTGGATACATTTTCTTTTCATGTCCATGTGGGACACTTACCAAAATAGACTATATGCTGGACCATAAAACAAGTCTAGAAAATCCCCCAAAATCTGCAAGTTAAGAAGCACACATCTAAATAACCCAAAGGTCAAAGCAGAATTGCAATGGGAATTAGAACATTTTTTACTGAATGACAATGAGAAAATAGCATATAGCGAAAATTGTAGGATGTAAATAAAGCAGTGCTTAAAGGGGAATGTAAATTTAATATATTTAAAAAATAGGAAGTTTGGAAATTGACAGGCTAAGCTTTCATCTCAAAAACAAATGGAAAGTAAATAATGAGATTTAAAAAGAATTTACAAAAGAACAAATTTGGACTCCTGCCTCACACCGTATGTAAAAATTAACTTAAAATGGTCCGAGATCTAATTCTAAGAGCTAAAACTATAAAAGAAGAAATAGTAGTAACTTCATGACCATGGATTAGGAAGTGGTTTCTTAAAATAGCAAAAATACAAACATCAGCAGCAACAACAAAGACAAATTAGACTGCATCAAAACTAAAAACCCTTCTGTGCCCCAAATTACTAGAACTGATAAAAGAATTCGACAAGGTAGCAAGATACAAGATTAACATACAGAAATCAGTTGCGTTTATTTACACTAACAATGAAATATCAGAAAAGGAAATTTTAAAAAAAAATCCCTTTTAAAATTGCATCAAAAATAAAGTTATTTTACTTAGGAATAAACCTGACCAAGGAGGTGAAAGACTTATATGTAACAAACTGTAAAACATTGATTATGGAAATTAAAGATGATTTAAAAGGAAAGGAAACAATGTGGTATTGGCACAAAAACAGATATATGGATCAATGGAACAGAATAGAGAGCTCAGAAATAAACCTACAGACTTATGATCAATTAATCTTTGACAAAGTAGGCAAGAATACACAATGGAGAAAAAACAAGTGGTGTTGGGAAAGCTGGACAGCTGCATATAAATGAATTAAGTTAGAACAAACCCTCAAAACATACACAAAAATAAATTCAAAATGGCTTAAAAACATAAACATAAGACAAGACACTATAAACCTAGAAGAAAACATAGGCAAAACATTCTCTGACATAAATCTTAGCAATATTCTCCTAGGGCAGTCTACCTAGGCAATAGAAGTAAAAGCAAAAATAAACAAATGGGACCTAATTAAATTTATAAGCTTTCGCACAACAAAGGTAAATATAAACAAAACAAAAAACCTATGGAATGGGAGAAAATATTTGCAAGTGATGCAATTGACAAGGGCTTAATTTACAGAATATATAAATAGGTCATACAATTTAATAACAACAACAACAACAACAAAACCCAAACAACCCAATCCAACAATGGGCAGAAGACCTAAACAAGCATTTCTCCAATGTAGATATACAAATAAATGGCCAATAGGCACATGAAAAACTGCTCAATATGGCTAATTATCAGAGAAATATAAATCAAAACTACAATGAGGTATCACCTCACACCAGTCGGAATAGCCATCATTAAAAAGTCCACAAACCATAAATGTTGGACACGGTGTGGAGAAAAGGGAACCCTCCTACACTGTTGGTGGAAAGTTAGTTTGGTGTAGCCATTATGGAAAAAAGTATGGAGATTCCTCAAAAAACTAAAAATATAGTTACATTATGATCCAGCAATCCCACTCCTGGGCATATATTTGGAGACAGCTCTAACTCAAAAAGATACGTGCACCCCAATGTTCATAGCAGCAGTATTTACGATAGGCAAGACATGGAAACAACCTAAATGTCCATCGGCAGATGACTGGATAAAGAAGTTGTGGTTTATATATATAATGGTACTACTCCACCATAAAAAGAATTAAACAATGCTATTTGCAGCAACATGGATGGACCTGGAGATTGTCATTCCAAGTGAAGTAAGTCAGATAGAGAAAGAAAAATACCATATAATATCACTCATATATGGAATCCAAAAAAAAAAAAAAAAGAGAGAGACAAATGAACTTATTTACAAAAGAGAAACAGACTCACAAACATAGAAAACAAACTTATGGTTACTGGGGGGAGAGGAGATAGGAAGGGATAAATTGGGAGTTTGAGATTTGCAGATACTATATATATAATATATATAAAAAAACAAGGTCCTATTGTATAACACAGGAAACTATATTCAATATCTTGTAGTAACCTATAATGAAAAAACATGAAAAGGAATATATGTATGTACATGTATGACTGAAATATGCTGTACACCAGAAATTGACACAACATGGTAAACTGACTGAATTTCATTAAAAAAAGAACATTAAAAATAAAATAAAATTTTAAAAAATCTTTGTGTGTCAAAGGACACCATCAAGAAAGTGAGATGACAACCCATAGAAGGGGAAAAATATTTGCAAATTATATCTCATAATGAATTTGTATCCAAAATATATAAAGAACTCATAACTCATAAATAAAAAACTAGTTTTAAATGGGCAGATAATTGAAGGGATATCTCCAAAGGTGATAAACACATGAAAACATACTCAATATAATGATGTATTAGGGAAATTAAAACCAGGAGATAACACTTCATCCACCCTAGGATGTCTTAAATGAGAAAGCTAAACAGTAACAAGAGTAGGCAAAGATGTGGAAGAATTTAAAGTTTTTCATCATTGATGGGAATGTAAAATGGTGAAGTCACATTAGAAAAAGTTGTGCAATTCCTCAAAAAGTTAAATAAACAGCATATGAACCAGCAATTACACTCCTAAGTATACACCCAAGAGAAAAAAATAAAACATACCTACACAAAAACTTCGAATATATAGTGGAAGGAATATGGACAAAAAGGAAATCCTTGTGCACTATTGGTGAGAATGTAAATTGGTGCAGCCACTATGGAAAACAGTATGGAGTTTCCTTAAAATATTAAAAATAGAACCACCTTATGATCCAGCAATTCTCCTTCTCGGTATTTATTTGAGGGAAACTTAATCATTCTCTCAAAAAGATATCTGTGCTCTCATGTTATTGCAGCATTATTTACAAAAGCCAAGACATGGAAACAACCTAAGTGTCACACTGACACATAAATGCATTTTTTAAAATGTGATGTATATATATATACACACACACACGTATAATATATTATATTATATATATAGAATATATAGAGAGAGTATATATAGAATTATATATAGGGAGAATATATTATTTAGAATATCATTATATATAGAATATCATTCAGCCATAAGAAAGGAGGAAATCATGCTGTCTGTGAAAACATGGATGAACTTTGAGGATATTATGCTAAGTGCAATAAGTGAGACAGAGAAAGACAAATATTGTATGACCTCACTGAAAAATGAAATCTGTAAATAAAAAGCTCATAGATACAGGGAACAGACTGGCGATTGCCAGAGGTGGGGAGTAGGCATAATAGGTGAACTGGGGTCAAAAGGTACACACTTGTCATTAATAGATAAATCAATTCTGGGTATGTAATGTCCAGGATGGTGATTTAGGGATAATAATACTGTATTGCATGTTTGAAACTTGCTGAGTGGGTAGATCTTAAAACTTCTTATCACAAGGACAACAAGATTTTAACTATGTGTGGTGATTAATGTTAATAAACCTATTGTGGTAATCACTTTGCAATACATACATAATCATTATTTGGTACACCTAAAACTAATCCAATGCTACATGTTAGTTATATCTCAAAAAGAAAGAATATTATGAATAGGGCTGTGTAAATTATAGGCTAACTAAGCAAAAAGTACACAGGTCCTTTAGGTATCATTAAATAAAGCCAACATAGTCCTCTTCTCTCAAAAATCAAACGTTAATTGTTGAATAAATAGCACAGGATACCAGTGATCTTGTAGGCTCACCCAAGTCCCTTCCAGAAAGACAACAAAGCAGCAAGAACACTGGATTTAAGCTTGTAAAGTTCTATTTTAAATCTCAGCTCTACCACTTACTTCACCTATTTATTCACTTAGCAGCACCTAAGAACAATCTCCTAGGCACCAGTCCACTTAATATTTTGAATCCTGATAACTCTGCTATAAAATGAGAATAATTATACCTACCTCACAAAGTGAGGCATACTCGATAAAAGCTGATTGAAAACATTTTCTCTTGCTTAATTCCTCAGAATAAAGGTTCTTGATCATGATCAGGAAAAAAGACGGGCAATTAGAAAAAAAACAGTCACAGTGTGGGTAAAGTTTGCATTAGCTCTTACCATCTGTCAAGTATTACTTTCTCAATGTCTTTGCATTATAATTACAAGGACCGTTTTTACAGTGTCGCTGAACCAGTTGCGGCCTTTCAACAACCCTATGGTATAAGTTTCCCCAGGATCTAGGTGCAGTTCCTGAAGCTTAGAGGTGAATTTACTGCCTGTCATCACACAATCAGAACATGGCGGGGCCGAGACCCAAGACTGGCTTGACCATCTCTGGTACCTTGCCCTTGAATGCCAGTGAACCACAGTGGTGCTAAGTCCAGAGAACAGTCAGTGTCACCTATGACTTGAAATGTGGGATAATTTCACTTAGCTCAGTACAGTCATGCACAAAAGGGCCTGGTCTCAACTCTGAATGCCTGCTTCCAGCATGGATTGGGGCGATTTACTTAAATATATGTATGTTACATGTCCAATGGAGTTGAAAATGATCCTCATCTTCATTCATAAGATCTTAGCATTACTCTACATACTAAATAAGATCTTTTGGAAATCACAGAATTTCTTTATGTATCTGGGAGACAACTTCATCACACACCAAATTTATACCAGACCAGAATTTGTAAAAATATATATTAATTTAATTGAAGAAAATACATTTCATGACTCACTGTAATATAATACAGTATTTACCATATCAGGTTATGTAACTTAACAATTTTCAGAACATGATAAAAAACAAACAAACTTCTGTTATGAAGGTATTTTGGTCTGAGAATACAATTGACAGTATGTTTTTTCCCACTATGTTCCAAATCTGAGTTAATGCTAAACATCTTTACTGAAGAACACAAACTCATTCTATCAACACAATGGTTACATTACACAATAATACTTTCTTCCCCATCAATTGCACTTTTTTTTTCTTGTTCACACAAACTGCTGTTACATATTAAATCAATTGACTAATTCTAAACAAATATTTTGAGTAAAAAACAAATGCAAGCAATCTCTAGCTGTCTTGTAGAATTAAATTAAAACATTTTGTCTACAAACACACATATATTCTTGTTAAAATTTAATAGGGGAAATATGCCATGTTAACATTACACTGCTCTGGAAAACTGTTTATTTGCTACATTCTTATATAGCTTCATTTGTTTTCTGTCACATTTATTATCGAGTTATTTTTAAAATTCCTAGAGTGTCAGTACCGTCTTTTCCCGCATGACAAAATTCCAAAATCACAACTGAAATACACAGTATTTTCATGCAAGATGTTGGAGCCAGAAGTTAACATAATGGATGTTTCTGAAGGCTGAGTAGACCCTTGGCACACTTCCTACCACTTACTAGCTATGTATCCTTGGATTAATTGGTTGGTTTCTTTTTTGTTTTCTTCACCTGAGTTGTGAGAATACTAAATATTATGCATAAATTTTCTGGTTCAAAGTAAATAAATGGTGGGCATTCCAATCATGATTATTGATTATCAGCTTCCTCACTTGCTAACCAATGACTCAGTATCCTGATTGACCAAAACTACTAACTTTCTAAAGTAGATGGTGCACAAATCTATTGGGAATAGACAGAGAAATATAACTACATTTAAAATATTCAAGCTCCCCAACAAGCCAACTTTTTATGGTATGGAGCAACAGTTTTCTGCAGAAGTGGGCTTGTGACCTCACTTAACAATGTTGCTAATCACTGCAATAAACTCTGAGCTTTTCAGAGGCAGCCACCAGATCTTACTCATAGATGCAATTCTAGTAACAGTTTATGGAACAAAATTGAGTCTCCAGACTGGTATGTTGAATTGTTATTCAATATAATACCATTTGTAATCCATTATGATCTCATTTGAGTAAGGCAATTTTCATGAATTGATTTTTCTGTTAAATTGCTCATGTTATAGACGTTTCCTCCAGCTGTCCTCAGCACATGTAACACCTAGTACAGCTAGAATATGAGATGAACAAGGAATAAAGTAACATATTATCCACATCCCCCAGACTCCAATAAATGAATTTTGATTGGTGAAATTTAAAGTAGAGTCAGTTACAAGATTAGGTAAAGACCTCAGGCAATGGGATGGGCAAGTTGACTTTAGGTGGAAAGGCTCTAACTTTCTCCAAATACAGAGCCAAACCTTGAAGGGAAAGTACCTGTGCTTTGGCCACAGAGGAGGCTTACAATTCTGAATCAGGAGCACAATGGGCCTTGAGTGTAGAGTCTTGCACTGAGGAGTTGAAGTTTGGTGCCTAGAGGTCTAGGCAGAGGCTGTAGAAAGTGGGTGAGGATTGGCAGAAAGGGAAGTGAGAGAAGGCCAAATGCAAACACCCTACTTCACTGTTTTTAAAAGTTGAAGAGGTGTCATAACCAGGACAGGGGTACTTAGGAGCCAAAACCAGATAGCTCTAAAGGGGTGGAATCCAAGATGGGAAAACTTTCAAAGAATATCCAGGAGAGGCTGTCCTGAAAGACAGGTAGAGTGTATTTGGTAGAGGTCATGTTCTATCCCCACTACACAGATGAGAAAGCAAAGCCCAGAGGTCAAGGCTCAAAGTCATAGAGTAGTAAGTGGCAGAGCAGGGCTTCACCAGGCTTTTGAGTCAAACCTACCTGTGTCTGAGCCTAAAGCAAGGGTAGACTGACAAGGAGGGACTGCTTGTCTCCTGTCTTCAGGGACAGGAAGCCAAGCAGATTATTACCTCTCCTTCTGCAATTGGTTCCCTGCCATCTCAACTTAGAATAGTCTAGTTTTGGTTCTTTAAGTTCATCTCCACCACACTCATTCACCAGCCACTGTCCTATCAACTCCCATCCCCTTTTCTTTGTGAAAGATGGTTTTTCTTTCTGTGTTCAAGATGGTGACAGAGGAAGATCCCAAACTCATCTTCTTCCGCAGACACACCAAATCTACAGCTACATATAGAACGATTTCTTATGAAAAAAACAAAACTAAACTAAACTAAAAACTGGCTCAGTGATGACTACATATCAGGCAAATGAGAATAAAAACACAATAAGGTTGATAAGAGAGCCTGAAACACAATCTCTACATAAAACCCAGCCCAGAACTTCAACCCACAATGGGAGGGAACTCAAAACCTGGAGCTTCTCCTTAGGAGCAAAGGGTTTGAACCCCAAACCAGATACACCAACTTTTAAGACCCGTACCTGAGAGATGAGCTCCCAAAACATATAGCTTTGAAACACAATGGGGTTTCAGTCCACAAGACCCCCCAAGCAAATTGCAAACAGGTAAAGCATGTTTTTGGTAAGACATCAATTTGCTGCCACTAAGAAACTATAATAAAATGACAAATCACTTGCCTTTTTTCCTCAGTGCTTTAAACAATTGTGAAATCACTTAAACTACACTTACTGAGCAAACAGATAAAACCAGCTTAAGGCATTTAGCAGCACCACTAAGGAAGGAAAAACATTTATCGCTGCAACTAAGTAGTGCCACTAATGTTTTTGTCTTTAATTCTTATTAATATCATTGTTAAGGATAAAGAGGAAAACTTGGACTACTCTATTGAGCCATTTGAGAATGAGACCAAAATTCCAGATTGTGTGATACCCTTATAATTGCAGATATTTCTTTTCTACAGTTTTGTTATTACTGTCCTGTCCTTACCATCCTTTCAAACTTCCTTAGCCACAGAATACATGAAACCTAGTTGAAGAAAAAAATATGAAAGTATCTCTGTACTGTCAGTGTGAGGGAACACTAGAAGTGCAGACCGTGTGTTGTGTTGGGCAGTGTAGCAATAAAGCAGACATGAACCCAAAAGTTGTCTGCTACTGCTGTTAAGAACTTTACAAGGTAAAATTCATTGTAGGACTTCACAGCCTGTCGCTATGGGAACTACAAAACATCAACACATGACTTTGAAACACAGGATGTTCCTCCCACTGAACACAACAAATCACACTTGAACTGGAAGAAATCTTCCATGGCTAAATGGTTACGTATAGCCCATGCCTACCTTCATAGTTTCCACAATAAGGTTAGGATTAATTAACACTTCTTCTGCTCATCTGCTCTCATAATAGAATTACAATAATTAACATAGTGTGATACACACCCAGGCACAGACAGAGAGATGAACAAAGCAGAAATAGAAGGTCCAGACATCAGCCTGGGTGTATGCATGCATGTGTGTTTAATATGTAGTATTTCAAATCAAAGGGGAATGGGTGGGTGATTTAACTGTGTGTCAACATGCACTCATCTGAGGAAGAAAGTTAGTTTGATCCCTATCTCACACCCTGTAGTAAAATATATTTCAAAAGGATTTGATGTCATAAGAATAAGTATTCCAGTACATGATGGCAACATACGAGCCCGAGCTTCCCTCCTCCCATGGATACCATGTTTCTACAGCTATATACAAGACAATTCACTCTGAAAGAAATCCATCAACTAGCTGAGGGACTCCTACACAATCGGGCAAATGAGGAAAAACCAGCGTCAAAGTAGGTAGGAGAGGATGAGACACAGTCTCAACATAAACCCCACCCCCAGCACACTAACATACAGTAGGGAGGGCACTCACAGCACCCAGCTTCTCCATGCGCAGTGAAGGGTTGAGCCCAACATCTAATGCCCCAACTTTTAAGGTTTTTTCACTCAAGAGATGGGATCCCCGAACACCTGGCTGTAAAGGCCATTGAGTCAACAAGACAACAAGGGTATATAGCAAACAAACAGGCTCACAGGGGCTCATATTGGCTATCACTCCAGGGGTCAGCACAGGAGCCACAGACTGAAACACCCATTTCACAGTCTTGTTAGGAAAGAGGCCTATTTGCTTATCCTAAAATCTTCAGCCTGAGGGTCAGACTCCTAATTAATCACAAATCTAGGGACTGACAGAAATCTTCTCCAGAGATTGAAGAGGCTGATGGGCACCAACTATGTGCTCTTTCTCTCTCTGCCTTGCTCCAGTTTGCCAATATCTCTGTGAAAGGAGCTTCTGAAGCTCCCACACAAGGAATGCAGCCCATGATCTCCTGGATTGGGTGCTCAACAGAGGTTACTTTTACTAGCCCCACAGGACTGTAACAAAGAAAAATTCTTAATTGATTATTCCCCTGAGCACAGTGTTCAGGGAGCAGACAGAAACACCCATCGCCCAGTCTTTTCCTGAAAGAAGTCTGGTTGCATATTTTAAAAGCTGCTAAACAGGGATCAGCTTCCAATCAGCCTGCATCTAGATGCTGACAAAGATCCTCCCACTTCTGGACACCGAAAAGTCTTGGCACACCTTCAACTACGGGGAGCCATTAAGAATAAAGAAGGCACGTGGACAGTCACAAATGTTAGGGGAAAAAACGCAGACCTAGGGCAGGTCTGAGTGATAGGCTTATCTCCTGCAGGAGACCCACTCTCCGAAAACTGGGAGTGGTGACTGATTTATCTAATGCACAGAGAACACACAGAGTCAAGGAAGATGAAGAAATAGAGTCATGCATTTCAAACAAAAGTAAAAGACAGAACTCAAGAAACAGACCTTAAGAAATGGAAATAAGTGACTTATCTGATGAAGAGTCCAAAATTAATTGTCACAAAGAAGCTCACTGAGCTCATGAGAATAATTCATGAACAGAGTGAAAATTTCAACAAAGGATAGAAAATATAAGAAAGTACCAAACAGAAAACATGATGTTGAAGAATGTAATAACTGAACTGAACTTTTTAACTGAGGCGTTTAACAGCAGTATAGATGAACCAGAAGAAACAGATCAGCAAACCCAAAGACAGGGCACTGGAATTCATGCAACTGAGGGAGAAAAAAGAAAAAAGAATGAAAAGTGTGATTAATTAAGATAGATTAAAGGATTTATTAAACAACATCAAGGGGACCAATATTCACAATATGGGAGTCACAGAAATATAAGGAAAGGCAGAAAGTTTATTTGAAAAAATAATAGCTGAAAATTTCCCTGACTTGGGGAAAGAAACAAACACACAGATCCAAGAAGCCCAATACATTCAAAAAAAGAAGAATTCAACAAGACACACACCGAGACACAGTATAATTAAAATGTCAAAAGTTAAAGACAAGGGAAGAATCTTTAAAGCCGTGAAAGAAAAACAGCTCATTATATACAAGAGAACCCCCATAAAACCATCAGCAAAGTTTTCAGAAGAAACTTTGCAGGCTGAAGAAAATAGTACTATATATTCCAAGTGTTGAAAGGAAAAAACAAACAGAAAAACAAACAAACAAACAAAGAAACAAACAAACAAACAAAAAAACACTATCAGCCAGAACACTCTACCCAGGCAGGTTGTTCTTCAGAATTTAAGGAGAGAGAAAAAGTTTTCCAGACAAGGAAAACTGAAGAAGTTCATGACCACTAAACTGGCCAAGCCAAAAAAAGTTAGAGACTTCTTTAAGCTAAAACAAAAGGCTAATAATTAGTAACAGGAAAACATATGAAGGTATAAATTGCAGTGGTAAAGGTAAACATAAATTCAGAATCCTTTATAGTTGTCATCATGATGAATAAATCACATAAAAATCTAGCATGAAGGTTGAAAGACAAAAATATTAAGAATAACTAACTGCAAAATTTGCTAAGGGATAAACAAGATAAAGATGTAAATTGTGACATCAAAATAACAAGGAGGAGCATTTTAAAATGTAGGACTTTAGTATGCATTCTAAATTAAGTTGTTATCAGCTTAAAATAGACTTATAAAAGCCATTTTTATATAAGCTTCTTCATGGTAACACAAAGCAAAAACCTGTATTAGATACACAAAAGACAAAAAGAAAGGAATCTAAGCAAACCACTGCAGGAAGCCATTAAATCACAAAGGAATACAGTAAAAAGGAGAAGAAGAAAAAAAAGAACTTTAAAAAGTCAGAAAACAATTACAAAATGGCAATAGTAAATTCATGCCTATCAGTAATTACTTTTTAAAGTAAATGGACTAACTTCTCCAATCTAAAGACACAGAGTGACTGAATCAATAAAAAAATAAATAAATAAAAAAATAAAAAGACACAACTATATGAGCCTACGAGAGACTCACTTTAGCTTTAAGGACACACACAGACTGAAATTGAAGGGATGGAAAAAGGTATTCCATGCAATGGGAACCAAAAGAAAGCAGTGGTAACTATTCTTAGAGTAGACAATATAGACTTACAGACAAAGAGTGTAATAAGAGACAAAGAGGGTCATTACATAATGACTAAGGGGTCAGATCAACAAAAGAATATAATGTTTGTAAACATTTATGTAACCAACATAGGAAAACCCAAATATATAAAGCAAATATTAACAAACCTGAAGGGAGAAATAACAATACAATAATAGTTGGGGGCTTCAATACCCCATTTTCAACAATGGTTAGATCATCCAGACAAAAGAAATCAATAAGGAAACATTGGACTGAAAGTACATGTTAGACCAGATGGATTTAGAAGATGTTTATAGAACATCCATCCAGAACACATTCTCCTCAAGCACACATGGAACATAATGCAGGATAGATCACATGTTAGACCACAAAACAAGTCTTAATAAATTTAAGAAGACTGAAATCATATCAAGCAAGCCAGAATGGTATGAAACTAGAAATCAATTACCAGAAGAAATCAATTTCTAGAAGAAAACAGGAAAACATACAAATATGTGGAGGTTAAATAACATGCTCCTGAACAACTAATGGGTCAACGAAGAAACTGAAAGAGACATTTTGAAGCATCAAGAGATAAGTGAAAATGGAAGTATAACATGCCCACGCTTATGGGACACAACAAATGAAGTTCTAACAGGGAAGTGAATAGTGATAAATTCTTACATTAAGAAACTATAAAAATCTTAAACAATCTAAGGTTATAGTTCAAGGAACTAGAAAAAGAACAAACTAAGCCTAACGTTAGTAAAGGAAGGAAATAATGAGATCGGAGCAGAAATACACAAAATAGACACTAAATAGGCAATGGAAGAGATGAAACTAAGTGTTGGTTATTTTGAAAAGATAAATAAAATTGACAAACTTTTAGCTAAACTCACCAAAAAATAGAGAGGACTCAAATAAAATCAGTAATGAAAGAGGAGACACTAAAACTGATACCACAGATCTACAAAAAAGAATAAGAGACTGTGAACAACTATGCCAACATGTGGCCAACCTAGAACAACAGGAAAATCCCTAGAAACATACAACCTACCAAGACTCAATCATGAAGAAATGGAAAATCTCAACAGAATTATTACTAGTAATGAGATTCAATCAGTAACAAAAATCTCCCAACAGACAAAAGTCCAGGACCACCAGCTTCACTAGTGAATTTTACCAAACATTTAAAGAAGAATTAACCAAGCCTTCTCAAACTCTTCCAAAACATAGAAGACAAGGAAAACTTCCAAAATGATTTTATAATGCCAGTATTACCCTGATATCAAAACAGACAAGCACACTATAAGAAAATAACAGGAAAATGTCCCTGATGAAGACAGATGTAAAAATCCTCAACAAAAGATTAACAAATTGAATTTAACACCACATCGAGAGGATCACACACCATGATCAAGTGGGATTTATCTCTGGGATACAAGGCTGCCTTTTGATTTTGTTGATAGCTTCATTTGCTGTGCATAAGCTCTTTAGTTTGATGGGGTCCCACTTGTTTATTTTTGCTTTCATTGCCTTTGCTTTTGACATTAAATCCCCAAAATTATTGCCAAGACTGATGTCAAGAAACTTACCATCTGGGTTTTCTTCTAGGAGTTTGTTGGTTTCAGGTTGTACATTCAAGTTGTTAATCCATTTTGCTCTGCTATGACTTTTATATAACATATTATAACACAGTTTCAAAGTAGGCAGGAGTTATTTTCAGTAACTTCCCATGCATTTGTGTTTCTCTCTTAGGCAGAGCTGCCCTGGGGTCTGGGTGACTCTGCATTGTCTTTCTCTTCTCAACCCCCCCACCCTCCCCAGTGAGACCGTCACAGTCCTCCCTGCACCTCCCCCACCCCAGCCCCAGGCATCTTCTCTCCCATCCCCCAGTGAAACAGCTGCATCAGAGGTTAGAAAATCATCATCTATCATGAACCCACAGCTTCCGGCCTCATTTCTCACTCCTTCCTGGATATCACCAACTGGGTAGCATCCTTGCTTCCCAAAGTTGAGTGGCCCCAATCCAAACTCATCCTCTGCCCTTCCTCGATCACACTTCTTCCTTTTATCCCAATGCAGGCTCGAAGCTTTCATGACTCTTTAAAGACCCTGAGTGCTTCCTTGCTTCTTCCCTAGAAGGAGGGGTCACCACCCTGGGAGTTTGGGTGAAGTTTTACCACTCTTTTCTCTCCTGCTTCCCTCCTGTGCACCATTAAGACAATGGCAATGGCCTTCAAATTTGGCCTCCCTGCCTCTAGCCTTTCCCCTTGCAATCCATCCTGGGGCCGGATGAGCCTCCTGGGAGCCCTTCTCTATCCCGTTGATAACTGCCTCGGTGCAGCCACCACCGTCTCATCTGGCAGTGGCAGAATCCTCATAAGTGATGCCCCGGGGCTGCCTGTATCCCCTTCTAGGACGTTCTTCCCACTGCACCAAAGTGGTGTTTATCAGTTGTTGGTGCAGTCAAGCTCTCCCCAACTCTCCTGGGCACTTAACATCCAGGCTCACGGCCAAGACCTATAATGACGCATGTCCACTTCCCTCCCCCCACCTCCTGCCACCTCCCCACTGCGCTGATTCAGTCACATCAGCCTCTTTTCCAGCCTCTTGAGCTCAGCAAAATCAGTTTTTCTTTAGGGCCTTCACACCAGCCTGGAAGGTTCATTTCCCACATCGTCACCTGGCCATCACTCACCCGTGGGTCCTTCACTTCTAATGTCATTGTCCAAAGAGGACGTCTCTGACCCCCAGTCTCAATGAAGTCCCCAGCCTCTCACTATCCTTTCTAGAATCCGGTTCTTCATCTGCCTGCTCACAACCTCTAATTTTGGTGTATGGATCCTTTATCATCTTTCCCTGCTGTAAGCTCTGTGAGAACGGCTTGTGAGTGTTCCTCCCACCGCTGTGCACCCAGCACTGTACACCAGGCACACTGATACCTGTTGAACAAGACTGTTGAGTGAATCAAATAATAAACGATCCTCTCTGCTCTGCTCAGAAACCTACTCTGGCTCCCACTGCATCACCCAGAAAAGTCCAAGTTTGTTTGATCTTCTTGTTGTTGTTGTTGGGGGTAGGTAACTATGTTTACTTATTTATTGTTTTCTTTTTATTTAACAGAGGTACTGGGGATCGAACCCATGACCTCATGCATGCTAAACCTGTGCTTTATCACTGTTCTGAACCCTTCCCACTCCCATTTGATCTTAATTCTCACATTCACAGGTCCATGCTCCAGTAACACAAACCCCCCTGCTCTTTTCCCACAGGTCCTGCACTTTTCTGCCTTGATGGTTTTATGTTACCACTACTTAAAATATTTCATAAACACAGGCTTGAATGACTGGTCCTAAGTTGTACCCTGTCTTCAAGGCCCTATATCAAACAGGCCACTTCTGCCATGAAGCCTTAAAGATATCCCCAGCTGGAATTAATTTTGTCTTTTCTGACTTTCATAGCACTTCTCTGTAACCACTAAAGGAATCTATCATTTTTTACCTCTTTTTTCAAGTTTCTTTGTGCATGTGTGAATTTTTCTACTAAACCACAAGTTTCTTGAGGGCATGATCTGTGTTATAATCACCTCTGTAGATGCCACCATAAGACTTCAGCTTTAGCAGATGCTCAACATAAATGAAGGCAAAAAAGAATTATCATAGATTCTGGATTCAAAGTGATTATGATTTGTCAAAGAACTTACATGGTAGTTCTCTCTAGGGACACTTGGGGGCACCCAAACCAAACAAAATGACATGGACTGCTGTAGATGGATTCGTTTCTAAACTAAAGATGATTGGGCTTCTTTTGAATTCTGTCTCACTGGTCATATTGACCAGCTGTGGATGACAGGAAAGCAATGTAAGAAATGATTTAGTGGACAAAGTAAGAGAGTTAATAAATCAAATCCAAAGATTGTGTCTGGTCAGAGAGACAAGGCAAAACCCCATACCTACTTTCTCTGAATGAGGGGCCTTGTGATCACAGATGATGGGTCTAATCCTAACATTGGTATCGTGGCCTCCAGGTAAAGAAGGGCTGGGGGTTGCGTTACAGAATGGCTTGTGCCCTCTCAAAATTCATATGTGGAAGCCCTAACCCTCAGTGGATGGTACTTGGAAATGGGGACTTTGGGAGGGGCTTAGGTTTAGATGAGATCATGAGGGAGGGGGCCCCCAGGGTGGGATTAGTGCCCTTGTAAGGAGACAGATCAGAGCTCTCCCTCTGCCATGTTCCAACACCGTGAGAAGGTGGCCGTCTGCGAGCCAGGGAGAGTGCCAGCACCCTCCAGCCAACCTCCAGCCTCCAGAACAAACAAATCTCTGGTGTTTCAACCACCCAGTCCATGGAGTTTTGTTAGGGCAGCTGGAGCTGAGATGGGCTGTATGTGGGGGAGGGATGCCTTTCAAGCTCCTTTTTCCTTTCAAGGAAAAATTGACATTTAGCTAAGAAAATGCTGGAGTGTAAGTCAGGAATAAACAATGGGATTTCAGTCCCCTAACGGATCCTCTGATTTTGTTTTCTTTAAGTTTATGGGGTGTTTCAAAGACCCAGCGTACGTGTAACAAGCACCATTATTCTTTTCTTTCATAACAGGTCCGTTGGTGGCAAATCTCTTTCATTAGCTTGTTTGGACCAGAATTTTATTTCTATTTTTGAAGGGACTCCTTTCTATTCTTAATGTTGGGACCTCAGCTGGGAAATGGGCCCTGAGATTTTTGTCACCTGGGCTCAATTGATTGCTTTTTTTCACTATTGATCTGAATGTGCAAAGCATTGATTAGAATTAATCCAGGGACGTCTGTACAGCAATATCCACATAAACTACCCCCTGGGGCACTTGGGCCTGGATTCCCATGCCTCACACCATGGCTTCCCTGATCCCTCCACATCACCCCGTGCTGCTGTAAAGCCTTCATAGTTTTCAATTTGCATGTTTGTTTGTTTGGATAAACTGACTTTAAATAAGCTGAAGACAATGGCAGAATTCAAAAGTGCAGTTTAAGGTGGTTTTCAAGCTGCAACAGAAACTCCTCCTTTCCCGCCCTCCACCCACCACCCCGTCCCCCACCCACCCAGGGGCCGTGCTGCTGTGTGCTTGTCTCTGTGTGTGGGTGTCTGCTTGTAATTGTACTCTGGATGAGGATGGGGCTGAGTTTCACATCTGGGTCAACATGGTGTCACCATGATAACACGTGTCTCTCCTCCGCCCTCCTACTTGGAAGTGACAGAAACCTCAGGAAGACCTGGCGCTGCCACAACCCATGGAACTGATGAGCGGGACTGAGCCTGTTATCCCTGGATCTTGAGATGCAGAGAGGCCCCTGTTTATATCTAAGTCACAGATATTTCCCAAATGTATGTATTTTATAACATATAAACTTAGAATAATACAGTACGGCATTTTACAACCCTTGTTTCCCTTAATAAATTATAAATACTTCCCTGACCCTGAATATTCTACAAATGGCTTGAGTAGCTGCACGGCTGTTTTATCAACTCACTTTTCCCTAGTCTATGTAACCAATCTCTCTTGACAGACATTTAAATTGTCTCTAATTTTTAGTATTAGAAATAATAGCACAGGGAACAACCTTTGGCACGAATCTCTGCACACCTCTGGTGTTTCTCCAGGATGAATTCCTGGAAGCAGTGTTGTTGGATGAAAGGGTAAGAATATAGCTGGGCCTCTGGGGCTTGTGGCGAAATTGTCCTCCAGAAACATGCTTCCTCTGGGTCTCAGGTGTTTTAAAGAGAAAGGGTATCTGACTGAGGATCAGACTTAGAAATCACCTATCAACATGTTTAATTTGCTCCATAGAGATTAAAACACCCACTGAATGCCTCATCCTCCACCTGTACATGCAGCCTTGCTGGTTAAACACTTTTTGGGTATTTTTAAAACTTCGCCTGCATTCATAACAACTAAGGGAAATGTGGCCAAGATGGGGATGGGCAGAGGGTGAGCAGGGAGCTTTCAGAAGCACCACAACTTTACTACATTGTGGAACTCTTTCAGATGGTTCACAGATTGGCAAAAACTCCAAAGACCCAAACGTTAAAACTTGGACTTTAGATGATCATTGATTTAAGAAATGGAAGTTTCCAAATTGCCCATTTCAGGAATTAGGTCATCTCAGTAATCTTTGTCCCCTTGGAACATGGGAGATGTGGTCTTGCCAAGGCACCGATCCACAACACAGCATCCCATCCCTTCTCAACTCATGGGAAAGGGATTTCTTCCCCTCGGTCTGCACTGTCTTGTGTATGTGAAGGGAGCACCTCTGACCTCCTGCAGTCAGAAATGCCCCCTTGGCTTTTCTCTTTTTGTAAAAACATTGCTATGTCCATCTGATACGTTCCGTCCATCTTCTCCCCGCCTCCCCGCCAGGACTCCCTGCTGTCACCACTTCAATCACTTCCAGAGCTTGACTGGGGGTTAAAGCACAAACCAACATTTTATTCAGGATTATTGCAGCAGAGTAAAAAAAAACAGACCCCAATGTAGAACCAGGCTGGAGTCCGAGGGCAGGTAAGGGGTTGGGGGTTTTTCTTTTGGGTGGGGGGGGTAATTAGGTTTATTTATTTATTTTTAGAGCAGGTACGGGGGATTGAACCCAGGTCTTCATGCATGCTAAGCATGCGCTCTACTGCTTGAGCTATACCCTCCCTCAAATTAGGGAGATTTTAACAGCTTAACAAAGAAGTGAACCCAATAGGTCTACTATTCCAACCCAGCCTTGAGGTTTTCTCTCCTTCTCCATAGTAGGGAGGTTCCTTTTTCAGTGCCTACAGCTTCAACCCTGCCTCCTGGAACACACGCTGTGTGTAATGTGGACCGTTCCTAGTCTATGTGAGCATGAAGTGAAGAGTCCCTTAAAATAAAAGATTCCATTGAATTGGTTGCAGATGGTTTGGTGTCTTTTTTCCTAATCCTCCACTTACATGGTCTTTGTTTGGAACTCAGGTGTCCTGTTATTAGGATGCATGGATCCTTTCTCCAGGGGTTCCTGTGGTAACACTTTATCCACGTAGCCCAGTCTCACGCGTGCTCAAGTTGGCTTTTCTCTCTCTCTCTTTCATCTTCTCCAACTTTATTCCCTTTACAGGTTTTTCTGCAATATTTTATCTTTACCTTTTTTGAAGTATTTTTCATCAGTTCCACTCCTGTTTAATCTTTCTCAGAAGCACAAGTTCACACACACACACACACACACACACACACACACGAGTTCCCCACACCTGTGTTTAGGTGCCATTTTACTGGGCTGTCTCTGTGTTTGACTTAACATTTTCATTATTCCACAGTATCACCACATTCCAGGAGAGACAACCATTTTCCTGTGAACTCCTCATTTTGATCCACAAGTCTCAGTAAAATGGAGAAAAAGAGTCGCAGACAGATGACATGAGTGCTTTGTTTAAGATGCTGGCCATACATAAATACAGTGCACCTGTTCCCAAAGACGAGCCTGTGCATCTGAGTTATGACTGGTCATTTGGCGCCATCTGCTGGACACAAAGACTCACAAGCTGGGAAAAGCAGATCAGACTTCATGATTATCAGGTGCCCAAAGCTGACCTAGAACTGTGCTGAGCAAATTACTTCCTGCTGGAACAAAGCTTTATCTCCCTTTAGAACAAATCTCTCCAACTCCTGATAAATATCTCTTGGTTAGATTATGATGCCCAGTTGTTTGGTCAAACACCAGTTTAGATGTTTCTGTGAATGTATACTTCAGGTGTGATTAGCATTTAAATCAGTACCTTTGAATAAAGCTGATTACCCTCCATAATGTTGATGGGCCTCATCCAATCAGTTGAAGGCCTTCAGAGGAAAGACTGAGGCTCCCCAAAGTGGAGGGAGTTCTTTTCATGACTGAAGCGTGGAAACCCAATCTGAGTCTCCAGACTGTCATCCCTTGGAATTCAGACTCAAGACTGCAACATTAACTCTTACCTGAATTTCCAGGCTGCAGGCCCACCCTACAGATTTCAGACATGATAGAAAGCTAGACAGACAGAGTTGGATAATCTCCTATTATTTTCATTTCCCCCTTGGAGAACCCTGACTAATCATTTTACTGTATCCCAGTGACAGGGGTATAGTTATGTTAATAGTTATAGTAAAGTACATTGCGGTCACCATCTAATGATATGTGTAAGTGAAGTCATTATGCTGTATGCCTTAATCTTATAATACAGTGCTGCATGTCAATTATATCTCAATAAAACTGGAAGAAATAAATTGCAACTTGGGAGACGCAGGTTTGGGTAAAACTGAGTATTTCAAGGACAGGAGTCAGGGGCTTATAAAGACAAAAAGCCAAGAGGTTGTCAAAAGTTGCCTGATGAGAATTGTGACTGACACTGATGTGAGCCAGTCAGGAAACCTTTGTCCTTAAGGAAGCACAGATTATTTTAGGGTAGGGGCTTAGTGAGTATCTTAAGTTTCTGGCAGGTGTTCCAGATGACTTCATTAGGGCAATAAAAGCTCACAGGGTCAGATTCTCTGTGGGCTGAGATGTGCATAAGTCACACCTCCCTAGTGAGCCCTCTCAAGCAATGCAGACTCCATTTTTATTTTTCTTTCACAAAGGCAGTCTTCTGCTGCCGGGAGCAGTGACCCCATCTCAGCCTGGAAGACATTCAGGTGAACTTCAGCTCACTGGCTAGTGCTGTAGGAATAGCAGAGTTTGCCATCCATCTTTTCCCTGCAGGCAAGGCAGCGCCCACACCAGATGTAAATGAGCACAGGCTTATGCTGGGGTGGGGCGGGGAGTGGTCCTCTACCCTTCTAGGTTCATCTGGCTGGTCTAAGAGTTAAACTGACATGAGGCAGATTAACAGGAGAAAAATAAAACAAAAATTGAATAACACATATACTTCCTGTTTATACCCATGGGAGACAGCCAGGAAAAACTGAGTGAACTCATCAAGAAGGCTGAAGCCCTCACCTTCAACATCATCTTCAGCTAAAGAGTGAAGAGGTTGCTGCAGGCAGCGGTCAGTTACAGATGTCAGTTACATGGAATGCCTGGAGGCATGAGAAGTTCAGTTAGACAAGGGCTGGAAAGGTGTCACTTTGATTTAGACGTGGGAGTCATCAGTGACTCATTGCGTGGGGATGGAGGAAGGGGAAGACACACCAGAGTGGGTGGGGACAGACTGCTGATGGGGAGACAGGCAAATCTTTCAGGAAGTTTGTCGTCAGAAGTAAGACTGTCTGGTTCAAGTGAGAGGGAAGAAACAGGGAGATGTTTACAGAGGGAAATTTGAAATCATCACTGAAAAGGAAGAAGATGCAAATTAACTAAATAAAAGTAGTAGGATCGCTGGGCAGTGTGTGGTTTTCAGCAGCACTTAGATGCCTGGGGGAACTTAAGGGGGAAGAATGATAATCAGTCAGTTGTGTCTTTGGGAGTTTTGCCAAGTAAGTACACTGAAAGGACAGAAAAGGGAATAAAGGATGTAAGTAGGAGTTATTAAAATTTTAGCTCTTGGAAATTGTTGAGAAGGAGAATATTTCCTTTACTCTCTTAGGTTCAGTGATTTGGGAGCCTGCAAATTAAATTGACTAAAGCCAATTACTGTGAGAAAAAAATTATGTATGAATACATACAAGAATTCACAAAGAAATGTGATTTGAAGGGGTGGCTAGAATTGGAGGCTTATATACAATTTAATAAGTGACAGGAAAAGGAGAAAGGCATTTTTTGAAAAACAAATGACTTCTTGGTGAGAGGGGAGAGAAAAGGCACTTATGGTAGAACAAGTGACACTTAGGAAAGATAAATAGTGCCTTAGGAGAATGAATGGGAGGCATGACAGTTTTGTGACAATGTCTGAGTCTGGTGCTCAGAACTTGTCTCTAATTTTAAGACTGTTTCCAAAAAGTAAGTAAATAAATAGAGAAGATGAAAAGCCTGAGGCAGATTTCATTTCTTCATGAGGAAATAGCTGTGAATCAGTGTTTAAGGTAACATAGAAAGTTTGATGGCACTGTAACGATTGTTGTGATCCATCAGAACACTGACAACAGCCACAGCAGATCTGAATGCTGTCAGTCTAAATCTTCAGGTCTATATACAGTGATTAACACTGGGAAATTCAAAAAAGCTATCAATCAACATTGCTCAATATCAATGACAAGTTTGGTGGGTGGTTGGGTGTTGTTTAAACAGCTGGCATCCGGGCTCAGTTTGAGCATGTAATACTCCAAACTGCTGGGTTCTATTCCCAAAATCGGCTTACAAGTTAATGAGATGCAGAGAAATGTGGTTTAAAATACTGCATGAGTTTTAATCATGCACATATAATACAAAAATATTTTTCTTTAATAAACATTGTCTATATCTTACTTAATGGGACATAATTAAAATGTTACACAAACAGCCCAGGAGGTAAATGTTTACTATTCATCTGTTACATCATATAACAGATACTTTTTCTTCAAAACCTCCTCATATTCTTTACATGCTTTCAAAAGCATATCTTCAATTAATCTTGACTCTTTCGAAGATCCTCCAAGAGAAGTTCTGTAGGACTCAGACTGAAGTTTAGGAGTAGCTGGAAAGAAAATGAAAGAATTAGATTCCTTATTTAAAATACTTCATAGGTAACTAAATGTCAGTTTTTTTTTCAAGCTGAGACTTTTCTAAGTTTTAAGAAGGATGAAAAATACCTACATATGATTACAACACAAAACCCAAGATTACTACTCTACACTTTGCCCAGGGTTGCATGTTGAATTAACTGCTCTTGTGGTTAATTATCAGAGCTCCTGGTTTCCTCATTATTCATTCATTTACTCAGCAACCAAGTGCTAAGGCACTGTGATAAACAATGGAATCACAAGATGAAGATGACACAGTCCACCCTGAAAAATCATGTACTGTAAACTGGAAAAATAGATGAACAGGCAATTTTGGTACAGAGACATAAATGCCATGACAGGTATAAAAGAGGGCACAGGTGGAACACTCAGAAGGGACGTCCAGCTTTGTGTCAATACTGTCTGCTCTTTGGTGGCCATGATATGTAAGCAGAAACCTGAGGGAAGAGGAGAAAGTGTGGGAGGGAGAGGCAAGAAGCAAACACACAGAGCAGAGGCAGGAAGGGCACCCACGGAGCTGGACGCAGTCTGACCAGACGCTGGAGCAGAGGGCGGAGCAGGGGAGGAAAGAGACGCGGCTGAACACTTTGGCAGGAGCCAAACTGATGTGGGTGTTTTTCTCCCAAGCTAAGGAATTTGGATTTTTTCCTGAGGGCAAAATGTTAACCAGTGACAAAGTGAATGACAGGAAATTTAATTGTCATCCACCAGGTGACAGCTACATGAACTGTGATTGCTTGAGTCTGGGGCTTTTGGCCTCGGTCACTATCAGAAACTCGAGAAGCTGATGACCTCCATGCTTTCTGAGAACAGTATCCATGTGCAGGTGACAGACCCACGGGGACAGCAGGAGAGGAATGGTACAGCCAGAACAGAGAGCACAGACTTCTTTTTTAAAGCTATGGATCATGATGAAGAAGTGAGGAATAAGTATATTTATCATTATGAATGAAATTGTGCTTTCACAGTTTTCATTAGATACGTGTAAGAAAAAAATTTAACGTAGTATCTGTCATTCAAACAATAGAAAGAGGTGCCATTTACTGTTTACAGTGCATTTCAGAAATCAATGTCTAAATTCAGAAATGTTGGCAACATACCTTCTTTTACTTCCCTAGATGCATTATTTTCCAACTTCTTGTGCATCTGAAATAAGTCAAATATTATTTTTAATGTTTAAGTTAAACAAGAAACACTATCATAGGAATGACAGCTAGCTTATGAAATGTGGCCTTTAAATAATACTTTTAGAGACTTGACCTAACTTGGGGATTGCTTAAATAGAAAAATGATCACATGAATAAAATAAAATAAATTCCTACTTACTTTGATTTTAGATAATAGAGAACATATATATGTAAGGCTTAGATTCCCCTGATGGAAAGCACAGTAAACACTGCCCTGTCGGAGACACATAATCTCAGAGGGCGATGTCCGATCTTATTAGCACAAAGAGTTTGAACAATTCAAGTCATGTTCTACACTGAATGCATTACTTTGCAGTTCTCAGAAAAACTGCCCTTTATAAAAGTTCAGTTTTTTTTTTTTAATTTAATGGACTTTTCCTTAAAATGAGCTTTCCATTCCTGCACTTTTATAAAACTACAATTTTAAGGTCTGTTCTATGCTAAAAATGTTTTTAACACAGAATCGTAGATACATAAAATGAAGAAAGGGGTTCTGTTATAATGTCAAGTGAAAATTCTACTGGCAAACAAATTAAACAAATGTACATTGCTCTCTGTATATGACTAAGATATTTATGCCAGAAAATCTGCTTGAAGAAAAGAAAAGGAGAGGCTAGCACCAGTTTTCAAACTTGGTTTCTGATTCACAACTTCCTAGAATTAGAAACAAGGAAAACAATACATAATTCTTTAACTGTAACTTTGTTTCCATTCTAGAAATTAGGGCCAACTTTTTGAAACTTGACTTAGTTATGTATTTAATTATGAAATGTGTGGGGACACTTCAAACTACAAGTGTCCCCATCTAAAGTGTCCTTTTAAAAATCTTTCTTATGAAATTCACCCGCTCACTAAACAGGGTCTAAAATAGTACACCAGACATAATAAACACTGTGGTGATAACAGTAACACGAGAGCCAAGGCCTTTGTAAATGTTAGGTGCAAAAACAAAATTTTTGGCTACTGTTTGCCAATATTTTCAGAGACTGTTTTCCATAACACTGTCTGACAAGAGCATTCTAGAGAGGCCTTATGCAATCAGCAACGTGACAACAGTGCCAGGCAGGTCCTGCGGAGTGAGTAACACTGAACAGATGAAGGGAGAAGCCTTTATTGGAATAATTTCATAAAGCACTATGCAAAATGTAGATCACACTTTTACATGAATTGAATGTAAGATTACTATCTTTTCCTCTGCAAAGCTATATTGTCAGTTTGTAACTATTAAATACATGTATTTTGCTGCAGAGAAAAGAAATGAGAAAGAATTTGTTGATCAAGGAGCTAAAAAATTAAGTATAGAGAAAGTGAATGAAAGAAAAAGAACTGGAGGAAGTTAAGTGATTGTCTTACAAAAGATAACACGCTTCCTCATTTGTCCATTCACACAAAATGAAATGAGGGCAGGAGGGATTCCACAGAGCAGAGAACTGATACCAGAAACAAGGTCACTAAACTCTGCCTCTGCCTTATGAGAAATGAGCTTAACTACTGTGATAGTTTGATTAGAATTAAAATTCAGAGTGGATGTCCCCTGCCTTGGAAGGCTATTTTAAAAGAAACGTGACCAGATTCTGCTGAGACACAGTGCTGTGTCATGTAAAAAGTTACAGTCTTAGGAATATTAATTGTTTTAGCTGTGGTGCACTGGTATAATCCCATTTAGAAAAAGGGTTGCTAAACTGAATGGACATTTGAGAAATTTAAAAATTACTTAAATAAATCATTAGAAAATGTTTGAAAGTGTCAATAGTACACCAAAAGCCCAAAATCAATCAATGTAAAATTTAGTCTTCCTATTTAAAATAGATCTGAAGGACATTTATTAACTATTGTGGCCATGCTGCATGTTAGGCACACCAATACTTAAAAACTCTTGAACATAAAAAAATCTTTAAAACAGAGAAATTCTGTCTGTTATAATATTGTCTGGAATTAAGTTTTCAGTTCTTAGAAAAAAATTGTATGTGCAAGAAAATTTAACAGTGATGTATCTGCTCAGGCTAATTGTAACTTTTTATATTCTATAATAATATAATAAATAACACAATTGAGTAAAACTGTAAAATTGCTTCTGACATGTAGGACAAAACATCCCAGAAATAAACTAGAATGTGAAATCTGAGGGTAAAAATTAGCAAAACAGATATGGGGTCCATCTGCTACCACTACAACGATGTCAAGTGACAAGGCTATACTTCATGTAGCAGTAAGAGAAGCAATAAATCCAAGTGTTATGAACTGGAGAAAACTTGCTTCAACAACCAGAATGACTGAAATCACAGACTTAGAGCAATACTTCTGTCAAGTTAGAAAAAAAGGCTGAGTAAGCTAGAACTTCACAGTAGGAACAGTCCAAAATGTTAAAACCTTGCAAATAAAGGAGAATGTTAAATTCAATCCCAATGCCATTTTTAACATTTTGCTTTCTAGAATCATAGCTGAAAAGCTGTGGAAGTCTGTTGTTTTGTTAAGCCCCATCCAAAACCCCATCCCTTCCTGTCATTTTAAACACTATGTTCACACCTCTCATAGCATTACTTTATGTTTTCCCAGCAGAAATAATTACATCGCTAGCAATTTCAGAAGGCACCTTCTTTCAGTACGTCTGACTAAGAAATCTATAAACAGTAACTGTATAATAACTCCTGTAAGGTGCTCCGTAGTGACGATGAAGACGTGTCTTTGCATCTGGACAGAGCAGTGCTTTTTCATCTCCCTTGCTAAATCTAGCATGATTTGGCCCCATGGCCCCACAGAAGAACTACATGTACCTTGGAACTACAACACTGAGTTTAAAATAAACTATTTTCCAACTTATCTAGAAGTACTAACAAATAGACACCTCTTTCCTCCAAAAACATTAAAGGAGAAAACTGTCCTCAGGAGCTTCCTCCTGCGCTGCTTTTGCACTCACACTCTTTCACCATCATCCTGCAAAGTGACACACTGTCAATTTTTTGGTGACAACTAATGGGAACATTTCAAGTTTGCATCATGCTTAGCCACTGATAGAAGCGTTAGCCATGCATTTTTTTTTTTTTAACACCACGCAGTCCGGTTTCATGACTCTGAAGCACTTAGACTCAATTTACCCACAACACTGTCTATGAAACCTGAGCTTCTTTCTTCTTCAATTTATTATGACATGAAGCCAAGTGAGAAAAAACAGGTTGAGACCTCACTTAACAAGGGCCCATGCTACCTTTCTCTGCAACAAGAAGATCATGAAAACACCATCAAACCATAAACCAACGTGCACTGCTTTAAATGGCTCTTTTAACAACAGTGATACACAATGGAAACTAGTTGTAATTTAAAGGCTCTCTATCATTGCCACTTCGGTATTTCTACAGGTGAGGGTAAGACAGAGACATAAGTGAACTTCATTTTAAAAATTTAAATATTTGCTTTACTTGACTGCATATTCAGAAATGTTCTACAATTGCTCAGTAAGACATTTTATAACAATTAAAATAAAAATGCTATAAGTAAATTAGCAATTAAGGATGTATTCTTACAGAAGAAAGTGATAAAATTTTAAACTTAAAAACAGAACTTAATGTTTTTAGTGTTACAATTTTATTGAATTCATAAAAAGAATTTATCTTGGGTTCCTTTAAATAAAAAACATCCATGTGTGGTTTAGTAGCTCGATGCCATTTACTTATGCTTAGGGGTAGAAAAACTGGGGTGCAGCAAAACTTGAAAATTACTATGAACCAATGCCAAACCAAAATCAATCAGAAACTAAGCCAAACATTGGGAAGTATATCTCTAGTTATTAGGCAATAATACTTAATTTCTAAAATAGAATTTAAAATGGAGCTTTTTAAGAAATTTAAAATTTGTCAGTTTAGTTGCATTTATTGAATAAAGTTAATGACAGGTATCTCTTGAAAATGAGAAGTCCAGGGACTTAAAAAAATTATAAAATTTCTGTCTCCTTTCTTTATTAGCACAATTAATTATGGCTTTTACTTAGTGTGTGTAAGTCAAATAAGTAACTCAGAATTTCATCAAATTAAAAACAAGAATTATATCAGGAATCTGAAACCCAAGGGAAAAAAGATAATATAACTAACCCTGAACAAGCAATCACTCGTGCTAGTTGAAGGTTCTGAAAAAATCCTGAAGTTTCTACTTCGAGTAAGAGTCCATTTGTGCTCTAAGCTATTATTAAATTTTTCAGCAGGCCTTGTAGGAACAGTTTTGAGGACAGAACTCTTGTACTCTTCCGCCATCTGAAGTTTAGTATTCATCACAACCAGCCTCTCATTAATCCTGTGAGGATTGCAAAACACAGATTTCATTCATTTCATTTTTTTACTAAGTGATGTGTATTTTTAAAGTTGCTATAATAGTAAACAGATTATCCCATTAAACTGTGTTTTGACAATGAAAATACGTCAGTGCAGACCTACTGTAAACAATTACAGTTTAAAACTGTCTTAAAGAAGGACATATGTGCCTGGGGGGGCCCTTAACTAACAAGTACTTCAAAGTGGGGAGAGTCAGAGATGGAGATGCCTCCACAGAGGACCCCCTCTGCCTTCTGCACCGGCTGCATCTAGACATACTTACCCTTAAGAAACCAGTTTAGAAATAAAAAATAAACCATCCCTCAAAGCCATTATCAAGTGTTTGCTTTCACCACCCTTATATACACATTTCACTCATTACCTGGGAGAAATTAAGCATGCGGCACTGAGGAACAGTTTAGAGCCACCACCACTGGGGGGCACCAGATGGCAGAGTCAGTGATGGGAATAAACTGTGACAGTGCCAGGGGCAATTTCAAGTGTCCCCCAATTTCCCAAAGCTCACTTTGTTACTTTGCATTTATCAGCACCTGTTTTCCATAACAAAAAAAAAATCTCAAGCAGATTTTCACTTTTATGAAAAAAAAGCAAAAAGCCAGAATAGCGCTGGGTGTTTGTTTTAGCCTGAGCCATCAGAAGGGCAACACGCACCCCGAGCAGCAAGAGGGGCCCCACCGAGCTCCTTCCCCAGAACCACACTCAGTATCCCGGCATCACACCGCCATGGCTTTGGACTGTGTCTGTGAGCGCCTGTGCTTCATGCATGTTTATTTTATGCATCCACCAGCAAGATGTGTCCTAAGGTAACTGCCTCTTTGCTTTACACCGACAACTTTCATAGGAACACTCTACTTTTGGATACCGGGGACACCTGTAGCTTACAACATTGTTACTCAGGCACTGGAGGAGGGACCTGCCCTTTCTGTCTTCCATACACCCCCTCGGGCAGGCCACCGTATTCTTTTTAGCCACTTTGTGAACTGCTATACTGACCTTCACCCCTATGTTAGTTTCCCCCTATTTCCCAAGCATGCCTTTATGTCACGGAGACAAACTTAGAAGGATACAGTACTTCGTCTCAGGGTGCCCACTAGTGGTGATACCAAATATCACAATCAAGAAAGTAAATTCACTAAACACCAGAATGGGACCCCTTGGGTTTAAATTGTACTCTTCCAAAACACAGTTAACTTTAAACTCATTAACATTTCTATTTATGGGAATTCCAGCTAGAAATTTTGTGATAATATGGCTGTCTAAATTATAAAGTTTGCAAAACCCCCAGCTTAAAGACTAGATCAGGTTAAAGATATGCAAATATAAAACATAAAGTCATATAAAAGTAACAAAAGGCAGGGAGATGCAAACTGCCCTGGACTGACATTTTAAAGGAGAGCTCATTTACTAACATCATTTTCCAAAATTATACTATCCAGTCAGCTTTCACTTGCTACTCACCTCAGGAACATGGCTCAATAAAACTTATGCCTTAGAAGCAAATGAATGGCCTAAATTACTCTCTATAGTTCTATGTTTTGACTTACGAGTGTACTTGACTTGCCCATGACGTTCTATTTTCTGGCTCTTCGAGGTACAGTTGTCTGTATTTTTCCAATTCTTTTTTGACAGAATCTAACTGAAAAGTTTTACTTTTCAGTTCAGATTCCAGATATTTAATTTTGTGTTTCATTTGACTTATTGAAGCATTTTTATATGTTCTTAACAAGTTTTCTTCATACGCTGCTTGTGTCTAAAGCAAATTAAAAGGATACAATTTTAAAAATAATTATAACCTGAGTAATTAGTGTATTTGTTCTCTTTAGTTTTGAGTCAATGATTCAGACAGCAATTTTAAATGTAAAAAAGCTGAACTTTAAAATACTTATCATCAATGTCAAGTGAATTAAATCTGAATTATGAAATTAAAGTTGAGTCACTCTTATATCAGTACTCATGTAATGTGATACTTCAAAGAATAATAGGATCAACTTAAAATTTTTAAAATTGAAAAATAAAACCTAAGAGTAATCCAAGAGTATGGTATAATATTTAAATCACAATATTTTCTTTTCCTCCTAGTAGTCTTGATTTACACCAGTTGGCCTTAAAAATGATTCTCTAGTGAGAGTTGTTCTGAAAGATCAATTTAGTGATAGTAATGATGGAAATTGAATTATTTAAAGGGAGTAACAAATGCGGCCTTCCTTCCAGAAATCTACAAAACAAACTGCTATATGGGAAGTAGAGGAAACATAAAAGGTATACATCCAAACTGTAATTCACAGCAAAGTGAATCAGAGCACATTACAGATCAATGCTTCACCTGTAAAAACTGGCTGAGTTCTTTCAATATTCCTGCCACATCCTGTTTTGCTCGCTCTTCAGTCTCCCGTTTGCACTGCACGACTTGACTGAGTTCTGTCAATTTTTCTGCTACATCCCGTCTTGCTCGCTCGTCAATCTCCTGTTTGTACTGCTCCACTTGACTGCGTTCCACTGTGTTCACTTCTAGGTGACGTTTGAGGTTTACCACTTCTTCTTCCAACTTCTTTTTCTCCTCCTCTAATGTTTCACATTTCTTTTGTATCCCTTTCGTACATAATAACTCTTTTAGAAGAAGTTGAGTTTCTGCATTCAGATGGAGAAGTGCTGAAGTTGTCGATTCCAGTTTTGCTGTAAGATCAGCATTCTGCATGAAGAAGATAAAATTGTTTGGTAATGAGGTTGGCAGACTGAGAACATCCTAACTCTAACCCAGCATCAAACGTTGAAGTAAATTCAGTTACAATAAAATGGTATCTACCTTGTGGAATGGAGAAACTCAAATTACTCAGAAAATCAAGAAAAAAGTTCAAACCACCAAAAGTCACAAAAATATACTGTTTACTGTCATCATCTTTGTTATACATTTGTACTTGATTTTACACTCTTATTTTTCTGTAATTGTTTCATGTCTTTCCTACATAAAATGACTATAAGGCACCTCTTAGTAGAATGTCTCTTACCCCTTCCTCTCCCAAGTCTTAACTCTCCATGATTTTTAAAGCTTTAGGGAGATCATATTGAGTTACTCAGGGCTGAATTAATAAATGCCTCCCAAAGCAAGACTTTGAAAATAAGACTGCAATTAATACATCTTACAAATATGGATTCTAATGCCATAAGCCTTTCTCTGAACTACAAATATTTTATGCTAGTTTGAATTGCATTCCAAGGAGCAATGAATGACTTGCAGAGTTAAGAAGAAATTCATCTCCTAGTGTAGTGGTTTAGTGAGATGACCCATACATTTTTCTAAACAAACAAACAAAAAAGCCTTAATTCTTGGAATCCTTTGTTACTCTCCACAAAACAAAAGGACATACTCAACAAAAACAAACAAAAAACCTTGCTGGAACTTCAGTGACACTGACTTGGGAAGCACTACTTTCCTTCAGATAGGAGGGTTATTTGGTAAGACAAGGCAGGCGGAGGTGGTGGTTGTAAAACATCTCTACAAATTCCTTGACACTTCCCCTGTGAAATTCCCTCCCCTGAAGTATGTACTGACCTCGGCATCTGGTTTCTAGGGGACAGAATGTGGAGGCACTGCTGTGTGATTTCTAAGGCTAAATAGCTTCTGACTTTCACTCTGTAGGGACGCTCACCCTTAGAACCCAGCCACCATGCTGTGAAACCCAGGCCACCTAGTGAGTCTTTGTACACGCAGCTGTCCCAGCTTATGGCCCCAGTGAACGTCCTTAACCAAAGCCAGCTCCAACTTCCAGACATGTGCATGAACAAGCCTTTAGATTATTCTAGTGCCCGCTTGATTACAAGTGGAGAAGAAATAAGCTGGCTCCACTGAGCCTTGTCTAAACGTAGGTTTGTGAACCAACCAAATGCTGTTTTGAGTCACTGGGTTTTGAGGTGGTTTATTATATAACTTATTAGCAATAAATAACTGGCACAGATATTGATATTAAAAATGGGGTGCAGCCATTAAAAAAGAACCAAAAATGTGGGGATGCCTTTGAACCTGGAGGTAGGTGGAACATGAACAGATGTAGAGAAGAGTAAGAATGAAAACCCAAAGTGTCCACGAGACTGTTAGTGGAAGCCTGGGGGCCTTTGAAGGTCTGAGAATGAAGGCTTCTAGGCCAGGGAAGAAAATGACACTGAAACCGGAGGAAATGGGACTCTTGCTACCAAAGAGTTGAAAGTAAAATTGATGAGAGAGACAAGCTAAAACAAACAAACAAACAAACAAACAAACAAAAAGATTACTAAATACAAAGGAACCAGGACTCACTGGGTTCAAATATCTGTATCCCATTTAAAGCACTGCCACATGCCCAATTGTCACACAATGGGTAAACAGAGAAATGGCTTCTAGGCTAAGATCAAATCTAGGGTGCTGCCAGGAAAACATAGTCTAAAGATGAAGCCACTGAACTTTGGGGAGTTTGTTAGGCAAAAACAGATAAACAGAAAAATGGATGAAAAAAGATAATAAGAAATGTAACTTGTATATAGTAGAAATTGGTCTCCTATAAACTGTAATGTAATAAACGTTGAGATTAACTTAATGACAAAGTGCTGATGAGAAGAAGCAGATAACTTAAAGAAAGACCTAAGAACTAGTGAGAAGGAAGATTTTTTTAGAGTTCCCTTCAGTTACAATTTCTTATAAATAGGCATGTATGCCTCTTTACAATTTCCCCTCAACTTTGAGGATAAGGAAGACTGGTAGGCAAGGAGACATATGATATGAAGACTAATAATTGAAAAACAACTAGAAATAGTCAGTTTACTGAAATCAGCCTTTTTATCTCATTTCAATTAACTGAAATTCTAAGAGACAGGCAGCTTTGAGAACTTACTAATCTAGCACTCACTCTTCATTTTCCTTTCCTCAGAGAGAAAATAAAATATTATGGAACCATTTTTAATCTTCTCAGTAGTAAAATAAATGTAGTGTCCTTTGGCAGTATTTAAATTAAATACAATTTTTCCTTTACGTTACTTAAAGCTTGTTTGTAAGGGAAGGTAAGACTGTCTCACCTTTATGTTGTAGCACAATGTTTCTCCATATCACACAGATTGGCTTTGAACTTTTGAAATTCAAATTACTAATCTGTTATCTGTTTCTGATAAACTGATGGAATATTATCTGATTTTTAACAGTTGTACTCTTGAAAATTTTTCCTTGGATGGGATGAAATATTTATTTCATTAATTATGGATTAAGCTATAGAATACAGCTAGGCATCTCTCTTTTTAAGTAAAAGGAGGTAGACACAGGGAGCTGAGAATGCAGGATCTACATCAAGAACAGGACCGGCACCAGCGTTACACACAAGAACAAAGCCAAAAGAGGATTTCATTGTGAACCACAAGATGATGGATTAGAGAGGCTTCCAAAGAGGAAGGTTGAATTCATCTTTTCCAGGCTTAACCTTTTGTTTCTAGATAGTGAAATCTTTGGATAAGTCTATGAATTATAATGAGTGCAACATAATGAAGTATATTGCAGACTGAGTCAGCAGATCCCATGACCAAAACTCTGCACTGTACATTCATGGCTGATGTGCTCAATTTCATACATACTTGATCTGAAATTTGATGTAATTTCCTCTCTAAATGCTGTGTCTTATTTTCTGCATTAGTCTGATGATGTGCTGTCACCTCCAGGGAAGCTTCCAACATGGACACTTTCTTTCAGGTGTCAGTCAGTTCTTGTTGAAGCCGTCTCACACAGGCCTAAAAAGATAACCCTGTTACTGATTTTTAAGTCACCTGATCATTAAGTTACATTAATAATATATAACTCCAACATATGGACTTTGACAACTATCCCCACAGACATCAATTCACCTTCTTTTCCCCATAGGTACACATTCCTGTTTGCTGACTTTTGTTAAAGACACAGAAGGTGTGACCCTCCTGCCTTACCGACAGTAAGTTAACGTAGGCAATGGATGCAGCCCTACCAGCCATTCCCTGCCCCCCGCAGGAAGTGGCCAAGCTTTACCCCCACTGAAGTCTCAAACAGAAAGGGGTGTGCGGGTGGGATGAGTGGTGGTAAATTCCACACTGTGGAGCATTCTCCCTCTTTCTCAGTAGAGGGAGAATGTTCAGAGTTCACATATTCAATTTGGTGCTTAAATCCTTCCAGTAGACTCCTATCTCACAATAAAAATGAGGTTATTCCAATGGCCTTTGGGGACCCTAGACAACCTGGCCTCCCCTGCCTCCTGGAATGCAGCTCCTACAGCTCCCCCCACCCCTCCCACTCACTCCCTTCCTGCCACTCAGGACTCTGGCCACTTCTCCTCAGTCTGAAAATGGGACCCCAATGCCAAACTCGTACAGCACAGAGCGCTCCAGTTCCTCTCTACTGGACAAACTTAGATCCAAATGACAGTAACTGAGCCTTGGAATAATTGTGAGCAAATTATTTGAAAAAATGTTCAAAGTAAATTATAAATAGATGGGGGAAGACTAAGACAAACACAGTTTTGCTAAAATTCGCATTTGTCCCAAATTATGACTGAATGAAAAGTAGATGCCTTTAAGGAGTGGAGCGGTCACAACAATACATGATTTGAGATGGAAATATTTCTAAATTTAATTCCAATTGACATGAATAAAAATAAAATTATATCAACTAAAAATGTATGAAAAGCTACTGAAGGAAAAGTACTACAAGATGCAGCATTTACACATCGGTTCATCTGGGAAATCTGGACTTGACTGTCAAAGTAATCCACACAACTGAATCTTCTCTCTCTCTTTTCTTTTACTTTTTTTGTTCACACAACTGAATCTTAATTTCAAAATACTCATTTTAGGTATGAGCATTTCATTTATCTGCTTCATCACGATACTAAAATGTGGTGACAGAAAGTTTAAAATGATTTGGGTAGTATAAGACTAAATTACTAATACCTGCCTGTATCTGTCAACAACTTACAGCTTAATCTCTTAAAATTTCAGGTGACAAGGCATATTAACTCAAAGTAAAGCACCTCTCAGGTCTAATTTTTGTTTGCTGGATACAAGATATGCTTTTAGGCTGCTTTACTGTGTATATATTTATAGCCCATGCATTTTTAACATTCAACTAGTTTCAACATTTAGCTTTCATCAGATACTACTTTGAATTTTCTTTGAGGAAGTCTGAAAATTAGTTCTGTTTCTGGGTACTTACTTGCATTTCTGCTCTGTCAGTTTCATACTGATACATTCTGTCTTTTACACATTTGCATTCATTGATTGATTGCTTGCTTCTGTCCTCCAGCATCAGAAGTTGTTTACGCATGGCTTTACTCATATGATCTGGAAACGGCTCTGGGATATTAATTGTCTTTTTACTTTTGGCTTCATTTTGAACAACATCCAGTTGCTGTTGAAGCAACATGTTTTCACTTTGTAGTTCACACAATCTCTCCTCCAAGGATGCCTGCTTTCCAGAGTATTTATTGACTTTCCCTTGTTTGTGCTGATACAAGGGTTCAATTTCCTTGTTTGAACACTGGGCTTGGTTTTGGTCTCTATGCACACATTCTAATACCAACGTCATTGGCCTAAGAGCATCTCTCCTGGGATGTAGCTCAATTTCTGGGCCATGAAATTGACTTTCAGCTTCAGAAAGTTGCCAAGGAAGCACCTCGCCATTATCTTTTGGGTCAGACACCTCAAAATTCATTGTGTCCTGTAAGTGAAAGCACTCATCTCTTACTCTTTGAACTGTACACAATAAACTGACATATCACAATTTCCTTTGAAGTGAAAGACTAATCTTTAAGTTTATACAACAAAAAGTTTGCAATAACTGGATATCCTTAAGGTGGATACAAATAACTGGAAAAACTTAAGGTGGATACAAATCTCAAATTTTAAACAAGCAGAAATCCCCAAAAGTTCAAAAATTTAATTAAAGACAGTGAATCCATGAAAGTAAAAAAGAAATCACAAAAGAATGTTTAAGAAGCTCAGAACTGGAAAGGCTTTTCTTTCTCTGAAATACAACAAACCCAGAAGACTTAAAATAAAAAATGAATAAATCTGACTACACTTAAAAATTATATCTGGTATCTAATCTTTACAGCTACCCCCTCAGTAAGAGCCTCAGCTCTGATTATATAACAATTTACCTTCCATTCCTTCATTCAGAAAAGACACAGAGCATCTACTAGATGCCAAGAACACCAAGAAATTAGTAAGTTAAGCTCTAAATGTCATAGTTCATATTTAGGATGAGATAACTTTTTAAATTTGTTTTAAATGAAAATATAGATTAATTCAAGGGAATATTATAAATAATATTGATGAAACAGTGTTAGAGATATGAATTTTCACCTAAGGCTAATTTACCTGACTCGGTTTATTCCTTCTGCTCTTCAGTTCAAATTCTAGTGGTTGGACAGTGCTTTCAAGTTGCTGTTTTGGGAAAACTTGTTCATTGTATTGTTTCTCCCTTAAAATTAATTTTGTTAGAAAATGAAAAGTTCATTTTATGATCTGGTTCTTCACATGCTGGTTTATTACCCTAATGGAATTTCTATGTTCTCATTTTTTTTTTTTCATTTCTAAGTCTCACATTTTAAATTCCTCACTTCAATCTCTTCATAAAGATATATATATTTGAAAAGTAGCAATGAAAAGACATAATGCTACTGAGTTTCAGTCAAGAGTAACTCTGGTGAATAGTGTAGGAAAGAAATTTTGCAATTATTCAGTAAGGTATGAGTTGAAAATTACCCTTTTTTCCCCACATAGTCATAAATTACTCCTTTATTAGAACAGAGAATTTAGTTACTAATTAAGAGAAGTTGCTGTTTAGAAACAAGTTTATAAGTTCATGACAAATAAAATTTCAACTTCATGAAATATTACAGGTACTCCTAAATGATCTACAGTGGGAGGTAACATCCACAGATGTCTTTTCCAGAACAGATCCGCTAATTAGCATAATCCAAGGCGAGGCTGAGGAGTCTACTACCTGACGCCCTACACTTTATGTTTCTTCTTTTGCAACACTTTGAACTTACCTTGTTGACTATTATTTATTTAGTAAATCATTTTTAAATCCCTTTTGAAACAAGGCAGGATCCATAGTAAGTAAGTAAACAATAAAGAGTAATCTGTGCTTTCAGCATAGACCTTTGAACTGATCTTATCTCTGCATGAGAGAGATGCTGAAGAAACTAACCAGCAATCACTTTCCACTTTACTTTTTATTCCATCTATTCATATGTCAAGAATAAAACTGCATAAATTTTTTTAAGTTTCTGCCTTGAGAGAATTGTTCATTTCATAATTCTGCAAGTGGGAATGTAAAGTAATATAAACTTTCTGGAGGACAATTAAGAGATAAGAATCAAAGATCTTTTTTAAAGAAATATAGAATGAGGAGATATATATATATTGCTGTGTTATTTCCAAGAGTCTCATATTCCACAATATTAAAGAAATTTTCTCCCCTGTAAAGTCCCAAAAGTTCAGTTAGCAATGATAAGACTTCTCCTACATATCTACAGTATTAAATATAAAGAGTTCAAATATTTCTTTAAAACCAAGGAATTCAGTACCTCATACTGCAGAGCTCTCGTTCCCATGCCACATTTTGACGTTCTAACTGTGAATTCATTTCTCTTGCTTCCAAAAGCTCTTTTTGTAGCTTGTTAACCTTATTTTCCATTTTTTTAACTTTTCCTCTAAGTAGTTCACAGTCAGATTCTTTACATTCTATTAATCTTCTGAGTGAATGAACTGCATTCTGAATTTTCAATAAGGTAACATAATCTGCATTAGGAAGAAAACACAAATAGAAATAAAATGAATGAGTAATTTTTGTGTATAAAGGACTGTGCATTTCGCATTCACTCATCCATACATTGAACAGATGGTACTGAGCATCTATTCTGTGGAAGACATTCTTCTAAGCTCTGCAGATATTAAAAGAATGACAAAGTAATATTGTGAACATTATGTAAATAAATTTGACAATTCAGATGAAGTGGGTAAATTCCTCAAAAGAGAGAAATTACAAAAGCTCAATTAAGAAAGAACACATAAGCTAAAAAGCCCTATATCTTAAAAACCAAAATGAAAGTCCTATTTAAAGACCTTACCACAAAGAAAATTCCAGTCCCAATGGTTATACTGATGAATTCTACCCAATATTTTAGGAAAACTTAATACCAATTCTACACAAATTCTCCTCAAAAAATGAAGAGGAAGAAATATGTCCTCATTCTACAAAGCTAGCATTAACCTGAATCCAAAACCAGACAAAGATATTACAAGAAAGAAAACTAATGTCATGAAAATGGAGGTAAAAATTCTAAACAAAACATTAGCAAATTAAATCCAACAATACAGGATAATTCATCATGGCCAAGTGAGGTGTATCCCAACAATGCAGGGCTGTATTAACACGTAAAAATCAATTGATGTTATTCATCATATTAACAAACTAAAAAAGAAACACCATATGATCATGTCAGTGGATAAAAAGAGGCACTTCCCAAACCTCAACATCTATTCCTAATAAAAACTTCCAGCAAACTAGGAACTAAGGGAACGTCTTCACTATGACAAAGATCTGTCCTAACCCTACAGCTGACACCATACGCAACGGTGAAAAACGGAATGCTTTTCCCAGAAGGTGAGGATCCAGACAGGAATGGCTTCTCTTACTCCTCCTTTTCAGCACTATACTGGAGCCAGTGCAATCAGGCAAAATAAAGAACCAAAAAGCATCTGGATGGGAAATGAAGAGGTAAAACTGTCTGCTAGTCAGCGAGGAATATGATTACATGGTGCGAGTCAGCTAACTCCAACGTGTGGGCTGGGTTGCTTGCTTTTGTAAATAAAGTTTTACTGAAATACAGCAACGTCCATTAACTTCTGTATTGTCTATGGCTACTCTTGTTGCAACAGTGACAGAGCTGATTAGCTGTGACAGAGAATGTATTTATTGGCTGCAAGTCTTAAATGTGAACTATCTTTAGTAAGACAGTAGTTTAAAGAAGAGAAAGCTTGACCACCTTTGGTTACATGGAAAATCTGAGAGAATACATAAAAAGGCTAGTAGAACTAATAAATGGGTTCAGCCAGGTTGGAGAGCACAGTCAGTATAGAGAAATCAACTGTATTTCTATAATCAGAAACTAAAATTTAAATTATATTATTTTAAAACAAACAAACAAATAAATAAAAATATACTACTTACAGCTGCACTGAAAAATAAGAAATACAGGTAAACTCATGAAAGACGGAAAGACCCAGACACTAAAAACTCTAAAATATTACTGAGAAAATCAAGGAAGGCCTATATAAGTGGAGAAATAAACTTTGGGGTTAAAAATTCCGTATTGTTAAGAAGTCAATTCTCCCCAAATTAATCTACAGATTTAACATAATCTACATCTAATTTCCAGGACACTGGCAGACTTTTTTTTTTCACATTGACAAGCTGATTCTAAAATTCATGTGGAAAGAAGGGTAATAAAATGAAACAAGATGAAGCCAGAGGACTGTGGCCTTTAACCACGGAGCTGTGAGAAGCAGTAGCTGGATTTTAAGCAAGGGGGTAACAAAGATCTGAATTTTAAAAACTATCTAGTAATCATGGTTGCGGTGTAGACCAAGGTTCCAGGAGGTGGAACGGTGGAGAAGAAAGTCCTGAGGTGATTTCAGCGTTCTAGGAGGGAAGTAGTGATACCCTGACCTTGGGTGAAGGCGTAGGAGCAGCAGAGCCAACAGAAAGCACAGGGAGTGGGAGCGGTCACAGCCCCTGGCTGGCAGCGCGCAACACGTCTGATTCTGCTTTAACACAAAGCAGGTTTCTGAGGCACAGCGGACTGTAACGTAGCTGTGCTCCCTGGGGCAGTACTAGGTGTGCACACGTTACCACAAGACACTTAAAAAGGCTTTGTAGTTATACGGGGGTCCTACCTTTACACTCCAGGACAAGTCGTTCGATTAGCCTCAGGGTGTTCTTATAATTAGGGTAAAGCAACTCGCAGTCCTCGGAAGCTGATTCCGGTGACAGAGTTAAGTCATCGAGGCCATCCACAGAATTTATCTGCTCTTTGACCTACAAATAAATAATGCTATTTCACAGTGTCTCCAACATAGTTATAAAATATGCTCAGTGTACTGAGGTGATAAATATCCATCTTTTTATGAGAGCAAAAATACAGACACTTCTTGAAAGAACTGATTTTTGTCAAAAGGCTAACTTTATCAATAGTGTTTCTAAATTATTTTTAAGTAAATATCTCTACAACAAAGGAGGATGTTCTGTTTTTCCACTCTCTCTTTTATAAATTTTTTTTATTACAGGATAATATTTTTATAATTAATATTTTACTGTACCTTGTCCTTTTTAGCAGATGTTTTCTTTGAAGACCTAAAAAAAAAAAGGAATTAATTTCAGCCAAATACTAAATATTGAAAATACAAGAAATATGTAAACCTATTTTTTTATATAAAATCTTTGCATTGATAATTAATTTTCAATAAAATGGATTAAACAAAAAATGGAAACTGTAACATTAAAGGACAAAGAAAGTATATCAATTATATTATTAACAAAGTGTTAAATTTAGATCAAGCAGACAAACAAAGGAAAAGGAAAAATATAAGGTTACTTGCATTATTTGATAGGAAAAAATACACCAGGATTTTCTTGTTGTCATTTTCAATAAAAACTGGCATTTAAGCCACTAAAACCTATTTGGAAAGTGTTACTTAAGTCCTTATATGAAAGAAACCCTTTTCTAATAATCATGAAATTAGCTTTTTCGAGGACTTAGTATGCAACCACTATGCATTATTATCAGCACGTCACATGTCTTAAATACATTTTAATCCTCTCAACAATCCTGGGAGGTAGGTAATACATTAGGTACTTTACCCAGGAAGAAAATGAGGCACAGAAAGGCTAAGTCACTTGCCGAAGCCCCTATGTCTGCCCAGAATTCCAACCCAGGCAATCTGGCTTCAATACTTGCATTTCACAATATGCTAAAAAAGTAATATTTATTTTTAAGTATTTTTAACTAATATAGTAAATGAATCTCTATTATTATTCTATGTCTAGGTATAGTTATAAATAATAATTTCTGGGGCATATATCCAGAAGGAACCCTACTTCAAAATGACACCTGCACCCCAATGTTCATAGCAGAACTATTTACAATAGCCAAGACATGGAAACAGCCTAAATGTCCAACAGATGACTGAATAAAGAAGATGTGGTATATTTATACAGTGGAATACTATTCAGCCATAAAAACTGACAACATAACACCATATGCAACATGGATGTTCCTGGAGAATGTCATTCTAAGTGAAGTAAGCCAGAAAGAGAAAGAAAAATACCATATGAGATTAGTCATATGTGGAATCTAAAACCAAAAACAAAACAAAACATAAATACAAAACAGAAACAGACTTATAGACATAGAATATAAACTTGTGGTTGCCAAGGGGGCAGGGGGTGGGAAGGGACAGACTGGGATTTCAAAATGTAGAATAGATAAACAATATTATACTGTACAGCACAGGGAAATATATATGAGAACTTATGGTAGCTCACAGCAAAAAAAAAAAAAAAGTGACAATGAATATATATATGTTCATGTATAACTGAAAAATTGTGCTCTACACTGGAATTTGACACAACATTGTAAAATGACTATGACTCAATTTAAAAAGTTAAAATAATAGTAATAATAATTTCTGAATCTTAACACCTATTTTTTAAAAATAAAAAGGCTTTAGACCTAGGCAATACTGGAAATCAACTTTCAATAAAGATTTGCTTTTGCTAAAGAAATTAATCAGTGGGCATTCATTATCCATTCAGCTGTTTGTTCATGCATTTGACATGTCCTTATGGAACAAACAAAACATGTTAGTGACACTTTTGGTACAGGAATGATGGCTTTTGTAATTTAGAACTTAGTAATCCAAAAGTAATCATCTGTGATAGACTGTTAATAGTTTATTATTCTATTGTATACAAACAAAATCTTCCCCTTCTTCCTAGAATCTAAACAAATATTAAGTTAATATAATCTGATATTTTACAATAGCATACAAAACCATAGCCACCCATAATGATACTGTCAAAGACACTATAATATCTAGAATCATCAAGGAATGATTAAACCCTATTCAGTATGGCCTAAGTGTGTGTATAGTTATTATGAGTACACAATTTTTAAAAATCTATGTACAATAGTGTAACTTTAAAGTCATTATCTGCATATTCAATTGTGTAAGAATATTACTCTTCAGAACCAATGAATAAGCCCTTACAACAACTATACGTGAATAGAAGTTTACTACAATATTTTAAAGATAATGTAACACAATCAATACACTTTCTTATATCGGAAATGCAAACAAGGTTAAACTGAAAAACTTGTCTTCTACGGAATCAATTCCAACAGCATAGAGACATGCTCTACAAACTACCATCTTATCATTAAAAAAAAAAAGAAAGGGAACCCCCACGAGCCCCACATCCCCCTTCAGTTGTCACCCAGCCCTCTCCTGACTTCCCAGTGAATGTTCTCTAAGGGGCTGTTTAGACCGATTCACTGCAGCCTGGCTTCCATGGGGACGTATTATTGAAACTACTTCTGGTCAAAGCACTTGTCCTCATCTTAACCTTTTGGCAGTGTTCCTCTGATAGTTGAGTAATCTCTTGCCTAGGCCTTTGCACTATATGATGCTGTTCTATTTCCAGAGAAGTTAATCACTGCCAATATGTCTTCACCTAGAAATAAAGAATTTGTAGATTTTCCCTGCCATGACCTAGATCGCCTTCACTTAAACTGCTGTTGTCATTCATGTGTAGGAGACCACCAGCCAGTGAGGCAGTCTTCTCAAATACATGTGAAGTCACAGATGCTTTTAATGTCCGTTTTCCACTTTCATTCTTCTTTACTTCCTTCATAGGCAAGCCAGGGGAGCTACTTTAAAACAATCCATAAAAAAGCCAATTTTTAAAAAATAATTCTACTAATAAATTTTAAAAAACCAATTTTTGTAGAATTCCAACTCTTACCCAATTTCAGTCATTTATTAATTCACAAAATGGTTTATCAAGTGCCAACCATAGGCAAGGAAATACAAATTCTTGCTTCAAAGACAGATATACAATTATGATACAATGTGATATGCAAGAGCTGACATATGGAAATTAATAAGTGAGCATAAGGAAGGCTTTACAGAAGAGGGGAAATGAACAAGTCATGAGCAAAAGAGACAGGAGGAAATTATTCTACCTAAAAGATTAGAACGTGAGCACAAAGATTAGGCATTTGGCATCTAGGATTGTCCTCAGAACCTGGAAGGAAGAGTGTAAAATACATGGAAGCAAGTACAGAGATGAGTCTGGGAAGAAATTCTGAACAATACTAGGAAAATAATAATTATCTATTGTTGAATACTGATATAGGCTTACCTATCAGAATTTCCTTTCTGCAGAGCAGGAAACTGCTGATCATCAGTTTTTCCCCTCTTCCTCCGCTGAGTTAGTCCTTTATAACAGTTGCCATCACACATGGTTTCTGATCCTTTCAGTTCACCACTTTTGTTCCTGTTCTCTTCTCCTTTAACCTTTAGTGACAGTTTGATACAAAAGGTAATTATTACTTTATTCATGATAAAGACTTTGTTTTCATTCATTTTATCATTTGACTCAGTTTGCCCTGATTCCAATTGATTAAAATATTTTTGTGCTTATTTTAATTTTATCATTTCAAGACATTGAAATGTTTGTAAATTCTGCTTCTTTCTGTTTGAGGAAAAGAAACAGAATTTCCAAAATTTTAAAAGGACTTTCTTAATGTTGTGCTGTTACATCCACTCTTCTGGGTGTGAATGGCAGAGACAGAGAAATAAAAAGACAAAGGCATAAAATTTGTCCTCTTCTGTCTTTACCACCTAGATTTTGTATTAAACAGCCAGATTTAGAAGATGTCACACCTTGGTGTTTCAGTAACAGAAAGGAAACAATCTCCATTCTGTGCTAAAGCTATCCTTTCCTCACTACTTTTTATAATTCTTGTTTCATTTGGATCCTGGGGTATCAAAAAAGTGGTGTTTAATAAAATATATAAACCCAAGTTTACTGAAAGGAGCAGAGTGAAGCTGATGAATTGCCGGTTAGTGTGGAATTCTGGAAAAGAAATAATGCTTCCCAATTTCGCATTCAATAACCATGACCATTTTGTAGCTAGAGGGCATAGGAGTAATGAGTGATCTACTTTAGCCCCACTGTCTACTGATAATGGGAACACAACCAAGAAAGGTTAAGTGATTTGTCCAAAGCCCCTAAAGCAGCAATCTTCAGCATTTCATGGTGTCAAAAGAGATGATACAATTCTATAACACTGAATCTAATAAATTACCAAATAAATTCATCAAATTGATCAGATAAGTTAAAAGTGTGACTTTGGCAGAGCTGGTGGCAGGGCTCATCTCCTTTTTCTATTAAAAGAGAACACCTTCAGATTTCTGTCTATCTTTCACACTCTTTGCACTCACACAAAAGAACACACACACACACATTTTAAAAATCTATTACTAGAAGTAAAGAAAACCATTCAGTGCATCTCAAAACTCAAGTTTTCTCCTTTGGAGATAAATACTGATTTTTTTTTTTTTTTTTTTTTTTTTTTGCTGAGGGTTCATACTACCTGTATGATAAAATCATACATGTCAAAACTTACTACATTTTATTAAATAATACAATGTAAGGGTCTGACTCAACAGAAACACCCAAGAGTGGTGATTCAAGAATATGTGGGAGCACATGTATTTGTTCTTAAGAACATCTCAAAGTGGCCATGATGGAATTCTAAGCGTCCAGTGATCAGTGAGACAGATAAGCCCGCACTCACTAAAGCACAACGAACGGATCAGTTTAGTGAGAGTGTGTGCTTATATCCCTTCTCTCTGTCACTGCTTCCTTCCCATTCTATGGAAATGTAACTTATATTTAAGGCAATAGGTTAAAAACAAACAAACAAACCTTGAGCTTATTATATTTCCTAAGCCATTTCACTTGCATTTTTTTTTTGGCTCAGAAGGTCACGTGGCACACAGCTGAATTACTTTCCCACTTCATATCAAAGACTGACACAGAGACTTATGTTGATTAAGGAACCAAACCCAGGAAAATACTTCCCTGAATTCCTGTTATTTAGATGGCAGAAATAGTCTGTTTCTACACAATTACATATTTAGATCACCCCCATTTTATACATAAGCTATTTTCCTAAGTGGAAAATCAGATCAGATATGGATCAGAACGGAAGAGATGATTGATAAAGAGAAAAAACACAGTAGCAGCAGAGGAACCTCTACCTCTTTCTGAAGCTGAATTTTCTTTTTCCAAAGCCAGGAATTCTACTTGTAACATGCCTACCTCATTCTTAAACCTTTGCATATCTTGGTGTAACTCTTTTAGATATACTTTGTTCTGTTACCATTTGATGGAGAAGAACTCAAATTTCCTAATTCGGGGTCCATGATTTTAGAGTTATTAGCACCGCAGTTATCTGCAAGCAATGGCTTCTGGAGCTGGTCTTGTATTGGTTTGGTTTTCTTATGAGTATTTGAAACAGCAGACATATCGTGACTTTTTATCTGAATCATGTGTTTCATCTCACCAGGGCGGGAAAGCCACAAGCCAAAAAGGCTTTCTGGGTCACTGACCTGAGGTGCGTGTCCAGTGTCTGATTTCCAGGGAGCACTCTGGCTCCTTTTCTGTTTTCTTTTCGTATCAAATTCTTGGTCTTCTTCCACCAGAAGTCGGACTCGGTTCCTTACTTCATTTGCTCTATTGTTATAAAAACCCTCCTCATTTTTATTAGAAACATGTTCAGTGTATGGTTTACGATTTTCAGTTAACTTATTTTCATTTAAATAAAGTTTTGAAGATGACTGGCTGCCATACTTTGCTGAACCATACTTGGAGTAAGATGGAAAAACATTTTCAAGACTGGGCTCTTCGTGTTGAGGGAAAGCCTGGAATCCTACAGAGACGGAGGCTCCAGGTGCATCTTTTTCCTCAGAATAACATATATTATTTGTCACATTGGAAGGTAGTTCCTTTAAGTCACCATGTAGTTCAGAGTTGTCATGTAGTGACTCTGCCTTACGATGAACAGTAATTTTGCATTTTTCACGGATTTTACTGACTTTCTGATTTAACTTCTTTGTGATAAATTTTGTATTATTTTTCCAGTCTAATTTGCCTTTTTTGACCCACATGTCCTCATGCTTCTCCACACAAGAATGTTTTGAAGATACAGGTACGTCCTTTCTGTCCTGTTCCTTATTCATTCCTGGTTCTCCAGGCATTTTTTGCAGATGCACAGGTGAAAGATTAATCTGCCTGATTTGACCTTCAGATTTCTTTTCTTTCACAGTACATGCTTGTAAAACACATTTATCCTTAAGTAGTCAAGTACGGATAAAAAAAATTAGAAAATAATTAAAATTTAACAAACTTCTTAATCTATGTTTGGCTACTCACAAACTAAGAAATGAAAAATAACTTGCCTTAGCCTTGAAATAGGAGAAAAATAGGAACTCAGAAACCTAACTTTGTCACTGTTTGTTTCAACTAAACAATTCATAAATGTTAAATCTACCAAGAATTAGAGATTAGGTTTTTAACATTACAAAGGCTTCCTCACTAAAAAATATTTCACCCCACATACCTTAAATAGTGAGCCCCTCCAGTGCATGTAAAGATTTTTTAAAAAGGACTAATAACTGGAGAATAGGCAAACCATAAATTATTATGTGCCAAAATCAATTAACATCAATCAGAAAGAGGAACAAACTCCTGAATTTTAATGCAAACTATATACTATGATAGTGATCTATCTCAATATGTATTCTCTGCATCCATCCAGGTGTATTATACTCTAATATTCACTAGTGAGAGTGAATAAAAGAATTTTTAATAATATTTACTGATTTCCTACTCTGAAATGAAATAAATTAGAAAGGTTTTGTTTGTTCCCTAAGAGCAAAGGTCCAATCCTGGAAGGTTTGATTCTCTTACTAGGCAGTTGGGTTGACTCTATGACCCCTATTCTCTCCCTGATTGTAGATTCTGAAATCAATTACATAGAGATTGCAAGACAGAAGAAATCTTTCATCTTGGCATCAATGACTTGCAATTTGAAACTGCAAATTTTGGACCACTGGGAATGACTGTTCCTTACATGAAACTAACTCAGTGGCCATCACTGTTATATTGTTTACAATTTCAACTACTTAATCACATGATTTAATATTTGATATCACCTTCTTTATCATGTGAGGAAGTTATAAAAATGGAAGAAGTAAACAATATTCAGGAAGGTTTTTTGCCTCAATTCCAAGGATAAAGTTTAACTATAAGTTATTATAGACCCTAACAATACTTTAAGCTTTGTAACTAGATAAAATGCTATTAAAAACTAAATATTAAATAATTATTTATTGACTCTAAAATTCTAGTTTGAAAGGCAATTTCTTTTGAACTGTGTTATTAAAGCACAGAAAACAATATTAAACCAGAAATTCAAATTTACATTTTTACATACCTGTGACTGGTTGTTTTCACTTCCATCAAGTCCTTCTTGCTCTTCCTTAGATGTCATTTCTAAGTCTAGGTCTGCTGAAAAATGAATATGCTTAATTAAAATTAACTACTTAGAACAGCTAGATAAAAGGCATCATCTTTATAAAAACAGATAAAAAAACATTTCATCAATTGACAGTTTAAATTAAGCTTAATCTTTAGCTGAACATTTACTTCTTTAAGAAATACTTCTAATTATCTAAAACTTCAACAAAGTATTTGGGAAATACTAGATGTTACCAGATTAAAGGCACATAAACATTTCAAAGTTTCATTTGCAAATTCATCCACCAGACATGAACAAAGCAAAGAGAAAGAGAAAAAAATTTAAAAATACAGTAGAAATATACAAAGTCACAATAGACTCTATTCTGTACCTCCTAACTACCTTTTTAACAACATACCAAGCTTCAAGAGCAATGCTATTCATGGTCCCCAAAATTACTGTTACTTTTTATGCTTTTATCTTTCCTTAATCTGAAATGTTTCCCTCTATTGTTCTGACAAATTCCTTTTCCTCTTTTAAGACTCAGCCTGCTTTGTGAAGTCCTCCTTGATTACAGCTATCTTTCTACAGAGACACAGGGATCTCTTTCCTTGGAGCTACCTTGGTACTTCACAGATTTTTCTAGTGTATCTTCATCAGCTGAGCTGTAAACTATTTCTTTACATGTCTATCCTCTTTGCTCCTATGCTGTAGAGGACAAACTCTTAAAAGAACCTTTGTATAAACAGTCTTTATTTATTTTATTCAATAATTACTTATTGAGTTCCTGCTTTAGCAGTAGGCACTGGAGTTTAAAGAAGAATGTGGATAAAAGGTGTCAGGGATGGCTTTTCTAGAGAGAATGCCTGAGCTGAGACTTCAACAGTGAAGTCAGCCAGCTCCCAGGAACACGGGGCAGGAAAGGAAGAGAGCACACAAGGCTGGGCAGGAAGGGAGAGACACACACGAGAGGGTCAATATTTGTGTGAAATACAGGACAGGTGAGGAGGGCACCACCAGCAGCTCAGAACACCAGAGCAAAGGACAGACAGAGGGCGCTAGAGATGGAGAGAGAGGCAGAAGTCAGACCATGAAAGCCTTACCTGTCCCTGTAAGATGCCTGGACATTAATATGCTTTAAAGAGTGTTTCATGGTCATGTGTGCATTTGAGATAGATCACTCTACTTGCTGCAGGAGGGATGAATTTAAAGGGCATAAAAATAAATGGAGGGAGACAAATTTGAAGGTATTTATAATGCAAAAAAAAAAAAAAAAAAGATGCAGGCTTGAACTGAGGGAATGTTTCCAGAAATATTTAGGATTTAAGATTATCAGGGCCCAGCACAGAATCTTTATTAAATAAATAAATGCATGACTACTGGGTCCCTGGAGAACTAGACTCTGCTTATTACTTTATAAAAGATATCAACTGAGAAGAGACATGATCTGCATGAACTATTTTCAGTTGCTTCTATTTCTGTTGTAGTTTTTCTGTTTCACATCTTCCCATGTTGAGGGAGCTCATGTAGGTGTCTTAAGTCCTGCTTTCTGGATCTCCCAAGCTCATGAAGAAACAAGAGCAAACAAGTCACTTGTTTGGTTTAAAAAAACTTTGAGTTTATAGCTTGTAGTCACTACTATAGAAGATAATTGAGAATCTTTTGTAAATATGACATTAATTCTACAGATAAGGAAAGAAAAGAAGATAAAACTATAGAAATAGAAAAAATATTGTACGATTTATTACTACAGCTCTGATCATATCACTGATTAAAGTACTAAATTAATTGATATATAAAGTAGAACACATATTAGATGTGGTTAGCCAACAGACTGGGTATGCTAGAAGAAATAGAATTGATATTCCATATATTATTTTTAAGTGATAAAGCACTCCTTAAAAACCAATATCCTTTTTGACCTATCAATCCATCAAAAATAATAAAAGAAGCTGATATACTATGTAGACAGTTAAGAAGGAGGTTCTGTGTAGCAAATTCCCAATGACTGCTGCTACCGCTGGGAAAGCCACTTCTAAAATCAGAAAGTCATAGAATATACTAGAAATATTTTGATATTTATTTGCAGAGGTGCTTTTTCAGTTACACTGAATATAGCTGTAACTAATACTTATAAACTCAGAGCTAGATAAAAATGAAGCTAAGAAGCCATACTTTGAGAAGGGAGTCTTTGGATGTCCACCTAGGTTTCCCAACTAGTCACAAAGCTCTAGACATCCTCCTCCTACCCACTCCCAGGACTGTGTTGAATACTAGTCTGAACGAACTTACTTTCTCCTAACCCTCTTTGCTATTTAATATGCTGCTTTCATCAGAGGATGAATGTAAATGTCATGCCAAAAGGTATTGTCTGGTTGTAGGTTGCATAAAAGGAGTAAACACAAAGGAGATCCTGCCACAAAATGATTTCTGCAAAGTCAGAGTGTGGTGAAGCCACGCACAGGTAGACCACAGCTAGCTCTCTGTGCTGCTTTATTACCTTCTTTGCTGCTGCTGTTCTCTGGCAGCTGTGATTCACGCAGGCCACGGAGCGCTGCATTTTCTGACAGAGACACGGCTCCAATATTCATCTGGTCTTTATCTACTAGGGCCGTCTGCCTCAGTTCTGTGGGTGCTGACTGGTTTGTGGTCACTGATTGTGATACCAACGGACATTTATCGACTTTCAAGTGCTGGGCTCTTTGACCAGCCGCATTATTGGGTCTCAAACTAGTAGAATCCCAGTCTGAAGAGTCCGAAAACAAAGTTTCCACTTATTAGAATGTGAATAACAATACAAGCTTGACTAACTTGTACGAATTCTCTTTCCAGAGCAGCAGCCCCACATCCACAGCCCCACATCCTCCTCTCCCCCCAAACACACTGCTCCTTCCCAGCTGGTTGTGCTTTACATGTCACTTCTGTTCACATAGGGAACCACTGTCTCTCTTTTTTCTACTTTTAATTCTCTAGTATTACTTATTTGGATTCACTCACACTCTCTATTAAACAGTCTATATTCCATAAGAGCTTTATGAATAATTAGGATTCTTCAACATATGAATTTTTTCATTAACAAAATGTATGTCTAACCAGCCACTTACTGGACTTTTAAATATGCATGGCAGTATTGTGTCCCAGAGACATGGGCTTTAAGAAAACTTACTGAATGGTACTACTTTAATTACAATGAGCCAGTCTTTCCTCAATGTACCAATATCTTCAGAATTCTTTCCTTAAGGCTTGGATAAACATCATAAATTTATTTAAGAAAGGATAGCCTTGAGTGACTAATTTTTTCCATATAAAAATAGGATTAAGTCTAGGTACAAACTAGATCCAAACAGTACAGAGTGCCATGAGACAGGAAATATGTAACAAAAAATGTTTTCCTTTTTTTTTTTTTTAAAGAATTAAGTTGTCAGATTTAAACTTTTTAAGACAAGTTAAAGAAAAAAAGGTAAGAAATGTAGAAGTGAAATTTAAAGCCCGTTTCATCACAAGGGCCCCTTTATCATTTCACATCCATGAACCCTGTTTAAAACAGCAGTTCTCAAGTGTCATCTGAGAAGCCCTGGAGCCCCAAGTTCCCTCCATCTAGGGAGTCCACAAGGTCAAAACTATTTTCACAATAATAATGCTATTTTTATTCTCATTCTCCATTAAGTGTGCAGTGGAGGTTTCCAGATACATGACATGTGATAACATCATAGCTCTAATGGTTAATGGAATGTTTGTGTGTGCTTGTATTTTAAATCTTTCAGTTTTATTTTCTAATATACTAAACATCAATAGATACAAACCACTTAAAAATTCTTCGGAATTCTCAATAATTTTTAATAGTATAAAAAGAATCCTAAACCCCAAAACTTTCAGGATTATTGTTTTAAAAGATTGTGTTTACCAAATATTAAGGTAGGACTAATTACTTCCATCATTTTTAATAATCAAAGACACCACCCCTTCCACCCCACACACTGCTAATCAAAACATCCAGTTGGCTTAAGATCTTTGGGGTAGGGAAATAGCTCAGTGGTAGAGCACATGCTTAGCATGCACAAGGTCCTGGGTTCAACCCCTAGGACCTCCATTAATAAATAAATACAGAAATAAATAAATATCATCCATGTGACAGCACTAAATAATTAAAGTGAAATATGACTTACATGTTAGCTAGTGAAGCTTTACCCTATGTAAAGGTCAGAATTCAGTTAAGCATTTTAAAAGTCTGGAAAAACCTTAGAACTTAATAATCAATCTCTCAGAATCCCTAAGAAATATAGGGATTCCAAACTGAGCACTTCAGTGTCTCCCAACATCAATAGAAACATCTGAGTCAAAGCTGACATTTTAAAAAATCTTTTTCTTATGCTTATATATTTTTTTCAATCATGGATGCCAATAATAACATCTGCCTTATTTATGTCATCTTTCAATTAAATTTGAAAAAAATGAAAGGAATTAGGAATAAGAAGACTGTACTTCATTTCAGAGTTAAATTTGTATTGCAAAATTTACCTGATTTGAATGTTTGTAAACTCTTCATTCCTCCTGTTTTATTAGGAACAGAATATTTCACTCCAACTGCAGGCTGAATGGTTTTCGAAACAAACCGATTAATAATGTACATTTGATACAATCTGTAGCAATAATTCAAGGGGGGGAGGGTCTAGCTAAGTGGAAGAGTGCCTGCTTAGCAGTGCATGAGGTCCTAGGCTAAATTCCCAGTACCCTCATTAAAAAAAAATTCAAAAGTATAAAAGTTTTTACCTTCAAGTGAGGAAGCATTTCAGTAGAATCTAAAAGCCAAAAGGGACACATAATCAATTACATGTAAATATGAAAGCCAACTACCCATTCATGCAGAGTTAGTACTGAGCGCAATCCTCATGCTTGCTTTGGAAATGAATACATTAGGTTTCGGTGTTTTGTTTTTGAGGGGCAGTTAGGACAGCAACAAGACCGAAATATGAATCCATTATAGATACTGAATAAAGAACAGGAATATAGGTTTAACAAAACATGCAGTTAAGATTTCAAAAGTACGATTATGTTTCAAATGACTTTATAAAATAGAAACGTGCACATATACCAACGTGAACATGCTGCCTGAGGAGGAGAAAAGCGAGCTTTAATCAGAAGAACAAATCATGGCTCCAAGAAGACAAATGTGAAAGCTGATGGTAAAATGCAACAGCACAGCTTTAATGCGACTGACACCATTAGACTACAAGTATTTATCATGCTCTTCAATTTGTCCTATAATTTAGGAAGTCCACAGTTGTGATGGCGGTTCATTTGAATGTGCAATTCACTTATCATCAGAGAAAGTGTGATGAATTGATCAGATTGGATACACACTTGTAGAATAATAGCTCATAAAAATATTCATTTTTTTCCATACACACATGGGCTATTGGTATGCCTACATTTCTTGGATCCTCTAGGCATCGAAGTTTCTTGATCCACTCATGCAAAAAAGAACGTATACTGAGTTTTCAATATTGAAATCTGATGATCAAAAATAAAATTTAATTGCCACAGAATTATTAGATATTAAAAGTCTTTTATATTTCAAAACCTGTGTAGTATTCACTGAAAATAACAACTTTAACATTTATGGAATGAACCTTATTAATTTCTTTTGTTTCCTCTAAACACAAGTCTACCCTCTGAGCGTGGTCTGAAGACCGGCAACAAGGGCATCACCTGAGCTTGTTAGAAATGCAGACCCACTGCTCAGAATGTGCACTTTTCACTGGGTGACTGAGTAAAATTTGAGAAACTCTGGTCTATACCGAGTCTGCTTCTACAGCACTTGGCCTTAACTGATCCTTTTGAAATCCAGCCTCACGCGCCTCCCTGTAACACTTCCCCAAAAGCTGCATCAGAAGTTGCAGACTTTCCAACGGACTCTTTACCAGGCTCCAGCTTTCCTGACCTCCCCAGAATGCACCCTGCTCTCTTCCTCTTTCCCACTCTTCTGCTGGCCTATGAGACACCATCCTATATGGCAGCAACATGCTGCATGACACGAAGTTCCGGACATTTACAGCTGACCACACATGCCTGTGCTCACCCACGGCAGGCACACCCAGCTCTGTACCGCAGTCCTCACCGCCTTCCTAATGATCAGGGGGACGGGGGAGTGGAACATTCTGCTGTGCTTCCGGGACAAGCTTTGGTGCTGGAAGAAGCTCACTTCATACCCATCTCATTTCAAACACTCTTCTCTTCCTTCTTCCAAAGAACTATTCTACATTACCACCTCCTGCCAGGGACCCCCCTCCTTTTCCTTCATTTACTCCCCTTCTCCCTGCCTCTCTCATTCTTCACTCCCTCCTTCCCTTCTCCTGGTTTCCTGACTGTCCTCAGGTCAAAGAGCATCTTGAAAGAAAACTAACAACTGAGCTCCTCAAACAGCATTCTAGTTTAATCTGTTGCTGACATCTGATAAGATATACAATCTACCTCCTTTTCTCCTCTTTTTTTCTCACTATACGTTCAACAGGTGATTTTCTTTGGCTGAGAGAATATATCCAAATTCATGTTTTAAATCAACATTCTGTCAAATGACATTTTTATAAAATACAGTGCTTACTTTCTATTTGTCCATTTAATGTATTTTTTTCTCCTTGACCTGCAGCTCCAGATAAATGATCAGCATGGTTCGGTAGTTGAATCTTGGAGGTACTCTGTTAAAATTAATAATGAGTTGCATAAAGATTTCCTAATCCCTTTCTAAGAAAATACTTGTGTTTCCTACCTTATTATTATTATTTTTTAATTTCCTACTTTAAAAGCAATTAGATTTAAAAACAAGATAAGCATATCCTAGAAACCCAAACATTTAAATAGAAATTTTCATAATACACTCTCTAGATCAAGTCTATCTTTTATCTTCAGTTGGCTTTTGACTCTGTAAACTGAGCATGGAAAGCCAGAGCAAATATTTTCACAGACAAAATACTGACTTATGTGCAGATTTCAACAAAGAATTATTTTCAAAACACCTAATTCCACTTTGCATTCCTCGACAAAAGAAGAGGACATTTTTTAAAAAATACTTATTTTTATATGTATAACTGAATTGCTTTGCTGTACACTTGAAACTAACATTATAAACTGACTACACTTCAATAAAAAATAAAATTAAAAATATAAGTATTTAACTATATTCTTTAATAAGTATATGTGCTATAAATTTAAAATGTTTCTTAGGGCAGATATTGTCTTTAGTATTAAAATAACATACTTGGCATGAAAAGAAGCATTGGAGTCTGTCATGTTGAGTATTAACAGAACACTGTGGAAACTGCTACACTTAAGTAAACAAAGGCTTAGCAGAATCTAACTATTATTTGATAAAACTTTTATTGATAGGGAAAATAGTTGAATAAGGTAGCAAAGTAGAAAGAAAAACATTTCTGTTTAAATTAACAGTAGAAAAATTTTAAATGTAGCTATGCAGCTCTTCAAAAAAGTACCATAAGCTTTACTTTAATACGGGAAGAATAAGAAAACTGTTTAGTGACCACCCGCATGTGCCAGGCCCTTATCATGCACATTCTCTTTTCTACACACAATAATAATAACAGTGATTCTAAGGACGGACCCACTTGCTGCTTCCTGGCCACTCCGAGATGCTGGAGCACCGTGATGAGGAGACGGGACCCGCTGTTCTCTCTGTCCGGAACATCCCTCCCCTGGACCTTCTTGTGACTGGCTCCTTCCTGTCCATCACCTGGCAGCTTTGGTCACACTCAGCTCTTTTCTGACTACCTAAATTCCACCCTTACTCCACCCCAGTCCTAACTACAAACCCCACTGTTGTCTAACCTAACACTCTCCACATTCCTTATATGAAGGACTTACTGTCCCTGAAAAATGGTTCCTGTTTACTTGTTCTTCTGTTCCTGCCACTACAGCCTAACCCCTCAACTGCTACATTCAGTGTCTAACTGCCTGATGCATAGCTGGTGTTCAGGAACAAGAATTTATTTAAGCTCAAAACACCTAAAATCCCCAGAGGGCGTCAAGTACCAAAGCACTACATACCTATCGGAGATGTCCGATAACAGCCCACCGACACTCAGCATACCCCAAATGAGAAATCCTGTGCCCGCTCTAACTTTCCCATTTTGTCATCCTTCAGATTTTAAAAAAGTGTCCTCAACATTTTAGTAGGTCACTAGTGGCCACTGTCATCATTCTGTTTTACATTTCTATAGCACTTTTTACAGCTGAAAATGTGTTTTCACATTTGTTACCACATTTTTGTTCATGACACATAACCTGAGAGGTAGGTATCAGTACCATGTTTTTGAACGAGGTCACTGACATTCAAACAAGTCAGACAAGTGTTTCCAAGATCCCACAGTGGGTCAGAACCAGGATGCTACCACATCTGCTGACTTCAAGTACAGTGCTCTGCCACTAGGCAGGAGCTGCTGAGATCCAAGGGCTCAGGCTCTTCTGACCTCTTTCCATGGCTGTCACCTTGGAATAGGTCATCACTACCCTGCACTTAGCTTCCTTCAAGTCCGGTCGCCATAAAGGTACTCAGTGCACGCTATTTTCCCTGCCCAAAATGGGCTGTCCTCAGTAAAACATCACTCAACCAAACTGCTGGTATTTTAACCCCACATATTTATTACTATTCCCCATGCTTTTGCTTCTCCTGAAGTGTTCGTTGCAGATCTACCTGACAATCCAAACATAATAATACTTTCAAGTCGCAGGCACTGTCTTTTCAAGGTCAAAGTAGTTAAACAAACAAACAAAAACACTTTTTTTTTTTAAATGCAACTTGTTTCTCTCTGAATCTTGCTAAGTTTTACACATCCATTTATAACAAAGAAACAAACATCTGGTCACAGGCTGACCAAGAATAATTCATTAGTTTTTAGAAAATGTAACTTCAGAGCCAAAACCGATTCCCTGTGACTTCTAAGCCTTGGTTTTTGCATTACATATACCCGTTTCATTGGGTGAGTCTGGAAAATTAACAGAAGTGCGCTCTGCAGTGGTATGACATGTAGCGTGGAATGATTTTACTAAGTGTAGGTTAAAAATATGAGGGAAAAATTTTGCTGGGCAAACGCAAAAGTGAGAAAGTGAAGTCAAAACATCCCTCCATTTATGTTTTAACATCATGCAATGCTTATATTTGAAAATAATAATAATAGAAGACAGTACCTCAGAATCCCAGAATGGTTCCACACCTTCCTCTTCTCCTAATCCTAATGCTGAGGCTGCACCTACAATATGCAGTCACAGATACATTAATGAGAACACGTACCACTGGGAAGTTTAAATACATATATAAGCGTATCTCCATTCATGACTATGTCAATAAAATAAAGTGGCAGAAAAGAATTTCAGAGGGTTGAAGCATTTTCTGGAAGAAAACTTGGCCATAGTTGGGATATTTATGAAGAAAGGTGGCAAAAGAAAAACATTTCAAAAGAAAAGTTTATCATATTTGGATCTACACACTTCAGAATTTTTACATTAGTTTTTTTTTTAATGGAGTTAGCGGGAATTGAACCCAGGACCTCATGCATGCTAAGCATGTGATCTACCACTGAGCTATACCCTCCCCCCTCCAACCATACTAGATTTTAAGCAGAGAAGAAAATCCACAGATGTACACTAACTTACCACCTTTGTCATTTTTGTGTGCTCCATCAATAGAAATCAATTTTTTATGATCTGCTTGCTCCTTTAGAACACTTTTAATAGTCCGAGTGCCATTCTCTTTTCCCCCAGTTTTTGGCTTAGCTGCTTCTTCCTATAAAGCAAAACAAAATGTAACAAAAATCCAACTTCAGAAAATATCATATTCCTACACTTGGTCATTCAATCAATCAGTCAGGAAGACAACATATATTTAGTGTATCCATCAGATCCTAGGCATTATCCTGGGAGAAGCTGGCAATATATATAAAAGATTCTGCTCTATATTCTAGGAGAGGTAGAGACACATGAAAATGAATCAACACAGACAAGTATCATTCAACAGCTCTACAACTGAAGTGAACAGATACAGTAAAGGCACAAAGGAGAGAAGAGATTTGTTGCATGTCAGTAGCTCTGGGAATGCTGGGAAGGCCAGACTGTGTCTTAAAAGACAGACCCGTTGCAAAGAGCGGATGTGAAGGGGATTCTAAACAGGGCAGCCAAAGCCGAAGGTCGAGGTGTGAAACAGCATGAGAAGTCACATGGAAAACTAGAACTCAGTTACTGGGGACGGAATGGAGAGACAAAATTTGCTAGATTAAATATAAGACATCACTTCATTAATTTAAATGTGAGGATTTCTAAAAAAAGAAATAACTTCAAGTTAAAACTAACTTCCATAGGGAACTATATTCAATATCTCATAAAAAAAAATTTAATGGAAAAGAAAAAAAGAATTTAGATATATACACATATATGTATAACCAAATCACTTTACTACACACCTGTAACTCATACAATATTGTACATCAACTACATATCAATTAAAAAAAACTTCTATAGCCAAAAAGAAAAAAGGTGAGGATCAAATTTTCTTTCCATTGTTCAAAAAATCAGCTATATGTCCTTCAGAAGAGTCTGAGCATTTTCCATGACCTGACTTTTCCTTCTCTTAATTTGAATTTGAGATTATTTCCATCATAATTTGTACATAGAGCTCCTGCTCTCATGTGACCCCACTACTTCTGCTGTGCTTGTGTAATAATCTCTCTCATTTTGACGCTCATTTATCTTTATAGTAATCTTGTCCTTATTAAATGAATCCTTCCCCTTTGTACTCCTGCCCATCTTCATACTCGTCCAGCTGTTCTTTTCAGCTGCTTTCTTATTCTTTCCTTTCTTAATGGCACAGTTGAGAACTGTTTATTGCCACCAACTTTTACAAATCTCAGTTCTGCACATGTGCCTCTCTTGTTATCACAGTTTTCTATTGTGATCTTGAGGACTTCCATTTCTGTGTAGGATCATTTTCATCCCCATGAGAATAAGGGGGACGGTATTTGAAAAAGCACAGGAAGAAAAAGTTAAAAATAAAACGACTTACCTCTGTAACACCAAGGACTGCTGAAGACGTGAGAGGTTCTGGTGCTGGGAAGGCAGGATGAGAAAAGCCTGGAACTTCGGTTGATGGTTGGGGAAAGGTTGTAACCACATCTTCATTTTTATTATCAGAATTATTGTCCTCAAAGGAGGTGCTAGCTCCTGGTTTCAAAACACCATCTTTTGCCTCTGCTGTAGTGAAAACAAGGTATGGTAGATGAAATTATCTATAATTTCTAGTCAGTGAAAACACAAGAAGGACACTCTTCAAATAACTCACTGTTTATCATGGGTTCTTGCCAGGCCTGAATTGGGTTTGTGAACCTTGGATGCCAGACTTTCTAGAGAAGAAAATAACAGCTTTAAGAACAACAAATATGAAATTGAATAAAATAATTATAACATTCCCCATTCCTAGATGATCTAACACAAAGAGCACTGGCTTTGGAGTCATTCAGATATGGATTCAAATCCTGGTTCTGACCTTTACCAACCTACATCTTCTCATGGGGGTGAGGATTATGAGAGATGATCTCAGGAGTCCCAAAATGTTACTTTCCTTACCCCTCATTGATTACTATACAAACACTATGGTATCCATTAGATGACTTTCTTGAACAAAATGATCTAGAACAAAAACTTGTCCCTGACAGTTTTGAGTCCTATTGAAAAAACTAACATTAAGAAATTTAAAGGAATTTTTCTATTTTGAAATGTGCTTGCATGATTTATATATGTGTGAATGATCTCTCATGGGGGAAATATGAGAGTTTACTTTTTAGCAGTATCTTATTTGGATGAGTTAGAACAGCAAACAGTATAAGCTACTTCTATTCCATTTGCCAAAAAGCTAAAGACAAATGATTGTTTAAATTCAGCTACTTCTAAGAAAGAGGAATTAAAAACAAAAGTAATTCTGAAGGGCAATGACTCATGAGTGAAAGCCACACACATAGTAAACAGAAAGCTGTAACTAAATACGTTCACAGAGGCAGAGTGAGATGGACTGAAAGAACAGACACTGAAGAAGTGTTTTCTGCAAAGAAATATTAGGTTTGGGGCAAATCATTAAAAAAAAAACTGGGGGAGGAGGAAGAAAAGAAAACATGAGACATGACTAGTCAAGTACAAACTTAAGGCAAGAAAAAAAGGAAAATGTAAGTATAACAAGGTATGTGGAGAAATATATATATTTCAGCATTTATATATAATAGATCAGTGATGTATCAGTATTGTTAGGGACATACTATCAATGAAAGCCTCTGTTTTACCTTTTTATTATGTGAAAATATATAAATTATATATGCAATTATATATATTGTTCTTCAGCAAATTTTTAAAGATATCAAAATATATGATATATAAAACATATATATAAAACAAAGGCCTTTGTTCATAGTATATCCCCAATAATGCTGACCTGTATTACTCTACAACTGTTTGCTTGTAAACACTACTATAAGTAAGAGTTAAATTTTGTTACTATAAGTCACTCAGTTGAACATGGTCGTCTCTCACTACCTGAATGCTGTAAATTATTATCAGAGAGAGAGAGAGAAATAGATTTTAAAAAGTTTCTAACACATCAACTTTCCAGAGAAAGAACTGGTAATCAGGATTCTAAGGAGAATATATAGCTTGAAAAGATATATTTAATGGAACATGAGATGGGGCTAAAAAGAAGGTTAAAAAGTTTTCATCTCAAATTCTAATCTCACAATTGGTGGATACTGAAAAACAGACTGTAACCTTTTCCTAGTTATCATATACTTCTTATCTATTTCCTCGGCATTTATGACATATTTCCTCTCACAACAACTGAACTTTTACAACCTAAACAAAGGGAATAGAAATTTAAGTCATATTTCTGGAATTCAAATAGATTTCATTATGACATAGTGCGCATATTATATTACCTGTCCCATCAAATAGATTTCATTATGATAGAGTATACATGTTATATTATCTGCAACATGATACAGAATTCCATGTCTCTTCATGCATTCACATTCAAAAAATACTAAAATGTTTCTTACATTTAAGACCTTATTCTAGGTGCTCCAGGAAATGCACAATTACGTTTCCTACTCTCTAGTGGCATATACTGATGCAGGGGCTATAAAATGAATATGTAAATAACTATACTACAAAATGTCTGAAACTTGAAATTTTAGAATGGGACACGAGGACTGGACATACTTTTTAAAACTATAATACAAAAGAATTCTGAAGTAGGCTTCATCATATGGTTGTTATTAAGAGTCTACTTTGAGAGCCGGTTGTTATTTTAGGGAAAACATGTATTCTTCAATTAGATGAAGAGTTTTGAATAAACTCTTAATGGGATAATTTAGAAAACACAGAGGACTCTCTTTATAATATGGGTTTTGAGAAACAGAATTTTAACTTCTAAATTTCTATAATTTCAACTATTATTTTAGTCTTAATGCAGAACCAAAGATAGAAATAAAGTAAAAAAGAAAAATTCTTTCCTAAAAACTCTATGCTACCAAAATAAAAAGTGTCCAAGGGGGGAAAAAAAGACACCTGCTACATAGTTTTGGAACTGAAAGGCCCCAGGAAGAGCCCATGATTATCACAGTAAGTAGCTGTGTGCACTGAAGGTGTCCCTGAGGCACGAGTATTATACAAGTGCTGTCACTGTGGTTTAAAAGTCAAAGAACCCCTATCCTTGGCCAAGCTTCACACTTCCTCTATCGTGGGAAACCTTTTCACAGCACAGTTTTCCTGTCACTATATATTTTCTGGTCCATTTTGCTTCAGCCTCATCTTCAGTATTTACCAAAGTAAAAAAAGAAAAAAAAAATTAACCTGTCGTATTTTTATAAAATGGTTTACTCTGACCAACTTTCCAACACAAACATAGAACAATGATAGGCAGACCACTGCTAAATTTTAAGAGTAAATATTACACAAAACTAAATTCAGAGCAGAAAAATTAATTTCACAAGAGAGCACTTTACCTTGGGAGCAAGATCTGCGTCATCATCTGATGGATGCCATGAATCATCAATACCAGGTATGGATGAAACACTTTGGAGCAAAAATACACATCAAAAATGGGTGAATTCATTTCTTTAAACAAATAAAGGTCTATGCTGAGGGATAAGAAAGCAGATTTGGGAGCCAGGCTGCCTGATGGTCAAGTCACAGGTCAACTACTTGTTAACCATGGAATCATGGGTCAACTAGTCAACCTCCTTGAACTACAGTTGCCTAATTAACTAGAAGTAAGCTACAACAGCACAGCTACTCTGCAAAGCTGTTGCAGTGACTATATGAGATAACAAATGTGAAGTGCACAACAGCGTGTCTAACCCAGAGTAGGACACTCAACAAACCTTGTTTCTTTTCTCTGTGTTCCCTTAGTCAACATATAATTTTTAAAAATCCACAAAATCCTACCTGCTTACAGAAAGATCTTCAAACCTCGGTGCAAACTTAACCCTTAAAATCTCTATTAAAGAGAAAATTAAAATAGATTTAGTATCAGCAATAGAAAAATACAGAATATTAAAAGTATAAGACCAATGTTTTGTTAAAAAGCATTCCTTTGGGACCACACCTGGAGACTACACACTCGAGTGAATATTGAGTATACTCCTGGTGGGTAACTAATGCATAAAACCCACTTCCCCTCCTTTACATTTATTAAAAAAAAAAAAAGGTATTTATCAAAATTTAGTATCTTAAAGTGAACTGCTGCTTACAAGGACCAAAATCCCAACCAAACTTTATGAGACTCACAAAAAAATGATAATCACTAGTAGAATCAGTATCATAAACTGACAATGTCAAACTTACATAGCATGGTGTTTCTGGACGATACCCATGAGACAAACCAACCCTGCCATTTGGCTTTGTCAGACTCGTGTTATCTGGGCACAGTCATCCCTATTCACTCACATATGGTCTAGGGCTGTTTTCACACTGCAATGGCAGACATGAGTAGATGTGACAGACACCACATGGCCTAAAATATTGACTCTCTGGCCCTTTATAGAAAAAGCTTGTGCATCCCTGCTTTGTGTCATAACCAGGAAACCCTAAGACTCAAATCAAATTTTCTTACTCTTCTCAACACTCTTCAGTGAATCCGTGCATCTGCCATTGCTGGCTCCCAGCTCGACAACCATGTCTTCTTCGTTGTCCTTGCTGGACAACTGCAACTTTTCTTGGGTATTTTCTGCCCCAGTATGTGAAGAAGGTAAATTCTCAGCTGCAAAAAGAGAAATGATTATTCTGTGGTCATCACAGTAACTACATCTCCTTCCCCAGTGGCTGGTTTAGGAATGAGCATGTGATGTAACCCAGCCAGTGAGATGCTAGGGGAAGTCTACCAGAAGCTTCTCTGTTTTCTTCCTCGTTAACAGAAAACATGCAGAGAAGCAGCCCTCCTCACCTACGGATACTGTCATGTGAGAAGATGACGCTTGGGGCTGCTGCCGATCAGCAGACCAGGAAAGGCGACATCAAACACCAGCAGCCTCACTGCTGAAGGAGGGACAGCATCTGGGATCCTGATGACATCACCGAACCTTCTAAACAATCCTGGTTCCTGTTGCTTTAGCCACTGTTACTTAGGTCTCCTATTATTATTTGCAGCTAAAAGCATTCTGACAAATTTCCTAAGGTCTACAGCAGACCTCCTCCTTCCTATAGTACTAGAAAGGCTGTCAGAAGCGTGCCTGAGCTAGCTAGTCACCTCGTTCCCAACCATTCCTACAGCATCCTTTTTGCACCAACAAAATGAAAGTCATAGATCCTGCAAAGTTCACCAGCACATCTTAGCATTTGCACTGCTGTCCTTTCTGCCAAATGTAATCTTGAAAGATGTTCTGCCCACCAAACACTGCCCTTCTGCCTCCTTCCCTGGCAAACTTCTACTTGTTCTGCATGCTTACCTGACATCCTACCCACTTTTAAAACACTCCCTTCCTCACCATGGACTTAAAGTATCTGGTACATATTAAATATCAATAAAAAATACATAAAGACAGTTACAAAGTCCTAGTGGGCTCTGGGACACAGTAAGCACAGAATAAAGTCAAGTCAATCATAAAAATGGTGATGACAGAAACAAGCTCCTGGAGGCCAGGAACTGTGCTTTTGACCTGTTTGCATTCTGTAATGTCAGAGTGGTGCTTAGTACCTAAAACACACTTGACAGTCATCTGTCAAGTGGGTGAATTCACAGATAAGAATGTTTTCTTTGACAATCCTGTTTTAAAAAAAAATACAGACACTAACCAGGGACAACTCTATTGTGTTATGAGCACCTTGAAGACCAAAACTCTGTCTATTCCATGTTTGTATTTCCTGCAACAGAAGTTCTTTGCTTGATTGAGGTCTACTAAGTTTAAGGTGCCCTCATACAGTTCAGACTGAACAGCACGCTAGGGGTCACATCTAGGCAACACAGTCATTTTTTGTTTTTTGTTTTTTTATGTGAAGCCCTTCTGTGCTTTTATTGCAATTTGTTGAGTCCTGAGTTGTGCTATTTGAGTATTTATTATGACAACCCTTTAACTAATGGCAACAAAGAATCTTGTCCTCACAAAATTATAGTTTCAAGACAAGTATCCCCCCAAAAAAGAGGAAAACATCTCACTCTAATGAAGTCAACATATTGCATTCTGTCTGCACTTATGAGGAATGAAATTGGTAACCGAGTGAGACCTTGTTGGTATAATGATGCAAAAAGTAACCAGCGCTTCTCAACAAGGCACTGCTTTTCTGACTTCTGCTCTATCACTAGGTATCTTTAAAAAGCAACCTCTTATTAGTATGCTGCACACTGGCCCAGTTGTGCAGTTCTAATTGTTGGCCATTTGTTTATAGCATTAGGAAGGCACTGCCGAGTTCCATTTTAAAGACAGTAACTTTTTTAGTGAGATTAATCACTATGCAATAACTAGCATTCATTTACCCAATGTAATCCATTCGCTATAAAAACTAAAGATCCAGTTCTATAACAAGGCCAACTTGTTATAATGTTAGAGGAAATGTACAACAAAGTTAAAAAAAGTTTTTCTTATTTACACAAAGATATAATATGGGATTTCAGGAGCTATGATTAAATAAATTAATTTCTTTTCAGACAGTATTGTCTCAGATTTTAAATTACCTACAATTAACTTCTTAGGTAATTCTGAATATTAGACCATTAAGAAAAACTTAATTAAAAAATAAAAACGTACATAAAATTTACACACTGGCTTTTTTCACTGCTCTTTCATTATCAAAAGTTCCTCACTCTTACTTCCTTATCTATGGTAGGACCAACAAGAGTAACTTATTACCAGAACTCTGTCCCAGATCGCTATTTTGAGAGGGAGTATTTGGTATCTTTCCTTCTCTGTAGTCGACAATCAGCTGGTAAATGCTATATATGAAATAATGTGATAAATAAATATTACTACTTGAATACTAATATGAAAAACAATTACCAAATATATTAAATTCTTAGATTATTTCAGACAATATCAGAGATATCAAAACTTCAATTGTCCCATATACTTCAAATTTGTACAATCTACAAACATTTAAATTTAGCATGTATAATTAAAGAAGAAAAAAAAGTAAAGTGAAGTGTCATGAACTGAGGGCAGTACAGCTCAGCAAGTTATCTAGAGTGAGCCTGACATATGGAAAGTGTCTCAAACTCAGAAGTCCCAGCTCTATAACCAACAGCTATTTGTCCCTAGAAAAGTTGCTTCTCTTCAGCTCAGAGTCTTCCTTTATAAAACTGGGATCTTACTGTCTTCTTAGGCAGTTAGTTATTAATACTCATAAGAGTATTACAAAGTTTTAATGAGATAATGTATCCCCCAGATGCTCAGAGAAAGTGTGGAAGAATGGAATAATTTGTTCTTGAACTTTAATGCAGGAACTACTTGAGAATCCCAAATAAAACCCAATGTGTGTTTCTTTCACAGGTGTAATATTTAAATGTGGCAGTTTTCAGGAAAATGTTACAAATTATGGTGATTAGCTGTTCTTCATGGTTTATAATTCAGGGCACCTCAGCTACTATATAATTTGTAGCTAAATTTATTTATAAATATATGACCTCATACAAGCATATGTATGAGAACTAAACAAGCTGTCACACTGAAGTTTACGTGTCGATCACCATGAAGACCACGGAAACTGGATCAGCACAGGCATCCCGGGAGCAGAGGTCAATCGTGACCCGACTGCAGGACCAGTTTCTTTTTCTTTTTCTTCTTTTAAAATTTTATTAAATGTCTTTAGAGAGCAACGTCCAGACCCCAGACTCAGCTGCCAAGGAGATCCTGTTAAAACCAGTTTTAGTACCAACACTGCAGCAACAGAATCAAGGGAAACAAGAGAATGATTAGAATGCCCTCACCCTGCCCCAATGCCTTGTGGGAGAGGATTGTCACTGATCTCAGGGAATCCCTTAGGCTCTTGGAAAATTCAAAAGGAAGATTATAGAAGAAAGTCCCCAAAGGAAAATACAGGATTTTCTGCTCAACTAAACATTTCAAGACCCAAAGAATTAGTTAGAAAAATCAGATATGTGACATTATTTGTGCCCCCATGCACAGGGGTTACACTGGAGTGCAATGGAGAACAGTAGGATCCCTAAGGATAAAGGTCTTACAAAGCCTGAGATAAAGAGCCCTGTGCCCACTGCTCCATCTCACTAGTCTGGCCTTTTGCTGGTTTCCAGCTGATGATGTGGAGGGTCTCACTGCCATCCCCAAAGTGCCTGCTCCCAACTAGGAACTCTCACCTGTCACATAACAAGTAACAGTTAGGTCATTTCCAACCTCAGTTAAGAGATAATTGGCATTTCAGTGTAAACACTTACTGTTCAAACCCATTAGAATAAGCATATTGTTCAGCAGACATTCCGTGTGAATCTTGAGAATAGGGACTAACACCTTCCTGAAGAAGTAACTTGACTATGTCCGGTGAGTCATGAAATACAGCAAGTATGAGCGCTGATCTAAAATAAAAAAGAGATAACTTCACCCTTAGGAACTGAGTTAGCTTCACTTAAACAGTTAATTTGATCTATTTTACCAAGTTAATATCCTGCCCACCCCTGGAGAACTGACAATTTACATGCTCGAGTGCTCATTTTTGCGAATGACCTCCAAGGCCAAAATGGAAGGACAAAAAAGAAGCCTCCTGTCCTAGTTGGGTAGCACACAGTAGAAGTTGCTAATTTAAAGTCCTCTGATGGACAGGAAAGGATGCTGAGGTCACTTGTCTGAAGTAGGTAAAGATTTAAACAAAGGATTCCCCATTTCTTCCCTCGTCTGAAATATAATACTTTAAAATCAGCTAGAGGTCAGGTAAGGAGAAGCTGTTTGCAGGCTGAAAACAGTAATATGAATAAAGATGGCAGCAAAACTAGTCACAGCTGCAGTTAACCACGCTGAGAAGCATGTGCCCGGCACTAACCTGAATAGTCTACGTATGGTCTTAGGTACAGCCACCCTCGAAGGATGTACTAAGACCCTCCTTTACATGTCAGGATACATATTTGTTGGTAAGTCATGTCCCCCAGGTAACACACCTGGCCAGCAGGAGAGCTGGGAATTCAACCTCGTCTGACTCTAAAGCCCAGCTCTTTCCTCTTTATCACCCACCAATGACTTGTCTTCTCTAAAGGGAATGTTTATTCAATAATTAGAGCTATTTTTCTTCCTCTACCATTATCAATTAAAAATAAAAACATCAAAATGTACTAGAAATGAAAAAGGATAAAAACTGATGAGCCCACAGTATCTGGTAATAGTTACTCACTTAGTGATACTCACTTAGTGATAACCTAATAACATTAGTATCCTTCAAAGAAAGTAATTTAAAGCAGAGTCATCCAAAAGACAAAACAAACTCCTCTTTGTTTAATATGCATCTTTTAAGACAAAAATATATAGCAAGAAGAGGTTTAAAAAAATATAAAAGAATGAAGAAACTCAACACTGTCTCATAAGGTAAATTAAAATTAAAGTCCATACTAATAAAACTAAAATGAAATCCCTGAACTGTTGTAAGATCACATGACCAAGAAAATCAGGTTGCAAATGACATGTCACTATTACAAAGGAAGATGAATCCTGCTGCATACTGTTCTTTGTGACACCAGGCAGAATAATTGCTTTTCTACCTAACTGATGATGTGTTGATTCTAAGTTAATCCTCTTCTTATTAAGTTAATCTTTCTGATTGGCTGTTATTACTCTAGAACAACATTAAGGTTTAAAAAAAACAGAGAAAGAGAGAACAAACTACTGTACCTTTGCACGTTGTCAACTGCATGTATATTTGCCCCGTTCTCTATCAAAAATTTGACCATTTCCTTTTTGTTCTCCTTGACAGCGAGTAAAAATGGTGTCAAGTTACTCTGTAAAACAGCAAAAACAGTTGATAATGTACAAAATTACATATAAATTTCAAAACTGAATTTAAAAACTTAACTCTGAACTTAAACATATACTATAAAGTAAATAACAAGCAGCCCCTCCCTCTTTGCCCCTCTGTGCTCCTTCCCTTTAAAAGGCTCCTCTTTGACCTCTTCAAAAGTTTACCTGTGAAGTCATTCTCTGCAACTCACTTAAGACATTTGCTGGTTCCAAGAACCTTTGCTTCTATCGCAGTGTCTATCAGGCATTCTGTAGTTACCTTACTGCTCAATGACTACTTCTGACACTCTAAACACTGCTCCAGAGAGAACCATTTAGCTACTGAATCAAGCATTTTTAAGGAACCATGCTGAGGAGAAAGATACCATACTGTCTGCAACATGCATAACCTATCCAATTACAACTATGACTAATCTCATAAAGCTTGCAGACATTCCAATGGGAATATGATTATTTGCATGTAAAGAAAAAGGTTTTCTTAAACCAACTTATAAATTCTAATTTGAAAAATTCCATCCCACTCTTAAGGGATTATTATAAAATATGAAATAGACTATAAATTAATATAGAGTGTCTTTAAAATCTTGAAATATTTATCAAAATATATTATACAACAGGAATTGTAAATTCAAATGCTTACAGAGGCAACGTAGGTGACCTGAGTAAGTGAAGGTCCCAGGTGAGGACAGCAAACTGGAGAACACATGTCCCACCGGGAAGGGGCCACCTCTGCAAGGCAGTCTGCTAGGAGCCTGGGCTCAAGGGGGACCAGATTTGATTCTTCAGGAGAAGTTCTGCAATGCAGATTTCTGCACGAGTCTCCTAAATTTTAAATGTTGACTCAATGTGTGGGGACAAACTGAACATATCCAGGGCCATGTTTAGTCTATAGCCCACTTGTGTTTTTATGTTTGCTGTGTTTCCAAACAGTTCGGTATAAATCAAGTATTTGTATGTAAAACCTTGCCTTTCTTTAGTATCATATGTCTTATACACAAAAACACTGGGCCCCAACATGTAATAAAAATTGTGATTAAGACTCATAATACCCACTTCAAGAATTTTTCTAATGCCTACTAAAACTACAATCTATCTGTGTCAAATTCACCCTGTTAATCAAATGTATAATTAGGGTTAAGGATTAAGAGGTATAAACAATCAGGCATAAAATAAGCTACAAGGATGTATTGTACATCATGGAGAATAGAGCCAATAGTTTATAACTATAAGTGGAGCATAACATTTAAAAATTTGTGAATCACTAAACTGTATAACTGTAACATATAACATAGTACATCGACTATACCTCAATTAAAAAAAAATAAGATATTGTAAAATAAATACATTTAAAAAGGCTTATAATACCTCCTTCAAGAATTTTTCCAATGCCTACTAAAACTACAATCTACCTGTATCTAATTCTGCCTAGTTGTTAATCAAATGGATAATTAGTTCATAAGCTGGCCAAAACTAAATTATTAAAACAATTCCAATTTGTTACTAATGTCATGGGTTTTGATGTTTAAAACTGCCATCTTGCATGGTGTACTTATATATAATTGAATACAACTCATCCATAAAAAAGAATGAAATGATGCCATTTGCAGCAACATGGAAGGACCTAGGGATTCTCATACTGAGCGAGGTCAGTCAGAGAGTGAAAGGCAAATCCCATAGGGTGTCACCTGACACGTGGGCTCTAACATATGATGCAAATGAGCTTATTGACAAAACAGAAATGGACTCACAGACATAGAAAACAAACTGACGGTTACCAAAGGGGGCAGGGGGTGGGGGAGGAATAAATTAGAAGTTTTGGACTAGCAGACACAAACTACTATATATAAAATAGATGAACAACAAGGTCCTACTGTATATACTACAGGGAACTATACTCAATATCCTGTAGTAAACCATAATGGAAAAGAATATAAAAAAACCATATATATATATATGGTTTATATAAAACTGAATCACTTTGCTGTACACAAGAAATTAACACAACACTGTAAATCAACTAGACTTTAATTAAAAAAAAAAAAACCCGTCATCTTGATTATGCTAGGGCTCAGCAAATCTAACAGATATATTGCAAGAATCTGTCACACAGCTTTAACCAAAAGGAGGCTCATGATCTCCTATTATTGCAATCAGAAAAACCCTGTTGACCTAATGACCTGGATGGGAACAAAAGATGCAAAATCTTTAAAGGGTCCGACTATACTTATTAAATCATGCACCACAAGCAAATTTCTAAGACTGTCTGAGTGCCACTGAATGATCAGTGGTTAGAAGGAAAAAGGAGCTATTCTTCAAGCCAATAGATATTGCCAGTAATATTCAAATAAACTCCTCAATCACAGAAGGAGAGATGGATAAAATCAGGCTAACATGGCTGGAAAGGAGAGCACTGAAAGAAGCAGCATCTATCAAATTCCCGCTCTTCCAGAAATGTCTTATTTTTGAGATCTGTGAATTTACATGTATTACACCTATCCATTCAATAGTCTTTAATCAAGTGTTGTATCAGAATCTCAGGGAAGTATTTCTAAATACCTGTGTCCAGACTTTAGTAGATTTATTCAATCAAAATCTTCGGGGGAGAGCCAGGAGAAAAAGCAAGAGGACCAGCTTTGCCATCACTTGCTCCCCACCTACAGCCACAGCCCCGCAGGGGAGCTACACCAGGCTGAGCACGGAAGACCCCAAGGTGTACATGGAGGGCCATGTGGCCACCAGCACAAGCGAATGCCCCTGCTGGCTGGCAAACATGACCTGACCTCACTTGCCCAAATTCTAGAACCTGGGATCCTGGGGTGTTCAGGCCTGTGGCTTGCTGCCTCCCCTGCCCAGGTGCAGCCACCCAGCTCCCCCTGCTGGGTACTGGGTTCCTTCCTCCTCCCACCCATCCCCAGTAGCACCCCTGCCCCTGCAGGCAGCCAGCCCTTGCCATCACTTCACTCCCCGCAAGCCTTCATCTTCTGTAGGCACTGAGCCTACCACCCACTCCCAGGCACTTCCTAATGGGAAGTTGTTCCTTCTGGGGTAGAAGTGCAGCTGGGAGACAGAGCTCTGCCCTTTCTGTGGGCACTACCTCTGGCCCCTGGCCTTGGCTTTGGAGTTGCTTCCATGGTAACAGGGCCTGATGTATTGCATTCAGTATATATACATATTACTATAAATAAAACACTTGTAGCTGGAAAAGACCCTGTATTTCAAATATCTTGTAAATAAAGTTAGTTGAGCTATACCTTGTCTATCGCCTCGATATTTGCATTATGGCAAAGCAGCTGTGTTGCAATTGACACGCTCTCTTCCAAGATGGCATAATGGAGAGCAGTGTTTTGACTGCCGTCCTCAAGATTTGGGTTAGCACCGTGTTCCAGCAGGATACCGGCACATCTCTTGTTCAGGGATTGTACAGCCTGTTGGTATCATGCCAAGAAACAGACTGTAAGTGCCAGGCATTCCAAGTTAACATTCCCCAAGTTCCATCAGTTTGTTATGTTTAAAACAGATAAGTTAATTTTTATTCTAAGTAATTAAATCAAATCCATCTCACGTGGACACAGTTGGCAGCTACATACCCTGATGAGAGCTGTCGTCCTTTCCTTGTCACGAGCATTCAGATCACAATTGAACTGGATAAGGAGAGCCACCACTGCTGGACAGCCGCTGATGCAGGCTACGTGTAGCGGAGTCCTGCGAACATGAGAGGACTGCTTAGGAAATTAGAGCATACTAGTTCAAAGATACAATTACTCATGTAATTGTAAACATTCAACAGCATGCTATTCCTACCCCTTTAAAACTAACATTTAGTCTTCTTATCTTAGTTCTTTCTATGGAGAAAGAACAATATTTATTAGCTCTTATTACTCACCACTTTAATGGAAGAACAACCTGTTTGAATAGAAAGGGCATGCCGTTGAGATTCGGCTCAACTTGGGTCTGACTTCTCCTTTAACACTGTCCCTTATTAGCTGTCACTTAGCCTGTCTGTGCCTCCTTGTCCTCATCAACAAGACGGGCACGAAGTAGTAGTTATCTTACAGGGCGCCGCTGTGTTGCTTAAATGAAAAACTATACAGAGTGTCTGGCAGTTCCTTGCACAAAATAACAGCTCAATCATTGTTAGATAATGTTATAATTGTTACCGTTACTATTTTACAAAGACAGCATTTCAATTAAGTAAAATGGTAGTATATCTACTTTGCTGCTGCAAGGATGAGAGACAACACTGTACTTCAATGATTCTAACATGTTCATTTTCTCACACTTCAACATCTCTGACATGGGAAGGCAATTTAAAATTCTTGTCTTACAACCATAGTTGGCAGCTCCTCCCAGGTCCGCACCCCCGTCCCGCCACTGTTACCTGTCGTTCTTGTCTCTGCTGTCTATAGCATTTTTCTTACGTGACAGCAACTTCCGCAATTTTTCATCATAGCCTAAATATGCAGCTCTGTGGAGCTTTGGTAGCTCACTCTTATCGATGATGTACGAAGGCTCAGGACGCTCAAGATTCCTGAAGCCCACCCAGCTCATGAACTTAATCACTTTCTTCATGATCTGGCCTTTCACCTTCTGACACCGCTCACTTCCCTCCTGGCCTCTTGCCACCTCCCGATCTCAGCGCTAGCGCTATGGAAAAGCCACAGAGATCTCGCTGCCACACCTCGGCTGCGAAGCTCAGAGGCTTGGAATGTTTCGTCCGGAACACTCGTAGCCTAGCAACAGAACTGACCCTCAACTGTCCCTCAACTGTCGCTCCAGAGCCAGTGTCCCTGCACGTGTGCACAGAGGTCCGGAGGCCCAGTGTGCCCCGTGTGCACGTGGGAGCCTAAGCCATTTCAAATCTCTGCAATGGCTTGTGGGCCAGTTTAGATTCCTTTCAAATGTCGGTGCTAGGTGGCTGAGCATTTTGGGACATTTCCAGAAGTGAGGCTTGCCCCTGAGAAAGTCATGTTTGTATGTGACTGTGGTTAGAGTGGGGTGGAACTACAGGATGCTGAAGGCCTAGTTCCCCAGAGAGCTCCCCACCAAAAACCTCTCCATCTCCTTATCCCTCAGTGTATTCCTTTCTGCATCCCTCTGGGCCCCAGCCAGTCTCCCTGGAATTTAGCAGGTGCAAACAGCAGGAAGCTGTTTTCATGGTTTCAGAGATTGTGGCAATGTGCATCATTAAGTACAAACTTGAGAAACCAACACACGCTCTCCAGATGAAATGAAAATGTGTTTCTGCTTGTCTGCTGACCCTGCTCTGTGGCTCAGCCTTATGTTACATGCTTTCTTCACTTTTATTTTATTTTTTGCTTTTATTTCCATCAATTAAATCTTTAATCAATCCAAGATTTATTTAGGAGCATGGTATAACATTTGAGAACTTTTTAACCATGTAACTACAAAAGCACCACGTCAGTGACTCAGCGAGGCCACGCTGCTGGCTAACCGCTTGCAGGAGAGGTGGAAGGCAGGGCAGGCCTATTCTCCCTGCCTGGCTCCGTCCTTCCTCCCGCAGCTGGCTAATTATGGCTTCTGGCCCTGCCGGGGTCAAACCTGCAGGGGGCGCACCAGCCCCTCCTAAGTGGCCGACACTCCCAGAAGCTGGTCTTGAGTGGACAGGACCTGGCAAGTGCTTTAAAGCTGACTCTCTCAGGGGCACTTCTGTGCCCACTCCTACAGCGGCGGGCAGGAGGGGATCAGTCAATTATCATGATCAATTATTAATGACTCCATATCATTTTAAATTTCATAATCAGAGTACATAAAGAGACCTTTGGAGGTAATCCAGTACAGCACCCTCTGAAAAGAGTGTTTTTTCTAAATATACTAGTGTGAGGAAATTCACACTTTCCTGAGGAGTCCTGTGATCTCACAGGACATTCACACACGCAGACAAAAACACCCATGACACATGGGCTCGGGGAGATGATGCAGGCTTGGGGAGATGTTGTGGCCTTCGGGAGATGTGGGCTTGGATAGATGATGCGGGCTTGGGACATGATGTCGGCTTGGGGAGATGATATGGGCTTGGGGAGATGTGGTCTCAGGTACATGACTGGGCTCGGGGAGATAATGCGGACTCGGGGAGTTGTGGGCTCAGAGAGATGTCTCGGGCCAGGGGACATGATGAGGTCTTGGGGAGATGACATGAGCTCGCAGACATTTTTCTGGTTTGTGGACATGACTTGGGCTTGCTGACATGATGCGGGCTCTGGGACATGATGCCGACTCGTGGACACAAGGGCTCAGGGAGATGATGTAGGCTTGGGAAGATGATGTGGGCTTGGGCAAATGTGGGCTTGGGGAGAGAATGCAGGCTTGGGGAGATGATTTGGTTTCATGGACATGACGCTGGCTCAGGGAGATGATGGGGCCTGGAGGAGATGATGTGTGCTCGGGAACATGATGTCACCTTGGAGACACGATGTGGGCTTGGGGAGATGTGAGCCAGGGAAATGATGCTGTCTTGGGAAGATGATGTTGGCTTGAGGAGATGTGGGCTTGGGGACATGCTGTGGGCTCGGCGAGATGATGCGGGCTCAGTAGATCGTGTGTGCCTGGGGACACGATGTGGCCTCGGGGACATAATGTGGGCTTGGAGAGATGTGGGATGAGGAGATTATGCTGATTGGGGAGATGATGCGGGCTTGGGGAGATGTGGGCTCCAGGAGATAAAGCAGGCTCAGGGAGTTGTGGGTTTGGAGAGATGTCTCGGGCCAGGGGAGATGACGCGGTCTCAGGGAGATGACGTGGCCTCGCGGACATGATGTGGGCTTGGGGACATGATGTGAGCTTGGGGAGATGTGGGCTTTTGGAGATGATGTGGGCTTGGGAAGATGAATACATTTTTAAACTCTCTTCTTTTTATATTTAGCTCTTCATACCGAGGAGCCACGGGACCTCAACCGTCCAAAATCTTTAGCTAACTGATCCCAAAGCAGCAGCTGGTGCTTCTTCCTCATCAAGGTAAGTCACTGCACGTCTTGAGTGCTGACGGTATGACAGCTGGGTTTAGGCACTGGGGATGGAAGATGCAAAGGAAAGGTTATTGTCCTTGAGGAAATTTTATTTGTTCTCTGGACTGAGAAACCTAAGTAGACGGTTCCAATGCAATGTATTAAAGTACAGGGAGGTATCAAGAAGGTACAGCTTCAAGGACTTGAAACCTACACAGTCGGCAAGTGGCTGTGCTGGAAAGACTTGTTTTCCAGGTTTTATCAGAAATATTTTCACGCCATTTCAGTATTAAAAATCTGTCATCCCTGCCTACATCAGCTGCAAAATGAAAATGTGTGAACTACCAGAAAAGGGGGTTTGAGAACAAATCAAGGGGAAAAAAATAATGCAATGTTTCTTTTATCACCATCCTCACAGTCCTCTCCCTCCTCAGTGTAAAAGGTCTGTACACATTCTGTTGAATGGCGAATGATGTGGACTGAGGTAAAGGAAAAGCCTTCAAATTTCTGTTGTAGACTCAAGATCTAATTTGTCCAAGCTTCAAGTCTGCCTTAGCACAGAGCCTTTAAGGGGAAAATATAAAGTGGAAAAGCTTTGACTACCCTTAGAAGAAACAGTGTAGCAAATAGGGAACTTGAGAGAACCAAAACAACAGTTCATCTAGTCAACAGTATATTTCCTGTTTTCTGGGGCTGTAAAGGTAAAAGGAGACAGGTCAAAATCTCCTAAAAGCAGACAGAAATTCTCGGTTTCTCAATGCTTAGGGAAACAAAAACTTGCTTCAAGCACACTGTCAAGTTTTTCTGTCAGTATTCGTCAAATTTTGAAAATATACAGGGTGTGAGCCTGGCGATTTGGCTCTGAAGCACAGAACTAGAGTCACAACAGTATTTCATTCCTAAGAAAAAGAGGACTGTCCAGGATGTAAACCAGATGTCTGGGAGAGCCATACCCTTGAAACAAAGATGAGCCAGAGACAGACTGTGTAACTTACTTCCAAACTCAGCTTCAACCCATCCTCTGTAGTAACACAGCCTTCTTATAAGGACACCAGTCACTGGACTGGGGATGTCCCTCTATTTCAGTATGACCTCAGTAATTACCAACACCTGCAAAGATCCTATTTCCAAGTGTGGTCACATACTGAGATTCCAGGTAGACATGAATTTGGAGGAAAACCCTTCACCCCATTCCAGTTGGTGTGCCCTGAAGAAAGGGATTCTGCTTCTATACTAGAATAAAGAAAATTCTGAAAGTCATCATCATACTACTGGCAAGACCATTCAGGAAGACAGACACCACTCCAAATATTTAAAACAGAATTGATTTAATAACATTGGTTACAGTGGCATTTGGAAGGTTGAAGCAGTCAAACCGGGGATGAGGAGGTACCCAGACATTAGCAGAGAAGCAGCCCCTCCCACTCCTGCATGTGAGCAGAGGGAAGTGATGTTATCAGAGCCCAGGGATGCCAGCCACCCAGCAGCAGCTAAAGCAACAGCGAGCCTGCCAGGCACAAAGCGGACCCCTGAGGGGACAGAGCAGCCAGCAGGGATGGATCACGGGTGGGCAAGGGGAGAGAGCAGGCGGGGGGACCCTGGCTTTTCCTTCCCACTGCCCTCTAACTCCCCACCCAGCCTCCATTTGCCAGGCACAGCTGGAAGTCAACATCACCTGGAAAAATCAGCCTGAGAATGCTGACACCTCTGCCAAGCAAGAGAGAGGCTAGGAACAGATCGGTGGGCAAACTGGCCATGGCCAGCCCAGCAAACATGGAGGGAGGTTAAAGAAAAAATCCTCAGATGCTACTAGTTAGGATTTAAGCTTAAAATTAAATGTCTTAAGGAGGTAGGCATATCCTCAAGTGCGTCCACTCTGTTCAGTCTCCTCACTGACAGGAAATGTTGCTTTATTCTTAATTCTTGGAAAATGGACAATATAATAAAACAGTTAATGGACTCAGGAAAATCCTTTAAAAAGTTCAGTAAATTTTTAAAATGTGTTCAGCCTCACATGATACATATGATATTGACCTAAAATTCTACATATCTGTTTTCTAATTTTACCTCTTCTCTGGGCTTGTTTTGAGCTTATATAGAAGCGTTATTCTGTCAAAGAAATCACATTAAGAAAGCAAGTAACTAAAAGTCTCCTTTTTCTTTCCTCCTTCCTCCCCATTAGAATTAAGAAAAGTAACGAACCTGAGAGTCTACAGCCTCCTTGAAAAAAATCCCCCTACGCATTCTGATTCCAACTTTCTAAGCCATTATACAGTATTGCAAAGCATTCTGATTCTCCTACTAAAGTACAGGAAAAAAATGGTTTCATCATGCACTGATTTAGTAAAAAGAATGGAAATGATATCAACATTGATATTTTGTGAATTGTCTATGAGCCGAGCATAGCTCAGTATGTCCAGTAAGAAAGAGCTGGGGGGGAGGGGTAGGAAGAATGAAAGAAGGGGAAAAAAGAGCTTTGAAAAAAATGTATCGACTTCAAAGCTATTAAAAACCATTCCATTTTGAGCAGATGCCAACCCGCACTCCCTGCCCAGTCTCTGTATTTTCATTGTTAATGATACAGAAATAAATGAAGACCAGTCTATCTCAATAAGGATATAAATCCCATGAGGACAAAGCATGTTCACTGATTCTCCAGCATACAGAGTAATGCTCAGAGCATATGCTAGATAAAAATGACAGATCAGATGAATAAACGGCAGCTTCCCTGAATACAACGGCCAGAATGCACCACTTGTTCCTCTGCAATCCCACAAAATCTAGCCTCTGTCACTGGTGTGGACCCCATCAGTCTGCCTGTGCCCTGTATTGTCCTCCCCTGCCCCCCATCGAGTACTTGAATACAGAGAATGGCTAATTTTTTTTCATGGTAATAGCTCATGCTGCCCTCGAAACATGTCTCCGATTGTTTCATGCATGTCCTTCTCATCTCTAAACGGGATTGTCCTCATTTGTGTCCTCCCTTAATTTATAGTGTGGCCTCAGGTGGGTCAGAGCTGCTTTGAACCAGAGCCTGCTGTCTGGAAAAGGAGATGGTTGGATCACATGATCCAAAGCCCCTTCTAACTCCAACAGGCTATGATTATCTTAGGGCCTGAAGGTAAAAGACCAAGAAGGCCAACAGGGTCCAGGTTTCCAAATGACTTCCAGTTTGGCGCATTCCATTAATTTGTAAAGTCAGTTGTTATGTGCTGCCGGTAACGCTGATTTATATTCAGAGCAGTGGGGAAGTTTCCATGTATAACACAAGAAGTCCAGCATGGCAATGAAGCTTCCGTCCTTTGAGGACAATCTAATCTGAAAAACAGGACAACGAAACCAAAGAACTGCTATAGGTAAAATGTGTCGATCTTTTGTGTCTTAGGGCAGAGACACTACTGAGGAGCCCCCCACCAGACATAAATAAAATCCTTTAATGCAGAGGTAGTTTGTTACAGTCTCCACAAATGATGCAGCCCCAACACCAAAGGAAAATGCATTAGTATCAGATGTAGAATTTCCAAGACTTCTGTGTTTAAGTTTTTCTTTAAACAGCTACCTAATATTAATTTATTATGTCTTCAGTGGGTGTTTACTGACTACCTGCTGTCCAGCTCTGGACTCTGCACTGCGAGCTAGGTGAGTTTGAGCAAGTTATTCCACTTAACTTGTGCCTTAGTCTCTTCATCAGTTGAAAGGGGATAATGTTAGTGCCTGATTTGCAGAGTTGTTATTTGGATTAAATGAAGTAACAGGGACAAAACTCTAGAACAGAGACTAACACATAGTTAGCAACATTTAAGTGACTTTTGTTGCTAATGGTGTTACTGCTGTTGTTCTTTTACTGTTACTTTCCCATGCAAGGCACTCAGCTAAATGTGTTGGAGAGTTTTTAAAAAGATATCATGGGGGGAGAGGGGAATGACTAAGCAGAGAACAGAGGATTTTCTGGGCAGTAAAAATATTCTATGATATTCTAATGGTAGATACATGTCATTATATATTTGTCCAAACTCAAAGACAGTACAACACCAAGAACGATTCCTAATGCAAACTGCAGACTTCGTGTGATTGTGATGTTTGGATGCAGGTGCAGCAATGGTAACACATGCAGCCTTCTGGTGGGGGATGTTACCAATAAGGGAAGCTGGTAGGGGGGAGGAAGGAGCACACCAAATATCTCTGCCCCTTCCCCCCAGTTTTGCAGTAATCCTAAAACTGCTCAAAAAAATTGTCTTAAAGCACACAACATAATATCCATGTCTTACCCCTCAAAAAAGTCTGAAGTCATAGAAGTGACAAATGACTGTATTAAATGGTAAAAGTAATAATGCCATGAGAGAGAAAAAGATAAGATGCTATGAACATTTAGAAAAAGAATTATTTGCATATGTTTCCATTCTAGCCTTTACCACACCATGTGATTTTTTTAAAAAACATGCTTTCTGTCCCTCCTACCCATCCCTAGTGGACTGAAAGCCACTTGGAAGATAAGTGTATGGCTAATTCATCTTTCACTCACTTTGCCTTGCAAAGAACATGATATAAAGGAAGATTTCAATAAATCTTGATTTAACAGGAGTAAACATCACTAAGCTCAGGTTCAGATAGTTATCATTTGACTGTGAACTGGGCATTCACATAGAGATGTCTGGAAAGAAGTCAGAAATAGCAATTAAATCTTCTTAAGTAAAGGAAAGGCCTTGCACGGAATCCTATACTTCAAGAAAATATTATAGTTGTCTGCAGGATTATCAAAAATGCAAGAGGTCACTTAAATTTTCCGGTGTTATTCCAGTGTCAAGAAATTTTATTCAACATATTTTCAATTTTCCCTGAGTTTTACATCTTTAATAAGATTCATAAAAGTTTTTTTTTTTTAAACCTACTTCAAGTCCATTATTGGAGTGGTACCACTTGGTTCATTATTAAAATAAAATAATGTTTGGACATTTGAAATGTGAGGCCATTTAGCAGGTACTGAATTTTATGAGTTCTTAGATAATACTCATGTTGTAGATACTCTCAGAAAGAAGGATCTTAGCTAAGAAAATTTTGCTACAGATTCTGTGACTGGTTTCCTATCCATTTAATCCTCTCCGTGAGGATTTGACTATAATCTATAACCTTTAGAAAGTAATTTAGGGCAACAGTTCACAGTTACACAGAAAACAGAATTAAGATATCAGCCCCCTCCAACCTGCAGGCACTGCAGAAGCTATAGTTCAGGTAAAACATTCTCTCTAAATGATATCTTGCCACACCACCTCCCCAAATTGAGATATTTGCAAAGTACTTTCCTATATTGCAAGGCAGTTATTTACTTCATTTCCTTCTTCTCCAGAAGCTCAGAGTAATTAAAATGGTATTTCCTATTTATTTCTGAAAAGACCTTGAGACTTTTGTTTCTGGCCATTTGGGAATTAATACTCTGAATCCATTATGACAAACTACAACATAAAAAAAACACACACATTTGATTAAGCACAAAAAGTTTATTTTTTGAAATGTGTTGCTAATCCAAAAAGGAAGTGTGGAAAAATCCCCAAAAGTAAGAAGTAATGATGATGATGATAAGCTAAATGAAGAGCAATAAAGAGAGTAGAACCTAACCAAGGGAAGGAAAATGGAACTGAAACCATTAAGCAGCAAATCGGCATGTATACATAACACACACCTCTTACTTAACTGAGTAATAAACTGAATTCAATTCCAGCTGCAGCCAGTCCCCCCAAGTACTTTCGGAAGTCAGTTTACAATAGTTCCTTGCTCCAAGTACTGCACTTGTAGATTTTCTTCCCATTTTGTTGAACAGGAGACAGCTGTTCCTAGGATTCCCCTTTAATTAAAGGAAATTACTTCCTTTCAACACTTCAGAAAGTAAGTTTTATTTTGTGGATTTGGGATCCTGAAAAATACCAAATACTTAGTAAAACTGGGGGACTGTAGGTTATTCACAAACATGAACTCTGTAGCTGCTGGCATTCCATGGATCCTATCCCAATCAGCTCTACTCAGAATTAAAATCACGGCAAACCCCAAGCCTGCCTGCCAGCCTGAACCGGGTGACAGCTGAAACACTCCTTTCTGTGCAGCAGAAAGGTGGCAAACGGCGGCGGCTGAGCCAGAGAAACTGCAACCTGCCCCCAGGCTGAGGGGCCAGGGACGCCCCTGCCAGCCAGCAGCGACTCAAGAAAGCGAAAGGACTTCGGAAAAGCGATGACAGAAGACGGGCTCACCCAGGGAAACTCCGCGACTCGCAAGCGCACCCCGCTCCCCCCGCCGCCCCGCGATCCGGCGGCGGGGAGCCCGCCCGCCGAAAGTGAAACCGAGGAAGCGCCACGTCGGAGGCGGGGGTGACATCAGCCCGCCGACGTCCGGCGCCGTCCTTCCGGGGTAAGCGGCGGAGGCGGGGCGGAGGCGGGCTTGGGACTGGCTGAGGCTCCGGTGGGTAGGTGGGCTCAGACCGAGGGGACTACGGGTCGGCGTTGGGCTCAGTGGGCTCGAACAAAGGACGCTCGGGCAGGGACGCGGCGCGGCGCCTCCTGACGGGTAGCTGGGCGGCCGGCCGCGGCTTCCCGGCCAGCCAGTGCCCTCCCCGCGCGGTCCCAGTCGGCTTCTCCTCGGATCCCCGCGGCCAGCGCCGCGGTGCGGGGCCCGGCGCAGCGGCACCTGCTGCTGAGGGACCCCGCGGCCCTCCCGGGCGCTCGTGATGGGGCTGATCTTCGCCAAACTGTGGAGCCTCTTCTGTAACCAAGGTAAGAAGGATGGAGCTGCCCAACGGCTGGCACCGGAGGAAGTGGGTCTGGCCGCCGAAGAGGACAGCTCGAGAGGCAGGGCTGTCTGTGGACACTAGCCTTCTGAGACGCAGAGAAGTGAGTTAGTCAGTCAAGAAGGTTGGGTAAAAACTCAGTATTTTAGGCTGGGAGTAGATGCTGGAGAGACGTGATGACGGGGAGAAATGGAGAGTCAGAAAAGGGGCATTTGGTCTCCCAAGAGCCAAACCAAGAATTTGGGGATTTTAGTGAAGGAAAGCGGAAAGCACCTAATGATACCCGGAGGCACTTGGAGGGCCTTTTCCGTCTCTAGTTAAGCATCCTAAGTGTCCTGCCCGAGGATAAATGTCTATCCCCAAACCTATCAACTTTTTAAAACTAGTGCTTTGTTTTCTGCCCTGCTCTTCAAGCCCGTGCGCCTTCACGTTCTCTTGTTTCGCCTGCTCACCAGGACTCGGGAATATGTTGTCCTGTAGAGGTTCACGGGTTTCCTGGAAATCTTCATTGCAAACCGATTATTCCTCTCTTCAGTGCTGGAAAACTGAATGCTTTTGGTTCCATGTACTATGTTGCTTGTCCATAACTAGTCTGGAACTGGTTTTGAGACATCTAAAACTTGCAAGACCAAAGGGCCAAGAAGTTGTAAAACCTGTTCTGAGTCAGAGTGAATCAGATGTGATGCCTTCTGAAGAGAGAAAATTTACCCATACAAAAAGGGCCAGCAATAGGTAAAGTTTTAGGCATTCTTTTAACAGAATGTTTTCTCAGTAATTGAAGCCAGTTTAAAAACTCAACTAGTTTCATTTTGCATTTAATGCCCAGGCCTAAAAAAAGGCAGTGTTTTATGGCCAATTTGTTACTGCTAATATGGTGGGGGGGGGAGGTTTCCCGGACTTAATAAGTCATGAAGAGAATGAAATGGCTTTAGCTCACTTGTGCCGTAGATTGATAAGAATACTAAAATAGCCTTTTTTCAAGGTTAATAAAGATAGACACACACACATATATTGCCTGCCTTCCTTCCCTGACCACTCTTACCACCCTGACACGCAGTCTCTCTGTCTTTACCATTTTTCTGAGTAACAGTTATCCCTGTCATCGTATAAGCTTATTTGTTTACTTGTCTTTTTCTTTCAATAGAAACTCACTGAGGCATGAACTTTGCCTTACTACCTGTTGTAGCCCTAATACAAAATACTCAATTTTTTGTTTTGTTTCTCAACATAAAAATTTTGTGTTGAAGTAACATAGACATTCTTTAAAAAAAAAAAAAGCTATATAATGTTAAACTGAAAATGATATATATTAGTCAAATCTCTTTAATGCCTTACCCTTTTTTCCCTAGTATATACTTTGATATTTCTGGATAATGTGCATATATGGAAATTTTAAACAGTATAATTTGTCTTTTTTAAAAATTGATAAGATCAACATATAATATTATATTTATTTCAGGTGTACTAATTATTTCTTATAGCAGAACAGAAAATACTTTGGCCCTTTTCCCTTATCACCCCTATATCGTATTTTGGCTTAATCCACACTCTGTCTTTTCATTATTGTCACTATAAAGTTTAGTTACTGCTGTGCTGCAGTGTTCCCCTTTTTCCTACACCTTTTTTCCCCTAGAGTAACTAATATTTCATTGCCTTAGTTTTCTTTGTATGTTTGGTTAAGTCATTTCATGCTATACAGAAGCTCTCCTACAAGTTTGTCCACACACCTCCCTGCCTGGTCAGTGTTCCATCCTGCTCCAAATTGGACCTGTGTCCCTCTCTGTGCCTGGTACACAGCTGTTCTGGACATGTCCTTGCTATCCTTCTAGGAATTTCCCTTCCTTTTCTGTTTGATTAGAACTTATGTTTTTCTTGCTTTACTCTTTGATGAAGCACATGCTTCAGACATTTCCTGCAAAGGTTTCCAAAGTGATCATTTTTCTGCAGTTTCAAATACTGAAGATGTTTTGGTCTGTCTTCACTTTTAATTTATAATTGGGCTAGATATAGAATTCTGAGTTGGGAAAATGTTTCTTTCAGAATTTGAAGATGTTGTCGTCCTCCAGCTTCTAGTATTGTTAAGACCGGTATTTTGTGATTTTTTTTTCTTAGTCTTTCTAGTAGATTTTAGAATGTTTCATTTATCCTTGGCGTTTTTAAATTTGAAAGAGTTGTGCCCTGTTATGTAATGTTTTGATTCATTGTGCTAGGCCTTCTGCACCTTTTTAACACAAAGTTGCATTTTTTTCCATTCTAGGAATTTTTTTTTTTCTTTTTTACTATTTAGGATTTCTACTTTTCTGAGAATCTTGTTGGTCATATGGTACTAAATTGATTGTCAGATATTCTTTTCCATTTTACTTTCACTTTTTTTAAAAAAATAAGTTTCTGGGATATTTCCTTTGTCTTCCAAATCTTTTGAATATTTGGTTCACCTATCTTATTTTTAATTTTTAAATGCTTTTTCTTATTTGCTGTTTTTTTAAAATTCTTGTGGCATTGCTTCATAGTGCTATGTCTTTTAAGTGTCTTAAGTTTTTTTTTTTTTCCCCCTTCTGTTTCTATTTTTATATTAGCTCTTCACTGGAAACTTTCCTCATAGATCTGTTGGAAATAATTCTGTTGCATGAAAATATACTATGGTTTGTTTCTTCGTTTGCATCATAATAGGTTGTAGTAAGTGAAACTGTTAGATTTTCCATAGTGATTATACCATTTTTGTACTTCGACCAGCAACATTTGACATTTCTAATTGTTCCACATCTCTACCAACATGTGGTGTTGCCAGTATCCTAATGTCAGTCAGTCTGTTGGGTGTGCAGTGGTACCTCACTTTGCTTTCACTTTGCGTTTCTTTGATGACTTTTGGATGTTAAACACTTCTTCATGTACTAATTGGCCATTTGTGTATCTTCTTTTGCAGCATGTGCAAATCCTTTCCCCATTTTTTTGTTTTGGATTTTTTTGTTTGTTTTTTGGTCAAAAAGCTATTTATATTATTTATGTATTCTGGAATGGAGTCTTTTATAAGCTGCATTTTGTGAATATCCCCCTTTTTCTCTACCATGGCTTCCCTATTCAGTGTCTTTTTTTTTTATTATTATTACTCATTTTTTTAATGGGGATTTTTGCTGAATGGAGTTTTTTGTTTGTTTATTTTTTAACATTTTTGAATGAAGATTTTTTTATTTTGGTGAAGCTTTAGCTTTTATGCTTAGGCCCATGAGCCATCTAAAATTATTTTGGGGGTTATGTGGGTAGGGGTTGTGATTTATTAATTTTTTTAGAAGAATATCTGCTTGTCCCAGTATAATTTGCTGAAGGTTTTTCTTTCCCAGTGGATTACTTTGGAGTCTGTTGAAACTCAAATGATTTGAAAAAAACTTTTATTGACGTATAGTCAGTTTACAATGTTTTATCAATTTCTGGTGTACAGCATAATATTCTAGTTAGACATATATGTACATATATTCCTTTTTATTTTTTCATTATAGATTACGACAAGATATTGAATATACTTCCCCGTGCTATTAAGTAGAGACTTGTGTATGTATTTTATATGTTGTAGACAGTATCCGCAAATCTGGAACTCCCAATTTATCCCTTCCCACCCACATCCTGCCCTGGTAACCATAAGTTTGTTTTCTCTGAGTCTGTTTCTGTTTTGTAAATAAGTTCATTTGTGTCGTTGATTTTTATCTCTAGACTTTGTCTTCTCTTGCAATGACTTCAGGTACATTTTGGAAGTAGTTTCTCCCAATTTTGTTAATCTTTTCAAAGAAGAGTTTTTTCCTCTATTGTCTCTTCCTAATTCCTGTTGTTTATTTACTTCCTTCTGCTTACTTTTTGTTTACTTTACTCCCCTCTTCCCATCTTCTTAAGGGTTGGGTGTGTGGCATTGTTTTTGCTTCTTTTTCCTTTCATCTGTAAACATCTTAAAGCTGTAACTGTTCTGTTAATTATTGCTTTAGCTTTATTCCACAGGTTTTAATATATTTCATTTAGTTTGAAACATTAAAAAATTTGATTTCTTCTTTGACCTATGGAATCTTTACAAGTGTTGTTACAGTTTCCAAATATTTGTTTTTGTGATGCAGGGAAAAGTATGTGGGGTGTGAGGAGGGTCCTCGGTTGAGCCCTTGGGACCTGCCTGCCCGGCCGGCCGGGGGGGTTCTTGGCTTCAAGCAGGAAAGAATTAAAGAGCGAGCCACAGTTGAGTAAAGATAGATTTGTTTAGAGAGATACATACTGCATAGAGTGTAGGCTGTTCACCAAGAGAAAAGCCACAAGGTGTGTGGGTTGGGTGCTTAGGTTAAAGTAAGAGTAGGTACGCACTCCCTAGACAGTGCGGGCCATCTCTGAAGAGGAGGGAGCCAGAGGGGGCCACAAGGTGCCCTGTTGCCAGTTTTTATGGGCTCCTTAGCTTCATAAGGTAACTGGCTGGAGGACCATCCTAACTACCCTGGGGAAGGGTCTGGGATTCCTGGGAATTTGGCCACTGCCCACTCTTTGACCTTTTACAATTAGCCTTGGAGCTGTCTTGGCGCCTGTGGGCATGTTATTCGTGTTATTCATGCTGATACATTACAGTGAGGATATAATGAAGCTCAAGGTCTACTAGAAGCCAAATCTCCCACCATCTTGAGACTCAAGGCCTAATGGGAATTGAACTTATGCCATTTTGGTGTTAATTTCTGTCATTCCTTGAATGGCTGTGCCCTGCCCTCTTCCCTCCTGTCTCAGTCAGAAGCATGCTCTGTAAGCTTTCCTTTTTTTTTTTTTTTTTTTTTTTACAAATTTATTGGGACTTTCATAGTTCATCAAAATAGTCTGTTTGGTATATGTACCATTTGCACTTGAACATGTATTCTGTATGCAATGTTCTATAAATGTTTGTTTAAGGTGTTAATTTTGTTTATATATTTTATATCTTAATGTGTATCTCTTCTAGAGAGCATATGTTGGGATCTTGTTTATTTTATCTAGGGTGAAATTCTCTTTTAATTGGAATGTTGACCCAATTTATTGATGTGGTTGGATTTATGATATGGTTAGATGTTAAGGAATGTTGTTTTATCATTTGTTTTCTGTTTGTCCCATCTGTTTTATTTTGTTATTACTCTGTTCCTCTTTTCCCACTTTCTTTTGGGTTAACTTTTTTTTTTTTTTTTGAAGAATTCTATTTTAATTTATATTTTGCCTTTTTTAAAAATTCCATTTTGCATCATTTTGATGGTCCTTCTAGGCAACATACATTCTTACCTTTTTGCAGTCTAAGGCTACTAGGGGTTAATAATGTAACGCTTGGAAGTTTTAAGAATCTTTAAACTATATATGGAGTTGTACTCTCCCCTCCTCTAGTCCTTTATACAGGTTACATGTTTGTATTGTGTCTATGTGTGTTGTAAGTTGCACAATACAGTGTTATAATTTTTGCCATAGACAATCACGTTCTTTAAAGAGAGTAAATTTTTCTTATATTTACCCACGTTACTATTTTTCATGTTTTGAATTTCCATCTTGTATAATTGCCCTTCAAGCTGAAAAACTACCATTTTTATAGTGTGGTTTTATCTGAAAACGTCTATTTTGCCTTTATTCCTGAAGTATATCTTTGCTGAAAATAGCAGCTTCCCCCCCTCCCCAACTTCACAGGCCTGTAATTTCTATATCTATAAAATCTGCCAAGTGGGCCAGGTCAGTAGTTCTGTGCATTTTTGGAGACCTGGGTTCCTCAGACTTGCTGTATAGGTGGTGCCTTTGTTGATGAAGAGGTGGAGGTGGGAGGGAAGGAGCAGAGCTCAAGTTCTGTGGTCTGTTCCAAGCCATGATATTTTATGATTCTATAATAAGTATAGGGCAGGATTACTTGTTTTTTGGTTTTTAAAATAGCTTTTCTCTTTCTTCCTTTCTTTCCTTATCTTTCTTTCTCTCTCCCTTTCTTTTTCTCTCTCCCTCTCCCTCTCAAGAGGCTGACTTGCTTGGCACCTCCTCATTGCTGTCTAGGCCTTCAGGTCTCAGACTGTAGCGTCATCTCAGACATTTTACTGCCTACCCCCTTGCAATAATGCAAACTGATTTTCTGTATGTGCGATATTCCAGTTTGGAGTCCGTGGATTTGTCAGAGGGCATTTCTGTTTGTTTAGTTAAGAGTCATTCACATACTCTGTTATGTATAGCTTGTTCTCATCACATGACAGTCTTAGCGCAGACATCATGTATCTAGAAGGTAGCAATCCCTATTGCATGATATTTTGGGGAATTTCTTATATCTTAAAAGTTGGTCGTTTCATCACACATTTTAACAATATCCAATTTTCACGTGATTAAATAAATGTTAACGTATTATTTCACAGTAACACTGTGAAGTATTTAACTGCCAGTTAACTGCCAGCATTTAGTGCTTCTCTAATACTTTTCACATGTTAGTCTATATACATTATTTGGTATTCTGTACTAAAATTTCAAAATGAGTGTAGTTAAAAAAGGGGTCAGTAAGGGGATAAACTTGTTTTCTTTGATTTTTTTCTTTCACTTAATTTTTTAAAATTCCTTTTTCATCATTTTTCTTTCTTCTTTTTGGTGGGGGAAGGTAATTAGGTTTGTTTATTTTTAGAGGAGGTACTGGGGATTGAACCCAGGACCTCCTACATGCTAAGCATGTGCTCTACCACTGAGCTATACCCTCCCCCTTCATCATTTTTCTTGATAGCCATTTTACCCGTATTTGTCTACACGTGTGCTTACTGATTTTCTTTTGAAGCTTCATCCTGTATAATCTTTATTCCTTGCTTACAAAAATATATGAGCCAGCTTTTAAGGAAATCCAGGAGAATAAACACCACAGCCAAGCCTGTAGAGAAACTTCTGTGCAAACACTTGGTCAAAATTAAACAAAAGCTCTGTGATTGGACCTTTTCCTTCATTTAATATAAACAAACATGCTTTGTGTCTGGCTCTGGAGGTGCATCCATGAGTAACACTGGAAATACTCTTCTCAGACCTTTGCTGGGAGGAGAGGTGCAGCTTGGTCTCCGGGAAGAGATTTCTAGTGAAATAAGATGTCCAAAGTGACCACGTGAGAACTTGTCTGTGAATTATGGCCCCTTTTTTTCACTGATGCGTATTGACACTTTAGGGTAGGAATATCAGCTAATACTTGATGAGATGTATAGTCAGAATTTTGACATTCTTCAGAGGTTAACAAGAGCAGCAGGGTTCTGCTGTGAAATGTGTCAGAACATTCACCACAAATCAGCTGGTTGTGTGAAGGTTTATGTGACTTCCTTACATACCCTGTTGAGGTTCACTGGTCACTTTCTAAGCATTCTGCCCTGGGGAGGAGGAATCTTCAAAATATTCTGTATAGATAGGTTCAAATCTAGAAAAGAATGTGTCTGGACTGTTCTAAGGAGGTTTCAGAACATCTCCCACTTAACAGACTAATTAGACAGGCGTTAAAAATCCTTAAGAATGAAGTGGCTTGTTTTTAGTGCACAGCAGCAGAACGGAGGAGGGAACTGAAGAGATTTCTTGTTTTTATTTTCTTTTGTAATTGCTTATTTATCCATAAATTAATGGAAGGAATGAAAACTGGTTGAAATTACGTGCCTGTTATTGACAGGGAAAACTTCAGTTTTATGCTTTCAGTTGGATTTTTTTTTTTTTAAGTGAAAAAAAAATCTTGGTACATGTAAGGGAAAACATCCAGGTGTTTGGATTTAAAAACCTGATAAAAAGCTACTTTGATTGGTAGAGGGCAAACAGGTGTGTAAAACATTTTATTCCTTTGTACTTAACATTTTAAGTCCTTAATGTCTTGGCTTTTCCTCCCAAACTCAGTATAAGTGATGCAATCCTCTTGTGCTTCTCTATCTCCCACATTCTTTTATTTATAAGAGATGGAAAAGAATATCATACTAGATTGTCTCACTTAAGGCAGGTAGCCTTGACATCATAAAGCTCTCTTTCCGTATATTAATCCAGGCATAAATATCCAGTGAATGATTCTCATTAGAGAGCTAACTAATAATCATTGTTGAAAGCACATAATTGAAGTATGCAGCAGTGTTAAATGTTTATGGTTTGCTTTCTCTTTGTAGAACACAAAGTAATCATAGTGGGACTGGATAATGCAGGGAAAACCACCATTCTTTATCAATTGTAAGTATGTGGGTTTAATTAAGGTTTTTGTTATTTTAGTTATTGGAGCTAATTTTGTATAATTAGAATGAGATACCATTATAATGGGAAAACTTAAGACACGTGGTTTTGTCTTCTACCAGACACAAAATTTATTAAAAAGTGAATAGGGTAAACTGTTGTTATGTTTGCTACAGCCTTCAAAAACATGTCTTTTTCCAGCCTTGAAAGAAAGAATTAATATTAAACTAAAACTAAGTGAAGCACACATTCTTGTGCTGGAATGAAGAGATAAAGTGCATTTCACTTAGGTCTTCCCACTCTGAGGTGCATGTGGCTAGACAGATACCTATCTAGGAAGTTACTGCTACTCTGCTGCCTAATAGCTCTGGAATTTTTAAACATTTCCAGACTTGGCAATTCACCAGAAATGAAGATCGCCCCTGAAAATAACTGCTTTAGCAGCTTGCAGTAGGAAGAGGCTTGAGCCTTTTAGAGAAACACTTTAATACTTTAAGGAAATTTTAACAGGCCATCAATCCCCTTGTCAGATGACCTCCCATTATCTTTGGTTCCAAAGAAATGATCCTTGTTAAGCAATGGAAATGAATCTGTGTCCCTACGTTGTAACGAATAGTTACTAAATGCAGCGCACCATTGTGTGGCTCTTAACCTCTCCGCACCGCATCTTAAGTGTAGCAGCTGAGAGTTCTTTCACGTAAGCAGTTCTTATGTATTTTCAGCTATTTTGCTAAAAAGCTACCAACTTCTGGCTTGTTGTTTCAGAGTTTAATAACCACTTTTTTTTTTTTTTAACATTCATTCATTGGCCATGATGTATTTTAATATGACTTAACCTTTAGACATCACATCACATTTCAGAAACCTGCCATCACTGTTGAAGTAATTTTGCCCATAGCTTCAAAATATATATGTACATATATATAAAACCCAAGAGAGAGTTATAAGCTTTTTCCACCAGAGTATTGATGTGTTATAGGTAAATATGTATTTGTTGAATTAATTAATTAGTGTAGCTTCACTGGTGATTCTGATAATACATGTGATAGGAGCATCAGCATTCTAATCCGTACATTTTCATTTGCCCAAGGTCTTTTTAAGACTGCAGTTTTGGTTAATAGGCATGCACTAATTTTTATGCCTCAGCTGGGTCTGTTTTCTCACATAAAAAGTCTTCAGAATTATAGACAGCCTACTGTGCAACGGTGACTACTTTGCAAGTTGATGACAGTCACCTGGAAACCTTCTCTTTCAGGATGGGGCATTGGTTCTGCTCTAGCTGGTAACAGGGCACGGGGGCTACTGGAATTTTGGCCACAGAAGTGCAACTTGGCTACACAGTTGCCTCCTATCCAGATCAAGCCTGTAGTTTACTCCATTGAAAGAACGAAAAAAACAGCCTTCCTTCGGGATTTGTTCTCTGTCTAGGTGTTTGCACAAATGTTCTCCAGGGTTCCATTTCTGTTGCTAGTGATTACCATCACTGATGCAAGTAAGGAAGGTTGATTCATATAAAAGTACAGGGAAAATGTGCTTCAGGTTCTCGGGATTGACAAGAGCTTTTATGGTGTCTGTCTTTTAACAGCTTAATGAACGAAGTGGTTCATACATCTCCAACCATAGGAAGCAATGTTGAAGAAATAGTCGTGAAGAACACTCATTTTCTCATGTGGGATATTGGTGGTCAGGAGTCCCTGCGGTCATCGTGGAACACGTATTACACAAACACCGAGGTACCCTACAGTTACTTCTGAATTTGAATGAAAACAGCCAAGGGGTAAACCCAGAGAACAGACTGGACATAAGGCATAGCGACATCTGCCTTTCAATAAGATTCTCTTTTGTGAGGAATGTGAGGTCCTCAAGTAGAAGAGAAGGGCAGGCGGGAGGAGTAACGGGGGCTGTCGTCAGTGGAGTGCTTCCTGTAGTCAGGCTTGCTCTCGGTGGCCCCTCAGGGTGATACTGTTGGAGCTCCATTGTTGGAGAAATCGGACAGTAGAATAAACTATGTAACCTTTCCCAGCTTTATAAGAGGCCCTGGTTAGGGGAGGAATAAAATATTATAAGTGTAATTTAATACAGGATTTTTAAGTAATATGAAACTGAGCATTCACAATTTTGGGAGTATTATGTTTTAATTGAAAAGCAAATGGATATGCAGGCCAGCCCCTCCCAGTGTTCTCTTGTCATTTATTTTATTTTCCCAGTTCACAGTCAACCTGGACAACAAATCTGGAATATCTTCTACTTTTGTTTTTATTTCTTAGAGGCAGGTTTTTTTGTTTGTTTGTTTTAAACTGTGCAGTGTGATTGAGAGAGGTTTGTCCCTAGGAATACTAATGCACATTTGGGTTTATAATTTTTCTTTGTGAAGAGGTACACAAAATTAATTATTTTTTCTAAATGGAAGCCTCTTAAAACTTGAGTGTTTTTTGAGGGGTGGGAGTGCAGAGGAGGTGGACTACTGATGCAAGGAATTTTGAGTGAATCAATTGCCTTTTAAAAAAGACCCATGTATTCCTCTAGGTTTATATTGTAATAGCATATGTGTGTGTGCATATATAGTCCAGTGCAGTGTACGAGTGGTCACACCAAGATAGCGTGTCATAGATGTTCAGCAGATGTGGGAGCACTTAATTTTTTTTTTTTTTTAATTTGCAGGGAAGATAAGTTGGGAAGCTAATATTTATGGTTATAGGTTAGCTTAATATATCTTTCTGCAGTAAAATAACATTCCAAAATAAAAATTTGTTAGAGAGAAGGAAAGAACAACATTGCAGCATAGCTGTTGGAATGTTTTCAAAGCAGGCAGTTAGCTCCAAGTGTGAAAAGGACATTTATCTTCGGTGAATAGGTAGAAGTTGGTTCTGGCTGATCCACGTATATTTATAGCATTACTAAGTGGTAGTTTTTGAAATTGCTGGAACTTTAGAAGACTTTGCATGGATCCAGAAAGAGGTACATTATTACTGATGCCATTTGCATGAAATGTTCTTTAAATAAACCATTTCTACAAAAGTATAGAAATTACTACAAAGAACCTTTGGCCTCTGATGTAAGCCCACCAGCATAGCACAAGGCCCTGGCAGTTAGACTCTTGTAGGGCTCTCATCTGCGTGGTGTCTCTCCCATCGCCTTGTTCACCCTTGTCTTGCTTCTTCAATTCTTTACATGGAGGGACCATTCAAAAGCTGAAATGTCTCCATTTTAATACAGCGAGTCAAAGTTGTTGATTAATTCCTGACGCTTTCCTCTCATTAATTTATAGTTACCTCCCCATAAGAAAGTTTGCCATGTTTCTTACATTTATCCTTTCTATTTTCTTATCTTTTATCATTCTCAGCCCTTTCTCAGTTTATAGTCAGGTTCCTATAGTTGTCTCTTTCCCTAATTTTAAAGCCATCTAATAATCTGATTCTACCCTTCCTGTCTCGATTTCTTTTACATCACTTCTCTTCTGTAACTCTTCAAACCACTTCATCTCACTTCTTAGTTTTTTCTTCTGCATAAGATGTTCCATTTAGGGGCCCTTTCTCACTTTATCTTCTTATTTTTCTTATCAAAGATACATTATTTTTAATGTATTACCTTCACCTTTTTTCATGCACACCGTTACCAATAGCTTTCTTCTATTCTCCTTGCACTCTTTAATTTCACCTGCATCTTTAGTATGTTATTAACACCCAAGTATATTTCTACTTAGCACATTTTTCTTGCCCTTTTATTGTTGATATTGTCATGTAAAAATGTCTTATTTGTTAGTTTTTTTTTAAATGTGTTTCTTTTTTTTCTTTGAAACCAGCCTCTTTCTAAGAGGCAGGAGACTGTCTTAAACATAATTATCGATTGCTTGAATTAGTACAGAGTACTTTTAAATTTTAGTGAAAGTTACTTAAATTACTGTGACTTTCTTTTTAAAAACTACTTTTTATTACCTGCATTTTAAAATAAATCTTAGTACATATTAGGGTATGTTATACATTCAAGCATCACCATTTGAAAATAAACTTGGGCATGGTTTTTATTTGTTGAATTATGAGTTATTTTTCTTATTAACATTTGGATTTTGCTGCTTGATGTGATTCAGTATAAAGTAAGCTCCTGATGATGAAAACGCAGTAGGCCATTTTATAGTGATGATGATGCCATCACAGAAAGTACTTCTAGCACTTAGAGTAGTTTTGCAGAGCACCTCACATCCCCTTCAATTTCTTTTCTTTCTTTTTTTTTTTTTCACTTCTAGTTCATCATTCTTGTGGTCGATAGCATTGACAGAGAACGACTAGCTATTACAAAAGAAGAATTATACAGAATGTTGGCTCATGAGGTAAATTTTGAAAGTAAACATAAAATAAATGGAGTAAGGTATCCATATACAGGTTTTGCTTTTTTACAATGATTAATGTCCTCTGCTGTCAGTTATTTTATTGTTAACAATGTTTCATATATTAAATTGATGAAAGCTTTGAAGTCAGAAATTTTAGTGCTTTATTAAACTTAATAAAGCCTACCACATTAATTTGGAGATTAATACCATTATTGAAAATATTTTTCAAACTACTTAGCCATACCTTAAAAAGTCTGATAAATTGAGGCAAGAAAGAGGAAAATTTAAGTGTTTTTCCCTCTAGAGTTTATTAAAGCTGAAAATTCCTTAGTGAATAACTTGGGATCATTTTTTGAAACAGTTCTTATATACAAAGGACTTAGATAATAAAATACATTCATGTACCCACCAGTCAACATAAGATACTAAATCTTAGACCTCTCCAATCTGATTTCCTTCCCTTGTCTTCAGAGAATTCTAAAAGAATTCTCCCATCCTAAAGGTAGTGATCATTACTCCTGTGTGTATTTTTATACTTTTATTATACTTTTATAATTTTATTAGTTTTTTTTATATACCTATCAGTTCTATAGAATAGAATATTCCATGTTGATAAAACAACTTTATATGGTGGTATTGTGTGTGTATTTGTGTGTGTGTAATCTTTCTGTAACTTGGTTTAGGGTTTTTTTTGCACAACACTGTGATTTATCTATGTTAGTACATACAGCTTTAGTTCATTCCTTTTAACAACTACATAGTATTCCACTGTATGAATATACCACATTTGATCTATTCTATTAATGAGCATTTACGTTATTTCTAATATTTTGGTAGTATAAACAGTGCTGCAGTGAGCATTAATCAGTGAGCTTAGGTTATACAAAGATTAGTAAGTATTGCCCAACCCCTCCTCTAGTACAGTCCTTTAAATTTTGGAGAAATTCTGTAGTAGTTGGCAGTGTGTACTGTATTTGCCCATTGGAATATTGCTCATATAGTTATAAGTCATTATTTCAGATTCAGGTTTACTTTTAGTTTGACGCATTTGGTGCAGCAATAGAAAAATAATTTTTAATTATCTAGCTTATATAAGTTTATCTGTCTTTGTTAGAGTGAATCATTAAGTCATGGTGATTTGAGGTCATTTATATTTATTTCAATCAAACTTTTAAATTGTAGTACCTGATCATTTTAAAGTAGAGAGGTTTCATTATAATTGTTCAGTAGGGCGTGTTTTTACCCTCCTGCTTCATTAGTTTATTTGAATTGTAATAGTTCAGATATTAGAAATATTTCATGTTGATTGCAGGATTTACAGAAGGCTGCCGTCCTTATCTTTGCCAATAAACAGGATATGAAAGGGTGTATGACAGCAGCCGAAATCTCTAAATACCTCACCCTGAGTTCAATTAAGGACCACCCCTGGCACATTCAGTCCTGCTGTGCTTTAACAGGAGAAGGGTAAGTGCTCATCACTCTGAGGGGAGGTTTGGCTCCTTTCTAATTCTTTCAGCTTTTGGGGGGCCAGCATGTTTTCTTTGAATTCTGTCCCATTTTTGTTCTTAATTAAAGGTGGCTTTCATTGTGTTTAGGCTTACAAGGTTGGAATAATTATAGTCAATTACTATTGTTAAATTAGAATTCACCAAAGTTGACAAATTTTTGTAACTTTTAATATAAATAGAATGTTTTACCCAAAAAGGGCAAGAACAAACTTCTGAATTAAGTTTTCACAATCCAGGTTTTTAGTCATTGTTCATGTCTTACTTTTATCATTTACTAACTGGGAGAAGACCGTACTGTTGCCTGAACTAAAAAGGAAGCCTCAAAGAAATGTCATATTTTCTGCAGGGGCCTAATTAAGCATGAGCTCCCAGCTTTCCACAAGACGTCTCCTTTATTATCAGGAGTCATTTTGGGAGGCATACTTCCAAACAACAAACTTTTGAAATAAATGCCATTCCAATATATTTTTCTTTCCTTGCAAATTTGAGTTTGGACATAGTAGGCTAGGGAGAACCCAGTGGGTTATATATGGGCTACCCACTTTATTTCCAGGAACTTATTTATCCTCAGATCCAGCTGACCTTCTCATTTCTCTTACTAGAAAAAGTTTGTAATATATCTACATGTAGACTTTTTTGACCTGTACTTTTAAGACTAGGCTGTAAGCACTCTATTCTTTAGCATTCAGGAGGGTAAGGTGAAGTTTCTGCTGTCTTCCTATAGTGGTTTCAGTTTTGGTTCATCTTAAAGTCGGGGGAAGGGGGGTCTAGTTACAATCTTAATGGCGAAACTGCCAGAGCTGTATCTTTAGGTGAGACTAAAGCAATTTCCCACATTACTTAACTGATTAGGGTCATTTTGTTGGTGTGAATTTTCCACTTAAAAAAGGCTATTTAGTATAATATTAGTTGAATGTTGTCACTCCAGTGTGTGAATAATTATTGTAGTACCAACTTTTGAGTAAGACTTAAAAATAAGTATGCATTCAATTTTCAAGTATAAAGTTTTTCATTTTGAAACTCCTTTTGTCTTTTGTCTCAGGTTATGCCAAGGTCTAGAGTGGATGACGTCCCGGATCGGTGTGAGATAACTTTTTGGCTTGAAAGAGATCTACTCTATTTATTCTGTGACATGAACATTTTTGCCTAGTACCTTTGGCTGCTGAGGAAGCAGCATGTTTAATTTATAACAACACAAACCTCTATGAGCAACACTTGAATCAAGTGCAGCTGAACTGGAACAGAAAAGATTTTTTTCTTAACTTTTTTTTAATGCACTAATCTTCAATTGGATGAACATAATGTATACCTGTTTTCAGCAACAGAATTCCTCTGACTGCTTATTCTAATTATTCAACAACTGCCTTGTAAGAAATGTTTGTCACATGTTTAATGTTTTCTGGATTGTAATAACTTTCATAACCAATTTCTTTCATTTCTTGGCCACCCCATCCCCCCACCAGATAATTACTGGTTTGACAGAGTAGTGGTGGAAATCATCAGATACTGCTTGCAGACTTACCCAGCACTAAAAACACTGGCTCCCTCTCTAAGCCACTTATCTTTTGGACAGAACTTATTATAGAGAAAGAAATCTGCCTAGAAGATGTATGTAAGGACAATGAAACATCACGAAAACTGCCTTTAAGTGAGTTAACTTCCCCCATATTACAAGTCATGAAGTAATTTTAAGTTGCTGTTAGCATGGAAATTAAGTAGAGTATTTATCTAAAATTAAGTTCACTTTTCTGCCTACAACACAGGATCGGTTTTGGTCAAAACTAATCAAGGTAAAATATTTATTTCAAAGGCCAACTTTGATGGTAAATATTCTGAATAAATGTAATATTTTAAGCACGTCACATTATTCAGTGCGTACGTAACTGTCGGAGGTTATGAGTACATACCAGCACTAAAAGTAAAACAAGGCACTGGGAATATATTTTACTATCAGTTACAAACAACCTTGTTCCATTTGCAGTGGGCACCACATCTGCTTTGGATAGTAACTAAAGCAGAAGTATGAACAGTTCATTTTATTTCTTAACGTTGGAAATTGTGTCTGTAATAGCATTTCTACCACCAGCAGTATATTACTTAAAAAACAATATGGCTTTCCTTAAATATGTTTGAGGTTGTAGTGTGATTGGCTTACGTGTCTGCCATTTGTCATGTTCTAAATCTTTTGCTGGATTATATGGAAACAGCTGAATTTCATCATAGCTTTGAGAATTTTACTGTAATTCTTAAGGTTAATATACTAATATACTAAGGTTAATTCTTAAGGTTAAAAAATAGTTAGTGAAAAACTCATAATCTATCAAAAGTGTGTTTATTGGGTAACATTAAAACATTTTCAAGGCAGTTGTCTAATACAAACAGTAATTGAGCAGTGCACACCTAAAGAGGGGGGACCAGTATTGTGATTGTGATCCTCTTTATTTCAAATGTGTGATTTTGCCATGATGAAAGGGATAAAACACATATGTAGAAAATAATTAATACCTTATTTTTGCAGTACTTTTCCTTCATTTGGGTCAAAAACAGGATTCAGTGTTCATAAGAATATCAATACCTATTCAAAAGTGAAAAATTTTTTTGTTGAAGTTGGTTTCAGTTTTGCTGTTTTCAGTTATACTTGATTTATTATATTTAGTCTAATTAGTTGGGTGTGGGAGCATTTTTCTGATTTCTATTCGGTGGTAGCATACCCTAGAACTGAAAAATGATCAGAAGAAAGCTTTCTGGGCTTTGGGAACTTTTTATTCATTAACCTTGTTTTGAACCTTTTTCTGTGTGATTCTATACCAGGTAGAGGATACATTTTGTTTTTAATGTAACCTATAGTCAAGAACATGAGAGAAAAGCAGACATAATATGGATGCTCTGTGGTGTGTATGTGGTGGTGGGGATAGGAGGAATTATGAAAGCACCATTTACCTAAAGCACACTTTGCCAGAACTTCTATCTTGGTTGTAGAGTTTAGCCATGAATACTGAAGATAATTCTCTTTAATTCTGTCCTGAGAAAAAGCATTATTTAATACTCCTGTATGTGTTCTTAACTATAAAGTTTGTATCTAATGAAAATGGCTGGTTCAATTCTTTCATCAAGTTACATTTTTTTTTGGTTTTTTGTTTTTACCACATCAGCATTATATTGAAAGTGTTATTTTGTCAAACTACTAGTATAGACTCGGGTTTTCTATTTAATTTTGAACATACAATTTATTTTCTAAATCCTTTTTAAAGGGTACTTGGTTGGTTTTGGATTAGAAATGATTTATGTTAGCTGTGTGTTAAAGATGAAATCAGCATTCAGCTAGGTTTTGTGCCAACAGTTGGGAACAGTTCAATTAGGAAATTCACGTAAGCCTTTTTTAAGTGTGAAGTTCTCATTAGACGTTTCCTCTTACAGTAATAGGAAAACTGATTACCCTTTACTCCAAGAGAATGTTTTGACCCAAGGACATACCTAACACTAAAGCATTGATTCTGACATTCATTGAAAGTCAACCAACTATAAGATAATTGTCTGATTAAAAATGTAAATTTGTCATTAGTGCCTTCATTCGTATTTTGAGATAAGTTCTCAATTTTGTATTATACCTGTTCTTTAGAATCAGATCAGCAGCTAATTAATGAAACAGTTCAAATTTCACCCTACCCATCAGTCCCTCAGTTGCCTAGCCAAGTTTCTAGTCAGTGGTGAAAAGCAGGGGACCCACCCACGTTACTTTTGAGAGATTATTCTACATTTTGTTTTTAATTTGAGGATGAAGAAACTAAATTCTGATGTTCTTTTGTATAACTGAAATGTAACTGCTACCCTTGTAAGTTCACATGTGGCATTTTTCTTGATTTTGAGGATGTTGCATTCTTCATATTTAAACCTGTCTTTCTTATTGAAGCCCATTTAAGAGCTCTTTTAGAATTAACAAGCCCTTTTATATGGGAACATACTAAGTATTTTGTATTGCTAGTGTAATTTAATTTCTTAAAATCTGAAATAATATACCTATAATCTAATAACTGATGGTTAAATACATAATTTTTGCTTTTAGTTTCTGTTAGTATGCTTAAAGGTATATTTTTATTCTATATGCATTAGAGGAATGATAACAGATTGAAATTTCATTGTTAAAAATCATTTTTAAATGGGCACCACTCCTGTAGCCATTTTGATTACACATAAATTAACTTTCATTATCTATAGCATAAAGAAAATAATTATTTTCCTATAGAAACTGAGTGATATAGGCAGTTCTGTTAACTATTCTCTGAAGACTTATGGGGAATCACAAAGCAAAGGAAATTTTGAAACAATAAAAGCTTTATTTTTTGAAAAATCTTTTTGATGTAGTATCTTAGGACAAATTGTAAATGGAATTGTCTCTGACTAGCATTCTTAATTCTTAACTATGTAAACAATATCAGTAGAAGAAAATGTACTGATATTATGCCTAGAATAGATGAATTCCATTGACATTTGTCTTTGAAGACCACTTTCTGAGTCTAACTTTTCATCTGTGGCTTTGGATCCAAAACATTTCATATCTAGTGCAATTCTAAAGGATCTTCTGTATTTTGTTGGGGTAAAGTCACTCGAAGATACAGCATGACTTGTATCTAGTAGAATATTGTGTGTTGTGCTCGCTGTCTGAAGAAGTGAGTTTGAATCTTAATTTAGCCATTACCTGCTTGACCTTAGACAATTACTGTTGTTCATGACCTTCCTACTGTTTTTCCCTGTACCAAGGAACTTTAACTAGAGCACCAACATGATTTTGTTTTTTGTTTTTTGGGTTTTTTGGGTTTTTTTTTGGTTTGGTTTGGTTTGGTTTTTAAATCCTGAATCTTTATACCCTATTAGAAACTGAAAAAGTAAAACAAAAACTAGGGAAAGACATGTAATATGAAATTAAATGTATTCTTTTCTATTATTTGATTCCCAGCCCACTATCATGTCATTTAGTGTATGAATACAGTCAAATAAAACTATCAGCTAGTCACTGTAACTCCACTTAAATTGAGCTATAATTTAATGACAGTGCAAAAGAGAAAGTAAGCCATATTGCTAAGGGGATAATATTAAGCTGCTTATAAAACACCAGTGTGTGTTGAGAATACTCTCTTCTAGAAAGTATCTTGCTTGATTTCCTGGCTTTTTCTAATTGAATGGAAATGGTTAAGTTTGTTCAGTTTTTTGGCTTTAGAGACGACCCCAAACTTCAGTTCTGTTTGACTTCCCAGTATTGAAAGGCTAGTATACAGCCAGGATGTCAATGTTTTACAAATGTCTGTATAAATCTGAAGGTAGTTATATTCAGGGTTAGTTTTTTCAGTACTGTCTCATCCTTATTAATTTATGCTTACTGTGAAGACTGAAATCTAAAAGTCAACTTCCCAAAAAGGTTTTTTTTCCCCCAAAAAAGTATTTTTTAACAGTTCCAGGTGACCAGAGCTACACAGAGGACCAATTAAAAAAACAAATTTTTTTTTCAGCTACTTCATTTTAAAGTTAGAGTAGAAAAAAAGACACTTTCACAGATGTAAAGTCAGTTTTAAATGTATATAGTCTAGTGTAATGTATAAGAAATGTTAACTTGAAGATTTAGAGGCATACCTCAAAACAAAAAACTTTATAGTAAAGATGACCATGAGGTAAAAAATCTTCAGTAGAATATTTGAATAAAAACAATGAATTGTGCCCATTCAAGGCACTTAAGATTACTAGAAAATTCAGTCTTATTGTAGAACCAGATGACCTATGTTATTTTCAACGTGGCCAAAGAACTGAAGACTGATTAGGTTTCTAGAATTTGGGGGTGTTAGTCACAGAGAGGCACCTTTTGCATTGTTCTAAAACCAATAATCTACTTTTTCTCATAGACATGGGTAAATAAAATGTGCTGTTTATATTTTTTGGAATAGAAAACAAAGTTCTAGCAGAATGGAAATGTTCTCTTTCATGAACTTTAGTTAAAACGTTACCTCATTTTTCAGTTCATAAGGTGCTTTACTCCAGTTTTTGAAATGTAGCACCATCCCATAAAAACTCCCTTCACCTAAACTATTAGTAATATGCAAAATTCCCAACTAAGGGATAGCGTTCCTTGGAGATTTTGTTCTCTTTTACTTGTTTACCACCAGCAGGGCTAATGTGGTGCAGCTGATCCACATACTGTCTTCATTAGCACAAGGGCAAGCGCTCAGTCAACAGTTAATTAAAATCAAATAAGGGAAAGGAAAAACCCTAAAATTTGATTGATTGATTTATACTGTGAATCTATTGCCATCAGTGTTGGTAAGATATCAAATGACTATCAGTTGAAGCTGGTTATGTACAATTTGTTTGCATATTTTGGCCCTATTCATAAGCAACTGTAATCATTTTAATCTTCTTGCATTTTCCTTCAGGAAATTCAGGGACTCTGCAGTCCCTGTTTGGTTCTCTTGGAGTAAACTGTTCAGTGTAGTTACGAAAACTTCATTTTTAATTTTTAAAATGTTTAGCTGCTATCTCATTAAAAGTGTGAAATAAAATGATGGTTATGACTTTTTTCCAATTATGTAATAGTTATAAACCTTACCCTGTTCATCTATTGTACAGAGCATGGTTTAAAAAACTAAAACTAAAACTAAAAGCAGTTACAGCTTTGCTCTTGGCATTTGTTCTAATCAGAATATAATGATTATAATCACACATCACCATTGTAACATAAACTGGTGCTTTAGAGCATTAAAGGAGAAACAGCAGGCCCTGTATATTTCTCTCCTCAGAATGTAAAACTACATTAAAGTGTCTGTATTTATATGTATGTTCATTTCTTAAGGTTTAAATACAAACTGTTGTTAATCCATCAAGCTACAGGCTTTCTGCAAATGCTGTAACAGTATCTTAGCTAATGAGCTTGGTCAAATGAAGATGGTATTAAAGCCAGAATTATGAATTGGATCTCTCTGGGGGCCCCCAGTATTGTACAGAGGAAAAAAAATTTCTTTCGTACCATGAACTGTGCTTCTTAATCCCACTCAAGCAACTGAGATGTGTGCTACTGGTCCAATATATAAAGCATTAATAAAACCCTAAGAGCAAACAAATTACTTAATGCATTCACATCATTGCTTCTTGAAAACGGTTCAAAGTGTGTTCTTCTAATGGTGCGGTTGTTGAAAAGACATGATTTAAATTTTTAATAGCTTTATTACTGTCATGAAATGCTTCTATATGTTAAACTTACGTTGCTGGTACTCATGATTTTTTATTTCTGCAATTGTGCTGTAATGAGTTGCTCGCATGCCTACTTACCCAAGTGAAAGGATGCTGTTTGCTCTGGAATGTTCATTTTTTTAGACAGGTTTTGTCTCATTTGCAATCATGGTGCAATACAGTGTAACATTCATTTGTTTTCAGTCAACAGTTTTATTTTTGTCATAATAAATAATTACTTTTCCAATACGATGTGGGCCTAGTGGTTTTGTTTGTTTGTTTGTTTGTTTTTAAGATAAAATTTGTTTTAACAGTCTTGTTACAAGTGATAAAAACCTCTAAGCTAACAGAGAGGAATTTTATTATTGAGTGAGGTGGTAGGCATTCATGGAGCCCAAGGTCGGGGACACCACTGGATTTCTGGAACAGCCTGGGAGTGAGACCCAGGAATGCTGAGGAGAAATGAGGACCTCATCTTTCTCCTACTTATCTCTTCTTTCTCAGTCTCCTACTAGATTGTTATTTTCTGTTCCCTAGTCCCATGGCAGATAATGTCCAGGTTTACTAGCTCCTTTGTACAAGGGAGAAGTCAGGTTATCATAGGCTTTGAGCCACAATTCCATGTTCCCCAGGTGGCTGTTCATTTGCCCACATTGGATCAGTTACTCTTTCTGGTCCAAATACCTGTGGCCTAGCAGAAGGTACACCTGCCAGAGGGGGAGAAGCCTGAATGGCAGGAAGTCTATTCTTTTAGGTGTGTATGTTACAATGGAATATATACGGCCTTTGTCCCCTGGTCCTCAAGCCCTTGGAATTTCCTGAATGATAGGAGTGTCTTGTGTTATTCATAAGGTACCCCTTTTGACCTTATGCTAATGAGGTAACAGGGTGGGGCCCCTAGGCAGCCTCAGGATGAGGCTGGTGACCTGAAAGACCAAGTGATTGGAGGGTTGGAGCTTTCAGCCCACCCACCAACCTCTGGGAAGGGAAAGTGGGGCAGGGTACCATTGTTTAAGCTCTGGACACCCTTGAACAACGTTTGATGAGCTTCTGGGTTGGCGAATGTATCCATGTGCTGGGAAGGTGGTGCACCCCGTTTCCATGGGGGCCCTTCTGGACCTTGCCCTGTGTTACCTCTCACCTGCTGTTCTGCATCCTTTACAATAAACTGGAAAAATGTAAGTTAGTGTTTCTCTGTGCTCTGTAAGACACCCTAGCAAATGAATCAAACACAAGGAGGGAATTATGGGAACCTTCAATCTATATCCAGTTGGAAGCACGGGTAACAATCTGAACTCTGGATTGGCCTGTGAAGGGAGGAAGGGGATGCTGACCATCTGTGGGACTGAGCCTTTAACCTGTGGGATCTGATGCTATATCCAAGTAAATAGTATCAAAGTTGAGTTAAGTTGTAGGACACTCTGCCAGCGTCTGCTGAGAACTGGAGAACTGTTTAGTGGTGTTGGAAAAGAACACACTGGAGTATGTACTCCACTGAGAGATAGTCGGGATAATCTACACATTGTAGTTAAGTTGTACTCTTACTTAGAAAGCTGAGAATTAATCTGACTTGTGTGGGATAAGCAATTTTCATTATATTCGTTAGATTCCTCTGAGGTAGTGATTTTAAACTCCTTTTCCCCCCAAATCTCTTTAAGAATGTGATGAAAGAGATAGACGTTGAAAAATTACACATATGTACAAAGTTCAAGTTTTTGTATAGAGGGTTAGGAAATTCAAGTATCTCAATATAAGAGTTCTGCTATGCTAAAGGACTTCAGTGGCTGAACATTCCAATTTCTGAGAAATCTTCATACCCAAATAAGATTTCATCCTGCCTATTTTTTTTTGACAGCTTTATGTAGTTATAGCTAACACATAATTAAACTGTACACGTTTAAAGTGTACAAATTGAAAAGCCTCGTTGTGTATACACCTATGAAACAAACCATCAATCTAATTTTCCTAGTGTCCTTTGTAATTCCTGCCTTCAGTTCCACTGTCGACCTCCCGATGTCCACTGAGTTGCTTTCTGTGGCTGGATTTTACTTGCATAGAGTTGTATACAATCAGAACAGCTATTTTGAGATTTATTCATTTCATTGTATCAGTGGTTCATTCCTTTCTGTTGCTGAGTGGCATTCCATTGTATAGATCTATCAGTTTATTTAGGTGCTCCCTGCTAGCATAGCTTTGGGTAGTTTCCAGTTTCTAGCTACTACAAATGGAGCTGCTGGACTGTTAATGTGTAAGTTTTTATACAAACGTTTACTTTCATTTTTCTTGGGTAAACTAAGAAAATTGGTGGTGGAATGACTGGGGTATATGGCAAGTGTACATTAAACTTTTCAGGAAATGCAAACTTTTCCAACATGACTGTGTATACTGTCATTCCCAGTGTTGGTGTATAAGGGTCCCAGTTGCTCCCCATTCTTGCCAACAATTGGCCTGGTCACTCTTTGATTTTAGACATTCTAATCGGTGTTTCGTCATGAGTTTAATTTGCATTTCTGTAATGACAAATGTTGATGAACATCTTTTCAAGTGCTTATTTGCCATCCTTATATCTCAGCAAAGTGTTCAGATGTTTTGCTCATTTTTAATTAGATTTTCTTATGATTAAGTTCAAGAGTTATTTATTCTGTATATGTCATTTATCAGATATGTTATCTGCTTTTTCATTCTCTCAAGAATGTCTTTTTAGTATTCTGCCTATTTTTCACACTACTTCTTAACTTATAGATGGCCAAATATAGGAGTATCAGTAAGTGGCTTTTGGCTAATCACATGGTTAAATTTACTCAACAGATCCCTATATAAGCTCCACATGTAATTTTTGTATAGTTCTGTTAATACCCATGAAGTTTTCTAATCATTAACCCAAGCTTGCTTGGAACACGCTTCATAAGATGGAAATTGTTTGCTTTTCCTAAACAGAGAAACCAGATGTCAAAGTATAATTTTTAAAAAGTTAAAAACAACTTATGTAATTACATAGTGATCACTTGTTGGAAGATTTATTTAAGTCAATAATTAAGGGACCAGCAGGCTACAAAAGCTGATTCAAAGGAGCGTACCTCTGAAAAACTTACAAACACATTTTCTGCATGTTACCATCTAACTTTGTAGAGGCTGGGCCCTAACTGACAGGAAGTCAGTTACATCTTCCTCTAGAAAATCAGATGACCTTTCAGTGGACATGGTGGACAGTGTCCTAGTATGACTTTGAAAGGTTTGGTAATCTTTTTGTCTTATTTCTAAGTTTTAGATTAATTTCTTAAAAAAGAAAAAAAAATTCTTCATTTTATTAAAACCCCGGCCTAACAAAGTATGGAATACAAAGGGGGTTAGTTACAAGGAGGGAACCAACCAACCAGAGACAGGTCTTTTTTGGCACCTCTGGAACCCAGAATTACCATCTCAAAACCCAGGATGGTTCAAACTAGGCTGATTACCTAGAGAATCTCCTGCACCCAATAGATGCCGGGAAACCAAACCAGACAACCCTAGTTAGTGGCTTGGTGACTACCCTACACTCTCCCAAATAACTATTGATTGAGAAAGTGGCCAAGTACCAGCATGATAGACTGTTTTGATTCTGGACACTCCTCTAGCTCACGTTAAGTACTGATTCATTCCCCAGAACCTGTGACAACACTACCTTACGTGGTAAGAGGATGTTGAGATGGGGAGATTATCCTGGGTGATTCAGGTAAACCTAAATGTAGTCGCAAGGGCCCTTATCAGAGGGAAAGCACAGGAGGATCAGGATCAAGAGGAGGCGAGGTGAGGACAAAAGCAAAATGTTGGAGCGAGGTGAGGACGGGGCTAGGAGCCCAGGGATGCGGGGAACCTCTGCGGAAGGCAAGGAAACGTTGTCCTCTGAAGTCTCCAGAAGGGATGCAGCCCTACTGGCACCTTGATTTTAGATGACAGTCCTGGAATGAGTATTCGTTGTTTTAAACCACTTAATCTGTGGTGATCAGTTATATCAACAGGAGGAAACTAAAACAGGACCACATTTACTTTCCCCAAATGATCTGAAACCCATGAACTAGAGGCTTTCACTTGGATGAAGCAGTCAATTTGTGGCTCTTATCCACAGAAAAAAACTATTCAGGTATTACATTAACTGAGTGTCATAAATTTGAAAATGTAATTGTTCCCTGCATCTTTAAATTTAATCAATTTTTTCCTTCAGTTTTTTTTGTGAGATGCAAATGACACACAGCACTGTATGTTTAAAGTGTACAACACAGTGACATAGATATTGTGAAACAATTTCCACAAAAAGTTTAGTTAACACTCATTATCTCATACAGATACAAAACACACACACACACAGTACTTATTTATCTTTAATGCATTTATTTTATATCATATTTTATAAATTGCAGTATAGTTGATGTACAGTATTATGTTACAGGTATATAATATAGTAATTCATAATTTTTAAAGGTTATACTCCATTTACAGTTATTATAAAATATTGGCTATATTCCCCATGTTGTGCAATACATTCTTGTAGCTTATTTTATATCTAATATAAACTCAGGCTTTTAATAAGTTTAGGAAAAATGCAAGATGGGGTATAATTTGAGTTAACGTTTTTACAGCCCATACTGTTGCTGTGTGATAACACTACCTGATAACACTTCTTTGCCCTGCCTGCTCACTCCTTGACTTCCCAGTGAAGGGCTTAGTGTGGTTCCCTCACCTCCCTCCCTCACCTCCCTCCCTCACCTCTACCACCACCCTACCGGTACACACACAGCCAAGCGGCTGTGGCTTGTGGGGAACAGGGCCCCCCAATGAGCTGGCCTCCCTCCAGGTGCTGTGTTTGCTGAGGCTCTCTTCCAGGACGGCTATGACCTGACCATCGGGACATCAGAGCGAGGCTCAGATGTGGCCTCTGCCCAGGTTCCCAACCTCAGGTGGGTATAGCCAGGGGAGGAGGAATAGAGCAGGGTAGGGACTGGTGGGGGCAAAGCTGTACACACTGGGCCCCTACTGTGTATGAGGGGTTGCTAAGAGCTCTGGGGGCCGCATTCAGTGGGTCTTGATTACAGTCAGTGATTCTCCACTCCTGTGGGTGCCAGGCATGCTCTCGTCATGTTTGGGGGCCTCCAGGGGCTGGAAGCTGGCATGGATGCTGACCCCAACCTGGAGGTGGCTGAACCCAGTGTCCTCTTTGACCTGTGCATCAACACCTGCCCCAGCCAGGGCAGCCGCACCATCCACACAGAGGTGAGCCCGCCCGCCTCCCACCCCAGGCTAGTTCCCGAGGTTCAGCCACCAGCCAGGGGATGGAGCCTCGGGGTCTGTCCAAGGGGGGTTGCAACTCTTGTTGTCCTACCTGTCCCCTACCCTGTCCAAGGGGGGTTGCAACTCTTGTTGTCCTACCTGTCCCCTACCCTGCCCAGGGGTGCCCTGAGCCTGCCTTCTCTAGAGCGGTCTCCTCACCCCCTCAGCCTCCCACCATGGCAGAATTGCAGCAGGGACGAGTTAAGAGCAAGCTGCGAGTCGAGAATCCTGGGTGCTGGTGCCCGTCCAACTGTTCCCAGGCTGGATGACCCAGGACGACCGCGCCCACCCCTGCTCTGGGCCCGTTTCCTTAGCTGTACGCTTAGTGTTCCCTTCCCCCTGTGTGACCGTGGTGGGCATGGCAGCCCCCCCCCCCACCGCTGGCCTCACTAGCACCTCTGACCCCCTGGGGGACAGGATGTAGCCGCCTCTGAGAGCCTTCAACCTGGGCCTCCGCTTCTGAGGGCAGCACAGAACGCTGTGCCTGTGGGCACTTTGCTGGGGGAAGGCTTCCGCTGGTCTCAAAGGGTAGTGACTGAATAGGTGGACGGCCTCAGTCTCCCTGTGTCCAAGATCCCTGCAAGGGCTAGGTGCTGCCAGCTGGGAGGTAGATCTGATGACCATCCCCATTTACTGGAGGAGGAGACTGAGAAGCAAAGAGGCAGGGCCCTTCCCTGGCAGGGCTCACAGCTGGCCAGTGACAGGTCTGTAGGATGAATCTGGGCCTGTCTTTAACCTCTTCAGGCCCTGCCAAGGCAGCTACCCCAAGGGGCTGGGTCCTGGGTGGCCAGGCACGCACCAGCCTCCCAGGCCCCAGCCTGTGCTGTTCTTCTCTTCCAGGAAGCCATCCTCATCTCCCTGGCTACCCTGCAGCCTAGCCTCACCCAGGCAGGTGCCCGGCCCAGCTGAAGGTTCATTTGGGCCCAAGAAGGCAAAGGAGCAGCGGTGAAGCCAGAGGTTCCCAGGGGTCACCCGAGACTGATGCAGCCAAGACTTGTCTCCAAATATAAACACCTTTAATTTGACCCAGCCCCAACAACCCCACAGTCCGGCCGGGGCTACCCCTTACTTGCTGCCCACAGTGATGGCCTTAAGGCTGCCGTTCCGTGCGATATTTGGCACAAAGACAGCCCAGAGGCTCACGCAGTGCTCTCGATGGGCACCAGGAAACTCTCCAGCGGGATTGCCTCACACAGGCGCGTTGGGCATCACATAGGAGAGGAGTTCGATCTGCCTGCCTGCTGCCTCCAGGATCAGCACCTTGAAGAAGTGGATGGGCACCGCCACGTGGTTCTTGCCGATCACCGGGTACTTCACAGAGGACTTCCCGTCAGCCTCCGTCCTGGGCAGAAGAGCGGCCCCGTGCAGACATACACATTTTGGTAGGTGCAGGTCAGGCTGCGGCTGTACTTTTCCAGGTTGTTCCAGGCATTCCGGTTGAGGTGGGGCACCTGGGGCGCGACGTTGCTCAGGTAGAAGGTGTCCATGGCCTTCTGGCTCCAGCGGTGGTTGGCGGTGGCGGCCAGGTGGCCGCGATCGAAGCCGCTGCCGCGGTAGTTGGCGTTCGCGGCGCGGTGGCACGCATGCACCGATTGTCCTCACGGAAGTCGCAGGAGCGGCGGTCGCCGTCGCTGCGGAGCCGCTCGGGCCGCAGCTGCTCGAGCACCCAGAGCGCGCGGCGGGTGCGCGGGTCGTAACGCAGCAGGAACGACTCGCGGCTCTTGATCTGCGGCAGGCCGGGCAGCCCGTACTCGGCCACCTCTCCGGGGCTGCAGCCCGCCGGGGCCCCGGACGCGGCTGGAAGCTCAGCCGCCGCTGCCTCGGGCAGCGCGGGCAGCGGCTCAGCAGCCCCGGCGCCTCCCGTGCGCCCGCCAGCCCTCGGCGGCTGCGCCCAGCCCCGCGCCCCCGCCAGGGTCAAACCGGCCCGCAGCGTCTGCATGGTCGGGGGTTGTGGCCCAAGGGTGGACAGAGGGCAAATCGCTGTGCGGAAAGAACGCCGCGACCTCCCGCGTCCCTTATTTATCTTACAAATGTAAGTTTGTACCTTGACCCCTTTTTAAGGTCAACTTACAAATCCTAAGTTCATCTTCTAAATAACTGTTAAAATGGACAAAATTACTTACCCATTAATAGTTACTTTCGGGGGAGGGTGTAGCTCAGTGGTAGAGTGCATGCCTAGTATGCATGAGGTCCTGGGTTCAATTCCCAGTACCTCTACTAAATAAATAAATCTAATTACCTCCCTTCATTAAAAAATTTTTAAAAAAATTTTTAAAAAGTTATTTTCAAGGAGATTATTATTTAGTCCATTATTAAGCATAGTTAATTAAATTGTCTTAAATCATTTACAAATGTATTTAAAATTTAAATATTATAATACTTCAAATCTGACTAAGCCTTCCCAAGTATTTAGATAATTTTAGGAAATCTAGTAAATCTAATATGGATTTAATGTAATAGATCCTCCTTTTATTAAATATTCACTCAGCAAGTTTTCTTACAACTTACTTACATCCAACAATTCTACAATCATCCGTCTATACATTTTAAGTTAGAATCGTAAATTATTATGTTAGAGTCTCTAATATGACAAATCTTAGTATTATTACACATACTCTACATTCTAATTGGCATAGCTTCATCTTAAACCGAACACAAAAGCATTATACTATGGGTTTAATTTCCTTAATCTTCCGTATATATTGATTCTAATCCGTGCCCTCCAAATGGGGTTGATTATTTTATCATTTAATCAAATTAATCACCTTATTTCGGTAGATTGCATGGTATAACTCACAGTCAGGTACTTCTTAACTTGATAGGCATCATCTAATCTACATTGCTTGATTCTGTTCTGAATTACTTTCACATTCCATTCAAATTACAGCTGATCAGATTCTGCCTAACTAGGAAATGAGACTATTTCTGGCCCTGGGCGCCAGTTGCTGAACCAACAGGAGATGAGAAAACAAATACAGCCAGTCAGTTACTGCAGAATTGGTAGAGAGGTGAGATGCAAGCCACAGTATTTAAGAATCTGTTGAGAGTCTCAGATAACTAATTGTCATAAGTTAACAATGACATCTCTTATTTTGAGCCTTCCACAACCAGACCCTTTGCTAACCACTCTATTACATGAACTCATTTTTTTTCTACAACAATTTTATGAAGGTAAATCTATTTATTCCTATTCTGTAGTAAGGAAACTGACTCAGAGAAGGAAAGTGACCTGCCCAAAGTTACAAAGTTATTAAATGGCAGAGCTGGGATTCAAGAGAGATACATGTTGTTCTAAAGCTGATAACTATCAATGGAAAAGGCTCTAGGAACTTTAGCTCTGGCTTCATTTCTCTCCTGTCAGCAGACTAAAGGAGGAGGGAAAGAACCCTGCAGCTGTGCTTTGCCCGAAAGGGATGGTCAGGGGAGGCACAGGCGTAATGGAGTCCTTGGTCTAGCAAAGAGAGTCTGGCTTCAGAACAGAGACCCTGTGCCCAGAGGCGCCTTGAAGAAGGATTTCACATTCTGGGGGGAAATCAGCTATATGCCGGACTGAGCTAAATAGGGACTCTGAATTCCTCTGCTTAAAAACCAAGCAAAAAGCAAAATTAAACAAAAACAGTGGTTCCTTTTAAAACCCAATCTTTTTTGTTCCTTTTTTCTGCTCCCACTAAGATTTTTTTAGTCCCTTGTACTTTTATAATTTTATATGACTTTCACCCCCAACAGACTGTTAGCTTCTAGAGAACAGGGAATTTCTTTTTTCTTTCTTTCTTTCTTTTTTTTTTTTTTTTTGATGTGGCATTTCCCCCTCAGTACCTATCACAATGCTTAGCCCATAGTATGCAAACACTGAGTTTTTGTTAAATGAATGGATACATAAAGTGGAAAAAAAATTGGCTTTAAGAGTAGGCAATATAGGTTACAGTGAAAATTCCACTAGTGATCTTAAACAGTATGGAATCTGTCGACTTCAGCTTCTTCTACTGAAAAATGAAGAAACTGAAGTAGATTATCTTTACTGTCCTTTCAGTTAGGAAGTTATCTGAGTACCGGCAATAGGAGGAATTGATGTGGACTTCTGGGATGAGTCACTTGGAGACAGTCAAGTTAGAATATTATGAGAAATATGTGAAAGATTGACTGATTGAGTCTGGTGTGATCAAACCCCAAAGTGCCCCAAATAATTCTTGTTACCCACCTGCCGGCGGAACAGAGGCTGTGCTGTTGCCCTCCTATGGCCAGGAAAGTGTTCTTAGGGGATGTGGTGGGGGCTGGTGCTCTGCAACTGTATGTGGCCACAGCCCTGGAGGCCAGATGGGGCCAAGCAGGTCTGGTGAAGTGTAAGACCTCAGTTTGGTGCATATCTCATCCACAGTGTTTTGTTTGTTTGTTTGTTTAAGTGCTTTTAAAAGTAAGTTACTTTCAACAACTAAAAAAAGTAAGTTACTTTCTTCTCTGTGCTCCAATCTGACATAATGTCATAGAGCAAAATACACACCTACTCCCTTACCCCTGCCTTTTTTTTAGACAGAAAATCTCTTTTTATTTTAAGCTTCAAGGGCCATTAAAGATAAAACATTTTCTATGCCACTAGTGTGTGTCCTCTAGATGGCAGAACAGGATTTCATTTTGCACTGTTGAATTCTCTCGGCTATCTAACTGAAATTTCCTGTTGCAGAAAGTTCTTAGTTATTTGGTCTCTGAAAGACTCAATGTTAAAAAATTTCTTTTTTTCACAGATAACAACTCATCTATCCAAAGTCACAGGAAGGAGAGACCAGGTACATTAGTGGAAAAATCCGAATAATACATTTTTGAAAAATCCAAAACTTCTGATTTTCGCAAGTTGCATGTTATCTTGAATAAACTGCTAATTATGTTGCCAAAATGTAGATCCTCCTCTACCAGCTTTAAGGGATAGTTGAGAGTTGTTGTTAACTGACATTTATTGTTTCTACTTACTGAATGTCACTGGAGTCTTAAAAATTATTCTTTTACTCTCTAGGTTAAAAATACTGTTACATTTGCCTTTTATGTTGCAAATTTGCTTACTGACACATTTTTTTTTTCCCAAAGAAATTTCAAAACTAAACTTTAGAATAGACCTGGCTTAGTTATTAGGAATTTTGGATTAGTCACATCCAAAAGATGGGTTTATGTAAGTCCCTTAAGCAATCGCCATTTATAAGTGTTTATGATGTTATCAAATGTCATCTCTGAATACAGTTACCATCGGGGATCTATTTGCTTTCTTCCCTCTCTTAATAACCTATTCCTACCAGGGAATCTATTTTCCATAGCAGACACTCAATAAATACGTATGCATTTAAATAAGCTTAAATATAAGTCGCATTCACAACTTTGATCTGAAACATCCAAGGAAACAGACTTGAAAGTTCAAGTTTAATCTTTCTTTTTAAAAGAATCATTCCCACCCACCCACCCCCACCAAAAAAGCTTGGATCTCATGTTTGCCAAAATGAGGATCATTCTTTCTCCACTACTATGGGGGTAAAGTAATAAGGACCAATTTTTGGATTTTAGGTTTACCTACATGGAGGTCTGAGATCTATATTATTTGTGTTAGGCAGTAAAGCAATAATTTGTGCTTTCCTGGTTTCTGATAATTTTGCCCAAGACTGACTCTTCTAAGCAACAACAACAAATTAATGTCACCTAGAGTCATCACAGCTGTGGCTTCCAAGAGAGCCTTGCTGAGGGTTCTGGGGCCAAGGACACTATGATGGACGAGCATTTTTCTGCCATGTGAAAGACGAGGGAGGAGAGGGCAGGCACACCCATTTTCCTTCTCCTCTGGGTTCTGGCTGCATTATCAGAGGGATTTGAAGTTCATTTCTTCAAAGGAATTCAACAATGTGACACAGGATTAGACTGGCTCCGCTAAGAGATCTTTTCGGGTCCACTCCATTTATAGTTCAGGCCAGATATTAGCTGGGGAAAATATCTATTATCCATTTTAAGGACCAATCACACTGATTCTCTTCAATTTAGGCAATTATTCATCTCAGCCAGAGACATTTATTTAGGTACGGGGTTCACAGAAGGAAAAAACCATCCTTGCCCCACTGAAGTTTCCTTTTAGATTTGAGTTCCTCTAAAATTACTCTATCGAAGGGCTCTTCAGTGTCCACGTACTCCAACTACATGTCAGCAGTTATTAAGGGGCTGTGGATACAGCAGTGACTGAAAAAGACAAAGTTCTTGCTTACATAAAGCTTCCATTTTAGGGAGAAGAATAAATGAATAAATATATAGTGTAATGTCAGTGACACATGCTATAAAGAAAACAGAAGGTAATAGGAAGTGAGAGGCAGGTCAGGGAAGGTCTCTCTGGGCACTGGGAGCTCTTTAAGTTTGGCTTTGGTTCCTATATCCCATTCACATGTCCCCATCCTGTTTTTTGTGTATGTGTGTGTGTGTATTTAACTATCTTGAGTACTTTTTTACACTCTGGCCCCAAAAGATGCCCATCTTATATTTTCCCTGCCCCACAATTAGAGAATCAGCTAGCAAAAATATGTATACGTGTCTGTGTACATGTGCAACATATATTTTCATGCACATACACACACAGAGCAACGTCTATTTCCACGTCTCTTCTCATGTGTGTATATGTATTAAAGATCAAGAGTTGACATCAATAACTCCTATTCCAATTCAACATCTGAGTTCTTTATGGCTTTCCAAATTTCTGTCTCTGTAAATCCCTTGTCTGATAGTGAGAAAACTGACTTCCATGAATGCCAAAATTGACTTGTTTGCTCCACCCCCTCTACGATACCAATCTCCTGACCCCACTGCATCACGCAGCCGACGACTTCTGCGCCTCTTCCCTCCAAGGCCTCAGCGCTGCTGACTCCTTACTGGAAAGGGAAAGGAGGAGAGGGGCAGCTTGTTATTCTGAGAGCCATGTTTCAACAGAAGGGACTCCAGGCAGACCCACATGGCTATTGTGGGATGTAGTCTTGGGGACTTAAAACCAACGCAGACAATGTGTCTTTCCTAGGAAGGCTCTGAGGCAAATGTTAATTACAGTTTATATCTTAAGCCTCAAGTTTTCGCCTGTCAACCTGCCCTAAGACACTTTCACTTGCCAAGGCAGGTGCTGCTTCAGCGATATTGGGAAGTTTCCTTTGAAACAAAATATAATTCTCACTTGACTAAAGGCTCCTGAAGTCACTTCAGTGTGGGTAGAAGAATACCTTTCATCCCAGGCAGCATCCAAAATAGACACAACCTGCCCCACACTGACCTCTTTTTTTGTTTCACCAACTAGGCCCGATCTGCACTTTGACATCCCGATTAGGACCAGCTCTGCCATCCTCTTGTTATGCCTTCTCAGCTGCTCCCATCAGCTTGTTATGTCTTCTTAGCTGCAAGTGGCATTCTCTCCCTCCTCCTAGGAGTCCTGTTGGCCTTGACCATGAGAACAGCCCCTGTTGAGCCAGGCCTGACTTTCCTGCCTGGATGCTCTTCTCTGTCACCAAACCCACACCAGCCCTGTCTCTGAAGGGTGGGGCCTGGGACAGTCTACAATCACAAATGTGATTTAAAAGTCAAAAGTGAGCTTAGATGCATATATCTGGAGAAAAATGTAATTCAAAAAGACACTTGCACCCCAGTGTTCATAGCAGCACTATTTACAATAGCTAAGACATGGAAATAACCGAAATGCCCACTGACAGATGACTGGATAAAGAAGATGAGGTGTATATCTACAATGGAATACTACTCAGCCATAAAAAAGAATAAATTAATGCCATTTGCAACAACAAGATGGATTGACTTGGCGATAGTCATTCTAAGTGAAATAAGCCAGAAAGAGAAAGAAAAATACCATATGATATCACTCATATGTGGAATCTGAAGGAAAAAAAAAGACACAAATGAACTTATCTACAAAACAGAAACAGACTCACAGACATAGAGAACAAACTTACAGTTACCAGGGGTGAAAGGGGGTGGGAAGGGATAAATTGGAAATTTGAACATTGCCCCTCTTGGGGAGTGATGGAAATGTTAGCTATCTTGATTGTGGTGGTGGTTTCATGGGGGTATATATACATCTGCCAAAATTCATCGAAGTGTGCATCTGAAACATGCGCAGTTTACTGTGCAGGAATCATACCACAATGAAAATGTTTTAAAAAAATTTAAAGAAGAATAAAGTTGAACATGATTTTAGAAAAAAGAAAAACGTCAGCCTAGATGAAACAGCCATGGAAGTCTGTTCTCAAGAAAATCAGATCCTGGAGTCAGCAAATGAACATTTTTGTTTGAGTCCGTTTCACTTGAACTAATTAAGTTTTCCTTGGCTCACCACCCTTTGTTGAATTTTCTTAAGCTCTTCATGACTAATTGAAAACACAAACTTGTGCACTCTCTTCATCCATTACTTAATAGACCAGCATGTCAGCAAATAACTTATTAGCAGGGAGCTGGTGAAACATAGGGATGACTGACAATTGCTCAATGTTTAGAAAAAAAAACACATCACCAAATAGAGCATGTTGGGAAATAAGTACAGAGACTCGAAAGCCTTCACCTGCAATTCCAGGTCTTCACACACAGGAGATTAATATAAAAACGTGGACTGGGCGGGGGGAATCAGGACATTCGTTTTGTGTGGTATTTTCTAAGCACTGGAAAAGCCACCATTTCCCCATATTTTGACTTTTTAAATATGTCATCAGAGACAGAAATTAAATTTTTAAATTTGGGCCTGTCAAATCTGAATGATGAAAATAGCTGGCAAATTAGCTTAAAAATGTACAGTGCTGTTTGGCATTGTAAAGTTGAGATTTTACAAAGGGGATATGTGGAAAGGACTGGGTAAGGGGAAGTTACAAAAATAGCCCTTTTACATAGTATTTGCACATAACACACAAACGCACACACCTATCCTTCCTTATGCTTTAAATCACCTCTAGATTATTTATGATACCTAATACAATGTAAAGACTATGTAAATAGTTGCAGATATGATGCAAATGATATGTAAATAGTTGCCAGCATGGGGGAAATTCAAGTTTTGCTTTTTGGAACTTTCTGGAAATTTTATGTTGTTGTTATATTTTTGATCCAAGATGAGTTGTATCTGCAGATGCAGAAGCCAAGGATACAGAGGCTGGTTATATACTCCTAGGAACATAGACTTAGTTAAATGGCTATATCAGAATTTGCCTGGGGATCTGCTTTATTATGTAGGAAAAAAACTCACAAAGCTGGTGCTGATGAGAGAAAAAAAAAAGATAGCACTTTTAGGGAAGATTGAACTTTAGGGGTGAAAAAGCTGGCATATTTGTCGCGTGGCTGATTCTCCTCTAGCTGGCTCAAATACTGAGCATCACTGTGTGTGGGAATGGCCATGACAGGGGTAACTTTCCTTGTGGGACATGAGGAGGGCTTTACAGGTAGGATCTATACAGAGCCAGGGGACCCCTCTCCATCACTGTGCTTCTAGAACATTCAGTGATATCAGAAGTCTCTCCCATGAAAAGGACATTTATATGTCTGCATCATAATTTGTGTTTCTGGATGCTCCTGTTATCAGGACAGAGGAATACCTTAAACATGGAAAACTATCAAAATTGTAGATTACTGACTTCCCTGCCAGCAGTGAGAAAAAAACACCCACTAAAGTAGAATGGGGGTGCACTGGGCAGTACACAATTATCAAAAAGATGGGACTCACTCTGCTGAAACTGGAAGGATGGACAATAAAATATACTAAATATTTTAGAAAAAGAGCCAACTGTGGGCTCGTAGCCATGACGTGTGCTCTGAGACATGACGCAGGCTCAGGTAGATGACGCAGGCTTGCGGACATTTTTCGGGCTTGTGGACATGACGTGGGCTCTGGGACTTGATGCCAGCTTGGAGACATGACACGGGCTTGGGGAGATGATGTAGGCTTGGGAAGATGATGTTGGATTGAGGATATGTGGGCTTGGGTAGATGATGTGTGCCTGGAGACATGATGTGGCCTCGGGGACATAATGTGGGCTTGGAGAGATGTGGGATGGGGAGATGATGCGGGCTTGGGGAGGTGATGCGGGCTTGGGGAGGTGATGCGGGCTTGGGGAGATGCGGGCTCGGGGAGATGAATCAGGCTCAGGCACATAATGTGGGTTAGGAAGATGTGGGCTCCGGGAGATAAAGCAGGTCGGGGAGTTGTGGGCTCAGACAGATGTCTCAGACCAGGGGAGATGACGCGGTCTCGGGAAGACGACGTGGGCTTGCGGACAAGATGTGGGCTTGGGGACATAACGTGGGCTTGGGGAGACGTGGGCTTGCGGAGATGATGTGGGCTCGGGGAGATAATGTGGACTCAGGGACATGCTGTGGGATTTGGGAGATGACGTTTGCTTTCGGAGATGACGTATTCTTGGAGAGATAATGGGGACTTTGGAGATTATGTGTTCTTGTGGAGATGATGTGTGCTTGGGAGATGATGCCAGCTCGGGGAGATAATGAAGGCTCAGGAAGATGTCATGGGCTCAGGGAGATGATGTGGGCTCTGCGAGATGACACAGGCCTGCACAGATGAAGTGGCCTCCAGATATGATGCCGGCTCAGGGAGATGACACAGGCCTGCACAGATGAAGTGGCCTCCAGATATGATGCCGGCTCAGGGAGATGACATGGGCTCGGGGAGACAACAGGGGCTTGCAGAAATGATGTAGGCTTTGGGAGATGACATGGGCTTGGGGAGATGATGCGGGCTTGGGGAGATGATGCTGGATTGGGGAGATGTGGGCTCAGGTTGAAAGAATCACAAGTACCAAGGGGTTGAGGTGGAGACATTCTTGATATTGTCCAGGGAAGCAATGAAGCAGTTGTGTTAGGGGAGAACAAATGGGGTTGGGAGTGGCGTAAGACGAGTTAAGAAGGGTAGTGGTGGTGCAGATGGTGTAGGACTTGCAAGCCAAGATCGACCAAAAACACTGACATTTTACAGCTATAATTGTAGGAGCTAGTAACTCTCCTGAACACAGTGCTACGAAAAGTTATACATAAAACTTTGTGTTACCTTTTTCCCATGCTGAAATCTACTTAATTATTATAATTGTTAATGTATGTAAAAATAAAACATAGAAAAAAATCCCAAGAGATTTATAGAGGAAATATATATTCAACTATACTGTTGAAGGTAAGGTTCAGTTCTGAAATTCTTAACAGGGTATCTTGTCTGCTTCTCTAGTGAAGGAAAGAAAAGTATTTTCTGGATCTTCACGTTTCAAATTGCTTGACAACAATCCTACTGGAATACAATAAATCTCTCTCAGAAATAAACAGGATGGGGGCTTCTGATCGAGACAGCTGCCCCCCAGGTGCTCCTGGCCATCTGAGTACATTATGGTCCCAAGTGACTATAAGGTGTGGTCTCCCTCTCCAGGTGTTGTGTGAGTCCAGCAGGCATTTGTTCTTTGCTTTTACTGGGTTCTCTCAGGGTAACTGGGCAAAATCACTTGAAAGTATTTGTTTATTTTGAGCCATGAACATAAAATGCAAGGGTACAGTTCGTTAAAGAAAAAAAAAAAAGTGTTTATTTAGGCCATCCACTAGGATCATAATAAATAATGCAATATACTGGTGTAATAACAGATGTTCTCATGCATTTATCACATTTATAAATATACAAGAAAGCTGGCTTACAGGGCTGTTGGGACAAATTTGGAAAAGTGTATTTGGCAATACAGTAAAAGTTAACAGTGTTAAGACTATCAAACGGATTCTCTTTCCTATCACTTTTTTAAAATACATCCTCTAAATATCTGTGAATAAATGGTAATGTTCCCTTATTGTTTCTAATTTTTATAAACATGCCAGAGCTAGGCCAGTTGTCAAAGATCCAGGCTGATGATTTGTTACCAATATTTCTAATGGAAACCAGATTTTAGAAAAGAAATAACAAAGAAAAAGTCTGCATTTCAGCGTGGAGGCTAATATTGCATGCCAGAATCATTTAAACAATAGACTGTGCCTGAATGAAATAAAACCCCAAAGTAGTTTATAAATAGTAACTTTGATACTCAATATAAAAATGCTATAGTAATATAATGTTTGTAACTTGATAAATGACAATTATTTGACTGCAACAGTGATGAACATTGATTACAGCTTAGTTTTGCTAATAAATTTCACATAGAATTTAAATAGGGTAACCTTTGACATAAAGCTTTAAAACAAATAATTTAAACATATCTTAAACACTGAAAATGTGTTTTTTTAATTGTTATTTACAGTTAGTCAGTGATACCAGTGTATAACTTAATTGAGCCAATCGCCAGTCTTACATCCCTCTTTCAACATCTGCTATTACAATCTTCCTTATAAATACTCAGGCAAATCAGTTTAGTGAAGGAGAGCGGTCTGTGGTCCAGAGTAATTCGATGTATGGCCATTTGGTTTGGAGACAGCGTTTAATAGGTGTGTCATCTGTTTGTAGCATGGAATCTTCAAAACCCATAATAACTGCAGTTCCTTCCACATACATTACCTGTTGAACAAAATAAAGCCACCAAGGTCAGTCAGTATTCTCAGCACAGCCTTAGGAAAGATACAGAACGTTCACAGGCTGCCAAAGAAGGCACTGTGTGTCATTTCACATGGAGCTTTAGATCTAATTTTATTTTGATAGAAATTATAAGCAAGAATATCTGCTTAATGATTAGTGTGAAAATAAACCTGGAAACAGGATGGTGAAACAGTTTTAACTACTAGCTGACCAGCTGATTTTTAGATTTTAAGATCATGATTAAAAAAGCAAACAAACAAAAACTTAGTATGTGAATCCCATAGAAGATACTGTTTCTGATAAAAGAAAAATCATTCTCCAAATAATACATACCACTTGGAATAAATTTTAAATTTTATTTATATAACATTTATGTAGTTCCTACTGCTCTAATATTGAGGCACTCAGTCAGTCATGCTGCCTCATGAGATAAAAAAGCTGTAACAGAAACAGACATATATATATCCTGAGAAGGACTTTATTTTCTACTTTCAACTTAGGTGTTGAATTTTCAGAGCTGGAAGCAAATTGGATGTTTGTCAACGAAATTTTCTCTTATTGTATTAGAATGTACTTTGCTCTGCAGGAAAAATCATACAGAAAAAGAATTAAAGGATATAAGGACAGAAACAAAAATCAAAGAGTAGAAAAAGGCTGACAGATAAAACCATCTGGGTAACTTTGTATGCAGCAGCAATGATCATTTAAAAGATACACTAGCAGTTAGATAACCAGAAAAAAGGTTTATTTTGATTTCTTTAATTTATAATAAAAACTTTTAGAAGTTATCTATGAAGTAACATACAAACTAAAACCCCAAGTCATGATAAGTGCTCACTGTATACATTAAAGCAGTCAAGCAGTAATTTCCTTTTGTACCAAGAGAAATTCTAATTGAGTAATTTAAAAAGAAGAGCTACAGACTGCCTTCATCCAAAGGATGTATAATGATTTTTACACACTCAGTGACTGATACACATGATTGTAATTATGTTTTTCTAAGATAAAAGCTATAAAGTATTTGATCAAGGAGCCGAAAGAAGAAACTTTATTAGCTGTAATCTGGAGTCTCCTTAAAAACATACTAAATATAGGAATAGAGTATTTTCTATTACTAGGGGAGGTAATTTGGTTTCATAAACGACTCCTTTTTTAGGAAACTCTGAAGACATAATTTACTGTGAAATACTTTATTTTTTTTTTGCCTCTTTATTTTGCTTAATACATTAGTTTCTTTCTAGTTTTGATGGAATCAATTTACTTTTAAAACTACAAGTCATGCTTTTCAACTCTCCAAAGCAAACTTCTCTGAGAAATTGTCCAGGAAGAACATAACTCAAGTTATCACAATTCAAGTAAGACAGGACCTCTTTTGCACAAAGAACGTCGTTTGTCCATGGTGTTAGAACAGGCTGGCTTGGGTGGAAGGCCATTGACCCTCCTACCTCTGGCTTCAGCCGTGCCGCCTGGTGGACCACGGTCCCTCCCACAAGGCCAGCTCTTGCGTTTTGTCCGTTTCCTCAGATATTTTTAATAGTCCCTTACTGTGCAGTCTACCGTGCTCCTAGCTCCTGAGCAGCTTTATAACATCAGACTTCTGCACCTCAATGGCATCCATGCTTTGGTTTATTGTTCTTGCACACTACTGTCACGTCAGTAGTTCATCTTTGGCTTCTGATCTTTTTTGTTAGTATGTCAGACGCTTGTCATGGGCATGACTTGAAGACTTACTATACACAGGCAACATGGTCAAGCAGACCAAAGACAGGACTGGGAACCAGGAACTCCGTTCCAATCCCTGCTCTGCCAGTGACCTGCTGTGTGACCCTGGGTGAGTCACTTACTCTCCCTGTCTCAGATGCTTCATCTGTAAAATACGGATAATATGTGGTTCACCTACCTTGCAGGGATTGTGTAGGCAAGTAACTAATTAGTGACTATAAAGGACTTTCTATTACAAAGCTATGTAAAACTTCAAAGTCTAGATGAAGCACTCATTTACACATATTAGGACAGAGCATACAAGTTTTCTTATTATTTATATTTTTTGCTATAAATATCAATAAATTATTTTCCTATGAAAAGATCTTTGTACCTAATTTAATAAAAGTTCTAATTCATGTTATGAATATAGAAGTAAATTTTAGTTGCAGGCTCAGGTTCTCTCTAAAATTATGTATCTAATGTACATTATGATCTATTCTCTGGAGCCATCCTCAATTTAGATACTTATAAAACCAGCATGGGTATTTCACATTAAAAAGGCATATAAGGCCTTATTCCTTCTAACATTAGCTATATCTACTTGACTGGCACTGGGATAAATGCAAACATAGTAGGCAGATCTTACATGTAGACAAAGCTCACTAATCAAAGCTGGTGAACTGGTGAGGCCAAACTTTTGACTTAAACCAGGTGAGTCCACCTGGAAGTGAAGCACTGAGGTGCCTCTGTCAGTGACTCAGGAGGGAATGCAGCAAAGCACAGTGGGTGAGCCGCAGGCTCGGAGGGAGACGTCCTTGGGTTCAGACCCAGCTCTGCCATTTCCTGGCTGCCTGACACTGGCAAGTTGCTTCTCTCTCTGTGCCTCAGTTTCCCCCACTGTAAGACAGGGGTATACAGGCAATACTTACTTCTTGGGGTGGTGTGAAACTTCAGATCAAAAAAGTGCTTAAGACACTTCCAAGTAAATGCTCACTATCCATTATGGTATTAATTTAAACCCTTTAAAAATATTTTTCTAAATCAAAAATCTCACTATCCCCTTCTCCATTTAAATGGATCAGTAACTCTCAGTGGACTAACCTTGATTTAGTAATAGCTACACACTCAAGGGTAACAACACGTGTATAGATACAGTTATCTGTCACAGTGAAACTGCGGCTCCAAAATTCCAATAAAGACCCACTAAGTCCAGTTCTAAAATATGCTGTGATGGTAAAGAGACTCGTTCCTTAGGTAGCAATTTTTTGGGCATCTAACATTGTTATATATTATTCTACCCACCCAGGTGAAGACAAATTAACATGTGAGTTTCATACCTTTTCGTTGTAATTTGATTGCTTCAATCCATTGTAGTGGTAGACAGTAAAAGACTCTGGACCACTGGAACCCTATTATAAATAAAGTACAATTAAAACTTTTAAATCTTTGTATCAGGCAATTTCTAATTAGTGACTGAAAATAAAACGGAAGTTTCTTAAATCCGTATCCTTAAAGGAATCATTTGATGGAGCAAGAAACTTACACTTATTTGGTTAAATACCATAAAGCCTGAAAGCTGAAATAGTTGTTTCTGGAAACGAGAGCAGAAACTGGGCAAGTGGTGATTTTTTTTTTTTTTTAATTATAAGCTCTTCTAAAGTAGAATTTACATTTCTAAATATGTGCATCCATTAATGTAATTTTTTTAAAAAGGGCAAGTTTCTAAAATACAGAAATATTCCCTATAATGTATCTCTGCTTTTTTTCTGTTGTAAATAACGTGTTCCTCTCAATAAATCCAGAAGAGCAGTAATACCACCGTCACTAAGATTACAAACACACATGCACCAATACTTCCACTTTGGTCCACACTACAGAATTAGGGGTTTCTACCCCCCAAAATACCTTTCAAATCTTGTCAACTTTAATAGTGAAAAGAGCACTGAAACAGACACCTGTGCTTTCAGTGCTTAGAGAATTAAGTAACTTTCAATGGAGGAAGGAAATGGAATAAATCACTATTATACTAACTTCCAGAGAAACTGATCATGTCAGCCCCACTGTTCTAACTTCGGTTCTCGGTTAGCTAAAGTTCACATTCACCTCTCGTGAACTTGTATTCAAGGCCATTAAGCAGTCAGGTCCCCCACTGCAGGTGCCTGGCCCCCAGCGACTCCCCTCAGGCCCTGTGGCTGAGTCTCCATGTGCCCATCCCCCTGAAGGGTCTTCCTGGTCATACTCGAATGACAAAAGTTGGGCCAGCATCCCCATTTGGAATTTTTTCCAACTGGAACTAAGAGAAAAGAGCTGCTGGCAACTGTGGCATCAGCTTCCCAGAGAAAGAGGGGCTGAGAGAAGTAGCTAATTTACAGATAGAAGGGATTGGGTGAGGGTGCAGGTGGAGAGACAGCCCCAGTCCTGGAGGCTCCTGGTGCCACCTTCAGGGAGCTGCACTTCCACCCTTCAGCTGCTCTGAGCTTACTCCTTCCAATTCCCATCTTTTCCCTCTCAAGGAAGTCAGTCCAGGCTGGGATTTGTAGCCAAGAATCCTAAAACACAAGACCGTTTAACACACCCTTCCAGTCTTATCTCTAACCGCTTACCCGTCTGAAGTCTCTGATAGATACAAGTGTATTACTCATCTCTTGAAAAGACCTTTTGCTGTTGGCTCTTTGCACGTTTGTGATTTTTTAAAACTCCTTTTTCGAGCTCTGGTTCAAATCTTACTTTGTAAAGTTCTCCTTAAACACACTAGTTGGGTTCTTTATTACTTTGGGAACTTTGTAACAACGTCTCAATAATTAATTTGTGAATCATATACTACTTTGTATTATCTCTTCAGTTGTTATTCTGAAAGACTGTTTAACATCTTTAACTGTTTTTAACTTTTCATGACTTGTATTCCCAGCTAAAATCTAAGCTCTCTTAAAATTTTTTGTATCCCACCCAAAATGCTTCACAAAAGAACAGAAAAATCAAGTCACTTTAATTGTATACAGAAGTCAGTGCAATTAGTTACTGAGATAAATACTCTGGCTATTGATTTTCAGGGTTAATGTACTTTAACTTACAAAATAAATATTTTACTGTAATCAATTTATATCTCCAGTACTAGTCACTAACAACTGGAACAAAATAAGTATCAACCAAAGGCAGTGTAATGTGGTGGTTAGGTAACCTACGCTGGATCCTGGTTCAGCCATGTGCTAGCTGAATGTCGTCCTAAATTCTCTAGTCCTCGGTTTCCTCATTGGCAAAATGGGGGGAAAAATAATACCTAACTGGTAAGGCCCGTAGTGCCTGGTGCACTGAACGTGCTTAATAAATGGTAGCTGCTCCTGCTATTCTTATTATAAGCAAATTGCCTTGAAATACTTTATCAGTATTCCCACTTCTGTTTCCCCCCGAATCTGCATCTACCTCATGGCAGAGAAATGCTGCCGTGTAGCACCTACATTAAGCGTTTGTAAAGATTACTAAAGTAGATAAATACTTTCCTGGCTGTCCTGACCGCATTTTTGCAACTTTACCTCATTGATTACTGGCTGATTAAATGTTAACTGAGTGTCACTATACTGACCTGTCAGGTACACAACAATACATGAACAATGGCCAAAACGAGTGATAAAGTCAGTTCACGTTTGACTATGGAGAAGGAGGACATTGGTGCTGTGGGCTGTGATCGGAAAAGATCTGTGACACAGGGAGGTCTGAGCTCGCACTGGACGTGAACAGATGGGAATGTGACAGGTCTTCCTCTGAAGCAGTGGGCCTCAAACTTTGGTACCATCCGATGCCCCCGGGGGGCTGGTATGTACAGACTGTGGGCTCTACTCCCAGAGCTTCTGAACTAGGGCTGCGGAGTCACCTGAGAATTTGCATTTCTAATAAGTTCTTGGAGACCACATTTGGAGAACCCACTGCTCTAAAGGGAACCAAGAGCAAGCTCAGATGCAGAGTCTGTTTAGATGAAGGGGAGGAAAAAAACAAACAGTAAGAGATGAACTTGGAGAGAATAAACAGAATAACCAAATAAGAACAGTCTGTTATCTGAGAAGGGGACTAGAATTCCCTTTAATTACCTCAAGGAATATTACAATGAAAAAATTAATTTCTTGAACTAATAAGTTCATAGAATAATTATAAGCAACATCATAGAATTAACTAAATGTAAGATAAATATACATATATATTTCCAAAAGAGTTGGTAACTATCTCACTTTGTTTACATTTCCCAAGAACTTTTCAAAATATCCCCCAAAAGTTTGTATCACTAAATTAAAAATGATAGCATTACATGTAATGCTATATAATTTATTAAACATGAATTAAGATATCTAAAACACAGTACTAGATTCCAAAAAAGAACTTTCCAAAAACCCTAGTAGTTGAAGTATGAGGGCCTTACAATCCAATGGAGTCTTCCTAATAATGTGAGGAGAAAGAAAAACTTTTTCATGAAGCATTTAATAAAAATTGAAGACGGCTAACAGCTATATTGTGCTCTCCTTACTTTTTGAATTTTACCGCACTGTCTTTACTCACAATAACCACAACAGATAGATACAGGTTTAGAAAACAAGGATTTCTTTTTCTTTTTTAATTACCAAGATTGAACGCCTCTGATTTAAACTGGTAATTATATCTTGCAATTTAATAATTTTATCTTAATATGGTCCCTCCATCATTTTGTTACACTTTTTCTACTTTTATAACAGAGGTAGAATATAAACTGGCATTTCTATTAAAACAACGAACTTTAGACCATGTTGGTATCTGATGAAATGGTCACAATATAACTGGCTAAATAATTTGGCTGAGTGGTAAAACCCTTCCCTTAGATAGGAAGAAAAGACCAATGGAGGCTGCAGAATTAGCTTGTCAGTGATGCAGACATAACTCAAGAGTACAGAGACCAACCGGCAAAGATTCTTTTCACTGAGCTCCTGTCACAGCCAGTGGCAGACATGCCCCAACACGAAACAGCACAGCGCCACCCGAAGGTTTCCCTTTACTCAAGTAGAGTTCTCCTGGCACTTAGGAGCACTCACAGGAGTTCACATTACACACAGGCTCCTTTACCTTCTTGCCTTGTGTTTAGAAATTTCTAAAGATACACACCAACCTATTAATGGCAGTCACCCAAGAGAAGGAAAACGGGTGGGAGTGGATAAAGGGAATCCTTCTCTTTTTACTCCACATACTTCTGAAATTTATCCTTCTTTCAGAAAAACAGTATCAATGTGTCTATATTGGTGTATTTATTTTCTTCCACCACCCCAGTCCCCCAAAGTTTTGCATTACTGTATTAGAACACACATACCCTGCATCCTCTCTGCCCAGGAAAGCATTTACATAATAATAGTGCTTTCTTATTCTTATATCTGCATGGTAGAACATTTTAAAAAACTAGTAGAAAAAAATGCTGAAACAATTATAATACAATCTTCTCAACAGAACAAAACAATAAATATATTCAGCTATATTACCTGATCAGGAAAAAATTCTTGAAGAAATGGACCCAATAATATGATTCCTAATCCTTCTGGATCTAATTTATTCTTCATGAGATTTATACTAGAGGGGGAGAAAAAAGAAACAGTAGATACCAAAGGGAAAAAAAAGCAGCTTATTTTTCTCCTTTCATGATTAAATTACTAGTACTGCAACATATTTGACTGCAAAAAATCCTAAGAGCTGTTCTTTTTAGACCCTTTGTGACAAATACACAGGAATGACATCTAATTTGCCAAAACTTGGTTATTTTTAAACCAGAGTAATGTGTTACTATTTAGAATTTAAATTATGATGATGACTTTGGAATATTGTTCCTTATTAGGTAAAGTAACTTTAAAAACCCAGGCTTACAAACACTGGCTTATACCCTCCCAAAGGCATATTTTCTTTGCTTCATAGTATGCCTGAATTTGACTATCAAATGAGGCATTTAACTTAAAAAAAAAAAAAAAGTTTAAGTCCAAGGAGAAAAGCAGTGTCAAAGGCAGCGGTACACCAGATAATCAAAAACATCTCCTAAAAAGCTAGCTTTCAAGAACCAAGTGGGGTGGAGGCTTAAAATTCTTAGTGCAAACTGAAGAGGTAAGATATTGTAAAAGAGCTAAAGTGTGGTGAATTTCAGTAAGTGGTGTGGACTGTCTTGTCTCAGGCGCAGCCTGAAGTGAGCTGTGCTTTTGCACAGCCCTTGCCATGCATGAGGTGTAGCCAAGGCTGCTGAAAGGTGTTATGTGTGACTTAGAGAAGGCAGAAAGTGGACTGTGGTTGGAAGAGTTTCAAAAATAAAAATGGTCTTTTCAGAAAATTCTGATTCTCTGTGTTATCTCCCAAACTATAAATGTTAGGTTAAATAGACCTTATTAGACAGTTGACCCTTGAAGAATGGGGCTGTCTGAACCGCAGGGTCCACCTATACATGGATTTTTTTTCCCCCAACAAATACATGTATGTACCATAAATATATTTTCTCTTCCTTTTGATTTTTCGAGCAACATTTTGTTTTATCTTACTTTAAGAACAGAATATATAATGTATATAACATACAAAATATGTGTTAATCGGTAGGCTTCCAGTCAACAATAGGCTACTAGCAGTTAAGTTTTGGGGAGTCAAAAGTTATATGCAGATCTTGGTCTGCACACAGGTCGGTGACCCAGCCCTTGAGCTGTTCAAGGGTCAACTGCACAACATGCAGAGGATATGACATTTTAATGGGTCTGAGTAATGACAGGAGGTTATGGCATGAAGCAAATGAAAGCAAGATTATATTATTATATTTAATATATTTACTTATCCTTACTATGGCCTGGTTATTATAATGTGATTAGACCAAAGGACCACGTGAATAACTCAGTCCAATCTTTCAGCTACTTCTAGAAAAACAATTTACTAGCTCAACTTGTGATTATAATTCAAGGTATGTTATGAATTCTGATGAAACAAGGAAAATTAAGTAGATGATGTATAACCATCTAAGAATCTGGGGAAAAAAACCAAATAAACCTAACTTTTCTTTTTTCCTCCTTCCTATCTTAAGAATTATTAGTAATCAAAATTACCTAAGTTCAACTCCCTTTTGCAAATTAGAACAAGGTAAACAAAAGATGGTCTCCACTTGGAATCAGCTGAGAGGAAATATGGTAGTTACAGTTACACCATTTATTGGAATAGTTCAACTGTCTCTGAATTTCTCCTCTTTAAGTTGGAATCAACAATTATGTCTACTAAGAAAGAATAACATCACAGCGCCATGTAGTGAGAGCAAGACACATTAATTCAATGATTAGTTTGCAAATGTTTATATGTATTTTACACTTTCAAAGAAAATACAAACTGTTTAAAAACAGGATAGCATCAAGTTCTAAGAACTATGTGTACCAATATGTTTTATGTTGCTTTTGCTGAATCCTTTTCTTAAATGTTTGTAAGCTAACGTTTGTTTATTGTGAGATACACTTTCAGAAGAAAAAAAATAATTAAACCAGGCAGAAAAAGGAAAGTTAGTGTAGCTCATAGGTGATTTTTAATTTTCATATGTATTAATATGACGTATCCACTTAACCCGAGAGATATTTTCCCATGGATAATGAAGATCCCAAATTTATGGAAGAAGTTGTAGATGTAACAATGTACAGAATATAACAGAATGAAGACAATGACAGGATATTAATGTTAGGCAAAACTGAAAACTATATTCTGAAATATAGTGGGGCCAAAGGATTCGGGTATTTAAAATATTCGTCTTTACTTAAGACTGAAAGTCAGAGGCCTGCTGGTTACTTAAGCAGGAAGCCTAACGGTAGAGACAGTCTACAAAACTGTCACTACTTTCACTAAAGGTACTATACAGACAGGCACAGAATTTCAAAATACAGGTTTCACAGTGAGAAAAAACATTTTAATATAGAAAAAGGCACTTATATTCTTAGCACCCTTTTTTAAAAGCAGGACTTCAGTGCAGAGTGGGAAAGGAAGCTCATTTTAAATAGGTCAAGTCTGTACTAAAATATTGATTAGTCTGATTGCTTGCTTCCGAAATCTTTGCTTAATATGAAGTGCTACACTTCATTTATGCAGTTTAGATTTTAAAAAAAGAGGCGGTAATGTGCAGATAATGTCACACATTCAACGGAATCAGAGTCGGTTAACTAACAATTCTTAGGTAGCTTACTATTCAGGATCTGAAACAAGGTCCAACGCTTTCATCACATCTTCTAGAAGTGAATCAGGTATAAATCCATTATCTGGAAAAAAAAATAAGAGAAAACAATCTGGATTAAGTTTACTTTAAGAAATTCTATTATTGCTGATTAGACTTCAGTGAAAACTCACTTAAGAGGGACACAGAGAGTTAAGGAACAGCATTTAACGTTTATTTTGGGCACAATGTCTATTATTATTAGGCACTCTTTTCTATTAGCTTTCTTGGGCACACAGGCAAAGACTTATTTTCAAAGGTTAGTTTCTAATACAAAAATTAACCATATGACTTCTACCTGAGAACTCCAAGAAAACCTTAAAGACAAATTCCTTCTTAAACAGGCTTACAAATTTAAACGATAAAGGTTTCTTTCTACTTAAATTTATAACAATTATTTATCAAATAGGTATATTTTTCAGTAAACAATGCAAACCTTTAAATTCCCTTTAAGAAATCCAATTAAAATAATCCTTTACCAACACATTCCTTTTGTTACAAAGTTATTTAACTTTCTGCAAGAATGTTCATGACCCCCTGTTATTTAGCTCTCCAACAATGTAAGATCAAGAAAAGATATCCCTTGACTTAAAATCAACAGACTTAATTTAAGTAAAAGCCACAGATTTAACAGGGGAAGAAGATTCAAAGTTGGAATACAAGAAGAGTAGAATCAAATGCTGATGAAAGACTAGTTTATGGAAAATATTCTTTTTCTTGGGCTCGATGAAGAAATAGCATTGCTAAATGGCTCAAACTCAAATGATGCAATAGAACATGACACACAAAAAAGCTTGTAGGGCAGCTGGAAATCACAGTACTTTAAAACAAGCAAGTTGTATATTTCCTTACATGTACAATGCCTGTGTTCCTCCACCATTTTAATTCATTCCTGAAGACTGTCTCAGCTTTAAATGAACTTCCAACACAGTATCCTTTTCAAGGATTAGGATTAAAAAAAAAAAAAAATCTTGTCCTGGAGAACAAGATGTCCAAAAGTCTTGCTTTAATCATCAGGCTACAGTGAAAAGTGTAGTTGCTCTTTTCACACACAGTGTATACTCTGTCTCTACCAGAGAGGAAATAAAGAAGATAATGATTTTTAAAAAGTCTTTTCTTAAACCTCACAAGCACTTGCTTACCATGTGAAGACAGACTAGCTTTGACTAAAAGGCTAACTAAAAATTAGCCTAAATACAATTTTATAAAGTGAAGGTTTAGAATAAATTGTCAATTTACCAATACTTAAGATACAGAGAATGAAGAACTTGTTTGAAGGTACCTGTGAAAATATTCAACCTTTGTAAGCCTAACTCTAATGACTTTGAAAGGTAGGAAAAAATTACTCATTTTGCCTAGAGTCAGGTCACAGCTAAAAGCGTAGCATCTTCAAATGTAAAACAGGCTTTATCTGTCACTAGCAGATGGGAACAGTTATCTGGATAGTTTCTGTATTTACGGGCTATCATGTGTGTCCACTTGACAGAAGCAGTGTGTAGTACAATATTCTTCAGGAGCACTGAATGGCAGGCAGCCCTGTCTCTTCTTACTGTAACCCAAGACCCAGCTCCCATCCTCAGAAAGAGCTAACTGGCTGTACAAAGACACAAACAACTAGGAAGACAACAAAATGACCTCCTTAAACGTGATTAGCCTCCAGCTTAAACATTCCAACACATTTTTAAGGGACCGATGAGACTTACAACTTGTAAACAGAGACATTCTGGAGTACAACAATGATGACACCAAGCCAATGACTCTGCTTTTTGTAGACAGTATTTTATAACTGGAGATTGCAGCATAAAAATTTTTTTCAATACCTCAAAGACTTTTTAATACACCCAAGATTAGAAGAGGAGATTTGGAATCGCTTATCTTTTTAAAATATTTATTTTGAAGTTACTTTATTCTTCAATAATCATACCTATCAAGATAAATTCTTTAGAAAAAGAACAGAAATCTTAAGTCTAAGCAGATGAAATTCAATTGGTTCCTTAGAGAAAATGGAAACAGAGACACAATGATAAGGGGGCCTCAATACCAACAGCAGAAGAAATCTGAGCTTACAGTTTGTTCACTACTCAAGCAGACCTGAGAAGCACTAAAAGAAAAAGCAGCACTAGGATGCACTGGTAATTTAACCACATGGATATAAAATGGCCTTCTACAAGCTTAAACTCAGAAGAACAGGGAAAATGAAGTGGGGAGGAAAAGAGGCAGTTATGATGGTGTAAGCACCTACTGTGTACATGTTCAAATTCAGTTAAACTATGTTTTAAGACATTTGAAAAGGAGGAAAGAAGCTGTTCATTTAAAAATTTAAAAGGAGGTTTTTGGTTGGTTGTTTTGTTTAATTATTATTATTTTTTAAAGTTTGTGAGGAGATGGGGGCTGAATATTTGGGACCATAACGTTTACAAACCCCTGTAGGTGAGGAGTCATGTTTCTTAGGAATAGAAGAGAAAAATGACATCTAGTTAAGGAGAATTTAATGCTGTTGGTTTTAGTCAAGTAAGAGTTAAATTATTTTTACTAAATGCTGTATCATGCTGTACCTAACTAATTATTATTAGTGCTTTAATAACATATACATACAATTTAATGTAACTCTTAGTGAAAAATGTGTGACTTCTGCTCATTGGCAGTTAAGGCATTTTTGTAGTTGCACTGTCCTCGGTCTCTCTGCCAGTTTGCCATCTGGCTCCCTGCAGATGGGGGCTCCTGGATGGCAGAGATTCCATAACCCTGGGGCCCAGCACAATGCTTCACACAAGTAGCCACTCAGTAACATTTGCTACATTTAATGATACAAGCGAATGCTAATTTCAAGGCACACAAACTGCTCATTCAGGCCCCACGGTTCAACCAAAACCAGCTTTGTGAACTGTACATAGGAAGTTCAGAGAGAAATGAGCAGTTAATATATGGCCTGTCCTACAGAACCACTTTAGTTGTGTGATGGAAAAGTTGCAAAACAAACAAAACACAGTGCAGGATGTTGAAAAACAATGGCTGGGGCAGCATGAAAGACAATGTTAACAATGGTAGAGCAAGGTGGATGGCAGTGACAGAAGGGAGGAAGCAAGGGTAGAGAGAAGAAAATGTCATTTTAAATGACAATTAAACAAAAGGCAATTTCTAGATCATGTCTAAGGATCGGTGTATACTAATCTACAAGTAAAATTATTCTTAAAGATTAAAAAAAAGTACCACACTGAAATCATTCAGACAAAATATGCTGTCAATATATTTTAGGAACCTAAAAACAAAACAAAACAAGACAAAAAAACAAACAAAAAAAACAAGGGCTCTTTTTAAATCAAAGAATATATATCCCTTGCCCAAATGGTTGATGAATTCTACACAGGGTGGGGTGAAGAAAGAGAGAGAATAAGAAGGAAGAAAACAAAACAAACCCCATTATGTGTAATGCAAAAAAATTCAATTACCATCTATATAGAATTCAGTTCTTTGGAGATTCCTGAATAAGCTCTATGCCCCACAGTTTTGGATCTTTCTTCTTTTTAAAACAAAACAATATAGTCAATTTATTGAGTACGTGAATAATGATGTAAAGTAGATATAAAGTCCATTTTACAGCTGAGAAAACTGAGATTAGGAACTTGCCCAACATCAAAAAGCTAATGAGTAACAGAGGTGGGATTTAAATCCGGGTTCTCTGATATCCACTGGGATGCTGACACCTGGAGGTACTCCAAAACTCCTCTCTTGTCCAGTATCTTTGATCACATTGATCAGTTGATCTCCATCCCTACTCTTTTATGGTTATTTTTTTAAATTCCTGTACAACATGTAACTGAATACAAACCAAAGACCCAAACAATCCCCACTCCCCCCAAAAATGTAAAAGACAAAATGAAACAAAACACACACACACAGAAACAGCTCCCAGCCCCCACACCAAGTCCCCAGGAAACAAAACATGGACTTTCTAAAGACCATATCTAACACACTTTACATGGCTCCAGCATCTGATTCTCTTTAGGATATAAGCACACATACTAGGGTTTATTTTCATTTCTGAATTTGGAATTACTTATTAAAGTGAACCTAGTAATTAGAGGTGATATGTCCAGGTCCTGCTGAAATCAAAATTTTAGAAGTATTACAAAAGAAACTAACAGCTAAAAATGTATTTTGAACTTGTTTTATATGTGTACTTGGCATCAAAATAATTATTGAGCTCCCAAGATCCTAAAGACTCTAAAATGGAGATTACTCCAACTGCTCAATGAGAATGATAGTCAATATCATATCCTTATTCTAATAAATTAAAAATAATTCAAAGACAAAGAGGTTAAAAAATACATCTTTATCACTTCAGCCTTCTAAACAGACATTTGTAGTAGAGAGAAAGGGAAAGATTGCTTGATTTCCTGGAAGAACAGCTAGAATGTGGTCTCAGTTCTTACAACTAGGTATGTAGCTCTGAAGAAGTGACTTAAACTGTCATAGGACTGGTTTTCTTAGGAATAAAATCATGATGGTAGTTCCTTGCCCATCTCCTAGGTTTATGGTAAGGTTTTAATGAGACCATGGAGGTAAACTGATTTATAAATTATAATGTTTCATGCAAAGGCCAGACAATATCATTATTTTTTTTTAGACAGGTCTCAAGTAATAAATCAGCTTTATGTTCCAAAAGACCATTAACATATCAACTATTTACAACACTGAAAAGGCAGTCTCACAGAAGCAATGCAATAAATGGTGATTAGTCTGCAAATACTTTCAATTCATAATATGCCTAAAGCATGGTGCTAACAATGTATGGGTCTAGGCAACAGGTTTAGGTACAGGTCTACCCAACTGTCAGACACATGGGTAGAACCCAGGAGCAGGAGCAAGGGTGAGGTGGGGAGAGTGAGACAGATACACAAATACTCAGGGATACCAGAATTTTAATTCTCTTTTCTTTAGCTTCCTTGTAGGTCAGTTTTTCTACAAATATTCTGAAGAGGGTGACAAAGGGCACCCGTCCCCACACCAGCCTCTGCTAAATGGAAATGCAAATCAAAACCACAAGGCATCACCTCACACTTACTACAGTGGCTATTATTAGAAAGATAAGAAACAGCAAGTACTGGCGAGGACGGGGAGAAAAGGAAACCCTTGTGAACTGCTGGTGGGAATGTAAATTGGTACAGCCACTGTGGAGAACAGTATGAAGGTACCTCAGAAAATCAGAAACAGAACTACCATATCATCCAGCAATTTCACTTTTTGGGTATTTATCTGAAGGGAAAAAACAAACAAACAAAAAACAAGAACACACACCTGGAAAGGAATATGCACCTCCATGTTCACTGCAACCCTGTTTACAATAGCCAAGATATGGAAACAACCTAAATGCCCATCAATGGATGAATGGATAAAGAAAATTTGGTATATATACTAAATGGAGTATTATTCAGCCATTAAAAGGGAAGGAAATCTTGCTCTTTGCCTCAACATGGATGGAACTTGACGGTATTATCCTAAGTGAAGTAAATCAGACAGAGGAAGACAAATGCCGCCTGATCTCACTTATACGTGGAATCAAAACAAAACTGAGCTCATAGATAGAGAACAGACTGGTGGTTGCTAGAGGCAAGGGGTGGGGAGGTAGGTGAAATGGGTAAAAGGTGTCAGAGGTACAAACTTTCAGTTGTAAAATAAGTCATGGGGATGGAATGTACAGCATGTTGATTATAGTTAATAATACTGTATTGCTTATTTAAAAGTCATTAACAGAATAAATCTTAAAAATTCTCATCACACTCAAAGAATGTGTAACTATGTATGGTGGTTAATGCCAACTAGGCTTACTGTGGTGATCATTTTGCCATACATACAAATATCATTATGTTGTGCACATGAAACTAATATAATGTTAAACATCAGTTATACCTTAAAAAAACAAAAACAATCCTGTAGTGGTGGTGTGTAAATCACTTTGAACTCTAGCAAAAGACAAAGGGTTAAAAATAACTATATCTACAATAATATGTTAAGATACACAATATAGGGAGATGTATATTGGGATATCAAAACTATAAGGCAGGTAAATGCATAGAACTTTTTTATGTAACTGAAGTTAAGTTGTTGTTATCTTAAAATAGATGGTTATAAGACTAAGATGTATTATGAAAGCTTCACAGTATCCAAAGAGCAAAAACCTATAATAGATACACAATAAAGAGAAAAGAATCAAAGCCTAGTATTATAAAAATTAAGGTCACAAAGAAAGCAACAGAGGAAGAAAAAACTACAGAACTATAAACAATCAGAAAGTAATCAACAAAATGGCAATAGTAAGTCCTTACTTACCAACGTTTACTCTAAATGTAAATAGTTTCATTCCTTCAATCAAAAGACATAAAGTGGCTGAATGAATAAAACAAAACCCAACTATATGTTGCCTAAAGGCTCATACTTAAAGGATACTGACAGGCTGAAAGTGATGGGATTGAAAAAAGTATTTCACACCAACAGAGAACAAAAGAACTGGGGTAGCCATCCTTATGTCACACAAAGCATTTTCTAATAAAAAATAACAGGAGACAAACAAGGTCACTATACAATGATCAAGGGATCAAGATATCAGGAGGATTTAATGACTGTAAGTATACACATACCATATATTGCAGCCCCTAAATGATTATTAATAACAGATCTAAAAGGAGAACAGACAGGAGTGAATAAAGTAGGGGATTTCAATACCCCACTTTCAAAAACAGTAAGATATTACACAGACAGAAAATCAAGAAGGAATAGCAAGTGTGAATTACACTTTAGAACACATGTACCAAATAGACATACACAGAACACTCTGTGTAACAGCAGCAGGATACACATTTCTTCTCAAGTGCACATGAAACACTCTCCAAGACAGATCACATGATAGGACAGAAAATATGTCTTAGGAAATTTATTTATTTAATTTTTTTTATATATAAACTTTTTTATTGAGTTATAGTCATTTTATAATGTTGTGTCAAATTCCAGTGTAGAGCACAATATTCCAGTTATACATGAACATTAGTAAATTTAAAAGAACTACAATCATACCAACTATTTTTCCCTACCACAAAGATCGGAAACTAGAAATTAATAATAGGAAGAAACCTGGAAAACACACAAATATATTGGGTTTAAACAACAAGCTCCTGAATAATCAGTGGGTCAAAGAAATCAAAAGGAGAATCAAGAAATATCTTGAAACAAATAAAAATGAAAGCACAATGTATTAAAACTTAAGGGATGCTGCAAAAGCAGTTTTTAGAGGGAAGGTTATAGTGGTAAGTGCCTACATTAAGAAACAGGAAAGAGCTCAAGTAAACAACCTCATGGAACTGAAAAAAGAAGACAAACTAATAAGCTCAAAGTTTACAAAGGAAGGAAATAACAAAGATCAGAACAAAGAAATGAAACAGAGAATAGGAATATAGAAAAGGACAATAAAATCAAGAGTGGCTTTCTGACAAGATAAACAAATTAGACAAATAAAATTAGAGATTAAAAAGGATGTATTACAACTGATACCAGAGAAACACAGTCAGAAGAAACTGCTATGAACAATAATACACCAAGAATTATAAAGATAACTTGATCTTACATATAAACCTTTAAGATACCACTAAAAAACTGCCAGAATAAATGATTTCAGTAATTTTGAAGGATACACAGTCAATATACTGTTATCAGTTCCATTTCTCTACACCAATAAGAATTATTTGAAAGAAAAATTTAAAAAGCAACCTCATTTACAATAGCACTGAAAACAATGAAATACTTAGGAGTATGTTTAACCAAGGGAATATAAGAAACTGAAAACAATAAGACACTGATGAAAGAGACTGAAAAAATATAAATAAATAGAAAGATATTCTGTTCTCAGGGATTGTAAGAATTAATAGTGTTAAAATGTCCATACTACCCAAAGCGATCTACACAGTCAATGCAATCTCTATCAATATTCCAATGACATTTTTCACAGAAATAGAAAAAACTATTCTAAAATTTGTTTGAAACCAAGAAAGATAACGCACAGCCAAAGCAATTTTGAGAAGGAAGAACGAAGCCAGAGGTATGACATTACCTGATTTCAAGCTACACTGTACAGTTACAATAATTAGAAGAATATGGTACTGGCATAAAAATAGGCACACAGACCAGTGTAACAAAATATTGAGCCCAGACATAAACCCATGGTCAACTATTTTTTTTGTAAGAATGCCATGAATACACAATAGGGAAAGGATAGTCTCTTCATTAAATGGTACTGGAGAAAATGGATATCCACATGCAGAAGAATGAAACGACCCCTACCTTACAGTACTCACAAAAAAAAAAAAACAAACCCCGAAATGGATCAAAGAATTAAATGTAAGACCTGAAACTATAAAACTCCTATAAGAAACTGTAGGGGAGAAGATCCTTGCCATTGGTCTTGGCAATGATTTCTTGGATAAGACAGCAAAAGCACAGGCAACAAAAACTAAAATAAACAAGCAGGACTACATTAAACTGAAGAGCTTCTGCACAGCAAAGGAAACAATCAATAAACTGAAAAGGCAACCTACACAGAGGGAGAAAATGTTTGCGACCTATTTATCTGATAAGGGGTTAATATACAAAATACATAAAGAACCCATAGGCCTCAATAGCAAAACCACAAATAATCCAATTAAAAAGTTAGCAATGGACCTGAATAGACATTTTTCTAAAGAAGACATACAAATAGCCAACAGGTATATGAAAAGATGTTCAATATCACTAATCATCAGGAAAATGCAAATCAAAACCGCAGTGAGATATTACCTCCTATCTGTTAGGATGACTTTTATCAAAAAGACAAGAGATTAAATGTTGGTTGAGTCTATGGAAAAAAAGGGGAACCCTTATTCACTGTTGGTGAAAATATAAATGATACACCTATTAAACAGTATAGAGATTCCTCAAACAAAAACAGAACTACCATATGATCCAGCAATTCCATTCCTGAGTATGTATCTGGAGGTACTGAAATCAGTAGCAAAGAGGTATTGGCACAACTACAATCACTACAATATTGTTCACAACAGCCAAGATATGGAAACAACTTAAGTGCTCATCACTGGATAAATAAAGGTGATGAGGTGTGTGTGTGTGTGTGTGTGTTTGTGTACACACCTACAATGGGGTATCATTTAGCCATGAGAATGAAGGAAATCCTACCGTTTATGACGACATGGATAAACGTTGAGGGCATTATGCTAAGTGAAATAAGGCAGACACAGAAGGACAAACATTGCACAACAGCACATGTGAAATCTAGAAAAGATGAATTTGTAAAAAGAGAGTAACAGTGGTGGTTATCAGGGGCTTGAGGTACGTTAATTGGGGAGATGTTTAAGGGTATAGACTTGCAAACAGTAGTTAAGTTCTGGAGAACTAATGCACAACATGGTGATTACAGTCAACAATACTGTATTATAAACTTCGAAATTGTTAAAGAGACTAGATCTTAACCATTTTCTCCACAAAAAAGAAATAATTATGTGACGCGATAGAGGTGTTACCTAATGCTAATGTAGTAATCATTTTGTAATATATAAATATATCAAAGCAACACGTTGTATCCCTTAACCTTACAAAAATAATGTTATATATAAATTATATCTCAATTAAAAAATATTCTGGAACATTTATTCATTTGAATACATAAATGACTTAACTTTCAAAGAGCTTATTCAGAGGTAGATTTTTTCCTTGTTTAACATCATCAGAGGTCAAGATTCAAGTAACCATAACATTCGTACCCTAAGAAACACGAAAACCTTATACCACGTGAGACTCTGATGATCACTGAAGTACTCTGTTATTTTTGTTCCCATTTTCACCCTTTCCCATTTAAAGTTTTCAAGAAATGTGAGCTACCGTTCATTCACTAATCCAATAACTCTTTAAAATAAAACTCAGGAAAGTATCAATATATTTCGAATACATAAAGATATAAAACACAGAATTAATAAAATAATAAAATCTTTTACCTTCTGGATCATAAGTTTGAAAAACTCTTCTGGCTTGTTCTGAAGGAGCCTCAGGGGCAACTAAAGCCATATCCTGAAAAGATAAAAAAGCGTGCTATCAATGAGCTATAATACACATGACACCAAAAATAAACAAAACAAATTAGGCTAGGGTGAAGAAATGATGACATTTGGAGTCAGAAGACTATGAGTTCTATTTGTATCATAAGTGTATAGCTAGATAAGTCAAACTCTCTGGGCCTTCATTTCACATCTGAAAAATGGGAATACTACAACCACAGAGAATTGTAAGAATGACATTAAGGTTTATATAAAGCTTGAAAAGTCTAACATTATATCGGTAATACTATTAGGTGGAATCTACAAAAATTAATGACTGATAGTTTTGCTTTATATTATTGTCCAAGTAAAAAGAAATATAACTGAAAATATACTCATTTTCAAATATTGAAAATTCAAATCAAGAGATATGACAGCAAATAATTACATAGGAATGCATTTGAAAGTTATTACTTTAGGAAGCATTTTATATCAATACTTATGCACAGATCAACAATCCAGCTCTTGCATGTTCAGAATTTTAACTTTCCTTAAAAGAAATATCCAAAAGGCAGATTTCTTTTTCCCATAAAACTAATTCTCTATCATGACTAATTTCTTTAAAAGGTAAGCAGTATTACAATTAATCAAAAATAAACACAAAATTCAGTGTTATCTGGATCCTTCACAAACCTATATCCCACACATTTTACCTATTATGAAATTCTATTACTTGACTGACATGAATCTAGAATCTACACTGTAATTGTTTTCCTTTTCATAAATCTGGTCCAAGCATCTGCCTGTAATGGTGTTCACTGAGACAAACTTCATCACAGAACAAATTTCCAAGCATCCCTTTTTATCATCTTGAATCCTTTTTAAGAAGTTGTAGAGTATAAATGTTAAATACAATTTAAATTGCTATTTCTCTGTGGAAACACTGTTTTTAAAAAAAAAAAAAAGAAATGTACTAATTAACTTTTGTCCTAATCATCCCATCCTTAGCTCAAAGGTGAAGGAATGAACTCTAGGAGTCAGTGTAATTCTTACTCAACCATGAGAGTAGGTACCTGAACACCATAATAGTATGTTCAGTTTACATGGGAGTAAAAATCAAATGGGAATGGGAATCAAAACAAGGCAATATATACAAGCCTCTAAATGTTTTTAATGTATTAAACTAAGTATTAAAATAATTTCAAAAATCTGGTATTTTGTAACAGTAAAAATTAGTAAAGCACAACTATTTCCCATTTACCATCCCCTGGTAGCAACTTTCCGGGGCTGTATTTCCTGCTTTTTCATATTATTTTGTAGATTATTATACACATGTCAAGGGGCATGTTTTCATCTGGCTGAACTTTCTCAATGCCTTTCTGAGTTTATGATCTAGTCCTTTAATGCTGAATACTTGGATTGTGTCTAATCTTTTGCTATTATAAACAATGTTGCACCAAATAAACTTGAACATGTAATTTCATACATGAACAGTTGTATCTGTAGGACAGAGTTCCAGAGTAGGATCGCTGGGACAAAGGAAGAAAGCATTTGTGATTTTGGAAGCTACTGCCAGATTCTTGGGTTTAATTTGTTCATTTAACTTATTTTGAATGAGATTTCTTAATGCTTTCCTTTCTCTAATGTATCACCAGTAAAGCCTTTGCTCTGTAATTAACTTTGTATCAAAGCTGGGATTGCAGTGTAGGCGCTCAGATTTAGGGAGCAATTATTAACATTGGGGCTATCTTCATTATTGTTCCTTACCTTCTTTTACCACTCCCAAACCTTAACTGGAAACATTTCTACATGTATTCCAGAATAAGCTTTAGCCCCCTTAACTATTTCTAACCCTACTTTTTCTTTTTTCCTTCAATTCTTCCCCTTAGAATGGCTACTGGTATTTGTGAATGAGCACCGTCACTGAAATTCTGGCTGAGGAGACAGCGTACAGCTGCAGATGAGATTTATGCACGGGGAACATATGAGGGCCCAAGATGAAGATACATTCTTTCCATTCACTATCTGTTGCATTTCAATCTTTGTTACTAGTAAGTGATGAAGTTTGAAATGAGTTTTAAAACATGACTTCAAATTTTCTAAATACTAATTAAAACTATGATCTAAATAGATGGAAAGGGAATATCATTTTCTTAGTCAAAAAACAAAACAACAAAACAAAACAAAAACCAGACTCTTGGAGGAAGAGGTGGAAGAGAATAAAACTGAAGCATTACTTTAATTTTCTACAAAATGAAGTTTCGGGAAATTACCATTGTTTATAAAGTGGAGGGAACAAGGAAGATTCCAGTTTCAGTTATAGAAAAATGTTTGCATCAAATTCTCTGGCATTAAAGATTTCAGAAAACACAGGAGCACAGAAAGAATTTTAACATGAACTACTTGATGCCTCATCTCTAAGTTCCAAGTACTACAAACAAAAAATATACTGTGCTTATGCTGAAAGAAATTAAAGTAGACTTAATGAAATGTTCATTGCTTATCTGTTATTACGCCTCTGGTTATAAACATATAAAAAATTTAGGCTCTAGAAAATGTGTAGTTAATTCTTGTTTGAATTGGCCTGGCCTGATATAGAAAGATCAAGTGAAGCTTGGGCAAAAATCTTGGTGTACTCTGGTTTAACAGGTGTTAATTTAAAGCAAAGGGTGGCAAATTTTTTTTCCTGTAATGGGCCAGAAAGTAAATCTCTTAGGCTTTGCTGATCATAAAGTAGCAAGATAATACAATACATAAACAAATGCACATGGCTGTGTTCCAATAAATATTTTACAACATAGGTGGCAGGGTTGATTTGGCCTATGGGTCATAGTTTGCCGATCCATGATTCAAAGGATACATTGTATTTTTAACCCAAGTGCTCATTTGTTAGCAAACATGCTTTCTTTTGACATATCTGGGGACATAGTGATGTCTTAATCACCTGAATAGGTTTTACAAAGAAGATATGTTGGCTCTCATCTGAAAGAGAAAAGAAGGTAGGAAATTCTAGCTAGGAGGAACAGAATCATGAAAGGTAGAAAGATGTGAATTAGCAGAGGACAAGGGGGAACCGAAAGAGTTGAACTGGACTGAGAACTGTGAAAGAAAAGGAGTAATTAGGCAGGGAAATCAGCTCTGTTGGAAGAATGATTTTCAACATTCAGTTTGAAGGTGATGGTTAAACACCCATGTAGAGCACATGGTTATCTTAATACTTGGTACACTGTTGACACCCAGTGTTTGCCGATCGTAGGCTTCTCACAGGCCAAGAGAAAGGAGATCAGGGCTGGAGAAACCGCAAGCTAAGATATGGAAACAGGTGAAAGCAGGTAACTTCAAAGACATCAAAACAGAGTAGTTCCAAAAAGGAATTTAGAGAATTTATAGCTTGAAGTTTAAAAGTGTGAAACAAGTATGTCAAAACCCTGTATGTGAGGAAACAACAACAAACCCCAGATGTAAACTACCTAACCAGTAATTTCTTTTTTCCTCCCAAAATACAACCCAGTGGTAGTGCTCAGGTTCCACATAATAAAGCCATCAACTGTAACGGTCATTACTAATGAAGCCAGTTGGGTCTTGGGTGATTAGGAAAACAATCTTGTTTTGCTCCTTGGCTCTCAGTGATATACTTAATAGCTAATTTGTTAAACTCCTTAGAAATTAACTGTTCTTACTCATATCACTCATTTTAAGATGTGTTTATACTAGAGGGGAAAAAAAGAAAAGAAGGTTTAAAAAAAAAAAAAAAAACTACAGTGAGTTCCAATGAAAACATCCAAAAGTTTTCATCTACAAATCAAAACCAGTACAGTCTTCTAGACTGATTATCGGCTTGGCTTATTTTGAGTGTTTACAATGCTTTTTAGATTATTACTGAAAAAGATCGTGTAAAGTTTGTTTAAATTTATATAATGTTTAAATGTTTATAGATAAAATGAGGAAAAGTTACAAAACCACCTTCTATTATTACCATTATACAGTTTCATGCTGAATTCCATTTAACTTTCTAATTTTATTTAAAATTACAAATTCCAACACTCATTTTTACCAATTAGTTTAACTTAAACACTTCTGAACAAGGTTCCCAGTTTAAAGATCTGGAGCAGAATGATCTAGGTATCCAGTCTGGCAATATGTTAATATTAAACAGATTTCATATTTGCATAGCAAGTTTGAACAGTCAGTAGAGAATTCCATTAATTGACAAAGAGTCCTGTAATTACAATCTCAAGACAACATACTTTAGTGAGATGTAACTGCCAATTTTTTGCCATTGCACATAAAGGAAATGATTTAATTAGAAAGGAAAGAGCAAATTAGAACTCTTATGTAAAAACTGTGTAAGTGTGAAGAATAACATGAAGAGGATTCTACACTGATTTTCCATTTCCAACACTTAATACGGCAATAGCTTTTAGATTACACATTTATTTTTCCTATATAACTATCCACCACTCATAATGTTTTGAATACTATCAAGCCTATCAGATAAGAACTTAGGCTATACATTTAAGGTCACAATCTAATGAGAGAGAGAAATATGTCCCTTTATGCTTATTTCCAAGAATATCATTAAAATTATCTTTAAAAAAAAAAAAAAAAAACACCTTCTAGGCACTCGGCAACCCTTTCAGGAGCCAGGTGCCGCTAGGGCTGCGGCGAGCGCCTTTTCTTCTCTTGCCTCCTTGGGGCCCGCGGGCAGCAGCCTCTTGGCAGGCCGGTCGGCGCTACGCTGAAGCGGCTGGGCGGGGGCGCGGGGGCGCGGGGGCGCGGGGGCGCGGGGGCGCGGGGGCGCGGGGGCGCGGGGGCGCGGGGGCGCGGGGGCGCGGGGGCGCGGGGGCGCGGGGGCGCGGGGGCGCGGGGGCGGGGCGGAAACTGCGGGCCGGAGAGAAGCACAGAACTCGGCCGAAAACCGAGAGCTCCGCGGGGCCGTGGAGACTGAGCTGGACCCGGTGGAGAACACCCTGCGGACGCGGCTTCCCCACCGTCGGCCCCGGAGGCCCGATGACATTTATGTCAACACGAAGACTGACTTTAAGGCCCAGCTGGCCCGCTGCCAGCTGCTGCTGGACGGAGGGGCGCGGGGTCAGAACGCACGCACTGAGATCTACATTCACGGCCTGGGCCTGGCCATCAACCGCGCCATCAGCATTGCCCTCCAGCTGCACGCTGGCAGCTTCGGGCCCTTGAAGGTGGCCACCAGTACTTCTACCGTGGAGCTTGCTGATGAGCTGGAACCAGAGACGGATACGCGGGAGCCGCTGACTCGCATCCGCAGCAACTCGGCCATCCACACCCGCGTCTTCAGGGTCACACCCAGGTAACTGAAATGAGCCTGGCCCACCTTACCCACTCACCCCTCTACAGCTAGGCTCAAATGCGCCTCTTCTTGAACTGAGTACTGTCGTGGACTTCCCACCAGAGCCATGCGGGAAAAAGCCTATCCCCGCCAACCCCAGAGGACTCCTAACTGAGAGGGTGAATACTGCCTTTTGTTGGGCCCAAGCAGTGGGTCTTCCGGAATCTTTGTGGCCTGCAACCATTGTCCTATGCAATAAAAAGCATCCAGTTGTAAAAAAACAAACAACAAAAAACACCTTCTAAAGTAAAATTTAAACATACAGTAATCCCCTACCCTCAAAAAACTATTGAGATAGAAATAAAGAGATTCTAATGATGTAATTCTAGGATACTTGTAAGCATTTTCTTTTCTTCATCCCTAGTAAATAGCACTTAGGAGAAAAGTTCAATGTGTATTATACCAGAAACATTTTTAGGTACCCCCACTAGGAAGAGATTCTAAACATTAAGTCAAATATTTAAATATTATTTTAATTAGCTATGTTTAAAAACTCAGATTGATCATCAAAATTACATTTACTCTAAAAGTAGTTCTCTACATTAGTCATATATAATCAGATGCTTTTTATCAGAGGAACGTTAGAGCAAACAACCCCTTTCTCAGCCAACTTACTGGTGAACAGGGATTGCTGAACAATATAGCTTTCAAAATTATCTAGCCTCACCTAGCTTTAACTGGCAAAGTGCTACAGAAGAGAAGGAAAACAAAACAAAACAACTGCTGCAATGGGACTATCTAATATCCAGTAGTCACGAAACAAGGACCTCTTTCTCACCTAGCTGTCTGCTCACCATAACCTTTTAAAATGTTGTTAACATTAGCTATGCTTCTAAACACCTACTGAAATACAAGGAAGGCCTGTGCTCAGTTCCTTAACTAGGTATAAGTATGCAGTTCATTACTGAAAAGGTCTTTAAAGCTTATTATACCCTTCATTATTATCAAGAACAATCTGCTGTCACAAGTAATCAAAGAACCTTTGAGCTTCAAGAATAATCATGCATATCTAAATTACATTTTAGCTTGCAGATAACATTTTAAAGTGCTATTAAGAGTCCTTCCAAAACAAAACAAAAAACTAGGATATAATTTCTCTGTAAGCTTTAAGTAGAATTTCCCTTTAAAGTCACTTTGTTCTATGTTTTATATTGCCTCTTCATTCACTAACTATACGTATGAAAATAATGTGGGAACCACTATGAAACAGATTTTAAATCAATTATCAAATGCTCTTGAGCATCTGATGTTCTTCATTGCCAATGTTAGAAACAGAATTCAGTTAATGCCATCAATTGAAAGTAGGTAGGTCACTGGTCATTTTTTCTTACTCTTCCATGATTTCCCAAACTATGTGCAGGAAGTCCTAGCTACCTCCACAAGAACCCACTGCTGTGTGCTGATTTGTGCTGTGTCAGCAGAGAAGTCAGGGTAGGAAACATAAAGCGAAGTCCACTGAGGTTTTTTATGCATAGAAACAGCACTCTAAATGAGTAAGTGAAGTAAGGCAGTAGGAGGAAAAGTCTCTGAAGGGTACAATTTGCTGTAATCACTACAATGATTAGTATTAACTCCTGGACTTCTTTTCTCTTCCTATTGCCATAACTGCACAATTCACTTCCACGATCCTCCCAGCCTTTCTCCACTGATTTCGGCCAGAGAATTCATTCCCCAGGCATCTGCTCTGTGTACTAACTCTCCTATACATCTACAATCACTTTCTGGGTTCTCTTGTTTATTATGAAAAACTGGGCCAAGAAAGGCTCTTTGCCATCTAACTACTGTATTTTATTAAGAACACAGCTAACAATAAGCCACTGCTCTGCACGCACATGAACACTTACAAAATTCAAGAAAAAAATGACTATCTGACATTTTTAAATGGTAAAAGTTATTATATCAGCACCTGGGCAAATATCAGTCTGATAGTCAAAAAATTCCTTATTTCTAGGTAAAACTCTATATCCTTTCCATTAATTTAAACTCTTAAATCCCCCGGACATACAGTAACCTATGGCAGCAGATGGTATTACTGTTCTCAATTCCTTGTGTTTCCCTTTAAGAGTATAATCACTGTTTGTTGCTACAGGACCTGCAGGATCTCTCTGTGGGAGGAGTCTGCCTCTTAGCCTCACTGACATCAGGTTTGGCCAGGTCACTGTTTTGGCCAGAGAAATAGAAGCAGAAGTGACAGTCTGCTAGCTCCTAAAAGAAGCTTTACATGTCATCTGTGGTTTTGCCAATTATCTTCCTCTTTTTTTTCCACCAGGAGAACTGCCCATTCCTGATGGAGGTTGCTCCTCAAGTCATCACAGAATGAGGAAGGCACATAAAGGACACGTGCAGCCAACATGTAAATTAAGAGAAAGAAGCTTCGGGGTGTGTGTTTCGAGAAGGGGTATAGTGGGAACTGCATGCCCCAGCAAAGGCAAAAAGAGGGTGTTTGCAGCGTTTAAGGACAATAAAACTGACTTGGTCTAGTTCTACTTTATCATCATCATCATATGTGGGTAGTTCTAAGCAATTTCAGGGGTCAAACATCCCTCCTGCCTAGGTGGACTGCTCCCATTGCCCTCTTCTTTAATATGACTGTACAGATCGCTCAAATTTTAGGGTTGTGACGTCAGGAAGCTAGCAAAAGGAATTAAAACCTAATCTTTCTGGCTGGGGTTTTATTTTGCTGTGTCACAGGGATATTTGCTCTTCCTCTTCACCCCTGACCGACTTTTCCTGCTCTGCTCTTCCTTCATGCTACCCACTGCCGCTGATTTTAACACTATGAGCTGCACTGGCGGGAACCTCCATATACACAGACTTCATGTTTTTCAGATGAAAATGAATGCCTGGAAAGATGACTGGTATTTGTCCGCACAATACTAGTCATGAAGCTTTTGGTAGGCTTGGATTAGTATAAATGCAAAGTGAGGACATCCCTGACCTGACACCCCCCCACCCACCGCAATCCTGCCTCCCTTTCTGCTACTTTAAGCACGGTTTATGAAAAACAGTTACAGCGCTCAGTTTCTAATACTTTAAAGTTTTACTACAGCTTTAAGAGAAGTTCTTACTGCTCTTTAAGGAGACTGTTCTATTTCCACAAATACCTTTACGGTCACGCCTTGGGTATTCACGTTTAGTGTTTTATATTGAGATAAGCATGCAAACAGTGTATAGTGAAGATAGTATGAGAAGAAACGATTATGCCAGGTGTATTGCCTCTGATCCCAACTTCTGCTTCCATCTTAATCTCCTAGTATGAATATGGTTCAGCCCTACTGAACCAATTATTATTCTCCAAATATAGCATGAAGTTTCACATCCCACATCTTGTCTTTTTGCTTAATCTTTTCCCACCCTTAGAATGCAGCCTTCATTTCATACAAGTCTAAAACATATTTATCATGACCTTTAATTCACGTATCATTTTCTCTGCACCCACCTCTCCCCTCTTTTAGTCTCTATTTTGTCCTAGTATAATAATTTGGTTTTTCTGTTGTTTGTTTTCCTAAGGGATAAGAAATAGTTAACAGCTCCGGAGTCAGATTTGAATCTGAATCCTTGTTTTAGCCAGGAGATGTTGTTTTTCACTGGCCCCACTCTATAAAATGTAGACGAAAATTAGCACAGTGCCTGACTCACAGGAAACACTCAGAAAAAGTAAACAGTAAACTACTACAATGTATCGTTAACCTTTGCATTTCACGCATACTTAGCACAGTGCACCTGGTGTTTACTCTACCAGGCACTGAGGGAAAACACATAAATCAGGTATTATCACAGATACAAGAAGATAGGAAGTTGGAAGAAATGACAGGAGCAACAAGGGAGTAAGAGGAGCAGCAGTCACAACACAAGAGATGTCGAGGCTGGACCATGAACACTTAGTAGGATTATGATCACATTCTGGGCAAACAAAAGCAGAAGCACAGGAGAATAAACAAACAAAGCCATAAACTGGTGACATTTACTATCATACATTAAAGATGCTCTATAAGATCTTTTCTGTTACCAACTCTTACTTGTTACAATTATTTTCATCAATTCTAGACAGCTGAAGAGGTTGCTGATTCTAAAACTGATAGACTTGACTCACAACAGAACACCTTTAGGCCTTTCTGTCAGCAATATTTTATCTTGTTTGGACAATTATTTGGGTTCTACTGTAACAAAGTTGTAAGAAACAAATTCAAATGGGAAGAGGAGCTAGTTTCAGTAAGCTGGGTGACATCACTGACATGATCAAAATAACTAAAGAGAAAAATACTCATAAAAACCAATACAGAAACTTTACAAGTTATGATTTAAACTATAAAAATTAATGCTTTACGTCTTAAATTCACTTCCCTTCTGTAGCAGTTAAGGCATGAAATTTAAACATATGCATAAACTCTAATATTTACTTAGAATAAATGGATGGGGTGACTAAACTGCATTAATACATAAGAAAACCCTATTACAAAATGCCCACCTGTGAACTTAATTATATTCCAAATCCCAAGATTTTTACCCAGTAATTAAAGATACATAGATAGAGGTGGATTTTCTTTATAACAAATATAATCTATAATTATTTTACTTCTTTTCCTTAAGATTGTGTTTATTACATGGAGAGAAATGTATTAATGGTAAAGTAGAACTGTTCAAATTTTAAACGCCCTAGAAAAAGGGCTCTAATACGTAACTGCAGTAGTCTTGCTAATGTTACACCAAAGAGTAGTACACAAAAGGAGCTTGCTCTGTAGAAAGAATTCTATCTAGATTCCCAGTAACAGATACCACTGTAAGAACAGTCAGCTTAACTGCAGGAACAGTTAAATGTTTTGTTTCTCCTTCACACTAAATTCAGTTTCTCTATACATTTTACCTTTAAACAGAAATGCGTTTTCATGTGTTCTTACGTAAAAAGAAAACTGCTTTATCGGAGGAAAGGTCAAAGGCGACACTCATACAAAGAGTCCTTTTATGACCATAAAGGAGAACAAAGAGGAACGTAAAACCATCTTCCCAACTTCAAAAGAAAGTTTGAAATGGATTACCAAGGAAATCAGTCACTGATCTGAAGATGAAACTAGATGTTACATGTAGGTTCCAACTATTTTTATGTTGGATCAGCAGTTGTCAGCCCAGAGATTCAAATGCACAGTAAAGAACAAAAACTACAAATTTATTTTTTCTCTGTTTTATACATAGAATTCTAAAAATATTAAAATATCATATTTTAAAAATTTAAAGCCCTCATCTTGAATTCACATTGAAAATTAATGTCATAATTAGTTCCAACTCAAGAAGAAATGATCAAAGTGAGCCAAATAATTTAATCTTAGAACCCAAATATAAAAAAGGAAGTCAAAGAGGCAAAGGGAAAAATGATAAGAGTAGAAAAAGGTAACAGGACAAATGTCCAAATATTCTATCAGGTAATATTTGGGCATTTAAAGTATATTCTTATGTTTCAGTATGAAAAGGCCTGGCTCCTAAAAGAAGAAAAGATTTAACCTATTGTAAAACAAATGTTACACAGACTTGTTTTAATAGTAAGATATTTTTTCTTTTTCAAAAATTTAAGGAAGCAATTCAAAACATATTAAGTAAGTTTAAATATAGGTTCTAAATTCATTAAGCATCTACAATTCAAAATCATGTCTTCTACTTGTGCAGTAGGTTTGCAAGTTTTCAACTAATCTCATCAAAAGTACCACGGAAAGATGTCTGGGAACACTGCCCATGCCCAAAGGGTCCCCTCCCTCTCTGTACAGATCCAAAGGTTTTACTCTGCCATAGCTCAGATGGCCAGCGTGGAAAATTCTCCACCCCGTTTAATAGAAATTATGTTTCTTTCTTTGAAGAAGTCCATTTACGTAGTGCATTTAACCTCACCTACATCCTCTTATTACAGGATTCTGTGGGACCCTGCTACTTGAGGACAGTAAGTTCTAAAGGTCCCTGCAGTGAGATTCCGTGCTTTCCCCCCTCAATATTAAGTATAAAACTCCAATTTATATAGGAGAGCTTGTATACATTTTTTTCAACCACATTCTCTAAGATATATCAGAGCACAATATAATTTTTGTTTCACAGACACAGATGTTAAGATAAAAAAGATGACCCTGTCTATGTTGGATAGAAAAGTAAGATTACTTATAAAACATGGCAGAAAGTTAAATTTGAGAAACTTGAGGGTTAGATAAAGAAGTTATATCTATAATGGTTGTATCTGTAATGAAAAAGAATATGAAAAGGCATATATGTATGTAGATGTGTGACTGAAACATTATGCTGTACACCAGAAACTGTCACATTTTAAACTGACTATACATCAATAAAAAGACGGTTTAAAAAAGATGGTTATAAATGATCAATCTGAAGTTTCATAACCTGTTCATAAAGGTTAACTATTAAATTTATTTTCACCACTGACTTTCAAATAAAATTGAACTGTGGAAAATCTTTACCAATCCTACAAAATGTGTTAAATGACTCCCCATGGGTTGGGAAGAAGACTCCAATGAAATAAAAATAAGTCCTGGGTCACTGAACATCTCAAATATCAGATGATTTTATTAAAATTAAACAGGTTGGTACTCAAATTTAAAATCACAAACTAACCTCTTTAAAAAAATGTAATTACTTAGAGTCCTAAAAGTAAACTGTTCATCTCAAAAGGAAAAACCAAAATACAGTAAAGAAGTTATTTCACTAAACAGGAACAATTTTGTTATCCATCTTCAAACCATAAACATAAATCTTAAATATGATAGAGTACATAGTGTGACAATGCTTATTTATAAATACTCATCAAAATTGTTTTTATTCACTAATCTGGAGAAATAATTTGTGTATGTATGTGTATTTAAGTTGATCAGCCAGAAGAGTAAAAGCAAGTTCTTCTGTTTTTGTCTCCATGTAGGATATTGCATGCATTAACCATTATTTCTTGATTTATAAGCTTAGGGATCTATTGAATTCTTATGATCAAAGACAGCTTAGCACCCTTAAGCCCTCTTTTCCCCCTTTATCAAGTACCAATATGATTAGATCACAATATGAAATAAATCTTCAGTATTTTCTGCCAATTTATTTGTTCATTTGTTCAACAAAAATGTACAGAGCATGAACACCGTGCCTGGCACTGTTCTAGGTGTTAGGAAACAGTGGGAGACAAAACAGACAAAAATCCAGCTGCCATAGAGCTTACTAATGAGACAGATAAAATATAAAACAAATGAGTAAAATATACCGTATGTGCCTAGGAACCAGAAATCTTCTGATTCAATAAAAAGATAACCCAATTCAAAAATAGGCAAAGGTTCTGAATAGATAATCCTCTAAATACAAATGGCCAAAAGCACATAAAAAGATGATCAACATTATTAGTCATTAGGGAAACGTAAATCAAAACCACAATGACCGCTTACTACCTACTAGGATGGTTATAATCATAAAAATTAAAATAATAATAATAAAAAGGGACAATAACAAGTGCTGACAAAGATGTGGAAAGCTGACAGCCCTTCTTTATTGCTGGTGGGAATGTAAAATGATGGCGTTGCTATGGAAACAGCTTGGCAGTGCCCCCAAAAGTTAAACATAAAATTTCCATATGACCCAGCAATTCCAGTTCTAGGTATATACCCAAATTCCCAGAGAACTGACAATGGACTCACATAAGTGCTTGTGTAGGAATGTTCACAGCAGCACTGTTCACAACAGCCACGAGGTAGATACAAACCAGATGCCCACCGAGGAGTGGATACACGGTGTCACATGCACACAATGGGATACCATTCAGCCAGAAAAGGGAATGGAGCACTGATACATGCCACAGTGAGGATGAACCTCAGAAACATTATACTCAGGCAAAGAATCCAGACAAGAAAGGTCACATATTGTATGACTCCATTTATAGGAAATATCCAATACAGGTAATCATAGAGATTGAAAACACATCTGTGGTTGCTGGGGTTCTGGAGACGAGCAATGGGGAGTAACTGCTGAATGGATACGGAGTTTTACTTTGGGATGATGAATGTGTTTTGGAACTAGATACAGGTGGTGGTTACCCAACACTGTGAATGTACTAAATGCTACTCAATTGTTCACCTGAAAATGACTTATTTTGTTATGTGAATTTCACATAATTAATTAAAAAATATCTAGTTTTGAGAGTGAGTGGGAGAATGTTAATGAAAAGGGTTTCTTTTCTAAAAAACAATGACCAGGGAAGGCTTCATTGAGGAGATGACCCTTGAATGCTGACCTGAAGGAGTGCAGGAATCGTTTATACCAATATTTGACAGGGTTTTCAGCAGGACAGTGGCATGAAGTGACTTACATTTTAATGGGCTCATTTGAGCTGCTGAATTGAGAAGACACTATAGCTCCACCAAGGGCAACAGCATAGTCGTCAGTTAGGGAGCTACTGCAATGATCTAGGAAAGAGAATTTTCCAGTGCGTCTTTCAATTCTTTTAGTAAGTTTTCAGTTTCTCTTTTGTTGATCAAAACGTTCTCTTCTCACAGCCTCCATAGTATTGTGGATATAATTTCTTTTATGGTTTTTGGGTTTTTTTGACGTTCTCTTTTTATCCCTACACTATCCTACACTGTCTCTATTTTTTTGAGTGCCTTTTCCCCTATTTGCTCTGATTTCTGGTCTTTATGTAAGCATTCCTCAAATGTCTGATCCTTGGTGGTCTGCTAATATTTGAGAAACTAAAATGCACTGCCTATGTGGGAAGGACTTATAAATAAACCTCCCTGTGGGATTATTTGGCAGGGTTCCACTGAGGTATCCCAAACTGCATGCAGTATCTTAATCCCTCCTTTTGACCTGGTCAATTTGCCCAAAGAAAAAGAAATTGCTTTAATCATCAAGGGGTACATTCAGCAAGAGCAAAGCCGCTGGGTTCTTTCCGAGTCTCTAAGATCTGATCATACGTTAAAAACATATGTCTCCTTAGACTTCTCACCCCTCACCTATCCAGGCCAGTCTCTCACCAAGTCCTGTCAGTTTAACTCAGGAATAAATCCCTTGAGTTTATACACTGTTGACCCTTGAACAATGCAGGGGATGGGGGCGCTGACCCTCAGTATAGCTGAAAGTCTGCATGTCACTTAAGAGTCAGCCATATGTATCTATGGTTCCTCTTTCTGTGGTTCTGTATCCAAACATTCAAGCAACCAGAGATCCAGCCAACCCAGGATTATGTAGTATTTACTACTGAAAAAAATCTGTGTATAAGTGGACCCGCTCAGTTCCAACCCGTGTTGCTCAAGGGTCGACTGTACTTCTATCCATCTCTACCATCATTACCCTGGACCAAACTACATTCTTTGCTTACCAGGAAAATTACACGTCTTGTTTACCCCCTCCCCAGGTTATCCTTCAGTGTGTCTGTTTTTCCCAATTACCCAGAGTGTATTTTTTCAAAGTGCAATTTCAGTCTTGTTCCCTTCCTTCCTATCTTCTCCCAAACTACTCCCACCATGGATTTTTAAAGTCTAGTGGCTGTCAGTACTCTTGGAAGAGAGTCGTGTGGGCTGCCTACCTTTGCAGCCTCCTCCGACCTCCTGTCCCTGCCCCCAGTTCTCAGGGCTCCTGCTCTTCTCTTTCATTTGTTCACACACAGCTCTTTGTTCTACCGCTGTTTGCTTGCTCCAACTATTTCCTATGTAGGGAATGCTCTTTTCCCCTCCTTTTCCTGTTGTTTAATCTTACTGATGCCTCAGTGCTCATTTTTGACATCAGTTCTTCAAGGAAACGTTCCTAATCTCCCTTCTAGCTTTCCAGACCTGCGCTTTGTTAGCACCCATCACAGCTGTAATTTTCTAAGTGTGATTCTTTGATTAATGCCTCCCTCATTAGAATGCACACCTCCATAAAACCAGGCGCCTAATCTCTTTCTGCTCACCACCGTTTTCACAGAGCTAGGCATAATGCCAGGCACCTATTATATACCCTGTAAATATTTGACAAATGGTATAAAATTAAAGGAAGGGAACTGCCACTACTATCACCTCCAGTGTGTAAGATACATAAACAGGTCTACTGCTTTTTAAAGGCATCTAACAATGCCGAATTATGGACTACCTTGAAAATTGTGACCTTAAAACATGCGTTTTTACTTTATCATAATCAGCTCAAAGAAGTCAGCACATTAAATACATACACGGACAAACACACCAGTTTCATAGAAAAAGATATCAACATTTACATTAAGCTCCTGGGAGGGTTGGAAAAGAACCCCAACCCCCCCCCCAAAAAACTGTGTTGTTTATTTCAGGCCAGGAACATAAAGTGAACAAACCCACCAAAATCAAATAAACCAAAAATCAAAAATAATAATAAAAATAAACTCACAGCCAAAATTACTTGCTCTAATATATAAATATTCAAGAATGACCAAATAATAGATCCCATTATAATGTGAAGAACAGCAAAATGTACACAGTATTTTCCATACCGTGAAGACTACATAAATACTTTACTTGAAAAAAATTTAAAGTTGGACCCAGTAAATGTTATCAAGTATTATCAATGTCATTTACCACTTGTGTTCTTCCAGTTTTATAATACTTTATTTCAAACAAAAAATTATTTACCTGCAACTCTTTTTAAAGATAACATGTTCAAGCAATCCAAATTCAGTTGCTCTAAACTTCACTGAAAAGGAAGTACCCAGGCTTTTAAGATGCTTCAGAATGAGTCATGAAAAAATATTTTTAGAAGCTATAAATGTCGCTGGAACCCAACTATAGAAAATTTGTGTAAAGGCTTTATTCATTAAACTAACGAACCCCCACACTATGTCATTCTATATGCCAGATATGGAAAATGCAAACGGTAAGTAACGGAATAATAATAATGAGGATAAAATTTAAGAGCTCTTAAAGAGAGATAAGATACCTGAAACATATGGTTGTTATTATATATAATAGTTAAAGAACCTACTATCCTACCACAAACGTCTCTTTGATCACTTCGCGTGTGTGTGCACCTTCCTATCAGGATTAGTAGTAGTTCAGGGGTGCAAATAAATGAAGACAGATTTAAAAACCCTGACTGACTTCCATGGTGTACCCTGAGTTGTTTTGTCAGGCTTACAACTGGTGTGGCAGGGGTTTTTGTTTTTCAATGTACCTCATAGCTCCAATTCAACCTTTCACTGCCTGTGGCTGAGGTCTATGGAAAAGGAGATGAATGAGAGAGTCCCCGCCCCAGACAAGGCTCACTGCTGACCACTGCCATGCAGAAAAAGGCATGGGAAGGAGCAACTGTGCACTGTGTGGTAAATGCAACAGCCCGATGGGCCAAGTGCTACGGGATCAACACAGAAGACCAGGACAGGCAAGTAAGAAGTGTCTGTTTCACAGAAAGGTGGGTCTCATTCACTCCCATGACTCTTTCAACATCCCTAACGTTTCAAGGCTTGAACACAAAGCGTGTGTGTTTACATAGGTCAACTGACACTGTTCTTTGTGTTAACCTCCTGTGAAACCTCTTCTGCTGTTTTGACAACAAATTCATTAATCAAATATCAATCATAAAGTTTAAGATTTAAAATATTTTCACCTTATTACCTTTTATATTTGATGCTTACATAGCTTCAGAGCATTTGTTAGTTTTCCTACTGCTAAAGAATAGGATTGGTGATAAAAATGATTAATAACTGGATTGAAAATACATTTCTGTATGTGAAATGGAACTGATTTCCTTTTCTGGAAATTTGTAACACGACACAAAAATTAGTCAAATGATGAAATCCTCACTCAGGAATTCGTTTAGTTTCTTTGGTTTACATTTTGCTTTTAACTTCTTCCTCTCTACTTCAGGAGGGAAATTAACAGCAAAGCTGTCAGATGAAATGTAACAAATCAGAAAGGTCTGTACCTGTAGAGTTGTATTTTACAGCTTTTTCTGTTTAAGGAACGGTATGTATGTGTGTTTCACTACATCTACTAGCTGGATATTCGCCAGCACAATAAAAGTAAATACAGCAATAAATAAAAGATCCAAAAAACAGCACTGTCAGTTCAGCCTTTGGTACAATTTATATAATTCATACTTCTTACAGATACAAACTTAACATTAACAAATATAAGCTGAAAAATCATGCTGAGTAAGCAGGAAAGTGCAAGAGAATTAAGAAACCTCAAAAATATAATTACATATATTTTCTCCTTTTACTCCGTGTAGGCATACCAAAAATATATAATAAATGTAGGAAAACGAAAAAGGCAATGATGATGATGATGACAACTGCTAAGATTTACTGGGCATTCAACTTGTACTAGGTACTGCTAAATGCTTTATATTAAAGCTTGACAACAATTCTTAGAGCAAAGTGCTATTATTAAAACTATTTTAAAGACATGAGAAAAGAGGCTGAGGGATGTTAGGAAGTGGCAAGGCTGAGATTCTAATAAAGGCTGTCTGGCTTCAATGCTCTTAGCCACTCAAAGAGAAAGAAATATTATAAAGGCTGGGACTTAGAAAGAGTTTAAGAATTTTAAAATAAACATATTCAAATGCATTTAACCTATTTCAATATGGTAACTATATATATTAAAACTATAGGAAATATTCCCTCTTAAAAGAGCAACTGGACTTCTATATCACTAAACTATTAACAGATTTAAAAATATTTTCCTAGATGTTATAACTAAAATTATTTTGTCACATAAGTAAGATTTTCTCTACAAAAGATCAACCCAAAACTTTTAAATTCAATTATTTTCACCATATCACAAGAGATTCCTGAAAAAAAATCAAAAGCTAAAGTTCTTAAGTTGGAAAAGATAAAGAAATTATAACTAAATCATGACAGATTTTACTAAAGTGATCCCCAAACCAGAGCAATACAACAGTTATGTTCTTCAGAATTAATTTTTTAGATTTTGAAACAATCCATTTGTCAGAGGAAATACACTGAAGTCTGCACAAAGATTCAAACTAAATATGGACCTATATTATTTATCTGTCTAATGTCATACTTAAAAGAAAAAAATCCTGCTATAAGCATACCTTGGCAAAAAATACGGTGAGGTGAGTTTCACTGCCAACAATCCAAATAGGGAATTTTGGAGATTTCAAGTAAGAACCAACCTAGAACAAATGTAACAAAATAAATAAACAAATGAAAACTTTATATTGTCTGTTAAATATCTGTCAATGAATATCTGAAGCATAACTAGTGTCTTATTGATATTTAAATGGAATAATGGATTGTGCCAGAATGCCTTCCCCATTAAGGTCAAATGCTGACTGTCCAAATGAGTGTTATAAAGACTATCAGGGCTAATAAGCTTACATTGGACACTTACACCACATCATCATCATCATCATCATCAAAGGTAACACAGATAAAAGGAATTAGTTTAGCCCTAAGAATTATTCTCAGATTTTACTAAAGATCCTAGGTAGAACGAACACTTCTAGAATTCTAGCTTGGTATCTCAAACTCTGACACTATAAACTTGATGATGATTACTTTATCAGGAAAATAATTAAAATTAACAAGTAAGTAGACTTATGAATAAGTAAGTAAAAGGAAAAATCCTTAAGAACACCCTGTCTATTCTTACTCATGCTTCTCTTCATATTTGTGTGACGTTTTTCTCTTACTAAAGATAAAGAACACCCTGTCTGCAAAGACCATGGAGCAATATAATAATTTCTCTATAGCAAAATATATACTCCCAAACATTTAAGAATATAAAAGAAGTCTGTCATTTGATTCTTCATGGTAGAAGGTAAATTCAAAGTTTTACAATATTAAGTGTCTTTAAAATGTACAAAAAGTTATACTTTATAGCCTGCCTTTAAGGTTATATATTTAATCTATAAAAATGATAGTACCCCAAATTTAAGAGTATCATTTTTGTGTGTGTGATAGAGGAAAAAGGAAGCTTAAAATTCAACAACAACAAATAAGACTTGTGAAATCCAATCATGTTCACCTCAATCACCCACAATCTTAGGTGGACAAAGATTGGGACTGAAAAACAACTAAACTTACCAATAAAATCTGCAGAATTTTCTTTTCTTACACAGGCTCCCTAGAATTGGGAAGTTCTAAGCGGCTACTCACAGCAGTCAGGGCCAACTATTCCCTAAGCAGCCAAAAACCCTGCTGGGAGGCCCCATTTCCGACCACCATTTGGAATTTATTCACATCATCAGGAGGGCAGTGGGAAACAGGCTCTTTGGTATTTGTGGATAGTAAAACCCATGATGGGAGGGGTGAGCCGGATGTGCTAATGGCAACAGTGAACCAGTCGAGGAGGACAAATGGCTTAAGGACAACAGAGAAGAGTCACAGCAAAAGGACAAAGAAAAAGGAAAAGCTCTGATCACAGGTTCAGACTAGAGCAGCTTTAGAGGTGTTCAGTGCAAGACCTCCAGTTCTACATACGGAAACTGAGAAATACACAGGATCAGGGCTTGGTCTGGATTCAAACAGCTAACTAGTATAGAGCTGGAATTAAACTCAGGTTTCCCGACTCCTAATGTGGCAGCTTTCCATTACATCATGCCTCCTGTGCTGAAAAGTTTAGATGTTTAATTACTCTTTTAGAAGAAGTGTGTGTGTGTGTCAGAGTGTATGTATGTGTGTGTAATTAAGGTAGAAGTAAGAAATAAGGATAAGATTATATACTTTAGGATCAAAGGGTAAATGCTGAGCTCATGAAGTGTTTTATAATAATAAAAATAAATAAATCAAGAAGGCATAAATGGTGCCACCACTTGGGAAAACAGTTTGACAGTTCTGCAAAATGTTAAGCATATAGTTACTATATGACCCAGTAAGTTCACTCCTGGGTAAACACTCAAGAGAAATAAAAACATGTTCACAAAAAACTTACATATTAATGTTCATAGCAGTATTATTCATAACAGACAAAAATCAGAAACCGAAATGTTTATCAACTGATAAAGAGATAAACAAAACTGATACAAATTGATGTGTCATACAATAGAATGTTATTTGGTCATAAAAAGGAATGAAATACTAATACATTTAAAATATGACTGGACACTGAGAACATTAGGTTAAGTGAAAGGAAACAGACACTAAAGGCCACACACACAATCCTAATAGGATTCCATTTAGATGAAATGTCCAGAATAGACAAAACTACAGAGACAGAAAGGGCTGTGGGGGAGTGAGGAAGTGACAGCTAAAGGGTTCACAGGAACTTTACGGGGTGAGGAAAACATACTAAAATTGGCTACTGGTGATGACCGCACAGCCTTGTGGATATACTAAAAGCTCATGAACTACACACTTTAAAATGGTGAATTTTATGATATCTAAGTTGTATATCTATTTTTTTTAAAGTGCACAGCCAAAAGCACTCAGAGTTGCCTTTTATCTCGCATGCAAGTGTCCACACACACACACACACGCGCGCGCGCACACAGGGTGAGAGAGGGAGGAGACAGCTATCTAGAGAGTCCGTGAGAGAGACAGTGTCATGGGTGTTAATGAACACATGTGGCCAAAATGGTAATCAAAATGTTAATTTCATTTCTAAAGGGCAATTTGCTACACTATCAAAGAACAGGGAATTGTTCAGATTCACAAAACTAATACAAACACAATTACTTCCTTAATGCCATTTCTCTAAATGTTTGGTAAAGAGTAAATGTTTGTACATATCTCAGAAGGACATCTAGAGTTATATACAGATGAGCACCACAGTGTAATAGGTAGGTTTTTGTTTTTTGTTTTTTTTTAAATCACTATCTTAACTGCGTTTTGAGGCCTGACTAGGGGCTGGTCAATTCCCTTAAAAAAGACAGATTAAGTCAAAACCCCAACCACCTCCCTGATGGGACCCCCATACTCCAGCCACTGTGCGTCGCCCTGGAGCAAGGTACCAGACAAGGAGGGACAACTCCCACGCCCCAGAGCTCACTGAAACTATTCAAGGCAGTCAGTCCACAAAGGGCCCATGAAACATAGTTACCATCCCAACTCCCACCTCAACTTCCTAGGGCTGCAGCTTGCTGCTGCCCTGCACCCAGGTGTCATTTCCTCTTTGGCCCGATTTGGTAGCTTTCTTTTGTTTGGAAGTGTAAGTAACAAAGAGTTCTGCCTTTCATCTATCTGAGTGTCAGTGTGCTGAACCCCGTCATTAAAAACTATCTTTTAATCTTAGAAAACATCACAGTTCCTGCTAGAACACTGGAGCAGTAAAACTACAGTAACACCAGAGTAATAATACTACAGTAACAGAAGAATATGCAGCAGCTACCGACTTTCTGCTAAGATCTTGGGGAGAAACAGACACTCCTCTGTTCTATCTAACAGTTAAAGAAAAGCAAAAGCACCTATTTTAGAAAAGCTTGTAATTCTGGTGAAATTATCCATTCATTCATTCAACAAATATTTCCTGAGTACCTAAGATGTACTGAGAAAGACAATGTGCCTGCCTTCAAAGAGCTTATACTTCATTATGGACAACAATGGAAAAATAAATTCAAGATTAAAAAAAGGTAAGTAAACAAAAAGGATCATTACAAAGTGAGTATTCCTATGAAATAATGTGAAAAAGGGTCATGGAGGTAAAGGTCAAGGAAAGGGTCTTTGAGGCACCGTCTGAAGTAGGACCTGAAGGAGAGAGTAAGACATCCATTAAAGAGCTGGAGGATTCCAGGCAGAAATGAAAGCAAGTCAAAGAGTCATCAGGCAGGGAAGGGCTTAGCGTGTATGAAAAACTGACAGGAGACCAGTGTGGCTGGACCACAGCAAACAGAGAGAGAGCAATGCAACTCTGAAGGACAGACAGAATCCAGACCATCAGGGCCTTAAGGCCAAAGGGTGAAGATTTCAAAATCTATCATCTTCACACCCTATCCTCTTGCAACACACATACCATACACACTTTTTAGAAAACAGCTTCACTGAAAAATCTCTGACATATAAAAATTGTACATACTTAAGATGTACAACTTGATGTTTGGATGTATGCACTCTAAAAAGCTAATTAACATATCCATTGTCTCTATATAGTTACCATTTTTTATGTGTGCACACACACAGACACACACACACTTTGAGGATACGTGAATGTTTGTGTGTTGGTGTGCTGGAGAGGAAGGGACACAACTTGATTCTCTGGTCACTAGACTGCCTTGAAATAGCTTTAGCTTGTGTAATTAAAGTCACTGAAAATATAAGAGTTCCTACTGTTTGATAGTATGATCACTACTAATGAATAAAGACAGGAGAAACTTGTTTATCACGTGTGTATTACTCCTGTCTAAGTGTTGTCTTGAAAAAGGAACGCTGTCTGGTAAACAAGAAAGGAAAGGAAGGAAGGGGAGGAAAGGGGAATGAAAGAAAGGGGAGGAAAGAGGAGGGAAGGAAAGGGAAGGGAGGGGAGGGGAAGAAAGGGGAGGGAGAAGAGAGGAAGAAAGGGGAGGGGAGGAGAGGGGAGGAAAGGGAAGGAAAGAAGGAAAATACTGTTAATGTTACTAAAAATAATCACCACCACCAGAAACCACTGCTATGGAACCACCATTCTAGAATAGAAAAGAACATGAGAACTTTCTTTCTCCAAAATCCGAGCATCTTATTAAGTGCAAATCATTAGTGATTTAAATTCCATTTAAAACTATTTGGAATATCCAATAGTTATTTTAAATTGTCCAGTAAAGCAGAGACATATATCAAAAAATGAGGAGTCTCATGCCAGTTGCTAACCCTAGCACATGTATTAAAGGGTTTAATGCTGTGAAATGCTTCTCTTTTTTTGCTGTGAAATCATTTTTCAGATGAAATAGACAAAAGAAAGAATTTCAGGCATTTAACAAATCTTTCTCTTTGCCTGATAAAGTATTACCAGTTGTTCCAGTGAAGCACACTGCTAGCGAGGAACAAATGGGACATTCTTTTACCTGAGGTAAAAGAATATGCAGCCGCAGCCATAGATATCTCTATTTTTATAAATTACTTCATACTGGGTTCTGCCCCTTACGCTCAAAATGGAAAAAGCTTCAAAAATCGGAAACTCAGATGATCACCCAGCTTAATGCTGCCTTTGATAAGCCTGTCAGCTCAGGAAGGGAGATCAGAAAGTAGCTGAGAGGACATGGCAACAGTAGTAAGCTAAAATGTGTTGTCATGGGAGAAAAATGCTACCCACAACAGTAGGTATGTGAATAAAACCCACGCAAAGCACCTTGAAAATTAACTTACCTTACAGTATCTTAAAGCTTCCATTAGTGTTAAGAATCCCACAGCTGCTTGTTCATGAATACCAAGAAGCTCTGTAACAAAATAGCGTTTTGCATTAGTATATAAATTGGAAAAGCACTTCAGTGTAAATATACGTACGTACATACATATTCTACGCCGAAACTTTTTCTTTTACAGGAAACTACACTTTAAAACCTAGCAAATATTTACTGTTAAGAGTTCACATCAAGTTATCATCACAGAACTACTCATTATAAAATACCGTTCAATCAGGCAGTGGGTATGTGATAACTCAGATATACATTAAAATGCACTTATAAAACTTTATATTCAATGTTACGTTTTGACGGACATTGGATACCATCCCTCTCTCCTATAAATAAACACAAGCAGCATGCTTAAGACTGGGGAAATGATGAAGAGAACATGCTATCTGCTTTTCAAAGGCTAAGAGCTTATCAAAGGACATAGATGAAAACATTTGTGCTGTTTACAGGCACACACATTATCTTATAGTTGTGTTAGAGCATCTGCTCACTGTGATAGGGAAGGCGTACCTAAGTGTCTGAGTTGAATCTTGAAGCATATGTAGTAGGGATTTTCCAAGCCAAGAAGAGGATAAGAGGAAAATTCAAGGTAGAGGAAATGGCAAAAAAGTATGAAAAATCAATGTATTTAAGTGGTGAAGAATTTGCCAAAGCTTCCTTTTAAGGTTTCTAGCCTGGGGAACCTGATAAATCATGATTAACTAAGAGAAAGAATTAAGAAGTAGCTTCTGAAGTGGTATGGAGAGAGAAGATGGTTTTAGATAAGCTGCAACTGAGGTAACTTTAGGACTTCTAGCTAAGGATGGATACACAACTAGAAGTAAGGCTCAGGGAGAGGTCAGGGTTGGATGTAAAGCTTTGGGAGTCGTCAGCATACAGATGAGAGAGCTGACATGGAAATGAGTAAGAAAGAATAGAAAAAGCATAGGAAATAAAAAGATTATTTCATAAGATGTAACTGTGATGGTAATAAAGATCTTTATGAAAAGAGTACAGCTTTCAGCTCATGTACATTAAGTATCACTATAAAAGTAACTTGGGTCCATATGTATTTCTAAAAAGCATTTTCTTCAGGTAAAAATTAGGTCCACTTTAAACACAATGCCTACATAAAACTTGGCATCTTTTTGCCACTCTGGTCATGTATTGTCCTTTTTTCTATTAGGATATTATGTTTTTCTTGTCAACTGATGTAACTTAGTAGTTTTTGTTGTAAATATTTTACTATGTATCCTTAAGTACAACATCCAGATAGTATAAACCAAGAACTGGTTGCTTAAGGCTTTCTAATTGTAAATTCAAAATTAATAGAAGACATGTATACATACAGTTTGTATTTTTTAACTAACAGGCACAGAGGAGGCAGAGCAGTAGTTCTCAAATGTAGTTGAGGATTTTTAGGGATCCACATGATTTTTTGGAGACTACATGAAATCAAAATGATTTTCATAAAGAAGGCAGTAATTGCCTTTACTCTTGACTCTCTCATGAGTGTAGAGTGGAGTTTTCCAGAGGCTAAATGATATGTTATTCCCAACAGACTGAACCTATAAACAGATCTGAGAATCCAGCTGTCTACTAATAAACTAGACATTAAAGGCATTTGCAAAATTTTAAAACAATGTCACTCTTCTTACTAAAGTTTTTTTTTATCATTTTGGAAAATAGTTATTTTTTTATTAAAATATTTATATTCAAAATAATGGTTGTGTTATTGTTATTTTAAAATGAATTAATAAATCTTTAAAAATTTCTCAGTCTTAATCTTTGACAAAATGGCAGTGATCATTATTTTCCTATAAACCAAGTAAGTGAAAGTTTTTTTGAATCCTCAATAATTTTTTTTTTTAAGCGTATAAAGGGCATGAGATCAAAAAACTTGGAGAATCACCGGATAACAGTGTTCAAAGGAAAAAGGAGTGAGGGTGAGCAGCCCAAATAGCCTTTCAAATTTTTCCGTCCTCTTCCTTCTGAAACAGAAGCAGTACTAAATGTCTTCAAGTTCAAAGAATACATGTTAAGAAACATTTTCACATTTCAATTTCTAAAATCAGTTACCACCACCTAGTGTTATGACTTAATACTACATCATTTATTTCCTTAGAATTTTAAACAAATGTATATTTATAATAATATCATGCTACTAAATATAGCAAATTAGCTGTTCATAATTCTTAGATAATAAATTATTCAGATTAGGTCAATAATCACGTTTAGGCATGCTGTTTAGATGGTAACATTTTAAAAATGTATTACTCTTATTTTCTTAAATAGGATAAATATTTACTTTTATCTTCATTAGATAGCTAAAGTGCATCATTAAGAATAGTTACTGTTGTACAAAGTTGTAATTATAGTGAGAATATATTATTCGCACATATTAAAATTTACAGAATTTAGTTACACAAGACTTTTCTCAGTAAGTCTCAAAGAAATCTAGAAATTTGCAGAAAGTTCTAATGAGTATGTCATATTTTAGACTTTTCTGTATAGCTTCGTTTTCTTAGCCTAGCATTTAAGACTAATCATGATCAGTGCCTAGCAACTCTTCGTTCAGTCAGTGAGACTGCCTCTAAATGCAGAGTTTTATATTCAAGTTTGCTTTTTTATACCCTGCTCCTCCACCCTCAACTATCACTTCTCACTTCATTCAGGGAGTCTACAGAAATTCTGTGGCCTTTCAAACTTGATGCTGCCTTGGAAACGAGATAACTTGCTTACATTTATTTAACAAACATACCTTGAGTACCAAGTGTTGAAAAGCACCATGCTAAACAGTGCAGACATACAAATATCACCAGGAATACGAAGACAAATAAGCAAACAGCCTCTCTGCATATCTGATGCGGGGTTAATACCAAAAATACATAAGGAACTCCTACAACTCAGCTGCAAAAAACCAAATAACCTGCAAAACAAAGCCAAACCCCAAAAGAAAAAAATATGGGCTAGAGACTTAGACATTTCTTTAAAGAACACATACGAATGGCAACAGTGTATGAAAAGATGCTGAACATCACTGATAATCAAAGAGGTACAAACTGAAACTACAAGAAGGTATCATTCACACCTGTTAGGATAACCATTATCAAAAACACAAAAGATAAGCGTTGGCCAGGATGTGTAGAATTTGAATCCTTGTAAACTGCTGGTGGGAATGGAAAATGGAAATCCACCATGATTGGTGGTTCCTCAAAAAATTAAAAATAGAACCACCATATGATCCAGCAGTTTCACTTTTGGGTATTTAATCCAAAAGAATGAAATCAGGATCTCAAAGAGGTATCTGCACTCCGAGGATCATTGCAGCACTGTTCACAACAGCTAAGAAATTGAAACAACCTAAATGTCTAGCAACTAATGAATGGATAAATTATGGTACATCTATACAATGGAGTATTATTCAGGATTAAAAAACAAAAAAGTCACATGATCTGTGGCATAGGTATGAACCTTGCTGACTTTATGCTAAGTGAAATATGCCAGTCACAGAATGAGAAAAGCTGCGTGACTCCACTCACATGAGGTATCTGAAAATCATCAAACTCATAGAAGCAGAGAGTAGAATGTTGGTTGCCAGGAGCTGGGAGGAGGAGGAAATAGGGGGCTGCTATTCAATAGATAAAAAGTTTCAGTTACGGAAGATGAATAAGTTCTAGAAATCTGCTGTAAAACTTTGTTTTAATAGTTAATACCATACTTAAAAACTCATCATAAAGGTAGATTTCATGTTAAATGGTCTTACTACAATTAAAAAATATTTACCCCCCCCCCAGAAAAAAGAGAAACAAACCAGTAGATGATAAAAGTAGAACGTGGTAAGCGTTACAAAGGCAAAATGCTCAGAGGGCAAGCTGGTCTCCCTTAGCTGTGAGAATCAGGAAGGGAGGGCCTACGAGGTGGGAGTTGAGGAACTGGACAAATACAGATGGGAAGGATCTAGGTCTTCGGGCACAAGGAGTAGCATGAACAAAGAAATGAAAGCAAGCAGTGTAATTTTGTTCCAGCATAGGTTCATGATGGCTGAAAAAATAAGCTAGGATGAAATTATGTAGGGTCCTTGAGTCAGTAAGGTGTAGAATCTATAGTTTAAAAAAATTAAAGAAAAAAAGAACTTTTTTACACAAATGTTAGAATATCTAAAATTAAAAAAAAAATAGAGAGATGTGGTTATCTCACTTAGAGGTAAAGGTACATACAATCTGAGACATGAACTTTGTGAAATCTGTTTTTGAAGTGAGGAATTTTTTTTCATATTATTATTATTATCTTCTTTCTTTCTACATTTTATTATTTCAAACCAGGTGAACAATTTCATAAAACGTGAAAAAAGCAAGGAAGTGTTCAATGCTGAAGGACCCAGGCCTGGGGCGAGGGCATGAGGGGTCAGCAGGCAGCGGTGGTTCCTAGGTTAGCACTAAGGAGCTACATTTAGGTTAATGGAGCCAGGGCCCAGGGCCGCGGGGGCAGGCCCTCAGTGACATTGGCAGTTGTCTGGAACAGCCCTTGGAACCCAATTCTGTGGAGGGCAGGGCACCGCCCACAGAGGGGGCAACCAGCAGAGGGATGGGTGTAAACACACAAGACACATTCAAGGCACAGAATCACTGGAAAGGGGTTGGGTGGGCACTGGTCAGGATTGGACAGTTTTAAATAGTTTTTCTCTAAAAAGTTTTCTAGGTTTGCAGTTTTTTTTTTTCTCTTGACTTTCATTTTTTTAAAAAGCTATAAGAATTAGCAGGTGGACTGTGGTCTCCAGGAATGGTGGCATTTCACGCTTCTTGTGTTTTTTCCTTTGGGGCCTCCGAGCGGCTGAGGGGGGCGGGTGGGCGGGCAGGAGTCTCCGTGTAAACATCTGGACTGGGGCTGGGTCAGGGGCTGGTGTTGGGTGAAGCTAGGGGTCCCAGGCCGGAGAATTGAGTGCCCGTGCAAACACAGGCCTTGGGAAACTCAGTATGTGCTCCCCTCCCCCATTACAGAACAAGATGATGGTTAAAACCAGAAGAGATGACAGGAGAGGGTACCCATGGCCCTTCCCTGCACCTGGGACAAGGGCGGGCTTCAAACACAGAGGCCTGTGGCAACCCCTTCCCCCAGTCTCTGGAGCTGAGGGAGGGGACAGGGGAGCCAAGCACATAGAGTGGAAAGAGGAGGAAAAGCGGCCAGGGGGACAGGCGGGGAGCGTGGTCCTCTTACCCCCATCTTCCTCAGGGGCTGGGGGGAGCAGAGTTGGCGGTGGCCTGTCCTGCCAGGCCCCGCTGCCCCTCATTAGAGGCCAGTCCTTCAGGTTGTTCTTGATGATGACGTCGGTGACAGCGTTGAACACGAACTGCACGTTCTTGGTGTCGGTGGCTCACGTGAAGTGCGTGTAAATCTCCTTGGTGTCCTTGCGCTTGTTCAGGTCCTCAAACTTAACTCTGGATGTAGCTGGCTGCCTCGTCGTACTTGTTGGCCCCTGTATACTCAGGAAAGCAGATGGTCAGGGGGCTGTGTGTGATCTTCTCCTCGAACAGGTCCTTCTTGTTGAGGAAGAGGATGATGGACGTGTCCGTGAACCACTTGTTGCAGATACTGTCGAACAGCTTCATGCTCTCGTGCATGCGGTTCATCTCCTTGTCCTCAGCTAGCACCAGGTCATAGGCGCTCAAGGCTAGGCAGAAGATGATGGCTGGGACGCCCGCAAAGCGGCGAATCCACTTCTTCCGCTCGGACTGCTTACCACCCACATCAAACATCTTGAAGTGCAGGTCTTTGAGGGTGAAGTGTGTCTCCAGGATGCCCGTGGTCTTCACGCGGGTCCGAAGCACATCCTGCTGCGTGGGGGTGTAGTCACTTTGTGCAGTGCGTTCCAGGTCATTCAGGTAGTAGGCAGCAGTCATTGAGCTGGTACTCCCGCGAGCGGCCAAAGCAGGCCTGCACACCACGGTCAGCCCAGAGCCTCCGGATGACACAGGACAGGTCCTCAGGGAGCACACTCTGCTCCTCAGACATGCAAGACAGTGCAAACAGCTGCCTGGCGTCATCCGCTCGGGAGGAGTCAGCAAAGTCAATCTGCAGATTGCCCGTGGCTTTGACGATGACCATCATGAACTGGATGGTATTGCTGTAGACGACTGTCCGGTACTGCAGGCATTCCTCCTCTGAATAGCCATCTTCATGGATGATCTTCATCTGCTTTACAGTGGTGCTCTTCCCTGACTCCCCAGCACCCAGCAGCAGCAACTTCACCTCCCGAGCTGCCTTCCCGCAGGTTCTTGTCCATCACCTTGGGGCGCTCGGCCACCGCCTTATCCTAGGCGCTCACGGTGCAGCCCGTCCCGCCGTCCGCCGGCCCGGCCCCCACACGGCCCCAGCCCGGCTCGGCCTGCCGACCCACTCCGCTCCCGCCGCCGGCCCTGTACGGGTAGCTCTCCAGTCGGCAGTTCCGAGCGTCTCATATTATTATTATTATTTAGAAACCTGCATGTGTTTTGAATATTAGAAGGCTTTCCTTTCTCTTCTTTATTGGTTATGCCTTTTGGGGGGGTAATTAGGTTTTTTTTTTAATGGAGGTGCTGGGGATTGAACCTAGGACTTCAGTGCATGCTAAGCATGTCCTCTACTACTGAGCTATACCCTCCCCCCACCACCACAGCGTGAGGATCTATTTTTAAAACCCACTTAGTGGTTGTTTGTTGCATTCCTAGGAAGTCAGGTTGCTACAGAGTTGTCATATAGCTGGGTCAGCCAGATTTAGCAAACAGAAACACAAGATGCCCAGTTAAATTTAAATTTCAGATATAAAACATAACTTTTAAGTATAAGTATAGTCCACTAGAAATGATTATTTATTTGAAATGATTATTTATTTGAAACTCAAAGTTAACTAAGAGTCCTGCATTTTATCTGACAACTTAGTTCCAGCTAATTTAATGTATTTTTACAAGTAATAAAATTCGGAGAACATAAACATTTCTGATCTTTCCTCACATATATGCTGATAAACCAAATACTTTCCATATTTGTACAGCACTGAGCAACTTAATCATAATTCATATCAATTACTTAAAAATACTAAAATTTCAAAATGAATTCTTCATCTGTGGAGTTCAGATTTTCATTGTCTATGTATCATGAGTTTATCAACTTTCAATTAACTACGCCTGGATAGACTGCAATACTGATTTCTATCAGAACAAAGAAGAATGTGGATTTCTGATTTATAAAAGCTGACTCTATTTTAATCCCATGAAAGGAAGAAAACATTAAAATAAAAATAATCATCAAATAAACATACGAAAGCAATATATGTACAATACATACAAAAACAGGGTATACAAATAGAGAAGGACTCATTTAAGACAGAAAGGAGGCCAATGGAAGACTGAACTATAGGAAAACAAAGTCAAAGCAAACCTCAGCTCAAAATATAGGCAATGGGAAAGGATGAAGACACATGGCAGGTTAATAAGGGCCAGACCACAAAAGGATCTGAGAGCCCTGCTAAGAAGTTCGGATTTTATTTAAGTGCATACAGAAGCCAGCCATCAAATGATTTTAAGTGAGAGAATATCTGATTTAGTTTTTAAAATGCCATGCTACTCACTAGGAAGGACCAACGGTGTGGGCAAGAATGATTTTGGTGACTAGTTCTACTGCAGTTTTATTTGTATTCTACTACAGAAGCAAGAGCTAGGTTTAACAGCTGGGGTGGAATAATGCACAAGAATTCAGAAATTACATGACCTATATGATCAACAATATGTACTTTCAATTAGGAATATTAAAAACAATCTAGATGGGAAGACCTAATATTGTAAAGATGTCACTTCTCTAAAATAATACACAAATGTAATTACTGTAACTTCAATCAGAATCTTCAGAGATGTTTTTAAAAACAGAACTTAAAAGCTGAAAATAAAGGTCAACTGGAATGGAGAGTGTGGAAATGACTATGATAAATCTGAAAATGTACAATGTTAGGAAACATGCTAATAAATATCGAAGTATATTATGTAACTATGAAACAGTATAGTCTTGACATAAGAACTCACAAAGAGATCAGTGGAAAAGAAGACTCCAAAAAATGACTCAGGTGTGGGAAAATGTGTCATTTGATGAAGTATGTGCTTCACATCGGTGGAGAATTGACTAGAATTAGGATATTAGGTACTTCTTTGGGAAAAAAGGAAAAAGGTAGATCCCTACCACACACCACTCATAAATAAATAATCCAGACGGGCTAAAGAGCTAAACATAAAAAAAAATAAAGCCTACAAAAGCATCTGAAGAAAATACTAGAGAATATTAGTTTTAACCTGGGGCAAGAGAAACATAAAACAAATACAAGAAAAAATTTTAAAAGCAAAACAGAAGTCATAATAGAAAAGATCAGAGGATTAATTTCATAAAAATGAAAAGCTCTGGTATGTAAAAGATAACCAGTGGCAAAGTTAATGGAGACAGAAAAGGCTGAGAGAAAATACTTACAACACAGATTTAACATACAAAGAACTAAAAATTTATAAAGCACTCCTAGAAACTGTAAATAAAGGAAAAATAACCTCTCTGCTGAAAATGCCAAAAGAGAGGAAGAGACAATTCCCAGAAGAAATGTTAAAAGTTGACAAATGTATGAAAAAATGATTAAGTGCAGGCTCACCAGGAATCAGAAAAACGTGAATTTAATTAGGCTATTAATTGTCAATAAACTGACAAAATATTAAAAGATGGAAGGTTCTGACTGTTGGTCAGGATGCAGAAAAACAGGAACTCTCTTCCATGTTGGAAGCGTGAGTTTATATCTTTCTAGTTGGTAAAGCAAATTTCAGAAAGTAATTTGGCATTATTTGTCAAAGTTTAACAGGTGTTTCTCAGAAGGTTAAATAAATACAGAGTTACCATATGACCCAGGATTTTTACTCCTAGGAAGATACTAAAGAAAAACAAAAATATATCCTCACAAAAATTTGCACATAAATGTTCCTAACCACATGACTCATTACGGCCAAGTGGAAACAAGCCAAATGTCCATCAACTGACAAATGAATAAGGAAAATGTGGTATAAACCACACAATCAAATATTGTTCAGTAAAATGGACTGAAATGTGGGTACATGCTAAAACATGGACGAACCATTATGCTAAGTGAAATAAGCCGGTACAGAAGATCAGATGTTACACGATTTTATTTACAAGAAATGTCCAGAATGGGCAAACCTATAGAGGCAGAAAGTAGCTTACTGGTTGCTAACGGCTGAAAGGGACTGACTACTAGTCAGTACAAGGGTTCTCTTGGAGGTGAAAAAACTTATCTAAAATTGATGTGGTGATGGCTTCACAACTCTTAAGAACATACTAAAAACCACTGACTTGTACATTTTAAATAGGAGATTCATACGGTATGTGAATTATATCTCAAAAAAAAAAGCTATTATTAAAAAAAAAAAAAGACCAGAAGCCTACATTTTTAACACACATGCTAACTTTCAGGAATCTATCCTACAGGAAAACTTGACTATGAACAGAAAGACATATACAAAAAATGTTCACTGTAGAATCAGTTGCAATGGTAACCATCTAAATGTTTGAAAATGGTAACCATCTAAATGTTCATCAAAAATAAACTAAGAGCAAAAGACAAACTGAGGAAAAATATGTTTATTACATATATAACAGATTAAGCACTGCTGTCCTTTATATAAAGAAGAGAAAACTGTCCTATTTATCTTTCACTGAACCTTCTTGGCCTTTCCTGCATAACACACAATACCCATTTTCTTTCCCACTGCCAGACTGATGACTATCACTAGAAAAAGACCAGACTGTAAGTTTTGCTGGTTGGATCCACTGTAAATAATTCTATGTAACCTCATCTCAGCTCTTCATTCTGATTGCACATTTAAAAATTTCTCTCATAATTCATTTTGATATTTCTTCTTAAAGCAGTTGATTCAAACCCTTTCTATCCTTTATATGCTTCTAACTTTATCTGTGTCCCTTTATTTTCAGCAACTTCAAAATCCCAAGAGTTCTCCCAATTTAAATCTTTCACATCTGAAAAATGACTTTTTCTTTTTTCAACACCTCCCCCCCCCCCCCCCCCCCCAGTTTTAAAAGAATGGCGCATCTTTGCAAGGTCATTCTTGTTCTTGACTCCTTTTATTGTCTCTTCTATTAAAAGTGGTTCCCTAATGATTCAGGTGACTTCTGTTCCTTAAAACAAAACCTATGTGTACCATCCCTTGGCCTTATTATGACCAGGCAATGAACTCCTCTCTTTCAATTCTTTCCTACATTTCCTTGCCTACATTAATTAAAATATTTACCCCCTATGATACAGCTTCTATCTCAATTGCTCTTTTAAAGGAAAGACCTTGCTAAGTGCTAATTTCATTACCTATTCTTAGCCTTCATTCTCACTGAATGAGAGATACAACATGGCTCATTTACTAACTCTATCACAGACAAGAATCTTTGGATTAAATTCTGAATCTCAGCTTCTCTCTATAAAAGAGGCAAATAACTACCTCTCAGGGCTACTGTGAAATTTAATTATATAAACTTCTTTCACATCATCTCACTTATTATTACCACACTCAAGACTCTTTAAGTGGACTGTAAGAGGCAGTATGTCAAGATGATTAAGTAAGTATTCTGGTTGTACAGAACCAGACCACTGTGGTTCATCAAATCACAGCTCTGCTATTTACAAATGAGCTTTATCTCTCTTGGGAAGTGTACACAGAATTTCATGTGTGCCAGGTCCAAGGGCCGAGACAATGATTTCTTAGGAACTTGGGCCAGGCCTGCCTGCTGGTTTTGGAAGGTCTCCTGAGGATGTAGAGGATGGCTGCAATTCACCCAGGGGACAAAAAAGCTGGTGGTGGACTTTCCGGGAGTGTTCATCTACATGAGCTTTCCTGGAGGCTGACATCTTGACTGTATCATTGGCACCAAGACCCAGCCCCACCCAACAGCTTGTAGGGAAGCCTCAGACCAAACAACACACAGGGTGGGAACACAGCCCCACCCATCAGCAGAATCCCTGAGCCACAAATGCCTTTAGACGCGGCCCTACCCACCAGAGGTCCAGGACCAAGTTTCACCAGGCAGTGGGCAGGCACTGACTTTTCCTGCCAGGAAACCTACATAAGCCTCTAGTCCAGCCTCATCCACCTGGGCACATACCAGAAATAAGAAAACAACAATCCCAAAGCCTGTGGAAGGAATCCACAAACACAGGCCAGACTCTACACTGGGACCACCTGGACCCTGGCCCTTGGGTGACAAGAGAGGAGTGTCCTGCTGGGACGCATAGGACGTCTCCCACAGAGGGCCACTTCTCCAAGGTCGATAAATGTAACCTACCTAAAAATACAAATTGAAAGACAGACAATATGAGGAGGCAGAGGAATATCTCCCAGGTGAAGACACAAGATAAAATCCCAGAAGAAGAAGTAAGTGATGAGGAGATAGGCAATTTATCTGAGAAAGAGTTTGAAGTAATGATGGCAAAGATGTTCACCTAGGGGTAATTTTAAAATTATCACGTCCAGGCCCCACTACCTAGAAATTCTAATTTGTTTATTTATTCTCAGCTGGGGCCTGAACATTAACTTACTTTTAAATTCCCTAAGTGATGATGTATAGCAGGGATTGACATATGGCTCTAATAAGACTGATCTTTCTCCATCCCTAGACACAACCTGTATTCCTTCCCCCTCACTCATCCTATCCGGCCAATTAAAATGTTAACTCCTACTTAACGGCTATCCACTTACCCCAAGGCAAGCACAGTGGGAAAGGTTTTCTCCATCCCCCGAACTTCTATAATACTTTATTTATTTCAAAACACTTCACTCAGTTTGTATTATAGTTATTTGCATGCATGTTCTTGTCTCCCTCTTCTGAGGGAAAGCCAAGTTCTTACCATCGGCCAGTTGAGACATTTTAGAAATTTGATCTTAACCCTTACAAATCCAACATCCCTTTGAGGAAGGCATTACCCCCATATTTTATAAATAAGGAAACTGAAGCCAGGAGAAGTAAAGTGGCTTGCCTAAAGATTTGTAAAACTAGTAACATTATATTTTTCCTTTGTATATTATACATATCATAACCTCCTCTCATGTTATCAGACAGAAAAAAATATCCAATAAACGCTGAATGAATGTATAATTTTTAACTTTGGTGACTGAAAACAGATTCAAGTCAACGTTCCTAATGATTAAGGAAAAATACAAGGAATGTATCCTGCCTGTTTTCTTTTCCAAGACAATTATTTCAAAGTCACTGCTTAGTTTTGATATTTAAACTATACTTAAAAAGATCCAAGGCAAGGCAATAGCCTTGCAAGCTAATTTTTTTAAGAAACAGAAAAGGATGAATCTGTGCATGTCAAAAGCCTAAGCTTGGATAACTGACTACTATCCTATAAATGAAGTGCACAACACAACGAAAAGCCTATGGGAGGCTGGACGGGGAAAAGCCGAGGAGAGCTGAGAGACTGACGTACTTTTAACTGGCAGAGTTAAACACTTTCAGCTATCAATCAGAACGAGGACTCAAGACCAGGGAGGGCTCGAGGTGAGTACAGCTCAGTGGTAGAGTGCATGCTTAGCACGCATGAGGTCCTGGGTTCAATCCCCAGTACCTCCAATTTAAAAGAGCAAGATAACCTGAGGGGTGTTTTGGTCCCTGAATTTTACTGTTTATATTTTGACCTTTATCAGAAATCACCTAAACTAGGTTCTCATTCTAACCTCATCACTCAGTGAATAATTTTGCATTTATTTCTAATGTAGTAAGGCAGGGTAGCTCTTAAATTTCTTAAACAGTAAAATGCAGGGTTGGATTGTATTAAGGTGCTTTTTAATTCTGAAATTCTATCATTTTTACTGATTTTTTTCCCCTTAATCTTGTATCCTTTCATACTTCTGTTAATTAACTATACGTATTTCTAAAACTTGAGAAAACTTCAAATTTAGGAACAAGATCCACTCATTTAAATGGGAGCAAAAAGCAGTAACTATTATTTCCTCAATCACAATATTTGCTTGTCATCTGATGACAGTTTTGTCTAATTATATAAGAAAATGTAAATTTCCCTGTGAACCATAGGAGCCACGGTGCTTCCTGTCCTACACTACATACTTTAAGAGGAGGTACCTAGTAGTTATTCAATATAGGCTGAATGAGTGAATAAATGAATTGAGACTGATCCACTAATAATATGTTAAAGGGAATTTTTTTCCAGAGCTATGTATCAGCTCTCCTTAACTAGATGAATTGGCCAAAGGTATTTCACTTCAACATCCGTGGCAACATATGAAGCTGCAGGAAAGAAATAACTGAGACCAAAAATGGAGTTGATGATGGTTTAAAATCCTCAGACAATATTATATTTGCCCAGCATTTTAAAGGAAATTATAAACATGAAAAGTAATCCAGGGAAAACCCACTAGACTTTTTAAGCAAATATTTCAAATCACAACACTTTTAATTCTCCTCAATTTTAAGCAAAATGCAATAGTGCTCCAGACTTACAGATACCACTGGATAATACAGACTAACTTTACATATATTAAGAGATCTATCTATTACTTTTTCTAAAGAAGTTAGTCCTATAACCTAATTTTATAGGAAACTAGGGAACACTAAAGGCTTGAGAAGTTAGGAACTTGACTGAAGCCATACACTTGGTATCTGAACCCAAGTTTGTCTGCCTCCAAAGTCTATGCTCCTCACATTACAGCCCCTTGAAAACTGGGAGGGAATCATCTTCTATTATAAAGAGTGAGGGAGTCTTCTATGATAAAGCATTTATCTTAACCCCTAAGTACTGCAGAGCCGTCAAACAGATGAATAACAACTGCATCCTAGTGAAATATTAATTATAAAGGAGATAAACCCAACCAAGAATATACTTACGCATTCCTGAGCACTCTCTGTCACCATCCCAGACATTAGAAACAGCATGTCCCGTCAGTAGGAGGTTAATTAAACTTTGGCTATTAATAAAAATTAAAAAGCAATTAAAATATGAATATACTCATTTTCAAATCAAATGATTCCTATAAGGCATAAAGTGATGATTTTTTACATTAAACTGTTGTTTAAAAACTAGAAAAACCTTAGAGTTCTCATTTTACACAGTTCACCAAACAAGCACCTTGCTAAATGAATCACTTATTTTATCACCACAACGGTATCTATTGTTCCAAATATTCATATAAATTTAACAACTTTATCCAAAATGTCAAATTTAAATGGATAAAAAAATAAGCAATAACTTATTTTAGACTGATACTTTACTTAACATCTATAATCATCTTAAAAATACATATATAATTGTTATTATTTGGTGTTTGATGGAAGATATGTGAATTTTAACCTCTGAGGCAGAAAGATCTAAAGGGAAGGACTCATGTTAATAATCGTTCACTGTCTTACCAATTTTAGTAGAAATCGCTATAAAAAGCTTGAGAGGGGAGGTAGTCTCAGAGAAAAATAAAGAAAAAAATTTTTCTCCCAGGCAGGAAAGCATTTACAAATAGGTAAGGGTATACTGATTTTTAAGTCAAAATGAGTACATTTCATCTATTAAAAAATTTCATAAATGGAATATCAAGCAGAATTTGTTAAAATGCCCCCACTGTGATCTTAAAACAAAATACTTGCTACAATAAACACAATGCACGCATAAACCTAAAGTGGAAATTAACACTTCATACCTGAAGCAAGCAAAGCATAAAGCACAAGACTGCTCAAATTGATAGACTTCATGGTGTCAACACTGACAAACAAAATTACCTGACTCAGTGGTGTTTTATCTTAAGCCAAGTTCCTAAAAACAAAAGTCCACTTAAAGAAATAATAGATTTTAATTACCTGCCATGTCCATAGACAGGATCTATCAAAGGTTCACTTGAATCTTCAATTTCATTTTTTATGTTTTCAATGCCCTAAAGAAACCAAGAATTCATTGGTTTATTTTGAGAACTAAAAATTATGGTAGTTTTCAAACTAACCAGTTTATACTATGAATTAATAAAACACAATTATTTAAGTAACTTTTCTCCCAAAGAATTACCCAGATTTGAAATGGAGGTGCAACTAAGATAATGTGAGAAGTAGTTCCTCTAAGAATCTTTTATTTTTTTCCATGGGCTGTATGTAAGAACACAGGTAACAGATCCAATGTCAGCATGTTGGTTAAAGGAGTAGAGAGACAGAATGCTTAAGTTTCAAGAGGAAAGAAGAGAAAACTATTTTATCTGAAAGTTAATACTCATTTAACTTCAGGTGAAATTAAATCTGAACCTACTATATCTGCTAAGGCATCAAATGCATTTTCTTAGGCCATTAAAAGAATTTACTGGAACTAAATACATACACACATGAGAGTTGATAAGAATATAAATTTAAATACCTAAAAGGTATATTTGGTACATAAGAAAATGGAAGGTTTATTGGTAATTCGAATGTGCACTGACAAAATAAAATGTAAGCTAGGAGGGCAGGAAGATTCTTATTTCCTTGAAAGGCAATTTTCTGGTATTTTCAATCCCCTAGAAGAGCACCCAAATCCCTTAAGGTCTAGATACTGGATAAGCACAAGAAGACCTAGGCATTTGTAACTCCATCAATTCCAAAATCACAAAAGATAAACTGCCATTCATTGTGCTATTCACCTAACTTTAACCACTGGTTCTGATTATGGCCATTTCTAAGAACTAAAGAGATGATAATAATCAAAATATTAATGATTGCATAAATATTGTAAGAGAATACAAACAAGTGTGAGACCTTGCACTGGCCTTCCCTGTAAACACCTATACAAAGCAGACTATGATTAAGCCATAATGAATAATATGAACAAGTGACATAATCACTGGGGAGAGAGGGGACATCATCTCAAAGATGAATAACCAGCTCAGAGGAGAACTACAAGACCTGATGGTTTTACTGGCCGTAAAGGACAAGAGTCAGAGGAGGTATCAAAAGTTCTGAGCACAAAAAACTGGGAGAATAATGAACTCATAAGAAACCAGTCATCCTAGAAACCTCCATCACTGCCATTCCCCACGGCCAGCCAACCACCAGCACTTTCGGTTCTTAGTCTTAAATATTCTAAATTAAAACATTTTTTTCCCTAAGTTTAAAACATGCTTCTAAATATGTTCTTCTTCTCTTCTATTCCCATGGTCATTGCTCTAGCTTAGGCTAACTTATTTCAGTAACTACTTTTCCAGTTTTCCTGACTCTAGCCATACTCTCCACACCAACTCCCTCTAGGCACAACTCTTAACCCAATTAAAAAACTTTTTTTATCAACAAAAAGATCTTGTTACTCCATTGTTCACAATTTTGGTTTTGTTCCTGTTTTGGCCACGTGAAATCTAAAGTATTCTGGGTACAGTGCATAAGGATCTTCATATTCTGAGCCTTTTCTACGTAAGTGCCCAGTCTCATCTTCCACAGCTGCCTTTCTGGTATATAATGCTGCAGTAATAATAGTAAATTATAGTTTCCCAGATGTGTGTTATATCTCCAATTGATTATGCCTTTATACTTGCTACTCCCATGGCTTGGAACATCTTCCCACAGCTATTCTGTCTGGAAAATGTGTCCTTATCCATCAAATGACTGCTCCTATATCCAATTGATTATGCCTTTATACTTGCTACTCCCATGGCTTGGAACATCTTCCCACAGCTATTCTGTCTGGAAAATGTGTCCTTATCCATCAAATGACTGCTCCTATATAAGGTCTACCCTTGATTCCACCAAATAAACTTAGGCACACCTTCTCGTATTTTCCCACCATGCTTTGTGCATGTAACAAACGTGAAAAAAACACTGCCATAACAAAAGTAACTACTAATGTGTCCATTTTTTGTTTTGTTTAAGACACTGAAGAGGAATGATTTTTAAAAATTGTATCTCACATTGTAAATCTAGTCCCTAGCCTAGAGTTAATGCTCAATAAACATTTGTCAAGTGAACAAAGTCTGATCAGACATGGTAAATATAGCAGGAAAACTGAGCCTTAACAGAAATGTGAGATTAGCACTTGAGGAAAAGGGTAGGACTGGAAGTGTACATGTTGGAATTAACCACATAAAGGTAAGCTGAGAGAATAAAAGAGGCAAATAACAAGTAAAGATGGAAATGATGTTATAAACAAAAAAGTAATTATGAGGCATTATAGAGAGAGAACCAGTACAGTGATTTATCAGATAGGTTAAGAAAGGGAGTGGGGGTTTAGAAGGAGCTTCCAGAAGGGTTTAAGGGGCCAAGTGCCAGACACTGCTAAGATCAAAGAAAATAAAATTCAGAAGAACTTACTGTACTTCATAATTAGAACATTATTGGTAATCTCTGCAGTCTAGAAGATCAGGGGTGAAAGTTGCAAAGTGGTTAAGTAACAAGCAAGTGGTAAGGAAAGAAGTTGATTCTTCATTATCAGCATAAGGGGTATTTATTTTGAGAAAAGAAACAAAATCAAGAATGAAATTTCTCTTCACAGCAGGAAAATACTAAACTCAAACTAATAAAAACCAGAAGAAGGATCTCCTTCAACAAACCTTTGTCAGTAACACAGAATATAGAAAAAGCAATACTCCAAATTTGTTTCCCCACATTGAATACTGGTCCAAGACAGCATCTTTCAATTCTGATAAACTTCTGAATGATCTCTTTCTGGGGGGAAAAAAGAATTAAGTATTAACACCATGATGACACTGACTACATTCATAAATGGGAAAAAATTTTAACTGTCTATTACATTAAAATGCATACATACAAACAGGAGATTTCTGTAAGTGTCTCAAATTTTTAAATACAAATTGAGCCATTAAAAGCAAAAGCTATTGCTGACAACTGTCACTGTATATAATAGATACCATTAAAATCAAATGTCTACTTGCTAAGGAATGTCTTCATCTCCTAGGTGAACTGTCTGGCATCAGTAACTTCTTCAATGATCATACAGTTAGTTATTTAAGGAATGAAGTGGCCCTCTTCTACGATATAGTTAGCAACCAAGAAAACTTGACTTTTGAAAGCCTGAAAATTATTTAACAAATATTTGAACACCAAAGATAAGGTGTACATTTGTGACTTCTTTGAAAACAAATTAATGTAATTCAAATCAAATTTGATTCAAATCAAAACAACCTATAATTCTATCAACGTAGCTATCTTTACCTTTTATTTTGTAACAAAAAATTTAAATACCCTAATAAAAATATGGCACTTTTCATGAGAATTACAGAAAGTATATTTTGGCAAACAATAAATAATAATGCAAACATTTATGCATATTTATACTACTAGAAATCTTTATATTCACTTGGAACAAAGAAACATTAATATAAACTGATTTTTCTATTATAATAATGAAAAAGCTTTTGTTATAAAAGGTGTATTTCAATAGTTAATTTAGGAATCAGAATATTCCTTTTTTTAAACTGAAATATAGTCAATTTAAAAATGTTGTGTTAATTTCTGGTGTTCAGCACAGTGATTCATGTATACATCTATATATATTCCTTTTCATATTCTTTTTCATTATAGGCTATTACAAGGTATTGAATATAGTTCTCTGTGTTATACAGTAGGAAATTGTTTATCAGAATCAGATTATTTAAAGTACACATTTATAAATTATTCTTTTCTTTAAATCTGAAAACAAATTAATCCTCAAGCATATAAATCTGAGTACCTCTCCACAGTATGAACAGACTTAAAATGGCAATGTTTCCACAAGGTAAGTATTTTAAATGTTCCAATGTTACTTACTGAATTAATGCATGAAATCGCTCAAAGCCAAGCTCTTCGACAGCCAAGGCAGCTATACATAAAAGACACTTTTCAGCACTACACATGGCAAATAAATGACACAAGATACACACAGCAGGCTGTAAATACTTTCGAGCAATCAAAAGTTTCCCTCTTTCCTTACTCCCTTAAAATTCTCACTTTACTTTCACCTTTAACATAAATTTATATTTGAACATCTTAGTTACCACGATTATAACTAAAATGGATTTAACACTGAGAATGTAGAAGGGTAATTAAACAATAAACATTTCTTTTCAATTCAGTTGTGCTAGGATAGTTTATAATATATGAGAAATTATTGACAATCATAGTGATTGACACATAACTGTAATGTGTCTTGCACTTTTAAATAATCTTTCAATTCACAGAGCCAAGTAAAATCCTCATAGTTAATCTTCCTGCTTTGTATTATAAAATCTTTAGGCCTAATGCCTCCTTAATCATTAAACAAATGTGTATAAAAAGGCAGAGCACTTTGAAAGTACACAGGTTCAACAACAGCTTTAAGTTTGTTTCCTCATTTATTCATGTAACTGTTGAGAAGTTTTCAGTAACTTATTTAGATTGTTTATTAATATGGTACAATTATAAATTTAAAAAAAAAATCAAAGGAAATCAAAGAAAGCATTCAAATCAAAGGTAATGTCTATTTAGCACTTTTCTAAGTGCCAGGGCCCCTTCTAAACACTCTACAGGCCTTAACCTCATTTAATCCTCAAACAACTCTATTATCCCCATTTTATAGTAGAGGAATCTGAGGCACAGAGAAGAATCCTCTCAAGAGCATAAAGCAATAAACAGCAGAGCTAAGATTTGAACCCAGCTAGTCTTGGCTCCACAAAGATGAACTCTTTAAAGATATCATAACACGAATCAAAATGCCTACTTTAATTTGTCACAATGAACAATTTCATATATATTTTATAAAGTAAATCTTTGTACTTTCAAATATTAATTCTCACTAGAGAATTGAAGAAACTGACTCAGTATGAATTAAAAATTAAAATTCTGATTTATAATTTAAAATGTCACATGATTCTAATGACTTCCAAAGTCCAGTTTTAATTTTCAAAAGTTTCAAATTACTTTTAAAATTCTGTAGAAGTCCAAATGGATTAATTTAAATAATCTTTTGATTTGTGTGGGAAACAAACTGAAATTGAACCTGAGTATTCACTACTGCAAACGTGTGCGTTACCGAAAGCCAAAACTAAACACACCACACAAGCCAATGAAATTAATGTTTGTACAGAATGTAATACTGACAAGGGGAAAAACACTTCACATTTAAAATTTCAGAATAAAATAAAAATTCTACATAACCTTTTCCAAATTGTACTAATTGCCCTGCAGTGCCTGAGTAACTAAATAATTTTTACTGGGTATTCACCATGAAAGCTGACATAAAGATAGTAATTTAGAGAAAAGAGGCAAGCAAAATAAAAAGCTTAGCAGGCAAGATGGTGGAAAAATATAAAACACAAGAAAAAGAACATAGCTGGGAATAAAGGAAAGAACAGGTAAAATAGATTGTTATATGGAATAAAAAATTTAAGTTAAGTTCATTTCATCTGTCAACATGTAAGGAAAATTCTCAACTTTTTAGTTACCAAAACTTTTCAAATTTATGCAATATTAAAAACAAATTTAAAATAGTTTTATTTCATGTCTATTTTTAAAATGAGGGAAAGTAAATTGGAATATGACTAAAATATGTGTTTTGAAGAGGAACTGAATATAATATGCCCACCTAAATCAGTTACTGACCAAAGTTAACACATGAGGCCATTTAACCTAGAGCAGTGAAACCTGTCACCACAGAAGTGGACAGCATATCCCACAGGGAGCACACAGTATACTAAGATACTAATAAAAAAAGTTACAGGAAAGATCTTACTATTTTCTAACATATTAATATGTACACTGGTTTTAAGTACATATTCTTTAAAATAACTTCTAACTATAACTAGTTCAACTGTTCCTACTAAAATTTTAACACCCTAAATAAAACTACCAAACAGGCTTATATGCATCCCAGTAAAACCTGGAAAATGTTTTAAAAACAATTTTAATGACATTTTTGACTATCAACTTTGTGAATATTTTTCACTTGTTTTCTTCAACTGTCATTATCAACTCTAAAATATAATAAATTCTCTTTGAAAGGCTATGTATAAAAGGTTTAAAAAGTAAATGTCATTTAACTACTTAAATTTTAAAAATTATTCCTTGCACATGTACTACTAGTAGAATTTGCCATTGTAACTGCAAAGGTAAGAGAGAGAAGACACTGACATCATAGAGACATTTCAGCTTAAGGGGACAATGTGCCTCACAGACAATCCTATATGGACAGCAAGACGGGTGGGTATCACAAGCAACTGAAATTTACTTCCTAGAACTTCAGTGTTTAAATTAATCTCTCTACAAACAATTTCTGCAGAGATGATAGTTAATGGAATGCATTACAGGTAGAATACAATAAGTCACTTATTCGACATAAGCATTTGGAACAACCAGTTATCAAAAGCCACCTACTAGCAAGATAATTCCTGAAAAGGAAACCAGAAAAGCAACTCTATCTAGGTTCTGTACCACCAGAAGTCTCCATTTTACTAGTTCATTCTGGTAGTTTTTAGGTCAATTACTTCAGAATTTCAAATACTAAAGACCACAGACTATATAATTTTTGTGAATAAGAATAGCTGTTATTTAATTTATCTTCAAGTGAAATCTTCAAAGTATGGAAAAACTTAAATGAAGGCAAAATTAAAACTCATAATTAAAACTACCTTAAAATAATTCATAGATAGTAACACTGTCCAAAAAGTTCAGGAGGAAAAGAAACAACATATAATGAAGAAAAATGTCCCCATCTTTGCTTTAAGGAAGCAACTAGAGATATTTAAGGAATTTTCTAAAATTAAAAAGAAAAAATTTCTTTTTTTTCCCAATACCAAAGAAAACATTAAGGTAGTTGAAATTAAAGAATACAGAAATATGTTCTTTAAGCTTTCTAAACATGATTTCCAAAGCTCAAAAGAGATTGTCATCAAGCAGAAGTTAATTAGAACTTTTTTTAAGTTTAAGAGACACATTTTTGTTTTCTTTTTTCCAAAAATGAAAGAAAAAATAAACAAATATAATATTCTCTGGTAATTAAAATAAAGGAGAAATGAAAAATACTACTAAGACTCATGAATTAAGTTTAGGCTAAAAAAGAGACATTATAAAAATTAAAAATCTTTTTTTCGTAACAGTTTCTAATAGTTTTATGAGAACAAATGTACAAGAAATTACTTCAGGAAATGAAAGTATATCTTACAAGAATGTTCCACTTGGCAACTAGACTCTGCAGGGCTCCCAGAAATGCCAGCAGTTTCCTCAGATGTCTTTCCTCTTAACCACAAAACCAAGCAGTAGGATCCAGAGTTGTCACAACAAGCACTTTCTAAAATATCACATAAGGTATGACAAAGGAGTTCCTTCCGCTCTTCCTCTAAAAATAACCAAAGTATAAGTTATAAGAGGGGGGAACCCTGTCATAAATAACAATATTAAGAATATGTTAATTTAATGAGGAAAATCAAACATTTTTATTGGGGGAAAATTCATGAATAACTCATCTTAAATTATAGTGTAGAAAAACAATGTGTTTGAAGGTTACAATGTCATGACTACTAAATATTTCCATTATCATGTAAAAGAATCCTGGAAAATGCAGAATTAAACACCAAAAGAAAGAAAACACTACGTGGAATCATCTGATACTGACTGCCCCTTTCTTAGGCTGCAAATGGAACATTTAAGCCATGAGGTTGCCTTCATTTTAGAACCAGGGCTATTGTAAAGGCCTGTTGAGACCTCTGTTTTTCCCCAGTTCTGAATTCATCTGATGTCTTTGATCTCCCTGTCTCACAGTGGGTAAGGATAATGAGATAACACACCGTCAGCACATACAAAACCACACATCCCATTGTATTAGCAGACGCCACTGTGGTTATGTTGCATAATACAGAAACCACTGACACTGTGCTGCATATTTGAGCACTAGACATTTATAGACAATAGCACAAATGTTCAGTTTCTTCCTGAACCTTAGCCACCCTCCCTCTTTCAAGCAGTATTAATCTCCAGAAGTAGTACCACTTTCTGAACTTTCAAACAACCCTTTGTAAAATTTTATGCTATAGGGAGGTTTCTCTCTCCCCTAATAATTTAAAAGTTCTTTAAAGGTAGGAACTGTGCCATGCACTTTATAGCCATCCCAGCAATTATGACAACACTATATAAATTTTTTATCAATGTGAATACATTTCTGTGCAGAAACATTATAAATTTTATTAATAAAATGCTAATAGTATCATTTGAATAGTTTCTTCTCTACCAAAATCTATTTTGCATTTCAGCTATTAATTAATTAAAAATACCTGACAGTGATGCTTTAACTCTTCAATTCAAAACCACTAGTACATTCTATGTGCATGCTCTGGAATGGAAGCTGTTCTGCCCTTATATAAAAACTGCAATTATAATATATTCTACCTTCCTCCAGCAGTTATTGTGAGTTCACAAAAAATTGTGTGAGTGAAGGAAATATCTTTGTAAACTGTCACGCAGAATGCAAATGCTTGTTATTATCAGGTAGCACATACAGCTCTCAGACTTAATCATATTTCAGAAGCCATGACAGCTTCATTTGTGATTGAATTCAGAATTACTTGCAGTACTGTTTGAATTGTGTAAGACATAATACTGAAAGATGCAGAAATACAAAGATAATTCTGAGTTTCTGCTCAAAGCTAAATAAGGCAAAACAAACATAAATGACTACTCCTCATGGCATGTTATTATTTAACAGTTCAGGGAAATGCACCATATGATTTTTCGCTTAGTTATAATATCCTGTGTTAAAATTCTTATTTCGGAAAACCAAATTTGGAAAACACACATTTTTAAAATTTGGAGTTGCTGCCCGTGACACTACCTGAAACATTTAACAAATAAACCTCAGGGAAAAATAACCCACTGATAAGTTTACTTTTCAAAGATAGATAATTTCAGCTAAATTACTGCCAATGAATCCTGCAATGATCATCTATAAAACAGAAGATGGAGTAAAAGTTTATAAAAGACACTGTCATACCTGGGCAATCCCTCCAGGAAGACTTCTCAGAAGAAAACAGGAGCTTCTTCAAAAGAAATGCCTTTGTACAATTAAAGTAATAATTATTAGAATGCAGTATAAACATACCTTATATCATTCTTTTATTTTAAAATGGAAAAAAAAACTAATGTGTACCTTCTTTCTGATCTTTTGAATAATGCTATAAAAATTTCCAATGGTTCCCTTCGCAGTAACTGAGCATAATTATTCATTCTGAATACACTACTATTACCTTGACTGTAGATCCACACAGTTCTTCTTCTTTTATAACATGTATTTTGTGGCAAATAGAGAATTGACTCAAAATAATAGCCACATAACTGAAAAAATAGAGACATTTATGACTCCATTCACAGAGGGAAGGCCCTGTCAACCAGGAAAAAGTCTACATTTCTCTTTGATTCCTTGGGGGGAAAGAAACCTAAATACAAAAGTGGTTCTTCTCTATTAGCTCTGATTTGTGATACAAGAATACCACTATGTGGGTCATCACTTTATTATGAGGAGCTCCTAACTTCCAGGCTTAACTCAAAAAGCTTTAAGATTCTAAAGGAAAAAAAAAATTTTGATTTCTAACCTTTCCTTATGTGACCCAACTATGTTACACTGGTGATTTGATAGACAGAAACTGAGTGTAGAATGTTTCCTTCACAAAGTGTAGTTCAAAGGCTAGCAGCATCCTGGTCACCTGACTTGTTTATTTAAAAGGAAGGTTCTGATGTTCCACCTATTATATCTGAACCTCCAGGGGCTGATTCAAGAAAAAGAGGTTCCTGGTGGTTATTACTCAGATGTATCTGAAAACAGCTGTGTTCAGATAAGAGGACTGCTTTCAGTCGGACACACCTAGATTTGAATCCTGGTTCCTTACTTTACTAACTAAAATTAATAACAGCACAAACTTTAAAAGGCTGCAGTAAGGATTACATGAGATAAGCTATTAATACACTTGGCACAGTACCTGGCACCCAATAAGTAATTATTTCAAAGTACTTGAGCAAAAAATTAAGTAATGTTCTGATATTCTCATAGAAATAAAACCTACGAATAACTACAACTAGGTGCTGCTGCTTTTCCCCAAAATAACAAAAACCATCAAAATGAGTAACATAATATTATAAAATTTTGGACAGGTGAGGTGGGACACTCACTTTTCACCACTACACAACCTTTAGCATTGTGATACACTTCCTTCCAGTCTTTCTTTCATATCTGCTTTCAATTTTAAGTGAGAAGCACGTATAATGGGTACGTGACTTTTCCACATTTTGTTTTCCCACACAATGCATAACTGTAACTCTTAATCTCTAAATGTCTATCAAGCTACTAAAATTTAAATATTATTCTGTGTTTAAACTGCATTGTACATTAGGCTGCTTGTAAGTTTTTTTAACTACTATAAATATAAAATACATTCAGACTTGCACTAAAAAATTTTTTTTCTTCTTGAATACAACCTTCTCCATAGTAATGATTACTTATTTAGGAAGGATTCACAGAAGTATGATTATTGCATCAAAGAATCTGCATTATTACGGTCCAATTATGATGCAAAAATCCTCCCCTAAGTCAAAGTACAAATTGGTACTACACAGAGATATGAGTGTGCCAGCATCATCCTACTCATACACACTGGCAATTATTTTATATCTAAAGGTCAGAAAGAGTGAGCTATAGAACCAAGAATTTTGTACTGTTTTATTTGTACTTTCTTGGATTCCTAGAAAGGTTGGACATCTTGATTTTTTTGGTTGTTCAGCTGCTATGATTGTATATACCTGTCCATTCCACCTCTAAGGTTTTAGTGTTCTTCTAACCAGTATGTACGAGTTGTTTGTAAAAGAAATTCATTTATTGCTAATACTACTGAAAATATTTTTCTAAACTTGGAACTCATCCTATCTTAGATGTCTGGTAATATATTATTTTTAGTTTTCTGTGGTTAAGTATTATATCAAGAATATATTTGGTATATGGTATGAGATGACCTAAGTTCATTTTTTCCTCTCAAATTATCAACTAGTCATATCAGTAGCATTTACTAAACTACATTTTATTCCACCATTGATTTGCAATCCTTCTTATCATGGTATGTGATTAATTCTTGGTAAATTACTGTGTGCAATGTGGTCTACTACTGTATTATCTATTTGGTTCCATAGTATGCCTATTCTTCTTGCAAAAGTGTAAGTGTCATGTTTTGGTTTTTATAGTTTAAAAAAAGTTTTAATATCTGGACTCACTCATTTCCCCTCATTACTCTTAGTAATTTAATTTTGACTTTTACATAGAAATATTAATATAAACAAAATCCCTCTATGATTGAAGATTTATGTGACTATGAAACTAATTTACTACCTGAAAGATACATCAGGGTTCTGAACATTACAATTATCTCTTGTTACACAGCAACCCCAATCGCAAATGTAACTACCATTTTGGAAATGTACAGAATTTTATAAAACAAGAAACTCCTGTGGTTTACCTTGCATTTAACTAAATTCATAGACTTGCAATACAGATCCTAGGTTAGTATTACGGCCGAAGGTGGGCAGTGTTAATACAATCTAACTTGCATATGGACAGGACAAGGAATCTTCAAATTCAGATAATAAGATTTCTCCCAGCAACCAAAACTTTCCTGCTACTCAACATACCAGCTCTAAAACACTAATGTATAAATTTTACTCTTTGTACTCCATAATTTGCAGGCAAAGCTCACTCAAATTTTTAAAATAATTCTACTAATTTAAAAAAAATCAACTTTACTCTCTAAAGAAATAAAATAATGACCTATAACAGATATACCTTAGAATCAACCATAAAGGGAATTTTTTCTCTCCTTCAGAGAATACATTTTAGATTTAATAGTGTAAGTGTATGGAGTATCATATTTGAGACGAATTTACTTTGCAGCTAAAAGTTCAGGAATGCATTCTTTATGCCCAATGAATAATAAATACTGCATTAAATATGTATTTTCAAAATGTGCTGATTAAAACAAACAATAAATTCAAGCTTCTTTTATAACAATTCTGAGGTTACACTGCTGTTTAGACATTGTAAATATTACAGTAAACTGAAAATTTAATTCTCCATTTTAATAATGTAATGGTATAAACCAAATCAGCCTATATACATCAAGATTCAAAATCAGATACACATATTGAGATTAACCCTACCTTTTGTGCAAAGAAAAAACTCTTTTTTTTAATTTCAGGAATTCTGTTTGAAATCAGTTGCTACTAATTTTATTTTAAATACCAAAGCTAGAGCCTAAAACAGTACATACTGTCAACTTATATTAAAAATGTATAAAATTTTAGGCCATGAAAATATTAACTCATCTTCAGCTTTGTAAGAAAATTGTTTTTATAGACAGAACTAATGTAAATAGTACCACTGCTATGATGTAACTATCTGTGGCATAAAATGTTATTATTCAACAGCATCACTGTATAAGATGCCATGGTCATTAATTCCAAATTTTCTGAAAGAAAGGAACACTTAATATGTTTTCCTGAAAATAAAGACAGCCAAAAGGCTATTGCTTTGCAACCTACTCATGTTCTGAATTCATTTTTAATTTTGGACATTTAAAGCAATTTACATGAACAAAAGTTAAGAGGTAACTCATCATGCCTCATCATTACATACAGAACAAATAATAGAAAACAAAAAGTAAAGTCTGAAACGTTTGAACACGTCCCTCTAAGGAGTTGGTAAAGTAATCTGTGTTACCTGAACAGGTGCAATAACAGCACAGGGGCCACCTTCAAACTGTTCTAATGCAGATCCCTCTGATTCACTAAACACAAACCCTAAAAATGAAAGCAAGTAGCAAAGATTAAAAACGTAATTCAAGTAGTAGCTAAAAGAATCTTTAATGTACTTTGCTTTGAGAAAGCTCGCTTATCACAACAGCAAAATATCAAGTCAGTTGAGTACAGTGGTTCTCAACTTTTGGGGGGGGATCAAGGAACCCTTTGAAAAAAGATATGGAACCTCGGCTCCTTGCCAAATGTACGTAAACACACACACACACACACACACACACACACTTCTGCACCCAGGGACCCCTCTAAGTGGACTAGAGAGATGAAGTGTGGTTTTAGTAAAGGGACACTAAATCTGATTTTTAAATAATTTAATTTGAAGGAAGAGGACTAGACAGACTACCTGTTGAATTTAAACAGAATTTTTAGGACCCTTCTCAAACAGTATCTTTTTTAGTTTCAATCTTTGAATCATATTCTATAAGCTAAAAACTGAAAAGGATCATGCATAGTGGATGTGCTCATATTGTCTCTATTTTAATTTAAACATTACCCAACTAGCACGGACTGAGAGCAACTGGTGCAGGCTTCCCCAGGCACTGGCATACTGCAGGGGGCTTGGAGCCAGAGGTCAGGAGAGGGGAGTCAGTACCTGTAAGCCTTCAGGCAATCATTCCACCTCCCTAGGCCTCAGTGTACTTAGCTTTAAAATGATCACTTCCAATCTCGACATGCGAGGAATATGTCAAATTTCACTAACAGTTATAATTCATTCATCCAACAAACATTTAATGAACATAAAGTACTATATCAAGCATCTAGGATATACAAATGTCATGAATGACAAAGTCCCTAGTTGGGAGAAGCCAAGAGTCCAGGTGAAGACAGACATACGAACAAATAATTACTAAAATAAAGGAATAAATGAGTGTTACAACAGAAGTATGAAGAAAGTATTGTGGATACAGAAAGGAATGACTTTGCCTCAGTCAAGTCATAACAGGTTACTTTGAGGCTTCTATTCAAGAATAGAAGTTTACCAGAGAGGCAAGGGTAGGAGAAAGACTTTCAGGTAAAGAAAACCACCTTTATTAGAGGAAAAAGGTTCGGTAAGAGCAGGACAAGTTTATGATCAGAGGGAAATTTAATGCACCTGAAGGGCAGTATGGGGGAGGGATGGGTGGGATGGCAAACAGGAGGAGGGAAAGTTGACAGGATGTTGACTCTGGAAGGGCCACACCATCACAAGCACTAATTAAAGTGGTAATATTACTACTAATTTAAGTACTAATTAAAGTAATTAAAGTAGTAATCAATTTTTTTCCTGTTTTTTTTTTTTAAAGAACAAGAATGGGGAGAAGGCATTTCAAGAGACCCATTGAGATGGTGCAAAACTAATAAAAGCAACATTATTGTGAGAGGAGACACTATACTCAAACACCATACCCGTATTTCTGAAATAAAAAATAAGATTTGATGAGTATGTGCAAGTGGGTCAAAGTTTTGGTACAAAAGAAATTAGAGCTGACTCTGAGGTTTCCAGCTTGAGACACTAGGTGATAGCAGGGGAGATAAGGAATAGTATGGAGGATCCCATTCCATCCCCCACCTCTCTCTTTACCTTCCAATCTCTCAAACGGTATTTAAACGTGTATCTCACATATTTAAAAACAAACAAGCAAAAATTCTTCTTCAGGTTCTACCAAGAGGTCCTGGTATTTACCCAAAGGGGTTGAAAACCTACATCCACACATGAAAACCTGCACACATTGTTTACTGCACCTTTATTCATAATTGCCAAAACCTGGAAGCAGCCAAGACATCCTTTAGTAGGTGAATGGGTAAGTACACAGTACATGTAGAAAGTGGAGTATTATTCAGCATCTAAAAATTACCCTCCAAACCGTGAAAAGACATGGAGGAACCTTAACTGCATATTGTGAAGGAAAAGAAACCAATCTGCTGGACAGCAGCATGTAAATCAATGAAGCTAGAACACCCCCTTACATCATACACAAAAATAAACTCAAATGGATCAGAGACTTAAACATAAGACAAGATACAAGAAACCTCCTAGAAGAAATACAGGCAAAACATTCTCTCACATACATCTCAAAAATGTTCTCCTAGGGCAGTCTACCCAAGCAATAGAAATAAGAGCAAGAATAAACAAATGGGACCTAATTAAACTTGCAAGCTTCTGCACAGCAAAGGAAACCATAAGTAAAACAAAATGACAACCTACAGAATGGGAGAAAATTTTTGCAAACGATGAAACTGACAAAGGCTTGATCTCCAGGATATATAAGCAGCTCATACGACTTAATAAGAAACAAACAAACAACCCAATACAAAAATAGGCAGAAGACCTAAACAAGCAATTCTCCAAGGAAGAAATACAAATGCACATGAAAAAATGCTCAATAGCACTAATTATCAGAGAAATGCAAATCAAAACTACAATGAGGTATCACCTCACACCAGTCAGAATGGTGATTGTTCAAAAGTCCACAAATAACAAATGCTGGAGAGGCTGTGGAGAAAAGGGAACCCTCCTACACTGCTGGTGGGAATGCAGTTTGGTGCAGCCACTATGGAAAACAGTATGGAGATTCCTCAAAAGACTAGGAATACACTTACCATGTGACCCAGGAATCCCACTCCTAGGCATATATCCAGAAGGAACCCTACTTCAAAATGACACCTGCACCCCAGTGTTCATAGCAGCACTATTTACAATAGCCAAGACATGGAAACAGCCTAAATGTCCATCAACAGATGACTGGATCAAGAAGACGTGGTATATTTATACAATGGAATACTATTCAGCCATAAAAACCAACAACATAATGCCATTTGCAGCAACATGGATGCTCCTGGAGAATGTCATTCTAAGTGAAGTAAGCCAGAAAGAGAAAGAAAAATACCATATGAGATCGCTCATATGTGGAATCTAAAAAACAAACAAAACAAAACATAAATACAAAACAGAAACAGACTCACAGACATATAATACAAACTTGTGGTTGCTAAGGGGGAGAGAGTTGGGAAGGGACAGACTGGGAGTTCAAAATTTGTATGTACTGACAGGCATATGCAGAATAGATAAACAAGATTATACTGTATAGCACAGGGAAATATATACAAGATCTTGTGGTAGCTCACAGTGAAAAAAAATGTGACAATGAACATATATATGTTCATGTATAACTGAAAAATTGTGCTCTATATTGGAATTTGACACAACATTGTAAATGACTACAACTCAATAAAAAAAAGTTAAAAAAAAAAAAGAAAGAAACCAATCTGAAAAGGCTATATTCTGTATGATTCCAACTATATGACATTCTGGAAAAGGCAATACTATGCAGACAGTAAAAAGATCAGTGTCTGCTGGGGGCAGGGGGAGGGGAAGGAATGAATAAACAGAGCACAGAGGATTTTTAGGGCAGTGAAAATACTCTATCATATTATAATGATGGATATAATACTCCATTATATGTTAAGATTCATAGGATATACCTTATCAAGAAGGAAAACTATAGACTTTGGGTGATAATCATGGGTCAGTGTAGGTTCGTAAGTTGTAACAAATGTACCATTCTGGTGGGAGGTATTGACAATGGGGGACGCTGTGCATGCTGTGGGAGCAGAAAGTATAAAGGAAGTATCTGTACCTTGCCCACAATTTTGCTGTGAACCTAAAATTGTTCTAAAAAGTAAAGTCTTAATTTAAAAAGTCATTTGATCATTAAAAAAAAAAATTCCACCCAAACCTCCAAACACCACTCTCTCAAAGCCGACCTGGTTGTCTATATGCACTGTCTCAATTTCCTTACCTCCCAATTTACTCAACCCACAATAACCTGGTTTTCAACCTGTGACTGCTCCAAATTTATTATCATCAAATTCATCAATGACCAGACAGGCTATTTCTCAAGTCTTTTCTTATTTAATCCCCTAGAGAATCATCTGAAAGAAAGACCACTGACTTCTGAAAAACTTTTGGCCCTTAGCTTTAGTCGTCCATCTTGATCCAACTTTCCCTTTTCTGTTTTATTTTCAGTGTTGTTGATCAACTCCTAAATGCTTAAGGTTCCTCATGTCTTGGCTTTAGAATCTTTGCTTTTTCATTCTACATGTTCTCCCTGAGTAACTCATCGGCTCCCAAGGCTTCTTTTATGGGTTATAATCAGGTAATTCCCCAATAGAGCCCAGATTAGAACTCCAGGTATAGAGAGAATTTAAATCTTAACAAGGTCCTGTATGGTCCAGCTTCTGCCTGTATCTCCTACCTCATCCTTTGCCACACTCCATCTTTAGACTTCAGGCATGCAGAACTTCTTTCACTTTCTCAGATATCCACTTCCTCTCTGGTTTCTTAGGTTATGAACATGTCATTGTCCCCTTCCCTTGAAACACATGCTAATTCTTTCTTTGAAAAATTCCGACTTATACTAGTCTTCACCTTAAGGTAAGGTCCTCTTGGTTCAAAGCCCCAAAACGTTATCTTGTATCTGTCCATCTCTGTCCCAATGCTAGTCCACATTCCGGCTCAACCAACCATCGTCTTTGACTTAGAAAATTATTAAGAATTTCCAACCAGATCCCCCCATTCCACCCACATTTCACCTCCACCCTCATCAATTCACCGTAGAGTTATCAGAGAAATATTTTAGAAATGGAAATCAGTTTTTGTCACAGCCTGCTTAAAACATTTCAGTGGCTTCTCACTGCAGTTACAATAAAACTCCACCCCCTTTTCATGCCCTAAAAGACACTGTATGATTTATCAATCCCACCTTCCCTCAGTCCATTTTTACCTTCAACACCTATGATGATTTTAGGACCTTAGAACATCTCAAGGTCTTTACCTGGGGCCTTGATACCTGCTGTTCACTCAGCATGAAATGCTCTTTTCCCTTCTCTCTTCATGTAGCTGAACCCTTCTCATTCTTACCACCTAGTTTAGGTATTAACTCCTCAGAAAGATGTTCCCTGACAAATTTAAGTATATCTTTCCCACCATCCCCCATCAACCTGTACCCGTTAAAATCCGTAATTATATTATAGTTTACTTGTCTATTGTTTTTCTTGCCTTACAGCTACCTTGCCTGTTCTACTGCTCACTGTTTTTCTAGTACGTTACATAGTTAGTGCTCAGTGAACACCTGTTCAGGTTTTTGAAGGGAAGATAATGCAGGGCACTGTGTGTTTTCTAAGTTCATCTCTAAAATGTGAAGCAACAATTTGGCAACATTTACAAGAGCGGAAACATACATCTGGAGCTCAGGGCAGGGGTTAGGATTAGAGACAGCCAATCTGAATCATCCTAAACATGGCAGTTAAAGTGAATGAGAACATGCAGAACAAAGATAATGAAGCTGGTAATGTTAAAAAGTGAGCAGAAGCTGAATCAGCAAAGGAGTCTGACAAAGACTTGAAAGATAAGAGAACAAAAACAAAACAAAACAAACAAACAAACAAAAAAAAACCACACTGAGGCCCTAGAAAGGAAAAATCAGCCATCACCTGTTACAAATGTTGCCGAGTGGAATAAAAACATAAATGAAAATACTGGGCTAAGCATGTCACTGGGAATATTAAACACAGAAATTTGGAATGCTGGGGAGAGCAGCCAAATTTTAATGGGTTGAGGTGTGATTCAGAATACAAGGAGAAAGAAAAAAATAATGCAAACTATTTGTAAAACAAGCGAAGGGAAAGAGGATGATAGCTTGAAGTTGGAAAAAGAATTACTATTTTACAGACCTAAGGGCATGAGTTTAAAAAAAAAGGAAAAGAGTGATTAAATGAGAAAGAAACGTTTCAGGACTCCAAGTCCTGAAAGAGCTGAGACAGTGTGGTGCGGCAGTGGTGGACTGGATAAAGACAGATTCTCGAAGTGTGGCCTACAAACCCCCGGACATTCTAGAAACCCTCAGGGGACTTGCTAGAGGTTAAAACCATTCCCATTATAATGCTAAGAGACTATTTGCCCTTTTCACTGTGTTGACATTCACAGTGATGATAAAAATGAACAGTGGGTTATGTTACTTGTGCCTTAGCATAGATCAACGCAGTGACATTAAGCTGTACCAGCAGTCATTACTAGGAAATACCACTATACACTCTCAAACACAAAGAAAAAGCCAATTAACTTAAGAAAGCCCTTACTGATGCTAATTTTACTAAATCATGACACACACAATGTGCTTTTAAAAAACAGTCTGTGTGACAAAATGGTAAATACTCATAAAGCACGCTGGCTACAGACCTTGCATGATGATTGACAGCTGTCTCAAAGAAAAGCGCATGTGCAAGTTTTTGAATTGTGAACTGAACTAACTGCTTTTCTGAGGAGCATGGTTTTTACTTTGAAGAGCAACTAACAAACTACGATTACCCAGACTTTCTTTAAGAAGTGAAGGAAGTGAGCCTCAAACTTAAAGGAAAATACCTGACAGTATTTTTGCCAGTGATAAAATTTCAAGCTTCCAAGCAATAACTAAAGTTTTGGAAAACCTGTGTCCAACACTGTGAGCTTGACAGCTTCTCAATACTTAAGAGATTCTTCTGACAAGGTCAGGAGATAGTAATAAATGTGACTTTTGATACTGTATAATGAAACGTGTTAACATTTGGAAGATCTACTTAAGCCAGTGGACCAAAAACTTCTGATTGACTGATGCACGCTGTCAGGAATGAATGTATGGGTAAAAGATCCATTCAAAATGCAAGACAAACCAACGGATTTCAGTTTAACAGTGTACATTAAATTGATGTGCCTTCAGATTCCATATTGCAACTAACCTCTAAGTGATTACCTAACCCTTGTTGAGTTCTGGTAAAGTATCAAAGAATATCAACAATTATCTGCAAAGGTTATTACCCTATCACTTGTGTAGCTTTGTGAAGCTGGATTTTCTGCATATACTTCAATCAAAACAACGTATTACAACAGACTGAGTGGAGAAGCAAGTGTGACAATCCAGCTGTCTTCTAACAAGCTAGCATTAAAGGGACTTAGAAACATGTAAAATACCACAGGTCTCATTATTTTTTAGAAATTTTTCATATTGAAGTCCTTAGTAATTTTTAAGAGAGTAATGGGGCCCTGAGTTTAAAAAACCTGAGAAAGAAATCTTAGCAGGCTTCCAAGTTAAAAATACTGCAGGAAGTGAACAGGCATTACTGATTGAGAGTGAGAGGAATGAGGAGGGGAGAGAACTGAGAGAATGTTAATGCTGAAAAACATCAGAAAAGCAGACAGGATAAAGAACTAAGTGAAACACTGAGGGCTCAGCTAAGGTTTAACAACTACATTTGTACTGATGCCCACCACAATTTTCTCCAGCAATACACAACAGCTTGGGAGAAACAGAATAGAGAGGCTAAACGTAGGATAAGAAACAGATATGGTGGATGGAGTGAACTTAATAAGGACAAATGAGAACCCAGGGCACTTGTTATCACACCAAGACAACCAAACCTGAGGTCCAACCTAGAAATAAGAGGTGAAGCCAAGGGTCCTCTCTACTCTACCTCTTTCCCTGTTGGGAAGAAGAAAACGGTCGCTGGTATTGGGTCTAAGTGCAGAGGAGAAATAAGGCTTTGCTAAACTTTCAGGGTGTGTGATAAATATGTATCAATAATGGATTCTTGCCTTCCTTAAAATAACTAATGTAATTCAATTTTCCAGACCCACGGGTGGGGCTTATAGTTTGAAATGCATTATGGTGAGCTGCTTTTGTACTTTAGAGATAAAAACCCCATGGAGAGAATTCTAAACACATCAGCTTTATGCCAAATTCTGTTTCATTACACTATGCATGTTTGAGTGTGTTAACTGATAGCGAACAAAGACCATTAGAGCTTAAAATGAAGTAAAGTCAGATAAATGGAAATTAACTATTCCATCCTAAAACAAGACGAAGCTAAGTAGACATCTTCTATAATATGGTTTCACTTGAGTTCAAATTTTTTAGGACACAGAGTTACTTTTCTTGCCATGTGTTCTCATTTTTTTTTATTATTTCCTAGTTTTAAGAGGAATTACCAGAAAATGGCTGTGGTTTTTTTCTGATTATATCTGAAATTAGCTATCTAAAGCATCTGATCCTAAATATACAATTTTGTATCACATTCCACAGCACTAAAGACATAGACGTCTTTCTCAGTTTTAAAGCTCATAACTGAACTATGAACCTCTTTGCAATTTTCCTGTCTTTTTATTTTCAGGTGACTGACTTACATGATTCGAATCAGTCTGACAATGACTGCCCCTACTGTTCAAGCTGCCCATAAACAAAAGGCCGTAGAAAGACCTCATCATTATAAGTTAAATAATATTAGTGGAGTAGACTCTGGACTGAGCCTTAGTTTCCTCATCTATAAAAGGGGGGATAAATACACTCATCCTTTGCTATCTCTTGGGGTTGCAAGGATTAAGTAAGATTTTCAAAAACTGTGAGGCATGATACAGATGTGAGGTATTATGATAGATACTCTGAACTGAAAAAATTCATTACATACTGAAAGTACCAAGAAATTAAATTTGTCACATAAGCTTACAAATTGTGAGTTTAAAAAAAATTCGGTTTTAGGTGAATTATGATTTAGGTAGGTTGGAGAAAGGAAAATCTGTATTTGAAATAAAAGCCTCTCAACAACAACAAAAATCTTTGAGGTGCTACGATCCACAGTATTAACTTATCTTCACTTTGGAAGACAAATCAATGATACTGGCATATCATTTTACTCCTTTGGCAAAATGTTAAAAATAAATCACATTATAATAAAAATCATACTTTTGGACCTTTACCCAAATGTTTTAACTCCTTAATACATTTTATACTTTTCTATAATTTAACTTATCCCTCACTTTTCCAAAGCTATTTGGAATCTCATTTTTTTTTATATATTACATAACAAAAATTGCCCTATACTAAAAGCCCCAAACTCTAATTTCAGACAATTACAGCTCCCTCCCCATCCAAAGCACAATGAACCGCTTCTATAAACAGCAAAATTGGGTTCCTCTTCTGGCTAATCTTTGGTGAAACAATGAAGTAACTTAAAGCTTGAAGGAAGGGGAAAGAAAAAAGGATAAAATGATTTCTTAAGAGTTTATAGTTTAGTGGGGAGGGTATAGCTCAAGTGGTAGAGCGCATGCTTAGCATGCATGAGGTCCTGGATTCAATCCCCAGTACCTCCTCTAAAAATAAATAGATAAACCTAATTACGTCCCCCCTCCTTAAAAAAGGAAAAGAAAATTTTTAAAAATTAGATTTAAAAAAAAAGTTAATAATTTAGATCAGGAGTTGGCCTGTTTTATAAATGCAGTTTTGGAACACAGCCACACCCATATTATCCAGGGCTGCTTTTGCTGCAATGGCAGAGATTCGTATCAAGAGGAGACAATGAAGGCACTGGCCCTTTGCAGGAAATGTTTGCCAAACACTGGCTAGACAATCAATACTGAAAAGAAAACAAATTCTCAATAAGTCAAAATGTTTTCACTTATCTGAAGATTAATACTCACTTCAGTTAAATCTAGATGGCTCTTATTTTGGTTCTGCTGGGATGAAGTCAATGTGGCCACTTCCCACCATCTCAACTACTACTATCCTGGTCTAAGCCACTTACTTTTTACCCCTGGAATGACTGCAGTTCTCTCTCATCTGGTCTTGCTATCTCTCACTTAGTTCACTACAGTTTACCCTCAAACACTGCAGTCAGATCGGCCCTTTACAAACTTGTCATGTTGTGCCTCTCCTTTGCTCCAAACCTTCCAGTGACCTCTCATCTTATTCAGAATAAAAAGCCAAAGTCCTTACAATGGCCTATAAAATTTTATATGATTGGGGTCACATTATTTCTTATATCATCTTTATTACTGTCCCCCTTCCCTCATTCCCTCTCCAGCCAAACTAACCTCCTTCATGCTCCTTGAACAAAAAGCCAGGCAGATTCTGTATTAAGTCTTTCATAATGGCCATCTTCTCTGCCTGGAACACTCTTCACGTATCTGCATGACTGACTTGGTTACTTCAAGTGTTTGCTCAAATCTCATCTTAAAACGAGGCGTGTCCGTGTTTCTTCACCCTATAACTCCTTATTTCTTTACCTTCTATTATATACACTTAATTTATACTGTGTCTTCCCTCGCATCTTACCAAGTCTAAGCCTGGAACACTGTGGGAAGAAGGGAAGGAAGGATAAATGGTGCTTAAAAATAAGGGGGTTCAAATACACACTTTAGAAAGTATTATATATAGGCAACTGAGCAGCAGGGAAGCAGGCCGGAGTAGGGAGTAAATCTCCAAGTTAAAAAACAAAACAATTTCAAATCTTTAAATTATGTGACTTATTGCCTTTAAAATAAAAATGATCCAGAAAACTAAACTAAACTAAACAACAACAACAACAAAAACCAGCCCAAACCAAAACTTTCCTTTCTTTTTCAAAGAAAAAGTATTTGCAGAAGAGAATTATCTAAAACGGTCAAATCAGTTAACACGGGGGAAACAAAAAAACAACTCCTACAGCGGTTTAATATATCGAAGGAATTTAACATGACCAATCAATAAAGTTTCATAAATAGCATATTCCTGGACATAATTCTATAAATATTTACCCCAAACACAATCCACCTATACCTTGCTTCCAAAAGAGCAATGAGATTACAGATGTCAATTCAAAGCACAGTTATAGATGATGAAATAAAGCAAAAGCTGATGTCACATTAGGACTGCGATAAGGCAAGCGCAGAAAAGCAGTAGCTTGTGCCTGTTCCCACAATCCCAGGTCACTGCCACGGTAATCTTCAGCAGTGTTTTCTGCCTCTAAGAACGAATAAATGAATACAAAGTTAACATAGCAAAACCGGTAACAACATCCCTCTGATTCAGAGATGGGAACTTAAGAATACTATTTGGTTGCCTTAAAATCGTGATCAATGTAACACCTTGAGGAATTGCATAGCCACCATACAACTACACTCTCTGAAGAGCAAAACAGAAATGAGTCAATAAATAATCCTTTATTTTGAAATGGTATTGACTGAACATATCTTGTTAAGGAACTTCTGTACAAATAAAAGGTGGCAGTGCATTCTAATGTCATTACGAAGTTCTACTTTAGTGATTAGCCATCAAAGATACAGTAATTTCTTGTACTGTCAGGGCACAGCCAGAGAGTGATCTCTGGCTTCGTCTAAAATTAAACTTTAAATTAAGCTACCATTTTCTAAGTGTCTACTATATGTCAGATATTGTGCTAAGTGCCTAGATGTATTTACTTGCCTTTAATCCTCACAACAACCCCATAAAACTGGCACTACTAGTATCTGCACTTTACAGAGATGGAAACTGAGGCTTAAAAGTAAGTTAAAAAATATGAACCTAGAACCCAGGTATGCCCATTCCAAAGTCTGCTGTTAACCATTATTAGAACTGCCTCTCTGAATTCTTGGATCTGCATCACAGTATTAACATAAATGAAGCTGAATATCACCTGATTCTGTATTGTATTATTAGTTAATCAACAGGAAGTAAAACTTATCTCAACACTCACAGTCTTGGGTACTTTTGGCTGTTCACTACTAGGATAAGTGAGACAAACTGGCAAGCAAGTTTTAAAATAAAACATGCAAATGGGGATGTCCAAGATACCAGAAAATATTAGTTAAGCGACATAATTAAATGTGTAAAAAGAACCAAACTAATTACATGTCATAGACATGTAGAAACACAAAGGAAAATAACAAAAACAGAGCTATATTAGGAGGTGGGAGAGCTGGAATTCACTTCCACTTCTATCAATCTGTGCAACTTTGGGCTGGTTGTTTAGCCTTCAGAACTCATTTCGCTCATCCTCAAAACAAGGGTAATGGACTAAATAACCTAACTGTAATATATTACCATTCTGATTTTACCAGCTCTTAAAACAGAAGTATCTGAGAAGGAGGAAGGGATTACTTAAACCCTGAATTTTTGTTATGAAGCAAGGGACTCAGATTTACTATGCTAAATTTCTCCTAAATCCTTTCAGAACAAGTATTTCTAAATAAATGTTTTAATAATAGTATTAAATAGCTATTATTTATTGGCTTGTGATGTTTTACATACATATATTACCCATCCTTCTGATTCCAGAGACAATGCTCTTAACTTCACTTAACCTCACCACAGTCTTTAAGTCACCTTAAGTAATGTGTCTATTGTGTTTTAATATTAAAACTTAAGAGTTTGAGTTGACTAGTAGCATAAAGTGCCCAGGGCAGAGCCTAGGAGGCGCTGGGATTCCATAAATGGTATTTTTCACTTCACCATTATTCGCATTATTAATAAAACTTCTTATATAACTCAAAATCCTGTCTGGGTAATTAGATCGGCACAGAAAGTTCTATGATCCATATTCCCTTTAACTGTAACAGATAGCAAACCACCTCAAAACCGGGGACACTTCGGGTCAAGAGAACACTTTGCAGCAGCAACATCTGATTTATGCATCGAGCACCACGCCTAACCACGCACCACGCCTAACCAGCTAATTAAAACACAAACAACAAAATCGCTTTCTGGAATTAGCCACGGCCACTTCCGTGTGGACTTTGCTCGCTCCGAAATTAGACCAAACGCCCATAACACGAAGCCTTGTTAGGGGATAAAGATTCTGGCGGCCAGAGCACTTCTTGAGAAGCTGGCACCGCGGCGCAGGGCACACCTGCGGTGTCACACCCTGCAGCCCGACAGCCGCCCCTCGCCTCTCCGGCCGAGAGGCAGCCCAGGGAGGGAGCGGCACAGGCGCTCCCGGTCTCCAGCGGACAGCTGCAGCCATTCGGCACTCAACCTCTAGCCCAAGGCCCGGCAGGGCGTTTCTAGGAAGTCCAGTTTCAGCGCTGAGCTAGGGGACTGGGGCCGAGTGCCGGGCGCGCGAGGGGGTCGGCGCCCGCGGCGTCACGGGTCGCCTTCCCGCGGGGCCAAAGGAAGCGGCGGCAGGAAAGGGCAGTCCTGCCAGGGTACCTTGCGTCCAGCGGCAGAAGATGGTGTCGGAGAGACCGGGGCTGCTTTTGGTGCCCCACACCAGCTCCATCAGCTCTCTGGTCAGTTCGGACATGATGGGGTACCGGCGAGCGGGTCTCGGCTTTCAGGACTCCTGCCCCGGCACATGGGGGAAGGGCGGGCTCGGAGACAGGCGTGGCGGGACGGCAGCGGCCGACGAGCTGCGAGGGCGGACGGGCGGAAGGCCAAAGGAAAGAGACCTACTTGCAGGGACCGCGCCTGTCAAGCCGGGTCGGAGCGGCAGCAAGCAGTTTCCCCTACCGGAAGGACTGCGGCTACTTCCGGCTCCTCTTACGCCGCCGCCCCCACAGCCGGAGGGCCCGGAGCCGCCTCCCCGAAAGCGGAACTGGGGGGCGGGAACTGCCGCGGACGGCTGGGGACGCCCCCGGCCTTTCCGAGCCCAGTCCTCACCCCTTCGGTGCGGCTGCGGCGTTGGTGTTGGCGGGAGCATCGCGCCCCATGGGCGTTGGCGTATCGCTCCCATCCTGGAATACCTGCGTCCTCTCCGCACTGCTCTGGGCTTAGCTGGAGGCTCTGGGGGCCCAGAACGTGGCCTAGCCTATACCTTAAAATTAGTCATACTAGTTACGCTAAAGGACAGCTTTAAGGCGATGGTTGAGTCTCGGTGAGGAAACATCCCTGTCTGTGTTGAGAGCTGCCGATAAATTGGAGGCTGTCAGCCTCGTGATCAATCATGTAAAATCGAGTCAACGATTAACATCACCGAGGAATGTGGCATACTGTGCGTTAGAAATGCCTCTGCCAGCTGTAACGCAGAATTACAGAGCTGTTTATAGGAAAACGGATTCAAAGCGGCCTGTTTGTAAATGGTAGAGCCGTTTCATCTACAGTTTTTGAGACTATAGGGTGTATGGGCAACACCTGGAATAAAGACCAAGTTTTAATCGTTGACAAGCATTCGGTTAAATTTAATTTGGGTGAAAACTTCTATATTCGCTGCTTCAAAAGAACTTATTCTGGCTAACCTTTGAATTTAAAATGAAAAGGTGAAATCTGATGATTTCTTTTAGGCAGCAAATAAGATGGTTTGCAAATTTATACTTCATTTCTAACTTAAGCAACCTTTGCTGCAGTTAAAAGGAGTTGTTCAAAGTGCCCGAACCGTTATCACAGCCTTCCTCCGAATTGTCATTCCCTTTGGAATATTCTTTATCCTATTTTTTTCAAACCAGTTCTTACCCATTCTTCATTATACCCATGGTATAAATGCCACTTTGTAATAAAGCTTTTTCCAGTCATTACAATCTAAAAGAAAAATTTTAGCCTCTGAAATTTCTTAGTACCTTATCTGCAACTTGCTTATGACAATTATTGCCATTTGTATTTGCAAAGGATTATTTACTCTTCTCATGGAATATACATCTATGGATGCCAATGACATGTTTTATTCATAGTATGTAATAGGGAGCCTTAAATATATATTACTGGATCTCAATAAGTATTAGTTGACAGAATGTAACTTGCCTTTACTGGAACTTAAGATTTCATTATCTTGCAGCAAGTGAGGGATCAGGGAAAATACTATTGAGTGGTACAACTAAATACCTAATATTTGCATGGTGATTTACAATTTGCATAATTATTTTACTTCCTGAAAGACATAGAAGGGTCAATGTTCATGGATCCTGTAAGTGGCAGAACTCAGTTCAGAGGTATTTGCCACATTTGTTTTCTTTCTATTAATATATAGGTAGTAGTTACAGATGTGATTAACTGTCTATAGATAGAAAGAAAAAGCCATACCTTCAAAGTGTATTTTTAAAAACGAAATATGTCTTGATCTGTGATTTTTATTACTTTCTAGCTACAGTGAAGCTGGCAGAATTGTGGGTAGACATTGATATGTATGTCCTTTCGGCCTTTAGGCTATATTCTTTATTTGCAATGTTTTAAGCTTCTTTAATTAGCAGGACATATTTTTGACAAGGAATATTAAATTAACGTTAAATTATTTATGTTGCTTAATTATTCATTACTTACATTTAAGTTGTGAACTTGCTTAAGCTACAGTAGAAATACAAATTAATATTCATTTAAATTTTTCTTATTCATTAATTATATAGAAAAATTGAAAACAGTCAAGTTTGTTGCATATGTATCTGGTACAGGACAATAAAGCCTTTCTCTTTTATTATAATGACTTGAAAATTATGTGAATTTTCTTTGAAGTATTTATCTTGCTGCATATTTTAGCATAGTATTATTTTTTTTCTTAAGACCATCTATGGTTCTGAATAAATTGATGTATCCCATTAATATGCACAGAGCTTGTATAAATTCTCTTTAGTCCTAAAAGAGAGTCTTAAAATATCAGAAACTTCTGTTCCTGTAGTATTTCTTTCAAATTCACGTCATGGCACTTCAATAAAACTGGGCTTAGATTTCCATAATAATTCTCTTTAGCCATCCTTACTACTTCACAAAAGCAGAATTAATTATTCATTATCAAACTCTAACTCTGTACTTATTTTCTTGTCTTTCCCCGAATATCTCTGTCAACTAAAAGCACAAGAGCCTCATTACCGGGTTACTAGCATACCATGAAAAGAACAATTCTCCAACAATTCTAGTCCTCAACTCCTAGGTGAGTGTATTTGCATCATCACTTTTTTAGGAGAAATCAGTCTTCAAAAACCCATCCTTACAATAAGATTAATACGGTCTAGGCACATGGCTAAGACAATGTGCCTACTCATTTATTAATAAAACTATTTCATTTATATGCCCTGTGCCTTCCAATAACAGTATAAATCTATGAGATAAATGGTACTCTTTCCTTTGCATCATTCTAACTTCATCACAGCAGGATGATTTTCCTACCAAGCATACCAGATATCTTTTAAATCCCCTCAAGTATGGAATACTGTATCATTTCCAAAAGCATTTCCTACAAGCATTAATACATGGTGGAAAAGGGCTTCTGTCATTAAGTGCTGAGTTAAATAAAATTTTAAAAGAGACAGGATTATATTCAGGGTTGGAAGTCACATTTGAATCATTTAACTCACTGAACTTCTCACACAGTTTATGTTTTGCAGAATACTGTTTGCAGAATCACTGGTATAATGGAATAGACTCGATTGGAATTAGAAAATCTGAATGTTTGTTTTTACTTGGGTATGTGACCTTGAATGAGTCGTTTAACTTGCTCTACTGTGCTTTCTTCATCTGTAAACTGAGAGGACTAAATTTAGATAATCCCCTAATATCCATCGACTTCAGATCCTGCCTAATTCCATGATTTTAAAAATTGGCTGTTTAGCAGTTAAAATATATGGAAGGAGTGAGAAGAAAATGTTGGGCAAGTATAAAAAGTAAACAAATAATTTAGTAGTATTCTTCACTAATACAAGAGGTTAGTAATTTGCCACTTACCACTTACTTGCGCTAACATTATGAAGTAAAGTCAAAGCCAAACTTGCATATTAATCCAAGAATAACTATATTAAATGAGTATATAATATTCACACACTTGAATGTGTTACAGGCACTTCAAGCTCAATGTGTGCCAAATCAAACACCTTTTCCCATAAACCTGTTCCCTTTTCAATGGGGTTCATAATCAGTGAATGGTACCATTATCTATAAACAAGCACTTTTTTTTAATGTTCTCAACTTCAGTGTGATAAATAAGCAACCTCTTTAAGCTTCAGCTTCCGCATACACAAAACAAGCTTATTAATAATAACCACATCATGCAATGATTATGGGGTTTAACAGAGAACATTTTATGTAAAAGAAATATGCAAATTGAAAAATACTGTTCTTATGTTAGCAATATTAATGATTTGAACAAATAACTGTAGGAGCAAAGGTGGAAGATGAGTTATTGCTGCATTTGAGCTGAAGGAAACATCAGAGAAGTCTGAACGGGATCGAATTTTGATTAGAGAAGAAAGGGAAGGTGTGTGTTTAGGTTGTGCATATTGTGAGAGAGCCTACCATCTGTGTCACTAGGGAGAGGGGAGTAAAGAATGACAGGTTAAGGACGGTGCAATAGACTGCATTGTGTCTCTTCTGAATCCATACATGGAAGCCTGAACTCTGTGACTGTATTTGGAGATAGTGCCTTTAAAAGGTAATTTGGATTAAATGAGGCCATAAAAATGGGACCCTACTCCAATAGAAATGTCATCCTAATAAGAAGAGGAAGAGACACCAGATGTCTGTCTCTCTCCCCCCCCTCCCCCTCTCCCTCTCCCTGTACACAGATAAAATGCATTGTGGGGACACAGAGAGAAGTTGGCATTCTATGAGCCAAGAAGGGAGGCTTTACCATTAACCAACCCTAATGGCACCTTGATCTTGTACTTGCAGCTTCCAGAACTGCAAGAAAATTAATTTCTAGTGTTTGGACCTCCCAATCTCTGGCAGTTTGCTAGGGCAGCCTGAATAGAATAACATTGAGAGTGCAAATCTTAAGAACGTTGAATACTGGGCTTACATAATTATAGAAGAAGCTAATATTGATTGATCACATATTGCCAGTACTAAGCTCCCTATGTGTACTACAGTATAGAACTCTCACGACTCTGTGAACTACAGTGATCTCCTAGAAGGATGAAGACTTTACCCTGAATCAGGCATTAAATGGAAAAATTAATACGCAAACCTAGGTTTTTCTGACCCAGAATCTCTGCTGAAACAAGGTTCAGAATGGAGACGATTTGATTCCAGAGTCCATGGCCTTACTACTACTTGGTTCTTAACACTACAAACATTATTCCGAATATAACAGGAGCTAGGTAAGATTTTTGAACAGGGGAGTGATTAACATCATCTTTCTAATTTATAACGATCACAGGAAGAATGCAGCTAGGCCAATGGTTTAAGATGAGACAGTCTGAAATAGCCAAACCAGTTCAGACGTTACTGCAGTCATCCATGAAGAGATGCCTAGCGCTTGTACTAAACTCGCTGCAGTGATTTCACTGATGGGCAAATTCTGTGGACATTTTAGAAACAGCATGGGTAAAACCTGGTGACTTACTAAGAAAAGAAAGTGATATTTAAAAATTAATAAAATGTAAGCATGCTTGAATGCAAGATTAGCATTTCTGTTGACCAGAAACACAACAGAAACACAAAAGGGGATTAAAGCTATGGGCTTGTTTGGTTCCAGGTGTGGAAATAGGAAAAGATGAGTAGGAATTTGACTTCTGAAGGCTGATGTTTACTGAAGTCAGTATGTGAAAATGGGAGTTGAGGGAGGGGGCTAACTTGCTCCTTAAAGGAAGCTATGACCCCTAAATTAAACTGTATTCCTGTAACAAAAAGGGTATGGGAGAAAAGGAAGATCTGAAGAGAATAAGGAGGAGATGTATTAGTTTTCCTCTGCCGTTGTAACAATTTACCACAAAATCCAGTAGCTTAAACAACACACATGCATTACCTTAGTTCTGCAGGTCAGAAGTCTGATGTGGTTCTCACCAGATTAAAGTCAAGGCATTAGCAGCACTGTTCTCCTTTCTGCAGGTTTGGGAAAGGGTTCATTTCCTTGCTTCCTCCACCTTCCAGAGGCTGCCTGCATTGCATGGTTTGTCACTGCATTCGTCCATCTTTAGAGCTAGCGAAGCCCGGTTGAGTCCTTCTAACATCACATCACTCTGAGCTCCTCCTCTTGTTCCTCTTCCACTTCTAAGGACTCTTGTGATTCCATTGAGCCCATCCAACTACTGTGGGATAATTTCCTTATCTTAAGGTCAGCTAATTATCAATCTTAGTTTTGTCTGCAGCTCAGTTCCCTAATCTGCACAAGTTGTATTCACAGACTGCAGGGATTAGGACATGGACACCTTTGGAGGAGTGCATTCTTCTGCCTACTACAGGGGATGAGGGATAATGAATGATCAGTGTCTTGAAAGTGTTGAGATGAAGATGTTCATTAGGCAATTAAAATTTGGAATCATTCATCCAATAAATATTTATTGAGTGTCTGTTCTGTGCTGAAACTGTTCTATACATATTGGGGATCCAGCAGTTTAAAACATTTGACAAATAACCTTACCCTGATCGAATTTACATTCTAGTGTGAATCACATACAAAAAACCCAGATACATGAAGTATATCGTGTGTTACATTAAATCCTGTAGAGAAAAATAAAGCAGGGAAAGAAAGAGTGCTGGGTGAGGAATGGGGGATTGCAGTATTAAATGGAGTTCACCCTTGACTCATGATAGAGTGGTATGTAAGCAGAGACATGTAACAGTGAGCCAAGATATGTGATGAAAGAGTATTTCAGGCAGACGAAATAGCAAGTATGAAGACACATTGACAGTTGGCAAAGCTGCAAGGAGAACTCTGAGGCTGGGGACAAGTGAGGAAGTGGCCTTTGTTCTGCGCTGCAGCTTTCCCACTGGGGCTTGTTAGGGGCTCACCCAGCTTTTTTCTTTCCCACAGGTATCTTGGGAACTACAAGGTCTGTAAGATTAGATGGAGGAAGGGGTAGGGTTCCTTTTACTATAGCCTGACCTTGCAACAAGTAATCTTCTTGCTCTAGGCTCCACTCAAAACTTCTGTCTTACATGATGTATGAAATTGAACATTGTGCTCAAGTATGGAACATACTGCCTCTGAAGCATAAAGCAGGCTGCTTAGCATTGTTCTTCTTTCTTAGTGGCAGGAGGTACAAGGTACAATAACTTGTCCTTTATTTTGAAGGGATGTCCTGAATCACCCAGACAATGGAACCCATTAAAATATCCCTGATTTGGTAGGTCCCTGAATCTTTGTGGAGTTGATCTCTTATCCTCTTTAGGCATCCCAAGGACTTGCCACTTCTTACTTATCGGGTCCGGTTAACATGATGTCATGTGTAGTAGCCAGCCTCCAAGAATGTCACCAGTGATTCTCTCCTCCTGTGACTCCTGCATTTGTGTATTTCCTTTCGCACTGAGTAGAACTATCATTCCCAAGGGAAGGCCATGAAAGCGCCTTCCTTGCTGTCTTAGGGGTTGCCAGCTACTCTGTTATGAAGACACCTAAGTAGCCCTAAAGAGAGATCCACGTAATGAGGAACTGAGGTGTTCTCTCTAGAGCCAGCACCTACTCACCAGTCATGTGTGCGAACCTATGTGAAAGTAGGGCCTCTACCGCCAGTCAAGACATCAGAGGACTGCCGTCCTGACCAACACCTTGACTATAAACTCATCAGGGACCTTGAGCTAAAACTTCAGAGCCAAGTTGCTCCCAAATTCCTGACCAAGAGAAACTATGTGAGATAATATTGTTACTTTAAGTCACTACGTTTGTGCGTCCTTTGTTATGCGATGATAGATCATACACCGTCAACATACTGTACCCATGTGATCGTCTGTGGCATTTCTTCTGTGGAATAGTCCCAATCTCTCGAGGCTGTGTAGCAACAGAGAGCAGCAAAATGAATACAGTTTTGGGGGCCAGATATCCATCCTATGTGAATGTGCGCTATCTCTGATCCTACTTCCAGATAGGCATTGAAGAGACACATGTATGACGTCATAGCCATATTCCACATACCCAAAGTTATATTAGTCAGCTGCAGTGAAGATGCCACCGTCTGCACAGAGCTGCAGCGAGGGCTGCACGTTAGCTAAGTTTGCAGTAATCTCCTGACATCTACCTTTACCCATCCAGCTTGGGGAGGAAGGACCAGACTGGTGAATTCAATCAGGAATATGCTGGGAATCGTTACCCCAGCATCCTTTATGTCTTTTAGTGTGGAACTACTCTTTGACATTTCCCCAAGGATGTAATATTATATTTGACGTTTTGTCACAGCTGGAGGGGGCTGTCTCAGGGGCTTCCACTTGACTGTTCCTACTTCCTAGTCTTATTCAGTAAATAAAAATCTAAGTATGGAAAGTCTGATGAATGTGAAGTATGTCTGTGGTGGCCAGCCTCAAAGATGCCTGCCCATGACCCTATGTGATCCCTTCCAACCATGAATAGGGCTAAGCTGTGTGACCAATAAGATACTGCAGAGGCAACATTGTGTGATTTCTGAAGTTAAGTCATAAAAGGTATTTCAGTTTCTGCTTTGGTTCTTTAGGATCACTCCCTCAGGGAGAAGCCAGCTAATATGTCCTGAGCAGGGTGGTAGTCCAGTGGAGAGGCCCCCTAGAGAAGAAATGAAACCTTCCTCCAACTGCCAGCATTGACTTGTAGCCATATGAGCAATCCATCCTGAAGTGGATGCCTCAGTCCAATTCCTGCCTCCAGATCACTGGAGTTCCAGCTGACATCTGACTGAACCTCAAGAGAAACCCTCAGCCAGAACTGCCCAGCCAAGCTGCACCCAAATTCTTGCCTAAAAAACAAAGAGGTAATACACGATTATTTGTATTCTAATCACTAAATTTGAAGGTAAAGTTATGTAGTGATAGATAATTCTTACAAGTTTTGGTACCAGGAGTGTGGTGCTACTCTAACAAAAATCTAAAAAATGTAGGAATTGCCTTCAGACTAAGCAATGGGTAAAAAGTAGGCCTGTCAAAGGAATGTTAGTGAGAGCCTAAATGGCAGCAAAGAGACTCTTATTGGAATCCCGATGGTTCCAAGGAGATGAACAGTGAGGAAAATGAAAAAAAAAAAAAAAAAAAAAAAAAGAAAGTGAGAAGGGAAAGTGAGAAAAGGAAAGTGAGAAAAATACTGGAAACTACACAGAAAGGGATCCCTGGGTGGGATGCTGTCTCCTGCAGTAATGTGGAAAGTAGACATTTCCCTGAGTGAAGTGGTGAGCTAGCTGAGAAAATTTCCAGGCACAGTGTTGAATGTGCCAGCTGGCTGCTGCTTGTCGCCTGGAGTAAAATGAAAGAGGAGAGAGAGATGCTCCAGAAATAACTGCTAAGCATAAAAGATCTAGGATTTTCTGGTTTGGAGAATTCCTGGGCTTTCCATAGGACAAATGATGTAAAAGTTAAGAAATGGCTTCCAGGCAAATATTAAATACAAGGAAAGGTCAGGAAAGAAATGGTCTAAAGGTGAAAAGAAGACTATGACTGTAAAATCCTGAGAGAAATCAATCAGGCAAAACACCCTCTAAAGGATTAAAGAATATGTCTCATAGAACTTCTACTTTAAACAGAAGGGCTTCTAAAAGTCTAAAGTGTATTATACTTCAGCAGCTTCGCTGGGAAGTCCAATTAGAAAAATACTTATCCACGGACACCCATGGCGTGGCTATTTTCTAATATATTAAACTCTGATAAGATTCACAGGAGACCCACAAAGTTTTAAAAATAGTTGTACTTGTGGAAACAGCACCAATTAGGACTGCAAGGATCAGAGGCAATAAAAATAAAAATTGGAGTTTGAATTCTTAGATTTATATAGGAAGAAAGCTGAGAAAACTACCCAGCTGTAAACATGAGATACTTTTTTTAATTTCCATTTTTTATTGAATTTTAGTTGATTTACAATATATTATATTAGTTTCAGGTGTATGACATAGTGACTCAGTATTTTTATAGATTTTTCTCCATTTAAAGTTACTACAAAAGAATGGCTATAATTCCCTGTGCTGTGCAATATATCCTTGTTGCTTATTTATTTTTGTATGTAGTAGTTTGTGTCTCTTAATCCTCCACCTCTATCTTGCCCCTCCCCACCACTGGTAACCACTAGTTTGTTTTCTACATCTGTGGGTCTGTTTCTGTTTTGCTTTATATGTTTATTTGTAGTGTTTTTTAGATTCCACGTATAAATGGTACCATACAGTATTTGTCTTACTCTGACTTATTTCACTAAGCATAATATTCTCCAGGTCCATCCATGTTGCTACAAAGGGCAGAATTTTATTCTTTCTTTGTGGCTGAGTAGTATGCCATTGTATATACACCACATCTTCTTTATTCATTCATCTGCTGATAGACACTTATCTCACAAAGCAGAGAAAAGAGAGAGCACAAGTAAACAAAGTAAGAAAGGAAAATGGAGAAATAACAACCAATATCACCGAAATACTGAATATCATATGAGAATACTATGAACAACTATATGGAAACAAAATGTATAACCTAGAAGAAATGGACAAATTTCTGGAAACACATAGTCCACCAAGACTGAATCAAGAAGAAACTGACCACTTGAAGAAACCGATCACTGGAAATGAAATCAAATTAGCAATAAAAAACCTCCCTACAAATAAAAGTTTAGGACTGGATGGCTTCACTGGGGAATTCTACCAAACATACAAAGAAGAACCCATACCAGTCCTTCTCAAACTCTTCCAGGAGACTGAAAATGAGGGAATACTCCCAAACTCATTCTATGAAGCCACCATCACCCTGATACCAAAACCAGACAAAGACACCACCAAAACAGAAAATTACAGACCAATATCACTAATGATCATAAATGCAAAAATCCTCAACAAAATGTTAGCAAGCAGAATCCAACAGCACATAAAAAAGATTATACACCATGATCAAGTGGGCCTCATCCCAGGGACACAAGGATGTTTCAATGTACACAAATCAATCAATGTAATGCGTTACACCAACAAGAGAAAGGGCAAAAACCACATGATCATCTCAATAGATGCAGAAAAAGCATTTGATAAAATTCGACACCCATTTATGATAAAAACTCTCACCAGAGTATAGAGTGAACGTACCTCAACATAATAAAAGCTATATATGACAAACCTACAGCCAGCATAGTACTCAGTGGTGAAAAACTCAAAAGCTCCCCACTAAAATCGGGGACAAGACAAGGCTGCCCATTATCACCACTCCTATTCAACATAATCTTGGAAGTCCTAGCAATACTTTTCATAATAAAAGGAAGGATGACTAAAAGAGCCAAGAGCTCAGAGGGCAGACCCAGAACTACAGTGAATCATCCCTGGGACTCAAGTCCTAATTGAGAAACTATCAACATATGTCCCATGTGTCCTTCTAGGTTTCAGAAATGCTAGGGGCCCAAAGCTCCTGTATACCTCCTCTTTTACCAGTTTTGGATGAGATTATTGTGGTTATTCTATCCCTCCCTTACCATTGTGATGGGTGTGTGGACCAGACAACTTGTCTCAGTTCACAAGTCTTCAGAAACTACACTCAAGGAAGCTCATACACACTTGTACTTAATTTAGATGATAAGGTTTATGGAGTTCAAACTGACGCTGTAATAATATGAGATGCTCAAGGCCTGTAGGCAGGGAATAAATAGATGTTACAGGTAGGAAAAACTTGGATTATTTGAGGCCAAAGGGTGGTCTGTGGGAGCCAGCCTCCAAGATGGCAACCAGTGACCCCTGGCATTGAGTAGTTCCCACCCACACTGAAAGGAGTTGAAATCTGTGACCAACACAATATTGTGGAATTAATGGTATGTAGTTTTCAAAACTCAGTTATGAAAGGTATTGCATATCCATGTAATCTCTTAGAGCTTCCACTTTGTGGGAAGCCAGCTGCCATTATGTGAGGACACCAAAGCTGTCTGCAGACAGGCACACGTATTGAGAAACTGAGGTTAGGTACCCCTGTCCCAAATCTCCAAATCCCACTTCTTCATTATCAGGGCCCTGGACTAGGGAAGGAGAATTTGGCCTTCTTTGAAGTTCCAGTACTCTCACAAATTCTGTATCTGGCCTTCAGCTTTGTTTGTTCCCTCACTGCAGGAAATGAGTGTTTTTATTTTATTTTTTTTTTTTTAAATGCTGCCTAGGAGACTTTTTGACTCTTACACTGTGTCTTAGATTGCTGGTTAATGACTATGAACTTGCCATTTTCTTCAATGCCTCATTGCTATTTACAAAGTGGTCAGTTTTTGTAAGTCTATGTCTATCATTGATTAGACATGGGCTTCCCAGTGGCTCCAGTTTGGTTAAAGGTCATTCTTTGTAGAAAGGGGCAGCTGTAAACTTTGTCAATAATTTCCAGTAGCTGAGGGATGGCTACACTGACTGGTTCAATGGGAAGAACCTGGGTGGAGACTAATAGCATCGATTACAGGCACCAAGAATTTAAAAAGGCTTTGGCGACATCATACTTAGTGGAGAAACTAGAAAATTTTCCCTTTTAGATTGGCAACAACTTATGGATGCCCACAATCATCATGTCTATTCAACAGAAAAAGGAGATCCTAGTCAGCAAAGCAAGAGAAAGAAATGAAAGGATTAATAAGGTGAAAACAAAACTACCATTACTCATAGCTTCCCTCATGTTTTATTCTATAGATAGCACCTTTTCCCTGAATTTCCATAGCACAGTTTGCCTTTAGTGCTCAAGGCATTTCTCTCTCACTGTTACTTATGCTTTCTTGTAGAGCTTGCCTGTTTATGACCCCTCACAACATTTATTGAATCCCCTTTGAGTAGGATGAGACTCTGATAAGTGAACATGGAATTGAGCTGCTTAAGTTTTGCTAATCTAATATCCAATTCTTCTGTATTCTGGAAGAAGAATGGCAATTTCTTTGGGGGTAAAATTCAGAAACTGGACGGAACGGGACAGACGGAAAAGAACATTCTGCCATTTTTAAACTAAGTCAGCACTGGTAACACTGGGTAGGAAAGTTCCTTCCATGAGTTGAAACTGCTTTTAATTTTATCCCAGACTGTCTCTCCGGCTTTCTTGGTTATCTTCAGTAGGAGCTGTCCAGGTTTGCTTGACTCAAAGTTGATATTGGAATGCTGTATTTAAAACCAGAGGAGGAAAAGGTGTATGACCATCAACTTCCTGGTTCAATTAGTGTCAGGATCTCTAGCAGGGCTTCTGTTTAGGCAGAATGTCACACTTGCTGAAGGATGAATGACCTCTGCTCCTGAATCGTTTGGTGCCATACATTTTACAACATTAGGAAGCATCCTCAGGTGAGACTGGGGCCGACACAGGCAGAGGTCTGTTTCGTGTTAGCACCTTCTAAAGCACACAATAGCAGAGCCATAAGACTGCTTCTATTTCCTTTGGTTTTTATCTTTGAAATATTATTATAAAAAAAATTTAAACATACAAAAAAAGAAGAAAATTATAAATGCTTCCCTCCTAGATTTAACAATTAAATAACTTTTTTCATCTATTTTTGATAAATTTTTAAATATAATTTACAGATAACATAACAAGATAACTGTAATTATTTTAGAATGCCTCTCTAAAATTAAAAGACTTTTCTACATAACCACAAATAGCATTATCACATCTAACAGAATTAATAATAATTCCCTAAAATGATATTATTTCATATTATCTAGATGTTTCCATTTAGTTGAGACAATGCTTTTTAAAACTAGTTTCTTCAGACCATGATCCAATCAATGACAATATATGGCATTTCTCTAAAGAATATTTTAATGTAGAACATTCCTCCCCCTCTCTTTTTTTTATGATATTAATTTTTTGAAGAGACAGGATCAATTTTCCTTTAGAACATTTAATTTTTTTTTTTAGTGAGTATAATTATTTCCTTGTGGGGATTGTTTGACTTGTTCCTTACTGTCCATTTTGGCATTTCCTTTTAATTGGAAGTCTAGGTGTAAACATTTTATTTGATTAATTTTGAATAAATTAATTAGATGCCAAAACACTTCTTTGCAAGAAAACTTTAAGAACAATGCTATGTGTTTCTCATTGCATCACATCAAAGGCCTGGGTGTCTAATTATGAATAGCGTTAACATTGATCACCGATGGAAAGTGTCACCAGCAGATAATCTGTGGAATCTATTTTAGCTTTGTGTCAATTCCGTTTTCTGTCAACTTTTTATCTAATGGTTTATCATCCATTGAAAATCTTTGTAGGAGTCAATTAATTGATTCAGAGCCACAAAATGATCATGCTCTGCTTATTTGTTGTTCTTTTCCCTTCTTGAGTTGAACGAATGGTTAGTTCATTATTTTTCAATCCTTTTTAATGCTTTTTAATGTAGCATTTAGTGCTACAAAATCACTATCTAAGAACTACACAAGTTTTGCTAGACGGTATTTTTGTAATTATCACTCAGTTCAAATATTTTATGATTCCCATGAGTTTTTCTTCCTTCACTCATTAGTTATTTACAAATAAATTTTAAGTCTTCAAATATTTCTTAGAGGAATATATCATTAATTTCTAGTTTAATTATATTTTGTTCAACAGAAACATTTTGTGATCCTGAACTTTGATATTTGGTGAGACTTGCATTTAGGCTTAGGTCATATTCAATTTTTAAAAAAGTTTTGTGCATGATTGAGAAGAATATTTACTCTAATTTTTTGGTACAAGGTTCCATGTATTACTAGTAAATAAGGAGGTTAATTCATTGTTTTATTCATCCACAAAGTTAAAAACTTAAAAAAAAATCTAGTTCACCAGTGATTTAGAGAGGAAAATGCTAAATATCTCATGGTTAAGATGAATTTGTTGATATGTGTCTTGTGCCAAGCATTGCTTTACACATTTCTATATTACATATTAGGTGTCTACACATTTGGAATTGTTACATATCTGGAAAATCATCCCTTTATCTATAAGTAATGAACTGAATTAGAATAAATAATGGTAGTGTCCAAAGTTTAGTTTTCCCTTGTTTAGGTAATTTCTAATTTTTTTTTTATACTTAAGCTTTGTTGAGATTTACTTAAATGTTTACCACTTTCTTTGTTTACCATTCCTTCTTTTTAGATTTAACTTCTTACTTCCAAAAGTATATATATTTTTAATTCTTCTAATAAGAAGCTTTTTGAGTCTACTAAATATTTGTTTGTAAAAATGTCTTATCCTTAAGTGATAACTTAATTAAGTATGTAATGCAAGTTTAAGTTCTTTGCCATGTGACTTTGAGAATATTGCTTTACCTCAATGTTCCTCAATATTCTTATCAGTGAAATAAAAATTTAAAATTGTACCTACATTATGAGATTATGAGGCTTAAATTTTGTCAGTTAAATAGGTTAACTTTTGTAAGGCCCTAAACAGTGCTGGCTCATAGTAAGTGCCATGTAAATGCTTGTTTATTGTTTATTGTTACTTTTGAGAAGTCTTTAGTTTATCTAATTATCATTTACTTTTAGGAAATCTGTCCTGTCTGTGCATTTGAGAACACATCTTTATCTTTGGTTTTCTGCTGTTTTATTGTGTTATTAGGTATGGTTTATTTCTGTTTGTCCTAGTTGGTATGTGTTGTACATTTGCAAATTGGAAATTCATATCTTTCAGCAATTTGGGAAATATTTCAGCCATTTAATTTTTAATATTTTCTCTCAGTCATTCCAGTTATTGTCTGACTCTGGAAAACTAAACAGACATTAGTTGAGTTTAGTCATTCTGTCTTCTGTGTCTCAATTTGACTTTCATGTTTTCCATTTCTTTATCTTTTGCTACAGTATTATATATGACATGTGAAATAAAGTCTTCTGTTTATTAATTCTCTGCTTAACCTCTGTCTTTTGTGCTTTTAGGTAACATTGAATTTTAAATCTGTTATTTTATTTGTATTTATACAAATCAAAATCTTTGATTGTTCTGACAATCTCTCCAGAACTTTTGTAATAGTTTTTTTTCTGTCTCATGATGAAATATTTCCTTGTTAGTTATGTGATTTAGGATTATGGACTTATTTTCAATTAAGTTTTATTTGTGGGAATCTTGTATGGCTGTATTATCTAGAGTATTTGTCCCTCAAGGAGATTTTGAATTTGGGGTATTGTGCAACCATAGACCAATTTTATGTTGCTTTTTGAGCTGAAACATTCCTGGACCACAGAGATAGCAGAAATAAGAACTTCAGCCTGGATGAGGAAAACCCATCATCACAAATTCTCAAATCTGACTTTTTATCGATCCATCTAGATCCTGTGTCAAGACAATCAAGCTTCCTTGTCATTTTGTTTGTTTGTTTATTTTGAGTGGTGGGCATATTTTCTTTTTATTCTACACTTTCGCTAAAGGGATAGCCATTTGAAAGTCTCCGTTTCAACTAGTGACATCACACAAGTTCAAGTTATCCTCTTTCTATTTGATGCCTTAAAACTCAAGAATTTTGAAAGCAAATCCCAACCCCCAACACACATACACCTTCTTCCAGGACACTTGGGGACTATCCAACTCACTGGCGTATTGGTCTTCTTTTGGGTCTTCTTTTGTTCAAACAATGATCAGCCCTTGAAGAAAATACTGTGCCATTCCATGGAATGCCCGAGTCAAAGAAGCAATTGATGTAAGCAAATCAGTTACCACTTAACCATCTCACTTATAGACGTCATCTAATCAGTGATCAATCCTGTATGTTTTATACCTTGATTTATAATTCTGAGAAATATTGGATATAATGTTTTTTGTAATTTTAGGATTTCAATTCTGCTATTTCATCAACAGATGGTGCCATTGTATTATAGTTTGAATTTTGTGGAAAACAAAACAAAACATTTTAGAGTAGTTGCACCTAGTAGCATCTTCCCTTTTCTAGAGAATTCTGTCATTGCTATTATACCCTAAGAAACTTTCTATTTTATGGTTTCTTAAAAATTTTTTTTATATTGTTAAAATTATGTTGTGGAATAAACTTGACTGGATTCTTCTAATATGTAACATACTTAGAGAAATTACAGAACATATGTGTGCTATTTTGTTTACAGAGCAATTAACCAAATGTAATAGTTAGCTATGTATTCTGATATATGTAGGACCTATGTATGCATTATAATTATAGATTATCACAAGTTCTCCTTTTATAAAGAAAACTAGAGGCCAATATCCCTGATGAATATAGATGCAAAAATGCTCATTAAAATACTAGCCAACAGAATTCTGAAGCACATTAGAAGAATCATTCACTATGAGCAAGTGAGATTTATCTCTGGGGTGCAAGAATGGTTTGACATATACAAATCAATCAATGTGATCCATCACATTAATAGAATAAAAAGAGAATCATCTGATCACATCAATAGATGGAGGAAAAGCATATGAGAAAATTCAACATTCATTTATGATAAAAATTCTAAACACATTAGCATAGAAGGGGCATATCTCAACATAATAAAGGTCATATATGACAAGGCCACAAATAATTTTATAATTTTTCATAGCTCTGTCAAGAGAGCTGTTTGTAGTTAAGTGCTCCCAGAAATAACAGCACTGGCGTTCCCTTCATGTTGCAGCAAGTCACACAGGGTCAGCTTGGAATGGGTAACTGCTCATTCACTGGTATAAAGAGAATGAAAAGCAGATCACACCGGGCTTCATCCATTTCCTAGTTCTGCTTTTGGTTCTTTATGTAAACTGGCAAAGCTGTTTTCTCAGGGATGGTTGTCAAAGTCACAGCATGATCACAAAAGATGTTAATAAGAAGTTGGAACTCACTGACAGGGAAATTTCTCTGAGGCTTCTTCTGATTCTGCTCAGTGGTTTCAGGGACAGCTAGCTCTTCTAAGCTAATTAGTCCTGCCTTTTTGATATGAATGATCTGAGAGCAAGTAATTGAAAATGATACAGTTCTTTACTGATACTAAAAATGTAGGCAACACAAATATTAAGGAATGAAACAAACGTATTTAAAATCATTTGTATCAATTAGATGAGCAGGTCAGCAGATGGAAAATTCAGTTCAGCATGGACAAAATACAATGTATCTGGGAGCAGAAATCCAAGTTAGGGACTCTTTGTGAAATGATGCAATTATCAATATGCTGGACACATTTCATCTTATTTTATTAATAAAGCAAGAAAAATTCTTAAAATAATTCTCCTTCACTGTAAATTTTAATATGTAATACTCACTTATTAGTGTATTTCTATGGTTCAAAGTCATATCTTCAAATTTATTTTCAGATTTACTTCTATTGATTCTTATTATACAACTCTGTAACACTCCTTATTTCATAATTAAGACAAATTTTCAAAAGTTATACTAAAATAAATATTGGGACCCAGAGTAGGCCAGATCCCTCTAACTTATATGTTCTTTTTCATTACACAATGGGGAGTGAAATGATTACATTTTAACAACTATAGTTGCTCTGTAGTATAGTAAGTGAAGAAGTTTAGAGGACAAAGGCAGAGCATAGAATAGTGTAATAGTACAAATGTTACATGTATTGAATTGTGATAACAGATGATATGTAGCTGATCCTCTCCATGAATTATCCTACCATATTCTGATTCTGTCTTTATTAGGGTTTAAAATGATCAGGGAGGATCTCTTTGGTTTTCAGATCTGGCGCTTTTTCTGGTGGTAAGTGAGGAGTAGGGAATATAATTTTTCCAGGCACAAAAGAGAATGACAGCATATCTCAGACATATTCTGTTAATATTCAATTCCCATCTGTCATTATGTTCTTTCAAAGTTTCAATAGGTCCTAATCTATTCTCTGAGAAATCATAAGTTTTTACATTTGCCCTTTTTTCTTTATGTCAGGAAAGTGAATAATGATTTTTTAAACAAGGGTGGGCTTATCTTCTTTGAGACTTTGTTTTCCGTGATAGTAGAAAGTATGCTTTTATTCATTGAAAAATTTGTTGCTTATAATTTTTTTACACAGAAATGTATGCAAAGTGATTATATATTATGTATAACATGTATTATATATAACAATTGAAGTTTATATAACTTAAAAACTGAAAGAAATTATGAATTTAATTTTTTTTGTTGTTAAAAATCATAGAAAACAGTTGAAGTTACAAGGATGACAATATGCTTCCAGTGGAAAATGCTTTAGAAAGTAAATTTCAGGACATTGTCTACATCCTTAGTAGTATAAAGATGAAATTCTCTTCATTTGGAAAAACTAAGGATAGAAAATATGAGCTACGTTGTTGATAGGTAAGGAAGAAATAGAAATGGATGTTACAAAATGGATACACATGGGGAGAAGATTGTGAGAAAGTAAGAGCATAGGAGATAAAGGAAGATCTGTAATGGAGCCAATAAAGAACATAATTAGTTGTGCAGAAAATCAGTTTGGCACTGAAGTGGACAGACTTGTGAAGTCTTCCAGAATGCATGTGAAAGATTAAAGCAACACATAAAGTAATAATAGATAAGGCAGACAGAGGATGGAGAATCAAAACAAAGAATAAGCTCTATTAGGGGAAGACTTTTTTTTCTGCTTTGTTCACTGTGTGTAGTAGAGTGTCTGGGTCATAGTAGGTATTCATTATGTAATTGTTGAAAAATAATTAATTGGTTACTGCATCAATTAAAATGCTTTCATCTGTATGCCATAGAAAAGTCAAAGAGACTTAGACCGTTAGTGAAAATAGTTCACATCACTAGGAGACTAGGATAAATGTTAATTGGTTAATTCAGTGGTTCAACAATGTCGTCAAGGACCTGTGTTCCTACAACTCCTCTGCTCTAGTATACACAGTATGTGCTTCATTTTAAGGCTGGTCCCACTTGGAGTTTTGGGATGACGGCTACTTCTTCATTCATGTCCAGTGGAATAAAGAGATATTCCCTCAACCTTTGATCAAGTGTTTTCCTTACTTTGGCCAATTTAGTTAATAAATACAACTCTGGTGCCAGGGGATTGCTAAGCTGTGAGTAGTTTAAGCTGAAAGTTAGAAACCAGTCCATAAAAAGAGTGATGTGATTGCAATGGTTGCATTTTACTACCCAGACACCATTCCTGGAGCTCAGGCTAATTTACTCAACCATTTTGCTGCTGCATAATGGTGGAAGGAGGAAACTGGATTTTGAGGAGTTAACCACATGTTCCTTACAAAATTTATAAAGAAGACACTTGAGGCAAATAATATAGCAGATATAATTTAAAAAATTATTTTGCTGAAGATTCATGTATACATATTAGAAAGGCAATGCCAGTTTTTAAATCTTCCTGGCTTTCATGCTGTCTTAGTCTCCTGGGACTGCCATACAAAATACCACAGACTGGATCGCTTAAACAAAATAAATGTATTTTCTCAGAGCTCTGGAGCCTAGAGGTCCAAGATCAGGGTGATGTCAGAGTTGACTTCTGGTGAGACCCCTCTCCCTGACTTGTAGATGGCTAACTTCTCGTTGTGTCCTCGCATGGCCGTTCCTCTGTGCACATACATGAAGAGACAAAGAGAGGGAAATACCTCTTCTTACCAGGGCACCAGACCTGTGAGATTAGGGTCCCATCCTTAAGATATCAGTTAGCCTTATTTACCTCCTTAAAAGCCTGTCTCCAAATACAGTCACACTACAGATTAGGGCTTCCACCCAAAATTCATATGGATTTTGAGTGGATACAATTCAGTCGATAACAATGGCTGTGAGACTTTTGGAATTACAGGACAGTTATATTGTACAATGCCACTAATCTGAGTTTGTTTCATATCTCTTCATGGTGAGATTCAGATCACACGTCTTTGGTAGCGGTGCTGTGTTCTTTTCATTGCATCCTGTCAGGTGGCATGTGATTTCAGTTTGCCCCATTACTAACGATGTTCATTTTGGTCAACAGATTGATCAAAGTAGTGACTTCCAGGCTTCTATACTGTAGAGTTACTATTTTCCTTTCTGTCATTAATGAGTATTTTGTAGTGGGGAACTGTGTAAATATCCCATTTCTCATGAATGAATGAATGAATTTTTTATTGTTTGCTATACAGTCTTTTATTTATTTTTGTATTTATTTACATCATAGAATTATTTTATTCAATATGTTCTGTTAATATCATTATTTGGATGTCCAGAATGCCTCCAGTTTGGCCAGTGGGTGCCTCTTCATGATGGCTTTTATGTAACCCAACTGAGGAATTTTTGGGCTTGCTTAGGGATAGAGAGGGATTCATTCAGCAAAAAAGCTTCAGAACCTGGACAACATGTAAGAGTGGGAATCAGAGTATGAACATGGCATTAGGTCTTGAGGGTGCTAGATCACATGGGAAGGGAGACAGAGCTAAGTAAGGGATCTTGTCAAACAACAGTTAACACTCTGGCAGCTTATCTGGAAGATAATTCTCACATGCTGCTAGTATGATGCTTGGAAAAACTAACGACTTACATTAAACGAAGTAGAGGTGCCTGAAAAGTCATGCCACTCCAATATCTGGCCTCCAAACTGCAAACTGACACTCGTCCTCTCCATCCTCCACTCTGCATTGCAGATTTTCCTTACCCTCAGCTAATCCCTCTGTTGGTATCAGGGTCTTACCTAGTGGCATGACTCAGACCCTTATCCCCGAGGGCTCTAACTTCCTCTGGTCATCATGCCCATCTCAGGTTAGCTGTGCTACACTTTTTGTGTATCGTCAAAATTTAGCATAGGAGTACCAAGTGGCCAAATGAATCGCCTGGGCATGAAATATATTCTTTCCAGCCCCCATGATGTAAAAACAGCCCTATACTCTCAAGTGAGGTTCAATTATCCTTGTCAGGCTAGTGATTTCTCTTCTTTCTTGATACTCTCTTGACACAAGAAGACCAAAGTGCCAAATATCAGTCTCAGCTCATATATTAATAGGACTGTAATTTGGGGGTAATTTGTCCCTATTTGAGGACTAGAATCACTACACCTGCAGAATTTAAATTTGCAAGGATGGAAACACAAATTCTCTAAATGAATCTTCTACTGAGAATGGTGGTAAATGGGGCCACTCCAGCATCCTCACCTTGGTCACTCGACCCATGAATTCTTCCAGTTGGGGTCATAGGACTATACAAAGGTCTTTGATTTAATATTTATGCTGTAACGTTTTAAATGGCGCCCTGTCCTTGTAAACTGTTACCTCTGATCTGGCAATTCAGTTGTGCCTTTAATATGCCATTCCAAGGCTTTATCAGGACAGCAGCTTCTGAAAGATGCAATATATGTTGAGTGGATCCTATAGTCATGAACTTACTATCATATCTATTTTGCTGTAAGGTGGGACCAGTGGTCTGACATGTTACATGGGATCGTGTGCTGGTAGATCAAGAATTCCGTAAGCTCTTGGTGCTGGCTGTGACTGTTTCTACCAGAATAGATTCTAGTCCTTTCCAGGGTTGAAGGAATATATTGCGATCATCATGCCAGGAAGCGGTCAAGAGATGGTGCCATATCAGAGGCTCAAAGTTAGTTTCTTGCTAGAAGGTCAGACATTTGGTAGCAACAGAAGCTAGATTATGTTTTGTAAGTGGAGTCCATGTCTACTCCATGAATATCCTCCATCCCTGGTACTATGGCCATGTGTCCACTGTGCCAGCAGTGGGATAGCTGATGTCAGAGTTGGCTGATGCCATCTGGTTGAGTAATTTTTTCTACTTGTTTAGTGCCTCATCCATGGTGGATGTTCTCTGATGGACATTAAAATGAATGTCTTCACACTTCATGTCTATTTTTGCGTACCATCCTCATGCCTCTATGCTAGACCTCCTTGTATCCAATCTTCCAATCTTCCAATCTTCCAATCTTCCTATCTTCCTTTTCCAAGTCCCTGAACAGTCAATCAAGTTATTTGCACTGCTCATGAGTCTATTTGTATATATTCTAACCCCAAGTCACTAATCTCTGTACATAAAATGAACAAACAGATACATTTCCTAAAGCTCTGCCCCCTAGGAGGATGTTTTCCTCTCCACTGTTTTCCAAGGCAATATTTGAGTGGCATTATATTGAGAGGAGTCATCCATTTTCAACTTGCACCCACATTCCAGGATGACAATCCATGAATCAAGCTTGAGGTTTTCCTCCCCTGTCACCTGGTCATAAGGAATCCATCCCTCAGTGTGAGCTAAGAGACAGATACTAGTACCACAGTGGTGATGAGACGCAGGTCTGGGCTGTCTGCTCATGGAGCTTGCTCGTGCTTCTGGTCTTATGCTGGTTTGACTCCAGACGTACCACTGCTATTGTCTTGGATTGTTACTGGGTATGACTCACATTGGGAATTTTTCTACCTAAAAGAAACTCCTGGAGATTTGCAGCTGTGGACATATGATCTCTCATAACCTCATTGTCAGACACAATGTCTTTACCAAGTCCCAGTATTTGAAGATGGAATGGCCTTTCTCTAAAACTGTGAAGCTCTGCATTGTGATTCTCTCATTGGGGCTTGTCTCAAATACCACGCGGCAACTTTTTACTAATATTGATATTTTTTATACTGCAGGGTCCAATGGGATTCCAAGCCCATGCTACAGAGGTGTTGGCGCTAAGCCTGGATCTTTTACAGAGCCCTGTCTTACACCGAGCCTTTTGTCTCCCAGTATGTAGGTTGAAAAATATACCAGCTGCAGAATATGCTGTGTCTAGGCTCCAAAGATGCCTACTAGGCTTTGTGCTTCCTTCTTCTTGGTGAGAATTACAAGATGTAATAAATCATACTTTATTGTGGATGTGCTATTCCGGCAGTCTCCAGGCCACTGAACCCCTAAATATTTTGCTGATGTGGCAGGTTCCTGAGATGTGCAGGGTGTATACCTCACTTTCTGGAGTGTATGTGTCTTACAAAGTCTCCAGCATGCCAGTCATCTCTTGCTACCTGGAACGTTTGCCTGATATCATTCAATACAGTGGGTCAATGTGATGTTCTGAGGGATGCTATTTTTCGGACTATATTTTATTTTGGTTTGTTTGTTTTGTTTTGTGGGGGAGGTAATTAGGTTTATTTATTTATTGCTTTTTATTTAACAGAGGTGCTGGGGATCGAACTCAGGACCCCGTGCATATTAAGCATGCACTCTACCACTGAGCTACACCCTCCCCACCCCAGACTATATTTTAACAGAAAATAGGAGACACAGACCCCCTGGGAGAGCTTGTAATATATACTGTTCTTTGTGTCATGGGAATGTGAACAGGTTCTAATCCTCCATAGGCCTGGAAAAGACTCATTCACCAAATCAGCAGCTGCCTATACTTGAGGTCTTACTGATCTTCTCCAGCAAAGATGGTCGCATCTAGCAACACAGTGGCAACTGCGTAGTACTTGGCTGAGGTTGTGGTAACCTGTCATTCTCTAGGATCTATCTGGTTTTGCAGGGGTTAGACCAGTGAGTTAAATGATGGGTCCCATCACTCCTCACCTTGAATTTTTAAGAGTGGCACTCATTTCTGACCCCAGTCCCCGCGTGGTACAATATTGTTTCTTGTTTACTTCCTTAGCCTAAAGGGGGTGGCAGGTTCAGAGACTTCCACTTGGCCTTTCCCACTATGAGAGACCTTACCCCATAAGCCAAGAATCCAGTGTGAGGGTTGTGCTAATCTCCAAGTAGTGTCAAATCCAGTCATACTTTCAGGAACCAGGGAAGTGAACATTAAGTTTTTCATGCACCCAGTGAGCTCAGTGTGAGTCACACCTGGGCCAGGACTTCTTTAATCTATCACCTTATCCCCGTATGTCCCTGCAATAATAGGGGGTCATTTCAGGTCCCTGGACATCAGTGTTAACTTGGACCATAAGTTTAACAGAGTTCTAGAAATGTCTGGATATTACCTGAGTAAACAGCTGTAGGTCCTGTTGGGAAGGCACGAAGGGACTCATGACTGTGTACACTCAGTATAAGCTTGCTAGGTCTTTTTACCTGGAACTCAGTCTCTTCTTAAGTCAATAAATTCCATGCCTAAAACTTGGTTTAGGTCTGGAAGCTGGTCTAGATAAGGTCTTTTATTTTTTTTTTTTTTTAAATAAGGGGCAACTGGCTTCACCTTCCATCCTTTGTTTCTTCTGATGGAACAGATTTGAGAGGGGTGCTTGTCAGCTGCCCATCCATCGTGCCCCTAAGGGTGCCATGTTCTATTAAACCATCTCCAACCTTGCTATCCACTATAATTGCATCTGCTTGGTATCCTGTGATTATGTACATTCACCTGGACCCTAAGTTTCAGGGGGTACAATCCCCACAGCTATCAGGATGCCCAGTTCTTTAAAGAACTCTTCTACTGTCAGTCCCAGACTACAGAGGAAGATATACTACTGAAGTTTTCACTGATGCTGGTGATCTCTCACCAGTATTTCTTATGGATTGGAAATGGTGTGTCCTCCAGGATATCGCATGGAACATAATAATTTGACAGGTTTTCTGGCCTTCCATGATATATCCATTTTAGTGTACACAATTCTCTTACCCTTTTGATCCCTTTTTCTACGATCTTCCATGGAAATTCTAGAATTTCACACTTCTTTAGTGTGAGCTTATTGCTGTTTCCATGCTTCTAGGTATAAATTGTACCAATCTTTTCAATCCTTGCCCGGATATTAATTCTTGCATCTTTGGATTGTGCATTCAACTTAATGCACTAGCTCCCTTCATCAAACTTCTGAGGAATCTAATCCTATGCAAACTCGCCTGTTTTTTTCCCTAATATATACAAGCTGTATCTTGCAGCCCTTTTGAAGCATAGGTTTTTACTTCCCTTATCAGACCTGACTGGGTTATATTGTGACTTATCTTAATTATAGTCTTGGACACCTGGAGGGGAGGTGGGGCAGATCTTGTGAAGGCACTGAGGAACTTAGTAACCAAGGATGAAATAAAATGACTCTCATGTGAACAAATACTCTACTGCTCTAGAGAGCAAAGGACAACACCTTAAAATAAGATACTGTCTTCCTTCCTATTGACAAGAATTTTAAATCTTTATAGTTATTTTGATGACTCACTACACATTCTTTGGACAATTTATCAACATGTCTCAAAAGTCTTACAAGAAATATCTGCTCTTTGACCCAGCATGTGTGCTGCTACAAATTTATCCTGAGGAAATTATCAAATACGTGTGCAAAGATATACATATAAGGATTGTTTCTGAGAGCAAAAAAAAAAAAATGTACAAAAATAGGCATTGGTCATATCAATTATGGGGCATTTATTAACACAAAACCATTCAGTAACTACGTAGATGAGGTAAAGCTATATTTATTAATATAAAAATCTTCATATTACTGAAAGAGAAAAAGTAAATGTATGTATGTATGTTTGTGTGTGTGTGTGTGTGTGTGTGTGTGTGTGTACGTGTGCATGTGTTTGCAAAGGAAAGAAACCAAATTGAGCTAGCTAAGGCAAAAGAAAGGGAACTTATAAAAAGAAAGATGTCTCAGAGATTCCACAGCTACGTCTTAGGAGAAATTTCTTAGGAAAACTAAACCACACACTAAAAAGTTGTAAGCATTTTTCATCTCTCATCTCTGTTTCTCTATTTCTATATGGTTTATTCCATGATCCACGTGATGAATTTGATTATCCTGGAGCTCCCAACTTTATATATTATAGCCCAGCCATACCTAGAAACTGCCTGGCGTTCTGTAAATTCCAGTTCCAAATTCCTGGAGAGGCTTTGGGCTAAGAATACATGAATATATGATGTCAATTCTTAGTGTATTAAGTATGGCCAGAAGAATAAAATTGTGTCAGACAAATGTGGCTGCCAGGAACCCACTAGGTTTAGAAAGTTGATGCCATCACTCAAAAGAGGGGAATGATTATGGCTGGGCAGAAATCCCACAGGTATCAAGAACTATGTAAACACATTATTCATATAAAACTGAATCACCTATTGGTTTTCATTCAAATAAATGAAAGTATAAAATTCTCCAAAAATTTGAAAATACATTTTAATGTTTATAGTGGCATACATAGCACACATTTTTAAAAATTTCCCTCCTCACAACACATACATACATGCCACATTTGATACTAAAAACTTTATCCTTCCTTTTTCCAGATTACCTAAACTCCCTCTCACTACCATCTTCTTCTCTCTTTTCCCTCCATATTCCAGATCTATTTTATTCTCTTTCAATGCCCTTTCCTATGTAAGTCATTCAAGTCAATCTTGCTTCCTGTTTACAAAAAATGTAGTAAGAACATAACATGAGATCTACTCTTAACACATTTTTAAGTGCACAACATGGTATTGTTATCTATAGGCACAGTGTTGCACAGCAGATCCATAGAAGCTATTCATCTTGTATAACTGGGACTTTATACCCACAAAACAGCACCTTTCCATTTTCCTCTCCCCTCAGACCCTGGCAACCACCATTCTACTCTTTGTTACTGAGTTTGACTATTTTAGATACCCCATATCAGTGGAATCATGCAGTGTTTGCCTTCTATGACAGGCAAATAAATGGAAAGACATCCCATGGCATGAATTAGAACACTTAATATCATCAAAATGTCCACACTGCCTAGAGATATCTACAGATTCAATGCAATCCCTATCAAAATCTCAATGGCATGTTTTACAGAAACAGAAAAAAATTCTAAAATTGATATGGAACCACAAAAGACACTGAATAGCCAAAGCAATCTTGAGAAAGAAGAACAGAGCTGGAGGAATCACATTTCCTGATTTTAAAATGCATTAGAAAGCTAAAGTAATTAAAGCAATATGATACTGGAATAAAAACCGACATATCAACCAATAGAACAGAATGCATATACAATCAACTGATTTTCCACAAGGGCACCACAGTCTCCTTAACAAATAATGTTGGGGAAAAAAAATGACTACATGCAAAAGAATGAAATTGGGCTGTTTTCTTATATCATATATGAAAACAACTCAAAATAGATTAAAGATTAATTGTTAAGACTTGAATCTATGAAACTCCTAGAAGAAAAGCATAGAGGAAAAGCTTCATTGGTCTAAGGCAAAGTTTTTTTTGGATATGACACCAAAAGTACAAGCAACAAAAGGAAAAATATGTAAGTGATATTACCAGCTTGCTCTCTTTATGTCTCCCCGTCTCCTACAACTGCACTCTACACCAAGGAAATGCTCTGACACAGTATCATTCTGAGCCAGCACAGAACTACTGACATTTTAGTTTTTCCCTGCCACATATGTATGGGGAAAAATGGAAAGATATAACATAAAGTCTTAATATTGTTTATCAGCAGGTGAAATTATGGATAATTTAAAAATGCATTTTTTCTTATCTGTTTTTCTAGTTTATTAAAATGATAAACATGCATTAGTTATAAAATAATTAAAATCTATGAATGGAAAATAAACATATAGATACTTATCTTGTGCCAATGATTCTCATTGATATTGCTAACATATTTTTATTTCATCTCTGTTTTATCCCAAGCAGATCAACACCTTCAAATCCAACACTTTATTTTCTATAATACCTTAGCAAAACACCTGACTTATAATAGTGGTTTAATAAATATTTATTTAAAAAATGAACAAGTAAATACACAAATGCATAGAAGTTAATTCTGTGATTTACATGGCAGCCAAAAAGAAATACTTATAAAAATCATGTAACCAAGGCTAATTTTGCTTTGTCACAAAAAGATCTAATGTAACCATTATATAAAACTGATTTCTACCAAGAAGCAATACCATCATTTTGCAAAATGTTGACAAAAATTAATATCCTTTATTCAGCTGGAGTTAGATAAGAGTTTTTAAAATTCCACTATTAGAAATGATACAATGTATCGAGCTAGAGCTATCCATTTAATGGCAGAGTTTTGTTGTTGTATGTTGTTAAAAAGTCAATTTTCTTATTTTGTTTTTGGACTTTACTTTCAACATACTTGTTAATTTCATGAGAAACATTGGAATGAAATTAGGCCCTTATCCTACACCAGACACAAAAACCAACCCCAAGTGGATCTGAGACTTGAGAGTTTTCCACTGGGGCAATTCACCTGTCTTTGCCCCTCCCCCTTCTTCTTGTTTTATTTGACTTTATCCAGTAGCCATTCCTCTCTATTCCTCTTGATAAAATCAAGTTGCCCAAACAATGGCTGCTAACAGGCAGGAACAATTCCTCCACGCCCAGCACTAGCGACTTTGGTGATGTGCTCCCTCTAGATCCTTGTAAAACATCCTGCCCTCCTTTCCAAGAGAGGAAACCCCTTGGGAGCTCTCTCCTGCCAGGTCCTGGTGAATAAATGTGCTTAGAGGGCTACTGTGGAGTTTCTTCCAAGATAGGACTAATGATTCATATTAGGGGAATTAAGTTAAGAGGATACATTCTTAAAACATTTGCTGATGCAACAAAGATTCTATGATTTCTAGGAGTGGGTGTGGGAATAGTAGAATTCGTTCAGAATGAGAATTATATCATTATTTTCAATATGTCTATATCACATGTAAAGTGTGAGATTAGGTAGCTGACTCCAGGAAAATCACTGATAATTCACCTTCCATAGCTCTTGGCAGCAAGAGGAGAAATTATTTGCCAGTCAGCGGGCCTCCAGCCAAAAGCTAGTATTCTAGTTTGCACTAAACTTTCTGAATTTGGACTTTGTTGGTTGATTAAATGAACTGAATTTTATTCTTGAAGATTATTATTTACTGATTTTCCAAAACTCCAGAAACTTTGTGTGGAGGACTGCAGAAGTAAGAAAAATGGAGTCCTTGGTTCAGGAGATTTACAGTTCATAAAAAGGTATGTTGGGACATAGAAGAGTATAGTGAACTGTGTTGGTGATTAAAAGGACAATTGCATAAACAATTTGAGTACAAAGAAGAATGGGTTAAGGGCTCTAAGGAAGGGAAAAATAAATCTGAGTCTTCAGAGGAGGAAGATACAGCATGTGGTTGGGAATATCATTTTATTCACAGGAGCCAAGATGATGATCCATCCAACAGATGAGTGGAGAAAGAAGATGTGGTATACATACTTACGCAATGGAAAATTATTTTGCCATGATAAAGAAGGAAATCTTGCCTTTTTCTACTACATGGATGAAACTTGAGGGTATTATGTTGAATGAAATATGTCAGAAAGACAAATACTGTATGATCTCACTTATATGTGAAATCTAAAAAAGCTGAAATCACAGAGAGAGTAGAATGGTGGTTACCAGGGGTTGGGGGTGGGAGAAATGGGAGATGCTGGTGAAAGGATACAAACCTCGAGCTAGAAGATGAATAAATTCTGGGGGTCTAAAGTACAGCATGGTGGTTATAGTTAATAGTACTGTTTTATATGTGTGAATGTTAAGACAGTAAATCTTAAGTGTTCTCATCACAAAAGAAGAAACAACACATGTGATACAATAGAGGTATTAACTAATGCTATGTTGGTAATCATTTTGCAATATGTAAGTGTATCAGATCAACACATTATACACCTTAAACTTTCACAATACGGTATGTCAGTTATATCTCAATAAAGCTGAAACAAAATGAAGAAAAATTTAAAAATGCAAAAAAAGTTCACATGGTAATTTGGTATTTGAAGGTTGGAAAGGACTCCTAACACTCTCTTCTAAAGTAGAATCTGACAAAGTGCCTCATTCTCTGTTGTATTTCCCATGCCTAGTATAATACTGGCACATAAGTGCTCAGAAAATAGTTTTTGGTTGAATAAAATAAAATGATTTTGAGAAGTTCAGATTTCAGAAATTAACTTTTAGAAGCCCTAGAATTTCTTATTACCTTATAGCTATCTGAATTTCTGAAATAATATCTACAAGAAAGATAAAATTATGCTTCTTTAAATTTTTACCAATACTTTGATTTTTTGATCTTTCCTATTTAAAAATATCCACCTGTCTTCTTGTAAGTCAGGAAGCTTGAGTACTCAGGCTCCTTTCTTTCTCTGCCCCATGGATTTTGACAGAAAACTCCATCCTGGGGAAAAAATAGTTGAGCTGAAACTTCAAATAGAATCTCATGAGTCATACACACGTCTGGTAACATAAGGGAGACAAGGAGAGATGTGCAAGTACAGAAGATAATGGGAAGGGAGTTGCTTAATTTTCTTCTCCTCATTGTAATCAGGAAATAGTCCCTTCCCCACTTTTATTTTTTTAAACAATGTATGTCACCAGCTAGAAGAAATTTAATGATGAGTCAATTTGAGGAAGCAGGAATTTGATTTCTAAATACTTAGTTCTTTATCGTTAGCAGAGATTCAACAGTGACATTTAAAAATTATTCTGTTCCTGTAACTTGGTTACTCTTTAAAATAAAAGGACGATGTTGTGACGAGACGTACACGTACGTGGTAATTCATGTCAACCATGCACTTACTACAAACTCTCAAATGCTTCCCCACATAAATCACTTCTGAGACCTAAGAATCTAACTCATTAAAATTTACCTGAGGTTCCTGTAACCTTTTCTCAGGAAGCAACAGCAGGTATAAAATGTGCAGTTTTTTTTAATGTGTGCAAAGCTTTAATTCCAGTCTATAACAGAAAACTTTTTTGTAAGTAGTTGAAAGCCTGGCAGAGGGTAGGAGGGAAAGTCATGGAGTTTTGAAAGTATGACATAGTGGATTATGGCAAATTAGAAATTTGTCACAGAACACTGGTGGAGGAGATGCCAGGCTGAGTCCGATTTTCTCCGTGTTTAGGCAACAAACTGGTTATCAATTCGGCTCCTTTGAAAATTGCCCTAACATTTTTGGCCACTAGGTCATTAGCACTCACTTCTCCCAAATGCAGCAATGATAATAGTGAGTCAGTTTGCATATGGTGTAGCTGGTATTATACTGTTTATTGCTAGTGATAATTTCATAAGCTGAGTGTCAAGTGTTGGGGGAAGGATCTCACATTATTCTGTTGCTTAATAACCACCAATGACTGCTTTTCAACTACCGAATAAAGTAAACATCCCTAAGCATGACATGCAAAGCCCTCTGGGATCTGGTATTTTGCATAGATCTCATCATCTTGCTCTTCTCCCCAGCTCGATCCTACATCACTATTCAGACCCACCTCTCCCTCCTTTTTGCCACCACCGCACCTTTTGGAGTCTCTGTTACTGCACTCATCACAGTACACATTTATTCAGAAGTTAATCTCCTTGAGAGAAGGGGCCATGATTATTTTTGTAACAACAGTACCCAGTATATTGTTGCAGTGTCACAAATGTTTGTTGAATTAATAAATTCATGCTCAATCCTTTTTTTTTTTTTTTAAAATAAAGCATAGCTACTAAGTCATACACTTGACATATGTGATAGGCAGATTCTAAGAATGATCCCAATGGCCCTCACTTTTGTGTAATTCCCCCACTTCTGAGATACCACTCCCATGATTATATTATGTTGTATGGCAAAAGGGAGATAATCTGGGGAGGCATTATCTAATCTCACATGCTTTTTAGAAGCAGAGTTTTAACTGGCTGGTGGGAGAAAGGAAATGAGAGATCCCAAGCTTGAGGACATCTGATGCATCATTACTAGTTTTGAAGAATGCTGGTGACCTCCAGGAGCTAACAGTGTTTCCCAGCTGACAGCGAACAAGGAAATGGGACTCTCAGTCCTACAACTGCAAAGGAACTGGATTCTGCCAACAACCTGAATGAATTTGGAAGCTGATTCTTCTAAACCCTTCAGATAATGGACCAGTCTCCTGACATCTTGATTTCAGCCTTGTGAGACTCTAAGCAGAGAACCCAGTCACATCATTCCAGACTTCTAACCCACCCAAGGGGAGATAACAAATGGGTATTGACAAAACCCAGGATGTTTTTAGTAATTTGCTTTGCAGCAACAGGACTAGTACAACCCGTGGGTAACTTCACCAGACAAACTGGAAACAAACGTTCTGCTCGGTTTTGGTTTATTTATTTATTTAATGGAAAATAGGCATTTCCACATCAGACTGATGCTTGTTAACGAGGCAAGAATGCTTAGTGCAAGACAGTGTGGTCATTTCAAATAAAGTAACAAATTAGTGTTGGGTACACTCCACATTTCATGCACTAGGTGGGCTTCTGGCTGAAATTCAGTCATGGACATGATACATATAGTCAGAGTATCTTGATGTTCTAGCTCATGACATCAGAGCCATAATTGCAGACAAACATTTTATGTCAAAGAAGTCAACACAGTAGCCTCAAAGTGTGGATATTCAGGGGGCTCCTGTTGTAGTGAGTATATTTATTTTCTAGTTACTGAAGTTCTGTTTGGTTCTGTGTCAAATATGCCTGGCATTTAAACATTTAAACATTTTTTGGATAATGTCTTCTCTTATTTTTAAGAAATTGATCCTAAATGCTTTTAATGCTTTAAAAAAACTTCCACTTATGGCAATTAGACAATTGGAAATTTGAACACTGGATATTTAATAATATTAAGGAATGCTTTAGATATAATATTGTATTTTTTTTTAAAAAGTCATTCCTTTTAGAGATTCATACGTAAATGCATATGGATGATATAAAGGATTTGCTTTCAAGTAATACTGGATGGAGGGAAGTGGATGGGAGTTTGGATGGGGTCATGGGTTGGCTGTGGGTTGATGGTTGCTGGGCTGGGTGTTGGGTATATGGAGGTCATGCAAAAATGTTTTGTCTTTGATGTATCCAAAAGAATATTTGCTGATTTTTATATAGCATTTGTAATGCTTTAGTACTGGTATTTTCCAGGTAACTAGTCAGTTGTATGGCTAGGAATGGAAGTATTAAGGTTTGGACTTGGTGAAGTGACTTCATGTTAAGTAAGGCATGCTTTTCTTGAAGCCATGTATATATACGTATAGTACTCTAATGGCCTGAAAACATTAACATAATATTATCAAAATGCTGAATTTATAGTCTCTTTAATCTCGTGGAACTAGAGATAGTAGGCAACAGATGATGGTCGCTCATGATTGTGGTAAACCCTTCTAGTATTTATTATAGAGCTTCAGAGCACACTGAAGCATGGTAGGTCCCGTGGAGGACACAAAAAGTTAAAATAAAATATCTGGACATTTCACATAGGTAGCCAAGACCTCCTTCCAATACACATAGCGCTGAGGTAGGCTGGCCTCCGATACTATACTTCCACATCTTTAGGGTATGCTCAGCATCAGAAGAAAATTAGGACTGGGAAGATCATATTACAAAGGTTTTTTTTTTTTTTTAAGAATATGCATTATTTGTGGTTGGAATAAATATTTTTAGTAGCTTTTTGTTGATGAGGACAGTGGTGAAATCTGTAGAGGGCATGCCATAAGCGAGGTTTGTGTTTTGGGGAGTGGGGTAGGGAAGTTTTGGGACTAGTAGGACAGTGGCTGAGCTCTGTGGTCCTCTTGTGTTCCTCCCTGTACCACGTCAGCCGCTCCTTTATGAAATGGCTGAACTAGTATTGAATTGGTATGAACTAGAAGGCTGCCAAATTGTTGGCCTGCTAGGGGGTGTGCACACATGCACTGGCCCGTAAATTGTTACAAAACCAGTAAATACTCTACAGCATTTAGGAGCAATTCTAAAACATGAAGAACATTTAGGATTCAGAGAGTTAAGACCATGGTAGGCCATAAAAATTAGTACAGGAGATGTTGAGACTGAGGTAGACATCAAGAGAAGTGGAGAAGTTACGTTTTCCTGCAGGGGTAATTGTTCTGCGGGGAGATGCGTGGCAGAGCGGGGAATCAATGAAAGAGAAGCCCAGCTGGCACCGGGGCTTTGGATAAGGATGTGAGCAAATGAGACAAGACCAGCTGGTGGAGAGCCTGAATTCCTGCCGGAGAGAGGTTTTAGAGTTGATCTAATAGACAATAGGGAGCCATTCGCTTTTGTTAAGCAGGTGGTGCTAATTAATTGAGGATAATCACGAGTCAGCTGTTCAGCAACAAGTTAGTAGCTGAAGAGTTTTAGTTTATTAAAGAAGATTTGCATCAGAGAAGTGTTTCCCCAACTGGTCTGAGAAGAATCCCTTGGGGGCACGTGTTAAAAGTGCAGGTTGGCAAGCCCCTCTTCTGGCACTGGTGTTTTAGTGGATCTGGGGTAAAAACAGTATTTTTAAAAGCTCACAGAGTGAGTCATTTGTGCATAACTCTCTTCTAGTAGTTAGAAAACCTATTTAATAACAGATTTAGTGTTTGCTCTGACTTTCAGTAGGATTAGGCAGTAAAGACAAGGTGGTAAGAGAGACCTTTGGTGAACTTCATTTAAACAATTTAGCATTCATTTAATGGCTTTAAATGAATCCCCAACTTTTTGAGTCTTTTCTCTCACTAACAAGTTTCTGAATTGCGGTATATAGAACAAAAAGGAAAGCATCTGTTCAGCTTAAAAGAAGACACTATGAGATATTGCCAGCATTACTAGATAGTTAATGAAATGTCCAGTCTTTGTTCTCAGTATTACACTTATTTCTGCAATCAGCTGAGAATAGTTCTACTTTCAACCAGCAGAGAGAGCTGTAACTCTTGATATAAATAGCAGTCTTTTTCTCCAGGCAGAAAAAACTCCACCAACCTATAGTATATTATTGAAATCTTATACCCCAGAATTGATAATTAATATCCCAGAAATGAAATGTGGTATTTCCGTCATAATTTATAACTTGGGTCTTGTACATACATAGTTTATGGTACTGTTTTTGCCTTGCCTCCCAGTACGAGCTCCCTTGCCAATGGAAATGGACTACTTTACCAGGATACTTTTGGCCCTTTCTTTCCCACCCACATTCATGCAGGCTTTCCCCTTTTTCTGGAACAAAAGGTTATCATTTGCCTAAATTGACTTGCTTGCTTGAGATCTAATTCAGAAACAACCTTTTAATGAATCCTTCTCTGATCTCCCACCTCTCAACTTGTATATCATGGCATCTCACAACCCCGAACATAAGTACTTTGATTGCAAAGATTTTTTTCTTATTCATATTCATAACCATAGAACACAGTGTCAACTCAGAGTGGCTGTTCAACAACTGAAACAGTCAAAATGTAACACGGGGTTAAATTATTATAATATGAAGGATTACTATCTTTGAGCCCAATAATGGTTGTGAAATTACCTACATCAGTCTTGCACTAATGTGTTGACAGTGATTTTTTTTTACTCATTCTAAAAAAGAAAATAGTTGTAAGAGAGAACTTTGTGCTAATTAGAAACTTAAGGATTTAAAAATAAAAATTGGAGGAAACACTTGAAAGATCTTTAAGTGTCTTAAAATAATTCTTCGAGTTATTAAGAGACATTATGTCGTTAAGAAAATTCTCTTGCAGAGTGATTATGGATCCCTTACAAGGAAAAGAATGTATTATTTTAAAAGATGCATTTTGTGGAATCAAGATGTAAGTTATACAAAGATGGTACCCATACTATTCATGGTTTAGAACAATGAGTTTATCCCTATACTTTGCCTTTGAAAAGGACAGGAAAAGTGTTGGATAGGTACTTCCCTGTTTGAGTAGACAAACTGTGTGTACTAATTACCTACAGGACTGGTTACCTTAAACCAAACCTAGGGTAGTTTTCTACAATTTGTTTTTACCTTTTGACTTACTAACCTAGAAAAGATAGAGCAAACATTTATAATTTTTCTCTATCAAAATGTAAATACTTTACAGTTTTTAAAGTGTCCTTCAAAGAGTTGAAAGTCATGTTGGACAACCTTATAAGTTCTGTTCTACTCAGTGTGGGATCACATGAGTATGTGGAAAGATGAAATTATACTGTTGTAGCCAATTTAAAAGTGTACTAGTCTAAGACAACTGATTCACATGCACACACACTCGCACACACACACACAAATGACACAAAGTTGAAATAATTTTAATCTTATTAGTAATAAAGAAATACAATTTGTAGTAACAATGTGATATAATTGTTCTCCTATTAGCTACAATTATAAAAGGTACTGCTCACTGTTGGCAACACTTCATAGGCTGTTGGTAGATATGAAAATTGGTGCACTCTCTCTCTAGGAAGGCTCTTGGTAATGGTTATGTATATTACAGACCTTAAAAAGTTCTACACTTTACCCAGTGAGAGCCCTTTAATAAAGTCTTGGTCAACAGGCCCTGTGGGCCCAGGGCTTGCCTTTTCACATGGGATCTTTCATTTCTGGCCCTGCTGTTGCCTCCTGTTGAGACCTACTCCCATCCCCACCCTACATTTGAACCCCTAGTCCTCTTGTGTGGATGACCTCATGGCGGTCATAACAATCTGTACAAGCTGAAGCTGCTATAATAAGATACCATCAATTGGATGTCTTATAAACAACAGACATTTATTTCTTTATTTTGGAGGCTGTGAGCCTGAGATCAGGGATCCTGCAGATTCTGTGTCTGGTGGGGTCCCTCTTCTTCATCAGTGACAGGATCTTCTCACTGGATCCTCAAATGGTGAACGGGGTGAGGGGGCTCTCTGGTATCTCTTTGTGGGTTCCACCTTTATGACCTAATCACCTCCCACAGGCCCCACCTCCAAATTCCATCACACTAGGGATTAGGTTTCAATTTATGACTTTTGTGGGGCAACATTCAGTCTCTAGTGCACTGGGGAGGGAGGAGCCTAGAGACCTGCTTTGCTTCCATTCTTGTGGCCTGGACAGAGACATTTTCTTCATCCTGTTTCCAGGTGACAACTGAGAAAGATTGGAGATTTCAAGATTAGGAACTACATGTCCATCTGTACTGCCCCCTACAGTGGACTGGATGGAAGCACAAAGAGCCTGTGGAAAAGAAATAAAGCTGGCAGTAGATTCAGCCTAATGCTTCTGACAACTCTTACACTCCCAGATCCTTGGTTGGAGGGAGGCTATAATCGAAGATTTTCCTATAATTATAGTTTTCTCTGAGAATAAGATCCACTCCATCCCTCACCAAGCATGTCTTATGCATACTGTCTCTTACAGATGTTCAAATTTGAAATATATTTTCACAAAAACTTTAAAATTACTAATCTTTCAACTTAAACAAAATTGGGGACTATGAATTCTAAATTGAACAATTTTTTTCTGACACCCTGCTGTTTTACAAATGAATCTTCCAAATTGTATTTGGCAATTTTGTAGAACTTTTGGTATTCTATCCACTTTCAGCCTTCTTCCGATATATTTAATTAATTTTCTTACTGTATTCCAATAGAATAATATATTTCTGCTTTATTTCTTATGGTTATTTAAATCTTAGGGTATCACGTATCTGGTTCTTACCTGTTCAAAATGAATCCAGATGTTCACCTACCGAAAGGGTGCCAGTTTTTTTTTTTTTCTATCATAGATTTAACTTTGGAGAATAAACTTGGAACAATTCTGTAGGGACTATTGGTTGCAGATGGCTGAGTGATAATAAATCCTCAGGCTGAGATACAGTCCTTCTGGAATGCAGCACTTGAACTGATTTTAATAATTTAAGATACTCTACTCTGCATCATCCAAGTAAACAAAGTAAACAAAAGGTATCTTTTGCTTAAGTATTTATTTAAAAAAAAAAAGAACAGAAATAGACTCACAGACAGAGAATACAGACTTGTGGTTACCAGGGGGGTGGAGGGTGGGAAGGGATAGACTGGGATTTCAAAATTGTAGAATAGACTACACTGTATAGCACAGGGAAATATACATAAAATGTTATGATAACTCACAGAGAAAAAAATGTGACAATGAGTGTGTATATGTCCATGAATAACTGAAAAATTGTGCTGAACACTGGAATTTGACACAACATTGTAAAATGATTATAAATCAATAAAAATGTTAAAAAAAAAAAAGATGTGTAATTAACTTATGACTTCTTAATTGTTTTCTTACTCTTAATTTAATACTCTGACATCTTCTCCAAGAATGTTGCTCCTTTTTTCCAGGCCATAAAGTAGTTCAATTTCTTTCATATTAAAAAAAAAAACCCTCTTCCTGCAGAAAACATTACTTGTATTCCTATGCTGAGTTTTTGTTAGGCTCTCTTACTCATCATCATATTTGCCACACAGTGTTGTAATTATTTGTTTACACATCTGAGCTCCTTAGAGGCAGGGACTGTTTCTTAGCAATTTTTGCGTGCCCACAGATTAGCAGAGTGCCTGGTATATAATAGATGTTCAATAAAGAATGAAGGATAGTCCTTTAAGTCAGAGTTTTATATAAAGTCATGTATACTGTCCAGTGAAGGATAAAGGAAGGATTTAGTAAGGTCTTTGTCTTAGTTAAAAATGTTTAAAACTATTTTATAAGCAAAAGGGAGGTTATACATTTCTGAATTACAGAAGAATTTAAACACAACTTTTAAATGCTATAGTAGTACATGAAATATTTTTTCTTATGTTGTTAATTTTATAAAATAGGGCCCCAATGAAAACCTGATGACACATTCAAATTGGGATAATTCATGGGGCAGAGGAGGATGCTTTGTAAAGGGATTGTAGAAAGGGGGTGGTCAGCATGTAGAGAAATTCTAAGAGATAGTGCAGTACTTTGGGGCTAATACAGCAGGGGTGTGGCCACCTCTAGGACCAAAGGGAAGAGTGGAGATAGGAGTATTGGAAGTTGGAAGGAGAAAATTATGTGCTTTGAGGAAAACTGTGACCTTTTCTTTAGGGACATGGCCATCCTGAGGCAACCCAGCTGTACTCTCCTCTGTTATTTTGATCTCCAACAGCCAGCCAGGAAGCAAGAAACCACAATGGCTGACCTCTCATGGCATCTTTGGAGAATGATGGAGAGTGGATTTGGAGGGTGAATGGAAGACAAAAGTTGTGGTAATCCTGCTTATTATAATGAAGGTACTTGCTCTGTGGAATAGCCACACTGTTTAAAGAAAGCCATAAAGTCAACAAAGGCCCACTATACAGTGCTTGCCTTGTATTTGTTTTTATTTAAGTGCAATTAAAATAATCCTGAGCTTCAGGGACTGCACTGGGTGACAAGAAATGATGAGCCCATGAAAACCTTCCATTGTATAATATCAGCCAGAATTGGGTGAACTGAGTACAGGAGATTGCATTGCTTTTGACCTCAAGTCCACCTTCATATAGAGTTCAGGGCCACATTTGCACTAATGGGATATTTTATCCCATAAGGGAATACACTTCTCAAAACACTAAAATGCTTTCCTCCTGCCTTGGTCTTAATAATGCAGAGATTTCTCCAACTGGGTTCACTGTGTATTGCATGCAACATAAAAATTCTTTCAAATACTGTACTATCTTAGTCTACCTCCTTCAGTTTAAATGTGAGCAATGCTTTAGTTCTGTGACAATTCTTTTTATGCTCTGTATTGGACTTAAGTCTGTAACAATTTCCACATACCTGGCTAAAAAGAATATTGATGTCTAACTTTGAGAACAGAGCATTTTATACATGCTGATTTCAACAAATCACAGGTATAAAGCATATATGTGATACTTCCCTGAAGTTAGCATGCTGACATAGCAAATAAATGTCTTTAAAGTTACGTAAGCATAGAAGAGAAAATACAGTATAGTATTCTGACAAATATGCCAATGGTCCTCAAACAGGAAAAGCACTCAATTTAGGCAGTGGACTTTGGACTGAAACCGGTGGTTTAAAGGCACTAGGCCATTTGCAAAACTGGTAGATTCAAATTTGTATGTCATCGCAAACAGTATGTCCCATAATTACAAAAAGCATTCTATTTAAAGTTGGAAAAGTCTGAAGCCCTTTGGAAGTTAACCACGTGTTAAATAAAACTTCATACAGTAAGAAGGGATTGCCAGTTTGGTTGGTTTTGTCACAGTTGGATAGGATGGAACTGACTAGTTCTCACCTAAAAGCCATCTCAACTAGGTAAGAATATATTTTTGATTCAGCACATCACTATTTCTATAGGTTTTTAAAAAGCAAATACAATGTTTAATCTTTTAACTAAACAGTTATGAATACAAGCTAATATTTAAGAGGAGCCTTTGCAAAGGGAGCGAGTTCTGAGTCAATTGATCTGATTGCATTTTAGAAAGGGGGCAGCATAGTATAACGGAACTCATCTAGAAAGAGGAGATCTAGGATCAAATTCTTAACATTTTTCCGTGTAATTAGAGGTGGTGGTTAATAGCTTGGGCTCTGGGGACTGGCCACCTGTGTTTGAATCCTAGGTCAATCCCTTTCCTAGTCATGTGAACCCAGAAAAATTACTTAGCCTTTCTGTGCTTCAATTTTCTTATTTGTAAAATGAGGATCATAAATTCCTGCTAAATAGCATCATAATGGGCCTTAAAAGTTAATATGTATAGAATTCCTGGAATAGTGCTTATTGTATACTACATATTATTATGTAAGTATTAGCAATTATTATTAATGATTGATTTGAATTGAATACCATTTTATTCACTGACTTGAATTACTGTGCAGGTTACTTAATCTCAATACAGTGCAGTGTGATTAACATAAAATATGTGAATGAGTGCCTCTTCTCATTCTTAACATCTTTGTGACTATGTATTTATGCAACAAACATTTATTGAGTCTCCTCTCAATATTGGGCCTGTGACAAATACTGGGAAATACATCATAAGAAAGACTTATTTCCAGGTATCAGGAAGTTCAGAGTCAAGCAGGCTGTGCTCTTACGCTGTCATATCACCTCGTGGTGGTGCTACAGTGGGGTCCTATTGTTGGGGGATGCCCCAGCTACTATCTTCTGGATGGTTCTAGCTCCAAAAGTGTCTTGTAAGTCTTGTATGTCTCCACATTGTCAAGGATGTCCTATCTTAAATATCATATCATATCACTTATATGTGGAATCTAAAAAATGATACAAATGAACTTATTTACAAAACAGAAACAGACTCACAGACATAGAAAACAAACTATGGATACCAAAGGGGAGAGGTAGGGGGAAGGATAAATTAAGAGTTTAGGATTAACGGACATACACTACTATGTATAAAATAGATAAACAAGGATCTATTGTAGCACACAGGGAGCTATATTCAATGTCTTGTAATAACCTATAATGGAAAAGAATCTGAAAAAGAATATATGTATATATGTGTATAAATGAATCACTTTGCTGTACACCTGAAACTAACATAACATTGTGAATCAACTACATTTCAATTAAAAAAAAATGTCCTGTCTTATTCTTCAAGTCCTGGAGATCTCTTAAGGTTTGAAATTTGAGGTCAATAATCCTGAATTGTATCCAGACAATAGCACAAGACATGAGGGTCCCTCTTAGACACGTCACCTAGAGCAGAGTGTGGGCAGTGGGCAACCCCACATCCCAGTCCTTCCTTCTCTATTCTTATTAGCAGCCTTTACGCCCATGACTGACCCACACCAAGACACTGTCAGGATGGTATCTTTAGTGCCAAGGAACAGGACTTGAAGGCAAAGCATCTCTGGACTTTTGCCTCACTTCTCATTTCTCTTAGGATCCTTTTCCTGAGTCAGTTTATAAAGGGTGATTTTTATGAACAGAAATGCCATGTGTTTGATTGATTCACTCATTACTTAAAATGTGTGTTTGCTAACATTAATATCTGGAGCTCCCTTGGGTCTGATTATATTGTGCAACCATTCTGCCCATTTTCCTTCATGTGTTCATGCCTCTTCTGGTGCTTAGCAGTTGTTCAGTTCATGCAAGATATTGCAATCGCACAAATGTTTATGGAAGTAACTTGAGTTCTTGGGTGATGTTATCCTCATCAGCCTTCAGAGAGGGCTTTATGTGTGCTTTTGCCAGCCCCTTATGAGCCCTAGCAATCCTGGATCATCCCAGCCCAATTTCACAGACCGTGATGCTTGGAAGCTGGATTCTATTTCCTGTGACGACGTTAGCTTCTAGTTCACCCTGCTTCAAGGGCTTTGGGTTTCAGCCTAAAGAAAGCCCCTCCTCCCCCATGTGACAGTTCCATACTCAGTCTCCCTCCTCCTTGTCCTACTAGGTGGTCAAAAGTGTTTCTCAGCCTTTCAGCCTCTTGGCTACTCCCACTGGAATAAGTGTGTTACTTCTAGTGGAGAAGTGGCCTCAAAACCAAGAAGAAGGAGGAGGAGTAGCAGGAGGGAGGGAAGAAGACAGGGAAGAAGACAGAGGAGGAGGGTGGAGAAAGGGAAGAGAAAATGGAGGAGTGGAGGAAGGAAAGAAGAAAAGGGAAAGAGAAATGTTACAAGGCAAGTTTTTATCATTGAAGGAGTGTTAACCATTGGAAAAATGATAGTTCCAGGGTCAGGGCAACATTGCAGGGGGTCTTGAGTGACCAATAAATCTATGTCCTTTTTATTTTATATTATTACTTTTTAGTGGAGGGGGTAATTAAGCTTATTTGTTTGTTTATTTAATGGAGGTCCTGGGGATTGAACCCATTAAATAAATAATCCTGGGGATTGAACCCAGGACCTTGTACATGCTCGACTTGCTTTCTGCCACTGAGCTATACCCTCCCCCACCCCAAGGTCTTTGGATTTACCTTGAAGTTCATTAAGGAACACTAAAAAAAAAAAAAAAAAAAAAAAAATTCTCCAGCTAATTCACTGGCCAAATTGTAGAAAGAGCACTTTTTCAACTTTCAGATGACTGTGTGATGAGTTAATTAGAGACTCCTTTGTGGACACTACGATGCAGTAAAGTGAGCTGATGTGAAGGAGATGGGAAGAAAGGAAGGAAGAGAATAAGGAAGGATGGAAGTTGGGAAATATTTTTGCTCAGATTTAGTCTTCTTTACTGTTGGAATATTTTTACTACTACTAGATAAAGAGAGGAGTTTGAAAGATGAGGAGATTAAGAGTTGCTCACTAAGTTGTAATTGTTTTTGTCCTTTTCTCATGGTAAAGAAAATTCTACAAATGAGAAAATTGAATGTTTACAGGTAAACGGTGGCACTTATAGGTTAAAGGTGAAGTTTCCTGTACCCTTATCTTTCAAAATTACTTTCCATTGTGACCACTGGTCTCACTGTTGGATGAATTCAGGACTATTTCCTGTTTAACATATTTTTGTTATTGTGGTAAAACATACCGAACGCAATATTTGTCATTTTAACCATTTGTAAGTGTACAGTGGCATTAAGTATATTTACAATGTTCCTGTACAATACATCTGCACATATTGAGTTTGTTTTATTTCATTTTTTTTTTTCATGTACAGAATTTTACATTTTTAATACTTGGTTAAACAAAATACATCTTTTGCAAACAAACCCAACACAGGGCCAATGAAAAAAGGGGAATAAAAGCAAGAAAAACAAAAAAAACCTAGGGTTGCCCCTTACTGGGCATCAGGGTCAGGCCTGCCCCTCTTCCTTGAAGGAAGTCAGGCTTTTTGCCCTTGGGCATCAGCGTGGGTCCCTGTTCCTAAGCACTGGAATTGGATACAAACAGAGAAACCAGCCCTGAAATGTTTTTAAACATCTTTGCATATCCCATTGGCTCATGGACTCCAAGTGCATGGGGACTCCTTTGAAGTGCCATTTGCACAGGCCCAAGCAGATTGGTGGAGAGGAGTTTCCTCCTCCTCCCAGGAAACGGCTTACATCACTGACAGTGCCAATGGACCCAAGATCCTGCTTGTGACAATCAGCAAGGTTGGCCTTAACTTCCAGCTGGTGGTGGTTGGAATGTCCTCGTGCAGGGGGAAAGAGCTCCCTGTGGGGCCAAGCAGGTCTGGTGTAGAAAATGGTGCAGAAGAGACTGCGGCCAGTTGCTGAGAGGGTGTAATGCGGTAGCCGCTTGGTGGCCTGTTACTCAGCATAAAAATGGCCTTGTTGGATTGATACATGTGCAGAAAAGTGCTGGGGTAAACATGCACTCCAGTCACAGTGGGGAGAGAGCCGCAGCCTCATCCCGTTAAGCTTGCTCAAGTTTGACATGCAAGTCCCAGGCTGGCTCTGCTGCTGGAGAGAAGTCTGGCCAGTGGGGCAGCTTGCAGACCTGCCAAGACGATTGATCTGCAAGGGTGGACAGGCCGTCCCTGCCTGCCCACCTGGCTTGAGGCAGCCACAGCCACTTTGGTGACAGGCAGTGTGGTATGACACTTACTTCCCCTCCTCTTTTGTTTTCCAAAGTTATGGGGAGAAAAGTGGCCTACAACTATTTAAAGAGGTAGGGGGCAGGTCAATTCTGAGTTGATCTGTAAAGGAGACTATAGAGATGACAAACCCAAGTCCTAAACATAATGCACATATCCACCCAACTTGAGGGCTCTGCTCTTGTCACAATAGTGACTCCACACCTAGGACTTCTGCCAACTCTAGCTGCTCCCAGTCTCTGAAGACTTATCTTCACGATACTTTCCTTGCTCAGCTGTCTCAAACTAGTGGAATTTGATGTCAAAGGCAGTCATTCTTTTCCCTGATTTTGCCAGAGTGGGTCAACTGGGAATATTGCCCTTTTCCCTGTCTTGTCCCCCAGAGCCTCCTAAACCAGTGTGGTGCAGTGGCAGGGACAATGCCGGAGGGAGCCAGGGAGGCAGTCACGCTGCCCGTGCCTGCCCCAGCCTGGCTTTGGCCACAACCTCTTGGACACCTCCTGTCTCACTACAAAACTGCAGGCTTTAACCACCTGGAGTGGAATATTAGAGAACTTTTCATTATAAAATTCCAAGGATAGCCATAAACCACCTTTAAAAATGGGGTCGGGGGGCAGGAAGGGTTGGAGACAGCATGCTGTACTTCTGCTGTGGTTCTGGAGATGGTTTCCTGAGAGGCTTTTCTGCTTTGGGTCCTTCAGGCCAGCCACACGGGCTTTGCATGTACAGTGTCTTCAGACCCACTGGCTGCCAGGAAAGGGGAAGTGGAGGCAGCATCTCCAGAGGAGTCAGAGCAGCAGTAAACTCCAGCAGAGCCTCTGTCAAGTCCTCACAGAAATGGGGAAAATAAGCTAGGACCCACGTTTCTTTCTTCTCCCTTAAACACGGCAAGGGTCTTCCATAGCTTGCCCTAAGCACACAGAACTCCTACTTTCCTTTCCCAGGAACGAGGATCGCTGGCTGGTTCTTATAACAAACAGTCCACACGTCTGTCCTATTGCACTGCCAAATCTGAGGGGAAAACCCCGATGAGATGTTTGGGGAAGTGGCAAGGGCAGAGCCACTGTATAGGCCACAGCACATCACAGAGGATTTAGAGGGTGGAGGTGAGGGGAGGTTGGGCAGAACTGCCTTACACGTCAGCCCTCCAGCTCTAATGGGCCTCCACCTTTTCTGGTACCACCAGCAGAAGTTCGCAGTTCTTTCCTCGCAAATGATGTTTTAGAAATTTCCTGAGCTCTCACCTCCAATCCATTCTGGCATCTTCAGTTTGGGGTCAAGGTGTAGTAGGCCCCTCCCACCTCTCGAACACAGATCCAGTGCTGCCTTTTGAGTGGCAGCTTCAGTGGACCCCAGCACAGGCTGGAGGGCAGATTCACGATGAAGCCCATAACGTTACTGAGAGCAATGGCACCCACATCCCTGCGCTTGTCCCACCAAACAGCTTCATAGCCTTTGGTCTGAAGTGCTGCCATAATGACGTTCACATTGTAGTTCCCATTTCCCAGCATGCTCTTCTTGTGGGGAGTCACCATGGTGTTTGGAGACAACCTCTGGAAAACCTCTTGCAGCGTATCCTGGATGAAGGCATTGTTGTCCTGGAAGACTTATTGAGGGCATGCGGGGCACAAAGCTCCCTGCGCTGTTTCTCATGGAGGATATGTGGGGGTGCTGCCTGGGGCAGCTCCACTGATTCAGATTTGGCCTTGTCTCCTTTCCATGGCACGCAACTCGTGTTTTTCATTTTAGATTCCAGAGGGGGCTAAAAACACCCCACCCTTCCCTCCTGAGGAGGAATGTATGCTTCTCAGTCTTTCCAGAATTCCTGAGGTCCACATTATTTTCTGGTGTCCATGATTTATGCTTTGTCACGGGAAGAAAAGGTTGGAATCAAAAGGAAAAATAATCCCCCCTTTTCTCTCTTCTTGATGGAAAGATAACTTTTGGATTAGTGTATTTCACCACCACTGTCAAAGTGCAGAAGTTTTAAAAAATTGTATAAAATCTAAGACCTTGTTTTCCTTTTCACCTTCCTCTTCCACCTCCTACAAAAAAACCCCCCATGAATTTCTTGCTGTATTTTTCTCTCTGCAAATGTCAACCAGGCCTCAAAGCAGGAGGACTGAACGAAATCGGTCACATCGCTCTTTTTCTTCCATTTCTTTTGAACCACAACGCCACTGACCCAGGAGACAAGGCCTAGGTGGTGGATAAAATGCAAATTTACTGTATCTATTGAAATAATCATTTGACATTTTTCCTTTGTTAATATGTTGAATTACACTGATTGATTTTTTTTAACGTTAAACCAAACTTGCTTTCCTGGGGAAAGGGAAATTCACTTAGTCATGGTGTACTTTTTAAAGTATATACATTACTGTGTCTGATCCACTTAGCTATGATATATCACTTTTTGATATACTGCTGGTTTGATATATCTTGTTGATTTTTGTATCTTTGATTATAAGGGATATTTGTCTGTAGTTACATTTTTTGAATGTTTCTATTAATTTTTCTTTTGCTTCTTTAAAATTATGCTGGCTTTGTGAAATGAGCTGAGCTTTTTGCCTCTCCTATTTCCTGAAAAAGTCCTATGTAGGACTTCTTATTATTTCTTCCTCAAATGTATGAAAGAATTCAGCATTGGAGACATCATGGGCTAGAGGTTTTTTTTTGGTGTCTGAGAAAGTTTATGATGACATAAACTTTTTTTTGCAGATACAGACTGTTTAATTTTTAGAATTCTTCTGTGTCAGTTTTGATACATCATATTTTGGAAGGAGTTATTCCATGTCAGTTTTCAGGTTATTTGAGAAAACATAACCAATAACATTCCTGTTTTTTTCCTTTATCTGTAAATTCCTTTAAATATTTATATAATTTGTGGTATGTTTTCCCTTTTAATTTCTGATGTTGGTAATTTATGCTTTCTCTTTTTTCCTTAATCAAACTTGCTGGAGGTTTATTAATTTTATTAATCTTCTCAAAGAACCTTATTTTCACTTTGTTGATTTTCTCTATTATTAGTCTATTTCTTGCTCAGTTGATCTTTATTCTTACACTTATGTCTTCTTTCTTATGTTTAATTTGCTCTTCTTTTCCCCCCTAGAATATAGAAATTGAGATAATTGATTTAAAATATTTCTACTTTTCTAACATATTGAATCTCAAAACCTTTACTGGGTTGATTATCATTCAATTTGAATTATTTTCTAATTTTCTTACAGTTTTTTTTTTGTGACCCATGTGTTATTTAGAAATTATTGTTTACTTCCCAAATATTTGTGCTTTTTGGAATGTATTTTCACTTTTTCCTCTTAATTTTGAAGGACATTTTTTGCTGATTATGTAGTTGTATAATAGAGCTTGGTAAACGATGGCTCCATGGGCCGAATCTGGTTGATGGATTGTTTTGCTATGACTCCTGATCTACGAATGGTTTTAATACTTTAAAATGTAAAAGATAAGGAAGTGATGTATCAAGCAATGTTATAAGTGCCTCCTATGCAAGATCTCAGGCAGCCCTTACAGTAAAGCTAGAAGACGTGTGCTGTTTTTATACTGGAAACATAGAGTTCACTCTTGGCTTCTCATACTCTTTATCAAGTCAAGCAAATTTATTTCTATTCTGAATGGATGATGAATTATCTCAAAAACTTGAGGTATCCATTTAGGTGATTATATTAATATAGTAAATTATATTGAAGTATTTTTGTATTTCTGGAGCACACTCTATTTTACCTTGATATGTTTATTGCTTAATTTTACCTTTATATATTTGCATATTTTACATAGGTGTGTGGTATTTTTAACCTACCCACTTGTGATCAAAATTATACTGACATCAATGAATAAGTTGGACGATGATCCTTTTAATAATATTTTCATCATCTGTGTATAGTGTTTTAAGATTTCATAAACATTTTTCTTCTACATTGCCTCATCAATCTCCAGATGATACACACATTTAATACATTAAGTGTCTTAGTCCACTTAGCTACTATAATGAAGTACCAGAGATTGGTATTCTGGAAACCAGGAAGTCCAAGATCAAGTCCATGCCAGCACTGTCATGTTTTGTTGAGGGACCTCTTGTGGGTTCAGACTTATCATTGTATCATCACATGCTGGAAGGTCTTGGGGAGCTCTGTGGGGTCTTTTTTATAAGAGCACTAATCTCATTCATGAAAGCTCCATGCTCTTGACTTAATCACCTCCCCAAAGTCCTACCTCCTAATACCATCACCTTTAGGATTTAGGATTTCAACATGTGAATTTTGGGGGGACACAAACATTCAGATTACAGAATTAACAGATTATTAACAGATTACCTTGTGCTTCTTAAGAAAAGCATTAATATTAAGATTCTGGCTTCCTGATCTATCTCTATGTAGCTTTAGGATGTACTTTGGCCCACTCATGCATTTTCTACTGGGCAGTTGCCACTACAGTATATACCCTTTGAAGACAAGTACCGTGTTCCTTTTGTTCTTTGTATTCTCAGTTTCTTACATAGTGTGTGGCAAGTCATTGAAACTTACTAAAAATTTGTTGAGTACGTGAAGTTACTTGTGGCTTGGGGGAAAGGATAGATTCTACTTCTCACTATTGACTGCTGCTTACTTTAAGTGTTTTCATACCTCTTTTTATAATCTTCCCTCTTAGTGACAACTAAACCTAGAAGAGAAGCAGGATTCTGGTTGTAAGAAAATGTAGCCGGGGAAAAACATGGTCACACTACCATGCTTTTCTGTTGCATCGGCAGGACCTGAGATGCTTATTCTCCATGTTTCGATTAGAGTAAGAGATGGAGAATAAGCCATTAGACATGCCACCTAGTTGGCTTCTTTGGGTGGCCGTTACTAGTTAAGGCAAGTTTTTCAATGTCAAGTCATAAAATGATAAGCATATGGTCTTATTATTAGTTTCCTCTGGAATCCAGTCTTTTAATATATGACAAAAATCTGTTACTGGTATTTTTTGAGCCAAAGAGTGTCTGTAGTCTATAAATTTAAATCTGATCTTGACTGTAATAGATGCCTCCTGTAGGTAGAAAAGATGTTCCTATTCACACTGGTACAGTTCCTTTGGATTATGATTTTCAGTGTCATTTTTTAAAATAAAATATTTTAATTTTCTTTCATCTGAGCCCCGCAAGCTTTATTTTTAGAACTAAAGATTTAATTCCAACAGGATATGTTTAGAACTCTCATGTACTGGCTTTCTGAAAACACTGAGTTTCATCTTATTATGAAAAGTGTAAACAGGTTACAGCTCAGAAACAGGTGTTAGAACACTCAGCTTTTTGAACTTCACAGGGATGTCTTCCAGCAGCGCACAGCAGACTGTTCACATGTGATTCCAAATAACACTGAATTTAAATCTCACATCTTTCTATCATTTTTTCCCCTCTTTTTCTGTTAGCTGGCAGTACACAATGTAAACTTCATTCATATATTAAATAAAAAAGCATCTCCTTCTCTATGTTGGCAATTATTTCCACAGGAATATGAACCCATGTTCAACTAAGCAAAGGAAATCTTCAAAGGAAAATTTTCACAAATAATTGTGATTTAGTACAAGCATGCCCCCCCCTTTTTTTAAACATGTAACAATGCTTACTGAGCATCTACTATGTGCATCTACTACTACACCACACATTCGTCAAAGGCTATGAGTACAATTGTAAATATGACAGGAAAGACCCCTCATCTCATAGAACTTGCATTATGAGGGAAGGAGATGAGCAAGCAACCAACCAAAGAATCATCTAACCAAACAACCAACCAACCAAGTCTTTCTAGTTAATGACAACTGTCATGAGGAAGATAACATAACGTGTGCTGGACAGTGATCTGGGAATGAGAGCATGGGAGGGTGTAGGGTAATCGGAGTGAGGACACTCGTTTTAAACCCTTGTTATTCTAAAGCATTTAAAAGCAATTTTTTGAAGTTATAACATTCCACACTTAAAAAGATGAATTTGAATTTTTAAAAACTAAGGACATTTTACCACATAAACAAAATAAAATAACATTATCATATTTAATAAAATTTATAATAATTACTTAGTGTTATCTAATAACAAATCCTTATTTAAACTTACCCTAGTATTCCCTAAATGTCCTTCATAGTTGGCTTGTATGAAAGTTACTGAAATCCAGGGCCATATGTTGAATCTTGTAAGTCTCTTTTGATGAAAAACAATTTCATGACACAGGACACTAACTTTGTCTTGTGGAATATTCTACCTCTTGGTTCCTGCCTCGTTTCCTTCTCGTGGTGTCACTAAATTTTATAGTGTAATATTCTGTATTTCCTGTAATCTAGAGTTTAGTTCCAAATTCTTAATAGATTGAGTTAAACTTTTTAGGTGGAATACATCGTAAGTGATGCTGCGTATTTCATAATACAATATAACTGAAAACACATGATACTTGGTTGCCCTCTCATCATTGACACACATTTGGCCACCACATTAGAGAGAGGACAACCTCATCCGTTCACTGCTCGTTAAAATTTCCCTTTACAATCACAAGATAATCTGTATGGTGTCCTGTGGCAGCATACACACATCCATTTCTCAATCAACCATTTGTGTAATGGCTTTAAAATCAATTTGTGATCCTTGTCTGAATACACAATTTTATCGGCCATTGGAAAATGATGACTCTTTTCTAATGTTATCCTTCCTTTTGTGATTAATACGTGGTCGCCTTATGCGAAGTAGAGCTTTTCCTCATGAACTGAGGACATGTGGTTACTTCAAAATACAGTTCCTACTGAAAAGAATAAGACCACGTATTTAATTATTCTTTTTGAGCTCTAATTTTCAAAGAAAAAGATGATTTAATAGTTAATGTAAAAAGCAACAATGAGTTTTTTTTTAAACGATTTTTTTTCCTTTTGGGAGGTATTATTATAGATTCATGGACTTTTTTTTTTATTGATTAAATATTTTGTCAATTTTTCCACAATCATACTATCTTATTCTTTTCAATGATTATAATTGTAACAGTTTTGGCGAGTGAAATTCTCTTAAAGCTGGTTTTCAAGTACTTTTAACATGGCTTTATTGTGGCATTGGTTAGGAAAATTTTTTCATGAAGAGGGTAAAAAAAAAAAAATCCCATCGGTGGTCGGCGGGCGGGGCACGGGCGGCGGTGGCGGCGCCGGCGGCACCGGCGCGGGGGGGCGGCGGCTCCCCGACTTTCCGCATCGGCGGGCGGCGGCGGCGGGCGGCGGCGGGCGGCGGCGGCGGGCGGCGGCGGGCGGCGGCGGGCGGCGGCGGGCGGCGGCGCCGCGGCCGGGCCAGCTCAGCTCAGCTGGCTGCTCCAGAACGAATCGCAGCTCCAGAGAAGGGGAGGCAGAAATCTCGCTGGCTCTGCCGTGGCCTGTAAGCCGCGGATGGACCCCGGCGGGGCGGCCGGCCCCTTGCCCACCTCCTCCCCTGGCTGGAGCGCCCTGCCTGTGGGGAGCACTCCTGGCTGGGGACGAGGTGAAGCTTCTGGTCTGCTTTCAGAGCTCCGCCACGGCCAGGTCCTCACAGGTTCTTCGGATCGACAATACCTGTGCACCCATCTCCTTCGACCTGGGAGCCGCGGAAGAGCAACTGCAGACCTGGGGCATTCAGGGCCCGGCTGAGCAGTACAGGAGCCTGGCCGAGAGCGCCCTCTTGGAGCCCCGTGTGAGAAGATACATCGTCTGCAGCTCGCGGCCCATGCAGCTGGCCTTTGCTGTGGTGTTCCATGTGGTCGTGTGGGCCAACAGCTACTCCACCAGCCAGATGTTTGTCCTGGGGAACCACTGGGTGGGCGTGCTGCTCGTGACCCTGGCCGCGGTCAGCCTGACCCTGACCCTCGTGCTTACCTTCCGGAGACACCAGAGGAAGGCCAACACCAACGCGGACCTAAGGCTGGCGGCTGTCCACGGAGCCCTCCTGAGACACCGGGTGCTGCTGGGGGTGACGGGCACAGTGGAAGGCTGTCAGAGCGTGATCCAGCTCTGGTTTGTCTACTTTGACCTGGAGACCTGTGTGCAGTTTTTGTCTGATCACATTTGAGAAATGAAGACGAGCCAAGAGTCCTTGCTGAGAAGCCGACTGAGCCAGCTGTGTGTTGTCATGGACACAGGGGTGAGCCCCACGGCTGCCGAGGGGCCGGAGAACCTGCTGGAGGAAGCGCCTCTCCTGCCCAGCAGTCCTCGTCCCACAGAGAGACCACTCATGCAGACTGAGCTTCGCCAGCTCATCCCTGAGGCCGAGCCCGAGCATTTAGGTTACCCACCTTGGGGAGCAGGAAATTGAGGCAGCAAGGAGCCCCACAGAGTTTGAGAGCTGGAGTTCCAGACCAGGCCAGGCATCTTCCAAGAGCTGGATTCTCCCTAGTGTGCATCACTGCTGGTCCAGGGTGTGGGGACCGGTTGGCTTTCCCCTTATGCATTGGCTACATCTCTGCAGCCTTCACTCTGCCTCCCTGCCTCTTTCAGGAAATGGCCCAGCAGCTGCTGGCAGTGTTTGGCAGCTACTACATCTGACTCCTGGTGACCTCCCAGCTTCCCCAGGCACTGGGGACACGACACACAGACTCTCCAAGGATCCCATGCCCCTGCCAGCTCATAGAAGCCCACATCCTGGGCACAGGGTGCTGCCTATTCCTGACTAGGTGACCTAGGGATGGAGGTACTCATCTTCCTTCAGGACTGAAGGTGAGAAGTCAGGGAGGCCTCAGGAGCCCACGGTGGCTGATGGCAAGCCCTAGGTGGGGAGAGGAGCATCTGGACCCACTCTGAAGGGTGTCAGTCATGTCAGCATTGGGGATGTGGTGCTCACTCCAGGACCCTGCACAAAAATGGCTGTCGACATCCCATGATGCCCTCCAGCCTTTTCAGAAACTGATGTCCCACTTGAAGCTACTTTCTGTGCAGCTGAGAACTGTAGGAGTGGACGGAAGGGACACGTGCCTATCCCTTTCATTGTCTGGAGAGCCCAGGAAATGTGAAGATGAATGGACTGGACCAAATGCATCCAAAGCTTGGTCTCAGGTGATGCTCCCATCCCCACCCCCTTCACGTTAGACGTGGGGAAGCTGAGGCTCAGGGAGGACACTGCTCTTCGTGGCATTGCCTTGGGCCCCTTAAGTTATAAAATGCCTCTTCCCAAACTGAAGAAAAGAAGCAAATTCTCAGAACCTTCTCCATTTTTGAGTGTTTCTTCCCCTATATTTTATGAAAAACAATGGCTCCTGGACTGGTCTGCTAGCATGCAGGCTTTCAGGAGACAGAAGAAAGAAAGAAAGAAACCAGCACATAAGGGCTAATATGAGTATTTGGAAAAGACCGATCCTGTCTGATTGGAGGACTTACTTTGTGTGCATGCTTTTGGGTGTGCTTTCATACAGCGGGCGTGGAACAGCTGTCCCGTTTCCTAACACTAACGTGGCCCTGGAATGAAGCACAGTCTGTCGCTTGTGGGATTCCATGCAGAGCTCAGAGGCTTCCAGGTTCTCTGCTTCTGAACAAGTTCGAAGACCCAATGTTCTTCTCAGCCCAAAGATAAAAGCCCGAGCCTGTCATTTAAAGGCTTCCCAGTGCCTAAGACCTAGCTTTCATCTGCAATTTTGACTTCGTCTCCCACAAAAATCTTTCATATGTTGAAACTCCTTCCTGGATTGACATACATATTCCTTTGTGTCTATTGGACTCCTATGCATGCTTTAAAAATTTTTGGTATAAAATATATAAGTTTAAGGTACACAACATAGTGATTCACAATTTTTAAATATTATACTGTATGTATAGTTATTATAAAATATTGGCTGTATTCCCTGTGTTGTACAATGTATCTTTGTACCTTAAAAAAAATCCCATCACTAAAATAAAAAAGTTTGAGGTTCCAAGATGGTGGAGTAGAGATACTCACAGCTACCCTCTCCCACAAGTACACCAAGAATTGCATCTACATACCTATTGAATCACACAGAACACCTACTGAATTCTTGCAGTGTCTCTCACTTCAAAATACAGGAGGATACTCACAAAATCTGGTAAGAGAAAAAAAGAAAAAGAAAATCAGTGCAGGGACCAGTCCTGTGGGGAGGGAGCTGCAAAGGAAGAAAGGCACTCCCACACTGATACGCCCTTTCTCCAGCTGGAAGGACAGCAAGGACAGAAGTGGAGCTTCCAGGGCTCAGAGGAGAAAGTGGCAGCTGCTTGGCAGACAGAACTAAGAAACTGGCACGGAGGGTCCCTGAGATCCCCAGCCCTAGACACCAGCTGGCAGGGACAAGCCGGGACTGGCTGCTGAAGATCTATGACAAGATCGGGGAGAAGGCTGGGGCCCACTGCACAGAGCCAGCTTCAGGGGACTGGAAGGTGGTGTGAGCTCTGTCTGGGGCTGTGTTCAGAACAGAACAGCTTAGGACCCCCATAAAAAAGCACCACTGCTGGTGTTCATGGGGGGAGGAGCACAATGCAGCCCTACCATAGCCACTATCTCCCCATGGACCCATTGTTGGTGTGTTCTCATGAGAAGAGAGGTGGGGCAGATGGGACCGAGATTTGTTTACAGCACCAGGCAGCTAGGGGAGATTTGCTCTGCTGGCACCTTTCTGAACCTGCATCTCTAGGAAGAACAAGTAGTGGGTGGAAATTTGGCACATGGCAAAGGCGAGTAGGATTATTTGCAACAGGCTGGCATACAGTATATATGCAGAGGCAAGATGGGTGTCTGTGCTGACCCTGTGGTATACCATGGAGTCAGGTATGTGACTACACGCTCGCTACAGTGGGTCATAGTACTTGACATTGGCAGGTCTGCACCAATGGTTCCAGGGGCCCAGAACCAGGTGGCTGACATTCCCACAGCTGATGTGGGGTCAAAGGCAGCATCAACAAAGGGTACTTTGTAAGTCGCATAACAAGTGACAGACAATACTGCAGAGGGCACCTACCAATGGAAAACTCCTGCAGAGGTACACTCAGTGATTCTTCCTCCCAGCTGAGGCACTCCAACACTGCCTAATATACCCCACAGCTAGAAATGGGTCTAGAAGCCTCTATTCCAGCAACAGGGGAGCAGATCCAGCCCCTGTCAAGGCTGTGACAACCACAGAACAGAAAAAGGAGGCTCTGCTCAACAACAACAATCAGGGAAGGCTCTAATCATCAAAAGGACACGACAGCCAATATACACAGAAGAAAGACATGACAACCATCCATAGTAAGAACAGCCTTTGCAATGAAATTATTAGACACACACAATCTTCATAGGAATGTTCCAACTTTAAATACAAACAAAGAAACAAGCAAAAATAAGTAAAATAAAAATAAAATAAAGAGTTGATAAAATGGGCTCCATTAAAAAAACAAACCTTCCTTATGCAGAAACGCATTCAACAAAATACAATATCCTTTCATGATAAAAGCAACAGGGGAGCAGACCCAGATACTGGATATAGGAGGAACATACCTCAACATAATAAAGGCCATATACGACAGACACTCAGCTAACATTATACTCAACAGAGAGACATTGAAATCTTTCTCTCTAAGATCTGAAAAAAGACAAAGATGTCAGTCTTATCATTCTTATTCAATTTAGTACTGGAAGTCTTAGCTAGAGAAATTAGGCAGACAAAGAAATACAAGGCATAAAAATAGGAAAGAAGTAGTAAAACTGTTATTATTTGCAGATGATACGATTTTGTATTTAGAAAATCCCAAAGAATCAATCAAAAACAAAAACTGTTGGAAATAATTGATGATTTCAGTAAAGCTGCAGAATCTGAAATCAACATACAGAAATCAGGTGCATTTCTATACACTAATTAGTAAAACATTTGAAAAAAGGAATAAATCTTGCCCATTCACAATAGTATCAAAACCAATAAAAAAACCTGGGAATAATTTAATGAAGGAAATGAAATATCTGTACAATAAAAACTATGAGACTCTGCTGAAAGAAATTAAAGAAAACAAAAAAAGGAAAGATATCCTGTATTCATGGATCAGAAGAATTAATATTGGTAAAATGTTCATACTACCAAAAGCTATCTAAATTCAACACAATCTCCATCAAAATATCAGTGACATTCCTCACAGAAGTGGAAAAAAAGTCTAAAATTTGTATAGACCCATAAAAGACCCCAAAGAGAGAAAGCAATCTTGAGGAAAAAGAACAAAGCTAGAGGCATCATACTTTCCGATTTCAAACTATACTACAAAGCTATAGTAATAAAAACAGTATGGCACTAGCGTAAAAATAGACACATAGAGCAAGGGAACAGATATATAGATATATATCTGATCTGTATATATATATACCCAAAGGAAATGAAAACAGGGTATTGAAGAGATACATGTACTCCTATTTTTATTACAACACTATTCACAATAACCAAGATATGGAAACAAGTGCCTGTCAATGGGTGAAATATTATTTACCTAAGGGAAAGAAGAACATCTCGCCATTTGCATGACCAAGGATGGACCTTGAGCATATTATGCTAAGTGAGATAAGTCAGACAGAGAAAGATAAATACTGTATAATATCACTTAATATCAAAAAGTCAAATTTGTAAAAACAGAAAGTAAAATGGTGGTTACCAGGGGATGGGGAATAGGGAAGATGTAGTATAAGGGCACAAACTTGTAGTGAGCAGTAAATAAGAACTAGAATATAAACAATATAGTACTATAATCATCAAACTTATTAAGAGATTAGAACTTACTAATTCCAACAATTTAAAAGAAAGGATAATTATGTAACAGAGGTGCTAATTATTGCTACAATGGCAATCATATTATATTACATCAATATCAAATTAACATATTCTACACCTTAGAGTTGTACAATATTATGTGTTAAATATATTTCAATAAAAATAAATAAAATTTTAAAAGATAGAAAAAAATCTGGTTCTTCCCAAGACATCATTAACATAATGTAAACACACTTATTGACTGGACCTAGGGTCAGTACACTACTTTGGCAGGCCCATTGCAGCTCACTACCTCTTTTTTATAAATAAAGTTTTATTGAAACACAGACACATTCATTATTTAGGATTATCTCTGATGGCTTTCCTGCTACAACAGCTGAGCTGAGTAGTCTTACAGAGACCTTATGTTCCTCTAAGTCTAAAATATTAACTATCTGCCCTTTTGCAGAAAGAAGTGTTTATTGACTCCTAGTTGGGTCCACGAAATCTAGGAGTTCAAGCAATATGACATTTTTCATTTGATATCTCATGAGTTCATCTTGGTTTTTTCCTAACCACAATTTTAGCTGCTGCTTAAGGGCAGGAAATGTTACATTTTGTCTGTATCTTTCTGTATAATCCTTAGGCACATAGGTGAACAAAGAGAAAGTACTCCATAAGTACTTGATTGGTCTGTCTACTGAAAGTGTAACTTCACAGACATTTTTTAATTTGCTTTCAGCAGAGAATATCTGTTAATCCAAAGTAATGAAGTGTCTAGATGCGTTTGTATATTCAGTGCATTGTAAGAATATGTGAATATACTGGAATTATTATTGTCAGTGAGAGATATCAATTTTCTGTACCCTTTATATTACATTATAGATAACCTCACGTTTACACCTATTTCACAAATTTGCCTTTTAGAAGAGAATAATTTTCCACCAACTCACTGAACTCATTGTTATTTCATGACTAGGTAACATGAGATGACTTTAGTCTCTCTCGAATGAACTTTCTGTGCTGGAAAAGCCTTTAACTTTGCAGAGGGAAACATTAAGGTCAGTGTCTGTGGCTCTCAAGGGCTTTTGCTTAGCCTGATATAGAAAGAGAAATTAAAAAGAGAAAAATATAGTGGAAAGAGCAACAAAAATTAGCTCTAACGAAGAATCTCACTGGGCATAGATAGAATTTACTGAAAGGATAGAAGCCTCCGTCAACTTTCAACAGCCCATTTTACATTTCCTATGTGTAGAGTGCACATGGATTTACAGATGAACAACTTTGTTAAAATTCAATGCAAGGAAAGGCTGTGTCTACTCGCAATGAGAATGTTGGGAGAACTTGAATTTATTTCTATTGGCCCTTCTGGGTTTAGTTTATAATTCTTGTCATCTTTTTTTGGCAAAAAGTGATAGCCAAGCATCCACTGATGTACATTTAAAAATTTTTCCGCACATTTTGGCTAGTGTAAATAGTGCTGCAATGAACATATGACCATGATAATAATACCGTGACCGTAATAATACTTCTTTGAGAGTCTGAATTCAGTTCTTTTGGGTAAATACCCAGAAGTGAGATTGCTTGATCATCTGGCAGTTCCATTTTTAGTTTTTTGGAGGAATCTCCACAGCATACAAAGCTTCCAATTTCTCCACATCTTCATCAGTACTTGTCAACTTTAGTATTTTTTGGGTAATATACTGTACACTTAAATTTGTTAAAAGGGTGGATCCATGTGAAGTGTTCTTATCACAATAAAATAAAATTTAAAAGAGATGGCAACCAACAGTGGGTGTCTGTCACTGTGGTTAGTATTTGTAATGTTTGTTTTGCACGTGTATTACAATTAATATTTGGCTCTGTGCAAATTACAGTTTAGTCTCTGTTTTTGAAGTAGTTAAATCTGTATGGAACTAAAATCTATTAAATAAATACAATTTCTGTGCAACAAGCAACTTATTTCTTGTGCTGTTGTTCATAAATAATGGAGCACTGTGAAATGAGTACTTAAAGAAATATAGACCTATTAAAATAATACACCATTTGCCTGTTTATGCAGTTAGCAGGATTTACTATAACTGTAAATTATTTCAAAATTGACTGCAGTGTTCCATAAATTTAATGTGTGGATAACTTGGCAAGCAGCCCATTAACAAAACAAAACAGGAGAAGTACTAACTTGTTTCCTCCTAGACTAGAATTATAAACCATTTTTCTGCCATGTTAAAGATTTTTGCAGATACTTTAATATATTTGATACTTCTTAACATTTCTGTAAAACTATACCTGAGTGCTATACATATCTGTATGCACACATACGTATAAATACATCTGTGTATTTATATGTATGTGTGTATGCATATATATGTGTGTGCACATATATATCCATATCATGAAAAAAATTACTAAGAGGCTTTATTTTCCTTTTTTATAACTATTATTTTATAAGTCTTAAAACGTAGAAACTCAAAGTGCATCTTTTTTTTTTTTGCCCTGGGACTACTGCTCCTAGGTTAGTTCCATTTTGATGAAATCTGTCACTGATAAAAGAGAGTTCAAGCTTTTCTAAACCAATTAAAATGTTTTTGCCTCAGGAGGTAAATAAAAGCACATGACAGAAATAAGCAGAGTGGAGACTGGTAATCAGTATAGTAGTTCAGTATTGAACAATATTGAGCACCATAACAATAACACCTAATACATCATTCTGAAAGGTACATTGGATATATTTTTTTTTTCAAGGACAAATAAAGTATACTCAAGAGAATCGAAAGGATGCCTGTGTTATTTTTATGGTCTATTTTAGGAAGTATTGATGATTTCTCTAAAGTAAACTTTAAATCCCTTTATTATATGAAACATTTCTCAAAATATTTGCAACCTGTCATATTATGTTTTACATACATTACAAATTTAGATGTAAATCAATTTAGAGATTTCTGTAAATCTATTTGGAGCCCTACTTAAATACTTTTAAAGCCTTTATGTTTAAAAAATATTTGTAACTAATTTTATAACAAAAGACTTTTTAGTGTTGAATTCAAAGCATAGCTATTATTAATTTTTCTTTTAAGGATATTTTTTCATTTGGTTTCAGAAAACAGAACTGTTAAAATTGTTTTCACAAAATATGAAAATGAATACATGTATGTATATGCATGACTGGGACATTGTGCTGTATACCAGAGATTGACACATTGTAATTGACTGTACTTCAATTAAAAAAACTTAAGTAAAAATTAAGAAAAATTGTTTTCACAATAAAATTAACACTAATGGTTTGATTCTGCCTTTTCTTAATTGCCCTTTTTTGGTAAGAACTTATTTTCCAGTTATCTTTGGCTTAATGATTATGATGCAATGATTAGAAGAAAATGATTTTGAGAGAGAATTGAACATGGTTTTTGAGAAACATATTTGGTTCATTCATTCATTTGTTCATCCATCCATCCTTATGTCTATCCATCTAACTATCCATCCATTCATCCTTCAACCTATTCATCATCTATCCACTCATCCATCCTTCTGTCTATCTACCCATCTATCATCCATCCATCTATCCACCCATCCAGCCTTCCATCTATCTATCCAATGTTTTTGAGCCCCTGCTAAAACAGGTACTTTTTTTTTTTTCTGGCAAATGACTTTGGTAATAGAAACAGAAGGAAACCCTGAAGTTCATAGTAATTTTGAAAGAAATAAAGCACATGGTACAAATGTTAACTTACTGCATGTCTGATGGGAAGCATATCCACTTAAGAGCAAATATCTTCCATCAACAGATACTTAGCACTGCTATTTAAAGAAAACCAATTAAAACTTGAACAGCTAACAATTTTTTAAATAAATACTTAGATATTGCTACAAATCTGGTACAGAACTAGCTCTGTAATTTGGTTGTAGTCATGTAATTGAGCTAATTAAAACTAGAGATAAAAATTATCTTTCACACAAATTAAGTATGATAATGACCGTGAAAGTCTTGAATGCTGTGTTCATACAGTGTATGAAAAGGTCAATTTCCTCACACCTTGCCAACAGTGGGTATTGTCATTCTTTTTGTCCTTGTTGGCGTAAGTGGGAAAAATTCACTGTTCTAATGAAAATTTCTCTGATTATTTATGATGCTAAGCAGCGTATACTTAGTGGTCACTTGCATTTCCTTTTCAATAACTTGTGTTTTTGTGTGGTGGCATTTGCCCATTTTTCTATTTGGATACGTCTTTTTTTTTCTTACTGATTCATAAGAGTGCACTGTGTATTAAAGATACTCTTTGTCCTCTATATTGTAAATGTAAAAATATGTTTATTGTAATATCACACTTAGTTTAATCTTTATATGGTCAAATTTATTAATATTTGTAAATGAATATTTTATTGTTATTTTTGGTGTTATACTAAAAAGTATTTTCCCTCATCATAAAAATATCCATGTATAGTTTCTTTTAATAAAATACAATTTCAATTTTTACATGTAATTCCTGAAAATAATGCCAGTTTTTTTTATGGTAGATGGGGAGCACTCTTTATTTTTTTTACCATTGAATTATCTAATTGCCTCAAAGGGTGGGGGAAGAATTTTTATAAAATAAACTTATTTTAGAATAGTTTTAGATTGACACAAAAATTGCAAAGGTAATACAGAGAGTTCCCATATATCCCACACTTACTTTCCTCTGTTATTTACGTATATGGTTCAATTCTCACAATTAATGAACCAATGCTAATACACTGTTATTAACTAAAGTACATGGTTTATTCAGATTTCCTCAGTTTTCACCCAGGTTTCACCTTTTCTGTTCCAGGATGCCATCCAGGATCCCGCATTACATTGACTCATGTTTCCCTTGGCTCCTCTAGACTATGAGAGCGTCTCAGACTTTCCTTGTTTTTGACAACCTTGACAGTGTTAAGGAGTACTGGTTAGGTATTTTGTAGAATGTCTCCAGCAAACAATCCTAGGATTGTTTGTTTATTCATTTGCTTTCTTATGATTGGACTGAATTATGGATTTTGGGGAGGAAGATCACAGAGGTAATGGGCTATTTATCTGCTGATGGACATTTTGGTTGTTTCCTTGTCTTGGCAATTGTAAATAATACGGCTATGAACGTTGGGAGTGCATGTATGTTTCTGAATTAGTGTTTTTCTTTTTTTCTTTTTTGGATATATACCCAAGAGTGGAATTGCTTTATATATGTCTTTAGTTAATTCACTAATATTTTCTTAAGATTTTTCATGTCTATTCGCAGCTGTTATTTGTTTATTTACTCTTTTCTGTCTTTATCTATTATTTTTCTCTCTTTAATAGCAAGATGCCTTAATCAGTTCAGGCTGCTATAACAGACTATCATAGGTTGGGTGGCTTAAAAACAACGTAAATTTATTTTGCACATTTCTGGAAGCTGGGATGTCTAAGATCAAGGCACCAGCAGGTTCAGTATTTGGTGAGAGCCCACTTCCTGCTTCACAGACAGCCTTCTTGTTGTGCCCTCACTTGGCAGAAGAGGGTGAGGGAGCTCTCTGGGGTCTCTTTTATAAGGGCACTAAATCTGTCATGAGAACTCCACTATCGTGACCTAAGGACCATTCAAAGACCCCGAATCTAAATACAATCAGGTTAGGAGTAAGGTTTCAACCTATTAATTTTGGAGGGACACAAACATTCTGTCTATAGCAAACAAGGTAATTTTGTTTTGTAAATAAATTGTGGTGCTTTCCAGCTTTTTCTTTGTTCAGGATTTCCTGCCCTCTCTAAACCAAATGTTAACATTTTAAACCTAGAATTTTGCTAATGTTTCATAGTACATACAGAACAACTGCCTTACAGTAAAAACTGTTCTGTCTACCCGCAGCTAGAAATACCTAATCCTGCCTTAGCCTAACTTGTAATACCAGGTTAAGCTATACTTGTGAATTTCAAGTCCAGGGGGCTGCAGCCTCCACTCTAGGACTGCTGGAAGCTTGGTTGAAGCCATCATGATTGGCAATTACCTGATGAGCCTGTGTGGCTGATATTTGCTTATTGGTACCCGAGTGGCCAACATCTGCCCAGGCAATACTGTACACAGCACCCTTGCTGAGACCCATGCTGCTTCTAGACCTTCCATGTTTGCTAAGGCCTTTGGTATTGCTTAAAGAAGGTCATATCCTTGAGTTGCATACTTACAGTCTCTCAAACTCAACCTTGTCTCTACATAACAGCCTAAACTACATAAGATTCAGTGACCTCAAAATGTGAAAGCTCCATGGCACTGTGCTGAAGACATGAAAAATAAAGAACCACAACTGTAAAAAAACAAAAAACAAACAAACAAAAACAGACGCATGGCCCAAAGAAGTCTCTACAAACTTCCAAGGTCATGTGCTTAACTAAATCTGAAAATGAAGCTGCATTTCCTAGCCTAGTTTTGTCTCTCCATATTGTTATTTTAGTTCTGTCATTCAAATCTTTATCTCTTTCTCAGGGTTCCCTGCCCAGAGCATTAGATGATAATAGCACCATGAGATGAATTTATTATCTCCTTCCACAAACTTCCCATCAAGAGGAGAGCCTAGTGCTCTAAATCTTATGGTTTGGATAAGACAGCAGAACATTGGCTTCCTGTGGGTAGCTGGGTCCCTTCTGTCTGGAAAGGAGGGGCAATGAAAGAAGAGGCCACGGGGATCTGTGCCTCTTCTGTGGAACACAAGAGCAGGAAGGGGAAGCAACTTTCCTCCACCCTTCCTGACCTTGTTTGTTGGCTTCCTTGAGTCTGTTTTCCATATCTACTGCATTGTTCCCATTATACTTTCCCCCCATTGCACTTGTAATAACTGTTCTCTACAGTACTGTTTTAACCTTCTGCACCCTGAGTTTCATCTTTTATTTTTATTTTATTTTGAGAATTCCTATATTTATTTCTCCTTCTGTTTTATTTTAGCATGCCCCTCCATTTTATTATGTTTTACTCCTGGACTATTTTGAAATCCTATTCCTGTTTCTTGGTGGCTATAGCTTCCTGCATTCTATAGGATTCACGAACAGTTTCACACTTCAATGCAGAATTTTCTTGTGGACCACATAGTGGGTCAGTTTCAATAGCACATGAATATTCTTCCCTTCCTCTTGCTCACAGCTTAATTCACAGTTTCCTCTTTCCCTCATGTTGCTTTACCTCCTACTCGTGCTCAAATGAAGGAATCTTCCCTGACTCAATATTTGTAGACAAATCTTATGGGTGAATTGCCTTGCATCTTGCTCTTTGCCTGATTGTTTGGTAATTTAATTCCTCTTTAGATCTAAGGTTGTAGAACAGATTGAAATGTACAAGTCTTGGTAAGTTCTCTAGTTTCCAGCCCAATTTTTACTTCTGTTCAATGGAAGCAGCATTGTCCACCTCCCAAGTTCCTAGGGAGATCTTTAGATAGTATATATAAAATTCTAACTTTTAGTATTCAGTTATACTAGAATTCTTCCCTCGGCAGGCTTCAGACTGTTGCTTTGGCCATACAATTTGAATATAAATGTCACTACCAAAACTTCAGTTTCCTGCTGAATCATGGAATTTTCTGCAAGAATGGGAAAAGTTTATGGATGGGGAGACTATGAGAGTGAGAATAAGCATGAGGAAATAATCCAGAATCTACTGAAGGCAGAAAGAAAGGTAAAATTGCTAGACCTCATTGTGTAAGAGTTTCTAAGTAGCTGAATCTTGGTGGTGGAAAGGACACGAAGCATATTGTAACCATGACTGTGCGGTTACCAGTTCCCAGCAGACCCTGATACCAGAGTGTCAGTTTTACTTTCCATTGTTTGAATTCTTATTTTCTTCCTTTCTTTCTTCCTTCCTTCCTTCCTTCCTTCCTTCCTTCCTTCCTTCCTTCCTTCCTTTCTTTCTTTTCTTTTCTTTTCTTTTCTTTTCTTTTCTTTTGTATTCTTCTCTCTCTCTCTTTTAAAATGTTGTAATAACTTAGTGACAGCTAGTGTTAGTTTTACACCATTGTGGACCTAATCCTTGTTCAGGGCTCTCTCCACACTCTTGTTTTAACCATATATGTCTCCTGGGACACTGTTTTGCAGAAAACTGTTCTTAAGCATGTTAATAAATGTGCCTTCGAAAGTGTGGAACATTCAATAGGTTTTGAAAATACTGTGTTAAAATTACAGAGGTTCATCTGCTACAGGGCTTCCCAACAGTTTTAAGATGCCAATGTGTATGTATTGAGAACCACCAAGACTTCTCACCCAGCAGCATGTCCCTACCTTGTCTGATCATGGAAGCTATTATTCCTGAATAGTGTTCTGCAGATCACAACTCTAAGAAACAGTGTACTCACTGTGCACTCTATACCTGAATGCCCCAATCCTTACTACTTATGGGGTCATGAGGAAGGCACTTGGAGACATAATTTATTCAGACTTCCTGGTTATCATTTCCTTTTAGACATTTAACTCTTGACCTTATGCCAAGCGTATTGACTACATCTTTTGTTTAAAAGTTTTTGTTCAATTGAGTAAGACAGTTTGATTCAGTTCCAAGGTCTCCATGTAATACATAAACAAAGCGTGAGCTAAAAAGATTTCTTTTGTTCATTTACATTATCCCATGTGGTCTGTATTTGCTTTATCAACTCTAAGTAATGTTTAAGACTGAAAATGTTGCCCATATAATTAGAAACACATATACACATTTAGGCCACAGTGTTGTACCTTATAGGAACTTGATACCTACTGATTGATTTATTAAATCAGTGCCTTAAGATGGCAGAATTCAATGTTTGGCTCTGGTTATTCTAATGTGATTTCTAGGGTTGCATGAAGAGTAAAGCAAACTTGCATGTATATTGTCTCATTATATACATTAATTAATAAGTCTAGACTGTACTACTGACTTTGGAAGTCTTATAGACAGCAAGTCAAATATCTGCAGAAATGAAGTGTTATGTGTTTAATAAAGTGCTTTAAAAAGAAACTGAAAGATATGCAGGATTTGAAGAACTTCAGCAAGAGTGTAGAACCATTTCAGTAAAACTATGGTAAGATTATTTTGCATTAAATTAAGGAGGAGAAAAGGACATTCAGGTAATAAAGTTCTTTTATGGTATTGAACTTTAAAAATTAAGTAAAATAAATAAAACTGAAAATAAAAATCCCTTTGTAGCTTTTCTCCTTTGACCTCTCAAAATGGGCAGCTCTGAAATGTGATCCACATGATAATGCTGAGAATTCTCTTGATGGTATTTTTGACCTGAGATCTTTTTAAGTAGTTGCCTTTCAAAATCATTTAAATGAGGAAAAAGGCAAATACTCAAAACTCAAAATTGTAAACTACCAAAATTACTCCCAGATTTCTCTCCCATGTTACATATTTATTTTATTATGTTTATTTAGCCTGGGGTTACTTCTTAGCATCATTTAGTTGAAGGTACATGTTCAGCCTTTATTATGTACAGGTGGGAAATTATTTTCTTGGCCTGAGATGGAGCCACAACGTCATCTCTTCAAAGGAACTGAAGAAATGTGTCTGGTCTTGTTAGATGCTCGAGCTGTAGCAGAGTTCTGTGCCAACATCAACACACTTGGCAGAGGAACTGACTCTAGAGCCCCTGAACTGTGACCTGAGCTGAAGCATCAGCAATAAATTGGGAAATTAATGGCACAGGGAAGGTATCTAAAGAGATTTAATTAGCACATTCAAGGGAAAATATTGAATTAGCTTCTTATGGTTTTACAGTAAGTTACCACAATATAGTGGCTTAAAACAACACACACACGTCATCTCAGAGTTTCTACAGGATAGATGTCTGGCCATGGCTTAGCTGAGTCCAATGCCTAAGGTTTCATACAGCTGTAATGAAGAGGTTGGAGGAGCTGCATTCTCACCTGAACATTTGGCTGAGGAAGAGCCCTCTTCCAAGGACACTCAGATCACTGGCAGAATAAATTTCCTTTTGGTTGTTGGATTGAGGGCCCTGCTTCTACTGGCTGGCAGCTGGAAGCTGCCCTCAGCATCCAGAGGCCACCCACAACTGGTTTCCAAGTGGAATTTCCAAATGGCTTCTTAACTTCCTCAAATCCAGTTAGGAAGGGTCTTTAGAATGAGCCCACTACAAAGACGGAATCTTATGTAACATAACACAATCGTGAGAATGATAGCCTGTCACTTTTGCCATTCCATTCTGTTGGTTAGAAGAGAGTCACAGGTCCCGCCCACACTCAAGGGGAAGGGATTATGCAAAAGTGGGAACACCAAGATGCAAAGATCATGCGGGGACAACCTCTGAGACTGTTGCCACAAATACTATGTTCTTACTTAATGAAGAACCCTCCCCAAAAAAGAAAAAAAGCTTAGCATTCAACAGAGTGGCATCAAGCATGAATATAAGAAAATAATGACCGTCACAATTTTGTGAAAAATTCTGCAATATTTCAATTACTCCTTCACCCTGCTTATGAAACTGAAATTTCTGTGTTTCCCAAGTGACGTTCAAGGTCAATGAATAAATTCATCGGTGAGACAGTAACAGTGTCTGTCACTCACTCAAACTCTTCTTTGCATGCAGCAGCTTCTGCTACCAATTTGCCAGTTTGTTGATCTTCAATATAAACATAAATATTTATCTGTGGTAAGAAATAAAAGATCAGACAAAAAGCTTAATTCTGTGCGGTCAGGAGAAAAAACAGAACCTTGCATAAATAGTGCAAATATTATAGGGACATTGTGAAGTAAAATCTCAAATAATGAATTTTTAAAAAATGAAGGAAAATCTGTATATAATGAACTACACAAATCTTAAGCATTTGCTTTGATGGGTCTTGATAAACACAAACACCTGACTGAACAATGACCCAACCAAGAAATAACATTTCTACCACCCTAAAATGTTCACTTATGCTCCCTTCCAGGTGATCCCTATTACCCCTAGATAATCATTGTTCTGTTGCTTTTCGTCATGGACTAGTTTTGCCTGTACTTCCAAAAACTACTGTAAACATTTATTAACATATAACTGAAGTACACTACACATATATTTAAAGTGTACAATTAGATCCATTTCTACATGTATCTATACCAGTTACACCATCACCACAATAAAGACAAATATTTCCGTCGCTCCTAAAAGCTGCTTGTGTCCTTTTGTAATTCAACCCTCCCTCTGCCTCATCCCCAGACAACAAATGATTTGCCTTCTTTCACTTTAGACTAGTTTGGATATTCTATGATTTAAAAACAAACTCAGCATCATTAGACATCAAGGATGCTCAAATTAAAACAATTCTATTAAACATGTTAGGAGGACTGAAAAATTAAAAGCTAACTATATCAAATGTTGTTGATCAAAACAGAATGGTATTGGTACGAAAACAGACATATGGATCAATGGAACAGAATAGAGAGCCCAGAAATGAACCCATAAACTTTTGGTCAACTAATCTTTGACAAAGGAGGCAAGAACATACAATGGAATAAAGACAGTCTCTTCAGCCAATGGTGTTGGGAAGACTGGACAGCAGCATGTAAAGAAAGCAATGAAGCTAGAACACTCCTTTACACCATACACAAAAATAAATTTGAAATGGCTTACTGACTTAAACATAAGACAAGACACAATAAACCTTCTAGAAGAAAATATAAGCAAACATTATCTCACATACATCTCAGCAATGTTCTCCTAGGGCAGTCTACCCAAGCAATATAAATAATAACAAAAATAAACAAATAGGATCTAATTAAGCTTACAAGTTTTGCACAGCAAAGGAAACCATAAGCAAAACAAAATGACAACCCATGGAATGGAAGAAAATATTTGCAAAAGCTGAAACTGACAAGAGCTTGATTTCCAGACTATATAAGCAGCTCATAAGACTTAATAAAACAAACAAACAAACAAACAACCCAGTCCAAAAATGGGCAGAAGACCTAAACAAGCAATTCTCCAGTGAAGACATATGAATGACCAATAAGCATATGAAAAAAATGTTCACTATCACTAATTATCAGATAAATGCAAATCAAAACTACAATGAGGTATCACCTCACACCAGTCAGAATGGCCATGATTCAAAAGTCCACAAATGATAAATGCTGGAGAGGCTGTGGAGAAAAGGGTGGGAATGCAGTTTGGTGCAGCCACTGTGGAAAACAGTATGGAGATTCCTTAAAACGCTAGGAATAGACTTACCATATGACCCAGCAATCCCACTCATGGGCATATATTCAGAGGGAACCGTAATTAAAAAAGACACCTGCATCCCAATGTTCATAGCAGCACTATTTACAATAGCCAAGACATGGAAACAACCTAAATGTCCATTGACAGATGACTGGATAAAGAAGAAGTGGTATATTTATACAGTGGAATAGTACTCAGCCATAAAAAATGATAAAATAATGCCATTTACAGCAACATGGATGTTCCTGGAGAATGTCATTCTAAGTGAAGTAAGCCAAAAAGAGAAAGAAAAATACCATATGATACCACTCATATGTGGAATCTAAAAAAAAAGAAAAAAGAACTTAAATGTAAAACAGAAACAGACTCACAGACATAGAATACAGACTTGTGGCTGCCAGGGGATTAGGGGGGTGGGAAGGGATCAACTGAGAGTTCGAGATTTGCAGATACTGAGTGGTATATATATAATAAACTAGCACAGGGAAATATATTCAATATCCTGTAGTAGCTTATGATGAAAAAGAATATGAAAATGAATATATATATATTCATGTATGACTGAAGAATGGTGTACACCAGAAATTGACACAACATTATAAATTGAATATACTTCAATAAAAAAAAGTGTTGTTAAGAGTGTAGAACAGGTGGAACTCTGTTTAATTGCTGATGGGAATATACTAGTGTACATCCACCTTGGAAAACTGTTCAACACTTTCTTAAAAAAGTGATATGTTTTCCCATCATAGAATCCAACTATTCAACTGCTAGGTTTCTACCCAAGAGAATAAAAAAACATGTCTACACAAAGACTTTTACACAAAGGTTCACAGCAGCTTTATTTGTTATAGGCACAAGATGAAAATAGCCCAAACGTTTATTAAAAGGTGAATGAATAAACACACTGTGCAATGATAGCCCAATAAAACACCACTCAGCAATAAAAGTAAATGAACAATTGATACATACTACAACAAAATTAATCTCAAAATTCCTATGCTGAGTAATAGTTTTGCCTGTTCTTGAATTTCATATACATGGGATGGTTTCAGCATGTGCACTACTGTGTCTGGCTTCTTTTGATCCTCAAAGATTTATTTACATTATTGCTTAATTCAGTAGTGCACCATTTTTTTTATTATCAAATAACTGACTTTTGAAATTAAAATACTCTTCACAGCATACAAAGATTTTATGCATGTATAACACTAATGTGCAGAGCTCAACAGAGGCAATCCATTACATTTAAGAGATTATAGGTTGAATAAAATTTAATTTTCTTTTCTTTCTAACATTAGGTACATATTTACAATTCCTTTGTTTGTTAGCTTACACTTTATCTTAAAAGAAAAAGATATGACTCAAGTTATGCTCTGTAGGGGTACTATCAAAAACTTTGTAATCAATTTATTAGTGTTTTCCCTTACAGCCATTCCAAAATTATTGTTTTTTATTTCATTGATTGTGTCTTTGTATTATTCTAAATATGCCTCCATCTACTTCTTTTCTACAATTTAAAAATACTCCTAATTGTCACAGTACTTTATTTTTATCATTCAGCCAAAAAAAGTTACATATATATGTGTGTGTATATATATATATTTAGTTCTCTTCATTTTTCTTTACAAATTAGTAATTCTAGGCTCTAAATGTTTAGCTATCACTTGTCTTTAAATCTCCTTTGTGAATAGTTTCCTGATATCCATGTCAGTACTTTAGATACATAGAAATGATGACTACATTCAAAGAATATTAAGGCATTGGTGTTACAGCTCACACTCTTATCAGAGATTCTGGAATTCTCTAATTTAACTAATGTGATGCTCCTACATTAAGGCTTTTTTTTTTTTAAGTTTTAAAGTTTCCAGGTAAGTTATTAAGCTGCATCATAGATATTATTTTATTAGGTATCCGTGATACATCTCATTGAACATTCAAGATTCACTTATATGGACATGGGATCATTAATTAACTGAAAAAGTCTTTTATTTGAAGGTTTATTATTACCTGAATTTTCCTGCAGTACAGGTCAAACGATGTCCCATAAAAAAAACCCTTAAAAGCATTCTCACAATGGGTCTGAGTCTTGTTTCCCAATTTCATAATGTAGAATTTCTCTTGCAATCCAAAGTTTCTTAAGAATATATTGTTAGAAAAACAGTTTCTTCAATCTGGATAAGATATATACATATATATATATATGGAGATATAAATATCTATCTCTATCTATCTATCTATCTATCTATCTATCTATCTATCTATCTATCTATCTATCCACACACATCTCTTAAAGTTGCCTTCCGTTAGACCATCTGCATTAAACCAATAACAAAAGCTTTCAATTAACTGGCTCCTTTGAACATAATACGAGTTCATTTCAAAATGCCAGGAATGATTTGAGTGATTTATTTTCAGTTACCACCAATGTTAACTGAGCTTAATAATATTCTAATGTTTAAGATACACACCTATGTTAAGTATCTTGCCCTAAAGGGATCAGAGATATTAGTACTAACCAGAATAAAATCTCTGGTACTTCAGGGAAGTAGAGCAAGTCATGAAGAAATGATGAATTGATGGTTTATATCCAGAGCTGGATGCGACAGAACTATTACCAGATATTTTGGCTGCCACTTAGCCTTTTCAAGGTGTTTTGAATAATTTTATTATTTTTTACTTTATTTTTAAATTCTTTTTCTATGTAATACTCCATTTTTTGCCCATTTTTCTATTAGGCCATTATTCTTTTCTATTAGATTGTTAGAGCTATTTATAAAAAGAAAACTTACTTTTTGTCTGTCATTTGATTTGCCTTTTCACTTTTTTTAAGATTCTTTTGCCACACTGAAGTTTTAAATTTTTATGTAATAAATTGTTTAAATCTTTTCCTTTATGGCTTTTAGGTTCTATGTCTTGTTTAAAAAGACTTTTCTTACTCCAAGATTATACACAAATTTTACCTTAGTTTTCTTCTATATTATGGTTTTATAATTTTATCTTTAAATAGTTAATTTGTTTTTATTTGGTATAAAGAGAGTTGTAGGAATCCTACTTATTTTTTTTTTACATACAGATTTTCCCAACATTATTTATTGAAAAACCTATCTTCTCCTCTCCTATTTGAAATGCTATCCTTAAAATATATCAAATAACTGTAAGTAGTTGAATACATTTTTAAATTCCCTATTCTTTTTTTTGACTGAATTTTTTATTTATTTTTAAAATTTTTAAAACATTTTTTTATTGAGTTATAGTCATTTTACAATGTTGTGTCAAATTTTAAATTCCCTATTCTGTCTTACTGACCTCTTCTTGTTAGTGGGAAGTTATAAACTATTTTAATTACTATAATTTCATAAGTACTTTCAATGCCTAGTTGGGTTATTGATCTATCATATCTCTTTCTTCTCCCAGATTTTTTTAACTATCTGCCATAACTGTCCTGTCACATGAACTTTAGAATAAGTTCTTCATGAGGAAAAATTCTACTGGTATTTGCTTTGAGATTAATTTTGTAGGCTTTCTTTTGAAGAAATGACATTTTTTTTTCAGTATTGAACCTTATTCATTAATGAGATATATCCTACTATTTATTCTAGTCTTCTCTTATTTACTCTGTAGAGTTCTAAAGTTTCCTTTTCATTTTAATTTTAGTGTAGATCTTCCATACTTCCTGTTAATTGGTAGAAATTTTACATCTATCATTGCCAACATAAATAAGATCTTTCTTCCATTATATTTTCTAATTGGTTATTGATTATATAAAGAGGAGTTGCTGACTTTTTTAATATGATGAGATACTATTTTGAAATATAAACCAAACTTTTCTTGTTATTATATTTCTTTTTAACTTTGACCATTCTTCATTCAACAAGCAATGGTTGATGGAAGAAAGGATGATAGAGAAAACACAGAACATTTCCAGGTATCTGAGTTTCAGAGATATAAATCTGCAAGAAATGGGAAAATCTCTGAGAAGGGCCTCAAATTTGGGAAAATACACAAAAACGTAAACATCATCTCTTCCTTTTCCTGATACTTAATAATGATTTCTTGGGTAACAAGAGGAGGAGTGTGAAAGGTAAAGCAAAGATTGTTAAGTGACTGATGGGGTCTTAGACCCTCTCTTAAGCCACCTGGTAAGACTCTGTGAGGGAAAATAAATGAATGAAAATCCTGGTAGATTGAGGAAATCCCAAGGCCCAGGGTACTTGTCCTGTCTCTTCCTGGGTAAAGCCTTGGGAGACAAGAAGAAAAATCGACTCAACTTTGGAATGACATGTTTGTTTCTGAGAGCAGTGAACTGTCAGAAAAATCCAGATCTGAAGTGATTTTGTAGTTAGGATGGGAGGACAACATAGAAGTGACAAAAATGGGACAGTCATTTAGGCATTTTTTGTCACAAAGTCCTCATTTTCCTCTTTTTAGAGGAAAGTCTGGTATTAGCCATAGTCCCCAAGATCTTGAAAGACCAAATTGCCTATTTTTTTCTCCTTAAGAGCATTACTGGGAAGTAATTCACATGCCATACAATTTACCCACTTAAAGTGTACAATTAATTGGCTTTCAGTATATTTAGAGAGTTGTGGAATTATTACTACAATCAGTTTTAGAACAATTTCATTGCCCCACAAAGATCCTCCATACCTCTAAGCTGTCACCTTCCATCCCCCACCCCTCCATCACCCCAACCCTAGGAAATCACTAATCTACTTTCTATATCTATACATTTACTTATTATGGATACTCTGTATAAATGGAACCATACAATATGTGATCCTTTGGACTAGATTCTTCCACTTAGCACAACGTTTTCAAGGATCATCCATGTTGTAGCATCTATTGGTATTTTCTTTCTGTTTACTGACTAATACTATTCTATTGTATGGATATACCATATGGTATTTATCCATTCATCAGCTGATGGACATTTGGGTTGGTTCCATCTTTTGGCTACTATGAGTAATGCTGCTATGAACATTTGTGTAAAAGTTTCTGTGTGGACATAAGTTTTCATTTCTCTTGGTATACTCCTAAAAGTGGAACTATTGGGTGTGTTTAATCCATTGGGGCTACGCTGTTTTCCAAAGCAAATGCATCATTTTACATTCTCACCAGCAATGTAAGAGGGTTCTGTTTTTCCATATCTTTTCTAACACTTGTTATTATCTCCTTTTCATTGTAGCCAACCTCATGAGTATGAAGTGAGATCTCACTGTGGGTTTGATTTAAATTTCCTTGATGGCTAATTATGTTGAGTATCTTTTCATGTGCTTATTGGCCACCTGTATATTTTCTTTAAAGTCTGTTCAGATCCTTTCTCCATTTTTAATTGGGTTATTGGTCTGTTTATTATTGAATTGTAAGAATTCTTTATGTATTCTGGATACAAATCCCTTCTCAGATACGTGATTTGTAAAAATTCTGTCCAACTCTTGGGAGTGTCTTTTCACTTTCTTGATGGTGTCCTATCAAGTACAAAAGTTTTTAATTTTAATTTAAAACTTAAATTTCATTAATTTAAAACAGGTATGGTGCATTCTGATTTATCTATTTTTTCTTTGGTTTCTTGTGCTTTTGGTGCTTTTGGTGACATATCTAAGACATTATTACTTTCATGAGAATTTACACCTGTTTATTGTTTTTAAATGTTCATGACATCTTGGCTTGGTATTAAATTCCTGGTTTAAGGATGTTGTGTATGCTTCTTTCATATGAAGGATCTATGAGGGTCTTCTCTCAGCTTTACCTTTTCTAATATTCTTTTGGGTTGAACACAGTTCATAGATGTTGCTAAAACTATCTTAACATGCTTCTGTGCTAAGAAAAAGATCACTTCTGAGCCCTTCAGAGCAGTTTAACCTATAGGAGATTTTGGCAAACAAGATGCATGCGATATCAAACATCTATGCCTTCACTCAATATCTCCCTCACTTCACTCCATATTTTACTGTATATGGTAGCTCTTCTTCAGAATTGTTGTTTAATGTTGTATTCTATTCTATTGAAATTGAAATTTTCTTTGTTGTTTTAATTATTGCTTGCCCTTTGTTTCACGGAAGATAATGAGGTTGAAAGGCTCTTAATGCACAATATTATGTTGTGACTACTTTAAAAGTGGTTGAGAAGAGACTAATGAGATTAAACCAGTTATCATATATAATACAGCAACTTAATATTTATTGAGCATGAAGTATATGGCAGCTACCCTGGTCACTCATTCTGAGGTTGGTATTAATATTCCCATTTTTATAGATAAGTGAACCGTGGTGTTGACTAAGATGGATATTGGAGAAGAGAACTAGAGGAATCCAAGCAAGACTAAACATGATCTGCCTATAAAATGGAATGGAGGTTTCTGGAGAGGACAGGAGGGGAATGACCTGAGAGGAAGGGAAAGTTAGAGGAACTTTGGCATAGAGAAATCATGCAAACAAGCATAAAACCATAAAGACTCCTAGGAGAGAGAGAAAGCTAGGGATGGAAATTTGAGGAGAAGACAAAATGCTCAAAGAGCATCAGGGAAACTTTACCACATGTTGTGTATGTAACTTGTGTTTCCTTGTCTCCTCAAGAAATGTTCCATAAAAACTTACATTATTTTTCATGACTTTTTGAATCCATCTGTGTTTCAAATTTGACTCTCAGATAAAACTGTCAGTGACTGACCCAAACTTTTTAAAAAGCTGAGTGATATTATTAATGTTTACCTTAAAAAAAAAAAGTGGTTTTGTATTTCCTAGAGGTTCTGTGATCTTTTTGGGCTGAGAGCAAGTTTTTAATATACTTCCCACAAGGCTTAGCCTTTTCTAAGGATACTTTTAAAAATATTAAGGTCAATATTTAAAATATCATTAACAAGGGCCAAAAGTTTATTTAGCACAGATTTAAGTTTCATAATAAATTCAACAGAAACCCATAATTTAGTCCAGTATTGAGTTGTAAAAATAAAGGTTTTAAATTTTGCACATTAAAAAATAATCTTCTAGTTAATATTTTAGTATGCCTTTTAAGTGACTGTTTTTCTGACAAAGTAATGCATTCATTGCAGAAAATCTGAGTAATACAAAAAGTATAAAGAAGAAAATTAAAATCACCCATAATCTTGTCACATAGTAAATATTTGTAGCATACTGTTTTATACATGTATATATTTGTGTTTTATGTGTGTGTGCACATTCCTTTAAAAATCTATCTTTACTTGATATATTTTTACATCTCTGCATTTAAAAATATAGTCTTAATATCAGAGAAATGCAAATCAAAACTACATTGAAGTATCACCTCACACCAGTCAGAATGGCCATCATTCAAAAGTCCACAAATGATAAATGCTGAAAAGGCTGTGGAGAAAAAGGGTCCCTCTATACTGTTGGTGGGAATGAAGTTTGGTGCAGCCATTATGGAAATCAGTATGGAAATTCCTCAAAAAACTTAAAATAGACTTAACATATGATCCAGCAATCCTACTCCTGGGTTTATATCCAGAGGGAACCTTAATTCAAAAAGACACATGCACCCCAGTGTTCACAGCAGCACTATTTATAATAGCCCATACACGGAAACAACCTAAATGTCCATCAACAGATGATTGGATAAAGAAGGTGTGGTATATTTATACAATGGACTACTACTCAGCCATAAAAATAATTAATGCAATTTGCAGCAACATGGATGGAATTGGAGAATGTCATTCTAAGTGAAGAAAGCCAGAAGAGAAAGAAAAATACCATATGATATCACTTATATGTGGAATCTAAAAAAAAAAAAAAAGACAAAATTATTTATAAAACAGAAATAGATGCAGACATAGAAAACAAACTTATGGTTCCCACTGGTTGGGGGAAGAGGGTGGGAAAGGGGTTCCAGATTTTCAGATACTAACTAATATATATAAAATAGATAAACAACAAGTTTATACACAGGGAACCATATTCAATATCTTGTAGTAACTTATGGTGAAAAAGAACATGAAAACAAGTACATGTATGTTCTTATATGACTGAAGCATGTGCTGTACACCAGAAATTGACACAACAATATAAACTGATTATACTTCAATAAATATCTAAAAATTTAATAAGACATAATTTTAAATGTTTCATAGCTATAGTTTTTAAATGATGATTTTAGATAATTCATTGTATAGATAATCTGTATTTCATGTAACTACTCTCTTATTTTACAAATAATAGGATGATTTTCCTTTAATATAAATATTTCTCTTCAGCTCAATTTATTTCATTCCAGTTATCTTATAACTAGACTTTGTCAATGACCAATTAAATATTTCTAGTCCTTTCCTTTCTTCCATCTTACCCATCCTACCCACCAACACAAACAAGCAGGATATTTTGCCTTGATTTTTGCCTTTCTTTCTTTCTCAGACCATTGTCTGGCTCCCTAGCATTCTAAATTTTATGAGCTAAAATCAGACCTTAGTATGGTCTCCTTGTACATTGTAGGTGATTTTAAAAATGTACCTGGTCTTTTGTAAGGCACTTAGTAAATAATCGTTGAATGAAAAAAAGTTTAATTTTATTTTGAGCTATGATGATAAAGGTCTTATTCATGTTAAAAACATGGAAATCTACCTGATTGTCCTTTCTTTGATTCTTCTTACACTATGGATGTGTATGTGCGTCTGCATGTGTGTGTACTGCCCTTAATTCAGAGAAACAGTCTAGTAAACTTGCCCTCTTCTTCCATTTGCTTAACATGTAGCAATGAAAAACATTGTTTGTGTATTTATTTGCAACATACTTGAGTTTTACTTAGCTCTAGTTTAGAATTAGAAAAAGGACTGATAAAATCACAGAAACAATTTAAAACTACCTGGAATTGGACAGGGGTTTAACTTGTTTCATTAGAATTATAATACAATATTAACTATATCCACTGAGAGAAGGTTGCCTGATAAATTATTCGTGGTTATTTACAAAGCTAATTGTTGAATTTCAAAAGTTTCAAATTAATCTTATATACAAAAGCCTCTGAAAGAATGCAGAATGAAAGAATTATATTCTAATATCAAAATTAAATTTATGTTATGCCAACATGATAGAAAAATTAGGCACTAGAACATTTCAGAATGTAAAAGGATGGATAGATATACTATTAAAGGTTTGAGTTTTAGTATTAGCTATATTATTTCCAATTAACAGTGGGAACATATTGATATATTTTTCATTAGTGCAAAGGTAAAAGCATTTCTCCACTAATAATAATAGATGGTAGAGTTTAGCATATAAATGGTGCAAGCTCTTAAATTACATTTACTTGTGCTATATGAGTGCAGCCGAAGAGAATTTAATGCATTTTTTACACGGTGTAATTCTATCTTGCTCGTACAATGTGAGACGAGTAATAATGATATTCTAATACTAATATAAGTACAAAATATACATATTGATGAATAATAGCCATGTTTTTTGGACCTCCTTGCCAAGTCATATTAAAATGACAAATAATTGCAATTGCTTCACGGAGAAATGGTACAGGATCTGTAGTCAAAAGCCCATTAGGGACCAACAGTGTCCATTTGTTATCCTTTGTCAAGGAAACATGGCTCCTAATGAAACTGACTGAGAGAACGCTGATTGAGGACACTGACACCAAATCATTCCCTCGACAAGAGTCATGACATGAGTTTTAATAAGAGGATTGAAAGTTGAAGGCCGAGCTTTTGTTCTTAACATCTCTGTATAATCTTGACTTTCTTTTTGTTTGATTTTTTAAACAAATCTGGTACTTTTGAGGGCTGGGGGAGTGGAGCTATGGGGAAAGAAATTACAGTATAAAAAAGTATTGGAGACATCCCAAAGACATTCCAGGGTCAGCGTGCTCAGGAAGGAATCTCCAGGTAACTTGAGGTAATGTTATTTAAAAGCTGAAAAGCTCTCAGATCAGAATCTGAAAGCCTACTGAAAAAGAAAAACTGCTATTTCTGCACTCAGCCTGTTAAACACTCTTTTCCCTCTTGACTTACCTTTTTGAAAATTATGATCCCTCCATGCAAAATATTGCTGGAAGAAGAGTTTTTGATCAGAAAGATGAGTAGCCTATTAAAAGGAAACGGGAAAACACAATTCCATTTCAACGATTGCTCAGCACAACTTTCAGGAATTATTATGGCTTTGTTATAAACCCACGTCTATACAGTTTCGTTTCATTTTTACCTGCTGATTCCTAGTCCAGCAGTATTTAAGATAGTAGTTCCTGTCTGAGATGTTGCAAATGTACATGTACATGTCTATGAACAGAGGAAAAGTACCTTATAGTTTCAAGTAATTTATTAAAAATTTGTGTGTCACCTATCATGTACCAGGAACTGTACTAGGTTTTGAGACTATTATCACTCCCAATGTAGTGGGGAGGAAAATTTAACACATAATACCAATTATCACTACTGGAATGCATTATATATCAGGCACCTTGCTGAGTTTCATGAAGATGATCTCAATACTCAGAACAGCTCGTTGAAGTAGATACTATTATTATTGCCGTTTTACAGATGGGAGGCCTGAGGCAGAAGAGGTTTAGTGCATCACTCCGCGTCATACAGCTAAGTGCTGAAGCCACATTTTGAACGTAGACAGATTCCAGAGCCTGTGCTCCCATTATATCTGTATATTTATAATATACAGTATGGTATATGTGCATGTGTACACACACACACACGCGTGCGCACAAACACTGAAACTTCACTCACCCTGAGTTAATTACCTGACAACCTCACCTATTTGATAGAACTAAGGACCAGGAAGTGAGCAAAAGGGAGCTCTGAGTACCCTAAATAACTTTATTCATTCAATAACTAAGTGAGCCTCCAGGTGCTCATACACAATTGTGATCAGGACTGACTCAGCCTGACCCAGAGTCTTTGTACTGAAGCTCGTAATTTTCCCTAATGGAGGAACACCTTGGGTTTTCTCTCTTGCCTCTTGTTTTCCAGACAACTTGTATATTGTAAGTGGCAGGTTTCAAGGGTGGGTGAGTTGAAGTAGAAGAAGATACAAATGAGTACAGTAATGTTATGAAAAAGGGGGAAATGAAGGAAAACATAAGTTAAGACTAAGACATTAAGACATTAAAGCCAATGGCCCTATGTTTCTCATATTCCCTAATTATATTGGAATACAGCACATTGTAACAACAGAGATTTCTAATAATTACTCTGAAGTAATAAGAACATAGGGGATAAGATTATCATTTAAGATATACTATAATAAAATTTTCAACAGAAGTTTAAAATTGTAATTTTGACATTTACAGCTATTTAAAGGGGTGAACCATATTTGACTTATGATGAACACGTCCTTTTGTAACAACTGCAATAGGAATAAGATGTAATCGTACTTCACATATTAAAAAAGAAAAAGTATATGTATATATAAAACTGAATCAGTTTGCTGTGTACCAGAAACTACCACAACACTGTAAATCAACTATAGTCCAATGGGGAAAAAAAAAAAGAAAAAAAATGCGGTGGATATCTGTGTTGCTATTTTTACTTCTTTTGTCAACAACTCTGCTATTTTTGGAGGGGCTGCTTCCTCCCCATGCCTCCCATCCACATCACAGGCAGTTTGAGGCTCTACCTTTAGCCCTGGGTAAAGCATGTGACCCAGACCTAAGCCAACCAAGGAATCACATTTTCACAACAATACAATTATGTTCAAAGATATGTACAGTTGATTCAGTAGGAGTGAACTTCAGAACAACCTCAGAACATTGCTGGGAATGCTAGAACAAGGCTCTGTCTCTTTCCTATCAGATCTCAAGCTGGAAGGAAGAAGGTAGCTCCAGAAACTGCTGGCCACCATCATGTGACTAGAAAGGGAGAGACAATCTGAAAAAGAAATCAACAGGGATGAGGGAAAGCAAGAGAAAGAGAGATAAACCAAGTCTTAATAATATTATATAACTGTGTGAGCATATCTATTCCCTTTTCGTTAAGCAGTCAGGTAGATTTCTTTTGAAATTTATAATGGGTAGACTCCTTAGTAATTGAATAGATAATATATACCTAGCAAAAATGAATAAGAACTACAATTCTTATTATAGGTGGGGCTGTGGGAAAAGTATACATGTAAGCATGAGGTAGATATATAAACTGTTCCAGTCTTTTTTGCAACATCCACTCATGTTTATTTATATATATACTTCATTTATCTCTCTATATAATTATATATTTCATCTTACTCCTGGGAGTTGGTGCCTTAGAACTAAAACATACATAGGACATATATTTCTAAGAATTGAAGTTGTTTATTGCAGCATTTTTTACAGTAGCAAAAAAAGTGGAAGCAAAATGAATGTCCATGAGTGACGGAATGGCTGAATACGTTACAGCACAGTCATAGCATGGACAATCAGGAATATTAAGCAGCTTTAAAAGAATAAATTAAAACCGTATCAGATGTCTTGGGAGAATTTCCACAAAGTATTTTAGAATGAAAATCAAGATATAGAGAACCAGTGCACCATGACTTCATTTTAAAAAATCAGGATAATCCCCATTGTGTGACTGTGCACAACTATGCAGGATTGTAGGAGTACAGAAAGAAATACGGATAGTATTAGATTTTAAATGTGGATTATTTGGGGGAGCATATTTGACATCAGTGAAGAAGGAAGCACAAGGGAAGGAGAAACCAAACAGAAAAAATAAGTCAAAAATGTATACTTGAAAAAAGTGTGTGCATGGTTATGCTTATGCATTTATGTAAAATTGTGTACATATGGAGTATATGCATACATATTAGGTGTTCTGAATTATGTGTATGTATATTTACTTATATACGTAGTAAGAAATTAAATACAAAAAGGTATGTTAAGTAAGTTCTAATTTTACTGTTACATGCCATTAAAAAGAAACTCACCAGCAGCCTGAGTTTGAAGGCATGTCTGTCCATTGTGTTCTGGATTATCTGTGGGACCACCTGTCCCCACACTGGAGGGTAGTCCAAAGCCTATGGTTTTAGCTCACTGTGTTTGGTTTCTTATGATCTGACTTTCACAGAAAAATTATTTGTGGTTCTGAATATGTTCCTCCTATGATAACATCAAGGAAGAGAAACAGAGTGGAGCAAAAGACAGACAAAACTACTGTTGTCATATCTCTGACTTCCAGAACACTGTTATAGGGTCAATTTCCTAGTTGTCTGGTGGGATACTTCCCTGGCTGTACTTCCAGTATCTATCTCAGTATCATGTTATGTCACGTCATGTCATATCACGTTCTAGTCTAGTATACTCATGTTGCGTTACCATATTCTACTCATGTTATATTATATTATGCTATGTTATGTTATATTTTTACTATATCATCACTTTTTTGGTGATAATGCCTTATTCAACATTTAAAACTTCATTTCCTGATTTATTTTTTTGTTTTGTTTTGTTTTGTTTTGTTTTGTTTAGATTTAGGTCTTAGGTCTGTGGTGTAATTTTTAGATGAGATTGGATGTGTTCAGGGTAGTATGGCCATAGACTGGGGTGTAATTTTTAAAACTATTTTTTTCTGAATATCAGCTTTGTTGAAATACAACTCATAGACTGTAATAACCATTTTATAGTGTACAATTCAGTGCTTTTTCGCATATTCATAGCGTTGTACAGTTATCACCACTAATTTTAGAACATTTACATCACTCCTAAGAGAAATGCCTTAGCCATTAGCAATCATTCTCCTTCCTCCCCTCTCCCCTACCCAGGGCCTACACTGATCTACTTCCTATCTCTGTGGATTTTCCTTTTCTATGCATTTCATATAAATGGAATCATAAATATATGGTCTTTCATGACTGGCTTCTATCAGTTACAATATTGTTTTCAAAGTTTATTCATGTTATAGTGTGTATTTAGTGCTCTAATCCTTTTTATTGAGATACAATATTCCACTGGATGGCTGTACCACATGTTTATCCATTCATCAGTTGATGAACATTTAGGTTGTTCCACATTTTGACTATGAATAATAATATTGCTGTGAGCAGTGATGTACAAGTTTTTGAGCGAATGTATTATATTATTTATTTCTCTTGGGTATGTACTTCAGAGCAAAATCCTAGGTCAAATGGTAACTCAATATTTTACATATTAAGAAACTGCCGAATCAATTCCAAATCATTTTTCAAAACAATCTACAATCAAGCCAGCAATGTATAAGGATTCTGATTGCTACACATCCTGGTCAATCTCTCTTTTTGAATATAGCCATCTTAGTGAAGTGATATTTCATGGTGGTTTTGATTTGAATTCCATAATTATAATGATGTTTAACATCTTTTCATGTGCTTATTTTCCATTTGTACGTCTTCTTTGGAGAAAAGTCTGTTCAAATCCTTTGCCCATTTTAAAGTGAGTTATTTGTCTTTTAATTATTGAGTTTTAACAGTTCTTTACATATTTTGGATATCAACCACTTATCAAAAAGAATAAACTACCTAGGAATAAATTTATCCAAAGAGATGAAAGAATTGTACACTGAATACTCTAAGACATTGATGAAAGAAATGGAAGATGACTCAAATGAATGGAATACAATTATGTGCTTATGGATTAGAAGAATAAATGTTGCTAAAATGTCCATGCTACTCAAAGCAATCTACATATTTAATTCAATCCATATCAAAATTCCAATGATATTTTTTACAGAAATAGAACAAACAACCCTAAAATTTATATGGAACCATAGAGGATTCTGGATAGCCAAACCATTCTTGAGAAAGAAGAACAAATCTGAAATTTTCTGATTTCAAACTATATAAATCTATACAATGGGCAGGGAAGGGTATAGCTCAGTGGTAACTCTATATATGCATGCATGAGGTCCTGGGTTCAACCCTCAGTACCTCCATTAAAAATAAATAAACCTAATTACCTCTAACCCTAATGTAACTATGAACTTTGGTTGATAATAATATTTCCATGTTTGTTCATTGATTGTCCCATATATGCCACACTGATGAAGGATGCTGAGGGTAGGGGAGTATATATGTGTGGATGGGAGGGTTATGTGCCAACTCTATTTTCTGCTCATTTCTGCTGTGAACCTGAAACTGCTCTTAAAAAAATGAAGTCTAGGCCAGCCACCACCCCTGCCCCGGTGGGCTCAGGCTGGCTGGTTGGGAGCCCCCTCGTTGGGTGGCAGGTGGGTGGGCAGGTGGTGGCCAGGGAGCTTCATCCAGGAGCTGTGATGGGAAATGCTCCCTCAGGCCCGCTCCTGGGAGCCAGGAGCCAGGCCTCGGCACCTGCCTCAAGCTGGAAGCTGAGCGTGTGGCCAGCCTTGGGCGGGCTGGGCTGCCCAGAGCTCAGTCATTGGCCTTTAGAAGTAGTCTAACATTTCCACTCATAACATCACCAAAATGGAGTTTCCTGAGTCAGTGCTTCATCAACAGACTCATCTTCACTACCAGATGCTGATGTTCTTCAAGAATCAGTCCCTTGGAGGTGAATCAGCAAAAATGGTGAATACAGAACTCCCAAGGACCCATCCCTTCATATAAACAGCAAATAAATTAGCACAACCTGTCAGAATCAAATTTATGTGAACTGTGGAAATGAGTCAAACGTTTGAAATAACTAGGAAAACACTTAATCAAGAAAAAAGTGATTGAATCTCAGTAGAAGAATTTGTGTCATTTAAACTTGTCCTGGTCCCATTTTCTCATCCCCAGCTCAGTGGCAGTTTTGAAGACAACAATCTGCATTTCTAGTGTAGGTTCTTGGTCCCAGAGGGAGCAGATTGGATCTTGTACTCAAAGAATTGTGGTAGTTTATTTTGACCTGTCTGGTGGTTCCCTGAAGGACTAGTGCAAAGGGCTTGCCTTTATTTTGCTTAACTTGGAACTCTCCCAAGGCAGAAAGGTGACTACCCAGGTTTTTGTCAAAAAAACTTTTGAAGGCAAGTTTGTTAGCTGCTGCCATGTGGGAAAAGAAATAACAGTTAAGTTGACCCACCAAAAGTCCTGGAAGGGATGGCTGAGGAGTGATAATTTGGACAATAAAAATTTTTAAAAGCTCCTAAGTATTTTGGGAATCCAAAAGGACACGTGCACATCTGGGAGGGGTAGATGCTCAGAAGAGTCTTGAAGAGGCCCTGAAATCTGTCTAACTTTCAGGCTCTGCTCAAATAGGAAATGTTAATTGCCAAGCTGAATGTTGAAAGTATGACCCAACACATACAGAGAGCCCACTGACAAAGACTGGAAGCTTTTCTTCATTTTTTGGTTCTGGACATTTAAGGAAATCTCTGTCTGATCACTAACTGACAATTAGACGAACAGAATACAGACTTCAGTGGCCAAGGAATACTGACTTTATAAAGTTAGTTGAGAAAAGTAAATAAACAACAGCAACCACAACAAGCAGCAACAATAAACTCTTGACTGGGAGGTGAATCTGATTTTCAGACTTGCCACACTGTGTTATACACAAGTGACTGTTAATCAGTGTCCAATTTTCAACAAAAAATTACAAGGCTGACAAAAACAAGAAAGCATGGCCCATACAGAGGAACAAGAGAAATTTATAAAAATTGTCCCTAAGGAAGTATAGACTAGACTTAATAGACTTTCCATCAACTCTTTTAAATACGCTGGAGGAACTAAAAGAAACCATGAACAAAGAACTAAAGGAAATCAGGAGACCAATGTCTCACCAGAAAGGATATCAATAAGGAGATTGAAGTTATTTAAAGGAGCCAGGTAGAAATTCTGAAGTTGAAAAGTACAATAACTGAAACTAAAAATTCTCTGGGGCTCAACATCAGATGTTAGTATTCAGAAAAAGAATCAGCAGACTTCAGGATTGGCCACTAAGATTACTTAGTCTGAGGAACAGAAAGGAAAAAGAATGAAGAAAAATGAACAGAGCTTAAGAGATCTCTGAGACAACATCAAGAATACCAATATACATAACCTTCCATTTTAAGGAACTAGAAAATAGAAAAAGAAAAGCAAAGTAAAGCCAGTGCTAGCAGAAGGAGGGAAATAATGAAGATTAGAAGAGAGATAAATGTAATAGACAATAGAAAAGAAAATCAGTGAAACCAGAATGGAAAGATTGATACAATTAACAAAACTTTAAATAGAATGACCAAGGTGGGGGTGGGGATACACATCCAAATTATTAAAATCAAGAATAAAGTGGGGATATTATTACCAACCTTAAAGAAATAAAAATAATTATTAAAAAATATTAGGTGAAATGTACAAATTCCCAGAAGCAAAGTACCAAAACTGACTCAAGAAGAAATAGAATAGACATAACATTGCAAGTAAGGATATTGAACAAGTAATCAAAAAACTTCCAACAAAGAAACATATTCTTTTGTCCCTTACGCTTTTGGTGCCATACCTAAGAAATTATTGCTTAACACAAACTCATGAAGATTTACATTGAGATTTGTCAATTTTGGGTTAATTTGAGGGGATGGTGTAAAGTAGGATTCAACCTCACTGTTTTGTATGTAAATATTTAGTAGTTCCAGCAACAGTTGTTAAATGGCTATTTTTTCCCTATTAATTTTTTTGAAAATCAATTGACCATAAATGTAAGGGTTTACATATAAACTCCAATTCTATTCCATTGGAGTATATGTGTATCCTCAAGCCAGTATCATATTGTCTTGATTACTGTAGATTTGTAGTAAGTTTTGAAATCAGAAAATAAAATTTCTTCAACTTTGTTCTTTTTTCAAGAACATTTTGACCCCTAGACTTCTTGCAATTTCAAATGAATTTTAGGATCACCTTGTCAATTTCTTTAAAAGAGGCATCTAGGATTTTGATAGGAAATGCACTAATCTGCAGATCAGTTTGGGGAGTATCACCATCCTAATAATATTGTCTTATCATCCATGAACATAGGATTTCTTTCCATTTATTTAAATCTTTAATTTTTCAATGTTTTTTAGTGTTCAGTGTACAAGTCTTACACTTCTTTTGTTAAATTATCCATAAGTATTTTATTCTTTTCAGATTCTGTTGTAAATAGAATTCTTTCCTTAATTTATTTTCAGATTGTTCATTGCTAGTATATTTAATTGACCTTGTATCCTGCAAATTTACTAGTCTCATTTATTAATTCTTTTTTTCTTAAAGAACAAAGTTTTATTCTAAAAATAGATCTCAGTAACAATGAAATACCATAAGCTGGTCATTACAATAAAAAGAAAAAAAGAAGTAACAGGAATTTGCTTTGAATTTTTTTTCTGAAAAATACAAAATTATCACCATAATATACTGCCAGCTCTCATTTATCTCTATTTGAATTATTCATTCTATGGATTATCCAAGGAAATTTTAAAATCAAAGATTGAATTCTGCCTAATATTTAGACATACATCTGAATTGCTTTTATCTTCAAGTAAATACATTCTCAAAGGTTACAAAATAAAACTGAACATTTGCATAAGTAAACATAATTAGGAAGATAAACTTTTATGCTAAGGAAATATGCTCCAAAGTGAAATACTGGTTTGCCATCACTGTTTCCCTCATTTTTTTGCAGATAACCAAAAAAACCTGATTGCAATGAAGTACTGATATTTGAAAGTAACAAATTACACAACATATATACAGAAAAAAGACATAACTAAATTGTTTCAAACCCAAAGCACAGGAAGCTTTAAAGGCAAATAATGACATTTAGTACTTAAAAAGTGGTTTTACAATTTCAAAGTGCTAAAGAAACAAGTATTCAAGAAAATTTCAGGCCTGTCTACAAAGTTCTGACTGACCTGAAGTATGGAAATATCAAGAATGTGGAGACAAAACAAGTTAAATTTAAAAGGCCCCCATTACTATAAAATGTGTTGTCAGTGTATTTTGCAAAGAAATGCAAGCAGTGGGTAAAAGACCAGTTAGGTAAATTGAATGTTACTAATGTAGCCCTATCAGCCCACATCTCTTTTCAAACTAATGTAAACACACATGTTTCATAATATTTCTTCCACATTGCATGTGCCACATCATCCATCCGATCATATTCATATTTTGGATAGTTTTTATCCATCCATCATTCATCACATCAATTGTCCATAATGCACAGTGAGTAGAAATGATCCTTTTATATCAGAATTCTTGATTCTCTGCAAACCAAAAGCTGATCACAAAAGTGTTAAATGTAGGTACATATTCAGTAGGACTTCTTAGCTCATTTTTGGACTGTCAGAAATTGGTATCAGTTACTTTGACCACCTAAGGTAGAAGAAATAGTATCTTAGGACATAGTATGACTAAATACCTCTTTTGTCAAAACTGGACCCTGAATTCTGAGCGCTGGAATATAACTGTAAAATCGAAAACACTCCAAAATACGACGGCTAACATAGGTGTCCCTACAGTACTGTGCTTTTTTGTCTCCATTAACGTAGCACATGTAAGAGAGCCGCCTCTCCAGCAGGGAGGAAGAGGGGCAGCTGAAGAACACCCAAGCAAGGAAACAGGACATTTCCAGCTAAAAGTCTCCTGTTTTAAAACTTAATTTATTCCAAAATACACTGGTGTAATTTATTCCAAAAATGCTGTTTCCCCGAATCTCTGAGCAATATCGACAGTGCATGATAATACAGCATTCCCCCCCCTGCAGGTTTAGTAGCCCGAGGGGGCCCCACAATCCCCAGCTGCCTGGACACAGCATTCATCCCTAGTTCTGATGAGATGTTGCTTTGGAAACCATCTAAGGGTCTTCTTCTTTTTTTTTTTTTTTTAAGTTAGGTGTGTTTACACTACATTAATCATTTCTAGGTACTGAAAGCAGCTCTACATCTCTGAAAAATATTCACTAAATATAAAATTAACAGCTGAAAATGAAATAAAGCAGTTTCCAGTGGTGACAGTATTCTCACAGTAGCACATAATCTATTATTTAATACTAACAGCTAAGTCTTTAAAACATTATCAGGTTAATCATTTCAATTTACTGAAATTACAGAGAGAAAAAAGTAATTATTATCAACTGCCATTGAAAACTCAAAAGATGGTCTTAAAAATGCAGGATCTCTGATGGCTTTCTGACAGGCCAAGCCTAGGTATTTCCAGTTTTGATTTTTTTTTTTTTTTTGGTGGGGGAGGGTGTGTGTTTTGTTTCTAAACCAAATAACTAAGCTTTAAACTTATGAAACATTGATGTTTTCTGAAGAAGAGACACCTAAGCTAAAGTTACACTTAAGATTTGGTTTATTTGTATAAATTCTGCTATGTGACTTTAGTAATTAGGATAAACTCAGCTCTTACGAGTGTGAGCAACAAAAATGGCACCGTCCTGAGTGCGGTGACAAGCTCCTTACTCGTGTGACCAGATGGCATCCTGCCCTTCGGTGACGATGTCTTCTAATTACTGGCCCTGTGCAACTAATGCCGCAAAACAATGGGACAGGCCTTGTCCTGCTGTATATTTTCTAAAAGTGATTCTAACCACTGCATTAACTGTACGGTCCATATGTTCATTAAAAAACCCCAAACCAAACCCTTTTTACTTTCAGCAATCATGAGGAATCTTTACATATTTATATAATACATTGTACATTATATGCATGGCCTGTTTATGCTATTTTCAAGAAGAGAATCCTGTTTTAAACTAATAATAAACCAAAACCAATTGGGCTGCTTCAGTCTTTCTTCTTTCCGTTGGTGCTCGGAACCCTTAAATGATGGCGTCATGTTCATCAATGGTTCTATACCGAATGCCTCTTCTTGAATAATACACTTTGCATCCAATGTAAAGAAAAGATAGAACTCCCAGTGTTAATACAATGCCACCAACAAAACTGCCAGTATCGAAGCTGGATGCCTTGTTTTCCTCAGAATTAGTAGTTGCTGTGATTGTTACAGGTGAAGAAACAGATGTCACTGAACTATCATGGGCTGTGGTCACTGTGGATGCGAAGCACTTGTTATCTTGGTTGTAGACCCTGCAGTGGTAGAAGTCGTGTTTGTTGAGATCACTGGTGGTGTCGTTTTAGACGTTATTGTGGGTTTCAAGGTGGTGGTTGTGTTCTTTGAAGAAATTGGAATTGATGATTTTGCTGTGGGTTTCAAGGTGGTGGCTGTTATGTTCTTTGAGGAAACTAGAGTTGTTGCTGATGGTTTCATGGGCAAGGTGGAGGACTTATTTGTATGGCTGAGAGACACCTGTGGGGTACTCCCTGTTCGGGCAGCATTAGAGTCTTCTGGAGGCATAGACTTCTTTGTGCCTGGAGATCCGTCCAGGTCCCTGCTGTCGGCGACCATCTTCAGCAACGCTGTCACCAGCACTGCCCCCAGGGCCAGTGCAGCCAAGAAGCCTCGTGAGCCAACTCCCATTGTTCCGAGGGCAGGGCACGGAGGCCTCGTGGGTTCCCAGCCCAGGTGGCGGCTCTGCGCATGCCTCCCGTTCATTTATTAATTCTAACAGTTTTGTGGATTCTTTAGGATTTTCTATATTTAACATCATGTCATCCATGACTAGAGATAATTTTACTTCTTCAACTCCAATCTGGATATCTTTTGTTTTCCTGACAGCAATAAATTTATTAAGTATCACCCCAAAATATAAACACAAACCAGTCGAAAGAAAAAAGCCATAAAACTTCAGGCCTGGAGCTGACAATAAAGCAGAGAGACAAACAGGTCACACAGAAATGGAAATAATCTATGGCAGAAGACTGAGCCAAGTGGACTCACGCAGGGCTGGGATGCTGTAAATACAGAAGGATGAACACTCGGGAGCCCTAGGGTGACATAACTGGACCTGGTGGAGGTGAGGGTGGGGGGTGGGGGGTGTCAGTGGCTTCATGGCTCTGGGGACAGACCTCTTGGTCCTGGCCATAGCCACGTCCCACCCCTCCAGCTGCTTCACCTGGGGCCCTGGGCCTCGGATTCTTCCTCATCGTCTTCATACATCTTGCCCTCCTCCTCGGCCGTGGCGTCCTGGTACTGCTGGTACTCGGACACCAGGTCGTTCATGTTGCTCTCCGCCCCGTGAACTCCATCTCATCCATGCCCTCACCCTTCCTCGCCAGTGCAGGAAGGCCTTGTGCCGGAACATGGCCGTGAACTGCTCAGAGATGCACTTGAACAGCTCCTGGATGGCCGTGCTGTTACCAGTGAAGGTGGAGGACATCCTGAGCCCACGGGGCGGGATGTTGCACACAGCCACCTTCACGTTGTTGGGGATCCACTCCACGAAGTAGCTGCTGTTCTTGCTCTGGATGGCCAGAATCTGTTCGTCGACCTCCTTCATGGACATGCACCCTAAGAAGATGGTGGCCACGGTCAGGTAGTGGCCATGGCATAGGTCGCAGGTGGCCATCGTGTTCTTGGTGTCGAACATCTGCTGGGTGAGCTTGGGCACCATCAGTGCCCGGTACTGCTGGCTGCCCCGGGCTGTAAGCAGGGCAAAGCCGGGCATGAAGAAGTGCAGGCGGGGGAAAGGCACCATGTTCATGGCCAGCTTGCGCAGGTCGGCATTGAGCTGGATGGGGAAGCAGAGGGAGGTGGTGACGCCACTCATGGTGGCTGACACCAGGTGGTTGAGGTCCCCATAGGTGGGGGTAGCCAGCTTGAGGGTGCAGAAGCAGATGTCATACAGTGCCTCATTGTCGATGCAGTAGGTCTCGTCCATGTTCTCCACCAGCTGGTGGATGGACAGCGTAGTGTTGTAGGGCTCCACCACTGTGTCTGACACCTTGGGCGAGGGCACCATGCTGAAGGTGTTCATGATGCAGTCAGGGTACTCCTCACAGACCTTGCTGATGAGCAGTGTGCCCATGCCTGAGCCTGTGCCCCAACCCAGTGAGTGGGTCAGCTGGAAGCCCTGCAGGCAGTTGCAATTCTCACACTCTTTCCGCACCATGTCCAGGACCGAGTCCTCCAGCTCGGCACCCTCTGTGTAGTGGCCCTTGGCCCAGTTGTTGCCAGCCCCACTTTGACCAAAGATGAAGTTGTCAGGCCTGAAGAGGTGCCTGAAGGCTCCAGACTGAACAAGGTCCATGGTTCCCGGCTCCAGGTCCACCAGGATGGCCCAAGGCACATACTTGTGAGAAGAGGCTTCATTGTAGTAGACGCTGATGCGCTCCAGCTGCAGGTCCGAGTCCCCCACGTAGCTGCCACTGAGGTCTATGCCATGCTCATCACTGATGACCACCCAGAACTTGGCCCCGATCTAGTTGCCGCACTGGCCGGCCTGGATGTGCGCGATCTCCCTCATGCTCGGTGCGTGTGGTGGGCGGCTGCGGGACGCGCATGGACTGGGCGGGACTGGCTGCGGAGCCAATCTGGATATCTTTTATTTCTTTTCCTTGTCTAATTTCCCTGTATAGACCTTGAATCATCTTGTTGAATAGATGTTGTGAGAGTACATTCCTGTCTTGTTTCTGATCTCAGGGGAAAAATATTTAGCCCTTCACCATTAAGTATGTTAGTTGTGAGTTTGTTATTGATGCCTATTCCTAATTTGTCAACAGTTGTTTTCATGAAATGATTAAATTTTCTATTTCTGTATCTTCTTAGATGATAATTTGTTGGTAATTTATTCTATTAATATGGTGTAGTAAAATAACTGAATTTTGGACATTAAGCCAACCTTACATTTCTGGGATAAACTCCAATAGTTCATGGTGTGTAATTCTTGTTATGTGATGCTAGATTTTGTTGAGGAGTTTTTCATCTGTATTCATAAGGAATACTGGCTTAAAGTTTTCTTGTATTGTTTATGTCTGGGTTTAGTGCCATGGTAATACTTGCATTATAGAGTTAGTTGGGAAGTATTCTGTATTCTTGTATTTTTTGGAATAGTTTGTGAAAATTAATATTAATTTCTTATGTATTTTGTAGGGCTCACCAGTTAGCCACCTGTGCCTAAGATTTTCTTTATTGGAATTTTTATATTAATAGTTCAATCTCTTTACTTGTTATAGATCTGTACAAATTTTCTATTTCTTCTTGAGTCAATTTTACTAGTTTGTATCTTTCTAGGAATTCTTCCAGTTCATCTAGATTATCTAGTTTATTGACATAAAATTGTTTTGATGATATTTTTCTAAATTTTAATTTTTTTTTTATTGAAGTATAGTTGATTTACAATGTGTTGGTTTCTGGTATTCAGCATAGTGATTCAGTTATACATATATGTATATTCTTTTCCATATTCTTTTTCATTATAGGCTGTTACAAGATATTGAATACAGTTCCCTGTGCTACACAGTAGGACTTTGTTGTTTATCTATTTTACATGTAGTAGTTTATATCTGTTAATCCTAAACACCTAATGTATCTATTTCCTCTTCCCCTTTGGTTACCGTAAGTTTGTTTTCTATATCTGTGAGTCTGTTTCTGTTTTGTAAGTAAGTTCATTTGTATATTTTAGATTCCACATATAAATGATAAATATATGATATTTGTCTTTCTCTGTCTGACTTACTTCACTTAGTATAATCTTTAGGTCCATCTATGTTTCTGCAAATGGGATTATTTTATTCTCTTTTATGGCTGAGGAGTATTCCACTGTGTGTGTGTGTGTACGTGTAATACCAAATCTTTTTTATCCATTCTCCTGAAACTTAGACTTCTTCTGTCCTTGTCTTGGCTATTATAAATAGTGCTGCTATGAACATTGGGGTGCATATCTCTTTTCTAATTAAACTTTATGTCTTTTTTGAATATATGCCTGGGGTGGGATTCCCAGATCATATGGTAATTCTATTTTTAGTATTTTTAGGAACCTCCATACTGTTTTCCATAGTGGCTGCACCAAATTATACTCCCACCAACAGTGCAGAAGGGTTCTCTTTTCTCCATACCCTCTCCAGCATTTATTGTTTGTGGACTTAATAATGATGGCCATTTTAACTAATGTGAGGTGATACCTCATTGTAGTTTTGATGTGCATTTCTCTGATAATTAGTGATATTGCAGCTCATCTTCTTAAGTATACTATTTCTTAAACTCTAGGCATTAATATATGAAAGCAAACCAAAATCAATTAACATCATTTTTGGCTTTTAATGAATGAAAATAAACACATTCTAGGAAGTTATACATTAGAATATTTAATTAAATATTTAAATATTTAATTTAAGAAAGAAGTAAACTCTTCCTTACTCCAGTCTAAAAGTTTAACTCATTTTCTGCATCAGAAATAACATTCATTTCCTTCCAGGGACACACTCACTTTCTAGAGTGTGATCTACATTGTGGTTTCAGAATGACAAATCCTTTATGAATATATTGGAATCTGGACTATTTGACCCTATCATGAGGTGTGGAGGGGAATGGATAGAGGAATAAAAAAGCCATAATGTAAAGGAGCGTATGTCATATAATGCAGGGACACTTTTGTAGATTTTGAGTACACTATTATGTGTAATTTGGTCATAGAGTAACTCAGAACCACTTTCTGCAATAAATGTGGAAGACTCATGTGCTAAGCAGAGAAAAATTTTGGTTCTGCTTCTGGCTATACAAGGAATTGTGTTGTCTTGAATGAATCAGCTGATGGGTGCCTGTCTCAGTTCCTTTTGTGATAAAATGAAGAGGACAGACGAGATGACTTAATAAAAGTTTCTTCTAAAATTTTGCACTATATTTTAATGTGGAGAAATCACTCTTACCAAAAATGGGTAATTAAAAAGTCAGAGTTAGAGTTCTTCTGAGGAATCAGTATGAGGATAGGGGGAATAATAGAGAATTTAGAAATATTTTCCCCAAATAAGAAAGGCATTTAAATTCTGTTTTATGGAGGGTAGATTCAGAGAGTTGGTTGTAAGAAGTACTTGAAACTTCCTCTGCTCTACCCTTTCCTTCTGGGAACACTACTGCTAAACCATTCCAGTCAGGCTACTGCCTAATCACTTAGAGGACTTTTAGGAATAGAGAGTGCAAGATTTTTTTTTTAATCAAATAGTGTCTTGAAAAAAATATGACTATTGTTTTAGTTTCACCATTATGGTCTGTTACTTATATAAGCAAGAATTTTCAAATGTGTGGTTAGTGTAGTGAGAGTTTTACAAAACCAGGTGGCTTGTTTCTCTCTGTCATAGGTTTAAAGATCAGTGAAACCTTGAAAGATAGGAAAACCTATGAACAACAATCTTTCCCTGCTTGTAAAAATCAGACAGCAAATCTCCAAAAAGCAAGATAACACTAGAGGTTTATGACATTATTGGCTTTTTAGAAATATCTACCCACATTAAAACCAATCTTCTATACCTTCTTTTCTCTACATTTATAGAATTTTTATAGTGACATTTGAAGTGCAGAATGAGCTTCTGCAAGACCTTAAATCATCACAGAGCAAATGAAATATGGAACTGCACTACTTACTATGCTAATTAATGAAACAAACCATCCTATGTTAGAAACATCTTCAAAGTTAAGGACTGAAATAAAGTCTTTCTTATAATTGTTCTAGAAACTCAATTAACTGAAGCATATTATGTTCTGAGAATTCTATGCTACTGTTTTCTGCCTAGCTGTCCTCCAAAGTATTTGAGTTAAACTTGTCAGGCCATTAATGTTCTGCTATTCCTTTTCCCCTGTGTCTCACAGTCTTTTAAACTTTCCTGTCATTTGGTATCCCCTGTGTGTCTCTAAAACAGCAACTCAAGTACCCTGCCAATTTTTTAAGTACACACACTTATGAATGTCGTAAAATGAGTATCATCAAGCTCTGGTTTGAGAGCATCATTTATGTATGCCCCTCTGTGGCACTGCCACCAACAACAAAGGAACCCTTCCAAGGAGGAAAAAAAAACCCCAAAGCATGAACTTACCCAATCACACTAAGTGGCACAAAAGAGCAGACAGAGCAATTAATTTTTTGGCCCATGACAATCTGCTTATTTCTTCACACATAAAAGTTATTACTCTTTTCTAAAGCAACATTCCTACAAAGCTATTGACCATAAAATTACCCATAAAAAGCTGTTCAGAAACTAAATAATTAAAATTGTCTTTGGTCACAACTGAATTACATACGTAAAGATGATATGTTAATATTTTCCAACTTTGGATTCGCCTTAGACTTGAAAACTTAGCCTAAAATGAACTTGCTGAAAGTGATGTAATTAAACAGCACTTGCATCTTTCAACGGCGTTGTTTTATTTCTAATAATAGAATATTTTAAAAATTCAGCATTTTAATCTAATGTATGTATTAATTGTTGTATTACTGTATAACAGCCTCAAACTTTTACTTTTATTTGTTTTATTTAGATTTTCTGCTTATTTTTGCTCTACTCCAATTTTGCCCTTTGCTTACTATATTTTAATAGAAGAAGTATGCAAGGATGCTATACAGATAAATGTATAGTTGTCCAGTTAGCATTTAATCTCTTTTTAGATAAATGCAAATATTGCTGCTGATGGCATTGGACTCTTGTCTAGTAATCATTCGGGAAACTTCCTCATCTATTTTTCAAGCTGCGTCCATTACAATCAGTCACTGAAAATTGTGATCTAGAATATTCGTTCTTGATGAAAACAATAGAATTAAGCCACAGACAGGGCTTTGGAAAATTGCTTTCATATTCAAGCAGGGCTACATATACACAGACACCTTGTTGACGATTTTACTGCCTTGAGAAAATGTATTGCTACTGCCACAAGCCTGTCTTTTGGCACTTTATCACTTACAAGTGATGATAAAATTGCAACAAAGAGACTTCTTTTTAATCTTATAGGTCACTGCTTGTAGTCTGGACTCTCTACCCTTTTGTCCTCTTATTTGGGCTAGATAAGGTGGAAAATTCCCTTTAGTTGTCTCTAAATTTCATTTAAATGGTATGAAACACAGACTTTGTCTTCTGATCTTCAAGTCGTCAAATCTTTTAATATATCAACTTTGTTTCTTCATATTTTAAACTTAATTTTTAGAAAGAGTTCTGAAGGAGTTTGAAATGGTTTTTATGAAACTAAATGACTGGGTATATTTTGAAGTGTTCAAATACTTTTACAAATCATAAATATAAGAGATAATCTATTTGCCATCATATTTGCCTGACTATAAAATAATTTTGTTACTGAGTTTCTTTTCATTATTATAACCATCAGTTTTTACTAAGTCCTCAAATAAGCCTATACAGATATCCAATCTAGCAACACATAGTTGCCAAAAAAAAAAAGATATTTCTGATTAATTTTTTCTAATCATTGAATCCTTGTATAAGACAAAGTGAAGCAAATGAGGAAGAAAATTTCAAAAAATCTATTTTGAGCTAATTCATTTCTCTTGTTCTCTGATTTCTGAACTTTCTCAAAGGTTTTCCTTAGGGAATCCATCTACATATAAAGCCATCAATGTATAGAGTCATGGCTTATTTCTTCACCATAGATTGCATGTGTTATTTTAACAATCTCCCAGTAATGAAGGCTTTGTCAATGCACTCAGTCTAATAGAAGAGTATTTTATATTATATAAAGGAGAAACTTTACCCCTAAGGCAGCATTTTATTTCTACTAAAATACCAAGGATGCAATTCAGAATGTCTTTCAAGTGATTTCAAACAGTTTACAAAGGTAATTTTTGTCTGACTTAAATATGCTCTCTGGCCTGCTAGCCTTATTTTATAGATGGATAAACCAACAAAAAGTAAAGTTGGCAACTTTTTATATGTTTGTTAAGTCAGGATATAATGTTTAGAGAGCAAAAACAGTCAGAGGAGGAAGTCTTACTAAAATGCTATGAATGACAGCTTCCATTTATTGAGAATCTACTATGGCAGGCACCAGGCTGGGTGTATTACACACATTACCTCTAGCACTGCCTGCAGTCTGGGAAAGTGTGCATTATTACACTTATTTAACATGAGAAAAGTGATGCATAGGGAATTTGAGTGTTTAGCTGTGAAGGATAGAACCCAGCTTTGAGTAATGTTTTATTCACCACTAAAAATTATCTGAACAAACCAGACTGTACTTTATTGTACTAACAGGGGCTTGATAAAGAAGTAGAACTAGTAAGAACTCAAAGGGACAATGACATTGGGCTTCAGTCCTTTTCACCACACTCTCTGCAGGGCTGTCACTGGCTTTCAGTTTCTAGATTTGCAGTTTAGTTCTCTGTCTACAAGATGCATTTAGATTATCACACACAAGATCATCTTCTAAACATGTCTTCTGATAACTGAAAACACATCAGAGTTTGTTGAAGGGGCAGTACTTGATTTTTTCTCATTAGTTTTTGTCTCATCTTGAGCACAGGCACATATCTTAAGAGGTTGTCTAGGTAGGCATGTTTTCTTGCATTGTGGATATGGTTATATACACTTGCATTTGTAGAATGACACCCACTCTTTGCCTCTTATCATGGGCTGCTCTGTGCAAACATCTTTGTTAAATGGTTTATAGACTAGAATATAAATAAATGGCATACGACTCAACAGTTACTCCCTCTTTTTCCTCCTAACATCACTGTGAAGTTTTGCCTGATAAATCAGAAAAGAGAAGACTACTTTCTACTGCCCCAACCCTATCTAAAAATGCAACTCTCACAAGTATACTTAGAGATAAAGACAAGCAGATCCACTCTTAGCCTCTGAGTGTGCTTTTAAAATACAATTGTTCTTGTAAAGTCTGTCTAAGGTGATAAGGAAAAACCATGTTGTGTTATTTTTAAAGAATTTTAAAAAATTGAGGTCTAATTTACATATAACATATTAGTTTCAGATATAAAACATTCAGGTGTAAAACTAAATCATTATTCAAGGTTTGTAAACATTGCAAAATGATCCCCATAATGAGTCTAGTTAACATCACCTTACGTAGTTACAAGTTTTTTCTTTCTTGTGATGAGAACATTTAAGATCTACTGTTGGCAACTTTCAAATATGTAGACCAGAATTATTAACTATAGTCACCGTGGCATACATTACATCTTCATGACGTTTATTTTTACTGGAGTTTGTCCCCTTTGACCCCCTCAACCCCTTTCTCCCAGTGCCCCCATCCTCCTGCCTCTGGTAATCACAATCTGTGTATCTAAACCATGACTCTTTTTTTTCTATGTACTTTTCAAAGCAACTTTATTGAGTTATAACTGACACTCAATAAACTGCACATATTAAAATCTGATGAATTTAACATATACATATAATCACCAAACCATCACCACAGTTATAATAACAAACACGTTCAAGAACTAAAGTTTTTTTTTTTTAACATTTTTTATTGTTATACTCATTTTACAATGTTGTGTCAAATTCCAGTGTAGAGCACGATTTTTCAGTTATACATGAACATACATATATTCATTGTCACATTTTTTTCACTGTGAGCTACCACAAGAATATATATTCTTGTATATATTTCCCTGTGCTATACAGTATAATCCTGTTTATCTATTCTGCATATGCCTGTCAGTATCTACAAATTTCGAACTCCCAGTCTGTCCTTTCCTACCCACCTCCCCCCGGCAACCACAAGTTTGTATTCTATGTGTATCAGTCTGTTTCTCTTTTGTATTTATGTTTTTTATTTTTTTAGATTCTATACATAAGTGATCTCATGTGGTATTTTTCTTTCTCTTTCTGGTTTACTTCACTTAGAATGACATTCTGCAGGGACATCCATGTTGCTGCAAATGGTGTTATGTTGTCATTTTTTATTGCTGAACAGTATTCTATTGTATAAATATACCACTGCTTCTTTATCCAGTTATCTGTTGATGGACATTTATGCTGTTTCCATGTCTTGGCTATTGTAAATAGTACTGCTATGAGCATTGGGGTGCAGGTGTCATTTTGAAGTAGGGTTCCTTCTGGATATATGCCCAGGAGCAGGATTACTGGGTCATATGGTAAGTCTATTCCTAGTCTTTTGAGGAATCTCCATAGTGTTTTCCACAGTGGCTGCATCAAACTGCATTCCCATCAGCAGTGTAGGAGGATTCCCGTTTCTCCACAGCCTCTCCAGCATCTGTCATTTGTGGATTTTTGAATGATGGCCATTCTGGCTGGTGTGAGGTGATACCTCATTGTAGTTTTGATTTGCATTTCTCTGATAGTGATATTGAGCATCTTTTTCATGTGCTTATTGACCATTTGTAATTCTTCCTTGGAGAATTGCTTGTTTAGGTCTCCTGCCCATTTTTGGATTGGGTTGTTTGTTTTTTTCTTATCAAGTTGTATGAGCTGCTTATATATTCTGGAGATCAAGCCTTTGTCAGTTTCATCATTTGCAAAACTTTTCTCCCATTCTGTAGGTTGTCGTTTTGTTTTACTTATGGTTTCCTTTGCTGTGCAGAAGCTTGTAAGTTTCATTAGGTCCCATTTCTTTATTCTTGCTTTTATTTCTATTGCTTGGGTAGAATGCCCTAGGAAAACATTTTTGAGATGTATGTGAGATAATGTTTTGCCTATATTTTCTTCTAGGAGGTTTATTGTATTTTGTCTTATGTTTAAGTCTTTGATTCATTTTGAGTTTATTTTTATGTATGGTGTAAGGGAGTGTTCTAGCTTCACTGATTTACATACTGCTAGCAAAAAAGAGAATTACAGAATATTACTAATGAACATAGATGCAAAAATCCTTACCAAAATTTTAGCAAATAGAATCCAACAGAACATAAAAAAGATTATACATCCTGATCAAGTGGGGTTCATCCCAGGGACACAAGGGTGTTTCAACTTTCACAAATCAATCAATGTAATACATCACATCAACAAGAGAAAGGACAAAAACCACATGATTATCTCAATAGATGCAGAAAAAGCATTTGATAAAATTCAACCCCATTTAGGATTAAAAAGTCTCACCAAAGTGGGTATAGAGGGAACATATCTCAACATAATAAAAGTTATATATGACAAACCTACAGCCAGCATAGTACTCATGGTGAAAAACTCAAAAGCTTCCCACTAAAACATGGGACAAGACAATGCTGCCCACTATCACCACTCCTATTCAACATAGTCTTGGAAGTCCTAGCCACAGCAATCAGGCAAGAGAGAAAATGAAAGGGATCCAAGTTGGAAAAGAAGAGGTAAAAGTGTCACTATATGCCGATGACATGATACTATATATAGAAAACCCTAAAAGGTCCACACGAAAACTACTAGAAGTAATCCAAGAATTCAGCACGGTAGCAGGTTACAAGATTAATGTTCAAAAATCAGCTGCATTTCTTTACACTAATGATGAATCAACAGGAAAAGAAAGTAAAGAAACAATCCCCTTTAGAATAGCACCTAAAGTAATAAAATACCTAAGAGTAAATCTAACCAAGGAGGTGAAAGTCTTATACACGGAAAACTATAAACCATTGATGAAGGAAATTAAAGAAGACTTAAAAAAATGGAAAGATATCCCATGTTCCTGGATTGGAAGAATCAATATTGTTAAAATGGTCATTCTGCCCAAGGCAATCTACAGATTTAATGCAATCCCTATCAAATTACCCACGACATATTTCACAGAACTAGAACAAATCATAATAAAATTTATATGGAACCACAAAAGACCTAGAATTGCCAAAGCATTATTGAAGAAAAAGAATGGGAGGCTGGAGGAACAACTCTCCCAGACTTCAGACAATACTATAGAGCTACAGTAATCAAAACAGCATAGCATTAGTACAAAAAGAGCCATATTGACCAATGGAATAGAATAGAAAGCCCAGAAATGAACCCACAAACTTTTGGTCAACTAATCTTCTATAAAGGAGGCAAGAATATACAATGGAATAAAGACAGTCTCTTTAGCAAATGGTATTGGGAAAACTAAACCATGACTCTTTAATATAACTTTGTGCAGGGCATAGAACTGAACTCTGAATTTAATATCACTGAAAGACATTAGTCAATATTTATGCCAGGAGATCGCTAGAACCCCCACCTCTCGTGGTTTCTGTTTGTAGACATAGGTTTTAAGCTCACAGCTTTATTCTAGACAGAGTGCCTGCAATGCTACCTCAGAATTTTACCTCCTCCAAAGCTGCTTTAAAATCACAAAATTACTTATAAATTCTGAATAACTTTGTTTCTACTGTGAATCAAAATCTTAATTTTGTTTCTGGCAGCTTTTTAAAAGTTTTCTCTGTAATTATAAAAAATGTCTGTATGTGTGACCAGAAATTGTTTAATAGTGAGTGTTTAAAGATTTTAACATAGGAGTAATCAGGCCATTTGTAAAAATATCACAGCCTGTGACTTACTAGAGAAAGCTTTTGCTTCATGTAAATGTTGAAATACTCTTAGAATTTCATTAAGAAAATGAATACTTCCTGAAGGAAATACAGCAAAAACTTTTAAATCAGGATTTTCTTGCTGAAACTTTGCTTGAAGACAAATTATCATTATGTTGGGAGAGACAAGAGAAAGCTGGTGCTCAGAGGCCTCAGCTGGTGGCATAGTTTCATAATTTTACCAGAATCTAAGGTTCATCTCTTTAGACTTGCAGGTCTAAAAATTGGATTTCATTAGTAAGATCAAAGAAGATTTGATTCACAGTGGGTTTATATTATACAAGGCTTACACAAATCAGAAAGTCAATTTATTAATTTGAATGTGGGAGTTCCATTGATGGGGTATATATATCTCTTAATGACATCACCACTTTTCCCAATATAAATGTTCCTGGGAAGCTAAGCAGAAAATTCCTTGGTGATCAAAGATTACTGAAAACCTCCAGTAATGTTTCCTGGTGAGAGTTTATGGAGACATGCTTTCTACATCGAGGATACTATCTATCTCATACAGGAATACTTGCACACCTCAGACTCTCACCTCTACCATGGTAGACAGAAGGGCCATTTATGGCATGGTAAGTGGCAGCAGAGTGCTACTACTATTATTGTTATTTTTGTTGTTGTTGTTGTTGGTGGTGGTGGTGGTGATGGTGGTGATGGGTTTCTGAATGTATGCTCTAATTGTTTTCTTTCTCATCTCTATGCTCAGGCTGTAGGATTCTGGTTCTTCCTGTTGTCAAATTGTTGCCTTCAGCATTTCCAACTTTTAATTTATTGTTTCTAATTTGCTAAAGATATGGAAAACAAATATACAAAGCAGTTAAAATCATGCCTAAAGTTAGTGCTAGGTGCTGAGAGTAAAGGCTTAAAGAGTTCTTCCAAGAGCAGAGAGCTCTTAAAATTTGGTCTATATGTTATCTGTCTTGGTTATTTAAGTATACATATTACTTTCTGATTGCTGCTGTTTTCTAGATAACTGAAGTTATTGGATGAATGATGTCTGTGTCTCTGAGGTGTTGCTGCATTGTTATTATACAAGGTCTGTTCTGATTCAACGGCCTCAGTAGGATCTGTCAGGTTAAGCTATGTAATAAGTGGGTCTCTATTAAAAGAAAGGGGACATTACATTTTCTTTAGGAATGTCACACAAAAGGGAATGGTTCTAATAGTCCTGTAACTTGGTTCAGACCTGAGACTACAGTCATTTTAACTTCAAGTTATAGCTTTCACCTAGAGAAGAAATATACTACCCATTTTGAAGTATCTTAAAATACTGAAAAATGTCCATCAGTCAGGATCCTAAAAATATTTATGATTTCTATCCTTTGGAAACCTTTGCCATAATTGTGTGCTACTATTTTAAATACAGTAGTTTTAGTAGTCAAGTTGCTATTGGCTCCCCCCAGCCCCACCTGAGGTCAACGCTAAGCTTTTATACTTCCTCATAAAACTTTATCATATAATCAGCATAAGGTCAGGAGAAGTTGAATCTAGTAATGAAATAGTTCTGAGGAGATGACTTATTTTATCCCAATTCCTGTATTTTATAGATCTTTCATATTCATAGGATGATTCAGAAAGTTTTCTGTTGAACAACATTGAAGACATCTATGGAATATTTCTTTCCTACCTCTTGTGATAAGAACATAATTCATTTTCATTTTTCCAATAAGAGGTATTTTTTAAAATCAGAATATAATTTCTAACAAATTCCTTTGGTGATAATATATCTATTTAGTCATGTCAGTGATTCGTAAATAAATGATTTTATCTTATTCCTTAAGTCATCTGAGAAGTTTGCTCTTCTTTTAAATTAAATTTACTTTTAAAGTATATTCTATGATGTAATTCTTGAACAGATCTTCTGGGTCAATTCAATGTTTTGTTTTCTAGAGGTAAGTGTGAACAATGTAATGTAAGTAATGTGTTTCAGAGAAATCCTATAAATTATGGTCAAAACAGGATTTCATTTAACCTTGAAACTACTTTTGACTGTATCATTTAAAGTATCCTAGAAATATCATCCCTGCTTTGCTCCAAACCACCATCATACTGTAAAGCCATTTGCATTTATCTTTAGAAATTTCTTAGCATCGCACAAAATAATTAAGAATATTAAGTTTTCAATTAAAAATTAATGCATAAGTTTGTTTATATTCTATGTCTATGAGTCTGTTTCTGTTCTTTTTTTTTTTTTTTTTTTTAGATTCCACATATGAGCGATCTCTGTATAGCACAGGGAAATATACACAAGATCTTATGGTAGCTCACAGTGAAAAAAAATGTGACAGTGAATATATATATGTTCATGTATAACTGAAAAATTGTGCTCCACACTGGAATTTGACACAACATTGTAAAATGACTGTAACTCAATTAAAAAATGTTTAAAAAATTAATGCATAAATCCATTTACATATCTTAATCATATGCTAATTTTTCTTATAAAAATAAATGCAAACACTTGTAAAAAAATACATGTGGCATTAAAATACACCAAGCCAAGACTTTAAAACCCCAAGGCTCTTTAAATCCCACAATGTCTCAGTGTTTGATGGATATATTGATAGTAGAAGAAGTCTTAGTTTGAAACTTTTTTGCATTACTAGAGGATGATTTATTTGCTTTTTCACCAAGGAAAGAAACATTAGACTTGCACTTGAATGTTATCTAATGTGAGCAAATGTGAGCATTTGAAGTTTTTGCTTTGAAGCTGAAAAACAAGTACACTTGAATGCTAGAGGCTAAGGAATGAGAAAAAAAAAAAAACTAGAGAAATGACTTGGAGAAATGTAATATGATCTGTATCTTAGTGCATGTGGCATTGCTTAGGGATATCTATTCTCCTTATCTGTCTTTCTAATCTAGTGTTCCCTTTTTCCCTTTAATAATACTAAATCTTGATTTTTTTTTCCTCATGTGTTTCTTTTATTATTCTTTACTGTTTATAGAGATATAGATCAGAGCATCCAAGGATCCAATTTAAAAAAAAAACAAGCAAGCAAAAATGCTGGAAGATAAAGACAGCTATGGGTGTTAGGACCCCAAAGCTCATAATCAGATTTCATTTGCTCTGACTATTGAGATGGTGCACAGGATGGAAATGGAGTGCTCATCTACTTATATGCTGCTGTTTCAACAAAGTTCTTGAAAACCTTTCTGTCCAAAAATACCATAATTACACTTAAAAGGCAAAGAGAAAACCATGAATACTATTCGCAATATTTACAACAGGAAAAGCCTTTTTAGTAACTAAACATCAAATAGTGAAAACAATAAAACAATGGTAACAACATGAACTGCCCCTGATAGAAAATACTTGTAACAGCTCTGTGTTGAAATAGTGAAAGATTGATACCAACAGAAAAGCCTCAAGATAGGGGAGTGTTCAATGATTAATGGAAGAGTGATATACTGGGATATTATGCAAACATTCAAATAAGGATTTAGAAATATATCCACTATTTTATAATCATATTATGATCAACAGGTTTTGACCATGAAAATATTCCCATTCCAACCTAAATCAAATGCATCTGCTAAGAGCAAAAGAGCATTGAGTCAGAAATGAAAACCCCTGCATCTCTGAGAAGACTTCAGGCTAAGAAAGACCATTAAAAGTAAGCTAATTACCACCTATTACATGTCATCTAAATTTGGGAAGATTGCACTTCCCTGACTCCTTAGAGTTAGGATTTGTTAAGTGACTTATTTGAGCCAATCATGTAGGAACAGAAGTGATGTCACTTTTAGGAAAAAGCTCTCTGACCCAGTGTGATATTGCTATACCTTGTTCTTTCCCTCTACTCTGGTGATATTCCACAAAGTGACTGCTCCATTTGCCTCAAGAAGTCTGAAATGAAAGCAGAACAGTGCAAGCCCACAGCTGATCCAAGGTGTATATATATGAGAAGGAAATATTTGTGATTTTAAGTCACTGCAATTTGGGGGCTGCATGTTACTGCTGCAGAACCCAGCCTATGCTGGCTCATACAATCTGCTTCTAAAGCAATAAACTTAGTGTCTACCAGGATATACCCATCTAGTCTTTAACCTGGCTCTACTGCTAAATAGCTAGTATCTTGGGCAAATTTTCTAAACAGAATTATAATTTTCAGATTCCTTATTTATATAAAATAAAGATATTAATAATACTTCACAGGGCTATTATAATGTGTAAATGAAACAATGGTTAGCATATTACTGGGCATGTAGTAAACTAACATTAGACATTAGATATTACTATTACTATCATAATGAGGACTATGAAGGAACATGCCCCACTTCTGATAGAAAGGAGTTGGTGGAAGCATATGGGGTGGGGAGGGGCATAATCTATTAGATGTCTGAAGCTAAACCTTAAGGCACAACTATTTGTTTCCATGATAAGATCAGACTCCATTCATCACTTTCTCTTAGAACAAGTAACTAGAGAGGGCCTAGCACTAGCCAAGTCGCTATCCAAAAAGACAAAGAGCTTATCTTCAATCTAGGTCAACCCAAAGTAGAGAATCTGGACAGTATTTTAGCTTGGCAGCATTGAAGGAAATTAGGAAACAAAAATGAGTGCTACCATTCTCCTTTACCTTCATCTTTGTCCAATAACCAGTAAATAGGGTTATTTCCCTTTTTAAAATCAATATATTGCTAGAAGTGTTCACATCCTTTTTCCTATGTGAGTGGCTTGGAGGACAATTGTACAAGGCACCTTCTCTGAAGTCTAGCTTGCTCAGATAAGACTTCTGGATCAGCACTAACACCATGCCACGGATTGTTCCCAATGTATCATTGATCCTCATTATTTGCAGATTCTTCATTTGTGAATTCACCTGCTCACTAAAATTTATTTGTAATCCCCAAATCATATGTAATGCTTTTGCAGCCATCCATGGTTAATTGCAGGGTGGTTACAAAGTTAAGTTGTCTGATGTGCTTACTGCCAGCTGAGGTTGAACGTGGCTTCTTGTTTCAGCCCTCATACTGTCAAAAAATGTCCTTTTCATGGTCTGTTTAGTGCTATATTTTTTGCATTTTTGCTTTTTGGTGACAACTTTGCTGTTGAAAATGGCCTCCAAATGTAGTGCTAAAGTGCTATCTAGTGTTTCAAAGCATGAAAACACTGTAGTACGCTTACAGAAAAGGTGTGGTATGCTTACAGATAAGCTTCACTGAGGCATGAGTTACGGTGCTTTTGGCTATGAGCTAAAAGATAATTAATTAAAAATATCCACTAAAATACAGAATACAAATGAAAAATACATAAATACTTATAAACCAAGGTTATATACTGATGGGTTGATGAAAATGCCATGATCAGAGGCTCACAGGAACCTAACCTGCATTTCCACTAAGATCAGTGGTTCAGTAATCATTAGTTTAGTATTTGCAGGGACTTTACAGGAAGACTGACTACCGCCAAAAATAAGAATTGACTGTAGCTTCTTTCAAGGTCCTGTTAAATTACTTGCTAAGGCACATAAAAAGGTGAAAACGGCAATACAAAGTGGAATTAAGGCTAACAAGTAACTATTTTCTAGGGACTGGTAGGAATTTCCATGAACTACATACAGGGTGGAGAGAACTAGATTTGAGTCTTCACTGAACATAGGTCAAATCTTTTCATGCCCAGTCAATATTCTTACTCTGCCCATTAACATAGGGAGCTCCAAGAGCTGGTTGAGTGAGGATGATTGGAAGGATGCTTGATGGAGTAGCAAGTTGTAGGTAATGTATTTATGCTTTTCAGGTTCCTTAAGTATTTGGTCCCATAAATATCACTTCCATTAAAATGGAAATGTTGCTGAGTACACTCAGACCTGAGCTTGGTAGATGGTGAGAGCTCACACTTTCTGTACAACTCAATTTGCATAGACACCAGGTATCTCTCAGGCAGCAATTGAGTTTCTAACAGAACTCAGTCACAAGCATTAGCTGCTCCTCCAAAAGATGGTAGTTACACAGTGAAGAGGTCTTGTTTTTCTCTCAAATTCAGTAGCTCCCATTGTAATTGGGGCTTACTATAGCACACCACTGCACCTGGTATGGTACTTAGAGATCAAATGTTCTAAGGTATTCTGAGTCATGGGACTGAGCAGCAGACCAGCTAATAGCATAGCCTGGATTGCCTAGAAAGCATTCCCTTTTGAAGAGCCAAATGGATCAAAGAGGGTCTCCCAGGAAAGATGTTTTACCTTCAAAATCCAAAGTTCCCCAGCACATGGTGAGTAAGGAGTTCAAGATGGCCACATGGCTCTTTTCCTTGGAGGTAAATTGCTACATGCTCCACTGGATCTCCAGCAAGTTTACTCAGGTTGTAGCTTCCAATCCTATGTATGTTACAGGTAGACATTCAGCATGCTTGTCATTTCTCCAGAGGTAACTGGTACAATGACATACATTTAGTGGAACAGGATGATATCCAGTGAGAGCATGAGGTGGACACTGGCAGGGGTAAGGCGCACCACAGAGTCTTTTTGCGTTTGGAGTGGTCACTTCCAGTCCACTAGCACCAAAACACTTACCAGCTAACACATGGTAAGACCGTTTCCATCCTGCTCCTCAGTTGTTTACTTCACTCACAACAAGGAACTCAAAGTATCCACATTTCCCTTGTTATCTGATATGTCTGTACATCCTCTAATCTGACCCCACCTCTGTCCATTCCCAACATTCAAAACCCTTTCACCGTGCCCTCTGGAATTCACAGTCTATTGCCAGCAAAATGCTATACATCCTCAAACTCCTTTCTGAATGTTTCCTTTATGGTGTCACTTTAAATGAAACGTGGCTGTTCTCCACGATGCTGTTTCTCCACCATCCTCAGAAGGTGGGTGTTTTCTCTCTTACCTTCCTTGCACCACTGGGCCTCCTTGCTCTTCTCAAATCATTCTCCTTCCATACCCCATAATTACTCATTCGCATCATTTTTGAACTCATGCCATAATCTAAGTTCATACCACACAGCAAACCTTTCTTGCTTTAGCCATTTATAGAATTCTAGGATTCTCCTCTCATTTCTCTAAGATTTTAGCCTATGGATCCTTGTTACTGTTTCTAATACTACTCCTATAATGATTCATAGTGAGTTTTATATATAAATAGATGGTCATTTGAATACCCTGACCCCTCAGTTTCTGATCTCCTTTATGTGCATGACTTTGTTGTCCCCAACAGGCCTCATAGACATGCCCTAGACTTTATAGTTACCAATAACTTCACAGCCTTTGCAATCTCAGTTTCTAGGGTCACTGTTGGACCACCTTTCATTTTGCAGTCATATTCTTCAGTTCCCTATGTCCAACCATCCTTTGGCCCCTTTGGGTCCTACAACTCATTGGCCTTACTAACTCTTCAATGTCTCTCAACCCTTTTCTTTCTTACCCAGCTTAGATTCCATCCATGGTCCATCATTATAACTCCATTGCTTACACCCTCAGCTACCATGTTCCTCCCACCACCTCATCCCAATGCCCTTAATAGTAAAGCCTCAACTCTTGTTAAATTCATACTTGGCCCATTCAAGGCCTATACCTGTGCTGCTGAACGCTGTCTGGAGAAGAGCACCCAGCCATGTTAATGGGACCACTGACCTCAAATGATGCCTGGAAATGCTATGTCCATTTGTGTGCTCTTTTGCTCTCTCTTTCACTCTCCTGATCATTTTACACTTAATCATCTCTTCTCAAACCTACAGCACCCCCTTGGCAATCCTCACTTTTTCAGCTGATCTTGCTTCCACAAGCTCCCATCCTGCCTTACCACCTATTTCCATGAATTAACTGCATTCCTACCTAAAGCCAACATCTCTACTTGTTTCTGGATCCTATTCCCTTTTGTCTACTCAAAGACATCACAACAATGACCTCCTCTCTCTCCCTTAAAAAAAAAAAAAAAAAGAGAGAAGCTTCCTGTGCTTCCATATGCCTCATGGCAAATGCCCATTTTTCTGTTTCCCTTTGCCACAAAACTCCAAGGAAGAGTTGAATCTCCTTGCTGTCTTCACTTTCTGTCTTCTTATGTCTTTGGATATTGGTTGGAAAATCCTCCAAGAATAGAATTCAATTACAGGAAAAGGGAAAATAGATGAGGGAAAAAGGAGACAAACAGACAAAGCACCTGCAAGTCACACTTTCACCAGGTCCCTGTCTCTTTAAATACATCTTAACAAATAACCAGCTTCCTCCCTTGCCCACATCTTCCTTTTCTCATTTCTTACCATTGAGAGAATCCTTACGTCAGCGCCTGAGTCAGAGCTTTAAGGCTACTGACCTAAACCTTTCTCCTGGACAAAACCAGAAGTAGACTCCTCAAGCGGACAATAAATCCCACGTAACATATTTCTCTAAGCTTCTGTGTCCTTTTGGTCATGCAGAAAATTATAAAATCATACAAATTCAGCTTGGGGAAGAACAACTATTTACCCTACAAAATTAATCAAGCATAGGACAGGAATGAAAGTACACATTGTTCTCCAATTTATTTTTGAGATTTTTGGATTGAACGGCTAGCTTCAAAGGACTATCAGAAGTAAATGGGTAGTTCAGCAGATTGTGTTTTAAAATTAAAATTGGCTAACAAATATTTTGCCAAGGCTATCTTTGGGTGTTTAAATACTTTCAATGTTTAAGTTGCATAGATTGTGCTGGTGGATGCATTCTCTACACAGCATGCATTTTTATGTGCATTTCAGTTACAGCTAGATATCTAAGTAAATGTCTAAGTTTCCTGAATTGAAAACACTTCTACATTATTTCTAAAATTCTACAGGCTTAACCTAATATGGTTTGCAAATTACTTTTGTAAATGAATTATGTATCATCTCTATAAAACTTTTTGAGTAACAGATTCTCTTTACAAGGTCCCTTAAGATGACCCTTAAGCCATCCTTGAATACTTATTTTTAGCCTATCTAATCTTGAATGATGAAACATTTGAAAACATCTAATCACAACTTTCAGAAAAGTTCCTGAGATGAATTTGCAAAGTCATATATTTTCCTTTCCTTGACCCCCTGAAAGTTCAGTTTGCGTGTCCTGGTTTTTCTTTTGAAGAGAAGAGAACCAATTAGTCACATGCTAATCAGAACTTTTCGTTGGAATATGTAATGAATCATTTTTTGAATCAATTATTAATTTTTACCAAAGAGCCAACTCTGACACAAATTGCAATGGATCATTTAGGAAGAGATAATAAGAAGCAGGCTCTATCAGAAATGAAAGAAGATCCATATATTTTCCAGAAGCTGCCTGCTTCAAGAGGCCCTTATCTTATTGATTCTCATTCTTCCATGTCCAAATTTCTGGGCTCACATCCCAGAGTTTCTGACCCATCACAGAAGAGACAGTTATCACCAGTAAGTGTTCCAAAATATCGTCGGATTTTTAAGCTTCAACCTCTGCTCTAGACAACTATGACAAGGAAACTAAATTAGCTATCCACCCTAAGCCTATGACCACTGTGGAGTAAGAGTGCTAGTCATAGTCATTCACTCATTCATTCCTCTATTTACTCAGAATGTTGACTGTACCAAGTTAGACTGTTAGACTGTACCAAGCACTAAATGTTAGACTGCATGTTAACATGTTAGACTGTACCAAGCACTAAAGACAAATGTGTGATTGAGACATAGCTGGCACCTTCAAGAAGCTTTTACTTAGTGGAGGAAACACAAGTAAATAAATAATGCAATACATCCTGCTAAGAGGTTATTGTAACTCTGGATCTGCCTGTCTTGCCAGAGTCCTGCCAGAATCATCTTGGAGAGGGTATTTGCCTTTTTTTTTTTTTTTTTTTCAAATCAACCCAGCATCTGAAATCCTTCTGTTATGAGTCTTGGTAGGAAGAAAAGCCCGTCTCCTACTGTTAAACATGCTGGATCTTTCCTTTCCCTTGCAGATTCTCTTGCAGATAAGTCGTGGATACAGGGTTTAGGTTCTTCCAAAGGAACACCTCTGCCATTTATTTTGAGATGGGAGCCTTGTGGGGGCAGTGGTTGGCAGTGATGCTGGTGGCAGCATAGACTGAACAGGGCTGGGGCATTGGGAGTGTAGCAGCAACGCCCTCACCAGACCTGTCAGTGGTTTTCCTAGCTGTATAGTCTCACACTTCTTCAGTCCTCTGAGCCATTCTGTGGGTCACCTATTACCCGTCAAAGACATTTCTTTTCTGCTTACATCAGGCAGACACCCAAATTTTAAGTGCACTGGAAGCCAAACTTTTTGTTTGTTTTTGGAGGGTTCCTTATTTTGTTTTGGAAGGTAATAACCTAGATACCAAATCAACAGATGTTTACATTGTGACATTATTTAGAACTTGAGTTAATTCGGGTTAGTTCAGGTGTACACTGGGTTCCTCCCTTACCTTACAACATTAACTCCGGCCATCATGAAATTTTGAAATTTTAAAGCCATGTTTATCAGAAATGTCCAAAGGCTTTTAAACTAATGTCCTTATTGATACAAAATTTAATGATTTCCAAAATATTGATTGTTTACTATTGGTTTCAGACATTTTCTTGAAAGACTACTTTGACATATTTTACTATTAACCTAGTTCATTATTTTGTCCTTTTTTATTTTCTTTTTTGATGTTTAAAAATTTTTTTTGCTTTGATTTATGATATTTTAAAAGTATACTTTCACCAACTGATTTGTCATTTTGTATAATGTTTTAAAAGTCACGTTGGAAGAGAATGTTGGGTAGAACATAGCACAGGTGATGAAGACCCATTTAAAATTATTTTAAATAAAAATTAAGGTTGTTCTAAAGGAATGAGATCTCAGAGAAATATTAAAAATGAATTTGTCAATAAATTATGTCTAAAACTCCAAATGACTAATTTGGGCAGTTATGAGTTGAATTATGGTTCTGATTACTGCTCTACTAATATTAATATTGGTGCTTAATTTTGCTTCTTAAGGAGGAATTAACATACAGCAAAAATTTTAGTGTACTTAAATATGAGAATTATTTTTTGCAGGGGGAGATACTAGCCCACTGTCTGAAAATAGTGGGGTTTTTTTAACCTTTCTTCTTGATAAAGTCTCTGAAAGAAATACTAACAAAAAGTCACCAACTTTTTCTGTCCTTCAAACTATTTTATTATTTCTTGAGTGTTTTCTTTTACTAGTGGTTCATGAAATTTGTGTTTTATATAATTATAAGACTAAGAGAGGGTGCATTAAAACTACTTATAGAAGCAGTCCACGGTAGATTACATACTGTTTCATGCAATGTCTCTAGAATTCCTTCAAAATACTGTGTTTTAAAGTCAGGTGAAGAAATTCAATTGCCAGTGTGGTTATACCATTAACTTTATATTTTATTTGTATGTACAGGATAATTCCTTTCAGGTTATTTTTTGTATTTAGGAATTATTTTTCTTGCCTTTTGATTTTATTTTTTAGTTTGCATAAAGCATGTACAGATTCCGAAGCCAAAATAATAAATTATTTTCATGAAGTGTCAATTCAATCTGTGTCCCCTCCATCTGCTCTTTCTTCCAATGTAGCTCAGTGCTTTTATTAGTTTTTGCCAGTGATTGTTAAAAAAATAAGTGAAACATAACTATAAATAAATATATTGATATTTTTCTAATTTCCTAACTATTAATGCTATTCTACACCTTGCTTTCTTAATTAATAATAAATTTTAAAGACTGCCCCATATCAATATTGATCATTATTCTTTCTTTTTTTATAGCTATAGAATATTCTTATTTGTGAATGTCCCATAGTTTATTCAACAAGTCCTCTTTCTCTGAACATCTGGGTTATTTCCAAGTCTTCTGCTATTATAAATAAGACCACAATAAATAATCTCATATATATGCCATTCTGCATTTTTGCCTGTGTACGTTTGGGATATATTTCTTAAAATCAGATTGCTAGGTCAAAGAATAAATGTGTAAATAACTGTGCTGTAACTTCTTATTTTTCAATATTATCTTCTAGTTCTTGTCCAGATGTATGTAAATTTTGCATACCTTCACTCAAATTTATGAGGATTTTGGTATTTTGTATTTGCATTTAATATAATAAATGTTTATGTTTCTGTGCCTCTTCATAATGAATTCTTATCATTCTATAACGGTTTGTCATTGGAGAATAGATTAAAATCACATTTATTTTTATTTCTTTCCTTCCTGAGTAACTACTTAGTGGATATTTGTTAAGCTGAAGTGAATCAATATCCTTTGTATCTGGTGTAGAGCACCTGAGAAAGTGTGTTTGTGTGAGTGTAGATACACAATCATCAAAATTTCAGTGTATCTCTTAAAACACATAACGGCCTACACATTTCCAATTTTTTTGATTTTCTCATGTAAAATTTTGAAAACAACTAGATTCCAGATTAGATTAGCTTACCTTGTATTATGTCCATTAGCTGGTGAAGAGGCAGACATGGTCCATGCCATATATTTCTTTGTAGTTTGAACAAATAGACTGACCATGACTAGGAATTCACTCATGAAATTTGAAATCACCTAAAGTCACTTCCCTTCACTTATTTTCCAGTATTTACATCTCACCTTGCCAAGTGGATGTGCTGATGATCAGGAGACTGATACCTTTGACCCACTGCCACTAGCATTTGAAAGTCCAGGACCCCTTCTTGTGAAGGTGAGCCCTTCTAACCACATTTCTGCCTGGACTCCTTTCTGCCCTCCCAGTGTATCACAGAAATTGTTTTAAATATTAAAAAGCAAATTGCTGAAATGTGTACATTGAGTTGGTGTGGCATCAGAATCTCTGTGCAATTTATAAGGTGAATTTTGCTAAATTCTCAGTGTCAGTTTTGTATTTCATATAGCAAAAGTCCCAAAATTAAAAAAAAAAGAATTATGAATCTTTTCCTTCTGTTGATGGTTTTCTTTGTTGTGTAAAAATTTTTTAGTTTAATTACATCCAATTTCATTTATTTTAGATTTTGTTTCCTTTACCTTAGGAGACATGTCCAAAGAAATACTGCTACAATTTACATCAAAGAGTTTATGCCTGTTTTCTTTTAGGAGTGTTATTGCTTCTAGTCTTACATTTAGGTCTTTAAATCATTTTGATTTTATTTTTGTATATGGCATGACAAAATGTTCTAATTTTATTCTTTTATATGTAGCTGTCCACTTTCCCCAGCACTATTTATTGAAGAGATAGTTTTTTTCTCTATTGCAAAATTTTGCCTTCTTTGTCATAGATTAAATAATCTTAGGTGTATGGGTTTATTTTTGGGCTCCCTATTCTGTTCCACTGATCTATGTGTCTGCTTTTGTGCCACTATCATACTGTTTGGATTACTGTAGCTTTGAGTATAGTCTGAAGTCAGCGAGTATGATACCCCCATTTTTCTTTCCTCAAGATTGCTTTGGCTATCCAAGGTCTTTGGTGGGTCTATATAAATTTTAGAGTTATTTGTTCTAAAGACAACTTACTGAAGGGGAGAAAATATTTGCAAATAATATGACTGATAAAGAATTAATATCCAAAATATATAAATCACTCATACAACTCAATATAAAAAAGTAATTAAAAATGAGCAGAAAACTTGAATAGCCTTTATTTCTAAAGAAGACATGCAGATGGCCAACAGGCACATGAAAAGATGCTCAACATCATTAACCATCAGGACAACGCAAATCAAAACCACAATGAGGTATCACCTCACACCTGGCAGAATGCCTATCATCAAAAAGAACAAATGTTGGGGAGGATGTGGAGAATGGAGAACTCTCATACACTGTTGGAAGTAATGTAAATTGGTGCAGCCATAATGGAAAACAGTATGGAGGTTCCTCAAAAAACTAAAAATGGAACTACCACATGATCCAGCAATTTTACTCCTGGGTTTTTATCCAAAGAAAACACTAATTTAAAAAGACATATGCACCCTAATGTTCATACCAGCATCATTTACAATTGCCAAGATACAGAAGCAATGTTAAGTGTCCATCAACTGATGAAAGAAAAAGAAGATAAAAAAGATGTGGGGTATATATATAATAAAAATTCATATATATATATGAATAAAAAATGTTGCAAATTCTGCCATTTGCAACAACATGAATGGACCTAGAGGGAATTATGATAGTGAAATAAGTCAGATAGAGAAAAACAAATACTTTATGTTATCACTTATATGTGGAATATTAAAAAATAAAACAAAGGAATGAACAAAAGAGAAACAGGCTCACAGATATAGGGTACAAATTAGTGGTTACCACTGGGGAGAGGGTGTATGGGGGGCATCCTAGGGGTAAGTGACTAAGAGGTACAAACTACTATGTATAAAATAAATAAGCTATAAGGATATATTGCACAACACAGAGAAAGATAATCATTATTTTATAGTAACTTTAAATGGAGTATAATCTATAAAAATATTGAATCACTATGTTGTATAGCTGAAACTAATATAATATTGTAAATCAACTATACTTCAATTTTAATAAAGAATTATGAGAATTAACCATGAGTTAAATAAATAACATCTTAACTATTAAACTATAGCACCTTAAAATTATTTTCTAAATGTAAGTATAATCATTTTGTGGTATTTAATTTTATATTTTTTAACCCAGCTCAGAACTATCATGACTTTTCATGGAAGAAATGGGAACACAACTTGGTTAAGCTTAAAACAAATCACTCAGCTATCTATAAATGCATGATTTATGCAGTCCAGAAAGTCAGACATCATATTCATTAGCTGTTTTTGCATTAGAAACTTACTATCATGTAAAATCCATAGTTTTTCTCTTAAAATACATATTATACAAATAGAGAAGTAGAAATATTTTATTATACCAGCCAGCATCATACTTTAATGGTAAAATGATTCAAAATTGTTGACATTGTCACAAAAGCCAAGAGAGCTATATTTGTTATACGAAAATCATGTTAAAGTGGGTGTGAGAATCCCTTAAGATTGTTTATAATACAATTACCTAGGACATTTTAACTGAAAAGGAAACAGAAATGACACAAATGGGTGAAAAAAAATGCAAAACCCCCCATTTTTTTCCCCCTTAAAGGGAAGCCAGTAAGGAAAGGAATCAGGCGCATTTAAAAGGTAATAGAGCTGTATGCGATTTTCTTCCAGGACTGAGAGCCGTAGTGTTATCCAGTGAAAAATGAATATGAGACATTTATTGCTGCTGAGGGATTCCCTGGGCCGCCGGTGATAGGTTTGGACTGAGGCTTTGCTTGAAGGTTATGTGAAGACTTTGTCATTCAAAGTCAGCACCACTGACAAGCACCATCCTCAATAGGGCTAGCCTGAGCTCCAGTGGATAAACAAAGGGGCGAAATATATTAGTAACTGTGTGGAATCCTTCTGCCGCCCTACAATTACTCATTCAGATTTATGGTGTATGATTTTGACTCACTCTGGCCAGGGTCACTGGTCATGCTGTAAAGTCTTATCATCAGTAAATACACATAGATCACCTAAGCTGAGATATGCACAAGCCGGTGTAGACATCACAGTAGAAAGCCAGTCATTAAATTGTGGTCCTATGCATTTGTGATCCCAAATAATCATTCCCTACTTTGATCAACTACCATTTTCAACAGGCTCAGCACTAGATGATTTTTTTCACTGTTTCTAAAAAGCAAATTCACTTTCACAAACCAGAGATTTACTACTCAAGAGGATATTTAAAAAATATTCCAAAGGTTTTGATGACAATCTTTGAAAAAAAAAGTCCCCAAAAGATTTTGAAATGTCAGCCTCATTAGAATAAATGAAAGATTTCCCGAGGTGATTACTTTGAAATAGAGGACTCTAATTTGCGATTTATATGTATGTATTTGCAAGTTCTGAAATCTTCATCAAAATATCAGTTGTTTTACCTTGCTCTTCTTCAACTCTTGATTCTGTGCTTATTCTATAAAGGAAAAATTATTCATCAATCTTCTCCATTTCAGTAAACAACTGCTCTATTACTTTGTTAGTCCAAAATCCTTGTGGTAATCCCTGACTCCTTTAACTTTTTGTACCTAAAACCAATCTAACAGCAAATCTGACCAGAGCAATGTAGTAGTTTAGATGTTTAGAGAAAATTTTCTGGGTCATTATGTCTAAATTATAGCTAAATATAATTTTTAAACATGCAGTTGAGGTGATGAAAATAAAGCAATTCTTTGTAGGCCAGTATTGAAAAGAATATACGGATTCTGAGTGTTAGGTTTTCCCTGGGGTAACAAACTATGACCTAGAGCCTACATTATGAGGGGTCACCAGACCAGTGATGAGGGATCAAATGAGAGGGCTGAGAGAGGGAAGAGGTTGGCCTGGAGACTTGACCTGGGAGGTATCTATATCCTGCCATGGCAGGCATCTTAATGAAGAAGGCAAACATAAAACGTTTCCTAAGAACTTGCCACAAGCTCACATTCAGAACGGTTTAGGGCCGGAATTCATACTACATTTTGTCAGCGTCAGAGAGAAAGAAAGGAAAGAGAGACAGCTAAAGGGTACAGTCAAGTCTATTTTTAGAAAACATGCAGAAAGGATCTCCAGCTAGACTGCAGCCCGTTTTTCTGCATACAGGCTTGGTTATTTATTCCCGTGGGTATATTGAAAGTGAAAGGGGCGTGTCTGAAAGAGGGGAGCTGGGATGAACTTTCCCACCAGCAGGCCTCAGTCAGGTCTGGGGAGGCAGAAGTTGTTAAGCAGATGAGGTATGCTGTAGGGTAAATGCTGATTGGTGGGTTTTGCAAAAGGTAGAAGTTGTTACTTGCGGTCAGCTCTGCTTGTCCCGAAATAGCGGCAGAACCGCGAGAGCAGCAGATGGGCAAAACAGAGGTTGGTCGTGTTTATCACATATATGGTTGCCCAAAAATAAAAACAAAAATTTTGTCACTGCTCAGTTTCCTAAGTGAGATCATTTTTTCCCTGACTTCTTAGGCCTGAATGCTTAGCTCTTATTTCTCTCTACATCCAATTCTTGGTTCAGATTCACTCATAAACACATACCTCCCTCCTGCCTGAACTCCAGACTCATACATCTGACTGACACGAGGCACCTCCACTTGGATGTCTAAGGTGCTTTTCAAACTCAACGTCTATAACTAAGTTTCTGATTTCCCCCGACTCCCCACCAAGCCTGCCCTACTTACTTGGTCTTCCCCATTCCAGTTGCTCATACTCAAACCTTGGAACCATTCTTTATTCCTTCCTTCTTCTCACACCCCACATCCAATCTGTCAGGAAACTCTACTGGATCCACTTTCAAAAAAATATCTGTTATCTGAGCAGTTCTCATCACTCCCACTGCCAGTTCCCCTAGTCTCCTGCTTGGATCATTGGAATAATCTCCTGACATGTCCCTGCTTCTTTCTCTGCCTCCCTGTAGTCTTTTCTCAGTACAGTAGCTGGAGTAGTGCTCCTAAAATGTAAGACATCATGTCATCTTCCTGCTCACACCTTACAGCTGCTCCTGGTCTCTCGCAGAGAAAGACCAGGTTCTTACAGTCCCAAGGCCCTACAGAACCTGACTATACTGCCTTTCTGACTACATACTGCATGACTCTTACCTTCACTTACCCTCTCCAGCCACTCAGTTATCTTGATGTTTCTGGACACCTGATGGACATGCATACCTCAGGATCTCTGTAGTAACTTGACCCTCTGTCTGCAATGCTTTTGTCTCTGATACCCACATGTCTCATGTCCTCACCTTCTTCAAAGCTTTGCTCAAATGTCACCTTCTCCATGACAACTCCACTAACCACTCTATTAGAAATTGTAACTCACCTCCCTCCCTTGCTTCCCTGATCCATTTTTGGTCCATGTGCTATTCTTTCCAAAGTACATAACATCTTCTAATATACTATAGAGCTTAATTATTTATTCCATTTATCATTATGTTTTTCTATGTTAAATGGTAAGAACAGGGATCTTGACTGTTTCATGTGCTTTCTCCAAAGCATCAGAACTGTGCTTAGCACAAAAAAAGGCATTCAAAAACCTGATGTTGAATTAAATGAAGCTGAAATGACCATGTTGCTCAAATTAGAAATGGACAACATGAGAAAAAAAGATCCACAGGTTATTCTCATTCTTAAAACTAGATATAAAGCTTCCAATTCATAAAAATAGATATAAAAATTTGAAAATTACAATCCAAATTCTCCAATATATAAAAAATTAAGTTGTGTTTAGTGCAAAGATGTAACTTTGTATCAACACTGAAGAGTTCATTTTATTAGGGTAATTTGCTACATGAGTGGTTATCTCACTAGATAAGGAAAAAGCACTTTATAAAAGTCAAAATTCGTATGTCCCTCAGCAAACCAGGAATAGAAGGAAATATTCTTAACTTTTAAAAGAAGCATGTTACACCCACACTCAATGGGAAATTTTAAAAGCATTTCCCTTGAAACAGAGAAATAAAACCAAGAAAGTCAGCTATCACCATTTTTATACAGTATTTTCCAGAAGGTATTAGTCAGTAATCTAAGAAAAGAGGAATAAATAAAAATCACAAGGATTGGAAAGGAAAGGAAAAATATCACCATTAGTAGGTAACACATTTTTAGATCAAAATTCACAATAATTGACAAATTATTAAAATTAATGAGTTTAGCAATATTAATGTATCAGAATTCAATTTACTTCTATATTCTAGCAATAAAGTAGAAAATGCAATTTAAGAAGAAGATGCCATTTTCGACAGTAAAAGCAACAACATCAAAGACAAAGTATCAGTACAAATCTAACAAAAGATGTGCAAGATGTTACTGCTGAAGTCTAAATAAAAGAAGAGATACGGTTATGGTTAGAAATAAGCAATATTTTAAATATAGCAATTTTCTCCAAATCAATGTGTGACTAAATACGTTTCTAATAGAAATTTAATTAAGCTCCCCACAGCAACACGGCTTCGCTTCCTCAGCTCAGCGACAGGGGCCTTGCCCTCAGCCGCCGCCGCCGCCGCCGCCGCCGGCCAAGCCCCGCGGCCCGCGGCCGCCATGCAGTTTATGTTGCTTTTTAGTCGTCAGGGAAAGCTTCGACTGCAGAAATGGTAAGTCCCATTATCAGACAAAGAGAAGAAAAAGATCACAAGAGAACTTGTTCAAACCGTTTTAGCACGGAAACCTAAAATGTGCAGCTTTCTTGAATGGCGAGATCTGAAAATTGTTTGCAAAAGATATGCCAGTCTGTATTTTTGCTGTGGTATTGAGGGTCAGGACAATGAACTAATTACCCTGGAAATAATTCATCGTTATGTGGAATTACTTGACAAGTATTTTGGCAGTGTGTGTGAACTTGATGTCATCTTTAATTTTGAGAAGGCTTGTTTTGGATGAGTTTCTTTTGGGAGGGGAAGTTCGGGAAGCATCCAAGAAAAATGTCCTTAAAGCAATTGAGCGGGCTGATCTACTGCAGGAGGAAGCTGAAACCCCACGTAGTGTTCTTGAAGAAATTGGACTGACATAACTCTCCTCCCCTGTTGATGACTTCTTGTGGCATTTCACACCCTGTAGATGGTCACTGTCTTCATGTCCATGTTAGCTAATGGTGTAAGATGACGTCTTGTCAGCGTTACAGTTCTGCTAAGCTGCTTCATTCAGGCCTACACAACTTTTTTTTAAAGGGAACTTTGGTTAATCAAGTGATAACAAGGGACTTACATAGGAATTAGAATGAATGCAGAAAAAGAAAAGTAACTTTTCTTCCTATTTTAAAGTTTATAGGTCTCTTTCTCTTAATCTGATTATGTGCATCTATGAAAATGACAAGATCAGGCAATTTATTACTTACTGTCTTTGGCAAAAGAAACTTAAATTATGTGAAACCTGATTTTATGAAACCAAAGACCAGTGCAGCATTTCACTATATATGAGAATAAAGGGAATTGACATGTCACATATCAAATGAAGGAAAATTTCACTGTATGTTGAAACTTTAAAGAAAAATAAATTTATACCAAAGACCCTTATTAGAAACTAAATACCTTAAAACAAAGGGAATACACAAAAGACTAAAATGTAATGATGCTGTTTTACACTAAAAATTGTTTAAAAGACTTCTGAACCTGGGACGGGGAACAGAGATCAGCTGTTTCAATAATAGTAAGTATGTTGTTTTTAAGGCCAAGGAATATTTGACTCCTGAGATAAATTTTTTGTGGTCATAATCATTTAGTCACTTAGTTGGATTATTTTTGATGCCCCCAAAATAAAACGGAAATGTTGACTTACCAGGGATTTTTAGTAACAGTTTCTTGTGAAAAGTGTGTTATTCTCTTCACAAAGTGTTGCATAAGTCATTGTCTAAAGCAAGGGTGCTCGTTACAGCCAAATTTATTTTGCCCCCCTATTGCTTCTCTCCACTTAGAAACAGAGCAAATGTTAGGGCAGCTTCCTTCCCCTCCACGACACTGCCTACTTATCAGAAGTCATAAACACCACCTTTCATACGAAAGTTGAGTTGAATGAGATAAAATGGCATTAGTGGGCCCTATATTTTTTAAGGCTATACAGTTATTTCAGTGTCACTTTTATACATACTTCTATATATGTAAACATGTCTTCACAGTAAACATGTCTTCACAGTTTACACTTTCATTTGTATGCTGGGCTGGATTAAGCTTTGTTGTGATTGTGACCAATATTCAGGCCACGTGAGCGTTGTCTTATGACATTGCCAATTAGTTATAATAAATGTTCAACATACACCAAAAAAAAAAAAGAAATTTAATTAAAATAGTTGCCTTCTATTGTGGAATTTGACAAGTTGATTCTACAATATATTTAGAAAAGCAAGTGCATATTTGAGGAGTTAGGGACACATTTGACATACCAGCTATCAAGCTATTATAATGTTACAGTAATTATATAACTATAGTAATGTATAATAATTAGCATTGAGGCAGAGAGTGATAAATACACCAGTGGAACATAACAGTCCAGAAACAAGCCAATGTATATGTGAAAATCTGATATATGATGGAATTGGCAGTATAGCTCAGCATGAAAAGGATAGACAATCCAATAAGTTGTACTTCCATGATTTCTTATCCACATGGGAAAAACTAAAGTCGATTCTTCCCCCATAACATACACAGAAATCAATTCTAGGTGGTTCAAGGATTTAAGTGTTAAACACAAAACATTACATTTCAAAAGACAATGTATATTTTTTATAATCTTAGGAGTAGGGGGTGAGTCTTAACTAAGACCCCAAAGCAAAAATAAAAAAGAAAAGCACTGACAAATTTTACTATATTAATGGTAAGATTTTCTGATTATCAAAAGACATGACACAGAAAATGAAAGCAAAAAACTGGGGGAAGGTATTTGCAAGCCACTAACTAATAAATGACTAGGCTCCAAAAAATATAAAGAACTCATAGAAATTAACTAGATAAAGACAATCAACCCAGTAGAAACATGGAACAAAACCATGAACTAGTCTTCCTTAGAAGAGGAAACAAAATTGCTACTATATATGTGAAAAATTACTTAGCTGCATTAAATGAGCATATTAAAACCACTACAAGATGATTTTTCACACCAAATGGGTTGATAATAACTGAATAAAGTGAGAATTCCAAGCTTTGGTGAAGATATGTAACCCAAAAGCTCTTTAACATTCTTGAGTGCAGTGTAGATTGGTTTAACCACTTTAAAAAACAACTTGACATTATCTAGTGCATAGCAATTCTGCTTCTAGGTATACGCGCCCCCCCCCCCCGAAATTCTTGAATAAGTGCTTCAAGAGACGTGTACCACAATGTTCTTGTTAAACCATCAAGTCAGGAACTGTGAAAGCATCTGAGATTTCATCTTGCTTGCAAGCTAACAAGTTCAGTCAGTTTCATAGATGCTACTAGAAAGACATGAAGCACCAGAATTAAGAGGAAAGATAGTTTATTATTCACAGCAAAAGTAACAAAGTAATACTGTAGCCCTCAATTCCCACAGGATGGTGTGGTGAGGGCTGGGTGCTGCTCGTATAAGAAATAAAAATGCATTATGTGGAGGAACGCTGAGAATAAGAAACTCTAATCCTATATAAGGGCTGCTGACAAACCTGTCTGTTCTCCCTTCCAGAGAGCGACACTATTTATTAGCCTGAAATGTAAGCAGGAAGGAGGCATCTATATCCTTTTTACCCTGGGATGTCTTCAGGAAGGGGAAGCCTCTACTTTTAGTATATGAGAACATAAATGAATTAGTTCTAGAGTAAGTCACTAACCCAATCTATCCAGGGCTATTTACTTATGCAACTATTCCTAAAATAATAATAGTGGAGCAAATGGGCTGTTAGAGCTTACAGATTTTGCAGCTGGAGAGATGAATGGAGAACCGTATCTTCATAGTTCACAACAACATGTTTGTAATAGTAAAACAAAGTAAAACAAAACCACAATGCTTAATGACAGAAACCTAGGTGAATATATTGTGGAATATCAAAATACAGAAATACTATGCAAGAGCTGAAAATGAAATGAAGAGTGACTTTCATCAACATGTATGAACCCTATTTTAAGGAACAGAGAAATACACAGAAACGTATACATTTATCTGAGTTCAGAAAGAGGTAAAACTAGTAAAATCATTTGATTAGAGTTGTACATATAGAAAATACAATCATAAAGGAAAAGAAGAGAACAATTAACATAGAATAGTGTTTAACCCTGAAGGGAAAGAAAGGAAACGTGTTTAAGGATGGTCACAGAGGGTTTTCCAAAGGTATTGGCAACATTATACTTCTTGAGTTCAGTGATGGGTATTTTTTAAATGACTGCTCTTTAAACTATACATGAGGTTTATATACAATGTTTTGCAAATGTGATATATTTCACAGTTAAATTAAAAAATAGTTCAAAGACTAGATTACAGATTGGATAGAGGGAAAAGGCAGAAAAACTTCTACATAAAAGAATCCCTGATCAATATTCACTATACACCAGCACTGCTGGTTGAATAGACTTCCTGGTCAGACTTCTTGAAGCTACCCTCAGCAGTGAGCAGGGCAATGAATTAGCTCCCTTACCCAGGTTGGGGGGCAGAACCAACTCCAAGGCTGGCAAAGCTCTTTGGGGTCTTGACCACTGGCAAACTGAGTGCGATGGTGAAGGGGGAAGGGACTTGTAACAATCAGCACTCAGATCTTGGCAGAGCAGATTCCATCCTGCAGTGCTTAAGTGGTGGTACCAACCAGCATCTTTGTTCAATGGTAGAGCCAAGATAGTGATGCAATCTTATCTGGAAACTCCATAGGGCACAGGAATTTCTGTTTTGGGAGCTCAGGTAAATTGCCATACTGGCCCAGGAGCCTGGTTTGCCCCCACTCCTACCCACATCAGGCAGTGGAGCTGAGTCAGAGCTTTGTGTATCACTAAGTATGTAGATCCCAGCCTCACCCAACCAGGAAGTCTGACCTGAGCATTTTGGAGTTGCATAACCCAGCATTTCAATTCCTGAATGGTGCTCTTAAATGGAGAGCCCACGTGACAACACTGACTGTCAGCAGAGCAAGGCAGATGTCCCCATTTGGCCACAGAACAAGGGACATGAGTCATTTCTCCCAGGAGAAGAGAAAAAAAAGGTGCAGAAAGAATATTTAAAGCAATAAAGGCTGAAAACTTTCCAAACTTGGAGAGGGAAGTGGACTTTCAGATCCATGATGTCCAAAGAACCAAATCAGTTGAACCTGAATAGGGCTACTACTGAGACACATAATAATTGAATTGTCAGAAGTCAAAGACAAAGAAAACATTTTGAAAGCAGCAAAAGAAAAGACAAGTTACATAGAAAGGAACACCCCCAAAATAATAAGGCAGATTTCTCAACGGAAATTTTTCAGGCCAGAAGAGAAAATAAGATGCTATATTCAAAATATGGGAAGAAAAAACAATATGTCAACCAAGAATTCTGTACCCAGCAAAGCTGTCTTTCAGAAATGAAAGAGAGATAAAGACTTTTCTGAACAAACAGATGCTGAGGGAATTCATCACTAAAAGACCTGCCTTATAAGAAATGCTAAAGGGAGTTCCTTGAGTGGAAGTAAAAGACATTAACTGGTGAAAACATAAGAAGATAGCATAAAACTTAATGGAAATGGTAAATATATAGTGAAAGTTAGATTCTGTAATGTGGTAATGGTGGTGCATAATTCAGTTACAACTGTACTTTGAAAGTTAAAAATAGTAAAAATAACCATAACTATAATAATGTGTTATTAAATAAACAAAAGAAAATCTGCAAACTGTAATATCAATAACCTAAACTGCCTAGGGAGAGGAGAAGTTTAGGAATGCTGTAGACATTAAGTTGTTAGTTTAGAATTAGATTTTATAATTCTAAGGTGTTTTTGTAAGCCTCATGGTGACCACAAGGGTAAAACCTGTACATTACATAAAAGAGCATGATTAAGAAGTCAAAGCACAAAAAAGACAAGAATATACAGTGGAGAAAAGACAGTTTTTTCAGCAAGCAGTGTTGGAAAAGTTGGACAGCTGCCATGTAAATCAGTGAAGTTAGAACACTCCCTCATACTATACACAAAAATAAATTCAAGAGGGCTTAAATATGTAAACACAAGACAAGACACTATAAAACTCTAGAAGAAAACATAGATAAAACATTCTCTGACATAAATCTTAGCAATGTTCTCCTAAAGCAGTCTACCATGGCAATTGAAATAAAAGCAAAAATAAACAAATGGGACCTAATTAAACTTATAAGCTTTTGTACAACAAAGGAAACTATAAACAAAACAAAAAGACTATGGAGTGGGAGAAATATTTGCAAACGATGTGACTGACAAAAGCTTAATTTCCAGAATGTACAAATAGCTCATACAACTTAATAACAAAAAATAAATAAACAACCCCATCCAAAAATGGGCACAAGACCTAAACAAACATTTCTTTAATGAAGACATACAAATGACCAATAAGCACAGGAAAAAAATGCTCATTTTTTCTAGAGAAATGCAAATCAAAACTATAATGAGGTATCACCTCACACCAATCAGAATGGCCATCATTAAAAAGTCCACAAATAATAAATACTGGAGAGCATGTATAGAAAAGGGAATCCTCCTAAATGTGATGTGTTTTGGTGCAGCCATTATGGAGGACAGCATGGATATTCATTTAAAAACTAAAAATAGACTTACTATATGATTCAGCAAACCCACTCCTCAGCATAGCGCTAGAGAAAACTCTAATTCAAAAGGATACATGCACCCCAGTGTTCACAGAAGCAGCACTTACAATAGCCAAATCATGGGAACAATCTAAATGTTAATTGACAGACGATTGGATAAAGAAGATGTAGTATGTGTGTATACAATGGAATACTACTAAGCCACAAAAATAATAAAATAATGCCATTTGCAGCAACATAGATGGAACTGAAGACTGTTATTCTAAGTGAAGTAAGCCAGAAAGAGAAAGAAAAATACCATATGATATCATTTGTATGTGGAATCTAAAAAAGTGAGAAAACTGAACTTATTTACAAAACAGAAACAGACTCATAGACATAGAAAACAAACTTATTACCAGGAGGGAATGGGTGGAGAAATAAATTGACAGTTTGGAATTTTCACATTCCAACAACTATACATAAAATAGATAAACAGCAAGGCCCTACGGTATAGCACAGGGAACTGTATTCAATACCTTGGAATAGCTGATAATGGAAAACAATATGAAAATGAGTATGTATCTATATATGTATAACTGAATCACTATGCTGTACACCAGAAAGTAACACAACATTGTAAACCAACTATATTTCAGTAAAAAATAAGTCAAAGGATACTAATACCAAAACACAAATAAGACAGCAGGATAAGAAACAAAGAAAAATGAATCTACCAAACAGCCATAAAACAACAAACAAATGGGAATATTAAGTCTTAATCTAACAGTAATTACTTTAAATGTAAATAGATTAAATGCTCAATTGAAAGATATAGAATGTCTGAATGGATTAAAAAAAAAAACCAAGATTCAGTAATATGCTAACTACAGAGACCCACTTTAGTCTTAGAGGTGCACAGACTGAGAGTAAAAGGACAGAAAAAGCTATATCCAGCAAATGGTCACCAAAAATAAGCAAAGGTAGCTTAATTACATTGGACAAAATAGGCTTCAATCTAAAAATGTTAAAAATATACAAAGATGGTTATTATATAATGATAAGTGGGTCAATCCATCAAGAAGATATAACAATTTTAAATATTTATGAACCCAACATTGGATCACCTAAACTTATAAAATAAAAACAGAACAAAAAGGAGATATAACTAGCAATACAGTATTAGTTGGGGACTTTGGTCCATAGTGTTGTTCAAATCCACTGTCTCCTTATTGATTCTCTGTCTGGATGACCTATCCATTGTTGAGAATGGATTATCAAAGTACCTAAGACATATACAAAACATTCTGACAATAATAGAATACATAGTATTTCCAAGTGTACATGGAACATTTTCTAGTGTAGACCATATGTTAGGTCACAAAACAAATCTCAGCAAATTCAAGATGATTGAAATCATACCAAATAGCTTATCTGACAACAGTAGTATGAAACTGGAAATCAGTAACAGGAGAAAAACATGGAGACTTATATGTATGTGGAAATTAAACAACATTATATTGAACAACCAATGGATCAAAGAAGAAATTAAAAGGAAATAAGAAGTATCTTTAGAAAGAAAAATGGAAACACAACATACCAAAATTATGGGATGTAGAAAAAGCAGTGCTGAGAGAGAAGTTCACAGCAAGAAACACCCACATTACGAAGCATAAATGATCTCAAATAAACAACCTAATTTAATCCTTCAAGGAACTAGAAAAAGAAGAAAAAACTGAGTCCAAAGGTAGTAAAAAGAAAGGAAATAACAAAGATTAGAGTGGAAAGAAGTGAAACAGAGAACAGTAAAACAATAGCAAGAATTAACAAATCTATGAGTTGATTCTTTGAAAATAAATGAATTGACAAATCTTTAGCTAGACTAACCAATGAAATAAGAAAGAGAACCCAAATCTCCACAATTATAAATGAAAATGGAATTTTCATAACTGATACCCAAGAAATACAAGGGATCATAAGAAGCTACTATGAACTATATGCCAACAAACTGAACAACTTGGAAGAAATGGAAAAATCCCTGGATACATACAACTCATAAAGAACAAATCAGGAAGATGTAGAAAATATGACCAGTCCAGTTACAAGTAAGGATATTGAAGCAGTAATCAAAAATCTTCAAGTGAAGAAAAGTTCTGGGATGGATGGCTTCACTAGTGAAATTTACCAAATATTTTAAAAAGACTTAATACCAGCCCTTCTCAACCTCTTCCAAAAAAAATCAGAGGAGGGAACACTCCCAAACTCATTTTATGATGCCAGCAGTACCCTAATAGCAAAGCCAGAAAAGGACACTACAAGAAAAGAAAATCTCAGTACAGTATCTCTGATGAATATAGATGCAAAAACTCTCATAAAATACCAACAAACTCAATTTCCATTAAATTTATCATTCACCATGATCCAGTGGGATTTATGCCTGGGATGCAAGGATGGTCCAACATATGCAAATCAATAAATGTGATACATTACATTTATAGAATGAAAGAAAAATCGTATCATCATCTCAATAGATGTCGAAAAAAGCAGTTGGCAAATTTCAGCATCTATTCATGATAAAAACTCTTAACAAATTAGGTATTGAAGGAATATACCTTAATATAATAAAGGCTATATATAAGAATTTCACAAGTATCACACTCAGTAGTGAAAAACTATAAACGTTCCCTCTGAGATCAGGAATAAGACAAAGGTGCCCACTCTCACAACTCATATTCAGCATAATGTTGGTAGCCCTAGCCAGAGCATTCAGGAAGGAAAAAGAAATAAGTTACTAGAATTGAAAAGGGAAAGTAAAATTGTATCTATTTGTAGATGACATGAATTTATATTTAGGAAATCCCAAAGATTCCACCAACAAACTGTTAGATCTAATCAATGAATTCAGTAAAATTTCAGGATACAAAATTACCATACAAAAATCAGTAGTTTCTATACACTAACAACTAATAATCTGAAAAATATATAAAGAAAATGATTCAATTTATAACAGCATGGAAAATAATAAAATACTTAGGAATAAATTTAAGGAAGGAAGTGAAAGATCTGTTACTGAAAGCTGTAAGACATGGATAAAAGAAATCAAAGAAGACACAAATAAGTGAAAAAGTATCCAGTGCCACAGATTGGAAGAATTAAAATAGTTAAAATGCCTGTGTTATCCAAAGACACCTATAACTTCAATGCAATCACTATCAAAATTCCAATGGCATTTTTTTGCAGAAGTAGAAGAAACAAACACAAAATTTATATGGAGCCAAAAAAGACCTTGAATAGCCAGAGCAACTCTGAAGAAAAAAAAAAAAAAAAAAATGGGATACAGTGGAGGCATCCCATTCCCTGATTTCAAGCTATGTTATAAAGCTAAAGTAATTAAAACAGTGTGGCCCTTGCATAAAAACAGACACATTGAAAAACAGAAGTAAATCAAGAGCCCAGAAACAAACCCATCCATATAAGGTCAATTTAAATGACCTGGGAGTCAAGAATATTCAGTGGAGAAAACAGAGTATCTTCAATAAATGGTACTAGGAAAATTGATATTCACATATAAAAGAATGAAACTAGACCCCTAACTTATACCACTCACAAAAATTGACTCAAAGTTCATTAAAGACTTAAAAGTAAGAATAAAAGCCACAAAGCTTCTAGAAGAAAACATAGAAAAAACTCCTTGACATAGGTCTGGGCAATAATATTTTTTAGATATGACACCTAAAGTTCTGGTGACAAAATAAAAATTTTACAAGTAGGACGGCATCAAACTCAAACACTTATTAACAGCAAAGGGAGCCATTAACAAAATGAATAGACTACCTATAGAATGGAACAAATATTTTGAAATCCTAGATATAATGAGGGGTTAATATCCAAAATATATAAAGCACTCATACAATTCAGTAGCAAAAAAACAAATAATTCAAAAAAAAAAAAAAAAGGCCAAAGAAACTGAATAAACATTTTTCCAAAGAAGGTATACAAATGGCCAACAGATACGCCATTTGTTGGATGTTCAGTGTCACTAATCATTAGGGAAATGCAAATTAAAATTACAAAGAGGTATCACCTTACACCTGTTAGAACAGCTATCATCAAAAAAATACAAGCGGAACAAATGCTGGCAAGAAAAAAAAACAAAAAACAAACAACCCCCCCCCTAAAAACCTTGTACCCTAATGGTGGAAATATAAATTGGTGCAGTCACTATGGAAAACAGTATGGAGTTTCTTTTAAAAAATAAGAGAACTTCTATGATCCAGCAATTCCACTTTGGGTATTTATCAAAGGAAATGAAAACACTAAGAGATATCTGCACCTCTTTGTTCATTGCAGCATCATTCACAATAGCTAAGACACAGAAACACCCTAAAGTGTCCATCAATGCATAAATGGATAAAGAAGTTGTGGTAAAAATATAAAATGAAATACTATTCTGCCATAAAAAATAGAGAAATCTTGCCATTTATGGCAACATGGATGGACCTTGACAGCATTATGCTAAGTGAAATAAAGACAAATACTATAAGATCTCACATGTTGAATCTAAAAATAAAATTCATAGAAAAGACGTCAGATTTGAGGTTACCTGAGGCAGGGGCTTGGGGTGGAGAAACTGGAAGAAACTGGCCAAAAGGTACAAACTTCCAGTTGTAAGATCAGTAACTACTAGAGGATAATGTATTACATGGTGACTATAGTTAACAAGGCTGTATGATATATTTGAAGGCTTCTAACAGTGGCTCCTAAAAGATCTCCTCACAAGGAAAAAACATTTTTTTTGTATCCATATGAGATGGTGGATGTTAACTAAACTTACTGTGGTAATCATTTCACAATATATGTAAGTCAATATTCTGTATATCTTAAACTGATACAGTGCTGTATGTCAATTGTATCTCAAGAATAGTAAAGAAAGTAATAAAAAAAAAGAAACTGTGTTCTGTACATCCAATGGAATATTATTCAGTCTTAAAGAAGGGAAGTCTGCCGTTTGTAACAACATGAATGGACCTGGAGGACACCATGCTAAGTGAAATAAGCCAGACTGAGAACAACAAATAATGTATGATCTCACTTACATGTGGAATCTAAAATAGTCAAACCCATAGAAGCAGAGAATAGAACTGTTGCTGCAATGGCTGAGAGAAGGAGTAAATGAGGAGGTGATGTTCAAAGCCCAAAAAATTTCAGTAATGCAAAATAAACAAATTTTGGAGATCTGCTATGCAGCACAGTGCCTACAGCTAACAGTACTATATTGTATACTTAAATTTGCTGAGAGTAGACCTTATGTTAAGGGGTTCTTAACGCACAAAAAAATAAAGAAACAGGAGGAAACTTCAGGAGGTGATGAATATGTTTATAACCTTAATGGTAGTAATTGATTCACAAGTGTATACTTATTCCCAAACTCGTAGAATTGTGTACATTAAATATATTTGTGTATATTACATGTCAATCATACTTCAATAAAGAGTTGTGTTTTTTTCTTTTTTTAAATAGATGTAGCTGGGGCTACAGTCATCTAAAGGCTTAACTCGAGATGAAGGATCCATCTCCAACCAGTACATCGTTGTTGGAAGGCTTCTTCTTCAAGTGTTGGGTGTATTCCCATCAAAACATTTTTCAAGTGTTGGGTGTTTGCCTGGCAGGAAAAAAAAAAAAGACAGAGTACAAAGGAAGGACATTTGATCCTTGACAGCCAGGCCAGACAGTCCAGACCTCCAGCTGTGCTCTCAGCTGGCTGTCTTATTCTTCTGGCCTGAGGTATCTTTTGTATCCTGTAAGAAAGGAGAGACCCAGCAAGGACACCGTATTGTCCAGTTAAGCTTAATGGAGCAGGAACCATGATCTAAACCTTACAAATCATTTTTGGGTGGGTGGAGGAAACTTTAATAGGTTTTCATCAACTTAAGAGAAAAAAGCATAATGCCTTTTTTGCAGGTTTTGTTTGTTTGGATTTTTTTTTTTTTTTGGCCAAAACATTAAATAATCCTTGCTGAAATTACCTTCTTTTAAAACTGGAAGATGGACCCTGCATAGTTCTGTAGGCTTCTACTAACACCAAGGTCTTATTAAACGAATCTTTTATGTGGTGGAATTCTCCATCAGATTCTTTTTTTTTTGCAGTAACATTTCTGCAAAATATTTTATATTTATTTAATTTTTTCTTAAATGAGTATGGGTAATCAGAATAGGGCTTTTCTAGCTTAGAATCTGGGCTTTTGAGAGAAAAAGGTCCTTATTACATCTTGACACCATTTCTTCTCTGCACCATCCAGTGTTTTCTTCAACATCACTTGCATCCAATCTCTTCTTTGAGCTTCTTCCTTTCACGTGGTAAAATCTTCATGTCTCTGCTCTTTTTGAACAAAAGAAAATCCTTTCCCCAATCTTGCTTCTTCTTTTACAATTATCTAATCCATCCTTTCTCCTTTGGTTTCATAAATTCTTAAAAAATGATGTGGTAACACCTATCTTCCTTTCTCTTCTCAAGCCCTTTTTTCTTGAAAATCCTGAGTTCCTAATGGTTAAAATTTTAAAACATTTGGGTTTTTACAAGTTTCTAATTGCCATTGACTTTCTTCCTTTCCACTCACCCCCTGCCCTTATTTTTTAAATCCTAGCCACTCATGTCCTCTTCCTAAAATCCTTCACTTTTTGAAGCAGAATATGTCATGCCATTCCCTTCTCAGTATCAATCACAGACTCTCAGTGTGCTTTACAGAATCCATTGTTATCTACGATTGTCCCTGTTAATCACACCTCCAGTCTCTTTCCACTTGCTGCCTTACACTTCATGCTTCAGTCAGGCTGAATTACTTGTAGTTCCTTAAATATACCAGGCTTACTCTGTCCCACCTTTGAACTTTCTATATGCCATTCCCCCTTCTGGAACACTGCTTCATATTTACTGCTCTTTCTTGTGTTGTTACATGTTTGTTCATTACTGTCCCATCCAAGACTGTAAGATCCTAGAAGCAAAAACTATATATCCTTTCCCTGTTGCATCCTCATCACTCAATGTAATGCCTCTCACTTAGTGGCTGTTCAATGACTGTTTGTTGACTGACTACATGCATAATGCAAAAATCAACGCAGCATTTAATCCTGCCACCAAGACTCTCAGTGCTCTCTTTTTCCCCCTTTTCCTACTGGTCTTCGTCTAATTTAATCCCTTTATATCACTTAGTACATCACAGAGGCCTATTGTCTTATCTCTATTTCAGACTTTCCCTTCCATCCTGACACATAGCTGCAGTGTTGTTCATAAGGTACAACTCTGACCATGTCACTTCTTTGCTGATGATTTTCAATGACTCCTCTCTGCTTGTATTACAAAGGTCACTCCTAAGGAATTTCTATAGGCAGTGACAATACACTTTCCTGTTTTTTTTCTCACACCAACCTTGTTCTAAGTAACCTTCATCCTAGTGAGCAGACTACCTGCTCCATGACTTTCTGTGCAAACTGCTCTCCTCTCTTTGTCATTAGAGGGACTTTCTTCCCCTTTTAATGAAATTTTAGCCATACTTCAAGGCTCTGCTCATTTGCCACTTCTCCATAAATATTTCCCTGGCTCCTCGAGGGTGCAATACAGCTGCTTTCCCTGTGTTCCCAAAGCACTTTGCTTTTACCTCCTTTAGGAACTTGTTATACCCTACCCTCAGTTAAGATTATCTTTGTATTTGTAATTCAATGATAAGGTGAGAATGGACCTTCTTCATTTATTCATTTTTTAATTCCCCAGAGTGTGTTACCCATATATATTCAATAAATGTTTGTTGAATCAAATATGTTAATTAAAGATACTACAACAATCTCTCTTGGTGAATTCCTTCTACATTATCAATGCATCATGACAACAAGTGCTTTGATGAAGGTTGATGGTGTGTTCAATATTGCATGGGGGCATGTTGGTAGACTTTATTCTATGCATATAAGGAGCAGTCTCTAGAAAAGATAGAGAAATCAGAAGAGTCTGCAGGAGAAGTTGCAGGCAAGGCAGAGATGTCTATGCCCTTGCCATGTCTAGGGATGGTCAAACATCATGAGAGATGAGTCTCTCAGACAAAGAAATTTGTTTTTACGAACAGCCCCTAGGAATGGAAACAGGCCAATCTGGCATCTGCCACAGAGGATGCACATCCAGGAGAGTTGCTTCAGGTCAGTAGTCAGGAAGTATTTCTTCTGCTAGAATGAACCTCATGCAGAAGTCTCCTCTGAAAATGCTCCCAAAAGCATACTGAGTGCTATCCGCAAGTGACAAAAAATTATACTTGCTTATTAGAAGGGTTAGTGGGCACCTTTCAGCAGATCTTACTTTAAATCAAGTTTTCTCAGGCATGAATGAAGGGGCTTTTGAAATTTAATCAAGCAAAAGAAGTGTCACACGCACTCTTCCTATGATAACTGTGTCGACCCAATAGAAACTTTATAAGCAAAATATGTTTAGACCTTAACATCTTTCCAGAGATCAATAGGAAACCACAGATGGACTTTAGCAATTAAATCAACATTCCATGGCTGGTCTCCCTTGCTAACCCCAAAGAGTTTATAGACGGCCACATATTTTGATTCACTTCCTCTTGGGAAGCACTAAGTTGTATGATAAGATGGCATCAAGGCATTGAAATGCTCTTCCTTTTGGTGGGACTGAGAGCCACCATCTCCTGAGTGGATGGGAGACCTTGACAAATATGGAGATAAAAGGAAATCTGCCTGGAATATCCAGGTGGAGTTTTCTGGATGGATGGGTATTTACAACAAATCACAAATGAAGAGATCTTTTTTTTTTTCCTTATTCACTCATGGCCAAAAAAATTAGAATAGGACTGGATAAGTTTCTTCTTTTTTTCCCTATTTTTCTTTTTTATTGTGGTAAGAATACTTAATATAAGAGCTAACGTCTTAACAAGTTTTTAAATGCATAGTATAGTAGTACTGTTAGCTAGGGGTTCAATTTTGTGCAACAGATCCCTACACCTTATTCACTTGGTATAACTAGAACTTTAAACTTCACCTGTGTTGAACAGCAGCTCCCCATTTCCTCTTCCCCAGCCCCTGACCACTACTATTTTGCTCTCTGCTTCTATGAGTTTGAATATTTTGAATATCTTATAGAAGTAGAATTACACAATATTTGACCTTCTGTTACTGATTTATTTCCACTTAGTATAATGTCCTCCAGCTTTATTCATATTGTCACATATGGCAGTGTTTCCCTCTTTTTTTTAAACTTTTTTTTATTGAGTTATAGTCATTTTACAACATTGTGTCAAATTCCAGTGTAGAGCACAATTTTTCAGCTATACATGAACATATACATATTCATTGTCACATTTTTTTTTGTTGTTGTGAGCTACCATAAGATCTTGTATATATTTCCTTGTGCTATACAGTATAATCTTGCTTATCTATTCTATATTTTGAAATCCCAGTCTGTCCCTTCCCACTGCCTGCCCCCTTGGCAACCACAAGTTTCTATTCTATGTCTATGAGTCTGTTTCTGTTTTGTATTTATGTTTTTTTTTTCTTTAGATTCCACATATGAGTGATGTCATATGGTATTTTTCTTTCTCTTTCTGGTTTACTTCACTTAGAATGATATTCTCCAGGGACATCCATGTTGCTGTAAATGGTGTTATGTTGTCATTTTTTATTGCTGAACAGTATTCTGTTGTATAAATATACCACTGCTTCTTTATCCACTCATCTGTTGATGGACATTTATGCTGTTTCCATGTCTTGGCTATTGTAAATAATGCTGCTATGAACATTGGGGTGCACGTGTCATCCTGAAGTAGGGTTCCTTCTGGATATATGCCCAGAAGCTGCATTCCTGGGTCACATGGTAGGTCTACTCCTAGTCTTTTGAGGAATCTCCATACTGTTTTCCATAGAGGCTGCACCAAACTGCATTCCCACCAACAGTGTAGGAGGGCTTCTTTTTTTCCAAAGCCTCTCCAGCATTTGTCATTTGTGGACTTCTGTATGACGATCATTCTGACTGGTGTGAGCTGACACCTCATTGTAGTTTTGATTTGCATTTCTCTGATAATTAGTGATATTGAGCATTTTCTCATGTGCCTGTTGATCATTTGTATTTCTTCCTTGGATAATTGCTTGTTTAGGTCTTCTGCCCATTTTTGGATTGGGTTGTTTGCTTTTTCTTATTAAGTCGTATGAGCTGCTTATATATTCTGACGATCAAGCCTTTGTCAGTTTCACTTGCAAAAATTTTCTCCCATTCCATAGGTTGTCGTTTTGTTTTGCTTATGGTTTTCTTTGCTGTGCAGAAGCTTGTACATTTCATTAGGTCCCATTTGTTTACTCTTGCTTTTATTCCTATTGCATGGTTAGACTGTCCTAGGAGAACATTTTTGAGATGTATGTGAGATAATGTTTTGCCTATATTTTCTTCTAGGAGGTTTATAGTGTCTTGTCCTATGTTTAAATCTCTGATTCATTTTGAATTTATTTTTGTGTATGGTGTAAGGGAGTGTTCTAGTTTTATTGATTTACATGCTGCTGTCCAGTTTTCCCAACACCATTTGCTGAAGAGACTGTCTTTATTCCATTGTATGTTCTTGCCTCCTTTGTCAAAGATTAATTGACCAAAAGCTTGTAGGTTCATCTCTGGGCTCTCTATTCTGTTACATTGATCCATATGTCTGTTTTTGTATCAATGCCATGCTGTTTTGATTACTGTAGCTCCACAGTATTGTCTGAAGTCTGGGAGGGTTATTCCTCCAGCCTTATTCCTGTTCTTCAGTAATGCTTTGGCAATTCTGGGTCTTTTGTGATTTCATATAAATTTTATTATTATTTGTTCTAGTTCTGTGAAATATGTCCTGGGTAATTTGATAGGGATTTAATGCAAATCAAATCCAGAAGCATGGGATATGTTTCCTTTTTTTTTTTTTTTTTTTAAGTCTTCTTTAATTTCCTTAATCAATGTTTTGTAGTCTCCATGTATAAGTATTTCACCTCCTTGGTTGGATTTATTCCTGGGTATTTTATTACTTTGGGTGCTATTTTAAAAGAGATTTTTGTTTGCTTTCTTTTCCTGTTAATTCATCATTAGTGTAAAGAAATGCAACTGATTTTTGTACACTAATTTTGTATTAATGCATCAATACAAAATGCAGTTAATTTTGTATCCTGCTACCTTGCTGAATTCTTCTATTAGTTCTGGTAGTTTTTGTGTGGAACTTTTAGGGTTTTCTACATATAGCATCATGTCATTTGCATATAGTGAAAAGTTTACCTCTTCTTTTCCAATTTGGATCCCTTTATTTCTCTCTCTTATCCGATTGCTGTGGCTAGGGCTTCCAAGACTTGTTGACTAGGAGTGGTGAGAGTGGACAACCTTGTCTTCTCCCAGATTTTAGTGGGAAGGTTTTCAGTTTTTCACCACTGAGTACTATGCTGGCTGTAGGTCTGTCATATATAGCTTTTGTTATGTTGAGGTATGTTCCCTCTGTACCCACTTTGGGGACGGTTTTTATCATAAATGGATGTTGACTTTTTTCAAATGCTTTATCTGCATCTATTGAGATGATCATGTGGTTTTTGTCCTTTCTCTTGTTGTGTGGTGTATTACATTGATTGATTTGTAAATGTTGAACAGTCCTTGTGTTCCTGGCATGAACCCAACTTGATCATGTTGTATGATGTTTTTTATGTGCTGTTGGATTCTGTTTGCTAATATTTTGGTGAGGATTTTTGCATCTATGTCCATCAGTGATATTGGTCTATAATTTTCTTTTTTGGTAGTGTCTTTGTCTGGTTTTGGTATCAGGGTGATGGTGATGAGTTTGGGGGTACTCCCCTCTTTTCAATCATCTGGAAGAGTTTGAGAAGGACCGGTATGAGTTCTTCTTTGTATGTTTGGTAGAATTCCCCAGTGAAACCATTCAGTCCTGAACTTTTATTTGTAGGGAGGTTTCTTTTTATTGCTAGTTTGATTTCATTTCTACTGATCAGTTTGTTCAAGTGGTCAGTTTCTTCTTGATTCAGTCTTGGTGGACTGTATGTTTCCAGAAACTTGTCCATTTCTTCTAGGTTGTCCATTTTGTTTCAATATAGTTGTTCATAGTATTCTCATATTACATTTTGTATTTTTGTTGTATTGTTGTAATTTCTCCATTTTCCTTTCTTATTTTGTTCATTTGTGCTCTCTTTTTTCTCTTCTTTGTGAGTTTGGCCAGAGGTTTGTCAATTTTGTTTACTCTTAAAAAACCAGCTCTTGGTTTGATTGATTTTTGCGTTGTTTTTTAATCTCTGTTTATTTATCTCCTCCCTGATCTTTATTATTTCCTTCCTTCTGTTGACTTTTGGGGGCTTTTGCTCTCCTTTTTGTAATTCTCTTAGCTGGTAAGTTAGACCAAATTGTTTTAATTCCTGTAGCTGTGTGATTTATTTTGAAGTGAGGAAATGTGATGCCTCCATTTGTTGTTCTTTCTTAAGATTGCTTTGGCTCTCTAGAGTGCATTGTGGTTCGTATATATTTTATATTTGTATTTTCTATTTCTTTGAAAAATGTCATTTGATTTTGATAAGGATTGCACTGAAGCTGTAGACTGTGTTGATAAATATAGATATTTTAACAATATTAGATCTTTCAATGCATGACCTTGGAATGTCTTTCTATATATTTTTGCCTTCTTTAATTCTTTTTATCAATACTTCTTAGTTTTTAGTGACCAAGTTTAGGAATGACATTTAAGATTCCTATCTAAATCCAATGCCTTCCTTTCTGAACTAGAGCTTAAATTTTGTTGTATTAAATCAATTTGGCCCCTTTTCTTCTATGTAAGCAACTTCTATGAATTGAGTACTTCCAACACAACATCCAGTTAAACTAGTTTTGTCACACATGTGGTTAGATACACTTCATCATGTATTCTAGTAAATATTTTGATATGAATTGCATACACGAGCCATCCAAACATATATTGCCTCTCTGAAAACCTGCCCTGGCCCCTTTATCCTAGAAACTAATTTTCTTAGGAAATTGCTTCTTAATTATCCTGTTAACACTCAAACACAATTTGATTATGCCACTTACTTGGTATTCTTTATTGGAATTAATTTACCTCAAAAGAAATCTTTTTATAGGCAACCATTACTAGGTCAGTATGTCCATTACATATGACCTTATTGATACCCTTGTCACGCTTGCCCCAGGAAAAGGTGTAGAGGCATTGGTTCATACAATAATTAAGATTTTGCCTATGCCTTTGACAATAGAGCATAAGACTTTTCAGTTGAAACCAAAAAACAAACAACAATTCCCCCACCCCCCAAAATTCTAATAATCCCAGACAAACATGTTGACCAACTACTATAAGACTTAGGGGGAATAATACAAAATCGTAGCCAGAAGGATGAATTTACTAAGTACTAGAATTATATCATGATATATGGTCTTTGATTCAAACTTCAGAGAATCAGTTAAGAAGGAAAATATAGATGTAGGATTCCAGAAGGCATGAACACTCTTGAACTGTTAAGTTCCTTTGAAAAATGATCTCAGCACAGCTGAACTATAGAGTGAAAGCAAGTTGATTTATGTCAAAATAAATTACTGGGTGCCATTTCTGTAGACCCAGAAGAGTCTGTAGGTTGCATATTAGTGGGTTTATATCTAATTTTAGGGACCAGGACATTTCTGTTCACTTCACCATTTTTCCTGTTCTACCAAAGGAGATCAAAATAAGTGCCATTTACTGAGAACTAACTGATAGATTCCCCAGGTTGCTATGTTTTAATTAGAGAGATAAAAAGAAAAGGCCACATTCTGCGATTCAGTGAATGGAGTCCTTTGTAAAAGCCTTATAAAACCATGAGACAGATTTTTATTTGATAATGAGAAACAAAATGTGTAAAAAAGAAATTGGAAAAAAGACTTTAAACGATTGATTTTTTTTTTGTAAATAACTTTAGAGGAAATTGGCATATTTTGAAGGTAGATTTACTTTTACTGTATAGAAAAGCATCAAAACCTTTTGGAAATGCCTAGATTGATAAATAGGGTACCAAAGCCAGCCGCTTTATAGTGTTAAACATTTACTTCTATTGCTTTTCTTTCCTTTGCTTTTCCAGTTTTTTTTTATTACTGTTTTCTTACTGAATAGAACTCTGTGTAAAAATATTTAAAGCCATGTAGTTTACAAGGATAAATGCATTATTTTGATTTCCGTATTTTTCAAAGGCACTAACTGACTATATTTTGGTTATATTATTTAAATTATGGCAAAAAGTGGTTGGGATTATAAAGAAACATTTTCTGAAGCCAAGTTTTGTACAATATATTTTTATAAATAAAATTTACAGACACTTTATAAAACTAATGCATTTGCATTTATATGAAATTTCCTGCTCAGTTTTAATAATGCACCTGTGAAAAATTTTAACCACAGATATGAATGTCCATAAAAATGGAAATAATTATCTTGTGACATCTGTGAAGAAAGGTCAGAAAATTTTACATTTTCTCAGACACTCAGTGAAAAATAAAGCAAATTAAAAAGAATAATTGACCTTTTCTTTTTCTACCCTCTCTTGTAAATATAGAACACAATGTCAATCTTATTTCAGTAAGTAGCATAAAAAGTAAAGCAAGTAAACAAAGAAGTTAATTATACCATTCAGCTGATCTCCTTAGACTGTACCCCTAGACTAGGCTCTGGATGTTTGGGAACAAGAAAGAAGGCCTGCTTTGCCTTTCTATCTAATTTTGCAGAGAACTAGGACAATAGTAACATGTCATCACTGAGGGCATGCTGTGCAAGATTTATCTTCCTGTGTTCAAACAAATCATTAGATTTATCTTTTTTGGTATCATAGGTCTTCATTGAGTCAAATAAACCATATTTTGTTTACTATACTGGAAAGATATAAATGCTAAATACTGTTTAACTTTATTTTATGAGAGTGAATATTATATTCTTCTTTCCAGTGACCTTTCAGTGCCTTGTGAATAAGGAAATAATTTGCTAGACAGAAATAGCAGCAAGAGAGTGATGGAATTTATGAGAAGACCAGCTCTCCTAAAACTGAGAGCTAAACATGATAGTTTCAGAATAAAAATAGAGATTTTTTTTTCTGTACCCCATTCTCAAAACTTTTACCAATTTTATATCATACAGTAAATAATGCACAAGGTATAAAAGGTAGGCAACTCATCAATCTTTTGTAACAGAAAAATAAAGTCAAAACCAGTGATAGATATGATATTTTGCCAAACTCATAAGCATTTTCTTCTTTTAAAAATATCAAAAAAGGAATACATAAAAACAGATAAGGAAAGTACTTTCACAAGAGAAAAAAAAATAACCTGATAATACCAAAAGGAAAGAATACAGCATAGTGATCACGACTGGGACTTCTGTAACTTGATAGAGCACTTAGTAGTGCTGTAGTATTGAGCAGGTCACTTGCTTTCTGAACCTCAGTTTCCTCTGGTATAAGGTAGAGATCATATCATTTCCTGTCTTATAGTGGTGGTAAGAAAATTAAATGACATGAGAGATGTAAAACACCTTTTGTTGTGCTTAATATATTTTAAGCACTTGATAAATACTATTATTATTAATTTTAATTTATAGTTGGATTTTCTTACCAGATCCCCATAAATTATGGTCACATGTTAAAATTGTAGTCCAGAAAACCTTTGCAAAACACCTTCTATCAATTCATTGTCCAGTTTCTCTTGAAGTGTTCTGGACAATTTCTTTCTGAGATGTCCTGGTCTTGACATTGTGTCAGAATCTTGTAGTCTGAGAAATACTTAAAAATCAAGTCATTAGGGATTATATTTAAAATGAGGGAAGCTGGAAAGAATATTGTTACCACCTTTATAATAAGAAAAAAATGGCTAGTCTACAAAATCCTGACCTTTCTTGAATGAATTAGAGCTGAGATCATAAGGAAAGCGTAAGGCTAATGGTAGAACAGAAACATTAATAATAAATACTCCAGAAATGCAGCCAGTACTCTAAACTCAAAGTACCACTAGAGGAATTTGAATCTTAAGGTACACTAAAGGTGACCACAGCTGAAATAACCCAAATTAAAGTCAAGTCATGGCTACACTGATTCAACCCCCATACTAATAATGTACCAAATGAAAATGTGTGCCATTTGCAGACACAAATACTGCTTAGCTCACACACTACTGTGCAATACAAGATTTCTAGTATTCAAACAGGAATTATGAGAAAAAGAGACAAGAAAAAAAATAACACGTTGTCAGGGGAATCAACAGAACCAGACTCCAGTATGATCCAGGTATTTGTGCTGTCACGCAGGGGATTTAAAATAACTGTGATTAATGCATTATGGTGGAAAAGATAGATAACATATGTGAATAGATGGGGATTTATTGGGGGAGAAAAGTCTAAAGAAAAAAATTAAGTGAAAATATAGAGACAAAATACACAATGACAGAAATGAAAAATTCTTTTGTGATAGGCTCATCAGAAGGAAAGAATATGATACAGGTTAAGGAAAGGCTTTGTGAAATGTATATTGGTCAATGTAAATTACCTAAACAAAGCACAAAACCAAAAAGAGTGAAAAATGAAATATAACATCCAATAGCTGTAAGACAATATCAAACAATCTAACATATGTGTAATTGGAATTCAAGAAGAAAAAGATAAGAGAATGGGGCAAAAAAAAAAATTTGAGGAAATAATGGCTGAGAATTTTCCAGGATGAATCAAAGACACCAAAACACAATTTCAAAAAGCTTAGAGGAAACCAAGCAGGATAAATACCCAAGAAATATACCCAAACAATCAAAACTGCTGAAAATCAAAGATTTAAAAGCATCTAAAATAAAGACAGATTAAACCCAGAGAAAGAAAGCTAAGAATTACATCAGGCTTATCCTTAGAAATAATGAAAGGCAGGAAACAGTTTACCAAGATCTTTGAAGTATTAGAAACATAAAAATAAATAGTCAATCTCAATTTCTATATCCAATAAATATAACTTTCAATAATGGAAGGGAAATGAAGTCTTAAGACAAACCAAAACAGAAATAACTCAGAACCAGAATACATATGCTACAAAATATGTTAAAGAAATTTATTCAAGCAGAGGGTTATGTCACCAGACAGAAACTGGAACCTACATAAAGAAATAAAAAATACTGAATGAATGTATATATATGTAAATATATACATATAATTTATTTTTTGCTTATTGAAATTGCTCTAATAGAAAATTGTTGAAAACAAAAATAGTAGTAATGTATTGTGTATTAGCATTGTGTGTATTGTGCATAGCAAACTTAAAAAATATATACCTCAACCATAGCACAAAAGATTGAAATGAGTAATTGGGACTACTGTAAGGGCATTACAATACATGTGAAATTATACAGTATCTGAAGGTAGGCTGTGATTAAATATGTATATATGAACTCTAGGGAAGCAATAAATGTCTTTTTTGGAAGCTATAAATGGTAAGATAATAGTGGAGATAAAAGTAGAATCATAAAGTAATCAACCTAATAGGAGGCAGAAAAAGAGGAAGAAAAAAGAAAAGACAAAACAAATGGAAAGTAACTAAGAGGGTGGTCCATTTAAATTAATATCAATTATTACATTAAATATAAATAGTATGAGTACATCCATTAAAGACAGATTGTCTCACTGGTTTAAAAATTCAATGACCCAACTACATACTATCTACAAGAAACCTGCTAAAACTATAAAGACACAGATAGGTAAAAGTGGAAAGAATGGTATAAAATGAACCATTTAAACAATAAAAAAGTAAAACCAAAGTAATCATAATAAAAAGAGAAAGTTGATTTCATAACAAGAAATCTTTTGAAGGATAAAGAAGAGTATTATACAACATTACAAGACAAATGTATCAAGAAGATATACAAATTCAAAATGTATATGCACCTAAAAGCAGTGCTTAAAAACACATGAGGTAAATACTTAAGACTGATCAGAGAAATAGATAAGGCCACAATTATACTGGGAAACTTTATGTTTCTCTCTCAGTAAAACTAGTAGGCAAGGAATCAGCAAAACAGTATAGAAGATGCAAACAACAGTATGAACCAATCTGATCTAATTGACATTTATAGCATGCTCCCCTCAATAACAACAGAATAAACAGTCTTGAGAGTGCACATGAAACTTTATACAAAATATTCTGGACCATGAATGAAAATGGAAAATTTAAAAGAAGAGAAATCATGCGAAGTATTTTCTTTAACCACAAAAAATGAAATCAGTAACTGCTAAGAGAAAAATACTAGAAAACATCCAAATACCTGATTCCAAAATTTAACTGTAAAGATACAGAAATCAAGACATTGTGGTAGTGATGAAAGAATAGATATATAAATCAGTGGAGAAGAACAGAATAACACATATACGGTCAACTGATTTTCATCAAAAGGAAAACAGCAATTCAATGAAGAAAGGATATTTAGGGTAATAAACGGTCCTGAAACAACTGATTATTCGTATGGATAGAAGTAAATCTTGATCCATATATTGCTCCTTACATTATAACACTTAAAAATATATCATAAACTTAAAATGTAAGGTATAAAATTATAAAAGCTAAAGAAGAAAAGATGGGAATAAATCTTTGTGGCTTTAGTTTTGATGATTTTTTGGGGTATGATAGTAAAACACAATATAAAAATGGTAAATTGGCTTTCATCAAAGTAAGAATTTCTGCACTTCATAAGTCACTGTCAGAGAATGAAAAGACAAGCGAGAAACTGGGAGAAAATATTTCAAAACACTTTTTTATAAAGATCATTTATTTAGCATCAAAGAGAACTCCCCAAATTCAGTTATGAAAAATAATCAACCCAATTAATAATAGATAAAGACTTTGAAAAAACACTTCAAAAAAAAAAAACAGATATGAAGGGTAAAATTAACAAACTGTAAGACAGATCAGTAGAAAATATACTGAGACACAGAAATAAAAAGAAAAGGAAAGGGAAAAAAAGAACATGAGGTAAAGGATAAATTTCTTTAAAATTATCTAACTGGAGTCCCAAAGTGGAGAAAATAGAGATTATGGCTGAAAATTTTTTGAAGATATAATGGCCAGTATTTTCCAGTGCTGATGAAAAACATCAGTCCATAGATTCAATTAAGTTCTGTAAGCCTCAGGTAGGAAAAATATAAAGGAAACCATTTGGAAGAACATTAGTCAAACTAACACAATTCCATGTTCATGGCAGTATTATTTATAATAACCAAGTCATGGAAGCAACCTGTGTTCATTGATGGATGAATGGATAAGGAAATGTCATATATATATATGTATATATATATATATATATATATATATATATATTACTCAGTTATAAAGAGGAAATCTTACCATTTGTAACAATATAGATGGACTTTGAGGTCATCATGTTAAGTGAAACAAGTCAGACAGAGAAAAACAAATACTATATGATTTCACTTACATCAGGAGTCTAAAATGAAACAGAAAAAAAACCCCATCAAACTCAAAGAAAAGGAGATCAGATTTGTGGTTGCCAGAGGTGGAGGGTATGGAGAGAAGGAACTGGAGGAAGGTGGTTAAAAGGTACACACCTCCATTTCCAGATAAATAAGTACTAAGGATATGATGTACAACATGATGACTATGGTTAACATTGCTGTATGATGTATAGGAAAATTATTAAGAGAGTAAATTCTAAGAGTCATCACAAGGAGAGCTTTTGTCTTTTTATTGTATCTGTATAAGATGACAATGTTAGCTAAACCTACTGTGGCAACCATTTCACAATATATGTAATGAAATCATGATGCTGTACATCTTAAACTTATATAATGATGTATGTAATTATTTCTCAATAAAACTGGAAAAATATGTGTGGAACTAAACTGTATAACAATGAAAATACAAAGATGTGAGAGGGTAAATGGAGTTGATGTGGTCTAAAACACTAGTATCATCTTGACAGTGGTCAGATAATAATTTGCAAAAGATTTTATTAAGTATAGTATCCATAATGTAAGTTATAAGGCAACCATGAAAAGAAGAGAAAAATAATGTAGAGCTAACTAGTTAATAAAGGGGAAAATTAAATAATAAGACATTTACTGGTCAATAAAACAGAAAGAATATAAAATGGGACAGAGAACACTTTTTAGACTGTAGTTTTAAACACAAATTATGTTGTAATACATTAAGACTACATGTGCTATATAATCCAAAGTTGAAGACTTAAGATCGATAGACTGGTTATAAAAAACAAATCTAATATAAGCTGCACTAAGAAACATATCCTAAGCATAAGAACACAAAAGTGTTGGGGAAAAATAATGGAAAAAGGTAAACAATGCAAACACAAACCAAAGGGAAGTTCCAGCAACCATACTAATAACTGTCATAGAAGACTGAGGCAAAACCAGAAATAAATAGGAATATTTCACAATGATTATAGGTTCAGTTTCAGTGTCACCATAGTTTCTGAAATGAGCGGCCAGGGAGCAGCGGCAGCACCACACAGGCACGGAGCGCGATGCACCGGGAAGCCAAGCGCCTCCCTCCGCGGGGTCGCGCGTGCGGGAGGCCTGCCGGGCCGCCGGGTCGCGCCCCGAGCCTCGCCGTGGCGCGGCTGCCCGGAAGCGGCAGCTCGGCGGCCGGCCGGTCTCCGGAGCGGCCCAGAACGGAAATCTTAATACAATTTTTAATTGAAATAATTTATAGCATGTTATTTGATGACAGAGAAGTTAAGCTGGAAATTAATGTCAAAATGACTAAAAAAATCAAGCTATTTTAAATAACCCAAGGACAGAAAATGAAATAAAAGTGAAATTTAGAAAATAATTGAAATAAATTATTTTCAAACTGTGGGATATAGGTGCCTGGAGGGAAATTTACAGTCTTAAATACATTTTCTGGAAAGAATAAGACTAAAAGTGAGTTAATTCAGCTTCTAGCTCCAGACGGTAGGAAAAAAGAATCCTACAAACAAGCCCAAAGCAGAAAGAGGCAAATAAAAATAACAACAGAAATTAAAAAGTAGAAAATATTAAAAAAATTCAGCAAACCTAAAGTTGATTTCTTGGAAATATTAACGAGAAGTAAAATCACAAATTACCATATCAGGAATGAAAAGCTGGACATTATTTCCAGATAACAATTTTTCATTAGAAGTGTAATGGAAAGATATGAGGAAATTTTTTATTTATAATTATTTAATAATTTAGATATTGAGAAATTTCTAAAGAAACAAAATAAATAGAAATTTTGAGTAATTCTATTCATGTCAAAGACATTAAATTAATAAAAACCATCTCATAAAGGAAACTCCACATCCAGATGGCTTTACTGGTGAATTATTTCACAAATTTAAAGAAGAAATCACATCATCACATACAAACTTTTGGAGAATGCAAAAAGGAGGAACACTTATGAATTCTTTTTATGCAGTCAGAATAAACTTCATAGTAAAACTTGACAAGGATATTACAAAAAGGGGAAGTAAAGGTTAATCCCTATCATGACATTAGATGCAAAAATCTGAAATGTAATATTAGTAGCTTTAATACAGAGATATAGATAAAGATAGTACAACAATACCAAGACTCACTTCAGGAATATAAGGTAGCTTTCCTTTTGATAAATTATTTAGTTGATCACCTTAAATGTCAAAAGGAGAATATGATCAGCTTGCTAGATGATGAAAAAGTATGTGACAAACTTCAAAGCTTATTCAACATAAAAATTCTTGATAAATCAAGAATAATAGTAAAATTTCTATTTCAATAGAGTAACTATAAATAAAACCAATAGAAAATTTCATGTTTAATAAGGAATTATTCAAAGATTTTCTCCTGAAATGAAGACTCAAAGTTACCTGCTATTATCAGTTGATTGTAACATTATACTGGACATCTTAGCCAATATAGTAAGACAAGACAAATAATTATAAGGATTATAAAGAAGGAAAAAAAGGCTATTATTTACAGATAAAATTTTTGTGCTTTAGACAATCTACTGGCATTAATAAACAAACCTACAAAAATCATTAGATACAAGGTTAAAACACAAGAATCAGTTGTATTTTTATATACCACTGACAAAAATATTTACAAAAATGTTATCATTTATAGTAGCATGTAAAATATCAAATAGGAATAAATCTAACAAATGATGTCAAAACATTATATTACTACACTAAAAACTACAAAACATTATTGTGAGAGAAATAAATAAATGGAGGAATAAGCCATGCTTATGGATCCAAAGTTTCAACATTGTAAAGATATTGGCTGTCCCTGAAATGTTCCATAAATTTAATGCAATAACAATGAGAATATAACTATTTTTGTGTGGAAATTAACAAGCTAATTATGAAATTTGCATTTTATAAACAGAGAAATGGCTTCACTAATAGTCCTAGAATAGACAGAGAATTTTATAGATGAAAATACAACTGAAAGATGTAAATTACTGGATGTCAAGACCTATCATACACACATGCATATTATACCTATATGGCAAAGAGGGCATTGCAAAGCAGTGTTGAAGAACAGAAAAAATTAAAAATTTTTAAAAAGTAAAGTAGGCTATGTTTAGATAGAAAAAGATTTCTTAAACAAAGCTCAAAAACTCAACATAAAGAAAAACTGGGGAGTCTGGTCTCACTAAAGTTAATACTTTCCACACAACAAAGGATGCCACAAGCCATTTTATATATGAAAAAATTTATACAAATGTATTTAACATTTTGTTAACATTTAACAAAAATAACATTGATATACAGAATGTTTAATAAATCTTACAAATAAATAAGAGTAGCAAAGTAACTCAACGGAAAAATAACGAAGTGGTAAGTTTAGTCATATATGGAAAAGAAATGCTAAATAGCCAATAAATACATGAAAAGATGATTAATCGTAAGAGGATCCATGCAAATGTAATTTGAAGAAACAATCAGATACAGTTTTGCATTCACCAAATAGGCAAAAATTTAAAGTCCTGATAACATCAAACATTGACATGAATATGTGGGAGTAAGATACCTATATTTTGGTGGTAGAAATATATTTTGATGCAACTCCTTAGAGAGCAATTTGACAATAATTCCCAGTAAAGTTGAGGATGCGCATATCCAGTAATTCCACTTCCAGGTACACAATCTAAAGAAACTTTAACAAGCACAAGAGATATGTTGTTCAATGCACATTGTATTAATGAAAAAGTGGGAAAAAGTTATCAAATTGTATATTTTCCCATGTCAATTATGCTCAATAAAGCTGTTTTAAGAACTTTAAATATATATATGTCAATAAAGAAATATATAAATCTGGTATAATCATTCAATGAAATTGATATATTAATTAAAATGAGTGAATCATCACATACTAGTTTCAAAAGCATAATGTTAAGTGATAACAAAATTAGTTGCAAAAAGATATGTACAGATTGTCATTTATGAAATTTTTAAAAAGACACACAACCATACTGTACACTATTATTGTATCCATATTTATTAACAGCATACAAGTGGCTGAGAAGAATATTTTCCAATTTCAGGAAAGCTGTGACTTCAGAGAAGGGAGGGGGGGTATATAGTGATGATCATGATGAAGATGAGGGGACAATTTTCAATGTTTTATGTACCAACATTTAAAACATTAATACTTGCAATATCTGAGTTCTTTCCACAGATATCTCTTACCTTTCTCTACATTTTATTAAAGTTTGAAAGATTTCATAGTTTAAAAAAGTTAGAGAGTTAGCAAACCTAATCTGGGATACTAGTCATTTGAATGAAGAGATAAGAAACAATTAAAGAAAGTGAGCTGGGGGCAGAAGACCTAAACAAGCAATTCTCCAAGGAAGACATACAAATGATCAAAAAGCACATGAAAAAATGCTCAATATCACTAATTATCAGAGAAATGCAAATCAAAACTACAATGAGGTATCACCTCACACCAGTCAGAATGGCCGTCATTCAAAAATCCACAAATGACAAATGCTGGAGAGGCTGTGGAGAAAGGGGAACCCTCCTACACTGCTGGTGGGAATGCAGTTTGGTGCAGCCACTATGGAAAACAGTGTGGAGATTCCTCAAAAGACTAGGAATAGACTTACCATACGACCCAGGAATCCCACTCCTGGGCTTGTATCCAGAAGGAAATCTACTTCAGGATGACACCTGCACCCCAATGTTCATAGCAACACTATTTACAATAGCCAAGACATGGAAACAGCATAAATGTCCATCAACAGGTGACTGGATAAAGAAGAAGTGGTATATGTATACAATGGAATACTACTCAGTCATAAAAACCGACAACATAATGCCATTTGCAGCAACATGGATGCTCCTGGAGAATGTCATTCTAAGTGAAGTAAGCCAGAAAGAGAAAGAAAAATACCATATGAGATCACTCATATGTGGAATCTAAAAAACAAAAACAAAAACAAAGAAACAAACAAAAACAAAGCGTAAATAAAGGACAGAAATAGACTCACAGACAGAGAATTCAGACTTGTGGTTACCAGGGGGGTGGAGGGTGGGAAGGGATAGACTGGGATTTCAAAATTGTAGAATAGACTACACTGTATAGCACAGGGAAATATACACAAAATGTTATGATAACTCACAGAGAAAAAAATGTGACAATGAGTGTGTATATGTCCATGAATAACTGAAAAATTGTGCTGAACACTGGAATTTGACACAACATTGTAAAATGATTATAAATCAATAAAAAATGTTAAAAAAATTAATTAAAAAAAAAAAGAAAGTGAGCTGGTAAAATTGATGAGTCTTGGCACCTATTAGCTAATGAGAGAAAATGTGTAGAGGGAGAGAGACACAGAGAGAGAGATCAGAGATGAAACCAAAGTGTATATGATATTAGGTGAGAGGGGTGGGGACGCAGTAGGTGACTGGACTGGGGACACTGATGCTATCAACAGAATCAGAGGACATGGGGCAGGAGGCGTAGGAAGGAGAGGATGATTGAGTTGAATTGGGGTTATTAGTAAGACATACAGTTATAGATGTAGTTGAAAATGGACAAAATAGGGAGAGAAATTAAGAATGAAGCTACCGTGTTTGAGCACAATAGAATGGATTCCTCAAAGCCTGAGTTAGCTATGTTTCCAAGGACACGAAGGTTATGAGAGGAAGAAGAACCACAGCAGATCCTTCACACAACGTCTGCAGTGTAGCATGGGCTTGGATGGAAGTGAGACACAGGGGGAGAAGCAGGAGAGGGCTGACCTAGAAGCCAGTGGAAGACGGGGGCTTCTTAAGAAGTGGTAGTCATCATTGTTAAATGCTCTGGGGAATTGAAAGAGCGTGAGAATGGAGGTAAAGCTCTTGTATCTAGCAGTTAGGCAGTCACTCATCACCTCAGGAAAAAGAGAGGCAAAGGGGAGAGATGGTGGTTGCTAATGCAGTTACTGGCCATAAGCATTTGCAAAGAGGACCGTGGGGCAAAAATGAGTCACTGCTTCCTGGACTCTCTACATCAGCTGCCATCATCTTTTCTGCCCATTCTGGTTGCTCCTTCTGAGACTGGTGTTTTTCCAGACTCAGTGAGCACTCACCCAGCTGCTACCATCTTCTCACCTTCCTCCTATGAGTCTTAGCTGAAGAGAATTGGGGAACTGACTCTAAAACTAAACTGTTTATCCCAGCCCTGCATAAATAAATGTCACTTCACTATTCCTTGCATCTGCATCACTGACATCCTACGTTTCGCTGATCTCATTTATCCTTGAAATTGTCCTCATACAGTTTCCAGAGTCCTGAGTTGCATACAAATGGAGGAATATTTGAAAAAGTGTAATTGCTGTTGTTTGTTATTTTGTCCTGCCGTCATGCTTCCTTCTACCATCTGGACTGGAGGTGGACTTGTTAAAAAAAAAAAAAAAAGCACCCAGAAAGGACAGTCTCACAAATTTGAGCCTAAAAGAGAGAAGGAAGTCCTTAGTCTCTCCCCAGAAAACAGATCTTTACAGCGTTTCCTGGTGGAACATGCAGCCAAGATGTTGCTAAATCTGGGAAGCTTATCAACTGCAAACTGTGAGTCTTCTCTTCACAACTGTGTTCAATTACACATGGTCTGTTTGTTGCTTTAAATGAACATCATAGGAATAATCACAACAGACACCTGTATGGTACTGTGCGCTTTTAAAATTCTTTCCACATGCAAGAGATAACTTCATCCTCCCGACAAATTTGTGGAGTTTAGAGACTCTGAGAAGCTACGAGATCAAGGGGAAAAGCAAGGCAAGTCCGTGGTTGGGGAAAGGCCTTTTAATCAAAAGCGCCCCAGCCAGTGCTCTGCACCACTATGGTCCATCTTCAGTAGACACCATGGCTGAGACCAGTGACAGCAATTAGATGGGAGGAAATGAAATGGTAAATGTCTGTCCTGCCCTGATAGACATATGATTAATTTATCATTTCTTTGTGCAAAAGAGCAGTCAAATATATCCACCAGAGTTCCTTTCAAGGAAACTGCTGTGTTTGTTTGGAGGAAATTACTTAGTAGGCCAGTTGTGCTGGGGTTTGGATTGCAGTGAAGTTTGAGCTTGCCCTGAAAGAGGCAAGGAGAGTGACTTTTGATTGAATCAAGAAGAAAGGGGAAGAAAAGGAAAAATAATAAGGGGGTAGAACTAGGGAAAGACAGAGACTTTATATTTTGTTTTATAACCTCTCCCTTGTCCCCAAACTCTGCAGTTTAAATTGTGAAGCACATGCAAAAGTTGGGGGTGTGTGCATGGTGTGGACAAAGGTAGATACTTTGTGTCCATATTTAGGAGGCTGAAATCACCTGCGGGCACAGAGAAGAGGAGTTCAGTTAGGACACCAGAGAAATTGTGGGGAGGGCTGTTGACTGTCACAGGCTATGGATTTGGGCTTTAGGCCAAGATCAACCACATTTCTCAAGGGCAAGAGGCCTTAGCAGGCATGTGGGTTACTCTAGAAATCAGAGAGAATTTTCAAAGTACTTATTTGCATATCTTTGATTCTATGCTTAATTCAATACACAAAAGAAAAAAATATATAAATATCTATGTAGTTCCTATTGGTATATATACACTCATTTATATTTAAAATAATTCATTTGCTGAAAAAAATGTCATAGTGACATAGAATTCTAGTTTAAATGTGGAAGAACTCTGTGCTTTTCACTGTATTCTCTTACAAAGGCAACCTTGGCTGACAATGAGTGGCTGCTCACTGGAGACGTTTAAAAGGATGCTGATGATATTTGCTGAGGACATTGTAGAGACAATCTTCACTGCTAGAACACTGATTCCCATCAACTCCAAAATTTGTCCTTTACTATTATTTTTAATTAGAAGACAGAAATGAGAGCTATGAAGCCACCAGAAATACTACCTAAGGTAGTTTCCAAATCTTAATAACAACAAAAGACAAGCATAGCAGAGAATTAAAATGCAGTTTGGCCTTGAGCTTTGATTTCTGACAAGGTTAGTTATTTTCTTTCCTGAGTTTCCTAATTTCAGCTTGATCCTGAATCTATTTATTCTTTGACTCAGACCATTTGGACTAAATAAGAAAGAGCTGGAGGAGACAACACACTCATAGGATCCACTTGAGATCTTTTATTTCACACTAAAGATAGAGCTTTCCTCTTCCTCATTATTGCAGAGGAAAGAGATGTGTATCTAGTCTTCATTGCAAGAGAAGAATTGTACAAAGGTATTTCACTAGCTGTAAAACTCTAGCATGAGAACAAAACAAAACAGAAAATTGAAACAACAAAACCAGTTGTTTCAGTTTCGTCTGCTGACTCTGAACAGTGAAATTGAGTCCAGGCACAAGACTGGTTCCAGGTGAAGTCAGACAAGAAGAATTGTTACCACACAGCCTGTAAACACTGTGGAGTGTGGGGAAGGGCAGTACAACTTAAATGCCACATTGATAAGATCATCAGCTTAAACGATTTGCGACGGCTAGGACACAATGAAGGAAGTGAGAGAGGAAGCAAAGAGCAAGTCTTAGAACAGAGTGGGCAATTCACAGGGTACCGCGGCAAGGGACATGAAGAGTGTACTGCTTTCATTTTTGCTGCTGCAGGAAATTACCATGAATGTAGTGGCTTAAAATAACAAAAATGTATGATTTGACAGTTCTGGAGGGAGGTCAGAAGTCCAAACTCAAGCTCAGTGGGTTAGAACCCCAGTTTTGATACGGCTGTGCTCTTTCTGCAAACTCCAGGGCAGAATATACACCTTGCTTTGTCCAGCTTCTATTGGCTGCTTTTATTCCTTGGCTCATGGGCCGTCACTTAATCTGTGCTCCCATGGTCACATCGTCTTCTCTGATTATAATCTTCCTACGTCCCTTTTAAAAAGACCCCCATGGCTACACTGGACCATCTGGATAATCCAGGTTATTCTTCCCATCTCAAGGTTCTTAATTCAATCACACTCACAAGTCTTTTTTTTTTTTTTTTTTTTTTACCATATAAGGTACATATTAACAGATTTCTGGGATTAGAAAGTGGACATCGTTAGGGAGCATAACTCAACCTACTGAAGAAATTTTCACAAAAATACCAGAAGGAAGGTTTGTGACCATAATTGAGTGTGTAAATCAATATTTTAGTTCCCAAGGAACAAGCAGCCCGATTAGCCTGGAAACCTTCCTAGAGGGTGACTAGCTGATGTCAGTGTACTTTGGTAGGATGCCTGCTTTGTGCCAGGGACAGTGTTAGGGAATTGGAGGGAGAGAGACTTTTGATCAAGGCTATGGGCTAAGTATGTTGTGCTTTCTCTTGTCTCCTGGCCACTCTGGTATTCTCTTTCCTCTCCTAGAAAATGATTTAGTTTTCAGTTCTCTGCTTAGACGTTAAATCCCTTCAGGAAGCTTTATATGAGCCACTACATTCCCCTGTGCAATGGGGCAGTCCCACCCTCACTTCTTTCAGAGGGAAGGGGGAAGAGTAATGCCCTCCCTGAAGCCAAGGGAGGCAGACTCCAAGAGAGTCACTTGTAAAGCTGATGAGTCTCTGAAATGTCCCTTATTCCATGCCAATAAGTCTAATGACTGTCTAATTCTGTTGAGATAGTGCAGAGAGAGGGGAAAGAGAAAGATGCCAAAGATGAACACAGGAGCAGTGTTAAAGCAGCCTGCTTCCACTCTACAAAACACGGTAACCTATGTGGTTGTCTAGGGGCCAAGTGGACACTGAGGAATATGATTTATTTTTAATTTTATTTTAATATAATTGTAGCTTTATATACATTTTAAGAAATAATGTGGACTCGTTTACTCTTTACCAAGATTCCATGAATAGCAATATCTTGCAGAACTATAGTATACTGTCACAACAGAATATGACTAGACTCAACTTACTGGTACTCCACTGCAGAGCGGGAAGATCCTAGCAGCTAGAAGCTATAGACAATCCACCTGTGCTGTGAGCTATGGAACAGGGGGAGGATGGTGGTCAGACTGGACCTAGATCTCCCCTATCAGGAAACTGAGTAGTGGGAGAATCTTGTAGGTCCTCAAGAACCTGCAGGAGTGTGACATGTGAGTACTCATTTATGTAACCTGAATATTCCACCCATAACCACACCCCACCACACAGTGGGTATCAACAACATGCCAGCCACCCAAAGAACACCCACAACAAGTCTGTCTCAGATGGCGAAGCAGCAAGAATAAGCTTAGGTAGGTAAAGACTTATCTGACTTTGGGCAGATCACCTCTGTTCTCCCTTCTGCATAGAGAAGGGACAAGAAGAACTTTGAAGCAGAAAAAAAAACTAAAAACTTTAAAATAAATAGAACTGAACCTTAAATACTAGAGTGAGAAGGTTCTGTAACTGCATGTGTCAAGAAAAAAGTACAGAATCTGGCTAATATGTTATTAAGGAAGGTTTCCATTTGTAATAAGCCATCTCATCTTTATGCTCCAAGAAATTGGGTCTATAAACTGGTTACATAAGCTTTTAGGTTTCAGGTTTATAGCTAATTACTTACTTTTACTCTAAGTTCCTTGAGGGTAGGGACGACTGCATCTCAGGGAATATTTAATTGTAAGGGACTTAAACCTGCTCAAATTACTTCACAAAGAATGTGTTTATTACAGGCATAGAGACTTCACTGAAATCAAGGAAGAAATGAAAAAGCAAGCCTTACAAACAATGTAACTATGGTATTTCAACAACTGGGAGTTCAGGTTTATGGACTTTCAAATTAATGCTTCCCCAGTAAGGAGACTCAGCTAGCACTTGGCTCAGTCTCTGTATCTTTTACTTTAAATGCAACACAGAAGGAGGGAGGGAAGGAGAAAGAGAGAGAGACAGACAGAAATACAGAAGAACAGACAGACTTAGCCAAGCCTATGGATTTATTCAGTTGGTGTTGAATGAGGGACTGGTGTGGTTCTGAGTGGCCTGTTCAGGTTATATAAACATTGCTGAATCACTTAACAAATGGAATTTGTTTAACTTGAGAATCTTAGATTTCACTGGTTCATGATAATCACAATACCTCCATCGCTAGGATGTGGATGTCTCCCATCCAGCTCAAATGGATGCATTTTGATTATAGATAACTAAGAACAACTGCATATCCCATTTCTTGTGTCACTAAATGTTTTCATAAACCCAAAACACGTCTTTGGGTTTAGCATTTTACTGTAATTACAGCAACCAGCTACATTGTCAGGAGTTACTCAGCTTGCTGTTGCAATCTTTCTTTCCACTCATTTTGGAAATATTTATCCTAAGAAGCCTCTTCCTTTCTTCTTTTATGACATTTAAGTACATTGTGAAAATCAGTTTGTTGACTTGGCACATCAAGTAAAACATCAACAGATTAAGAAAACAGTCCAAGCTGGGTTAACCATATCAGTCGGGGGTAGGAGCAGGAGGTGGAAGAGCTTGTGTCTCAGGAATTTGCATCAGTAATTATGAGAGAAATGCAAATCAAAACTACAATGAGGTATCACCTCACACCAGTTAGAATGGCCATCATACAAAAGCCCACAAATGACAAATGCTGGAGAGGGTGTGGAGAAAAGGGAACCTTCCTACATTGCTGGTGGGAAGATAGTTTGGTGCAGCCATTATGGAAAACAGTACGGAAATTCCTCAAAAGACTAAAATTAAACTTACCATATGACCTAGGAATCCCACTCCTGGGCTTATATCCAGAAGGAACCCTATTTCAGGATGACACCTGCACCCCAATGTTCATAGCAGCACTATTTACAATAGCCAAGACATGGAAACAATCTAAATGTCCATTGACAGATGACTGGATAAAGAAGTTGTGGTATATTTATACAATGAAATACTACTCAGCCATAAAAAGAATGAAATACCATTTGCAGCAACATGGATGAACCTGAATATTGTCATTCTAAGTCAAGTAAGCCAGAAAGAGAAAGAAAAATGCTATATATCACTCCTATGTGGAATCTAATTAAAAAACAAAATGGAAATGAACTTATTTACAAAACAGAAACTGATTTACAGACATAGAAAACAAACTTATGGTTACCGGGAGGAAAAGAGGTGGGAATAGATAAATTGGGAGTTTGAGATTTGCAGATACAAACTGTTATATATAAAATAGGTAAACAAGTGTCTTGTATAGCACAGGGAATTATATTCAATATATTGTAGTCACCTATAATGAAAAAGAATATGAAAACAAATATATGTATGTATATGGATAACTGAAACATTATGCTGTGCACCAGAAATTGATGCAATGTCATAAACTGACTATACTACAACCAACCTCCTTGGCCCCAGTCATTCTGATGAACCTACATCACACCTGCCCCCAGCCTCTCCAGAACACTTCTTTCATGAGTCAGTGTGTATGATACTGGGACAGAATGAAAGGGAGCACATCTGAGCTGGGTCAGTGATTGCCTGTTGATGTTTAAGGCTAATTAAACAATGAAAATGAAAGAGACTAACTGAAAAGCTATATAAATCAGGGTGCCTTTGATAGCAACTGAGGAGAATTCCAGACTAACTCTTACAAGGTTGTTCTTGCCTGGTTGTTCTATATTAAGTGTTTTGCCTTTAAGTGTTATTTATAGAGGATTTCAAGTTCATATATATTATTTGTGTTTTTAAATTCACAGAATTTTAAATAAACCTTGATAGAGATGGGAAGAGAGGAAGCATCTGGAAGTGTCACAGAGAAGGTTCTTCCATCAAGAAGGCAGATATAAGCATAGATGTCAGATGGTGATGGAAAAATACAGCTCACTAAGCCCTTCCTCTTCTGGCAAATGCCCATTTGTGAATCCTTCGGCTTGATGCACAAACTCTGACCACCAAACCTCTGAAAAGTCTCCTGCTTTTTCTTTTCCATGCTTCAGATTCAAAATTGCATGTTGTTCAGTTATTTTTTCAAGGGAGCTATAAGAGGTTATGATGGGGAAAAGATTCAGGAGTGGGGAAAATCAGAAAGTACCATGAAAAAGTCTTCAAACAGATAAACATAACATACATATTTCTATAGAGATCAGAGTTAAGTGATAATGATTAAAAAAAAAAAAAGTTCCTTCAGCTTCTAAGTGTGGGGTAAGCAAGAAACTGTGCCCACTTTTATATTGTGTTCCAATAGCTCTGTTACTGTATGTAGGTCCCTGCACACAGCATCTATGCTCACGTCACCCCCAGTGCCTGAGGCTCCCCACAACGTGTCCCTCAAGCAGCTCTTACACCATCTTTAACACTCAGCTTCGGTGAAACCCAGTGCACCAATACACAAATTATAGGCCAAAATATTTCATCTTTTTTTGACTATTGAAGACTCATGAGGAAATGGGACCTTTCTAGAATCATCACAAAAATGCCACAGGTGAGGTTTTCTCTTATTCTGTAGGAAAGTGGTTTCCTGGAATTATTGTTTTAGCTGCTGAACTCCTTTGGGAGATAAAATCTTACATGGAAACATGATGTGCAGCACAGATCAATGAGGAGCAGGCCCTCCATTCTCCTTCTCCATATCAAGGCACTTCCTTAGAAAACTTTGTAGTTAATTAAACACATTTGGAATCAAGGTACCTGGAGCAGTTGAAACTCTTCTCGGTTCTTTACACACGTATATCTTATTTTAATTTATGAGGAAAACAGTCTCATGTGGGTATGGATTATCCAGATCTAGCCTATAAAATCTGTATATCATACTGTCACCCTAGTGCATAGTAAAATTAGTGGTATTAGGTTTCTGTGAAATGGGAATAATAGTACGTATCCTGCTGACTTCATAGAAATAACTGGAGAGCATTCAAGAAAATGAACTCAAAGGCACCTTGCAAACAATATGTATTAAATAATCTTTGTTCTTTCTCTATGTTTGACAATAGAAGCTAAAAAGTGGAGTCTCTGGATTCAGTTAAAATGTGACTTTATTGAAATTTGTAAAATGTAACTGCAGATACATTTTTTTTTATTATTTTTGGAAAATTTGGGACAGAGTAAAAGAACATCTGTAAAATTACTGTCAAAGTCATTTCAGTGCTTTTTCTCCTCTAGAAGTCACCAAAATCCTAATGGAGAATGAAAACAAAACAAAAAAAGGTAACATCCATCTTCAATAATCTTAGGAGACAAATTTCATCAACAGTTGCCAAAGTACGTGTGAGAGCTGCCAAAAACAGCTGAGCTTGGGCAGAAGTCATGCAGAAGAAAGTGCTAATGAAAACAGAGAGGCTGGCAAGAGGACTTGGCGTTTGCACCTCAAAGAAGCACAGGAAAATGCAATTTTTAAAATTAAGAGGCTACCGTCAAGTGTAGAAACTTTATCTCTTGCTTGCAAAAATAAGCATGGGAACTGGAATGAGAAGAGCTGGTGGCAGAAACCTTCTGGAAGGTGGTTTGGTTCAGAAAAGTTGAGGCAGATCTGCACCACGAGTCCCATCTTAGAAGCAGGCAGCGGCAGAGATGAAGCTGTCCCATCTGGAAGATGACTCTGGGCCCTTTCCTTCACCTGTCCTTTTAGCCCCGCTCCCAAACTTGTGAAAAAATCTAGTCTAGAAAAATCCATCTTGTGCTGTGACAAGTGAAAAAAGAGAGAGAGAGAACTAGCTACATATCAATGCAAAGACAGCATAAGACAATCTAAGGGGCAAAAAGCAAGATATTTTAGAAGAAGAAAATGCATAAAAATGTAACCATGTTCTTTTTTTTTTTTTTTTTTAAGATTCTGCATATGAGTGATCTCATATGGTATTTTTTGTTCTCTTTCTGGCTTACTTAGAATGACATTCTCCAGGGACATCCATGTTGCTGCAGATGGTGTTGTTGGTTTTTATGGCTGAATAGTATTCCATTGTACAAATATACCATCTTCTTTATCCAGTCATCTGTTGATGGACATTTAGGCTGTTTCCATGTCTTGGCTATTGTAAATAGTGATGCTATGAACATTGAGTGCAGGTGTCTTTTTGAAGTAGGAAAAAAAAAAGAACATAAATATAAAACAGAAACAGACCCATAGACATAGAATACAAACTTGTGGTTGCCAAGGGGGTGAGGAGTAAGGGGTGGGAAGGGACAGACTGGAATTTCAAAATTTGTAGATACTGACAGGCTTATATAGAATAGATAAACACGATTATACTGTATAGCACAGGGAAATAAATACAAGATCTTATGGTAGCTCACAGTGGAAAAAAATATGGGACAACGAATATATGTATGTTCATGTATAACTGAAAAATTGTGCTCTACACTGGAATTTGACACAACATTGTAAAATTACTATAACTCAATAAAAAAAAAAGTTTAAAAAATGTAACCATGGTACAGAGGAACACTGTGATGACATAGTTTGCCCTAAGTTAAAAAAAAAAAGTCTTTTATAACCAATTGCTTCTGTAAAGGAACATCAAAAGCAACAACATGAGAACTCAGAGAAGAAATGAGGAAACCATAGAAAATGAAATATGAGTTAGTAGAGCACAGGAAAGAAATAGAAAAAAAAAATCCCACCTAGAAAGGAAAGAAAAGTTAGAAGGAACACAAGGGACAATAGATGCAAAGAAACACAATTAGGAGCTAAGTCATTAAAATAGAATGGAAATTAAACAAATTTTAAAAAGGATTAGAAAAGAATGATAAATAAGGGAGACAGGCAAAGGAGACTCAACGCAGCACAGTTGCAGCCTCTGAAGAACATCAAAGTGATGACCAAAACAATATAATAGAAAAAAAAGTTTTAAAGAGATAATTTCATAAACTGCAGTAAATAAGACTTGAATCTACATTTTGGTTGGGTATTTTGCATTCTAAAATTTTCTCACAACCTTCAGCATCATTACATACCATGAGAAAATTAGGGAACTTTAAGGCTAAAGGAAATGTTTTTGCTAAGTATATAAGGGACCACATCTCTGTAAGGTAGGACGGCCATTTCATTTATCATCCACAATAGGGCACTTTTGAGAGTAAAAGTGGATAAGGCCAATGCTAAATGCAGTGAGATGCTGAGATATTTATATGGCAAGACTTTTGGACAAACTAGGACCTATTATCACCCTCCTTTAAGAGAAAAACATTGGGCTGACATCATGTTTCTGCCGAGTGATGTTCAAAGTTTGAAGATAATAAAGTGACATTCAAGATTTTTTAAGAAAGAAAATTACCAGTTTGCTATTTAGAAAGTTCTTCCAGTAAATAGGCAAATCCATGCCAGAATTCAAGAAATATTCTCCCCTAAAATGCTTCTTGAATAAAATATTAGTGGATGACTTTATCCAAGCAAGGGATGGTTGGGGAAAGGATGGTGAAAGTACTGTTGATGAGCGTTGCAAATGCTGAACTGAAGAATGAGCCCTCGACAGATGCGGGCATTGGAGTGAAAAAAGGTATGTAAAGAATGTATGTCCTAAAATGCAGAAATACCAGAAATATCAAAAATTGAGAAGGGAAGAGAAAGAAAAAGGAGGTAGAGTGAGTTTACTGATTCTATCACCTCTGATAGCTTGGTTAAAGGATATCATTTAAAGGCAACAAATGAACTAATCAATTTTATTTAAATAAAAGTATATTTAAGAGTACAAAACTAGGCACTAAATAACATTAGTGGCTGAAACTAAACTGTGGAAGAGTGACAAGGGAAAGGGTCAAAGATGAAATAAATTCATCTGATCAATGTTTATGGCAGGAGACTAATATATATCGTAGTATATAAAATTGTAACTAAATAAGAATCTTTAGAACAAAGTAAAAACCGTATAGGTATAAGGAACTAAACTTGAACAAAGCAAAGAAACATGTAGTGGAACTCTTTAAAGAACTATTAAAAAAACCTCTTCATAACGGATAAGAACAAAACCCAACAACTCCATAGAAAAATAAACAAATGACATGAATGGAGTTCACAGAAAAGAAATTCTTTTGTTCATGAGAGAAATAAAAATTACAACTAATCTGAGATACTACTTTTACCTAACCTATGAGCAAAAATCTAAAATCATACAGTCAATGGCAAGGCTTTGGGGAGCCTTTCAAATAGACTTTTTTTTTTGAAAAGTTATAGATTTACAGAAACACTGAGCAGATAGTATAGCGTTCCCATATACTTCCCGACTCTGCATGCCCACAGCCTCCTCTGCTATCAACATCCTATACCAAAACACTACATTTGCTAACAGTAGATAAACTTACATTGACACATTGCTATCACCCAAAGTCCACAGTTTACATTAATGTTCACTCTTGGTGTTGTAAATCCTATAAGCTTTGACAAGTGTATAAGGACATGTATCTACTATTATCAGACAGAATAGTTTCACAGCCCTAAAAATCCTCTGTTCTCTGCCTATTCATCCTTCCCTCCTCCAAACCCCTGGCAACCACTGATCTTTTTCCTGCATTCATGGGTTTGCCTTTTCCAGAATGTCATGTAATTGAAATTAAACAGTATGTAGCCTTTTCAGATTGGCTTCTTTCACTAAGTAATATGTATTTAAAATCTCTCCATGTCTTTTTCATGGCTTGATAGTTCATTTCTTTTAGGGAGATGTTTAGTGTTGTTACATCACTTAAAAAGACAATTTAGCATGCCTGCGAAATTCATAAATGCATAAACCATTAGATCTAGCTCTAGTGGTGACTTCGTATTAGGAAGGGAGACAGGGAGATTTATTAGTATGGAAGTGATACAATTAAATTTGCAGTGTAGAAAAGTCAAGTGGTAGCAATATGTAGGCTCTTTTTAAAGAAGACTGTTTTAGTTAGGCATAAAATAATGAAAAGAGGTAACTAATAAAAAAAAAGTCACCGAGTAGTAAACAAGGGAATCTGAAAACATTCGGACATCTCTTAAAGAGTTTTTATTCATTTATTTATTAAAAAATTATTAAATATTCTACTATGTGCCAGCTTGTAAAATTAATATTCACATATTGGGCTTGGAATTAAAGAGAAAAATTGGAATGTGTTGTGACATATTGGAGATAAAGAGCTAAAGCTCAGAGGAGAGACTGCACTTAAGATAAACTTATTTTTTTGAGAATTATCTTCAGGGAGACAATGATTGAAGCAATAAGGCTGGAGCAGTTCACTGTTTTTCACACTTAGGGACAGGATCAGAGGCAGTTGATAGCCAAGAACTAGACTGTGGAGACTGTTTTTTTTTTTTTTGTTTTTTTGTTTTGTTTTGTTTTTGTTTTTTTACAATTATAGTGTACAAAAAGAAATAATTCAACAAAACAGATACAAACAGGGAGAGATTTATAATGTGCATAGCCATGGAAACAAACTGTGGAGAACAGTCAAGAATGAGAAGATTGTCAAAAATATCAAAACCCATAAAGGAGTCTCTAAGAAGAAGTCACATAGTTTGACATGAAATGTGTCATTGGTGAGTTTATAGAGTATAGAAGCAGAATTACAAATACCTGGTAAGTAATGGATGTTGAGAAGACATAAGCGGAGGATAGAAAGTTTGGATTTGAGAACTAAAAGTAAGGAGAATCATAAGAAGGTGAACAGAAGAAGAAGAAACTTTAAAAATTTTTAAGATAAGCAGGAAGTGGGTCTGGAAGGTTATCAGTGAAAAGGGAGAGATTTAAGATTCAAAAGAGGGCAATGTATAATTATGGCACTAACATCCATGGGAGATCAAGAGCATTTCGATCTAAAAATTGTGAGACAGCAAGTACCATACTCTTTAGGGACAGATTTGGCCCTTGAAATAACAGGAGAGAAGAAAAATTATGATTATGAATCCACAGTGGATCAGACCTTTACTTATTCAAGAGATTCAGATGGAATGAGAAACAAAGTTGCTAAAGAGAAGGTAGCTACTGCAGGTGCTGTTCCCTTGTGTCCCTAATGCTCTGGAACATCAAACAATTTGAACTAAAGGGGACTATATTCACAGGGCTCTACTTGAACTCCTGGAGAAGCATCCCATGAAACCAGTACTCTAATGTAGTCATAGTTGAGTCAGGCAGTATTTTGCATTTCAGTGTTGAGAATGTGAGAAATGTGTCCAATATGAACTACTCACTAGGTAAACTATATTAAGAGGTATTCTTACATAGAATGACTTTATCCAGTGAAGCATGAACACTGTTGCATCTAATCACCTTGGTTGAATAAAACATCAGATTCTCTATCTGTTTCTCTTCCCATGTGCACAGTGGGTCAAGTCATATTAAGGAACATCCATGGATACTGTAGACAGATCATGCAGACACCTTACTGCAAGTACCACAACATTTACTTTCAAAGCAAGAGTGAACCAAGTCTGGTCATGATTCTGGTGACTGATAATTATTCACTAAGTGACATCAGTTTACTGGTGATGAGAACAAGGGCAATTAGACAATTTGGAAGTGTGATGATTGAGTTTGCACTCTAAAGTTAACAAAGATTAAAAAAAAAGAAAGTTAACAGAGAGAAGTAATCGAAAACATCAACCCTAATGTCTCCTATTCTTCCACTCTTGCAATAGGAAATAATGATCCCAAGCTTGAAATCACTATCATAATGAAGGGGTTAGCCTGGCCAGTCAAGAATTCACGAGAACAGAAGTTCTTTCTGGCAGAGGGATGGTGGATGGCCACCTACATAAATTCACCACATTTGTCCAATAACCCACATAATGTCATATTCCATGATTTTTCTTTTTTCAGGAGTCCCAAGTGCAAATTTCTATTTTTAATTAGATGCCAGTTTTTTGTACACTGACTTTGATCCCACGGTATTAGGAATTTGTTTATGCTCTGATGCTTCGTTAATTAAAGGTCTTCTAATGAATTTCAAGGGCCTAAAATCAACTTATTTTGTAGGGTTATAGTTTACTATAGTTGTAAAGGTTAGAGTTTACTACAATTATAGGATTAGAGCTTATAGTGTTATAATTATATTTATAAACTAAGTGAATTTTAATCCCCAGTGAATAACTTCAACAAGTTTAAAGTATTGAGTTTACTAAATGTTGTCACTATTTACACTGTGAATGGCAACCTTCATAGCTAAGATAAAAATAAAATCAGGTAACATTATAAGTTATCTTAACAAAAGTTGAGTTACACAGAATTTTACTTCATTAATGCTCCTCTAGGACTATCTCAAACTTATGCACACTTTATTCTAGTTTATACTTTTCACTATTTATAGTTCTATTATTCATTAAAAAGTCTGTTTCTATGTTGGTATAAACAGCTATGATATGTAACACTGCTTCCCATCTAGTTTTAAAGATACCATATTAAAATCATGGAGGCCAGGTAGAGTGGTTCTGTATCAGAAAACTTTTTGACTTGATTTTGTCTGTGATTATCATCAGCAAATGTTTATTGAGCTTCTGATATGAGGGGCACATCCTGTTAGTCAGTGAGTCTATGATGAGGTCTAAGACTGAGTCCTTGGCTTTCAATATAGGTGAGAAAACAAAACTTAAAAAAAAAAAAAGGACAACAGTAAAGGGATCATGTATTATCACATTTTCATCAATAGGAGAGAAATACATAAAGGCTCCTGAAGGAGGTAAATGCAGAACAGAAGCACTTAAGCATGTGAAGGTGAAACAGCATGAATAAATTAATCTGTTCACACTCCTAAATAATTATCACACATAATTATATGCCAAGCCAATTAATTCAAGTTCATTAGCAATATGCAAACAATAAAACACAAAGGAGCATCATCCCTGAGGACAGCAGGATCATTTAAATACATGGGTCTTTAAGGAAAGTTACATTTACTGAGTGCCTGATACTGTACACCTGTTGTCTCACTCATTCAGTCCCCCAAATAAATCTGTACAGTGAATGCAGAGGTCACCAACTGCTTCAAGGTCATTCAGCTAGGAAGTATCTAAGCCAAAATTCAGATCCAGATATGCTTAATATTAAAGCTAATATTTCTTCCACTACTCGCTTCTGGGTCCTTTAAAACATAAATTACATAGGATCCCTAACATCAAGATTATTCCTTCACTGACTATACCCATCCTATGTCAGATCAATGTTTTCTGAATGTTATTAATTGCATCCAGTACAAGTTGATATAAATCACCACTCTGTGAGAAGTCTTTTGAAATCATCCATCTCCAACACCAGCATGAGCATCTTATGGAGTCCTGAGACGTGCTTTCCCTATTACTGGAGCTTCTCCCTCTCTTTCTTCAAATAAGTCCAGCTTAGTTACACAATGTTCACTTCTCTAGTGAGTCAGTGTTTCCATGTGGAAGCCTTTCAGGATCCCTCCAGACTAGTCCAGTTTCCTTCTTGAACACCCAGGCCTCTTAAACACGACCGTGTGCTTTATCCCTCTCTGTCATAGCTCTTACTGCATTAATAGATTTACATCTTTCTGAGTGGGAGGATTTGATGAATTTTCCTTCATAAACTCCATGAAGCTAAAAACTATGTTTTTGCTCAAACTGTGCCCTCACATCTTAGCACATCTTACCTGGAAAGAGAGCTTAAAATATATGTGGAATAAATATAGACATTCACAGTCTTGTACATAAGGGGTCATAGTCAATGATGTTGTGAGTGACTTTTTCTTGCAGGCTGGAGTTTCCACTTTCCAGAAAGTAAGACTAAAGTAAACACATGTGCCGGCTAGCATTTTACAGAACCATATGAGATGACTCAGGTGATGATCACTCAGATCACTCACGTTACGGAGGAGTCAAGAGTCAGCAAGCATGTAAGAGAGGGTCAACACCCCTTACATCTGTGGATATTAATTGCTTTATTTACATAAAAATGAAAAATAAGAGAATGGAAATTAGAGAGTTAGAGGAAAAGCTAAATTCAACTTCAGATATTGTTGACAAGTAGAAACCAAGTCTTGTGTACATGTATAATGCATTTATGAGGTTCTGAACACGAGGAGCCCCTCAATAGGCAGTGAACGAGTAGATGAATGGTATCATCCTTGTCATGTGGAATAAATGAAGGGGCCAAGCATGGCCACAAACAGATTGTTTTAGAAGTTACAGGGGATCACAGTACAGTTATGTCAATTTTGATATGGGCTGCTTCTATGTGAGCTTCTGAATCCAGAGTGTACAGAGTTCTTTTTTTCCCCTGACTCTTATTATTTTTATTCTTTTTATTTTTAACCAAAGCATTACTGAAGAAAAAGAAAGAGGCTGGAGGAATAACTCTCCCAGACTTCAGACAATACTATAGAGCTACAGTCATCAAGACAGCATGGTATTGGTACAAAAACAGACATATAGACCAATGGAACAGAATAGAGGGCCCAGAAACGAACCCACAAACTTTTGGCCAACTAATCTTCAACAAAGGAGGCAAGAATATACAATGGAATAAAGACAGTCTCTTCAGCAAATGGTATTGGGAAAACTGGACAGCAGCATGTAAAGCAATGAAACTGGAATGCCCTTACACCATACACAAAAATCAACTCAAAATGGATCAAAGATTTATTTTTAAAAATTTTTTATTGAGTTAGAGTCAGTTTACAATGCTGTGTCAATTTCCAGTGTAGAGCACAATTTTTCAGTCGTACATGAACATACATATATTCATTGTTGCATTATTTTTCATTGTGAGCTACCACAAGATCTTGTATATATTTCCCTGTGCTATACAGTATAATCTTGTTTATCTATTCCACAGATGCCTGCCAGTATCTAAATTTAGTTTTGGGAAGTGGAGAGCTGACATTTTAAAAATCTGAACCAAGACCCATTGGACAGGATGTTAAGAAGTCATTATAACATCTCCTTTCTGTCCAATCAAACCCAGATAAATAATTTGAACTAATCTCATGAGATATTTAATACAGAATTTATTTGGTTATGAGTAGAGATTGGAACACATATATTATTGTGGCTAAGTAGAGGAGTACAAAAAGGGAAGTGGATACTGAAAGAAATTAAGGAAATAGTTGTGTACTTAATTTTTTTGATGGAGCTTAAATCTATAAATATATTTTTCAAAGATTCTTCAAGGGACTTGAAAACAGGATTATGAATCTTGTGTTGCTTAGCAAAGCCCTCATCAAGTTATTTTTAGTTAGTTCATCCTAGCATTGCAGAGACAGAGTAATTCCTTTATTTATTAAAGTGTTATTGAGCACCTATCATGCACATGTTCTGTGGGTACAAATATAAGTATATCATCTTAGATCCAGTTGTTGGCATTTCATACACATGTACACAATACAATGCAATTTTATCTTTCAAAAACATTAATCTCCCTAAGCTAAACATTTTACATATTTTATTTTCACAACTCTATGTGGTATATTTTGTCACTGTCCTCATTATAGAAACCGAGGTTCTAAGAGGTTAAGTAACTTGCTCAAGTCACCCCAATACTGAATTGTGAGGCTAAGATCTGAAGTAGCTTCAAGTTTCTCTAACTCCACAGTCCATTTCCTTTTTCATAAAACCTCATTCCTTCCCAATACATGTTATGAGAGAGAAAAACACAGATAGAGGGAGGTAAGTTTCATCCTGTCCAGGGATGGGATTGGGAAGATGTCTCGTGTTTAAAAGGTGAATAGAGTTTCCCAGCAGAACAAAGATAAAGGCATGAAAGTACACAGGGTAATAAGGGAGTAGCTGGAGATGAGGTGAATGTCAGCTGGATCCAGAATGTGAATGCTCCAGAATGTAACCCTAAAGAATGTGACTCTTTATAACCAACAGGGTGGCATAGGAAGGTTTTACACAGGGGAGTGACAATCAGAATTGTGTTTATGTTTGTATTTCATGAAGGAATATGAGTATGCATTGGAGCTAGTGAGATCAGAGGCAAGGAAACTAACAATAGTATCTCTAAATAACCAAAGAGAGAAGTGGCAACGTCTTTAAGTAACACTGAGGACAATGAAGAAGATAGGGCTAATTCTGGAGCCATTTTGGAACTGTTATCTAGAAGGTTGGAGATAACTTATATATGAGAAACAAAGGATAAAGAGGAAATAATTTCAAATTTTCTACCTTGGGTTACTTGGATGGTATGTGGTATATTGAACAGAAATAGAGGTCTTTGGAGAAGTGTTTGGTGTGTAGAGTACTGATGAGATCATGATTTTAGTTTGGACATGTCCAGCTTGGGGCATCTCCAAGGTATCCAGGAGAAGGGAGATAGTTGGGAAGTGGATATTTAAATATGAAGCCTATGGGAAAAGAACATACAAAGGGTATGAATCAGTATGAAACTTGTTAAAGTCATGGGATGGCATAGGACTGTGGGTAAGAGGGTGAAATTAGACAAGAATAGAACCAAAGATTGAACAATGGAGTATATTATACTTAACTCTAAGCAGGCATGAACCATGACTATTTTGTTCATTACTCTAACCTGACACCACATGAAATGTCTGGCTCACAGTAAACAATATCTGTCTTAAATGAATAGATTATGAATAATGAATGAATGAAAGGAAGAGGAGAAAGCAGTAAGAATTGTAGGCAAAAAAATAAAGGACAAAGATGAAAGTAGTTGGACGTGAGGTGTATAGTACAGTGTGTTGTTAAACAAGGGAGGAGAAAGTGTTGGGATGGGGGAGTGATGGATATATTGAATGCTCATTTAATTTTTTATTAAATTAGCTACTCTATGCACACATGTTAATCTTCCCTAAACTTTAATTTTAAAACTATGTCATTATCCTCAAGCAGTTTCAAAAAAGATAATATTCAAACTTCTCCATGTGGCAACTAACATCCTCTACAATTTGGCACTGACTCACGTTTCCAGCCATAGTATTGTTTTGAATGCTTTCTCTATTCACATTCCTTTTTTCACTCTTTCCTGAACAAGTCAAGGTTTTACCTGATTCCAAGACTTTGCCCATCTCCTTTCCTCTGCCTTTTATAATTTACCTTCCATGGCCCAACTAAAGTCTCCTTTCATTTGTGAGAGCTCCTTGATTAAGTACACACTCCTGGATCCTTTCACTGAATTCACTCTTGCCTAGGTCATGCCCCTGCATCCCAGCATAAGAGTTCTGAGTATTTATAAACTCAAAGAACAACTGTGGATTTAGCTTGCTATAAGTCACAGCTGGAGCTTCTTTCCCTGTGTTTCAGCAGTGTCTACAGGGATGTGTCAGGTGTGAGCCACTCATCTGATTCTGACGCCCTTTCCCACAGTGTTCACAGCTATAGTGACACTAGAAACAGAAACAAACAGAGAGAGCTGCATGAAGACCGTTTTCTTCAAATCTTGTTGTATTTCTACTTGTCACTCTGGGGGCCAAGAAAACTTGCCATCTCTCTCTTTTTTTTTAAATCCTTCTATTGACTTATTGGGGTAGAGCCAGTCATGCTGAATGACGGGAGAATGTAGATAAGAGGGTCTGGATGGTGATACTCATCATGGGTGATGTAGATATGGATGCTGAATGGAGATGCTCACAGGCAGTGTAGATATGGGTGTCTGAGGGTGATTCTCATGGGGGAATGTAAATATAGATGTTGAATGGTAATGCAGCAAAAGCTGACTTGGCTGCAGTTGAAATTTCCTCTTCCCATCTCCACCAAGCAGCCCTTTTGGAGCAACCTCTACTTATTTTATTCAAAATTCAATTATCGAGTCCTTTTATAAATCTTTCCTGATTGGCCTTATAACAGTATCATTTAGGTGCTCCTGTCACATCTTTTTTATTTGATACCACACTGAGTTATAACTGTGGTTTTAATTGTTGTGTATCTCACAAGATTGTTTTGAGAAAAAAATGCCATATATATATTTTAAAAATATTTTCCCCAGTGTCTAGCATGGGACTTGAATAGTTGGTACTAAGTAAATATTTGCTGCTTAAATAAAATGGTTATGATTTCTAGATCTTCCACAATTCTTGCAGTAATTAATTTGATGGTATAGGCCTCTTAGTTTCTTAGGGTGCCATACTTGGCTTTTAAGCCTCTAGAAGAATTTTAGTTCAAAAAAAAAAAAAAAGAAAAGAAGGGAAAAGACAACAGTAGTAAGGGTTTGAAGGTGATGTTCCACACTAGTGTTGCATTTAATAGAAAGCATTTTGGGGTAAGGTATTGAGCAGAAAATACTGATTTTAATGGCCACCTCCTAGATTCCCACTAAAAGAACTAACAATGTAACAGAAGGATATATAGAAGGCTAACTTAAAAATCCTTCTTATGAGAAGGAGAAATCGTACTTAAAAGAAAGTATCCCAAGAAAATGAGTGAGAAGATCGTGGGAAAACTCCAAAACACATTAGGCAGATGGATGATAGAGGGAAAAAGCAAAGGTGGGTGTACTGGTGCCTGGCAGGACTCACTGCAAACATTATGTCAATTAACACCCTGAGAAGCCACCTACAACTGTGGGTGATTCTCAGATTTGTTCTTGGAGGGATGAGCTATAATAAACTGAATGACAGCATTGTGGGGGAGAGGTGCACTACCTCTGCCAGGTACTTCTGTAGCTCATACCTGGCACTGGACTAACCAAACAGAAATTGGTTATCCTGAAAGCCGAAACCCAGCGTGGCAGTGCACTAAAAGCAGAGAATAAACGACACCGAGACCCAGATCTCTGCGGGGACTGCCCAGGGTTTCAGCTTCTGCTCTACTTCTCTCAGGCTGCTGTATTGTGAACTGGTAATGATAATATACAGTAGATTTATGTTTTCCCTTTCCTTATTGTCTCAGTATAAAAGAATTGGGCACAATTCCACATCAGTCTTTGACAGACCCTATTTAAATGCCAAATTCAGCCAGAAGCCAGTGGATCTCTTGCTGTAGATAAGCAAACAGAAATGTTACATACCAAACCTGGGAGACAATATTCCAGTCCTAACTAAGAAGACACTACCAAGAATTGGAGCAGATACCCTCTCCTGATATAGATTTATTGAAAAAGACAAAAGGAAAATTCCTAATTCATGTTATTTATGTGATTCAAGGGAATATAATATCCAAAACAAAGGAAAAAATATTTAGATCAAGAGAGCCTACATGGGCTTAAAAATGATTGCAGAATAAAAATCAGACTGGTGGCAGTGTACATCAGTTTGGGTGTTTCAGAAAATCAAATTGTAAAATAATAAACAAAATTTTAAACATTTTCCAGAATTCACGGGTAAAGAATACAGAATAATGAAAGGCATGGAGTATAAAGCTAGGAGATTTAATAGTGTGTGCACCATACATCTACATGACCAATGCCAAACCCCTCCCCACTACACACAAACACTTGTATGTAATTTTCTTTTTTTATTGTGGTAAGAATGCTTAATGTGACATGTACCTTGTTAACAGATTTTTAAATGCACAGTACAGCCTTTTTAACTTCAGACACTGTGCTCAAAGGAAGAAAAAGTAAGAGAATTTGTAGGCAGCAAAACAATCCTAAAATAAGAGCTAAATGAAATTTTTAAACAAAAAGGAAATGGTAAACTAAGGACCATGAAACATCAGGAAGTAAGAAAGAACAAGAGGAGGAGTATAATATGGCTAAATACAATACATTTTCTTTTCTTGAGTTTTCTAAAGTGTATTTGAGTTTTGAACCCAAAATTGTAGCACTGTCTTATGTAGTTCTAAATTTATGTAAAGAAAAACTTTAAAACATCTATAAACAGGAGATAATATTCTATACTACACTCAAACTGGTAGGTGATGATGATTATATATGTGTGTGTATATGTATATTTGTGTGTACATATACACATATATACATATATGTGTATGTATATATATATATATATATACATACAAACACTCACATAATGTAAGATCTAAAGTGGCTATTAAAAAAACTATGCAAAAAGTCACACTTAAAAAGATTGAAGATAAATCAAAACAAAATTCTAAAACATGTGTAACCCAAAAGAAAGGAAAAATAAAATAAAAAGGAAACAAAAAAGAAAACAAGAAATAAAATTGAAAATGTAGCCTTAATAAATCAATAATTAGATGAGATATAACAAGTATAAATTCACAAGAGGAAAAGATTGACAGAATGGTTTTAAAAACATGACCCACTTTTATGTTGTACACAAAAATCTCATCAAGTATAATGATATAGGTGGGTTGATAGTAAAATGATGGAAAAAGATACATCATACAATCATTACCCAAAAGAAAAAAGGAGTGGCTACAAGATAAAATATAAAGTTAACTTCAGAGCATAGAAAATACTGGAGACAGAGTTGAATATTACCTAATGATAAAAGGGCTAGTCTACCAAGAAGATGTAACAATCTTAAGTGGATATACACAAAATAACAAAGTTAAAAACATATGAAGAAAAACCTAATAGATCTGAAAAAAGAAATAGACAAGTCCACAATTATAGTTGGGGACTTTAACACCCATGTCTCAACAATTGGTAGACTAACTCGATAGAAAATCAGTAGTAATGAATCTAGTAGACATTTTTAGAATACTTCACCCAACAATAGCAGAATGCACACCTTTTCAGTTGCCAAAGGAATATATAACAAGATAGGCCATGTCTTGGTCCATAAATATGCCTTAATGAATTTAAGAGTGGAAATAAAATGATCACAATGCAATCAAACTATAAATTATTAACAGAAAGATAACAGGGAAGTCTCCAAATACTTAGAAACTATAAAACATACTTCCAAGTAATCATGAGTCAAAGAGAAAGTCTCAAGGGAAATTTTAAAAACTGAATGCTTATTTAACTGAATAAACATCAAATGAAAATATAATATCAAAATTTGTGGAACACAGAGAAAGTTATGAGAGGGATATTATGCACTAAATTCTTAAATTATAAAAGAAAAAACATTTCAAATCAATAATCTGAGCTCTCATGAAGAACCTAGAAAAAGAAGAGAAAAATAAACCCAGCACAAGAAGGAAGGAAGGAAAAAATAAATATTAGAGCAGATAAAATGAAAATATCAAAATAACAAGAAAATCATGAAACAAAGAGATGATTCTTTGAAAAGATCTATAAAAGTGATGACCTTCTAGCAAGACTGACCAATATAAAAAAGAAAATAAACAAATGGCAAACATCAGGGATGAAACAGACCCTACAGACAAGAATAAGGATTATGAAAGAATGTTACAACACATTTAGGTGAAATGAACCAATTCCTCAAAAAGCACAAACTACCACAACTTATCCAATAAAACTGGTGGAAGACAGATATATAAATCAATGAAATAGAATAGAAAACCCAGAACTGATCCACACGAATGTGCCCAACTGGTTTTTGATAAATGTGCAGTTCAGTGGAAGAAGTTTCCTCTTTTTAGCAAAAAATGCTGGACCAACTGAACATACAAAAGCAAGCAAGCCAACAATCAAACCTACCTTTACCTAAACCTCACACCTTATACAAAACTTAATGCAAATGAATCATGGACTTATCTTCCAACTGCAATTTCCCTGCTGGACACTTATCCCAGAAAAATGTAAACATGCATTCATACAAAATCACAAAAGTTCATGGCAGCTTTGTTTATAATAGCCCCAGACTGGAAAAAGCCCATATGTTTTTCAACAGGTGAATGGTTAAACCAAGTTTGGTATATCCATAACACAAAATACTACTCAGCAACAAAAAGGAACAAACTATTGATACACACATGATTTGGGTGACTTTTCAGAGAATTATGCTGAGTGAAAAAAGTTGATGACAAAACATTATGTACCGCATGACTCCATTTATTCACTATTTTAAAACATTCTTATTGAGATATTACATATAACATTAAACTAGTTTCAGATGTACAACATACTGATTCTATATATGTGTATACTGTGAAATGATAACCACAATAGCTAAATCTAGCTAATATCCATTACCATACAAAATACAAAATAAAAAATTACAAAATTTTTTTCTTGTGCTGAGAGCTCTCTTAGCAACATTCCATCATACAATACAGTAATATTGAGTATAGCCCATGCTATAGATTACATCATCAGGACATGTATTTTGTGACTGGAAGTTTGTACCTCCTGACCATCTTTACTCATTTTGCCAACCCCCAACCCCTGCCTATGGCCACCATCAAACTGTTCTCTGTATCTATGATATATGTCTTTCTGTCACTTAGTATAATGCCCTCAAGTTTTATCCCTGTTGTCACAGATGGCAGGGTTTCCTCCTTCTTTGTGGCTGAATAATATTCCACTCTGTGCGTGTGCGTGTGTGTGTGTGTGTGTGTGTGTGTGTGTGTGTGTATCTTTCTTCATTCATGGACACTTAGGTTGTTCCCATATCTTAGCCAATGTAAATAATACTGCAATAAACATGAGAGTGCACATATGTTTTCAAGATAGGGATTTCATTTCATTTGGATAAATACCCACAAGTGGAATTGCTGGGTCATATGGTAGCTCTGTTTTTAATTTGCTGAGGAACTCCTACACTGTTTTCCATAGTGACTCCACCAATTTACATTCTCACATTCAACAGTGTATTCAACAGTGCATGAGGGTTCCCTATTCTCCACCTTCTCGCCAGCACTAGTCTTTTATTATCTTCCAGACAACAGCCATTCTAACAGGTGTTAGCTGATAACTCACTGTGATTTTGATTGGCATTTCCCTGGTGATTACTGCTGTTGAGCACCTCTTGATGTACCTGTTGTTTATCTGAATATCTTCTTTGGAAAAATGTTTATTCAGATCCTTTGTTCATTTTTCAGTTTGATTGTTTTCTTGCTGTTGAGTTGTATGAGTTCTTTTTGTATTTTATATATTAACCAATCCCTTATCAGATTCATCATTTACAGATATTTTGTCACATTCTGTAGATTGCCTTTTCATTTTGTTTATGGTTTCCTTTACGATTAACTCTTGCTGTGCCCAAGCTTTTTAGTTTAATGTAGTTCCACAAGTTGATTTTTGCTTTTGTTAACCTTGCTTTTGGTGTCAAATTAAAGAACTATCTTCAAGACACATGTGAAGGAGCTTACCATGTTTTCTTCTAAATGTTTTATTGTTCAGGTCTTACATTCGAGTCTTTAATTAATTTTGAGTGTATGAGTATAATTTTTGTGTATAGTTTAAGATGGTGGTCTAGTTTCATTCTTTTTCATATGACGTCTAGTTTTCCCAGCACTGTTTACTGGAGTCTGTTCTTTCCCCATTGTATGTTCCTGGTTCCTTTGTTGTAAGTTAATTGACCATATATGCATGGGTTTATTTCTCAGTTTTCTATTTTGTTCCACTGACCTGTGTGTCTGTTTTTATGCCAACATCATACTGTTTCGATTACTATAGCTTTGTAATATAGTTTGAAATCAGGGTACATGATGCCTCCAGCTTTGTTATTCTTTCTTAAGATTGCTTTAATTTTTTAGGATTTTTGTGGTCCATACAAATTTTAGGACTGTTTCTTCTCCTGTGAAAAATAACACTGAAATTTTGATGGGGACTGCATTGAATCTATAGAATACTTTTGGTAGCAATGGACATTTGTAGTAACTCTTTTTTTTTTTTTTTTAATGGAGATGCTGGGGACTGAACCCAAGACCTTGTGCATGCTAGGCACAAGAAATTTCTTTTTCAAATTATGATTGGACATTCTTTATAGATTATTTTTCTGTGCACACATTTACATTGATTTTCATTACCTGGGTTTGATTCTACAAAATTTAAAGTATCTACTGGTTTTTCTTGCTGATTCTTGTTTCTGCCATTTATCTTTTATGAAGGTGTTTTCTTTTTCTTTATCTTTATTTTATTTTATTTTTTAATGTGAGTAGCTCAATATCCTTGAAATTTTATTTTTGAGAATTCTCTTAGGTTGAGATATTTATAATTAAAAATATTTGGCAGCTGCTATGAAAATGGGCACTATAAAATCAAAACAGTTTCTAGTTCCAAAAAGATTGATATTTAAAATATTTAACAATTGGTGTGGCATCAATATCAAGCAATCTAAAGGGATATTAATCCAATCAGAATCAACACTAACTATAAAAAACCTATATAAATGCCCTAGTTTGCTCTGGATAAGCAGTAACTTTTCAGGGAATGAAGGTAAATTTCCCTATAGATAATTTGCATTTGGTTTTTCTAGGTGCCTGGAGACAAAACTGTCCAAGGTCACTTTAAATTACATTTTGCCCAGAGACTTTTTGAGCACCTAATGTCATGTGAATTTCAGCCTTAGGTCTCCTAATGGCCATATTTTTGTTCTAAGTGTTCAGTGGTTACTATTCCCATCTTCTTCTTAGCAGGTAGTTTGAGGTAAGTTTATTCTCTGTGAGAATTCTTACAGGGGATATGTTTACTTCTGGTTTGCTCTTACAAAATGACCCTGTATGGAGTCCTACCTTTTAAGGAGAAAGATCTGTTAGACTTAATGCTCTTGGTAGTCCTTGGATTTTGTTTCCTATGCTCTGTAGAATCCTGGAAATTTTAAGTACTGATTTATCTCAGGCACAGGAGCACAAGGCAAAAGCCAGCTACAGAGAAGGGTCCCAACCACTCCATAGATTTTTTTTTGGCTTGAAAATTTCTTACCTTTTTCCTGCTCCTTAATTAAAAGCATTTAAAAAACTTTATCTATAATTGTTAATTGTTTTGACCTGTGGCGGGGATGTTGAGATATGTATTTCTTCTTTCTAGTCTTGGAAGTGAAATTCCTGTGATATTATTTTTCTTAATACAAAGCTGGTTAAACTATATTTTGATTGAAACTGACACCATAGCAATTGTTTTGACAGAACTTAAGTAAGTTAACTAGATGAGGCACACTAATTGAAGTATAATTTGGTGTTTACTGCAGGATGACAAAAACAGCAAAAATTTTTGCCATAAAAGGGCTGTTTTCTAAGAAAGAAAAATAGTTTGCTTCTAAATTAAATGTAATTTTTTTTTATGTTGACCAGTGAACAAATGTGGTTGTAAAAATACTTGGCATTTTGAGAGGAAGAAACGCACGTATCTCAGATGTAAATGATCATAGCTGGAATCAGTGCATTGACTACACCATTTAAAAAACTTTGAAACGTTGATTTTTGAAGCTTATTGATCTGTTCATCATGACATACTGGTATTTTGTAGATAAGCAATGGAATTGTCATTAAATCTCCCAAAAGATATAGTATTGTATCCATAAAATGTATAGAACCAATTCCCAGGGAGATCTATCGCAGGCACAAGGCTTGGTTACGTGCAAACTAAGGAATGAACACAAAGCTAAAAGTGTCCAATAAACTATGAGCTCAGATACTTTCAGACTGGGAATGTGAAATCATGTCTATATTTCTCACAGTCAATAGTACACTGTTTGGTTCCATAAGTGCATTTTAACCAAAGCACTTGCCCCAAACAACACTGGGAAAACAGAATTAGCTCTGAACACAAAGGGACATGGAAAAAAAAGGTATTCCTTGCTTTCTAGTTTCAGGGGCAAATTCTAACTCACATGAGAATTAGAAGAATGTTGGATTGTTTTAAGAGAAAAAAGAAATCAGATTTACATTCATAATGAGAAGAATTTGAAGAGAATAGCAAAATAACTGCTGTGTTTATGTTCTGGTGAAAAAAGAAAGCAAAAACTAACCTAATAATTCTGAGCTTTTTGAAAACAACATTATTTAACATACATATATAGTGTGTATATATATACACGTACACACTATATATATATATATATTAAATCAAATGAAACAGCTAGCTTTCTAACATACCAGCATATGTCTTCAGTAAATATAATACATCTTTTCTGAAATAAAGAACTTTTTTTATAAAGCTCAATTTGGATGACTGGAATGGAGGAAAAAGAGATTTTGATTAGTGCATTGTGGGTAATTATTACATTTACTTTATTTTATATCCATGACACTTAATATGACTAATAAAGATGTAGCTAGCACACAATATTTTCTTTTTACATGGCTCCTGTGAAATCACTCTGAAAGCTGACAATACCTCATTTGACTATGTTGAAAATTTTTTCTTGAAGCTCTTCTGTTGCTTAAGTTTTCCCCTGGCCATTGGTTCTAGAAAGAATTAAGTTAAATAGCTTAAAATTATCTCTTCATCTTCAAATCTTAGTGCATTTTTTAAACACTTGCACTAAGGCCATCTTAAAAAGAAATAAGGAAAAACAAGGTGATTAGTCTCACATAAGGCCAGAAAAAATCTGTTTATTATGGATTGACTAGATATTAGATTTCTTTACGTTGGGCTGTAATAAATTTCAACTTGCAGTTATTGTCATTTCTGAAACAGGGACTAAGTAGAGCAGTTTCCCCGCAATGTTTGAATCCCTGGTTCCTCAAACAGTTCTCAATCTGTGAATGTTGAACCTCTCTAAGGAACTATAAGCAAGTTTGGTCATAAATCACAGAGCCTTCTGTTTACCCCTATGACTGATCTCTTAAAACAGGATCAATGCACTTCATTCCTGAAACCTGAAAACAAGTATCTATGAGAGAGAGTGCTGAGAAAGAAAAAAAAATTTTAAAGGTTAAACCTTAATTCACCTTGGTTCCCAGAAACCATCCTTATAGCTTTTTGATGAAAACAATTTCATAGCCCACAATGATTACATTATAATGGTCTTACAGTCAGGAACATTAAAGCTAGTTATATGCTCATTTGTATTCTAAAAAATTTTAGCTTTGCTAAAGCAACATCTCCCTTTTCAAACCCAGGAACAAATATAACAACTGACCAATTTCTTGAATATAGATTCTCACATAAATACTGACGTGAAAATGTGTTCAGACCACAGCTTCTACTGAAAAGAAAAGTAATATCATTTCCCAGATGCTTGGTTGTGCTTAAAATATATGAAGTTAAAAAGAAACCAAAAAAAAAGCATATTTTTATTCTATCTCACTGTCTTTCTTGGTGCCTTCAATGACAATTATATTGTAAACATTCTCTTGCAACTCATCTGTGTAAAATATCAGTAAAATTATACTTTCAATATGAAATCTGTAAAAAAAAAAATCCAATTTTACTACTTTAAAATGTATGCACTGTCCCAGAGCCCACCATTTCCCAAAAAAATGCAGTTTGAAGAAATAGCATTGACAACTTCTTACACAACATAAAAAACTTTTATGAATGCAAACTTTGAGTGATTTTTTTCTGGTTAGTCTAATTTATTTAAATTAGCTTTATTTAATTACACATACAGCTGCTCTGTGCCCTGAGCATAGCCCAAGGGACTATTTAAAGTACTTAAGTCTAAATGTCATGTTTTATCACTATGTAATATGTAGCAAACCAAAAAAAAAAAAAAATGTTGTTGTTCACTGGATAGTACTTCCAAAATACAGCATTCCTTCTCTTGTTTTTTCTCTGATATAGTAATAGATATAAAGCTACAGGCTAAATGTAAGTGGAACTGATTTTCACCTGAACACCATTCATGCCATAATTCAAGTTACAGCAATATCCTTGTTCAGAGAGATCTCTTTCATTCCAGTACCTTTGATTGCCTTCTGTAACTAAGGTTTCTAAAATCTCTATCAGCAGCCTGGATTTCTCTTTGGCTCTCTAGACCTGTACATCTAATGTCAACAGACCATCTCCTCTTAAATAGACCACATGTCCAAAGTAGAATTTATAACTTTTCCTTCAACCAGCTCACCTTGCTCCATTCTGACATTACCAAGTGGGACTTCACATACCAGTGAGACTACTGATAATTAACTGTTTTGGGGACAAGATGACTTAGACCTTATGTCACATCTATCCTTACACAGTATCAACTTCCATTGTGGCACACTGGAGACAGCTTGGACTCTGGAATCAGTTAATCTGAGATTGAATCCTAGCCCTATTGTTAGTGACAAAGTGATCTTGGGCAGATTATTTCTGCAAGCCCTGGTTTCCTCAGCTACCATAAAATTGTCATCAAACTTCCCAATGATAAATAGAGTCCAAAGGAAAAATATACATGAAAGTGTTGTAACAAACACAAGGCCTAACATAAACATTAACGTGTATTAGCAGATTCCTAAAAGAACCCAACAAGGACCATAGGCATAATGACAAAATGAACCATCTTTGTTTATGAAACAATAGCACACAAGCCACCATTACTGAACAGCCACACAATGCAATTTGGTTCTGTAAAACTTCTTTAGGACCTGCCCAATTGTTGTGCCAGCTAGCATCGTGGAAGGGAGAAGTACTCATGAGCCAAGTGAAGACACAGATTTCAGAAACACTTGACCCATGGACATACACCTTTAGAAAAAGAACATTGTTTTTCCTAGTGATACAGTCAGTCATCAAACAACATCGATTTGAATTGCACAAGTCCACTTAAAACACAGATGTTTTCAATAAATAGGTGCTGTAGAACTACATGACCTGCAGTTGGTTTGATCTGCAGGTGCAGAACTATATATATGGAGTGCACACTGTAAGGTTATATGGAGATTTTCAACTATGTAGAGGGCTGCTGCCCCAACCCCTATATTGTTCAGGGGTGAATTGTATATGAATCCTTTTAGTTCAGTAGAAATGAATGAACAGTTGACTTGCACTAAAGCAGAAGTCAGAAGAATTGCTTCCCTAATTTACAATTAGGAAATTATTTAGAAATAAGAAAAAACCAGGATCAAGACCTGACTGCCCTAAAAATTTAGCTTTCTGTTCCCCACAAAGGACCTTCCAATACAATTACATTTAAATAAGATTCTGTCAAGTACCACCAAATCAGCCCAGAAGCTTTACCTCCTCATGCCCTAAGTTGGGGCATGGGCCTTTGCATGGCAGTGGTCCCAGAGAGTATAATTTCCTGTCAAGACTGTCTTTAAAATGGAAGATCTAATGAGTCCCCTGATGACCTAGTCTCAGCATGTTTCAACTTTCCCACAAACTGTTGAGAAACCTCTACATCCAAATGGTATTACTCTGATCAGAACATCTCTCCAATATGCCACATATAGTCACTGGGCCTTTTCCACTTTGAAAAGGTAACTAATGGCAGTATCTGAGAGGAAAATTTTAATCTTCTCCTCCTCCCAATAAAGCAATCCAAGGTCGCCTGTGCTGTGCATTCAAATGCTCATTTCACACATACACACCCCAAACACCCGCAATGTCCAATTTTCATTGCACTGACATTGAACTTGTTTGTACAGCAAGTTTAATCTCTTGCTCAAACCTTTATCCCTCCAAACATTTGAGGGCTGACAGTTTTATCTGCTTATCACATTATGTCAGTCCTTTGCAAGCAAGATGTAGCGAGTACCTGAACATCTTGGGTATAATTATTCTTCCATTAATTTACCACACTAATGATATTTTCCAAGTTTTTTATGGTGCAAGTGTTTTATGTTTTATTAGTTGGCACTTAGTCTTTTCTTAAATATTTTTCCTCCTGTCTGAGATTTTACAGGTCTACTGCTTGTACTATTCCTATGAAGAATGTATTCTTCTCTAAAAGAAGGAAAATGATTATGGCAATACTGAAAAGGCCATATGCTGGCCTTTATAAGAAAAAAACCCCATAAAACTTGGTTTTGTGTCTTTCTTAGACTAGGAGGTTTTAATAATAAGTAGAGTGAGGCTAGTTAAGGAGTATTGCCTCAAAGGTATACACCAACCAAGAGGACTGCAGTAGCCTAGAGTGTCTTTAAGGGACTAAGTCAGAGCAGGGGCTCAAATCCCGTCAGCACTAAGCTCCCAGATCTGTCCTACGCGGGATCCAAGTTCTCTAGGTTGAGAGAGTATATACGGTAGGCCAACACATCAGCATAAAATGAAGCTGTTATAAATATTTTCTTGCCTTATAGTTTTGTCATTTCCAGAATGTCATATTAATGGAATCATACAATGTATTTCCTATGGAGCCTAAATATTCCACTTAGAAAAATGCACTTGTGATTCATCCATGTTGTTGCATGAAACAGAAGTGTTTTCCTTTTTATTGTTGAGTCATGTTTCATTCTATGAACATGAACGCACTGCATTTTGTTTTCCATTCTCTTATTAAAGGTATCTTGGTTATTTCCTGTTTTTTGCAATTATGAATTACACTGCTGTAAAAATTTATACCTAGGTTTTTGTGAGAACGTTTGTTTTCATTTCACTTAGGCAAATACGTAGAAGTAGGATTGCTAGGTCTTGTGGTAAATATATATTTAACCTTGTGAGAAACAGCCAAAATGTCTTTCAAAGTGACTGTATCCTTTTGCATTCTAACAGTGATGAATACAAATGTTATTGCTCTGTATTCTCATTAGCATTTGATATTGTCAATTTATTTTATTTAAACTAGCCATTCTAGGAAGTGAAATTGTGGCACGTAAACACAGACACACACACACAATGAAATGTTATCCAGTCTTAAAAAGAAAGAGATCTTACTATTTGTGAAAACATGTATAAACCTGGAGGGCATTATACTAAGTGAAATAAGCCAGACAGAGAAACAAAAATATCACAGTCTCACTTATATTTGGAATCTAAGAAAGTTAAATACATAGACGCAGAGAGTAGAATGGTGATTACCAGGGTGGGGTGGGGTTGGAAATGGAGAAGTGGTGGTCAAAGAATGCAAAGTGAATTTATGTAGGATGAGTAAGTCTAGAGATTTAATGAACAGCAAAATACTATAGTTAATGCCATATTATATACTAGAAATCTACTTAGTAGATTTCAGGTGCTTTCACCACACACAAAATATGGCAACTAGGTAAGGAGATGGATGTGATAATTAGCTTGACTACAGTAATCATTTCATTATATACACATATTTCAAAACATCATGTTATTCACTATGTATTAAAAAATTTAGCCATTTCAATAGGTATACAGTAGTACCTTATGGAATTCATTTATATTTATCCAAAGATTAATGATGTTGAGCTGCTTTTCATTTGTTTCTTTGCCATGAATCTATATTCCTTGGTGAAGTGTCTGTTCAGATCTTTTGCCCTTTATTTACTAGTTGTTTGTTTGCTTACTGTTAAGTTTTAAGAGTTCTTTATATGTTTCTGGATGCAAGTCCATTAAAGGTTATATGATTTGAATATATTTTCTCCTGTTTGTGACTTTTCATTCTGTCAATAGCGTCTTTCATGACATGGTGGTTTTAAATGTTGATACAGTTCAATTTACTCATTTTTTCATGGCTTGTAATTTTGGAGCAGTGTCTGAAAACTCATCACCAAACCCAAGGTCATGTAGACTTTATCCCATGCTTTCTTCTAGAAGTTTTAAAGTTTTATATTGCATATTTGTTGTGATCAATTTTGAGTTAATATTTGCATACTGTGTGAGATTTGTGTCAAGGTTTATTTTTCTGCATATGGATCTCCTCTAACTGCTCCAGCACCATATGTTCAAAGGATTGTCCTTTCTCCATTGAGCTACCTTTGCACTTTTGTCAGAGAGTTGAATCTACAGATAAAATTGAGGAGAATCAATATCTCATCAATGCTGACTCTTTCAATCCATGAGCATATGATATTTCTCTATTTGTATACATCTTCGATTTCTTTCCTTAGCGTTCTATAGTTTTCAGCATATGAATGCTGCACATATTTGGTTAAATACTTCATTGTTTTGGGTGTTATTGTAAATGAGATTGTTTTTCAAATTCCAAATTCCAAGTATGCATTTCTTGACATTAATATATTATCTTTGCATTCTGTGACCTTTCCAAAGTCACTCCTTTAGGATTTTCTACATAAACTATAATATTGTCTGAAAATCCTGTTATTTGCCTCACAAAATCATACTCAAATTCCATGTTCTATTCCATAGGCAACTAATTCCTCCGATTGCTTCACCTACACCTTGTTCACATCTGTATTCTGCATTACACTGCAATGTAATTATTTATTTGCTTGATTTTCCTCTCTACTAGACAGTCAATGCCAGGAAGCAGGATCTACAGTTGTTGCCTTTTCTTTCTAAGCACCTATTAAAGTTTCAGAGACATAGGAGGAATTAATGAAGTGTTTATTTAATAAAGGATGGAGAAAAGAAATCAAGGAAAGAAGAAAGGAGAGAGGAAAAGCAAATAAGACCACATTTCATTCAGGCATCTTAATGTACTGGGTAAATGTTCAGTCTTTCAGATGTTTTCCTACACTTTTCTCTTTTCCAGGATGGCACATGGGTGACCACGGGGCACACAGGCCTTCATGCTGGAGAGAGACTTGGGGTCCAAGCACTGTGATCTTGGGCTGCTGTTGCTCACCTCTGGCTTCTTCTGCAATGGCCCTTGGTTGCCTTGTGGTGACTGCTCTTCTGACATCAGCTACTGAAGTCTTGACTGAAGTCTGTAACTAGCAGTCTAAGGTCTATACTTTCAGTTGGCCTTTGATTTAATTCCAGCTCAAGTCTTGCTGGCCCTAAAGACTACTCTAATATTCATCTGCATTCTCTTGTAGGCTCTGGCTTAGGAAATAAACACTATCTTCTTAAAATTGTTGAGGCTTCTTTTGTGCCCAAGTACATGATCAATCCTAGATAATGTTCCATGTGCACTTGAAAAGAATGTATATCCTATTTGGGGGTGGGGGGTGGGGGGTAATGCTCTGAAAATATCCACCAAATCTAATTTTTTTATTGTATCATTTAATTTCTCTGTTGCCTTATTTATTTCCTGTCTGGAAGATCTGTCTAGTGATGTTAATGTGGTGTTAAAGTCTCTGACAATGATTATATTCCCATCAATATCCCCCTTTATCTCTGTTAGTAATTGTTTTATGTACTTAGTTGCTCCTATATTGGGTGCATATATATTAATGAGTGCCTACATCCTCATCTTGTATTACTCCTTTAATCATTATAAAATGTCCTTCTTTATCTTTCCTTATAGCCTTTGTTTTAAAGTCTGTTTTGTCTGAAATAAGTACTGCTACACCTGCTTTTTTGGCTTTTCCATTTGCATGGAATATCCTTTTCCATCCTTTCACTCTCAATCTATACGTGTTCTTCTCCCTAAAGTGGGTCTCTTGTATGCAGCATATTGAAAGTTCTTGCTTTATTATCCAGTCTGCCCAGGTTGTTCTGCCCTGTGCACCCACTCAACCATGGTGCACATCACCCTGCGGTCCCCTGGGGCTGCCTCAGTTCAGGCACCCCAGTCCTCTGCCCGGCTTGGGCAGCCTGCCCATCCCCCAGCTGCCAGCTCGCGTATGGGGTTGGGTGTCGCAGGGACACTTTGTGCCCATTTAACTTAGTTCTGTCAGTTAAGGGGTGCTCTGTCAGATCTGAGCCTCCGATACTCCCCCTCTGTCCTGCTGGCCTCTCCTTTGGAGAGACAGAGACCCAGCAAATAAGCGCTATTCCTCCTTTGTTTTTCCCTCCCTGAAGGACTGGTCTGGCACTGTTTTGCCTTTTCTTCTCTCTTTTTTCGTTTTCTCTTCTCATATTTTTGGCGTCTTTGTCTTTTGACAGGGCGATGTTCTGTTGGAGTTCGGCAGGTGCTCTGGTTGGCTGGGTGGGTCCGTGGATGTGAGTTTTGGTGTATTTGTGGGAGAGGATGAGCTGCCAGAGTCCTTCTACTCCGCCATCTTGGCCCCCTTCTCAGAGAAGTGTGTTTTCTCATTCACTACTTACATTGGATTTCAAGTTTGCCCACTTTAGTAGTTATATAAAAACTCTAGTTTTGCCACATCTTTCTGTAACTAATGACTCCTTTGTGAGGTATGCTGTTTTCTAATGGTCTTTGGTCCCCAATCTCAGGGTTTAAATCATTGATTTTTTTCTCAAACTAATATATATATGTTTTATACACACACACACACACACATATACATGTATATCTATACATGTAAATATATGCATACACATATACATACTTATAAGTGAATGTTATATATATGTCTCTATATACATATATATAGTTTATATATAAGTATATATATATGTTTCAGGCTGCTCATAGTCATCCCATTTCCTATTACTGTAGGATAAATAATAATGATTTTATATTTTCACGTACTCCCTGGATTCTATTACTCCAAACTCAAGACTCATGAAAAACTTCCCCAAACACTCTCAACTTAATCCTTTACTCCCTAAGGTGCAGTTTTCCAGCCTTCACCCCTCATGTTTCCCGCCTTATTATTGTTTGAGGTGGAGCTCCTCCCAGATCAAGAACTCTTTCAAATGGTATGCCCTGCTCCCTTAAAGTGTAATTTTGCATATTAAGTTAATGTTTCTCAGTAATTATGCTTTCTGAACTGTCGTGATTCTTTTTAGCCAAGCCATTAGCCTACCCAAGTCAGTACAAACCCCTTTTTGCAAATTTCTTCCTTTTCCTGAAGACACACAAATGCCCTAGTGCCACAGAAATGTTGCCATAGTTCACAGTCATGTTAGGGTGGAGGGTGTGATTTCGGTTGAAAGACTCTCATGAAAAGTTTAAGAGCTGCAATTATTTCAATGTTGCTAATTAGATTCAAGCCAGAAAGTAATCCCCTAACTGGTTCCAGCAGTAATGAGTCTTGTGATTATTAGGGAAAGATTACTGATGAGAAGGCGGCTGGCTTGGCCCATTTTAGATCATATAATTTTAAAACTGAAAACAGTATTTCTGAAAGTGTAGGGCTTGTGCTGCCAATAGTTTTAGGTAGTACAGCATCGAATATCTTTTATGTTTATATTTCTCCACCATTGCATAATCACCCTGGGTGACACTGAAACTAGGAAGAAGGAGGGAGAAAGATAGATGAAAGAGGAAAGTAAAGGGAAAGAAAAAGTGAGTCAGAAGAAGAAAAAAGAGAAGCTAAGAAACCCATCTAGAACTAAAGCAGAGGTGTTTGATTCCCAGGACATTGGTGGTTGTGAGTAAAAGGGAGGGAGGGAGAGAGAATGTGAACGTGTCCAGGGAAGAGGGCTGATGGATAAAGCATCAAAGTGGGGGATAAGCTCCTGTGATTCACACTGACATGACACTCCAAGGACTCTGGTGGTAGAACTCAGCACCCCAAAAAAGAGCTACACCCCACAGATAATAGAAGAGAAAGATATTTGGGAAGGCATGTGGGATAGGAAATGGAAAAGCAAGCAGAATAGGAAATGAGCAAAATAGCTTTTAGAGACAAAGAAATAGGAAATACCATTAAGAGTGGAGAAATCGGGATATCTGGTAAATGGAGACCTGATGGGAAGCCAACAGACGGATCAACTACTAATGACAGAAAGGATGACCAAGGGTGTGGTGGATAGAACGCTGGGGTGGAAATCAGAACCGGGAAACTGTCTTTCCAACGTGTGATGAAACCACTCTGAAATCTAGGGCAAATCTGTCTCAGTCTCCTCTGCTATTATTAGATTTGTTACTTCTATGTTATTGATTATTTTAAAATTAACAACCTTATTTTGTATCTTTTCAAGGCATATGGTAACCTTCTGTTTGTGTTGATGGCACTGGCTTTCCCTTTATGATTGGGACATAAGGTTTCTTTTGAATTAATTTTTTAAAACAAAAAAGGAAAAAATGTATTCATGAGAACTGATATCAAGAAAAGTTTCGATAAATTGCATTATAATGTGGTGAATAAACATATACATACTGAAATTGATCTGTCTGGGCTGAAATCCAGGTTCTGCCACGTACTGGCAGTGTGATCTTGGTTCTGCATCCGTGTAATGAGGATCATAGTAGTACCTACATCATACTGAAGTTAAATGAGCTAATATATCTAAAGTTCTTAGAAAAGTGTCCTGCATATTTGTGTGTGTTGTTTTTATATTTGAACATGAATATGAAACAAATGATCTAAAAGTTACTAAACTTGAAAACACATGTCCTAATATCCTAATTCTACAGAAATTTAGGAGTTACACAGGTTGCTCAGTTTCTTGGTTCCAGAACTTGGATTACAATCAATTTTCTTGAGTCCCACTCCCATATTTCAATTCTACCTGTTTGTTTTTCATCGGTATTTTTACATTACCATTGCTACTTGAACAGACAAAATAAAGCACTGCTGTAACATGAATTTCAAAGTACAAAAGGGAGAGTGCCCTATTAGAAAAATATCATCATAGAAGGAAAAGTTGCAAAAGCAACCATTTAATCCAAGAATTTCAGATCTTTTCTATCATGTAAAAACAAGATGATTATTACTGTTTCTGGTTTTCAGATGAAGTAAGAAACTGAATGGGTAGCTGGTCAGTAAGTGATAAAGACAGCACTTTTCCCAGCACTGGATAACTTTGCAGTGTGCATGATTTACAATCCACAGCAACCTGATGGATTCACTGGAAAGATCCTACTATTCTTTTATTGTTTTGTGTACATATGTATGTATGTGTGTGTGTGTGTGTATATATATATATATATAAAATTGAAGTATAGTCAGTTTACAATGTTGTGTCAATTTCTGGTATACAGTGTAATGTTTCAGTCATATATGAAAATACATATATTCATTCTCATATTCCTTTTCACCATAAGTTACTACAAGATATTGAATATATTTCCCTCTTTTATACAGTATGAACCTGTTGTTTATCTATTTTATATATATTAGTTAGTAACTGCAAATCTCGAACTCCCAATTTATCCCTTCCCACTTCCTTCCCCCACTGTAACCATAAGTTTGTTTTCTATGTCTATGTCTGTTTCTGTTCTGTAAATAGATTTGTCTTTTTTTTTTTATATTCCACATATAAGTGATATCATATGGTATTTTTCTTTCTCTTTCTAGCTCACTTCATTTAGAATGACAATCTCTAAGTCCATCTATATTGCTGCAAAGACATTATTTTCTTATTTTTTATGGCTGAGTAGTATTCCATTTTATAAATACACCAAACTTCTGTATTCAGTCATTTGTCGTTGGACATTTAGGTTGTTTCCATGTGTTGGCTGTTGTAAATACTGATGCTATGATCATGGGGGTGTATATATATTTTGGATTAAGGTTGCCTCCGATATATATGCCCAGGAGTGGGATTGCTGGGTCATATGGTAAGTCTATTTTTAGTCTTTTGAGGAATCTCCATACTGTTTTCCATAATGGCTGCCCAAAATTACATTCCCACTAGCAGTGTAGGAGGGTTCCCTTTCCTCCACACCCTCTCCATCATTGATCATTTGTGGACTTTTGAATGATGGCCATTCTGACTGGTGTGAGGTGATATCTCATTATAGTTTTGATTTGCATTTCTCTGATAATTAGTGATATTGAGCATTTTATCATGTGCCTATTGATCATTTGTATTTCTTCCTTGGAGAATTGCTTGTTAGTTCTTTGGCCCATTTTTGGATTGGGTTGTTTGTTTTTTATTATTCAGTTTTTTGAGTTGTTTATATATTCTAGAACTTAAGCTCTTGTCAGTCTCATATTTTGTATATATTTTCTCCCATTCCATAGGTTGTCATTTTGTTTTGATTATGGTTTCCTTTGCTGTTCAAAAGCTTATAAGTATAATTAGGTCCCAACTGTTTATTTTTGCTTTTATTTCTGTTGCTTGGGTAAATTGCCCTAGGAGAACATTGCTAAGATTTAAGTCAGATGTTTTGCCTATGTTTTCTTCTGAGAGGTTTATAGTATCTTGTTTTATGTTTAAGTTTTTAAGCCATTTTGAGTTTATTCTTGTGTATGGTGTGAGGGTGTATTCTAACTTCATTGATTTACATGCTGCTGTCCAGTTTTCCCAACACCATTTGCTGAAGAGACTGCCTTTACCTGATTGTATGTTCTTGCTCTTTTATCAAAGATAAATTGATCAAAAGTTTATTCTTGTGTATGGTGTGAGGGTGTATTCTAACTTCATTGATTTACATGCTGCTGTCCAGTTTTCCCAACACCATTTGCTGAAGAGACTGCCTTTACCTGATTGTATGTTCTTGCTCTTTTATCAAAGATAAATTGATCAAAAGTTTATTCTTGTGTATGGTGTGAGGGTGTATTCTAACTTCATTGATTTACATGCTGCTGTCCAGTTTTCCCAACACCATTTGCTGAAGAGACTGCCTTTACCTGATTGTATGTTCTTGCTCTTTTATCAAAGATAAATTGATCAAAAGTTTGTAGGTTTATTTCTGGGCTCTCTATTCTGTTCCATTGGTCCATATGTCAGTTTTTATACCAATACCATGCTGTTTTGATTACTTATAGTTTTGCAGTATTGTCTGAAGTCTGGGAGAGTTAGTCCTCCAGTTTCATTCTTTTTCTTCAGTATTGTTTTGGCAATTTTAGGTAGTTTGTGAATCCATATAAATTTTAGGATTATTTGTTCTAGTTCTGTGAAATATGTCCTGGGTAATTTGATAGGGATTGCATTAAATCTGTAGATTTCTTTGGATAGTATGGCTAGTTTAACAATATTAATTCTTCCAATCCAAGAACATGGGATATCTTTTCATTTCTTTAAATTATCTTAACTTCCTTAATCAATGTTTCATAGTTCTCCATGTATAAGTCTTTCACTTCCTTGGTCAGATTTATTCCTAAGTATTTTATTTTATTTTTTGGATGCAATTTTAAAAAAGGATTATTTCTTTACTTTCCTTTTCTGATATTTCTTTGTTAATGTAAAGAAATGCAAATGATTTCTGTATGTTAATCTTGTATCTTGCTACCTTGACAAATTCTTATATCAGCTCTAGTAGGTTTTGTATGGAGTCTTTAGGGTTTTCTACATACAGTATCATGTCATCCACATAGAATGACAATTTTATCTCTTCTCTTACAATTTGGATCCCTTTTATTTTTGTGTATGTTGAACCATCCTTGTGTCCCTGGGATGAACCCAACTTGACCATGGGGTATAATCTTTTTTATGTGTTGTTGGATTCTGTTTGCTAATATTTTATTGAGGGTTTTTGCACCTATGTTCATCAATAATACTGGCCTATAGTTTTCTTTTTTGGTAGTGTCTTCTTCTGTCTTTGGTATCCAGGTGATAGTGGATTCATAAAGTGAGTTTCTTGTAAGCAGCATGTTGTAGGTTTTGTTTTATTATCCAATCTGCCACTCTATGTCTTTTGATTGGAGCATTTAGTCCATTGACATTTATAGTAATTATTGATAAATGTGGGTTTATTGCCATTTTGAACTTTTTTTCCAGTTGATTTGGTAGTTCTTTGGTGTCTCTTTCTTTTCCTTTTTGTTTTCCTTTTTCTGGTTTGATATTTTTCTTTTGTATTAGCTTTATTTCTTTTTGGTTTTTGTGAATCTACTGCATGCTTTTGGTTTGTGGTTACCCTGTTTTTCAGGTATGTTAACCTATTACTATATCTGTTTACTTTAGACTGGTAGTTATATAGGCTCAAACACATCCTAAAAGAATGAAGAATTTTAAAAAAAGAAGAAAAAGAGAAAAAAATCTATATTTTCTTTCTCCCTTCTCCCACTTTTTCTGATTTTGATGCCCTTTTTTTTTTTACATCTTTATGTTTATTCTCTTTGTTGTCCATATTAACATTTGGATGAGAGAATCATCCTTTAACCACACATTTTTTACTGATTATGTCAATTAATAAGTTGTATTTCATCAGTTTATTCATTTTAATGAGTACCCTTTTGGTTAACACACACACACCCACAAGCAGGAAGCTATGTGTGATTTAATCTTTCTTTAGACTCTCACCTAACAATTCACTTTTTAAAAGGGCAATCAGAATATGAACCTCTGTCTTGTGGAGCTGGGTGTTTCCTTAAATGAGTACAGAAATTTTGCCTTTGTTAGGAGCTTCTGAAAAGCTTTCAAGAAAATACAGTTTGAGACAAATAATGCTGATTAGACACCCTCCCATGAAAGAAGTAACAGAAAGGGATCAAATGATAAATGAAATGAATGTAGCTCTATCAAAGCAAATGGTGATAAATGGAGGACTGGAGCTGTTGCCTACCCTGGCACTTCTGCGAGCTGGTCGCACTATTTATAATTGTGTTTTAGGGTTTTGCAGACCAGTTATTTGTACTAACAGTAACATTAAAGTGATAAATTGGGAATAAGCAGATTGTCCAATCAGCAGATAAGCAGTGATGCAGCTCAAATCAAGAGGAGAGTCGTTCTGTTTCTTTTCCATGTTAATAAGTAAGGCATGAAGGGATCCTTTGGTTTGAAGGAAAATTTCCCAAATGTGAAACCACTCATATAATTAAATTATTCTTATATTTTCTTTCCTTCCTTTTCAGATGAAGTTTGCTTTTTATTTTAGTCCTTCTTCAAAGAAACTACCTTTTATTTTAATCACCTAAAAGAAAGGATTGTTACAAGTCAGTACCATATAAAGGTCATTTCTTGTACCTTACCTATTAGCTGTTTCAAAAATTATTAACTCAGATTATCCTGCTGTGACTTGTGATTTTGCAAGGAAAGCACAACCAACAATTCTGTACTATCTGTTGGATTTTGATATACCAACCATTAAGTGTATTCTTAATTAAGGTTATACATATCTCATAAGTACAGAAGATTTTTAAGAAAATATATGAGGATTTTAGTCTCAAAAATGTGCCATTAAAATATTCACTAATAAAAGTACTTGCCACTGACACTAATTCCATTTTATATATTTTTACAAAATAACTCTACTGCAGACTAAATATTAAAATTTTTTCAGCCAGTAAAGTTGTATTTTGTTAACTCTTGGGTATCCTGAAGTGATTTTCTTTTTCTGGTTCAGAAAATAACTTTCCTTTCCCTCACGAATAACAAACTTACTTTTCTCTTTGGGTTTTTCATGTGCCCTTATTTCCAACCAGATTCCAATTATATGTACTATTAAGTTTTTTGTGTTTTGCGTTGTTTTTTCCCTGAATGTCCATGTTCTGGGAGCATGATATCAGGTGGTACCAAATGCCCCTGGTTCTGCTGTGCACAGGTTTAATCTCTCTTTTGGAGGTATTTTACAATGTTTTACTATTTTTTTAATTCTAAAGTTTGAATTTATGTATTTGTTACTTACTTGACTTCAAAATACTAAAAAAGCAACACAATTATTTAAAACAATCAAATAACAGAAGTATAAGAGAGAGAAAAAGACCACAAAGAAAATTAAGTAAGAAGAGTAGAAAAAAGTATGAAAAGTAAAGAAATTTAATAAAATTACAAGTGAGAATTTGCTACAAAAATATATCATAAAGAAGGTAAGCAAACCACAGTACATGGGGCTAAATCTAGCCTACATTTTTTTTATTTTGGTGGTAAGAACACAACATTAGATACACCCTTAATAAATTTTTGAAGTGCATAATAGGGTACTATTAACAATAGGCATAAATGGCAGATCTCTAGAATTTATTCATCTTGTGTAATTAAAACTTTGTATCTATTGATCAACAACTCTGTATTTCCCCTCCCCCAACTACTGGCCACTGTTATTCTACTCTGCTTCGGTTTCTCTGTTTGATAATTTTATATACCTCATATAAGAGGAATCATGCAGGACTTATCTTCTGCGACTGGCTTATTTCATGTAGCATAATATCCTTCAGGTTCATTTGTGCATATGGCAGGATTGCCTTACTTTTTAAAGCTGAATAGCATTTCACTATGTATATACCATATTTTCTTCATCCATTTATCCACTGATGGACATTTAGGGTGTTTCAGTATCATGGTTATGGTGATTAATGCTGAAATAAATATGAGACTGCAGATATCTCTTTGAGGTCCTGATTTCCATTCTTTTATTCCATTCCAGATGTGAGTTTGTGGAAACATGCAGTAATTCTATTTTTAATTTTTTTGAAGACTCTCCAGGATCTTTTCCATAGTGATTGCACCATTTTATATTCTCAACAACAGTGCAAGAGTTCCTATTTCTCTACATCCTTGTCAATACTTTTCTTTTTTTTTAATAACAGCTTTTTAACAGGTGTGAGGTAATATCCCACAGTTTTTATCTGCATTTCTTTATTAGTGAGTGAGCACCTATTAATATACATATTGGCCATTTGTATGTCTTCTTTGGAGAGATGTCTATTCAAGTCCTTCACCCAATAAGTGACTACTAGAAAAATTATACAACAAAAAATTGGATAACCAATAAGAAATGAATAAGTTCCCAGAAATATACAACCTACCAAAACTGAATCACAAAGACAGAAAATCTGAACAGATCAATTACTAGTAAGGAGTTCTAAACAGTAATCAAAAACCTTCCAACAAACAAAAGTCCAGGAACAGGTGGTTTCACTGGCAAATTCTACAAAACATTTAAAGAATTAATACCAATTCTATTCAAACCCTTCCAGAAACAGAAGAGAAGGGGACAATTCCAAAGTATTTTTGTGAATCCAGCATCACCCTGATTCCAAAGCCAGACAAGAACACCATAAAAAAAGAAAAATATAGGCCAATATTCTCAATAAACATAGATGAAAAAATACTGAACAAAATACTAGCAACCTGAATTCAACAGCACATTAAAATAATCATACACCATGACCATTTGGAATTTATTCCTCGGACACAAAGCTGTTCCAACATATGAAAATCAATAAATGTGATACACCACATTAAATGAATGGTAGCATGAAATAGGAGAATGAAGGATAAAATTCATATACCCATTGCCATAGACACAGAAAAAAGCACTTGACAAAATTAAACACACTTTCATGATTGAAAACTCTCAACAAACTAGGTATAGAAGGGATGTCGCTCAACGTGGTAAAGGTCATATGTGAAACGACCACAACTAACATCACACTCAACTGTAAGAAACTGAAAACTCTTTCTGTGAGATCAGGAATAAAGCAAGAATTCCCACTCTTGCCACTTCCACTCAATACAGTACTAGAAGTTCCAGCCAGACCAATTAAGGGTGCTAATGGATAAAAGAGTTTATCCATTTACTTTGGTTTGTATAAGTTACGTGCTAGCATTTTAAGTCTACTTAAGGACATATAAAGAGACTGTGAAAAATTAGAGGAAAAGAATAATCAAAGAAACCAATGATTTGGAATAGAATTACTGCTTTGAATGCCTTAGTCCTGACTGTTTTTATTCTTCCTTACTCATTAGTTTGTTTGTCTTCCAGTGTTCAACTTAAAAACCACTTTTCCCACATACCTTCCCAGACTCCTCAAGAATGAATCAGATACTCCACCAGTTAACTCAATGCCCTGTCAAAGCCCTTGTTGTAGCACTGAGAACACTCCTTGTAATGGCCTATTTGCTTATCTACTTCTCCAGTAGAATATCACTGCCATGATGTAAACGTGTCACCCTGAAATGTGTATGTTGAAATTCTAACCCCCAATGTGATAGTATTAAGAGGTGGGGCCTGTAGGAGGTGATGAGGTCATGTGGGTAGAGCCCTCATAAATTGAAGTGTCCTTATAAAATAAGCTTCAGAGAACTTTCTTGCCCCTTCCACCATGTGACAACACAACAAAAATGAACCAGGAGGTGAGTCCTCACCAGCCACCACACCAAGTCTTCTGGCACCATAATCTTATACTTTCCAGCCTCCAGAATGGTGATAAATAAATACCTGTTGTTTATAAGCCATTCAGTCTGTGGTATTTTATTACAGAAATTCAAATGGACTAAGACAATCACCCCAAAAGCAAGGACACAGTTAAGTTTACTTCTGTATCTCCAACAATGGGCTCCATGTTTGCTATAGAGTAAAGGCTTACATGGTGATAACTTTGTGACTAATTGAAATTACAGCACTTTTGTGGAGACTGTGATGACACTACAGTATGACGAGTGGAGGTCCTAATGGTTATTCACCCTTAAAGACTACTGATTTGGAAGACCATAAATGATACACTCTTAAGAGACTAAGAGTATTCATTTCTTTTGTCCATTTTTGCTTTCATAAGAGTCAGTAATAAAGGTCTGACTTCCTCTATGTGGGACTTTGTAAGGCCTGAACAAGGAAGTATTATTACAATTGTTATTGTTATTTTGGACGGCAGAGAGTTCCAATGAACTTTTTCCTTTCTAACATTTAAAATTTTTTCTTCTCAGAAATTTCTCTTATATCAAAAGACAAGAAGAGAATCACACATTATATTTTCCCATTTATGTACATTTGTGAACTGCTTTCAGTGACAAGAAGTAGGAAATTTGAGCAAAATGATGATTCTTACCTGTGTTCTCTCCTAAAGCTAATATTTAATTTGTGCAGAGTCCAGATGATAGCAGGGGAGGATGCCTGATGATGACTATATTGGGAAAGTATTCACTTCTTTGTGCCAACTTTAGCAAACAAGCAAACAAAAAGAATAGCTTGAACCAATGTTAATACAAATGGGTATCTCATTTGTTTTTCTGATTTTACTCTTTTGGGAAATAAGGAAAAAAATGCTTCTACACTGGACTCTTTCTTTCTGCGACTTGAGTAATCTATGGATGATACCTGAACATTTTCCTTTCGCATATTCCACTTACCAAAAGCTTCCTAAAATACTTCAACTGGCAGCTGCTATGTTCTTGATAGACAATTTGTGATTTTCATAAATTCATATTTTTCTACTTTATCTGTTGAACGGATACTTACTGAATGCATCCAGTGGTACAACACAGTCCCAGCTGTCAAAGGATCTTACTGTTACATTTGTTATTCTAACCATTATGTAGCTCTTAGATTTTTAAAACATGCTAACAGTGTGATAAGAAATTTCTGAGTTGGGTTAGGTATAAAGAAAAGGAGGCTCAACAATTGGAAAGCCTCAAACTCTACATTTTAAAATGGTGAGGATATAGTTTGTTCTTAAGCCCAGGAGTCAAAAGGAAAGGGTAAATCTAGATCTTTTTAAAGATTCTACTAAAAATATATATAAATTTACAGGGTAAGTTTTGTTTGGAGGTTAACAGTGTTCTAAAGCCAGACACTGGTTCACTGGTTTTTCTTTCTTCTTTATCTAATTTAAAAGATTAAGTGTATTTCTTTCATGCTCAGGTTTATTTTTCATGTAGCTTGCTAACAATTAGTGGTGAATATCAGACTTACTGAAACCATCCCTTCCTTTGTTGTGCTTTGGTTTCCTGGCAGCTGAGCTGGTACCTTGGCTACCAGAAAAATGACAGGAGCTAAAATATGGGGCCACCAAATATGACAATAGAACCTTTTCCAAGGGCAACAGACAGGCTTTACTTAGCATTCAGTGTTTGGAAGCATGCTCATTATTTCACCTAGATTAAAAGTATACAGGAACCCAAAAATATAATTAGGCAAAACCTAGAGCAAAGCATTTATAAATACGGTAGATGAAAAACAATAAGACATCTGATCTAATTGATATCTCTTTCTCTGCAAAGTATTAATTAAAAAAAAAAGACGGATTTCACATAGTGAACTATTTGACTTTCTACAGCATACCCACAGTTCCAATAATATTAAGCACTTGGGATATTCAGCATCTGAATAATGCAGCCTTTTATTATACAAGTTTTCCTTGATAAGGGGCAAAAATTACATTTCAGATTCTGCTCCATTGCTTGCATCTTTGCTGTAAATTGTCCCCAGATTAATGTCATTAATCATATTTTGTAGACAAAGAAATGAGATACACAGTAAAGAGTGATTTTTTTTTAAGATCTTAGGAGTTTGGGAGATTAAAAAGATTTTACTTTACCAGTGTCCAGTTCATACGAATTTTTTAAAAATATCAATTCTATAATTTATAAATAATTTGCATAAAAATAACAATAAAAGTTAGAAAATGGTGTCATTCTCTGTTAGCTTTTCTCTATTAATAGTGAGATGTCTAAAATAATTTATTATAAATATCTACTGCTGTTGAATCTAACATTTTTATTAGAAAGGCATTTCTACGTTAATGAACAAGTTACATGTAAGCTTACTTGAAGACACAGTCAAACAACTTAGATTCAGAAAATTAATAGTTCTATAATTATATCTCATATTCATTTCTGCAAAGCAAACATCCTCCAATATGGAGACTTTACCCAAAGCCATATTCTACTCTTCAGTGCTAAAGGTATAAGCAGAATTCTTTCTTACCCACATGCAGTCTACTTCTCCTTCATCCTTAAGAATTGACTGTCAGGGAGGAGAAGTTTTGAGCCCTAACTTTCCTCTAACCAGAAATAATAAGTGATGTGAACGGGATTATTGGTTTGTAGCAGACATTTATCCTGTCAAAGTACCAAGAAATGTTAGTTTAAAAATATTTATAATTAGGTATGCAAAATAGAAAGAAAATTATTTAGGTCAAATAAATAAAGTGGGAATAATAAACCAGAAAAGTAAGATTGCGAACTGATGGCGAGTAATGTGTTCCTTGCTTATTTTGAGGCTGAATTTATACTGTCTGCATGCTTGGGATCAAAAGTTGAAAATAAAATATTAAAAATTGGTCCCAAGTAGAAAAAAATAAAAGAGTACACTAAACCTAAAGCCAGCAGAAGGAAGGAACCAATAGATGTTAGAGCACAATTTAATAAATTAGATAATAAAAAATAGAGAAAACCAATGAGCCAAAGGTTATTTGAAAGATCAACAAAATTGACAAAACTTCAGTTATATAGGCCAAGAAAAAAGGGAGAAGACTGAAGTATTTTAAATGAGGAATGAAAAAGAGGACATTATGACCAACCTTACAGAAATGAAACAGATTAGAAGTGAATACTATAAATTATATGACAACAAATTAGATAACTTAGATAAAATGGACAAATCCTTAGAAAAACATAGACTACTGTGATAGGTTCTCAAAGAAATAGATTACCTGAATAGCTGTATAATGGGTTAAGAGATTGAATTAGTAATGTAAAAACTTTTCACAAAAATGTTCAGGCCCAAATGGCTTTGCTGGTAAATTCCACCAAATATTTAAAGAAGAATTAATACAAGCTATCATGTACAAACTACACCAAAAACAGAAAAACAGTAAATACTTCCCAACTCATTCTGTAAAGCCAGTATAACCCTAATGCCAATGCTGAAGACATCATAACAAAAGAAAACTAGAGACCAATATATCTTATGAATATAGATGCAAAAATTCTCAAAAAATACTAGCGAACAGAATCCAACAACATAGATAATTATGATACATTATTATAAACTGAGATTTTTTCCAGGAATTCAAGGATATCTTACTATCAGAAAAATGAGCAATGTAATAACTCATTAATACAATGAAGGACAAAGCCACGCAATGATCACAATAGACCCAAGAAAAGCATTTCATAAAATCCAACATCCTTTATTATAGCAACACTCAACAAAGTAGGGGTATAAAGATATTTATTCAACCTGCTAAAGGGCATCTGTGAGAAGTCCACAGCCAACATAATACTTGGTTGAAACACTAAGTTCTTTTCCCCTATGATCAGGAACTATAGAAGGATGCCCCCTCTTGTAACTTGTACTCAACATTCCACTAGAGGGTCTGTCCAGGGCAGTTAAGGGATATAGTGAAGTAAAAGGCATCCAGATTGGAAAGAAGTAGAACTCTATTTGCACTTGAAATAATCTTGTATATGAAAAATCCTATGGAATATTTCAAAAATATAACTAGAAATAATAAATTAGTTCACTAAAGTTGCAAGAGCCACATCAATACAAAATATATAAGAATCAAGTGCATTTCTACACTAGCAATGAACAATCCAAAAATGAAATTAGGAAAACAGTTACATTTACAATGACATCAAGAGAACATATAATTAGGAAGAAATTTAACAAAATAAACATAAAACATATACTCTGAAAACTATAAAACATTGTTGAAAGAAATTAAAGATGACCTAAATAAATGCAAAGACATCACGTGTTTATAAATTTGAAGACTTAATACTGTTAAGATAGCAATACTCTTCAAACTGATGTGTTTTTATTCAACAAAATACTTGCCAAAATACTAGTTGGCTTTTTTTTTTTGCAACTAACAAGCTGATTCTAAAATTCTTAGAGAAATTCAAGGGACAAAGAATTGCCAAAATTATGTTGAAAAAGGAGAATAAAGTTGAGGGACTCATACTTTCTGATTTCACAACTTATTACAGAGCTGCACCAATCAGGACAATGTGGTATGTGCAGAAGGATAAGCATATAGATCAGTGGAACAGAACTGAGAATGTGGAAACAATTCATCACATGATATACAGGCAACTGATTTCCCACAAAAGTTCAAATACAACTTGATGTGGCAAAGAATAGTATCTTTATATATAAAAGAAAATTGAACCAAGACTATGCAAGTTTTATGAAAAAGAGTAAGGTCAGTAAAACTCACCCTAATGAAAATCAAAAATAAGCCATGATAATGAACACAAAATGATGTTGAGATAGGTATGATTGGAAGTCAAATATACAAATGGAACATTTTCAAATTTTAGAATAAAAATATGGTATCAAATAGGGAAGACTAGTTTTTTGGATTTCTAGTTTTTATCTTTTTTAACATTTTTTTTATTGAGTTATAGTCATTTTACAATGTTGTGTCAAATTCCAGTGTAGAGCACAATTTTTCAGTTATACATGAACATAATACATTCACTGTCACATTCTCTTTTGCTGTGAGCCACCACAAGATCCTGTATATATTTCCCTATGCTGCACAGTACAATCTCGTTTTATCTATTCTACATTTTGAAATCCCAGTCTAACCCTTCCCATCTCCCTCCCCCTTGGCAACCACAAGTTTGTATTCTATGTCTGTGAGCCTGTTTCTGTTTTGTATTTATGTTTGTTTGTTTGTTTAGATTCCACATATGAGCGATCTCATATGGTATTTTTCTTTCTCTTTCTGGCTTACTTCACTTAGAATGACATTCTCCAGGAACATCCATGTTGCAACAAGGCACAACAAAACCACAAATGAATGAGAAAAGATTATGTTTCTGTTTAAATAAACACCACAAATATCATTAAGCAGTAAGTCGCCACACTGAAAAGTATTAGTAGCTAACAAACATAAATAAGCCTACACACTATTGTTTCTAAGGTTCATAACAATGAAAATGGGCAAAATATATACATAGGAAATTCATGACAACTAATCACTGAAGTCTATATTTTTAAAAAATTCTAATATTAGGCATTAAAAAATGGCTAGTAATTAGGGAGATCATAACAGTACTGAAATGAGGTATCACTTCACAATCTTCAGATAAATGAAAATTATAAAATCTGATACTTATTTGTAGAGATTTTTGCAAATTAAGGCCATTAAACATTTACTAATTATGTGGTCAGTGTTTTCTTCACTTTGTTATATTTTGACTTCATACCTTGTTTTAAAATGTGGTGAGAGCACTTAACGTGATATTTACGCTCTCAAAATTTTAAGTGTACAATATATTATTGTCAACCATAGGTACTCTTTTGCAAGAGAGCTATCATATCTCTAGAATTTATTCATCTTTATGACTAACACTTTACAGCCAGTGAAGAGTAACTCTGTATTTTCCCTTTTTCCCAAGCCCTGGCAGCCTCCATTCTACTCTTTGCTTCTAAGAGTTTGGCTATTTTATATATCTCATAAAAGTGGAATAATGCTGTATCTTCCTTCTGTGATTGGCTTTGTTCACTTAGTATAGTGTCCTCCAAGTTCATCATGTTGTATATAGCATGACTTCCTCCATTTTTAAGGCTGAATAATATTTCTTTGTGTATGAGTGTGTGTGTAGATATATAAATCAAATTTTCTTTTTCCAGTCATCCAATGATGGATTTATTGTTTCCACATTTTGGCTGTTGTGAATAAGGCTGCAGTGAACATGGGAGTGTAGATATCTCTTTGTGATCCTGGTTTCAATGCTTTAGGATATATCCCTAAAGGATTACTAGACCATACTTTAGTTTTATTTTTAATGTTTTGAGGATGTTCCAAACATTTTCCATAAAAACTGCCCCATTTTACATTCCACCAACAGTGTGCAAGAGAATCATTTCTCCACATTGTCACCGAATAATTACCCTTTTTAAAAAATAAAAGTCATCCTAACAGGAGTGCTGTGATATAACACTGTGATTTTGATTTGTGTTTCTTTGATGATTAGCTATGTGATCCCCATTTGATATACCGGTATTCTAAGGAGAAATGTCTATTCAAGTGCTCATTTTTTAATAAAGTTTTTTGCTTTTTACATTTAAGTTGTAGGTGTTATTTATATATTTTGGATTTTAACCTCTTATCAGAAAAAGGGTTTGCATATATGTTGTAGCTTGCCTTTTCATTCTGTTAGTTGTTTTCTTTGTGGACAGAAACTTTCTAGTTTGATTTTCCTCACTTGTCTATTTCTGCCTTAGTTAACTTTTTTGGTGTCATATCTGAGAAATCACTGCCAATACCAATACCAAGGACTTTCCCCCTATGTTTTTTTCCAGGAGTTTTAAAGTTTCAGGTCTTAAAGTTCTTAATCCATTTATAGCTTATTTTTTATAGGATATAGGTTTCATTTTATTTATTTTTTACAATCATGTAATTTGTTTATTTATTTATTATTTATTTATGTATGTATTATTGAAGTACAGTTACAAAGTGTCAATTTTTGGTGTATAGCACAATGTCCTAGTCATGCATATACATACATATATTTGTTTTCATATTTTTTATTGAAGGTTATTACAAGATATTGAACACAGTTCCCTGTGCTATACAGAAGAAACTCTTTTTTATCTTATTTTTATATATAGTGGCTAAATTTGTAACTCTCAAACTCCCAAATGTATCCCTTCCCACCCCTTTCTCCGGTAAACATAAGATTGTCTACTATGTCTGCAAGTCTGTTTCTGTTTTGTAGATGAGTTTGTAGTGGTCTTTTTTTTTTTTTTTAGATTCCACATATGAGTGATATCATATGGCATTTTAATTTCTCTTTCTGGCTCACTTCTCTTAGAATGACAACCTCCAGGTCCACCCATGTTGCAGCAAATGGCATTATTTTATTATTTTTTATGCCTGAGTAGTATTCCATTATATAAATATACCATAGCTTCTTTATCCAATCATCTGTCAATGAACATTCAGGTTGCTTCTGTGTCTTGGGTATTGTATACAGTGCTGCTATAAACATTGGGGTGCATGTATATTTTGAATTAAGGTTCCCTCTGATATATATGCCCAGGAGTGGGATTACTGGATCATATGGTAAGTCTATTTTTAGTTTTTTGAGGAATCTCCATACTGATTTCCATAACGGCTGCCCCAAACTACATTCCCACCAGAAGTGTAGGAGGTTTCCTTTTTCTCCACACCCTATCCACCATTGATTGTTCACAGACTTTTGTATGATGGCCATTCTGACTTGTGTGACATGATATCTCATTATAGTTTTGACTTGTATTTCTCTGATAATTAGTGATATCAAGCATTTTTTCATGCGACTTTGCCATTGTATGTCTTCATTGGAGAATCACTTATTTAGGGTCTCCACTCATTTTGGGGTTAGGTTGTTTGTTTTTTCTTATTAAATTGTATGAGATGTTTATATATTCAGGAAATTAAGCTCTTGTCAGCCTCATCTTTTGCAAATATTTTCTCCCATTCTGTAGGTTGTCATTTTGTTTTGCTTATGGTTTCCTTTGCTGTGCTAAAACTTATAAGTTTAATTAAGTCTCATTTGCTTATTTTTGCTTTTATTTCTGTTGCCTGGGTAGACTGCCCTAGGAGAACATTGCTGAGATGAATGTGAGATAATGTTTTACCTATGTTTTCTTCTAGGAGGTTTATTGTGTTTTGTCTTATGTTTAAGTCTTTAAGCCACTTTGAGTTTATTTATTTTTGTGTATGGTATGAGGAAGTATTTTAACTTCATTGATTTACATGCTGTTGTTCAGTTTTCCCAACACCATTTGCTGAAGAGACTGTCTTTATTCCATTGTATGTTCTTGCCCCCTTTGTCAGAGATTAATTGACCAAAAGTTTATAGGTTCATTTCTGGGCTCTCTATTCTGTTCCATTGATTCAAATGTCTGTTTTTGTACCAATACCATGCTATTTTGATTACTGTAGCTCTGCAGTATTGTCTCAAATCTGGGAGGGTTATTCTTCCAGCTTTGTTCTTTTTCTTAAACATTGATTTGGCAATTCTGGGTCTTTTATGATTCTGTATAAATTTTAGGATTGTTTGTTCTAGTTCTGTAAAAATGTCCTGGGTAATTTGATAAGGATCACATTAAATCTGTAGATTGTCTTGGGCAGTATGGACATTTTAACAATATTAATTCTTCTAATCCAAGAGCATGGGATATGTTTCCATTTCTTTAGGTCATCTTTAATTTGTTGGATATAAGGTTTTAACTTCATTCTTTTGCAGGTGGCTATACAGTTTTTTCAGCACCATTTGTTGAAAAGAATACTATTCTCCAACATGTGTTCTTGGCACCAATGTACATGAGCTGATTGTATATACAAGGCTTTGTTTTGGAGCTCTATATTCTGTTCCATTCATCTATATGTCTATCTTTATGCCACTATCATATGTCTTTAATTCATGTAGCTCTGTAATATATTTTGAATCAGGAAATGTGATGCCTCTAGCTTTGGTCTTTTTCAAGATTGCTTTGACTATTTTTGGAGTCTTTGTTGTTCCATATGAATTTTAGGATAGTTTTTTTTTTCTATTTTTTTCTATTTCTGTAAAAATACCATTTAGATGTTGATGGGGACATGATTGAATTTATAGATTGATTTATTATCAATAATTCAACATATTTAAGTCTTCCAATCCGTGAACATGGGATATCCTTCCCATTTATTTGTGTCTTTAATTTCTTTTATGAATATTTTAGTTTCACATAGAAATCTTTCACCTTCTTGATTAAGTATATTCCTAAGCATTTTCTTCTTTTTGATACTATTGCAAATGGGATTGTTTTATTAATTTTTGTCTTTGGCAAATATTTATTTTGTAACCTGCAACTTTACTGAATTTGTTGATTAATTCTAATTTGGTGCGGAGGTGGAATCTTTGGAGTTTCCTACGTATAAGATCAATCATCTGCAAGCAGAGGTAATTTTACTTCTTCCTTTTTGATTTGGATTCCTTTTATTTATTTTCTTGACTAATTTCTCTGCTAGGACTTTCAGTCTTTTATGACTAGAAGTGGCAAGAGTGGGCATACTTGCCTTGTTCCTGATCTTAGAAGATAAGCTTTCAGTTTTCACCATTGAATATGATGTTAGCTGTCAGCTTGTCATACATGGCCTTCATTACATTGAAGTATGTTCTTTCTATACCCAGCTTCTCAAGAGTTTTTATCAAAGAGGTTGTTGAATTTTGTTAGATGCTTTTTCTACATCTATTGAGACGATCATATGATTTTTATCCTTTATTCTGCTAATGTGTTTTACCATATTAATTTCCACATGTCCTTTCCATCCGAGGGATCAATCCTACTTGCTTATGGTATATGATCTTTTCAACATACTGCTAAACGCTAAACTCAATTTCTAGTATTTTGTTGTGTGGTTTTGCATCTATATTCATCAGGAATATTGGCCTATAGGTTTCTGTTATTATTGTCTGGCTTTTGGTATCAGGATAATTCAGCATTCAAAAATATGAGAAGGTTTTCTAAACACTTCATATTTTCATTCTACAATAAATGGTATGACTTTTATAATTTCAAGTTCAGGTTGTTCAAAACTAGTATACAAAAATACTATTGATTTAACATGTCATTCTACTGCCCTTCAACCTTGCTAAATTCACTTACTGAGTTGTAGCAGTTTTTGGAGATTCTAGTGGATATGTTACATAAAGAATCATGGCTGTGATTAAAGACACTTTTACTTTCCAATCTAGATGCCTTTAATTTATTTCCTTGCCTTATTTACTGGCTTTGATTTCGTGTAGGATATTGAATTTAAGCTTTGAGAGCAGATATTTCTCTCTTGTTCTGATCTTCAGGGTGCAATTTTCAGGCTACTGCCATTAAGTACAGTACATGTTTTTTATAGATGCCCTTTATCAGTTTGGGAAAGTTTCCTGATACTCTTGGTTTACTGACAGTTTTTGTCAGGAATGGGAGTTGAAGCTTGCCAAATGCTTTCTCTGCGTGTGTTGAAATGATAATATGATTTTTATTTTTTAGTTTAAAATGGTGAATTAGACTGACTGATTTTCAAATGTTAAACCAACCTTGCATTTTGCGGATGAGACTTTCTTATTCATGGGGTACTATTGTTTTAATATATTGTATTTGATGTGCTAAAAATTTTAAAGACTTTTTGCATCTTTTTTTGTGAGGGATGTTGGTTTATAATTTTCTTTTCTGTGATATCTTTGGTTTTGGTATCAAGTTAATAATACTGGTCTCACAAAATGATTTGGAAAGTATTCTCTCCTTTTTGAATTTCTGTAAGACCTTTGTAGATTTGTTACTATTTTTTGTTGTTGTTAAATGTTTAATACAATTTACCAGTAAACCCACTGGGCCTGGGGTTTACTTTATGTAAATATTTTTACCTAAAAATTAATTTTCTTATCTATAAAGATATTCAGGTCATCTATTTCTTCTTGAGTGAGCTCAGTAATCTGTCTTTCAAGAAATTTATTTCCTCTAAGCTCTAAAATTTATCTGCATAAAGTTGTTTATAATGTTCCCTATTATCCTTTTAATATCTGTGGAGTTGTAAGTGATGTCATTGATCTCATTCCTGAGAATATTAATTTATGTTTTTATTTTTCTGATCAGCCTAGCTAGAGTTTGATCAATTTTATTGATTTTCTCAAAGAATCAATTTCTTTTTATGTAATAGTTCTATTGACATACAGTTCATATACCATATATTTCACGCATATAAAGTACACAATTAATGGATTTTAATATATTTATAGAGTTAGGCAACTGTTACTAAACCAACTGTAGTAGATTTCATCAGTTTAAAAACTCAAAACTCATACTCTTTAGCTGTCAGCCTCAAATTCATCCGTACAGCCCTAGACAACCACTAATTTACTTTGTCTCTGTACATTGACTTGTTCTGACATTTCACATAAATGCAGTCATACACTATGTGGTCCTTTGTGACTTGTTTCTTTACTTAGCATGTTTTAAGGTTCATCTGTGTGGTGGCATGTAACAGTACTTCATTCCTTTTAATTGTAGAGCAGTATTCCATTGTATGAGTTTTTGTTTATTCATTCATCAGTTGATAGACATTTGGGTGCTTCCACTTTTTGGCTACTGTGAGTAATACTTCTATGAACATTCACATTCTGGTTTTGTGTGTTTATGTTTTCATTTCTTTTGTACAGATACCTAGAAATGTAATTGCTAGGTTATATTGTACATAATAGTAGATAATTCAACAGTTAACTTTTTAAAGAAAGTGTCAGACTACTTTTCAAAGTGGCTACATCATTTTACATCTCTACCACCAGAGTAGGGGAATTCCAATCTATATCCTTGCCAAAACTTTTTATATCCCCTTTTATTTTAGCCATTCTAGTGAATGTGAAGTAGTATCTTATTGTAGTTTTAAATTGCATTTCTCTGATTGCTAATGATGTTAAGTATCTTTTCATATGCTTACTGGCCATTTGTAAATCTTTGGGTAAATGTCTATTCAGCTCCTTTGCCCAGTTTTTAATTGTGTTGTCTCTTTATTATTGAGTTCTAAGAGTTCTATTTTACTGAATAAAAGTTCTGTCAGATACATTATTTGTAAATATATTTTCCCATTTTGTGTATTTTATTTTCACTTTCATGATGGTATCTATGATGGTTAATTGTATATGTCAATAAGACTGGGATAAAGGTGCTCAGAGAGCTGGTAAAACATTATTTCTGGGTGTACTTGTCAGAGTGTTTCTGGAAGAGATCAGCATTTAAATAGGTAGAATAAATAAAGACTGCTCTCAACAATGTGGATGGGCAATATCCCATCTGACGAGGGTGTGGATAGAATAAAAAGGCAGAGGAAGGATGAATTTGCTCTCTGCCTGGGCTGAGACATCCATCTTCTTCTGCTCACCACATCTATGCTCCTGGTTCTCCAGCTTTCAGATTCAGATGAAGACTTATACCATTTGTTCCCCTGGTTCTCAGGACTTTTGAGCTTGGGCTAGAACTACATCACTGGTTCTCCTGGGCCTCCAGCAACCAGGCAGCAGATTGTAGGACTTTTCAGCCTCTAAAATTGTGGGACTGAGCCAAATCTCTTAGAATAAATCTTTTTCTCTCTCTCTTCATATAGATACAGATATAGATTGATATAGATAAAGACACAGATAGATATAGATATCTTATTGATTCTGTTTCTATGCAGAACTGACTAATATAGTATCTTCTGAAACAAAAATTTTAACTTTGATGATGTCCAATGTATGTATTTTTTTCTTTGGTTGCCTGGGATTTTGGTGTTATATATATTAAAAAAATTGCAAGATCTAAGGTCATAAGATTCATTCTTATGTTTTCTTTTGCATTGAATTTATTTATTCTAGTGTTTTTCATTGGTGAATTAATCTTTTGTTTGTCTTTTTTTTTTGTACTTTTCCTTTTTGTTCCCTTTATAATTTTCTTGCACTGAATGTTTAATTATTTTTATTCTTTTTTAGTAACTGTTGAAGGCTATGAAATTTCCTCATAGCACTGCATTAAATGTTACCCCAATTCATCCTGAATTATGTTGTTTACAATAACATTAAAAATACAACTGTGTTTTTACTTTTTTTAACCAAAGCTGTTTTAAAACAAGTCAAATTTTTAACATCCCAGGATTGTTTTCTTATTTTTTTTTAATATTTTATTATATTTATAGAATGTAATTAACCATGTTTCCTCCTTTGGTAATTTGTTACTTTATTGCCAAATATAAAGATATTTTTATGAACATGCAAAGGATACTGAATGGAACTAGCATACAAAGTGTCTAAATGACTTGTATACACAACTGCTAAGAGTAAGAATGCTGACAAATTTTTATATCTTATCTTTACTGAATGGAAGGTTTCTGGAGGTGTCTTTTTGTATTAATTTCTGTATAACATTTTAAGAATTCTTATGTAATTTTGAGGTAGCTTGGGAATTTTAGTTATGTTTTTGTTATTGATTTCTAGCTTGATTCCACTGCCATTAGAGAACACTAGAGAACACATTCTGAATTATTTCAATCACTGAAATGTATTAAGGTTTTATTTACAGTCCAGCATATAATAATTTGGAGGAGGTATTCCAAAGGGATTTGTAAAGAATTTGAATTATCATTGCTGGGTGGTATACTATATATATGTTATTAGATCAAGGTGGATAGTTTTGTTAATCAAAACCTCTATGTTCTTTCTGATTTCTTCTGCTTGTTTTGTCAACTATTGAGAGAAATGAGTTAAAGTTCCCAACTATAATTTAATGGTGGATTAATCCATTTCTCCTTTTAGTTTTGTTTTCTTTTCATAGTGTCAAAATAACTTTTTACAGGAATTTCCCCATTTGTCTTTGGTCTATTCAGGCCTGTAGACTTTGTTTTTCTAAGAAAATTAAATACTAATTGGAATTTTTAGGAGTTTACTATTAACTCTTAGAAATATCTACATCTGCTGCTTACATTAGCTCCTGTGCCCTCTCTTAATTTGCTCCAAATTGCACTAAATCTGGAAGATATTTCTTTCTGTGTGTTGGAGTCATAGTTATATTCTAATTTCACCAAAGACAGTGTTTTATTCTCAATTTTATTTTTGTTAGTTTTGGAGTGCTTCAGCAAGTGCAATAGATTAAAAATACCTACACTCCATAACATTATTACCAGTAGTCTCAATGAGCTACACAGATAAGAATTTGAGTCGTCATTCCTCCTCCCAGTGTAAGTCACTTAGTCACTTGGTACCCCTGTTCTCTGCTACAACACTGTATGGGATTTTTGTGAGGACCAAATAGGATAATTTATAAAAGACCCCAGCACCATTGCCAAGAACACAGTAATAAAGAATCAAATTATAGTTGGGAACTTTAACTCATTTCTCTCAAGAGTTGACAAAATAAGCAGAAAAAAAACTAGAAAGAACACAGAATTTCTGATTAACAAAACTACTAACCTTGACCTAATTGACATATATCTAATACATCACCCAGCAATGATAATTTACTTTTTTTTTTTTTTACAAAAGTCTATGGAATATTTCCCAAAAGTTATTATATGCTGGACCATAAATAAATAAACAGTAGGTGATTTTAAGGTTTAAATATATTGTTTTTATTTTCAATAGTGCCTACCAACTACACAACATGGAAGGTGATAGGTTGGACTGAGGGCATTATGAGAAGTTACTAGAAGGTTGTAGGGGCAATTCATAAATTTATAACCTAAGCTATCTTATCTTGAGAAGAATAGGGATGACTGAAAACAAATTCTACCACTGCCAGGATGTTCTCACTATCTCTTGTCTGTATCAGCTTTATTCTTTCCCACTAGTTTCCTCTATTTGGCAGTGGTCACAGCTGACAGTGGCTCTGGGATAATATACCTTCAAATTCATTGACAGTGAGAAGAGAAGCTTTACCCCAGATCCAGGGGGAAGACCCCTACTTTCTTGGCTTGGGCATGCATTCCCTTGGCTGGACCAATTACTAAGGCAAAAAAGGTTGATGGGGATCAGATAATATAATCTAAACAGTATGACTGACGCCTGTTATCTTCTTTTCTTCCACTTTGTACTACAATGTATCTATCCAAACTGAGAAAATAAAACTTGCTTCTATAACCTAATCCTGAATGCTCTGGGGGATTGGAAATGCCCCAGAAAATGTTCAGTGATTCCTTATTGTGTACTTGGCTGTACAGTGACTAAGAATTCAGTAAGACCTTCATGAGTACTAGGATAAGGGGACACTCTCTAATGATATCCATCCTACTTCCTTTTCTGGTTTTAAAGCTGAACACAAGCCTAATAAACATATGTAGCCTCACAAATACCACCTATCATTGATTTTGTTTCTGAATCTTCCCTTTACCTGCATCAGACTTTTTGCCTGAATTAGCATAAGGATGATGGCATGCCCCCCTTTCTGCTATAGGACAAGCAAGCAGGGGTGGACAGTAGGCTCCGTGTTACACAATACTTAGTGGAAAAACAAGGAACCACAACTAATAAGAAAAAGTAAAACATACTGGGTACTTAATATGTACTTGACATTGTGCATGGAAATCTCTTTTAATTTTAACCACAAATCTATGAAAAGGCACCGTTTTAAAGATGAGAGTCTTGCAGGGTTAGATAGACGCACAAGGTCACCGGGTCTTTAGTAGCAGTAGAAGAGCAGGCAGCTAGACACCTGTGTCCATGCTCTTACCAGTGTATTACACTCTGTTCCCGAATTTTAGCAAAGAAGCTTCCAGCATTTAAAAGACATGGCATGTGGCATCCCATAGGAGTTTGATATTTTTAAGCAAGTGATTTGTTATACACATATAGATCATTTCATATATGATCATGTGATCTTTTTGGTAATTTAAATGCCCTATTCAATTTATCTCCTCCAGCTGGGTGATTTATTCAAAATATTTATTTAGATTTTATCACATGGGAAAGTTCCTTTGAGATCCTTCATAAAGGGCTAAAGGCAGAAGAATGCTAAGAGCAGATGGGAGTATTACTGGCAATTGCTGGGGTCCCGCCTCCCCAAGGAGCAGAAACATCCTCTTTTGAGCTGCCATTGCCTTTGAGACAAATATGTCACAAGGAATCTGGTCAGTTGAGAACAGATATTTCATTCCATCATTTTAATGAGGGGCAAGAATCATATAATATAGAACATCATTTAGACATTAATCCCATTTTAATCAATTTATAAATTAAATCTATAAATTCACATTCCTATAAAAGAATACCATTCACAGATTTTTTATGTTGATATGCACTATGTGATTCCTTACTGAATGCCAGGGAGCAGAGTGTCATATATACTAGCACATCTGAAAGTACTTTATGAGTTCCTGTCTGCCTGCTCCAGTAAGAAACTAAAGTTTTCATTATTAGAGTCACAGTGTTTGCTTTTCAAACCAGAAGTATACTATTTTGCTGAGTTGGATCATCAGTGAAAGGTATGTAACATCCATCTTGTTACCAGCTTTAGTCAGACCCTTTAATTAATGGCTGGGGAATCTGCTTTATCTTTTAAAAGGATAAAATCTAATTGTGGTTCAAATTAAACAGTCTAATGAAAGTGGCTGCATAGCAATTGATCAAAACTAATGAGTGAGTAGTCTTGCTTTTGTTAAATAAAACTCTTGTTTGTTTAGCATAAATACCTTAAGGGGCTTAACTCTGGTTATTGATATATCAGAACCTCTAGAGGAAGAATAGCCAATTGACGTTGGTACCATTTTTAAAAAAGGAGACTTGAACTTAAAAAGTTAAAAGTATTTTCTTCTCACTTCCCTGTTCAATAAACATTTATAACACTTCTAACATGTGATATACGTTAGCAATAAAAATGAGTAATATAGTCCATGACAATAGAAGGCAGGACAATAAAAATGACAGCAGTGAATTTTGCCATCTTGAAATAAATATTTTTAATAATTTTATTTTAAAAATTTCTTCCAGCTTTATTGAGATATAAATATAGATAGATACATGCATACCACTATGTAAGTTTAAGATGCATAAGGATCAGCATAAAGATTTGACTTACATATATCATGAAATGATTATCACAATAAGTCTAGTGAACATCTATCATCTCCTATAGATACAAAATAAAAGAAAAGGAAAAAATTTTTTCCTTGTGATAAGAACACTTACAATTCACTCTTAACAAGTTTCACATATAATATGCAGCAGTGTTAATTATATTTATCATGTTGTACATCACACCCCTAGTACTTATTTATCTTATAACTGGAAGTTTGTACTTTTTGACTACCTTCATCCAATTCTCCCTACATCCCCACCCCACCTCTGGTAACCACAAATCTGATCTCTTTTTCTATGAGTTTACTATTTGTTTTTGAATTATAATTGACCTACAACACTTTGTTAGTTCCTAGTGCACAACATAGTGATTTAATATTTCTATACCCTTCAAAATGATCATCACAATAAGTCTAGTTACAATCTGTCACAATACAAAGATACTACATAATGATTAACTACATTACTCGTACTGTACATTTCATACCCATAATTAGAAATTTGTGCCTCTTAATTTCCGTCACCTATTTCTCTCAATCCCCAACACTCCTCTTGTCTGGCAACCACTTATTTGTTCTCTGTATCTGTGACTCTGTTTCTGTTTTGTTATGTTTGTTCCTTTGTTTTGTTTTTTAGATTCTGTATATAAATGAAGTCGTCCTGTAATTTTCTTTTTGTGATATCTTTATCTGGTTTTGGTATCAGAATGAGGCTGGCCTCACAGAATGCATTTAGAAGCATTACTTCCTCTGCAATTTTTGGAACAGTTTGAGAATAAATGTTAACACATCTTCAAATGTTTGGTTGAATTCACCTGTGAAGTTGGTTTTGGAATTTTGTTTGTTGGGAGGTTTTTTTTTTAATTGCTGATTCAACTTCACTACTAGAGATCAGTCTCTTCATGTTTCCTATTTCTTCCTAATTCAGTCTTGGGAGAGTGTACATTTCTAGGAATTTGTCCCCAACTCATTCTATGAGATCAGCATTGAGAAGATACTAAAGCTAAAGTTCCAACAAGAAAACTTGGGAATATGGATACAAAGACCCTCAACAACATTCTAGTACAGAATTCAGCAGCATGTTAAAAGAATTATACACCATGACCAAGTAGGATTTATTATTGGAATGCAAAGATGACTCAACATATGGAAAATCAATCATCGTAAAACATCACATTAATAAAATAAAGAAATAAAGCTGTGTAATCCCAATTTTTGAAGCAAAACATATTAAAAAATTCAACACCCTTTCATGATTAAAAAAAATGCAAAACAAAAAACAGTAAACCATAAACCAGTAAAGAAAGAAAACTTCTAAACATAATAAAAGCCATATTTGAAAAACCGACAGCTAACATCATACTCAATGGTGAAAAACTTAATGTTTCCCCTTTAAGATCAGGAAATAAAAAAAATCCACTTTTCCCACATCTATTCAACATAGTCTGGGAAGTTCTGATCAGAGCAGTTAGGCTAAATAAAGACATTTTAAAAAAATAAATAAAGAACCCAAATTAGAAAGGAAAAAATTATCTTTCTTAATAAGTAACATGAAATGATCTTTATTTATAAATGATATGATCTTATATGTAGAAACCCCTAAAAGTACCATAAACTGTTAGAGCCAACAAACAAATTCAGCAAATTTACAGAACATAAAATAAACAAACAAAAATCAGTTGTGTTTCTATACACTAACAATGAACAATTCTAGAAGGAAATTAAGAAATTAATTCCCTTTATCATATCAAATTAATAACATACTTAGGAATAAATTCAGCCAAGGGGGCAAAAGACTAGTGCAGTGAAAATTGTAAACATCACTAAAAGAAATTAAATAAGACACAAATAAAAGGGAAGACATTTTGTGTTCCTGGACTGGAAGATTTAATATTGTTAAAATGACAATTCTACCAAAAACTATCTACAGATTCAATACCATACCTATCAAAAATTCAGTGGCATTTTTTGCATAAGTTAAAAACCTATCAAAAATTCGCATGGGACCTCAAGGGACCCAAAATAACCAAAACAATCTTGAAAAAGAACAAAGTTGGAATGCTGACATGTCCTGATTTCAAAATTTGCTACAAAGGTACAATAATTATAACAGTATGGTACTAGAATAAAGACAGACATAGATGAATGCAATACACAGCCCAGAACTGAATCCTTAAGTATAGTCAACTGAGTTTAAACAAAGGTGCCAAGACCATTCAGTGAGGGAAGTGTTCTCAACAAATGGTGTTGAGAAAATTAGATATTCATAAACAAAGAATGAAGATGGACCTTACATCATATACAAAAATTAACTCAAAATAAATAAAAAGCCTAAATTTAGGAACTAAAATGAAAAATCTTAGAAGAAAACATAGGGGGGAATCTTCATGACTTTGGATTTGGCAATAACTTATTGGACATTACAAAAGCACAGGAAACAAAAGCAAAAAAGAGATACTGTTAAGAAAGTGAAAAAAAATAGCTCACAAAGTGTGAGAAAATATTTAAAATAATCTATCTAATAATATAAAAAAGTCCTATAATGCAATAAAAATAAGCAACAAGCAAATTCAAAAATGAGCAAAGGGTGTGTATAGACATTTCTTCAAAGTGGTATACAAATGGCCAATAAGCACATGAAAAAGATGTTCAACTCACTAGACACTAGAGAAATAAAAGTCAAATCCACAATGAGATACCATTTCACACCCACCAGGCATTACCAAACTAACAGAAAATAAACAGTGTTGCTAAGAATGTGGAAATTTTGGAAATCTCATATACTGCTGGTAGAAATGTAAAATAGTGTACAGTGTATTGAAGTTTGATGATTTGTCAAAAAATTAAATGTAAAAGTACCATTTGATGCAGCAGTTTCACCCACAAGTAGATATCCAATTGAATGAAAAATGAACTCATATACTTGACCACCAATGCTCACTGCAGCATTATTCACAACACGCAAAAGGTGGAAACAACCCAAATGTTATCAACAGATGATGAATAAATAAAATGTATATACTTGCAATAGAATACCATAGCTTTGAAAAGGAATGAAATTCTGATACATGCAGCAACATGAATGAACCTCAAAATCCTCATGCTAAGTGAAGTAAGACAGACACAAAAAGATGAATATTGTTGTAATTCCACTTATATGAGGTATGTACTAGAGGCAAATTCATAGAGATAGAAAATAGAATAAAGGTTGCCAAGGGCTGAAGGAAGGAAAAATGGGGAGTTACTATTTAATGGGTGCAGAGTTTCCATTTTTTGGATGCTGAAGAAGTTCTGGAAAGGAACAGTGGTGATAGTTGCACAACATTGTGAATATACCTATGACACTGAATTGTATGCTTAAAAATGGCTAAAATGGCTAAAATGTTATGTATATTTTGTCACAAATAACTAACCTTTAAAAATAAAGAGAAGGGGGTGGCTAGCTGTATCAAAGTTTTCATTACTCAAGAGCAATGAGAGCTCAGAATTGGCTGATTCAGCAACACAGAGGTAATAATTAATGACTTTGATATAGTAAATTGGAGGATTATAAGAGGAACTGGGGAGATAGAGGTAGAGGACAGTGAGACAATAACTCTTTTAAGAAATTCTATTGCAAAGAGGGACAAAGAAATAGGGAAGTAAGTGGTAGTGAAACAGGGATCAAGAAAACGATTTAAAAGTAATTTCAGAGAAATAAGGATATATTTGCATGCTGATAGGAATAATCCAATCTAGCACAAAACGTTGATGACGAAGGGGAGAGAAAATTGCTGGAGCAATGTTTTTGAGTAGGTGAGGTAGGATAACACCTAGCACTTAATGTGAAGGATTGCCCCCTAATTGAGTATGAAAAAGAAAGAGTAATGCAAGAGGACCATGACTATATGTAACAGAGTGTTCATGAAGACCAAGGAATTTGAGGAAGAATGAGAGGAAGGGAGAAAAAACACAAGTTGAAGTAAAGACAGTTAAGAAGTTGTGGCATTAATAAACTGGCAGTCTCAATGGTTACAAAGGATTGTTGGACTTGGAATAATACAGGGGGGAGGGAGCTATAATGACAGGAGGTGATGGTCATGGGATGGAACTGAGATTCTGGATGCATTCTAGATATTGTTCATGTGAAGGTCTGGGGCTCGGTCATGAGAGTGAGAGCCTGAGGCTGGATGGAGTATAAGATTGTTGCAGGAGAGGAGTTCATGGAATTGAGAGACCAAAGGATTGGAAGGATAATCTCTTTGCGGATTGAAATTTTAAAATAATAATGGAAAGAATGACATGATAAAGGACCTAAAACTGTAGAGAAATAAGTAAGTTCACAGATAACATCCACACTGAGAAGTAGTAGGTGATAAAATCTTAAAATGTGGGATATGATTCAAAGTTGGAGAGATAGAAGGATGACCTGGATGCTAAATTACAGAGCAAGGACACTTAATTCACTTTCAGGTCTACTAGTCTCAGGGCTCTTTAAATACTTATTTTTGTTTATTTTGGGGTGTTGACCATGGCTTATATTTCTTTCTAGTGCTACATAGTAAATTATATTTAAAAAAAATAAAACTACGATCAGGGGAGTAGCAAAATATCATGGCAAACAGTAGTAGAAATATAGATTCGTTTTCACAAATACTCTCTTTCCTAACACGATAGATTGATAGGTTTAATTGTATTTAAGATTTTCTATTAAATGTATTTGGGGAATTTTCACTATCTCCTTTGGAGATAATTGTAGTTTCGCCGAAGTTCTTGTTTGAAAATATACATGCACAGTATATGTATTTAATACCTAAATTTTTCTTTTATTTACTCTATTTTTAAAAAAATCTCCATTTAAAAAAAAATCTAATGCTGGGGGCGGCTATGTTCGTCATGCCGTGCGGGAGGGAGCACGAGAGCGGCGCGGTGGAGACTCGGGCGTCCCAGACGCAGCTAGAGGTGAGCATGGCCGAACAGGAGCCCACGGCCGAGCAGCTGGCCCAGACTGCGGCCGTGAACGACGAGGATGAGCATTCGGTCAACTACAAGCCCCCGGCCCAGAAGAGCATCCAGGAGGTCCAGGAGCTGGACCAGGACGGTGAGAGTCTGCGCAAGTACAGGGAGGCCCTGCTGGGCCGCGTGGCAGTGTCCGCCGACCGCAGCGTCCCCGACGTCGTGGTGACCCGCCGGACTCTGGTGTGTAGCACTGCCCCGGGCCCCCTGGAGCTGGACCTGGCAGGTGATCTGGAGAGCTTCAAGAAGCAATCCTTTGTGCTGAAGGAGGGTGTGGAGTACCGGATAAAAATTGCTTTCCGGGTGAACCGGGAGGTCATGTCTGGCATGAAGTACATCCAGCACACGTACGGGAAAGGCGGCGGAATTGACGAGACTGCCTACGTGGTGGGGAGCTACGGCCCCGGGCGGAGGAGTACGAGTTCCTGACGCCCATGCAGGAGGCGCCCGAAGGCACGCTGGCTCGCGGCCCCTACAACATCAAGTCCCGCTTCACAGATGACGACAGGACACACCACCTGTCCTGGGAGTGGAACCTCACCATCAAGAAGGAGTGGAAGGACTGACCCCCGGCCAGGAGGCGGGCGGACGGACGGACAGACGGACGTGTCCCACCCCGCCCCCACCGCCACCATTCCCCGGGGCAGCCTCCTGCCGGCCCGTCCCTCCTCCTTCCTCCCAGCCCGCAGGCCCCAGCCTCCTCGGTGGTCTCGCGTCGTTGCTGCTTCCGCCTGTGCTGGGTCGTGGGGGGCTCCAACCCAGGCCTCCACCTCCCTTTCTGTGTTCCTTAAGGTTCCCCCACTGTCCTGACCTGCCCCAAGGCCCTGGCTTTTTCGAGGTCTCAGGGTGTTCAGGTCCCTTGGGCCTTTGTGGTTGCCCCAACTCCCGATCTCTCTCCCCCCCTTGGGGATGGGGTGTACCACGGAGGGCCTTGTGCAAGGGTCGTCCTAGGCCTTTCACTTTTCCTGGTCAGTCCACCCATCGCTGTCAGTAACCGTCTAACCGTGATGCCTTAACATGTGGAACGTGTGCCGTGGGGGCATCACTAACCTCTAACCCTGTGTCTGCATGAGCATGTGGTCTCCCCCAGTCCCCACCCCTTCTGCAGGCCCTGTGGCCCAGGAAGGTGTGGGATGTGCCCCTGCTGCTCCCCACCTGCCAGGGCCTGGCCAACTCCCTTTCCCCGTCCAGGACTAAGGGGACGGCTCCAAGAGCTCGGAAAAGCCAAACTGCCAAAACTCAAGTGGCCTCCAGTCCCACCTGGGAGGCTGGGTGACCTCACGCCTCTGCCTTCTCTGTCCCAGGGGGCAGTGCCTAGAGCCCCCAGACCCACCAGAGAGCCCTCAGCGGATACAGCCAGCGGCTGAGCCTTACTCGTCCTACCTGGGCCTCCCGGCCTGGAGTCGCGTGCCTGGCCTGGCAGTATTTATTGCCTCCGTATGTGCCGTCCTCTGGGCCCGCCGGCCTGCCGCCTCTGCCCCAGGCTCGGTGCCACCGTCCCCAGCAGGCCCTCCTCGGACCCAGACAGGACAACTGTGGGACCAAGCTTGCACAGCTGGAGCCATCCCTGCCCCTCCCCTCCTGTCCCTTCCCCGGTCAGGCCTGGGCCTGGAACACGCAGGAGCCTGTCCCTGCTTCTCCTTTTCTGACCGGGAAATAAAGTCCCCGTAAGGAGAGAAAAAAAAAAAAAAAAATCTAATGCTGGCTTTAAAACTTTTTTTCTTAATATAATTCCTAGGTTTAATTTTGAAAAGTACCATGCAAAATATGCACAGTAAGTTGTTTAATTTAGCCATGCCCACCAGACCCATTAGATCCTGTTTTCTGTTCAACTTCAACCTTATTTTAAAAAGAGTTTACTGGGAAGCCTAAATTGTTTTGCAAACTTGAGTTTAAAAAGTTAATCACATAATGTAAAAGATATTAATGAATTTGTGAAAGATTATGAGATTTTTCACACATAATTCTCTTTCCCAAACGAATCTTAGCAAAACGCATGAATTTAACACCAGTCAAATATTGCCAAGTGACATTTAGGGTTTGTTTCTCCAAGTACCTTCCAATTTCCACATGCCAAAGATATTTCTATGTATTAATACCAATTATGTGATAACATCCATTCATATGGTTCAACAAACAGTTCTGTGCTGTGAGTAACCACATTTTATAACCAAATTGGCTACAGAAACAGCTACTCACATGACAACAGTAACAAAATCAAAATGTGCAATTACTTTGTGAGTCAGGGAACTTTAAAAATTTTTATGGGAATCCTTGCTTTCCAGCAAATCATGTTTCTATGGTTTTTATTTCCAAGGGTCTACATTTTGGAAGGTCATAAATAGCAGTAACAAGAAGTGAAGCAGCATCGATTCACTCTGAGACAGAGGGAAATTAATATCCAAACTATGGGCCTGTCTTCACTAATGAGGAGCTGTTAGGAAGAACGGTATAGATTTTTTTAAAATATGTATGCAATAAACGCCTTATTTATACAATATTTCATAAAGTTCAGAGAGGCAGTGGAAATCAGAAAGGGATGAATTTTTTTGTACACAATTTCAGTCTCTAGATTATGAGACCCCAAAATAAAACCAATGAATGAGCATCATAAGAAATGAAGTGAGAGTGGGGAACAATCTTTTCCTCAGTAACAATAGTAAAATTCTGCAGAAGCACTAGATTGACAAATTGAGTATTTTCTGGAAATATAACTGTCACATTCAAATCAATTTTTTAAAAATTCCTGAAAGTGATGCTCAGTTGTCTGTTTTATTGGGCATTTGTTCTTGAGGTGAAGACAGACATTAAGGTGCATAATCTTTTGGCTGTTTGTTTGTAAACTGATTCTTAGTTTCCAGCCTGGCAGGGTATTATAGTGCCACTCTGCTGGATATCAAGGACACTTTGGTTAGTCTATCGCCTCTATGCTCAATATTCTCACTTCTATCTTCCAAATTTCTTACATTTTTTTCTTCCAGTCCCTAGTGTACTCACAGCTCTGGTCTTTGAAATCGGATAATGATTTCCCTTTCCCACCCAATTAAATATTTTTTCTTCCTTCCCCCTAATATATTTCCTTTTATGATACATAACTGTCACATTATTACATGTCATTTTAAAGGTTTTATTGTCTTCTTGTATATTTTTCACACTTGTATGTACCAATAATGGTCGTTTTAATTTTTAATTTTCTAGAGAATATCTTGCCTAATTAATGTGACAAGGGTTCTTTGAACAGCTGGATTCTGAATTCACATTGTTTTGTTGATCTTGATAAAAGAATACTGTGAACCTTGGGGTGATGTGAATTTTAGAATGACTTTTGATCAAAAATAGCTGAAGACAGGCAGTTAGTTTAAAACTTTTTTTGTCCCAAGGAAAATTTAATTGCATGGATGGGACACTTTAATTATTTATCAGTTAGGTTGCTACTGCAAGTAACTGAAACTTCAATAAATCATCATTGAAAGAAAGAGGGATATAGTTAATTTCTCCGTATGACAGAAAAGTCCAGAAGTAGGTAACCGAGGCTGATGCAAGCTCGTAACAGTGTCATTGATCCAAGCTCCTTCCATCTTTCCTCTCCTCAATGTGAGGACCTTCATACTCATGATCATTAGCTATGGGCCTCTCTGTCATACTCTAGGCAAAAAATGGTGGAAGACCAAAGGGATAAAGAGCTTTCTCCTTAAGGTGGACAAGGACTTTAAGCCACATCTTGTGATCCAAAAATGTATCATTCATCATCCTTAGCTGAATTTGGGCTGGAAAAGCTAGTATTTTAGCTTTCCAGACTCCTCCATCAATAAAGACAATAAAGAAGTGGCTTGCTCATGGTTTCTGACTCACCAGTTAATAGTTCCCTTCTGTTTATGGCAGGTCCACGAATTCTGCTTCCACCTATAGGGCTATTGCAGGGAAACTGCCTCCCAGATAGAAAATATGTATCATTGCTCACTCTCTACTGCTCACTGCATTCTTCAAGAGTGGCCACATGTCTAGTGTTCACCCATGCAATGCAAGTGGAAGTGTTGAGTGTCACTTCTAGCCCAGTATTTTGGGGAATGATGGGTTTATTTTCGACACCTGTTGCTATACACTGAATATTTGTACTCCCCACTCCCCAAATTGACATGCTGAAAACTAACCGTTAATGTGACGGTATTTGGAAGAGATGATTTTGGGAGGTGATTAGGTCATGAGGGTGGAGCCCACATGCATGAAATTAATACCATCATAAAAGACATCCCAGAGAGCTCGCTTGCTCTATTTGCCATCTGAGGACACACAAACAAGATGTCTCTATAAACCAGAAAGTGGATCCTTACCAGACACTGAATCTTCCAACACAATGATCTTGTGTTTCCTATCCTCTAGAAGTATGAGGAATAAATTTTGGTTGTTTATAAGCCACCCAGTCTACAGTTTTTTTTTTTATAGGAGCCTGAATGGACTAAGACACCTATCTTTCAATTCTCTACATCCCATGACTCAAGGCAGTGGTGGAGCCACAAGATGAAAGAACTGTTGGTTCCAAAATCTGTTTGTGTAAGAAAGTTGTTATTGACTGGTGACACTTACATATGAATATTTTGTGAGTAAGAAATAGTCACATAATATATTAAGACACTGAAAGTTGAAGATTCTACAAGTTTTAACTTAATAAACTGCAATACTCAGAACATGCACCAGATTACATTATTTTATTTAATACGCAATACTGAAAGAAGATTTTACAATCCTATTGTCAATAGGAAATTATCTTCCCAGCTCTATTTTCTAACAGAAAATTGCAGGATATATTGGCAAAGTCTTCTATTCTCCCTTGGTGTCCAGTTCTTGTTTCATGATTATGAAGCCAGGATAAGAAATCACCTTCTTTTGTTTTCTTTCTACTAAAACTTGGGAAACTTAGACAACAGTTTGGGATTGCACATTTACAAATGATTATCTGAATACTTATATAATATTCATCAAAGAGCTTTAAATTGTATTGTACACCCTTTCCCTTTTCCACTGTTAATATAGACCTTCTGAAATGACCATACATATCTATCACTTTTGCTGTAACCATTCTATTTCATTCATCTGTGTTTAAACACAGAGAAAAATATACTACTTTTGCCTTTTACTTCTTACTAAAAATAACAAAATTTGTTGTGATGATCAATTCTGTGGAGATGAATAGATGGAAAACATAACGTACTCCATCAAAGATCTATCTAATAATCTCTTTACTCAATTCAATTGGCTAAAATGTGAAAGTTTGGCAATATAGTCTTCAGCCAAGACTATGAGGAATGCTTTCATATATTGGTAATAAGCATATAAATGCAAATTCGTACAACTCCCTATGGTGGGGAATTTGGAAATATCTGAATGCGCTGACATGTATATTCCTTTGACACAGTATCCCTACCTCTTTGACTCTATGCCAAAGGTATGCTAGCAAAAGCATAAAATGACTAATGCATATTTTATTCACTGTGCATTATTTTTAGTAGTAAAAAATAGAAATAGGTTAAAGCTCCACTCATAAACTTTGGTAAATCACAGTGGATTTACACAGGACTTCCCATGGACACTTCTTTTAGCCTTTTCTAAAGAAAATGGGGGGCCACTAACCTAAATAATCGTCAAAAGGAAAGGGAAATAACCAAACTTAGGTGGTGGGTGAGAAGAGATTGATGGATGCTTACACTAAGCAAACACTTTATGTTCAGTTATAACAAAAATTATTTTATGTTTCCAAACTATATTCAAGAAAATGTATAAATTTAAAGTTTCAACCAATGACAAAACAAGAAGACAACCTACTGAATGGAAGATGATCTTTGCAAATGATAACCTATATGGGGTTAATATCCAACATACATAAACTACTCATACAACTCAATACCAAAAAAAACCCCACTCAATTAAAAAATGGACAGAAGAACTAAATAGACATTTTTTCAAAGAAGAAATGTAGATGGCCAACAGGCAAATGAAAAATGCTCAATATCACTAATCATCAGGGAAATGCAAATCAAAACTACAATGAACAGAATGCCTATCATCAAAAAGAGCACAAGTAACAAATGTTGGTGAGGATGTGGAAAAAAAAGGAACCCTCATACACAGTTGGTGGGAATGAAGATTGGTGCAGCCACTGTGGAAAACATTATGGAGTTTCCTCAATAAAGTAAAAATAGAAGTAACATAAGATCAGCAATTCCACTGCTGGGTATATACCGGAAAAACAAAAACAGAAACACTAATTTGAAAAGATACATGCATTCCAATCTTCATAGCAGCATTATTTACAGTTGCCAAGGTATGGAAGAAACTTGTGTACATCAATAGATGAATGGATAAAGAAGATGTTGTACATATGTACAGTGGAATACTACTCAGCCATACAAAAGAATGAAATTTTGCCATTTGCAACAACATAGATAGACTTGGAGGACATTATGCTAAGTGAAATAAGTCAGACAAAGAAAGACAAATACTGTATTATGGAATCTAAAAAAAACAACAAAATTATATGTGGAACCTAAAAAAATACAACCAACTAGTTAATAAAACAAAAAAGAAGTATATTCATAGATACAGAGAACACACTTGTGGTTACCAGTGGGGAGAGAGTAGAGGGGAGGGGCAATATAGAGGTAGGAGAAAAAAAAAAGTTATTATGGGGTTATATGAAATTATGTCTGTGAAACTTTTGAAAATTGTAAAGCACAAAAGAATTCAAAGACTCTTTCATTCAATAAAAATATTTTTTTTTAATTTTCATTAGTAAACATGAATCAACTAAAGGGGAAATTCAAGATCTAAGGAAGATGACACCAGCCACCATTATATTATGAGTGAAAGTAAACATAACAGCACAACTAGAGAAAACAGCCATTTTTATAAATAAATGTAGGAGCTACATCTAATAAAAATACTAGAAATGCATCTACTGCAAATCTAAAATAGAACAAATACAAACAGAGAGAACAAATATGGAGGGAATTAAAATCACAAGGGAATAATATTCATGACAGTGGTTTTGATTTTTGAAAATCTTATTTGGTTTTCAGGAAAAAAAAATAAGATAACCAAAATTTTAATTGAGAAATTAAAATTTGAGTACATTTAAAAATTTGTCAGAGAATTTTCTCTAAAACAGTCTTCTCAGTTAGTGTAATGAATGAATTCTTGCAAATTAAACTTCTAGTTTTAAGGAACAGAATGCAAGGAATGAGATGGAGCAGTTTATAACTTAACCTGACATAGAAAAGAAACTATACTAACTTATGAGTGTGGCTGTTAAAATCCTAAATAACACAAAGAAACTGAAATTCAACTCTAATTTATATTAAAGAATAATCCAACATGATCAAGTAGGGTTTATCTCAGAATTGCAAGTGTAACTTTTTTCTTTCTCTATTTTCTCCCATGTTCCCCAAACTATCCATTACAGAATATATTGAAGAGAGAAGCACTCACATTAAAAAAAAATCAGTCTATAGGCAGGTTTCTGTAGGCCATGAATTCTGGTAGAAAGGAGTGGAAATCTAATGAATAGGAATAGCTCTTTGGAGTGGCTTAGCCTAGAGGCAAACCCTAAACAAAGAAACAAAGTGGGCAGATAGACTGATAGGCAAGAGAAAGGTCTAGTCATCATATCTTTAAGACTTGTTCAAACTGCAGATATCTCTAGTTATGGATAAATAATCACAGGGTTTGTAGAAATAAAATCAGCAAGGGACTCATAAAAGAGTTATTTGGTATGTAACACAAAATTTCTCAAAGATATCTAATCAGAGGCCTCATCTGAACTACTTGTCATAATCCTTTAGCCTATCCCTCAAGCTGGGCCCATTCACAAATGTAGAGCCCTTGAAAGTCAGGAAGCTCAGTGTACCTCGTGAAAGGCTCTGTTATACCATACAAGAGTGTACTGTGAGCATTCCTCCTAGCCTTTACTAAAGGGATGTGGAGCCACTGACCTTCATACTAGCACCTGGAGAAAGGAAGTAACTAAATGTTGGTGATAAATGGGGGGGGGGGGGGATTAGAGGATTTTTATACTAATTTAGCCAATATTATTTTCTTGAGATTTATAAATGCACAATAATCAAGTCTATATAACTGTGGACTATATCAGAACAGCAATAAATGGAGTTTCAGGTAATAAGTGGAGTTTGACTATTTTTAGGAGGCCTTATGTACCCAAAGATATATAGTAAATCTTATCCAAGCTCTTGCATAAAATAGATAGACTAGATGCCCTGAACAACTGAAAGAGTCCCAACACTGACCGCCTGACTCAAGGAATAGGGAAACTGTAGCACAAAGGGTAACAGGTCTGTTCTCACCAGTCACATACGTCTACTTCTAAATAGGGCTTGTTGTGCTTCAGCAGGGCAACAATAAGAACAAACAAACAAAAAATGGGTTTATGTAAGTCATAAGAAATTCAGTTAACTTACCACAGAAATCATAAGAATTCGGTTAACTAAATTTCCACTAAGAAAGATCTCTTCTTGTCTGGGTTGATAAATGCTAGCCATTTACAGCCCTGGAGGCATTTACTGATTCTAAAGGGAGGTGAGAATCCACTTGGCTCAGGTAAAGGCACCCACGGTGGAAAAGAGAAACCAGTAGAGTTTTGACAGATGTGATCAATTAGAAATGGGAAGATTCCCAAACAAATGGTGAGTTTATACCATGAGGTGTTAGCTAAGTTCTGGAATTCTGCAAGACACTAAGGAGTAGCCAAGAAATTTATAGACGACAGAATAAAATCTCCCATGGTGCACAAGAATTGCTGGAATTAGAAAACTAGACATAAATATTTTTTTTTCTCAAGACATGTGCCAGATTTTGAGTCATGTAGGGTAGAAACTAAAGCACTGAGCTAAAAATCCCCAAAGAACAGAACTGATTCTTGTATGAATCTTGGGGCTAAAGAGATCAAAAGCCAAGGAGAGCCAAAGCCTGAGGCACAAGGATGAACCAGAGATGGACTAAATTTTACTAAACACAGCAGAAGACAGGATGAGTAAACCTGAGGGTAAGTTAGTGAAAAAGCCCAAAACACAAAAGAAGTAAAAAATAAAATGTAGATTAAAAGACAATATCCCAAAATACAAAGAGGAAAAAATTGTAAAAAACAAAACAGAGATTAACATACGTATATACAGCTGGAGTATCAGAAGGAAAGTAGATAAAAAATGAGACAGAAGCAATATTAGAAGAGATAATTGTCAAAAAAAAAAAATGAAACCAATGAAAGACATCAATCCACAAATTCCAAAAACTCAGGGAACCAAGAGGAGAATCAATAAAAAGAAAACCACAGCAAGGTCAAAACCAAATAGAAAGTCTGAAACAGCCGGAGAATAGAAGATGTGTCTTCAAAGGAGTAGGAATGAGGTATCTGACTGCTTTCACAGCAGAAAGTATGCAAACCAAGACAATAGAACAATATTTTTAAAGTAGTGAAAAAAAAATGCTGACCTTGAACTCTATACCCATGCTTCCAAAATGAAACAAAGATATTCCAAGACAAACAACAGTGGACAGTCTTTCCAAAAGACCCTCACTATAAGAAATACTTAAGTCTTAAAAGAAAACAGTCCCAGATGGCAGCATAAACTGTAGAATCCAGAGGATTAAGCACAGCATTTCATGCTCCTTTTTTACATAAAATACTTGCTAATTCAAAAGCAACATCTGAGAGGCTGAAAAGCTTAGAAGAAAGTTGTGCTTGGATTGGGTAAATGGCCATAATGAATAGTAGCTATTGTAAAAAAAAAAAAAAAAGAAAAGAAAAGAAAAGAAACTTCAGGCTTTCAACTGGGGCCCTGAAAAGGCAACACGTGAGTGTAAAGATAAACTTGAAATAGATCTACGCACAGGAAGACTGAAAACCAACTTTTGGAAGCAAGTGAATCCCTGTTTGCTTTAAAGTGATCTGCCTGTATCCTAAATGTCTGCTAGAAACTACGTCTTCTGTAAAGAAAAATATACTATTCAAAGTCTCAATTTAGCTCTTTCAGGGTTTCATTAATAATCCCTGGGATTCAGAAAAAGACAACCAGGTGAATAAGAAGATGAAAATTGATGAGCAGAATTAAGAACAGTGAATTGAAATTGTTTCAGAGGAAATCAAAATATTAGAATAGCAATAGTAATTTAAAATAGCTATGAATTTTGTCAGGATTGAAAACTATAAAAAGAGAATCTGATGAAAATACTGAAACAGAATAATATAACAAATTATGAACTAAACAGGTGGATTTAACAGCAGATTAGACACAGCCAGCACAATTTTTGTGAATTTTATTATAGATAAGAAGAAAATATTTAAACTGAAACAGAGACAAAAGGTTAAAAAAGAACATAGAAGATTATGGCATATAGTTAAAATTTTTAACATACCTGAAAAATCAAAAGTCCTAGAAATTAGGACAGCTGGAATAGGGAAGAATCAATATTTGAAGAGATAATGGCCTAGAACATTACAAAACTGACCCAAGGTGTCCGCAGGTTCAAGGACCACTACAAAGCACAGGTAGAATAAAACAGGAAAATCATACCTATGCTTATCACACTGAAATGTTGAAAACAAAACACGTGGAGAGAAACTTAAAAATCGCCAAGAGAAAAACACATGATACCTTCAAAGGATAAACAATGAGACAGGCAGCTGACTTCTCAACAGAAGCAGTAGAAGATTGTACTAGCTTGCTGGGGCTGCCTTAACAAAATATCACAGACTGGGTGGCTTCAACAGAAATTTATTTTCCCACAGTTTCAAAGGATGGAAATCAAAGATCAAGTTCTCTCTCCTTGGCTTACAGTTAGCTGTCTTCTCCCTGTGTCTTGTGTTCGTCCCTCTATGTTTGTGTCCAAATTTCAACAAACAAACAAACAAACAAAGCATAAATACAAAACAGAAACAGACTCATAGACATAGAATACAAACTTGTGGTTGCCAAGGGGGCAGAGGGTGGGAAGGGATAGACGGGATTTCAAAATCGTAGAATAGATAAACAAGACTATACTGTATAGCACAGGGAAATATACACAAGATCTTATGGTAGCTCACAGGGAAAAAATGTGACAATGAATATATATATGTTCATGTATAACTGAAAAATTGTGCTCTACACTAGAATTTGACACAACATTGTAAAATGATTATAAATCAATAAAAAATGTTAAAAAAAAAGAAATACAAAGAAGCATGGAGAAATAAGCAAAAGAAAGGGTAAACAAGTGGAAAATAAAGAGAATATTTACTGTAAAAAAATGATAATCTTGACTTTCAGCATTCATAGTTTATATAGAATTAAAATGCATAATAAAAATAGCACAAAAAATAAAGCATAATGAATAGAGGTAAATGTTCTAAGGTCCTTAAATCACACAAGAAGTAATAAAGTACAGACTATATTATAATTTAATAAATCAGGGATGCATGTCGTAATTTTTAGAGTCACAACTAAATCAGTTGGGAGGGAACTAATTAATAGATAGCAGTTAAGACACATACACATTTATACACATAAGTATATGCATATACCAAGTGAATTTCTACATTCAAAAAATTCAAAAATGAAAATTTTAAATGTACCATTTATAATAGCATCAAACATCATTAAATTCCTAAGAATAAACGTAGTAAAATGTGTTTTAGACCTCAACACAGAAAACTAAAACTACTATTGAGAGAAATTAAAGACCTAAATAAATGGAATCATATACTGTGCTCAGAGATCAGATTATCAAGATATCCTTTCTCTCCAAATTGATCTATGAATTTACTGTAATTCTAACCAAGATCCCAGTAGTCTTTATGTTGTAAAAAAATTGATAAGAAGATCCTAAAATGTGTATAGAAATGCAAAGGGCTAAGAACAATTGAGAAATCTTTGAATGTACAGAATAAAACTGAAGAACTTACTCCATTGGATAGTAAGAATTATTATAAAGCTACAGCAATAAATATAACTTAGAATTGGTATAAAGAGAGACAAATAATGAGAACAGAGAGTCCAGAAAGAGACGTAACATATACACCTCCACCTGTACAGTCACCTGATTTATAACAAGGTCACACAATAATGCAGTGGGGAAAGGGTGATCATTTCTATGAATCATGCTGGAACATTAGGTTGTTTGTATGGAACAAAGTAAACTTTGATCTTTACCTTGTGCCATTACAAAAATCGAGTTCAAATAGCTTGTAAACTGAAATGCAAAAGATAAAAATAATAAAGATAAAGATAATAAAGGAAGTAACACAAGAAGCCATCTTCCTGATCTTGGAGCACGAAAAGTTTCTTATATATACATAGCCTGTCCATTAAAGGAAAGATTTATACTGATATAATTAAATATAAGTGCTTCTCTTCAATCAAAAGACACTATTAAGGGAGTAAAAGTGCAAGCTATAGGGTATTAAAAGATATTTATAAGACATATACCTGACAAATGACTCATATACAGAACTTATTTTTTAAAAAAACTCCTTTAATTAAAATGTATCAATTTAATAGGAAATTAGCTAAAAACGTAAGCAGTTACCTCCCAAAACTGACTACCCAAGTGGCCATTAAACATATAAAAAGTGCTCAACCTTGTGAGTTAACAGACAAATGCAAAAAACCTGGACCCTAACCTATGATATTAGTAGTCAGTAGTGGATTACCTCTGTAGAGTGGGAGACAGTGATTATGAGGGGCATGTGGAGGGCATTTGGGATGCTGGTAAGCTTTGTTCTGCTATTTATATGGTGGCTATCTGACTGTGTTCACTTTGTGATAATTCACTGAGCTAAACATGTGTGATTTGTGCACTTTTGTATTATATTCCCAGGATATTTCCCATTTCAAACTGTGAAAATGAATGAACTAGAGCTACATTCAGCATTATGAATAAATCTTAGTAATGTAACTCAAAATGACAAAGCCAAGTCTCAGAAGACTACCTAGAATGCGATCATCTCTTTAAATATTCAAAAATGAGAAACACTATACTATTATTTATCCCTACATATATGTGAGTAGAAGCAATCAAATAACTAAGAAAGGAAATGAAAAGTATAAAAATCACAGAAATGGCTGTCTTTGAGGAATAAGTAGACAATGGGGTAGGGGATTAGAATATAGTTTATATATAAGTTATGAATAATATTATATGTTCTGAAGTATGAAGTGGGTATATGAATGTTAAATATTTAAATGGATAGACAAAAATAGATATTAAATGAATGCAATGACTAGAGATGATGGTGTGTCATGAAGTAAGGATTGTGATTAAATTTTATGCATTTGTGAGCCAAACAGTAAAAAATCTAAAAACTAAATATAGTTCAACTAATTCTGAAATTAGTAACTAAGATAGCGAAACTAAGCGAGATTATCACAAAAAGTATCTTGCTGAACCCCATCCAATAATAGTTAAAGAAGATAAATGAACGTGACCAAAGCATATCCTAGGAATTCACTAGCAATTTAATAGATTAAAAGAGAAAAATTATATAATCATTGATTTCAAAGCAGAGAAAGCATCTAGTAAAATTCAATACTTATTATCTTTAAGGTGCTTACAAACTAGAAATAGAGAAGAAAAATTAATAAAAGACATGAGGACTGGAAAGGAGGAAAGAAAGCTGTCTTTACTTTCAAGCAATATGACTAACTCAAAGATAATCCATGCAAATTATTAGAACTTCTAAGAACATGATTAAAACAATTCAGATGATTCAACAGCTAAATATAAGATCAGTATTCAGAAGCCTTATGTCTATGAATAAGCAACAAAACTGCAAAGTACAAACTTAAAAAAATTTTTGACATTTTCAATTGCAATAAAAAATAAATTAGAAACTTATCTATCAAGAGATATGCAGGACCTTTTTGAAGAAACTGTAAAACTTTATTAATAGTCTTTAATAATTATATATTACTGTTTAACAAATTACCACAAATTTAGCAGCTTAAAACACCACTCACTTATTATCTCACAGGTCTGTAGATAAAAAAATACAGGCAAGTTCATCTGAGTTTTCTACAAGGCCAAAGTTAATGGTATCAGTCAGGCTTGGCTTTTATCTGGAGCTCCTAGGAAAGAATCCACTTTCCAAGCTCATTTCAAGTTTATGGTAGAATTGAGTTCCTGTATCTGCAGGACTCAGCTCCTCATTTTCCTACTGGCTGTTGTCTGTGGGGACTGCTCTAGCACCTAGAGGCTACTGTCAGGTCCTTCCCTGTGACTCCCTCCATCTCAGCAATGAATCTCCCTCATTGAATCTTTCTCATGCCTTCAGTCTTTCTACACTCCTCTGCTGCTACCAGCCAAAGAAAACTCTGCTCTCAAAGGGCTCGTGTGATTAGGTTATGCACAACAAGATAATGTCCCTATAATAAAGTCAACAGATTAGTAACCTGAATTAAATCTTCAAAATCCCTTTACTATGTAATAAAACACTATGAGGGAGTTAAAGTCATGGAGTGATCTTAAATTTCTGTCTGCTACAAGATATTAAAGCATACAAATCAATGAAAAGGAATACCCAATATTATAATGATCATGTATTTGTGATTTGGTTGATGGTTAAATAACAGAAAATCTCTAAATAGAAGAAAATTATATAAAATAAGTTATTTATATTTATCCCGTTTTATTAATTTATATCTGTTTTTCTCTCAATACCACACTGTATTAATTGTTGTTGCTATACACATAGTAAGTCTTGAAATTGTAGTATGACTCCTCAAACTTTCTTCATTTTTAAAATTGTTTTGGATATTCTAGAAGAATCTAATAAAAATCTAGATTTTTTAAAATTTATTTTTTTCCCTATTGCACTAACTAGGACTTTGAGTACAATATCAAATAGAAGTGGGTGAGAGTGGAAACTGTTGTTACATCCCAAATCTTAAGAAGAAAATGCTTATATGTCACCATTAAGTAGAATGTGACCTGTAGGTTTTGCAGATGTTTATCATTAGATAGAACAATTCCCTTCTATTCCAAAGGTTTTATAATGAATAGGTGTTGAACTGTAACAAATGCCTTTATTTTTAACACGTATTGAGAAGTACATATTTTTTTGTTTATTTTGCTAGTGAATTACATTGATTGATTCTTGACTATTAACCTTGATATCTGGGCATAAACCCCATTTGTTCAAGAGTTATAATCCTATGTATTTCTGCATTCAATTGGCTAAATTTCAAGGATTTTTATGTCTAATATTATGAGATGCATTGGTCTATAATTTTCTTTCCTGTAATACCACTGTCAGGTTTTGACATGAGGATTATGCTAATCTCATAAAACAACATTCCTCTTCTTCTCTCTCTGAAAATGTTTGTATAAGATGGGTATATATATTTTTTTAATATTTGATACAATTTATCAGTGAAGTCACCCTCCACATTTCAAACTGACCTAGGCTATGAATAGCTATTAGAAATCTAGCTGGCTTCTCCTTGTCTCAACAAAGATCTTCTGTCTACGGAAGGCATATTTCTGCCTCGGCTCGTGCCCTGAAATTTTTCCAAATGTCCTAGTAATGAAAGCTGTCACTGATCCCTTCTTACCAGGGAAAGGCTTGTCTCACTTTAGAATCCACTGCTTCTAATACCTCTAAAGAGAAAATACGATTTTTTCCCCCACTTATCCAGTGTTTTCTTTTGTCACACCAGGAATGACAGCCTTTGTTACCATATAGAACTTTTCCAGAAGCACAACTCACTATTTATTTATTTATTTTTTTAATTTCAGTAACTTGGTTGCTCAAAATTCTCTGTTTTAGGATTTAAGATCTCCTGAGCAGCATACTTCCGTTTCTGGTCCGGATCCAGTTCTAAAGAGGGGCCCGCATAGGTAGACTAATACAGTGCTACTAAGTTTAATTTCTAGAGTCCAACTACCCAAGTCCAAATTCTGAATCTTCCACTTTCTAGCCTTTGGGAAAATTGCTTAAATTCTCCAAGCTTCATTTTTCTAGTTCATAGAATGAAGATAATAATATTACATATTGCATATTGTTTAAAAAAAACACATACACATAAGAAAGACGAAGAACTGTACATGGCACAGAGAAAATAGTCAATAAATACTAGCTCTTTTTGTAAAAAATCAAACCAAATTATGAAAGACATTTGGTTAGACCTAAGATTGGATCTGTCTAGGGGATGGCCCTAACTAAAAATTGATTTCCTGTAATTTCTTATCCTTTTAATCTATGAATCCATTTAATAGCATCTTATTCTTGTCATTGCTATTAAATATCTGGGATTCTGTTTGAAGGTCATCTCCTCCTGATCGCTGTCCTCATTTGGCCCCATTAGCACCAGATCTCTGCTAAGAGTGGTGTTCAGAGTGAAATGTGGAACTCAGTCTGACAGTACCTTGTGGTGATGCAGTACTAAGACTGGCAGTTTATTATGCACTTTGGAATGGGGTGGCAGATTCCTGCTGGTTGGACGGCTACCTACACTAATCCAAGCCTCATAAGATTTCAAAGTGATTTTGGCTGCAGATATTTATTTTGAATTTACTACATGGCTAATGAGGGGGATATTACATTTATTTTTTTTTTAAGATGATAGCTATTCCTTCAAGCAAATGATCAGTGTCAAACAAATCACTTAACTGACTGAAACGATATTGCTTATATGAGGCTTTCTGCTACCTGAGGCAGAAGAGAAAAGAATAGGATTAGGATCTAAAAGAGATTTGATGGCTGTCATTTTCACAATAGGAATGTTGACAGGGGAAATAAATAACTCCAGGAGAGCCACTTGTTAAACTGGGTTAAAGGAAGATCTGTATGGGCATGGCTGAGTCTGATGCCGCCTGCCAATCTGATTATATTTTATTACTCAGCTGAACTGTATTCTGTGATTCAGTTTGTGGTTATCTAAAGGGGTCACCAGCTGCAGTCGCTCATATTTCCTGAACATATTTTGGCAGAAATTGTGGATTGTTTTAAGAGAATGCCAACTAGTGTGAGAGAGAAAGACAAAGGGCTTTTTTATAGTTATTTAAGATGATCAAACTACCAACCAAGGAGAAGTAGGCAGCCTCCTTTCTGGATTCCAGGATATATTCCAGGTACATCAGAAACAAACAAACAAACAAACAAAAATCCTCTCCACTAGGAAACCACGTGTTACATACACAGGACTTACGCACATACACCATGAAAGCCTCGTTTTAATTTTAGTTTCCCTGAATAGCTCCACATGGTATTGTTTTGAGATCTCCATCCTTATTTAATTCAAGAGCCTCTCCTGGGTCTTGTCATTTTTCACTTTTTGTATATGTCTAAAATTATTAACTGAGATCCTTTATTTTTCTAGTGACCTTATTCCCATTCTGATCATACTGTTTTCCATTTATTTGTCTTCTCTCTTTTTTTTTTAAACCCTAAGCAATATAAGTCTCTTCGTGGCATTGCATGTTTGCCTACCCAGTCTAGATCTCATGGTTAACCAATTTATTTGCTGTCTTCCTAGAATCATCAGTCCTTTCTTCTCCCTTGACCTTCAGCAACAACTGGCCAATCTTGGCTCCAGCTAACCATTCACCTCTTCCTTCCAATACTGAGATTGCTCAGGCTCCTGAAAAGATTGGTGATACTGGAAATGCACAAATTCTGGTGTCTAAAGTCTGTTGCAAACCCATGGTCATTATTCCAAACCTTCACCATTCTTCTCAAGTCCTCCCATATCATATCATGTCACTTGGCTACCCTCTCAGACATATGTACAATCTCAAAAAAACCTGATCTCTTCCCTCCCAAATAAATTAAAAATTATCAGGATCCAATGCTTTCAACTTAGAACCTGTCTCCATCGACTTACTTGTATAAGAAACAACGTAGCAGTGTGATCTAGACCTGGGTCTTGGTGGCAGCCCGGCCTCCTTACACAATCGGTTACGAGTATGACCTTCAGCAGTTATGTAACGCCTCTAATCTTTAGTTTCCTCACATACACACTGATGAAAATAAAGGAATTTACCTTCAAGATTACTTTCAAGTAAGGATTGAAAGAAATCTGTTATGGAGAGAGAAAATTTAGCATAATGCTTCCCAGTTAGTGTGTACTCAGTAAGTGTTATAAAAATAATTATAAAAGTAATTGCTGTTGTTACACCTGCATTCATCTCTGCATCCTTTTTTAAACATTTTTTATTGATTTATAATAATTTTACAATGTTGTGTCAAATTCCAGTGTAGAGCACAATTTTTCAGTTATGCATGAACGTATATATATTCATTGTCACATTTTTTCCTCTGTGAGCTACCGTATGATCTTGTATATATTTCCCTGTGCTAAATACACTCATAGACATAGAATACAAACTTGTGATTGCCAAGGGGGTAGGGAATGAGAAGGGATAGACTGGGATTTCAAAATGTAGAATAGATAAACATCTCTGCATCCTTCTCTCCTATCTCAGAGAGATGCTTCTTGTCCTAGCTAAGACTAATTCCATGTTCTTATGCTTCAGTGATACCATATTCCATCAGTTCTACCTCTCTTGCCTTGTATTTTTCAGTCTCTCAGCATGTAAGAAAATTCACACACACACACACCACACACACACACTCCCTGCAAGCCTACATAACCCTGTACAATCCTAGCTCTTACCTTCTCTTTTCTTTTCACCATTATGCTTCTATAAAAATAGTTAACACTCATTAATTCTCCATCTTCAACCTCACTTCTATTGTTCCTCACAAAATAATTATATTTAACTAAATAACCAATAACTTAAATTGTTCAGGCTACAGACATTTAATACCGCTTTCAGGTTACCATTTATTGAATTTAGTGCTTAGCATGATGCACTGCAGCTTTGGGTATTTGTACATTTAGTTCTCACAACGATGCTAAGAGGTAAGCATCATTATCATTATTTTATAAAGGAGGAAGGAGAAGCTAACAGGTTTCATCCATGCAGCACCATCCATTCACTGAGCACATACTACTAGATAATCACTGTTATGGCTTTCCACAGAGCTTACAGTTTGGAGAGAGAGATATGTCATAAACTGGTTAACAAATAGCCCTATTTTACCAACTGAGATGAAAGTTGTAAAGAAAACAAAGAGTTCCTCGATTGACAACAACAAAGAGAACTCCCTTGGTGGCAAAGTCCAGGAGGAACTCTCTGAAGAGATGCTCTATGATAACTAAGGTTGGAACATGTCTACCATGTGAAGAAAGTGGAAGAGAGTCCAAGAAAACAAGACACCATGTTCAAATCTAATGCTTGGTTGGACAAGATCTCTGAGAGCTGGAGTTTGGCTCCAGCCTTCTCCAATTTCCCCAGACAGTGTAAGCTATGAATCTTCCTCTCTTATGACACTGTGTGCACCCATTTGCATGTCTTTCTGCTAAACTATAAGCTACCTGAGGACAGGTATGCAGCCCTTAGCATGTGCATAACATATGATAAGTGACAATTAGTAATTCAATGAACTAGTAGTAATTTATCCTAATGAGTATTGCCCACCTAACTTTGGGGAAAGGGGCTGAGAGTTTGGCCATTTCAAACAGGGTCTTCACATCCCGGGTGGCCTGCTTCTCAGCATCCTCTTACCTGGTGGGTCTAATGAGTTGTGTGTGGCCAACTGCTGGTCTCCAGGTGATTCATGAGGCTTAGAGACTGAGGTTTGTGTATTCTCTCAATGTGATTTCAGTGTTTCCCCCTCACTATCAGCCATTGGATTTTATTTTAAATGGTCACAAATTAGCATCAAAATTTGGTTGATGAAAATATTGAGAAATGGTAGATTTTTCTTGGGAGATTTATGAATATGCATGCAAGAATCTGCTCTTTCTTCAAGGTTGCCTCCTGGAGAGAATACTAAACTGGAAGGTCAAAGCTCTGAGTTTTATTCTTGGCTTTGCCACTCGCTCCCTCAGTGACCTTGGACAAGTTGCTTAGCCGCTCTGCAGGCAACTGTTCCTTTGTTGATAAAGATGTGAGTAATGATAGCTGAAACCGCCTTCCATATAGGGAAGTTGTGAAGATTAATGAGATACTGTTTATAAAGCACTCTGAACTCTCTGAAAGAAAGGTGTTGTATAAATACAGACTGTTGCTATTGTTATTCAACCGCCTCTTTACTGCAAATTCTCTGTACATTTCTCAAAACTAGGGAAAAGTGGTGAAGTCAGAATGTATGGATTATTCCATATGACATGCACCTGTTTCCACCCCCAGCAAACTGTCTGCTGAGTTTGCCTCTATCCTATTTCCTGTGTGTACAACCTTTCTTTGAAATAGAAAGCAGAGTAATTTTTAAAAACTCAAATGATTTTAGAGAAAATCATCTTCAGTGGTCATTTGTAGACCAACTGTGGGAATAATTTAGGAGTGAAAGCATCAGGACCCTGATTGTCATGGTAAGTCACTCAAGGGACAAGATATGGGTAATACTTCCTGATTAATGACAATTTCAATCCAGCCCTACATCCACATCTACCAAACCAGTAATCAAGCAATGAATTGGAAACCAAATTGCCTGCTCTAATTTTATTTCTTCTCCCTGAGCTTGAAGGTCCTTTAGAAGAAGGGGCGAAGAGAAAGGAAGAGGAAAGTAAAAGAGACAAGTGTCATACTGTTACTGATTAGACCCCAAAATCAAAAATTGACTCTGCTGCGGTCGTACATACAAAAGAAGTGAGACTTGTTGCCATTCCTTTCATTTGAACCCATTATGCTTCAAATACTGTGCTTTTCAGAACTAGCTAGTCTCTTAAATGTGATACCTTAATATTCAGAATGCGTGGAATGTGGGAAAAGTGATGTTCCTCTGAGAATCTCAGTCTTACATTAGCAGACTCTTTTGCATTTAATTTTGTCCCTTGTTTATATTAAAGGCAGAAGAGGTTTCTTTTGACATGAAAAAAATTTAAATGTATGTAGGTAAAGTCCTTTAGAGAATCCTATTTTTCATCTGCTTATTAGGACCGATGGGAATAGCTCTTTTCTCAGATTTTAAAGTTCCAGATGATCCACAGTTGTTATAAGTGCAATGGCCTTATGGTGTATTTGCTTCTAGGAAAGAACAGGAGCAAGTAATCTGCTGCATGCAGGCAGTTGGAGTTATTGTATCAGCTTTTGAAAACTACTGATTATCCCCTAAGGCATGGTGAAATTTAGGAAAGAATATGTTCAGCTGTCAAAAAACAAAAAAAAACAAAAACAAAAAACAAAAACCTCAGAATGTAGAGGAACCCAGCCAAAATTTGATAAAAAGGAATCTAGAAAAAAATCTCATGCAAAAAATTCTTCTGGTTTTAATTAACATAATTACATGCCTTTTTTTCTACTATGGGGGATTTATATTTTTGAGATTCCCTAAAAGATATATTGTAGAATATACATTTCAACACAACTAAAATTATTCTTCTTAAATTTTAGAAAATATGAGACATGATCTTTGGATCACCTCTTTTTAGACCAGCGTTTGTCCCTGAAGGAGGAGAATGGGATTGATGTACATTACAACAGCAATAAACATGCACCTATCACAGTTGTGTTTCAGATCTGTAACAGAAAAACAAAGAGAGCAACCTTTCTGATTCTTTGATAACAATGGGAGAGTTACAACTAGGACCTAGCATTTATAGTTTATCATTCCACTTAATCTTTCCAACACCCTCTAACCCACTCTTTCTACCAGGATCAGATCTTTTAATGTTGAGAGAGAGAGAGAGAGGGAGAGGGAAGAAGGGAGGAAAGGAGATACAGAAGAAAGAAGGGAAGGAGGAATAGAGGAAGAAAAGAAGAGAAAGAAAGATACATCAGGCTATTTATTCCACCAGTTTTGCTGTCAACATTAGAAAACAGAAACCTAAAGACCTAAATGTAAGATTGGATACTATATAACTTTTAGAGGAAAACATAGGCAGAACACCCTTTGACTTAAATTGCCACAACAGTTTTTTGCATCCATCTCCTAGAGTAATGGAAGTAAAAGCAAAATAAACAAATGAGACTTAACTAAACTTAAAAGCTTTTGCATAGCAAAGGAAACCATAAACAAAATTAAAAGATAATCTATGGAATAGGAGAAGATATTTGCAAATAATGCAACCAACAAGGGATTAATTTCCAAAATATACAGACATCTTTTTATACAGCTTAATAACAAAAAACAAACAATCCAATAAAAAAATGGGGGAAAGACCTAAATAGACATTTCTCCAGAGAAGACATACAGATGTCCAATAAGTGGAAAAATGCTCAACATTGCTAATTATTAGAGAAATGCAAATCAAAACCACAATTAGGTATCACCTCACATTGGTCAGCATGGCCATAATGAAAATACCTACAAATAATAAATGCTAGAGAGGATGTGAAGAAAAGGAAACCCTCCTACACTGTTGGTGGGAATGTAAATTGGTGCAGCCACTATGGAGAACAGTATGGAGGTTCCCTAAAAAACTAAAAATAGAGTTAACATATGATCTAGCCATCCCACTCCTGGGCATGTATCCAAAAAAAACTACATGCACCCCAATGTTCATAGCAGCACTTTCTACAATAGCTAAAACATGGAAGTTACCTAAATGCCCATTGACAGAAAAATAGATAAAGAAGATGTGGTATCTATAGATCTAGCCATCCCACTCCTGGGCATGTATCCAGAAAAAACTACATGCACCCCAATGTTCATAGCAGCACTTTCTACAATAGCCAAAACATGGAAGTAACCTAAATGCCCATTGACAGAAAAATGGATAAAGAAGATGTGGTATCTATATATACAACGGAACATAACTCAGCTGTAAAAGTAATGCAGTAATGCAGTAATGCCATTTGCAGAAACATGAATGGACCTAGAGAATACTTTAAAGTGAAGTCAGACAGAAAAAGACAAATATCATGTGATATCACTTTTATGTGAAATCTAAAAAAAAAAAAAATGATACAAATGAACTTATTTACAAAACAGCAATAGACTCATAGAAATAGAAAACAAACTATGGTTACCAAAGGGGAAATGTGAGAGGAGGGATAAATTAGGAGTTTAGGATTAACATATACATATTCATATTCTATATAAAATGTATGAACAACAAAGACCTACTGTATAGCACAGGGAACTATATTCAGTATTTTATAATAATCTATACTGGAAAAGAATCTGAGAAAAAAATATATATATATATTTATATATATATATTTATATATATATAATATGTGTATGTGTGTGTATAACTTAATCACTTTGTTGTACCCCTGAAACCAACACAATGTTGTAAATCAACTATACTTCAATTTAAAATTTTTAATGTTAAATAGAAAAAATGAAAATAAAATAAAAACCAGAAAAAAAAAAAGAGAGAGAGAAACCATTTGCTGTTGGCTGAAAACAGTTCTCCAGTGATGTTCAAGTCCTATGAATATGAATCCACAGAACCTATGAATATGTTGTGTAATATGTTAAAAAGGGACTTGTTAAATGTGATTAGCTGAAGGATCTTGAGTTGGGGAGATTATCCTGAACTATCCCGATATGGGCCCAGAGGAGGAAAGGAAGGAGAAGATATGCTACATTACTGGCTTTGGAGATCAAAGAAGGGGTTCCAAGTGAACTCTGACAAGTGAGCAGTGATCTCTACTTCGATCCTCACGCTGTAGAAGGAAGCCGGGTATACTGCCCCAGAACATACCAGCCAGTGGCTGCAATTCTGAGAGCTGGCCAGCTTGCCCTGGGGAAGGAGCCCATCATATTCGGAAACCAAAAGGCACTTAGGAAACACCAGACCCACCTTTCCGAACTGCCCCACGCTCCTCAGATTTAAATAAAGCAAAATCATTATACTGCTTTGTCAGATCTCATCTTGGGTTTTTAAATATGATTGATATGACAGTAGCATCCTAGAAAACAGCTCAGTGGGAAGCAAGAATATTTAACAGAAAGGCATAATGCAGGATGAGTAAACTGCGTGGGAGAATACATGTTTTGGGGTAAGAGAAGCAGATGCTAAGGAAAAATACATCTAACAAAACCAAAAAGTATACATATTAAAAAAGCACAAGTACACATTTCTAAAATATTTACTAAAAGACTCATCAAAGCCAGTTTTTAATGATTCCCAAACTTATTTAGGTGAGTAACAACTCATAATTTTATCAAATTTCCATTGAAAACAGCATCCCAAGTTGAATTAAATTTTACATTGGTTTCCTGAAAACTTTGTGAAGGTGTTTCATGAATACCATCGAGAACAAGGAATTCAGCATGCTACAGAAGAAAGGGCACAAGATTTAGAAGCACGCAGATTCCAGTAAAAAACACCATTAAAAAAGAGTCAATAATATTGTTGAGTCCTGTCCTTGTGCCTTTGGAAAAGTTATCATTTCTCTGAGCCTCAGTTTTTTCACCCATCAAATGAAGATAACAATATAGTCATTCCTTCATATGCATGGGTGATTGGTTGCACGACTCACAGGGATGTCAAATTCCATGCATGCTCAGGTCCCACAGTTGGCCCTCTGTACCCATGGATGTAGAACCCACAGATACAGAGGGCCAACTGTATCTTCCTCATAGGATGTTAAAAAGATTCTGATAAATAATGCCTATAATCTACCTTTTAAAATCTTACCCAGAGACTGCTTATCTTTTCTTTTCAAAATCTTCCTAAGATCAACAGGGAGAATTTCACTAGATCACAGTAAGATAAGCCTGGTAGACAAGAGCAGGGATCTGAAAATAGATTTTTTCATTGAGTCAAGGTGGGGGAAGGGCCAAAGGGAAGTGATCCAACTATAAATTCTCGAGGGCTGTGCCATCTAGGATGCTATGCCCTGTTCCCAAGGGCTCTCACCATCAGGTCCAGTTTCAGTCCAGGCAGGCAACTGATGACATGGAAATCAAGCTGGTATGAGGACCTTGGAGGTATCCACAGGCAAGATGAAAACAGTATAGAATTGCTACCCATCGGAACAGGAACCAGTCAGGACACAAGACAAGAGCCAGGCAGCTTCCCAGAGAGAAAATTGAGAAACGTGGATCAAGGCCAAGTCCTACTTACAAAAACGGGGACATCCCGGGTGGAGGGAGAGTCAGCTCAGAGCTCAGGATCTAGATGGAGGCTCATATATATCAGGGTCAGAATAACAGCAAAGGAATCTTAAATCAGGTTAAAAAACCCTCCTGCTTCTGGCCAGGATTAGTCTGACTAACAGGGAAAAAGAGTCTGGTCTACAGGTGATGTCAAATAAAAATTGTAATGGACAGAATTAAACAAAGAAGTCTTTATTCAAGACTAATGCCCTAGGGGAGACAGACTGAACTCAACTCCACTGCAACAAAACGTAGGAGAGTTTCAAGCTCTGGGATGGGCTAAGCGGAAAGTACTAAAGAATGTTAGCTGGAGGCTGGTCAATGTGAATAGACCACCTTTGTTTGCTAATTGCTTCTCATGGAAATCAGGCTCCTGGAAGATACTGGAAGACAGAGGTGCCATTTTTCTTGATGATTACATTTCAAAGGGATGACTCCCAGATCTGGAAAAAAGACACCCCTGGATTATAAGACTGTCCGGAGCCTGGGGAAAGATGTATATTTCAAAGGGGCAGATAAGAATTTACAATCTCAAGTTTTCTAAAGTAAATGCTCTGAGAAAAGGGAGGTCGGGGGTCTCAGTCAGGAGGAAACCTGTCTAAAATAGAGAATAAATAGCTACAGCTCTGGGACCTTTAAATGCGGTCCCACAAAGACCTGAATAATACCCAATTCTAACATTCTAACGTGATGAGTTGAAAAATGGAGTGAGCTTTCCAGGGTCTGGTAACCGGGGGCATAACAAAGTCTAAATATGGAAACCGTGGTTCCTCTTTGTTTTCTGTAAAGGACTACCCTACAACCTTTAGAAAAGGTTTTGTTGTGTTTTGTTTTTTTAACTCCTAAGTCGCATCATTCTAACTGTAAAACAGAGCCTCTTAACGTATTTCCTGGGCTTTATTACTGAAATTGTGAACCCTTGGCAACTCCTTTTATTCCCTTCAAAGTCTCAACCTATTTCCACAAGCTATTTCTGAAAGCCCCTGGGGATCTGCTACTATGTATGCAAAACAAACCCACTGAGCTTACAAGAGGCATCTCCCACTGTCTTTCCCTCCTGCTCTGACCCCCTTTGGTGATCCCCTACAGCTGAACCCTCGTCCCTGCTCTTGCTGGAGGACCTTGTCAATGAAAATCTTGAGTCAATGTCATCCTTTGTTTCAGTGTCTGGCACCACCAGACTCTGCTGGCACTGCCTCTAGCTGCTGCTAAAACTATGGGTGATGGATAGTGTCAGAAAATGCAGACCCCAGCTCTCACTGCAGCTGCAGTCATGGTGGGAATGATATGCTGGAGCACAAGTACCCAATGCCCAAGGGGACAGAATGCCTTACTTTTCATTGTCGTCCAAGATACTTTGGGTTTCACTGACTCTAGGGAGTCTGTGAGAAAACAGCATATTCAGTTTATTCTAAGAATTCTCCTCCTTCTAGGCCCCAAGAACATGTAGGTAGGTGAATTGGCTTGGGAAAATATGAATGACAAACAATGTACTATGTCAAGATTTAACCTGCTCTCCACTGGCTGAGACACTATAGAACCAGACTTAATATGCAAGTCTCACTCCTCCCTGGAGATGAGGTCTTTCCCAAGAGGCTGCTCAACTGCTCACGCAAATAAACGTTTCCGGGGTCCGGCCCACCTGTCTTCCTTGTTTACTCAGACAAGTCTGATTGCCAGTGGTGTTCTCAGTCTATACCAGCAATGAGCTATTTAGAGGCCCAAGATGAATACAACCAGCCCAGATGGAAGAATAGAAAGAAGACTCATTTTTGCTACAATTTTTTACTATTTGGTTAACTTTGGTTTCAGTGAATTCAGTGTCAAGTCCCATTCTGGCATTGCTCTACTCAGTCAAGTAGATAAGTTTGCCTGGAAGACTATACCTTAAATTTCCATGACACTCAGTACATCTATGATCATTTTGAATTTGAGGGAGAAAAAAAAAACATATCCCATTAACACTTTTTCTGAAAGTTATCCTTGTGCAAAAAGTTTGCCTACCACTCATTTAGCACCAACTGCCCTTTGCCCACACCTTCATTTTTATTTATTTATTTTTTAGAAGACTAGTTCTTATCAATCTGGAGACAAAGAGAGAAACTTTAAAGGCAGAACTGATTGAAGAGCCTCATGCCTTTCAGAGACAAGTATTAAGGAGCTCAGTAAATGTTCCTCTTCAGATCTTCTAGAATATCTTTTCTTTTTACAGTTGAACTAGACTCTCACCTTTCTTAAAGTATGTATCACCAGCCTGAATGAAAGAATAACAGAATGGGATTTTTCTCCTTGTATGAAGGAAAATGTATACTTAAAGTGGGACACTTTTATCTTTAATTAAGCATTTTTTGTTGTTGTTGTTGTTAAGAATGAAACAATTGCTTATGGGCAAGTTAATTTTCTATAGACATTGAGAAGATTGTTTTAAAAATAATCACTGGGTAATATGCTACCAGGTATCCCCAACATCTGTAATTCTGCTTAGAGCATAGTATGTTCTTAAAAAATTTAAAAAATGTTTGAATATGTGAATAAATTTCAGGATTTATAGAGATGTAGCCTTTTTAAATTTATTAAGGTTCATATACTGGAGTCAGCTACAGATTCTGTTTTGTTTTGCTTTGTTTTCTCTACTTGACCAAACTGAAGCTGGTTTAAATAACATCTAGAACCGCAGACAGATCTTCCGAACTCTTGTGGTTTCTCGAGTTTCTTATTCAAAGTGCAAGTTTTGGTCAAGATAGCTCTAAAATTAGTTCAAACTTTATGAGGCTTAAATTTTCTGTTGGAAGGCTCATGGGTACTAATGACTCAAAATCAGCAAATCTGTGTTATTTAAATTGCCCCTAAAAAGAAAAAAAAAAGAAGAAGAAGAAGAGGAAAAGAAAAGGAAAAAAAAGAAAGAAAAGAAAATCAGGTTGCAAATTGTTTCTTGTCCCCTAGGCGGCAAGTATTTGAGACACACCTGTGGTTAAGAATGACGAGAAATACAAAACTGTAGCAGGTGAGTTACTGTGGCACAAAAGTGGAAGTCATGTAACATTTCACATTTGAACATCACAAAATATTTTACCAGGAGAAAATATTGACCCTACCTGGTGGATAATAGAGAATGTGGTGTATTCCAAGCAAATGACTTACTTGAAAGCACAGACATTTCACCAAAAGTAAGGTTTAACATTCCAACATACTGACTCTTAGCTCTGAATACTGACCATCACTCAGCTGAATTATGGAATGATGGACTCTGCAAGTTGTTGGGAAACTGGGAGTCTGTTTCACCCAACAGGTAAGACAGGATGAGCAGCTAACTCATCCGTTTGACATTCCCAACCACGGGCAGCCACAGAGCAGGCTGAGGGATCAAGCAGGAGATGCCCTTCAAGGTGACTTCCTTTCGAAGGACTCAGAAGTAATTCTTAAAATCAGAGAATGTCTTGAAAAAATTGGCTGCTGGTGGGACTGTCTCTTCCAAGTTGACATCATCAATCAACTGACAGTGTAGGAGAACTGTCAATTTCCGGCAGCGTGAGGGACAAGAGAAATAGTTAGACACCCGAAAAATGGAAAGCTTCGCTACAGCACAGCTGGAGCCTTATGGCTATAATTTGGGGGGAGAAAATTTCATGGGGTGGGGGGAGGAAAGGAGAGTGTGTTCAGGGGGGAAAATAAAACATCAATTAAAATGTGCCTGATTCATAATTTTCTCCATTTCTCGGCAGAATAACTTTCTGCCTTGCCTTATGCATTGTGCACGGCTACCTCAGAATTCTTTTTTCTGCTGTTATTCATACTTCATTTTGGTGTCTCTGAATGTATTCTTGCTCACAGTAACTGTTGACAGGTCCAGCCCTGTAACCATCTGGCTCCTGAAGTAATGAGACCAAATGAAATGGAGCTTGAAGAAATTAACATTCTTTCCTTAATCTATTAATAACTGAAAAGTGTTGATTTCGGTGACAGCTAGATACTTTATTATGAGGCATATTGGTTAATTAAAAGCATCGTAATGAAGGTTATAGGAACGCATATCCCTCCAGAAATACACATATTTTTAATAAGCATAATTTGATTCTTCTCACAGGCTCAAAAAAGTCAGTGAAAATGTTATGCACAAAGAAAGTCTCAACAAAGAATAAACAGACAATTTTGTATGTATGTACCATGGTTTTTATTGTTTTATTGTGTTAAGTGTGCCTGTGTATATCAAATACAGCTGCTCTATATGAATAGAAGTTGCCAATAATTACAGGTCACTGTCCTATGATTCTCCCACCATCTATTTACTCTCAGATGATGTAGGCAGCTTTGTAGGGTCCTTACTGGGTGTACGATTCATCCACTTTGCCAAAATTGAAAATGCACCAATGTTGACATTCAGATCAAGATGATGGAGTTTCCCTGCTTTTCTCTGATGTCTGCAAACTTTTCTTTTGCCAGTGAAAGTTATACAAAAACTCTACTTTGCACACAGACCTGTCATTAATTAGGTGCTGTTTTTTTCCCACTTGACCATCACATGAAGCTCGGAGAAGTTGTAGGTGCTTCCTGCCACAGAGCTGATGTGCAGCCTAAGTTAGTCCATGAATTTGCTGCCAGAGCTCATCAAGATATTGTATTTTTCCTGTTCTTACTGCCTTTGTTCAATTTTAGTTAACATATATATGCATTTTTTTGGGAATTTGAGTATCATTTTTCTTCCTGATTTGTATCCCATTAAAATAAACCCAGACACCCACAAGTTAATTCCTAAAGTTTTCTCTACTGAGAGTGTGAAATGACTGGTGTGTGTGTTTGTTTTCACCGCACAAGTGTGCTGCACTACTTCCTTCTTCATCTCATTTTTGTTTTGCCCTTGTCTTTTCACTGACTAGCCGAGAAATCCCTGTGAGATAATGGATTCATCTTTCTTACTCTTTCTGTCACCGGACATTCCATACAAGGTTGAATGGAAAGGTAATATGCTAAAAGTCTAGGTAATTCGGGCAAAAACTGGCTAATGACTATCAGGGGTGTGTTTTCCTACTTTTGGCCTCAATTATGCAGTTCGGTTGTCAAAGCTGAAAAATTACTGGACCAGGACCAGATCTTTAGTGTAACCATTGCCTCTCTGAACAGAAAGAATGTATTTCCTCTTGGTTTCCCTGTTCTCTTTGTTGTGTTCAGTCTCCATTTAAGTTTTTCTTTCTTATTATGCCTTCTGACACCTTCTCTCCACTTTTCTTTCATCCTGGGTATTGTTGATGCCAGATGTGTGTCAGCACCTTTGTAACACTGTGCCCTCAACATTAGACTCAGGAGACAGATGGGGAACACACTTCCTCATTTTGTGATACGCATTTCAGTGAGTCTCTGATGAGTGCTTAGTTGTGTTTGTTTGGAGAAGTAATTCTATTTTCCAAAATACAGTTAAATTACATTATTAAGCAGGCTATTAGAATTAACCTCACTTACGCTGTAGAGCGCTTTGGCTGGCCTTCCAGAATTCCCCGCCAGGACTCTGCATATCAGGATGACCAGGCTGAGGAAATGGAAACAGATTCAAGGCCACTTTGAGGTCTGGCAGTCCTTATCTGTGTTGCCACAGTGAGGCTTGATTCCAAAGCAAGGACAGAGAATTCTCCATCTCACAGTCCGAGTGAGGGGCCAGGAAACTCATAAGGCAAAGTGAAGACCATGATGACTGGGTCAAGGTCATTCTGAGCATATTTGGCACCAAGATTTGGAATAATAGTGCTCAATTATTCTTTCAAGGGATTGGGGATAAGAAAAAAGAAGAAAGAGAACTTTGTTGGAGAAAGCACTGTCTAAATCTGTGACCCTTAAATCTATGACAGAGAAAGGATTTCAGGGAATAATTAAAAGCTTTTCTTGTCTTTGTTTTAGTTACACTGTTCTAACTCACTTTGGATTCTTTTAAATTCACCCATCCCTCTCACACAAATACTGTCAATGAGAGGGCATAAAACTGCAGCATTGGGCACAGCTCCCTGTCTCCAGGATTCTTTCAGGGTTTTCCACCCTATTTCTCTATTATCACCAGGAAAAAAAAAATTACTTTCAACCTTCTTAGCTTTCCTATCTCTCAGCTTTCCCTCTTGCTCCCAGTTTCTGCCCTCTTTCTTCAGTTTCCTTTCTCCTGATAATCCATTTGGACACCCATCTCTGGCGTGAAACTTCAGTGCTACCTCTCAGTCAATACTTTATTATATTTACTCCTAGCACCATAAGTGCTATACTTAAGAGTGAGAAATGTGTCTGTTATCACAATTCAGCTTGCAAAGATTTATACCTGCTCTAGCACTCAGCAGAGTCAGATCGCATATCCTATATATCTGTTTTAATACCCCACCAGCAAGTACCATCAGATCACGCTCCCTGTATCTCTTGTTATAATTCCATATTTAATACTTTACAGTTTGTTTAGCTCTTCAAGAATAAAAGAACCATGTAGAGATCATGAGGTTTTTAACATGCAAATTGCTTGGGACAAATGGTAAAACACTGATATATTCCTCTAAATGTTTTCCTTATTGCCAAAGGTGAAGACGAAACATTGGATCATTCCATTCTGTTACAGGTTAAATGGTATAAATGGAAGTAGGCTAACATCAAGGGTAGAAACTTAGAACCTTGTATGATATAAAGATAGACCGATGGTTAAGTTAAACATAAAATTTGCCATACTCAAGATAAGAAATTTGAGATCAAAGTATTTAGAACCAAATCTATGACTATAGAGGCACATGGGTTTATTATGATTAGAGCCAAATAATTATCTGGGAATTAGAAAAGCGTTTGTTAAACCAATGCCATCTAAAAGGCCTAAACATACTACTAGAACTATTTAAAACTTAGATAAATTAAGTCTCTATTCTTTTTTTAACATTGTTTATTGAGTTAAGTCATTTTACAATGTTGTGTCAAATTCCAGTGTATAACACAATTTTTCAGTTCTACATGAACATATATTCATTGTCACATTTTTTTCGCTGTGAGCTACCACAAGGTCTTGTATATATTTCCCTGTGCTATACAGTATAATCGTGTTTATCTATTCTACATTTTGAAATCGCAGTCTGTCCCTTCCCACCCTCCACCCCCTTGGCAACCACAAGTTTGTATTCTTTGTCTATAAGTCTGTTTCTATTTTGTTTTTATGTTCCTTTTTTTTTTTTTTTTTTTTAGATTTCACATGTGAGCAATCTCATATGGTATTTTCCTTTCTCTTTCTGGCTTACTTCACTTAGAATGACATTCTCCAGGGTCTAATCTCGGAATTAAATTTCTCTTCTACACTACAACTTACACTTATTTCTCAAAATATTTTGCTCTAATTGCAAAACAAAGAATATATTTTAATATTATAAATGTATAATTTGAGTCACATTAAGAATAACTAGCCTGGCAGGACACTAATTCACTCAATGGTCAGAATATTTTTTTCTTATTTTTTCCCTTTTTACAGAATGGAATGTATGATATATTTATTAACTCAACAATGGGAAAGACCAACAATTTAGGGAACATATTTTAAGTGATGTTGTATCATTTTTAGTGCTTGATATAAGTTGAATTATCTAAATAAGTAATGTTAAGGTAAAATTATCCGTTTTTTAATATTACTAATTTTTCTATATAGTTTCAGTGGAGAAAATGACTTTTTCCTCTCAATTAGGAAGCTATTCCCTCTAAAATCTTGTTCTACTATGAATTTACTTGGTGTACCCATCTTTCACAAAGTTACCCTTTGGTTCAATTCCCTCAACTTCAAATGAATGAAGTAGCATTATCTCCAGAGTCAGTCGGTCTTTGCTGTACTTAAATCCTTATGATGCACAGAACCATTTTATTTTCCAAAGAAATACTGGAAGTTCCACATTGTATATTAATGTGTATGAGTCATATGTGTCAAGATTCAATCAAAGGGAACATCCTAAAGATGCTACCAGAAAACTACTAGGAGTCATCAATGAACTCACTAAAGTTGCAAGATACAAAATTAATATATAGAAATCTTACATTTTTATACACTACCAATGAAATATCAGAAAGAAAAATTAAGGGAGCAATCCCATTTACCATCACATCAAAAAAGAATAAAACACCTAGGAATAGACCTACCTAAGGAGGCAAAGATCTCTACTCTGAAAACTGTAAGAAATTGATGAAAGAAACTGCAAACAACACAGATGGGTGGAAAGATAAACTGTGTCCTTGGATTGGAAGAATCAATATTATTAAAACGACCGTACTACCCAAGGCAATTTACAGATTCAGGGCAATCCCTATCAAATTACCAATGGTATTTTTCACAGAACTAGAACCAAAAAAAAAAAAAAAAAAAAGTTACATTTGTATGGAAACACAAAAAAGACCCCAAATAGTCAAAACAATCTTGAGAAAGAAGAGCACAGCTGGAGGAATCACATTCCCTGACTTTAACTTTATCATATAGTTACCATAATCCAGAGTATGATACAGGCATAAAAACAGACACATAGATCAATGGAGCAGGATAGAGAGCCCAGAACTAAAGGCATGGACTTATGGTCAATTAATCTTCAACAAAGTAGTCTAGAGTATACAATGGAGAAAAGACGGTCTCTTCAATAAGTGGTGCTGGGAGAACTGGACAGCTTCCTATAAAAGAATGAAATCAGAACGTTCTCTCATGCCATATACAAAAATAAACTCAAAATGGATTAAAGCCCTAAATGTAAGACTGGATACTATAAAATTTCTAGAGGAAAACAGAGGCAGAACGTTCTTTGACATAAACTGCAGCAGCATCTTTTTGGATCTGTCTTCTAGAGCAATAGAAATGAAAGCAAAAAATTTTTAAATGGTACTTAATTAAACTTAAAAGCTTTTGTACAGCAAAGGAAACCATAAACAAAACAAAAAGACAACTTATGAACTGAGAAAAAAATATTTGCAAACAATACAACCATCAAGGGATCAATTCCCAAAATATACAAACAGTTCATATAGTTCAATTTACACAAAAAAAAAAAAAATCAAAAAATATGCAGAAGACCTAAATATTCAATTCTCCAAAGAAGACATAGACAACCAACAGACACATGAAAAGATGTTCAACATCACTAATTATTAGAGAAATGCAAATCAAAATTACAATGAGGTATCACCTCACACTCACTGGTCAGCATGGCCATCATCAAAAAGTCTGCAAACAGTAAATGCTGGAGAGGGTGTGGAGAAAAGGGAACCCTCCTACACTGCTGATGGAAATGTAAATTGGTGCAGTCACTATGGAGAACGTTTAGAGGTTCCTTAAAAAACTAAAAATAGAGTTAATATATGATCCGGCAATCCCATTCCTGGGTGTATATCTGGAAAAGATAAAAACCCTAATTCAAAAGGATCCAAGCACCCTAATGTTCATAGCAGCACTTTTCACAATAGCCTAGGCATGGAAGCAACTAAAACATACATCAACTGGTGAATGGATAAAGAAGATGTGGATATATATATACACACACACATACACACACAATGGAATATTATTCAGCCATAAAAATGATGAAATAATGCCATTCGCAATAAAATGGATGGACCTAGAGATAATTATACTGAGTGAAGTAAGTCAGACAGAGAAACACAAATATATGATATCACTTATATGTGGAATCTAAAAAAAAATACAAATGAACTTATTTATAAAACAGAAATAGACTCACATATATAGGAAACAAACTTATGGTTATGGAAGAGGAACGGCAGGGGGAGGGATAAATTAGGAGTTTGGGATTAACAGATACTACTATATATAAAATAAACCACAAGGATCTACTGTATTATATTCAATCTTGTAATAACCTATAATGGAAAATAATCTGAAAGTACACATGTTTGTACAGCTGAATCACTTTGCTGTACATCTGAAACAATCACAACATTGTAAATCAACTCTACTCCAATAAAAAAGAAAAAAAGGATTCAATCAAGGATGACAAAGTCCTATAAGTAGCAATGGGATAAGTGATTTATTTTAAGAATAAAGCTAGACATGACTGTAGAGAAGCTGGGTGAATGGTAGGATCATTATGCGGGTGCAGTGATAACAGCAGGATCCTCTAAAGTATTGGTGCAAGGAGGCTAGTGGGAGTGTACCAGATGCTAGGTGAGGCCATGAGGGGCTTGTGGAGAGGTCCACTTACACATATGGAGAAAGGTGTTGCCTCTGTATCCAGTGGACAATGTGGCGTCACTGGATGTGCAGTGGGAGAGTGAGGACAAGCTGAAATCCCCCAGCAGCTCTGTGTGTCAGGCTGCGTTCTAACATGCCAACCTACAGAATGCAGAAACTACTGCTTCCCTTCAACCTTCCAAATTTTGTATGAATTTCTCCTTTGTACCACCCTAACTCAGAAACATATAGCAAAGAGGACTCTAGGAATTGTAGTTCAGCTTAGAACCTGTGGCTATAATTCAAACCACCATGGTCATATAACTACCTTTGGTTTGCTGAACTTTATGTTAAGGTATTACAGGGGATGCAAAATACATTGTATACACAGTCCGTGTTTATGAGGAGGACAACATCTCAAAGGAAAGACGAAATGGCCCTTTCGACAATGCAAGGTGGCATTTCACCAACTGTCAGAATAAATGCACCAGCCAAAAAATTGAAAATGCTGAAAAAAATTGCCCTGAAAAGAATGTTTTTTCATATCAGTTTTGTTTCCTATTCTCTACTTCCATTCCCTTAATAGCTTTAAAAAAATTCTATGTAGGAACAAAAAAAGAGAGAAGGGCTATAATGTGCACAGGGAGATCTGAAATAGCTTGCCTGATTTCATTCATTAGAACTAAAGAATTCATAAATTTTTATGGCTTCAGAATAACCTTTGCTACATCACATTTGCAGAACATATGCTCTTTCAGTAAATGTGAACCCATTTTGTTGAAAGAATAATGTCTTTTCTAAGTTTAAAGCCTTTTCTTTGGTATCCAAGAGAAACAGACTAAGAACTGTAGAGTAAACCACATTAAAATCTGTTCTATTTACCAGATGTGTAATTTCCAAGGCCCTCCCTTCTTACAAGTACCTCAAGGGAGAGGTACATCCTTTGAGAGAGAAGCAGAAGAGAAAAGATGGGCTTGAATGATAATAAGGCTGCAAAGAGAGACCTTTTCCTTTTTCACACAATGGGACAGACAGCTTTTTTGATGTCAGTTTAGAACACCCACTAGCTATGATAGGAATTATAGGTCCATCAAGAGAAGAATATACCCCTACGGAATAGATATGAAAGGTTTCCTTCTCTGAGCTTCATTATTATTACAAAAGGCTCATTCATACAATGCTAATGGGAGGTAGACACATGCTTCAGAGAACAGATCTCATGGGATGGAGTACCACTCAGCTAATTCACTGCACATATGGAAAGAGAAAGTTGTTCTGTGTTTTCATGTAAATTGGCTTCTACGATTCCCTCTTCATCACCACCACCCTCTCCTCTCTTCCTCTCCCACCTGGGGAGAGCACACTGAAGTGGTCCACCTGTGGTCCGAGAAAAGCCCCTTAGACTTGCCAGATACAGCTGGTCTGACCTCGGCTATTTGGATTATTCCGTTTTTAAGAAAATCAGCTCCAAAGATATATTTGTAGATCAGCTCCTAGGAGCAGAGTGACCTCCTGGATGTCTCAGTTTCTAGACAACTCTTTGACACAGCCAGTAAGTCTTAGTGTTACACGTTATTTGGATTGGGGAATTGGTTGACATTATTTATCACAATGTGGAAATCATTTGGGAGCATTTCCAAATGAAACTTGGGAGAATCAAAGTGATCTCTTCTCTTTTGGGGCCTGAAGGGAGAGTTCAAAGTTACCACCTCTTATGTAACTGCAGTCCAGGCACCTTGTGTGTTGTGAAACTGGTGGAATATTTTGGTACTGAGGGAACTTCAGGATGGGAAGTTTATGCCTTCTAGAATTGTTTTACCAAGTAAAATGTTTCTTTTTTTTTAATTCATAATCTCAAAGTAAATGTCCCTGGGATAAGTGATGTACAGTAATAACAAAGAGGGATCAGCCAGAGAGAGCATATCAGAGAGACAGAACTCACAGAATTAACCGGGAGCACAGGGGCCTGAAACACCTGTACACAAAAAGAAAACTAATACATGTTCATTGCTACAAAGACATTAGCCTCTCTGACAGAGGGTTTTACTAACTGGTCTATGAACTGTTGTGTCTGGCTGTGCATTTTGCTGTGTTCCCATTGCTTGACCTTTTTTAAACCTACTTTATACTTTTGAGTCTGTTCTTTCTTTCATCCAAATAAAGGCACCTGATCTGAACAAATGATGGGCATAGCTTAGATTTGGGAGAAATCTCGTGGGTTTCTCTATGAGCTTGCATTCCGCCTCAAGAAAATTCTGTTTCTAAAGGTCAGAAAGGAGATGTATATGTAGTGGCATGCATTCATGTGTGTCTATAAATACCATAAATATATTTTATAGGAAGAAAGAAATTATTTTCCATATATATTTTCCATTTTAGTGCCTTTTATTTTACTAGTTGAATATTCGTTGTGCTTTATTTATTTATTGGGGTTGTGATCAGCTAGGCACAATCCTTACTTCTCTATCATTTGCTGACGTGAAGCCAGAAGGAGACTCAACAGGTCTTCAGAGGTATTTCTTCTCTAGTTACTTTTCTTTGAATTAACACCATTCATGTTGAGCGTTAGGTGTGCTTCTTAACATTTTTAATCTCCACAGAGGTTGTAGGTTATAATTTTAAATAATCTATTTTAAAGCTCATGTTTATGCAAGATGCCATCTCCTCTTTAATCTACTAAATACTTTTTTGTTCATTTTTGTCTTATATGAGCTATTTCGAACTACCTTTCTAATTCTTCTTTGGATTCTTGACATCCTCACTTAGTCAGGAAACAGAATCAAAATTATTGCTTTAGAATGGGTTACAACAGGGATGTATATATATACATATGTATATATACATAGCTCATCCTTATAATGACCTTAAGAATTCATCTATTTTATTACAGAAAGAATTTTTTATTGAATTATGGTCAGTTTACAATGTTATGTCAATTTCTGCTGTATAGCACAATTCTTCAGTCATACATGAATATACCTATAGTCATTTTTCATATTCTTTTTTCACTGTGAGCTACTATAAGATATTGAATATATTTCCCTGTGCTAAACAAGTATAAACTTGTTTATCTATTTTGTATATACCAGTCAGTATCTGCAAATCTCAAACTCCCAGTTTATCCCTTCCCACCCCCCTCCTCCTTGGCAATCACAAGTCTCTACTCTATGTCTGTGAGTCTGTTTTTGTTTTATATATAAGTTCATTTGTCTTTTTTTGGTTTTAGATTCCACATATGAGTGATGTCACATGGTATTTTTCTTTCTCTTTTTGGCTTACTTCACTTAGAATGACATTCTCCAGTGATATCCATGTTGCTGCAAATGGCATTATGTTGTCCTTTTTTATGGCTGAGTAGTAGTCCATTGTATAAATATACCACTACTTCTTTATCCAGTCATCTGCTGATAGACATTTAGTTTGTTTCCGTGTCTTGGCTACTGTAAATAGTGTTGCTAGGAACATTGGTGTGCAGGTGTCTTTTTGAATTAAGTTTCCCTCTGGATGTAAGCCAAGGAGTGGGATTGCTGGATCATATGGTATGTCTATTTTTAGTCTTTTGAGGAATCTCCATACTGTTTTCCACAATGGCTACAACAAACTACATTCCTACCAACAGTATAGGAGGGTTCCTTTTTCTCCACAGCCTCTCCAGCATTTATCACTTGTGGACTTTTGAATGATGGCCCTTGTGACTGGTGTGAGATAATACCTCATTGTAGTTTGGGTTTTTTTTTTTAGCATTTTTGTTTATTGAGTTATAGTCATTTTACAAGGTTGTGTCAAATTCCAGTGTAAAGCACAATTTTTCAGTTACACATGAACATACATATGTTCATTGTCACATTTTTTTTTTCACTGTGAGCTACCACAAGATCTTGTATATATTTCCCTGTGCTATACAATATAATTTTGTTTATCTAGTCTACATATGCCTGTCAGTATCTACAAATTTTGAACTCCCAGTCTATCCCTTCCCATCCCCCTCCCCCTTGGCGACCACAAGTTTGTATTCTATGTCTATGAGTCTATTTCTGTTTTGTATCTATGCTTTGTTTGTGTGTGTGTGTGTGTGTGTGTGTGTTTTTAGATTCCACATATGAGTGATCTCATATGGTATTTTTCTTTCTCTTTCTGGCTTACTTCACTTAGAATGACATTCTCCAGGAGCATCCATGTTGCTGCAAATGGCATTATGTTGTCGGTTTTTATGGCTGAGTAGTATTCCATTGTATAAATATACCACTGCTTCTTTATCCAGTCATCTGTTGATGGACATCTAGGCTGTTTCTATGTCTTAGCTATTGTAAATAGTGCTGCTGTGAACATTGGGGTGCAGGTGTCTTTTTGAAATAGGGTTCCTTCTGGATATATGCCCAGGAGCAGGATTCCTGGGTCATATGGTAAGTCTATTTTTAGTCTTTTGAGGAATCTCCATACTGTTTTCCACAGTGGCTGCACCAAACTGCATTCCTATCAGCAGTGCAGGAGGGTTTCCTTTTTTCCACAGCCTCTCCAACATTTGACATTTGTGGACTTTTGAATGATGACCATTCTGACTGGTGTGAGGAAATACCTCATTTTAGTTTTGATTTGCATTTCTCTGATAAATAGTGATAATTGAGCACTTTTTCATATGCCTATTGGTCCTTTGTTTGTCTTCACTGGAGAATTGCTTGTTAGGTCTTCTGTCCATTTTTGGATGGGGTTGTTTGTTTTTTTCTTATTAAATCGTATGAGCTGTTTATATATACTGGAAATCAAGCCCTTGTCAGTTTCATCTTTTGCAAATATTTTCTCCCATTCCATAGGTTGTCATTTTGTTTTGCTTATGGTTTCCTTTGCTGTGCAAAAGCTTGTAAGTTTAATTAGGTAGAAAAAATTCTTATATCTGGTAAGAGAGTAGTCTAAGCCCTAGGTGCAAGCTGACAGACTGTAACCTGAATCCAAACTGATTTTTTAAGGTCCTACTATTTTTTTAAATAAAAGTTGAATTTCTAATGCATTTCAGTAGAGTATACACTGTCCCAATCACCATAAGGTTTATCTTTCCTTATTTTCTTATATCTTACTTAAGTCAAAGGTCTATTTTAATTGCCCACTCCCAGCATCTGAGTTTGGTAGCCTAACAACACAGTTACAGTACTGATTGATGCTCACCTTGTGGTCCTCTATGAATGTTTGTAAGTCATACATAGCAGCCAGTCATGACCCTTCTTTAACACTCTGTCTGCTCAGGCTGCCAGAGCAAAATACTATGGACTGGGTGGTTTAAACAACAGACATTTACATTCTCACAGTTCTGGAATCTAAAAGATCATCATCAAGGTGCTGGTAAAGTTGGTTTCTGATTTCTCTCTTCCTGACTTGTTGACTACAGGTCTGACATTTTTGCTATGTCCTCACATGGCCTTTCCTCTGAGCTTGTGCAGAGAAAGAGCCCTCTGTTCTCTTTTCCCTTTTCTTATAAGGACATGAGTACCATCAGACTAGGATACTATCCTAATGATCTCATTTAAACTCAGTTACCTCCCTCAAGGCCCTGTTTCTAAATACAGTAATATTAGGGGTCAGAGCTTCCACATGATGAGTTTTGAAGGTCACACAAATTCAGTCCATAACACTCTATGTAGCTTAAAGCCTGTTCTCTTTGTGCTACCATCCATGTCATGGACGGATATGCTACAAATGACTCTTGCTTGGATCACCATGATTGAAGCACTAAAGCACATGACTGTGCTGTGTTTACTTTACGGTTAATTTCTAGAATAGTTTGAATTATTGTTCAGCAAATATACATCCCACTTTCCCCTGCTGTGGGTAGAATATGCTTTCCTACCCGTTGAGTTTGCTTTAGCAATGGGATATTGGCAGAAATGATGTAAGTAGAGGTGGAAACATGCTTGTGCAAAAGGGTATGCCTTCTCCTGTTTCAGCCACTGCCATGAGGAGAACATGTTGGTCCAAAGAGGATGAGAGATATGTGGAGCAGACCTGAACCAACCTGCATCTTAGAGCCAAGACCAGCCAAGTCTAGACTTGATCAACCATCCCAACTGAACATACACCCATAAGATTTAAATAAAGGATAATTATGTGCCACTTTTTTTTTTCGTGGGTGGGGATGTGTCTGTTTTTAGGCAGTAGTAACTAGCTAATATAGATACCAGTATCTTCAAGTGGAATCCTTCTGTAAAAAAGAAACCTAAAGTATTTGGCACTGGCTTAGGGTGTAGGCAGTAGGGGATAATGAAACTGTTCTAAAAGACCAGACAAATAATGAGAAAACCTATAGTAGCCTGAGAAAATGGTGATTTACAGCTGACCCTTGAACACCTTGAGGGTTAGGGGCACCAACTCCTTGCACAGTAGAAAGTTTGCATATAATTTTATAGTCATCCCTCTGTATCTGCGGTTCTGCATCACAGATCATAAAGTCCTGTAGCATTTATTTTTTTAATTCACATATAAGTGAACCCCTGTGGTTCAAAACCCATGTTGTTCAAAGGTCTACTGTATATTATATGGCAGTACAATTTTGATTAAAGCCACCTGCAATAACCTAGAAAATAGAAATTATACAGAATGAAATTTTCTCATTGAACGAGGAGATTTTCAGACAAAAATTCTGTTTGCAGACAGTTTGTTAACAGAAATGGCTAACTTAATATATAATCTAATAAATAATATAGAATCCTGTGTTTTGGTTGGCAAAATCATTGTATTTCTCCAATAGTGCTCCCTGGTGATGTTTCTTCCTTTTTTGTGTATTGTTATGTCAAATACAAATAGAAATGGATAGTTTGACCTCTCCTTCAATAAACTACATATTTACATTTCTTGTGAAAATGTAAAACATTTTCAATTCAAACTCAAAATTAAGTGAAGAGGTGTAACTCCAGAATCGCACAAAACGTTATAAGCTTAAAAACAGGCAACAGGATTTACACAAAATACTTTTGTAGTGACCCTTAATGTAAAAGTAAGGTTGTAGACTCAGCTTCAACTTTCTTTGGGAAGATCCCGAAAACCATGGATTTACTTATCATGATGTCAGAGTTGATGCTCTTGAAGAATAATGAGAAGTTTCCATAAACTTGAAGCAAACCATTTAAACTGGGGAGAGTAACAAAATCTATTAACCAGGAGTTTGAACCTGAAATGAAAGAGTCTTAAGCAAGCTTTTTCTGGCCATTTGACTCAAACCCCAAGACACTAAAGGGGCCCATGTATGTGGCTGCAGAATCTCCTCTCAGTGACTAAGTGGAGAGGATGCCATCATGTGCTTTGAGAGAGGATTCAACAGAAAATGAGAAGATTACCATAATCCTGGAGGTGGGAAATTTTTTTTTTAATTAGAGAAATAAAATGCAGAAACTATAAATCAGAAAGATTAACACTGGATTCTTGCAAAGTTATAGAACTATTTAACAGATGGTATGTGAGAACTTAAAAGAGAAAATCATTACCAGGTTCAGAAAGTTTGGTGATATAAAGCATTTTATGCTTTCAAAAATATCATATTTCATAGAATTATAGAAACTATTGATAATGAGAAGCATCGTTATTTTATATGACATTAAGAAAGAAAAACATCACCATCACTGAACCATGACATGCCACCTACTCTAAGATTCATGCTGATTTTGAATATGTTTATATTGAAATAATGTGCATCCCAAAGTGGGAGAAACAAGACTGTTATTTCTTTTTCAGGTGACTCTTCCTTAGAGGCTGTCAGAGGAACCATGGAAGGCTAGAGGAAGAAGAAAATAATTTCTTCTTGTTATGCTTTCCAGCTTCTATTCTTTTTATCATCACTCTAGCAATACTCTTCTATTTAGGATCAATATTTTGTACCTGGAGCAGCAATTGTTTAGAGGATTCAGGTTTACAACATTCTCACAAGCAGAATCATTGTCTCTCAGAGACACTAGCACCAGCCAGGTGATGCTCCCTTCTCAGTATCAGCTCCATGGGGTTCCATCTCCAAGCTATCTGTTTATAGTAATTCCAATCTCATCTCTTTTTCTTTCCTAGCCCTAGAAGTGCTGGTTGATCTTATAGCTGCTACTCAGGGATACCTCTAAGTGGTCAGTATTTGCCTTTTGTACTCTTCAGTACCTAGCTAACAATAATTTATATTAAATTTTCTATTAAAATAATACATGTGGTTTCTGTTTCCTGGTTAGATCTGTATTGATATGTATGTGTGTGTGTACATTCACATGGAAGACGGAGAGAAAGATGAAGAGGAAGAGAAATGAATGGGTACACTCTTGACCTATATAGAGAATTCTGCTGGGTTCTGAGGAGAGAACATTTGTTGTTGAGTTACTTAGCATGTAAGCCACCACACTGAACAAGATCATAAAACTGGACCAACAGTAAGACTGAAAGAATCTTTTCTTAAAACAGGATCCACTGGCCAAAAACTGAGTGAGTCTTTGAGTAATGAAAGTTAACTACCTACAGACAAGTAGTTGACTATAATTATGTCCACATTATATTAAATGTCTACTACAAGGTGGCCAGATGGAAAAAATATCATTAAAGTAAATACTATGTCTGTGTATACTTGCTTTGTTATTCATATACAAATCTGTGACTGGGGAGTCTAAAATGAGAATCATTTTTATTCTAGGATGGATCCCACTTGGATTTACCTCCTGTATAACATTCAATCAAAAATGGTTAGTTATGCCAGGAGACAAAAACAATACTAAAAAAAAAAACCAAAAAACAAAAAAACTGAAAGAAAAAGATAAACAAAGGAAAAAAATCCACAGGCGATAAGAAATACAATTTAAAATACAACTATGTTTAATATACTCAAGAATATATAAAAAAAGATGTGGATTTTCAAGCGACACATGAGATGTCTTTTAAAAAAAAAAAAAAGCTTAACAGTGACCATAGAACTGAAAAATACAATGACTAAAATCAAGAACCATATTTAGTGATGGGTTTAATAGCATATTAGACACAGAAAAGAGGATTACTGAACTGGAAGATAGTGTAAAGAATGTAAATCATAGCCTAAAGGGAAGAATGGAAGGAAAAGCGAAAAAAAAAAAAAAAAAGTAAAAGAAAATGAAAGAAAAGAAAAGAAACCTAGGTCACGTTGAGATAAAGAAAAGAATCTAATATGTATGTAAATAGAGTTCTAGAAAGAGAGGAATAAGGAATGGAATGGAAGATATACTAAAAGGGATCCTGACTGAAAATTTTCAAAATAATGAAAGCTATTATGCCACACAATCAAGAAGGCCTACAAATCCAAAACAAGAGACATAAAAAAGAAAACTAGAGCTAGGCACATCCTATTGTAGACAGCTACATACCCCCTACATACTTAGACAAAATACTCTGTGCCTAGTGGCAGGAAAGAAGGAAGAAAGGAAGTGAGGAAGGAAAGAAATCTTAAAAGCAGCCAGATCTTTGACAAAGGAGCAAAGGCAATAAAATGGGGAAAAGACAGTCTTTTCAACAAATAGTAATGGAAAAAATGGACATTCGTATGCAAAAAAAATGTAATTAGACACAGACCTCACACCCTTCATGAATATTAACTCCAAATGGATTATAGACGTAAATGTAAAATGCAAAACTATGAAACTTCTGGAATGAAACAAAAGAAAAAACCTATATGATCTTGGGTAAGAAGATGAATGTTTAAATGTAACACCAAAGGCACAATCCATGAAAGACATAAGCTGGACTTAAAAACTTGTGCTTGGGGAAGGGCCGAGATGGCAGAGCAGGACACTCATAGCTCACCCTCTCCCACAAATACACCAAGACTAACATCCACGGGCCCACTCAGCCAATCAGAACACCTGCTGAACTTTGACAGGACATTCCCTTTTTCAAAAAACAAAATACACCACTGATCTGGTAGGAGAAAAGGAAAAAAGAAGGAAGAAAAAGGAAAATAATGCAGGACAGGTCCCGTGGGGAGGGAGCAGCAAAGGAGAAATAGTGCTTGTTCGCTGGGTCTCCCCTTCTCCAACGGAGAGGTTAGTGGAATGGAGGGGGAATACGCTGAGGCTCAGATCTGTATGGAATAGCTTTTGACCCACAGAAATAAGTTAAATGGGCACAAAGTGTCCCCGTGACCCCAAAACCTAGACGTGAGCCGGCAGGTGTGGGACAGGCCAGGCTGCCTGAGCCGGGTGGAGGACTCAGGTTGACTGTACAGAGGCAACCTCAGGGGACTGCAGTGTGCTGTGTGCCATTGCTGGGAGGCTATACAGATCAGAAGAACCTGAGTGTCCCATTAAATATGAAAAAAAAAAAAAAAAAAAAAAAAAAGCAAAGCAACACTGCTGGTGTGCCCTGAGGGGAGGGTTGCCTTAGACTTTGCATCCGCAGATCCTAAGGGCACCATTACTGGTGCATTCTCAGGAGAAGAGAGGTGGGGCTCAGCCACAGCCACCATGTCCTCTGGTGTGCGGCTCCCAGGTGGAGGCAGGGTGGGAACCTGAATCCCTACCTAAGGGTTCCACAACCTCGTAGGCGATACTGAGATTTGTTTACAGCCCCAGGCAGATAGGAACACTTTGCCCTGGTGCCTCTGTGAACTTGTGCCTCTAAGACAAATGAACAAGGAGTGGGGTTCTGGCACAGAGCAAGGGCGAAAGCTGGTGCTGCCATTTTCTCAGAGCCTGCCTACAGAGCGAGGACCTGATGTGCAGAGGGGAGCTGCACTGAGTGGGGCAGCAACCTGCTCATCTAACGTGCACTAGTGGGATGCCCAGTCAGCATTGGGAGGAGACATGAGTCACCCGTCGACCAGCACTTGGAGCAGCACAGACCAGGGGTGCGACCGGAGGGCCTTTGGAGCTAGTGAGCAGAGTTCATACAGCAGGGCAGGGGTAGGTGCCACCAAAAGATGGGGCACCCCCGGTCATACGGCCGCTGCCTGCATTTGCTGATCCTGCCGCCACATTGCCAAAGAGTTCTTCCTTTAGTAGATCTGGTCCAGGGTCACAGCTAAACACTAAGGTATAGAAGGCACAGTCATTTGATGTGGCTAGTGTCCCTCCAGCCGCAGAGTGGGCCGTTGCCCAGTCCTCCAGACTGAAATACAGACAGTTATTCAATAGTCATGACAAAACCATGAGTGGACACTTAACAGGTCCTCAAGCAAGAACTATACTTATGCAGTCAAGTTTACCACAGGCTCAGCTGGCTTCAATATGTAGTCTTTCTGACATTGATCAAGATGGAAAACTCACAGCAGAAGAATTTACCCTGGCTATGCACCTGATTGATGTAGCCATGTCTGGCCAACCACTGCCACCGGTCCTGCCTCCAGAATACATTCCACCCTCCTTTAGAAGAGTTCGATCTGGCAGTGGGATATCTGTCATAAGCTCAACATCGGTAGATCAGAGGTTGCCGGAGGAACCAGTTTTAGAAGACGAACAGCAACAACTAGAAACGAAACTACCTGTCACGTTCGAAGATAAGAAGCGTGAGAACTTCGAGTGCGGCCATCTGGAACTGGAGAAGCGGAGACAAGCGCTCTCGGAGCAGCAGCGCCAAGAGCAGGAGCGCCTGGCCCAGCTGGAGCGGGCGGAGCAGGGACGGAACGAGCGGGAGCGCCAGGAGCAAGAGCGCAAAAGACAACTGGAGCTGGAGAAGCAGCTGGAAGAGCAGCGGGAACCAGAACGGCAGAGGGAGGAGGAGCGGAGGAAAGAAATCGAGAGAGGAGAGGCTGCAAAATGGGAGCTTGAAAGGCAACGACAACTTGAATGGGAATGGAACAGCAGACAAGAACTATTAAATCAAAGAAACAAAGTTAACAAGAGGACATAGTTGTGCTAAAAGCAAAGAAGACTTTGGAATTTGAATTAGAAGCTCTAAATGATAAAAAGCATCAACTAGAAGGAAAACTTCAGGATATCAGATGTCGATTGACGACCCGGAGGCGAGATTGAGAGCGCAAACAAATCTAGAGAGCTGAAATTGCTGAAATCACCCATCTACAGCAGCAATTACAGGAGTCTCAACAAATGCTTGGAAGACTTATCCCAGAAAAACAGATACTCAGTGACCAATTAAAACAAGTTCAGCAGAACAGTTTGCACAGAGATTCACTTCTCACACTGAAAAGAGCCTTAGAATGACATATTTTGAACAAGCAATTTTGACAAGAAAGAATGTATAGAAGTCTCCCTGCAATTAATTTCCAATGTTTACATTTTTTTAACTAGACTGTAGAATTTCTACAGATTAATATGAATGGAGCTCATGGTCCGTTGATGTGTTGGATGTGTTGTAGCTGAAGCCATGTTTGTCTTTTAAACACTAGTTGGAAGCTCTCAAAAACACCGTTGCCGACAGCACAGAAAGCGGGGCGGGGTGGGCGGGGGAGGGGCGCCTTGAGTACCATCTACTGGTTCTACTAATGACTTTGTAACAGTAGTGGTCTGTTTTTGCCTCTCCCCTTGGGGACTCTGTGCTGGTGATTGTGCAGAGGTCCTTCTCCGCTCACACGGTGCAGGGAATGAGGTCTCCTCCTTGTTCCCTGGTGCTTCAGTATTTTCATGAACATGAATGTAAAATATATAAATAAATAAACCTGCAGCTTTAACAACTGTAATACAACCTTTTGAATTATTTATTTGTATAGATAATTAAATTCTTCATATATATATATAAAAAAAAAAGAAGACTTTAAAAAAATGGAAAGATATAGCATGCTCCCGGATTGGAAGAATAAATATTGTTAAAATAGTCATACTGCCCAAGGCAATCTACAGATTTAATGCAATCACTATCAAATTACCCAGGACATAGAACTAGAAAAAATGATAAAAAAATTTATATGGAATCACAAAAATTTATATGGAATCACAAATTTATATGGAATGCCAAAGCATTACTGAAGAAAAAGAATGAGGCTGGAGGAATAACCCTCCCAGACTTTAGACAACACTATAGAGCTACAGTAATAAAAACAGCGTAGTATTGGTACAAAAACAGACATATGGACCAATGGAACAGAATAGAGAGCCCAGAAATGAACCCACAATTTTTGGTGAATTAATTTTTGGCAAAGGAGGCAACAACATACAATGCAATAAAGACAGTCTCTTCATCAAATGGTATTAGGAAATCTGGACAGCAGCATGTAAATCAATGAAGCTAGAACACTCCCTTACACTATACACAAAAACAAACTCAAAATGGATTAAAGACTTAAACATAAGACAGACACAATAAACCTCCTACACAAAAGCATAGGCAAAACATTATCTCACATACATCTCAGCAATGTTCTCCTAGGGCAGTCAACCCAAGCAATACAAACGAAAGCAAAAATAAACAAATGGGACCTAGTTATACTTATAAGCTTTTGCATAGCAAAGGAAACCATAAGCAAAATAAAATGACAACTTACAGAATAGGAAAGAATACTTGCAAAAGATGAAACTGACAAGGGCTTGATTTCCAATATATATAAAGAGCTCATATGATTTAATAAGAAAAAACCAAACATCCCAATCCAAAAATATGCAGAAGACCTAAACAAGCAGTTCTCCAATGAAGACATATGAATGACCAATAGGCACATGAAAAAATGCTCAATATCACTAACTATCAGAGAAATGTAAATCAGAACTGCAATGAGGTTATCACTTCACACCAGTCGGAATGGCCATCCTTCAAAAGCCCACAAATGACAAATGCTGGAGAGGCTGTGGGGAAAAGGGAACCCTGCTACACTGCTGGTGGGAATACAGTTTGGTGCAACCTTTGTGGAAAACAGTATGGAGATTCCTCAAATGACTAGGAATAGACTTACCATATGACTCAGAAATCCCACTCCTGGGCATATATCGAGAAGGAACCCTAATTCAAAAAGAAACCTACACCCCAATGTTCATAGAAGCACTATTTACAATAGCCTTGGAAGCAACCTAAATGTCCATTGACAGATGACTGGATAAAGAAGATGTGGTATACGTATACACTGGAATAGTACTCAGCCATAAAATGACAACATAATGTCATTTGCAGCTACATGGATGTCCCTGGAGAATGTCGTTCTAAGTGAAGTAAGCCTAAAAGAGAAAGAAAAATACCATATCATATCACTCATATGTGGAGTCTTAAAAAAAAAAGACAAATGAACTTATATATAAAACAGAAACAGACTCAGACATAGAATGCAGACTTTCAGTTGCTGGGGGGAGGGTGGTGGGAAGGGATAAACTGGGAGTTCAAGATTTGCAGATACTGACTGGTATATATAAAGCAGATAAACAAGTTTATACTGTATAGCACAGTGAATCATATTCAATATCTTATAGTGAAAAAGAATATATGTATATTCATGTACAACTGAAGAATTGTGCTGTACACCAGAAATTGACACAACATTGTAAACTGACTATAACTGAATTAAAAAAAACAAAAAACAAAAAAACTTGTGCTCTGCAAAAAACTCTGTCAAGAGAGTAAAAAGTTAAGCCAAGGACTAAGAGAAAATATCTACAAAAGACCCATCTGATAAAGATTGTTTTCCAAAAAAATACAAAGAACTTTTAAAAGTGAACAATTAGAAAATGAACAACTTGATTTTAAAATGTGCCAAAGATCTGAATAGACACCACCAAAGAAAATATACGGATGGCAATGAGTATACAAAAAGATGCTCCACATCATGTGTCATTAGGGAATTTCAAATTAAAACAACAAGATGCCAGAACACACCTATTAGAATGGCCAAAATCCAACACACCAACAACCCAAACGCTGGCAAGGATGTGGGGCAATGGGAACTCTCTTTCATTGCTGGTGAGAGTGCAAAATGGTGTAGCCATCTTGGAAGAGGGTTTGACAGTTTCTTGCAAAGCCAGGCACGCTAATGGGAGGTAATGACCTGCATACAACCACATGAATAAATCTCACTGTCATGAATGACAAAAGATACAATAGAGTTTTGTTGTATGATTTTATTTATAACAAGTTCAAGAACAAAGAATACAAATCTATCATAATGGCAATCATAGCAGTGGTTACTTTGGGGGCTGGAATGTCTAGGAGGGAACACAGAGACACTGTGGGGTGCTCCTCATGTTCTATAGCTTGTTCTGGGTAGCAGTTACATTTTGTAAAATTTTGTCAAGCCACACACAAGATTTGTACACTATTCTACACTTATATTAGGAGTATATGAGTGAAATCCTGCTGAAAACTCCCAGCGATGTACAAAGGTTTTTGAGGTTTATATTAATACTGTTTTTTATTTGGACACATCAAAATAATTTTAATTTCAGGAAAGTCAAGATTGCACAGGAAGGAAATAAAAAGTGTCAGTTTTTAACAATTAGTCACAGTAATTGAAAAATTCTATACTAATTTAAGCAAAAAGGGAAGTGTTTGCTGGGAGCACTTGTGTATGCGTGTGTGCGTGTGTGTGTATGTGTGTGTATTTGTCTTTTAATGTAGGATAATAAAAATATACCTGACATTCATAAACGTAGAGTGAAATATCAGAAGAAATAAAGAGTTTTAGTTTCTTCTTCACTCAGAGTGGAGCAGGATGTGATAGAGCAGGGGCTGAAAAACATTTACAAGAAAGGACCACATACTAAATAGTTTAGCATATGCAGACCATCTGCTCTCTAATGCAGCTACTCACCTCTGTCCTTATAGTGTGAAAGCTGCCACGGACAATTTAGAAACATATGCACATAGATGTTGTGTTCTAATAAAACCTTTAAAGCAAAAATAGCTGGTGGGGTCTAGTTTGCTGACCCTTGGGAAAAGACAACTAATTTTCATTATAGTCATAATAGTATTATATAACTTTTAAGTTATATGTTCCATCAAGAATAATGAAATTATTTTTTTTTAAAAACCATAGTATCAGAAGCTTTTTTATAGCATTTACAGTAATAACCTTCAAATATTTTTCTCCTGTATTCCTTAAAATTATTTTTAAAAACTATGAACATTTTGCATATTTTAAAATAGTCATCTAAGAATCTTAATTATAAGTTTCAGATGGTGAAAATTCAGGTGTACTATAAATATTGTTTTAAAACAAAAGTAAAACTATAATTTAAAAAAATGTAGCCAATGAAAATGGCCAACAGGTATATGAAAAGATGCTCCATATCACTAATCATCATGGAAAGGCAATCAAAACAATGAAATATCACTTCATACTTGTTAAGATGGCTATTATCAAAAAAAAAAAAAAAGGATAGCAAGTCTGAATCAGGATGCGAAGAAACTGAAACCCCTGTACACTGTTAACGGGCATGCAAAATGATACAACTGCTCTGGAAAACAGTATGGAGTTTTCTCGAAAAATTAGAAATAGGTCTACCACATGATCCTGCAATCCCACTTCTGGATATTTCTGCAAAGAAAAGGAAAACACTAATTCAAAAAGATATCTGCACCTCCACATTCAATGAGGTATCATTTTCAATATCCAGGATATGTAAACAATCTAAGTGTTTGTCAGAATATAACTCAGCCTCAAAATTGAAGAAAATCTTGCTCCTCGCGACAACTTATATAAACCTGGAGGACGTTTTTCTAAATGAAATAAACCAGGCATAAGACAAACACTGTATGACCTCACATGTGGAATCTGCAAATGCTGAACTCACAAAAGCAGTGACCAGGGTGAGGGGAAAATATGAAGTTTCTCATCAATGAGTATGAATTTTAAGTTTTTCAAGATGAGTAAGTTCTATAGATCTGTACAGCCTTGTGCGTATAGTTAACGATACTGTATCGGACACTTAAAAATCTATGAAGATGTCATGTTACATGCTGTTACCACAATAAAAATAAAAATAAAAATAAAAATACGTGTATCCAAGGAACTCCAAATGTCATCATAATTTAATACCCACAATTTCAATTAAAAAATTCACGAACAGGCTACTTTTTATTAGGAAAAGTTATAATATTTCATTTTCTCATTGAAATTCTATTTTACCATCTCTATATTTTTATCCCCTTATATTTTATTCTTGAGTCTTATTGATTTTATAAAATATACATATCTGTCACAAAATGTGTATATAAATTAGAATTTTATTTTTGTTAAATTCTCTCTAACCATAAGGCACTAAATGATTTTCTGGATTGAATTATTATTAGACTTATTAGTAATACATTAACATAACACAATTAATATAATATGCTACAAACTTGGAAATGTATTGGAAGAAAAGAGTAAGTTTAATTGGAAATGAATCTCATGATGAGATAACTAAAGCTGCTTTACTTTAATCAGTTCATGTATTTGTAAATGAATACTGTTTATTACTAGAGTGAAATAGGGCACAGCACAAATTCAATTTAATTCCTGTGATTATTTTTGTAAAGATTGAGAGACCTTGTTCATCTAAATAAGGAGATGAGAATAAAAGGAATTGTGTACTAATGGTAATCAATTCTTCACATTCTTCTTGACGTATATGCCAAGTATCATATAGTGATGTATTGTCAAAATTATTCTTAATGATGTATGAGCCGACAATTTGAATAGTCCTCCCTTCAAATGTCTTGAAAGAAAAGAATTGGAAATGACCTAATTTGCAAAAATCTTTGTTAGTCAGTAGAATCTTTCAGTTTCTCAACTTCTGGGAAGTATACCAAAAGGCTTCACTAAGATCTATCAAATGCCTATTAATTATGCCTGCTTGAAGCACTTTACATAATCCAATAGATTCAGAAAGAAAAATCTAAACGTTGATTGTTTCAATACAACTTTGCTGTAACAATAATTTTTATTAAATGCTCTTATTTCATCAGATGTTTAAATAACTTGATCAATCCAAATCTTCAAGATGCAGATTTAGGTCCTTCAATTTGGGGAAATAGTTTATATATATCTCAATAAGCAAGCCTAGTTATCTCTTGTCAACAGTCACTCCAATCCAACTTTCAGAAAAAGTCTACTCATTTTTTATTCAGATACAGTCTTAATATTCATATCAAGAAATGAGAACAAAAGACAGCAAAATTTTAAAATCACTAATATAACTAACTTGTTAGCATCATACTAATTCATAAAAGTAAGAAAATTAATTTCTTGTCCTATAGCTTATTATAATCCAATATACTGTTTAAAGATTATAATTTATTTCTGAAGTAACATATTATATGCCTTCCATAAATGTTGCTTAGCATGTGAGAATAATTAAATCAAAACCACATTTTAAAGCCCTGAGATAACATCAATATCTTAAAACATCACAATTATACTTTTTCTATATATTTCATGAAATAATAAACTACTTCTAAAATTAATTATTGATTGAGCACTTAAAATATAATTGTATTTTTTTGTGATGAAGTGGATTATATTAAACTTTTTGTGAAATGAATTAAGTTGATGACAGAATGCACTTAGAATAACTGCACTGTAATAAATTTTTTGTATGGTACAATTCTTTTTTGGTTTAGTTTTTTGTTCTTTTACAATTATCTGATTTGGTAAAGTAGAGTTAAAATTCCTTTTGCATAATATACACAGGTTCTAAAGAAAGCACACAAAATTTTACCCATAGATTTCATCCAGTGTACATTGAAAATTTTGGTAGCCCCTGAAAATAGTCAAGTAACTTTCAAGGGAATCAGCTCATTAAGCTTCTTCAGATATTTAAAGGTTCATTTCTTCCCTGCTAATACCCAGGCCTGGAAATGGAAATTGAAAATAGTTTTTAAAATTGCTTATGTTTAAATATGCGAAAAAGAGATCATTCTTAGTATTCATTAATTCTTGCTGGTCATACTTTTTCTATTTTTTTTTTTTTTTTTTTTTGATTTGCCATTTGCCTCTCCCTTTAGTAAATACTCTGTGAAGGTGAAGAAGCTGAAACAACAAGGATGACACAGCTTTCCAAAGCCAGATCTCGGAGGCGCACAAGCAGTGTGGTCACGTAGTCACTACATTTTTATAAAATGTGTAACAGTAAGACAGTGCAGCCCTAATTGCTGACTCTTTTCACTTTGACTTCCCTTCCTTCATCACTAACTTTGTGCTTGCAGTGGCCTCAGGCTTTCTGGAGAAAATAACAAAAGGAAAAGGGAGTTGAAGAAACATTTACTTTGGGTTTGATGGGATATTTTTACAAGATTTACTGTCAAGTAGTCGTGATCATGTATACTTACTCCTATAGCTGTCCTAATACAGACATGCTCCTCACATCATGACACGATGTGAACTTACAGTGCCAAAATGTGAACTTGTCTGCTGAAGCGACCTTCATCATCATCGCTACAGGAAATTTGTAGGTAGCATAGGAGAAACAAGAAGCTAGTCTGAGAAAATTCTTGCAAATCTCAGCAGTCATATAAGAAAGACACTTCCTACATTTGGCAACAATCTTAAACAGTTACCAATAGTACCAGTAATGGTCGTAAATCTGATGGAAAATGTTCTATGTTGTCGATACTAAGAAAATAATTTTCCATCAAGCCTGCTAGAGGAAAAGATTGAATTATCTTTCCATTCTGTCCGTAAGAGATGATGTTACCCAACTGTTAAATGAAGAAATGTTCAAAACATATGCAGGCAAAAAACAGGAAAGATGAGGAATTTTTTTCACTCGGGTAGTTAATAAAAAGTGGTTTTTCTGAACTGTGGTACTTCTATTATTTGTCAGCATTTTCAAAGTTGAAACCAATGTAATTTCTTGGGTGTTTCTTTCCTCATTCCAAGTAGTCATTTTGCACATAATCTTTTACTAAAAAAAGTTGTATTCTTTTTCATAATGAGGGCTCCCCAGATTTTATGAAATTCAAGCCCCTAAACTTGAGTGGACCCATGTTCACAGGGCAATGCATCCTTTTCCAATGGTTGAGGGATGGAAGAAGCGAGGTCATTAAACAAAAATTGCCATCATACCCCCTACTCTCACATCAAAAATAGTTACTTTCATATTTCACATCCCAAGAGTGACAGAATACTCCATTTCTAACATTTTTTAACAGAAATACAAATGAACAAGGAGAGACTGGAGGTTTATGATTTCTTGGTATCCCTTGGAAAGTCCCTGAATATCTGCTAGAGCAGGTGTATCCCAGTTTGAATCTCTCTCTTTTACGACACACTCATAAACCATCTGCCAAACCTAAGTGTGACATCAGAAAATAATTCTGACTCTTGGCTCTTCCTTTTTCCCTGCTTCTCTCTAATTTTTTTTTTTCACATTCTCTCCTTACATCTCTGGCTTTCTCCCTTTATTGTTCTCTATCTGTCACATTGTTCACCCCTTTGGTTTGTATATCTCTTCCTCTAGCTGCATACCCTGCTTTTCTCTCCCTGTCATACCCACCCTTATTCCTCCTTTTCATTCCCTTCACATTCTCATTCTTTTTAAACAGTTATGAATTTAAGTTTTTAAGCTGGTGCAGATTTTAGAGCTGTTTTGAGTTTACATAAATATTGTACAGGAAATTCAGGGTTCCCATAAACTCCTCCCCCAACATACAGTTTCTCCTGTTATCACACCTTGCATTAGTGTGGTACGTGAGTTACAATTAATATAAAAATATTGATACGTCATTAACTAAAGTTTATAGTTTACATTACAGTTTATTCTTTGTTTATAGTTCTATGGGTTTTGACAAATATAATTACAGTATCAACAGAATAGTTTCACTGTCCTAAAAATCCCCTTATACTGTACCTATTCATCATTCTGTCCCTTCCTCTAAACTTACTTTTTTCTTAAAAATACTACTACCAAAACCTGGTATTGCTGGGCCATATGGTGGTTCTATTTTCTGGTTTTTGAGAAACCTCTATATTGTTTTCCACAGTGGCTGCCACAATTTACATTCCCACCAACAGTGTACAAGGGTTCCCTTCTCTCCACATCCTTGCCAACATTTGTTATGTGGTTCTTTTTGATGATGGTCATTCTGACAGGTGTGAGATGCTATCTCATTGTGATTTTGATTTGCATTTCCCTGATATTAGTGATGTTGAGCAACTTTTCCTGTTCCTATTGGCCACCTGCATTTCCTCTTTTGGAAAAAATGTCTGTTCAGTTCTTCTGCCTATATTTTAAGTGGGTTGTTTGTTTGCTTTTTAATTGAAGTACAGTTGATTTTAAATGTTGTATTAGTTTCTGGTGTACAGCATGGATGGTCTTGGAGGGCATTATGCTAAGTGAAATAAGTCAGACAGAGAAAGACAAATAGTGTAAGATATGACTTACTTGTGGAATCTAAAAAATATATATACAACAAACTAGTGAATATAACAGAAAAGAAACAGACTCACAGATGTAGAGAAGAAACTAGTGGTTACTAGTGGGGAGGTGGAAGGGGGAGAGACAAGATGAGGTGGAGGATTAAAATGTACAAACTATCAGGTATAAAATAAGCTACAAGAATGTATTGTACAACATGGGGAATATAACCAATATTTTATAATAACTATAAATGGAGTATAGCCTTTAAAATTGTGAATCACTATATTGTATACTGTAACATAAAATATTGTATATTGACTATCCTTCAATTTAAAAACTATGATATTGTAAAATAAATACATAAATAAATCCAAAAAATTCCATACCAAAACCAAAATTGCCTTATCTAGCCATCAATAGAAAAGAAAATTGATTCATTTATTACCAGGCATTCTTATAGGTGTTTAATAACATTCATTTATATTCCATTTATTACTTCATTTGATTATCACAATAAGTATAATTGCCTCTTCTTTAGGGATTGAGTCTCATAAAGTCCAAATGACTTGCTTAAGGCTATATGTCTAGCTGAAGATGGATGTGAGTGAAGCTAGTATCTCTATTTGCTAACGGTTAATCAATGGTCTTTTCATTCTACCAACTCTTAAATGTCCTTGAACTTTATCAGAGATAATAAGTGTGTTTTTTGTGACCGCTAACTTCCAAGGATTCTGCTATGTTATACACACACACACACATGTTACATGATGGTTAGGGACTACCTATGTGATATGATGTATTGGTAAAGTTGTACCATAAGCTTTAAAATCTATTTTCAGTTAGATAATATCTCAGAATTTTTTGTTTCAGCTGCAAGCCTTTAGCTATATATTTTTATTTCAAATTTTTTAAACATGCTGTATACTGCTGATTCTTATATAAATGATAACTTTTTAAACCTGTGTAGAGACAGACTCAGCCACGCTTGTGTTTTAGTTTCTACAAACACTCTCTCTGTGATGCAGAGAGCACAGTTTTGTTTATGCTGACAGCTGTGTGTGAATATTTTTACTATTTTGAGAAGTGAACAGGTTGAATTTTGGGGTGTGCAGGCAAGACAGTACATTGTTATTGGCACGGAAGCACTTCCTTGTAGGTTAGTAATAGATTTTCTTTTTAATTCTTTTTTCAGTGATACTACCAGATCATGAAATGTATAATAGTTATACATAAGTTCCCAAATTTTTCACTAAATGCAATCATGAAAAAAATCTTTAAATCTAGTTACTTAAGCAATTAGTCATATTGGCAGACAGCATTGAAGGTGGGATGATGCAGGAAATCATATTTGAGCCAGATTCTTATTCCCAACTCTCTTTTTGTTATGAGCCAGACATCATCAGGGGCTGCTGTTAATTCTTTCAAGTGATTAGTACATCAGAATGACAGATTACATGTAACTCACTGAATGTTATTCATTGGTCATTGTTTTAAAGTTATACCATGAAAATAATTCAACTAGTTCTAATAGTCATGGGACTAATTTTTTTTTAACTTACAGAGTTTATTTTTCAGAGCAGCTTTAGGATTATAGAAAAGTTGCACAGAAAATACAAAGAGATCCCAAATACACATTTTTTCCACATATTGCACTTCTAGGCACTGTTTCTCCTAGTAATAGTATTTTGCATTAGTATGGCACATTAACTATAACTGATAAACTAAATTTGATACTTTATTAGTTTTAATTAGAGTCCACCCTTTGTGTTGTATTGTTCTATGGGTCTTGACAAATGCATGTCATATATACACCATTACAGTATCATACAGAATAGTTTCACTGCCCTAAAAGTGCCCTGTGCTCCACATATTTATCAATGCTCCCTCTCCCTGAATGTCTGACAACCAGTAATCTTTTTACTCTCTTGATAGCTTTGCATTTTCTAGAATATCATATAGTTGATCACACTGGAAGGATCCTTTCAGATCAGCATCTTTCACTTAGCGGTATATATTTAAATGTCCTCCATCTACCTTCGTGGCTTACTAGTTCACTTTTCAGTGCTGAATAATATTCCATTGTGTGGATGCACCTTGTTTATCTATTCCCCTGTTGAAGGACACTTTGCTTGATTCTATTTTTGATTATTATAAATAAAGCTGCTACAAATATTTTCATGCAGATTTTTGTAACAACATAAGTTTTCAATTCATTTTGGGTAAATGCCTAGAAATGCAATTGCTGGATCATATGTTAAGACTAGGTTTGGATTTGTAAGAAACTGCTGGACTGTCTTCCACAGTAGCTGTGCCATTTTACATTCCCATCTGCAATAAATGAGTGTTTCAGGGGCTGTACATCTTCAACAGCATTTGATGTTGCCAGTCTTTTGAATTTTAGCCATTCTGATAAATATGGTGGTATCCCATGGTTGTTGTGACTTTTATTTCCCTAACAACATATGACATTAAGCATCTTTTCATATGCTTACATGCCATCTGTATATCTTCTTTGTTGAAGTCTCTGTTCTAGGTTTTTGCTTATTTCTTAATTGGCTTGTTTTCTTACTGTTGAGTTTTAAAAGTTCTTTGTATACTATGGATAACAGTCTTTTAACAAATACGTATTTTGCCAATATTTTGTCCTTGTCTGTGACTTATCTTATCTCTCAACAGTGTCTTTTTAAAGTGTAGATGTTTTTAATTTCAAAGTACAATATCAATTTTTTTCTTTCATAGATCATGATTTGGATATTTTATCTGAGGACTCATTGCCAAACCCAAGATCATCTAGATTTGTTATACTTCTTCTAGAACGTCTATAGCTTTGCATTTTACATTTATGTACGATCAATTTTGAGTTACTTTTTGCAAAAATATATATATAAAGTCTGTGTGTAGATTCTTTTTTTGGCATATGAATGTTCAGTTGCTACAAAGTCATTTTTGGAAAAGATATTTTTTTTCACTGAATCACCTTGCCTCCTTCGTGAAAGATCAGTTGATGTTGTTGTTTGGGTCTATTTCTGAGCTCTCTATTCTGTTCCACTGATCTGTCTCTTCTTTCACCAATACCATACAGAATCTTTATAGTAAACCCTATAACTTTATAGTAAACCCTGAATTTGAGTGGTGATATTCATGTTGGCTATTCTGATTTGCCTTTCCACGTACAGTTGAGAATCAGTTCATCATTATCCACAAAGTAACATTCTGGGATTTTGATTGGAATTACATTGAAACTATAAGTCAAACTGGGAAGAACTGATGTCTTAACAATAATGAGTCTTCCAGTCTGACCATTTATTTAGATGGAATTTTCTTATATCTTTCATCAACATTTTGTAGTTCTCCTCATATAGATTTTATGCATATTTTATTAGATTTATATATACTGAAGTATTTCATTTTTTGGTGCAAATGTAAACAATGTTCTGTTTTTAATTTCAAATTCCAATTGTTCATTGCTCATATATAGGAAAGCAACTGACTTTTCAATATTAACCTTGTATTCTGAAAATCTGCTATAATTACTGTTTTCAGGGTTTCTTTGTTGTTGATTTGTTGATATTTTCTATGTAGACAATCATGTCCTCCACAAACAAGGACACTTTAATTTCTTCCTTCCCAGTCTTTTATTTCTTTTTCTGCACCTTTGGAAATAATTATATAGAGATTTTTTCTTTAGCTTGTTGATGGATGGATTACATTAACTGATTTTCAAATATTGTTCTGGTCTTACATACCTAGAATAAATCATACTCTTTCATGGTGTCTAATTTCTTTTATACATAGTGGAGTTAGATTTGCTAATGTTTTCTTTAGATGCTAATGTTTGCATCTATGTTCATGAAAGATATTAGTCTGTAACTTTCCTTTCCAATAAAATTTTTTCTGGGTTGGTTATTAGGGTAATGCTGGGCTCATAAAAGAAATTAAGAAATGTTTTATCTGCTTCTATTTTCTGGAAGTGAATATGTGAACTGCTGTCACTTATTCCCTAACTTATGTTAGAGCTCACCAGGGAAGACATCCTGGCCTGGTGCTCTCTCTTTTGGGAGGCTAATTGTTGATTCAATTTATTCAATAAATATAGGCCTATTACTCATCTTTTTCTCTTTGTGTGAATTTTGCTTGATTGCATCTTTCAAGTAATTGGTCCATTTCACCTAAGTTTTTACATTTGTGGGCATAGAATTTTCATATTTTTTATTACTCTTTTACTGTCTAAGGGGTCATTAGTGGTGACCACATTTTTATTCTTTATATTAGTAATTTATGTCTTCACTCTTTTCTTGGAGGGTAGGGGGTTACACTGGTTAGAGATTTATCAATTTACTGATCTTTTCAAAGAATCAGCTTTTGGTTTCATTGATTTTTCTCTATTAATTTCCTGTTTTTAATTTCATTGATAGCTACACTGTTTGTTTATTTTTTGTTTTTGTTTTTCCCTTCTACTGACATTGGATTTAATTTGCTCCTCTTTTTCTAGTTTTCTCAGATGGAAAATTAGATTCCTGGTTTTAGTTATTTCTTCTTTTCTATTATATTAATTTAATGCTACACATTTCCCTCTAAGCACTGCTTTGCTGCATCCCATAAATTTTGATAAACTGTATTTCCATTTCATTTAATTCAAAAAATTTTTTTAAATTATCTTGAGACTTCTTCTTTGATCCATGTGACATTTAGAGGTGTGCTGTTTAATCTTCAAATATTTGGGGATTTTTTCCAAGTATCTTTGTATTATTGACTTTAACTCAGTTGTGGTCTGAGAGCATATCTTGTATTGTACCTATTTTTTTCAATTTTGTTAAGATGTGTTTTATGACCCCAAATATCATCTACTTCAGTGAATGACCAAGTAAGTTTATGGAGAATATGTATTCCATTCTTGTCAGATAAAATAGTTTATAAATATCAGTTAGATTCAGTTGAGTGATGGTGCCATTTAGTTCAACTACATCTTTACTGATTTTCTGCCTGCTAGATCTGTTATTTACTGGTAGCAGGATATTTAATTCTCAACTACAATAGTGTATTTGTCTATTTTCCTTTTAGTTCTGTACATTTTGTTTCATTTATTTTAATTCTTTGTTGTTAGGCACAAACACATTTAAGACTATTGCATTTTCTTGAAGAACTGACCCCTTTTACTATTATTTAATGCCTCTCTTTATCTCTGACAATTTTTCTTGTTCTGAAGTCTGCTTTGTTTGAAATTAACATAGCTGCTCCACCCTTCTGTTTATTTGTTAACATGGTAGATCTTTTCCTACCCCTCTACTTTTAATCTATTTGGGTTTTTTTTTTTTTTAATATTTAAAGTGGGTTTCTCATAGACAACATATAGTTTGGCACCGTTTAAAACAGTACCTGTTTTTTAAGTGGTGTGTTTAGATTATTCACATTTAAAGAGATTTTTGATACAGGTGAATTAATATCTATGTTATTTGCAAATTGTCTATTTATTGTCTTTGTTCATTGTTTATATTTTAATCTCCACTTTTTTCTGCCTTCTTTGTTTTTAATTGAGCATTTTATACTATCCTATTTTCTTTATTTTCTTAACATATCAATATACTTTTAAAAACATTTAGTTGTTGTCCTAAAGTCTAAAATATACATTTACAACTAATTTAAATACACTTTCAAATAACACTATACAATTCATGTGTTGTGCAGGCAATTTATAATAGAGTATTCCTAATTCTTCTGTTTTGTATTTTATTCCATTGCAGTCATTTATTGTACTTATTTATAAGTTACAATCAATTAATACATTGTTGCTATTATTATTTTGAACAAACTGCTCTCAGGTTAGAGCAATTAAAATAATAAAATTTAAAAATTTTTATTTTCATTTATTCTTTCTCTAATGTATTTGCTTTCTTTATGTACATCTGAGTTTCTGGTCTGTATTATTTTTCTTCTCATTGAAGAATTTTGTTTAACATTTCTTGCAAGGCAAGTCTACTGGTGATGAATCCTCTCCATTTTTATTTATTTGAAAAAGTATTTTTCTTCTTCACTTTTAAAGGATACTATCCCTTAATACATAATTCGAGGACAGTGGTTTTTTTTTTTTTCTTTCAACATTTAATATTTAACTCCATTCTTTCTTACTTCCTAGATTCCTAAAGAAAAGTCTGATGTAACTTTTATCTTTGTTCCTTGTATTTAAGGTTTTTCCTCCTGTGGCTTCTTTCAAAATTTTCTCTTTAGCATTGATTATCAGCAGTTTGACTATCACATAACTAGGTGGAGATTGGGTATTTATCTTACTTGGCATTTTCTGAGCTTCTTGTATCTGTGGCTTGGTGACATCTGTAATTAATTTGGGGAAATTATTAGCCATTATTACTTCAAATATTCTTTCTGTTTATTTATTCCAGTAGTTCCCTTACACATATACTGCCTTTATGAAATTGTCCACAGTTCTTAGTTATTCTCTTCCTTTTTTTTTTTTTTTCTTTTTCTTCTCTTTGTCTTTCAGGGTGAGAAGGTAAATGATGACATATCTTCAAGCACACTGATTCTCTCCTCGGCCATGTCTAGTCTACTGAGAAGCTCATCAAGGACATTCTTTACTTGTCTTACTGTACTTCTGATTTCTAGCATTCCTTTTTCAGTCTTTTTTTAGAGTATTCATGTATCTGCTGACTTTACTCATATGTTCTTGCATATTGCCCACCTTTTCCATTAGACTTCTTAGCATAGTAATCATATTTATTTTAAATTTCTGCTCAGATCATTTCAAAACCTCTGCCATATCTGTGTCTAGTTATGGTGCTTACTTTGCTTCTACCAAATATGTTTTTTTTCTTTGCCTTTTATTTTACCTTGTGATTTTTTTGTTGAAAGCTTGATGTGATGTATTAAATTAAAGGAACTGGGGGAAATAGACCTTTAGTGTAAGATTTTATGTTTAGCTGGCTGTATTTATTGCTTGCAACAGTTGCAGATGCTGGCTACAATTTCCTTTAGTTTTATCTCCCTTACTGTCTTTGGTTTTCCCTATAGACTCCTTCTTAAATAGAATCTGATTCTAGCAGTTCTTTCTGTTGGAATCCTCTACTATAATATAGGAGCCCTGTTGATGTGGTAGTAAGGTGTGGGAAGGGAAGCATTCTGTAGTCTTACAATTAGGTCTCAGCCTTTTAGTGAGCCTGTGCCCCTTAGCTATGATGTTCACATGTACTTATTGGCTCTCCCTTACCACTCACTTTGAGTCACACAGATAGCTAGAGAGAGGGCTGCAGTTGGGCATCTCCCCTCCTCCAAATCAGTTAGGCTATGTTAAATCTGATGTTGGTTAGAATGGTAAAGTATTATTCTATAAGGGCAGGCCTTTGTTAAGGAGAACAGTATGATCTGGATGTAATTCAAAATGGTTACTTTTCCTCTGCCTCATGGGAACAGGAGAGACATTTCCTCTGATCTTCACCCTGAGTTCCTGGAGGTAAAACTCATGAAAATGTGGATGCCTTTTCAGGTTGGGACCCCAGGTATTTTTAAATTGCTCAAGCTATTCCACACTCAATCTCCAGCAATTAAAAAAAAATTAGTGTTTAAATTTTCCTACCAATTGCTGGCTTCTGGCTATGCCTGCTCCCAAAAAACCGTGATTCTCAATATTTGCCCATTTCTCCAGTGTTCAGGGCAGCAATTTGCCCTGTGACTTCAATTCTCTGATGTATCTAGGAAGAGTTGTTGATTTTCAGTTTGTTCAGCTTTGTTCCGTGTATTTGGAAGAAGGAGTAAAGTCTTCCAAGCTCTTTATATGTCAGGACTGGAAGCCAGGAGCTGATTTTTCATTTTATGTCAGTCATGGTGTAATTACAGAAGAACACTGATTAAAAAACAAAGAAAGTAGTTGCTTCTTTGAGTATTATTGCATTTCTGCACCTTGGGAGTCACCATAGATTAAGGGTCCCCCAACTTTTCCCGGCCTAGAAGTCTTTGGTCATTAGTTCATTGGAGAATGATCAGTTTAGGGAGAACTAAGTTACATTAACCCAAGACAGAAGAGATTGACATATAAAAGAGAAAGCTGATTTATAAAATAATCATTAGAAAAGAAATAGTCAGAATAGCCATGTATTTAGAGTATGTGGCCTCCATGATGGTTAACATGGGAAAATCAAATATGAATTCGGGTGACGAGTAATGAAGTAAAGGAGAGAAAATCATATACTCATTCTTATGAAATATTTCCATCAAATAATTACAGCCTTTATGAACTATCCATCCTTCCTTGAAGATGTTTCTGTTCAGAGATGAATTGAACTGTCCATTCTGGGTCATTTACACCAGAGTGCTACTTCCCACCCCACCCCACCCCCATTAGTGTTGCTGACACATCACTTTAAATTTTCTAAGCTTTATATTTCTTTTTCTATGTTCCATGCAGACCACAACCCATCATCCATTTTGACACACTTATAATCAACTAAATAGCAGTTATCTTCTATGCTTTCTAATAATGGTGAGAAAGGCCAAATGTCTTAAGATAAGATTTAGGATTTCTCTCTTTTGTCTTGATCACATGAACTTACAAGTATTTACTGAGTGACAAGTATTTGCCAGGTGCTGTGCAAGTAGCAAAAGATGAGGTGGTAAGACAGACCCATCACTGTCCTCAATGAGCCTCTTCCCTACAAAACATTCCTTTAAGATGCCCTTTCCTTTAATATATCCATTTTCTGCTACTTCTTATTAACTTCCATTGTTAAAAGGTGACTTTTTCCTCACAGCTATTAAAATTATGAGAATAAGTGCTATGCTTCCTAAGCACTTCAGTATCATTGAGGACCAATTAATTAAATCCTACTCCTTTTTCTGAGAAAAAAAGTTGTACGGTTCCAATTTGGTAAAATGAGGATAATGCCAAATCAGAGTTTGGTGTTTAGTATCCCCTAAGTGCAGAGGCTCTCATCCCCTTTCTCTTCCATTATTACCTAATGAGTTATCTTGAAATCAAGATCATACTGACCATGAAGTCCCCTAAAACAGAAACATAGCAAAGCCTCAGTAAATCATTGATTCAAGAGTCAGAGAAGTCTACCCCATCCTCACCTGTGTAAATGGCATTAGCAATATATTTGCTATAATCTGTTTCAATTTCTCTGCCAGGAATCCTGTTGTTAAGAACAGTAAGTAAAGGGTGATCTTTGATCTTTACTTGATATACATCAAATATTAGAGTGTCTATTAATAGTGTCTTGTCCTGCTATTCGATATCTTATTCTCTTTAAAACTGAAATGAATGCTTATGGATGCAATATTCTTCTTTCTTTTTGTAAAAGAAAGGCTTGGCATCTACAGGATCCAGTAAATTTCCATAAATACTAGAATTTGTCTAATAGAAATAAATGCTTACATAGGGCTCACTCTTCAGAGAATGTAATTTTTATACACTTTCATTTAGCTGTGTTTAAAATTATATTTAGGCAGTGAGTCATTCTGATTTGAAATGCTGTTGTATGCCCCAGAAGAAAATGGTTGCCAAGCACCAGCATCAGATGGGAAAGCAGCACCTCATTCACTCCCCTAAGCACAGGGCAGTCAGTGTACCAGTGCCAACCACATTGAGGTCTTTTCACCAGCTTGCAATTTTTGATATGGTTAAGTGCAGAGTGCAGTGAGCAAAAATGTCTGATATGATTTTGCAGGGCAATGATGGAGCAAACTAAGGCTGCAATAGTGTCCATGATATAGTTCTCTCAACGAAAAAAATTTAGAGTAGTCTGATAGAACTTTCTGCAGTGATGGAAGTGTTCTGTATCTGTGCTGTTCAATATGATAGATGCATGTGGCTAGGAAGTGTTTATAATGTGGCCAGTACAACTGAGATGTTTAATTTTTAATGCCATTCAACTTTAATTAATTTGAATTTAAATAACTTCTTATTGTTAGTAGCTGTAGAACTGAACAGATCCAAAGAGAAAACCATCACACAAAATAGGATCAGACTTGTGGAGAATAATTACACAGGATGAGAAATGAGATTTAAGGGATTCTTAAGTTAGTAAAAATGGATTTGTATCAGAGTCAGACAAGCTGCGTTCAAATCTCAGTTCGACTCACTTACTGATTTTTGTGAACTTCATCAGTATGTTTCCCTCAGCCTCAGTGTCCTTCTTTGTAAAGCAAGTTAATAAATACAGGAGTGCTCAATAAATTAACATTCAGGAAAATGTAGCATTCTCAAAATATCTTACTCTTACTAAAAGAAAAGAAATGGGTAAATATATATAGTTGACACATGCAGTTTCTAAAGACACTTTGATGAGAACTGCATTACTAATAATGATATACTACACAACGTTTGCTGAGTTCTTAGAATTTTTCAGCCGTATGTATTATCTTGTTAACCCTCACAACTGTATGACTTAGGTTTCATTATTATCTCCATTTTAACATGAGGATATTCAGATTGTGAGATTAAATAACATCCTCAAAGGCATATAGCTATTAAGCAGCAGAAAAAAAATTTGAATTCAGGTATCTTCAGTTCCCAAGAAAGTGCTGTTTGGTATGTGCTCTACTGACTTCAAACATTAAGGTGGTGGAAATTGTCATATCCATTTCTGAAAATAAGGGGCATATGATGTTCTGATATTCCCTCCCACTAAAACATATCTAGAAATGCAAAAAATTACAACATACTGCCTATTAAATGCTTGCCTGAGCATGAACAAATGTAAGAGAAATCCTCAAGGATCAAAATTAAAGAAGGACCTAAAACATAATTGACAAGTAAAGAAGTACCCCAGTGGTTTCTTAGATATGGCATAAAAGTACAAGTGACCAAAGAATGAACTTCATCAAAATTGAACTTTTTAAAAAAACTTTTTTAACATTTTTTACTGATTTATAATCATTTTACAATGTTGTGTCAAATTCCAGTGTTCAGCACAATTTTTCAGTCATACATGGACATATACACACTCATTGTCACATTTTTTTCTCTGTGAGCTACCATAACATTTTGTGTATATTTCCCTGTGCTATACAGTATAATCTTGTTTATCTATTCTACAATTTTGAAATCGCTGTCTATCCCTTCCCACCCTCCGCCCCCCTGGCAACCACAATTCTGTATTCTCTATGAGTCTATTTCTGTCCTGTATTTACGCTTTGTTTTTGTTTGTTTGTTTGTTTTCGTTTTTGTTTTTTAGATTCCACATATGAGCGATCTCATACAGTATTTTTCTTTGTTTCAAAGAACACTATCAAGGAAGAGAAAAGACAGCCCACAGAATGGGAAAAAATATTTGCAAATCATATATCTGACAGGGGCTTGTCTTAAACTCAACAATAAAAAGACAATCTAATTTAAAAATGAGCAAAAGATTTGAGAAAAAGATTTGAATAGACATTTCTCCCAAGATGATCTACAAATGGCCAATAAGCATACAAAAAGATGCTCAATATCATTAGTCATTGGAAAGTGAAAATTAAAACCACAATGAGATACCATTTCATACTCACTAAAGAGGTAATAATAAAAAGAGAAATAATAACAAGTGTAGGCAAGGATGTGGAGAAATTTATACTTTCATACATTGCTGGTGGGAATGTAAAATGATGTAGCTGCTTTGTAAAACAGTTTGGTGTTTTTTTTTAAAATGTTAAAAACAGGGTTATCATATGATCCAGCAATCCCAATCCTAGACATAGATCCAAGAGAAATGAAAAAAAAAAAGTCCGTACAAAAACATGTACATGAATATGCATAGCAACGTTATTAGTAATGGTTCAAAAGTAAAAACAATGCAAATGCCCATGAGCTGATGAATGAATAAACAATATGTGACATATCCACACAACAAAATATCAATCAGCCATAAAAAAGGAGTGAAGGACTGATACATGCTACAACAGGGATGAACTTCAAAAATATTATGCTAAGTGAAAATTCCAGACACAAAAACTCTAATTTCATAATTCACTTTATGTGCTATGTCTGGAAATGGCAAATCCACAGACAGAAAGCAGATTAGTAGTTGTCAGCATTTGAGGGAGGATGGCATGGGCATTGACTGCTAATGGGTGTGGGTTACTTGGGGGAAATAAAAATACCCTGGAATTATGTGGTGGTGATAGGTGTACAGCCTAGTGAATATGCTAAAATCCACTGAATTATGTAAAAGATGAATTCTAAGGTATGTGAATTTTATCTCTAGTAAAGGGGGGAAAAAAGGTAAATGCTACCCTGAAGACATTTGCTTACTAGGATTTTGATGGTTGAGAAGGAATAAGACACAACCTTGGGAAACTGGAACTGAGGTCTTCACATAAGCTTGGGACATCAAAAGTTACAATTGAATCAAAGAGAGGGCTATAAAATACTTACCTACTGGCTTTACTTGGGTGGCCTGGAGTAGATAAAACCAAGACACTAATTTTGGACTATGCTGCCATGGATGCCTGGCACAAAGATACACATAACCTCTCAGGAAGAAAGCATCCATATGCCAGGCCCCTCAATTTGTCCACAGATTGAGATACACCAAATTTAAACTCTTAGCCTAAAATGACTAAACACTCAAAGAAGTTAGCAATATTGGCCAAAAAGCTGCGTAAATAACAAAAAGCCATAATTAGAACCCCAAGGATGTCAAGTACTGGAATTAGCAGACACAGGAATAAGGTTAATAATTACAATTTTAAAGAAGAAAAAAAGGGGGCAATCCAAAACTTATGCTAGGATCAAGAACTATAAAAAGTGACAGAGTGTCAAAGAAATAAATTGAGCTCCTAGAAATGTACATATATATAGTATATATATACATATGCACACATATACATACATATACACAGCAAACATGAAAGGCTGTAGTGACTAACACCATCAAAATTCTGAGTGAAAATAACTTTAAAGTAAGAATTCTGTTCTTTCTCAAAGACAGATGATATGAGAAGACACAAAACAAGCCTTAGCAACTTAAAGAAGACTGAAATAATACAAGTATATTTTGTGACCACAGAGGTATAAAATTAGAAGTTAACAGTGTGAGGAGAGGTTGGAAGTCTACAAATATGTCAAAACTAATAAATACATTCTTGAACAATCAATGGATCAAAGAAGTCAAAGGGAAATCAAAGAGTAAAACAAATAAAAATAAGAACACAACATATCAAAACCTATGTGATATTGCAAAAGCAGTTCTTTTTTTTAACATTTTTTATTGATTTATAATCATTTTACAATGTTGTGTCAAATTCCAGTGTAGAGCACAATTTTTCAATTATACATGAACATACATATATTCATTGTCACATTCCTTTCTCTGTGAGCTACTGTAAGATTGGGTATATATTTCCCTGTGCTGTACAGTATAATCTTGTTTATCTATTCTACAATTTTGAAATCTCAGTCTATATCTTCCCTTCCCTCACCCCCTTGGCAACCACAGGTCTGTATTCTATGTCTATGAGTCTATTTCTGTTCTGTATTTATGCTTTTTTTTTTTTTTTTTTAGATTCCACATATGAGCAATCTCATATGGTATTTTTCTTTCTCTTTCTGGCTTACTTCACTTAGAATGACATTCTCCAGGAGCAATTTGTCCACAGATTGAGTAATGGTCATATTGTTGCAAATGGCATTATTTTGTCAGTTTTTATGGCTGAGTAGTATTCCATTGTATAAATATACCACATCTTCTTTATCCAGTCATCTGTAGATGGACATTTAGGCTGTTTCCATGTCTTGGCTATTATAAATAATGCTGCTATGAACATTGGGGTGCAGGTGTCATCCTGAAGTAGGGTTCCTTCTGGATATAAGCCCAGGAACAGGATTCCTGGGTCATATGGTAAGTCTATTTTTAGTCTTTTGAGGAATCTCCATACTGTTTTCCACAGTGGCAAGTTTATAGCGATAATTGCACTATTAAGAAACTAGAAAGACTGAAAATAAGCAATTTAAATTTACACCTCAAGGAACTAGAGAAAGAACAAATTAAGCCCAAAGACAGTAGAAGGAACAAAATAATAGAGATCAGAGAGGAAATAAATGAAATAGAGACCAGAAAACCAATAGAAAGAGCAATAAAACTAAGAGCTGTTTTTCTGAAAAGATAAGCAAATTTCACAAACCTATAGCAAGGCTAAGAATAAAAGAAGACTCAAATGAGTAAAATCAGAAATGAAAAAAAGAGAAATTACAACTGACATCACAGAAACATATAGAATCACAAGAGAATGCAATGAACAATTATACAACTGCAAATTAGAGAAACTAGAAGAAGCAGAAAAGTTTCTAGAATCACATAACCTACCAAGACTGAACCAGGAAGAAAGAACAAGTCTGCACAGATCAATAATGAGTGAGGAGATGGAGTCAGTAATCAAAAACCTCCCAACACAGAAAACCCAAAGGCCAGGAGACTTCATTGGCAAATTCTATCAAACACTTGAAGAAGACTTGAGGCTGGTGGGGATGTAGCTCAGTGGAAGAGTGCGTGCTGAGCATGCATGAGGCACTTGGCTCAATCCCAGCACCTCCATTAAAAAAAAATAATAATAAAATTAAATATCAAAATAAATAAAGATTTAATGTCAATGCTTCTTAATCACTTCCCAAAAACTGTAGAGAAGGAAACACTTCCAAACTCGTTTTATGAGGCCAGCATTACCTTAATATCAAAGCCAGCTAGTACAAGAAAAGAAAACTACAGAGCAACATACAGAACTTAGATGCAAAAATCATCAACAAAATATTAGCAAACTAAAGTGAAAAACTCATTAAAGGGAAGATTTCCCCCTTGGATGCAGGGATAGTTCAACATATACACATCAATAAATGCAATACACACATTAATAGAATGAAAGGTAAAAATTATATCATCTAAACAGATATAGAAAAAAACATTTGAGAAAATACATTTTTTTCATGATGAAAAACTCTCAAGAGATTGGATATAGAAGAACATATCTCAACATAATAAAAAGCCATATATGACAAACACACTCAATGGAGAAAAACTGATAGTGTTTCCTTTAAGATCAGGAACAAGAAAAGAGTTTCCACTTTAATCACTCTTATTCAACATTTTGCTGAAAGTCCTAGCTAAAACAATCAGAGACAACAAACAAAAGTCATCCAAATCAAAAAAAGAAGTAAATATGTGGCTATTTGCAAATGACATGATCTTAGATATTGAAAATCCCAGAGACAACTAAAAAACTGTTGGATCTCATCAATGAATTCAGGGTATAGAAATCAATACACAGAAATAAGTTACATTTCTATAAATTAACAATGAAACATCTGAAAAAGAAAACTATCACACTTACAACTGCAACAAAAACAATAAAATACCTAGGAATAATTTTTTTTTCTCTTGACAAAAATTTACTATGATTTCTGTAAACGTTTTTTTTTTTTTTTTTTTTTTTTTTTTGACCCTAGGAATAAATTTAACCAAGGGAGTGAAAGATCTGTACAATGTAAACTACAAAACTTTGTTAAAAGAAGACAAAAATACAAACAAATGGACGCACATTTGGGTTCACGGACTGGAAGAGTTAACATTGTTAAAATGTCCACGTGACACAAAGCAATCCGCAAGCTCAATGAAATCTCTATCAAAATTCCAACACATTTTTCTAGAGATAGGAAAAAAAGACAATCCTACAATTTTTATGAAACCACAAAAGTTCCCAAATAGCCAAAGCAGTCAGGAAGAAGAACAAAATCAGAGGCATCACACTTTCTGATTTCTGACTATACTACAAAGCTACAGTAAAAATATGGTACTGGCATTAAAAAAAAAAAAAAAAAAAAAAGACACATAGACACTAAACAGAATAGAGAGCCCAGAATTAAACTCTTGCATATATAGACAACTAATATCTGATAAAGAAGCCAGGAACATCCAATGGGGAAAACATAGTCTCCTCTAAAAACAGTCCTGGGAACACTGGATAACCATATGCAGAGCAATAAAATTAGACTCTGTTCTTAAACCACTCACAAAAATTAACTGAACACATAACAAAGACTTAAATATAAGATTTGATACCATAGAACTCCTAGAAGGAAACATATAAAAGAAATTCTTCAACATTGAGTTTCACAATAATTTTTTGGATAGGAAAACAAAAGTACAAAAAACAGAAGAAAAAAATAAACAGATAGGACCACATCAAAATTAAAAGCTTCTTTACGGGGGCTGTGGAGTCGGGATGAGGCCTCCGGCACCTGCCTGGCCGGAGGGCCAAGGGGCCTGAGCAGCACGGGTCAGAGTGGGGCACCGCCCCCCACCACCCGGCAGGCGCTCGGGGCTCGGGCTCTTGCACACGCTCTGTGGGTGTTTTTAAGTAAACTCCTTAGTCGGCTTCTAGGAAGAGTCAGATTGATAGTGTTTTCAGCCTAAGCGATGCTGAGTGCCTAGGCTTCCCTGTCTGCTCTGGTTCCAGAGTGTTTTGTCCACAGGGGCTGTCGGGACGGCCTCCAGGGAGTGCTGGCGGGCGAGCCCTGGGCGTCGGTCCGGGGCCGGGCGTGGGAAAGCGGGTCTACACCCAGTGCTTACGCACCTCGATGGGGGCCCACGAGCGCCTGTGCTGCTGGGGCCAGTGTGGCAGCCTCAGCCCCCGGGACCCTGTCCCCACCTGGAAGTGGACTGCACCCCGTTGGCTGACACTGTGCCCCAGGGCACTGGGGGCCAGCGCTGGGCAAAGCAGGTGCCCAGATGCCCGCGGAAGGCTGTGTGGACCAGCCGGCCAGCTGCAGTTCTCATCTTGGACTCAGGAGAAGACCAGGCAGAGGCCACCCTGCCTCAAGCTGCTGCAGCAGGGGGTCCCCACGGCCGCCCCGGTCCTCCTGTCACCTGCAGAGACCCGGAGAGAAGCCACTGTCCGCCTTGCACTTTGAAGGGACCTGGGCTCCGTCCATCCGTCCTGTGTCCGTCAGGGGCCCAGGACCCCCCTCAGCACCCTCGCCCAAGTCAAGCACTGAGGCTGTTTTGTTCGTCACTTTTGGCCGGCCGTTGTCACAGGTCGCCTGTTCCCGCGCGATGTCACTTCCTCGTTTGTTACGCGCTTCTCCTCCAGCCTCATCTCTGATACACGCAGCAGTGGGACCCCGTGGGCGTCTGGCTCAGACTGTGGCAGGCCGTGTCGCTAACAAAACTGGGTGTCTTGTCCTTGGAGCCTTTGTCCCAGTCAGACCTTTCGTGTCCCCAAAAGCCGCCCACACCTGCAGGCCGTGGGGCACTGGGTGGAAAGTTCATTTCAGAGCCATACAGATGGAAGCCACGGAGGCTTCAGAGTCGACTCGCAGCCCTCATGGCACCTCTGCCCGCTCGGAGGTGCCCGGAGCCACTCCTGCGGACACTGTGCCTGGCGGGCCCCCAGCCCCAGGGTGTGGGGAGGGGCCCACTGTCCTCTGAGAGACCACCGGCTCTAGGGGTCAAGCCATCTCGCTGTCAGCACCCACCCCTTCCTCCCCTTCAGCCCTGGCAGCAGGGGCTGTCCTGTGCTTGGGTTTCGATTTGAGGGGCTCAGAGGCAGCCTGGGGACGGGAGGCATCTGAGTTCTACTTTGTATGCTGTTTTGCAAGTATCTGCTTGGTACTTTGATTTAAAATTAAAACATTTTTCATAAATAAAATAAAATAAAATAAAATAAAAGCTTCTTTACAGGAAAAGAAACAATCAAAATGAAAAGGCAACGTACAAAATGGGAGAAAATATTTGCAAACTATGTATGAGATAAGGGATTAATATCTAAAATTTATTTTAAAAAACTCATGCAACTCAATAACAACAAAATTATATATATATATATATGTAAAGTAATCAGAGGAAGTAAATAGACATTTTTCCAAAGAGCCAAATGGACAACAGATACATGAAAATGTGTTCAGCATCACTCCTCATTGTGAAAATGAAAATCAAAACCACAATGAGATCACCTCATGCCTGTTAGAATGGCAATCATCCAGAAGACCAGAGATCAGTGTTGGTGAAGATGCAGAGAAAAGGGAACCCCTTGTGCACCATTAGCAGAATTAAAAACTGGTCCATCCACTTTGAAGAACAATATGGAGGTTCTTCAAAAATAAAAAAATAGAACTACTGTAAGATCCAGTGATCCCATCTGTGGGATGGGATCTATCTATTCAAAGGAAATGAAAACAGGTTATCGAGGGGATATATGCCATCACATGGTTATTGTAGCATTATCCACAACAGCCGAGATAAAGAAACAATCGCAACATCCATGGATAAAGAAAATGTGGTATACACACAATGGAATACAATTCATCCATGAGAATAAAGGAAATCCTGCCACTCGTGACAACATGAATGGAACTTCAGGACAGTATGCTGAGATAAGTCAGGCAGAGAAAGACAAATGCTGTATAAGATCCTTTATATGTGGAAACTCAAATGAACTCAGAACAAAAAGAGTGGAATGGACATTAGTTGGGGCTGGGAGATGGGGAAATGGGAGAGATGTTACTTAAGGTTACATACTTGCAACTAGTAGATAAATAAGACCTAGAGATCTAATTAGACAGGATGGGGACTACAGACAACATAATAGAACTATAAATCTTAAACTTGCTAAGAGAGTATATTTTAATTGTTCCCACCACTAGGAGAAATGATAATTCTGCAATGCAATGGCAATCACGTGGCAATATAAATGTATCAAGTAAGTGAAAAACAGAATTCTGTTCCAGCTAAGCTATCAACCCAGAACAATGTTGCATAAAGATATTTCAGGCAAACAAACGCAGGTTCACCACCAATGGACATTATTGAATGGAACTGCTAAAGTGTATGCCTCAAAAATTCCAGAAGCAAAGTCTGAAATGCAAAAAAAAAAAAAAAAAAAAAAAGAATAAGTAAGCAAAGAAATAGTTAAACATTTAGGTAAATGAAAAGAGAGCTATCTACTGCTGGATTTGCAGTTATGTGGATTGGTGGTAAGGGATTCAGGTAAGAGTTTCCTGAGCTGTCCACAGGACTAAATTCTACCCTCAGTACTGTCAATGGATACTCAGAACAGCCCAAGTGTTTTTAGCCATTCCTTGGTGTGTGTGCTTATGTGCATGTTTTCAATGGGTTCATAAATTCCTGACAATTTTTTTCATTTAATTCACTGGTTTCTCTTTGTTCCTCTGCCAGAAACTTGCCATGAGTTCATCTAGTTCTGAGTGGGCAGCGCCTGCTCTGCTTTACACAAATTCTGTCTGCTGGGTGGTACAATCAGTGACAGATATTTCCGGGCCACTGAAAGCCCTATGATCCCAGAATTGCAAATGAAAATTAGTTATTTAATCTTCAGAGATACTGGAAACAAAGACTGAGTTCAAATCCACCTCTTTCTCCTGATGGGTAGTCACTTCATTTTTAACATTAACTGATAACTACCAAAAACCTGAAGGTTTTGAAATGGTTAAACCCTAAAACTTGTCACATGGGATATATAGTCATTGAATTAACTCATTTTTTTCTTCTAGTCCAGATTCTGTAATTTTTTATGTTCAATGATTTATTGATAAGGAGAAAGTACTGAGAAAAAAATTTGACTGTTGGATAGGAAAAGCACATTTCAGAGTCTATGTAGCTCATGTTAAACCAGATCACCTTGTGAATGTGAATTAAGTTTCCCTTTAAATACAGTTACTGCTCAACACAATGGAGATCCATGTTCAGTGAATGGCTTATGATCTTCAAGGCAGACAGGTACAAAACAGATGATTAATCCAAGTAGAATTTTTAGCTTCTAAAAAGATAAGTATGTAAGAAAAGGATATATTCTAACAGTTTTTCTAGTTCTGTAATAAAGTTTTATGTATAAAAGACGATCAGAAACTTCATAAATTCTGCTACTGCAAAGACCTCCTCATAATCATCAGCCAATCAATCAATCAATACACAGGTAAATACATTTTAAAAATAGGTGAAGTTGACCATTCCAAATGACCAGGTTCATTTGAAAGAAGTTGCCTTCTTAATAAACCGAGGCTCCTTCACTGCCTTCATACACAGGGCATTCAGAACACATGCCAAACATTTATTTTTATTAGCCTTTCATTTGTTTAATTTCTTCTGGCATTTGTGGTTTTTACAGCATAGATGATATGACTAATTTATGTTTTCCTAATTGGACAGCTAAACATTCTTGTATATATTAATTTTGCACAGTGCCTAGATGTTTCTAGAGAACTCTAATAAACTAATTAAATAAACCAACACACAATCCAATTTATGATTCATCCATCATTCATCTGCTACTGATTCCAGTATCCCCTCATATCCCTGGCGTGCATGAGTTAGCAGAATATACAAGGAGAAAAAGAATGCTGTAATAGTGCTCTGAATTAGATCTCCTGTGCTGGCTGGTAATTAATACTAGCAGATTATAATTCCATTAGAGAAAGAGCTGTGCCATATTCAATAATGGGCTGAACACCTTTCGTTTTGTGTTCTGAGGCAGACTAGCGTCAGAATTATCAACTTACAATAATGAACTCTGTCTGTTTCATCCGTCCCTACCTGATTAGCGACAGGTGCCTTCAGTGTTCAGAGAGGAGAGGAAGAGGAGATCCTATAACTTCTCATTTTTGTTCTCATTAGAGAAAGAGTTTGAAGAGAGAAGAGCAGGTTTTAGCCTCTCAATGGCCTGGAAGCATAGGCATTTGCTTTCACTAACTCCTTCACTGAAATAACCCCTCTTGGAACAGACAGTCATATATTCCTCTTACTGGAATATTAGTGTATAATTCTAAAATATTTTAAGTCTCCTTTGGAAATGTTTTCGGTAGACTGTATAAACATCAGGCAGTGTACAAAATAAATTCATCAGGAAGTTTAACAATGTCTTGAATGCTTCTTATGGTTAATAAAACCCCAAATATGGCAATTTGCTCAAAGTGCTTGAAGATTCCCCAGTTTAACTTTCTAGGCAACTACGTTCCAAGGAGTTATGCTAAAAACAAAGAACTAGAAATCCTAGTGATTACTATCTAAAATATAATCCCCAAGGATTAAAGAAAATGCAAAATTACCTGCAAAAAATTATTAGAAACACCAATAGGTAAATTTACTCGCTCTCTTTTGGATTAAAGCTTATCTCTGGCTAAACTAAACATATTTAACAGTCTCTTATACAGAACAATCAGGAAAGTCTGTACATTGCCATCTGCTGGTTGGTTTTCTGAGGCTTCATGATCTGACTTTTTGAAGGTCACATTCAAAATATAAGTTTCCACAAATAAACTAAATATTAGAAGGTGAGAAATGATCCATTTCATTTGTGTGTTTTTTAATTTAGATTTCCACAGACCACAACTTGAAAATTGGAGGTAATTAGCCTTGTCACATATACGGTGGTTTTACTGCGTGGCTTGTTAATCTCACCTCATTGATTATGGCTCTTAATTTTCTTTTAAGTTGTTATGTATTTGAGCAGCCAGACCAAGAGGGAACAGAGACCAGGGACAGAGGAAGGAAAGAAAGGAGTGCTGCCTAGCACCTGTAGGGGGTGACACCACTTATGAGACACATGTCTTAGGCATTTCAAATTATTCTTGGCAGGTGTATCATAAACACAACCTCAGCCTATGCCAGGGTGCTTGGCCATTATAATTAAAGTTACATTATAAAGGGCTCCTGCTGTTTCCTTCTGAAAAATGCTGACAGAGACTCTCTCCGACAACTGTGACAGTATTTCCAACACCTCTACATTTGCTATTCTTGTGGCTGCAAACCACAGCATCCACCTTTACATTAGCTACAATGCAAATTAGAGGGGGCAGCAAGACAGAACCAGCATAATTGTGCATGAGACAGGACAGTGTGCCTTTGGGTCAGAGGGCAGCCTCCTCAGAGAGCAACAAGGGGAAGAAAGGCCATTTGATTTTTTAAAACTCAAAAGGGAAAGCACTTTTCTGAGCTAGGCATAAACTCAAACTATAATATCACAAGAAAGGATAAAACAGAAATAAGATTGCTAAAGCTTAGGGATACGAGGCTTCAGTGTGATACCAAAAGAGATAATGTTATTTTGTTTCATTCCATAAAAATTTTAAGAATTTGGTAGAGAGCTATGTATCTAGAATCACTAAATACCTGGAAATAGAAGAACAAATTACATGACTTCTTTAGATGCGCAGTCATAAAACAGCAAACAACAAATACATGCAATAATACTTTGACACTTTATATCTAAACTTAGTACTCATAAGAACTAAAAATAGTGAGAAAATGTAGCAGCTGCTTTATGGATCAAAATACTAGCTTCCCCCATAACTGGAAGACAATATTAGATACTAAAAAAAAGTACAGATTAATTACTTAAGAAACATGAAACTAATGGCAAATATCGTAACTCAGAATAAGACAGGAAAGAACATTGAGAATTTGCTCTTGTAATTCTATCTAACTTCCTCAGTCTTGATATGCCAGCTTGTCCAACTCTTGGTGATGCTGTCTACAGACTTGTTTTAACAATGGACTCAAAATATCTTGCCATAAAGGGTTTAATCTTAAATTGTTAAATGTAAGCTAGTTCCCATCAGATTCAGTTGTTTTAAAATCTTCATCCTTCTATGTACCTACGAAACACCTTTCAGTGGTCATTCCTTTATTCCCACTAAAATGTTTATTGAGTCCCTACTCTGTGCGAGAGACAGATCAAAGTACCGGATACTGAAAAGTGAATAAGTAAAACAGTTTCTCCCCTTATGAAATATAGTCAGGAAGTCAGATAATGAAAAATGAAACAAATTGATGAATAACTAAATAGGAGATACAAAGATAAGCACATGTATGGAGTGACAGAAACATTCAGCAGAGCTAATCTGGGATATTGCCACTTAAAAGAGCATACACATAATCTCATAACAAAAAAGCAATCTAGCCTTGTGGAAAAACACCATAGATACACATATGTACTTGAGTTTAAGGGTGATGGCCTTTGACATTTATCCTCTGTGTATAAACTTCCCTTTTTATAAATTTAAGATGATTTTTGCTGTACTTCATGACCAAAATTCTGTAATGGGAATATTCATTTTCATAACCAGGAAAAAAAGGCTTAGCCTCCTGAAAGTTACCTCCTTTCACCCCACAGAACTTTGACATCGTTTCACCACTATATCTGGGTCCCTGTGTTTGACTTAGAGCCTCTTGGCCACACTGCAGTCTTCAAGAACTGTGTATCCTATGTGTGTAAACTGGCATGACCGGCTTGGAACACTGCTGGCAGAACCTACTGAAGCTAACTGTGCACATGCTGTCTATGAGCCACCATTTCTTCTTCTAGTAAAATACCCAACAGAGAGGAGTGTGTGTATGTTCAACAAAAGACATGTACTAGAATTTTCACAGCAATATAATTTTCTAGTGGCCAAAAACTATAAACCACTCAAATGTCCCTCCACAGCTGAAAGGGTAGATTGCAATGTATTCACAAGATGCAATGCTAGACAGCAATGAGAATGAATAAACTACAAATGACGATATAAATAAGCCTCACCAGACATAATACCAAGCAAAAGAGACCGTGCACAAAAGAGTAAATGTGATATGATCCCATTTACAGAAGCAGAAAGGCAGGAAGCTATAATCCGTGGCAATAAAAGACAGAAATACATCTGAGGTTTGCTGGGAATGGAAGGGAGGAAACTGAGGGTTTGATGGTCGGTTACTTTTCTTTTCCTTTACTGGGTACTGGTGACTTTGACATATTTGTTTTGTGAACTTTGATCCATATCTGCACTTATACATGACATATATGTTTGTTTATTTTACCTCAATTAAACATTTTTATTTTTTAAAAAAGAAATACTAAGAAGCTTTAGAATTCCCAGGTTTCTCGGTCTGCCATGAGAGTTAATACCCACTGAGCCAGTTTCAACTCCACAGTGACCTGCATTCCGAATAAAACCACCCAATACTGGAGTAATCTGGTGTGTTTCTCTTTGTCATTGCCCTTCCTTTACCCTTACCATACTTCATCCATTCACTTTAAAGTCAGACTGTGATAACAACTTGTGACTAAAGATCCATTATTTTAATTGACAAGTCTCCATAGCAGATTGCAATGCGTTACTATTTCTGTGATTTGTTCAGCAGACAGGAGTGCTTTGGGGGCTCTATTAATAGTAGTTTTAGAAATAGCAGGTGGGAGCAACTCTACTTCTAGAGGGGAATAAATAGTAACTTTCGGATAGAACAGCTTTGGGGAATTGGGGGCCAGGGTGCCATACAATGCCATTAAAAGGCCTGCCAATAGAAACTGAATAAACCAGTGCCTTAAAGTGCCTGCAAGGTTACTTAGAATGGAAAATCCTCTCTCATCTCTCACTCTATAAGCTCCTTAATGATTTCCTATATTTCCCCACCGAATTTTCCTCCTCCCAGACTTGACTTTTTTTTTTAACATTTTTTATTGATTTATAATAACTTTACAGTGTTGTGTCAAATTCCAGTGTAGAGCACAATTTTTCAGTTATACATGAACATATATATATTCATTGTCACAGAAAATCAGACTTGACTTTAATGTGTACTCCTGCCACCTCTCTACAGTCCAGTATAGTATTTAAGACACGAAGACTAGCAGTGTTCCTTTTATCTTAAACGGTCCATACATTGCATTACAATTTCACTTCTACTTACAAGGATTCCTTTAAGTAGGCTTGTTAAATCGTGAATGAAGAAAACTCAGGTTTGGGCCATTTTTCAAGCCATGGGCGTCCAACCCCCACCATTCCTTCTGCCTTCTCCATCAGTTTTCCTGTTTTCTCAATAATTATTAGAAAGGAGTGATTGAACTCCAGTTTCACTTGAGCTGGCATCCCGTGAAGCTCTTCCCTATGAAGCTAAACATCTGCCCAGGTATTTCCATGTCCCATTTTAGCTATGATAGTATGTAGTATAAAATACATGACCCACTAAACTTCTTGTCAGTGAAACAGCAGCCTGACAGCTGGAATAAGCAGGCAATCAGCAGTCTCAGAGTCCCAATGTACCATTAGCTTTTCTGCTCTTCTGTGGGAGAAAGTTTAATCACACTGGGGCAACTTGAAGTTAGACTCAGGCTTAAACCATAATGCATATTCACCACCTCTTAATTTTAGGACCTGTTAAAGGAGTGTTATTGAGGACAGCCTGATACAAGGGAAAACAGGTTCAAGTAAGTACTGATACAACCTGTATCAACAGTTTATCTTTTGGGACTAAGATTTAAGGCCATTGGTGCCAACATGATTTGACAGTTTATTCCAGGAAGATAAAACCTTAAATCAACATATTACTTTACAGTTTGCTTCAAAAATTCTTGCCAACCAATTTATTCAGGCTAATAATTTGCTTCTGTGGGCAAATTGCTCTCCTACTTGGACAATAGCTTGCTCACTTGAGCAAAGAACTCACTTTTCAGAAAACAGTTTTCTTATCAAGACTGTGGACCCTTATCTTGCTGTATCCATGAATCCTAACTATTCATGTCACAAATGTGTCCAATCCCCTCATCTTCCTACCTTCATCCACTTGAAAACAAATTTCCAAAAAATCTTTCTTCTCTTGACTTCCTACTTTCGATGTACTACCAAGACATTTCCTTTCATCCATCCATTTCTGTCTGTCTGCCTGCCTGTCTGTCTGTCTATCATCTATCTATTCACTCATCCATGCAGGCACGTATCCAACCATCTACCTTCCCATCCAGGTGGTATTCATCCTCAGTACAATATGTGGGACAAACTTAGCTCTGCTTAGTCAGTATTTTTATCTGATGGTTTCCTTGGGATTCTACAATCAACAAGCAATATAAAGGAATTTTACTACATTATTATTAAGGCTGGGTTATCAATAACAACAAAAAAATGATGTATTTTTAGCCATAATGAGTTCATGCTTAATGAATTCATTTTTTTCATAAGTTTTCATCTTATTAGTCATAAACATTTTGGATGTTAAAAGCTACTAGATATGTAAGTATCACCCAGCTTTTTAGAGGGCTTAACTAGGAAATTAAAGAAATAAACTATTTGATTTCATAGAAAGCATCTTAAATCAAAGGATTTGTGAAGGTAGGTCTTAATTTGCATGATTAATCAAGGAATAATTACACCCTTATTAAATTTCTTTTTATCATGCAATTACATTACAGAATTTTTAAGAAAATTAAAATTTCAATAAAATAGAAGGCAATCCAACCTCAACTGTAAACTTATTTTTGAAATTGTACTTGGAATTGAAACAAAAAAGCAATTTATTTGTCATATAATACACATTAATGGTTTAATTTAACCTCCAAGAAGTTGTGAAAAAATGAAAGGTATTATAATAAAACACATTCATTCTGTAAGTAAGGAGACTTCAGTTAGATTTTTTCCATGAAATTTCAGGCTCAACTCTGGGAAAGTTTTGTAAATGGTCTCCTGTCTTCATTAATGTCTACACATTACCCAAGGTGGAGGTACTCAACTCCATTCTAATATAATCATCTAGTTGCTCATATATGTGATGGTACTAGAGTACAAAAAAGGTTATGAATGTTTCAAACTATTATGATTGAAAAAGGAAATCTTCAAGATGTTGATTAACTCACTGAACAAGTATTTTGTGGGGGTCTTACTCTTGGTCTAAAATGCCATGACAGTACATTATTCTTGAAACGAGTTATTTTTTAAATTCATCCTGCAGTTCATCATAACAACCTGATGATTTGACCATATAAATACCTGAATGGTGCACCTGACATTATTACCACTTAAGACAAGGAGAAATGTTAAAGATAATTTCTATTTCAGAAAGTCAGATTTATTGAAAAATAAGCCCCCATTAAAATCTTTTGAAATGACTGAATGGAACTTTTAGGCTCTCAAATAATGTTGTTTGTGGTGATGCCATGAAGCCTTCAACCAGATTCTCAAAAATTAAAATAATTTTAATTCAGAGGGAGATTAAGATGGCAGAGTAGAAGCATGTGGGGCTCACTTCTCTCCATACGCACATCAAAATACATCTACATGTGGAATAATTCCCACAGAATACCAACTTAAAGCTGAGATAAGATCTCTTACAAAACTGAAACTGTAAGAGAGACCCCCACATAACTAGGTAGGATGAAAAGGAAGCAAAAAGGAATCAGGATGGGACCAGCACTCCTGGGAAGGAGCTGTGAAACAGTCCCATTGTCAGTGTGCTCACAGTGAGGCATGGCTTCAGCAGAAGTGGGCTTTGTGAGTGCACACTCACCGGGGGTGGGACTGATTATGAGTGCTCCCTCAGTGGAGTGGTTCTAAGAGTGACTCCAGAAGCAGGTGATTTTGTTGGCACCACACCAGGTGGCTAGCAGCATCATAGAATCCCATATTCTCATCCCCAGTGGACAGAACCTGGGCAGGAATACACAGTGGCTCCTTTCTCAGTGGGAGTACTCCAGTCCCACCTACCTTATGCCACAGCTTAGAACCAGTTCTGAGGGCTTCTACTCCAACAACTGGGAACCAGGGCTGTGACAGCCATGGGAGTCCTCCCCAATATCCAGTGCTGATTCTGGTCACTACAACACCAAACACATCCCCTATCAAGGGGATAATAGACAGAACACTCTGAGAAAGACATGGCAGGCATCCATACCAAAAACAGCCCTTGCACCAAAAAGATTGGACTCACAAAGTCTTTGCAGGAATGCTCACACATTAAAACAACCCTTGAAGACCACAGTAGGTAACTCTTTCTCCTAAATTCATAGTCAGAGACTTTAAGTAAAATGAAAAAAACAGAGAAACCACTCCCAATTCAAAGAACAAGAGAAATCCCCTGAAAGAACAAACAATGAAACAGATGTCTCCAATCTACCAGAGTTCAAACAGAAGTTAATGAAAATGATAAAAGAATTAAGCAAGTTTACAGATAGGAATGCAGATCATTGTAACAAGGAACTAGAAACTATACAGAGGAACCAATCAAAATTAGGCAACTCAATTACCAAGATAAAAACCTAGATAAGGCAATAAATAGCAGACTAAATAACGCAGAAGGACAAATAAGTAATCTGGAAGACAGAATAATGAAAATCACTTAATCAGAACAGCAGACAAAAAGACAAATAAAAAAAATAAAAGCAACATATGAGATCTATGGGATAGTATAAAGCATGTCAACCCATGCATAATAGAGGTTGGAGAAGGAGAAGAAGGAGAAAAGAAGACTGAAAATGTATTTGAAGAAGTTCTGGCTAAAATCTCCCCAAACCTAAAGAAGGAAAGAGATATTCAGGTACAGGAAGCACAGAGTCCCCAAACAATATGAATCCAAACAGGCACACATTAAGACATATCATTAAAATGGTAAAAGTTAAAGATAAGGACAAGATTCTAAAGACAGCAAGAGAAAAACAAAGAGTCAGTTACAAGGGAACCCCCTTAAGGCTATCAGCTGATTTCTCTACAGGAATTTTGCATGCCAGATGGGAGTGACATGATAGATTCAAAGTCCTAAAATGGAAAAACCTGCAACCTAGGATACTCTACCCAGCAAGGGTAGCATTTACAATAGAAGGAGAGATAAAGAATTTTCCAGACAAACAAAAACTAAAAACAAACAAACAAACAAACAAACAGCAATATTAAACCCAACCTAAAAGAAACACTGAAAATTCTTCTCCAAATGGAAAAGAAGCAATAATCTATAGAAAAGGGGAAAATGCAACAGGAAAGGAAAATATTTAAAAGGATTGAAGATAATTTAAATAAGCCAGTACACAGATTAAAAACAATAAAATTTTTTTTTGTAAAAATGATTATAACTACAATTAACAGCAAAAGGATACTCATGAGATGTAACTTGGGACATCAAAATCACAAAATGTGGAGAAGGGGAGTAAAAAATGCAGATCTTTTAGAATGTGTTGGTACTTACATGACTATCTAGGCACGTAGACCTAGTATGGGTTAATATACTTGAAAACCAGGGTAGCTACAAATCAAAATCATATAACAGGTTCACAAAAAGCAAAAAGGAAAGACCTCAAGCATAATACAATAGAAAACTGTCAAAACACAAAATGGTAAACAGAAGCAAAAACAAAAACAGAATACACATCATTTTCAAGTACACACGAACGTTCTCTAGGATAGACCACATACTAGGACCCAAAACAAGCCTCAACAAATTTAAGAAAATACAAATTATTTCAAGCATCTTTTCTAACCACAGGGTATGAAACAAGAAATCAACCACAGAAAGTAAAACAAGAAAAAAAATTACATGGAGACTGAAAAACATACTACTAAAACCAGTGGGTCAACGACAAAATCAACAAGTTATTCAGAACATACCTTGAGACAAATGACAATGAAAACACAGTCTGACAAAATCTATGAGATGCAGCAAAATAGTTCTAAGAGGGAAGTTCATCATAATACAGGTCCTCCTCAGGAAATAAGAAAAATCTCAAAAGCAATCTGAACTACCACCTAAAAGAATTAGAAAAAGAACAAACAAAACTCAAAGTCAGCAGAAGGAAGGAAATAATAAAATCAGAGAGGAAACAAATAAAATAGAGATATAAAAAAAGAAAAAAATCAATAAAACTACAATGAGGTATTATCTCACACCAGTTAGAATGGCCATCATTAAAAAGTCTACAAATAACAAATGCTGGAGAGGGTGTGGAGAAATAGGAGCCCTCTTTCACTGTTGGTGGGAATGTAAATTGATGCAGCCACTATGGAGGACAGTATAGAGGTTCCTTAGGAAACTAAAAGTAGACTTATTATATGATCCAGCAATCCAATTTTGGGCATATTTCTAGAGACAACCATAATTTGAAAAGATACATGCACCCCAATGCTCATAGCTGTACTATTTACAATAGCCAAGACATGGAAACAACTTACATGTCCACTGACAGATGAATGGATAAAGATGTCATATATACATACTCAGCCATAAAAAGCAATGACATTGTGCCATTTATATCAACATGGATGGATTTAAGAGATTATTATATTAGGTGGAGTGAGTCAGACAGAGAGGGACAAATATCGTACGATGTCACTTAAATGTGGAATCTAAAAAAAAAGTACAAATTTTATTTATGGACCAGAAATAGATTCACAGACATAGAGGATGGACTGTGGTTATGGGGGAAAGCTACAGAAAGGAATAGATTAGGAGTTTCGGATTGGCAGATGCACACTACTGTATATAGAGTAGATGAACAACGGGACCATATTGTTTAATAAGGGAAACTATATTCAATTTCTTATAATAAGCTATTATGGAAAAGAATATGAAAATATATGTGTATATATATGTGTGTGTGTGTGTGTATAACTGAATTGCTTTTCTGTACACCTGAAACTAACATTGCAAATCAACTACACTTCAATAAAAAATTAGATTTAAATTTAATTTTAAATAGACAGATGTGACTAGTGATTACCACATTGGACTTCAGAGAAAGAAATTTAACTATCTATCTATCTATCTATCTATCTATCTATCTATCTATCCATTTATCTATCTATCTATCATTTTTCTAAAAAATACCTCAAAGGCAGTGCTTCTTCCGACAGCATGGTATTGGGCATCAGGGCTTCTACCTTAAGGATGCTAAGACTGATCAGTGAGTTAAGGTGCTAATTTGATCTTTCCACTTCCACTTTTCAACTATTATTGCTGAGTTTTTAATCATTGTTGTCAAGATCCATTATTCCATGAGGAGTGAAAAAGATGGTAATTTTCTAATCTCATTCTGTCTGAATATATTACTTATAATTTTTCTATGAAAAAGAACATTCCTTAATTAACTCTTTTAATGAAATAGAGTTTATATGATAGGCCAAATAAATCATTAGCTATCCTTTTATTTATCATTTTTATTTTTATTTTTATGCAATTATGAGCTCATGGTTTATTATATATTTGTCATATTTTAGTCCACTACCCTAACTAGTCTTTTTGATGTTCACATTATCTCATCTTTGATAGGAGGAGTCCCTTCAAGTTGTTTGCTATGTCCTTTTTTTTAAATACACTTCTTGTAGTTAAATACACATGAAATTTACTATTCAAATTGTCTTAAATGTATAATCCAGTGACATTCAGTGCATTCACAATGTTGTGAAATCATCACTACTGTCCATTTCTGGAACATTTTCATCTTTCCAAACAGAAACTTGTACTCATTAAACAATAACCCCCTATTGTCCATTCCCCTAACTCTTAATAACCTCTGCTCTATTCTCTGTATTAGTTTGCTTGTTTTAGGTAACTCATATAAATGAAATCATACAACATTTGTCTTTGTGTATCTGATTTACTTCAGTTAATATAAAATTTTCATGGTTAATTTATGTTTTAGATTGCATCAGATTTTCATTCCTTTATTCAGGCTGAATCATACTCTACTGTATGCATATGTCACAATTTTACAAACTTACTCATCTGTTGATAAACACCTGGGTTGTTTCCACTTTGGGGCAACTGTGAATAATGCTCTTATGAACATTAGTATACAGTATTTGTTTTAATCTCTGCTTTCAATCCTTTTGGGATACACCTAAGAGCAGAATTGCTGGATCATATGGTAATTCTGTTTAACTTTGAGGAGCCACCAAGCTGTTTTCCACAGTAGCAGTAACATTTTACATTCCCATCATCAATATACAAGAATTCCACTTATTCCAAATCCTTTCACAGCACTTATTTTTCTCTTTTTTTTATAAAGCCATTCTAATGGTACCTCACTGTGGTTTTAATTTGCATTTCCCTAATGGCTAATCATGGCGAGACTTATGTGCTTATTGGCTATTGTATGTTTTCTTTAGAGAAATGTCTATTCAAGTCCTTTGTCAATTTACTAATGAGTTGTTTTTTGTTGTTCAACTTGAAAGATTTATACATGGAAAACTATAAAACACTGGTGAAGGAAATTAAAGATAACTTTTAAAAAATGGAAAGATATCCCACGCTCCTGGATTGGAAGAATCAATATTGTTAAAATGGTCACACTGCTGAAGGCAATCTATAAATTTAATGCAATCCCTATCAAGTTACCCAGGACATACTTCACAGAACTAGAACAAATCATAATAAAATTTATATGGAACCACAAAGGACCTAGAATTGCCAAAGCATTACTGAAGAAAAAGAAAGAGACTGGAGGAATAACTCTCCCAGATTTCAGACAATACTATAGAGCTACAGTAATCAAAACAGCATGGTATTGGTACAAAAACAGACATATGGACCAATGGAACAGAATAGAGAGCCCAGAAATGAATCCACAAACTTTTGGTCTACTAATCTTTGACAAAGGAGGCAAGGATATACAATGGAATAAAGACAGTCTCTTCAGCAAATGGTGTTGGGAAGACTGGACAGCAGCATGTAAAGCAATGAAGCTAGAACACTCCCTTACACCATATACAAAAATCAACTCAAAATGGATCAAAGACTTAAACATAAGATACAATAAACCTCCTAGAAGAAAACAAAGGCAAAACATTATCTCACATACATCTCAAAAGTGTTTTCCTAGGGCAGTCTACCCAAACAATAGAAATAAAAGCAAGAATAAACAAATGGGACCTAATTACACTTACAAGCTTCTGCACAGCAAAGGAAACCATAAGCAAAACAAAACAATAACCTACGGAATGGGAGAAAATTTTTGCAAAAGATGAAACGACAAAGGCTTGATCTCCAGAATATATAAGCAGCTCATACAACTTAATAAGAAAAAAATAAAAAACCCAATTCAAAAATGGGCAGAAGACCTAAACAAGCAATTCTCCAAAGGGAGAAATACAAATGATCAATAGGCACATGAAAAATGCTCAATATCACTTACTATCAGAGAAATGCAAATCAAAACTACAATGAGATATCACCTCACACAAGTCCAAATGGCCATATCATTCAAAAGTCCACAAATGACAAATGCTGGAGAGGCTGTGGAGAAAAGGGAACCCTCCTACACTGCTGGTGGGAATGCAGTTTGGTGCAGCCACTGAGAAAAGCAGTATGGCGATTCCTCAAGACTAGGAATTGACTTACCATATGAGCCAGGAATCTAGCTTCTGGGCATATATCCAGAAGGAACCCTACTACAAAAAGACACCTGCACACCAGTGTTCCTAGCAACACTATTTGCAATAACCAAGACATGGAAACAACCTAAATGTCCATCAACAGACACCTGGATAAAGAAGTAGTGGTATATTTATACAATGGAATGCTATTAAGCCATAAAAAATGACAACATAACACTATTTGCAGCAACATGGATGTTCCTGGAGAATGTCATTCTAAGTGAAGTAAACCAGAAAGATACAGAAAAATACCATATGAGATCGCTTATATGTGGAATCTAAAAAAAAAGAAATTAACATAATTACAAAACAGAAACAGACTCATCGACATAGAGTACAAACTTGTTGTTGCCAGAGTAGAGAGGGTGGGAAGGGACAGACTGGGAGCTTGAAATTTGTAGATACTGACAGGCATGTATAGAATAGATAAACAAGATTATACGGTATTGCACAGGGGAATATATACAAGATCTTGTAGTAGCTCACAGTGAAAAAGAATGTGACAATGAATATATGTATATTCATGTATAACTGAAAAAATGTGCTCTACACTGGAAATTGGCACAACACTGTAAACTGACTATAACTTAATAAAAATAAATAAATAAAGTCATTGGAATTAATTTTCCTCTAGGAGGTTAGTTCAGTGATTTTTTAATTCATTTTGGGGGGTGAGTAATTAGGTTTATTTCATTTAGATGAAAGCAAAATCATTTTAAAATTACTTATTTTCTTGTTTAATCATTTCTAAATTTATCATCATCCCATGCAACTTTTCTTTTATTATTTGTGCTGTACAATGTTTTCATAAACTTCTGTGATGCTTTTTATTTATTCGCCCTTGGATGAGGAAACTTTCCAGGTGGGATATTTGTCCATTAACAGGATTAGTTAAATCCCTTGTTCCCTCTCAATATCAATCAAGATTTTTAATCAGGAGGGTTTATTTTTAATGATAAGCTGTGACTAGCAGCTTGGTAAACCATTTTTTTAAGGAAAATAGATCAAAATCTGGAGCCACAAATATTTTTGCAGTAAAATATTATCTGAGAAATGGAAAGCTAAAGAATACACAAGTAATAAAACAGTAAAACTGAACAAAACCCACAACCTACAGTTAACAAACTGCTTAAACACAGCCCCTTTCTACTGGCCTCAATTAGCTCCCTAAGTGATTGATACCTGCATGAGGTAGTGTTCATCAGGTTTTCCCATTGTAATGTTACCACCCCCTTCTCCATGCTATGTAATCTTTGTAAGGAAGTCACTATGCCCAGCCCACATTTAAGTAGTGGATAGTCAAGCTTACCCTCCTTGAGGGCCATGTATGCACATAAATTACTAGGAGATGTTTCTGCATAGGAGATCTGTTACCCCCTCACATATTCATTTACCCAATTATTTATTTATATCCATCCAGACTCATGTGTGTTTATTTTATACTTTGGGTTAAATTTATTTAATTATTTATCTCTCAAATTATTATTATTATTATTATTATTATTATTATTATTATTATTATTATTATTATTATTAAATTATTTGGCTATTGGGAGTGCTTTTAGTTGGCTCCTGTGTCCCTTTGGCATGTACCATCACTGTGGGTTTTTTCTTTTTAGTATTTCCTTATTTTCTGGTACTCCAGGCTCATTTTGTCTATTCACTACTCCAGTCCTAGAATTAACCATTTCACCAAAGGGCCCTAGTTCCTTTTACTGGAAAAAAATATTAGAAACAAAGATCTGGATACTGGTGTTTTTATTGCTACTGAGTCTTCAGATGACAGAGCAAGGAAATATGTATGTATAATCTAACGTGTGTGTGTGTGTGTGTATGAATATTTCCACATGCAAAAATTAGTATCAACATTAAGATAAACATGAGTTTATACTGATGTCTCTAATTCTAATCAATTAGAACATGGACTATTCCAGCCTCTCCCTCTGAGCTATCCGTAAATTTTCACTCCTGAGGTGTCTTTTTGATCCATCATCCACTCTGGGTTCATGAAGGAATCATACCTGGTCTCTTTCCTGATGTTGCTACCTGCCATGTGTTTAAATGAAATAGATGGCTTCCTACTTGATGTAGTCCCTGCTCAGATCCTGAGCCACTGATGCAGTTGCTCTCAACAGAAACTGATTGCTAGTGTTAAGTAGAATCCGTGTGTTATGTTTCCAGCCCTTCCAGTAGTCCATCCTTGTCTCCAGAGCTGAAAGCATGCTCATAAAAGTGTTCTGTTAGGAAGTACTCTACTGATTTCTGTGACACCAATCAAATTTCTCTGGGGAGAAAAGTCTCTTGCTGTCTTATCTTTGGTTCAACATGTGTGAGACACGAGGGATCATGCTGTTATCATAATTAAAGGCTGCATATATAACGTATGTCATTAAGCTCAAAGCAGAATGGATTCAGATAATTTTCTTTGTTTGCAAGTGTCCAGACTCATGTCCCCTCCAGGATGGGCCACACTAAGGGGTCAAGAATACAGGAAGAATCTCTTCTGTAATAACCTAGCTTGAAGTAATCCTAAATTAAAGGCAAATGTGTGCTGTTAAAATATTAGTACATTGACCTTGTAAGTAGGATAACAGGGTTGGACACATTTCGAGATTTGTTCTGGGAAGCTACATTCAAATTTCAATTCAATTCCTATTTAATAAAGGGAAAAATGAATGTAAGAAAACTGTCCTAGATTTCAACTTATAATACTGACCGGATTTCTAGTTCTTGCCTCTTTCTTAGCCAGTTAATCACAGCAGCCACTGGTTTCCTACTTTTTAAATTGCTTTTCTCTTTTTCTCAGGATATTATGGCTTTTACCAATTTCCCTCACACTTCTTTCATAGAGCTCCATCTCTACCTCAGCTGTGTCTCACTTTCTGGTCTTCCTGATAAATAGTGCCTTTCTTCTCTTTCCTCAGAATTAATTCTGCCTTTTAAGTGAGAACAATTCTCATGGCCCCAAGGTCCAAGTGAGTAAGGACTACCCACTCCTGCTGCCTTGCTTAGCGTGGAAAGACTTTGTGATCCCTAATCCTCTGCTTTGTTGCAACACACCATGTGGCTTTTGCTAATGTTGAAAGTAACAATGTGTTTTTAATCTAATTTACTAATGTGGAACAGCTTTCTTCTGAATCACAGTGGTGTAACCATTGACAACCAGGGCTTTGGCTCACGTTGAGTGTGAGTGCGTAGGATCAGGAAATAAAATTTTCCAGTATCTCACTATCCCAATTTAATCTTCATCAATCTTAGTGAATTAATTAGCAAGTAGTAACAGAGGCTATATCAGTAAATGTTGATGAACAATGATGTGGTTTCTTTGAATGTTTATCATTAAAAAGCCACACCACTGTGTTCAACCAGGATTTTATTGTTGTTCTCACATCTGTTATTGGATTATTTTTAAACTTTGTATACACAGAGCAAGTGGTTATTCAAACCATTCTTCACGTCCTCCATGGCAGTCTTGTTCTAACAGCTAACATGACCCCCTTATTCACCCAAAACTCATTTTTTTTCTCTAGATCTATGTTCTTGTGCTTTTTTTCAGAGGAGAGGGGCCTTACATTCTTTCTCAAGTAAATATCCTCTATCTTCATTCTTTCTGTTATGAGTACCCCCCCTTTTTGGGGCATCTACACCATTTCCTTCTTTCTTTTCTGCTTCAAATAAAGCTCAAGTCTTCCTTGGTTTGGAGAGGGGGAAGCATGACCATCATGAATTTTCAGGCTATGATCTTATTTTCCTTGTGTTTGTTGTCAGTTCCTTAAAATCCAGTTTTCTACTCCTTACCACCCATTCTAACATCCTGAAATCTGGCTTCCTTCCCCATCACTGGTCTGACAGTGCACTTACAGAGGTCACCAATGCCTTCATCATCAATTTCATGACATCCTGACTGCTCATTATCTTTGTCTTCAGCTTCTTCTTTTGAAACTCCTCTCTTAATTGGTTTCTGTGACAAAATTATGCAGTGTTCCCTCTACTTCACTGTTTCCCCTGTGTCCAATTTCTTTCTTTTAAATCTCTCCCTAACTATAGCTATTTACAAAATAAGTCCTCATTACCTCTGCTCTCCCTCATCTATACTTTCTCCCACATATAAACTATCCGCTTTCAACAATTTAACTAGGGGGATAATTTAAGTCTATATCTGCAGTCAAGTTCATCTCCTGAGTTCCAGTCCTGGATTACCTACTGGCCATTGTTACTTGGTTGCATCCCTTCACCTCAAACTCAGAACAGCCAAATTAGAATTAATTTTCCTTCTCTAGCCCCTAAATTGGCTCATTTTTATTATTTCTCTATTTCTGTTATTATGCTATCCATCACCTGCTATTTTTGTGTGTCCTCATTTCTTTTTCTGCTTGTGTCACCTAGAGCTCTTCCTTTCCAGTCTCAGGGCTTCTGCTAGTGGCCACAGATTGGTTCCCTATGCCTGGATTACTACCATAATCACCTAAGCAAAAACCCTTATCTCCAACTTCACTCTATATGGAAACACACTTGAAAACTGAGATGATCCTAATTTTCTTAAAATAATGCTTTTACCCCAGAACCAGGTCTTTTCAAAAAGATTGCATGGCTTCTTTATTGCCTGTGCAGGAGAGACATCTATGGAAGACCTTGGATGACAAAATTAAAATATGGGAAGATTTTGAAGATTTTTATTTGGGACGCTATGTAAAATAATGAAGAATAAGAAAGGAATTTAATTTCCTTTAATAATATTGTGTCAGACAGGTGAGTGAGTTGAGCCTGGAGGCAGGAATATCATTTTGGAGTTTTTACAGTCATCTTTGAGTGAAAAGATGGATAAGAAATTAAAGTGAAATTTTAATTTTAAAATTAAAGTGACATAGTGGAAGGGCCAACAAAGAAAAGAACTGGAAGGAGAAATCATCAAGTGTTGGAGATGGGTTGGTTGTGGGGCTTAGGAAGAGGGAAAAAAACTAGAGATAACTTCCAGTTTTAAGGATGGTGATTTGTAGAATTGTGTGAAAATTAAATTTATAGAAGAGAAAGAAAATAGAACCATTTGGGGATAGAGAAAATCTGTGATTTCCATTGGAAAATACAGTGTGTTAATGATTTTATCAAATAAATATGTCAACCAGACAACTTGAGATATATTAGGAATTTTTAAACAAAGGATTCCTCCTCTGAAAAAGTTTCACAGTCTTTCCTGAAAAAAGTCATCATAGATCCATGTAAAGGCAATAGTTCTTTATACCCAGAAGGGTGATCTGCCACTTCAGAGCAAGTAGGGACTACAGTTTTCAATCATATATCCAGTTCAGAGAGAATAATCACATATAAGAATGAATTATCAAAATTATGATAAGCCTAGAAAAGATTCCCTTACACATGACAGTATTTCTATCTTGTTTCTTCTGAGGTGAATCAAGGTGGTGAGGAAAAAAAAATTGTTCATTCAGTCTCATTATTTATGTTCCAAGAAATTTCAGTTGATATAATTTTTATGATGTTCACACTCACCGCTCTTACTACCCACTAATTCATTCATAACCTGTTCACTTTGCCTTTATGTTGAGTACAGAGTGATGATTTCAAGTTTTTTGTGTTGTTAAAGCAATGCTTTTGCTAAAGGTATAAGCAACACACACACACATAAAGACCTCTGTCACTTACATATGCAGAGTTGTCACTCTGGCTTTATGCACCCTTTTCAAAATTACTTGTTTCAGAAGTAAAATGTAAACAATATTATACCTGCCCCACTCAAGCAGACTGGATCCTATCTAGACCTTTAGACAACTTCAGCCAGAGTTCTAGACAAGGAAAATGGTTACAAATCTGATCAAAGTAGCTGATGGAAATTGAGGGTAGATGGGAAGAGAGTGAGAGCCAAGGTCCAAGGTCTTGTGTCAGTATTAACCATTCCACTGTCCAGGATACTCATGAGCAGAAACATATGCTCTACACTTGAGTCCCAGGAGACTGGCCTTCCAGCCTAGGACACACTTTCTAGGATAGGCTGAGACTCATATAGGATAACTCTGAGGCCCAAACACGTTCAATTCTAGGATCCATTACGGGCAGCAGGACCTTGAAGGCTTCCAACTACCATAATAGCTTCATGAAGGCCATCACACATCTCATTGTCCAAAATAGGTTTCTACACTATATGTCATGTTTTGGACACCAACTCACTTGCCTGTCTTCAGTGAAATGCCACAGATAGCCATTTGGAGACTTATGCACATGCCTATATACATAGATGCAGATGTGTGTGTGATTCTATGCCTCAAACATGGTATTTTTTTTTCAAATGTTCCAAGTAGTAGCCTTACTTCTCTGTTGTTCTGTAGTATATACTTTCTGACAACAGAGAGCTAAACCTCTTTGCATCTTATTGTATATAAAGGATAAAAATGAACGAATTAACAGAGCGGGCTCAATGCAAGTCACAGTTCAATCTGCACATTCAACCAAATGTCCAAATGGGAGAAAACATTCTGGAGATGCAATCAGAATCACCTTTCAGCATAAGGCATAATTCTTCCTACTGCCTTGGCCCTGCCTTCAACAAGAATGAATATTAATTTCCCCCAAACCTCCTATAAAAACTTACCTGTTCTTTGTCCTATCTCTCAGGGCCCAATAAATCTAGCAACATCATAGCCCAGAGATGTTAATTGCTTGTGATTATTTCATAGTTTATTCTTTGAAACCTTGTTTCTCAATTTTAACAGTAGATCTCATGTCTTAATTAATGAGATGAATAATATTGATATAGGGTTATTGCAAAAGATGTTTGGGTATAAATGTCGTAAATTCATTTGCAATGTGCTCAAATGCTCCTAATCTATCAGTTTTATTGATGTTGTTGACTTTCTTAACAAACCATCTTTTGGTTTCACTGATTCCTCATTGTTTTTCTGTTTCTATTTCACTGATACCTTCTTTGTTCTTAAATATAGGTGGGCTCCTCCACCTACTTTTAAGTGGGACCTTGCATTTGAAATTTAGTAATTAAATTAATTAAATAAACTGTTCTTCAATCCTGTGTAAGTTTACAGCTCTTACTTGCACCACCAAATCTCTCTCCACTAGGTTGCCATCTGATGTGAAATACAAAGATATGTATGAACTCACTTGTATGGATAAAACTGCATTGAAGCAGATAAGTTCTTCAGCCTCTCAGTGCCCTCCAGTCCACTTTACTTATCTTTTCCTCTAGCGAACTGGGATGCTTTTGAACATGCCTGTGAAAGACAAAAGGCTGTCTTATCTCTTTCCCTAGAGGTTATGCAAAAGAATGTCATTGTGTTCAATCAAGAAAATGGGGTTCTGCACACTTTTTCCTGGGCCTGTCTTTACTGATGAGGTAAAATCTGTAGTTAGTGAAGGAAATATGGAGTAACTATGGTCTTACCTCATCCTTTGGACAGCCAATGGTATCTCACAATATAGCAAGGCCTTTTCTGGGTCACACTGTCCATCATTTCAAATTTAGCTGCATGTCCCTTTCTCTTAAAGTTTAAGGAACAGAAAATGCCAACTTCAAGTTTACTGCTCAGCAGCTTTTTAAAGACAATCATTAATTGCATGCCTATTCTCTGTCAGATACTGCCTAACAACATGTATTATTTCCTCCAATGTTCACAACTTTGGTTGAGGGAGGTTGAGTCATGAGGACCCACTTTTCATTGTCAAGGTACTTTGTAATCTCTGAGTAATTCAAAAGAGAAAGACCAATGTGCCTGGAAATAACTTAGGAGGTTTTATTTTCTTTGAATAGCTCAAGAACCACATGCAAGGCTGTCAACGCAGTCGATTTTAATTGGACTTGCGTATACCACAAAACCCCTTCCTGTAGCAGAGTATTACTCAGATCTTTTTTGCAGTCTCGGCTCTGTGCCATGACAGCATCTTAAGCACCCACAGCACATGACAGGGCTGGAGGGATTACACAGGAGAGACAGGTCACATCACCTGCCCCTGTTCTCTCCACTGGGTCTCCTCCTTGTGACTGCTGGACATCTTCCAACACTGTTCTTTAAGGCGTCTTAGCACTTGTGTTTCTCCCCAAAGCCATTCTCCATTGATGCAAATATCCAGAATCACTAGATTCTACCAAATATGTGAAAGACAGAAAGAAATTTAAGACAGAATGGAGTATGGGTTACCAGCTGAGGCCCTTACTGAATGAAGAAAAACAGAGGAATATACTGTTGCTCAAAACAGAAAGGTAGAAAGTTGGAATGTTGCCCAAACCCAGAAAAGAAGATTCCAGACTGACCACGTTGACACAGGGAGCACAGAACACACCCCCAATTGTGACGCAGGCCCTTAAATCTGCTTCAGCTACTTATGCTGTGACTATAAATGCTTATTGTAATGATCAAAAATTCACACGACCTATTTCTAGTGGAATTTTGAACTAAAGAATGGATGTTTTGTTTCTGGATAAGAACTCTCACTATGAATACAGTCACACTGAGTTTCACACAGTTGCATTCTGAATTTCAGACTGGCCCTACCTAAAATTTTTATTAATGAACCTCTTTCTTTTATTCTAAGTGTAAACACCAGAAACCTTGCCCAACCCTTGATTGTCTTTCTCCTGGAAGCTCCACTGTATACCTGGTGTGACCTAATTGAAAATTCTCATTTGACTTCATAAAAACAAAATCTGACCAGTTTCAATTTTTGCATTTTTCTTTCACTTCCTGTAGTATCTTTGAAAAATAGCTTCTCCTTTGGCTTAGGAAGTAAGTTTTAAAAGGGTGAAGGCAGTTCCATTCACCTTTTATTTATGTTACACAATTTCACTGGGCTGGATGCAAAATGACAGTCTCTGGCTTTATCTATTTCCCCTTCCGAGAACTTGTGAAAGAATCAGTTAAAGCCTAGTGGAATTTCTGTTTGTCTTGGGCCTGTCCATAGTTGATAAGCATTTCAGGATCTGAGTATGGAAAGTAATTTGTATTATATCCAGTGTACCAATCAAGAGAAGGTCATAAATGGCAGGTTTTCTGTGTTGTTGGAATAGTTGGACACATTATTTCCATTCAACTATAGAACAGAAATAATTTTTCAGTTAGAAATCAAGAAAATGTTGCTTACAGTTTGGATTGTTCAAAAAATAGAAGCACAATGTTGGAGAATGAAATTCTACTCATGATATGTAGACAGAGGAACTTGCTGCAAATTGGTCATTTCCCCAAGATATAGAAGAGAGAAATCTGGGGTCCTAATTGAAGTATTTTTTCCTCAAATGTATTATATGATTGATTAAATTAATGTATGTTCAGACATTGTTAAGGGGGTTATAGGATTACATTTCTTACCAAGATTCTCCCTTGACCGGGTAGATGGACAAGACTGGTTTCTCTTTGTCTTTAAAATAAGAGTTTATTGAACACTTAATAAAGGATATAGAGGAAGAACACTGTGAACCTCTCAGAGGCCCAGTGTCACAGGTGCTTTTGTACATCTGGCACCTGTCACAGTGCCTAACACAAAGTTGTGATTTTTTTTTCTTTTAAATTGCTTTGGAATAACTAAGAAGAAAAGAACGCTTCTTCTCTCAACTAGTCTGTACTCTTACTGAATATATTGAACATGAACCAAAGAGTTTGAGGACAGTTGTAAGGGAGGAAGTATACTCTAACTGAAGGAAATGGTCAGCTTCAAAGCGCAGAGGAAGGAGTTTAGCAAATCAAGCATCCTTTTGTGGATCAAGATATTTCCTATTATTCCTATATCTAAAACTGAAACTCTAGAAATATATCTCTATTTAAGTGGTGTGGGAACAGAACTAGATTAGAAGGTCAAGACTAAAACCAAGGTTTAAAGAACTTTTAAGAAACCAAGCACATTATTGTTTTCTGGTAAATTAACATATTTGAATTGCCAACTGTGGATATAATGAAAGGAGGAGGTAACATTTATCATTAACCTGGAAAGAAATCCAAGAGTCTGTGGCTCATTATCTCTTAAGAGCTTTTTGTTTGTTTGTTTTTGCAAAGAGTATGTTCACCAAATATCCAGGCTGTCAAATTCTAGTGGGATTAATTCTTGAGAAATTTCAGTAGATGAAGGGGGCAAGAGGACTAGATATTTAAAACCTTGTTATCCCAAGGATTTCCAGAGACAGAATTCCAAAATTGTAGCATTTAACAATACACAAAAAGCAATACAAATAACGCCCAGAAATGATCTAAGATAACCTTGTGAGAAATCCCTTATAATGACTTAAAAGTGCCCTGACTTTCAAAGAAAATCATGTTTATTGATATATTATTTATTTATTTAGATTAGTTAATTCATACAAATAACACAGAATTTTTAAAGGTTCGATCTCCCTCAGCACCTAACACCTTAGTATACCATTTCCTTCCCCAGTTTTTGTGTAATCTTCTGGAAGTATTTTATGCATCCCTAAGCACATTTATGTATGTATACACATATACACAAATATATATATAAACACCAAATACATATTTACACATATACACACATACTTTCCAGTTTTATTGAGAAATAATCGACACACATCATTCACTGTACAAGTTTAAGGTGTACTGCATGATGGTCTGATTTACATATCTTGTGAAATGATTACCACAGTAACTTTAGCTAGCATCCATGTTCTTATGTAGATACAATCAAAAGAAAAAGAAGAAGAAAAGAATAAAGGGAAACTTATTTGATGAAAACTCTTAGGATTTACTCTTTTAACAACTTTCCTATATATCATACAGTATTGCTAACTACAGTCCATCACGGTGTACATTACATCCCTAGTACTTTTAACTAGAAGTTTGTACCTTTTGGCCACCTTTCCCCAGTTCCCCCTTTCTCCGCCCTCTGCCGCAGATAGTCACAAGTCTGATTTCTTTTTCTGTAAGATTTGTTCTGGGGATTTTTTTGGTTTGTTTAGATTCTACGTATATTTAAGATTATACAGTATTCATCTTTCTCTGATTTATTTCACCTAGCATAATGCCTTCAGGGTCCATCCATGTTGTTGCAAATAGTAGGGTTTCCCTGTATTTTATGGCCAAACAATATTCCATTGTATATAAATACACACACCACAACTTCCTCATTCATTCATCCATCTATGGACACGGGTTGTTTCCATGTCTTAGCTATTGTAAATAATGCTGCTATGGACATGGCTGGGGGCCAGATACCTTTTTGAGTTAGTACATACATATATTTTTAACATTTCAAAATTTCTTTAGAAGATGAAAACAGTGCAAACATACAGAAATTGCATAATATAGTAGGTAGTCTGCACTTAACATCCGTATTTTTAAAAGCTTAACATATTTCTGATGTTTGTTTCAAATTTTTTTTTTTTAAGAAATAAGATGTTGCAGACACAGTTGAATCTACCAACAAGCCTGTTTCCTTTCCTTCCCTGGGGTTAACATTATCCTGAAATCAGTGTGTATGCATACTAGCCAAGCTTTCATATTTTTAAAAGTTTTTAATATTAGTAACAGAAGTAGAATATTGCCATCATTACACACACACACACACACACACTTTGTATTCACTGAGAGGACAGGTGGTTGTCTGCAAGGAAACCAAGCTCATAGGTTGGAAAACAGGTGCCTGTTTGTGTCCTATGATAATACAGTTGGTATAACTATTGCCTTTGATGGCTTGGAGCCCAAGTCAAATTCTTCTCAAGTCTGTTGCTGTACAGGCACCAGATTACTATGATTCACTGGATGTTCTCCACTGACTTTAGCAAAGTATTATCAAAAAGAGATCAGTTTAGGCAAGAACAGACTTTTCTCAAAGGTCAACTAAGAATTCTTTGTCAAGTGGAGGTAAGGCTGGTGCAAATCTAAAATTAAGGGGTGCCTTCCCACACAAGCTTATTGTTTTAGATTATCTTAAGTTAGCAACCATTATATTGATGGAGAGGATTGGTAAAAAGCAAGTCTTCCAAAGAAGCTGGGGGCTATGAGAGCTTTCCGCCTCAGTGGAGAGGTGTATTATATCACTAAGATCGTTTATAACTGCCAGAGTACAGAGAAAATAAACATCAGTCCATGGTTTGGTGTATCATCGCTTTCAAATTTTCCACAGATAATACACCCCCTTATGGCCTCTACCCTAAACAGACATTCCCATCAACTCTTCTTCTTTGGTGTGTTATTAGAACATAGAAGTCAGGATATAAAGGAGGCAAGGTATAAGAACAATGTTCATTCAGTCCCCAGTATCTCCATTAAAAATAAATAAAAATACCTCCCTACCAAAATAAACAAATAAAACAAACAAACAAACAAAAAACTTTTAAAAAATTCGTATTCAGCTAGATAACACTATTATTCAATATTAGAAATATTTTTCAGTTGTTTCTTGGAGGCTAAGCACTGCTATATGCTAAGGATATGATTCTGAAGCAAATGGCTATGGTTACATCTTTCATGTTTACCGTTCAGTAGAGAATATATATAAATCTAGGGTCTATGCTAATGGCTAAGCAGAGACCTAAAGGTGAAGTGTCAGCTACAGGAGAGGGATAGAGGGGGCATAAACTTGCTAACTCCCACCTATCTCAGGAAAACTAACATAGTGAGACACAGAGGGCATCCACATATCTGTTTATATATGCGTACTTAGAGAAACCCTGCGAGGGGTGGGTGCAAGGGGAGGGGCTACCACAGATGCACAAGGTTCTGGAGCAAGAGCTTCCAAAGTTTGAAAATACCCTACCCTTCGTAATGGACAAAATAACAAAGTGAGGAACACTGAAGAACAATGAGATAGTATGTAATTAAATACCCAGAGACCACAACTGTCTTTTTAAACTTGGAAACATAAAAATAATCCAGTTCAACTCCTCATTTTCAAAATCTCAAGACAGTGGCCCAAGACCCCATAGCAAGCTAGGAAGAAGGGTTAGCATTCATTGAGCACTTCCTACGTGTCAGGCACTGGTATTGAGTGTTACGTTTGCAAGGGAGCGGCAGAGTGCGCACCTAGCATGCAGAAGGTCCTGAGTTCAAGCCCTAGTACCTCCATCAAAATAAATAAATGACTAATTACTTTCTTCCAAAAAAAAAAAAGATTTTTTTAAAAAAGAAAAACAAAGTTTAAAAAAAAAGTGTAAGTGGTATTGTCTCATTAATCCCCACAAAAAGACCTAATGATATCCATATCTTACAGATAAGAAGACTGAGGCAGCGAGGTTATTTAACTTCCGTAAGGTCATTTAGATTTTAAGTGGCAGGACCAGGATTCTAACCCAGGTAGTCTTCCTTCAAAGCCCATGCTCTTAATAACCACTCTAGGCAAACCTTTCCTGTTTATGGCAAAACAAAGTCCTGAACTCAGTGCATTTTAATCACTACACCATTTTACCTCCTTTCTTCAAACAGTATTTTAAAGACAGAATATAATGGTATAACTCAGCAAAACTGTCAGTATTACTGACACATAAACCTTTGACCTAGAGCTTTTACTGCTAGAAATTTGTAGCACACATATATTCATTCACATTTGAAATGTTGACATGTTTCTTCAATGATGTCCGTTGTTGTTTGTAATCGGATAACAAGTGTTGTCTGTAATAGCCAAGGATTGGAAGCAAACTACACATCTATCAATAGGGTATATCAGCAAAAGGAAAGCATGAATGCATCTTGAAAACACGCTAAGTGAAAGAAGCCAGACGCAGAAAGCCACATGTTGTATGAATCCATTCACATGAAAGTTTAGCACAGGCAAATCCATAGAAACAGAGAGATCGATCTGCAGCAGGAGAAGGGGAATGATGGCAAGATTGGCAATGAGTAAAGGATTATTTGGGGGTGATGAGAATATTCTGGAGTTATGTATGGTGATAGTGGTACGACTTTGTGAATGTACTAAAAGCCACTGGATTTTACACTTTAAAAGGATGGATTTTATGATATGTGAATTATGTCTGAATTAAAAAAAAAATAGTGGACCTAGGAATTCTCTGAGGACAAAGATTCCAAGAAGCAGAGAGACTCTTTCCCGTCGCTGGCTTTGAAGAAATAAGCTACCATAAATTCTACAACAGCCTACAACTTGAGAGAGGTTAGAAGCAAATTCTTTCCTGGTGAGCTTCCAGGTGAGGATGCAGCCCAGCTGACACCATGATTTCAGCCTTATGAGACCCAGGCCCAGAGACCGGCTAAGCCATGACGATACTCTGACCTACAGTACCTGTGAGATGATACATGGATATCGCTTTAAGCCACTAAGTGTGTAGTAATTGTTATGCAGCAATAAAAAACTAATATAGAGGCTACAAAATGCCTGGCATTTTCTTGGTGCTTTGTGTATGTCAAATGTATTTAATTTGTGCAACAACTCTGTAAGGTAGTTATTCTTATTACCACAGTTTTTCTGATGAAGAAGCTCTTTATGGGCTAAAACAAAACAAAACAACCAAGGTACAGAACTGGATGGCTGGAGTGTTAGCATTCGTGCTGAAGGACAGACAAAAATAGTCTATGGTAATAAAAGTCAAAATAGTGGTTCCTTATGTTCCTTTTGGGGGAAGGGGTATTGACTCAAAGGGGACATGAGAGGTATTTCTGAAATGTTGAAAATGTTCTATATCTTATCTAGGTGATAGTTACACAGTGTGTACATATCTAAATATTTATCACACTGTATACTTAAAAGTTGTGCATTTTACAGTGGCATTGTTTTTCAATTAAATGACAACAAAAAGAACAATGCCCATAAACAGTTTAGGTTGTGGTTACTGGGACAGGAAGTGAGTAGATTCAGAAGCATATGAAAATTTTTGAGACAATTGTGCTATCAAAAAAATCTAAAAACCTAACTTGCAAAATTCCATGACTGTTTCACCTGTGACGTCTCCAAGAATGGTTTACTCTTGAACGCCTTCAGACGTGGCTCTAGGTGGACGAGAAAGACACTCAGAGGGCATGACAGGGACCATAGAATAAAACGGACAAGGGAGTTACTCTGTGAGAGAGTAAAACCAGGTGTAGGCAGATGGGCAGAACAAGGGACTTACTGCTGGGACAAGGAGGCTTTGCAGTTACTGACCACTAGGGTTGGATAACTTCTCTGGGCCCTGAGCAGGATGTTTCATTGCTGTTCTTCTCCCCATCGCGTTCTAGGTCTGTCTGTGTCACAGTACAGGATGGTGGCACACAACAATTTGTCACCATAGATTGATAGGTGATGAGGAAACACAGCCAGACCCAGTGGAGACAACCAAATATCACCCAGAAATTGTGAATCTGGAACTGCTTGCCCCAACTCTCTGGGGCTTTGAATCACCTGTCTTGTGAAGAGAGTGTTCTACTGGTAGCAATAAATATGTCTACAGGTATTTGGGTGGCCAGTGGAAAAGACTGAGGCACGGTGCTGGTTGTTACCGCAAATATGTTGTTTTTCACCCCAAGGTCACAGCTGCCCAGTGAGAGACTACATTTCCCAGGTCCCCTGTAACTACTATTTTAGAACAATAGCCGAAATCCTGTGTGAAACTCCCTGTTCACTTTCTTAAAAGTAAATGATTACCCTCTTTCGTCTCTTTTCCATCTCTTTTTCTGGTATGAGGTCTTGCTCATCACCAAGCTTTGATCATGGAGACGAGGGACATGATAGCTGAACAAATGACAGAAGGAGCCTGATTTCCTTGATGACACATTTGCCCCTCCAAGCTGGACCACATATATGGGCTTCTATGTGGCAAAGCAATGAACTTTTATGTTATTTAAGCCAAAGAATTTTATGTTCTCATTTTTACAGCAGCTTGGTATTTATACATGCATTTCAAGCGCATTCATTTTAACTGTCCTAGAGTATACCCGAATGAATTCATCTGTTTCCTTATTTATGACCAGTTACAGTGCTTTCAGATCTTAGTTCTTGCAACAAATACAGAATTGAACATCTCTCTGCATTTGTCCTTATACATCAGTGAGAGTTTTTCTAAGGCTGCGCTGTCCAATACAGCAGCCACTAGCCACATGTGTTTTACATGTAAATTATTTTAAAATTAACCATTTATTTTCTCAGTCACACTAACCACATTTCAAGTACTCAGCCACACTGGTCACTTTCTGAGCTGTGACTATCACATTGGACAGTAGAAATATAGAATATTTTTATTATCATAAAAAATTATTTTGAACAGGGCGCTTCAAGGACATAAACCTACTAGTGAAACTTCCAGGTTGTAGAAGACACATACCTTTAGTGCTGCTGCTTTAGTTCTTTAGTAACTCACCCATGTAATTAGCAAAATTTATACTCGTTGATAAGAATTTTTATTTGCTAACATCTTCACCTACAATTGATATTCTCCAACTTTTATTTTTGCCATTCTAATGGGTGTGCCTGGTGCAACCAAGCAACTTTTTTTTATTTCTAATTTTTTTCAATCCTTTTTCAGTTTTATTAGGTAGAATTATTACACATACACATTATATTGCATGTAAATACATATATACAGTAAACTGCACATTTTTTAGTTTACATATATGTACTAATTATTGTTTCTAAGAACAGATTAGAGCTTTAGCTTTTTAAACTTACATAGTTATCAAGGGAATAAAGCCAACTACAAAAAAAGAATCAACAGAATATGGTAATCCAATCATAAAGGACAGTCAAACGTGCTTACACATATTTAAGAAATCAAAATAATTAGTTCATTAGTTCATTTGTGTCATTATTATTGTTATAATTTTTTTTCAATTCCTCATATAAATGATGTCATATGGCATTTTTCTTTCTCTTTCTGGCCCACTTCACTTAGAATGACAATCTTCAGGTTCATCCATGTTGCTGCAAATGGCATTGTTTTATTCTTTTTTATGACTGAGTAATGTTCCATTGTATATATGTACCACTTCTTTTTTTTCCAGTCATCTGTTGATGGACATTTGGGTTGTTTCCATGTCTTGGCTATTGTAAATAGTGCTGCTATGAACATTGGGGTGCAGGTGCCTTTTTGAATTTTATTTTTCTCTGGATATATGCCCAGGAGTGGGATTGCTGGATCACATGGTAGGTCTATTTTCAGTTTTTTAAGGAAACTCCATGCTGTCCTCCACAGTGGCTGCACCAATCTACCCTCCCACCAACAGTGCAGGAGGGTTCCCTTTTCTCCACAGCCTCTCCAGCATTTATCATTTGTAGCCTTTTAAATGATGGCCATCCTGGCTGATGTGAAGTGATAGCTCATTGGAGTTTTGATCTGCATTTCTCTTACAATTAGTGATGCTGAGTCTATTTTTAAATTTTTAATAAATTTCCATAGTATTAACTCTATGAATTTTATTCCATTAGATGTTGTAGTTTTTTTTCTTAAATATTTTCAAGAGTCCTTTCTATATTCTGGATACTAATTCTTTGTTGGTTATATGATTTGCAAATATCTTCTCTCCACCTGTGGCTTATATTCAAACTTTGTTATTGATATTTGGTTTTGAACAAAAGAAAATGATAATTTTAATATAACCACATATCTCATTTTTTTTCCACTAAGATGTGTTATCTCTTAAGTGTTTGTTCTTAATTAAACAATCCTATTTTATATCAAGATAATAAAGATATTTTCCTATAAAAGTTAAAGTATTGCTTTTAACATTGAGATCTTTAATCTGCCTAAAACTTCCTGTATCATGTTTTAATTTCATTTTCTACCACATGGATAGTTAATTGTCCAAATATCATGTACGGATTAATTCATCTTTCACACTTTGATATGTAATGCCAAGTCTGTCATATGCCAAATCCCCTTTTCTTCATGGCTCACATCCTGAGCTATCCATACCAAGCCACTGGTCTATTTGTTTATTCTGTGAATAACATATTTCATTTCTTAAAGCATATTTGTAAGTTTTGCCATCTGCAAGGTTACTCCCTCCTTTGTACAGTTTTCCTTCAAAATTATTTTGGCTGCTTTTGACACTTTATTCTTCCACATATATCTTAGGATCAGTTTATCAAATTCAGAGAAATACTGTTGAGAGATTATGATAAGCCAAATAATGTCCCTCCCCCAAAGATAACCATGTCCTAATCCTTGGACTGTGTGGGTGTTCCCTTGTTTGGGAAAAGAATCTTTGCAGATGTGATTAAGAATCTCTAAGATTTTTCTAAATTACTTGGATGAACCCTAATTGTAATCATGTATCCTGAAAAGAGGTAGAAGGAAGTTTGACACATATACACACACAATGTGGTATAAAGACAGAGACAAAAATCAGAGTGATGCACCCATAAGCCAAGGAATGATGTCAGGTGAGAAACAGTCTCTCCCAGAGCCTCCAAAGGAAACACAGCCTTGCCAACACTTTGATGTCAGCCCAGTAACTCTTATTTTGGACATCCAGACTTCACAAATAAATTTCTGCAATTTTAAGCTGCCAATATTTCAATCTTTTTTTTTTTTTTTTACAGTTGCCACAGGAAACTACACCTAGAAATGGTCCAGCTCTAAAAAATACTCAAAAATGTGGAAATGGCTTTAGGATTGAATTATGGATGAAGGCTGATGGAATAATGGAAAAAGCCTCCATTTCCTTAAATAGACTGTAGGCAGAAAGATGTGTGTTAAAGGGTTCATTGGTGAAGGCTCAGAAGGAAATGAGAAACATAGCAGATAATATCAGTATCATTCTAGAGAAAACACCTTAAATAGAATGTCTGTAGAAATATGAATGTTAAAGACATTGCTCATGAGGGTTCAGAAGTAAATAAGAGTATTAGTGGAAAATAGAAGAAAGACAAGCTTTTTTATAAAGTGGGAAAAAAACTTGGCCAAACTGTGTTCAACCACTGGGTGGAAAGTAAAACTTGTAGGTAATGAACTTAGTTATTTATATCTGAGAAGGTTTTCAAGCAAAGTGTTGAGAGTGCAGCCTGATTTATTCTTGATGCTTATAGTAAAATGTGAAAGGAAAGAGATAAGTTGAAAGAACTTTTAAGCAAAATGGAATGAGGACTTGATGATTTTGGAAATTCTCAACCTATCCAGATTGCAAAAAAAAAAAAAAAAAAAAAGCTAAATTGGAAGCTTCACTAAGGAAAGTGTGCTTTAGAAAGTAGTCCAAAAGTACGGTTGTGTAAACTTTGTCAGTGCTGGAGGCATTAGGCATATGCCTTAGCCATCTCAACAGGAGCCAGAAATGGAGATGAGATTATCAGGAAAGATCTGTGGAGGGCCTTCCTGTCTGGTGATGTGAATGCCTGTGACATACACAATATTGAGAATGTTTGTATTAGACAGTGTTCCCCAGAGAAACATAAACTGTAAGATATGTATATGCATGTGTGTATAAAGAAATATGTATATGTGTGTGTGTGTGTGTGTGTGTATGTATATATTTAAAAGAAAAAATTGGAGAGTTCATGTCCAAAAGCCACCTTCTGGAGAATTCCTCTTTCTTGGAGTTAAGGTCAGCCTTTTGTTCTCGTCAGGCCTTCCACTGATTAGACGAGGCCCACCAAAATTATGAAGAACATAATTTACAGATTTAAATGTTAATCTCAGGCAAAAACACCCTCACGTAAACACACAGAATAATGTCTGACCAACTATCTGGGCACCATGCTCAGTATTACAGGCTGGTAAAGCTACTCAGCTGCAAACAGATGCTACCTGTCAAGGAAGAGGAAGAATGACTCTGAGGAGACAGTCCTGACAGAGGCTGGAACTGGGGTGGAGGCCAGAGCCTACAGCCCAGAGGGTAGATTCTTAAGCCCCAGAGATTTGAAACCTCATGGAATTTTCCTCACTGGACTTCAAAATTTTTGGCAACAGTGGCCCCTTTATTCCTTCCATTTTCTTTCTTTTTTTCTTTTTTCCTTTGTAACGTGAATGTCTTTAATTATTATACAGTCTATTTCATCATTATATTTTCACAACACAGATGGAGATGAATTTTGGACAAATGGATCATATCTAGAGTCTTACCCATACCCAATTCAGTTGATGAGATCTGGGACTGATGATAAAAAGATTTTGGACTAAGTTGATGCTTTAATAGGTTAAGATTTTTGTGCATGTTGGAATAAATGGATGTGTTTTGCATATGGAATGGACATGAATCTTTGTGAGTCAGACTGCAGCTATGGGAGACTGAAAAATGGGCCCCCCAAAGACATCATAGTCTAATCTAGTTATTCCTAGGTATTTGTTGCTATTACAGTATTTGTTGCTATTGTGAATTTGATCTTTTAAGCATTATTATTACATTTTCTATTTATTACTCTTTGCACTCATTGATTCGAGCATATCAGTATTATAGCCAGTGTACTTTAAAAGCCATTTTTTCAAGTAGTTTATATACTTTTCTAGATTTCCTAAAGAATCCCTAGGGTGCAAATGGTAAGATTTTACTTTTTTCTTTAGATTCTTCTTCTTATTCACTTTTTTCCTTAGGATAATACATTAGACTACTAAGACTTTGGCAAATACCCCATGGTAATAGAAAATATTCTGCCTCACCTCTCAAGGCTTATTTTAATGAGAATACTTATGTTTTACCATGAAATATGTATCTGTATGCATTCAATAGATACCTGTTAACAATTAAGAGGTTCTTTTTTATTCTAACTTTTAAACTATGTTTACTAGTAGTTTTTAACATGATTGAGTTGAAATATACCATATTTTTCTGCTTGCAATTGACCGCATTTTTTTCTTTAAGCTATTATTCTGTTTTTTACGTGTATCCTGCTTGGGTTCTTAGGGATCCTTGAACTGTGGCTTGATATCTTCAATCAATTTGGAAAAACTCTCAGCCATCATGTCTTAGGTGTTGCTTCTGCCCATTTTTTTTCTTGGAGATTACACACATTCTAAACTTTCTCTGTGTATTCTCTATATCTTGAATCCATTATTCTATTATTTTTCCATCATGCTTTTCTTTCTGTGCTTCATTCTTCATATATTTTTTAACGTATCATCCAGTTTACCAATTCTAATTTATTACAACCATTTAGTTATATCCATTTAGTTGTTGATTCATTTATTATTTTTTCAGTTCTAGAATATCCACTTTTCATAGTTCCAATTTTCTGCCCCAATTCCCAACTTAATTTTTATCTCTTTAAATTTTTTTTATCTTTTCATTTATTTGCCTGTCTCATTAAGGTTTTCCAAAAATTTTAGGTTGTATTGGTCTTCCCTGTTATATTTTCTCTTTGTCATAATTTATTGTTACATTTATTACTTCCTTTCTTTTTTACTTTCTTTGGGTTTACCATGCAGTTTTATTACTGTCTTGCATTAAATACTAGGGCATTCATATTCCATATTTTTATTTTCTAATAAAAATTTTCTAAATTCACTCTCGAGTATCATCATATATATTTTGACCTATAATACAGTCTGTATTATTTCATTCCAGTGGTTTTGAATTTATTTTTTCTTTCCTTGGGTTAAATGTTTAAAATTTTTAAATATGATGTGTTAGAGACAATTTTATTATTAGTTTATAAATTTTTTTTAAATTATGGTCAAGAATGTGTTCTATATTAATTCTTTTCTATTGTTGAAACTTTATTGACAGCATAGTAGACAATCATTTACCCTAAATATCCCTTTTGCTTGAGGAGAATGTGTATTTTATAGTGTAGGTTCTATATATGTTTGTTGATCATGTTATCAGATACTGGTTCATTAATAATTTTTGATGTTCTTGACCTCAAAATTATTGAGAGAAGTATGCTGAAATTTTACATTTTGATTTAAGTTTGTTTCTCTATTTAATTAGGAAAATTTCATGTAGTTTAAGCCAGTGTTAATAGAGACATAGAAGACGTAGATGATTTATAATGAATCCTTTATCCTTAGAATGTTTTTTTGCTCCTCATTTTGTTTTGCTTTACCTCCTGCTTTGCCTCATTTTAATATCCCTAAACAACAGTGTCATATTCTTTGTGTACCAGCACCCTCTTCCTTCTCTTAGCTCCTTCACCTTTGTACTTTTTAAAATAAAAAAAAAAAAACAGGTATATGCTGGGGGTACATCTAAATTTCTTTGAGTAGGTGAATTTAATTTGTTCATATTTATTGTGATTACTGATACAGTTCAATTCATTTTGTGTTTTCTATCATGTCTCTTTTTTCCCTTATTTGCCATAATGACTAAGTTTTCCATCTGCCTTTGGTTAGCTGCAACTTCAGTATGATATTTATTTTTACTTATCATACTCTTCAGTATGAAGTTTCATGTCACTCTTCAATTCCATAAAACTCTCAGCCATTCTGCCTCTCCCCCACTAGTGCTTCTGTCTCTGGGGACCTACTGTTGGACTCACATTGCAGTTTCTCTATCCTCCATGTCCCAATCATTTTTCATTCTATATAACATTTATATTCTATATAATATCCTCTGAAATATATTCAGTTTACCAATTTTCTCTACAATGGTATCTCATCCACATTTTAAATGTTTCTTTTATTCGGTGGCTCTGTTAACAGTTAGCATTCTACATGTTCTTATTTGCAAATCTTGTTTGTCAAAGTATCCTTGTCTGTCACTGTGATTTTAATTACTTTCTTAACATCCTAACTCTTTTCAAAGTCCTATATTCTCTTTCAGATTGTTCTCTTTTCTTAAGTCCTGGCTTGTTTTCAAGGTGGCTGTATCTGAGGGAATCCTTGGTCCTCTAGGGTATGGAAACATCCCAAAAGAGTGGTTTTACATATGCCTCTGTTTGCTGCCCCAAGACTTTCACTGGTCCTGGACCTGTTATATGTTAATTTCTCAGCTTAAGATTCCTGAACTATTAGGTCACATAAATTCAGATTCCACAACTGTATATGCCATATATTTGGGATATCAACTCGTAAGGCATTTTATACATTTATCCATAAGTAAAGGTATCCTTAGGTAAGGCAAAAAAAAACTTTATTTTCTATTTTAAAGATTTTATAGTCTCTTATTCACAAAGGGGTACCAGTTATAAGGTTATTGAAGGGGTATCATGTCCAGCTCAGTGCCTTGGGTGGGCTTCAGTAAATGTTATCTAACCCCACATTGTCATTAAGACCTCACACCCAGAAGTTTAAAGTGTATTTCTGTGTCCAGTGCTCCCATGGATCATGTCAGCTTTCTCAGTCTGCAAACCTAGTAACTTGATTTCCATTTCTTCTTAGTTTTTAATGCACGGGGGGGGTTTCTTTATTGGGGTAATAATGGTTACTATTTCACCACTTCTGTGTGTTTGGAGTGAGAGTGGAAATCAGTGTTAGCTAAGTATGCCTTATTTTAACTTCTTATTTCTTAACACAGTTATACAATATATTGTGCGTTACTTTTTTCACTTAACAATTAATCTTATGATTATCTTCTATTTATAACCATAAGTTGCTTTTGTCTTTTTAATGGCTGCATAGTATCCTATTCTATTTATCCAGAACAATTCATGGAACTAGACAATGGCTAGTTCCAGGAATGTTTTAGATTAAAAAAGAATGTTCTCACTGCACAAAATGTGGAAGAGATAGAACATGTTGGTGCTTATGTTTCTAGTTCTTTTTCTCTCATATATATTGTCTTTCAATGCAAACTTATTATATGATTTGGTAACCTGAACTATTATTTTAAAATAGTGAACACATTTTACATCTGTAAATATTCTTCAGTAACTACTATGATTATATAGTAGTGCATATAGGTACATGTAGAATTTTGTTTTACCATATCATATTTGGATACTTAAGTTGTTCTAATCACTAACACAAATAATGTCATAATGCACATCCTTACATGTAAATATTTTGTCTCTCTTATTATTGCTGACTTGGAATTAATTACTATAAGTGGAATAATCAGTTCAAAGTTCTAAGTGTTTTATGATTTGATACATATTGTGAAACTGCCTTCTAAAATTGTATTCCAAGTTGTCTAAAATCCCTCCAAAAGAGTATAAATGCCTATTTCCTCATATCCTTTTCAATGTTTTCACATTTTAAAATTTTTGCAAAAACAGTGGGCAAAACGTTGGCATTTCATTGTTTTAATTTACATTTCTTTAGAGAAACTAGGGATCTTTTCATGTGTTTAGTTTTTATTTCTTCTGTGAATTGCCTGTTTATCCTTTTGCCCATTTTTCTATCAGTATATTTTTTTCCTTGTCAGACCGATCATCTGGTTGTTTATAATATGCCATATCTTCTGGAAGGGTACATAGGTGTTTCATTATGATCACTTGCACACCTTAAAATGTCTATTTTTGTCATATATCATTGACAGTTTGCTTGGTATAGAATTCTTAGTTCCCACAGTGAAGCAGGAAAAGGTGACCCACAGGTGGCCTTTCGCTCTTGTCAGCCAAACGTGTACTCCCTGAATTCTCTCACAGCACACTCATTTGCGGTTATAGTTCCAAGAAGTCTTAAATTGCCAGGCTGGTTAATGTAATCTTCGATCCAGTCATCACTCAGACTGGATAACTATGAATAAAACTCTACATATGGGAGCCCCCAAGCAGAGGAATCACCTCTGAGTAGTTTTTTCTCCATGATTATTACCAAGCCCAACTATTGGGCTGGTACTCAAATTTTTGCCTCGGTCTTCATGGCGGCACTTTGCCCATCTTTACCCACATGGTGCTTTGTCTACCTATGTCACGATGCCATCATACACAATTGACTTTGTGGGCCTTCACTATGGAAACCCGGAGTCTCCACACCGATGTGGTAGAATGCAATTTATCCATAGTAGTAAGTGGGACTTCACATCTTACACTCTGTGATGTCAGCTTGCCTCCCCCATGTCAGTGGGCATTCGCAGGGCTCTGCTATGGCTTTTCCTCCTCACTCGCACTACAGCTGTCTCTACTGAGCCACTTTCTCTAGAGGCTGGGAGGTCTTTTTGACATCTTGCTCAATTGAGTCTCATTGGCACAACATCTCACAAAAAAATTCCTAGACATTTTGACATAGGACTGGCACCTTTCTCATCTTCCGCAATTAAATACAGGTTTTAATTCTTCTTCATCTCTGGTCATTTGCTTGGAGATGTGAGAGGATGGAGCAAAAGTCAGTCAACTGTTAACTTTATCATCTCACTAAGAAGTTCAGCCTTTGACCTTTTTTTTTTTTTTTGGTGGTTGATAATATGACCCTTTTAAGTGAATCAATGTGTTCAGATACTGTGATTTTCAAATCTTGCTGATAAAAGGAATTAGCAGCGGTAATTGTAGACAATGGAGATGCCAGCATCTTACTTCCAGAGATTCTAATTCAGTAAATCTGGGATGTGCTAAAAATCTATATTTCTAATAAGTGACCACCTTCCCATGTGATTCTGACATAGGTCCCACCACAGCTGGAGAAACCCCAATATAAGGAACAGATAACAAAACCAGTGGTTTTCCAAAGGTGACCTGTAGATCAGTAAGCACAGTCTACAGATCAGCTTCACCTGCAAACTTGGTAGGAAAGTAAAATTTGGGGCCCCAACCCAAACCTACTGATTGAGAAACACTGAAGGTGACACCCAACAATCTGTTTTTTCACAAGCCCTGGAGGCATTTCTGATGCGCACTTAAGTTTGAAAACTGCTGAACTAGTGGGCGAGTCATAAATCCCATGTTCTAATCTGAGACTTGTCTCTAGGCATTTGAGTGACCAGGGGAATCTTAGCCTCTGGACCTCAACTTCCCATTTACAATATAAGGATGAGCGGTCACATATCTCCAAGGATATTTTAAGGCTTAATTTCAAACTGCTTTATAATATCTTCCATGTTATGCTGTATTTTTTGCATGAAATAAATTGTACTTGAGTCTCGAGCACTATTATTTGTATTCCATAGGGATTCCCCAGCATCAAACAGCAAGTACTTCCATGGAGCTAATCAACTGAGCCCAAAACAATTCAAAATATATGCATATATTTTAGCAATAATGCTGGGTGTAGATTTCATGTAAATCCTCTGAGTAGTCCATTGGCAAATAGTCGTTTTTCTTTTCTTTTCTTTTTTTTTTTTTAATATAAAAAGGCTGGGCTGTCCATGGGCATGTGGTTTTCTTCCTCTCATTTTCTTCATCTGGCTCATTTGATCTTAATTACTAGGGCTGGTTCTTGAATTGCAGCAGCTTGTTTTAAGCAGCATATGGCAGAAGGTGCTAAGCACAGGCAGCAGACAATGTGTTACTAAAAGGAGAAGAAATTTTCCTTTACATAAGAAGCCATATGCAGTCCAAATTTATCCATACTGTATCACTGAAATGTGTATTTTAAAACTTCATCCATGATCTTTCACAGGTGTTGGTTTTATCCTGTGAATATTCAACATAGGACCTGCGAAGATTTTTCAAGGGTCCATTTCCAAATACTCCCAGTAACATTAGGGACCACTAGCCATTGCCTCCCCTTGGAAGGTTTTGCTGAAAACTTAATGCCTCTTTGGGTGTACTCCCCACAGCATCCTCAGTTTTCAAGTGTCAAAAGGTCTTGATGTCAAGGTGCTCTTTCCTTGAAAGCAGCAAGACTGTGGAAGTTGCCACACTCCTGCTTCCCAAAGAGAGGAAAGCAAAGTCTGCTCTTTCTCTCTGTCCAGCCTCCTTTGTCTCTCTCAGTAAGAGACAGGGAGTCTCTGGAGCTTCTCCCTTCTACACCTTAGAGAACACCTGCGAAGCACCAAAGCCACAGAACGTGGCAGAGTGCCAGCCATCAGGATGTGACCTTCTGCAAACTGTCTTCATCAAGACACTTCTCTGAAATCTTGTCTTGAGCGCTGCATCCTTATTTGCCTCACCTGGCTTCATTTGCTGTCACCCTACTTCAGCAGCAGACCTCTGAGAGCACACATTAGACGCTCAGTTTTTACTAAGATTCTTTTTCTTTTACAACAACTGCTCTGTCTCACCATCATCCTTGGAGCTTCAGATTCCCAACTGCAGCGCTTCTGAAATGTAATTGCTTGGCACTGCATTTCTGACATCACAGTCTGTTGCCATGGAAAGTGCCACCAATTCAGCAAGATGACTTCCCTGCCAGAAGGAGAGGATGCACTGAGAGGGAGACAACATTTGTTTAAGCATAAATATCTTTGATATTTAACAAAGAGGCAAGAGACTATATGGAAGACAACTGAGGAAGCAAAAATTCCCATTTATATGATGCTTAGATTTCAGATCTTCTCTTTGGTAAAAGTCAGGCTCTCAGCTTTCTGTAGCTCTTCACATTATACCAGAATTTCAAGGTGATTGTTTTTTAACTTACAGGTTCACTGGGAGTAATACTGGAGTTCAAGAGCATTCAGAGTTCAAAAAGCAGAATGTCCCTTCAAATGCTACATCTGCTTTTTCTTGTTGCCATTGGATGATTATCTTAGTAGAAGGATGAGCAGCAGTCATTCTAAATAGAATTGCTCATCTCAGTAAAGCCTTTCCAAGGAAGCCAGTTTACAGACATTTATGCTAGTTTCTCCCTCCTGCACATCTAATACTCAGACTCCAGTCTCTGATGGGAATAAACTCTCCAACTAACATCTACTGTTGAATTTACAGAGTCTCTGTGAACAGTTTTTGCAAGAACCTTACCAAAACACAAATCTGCTCTGATGCATGGATGTAACTATTACATGGTAACGTTAGAACATTGTGTCTGGAAAATTACAAAAGTTATAGTCTACTTTTCACTGTTACCTAATGGTAACTTGTAATTTCCTACTTAGGATTCTGAACAAAAGAGCAAATTTGAACATGTCTAACTCTCCTAGTCCCTTTTTCAGATTCCTAGTAAAATGCAATTTTTTTAAAAAAAGAAGGCCAAATATATTATTTGCTGGATACTAGATATTCCAGAACCATGCCAAGAATTTTGAGGAATTTTCACAAGTGGAACTATAAGAAAGACTAGGACTATCATCTCCTAAGCCTGCATCATCTCCTGAAGTCACGTCATCACCCCAAGCCCGAGTCATCTGCCACAGCCCGCATCATGTCTCCAAGCCCACATCATCTCCCCAAGCCCATATCGTCTACCCAAGCTCATATCATTTCCCCAAGCCCACATCATCTCCCAAGCTTGCATTGTCTCCCCAAGAGCCCCGTAAACTCCCAAAGTCCACGTTATTTCCCAAGCCCACGACATGTCCACGAGACCACGTCACCACACCAAGCCCGAGTCATCTGCCACAACCCGAATCATCTCTCAAGCCCATGTCTCCCCAAGCCCGCAGTATCTCCCTAAGCCCACATCATTTCCAAAAGCCCACATCACGTTTCCGAGCCTGTATCATCTTCCAAAGGCAACGTCATGTCCCCGAGCCTGTGTCATTTCCACAAGCCCGTGTCATATCTGCGAGCCCACGTCATCTCCCCAAACTCATGTCATTTCCTTGAGCCCACGTCATCTCCCTGAGATCACATCTCACCTAACACACATGATCTCCCCGAACCTGCATCACGTCCCCAAGCCCACATCTTCCAATGCCCACATCATCTCCCCAAGACAGCATCATCTCCCCGGCCCACATCATCATCTCCCCAGGCCGTGTCATCTCCCTGAGCCAGCGTCATGTCCACGAGACCACGTCATCACCCCAAGCCGGAGTCATCTCCCATAGCCCGCATCATCTAGCCAAGCCCACATCTCCCCGAGCCCATATCATTTCCCCAAGCCCAAAACTCCCCAGGCCCCCATCAACACCCAAAGCCCCCGTATTTTCACCGAGCCTGTGTCATGTCCGCAAGACCACGTCATCACCCCAAGCCCGAGTCATCTGCCACAGCCTGCAAATATCTCAAAGCCCACATTTCCCTGAGCCCACATCATCTCCCCAAGCCCGCATCATTTCCACAAGCCCGAATCATCTCCCAAGAGCGGATCATCTCCTAAAGTCGCTTCATCTCCCAAAGCCCGTGTCATCTCCCTCAGCACGTGTCATCTCCCCGAGCCCGCATCATGTCCCCAAGCCAGTGTAATAGGCCGCATCATCTACGCAGGCCCGTTTCGTCTCCCAGAGCCCACATATCTCCCGGATCCTGCATAATTTCCCCGAGCCACAATCTCCCCGAGCCCACATCTCCCCATGCTGGCATCATCTCTCCAAGCCCACATCACTACAAGCCCACATCTTCTCAGGCCCACGTCATCTCCCAAAGCCTTAGGAAGAGGATGGGGGCTCAGAGAAATGATGTGGGCTTGGGGACATGATGTGGGCTTGGGGAGATGTGGGCTTGGAGAGATGATACCGTTTTGGAGAGATGATGCCGGCTGGGGGAGATCACGTTGCCTTGGGAAGATGACGTGGGCTTTGGAGATGATATGGGCTTTTGGAAATAGTGTGGCCTTGGGGAGATGTGGGCTTGGGGAGATGATGCGGGCTTCGGACATGATGTGGGCTTGGGGAGATGTGGGCTTGGCTAGATGATGCGGGCTGTGGGAGATGACTCGGGCTTGGGGTGGTGAAGCGGTCTCGTGGACACGCTGTAGGCTGAGGGAGATGACGTGGGCTTTGGGAGGATGACGGGCTTGCGGACAAAACGTGGGCTTGGGAGATTATGCCTGCTTGGGGAGATGATGTGGGCTTGGGGAGATGTGGCCTTTGAAACATGATGTGGGCTTGGGGAGAGGATGTGGGCTCGGGGAGATGATGCGGGCTCAGGGAGATGATTTGGGATTGCGGACATGATGCTGGCTTGCGGAGATGATGCTGGCTCACGGAGATGACCCGGGCTCAGGGACATGACGCTGGCTCAGGGAGATGACACGGCCTGGGGAGATGATGTGGGCCAGGGAGATGATGCTGTCTTGGGGGAAGATGTGGGCAGGGGACATGATGCGGGTTTAGGGAGATCACGTGGGTTATGGGAGATATGATCTCAGGGAGATGACGTGGGCTCAAGAAAATGATGCGGGCTTGGAGAGATGACACAGGCTCGGGGACATGATGCTGCCTTAGGAAGATGATGCAGGCTGGGAGACATGATGTGGGCTTGGGGACATGATGTGGGCCTGGGGAGATGTGGGCTTGTGGAGATGATGTGGGCTGTTGGAAATGATGTGGGCTTAGGAAGATACTGTGGGCTTTGGGAGATGTGGGCTTGGAGAGATGATGTGGGTTGTGGCAGATGACTTGGGCTTGGGGTGTTGACGTGATCTCACGGACATTCCATGGGCTAGGGGAGATAACGTGGACTTTGGGAGATTACGGGGCTCTTGGGGAGATGATGTGGGCTTGGGAGATGATTTGGGCTTGAGGAGATGATGTGGGCTCGGGGAGATTGTGGATCGGGGAAATTATGCCGGATCAGGGAGCTATGTGGGCTCCGGGAGATGACACAGGCCTGCTTAGATGACGTGGCCTCTGGGTATTATGCTGGCTTGGGGACATGACGCGGGCTCGGGGATCTGACACATGCTCAGGGAGATGACACGTGCTCAGGGAGATGACACAGTCTTTGGGAGATGAGGTGACTTCAGGAGATGATGCGGGCTTGGGGAAATGATGCTGGCTTGGGGAGATGATGTGGGCTTCGGAGATGATATGGGATTTTGGAAATTATGTGGTTTGGGGAGATGTGGGCTTGGGGAGATGACGTGGGCTTGAGGAAATGTGGACTTGGAGCGATGATGCGGGCTGTGGGAGATGACTTGGGCTTGGGGTGATGTGGCGGTCTCCCGGACTTGCCGTGTGCTCAGGAAGATAACGCGGACTTTGGGAGATTCCAGGGCTTTTTGGGAGATAATGCGAGCTTGGAAGATAATGCAGGCTTGGGGAGATGTGGGCTTCGGAAGATGCTGCTGGCTCAGGGAGATGATTTGGGATCACGGATATGATGCTTGCTCATGTAGATCACACGGGCTTGGGGACATGACTCTGCCTCAGGGAGCTGACACGGCCTGGGGAGATCATGTGTGTTCTGGGACATGATGTCACCTTGGGGACATGATGTGGGCTTGGGGAGATGTGGGCTTGTGGATATGATGCAGTCTTCAGACATGATGCGGGCTTGGGGAGATGATGTGGGCTTGGGGAGATGTGGCTGGGGCAATGATGCGGGCTGGGGGAGATGATGTGGATGTGGCTTTTGGAAATCATGTGGGCTTGGGGAGATACTGCAGGCTTGGGAGATGTGGGCTTGGAGAGATGATGCTGTTTTGGAGAGATGATGCCGGCTGGGGGAGATCATGTTGCCTTGGGAAGATGACGTGGGCTTTGGTGATGATATGGGCTTTTGGAAATAATGTGGCCTTGGGGAGATGTGGGCTTGGCTAGATGATGCAGGCTGTGGGAGGTGACTCGGGCTTGGGGTGATGGATCGGTCTCATGGACACGCTGTAGGCTCAGGGAGATGAAGTGGGCTTTGGGAGGATGACAGGGTCTTGGGGACATAACGTGGGCTTGGGAGATTATGCCTGCTTGGGAAGATGATGCGTGCTCAGGGAGATGTTTTGGGATTGCGGACATGAGGCTGGCTCACAGGGATGACACGGGCTCAGGGACATGACGCTGGCTCAGGGAGATGACATGGCCTGGGGTGATGATGTGGGCTTTGGAAAATGTGGGCTGGGGACATGATGCAGGTTGGGGAAGATCATGTGGGTTAAGGGAGATATGATCTCAGGGAGATGATGAGGGCTCAAGGTAATGACACAGGCTTGGAGAGATGACGCAGGCTTGGGGACATGACACTGCCTTAGGAAGACGATGTGGGCTCGGAGACATGATATGGGCTTGGGGACATGATGTGGGCTTGTGGAGATGATGTGGTCTTGGGGAGATGTGGGCTTTTGGAGATGACGTGGCCCACATCATCTCCTCAAGCCCACATCATCTCCCAGGCCTGCATCATCTCTCCAAGCCCACATCGCTCCACGCCCACATCTCCTCAAGCCCACTTCATCTCCCCAAAGCCACATTATTTCCAAAAGCTGACATCATCTCAAGCACACGTCATCTCCCCAGGGCCATGTGATCTCCCCCAGCTTGCATCATCTCTCCAAAATGGCATCATTTCTCCAAGCCTATGTCTCTCCAAGCCCACATAATCTCCCTGAGCCCAGATCTCCCCAGGACGCCATCAACTTCCAAAGCCCCCGTAATCTCACCGAGCCCTCAGCAAGTCCGCAAGACTGCATCATCACCCCAAGCCAGAGTCATCTGCCACAGCCCACATCATGTCTCCAAGCCCACATCTCCCCAAGCCCACATCATCTCCCCAAGCCCACATCATGTACCCAAGCCCATATCATTTCCCCAAGCCCACATCATCTCCCAAGCTTGCGTTGTCTCCCCAAGAGCCCCGTAAATTCCCAAAGTCCACGTTATCAACCTGAGCCCACGACTTGTCCACGAGACCGCGTCACCACCCCAAGCCCGAGTCATCTGCCACAACCCGAATCATCTCTCCAAGCCCATGTCTCCCCAAGCCCGCAGTATCTCCCTAAGCCCACATCATTTCCAAAAGCCCACATCACGTTTCCGAGCCCGTATCATCTTCCAAAGGCAGCGTCATGTCCCCGAGCCTGCGTCATCTCCCCAAACCCACGTCATTTCCGTGAGCCCACATCATCTCCCTGAGATCATATCTCACCTAACACACATGATCTCCCCGAACCCGCATCATGTCCCCAAGCCCACATCTTCCAATGGCCACATCATCTCCCCAAGACAGCATCATCTCCCCAGCCCACATCATCTCCCCAGGCTGTGTCATCTCCCTGAGCCAGTGTCATGTCCATGAGACCGCGTCATCACCCCAAGCCCGAGTTATCTCCCACAGCCCACATCATCTAGCCAAGCCCACATCTCCCCAAGCCCACATCATGTCCCCCAGCCTGCATCATCACCCAAAGCCCACATCTCCCATAGCGCACATTATCTCCCCAAGGCGGTATCATCTCCCAAGCCAGCATGAGAAATACCAGCTTGCCTGAGAGGCCATGGAGCAGAACTCCACTAATACCCCTGGCATAAGGCAGGAAAAGACTGTAAACAGATGCGGGCTATGGATCAATTAGGACCTTCCTCCTGGTCTCTCCAGGCCTGGGAAATGCGCCAGGCACAAGAGGGTATACCTAACAGGAAACCTAAAGTGATGCTTAGTCGATTTTCATTTGTAGTATAGGCTCCTTCTGGAAAATTATAGGAGACACGTATGAGGCATGTGGTTTGGTGAAGACTATTGGTGCCATGTCAAATATGGGAAATAAAAATGTGAGCAGAGAAGGGGAACTAAGGGTTGCAAATCTCTTCTGTTCTTACTCTTCAGGTTTTCTCACAAGTTGTTTGGCTATCTGAACTGTAACAAAACACTACAATAAACCCACAAGTCCCCTCTCCCTTGGTCCACTAGGTCTGGCGTATTCAAACAGGGCTCTTAAATTCTGAGAGAAAACATGTTGGTTGGCAATGCTAACCATGGATAGATTGTCCCCCATGAGGATTAAACAGAGAGATCATAGGTTATGTGAAAAAATATTAAATTCCAAGGCAAGAGATATGCTGAGGAATCAACAAAGATGTCTTTGATGAAATGGTGAATGCAGAGGAGAATTTAGACATTGTCTTTCTCTTGTGAACCTGGAAGACAACTCACTTTCTCGAGAAAATCTAAGAGAGCTTTTCATCTATTGCCAGGCAATGCAGAGGAGTGGTTAAGACTCTGGGCTTCTTCAGCAAGTGCAAACCACAACTCTGCTACTTATGAGCTACTCATGATCATCAGTCAATACTAAACCTATCTTGTTTCCATAGTTTCATTTGTAAAATGGTACAACAGCACTATTTACCAAATAGGGTTGTTGTGCACTTTAAATGTAATAATTCATCTATGCACCACAAAAATATGTGGCGCACGTTAATTATGCAACAAAATTAATTACTAGGGAAGGAGAATAGACAAGCATAAATAAGGAACAATCTAAAACCAGTTAAGACATCAGGAGATAAAAACACAATTGCTATATTTTAAAAAATAGGGAAATAAACAGGAAATAGCAGAGTGAATACTACTGAAAAAGATTGTAAATTAGGTAACAAGTGGTAGGAATTCCTTCCAGAAGTCAGAGGAAAGTGATAAAAACAGCAAATGATGAACATTGAAATAATTATGAAAAAAGGTGATCTAAATATGTCATATAATAACCACTCTGATGAAAAGATATAGCAAATGAAGACAAAACACTTATCAAAGAAATTGTAAAATAAAAAAGTTAACTTCTGATCAAGATTGTGCAGTAATTTTCTGCTATCGGCCCTCTGCCTCCAAACACCAATGACAAATGAAGCATAACAAGAGAAAACCAAAAAGATATAGGTAGAACTGAAAACCTAGAGAAATGTAAAATGAACACCAAATGGAGTAGAAAGTTTAAGCGGTAAGTAAGCTCCAGGTTAGAAGCAGGCAGTGGAAGCTGACAGTTCAGCGAGAAGACAGGCTCATTACAGGAAGTCACAGGCTGAGGGCAATTTACCAGGTGCCCAGTGCATGTGGGGGACTTTTGTGACTGACTGATAGGAGAGAGAGGAGGGAGGAGGAAGAAAAAACTAATGGGTTGGCCCAGTATGTGATGCAAGCCACTAATGGGCAGTACCTGCTCCACTGAAGATGCTGTCTTATCAGAGGGATGGAATGTTCGGCTGGGAGCACAGTGAGGTGTCCTTTCATAGACAGTACCCTGCTAAGAGGGGCACCATCCTCCAGGATGCAGTAAATACTCTAAATCAATGATTGCTCTATGATTCCGTGTCCCCAGTAGGTAGAAAATATGGGTCAGGAAACAAAGGGATGAAAGAAGAATTCAGGCATAACATCACTTCCAGTGACCCACTTGAGAATGTGGGCTTTCTGTCCATACAATTCTGGGCTCCGTAGATATTGAGAACCTGGTTCCCAAAGGGAGGCTTTGCTTCTCATAGGCATGACAGCAAGAATCTGACTGATTCTTTAAACTACAGCAGCTACCTACGCACTTTGGGTTTCTCATGCCAAGACATCATCTGGCAAGAAGAAAACTCAAAGTCTCGGCAGCTGTAGCTGACTGGTATCCTCGGAAGATCCTTGAGAAAATAAAACAAAGGAAAGGATCTAAATATATTAGTTACAACAACAACGTAAACAGATTCAATTAATCTGCTGAAAGACATATTCTCAGGAGAGATTTAAAAGCAAAAAGTTACCTGCTGTCCTAAAGAAATACACCTAAAGGAAAACTTCAGCCTAAAGTTTATATAAATAAATATCGGTAAGGTGGGGCAATCACTCCTGATAGTTCAGTGGTTTAAATCTTCTGAAAATTTATCCAACTGAAAAACACCAAAATGCCAAATAAACTCTGACAGTGATATTTAAATTTGCAGTGTGGCATTCGCAACAATGTAAGAAAAAATATCCCAAGGGTTAAAAACAATAAAAGCCTAGATCATTAAACCAGAGGGATAAAGAAATCCAATAATACTCTGAGAAAATGCCAAAACACAATTTAATAAATTCACATATTAGTGTGCAATGAAACAGGAAGTATGGCATTGGACACATGCAGTGAAAATATCTGAAGTTAAGACCTCTGCATAAAGCTGGAACTTTAAATGAAAGAGTTTTCACCTCCTGCAAAGAAATTTGGCAGAGAAAAATAAGTCTTCATTAGGAAAACAAGAAAATCTGTCTCTGACATGGCTCCAAAAGGAAGAGGGAAGGTTCTTCTGAGAAGCTGCAACCAATGGCTGCTCTCACGTGGGTCTGGTTTCACATTTATACTTCATATAAATCTAAGAAACCTCAAAAAGAGGAATAAAATTAAAGTGGTCCTCAAAATCAATGTAATTTACCATCTTAACAGACAAAATGCATATGATTATCTCAATAAATGCACGAAAAGCATTTGACAAAATTTTCATCCTTTCAAGAAAATATCCTCAGTACCTTTAAATAACAGAGAAATTACTTAAGATGTTAAGAAACATTACCCCCCGACACACACAAAAAAAAGACAGCTAACATCACCCTTAATGGTGAAAGATTGAATGTCTTCCCATAATATGATAACAAGTCAAGGATGTTGTTTTTCATAAGTCTTTTTTTCTGTCTTCAACATTTTTATTGATTTATAATCATTTTACAATGTTGTGTCAAATTCCAGTGTAGAGCACAATTTTTCAGTTATACATGAACATATATATTTTCATTGTCACATTTTTTTCTCTGTGAGCTACCATAAGATCTTGTGTATATTTCCCTGTGCTGTACGGTATAATCTTGTTTATCTATTCTACAATTTTGAAATCCCGTCTATCCCTTTCCACCCTCCGCCCCCTTGGCAACCACAAGTTTGTATTCTATGTCTATGAGTCTATTTCTGTTTTGTATTTATGCTTTGTTCTTTTGTTTTTGATTTTGTTTTGTTTTTGTTTTTGTTTTTGTTTTAGATTCCACATATGAGTGATCTCATATGGTATTTTTCTTTCTCTTTCTGGCTTAGTTCACTTAGAATGACATTCTCCAGGAGCATCCAGGTTGCTGCAAATGGTGTTATGTTGTCAGTTTTTATGGCTGAGTAGTATTCCATTGTATAAATATACCACTGCTTCTTTATCCAGTTATCCGTTGATGGACATTTAGGCTGTTTCCATGTCTTGGCTATTGTAAATAGTGCTGCTATGAACACTGGGGTGCAGGTGTCATCCTGAAATAAGGTTCCTTCTGGATATAAGCCCAGGAGTGGGATTCCTGGGTCATGTGGTAAGTCTATTCCTAGTCTTTTGAGGAATCTCCATACTGTTTTCCACAGTGGCTGCACCAAACTGCATTCCCAACAGCAGTGTAGTAGGGTTCACCTTTCTCCACAGCCTCTCCAGCATTTGTCATTTGTGGATTTTTGAATGATGGCCATTCTGACTGGTGTGAGGTGATACCTCATTGTAGTTTTGATTTGCATTTCTCTGATAATTAGTGATATTGAGCATTTTTTCATGTGCCTATTGATCATTTGTATGTCTTCCTTGGAGAATTGTTTGTTTAGGTCTTTTGCCCATTTTTGGATTGGGCTGTTTGGTTGCTTCTTATTAAGTCATATGAGCTGCTTATATATTCTGGAGATCAAGCCTTTGTCGGTTTCACTTGCAAAATTTTTCTCCCATTCCGTAGGTTGTCTTTTTGTTTTACTTTTTGTTTTCCTTTGCTGTGCAGAAGCTTGTAAGTGTAATTAGGTCCCATTTGTTTATTTTTGCTTTCATTTCTTCTAGGAGAAAACTTTTGAGATGCATGTGAGATAATTTTTTGCCTATAATTTCCTCTAGGAGGTTTATTGTATCTTGTCTTATGTTTAAGTCTTTGATCCATTTTGAGTTGATTTTTGTGTATGGTGTAAGGGAGTCTTCTAGCTTCATTGTTTTACATGCTGCTGTCCAGTTTTCCCAACACCATTTGCTCAAGAGACTGTCTTTATTCCATTGTATGTTCTTGCCTCCTTTGTCAAAGATGAGTTGACCAAAAGTTTGTGGGTTCATTTCTGGGCTCTCTATTCTGTTCCATTGGTCTATATGTCTGTTTTTGTACCAATGCCATGCTGTCTTGATGACTGTAGCTCTGTAGTATTGTCTGAAGTCTGGGAGAGTTATTCCTCCAGTCTCTTTCTTTCTCTTTAGTAATGCTTTGGCAATTCTAGGTCTTTGATGGTTCCATATAAATTTTATTATGATTTGTTCTAGTCTTTTTCATAACTCTTATTCAATATTGTACTGGAAATCCTAGGCAGTAAAATAGAACATGATTTTAAAAAGGCAACTATATTCAAAAGGAAAAAATAAAAACTGTCTTTATTCACACATGATATGACTTTCTATGTAGAAAATCCCAAATAAGCTACAAAACCTTCTAAAACTAATAGATGATTCATGATGTTCTCAGGACAAAAGACAAATATTTAAAAAGCTATTGTAATTCTATACCCTGGTAATAAAAAATTTGGATTTAAAAAGTTTTAAGTACCATTTAAATGCTGTGAAAAAGCAAAATGCTTAACCAAAAATATAACAAAACATGTGTGAAACATCTACACTCAAAACTATAAAACAGCATTAGAGAAATAAAATATCTAAATAAAAAGATCTAGCACATTCACGGAATGGATAACTTAATATTGTTAAGAAATTAAGTCTCCCCAAATTGATCTATAGATTCAATGCAATCTCAAAAAATGGCAGCGGACTTTTTAAAAAATAAATAACAACACAATTTCAAAATGTCTGTAAAAAGGAAAAAGAACTAGAATATTCAAAACAATTTGGAAATATTAGGACAAAGTTGGAAATCTTGGGCTACCTGGTTTCAAGATTTACTATAAAACTACAGTAGTCAAGACATCATGATATTAGCAAAAGAACAGACACAAACAAAGATCAGCAGGACAAGAGAGTCCAGAAGTAGACTCACACAAATATAAACAACTGATTTCTGACAAAAATCCAAAAATAATTAGAGTGAAGAGAGGATAGTCTTTACAACAAGTGATCCTGGAAAAGCTGTATGTTCATATGCAAAAAAAAAAAAAAAAAAATCAACCTTCACCATTATTCATTTAACAAAACTGACCAAATGTAAAACATAAAACTGTAATTATTTCAGCAGAAAAATTCAGAAAAGTATCTTTGTGACCTTGGGTTTGGCAAAGGATTTTTAAATATGACACCTGAATAACCATCTATAAAAGAAAAATGTGATCATTTGGATGTTACTAAAATGTGGAACTTTTCCTCAGTGTTAAGAGACTGAAAAACCAAGCTACAGATGGGGAGAACGTATTTGCAAATCATATTTCTGACAAAGGACTTGTAGCCAGAATACATAAAGAACTGTTAAAACTCAGCAATAAGAAACCAATCTAATTCTAATTCTTAAAAAAAAAAAAAAGCAACCTCTGTTTTAAGCCAAGATGGTGTATGTATGTAGGGGTGTGTGTGTGTGTGTGTATATATATTATGTATATGTGTATATATATGTGTATGTGTGCATGTGTGTGTGTGTATGTGTATATATATATATAGTTCCTGAACAACAAAAACAAAGTGAGCCCTACAATTGCCAAAAACTTTTGAGTTTCCTGGCAGTAATATAGGGAGGAAGAACCCAGGTAGAGCCATCTGACTCTGAATTTGAAGTGACAGAAGAGAAAACCCAAAGATACTGAAGCAGTTAGAGTTCGCTGGACAGAAGTTCCTCCATAAAGGGAAGAACTGCACAGAGCAGGAACTCAGAGATCTGCATAGCGTCTCCCTTGAGTACTCTTCAGAGTACTGATTACTGCATATGTAAAGGGCACTCCTGGAGGCTAGGGGAAAAAAATTATCTTCAAGGATCAGAGGGAATAGTAGCCAGAACTCACAGAAGACCTGGTAGGAACAGTGCCTGTTTCCACCAGCCAGACTGGAAAACCTAATAATTCACAGGGCACTGGGTATAGTACTCAGATGGGTATTGTCTCTGTAGTGGAGAATTAGCCCTGGACTAAATTAGCCGCTATGGTCCCATCTAACACATCTTCAGAACAAGACCGGAAAGGATGAAGCTGTTTCCAAGTAACTTAACTGCATCCCAGATCAATGTACAAAACTGTTTATAGGAATGCAAAAATGTCAGCTTCTAACAAAGCAAAAACATCAATATTTGCATCCAATTAAAGATTATCAAGTATGAAAGAGCCAAGAAAGTATGACCTGCAATGAGGAGAAAAATTAATAAATAGAAACCAAACCAGAATTGATATAGATGTTAGAATTTTCATACAAGAACATTAAAATATAATTATATTTTATATATTCAAAGAAGAGAAAAGGCATAATAAATAACACGAGAAATACAAAAAAAGACATAAAGTCATATATAAGAGATGATAAAGATAATAAAAATTTATAATGAAAAATATGTGAAAAATTTGAAAACTTAGACAAAACAAATTTCTAAATAAAATACGACCCTAAAACTGAATCAAGAAGACATAGAATATTTTTTGTCCAGTGTATCATAGTGGTTCAATGTGCAGACTCCGCATAAGATTACATGAGTTTAATCCTGGCTGGCTCTTGTACTTGAATCTGTAAGACTTTGGACAGGTCACTTAAAATTTCTGTGCCTCATATTTTAATTCTAAAATGTGGATAGTAACTAGTACCTACCTCATAGAGTTATTCTGAAAGGGTAAATGTGTCTATATCAGTTAAATATTTAGAACAGTGCCTGGCACATAGTAAGAACTCTGCAAGGACTACCTCCTTAATGATATTACTATTGAAGGAAATCCACTTCTCGGTACAAAACCTAGAGAACTTTTTATAGAAGACATGTGAATGAATATTCATTGCAGCCTTACTTATATTTGTGATCATTTGGAAACTACCTAAATGTCCATCAACATAGAGATGGATAAATTAATTGTGATAAATTCACATAGTTGAATGAAGCAGCAGATTAAAGTGAAGAAAAAGCAGCTACCACCATATCAAAGTCTCAAAAATATAATGTAGGCTGAAAAAAGGAAGATTCAGAAATATAGATGCAATATGATCCCACAGCATTTAAAATTAAAAGATGCAAAACAATGTATTTTTAAAACTCATATATATAACAGTATAGAGAAATAGGAGAATGGAATAGTGGGAGGTGCACAAGAAGTTTCAAATATGGCTGAAAAATTTACTTTATTATAAATGACTTGTGGCACATGTGGCAAATCAATATGATTTACTAAAACTGAATGGTAGATTTAAGGACACACATTATAAAGATTTTATTCACTCTTCCATGTGTTTTAAGAATTCCATAATAAAAAGAACTTTCTGGCTGGAAGGAACACCTGACCATTAAAATTGAAAGAGGTCAAGAATTACTGACAAAGTTAATGAGAGGAGACAAACATCTAGACATACTTTGATAAAATTTTTGAATTTCAGGGATAAAAATTATTAAAACCATCCAGGCAGGAAAAAAGCTATTTGCCAAGGAAAAATATCTTAAGGGACCACAAACATCTCTGTACTACTAAATGGCAAAAAGTCACAAGGCAAAATCTACAGACTTTTGACGCAAACTGAGTACAAGAATTTCATGCTCAAATCAGTTAGTGATTACATGTGACGGGAACAAGGATATTCTTGGTCACTGAAGGACTCAGAAATTATACCAACCATGAACTCTTCTTGAAATATCTAGTGTAATAAGTTTCAGCTGACCAAGGGATCAATCCAAATAAAAAACCTGCAAGTCATGGTATAAACGAAGTGAAGATAAACAGTGTAACCAGTAAAATGTAGAGTTAAACCCTAATAATCGTGGATAAGACTTAGTACAATGTCAATTTTAAAATTTAACAAACATATTTACATTTCAAAAATTCAATTGCATTATTATCTAAAATTACAGTTTAAATCAACAAAAAGTATAAAAATGGAAGGAGAAAGAGAAGAAAATGTTTGGATTTTCTCACATAGCAGGAAGAAAAGAGAAACATCTATGTGGGGTCAATTTTTTTACTTTTTAGAATTTTTAATGCTCAGTAAATAGAATGACTTAAAATGTAACCAGTACTTCTGGTTTCAATTCCAATATGTAAAGATTTTGGAAGTTATTACCTCCATCCTTACAAGAAAAAGGTCAACAAAGTGAAATTTAATAAAATTTTCCTGGACATATCAGAGACCTAAGTTGGTAGGGCAAATTGATACCTTAAAATCTAGAAAGACAGATGGATCCAGAGTCATAGCTCAAATTTGCTTCATAGGAGCAGAATCCAATGGAGTTACAAACTGGTAGGAATAATTAAATTGTCACTTGAATAAATTACTGAAGGTTGAGTGTGGATTAGATTGATTGTGAGAAACTCTTTGGAGTTGCAGTCTTAGAGAAACCCCCATGCTTCCTGGGCTTTTCCTTCAGGAGCCCCACCAGAGGGTGAGGATCTGAGATAGAACCTATCATGGCTCTGGCAAGGGGGAAGGGAAGAGTAAACTTTATGAAATATGCCCAGAATTTTCTCCAAAAGAAAGATTGAGTCTCTAGGGTGGAAGATTTTACCAGAGCCATGTTCAAGAGTCAGGGAAAGGACATTTCTCTCACCCCAGCTCCCTCTGTCCCTCCTGTCTCACTCAAGAGGAGGCAGACGGAATCTCTATTATGGGCTGAATTTTGCACCCCTCCCCAAAGTTCACAAATTGAAGTCCTAACTCCCAGTATGTCAGCATGTGGCTGGACTTGGAGATAGAGGTTTTTTTTTAAAAAGGTAAGTTAAAATGAGCTCATTAGGATGGGTCCAAATTCTACAAGACTGCTATTTTTATAAGAAAAGGAGATTACAATATAGACAGAGGAAAGACACAGGGAGAAGATAGCTACCTACAAGTCAAGGAGAGAGGCCACACAAGAAACCAATCCCTAACACACCTAAGAACTTTCCAAAATTAATTATAGACATCAAATCAAAAATATCAAAAAAAAAAAAAAGTTTTAATTATGCCTAGACATACTATATTCTAGCTGCAGGATACCAAAGAAAAAAAATAAAATCTTGGGGGAAAAAGTCAGAGAGAAAATACACTTTTCCTAGAGAGGAGCAGATAAGATTTACAGAATATTTCTTATCAGAAATCATGCAAGCTACAATAAAGGAGAATGAAATACTGAAAGTGTTAAAAGAAAAAAAAAGTGAAATTATCTTCAAAGGTGAAGGAAAAAATAATCCTAAAATTTGTACAGAATCACAAAAGATCCTGAATAGCCACAGCAATCTTAAGAAATAATAACAAAGCTGGAGTCATCATTCTCCCTGGTTTCAAACTGCATTACAAAGCTACAGTAATTAAAATGATATGATACTGGCAGAAAAACAGACACAGATTAATGCAACAGAATCGAGAGTCCAGAAATAACCTCCCACGTACACATGGTCAATTAATTTATGAAAAAAGAGTCAAGAAAATGGTAAGATGATGGATGGGTGTTTTCCCCCTAAGATCAGGATGTTTCACCTCACCACTCCTATTCAACACTGGTAGTAGACATATATACATAGTGCAATAAAATATGAAAGAGATACAGATTTGGAAGGAAGAAATAAAACTATCTTTTTATTCACAGATGACATAATTACTTATGTAGCAACCCTAAAGAATCAACCACAACAAAAAATCTCCTGGAATTAATAAGTGATTACAACAAAGTTTCAGGATACGTGATTAATATACAAAATTCAGTGACGTTCCTATATACCTTCAACAAAAAATTGGAATTTGAAGTTAAAAACACAATGTCATTTATAATAGCCCCCTAAAATATTTAGATATGAATCTAACAAAATATGTATAAGATCAGAAGCAGAAGGCTATAAAACTCTGATGAAGAAAAAACTCTAAATAAATACATATTTTTTGTTCTCGAATGAAAGACATAGTATTGTAAGGATGTCTGTTTTTCCCAACTTGATCTATAAATTCAACTTTATCCCCAACAATGTCCTAGCAGGCTAATTCATAGATATTAAAAAAGTGATTCTAAAGTATACTTGTAATATCAAGAACTTAGAATAGCCAACACAATTTTTAGGAAAAAATGAAGTCAGAAGACCCACAAGACTTGATTTCAAAATTATTATAGATGTACATTAATCAAGACATTGGTGTACCAGTGAAAGAAAAGACATAAGGAGTAGATAAATAAGCAACAGAATAAAGAGACAATAAATAGGCTCACACAAACACAGTCAACTGATTTTTGAAAAAAGAGCAAAGGCAACTTGATGCAGAAATAATAGTTTTTTCAACAAAGATACTAGAATAACTGGATGTCCATATGCAAAATAAAGAGAAAGAGGGAGAAAAAAAAAAAAGACAGAGAGAGAGAGACAGAAAAGAATCTAGATGAGGTGCTTATGACTTACACATAATTAACTCAAAATGGATCATAAACCTAAATGTAAAATGTCAGACTATAAAATCTTTGGAAGAAAACATGGCAGAAAATCTACATGACCTTAGATTTGGTGATAAAAATTTTAATATAACACTAATAGCATTTATAAAACAAGTACTTAATGGATAGCAGATATTTGAATCCAGGCTCCTCACTGTTGCAGTAGGAGGTTACAGATGAGCAAAGGGACTAGGCTAGAATGATCTATGTGATGATGCATTAAGTTAGAGACATCAGTATGAACGCAGGTTTAAGTTGACAAAAACACAGATGATTACATGCCGAACTATTTATCAATATGTGTATAAACATAGTTCAGCATATGCACGTACATACACACACAGACACACACACACTTTCTTGCTCTGTCAACTAAGAGAGCCTTAGAAGTAAGACTATCCCCAGTAACAGTGACCACAGCTACCAGGCATTTCTTGGTTTTTAAGTGCCATCCTCCAGTGAAAGGAACCAGGGATCCTTGGGGAAATGGCTGATTCTAGGGCTGAGGAAGGAGATGTACCTGGAACATTTTGTAATATGAAAACATAAGGAAATGCTAAAAAAAAATTGTACCTATGATATGATGAAGGTGACATAGCCAAATGAAAGTACTCCCAGTGGCCAAAGTTGGAACAATTAAGCAACAAATAAATAAGTTTGTATTGGATTATAACCCAAAGTATAAAATAAATATCTATGCATCCATACTGATATAAATAATTAATACATAAGTAAATAAGAGATAATAGACAAATCACCAGGGCAGAAGAATTCAAAATAATAATTACGTAGCTACTTCACATTTAGGAGGTACAACAGAGTTTCGGATTTCTAAAATGTAACCTCTGCATAGTGCCTGCCTTCTTAAGTATAGTATGGAAAGGAGCAAAGAGTTACCTGTGCAGTGGAAAAAGCAGATATGCCCTACCTCAAGCCAGGTGATCAAGGTTAACAGTGAGATCACTCAACAGTGATAAGTCAGATTGACAGTACGTATCCTTCATATGATGTGATGAGAACGGCATTTTACTTCTATGGTCTTCCTCCCCCAAACACATAACGCCAGCCTAATTATGAGAAAAACATCAGACAAATCACAACTGAAGGAAGGATGTTCTACAAAACGCCAGTACTTCTGAAAACTGTCAAGGTCATCAAAAACAAGCCAAGTCAGAGAAACTGTCACAGCCAAGAGAAGCCTAAGGAAATAGAACTAATAAATACAATGTAGAATCTGGGAACAGAAAACGGGCATTAGCAAAAGGAAGGGGAAATATGAATGAAGTACGGGCTTTAGTTTACTTAACAATAGTGGGTCAATATGGATTCATTCATGTGGCAAATGTACCATATGTAAGATGCTAGTTGGTAACAGAGAAAACTTGGTGTGGAATACATGCAACATATTGGGATATGGGAATATATGGGAAGTCTCTGCATTATCTGAAATAATTCTGTAAACCTAAAATTATCCCAAAATTAAATGGGTTTTTTGGAGGGAACCACTGAGTTTTTTTTTTTTTAACAGAAGTACTGGGAATTGAACCCAGGACCTCGTGCATTTTAAGCATGCACTCTACCACTAAGCTATACCACCCCCACCCCCTGGAATGTTTATTTTAAAAAATACAAAAATAAATAACTTGTCTTTCAATAATACAAGTGTGTTTTTTGTGATGTTTTTTAAAAAAGACAGGTAGCACCCAGTCTTGGTGAGGAACACTCATGCTTTGCTGATGGAAATGTAAAATGATACAATCACTTGACACAATGATTCTGTGTTTGCATCTTTTTCCAGGAGTGATTTAAAAAAACACATGACTGTGCAAAGGCTTGTAGAAGAAAATTCATAGCAGCTCCATTCATGATAGCCGAAAGTTGAAAACAGTCAAATGCTCATCAGCAGGAACACAAATACCAAGTTGTGGTATCTTCATACAGCAGGAGGGAACTATTTATATTTAACTATTTATATTCTCAACTTCATGGATGAATCTCAAGACATGCATTGAGCAAACGAAGCCAAACACAAAAAAGGATACACTGCAAGATGCCATTTACATGGAATTCTAAAACTGGCAAAAAGAAGTCTACAGTGAAATAATGCAGAAAAGTTTTGTCTCTGTGTGAGAAGGGTTGGCTGAAAAAGGCTGGAGAGAAAGTTCTTGGGTGATGGAAATGTTCTCTATCTTAATAGGAGTATGGGTTACATGAGTATATACATTTGTCAATGTTCACTGACCTGTACACTTCACTGTATGTAAATTTTACCTTGAGAAGGAAATGTAAACAAAGAAAAAAAGTCAATATACCCATTTTTGTTCAGTCCTTTAAATAATTACCCTCAAACTACATTTTGATTGCCTCATTAATGTCACACTTGCTTCTAAATATGATTTATGATTTACAATAAGTTGTAGAGCAAAAGAATAATTTCAAATTCAATAATTGAAATTTGTTATTATTTACTGTAAATCATAAATATAGTAAAACACCTATAAAATAAGGACTATGACCCCACTTTTAAAATGAGTAAATTCGGGCTCAGTAAGAAAAGTGATTTGTTCGAGATTACTCAGCAAGGGGAGAGCTAAAATTTCTGTTGACCGCTAGTATCTTTGGATCTTGCTCTTAACCAGGTTGGGGTGGGGGAAATAGAAGCCAATGACAATAATGTGATTGAATAGTGACTTCCACTCTGAGTTTTCAGGAATCCAGGGCAAAAGGGTCATGAAAGTGACATGTGTTGCTTAATGATGGATATAAGGGATTATACCAACTCACCAGAAGAAGAAAGCATTTTTCTGACACTAAATTTGAAAAAGAAAGTAGAATTGAACCCAACAGTCCTTGTATAGAAGTTATGGAAGAACATCACACACAATATGTTAAGTAAATAATTTTACAGACCACACACACACCTTCTTAATCTGACCCTTTCTCACCCCAGTGTCCCATCAACAACTGAAAACCTGCTCCAGCTGCCTTGCTCAGCTCACACCCTTACCACTGAGATGGCTTTCCTAGGAGTTCAGTTCCAACACGTTTGATTTCATTTATTCTAGCCTGCATGGATCAGCCTATTAGTAACCATGCTAATTGAACTATTTGTTGTGGGTTCAATCTGATCTGTTACTTAGGAAAATAAACATCTTGGTTTATCCATGACATGTGTTCTCAAGAAGTGCTTCACTTAGCACTCAGCTGTAAATCTGAATAAAATTGAGAAGAGAAATTTCCATAGACAAATGTTTTGGCTAACTGTCTCTTTTGGCATTTCAACTGAAATCTTCTCTTTAAAAAATATAGCTGCCATTTGAACCAAGATTTCTTTAGTTTATTCCATTTCCAATTAGTAGCTCAGCTTTGCATTGGCATTTCTGTTTTAGCAGCTGCAGTGGAATCACTGGGCCAAATGCTGCCTCCATCTTTTGCCTACATGCCACTTTCACTCATGTACACAGACAGAGCACAAGTACCAGGCACCAGATCTGCCCCCAAATATCTACTGCCCTATTCATTAATGCCTCAGTGGGTCCATGACAACCTTGGGAATCTGAAGAACATAGATAACTCTGCTTATGGCTTGAATGGAAGGTCTTACCTACAAGCAAAAGGATTTTTTTTTAAACAATCACACATTTGCAATTAGATGAGGAAAATATTCTTTCTCTACTCCCAGCATTGGGAAATCACATCTCATAACAAAAATAGTCATATTACAAGCAAATCTGAAGACTCCCTTTTAGAACATAATGTTGAATCTATTTAGCAAGCCTCCTTGAACAAGAGAATCAGCACTGCACTGGTCTTGCAGGTGTTAATCAAAAACAGACGTAATTCTTTCTTCTTCTGCAGCAATGCTAAAAATATTTGCAATGACTCCAGCTAGAAAAAGAAATGGAGTCAAAGCTTAAAGAGTAAGGGGCATGGCTTTGACCTAAAGACTTAAGGTATAATTCTGACCCTCAGATGCTCTTCTCTCTCATTTGATGTTCATTTCAGAGGGTCGAGTTAATGACTGCAGAATAGGTCTTCTCTAATCTTGGGGTGAGAGGAGGTGCCCGCACTTTTCTCTCTTAAGATGTGATGGAACATGAATCCCTCCAGTAGGTAACCTCAGCCCTCCTCTGCACTATCCACTATGGTAAGCCAGCAGTCTTCTGTGGCTTAATTAATTAAAATTTAAAAATTAAAAAGTTCAGTTCCTTACTTGTACTATCCACATTTCAGATGCTTTGACGACAGAGAACAGAACATTTCCATCATCACTGGAACTCCTATTAGACAACCCTATTCCACCTAAGAGAAAAGGTTCCTGAAAACCTACAGCAGACAGTTCTGGTGTTCTTGAATTCAAGATCCTCTCATTATTGAAAACCTTGATACATGATAGAGGCCTTTGCAGAGTCTGACTGCAGAGTCACTGATACTCAGTTGGGTTCTTACTTGTCACAGTATCAACATGATCAAACGCATCATTATGTTTCAAAGAAGAAGAATGCTGAAAACTTGAATCTTGATCTCAGGAAGCTTACAACTCAGCACACTTTTCTTCCTCTTGCCTTTTTCTTCAGTCCCTTTGTCCATGTACCTCTATTTATCACTGTCCCTCTTTCTGCAATAAACTTTTCCCTTGCCTGCTCAATCAACGAAAGGCTTCCATGCTCATTGATGCCCCCATAAGTAGATGATTCAACATGAGAAGACTTGTTGCTAGGCTTGAAGATAAAAGTTTTAACACCATAAGCCTGATCTTGAATAACTTCTTTGCATAGTGTTATAAAAATATTTCTATTTTCCTTCTGGGAACTAATGGTATCCACCAAGATACAGTGAAATCTTTGGATATGCTGCAAAGTCTTTCCAGACTGATGAACTGGTAACTGTCCAAGCTGATCAAAATGCTATTGTGATGTTAAGACAGCTGCAAGACTGTAGGCTTCTGGAAAGCCTAATTACAGTGGCTAGGAGATGAGCTTGAAAGGATAAAATGTTGTTCCTAAGGAAGATAAGCAAGTGGAACTTTACAAATGTATATGCCCATCCTCCTTGTCTTCTCTGTTGCCAACAGGCAGCCAAAAAGCCAGCAGGGTTCTTTCAAAGACTGTTTCCATTAGAACTTCAATGGCATTGGCAATGAAAGGTGAGACAGAAGGGCGTGCAAAATGGAACTGAATGCCACCCTGGAACCACATTTATTATGCTGAGACATACTTGTTGCTATGCTAATGGGACAGGATTATATTTCTCTGACTATTTAAAATTTTCCAGCACAAATGAGGCAGTGTAGTGGGGCTGTTACATCATGTAGCATTCTGAAAGGGCTGGTGGCTCCTCTCCATTTACACCTCCTCCTCTTGCACATGGCCCCTTTCCTGGTGAGAAGATGCTTTTGCTTTTTACAAAGTGGTCTCATTTGCTTGGAAAACATTATGAGACTCGAATAGGATTTGTAATAGCCAGATTTCTCAGGACTCCTTAAAGGTAAATATGTTTTGGCCATATTCCAAACACGTTCTTCAAGGACACATCCCTCCACCTCTCACTGCCCCATAGCTGCTGAACTAACACCAGAAAAAAAAAAAAAAAAACTGGACTGTTCAGTTCAAAAGAAGCATCAGAATTGATAGGTTTGGTTTAGGCTTTTATTCCCCTCCAAGTTAAACTGAGTTCCACTGTATGGAAAAGACAACAGCAAAGGAAGATAAAGCTGGAGAAAGTAGACGAGAAAGATGAGGAAGGGCTTGTGTTTGGGAAATTGATCATTTTATTGAAAATGCAGTTTAAATTAAATGATGACTATAAAGTGCCTAAAACAAAGAAAATCTCAAAACTAACACATATATCTTTGTGCCTCTCAAATCCATCCATTTTTCTTAATGACTGCCACTATCCTAACCTAAGCTAGCATCCTCTCACAACCGGATTCTAGAGTCCTCTTCTCAACTGGTTGACTGGTCCAACTGCTCTTATTCTGTGTCAGTTAATTCATTCTCCTCTCTGCAGGCAAAATGATGTCTTAACTTTTGCTTAAGTATCTTCACTATTCTATACTGCTTTGAAGATAAAAATATTCCTCAACACAGTTCACAGGCGCCATAAATTCCAGCCCCTCCCCACCTCTCTGAGAAGATTTAGCTCACACCACTGTCACGGGCTTTCTCAGCCCTGGCCTCTCAGTCTCTCTTCGGCATCATACTCCATCCAGTTTCATGCTTATAATTATATTATTAGGGGCCTACCTGGCACCTGGTGCTTAGCAGTACTTCGGAAATATCTGAAGAAGTAAGAAAGATAAGGAAGGGAGAGTGGGAGGGAGGATTTGCCTAGACATAATACAATACATTCCCTGAAATACATGGGACCCAGACCATGACTCTGTAATATGTTCCCCATAAATAATTGTTGCTTTATCTAAAGCAGTTAGCAAAGATTAATTGTCAGAGGAAAGTGATGAGTATCATAGGAAAATGGGTACAGCAAAGGGCACATCCAAGAGGAGTAGAGGACACCTGTGAAATGTATTCATGGAGGTCTGGGTGCATGCAGATTTCCTTGATTTGGTGGATTTTAGTGAGATAAGTCAGAGTCAGTGTGTTCTAAGACACATGGCCGAAGGCAATTGTAAGGACTTTCCTTTGAGCAAGTAGATCTTGCTGGACTTGTTTACATCAGACATTGGAAGTAAAAGGATGGATTGCATGACCTCCAACAAACCCTTAAATCCCCAAATAAATTATGCAGATGCTACTTGTGAACCTACTGGAGGGCTAGTTGGAGAGTGTTAAAAAAATACCTTCTAAAAAGTAGACAAAATATGATATTGGGTCTACTGTTATTTTCCCAAATAGAGGACAATTTAGTGCACCAAGTAAGGTAATGGGTGTATTAAAGAGTCTACCATTTTGCCTGGTATATTGCTATATGGTAATTAATTTAACCAATGCTCAATCTAGTGCATGTTATGCAGTGGTGTTTTGTTTGGTATTTGCTGAACTGAAATGATAGCAGCTCCCAGAACACTGATGAAAGTTGAGCCTCGACATCCATCTAAAACACAGTGTCCACTTTGCATCACTCATTCTGCATTTTGGCATGCATGATCCAGTATGTAGTTCCTTGGTGGTATGGTGGCTCTGGGCTCCTAAGAAGATAGATGTGACCTTGCTCTGCCTAGATACTGCTCTGAATTTTACATTTCTGCATTGTCAAGTTGTCATTTCTAAATTGTATGAACCCTACAAAAAAATCAATAAAGTCTTCACTTACAATACTAAATCCATTACTAATCTTTCTTATTGCAGTCCATGGCTAAGGCAAAAAAAAAAAAAAAAAAGAGAGAGAGAGAGAACATAGAAACTTTTATTCAAAAAAATTAGTGTCTGTATGTTCCATTAAAATTTTAGCATTCAGATAAACCATAAACTTGGATTTAATGAATAATTTTGTAAGCAAATTTGTCTAAGTTAAGAAGGAGTCATGTATTATCATCTTGAATTTTATTTTGAAATTTTATAAAAACATAAAAAATAGATGTTCACATTTATTTACATCATTCTTAAGTGGTTAATTATGGTATAAACACCATGATTTTATATACTGAAATAGAAAAAAAATCCTTAGAGACATATTTAATCATTTGGATCTAGTAGTGTAGTGTCTATTCATTCATTTTTAGTCTATTAGAGTGTAAATTAGATCTGATTTGCTTGCTCTGATTGGCTTAATTGCCCCAGTTACAGCTGAAGTACAAATAAAATTGTAATAAATCGAACAGATGTTTAACCTACTCTACCAAGATCTTTAATAGTCAATTCCAATTGCAATTTACATTCAGCAATTTAACAAGACCCTTAGGAAAAATATTTGATTATTAAAACAAGCTGTTTGTTTCTGTGTGTGATGGAAACAAGACCACTGGGTCACATGCTTCGGCCTGGTGCAATTTTTTTTTTTTGTACTTAATTTTGCTCTTCTCTTTTTAGGGAAACACACACACACACACACACACACACACACACACTCACATACGCTGAATGCAACGCTATAGAAGTTACGTTGCCAAAAATGGATATCATTCAAAATGATGAGAGAAGGGAAATTTCCTAGAATTATTAAATATTTTATAAACAAATAAATCCTATTATGTTTTCCACAAGCATCTTCATCAAGATCCTTTTTTACAGCCAATGGAAACTCATCTTAATTAAATCATCAAGTAGGAAACAAATAACTAATTCCATTATTCAGATTCTAAATGTCTCTCACTCACAGCCCATGTGGAAATAAAAAATATTCTTACAAAATATGCATGGCATTGCACTGTCTTCTACAATCTTTCCACTTTAATTTAATGTGGCTGTTAAGATACTACATAACTTTTGTGTGATCTGTTCCTAAGAATGCCTGGCAGAAACTGGCACATTACAGCTCTTGTATTTCCTCACGAAGGAATTTAAGATGGATTTTGTGTCTAGCTTCATAAATTTATAATATGAACCTCCAGATTCCCAGTCACTATATACTGAGGCCATGTTTAGGTAATGGGAAAGTTAGCTTACTAAAAAGATAAGCTTGTACTATGGAGGTAGAATCACTGAATTGAAAATCAAATAAACATTAAGAATCAGCTAATCCTAGAGACAAAACTCAAATGCTTACAAGGAATCAGGGAAGTAGCCTAAATAAGTAGGATCAATGATGAATTGGACAGTGCCCATCTCCTTTAAAGGGACTGACTCACTTAGCTCCAGCCAATCATTGCCATGAAGGAACGCAGGCCAGGGATGAGAGAGTCTGGGTTTTCATGAAAAGCCCAGAGTCTAGACTTTTTAAACACTCTCCTGATTAAAAAATGTCTGTACCTACTTTAAAAAATTTAATATTTTGCAGTGTTAAACAGCAATAACAAAAGTCTGTGAACCAAGTACATCCCCAGTTTAAGAACTGCTGTTTACTCACTGATATATCCAATCCTAACACTTTGCAGTTGATGACAGTAAGTCCCCAATAATTCAAGGGAGCATTATATCTTCATGGTAAAACTATAAACTAGAACCCCTATCTTCAGGAAGTTAAAACCACTCACTTCGGGTTTAAATCCCAATTATAGCCCAATGTAGCTACACAATCTTAAACAAATTACTTAATCTCTCCAATCCTCAGTTTCCCAAATAGCAAAATAGAAATAGTAATAGCATGTATATCATAAGCTTGTGGAGGGGATAGTGTGAGGTAATCTGCAAAGAATCCTTGGCAGAATGCCTAGTTCCTCATAAATGTTCAATAAATGAAAATCATGATCATTTTCATCAGCATTATAATTCCAGAGTTTTCAAAACTAAAGGAACTAACCTTATTAATAAATCCCAATCTTACTGATGGGACATTTTATTAAAAATATGTTTTGGACTAGAAATCATAAAACTCATAAAAGAAAATATAGGAAAAATGTTCCTTGACATAGGTCTTGACAATGATTTTTTTTTTTTTTTGGATATTACACCCAAAGCACAAGCAACAATATAAAAAATAAACAAGAGTGACTACATCAAACTAAAAAGCTTCTGCACAGCAAAGGAAACCATCAACTGAATGAAAGGGCTACCTACTGAATGGGAGAAAATGTTTGCAAATCATATTATCTGATAAGGGGCTAATAGCCAAAATATATAAAGATTGAATATAATTCAATAGCAAATTAATAATAATAATCCAATTAAAATTGGGCAAAGGAAGCAAACAGACATTTTTCCAAAGAAGACATATGAATGGTCAAGAGGTAGGAGGAAAGGTGCTCAACATCGCTAATCATAAGGGAACTGCAAAGCAAAACCACAGTGAGATATCACTTCATGACTGTCAGAATGGCTGTATTTAAAAGGCAAATGATAACAAATGCTAGCAAGGATGCTGAAGAAAAGTGAACCCTTGTGCCCTGTTGGTGGGGTTGTAAATTGGTAGCCACTATGGAAAACAGCATGGAGGTTCCTGAAAAAATTAAAAATAGAACCATCATATGATCCAGTGATTCCACTTTTGGGAATATACCTGAACGAAATGGAAACACTATGTCAAAGAGATATCTGCACCCCCATGTTCATAGCAGCACTGTTCACAATAGCCAAGACAGGGAAACACCATTACTGTTCATCAACAAGTGAAAGGATAAAGAGATATAGAATATATGTACACAACAGAATACTGCTTAGCCATAAAAAGGAAGGAAATCTTGCCATTGGGATGACATGGATGGATTTTGAGGGCATAGTGATAAGTGAAATAAGACAGAGAGAAACAAATACTGTATGATCTCCCTTTCATGTGGAATCGTAAACAAACAAAACTCATAGAAAAAGGGGGGTCATATTGGTGGTTACCAGAGGTAGAGGGTAAGGGTCAAAAAAGAAATTAGATAAAGGTGGTCAAAAGGTACAAACCTCCAGTTATAAGTAGGTGCTGGGGATATGATGTACAACATGATGACTGTGGTTAACGTGGCTCTGTGGTTTATCTGAAATTTGTTAAGAGATCCAATCCTAAGGGTTCTCATCACAAGGACAAAAACATTTTTTCTTCTTCTTTTTCTTTTTTTGCATCTATGCTAGATGATGGATGTAACTAAACTCACTGTGGTAACCATTTTATAACATATGTAAGTTAAACCACTACACTGTACGCCTTTCATTTATGCAGTGCTGTTTGCCAATTACATCTCAATGAAACTGGGAAAAAAATGTATCTTAAACAGCTATGAGAGGTTATCCTGAGGAAATAACCTGCACATTCTCCAGTGCAGAGTCAGAATTTAAAGAAGAGTGATAGAAAAGGGATAAAGGAAGAAAGGAGGCCAAGGAGTAATTAGCACTATATTCACAGACTACTTTAAGAACTTCATTTCCAGGAAATTAGGGGGCCTAGACTAAACATTACCTCCCCCTCTTGTGACCTTCAACACCTTTGAAATACACCATATGAAAAATGACTAATTCAAGGGGAAAATTTTTTTAACTAGGTGTTTGTGTTCGCCAATATGAGGCAAAGTGAATAATAAAATACAAATAAAAACTTTTAAGCCAACTGTTTCATTCAACAATTTTTCCATCTGAGTTCATGGTGACATAACACTCACTCGACTTGCCTTTATCAGGCAGGACTGTTTACGTGAGCACGACATACACAATCTCTTGCCACGGTCAACCTACATGAAAGCCAAAAGATACTTCCCCGCTAGACCATTCCAGTTAAAGGAAAGAAAAAACTAAGTGCTTATAACTGGAATATCAAGTACAAATCCTTTGTTATTTTCCAAATAGTCAAAAAATAGGAGGTGTAAGTAACTGTGGACAAAAGTTGCAATAAAAGAGAAACATAAAGAGAGGATATTAGGGTATTACACAGTGACAGTCTCTGTTAAATATCCATCTCAGCCTAAATTGTGGCATGCCACAGTTAAAATGGACTAAAATTGTGTACAGAGTTTAAATCTGTGGGAGTTTAAAAAAGAATATGGTGTTTCCTCATTTTAAAAAATGAATTATTTCTAAAAATTGCAGCACTTTGGCAAATACCATTCTAAACTTTTTTAAAGAAAATATTTTCTATGATTTTGCAAGTAATTCTTTTTGTTGGGCTTCACAGTATAGTAAAATGAGCCAACAACATCATGTAAACAATGACACAAGATTAGATTATAAGTGATCTATAACTTTGAAGGAAGCTTCTGCTGACTTGCATTAATAAGGAAGCATACATTCTCCTGGTAGCTCATAAGGAACAGTCAAACTACAAAGCCATAGAAAAGACAAATCACACCCTGAACAAATAAAGCTACAAATTCACAGAGATTTTCCTAGTCCCCAGATAAAAATTCCACACATAAAACTTAAATTACAAATGTTATGGTTATTTATGATATCTGGGGCTAAAATTCTGGCAAAAGAGTTGAATTGGACTCTATTTGGAAAAATGTGTTGTAAGTCCCATCATACCTAAAATTCCCTATTAGGGAAAATATTGCCAAGCACCATCTAATTGTGCTCGGTATTTTGGGCACCTATTGATGACAGAATACCCTATTCTGTAGGACAGATCCAGAAAAATCTGAGTGTTGTTCTCTTAGTAAGAGGATTCCACAAGGTATACTGTTGGTTTAAAGCAAAGCAACCCAGCACCTCCGTATTTTCCCTTAATTTCCACCAAAGTAGCTGAAGAATTCATATCAAAGAGACCCACTGTTCTTCTCAGGGTTCCATCAATCATGTATCCGTAGAAACCACAAATAAGTCCTTTAAAGAGATGTCTCTACCTTTTTGTCCCAAGAGAGCTCTTATTCAATCCACTTCCATTCCTCCCCTCTGGACACTTTATTTTCTACTGTAACTCCTGGGAACTCAAGAGTGACAGAAGGCATTTTGCCTCTGTGGCTAAGGAGCCCACTTGAAGATTTCTAGGTGATCACCAACGTTGACCCTAAGACACTGCATCCCTGCTGCTCCAGACGCCCATCCACACAGTCATGCCAAGTTGGAACCTGTGTGGTTTTCCTAGACAAGATCTTCTAAGCCTAGATTCAAGGGAAAAAAATCAAAAAGGGACAGTTGTGAAGGTCTCTGTCTGAATTACTTGATGAAGTTGTCCCCTATTTATTAGAAAAACAGCCTAAATGTTCAGTTCCTCACACATGAAGGAGTTGCTTATAGACTCCTCCCAATTCTGGGCAGTTTACCAAAATCTGAAGTTAGTTTCAGCCTGCAAGTGTTCCTGAGACATCTTAGAATTGAAATCTGTAGAGGCCAGTGTGTGTACTTGTGTGTGGAAGTACACAGTAGAGCAGGCAGGGTGGCTGGGTGGAACATTTATTCTTCAGTTAATGTGGGCATGTATTATGTTACCACATTAATGATGGTGAATCTGCCACACAGAAAGAGAGTCAATTTTAAAACTAATGAGAATGTTGTATTCATTTCCTACTTTAGCTGCCAACAAATTAAGTGGCTCAAATTTAGTGGCTTAAAACAACACAAATTTAATATCTTACAATTGTACAGCCAAAAGTCTCATTGGGTTGAAATCAAGGTGTCAGCAGGGCTGTTTTTTTTTTTGTTTGTTTTTTGTTTTTTTTTGAAGACTGTAGGGATGTTACTGACTGAATTCTGTCCCCACTCAAATGCTTATGTTGAAGCCCTGACACTCTCCACCCACCTGCCCCCACCACGTACCTGTATTTGGAGATACTGCCTCTGAGGAGGTAACTAAGCTTAAATGAGGTCACAGGGGTGGGGTCCTAATCTGATAGATCTGATGACCTTGTAAGTAAAGGAAGAGGCACCAAAGGTCTTTCTCTCTCCACATGCACACAGAGGAAAGGCCATACAAGGACAAAGTGAAAAAGTTGCTGTCCACAAGCCAAGAAGAGGAGCCTCATCAGAAACAAACCTTGCCATTGCCTTGATCTTGGACTTGTAGCCTCCAGAACCATGAGAAATTTTCTTTTGTGTGTAAGCCACCAGACTGTGGTATTGTGTTATGGCAGCCTGAGGAGATGAACACAAGCAGAGAATCAATTTCCTCACATTTCCAGTTCATTAGAGACTGCCTGCCTTCCATGTCTCATAGCCCCTTCCAGCATTTTCAAAGCCAACAACACAAGATCTTCGAATCTCTCTCCCAGACTCTGACAATGCTCCAATGAAGGAAGCTCCTGATTCCTCTGGGCCCACCCAGATAATCCAGGATAATCTATCCATTTCAAGACCCTTAACTTGATTACATCTGCAATATCTCTTTTTCCATGGGAGGTAAAATATTCACAGGTGTAGAAGGTTAGGAGAAGGCCATCGTTAAGGGGTCATGATTCTGCCTACTGTTATGTTGAAATGCACAAAATCACCAACTCTGCAAGTCAGAAGTCTTCTTTCTGGGACAAGTGACTCCTAACAAGTGAGAACAATCATGGCTCTAAAGCCGTTCTATAAAGAAAAGAATGGAATAACTTTAAATGGAAAAAAAGAATGGAAAACTTTAACTTTAAAGGCCAGTTCACTTCAGGTTGAGTTGGGGATTGGGATCAAGATAAACTTCTTCAGGATACAAGCTGAAAAAGGCCTGAGTTTTGCCCTGCCCTGAGAAGACTAGGTTGTGTCCACAGTGGGTCCATCCATCCATACTTTGCTGAAGTGAAAGGGTAGCTTCTCTTAAAAAAAAAAAAAATCCTCTGTGGACATAAGACCTTACCTTGAGAGTAAGGTAACTTAGTACGTACTGAATCTTTAGTACTTGGGTTGGACCATAACTAACCCAGTCTTAGAATATGACCAATGACTTTTTGTTGCTCAAAATATCTCACTGTTGATGCTTCACAGTGTTCTTGAAAGCCCATGAACCAAAGTGCTTACTACCTTGGGGGTTATGTACAATTCTTCTATAGGCTAGTAATAACATTTTCTTTAATATTTCTCCCTACATCTTATATTCCAATTCAGTTATACATTTTTTTATATTCTCCTTTGAGCCACTGTCTATTTCTCTGCATCTCTTTTCATTATAAATTGCACAAAATAGGAACAATAATACACAGTCATTCTTCTGAAATTATTTCACTGAGCTTTTTTTTTCACTGATTTTTTTTTTTTTTTTGTCAGAGGGATGAATTTGTAATAATTCCCCACATCGAGGCCTCCTTTCTTCTATCTTACGTATTTACTTACTAGAGATAGAAATAAATTTAATATCCATGAGATAAAAGCTTGTAAAGTCTGAACTATGACTTTGAGCTTCCTGCAAAAGTCCCCACCCCTCTGCATCATGGCTGAGGATTGTTAGCTTTCAACTAGCCAAAAACGACATTACAGTTCTTAAAGAATCCCATCATTAATACAGTCCATCTGTTCAGGTGAAAAGTTGAGGCTCCTTGAGATGAAAATAGTCTTGACAAATAGGACTTTAAAAATCATGTGAAGAACTTAAAAAAGGGAGGGGTGGGTATTTCTGATGATTCTATGCTATGAAAAGTTTTCTAGCATATTTTTAGGGCAAAATAAGTGCCATTGACACATGCACAAAGTAAAATTGACCATGAGACAGTTAATAAAAACGCAAAATAAATTTCTTCATTGATCTAGATTTTCTTCAGTTTTAATTTCATAGTATACATTTTGTTAGAGAAAATATGTTTCCAGAGTTATTTTCTTAAATATTTACATTTTGAATTTTAAAAATATTTCAGGCAAATTTCCTCTTATTTTCCTCCTAGTTTCTACATGGCTGTGTTTGTTGTATAACAATTTTATTGAGATACAATTCACACACCACAAAATTCAGTCATTTGAGTACAAGTCAGTGATTCAAGTATGCTCACAAAATTGTGCAGTAATCACCACAATTAGTTTCAGAGGGTTTCACCACCCCAAAAGAAATTCCATACCATGAACAGTCGCTCCCCATTTCTCCCCAATGCCTCAAGCTCTAGGCAACCAATAACCCATTTTCTGTCTATAGATTTGACTGTTATGGACATTTTACATAAATGTAATCATACAATATGTAGTGTTTTACGACTGATTTACTTCATTTAGCATAATGTTTTCAAGATTCTTCAATGCTGTAGTGTATTTTAGTACCCCATCTCTTTTTATTGCTAAATAATACAGTTGACCCTTGAACGATGCAGGATTAATCCAAATATAATTTATAGTCAACCCCTCATATCTACAGTTCTGCATCAGCAGATTTAACCAACCACAGATTGTGTAATACAGTAGTATTTACTACTGAAAAATATTCACATACAAGTGGACCTGCAGTTCAAACCCATGTTTTTCAAAAGTCAACTGTATTCCATTCTACAGATATGCCACATTTATGTATCCATCAATAAATGGACATTTGGTTTTATTTCTGCTTTTCAGCTATTATGAATGATGCTTATATGAATATTCACCTACACGTGTTTAATGTGGACATATGTTTTCATTCCTATTGGATATAAAACTAGGAGTAAAGTTGCTGGGTTATACAGTAACTTTATGTTTAACTTTCAATGAACTGTTAGACTGTTTTCCAAAGTGTCTGCATCATTTTATATTCCCACCAGTGATGTATAGAGGTTCCACTTTCTCATGAACGCTCATTTTTATCTGCCTTTTTGATTATAGCTGCCCAATATCTCATTGTGGTTCTGATTTACATTTCCCTCATGGCTAATGAGGTGCATTTTCCCCCTGTGCTTACTGACCATTGACCTATTCAGATCTTTTGCCTCCTTTTAAAATGATGTTACTTGTCTTGTTATTGTCATGAAATTTTACATATATTTTAGATACCAGTCCCTTATTAGGTTTATAACTTTTATTTTCTTCTATTCTGTGGACTATTCTTCCACTTTTATAACAGTGTCCTTTAAGGCACAAAAGTTTCTAATTTTGATGAAGTCAAATTTATCTATTTTTCTTTTCTTCTTATGCTTTGCTGTTACATTGAAGAAGCCATTGCCTAATCCAAGGTCATGGAGACATTTGTCCAGGTTTTTAATTTTTTTTGTAATTTTAGCTATTATATTATGGTATGTGATCCATTTGTAATTAATTTTTGTATAAGATACGAGTGGAAGCCCAGCTTCATTTTTTTACAGTGAATACCCATTCACCCCAGCACCATTTGTTGAAAAACCTATTCTTCCACTGAATTTGTCTTGACACACTCAAAAACATTACATTACATGCTCATTTCCTTGTAAACATGAGAGTTTTATCTCTTGACCCAACTTTATTCCATTAATCTATATGTCTATCCCTACACCGTAACTAGTGTTTATTCTAAAAGTATCTCTTTCATAGACATTATATTTCATAAGTATTTTAAACTAAAAACAACACTAAAATGAAACAAAACAAAACCAGCCAGAATGTTTGTCACATTCCCTACTTTACTGAGTAAAAAAAATTGCCTGGAAGTGTTAAGTCCCTGCTTGTATATAGAAAACAGTGACAAGAAACAGACTCAGTAAATGCCACATCCAAGCTACATGATCTAAAGATAATGAACTATTGCCTACATGTGAGATATTTTTACCTACTCATCCTAGCAAGTTGTTCTCAGTTATTAAAATCAGCGCTTAGAGTAAATCAGGTAAAAACATTAAAACAAATACAAAATCTAGATTCAACTACATGGGGAATAGCAAAAATGCAAGAGCATACTCTACTCCAAGAATCAGTCAAGATAACTAGCATTTATTATGACCCAGCCACTTTACTTGCATTGCTACATTAAATCCTCATAAAAACCTCATGACTCAGGTAAAAGAAATTACCCAATTTAAAGGAGGTAAAAGGGAAGGTAGGAGAAGTTAAATAATTTCTCAACTTCACAGAGGTAGTTAGTGGACGAGTTGGGTTTGAGCCTGGATTAGTGGAAACCAAGAGAATTGATAACCCAGTGCTCCTGTTTCTCAAGTCTAGCTGTCCAAGGCTTCCAATATTTTTCAACCGAAGGGTTAAAACCTCCCATAATATTTAAAAATGAATTCCTATTGTTATTTTAACATAATCATTTATCAGATTGTTCTTAATCATCATAATCATTGCTTGTATCAAATTAGCTAAGATTTTAAAAATATAAAATCTAGGTCCTACAGTGATTTAAGAGCTTCTGGATTGGTAGCTATCTGATAGCCCACCTAATCCAGCCCTTGTTTCACACATGTAGGAACAGAGACTCAGGGATTAAATGACTTTGTTCAAAAGCTCAGTATGCTGCTTAGTGGTGAATCACAACACAGATTTCAAATGTCACATTTTTTTCCAACCACTGCTTCCACTGTACTTAGCATCTGTTATCCATTGCTGCTTGATGTAATTCTGAGTCACATGCTTTAGAATCTAAAACTTTCCAAGCTATGCTTTCTCTTGAACTTCTTTTGCTTCAGAGCAGTTACCATAGACATTAATGGGAACACCTGCTGACTATACCCCTGCTTTGGACGACCTTTCCCAACCCTCTCGGCTCCAAAGCCATTCCCCTCACTACTCAGAGAGGCAGCTTCTGTCTTCTACTCTTTTTCCAAATTATCATTCCAACCCTATGTATTAGCCATGACTTGCATGCTAAATATGCCTTTGGTCTCTTCTCTTTCACTTACTTACCCCTTTGGCCAAACCACAAAAGAAACTATTAAAGGTGATTCACTCTCATACTTCTTACAATCAAAATGATATATATGTAGTCTTTACATACATGCCTTTAGTTCTGAAGGTCAGAGCTAATTTTTTAAGCTTTATTTAATAAATGATAAAATTCCTACTATAACAAAGTTTTTGTCTTCTGGAGATTTTCTATTCAGTTTTTGGTAGGCAAAAAAGAAAATGTCTTGCTTAAGAGTCTAGGTTTTGGTGCCTATTAATGATATAAATTAATTTAGAACCAATCATAAAGGCTATAAAATACACTTCACAATCTCTCTTTATCAATTCACAAATATTCAAGAAAAATCCAAACTCTTCATTATTTCTGCCCCATTTGCAAACAAATAGTTAATAGATTATTTTGTAATAATCAACTTTTCTGTGCAGAAATTTTAATTCACTTTTGTATCACAGTCAAAACTTACAGGGCATAAAACTAAGTAGAAATTTACATTTTCAGCTGCCTTTTCAAACTCCTTCACTTTATCCTAAAATCTTCTGCATGCCAGGTAATACCACTTTAAAAGAGGAAAGCATTTTATTAAAGTGAGATTCCTACACATGACGAGCAACACGGAAAGCTGTGATCTGAGACGACAGTTGGTTTACTCTTACCATTTGATCACAAAATTTCTGTGCCATCTGTGGGAAGCCACACAGGCAAATGTGTCATCACATCTAATAATGAAAAGAAAAAACAGACAGAACGTGCTGGAGAAACAGACTGCTTTAATTACCCCCTCACAATGCTCCTTGAGAATTTGGAAGAAGAGCATTGTGCATGCAAGTTATTTATACAAAGAAGGTAAGCAAGGATGATTTTTTTTTTTTTTAAATCAGGGTAACTACCCTCTTATTTCCTGCATGTCCAGTTGAGAGCAGAAACCGAAGGATCATAAAGATTGAGGGGGAAATCTTGTTTAAAAAAAAAAAAACAGAAAATAACTAGTATGGTTATTGTCTATGGTCCACTATTTATATGGTGAAATTTCAAAATTATATTCTTTAAATTAGAATATAACCTAACTACAGCTCTACAGTGGGAGCATAGGAAGAGGTTGGAGGTACATAAACAGCTCCAAGACACAGAGGCTTGACTTCACCAACATCTACTGATCATTGGCACCGACAATTACCTGTCTTCTTTCAAGCCTAGACCAGTGACTCATGCTGTAACTGTGTTCAAAAATCCCCCTAACACAGGTGTTCTCAGAAAGATATGAGAGCACCAAGGTTTTTTTCCTCTCTTTGAGAATAATGTAAGTTGTGTCCTGGGTGGGTAAAAACAGATGTGAAAGACGTAGTGACTTGACCCTCATGTGTGTGACTATGATGACTCAAGACAATGAAAATCACCTTCTTCCCTTCACTCTGAGTTCAGTACCAGTGATGCAATTTTCCTGACCAAAAAGAACCGAGCCACTCCATTTCTTTTCACTTTGTATTCAACTTCTGTACATTTTCCATTTTATCTCTGTTCATGTTGACCCCAACTGTCTTCGTACCTTGAGTAACCATGACTCCTATCTCCCCCTGGTCCAGTAACTTCTACAGTCAGCAAAGGGCAAGTCCTCTCAAGAGTACATCTATAAGTGACATTGGGATATAGTGTTGAAATGAACAGGGAAGAGGAAAAGGAGATCAAGGAGTGACTAATGACTGGTCTGCAGACACAGTGACAGATGTGCTAGGACATTAGGCTTACAGCAAAGGTATTATAACATGGCCCCATGTCTGTGTGTCCTGGGAATTCATTCTCATACTAACTTGAGTTGGCCTCCCTCTGAAACTTCACCATTGATTCATTTAACAACCATTTTTGAACACCAGCTATGAGTTGGGTCCTAGCGGCACCAAGGAAACAAAGAAAAAAAAATTCAGTGAAAAAATACCATTGACCATAAACAACAGGTTTCTTCTGTACAGCACAGGGAATTATATTCAATATCTTATAGAAACCTATAATGACAAAGAACATGAAAATGAATATAAGTATGTACATGCATGACTGAAATATTGTACTGTACATCAGAAATGACACAACATTGGACACTATACTTCAATTAAAAAAAAAAATCATTGACCATGAAAACTCAGTCTAGTTTAAAAAAAATGAACATTACAACATAGAGCTTTTTCTAGCATATTTCCCGTCTGATACACTTTGAGAGTAATATATAACATTTCAAACCCCTGTAAAAATAAAATATGAAACATATGTAAAGATATTAAAAATGGAAAATTATATATATTATATATATATACACAAATGTGTTTGAGTAGGAAATATTATCTTCTAGATTGGTACATTTTTAAAAATTTTATTCTAAAGTTGTCCTATAATCCTCTTTTTCAAAAATGTTTACTGAGTACCTGCTAAAGGCCAACCACTTTTCTAGGCACCATAGATACAGCTGTGTCTGTGGCAGACAAGATCTGTGCCTTCCTGGAGCTTACATTCTAGCGAGGGAGATGGGTATAAAATACTTTTTTTTTTTTTTTTTTTTGAAAAGTAAAATTGATAGTAAGTAAGAGAGAGAAAACTGCTAAAGAGAACTCAAACCACAAAAGGAAGATTAAGGAAGGGGTGATAGAGAATGTCTCTCAATTTAAACTTGAGCAGCCAGGAAAAGCTTTACTGCAAATGTGACTTTTGAGTAAATGATGCCATGAATCATACAACTTTCTGGAGAAAGAGCATTAATAGCATTCAAACCAACTACAGACAAATTTTGACTTGTTTTCCGTGTAACACGTGCTACAAATGTTTCATTTTATTTTAAATTTCATAAGAAAAAACAGACTCTGTCAACACATAAAATTAATTATGACATGTTTGGTTTGAGAATTGAATATATATTGAAATGTAATGTAAAACTTAACTACATGTTAAATACTATTTAAAAGGGCAAAAACTGTTTCCAGCATCTGATACTCAGTAATTTTGTATTTTTGTGATTTAAAAAAAAATCAGCAGGTTTTGGACTGCTATTTGCAAGTACATTTTTGTAAATAACATATTGTGAGTGGGGATAGTTTTAATTCTCAAAAAGTAAAAAATCCAATTGGAAATAATCATCAGTATGGTTTCTCCTTTTTAACATTTGATTTTGAAGTTTTATCTTGAAGTTCAGCCTAAGACATTTGATCACCTGAGTGTGATTAATGGCTCTTATAAAGTTCATGTTGAGGTGAATTTATAGACATAGTATCATTTGTATCTCCCTATTAATTTACTGGAATTCAAAACCACATTTCCTTATATTGCACAGAATTTATGAAGCCTGTTATAGACTTAAATTAAATAAAATATAGCCTATAATAACAAAAACACATGATTTAGAGCTATTTAACGGCCACTGCCACAAAGATGGGTAGTAGGGTTTGGCTGAAAAATAAAACATTTGAGTAACTGACTCTGGGTAGTGGTTACTGTTCTTCAGTATTGCATCACATGATCATCAGTCCATACTTGGAAACTCTCCAGTGAATCAACTTTAAAGGGAAGGAAAAACTTTGAGAATTATTTTGCTGCTTGACAACTTAAATAATTATTTTATTGCTGAATGGACATCATTGCTCTCTTGAACACTGTGTAGAGCTTTGGGAAAACTCAAGCTGATAAATACCCAGCAACTTAATCTTTGTGATCAAACAAGAGCTATAGTTGGAAGGGAGTACTGAGCCCAATGGAGACAGAGAAGAAGGACCCATATTTCCTTGTATGGACCAAGCCTTCCAAGAAGAGTTCATCTAAATGATAAGTAGGAAATAAACAGTATATGAAGAGGAAGGGGTCCCACACAAAGGTGCAGAGACATACAGGGGCTCAGTAGGCTTAGGGAATAGCCAGGGGTTCAACATGATGCGTCCAGATGTGCATCACAGGAAGCATCAAAAGCTGACAAAAGAAGATGGCAGATCATTAAGGGTCATGTATGCCATGCAAATAAGTTTTGACTTTACCCTTGGGTGGCTGGGTGTGTGTTCGTCACCAGGTGTGGGTTCTGGCTAGCAGAAGTCCCACCGAGAGGGAATGAATTACTCAAGACTGTGGAAATGTCAAGAGAGTGAGAGGGAGTCGGGAGCCAACTCTTTGAGCCTCTCATATCTTCCATATTTATTGAGTACAGTCAAAGGAGGAATGCAGGAATTTAGGGAAGGACAGGGTGGGATCACAATGAATACAAAGGCTTTGTTTATTGTTGGTGTTTGGCTCAAGGTCTGAAGACACTTTTTGGTGAATCATGTTCGTGTTGAGCCCTTCAGCTTATCAGGGCAGAACTATGAGAATCAGCTCCTTAACAACTTGGACTCAGGTGGCTGTGCCGGTCTTAGGTTGCCCCCCTCAGGGGATCTTACCCGTCATTGGCTACCCAGCCTTCTCACCTCTGAGTCTGCAGCTTTTTATAAGTTGTTTACCATTCTGGCCCAAGGCTGTTTTGGGGATAGAAGACTAACAGCAGGCACACCCAGCATTTATAGCCGGGGGCCTGGGTCTTTGCTAAAACCTCAAGGCTGTTACTAAGCACATTTTCTTTAAAGAGATGAAAGGCTGGGATCTGTTACAATTTGTTAACCCAATCATGGGCTCCCACAGCTGGGAGCCATCAAAGGGTTTTATAATGGAGATAAAGTATTTTGACTGGTATGTTTGAAAGTCATTGATGCGGAGGGGAGGACAAAGACCAGATACCAATAGTAACTTGTTTTATTCTGACACCTATGTAATATGAATTTCAAAGTTTAAGGAGATCTAGAAAAACTTTGTGAAACTAATGCGTTCTTCCTTTTTTCCCCACCCTCTTGGATATTCCACTTGGATGAAAGCTCTGTCTTGATGCATTCATATGTATATATATTTAGAAGTATAGTCAGTTTACAATGTTGTGTCAATTTCTGGTGTACATCATAATGCTTTAATCATACATGAAAATACATATATTTGTTTTCACACTCTTTTTCACCATGTTACTATAAGATACTGAATATAATTCCTTGTGCTAGACAGTATGAACTTATTGTTTATCAATTTTATATCTATTAGTTAGTACCTGTAAATCTCAAACTCCCAATTTATCCCTTCCCACCCTCTTCCCCCCTGGTAACTATAAGTTTGTTTTCTAAGTCTGTGAGTCTGTTTCTGTTTTGTAAATAAGTTCATTTGCCTTTTTTTAAGATCACACACGTAAGTGATATCATGAAAAATACCATTCTTGCTTAAAAATCACTTCATTTACCAAAATCTGTTGGTAAGAGTTACCGGTCTTCAATATTTTTGTTCACTACGCTATTTTTCTCCTGCAATAAAGAAAAGCCAGTGAAGTAGACAATGGGGACAGTTTTCAGAGGCTTGGTGGTGGGTAACCTCTTCTAGGTGAATGATCAGTCTTTTATAATCAGGAGAGAACAAGTGTTCCAGAATTTCTGGAGGTACTAGACTAGGAAAGAAGATACAAAAGCAGGAAATTCAGGAAGGTAGGAAATTGAGGCTTGTCATGGTAAAGTGGAAAGAATACAGGCATGAGAGTTTAGAACTCAAAGTTCTAGTTATGAATATAATTGGTGTCAGGAAGTGTGAAAACTCAGACTTTACATGCAAGCTAAAAGTTTCCATGCAAGTCACAGTTTCAAGGATGCTGCCAGAAGACACAAGGCTGCTGGGTCAGAGACAAAAAACAATGCTTTACTAACAGCAATAGCTAAAGTGTCCTCATTGTCTTGCCCAGTTCCTTGACCCCCCCTCCCCCGCCCCATAGCTCTAGGGTAATGCCAAAGGGCTAGGTGATACCTGCACCTGCAGTGGGTTGAGGTGTGGGAGAGGAACCGAAACCTAGGAAAGTCATCTTTTAAAATAGGCAGCAAAGTGTCCAGCCTTTGCTCTTAAAGCGGACATTATCTCCATCTCCCAATACAGTTCACTCTACAGACATCTTGCATATCTGGAAAATATGATCCAGGACAAAAGACTCTACCTACAAGACATGCAGAAATGCTAGAAAGAATTGTCCATGCAGAATTGTCTCCCAATAGTGGCCAGCCATGTGTTCTTGGTGCGGTTATCTGTCTTTATTGCATTTGTATCCTTAAGGATAAAGTGGGGAGATCATTGCCCAACTCATTGGATAGTCTGAAATGAAATATTATTCCAGACTCAAAAAGAGCCAAAATAGTAAATACTTAATTTCTTATAACGATGTTGGAGCATTTTCTGTTAGTCCTGCTGAAAATGTAATTTTGTTGTTACCATATATTGCATTAACAACCCACAACTAATGAAAACACAGGTAATTCCAACCCAGTAAGTTTAAAGGTTAACCTCTGAAATTGATAAGGTGTAGAAAGTTAACTAATTATATCTCTAATTTACAAATTGTGCTTAGACATTCCTTTTCTCTGTCTTTCCTAATCCCTGTTCCTAAAACATTCTTCGAGCCCACTCTTTCATCTTCTTACTGGTTGCTTCATTAGGGAATTATTTTAAACTATTACAGATACTAACAAATTTGTCTTAAAAGTTTGTAAGTTTGGGGAGAGGGAGGGAGGAATGAACAGGTGGAGCACAAGGGATTTTTAGGGCAATGAAATTATTCTGTATGATACTATAGTGGCTACATGTCATTATGCATCTGTCAAAACCCATAGAATGTACAACATTAAGAGTGAACCCTAATGTAAACTATGGCCTTTTGTTGGTAATAATGTGCCCATGTTGGTTCATCAATTGTACCAAATATGCCACACAGATGAGGGATGTTGAGGGTAGGGGAATATATATGTGTGGGTGGGGAGGGCTCTGTGCGAACTCTGTATTTTCTGCTCAATTCTATTGTGAACCTGAAAATGCTCTAAATGAATTAAGTATTTTTTTTTAAAGTTTGTAAGTTTCTTATGAATATTAAATGAAATAATATATATAAACTGTCTGAATGTACCCAGAGCACACTAGATGTTCAATAATTATTAGTTCTTTCCTACTATAGTTCTAACATTCTATGATTTGAGGGTACTGGTACTGAAATTAATCATGCCAACTTTATCATTTTGTCATTAAAACTGCAAAGTCATATTGCTTCCTAATAGTTTGAAAATTATGACCATTTTCACTGGTTACCATATATTTTCAGAATCAATACAACTTTCATTCTAACTGCTCATGAAAAATGGTATTTAAATGCCCCCATTAGCTAAGACACATGTGAACCTGATTTCTCTCTCCCCCAAGTCAGCCCACCACTTTTGTTTCAGGAATGGAGAGGGAGAAGTTGTAATCTTGGAAGAAGGTAAATGCTATTTAGGGGATTATCCCACCCAGGCAGGCCAAGAAGTAAGGCAAAAATCTGTCCCTCTCCTCTAGTTAGCTTGTGGGGAGAAAAAAGAGTGACATAGTTACTAGTGGGAGGCAGTCCAACATGTGCTTGGGTGTCTGAAGTACAGAGCTGGAAATCCAGGCCTGAGGGGGACATGGGGAGCAGAGAAGTTCTTTTCTAATTGTCGGTATAGGGGAACCCTTGGTACAGAAGGCACTGAGCTCACTTCAGATGGTCCTAAATATTCCAGAAGGCATGCCAAAAAAAAAAAACCCTGAAGATCAAGTTAGTTAATTGTTCTTTGTTTCCTGTGTGGGACCAGCATTAAGGTGAGAGTTGGGAAACCTGTTATGAAGCCTACCACACTCAGGGCAAGATAACCCAGGGCAGAGGCTTTGGGGCGGTCAGCAAGAGCCAGGGGCCAGATGATTGATGTGGCAGTGACGCAAAGGAGTCTTCCAAACCTATGAAGGACAAGGGGAGGCTGAGTCATCAGAGTGGGTTTTCTAAAGTCCTAAGACCCTGAAAAAATGTATAACTGTATTGTGAGTTTATCCATGAGAGACTTCAATAGCTTCAATCTGTTTATCTAACAGATTACCTGGGATCAGAACTGAGCTGAACTGCAGGGGAGCTAAGCTCACTTCAGTTCTCACAGCCACTCAACCCTCCCAATTCCACAGAGTCTTGTGGTCCCTACTTCATACTCCTGGCTACCATCTTGGTAAAGCATAAGGAGAACATGAGGGAATTTGAAACTTTGAGCATCTAAAGAATCAAGTTAAACCTAAAGAAACATAAAATGATTGTGTCTTACTTTGTTTTATATCAGACTAAGCTAAGCTGGTCTGTTTATTTTGTTTTCTTCTCTGCCCAACTAGGTAGACACTTGACGAGAAAGATCAGTGTGAGTAAATTTGCGACTCCATCACATATTTTTTTGAGCTGTTCAGATACTTTCCACTGTTACTGGGGGCAGAAGCAGCTAGAGAAAGCTCACGGCAACAGAAGAGCAATCTTGAGTTTTGATTTTTTTAGGATTTCAAACTCTAGTATTATGTTTTTTTTATATAAAATATCAGCTATAATAGCTTGACAGCACAAAATTATAAAATTAAATAAAAAGCACTATGAACAGCTGTAGAAATTGCTCATTAAAGCAGATTAATTTTTTTTTAATATCAGTTAAGCTTTGTAGACTAGAGAATAACCCAGCTGAAGATCTGCAAGTGATGTTCTCCACAGCCTGGATAGACTGGTAAATAAAGCCTTCACCTGTCAGCTACTAGCATCAGCCTCATCCAAATCACATAAGTAAAAACTGGGTCTGACTTATGAGTAATGCAAAGCATGGCTCTTGGGGAAATGGCAAGGTCTGTAGTGATTTAGAGCCTGGTCATTGGAAAACTTGATTATCAGGTAAAATATGCAGAAGCTCTAGGAAAGGTATAAAAATGTCATGCAAATAGGGGAGAGTCGGGGAAGAGCTGAGATCAAATAAAATTTTCTCATAAGAGGTGCCACTTTATTTTGATGCACCAAGAGGCAGTCTATTGTGACAGTCAAGGGCACAGGTCCGGAAGCCAGGCTCTGTGAATCCTGCTCTGCCCTTTACTGACCTTCACAAGGTCATTGAAGCACACAGGGCTTGGGTTTTCTTACTTGCAAATAGAAATAATAATAGTGCTGGTTTCACTGGTTGTTGAGAATTAAGTGTTCATGTGCATCAAGTGCTCAGAAGAGTTCCTGGGCTGCAGCTATCACTATGTAAGTCTTAGCTGTCATGATCACACAATCGCATTATTACAATGGCCCTACACACACGAGTGTGTGTGAGGCACAGGTGATACGATGCAGAGCTGGATGACCACGAGTCCTACCCTCCAAGAGTTTGCAGTTTAACAGCTGGAATAGATTAACTAAACAGCCTTTAATGTTTTCCTGTTAACACATCAACAGGTGGTAACATTAATATGAATTGTATTTTAATTGTAAACTGCAATGTATGCTAAGAAAATTGAAAATTACTAGGTGGTTTTCAGACAGCTTCTGAGAAGCCCTGGGTTTTAGATAGTGATTCTTCTAAGGGGAGGGGGAAAGATGGCAGAAAAAGAGGATATGGGAAGGAGAAAGTGGAGCTTAGTGTATCTTTTCAAGATCCATGTCTTTTCAAAGATCAGCAATCAACAAATAAAATGTCTGCGTCAACAGCTCACAAATGACATCAACCACTTGGAACACCACAGTTGCAGAAGATGCATTTTGGGGCCATTGCTGTTGGATCAAGTGTAAGTAAATTTGACATCAGGAATTTGTAATAATATAGAGAAGGGTCAGTTTGAACTTTTTTACTCTTTTGCTTAGGCTCTAAATGGTTTGCTAATTAATGGTGTTAATAGCAAGAGTGAAAGGGAAATTCTTAACCTGTTTAAGAGACTCGATTTTCCAAGCATTTTAGACAGTCTACTGATAACAAGTGGTAACAGAATTAAATCAATAAACACTTGGTGAAAGAAAGTTCACAGAAAAACTGGAAAACAGCCAGGCTCAATTTGTTATTTCACGGACACTCAGGCTGTGATTTTATAGAACACACATGTTCTATTGTTCTATTCTTGTTCCTAGTCTACATGGCAGAATTTCACATGTCAATAGTTTATAGAGTCCCACACCCTGTAACTTTCAAGAGCTCAGACTTTTGAATGAGTTTGAAACCACCGAAGTAAATGCCCTTAGTGTTTTAATACAGTTGAACAGAGAACCTGTGTTCCCACGCCCAAGAGTTCTCCTGCCAACCTTGCAGGACATTTGAGAAGCTGTGGGGTGAGAAGCAACGATTAACATCAGCTGTGCTATTTGTGATCCGTGGAGATTCATCCATGGGGAACAAGGCTGAGAACACTGTATCCCAGAACACTGCATCCTTAGTCCCTAAATGAACAGCAGTTTGATTTGATTGCAAAGCACAGTGGGAGAATTTGGAAAAGCATATTGGAGCTTGAATTCCATGGGGCCTTTCCACCTTTGCAACACCCTTTTAATTATTAGGAAGAATTTACCAACGTTGTAGGAGTGACAGGCAGCACATAGCACCTCAAGCAAGAAATCTTGCCTTGCACTTGTCTGCACTGTGACCTTGGGGAAATTATGAAATCATGTTCAGTGAAAGGTGAGGGGGGAGTGGATAACCATGCCTTTCCCAAACATACTGTAGGGGAATCTGGGGAAGCAGGACATAATATCTGTACTAAAAATCTCCAGCCTCAACAGCCTGTGACAACAAAACAAGGTGATACCTCCTAATTTCCAGAAATCTGCCCCCTTTAAAAGGATCCGAAGTGTTCTGCATCTTTTCCCAGGGGTCTTCCTTTCATGTGCCCAGGAATGAGCCCCTCAAGTCTCCTCAAGGCTGCTATCAGCTTGCAAGATTATCTGCCCCACACTGCACAGCTGCTGGCCACAAAGGACCCAGGCACAGAACCAAGACTGAGCTAGAGTTTTCCCCAAGAATTTACAATAAGTAGAGAAAAACTGAAAAGTATCGTAAGAACCAGCTACTCAAAGAGCCTGCAAACCCAAACTGGCCTTGGGTGCTGTATGACTGTCACTCATTGCTTCCAACTGTTCTCCTGTTTTTCTCCCTGCATTTTCCCATCTTCTCCTTAACTAGTTCATGAGAGCTTCTTAAAGTGCCAATGTATCACTTATTTCTCAGAGGTTCCAGAAACTGGGGACCTTGAACGTACGCACCATGAAGACAAAATAAATGGGGTACAGTATTCAAAACATGTTTTATGAAGTATGTTACAGAGAGAGAGAAAGAGAGGCATTCAGAAAAATGACACTGTACTTATTTCCAAACTGTATCCTATACATAATATGCTTTGAACATTCAGGAAAACAAAGAGTTATCCACTGTCCCGCTCAGACTTCTCATGAATTTCTGATCTTTCAAAGGTCATAGCTGAGGAAATGTAGGCTCCGCAATTTGAAAGTGCTGGGATTATCTGGGTCTCAAACTCAAGGCCAATTTACATTAAGCTACAAGATCTGTGGCTTGAGCTTCAGGGAATGATATGGAAATAAGGAAAGACTTGCATTGGCTTCATCGGCAGCACTCTAGCATTTTATACTTTTTAATGTTTTTCTTGTTTATTGTTCGCCTCACTCACGTGGGACTATAAGTTCTATAACTATTTTGTTTGTTAATTTATGCCCTGAAATTAGGTCTAGCACATAGTTGGCACTCAAAAAACAAAATGTTACTGAAGTGACTGAAGGATCTGGGAAAGAGGAAATGGAATGAAAAATGAGTCCAGCTAGTGACTAACAGGGCGGTGAGTAAGCCAGCTGGTTGACTGGCCAGCACAGCACAGACCCCAATTCTGTGGCAAGTCCTCCCCAGGAACAAGGTAATGACAGGTGTGCGGAAGGGAGAGAACCTGGGCCTGAGGAACGACTGGAAATTGGAGAATTTTCTAGTTGAAAGGGCTAGGACACAAGCCTAATGACTTCTGGGTGCTCCCAAAGCCAGGTAGTAACCGACTTAGGGGAGAATCCAGTCTTTCTAACTCCTGCTTCTAAGTGCCGCATTCTCTGAAGCAATGGCTGCAAACAGAGAGATGTGAACTTTAAAATACCCTGGAGCTACTAACAATTGACCCACCAGCCTTCTTCTAGCTTCTATAAGTGCATAAGTGGCCTCCTGGCCCAAAGGCTCAGTTTAAAGAATGAGAAGAGGTAAACCTTGCAGAGTTGATCCCTGAGCTGAACAAAGGGGAGAGATGAGGGACGATATTGTTGGGATGGGGAGGGGGGCGGGTGAAGAGGGAGGGCACACAGTGTGTGATGTGGGCAGGTTGGCAGGGAGGGTGGTGGAGGAAGGTTCTGGGCTTTGAGAAAGAGCATACACAGAGAGGGAGAGCTGTGCTGTGTTGTTACAGTGGCAGCTGGGAGCGTGGGAGGCATGTAAAGAGATCACAGAGGGGGAGCTGTGAGAATCACAGTGGCCATGAGATGCCTGAGCACCCTTGATCCCCAAGTCCTGACTGCTCAGCACAGTGGTCGCTGTGAGGGCCCTGGGGCGGCAGCCAGTCCCAGGTCAACAGTCTCCGTCACCTTAGACTTGGCCCCAGGGCCTTGGAGCCCTGTGGTTATTGCTGTCTTCTCCCCAGTCAGAAGGCAGCCCTCTCAGAGGCCTTTCACCCCACTCCATCAGAAGGACAACTCAAGCCTCTTTTCCCATTATTTGATTTTTAACTCCAAAAGTGTAGGGCTTCACTCCCACTGCGGCTCCTAGTCTAACAGTTGCTGCTTGACCTAAACCCAGAAAACTCTGCAATGAGTACAGAACTTCCCTTAGTGTAAAAAAAATAAAAAAAATAAAAAAAATCTGGCACAAAGTCTGTAAAATATAAGAGTGAGCAAAGAGGACATTTCCACTGACTTAGCTTATACTTGCCCTGTGACAGAATGATCCTGCTAATCTAACCTTTAAGCCACGACTTCTACTTGCAAAGTGATTTGTAACCACCTTTACAAACTGGATGGTGACAGTTTGGAGATGCGGCTGAATTCTGTGGTTATCCTTAGGTTACAAATAGGCTGCTTTGTGCACATGGCTATGTCCTATGGCATCTTCTCTATTTTGTAAACAGTGTCAGTGTAATCTTTAGTAGCATCTTGGATTTATCTGGCAGTATTCTTCAGAAAAACCTCAGAATGCTATTCACATATGCCATTCTTTTATTCTTTTAGGACGTTCTTTGAAAAGATTGTCAGAGGCAGACATAAGATAAGAAATTTATTCTTTCCCTCAGGAGAGCTCTATTAAGTGTTTCCTATTTCAGCAAAATTCTCACATTTACACATACTTATCTTACGTTTCATGTGGGTGATTTTTCTTTCCAGCCCTTCACCTGCACCTATAGTTCTAAGCTCATTTTCTCTGAGGATGGTCTCTTTTTGGCCCTGGGTCTCACTGTCACCCCTTTGCCAGGTTCTCATCCTTTTCCTTTAGCTGAACAGTATCAGGTGGAGAAGATTTTATCAAGTGTTTTTAGCTCTGTTTTTCATTTGTTTGTTTTTCTCCTTTACTTTCTAAAAATCAAAATGTGTAAAAAGGAACTCCAAAATGAAGTTCTGGACTAATTTTCAGAGCTAGGCACTGACAGTCATCAGCTGGTTCCACATTTGAAACATACGACCTTATTTCAGAAAAGTGAACATTATTAACTTCAGCAGGGATGGCACAGAGTTGCTTGGCATAATATTTTAAATCTCAGACTTAAACAATTTGATGAGTCAAATGTGCTACATGGATTTATGTTCTTTTTTCTTTCTTTTTCATGCTTGTCTCCAAACACTTAGTAAAAATCCAGTAGTGAATATAACCTAGTTAATAACAGGTTTGGGGGCTTTCCTTGATACAAAGAGTTTTAGTCTAGTCATCTACATCCAACCTCTATGGAGGTCCTAAAACTTTTCTCTTAATAAATGTACTTGCATCCATTCTTTGTATTCAACTAGCAGAAAACATTTATTAGAGCACCTACTGCATTCAATGGCAGTGCTAAAATCTGGTAATAGGGTGGTGATCAAAACCATTTAGTCTTCCTGTTTCCATGTGGGGACTAATCCTCTAGTCACACTTTCAAGCCTAAAACTACAAACTGAGAGAGGTGTTCAAAAGGCAGAGACAGGGCTTGCTCTTAGAAATCATGAAACAAAGAGGTAAGACCTAAAATGGGAACAGTAGGAATCAGAGAAAGTGTCACTAAAGAATAACATTTGGTTATAATCACTATACTGTGTGTTAGATCTCCAGAACTTACTTGTCTTCTAGTTGCAAGTTTGTACCCTGTAGCAACATATCCCCAATTCCTCCCTCAGCCCTCAGCTCCTGGTAAACATCTTTCTATTATTTTTTTCAGATTCTACATATAAGTGATATACTATATTTGATTTCTCTATCTGGCATATCTCATTAAACATAAAACCCTCAAGGTCCATCTATTTTGTTGCAAATGACAGAATTTTCTCCTCTCTCGTGGTTGAATAATAATATTCATAAATATAAATATCCATCATCCATTTACAGACATTTAGGTTGTTTCCATATCTTGGCTATTGTGAATAATGCTGCAATAAACACGGGAGTATATATATCTTTTTGATATCCTGTTTTTGTTTCCTTTCTATATATACCCCGTAGTGGGATTGCTGGGTCATATGGTAGTTATATTTTATTTTTTTGAGGAGCTGTCGTACTGTTTTCCATAGTGGCTGCACCAATTTACCTTCCCGCCAGTGGCGCATGAGGGTTCTCTTTTCTCCGCATCCTCACTAACACTTGCTGCTTGTCTTCTTGATGACAGCCATGCTAACAGAGGTGAGGTAACATTTCATGGTTTTCATGTGCATTTCCCTAAATTAGTAATGTTGACCATTTTTATATACCCAGTGGCAACTTGGATGTCTTTTTGGGAAAAATATCTATTCAAAATTTCTAGGAGACTATATCTTAAACATTCTCATAATAAAAAAGAAATGGTAATTAGGTGATGCGATAGAGCTGTTAGCTGAAGTTATGATGGCAAGCACATTGCAATGTATAAATGTATCAGATCAACACATTGTACACCTTGAACTTGCATAATGTTATATACAAATTATATCTCAATTGAAAAAAGAAAAAGTACCACTTGAACTGAAATCTGTAGTGTGGGAAGCAGTTAAATAGGAGAGCAGAGGGGAGGGGTCCCAGACTGATAGAATGGCTTACATATAAGTCTATGGTATTAAGGGAAGAGCTATAACATTTTTGATGATAAGAACAAAAAAAGTCACTATGTCTGCACATGGAGAGTAAGATGATCAAGTCTGAAAGGCCAAACCACAGAGGCACTGGAGAAGGTTTTTTTTAGTTGTTGGAGATTGGGGTTCAGGTATTTTTATCCACGGTGGCAGGTTTTTTGTTGGCAAGGTCAGGTTTATATTTTAGAAACACCGGCTGCAGTGGAGAGAAGAAAATCAAGGTGGTCTAGAATAGATGAGTTGGGATCTGTTAGAAATCTGTCCAGAATCTAGGATAATGAGAAAAGTCAGACAATTAGGATGGTTGAAGTTGAGATAGAAAAAAAAATAAATAAATAAAAAGACTGGAGTAATTTAGAAATACGTAGGAGGTAAAATTGAGAATTTGGTAATGAATTGGATTTGATAGTAAGAGAGAAGGGAGTGCCAAAGGTAGCACTTTAGTGTTCAGCTTTCACATCAAACAGTGGCCCCAGGTTAGGGAAATGAGAATGTCCAAAATGTGTTTTTAGTTTGAAGATTTTGAATGTCTGTGCTTTTGAGAGAACTAATAGTATATAGAATTTATGGTTGCATAAAAGGGTCAAGGGATCCTAGAAGTCTGGGATGAAGATATAAATTTGGGAATCATCAGCAAATGCTCTGTTCTTATTGAGATACATCAGGAGAGAGTACTTGAGAAGAAAAGGAGATAAACTAAGACATAACTTTGAGAAATAAAAATATTTAAAAATACAAGAAAATCTTAAGAGCTAAATAAATAGATGGTCCCCCAAGAAAGGGACCATGTGGAGAGTCAGGAGAAAATGAGAAGGATATAGTCTCATGGAAGCCAAGGTAAGATTTTTTTCATGAATAATAGAGTCCCTTGACTCACATCACATACGAAAATTAACTTAAAATACACCAACGATCTAAATGTAAAAGCTAAAACTATAAACCTCTTAGAAGAAAACATAGGAGTAAATCTTTAACCTTGAATCAGGTGATAGTTTCTACATGTGACATCAAAAGCATAAGCAACAGTGACAACAAATAGATAAATTGGATGTCATCAAAATTAAAAGCTTTTCTGCTTCAAAGCACACCATACAGAAAGTGAAAAAGACAACCCATAGAATGGGGGAAATGTTTTTGCATGTCACATATATGATAAGAAACTTATATCAACAATAATAAATAATTCCTACAGCTCAATAATAAAAACAGAAATAACTCAATTAAAATGTGGGCAATCTGAATATACAAAAAAAAAGAAGTTTTTACAAATGACCAACAAGCATATAAAAGGTACTCAACTTACTCATCAAGGAAATGCAAATCAAAACCAAAATGATGTACCACTTTATATCCACTAGGATAGGTAGAATTAAAACCCCAGCCAATACCACATGTAGATAAGGGTGTGGAGAAGTCAGAACCCTCATACAGTGCTGCTGGGGATGTAAAATGGTGCAGCCTCTTTGGAGAACATTCAGCAGGACATCAAATACATAAAAATACAAAAACATGGAATTATAATATGGCTCAATATTCCACTCCTATATACTCAGAAGAGATAAAAACATGTCTACACAAAAACTTATACACAAGTCTTCATAGAAGAATTATTCATAATAGCCCAAAAGTGGAAACAACTATCCATCAACTGATGAATGAACAAACAAGATGTGGTATATTCATACAACAGAATATCATCCAACAATAAATAGAAGTGAAGTACTGATACATGCTGCAACGTGGAGGAACCTGGAAGATATTATTTTAAGTGGAAGAAGCCAGACACAAAGGACCACATGTGTGATTCCATTTTCATGAATTGTTCCTAGGCAAATCCACAAGGACAGCAGTGACTGCTAAAGGATGTGTCCTAAAACTGATTGCAGTGATGCCAAAAAACACTGAATTTTACACTTTAAAAGAGTGAATTGCACAGTATGTGAATTATATATCAATAAAGCTACTTGTTAGTAAGAGAAAATAGAATCATTAAAAGTGTTAAAATTTGATGAGAAGGCCAGTAAATAAGCATTGAAAACTGCCCATTGAATTTCATGCACAGGCATCATATATGACAAGCCTACAGCTAACATTACACTTGATGGTGAAAAGCTGAAACCATTTCTTCTAAGATCAGGAACAGGACAAGGATGCCCAATACTGACACACTTATTCAACATAATACAGAAATCCTACTCAAAGCAATTAGGGAAAAAAAAGAAAGGAAGAAAAGAAGGAAGAAGGAAGGGGAAGGAAGGAAGAAAGGAAGGAAGGAAGGAAGAGAAGTCATCCAAATCAGAAAAAAGAAGTAAAACTGTCTCTATTTGCAAGTGACATGATCAAATACAGCAAATCCAAAAGACTCCCCCTAAAAAACTGTTAGAACCAATAAACAATTTCAGGACAGTTGCAGGATACAAAATTAACAAACAAAAATCGGCTGTGTTTCTATATACTAACAACAAGCTATCTGAAAAATAAGTTAACAACTGTATTTATGAAAGTATCAAAAAGAATAAAATATTTAGGAGTAAATTTAACCAAGGAGATGAGAGATCTGTACAGGGAAAACTATGACAATGATGAAAGAAATTAAAGACAAATAAATGGAAAGACACTCCATGTTCATGGATTAGAAGAATCAATATTGTTAAACTATCCATACTACCAAAAGCAATCTAGAGATTCAATGCCATCTCTATGAAAACTCCAATGACATTTTTCCTAAAATTGGGACAAACAGTCCTAAATTTGTGCAGAACCACAAAAGACCGCAAATAACCACAGCAATCTTGAACACAAAGAACAAAGCTGGAGTCAGCACACTTCCTGATTTCAAAATATATTACAAGCTACAGTAATCTAAACAGTATAAGTGCTGGCATAAAAACAGATATGTAGGCAAAGGGAACAGAACAGACAACCCAGAAATAAACCCACCTCTCTGTCAACTAATCTTTGACAATAGTTCCAAAAATATATATTTTTTGGAAATGATCATTTCTTCAATACATGGTATTTGGAAAATATTCACATAAAGAAGAATGAAATTGGACCTTCATTTCACAGCATATTAAAAAATCAACTCAAAATGGATTACAGACTTAAACGTAAGAACAGAAACTGTAAAACTACTAGAAGAGAACAAAGGTACACAGCTTCTCGATACCGATTTTTTGGGTAGGACCCCAAAAGCACAGAACACAAAAGCAAAAATAGGTAAGTGGGAATGCACAAACCTGAAAAGCTTCTGTACAGTAAAGGAAGCTACCAGCAAAATGAAAATACAACCTACTGAATGGGAGAAAGTAATGGAGAATCATATATTTGATGAAGGGCTAATATCCAAAATATATAAGGAATTCAACTCAGTAACAACAACAACAAAAATGGGCAAAGGACCTGAATAAATATGTTTCTAAAGATGATGTAAAAATGGCCAATAGTTATATGAAAAGGTGCTCAGTATCACTAATTATTGGGGAAATGTAAGTCAAAACCACAATGACACATCACCTTGCCACCTTTTAGAATGGCAGTTGTCAAAAAGACAAAAGATAACAAGTATTGGTAAGGATGTGGAGAAAAGGAACACTTGCATACTGTTCATGGGAGTGTAAATATCATAAAGGTTTCCCAAAATGTTAAAAATAGAAAAATCATTCCATCTAGCAATCCTATTTCTGGGTAGCTATCCAAAGGAAATTATACCAGCATCTTGAAGAGATATCTATGCTCCCATTTCATTGCAGCATTATTCACAATAGCCAAAATATGGAAACAACATAACTGTACATCAACAGATGAATGAATAAATAAAACGTGATATATATATATATACATATATATATATATGTGTGTGTATATATATATATATATATAATTGAGCCTTTAAAAAAAAGAAATCCTGCCATTTGAAATAACATGGATGAACCTGGAGGATATTATGCTAAGTGTAGTAAGCAAGACACAGAAAAACAAATACTTCATGATCTCATTTTTATGTGGAATCTGAAAAATAGTTGCAGAGTAGAATGACGGTTGCCAGGGCTGATGAGTGGGGGAAATGGGGAGATGTTGGCCGAAGGATACAAACTTTTAGTTATGCAGGATGAATAAATGCTGGAGAGCTAATGCAGAGCATGGTGACTATGGTTAATAAATCTGTACTGTAGACTTGAAATTTGCTGAGAGAATTGTTCTTGAGAGTTCTCACTAAAAAAATAAAACAAAATAGTAACTAGGGGAGGTGATGCTTATGTGAATGAGCTTGATTGTGATCACTTCACAATGGATACATATAGCAAAACATGTTGTATATCCAAACACATACAAGTTTTATTTGTCAATTATACCTCAAAAAAGCTGGGGGAGAAAAGAATGTGATTGGTTCTACCTTTCTAAAGCATGGCCTTCCCCATAGAAGGCACTCAATATATTTGTTAAATTGATAATAATAATAATAACAATTATGATTCTATTCATTGAATATTTATATGCCAAATATAGTTTTAAGCATGTTACATATATTAATTCATTTAATAAAACTATCAACTTTTTTAATATAAAAATTTAAAAAACTAAATTCTTATTCAATAAAAATATCATTCTCACATGAATGAATTATCAATGAAAATGGGCATATATATATTATTCATATAATATTTTTTCTTATTAAAAATAAACCCATAAAATATTGTTACCTTATCATCAAAATAAAAAAGGAAAAATATATTAAGATTAAAATACAGATCTTGTCAACTTTAATGCATACCCAAGTTAATAGAGCTTAATTTAAAAGCACTGCATAACGTACAATGCTGTTGTTTCTGTTTATCCATTGCTGAGTGACAACCACCCCAAGACCTACTGCTTAAAATGGCTAGCATTTATGTGCTCACAACTGTCCAGCTTAGCTGTTTGGATTATGATCATTTGGTTGTATTTTCAGCTAGTGTCATCTGAAGTCACCCATGGGGCAGCAGTCACCTGGCAGCATATGACTGGATAAGGCAAGGTGGTCTAAGAACTGCATTTATGTTTTCTGGTCATTGGTTCTGGCTGTTGACTAGGAGCCTCTCTTCTCTTCTACTTGGCCTTTCTTCTTCCAAAAGGGCCAGGTCAGACTTCCTTATATGGTGACGACCAGGCAATGGTTCCAAGAGAATGAGAAGGAGAGCTGCCAAACCTCCAAAGCACAGGTTCTGGAACTCACACAGTGTCACTCCTGCCACATTCCATTGGCCAGAGCAAGTCAAAAGTCCAGCCCAGATTCAAGGAGATAGGAAAGAGACTGTACCCTTTGTGGCTGCAGCATAGTCACAGCACAAAGAAGTCTGCATTCAGAAATGGAGGATGTATCGCACCCATCTTTGTGAGCAATCGGTCGGAGCTGTGTTGGACTTCATGGTCAGGCAGTTGGGTCTGATCTGCTATTACTATCCTGTGAGATCTAGGGCTGGTCCAAGTCATGTTTTCTCAGTATCCTTCTCACAGAACCCTGCTCCCTTTCTTTGGAGCTCCTTCTTCAGTTTGAAATTATAGACTGGAAAGTATGATTATTAGATTAATATCTCTCCTTCTGGGAACAGAGACTGGTTGCTTTTATTCACTATTATATTACCAGCACTTACAGCTGTGCATGTAACATAACAGCCACTCAACAAATTGTGTTGAATTATTGAATAAATGAATGAGTAAGTGTCAAAGTTGTGACAGAGGTAATACGTGAGCTGAATCTTGAAGAATAAATTTGATTGCATTAAGCAGAGAAGATTCAAATGAATATATTAATTCAAATTAAAGAATCAATATGCATAGGACTGAATGGCTTTCAACATGAATTCCAAGACAAAGTCCTTTAAAAATAATAATAGGGTATAATTATTTAAATATATTAATATAATATGAACTAACAGAAAGTTATTAAAATAAACAAAACTAAATAACCTCTCAAAATAAAAAAATTATGAAGCATTAATGATAAATGCATACATAGAAAAAACATTAACCATAATATACCATAATACAATACGTAATATATAAAGAAGCTGAAATATAAATTTTTAAACTATGACATATATCAAAAAGGAAATGTCATACAAATAAAAAGGAATTAATATTATTCTACTAAAATATGTATTACAGAAAATATCTTTAGAAAAACACATAAAAATCAGCACAAGTTACACCATTACAATTCAATATATTTTTAACAGCTATGTGAAAATCATCAATGACAGCAATTAGCCAGGCAGGAACTTTGTATCTATATTAGTTTGCATGTAAAACTGAAAATATTCCAGGATAGAGTATATGGAAAAAACAAGCAAACAAAAGAACACATCTTTCTTTTAAAGAAACTCTTATGAAAATTCTACCCACATAAATTCACACATAAAACCTCAATAATATTAAAGATATCTTAAGTCACACAATATATTGTTATGCTAGAACCCAGGAATAGAACTAACAATATATATATGGGAATATTTTTATCCTCGGGGGAAATAAATTATATAAAGAAAAATACATGTAACAATTGTACTTAAATCTGGAATTCTGTATACAACTTAATGGAAAATAAATGTTTAGATTGTCACAAATAAATAGCCCTCTTACAGATATGTAAATTTTTTTCTTTCCTTCCTGTTAAATAAAAAAAGATCAAAGAAGTACGGTAAGCAGCATCTTTAAAACAACCACATACACACCCGTATGTGCTCTAACTTAATTAGAAGAGAAGAACCCAGAAGCAGAACCATCTTTAATATTTGTGGGATGCAAGGCAAAATTAAATATGGAGGCCCACATGTCATACATGGAAATATTTAAAAGTTGCAAATCGTGATAACAAACTGTTAAATGAGTTATTTCTATTCATTTACCTTTACAATGTTTCCATTTTTGATCCTGGGATTCCTGAGAACTCTACATGAGAACATGACCTACCTGTGGGCTGTGCCCTTGACTTGCCACTGCCACCTCCAACTGGCATCATGGGGACCTCATGTCCATGCATGAGAGCACGCTAGCTCAAATGACAGTTCCACCCACATCCTAAGTATTCTTCCTTGGCCGGCCATCCTTTGAGACTAGGGGCATGCACACCAATGACAAGACAGACCTGTGAAAGAAGCCTGCATGGCTTCTGGAATCAGCCGTGGGGTAGATCAAGCAGAGAGAACTTAACCCAATCCAAAAGGATGGCTGTGCAGGCTCAGAAGAACACCTATCTCCCAATCCCAACCCTGGATCCATGGACTCTTCCCCTCATTGAAAGAGCATCACCGCAGTGGGGACAGAGCAGGGCACTGTTTTACCTAGTCTAAGGTGGAACAAAACAAAAGAAAGGCTGGGCCATCCATAAACTTCGTGGCATCATGCACAGAATGTTCTAGATCCCCACTACATCCATTAAGGGTGTTTTTCACTATTTAAATGTAATTTTAGGTCTTAGAATTTCTGATGATTAAAGTATTACCGTGGAAGGTATCCGATAATCTATTCAGTTGGAAAATATTTATTAAGGCCAACTGTTGGTGGAAGAGTACGCTAGTTGATGGAATTGAATATAAGGGAATATACATGACTTCTGCTTCAAGGAGCAGACAGTGTGGCACGGAGACCGCCATATGCGTTCATTAACTACAGTACAATGTGATAAGAACAAAAGAAGTCATATAAAATACTGATGCTACGTGATGTCCCACCACTTGAATGTAACCCCTGCTAGGCCAAAGATTTTATTTCTTTTGTTTACTGCTTTATATTCCAGCACCTATACTAATGTTTGCCCAAAATAAGTCATCAATAAATATTTGTTGAATGAAGGAAGGAAGGAGAAATAGCAACAACTGGGCATCCACTATGTATCAGGAACTTATGTAAATCACAACGGCTGTGAAAGGGTTGCTATTTTCTCTATTTTGCACGTGAGGAAAAGTGACATAAAGAAGTAACTTCCCTCAATTCAAAGAACAAGCAAGAGGCGGAGACCAATCTAGAACCCAGATATGACCTCAAAGCTCATGCTCTCCACATCCCCACACCCCCATCAGACCCGATGCTCTCTTTCGCTAATAAATATTTTCAATATCTCCTTTATTGTCCTGCAGTGAAATTCACAGTGAATATATGCTTGCATAAGTAAGGTCAGAAAAATCAACGCATTGTCCTGATTATAAAATAAAGAAGAAATAAAAGGATTGTAACTTATGACAAAATAATACACATAAATGCTCAGGTCTGACTACAGCAGAGCACACGGTACAACACATACTTATCCCCAAAGACTCGCCACACATCTGAAAACTGTTAGTACATAGTGAGAGAGGCGGCAGGTATTGGGGTTCAACTATCACAAGAGGAGCTGCCATTGATTCTTGACTACATCCCAAATAAAACAATATGCAGTCTATCTTCTCTCAATTCATATGGGAGCTGAACTCTTGGAGAAGTTATTGCAATTTAAAAATGCATAAAAATACTGTCCAAAGAACACTTTATTCTGCAGAATTACCTCTTGCCCACTAAATGCCAGAAATGCCTGCTGTCATTCAGCAAACAAAAACTCCTCACCAGTTTCCAAAATGCCACTCAGAGGGCAACATCACTGACCAGGGAGCCACCTTCTTACTGGTCCTCAGTAAACAGCTACGAAACTCCAGGGAGAAATCTTCAACCCGACCTCACCCAGTCTGGGCTTTGGGAGTCAGCAAAGGCTTCACAGCAAAGGCAAAATGTGAGCTGGGGCTTGTCCACTGAGAACTTGTCCATGCTAAGACCCCAGGAGCATTTTCCCAAAGAAAGCCTGAAGGAAACGGCTCAGACAGAACTGCTCCACATGCGACCTTGTTGATCAGAACTAGAATAGGACACAGGGCTCCAGGATATTGTCAAAGTAGTGTGGGAAAAAAATGCAATTGTTGACTTGAACAAATTTTAATGACCTCAGCAAGAATGAGCGGAGTCATATTCTCAAGCCAAACCTCTACCAGGATTTGAGCAACTGTACTGCATATAAACTAGGTGTTCTTTTTTAAAGTCCTCTTATAAACCTACTCAGTGATAAAGCTTGTCAGTAACATTCTGAGCTCCAAGAATATTAGGATACATATTTAGAAGAGGAACTATGACTGACTGTCCATGTGAACTGTGGTTGTTCCCCATGAGCTGTATTCAGTTTCTCTCATATTTCTGGAACATAATTTCATTTCTCTGATACCTTGGGCATATCTTAATCATGACGCTATGCTTAATAAATGTCTGTTTGATTTGAAGTCTCATCTACTGTATTGAATCAACATAGCCCTGCGTTTGTGCCTACATGTGTCGGAGATGCTGTTCAAGCATCTGCCCGAATGAGCGCACTCAGCTTCCTTTCCTTCCTCAGGGGAATCCTGTAATCTTCCTTATTCTAGAGATTTTTAAGAGGCCCTAATTGTTTATCTTTTTTGTTGTGAATGACTCCCTTGGAGCTGTTAATAAATGACTCATAATCAGTTGGACTAGATGATCTCTAAAATTTCCTCCTCATTCCAACACGCTATGATTTTAGAAGCGGTCCATTAATTTCCCTAATTCCTAGAGAACTGCAACATCACAGGCAGACATGGGGAACATAAAGTGGTTCTTGGTGAACTGTCACATACGTGCATAATTTGAACACAAGGTGCACCGAGAAGCATGTGAAGGGACAAAGGGACTGCTCACGCACTGAGGGTATTAGATCTGGGTGGTATTTGAGAAGACTTCACAGAGTAGGATTACCTTGTAACAGTCTGGAGCAGGAAGACTACCATACATTGGCAAAAAGGCTTAAAGAATTTCTACTGGGAAAGTGGGATAATCCAAAAGAGGAAAACGTAGCACAAAACAAAGATGGGTGAGAAGTGAAGTTACAGATTTATGTGGCAGACATTCGCAACTAAACTCCAAAAGTAAGGTTTGGGTTTTGGTTCTGGTTTTTTGTTTGTTTGCTTTTGTTTTTGTTTTTGGTCTAGGTATTTTAAATGTTAAAAAAAGAAAAATAGTTCAGATTGTTTGCAAGGATCCCAAAGTGGACTAGTCACCACTAATCTATCAAAGACCCTACAGCTGTCACCTTCAGGGTATCTGGCTGCTGCACTATTAGAAGAGGATGCCAATGCTTGGGGACAGGCACCACTGTTTCACAATTTTTCTGTTTTCAATTTTCACAAAATATATATACTGACCTAAGTTACTTGGTTACTTTGATTTGTTTGTTCTTGTTACCAGAAAATAGAGGGAACCATTTTTACCTTTTTTGCCTTAATACACACACACACATACACACACACACACACACACACACACACACACACACCCCGCTGGTTTCATAGAGCTATCTACCCTCATTCCTGAGACGATCATTTTTACTGGATCTTTCATTCCAAAGCAAATGAATAATGAAAATTCACATCTGTTCTTTGAATTAGGGTATTACTCTCTAGTCCATTTTGCCAGTCGTCATTGGATTTCTATACTGTCTCCATTTCTAGCTGCATTTCCAGTTTCCTTTTGATCAGGTTCATCTTCTGTCCTGTGTATCTCTCTCTGAGATTTCCTTAAATGAACATGGGCTCAGTCTGTTTCTCACTTGGTCATTCACCTGAAACCATCTCCGTCTTCATTCCTTCATTCTTTTCATAAGCATTCTTTTCGCGGAGATTTGTATTGTTGCTTATCCCGTTGGCTATTTCAGGCTTAGTCATACCTCTTCTCTGCCCTTCTGTGCAATGTTACGTTGCTTATGGATTTTTCATCTCATCTGGGTTTATTGTGTTTATTCCTTTTCAATACCCCTTTGCTGTTATCCATCCACCCTCACTTGTATACACACACACACACACACACACAGAGCCACCACCACCTCCACATTCCTCTTCCCCATTCGCTTTGCCATTCAGCTTATCTGCATCCTCACATCAAATATGAAGTCCTCCATTCTTCCTCCAGTTCCCCAATTCATCTCTCACCTCTCCTGCTGTCCTGTCATCCAAACCCATGCCATTTCACACCCATCCATTCTCATCTCTTTCTCCTGTCAGAAGAATCTTCCAGTAATGTTTATAAGAACAGACTGTTTATTTATCATGTCAGTGAAAACAACCCCCCCCAAACCACAGTTCAAATATTAAGACCCAGAATTGACCTACAACCTACTTCTTCATTTCACAAATACGTGTTGAATATAGCACTGAACTAACTCCAGCTTTGGGGAATAAGAACTATCAGACTTGACACCTACCCTCAGGGAAAGCTCTGCTTTTTTAGACATCATAAAATCACAAAGTAAATGTGATTGCTCCGACATGTCTGAAACTGAGGGGCTTATCAGCTGAGAGGTCTAAGATTTCTGTCTAATTTGCCCTTTGAATGTTAAAATAGTTAGGACATAAGGGACTTCTTTTGGCAACTGAGTTTTTCTTAAAGATGCAAATATGTTATGGATCCCTGCATGAAGTCACTGCAAACTGAAATGGAATGAAGTAAAATGTATCCAAGTAGTATGGAGAGAGAATACAGCTTTTAGAAAAAACAATCAAACAAACAAAAACACAGAGCATACCGGAGAGTTGCAGAAGACAGAGTAACGTACCCAGAAGGTACCGACTTCTTAGGACAAAAGGGAAGACTCAGGAGACACAGGTGAAGGGGCTTTGTGTAGCCCCACTTGATGACAGCAGAGCAGCTGGTCAGACTTCTTCAAAGCTATTCATCCCAAGTCTTTAGAAACTCTACCAAGGAGAAGGTATGTTCACTGTGATTTGCTTGTAGGAACCACCATGACTTATCAGGACTGCCAGTAACTTGCCCCTGTGACTTTCCTTCCTCCTACATGACCTCAACCCATGCACTAACTAATGCTCTGATACTGAACCAGCTTCTGGTGAAGGAAGTGATGTAATTATTCAAATTAATAACTGCAGAGTAGTAACTTCAGGGAGACTCTGGACTCAATTTCCAAAGTCTCCTGAGGTGGAATTCCATAACTTATGAACAAGAACTCTGACTCGGATCCCCTCACAGATGGATAGGATGTCCTGGAAGATAAAACGCTCCCTGTTAGTGGAAGGTTTCAAGCACACGTGAAATGACTGTTTGGCAGGGCTGTTATATAATGGATTCAGGCCTTAGCGAAGAGGTTAAAATAAATGACTTCTGTGGGAAGTTGTAGAATTATGGTCTTTTCACTGAAAATTCTTTTTTTTCTGCTTTTATAGAATGGACCCAGGCAAGTTAGCTTATTAAGTACTTATTCTCATATCTCCTTGAAAATTCATTTTACTTATCTGTGAAATGGGAGTATAATACTGATCTTGCAGGTTGTTACATGGGTTAATAATAAAGTGCTTACTATGGTCAGTTGTGATCAACAGTTGTTGACCACAATGAGACACCATCTCACAGCTGCTAGGATGGTTACTATTAGATAAGAAACAGCAAGTGTTGGCAAGGACATGGGAAAAAAGGGATCTCTGCGTACTGTTGGTCGGAATAGAAAGTGGTGAAGCCAGTATGGAAAAAAAAGTGCAGAGTTTCCTCAAAAAATTAAAAATAGAACTATCATATGACCCAGCAATTCCACATTTGGGCATTTCTCAAAAACAAAACAAAACAAAAACACCCAAAATACTAACTCGAATAGATATACATACCTCCATGTTAAATACAGCATTATTTACAAAAGCCAAGATATGAAAACAATCTGTCAGTGGATGAATGGATAAAGAAATCCTGGCAATTGTGCTGCAGCCCCCGCCTCGAGTACACAGCTCTCCCACCTGTGTGAACCCTCTCCACAGCCACCACCGCTTTTCAGAATGGCCAACAGGGGACCTGCCTATGGCCTGAGCTGGGACGTGCAGCAGAAGATTGAGAAACAATATGATGTGGACCTGGAGCAGATCCTGATCCAGTGGATCACCACCCAGTGCCGCAAGGATGTGGGCCGGCCCCAGCCCGGGCGTGAGAACTTCCAGAACTGGCTCAAGGATGGCACGGTGCTGTGTGAGCTCATTAATGGACTGTACCCTGAGGAGCAGGCCCTGGTGAAGAAGATCCAGGCCTCCACCATGGCCTTCAAGCAGATGGAGCAGATTTCCCAGTCCCTGCAGGCTGCCGAGTGCTAGGGCATCAACACCACCGGCATCTTCCAGACTGTGTACCTCTGGGAAGGAAAGAACATGGCCTGTGTGCAGCGGACCCTTATGAACCTGGGCGGGCTGGCGGTAGCTGAGGATGATGGGCTCTTCTCTGGGGATCCCAGCTGGTTTCCCAAGAAATCCAAGGAGAACCCTCAGAACTTCACGGACAACCAGCTGCAGGAGGGCAAGAATGTGACTGGGTTACAGATGGGGATCAACCGCGGGGCGTCTCAGGCAGGCATGACCAGCTACAGGATGCTACGCCAGATCCTCTGATCCCACCCACAGCCCTGCCCCTGCCCGCCATGAATGGCCTGTATATATATATACATATATTTTTTAGCAGTGACATTCCCCAAGAGCCCCGGAGCTCTAACTCTCCCCTCTGCCAGGGTGGGGGCCTGGCCTGTCTCCACTAAGGGGGGAGGCGATGGTGGCCTCCCCACTGTGCTTATTAATACATTCCCTTCTCCAAAACCACCGAAACTGGACCAACTGGCCTCTTTTCCCCCTGGGACCAAAATTGGTTTGGGAGGGGGTACTCACCCCACTCTCCCTGACATACCTCTTCTCTGTCCTCTGGCCTGTCCTCCCCCTAAGCTCAACACCCTAGTCCATTCGTTGGCTGGAAGGGGGTTGGGGGTCAGGGATGCTGCCTGACGGCCTTCCTGCTATGCTCTGCCTCACCCGCAGCTGTGGCTGCAGGGACTTAGTTGACGGGGAGGGGCCTGTGGCGGCTGCCACCCCCGCCCCAGCTGGACTACACTCACCATGCTTCTGAGGCAGCCTGCCCTGGCAAAGGCCCTCTGGCTTCTCATGTTCCATTCCTCTCGCTGTGGCTAAGGGGTGGGGGTGAGGGCTGTCCACCATGGGCTGGGGCTTAAAGAATCTGAATTTGATGATTTAAATAAAGCATCTCTGTCTTTTAAAAAGGAAAAAAAGGAAAAAAAAGAAAAGAAAAGAAATCCTGGAATAGGTACGCAATGGAATATTATTCGGCAATAAAAAAGAATGGCATCTTGCCATTTGCAACAATACAGATGGACTTTGAAGGTATTAAGCTAAGTGAAGTAAGTCAGACAGAGAAAGACAAATACCATATGATCTCTTTTGTATGTGGAATCTAAAAAACAAAAACAAAAGAAGACAAAAAGCCAGGCTCACAGATACAGATACTAACTCACAGATTGTTAGTTGCCAGAGGAAGTGGGTAGAGGGTGAGAGAAATGGGTAGAAAAAAAATTGTTGGTTGGCATTTCCTTGACTCTTCTGTTTGTATAGGGATAATTTTAACATATATGAAGAAAAAGATTATGCATGGGATAAAACTCCTCTGTGCTTCCAAAGAATTCTCAATAGGGCTCATTTGGTTGAACACAGTTACACTTCATACCTGGTGTGGAAACAAGGCAAATCTGAAAACTGGCTTTAAAAAGAGATTTCAAGCGAAATGCAGAACAAATCCTACAAAGACTGTTTTCATTTCCAGAATTCCCATGGCTCTGGGTCTTTCCCAATTTTTTTTTTTAATGTTACTAAAAATTTGCCTCAATACATCAGCAGCTATAAGATTTTTTGGAAGATTCTCATAATTAAAAACAAGCTGTGAGGGGGGAGGGTATAGCTCAGTGGTAAAGCACATGCTTAGCAAGCACGAGGTCCTGGGTTCAGTTTCCGGTACCTCCATTAAAAATAAATAAACAAATAAAGCTAAATGCTTCTCCCCCATAAAAATTAATTTAAAAATAAGCTGCAATAAAATTTTTTAAAATAAAATAAAATAAAAACAAGTTGTGAGCAGAAGTACAACTCTGTTTACAGTCTTCTGTTGCAATTGAGAAAACAGAGGAAAATGGAATTGATGGAAAGAATCTGTGATATCAAAAAATTAGAACATTGCACTGAGATGAAAGTTAAAAAATCTAAGGGTTATATTTTGGAAGCAAACAGCATTTGATGTGTCACTTCAAGAACAAAAAACGATGACTATAAAATATGAGATAAAATACACAATGATAATATAATAGTAAAGGGTGGGGGGATGGTTGTGAAGCAGATAGTAGAGAAGGAAGCAGGATGAAACAAGGAAAGAATGTGACGTGAAGGAGAAGCTTGAATTATTCACAACAGCCAAGACACGAAGCAATCTAAATGTCCATTGACAGATGACTGGATACAGAAATTGTGGTGTGTATGTATACACACACAGACACACACAGACACAGACACACACACACACACACACACACACACACACAATGGAATAGTACTCAGCCATAAAAAATAATGAAGTAATGCCATTTGCAGCAACATGGATGGACCTAGGGATCATCATACTAAATGACATAAGACAGAAAGAGAAATAACATATGATGCCACTTATATATGGAATCTTAAAAAATGACACAAATGAATGTATTTACAAACAGAAACAGACTCACAGACATAGAAAACTTATGGTTACCAGGGGGGAAAAGTGGGATGAGGGATAAAGTGGGAGTTTGGGATTAGCAGATACAAACTACTATATATAAAATAGATAAACAACAAGGTCCTACTGTACAACACAGGGAACTATATTCAATAGCTTGTAATAGCCTATAGTGAAAAAGAATATGAAAAGGAATATATATATATATATATATATATACACATATACACATATATATACGTATATGTATAACTGAATCACTATGCTGTACACCAGAAATTAACACAACATTATAAATTGACTATACTTCAATTAAAAAAAAGAACAAGCTTGAGTCACAGGGCAAGAATGCAGCAAACATTTGAACTCTTTGACTGAATCATATCACATTTTAATTATGATGACTTTTGAAGAAGTTTAATATCTGGTTGAGTCACTCATCTTTCAATATTCTTTCTTTAACACTTAAAAATATTTTCATATTTTCTTCCTTTGGATAAAACTTTTTAAGATCTAAGTGGTAAAAACACAAACAAAACATTAATTATTACATTTGAAGAAAATTTATATTTTTACTTGCATAGTCAACTTGGTATGTGTTCTTACTTAAGCCTTAATTTCTTGTCCATTGACTAAGTGGTATGTCTTTTTACATGTAAATCCAACACATTTTTATTAAATTCATTGCTATGTACTGTAACTGTTTACCTTTTATTTAGGACCCTAAAGCAAAAGTCTCTTAAAGGTCAAACACTAGGACTATTTATGTTAATGTCAGGATGGCCCTGTTACCTTATAATAAACACTGTCTTAGAAACTTTATCCAATAAACTAAGACTTCTACAAAGCAGTGTGAATACAAATATTTAAAATGATAAAATAAATTATGAAGAGCAGACTCTTGGAATTCTACCTTCAAGTAAATCAATCCAAACTTATACGTAACATAAGAATTTTGTAAGGTGATAAAATGCAATAGGATTAAATAAGATTATGGTTGTAAAATACTCGGAACAAATAGCAAGGCTCAGTATTTGTTAGTGTTTAATGTTATTTGCTTAGCTACTAAAAAAGGATGTTTACTTGCTGCAATAGAACACATTTGGGGAATGCCTTTGCATGGCTGGAAAAGGAAAGCACAGGCCATAGCATAGTCCATGCACATTTTCAACTTCACCAAATATTGCCAAGTGGCTTGCTAGTTTACTTTCTTGGCATATATTAAAGAAATCCATTTAATATACTCCAAATCCATTCAAGATTACTCCAAAAAGTGAGACACACCTTTATGCTGTTTTGAAAAACTACAGACTACAATAGTATAATAGTATAATAGTATTATGCTATCAATTTAATAGCATGGTAATATACTACTAATGATAATTTAATAGGATCATAATATATTAGTAATAATAATTTAATATAGTAGTATAGTAGTAATAATTTAATAGGATAGTAATATACTAGTAATGATAATTTAACAGGATAGTAATATATTAGTAATAATAATTTAATATAGTAATATAGTAGTAGTAATTTAAAGTATAGTAATATACTAGTAATAATAATTTAATAGGATAGTAATATATTAGTAATAATTTAATATTATAGTAATATAGTAGTAATAATTTATTAGGATAGTAATATATTAGTAATAATTTTATATTATAGTAATATAGTAATAATAATTTAATAGGATAGTAATACACTATTAAAATACTTTAATAGAACTCTCTTTTTAAACATAATTTTTGAACAGAGAAAGTTATAATTAACAACTCTTTTCTATCAGAGATGGAAATTTGCCAGTGTCCAGCATAACTCAGTTGATCAAGAATGACTGAAAAATACTAAAATTCATATATTTTCTTGTCGTCTATCACAACTTATTAAAATCAGAACTTACTGAGTACTCTATACATTGCATATACATTTCTATATATAAGAGGCTACATAGAGTCTTTTTCTCATTTTACGCACTTTACTCATATATTCAATAAAAATTGAGGACAAAATCTCAGAATTTCCATAACAATTGTGTGGGGAGAGAAAATGCAGGAATAAATAGGAGGAATAAATAAATAAGGCAACCAAGAAGGGAGAACAAAATTCCCATCAATATTTCAGTGAAGAAAACAAAGACCACAGAAGCACCATGGAAATACACCATGGAAAGTCCTAACCCAGCAGCTGATTTAAATTTTGGCTAATAAATCCAAAACTTGTATGTAATTTAAGTAAACTCATAGTCCACTCATCTAAAGCATAGCAAATGGTAATCTTGTCTCTTTCCTGAAAATGGAAGAAATTTTATCTCGATTTCTTCCACAAGAACTTTGGGTTTTATTATACAGCATCTCAGAATTAGAACTGAGTAATGTGAAATTGTACCTGTGATCTGCAGCAATTATGTGAAATGGTTATCTTGGAAATTGCCCACCCTTGAATAATGATTTTCTGTGCACTTGAAGCAAGCAGTGTGCTAGTCTAGCACGAGGCATGGGTGGCCAATGGAGAAGGGCAGAGCCTGGGAGAAATGGGCCAGGAACCTATGGGCACAGCAGAGGTCCCCAGTTAATCAGAAGTAATAGAAGAATCTATGTCCTTGACTTACATCATGGTGCCTTTTCAGCTGTATATGTGAAGTCAGGTTTAGGGAATGGTTGGATACAGAATGTGGGAAGAAAACAGATTCAAAGATGAGACTTGAGACTGGAAAAATGATGATACTGGTGCCATAATTACGAGTGTCAGGAGGTAGTCCTTGCTACAGTTCCTGGGTGAGAAGGGCTAGCTTTCACTGGGGAGTAAGCAGGCTCAGATCTGAGAGAAGGGACCTGTCTGTGCCTGGGGCAGGCTATTCTCAGAAAGCCAAGCTGGCTTAAAAGTTTACATATCAGAGTGTAGGGATTGTTGAAATGTTGGTGAGCAAGCCTGTGCCAGTAGTGGTAAGCCCACAGGAGAAGGAAAACATGGGAATGACGAGACTGCACTGTAACAAGCAGAGTCTGTGAAAGAATGAAAATATTCCTGGGAATTTTGTTCTTCCTTCTTGGTTACCTTATAAGTTATTCCTTCCTGTTTATTCCTTTATTTTCTCTCCCCACACATTTGCTACAGAAATTCTGAGATTTTGTCCTCAATTTTTATGGTGGGAAAAAAAAAGAAAAGAGTGAAAAGTGCCACTGAGAACATTAGGGCATATGTATAATATTTAACAAGAATGCTTCTATATAACTTCTGAGACATAAACTAATAATTTGGAAATGTTTGTACCAGCAAATAAATGTATTGCTATTAAAATATACTATTGAATCATTAGCAGATGTCAATTATTGCCAAGGCACAAGTGACAGGGTGAGAAGTTTAACAGACAGGATGGGATTCGATAAGAGCAGCCAGATAAGAATTGAAGTGGTTTGAACACATATGAGACCCTTTCTCATCAATCTGTGAAGTAATGACTAAGTTACTCAAACTTCTCCAGCAAAAAAAATGGTTCAAAACATAGTTGAGAAGGCAAGTAGGGTGGTGGAGGACAAGGTAATTATAAGGGAGTAATTAGAAGTTAGCTGGGGGTGGGGGGTAGTTATTTGAGGTATATTCAAGGTATCTATATTAGATGTGTGTTCTAAATCTCTCCCCCCCAAATTCCTTGAGATATCTCTGTGCAGTTCAAGGACTCAGAGCGCATAAGCGTTCCCTAGACTATAGGAATGCAGTGACACTGTCTGCAGCAACTGCACAAGTCAAGCGCCTGTGGTTAGTCCGAGCTGGGTTGTCTCAGCATCCAGAGACTTGAACAAAATGCCTCTACTGCCCTGTGGAAAGTGTTTGGCCCTATTATGGAGTCATGCTGACCCCTTCTGTAAGGAGAAACATGGCAGTGGTGAACAGAACTGCGCATTCACTGAAGAATATAATCAGGCGTATATACGGAACCAGTTACAAAGATTTCTGGAATCTTTCAAAATTCAGGAGTATCAAAGAGAGTCAGGCTTTGTGAGTAATTAAAAACACCTATGAATCTAGCCATCTGTGACAGATCCAAAAGCAAATTTATTTTAAATGATACTTAATAGTTTGAAAAATAAATTAGATCCCAAAGAAGTAGGAAAAATGAAATCTTAGGTCTCTTGAAATAGAATAAATACAATAAAAATGGGGTGTTCCTGGAATTTAATGGCTATCTCATAAATGTGTTAGAAAAATACCACTAATCTCAAGAGAAGATAGTAAACTCAAGAAGGAAGAATAAAAACAAATGGACCTTTACTAAATATTTCAGCGGATATTAAAATACTATCATTTTTTAATTCATAAAATCTATTTTAACAGATCATAAAACAAATTAAAGGAAAAGATGGGGAAAATTCTATCTTGTATTTGCCTAGGGGAAGAATTCACAAGACCAAACCATGCACATTTGCTTATAAAAGAACATTCTAGAATATTTCCCTCCTGAACTACTAAAGCTCTTAACTAGACAGCACAAATGTCAGCAATTTTTCTATGTTATTCTGCTTTGAATCTCTTTAAATTAATACCATTCAGACATATTTCAAGGAACAGAAAATCTTCACAGTCAATAAAATTGATTAAAAAAGATTTTAGAAATCCCTGTATATCTTTATTTTTCACCATTCAAAAAAAGACATATTCTAATTCCTGATTCCAGTGATTGTTAGCTGTGGCAAAAATAAATAAAATGAAATTATGTTAGAATAAAATAGGTCAACAAATAAAAATTTCATAAAAGGTTTTTCTTCGACCTTGAAATTAGCCAGTGCCCAGACTAAGCAGGGTGCATGCACATCATGGTCCTGTAGAAAAGGTGCTTGTGACAACATTTTATAGTAGGTTTTTTAAGACAAAAACCTGCATAAGCACCTGTGTTTAAGGATACAAGACAAAGCATGATTTCAGCTATGGCAGAACTTTTCTAAGCCACCCTGAACATAACTGCACATCAAATTACACTGCCATGTGGTTTTCTTGAAGTGGTGTAAATATTTGGTCATTCATGTGCCTTTACTGCTTAGAATACCATATAGAATTTAGCTGATTGGGTCTTTTGAAAGTTATGGTAAAAATAAATATGATTGAAATGAAACAGTTTGATGGACAAGGGCTCTGTGGAAAAAGCCATTAGGGAGGGTGATAATGAGATTCAAAATTAAATCAGTTCAATTCAATAAACATTGATTAGTTTTGTAAGTATAACAGTAGGGGTGTTCAAATTTGGGGAGACAAAGATGAATAAGACATGCTTCTTTCTGTCAAAGTCTACACAGACTAGAGGTGAAACCAAGAATATAAACTCCATAACAAAGGTACAAACCACAGTGCTACAGAAGTGTGATTCTCAGAAGAAAATTCTACTATTGGGAAACCTCTAGAGGGAAGACCTCCAGAGGAGGTAGCATTTGAAGAAGTCCTTTGATGGAAAGAGATGGGAGAGAGCAAAGAGAACAGAAAGTGTGTGTTCTTGGAATGGCAGGGAATCCAGCAGGATGAACGCAGAAGGGCCAGGTGGGAAATAAGTCTGAGAAGAGTGTTTGGGGCTAAGTGTGTAGGACTATCAAGCTCCAAGTCGAGGGCAGGCACTTTGTTCTGTAAGCCAACAAGGGGCTTTTGAGAAGAAGAGCAACGTGATTAGATCTGTATTTCAGGCCAAGCATTTAGGTGGCCATATGTGGGGTGGACAGCAGCCAGGAGAAACTGCCTCAGGAGGCCAGTTCCCGAAATTGTTGCGAGATTCAAGGCAAGTGGATACAGGAGCAGCAGGAGCAATAAGCAGGGTACAGCCAGAGGTAAAGGAAATGAAGTGATGCATACAGAGTCAGATGGCAAGCTAGAAACAAGGCTAGGACTCAGAGACCCTGTTGGCTGTAGGGATGAGAGCTAGGGGTGGAAGTGAAGATGCCTGAATTTATTTTCTTTACTTCTTATTTGGAAATGACTTTAGATTTAGAGAAAAGTTGTAAAAAAAAAAAAAAATTAGTTTAAAGAATTCCTAAGGCTCCTTAATGCAGATTTCCCAAATGTTACCTTTTATCATTCTCTCTATCTCTCTGTCTCTCTCTCCTTACATATTTTTTTTCTGAAAAAAAAAATCCTGACCTCTAAATAGCAAAGATGACTGAAGTTCTGAGTTTTCTGGTGCTGTAAAACTTGTGAACAAAACATAATCGTGAATGTGAAAAAAGAAAGGCAGGGTGTGTTGGGAGCCATACAATACAGAGACTAGGAAGGAAAACAAAAATGCCCTGCAGACTCTTTCCTTGTGTTCATCTCACTGGTACGTATTCCTCTTCTGACTAGAAAAGATACCCTTTTCTAGCAAGTGTACAACTATTAAAGGGCCACAGCCAGAGCAGTGACTGAGATGGGGTGCTCACCTCTCCCAATGTGTTCTGGTGTTCAGATCCTGCAGCAGATCAAGGTAGACTTAAACTGAGATATTACTCCTTCCCTCAACTCTGAATCTTTCATACATTCATTCAGTCACTCAACAAATAGTAAGGGCTTAATATGCCAGCCAGCTTCCTACATACTGGAAATTCAACAGTGAGCAAAACAAAGTTCCATGCGTGAATGAAATTTACATGCCTAGTAGAGAGAACAAGACAGTAAACAAATAAATATGCATCAGATTATAGGGACTACAAAGAATGACTGAGCACGATTAAAGGTGGAGAGTTACAGACCAGGATTAGGAGATCAGGAAGGGCTTTCTGATAAAGCAGTATTTGAGCAGAGACCAAATGAAATGGGGAGGTGAGCTACAGAGATAAAGGTGACCCTTTCCAGCAGAAGGCCAGAGAAGGCACTGAACTGGGAGCATGGTTAATGGTCTGCGCAATATTAAGGAGACATCTATTACACTGGATATGTACTTAAAGAAACCATAAAAAAAAAAAAAAGAATTCTAGTTAATAAGCCAACAGAGATTAAAGTGGAACCATAAAAATTGTTCAAATCCAAAGAAGGTAGAATAACAGGAAAAGAAGGACCAAGAAAAATGACACAAATAGACAACAAATACAGCATTCCCTGCTTTTCACAAGTTCACTTTACACCACTTCACTTTTCCAAAGACCAGCCCAGTACCAGTTTTTTGCCAACCAAAAGAAACTGAAAGAGGATTTTCATTTTTACAAAAAAAAGGTAATTGCTTCCTCACTTCATGCCATTTTGGCTTACGAAAGTTTTCATAGGAACATTCTACTTTTGGATCATGGGGAAAGCCTACAGCAAGATAAAAATCTCAAACATAATCAGATTAATAATAATATTAAATATAAATGGTCTAAATACTCCATTAAAGGTCAGAGATAGTCATAATGGGTAAGACCCAACAATGGTCTGCCTACAAGAAGCACATTTTAAATATAAAGGTACAAATTGATTAATAGCAAATGAGTAGAAAAAGATATAGTCTGAAAAACCAATAAAAAGAAAGCCAGAGTGGCTGCATTAATGTCAGACAAAGTAGATTCCAGAACATTACTTTGCAGGATATGAAGAAGGTCATTTCATAAAATGTAAAGAGTAAGTTATCAGTTCATCGAGAAGACATAATGATCCTGACTTAAGCCTCTGATAACAGAGCTTCAAAATCCATGAAATAAGAACTGATAGAACTGCAGGAAGAAATAGAGAAATCCACAGTATAATTAAATATTTCAAGACTTCTCTCACAATAACTGTTGGAATAAGTAAAGGTTGAGAAAGAATACAGTAGAGTTGAACACTGTCAGCTAACTTGACTAAATTGACATTTAAAGGCAGCTCAACACAAAAACAACAGAATCCACATTCTTCTCAATTACACACAGAACATTTCCCAACATTAGATGTGCACCTCACTTGTACTGCTTGCAAAAGCATTCAATGATCAACATGGTACTCTTCCCACTGTTTCACAGTGAGCCATTTGCCTTATGATATCTTCTTTTCTTTTTAGTTTCATGGGTTAAAAACAAACACAATCATTAAGTTCCTATTCTGCTAAGAAAAATCTATGGGCCAAACCAAAATTGTAGCTCAGTCCACCCATCTGATTTTGTTCGGCTAGCCAACAAAATCTAGCTTACTCTGCTTCTCCCTTCAAAGATATTCTGTTCACCCTTAAATCATTAACCCCCTCTAAATTAAACTTTGAGTTTGATCCACATTGCTATGTTTGATAAATTTTCAGTACTCACTACCACAGAGTTTGCAATAGACACTACCCACTTGAAACAATCATATTTAACACCATTGAATTAATGAAAATACCATCTAGTTGTAGGGTTGCCAGATTTAGCAAATGAAAACAGAATAGAAGCCCAGTTAAATTTGAATTTCAGATAAACAGGAAGTAATTTTTTTTTAGTGTAGGCATATCCCAAATTTTACATGGGGCAAATGTATTTTAGATCACCTGGAACTAGCAGTTGATGAGCATATGGTAAATTATTGTAGTGAAGGATTAGAAGGCCACAGTGCTTATATGTGGTGGGAAGTGAATTAATTATGGGATCTAAAGCAAAACAAAAACAGAAGAGAGGGACCAGGAGAAGCCCAGAATCAGTGCAGCCAATATCTAGCACAGACTTTCCCCAAGAGGTGGATGTTTGGCCCCAGCATGAACACTGATACAATTAGTCAGAGTGCAGCTCTCGGAGCCTACAAGCCACAGTCCCATATTTGTCTTGAATCTGTCCTCTGCTTCTGTGTACAGTAATTAAAACAGTGCTGCTACTGTTATTTTTATGGCTGTATATTGCTCTGGCTTTCAAAATGAAAGCTTTAATCTATAATTGCACACCAAGGCTCTTGAGTAAAGGATATGGTCTTTATTCATAAAACCATTCCCCCAAGTAACCACTCTGCATGGGTTAGATTAGGGAGAGAGGGAAAAGGAGGGGGCACAAAGGAGGAGGAAGCAAGCGAGGAAATATGAATAAAATTACTTTTGCTAATAATGAACTTGTAGTTGTAGGAGGCAAGGAAAATGGATATGCTTTAAGAATTCCTCAGGGCTAAGGCAATCCTTATTTTTACATTTTCAACCTCTAATTTGAGATCTTTCTTATAAAAAGAATAAAGCCATACACTCCTAGAATAGTGTAAGGCTTATACAGCATTGAGCACAGCACATTGACTGCAACAACCAATCCTATTGAAATCAGAGACATCAAAACATCAGTGGTCCCCTATCTTCAGACAAGGCTGTTCCTTTCTCTCTCTCAGGCCAAAGAGAATTGACTCTAATTTGCAGGGAGTAATGGGAAAAATTCTTAGGGGAATGAGATTGTGCCTCTTCTTTGCTAAATTATTTCAGTCTTTCCTGCCAACATAAGCAGGAAGTTCTCGCTCGTAACTCACCCCAGTAACTCCTATTGTAGTTCAGGTTGACATCCTTTGAGATCTATTAATATATTCCATGGAGAGAAAGAAGAGCTAGTTACTATCTTATGGACAGTCCTCGTTCAGGCACTGAAAAATCCTGACTAAATAACTCCATCAGCCTTCCCTCAGATTTAATCATTTCAGGTCTTGTAACCTTTATTAATAAGCCCTATTTTTCAAGCCTTTGTTCATCTTTAATCATTAGTTACACCATTGCATAAAGATCAGTACATCAACCCTTTGAAAAAAGTGAAAAACTCAAGTAATTCATTCCAACAAATGAAATGCTAAAGCTGTTGCTATGCAGCAATGCTAGGTTCATTAGATGCCTTTGCTCGCTGTACCATCTGCAGATCTCCTTCTTTTATCCCACCAGCTTCGGAACATTTTAAAGGGTGGAATGTGTCATAACCCATTTATTTTGACTAAATACCAAATCACATCTCTGTTTTCTATAAGACAAAATGAAGCTTGTCACACTTAGACTAATAGTTCTTAATGAGGATTATGTTCTTTATGATTTTTTTTTAACATTCTCCTAAGAGACACATTTTCAATTTGAGTAACTGTTTAATTAATGACTATGAAGCAATTTGGTGAAACACAAATAGCATTTAGCACAAATTCTAAATAATCAGGACTGTTCTTTCAAGCCAAATGCACTGAATTTTCATTGTATGAGGCAGGTCAATAAAATAATTTCTTGTAAGCCTCAACAAGACTCTGGGCAAACTTGTGAAATAAAGCAAGCAGGTAAGTTTGTCCTTTTAGACTCATTACCCACTTGTTTTCTCTCCTTTCTCTCCTCATCTCCTGAACTGTGCTCTCCAACACATAAGAGGCACTCTGAGTTTCCCTGCTCTTTCTGGGTGTTTGGACTCCCCCAACTGCACAGTCTATCTCCACCCTATCACCACCCCATGACTGATACACTCAACTCTGGATGGTGATTCAGATTTTTACCAAAATCTACCTTTCCTATAATATATTCACCAAACTCTTCCCTGCCAAATGCTAAACAACTAGTCCAATAAATTCACCTGCTCCTGTGACTTACAAATTCTTTAGGAGAAAAATACTATAATCTGAGAGAGTAATTTTAATAACAGCAGAGGGGGTGATCCTTTGACCATTCATAGGAATATTTGGTGCTAAGCTTTTTAAAACTCATCTCATGCATTCACAAATTGATCTGCATTTCCATCTTTTCCATAGTTCTGTCACACATTTAGGTATTACCTTAGCACTGTCCAGAGTGGCCTTACAGAGAGACAGGCAAATTTCCTCATACTTCTGTTAGATGCACTGTATTATTTACTCAGTAACATTTAAATCACAGCCAACACACTATAACTCATTCTTGAACAAAGCTTATCTAACACATGTCTTTTCTTTGTACGGTACATCACAGTCTTCTTGCACAAAGGAACACTAGCCAATACTTCAGTATTATGCTTAGGGGGCATTTTAAACAGCAAATCCTCACCACAACAGAAAAAGCACAAAATGTGATAAAACTTGCCCCTAAAGAGACCACCAAAAAAAGACACTTGTTTACAGTATGAGAGCTGAAACAGGAAGGTAGAGTATTGCCTTGCTCAACCTCAGCTGAGAGGGAGAAAGCACATTAGGCAACTCACATTATTTGCAGTTCTGTGACCTTAAAACCTCGCAAGTGTTGATTTGGGGGTAATATACATCAAAAATAACAATATGTTTAGGTATAAATCTAACCAAGTAGGTGAAAGATCTGTACACCAAAAACTATAAAATAGTCATGAAAGAAATTAAAGCAGACACAAATATACACAAAACTACTCAGTGTGCATGGATTGAGAGACTTGATATTGTTAAAATGTCCATACCACCCAAAGTGATCTACAGAACCAATGCAATCTCCATCAAAATTCCAATGGCATGTTCCACAAAAAGAGAAAAATCAATTCTCAAGTAATATTGATCAAGAAGAACAAAACTGAAGGCATTACACTTCTGATTTCAAATCATACTACAAAGCTACCGTAATCAAAATGGTATGGCACTGACATACAAAAAGACATATAGACAGATGGAACAGAATAGAGAACCTAGAGATATTAACCTATGCATATAAGGTCAGCTAATTTTTAACAAGCATGCCAAGAATGCACAATGGAGAAAGGATAGTGTCTTCATTAAATGGTGCTGGGAAAACTGGATATCAATATGAAAAGAATGAAACAGAACCTTATCTTACATTGTACACAAAAATCAACTCAAAATAAACAAAAGACTTGAACTTAAAACCTGAAACTATAAAACTCTTAGAAAAAAATAGAGAAAAAGCTCTTTGTTATTGGTCGTGACAATGATTTTTTGGATATGTCACCAAAGGCACAGGAAACAAAACCAAAAATTAACAATTGGGATCACATCAAACTAAAAAGCTTCTGTACACCAAAGGACACAATCAACAAATGAGCAGGCAACCCACAGAATGGGAGAAAATATTTGCAAACCATATATCTCATAAGAGGTTAATATCCCAATCATACAAGAACTCATGCAACTCAACAGCAAAAGACATATAGATAATCTGATTTTAAAATGAACAAAAGAACTGAACAGATGTTTCTCCAAAGAATTAAAAGGCCAACAAGTATATTAAAAGGTGCTCAATATCTGTTATCATCAAAGAAATGTAAGTCAAAACCATAATAAGGTACCACCTCAACCTGATAAGATGCCCATTATTTTTTTAAAAAGGCAAAAACAAGAGGTGACAAGTGCTGGCAAGGATATGGAGGAAAAGAAACTCTAGACACTATTCGTAGAAATGTAAATTGGTACAGCCATTATGGAAATTAGTATAGAGCTGCCTCAATGAATTAAAAATAGAAATATTGTATGATCCAGCAACCCCACTTTGGGGTGTACATTCAAAGGAACTGAAATTAGGGTCTTAAAGAGATAGCTACACTCCTATGTTCTTTGCAGCATTATTCACAATAGCCAAGATATAGAAACAACCTAAGTGTCCATCTCTGGACAAATGAATAAAGAAGGTGAGGTATATATATGGGATGGAATATTATTCAGTCATGAGAAAGGAAGAAATCTTGCCCCTTGCAACAACATGGATGAACATGGAGGGCATTATATTAAGTGAAATAAACCAGGCAGAAATACTGTATGATGTCATTTATATTTGAAATTTTAAAAAGACACTCATAGAAGCAGAGAGTGGAATCAGTGGTTGCCAGGGGCTGCGGTGAATGGGCAATGGGGAGGTGATGGTGGAAGGGTAGAAAGTTTCAGTTATACGAGAGAAGTCCCGGAGATCTACTCTACAGTATAGCACCTGTAGCTAACGATGCTGTATTGTGTACTTAAAGTTGCTAAGAGGGTAGACCTCATGTTAAGTGTTCTCACAGAAAACCGCAACAGTAATAGCAAAGAGGAAACTGTGGGAGGTGATAGACTCACCGATGGCCTTGATGGTGGTGATGATTTTACAGGTGTATACTCATTCCCCAAACTCATCTACATATAAACATTAAATATGGACCGCTTTTTATACATTAATCGTGTTTCAAAAACTGGTTTAAAAAAATAAATACCTTTTAGTGAGTAAGTGAATGTGGAAATTCAGAATTCATGAATAATGAGGATTGACTGCATTATGTTCATTGAATGGATGAAGAAACAGAGGCAGACAGGATAAATAATTTGCATAAAGCAACACAGCTAGGAAAAAAGACAGAAGTCATCCTCTAAAAATTTCTGGATCCAAATTCTATATATAAACTATTATGTCACAGCATTTTCCATATGACTTTCATCATTACACTGTCCTATGGTGTGACATCTTTTGTCTGGTCTTGGTGAAAAGTAAAAACAAGCATTGGACATCCCCAACGTATGTGCTATGGAACACTGAGTTCTTCACTTAGAGTTGTATTCTAGCCCCTTCCTTCTCTGCGTGACAGAGAAAACCTGTGCCCTAATGCTGTAAACTGGTAGTAAGTTCAGAACTGGTGTTGAAATTAATTAGAGGGTTTGGAGGTACAGCTTTGGTTTTTAAATCTGCTCCTCTCTATACCAGCTGGGTAACCCCAGCACTCTCGTTATCCTCTGTGAAACGGGAATTGTAATGTTGAGTTCATATGATTATCCTGAGCATTAAATGAAATAGTGTAAGGAGTCTAGCTCATAGCAAGCCCTTGAAAATTAGCCTGTGTTACTCTTCAGTATTTGTTTTCTGGAACCAGCCAGAACTTACTCAACAAAGGGTCTTTTCATCACTTGGGTTCTGCACACAGGTTCTTAAAAATCAAGAGCAAAAACAAGTGTCCATGCCTATAATAAGAACGGCCACATTGCCCTGCAAAACTCTGCAGCTCAGTTGCAGCTCTGCTCCCCTCTTTGTCAAGGGCAACATAGACATGTGGTACATATATAGTAGCTCAAGGGTGGAGATTCCAATATTCCATCATCAAACACAGCTTGAAAATGAACCCACTCCTGACTAGGATTAAAGCTAAGTCTGCCACGGAAAGTTGTTTCTAAACTTCCATCTCTTTAAAAAGCACTTGTGTTTTGATTTTCAATTCTGGTTCAGAAATCACTCCATCTGGTCTGGCCAATCAGGATGCACAAGAAGCACTGAATTTAGTTTATTTATATATATAATACCAGAGGATGTGTTAATGTAAAAATGAAACAGGGTTTGAAATAATGCAAGGGAAAAGATGGAAAGATTTCATGGACATGTCTCTAAACCCAGAGGGTCTGGGTGAGATGGGAGACTCAAGTACCTTCAAAAAAAAAAGGCCACAGTAGTTTCTTAAGGTGGTACCTAAGGAATTTTTACTTCTTGGAAGGCAAGGCTAAAAATAAGAACAATGATGCTGTCTTAAAGGATGAACCACCTAGGCACTGAGAGAGACCTACATCATTTTTTTTTTTAAATCACGTCTTCTGCATAATGGAAATATTGTGAGGAGTAGGACTTGGATTTGAATTGCCACTGCTTTATTATGTGGCCCAGGCAAGTGACTGGACCTCACTGAGCCCAAGGTTTTCATCTATAAAAAATGGTAGTAATAATATCAGCCTTACAGCATTGTTGCAAGGATTAAAAGTAGAAAATACATGTGACATTTCCCACAATGGAGGTCTTAAATCTTAATTTTATTCTTTCTAAAATGAAGAACTGTTGACTTTCAATGTACATCTGGGATGTGTTTGTCTCATCAAAGCATTTCAATCATTCATTCAACTTATGCTGACCATCTTCTGTGTGTCAGTCACTGTGCTAAAAGCTGTAAGTCAGAAATCTGATCACTGTGTGCGCAGGGGCAGGAGGAAGGGGTGTGGGTAAAGAGAGAACCTGATACTATCCACAGATGTCTCTTCAGAGATTTATAAATCTTGCACTTTTCTATGCCGTGAATTTGACATATTAGCAAAGACTCCACTCTTAAATCACTTCCAAAGGAAATCAAATATTACTTTTTCCATAACCCTTTCCCTCACCCTCCCAAGCAGAAGCAATTTCTTAATACTCCAAGTTCTTATTACACCTCTCATTTACTCATTTAACAAGAAATAATGTATTCACTTTTTCATTTCATAAAACCTTCTCAGACTCCTACTATAGGTGAAGCATGACATAGGTGCCAGGAAGGAACAGCAAACCTAAGATTACTTCCTGTCCTCCAGAAGTTACCACTCAGTGGGAAAATTAAGATATACACAAATAAATATTTTAATTCAAGAAAAGCAGCAAAAAGGGCCATGAAGCTATAAAAAGGAAAAAAAAAGATTACCTCTCAGCAGGATCTAAGAAGGTTTCTTGGAGGATGGGCTTTAAAGGATGGACAATATTTCAATAAATAGCAGAAAATAAGAGACAGATAAACACAAGATCTTTTGGTTTCAACAGACTCCTAGTAAGTACTGCATTGTGTCATTCACTATCTATTCACATCTTATCTCTCCATGTCCCTGACACCACAGGGGCTGTGCATCACTTTTGTCTACTATTCCCACATCACACAATACACAGGGTCATATGTACATGTATCAGGTGCTTGAATTTTAAGTCCAGATTGGACTAGACTAATTCAAGGAATATTTGAAGGTAAGAATCTATTGTGCTTTCCAAGATCCAGAGAAGGGAACCCTCCAACACCCTCAAAATCAGAGTACCTACTTTGGAGGTCATACAGCTACTTCCAGATCCTAAAGGACTTAGTCACCAGTCATGGCTGTGTGCCAACAGCAAAATATGTTGCTGTTATAGATGTGATATGTGCCTCTTCTCTTCTTCTACGTCCTTTGTGGCCTCTTATTTCTCTTGAGTTCAACACGATGCTTCAAGGGGATGTCGCCCATCCTTGGCCAGGAGATGGAGTCCTGGGCCTTGGCACAGGCAGAATCGCGTGTTTGTCTTCATAGAATTTGCTCAGAGGGTCAAATTCAATCACTGTTTCAGGGCTGACTTCATCTCTAAGACAGTATCAAGTCATGAAGTTGCTCCAGCACTGAATTAGCATATGTTGTTGCAATTTTTTTGGCATGGATGCAGTTTTTAATATAGTTAGAAAAGGTTATTACTATGGTTTTCGGAAGGGAAAAACAAATGGCTGGGGAAATAGGTTCGATATCATTTTTTCAAAAAATATATGTGCTCCAGACTCCCAGCAGGGATCTCAGCACAGAAAACATGGCTCTGAATTTCAGTGCATTTTGAACCAGGGCCCCAGATCTCTGTATATCAGCAGCCTTAATGTCACATCATCCAATATCCATATGATGTGTTAAGAGAATTGGAAAATCCTTCTCACTTCTTCTTGGGATGATCTAGGATTGTTTTTGTTTAATCATTTCTACACTTTCACATTGCTTTTTAGTTCTTACTGAGGAGGCTGGAGGTGAGAACTGATTCTGGAGGAAAATCTTTTATTATGGAGCACAGACCAGCCAACTCCTATTTCAATGGCATGTTCTAGTTTTAAGAAAACTTAATGATCTTACTGAATAAATGCAGACCAAGGTTCTAGCAAAACCAATGCAGGCCAGTAGGCAGTTTGCATAGGAAAAACTCACAGGCTGGAGTCAATGTCACCATTACTTGTGGTCCCTCTAACATATCACCATAACTCTTAGCTTGAATGTGTTGGAAAATGTTGATACACATTGGTCATACGTTTTGAATCTTTTCTACTGAAATCATGAGTAAATAACAGAAATTGTAGCCCTATTTTGAAGTACTAGAATGTAAAACGTGTTTCCCTTATCTATTAAACAAAACAATCACTATGTGATAGAGTTGGAAGAAAATTCAGCTTCCCTGGTACAATTCTGGCTTTCTCAAGGCCTCATGGCAGGCTGGTGGTAGAAAAGCTCTCAGAATCTATGTTCTCTAGCTTAAAGTCCTGAACTCTTAGGTAACACTCTTCACCCTGCAGTGACAGAGGCAAAATGTTTGGGTTTTTATAGTGCTAAATCCCTTCTACATTGGCAGGCTTTATCCAATAGGCAGCATAATGGCCCCAAAGATGCCCAAGTCTTAGTCCCCAGAACCTGCAAATTACATTTCAAGGGCAAATTAAGGTTGTAGACGGAATTAAAGTTGCTCATCAACTGAAGCCTCATACTGGGGAGATCATCCTGGATCATCTGGGTGAGCCCAGTGTAATCACAAATGTCCTTATAAGTGAAAGAGGGAGGCAAGAGAGTTAGAGGCAGAGTGAAGCTATGTGGGAAATACTCAACTAGCTATCGCTGGCTTTGAAGATGGAAGGGGGCCATGAAACAAGCAATTTGATGGCCTCTGGAAGCTGGAAAAAGCAGGGAGACAGTTCTTCTCCTAGAGTCCCTGAAGGAACGCAGCTAGGCTGACTTGTTAATTTTAGCCCAGTGAGACCCATTTTAAATGTTTGGCTTTCAGAACTGTAAGATAGTTCGTGGTTTTTTAAGTCAAGTAAATTTGTGGTAGTTTGTTTTAGCAGCAATAGGAAACTAATATACAGTCCAAGTTTGTATTCAGTTCAGTTTCTTCTTTGGCATATAGGAAGGCAGTAAATATGCTTCCTCCTATAGGCACAAAGGAGAAAAACCCTATCAATTATTCCTAACGGCAAATTCTTTGCAGAACTCAACAAAATCAGACCTTAGAATATAAGACCATTCTAGCTCTGTCAGAGTCACTCTGTCTCTCTGCAAGCACCCTAAAAAAAACAGAGCATCCAGATGAAAGGTACAAACTATCCTGTATCAGTCAGGAACCTAGCAGGGAACAGATGGCTCATTTGAAAAGGGCAGCTGAAGAGAGCTAATGAAAGTAACTATTTGCAAAAGGTTATTGTTAAGAGTAGCAAAGAAGGGTTGATGAAGCACCCAGGGACAAGCAACACAAGTAAATTGAGCCTAGGATGAAAGAGGGAAGGTGTGGGAGCAGTTACTGGAACTCAGTGAGAGCTGACACTGTAGAGAGGGCTGTCCAGCAGAGCTGTAGTCTTTGACAGAGAAATAGAGCCCAGGCCAACCTCAGAGCACAGAATGAGGGAGCCAGAGATAAATTCCTCAACCTTTCTGTCTTCCTCTGATTTCCTGCCGGTGCCTCCTGTTGGCTGAAACCTAACAGAAATCAGAAGGTAATGCAAGGGTAGTTGATGTAGCCTACAAAGGTCAGCCTCCCAGGGCACAGACCTGGGGGAGAAGGGAGAGGCATGAATCTAGGGGACCAAACAGATAAAATGTAACACCCACTTCCTAACTCAACAGACACTTCCCCCTTCTCCAAGAGCATTAGCGGCCATACAGGGTTGTGTGTTATCTTGTAAAAGATAAGAAGTGATGATAAAATGAAAAACAATTTTTTCAGGAGGATCTAGGTAAAGCTTTTTCCACTTTTATGTATCCTTAAAATGATTTCAGAAAAAGTAGATACTAATGAAGCCTCCTTAAGTTAAAAAAAAAAAATGTTGGCACAGTTGAGATTGACTTAATAATGGTAACTACCATACACTTTCTTCAAAAAACTGGTTAAAGCTGTTTAAATCACAGGCAAGGATAAGATGCTGGCTGCGCCACTGGTCTGGCCCAACACGGTATTTCTTATGGTGCTACAATTGATGGGATTATGATTGTTTTTTTGACCAAGAAACAGCAGAAAGTTAACAAAAATTTGTTTACTTGGCCTTTTAATGTTGCACCTCATAGAAAATAAAAGATAGACAATGAAATTGTCTAAGAATCAAGAATAAGTCCCAGGCAGTAAGCTTAATCATTTGCTAGGATTCTTACACTGACCAGAAGATATTTACCCTCCTTACAAAAATTAACTTAGACAACTCCTTAGTCAAACTTACCACTGATTTAAAGAGATTCCACAATTTCTGACCAACACTCTGGGCCCACATCCACCATAGTATATACTGTGCCATGGTGGAGGGAGGCAAATAAACTAAACTTAGAGTTAACTCAGACATCCACCTGCATCGAACACACTGGATCCCTCTAGCATTACTGACCTGTACAAAGAGAAGCTCAGAAGGTGGGAATGTGAAATCAGCATGCATAGATAGCATCATCATGTTAAAACATGAGCCCCGGAATGTAGTCCTCTCCTTTTCAGCTCCTGGATGGAGACAGGAAGATCTGCTGTCTTCAATATCCCCCATCATCCCCTCTTAAGTATTAATAGACAACCAGAGAGAAGCAGCATTAAGATCAGCATGAGCCCTGAAGCCTTGGAAGCCTTTAGCCAGCCAGTGGCTGTGGTGATTAGTGAAGCTATGTCCCATAATGTGTGAACAGCCCCCTGTGGATGGCAGCCAGTGAAAACCAGTCATGGGTTTAAAGCCCTTGCAAATTACTCTCCAGTTTTCTAGCTGTCACTCCTGTCCATGGGGGATGGCATGATACAGCATCAGGTGCATTTATACATAGTAACAAAGGACCCAGCTCTGGAGGTGCAAATTGTGTAGGGGTCACTGAGGACAGAATTTGACTTTATATCAAATACACACAAAGAGCCAAGATTACCCATATTCAATTTCCTAATTTTCATTAGTTTCCAAATTGGCTCTGTTATTTTCATGCTGTCTTTCCATGTAGGAAAACTGATAATATTTATTGTCATATAAATGCTACTTCTAATGTTACTAAATTTTCTTTAAACCTTGATTTGACAACACCACAAGATGTTAAATAATATCCAGTACTCTGAGGAATACCTCCATTTCCCACTGCCAAAATATTTGGAGAAGGTCCTCACTATCTAAATATACAATGGAGTAAATGAGCCAGAAAAAAATGTTTTGGACCTCCGCTTTCTCCCACACACATTGGCATAACTTCAGATATTAAAACTTTTGACATTTAATCCACTTAGCAAAAGTCTTAATTTTCCTACTAAAATCTTGGTAGACGTTAGCTATTCACTTATATTCATAGCGGATGTCTCCTCGAAGTCAGATAAAACCATCTGACTTACTGTAGCCAATGAAGAGTGAGCAGAGCTGATGCGAACTGAGTCTGGGCAGAAGCCTATAAAATGCATGAATGATTTGCTTTTTTCTTATCCCCCCGCCACAGGTCCCAGTGATACTCCAGTGCAAGATAATTAATCTCAAGTAGAGAGCTCAGGCTATGTAGTAATCATCGGTGTCTGTTTTTCTCTCCTACTCTGATCCCTTCTGATAACAAAGTATCGGAAGAACTGACAAGATCGGGGTGGACATTTTACAGAGCCCAGGCCAAATGTGGCTCACTGCCCATTTTTGTAAACAAAGTTTTATTAAAACACTAGCACATTCATTCATGTATGAATTGTCTTTGGATCCTTTCACACTGCAAATTCAGAGCTGAGTAGTTGCAACTGAGAATTGTATGGCCCACGAAGCCTAAAATATTTGCTAAAACATTTCAGCAAAAGTTGGCCGACCTCTGGGTGAGATTCATGCATAACTTGGACCATTCCATTTTTCATATGAATCTAGTCCTGGACTTATTTTCCAAGAACAGTTCAATATTGTGTTGTGTATTAGTTGTAGATCATATTTCCCCTGCATAATGCTAACTGGAAACTTGAGGTCAAATGATCACTGCCAGGGTGATGTCACCTAAAATTTTATAGTGAATTATGAAGCATACTAAAGGACAATTTAAAAGGTTGCCCTAGTCTACTCCTTTTGAATGTCCTAAATAAACACTTGTGTATTCCCTTAATAAGTCATTCCACAAACATTTGTTCAAACTCCAGCTACATGCCAATGAATTGTGTCAGGCACTGAGGATACGAAGATAAGTAACATACAGATTTATACTCCAGAAGCTCATGGTTTAGCAGCAGAGGGGGGAAATATGTTTTTAAAAATTACAGTAAAATGAGTTAATAACTAATAAATATATGAGCATATACACTAAGCAAACTGTGGCAAGAAGATGAGAGAAGGTGTTATCTGAGCAGAAGGTTTCAGACTCCTTAACAAAAAGCATCCTAGGGTGAGAACCTCTGTGTAGTGGGCAAGTGGAGACAAAAAACTAGCTGGAGCATCAACAAGGCATCAAGCAGACCTCAGTGCAGGTGGAGTGTGCAATTTTCCTGCTCTTGTTTGAGATTCCAGATAGTACTTTGGCCTGGGTCATGCTTAGTTTCCAGCTTTCATTTCTGGGGCATATTTTGACATTTCTCTTGACCTCAGAGTTTGCTCCTCAACATCACAACTTGTCCTCTATCACTCTGATTTGGTTCTTGTCTCCTAGATCTGGACTAGCCCAGAGCCATGTCTTCTTTTGCATTTGGCTCAGAAACCCTCACCCCAAGCTTTAGACCTTCTCTTATCCTGCCCTGATATGCTCACTCTTTTACTCACTTCTGACCCAGATGTGACAATAAACTTTGTCCTGCTCCCATTACCCCAACCCCAGTATGATTCTATTGAGTGGAATGTTACAGAAAAAAACTTTTCCAAGGAGCAAATGCAGACAGTTATTACAGATGCATGGGAGAGAATGTTTGAAGTTACAGAGATCTGGAAAAAAAAAAAAAGACAATGTATTTAGTAACCCTGATTTGATATGGTTATTATAGAGACTACAGAGTGGAGAATGGCAGAAGATTAAACTAAATAGAAAAGGGCCAGATTGTTAGGGGACCTTGAAATTCATGCAATAGAGCATATATTTTATTCTGTGGTTAGTGGAGAACCACTGTCAGATTTCAAACAGGGAGGCACGTGATCATATCTGCATCTTAAAATGTTGCTCTGGAAGCAATATGGTATATGGTTAGAGGAGTGGAAAGGACTAAAGAGAAAGAAAGCAGTTACCTGGCCATTGTCATAAGCCAGATAAGAAATAAGAACCCAAACATAAAGCAGAGAAAGAATACATCTGAGATATATTTGGGAGGTATTTCAGAATTGATGTCAGCCTGGATGATGGTGAGGGGAAAGTAGCATTCTAGAACAGTGCTTCTCAACCTAACTTGGTGAGGTCTAAATTGTGGAATTCCCAATCCATTATGGACCACCTCTTTTGTAAAATAAAACAAAAGAAATGATCACATGCTTGGATGTTGCAGAAATGTCAACTTGCTGTACAAGTTTCTGACACTTACTTTCAATTTCTGTTCTTTTCTTGTTGCAGTGGTAATCTGTGGTCTAAATCCTCTGTAGACCACACTTTAGGTAGCAGTGGCCTAGAAAGAGTCCAGGGTTTTTGACTTGGATGACTCAGATGGATGGAGATGACTTTAGCCAAGGGAAAGAACAGAGAAGTAGATTTAGAGGCTGAGGACATGTTCCATCTTGGACACATTATTCTTGATGTCCCAGGGGAATACAGACAGAGAAATCCATGAAGCTGCCAGCAATTCAGTTTATACGCACTTCATTTGTACAGAATGTCTCACAAACTGTAGGTATTTAGTAAGGTTTTTAAAATGCATAAGTGGAAGCAAATCTCCCATTGAATGGTCTATCTCTTGAGTTGAACTCTTCCTCATCCATTTCTGAGCCCTTCTCCATGCCACACTGATGAAGGAACTCTGTGAGACTAAGATCTTCCAACACAAGTGTGCTACTTTTAAGTGCTTAAGAAAGCATTCCACTGTTTCCTACACTATGCTGTGAAGCAACCCATTCAACAACTTCTGCCAGTAAATATCTTCTGAGTGTCTATTGTATTCCAGGACCTGTTCTGGACTCTTGGGAAACTCCAGTAAACAAAACTGACTGAAAAAAAAAAATCCCTGGCTTCTTGATGTGTGCACTCTGGGAGGAGGAAATAAATGATAAATAATCACAATAAATAAGTCTAATTACACAGTATGGTAGAAGTTGATAAGAGCTATGGAACAAAGTAGAGCAGGGTAAAGAGAATTTAGGAGCACAGGCAGGGGCTGGTGGTTTGAAATTTTCAACAGGCTTGTCAGAATAGAGCTTACTGAGAAGGCGATATATGAGCAAAGACTTGAGAGAGATGAAGATGCTCATCAGGTGGGTTGTAGGGAGAAGGGCATTCCAGGCAGAGGGAACAGCAGGCGAAAAGGACGGTGGGCAGGAGTGAGCTCATTCCAGGAACAGCAGGAAGACCAGTTGGGGCTGAGTAGAGTGAGGAAAGGTGAGAAAATCCAAAGATGCATTCAGAAAGGCCATGGGGAGGGGCAGATTGGGTTGGGCTTTTCCTTGAGTGAAATGGGGAACTCATGGAGAGTTTTGAGCAGAGGACTGAGGTCATCTGACTTAGATCATAAAGTTGCTCTGGTTGTTATACCTGGAACACACTCCAGAAGGAAGTTTGCAGCACAGTGACCTGTTAAGAACTATTTCAGTAGCAGTGGAGGTGGAAAGAAGTATTTGGATTTTAGATATACTTTGAAGGTAGAGTCAACAGAATCTCTTGTTGGATTGGATACACGGTGTGAGAGAAAAAGAGTCAAAGAAGATGCCAAGGTTTTGTCTTGAACACTGGAGGGATGGAGGCATCATCAGCTTGGCAGGGCAGACTGTGAGCAAAGAGATTTGTTGAACAGCATCAGGCCATAGGTTTTTGCTCCAAGGCCATCATGCTTCCACACATTGACATTCCCAGTGGCAAATACAGTGCCTACCACTAGATGGGCAGAAAATACATGCTGAGTGGACAAATGAGTGAATGGATGATTAGATACAACCCCCACGGGGCAGACGACCTGAGGGCTTGCTGCTTTCTTGGGTTCTACCCAGGAAACAGAGGACAAAATTCCTCTCCACTTTCAGACTCCCAAAAATGACCTACTTTTCTTCCTTTGCATGTTATTCCCATCCAGGGATTTTCAGTCCAGCACAGTAATGGCCCCATTCTCAGAGACACCTACTGCAGTTCTCTTGCTTCCTCTCTGACTATCCCTTCCCATCCCCCAGTGCAGACAATCTTTATCTGTTTCCGGGCATAAGAAAAACTGACTAATTGTATATGTTTCCAAATCAAAAGATTTCACGCTTGATTTTCAGCTTTTAAAATGCCAAACTCAAAACTTGGCTCTCTGATCCAAGTGTGGCAATTTATTAACCGGCGGTGTACCAATGGCTGAATCAGGGTAAAGGGAGAGGTGCAAAGTAATGCCAGGAATGAAGCACACCAGTTAATATATCAAATGTTATGTTGCTACTTTTTCATCATTTGGATGAAACAGATTTGCCCCGGGAATAGGCTCTGTCTATGCAGTCGTCTTATAATTGTTATTCGCTTGCCCATTGATCCAGAGTAAATTAGTCTGATGATATTTAAGTAAAACAGATTCTGTCCATGAAATTATGCAAACTGGAACAATGTTGACGCTGGTCATACTGTGAAAGCTAATAATTAGACATTGTCTATGTCATTTTCTGAACTTTCAGAGAGAACATTAAACAGTAAGGCATTTGTTAATGGTAGAACATTTCCAGGGGAAAACGGCTGACAGGGGAATTGAGGGGAAAGGATCAACAGTACATAATGATGAGAATGAAATGTGAAGGCAGTTTTTGAGGAAGGAGCAGAGAAATGGACACTTCAACAATAGGACGGAGCATCCTCAACTTTTGAATTTTACCATTGTTAATATTTCTATCTAATTAATTCTTTTTCGTAGGTTAATCTCCATCTCTTGTTTGTGAAGATGCCAACTCCCTGTGAGCTCATTAAGTAACAGATCCTTTAACTCATGAGGGAGAGCTCCTGGAACCCTTGAAATTTCTCAATTTCATAAAGACCATCATAATATATCATTTTCCTGGTACAATGTAGTTTTGTATAACTGCAAAATAAGATGCAAATGATCCAACTCTCACTTGATGAGCAGCTTCTGTCCTGGCTGAAACACTTACTGAATCCATTTCACAAATTCTGCTTTTTCTAATTTTCATAAAGAACATATGGCTGGCTTGTTTATATCATAGATCCTAGTCACCAGTGAATTTAACATTCCACTCCTTATCCAAAAGGTCTATTTTCTGGCTAAGAACTAATACATTTTTAGTCTCCTTCACTTACCTCATCATTCTAGAAGTTGTCTTCATTTCAGGCATTTTTTACCTATTTTCTGGCAGAAGAAAAAATTTTTCATACACCCGCAAGATCCTAAGTTGTGCCCACCCCACCCTTAGATGCACACATCCTAGGCTGCACACTGGCTTCTGGTCACATTAGCCTCTAAGAGGCTGAGTCCTGTTCACCAGCCTCAAGGGTTCAAATTAACCTCTCAGCAAAATTACAAATTATTTCATGTCATGAGCTTCCCCATCACCTGAAAAAAGACATCCACAAACGCTAAATTCATGGAAGACAAAGGTTCCACTCTTGTTTCCTTTGAAAATGGTGCAATGTATTTGAAGTAAGCTTACACAAAATCTTATTAGCACAGGCTGAGTTTGAAGAGCTCTTTCACTCGAAAAAAAATTCAGGATAATCCCCTAGGGACTATGAATCATGCCGAGATGACTCTCCCATGACCCCTGCCCCCAAAAGAGCGTAGAGTATGCCTTCAAATTTTACCATTCATTCAACAAATGTTTGTTGAGTAACTGCTATGTGCCAACCACTCTCACAGGTACTCAGCATGTAGCAGTGAACAAGATAGGTATTACCCCTGGTCTACTGTGGGGAGACAAAAAAACAAATAAATAAAATAGTGGGCAGTGATATGTGCTGCAATAAAAATGTAGCAGGGCATTGTGATTAAGAATAACCAGAGACACTTCTTGAAATTGAATCAGATTAGACTATGATCTGTGCCAAGTCCTGCCTGCCATCTTGTTTTTGTATGACCTGTGAGCTAAGAATGGTTTTTGCAGTTTTACATATTTAGAAAGATCATAAATTTTCAGTGACAGTAGTGGCTCAGACTGCTTAAGTTATTGCCTGTTAGCCTGCAAAGCCTAAATTCTTCACTAACTGGCTCTTCACCAGAAAAGTTGGCAGACCCCTGGCTTGGGTGGTGGGGATAGAACTTCCTGTGGAGGAGATGCCCAAACTGAGAACTGAGTGGCAAGAAAGTCAGTCATGGAGAGGTGGGGGCAGAAAAAGTGTCTATCATATGGTAGAAATGAGACTGACATGTTCCAAGAGGAAAAAGAAAGCGAATGTAGCTGGAAGGTAGGCAGTGGGAAGAGTTTAGAGGTAAAGTTGATTGGGGGTGGGGGAGGATGCTAAGCATTGCAAACCTGACCTGGGTGAGATGAGATAATTCAGCTCAAAATATACAAGGTAGAGGGGGGACAGTATAGCTCAAGTGGTAGCGCACATGCCCAGCGTGCACAAGGTCCTGGGTTCAATCCTCAGTGCCTCCTCTAAAAGTAAATAAATAAATAAATCCAATTACTTCCCCCCTCCCCTCTAAGTATATACAAGGTGGAAAATGGCAATCCCTGATGGCTGCACAGAACTTCACCATGCTGATGCCACCTAACACACTTTGACAGTTGCCAATGAATTGTACTGCGGCTATTTCCAAATTTCCTAATTTATAGACAAAGCCTCTATTAAACTACCATGTAATGATTTTTAATAAACTTTTGGGAGTAAATCTTTAAATTCCTGGCAGTGGGTCAAACACTATGAATATTTTTAAGTTTAATAATAAAGTGGATGTTATGAAAAGATTGGGAGAAGGGAAAGAAGAAGGCATTTGAGGTAAAAATGAAGTGAACAAAAGCTGGGAATAAGAACCTCATTGGCATACAAGAGGCAGAGTGTCAATCCTGGGTGGGCTGGAGCTAAGGAAGCGTGTTGTTGAATCAGGAATTGGGCAATGTCGGTAGCATTGGTTTATAGAACCTGGAGAAGGTCCTGATACCCATGGACCCAGTTCAGACAGAGTAGGGTGTCTGACCATCATGTCTTTACTTTCCCTGCTTCTGCCACCAATCTGAGATTAAGAGGGAGGAAGCAGTAATTGTTCGTTTGGATGATCTGATGCTTTTCCTAAGAGTTGTCTTATCTTCAGAAGATGTGAACGATGATGGGTAGTGGTTGGGGGGTGATGGAAACTGTTCTGAGTAGAAGATCAAGTGGAAAATGTTTATACTGGTCATCGTAAAACTTAAGTGATGACCTCCCTTGACTCCTGGCTTCCTCAATCAACATCAACAGTTTAACATGTATTTATTGGGTGATTATTTATTCCACTGTGATGCAGAACCGATGGTTCCAAAGGTAGGAAGAAACAATAAATTAGCTGAGCTGCTGCCTTCGATGGGCTTATAAACTAGTTGGTTTCCCTAGGAAGGGTTAGTGGCCTCCTTCTTGATGGGGTCTCAGCCCATTAGCACCCCTCCATTACAGCAGTCCTAACACACACTTTATAACTAATTGTTCAGATCATCCCCCCTGTGAGCATCTAGAAGGCAGTAATTCCATCTCATGTATATTTTGTATCATCAGTGCTGAGCCTGGTTGTTACTACCTACAAGGTGTAAGGTACATATTGAATGAATAAATGGCCAAGCAAATGATTAAATATGATCCCAAGGTCATTCTAAAGAGGCCATAGAGAAGATACACACACTCACTAACCTGTCGACTCAGTTATTCCGATGGTGGGGCAGGATGGGAGATGAGGGAATCAGTTCATCAAACTTGTCAAAGTTGATCAATATCTCCATTTAAAATGATGCTCTATTTTCACCAGTAGATAAATCTCTCTGGGCTCCAGTTTCTCATCCTCAGAAGCTACAAGAGCAGATGTTTTGGAGCCAGTGAGCCAGGACTCTGAACACCAGCCCCATAGCTTACTTTAAGCAGCTTTTTCTGTACCTCATTGATTAAGTAAAATGAGAATAAAAGCATGGCCTCACAGAACCGTGGTCCAGACTAAAGGAGAATATGATCAACACAGAACCCAGAATATAAAAGATAGTGACTCAATATTTAGTACATAAGATTTACAGACTCAGCATGTACACCCTTTTCTATTTCTTAGCTAGATTGGAAGCTCCTTGAAGGCAGAGCTCATGAATTACAACTTTGTGTCCTATCTTGATTCTTAGTCCATGAAAGATGGTAGATATTTAGTAAATATTTACTGCATTGTCAAAAGAAAGAATTTAATACACTGAAGAGTTACATTTGTACATTTCTCTTAGAAAATATAATTTACCATCATTTAATCATAAAACTAACATATGATCATTGAAGACAATTTTAAAAAAACAGATAAGTATACAGAAAAGAATGAAAATTACTCATTATTCCAAATCCAGAAATATAAATAATATCTGAAAATGTTTTAGTCTTCCAGTCTTGTTTTCCTATACATTTTATATTCGGATATATTTTCTTAAAAAAAAATAGGCTTATATTGTCCCTGCTGGCTTATAATTTGATTTTACTTCTCTGCTTTGCATTATATTATTAGTATCTTCAAATAGCTCTGTGTTTCAAAAACATGATTTTTAATGGTAGAATAGTAATCCCTTGTACCATAAACTCTACTGTTTTTGAACTTTTGGACATTTATGCTACTTCCGATTTTCACTATTTTAATGCTAAGATGACTAACTCGTACATATTTAACCACATTGCTGATTATTCTGTGACATGTATGTATTCCCAGAAGGCCATCTACCATCAGCAGTAAAAGAAAAATTCCAGATTCTGAAGCTACCCTACCCTAAGTTAAAAGTTGAGCTTTACTACTTGAGCTCTGCGTCCCTTGGCAGTTACTTAACCTTTCTGAGCATCAGAAATGTGTAAAAGGAGAGGACATTTCTGTGTATGCATATTTACAGATTCCCAACTGTGTGATATAATTAAATCAAATTAAAAGAGTGACTGGATCACCTCCACATGTGCACAGTATACCAGTCCTTGTTTTAAATACCAGAACACTGGTTCTTAGTGCAGTCAAAATGTAAATAAATATGCATTTCAGGAGCTTTGGGCACTTTCCTCAATGTGGCAATGGTTTATATGTTCAAGTAGATGAGGAAAGATGAGAAACAAGTGGTATGTTTCACTGAGTTCTGTTAACTGAGCGATTTGCTAATTAACATACTACATCTTAACAGTGAATGGAGAGAGATGCTAATTGTCCTCTTCATTATGAAGATGGAGTTAATGCCAAGGATTTGAAACAAACAGCACTTAACCCCCTGAACACTGGATGAAGAGGGAGATGAATGTTTGCTCTTGATCATTGTGGTCTTTTCATGATCTGAATCAATGAGTACTCCTTGTAGCTTTGAGTCCTGATTCTAATTAGTTCTCCTGGTCCTGGTTTACAGAGAACCAAAATATAAACTTTAGTCAAATCATATAAATCAAATTATATTTGAAAATTCGAACATGTTTCCTGGGCTTATGCCATCTCAATAAAATAGTTTAAATGCCACCTGCTTGTTAAAAATGCTTTTCCCTATGCCAAAATATTTATACTAGCAAATTCAAACCACATTTGAAAGGAAAGGGTATTTTCAAGCTATGGATATTTTACATAATGCTATTATAAATAATGGGGTATATGATAAGTAAGTTCATAACAAAGTAGAGAAAATATATTTTTATATGTTAAGAACTTCAAAATAAAAATTAATAGGAGAGTATGATGATTATGAGAGGACAGTGTAGGTGGCATATCTAATCCAGAAAAAAAAATTTTTCAGAATAATCACCCACAAATATCCCTTGCCTTGCCAAGGTACAGAAATCAAAACATAGCAAAATGAACATTGGCCCTGGGTGTTGCCCAAACATCTAGAATAACCATACAAAATTAAAAAGAACATTTTATTCTCAAATTGTAAACTCTTTTATATGAAACAGAGGAGCCCATGCAATGAGTTGGGTTAACTAGAAGTCTTTTCATTAGTTATTTGGTGTATTGTGGTGATTGCCGCACAAGATCGTACAATCTATGGTCATCTGCCTTGCCTCTGTACCGTCAGCATCTGGAACAGAGTAGGTGCTTAGCACTTATCTATGTTGCATGAATGAAGGAGTGAATGTGTTGGTGTGTGTGCCCCCTTCACCATCCCCTTCCTGGGTAAGTCAGTGAGAAGATCGCTTCTATTACCTGTCTCTTGAAGGTTGCCAAGTTAGAGTCTCATTTTCTGAAATGGCCTCCTGAGTTTGCCCTAGTACCACCCCATTTTATAATGAACCTGCAATCTGCTTCTGAACTGAGAGTCATGGAGGGAATCAAAAAGATCAATCAGTATTTGATGCATTTTATTTTAATAATATCAGGCATTAGCATAGTACATGGCTGCATACTATAAAAGCCACATTATATTCTATGTAAAATACATACATCTAATTGAACATACATAATCTAAGAACTCAGTGTCATAAACGACTAGTATCTTATGTCTTTTGAGCATCCAGAGTGAAACTTCTAGGTTTCTGTGGGTTTCTGAAGACTTGCAGATTACTGAGTGCTCCCCAGATGAGAGATTTCTTCTGTAAGTAGGCAGTACCATACTACTGATTTGTGCTTCTGGAGGCCCAGGAGGTGTCAACAGCAGGATGCTTAAGTCAGGAAGATTGAATGGACTGGCTCCATGGAGCCCCTAAAGTTGCACAAAATGAGGAAGGAAACCCAGGTTCTGTTTAAAAGAAATTCAAGTCACTACCATTTCAGCAGGAACATTTGCTTCACATTCTTTACAGACTTTAACCTCTTGTACTGATTAATTAATGTGACTCTTCACACACACACACACACACACACACACACACACACACACACAAAACATTTTCTAATCCCAGACATTTAACTGTCCCCATTCTCTTGTGTCCTAGAGGCCTATTTATTGCTGTCAACGATTTCTTTTTTTGGTGCCTTTCTGAACGTAACTTCATTGGCCAAAACTGTGTAGTTACTTCATAAATATGTACTGCTTTTTTTTTTTTTTAACTTTCTCAGTAAACAAAGGCATTACAGTATCTGTTAGTTGGAAGTAAAAGCCTGTTAGGAACCCATGGCCACTTCTTGGACTTGGGTGGTAGGGAACATTACTTAGTTTGTTATTATGAAATAGCATGTCCCAAAATCACTGCATCTCTTTCCATCTCAGTCTCACTACCCCTCAAATAAAAATAAGCTCAGTCCCACTCATTTCACAAAGATAAGAGGGAGTCTAGAAAGACTTAAAACAGAACTTCTAGGGAAAGTTGCTCAACAGAGCTTTTTTGTTTCTCTGCAAAGCACACCATGACCTCATAGCCATGGAAAGTGCAAGGCTGAGCAGTACAGTGAATTAAGCTGAACTTTGGCACAACTGCCCCACCTCCCATCCCTCACCCTCTTTCAAGTTTCAGAAATCTCTGGCTGTGCTGTCTCTGTCTGATCCTAATGTTTAAGCCATCAATTTCAATGTATTTTATGGAAGCCTCTATGGCCGAGGTTCTGGAGTTAAGTGATCCATGTTCAAATCCTTATTCTTCATCACTTACTCATTGTGTGACTTTAGACAAATAACCAGTTGAAACCTCAGTTTCCTCACCCTTTAAATGAAGCTTATAATACCCCATAGGTGTGTAGTGATTATTTAATATATGATAATTGAATATTAGGATCCCTTAGCTAAGTGACACAAGTATAAATGATCTAAATAATATTGGGCTCTAATTCAAAAAGGTACATGCACCCAAATGTTCACAGCAGCCACTATACACAACAGCCAAGACATGGAAGCAGCCTAAATGTCCATTGACAGATGAGTGGATAAAGAAGTGGTGGTATATTTATACAATGCAATACTATTCAGCCATAAAAAAAATGACGGCATAATGCCATTTGCAGCAACATGGATGTCCCTGGAGGATGTCATTCTAAGTGAAGTAAGCCAGAAAAAAAGAAAAATACCATATGAGATTGCTTATATGTGGAATCTTTAAAAAAAAAAGAAAAGAAAAGAAAAGAAAAACAGGACACTATGAACTCATCTACAAAACAGAAACAAACTTGCAGACATAATGAACAATCTTATGGTTACCAGGGAAAGGGGGTGGGAAGGGATAAATTTGAGAGCTTGAGATTTACAAGTGTTAGCCATGATATATAAAAATAGATTTTAAAAAATTTTCTTCTGTATAGTACAGGAAACTATGCTCAATATCTTGTAATAACCTTTAGTGAAAAAGAACATTAAAATGAATAGGTGTGTGTGTATGCATGACTGGGACATTGTGCTGTACACCAGAAATTGACACTTTGTAATTGACTGTACTTTAATATACATACATGCATATATACATACATACTATTGGGATGATAAAGAGTAAATCAAGGATATTTTTGTTGCTACCTGGGCACATGTAAGTAGAGGTGTTGCCGGGTGAGTGGAAGTAATTATATACTACATCATTACAAGTTAAAGTCAGCATCAATGAAAAAATTAAAACTGCAACTAATAATTGGAAGTAGGGTTCTTTTTATTCCTCTCCACTTCAAACATTGTCCATTATCAGCTACATAATAAATGTCTGTACTACAACCTGCTGTCATGCTAACTGTCATAGAGAAATGGAAAATGGCATAAGGTAGAGTTTCCCAAAAAGAGAAGATGAGGCTGATATACAAACTATCAGAAGAAAATAGTATCTACAATAAGATTTTAGAACAATTTTACTAATGGGAAAGACCTTTCTTGTGTTTTAAACGTGGCCGTGAATGAAATCAGAGTGCTTTTAAGAAGAGAGAAGAAATATCTTTAGCAAAAAGAACATTATGACCATAAATTTGGACAGAAACACCAACGTGGAATGTTTTGGGGCATTGGGGCAGGGGATCCTGACAGGATGCAGAATGTAGACACTGCTGTGAGGTTGGAGGGGCCCCACTTAGCTTAGCAGGGTGAGGCAGTGCCTTGGAGAACACTGTATGCCTACATTTGATGTACCATTTATTAAGAAGAGGGAGCCACCTATACACTTGGGTGGAACAAGAGAATAATCAAACATTTTAAGAATTCTTCAAAATGCAGGATGGGTAGTGGCAAAAGAGGCAGCAAGTTGGAAGATTTAGTAGTGAGCTGCAATTTCTTGACACACGTCATGACTCACTTTTGCACAGAAAAAGTATTTGTAAATTTGGTCTTTATTTCATTTGGCTTTTCTCCTGCACCCACAGGTAAGTGGGAAAAAAGAAAAACTAAATGCCTAACCTGGTTTAAACTTAGTCCGAGCCAATCATCTAAACAGTTCTTACAGCTGCTGTTCAGTAGCCCTTGGACAATGTACCCCTTGGACAATGGAACTGAAATCTTTGAGGCGATCTCCCTCTGACGTGCTTTTCTAAGATGCTGTGCACGTATGCGAAGGGAAGGCAGTGACCTACGTGTCTCCAAGGCACTGGCGAGGAGGAGGAGGCTTTGTGCTAGTTCTTGGGTGGGCAGTGGCCACATCTATTGGTCCCAGGGCTGAAGTCTTCTGTCTACCTAAATGTCACCTGCCCAACGAAAGTTGTAGCTCAAGCCTGCCTTTCATGTACCTTGTGATATGCTCTCTCTCAGGTTAAAATGAAGTCATACAGGGTTAGAGGAGGCCCTAATCCAGTAACTAGTATCCTTATAAGGGAAAAGAGAAAGTGATTTGAAAACATAGACACAGGCATGTAGAGACAAAGGCCATGTGAAGACGGAGGTAGAGATGGAGTTGTGTTGCTACAAGCCAAGGAATGTAAGGATTTCCAGTAAACACCAGAAACTAGGAAGAGGAAAGAGAGGAGTTTTCCCTAAGACTTTCAGAGGGAGCATGGCCCTGCTGACACTTCTGTTTCAGACTTTGGGCCTTCAGACTATGAGAGATAAATTTCTATTGTTTTAAGTCACCCAGTTTGTGGTATTTTGTTACAGCATTCCTAGGAAAATAATATAACACAAATACCCTATGACCCCACAATTCCACACTTTGGGCATACATTAGAGACTATGCTGACGCATGTATGCCAAGGTACATTTAAAATAATATTCATTGCACATTCTTCGCCAAACTGGAAATAACCCAAATGTTCATCAACAATAAATGGACATATTAATTTCATTCATTCACTAGACGCAATGCATGGAGTGGTTACTAAGCACTGTTCTAAGCCCTTGTAAAACATATATTTTAATAGCGGGAGGAGAAGCTTAATATATATCGATCAAATTATATACTATGGTAAAAGTTGATCAGAGTTATGGAAATAAAAATGTAGAACAAGGTGATGTTGATTGGAAATACCAGGTCATTGCAAATTTCAACATTATGTTAGGTGGTCAGATGTTATAAATTAAACTTTGTTCCCACGAAGTTCATATGTTGAAGTCATAACCCTCAGATCTCAGAATGTGACTGTATTTGGAGACAGGGCCTTTTAAAAAGATAAGTTTAAATAAAACTATTCTGAATAGTGTCCTTAAAAAGGAAGGCTAAGACAGAGAGAGATACCAGGGATTTATGACCCCAGGGATGTGCACATGCATAGAGAAAAGGCATGAGACAGTGTCCATCTGCAGGCCACGAAGAAACCAAACCTGCTGACACCTTGGACTTGGACTCCCAGCTTCCAGAATCATGAGAAAATACATTTCTGTTATTAAAACCACCCAGGCTGTGTATTTTATTATGTCAGCCTGAGCAAATGAATGCATCAGATTAGAGCTTACTAACATGAGATTTGCACAGATATTTGAAGGAATATCTGGAGGAAGAATGCTTGGACCAGAGGAAACAGCTACAACAAAGAACCTGCAGGAGGTTGCCTTACATATTTGAGGAACAGCAAGGAAGCCAAGTATGCGAGGAAAGTCAGAACACGGGGATGGGAGGGGGGCGTCGGAAAGAGCTGAGACACTGGGGTAACAAGCAATGGTCAAGTAGGGCTTAGGATGCTATTATGGGGACTTTGACTTTTGCTCTGCATTAGAGAGGGAGTCATTTCAGGAGGATATAGAGGAATAAGATACCTTGTAGAGTGCTGATGGCTATGCAAATTGCTATAACCATTTTTATCTGATTTAAGTTTTAAAAGAATTGTTCTGTTTCTTCTTCTCTCCTCCTCTTTCTGAACAACTCCAAAAGCCATGAGGTAGCACAAAGCAGGGTTGGCATCCATGCCAGCAGAATGGAGGGGGTGGAGCCAGGGTGACCCGGAATGGGGGTCAGAGCCCAAGTGAGGTGAAGGGGGCATCTACACAGGAAGCCTGCCCAGCACAGGGTGTCGGAGACCAAGCAGGGTGAGGAGGGCTGGCCCAACATGGGATACTGGAGCCTGAGCAGGTGAGGAGGACCACCAAATGGGGGGCCCAACAAGAGGAATCGAAGTCTGAGGGTTTGCAGAAGGCACCTCTACAGAGGGGTGGTCTGCTGTAGGGAATCAGAGCCCGTGCTGGGTGAGGAGAGCATCTGGCTGTGGGAGGCATACAGTGCAGCCCAGAAAGTGCTGTTACAGCCCAAGCTGGGAGAGGAGGGTGTACAGGCAAGGGAGCGGGTTGTGGTGCAGATAGAAACATGGTTACAAATAGGGAAACTTATTAGAGATAATGGGGGCCAAGTTTCTCATGGTTATAAAAGGGAGTTAAAAACGTGAAAGGGAGAAGATTAGAACAAACCTTGTCTTGTTGGAAGCCAATTGGTAAAAACTCTTGGTTTTCAATATATGCAGTTATAAAAATACAGACACATCATTTTATTGTGCTTTGCTTTATTGTGCTTCACAGATATTGCATTTTTTACAAATTGAAGGTTTGTGACATCCCTGCATGGAGCAAACCTATTTTTCTACTGTTTTTCCAACAGCATTTGCTTACTTTTATATCTCTGTGTCACATTTGGGTGATTCTCACAATATTTCAAAATTTCTCATTTGTTTTATTCAAGTATAGTTGATTTACAATGTTGTGTTAGTTTCTGGTGTACAGCAAAGTGATTCAGTTATATACACACACACACACACACACACACACACATACATATATATTCTTTTTCAGATTCTTTTCCTTTATAGGTTATTACAAGGTATTGAAAATAGTTCCCTGTGCTATAACACACTAAATGAAGTCAGACAAAGACAAATATCCTATGATATCTCTCATATGTGGAATCTAAAAAAAGTGATACAGATGAACTTTTTTGCAAAACAGAAACAGACTCTCATTATTTTTATATTTGTTATGATGATGTGTGATCAGTGATCTTTGATGCTACTATTGCACAAAAATTTACAACTTGCTGAAGGCTCAGATGATAGCATTTTTTAGCAATGAAGTATTTTTAATTAAGGTATGTACATTTTTTAAAGACATAATTCTATTGCAAACTTAACATAATATAAACATAACTTTTAAATGCACTGGGAAACCAAAAAACTTAGGTGACTCACTTTATTGCAGTGGCCTGGAACTAAACTCACATTATCTCTGAGGCATGCCTATAATCTAAATGTGGATGTATGTGTGTAAATACCGCTCCCTAATCTGTCCACTGAGAGGGCTGGGAACAGTGACACCCCCATAGCAGTGAGAACTCCTAAGACCCAGATCATGGCTTCTAAATACTCTGTTTCACTGTAAGGAATTGGGGCTCCTTGGATAAGTGATTAATTCCAAAGCTAGTGCAGGGAATGTATAAGATGATGATATACCTTCTTGTACTAGAAATCACAGAAGTATTAAAAAGGCGACATGTTAAAAAGACACAGAAGCTAGCTTGAAGGGGTTCCCATTGATCAAATATGGACCATTTGAGCATTACAATAAATAATAAAAGGAACAAATTATAACTCATTGAATGAAATAGAAAATTATAGGTCCATACAGATATAAACATATGAATAAATGGAAAGTTTGATGACAAATGACATATTTACACAGTTTCAAATTACCTCTTCCCTGCAAAATTCTTATTAATTACAAATGGGAAGAGTGCACACCACCAGTGACTGAAATCATGTATCGTCTGAGAGAACACAGCATCATTTCTATGATATCCTTGACCAAGATGTACAATCTGAATCTAATCATTAGGAACCTTCAGATACTCCAAACTGGGGGATATTCTACAAAATCACCTGCGTGTAATTTTTAAACATGTCAACACTACCTAAGTTCAAGAGAGAAATTTTTTCCCACTGAAGGAAACTTAAAAAAAAAAAAACCAAAAAGACCTGACAACTAAATGCAATATGCGATTCTGCGTAAAATCTTTTTGCTGTAAAGAATATTATTAGGGGCGGGAGGGGGCGAGAGCGAAGCGCAGCGGCGGCGCACCCCCGCGACCGCCCCGCCCGGCCTCGCGGACCCACGGACCTCGGCGGGGAAATGGCGGCAGAGACAACATCCCAGCAGAAGCGGCTCCAGGCCATTGCAGAGAAGCGGAGGAAGCAGGCAGAGATCGAGCTAAGGCGCCGGCAGCTGGAGGAAGGCCGGCGGCAGCTGCAGCACCTGAAGTCCAAGGCGCTGCGGGAACACTGGCTGCTGGAGGGGATGCCGTCCTCCTTCTCGAGGGGGACGAGGACATGAGGAGGCAGACGCAGGAGGATGAGCAGAAGGCACGGCTCCTGGAGGGCTCCGTCTCCAGGCTGGAGAAGGAGATTGAGGAGCTAGAGAACCCCGATGCGCTGCCTGCCACCAAGGAGGGCACAGCAGCCCGGAGCCCAGCCCGCGCCCCGGCCCCGGCCCTGCCCCCCGCCCAGGAGGACCAGAAGGCAGAGGTGGTGCTGAATTCTCAGCAGACACCGGTGGGCACGCCCAAGGAGAAGAGAATCTTCAACACCCTCAGGAGGATGGTGGAAGGCTCCGCCATAATGAAGGCAGTGGTCCATGCCGTGGACGGCAAAGCGGAGAATGGGATCCACCCCCTGAGCTCCTCTGAGGTGGAGGAACTCACCCACAAGGCAGAGGAGGTCACGCTGAGCGAAGCGGGGTCCGTGGCAGGGCCAGTGGAGCCCCGGGGACCACCGTCAGAGGAGGCCATCCGGACCACGCCCTCCAGGCGGGAGATCACGGGAGTTCAGGCCCAGCCGGGAGAGGCCACGTCGGGCCCGCCAGGCATCCAGCCCGGCCAGGAGCCCCCAGTCACCATGATCTTCATGGGCTACCAGAACGTGGAGGGTGAAGCCGAGACCCAGAAGGCGCTGGGCTTGCAGGACACCGTCACTGCAGAGCTGGGGGTCATCGAAGACGCAGCCGAGCCCAAGGAGCCTGCCCCGCCCAACGGCAGTGCAGCCGAGCCTCCCCCCCCCCCCCAACCTCCCGCCACTGAATGCTCCAGAGAAGAGAACCAGGTGGGGCCTGAGGCCCCCGCCAGTGACCCCCAGGACCTCGACATGAAGAAGCAGCGCTGTAAACGCTGCTCCATCATGTGAACCGCCCGGCCCCCCAGACCCCGGCCCTGCCTCTGCACCGGACACCCACAGCCTGGCCCTCACAGCGCCTGCCCACCCTCCACCCACAGTCATGGGCCCAGGACGCGCTGTGTCGTCATGTGTTCCTCCTGAGTTGTCTTTCACTGGAAGGAGAGGCTCAGGGGTCCGCCATCCCATCACCACACCCACGCACCCTAAACCACTGAGCCGTGCACCCATGCCCGGTAGGAGAGACACCGACATTCCCGCTTCTCCCTGCACGAGGGCCTCTCACCTGGCGGCAGCTCCACAAGGTGACTCTAGCCCACAGCGGTCCTGGCCGATGTGACCCGGGGCCTCCACACAGCCCCAGGCCAACCTGCCACCTCTGGGCCTCTTGCCTGTGCCTTCCTGCCACCTCCAATGAGGTCCCTGAGGGGACACCCTGCCAGAGAGAGACTTGGGGAGCCAGGGGTTCTGGGGGACTGCTCTGTCCCCGCTCAGCCTCTGGAAGTGAAGGCTGAGGCACTGGGTCTGGATCTTGGGCAGTCAGGGTGACGCTGTGCCTCTCTAGGGAGACCAGGCTCCCTGGTCTTAGAATGGAGCATGGGTCCCTCGGGACACCCCCAGCCTCATGTGCCCCTCGCTCCACACACTCTTTGGCACAGCCAGCAGATGATGGAGCCTGGGAAGGGGGAGCCCTGGGGACATGCCCCCCCACTCGGGAAGGGTGTGACCCCTGTGTTGTCTTCTGGCCAGGCCCGGCCAGAGGTCTTTGAGCTGCCTCCTGTACAAGGCAGGGCCACATGAGCCCTTTCTTGTCCTGAGCTCCCACCCCACTGGGCCCTCCTTCCTCCTGGTGCTAATTTGGGGACCCTGGGGGGCTGCCCCCAGCCCCTTCTCCGGCCTGCCTGGACCAGGATTCTGGGTCTCCCCAACCATAGCCCAGAGATCAGGCCCACCACCAGCTCTGCTGGGCTTGGCGCATTCTGGGCAGTGGAGGGGGACACAGCCCAGGGCAGGGAGCATCCCCTGGTTTGCAGCTGGAGACCGCCATTTGCTGCCCAGCCTGATGTGCACCTGCCCCCCTCATTGGAAGGGGTGAGGGGCGAGGGGCTCCCCTCCTGAGAGCAGCTGACACCCAGAGATGAACACACATCTCCCTGGTGGCAGCCACGCTCATCCCCAGAGGCACATTCATACACGTGCTCACAGCCCCTCACGTGTGGGCTGTGGACGACCAGGCCCCATCGCAGCCCCTCCCCCAGGAGCCTGCAGCCTGGTGCCTAGGGCACAGGCTGCTCCTTCCTCAGCAGGGTGGGTGTAGGGGCCACCCTGGACCACAGCCTGGGTCCCCATCTCAGCTCTGCCCCTGGGTGGCTGGGAGGAAAGACCCTCTCTGAGGTGACCCTGGGCAGTGGCCGTGGAATCCCCCTCCCTACTGGAGTCCGCCCGAGTCCTCGAGCTGTGAGCCCCCACTGAAGTGCCCTTGGCTCCCCTCTGCTTTTGATGTGTGATGAGGCCCTGATGTTCTTGACTTTCCCAGAGAAGCAAATAAATAGTGTGAACAGCAAAAAAAAAAAAAAAAAAAAAAAAGACTATTATTAGGATAATTGGCAAACTTGAATGAGGTCTGAAGACAGGATGGTAGTAATATATCAATTCTAGTGGTCGTCTTAGGATTACTTAGGAGAGTGTCCTTGTTTGTAGGAAATACTCGCTAAGGTATACGGAAAGTTGGGGCATAAGGCCAGCAACATAGTTGCAAATGATTCAGGAAATAAGTGTTCTTTGTACTGTTCTTAAATTCTTGTGTGAGTCTGTAATTGTTTCAAAATTTTCAAATAAAAATAAGAACTAAAAATAGGGACTCCAATAAATATGTACACACAAATGATCATACAGCACTATTCACAATAGCCAAAAGCTGGGGAAAAAAAGTCAATAATGGATAAATGAATAAATGACATGTGATATGTACAAACAATGGGCTATTATTCAGCCATAAAAAGGAATGACGTACTGATAGATGCACAACATGGATAAACCTTGTAAACATTATGATAAGTGAAATAAACAGTCACAAAAGTCATATATTGAACAACCCCACTTAACGAAATATCCATGATAGGTAAGTTCATAGAAACGGAAAGCAATTGGTGGTTGCCGGTGGATGGAGGGAGTAGGGAAAGGAGGGTGATTGCTTAATGGCTATGGGGTTTTCTTAGGGGATGATAAAAATGTTTTGGAACTTTAAATAGAGGTAGCAGTTACAGATTGTTTTGAGTGTAGTAAATAGCACTGGATTGTACATGTTAAGATGGTTAGGCTTCTTTTGTGGTTATTACATTAATTTCATCCCAATTTTAAAAATATTTAAAATAAATATATAAATAAGCCTCTCATTCTTGAGAAGAAAGAAAAGATCGTTCCAGCTTCTATATTGAAAAACTTCTGTGCAATGGAGTATGTAAGTGTAGACTTCAGTTAGAACCTACTGCAGAAAGCCAGAAAGTTCAAGCTCCCGGTATGTTAGACCAGGGTGGCAGCAATGGAGATGGTACAGAGTGCTTAGATTCTGAATATATTTTGATAGTAGAGGCAATAGGAATTCCTTGGGGATTGGATGTGAAGCAGGAAAGAGATAATTCCAAGAACTTTGGACTTAAAAACTGATATAATATTGTCACCTTAAATTAATATAAAAAGGCTTCAACACAAGCTGAAAAAGTAGAGTTCACTTTTCGCCAAGTTGAGTTTAAGATGATTATATGGTAACTGAGAAAAGATTTGAATAGGCATTTGATCAGATGTTGTCTGATATTAATACAGCCACATCAGCTTTTCATAGTGTTTGCATAGCATAATTTCTAAAATCCTTTTACTTTCAACCAGCGTATCAGTGTCCTCTGTTTAAAGTGTGACCCTTATCAACAGCACATAATTTGATCTTCTTTTGTTATTCAGACTAACATCAGACAATGGAATATTTATTCCTTTTGCCCTTAATGTAATACTGATATGGCTTAAGTCTACTATCTTGCTGTTTGTTCAAATATCTCAGCCTTCCTTTATACTAAACAAAAATTTTATTTTTTCATTTTACCTTTTCTTTTTAGCTATACATTTCCACATTTCATTAATGGTTAACTCTTGACATTATTATATGCACACTCAACAGTCTCAGTTTACCATGAATAATAATAATAATTATTATTATTATTATTATTATTTTATCACTTCATATACAAGAACCTTACAAACTATAATTTCACTAACCCTTCCTGCTCTTTCTGCTACTTTTATCATGTATTTTATTTTTGTGTGTATTATATAGTACATAAAAATTCAATAGAAAACATTCAAAATATTTTAAAATTACTTCTTATGATACTTTTCATTCATTTCTATAGATCTATGCTTCAGTTTGGGAGTATTTCTCTATTAGCTTGAAAGCTCTTCTGTATTATTTCTTACAGTATTGGATCATCTGGGAAATTATTCTTCCAGCTTATGTTTATCTGAAAATGTCTGTATGCTAGCTTCATTTTGAAATTTATTTTTGCTGGGTATAAAATCCTAGGCAGGCATATTTTTTACTAAGCATTCTAAAGAAGTCATGACATTGTTTCTAATTTCTATTGTTTTTGACAAGAAGTCAATTTTACTCTTGTTCCTCTGAGTGTAATGTGTCTTTTCTCCTCTGGCTGCCCTTTGCTTTGCTTTTCAGCAATCTGACTATGATGTGCCAATGTGTAGCTTTCCTAGTATTTTGCCAGATGGAAATTTGATGAACTTCTTGAATCTGTGGGTTGATATCTATCATCAATTTTGGAAAAGTTTCAGCCATTCTCTAAATATTTATTCTGCCTCATTCTCCTACCCTTCCCCCTCAGGGGTTCCAATTACAAGTATTAGACCATTTTTTATTGTCCTTGTGTCCAGTCTGCCAGTAAGCCCATTCAATGAATTTCTAACTTCAGATATTGTACTTTCCAAACTTAGAATGTCAATTTGGCTCTTTAATAGCATTTTCTTACTCTTTTAAAATTCTACATCTTTTCATTGATTTTTTCCCATCCTTTCCTGTATTTTCCTTAAGACAATTATAATTGTTGACGACTTTAATATGCTCATTCCAACATTTGGGTCATCTGTGGGTCAGTTCCTTTTAGCTATCTTTTGTGATGGTTATTTTCTCATAATTGTTTGCAAGTTTCTCATTGTTTTTACTGTGTGTCAGAGACTCTAAATAAAGATTTGCATAAACGGAAGTAAGGAGTATTTTACTTCCAGAAAAGGACATACCCTTTTCTTCTATCTGGTAACTAGGGTGAGTTGAGGCTGCTCCACATTCCAGTCTATCAGCAGATGGTTTAAAGTTCTGCTGGTACCTCCTTACCCTGAAAAGTCCTTCTGCCTGCAGACCTAATCATTGTCCTGCCCATGTTCAGACAGGACAATTTCCTTCTGGGATGAAATTGGCTACCAGTATTTGCTCACTCAGGAAAGGCTTACCCTTTTGTGGAACATAGTCCCTTTATATTTCTGTGCACCCGTAGCTCTCGGCTGTCTTTAAAACATATGTAGATTTTATGGCTATCCATTTTATTATGACAGGAGTGATGGCCCATCATGAACTTTTTCATCCTACCTAGAAGATAAGTTTTTTACCCGTATCTTCTTATTTAACTCTTCTCCCTTTCTCCCCCAATTTTCTTCCCACTATCCAGGAAACCAGGGAATTTTTATCTACCTTGTACATTCTAATTCCAAATAACTAGCTAAGCATTAATCACAATAATTGGTATTTTCTATATTTTGGGGGTTACTCTATGACCCAAATTCCTGGTTTAGCAATTAATATGCCAAAATGTAGGGAGACTAGTGCCAAAAGAATTTATTAAATTCCTTTTCAACTAAATAGAAGGTTTACAGGGAAATTATCTTGGCTGCAAAAACCTGTTTTGAACATCAAAGTGTGATATTATTTCTATACAAATAACAAATCCTAATTCTCCTCTCCCACAGCCATGAGATGGCTGTCCCAAACCAATTAGGGCCAAGTTTATGGACTGGAGGAATCAAAAAAGATCAGATTACACCCTTAAAAAAATATTAACTCTGTACTTTAGGGTTAGTCACAGTAAGAATTAAAAAGAAACAAAAAAGGAGAGCAAATAAAAAAAGACTGATTCTGTGGTAGTGTCTTTAAAAGAGTGAAGTCTCACTTTATTTCCTCTTTTTTTTTTAATCAATTTTTACTTATAGTTGTACTTGGTTGAATTGTATCCTGCCAATATTCATGTCCGTCAGGAAGCTCAGAATGCAACCTTACTTAGAAATAGATTCTTTGTAGATGTAACCAAGTTAAGATGAAGTCATGTTAGACTTGGGGAGAAGCCTAAGGCCAATGACTATTGTCCTTAGAAGGAGAGGGAGATTTAAAGAGACACAGAGACACAGAAGAGACACAAAGGGAAGAAGGCCATGTAAAGAAGACGGCTGAGACTGGAGTGATGCAGACACTAGCCAAATGCCAAGTAATCTCTGCAACCACCAGAAGCTAGAAGAGAGGCAGGGAACAGATTCTCATTCAGAGCCCCTAGAAGGCACCAACCCTGCCAACACCTTGATTTTGGATTTCTGGCCTATGGAACTGTAAGAAAATATATTTCTGTCATTTTAAGCCACCCAGTTTATTGTAATTTGTTAAGGTAGCCCGAAGAAATTATTACAGCAGTTAATTCTCTCCTGTAAAATGACCCTGTGGAAGAAAAGCAAGAAAATTTGTTTTTGTTCTTCTTTTCTTTTCCTCTCTGATATTGATAATGACTTACAGTGCATTTTTTGTTTGTTTGTATATTCATCACATGTATCTATAAAGAATAATCAACTTTATAACTATGAAAACAATAATTATTTATTTTTCTTTTGTAAAAAAACCCCAAAAGTAGTACCAAAGTGCTTTGGCTGAAAGAGTGGTGACAATTAAAAAAATGTAAAGTATCAGGGAAAGGAGGTCGTGTTTTTGAGGAGATTAGCAGGTTGATAAACGTGTCAAGTTGACAGGGCAATATGAAGTCAAATGAAGAAACTGGGCACGTAGTTAGGAGTAACACAAATCAAAATTACTACTAATTACAGTGACACCATTTATTGAGACCTGTATGCCATTCTACTAACTGCTTTATATCATCTAATATAAAACAACCCTGTAGAGCAGATATTAAGATTCCCAACATTCAAATGAGCAAAACCGAAGCTCTGAGAGTCTAACTTGATGCACATCACACAGGCAAGTGGCAAAACAAAAATTTGAATTCCAAGGCCATAGGATTACAAAATTTCTGGTCTTTGTTCTAGTTTAAAGCTTCGATGCTCTACAATTTCATTTTAAGGGGAGAAAAAAAATAAGGCATATAGAATATTGGCTTGGTTGGAAATTTAGGATTCCCCTAATTTTCTTTGGGGAAAATTATAAATGATTTCTATGATCTTTCCTTAATTCCTTCCTGAAGCAATAATTGACTTGATACTTGTTTTTAACTTATAAAAGTAGGAAACTTTACTTATTATGGTGCATACCCAGAGTGCTTAGTCGGAACATTCTTAAGGATAGTTAAAGAGGCAGAATGAAGCTTCTTTGGGAAAGTCAAATGAGTAATGATAAATTGATAAGATCAAACATTTATAACCACATATTTTCATCAGAGAAAAATTTCTGTAAGAAAAAACTGCAATACTAGAAGGCAAGAAAACTCTAATTAAAACTCAGGTAGTTGTAAATTAACAACTAATTGAAAACACATTATTTTGGAAATGAAGTATTCTCACTGTTGGATTTTCTTATTTGACCTGAAAACAAAACAAAACAAAACAAAATATATATATATATATATTTTATATGGAGCTAGATATATATATATATATATGGAGCTAGAAAAAGGGTTTAATTTGGAATCCCTTAAAAACTTTTATCTTTTTCTAAGGAGAAATATCTGTTAAAATTGTACAAATTACAAAGTGCGATTACAGATCCTTCCACAAAGTGTGAGGCCTCCTTAAGTCAGCTGAGGATTTCCCTCAGGTGGCTATCATCACTGATTGTCCATCACAAGTCCTGCCAGTTCACTGATTCAGAGCCTCAATTGACCAGACCCCAAAATCTGCCACCATCCACCCTGACAAAGGGAGATAAATGGCTGAGTGCCGTCAGTGAGCTGATGATTCCACTGCCAACCACATTTCCTCATTTCTTGAGTGGTGTCACAGCACATTAAAAAGGAGAACTGGCTGGAAACAGATCCCCAAGGCACTCACTGAGATGGAGCCTTCCAGACCAGCATTTCCATTGCCAAATGTTATGATGTCCGATTATCTCTGGCACTTTGTCTACAGAATTGTTATTGCCGTGATACTTAGGCAATTAAGCAATTCCATTGGCTTGAAGATATACCATTCTTCTTGTGTTTAAATAGATGACAGAATTGATTGAGGTCCTATGGAAGGTCGGTACTCAACAATCACTCCACAGATACTCAGTGCTGTTTGTGATGAAGTCAAGTGAGGAGCAGGCTGAAGAGTACAAGTCTCTGTCTAATACTTTGCTTAGACTTTGAGACAGACTTCTAATATAATCCTTCTCCCTGGAAGCACAGAACGACAAATACAGCTCCAGATGATGAAAATGATAGTCAGTGAATCTACAGTTAGCTAAATGAAAGAAAAATTAATTTTAAAAAGATAAACATCAAAGTCCCTTTTTTTGTTGGTGCTTGCTATTTGAAGCTGCTAATCAAGACTTTATTTCACTTGTTAAATTCCTATCTGCTCATTTGACTTTTATTCCTGTTAACGTAAAAGATGTTTGAACAATAGTCCAGGGTTAGTCTGCCTTATGAGTATTTATATTTCTAGGAATTAACTACACTGTAAGAGAAAAGAGTGTTCATGTAAAGCGTTAAGGCAAAATGATATGGCTGGTTATGAATGGATTATTAATTTCTATCAAATTAATTTTAATGTGCCCATGAGTTGGTTAATAGACTATAACTGGAAGATTTTGGATTAAGAATAGCACATTTTAAAAGGCCATGTCTTCCTATGACCATAGCACTAGTTATTTTTGTTGTGCTTTATTTTGAATAAAATTCCTTCCTTATTGGTCACTTGGGAATTTCAGCCACATGAAACAAGACACAACTCAGAATGGTATAAACAATAAGGACATTTATCACAAGGGTGGAAGTCCAGAGGGCTTTACAGAGCTGGTTAACTCAGCAGTTTGAGGACACTGCCAAATACCCCAGCTTTTCTCTCTTAAGTTAACTAACTTGTCTCAATTGTGGCCGACAATTCCTGGTTTTAGTGTTTAAAGTTCAAAGTCCTGGAAACATTCTTGGTCTGGACAACTGGGATGATTGTTCACCTATTAACCCTTCCATCCTTGGAGTCTTAGCTTTGGCCCTAACTGAATTTTAGAGTGAAAAATGATGACACCAGCTCGAGTTCTTCTCACTCAAACACATTCAGAGACAGAAAAGTCCATTACTCTCTCTGTCTCCAAATAAATGCAAATATACTGTCCTAGAACCTGCCCAACACACTTCCCCAACACCCCCTCCATCAGAACTCTGTGACTTCTCTTTTCCTCATCCAGTCATGGGCAAAGGAAATGGGATTGGCATAGCAGGCTTCACCTAATCTGGATTCAGCCCCTTAGGGCTGGGAAGTCATCCTCCCTAAGCTCAGTGATGAGGAGAAGAAGGAAGAAAGGCACAGGGTGCTGATGGGTTTGGCTGGTGTCTGCACAGCAGATATTACTGGAAGCCTGTGGATCTTATTTTATAATGTGTGCTTGCCGCCCTGCTCCTGTAGATTCCTTGAAGGGGAAAGGAATCTCTTCCCCAACCACATTTTAGGATGTCAGGGGAGGGAAGCAGTGGGACTTTCCCAGGTGACAGTGATTCCTTCTCTGGTCTCTGCGCTGTGATTAGAAGCCATAGCAATGCAAGCCAGATTTCCATGACTTCAGACTGTTACGGAAACGACAGGCCAGTCAAGAAACAAGCACCACTCAGAGGGTTGGAGTACTCAGATGTATTACGCTGGCGGGCTCAGAGGGGCTTCTGCTCCGAAGCTCTGAGCACCTTCAAGATGTGCGCATGAGGTTTTATAGGGTAAAGTACAAGCATGGGGTATTCGGCCAATAGGCATGGAACAACTTTAGCAGCATTATCATCACAAAAGTGGAGGCGGGGAGGCAGCAAACCAACATTCCAAAGCCAGATATGTATCTTTGAAAATCCATCTGGCTAGCAAAAAAACATAAACAGCAAACCAACACTAATTAACTTAGATTTACAAGTTAGTCCAGCAGAACTCAGATCAGTATTCCAATACTTAGACTTGTGAGTTATCTTGTTAGACCAGCCCAGCCTCTCCTTCATATTCCTAGACTTATGAGTTATCTTGTCAGACCTACCCGGTTTTTCCTTCACAAGACAAACGGTGCTAGTCTTTCTAGAGTTCCCACTCTCCAGAAGATCAGGCCCCAGCCTCACAGACCTGAGATTCTTTACAAATAAAAACCTGTTTGTTTTTCCTTACATCACTCCTGTCTCCCATCAAGGGCTTGAAATGTCATCGCTTAACGTGCTGTCAGAGGAGGAGAAGCAGTATTGGTGGGGGTAGACTAGGGGTCTTTTGCATGATCTAGTGTTTATTTGGGAGGCCACCGTACTGTTTGTATAACAGGGAGCTGGTCAATTAAAGGCTGATTAGTAGAACCATCAGTTTATGTATAAAATAGCCCTCAACGGAGGGAATGCTCAGCCTTGCCTTCCAGAGACAGCAAGACTCATTTCAAATTCATTTTCAATTCTTTCCTCAGATTCTCAATAGCCAAAGCATTGGATTTAAGCCTCAATGCTCTTTAGCTGTAACATTTCAAGGATAGACTGAAGTAGCTTCTAAGTTACAGGTTTAAAAAAATTTTTTTAATCAAAGGTGTCAAACATTCAAGTAAGCCATTTTTCTGCCTAAACTGGTAGGTATCTTTGTGAGACTTAAAAGCGGCTGAAGAAACACCTCCAATATTTTCAATGAACTGCAGTACAGTGACCCTGTCAGTTGCTTTTCCAGAATGTCTGCACTGAGGATTTTTATCTGCACTTACTCCCCGTTCACAGAGGACCTCCTGAGCCACATCTGCAGGACCACATCAACAATAGCGGTGTCCTTTGCAAATGCAAATATTTATAAAATAGTCTCAGAGTGGGTGGGCTCAAGTTGGCTGATAGTTTAGAACAATTAGAGGGGCTCCGTGAGCAAATGTCAAAATAAAAAAAAATTAGCAGAAAATGGGGCAAAGTGACAATACAAATGGCCAGATCTCCCTATTATCACTTGCTGTACATCTCACAAGACAGCTGATTCCCCGCTCTGTATGGGTTCCAGCATCCAGTGATTTATTGGGTAATTCAGCATTTGCCAGTATGTCTTGTGCTAATTAAATGCATCGCACTCTATTCAGAAATGTCACAATTGATTTGTCTTCTGCAAGCACTGACTTTATTTCAATCTTCTGAAGAAGATTTTATGAGGCCCAGATAACTTATCCTGGCACATTCATTTGCCAGGTTAGCTTCCGCATGTGAGGGCAGTGAGAGAGGAAACCCTCAGTGAACATTCAGTACAAATGCATTTGCAGACATCTTATTTATCTGTTATGTGCCATATATCTGAGAAACAGCAGAGGTATAGCAAAATTACAAGCCACCTCATTAACCTATAAAAGCATTTAAACTTGACAGAAGTTAATGTAAAATGATATTGGCAGATCTCATTGGATGCTGTTAGATCAATCCAAAAACATGTACTTTGAAAGTGTGTTATTTATTACGAGGTGTTCACTTATTCACAAATTGATCTTGACTAAATTTAGCTATTAACTAACTTGCATGCAAGAGGAAATCACAGAATGTCATTTCAGGGGCAGGGAGAGGAGAGGAGAAGCTGTAGTGTAGTGGAGATTTTAGGAGACAACACACCTCATACTTGTGGAGAATAACAAAGTCACGGATGGATGATCAGGCTTTATTTAACTTCTGGTAGTTTTCCCCAACAACACTCCCTATTCTGAACCCAGTTGCAGCCTCCATAATCAGGGTCTTCATGAAGGATGAGCTATAGGAAAAACAGCCAACTTAGTTCAGGGGAAATAAAAATTCAGCCCCAAAGAGCCACTGCTTATGAATTGATCATCTGTGCCACGGAAAGAGAAAGACTATACATGTCGTGTTGGAAAAGAGTGATCACTGCATCTACGTGACAAGGAAAAGATTACTCAAAGAAGAGAGACAATGAAATCTTCAGCAGGGAAATTTTAGAGGGCATTTGTCTGGAAATCAGTAATCGCTAGCTTATATTATCCATTTTTCTCCTTGTTTATATTAACATTTAGGTTTGGGTGCAAAAATGCATGCCTGAATATTATCAGCCTACTTGGTCTTCTAGTAAAGACACACTTTTCCTTTGAAACTTAATGTAATGCTAATTATAAGGGCAGAGCTCTTTGTGAGGTTCAAGTTCAAGCTCTTTATGGGGTCCTACTGAAATGGCCAGTTCTCTACCTATTTTAGGGAAAGTCAAGTCTATGTGAGACTAATTAATTTATTCAGAGGTCCTTAGAATCAGCCATTTTACTCCACTTCTAAAACAGTGCAATCAAGTAATTTTAAATCACTCCATGGGATTTGGTTTGTGAACAGCTAATCTGCAAATGACTGTAGAAAGTTCTTCAGCAAAAAACACAAAAGGAACGTACAAGGTAGCAGTTTACCAACTAATTTCTTATACCTTTAAACTTTAAGATATACTATTATTTTCACTGAATAGAATAAGAAACTGAGATGCAAATTAGTCAAGAGGATCTACTTACAGGTATACAAAGAGCTGTAAAATGGCAGGACTAAACTAAAAAACAGCCTTCTGTCTCCAAATTCCATCTGTTTCCATGACAGCATGGTTCAAACTGTGTTGCAGGGCACTAAATAAAACAGTATCAAAATGTTATCAAAAAAGATGGACTAACACAATTCTGAATCATTTGGTTTAACACCGTATCTTCTTAAATACAGAACTGTAATAGATGCCATTGTGTGCTGTTCAGATCTCCCCTGCAGGAATGAGGTCTTCATTCTTGGCTGCTGGAAATGTCGGTGATAGTTATTAGCTCAGCCCTTCTCCAGGAACTGCCCTTAGTCCAAGGTCACCTGTCCTTCCAGAGGGCAGCAAGTATCCCATGATTGGCTCAGGGAGGAATATATAGTCTTGACATCTTACCTCACCGTGAGATGTCTCTGAAGACCATCAGAGCTTTAGAAGCCCCTGTGGGAATCACTGAGGCCTCTGTTGTAACTGCACTGCAATTTGACTTTTCTATTGATCCAATTTGGCTTCCCTCACTCCCTTACAAGTGGGGGGCTCCCCCACTGCCTTTGATCTAATCTCCACCTCAGAGTCTGCTTACTAGGAAATGTGACTTCTAACAATAAACATCAGATTGATTCCAAAAATCATAATGAATTTCACATTTTGAGCACATAAGAACTAACTACTAGCAGATATATGTTTTCTTAAGATCATTTCTACCAATTCTTATCTCCCTATTTTTGGTTACATACAGTTCACACTTATTGGTTAACTTTACTTGCTCTAAAATTAGATACAATCATTATCTGAGTTGTAGATTCACAGGAAATAAGACAGCTCATATGGATTTTAAGAGATTGAAAATATAAGTAGGTTTGAGAGTTTAGACATATGTTTTAGAGCATTATCCATAAAAAAGTACGAAAACTAAAGGTGGTTTTAATTAGCTTATAAATGTTGTAAAATGTGAATTGAATAAACATACTTTTTTGTTTGTTTTTACTCAAGACACCAAAATAAGAGTTTTCTCAAATCTCGGATGAAATATGCAAATAAACATGAGAAAGTATCAAATTATCCAAGTTATAATGGAGACAGAAAATAAAAGGAGGCTCTTAAAAATTAGTGAGTCTGCAAGTAACAGATTTATAAAAAAAGTGAGAGATAATTACCTAAATTAGTTCTAAAAAATCATTTGTCAAAATTCAGTACTCATTCATGACAATAAAAAACACTTTAAAAGTAAGGATAGAAGGGACTTCTCTAATCTGGCAAAGAATGTATCCCCAAAATCCATATTTAATTGTGAAACATGCAAAACTTTTCCCAAATTGAGAAAAAGAGAAGGGTACCTGTTAACAATATTATTGCATATCATACAGTTCTAGCCAGTGTGATAAGACAAGAAAAATATAAAGCCTAGGAACTAGGAAGCAAGAAATAGAAGTTTCTGTTATTTGCAGGAAAGATGATTTTTTGCACATACAGGATGCAAAAGAAAATAAAAATATTAGAATTGATAAGTAAATTTAGCAAGATAATTGGTTCCAAGTTCGGTCTATGAAAGTCACTTTTTTTCTAAAGGCCAGCAAAAAATAAAAATGGCATTTTTAAAATTATACCACTTATAATACCAATAACAAACATAAAATAGGTTGAGATAAATCTAGGAAAGGATATACAAATTTCTACTCTGAAGACTGCAAGACATTATAAGGTGAAATTAAATAAGACTTAAACAGATACATACATATGTCATATTATGGATTTTAAGATCAATATTATAAAGATGTCAGTTAATAAAGATAAACGTATACCTGCCCTACAATCCAGCAATTCTACACTTAGATATTTAGTCAAAAGAAATAAAACCAAATATCCACAAAAAGACATCCAATAATGTTCAAATCTTTATTCACAATAGTCAAAAACTAGAAATAACTCAAATGTCTATTAATGGGTATTTAATGGATATGGATAAATGAATTTTGCTATGGTTATATATTGGAATATGGCTTAGTATTTAAAAAACAAAAAAAGAACAGACCACTGACAGACACCACAACATGGGTGCATCTCAAAAACATTATGACACCTGGGAAAATAGACATAAGAGAATATATATTGCATATTTCTATTTATATAAAATTCTATAACAGGCAATATCTATCTCTAGCAACAGAAAGCAGATCAGTTTTTGCCTACGGTAGGGGTAGAGAAGAAATAGATTAGAAAGGAACTCAGAGAACTTTTTTGATGTGATTGAAATATTCTTAAAGTTGATTGTCAGGGTGACTACACAGGCATATATATTTTTTTCAAAACTCAAACTGCACACTTAAAATGAGTACAATAAATTTCAAAAGCCAAAATAAAGAAAAAAAAATCACTGGCTACAAGGATAAACAATAAAAACTCATTCTAAATAAACACAATGTATTCATAAGATATATAGCAATGTGCTATCTCCAGGAACAAAGAGATCTCGTAAATTTTAGATGGACATTGTAAACTCCCTATCAGGATTTCAGAAAAAAGAAAAAAAAGAGAGAGAGATGACACACTCAAATTAGGTAATTTAAAAAATATTTAATTTAAAATTTATTTTTATTAAATAAAATAATTGATTTAAAAGCCATAAGCAGAGTATTAAAAAACTATAAGAGAAGTTGCAGTAAGACCTTAAGACCAAAGGGCCAAGGAAGGGAGTGGTTACTGGGACATAGGAGACAATCCTGTGTAGAGGTATGCTTTGATAAGACCATCAGGAGGAAGATCTCCAGTAGAAACAACCTGCAGGTGGGGAATGAGGGGGAATTAATACTCAAACTCATCTTCTTCCTTCCCTCCTGTCTCCTGCTATGGCCCACTTTGCTGAGCATATCAGGAAGCCAGAGGCAAGGATGCTCAGTGATGTTGTTTGTACAGATCAGCCTCTTGAGTACAAAGCAGAGTAGAGAAGACTGAAGCATGCTTGTGGAGAGGCAAGTGGAGTATACACAACATAACTTCCAACTCCCACAATCCTTCTCACTGCCCCCCCCCCCCAATTGTTATTTGGTAGGTCAACAGTGGGCCTAGGAATCTGAATTTTTAAAGCTGTACAGGTGACTGACAACCAGTAAGTGATTGGATCATTGCATAAAACTACCTCTCTGTGTTGATCGTCAACAACAATAAAATTTATAATATGGACACATAGGCAAAAATTTCATGAGATTCAACAGGTAATTGTTTTTCAATATTTATTTGTAGGCTCCATTCTCCTAAGGAATCTGAGGAAGCTGATACCACAAGCAAAAGGCACTTCAGTGACTATTAGAAAATTAAGTATTGCAGCTGGGACACCTGGAACAGTGACATTGGGCTCCTTCCTCTCTGGGAGTTCATGAGTTTACTACCCAGGTCTTTACCCCTGAGGATTCCTGGAGAAAAACACTGAAGGTCACAAGAAACATGAGAAATCAGTAAGGTCAAGATACCCAACTGTTTAAGAGATAAGATAATAAGAGTCATTAGTCATGGGCAGAGACATCTTCCCATAAAGGGAGCAGCTGTTGGGTTTATGGGATCAGTTAATCTCAGTCATACTTAAACTTATTTTTGCAAAAGGAAGTGGGGGATGCATCTAGGAATAAGTAAGAGGGGTCAATTTACTTCCCAGAATTGTTTAATTGCTCCCTTCTTTATTCTGAGGCTTTTCATAGAAGGGGAGACTCTAAAAAGGAGAGCAAAGCACTTGCTCTCAGGTGCCAGGTGAAAAATATAAGAGCTTTCCCTAATGGCAAATCACAGAGCCTGCACTTAGGGCTCTTCAGATTAATTTCACCATCAAAAGAGAGAAAGGCGAGAAAAATGCAGCAAACTTCAACATCAGCACAGACGCAACCACATTTTCACAAATGTATATTTTCAGTAGTACAAAAAGCTGTGTCTTTACTTTTAAAGTACTTAAAAGGAAAAAAAAATAGAACTGGAATTATAACACAAATTCTGTAAAGAATACACTTTGAATGTATTTTTATCCTGAATTCACGTAATAACAGTATGATGCATACCTCGTATGAGAAGACAGTTACTAATGCATCTACAATGCTTCCTTTTTTTCATTTAAATACCACAGTAAGTGCATAACGTTTTTGTATAGGAGTAGTACATAAATATGTTCATCCCCAAAATGACACAAAATGTAAGCATGATTTTAAGTAAAATGATTTTTTTAAGCATTTCTATTTTTTTCCTATAATAAGACAAAAATTACACTTTTTTTTTAGAAGAGTGGGTATTATTAATTCCACCCTCCAATGCCTCTTTGTTCTCCAGATCAGTGTCTGACACAGTTCTAATACAAGGGATCCGTTTCCATAGACAAGAGCTGCGAGATGGAGAGGGCAGCTATGGAAGTTTCTGAGGTCAAAGAACTTGAATATGGAACCATAATTAACTGGCACAGACACATGGATCAGCTTCTCTGGGGTCAGTGTAGAGGAAGCAATTGCTGTCATGTGGCCATAAAGGATGATGCCACAGAGTCATCTCTAGAACTCAGGAGGGGAATGCAAGTAATCATTTCCCTGCAGATGCTCCTCTCGCATTCAGGGTAGACCTGCCCCTAACACTTGCAAAACAGAAGGTTAAGCTGACAAATACAGACATATATTGGTTAAAATATTTACATTTTAAAAAGCAGGCTAAAAACAATGAAAAAATATGTTCTACTACTTAACAAATATACCTTCATAATGACAACTTAGAAAAATGTATATAAAGCTGTGGCTTTATTATATGGCAAATCAGTAAAGCAGCAAATGACTAAATTTAACTATTTTTATGTAGTCAGACTATTTTGTTGCACAAGTAAGTCATAAGATAAAGACATATAACTCACAAATTATAAATAATTCTGCAAAGTTCATTTTTGATATCTTTCCAGGAAATCAATTATGTTGTTATAATGAAGATATGTATATAATTATCAATTTAATTGTCAGTAATCACCTAGAATTATTTACAGTAGTGATTTTAAGTGACAGTTATTGACTATATTTTCATCCAAATGTAAATTAATGTAACTGTGAAAAATCCAAAACCCATTTTATCTATTTTTAAATAGTTATTAATTAAAATAAAGGGAAAATACAAATTGCATTTAATGTTTGTCAAAATATCAATTTGATCAATTTAAGTTGCTTAATATAACTAAAATTTTTAAGCAAAATTATTTAAACATTCATTTATTTTTTGTAAATTTCATTAAATATATTTGTAAAAATAAGACTATTTTTAATTCTAGTGTTCAATGTTTATCTAGTTGCCATTGTATAGGACTGATATATGCTTTACATATCTATACCTACATATTTACAAATTTAAGAGTAGTATGAACCATGTAATGTCATGGAAATGTTCTGCCAACACCTGCAAGCTATTGTGCACATTACAAAACTTTGTGAGTACTTCCAAAACCATGAATTGGAAAAAGAGGGGGAAAACTGGACTGTAGTTTATACTGGGAAATTCACTTGTTTTACAAAAATCTATTGGACTCATGCCATCTTAGAGGAAAGATTTGTTAACTTAATTTGCCTTCCCTTTAATTAAATGCCTCCGCTTTTTCAAAGCCCATTATCCCCGCCCCCAGTTCTTTCTCCCACCCACTCCAATGTCGGCCGCCTTCAAGGCTCCAAGGCACTCAAGTGCAATCACTTGATTCAAGGTGTGAGAGCAGGAAACATGAATGAATTTTCCCTGCAGCCTGAAAGTTTAGGACAATGGATATAGCCTTGCTGGTGCTGAGCACCAGCGTTTATCCATAGTGGGTCTTTGCGATTGTAGAGAATCCCCTGAAGTTCAGGGCTGGGATTTAGACTAGCAGACTCCACCCAACGACACCACCACCACCACTACCGAAAGTTTAAACTGATTTGTTTCACTCAATTCACAACGTCTTTCTGTATGTGTAGTTCAGAGCCTGGAGAAATATGGGAACTGGGCGAAGACTAACACAGTGGGAAGAGTAGAGCCTGTTAACAACTAGAAAGGTTATGACTACCTAAAGGCATTTAAATTCAAAAGCAATTTGTAAACATATAAGATTTACCCTAAAGTGTTCTCACAAACACACACATGCACACACAAATGGTAACTATGTGAGGTGACAGGTATATAACTGACTTGACTGCGGGAACCACTTCACAGTGTATCCATTTATTAAAGCATCATACTGTACACCTTAAAAAAATCACATTGTACAACCTAAATATACACAATTTTTATTTGGCAATCATATCTCAATAAAGCTAGAAAAACAAAATTCCTGGCCAAACTGAGGCAAGTCTGAAACAACTGTGACCCATCCTGCAAGACTATTGTTGAATTATACAAAATAACTTGTTCTGCAGTAACAAATATATATGTCACAGATGTAATGCTTATAGGTGCTGCTCAGAGAATAACTCCCAGTCCCCAGTCCCAATCCAAAAGCACAATTCAAGCAAACCCTAAGGCTTGAATTTGAGATCAGTGTTTTCTTCTCTAATTCAACAGATATGGTATCTATCTATCTATCTATACACACACACACAAACACATATACACATAACATACCTATATATGTGCACATAAACATACATTCCCTTTTTCCTGGAATTTTGTGTGTATATATATACATACTATGTATATGTGTGTGTATATACATATGTGTGTGTGTGTGTGTGTGTCTATATATATATATATATATATATATATATATATATGTAATTGGTATATGTGTGTGTGTTGATTGAAGAAAAACAGTGAATTTTATAACCCCTTTGTATATTTAAGTGTTCAAGGATAGTATCCGAGGCTATTACTTCTCATAGTCACTGTTGCTAAAATTCAGGAAAGTTGCTATCAGGAGGGCAGTAATGCCCAGCTTATGACCCCATGTTCCAAACAGCTCAGCAAAGCAAATATAAGAGCTTTTTGAATTTCAGCTACCCTACAGTTAAGCTTATGTAGTAGAAGGCAATATTTAATATGATTTAATTTAGGCTAAGATTTAAATTTTAAAATACGCTTTTGGACTAATCAATTTCTGCTTATATTGACCCCGCTTATATTTCCAGAGTTTTCCTTTTTCTGATTTACTTCAAAACTTCTTTCTTCAAGGCTAATCAAGACTTAGCTAGGGTTAGATTTCACTGAGAGCTGATGAAAATGGTGCTTCTCATGCAGCTCAGGGCTGAGTTGTACCTATTACATTTTCCCCCCTAAGTGTGGGAGTATCTTGAGTCACATCCTCAACAGCAAAGGAGCATTCTGCACAATCAAGAGGCTTTTATCTAGATTTTAAACATAAACACAAGCAAAGAGTGAATAACAACCAACCCTCAAAATGAAATATTTGGTAATGCTTTGTGCTAACATACTGTGAAAATGCTCTACTCGTTAATTTCTCAAAATCACCCTATAGAAAGCTGATGAAGTATTGTTAGCATCACCTCCATTTCACAACTGAGAAGGACAAGGCAGAGAAGTTAACTACTGCCCAAAGTCGTACAGTAGTATACAGCTTACCCAAGACCCCTGACCATGTCTGCTAGATCTTATCTGTCCCCCCACCTTTTTTTTTTTTTTTTGCTTGCTGGACGTACCTGAGCCTCCATTTTCTACCCAAATAGCTTCCCTCCACTAACTCCATTTCTATTTCAAATTCTATTCAAATTTCATTTCTTTACCCAGTCAAGTTATTTTTTGTAATTTTTAATTTGACTACAAAGTTTAAGCCTCTATATTAAAACTAATACAGTTTCGTCTGATATAAATTGCCTTAAAAAAAAAAGATAATGATCTCTTTTCTACATCCTAACATTTTCAGCATACATCAATCAAGAGTAACAAGGAATTTAAACAGAGGTAGAAACATATTTCTCCATAGTGAAGAACTCATAATAGCTCCCATCCGAAGAAAGCCAAGGAATGACTTGGACGGTTAACGGAATTAACTTTAAAAAGTGATGAAATTTTCATAAAGTAGAGACTTTCCTAAGGTGTAAAACAAATTTGAATATTATATAATGAATTACTAGAAGTGAAATGTTAGGGCTATCTAAAACTACCCTTAGTCTAAAGAATCCTTCGCAAAGAAATAGAAGAGTATATTGAAAGAAAAAAATCTTACTGAGGAGTGGAAAGGTCCAGGACCACAGTGAACTACTTTTACTAAATGGTTGATCCATTTTTTTTTCTAGCTGTACATTACTTTCTGCAACTTGAGGCAACCAGTGGTTTCACCCAGACCAGATGGTTGACCTTTTCTTGAAAAGGAAAGCATCACCTACAGAAGTTCTTGATTCAGAGATGACTCATTGGTGTCCACTGTCCATGAGCACTGTTTCATACAGATGGACACCTGCTTCATGACTAACCTCTGCTATGGGCTCAGTCGACTTGGAGACTGAGCAAATGATTAATGAGTGAGGAATGTTTCTTTCTCTGCTACTTATAGTGTCTGCACCAAGATGGAATGCTATGGCAACCAGAATATAGAGAAGTGATGGGAGGATGTTGCTGAGTGATGACAAAAGCATTTTGCAGGAAGGACTGAAGCTATGGGAAAATGAATACAAAACAAAAATGAAGTCTTGGGAAGGGAAAAATAAACAGAGAACAAAAGGGGAGGAAAAACTCAAAAATGCTGGACATTCAGGAGGAAAAATAAAACTTTACAGACCTTAAACAAAATGAGAAACATTTCTGGGTAACCTGGAAGAAGTAATAGCAATAGAAACCACAACTCAAAAAGCTCTGAGTCCATCAACTAAAATTAGGTGATTTTTCTATCACATTTGAGCAGGTGTGATTTGTTCATCACAAATGTCATAAACCATCACCATCATCTTCCAGAAGCAGCTAGTAAATGTCAATTATACATGACTAGGGGGGTCCTGTTTCAGTTTTTTTGCCAGAAAATTTCATATTCTTAGTTTTTACCTAGTATGTCACTTTGGTACGCATTAAGTGCACAACTAGTTGTGTTAGGTTATCATGTACAGGAATATCGAAGAGGAAAAAAAAAAAAAAAGAAACTCTCCGAAATATGTCATGGAGCAGTTATTCAAATAAATGCATCTTGGCAACATAAAATAAGGCATATATAATCAAGACGGCATCAGGTGGCTACTGAGTTGCATGTGCTTACTGTACTGTGAAATGGTGAGCTCAGTTCCCATCTCTGGGAGGCTTGAACAGAGGAGGGAACTCAAGGGCATTTCTAGTGGTGACTAAAAGAAACAGCTTAGTGTCCTGCTGGCATGGAGACATCTGTAGAGAATGCCAGGCTCAACAAAGATTCACTGAATATACTTAGCATCGCTGATATTTACAGAAAAATGATGAGGGTTAACCTGTGTTTGAGAAAGGAACTCAATTCTCTGGTCAAAGAACCAGTCCAAGATTCCTGCAGTCAAAATGAGAAGAGATGCTAAAAGTGCTCAAGTTCCTGGGAGATGTCATGAGAATCCACATGGCTCAAGGGACATTTTTAAACGATTCATGGGGCCAAGCACCCAGCCCTGGTAATCCTTTTCCCAGGACTGGGCCTAGGTGTCAAGGACTTGCTGTTCCCTCCACTCCACTCAGGCACCCATTTCAAAGGATCAACCCCTGAGCTGCACTGAAGCCAGTAGAAGCAAGACAAGCCCCTCCTTTAAACAGAGTTCCTGCAACTTTGTATTCTGTGCACAACTGTGAACTCCTCCATGGTCAGCTTCTCTCGTCTGAAAATTGTATTGGAATTCTTAGAACACACCACGAAATGATGATCTTTTTCTACATTCAGCAAATGCTTGGGTTATGTCTTCTTAGTGGTGAAAGGAATATGGTAACTGAGAAAAATCTTTTAACTTAGTTTGAATACCATTAGGCCTCATTTCTCAAGACAGTATTGGTAACTATTACATGCCAGTCATAGAAGTGAACTGTAAAAGCTGCTCTGAACACGTATGGACACATTTTTTTGTGGACCTGCTTTACCCTTAAGTAAAATCCTGGGTGCAGGATATCATGTTGGTGCAGAATTTGTAGGGTTAAGTTAATTTTTCCAATATGTTTGTACCATTACACATTCTCATCATCGGAAAAAAAAAAAAAAGACTAACCCACTCCACATTGAAATTGGAAGATCTGAACAGAGTGGCAACCAAGGCAAATGTGACCCCGTGACCATCAAGTCCATTTGGTTGAAGCCAAAAGGCTTTAATATTAGCCTTACCCCCTCCTCTGATTGTGTGACCACTCAGGGCAAGTCACTGGCAACTCTTCCTTCAGGACTGATAGGTGACACAGAGAAGACCATCCACCCAAAGGCAGCGAAATCAATCAGTCAAGCCTATGAATCTCATTAACAGCTTAAGTGCACACCCTGATATCATGGTTTGAAGACTGTTTTAGATGTTCCCGGAGGGCAGTGGCACTCACACCCACAGTGGCCTTTCTGGTATCAGAACAGTGTTGATTAGGTAATGTTTGCAAAGATGGGGCGAGGCTCCTAAGGTCCCAAATAATCCTCATGAACGGTCTGTTCTCTATGGCAGAATCTCAGCCAGAACTGAGGAGGGAGGGAATGCACTCTCCAGCTGGGCTGATGTCCAATAATTTGTCTCTAAGAAGCAACAATTACTTTTCAGGTGTTCTGTCGATGAAGGCCTACATACATGCTGCACTCTAAAAATTTCCCAACTATTCATTATCTGCAAATCCATTACTTGCAATGAGCCTATAGCTCTTGGCATAAAACACTGAGATTCACCTCCTTCCTGCTAAATATCTAAAAAGTCAGGAAAAGGACAATGGAGCAGAATATGACTAACCCATCCATCAGGTCACTTCTGTGACAATTCCTGCAGACCCTTTGTCCCCTCTCCACCACTATTAACTATACAGTCCAATTAAACCTAGCACTGGTTGTCCACAGGGATTCCTTTCATACAAAAATGCAATTCTCTCCAAGATTCTCAGCATTATCTAATGGCCTGCATAGAATCAGTGTGATGGTCTCTGGCTGGTTCCCAGGGGACAAATTGATCACCATGGCAATAATCAGAGGCGCTCACCCTACAGAGGGGCAAGGTAAAATCCACAGCGCCACGGAGGAAGCAAATCAGATTATCTCTGAAGGGCTGCCTCCTTGGAGTAGGCTGCTGCTGCCCATTAGACTGCTCCTACACACACACACACACACAGACACACACAAGCACACACTTACGTATGCATGAACGCACACGTAGGGCCAAGTGCCAGAATGTGGAATCAGGCATATGGTTGGAAACTGAGTGGGGAAATCATGCCAACTTCTGCTGCAGCCCAGCTGCCTCTGCTCAGGTGGTCTGGGTCAGCTCTCTGTGAATAAGACCCACTCAGCCCCAGGAAAGGGCACTGACTGATACCTGCAGAAATACAACTGGACTGAATCACAAAACCTCTTTGCCAGCAATAGAGTAGACGGAGGAAAATCCAGGAAACATGATTCCGTGACAATGTTAAAGTACTGTAAGCCTAACTCAAAACCCTACTATAATTGTAACCTGCTAGATTATACAATTCTTTTGGAGCGACTACCACTATTAAAGGAGGAACTATTTATTTTTTTCTACTATCTAATTTTTTCTACTATATTGCCTTCAACTAGATTTGCAACTTTTATTTGAGACCTTCTCTGGAAAGAATTAGTCATTAAAATGTAGACGAGGGGAAAAGCATAAAAGTAAATATATACCAGTATTGTGTAACCTCTATAGCATAACAAATGCCCTGTGGGCCAAGCAACATAAATCTACTTTCCTGCCCTTGTATGAAGTTGGCAAGTTTGCACCACACAAAGCTGGGATAAAATCATTCTGGGCAGAAGTTAATGTATGCATTCTCATTATTGCCTATTGTGGAGCACTTACAAACTCTTCCTTATTATTCTGCACACTCAAAGCATGCATTCACAACCCTGACTTTCCTTTGGTGCTGAGAACAATCTAGGGACAGTCCTCTATAGATAATCAAGGGAGAGAAATATTGTCTCAGCCTTCACGGAAAGTTCCCACCTTTGTAAGGTCAGAGGCTGACATCTAGCCCCACATGACAGGAATGATGTGGCTTAGCAGTCAGACTGCTTCTCAGGGGGGCTGCCTGCAATCAGTTCTGGGTAGAAAGATGGTCCCTTACAGGACTTTTAATGAGCTTGCTGAAAATCGCACTGAACCCAAACACAGAACGATTTCACAATTAGAAGTTGGAATGTCTACTCTCTTACTTTTCTGTCACATTTTCATACAGGGTGTTAATAGGTCCTTCAAACTCTTTTTAACTAACCCCTTAAGTAGACGGCAATTAAAGAATTTCAATGATGCTCTACCACATAGGATAAATCATATTTCATATCTGTGAAAATAAACCTCATCTTTTTTTTCCTTTTTCAAGAAACCACTATCTTATGTTAACTTATTTTGTGTTAAAATAAATGTGAATTTGACACAACGTTTTGTAGAAAGTTCCTTTATTTTAAACTGCTGCCATTTAAAATAAATAGCAACCTCTTCTTTACTGTGATCGTAGTAAAGATTTAACCTATCTATTTAATCTCTGAGTCTCAGTTTCCTCAGTCCTTGAGGAAATTGAGGTTTGTGTATCTATCCCATGGGTCTGTGGTGAGGAATATATACTTGGCATGTAATAGTTTCTCAAACAATTAACTACCCACTTCTCCCACTTATTAACCATCTTTTTGTCAAGATTTTACGTTAAATATCCTTAACTAGTAAAGTTCAATTTTTGTTCTATTTCATGAAAACAACATAAACTGATGAGAGGGACTGAGGCAGAACATACGCACCTATAAACCTAATCACTGAGCCTTCTCTCTTCCACATCAATTAAATGTCCTATCTCAAGTCAAGTGTCTTCATTCTTCCTTGCCCTCAGTTCAGGGTGTGCAGGGACATCCTAAAACGAGATGTCACCCAAACCAAGAGCAGCTGGGAGGCATGGGCGCATCTCATTTGAAGAGGTCCATTGTTAGGTTGGGGGTGTCATCTTCAAAGTGAAGCAGAACTGGGTTCAAATCCCAGTTCTCCCATATTTGGCTGTGTGATCCCTGACGAGGTGTTCAAGCTTGCTAAGTCCGTTTCTTCATTGGTACCGGGGTGATGCGCATATATGTCAGTGTCGTCAAAGATCCAGGTGGAGTTGCAGTGGAGCTATTGAAGATTAACATCCAGCATAGTTCATTTGTATGGGTGTCTTCAATGCCCTCTATCTAATACTGTATGTCTACTTTTTACTCCTTTTCTTAAACAGAGCTCCTCAACTTGCATAAATGTCAGGCCTACCAGTTCTGGATCTAGTCCTTATATGATGATTACACAGAATAATAAACATAAGGTAACCGGCCCACAGCAATTGTCTAATAAATGGTATTACTGTCACCAGACTCACAGGCCAAATGCTTGGGTCTGGCATTAAGTAAATGCAGAAAAGGCTACCGTATAATGGTATTGCTTACAGATTATACAAAGTTTAACTTACCCTAAAACATGCCATACCAAGCCTGGTGAGATGCTGGAACCAAGATCAAGCGACATATTTGGGATCAACATTAACATTCAATGTGTAACCATATTTAGATTAGGAAGTTAGGCTTCAAGTGAATGTATCCCAGGATGGGTCAATTTAAATGTCTAGGAAGCAATGCAACAGTCTCAAGCAAATGATGCCCAGGGATCTAGCAGGGAGGGCTCATAATGGAGGGAGTGGGGGGCTAGTGAATGAGAGCCAAGACTGACCCTCTCCATGGAGTAAGTATGACACTCTGTCCACGTGCGGTCTGTCACCCACGTGCATCCGAACCTTCTAAGAAACCTCAGTGAAAACACAACTTCCCTGACTTTACCCTAGCCCACTAAATCAGGAACTCTGGAGTTGGGGTCCAGGATTCTGCTTTTTTAACAAGCTCCCCCACCTAGGTTGTTGTGAATTCCAGGTCGTTTAAGAACACTACTGATTAAGCCTGAAAGAAACGACTGATGACATATTTTTCAGGATCCCATATATGTTCCTGCCTGGCTCAGAAGACGACCAATTTCCTACTGATAGCACAACCCTTCTCTTTCACAGTAAGAGGCAAGTGGCTTGTACTTCTTCTTTCTTGATGGGTCACTACAATTGTAGGTAAAGAACGTATCATTCAGACCTATATCACAATTTCAGTAAGATCGGGTATCTCACAATATCCTTGTGGATAAGATGGTTAATGTTAGCTGCAATATGGATCTACTGCACAGAGAAAATAGAACCCTCCTGAAGAAGGTGCATTAGCAGCCACAGAAGCCTGAAACAAAGTTTCTAGTGAAAGACGAAATGCTTGCTCTCTGGCTTTGTCTTGTTCAATCTTGTTACCGATAACTTGAATGGAAACCAAGCAAGCATGCTTACAAATATGCAGATGATGCAAAATATGGAAGGAATAGATGCCTGGAAAAGGATAATGATCAAGCCACAAAGCAACCCCGACAGGCTGAAATGAGATATGGAAGGAATAGATGCCTGGAAAAGGATAATGATCAAGCCACAAAGCAACCCCAACAGGCTGAAATGAGAACCAAAAACAAGCAAAAGCATGGAATTGACGCAAACATGAGTGAAAAGAAAAGAAAGCCAGGACTGTTTCAGGAGGTGATTATTGAAACAAGTTTTGTTCAACAGCAAAATGCTGTTAGTTTAACGCTGTTACTGCTACTCTTCTATGTGCATTTATTTTTAGTTTCTGGAAGAGAATAGTTTTACTCTATTCTGTGCTGGTCCCACTATGTTTTCTTGGGACAGATTTGTTTCTGGGCATAACATTTTAAGAGGAGAAATCCTCCAATTACCATGCAGCCAAAGGGGGATTGCTAAAATGGTGAGGAGTCTAGAAATTAATGTCTGCTCAATTTGACAGCTTGAGGTGAGGGGGGAAATACTTGTCTTTCTTCAAGTAATGGAATGTCTGTAGACTTACTCTGTTGGTACTGGGCAAAAAATCATGATTCTGTGATAGTTGTAAGAAGGTATATTAAGTTAACTATAGGAAAATACAAAGAAATAGTTAAATACCTCCCAAAAATTGCAATGGAGAATTCAGAATGGAAGTGAGCTCCCAGTTGTGAAGGTAATCAAGCTCAGACTAAATAATGACTCAGAACTGCTCCAGATTGTTTTCTCCCTATTGATATTGTTTGGAAAGGAGAGTGGATACATCTGAGGTGCTTTCAGCTCTATAGAAAGGTTTCTACTATTCGCTTTATCTTAGGTAGCTTAGGGTATTGGCTGCAAGTTGAAGCTGGAGAGTGAGCAGAAAGCAACTAGGAAAAGAAAGGGGGGAAAAGGGAGAATCTAGACATTCAGTAAATATGCATGGAGCACATACAGAGTGCCATACCCCATTCTAGGCACTGGGGATATAGTGGGAAAAAATCCCATCCTCAACCTTTGCACTTGTAGAGTTTATATTTTATTAAGAGACAATTATGAGAGGTGGTTTGGTGATTTCCTCCTGCTATGAGAACACAGAGTAAAGTAAAAAGTATTATGGGGAGTGAAAGGGAAGCACAATTGTGCCAGGGAGGACTTATTTGAATGAATACGTTTCAGTTTAAATAAATCCCAAGATTGCTTATCAATGAAATCCACCCCGTATTAACATTTCACTGACTTCTCTGAAGCATTGCAGTCTTTTCATTTAGAGAGGGCACACTTGCTGACCCTATCCCCCTTTTTAAACATCCCCAAATGACCAACTGGCTCTATCAATATTGACTTCTTTACAGGAGGTCACCACCTACCAGATGTTACATCCATCACTGCAAACAAGTTCCCCTTGACATATTGATTATTTCATTTTTCATGTCTTTTGGCCAGAACCTCCTTTCTAATTAATGTATTCTTGATTCTATCAGCACGTACATCTTTGATGTTCCCAAGACCATACCATCTTCCTGAATCACCAGCTGCCTAACTCTCATAGCTGCTGTTCCCTATCCCTGGCTCAGTGATCTTCTTGAACCCCGACTCTGTTTGCCTTGCTTTAGAAGAACGTGAACACCTTGCCAAATCCCAGTTCCAGGATTGCTTCAGTTTACATACATGTATCTCCTAAGGTGTCAGCAGTGAAGGGCTCTTGCTCTAAGAGTCTTATATAATCAGATAACCCCTCTACTTTCTCTCTGCTTTTATTGCTGGTTTCTGCTCATTTCTGTTCACTTCCAGGAATAGTGCTGTTGGGCTCTGGAGGTCAATGGTGAGGGTGTTTGAGTTAATAACCTCAACAAGCCATGAGACATTGATCTCCAGTCTCCTAGTGCACTCATATTTCTCCCCGTGGAATTAGATGCTCAGCTATCTGCCAGGGGACCTCTTCCCAGACAGTCTCTGATTTGAACTATCTGAAGGCCCCTCATCAAGCTGCTATGGGAGACTAACAACCCACATAGCTCATGCCACATACCCCTCTCCTGGAGAAGGGAGCTGCGCAATCAAGCCAATACCTCAGTCATAGAAGACTAATGTCCCTTTGCTTACATCCTTGAAGGGGAGAAATAGCTAATGTGATTCTCTCCTTCCTAAAGGCTCCCATGCAGTAAGTGGCTGGGATTAAATTATCCAATCACGTCATCTATCCGTTAGAAAGCCTGTCACTCTTATGCTGCATTTGCAACTTGTCTCTTTAGCAGAGGGGCTCAGTACTGTGAGAAGTGGCAAAGGGAGCATTATGATGCTGGATAATATAATTCCAAATACCATCAAGGCCATAAAATGGGAAGTAAGTGATAAATAATTTATATTTATCAGAATGACTGAATCTTATTACAAGTTCAGCAATATGATATCCTCCCATACAGCACAGACATGGATGGAGAGAATTTCAATAGGTGGCCAGGATCAGATTGAATTCTTGTTTAAAGCCCTATGAACCTGGTGTGAATCTGATTGATCTTTTTCTTTCTTCACTGGTCCCTAGAAAAGAGGGTGCTAGTCTTTTAACAAGGAAGTACGCAAGTGGAAAAAAGAAATCCCATTCAACCAGATAATTTGGGAAAGATAAGAAAACATGGCCATCAATAATAAGGCGAAGATGCATAGTTCTTAATTCCAACTTTACATTTATTCTGAATGCACTTCTTCATTCATTCATTTTCTTAAACACCTAGAGCGTCAGATATTGTATTAGGGATTGTGGAAGATGCAACAATGAAGACTAGATATGATTCTTAGCTTCAAGTAATTTACACCCAAATGCAGCATCCTAGAACAAACCTTGGGAAGCAGAACTCCACCTTTATAAGAGGAGATGTGAGCATATGTCTGAGCTAGACACAAATACATTATCTATTTCTCCCTCCTTCTATTTTGATGGTATCTGCCTAAATCAGAGCTGTTCCCCCTTGAAAAGTTTTCTCCTGGGACCAGGTCAGTGGTTTGAAATGCAAAAGATCAAATCCAGTTACATTCCCTAAACAGGATAATCAGAGCAAAGTCAGTTCACAAGTGATCAATTAGACTTTGTTTAACACATGTTTTGTAATAGAAACGACCAATGATCAGGGAGGACTATCTCTGAAAACAAGCTAATCTCAACACATTTGCAAATATGTGTGCCATTGCAGCAAATGCAAATGCAAAACTCAAGGCTGCATTTTTCTGTTGGTGGTGGGATATATCCCAAATATGAGCACAGTGTAAAGAACATAGTTATTTTTAGTAAATACCTGATCATGTGCTGGAATAAAAACACCAACCCCTTTTCACCATCTCTGCTTAAGGGGGAGTGATCTGCTTTGAGTAACAGTAGCAGTTCAGCTGTGCACATCTTTGCCTGGCATCTGGCTATATTTTCTTTCAGGGTAGGCTTCCAGATTTCATCTTCTGGTCCAAAAGAGTTTATTAGATAAACTACCATCAGAATACATTTTTTTGCACACTTATCCCCATTCCTGCTGCGGCAAATGACACCTGAAGGACGTCCAAGATGGGAAAACTGAGGGACACAGTGGCAGCCTCTAGCTACCAAATTTCAGGAACAGTGAGCAGAGGTTCTGGGTTATTGCCTCCTCCAGTCATGACCTTGAGGACTTTGGAACAAATGAGGCTTTGTCATCATGACCGCTTACTAGTGTATCTTCTTCTCCTCCACCCACATTCCACCTCAATCGCTCTCCATAGCCCTGCTTCAACAGAACCCCCATGTTGAATTAGCAAAGCTCTCAGAATTGCCCAAATGCAGCAAGCTCTTCTGAGCCTCTGAGTCTGTTCCTGCACTGCTCTCTCTGCCTGGAATGGCCTTTCTTTCCCCAACTTCCTCCTGCTTTCCAAATACTAATACTAATAACTTTTAAAACCCAGTTCAGGAACCACCTCTCCAGCATCCTTTCCACAGCCTTTCCACTGCAGAGGAATTAATTCCTTCCTTCTGTGAGTTTCCTACTGTTACAATAACAAATTACCATAGATGGAGTGACTTAAGAGAACCCAAACTTATTATCTTAAAGCTTTCGAGGTAAGAAGTCCTAAAACTCAAGGTGTCAGCAAGACTGTGCTCCTTCTGGAAGTGGGGAGGGGAGAATTCCTTTCCTTCCTTTTTCCATCGAGGCTGCCTGCATTACCTGGTTCATGACCCCTCCCCCAAATCACTCTGCTGTCTGTTTCCTTCACATTTTCCTCCTTCTCTCCAACTCCTGACTCTCCTGCTTCTTTTAGGACCTTTTCTGATTACATGGGGTCCACCTGGGTATTCCAGGAAAATCTCCCCATCTCAAGATTCTTAATTTGATCACATCTGCAAAGATCCTTTCGCATGTAAGGTAACCTATTCACAGGTTCTGGGGGTTAGGACGTAGACATCTTTGGGGGGCAGTTATTCTGCTTACAGCACCTCTTTTTGAAGCCCCACTGTCTGGTTCCAATTATCCATGTTAGCTGCATAACATTCCAGTGCATTTTGTTTATAAAAATCACCCTAACAGCCTATTGTCTCCCAGAAGATACCTTGAGTCTTTAAGTTTTCTTCTCCAGTGTCTAGAATTTTGCTTGTTACTTAGTGATTGTTCAGTAAATTGAATCAGATGTTTGTAGAAAAGAAAATCAGGTAGGGAAAGAGTAAGGATGATTCAACTGTAAGGCTATAATTTGACAAGAAAATATAATAAACAAATTTTTGCATCTACATGGATGGCAAAACAAATCATTGGAAAAACTCAATCAAATTCAGCAATGTGGCATAATGTCTCATAGATAATCACAGAACAACAAAATCCAACAGGTCTAGATCAGGGGTTGGCAAGCTATAGCTCATGGCCAGATGTTTTCTTAAATAAAGTTTTATTGGAGCACAGTTATGTCCACTTGTTGACATATTGGCTAAGGCCACTTTTGTGTGTCAGTGGCAGAGCTGAGTATTGCTACAGAGACTATCTGCCCTGCAAGCCTAAAATATTTAGCATTTGGCCCTTTATACAAAATGTTTGCTGAATTCTGGTCTAGATAATGAGAGATTAAATCAGAATTTTGTTTCAAATAAGTCAGAATATGAATTTTGAAAGCTGAATTCATCTATTCAACTATCATGGTAGTCAAATGCCCAGCTACTTGGCTGGGTTCCCTCCACCTTTTAGATTAGTATGCTGACATTCTAGTCATGAAGTTATAAAGTTGGTCAGTTGATATATTTTGAATATATTAATGATAGCTGAGATAAAATAGTGGTGTATCTAATTTCTTATCCAATAATCAAACTTCCGACTTCCTAACTCCATCCTTATGAATGTGGATTGAATTGTCTTACCAATGCTTAACAGTGGCACCCTTAGAAAATTACTTCAGCTTTTACGATGCATTGTTTCTGCTTCCTCCTTGCCTCTTCAGAATGCATTCACAGACAACAGGGAAAAACAGCCACTCAATTCTGATAAAAATTAATGTTTTTGCAAGAGGAAGCAGAATAAGGATGAGAAGAAAAGTCAGAAAGTAAAAAAATTTTTTTTCTAAAATGCTATGTTTTAACAAAGATGGTTTTCTAGTTTTAAAAAAAATAAAACAAAACAAAAACAAAAGCCACAATGTGTGGTATTTGCATGAAGTTAGAACTTTTGTTCATATATCTGAAAGAAAATATTTATTGGTCAAGTCATTTTTGTCGTATCACTTTAAATAATACCCCTTTAATTAAAAAAAAAAGTAACATTGACCTGGCAAAAATGTACATTAGTAACCACTATTATAAAACTACTAACATTTAATCTAGTTTCTAATACTCAGGAATTGGAATTAAGAGTCTTGGGTCATAATTCCAGTTTTGCCATGAACTTGCTGTGTGAACTACAAGTCATATATATTTCGCTAGCCTCAATTTCTCCTTATGTAAAGTCATTATAACAATATATTCCTCACCTAATTCGTGGAACTGCTGTTACAATAAAATGATGTAATGTTGGTGAATTCATGCAAACTCTATGTAAGTGAAAGATATTATTATTATCGGATTATTGCCTTAACATCTTTCCAAATTGTCTCTGGCATTAAAAACGTTATGGTGATAAACATCTATAATAGTGCTCCATAGTTGACTATGAAATAATTCTCCTTGTGAATTTCACAGTTTAGATTTTATTTTGATGTAATAAACAAGCATAATTAACTTTTATTGTGCGCATTATTTGTGGGAATGTTTTAACACATTAAGTATAGCCATCTATCTCAGCAGTACACAAGGATTACCACGCTGAAAAGTGTTATCTTTAAAAATGGGATAATTTCATTTGGAGATTTGAGCTTGGTTTTATTGCTGAGATTAATAAAATGTTGTTGTTTAAAATGAAACTGTTTTCTTTCCAGCACTTCATATTTTTGCTCTGTTAAAGAAACAGCAGTAACATGATTAGATGTCAGTAATTAAATATCTTTGCAGAACAGTATCTTAATGGCATATATTTAGAACACAGCCATACCAAAAACATTCATACAGCTTTAATATTTAACAGCTTGTTTCTTAACGACCAACCTTCTGGTGAGCTGATGTTGACTATGTATAAAGGAAAGCAAGCAGTTTAGTGTCAAATTAAGGGAAGTGGAATATATTATAATGGTACTTCTTATGTTTTGCTATTCTCACATTCAGCCAAGTATAATGTTTTTATTTAATACGTTTAACTATCAATTCATCCCTCTTATTTTTAGCAACAGGGGCCTTCAATTTTCTCTAAACGTAATAAAGGTTTATCTAGGGACCAAAAAAGAAAAAAAAAATTCACTTAACTTAAATGTCATGGGGAAACAAACACATGTAAGAAGCAATAGGCATTTCCAGTACAATTCCCAGAAAATAAAATGCTGAAACCACTGGAAAGGCATTTGGGGAAGTGAAGAAGAAACAACCTCACACTCTGTCTTAGAGATGGGAATAGCAAAGAAGCCAGGCTCCTGCTGGAGTTTCTGTGTTCCTCTTTTACCTAATGTTAAACATGAGTTTGTGAATAAATAGAAGTATCCCTAATTTATTAATGGTGTACTTTGTTTTTGAAAAGAATGTAGTGTTTTCCCCAAATTTTGACTTTGATTCTAGTTTCACAACTCCTTCCTATAAGTCAGGGCTCAGTTCTTTGCATTAAAAACTAAAGAAATATCCATTGACTCTAGTAGGTAGGGTGACTTTCAACAATCCATGAGGGGAGGGACATGACTCTTCCTATGTTTATGTCCCCGTAGTGATAATGGCCCAGTGGTCCAGGAAGCAAGCTGTCCATCAAACACTGATTCGTGTCTCCAGCTGGGCGGAGTAAGCCAGCCTGCCACGTAGGGCAGACACAACTGAGTCTGAAGTTAAGCCACGAGGGTTCAAAGTTGAGGGCCACCACTTACTGCTTTCTGTGTGGCCCTGTCTTGGCAAGTTGTTAACCGTCCAGATCACTTTCTCTTACCTGTGCGCTGAGAGCACTAACAACAGTAACTACTTCCTGGAAACATCAGAATGTTTAAGCCAGGTAGGCAATTAGCGCTCATTAAATATTAGAAGAACAAAGGTAAAACACCGTTAGGGAATAATCAAGCAAAGGGGAAACATAGGGAGAGAGAGTGACTGTTTAGATTAAAGCAAGTCTTTGGTGGGGGAGGCCAGGAGAGGGGGATTTAGAGAGAGGTGACTTTTACAGTAGTTGAAAGGGAGAGAGGATGACATCCAGCCAGCGGGTTCTGACTCCTTCACGTCAATGACAGTTCATAAGATTACCCCAAAATTAGAAGGTTTTGACTTAAATGCTGTATACATCCTCTTGACCTCTGATCCTTAAAATATTGTTCACTGTTGCTGGCCTTTTGAACTTAATTATGCTGAGAATAACCATGGGTGTAAATCTGGAGCAGCTCACACCCTTTGCATGTGAACCATTGGACACTGTGCTCATTACTCCGGTTTTTGGTAAGCACTTGATAACTATTTGTTGAATAGCTGATCTCCCTGGCATTCTTCTAGCTGTTCTGCACTGTTATCCGTGGAGCATCAAATACCTTGTGTAGAGATAACAGAGGTCAGAGGGGTGGCTCGCATTACTTCTAGCAAATGAGGGCACTGAGGGCCCCCGTGAGATGCCTGTTTGTGAAGGCAGCATCTCATCAGAGGGAAAATGGGTAACGCCGGCGAGAACATCTCCCCTCTGTCCTCCTGCTCTATTCTCCAGCCAAGATCATAATCAACATCCTTCAGCAGTGAATGGCCTATCAATGGCTGAAATGGGTGGGGAAAAAAATAATTCATCTCTGATTCATCTCTTGAGGACTCCAGTGGAGGGGATTTTGATAAAGGAGAGTGGTAAACATTCTCAGCAAACACTGCTCTCCTTCAGTCTGCTTGGAAGGGAACTAAAACACTGCCATAGAAGCAATATTTCTATGAAATCCTCCCTGATTATTTCCACCAGGGTCTGTCCAGTGTCAAAGCCACACTATTTAAAAAGAAAGAAGAGGGGGTATTGCTATGAATAATCTGAACAAGTAAAGGGAAAGGCACCGGAGAGTAAGTCAGAGAGATAGCATTAAAATGCCTTTTTGTATTTGACATAGAAGCAGCCTTATCTCAAAAAAAAAAAAAAGTCTGATGAATATGTAAGCCGCTAATACTTCACTATATCTGAGATTCCATCTTGGAGAGTAAAGGAATGATTTCATTCTGGTGTTTTGAAAAGAAACCTACAGAGAACGAAGAGGACGTGTCGCCACTTAAAGACAGGAGAGTGTGATACCACATTCTGAGAAGCTGTCTCCTGCCACCGGCCATCATAGCATCCCAGGTTTCCATAGGGTTTGACACAAACAGAAAGGCGGGGTTGTAGAGAAAGCCCTTATTTTTACCTCTGGTTTAAAAACAATGGAAAGAATGAAGCTGTTCCCTCCATCACAGACAAAACCAAGTGCTATTTTTAGGTTCGTAGTTAACTTCAAAGCAGTTAAGAGTCAAAGGACATTGAGGGAAGAGAAAGCACTAAAGACTTTACATCAATAGCACAACAGCACATCAGCTATCAACCCATCAGAAATGAACAAGCTGAAAATTGCTTCATTTATTTTGAAATAATTTAAATCCAAGTCAATGGAAATAATTAAGTGAAAACAGTTGGTCCCACAAAGAACAATCAGTGTAGTGAAATGGACCATTGAAGCAATATTCTCTCACTCTGATACCTTCAAACCACCCTAGCCCAGGAGTTCTCACTATTGACTTTTGGGGCCAGATAATTCTTTATTGTTGAGTGCTGTCTTGTAGTCTGTAGGATGTTTAGCTGCATTTCTAGCCTCTAACTACTAGGTGCCAGTAGCACCTTCCCCACCCATAGAATATCTCTAGACTTTGCCAAATGTTCCCAGAGTGGGGGGAGAGGGGATGCAAAATCACCTCAACTGAAAACCACTGCCTTAAACCCAGTCCTGCTTTTCACTGATCCATAGTTTGCTGTCCACTCAGATACCCCACAAGACTCATCTGACATCATCACCTACTTCTCAGATATCTCAGGCTTCACTTCAAAATGTGCTAACCCATCCCATCCTTAGCTCATCACCCTTTATTTTCCTTCACATGGTCCTTGTACAGATCACGTTGTTTTCTTAGGCACTGGGCTGACAACACCACCAAACTGTCTTAAGGCCACTAAAAGCACTTGTTGCAAATTTGGTGAGCCCTGGGTTCAAATCCTACCTCTGCCACTTAGAAGCTGTGAGACCTTCAGGCATATCATTTTCTTTTCTGAGTCCTGGCTTGATAGATAGATAGATAGATATCCATATATATATGGATAGAATTATACAAAATTATATCTACCCTATAGCAATGTTGCAGATTAAGTGATATATGTAAAGCCCAAAGCCCCCACCAGCATCTGGATGTACTTATTTCATGATAGCTTATAAAATTGAAAATATATTGCTTCAACATAAAGAATCAATTTGAGGGGTAACAACAGGAGGCTGGTTGTAGCTAAAATAATGTTTGATCTACTAGCACAAGAATGAACATCAGCAGTGCTGGGAATGAAGAAATGGTCAGACATAGGCAGGAACACAGGTGAGTGCAGATCATCTGGACACTTGCAAGCGGCTTAATGATTATGATGGTCAGGGCCAGGGAACATCAAATGATGGTGTACAAAGATGGAAATGTAAATAGCTGGTGTTGACAGAAAACACGACATGTGCCTAAAATAGACACAAAAGAATCAAGGGCTAGATTGGTGATTAATTCTTCTTTTGCTCCCTTCTGTTTCACTAGCCAACTATTTGCATCTCATTGATTTTCTAGCTAATTTGGAAGTTGTCACCTGCTTGTAAGAGAGTTCCCTGTTTCCTTTAGATTAATTTTTACCTGCTCAGTGTTTCTCTGATTGATTCATCATTTTAAAAGCAAAACATATTATTAATGATGATTAATTAATGTGATACTTCTATAGCATCTATTTTTGTAATGTATGCCCCCAAAAGATGAATGAATATGTCTTAAATTGCATATAGCCATTCTAGTCTATATTTTTTAAGGAAAGGTAGGTACTAAAAACCCAACTAGTTTAAAGAATTAGACTTCAAAAAACAAACAAACAAAACAAAATACATTGCTTTGTTAAACTCATTTGCAGAGTGGATTTCTTTATGTCTAGAATAGTACACTAACAATATTAGGTAAGTTTGAAGATAAATGCATGTTCAATCTTCCCTTTAAATCTAATATTAGTTTAAAATTTGTTGCTTAATTAGGGGCTGAGCTGGTAGCCCAATATATCCTTTTATGTAACAATAGTCATGACAGAAATTATTGTATTGGATCAAAATAATACAGCAGTAGCTGACAACTGCATTTTTCTATCAGGCACATTCCTAATAGCTCTATACAATCACTATTAGGCCAAGCCCCAGTGAGGAGTGTCAGGAAAATTAAAACAGACAGGCACCTCTTTAAGGCACTTGGTACAATTTAGTTTGACTTAATAGGGTCTGTTCCAGGGAGTTTGAATAGAAGTATAAGCTGTTCCACCAAAATTTTCAGATCTTGTGTTAGAGATGTCAGCTGCTTTTGATCATGTTGATCATGGGGTTCTTTAATTTGACTCGTCCATACGGCTAGGTTCCTACAAGATATTATCTTGTTTCTCCACACATTTAAATGCTTCTCTGCTTTCATTTCAGTTTAAGCAAATACGCATCCAGCAATAACCCACCGGATTATGAGCTTCCCCAAGTCAATATTCTGTGCACATCTTTTCAGCCATGTTTTTTCAGTTACTATGTATGTTTCTCCCTGTATCCATTTTGTCATGTATGTTATCTCTGTTATATCCAGTTTTATCACTCTATTTTTAATCAACTACAAATCTTGCCTCTATAAAAATTACCAATGGAGACAACTTATTTTCCATCTTAATAGAAGATAAATCGTATAAATTTTATTATCAAATTCTATCTCTGTTTTAAATGTCTAGAACAAAGGTGAATTTCACTTTTATTGCATTGTCTATTCCATTTTTGAAAACAGTTTAGGGTGCATACCCAGACTGTGAAACTTTCCATAGCAACAACATATAGGAAAGTATATGGCTTTCGTTTGCATTTTCTAAGCTAAATGGCTGTGAGCTACTTTGATTTTGGCCTTTTAAATGCATTGCCCCCAACATTCACAGATAGGACAAACCCCCAAATTTCTCATGTGTGCTTCTGAATCAATGGAGTCAATTGTTTTTATTTTCAAACTATATTTTAATTATGACCAGTATTAGGGACTGAGTTTCAGGGAATTAAAACTATTTTACTATGTACTCACATGAGATATGAGATTATTTTCTTTGTATATAATCTGGGGGGTAGAGAAATTAGATATGATTAAGAAAACTAATCTCTCTCTTTCCCTCTCTCTCTCTCTCTCTCTCACACACACACACACACACACCCCTATGTGACCGCCAAGATCTGAATCATGGCTGGGACCTGGTGAAGGAGGGAGTGAGGTAGAGTGTTTATATATTGGGGAATATGGTGCCCATTGCTGATGGTGTTTAGACTTGGGGGGAAGTTCACAAGTTCTAAAATCTCAGACCTCGCTGTTGTTTTCCTTACTTCACTTGATATTTTATCTCATATAAGCTGAGAAGCCTGGCCAACCGCAGTTAAGGGGCTAATGACTAATTAAACATTTTCTAAAGCCTGAAGAGTCACCAGTCTACTAGCAGGAGACTTCTGGGTTCAGCAGTGCAGCCAAGAAATCCAGATTCAACATTCATGAAACCTGGTGTTCTTTTGATAAACCATTCTCCCAAAGCAGTGCCTGGATAATTATATTTTAAAATGAGTAACTGTGGTTGTGATCAAGAAGATGGGGAAGAGTAAGCCCTAATTTTCAATATTTGTGAATAAAAGGAATTTATATTATTCAAATGTAAGGAGCTAATAATATCTCTAGAGGGTGATGCTTCAGAAATCTGGCACCAAATTTCTCTGTTTGCAGAAATGCCCACCTCACACAATCCACATTTATACGGGTCTGGTTTACTTTAGCAAAAGTACCTGTTACATATTTGTTGGTGTTTTCCTACCTTGTGTTGTTGATGCTGCTTTAATTTTATGTGAAGAACTTCCAAAATACAAGGTTCTGTTTCTCTTGAAACATCTATTTACTTAAACATGAAAGTCTGTTAAGAAATAGAAAAAGATGTGGAAATGCACACAACAGAGGGGAAAAAATTTACATCAAGATATGCATATTCTCAACTTGGTTTTAAATTTTTTTAATCAAAAATTGAATGGATACAAAATTTAATTATAACATGTGTATAAGGTATGGTGAATTACAATAAAATTGACCACCATGTGTCCACCATCCAAGATAAGGAATAGAGTGTTTGGAGCCCTTAAAGGCCCCCTGTGCATCACTCCATGAGGTCATACCACTCCTCCCTTGAGGAAACCACTACCCTGAATTTTGGTTTATACTTCCTTTGTTTTTCCTCATAGTTTAGCATGTATGTTGATATATTCAAACAATGGGTGGTTTAATCTTGAATGTTCTGAACTGATATAAACAGAATCACTGTCTGAATTCCTCTGCAACTTGATTTTTTCACTCAATATTATCTTCTGGGATGCACCCAACCTGATCTGTGCGGCTATGTTTTCTTCTTTTTCACTGATATATAGTATTGTTACATTATTTTATTAAAACACATAAAAAAGGAAAACTGGCCGTGAAAAACATATGTCTTGAGTATTTGTTATTTAAGAGAACTTCTAGCTTCATTTCTATTTTATCCTTGACTCTGCTTCCCTGGAGAAAAAGAATGACATGTTATTTACTATTGCTCACAGAGAATTTAGAGATTATTTTGCTCAATTATCTCACTTTATGTATGAGGTAATTGAACCCCACATAGATGAAGGGATATATGCAAGAATACAGAACATTTATGCCTCTGGGCATCTAACTTCAGCCTACATTTCATTCCTCCTCAAAAGAAAAAAAGGGGGGAGTGGCTTACCCTCTGCCATTCTCTTGTACCTTCTCATTTCTTCAGGAATAATTCATCAAGATACCAACAGAGGGACTGTGTCTAGACTCACTTCAAAGTGACCAAATGTTCTGATTTTCAGGAAAAAGTATGATTTGATTGTATAATGCATGTTTTTACCCTTAAATACTGCTCCACTCTGTCATCTAGAAAATAAGCACTTTGTGGATTGTAAAGTTTTCTTTCTCCCACTTGCAACAAAAGAAACTAGTGAGAAAAGTAAGTTTAAAAAACTAAGATGCTCTAACTTCAGAATGCACAAGGACTTTCTAGAAATTCAGATTTGGAGGCTACATTCTCAGAAAAACTGATATAGAAGGACTATGAAAGAACCCAGGAATGTTCACTTTTAACAAGCACCCATGATTGACACCGTTACCAAGTAACCTCCTCGAGAAAATACAGAGGAAATGAACTTGTGCGTTATGTTGGAAAACAAGTTACCAAGAATACTCTTGGTTCCCATGAGTAGAATTTAAAAATAAAAAATAAAAAAAACAAAAGGAAGCAAGAAAGGAAATAATAGAAGCAATTTCAGCAAACGAGGGTTAGAGGGTAGCAAGAGTATAAAAGCAATTATTTTATTTTTTCATTGAGATATAAGAGACATATAACATTATGCTAGTTTCAGGTGTACAACATAATGATTCAATATGTGTACATACTGCAAAATGACCACCACAGTAAGTCTAGTTACATCTGTCACCGTACATAGTTACAAAATATTTCATATAGGATAAGAAATTTTAAGATCTACTCTCTTAGCAATGTTCATATATGCAATACAGTATTGTTACCTACAGTCACAATACTGTGCATTACATCCCCAGGACTTTATCTTATAACTGGGCATTTGTGCCTTTTGACCCTCTTTACCTATTTCTCCCACCCCCAGCACTCACCTCAGGCAACCACCTCTGTATTGTGTCCCCATATCTATAAGTGTGTTTGTTTTGTTTTATTGAGATCCCACATACATGTGAAATCATATGGTAGCTGTCTTTCTCTGTTTGACTTATTTCACTGAGCATAACTCCCTCCAGGCCTGTCTGTATTGCTGCATAAGGCAAGAAAGATTTCACACTTTTATGCCTGTATAATATTCCATTGTGTGTGTGTGTGTGTGTGTGTGTGTGTATACTTTATTTTCTTTTTTATTTTACTTTATTTTTCCAGCTGTATTAAGAAATGATTGACACACACCATTGTGTAAGTTTAAGGTGTGCAGCATGATGGTTTGATTTACATATACTGTGGAACGATCAGCACAATAGGTTTCATGAGTGTCCATCATCTCCTACAGATACAATAAAAAGAAAAAAGCTCTCTTTGTGATGAGAACTCATAGGATTTACTCTCTTAAAAACTGTCCTGTCACACAGCAGTGCTCACTATAGTCACTATGCTGTCAATTATATCCCTAGTACTTACTTACAACTGAAAGTTTGTCCCTTTTGACCCACTTTGCCCATTTTGCTCACCAAGAATCTCTGCCAACTTGTTTTCTATGTCTGTGGATTCAATTTTCTTCTTTTTTCTCTTTTTAGATTCCATATACAAGTGAGATCATAGGATATTTGTCTTTCTCTGTCTGACTTATTTCACTTATAATGCCCCCAAGGTCCATTCATGTTCTTGGAAATGGCAAGAGTTCTTTGTTTTTTATGGCTGAATATTCCACTGTATGTATGTATGTATATACACACACATATATATATACACACACACATACACACACATATAGTATATGCAATATATTATTATGTAATATAATATAGCAATATAATATGCATATATATTACATATGTAATATACATTATTATATTTTACACACACATATATATATAACAACTTCTTTATCCATTCATTCACTGGTGAACACTTAAGGTTGTTTCCATGTCTTGGCTATTATAAATATGCTACTGTGAACATGGAGGTACAGATACCTTTTCAAGTTAGGGTTTTCAGTGGAATTGTTGGATCACATGGTAGTTCTACTTTTAATTTTTTGAGGACTCTCCATAGTATTCTCCATAGTGGCTACATCAATTCACATCCACACCAACAATGCGCAAGCGTTCCCTTTTCTCTACATCCTCGCCAATACTTGTTTCTTGTCTTTTTGATAACAGACATTCTAACAGGTGCAAGGTGATATCTCATTGTGGTTTTGACTTGCACTTCCTTGATGATTAGTGATGTTGAGCACCTTTCCATGAACCTGTTAGTCATATGCGTATGTTCTTTGGAAAAATATCTATTCAGATCCCCTGCCCATTTTTAATTGGATTATTTGTTATTTTGCCATTGAGTTATGTGCATTCTCTATGGATTTTGAATTATAGCCCCTAATCAGATATAGGATTTGCAAATATTTTCTTCCATTCATTAGCTTGCCTTTTCATTGTGTTTATGGTTTCCTTCCTTTGCTGTTCAGGAGCTTTTTAGATTGATATAGTCCCACTTGTTTATTTTTTACTTTTGTTTCCTTTGCTTTTGATGTCAGATCTGAAATGTTATCACCAAGATCAATGTCAAGGAGCTTGCTACCTAACCTTACTACCTTACTAGCTATGAGTTTTATGGTTTCAGATCATACATTCAATACATTTTGTGTTAAATTTTGTGTATGGAATAAAACGGTGATCTAGTCTCATTCTTTTGCATGTGGGATAGCCAGTGTTTCCAAAACCATTTATTGAAGAGACTGTCCTTTTTCCATTGTATATTGCCCCTTTTTCATAAATTAGTTGACTATATATGTATGGGTTTATTTCTGGACTCTATTCTGTTCTATTAATTTATGTGTCTTTTTTATGCCAATACCAAACTGTAATATAGTTTGAAATAAGGAGGGTCTGATGCCTCCAGCTTTGTTCTTTTTTTTTTTTTTTTCTTCAAGATTGCTTTGGATCTTCACAGTCTTTGTAGTTCCATACAAATTTTTGGATTGTTTGCTCTATTTCTGTGAAAAGTACCCTTGGAATTTTAATAGGGATTATGTTGAAACCTGTGAATTGCTTTTGGTAGCATGGACATTTTAACAATATTAATTCTTCCAATCTTTGAGCATGGAGTATCTTTTCATTTATTTGTGTCTTTTTCAATTTCTTTAATTAATAATAGTTTTCAGTGTCCACATCTTTCACTTCCTTGGTTAAATTTATTCCTAGGTATTTTATCATTTTTGATGCAATTGTAAATGGGATTTTTTTAATTTCTCTTTTTCTTAGTTCATTATTACTATGTAGAAACACATCAGACTTCTGTATATTGATTTTGTATCCTACAACTTTACTGAATTTGTTGATTAGTTCTAACAGTTATATGCCATTTGCAAATAGTGACAGTTTTACTTCTTTCTTTCCAATTTTGATGCCTTTTATTTACTTTTCTTGCCTAACTGCTCTGACTAGGACTTCCAAAGTTATGCTCAATAAAAGTGGAGAAATTGGGCACCCTTACCTTGTTCCTTTTAGCTTTTCACCATGAGAATGATGTTAGTTGTGGGTCTGTCATATATATGGTCTTTATAATGTTGAAGTACATTCCCTCTATACCCACTTGTTGAGTATTTTTTTAATCATAAATGGATGTTGAATTTTGTCAAATGCTTTTTCAGCATCTTTTGAGATGATCGTATGATTTTTATCCTTCATTGTGTTAATGTAGTATATCACAGTGATTGACTGGAGGATGTTGAACCATCCTTGTATCCCTGAAATGAATCCCTCTTGATCATGGTCTATGATCCTTCTGGTGTATTGTTGAATTCAGTTCGCTAATCTTTTGTTGAGGATTTTTGCATCTGTGTTCAGCAAGGATATTGACTTGTGTTTTCTCTTCTTGTAGCCTCTTCTCTGGTTTTGGTATCAGGGTAATGCTGACTTCATAAAATGAGTTTGGAAGCATCCTCTCCTCTATTTCTTGGAAGAGTTTAAGAAGGATTTGTATTAATACTTCTTTGAATGATTGATAGAATTCCCCAGTGAAGCTGTCTGGTTCTGGACTTTTGTTTGTTGAGAGGTTTTTGATTATTGATTCAATTTTTATTAGTAGTAGGTCTTTTCAGATTTTCTATTTCTTTATGGTTCAGTCTTAGTAGGTTGTTTCTAGGAAGGTGTCCATTTCTTCTAGGTTGTCAAGTTTGTTGGTGTATAATTGTTCACAGTAGTCTTTTATGATTCTTTGTATTTCTGGGGTATCAGCTGTAATTTATTTTCTTTCATTTTCTATTTTATTTATTCAGTTATGTATTCATTTATTCCTACTTATTCTGAGTACTCTTTTTATTCTTGGTGAATCTAGTTAAAGGCTTGTCAATGTTTTTACCTTTTCAAAGTAACAGCTCCTAGTTTCATTGATCTTTCCATTGTCTTTTTAGTGTTTATTTATTTCCACTCTATCTTTGTTATCTCCTTACTTCTCTAATTTTGGGCTTCATATGTTCTTCTTTTTCTAGATCCTTGAGGTGTAAAGTTATGTTCTTAATTTGAGATTTTTCTTGTTTCTTGAAGTAGACATTTGTCACTATGAACATCCCTCTTAGGTGCAGCCCATAAGTTTTGGTATATTGTATTTCCAATTTCATTTCTCTCAAGGTATTTTCAGATTTTAAAAATTTCTTTCTTGACCTATTTGTTGTTCAGCAGCATGTTGTTTAATATCACATATTTGTGATTTTTCCAGTTTTTTTCTTGTAATTCATTTTTACTTTCATACCATCATGGTTGAAAAAAATGCTTCATATGATTTCAATCTTCTTAAATTTATTAAGACTTGTTTTGTGTATGATTATCCTGCAGAATTTCGCATGTGTAATTGAGAAGAATGTGTAATTGGTGTCTTTAGGATGAAATGTTCTGTATATATCTGTTAAATCTATCTACCCTAATGTGTCATTTAAGGCCAATGTTTTCATGTTGATTTTCTGTCTAATGATCCACCCATTGATGTTAGTATGCTATTAAATCCCCAACTATTACTGCATTGCTGTTTGTTTCTCACTTTAGACTTGTTAATATTTGCTTTCTATACTTAAGTGCTGCTATGTTGTGTGCATAAATATTTACAAATGTTATATTTTCTTGTTGGGTTGACCCCTTCATCATTATGTAATATGATAATGTCTCTTATTACAGTCTTTGTTTTGAAGTCTATTTTGTCTGAAATAAGTACTTTTTGTTTTAAATTCTACTTTGTCTGATATAAGCATAGCTACCCCAGCTTTCTTTTTGCATAGAATATATTTTTCCATCCCTTCACACACAATCTGTGTATGCCCTTATATCTGAAGTGAATTTCTGTAGGCAGCATACAGGTGGATCTTGTTTCTCTTTATCTGTTCAGCACTCTATGTCTTTTGATTGAAGAATTTAGTCCATTTACTTTTAAAGAATTATTCATAGTTGTACATTTATTGGCATTTTGTTAACTGTTTTCTGGCTGTTTCTGTAGTTCCTTTCTATTCTTTTCTTCTCTTGCGCTCTTTCTTTGTGGTTTGACGACTTTCTACAGAGGTGTGCTTAAATTCCTTTCTCTTTCTCTTTTGTGTTCCTACTATAGGTTTTTGCTTTGTGGTTACCATGGTGCTTACATATAACAACTTATATGGGCCTACTTCAAGTTGATAACATCTTAAGTTTAAACACATTCTAAAGCTCTACATTTTTTATTTTTTCATGCCATATTTTGTTTTTAATATCACATTTTGCATCCTTTCATCTTGCATATTCCTTAACTAGTTATTATAGCTACAGTTATTTTTACTACTTTTGTCTTTTAGTCTTCATACTAGCTTTCTAAGTAATTAATTCACTATCTTTACTATATATTTACCTTTATCAGTGAGATTATACCTTCATGTTTCCTTGTTACTAGTTAACACCCTTTCTTTTCAGCTTAAAGCAGTCCCTTTAACATTTCCTGTAAGCACAGTTTCCTGTGATGAACTCCTTTAGCTTTTGCTTGTCTGAAAAACTATTCTTTAACTCTAAATGATAACTTTGCCTGGTAGAGTATTCTGATCGAAAGTTTTTTCTTTCCAAACTTTTTTCTTTCAGAACACTGAATATATCATGCCACTCCCTTCTGGCCTGCAAAATTTCTGCTGAAAAATCTGCTTATAGTCTTATGGGGTTTCCCTATGTAACAAGTTGTTTTTCTCATTTTGCTTTTAAGATTCTCTCCTTGTCTTTAACTTTTTATATTTTAATTATAATATGTTTTGATGTGGTAACTTTGGGGTTTATCTTTTTTGGGAACCCTGAACTTCCTGGATATGGATGTTTGTTTTCTTTCCCAGGATAGGGAAGTTTCAACGATTATGTCTTCAAATATGTTCTCAGTCCCTTTCTCTCTCTTGCCTCCTTCTGGGACCCCTCTAATGTGAATGTCTGTCTATTTGATGTTGTCAGATAAGTCCCTTAAGCTACCTTCACCTTTTTTCATTCTTTTATTCTTTTGGCTGCTCTGATTAGGTGAGGTCCACTGCCCTGTCTTTCAGTTCACTGAGCCTTTCTTCTGCTTAATCTAGTATGCTGTTGAACTCCTCTAGTGTGTTTTTCAGTTCAGTTATTGTATTCTTCAGCTCTGTGACTTCTATTTGATACTTTCTTACATGTTCTATCTTTGTTGAAATTCTCACTCTGTTCAGCTGTTCTTACTCTGAGTGAGCATATTTATAACCATTACTTTGATCCTTTCATCAGGTAAATTACTTATCTCCATTTCATTAAGGATTTTTTTTTTTCTGACATTTTATCTTGTTCTCTTTTTCTTTGGCAGGGGAGGGGGGACATATTCCTCTGTTTCTTCATTTCGCTAGACTCTCTGTATTAGTTTTTATGCATTCGATAAAACAGCCACTTCTCCCAGTCTAAAAATTTGGCCTCATGTAGACAATAAGCCTTACCATTCAATCCTAACTCTTGATTGTCTCTCAAGTCTTTGTGATTTTCCAAGCTGCCTATTTTATTTTTAATGACTCCCAGTAGTTAATGGTATGCTAGCTTCTGCCAATGTCCCAAAGGGCAGGCTCTCCATCAGCACCTAGATTCAGGCTGATTGGTAGCCAGATTCTCAGGCAGTAGCTTTTAAAGTATGCAAATATGTACTGTCTTATGGGACTGCAAGTGTTAGTAAGTCTTGTTGGCCTCCACTGCCAGGTAATCTGTAGGTGTCCCCTGGGCAGCAGTCACAAAAATTGGTGCACCAAACTAGTGTATAAGCATCTGTCTGACAGATACCAGCAAGCTGTAATGAGGTAAAGGGAGAACCCAAGACAGTTTGCACCAGCTGACATTCCCTGAGAGCACATTCATAGGCTTCTAGAGCCTGCCAAACCTGAAGCCCACCCCTCAGGCTGAAGTCCCTGAACAAGGTAATAGGTCTCTTTTATAGAAAGACTAAGTGTGTGTTTCAGTCTGTTGTCAGTGCATTGCTTTGGGGGTGGCAGTCTGCCAAGAACGCTCTTTCTCTCTGATTGTTACAGTTCTGTGAGGCCCTGAAACACAAGCCCCCTGGGCCACCAGAGCCAGGTTACCAAGGAACGTCCTCTGGGTAGTAGCCACAAGGACTGGGGCACCAGAAATAAAATCTATAGCACTAGATGTGTGTAAAAGTTCTCTGGAAAATACTGGTGCTCTGGAGCATGGCAGATAGAGGGAGAGCATGAAGATATCGCCCACCCTACATGGTCTCTGTAAAGGGTTAGTCAGCCCTTAGATATGTGTTTAATTAGAAGTGTGACCTGCAGGCTGCAGTTATGATGATAAGCTAATTTGCCTCCTTCACAGAAAGACTGAGTTCCTGAGCCTCTTATCTCTTGCTGTGGCTTGGAGGTGGTGTCCATTTAAGAACTCTTTCTTTGTTAGTGATACTCCAATGGGTCTCACAATCATAAGCCCCACCAGCCATCAGATCCAGGCAATGTAGTGATGTCCCCTGTTGGCAGCTGCAAAACACAGGGTACTGGATGTGAAACCAGAGTACCAGATACATGAAAAAGCTCCCTTCTGGGAGAAGGTGGTGCTTTGGAGTGTGGCAGAGGAAGCACCAAATGGAGCACAACAATCTCCATCCACAGAGAGTGTTCCAACAGGTTCCCAAATGTGAATCAGATGACTGCCCCTCAGGCTAATGTTCCAAGACAAGCAAATGAGCTTCTTCTACATAAATTCTGGGCCCCCTCCAATTGACCACATCCATGCTGGGCAGGTGAGCCTGAGTGCGTGAGCCCTGTGAGACCCATTTCTCAGATTACTGTAGGGCCTTGTGGATGTGCGCTCCCTTGATTTTCAAAGCTAGATGCTTTGAGGGCTCATCATTCAGGTGCAGGTCTTAAAGTCCGGGGGTGGCCAATGTGGAGTTCAAATCCTTCGCTCCTCATGGAGAAACTCCAAGTATGGAGTTCTCTCCTGACTGTGGGCTGCTGTACTGGGGCGGGGGGGGCGGTTATGGCAAGATTGTGTCCCAGCCTCTCCTACCAACCTCGATGTGGGCTAACTCTCATTTGCCCAATGGGTAAAGGTTGCTCAGCCAGTTTTTAGGGTTTTTTTTTCCCTAAAGGAAGTTTTTCCATAAGTAGCTATGGATTCAGTGTGTTGGTGGGAGGAGGTGAACTCAGGATCCTCTTACATCTCCATCTTGTACTGAAACCCATCTTAAAAGCTCTGATTTTCAATAGTAGCAATAGTAAATCTCCTGGTAAGATTTTTGAAAGAAAATCATTTAATGTCTGAGCACACAGCACTTACCACACAGTTCTATCTCTTACACAGCACAATGTGAATTACTCGTATACTTGTTAATTTTTTTTTCTGTTTTGTTTTGGGTGTTGGCTGCCCATTATCTGGACCTTCTCCTACACTTGGTTAATATTCACCATGTGGGGGCTGGTAGGAGGCAAAGCCTACTTGCAACTGTGGGAGCCCAAAGCACCAAATATTCACTCTCACTGCCTCCCTTGCATTGGTACAGAGGTGAGCTTGATCTGTCAATACGTAAACTCTTGACTTTGGGAGTGAATAACTCAGATCCTTTGTTGTCAGTGGGCACAGCATCCAGTTTTCAGAAGCAGTCATGGCAGATTAGACCTACATATATACACCTTTAAGAGTAGCATGAATTAACAATTGCTAGATTTTCCTCAGCTGCCATGTGCAACTAAAAGCAAATAACACATTAATTCATGGGTATCTTCAGGGTCACAAATTAGAACATAATTAGAAGCAGAAAAACGAATGTTTGGCATTGCTAAGAAATGTTATTTCCTGACCTAAGACTCAACTGTAATGATAGTGTCTGAGAAGGTTTGGACATGTTCATTTCTCTCTCTTGTACCTAAGTTCCTTTGCTGCCCCAGTTCTCCCTGTGCTTTTAAGCAGTGTCCATCTCGCATGTTGGCAGGGATGCCACCCACAAACAATTCACAGCACTGGGAATAAGCACTTTGTGTTTTGAGGATGTAGAACAAGAGATGTGAAGAGGTATTTTCCCAGGAAGTGAACAGTGTTCAAATCAAGAACAAATGTTTACAGTGATGAGTTCTGTACTGCCAGCACTGAGCACCAGATCCCACATGCCAGGGATGCTTGGATGTTCTTTAATGTATGTATGCGAGTGTGTGTGTGTGTGTGTAGGATGTGGGGCTCTCTAAAAGACAGGACCCAGGGCAGGGACTTAAAGCAGCACTATTGACATGAGTCTCGATGATACTGCAGTCACTTGCCTAAGAAGCAGCAGTGACCATGACACCCTTTCCAGACTGGTTCTGTGGTCCTGTACATTGTTTAGTCTCCCTTCACCCTTTATTTATGGCCTTACTCCCCCATCTTCCTGACAATCTTTGTTCCTAGATATCCACTCATAAACATGGCTACTTTATGACTTTGATCCACCAGGGTTTTGCACAGTTTCCATAACACAACCTGACATTCCAGACACTCCAGGCACTACTGAATTTGCTAGAGCACAAGGTCCAGACAACAGAGTCACTTGTGCTGCAGATTAGCTTAACTAGAAAATTTGTCTTTCTTTTTCTTCCTGGTATGGAGGAAACAGGTGTGGAGAAAGAGAATTTCCCTGAAATTTTTCAGTGTTTCCATACCCCATTAAGACTCTTCAGGGGATTTGATACACAGCCATTTTTCCAGATAATTGCCCTGATCTGAGAGAGTACTAACTTTTCTTGTTTGCCCAGGTGGACCAAGTATTTAGAGCTCTGAGCAGGTCCCTGGGCAAAGCCCAAGTTGTCTTGAAGACTGGTGTGCTCTCTCTCTCGGTATTTGCATTTCAAAGAGGAATGGCCCCCAGAATTTAGAGAGTTCTCAAGGTCATGAAAGCAGAGATACCCAGGCTAGCAAGCTTCTGGAGAGATTTATTTGCATACAAAAGGATGAAGTAAAGAGGAGCCTCTTTCTGGGGTGGAGGAGAAAGTGGGATAGGGGACCTGACTCACATCACCTCAGGGAAAAGACTGCGACAAGGGGGACGGATGAACTTACTGTTTACTACGTGGTATTTAATGTGAAGTCTCTCTCTGATCCAGAATACCCAGTGTGCATATCCAGGATCAATTTGATGAAGATGAATATTAACAACCCAACAATAAGACATAGGCAGGGTCTGTCAAATGCATTTTCAGACCCCTTACATCAAAACAGAAAGGAATGCCATTGGTGGTGAAGGGTAGGAGGGATGAGCATTGTGATTTTTAATTAGGGACACTCTTGAGCCTTATCCCAAGTCAACAGACTCAGAATCTCTTGGTATGGGATCCCCAAATCTGCATCTTAACTAACACCCATGCTCCTTCCCAGTGACTCCTTTCTTTGCCCACCAAAAAGCAAAAGGCACTAAACATTTAAGAAAAAATTTATATGAAGACAATGGCTCCCAACCTGTGATCTAGGCCCCTTGGAGTTCCCTGGGTCCCTTTCTGCAAGTCCATGAGATCAAAACTCTTCTGATAAGAATCTTTTGATGCTATTTTCCTTTTTCACTCTTATTCTCTTACAAGCCTACAGCAGAGCTTTTCAGAGACCACATGTCATGTGATGGCTTCTCTGCTCCAGCAGCTCACAGAAAGTATGATAGGTATTCTTGCGTCTGAAAAATATTCCCCATTTTCATTTCTAATATGATAAATTTGAGAGAGGCAAACCAACATAAATAAAGGCACTTTAGATTCCCTAATAAGATTTAAGAATGTAGGGATAAACTGGGAGTTCGAGATTTGCAGATACTGATTGGTATATATAAAATAGATAAGCAAGTTTATACTGTATAGTACAGGGAACCATACTCACTATCTTGTAGTAGCTCATGGTGAAAGAGAATATGAAAATGAATATATGTATACTCATGTGTGGTTGAAGAATTGTGCTGTACACCAGAAATTGACACAACATTGTAAACTGATTATACCTCAATTAAAAAAATAAAGAGTGTAAAGGAGTTTAAGAGAAATAAAGGTTTAACAACCATACTACTAAACTGTGCAGGACCTAGAGGTTCATCCTATCCAGAAGGCATTTGCACTCTGAGATTAGTTTAACACAGTGAGCCTTTAATTCATAAATACACGGAGGAAACACTTTGTAAATTAGAACTGTTTAATGCCAATGGAGTAAAGGCAGGCCTCATTTTATTGTGCTTTGCTTTATTGTGCTTCACAGGTATTACATTTTTTTTTTCCTAATTGAAGGTTTGGGGAAACCCTGCAGGTCTATCTGTCATTTTTTCTACAGTATTATTTTTTAATTAAAGTTAAGTACATTTTTTTAGACATAATGCTATTGCATACTGAATAAATGACAGTATAGTGTAAACATAGCTTTTCTATGCACTGGAAAACCAAGAAATTCATGTGACTTGCTTTATTGCAACATTCACTTTTTTGTGATGGGTAGAACCAAACCCACAATATCTCCAAGGTATGCCTGTACTCTGTCACCCCTTTTACTTTTCACTGCCAAACGAAAGGGTTAAAATCCCTGTACTCCTTTCCTGAAAGGTCATTATTCACCTAGATTGGAGTAAATGTTCACTGAGTGTCATTGTGGTCAGTTTGAATGTGTTTGGTAATTTTTAACAACAGTAAACCACTAATAACTTCTGTTTAACTCCAGGTTAAGCAGAAGACCTTTTAATTTCCATCCTTAACATTGACCAAGTTTCCAAAATGCAGCAATTTCTTTTTCCAGAGGGCAAATGAAATATCCTTTAGTTTGTTCTTATTAATTCAGGGTCAGCTGGACACACATTTAGAACTTCAATTCTGATGCAGGGACACGGCTGTAGAAGGCTTGGATGGGTTGGTGGTGTTCTGGCATAGAGCTGCGATTTTGTTCTGTAACGTTTTCCTAAATAGAATAGCGTGCTCTTCTATAATTTTCCCGTAAAAGCAGTTTGAATTAGAATAATAAGAACTTGATCTACTTTGTATTTTTCTATTATAAAATACCTTCACATTATTATAATCCAAAAAACATACTATATGCCCAGCATATATTCCTTTCTACAGAGAGGTAAAGCGAGATTCAGTGGAGTTCATTAAAGCTTTTAGTTAGTTGAGGTCTGTACATTTTAAAATTTAATGTTAATTAAAAAATACATTTTAAAAATTAGGCTATTTCTCTAATCTACTTTTATTGGTAATATTTGAAATTTCTGCACAACGTTTTTCAAAAATCATGCTAAAGGTTAAGGAAATACAGGCAAATACACTTTTCCCATTGATTTAGGACAAATGCTACGATTCTAATATGCAGCTTTTTCTCTAATTCTTGTTTGTTTTTAATTCATTTTGGTTTCGGTTTGCTTTTGGAGAACAATATCTTTCCCCATAAATTCTCAAATAATGTTCAAGGCAAGTACTATTTGAAGGCAAATCTACCTTTCTTAAGTAAATTATTATACGGTTATTCCCTTTATAAAGCAATACTACTGCTTTGTTTTCAATAGAAATTATACACCTTGCAGTCATTTAAACTGATAAGCATTTATGCTTTTATTCATGTTTCTCCTTCCAACTTCTTTCTATCTTAATGTACAGAAGAATAAAATTACTGCTGCCATCTCAAGCAAAGTTCAGATTCACCAGATAACACTAATCCCTTAGGTCAAGTGGTTGAATGCACTACAGAGAGATGGGGGAATCAAAATGGACCCTAAGGGAAAGGTGGCTCTGCTATTAATTTTCCAAGAGCATGGAGAGAGGCGCCATTTCCTGCACACGGCCTCTCCATCCTAACCCCAAATAATGAAAGAAACTGCTCCAAACAAAAGCAAGCCATTTCATATGCATGCAGACTTGGATAGTTCAGATTTGAAACGGCAACTTGATTCCTTGACAAGTTACCACCCACTGCCCACATAGCTTCTCCAACAGAGCCAGCCAATGCCAAGGAAAATATATTATCTACCTCAGTTTTCTAGGTTACAGTAACAATTACTGACCCTACAGAGTTTGACTGGGTAGGAGTCCTATGCTCAAAGCAATGATCCTTGATATCACAGATTCTTTAATCCAAACAAACAGAAATGGTCAACATCTGGCAGGAGAAACAAGATGAAGCCTTTCTTTGTGGCTACAACTTCTACACCCTCTTCTGTCTTGGATGAGTTGCTGCAGGGGGCTTTGAAGATCTGTGATGATGTAAAGGATATGTGAATGATTTGTTTGAATAGACTTAAAACCAGAAGTGGTCATCTATTAATATAAACTAGATAAGAAAACCAGCTACTCATAGGTGGAGGAGACAGTAATTCATGCAGTGTGACTTTAGAACTCTAATTCCAAAATGCTTACCAGGGTGCCACCATGGTATCTGAAATTTACACCATCAGACAAATCACTATGCTGGATTAAGTAAGTGTATCTCTAAGTGTGTTCTCCATGGGACATTAATAGGTGTTATACTAAAAATATATATATACACAGATATATTCATTTATATTCATAAATGTGGGGAAATCTCCAGTTTAAATAAATAGCTATCTCCTGAAGATCTTATCCATACTTGGAAAAACTACAAAGTATTCTGAATCTCCAATAATGGAGCATAAATAAGTAGTATTTTCTAAACTTGATTGACCATGGGACACTTTTTGTTTACAATGTATCTTATTAGACTGTTTTTTCCCAGATTAAAAAAAAATGCATCTTTCCCAGATGACCCGAAATAGCATGCAAATGTCCTAACTAGATGGACAACTCATGAACCCATTATCATTCATGAATACTTGAGCCTAGATTTTTTTCCATCAAAATAATTGGCTGCAGAGAACAGAAACTTGCAGTGACAAGGGATTAATATTTTGCTCTGGTTGAAAGAGAATAGGCGATACCTAGAGGTTCTGGCAATGGTGAGGAGTATTGCTGGGCAGGTAAACTCAGGTGCAGGGCTACCCAGTAAGGATCACTTCAAATCCCAGAGTGAGGAAAAGAAAGCATAATAGATTTGCAGATACTGACTGGCATATATAAAATACATAAACAAGTTTATACTGTACAGCACAGGGAACTACATTTGATATCTTGTAGCAGCTTATGGTGAAAAAGAATAATGGAAATGAATATATGTATATTCATGTATGACTGAAGCATTGTGCTGTACACCAGAAATTGACACAACATTGTAAACTGACTATACTTCAATAAAAAATTTTTTAAATTACAAAAAGAAAGCATAATAGGTAGTCCAGAGTACATGTGTGAGAATCACCAAATAGACTAAGATAGAAGTGAACAGGGAAAATGGTAGAAAGTATTAAAGGAAATATTTGTTTATGGAAATCTTTTGCCTCAGACTACCCTTACCAAGAAACAAAAATTTCACTATTTCTTATTTCCAGAGGCAGCCAGTTATTATAGCTCTCCCTGCCTGTAAGTCCTCCAAATGTAATTCTTTCAGCCATCATATATAAATGAGTATAATTACAGTGTGCACAATAATGGAATTCTTCAGGAATACAAAGTTAATGCCTAACGTTCAACACACTACGACTCTCCCATGCTCTAAAGTTTAACATCAAGCATATTTGAACTCCTACCTTCTACGTAAAATAGGTTAACTTACTATTTTAAAACTATTTATCAAAACCACACAATTTTATTTTATTTTATTTTATTTTATTTTATTTTATTTTTATTTTTATTGAAGTACAGCCAGTTACAATGTGTTAATTTCTAGTGCACAGCACAATGTCCCAGTCATGCATATACATACACATATTCATTTTCATATTTTTTCATTAAAGGTTATTACAAGATATTGAATACAGTTCCCTATGCTATATAGAAGAAACTTTTTATCTATTCTTATATATAGGGTCTAACATTTGCAAAGCTCAAACTCCCAAATTTATCTCTTCCTACCCCCTTTCCCCTGGTGACCATAAGATTGTTTACTATGTCTACAAATCTGTTTCTGTTTTGTAGATGAGTTCATTAGCGTCCTCTTTTTTTTAGATTCCACAGATGAGTGATATCATATGGTATTTTTCTTTCTCTTTCTGGCTTACTTCACTCAGAATGACAATCTCCAGGTCCATCCATGTTGCTGCAAATGGCATTCTTTTCTTTTTCTTTTCTTTTTTTTTTATCACTGAGTAGTATTCCATTGTATAAATATACCACCACTTCTTTATCCAGTCATCTGTCAATGGACATTTAGCTTGCTTCCATGTCTTGGCTGTTGTATACAGTGGCTGCTATGAACATTGGGGTGCATGTATCTTTTTGAATTAGAGTTCCCTCTGGATATATGCCCAGGAGTAGGATTGCTGGATCATATAATAAGTCTATTTTTAGTTTTTTGAGGAATCTCCATACTATTTTCCATAATGGATGCACCAAACTACATTCCACCAACAGTGTAGGAGGGTTTCCTTTTCTCCACACCTCTCCAGCATTTGTCATTTGTCCAAAACCACACAATTTTAAATTCTGTATTTCAACTTTTTTCTTATAATGAGAGTTGAAGACTCACCTCCTAGAGGAAGCACCTCTAATCATTCCCCATGGGATGTTAATTTCTACTGTAAAGTTCTAGTCAAGATTCTGGATTAATATATAAAAACCATTCTCATTTTAAAGTTAAATTTCTCAAATATTTTCAATGATGAGGGATTCACCTGAGTGTAAAAGCAACTTTACTACATTGCCTCTCATTATAACTGAATACAGTTCAAAAGAAAGTGGTGATGGAGGTTTTGTTTGGGGAAATGAGCATATCATGTTAGCACCACAATTCAACGGAGACATGAAGGCTGTTACTTTGAACTGCATCCCTTTCCTACTGAAGGAAAACTGTGTCCTGCCAATAGTAAGAGTTTATTTTTTTTATCCTACCCACCTAAAGTCATGTTTTCCACCTTAATACTCACATCCATTGAAACATTTTCATGTGAGGTTTCTACTGTCTGTCAAAAGGTGCAATCTGCCTGTTCTATGATGTGCTAAGATATTTGTACTTTGCCAACTGTTAATTAGTATGACAGCCTGCAATTTTTTTTTATTATTATTTAATTCAGGGCAGTTCCTGGTGTCTAGGCTTAGGTTAAAAGTGCAGGCTGACATAACTACTCTCCTTTTACACTTTCTCCATATTCTCTGGATGCTGACAGAAATATTTTTTAAGCTGATAAGTCAGGCTGTCCTGTTATCTAAAAGAGGGAAGAAGGCAAGCAAAAAAGTTAGGAAAATGAACATTTCCATGACTTCACCCAGACCAGAAGGAAAGTAGTAATTCCATCTCCGAGGGGTCTAAGTGATATCTTATTCCTACATGATTTATTTTAAAATATTGAATTTGCCTGATGGTAAAAGAAAAAATTACATTGTTTTCTATCACTATAATAAATGATGTGAGGGAAAGTAGCTTGTCCTTTTAAATAAGGACATATCTCAAATTTGTCTCAAATCCTGTCTTTTCCACCTTTCTTCCTCTTTGACTGCCCCCACTGATTAGAATAATCAAATAAGGCTGATTTAGGATCACATATCTCAGCAGAACTACAGGAATCGCTCAGGACTGGTGCATCTGCAAGGTCAGGTAGGATCAATGAAGAGGCAAGACTCAGTTTTCATGCAATTTGTGGGCAAGAAACAACTCCAGAACAAGGCAAGGGAGTTCTATCCAATCCGCTGACCAGGTAGAGGAATTTTCCGGCATATTCACAATAGCACTCGGTTGCTTTTACACAAAGCACAAAATGAAGCTGTCTTGGGGCAGGTGCATATAAACCACAGGCATCTCCATCCTGAAAGCTTTGCCAGTGTTACTGCTGGAACGTCGCTTCCAGGGCACACAATGAAAGGCACCTTGAAATGTATCAAAATATGCTGCAAAGTAAGACACAATCAACATTAACTTTTAAACCATTGATACCAAAATACTGCTCCAAAGTAATGAAAGTTAATTAACACCATTGCCTTTTATTTGGTGGGTAGAGGAGTGGGGGGGGGGGTGGACCAAAAGCAAAGCTTGCCTTTTTATCTCAAATAAAAGTCACATGCCTTTTTATCTCAAATAATCATCGAGTCCGAATCTCTATCTACCAGGTTTCTTTCTGTTGAACGACCTAGATCAGGATGTGTAGTTGGACAAGCTCAAGCAGTATTAAGATGGCGCACCCACCATCCATGCTATTCCTTGGGCACCATGGAGTTAACTGAGGTCCAACGTGACCTGCGGTGGATCTGAAGTCTTTCCTGGTGCCCCTCTGAGTTCAGGTTCTCCAGATCAGCCCCTGTCCTAATTCTGGCAGGGAAGCCAGTGTGGCCAGAATTGTTCTTATCAACTTCTTACTCTCTCTGCACAACTTCCGTGCCCCACACCACACCTACAAAAAGGGAGTCTTTGTGAGAAACCATGTACAGTTTCCCCAGGAAAAGCTTGGGATCTCTGATTTAAAGAGCAGAGGAGTAAACCAGAACATCTTCACCCTCATCCAAAATCTGCCAAAGACAAAACACTCCTTCTTGAAAATATGTATTTTGTGACTCTGTTAAGCCTCGATACACTCACACTCTGAATGTTATAGAATTTTGAGTGTTAATGTTAAAATAGTCTTCTCAATATGTAACTATTGGAGACATTATGCCTTGGGGAATTATAATCCCCATAAGACTGAGCCCAAGTCAAGCTCATTAATTTAACTAGCAGACTATGCATTTAATTCTGCTGTTGAGGGAATTTTATAAGTCTGCCCTATTTTCTATGTCTGTGAGAAGTAAGTAATATCATTAGCTAATTTTAAGAACAAGTTAAACGGGTGAAACTGTGTTAAGAAATATGGCACTTGCTGTCACTTTGCAACTGATTTTTTTAACGGTAAAACTTTTCCTACACTTTGGAATCCTACATTCAGAAGTGGTAATGGTGGAGGTGCCTGAAATACTGCGTATCTCTAAAAATAGCAGGGGAATAATTAACATGAACTTCAGGAGAGTAGCTGCCCCTTTGAGACCAAAGAAGAGGGTACAAGGAATATTTATGGTCATGGTAATGCTGGGTGGTAGTTACACAGATATTTATTTTATTACTAGGCTTTTTTTACTTCCATAATACTTATTGAATAAATTCTTCTCTGGCAATTAAGAATACTGTGTACTTGATATTCAAGTAAGTCTACCTATTAAAGTTTCCACACATCTATGCACCTTATGTTAAAAAGAGTTCTTTATTAAAATGACCACACCATCCTCACATCCTACTACCAACCAAACATCAGAATAATGAAATGCTCTATTTTAAGGAACCTTAAGAAAAAGAATGCCAGCACCTAAAACAGAAGTTTTCTGATTACATCTGTTACTATTAACACATATTCTGACCTTAATCTCACACATATGCCATGATTAGGGAGGGCTTTCTGACTCACTCTGCCTCTCTCAAGTTGAAACCTTCCTCTGGGACTTCAGATTTCTTCGAGGTAAAAGCCCTTTTGAGCTTGCTTCTTTCTCAGTGGTTGGTGGCTTTTTTTTTTAAATCCCAGTGAATGTCCTTTGCCTCCTTCCAAGAGGAGAGAGTTGGACACTAGATTGTTTTTAAGATCTTCTGGCTCTAAACATCTCTGATTGTGCGACAATCATGGAAAGTGTTAGCTTTCTTTTCTAGCTTCCCGGCTCTGAAAGCATCTGGTTCCTTCTCCACACAATTGAAAAAAAAGAAGAATGCCTGGAATTAGGAATTACTTTGCTCTCTGACTTCTCTTTACTCTCCAGTGTGAATCACCAGCAGAAGACCCTTTATGTCCTCCTACGTCTCCTACACACACACACACACACACACACACACACACACACACACACACACGAGCACAGTACCCAGAGCGCCTGGCCTCACAGGGTCTCCAGCTCACGTCTACTCCTGCTTCTGCTGATCTGTTCCAGATACATATTCCCGTGTCTGGATAATAACAACGAACACATATTGATCATTTTGCTATGACTTTGCAAAGCACTTGACTTGGACTACTGGGTAGTTAGTTCTTAGCATTTGGGTTTTGGAGTCAGATAGTCCTAGTTTTGAGGTTAGCCCCTTATTGGCTATGAGATCTTGAGCAAAAAGATATCACATCTCTGAGCCTCAGTTTCTACTTCCATAAAACGGAGATTATGTAACTATAAAATCTTAAAAATGCCTAAAAAGTGCTATTAGAATAGTGACTGGCACATAGACTGTTGATAAATGATAGTTATTTTAAAAATTGTTTCTAGCATTATTGCCAGGGCCATGAAACTGGCCACTTTTCTACCATCGTGGTCCTCTGCTTCTCGCCCAAAGCTCGGACACTTGATTTTCCTGCCTGCAGCCTGGGTTTCGAATCCCTTCTCCTGACCCTTTGGTTCCTGGGCTTCTGTCTGATGTTCCTCACATGGGTGGTCTCAGAGTACCACCCCCTGAGGACCACCTACCCTCTTATCTGAAAGCGCACTATTTAATTCATTCTATTTGCTGTCTCTTTTTCTTTTCTCCAGTTTTATTGAGATATAATTGACATACAGCATTGTATAAGTTTCAGGTGTTCAGCATATGATTTGACTTACATTCATCATGAAATGATGATCACAATGCTTAGTGAATATCCATCATCTCATATAGACACAAAATTAAAGAAATTTTAAAAATATTTTTCCTTGTAAATAAATATCAGGATTTACTCTCTTAGCAACATTCATATATAAAGTACAGCTGTGTTAATTATGTTTATCATGATGTATATTACATTTATCTTACAACTGGAAGTTCATTCCTTTTAACTGCCTTCATCCAATTCCTCCTCTCCCCAGCCCTTGCCTCTGGTAACCACAAGTCTGATCTCTTTTTCTATGAGTTGGTTTATTTGTTTGTTCTTGATGTATAAATTGACCTACAACACTATTTTCTCTGTACTTCAACCATAATTACCCCTCCTGTCTAGCATACCTCCCAGTATTGTTCTGAAGACTTCAGATGAGATACTTTCACATAGCAGTCTCACTTAATCCACACACAAGCCCTAGGAAGATACGAGGTCTCTGCCAACCTCCATACCTAAACTCCATCTCTGGTCCCAAGGCAGCTTCTTCAGTTCCCATTTTCTCCCAGTGGGATGGGACACAAATCAAATCTGCTAAGTCACATGGCTATGCTTAGCTGCAAAAGAGGCAGTCAAGTGTGATCCTTAATTGGGTGGCCATGAACCCCAATAAATTATTAGTGTGAAAGAAAAGGTGAATGGATCTTAAGGACAATCAGCAGTCTGCCAGAGGGTAAGTGTTCTCATTTTATAGGAGGACATCATGGCTCAGGGAGATAAAGAGGTCCCAGAATTGGAGTCAGGTCTTTCAGACTCCAGAGAGACCTCTGAAGGTACTGGGTGGTCCTACCTGGTTCCCTGTGTTCACTGAGAATGGAGCTGCCTCTGTCTGGAGATTCATTCCATCAGAAGGTCCTGATCTCCCCCTTTATTCTAGCTAGAAGATGAAAGCAAATTCTTCTCTTTGGTTACTTTAGCTACAACATGATTTTTTTATACTCTGGGATATTGTTACTTAACAATATTTACTAAGTAAGACACAATTTTGCCAAATACTCACAGGAAAGAGTTCTTTAGCGTAAGGTTGCACAGGCTGTGTTCCTTACATAGCACAAAATATTTAAAACCAGTATCTAAACAAGGTTTCTGAATAGTGATTTAAACTAACTCCGTGGCAAAAAAAACTACACACACACAATTTTAAAAGATCCTGAAATGAAAACATAGAAATTATCCATTTTACTTAAAGGAAAAAAAGTCAAGTTGTTTGAATTATACATTCCAGTCATCCTTTTAATGTTTTCTTCAAGGCCACATTGTTTTGTTTTTCAACACTGAGAAAACTACCATTTGGTGTTCTTCACAGACACACATGCTTGGACAAAGTTAATGAATAGCTCTCTTGCTGTTTTTTTTTTTTTTTTTTTTTGGATTTCATTTCATTTTAATTTAGCTCTCAACATTGTATTTAGTACTAGACAGCAATAATCATGCAATTCCCTTATTGCATGTGAATAGATGTCTCGATCACTTAAATAATTCTCTTAAGGATTTGGAAGCCATCACAGAAACCATTCAATATTAGTTATTAATGGCTAGCTAAAGGAGGGTGGTTTTCAATTTGCATACAGAACCACCTCATTCTCTTACCAGGACGAATACTCTATTAATCAGGGTAGGCTACCTGCTGTAACAAAAAACCCTCACATCTCCATGGTTTAAGACAATGAAAGTACATTATTCACTCATATTTTCTCATAGTTAAGGTTGGTAGGAGGGCTTTGCTTCCCACAGCCATTCAGTAGTGCCCTTTTGTCTCCGTTATCCAGGTTCTAGGAATTCTCATCCAGCTCCTGAATGGGGAAAGAGTGGAGGTTGTGGGGCAGATGGGAGGTTTTTTGATAGGCCAGTTCTAGAAGGCACTTGTCACTTTCCCCACATCCTATGGGCTGCAGCTCAGTGGGAGGACCACACCTAACTGCAAGGGAGCCTGGGAAATGTAGTGCAGTGATTTGCCCAGGAGGAGGAAGAAATGGGTTTAGTGCCCACCCAGCCACCAAATACCATGTCACAAGTCACAAGCACCAAAAGAAATAGCTAGGCCAGGGGGGAAAAATCACTTTAGAAGTGTTTTAAATTATTGGTGTTATAATAAAAAAATGACATTTTATTTATACTAGCAAATCTAGTGATAGTAACAGGTGTTCTAAATTCATCTCAACTTTTACAAGTTATTTACAAATAGCTGTCTAAAGTCAAATCTTTTTTTATTGTGGTAAAATATTCACAACATAAAACTTACCACTTTAACCATTTTTAAGTGTATGATTTGGCAGCATTAAGTCTACCCACATTGCTGGGCAACTACCTCCACTCTCTAGCTCCACAATATTTTCATCTTTCCACGTTGAAACTCTGCTCCTTAAACACTAACTCTCCCTTCCCCCAGCCCCTGGTAACCACTATTCTACTTTCTGTCTCTAAGAACTGGATGACTCTAGGCACCTCATGTAAATGAAGTTATGCAATATTTGTCCTTTTTTGTCTGGCTTACTTCACTGAGCATAATTTCTTCAAGGTTCAACTAAGTTGTAGAATTATCAGAATTTCATTCCTTTTTAAGGCTGAATAATATTCCATTATGTGTACAGACCATATTTTGTTTGTCCATTCATCCATCAATGGACATGTGGGTTGTTTCCACCTTTTGGCTATTGTGAAAAATGCTGCTATAAACACAGCTGCACAAGTATCTGTCTAGTTCCTTGTTTTTACTTCTTTTAGATCTACACCCAGAAGTGGAGTTGCTGGATCATTTGCTAACACTCTTTTTTAAAGAACTGCTCTACCATTTTCCACAGTGGCTATAAAGTCATAATACCTTTTGAAGACAAAGTTGTGATTGGCTTCTACAGAAGGTTATAATGACTCCTTCGTAAAAGTATAGTCCCCATTCAAAAGTTCCTTGAACTGGGGGGTTGTGTGTTTTCAATTTAGCTCTTAAAGAACTAGAATAGTTTTAATTTCATTTTTTGTTTGCCTCTAAGTAAAGTAATAAAATACACTGAATAGTTGCATTCTCTGGGAGGTATAAAGAATAGGAATTTGATAAAAAAAAAAAAAAAAGAATGTGTGTTGAAAGCTCTGTCCTATCTCTGTTATGACATTGGTATCTGATAGATATTCTAGAAATGGTGGGACTAGTTTATCACACTATGACTAAAAATTACACCATGACAAGAAAATTTCTGTAGCGCTGGAAGTTTTGACTTCCAATTAACAATTAAGACCCGACAGCAACACCATTTATGAATTGATACCATCAGCTGTGCTTTTTCCCAGGCGCTCATCTGATAATTATCTGGATTACTTTATATTTTGTCTTCTCCAGATTTTTTCTATAGACTATTTTTGCATAAATATTTAAAACAACTAACTAGGGTGATGAAAACCTGAGTGCTTTCCAGAAGTTTAATCTAAACAGCGAGGGGTTTTGGATGTTTGGGTTTGATTTTATTCTCTCTGCCAATTTGGTGTTTCTGAGTACAGGTACTGTCAAAATTCAAAGATACTATGGAAATGAAAGGCAGGTACTGTGGAAAGGAGAGTGCATTTGAACTAAACCCTTGACAGAGATTGATTTGGAAACCTTTGGTTCCTCAATAGTATGATTTTTAACTCAACTATTTCATCATGGACAGATAACAGTATGTTGATATTCCAGGTTTCAAAAAATATCTCCAAGTTGAGCTTTTCCAGGAAGAAAGGCTGGAAAATGAAGTTGGGCACAAGGCTTGATGTCAGATTATGATCTCTGATAGCAGAACATCATAAAAGATCCCCTTCATCTGTTCTTGTCTGCTTATCACCAGGGCTAATTTTGGGGCCAGGTCTGAAACACGTTATGTTAATTATTTTTAAATAGGATGGCATTTGGTGCTTAACCGACAGTAGTGCTTAAATCACAAATGACATGAAATGGAATTACAGTCTATGCTTACATGCTGTAAGCTACCAAAGCCTTTTTTCACTGTTGTACATTTAATTTGCATGGATTTCTATCCCTTTGTTGGAACACATGTGTTTACAACACTTCAGAAAAGTTCCTGAAATAAAACACCTATATTTTAATTTGAAGTTTCTTTGAAGCTACTTTCAAAGCAAAATAAAATCTAGTAGTTTGTCTTTAATGCTGTCTTTTTAAGGTGTAAAGCCACAGAAAGAAGAGCCTGCATGTGAAATCCATCACACATCTTGTACAATGGGTGTAATGTAGGCAGTGGAGAACTTAGTAACTTCCATAAAGAAAAACTGAAGTCATTTTTTAACATGAATCTTGATATAATTTCTCGTCTGGCAGCATGGACTAGGAAAATACATAACATTATAAATAATGGACTTTAAGGCTTCTCCTTAAAAACCATTGTCAGGTACACATTTGTATGGCTTCATGGTTGCAACACAGGCAATCAAAGTGGTAGCAAGCACTGAAATCATTCTAGAAGCCTCCCTTGATCCATCTATTCATTATACAATCTCAGTATGAGCCCTAGTCATTCCTAGTAATATCCAACTCACCTAATACTTATGCCTCTGGAGTTCTTAACCGCTACATGTATTCCTGTCTCTCCCACCACTGGGAGCTATTTGTATCCCCTTCCCTGTTCCTAGGATTTAAGCAGCCACCATCTTTAAGGACTATTGCTTTCCCAATATTTTCTCCCTGTCTATCCCTTACCCACCAAAAAAACTCCAAAACACTCTTCTCTCCTAGACCCTTATTTTCTCTTCTCCTGTTTCTTCTGACTTCAATATGTTAATATATTTCCTAGCATCCTATCCCAGTGCCCCACTCTCTACTAAGAAGGTGGGTGTTGTGACATCACCAAACTGGGTACTAGCCATGGCCTTGCACCAGGCACTTCTGTTTTTGGAGACAGTCTGTTTTTGGAGATCTGTAATTGGAGGAGAAATTGATCCTAGCACATGTAGATTGTACCACAAATTAAGACAACAGATTATCTAGATAAGCAGAGGTGCCGTCAGGGAACATCTTCTATTACTATCATTATATGTTTGTCTTCCTTTCAAATGACACCTGATGGTTCTTCCCACCTCAGCACTCATCTTCTGTTTCTCAGAATTCAGGATAAAATTAATTGAATACAGTGTAATACTTAAGTTCTCTACGGTGGCAGCTGCTTCTAGGACTATGTTTTGTAGATGACCCCCAGGTATTCACTGAGCCTGTTTGTCACATGAAGTCCCGGGGTCAGCTCAAGAGCTTACAATATAGACTATAATTTTACAAATGAGAAGCCTCAGGCCCAAGAACAGGAAACAATGACGGAATGAACCGAAAGCTGTCTGTATTCAGGATGGTTATCCAAATCCTGTTCGTGCTACCAAACTGCCAGTGCACATCCTCTGACATGTGATGCTTGGAGGAGACGAAAACAGATACCAAAGCCTCCATGTTCCAGGCATTTCCAGGGAGACCTGGGATCTGGGGGAAATGCAGATCTTTCCCCCTAGGGGATCTAGCCCCTACTCCTTTTGACTCAGCCGAAGTAGAGAGAGATGTGAAACTTCTCTTTCCATGGTATTTGGGGGGTACCTACAATAGAAGGAAGAAGTGCGCAGAAGTAGGCTCCCAGCCCAGCCGCTGAGCCTGACGATCCCCTACCCAGGATAGGCCACGCCGCCTGAGCTAGGAGCTCAAACTCATCCTGGAGGTGGGCGGGGCGGGCGGGGCGGGGCCCGCTGGGTGTGGCCTAAGGCTGACGGCGGGCCCCGCCTGGCGTCCTGTGGGAGTGACCTAGGGCCAGGGTGGGCGTGGCCTGGAAGCGGGGCGGGGCGGGGCCCGGTCCTCCCCGACGCGGCCCGGGGACCCGCGGGCGGGGAGAAAGCCACACTGGTGGGGTGGGGGTGGGGTGAAGTGGGAGGTGATTGGGGCGCGTTAAAGGAAGTTGGCCCTGCCGAGGGTCCCCGGGGAGAAGGCGGCGCGCAGCGAGCGGAGGGAAGGCGCCTGGGAGCCGGAGCGGGCGCGGGAGCTGTGGGCCCGGTAGGAAGGGTGGGGTCACTGCCGAGCTGGGCGTGTGAAACCCCGCGGGGAGCCCCCGCAGCGGTCCGCCGTGGGGAAGGAGCCTCAAAGCAGACTCTAGGGCTTTGGCGTGCTGCTGACTTGAAGGAAGCTGCAAAGACAGTGATCTTGCGGCTGCGTGAGGCCTAGGAGGCGGGCCTGGGCTTGAGGTGGCTGGTTACCCCGAAGTCTAAATTCCTGCAAACCCTTGCTTGAAACCCAAGGCTCAGAGAGGGTCCCGGCATGGCTTGAGCTCAGGGTTGCTCCACAGAAATGCTCCTGCGTCGTCGTTGGGCAGCTGTGCTGGGATAGGGGCGGGGGAAGGAGGTGTTGTCTATTCCACGCTCTTTCTCCTTTAATAAGATTTGAAATCAGACCTCTAAGCCTTGGGCTTCAGCGTTCCCCCTTTATTTTACCGTCATGGTCCTTCTAGCATAAGATATTTCGTTGCAGATACTACTATATATAAAATAGACGAACAACAGGTCCTACTGTTTAGCACAGGGAACGATGTTCAATATCTTATAATAACATAATGATAAAGATATAAAAAGTACATATATATGTGTAACTGAATCACTATGCTGCACACTGGAAACTAAGAACATGTTAAATCAACTGCACTTCAATTTTTTTTTTTAAAGACATTTCAAATACACGAGTGTGGATATGATCGTGGTATTTACAGCCACAGTGTTGTGATATTTGTGAAGACGCCTCAGGTGCAGTCACACCTGGGATGGGGGGACGTTTAGAGACGAGCACTTTCTCCTTGTGTAGACACATGAGTCTTGTTATTCTTAAATCACCTCTGCAGTGGAGGAAGCCGACAAGCATTTATTCCTATCCTAAAGGATACTCACACTCATTGTCATACAGAATGAAGTCAGTAAGAAAAGAGCCCTAAGACTTACGACTCCTCCTTGGCCAGTTACATTTTATTTTAGGCAGTAGGGGTGTACAGCAGCTATCTGGAAGGCCTGATGTAATTTCAGAAATAACCAACCCCTTCAAAATGAAATCTCAGTGCACATGGCAAAGAAAAAGAGATCAGACAACATGCTCACTGTTGATAGCAAGATAGCAACTCAATTTTAAAAAGAATCATTTGAATACAAAATTCACAGAGTGATGCTTTAAGAAACTACATGTTCATATGTGGAGGCCAGATGTTGCTTTATAGTAGAAAAGTGACTAAAATATATATAGCATAGATTTTTGGAATAAAATAGTAAAATACATTTTATTTCCATTCTTTGATCTTAGAATCACAATGGGAATGCCTAAGCCTATTTTTTTTGACAGTTAGAAAAAGCTAATTACCAGGGGTCTTCTCTGAGCGCTGTATCTTCTAATTTAATCAATTTAATCATCTCCACAGCCCTGTGAGGTGTTCTGATGTTACAGAGGAGAAAGTTAAGGCACAGAAGAGTGAGGCCATGCTGCTGGCAAGTTGGGGGCGGGGGGGGGGGGGGATCTGTCTATCTAACTCCAAAACCTGTGCCCTTATCCACTCGTAGTTTCTTTTCACAAGTGTACCCCATATCCAACAAGGAATAAAGACACACTGATAGAGCAGAAAGACAGATTGCTGGTTTAAAGAACTCAAAGGACCCATGAGTAGAGCCTAATTCTAGTTCTGGTTTCAGCTCTTTAACTTTGTACACATTACTTACTTCTTTCTAAACACATAAATGTAATTGATCTCTAGCTTCTACTAGATCCAGAAATCTGTAGGTTTGTGAAAATAAGATTCTCCTTTTACCATCTAGAGATATTTTTGGTTGCATTTGGTGTTGAAATTATAGGGTGGTCAGGAAGGGTCAGGTTATTCATTCAAGAAATGTGTACTGTGTACCTGGACAGGCACTGGGGCTGCAACAGAGAACAGGACAGATAAAGACTCTAGCTTCTTGGAGTGTGTATTGTGGTTGGAGGCAGAGGGGCTGGAGGAAACAAAGAAGGAACCAACTGACAAATTAACAGACAGCTACAAATTGTAAACAGAGGGCTGTGACAAAGAAAAATGGAGTAGGAGGCACTACATTTTTAAAAATGCACCCTATAATTTAACAGATTAAAACAACAGACATTTATCATCTCAGTTTCCGTGGGTCTGAAATTTGGGTATGAGAGGTTTGGGTGGTTTGGGCTCAGGGTCGTTCACGTGTCAAGCTGTGAACCAAGGCGGCAGTAGTCTCAAGTCTTGACTGGATCTTGACTTGTAGGATCTTGACTCGTAGAATCTGCATCTTAGCTCTTTCATGTGGCTGTTGACAGACTTCAGCTGGCTGTTGGCCAGAGACTGCAGTTCCTTACCATATGGACCTCTGCACAGGGTTACTCATGATGTGGCTTCCCCAGAGCAAATGGTCCAGAGGAGAAAGGAAACTCAAGATGGAAGCTACCACCCTTTTTTAGAACCTGATCTCAGAAGTGGCACCCCATCCCTTCTGCTGTATGCCACTGATCACACCAACCCAACTACACAAGGGGACTGGAGGACTGGAGTTGTGGGAGGCCACTGTCGAGGCTGCTGGCCACAAGGTCGATGGGATGTCCAGGGGGAATGTTATATAGGCTGCTGGATATATTACAGTGTTGCTCCCAGGAGCAATCTGGGCTACAGATAAGTATTTGGAACTCAGTCATGATATATATGAAGTTGAGAATGTGCAAGAGTACCTGGGGAGGGACTAGAGATGGAGAAGGGACCCTGACTCAGTCCTGAAGAACCCAACCTTTAGAGGGAGGTGGAGGAGGATCCAGCAAGGAGGATGGCCAGTGAGGTGGGAGGAGAATCAGGACAGTGTGTGTTCTGGGGGTGGCTTAATGGAAAAAGAGGTTTCACTGGACAAGTTGCCCCTTCCCTATGAAGGGTAAAAAATACCTTGACTATGGCTGAAGGGAAAAGAATTTCTGGGAAAAAATGCAACTTAATACAATTTGCAGTGTGTATAGTTAAATTTTGACCTAGATAGGAGCAAAGAGCAGGAGATCATATTTAGAGTCTTGAAAAGTCTATGCCTGTGTACTTAGTGCCCTCTAGGTCTGGGGCTTGGCCAGGAGAGCCCCGGGATTCCAGGAGGTAGAGAGCCCCTATGTAAGTTTTGTAGGGTTTGCTGTCAGATTTAAGCTTGAAGACAAAGTAATGAGCTGTATGGAATGGGAGGAGCTTCTGACCCCAGAAAGTATACATTTTTGCTTCCATATGCTTTAAAGTGTTAGGATTATATGAAGAATCTTCTCAAATGTCTTAAATACCCCCAGTGAACAGGAACATTGCTGAGAATCCCTTAAGCTGTGTTCTGCCCTATGAACTTCATTCTTCATAAGAGAGTCTGAGATGGTTCTTGAATATGTTTTTCATACACTTGTGGCCTCATTCTTCTGTTCTCAGTGGTTCTTGTTTTTCTTTAAAAAAAAAATTTCATTTAACAAAAAAAGCCTTCTCATTCACAGACATTTCCCCCTCACTTAAAAATAAATTAAAGGAAAAAGAAGAAAAATAAAAGGCCTGCTCCCACCTGGTCGCCTGGCCTAACCTGGCTCTGTGGTTCTGATGACCTGCTTCATGAAAGCATTATCTCCTTGGGTACAAACGTCTCTGCCTGCTGGGCGTGGGAGGCCTAAGTGTCCTTCATTTCTCTGCCCTCTTCCAATGAGGCGATGAAATATAGGTGGAGTGACCTGTGTCACTTCCAGGTGGATGCTCTAAAAGCCAGTGAGAGATTTGCCCCACTCTCCTTCCCTCCACTAGAATGACCATCAGTTTTCTAGGTAGTGGCTGTCCCGTGAGCTTGGGTCATGGAATGAAAATAACCAGCAGAGCCCCCGTCACTCTGCACTAGACACATAGTGTGAGCCAGAAATCAGCTTTTGTTACATTTAGACCCTGTGATTTGGGGATTTGTTTGTTAAAGCAACATAACCTAGCCTGTCCTGACCAATACACTCAGGTAAGGTCTGAGCCGCATGCCTCCAGGGATTACTGGCTTCTGGTCTACCAGACACCTTGGGAACCTAAGAGCAAAGGTGCTGTAAAAAGCTTGCTCTTGTGACCAACATTCCTCTTACTGTTGATGAGATAGCAGGTGGACTTGTTTCCATGACGCTCAAGTCAGCTTTATGATTTTAATCAAAAGTGGCAAAAATGGCATTTAGCTGTCTAACTACATTCTGAAAGGGCAGGCAGCCGGTGTTGAAGTATAAAATACACAAAGGCTCAATGCCCACAAGGGATAGAATTAAGGCTCTCATTTTAAAATATGGTTTGTTTTTTTTTTCCGGCAGGAGGAGGTAATTAGGTTTATTTATTTTTTAACAGAGGTACTGGGGATTGAACCCAGGACCTCATGCTTGCTAAACATGCACTCTACCACTGAGCTATACCCTCCCTCCTAAGGTTCTCGTTTTCATTTTGAAAAACATAATCCCCCCCTCTTCTCTGTATACATGTGTGTATATATATTTATTTATATACATATTTAAAATTTTCAGTGTCCTTCCAGGTATCCCAATATAGAGGAATGTTCATTGGTTCATTGTTAAGGATAGTTCTTTCCCAACGTAGTTAGATCTATCAGTGGATGCATTTCAGATATTATTTTGTTACCAAGGGACACTTGAAATGAATCATTCATACTTACCATTGACTAATTTCTAAATGTTTTAAAGCAGCTTCAAAGAGCACTTTAAATATGACTTCCTGGCTACATTATTTCAGATCTAAGAGGATCAGAATAGATGTTGCCCTCCACGTCCTGGAAGCCATGTGTTCCTTCTTTTCCTCTGACTTAAACAGAAGTGAAGCAGGGAGCATTTTGCTTAGGGCAGAGCCAGGCTGCCTTCTTAGGGATGTTGGCTATAAATCCACTCTCCCTAGAGGTTCACAATCAAAGTTCTCCCCCTCTCTTATTCAGACGAGTGATATGATGATGATAAATTGCTTGGACATGACTGCCCCAAGCACTGGGGTGATGAATTATGTTGTTCAGGGCATGACCAAAGATTCTCCACTGTCAGTCTGCAACATTGAATATTGGCAGTATTCATAAATAGCTTTCTGCCAATTTTGGTCTCTGCTCTGCATGTTAAATCCTGTTTTCACAGGTCATGGTTCTTAGTTCTTAATCGTCTCTGTCTTCCCCTGAATTCACTTAGCTAATCAACCTTTTGTTTTTTTCTGTTCCCTACTCACTAAAAGGGTGGGCTGTTCTCACAGTTGTGTTCGGTAAACATTGAGTCTTTCTTCACAGAAACTGTTAAAATAATAATTATCTGTCCTTTTCTCTAAATCCGGAGTAATAACAGCTTATCTTGCAGTGGCTTAATTGGGTAATTATTTAGTGTTTGAAAAGCACTTTGAAGAGACTATTGGTAAATATTATTGTTAGTTTAATGCTCCTTTGTGTAATTGAAAGTTCATTGCAACCACAAAACCATCAGTATTAGTGTGTGCCAACAAAGCTGTCTTTCTTAATATTGGTTACTATTTTCAAAATTATATGTGTATTGATTTTTGAAATATTTAAGTTGTTTTCACACACTCTCAACATTATCATGTTTATACTGTTGCGTTTCTACGTCTCAGCTGCTACATTCCTTATGTATCTGAAAAAGTTAGATGTCATTAGTTTTGGTCTCTCAAAGTTTGGAGGAAATGTAAAATGCGATTCCTAACTTAGGGGTATCTCACATCATACGGCTGCCACATCTGCTGTGTGTGGCATCTGCTTAACTTTTCAGCAAGCTTTCCTATTAAGCCCTGACAAATAACTGCAATAATGATTTATTTAGTCAGAGACCATACACTGAGCTGTCACCTCATTGGCATTAACATTTGTCAAAAAGGGTTAGATTATACTGCATATGCCTGACCAGACCCTTCGACAAATTGTCTACTCACTTTATAGACCCGGAACCCCCAGGTGTAATTAAAAGCCACTTCTGTAGCTTGGACTGCATGACCTCCATTACTGACCGTATTAGTTTGCTAGGGCTGCATAACAAAATAAACAGCAGAAATTGATTTTCCCATCATTCTGGAGGCTGGAAGTCCAAGGTCAAGGTGCTAGTAGATTTGGTTCCTTTTGAAGTCTCTCTTTTTGGACTGATGGTCTCCTTCTCCCTCTGTCCTCACACGGTCTTCTTTCTGTGTCCTAATCTCTTCTTAGAACTACACAAAATAGTCATATTCAGTTAGGACCGACTCTAACAAACCCACTTCAATGTAATTGCCTCTTTAAAGCCCCTATCTCCAAATGCAGTCCCACTCTGAGATGCTGGGGGTTAGAACTTCCACAGAAGAATGTTTGGAAGGGGCACAGTTCAGCCTAGCTTACAATAATAATGGTGTCTAGAAACTACCATTTTAGTCATTTTCTCTGATTATCAAATTGAGCAATCAAGGGATAACTACAAATCTTGGGAGGGTCTACTCAGCTCTAATACTTCTCCTTAACATTACCTGGAGGAGAGCTTTACGCTTTGGGACTTAAAAGACTGAACTAATTCGATAAAACTAAAACCACATTATTAAATGAACTCTGTATAATTTATTAAACGATTAACCATGAAAGGGACATAATCAAGTGTACCTTGCTATCTGATCTACAACCATCCAAATATTTGTTACGATAACTCACAAATTTTTTTTTTTCTCTCTGGATCAAAAATGTGCTATGACAAGTCTGCATACTTGGGCCATCAGAAAGGGCAACAGGAGATAAAGTACCGCTGTGGTCCTAGCTCACATCTTCTCCCTCGAGGGTGCCGTCTTGTGCTCCTGCTGTTAGATGTGTTCTGAATTACTGCCTCCGTGTTATCAGCTGAAAATGTCTAAGAAAGCAGAAGAGTCTCTGAAGAAAGATGATGGGCCCAAGTAGAAACCAGATAAGCCCTTATATTTGAAGAAATATCGGGGATGTGAAAGCCTCAGAGACCTCAATGTGACCTGTCCCCATCTCCCACGCACACTAGGGCTGATCGTGGAAAACTTTTCAGTGTTCAATTTCAGAACAGAATGGCAGTCTTTTTTTTTTTTTTTAATTCTTTGGAAAAATTGTCTTTTGCAGCAAACTTATAGCCAGAAATCCTTAGAGGATTGTTATGTGGGTTTATAAAAGTACATTAGTAATATTTAGCATAATTGGTGGACTGAGAAACATGATTTTCCCTTCAAAATCTGTTGTTGAACTATTGTTGAAGCTGAGTGATGGATACACAGAGGTTCACTGTACTAGTCTCTCTACATTTGTAAGCTTTTAAAAATGTCCATATTAAAGAGTTTAAATAAATGAATTAATTTGTAAAAAAGAGGAAATGATTTTATGTTCATATAAAATCAATTTCTTCTTTATATATATTATATACAATGAATGTATAAAATTCACTTCTCCTTTCTATATAAGTACAGGTTCTGGGATGCATTTTTTGATGCCATCACATTTTCTGGGACAGATTAAATTTTAGCAATGAGGTGTGCATGCACACTTAAGAGAACACACGTATGAGGAGAATGTTTTCACTACCAGTTGCTCCATAGAAAAGTACTGTTGAAACCTCTACTTGGGAAAGATATAAGGGCATCTTTGCTAGTTTGAAGCTCGATTATTGGACACACATTTTTATTTATGGCTCCCTGGTCTGTGGCACGTCTACCATTTCACAAGTTGGAGTTTCCCAGGCTGCAGTTTCTCCAAGTTCAGTTTTTAACTTCAGAGACGTTCCATTTGCCACCACACAAATCCATTTAACACAGGAATTCCAGAGGAGGCCACTCGCTTCCAATGCCCCATGCCCAGCTGAAGCCCTTCTGCCCATGCTTTCCATAAAAATGTCCTTGGCTGTTTCAAGAGTCATCTTTACAGGCCAACACTGGGCGAGAAATGAGCTCTACTGAGACCCCACATACCTGCCTCCTGCCTGCCCCTCCCTGCCAGCGCCCATCCCAGGTCTCCCAGCTCCATAGGCAGAATCAGGGACTGTCCTGAGGCCTCACTTGTGAGTCTCACTCACATTTCTGTGCAAGTCTAAGGCCTGACATTGATTCCCTTTTGCTTCTGTGTTGCTTTCAACTTGCCCCATTATCAACCAGAGAAGAACAAATTCCGAGGGTTCCTCTTTCTTCTGTGCAACTAAGTGGGAGCAGCTGAGTGCATATGTAGTGAAGATCCCACTGTCTGGAGTACAGACATTACTGAGACGTTGACCTTAACAGCCATTTGTGACCTGTTCGGGATCCAGGGAGAGAGAAGCTTCTAGCAAATCCAGTTTCAGTATACCTTTTTGACTTCTTTCATTCCTCCAAGGTATAGCCTTTTCGCTTTTTGCCTATCAGTGTATTTCAGTAGAAAAATTACAATACTTCAAGCTAAGAGGTCCAAGTCTAAAATGGTCTCTGTAGTTGTATATATTCTTGTCTGGTGAATGTCATCTAATTGTTAGATTTAAAATATCAAAACATACACAGTTTCTAGCCTTGGGGATACTTCACAGGCCTTTGCTATTACTTCTTCTTGCTACAATGAGGTCAAAAGGATCTGTTTCTAAATTCCTCTGCTATCTCATAGACCAAATCAGAATTGAAAAAAAAATTTTTTTTTAATGCAGAGTTTTCATAGTTCTTTATGTAGGGACATTGTAGCTTTTTTGGTGAACCTGTTTCCACGTCTTTGTTTTTATTTTTTGTATTGGTAATACCTTGGCCAAATAAGTTTTCATTAATTATTCCTATATAATGTAATGATTTTACAACATTGGCACCAAAGGGGAATTTCTTTATATGTAGCGATGGATTAAACTTTACAGTTTTATTCTATAAAAATTGGAAGCTTACAAAGTAGCTCTACTAAGTCTGACCATAATGTCTCCACCCATATTCTTTACACTATATAATATCATATTTACATTTTAAAATCAACATCATTTAAAATAATGTCGACAATTATAGGATCAATGAAAAGGTCTGAGAGTTAAAGTTGGAAAATAGCTTTCTCTGCCTAGTTAGAAGTCAAGGTGATGACCTGGGGGATGTTACCCCAGGAACAAATGTTAGCTTTTTGATAGGCCTGAAAAAATAAATGTGTTACAAGACATTGCAGAGATGTTAAATGCCCTTTAATTTGCACAAACTCAGTGTAATATTCATCAGAGTGAATGAATTCATCGCTTATTAATATTCATCAAGTTTATCAAATTTGATTCATTCTCATATCATCCTTGAGTGTTTGCTATGCCTACGTATTACCTTTAATTACTTAGCATTTTCCTCGAATCCAACCCTCTGCTTTCCTTCAGCCTCATCCTAAGCACTAATATCCATGAAATCACAGGCTTGCCGTGTTCATTACTTTTCTCTAAAACACATGAAAACAAATAAATACTTGTTTAAAATGTTTTTAAATGCCCATCTATTATCTAAAATCAGTTTGAACTACCAGTGGAATACGTTTCACACCTTCTGAAAACACTGACAAAAAGCAAGCAGATTATTGACTTTTTCTTACTTATCTCACCATCTACTAAAAATTAAAATAACTCTTTGTTGTAAAAGTTGGCACAGAGTCATTTTCAGAATAGTTTTCTGTCCTTGTACTATGATGGTTAGAAAAGGTGGAAACATTAGAAAATGTATACACATGTACGTATATGTGTTTATGTACACGTATGCATCGGTAATGGATCATTTTAGCTGTTATTTGGGAAGGAGCCAAGAGTTTTCATTTGCTTAGACAGTCAGCATCATTTATTTGAGGGCTAATTAGCCACCATTATTTTATACCAGTGCCTCTATGTTACTGTTAGTCATACGCAAAATGAAGAGTGAACTTAAAAAAAGTAATCATCTGGGGTGTGAGGTATTTTTCATCCATCTGCTAGTAATAATCTGAAGTTTATAGTAAAGTAAATACGGTAATGTGGTTTGTTACAGTCTGGTTTGCCCCATGAGAGATCAGAAAAGACTTAGAAAGATATCAATAGCTTTTACATTCCTTGTGTAACTATGTCCTGCCTGCTTTTCTCCTACTTGTAAAGCCCCACTTGTTGAACATCTAAACAAAGTGAACTCATGGGGAGCAGCTGTAAACCTGGTTTAGAGGTCACTTAATGCCTCTTCACATGGAATCAGAGAAGATGTATCCGGGAGGAACCCTACAGATCACCTTACCTAATTCCTTTGTTTTATTAATGAGAAAACAGGCCTACAGATTGATTTGCTCAATAATACATTTTTTGCATATCAACTTTGGGGGGGAGGGTAAACTTCTATATAGTTGGTAAACTTCTGGCTTTTCCTCCTCTTGGGGAAATAGCGATATGTTCATGAAGTATTATGTTGTCCCATCTGGGTGCCTTCTTCTATTTTCAAAATACAGTAAGTAGACATTAATTTTTGGTGGCACTTAAGATACTTTATAGCTTCTAACTTTTGTTTGTATCAAATAAAAAAGTTAACCTATTGCATAGTATCAGGAGTGGTGTCTGTTGCTTTGAATACATTTGCACAAGAGAGGGAAAGTGATATTTTTTTAAGCAGTGACAAGATATATTTTCCATAATAAAATTTTGTTCTTATGCTTAGTGCACTTGGATTCCAACATCCCTGAGTTCTTGATTTTTAATCTGTGCGTAATAATAATAAAATAATTAAAAAACTGATAATCAAATGTAATAAAAGTAAGTTTTGATATGAATTCATAATGAAAAATGTATGAAACGAGTCACTGAGGAGAACAGACAGGGAAGTGAGAGTTTAATTTCATGTGATGCCTAAACAAGAACTCAAGGAGGAACAGAGTAGCAAGCGCCATAGACTTTACGTATGAAATTAAAAATAACTTTGAGAGGAAGGACAGCTAATTTTGTTTATGTAATAAGTTTCTATTGCTCCACAGTTTGTCGGTAAAAGCAGCTTGGAGCACTTAGAGAGCCCATCTTTATCCTCACTGTGTTCCAATTTAAAAAGTGTTAATACTTTTTTTTGGAAACTGAGCCACGGAGTAGTTCTGAGATCTCCCCAGCACCCGTAGTTCGAGAAGGAAATTGAGTGACCATTCCCCCTCGAAATGCTGTCATTTGCCATCCGCAAGAAGGCAGGCAAGTCTTGAAAAACACAAAAGACATGGCCAGTTGCTGATTCTTCTGTGGTTAATGCTACAGGAGAGTCCAGACTCCAACACATCTGCTCCCTGCGTTTTCAGACCCACTAGCAGCTCTGAAGCCTATGCCTTCTCCCCAGTCTCATTAATTTACTCCTTCATCCATGAACATCTTTAGGATGCCTTCCACCAGCCGGTCGTGGCTCTAAATGCTGGGTGTGACGTGGTTCTCACTGAACACTGAGCAGAGAGGATTCCTTGAGAGTTAGGATAATATATCTGCAGTTCTCCTGTGGTGTCTCCAGAGAGTGTCAGAGGATTAGAGGCCCCTCCCATGAACACAGTGCCCTGCCCGGCTCTGCAGGATCTGTCGTTTGTCACAGACACAGCACAGTCACTTTACAACATGGCCTCCAGCCAGAGAGAGTGTCAGGGACTGGGTGGTGCTTTTCTGAGGCTTGGTCTTATGCTTGAAGAGAGCACCTGCCCTCTTTCCTCTCTTAGCAATAAAACTCAAGCTGCAGCTTTCATGCTCTGCACTGAAAGCAGGAGAGATCCAGGCAGAGGAGAGGATTCCCCCTCACAGCCTCTTCTTGCTTCCTCCGTGGGGTGAGATGTGGCTGCGTCCTCTGCTATTGTCTTTGGCGTTCGTCCTTCCCAGAGTTAGTGACTACAAAGATGACAGCCAGACTCATGAACGCTGGTAACCTGGGTTCATTTTCTGCCATACAGTCTGACCCTTTATTCACTGGCAAACATTTTCTCTCCAGGAGCACCTGGTATGGTTGCACTCACAGCCACGTACTGCTGGTGACTTCAGAATTTAGCATTAGAGTGTTCGCCGCGTTCACCTACACGCTGCTAAGCCTGACTACAGCGTAAACTCCGGGAAGACGGGGACCACGTGTCTGCTTTTCCTCTCTATACCACAGAGAGGGACTGACCTCCTTTCTCACTGCTGTGTGAGTCCTAAACAAACAAAAACAAACCGAAACAAAACACTGACCTCTTGTGAAAGGACATCTCTTCAATTAAGCGTCACGAGGCAAACCTTCCTGCAACGTGCCCTGACCTTCTGAGATGTGAAATGCTTTATCGCTGAGCGCCACTTCTTTACAAATATTTTTTAAGCGTTCGCATCACAACAGCATGGCTCCATGACAATTAATCTTCTGTGGTAATGCAGTGACAATGAGATGATTTCTCTGGAGAATCTATGCTAATACTATTAAAATGCTCTTACAGTGTCAAAATGATTGCAGTGGAAGCATGTGGGGACTATGCTTATGTGATTATGATATTATAGTGATGGGTGATTACCATAGGAAACTACTAATTCAACTCTGCAGGGACTTGCATTATGAAGCCATTATAACATGAGATTATAATGACACAATAACTTGGATGCACATTCGTGATGTGAAAACTAAAAGCTAATTTGAATGCAAGTAGTATTTCCATTAAATTGTAATTAAACATTGAAAGCAACGCTTGTTTAAATTTAAGACGGAGACATGCAGTCCAGAAATGAAAATGGTGGGAAGGGATACATGCCAAGTACAGGCTTAGGAATGGTTAGAACCACTTGCAACTCTGCCCTTTAGAATTTACTAGGGGTGAACGCTCACCTCAAAGTGGCCTCCCCAAACCTTCTCCCCCTCTGCTGGCCTCTAAAGTAACCAAAACCTGTATCAGGACACAAGAACCCTGGAAACACCTCCCATCCTATCACTGCCATCATTAACATTGTAAGCCTCCTTGTTTCATTTTTGGACATAATAGTACCTTACCTCCCTCAACACAAGAGGATAAAGCAGTTTCTTTCCATTGTAAGTAATCTTTTAAAAAATACAACAAAATTAATCCATGTTCAAAATCAGACAAAACAGATAAGCACAAAGGAGAAAAAGGAAGAAAAAGGAAAACCTTAAAAAAAATTCTACCTCTTAGAAATGACCTATATTAGCACCCCTGGGCATTTTCTTTTCTTTCAGACTATTCTCCATGCATAGTATATACATTTTTTCTTCAAAAATTTGTATTGTATAATACCTTAAGGCCTGCCTATTAATTCTCGCCATCCCTGCAAGTTGCAAGATCTATTTCTTAGCCAAGAGAATCCAGTTGATAAGTTTTTGCTTGTTTTTTAAAGGTCAGCTCAAGCTGGACAATTTTACATGTCACCCAGGAAACTATATTTTGCTATTAGGGAATAGTATTTGGCAGGGTTTATGCTGTGCGTATGTCAGTTACAGGATGGGTCTATAGTAAATTTTTCAGAATCTTAGCAACGCTGTACGTACTTCATTAACACTGATCTCTGCTTAGTGATGAACAGTGCATTTGATAAGTCATAGAGTTCTAGCTTGTTCTTAATTGATAATTACTGTATGGCTTAGGTCAACATAAAGATAGATTATGAAAAACTAGGAAAATTTAGGGGCTACTGAACTTGTTAGATACACCCCTGCATTAGCTTGCTCAGATGTCATAAGGACACACAAGAGCTAATACATACTCCCTCCTAATTATGACTCAAAGTGGTTATTACTCCTTGGTTTAAATATAGTTGAGATGAGTTTTTTGTTATTAAGTATTTAGTTCACACTCAGGCTGTATGCCTTATGGTTATTTTTATTACCACTTCTTGCAACAACCAATTTAGGTAGATAAATTTCAGTGACTCGGGTTCTTATTTTTAAAATTAGGGAAAGGAAAGCACAGCGCACTTAAATGTCTTGCTTCAAGCCATGCAGTCCACACTGAACTTGGGCTTAGATTTTCTGGTCCTGGATAATTGTAGTTTCTTCCTTAGGCAAATGAGGGATGTCCCATCTGAACAGCACTTCCACCTTAATAGCCACCAGTATAACTTAGTGTGATGTTTATAGTAAACACCTATGTGGTTAAATAAAAGGAACACTGGATTGACAACTGAGAGACTAGGTTCTATTCTAGGTTATCTGGCCTTCAAAAGACTAGGATTCAGTTTTTGCATCTAAAATTGAAGCCTTTGAGTTAAATGATCTCCTTAGTCCCTCCCAACTCAAACATTCTGAGATCACATAGTACTTAACACTAATGTAAGTGTTCATATTTTAATTATAAATATTATACATTTTAATATTTAATATTAATAAAAATATTTATTTTACTGGCTTTAAAACAACTGATCTAAATTCAAAAGCATGCCTTATTTAGATACATCTAATCATTTGATGTGTTTTAGCAGACTTGTAATTTGAGTTAAAAATGTCTTTTTTATTTAAGAAATTTATTAAAAGTATTAAAGTTGTAAATATAAATCTAATCCAAAGAAGAGATTAAAATTATGTCCTTTGGGCATAACCTCATTATTGTTAAAGTACAGTTAGAACTGCAAGGAAAGGAAACTTCTGCTCTCATAATTGTACAAGTATACAGATTAATAGTTGTAATCATAACATTTAAAATGTATAACTTTCTGTGAATTCTTAGGAACCAAGTAATAGCAATGACTGAGGTACCAAGTTAAAATATAATGCTAGACAACCTTTCTAAGTCTTTTAGGGTACCTTATTTGTATGAGGGAAATCAAAGCATATTACATTCCTTTTAGATTTAAATACATATACGTGACTAGAGATTATTCAATTAAAATTTTATTACTTGGCTGTAGGGAATTTTCCTAATTTTAGGAGTCTTGTTATCCAGAGAATTTAGAATTACACTAGAGCATTTTTTTTTCTGCCATCCTAAAGATTGGGAAAGAGTGATTATTGTTCTGTCACACATGTAGTTATTACAGATCTGCCCTGGATCCCATTGTTGTAAATCAGTTTTCAGGAGTAGAAATAAGCTGTTTGTTACTCTATTTTAGTACATCAAATACTAGTCATTCCCCAAAGATGTTTCTGTGTCACGTGCCACACTCTCTTAGGACCAGGCAAAATTTGCTGTCTTGCCTTCTTTCCTAGACCCATTACTAAAGATGATCTCTAAAGCATTTTTTCTCAAACTTGAGGGTCCACAAATTCTCAGCAACATTTGTGATTTTTGTGTTTCCACTTTTATGATAATATTAAAGCATATTCTGAATCATCATAACCATCTTACAATGAAATATTGCCATAGGATTTCATTATTTGTATCTCCATTTGTTTTTCAGACTTCAGTGATGAGAAATTATTACCTAAAACCACAGAGAGCATCTGTCTTTTTTTTCCAATGTTTTTTCCCCAAAAACTGGGATCTCTGTTTCCCTGGGAGCCATGACTGTGTTTTCTAGGATGTCAGAAGGTAGAATATTGAGAGTAGTCTGCTAAAGTGATTTGGGCCCTTTAACTTCCTTTCTAAGAAGTAGAGTTGATTTATATGCCAGATCATCTATGGTAACTGCACATCTGTTTGTTTTTCAGAGTCTGACTTTAGAATCTACACCGATATCCTAGGTGTAGAACCAAGAGTCAGGACTTCCTCTGTTTTCTAGTCTTTTCATTCTTCCTAGCACTGCCATTTGTACTGCGTCTTCAGCATAAGCAGCTCTTCTCCCAATATGACCTCCTTAAGACCGGTACCCACTCATCTCTCTGTTGCTGAGGGAAGCGTGGGGAGGGGGTGGGGAGGCAGCTGTGAGAGAACTCAGCCAAGCTTCTGATAAACCAGCCAATCAAAGTGAAGAGATTATACATCATGATACACTGGGATTCTTGTCTTGTGTTCTTTTGCAAGAGAAGGGCAGTGTGTATTTTCTTTGGTGCTCATTTTAGGCATTCATCAATAAGTGTTGGTTGAATCCCAAAGGAGAAGCCTCAGAGGTCATGGTTCCTTTTTATGGGATGTATTCTGCCTTCAGTGAAAATGGGATTGCTCATCATCCTTGGCTGAATAAACCCCATTTCCTCATGGGTGAAACGGGTACAATAATGATAAAAGTGGATTTCTTCTGAAAGTATATCCTATGGCCCAGTCTTCTAGTTGGATACTTTTCAGTGACTCACCTCCTGCTGATCCCTTGCCTATTTCACAGGGACATTATGAGATTTAATTAAAGTGTACAGAGCGCCCTGAGCTCATCAGAGAAACACACGGCGTTATTATTGTAGATCATACTTCTGATATTCCATAATCTCTTGAAGGTAATGAAACCAGCAATATAGAAAGCTAGGGCCTTGATACAGTGTGAGTTTTATGAAGACACATTCATACCATGTTATAGTAATAGTGGTCATTGTTGTGGGTTTAAAAGTGCAGAGTTCAATTACTGTGAACTTTCTAATTGTTCTAAGTATTCTGATTTAATTTTTTTCCCGTCAATAAATAACACATTTGAGGGTCAATGAGTATTCAAGTCACACTGTTTTAGGTCAACATTTAAGACTTTCCAGTGTAGTTTTTAAACTCTGATTGTGAAAAGTACTTTACACAGCTAACATTTTAATACATTTGCAATTTAGAAAGGGAAAAAAAGAGAGAGTGCTCATCCAGGACTCCCTTACCCTGAAATGTACTCCTGCTCTTAAAATCCCAGAGGAACAATGAAAATTCACTTTGGTTTCCTAACTCATCTGGCCTTCTGTCTCCAACATTCAGCCTATATTCACACTGCCCATTTAATTACCCTCCTAATACAGGGCTCATCCTCTGGGGCCAGCGCACACGTCAGTGTTTTTCACTACAGACCGTTTACAAACCCCAAAATATGCCCTCCTTTGTTCATGCTACCAGAATGCCTCCTTGCAAAAATCCTCTTAAGGTTCTGCAGCCTCACCTAAATGCCACCTCCTCCAGGAAGCCTTCCTATTCTCTCCCATACGTGTGATGAATGTTACTCAGAAAATCTCGCATTGGATGCTTACCATGTTTCAGGCACTGTGTTGGAGCTCTTCAGCTTCCAACAGGCAGGAGTGTTCTTTTTTCATCTTTGTTTCCCATAGTGTCCTCCTTTGGACACAGTAGATCCTCAGCAAACATTTGCTACATCGAATTGAAATGCACGCAGGTGAAATGTATGGATGCCTGGAAAGCAGGCTCCTTTATGTCACCTTCCTGTGGTCTGAGAATTTAAGGCCCAAGTTATCCCCTCAAACCTAAAAATCAAAGCTGCTTTTCTTAATATTTTGAGAAGAAGAATAATAGCTGGTCACAAACCTTAACAGAAGCCATATCGCTAATGAGAACATCAGATTGCTTTTGGCTGAAAGTGCGTGCCGGCAGTGTGGAAATGAAGGGTGGATACACTGGTTGAACAAACACTTTTCAGGCATCTGCTTCTTGCCGGTAAGTAACGTAGCTCAGAGGTGGTATCCGCTTCTCTGGGTGTCGGAATGGAACTAGTTATATCCATTTATCAAAACAAAACTAGTTATATATATGGCTCCTCTTCCTCAAGCATGGGTGGCGTTTCTCATGCACGTGTCCGGGTAGGCAACAGGTCATGTTTTGGAAGTTTCTAGAACAAGACAAAAAGAGTCCTCTGGCTCTTTATCTTTTTTCTGTGAGACTACCATTCGTGCGTCAAACAGGCTAAGCCTGCCAAACTAAGAGAACATACATGGCACTGATTCTTTCTAAGTCCGAATTAGCTAAGCAGAGTAGCAAATGTCAAGACTTTTCTATGACAGTCTACTGTGTGCTGTTCAAAATAAAATAAAAAAACCTGAGATGATTTTGTGGGAAACATCTTTTAGGTAGATAGCTGTTTGTACAATGGAAAGGCTTTCTGGGATTCTGAAAATTATTTTGAAGTGAAACTGTGTTAAAAAAGAAATTAATGTGGATGGTCTATAAGTTTAAAAAATTAGCTGTCAGAGTTATTATCCAGTTTTATTCCTTGTAAAGGAATGGTTACTGCTATGAATCACCTGCAGTAATTACTAAGTAGTTTTAGTTTCCTGGTTTATAATTGGTGTCTACTAATTCAGGTAGGAAAATCCTTGAAGATATAGTCACTTGATTTTGTTTTTATATGCTAAAGAGTCTTGTTCTTATTTCATTAGGGAAAGTTTTGTGTTTTTTTTTTAAGCATATATATTCCTAGGTAGTATTGTGTTGGGTGCAGAAGGATATGCTACAATGGCAGGTTTACTATGTTCTGACAGCTTGGAAGGTGAAGATATAGGAAAGTTGAAAATACAAACACGGCATAAAAACCCACAACCCCAAAACTTTGGGGGAAACATTTTCCCATGCTTTTAAATAATTTTAGCTTGTTGATTTAAGGAAATAATGTGACATACCACAAAAGGGTGTGCTATGATCTCAGAATTATCTCATCAGAAATATATTGATAAATAATCCAGGAAATTTTTTTTAGCCCTTTTCTAACAACTGTGAACCTCTTCTTCCTTTCTGGTCCCAATTCTACTTCCATTTATAATTTCCCTGCTTCTGCTTTAATATTTGTTTTCTTTATGTTATGTGTCCTTCTTTTATTTATTTAATTTAAATTTTTCCCCTGCTGGAGGTGCTGGGATTGAACCCAGGTCCTTGAGCATGTCAAGCATGCACTCTACCACTGAGCTGTACCTCCTAACCTCCTGCTTTATGTTACATGCCTTTTGTGTAAGTTACCTCAAATCCTTTGTGGAATAAGGCTGGATTAAAATAAGCAAGCATATAGCTATTAATTAAGTACTACTATGTACCAGGCACTGCCGGGGGGCTGAGGAATGAGAAGCAAGACACTGACTCTGCCCTCAAGGAGCTCAAAGTCTGATGGAGAGATGTGAATACAAGACATGAGTTTCAAGGGTAAACTCAGAACTATTGAGAGAACCTAGAATGGGCATCTTACCCAGATTACTTGAGCAACCAGGAGGAAGAGCTTCCAATTAGAAATGATGCCAAAGCCCCATCCTGACGGCCAAGTACAAGTTAGCCAAGACAGGAAAAGTGTTGAGGAGGTGGAGTAGGAGTAGGTTGGGCTTCTTAGCTCAGGGAAGAAAAAAAAAGGCAGCAACACTTTCAAAGACCTGGAGACAGGCGCAGACATGTTGGGTATCTCCCACAGCCCTCCCTGCCGAGCACAGCATCTTACACTTAAGGGATCCTCCATAAATATTTGTCAGAACAATTATAACTGTTGTTTTAATGGATGGAGAAGCTTGATGTTAATGGGTTAATTTGGGGGGTTGGGGGGTTGCAGAGAGGCTGGGGGAGAAAGTTCAAGAGAAGTAATGTGACCAGGATGGGCAAGGAGAATGTGTTTAGGACCAAATCTGCGGTGCCCTCAGGACCAGACAAGGTTGAAAATAGAGGTGGCTTCTGAGGGAATGACACCAAGTTGAAAATTTAGCCAGAAAATCAGTGGGGGGTGGCAGGGAAGGCGCAGGAGGGAAACAATATAAAGTCTGTAGGAAGACCTTGAGGTGAATGAGTCTGGCATTTCTGAGTAACTGGAAGGCCAGGGAGGAGAGGGGTCAGAGAGAAAGTGTGGAGTGAGGGGTGAAATGACTGGAGAAGCAGGCAGGAACTAGATCCTGCAGTGCCTTACAGGTTATGCCCAGTATTTTCTAAGCAGGGAGAGACATGATCAAATCTCTGTTTTATCAGGATCTCTGGTCTACAGGGAACAAATTGGAAGGAGGCCCAGCGGCTAGATAACTGTGTTTAGTTCATCTTTCTAATTGTTTTTCTGGCAGTTAACGTGCCTTTTTAAAAAAGAGATTATTTTTATGGTTTTGTCCTTATATGTGTGTGTGTGTGTGTGTGTGTGTGTGTGTGTGTGTGTGTGTTCAGTTAAAATGTATACCATTTTATACCCCTCTTTTTCACTTATAAATAAATGATGACCCATATTTCATAATTCCTGACACTTTCCTAGGAAATGTCTCATTGACTACCCCCACCTACTTTCCTAACCCTACACGGGAGTGTATTCAGTAATGGGATCTTGGTCCTTGTGTGGCTTGACTGTGATAAACATTATTCAGGCTGCTGAACCTTTTCTAAAATTTTCATTGGACTCCAGGTCTAACACTAGAGTCAAGTTCAGCCCACAAAGGACCCAGTCAAAGAGCGTGAGCCACTGCAAAGGCATGTAATTTGATCAGAAGCATTTGCACATGAACAATATCAAATCTTAGGCATGACCGGCAATTAGCAATACTGTGATAATAAAGGAGAATTTGGAACAGCTCTTGAATTCATAATCTTTGTCTGTGTGGTTTAGTTAAAGGATTCAAAATCTATATTCTGTTATTTCACAGGTGACAATAGTATAGGCATTGTTAAGAGTGACCTTTCCTCATTTTTCTCCCTTTCACTGATATAAATGAAACAGACATACATTTTAAAAACTGGAAAATAACATTAAATTGTAATGAAGAAAAAATTATCTATCTTTACTACTTCTACTGCCCTAAGATACACAATACATTTTAGTATTTCCGGTTAAGTTCTACATATATTTAGCTATATACACTCTCCATAAATTTACAGTTTTGTATTTTTTCACATGTTATAAGAGCATTTTCTTATACCACTTTGCATAAGGCTCCATCATATTCCTATAATGGTAAATGTTTTGGTCACTATTCTAAATAATGCCATAAAGAAATCTTTGTGCATAAGTATTTTTCACAGGTAACTAAATATTTCCTTAAGACAGATCCCCCAGCAGCACCGTACCATTTTAAAACTCCAGCTCCACATGGCTAAACTCTTTTTCAGAAAAGTTGGGCAAATTTGCACTTTCCCAGGGTTACATATAGGAGGGCCATATGTCACCATGTTTATGTAATATTACTCATCTTTCACAAACCAGTCAGTGAACAGAGCCAGCTTTGTTTTAACCATCTTCCAAGTGACGCATTCTGCTGGATCTCCAACAATGTAGACACTTCTGCTAACTTTTAGGACTAAGTTGCCATTTATATAGTTTTTATTTATTTATTTTTAACTTTATGTTTTTTAACTTTTTTATTGAGTTATAGTCACTTTTAACTTTATTTTTTGAAGCATAGTTGATTTACAATGTTAGTTTCAGGTGTACAGCAAAGCAATTCAGTTATATATATACATACGTACATACATATATAATTCAGATTCCTTTCCATTATAGCTTATTACAAGAAACTGAATATAGTTCCCTGTGCTATACAATAGGTCCTTGCAAGTTGCCATTTAGAATGGAAAGCTTTTTTTTTTCCAAATGCAAAGCTGGATTTCTATCTATGAAAAATTGCAAATGGTTATTTGTGTTTCCCACACTGCAAATCTAAGTTCCTTCAAAGATGTATACATTTTAAATGCTTTTATTAATAAGCACTGTTCACACAAAATTGAAATCAAACTCCCTTCTCTGCCACCATGTTTTGGGGCTTATCTGGCAGGAGTAATTCCAAATAAATATCTTAGTTATTTGATATTTGGACATTTGGACAGCTATTTGAAATTTGGACAGTTTTCCATTATGTTGTATCCGCTGGAAATTATTTTTAAAAAGTACATCATGCTTGAGGTTTAGTTTGCAGGCATGAGAATTTTATGTCTGTAGCCCCTGCTCTGTTCATTTCTCACTAAGAAGGCATAATTTAAACTAGACTGTCAATTTGTTTGTATATAAAAGAAAAAGTAATTATTTATGGGATATTTTAACCCATTGGGATTTGGAGTATAGTTCTAGATATTAAACGCCCTTTCTGCTTGCAAACTTCAACAAAAAAAGGGGGGATTTTCATCTTCTTGGAATTACAGGGTTGTAGTAAATTCTCCTTTCTTCATTTTAACGTCAAACTTTCTGCTCCTTCACTTCGTTTTAAATTAAGGCATAAACAAACGACTTTCTCTTCAGCTCAGTCTGGTTTCCCAGGTGCTATGTAAGTGAAGCCATCTAATGCTAGGCACTATGTAGGATAGGACATAAAAGAAATAGCTCGCCTTCCGCCTCCTACATACACACACACGCACAGCACACAGTCAAATGGAGACCAATCCCTTAATAGATCAATTTAGTACACTGTGACAATTGCTGGGATATACTTTGTATTTCATTCTATGATATGCTCACTATGAGTTCTCCCCATCCCACCCCCACCCCTGTGAACAGGTTACTTAAATAAACCAAGTCTATGCACTAATGGACTGACCGCTCAGAAACTAGTTCCCACTCAAGCATTCCAACTTCCTTATATCCTAATTTCTGTTCCTGCCTACCATGTGAGTATCTCTTTCTTCATGCCTGCTGATTGCTGTAAATTCGCAGATATCAAGGGATATGATGCAAATAGATGGCAAAGTAAAATCGAAAACTTTAAAGAAGGATGCAGTATGTCATGAAGTTGAGGGGAGGGATGTCTGAGAAATGCTAAAATACATGCCAACCCCAAGTGCGAATGTGACAGTTAGACCCTGGACAGCCCAAGAGGAGAAACTAGCATGGATAACATCAGGATGAGTGCTGCAAGAGAATAAGCAGCATAAAACTGGTTAATAGAGGACCTTGTTAAAAAATGATAAAGTCTTCAGAAATATTTTTGCAGAAATAACCTTTTTCATCACTGGGATGCAAAAGTCAAGTAAAGGATGTCATATCACCTAGTTTTGTCAGAAAAATTATTCGCCCCTTCCCCCACCCAAATATAGCACTCAATTAATTTTTTGTTCTAAGAATTAGGGTGTATCTATAATGATGACCTATTTTATAATAGTTTACTTTTCTACTTTGAAATCTTAATTAAGTCCTTTAAATATGACTTCTTATTCAGCATTGGTCTGCATATTTTGATTACCCATCTCTGTGTAACAAACCATCCCCTTCAAAACACAGGTTTCAAATGAGAGCCATTTTATTATCTCCTGTGATCCTGTGGGCTGGCCAGACTCTGCTGGGCTGGCTGGAGCTGAGCCTGCAGTCACGTGGAATCCTGGCTGGGTTAGAATATTCAAGATGACTCACTCCTGGTTTGGTACCTTCCCAGGGGCGGCCGCAAGGCTGAGCTCAGTGGGGGCTCTGAGGTGATGGGAGGGGGGTTCTCTCCCACTATCCATATAGTCTCAGTGTCTCTCCTTCTCCACATGAGAGGGTAGCCAGACTTACATATATATGCAGCTCAGGATTTCCCAAAACACAAAAGCAGAGGCTCCTTCCAAAAATGTGGATGGCACACTGATGCAGCATCACTGCCTCCACATTCTGACCAGCTCAGGTTCAGCCTGGAAGGATGCTTCACAAGGATGTGAATCCTGGAAAGCACAGTTCCCTGAAGCCAGCTATGGAGACCAGCTAACACACTGCACCAAGCACCTTCATCCAAAAAGGCATTTCCAGGACCAGTTATCCATGGATGATGAGGACCCCCCGCGGCTGTAATCACTTCAGTGGGTGGTTTCCAAAAGTCAGTGGATTGTGATGTCAATCGCAGTGCTCAGTCTGCTTTTAACCATCCTGGGCCTCAAGTGAAGGAATTCCTTTCTAACAGATTACAGCCTCAGTTGGACTCATTAGCTCCGACCCCTACTGTTAGTTTTTAAAAGAATAAGTTTAGGTTCATTGGCCTGAGGATACTCAGTTCAAAGTTTGGCAAATAATGCAAATTCAGAGCATTTGTGTGGTGTTTTATAATTTAGGTAAAGCTTTTAGGTATCTTCTTATTTGCTTCTTTTTTTTTCAAATCTTATGTAGTAGATCAGGCAGACATTACTCCAACTTTTAAGTGAGGAGACCAGCTCCTTAAATTTTTTCCACAATTACACAGGTAGAAAACACTGTAGCCAGAACTTCAAGTTCAAGATTCTTTCAAACCACCCCAGCCTCCTAGCCCCCTGGAGAGTTCTCTATTAAGCTGAAACTTAAATTCATCCATCCATTCATTCATTCATTCATTCTCTCTCTCTCTCTCCATTTATCTATGTATTCACATGTATATAAAATGTGTATTTTAAAACCATCCTTAAAGTACAGACTTCACTCATAGTTAATGAATGAAACTGACTTTCAGTGAATGAAATTCATTCATTCTCTCATCATGCATAGATGTATATATGTATGCACGTGTATATAAAATATACATTTTTAAAACTGTTCTTAAAGTACAACCTTCACTGATAATGGTCTATAGGAAGTCAGTAGTATCCATTTCAAATTAAAGGATATCACAGAAACAGGATGTCGTATAGTCCAACCCCTTAAGTTCACAGATGGGAAAACAGGCTCAGAGTGTTAGGTTACTTACCCAAAGCCACACAGCTTTTTAGTGGAATGGCCAAGAGCTTTGGACTCTGACTCTACTGTTCCTCCAACTAAACCAAGCCACCTCAAGAACAGCCTCCCAAGTGAAATTGTATGAGGAATATTGTGTGGTTAAGACATTCATTTGATTTGCCAGGAATTAAAAGTAACACAAATTTTAAGATTCTTAACGACTAAATGCCATTAAGGACCAGCTGTGCAGTTTGCTCAAAATATTGTAGTTTCCAGGAGACAATCTACTGCTAGGAATCCATGGGAGAAAAAAAAAAAAAACTCCGTCTCTAATAAGCTAAGAACTAACTTCACTGCACAGAGTTCTTTACAAAGAAAAAGAAGTGACTGCGATTGTATCCAGTAACTTGGTGTATGTTTCACTTCCAAGATTGTATGTTAGCAAAATAAATAAATAAATTTACATTGTACATTCTTTTTTATATATATATAAACATTTTTTACTGAGTTATAGTCATTTTACAATGTTGTCAAATTCCAGTGTAGAGCACAATTTTTCAGTTATACATGAACATACATACATTCATTGTCACATACTCTTTTGCTGTGACCCACCACAAGATCCTGTGTATATTTCTCTGTGCTACACAGTACAATCTTGTTTATCTATTCTACATTTTGAAATCCCAGTCCCTTCCTACCCCTCATCCCCCTGGCAACCACAAGTTTGTATTCTATGTCTATGAGTCTGTTTCTGTTTTGTTTTTGTTTTTTAGATTCTGCATGTGAGCAATCTCACATGGTATTTTTCTTTCTCTTTCTGGCTTACTTCACTTAGAATGACATTCTCCAGTAACATCCATGTTGCTGCAAATGGCATTATGTTGTCAGTTTTTTATGGCTGAATAGTATTCCATTGTATAAATACATCACAACTTCTTTATCCAGTCATCTGTTGATGGACATTTAGGCTGTTTCCATCTCTTGGCTATTGTAAATAGTGCTGCTATGAACGTTGGGGTGCAGGTGTCATTTTGAAGTAGGGTCCCTTCTGGATATATGCCCAGGAGCGGGATTCCTGGGTCATATGGTAAGTCTATTACCTAGTCTTTTGAGGAACCTCCATACTGTTTTCCACAGTGGCTGTATATCATACATTCTTACAGCACTGAGTGTGGAACCTACTTCTGAGAATGAGAAGGGCTATGAGGAGCTAGATCTTAGTTTTCCAAATGAAGAAAAACAAAGTCAGTTCAGCCCAGCAGACAGCATTCTGCCAAAATCATGCAACTACTACTTATGTTACTACAATAAGTAGTGAGCAATATTGCCTTTTGCTCTGAGTAGAAAGAAATACTGCTTTTTTCTGTCTCTCCCTTTCCCCTACCCCACATCTTTCCTCTCTCCCTTTCTTTTACCAAGGAGAAAACATTTTCAGTTTGTTGACTAAACAGATAACAGATTCAGGAAGCCAGTAGTATGATTTACCAAAGCCATGGTGTGTGTGTCAGACTTGAAGGGTTGACCAGTTAGCACATGTTTGACTAAACTGAAGAGTCAGTTAAGACACAAACTCCATCGCTTCAGTCAAGAAGCCCAATGTGATTTGAGTTTAATAATCGTTTGAATGACTTGACCTATCAGTTTAGATCAACTGTTCACATCAAGGAAGACAGGATAGGGATGGGCTGAGCTGGCCCAGTGGAAGGCACCTTTCCTAAGCACACCAGTTTGTGACCCCATTTTTCTAGGAATGTCACTTCCTGGGTACATCGCTGCCACCATCTTCATATTTGTTGTTTGAAATTTGGAAATATCCTCAGTTTGTCTCTGTTACTTCCTTAATCAAAGAGACAAAACAAAACAAAAAAAAGCATGGGGTGAAACCCACCACTTTCCTCTGAATTCAAGATACAAGTTGTTCATTTGTATCTGAGTGATTTTGATTTATTTACATCACAGTTTCAAGAACTTGCAGGGTCCCATTATTGCTCTGTGTCCTGAGGTGACTGGATTTCTTTCTCTTGATTCAGGCATGACTATTGATTTTTTTAACATTGTTTAATATGAAAAGTTATAACTCTCCATGCAGTAGAGCCATTTAACCATAAATATTTGAGCAAATGGACATGTGGTGATGTGTGCAAGGAGGAAACTCTTTGTCACTGTTGTTCAGCCATCTGACTGGTGCTGTTTGAGAGGAGGTGTGTCAAAGGCTTGATACCTGCACATGATGGAAGCATTCAAACAAGCTTTGAAGAGTATTATGCGGTGTTAAAAATATTTTGGTCACAAATCAAATGTCAGCTTTAAGTGCAGTGTTTGTGGAGTCTGCCGCTCTGTATGATGTAACCCATGAAAAAACAGAAGTGCCCACACATTTCCATCAGACAGCACTTTTTTCTAAGGATCCCATTTATTTGGGGAATACTTTTATAGCACCAGCAAGTCCAGTTAGAAACTTCCATCTGCTGTACTTCTTACTGCTTCTGCTGTTTCACCATCTCCACTGGCATTAATCTCAGACTAAACCACCACCGGATTTTTGTCTAGATTCTAGCAACACCCACTGGTCTCTGCAAGCACCCTGGCCCCCTTCTGTCCATTCTCCACTCGGTTGCCAGGCTACTCAGATCAGATTTTCTCCTGCATAAAACTCTGAAATGCCTTCCCATTTTTTTTTTTTATCAGTTTGAGTTTGATCAGGGAAAGGAAACTATTATTAGTGAAATGGACCAAGGGAGTTGTTACAGAGCTTAGAACTTACTCAGTTGCTGAAGAAGTGAACTGAAACTTGACAATTTCATCATTGCTTCTAAAACTGTAAATCAAGTGGCTCCAACCTGATCTAGGACCTGGTACAGCAGATGCAGGGGCAGGAAGAGAGCTTATGTCTGTAAAACAGGACAGTGTATTGCAGTTAAAGAAATTCCATTCATTCCTGTGTCAAATATTCAGAGTTCTAGAAGTCTGACTCTCTGAAATGTGAATGGAGTTGAAATGGATACTCAACCTAGGTAGACAGAAAAATCTTAATCATAATGGCAAGTGCGAAATAGCTGTGACAAAAATATCAGTGAAATGAAACTAAAATTGCTCCCAAACTACCCACTTACCACCCAATTTCCAACAATTTGGCCAATTTGCTATATTTTTTACAAAAGTTAATTTACACATATATTTTCAAAAAAGACCACTCTTGCGTATTATCTCTGGTTTCCAGCTCAGTGGTGGTATGCTGTTCTCTGATTCTGTTCCTCTTGTCTTTTTGTTCTCTATAAAGTTCTATGTTCTATTTTTTTTTTCTGTTGATTCCATAACCCCTGGAATTGGAAGAGTTGTTTCCTTTGATCAGGCTATAATAGTAATTGCAGACTGTCCTCAGTCTCTGTGACAGCTCAAATTTCATATCTGAAATAAAACAAAGCATGTGGCAAGTGTATTTTTAGCTCCGGCTGTCTCTTTCCCCATTGCCTTTTGTGCAGGTATACGTAGTGCTGAAGCTTCCCACGGACACTCTAAAAAATGCCTGAAGCCTCCTCTACGTGTTGGTGGTCACTCCTGTTTGCACAGTTGTGGTCTGTGCTTCTCATTGCCCACTACTGTCCTCTGCTCTGTGAACTCTCCTCTCTGTGGTGGAAGGCCATTAACAGCCCCTTGCCTGTCGATGGAGAAGAGAACATGTTCCAGGCTGAATATAGACCAAAAGGGGCTCCCTCACTGCCCAGGACTATGAAATCTACCTGCATATTTTATCCACTAAATGTCATGTGCTAGCTTAGAGCGAGGATGGCTACAGCTCGTTCTTTAATCTTTTCTTATCTTTTAAGTATGGCTTCCATTGTGTGTGATCATAGGAAGCACCGAGGAGTTCCGCCTGAGAGTGTTAGAGGAATTTCCCAGAGGAGATGACATTTCTTAAGTGATTTTTTTTTTCACAAAGACTCACAGCTTGTGAGCGTGAAACTTACCAACATTGCTCTTTCAAATCTGTATCAATGAATATGCAGTTTGGTACTTTTCTAGTAAAAGTGATAGTTTTTCATCAATTTATCCAACTTTCTGGTCCCTGGTGGCTCTCCAGGAACACACGTGTAAGGCCATCAGCCAGAAGGCAGGAAAGAGCAAATGAACCCACACGGAATATTGAGTCTATTATTAATGGTACTTTTATTTCGTCAACTGAAGAAACTAGCGACATATGCCTTGCTCTCAGTGACAAGGAATAAGGCATTGAACGATGAGTTCCCAGGTGCCATCAATGGAAAAACATAATGCCCTGTGTGGTGACTGGCAGCTACACGGTGACCTCTAAACAGATGTCATCTTCCTTCATGGCCACCACATGAACTATTCTAGCTGATGGAAGTCTGGCTTGCAGACAAGCACTCTCAAGCAAAAATTAATGGCCACACTAGCCACAAGTCCTAAAGTTATCTGTCCAACAGTCTAAATCAGTCATTTATGCATTGTGGGCCAATATATATCAAACATCTGAGTCCCAGATAATTGCAGTGGCTTGAAGTAAACTGGCCCAGAACTCAGTATCCTTCTTTCTCCTACAGTGATTTGTTTTTCTCCTTGTCTTATGTATGCACTAGACCCATTACAAATTTGTCCTACACCCAGTGCTCCCCCAAATGCTCTCTTCTCTAATCAACCACTTCCTCTGAAAAGAAATAACCTAGGAAATACATAGTAGTTTCTAGAACCAGAATAACAAAACTGCTGTTTCGTAAAGGTGTGTGCTATGTGCCACACACTTTTATAGGTCTTTTTCACCTGTGGTATGTAGTTTAATTCTTGTGGCAGCCTATGAAATGAGCATTCTTCTAGTTTACAGATGAGACAACTGATGCTCAGAAAATCACAGAAGGCCTTCAAAGGGATGTGGGGAGAAAATGGTTTTGGAATGTCTTTTTAAGGAACAATGGGAGACCTTTGAAAGACACTGTCTTTTCTTCAGTTCGCAGCCCATTTTGTCGGCCGTCCTGTGGGTGTGTCTCATTGGTCTTCCATGCAGACCACCGTCTCTGGCCGTGGTTTTGCTCTTGGTTGTGTAGGTAGGTGTTTGTTTGTACCACTTTCCATATCGCCCTTTTTCTTTCCAAGTGAAATCCCTTCTCTTTGGAAATGAAGAGCACTGGAATTGGAGTCCTTGCCGTCACTGATAGAAACTTGGTGAATACATAATTTGTGTTACAAATGAAAGTAAACTGAGGATAAATAGAGAGGTGTTTGCTCTTTTGAGAGAAAACAGATTCAGTTTCAGTAAATCATAGTCACTTTCATTATGACTATGAATTTTGGCTTTCAAGTATTTTTGAAGTATATTTCTGTGTGCCCTAGACAAAAGAAAACAGTGAGAATGGAGAAGTTTGTTTGTTTTTGTTTTTTCATTATTAAACCTAAATGTGCTTACCCCCCAGTTATTTTTAGGGAATAATCTGTGAAATCGTCATAGTCAGAGATTTTGTTGTAATCCTCTTTGTATCTCCAATTTCTTCATGGTGGACCATCAACAGAAATTTGTTCACTTGGATAGTAAATGAGTAATGGGATGATCAGTAGCCTTAGTATATTTAATTTAGCTGGAAAATGACAAATGAAACAGTTCTGATATATGGCTGCTTTTGATACAAGTTATTGATTATGAAGAGTTTTTTTAATGGAGATTATTGTTGAATTACCCAAGGAAGTGTAGCTATGACTAATGAGATAAAATTAAGCAAAAGAAAAATGTGAACTGAATATCAAGAAATATTTCCAGTAGATGAGTTTGGGATTAAATCAGGCAGAGGGGTCCCAGCGGAAGTGGTCGGGAGACATTTAACACCACACATGTCACTTAGAGCTGCAGTGAACTTAAACAATTTACAAGCGACAGACGCTGACTTTGGCAGGATGATAAGTGAGATCGTATCTCTACTTTCATTGATTCTCTCTCTTACACTGGTATATGTTCACAACCTCACATCCCCTATGGACAGAATTTATGTGTGTGTCAAATTTTCTGATTATAGTTTTCTTTTTTCCAGAAAGCACTCTTTTTAGAGCATCTCCTGGTACCATCAGAAATGTCTTCCTTAAGTGGGAAAGTCCAAACTGTATTGGGCCTTGTGGAGCCAGGCCAACTGGGTCGTACACTGACCCATGAACATTTGACAATGACCTTCAACTGCTCTTACTACCCACCTGCTCCATGCTATGAAGTTATCTCCAAGGAACCTATTATGATGAAGAATTTATTTTGGATCCAGAAGAACCCTTATTCCCATAAAGAGAATCTGCAGTTGAATCAGGAGACAGAAGCCATCAGGGAAGAATTGTTGGATTTTAAAGCCAAAGGTGGAGGGGCTTTGGTGGAAAACACAACCACTGGGATTAGCCGAGATGTGCAGACTTTGAAGTGGCTTGCAGAAGAGACTGGAGTCCATATCATTTCAGGAGCTGGGTTTTATGTGGATGCAACCCACTCTTCAGATACCAGAGCCATGTCAGTGGAGCAGGTAAAAAGCCCTACATTCTTGGACAATATTTGCATGCAAATTCAGAATAATCAGAATGTCAGTCCATGGGTTATCCCTACATGTCATCTACATTTGGAAATGTCATTGGTTCAGAGGCACACTATTGAAATTTGCTAGCAGAGGCATCTGTCAATGGGACCTAAATTAGGAACATTTCATTTCATAAAGAAAAAGTGTCCAGGAAGGAAATCTTAATGCACTGGTCACTGGAAAACCCAATGTGTTTGTACTTAGATTCATGTATATCGTATCCACGCTCAGTCGTGGTGGCAGAGCATGTTTGTAAACCTCAGTTTTCCATTATAAACTTCAGTTATGCAACCTCAATTTTCTTTCTGGATTTAATAATAACCAGCAATAAAAATTCACTGTAGGCTGAAACTTGGCAGGCAGAGACTTGGCACATTTGTGAATAAGTTTCTTTCTCCTTTTACAAAACAGGAGGGGTAGGAGAAAATCCATTTTACTGTTTCTATCATCATAAAATCTTAAGCAAGAAGGGGCAGAAGGAAAAGGAAATCTTTCAGGGACAAAAAGAAATAATAAGCCACAAAGCTTTTTTACATGTGTGTGTGGTCTTTCTATACTACATGTAGTATATATTCCTATATGTTTACTCATATATGTTTATTTTCCTTTGTATCTTCCATTGCCTGTTTGATAGGCATAGTATGTCAGCTTCAGTCTTTGCAAAGAATCAGTAAATCCTTAAAATACTTTATATATCAAAATTTTAGCTGCATTTTTTCTCAATCAGGCCTTTTTCTTCTTATATATTATTTGAAATCTATCCTGATTGTCAGGAATTACACATTCTTGTAACCACTCTTAGCAGTAAACATAAATATAAGCAAAAAAATGTCATCTTAGTATATTGTGTGCCATGAATTTGAGTTGCTGAAGATGGTCAAGGACAAAATAAATAAGGGAAAATTAAAGAATTACTTGATATGGTTGATATCAATTCAAAAGCAGTCTTTTTACATTCTAGATGCCCCTTAGGTTAAATTATAGATTTTTTATCTCAACGAATGAATATACAATGAATGTACTCTCATCAAGTTACATTTTCCCCTACAGTTTCCTAAAGCCTTGAATTTCTTGTTAAATAAACAGTAACATACTATTGAATGTTTGATTTAGAGTAACTTGTTGAATTTGTGATTTGGCTAATAAAATGCCTTTCTCATTGGCCAGTATTAACTGAATGAAAGTGGAGATTTTTTTTTAAAATGACTGACTGAATGAATAAATTCATTCACATAGTGTGTTGATAAAATCTACAGTCTACAGATTTTCATTCTCACACTTCCTCAGCTTACTGATGTCCTCATCAATGAAATTCTTCATGGAGCTGATGGAACCAGTATCAAATGTGGTGTTATCGGAGAAATTGGTTGCTCCTGGCCTCTGACTGAGAGTGAAAGAAAGGTTCTGCAGGCAACAGCTCACGCCCAGACTCAGCTGGGCTGTCCTGTTATTATCCATCCGGGAAGGAACAGAAGTGCCCCATTTCAGATTATCCGAGTGTTGCAAGAGGCTGGTGCAGACATCTCCAAAACAGTAATGTCACACCTTGATAGGTAAGCAGACCATCTACAAATCACTGCAAGCCATCACATGCTTAATGGATGACCAAATAAATAAAATCATCAGATCAATGAAATTCTAGAGAAAATGACTAACTACGTGGAAGATAGTATTTATTTATGAAGTTTTACCATAGACATTAATAAAGGTCAATGCTATTTTTGTCCCTACTTTGTGCCAGATAGGATCCCAGGTATTTTGCATAAGTAATTTCTTTTAATTTTGTTAACCCTTCATAACCCTTTATGGTAAGTGTCCCTGCTTTGTCTCAGGTCATGTGATGTCACAGTAGCTGCCAATTTCACATGCTCAGGATTGGCAAGTAGTTAGAGTGATGAATTTATCTACAAATATAAAGGGAAGGGAAAGTGAATGGTTTTACCTTAAGAAGACCACAGACATAAATGTTTGGGTTTGCTGTTGTGACTGGTGGTTTGAATCATCTGAATTTTGGAAAAGTCAATGCTAAAAAAATAATAGTAATAAGTCTATTTGTTTGGTGGTATTCCGTCTTAGTTAACTATGGCTACTGTAACAAATTCTAAGAAACCGGGAGGCTAAGACAACAGAAGTGGATTCTCTGGTGGTTCAGGAGGCCAGAAGTCAGAAATCAAGGTGTCCTCAGGGCTGCCCTTCCTCCACGGATCTACAGGAGGGGTCTCCCTTGCTTTCCCCAGTGTCTGGTTATTCCAGGTGTTTTTGGCTTGTAGCCAGCCGCCTGACTTCAATTTATGCCTCTGTCTTCATGTGGCCTCCTCCTGCCTGTCTGTGTCTTTTCTTATATGGACACTTGCCATAGACTGAGTGCCTACCCAGATAGTTCAGAATGATCATCTCAAGGTCCTTAACTTAACTACATCTGCAAAGACCCTTTTCCCAAATAGTGTCACCTTCAGGAACTCCGGACAGTAAAACATGGACTGTCTTTCTGAAGCCCACCACTCAATCCCCTCATACTATATTAGATGTGCAGAGGTCAGCAAAACAATTGACTATAGAAACAGACATTGGCTGTGGTTAATTTTATAAAGAAGCCTAACAATATTGCAAAGGCCAGATGGCTTTTAGACTGAACTGATTAAGGAATTAACACAGTATCAATGAGACTAATAATACAGTTATTTCCGTCGCACAAAGTGGAATAAAGCCATACTAACAGAGTGGTAAGTCTTGGTCATCAGACTCAACATTCTGCTATTTAGTAAACTAACGATCCTGCAGAACATATTGATAAAATGCTTCATCTTAAAAAAATACTGTAAAGTCCTGGCCAGACAAAAATGAAAACATGTTACAGTTGGGGCAGAACAGAGAAGCCAGGGTTAATGGGGAACCTGAGGGACATCAAGGGAAAGGCAATTGTGCTGGCAGCTGGGTTGGTATTGAGATCAATATTTGGCCATCTTAAGAATCTTCTGGTTGTACTGATAAAATAGAAGAGTGTATCTGGAGATTGGGCATAGAGGTAATGCCATCAGAGTGTGAAGAAAAGAATCTTTGGACCCAGAGACACCTGCTTTTAAATCTTGCCTCTACCATTTGCTATGAGATCTTGGGTAGCTTCATTTGAACTTAAAATAATGTATTTGATAATATCCTTTTGTATGATATGGAATATATGTAGGCTTTAATCAATAAGGATGATTTTTAATACTTTTTAAACAGTGTGAAGTATATCAGACATACAAAAGAGTACAGATAATATATTTTTTACATTTTTAAAAATATGTATTGGGTTCTTAAAAACATTGTGTTCTGCTGCTATTATATAAATGCTCTCTCTATATCCATTAGACCACAGTTGTTAATCATGTTCAAATATTCTATATTCCTACTGATTTTTTGACTGCTTGATCTATTGGTTACTATGAGAAGTATGCTAAAATCTCTCCTGGTGGATTTTTAGTAACTGTACATATTTCAAATTTTACTTCATATATTTTGAAGCTCTGTTATCACATGCATACAAATTATGTCTTCCTAATGAACTGAAACTTGTATCAACATATATTGAACTGCTTCATTTTGTAATGTACTAGAGTTTTTTTGTTTTAAAAGCTGTTTTATCTGATGTTAGTATGGCTATACCAACTTTTTGTGTTTGTCCTTATAATTTAGATATATCTTACATAAAAAAATATGTGGCTGGGTTTGAAGTTTTGCCCAATCATTCTCTTTTTTTACCATGGAAAATTTAGTTTGTTCATATTGATTATGTTTATTGATATGTTTATTTCACTTTTTCCTTTTGTCATAGTTATTGTTAAACTTTCTTGATTTCTTTTTGTTTTATTTTCACCTCCATATTCTATTTGTCCCCTTTACTTCTTTAGAAGGTATGTATAATATTTATATCCTATGAGTGGTTATAGTAGAAAATTTAGCATGTATGTTTAACACATCAAATTTTTAAAATGCTAAATATGGTAAATATTTTCTACCCTTCTTCCTAGTAATACAAAGTCTTTAGAACTCTTCAATCTCAATTATTCACTATCTAACTTCTATGCTATATTTTCTAGGATATGGGGTTTACTTGATTTTTTTAAAAAAGTCTCAGTGATTAGACATTATTTTATTACTATAAAACATGTAAATGGTCATTGTATATTTAGATTCACTTTTTGTGTTTGCTTTTTTCTTTGCTTACCATTTCCTCTCACATTTCAGATCTTTATCCTTGAATTATTACTTTTTTCCTGAGGCACATCATTTGAAGATGGTCTGTTTTGGTGATAAATGCTTAGATTTCATGTGTCTGAAAATGCCTTTGGTCTTTCATTCTCAAGAGATAATTTGATTTAATAATTTATAGTAATTAATTAGAATAGATAATTCTATTTAAAAGTTATTCTTTCTAAGCCCTCTAAAGCTATTCCATTTTCAGCTGACACGTATCATTGCTGTTATATCAGCTCAGACTAATTGTGCTTCCTCTGAAGTAATCTGTCTTTTCTTTCTGACTACTTTTTACCATCTTTGTCTCTGGTAGTCTGTATTTTCCCTATGCTCTATCTCAGTGAGAATTTCTTTTTTAATTTGTATGCTTGGAATTCTTGGATAGGAGAATATTTTATCATCATTTATGGAAAATTTCAGCCATTGCCTCTTCAAATATTGTTTCATCCATATTTCCTAGTATTTGTATCAAAAAGTATAATTTGATACATGTAGTATCTTTTTACCTGTCTCTCATGTTTCCATCCATTTGCATCTTTGAACTGTAATTTCTTCGGATCTATCTTCCTATTTACTACTTCTCTCTCCAGTGGCATCAGTCTGCTGCTTAGCCTATCAATTTAGTTTATAATATTAAAAACTATAGGGTTTTTTCCTTCTATAAGTTCTGTTTGGTTACTTTTCAAATCTCCTTGGTTAATTTTGATAATTTCTTTTTCCTTCAGCATGTTTTCAACTCCATCTTTAAAAAATATTAAGCATACAGTATGAATCTTGTAATTAATAAATCTAATTTCCACTGTCTTTTTGCTCTGATTTCATAGTTTGTTGGTTCCTCTGGTCTTCATTCATTATTTCCTTATAAAATAATTACTGTGATCTTAGATTCCTTGGAAATTATTGTGAGTCCTGGGTTGGAGAGTTTTTTTCCTGGTTTTTTGTTTGTTTGCTTTCTTTGTTTGTTATACACAGTTAGAGGGTATTACCAACCTGAAACTACTTTAAACTAAACTTTTAAATTAAAAAAAAATTTTTTTTACTGTGGTAAAATACAGCAACATAAAATTTACCATCTTAACCAGTTTGAAGTGTCAACTACAGTCATGTTCAGTACACTCACATTGTGGTGCAATGAAGCCCTAGAATTCTTTTTGCCTTGCAAAACTAAAACTCCACACCCACTAAGCAACACCTCCATCCCCCTGCCTCTGGCCCAGGGCAGCCACCATTCTACTGTCCGTCTCTATGAATGTGACTGCTCTAGGTACCTCATCCAAGTGGGATCATACCATATTTGTCTTTTTGTCACTGTTTAAACTTTTGAGGGGCTTAAAACCACACAAGTGCTATGAATTCTGGCCCCTAAACTCAGTGAGTGGAGGCTTGTGGTTATAGATTACCATGGGAGAATTTTCCCAATTGCCTCCCCTCCGCCGGAAGACAAGAGTGAGGAAGACATATAATCTCCAAAGACTCCTTCTGTGGGCCAAATTTTTACTGAGTCCACCCACTGTTTGTGAGTGAGAGGAGTACTTCTTTTATGTGCTGGCAGAGGCTGTGTCTCCAGTTTATCTCCCACCATATTCAGCCCCAGCTGTTTCTCACTTGGCCCTTTAAGAACCCCCAGGCATCGAAAAAAAACAAACAACCTGATTAAAAACTGAGCATAAGACCTAAATAGACCTTCTTCCAAAGACACATACAGATGGTCAACAGGCACATGAAAAGATGCTCAGTATCATTAATCAACAGAGAAATGCAGATTAAAACAATAATGAGGTATGACTTCACACCTATCAAAATAGCTATTATCAGAAAGAACACAAATAACAAATGTTGGCAAGGATGAGGAGAAAAGGGAACCCTTGTACACTGTTGGTGGGAATGTAAATTAGTGCAGCCACATAGAAAACAGTATGGAGGTTTCTCAAAAAACTGAAAATAGAACTACCATATGACCCAGCAATTCCACTGCTGGGTATATATCCAAAAAAAACCAAAAACACCAATTTGAAAAGATACATGCACCTCAATGTTTATAGCAGCATCATTTACAATTGCCAAGATATGGAAGCAACCAGGTGTCCATCAACAGATGAACAGATAAAGATGATGTAGTATCATCATCTCATATCATATACACACACACACACACACACACACACACACAGAATGAAATACTACTCAGCCATAATGACTGAAATTTGGAGGGTAATATGTTAAGTGAAATAGAGAAAGACAAATACTATATGATATCATTTATATGCGGAATCTAAAAAATATAACAAACTAATGAATATAACAGAAAAAGAAATAGACTCACAGGTACAGAGAACAAACTAGTGGTTACCAATGGGGAGAGGGCAGGAGGGAGGGGCAGCATAGCAGAGGGGATTAATAGGTACAAACTACTATGTATAAATTAAATAAGCTACAGGGATATACTGCACAACACAGGGGAAATAGTCAATATTTTATAATAACTATAAATGGAATATAACCTTTCAAAATTATGAATCACTATGTTGTGCACCAGAAACTTATATAATCTTGTACATCAACCATACCTCAAATTAAAAAAAAAAAAACAGGTAAACAGCAGCTCCAGGTCACCCCTTACTCCTCATTTTCTCTGCTCTCTCTTTTGTTTCTGCCCTCTGAGCAAATCCTTTACTTTCCCACCAGCTTAGCCAAGCATTTTAAAATGTGATATTTTGTCCCCTTTTCATTTTATTCATTATTTTATTGTACTACGCTGGGAAGGTTTCCTGTGAGCGTTTAGCCTGCCCTACTGCTTGAACTGGCTCATGATGATTCTTAAAGAAGAATCTTTCTAACTCTATTTGTTTACAGTTAGACATGTAGGTAAGTTAGAAAATGCTTGGCATTGACAGAACATACGTTTTCACTGGAAATTGTGAAATAAACCTTAATTCCTAGAATAGTAGGGCTGTGCTCACAAAATCAAACCCTATACGCACACATATATGTTTATTCCTTGCTCATAAAATCAAACATACTTACATACACACATTTGTATGTGTTCATTCCTTGCACATAAAACTAAACAACAAGTATAGCTACATATATATGTATTTTCTACATAAATACATATAATATGTATTTTCTTTTCAACAATAAAGCTTCACTATCTGATTTTCATTGGCTTGCATTTCAATGCCTCCTTTTAAAATGGTCCAGGATGGAAGAGAGAGCTTGACCTGACATCAGACAAACTCAGAGCATCCTAGAAAATCCTGAGACCAATTCTAGAACAGCCATCCATTCTGTACCTAGATTAGGGATTTTTCAGGGTTCTAGTGCCTGAAAAAGAAATACTGTACCTTAGAAGTACGAACCTTTCAGAGGACAGGCAGCTAGGGAAAATGGCTTTAGGAAAAGCGTCGCCTTTGGCAAAACAAACCGAATAAAGTAACAGAAAAAAAAAATCAGGGAGGTGGATGCAGGCAACTTTGGCTTTTTGATGTGAGTGTTCACAGCAAGACAGTTGTCAGGCTGACGTTTGACTAGGTCATCCTTTCACAGACTCTCTGAGGTCTGCTGAGCTGCACATGTATTGAAAGGGCAAGGACTTCAGCTTCTATAATGGGGGCAAATCACAAAAGAACATGTATGTCATGCAACAAGATGCACAGACAACACACACAGAAAGAAGAGCATCCTGAAAACAAGGCTTCCAGGAAAACAGCAACAACAGAAGTTTTCAGGCATCAAGGAGACAGTTGTGAACCCACAGCCTGCCTAACTGCAGGGTCACAAGTTAAGGCACCAGCTCTGCCCTGCCACCCTTTTAGGACACTGGGCTTTCTAGCAGGACCAACACACAAACTTGACCACCTGGAAAATTGTCCATTCATCTCCTGAAAGTTAGGATTTCTATTATTTGAGAAAACAAAAATAAAATGATCCAAGTGCTCACAACCCACTGAAGCAATTTAATATTTTTGAAGGTATGTAAGTCTTCACTAGCATTCATACAGAAGGCATTTTATTAAAATACACACACAGACACACAGACACACACACACAACAACAACAAAGCTGCTATACCCCTATCCAAAAGAAGCACTTGGGACCCTGAGAGGGAAGAGTTAATGAATGGCCATTACCCTAGAACACTTCTAAACCACACTGTCATCATGTGATCACTTGTGACCTGCTTAAGGTCATTTGCTGGGAGAGAACAGCCTGACAAGATGAATCTGCTTCTGTGTCTGGGCCCTCCCCTAACCATCTGTTCTCTTTCAGAAACATTGTCCTAAGGAAGTGCCCATGGACTGTGGTGGACGTAACCCTAGGGAGCTTCGTAGGGGGCTGCTCGTGACAGTTACAGGCACCCAAAGTCAACACCAGCACTTAAGTGTTCCTGTCTGGGCTTTTAATCCACAAAGGCACCATGCCTTTTAATCACTTACTATAACTTTACTTCTTATTAAAACTCTACCCACATTTCCTGGTGGCATATAATCACAGAACTGCCTCTGCCCCTGGTCTAATACAGGATAGAAGGAAACCCATGTAAAGTTTTTTTGCCATTGACCTCCAGGGAAATTTTACCTACAATGTACCATAGAGTAGCTGCAGGTATTTTTATAACAAAATGCTTTCATCAGTAAGGAACGTTGGGTAAAGCAACATGACTGGAAGGTATCTGGGTACCTAACTATTTACTGATTAAACGTTGAGCCCCGGGGAGGACAGCGGACAGGTGCTATGCCTCAGTCTTTTTCTACTTGGTTATCTATTTAACAAACCAAAGGGCTTTGATGGAAATCCAGGTCCTAGAGTTTTATTAGGGGGCACAATGATAATTAAGTGCAGGAACATATTCCAGCTCTTTTAAACTTTCTTCCCATGGAAGGTAGAGGAATTTGACCCAAGGGTTTCTGAAAGAGGAAACGGTGGAGCCCAGGGGATGGGCTAACAATACATTGTCTTTTCTTTACCCTTGATTCTTCATGCCAAATTCACCCAACTCTTTCAAGGATACAGTCCTGATCTATTTTTTCATGCTGTTCATTAGATGAAATAAGTGAGTAGAAAAATCACTTAATTTGTTCATTCATTCAGCAAATATCTGTTGAGTGCCTAATCACCACATACCAGACACTAGGATGTATCAGGCAGGGAGTAAGACCCATTTTCTGCCTCAAAATGATTATTTGATTATGATTATGGTGACTTAACCGTAAGGTTGTCTTTGTAAAGCCACCCAAAAATAATCATCTGGTATCCTCAGAGCTGTACACTTTTAATTCTTATGACTACTAGTGAATTAATGTGAAATCATTGGAACACAATTCCAGGTAAAAGACTGGCAAATTGAAATTAACCAAGAAATATATTATATAGTATGGTAGTACTTTAAAAGAAAAAAAGAACAATTGGAATGTTTTGCACACAAAATGGTTTATAGCATTTGGAATTCTGTGCCTATGGGACTACAGTGCTGTATTCACAGTTTATTGCTAGGATTATGTGTATGCATGCTTTACGTGCAAAATGCACAGTCCATCATGAGAGAAATGAGTGCGCATTGTAGAGTATATAACATTGTACACATTATCTATAGCAAAGACACCTTATTTAGTCGTGCTGGCTAGTTTAGGAAACAAAGTAGGAGCCTGATAAACACATGAGAATTTTTAAAAGAAAGAATTTACTTTATCCAGTCATCTGTCAATGGAGATTTAGGTCATTTCCATGTCTTGGCTGTTATAAATAGTGCTGCTATGAACACTGGGGTTCATGTATCTTTTCAAATTAGAGTTCCTTCCGGATATATGCCCAGGAGTCGAGATTTGCAGATGGTAACTACCATATATAAAATACACAAACAGCAAGTTTCTACTGTATAGCACAGGGAACTATGTTCAATATGTTCTAGTAACCTATAATGAAAAAGAATATAAAAATGAATATATGTATGTATATTTATGATTGAAATGTAGAAATTGACACAACACTGTAAACTGACTATACTTCAATTTTAAAAAAAAGGAATAAAGAAAATACTTACCCACCACACTCCCTTTTCCCATTTCCTAATGTTCACTGGCATTTCTTCTTTACCTCTATGGCAGACCATAGCGAAATATAAGAAAAATGAGATGCTTTTAAACACATCATCAGGGCCACAGTTATAGACTTGGGTATGACTGTGGCTACATTTTACATAAAAATTGACATTGGTTTGTAGCGAGCATTCACCGACATAGAAACACAGACCTTGAACACATTCCAGTGTGATGTCATGTAATGACATTGACCACAGCTATTCTTTCATGAATGCAACACATATTGCATTGCAATGGGACAATGGAGAAACAAGGGGGTGCTGGGGTCACACTGTCTGATTGTAGTTCTGACACCAGCACTTACCTGCTGAGTGACCTTGAGCAGGTCACTTAAGCCTCCAAATCTTTTCTCATCTGTCAGAAGCGGTTAAGAAAACAATTTTTTTTTGAAGTATAGTCAGTTTACAATGTTGTATCAATTTCTGGTGTACAGTATGTTTTAGTCATATATATATACATACGTATATTCATTTTCATATTCTTTTTCATTATAGTTACTACAAGATATTGAATATAGCTCCCTGTGCTATGCAGTATAAACTTGTTTATTTTATACATAGTAGTTAGTATCTGCAAATTTTGAAAGGAAAAATTATTTTTAACCCTTAAAATGGCAAGACCCACTTAAAAAGAAACAGAAAATCCAGACAGATATTGGACAAACTGAAATGTAGTCAAATGACTTAATATACCTAAAAGTGTCTAATAAAATGCAATTAAGTTATGCTGGTAATTGGCATGTGTTCACAACCCCCAAATGTACTCTTTAATAGAGACACTGGGGCAGACCAGCCCAACATCAGGGCAGATGAAGGCACTGCTTATGTATTCTCTAAAACACATTATACTCACCAAAACCTTCCACTAGTAATTTTTTCCTTCTAAAGCCATTTTTCATGATTGTGACACCATTCCCATGAAATGTGACATTTTAACAAATAGGATTGCCATGCCTCTGAGATTTATCTTCACTCTCCTCAATACCATCATTCCTTGAATCGTGTATCGCCTTACGTGAAAAACACAACCTCTTTTGTGCTCTGTGGCAGCTGGAAAGTTCATATGGTAAAAAGCTCTTCCTAGGGTGGATAAACTGTGAAATGCATTTTAAAATAAAATTTTAATTACATTTTGCAATCCGGAGCCAACGTCTGGTTTTAGTTTAATTTAAACAAGAGTTTTTCTCTCTTGCAGCCATCTGTTCCTTTTCCTTAAGCCTACACTTAAGTCATAATATTGAAAGTGTGACGTCATGCCCTCCTATGACATCATTAAACATCGCTGTATGATATGGACCCAAGCAGAGAACTGAATTGTGTGGGAGGAAGATGCTTGTTCAAATATAGATAATGAGGGAATAAGTAAAATAAATACCTGGCAATCTGAATTATTTTTCTATTTCTTTTGATTCCCAATTATTCTCTAAAATTGAAAAGACTAAGGGGGAAGGATATAGTTCAGTGGTAGAGCTCATGCTTAGCATGCACAAGATCCTGGGTTCCATCCCCAGTACCTCTGTTAAATAAAATAATAATAATAATAATAATAATAATAATAATAATAATAATAATAATAATAATAATAATTAAAAAAAACCTAATTACCCCCCCACCAAAAAGAAAACAAAAACAAAAAACAAAAAAGACTCTTCTATAAAAGTAGTGCTTTATCACAAAAAGAATCCTCTAAAAAAATTAATGGATCTTTAAAATACCTACATTTATGGTAATAAACTAGTATATTAATGCAAATGTACCACTTAACTGATGGTTTTGAGTTTGTGTGAAACCAAAGTTCCTGGTAAATATTTAACTGAAGTAATAAATTATACTTTCTAACCATAGACAATGTTTGGGCCATACATTAAAAACTTGCATTATTCTATTCAGTTTCTATTTTTGACATTAAAAAATAAATTAATTGAAATTCATCAATTAAGAATTTTTCAGATTTTGGAGTTAAGTTGCAACTGCCTTTAGTAGTATAGGAATAAATGCGAACAGTGTTTTAGAATTATATTAACATTGACTTTATTGGATAACAGTAATTTACATATTAAATTTCTTTTAAACATTGTATTATAAATATTTTAAAAAATTATTTTATGTTATTACATAAATAGTTCTAGGTTAGTTTAGAAATTATTTTAAGTACTTGTTGAAGAAGTTTAATTATAACTTTTATAATTATAATTATAAAATTATGAAGAATCCCACATGCCACTATCTGTGCAAATATTCATTGATTTTAAATTAAGAAATTCAGAGGGAGAGGGAGTTTTTTTTTGGAATTTCTTTTATGGTAAACAATTATAATAAATCAGTCATTAAAATTCAACATTGTTTTAAATAAATCAGTTATACACAAACATCACCTTATTATTATGTTTTTATTGGGGAGAGGATAATTACATTTATTTATTTATTCATTTATTTTAATGGAGGTACAGGGGATTGAACCCAGGACCTTGTGCATGCTGAGCATGTGCTCTACCATTGGGCTATAGTCTCCCCACACCATGTGTTTTTAAATTTAAAAAATGTTTTAAATTACTTGGCCAAGTTCGTACATTTTGGCGTTGAGTGTATTTTGTCCTTCTGCGTATGTCAGGCCCTGAGCTAGTCCAGTCTCAAAATGGAGCGACCCTCAGGGTGCTTACCCTCCATGCCCAGGAATTCACAGATTGGAAGGGCTGATGAATTCCAACGAAGTCACTGCACAGTGTGATGAAAAGTACACTAGCCTAGGGGTTGGAATCCCTGGGTTCTTGATCGCTTAAAAGACCCAAGCTTTAGTTTCTTCTTTTATGCAATCATGTTAATATGCAGCATAATTGTTACACCAGTTCCTTCTGAGTTTCAGAACCTGCCCATTTAACGATGCCAACATCTAATCAGCTGCCCACAACAGGCCCTTGATTCTCTGTCTTCACTGCTGTCACTGTGGGGACGGTGTCCCATGGCTTACTCATCCTGTTTGCCCTACTCTGGTCAAGGACAGCCTTATTTGCCCAGATGTCAGTCTAAATTCCTCTCTCCTCTTCACCCCTACATAATAAAATCTGTCTACCACACTAAGATCTCCAAATAAAACCCCTCCTATCCATTCCTCTGTCGTTAACTTAATTCACGTCCTCATTTGTCACCTGAACTATTGTAATTGTCTCCATACAGGAATCACTCCCTCAGCTTTGCTCCCCAATCGAGCCTCCACGTTGCCACCATTTGGATCTTTCTGAAACAAATATGATTACCTTCCTCCACCCTGATTTACAATCCTGCCATGGTTCTACTTCACCTTCAGCACAAAATCCAAACATCTTGATCATCTGGTCCCCACCCATCTCTCTACTTCATCTCCCACCATATCTAGTGCACACACAGAATCTGGGCTAAAGCCACAATGACTGTGACTCTGAGTATCCTGTGCTGAGTGTTCTTACATGCTTTTCACACAGCCTACCCCCCACTTCCGCTGTAAAGACCCTATTCTCCCATCTACTAGGCAGAGTCTTTCTTCAAAATGCATCTCATTGGAACGTTTTCTTCTCTATGAAGCTTTTCCTACCTGAGCCGAGCAGTGTTTGGTATCTCCTCCTTTGTGTCAGTCCAGTTCCTAGTAGTACATTCTCACACTCAGTAAGGTCTGAAAAGCAATTATTTCTTTCCATGCCTCTTCCCTAATGGACACTAAACTTCTTGAAGAATGGGACTCTGTATTATTTGCCTTTGTTTTCCCAGCTCATACTTCACAGTAAGCAGATGATCAACAATTTCATATTAGATGGATGGATGGATAGAAGGATGGATGGATGGATGGAAGGATAGATGCATCTCCCCTCATGTACTTTAGCTCTGATACGTTACAGTCTTATCTTCCACAAACAATAAGCTCTTTTGACCTCTCAGCAGTTGTTCTTCTGGGCTGTCCATCTCTCACCCAACATTTGAAACCCACCAACCCATAATTTTCTTCAAGATTCAACTCAAATGAGTCTCCTCTTTCATTATTCTTTCATAATACTTTGTAATTATTTGTACTATAAAAAGCTTTCAACACATTTCAACACATTTAATTGCAATTTAAATATCTATCTCCTTCCCTAGACTTTAAGTTCTTTGAGACAGCAGCTTACATTTCTTATTCATATTAGTATTCCCAGCACAAAGTAGGTGGTAGTACAAGACAGTAGATGTTTGCTGAATTCATTCACAAAGGTGTACTTGAATGTATGAGATAAAATAATGTATTTGCGAGTTCTTTGAAACACTAAAAGCCCAGGACAAATGTTACATAATGTTATCATCTTGATCACACCCACGAGCCATGGTCTTTCCTTTGCTTCATAGTTCTTTCTACCTGGATGGTTCACCTTGTCTAAATTATCACTTCACACAGACTTCCTTGCTCCCACTCGGAGTGCATTTTGACATTAAACTAAACCCCTCAGCTCTTGGATAAGATCTAGAATATAAAAAAAGTTTGAAAAACAGAATCAACTGTCTCACATTTTAGTACCAGTCTTAAAACACTAGTAAGTGATAACTGTGTTCTGAAAATGAAGATAGCCAAACCATGTTAGGTGACCACTTTCTTAGCTAATAGCAATATGTTTGTCATAAATATATGCCTGTTTCCTTATACAGAGAGAATCTGTTTACTGGTTGAGGAGCAAAAGTGCAAAACATGCAACTGAAGAAATGATATAATATGAATGACAAGAACAAATACTTGATACAAAAGTGTCATCTTCCTCTTGGGAAATCCCAGGATATTTTACAAATGACATTGCAATCACTTTATCCCCTTTGAAGAAAGAAATTTCTGCAGTGTGAAATGCAAATGGTCCTCTGCATCTCACAATCACCTCACTGACTATTTAGTGCAAGAAGTTAAAAATACTTACCTTAAAGTTTGGGGAAGGTTGGGATAAGAAAAAATTTAATTATTCATGGATATAGAGTTGGAATGAGGAAAACTGGCTGAGGCTGACACCTTCTCTCTAATAAGAAGTGCTATGAGATCACTGATGACTGGGAGGGGCAGGACCTCTGTTAAGCCTCATCTGAAAGGCATCAAGCAGAGTACATTTTCCCATGGTACCCTTGTGACATCTGGGGTCAGTCCTTTCTCCAAGTGAAAAAAAGTCACACGCACAAATGCAACTTCAGTAGCATCTTGACAGTCCCTGGAAGTCATCCAGCTGATTGTCTATCAGTGTAATGTGGTTAAGTCACCTTGTTAGACATTCATGGTGCAGGGTGTTCTGAGATGCCTTTGTGATGGGGTGTATTTCTCCATAGGTAAGTGCTGACATAAGGAGCAGAGCCACCGTGGTGGGTGGATGCTCTCATCACAAAAGGGGCAGCAGGGCCAAAGAACATGGCTTCTGAAGACACACACAGTCTGTGTTGATTCACCATTCCTCATTTGGGAAGTTGCAACTTCCAAACTTTCCTGAGATGTAGTTCCTTCATCTATAAAATGGGGATGATCACACTTTCCTCATGCAGTTTTTGTAAGGATTAAATGCCTGAGGATTATTAAGTGTTTTATTTTCTTGCGCACCTACTTCTCCCATCCAACCCCCTCATTAATATCTAAAATCAAACTCTATTTTTTTTCCAGGGCTTTCCTCCAAAAAGTATGTAGGATCACTGACACTATTTTTTTCCCAGGGATTTTACACTGTGTTTCCTCCTTCAATAAGGAGAATTTAATAAGGTGAACTCAATTCTTAGTTGTCCTCACACTAATGTTCAGTTGTCCAGAGTGTCACATCATCAAAAGTCACTAAGAATAATATATGTATCTCATCTTTTTAATGACAGCAAATTTGTCTGCCTCCTTTTTTAAAATGCATTTTCCTGATGTCCAAAACATCAGCTTAATTGCTTCTTTTCTGAAATCTTCTCCCCTTACACCATGAAATTTTTAAGAGTGCTTTACAGAGGGACCATTTCCTTCAAAGGCACACTCCTTTCTATATGCTGTTCTGTTCTACAGAATAAGAATTCCCAGGGATTACTTTTGGGCATATGTAGATGAATCTTACTTGATATGTAAGTCTTCCTCTAGAAAGAGATCTCTACCCATGGTGACGTTCTTCAGATAATGTTTACCATATAGGCAGAATTTATATATAATTGACTTCTGGAGAGCCAGATGCCTACATTCCCCATTCCTCTCTGAGATGAGGCTTCTGTAAGCCTCATATCCAAAGAGATCATGCAGGGCTTCATAGACCACTGTAAGACCTTGGCTTTCTCTCTGGGGGAAATGGGGAGCTATTGGTGGGTTGTGAGCAGAGGAGAGACTTGATGTGACTTATGTGTGAAGGTAGACTTTGGTTGCTGCATTTGAATAGATTGTAGTAAAGCAAAGGTAAAGGAGAGTGATTAGGAAGTGGTTTCAGGGATCCTGCAAGAGATGATGATGGTGTTTTGGACCAGGGGGGCAGCAGGGGAGGTGGTGACATAGCCAGATCCTGGTCCTATTTTGAAAGTCAAGCCAAAAGTTTACCCCAATGGGCTAGATGTAGAGAGAGATCAAGAAATCAGTCAAGGATAAGTCCAAGGTTTTTGGCCTGAGCAGTGGTTGGGCAGAGCTGTTATCATCTGAGGTAGGAAGGGTGCTGGAGCAGCTGGTTTGGGTTGGGACATGAGGGGTTTAGTTCAAGGCATGTTAAACATGAGTTGTCTCTTAGGCATACAAGTAGGGATGGCTAGCAGGCTATTAGATGTGCAAGTCTGAGCTTCAGGAGACAGGACCTCATCACAGAAAACCCTTAACATGTGCCCCTTAATATCTGTAAGAGGTTTAGAGCAATGTCAGTCTCCTTGTGAGAAAGTAAGCAACAGTCACGATTAATATAGTTCCTTCTCCTCTGAACATATCATTAGAAATATTCAAAATAACTGTAGTGGTCAAATCTTATCTACTTTGAGCTAGTGAGTGAAGACCTCCACAAAATAATCCTTTCTTACTTTTTGGGTAAATTCCTCACTTTTCAAGTGCAGTTTGAGGCTGCTATAGGGAAGGAATTACATTTCAAAATAAAAATTTTTAAAAACACGATGTACACACACAGTCCATGTAATTCTGGAAAATGTCTTTTGAGAATAAAATATTTAGCAACAGAAGTCATACAGCATGATGGTTAAGACAGCAGATTCCAGCCTTGAAATGAATTTACTTTCTAGCACATCACCTTGAGTGAGCATCTAATCTCTACACCCCAGTTTCCTCATCTGTAAAACTGAAACCAGATGGGATTATGGAGAATATTAAATGAGATAATAAATATAAAGCACTTAGTGCAATGCCAGGCACATAGTAAGTTTTTATATTTGTAGATTATGATGATGACGATGATAGGCAACTTTACTTTTTGTTTTCAATTGGAGCTAGGACTAAAGATTTTCCTATAGTTTTTCATTTACCATGGACTTTTCAATGAATATACATACTTACTATATCACTTAAAGTTTAGAAAACTTAGTCTCAAGGCATTTAGGCCAAAAGGAGCAAAAAGACACTGCAATCAGAAGTTAAGAGTCTGATCCGACCTGTTACTGGCGCCTCTGTTCCTTTCTTGACTCCCCAAGCAGCCCACCCCAGCCCTTTGTCCATGTTGGTAATTAACAAATGGAATTAACTGACTCAAAAGGAAAAGTACTAAACTTATCTCTTCCGCCTTATGTTATTTTAATTGTGTATATTTCATTTTTGAGCATGGTTCCTTGGGGAAAACAGAATGTTTACTATAGAAAAACACATATTCTTTTTAGCCCAGTAATTTTGGAAGCAAAAGTGGTCTCCATGGTAAGAAGATAGGAAAGGAGTAGTATTAATAGACGGTAGAACAGAACTAATGCACATTTTATAGTAAAAAGGAAAGACTTTTTTAGCCTCCCTGCTGAGAACAACATCGTGAACTATATGTTATGCTAAACCCATAAAAAGAATAAAAAGGAGCTGGCTATGCTATGATTGCTTGGCGGGAAAGTCAAGCGCCAACTCCCAGGAAGCATCCCAGGACAGCAGAATCACCTCGCACACATCACACAGAGGCTTAATTGGTCATCCTAAGGTTTGAAAGAAAGGCTTTGAAAATACTTCTGACCTCTGAGAAGCAGATTTATAGGCTTAGAATAATGATTTAATCTTTGCATCCTGGAGATGCCGAAATAATAGACTATCAGAGTGGGTAGAAGCCTAGTAAGATGATGATTATCTGACTAATCCCAACTCTTCTCCCGGCCAATTTTGGATCCCAAACAATCTCTTCCTTTCTCTAGGTCCTTAACTCCCTTCACACAATGTTTAATGAGGTATGTTTCCCCCTCATATTTTTTTTCCCATATTGTCTCCTGGTAGGGTTTTTTCTTTCTTTCCTATTTTTCTGTGTGTTTGAATCTCTATGATGATATTTTGGGGGTTAACTTTATGCATCCTTTTTACTTGTTATTGTCTAAATTTCCAGACATAATTCGCTCTTGCTCCAAACTCAACTCTTCTGTCCATACTCTGTACTTAGCCTACAGTTTTCTCCTTTTCCATTCATTTACGTTATCTTATAGTGATTTTTTTTTACTACGATCTCTGTTGAAGTGAGAAGATAGCCATAAAATTATCATAAAATAATAAACGCTACTTAAAAAATAAGCACACCAGAACATAAATATCTGTAGATGTATTGCCCCTTTTTTAAAAAAAAAAAAAAGTTGCAATGATATGCACATAAGCTTTGGAATTAATTTTAGAATCACTGGATGATCTTCACAATAAAATCACGTCATCACCTCACCTTGGCTTCATGTTTTATCCAGATTACTATTATGCCCCTAATTCACCAGACCTGATGCCAAATTTCCTTTGATAGTTTCCATGGTTCACAGCAGTGCCACTAAGGATTTCCCTATGGAACACATCCTGAAGACAATTCTGCAGGAGAATTATAAAATTGTTTTTGAGTTATGGCATCCTAATTAAAATGTCTCTAAGTACTTTAGATGGGAAAACTCCCTTCTGGATGGGCAAATTCCCTGATTTCTGGTAGCAAGTTGAACTTACTATTTTATAGTCCCATCCCAAGAGCCAACTCAAAAGATCTTTTACTTGATTTCAACTATATTCCAGTACATAGTGTGTAAAAAACTTTTAATCTGTCTAGGTGGGAAATAAGTCTTGGCAATAACAGTATGTCTGTCTTATTGTCTCTAGGACTATCCTTGATAAGAAGGAACTGCTGGAGTTTGCTCAGTTTGGCTGTTACTTGGAATATGATCTCTTTGGAACCGAACTTTTTCATTATCAATTCAACCCAGATATTGACATGCCCAATGATAATAAAAGAATTAAAAGGTAAATATGAAGAAATCTCTCATAGCATTTCCTTTTACCGTTTCTTTCTGATTTTCATACCTGGGTGGGTATTAGCAAAGATTCAGAAAACAGTAAGCAGGCGAAACCAGAGACTTGCAGGGAAAAACACATCCTTGCTATTAACTGGGAGAAAAATCTCTATATATTATTTCAAGGAGAAAATGAGTCAGCTTAAGTAGGCAAAAGCTTAGGAGAGCCTTAGAATTTCAGTGCAGACGGGCAGCTGATAAGAAACACAGATAATTCTCAACCCAAGCCATGACAATAAAAGAACAAAGAACATTTCTCTCTTTTTATTCCTAATGAAGTAAGCTGTTTTTTCCCCAGGTTGACCACACCAAAGTCCTAACCTCCTGCAATGAGTTTTTGAAATGCTTTATTAAAAATATTTACCAAAGAGGTGATTACAGCTTAAATGCTTAAATAATGTCTAAAGGCCAAACATCATATAAAATCTAACCTCTCAAAATTAACCAGTATTTTGGGGGTGAAAGTAAATAATTGTACAAGTCATTCTCTGCAACCAAGGAGAAAATTTGGGGAGTCAAGGCTGGATGGCTACCTGGTTTCTCCTGGTGATATGAAGACTGAATGCATCAAGTTAGGGAATCTGGGAGGAGAAATATGTTTGGGATTGACAAGGATGACTTTAGTTTGGGAATATAGTGTTGCTATCCAGTGGGGCCCTTGGATAAGGGTGTGAAGCTCAGGACAGAGATTTGGGCATAAATCTAGACATTGTTGGTTTGCATGTGACAACTGGAAGCATGGGAATGAATAAAATCACTCAGAGATGAGAATGAGGACAGAGCTCTGGTGACCACCAACATTTAAGTGATGAACTCAGAAACAGACACACAGGGATGGGTTGAAAACTTTTTTCAAAATGTTAAGAATATCAGGGAAATGCACTGTTATGAAAGTTTGTGGAGAAGAATACTTAAAGCAGAAAGGCTTGAACACTTGTAACAGGAGGCAGATAACAAGGGAGATAAAGACTGAAAAGTATCCATTGGCACAGTTCCACTCCTGGGCATATATCTGGAGAAAACTCTAATTCAAAAAGACTCATTGCACTCCATTGTTCACAGCAGCGCTATTTATAGTAGCCAAGACATGGAAGCAACATAAGTATCCATCAACAGCTGAATGGATAGACGGCTACAGAAACGAGAAAACCATAATTAGAAATGTGATAACTACAAGGAGCTGCAAGAAAATAAACATGAAGATGTAGAAAAAAAAAAAGACATTAAAATCCTAAAAATGGGAAAGGGGAGCCCAAAAATATAGACTTTTTTTCTCTCACTTTTTTTCTTTTTTCTATTTTTTTCCTTCATTCTTTTTAGGATGTGTTTGAGCATACAAGACTACCAGTCTAAAGTAAACAGATATAGTAAAAGGTAAACGTACTTGAAAAATAAGGTAACCACAAATCAAAAGCATACAACAGAGTCACAAAACCCAAAAAGAAACCAAGCTAATACAAAAGAAAATTATCAAACCAGTAAAATACCATATGATATCACTTAAATGTAGAATCTAAAAAAAAAAAAAAAAAGACAAACAAACTTATTCACAAAACAAAAACAGACTCACAGACATAGAAAACAAACCTATGGTTACTGGGGGAGAAGGGGGTGGGAAGGGATAAATCGGGAGTTCAAGATTTGTAGATACTAATATATGTAAAATAGATAAACAGCAAGTTCATACTGTTTAGCACAGGGAACTAAATTCAGTATCTTGTAGTAACCTGTAGTTAAAAAGAACATGAAAACAAATCTATGTTCATGTGCAACTAAAGCATCATACTGTGTACCAGAAATTGACACAACATTGTAAACTGACTATATTTCAATTAAAAAAAAGATGAATGGATAAAGAAAATGTGGTATATGTATATATATATATATATATATTCCATTATATGTATATATGATGAAATACATATGTAATGGAATATTATATAATAATATATATAATGAAATACTACTCAGCCACATAAAAGTATGAAATAATGCCATTCACAGCAACATGGATGGACCTAGAGATTATCATACTAAGTGAAGTCAGAGAAAGACAAACATATCATGATATCACTTACATGTAGAATCTAAAATCTGATACAAATGAACTTATAAAACAGAAACAGACTCACAGACATAGGAAACAAACTTATAGTTACCAAAGGGGAAAGGGCAGGAGGGATAAACTAGGAGTTTGGGATTAACAGATACACACTACTATATATAAAATAGATAACAAGGTCCTACCATCTAGCATAGGGAACTATATTCAATATCTTATAATCTATAATGAAAAAGAATATATGTATGTAATTGAATCATTATGCTGTGCACCATAAATTAATACAACATTGTAAATCAAATATACTTCAGTTTTTTTAAAAAAGTATCCATTGGATTCCACAAGCAAGAAGTTCACATTTCCGAATCAGCAAGTGCAGTTTTGGTGGGAAAGGCTTGAGGGATGAGTAGAAGTGAGGAGGAGGACAGAGACCACGGAGGGTTCTCTTTCAAGAAGCTCGGTAGCAAAGGGAAGCAGGGATATAGGGCTGGAGCTAGAAGACCAGACAGGACCAGAGGAAGGTTTTATTAGGAGCTGAGCAATGTTTATGTGGCTGAGAGCAAAAGCAGAGAGATGGACAGAGAGAATGAATCCAGCCAAGTAATACCCGTTCTACAGGGATGTTCTAGAATGTGTATGAAATAAAGTACACAGTGTTCAGAGGAGTGTCTGGGGTGGAATATGGAAGTGGTCAATGGTAACTTAAAAAAATCTGGACAGATTAGAGATATAGAGCAGGGCTCCTAAGGAGACAAATTGATGGAATCTGGGAAGCCAACAGAAAGTCAGTTGAAAGGAGGTATACTTTCTCCATTGAAATGAAAGGAGGCGAGGCAAACAGTGGGTGAATGCAGATCAGTGTCTTGGTGAGAAGAACAGGAAACTGAGGACATAGATCTGCCCTATAATCTTTAGTGTCCCCATGAAGGAGACAAGGTCATCTCCTGAGAAAGAAAGAATGGATTCAGGGCAGGACGTTGTAGAGGAGGATGAAGGCTGGGAATGGATGTTGAGTGAATGAAAAAGATACTGACTAAGGACACATTGTGTGAAAGGCCCCGCTGAGGCTAGAGATCATGACTACATGACTATATATGGGCACCAATATGCATGATTTGGTGATTATTTTCCTTAAAAATGTTTTGTTTTGGTAGCAGGACCAAAGAAGTTTTGTGAGTAGAAGTAAAAGATGTAAACAGGGCGCTCGAGAGTTGGGACTCTGTCTGAAAAACATGGCTGATATCCAGGAGAATGAGGGAGGAGTTGAGCTGAGAGTCCTGAGGTCCAAGTTGGAGGGAAGAAAGTACACAGAGAAACGGAGAGACGTATAGGAGTAACACAGCAGGGGCAGACACCTGGATGCTTTGATGAAGTGGGTGAATACACAGAGTAGAAGAAGGTGAGCAAAAAAGTAGAAAGATGTAACTCATGGTCAGAGCGGGAAACTGAAGGTTTCAGAGCGGAAGTAGTTTTGCATGATGACAAGGAGCAGAACTGGGTTCTGAGTATAGAAAACTGGTTGGAATGGGAGTAAGCCAAACCAGAGTAGAGAAGTGATGTCCAGAAACTGTGAGGCTCAAGGAGCAGAAGGTAACATATGTACACTGGGGCTGAGGGGGAGGTCTTGAGCCAGTGGCCACAGCTGAGACAGCCTTGGGGTCTTTTCCCTGGGAAGTCCATCTTTACATGATGCCTTCTGCTGTCACTGTGTATTGGCACCCCTCCTGGATGAGCTCATTAACAGCGAAATATGCTTCAAGTTTAATATCATCAAAGAGAGTTAGCTCATCAGTGTTACGGTAGTTACATAAATACGGAGACCCTCAGCTCTGCATAACCAAGCTGCTTTCACTGTCCTGACCAACAGGTCAGCCTTTTGTTGTTGTTGTTACTACTCAGATAAGTTCTTTGACAAACAGATTTATTGTTTCTTGTTTGTCTGTTTTGTTTTATGATTTTGATTTACTTGCAGAGGAGTAGCATTCAATACAAACAGGTTTCCCAAGGGCCCTACCAGCTTGGACCATACTCAGAGGTGAATATTCTCTGGAATTTAAAATGGGGTGGTGTGGTAGATCTTTCTCATCTTTCATGATCTCAAAACCATAATTTCCTGTTGCACGCCCTTGACACAAGTGTTACAGCTCATCTTGGAAATAGGAAGTTTGCTCCCGGGACCTGCTTCCCTTCTCTAAGCCCTTTGTCGCAGTGAGGTGTATTTCTTGCCCCCCTACACCTTCCACGAGGCTCCTAGACCTTCCGGAATAAGAGAGGGGATCTACAGAGGGCAATCTATGAAGGCAATATCGGGAAGGATGACCAGCATCTCCTCCAATAGTCCTTCTTAGCATCTTTAGCTATTAATTCTAGAGCAAAAACTTAATTTTGGTCCATTTACATGGTGCCAAATGTAAACCTTCTATATGTATGGAAATACATAAAAAATTACATATATGCCCATGTGCATTTGCACATCTACATATCTGTGTATGCATATATCCTTAATTTTTCATAAATTAAAACCATGCATTAGGTCACTGGACTCAAGTACAGCTCACGGTAATGACTAAATGGCCTTTTGGGTTGTGCGTGTGCCAGTACTTCCTTGTCCCCATATCTTGGGTGCTTGAATTTCATCATTCATCGGCAGTCCTTCTCTGAGCCTCAGTCATCTCAAAGCTTTGAAGTACGGGAACAGAGAAGCACTCCTCTGCCTACCTCTGGTTTTCAGCCCCTGAAATTCTGTGTCTAACACCTGTTTTCAATCTTCTGCTCCACTTCTCAAATCTTATTATATCTCTGCCTTTTCACACTTTGTAGTCTCTCTCTAATATTTGTTTGCAAAACACTAACTCATTTGTATTTCTATAATTACTGTGATTTTTTTGTTTTCTCATCTGTAGTGGTTCCTGCCTTCTGGCAGCTTCTCTGGATCTACTGTTGTTCCGCACAATAGCACAGCATGAGAGGTGGTCTCTTATTTTAGAAGTGACCAGGCAGTTTTTCTTGATAGTAGGATATAATTAGGTTTCCAGAGCCATCACATTCTCTTTCTTGTGAGATAACGCGTCTCCAGATTCTTGACTTAACGAGTTCTAACGGTTCCCATTTTCAAATGAGTATCCTTCCTTACTATTTCACAAGTCAACATCTTTGTATTTTAGGAGATGACACTGGCCTCTTGAAGGAATTTGTCTATCTCTGCGATATGCCTCTGGAGGAATAAGATAGCGTTTGTTTGGTTTTTTTTCCTCAGAGGAAAAGAGACAAAAACGTTGAGAAATGCTCAGAAAACAAGCAGGGAAAAGTGTAATCTAAAATTTCCGGTAATGTGACACTCCCTTTCAGTTGTGGATAAAGGTCTGTCACACTTAGTTTTAGCACTGTGTATGCATCTGTTACAACCTCCTCTTTTTTCATAAATGATCATACAATTGTCTTAGATAATTCCCTTAAAGAGACTTTGTTTCAAAAGTAACTTCAGATCAGAACTTTTGGACATTATACAAATTTTAAAGAGGCAAATAATGCCCCACCCTTATTATGGGGGCAGGCAAGGGTATGGTGGGTGTCGGGGAAGGGCATTAAGGGGTATAAACTATTAGGTATAAAATAAGCTACAAGGATATATTTTACAACACAAGGAATATAGTCAATATTTTATAATAACTATAAATATAGTATAACCTTTAAAAATTGTGAATCACTATACTGTACATCTGTAACGTATAATATTGTACATCAACTATACCTCAATAAAAATAAATAAAGAGGCAAGTAATGACAGTGGCACAAATACCACTCCAAGTACTTTTAGGACACGCATGGGGCAGATTTCTAGACAGAAAGCCCAGGTTGGCTCTTTTCTGGCATTCCTTTGACCTACAAACACAAGATCTAATCTTCAAGTATGATTTATTTGAAAATGTATGTTCTCAGAGGGCAAGGCTGTGTGCTTGAGTTTTTTGTTGTTGTTGTTTTTGTTTGTTTGTTTGTTTGTTTGTTTTTGGTTTAGTGGTCCACATCTTGCTGACTGTAGTAGCTAGTTAAAGATGACTCAGGCACTAGAATGCCCAGAAATGCTATGGAAACAAACTAACAAAAAAACACCTTTCAAATAATTAGCCCTTGGAGGAAGGAGCTGTCAATCCATTTGGGAATCTAGAGACTGACAAGACTAGAGAAAAAATGCCAGAGACCAGGCATTGTCTCCAGGTTGCATCTCCTGCCGTCAGAGACCCATAGAAGTCACGGCCCAGCATCCAGACACATACAGATGGTGGCTGTCAGGAGGTGACTCACACTACAGATTACAGCACTTAAGGAAGCAAAGAGGATTATAGGTGTTTAGACAATAGGCAGGAAGCCGTTCCTTAGTCAACTGACTATACATTTAAAGGAGCAGCCAGTTATTTGTAGCCATCTTGCTGAAATGGAAGGAACGCAGAGTTAATTTTCATTGGCCAGTTTCACCCACTGCTCCCGAAACTGCTTCTAAGTCAAGGTTCCCAACAGTTTCAAAGGGACTGATGCAAAGGGACCATACCTGACCTTTTAAAAGTGATTTAACTACCTCAGCATAGGGCCTTCATTTTCAAACCAGCTGATTTTACTGTCAGAATGTTTTACCTGTACAAAGATTCTTTTGGTTTCCCTATTTTAACCACAAATAGTCATTGATTTTATTTGCTAGAAAAAAGGAGAAACAGAGAGAATGAGATCTGAAAAATGGACCCACGAAGAGGGGCATTTTAGAATGGAGAGCTGGGTATGAATCCAGAATACAGTTATTTCATAAAATGCTGAAGTGGCCATTTATTCAAACAGGCACATCCTATTTATTAGAAGCTATCTTGAATGCAGTATTGCCAGGCATGGCCATAAATATCACAGGCTAGAAATGTGTGTGCAGGGAATAAGGGTCACGTTCCGACTAGGATGCGGTAATATCTTTATCATCACCACGCAACACGGATTAAGGGTCTCCCAGGACACGTGCCACAGTGGAAGATGGTATCTTTCCAACACAGCAGGTTTATGAGTAAAAAGTTTAAAGCATCCTGAGAACTGTAAATGTGAGACCAACGCCACATCATGAGTGAACGTGTTTTCACAGGGTGCGTCTTCTGGTGGACGAGGGCTATGAAGACCGAATTCTGATGGCGCACGACATACACACGAAACATCGGCTGACGAAATACGGAGGTCACGGCTATTCTCACATATTCACCAACATCGTTCCTAAAATGTTGCTCAGAGGTATAACTGAGGACGCACTTGGTAAGATACTGATCGAGAACCCTAAGCGATGGCTCACTTTCAAGTAGGACGAGTGTTACACATTCAAACCTGGACTGTTAAGCTTGCAAGGAACGTAGGATGAGTTCAAACCCGCCCTGAGCTATTCATCGGAGCGACACACGACTAACCACAGAGCATTTCCTTTTTATGAGAATGAGAAGGGTTCTGCCTTCTCAGAAACTGGCTGTTAAGGCTGCACCTTTAGGGAGTTACTAAGCCTAATTAAGCCCTATTGTTTCTCCTTACCAAAATAAATACAAAGGTCCCGATTTCCAAACAATGATTTATAGTCTATACCCACTTAGTGGAGCTTTGCTTCCTTTTGTTTGGCTTTCTTAATCTATCAGCCACACTCTACTTGAGAAAATTTAAAGTGTTTCTCGTCAAATTACCCCCGTCTGGAGCAATCTAATGTTCCCGGTAATATTGATGATTCTACTAATTACCCTGCTGTTCTTTAATTAATGCTTAATGAATAATATGGCACTTTAAAATAGCTTCTGCAGCAAGGAAAGTTAAATTTTGAGGCTTTTTTTTTTTCCAAAGGATATTCTACTACAATTACCAATTCAAAATGGTAAAAATATTGTGGGAGGTTGATTATATGCTGTGCACCTATCTATACATACTTATAATAAATCTCTCTTGTTGCCTATGGCTTTCTGGTATCCATTTTCCTATAAAGTTTGTTGTGTTTCCTAAAATTTGTGTAAGGGGGACATAAACACATAACATAGTACTCAACTATAAAAATCCAACCATAAAATTCAAAATATATTACATAATATAGTTTAATGAATCATTACATTTATAATAACAAAGGCCACAATTTAATTAATTAATAATATATAATGCAAAAAAAGAGAGAGAGAAATCTTTGCCTTATATATATATTCCCTTTATGTCCTTTACCTTTTATTTGTTTTTCCTTGGGCCTAAACAGAGAAAATAATGCTTATTTATCTGAAGAAAAGGTCAGATCTATTAGAAATGACAGTCTGATTCCAGAGCCGACTCTTTAAAAGGTATCCAGCCCTGATGTTTTCTGTAAATAAAGCCTTTTGTGAAACTCTTAGTTAAAACTCTCAGTTGATGTGCACTGCTGTTTGTAAACTAATCTTTTGGTTGAATCTTTCACTATGCTATTTATCACCTAAAAAAAAAAAACCCCAAAACCTCAAACCCTTGTTGCTAATTCCTCTTCAACAAATATATATTGTTAAATGGAAGTAAAATCCATTGCAACTCCTTTATGTTATCTTACGTAGTAGAAAGGCCAAACAGAAATAGTCATTATTCTTGATGAACAGGCTAAGTGTTTTTAATCATTATCAATCATGACAGTTACGCCGACCAAGGTGTTTAAACCGAGCAAACAGCACCTTCAGATGGGAACACCAGGCATAACTCTTTCAGAAAGTTGAGGTTTGCTAAATAAAAGATGGTTCTGTGGATCAAACATGATCAAGCTTTCTGTGTATTAGAACAGAAAGTACCCAAGAGGAATGAGCCAGGAGAACAAACTAATTCCTTTAAATGAAAAAATGCAATTGTCCTTCGTCAGTAAAACAGGCAGATTTTGAAATCTCTTGTTTTTGAAATCTACTTGTCAAAGAGTCTTCAAAGGCAACTGAGAATGGAACAGATTTTTCATTGACATAAGGGAAGTTGTCTGGTAATTAGGATATCTCAACAAGAATCTTAAATCTTTTTCTTAAAGAGATGGATTTCGGCAGTGTCCTTTAACCAGAGAGGAAGGATTTTCACTACTCTCAAAATCTACTTTACGGTCAGCTTAAGATCACCCGAGAAAAAAGAAAAAAACTGTTAATTCCACTGCAGGTAATTCACAAACATTGTGAAGGACAGCTATTCTTTGTCTCTGCATTGCGAACAGTAACAGTCGGCCACAAGATGCAGCAGAAATATTGATTGGCATCCCGTGATAAAGAAGCCATAGGCTTAATTTACAGACATGTGACTTATGGGGCATTTTAACCTAATAAGATTTAATTTTCTGGATAACTCTTAAAAGAGAAGCCATTTAAATTATTTTGCTACTCTCTATATTTTTCATCTTCCAAAATATATTTCAATCCAAAATAAGTCAAATGATTTGTGCATTTTTGTGTGTGAGCATACACATACATTTTTAAAAATTAAATGTTTGGGGATCTACAGCCACTGTGTCAATGGTCTGAAGCCATATATATATTATTTTTCATCTAACACATATATACATACATATATATGTAGCAGGTATTTGTATAAAATATATACACTTTGTTGTCATATTGGTTATATGTGAAATTGTTCATTTTGAAATAACTTCAGGCCATGACTTGTAGTAACTATTTGAAGGCCTTACTTAGTGTCCCCTTGGTGACGCATGCAAATTAAACCTAGGTGCATTGGGTTATGAATAATCTTGTGTTCCAAAGAAGGCGAAAGCCTCAGTCTGATTTAACACCAAAGAATAAACTTCTCTGACTTTCCAAGTAAATCTAAACGCATTCTATTGACAAACCAGACACGGGGGATTTTCTAAATACCATACATAATTACACATTTTCACACTTAGAGGGTCATCCTATGATACAATTTCAGTTTCTATTTTTTTTTTTTTAAAGACTATCACCAGAAAAGAGAGGAAAGAAAATTCATAGGAAAAAGAAAATGTGAAAAAATGATCATAGGCTTGGGAATTCCCTCAGATCCAGAAAATTCCAGGTTAAGGCTTGAAGTTGAATCACTCCCAGGTCTAGCTCTAAAGTTAACAAGAGGACAAGGCAAACAATTTCTTTGGGGACAAGCAGCATTATTTCAATTAGACTGTCTCCTGCAGGGTAAAAAATCATTCTTCCCACAATATGAATGGACTCCGAGTATCATAATAAGCAAGTAAACTCACAAGAACCAAAGCTGACACATGGATAAAAGCGGCAAGATCACAGTACACCAAAGTATCATAGATATTGAAGAAATAGTTCCGTGTCTTAGATTTTTCTATAAAAATTTGTGATCTATATAGGACTTCATTCACATGGACACTAACGATAAGGAGTATTTTGCTTTGGCGGTAGTGGATCACACATCTGCTTATCTTGCTTTTAATATTTTTTTTTTACATGTTTCTGAGTATACAGATGTGAATCAGGTAGCATTTGAATTCCCCACATATACACAACTGAGGTGCCCTGCATCTGGCATCCCCTGGGATCCTCGATTCACTGACGTTAGCCATACGAATCCAGTGTCCAAACTCAGAATCATCAGCTTAGTTTTTGCGTGATCAGTCAGCATAGATAATAAATCCAGAAAATGTGCTGTATTTGTTGTTGTTGCCTCCGTGGGCTTTCCCGCCATCTAATTTGATGTAGACTTCATCTCCTGGCTCCAAATGGAGAACCACGCTGTTACTCGCATAGTCGTAATTCTGATCAGCGTCTTGTGCAATTGCACTGGCACGCACCTATGTGAAGCAGACAAGAATTAGAATTTGTAAGAGAATTCTCAGGGCTCCCCCCTCACCCGTTCACACAGCATCATAAGCAGAGTGGCTGTCAAAGCACAGAATTTAGCACAGGAAAGTACACCTTGGCCTTGAGGCTTTATGAGGATATCTTTGTAAGAGTTTCACCTATGTTATTGGAAAGGAGAAAAGAGTGCTTTGTGAGGGTCATTCTAGCAGTCTTTTATTTTTTCTTTTACTATATGTTGTAAACAATGCATACCAATCTGTTCTCTTCCTAAATCACTACTTTTTTTGAATTCCTTGTATCTCTGTGCCCAATCACTTCTCGAAATGGAAATAATAGTAATTTTTGCATTTTAATCTAAGCCAAGCAGCTATATTCTAACCAGCTGTTTATGAGGACGGAAGTTCAATCCAGACTGCAGTTGGTCCTCATGACTATTAGAAAATTGATATCCACAGTACGTAAAGACTTGGAGAAATACCACTACTCTACCATACAGGAAGAAAAAAAAGAAGAAATCCTTTTGATTTGGGGCTTCCTAAATCTAAATTCAAGGAAAACCCCCTGTACCCGAAGCTTAACTCATTTAGACATCTTTGGTTCTATCACTCAAGTTTCCAGAGTTCATTTTCATATTTGTATCTTTTTATCACTTCATTGTAATGTGCACACTTAAATTATCTAATGTCAACATATCTAAAAGTTATACAAGGATCTAAATTTCCATGATTTGAAGTCTCTAAAATTTCTAGAATTTTTGAATGATCTCATGGAATACCCTCTTACATTTAGGTGATTCTAAGTGTTTGCTTTGCTTTGAGGATAGATGCTTATAATCCACCCAAGTTGAGCCCATGATCTCATTAGGGAGCTGACAGACATTTGCAAACAGTCAAATTGCCTATCATATCAAGTAATACGAACATTGTCATATCCTCAACTCAAACTAGGCTTCATATCCATTTAGCTATATTTTAATTCTGCCATGGAAAAAAATTTCTCAATAGGCAGACTTGTACTTGATTTATTGCAGTAAAACATCTACTTTGTGGCTTGTTTCTATTCAACTGTAATGCTATTTCCCTGAATAACATAGCAAGTGATTTAGTGGTTTTGTAAACCTGCTCTATGTAATAATGCATGACTTGGGGTACAATATGCTGGATTCTATCACTTGGCAAAATGAGGGAAATGAGATCTAAGCCAAGAATTTCTCTGCCTTTCTTTCAAAATTTAAATGATAGGTTTGCAAATTAAATTTTCATGTGGTTATGTTCTCACATTAATGCTGAAACATTAAAAAAGGAGAAGGCTTTTTGACACTGCTGAACTTGTAAAGTAATTTGAGTAGTATTTTAAAAATTTCTCTCTGGATATCATATAGCAAAAGGAGAAAAGAAAGGCCTCAAAAGATATAGAATTACTTAACACTGTGCTGACTGGCCACTAATAAACAAAGCAATATACCATGTAATTATACTCAAAAGCAGGCTTAAATGTATACATCAATTTAGTGAGGTGATCTGTTTTGACTATTAAATAATAATACAATTTAATGTCATAATATTTCCTAAGAATTAATCACGAGCTTGGAGAAGCTGGATGCTCTGATTCATTAATGTCACCTAGTCATTAATTCCCAGGGGGAAAAAAATTGACAAGAAGAGTAGTACTATTTTCGACCTGACTTTTTTTTAATGTGTAATTTCTAATGGGTGAGAAAAATTAAAATACAAAAGAAAAATTAGCTATATTAGTAATATATTAATTATCAATCCAGAATATGCTTCTCACCTATTATTAATAACCAGGCACATTTTTATTTTGTGCTTTAGGTTTTTAGTATTAAGTTCCATGGGTATTGTGGTTTAATACTGTTTGCTAAGTGAGGACATTTGGGAACTGGGATTTATTAAAATCATTTGATTTAGAGACAACAATCTTAAAATATATATATATATACACACACACACATATATATATATGAAATGCAGTTTTTATTCTATAGGGTATAACCACAAGCCCCTGGAAATGTGACCATTTTTATTCAGTAGGTGTTACCACGAAAACCTGCAAATGTACGGGTGTGATCCCACAGACTGGAAGGTTATCCTTAACGGTTTTCACGTCCTTTGTTGGATAAAGCCAGTGTGACTGCTTTTTAATGGGAGTGATTCTCTGGGATTTTAACCTATACTGTACCATAAGACTCTCCCAATTAAATACCTGCCGCACTCCAGCGTACTCTGCACGATTTTAGTACACCTGCTCACCTGATCGTGCTCTAGAGGTATAATGGGACTTGAAATTTCAAGCTCTGGTATTCAGCCCAGTACCTGCCAACAATTCTCCCTTTGAGCCATCGAACTATTGAGGAAGGTAATGTATCCACCCTGGAGGCTATTTTCGGGTTCCTAAATGTACACTGATTTCAGCATTTTCTCTAAGAATAGGATGGATGCATGCACGCTTTCCTTAGCCTGACATACCCATTTCTACCTAGATGTACTCTAGTATCTTTTCATCTTATAAGTTAACTATTTAGATTCTGCTGATCTTTAGTGCACATTTCACAGGCCCTAAAAAGAGAACTGATTTGACATTTCACTAATCTTGCTAAAAATGAGTATCAGCCCACAAACTGTCTGTTGTTTCCAGTATCTCTCACGTTCACTGGTGCCACAACTAATAAATTCTCAGTGTAAAAATTGGTCTTTAATTATTTTATAGTTCTAGTCTTGAGCCAGTTTTAGTTTTTATTAGTGGCTTATTAGAGTGGTATTATAGTGGTTGGATTCAAATAGCAGTGTTTTTTATTCAGGTTTCCTGCTAAAAGTATACAAACACTTAAATATTTCCCGCCTCCATGTAAAGCTATTTGAGTCCAACTTATACCTTTAATATGCACTGTCATGGGCTCTTAACACATGGTAAGATTAAATTTCGGTTGATGGTTTCACGGGGGATATGAGAACTGTGGTCCTTTTAGTGCTGTGTTTGTGAGGATGTAATAGGTCATGATGCCTTCCCATTATCTGATTAGTGAGGGTTTATCATTAGAGACAATATTTATGGCAACATTTGCTAATTTAATTAATTGCGACTGATGTTCTCATAATTTCATTTTCATTGTACTTCTGTGGAATCATAAACAAAAGGTTAAGTGGTGCATCAGGTTAATTTACTGGCCTTTGATGTTTCCATCTGTGATCCTGCATTCAACACAAAGCATAAATAAAATGGTTCTCATATGGTTACGGACCAGGGCATTCCTCTATCCTAGAGTGAACTGCAATTTTAGTTTAATTTTTTGTGTGTTTCTCAAATCCACTTAATCCATAGAACATCACACTGACATGGATCTCTGAGCTTCTGTTTTATGAAAACAAATTAGGTCAGCTCAGAGGGGGGAAACTGCCATCTAAGAAGTGATCAGACAAGAGCATAACTGAAAATCAAGGATAAACTCTTTACTTAAGATTAATTAAAAAAAGATTTGATAGGATTTCTCACTTGCAACTGCCTGTAGACCAGACTTTACGAAATAGGTCTATTCTAGAGATAAAATTCCTTAACAATAATATTGCGATAGCCCTTTTGCAAAATAGTCCATGCTGAACTAGAAAATCTACTGTATTTGCTTTTCTGAATTACTTGTTGCTCACCTTTTGTAGAAGCAGCAGCTTAATAATGCCAATGGGAAGCATTAAAGATTAAAAGGTCAGCTCTTTTGCCTTTTTTTCCCCCTGAACCTCACAGAATGTACATGCCAGGACAATACAAAGAACTCTACACTCCAAACAAGGAAATAATTTTAAAAACAAAATGCACCTACAACACATACATGGATGGTTTTTTTTGGAATCTACATCTGGATTCAGGATCAACATTTAATCTAATTAAACGTACCATTCCCTGGCTTTTCATGCAACAGCAATTTCCAGATGCTTAAAGATGTGTGCTTTTATCTCTTGGCTGGTAAAACTGGAATCTTAATTCCATTTGAATGAATACCTCTAAAAACAGTCTCTTCAGCCTGATAGGATTTGCCAGACCTAACCTTTGAGTCAGAAGACAGCCAATTTGTAAATAAATGGGTGCCTCCTTGCTGCCTGCTGAGGGGCTGTTCATAAAACCATTTTGTTAGTGTGACAGAATAGCTCTATTTTGGTACAGTGAGTCATGCCCTCTTCAGCCACTTACCTATAACTATCCCCCTGCTCTTTAATAATTTTTATGTATCTTAATATTATTTTCAAGCGTAATAACTGTAATAAACAACCCTGTCAGTGCCTCCTGGTGGCCATTTTCCCCTCTTTTGTTCTACCCGACCTTAGGGTCCCTTAAGATACTTACTTCTGAATTCCTCTAGAAGTGAGAAGTGGTAGGAAGGGGGAGGGACAGGATATTTTGTCCTTTCTCTTATACATTTAGGGTATTCGCCTTTCACCTTGGAAGAATTCTGACACTGAATTGGGTCTTTGGAATAAATTCTGCTTTAATGCTGCTTAACAGAAACCTGGGTTATGGCCAGAAAGACCTGCGTTCAAGGGGCAAGTGACCTGAAGCGGGAGAGCCCTTGTGAAATCAAAACCGGCCCCGGCAGGGTCGCGGGTCACTCCCGGCACCACCCAGTAAGCAAAGGTAAAGCCCAAGGACTCAACCCAGACTCCGGGCTGCAGGGCCTCCACCAGCCGCCGCTGGTTCAGCGCGTGCAGAGGGTCTGATGGCACTTTCGGGTGGTTACAAAAATTATTTTCCTCCTCTGACTAAGAAACCAAACACACCTTGGTTTCACGATGACAGCGAATTTCTCAAGCAAACGGGAAAGTGGCTCTGACCTAACACTGCAGACCCGTGGCCCCTGTGGCAGGGCCGACCCACTCGGGGGAGCAAGTCCTCCGGCCGGCCGGCTGAGGGCTAATCGGAGGCTTTTTCACAGTCAAAGCCAAGGCCTTTGCTGAGAGCAAAAGGCTGGGTTGAAAAGACCCTCAAGCAGGCGCCCGGGGGCTCCCTGGCGGTGAAGCCCATGGCCCCGGGGCTGGGCTCGGCCCCCCGGCCTCCTGGCCACCTGCCTACCTGCCTGTGCGTCCTGCTGCTCCAGCCAGTGGAGTTTGGGTTCTGCGTTTGGGCGCGTGTTTTACGGCACAAACCCACAAGTCTCAACTTTTCCCTTTGTTGTCAGTACTCATTATCTCTCCCACTTCTTCGGCTTAAATCTAAACCGGAGTCTGCATCTCGAGTTTGACTGTTCGTTTCCCCGACCTGGGACGCCGCAGGGGCCTTGCGACCGCCGGACCCGTGGTCCTGCCTTGGCGGCCCTGGACGCGCCCCGCCTGGACTCACTGCTTCGCGCCTCTTCTTCTTCCCTTGGGCCTCTGTCTTCCTCCCCCGGGTCCCGGTCTTTCTTCCCCGGATTTGTCACTCTGGCACGCCCATTCCTGGCTCCCCCAGCCCTCCCATTCCCCGCAAAGCCTGACAGAGACCCCACACCACTGAGGATCCCGCAGCCCGGGGTCGCCTTCTGCTCGGGACACCCCGCGGTGCACAAGCTGTCCAGGGGACCGAACTCCCGGCTTCCCGCCCCTCCGGGGTCGCGCGCACCTAGTGCAGGTTCCTGGGATCAGGAACCACTCTCTCCAGGCCTCCCGGCGCCGTTTGGCGTTGGACCCCCGCCTCTCCTGGGTGGAACGGCGTCCCCCCCTCGCTTGTGGCTCCCGAGAGCCAAGCTGCCGCGCCCTTCCTCCTCGGGCTCCCACCCTCATTTCCGGGGTCTCCTCCCTCTCGCCTGCACCTTCCCGCGCTCTCTCCCCGCCCTCCCCGCTGCCTGCCCGCACTCACCTGGTTGTTTTTGCAGAGATCAGCCCACATGCTGGTGCCATCACCTCCGCGCATCAGGACGTGGTAGGTGAAGAAGTAGATGCCTGGGATGGAGCAGGTGAACTTGCCCGTGGTGGGATCGTAGTGGTTACCAAGGTTGGTGACCACGTCGTCGAACTTGAGCACCTCGTAGCCTTCGTGCTGCCGCTTGAGGCCGGCGTAGAAGGCGATCTTGGGCACCGTGCTGTAGGTGGCGGCGCTGATGGCCCCGGCTGCGTTCAGGCCGGGCGCCCCGGGCGGGCCCGGCAGGCCTTGGCGGCCGGGGTCGCCCTTTTCGCCCGGGGGGCCCACGGGGCCCGGCGGCCCGGGCTCACCCGGGGGCCCCCGCGGGCCCGCCTTCCCCGGCCTGCCGGCCTCGCCTTTGGGGCCCTGGATGAAGGTGGGCAGGGACTGCATTAGGCCGCGGTCGGGCGTGGCGGCCGTGCTGGGCGCCTTGGTGCCCCCGTAGGGGTCGCAGACCATGCGGCAGGTGCCCAGCATCTCGTAGTGCGCCGACGTGCCGGCCGAGCTCACCAGCACCGGGATGAGGATGACCAGCAGCAGCACCATCACCACCCCCAGCGCCCCGGCGGCGATCAGGCGCCTCCTGCTGCCCACCAGCCGGCTCAGCGCGGGGCGATCCTCTTGTCTGCTTTTGGACAAAATTTTGAAGGTTGGGCGTGGACCTCCTCAGAGCCGAAAACAACCCCCTGCGAACCCCAAGTCCCCTGGGCGGGCGCGCGCCGGCCGCTCCTCGCCTGCTCTCGCTCCCCCCGCTGAGGCTGCGGCTGGGGAGGGAGCTCGGACGCCGAGTGACTTGAGCTGAAGTCCCGAGCTGGGGGTGGGGGCGGGGGGAGGGGAGCGCAGGGCGCCCTCTCGCCTCCCGCGAGCCCCTTCGCACCTGTGGCTGCCGCGGGCGCCGGCGCGGCCACCCGGAGGGCAGAGCAGCCGCCGCCTCTCGCGCTCGCCCAGGGCCGCTCACACTTTTATGCCGCCGCCGCCGCCGCTTGCGATCGACTTTTCCGTTTTTGCCGACTGCGCCAGTTCGCACCAACTTTCCGTCTGAAGTTGCCTTTTTCTGCCTCCTCTTCTTTCGCTCGCTGGGATCGCCCTTGTGCCTTTTTCCCCCCTCTTTCCCTCCTTAGCAACCACCAGGACTCTAATAGATGCGCACCCCCAAAACCTCGCGCCGGCCGCGCGAGCTCGGGCCAGGCGCCCCCCGGGTGCGCGGAGCGGCGGCACTGGGCACGGGCAGCTCGGCGAGGCTCCGGGCTGGAGCGGAGGAGCTGGCGAGCAGCGGCGAGCGCCTCACGGCCGGGAGCGGAGCGAGAGAGAGACTGAACGCAGAATTCTGCTTGGGTACCACCTGCCAGGAGAAGAGGAGGCTGACAAACGCGCGCCGGAGCAATTTATAGGCACCCAAGGCGCAGAGGAAGGGGAGCCGCTTTGGCATCTCATTGCGGCATCTGCTCTGCTCATCCCACTCAAAGAGAGTTTGGCATTACTCTGACAATGTGGGATTTTTTTTTTCTCGGCCTCTCTTTTTTCCCCCTCTCTGCACATGGATGAACAGTGAGATCCCGAACACTCCCTTGCTGAACCCAGGCGATGGCAGCGCTCTCGCTGGACATATGGGGAGGGGAGGTGGGGAGACAGATGTGCGGTGGCCTTCAGAACTCAAGAGTCACACCTAAGTCCCCCACTTCCCTACTGCCTGCTGCCCCAGTTGGAGGGTGGAGTTGAAGGTTGAAAGGAGGGTGGTTGGACTGACAGTATTTCTCTAATGGCTCACCAACAATCAGCGTTTCAGGTGTGGTGTTTTGTTTTATTTTTTCAAAACGCCACTTTTAACATAAGGAGGGCCCTTTAGAATTTTCCAGATGGTAGATGTGATTTTTTTAACCTTATGGTTTTCCTCTCCAGCCTTCCAAAATGAAATAAGATGTTACCCAGAGAACAGTAAGGTGTGTTGAAAAGGCAAAGGATGGTTCTCAAAGATTTTAAATGAACCTGCCCACCGCACAAAGGCGGGGTAGGGGTGGTTCTTTCTACAAACGCTGCAAATGGTGAGTTTATACCTACCTACTCTATTTACAGGCCTACAATTCTAGTAACCTTTTAGGAGATTCAGCCATTGGACCTAAGTTGCATTTACTTAAAGGTATTTCTCACACATGAAAAATAATCCCATGTCAAGATGCCTTCAAAAGTCTTCAAATAAAGCAAGCAGCGTTCACAAAAGTACTGGGCAAGGTCTTTTTCCTAAGATACGGGAAGAGTTCTGTAAGCTCCAAAGCACATTTCCTGCGTGTACGTTGTGGGGGGAGGGGGAAATTGGCAAACTGTGAAAAAGAAGAGGCCCCATTCGCAGTGACAGAGCAGGAGAAGCAACAGCCTGGATTTATAATGTTAACGGAAGGCTCCCAGAGTTGTATTAGGCAAGTGATCCCACCAACAAATACATAAGACACACAAGAACGGCTTTAAATAAACAAGGAGAATTGATTCGTAAATCATACTTTTGCATTCAGGAGCAATGGATGTCAATCAAACGTGGGTGACATTTGCTTGTCAATACGGGGATGATGGCTGGGAAGACGGTGACTTATTACATCAGGGCGAGAATGGAAATGAGAAGCAGGAGCAAATACATAGCAAGCAAACAATACCATCCCAGGTGCCGACTGGGGGCCTTTGATCTTGTCTGTGGGCTCCATGGCTGGACTGGCACCTCCTCTGTGCCTTCTGCCTACCCCCTTTCCCACCCTACCAGTTCAGTTCTGTCTTTCCTCCTTCTCCGTCTCAGAACGAAATAAGGTCAAAAGAGAAGGCAGAAAGAAACAAAGATGCATTGATTCTTTTAAGAGAAATGTCAGCAGCTCATCAGATCTTTCCTGGGAGAGTGGACACTGAGGCGCTGGGTTGTGGGGCTCAGCCAGGCCCAGGTCTCCCCACTCTGCATTCTCCCTCCCCCGCTGCTGACACAGCTGCTGCTCCTGCTACTGGGAAGCCATCCTTCTCACTTCTCAAACCTTTAACTTCTATTTGAGGGGAGTAGTCTTATATACATGTGTCTTTATCTTGGACATAATTACATGTATATTTCACTCTACTTTTGTTCACAATGTGCTGCCTTATTTTCATATGTTTAAGCCACAAACACATAGTAAGTTCTCTCCTGGCTCCAAGACCTAACACATCTTCCGGGTGGCTTCTCAAAGTCACCTTTCTTTGCAGGAACAAAATGGTAATGTGTGGGGGCAGCAATGGAAGGTCATGTATTAATGAAATAAAATTGTCCTGGATACACCAAATGATCCAAGAGTCATAAGACTACTTTATTGCTAAGGAGAGTTTAGTGGGTGATAAAAGGAAAGTTTTTTTTTTAAGGTAGAATTGTATAAATAAATCCTCACTCCAAACCTCATGATACATGGAGTTTTCCCACTGAAGAATGCTCATCTCATAGAAGAACACATCAAGGATGAAACAGGACAGTTGGAATGGGCCCTAGAAAGCTAGTCTCTCCTCGCTCACTTGGCAGATGGTGAGACTGAGACCCAGAGCCTGGAGTGGAATAGGGGCCATTCAGGGCATTTGCTGTACACCTTCCTCTACACCTCAGTATCAGTGTATCGCATCCCATCCTAAGCCTGTGGTACTGTTCCCAGTCATCCAAGCTTTCCTCCTCCTCCCTTCTCTAATGCCAATGCACAGCTTGATTTCAGAAGTGAGAGCTCTAACATCTCAAAGTTCTGCTGAGATCTGGACTTGTGTTCAACAGTTATCATTCATTGTGAGAACATTACCTCCCAGATCACACAGCTGACCCCAGTCTGTCCACTGAGTGCACAAACCTGGGCAGGGCACAGACATTTGGCTTTTTAGTGAAGTGAGTTTAAATGTTACAGCACTTTCCTTTTTTTCTATAACTGTCCCACCATGTACTTTTGGGAGAAACATTTTTTTTTTTGGTTCCTCCAAGATTTTCAGGGACGACTGGGTTGTAGATGAACTCTTGGCTGGTGGCTGCCACTTTCCACTGCTTGAATTTCTCAGAAGGATCTCTGGAAAGTTACTCACGCTTCAGCCCTTGTTCTGACAGTCTGAATAAACCATCTGATATGGCATATTACTCATCGTCTTTCTATGTATATAATAATAGAAAAATGTGTCAATTAAAAAATTACTTGATTCTTTTCAGTCCTCATCAGGGGACCAACATTCCTCTCATATTTGATATTAATTGTGGAAGCAAGCCCTGGAATCTAATTTTCACAGCATTTCCCATCATTTCTCAAAAAAGCACTAGGCTCCATAGTCCCCTGTTCCTTTTGCACCTGAACCTTTGGGACTGCTAACTGATAAAGTCAAATACAGAAACCCATGGGCTGGGTGGGGTGACAATCCTGTGATTTTTCACCTTCCCCACATCACTTCTGTCTCTTTCGCAGAATCGAGCAGATCTGAAGCACATGACTCCCACACAGACGTGCACGGCCATCCATTAATCTTTATTGAGCACCCACTGGCAGCATAGCCCTACGCTGGGCTCTTATGAGGCAAACAAATATTTAGTCATGAGAATGATTTCCAAATCCAGCAGCACTTAAACAGAAATAGCTGTTCTTATCACAGGAAAAAAAAAAATGAATTCACTACCCCAAGGGCTATCTAAAGAAAAGACATAAAAATGTAGAGAAATTAGGACTAGATCAGCCATTTATGTTAATTTCTGGGTCTCCAAATTGTACTTCAGAACACACACTCCTGTGACCAAAGAATTGCAGGTTTCTAGCCAGACAGGGTCTGCTTGAAGCCACGTAAGGAAGCTATGGAATCAGAGGGGACTTAACTTCAATCTTTGCTTCCTCATTTAGTAACTAGGAAAGTCACTTGTAATCTTCCTGGGGCTTAATTTCCTTTTCTAGGAAATAGCTGAATCACAGGATTGTTGTGAAGATTGAGTTGACGCATACAACTACAATGATACTACTCAATGCATAACCAGAATCCAGTAAATGTTACCTTTCATCTCAGGATATTGTAGGTCTACTGAGTAGTGTGTATCTGTCTATGCATTGGATGGTAGAACTCAGTAAAAATTCAGTAAAGGAAGTTAAAACTAGAGTCAGACTTTAGACAAATGGCATCAGATGGACAGTAAATATTACAGACTTAGATGAAACTAGAGAGAACACAGAAGGGGAGTAGCCTTCTATCATTCAAAACAAAGCAAGACAACGCTGACAACAAGGATCAATTTACCTTTCTTCAAAGTAAGAAAACAGAGCTCATAGCCAGGTCATTTGAATTCAGTGCAGTTTGCTAGACCCCATATTTAGATTTAAGACCTAGTAGGAAGCATTCGGACACGCTTTTTGTCCTCTGGAAAGTTCTCTAAATCCCAAGTGGCAAGTGTATGTAAAAGTCACTCAGGTACTTATTCAGGACCTGATCCTTTGGATGGTGACTCAACAAAGCCAACCTACCAGGGGAAGGCAGCTTTGTATATGCAGCCAGAAGAGCAGTCACTCTGCTGGAGGAGACCTAAGTCATCACCACGTTCAGCAGAGAATTCTCAACACAAAGCTCTCCACGGAAGATAGTGAGTTGAACAGCTAGCTTGCCAGATCTACTGTTAGAAAATTAGCGAATAGCCAGATGGAGCTGGTAACTAGCACATTACGTAAGACTCCCTTACAATACATGGCTTCCAGTTGGTCTCAAACTCTTGCTATATCGTTCAAGAGAAGGCTCAAATCTCTAGTATGGATATAATACTTTTTACTTGCTTGCCATGGGCCAAATTTTTGGTCCCTATGACTCTACTTAATGTAGAATTGAAGGGAAAAGTTACAAAGAATGAGCTCTAAGAGGTTGGCAAGTCCTCCCAAGCTATGCTTGTGATAACTCAGTCATACAAGGTAGATGGATGAATTCAAGAAACTGAAAGCAGCCGTCATTAGACTAAAGGGAATTTTCCAGCAGAAAATGTATCACAGGGACACAGCTGAGAAGCTGTGCAGCAGTGACTTGGCACAGGTAGTTGCAAGAATTGGAGTAGTCTTACTATTTTGATTTGTTTAAAAAAATTGAATGCATCATGCATTCAGGGAGGAGAGGTTACAGAGAGCCCCCAGTGGAACCAGACATATTCAGAGCAGCCCATGTTCTAAAAACTAGCTCTAAGAGTCATTAGGGTGGAAGACATATGACTATCAAGTGAGGGTTCCCTCAGCCCCACTCCCCACTCCTCCTAGAGCAACTGACATTCAAGTATGAACAGTATGTCCTATGAGTAAACACTGTGTCCCTTGGGTGTCTGCATGTGAATAGACATATCAGCTTTACCCTAATGACAGCAATCTCTTGGGGATACTCTTAAACTGTATAAAAATAGATATAATTTGAAACATAAGCCTAAAAATGAACTGTGAAGGTAGTTTAGATTTGTAATAAGATGGAAGGAAAAAAAATTAACCTATTGTAGGTAGTTGTATGTTCAATATAAATAGATTGTATATGTCAGTGTTTCCCATTGAAAGTACTTGTAATGATTCATAATTCAATTAATGACTTTATCTTTGACTCCAGGGTGTGGAAACATTCAGTAAAAGTTGATCCCAGGGTTTTGTGATTTTCACTTTCCTCTATAGCTCAAGACACAAGTGCCTCCACTTGTCAGTATCCACAAAGGGTCCAGGTTTCACTCAGGCCTTTCTCACGTGCATCCCCAGGCAGGAAGGTTCTGAGGGGGAAGTCGTCCATCATTCTGGGTGTTTTAGCCTCTTACTGCCTGCTGCTGCTTTGTAGGGACCATTCCAGCAAGCCAGCAACTTCACAGAGGCAGAAACAGAGAGAAAGTTGTTCATGTTATTATCATTGGCTGCTTTTGTGAATTTTTGGTAAAGTTTCATGAGAGAAGGTTTAAAAGTATGGGCTAAATTGGAGGGATGAACCGAACATGTCTATTATCCAATAGCTACCAGCATGTATTTATATGTGTGTGTATATAATCCCAATTATGTATATTAAATACGGCATATGTATTATAGCATTGTAATACATATACATATATTATTTATGATCATACATATGTATATATATGTATATGATTTCTTTTACATTTACTCTTAAGGATCTGTTTCTGTGGGTGGGCAGAAGGTCTTAATGATCAGCTAATGAGAGCCAGATATGGACTAGCCATGGTGGTGTCTCTTTGTCAAAAGCCCCAGAACGTCCCTGGTACACAGGAACATTTGCTCTAGCATTACACAGACCACTGACTGGCCCTCTTTGCCCATTTCCCTCAGGGTTGAGGGTGGCACCCACATGGTCCTTTTTTACAAAAGCCTTGGACAGTAGAGAGAAAAAAAAATTAGGAGCTCATTAAAAGGAATTTTAGGAGAAGTGTGGTTTTCAGAGAAAAATCATGCATTAGGTCTAAACTACATAATTAACTTTTCCTCAGAAATTCAGAACGAGCTCAGAAGGCCCTAATCTAATGTTTTATCTGGTGTTTGACGGCACTAGTTAGAATGAATTCTCTGGATAAGTCACTTCTATTATCTTCTCATTAATATGTTCAATTCAATTCAATTTAATTTAATTAAAAACACACAAGAAGAGAACGGGACGGGGCTGTCTCTTTCCTCTCCCTCCAGTCTCTCGCTTTTCCAAACCATCTCACACACAGCATTTGCCATGACCCTCCCTCAGCACCTGCTGAAGCCACCTCCTTCCTGCCTCCCCTCAAAAGCTCCCGCTGCCCCCTCCCTCCCCTTCCCTCTTTGTCTTTCTTCTCTGTGCCTCCCAAGCACCGTGAGTTTCCTTCTTACAGCACTAACCTCCTTCTGCTCTGCTCCAGGCCCTTGTCCATTCTCCTGTTACTGAGAGAAATACCAGGTCTTCCATCTTTGGCCTCCCACCCCACCCCAACTCCCACCCACATGCACTAAAGACATGTTTACTAGGGGCTAAATGCACATTTGTGACTTGAATTGCTGAATGGAGGACAAGCAGCATGGTTTTCCAAAGAACCTCCGAAGACCTGAGAAATCTGGATGCACTGACTGAGCCTGGACAGGAAAGTAGGCATTTCCAACGATGGAAAACTCTTGAAGCTGCCCAAAATGCTAGGTTAAGAACCAGATTTGTATCAACTATTTTAAAGAAATAATGATTTAAAAAAAAAAAAAACTGAGAAATCACCTGTCCAGGAGTTGAGATTTGAAATATATTAGGACCCAATATGTATTTACAGGACATGATACAGGTATTAATATTCACTGATATTAAGGACCAGTCCCAATCATTTAAAAATACTAGGTTTGTTTAGCCATTGTATTTTCAAAACACCTTACACCATGTATATGGTGGGAGCAAAAGTTCTCCTGTGATTACTGAATGAGAACACGAATTCCCCAGGGATTTTTGCTGGAGAGGATGGCCCCATGAACCACCCACACTAAATGGTCCATTGGGTCTCCTATGGGGTTCATTCCCCCATTTCTTTAAGATGTGTCTTAAAGTCTTCTATCTCCACTCTGTTTGCTGTCAAGAAATGGTGACAGTATATTTCTTCTAAAAAACAGAATAATCATATTAATTCTTTCAAACTTCACTTATTTCCAAAGAAGTATTTGAATTTCTGATAAGGAAAAGAAAAGACATATAAAATAGTTCCTTTAAAATAAAAGTAAGAGAATTAGAGCTGTGGGACTGAAAGTAGGGCTGGATGAGGGAGAAAACATTGCAGCAGAAGAACGACATTACGGATGGCAGCTGCTTTATAAAAAATAAAATAGTGCTGTGTTCCCCAATAGCCAAGGCAAAAAGAGAAACACCATGAGTTACCTTTATGTCCTGACTTGTTAAAAAGAAACATCAGTCTTTCAGGAGAAAGAGAATTTTTCCTCTCACAGAATTCTAACAAGAGTTTACCAGGTGAGGGATATGAAATAATACCATGGAAATCAGTCAAAAGCAGCTTTACAGAAAATGAAGAAATAGTCTCCAATGAGGAATTAATGTAGCCCAGATCTAATTCAGCTTACTAAGCCCAGAGCATCTTGAAATTCATTCAAAGAAAGCTGACACGTGGAATAAGAGGCAAATACCACTCCTAGAAAATACATAATTAGCAAAAAACAGAATGAATGGGAGAAAGAGCGGGGTGTGGAATTTAAACCAGCAGAGGCGATGACTTATTTTCAAATAAAAATCAAAAGTGTAGTAAATGCTATCCCTGGAGTGACAAAACTCAGTGAAAACAAATGCAGATACACTCCACATTTCTGTTTCCTTTTAGTGCGTAATTTGAAAAAGAATCAGTCAAGTGTGATTAGCTACAGAAAAAAAAAAAGTTAAACCATTTGGCAGATTTGTTCCCAAGTCATGACTACAATATTTTGACCTGGGAATTATGACAGATAGAAAAGTATTACTCGTATTATAAAAACACAACTTTGAGCAGATAGGAAGTTAACTGAATCACACCTAAATCTCCAATTTTGTAAACAGAAAATGACTGCATATACTATTTGACAATGATTTTCATAAACACCAGGAACTAACCATATGAAAAATTAACACCTGTATTCACCCCTGTGAATTGCAAGCACTGATCTAATTACTACAAAAAAAAAAAAAAATCACTTCTTCCTCCACATTCAACTGGTCACTTATGAGTAAGCGTATTTATTTCAGCTCCAATAACTCCTTGATTTAGCCTATAGTAAGCCACTGAGTATTTAGTCACAATCTCTATAATATAGAGAAGTACATGCAAGTTAAAGCACTCCAGTACTCCTGAGACAGTCAATGAATTTTCTGAAGATTTTTGAGGATGCAGTATAGTGTGAATTTTAATGATTTTCAGCTCCTCTTAGATCTACACACAAATATAGAAATCAGTATTGGGCAATGCAAATGAACTCGAAATGGGTTCAGTGGCTGGTAATGCCATCCCTGTCATCCCTGCGCTGAGAGCTTTAAGGCCCGGGTTCAGAAACCACAAAGAAGGTAATGCTCTCCCCTCAGCACAAGATAAAAGGCAAACTGCTCTTACGAAGTGATAAACAGTCCATAATACAAAAGGGGGAAATAAATGCTCTTTCATGACACAAAAGGGAATGGATCCAGGAAGATAAAAATGCGCAAATAAATACAGCTATTTTAAACTAGTAAAGGAGAATCTGAATGAGACAGGAAAATGACTTGCTGGTTTTCCCTCTTGAGGGCTTCCTATACCGAATATTCTTAGAATAACTCAAGTTTCAAATATGGCAGCACATTCAATTTCCATGTGTACATTTCGTCATGGTCGTGGAACGCTACCAAGCAATGGGGGGCATTTCTAAAGAACTGGAACCCCTCGGAAATGACAGCAACACTACTTATCAGTGCCAGTGGAAACAAGCAAAAGGAGGCAATCAGAGGAACAGTGAAGCTTCACCATATAGGTGTCTGCCATTTCCTCTGACGAGCTCAAAATCTGATGCTGAGTTTAGCACCCTGGTGGCATAAACAGGGGTCCCTCATAATTCATCGGGAAGTTGATAGCTGGGAGTGGGCAACTCCAAATTAAAATCTTCACCGTTCTGTTGGCCAGGAGATTCGTTTTTGCTGTCATCCACCCCATCCACTCCTCCCTTTGTTTTCCTGATTATTAATTTTGGACTCATTAGTGATTTCATTTTTTCAGCCACAAATGCAATTATTCTAATGATTCATTTGCGTAACAGCTTTTAATCTAAAGTAGGAGAGAATTTGATCTAAACTGAGTTCTCTGAAATGAAGTGGCCTCTTTACGGTTAGAGAGCATATTTTAAAGGGGTTTGGAGTCTTTGTGTGGAATTTAGCTGCAATGAAAGAGCTCAGGATGATTACAGGATGATTGGGAGATCTATATACGGTGACTTAAATAAAGCATGCAAGATTCAAGTTGGAAAACTCTTCTTGAGTGAAATCTTCATGAAAATGGAAAATTACAGGATTTTTCTCACTAACATACAACGTTAGGCTTTGGCAAGATGTCATTATAGCTGATCTTAGCAATAAGAGCTGGTTAAAGTAAATGAGATGGTTGCTGAGGAAGGGAGGGGCTTTGATTCAAAGGCTGTTTGTTTTGTACAATTTTTCATACTGATGAAGCCTCAAAAGACTGAAAGTATTTCTTCAGGTTGTTAAAGGAAGAGGCAAAGAATCCAGGGAAACCTTTCAGTTCGCAAATTATTCAGTTTTTGTATAGAACAAGTCCGTATTAAGGGACTAGATGTATTTTTAACAAAACACATCCTATTCCTTTTTATAACTCCCACAGCATCCATACCAGCACCTGGGCACCGAGTGAGCCTTCAATAATTGTTTGTCAAAATAGGCAAAGAGAACCATCTTATTTGCTGCTTGTACCCAACTAAAAGGAAAGATCAGAGCATATACAGGGCTTACTATGCAGTGGAAGGTTCTAGACCAACTAATAAAGTGATACCTTTATCCAGAGCACCGGACCCTGATTGAGGCGGTGGCCCCACTCACACTGACTCCTTGTTCCTTGAGCTCAAGGGGAGGAAACCAGGTTGGACATCATGTGGCCATTTTGTCCTCAAAGAGCTGGCGGCCTTGTCTTTACCACCCACATTTGGCTGAGTAGACCCTTGTCTCCACACGGGCCATTCAGAGTCTCCTCTTCCCTGATTTTTGAGAGGTAGACTGGAAAGGTTTGGGAATTGACCACTCCATGGAAGAAAGGCCCACAAGAGTCATTAGAGCTGCCCTTGGTTCTTCCAACTGTCCTTCTGAGCCTGCAGGATATATTATATCTTCTAGTAAGGCCTACCACCACCTCCCTATCCCCCAGCTCCCAACTTTTTTTTTTTTTTTTTAACTTTTTCTGCCTAGAGCATTTCCAATCCAAGTTGTTTACAATGGAGAGAACCATAACAAACACAACCAGGTTGGGGCTTTAATGGAAGGTCAGGCTCTCTTTTGCAGAGTATGGTCCAATAGAACTTTCTGTGATGACAGGGTTGCTTTATCTAGGTTCTGTCCAATGAGGCAGTCGCTACTCATATGGGGCTACTGAGAATTTGAAATGTGGCTAGTGCAACTGAGAAATTGAACTTTTAGTTTCATTAAATTTGAATTAAGTTTAAATAACCACAGGTGACTAGTGCCCACGGACCGGATGGGGCCATATCACGGGAATGAGAGGAATCCTTTTTCTCTCCATAAGGACAGCACACGAGCGATTTCACTGATGCAATGAAGCTACACATTGGCTGTGAGCAAAACCTGAGAAAAAAAGATGACCCAGGAAGATCGTAGGAACTCTCTGGCATTACTCAGAAGTGGCCTTCAGAACAGAACCGTGTATTAGCTCACTAGGCCATCATAACAAAATTCCACAGACTGGGTGGCTTCAACAAGAGAAATTTATCGTCTCAGCTTTGGAGGCCGGAAGTCCAAGACCAAGGTGTCGACAGGGTTAGTTCCTTCTGAAGCCCACCTCCCTGGCGTGTGGATGCTGGCTTCCCGCTGTGTCTTCATGTGGTCTTCCCTCTGTGGGCATCTGTGTCCTGATCTCTCTTCTTATAAGGACACCAGTCTTACTGAGTTCAGACCCACTCATATGGCCTTGTTTTTCTCTTAATGACCTCTTTAAGGGCCCTATCCCCAAATACTGTTGCATTCTGAGGTACTAGGGATCAGGACTTGCATTACGGATTTGGGAAGGAACACAATGTTCTAGGTGTGGGTAAGACTGAAAGACAGAGGAACACTGAAAATTCCAGTCATTAGCGTGGCTGGGAAATTGCTGTCCCTTGAGACTGGAGACCTGCTCAGCATTTCCAATCCAAGTTTGGCTGCATTTTCTGCATTTTAATTTCAGCAAGAGATGAAGTGCAGACATGGTCATGGCTCTGCTCTAGGTTACCATTTCCAGGGTGTTTAATGAGTATGACTTCTTTCATGTAACCATGAGACTCAAATGTCAATTTTGACTCAGTCAATTCTTCTTTTGAAATTATCTCTCATTTTGAAGTTTTCTTCCTCCAATTGCTATCCAAAGCAGGTCTTCAGGACCACATACCAGGACCCTCATAACAGTCCCTGAATGATGTCTTGGCCCGCAGCCTCTCCCCGTTCTTGTTTACTGCACATACCGAGTTTAGATTTTTGTTCCCGAGAGACAGTGTTCACTGTTCCTTCCATTTCTTGAAATCTTTAAAGGACTCTCCCTCAGTCTGGATGTCTCAAGAGAAATCCCAAATTCCTAACTTCATGCTAAGTGCACTATATTATCTCACAACACCCTGCTTATGACTTTAATAACTCCTGCTACCAAACCCCCCCACCATCACCTCTTCTGAGTCCCCCCGCCCCGGATCAATTTCCTCAACTTTCCACTGACATATCTCATGCACATTTCCTGGCCCAAGTCAAGTCCTTGTTCATATTACTCAGTCTGGGATATCTTTGCAGGCCCCAGCTCTCAAGGGACTTACTATTCATTCCAAGAAAGCTTGTATTCAGATTTTACTACCATTCTGTCTAAAATAGCACTGCATGCTTTGGCATCCCATAACCCTGCTTTGTTTTTCTTTATGATGCTGTTATTGGCTGTACTGTGTCCCCCACCCCCAGTACCTCACAATGTGGCTGTTTTTGGAGACAGGGTCTTTAGAGAGGGGATAAAGTGAAAATGAGGTCATTGGGGGGGTTAGCCCCACGTGAATGCTGTCCTTATAGGAGGAAATTAGGACACAGACCTGCACAGAGGGAAGACCAAGTGAAGACACGGGGAGAACATGGCCATTCACAAGCCAAGGGGAGAGGCCAGGAACAAACCCTCCCCTCATGGCTCTCAGCAGCAACCAACCCTGCAGACATCTTGACCGCAGACCTCCAGCCTCCAGACTGTGAGAAATCTCCTTTTTGTTGTTGAAGCCACCCTGTCTAAAATACTGTGAATGGCAGCAGTAACAAACGAATATTATAAAGACAGGTGTATATATATTACTACCTATTTTTTAAATCTGTTTCCTCCTACTAGAAAGTCCAGTTCATAAGGGCAGAAACTCGATTTTGTTCACTGCTGTATCTCCATTGTCTAGAGCCCAGTGCCTGGCACATGGTAGGTGTTCCAATAAAAGGAGCTTGGAATCCCATTCTACACGCTCGGCTCCAGCCACCTCTGCCTGATTCTGGGGTTTTAGCACAGGAAGCCCATCGTCAGGGAAATAAAAACTACACCCTCCAACCTAACTTATCTTGGTAGCCAAGGTAGTTCTTTGGCCTCTGTTTGCTTTATATTATTTCTCAATATGTCTTCAACTGGGGCCGGGAGGGGTGCCAGTAATTAGTCCTTTTGCTCCTTGACATTCTGCAGTATCTTACAAATGCAGGTACTCCATGAATATTTTCCCCCCAAACGGCCTATTTACATGTTTCCTGACAACTTCCATACATGTATATTTTGACTCCCAGCCAGATGCCCAGCTTCCAGAGGGCAGCGATTGTTCTGAGCACCTGCAAGTCTGCCCTCAGATAGGAGTGGCGCCGTACATTTTCAGTGACTCAATGACCAACGTAAACTTCTATTGAGCCCTGGGGAAAGATGAGTCCAGCTCCCAATGACTCCCCTTCTCTGAGGATTTTCTCACTTCCCTACCCTGCTTCTCTCCCCAACAAGGCGCAGGGCATGGAGGTGGAAGTAAATGAGCTTGTACCGGGAGCCTCTGTCCAATTCCCCTTGGCCACAGACATTGGACCGGAGATGCACACTGTGCTCTTAGGATGACTTCTCCCAGGAATCTGGATTGAGACAGAGAGATTCCTGCTGGCCTCCTCTGGCTGCAAGACCTATTTTTGTAGACTCAGACAACTGATGCTCATCTCGTGGTGCACAGAAGAAAAGGCAGTTCACAGAGAAAATGAAGGAGCAGGCAGCCAGGCAGAGAGGAATAGAGGCAGGGAGCCTCCTGGAGCCAACTTCCATTTCTGTTGATCATTTCCAGGAGACACCCTCGTGTCTCTGTCATTAATTCAACCCCCAATTCCTGCTGCCTTTGCTTAAATTGGTTAGTGTTTGCTTCTGTCATTCACAAAACAAAGCAAAACAAAATACACAAAGACAAAACAAAATAAACAAACAAAACCCAAAACAAAACCATTAATGCTTTCACCCGTGATGGTTTTTTGAGAAATAGGGGTAATTCCCTTCAGAGAATGAGGCATAAAATTCCATGGCCCCTTCCGTTACCTCCCAAATCATCCATTAAAGCCCATTCACTCCTAGGTAACTGAGGGGCTGTTCCCATGCATCAGCTAATGTACAGTGTTGGACAGCATTTCTTTGCAATTCTTTCCAAATAGAAGAAAGTACACCTGTGCTCCAAAGTCTACCAGGAACACTCAGTGTTTTTAAATCTATCTTTTTCTAAATTGCCTCATAAATTCTCCATGTTCTCAGGATCACCTTTCTCCACTGTACCAGCTGAGATCAACTCAGGTGGTTACCCTCACAGTTCCAAGATGTTAAATCTGAAATGCTAAACAAAGATCTTTATGGGAAGAAGGGCTTCCCCCCCCCCCTTATGTGTTTATAGCTACACTGTTCAAAAGAAAAAGCAGGGGAAAATCCTTGTGTATGAAATTAAATCCAGATTGGACTGCAAGGACAAAATTGTTGGAATCATCTTCAAGGACTCCCACCCATCTTCATTTGTATCTTATTGATAACCAGTTAGGAGGCAGCTGTAATAGATCAGGTCAGATGGCGGTTTGGACCAGGAGGTCTCAGAGGAGATAGTGGTAAGTGGTCAGTGAGGGCTCAGTGCAAACCACAACCTGGGGGCAGAAAAGGAAGAAATAGATCACAGACACAGAAATACAAGGAAGCAAGCAAGGATAAACTCTGTGAAGAAAATAAAAGCAGGGGAAGGGGCAGTGTCCTGTCGGCTGCCTTAGGAGAAGCAGTCAGGGAGGACCTCTCTGAAGAGGAGATAGGTAAACTAAGACCTGGAAAATCTGGGGAGAAAACAAACTAATCCAGGTAAGGAAACAAACAGCAAAATACCCTCCCTTGTGAACAAGACTGACAGGCTTGAGAGCCATAGGGAAAGTCAGTGTGGCTGGAACAGAATACAAGGAGGGAGAGAAGAGATCAGGGAGGGGGCAAGGGGGCAGCTTCTCAAGATCGCTGGTAATTCAAAGGGATTTTTTTTTTTTTTTTTTTTTGCTATTTATATAGCATTGTCTTTTTTTTTTAATTGATACTTTTTAGAGCAGTTTTAGATGTAACAAAAAACGGAACAAAAAGTTCAGAGATCCTAGGTACCCCGTCCGCCCTCCAGGCACAGTTTCCCCTCTTATTAATATCTCTGTGTGGTGCGCTACGTTTGTTACAACGGATGAACCAGTACCGACACATCATTATTAACTGAAGTCTGACGTTTACATTAGGATGCGCTCTTTCGTTAAAGAGGTCTTAGCCCAGGCAGGCGGTTGGGACTGACGTGGTCTGATTTACAATTTCGAAAGACTCGGGTTCACAAAACTGTTGATATTGGTTGTACCGTTGCTCCTCCCAAAGCTTATAGGTGAAAAATCCTAACCCCCTGTACCTCAGAATGGAACTGGACTTGGAGATCGGGTCTTCAGAGAGGTAATTAAGGTAAAATGAGATCACCGGGGCAGCCTTTAATGCGATGTGGCTAGTGTCCTGATAATAAGAGGAGGGGAGGACGTAGACAAAGAGGGGAGACCTTGTGAAGACAGAGGGGGAAGACAGCCGTCTACAAGCCAGGGAGAGAGGCCTCAGAAGCAACAATCCTGCTCACACTTTGACCTTGAGCTCCCAGGCCCCAGAATGCGTGGAGCACTAAGCGTCCTTTGTTTAAGCCGCCCTGTCTGTGGACCTCTGCTCTGGCAGCCCAAGCAAACTAACAGAGCTGCGGAGACCTGCTACAAGAAAACCTACTTGACTTCATTCAACTGAGCGTTTCTCAACATTTAAAATCAGAGGACCCCCTTCCCCCTTTCTAGTCTAGACCACTGACCCTCTGCAGACTAGCATTTTGTCAGTCACACTTCAGGATGCCCTGAACGAGAATATGAGCTCTGTGAGGGAAGGGATATTGTTCTTGTCACTGCTGTATCTCCAGCACCTGAAACAGGGTCTGAAATTCAGTGAATATTTGTGGAATAAATGAACTATGCATGTGGCTTTATGCCGTTACACGTGCATACATCTCCTGTCTGCCCTCTACTCCTGGTCCCTTTACAAATCTCGGTGCCACCTGCTCTCAGACGAAAAGGTTAAGAATTACCTCCTAGCTTTCCTTGATTTTCCTGGAACAATTCACAGGGAATGGGGGTTAACACTACCCAAAACCAGTCCTATCTAGGTGCCTGTGTCATCCACAGTTTTGAAAAATGCCATATGCTCCCTGATGTTTCCTTTTGATCGAAATTTTTATGACTTTTCTATTTTTACTTTCTCCAGTGTTATTTTTAAAACACCTAAATAAAAGGAACAGCTATAAGCAAACAGAAAAATATTAATTCTTTCTCGTCATTCTAACCAGGATAGTCTCGAAGGACAGCTGGTTCACACAGGGGTGTGTGCCGGGTAACTATATTCTCCGGAAAATGTTTAATTGTCCGCAGAGGGCTGGTATGGCCGAAATGCTCTATTCCTAAAAAATCAAGTCTACATGGTACCAAGTGAAAATGAGAAGTGGTCATATTTGTTCACTTTGGGTTTAAGAGCACGTTTATGACGTATCTCAGAATAACAGCAACATCTACTCCAGAGAGTAAGTCAGGCTATTTATAGTAGACCGTAGTAGTGTCTGTTACTATTACACATACAGTACCTCTGGGACTAGGGTTGTTCTTAAAGAAAGAACAGAGGAACATTTCAGCAACTGAAGCAAAAGGGCGTGTATCATAAAACCATACACAAGGTACAGCAAAACCCATCCAGAAGCAAGATGTCTTCCAAGTCTGGCTTGATTTTCTAGTGTCAATGTTCTCTCTTAAGCATCCCTTCTTGTCTTTCTGATTCTCTGTGTGTTGGGGATGCGGGTGGGGGTCAGTTTTTCTCTAGGTCCTAAGTGATCATCCTTTTATGTGATCTCAGATTCTGGAAGGACCTAGTCTTCTTTGCTTGGCTCATTACTTTAGTAACTTTGGGTAGAGTCCTTGGTGTGAAGTCATCTCAGGTCATTGGAAAGGCTGCCCAGGACTATCTCACAGGGCTCCACTGGCTGTACACAGAGACTCCGAGGCTGCCCGTGGGTCGTGTGCACACCGCTGGTCCAGTCAGAGCCCACTCTTCCAGAAGGAGTAACTGGAGGGTCTATGACCACAACAGGCCTGTTGGGACATGTGGCTTTTGCATCCCATTCACTTGAACTCAGCCGCCACGTAAGTTCTGCCTTAAGGCTCACAGTCTGAAATGGTATAGAAGTGTTGGCCATGAGCTTATAATAACAATGATGATCTCTTTATTGGTTATTTTCATATCTACTAACTTTATTTAATTTACTTTGCATATTACATTTCATGTGCCCATGGGCTAGTATATGTAAAACCCAATCTTGTTTAAAAACTTCAAAGGTATCTTGAGCCCAACACCTTGATGGCAATTTCTCAATCTTTTATCTTAACTTGTAAACAAAAGCCAGGTGGCAGATAGAACATGTGACATCACGTACATGGTTAAAACATTGTTAGGTAATTGATGTTTTAAGACGCTGACACTGTAAATTGACATGTCAAGTTCCCTGGCCACGTGAGTGAGACCATGACATTGGCTTATGTCATTTTGAGGAAAATGGAAAGTTTCCAGCAGCAGCAGGTGTAACTTTTTGCCCCTCCACAGCCCTTTCGACTGAAGGACAGACTTGTCACCACACCTCAGATAAATGCCCTCGTCTCAGTTCCTTAGCTCCATCTAAAAGTAAGCAAGGAAGAAAGAATCTGTCTCCTGAAAAACAAATTCTGAAGGTTCCCAAAGATCATCTCAAAGAACCTAATTTATTTTCCAGCAGCCTCCTCAAAACCCTATGTGGGCTATGTGGATCTCAGTTTAAAAAAAAAATAGTTATCATACAAGCCAAACCATCAAGATAGAAAAATTATAAAAAACATTTAGTCACTTTAAAAAAAAAAACCCATACAGATAGTACTTTACAGATGTATAAACATCTTATATAAAATCTTCTTGCTTATTGGAAAGGAAAGAGGTGCCAAACCTGAGAAATGGCAGCTTCCAGCAAATGTGAGAACGGGGAGGAAAGCTGGTTTGTTTTGCACGGTCTTTAGGAATCCTGTTTTCACTGGGAAAAGACTGTCCTGCTTCTCTTTTCACTATACACTTAGCAGCTCTGCAGCCAGATTTCTCTCGGAGGAATGAGGAAGACTGGCGAGAAGCAAAGGACAGGGTTTCTCAGCCATTTGGCTGACTTTGTGCTTTTTAAAATGGGTACCGTCACTTCCTATTTCCCAAGCATCTCAAATCATCTATTTACATAGAAACACACACACAAAAATAAAGCTTTATTTTTCTCCCAAAAGGATAACAGTAACAAGTCATTGTTTTGCATCTTATCTTGGGGTTTGATAGATGAACTTTGATCTTAGATGTCCATCTTAAAATTTCTTTTAAAACATCTGATACAAAGAAGGAGGGATGATTTTGCCTCCTTCTTTCTTGCCTGCTCAGCCTGGATCCCTTGGGAAAGCATTTTTCTATTTCTCTTGGCTTGAGTGACAAAATATGCCAACTAAGAGGCTTCCTCCATATTTCCTGGTTGTCAAGAGTGGTGCTGGTAGCCTGCATCTTCAAGCATCAGTGTTGTGTTAAGGGAGAGGTTGGTTGATGGCAAAAAAGGAAGCTCCCTCTGCTGGTTGTGGGCTCCCTCTGCAGAAACAAATGTCTGAATATCCATTTAGAGGCTGGAATCTCATCCTCCAGCCCAGCCACGGAAGCCTTTCTCACAATGGAGGTGAAAAGGGTCCATGAACCTGAGACCTCGGACAGCCCAACAGCCAAATGCTGGCGTTGGTTTCTCTGAGGATGCTCTCTGAGGTTTTACATGCAAAACCTGAGATTCTGGGCAGAGTTAAATTCTAAGGTTTATAACTCTGAAAGGGACAGATGGCAGACCTACCCTGAAATAGCTTTTCTGGAAGAGTAACACATGGTAAATTGCATTAATTGTAATAATTGCTTTTTATGCCTTGATAAAAACTGGCAAAGACCTTCAAAGATCTTCTAATCATGGCAAATTAGCACAGCTCCCCTTAGCAGTGACAGAGCTGACAGTGTTATGGCTTTGGCTTCTGCCTAGAGGCTGCAGGATTTAAAAGAGCACAGGGACCACTGGCTCTGGAAATTGATGCACAGTTGGGGTCCTGGATGTGCACGAGCTAGAGAAGCATCTAGTCCCACTGGGGCCCAGGTTGTAGGTATTTCTTATAGGTACACATTTAGTTAATTTAATAGTTATGGCACATAGGGATTTAGAAAAGTTCCTCCCTTATCATATACCGCGGATGCAGGTTACGTTGACGTCACAGCATCTTTCCTCTCAAACCCAACAGAACAGAGGAGGTTGGTGGAGGGCAAGCTTTCCTACAATGTTTCTATATTTGTCTTCTGTTAGCAAGCCATGTGACTCAAGGAGAACTTCTATTATTTAACAAAAAGCTTTCTGGTTGTTCCGTTTCTCTTTCTTCTATAAAGTCTTTTATGTCTTTGCTTTACTGCCCCTCCTTTAAGCACATTGAGTCAAACTTGCGTTTGGTGCATGGAATTAGGCTACAACTTCGGGTATTTTCTCTTTATTTTCAGCTTCCAGGAATATTTATGGCTTTTTCTCTTCGTTCACTCCTTCAACAAACGTAAGAAACCTTTATGGAGAAAGCAGTAGACTGCATTACTCTACCAAAGCAGGGCACATCAATGGCATGTTAGATCGAAAGATTACTTACAGGAGAAGATTTCTTGTTCCAGACACTATTCAGAGCACTTTTGCAATATCTCACGGCAACCCTGTGAGATTAGGATCATCATCCCATCCCTGTCCTGCCAATAAGAAACCTGAGGATCCAGTCAGATGAAGTAATTTTTTCAATGTCACCCATTTCGTAAGTGGCAGAGCTAAAACCTGAAACCAGGTGGTCTGCCTCCAGACCCCCTGCTCTGCATGGTCTGCATCTTGAAGGACTAAGACTGAAATGATGCGGGTGGGAAAACTGGTAAATAAGCAAACAATTTCAGTCCAAACGGCAAGGGCCCTGCTATATATACATGCAACTGTTTTAGGAGTCAGCCAACTTTTCCTGTCAAAGACCAAATAATGAATATTTAGACCTTGCGGGCCAAACCACCCCTGTTACAATGACTCAGTTCCACCATACTAACAAGAAAGTGCCCAAAGACAATATGTAAACAAGTGAGGTGGCTGTGTGTTCCAATAAAACTTTATAAAAACAGGTGACAGGCTGGATTTGGCATACAGGACTGCAGTTTGCCAACCTCTGTGCTCTGGGCTAGGGGATTATAAGGAATTGGGCACCAACTCTGTCTCCAGGTAAGGGGTAAACATTTGAATTAAGTCTTGGCTATTGGGCACCAAAGAAGGAGAGTGGCATTTGAAGCAGGCAGAAACGTGTTTGAGACCTAGGGACATCAAACAGAAAATGAGTATTCAGGAATGACGTGACATTGTGAGTCATAAGAGATGGATAAGACAACAACAGAAAAGAATTTTGGAGAGAAGGACTTTGCCCATGTTAACAAATAGTTTATTGTGAAATAATTGCTTTCTGAGGGTGGTTGATTTTATTTTTTTGTGGGCTTTTGCTCTCCTGTGTGAAGAACTTGTTTCTCTTCCCATGATACAATTTTGATATTTTCCATCTTAATTTGTAGCATGGAAAACATCTTCGTTTGCAATTCTATCAGCAAAACAGGAAGAAGAAAAAAACACAGAGTGTCTACCATCTTCACATAGATAAATATCGTCAAAGAAACATGGTGTTCCAGAGATGCGGGGCTTAAACATTCTAGGAGATAGTCAGATAGAAGATGAGGACAAATTTTTGTCTTTTGTAAAACCCCCCGGGTGTAATTTTGCCATTAGTCAAGATGGATGTTTCAGTGTTGAAACATGAGAAATCGTTGAAGCACCAACGGCATAACAAGAATGCTGCAGGGAAACGAAGCTGATTCCATTCCTTTCCTTGGGCTGTAAGTCAACTAAAGTTGCTTATGACAGCTTGCTGATGAGACATGATTTATAATGTTCACAGATACTTGTCCAAGTTAATAAGTTTATTAGAATGACTGCATAGGTCTGAAAACTGTTGAGGATGGTGTTGGATTCTAGTCTCTAAAATCAAATGATGTTCCCAGGAGTGTTTCTGGGACAGCTTCTCATGATGGCTGAGTCTCTCTGTGGGAGAAAATGGTGGGGGCTGGAAGATAGATCAGGTTCCCTCAAAACACAGGTATGTCCTCTCTATGCAATCAGGGGAGTCCCTTGGTTTTAAGATTCTCCATCTGGAAAAAATAAAGTTTCAAATGAAGCATCAAGTTAATTGGATAATACTCCTAAGTCAGGTGCTGGGCCAAGATGCCAGTTTTCTCAAAAGAGAAAAACAAGAGGTTTTATGTAATTCTTAAGCCCCTACCCACATGGGAAGCATACAACGGTATAAAAGAGAGACATTAGGGTGCTTTAAGCCCCACTTTCCCACATCGACCCAAGGGAGCAGGGTGGAGAGACTCTGCCCTGCCCTTCAAGCCCAGTAGGGCTTTCTCCCAACCCCCACGGTTAGGACGACACGGTGGGGCTCCTTGGACTGCCATCTGATTCCTACCCCTGAAGGGTGGAGCGCAGGCTGGCGAGTTGAAGAAAGGCCGGCTGAGCTGAAGATCACCCTGCCTGCAAAGGCTCCACCAGTGTCTCTTGTAACTGGAGGAGGGTCACAGGGTCACGTGGGAAAGAGCTGACAGGAGGTGGTCTTAATCTGGTGCAAGACGACCACATAGCTGGTGAGGGGACTTCAGCTGGAGGTGAATCGAGATTCACAGAGGCTGAGGAAAGAGCCGTTAGGGGCCAGTGGGAAGAGAGGTTCATCCTACCTCACTGAGGTGGCTGTAGGTGAGGCGGCCCTGAAGGCATCTCCAGAGAACCCACAGAAGCATCACAAGAGGGAGAATGTGTTTGGCACCCGCCAGGCTCAGAAGGCATGAAGCCAACTTTGACAGCCCCAGTCACGTAAGAACGTTCCTGCCCGCCTTCCACCCTCATTTTGTGGGCCTCCCTCCAGTCTGCTCCAGTGCTGGGGGTGTCAGAATCTGCACTTGGCAACGTGGGGAAGAGAAGATGAGCAAAGGAAGGAAACAGAGCAAAGACTGATCACACCACCTTCCCCGACGGCAGCGTCTGGGCTACACTGGGCCTGCACTGGGAAGAGGAGGAGAAGCATCAACTCTGACCAATCTTAAAGTGCTGACTTTAAAAAAAATTAATTTGAATTTGAAATATAGTCTGGTTACAATATGTTAATTTCTGGTATACAGCATAGTGATTCAGTTATACATATATATACATATATATATATACCCTTTCATAGTCTTTTTCATTATGGGTTATTACAAGATATTGAATATAGTTCCCTGTGCTTTACAGTAAGAACTTGTTGTTTATCTATTTTATATACAGTTGTTAGTATCTGCAAATCCTAAACTCCCTATTTATCCCTCCCTCTTCACTGCCAGTTACCATAAATTTGTTTCCTATGTCTGTGAGTCTTTTGCTGTTTTGCAAATAAGTTCATTTGTGTCATTTTTTTAGATTCCATATATAAGCAATATCACACAGTATTTTTATTTCTCTGCCTGGCTTACTTCCCTTACAATGACAATCTCCAGGTCCATCCGGGTTGCTGCCAATGGCATTATTTCACTCTTTTTATGGCTGAGTAGTATTCCATTATATACACACACACACACACACACACACACACACACACACACCACAACTTCTTTTTTTTTAACATTTTTTATTGATTTATAATCATTTTACAATGTTGTGTCAAATTCCAGTGTTCACAAATTTTGAGTCATTCATGGACATATACACACTCATTGTCACATTTTTTTCTCTGTGAGTTATCATAACATTTTGTGTATATTTCCCTGTGCTATACAGTGTAATCTTGTTTATCTATTCTACAATTTTGAAATCCCAGTCTATCCCTTCCCACCCTCCACCCCCCTGGTAACCACAAGTCTGTATTCTCTGTCTGTGAGTCTATTTCTGTCCTGTATTTACACTTTGTTTTTGTTTGTTTGTTTGTTTTTGTTTTTGTTTTTTAGATTCCACATATGAGCGATCTCATATGGTATTTTTCTTTCTCTTTCTGGCTTACTTCACTTAGAATGACATTCTCCAGGAGCATCCAGTTTGCTGCAAATGACATTATGTTGTCGGTTTTTATGGCTGAGTAGTATTCCATTGTATAAATATACCATCTCTTCTTTATTCAGTCATCTGTTGATGGACATTTAGGCTGTTTCCATGTCTTGGCTATTGTAAATAGTGCTGCTATGAACATTGGGGTGCAGGTGTCATCCTGAAGTAGGGTTCCTTCTGGATACAAGCCCAGGAGTGGGATTCCTGGGTCATATGGTAAGTCTATTCCTAGTCTTTTGAGGAATCTCCACACTGTTTTCCATAGTGGCTGCACCAAACTGCATTCCCACCAGCAGTGTAGGAGGGTTCCCCTTTCTCCACAGCCTCTCCAGCATTTGTCATTTGTGGATTTTTGAATGACGGCCATTCTGACTGGTGTGAGGTGATACCTCATTGTAGTTTTGATTTGCATTTCTCTGATAATTAGTGATATTGAGCATTTTTTCATGTGCTTTTGATCATTTGTATGTCTTCCTTGGAGAATTGCTTGTTTAGGTCTTCTGCCCATTTTTGGATTGGGTTGTTTATTTTTTTCATACACACACACACACACACACACACACACATACCACAACTTCTTTATCCAGTCATCTGTTGATGGACATTTAGGCTGCTTCTATGTCTTGGCTATTGTAAATAGTGCTGCTATGAACACTGTGGTGCATGTATCTTTTCTAATTAGAGTTTCCTCTGGATATATGCCCAGGAGCGGGATTGCTGGATCATATGGTAACACTATTTTAAAGGACTCTCCATGCTGTTTTCCACAGTGGCTGCACCAAACTGCATTCCCACCAGCAGTGTAGGAGGGTTCCCCTTTCTCCACCCCCTCTCCCGCATTTGTCATTTGGGTCCCCTTACTCACAACCTGACCATCTCACCCCTAAATTGCCTTGGTGTGTTACGACCTAAGAATGGTCAGAGAAGTCACCAGGTCTGCTAACATTTTCATCCAAGGCAAGCAACTGAAAAGCCTCACTGTAAAGTTGCTTTGATTTTGCATTTATGCTCTTCCTGGGCTGGGCCTGGTTGCCCCCCACCCTTTTTTTTTTTTTTTTTTTTTTTTTTGGCCCTCTTTCCACTCTGTTCATCATCTCAGGGCTGTGATAGCAGATTTCTCAGGTGGTCCCCAAATTTCTAACTGCTGGTATTTACACTCTGCACAATCTCCTCCCCTTGAATAGGGGCAGGATTTGTGAGAATAATGGGACCGTCACCTCCTGGATTAGGTCGTGTTGTATAAGACTCTGCCTTAGCAGAGCAGAGAGGGAAGGCTGCCATACCCTGAGAGGGCCAAGTGGCTAGGACCCGAGTGCGACCTCTAAAGGGCTCTCTAGTCTCCACAGCCAGCAAGAAAACAGTCTGACAACCAAGAGGCGATTAATTCTGTCAACAACCTGAATGAGCAAGGACGAGGACCAGAGTCCCATATAAGACCCCAGCCCTGGCCAACACCGTGAGTTCAAGATGTGAGTCCATGAATAGAAGACCCACCTAAGCCAAGCCTGGTCTGCTACCCAGGGGAAGTGTGGAGGAATCGATATGTGTTGTTGACCAGCTCCAGCTGTGTGGTAGCCTGTTACACAGGCGCAGAAAGTTAATAAGAGAGTTGATTCTGGGAGGCCGCCTTCCCAGGCTCCCTTATCAGCAGGGATCCAGCTGGGTTCTATCAGTGACAGGTGCCACAGAGAGACACAAGGGGAGAAACTAGGGTATCTCCCTGCCTCTCTGCTGTGTCTGGCCTCTGGGGCCATCACTGTGTTTCCCTGATGGTTCCAGCTGCCAGCAGGTGACTTGTCGGGTAAGAACTGTCTTCCCCCACCCCCTCTACCCTCTTCTTCCTTCCCCTTCTAATGGTTGAAGATGTCAGAGATGGAGGAGAGAAGGAGAAAAGCCAAGGAGGGGGAACAGAGGAAAAGCTCATCACACTTTTCCCTGACTGCAGACTCCAGTGATTCCACCTCTCCTGCTGTTCGTCTTGCTCCCTGACGCTGCCAAATTCTGGCTCATCTCTCCCGCTGTCCCCTGGTTTAGCTTCTCAGCCATCCCACACTTGGGTAACCCATTCCCTGCATTAAAGTCCTACTTTTAAAGAAAAATTCACATGGTTTCTGATTGCTGCTGGACCCTGACTGATAAAGCATCCCATGAGTCATGCATGTCTGCCTAGCTACCTAACTATTCACCTCTATAGAGAGGTATGTATATGTGTGTGTATGTGTGTATATATGTGTATGTGTATGTAAGTATATGAATACATATATATACATATGAAATTTTTTTAGTAAAAGAATGAGCCAAAGCAGATTCAGTGAACTACCATCACTTCCAGAATGCTTTCAGGTTAGCAATAAACTTCCAAAAGAATGCATTTTCTTGCATTTAGTAAAATGGCACATTGAGGGTTTTCACAGACAGATCTTTGATCTAATTGGGAATCCCCACTCTAGCCTTGTCATCTAATCTGTCACATCACCCATCTTTGGGTGTCTTCTGTACCTGTTGCTGAACCAGTCCCAGAGACTCTGAAGAAAAGTTCTGCCTCCTCCTCCTCCCCTCTCCCCACCATCTTCTCATGTCTTCAATCTGAAGTTATATCATTAGCCTAAATCCACAAAGCCCAGAATTAGCAAGCACTGGAAGCAAAGTGTGATATCCAGGGTGCCCGGGTCATCCAACAATATATTTCATCCATCATAAAATAAGACATTTCAGAAACCCACTCATTTGGTCATGCTGGTAAATTCTGCTGTAAAGCGTAGATACTTTCTCAAAGAGGTGACTTCCTAGACTATTACAGAATTTCAACTTTCTTGCTCCTTTTTTTGGCATGATATTTATGGCTTAAATTCACAAGCACAAAAAACAATGTCAAGAGAAAGGGACATTAGATGCAAAGACTCAATAACCCAACCAAAGTGAAGCTGCCGCACCATCTCTTTATTTAACATTTGTGTGTGTGTTAAAGAGCAAGTCAGTGGCTGGACTGTGGATCAGAGCTGCCAGGGGCTCTCAATTTCTTACACAGTTAGAGCTATAATATGAATACCGACTCCATCACTGGAACTAGCCAGACGTCTCACCCATCAGTAGCCCAATGTTAGCATCAACAGAGAGAGAGAGAGAGAGAGAGAGAGAGAGAGAGAGAGAGAGAGAGAGAGAGAGAGAGAGAGAGAGAGGAGAGAGACTGACTCAACTGATCTAACTCAGCTGATCTAACTCATAATGGAGTCTAGCCACCTCCTGATACGCAAGTTGTATTTCATACTGGCTGGCGACTCAGTGTTACTATGAAGACTCCCTAACCCTGCTGCGTAGATCAGTTTTGCCCACCCTGGGCCATGATGGAGATGCCCGTTGGTTACAAATCAACAGGCAGTGCAGAGCATTTACCTTTCTGACTTTTGATTTTCATCCCACAATGATGCTGTGGACGGAAACAACAGTGGATTGAAACGTGAGCCGATCCTTTGTAGTGAATGCTTTTGTTGACTTCTGACGAATTCCTCTATCTGTACACAAGCTACAGCCGCAGATGATAAATGAGCAGAGTTCTGACATGAATGCTGGTTGATATTTTTGTTTACGTTAATGAGTAAGAAAGAAGTGAAACAACAAAGAAGACATATGTTGGAATTTCACTCATTTATCAGTGACATGAATGACTTCTTTGCTGAATCAGGTAATAATTTTTGAATACGAGAACACTGCATTTTTTTGTGTGTGCTACCCACAGTGCAGTAGCTACAAATACAACAGACTTTTCAGTTCCATCCACATGGTTAATATTTTCTCCATCATTTAAGTCCAGAAAGTCCAGAGAACAACAAATCTAGCTCAGATTGGTTGTGCTTGCCAATTTCTGTGATGTGAATCTTAGTATGTGATCTTCAAATGTTAATCACTAAGCAGGAAGCCTGATTAGGGCAAGACAGAACCTTGCCCGCTTTGCTAAATGCGGCATCTCCAGGACTCTCTGCAGTTCACGGCACATGGCAGGTGCTTGTGATACTGCAACAATGAGTAAGTCCTCTCTATCTATCTTATTCTGAAATAAACAGGAAACAGAAGTGACTCACCTTTTGGGAGTTATTTCACTACCATTCCTTGTTTTTGAGAGTTTCTTGTTACTTTTTTTTCCCCAGTTGGTGACTGAGACCTGGCAGTCTTCAGAGGCCCAAGGGTGCCTTCTAACACCTTTCCCTTCCTTGGTCAAGATCAGGGAATGGTTGGAGGAAAAAAGTGAATCAGGGAATCTAAATCGCATTTCTGCTACGTTTGTTCAGAATAAATCCCTGTTTGAACGTGGACTTGTGAAATAAGGGAGAGATTAGCAATCCATTCTCAACTTGATTCCTTCCTCCTCATATTTTTATCAGTAACAGTTTTTATTTCCCCCTTATCATCTTCATTCTGGTCCTAAGTGCCTACTGCCTCCTGCTGGGTTTTTCTTAAATATCACTTTGCTGCTATGGCTTTCCTTGGCCAATCCATTTACACGGTCCTTATCTCAGATTGCCATAAGCTCTATTTCTATATTTTTCTCTAAACTTCTCTACATACTACATTTTTTTTTGGTTTCTTTTTTTTATTAAGTTATAGTCAGTTTACAAGGTTGTGTCAATTTCTGGTGTACAGCACAATTTGTCAGTCATACCTGAATATACATATATTCATTTTCATATTCTTTTTCACCATGAGCTACCACAAGATCTTGAATATATTTCCCTGTGCTATACAGTATAAACTTGTTTATCTGTTCTATATATACCTGTCAGTATCTACAAATCTCAAACTACGTATTTTTTTTTAAATTGAAGTATAAGTGGTTTACAGCGTTGTGTCAATTTCTGGTGCACAGCACAGTGATTCAGTTATATATATGTTATATATATATTCCTTTTCATATTCTTTTCCATTATAGGCTATTGATAGTATAGCCTGTTGAGAATAGTTCTCTGTGCTATACAATAGGATCTTGCTGTTTATCTATTTTATACATAGTAGTTAGTACCTGCAAATCCTGAACTCCCTGTTTATTCCTCCATCCTCCCCTTCCCCCACTGGTAAACACCAAGTTTGTTTTCTATGTCTGTGAGTCTCTGTTTTGTAAATAAATTCATTTGTCTCACTTTTTATACATACTATATATTTTTATATATAGATTATCTATGTAAAATTTATTATGTATTTTTCTCTAAAATATTCTATATACTATATATGTTTATTTGTTCATTTTCTGCCTCCTCCTTCCCCAACATAATGTAAGCACCATAAGGGTAGGAATTTTTTTTTTTTTTGGTCTGTTTTATTTACTGCTATATCTCCAGCTTTTCAAAAAATAAATATTTATTAAATAAATGAACAAATTGAGAACCTACTTTGAGCCATAAAACCGTGCTAGGAGGTGTATCACTGCTATCATAAAGCAGATATGATTTTTACCCTTGAAATGTATATTGTTTAGGCAGACCATTATCAAAAATCACACACTTATTTAACTTGTTTTAATTTAATTAAGTAAATTTAATTTGAGGGGAAAGTACAAGGGTATATTAACCCAATCGTAAAGTCATGGAAAGCCTCGCTTAAAAGACACTGAATTTTCAGCTGAGAGCTACGGGATGGTGGGCAGACACAACTAATGACCAAGAGAAACAGCAACGGGAAGCCAGGATCAAGAATGGAAGGCTATATGGAGCCGGCCGCGTTCGCTGGAGCGTTTCTGTCCGACTTCGGGACGTGCGGACTGGCGGCTCCTCCTCAGCTGGGGCGTCCGCCGGCCCGGGCGCAGCGCAGTTGAGCAACTTGACCGAGATGACCCCGGCAGTTCCGCGGCTCTCCTCATTTGGAGCAGGGCGCTCTATGCTTCAGAGGCTCTGAGTATTCTGGGACATGATCCTACCATTTCCTGAAGTCTGGGCACATTACCCCTTTCTGCAGTGCGCCTGCAATTCCCAAGCCTCAGTGTACCGATACTGCAGTGAGCATCTGCGGTGCCCCTGATACATGTTCTGGACAGGCTGGGGGTCCCTGGGAACAGCGGAAGGTGCTGTGTGGGGGCGGCATTCAAGCTCGCCGCAGAATCTGCGAGAACGGGCCTGACTGTGCGGACCATAGTGTGCAATTCTGCAAAGTAGATATTGTTAGACCCACTTTTAAGAATAGGAACTGGAGGAGAGGCCAAGATGGCGGGGTAGTAGGACACACATAGCTCACCCTCTCCCACAGATAACACCAAGACACATTAGAAAAGAAGCAGGATGCTACAGAAACGAGAAACTCATAACTGGGAAGGTGATAACTCATGAATTACAAATAAAATAAACACGAAATTCTAAAAGAAGACATTTAAATCATTAAGAGTGGGAGAGGGAAGCAAGAAAATACAGAGTTTTTTTTTTTTCTTTCTTTATAAAATTTTTTGTTTTGGGTAGGATGGGTTCGAGATATAGTAATGGGCTAATAGACTTACAGAAAAGGGTAACCACAAGCCAAAAACTTACAAGGGAGTCACAAAAACTAAATAAAATCCATGATAATACAAAGGAAAATTACCAAGACACAAAAAGAAGAAGAAAGGAACAAAGAGGAAATACCAAATCAACTGCAAAGATAAGTTCAAAATGGCAATGAACACACATCTATCATTAATTACTGTAAATGTTAATGGACTAAATGCTCCAGTCAAAAGACATAGAGTGGATAATAAAGCAAGAACCTTCAATATGCTGCATACAAGGGACCCACTTTAGGGAGAAAGACAAATATAGATTGAGAGTGAAAGGATGGAAAAAGATATTCCATGCAAATGGAAAAGCCAAAAAAGCAGGTGTTGCAGTACTGATTTCAGACAAAATAGACTTTAAAACAAAGGCCATAAAGAAAGATAAAGAAGGACATTTTATATTGATTAAAGGAGTGATACAAGATGAGGATATTACACTCGTTAATATATATGCACCCAATATAGGAGCACCTAAGTACATAAAACAATTACTAACAGAGATAAAGGGGGATACTGATGGGAATACAATCATAGATGGAGATTTTAACACTGCATTAACATCACTAGACAGATCTTCCAGACAGAAAATAAATAAGGCAACAGAGAAATTAAATAATACAATAGAAAAATTAGATTTGGTGGATATTTTCAGAGCATTACACCCCCCAAAAATAGAATATACATTCTTTTCAAGTGCACATGGAACATCTTCCAGGATTGATCATGTAAAATAGATAAACAAGATTATACTGTATAGCACAGGGAAATATATACAAGATCTTATGGTAGCTCACAGAGAAAGGAATGTGACAATGAATATATATGTGTTCATGTATAACTGAAAAATTGTGCTGTACACTGGAATTTGACAGAACATTGTAAAATGATTATAAATCAATAAAAAAGTTAAAAAAATAAAGTATTGTAGCAATTTTATAATCAATAAAACTGAGCCATGTCAAAAAAAAAAAAAAAAGAATGGAAAGCTATGGTCAAGGACACAAGAACGTAGGGAGCTTGTGCTGTCAGCCCTTTTTGAACAAAGTTGCTTGCTAACAAGACCCAGCCAGTCATGAATTAATAAAAAATCAAAACTTTAGGAAGCCATAGTGGAAGAAATAGCCATGAGAATTGAATCCATTTAGATAAAGGACTAAGAATAAACATAGGGGGAATTATGGTTACAGGCCAGAATGAAAATGTTATCAACTTTGACAACATGAAAATACTAGAATAACCACAAAAATAGGAAGAGGAGGGAGAAATCACAGGAGGAAGCATGAGTGCTAATTTCCTCATCTTTCATAGCAAGGAGTTAGAAGATTCTGTCAAAATCAAAGTAGATGGTTTTAAAAAATTATAAGAAGTTGCCATTTTCTTGAGTTTTCAGTTGTCTTTCTAGATCCTGGATAGAAGGCCTTTATCAGATATGTGCTTTGTAAATATCTTCTCCTACTCTGTGGTTTGTTATCAGTCTCTTAACAATGTCTTTTGAAGAACAGGCATTTTGCGTTTTGACAAAGTCCAATTTATCACTGTAACAGCCTCACACTGGAAACAACTCAAGTGCCCATCGTGGGCAGCGATAAACAAACTATAATACATACATATGGTGAAATATTAGGCAGCAATGAAAAGGAACAAGCTCTTGATGGACACAGCAAGACAGATGCATCTCAAGATAATTATGCTGATGGAAAGAAGCCAGACAAAAAAGAGTACATAGTGTATGACTCCACTTACATAAAATTCTGGAAAATTCAAAATATGACAGAAAGCACATCCCTTTGACTGCATGAGAAATTCAGGGAGGGGTGGAAGAAAGAGACTTGCAAAAGGGCACAGAGAAACTTCTGGGGGTGAAGGATATGTTCACCATCATGAGTGTGGTCCCAGTTACATGCACGTGTACAGATGCAGAACTTACCAAACCGTACATTAACATCAGTATGTGCAGTTTATCTGTCAATTGCACTTCACTAAAGCTGTTTCAAAGCAGAATGAGTCTATTAATATCTTGTGCTTTTATTAACTGTAGAGGATTTTTCTAGGAAGTAATATTACTTATGGTGAAGAAGCCTGTGTCTGGAAGTTCACCTCTTCTTTCAGTTTCCCTTCAGCTTTTTTAAAATATAAATTCAAATAAGTGTAAAACTTTCAACCTAAAATACTATGAATAATACAACCCTATTTTTTAAAAAGTTTTAAGAATCTATGCTGTATTTATGTAAAAATATACACAAAGCACATTTTATTTGTATATATATGTGTATATGCATTATATATGTACTATAACAATTATATTACATATGTGTATTGTGTATATATAAACATATATATACACATAAAGTATGCGTATGTATTTGTAGATGTGTGTGTATATACAAACAAAGTTGTAAATAATCTTAAATGTGAATAATAGTTATTTCTTAGTGGTGGGTTTTTTTTTTTTTTCATTGTATTTTTTTGTCTTTTTTGAGGGGGGAGGTAATTAGGTTTATTTATTTATTTATTCTTAGAGGAGGTACTGGGAATTGAACCCAGGACCTCATACATGCTAAGCATGCACTCTACCACTTGAGCTATACCCTCCCCCCTTTTTCATTGTATTTTGAACTTCTTTGTGTTGCTTGAGTTTATCTCAAGCATGTATGCTTTTTTGTAAAGAAACATAGTTCTTACGAAGACAAAGGTGGGTGAAGAGAGGAGTCGAAGGAGGACCAATTGGAGGAAGAAGAAAGTCTGACATAGTGGGAGGACTCCAGGGAAGCACCTGTAATAGGTAGGAAGAAAGGGAGGGAGGGAGGAAGGAAGGAAGGAAGGAAGGAAGGAAGGAAGGAAGGAAGGAAGGAAAACACTGGAACATGAGGGAATGAACCAAGATGAGCTGAGGAACAGAGATCCTTACTATGCAGGATCTTGCAGCCTGCTTTAAGGATTGAGCACTTCATCCAAGTTTGAAGCAGGGAAATACAATGAGATTTCTAATAAAAAGATCACTCCTTTAAAAATCTATCCAGGTGGCTGCTGTTTTATGGAGGTTTTGTAATAGGAATATAATCATTGCCAGTAAACTTAAAAGATAAAACAACAAAACCAAAAAGAACATATCAGAATTTTCACCTGAACCAAGGTGAACTTTTTCCCTCCTACTTGACTCATCTAGGCAGTCAGCACTGCCACCCTAGCTGGTGGCTGGGGCACTGAAGTGGATTCTGGTTTTTGCTTTTGGTTCTACCCCCATCAGGAGATTACACAGACACAAGCAAATGTATGTTTTCCTGCCCAACATGAAAATCGGGCTTTGATTAGTTATGAAAGGTGAGTTCCTCCTTTAAGATAGGGAGAGAGAGAGAGGCAGGGAGGGAGGGAAGGCAGAAGGAGCAGAAGGGAGGGAGGGAGAGAGGAAGAGAAAGAGGAAGAGAGAAAGGAGACAGAAAGAACTACATAAGCAGAGCTGAATGAAGCACACATGGAGCTGAAGACAGAAAAAAAGAGAGAGAGGAAAAAAAGAAAAGGAAAGAAGGGAGGGAGCATGGTGAAAGAAAAGAAACAACATAAAATGACAAGAATCAATATGAGCAGAGGTGGGTGGATCCCTTCCAGCCCTAGGCTGCTGTAATTATTTAGCTCAGTGGGTTGGGGCACCAGGCGATGGACCTTAAGGGCTTGGATTAGACCCATCACTGTGACCAATTAGTTTCACTACATCCCCTGCTCTGCCTCAGTCACTTTAGGTCATGTACTTCAGTTCTTCAGTTTTTCACACCTCAGATTATTTTTCTGTAAAATGGAAGCAGCCATATTTTTTTCTTCCTTATGAATTGCTTTTAAAAATTTGCATAATTTACATGATGGAAGCCAGGGCATCAATATTTAAGGCAGAATTCTCAATACAGTGCTCACATTTTTGCTTGTCCCAGTCTGTCAATAAAGATTCACTAAGGGTCCACTTTTACGTTCAAAATGCCCTATTCAAAGTTCAAAGCTGTGAAGGGGAAAAAGCAGGTATTAAAAAGAGTCCCCTTTCATCAAAATTCACAACTTCTGATCTTCAAATGACAACATTAAGAAAATGAAAAGGCAAGCCACAGACTGGAGAAACTATCTATCTAAAAATAAAAAATATAAAATATATAAAAAAAATTCTTACAAGATGAACAACCCCATTTTTAAAAAAAGAGCTAAAGATACCAACAGACACTTCACAAGAGGAGATATATGCATGGCCAGTAAGCACATGAAATGATGATCAACATCATTAGTCATCACCCACAATGAGATTTCACTACACACCCATTAGAATGAGCAAAATTAAACAGACTTGACAATGCCGAAGTATATATAGAGCAACCGGTGGGGGGAATATAAAATTGTTCAACCTCTTTTGAAAAGAGTTTGACAGTTTCTTATAAAGTTAAATATACACTTACCAGGCATCCTACCATACTACTATTTACTGAAGAGAAATAAAAACATATGTTCACACAAAGACTTATTCATGAACATATAAAGCAGCTTCATTTATGGACAGTCAAAAAGTGGAAACAAACTGAATGTCTATCATCAAGTGTTTGGAGAATGGATACACACATATGCTATCTTCATATACTAGAATAATAACAAGCCAAAAAAAAAAAGAAAAAGGACTGATTACAGATATATGCAACAATGTGAATGAATTTCAAAAGCATTATGCTGAGTGAAAGAAGTCAGGCTCAGAATACCCTACTCTGTAAGAACTGATTTATATAAAACTCTAGGAAGAACAAATCCAATCTATAGTGACAGAAAATAGTGTAGCAGTTGCCTAGGGCTGAGGAAGGGAGGGAGCTGACTGGGAAGAGACAAAAGAGAATCTTGACGGTGATGAGGTGATGAAAATATCTCATACTTAGATTGTGGTGGTGGTTACATGACTGTATACATTTGTCAAAACTTACTGAAACGTACTCTTAAAATAGGTGCATTTGATCATATATAAAGTATACCTCTAAAAATTAGATTTAACTTTCTAAAAAATAAAAAAAATGAAGCAAGAGTCTTTACATCAAAGAGCCGGCAGTGTAGGAAGCATTGTATCCTTAGGGCATGTTATTCCCAATCATATCAATTTGAGGAGGGGGAGAATTTTCCAGTAGGGGATCTTAAAGCCTGTTCTAATATTAACATACTTTCTATATTAATGTAGCCATCAATCATATCTCAATCTATAAAGTGACAAAGATGCTAAGGAAATCAAGTAGCACATTAACTCTCTCTACTGACATCTTGACTATCCTTTATAATGTCATCTGCCTTCAAACAAATCAAATTTTGTCCTAAGAAGTACTATTCATAATATTTGTGCCATCAGCTTTACATTTATTATGCGTACTGGTTAATAGCAAGGTTTTTTTAAGCTTCAGAGACTTAAGTGACATTTGAAAAATATCTGAGATGAAAAATATAGTAGATGAATAATTTCCTTAATCAGTATAATCGCCAAGAAATTGATTATCACAGTTTACAACTGGTTCATGGGAATATCTTTAAAGTTTTGGACTACCATCAAAATAAATGTGTTACAAATGATCATTTATAATATACAAAGAGAATTAATAATAAAAAGCTACTTTTTCATATCTTTCTACTCAAATGATTTCCAATTACTGTCACTCAGTCTTTTCTCGAATTTCCTGCCATTACCTTCTCATGGTAAGTTTCATGACAAGTATCCACAGGGAGCAAGAATTGTTGCGCTACCTCAGAAAGTGCTGATTACAGCTAAGCAACTGACTTCAGTTACCCAAGAATGACAGACCACATTCTCTGCTGCCTTCATCCTTGCAGAGTGTTCCTGGTCTGGCCCATCCTAAAGGTGCTGATTATAAATAACCCTGTCAACCAACAGGTGATGGAAAGATCACCTTTGGACTCAAGATACAACAGGTTGCAGTCCTGAGGACTTCCTTTTCCATTCTGTTTTTATTTGCAGCTCTTAGGGAAAATAAATGATAAGGGTTAAAGTCTTCTAGGGTTAACTAAGGCTAGGACCCTGCCTGATATGGAAAATTGGATTTTTGGTCTGGCATCTCTCTTCCAGCATTTTTTCTTGGATTATAATCAGTAGTAGACATCATTCTTACTTGAGCTACATGTACCACTTCCTTAGAAATGAACTAACAACTGCTATGCACCAGTGTGCTAGGCACTGTAGAAAAAGTTTTAACTTAATCTTCTGAACCTCCCTACAAAGTAGTGTTTATTGCTATTTTTCCATTTTGCAGAAAAGAAAAATTGAGCCTCAGAGCAGTCAGGTAATTTCCCCAAGGACACACAGCTAACAATTAGAAGAGGTAGGAGTCAAGTATAATCTGTCTGGCTCCAAAGTCACCATGGCACCCTGCTTTTCTTACGGGGAAGCTCAGTGTCTACTTATGGAGACATCAAGGACAATTGGACCATGTTCAAAGGGAGAGAGATTCTGTTCAGAGAATAAGCAGTAGACTCATACTAAATCTAAAAGTCAATATGGGATGTAATTTTGACCCTGCAATATACTGCCAAGCCATTAACATAAAGAATAGTAGTTTTATGTTCATCCTCTACTAAAACTCTACTAATTTTCAGTAAGGTTGATCCAAATAAATTCATTTTTAAGAGCTAATTAGCGAATATTTCAGAGGGTAGTTTGGCAGCATCTAATAAAATGTAGGCAGGCATTCTTTGGACCCAGCATTTTCACTTCTAGGATCTGTCTTGCAGTAAAACATGTATAAATATCGAAATATGTATGTACAAAAACATTTTTTGCAAACATCCTTATAGGAGCGAAAGTGGAAGCAATTCAAGGATCATCACTGAAGGTTGGTTTAAAAAGTTTTGCTACATTTTTGAACAACATTACTATGTAGGTTTCAACGAAAGAGGTAGATTGACATGATGTGGGAAGTTATCCAAAATATATTTGGTGGAAACATAGGTTGCATAACAATGTGTATTATTTTTGTAAAAATAAAAACACACATAAATAGAAAAATCTGGAAGGGTACATGCTAACTGTTAACAGCGGGTTATCTCTGTGGTAAAATGTTGATGAGATTAGGCAGGAGGGGAAACTTTTGCCATCTTAGGTACTGCTAGATGTTTGCAATAAGAATGTGTCTGTGAGTTTAAATAAAAGCAAAGTATTTGAATTTACACTGCTTTTTACTTTTTATAATGTATTCATATACATAATCATTTTTAAAAACATGTGAATAGATCAAAATGTAACAATGATTATCTCTGGATGGTGGGACTAAGATTTCTTTTTAATTTCATGTTGTACATATCTTTATATTTTATAACTTCCCTTAATGAATATGTATTACTTTTATAATCATCATAAATTATGTGAATCCCTGGAGAAACATCTTTCTCTCTGGAATTTGGCTCTATCAGCCATCCCACATGGGAAAGACTGAAGGAACAGGATGTTCTTTTTACCTCGTTAGCCAAAACAATGCATTCTCAACCTAAAACACTCGGCTTGACCAAACAAAAGGGAGTGCTGGGTTTTCTGAATATATACAGGCGTATTCCTATGTCTCAGATGGCTTGGGCATATTTGTTTGGGAATGTGATCAACCAGTCAATCGACACAGAATCCACAGGCTTTTGTTTTGCTCCACAGGCAAGGTACCATAAGGAATACAATAGTGTCATGCGGTCCTCTCCTTCAGGGTGAAGGTCAGGATCTCACTGAGCAGAGAAATACCCACCCACAGACCATCAGACAACACCCAACATAACATCTGAAGGGTTTTTGTTGTTGTTGTTGTTGTCTTTTTGAGGGGTTGGTAATTAGGTTTACTTATTTATTTATTTATTTTTTAGAGGCAGCACTGGGAATTGAACCCAGCACCTTGCACATGCTAGGCATGCACTCTACCAGTTGAGTTATACCCTCCCCCCCCCCCAACATCTGAAGGTCTAAAGTATTCAGTACCACTGTAGGCATGAAGCAGAGTCAGAAGAGATAAAAGGGTTGGCGCAGGTTCACGGCGTCGTGGTCCACTTGCCTCCCATGTCAAAGGCAATGCATCCACCTTAGGGAGCTAATTGAAGTTACTCAACAGAGCTGGGATTAACTCCTGTTTCTTGTACCCATTCTACTAGGCTAGATTTGCTTCATCTTGGCACTACTGATGTTCTGTGGTGAAAGGCTGTCCCATACATTGCAGCATATTTAGCAGCATCCCTGGACTCCCCCCACTACAAGCAGAGAACACGCCCCACCCAGCTGTAGTAATAAAAAGTATCATTGCCAAGAATCACCCTCAGCTGAGAACACTGACCAGGCTGACTTTTGATAGATTATGAGTGAAAAGGGAGCAATTAAGATAGTAAAGAAGGTAAAATACACTATCTACTGCGAGGGGAATGGGCAGGAAATCAGCCAGTCTGAGTGAAGCAATGTACATTAGTGAGAGTGGAAGAAGACGGTTACATACACAAAGTAGGGTAAGACTCTCGCACTGCAGACGTACTCAGACATAAAAGGAAGTATGAGGCCATTGTGAAGTCTGAATAGAAAAATGTCATGATGAAATTAATGTTCAAGGGAGATTGGTTTGTGTGCAACAGAAGGAAAGCCTTTATGGGGGACAGACTGGATTCAGGAAAACAGCTTGGGAAGAAAGAACAGTCTCCTTGGCAGCTAAGGGAGTGGAAGGGCTGGTGACGATGGTGACAGAAAGAAGTGATAACAGATTAGATATATTTCATAGGGAACACTGTCTGGACTTGGCTTGATATGGAAGGGGAAAGAGAAGAATGAATGAAAAATGACAAAGTGTCTGATCCTGGGTGACCACAAGGGTGGGAGTAAAAGTGACAGGAATGGGAAAGTCAAGAAAGAAAGCCAATTTTCGTTCATAGATGATCATGAGCTTCTCCATCAATATGTTGATTTTGCGGTCACAATGAGGTATCCAAATAGAAATGACCACTCAGCAATTAGAGACAAAGACCAGAGTGGTTTAAGATCATCATTCCACACTTAACAGTCTCAGGAGTGGAGACATGACCTCAAAATGGAAAGACCAAGTTTGTGGACAGCTTGTGAATTTGTTCATCTCTTCTTTACAAATACAACTTGTACAAAGAACTTGAATTCACAGACTTAAAAAACCAAAACCAAAACAAAACACCTATGTGGCCCAGAGTGTTTCTAATCCTATTAATTTCTCATTTAGCCGTTCCCTCCTGAAAAGCATACAGGATACAGGCAGAGAAGAGAAGATTATTTCTCCCAGGGTTCATTTTATGTTTTCAGATATCGTCATCATCCAGAGGAATTTATTTATTGCCAAATTAAACTCGAGCTATATCAAGTACCACACAAAGATAACACCACAGATGTGGTCCCTGACTTCTAGACTCTTGCTTACATAAATTGGTAAAACATTCCCAGGTAGAATAAAAAATCTGAAAGTATGCAGAAATAGGAAGTACGCACATCATGGACAAAGTTGAAAGTATTGGTAGGACTGGGGAGACAACTCCAGAACCATACCAAATGGCGCTGTAGGCAAAGCAATGTGAACATGGGGTGGACAGGGGATTCCCCCACCCCCTCACTGAATCACTGAACGATCTTCAGCAAATCAGTTCAGTTCATGGAGTTTGCATATCTCCATCTGTTAAATGCCACTGATATTATCTGTTTGAGGGTTGAGTCATCTATTTACTTATTCAATAAACCCTGAATTTTTTACCTCCATATGCTGGTCCCTGTGGGTGGATCTAGAAATACAAAGCTGAAAGCAACATAACCCTTACCTTTGGGGAAGTTGGTAAAAAAAAAAAAAAGTTTAATTGGAGGGAATTGTATCTGTCAGGATGCTCTTGACTGTAAGTAACAAAAGATCCAACAAAATGTGGCTTAAATAATAATATTATTTCACATAAAAAAGTCTCAATACAGTAGGTTCTAGGGTTGATTCATTCAGTGGCCCAGTGTCATCATGAAGAACACAGGTATTTTCTGCCTCTCTACTCTGACATCCTCAGTATGTCAACTTCAGTCTCATGAATAAAGATGGCTGCTATAGCTCCAGACAAAACATCCTGAGGCAATCAAAGATTGAAACTATGAGGATTAAAAGAAATAATGCATGTATAAACCATAGGTCCTGGCACATAGAAATTGCTTAATGGATGTTCGTTTTTATTATTTTTTGATATTATATGTTACTATTTTGCTCTGGAGAAACTGTATTAGTTTGCTAGAGCTGCCATAACAAAATATATACTGAGTGGCTTAAGCAGCAGAAATGTGCTGTATCAGAGCTCTGAAGGCTAGAAGTCTTAAATCAAGGTGTCAGTAGGATGGGCATCCCTTCTGAGGGCTATGAAGGAAGGCTGTGTTCTAACCTCTCTCCTTGGCTTGCAGATGGCTGTCTTCTCCTCCAGTCTAGTCACACAATCTTCTCTGTCATTATCTCTTTGCCTTCAGTGGTGTTCTTTTTATAAGGACACCAGTCATATTGAATTAGGGGCTCATTCTACTCCAATATGACCTCTTTTTAACAAATTACATCTGTAACGACCCTATTTCCAAATAAGTCCACATTCTGAGGTGTTTGAGGTTAGGACTTCATTACATGAATTTTGGAGTGGGAACAAAATTCAACTTGTAACACGGCTCGTCAACGTGCTTTAGTGCAGGTGTCTTTTTTTTTAACGAATATTTTTTAAAAGAATCTTTCTAGAGATAGAAAATAAGTTGAGAAAGAAGAACTCAGCCAAGTGTCTGGTGGACTAGATCTTCCTTCTAGGCAGCAAATTCCCTTTCTCTGACTATGGGTGGATTTATGATGCACTTGGAAGTCAAAGCCTTTGTGGGAAATTTTGCATACACCGAGCTCTTCATGCAAAGAATTACGTTGTCGTCTTCTCATTTTATTTCCTTTACTTTTTCCCTCCAACTTCATCTCACTTATTTCCTTGCCCTTTTTAAGAAAAGAAAAAAAAATCCAATAGTATTCATTTGCATTTCTTCCCAATATGGGGGGCGAAAAACCAATGGCCAAGGGTCTGCGAGTATGTTCGTCTTTGCTCCACCCTCTTGTTCTGGTAGTGACTGTGTTTGGAGTTTGGCCATGGTTTATGTATACCAGAGAGTAAAACAAAGCATAATACTTTTTACTAAGCTGCACATTCTCCTGGGTGCAGGGAGAGTTGTAAGCTATTAAAAGTTGAGTCTGCTCAAGGGAAACTCCAAGACCATCTGGACCGTCTGCCCTTCTTTCACTGGGAGCCACAGTCACTGTGTCCTTGGCCTGGAGGGATGTTGGATGGAAGAGAGCACGCGGTTTCATTTCTGTAAAGAGAGGGAAGCCGAAAGGGGACCTAACGGGGTCCATCCCTCCTGTCCCTCGGTGGGACTGCGGGCTCGTGTATTCTGCCAAGCTGAGAAGCAGGCTGGTGTCAGCGCCCTCACTTCCCCCGGCTCCTGTCTCCCTCCCACTCCCTCCATCCTTCCTACCGGCTCTATTAGTGTTTGGGAACTGGAGCTTTTTAATCTTGTAAACCCAAACCTTCCACCCCAGAGCTGCTGCCACTGGTGCATCTGGACACACCCACCTGGGGGGATGGGAGACTCAGCACCCTCCCTGAATTTCAATGAAAACCATCAGGTGTGTTCATAGTGATTACTTGCAGACGCCTTATTCAGTTGTATGTACAATTTTTAATTTCAAGCTAAGCATTTTGAAAACCAAATTAAAGACTTTCCCCTTCTCTTTTAATGCTTACCATTAATATTTTTTTTAAAGGAGAAGTGAAAAAAGTTTTAGCATCTCCAGCAGTGTGTTCCATGAGTTTCCTGGTGGGAGGTGATAAAGATATTTTTTTTAACTGACTAAAAATGGTTAGCCACAACACCATGAAAATATCTCAGAATGTTTTAAAATGAAAAAAAAAAAATTCTGTGACATGGAAATAGCAATTTAGAGGGGGTCCAGGGGTTGCTGGCAGCTTTGAATGGCTGATTTCAGCCGTCTCTGGACCTCCCTTATGACTTCCACACCAATTTCCATCTACTTCAAAAAAGCAAGCCTCCTGAGGTACAGAGAGGAGGGGGGAAGTATGAGACCATTTGTTATTTTGGACACAGATGAATCCAACTGAGGGAGGACATTAAAATGTTTCAAGAAACACAGCCTTTGAAATCCAGCAATAGATTCACATCTATAACAGACTCTTCCGTAATATAAACCCCCTCAACCGCGCACGGAACCCTTTTGTGACTCTGTGTGCCTCAGATCCCACCCCCTAGGCACCTTTTTAAGTAGTGGAATTTAGCTCTAGCCTTTACCAATGCTTAACAACTACGTGCGCCATGCACAGATCTAAGCATAAAATTATGGTAGACAACACCATCCTAAAAATTCCCACTATTTTAAACTCTGCTGTCAAAAAGAGGGTGGAGGTGCACTGCTTTGCTATATATTCCTGGAGAAGGATGAACACCATACTTTGTAAAGTGCTGTGTCTCTTATCCAGGAGGATTTCAGTTGATATGGCTGGAAACCCAAACTGATGTAACCTAATTTGCATGCCCAACATGGAGATGTGATGAAGTCTTAGTTACTATTTACTGTTCCTTCAAACAATACTGAATGAATAGTTTGAATCTCATCCATTCCAATTGTTAATGACCTGAATTATTTTACCAGTGGGCAGATGTTTCTCATGACCATCTTTCTGCTACCTTCTTCTTTCCCTTCCATCTTAGTCTAGTCATTCTGAGGCTTTTGATGCCCGCGAACCGGCCTACTCAAGGGCTCTCACTTAAGCATTTTCTAGATGCTTATGTATTCTGGTCACTCCTATTTTTTGTTTACTCAGGCTCCCTTTTACTTAGGGAGAGCCGCTTAGGGCTTGTAACCCTCTCTGGGAGGAGATGGAGGGTGCCAAGGCCTAGAAGAGAGAGCGGGAATGCAAAGCTAGGGTAAGATGCTTCTGTGCATTTCAACCAGGTTTAATGTTTAATGCCATCTTGGAACAATGGAACAGAACAGTGAACTGAAACACGCAAACCTATTGCTCAGCACGACCGTATTATGCAGGGATTATTTAAATGTAGGTGAGACACACACCAAGATCCAGGCACATTTTCAAGGTCAGGTAAAGTGAAAGGTGGTTCTTTTCCTTTAGGTTCTAGCTCTTTGTTACCCTGGGAGGGAAATCTAGTCCTGACATGAATGGATTGGCCCTGAGAGACCCACTGACAGTCCATGTCTCTGTGCAGTTGGGTTAGACGGATTTTTGACTCAAGTCTTGTTCTTCCAAACGTGGATGAAGCCACCAGTTCCATTTCAATAGCCCTTGATTTACTTGATCTTTCTCTAGGTTTTTCCAAGGATGCGCATCTTTGGAAGTGTTTTTGCTCTGTTTTTCTCAAATAATGAAGGACGCTGTTTTTGCTGTTTGGGGTTGTGGTTCCCCAGACTCCAACCAAATCTCTGGGATTACCCAAATTAATACCTGTTACATCCCATTCCAGATATGGGTGGGAGCTTTTGCCATGTGGTCTTTGAGCCAGCTGTGACTTGATTTGGGTGGTTTGGCTCCAAATGTGGGGGTGGGGCTGCGGTCTGGACCACAATAAAATCTCTGTGATGCCATGTTCTTAGGTCTCTGACGATTCACTTTTGGCAACTCCAAGCACGCCCCAGACATCAGATCTCCTCCATCACTCAACTCTTCCTGGATGAGACAGAAGATACAGGTGTTGTCATTCTCACTTTGCAGAGGAGGGAAGTGAGATGCATTTATGTATGGTGATTATGCAAGTTCCGAGGACAGACCACATTAGCATACATTTTGTTTGCTTGTTTCTATTCTTCCCTTTACTATTTTGTGACATGATCCCAGTATCATGTCTGGACATCCAGATTCTTGTCCTGATGATGACACTAATTAGCTGTGAGACTTGAATTCCTGGAATCCCTTGACTTCTCTGGACTTCAGTTTTTTTATCTGCCAAATGTAGGAGCTGGATGCAATGGTCTCCAAACACCTTGCCTGAATGAATCCTCCAAGGTTCATGACATCTTGTTTTCATACCCCAATCTTTTTTTTCAGTGGAGGGGGGATGTGGATAAGATGGCAATATTTTATTTTCCAAAGCTTCAATTAAGCAGAATTGGCTGAGTAGGGAACTTCTCTCTCTCTACTCTTGTTTCCATATATAACGGCATAAGTTGCTAACTATATGCAAGGAAGCATTCCTTGGGAAAATGTGAAAAATGTAAATGTGGTTAGAACTCTTTTATAATGCATACATATGATCACTACTTTATAAAGTTGGTGATCTCTGTTCTCTTGCAGTCAGAAATCAGCACACACACAAAAAAATCAATGAGCTACTGGTAGGGTTGCGTTAGTGCCCTTGAAGAATAAAATGGCAAAAGAAAAGTTATAACAGAAATATCATTAATTGATTCAGTGTGAGGATCTGGAGCCGAGTCTTATTCTGGTGCCCTGTACGGCCCTGAGTTTAATGACAGTTCACTAAATGATGACGTAATGGGGAAGTTAATTTATGCTTGTTGCTCTTCATGATAAAATAAAGCTTGTTACTTTTTTTTTTTTTTTAAGTTTGTGATTATAAATACCACCTTTTCAGTTTGGGGCTTCCTATAAAGACTTTTTCTGAATGGGAACAATGTTGCTGTGGAAGTGAATGGCCGCCATTTTGCTCTCTGAGATCAGTAAGATAAATTCTGAATTGTTAACCTCGGTATCCACGCAGCCAAGCAACCTGACAAAGCTTATTACCCAGGAGCTACAGCATCATGGCAGTCTGATACCTCTATTCTCCCTCTTCTTCTAAATATCTACGTCAGGTCAAATGAATTCTCTTCTTCAGCTACGTCAATGGGTGCCCTGTGGGCTTGTGATGAAACCCAAACTCCATCAATGGCTGAGAAAGCCCTGTGTTTCTAGTGCTGGGAGAGAACCTAGCATGAAGAAGGGTCTTGATGAACGTTTGTTGATTGAATGCAAATCCAGTGTGATCTGGTGCCTGCCCACCTCGCCTACCTCTTCACCTTCCCCAGCCACTCTGGCCTTTTACACGCTCGGGAAATGTGCCAAGCTCCAGTCCTGCTCAAGGTTTCAGCTTAAATTCTCTTTCCCTCTTCTCACCTGGTTAATTCTACCTTCCTTCAGACCGAACATCATTCTTTCGGGTTTTTGATGATACCCCAATCTTATTTGGTTCCTCAGATGACTCTTTCTTACAGGATCAAATTCTCCTCTTTCAGAGAATTATTGATTTTGTAATTATATAACTATGTGTGTGAATATTCATTTATAGATGGTTTCTCCCATTAGTCTAGACTTCACATTCCACTGGGGCAGTGACTGTGTCTGCTTTGTTTAAAACTGTTTACTCTGTATATTAGCACTGTGTCCATATGTAATGAGTGCCCAATAAATACCTATCTTCAAAATTATTTTAGAGAAACCGCTGGCGTGCTAAAATTAAATATTTATTTACCCTAAATACTTGATGCATGTACACTGAAAAAGTAGACAGGGAAAAGTAGGTCCCCAGTTTCTATCACCCGAAGCAACCTCTGCGTCCTTCCAGAGGTAATTGGTGGGCATAGGTGTACCTTCCACGTTTATCCAATAAATCTTTTTTGATGAATGAATTCATGAATCGCTTCTATTATCACAAACCCATGGTGAAACTTTGGCAGAAGGCAGGTGATGAGAGCTTTCCATTCTGTGCCTAAAACTGTAAAAAATAAGCCTTAGCTAAGCAACAATAACAACAAATTTAGCCAGCTCAGAGGAAAAAAAAAAAAAAACCTTTTCATACTGATTCTTTCTCTTTGTTTAAAGCTCTGGATCAAAAAATAAGCATGAACGCAGAATGTCACCCAACACCTAGAAAGAAATGAGATTTCTTTAATGAGGTAACCAAAAATTTCTTCTTTCTTCAAAAGAGATCATCCCATTTTTAGCCTTTTCGGCAGCAAGAGAAGCTACCTGATGAAATCGGAACCATTTGGGTTCTTAACTGGAGAACCCGGTGCACAGCCAGGAACGGGGCAAGGCGTCTTCCTTAGGCACCTGTGGGACTCGCAGGCCAAGCTGATACGCTGGACACTAGGATGTTGGCCACACCAAGGTCTGGGCCCACCAGCAATGGAACAAAAACCGCAGACAGCCCCAGTCTGCTCCAGCTCCTCAGTCCTGATGGACGGGCCACCACTGCTGCTGGCCAGGTACTATGTTGTGTGGTCCTTGCTGGGCTCTCCCAGGAAGCAGCCTGAGTTTGTCCTGAGCTGATCCAAGATGACTGTGTTCATGTGCCAGGACTGCTGTAACAACACACCACCAACTTAAACCAAGAGAAGTACGTTCTCTCATGAGAAGTTTAAAATCAAGGAGTCAGCAGGGCTGTGTTCCCTCTGAGGGCTCTAGGCAGGGATCCTTCCTCGCCTTTTCCAGTCTGGTGCTGCCGGCACTCCCTGCCACCCCCTGGCTTGCAGCTGCATGACTCCAACGTCCTCCTCCCTCATCGCAGAGCCTTCCCCAGGGCCCCTGTCATCACGTGGCTTCTTTACAAGGATACCACTCATTGGATTGAGGACACACTTAATTCAGTATGGCTTCATCTTTGTTCAATTAATGACATCTGCAAAGACTCTATTTCCACATAAGAGCACATTCTGATGTTCCCCAAGGTGGATGTGAATCTTTGCAGGGTCACCATTCAACCCAGCCTGGTCCCCAAGGCAGACGACAGTGTCCAGAACAGCCAAAGCCTGTGCCCATCTGAACACCTCCATCAATGAGGATGGTTCTCTCCCACCACACCTTCATTGTGGTCCATGGGGACCTGAGCATCTTCGTGGGCGCCCTCCACGCACCTGCCATTCAAACCATCACTCTCTCACACCATTTGCTTTCAGACCAGGTGTGATTTTTATTGCCTTGCCCCCAAACCCTCTCCCTCGGTGATCCTAACAAAGCTGCAGCAGCAGAATTCCACCCCACACCGGAGCTGCTACATGATGAGACAATCTCGGAGCTCAGACCTCGTGTTCAAGCAGGGCCTTCCCTAATGGAAACACCGGTCTCGCAGCTGCGTTAAGAAGTGGCTCTTTGTTAAAATCCTGTTAGCACAGTGACAAATAGAGCGGCCCACACAAGCAGCGAGACGGTCCTCCCGGAGTGGCAGGGATATTCTGGGTGGCACGTCGGGGGAGTTATGAAGGGATCGGGCTTCCTTCCCTACTTTCAGCTGTTAGCCTGTCAGCGGAAGCTGCTTTCCCCCTGGGGCGGGAAGGAGCCAGTTTTGCTGACAACACCTGTACACAGAAAGTGCCAATTTCAGAGCGTGTCGGGTAGCAGAAGCATCAGGAAGATGGTGCCTCTGGAGATAAAGTTGGTCCTGTGAATGCAGAAACTGGGATGCTTTCCAGGGTGTGGGAGCAGAATTCTTGATCTCAGGGAGCTCTGTGTAACCAGTAGCTTGTTTGGTTCTTACATGAGGGGCTGACACAGTCTGTAAGTAGCAGGTGATGGGCGATTTTCCTAGTTGGAGGAAATGCTACATTTCCGATAACATATCTTCTTACCCAATCCTGTTTACTTAGTTCACGCCTAATTCCTAAGCCTGCAAATTTATCAGAGATGTTGCCTGATTCTCCAGGAAGTCTCTAGAATCCCATTACAAGACCTGACCTCTCCATTTATAAAGTGAGTATAAATGCTTAGGTAAAACAGCAACAAGATGTTAGAAATATCCAGTGGAAACAGCATTTATTCACCCAACAATATTTAAATATCAATATACTCTAGGTGCTCTGCTCGGAAGGAGGATACTGGGGTACCGGGGTGAATGAGATGGGGTTTCTTCAGTCTGTAATCTACTGAAAAGGGGGTCTGATCATGCTTGAAAATGAAACCCAAAGCCACCTGCCACCAACTTCAGGAGGGATGGCTCTCTGAGTGGGTCACGGGAAGGAGTCCCCTTTGGAGTAAAACATTCCCTTGTTGGAACACCGTGTGAAGGGCTGCATTCCTGGACGAGACAGGATTAGGGCAGAGCTGTTCCCAGGAGTGGGGTTTACCTGCTTCGGTCAATTCATCAGTCGGCCGTCAAAGAGATGCTGTCACCCTACCAAGCACGGGGAAGAGGGCCAGTTGACACCAAAGGCCCAGCGTGGCCAGAAGTGGGGTGATGCTTCACTAACCTGGCTGTCATCACGCACCAACTTATATGTGTAAATAAAGCAAACATTTCAAGAGATCAAAAGCAGAAACTCTGATTTAAGAGATGGAGGGAAGGGAAACCTCTGCCTTTTGGAGAGGCTGAGAGAGTTCTGCTTGACAGCAGAGTGGCAGTGTGGGGCCGAGGAAAGGACATTTGCTCTAGAACCCAAAGAACTTTTTCTGTATCCCTGCTCTACTAGGCACTAGCTCTGGGCGCTTAGGAAAGCTCCTTAAACTGAGGTCAAATTTCCTTTAAAATGAAGACAACCGCTGAGTAAGAATGAAAGAAAACATAAAGTGCCTGGGACCTGGACGTCCCTCAATAAAATCAGTGCTATTAGTAATACACAGTGAATTCAGGACAAAGTTAAGCGAAAGCAAATCACCAAATTCTATTATGTATGGAATAAGCATGAGGTAAGACATGAGGTCACAGCGTATTTACAGGTAGTGTTAATAGAAACCTGACTTATTTCTAGGATGCATAGGGATCCCCTAAGGTTATTAATGGAAAGGGCAGTGACACACATATATAGACATTCATGTATATACAAATACTCATGTATGTATGCATATATATTCATGTAATATGTGTATACACATACAGATATGTGGTATGATTAATAACATATACACAGTGTATGGAGGATGTTCTTACGATCATATTCTAGATGGAGAGATACACACATGAATGATTAGCACCTGATTTGTGGTCATAGAGTGTCCCAGTAGAACAGAGACCAGTGGTAGTTTAGATGCTGGTCCCAGTTCCCAGAGAAGTAAATTTTGGTAAAGATTCTTTGGAAATTGACTCATGCTGACCAGAGCATTTTAGGTTTTCCTTTTGGGCCATTTCTCTGGACTCGTAACAGGTAAATCGGGGCTCTGGGATCTTCAAGTTCAAACTGCTAAGGAAGAAATCAATGTCCCATTTTAAGTCCTGAAGATACAGAAGTTAGTGAAAAATCAGCCAACTTTTTCTGGAAAGGGCCAGATCATAAATATATTTGGCTTTGGGGGCCAAAATGTGTAACAATCTGTCACAACTAGCCAGCTCAGCTGTGGCAGCACAAAAGAAACCAGAGACAGTGTGGAGAGGAATGGAGTGGCTGTGTTGCAGGAAGACTTTATTTGCAAAAATGGGCATGGGCCGGGCTTGGCCTGCGGCCCATACTTTGCTAATTATTTTCCTCAGGGGGCCTCCACATTCTAGGGATGATGGAACCTAAGTTCTGGGGGTAGAAGACGGGCAATAAACCAAATAAAGTGCAATTTAAAACACATCGATCAGGGTAGGCCTTATTGAGAAAGTGATTTTTAACAAAGATTTGAAGTTGGTGAGAGAGTTATATTTGGGAGAACATTCTAGAAAAAGGACTGAAGGCATAATAGTTCTGAAGTGGGAAGAACCTGAGGGCCAGGGTGGCTGGAGTAGATCAAGTGAGAAAGGGGGGAGGAGAGGAAGGCAGAGCACACACGACCATGGGGACCAGGATCACTGGGACTCTGAGCGAAAGGAGACAGCAGAAGACGCTGAGCAAAAGTGGGGTCTGACGTCTGTGTTAAAAGGATCGCTGCTGGACACAGACTGTAAGGCGTTAAGGGGGAGAGCAGGCAGCCCACCTGGAGGATGCTGCAGTAATCCAGGTGAGAAGTGAGGGGGGCAGGAAGGTGGTATGAAGTCTTCAATTCTGATATTTTGAAGGCAGAGCCAAGATTTTTCTCAAGGGTACATGGGGATATTGTGACTATGAAACTTTATTAGAAACTCAACTGTTAAAACGTAACTTTGCAACAAACAAGTATTTAGTACACGGTGTGTAAGAACAAGGAAAAATATAAAGTTAGGGTCAACCTCTGATCTTTATTTTCAGCAATTAATATTGACAGGATTGAGACAACCCAGTTCATTCTGGATTCTTATGACTTTTCAGTCTATACTCCAAATTATCACAATGAGGATTCACCCATGCTAGGTGGTTCCCAAGTAATTTCTGTTCCACAGGATGAATCTGATGTGACTCTAGGCCATCTGGCTGAGCCCATGAGAAAGGAACCCTGTGAGTTCCACAGACTACAAGTGTGGTATCATGGCTAGTGATCCTGTGGTCAAATGGCCCTGCTCAGGGATTCAAACTGCACATCAAAATGGTAAAGTCTCTTTAGTCTTGTAGCAAAACAAAACAAAACAAAACAAAACAAAATAAAACAAAACAACACTTTAACCTGAGCCTCTCTCCCCAACCCCAACTTTTTCCATCTCCTTCCATCTTGCCTGCTTGCTTTTGCCTTAACTGAAAAAAACAAAAAAACCCCACAAAACAATAGACTCATGATTAACAGAACATTTAACTTCTAGTAAAGAAAGAAAAAAATTCCTCTTGCAGACCTAAGAGCCATTTTACAATTTATTCCTCCATAATCCTGCCCTGCCTATCTCATGAGGCAGTTGCAAGGACTGAACGCAATTATCTACATGCAAAGGTATTTTGCACACTACCTGTAAAGTACACAGCACGCGGGCAAGGCCAAAGAAAAACAAACTGGGCCCAAAGTTAGGAAGGAAGGAGATAGTAAAGATCAGAGTAGAAAAATCAAACAGAGAAGAGAAAAACAATAGAAAATATTAGCCAAACTGAGTTACATCTTTGAAAAGATAAACCAAATTGACAAACCTTTAGCTAGACTAACCAAGGAAACAAGAGAAGACCCAAATCAACAAGATTATCAGTGAAAGACAAGACATTACAACAGATATCACAGAAATACAAAAGATCATAAGAAGCTACTACAAACAACTGTATACCAATAAACCTGGGACAACCTAGAAGAAAAGAAAAAAATCTTAGAAACATACAACCTATCAAAAATGAATCAGGGGGAAATAGAAATATGAACAGAAAAATTAGTCATCCTCCAATATCTGCAGGGGATCGGTTCCAGGACCTCACACAGATACCAGAATCCTCAGATGCTCAAGCCCCTTTTATCAAATGGCATAATATTTGCATATAACCTATGCAATCTTCCCATATAATTTAAATCATCAATGTAAATGCCATTTGCTGGCATGTGGCAAATTCAGGTTTTGCCTTTTGGAGCTTTCTGGAATTTTTTTAGTTTTTTGGGGGGGGGTAATTAGGTCTATTCATTTAATTATTTTTTTAATGGAAGTATTGGGGATTGAACCCAGGACCTCATGCATTGCTGAACATTCACTCTACCACTTGAGCTATATCCAAACCCCTGGAATTTTTTTTAAAAATATTTTTGATCCATAGTTGGTTTTGAGTCCATAGATGTGGAGTTCACAGATATGGAGGGCTGACTGTACTAGTAAGGAGATTGCATCAGTAATCAGAAACCTTCCAACAAAGAAAAGCCCAGAACTATACAGCTTCACTGAATTGTGCCAAACAATTAAATAAGAATTAACACCATGTGGTATATGTGTACAACAGAATATTACTGAGCTATCAAAAAGAATGAAATTTTGCCATTTGCAACAACATGAATGGAACTTTGGGGTATCATGCTTGGTGAAATAAGTCAGAGAAAGACAAATACTCTGTTATCATTTATATGTGGGATCTAAAAAATAAAATAAATGAATATTACAAAATACAAACAAATTCACAAACAGACTCACAGGTTTAGAGAACAAACCAGTGGTTACCAGTGAGGATGGTAGGTGGGAGGGGCAAAGTAGGGGTAAGGGATTGAGAGATACAAGCTACTATGTATAAAATAAATAAGCAACAAGGATATATTGTACCACACGGTGAATACAGCCAATATTTTATGATTAATTTAAATGGAGTATAATCTATAAAAATATTGAGTCACTGTTTTGTAAACCTGAAACTAATAAAATTTTACAAATCAACTATACTTTAATAATAAAAATGAATTAATACCAATCCTTGTCAAAACTCTTCCAAAAAAATGAAAGAGGAGGGAATACTCCCAAACTCATTTTATAAAGCCACCATTACCCTGTTACTAAACCCTGAAAAGGACACTACAAGAAAAGAAAATGGCAGGCCAATATCCCCAGTGAAGATAGATGTGAATATTCTCAATAAAATGTTAGCAAACAGAATTTAGCAGTACACTGAAAAAGGATCATTCACTATGATCATGGTGGGATTCATTTCTGGCATGCAAGAACAGTTCAACATACACAAATCAATAAATGTGATACATCACATTAACAGAATGAAAGAAAAAAATCATATGATCAACTTAACAGATGCAGAAAAAGCATTCACGATACAACTCTTTAAAAATTTAGGTAAGAAGGAACACATTTCAACATAATAAAGACCGTATGTGACAAACCCACAGCTAACATCATATTCAATGGTGGAAGGTTGAAAGCTCTTTGGCAAAGATCAAACACAAGATACAGGTGCCCACTCTCACCATCTGTAATTAAAATAATACTGGAAGTCTTAGCCAGAGCAATCAGGCAAGAAAAAGAACAAAGGCATCATAACTGAAAAGGAACAAATAAAACTGTGTCTTTGCAGATGACAGGATTTTATGTAGAGAAAATTCTAAAGACTCCACAAAATGTGTTAGATCTAATTAATGAATTCAGTAAAGTTGCAGAATATAAAATTACTGTACAAAAATCAGCATTTCTATACATTAATAATAAATTAGGTAAATAAGAAATAAAATGATCCCACTTACAACAGCATCAAAAGCAATAAAATAATTATGCCTAGCATAAATTTAACTGAAGTGAAACAGCTCTACAATGAAAACAAGACACAAAAAGAAATTGAAAAAGACACAAAAAAATGGAAGGGTATCCCGTGTTAACAGACTGGGAGAATTAATTTTAAAATGACTATATTAACCAAAGCCATACATAGATTCACTGCAATCTATATCAAGATTTCAATGGCTATTTTTTTTAACGGTAGAAAAACAATCATAAAATATATATGGAACCACAAAAGACTCCAAACAGCAAAAGCAGTCTTGAGGAAGAAGAACAAAGAAAGAGGCATTGCGTTTCCTGAATTCAAGCTTCATTATAAAGCTATAGAAATTAAACCAGTATGGTAATCACAAAGAAAGAGACACACTGGCCAGTGGAACTAAATCAAGAGTCCAGAAATAAACTCGTACACATACAGTCAACTAAAATTTGACAAGGGAGCCAAGAATACTCAGTGGAGAAAAGACAGTCTCTTCAACAAATGGTGCAGGGGAAAGCTGATATTCACATGTAAAAGAATGAAGCTAGACTCCTAAATTATACCAATAACAAATATAAGACTTCCGTAAGTCTTCTAGAAGAAAACACAAGAAAATAGCTCCGTGAAATAGGTCTTGGCAAGAGTGTTTTAGATATGACAATTAAAGCACAAGGGACAAAATAAACAATAAACAAATTGCATTACAACAAATTAAAAAGCTTCTACACAGCAAAGAAAACATCCGTCAACAAAATGAAAAAACAACCTATGGAATGGGGGAAATAATGCAAATCATGTATCTGATAAGGGGATAATATCCAAAAGATACAAGGAACTCACACAACCCAATAGCAACAAAACAAAACTCAAAACAATGGACAAAACACCTGAATAGACATTTTTCCAAAGATGCACAAATGGCCAACAGGTACATGGAAAGGTGCTCAGTATCATCAGGGAAATGCAAATCAAAACTACAATCAAAGTGGGAGGGTGTAGCTCAAGTGGTAGAGTGAATGCTTAGCACGCATGAGGTCCTGGGTTCAATTCCCAGTATCTCCTCTAAAAATAAACAAACAAACCTAATTACCTCCTCTCTCCCCACCAAAAAGCCCACAATCAGCTCACATTGGTTAGAATGGCTATCAACAAAGAGACAAGAGAAAAAATACTGGAGAGGATGTGGGAAAAAGGGAATCTTGGTGCACTGTTTGTGGGGACTGTAATTGGTGCAGCTACTATGGAGAACACGGCAGAGGTTCCACGAAAATTAAAGATAGAACTAACCATATGATCCAGTAATTATGTTTCTGGGAATATATCCAAAAGATGAAAATACTATGTCAAAGAGATTATCTGCACGCTCACATTCATAGCAGCATTATTCACAATAGCCAAGAAGGGAAACAACATTAGTGTCCATCATGACTGGATGATGAAATTGTGTTGTATGTATGTACGTGGAAAAGCTATAAAAGAAGGAAATCCTGCCATTTCTGGTAACAAGGGTGGACCCTGAGGATATTATGCTAAGTGAATTAAGTCAGGCAGAGAAAGACAAATACTGTATGATCTCACTTATTTGTGGAATCTAAAAAAGCCAAAATCAAAGCAAACAAAATTATAAGAGATCAGATTTGCAGTTACCAGAGGCAGGGCGTGGGGGTGGGTGGAGGAATTAGATGAAGGTGGTCAAAAGGTACAAACTTCCAGTTATAAGAAAAGTAAGTACTGGGGGTATCAGTTTCAACAGGATGACTAGTTAACCACTGTTGTGTATTTTAAAAGTTGTTAAGAAAACAATCCTAAGACTTCTCATCACAAGAAAACTTTTTTGGGGGGTGAGGTATTAATACAAGGTGATGGGTGTTAACGAAACTGTGGTCATCACTTCACAATATATGTAAGTCAAGTCATTTATAATGTACACCTTAAACGTACACAGTGCTTGTCAATAAAACTGGGAGAACTTTTTTAAAAAGCTACTTTTTGAACTGTGGGTATTTTGTTAATCCAGCTACTAAGTAACCAGAAAGAGTGTACAATGAAAAGACATGAAAACCCACTTTAATGACGAAGCAGAAGAAAAAAAAAAAAAAAACCTTGAGATTTTTTATTATGCCTTGAACTTAAATATATGATCATATGTTCTGAACTGTATAATATGCCAATTCCATTTTAAAACGATATGCATTTAATATTTCCCAATTACAAAAATATACATATTATTACAGAGAATTTAAAGAACAGAGCAAGTATAAAAAAGAAAATTAAAAAAAATCTGCCATACAGAGATAATTTATCAGCCATAAAGTCCCACTCCATTTACATTTAATTTTTCTGTGCATACATATTATAAACACAATTTCCTTTTTCCACAATTGGGACCACTCTGATATAGTTAGTTTTTTTTTTAAATTGAAATACAGTTACAATGTATAGTTAGTTTTTTATATCTTGCTTTTTTACTTAACTGGATAATATGATTATCTTCCTTTGCCCTTAGATATTGTTCAACAATTTTTAACAAACAACTTAATAAAAATGTATCATGTGGTTACACAATTAACCCTTCTTCCACTGGTGGGCATTTAAATTTAGCTTTTTTCCACATTTCCATTGTGTTTATAAACCTGTAGATAAATTTTTCAAATGCAGCTCTGTGTATAAATCTCTGATAATTTCCTGGAAGTAAAAATTCTGGGTCAGGGAACACAGTTTGAAAGTTTTGCTACTTATCATCAAACTGCTACAACCTTTCTGGAGAGAAGTTTACAGTCCCAATTCCAGCGTCTAAGGATGTTTGTCTCATGCTACTCCAGCACTTAATATTACCTTAAAAAAATATGCACATTTCTCATTGCTACACGTGTCTTACCTTTGCTTTGATTTGTATTTTTTTGATTACTAGTAATCTGGGCTTCCCACCCCTCCACCAGTTTCTTGGAGATATTGCCTCCCTGTGAATTTATGTGCACTGCCCATATTTCTAACTAGAGTGCTCATCTTAAAAAAAATATATTCACAAGGCTGTACTGTGATAGTTTTACGAAGGCTTTGTTGCCAGTTTAGTTTTACATGAAATCGTTCCAATCAACAGCAGTAGAGGTATTGTTCTTCCTTCTGTAATTTCACAAGCTAAGAAAAAAAATCAATTAAAAAAAAACCTCAGGCTGAGCCAAAGACTGCACCTAGAAAAATTACATCAACCCAATCTCCCAACAGGTGATGGCACATGGGGATTCCTCTCCCCACAGCGCATGTTTACAAGGAAGCTACCCAGAAACAAGAAGAGCAGACCTTTGAGTGGTGACCTCTCTGATTCAAATGCAAAGTCTATTTCCTAAGGAACTCAAGACGTTTTGTATTCTGATTCTGCCTTTTTTTACATGTTCCAGTGGTCCTGGTCTTAGGGTTTCAACTGTGAGACTGAGAAGAGAGGATGCAGGAACAGATACAGACCATCCAGCTGAGAGCGTGTTACATTTTCGCACACCTGTTAAGACACTCCAGGGTTGACAGTCTTTTTAGCACAAACATTCCGCTTGGATGTATTTCCGTTTCCATACATATAGCTGTAGGCAAGAACAGAGCTGCCTCTCACAGATGTTAAACAATTGCCTGTTTTCTCGATTCTGCCGCTGCAGTTTCTACGCTGGGCGTGGTGCAGGGTGTGCACATTTACACAACTCCTTTGGCATCATCAAAGTCACTGAAAAGGATGTTTGATATGAGCAGACTTGCTGCAGGGACAAGCAGCGTACTGGAGGATTTTTCTCTCTCAGCTTCATAGCTCTAGTCGACCAGCCACTGGCAGAAGTCATATTCCTTCAGCCCAGAAATGCTGCTTTCCAAAATCTTTTGGCAAAATCTCCTAGAGATTTGTTTTTCTGCTCCTTCCTAATTTAGAAACAGTCTTCAAAGGAAAAAAAAAAAAAGACAAATCGATGTGAGAAGAAATTAACTCTGATTTAATTTTTCATGGAAGGTTTCAGGGTTTATCAACTACAACCACCAATAAAATTGGACAAGATTGTTTGTGGAGGAAAATTAACAAAAATGGGCATGTACCCCCAAGATCAGATTGTATTTTTATTCAAGAAGCAACAGGTGATACAAATTCAAGATTTTATTCAAATCATTTGTAAGTGAACATAATATCTCAGTGGTGAAGGAAGAGTTTTAATAAAGCAAAGATAATGAGTTATGTGAATAAACAGAAAGGTGAACAGTGTTAACTGTGACATTCAAATGACTACATGATTTTAATCATTCTTTTCATAATAAGCAACTCTGTGAACATCTATGGAAGGAACTAAAAGCTGTGCCTCGGATGGAATTTGCAGCTGATTTAGAGCTTTGTTTCCTGCCTTTGGCAATTTCAAGGAAACAAATGGAAATGGTTTGAAGAACTTATAAAAAATCTACCACCGGCCAAAAAATTTAAAAGGTAAGGTGGAAAGCACTAGAAAGAAAAAAAACAAAACGCACACACACACACACACACACATTGTAATTGTGAGACAGGACAAGAGAGAAGAGGAGGAATAACGAGATAGCAATCAGAAGTCCAGCCCATGCCCATCCCTTATTTGTTCTTGGCTGTCAGGGGCTTCCGGCTGATCTTTTTCGATTTGTCATTATTTTTCTTCGGCGGTTCCGGGTTCGCCTGCATGTGTCTGCCGTAGAGGCTGAAAAGAGAGAAGGGGGAAACGGTGAGATCCACCTGATGAACGTGAGCTAATGCTTCTACTGGTAGAGTTTTCATCAACAGATTCATCTCCAGGAAATTCCAGGAAGCCAAAAAAAAAAAAAAACCAAAAGATCATTTGTTTTCTCTGGGGCATACGTTGTATTTAGTCATTGTGAAGTGCCACACACACGCACACGCACACTCCCAGCCATGAAGTCCAGTTCTGGACAAGTCTCTTGGAATCGCACAGTCACTGCACGAAAAGAGCAAAGGAAGAGAGATCCAGGACTAGGAGGGCCATAATGCACAGCTCAGCCGTCCCAGACTGAAGCTCCATGGGCTCCAAGTGTTTAAGTCGACAGTGACAAAAATTGGGTTGAGCTGAAAAGACGGAGTGTCCACTTAGCGCAAAGTGAGCAGCATGCCGGCCCGAGAGCCCTGGGGCCGGCCAATGTGACAGAGAGCAATGGTGCCCGAGCCCACCCTCGCGGCTCACGCGTGATGGATAGCGCCGGGACGGTGACCACCCATCAATGCCACGTTAATCAGTACCACTGATTAAATGTTGACAAAGTACCCCACAATTACAGCGGGTGGCATCCATCGCAGAGCGGAGCCAGCTCCGTGCGGCGGAGGGGACTGTACCCAACAGCAGATAGTAATTAATCAATAATTTATGAGTAACTCTGATTAAACTAAATTAAAAGCCACCCTAAGGTAAATACAGCCCCACCTTAACTCTCCTTGTTGATACCACTGTGTCCTCGAGAGAGGCCGGTGGGTGTCTCAGTGCTTCCCGAGGAAAGACAACGCCTGGCTCCTCTTGGTGCAGCTGCCTTGTGCCACCTGAACAGGCGTGACACAAAGACTGACCTCCCTGTACAAGGTGCCCTGTGCTCTAGGGTCCACCCGAGGAATGGCCACTGTCTCTGCACTTGGCAGATACTGACGCTTCTGAGGACACTGACCTTGTAGGTGACAGGCCGAGGGATGGACCTGGCACTCGGAGTTGTCCAACTGATTTGGCGCTTAGGGAAAGCTGGACACTGGGTTTTGATAGGTCAGACTGTGGTCTATCTCCTCTGGAGGCTTCCAAGCGCCTCCTTTTGAAGCGGAACATGCAGGGTCTACCAATAGTGGTTATCAAGATAGGTCTCTGCTCCCCGGGAGTGAGTCTGGCAGCAGACAGACCTGCAAGCTGAAGACCGTAAGTCCAGCCAGGTGCTGCGAATGTCCTCCAGGTAAAGGGGAGGGGGCGGGGCAAGGAGGTCCCACATGTCCTAGACAGGTAACACCAGAGCCTGCAAGCTGGCTTTCAACTTCCGCAGAAGTTCGCTTGGAGGACTTTTGGCTACTTGAATGGAGAGGCAGGCCCAGGGCTGGCCAGCCTGACAGTGGGTCGCCCTGAGCCTCACAGCAGAAACATCTTCCTCCCCAAGAGAACCTGCCGCCCAGGGAGACAGATCTTAAAATCTGCATAGGCCCTCCTTCCTAACACTCTGAAAACGGCCGCTGGTCCCCACCAAAGTCTTTGTCATGGACACCTGGGGCCCTGGCTACAGCTAAAGAAACATCGCTTCAGGCAGAAAGAAAAGTTCAGCCAGTTCAGCTTTACCACTGCTGCCACTGCAACCCCCAAGATGTCCCTGTCCTTGTTGTCCTATATGGCAAAGGGGACTCTGCAGAGGTGATGAAGTTAAGGATCCTGAGACACAAAAGTGATCCTCCATTATCTGGTAGGGGATGTGGTCCAACCTGTACACCCCTTCCCCCACCCAGACCCCCACCCCCAGCATCTCTCCCAGATGCACCCAACAGGCAGAGGAAACCTTGAGCCAAAATCCAGTCATCCTTTACATTCCTCACCTTTATCAACACACTCTCTGAAATAAGCCTATCCTCAAAATCCCTGCCCATATGTCTTCTCCTCCTAGGAAGTTGCTTTCCTCAAGATCAGGGGCTTGGTGGTGCAGTGGGATGCGCACCAGGGGCCTCTGGTCTCCAAGCTCCTCTCATCTGGTATGAAGCCAGGGTCTGACTCTCTGTTGTGGATTCCCAGGCACCTACGGTCTCAGTATCCTTGGTCCCGCTGCTTTCTGACAGCTTCACGTGTCTCCCCTCTAGTTTCCAAACTCTTACTCCCATAAGAGAAAAAGACATACACCTTCTTACTCACGGACAACATCAAACTTTAAGGATTACGAAAACGTGCAGAAATGTAACTCCCTAGCTCATGAGCTTGGAAACTCAGTGACACTCAGGTGCTGGGAAAGTGGTATCAACAGAAAGAAAGAGGTCAGAGCAGGGAGAAGAGATATAAGACCTGATCAGGGCCTGCTATGCACCACACCCTGAACAAGCAGGCATGGAAGGCTTCCCAGAAGGGGTGGGGGTGCCGCTGGGCCCTGCTGGCGGCAATCCAGCAGTCACCGCAGAAGGCAGTGCCAAAGCCGCTCGGGACTCAGCAAGGCTCTTCTCAGGAAGGAACTGGCATGTTCCTGTTTCAACACACGCCTTTTTATGCTCAGACCCCACTGTGTGCCCAGCCCTCCTGGGGCTACCCAGCACATCGCCCACTACAAAGGGCCAGAAAGGAGAACGCAGTCCTGAACTGGATGCTTAAAGTCCTCACTTTGCCACTGATGAGCTGCTGGCTCTGGGCAAAAGATCGGCAAGCCTCACCCCCACCGTGCCTTAGTTTCTCCATCTGGAAAAAAACGATGTCGTTTTCTCCCAGGGTGGCCGTCATGGTGGGTGGAAGGCGCCCAGCACCAGGGCAGGCCTGGAAGCAGACAGAGAGGGCTCATCGAAAAACAGGACACACGTGAGGTCACAGTCAGGCTGATTAAATAAGATCATTAGATGATGACTTACATCTTCAGGGCATTTTCCTCTGAAAAATAACATGGTATTTTCCTATCCATGCCAAATGCCCAAGCCTTTCTGGAAGCAAAGTTTGCCTCCTCTTTGAAGGAAGCCACCAAAGCAGAGCTAAATGCATCGCCCCACTTCCTCCGTGAGTCACCAGCGGAGCGGGGCTGACTGCGCGGCGCGGCGTGAGCCTCTCCGTCCCCCAGCTGCGTGGGCGGGTGAGAGTCAGTGCTCCACTCTCATGGGAGGTTGGACAGATGACAGCGCCCGTTCCCACCTGGAGACGCGGCTGTGGCAGAGCAGTAAGGACGAGCATCTCAGGGTCCAAAGTCTTGGGTTCCATTCCTGGCACCACCGGCTATGGGCCACGTGGCCTCCATTCGGGAAGTGTGGTGGGCAGAGTACTGCCCCCTCCCCAAATGCCCACATTCTAATCCCTGAAACCTGTGACTCTGTTTCTTACATCACAAAGGGACTTTGCAGGGGTGATGAAGCTAAGGATCTTGAGACAGAAAGATTACCCTGGATTATGTGAGTGGGCACAATGTAATCACAAGGGTCCTTTTAAGAGGGGGGCAGGAGGACTAGGGGCAGAGATCTGAACGTGCCACGCTGCTGGCTTTGAAGACAGAGGAAGGGGCTACCAGCCAAGGAACGCAGGCAGCCTCCAGACGCTAGGAAGGCGAGGAAACGCGTTCTCCCCTAGAGCCTCTGGAAGGATGAGACCCTGCCGACACCTAGATTTCAGACTTCTGATCCCCCTAACCTACGAGGTAGTACATACATTTGTTCTGTTTCCGGCCACTAAGATCACGGTAATTTGTCAACAGCAGCCATAGGGAACCAACCCAGTACGTGAACCTCTCTGGGGCTGGCAGTGAGGATTCTGCTTCATTTCAGCAGAAAAAAAAAATTTTTTTTTTAATCTAGGGTAGTAACTCACCGAAAAGAAGGAAAATTTAAAAGCGAGGTTGCAGGAAGGGCACAGAAGGTGTGTCCCCCCAGGAAAAATGGGGGATGTTTCTACCAGGAGAGAAGGGGGTGGGCAGGCCGACTGCCCCTCCCCGCTTACTACAGTGAGACGGCAAGGTCCCAGCTCCCTGCGTGCTCGGAAGTTGACAGTCATGGCCCTTGTTCTAAATGTACCCGGGAATCTAATTTACGGGGGTGACTGAGTGATGAGACACAGACATCCACGCCTTTGAAAGAAGTTCCATTCCACGCAGTTCCCACGAGGAGCCACAGCACACGAGGCCATGTGGGGGAGCCCAGAGTGGGTCAGGAGGCTCGAGGCTCACGGGAGAGGGCATAGCCCAGTCTTTAGGATGGTTTCATGGGAAGGCAGGGGTGAGGCAGGGTAGGTGAGTACGAGTGAGTTTAGAAGCAGATAGTTGGACTAATTTCAGGGCCCAGAGCTACAGGGTGGTCTCCAGTCGTCCAGTACCTGGGTCTGGGTCAGGGGAAATACTGGCTTGGTGCATGTGAGTTAGGTAAACGTGGTGATTGGGGTCAGGGTTTAATTTCTTTGGATACGAAAGGCAATGCTAACAGATGGGTTGTTTGCTCCTCTAGGAATGAGCTACCTTGGGAGGGTTAGTCTCTCCCCAGCCAGCAAGACCCCCAAGAGATCAAAGCATCATAAAATATAGGAAGTGAAAAACAGGACTGATACAGTCTACAGCTTTCGGGATGGACTGTGGTCCCCCTGACCGCCCCATACCCTCCTCTCATGACCTACCTTCTAGCTCCTTTACCTCGGAAGATGCCAACAATCCCTCAGACCCTGGTACAAGGTGCTTCCTGGATGAGCACACCCCTTCAGGCCTCTGCTCTGCTGGTACCCCTCCTGCCCTACTGGAGCCCCGGCACCTGCGTGGGGGTTTCTGCAGAACAGTCCTGGGGCCTCACTCTCCTTTGCATTCCTGTACCCCATTTACCCCGAGACGTGTGACACTGACAAAGTGACTAAGTTTTGCCACAGTCTGAGGTCCTCATCTGCAATATGATGAAAATTGCTACCTTGCCGGGTTCAGGGGGAAGAGGGGGTTAAATCAGACACAGACAAGGTCCTATCAGAGCAGGTGTTCCAAGACGGCAGCTGCTGCTGCCTTAAACCTCCCACAAAGGTCCGAGACTCAGGCTAAGCTGGCCAGTTTCCCCTGCTTCTCAGATGATACCTCCCCACAGAGCGTAGCCAGGAATGTAGCTTCATCATCGTGAGCCTGTGGGGCAGACGCCTTCTCAGGGAGGTTTCTGGCAGGCGCTGAAATCTGACCATGTCAGCTTGAGTGTGTTAACGAGGGAGCCTGGCTTACAGGCACCAATGGGGCCACAGCTGCTGGGCGGGGGTGAAATGCTCAACTCAGAAAATGGACGGAACGGGTAGCAAAGGGTCTTGGAAAACCTTCTCTCCCCTGAAATCTGAGGTTCCTCGAAGATAATAGGGAGATGTTCAAAGAGGGGGGAGAAAAACCAACAGAGAGCAATCTCAAGTGACAGGAAAGGATCAGTTATACTCAGGAGTCTGATGAAAAGAACCCTCAAAGGCGAGATGCCTGCGGATGCTCTGTGCTGTGGGACTTGAACGAGGCAGCATCACCCATCTGCAGAATCCCAGCTGAAGATCAGCTCCGGAAAAATCATCATGAAATGATTCTGCAGACTGCAGAGGTCACCAGATCGGTCACTTCAGAGGCAACTTGTTAAAGCTGCCTGCACGCAGGCCCCCTGAAACTCCCTGCAGCTCAACACCCCTGGCTTGGTGACATCTAAGGTGACACAGCAGACAATTCCAGCCCCCCCAGAATCAGAGTAAGTTTTGCCACAAATATTACATTGAGCAGTATGACATGCGTGCCTTTCTATGATTGCTAAGTACATTTTATTCAATACGGGCAACTTCATTTTGGAGAAAAAAATCCATTTGAGTCTTATTGTTTCTGTTGGATCCAAGGGTCTCCTACAGACCCTCGCACCCCTCACAGCTGCAGCAATAAAGACTCTTGGCGACCATGTCTTTTGTCTTGAAAAATCTCTTCCCTTGGCTGCAATGCACTCTCCTGGTTCTTATTCTTTCTCCAGACTGTTCTGCAGTCCTGATGTTTTTGCTGTTAGCTCTTTGTATTTTCTTCCCTAGAAGATCACCTGATTTTGTCATTTCAGTGATTATCTCTGAGCAGAAGCCCTCCAAGTCAGTGCCATCTTTAACCCCTGCTATGTCTTATTCCCACTTGGACACTTAGCTATTAAACCCACCCAACACACAGAACAGTTCCCTACTCCGAGCTCCTCAGGTCTGTCCCTCCATGTCTCCAGGACTTTAGGATCAGAACAATGAAGTCATTTTGACATCGGCCTCTTTTTTCAGTCACCCCATTAATCAAGGCTGACTGAAGCTCTCTCCACCATAGAAATTCTGAGCCTGGGGCCAGAGAATGATCTGAGACTCAAGCAAAACTGTGTTTACATTTTTCAGCAGAAAGCACACAAAGCTTTCATCAGCTTCTGCAAAGGTTCATGACTTGGGGGAGAGGATATAGCTCAAGCAGTAAGTGAGAGCTTAGCATGTATGAGGTCCTGGGTTCAATCCCCAGTACCTCCATTAAAAAAAAATAATTAATAAGTAGACCTAGTTACCCCCCCCCCGCAAATAAAAACAAACAAAAAACCCTGTGTTTGAAAAAAAAAAAAAAGGTTCACAACTCAGTGGATTAACAAGCCGCTTTATGGTGCTTGCTCTTCTTTCCATCACCCTGTGATTTGATTCATTCTCCTTTTCTCCTCCCCACTCCTCCCCAAGCAGGCCCGGATCACATGGCTACCGGATCACGAAAACAGGTCCCTTCTTGGTCTCCGGATGCCAATCCCATCCTTCCTACAGTGTGTCCTACACACAGCTGATAGAATCCAGTCTCCTTGGCTTATGCGTGGGAAGCAGCATCCACGACCCACTGGATCAAGCTCCCAGCCTGGTGTATGGCCGAGAACAGACACAGAACATGCCACGCCATGCCCAACCAACCCAACGTCATCGCTCTCTGTTCACCGACAGACAGGTACAGTCAGGCGGCTCCGGAGGAGGGCCGCGTGGACTGTAGGAAAGGTGGGATGGGTGTGAGTTTTGCCACCTATTAGCTGAGTAAACTTAGAGTCCTGTATCCTTCCAGAACACCATCACTGGGAAATGGGAAGAACTACATACTGTCTACGTTGCAGGTGATCTGAAAAAATCTTAAAAGGTGCTAAATCAATCCGACGCCTGGGATTAGCCTTTCCTGGCCATCACCATTCATTCTAGCCTCAATTTTTTTTTTGCTTATCTGTGTTACTATTGCCCAGGATGCCTGCAGTTCTGCAACTCAGACCTCACCCACAGTTTTAGGCTTTTCACAGCCTTCTCTGCCCTGTCCCCTGCCCAATTTCTGCTTCCACAAAATACGCTGAGGTTGGTCGGAATTTCACCCTTAAATCCTTCATAACACGCACAGCAATTTCCGTTCTTGGCTGTTACTTCCCAGCACCAGCAGAACGGCTGGATAAGGATAAGAACACCTGTCAATACGGTTACTGTTCAATCAGCGGTCACTGTCCCCAAAACCCCAGCAAGTAAGGGCTTTTATCGTCTTCATTTTTCAAATGAGGAAACTGAGGCTTAGCAAAAGGCTTGATCAATCCCAGGCGATTACTCCAAAGTGCAAACTCTTTGGGCCTCGGCTGTCCCGTCTCCCGTTTGCTGGATTCCTCAGTGTTGTCCTCCTCACCAGCCTACCATTTGCTGGAGGGCGGGGACTGCAGACTTCCCTTCTTTTGTATTCCACACACTCAAGGCACTTCTGGAAGCACATTGGGTGCTATGTAAATATTATGTTTCGGAATGCCAGGTATATGAGAGGTACAATATGCTGTTCTCAAGTCATTTGCTCATGTCATATGCCTCCCTCCTGTTGTTTTGGGTGTTTCCATGGCAAGTCCTTATACAGACCAAGAAAAGAACCAACTTGAAAAATCTTAAGTGTGTGGCCAGTGACAATAATGGAGAGAAATAATTTTGCTTCTAATCTGTAATCTTATGGTAGGATGCTAAATTTAAAATCTCCACAAATACATCTGTGGACAAAGTGTGAAGCCTAGATTATTAATAAGCATTTGCAATATCTTTATTTATCCTATCTAGCAGCTCCAGGGGGCTGGTGACAGAACCTCAGCACACAAAGTGCTGAGTCTTAAAGAAAAAAAAGAAAAATGAACAGTTACCACATTCCCATGAGAAGTCTCATTAATTCAAAAGGCAATGATTTTTTTGAGATCAAGCCTCCAAGAGATGGTTCCATGAAATTCACCAACAGCGGGACGTGTCTTTTACATTCTCCTCCATTATAACCCTCACCGCTCTCTGTCCCCAACACACAGTGTGAAAAGAATCAACATACACGTGCAAATGGCACCCATATAAATAGCCAAAAGGAATCTGTAACTGACTCAGGACAGATAGGAAGCTATACCAAAATATAAAATATAAGCAGATTTTAAAGCTATCCCATACATTCTAGAGTCGCTATCTTCCGCACTGGAGGGGAGAAATGAGAATTCTGGTGGAGCAAAACTAACAATCTCATGCACAAAAGATGCTCATTAAACTTCATCATCCTGTCTACTCTAATGATGGTTTTACTTAATAAAAATTCCCCAAGCAGTTGCAAGGATATTAGGCAAGGTCTTTGGTTATGTATCAGAGGTCTGAGCTGTCACCAGCAAGCATGCAGTTCAGGGGGTATGTTCCCTGGGGAAGGAGCAAATACAGCTTTCACAGAATACATGCAGAGAAAAATCTATAACTGCAACCTGCTTCCCTGCTTAAGCATTTAAGAGAATAGGTAATCCTTTTAAATTAAACTGCAAAGCGCTAAATGTTGCAATTTCCAGAATAAACTAAAAGGCAAAGGAAACAAGACAAAGGGTATTGGTATGTTTTCTAAACAAGCTCCTTCCTTAATAGACTTCAGACCTGGAGTAGGGGAGAATATTTTTTATACAAAGAATTATCTGGGGACATGGTACTTGAAGATTGAAAAAGAGACATCCAACCATATATGTGTCTGTGTGTTTGTAATACACACGCAGATATACAAACCTATTTATAAATCCAAGGAAGGAAGTGAGAAATTATTTCTATATGTGCATTTAACCCCTTCGACAGTTATTCCTGAGAAAACACTACTACTAAAATTCGTTAACTTGAATCTGGAACTCAATAGCTAAATAGTAATTATCTAATAGAACCCTTAACATGGACAGCAGGAAGTTAATACTATATAATCACAAATTCTTGCTTTTGTCCATATCATATCACCACTTGTAAATTTCACATCCTGCCAATATAGACTTGGATGGAGACATGATGAGAGTTGGGGCAAGAGTGAGGTACTATCCTAAAAGTTGAATTTAAAGGCAGTAAGATCGCCCTCTAGGTGTTAAATGATAACAAGGAAAGTTACCCCAAGCAACACGCACAACTCAGGCCAGCAAGACTTGACCATAAGCCAAACAAGGGTATTAACAAAGCTGGAGAGAGGTCCCGTCCCTCAGAAGAGTGGTGGTACTCATCAGGAACTCAGTGTGCTGAATGCTGGCAGCGGGCTTCTAAGCACCCTCTGGAGAAAGGGGGTGAGGACCCAGGCTGGGAGCTCCGTGCACACCCCGACAGGACTCCGTCTCCAACTGGAAGTAGTGAAGATAAACATGGCGCCATCCCAACCCGTCAGAGGCTGACCCGTGCCTGTGTGGTCCAGCTTCTGGCCAGCTCTCGCCCCTCCTCTGCCCTTACTCCCCACCCATGTTCCCAATTTCCAGCACAGGGGCAAGCAAATCAGGCCCCTTCCCACTTCTGAGGTGGGTACGTGCCATTCACTGTCTGGCACGTGTGTCTCCAGGTCTCCCTGATAGCACGATTACCACCCTCATTTTACAGGCGAGGGAAAGGACAGAGCAGAGAGGGTTTGGATGTGAGTGGCTATGCTGTCCCAACTTGGTGTCAAAACAACTCGCTCTCAAACCTCTCCCTTGACCCTTTAGCCTGTGGCCAACCTGTGCCAACCAGAGAAAGACCCAGGACCTCAGCTCAGACTGCTGGGCAGGAAAGTCCTTTCTTTTCTGTCTGAGTTGCATGAGGAGCCCAGATCTGCTGCTGCCCATGGTGACATCTGTGAAGAGAGCTTGCCTGGATGAGACACCAGCACAGACAAAGCAGAACTGAAAGACGGAGAGAAATGGGGTCCAGCGACACTGAGCCCTGTATCTTGCCATGCCTGAAGTCTACTGCATCGCTGCATTATTATCAGTATAAAATAACCAACTAATCTCCGTTCCTCTTTGGCTTTGTGTTTCTTGCAATCCCAGGAACGCTGAGTCCTGACACATCACTCTGGCCTACTTCAAATCTGAGTTCCTAAGAGAGGTCTTTTCTGCCCACATGCTCTCTGTCTAACTACATTCTTTTCCTTCACACTCACAGTCACAATACAAGTGTTCTGTTTATTTGATTACTTGTTGTTTCCCACCTCGCTTCATGAAAGGTTAGGTCCGAGAGCAGGAACCCTGTCTGTCATCTTTAGCATCCTCTGTGACTGGTATGCTACGGGCACACGGTGCATGTTTGTTGACTGACTGAACGAAAGCAGACATCACTGCACTATGATGTCTGAAAGTATCCAACTACGTAGGTATCTTCCCACCTGGGTCTTCAGTGCCTCTCAAGCACGCACTGTCTTAATCCTTTTGTTTCTCCGGCACCTGCCACCCACCACTCACCTAATGAACACTGACTGGGGGACTGAAAGAACATCTTAGCCAAGGAAAATTTCCTGATGTCCTCAATTCCAGACCCATCAAGGGATTACAGACAAGCTTCCCCTTCAGAGCTATTCCACTGAAAGGCCATGTGCTGTGCAGGTGAATCTTCCAGTCTTACGGGCAGTTATCCTTTGTTCCAAAATTCTGGTCCCTACATCAGTTTATGTGCTTTCCTCAGTTTCTGCGGTGTTTTTGAGGCTGCAGGGCTGAGGGTGAGACCATGGGTGCAGCAGACGCACCAGCGTTATTCTGTGAAGCTGCTTGGAAGCCCAGTCCATTGTCCCTTGTGGAAATTCTCTTTCAAAGTACTATGACCAGGGGTTTCCATCTTTACAGGCCAGTAGGTTTTTACTGAAATGTTAACCATCATTTGATATTAATAAGAACCAGCTGAATACAGGAATAGCTTATAAGAGAGAATTAAGTCACAATGAATAGTATAAAAACACTGGGGTTTTCTTCCTTTCCTTCGGACAAATTAAAAATCAGAGTGAATTTTTATCATCAGGGAAAGAGAGGAATTTTTCTGACCACACGTGGTTCCTTCATGAATGGCTTGGTGTTGCTCACGACCTTTTAAGTTATGATGCTCGTGATCACAAGAGCAAAACTCAGGTAGTGTGTACTACGCGTTAACATTTCCACATGAAGCTTCTGTGGTGTCTTCTTCATTAACTCATTTAAGCCTTAAGCAGTATCTCATGCAAACAGACACCACGCAGGGGTGCACATCCATCCTGCGGCTCTAGATGTAAGTGATGTTACCAGTACAGAGCCAGTGTCACAGAACTGGACCACTGATGCCTGAGCAGAGAAGCCTCTACATTTCCTCTTTCAGGCTTTTCAGGTAAGGACAAGTAGCAAAACCATCTTTAGAGGTATCACCACTCGCACTCTTCCTCTTTCTTCTTGTGGCTATTAATTTGGACCCTCAGCTCCTGGGCCGTCCCTTCCTTTCAGTTTTTCTCAGCCCAGGCGACTGGATGATTTGACCTTGGCAGGTGACTCATGGCCAGGTCAATGGAAAGCTAGACATCTCTTTAAATTTAGGTACAAGCCTACAGGTTCTAGACTGCAGGGCAGCTGACACTGAGCTGGGACTCAGAAGGCTCTGGAATTCACCCACTGGGCAATCTGCGTTTCCCTAGATGGAAAATCAGGCATTTGGACTTAACCATCCAGCACGTGTGCCTTGCACACTGACTGGGCATTTTATCAGAATGCACCCAGAACCCGCTTAGATCAAGCCTGACAGGCAATGGCGTCACCCTCATCGGAGCTGGGCATCTGAACGGAACATGCATGTCTTACACGTGCAACTTGCAGAGCACTTTGCCTATACAGTAACGCATTTACCCTTAAGCAAAGTCATGGTAAGTGAAACCTCACATCTCCAAAGTTCCTCCTATGTTCGGGTTAAATTACAGCATGACGCCTGAGGTTTTAGGCAGCACTGTATCTCATTTACCTCTCCTCCTCGTCCGTGGGTTTTCTGTGAGGTAAGTTATGTTCCACTTACAAAGCAAAGAGATTATAAAAAATAATAACCTTAGGGATCAAAACCAGAAGGCACCCATCTACCTACAGGTGGACGTATCCACACGGTGCTTTGGCCAGGAGGCTCTCACCACATGGACATCAGGAAGAAGCAGCCACAAGAAAATTCAAGTCATCACCTCTTGCCATTCATTTCCCCAGCACAGCTGAACTGCCTCACCTAGGCCGGGCTCTCTCTGAAGTGCCAACCCCTTCACATCCCTGGAACACAGCACATCGTGTTGATTTGTGCTTTCCCTCCATTCCTGATCTCGATATTTGAGCTACTTACTGGCCGGTGGTAAGGAGGAGATGGCAGCAGGGGAGGAGCGAGGCAGTTTTGGGCCAAGAAGCAAAAGTGATACTTGGGAATCAGCCCAGCAACTGTCCAGAGAGTGATGGAGAAAAACACTAGGAGAGTCCGATAGTAGAAGAGACTCTGCATTCAAATCTTCCTTTGTTTCACTTTCATTCTTTCTGGGTTTTGCGAAAAGAACACACTCCAAGAAGGAATGGAGGATTAAAAAAAAATACTTTAGCCCTGATATATCAGCAGATTTAATATAGGTCATCCAGTTCCCCCAGCTATTTTTTTAATCGATTTTTAAGAGTCTCGGAGAAATTTATAGTCTTTGGGTGCAAAAAGTTTAAAGATTAAGCTGTCTATGGTTTACGCTCAATGCTAAAAGCGATCTACTGGAGGACTCCGTGCATTGGCTGTAACTCCGGGTGGGGATCCCGCGGATGCGAGAGGAGGCTGTGACTCCCTCTGGGGCTCAAGCTTTCGTTGTTCAATACCCTCAACGGGTCTATTCGACTGAGAGCAGAAGTGTGGCTGTGGGTGGGGAGAGGAGAGCTGGAGCTTGTCACAACAGACCTTTTCATCCAAGAATCGCAAGTGTGTCGTCTAGGAATCTCACCCACCGAACACTCCTGGAAGGTGTTAGAGCGCTCTAAATATAGACGCTGAACACGAGGTAGAGATGCCAGAGGCCCAGGGTTTCTGTGGAATCCTGCCTGGGGCTGCTCTTTTGTCATGGTTTCCAGTACAGGCAGGCCTCCTTTTACTGGGCTTCACAAAAACTGCCTTTTTTAAAAAAAAACAAAATTGAAGGTTTGCAGCAAACCTGCATCAACTCTATTGGTGCCATTTTTCCAACAGCATTATTTTTTTTTTAATGAAGGAATGTATGTATATCTATATTATATATATATATATATATATACACACACACACACACACACACACGTATATATACATATAAATATATATATATATATATATTTATTGTAGATATAACGTTATTGCACCTTTACAATGGAAACAACTTTCACATGCACTGGGAAACCAAAAACGTTGTGGGACTTGGGCTTTTTGTGTGTGTATGTGTGTGCTATTTGTTTTACTGCCGTGGTCTGGAACAGAACCCACAGTATCTCTGAGGTCTGCCCGTACATCAGGTGGTTGTGGTCATGATGTGGCCAATATAATGACATTTGGGTGAAAAATCAAAGGGAAAGCATGCAAGATAGTTATTACAGATAATGACACACCATGTTCTGTAATAAATGACTCACACTGACCTATCCTCTCATGGAAGAATAGCTATTAGTCAAGAAGATTTTTGCCCCACGTATTTCCCCCAGAATGGTAAAACAAGCCCCTCTTAGTCTACAGAATACCTACAGTGAGTTAATTTTTCCTCTCATAAATATTTCAGGAAGCTATTTTTAAAGTCTTATTTTTAAACACATATTAGCACTTCCAATGTGTGGAGACGTATTCCGTACTTTCGCGGATCTATGGACTAGCTCTGTCCAGAATATAAGATCCACAAAGGTAACGTTAAATTTTCCAGTAGCCACGTTAAAAAACACAGTAAAAAGAAATAGGTGAAATCAATTTTAGTAATAGATCTCATTTAACCCAATATATCCAAAACACGATCATTTCAACATGTAATCAATGTAAACATGATTAACGATCTATTTTACCCTTAATCTAAATGATTCAGTAAGTTTATGATATAAATTTAATGAATTTTTTTTAACTGAGTGTCTTTGAAATCTGATGAGTATTTGGAAACTCTGATAGCACATCCCAGTCAGGCCAGCTGCAATTTGGAAGCTAAAGTCACACATTGTTAGCGGTTACCATTTGGCACAACACAGAGACGGTTCAAAAATGGTGACATCAAGCCATTATCTTGTACTTAGATGAAAAGCATTTTGAAAGCTGATGGACCCTTTCTTGGTGCATGGTTACTTTTCATACTTTAGAAAAAGGAAGGATGGAAATACATATTTTTTTATATATGTATATAAAATTATACATGTAATATTTTTTTAAAAGTCATCCCACTTATCTAGAGAGCCTTCCAATATGTTTGTTTGTTGTCGTTCTGAGAATGAGCCTGCAAAGGTCCTCAGGCCAACACACATAACTGCAAAGTAGAGACAGTCCCTCTTTCCCCAAAGCAAGAAAACATAAGAACAACTTCAAGAGCCAAAGCAGCTCAGCCCGCAGCTGGCTGGGGTACTACCAAGACCCCGTGTGCTCATGACTTTGGCCGTTTCCCAGGCAAGCCGGACCTCCTCGCCCAGCTGTGCGCCTTCTAAAGTGGCAAATCCTAAATCCAGACTCTGCCACTTCACCCTGCTCCGCCCCCCTGGCCACCTCTGACCTGTGGCCCAGGGGGTCCAGGGTGGGGGCCGCACACAGGTCTTCAGAAGCTCACTGCAAATGGTCATGAGGTGGACAGCACAAACAGGCTTTTATAAAGGAGAGAACAATGAGCTTAGAAGAGACGGGGACAAACATTAAACCTGTTTCTACATCAGGGCTAAGAGTATCGTGCCTCCACTCCTCGCCAAGGTATATTTCCCATAAAACTCAGAAAAAGGCAACTGAAAATGAAAGAACGGGTGGGACCCAAAGGCTCGCCTGCTTCTGAGCTCCCACAGGTACCCTCACGACCCTGCGCATGGCTGTTGACCTGTTTCCAAAGACCACTGCTTCCGTCCCAGCAATGACACAGCCCCTCACCTGCTACCCCTCTGGGTTCCCCTTCTCGGCTCGCTCCTCTCATGTCACTGAGGGCTGCCACCCTCACCTCTGGCTAACACTGACAGTGAGCCTTTCTTATGGGGACAGTTTACAGTGCTGACTTAAAATGCCCACAAGGAGCAAGGCTGGTAGGACTTGTAAGTACTGGATGAACACACGGGTTCTGGGCAGACTTCCCAGCTGTGTCGCTTGGGCTACTCCAAGCCTCAGTTTTTCAGTCTATAAAATGGGAATTATAATCAGACCTACACTGCTTCCAGACGTGAGCAATGGATGAGGAAATCATGTTAGAAAGCCTATCACTGTGTTTTGCCCCACAGTAAACATGAACTATTTTTTTCCCCATTACAACCACTGTTAAGAGAGGTTAGGTCACTCGTGCAGGATCTGATAACAAATGGGAAAGTAAAGAAGGTCCAAGCCCTGATTTGTCCAACCTCAAAATCCAGCCTACTTTGAGAGAGAGAGAGAATGTATCTCTATGCTTCGCACCTGTGTGGAAGTTAAGGTGTCTGGCAGGCTGTTAGACATAGTTCTGAGGTTCAACTATAACAACTGACAGCTGGGCTACCTTGGAGAACTTACTTAACCTCTCTGAGCATGCTTTCTCATCTGGAAAATGGGATGCGAATAATAACAGTGTATACCTCTCATAGGGTCATTATGAGAATGAAATACCATAAACTGCTTAGCAGGTACCCAACAGGTGCTTAATAAACAAGGCTTTTACACACAGCGTGCTCTAACTGGGCTTGTCCATCCTAAACTCGGTTAAAGCCACAGAGTTACAAAATGACTTATGGTTGTGTGCCTAGAGTTTTGCACAAAACAGTTTCTTTCCAAAGAGATACTTTCTTGAATGTTATGATACGTATGCTTGAGAAAAACAGCAAATGGTAGAGAACATAAGGTGGGGGCCTTGGATAGAAACCTACCAACAAGTTCAGTCACTTTCTGGGCCTGGTCTTCAACGAACGTAGCACAGTCAATGACAGAGATGAGCACGGAGGGTCTTCCTGGAAGAAGGAGCTGGCTCTTCTGCTCTGTCCAGGATGCTGGATGGGTGGCTCACCAGCACCAGTTGGAAAAATGAATAAGGGTACTGAGTACACCTTCAACCTCCCATTCACAGGCTGAGCTGTCCTGGAATCTATTCAGAGGGGAACCGCATTACGTAAGACTCAATAATCTTTATGGTAACTCTGCAGCGAAAGTGTCATTTGTTGTAATGAACACTGATCATAAGTTAAGCCCCGAGCTACTCTCTCAGTTATTTTTCATTATATTGTTCCTTGCTCTGTTATATTTCAGGAGTACTGAGGGAATTCATCCAACCATGTTCTCTAGTCAGCTCTTCCTTTACTCAGATTAGATTCTGCTAAGATGCAACAGAGCAATTTGCAAACACACTGATTCTTAAGGAAACGCATCAGGCACTGGTTATATGTTCTCTGCCAGTGCCAATGGGCACCCACCTTCCTCCTGGTTATTTGTCCCCTTAATTTGCTATTTTTCTGTCTGTTTATCTTCCACTCAATCCACAGCATCGTTCTCTGGGCCCCAAATCTGAGAGCGTATTAACAACATGTTTCTGGATAGTTGTTCCTTCAGCAGCAACTATCTGTTCAGTGAGACAACTGGGGTAATGTTTCCCGAATCATCACTGCCTCTCATACAGCTCTCACCTGCGAGCGCCACTCTGTTCACAGTACCATCATTCTCTCCTCTGGCTGCTTTAAAGGGCACTAACTCCAAAAGGCAAGTCAGTGAGGAGAAGCTGAAATTTCTCCATTAAAAAAAAAAACAATGAATATGAAAAATTCATTTTGCATGTTGTATATTAGGCTTGAGATAGAATTTCCATATGCCTCTGTGCTCAGTGCTCTTGGAATTGCTTGTAAGTAGGTTGTGAGTCCTTGGAGAGACCACGTCACTGCCACACTTTGGAGGCCACCAGCACAAGGGCTCGGAGACCACGTGGGCTGGCCTTTGGTCACAATCACTCACAGGCTTTACCACTTTTCCCAAGTATGAGGCCTCAGTGCATTCCCATCCGATACAGGGCATTGTTGCTTTCTATCAGGCTTTCATCCTTTCATTTCATTTCATCATTTAATCAGCTTCCATCCCGTTCGCCACAGTGCCAGAGAAGAATTTAGAATATTAAGGATAAGAAAATGGCACCGGCAGGCACTGAAGATCTGGGCTTGCCAGCCTGGGTCTCTCTGCAAGGACAGACGTGGCTGAGAATGCCTCCTTTTCAGGGAAATGTAGTTCAGTGAACTGAACTGTATGCAAATGGGCACAGTGATGCCACAGTGTCTGCTCCTGCTCTTTTCTCCTGACACACATCAGAGAAAAGCTGAGCAGAAACTTATTAGAATGTCTACAGCTATTTAAAAATAAAATGAAAAATTTTCCCCCCAAGACATGACACAGTGCTTCTGGTGAGTGCAAAAAACTATGGGTGGATGTAAAGACTATATGCATTGTAAACATGCGTGGAACAATCCCACACGAGGTCCTATTTGGTGGGAATTTTGTAGTTGTGGGGAGGGAGGGCACAGAATCAGGGCAGGAAGAGCTCAAAATACAGGTAAGGAGGCTGACTCCCCAAAAGCTGAGATGAGCTGTACACCCCGTAACATTATGAACAAGAACGAAAAAATTGGTAAACAAAGGTATCCTGTCTTTAAGGGGAAAAAAAATCAGTGCAGAGTAATTAACCAGAATATCAGTTTCAAATCAGGTGTAACACATGAGGAGACTAAAGAGGCAAAAGGCATGCGGAAACTTTAGTCACTGTTAAACCAAGAAACTGTGAGCACTTGATGCAAACAACCATACAAACCTGAAGCCAAAACAAAAGCCCACTTAAACAGAGAGGACTGTTCATCTGTCTGAGCCCCATCCTCTTCACACAGAAAATGGGCTTTCTCTCTGCCACCTAACAAAGTGGTCACGGCGATTCAATGTCAGGTCCTTCACACCTGAAAATGACTCCCTTTGAACAAAGGCTCACCGTCGTTACCCAAACACTCCTCTCAAAGCGCATCTGCCTATCATGAAGTACTAAGAAATTAGACATGAAGGAAAGCTGCCTCTCTTACCTTCTGAGGCATCTGCACTCTGTCTATGGGGTGTGTATCTCCTTGAATAAATCTACTTCCACTTTATCAAAAAAAATTTTTTTAAATTTTAAATAAATAAATTAAAATTATAAAAAAAATGGAAAGACATAGATGGAAGGATGTTTACATAAAAAAGCATCGTTTGAAATAATACTCATGTGCAGACTATGGATATCTCTTAGACAGAATTACAGAGAAAAAGGACTCTGGCAGTAATCCAAATTGTATCTTCCTTCCTTTTTAACATCTAAATTTCATTTTTAAAAACAAATAGGAATATATTACAATTCATTTAGAAATTCAGAAAAACGTTAAAAAAAAAATCAGCCAGAAGCCTCCTACTTAAACATAACTTGTACTAATATTTGGGTAAATTTCTTTCAAGTTTTCATCTAAAGTATTTTTTAAAAAGCAGTATCACAGTTTAATCATAGTTTATCATTTTATAAGTAGTTTTATTATTTTAATCACAAGATATGGCATCAGTATTTGCCACAATTATAAACACAATTATTGACAGGTGCCTATGAATGTGACTGCTTCCAATATTCTGTCTTTGGGGAAGTCATTTAACCTAACTAAACTTCATTTATTTCTCACTGAAAAAAATAGGGATAAATGATATTAACCATCATCATTAGATTTTTGTGAAAGTTAAAAGAGATAATACTTAAAAAAATTTTTTCCCTTAACGGGGGCACTGGGGATTGAACCCAGAACCTCGCGCATGCCAAGCACACATTCTACCACTGAGCTATAACCCCCATTCGAGAGCATACATTAAAGGAAGTAGTATCTCACAGAAATGCAAGCCTCTGTTGACGTAAACAGTGGATAACACATGAACTCATTTCTCACTGGACTGTCTTAAAATGAAGCATACTAGCATGTAAGTCACAAATCCATGGGGAGGGTAGAGAAGACCCAGACTTCCATTTACCATTTTTCCAAATACTTTGCATTTATTATAAACAAGGGTGCAGATCCTAGACTCCCCAAAACACATCAACAGGTACAAAGCTAAGACAGAAGTGGTGAAACATTAACAGAGGGGCAGGGAACACTGAGGTCTTCCTTCGGGAATTGACCATCAGTGGGAAAAGCTAACTCTACAATGAAGGGACTCAGTGTGCCCCAAGCAGGTCTCAGAAAGCAGCTGTGGCCACGTTCATCCTGGAGGTCAAGGACTTTTTAGACACAGGCACCAAAATGCTAAACCGCAAAGTCTCAAAAACTGCAGCACAGTTTAAATACATACACTTAACAAAGTGCCAATTTAAGACAGTAACAACAAAGACAGTAAAATTAATACAGTGACTTACATATAACACAGTGGTTCTCAACTCTGCCCTCCGCCAGGGGCCACCTGGCAATGTCTAGACACACCTTGGGTTGTCACACCTTGGGGGGTAGGATGCTGCTAAACCCCCTACAATGCACAGGAGAGTCTCCAACAACAAAGGGTCACCTGGTCCAAAAAGTTATCAAGAAAAATCACAGTGTAAAGGAAACTCACAAGTAAAATTAAACCTGAGGCCTTTACTGCCCAGGAGCCACGGGTCTGTTTCCCTCACCCTACCGCACCCTCTCTGATGTAACATCTCCCCCAGGCCTTGTCTCCCAAAGCTGTTCTGTAAAATGACTAGATGTACAGATGTGAACTTTAACATTTAATTATTAGATGTGTATTTTTCTTAATTGCAAATGATGCCAATTGATTGTTTATATCCTGCTGGATAAGTCTCTTTTTAAAAATAATAAAAAAAAATATTTAATAAATAAAAAATATTTAATAAAAATAAATTTAAGGATGTGAACTGATTTAAGGAAAAATATTAAAGCTCATAACAACATACATGTTATTTGGATATGGCAAAATCAATCTTCCAGAGAAGAGTGTTTCTACACTTATTTTGGTTTCTGTGTGGATCCCACTCACAGGAAGCCACTGAACAGCTTCAGTTTGAGGCTGAGGATGATCCGAAGTCAGTAAAATTCTCCAAGTTACAAAATGAAAAAAAAAAAAAAAAAACCGCACAGATTCACTCGTTTCAAGGCTTCTTCTGGGAAGGAACTGTGCTCGTAGTTAGACTTGGGGATTTCAGAACCACAGCATTCCAAAGCTGGGAACTGATCAGGACTTTGTCTAAAGCAGCAGGAGGGCTCTAGAAAATGCTCAGTGAAAAAAGTTTCTTAGTTAGGAAAAAGATGTCCAGAATTATTGAAAAAGGCTGTTTATAACGTAAGGCTAGAGAGGGTTTATACATATACACACAAGGGCAACACGAAGGAAAAACGAGCTCTCAATCAGAATAGATGCCTAAAGACAGAGTTCAAAGGCAGAGACCGAAGAGAGAAAAGCACATCAAACAGCTTCCTAGAATGAAGCTAAATCTAAGAAGCCTTGTGAACGACCACGACTCAGGCTCAAAGGTAAGGATTCTTGACCCAGACAGAGGTTTCCTGGGACCGTTTAAAGGAAATGTTAACTAGTCAAGAAAGCCCATGAAGGAGCACGGTGGGCTGCAGGTTTGTGGACTCAGGACCCCCACAGGAGAAGACCCACAGCACCGTGTTAGGTGATTTAACACAATTGTCCATCTACTGATGCGACTCAGCAATCTGGGTTTCTGGGGGTGAAATGAAGCGAGAATTGTAAGTTGGACTACAATTCGAGCTTCAGTTTAAAAACAACTGCAAAATTAACACTGTATCAGGCAAAGGCAAAAGAAAGTACATTAGAACTTAATCTTCGTATAATCCGTCTTCAATCGCTAGCGATTCAAGGAACCAGAATTGAAGGGATATTAACACATTGATGTCAAGACCTAGAACGTGGAAACGTGGACTGGGATTTTGAGGTGTTTCGTCGTAAGTCCCTCGCTCTAAGCACAATTTTATTAAGGAGCTGAGTGGTCAGGCCAGGAATATGTAAGTGCACTGAGTTCCTGTTTTCAACCACGAACCAGGATCCTGAGGGAGGCCGGGCGTAAGTGTGTGGAGGTGTGAGCGGTGCTAAGAGACGCACTCATGCAGCAGCTGGCGGAGAGGCTGGGCACTGCAGAGCTGAAGCGGTCATGCCAGAGGCATGCCTGTTACCTCCCTCTTCCTCCGCCTCTGTGGGCTGCCCAGTGCCAACGTCCCTCCTCTTCAGAGCCCAGCTATAGTCATGCCGACTATTTCTGCCCATGGGATCATCGCTCTTTCCTCTGAACTCCAACTCTCCAGGCTGCTGGGAGGTCCTCAACCTTCTGTCCACTGGGGCTGGGGATACGATTCTGGATACCTTCCCATCACTTACAGCGGCTGGCTCCTGGGACGCCGGCAGAGGGAGGGCACCGGTGTAGTTTCAAAAAGCTCCCTCCCACCACACTGCCATGCTCCTCTCATGCCACCAGTACTACACCCAGAGCCTGCTTTTACTTCACTGCCCTGAAATACTGGCTCTCTGGGTTGGTGTGCACACCTCAATTAGGTGGCAATCCTGAAAGCAAAGACAGTGTCTTATAAATCTCCGTCCGTGCAGCCTGGTCCCGTACACACCAAGTATTCCTCATACATAATGCTCGTGGGCTGATTGATTAAAAGAGGCTCAGGCTCACTTCCTTCACAGGTTTGTAAGAAGAAATATACCAGGAAACTGAAGGATGCAGCTGGCTTCTTAATTAATATGAGTCACTTGGCAGTTCTTAATTAAGAACTCTAAAATAAAGACCCACCTTTCTACCATGCCAAGTAGGTATCACCTTCATTAGTATTGAAGAGCTGTAACCACAACTTCATTTTTATGCCCCTTTCTCTGCCCTGCCAGATGGGAACATTAGCTGTACAGTATTTATTAATATAATAAACAAAGACAAGTGCAGAAGCTTGGGGGAAATTCAGGCAGAATTAGTTAGTTGTACTCCATTTGGACCAGCTTTACGCATCGGCTGAAGGCAGTCTTCTCTTGTTTTGCTTGCGAGAGGAAGACCCCATTGAGAGTGGTCTTCCAGGCTGCCCGACCTCTTGGCGTCCACTGGACATTCGTGTAGGTGGAAGTCCTTTATGAATGAACACAAAGTATTTTCTGCCCAGTATCAATGTATACTGGATATTCCAGCAATGCAAGTTCGTGCAAACTGAGGTGGGAGTGTGTTTTGTTTTGTTTTGGAGCTCTGGTAAGAATTGTACACCATCTCGCAAAGTCACATCACTGACATGGAGACCACTTAAGAGTATCTGAGCAGCCAGCACATCACATCTCTATTTGACTGCACTTGGAGCCGTCAAATTCAGAAAGAATTTCCATGCACAGATGCAAACATCTGACTACTGCCTCCTCACCCCCAGTGTACCCAGGAACAAGCAGTTTATACACTGAATGTCCACAATAATAAGCCGTATTCCCTTTATTTCTCCAATATGTTACAGGTGGGGAATTACAATGACTTCAAATAAGTTGCATATGGAGCATGTTATGTTATTGACGAAATCTATTCCAGGTTTTCAGCAGCACTGACAAAAGCACTGGTTACATGAAAGATCTGAGAGGTTTGAGAAAGTGTCTACTCTCATAGGGTCACTGGGAAGGTTAAATGCGATTAATTGGAGACAGAGGACTGGACCCAGAGCACAGCGAGTCGTAACTGCTTAACAAACGTCACTATTACAGTCACCACCCTCTCCCCGTCTCGCTGCTCGAGTAACTGTTGGAATAAAGTGCAATTCACTTTCTGGTCCTCCAGATACTCCATCCAGAGGTGAGACAGACAGGCAAGAGTGGAGGGCATTCCTCTCTGCATCACAAGGAGGCTAATAAAATGTGGCAAGATGCCCGGAAGGGAGAGAGATTTTTTTCCCAATAGCTCTGCTACTCACAGAGGACACTTCATTAGCCTGTCTATTACAAACCACTTAAGACACATATTTATTGACAGCAATCTGCCAATTGATTAAACATCTCAATATATGAAGCTGACTCTACATTAATCAGCAGCTTGGAGAACATGATCCTAGAAGTTAGGATGGAGAGTTTTGGAAATCTTGGCCGCACTTCCACCCGCTTGAACCTTCTGTGAAATACCAACACGTTATCAGATCAAACAGTTAGTCATCTTCTTCTTCCATGTCGGAACCCATTATATGCAGACACGTATTATTAACACACTAACATTCTAACATTTCACAGTAGATCCGACTCCCATTCTAGTCCACTTATGTCTTGTACATAATGCTAAGTGTTTTTCAACATAAAATCTATAAAATGTCACTGAATTTAACTTCAATTTTTTTTACCTGTTTTTCGAATAAACTGAGGGCAAAGAAATGTTACATTTTTTACTCTATGTTCTGTAAAATTTTGTGCATTTCAGGAACAGCCACGTGAGACGGGTGGAAAAGGCATTCATCCCTGCACACTGTGTATGTGTTCTTAACAACAATTCTGAATAATTATTTTATACGAATCATATGCTTTTTCACTTTGGCATTGTTTTCTCACAAATGTGAACTTTGAGGTGAAAAAACAAAGAGGCCAAGAGCCCTGCAATTAGCTCAAAAGGAGAACTTTGAGAAGTCTGGTTTATGACTAAGCTCTCACCTTCTCTCTTTTTATTAATTCTTACTCTTTACTAATTGGACTTGATTGTTTGAACTTCCAAACAATCTGGAATGACTTTTTACCACTAAAGGAAAAGTCCATTTCTTCTTCAACTACATAAAAAACAAGGTTATGGAAAGAGTTTTTTTTTTTTTTTTTTTTTTGCTGTTGTGGTTTTTTTTGGGGGGAGGGGAGGTAATTAGGTTTATTTATTTATTTTTAATGGTGGTACTGGGGATTGAATCCAGGACCTCGTGCATGCTAAGCATGCACCCTACCACTTAGCTATACCCTCCCCCTCAAGATTTTTTACTTTCACAGCCTTTCTTGTGCTCATCTTCCTGCCTCCTGAGTGTCACATTCTTCAGTACCTTCTATATAAATATATCCCTTGAAGGCTTCACTCTTGTCCACAACACTAGGAGGGTTGCTATCATGATGCAATATTCCACTGTCTTCTCTGCCTGGCCACCCAGGGATCCCTTGGCGGCCCACTAACCATGCAAAGCTCCCAAACTTCAGTGTGCACAGGAGTCACCCAGTAATCTATGCATGTGCAGAGTCTGATTCAGTAGGTCTGGGGTGGGGCCCAAGAGCCCGCATGTCTGATCAGTCACCAGGTGATGCCAATGCTGCTGGTCAGGAGATGACATTTGAGTTATCAAAGGGCCAGAGGATGTTATTTTAATTAGTGAAGGTTTACAACTAGACCCACTGGCATGAAAATGATCTGGGAAGACTGCAGCTTCTGTGCATAGTAAAACAAAATACTCAATAATGGGAAATAAAAAGAAGGGCTCCGTGAGCACATGTCTTCAAAGTGACCGCGTGAAGAGTTTCAAACTTATCCCACCCACCATGTGCTCACTGATTACCGAGCCTCCCCTGTGGGACAGGTGTTGTGGCTACAAGTGTAATGACAACCTCCATCAAGTGGTTCTTTGAATCATACAGATCTAGACTCGATTCAAACCCCATCTTAATGTTCAGGATGTGTGCACTTGAAGACTTACTTAATCTCTGAGTCCTGATCCCCTCATCTGCACAATGGACCGTGCACACATCACACATATGCACCTGGGGAATAAGAGAACCTCCCTCCTCAGCTCGTGGTGCAGGTTAAATGAGCTCGTGTCAGTTAATTTGAACACATCATCAATATTCAGTAAATGGCAGTTGTTATTACTGAAAATACTGCCTCTGCCCTCAGGCAGCTCAGATGATAATGTTTTTGAAACTCATCTTGTCCTAAATGGGGGAAAAAAAAGTTTGGTTGAACACTCTTCCTTGTTTTGGTAACAAAATCATTGGATTAAGTTTTTAAACTATTGGGCTTTTCACCCATTAAAGTCAAAAAACATAGATTTTGAAAGTCAGGATCACCTAAACTCACTTCGCTTAAATGTCTTATTGCACAGATGAGAAACTGGGGCTTGGTCGGGGCGAGCGATCAGGCCAAGGAGACAGAGGTGAGATATGCATTCAAAACCTACCTGAAGCCCAGGTCCAGGCTCTTTTCAGTCGGACTCCGTCACTCCCTGCAAAGCCACCTAGAAGGTCTAAGACAAAACTGACAGAATCTAGAGACATCTGCCCTGATGAAACTGTGCATGTCAGAATGCGCTTTTTTCATCTTCAAATACTGGAGGGTGCCACATTCTGATTCTTGTGTCCTTTCTAGAAAGGGACACGCCCAGCTGGTAAGAGCTCCTGGGCTGTATCAACTTGGCTCCTACATGCTTTGCCACCATGGAAGTTGCAGGTGTGAGAGGCCGTGACGCCAGCCAGCTCCTAGAATGCTCTGTGCTTAGGGAACTGAACCCCCAAGGGTGGGGCCCGTGTTTTCTTCACCAGGATGATGGGCCTGGTTCCCAGCATTCTATAACACTCAGCAAGTGTCTGTAAACCCATCAGTGAGCGAGAGAGAGTGTGAAAAAATCAACGGGAAAACTCATGAGCAAATCCAGGTGCTCGTGCTATTGGCTTGGCACCCGCCCTCCGCACCCCTTCCAGCTGTGCCAACTGCCCACCTCTACCTGGGCCAGGAGCAGTTGGGACAGACTGGAGGCTCTGAGTCTCTGTCAAGACCAAGGTCTTTCCTCTCTGGCTTATGAGAGGAGAACGGAGGTCACTGGACTGCTAGCATGGTAAGAACTAAAATTATCTAGACAAAGTCGAAAAGGGCAAAGAGAAATGAAATTTAGTAAGTCTAATTCCCTTAAACTTCCCATCTGTCTCATCTTGTGTGGGTATCTTGAAAGCAAGAAAATTATTGGGAAATTCAACCCAAAGGGTAACTGGAGAAAAATCACAGGGACTTAAAAACTGCCCTTTACAACAAAACTGGATCCTCAACCACACCCAGTCCTGCCACGGAACAGGGCAGTTTATTTTTATGTCCCTGTCTTTGTACCTGCGGAAATTTTCCCCTGAAGAATGAACCTGTGCTAAGAGTAGCTCCTGAGTGGGGGCTGTGTACTGCTGCAACCCCAGATAAAACCTAAAAAGAAGTTTATGTTTTTGCCAGATAATCTTATCTGATGATTAGTGACTGAGATGCAACGTGAATTAGACAAAATTTTATTTTAAATTGTCATTATACATCAGCCCCCTAATTTAACAAGAAATTATGAATCATGTAACTTTCCTTGAGGAAAAACAACTTACTTAAACAGTCCCTGCCATTCCCAAAACAGTATTTATGGGTGCCCTTTGTTAACTGATGTATTAAAGATTATTCTAGAACATATGCTGGAATACTGCTTGCATCATAAGCCCTGCTAACGAAAGCCAGCCCATTCACATACCTATATGAAGTTAGTTTCCTTTTCTTATTTTCTCAGCTCTTCAGCTTTCCCCGTTAATACTAGATCCCCTTCTGACTTTTTTGACCATCTCCCAATAGAGTATCATCTCTTCCAACAATCAAGGGTCTGTTGGCCCACTTCTTGCCTGTCCCCAGTGAGAGTCAGAGACAGCATCCATCTTCTGATGTCACACAGCTCCAGGAAGCACCCACCTGCCTTCATCCCGACACATCATTAAGGCAACCATTGATGGGTAAGTGAAATGATACCCAGAGCCAACATGAGCACAGGCTGCCGCCCAAGCCGTCCCTTTGTGAGCTGGGCAACTTTGTTCACTACATGACCCCACCCTGCAGGTGCCTTTCAAGATTCTTTCTCCAACGGTCAGATCCATTTAATTGAAAATAATTCTTCCCAGGTGGAAAGATTTCACAAGCCTGGGACCCAGCATGAGGTCAAATTGGATAATCAGATTTAGACCTTCTGGGAACACCTCTCCAAATGTCCGCTCAGATTTAATCAATGCCACTTTTTGAAATTGAAATACCCAAACTCAAACCCCTCTTCACCCAGAAAGTGACAATTAATTAACCACTTCCTTCACTCTCTTTCCCCATAACCAGGCTGAGTAGCTGGAGCTCAGATCAAAGTGAACTCCATCAGAGTTTCCAGGCCAAATCTGCATTGCTTTCAGCTGTTTAAAAAAAAAATTTATTTTCATATTTTATGGTTTTTCATTTTTACCACCACCAACAAACATCAAAAGATTTGGGTTTAAGGGTGCAAAAGCACCAATCATAATTAGCATCCAACTGTCTGCCAGCAAACCATTTCTGATAATTAATTCGGCCATCACAGAGAAAACTGTCATGTTCCACGGGGGAACATCAGAAGGCCAGCCTTCTGCATGAAGCGGCGGTGCCATCCCCGGCGGGAGCCGGGTCAGAGCACGTCCCCAGGGGGAAGAATTCAGAGCACTGAGATGATTGAAAAAACAGACAAGCCCAGGGCACAGTGCTGCTGGAGCCCACGAGCACCCGGGGGGGGACACAGTCACTCTTCAGAGAGCCCGCCGGTCCCACCACCAGGACCTCGGCCGCATGCTTCTGTGAGCCTCACAATTAAAGGAAAGGAGGGTTTTTTTTTTTTTTTTCACTGTGAATAAATAGCACTACTAAAGGCTTTCTAGAACACCTTCAAACTTCAGTTGGTCCCCTACTACTCACTCATTTTAGTTTGGCCATTTTCATTAAAAAAAAAAAAAAGTCAAAACAGTCATTCGATGATCACACTGATAAGACAGAAGAGAAAGAGAAATTCACTCGATGGGGCAATTCCAAATCCCACAGTCCTTTGTTTATATGGTGGCTATAATACTCTGTATTATTTCACTGAGTTACAGTCCTTGTGGGCCTGGGACCCCCTCCTGGTCCCTACTTTTATGTCCCTAAAGAATGTGTGCTTCCTGTTTCCATTCTGAGAACCCCACCCGGCACAGAGGGTCCAGCCCCGAGTGGGCACCCCCGAAATGTTTATCCCACCCATTTCCAAGTGTAGCGCGGTTTGAGTCAGAGGCATGGGGAAAGCGGGAGCCTGGACTGATCCTCAGGGGAGATGTGACAGGGTGTGTGCTTCTGGAAGCCGTCCACAGAAGCACTGGAGCTAATCTAATTAGCTGTTGCCTTGACTGACAGTGTCTTCTCTCAGCAGGGGGTCCCCTCTGTGAAGGGCAGAACGGAAATTATTCAATACTTATGCCTGTTACGCTACTATGACATATCAAAACTTGCATCAGTATCACTTTGGCCTTCCCAAGACAACGAGAAAAAAAAAAAAAAAAAACTCCCTTGATTTCCCTTCAAAAATATTTCCTTTGGTGTCCCCTACTACACCAACCAAACCAACAAAACAAAACCCCCACCGAATGATGAACAATACACCAGACTTAGAATTCTATGTCCACTACGGGAAAACAGTTGCTGCCTGAAACTGTACGAATAAACCATTGAAAAAACAAAGCCTTTTAAAACTCTTAGATCCTGACTTCTCACTCTTCTAACTGAAAGTAACCTATACCTCCTGTATGAAGAGTAAGTTGCACGTATCTTAAAAAACCCGGGAGGATTTTTAAAAGTAAGTCCCTACTTAGGATTCCAAGATATCTAGCACTCTGCGAGGAAAGTTACAGATGAAAGCAAGTGAACTGCACCACCACCAGCATCATATTACAAACACACATCTAACAGCTGATTCTCAGTGAGTTCTTTCGAAGGCAAACTGCTCGGTTCTACACTAACGCGCCTGGAAGAACCCTAAAGAGAAATACAAACGCAGAAGCTCTTCTGTGTGCCAAATTAAACCTCTCAAGTCTTCCTGGATACAAACAAAGCTGTGTGCCGAGCAAAATCCTGTCAACCGTGCTGGCCACCATCGGACGGTACCACCGGCTGGCTGGAACGACTGGTTCCTTTAGATCAGGTTCCCAACCCCAGGGCACAGGCAGCTGGACCAGACAACTCTCTGCTGTGGAGGGTGGCTCTGTGCCCTGGAGGATGCTTAGCAGTGACCCTGGCCTCTGCCCACTGACACCAGCCACACCCCAACACACATGGGGTGACCAAAATGTCCCCAGACAGTGCCAAGTGTCCCCTGCTGATCAGGACTGCGCTGCTGGAGAATCACTCATTTAGATTGACAAATACATGGAGTTTTGAACAGCTATAAAGACTCTAAGCCCAGTAAGACAAAGAAATCATCTTTATAGATCAGTGTACAGATCAATCAGGGCCCACTGAGGACACAATGGTCTCTGGCTAAGAAAAAAAAAAAGCTTATTTGAGCCTCTTCAGCTCACCAAGAAAGAACAGAGATAAACCACGGATGGTGCCTGTGGTCCTTCCCCCTGCCCGGGGAGCAAAAAAAGCAACCAAAGTTGCCACCCTATGATAGCGGTGTGTTTGCTCTTGTTTCTTGATTCTTTCCTCGCGTCGTGGGGGTTACTCGGCTCTGGCTAGGTGAAGTTGGACCCTCAAGAAATGTTCTGAAAAGCACCTGTGTTTTACAGTGAAAGGGCCAAGGTGGTGAGTCCCAGGGCACTGCAGGTATCCAGGCAGAGGGCAGGGATGCTATCAGGCCAGGGTTGCCAAAGGAGGGGTTCCATGTGCAACACGACTGGGCTAAAAGACCTCTCATGCTCAACTCCCACATTTCATGAGCCTAGGAATGGCTTTCAAAACTCAGAACCCTCAGAGTCCCTTCTGAGAAAACTGTCAGAAGCTCCGGCACTCATCCTGCCTTGGGTGGGTCAGGATCTCACAACCCCAGGACCCCGAGGGGTGATGGGCACCAAACGGACATCCATCAACCTGCCCCATCAGTCACAGATTCATCAGGGTTCCCCACCTGGTTCAGAGCTCTCTCTCCAACTGGTTTTCCCCTCCCCATTCCTAATTCTCATTAACCCAAAAGACAAATTACAGAAGTGTGTGATCTCACACTGATGTTCAATCTGTCTTGTCTAGCATCCTCTATTTATCACATGGCTTCAACCAAGCGGACTGTGACTCCTCTGTCTTTGCCAAAGCAACCCCTTCCCCACGCAGGGCTGAAGCCAGGGGGAAGGCAGCCAGGAAGTCACAGACGGAGATTTGCACCAACGTCTACTTATGCCCATTTACAGACAAGATCTACTGCAAGATGGGCGATGGGGCTATGGTTCCTGTGGCTGCAAGGAACTGGGAAATTTTCTCTGCTCTTGGCTGAGCCCAGGTGAAAAGAACACTTGCCTAGCGGTTCTGCAAAAGTGACAGCAGCCCACATTTTGTTATTCTAGTTTCAAAGCAAGTCCATGGCAATCCAAACAGTGGATCTGTAAGCAGTTTTAAACACCCAACTGCATCCCCCAGAATTTGTTCTAATTTAAAAAGAATGGAGCTATTCCTAGGTATACGAGTTGTTACATTAAATTTTAAGTGGAATTTTGTATCACCTTATAATGTTTTCCTCTAAGGAGTATGCGATTTTCATACCCATCTACGTGCCTCACATAAGTCTAATCCTTTTGCCTCTGCACCTTATGTTCTAGATTTTTTTCCTGCGGCCAGTACATTAAATATTACTCAACTCCCATGGAATAAAAACTTGCAGAAATGTGGCTTTCTCTCTGTTCATCACCACGTAGATGAATTTCACCAAAATTCACAGAATGGGGGCTCTGGAAGGGCCCCATTGTAGATTACCTAGTTTATCTCCTCCACGGAGCTTCTAGGGAAACTGAGTCCATAGAAATTGAGGGACTTTCCTAAAATTAACTGACAACTAAACTGAGACTCTGAATTTCTCCCACTTTGCACTTTCCATTAATCACAGCTGCTTTTCTACCCAAAAGGTGAAGCATTTGCCTGGTTACTTTGGCAGGACCACTTCAGAAAACTGGCAGTTTCTTACAAAGTTAAATATAGATCTCTTCTGCCCCTCAGTGATTCTGCTTCTAGGAAGTGACCAAGGGAAAACGAAAACATATGTCCATACGATGACTTGCACGAGAATGTTCACAGTAGCTGTATGCATAATAGCCCCAGACTGGAAATGACATTAACGTCCAATCATACGCTAAATGAGTAAGTAAGTGGTGGTCTATTTCTACAATGGAATAGTGGTTATTTATTTTTCTGGCAGATATCCTGGGCAAGTTCTCCTGATACAAGAAGAAGGAGAAGACAGTTCAGTTCTCCTGGATTATCACCAGAAGCCCTTTGTACTCCTGGCCAACCTACCTCACTTCTTCAAGTCTTTTTTTTTTTCTTTCTCCTAGCCAACTACTATTCTCTCTTTTCTTTCTCAAGCCTCTAAGACTATATGCCTCCCCCTCCATCTTCCCTCTCAGCCAGTAACCTCACTCCCTATTTCTCTGAGAAAATCAGAACGCTCCCAAGAGAAGATCCATCCAGTCCCAACATGGGTTTACCAACCTACCCACTGCCTGTACCATAAACTCCGCTCTCTCTCCTGTTGCGCTGCATGAACTGCCTGGATCCCCAGCCAAGGCCAACCCCTCCCCCTCTCCATTTCAGATCCCAGTCCCTTGTAGCTTCACAAGGACACTGCTCCAGCAACTGCCCCACCTCTCCTAACTCATCCCCTTCCCCCACTCTGCTAGTCATTCACATCAACATTAAAGCATCCTGTCTGTCCCCAGTGCCCATCTTAAAAACAGCAGTCCTTAACCCAACACCCTCCTCCAGCTTTGCCCACCTCCTTGCCTTCACCTGGAACAAACTCTGAAAAGATGTATCTCTGGTGAACCCCTTCCAAGCTAAGCTTCCAGTGGCAACTTCATTTCATCACCAAGACAAGCTCTTGGCCTCAGTAAGACCTCCACCATGTCAACCCCCAAAGCCAATGTCCAAGTTCTCTTACTCCAGTTATCAATGGCAACTGGCAAAGCTGATCACGTCCACCTCTTGGGACAGTTAATGCACATGGTTTCTGGGACCACCTCTTGGTTCACTTAATGACTGGCGTGGCAGTTCCTTCTGTTGGTTTTTCTTCCTTTTAATGACTCTTCAACACAGGGTGCCTTGGGGCTCAGGCTCTGGGCCTCTTCTTTTCTCTTGACACCCCCTCCTGAGATGATGCCCTCCAGACGCATGACTGTCAGTCACTCTATATGCTGCTGTCTCTCCAGCCAAGACCCCAGTCCTGCCTCCAGACTCGGGGAGTCACCTGCCGCTAAACTCCGCTCCTCTCAGCTGTCTGAGGGCTGCTCCCCCTTGACCCCAAACTGCCCTCTTTTCTCAAATCTGCTCCACTCCTGCGATTCCCCATTTTACTGCTGCCAACTTCACACTTCTAGCTGCTCGGCCATGAAGTCATGTCATCCCTGATTCCTTTCCTTCTCTCCATCCCACCTCCAATTCACCAGCAAATGGTCAGCCTCTCCCACTTCGAATACATAACCAGCGTCCCAGCACTCCTCATCATTTCCACCTCCACCACATGGGCCACGCCACCCTCTTCTGCTCAGGTCACTGCAATTGCCTCTGAATTATTTTCTCTGCTTTCCTTCTCACCTGCTGGTAGCAGTGATCCTTCTAAAAGACTAACCAGCTTCTGCTTAAAACACACCAATGGCTTCCTGTGTCCTTGAGAATAAAGACCAAACTCTTGTCCCTCTCACCTCTTTGACCTCACAATGGCCTCCCTGCTGGGCCAAAAGCTGGCTTCTCCCAGGCTGGGGCACTTGCGGGTCCCACTGTCTGGAGCTCTCTTCCCCTAAATTTCTGCGCATCCTTCAGGTCTCTGAGGCCCCCTAGACACATTCCACCCTCTCGTGCTTCTCACCACCTAACATCAACCCCATTCGTTTGTTCCCTGATGGCCTCTCCGCACGAGAACGCAAACTTCACGAGGACGGGGATTGGATTTTACTCCCTGTTGGATCCGGGGCAAGTAATAGATGCCATAAATACAGGTTGAGGGAAAAAGTGAATAATACAGAGGCTTTGTACTGAGTGGAACAGGCTCCTCCCACTGCTTGCAAGGAAGGCATGACAGGTAAGTCACGTCACTGACACGCTGGCTGAGACCAACACGGACGAGCTCTGCGCTATCCCCGTCACCCTAAGACGGTCAACAGCACCGAGTCAAACCGAGAAGCAATTCAGCCTTGCCTCCACATAAGATTGAAATAGCATTTATGGTCCGCACTTTTACTTATGAATTCAACAAACACTGACGAACGTACAACTGTGGGCGTGAACTAGCGAAAGAGGAAAACATCAGGCAGGTGGCGCCAGGAGGTTTCTGGCAGTACATGCTGTCCACGGATCTGTGTAAAAGTGCGGAATTCGTGGTGAATTTCACCCCCTCCCCCCACTTTTTTTTTTTTTTAAAGCTTAGATCAATCTGGAAACACTGAACGTGGAAAACAGAGGGAACATACAGATCATTATAGGTCTGCGTTAATGTAAAGTCATTCTAGGCATTATTCATAACCGGCCGTGCACATTTCTAAGACGGCATAAACACAAATGCAAAAACTATTACAAATGAACAATCAGATATCAGCCACAGACCAATGATCATTTTCTGCAATTAGGGACACAGCTCCTCAAAGAAAGAAGAGATTTTCCCAGCAGAGAGGAAAGTGGGGCAGGAAGAAGAAAGGATGCAGAGACCCGTGTCCAGACCACTGCATGCTGAACAATGAACATGCCATGTCATTTCTCTAACTCTCTATTTACAATAAAATCAAAGGAGAAGAGTAACCATAACATTTTTATGGTACTTTATGGCTTGAAAATCGTACATTTTCTTCTCCTACGCTGAGAAATTTTGTGTCATGGACAGAACAGTATTAATTATACACTTTTTAAAATAGGTTTTATGTATTTTTATTGGTGTATTTCATACAGAAAGAAGCTGGGGGGTAAGACACTCTTCCAAAGAGGGTTCTATGGTCGATAAAGTTTGGGAAACCGCACCGTGTAGGGCTTGGCTAGACACCAGCGATGCACGCTTGCATGTCAGAGAATGGTTTTCTCAAGGTCTGTTGAGGTTATCTAAATATAAAACACTCTTTTTTTTTTTTTTTTGGCTTTGAACTTACTGATATCTCTGCATTTTATTACACAGACCACCCTAGACTGAAGTTTCTCCAACATCACATCCTGACCTCAAATAACTTTCCAAACTGAAGCCCCAGTGGGTTCATGACAAGTGCAAACCAGGCCTGTGCTTGCTGTAAAGGAGATTCAGTCACTGGGTGTGAGCCTCCTGGCCCCTACGAATGGACAGGGGCCCAGGGTGTTCTCACAGGGGCCCCGGGCGAGGTTAGTTTGGGGATGGGGTGAAACTGCTTTCTCTACAACAGCAGCGGACGCCCAGGGGTGAGGATGCCCAGAAGCTCTGCAAAAACCTAGGCTCAAGAATGACACACATGCCATTCAAATACGCACAGATCGATCTAGTCCAGAGAACAGCTTCTGACCCGCACTGAAGCCTGGTGGGATGGGGGGTGGGGGGTGGGGGGCTGCGTTAGCCAAGAAAATGCTACAGTTGGGCATGGAATTCAAATCCCTTACGGCTTTCACAAGTCAAAGAATGGATGGAGACACCTCGCTGGGTAATTCATGCTTATGAAATATGTGTGAAGTTACTGTGATTTATAAAGGACTTTGTGAAAGCCAGACTTGGCCTCTACAGGAATAACACGATGCCGTGTAAAACGATTTCATTATTAAAAGTATCCTTTAATGCAAAACGATCTTGGACAGTTACTCGCATGTGACCCTGAAGGACCCTGTCCCTCCTGAACAGTGTGACTGGCCGGGGTAAATTATTTCTGTGGTCTCACGCAAATGGAAGTTCTGAATTCAGTATGTTCAAATTATTAAGTTATGAAACACCGATGCTAATAAAACCGCGGCTATGGTTAAGAACTGTGATTAAAATCACACATGACTGTGACCTAGTCAACAATAATGTATTAATTCATAAAGCTGTACGCAGCTTATCCACTTACTGTAATTAAAACATGCTTTATCACAAATTGCCTTGCCAACCCTTAAATTTCCCCGAAACTGCACAAATGATGGCCAAACAGCAGCTCCCGTGATTCTAAATCTTTCAGACCTGGTCACCAAGAAAAAAATAACCTTGTAATAAAAAACTTCATCTCTGTTCTAATGTAACCCTATTGATTCGTAATACATTTAGAGCTGACAAACATTTTGGTACAATGTATGTGTGTTTAAAAGTAGAAAAAAAAATCCACGTTCAGAAATTGAGGAGAATAACAATGTTTCACCTATTTCTGCCAACATATTAACTAATACAGCAAAAAAAGATCCTTGATATGTCATTTGCTAACGGAGGAGTGCTGGGCGAAGACTCAAGCACAGAATTTTATTGCCGGAGACATTTTCATCTGCAGCCAAATCACCAGGGAAACACTTTGTGAAACAACTTCATTCTGCACGGAGACTTTGTGACAATGTTGGCATCCTAAGAATTTGTTCAGGTTTTTCCTTTTGCATCTACCTGTCTGTGCCCGGAAATATTTACAGCAACACCGCAATTCATGCAGACATTCGGTTTAGTGGCTGGAAGCAACCGAGCCAGCTCATGTTTTATCTCGCCAGTGAGTTCAAAATAAGTGCTCTCAAGTTGTATGCTTTTAATATAAATGAGACAATATATTTTAGGAAGGGTTCATATCAACTCCCACCTCCCATTTCATATTAATAGGAACTGATCTAACATTGGGGCATCTCCAAAGTTATGGACTGAAGTTTCTTTATAAGCACCCAATCTTTCTGCCTGAGTTGAACCAGAAAGTTAGGAAAATTATGAGAGAGAGAGAGAGAAGGAGAGAGAGAGAAGGAAGGAGAGAGAATGAGGAAGAGGGGAGGAGAGAGAGAGAGAGGGAGGGGAGGGAGGGGGGAGGGAGGGGAGAGAGGGGAGGGAGGGGAGAGAAAAACCACAGGGTTTGCTGGACTCTGGTTATTTTGATGTACTTTCAATTTCAGACCCTGTGTTTATTTTGCCTTCTAGTGGGTACACGATGCCCAAAACAACTGTTGACATTTCACTTTCCCTCCTGTCCAATCATCACATAAGTGCTGCCAGGTTCTCATCCCTAAGTAACTCTCCCAACCTCTTCATTATTTTCCTGGTCCAAGCGACCATGTCTCTCACCTTGATGAGTCCTTTCGGCTCTCACAGTCTAAGATACAGCTCGCTTTCATAAACTTGGCATTGTGTGTTCACCATAATGGAGCAAAAACACCCTGCTCTTGACTTTTTGTGGATTTGGAAACAGGGGTGGAATTGATTGTGGATGTCAGCCTGAGTGTAGCCGAATTTTGATTTCCTCTGTCACCCAGCACGTTACCTGGTGATGGAGAAGAACACTAATCTGCACTTTCTCTAATAACGTTACTGAGAAGCAGTCAGATGCGGTGGGCAAAGGCAAGGAGGATATGGTAATAGGTGGTCTGGAAAACAAATCCTGAATAATCCGGAAAAGCTGTGAAATAACAAAGGGCTGCCCTATGGAGACACACAGAGGGCATTTTGAAGGCACAACTGCACCCAAGCCAGCCTTTGACCCTGGACTCTGGACTCTGGTTAGCGAGGGAAATCCACCACGAGCTATTGAATCTGGGTCCCAAACTTCTTCCATCAGTGATTTTTCACAGACTGCTGCATGCCGAGAGTGAGCCACTTTCTTTTGTCTTAAATTTTCTGGCCATTAATTATAACCAGGACAGCACATTTTTTCATATCGTAAGTAAACAAAGAAACATCATTCTTGGCTTTGGAGGAATACTGGCATTACATAAAATCAGACCATTATTCTTGAAAACCAATCTATAACATTCTTTTCTGTTCATAAAGATATTCTTCAAAAGGACCCTGAAATAATTTATTACGTGAAAAGACTAATCTCAAACTATCCACCACATAGAACAAAATCCTTGTGAATTCTCTATTTTGAAATTATATACGATGCTTTGCTAGTCTTGAGATTTCAAATATTTATGCTTTTCTGTGCTTTTTAAAAGTCAGGTTTACTGGGGTATAATTTATGCACAGTAAAATCTCATGCTCATTCTTCAAATAAGCCGAAGTAAAAATGTATCAGTTCTTTAAAATCAAAACATTCATTCTAAGGGGTGAAAAGGTAAAAGGTCCCTTTTGATCAGTGCAATTGCTCATTGCTTAATTTACTCAGGAGACAAAAAAAAGTGATTAATGTTTTCCTCACAAAGGGATTTATAAACCAGGATGGTTACTCAGAGATACAACCACAGAGGACAGTTAAGGATCAGAACGCAGCATGAAAAGTTAAGTCCAATAACGCGTGACCATGTGAATCATATAGATGTGTCTGGACAACGTCAAACACATAACGATGATTCATAGAAAAGGGTAACAGATGTGAGCTGTTACTGAGGAGAGAAATGCCATGATCGCCTTAACATGATGGCCACTCCTTTACTTCAGAGTGGATTTCCAGTGGCCACTTGAGATGTGAAAATTATTCTCAGTATGTGAATAAAGCTCATCCATTAAAGAATTCATTTAATAAGTTCACACTTTATGGACCAAAGTTGCATGCCTGATAACAAATGAATGACTTAAAATATATAAGTTACATGTTACATGAAGTATTAGGATAGGAACAAGCGTAAGGTAAAGTCTTGTCACCTCACTCCACCTCCTTCTGAGAACTGTAACAAACTCCGGGATCATAATTCACTTCCACCCAAATAACATAAAAGTGATCAATACGAAACGAGATCCGTGTTATTAATTCTCGGGCCACTTGTATTAACTATGTGGCTTTGGCGGGGAGGGTACAGCGCGCATTTTAGCATGCATGAGGTCCTGGGTCCAATCCTCAGTACCACCAATTAAAAAAAAATTAAAGAAATTTTAAAAAACCCAAAAAACTATCTGACTTTGGTGGGGAGGGTACATATTTAGCATGTACAAGGTCCTGGGTTCAATTCCCAGTACCACCAATTAAAAAAAAAAAGTCTTAAGTAAAAAAAACCCCCAAAAAGCAAAAACTATGTGACTTTGGAAAAGTTACTTAACTTCTCTGTGCCTGTTTCTAAATCTAATAACAGAGGTAATAAGAGCACGCGCCTTCCACGGCTGTCCTTGAGCTAAACTAGAAAATACAGGCCCGTCCTCTCCTGCCACCCCCCGCAGCCGCAGTACATACAAGATGTCCTGATCACTCCCCGGCTGACCCACCGCACGTCCAGGCGCAGACGGCCAACAAGTCACATGGGAAGTTCATGCTTTTGGAGTCAGTTCTCACCACGACAAAAGTGTCTCTCGATGGTCTGAGGAATCTGAATTTAAACACTCTTTCTTCCCATTACGTGGATTTAACCACGAAGTCGCTGACTGCAGGTACCACGACTGGTGTGTCCCGTGTCACAGGTGCTCTGCCCTGCGCACGCCATACGTTCTCTTATTTACTCCTCACAGCAGCCGTGGGATGCATGTAGATGTACTGATTTTCCATGTTACCAAAGAGATGGAAGAGAAGTTAAAGGACATGCTCAAGGCCTTACACCTGCAAAGTGGTGATGCCAGAATGGGAACCAGACTGTGTGTGTCCCCAGTGGGACTAACTGCCACGCAGAGTGCAGAGTTTCCATTTTTGCACGATGAGCGGGTCTGCCGACAGAAGAAAAGGAGTATTTATGGTGAACGACAGAGTACAATTCATAGCAGAAAAGACCAGGAGTGAAAGTTTTCCCATGCTATAAATAAAAGTGATTTTTAAGAGCAAAAATATATATTATGATATGTTAACTTAATTAACAAAAACACTGGTACAAATGACTAAGCTTTACTTATTTCACGGCACTCCTGCAAAGAAAAAAAAAAAAAGGCTCTTTTTTCCATGGCAGCCTTCCAGAAAACCTTCTGTTCCTGATCTAATTTTATCTACAGCAAAATAAAGTCAAAGAAATTGGGGGCCAATATTTAACAGCTCTGATCTCTCAGCACCCTCTTTTTAGATGGAAAAAAAAATCAGCGATATTGGAAAGGCTCTGGGAGTTTCAAGATATAAATCTGTTTTTCCTTAAGCCATCAAATGTCATAACCAATGAGCTAAATCATTTTATATGGCTTTTGAGATTATCACGTCCGAGTTGCAAATTTGGTACAAGCAGATCTGGTTTGTTTGCACTTTGCCCTATGGCACTTAGCAGATACTGTGGTGTTTTTTTGTTTGTTTTTTTTACAAATAGAAGGTTTGTGGGTAACTGTGGCTTGTCAGATGATGGTTAGCACTTTTTAGCAAGAAAGTACTTTCAAATTATGCAATGTACATTGTCTTTTTAAGACATAATGCAATGGCACACTTAATAGACAAAAGTATAGTGTAAAAATAACTTTTATTTGTACTGGGAAACTAAAAACTCGTGAGACGCGCTTTACTGCAGTATTCGTTATTGTGGTGGTGTGGAACCAACCCTGCAGTATCTCCCAGGTGAGCTTGTAAACACAGCTAAGGATTTGGGCCAATCAAGGATGTTGAAAGTCACTTCTGTGCATCTTTTAAAGACTATCTCAGAGAGCCTTTAGGAGGCAGAATCACTTTAGGTGAGATTTGTACAGAAAGTGGTTTTATTTACATGCTTCACAGAAGCTTATCTTTTCTTCAGAATCATTGTAAAAGTTATCAGAAGAAGAAAGAATACTAAAAAACAAACAAACAGGTGAAAGTCAAAACATTTAATCAGAGGCAAATAGTAATACATTTTCCAAAAGCAAAAAAGATTTCCACCTATGCCAGGGACTTAGGGAAGTCATTTTATATTTCCTAATTTGAAGATCACAAATCACATTTTTTTTTATTGCAAAAGCAATTTCCCCCCCAGATTATCAACATGGCAGTAAAAGCGATTCTCACGTGCATTCCAAAACAACAACAGAAGCAGTTTTGGGACCAGATGGGCACAGCGCTGTTCAGCTGCTTTGGGGTATCTGGCCCCCTTCTTACCCAATATGAGAAAGCACGTTCCCCAGTCAGGAGGGTTGCTGTAAAGCAGGAAGACACCAGTGGGAGGGCTGTGTCGTAAAACACCTGAACTATCAAAAGCGGAGACCCACGATGGCCGACGACTGCTCCTAGCACGGTCAGGAACCGAGTCTTTCCATCCTTGTATCTCCCTTCTTGGTTCAACGCCCAAAACATAACTGCTCACAGAGAAACCACCACCACCTTCATGACTTCTCCCCTGATCAATCCCCTTCTCTCCAGCAGAACCAAACCCTTCCTCCCACATCCCACATACCCCACTATTCTCTGCCTGCCCACAATTTCTCCCATCGTAGCTCCCCAAAGACTACACTTCACCTATGTGTTAACATGTTTTTTCTTCCCTTCTACCACGTATGTCACTGAGGCAGGGCCCAGAGATCTTTCCAGCTTCAGGGCTCAGTACAGACACGATAGATACTTCTGTGTACTAGTTTCACCAAGGTCCGTAAGAGTGGCCATCAGTTTGTCAGGATACTGTAACTGACAATATTAAAGCATAAGAATAAGCCCACGGAAAGCCCACACTCAGTATCACAGCTGTCAGGGAAATGCAAATCAAAACCACAGTGAGCTGGCATTTCACACCCACTACGGCTGGCTATTATCCTAGGAGCCATCCCAGATGGGCAATAACGTGTGCTGACCAGGAAGTGGAGACACTGGAATCCCCCGACACTGCCAGAGGGAACGAAATATGGTCAAGAGCTTGGGAGGACAACCTGGCATTTCTCAGATGGTTAAGAGCCATTCCAAGGAGGGAGGGTACAGCTCAGTGGCAGAGCGCCTGCTTAGCGTGCACGAGGTCCTGGGTTCAATCTCCAGTACCTCCATTAAAAAAATAGATCTATTTATTTACAATTAGGTTTAATTAGTAATTAGGTTTAATTACCTCTCCCCTCAAAAAACAAAACAAAAAAGCAATCCCACTCCTAGGAATACACCCAAGTGAAATGAAACATGTCCACACAAAAATGTGTATGTAAGTGTTCAGAGCAGCATTACTCATAGCCAAAAAAGTGGAGACAACATAAATACCTATCAACCGATGAATGGGTGAATAAAATGGGGCTGAACCATACAATGGGTTATTATCTGGTTATACAAAGAAATGAATTTCTAATACATGGTACACAACCTGGACTGTGAACCTTGACAACATTACGCTGAATGAAAGAAGCCAGTCCCGAAGGACCATGGACTGTATGACTCCATTTAAATAAAATGTCCAGAGTAGGCAAATACCTAGAGACCGAAAGTAAATTAATGGTTGCCAGGGCTGAGGAAAGGGGCGAGGACGATGCTAAGGGGTGTAAGCTTTCCTTTGGGGGTAATCAAAATGTTCTATAATTGTGATAATGGATGCAAGCTCTGCGAATACACAAAGTCACTGAATGGTACGCTCTGAGGGGGTGAACTGAATGGTAGGTGAACTTTAATCTCAATAAAGCCATTAAAAAACCACAAAGACACATGGGACCCTGGGCATCTGACTCTTCTTCAGTGGGCACATAAGCAGAAACTGGAATGACCACTAAACTCTGTGCTCGTATCAGAATTAAGTCTCTCTGGGTCATGTTTTTCTTTAGTCGCTCAAAGACGGATCATTTTGGGGAAACGAAGTCAGTTCAAAGATGATTAAATCAATCAAGTCTGGCCATTCTGATGTCTCAGATGCTCACTAATTTGCTGACTCTGTGGATACACGGCTTATTGCTTTTCTCTGTCCTGTTGCCTGTGAAGATATGTCAAAGCTTGTTACGAGCCTCCAAATTAGAGACACAGAGTCGGAGATGAAATCTCCAATTAGCCAAGTTTATAACTTGTTTGAGGAAGCAGGACAGAAATAATGCCAAGGGTGAGGGCAGTTATCCACATAGCTAAAACAAAACAAAAATTCATCTGTGGGGGGTGAAATTATATAGCAAATTCAATGACTTGCTCTCCGAAGTAATGGCTTATCAATATCTTACAGTAACTTACGGTTAAAAAGAATATGAAAATGAATACATGTATGTTCCTATATGACTGAAGTATTGTGCTGTACATCAAAAACTGACACAACATTGTAAACTGACTATATTTCAATTAAAATATATAAGAAAAATAAAAGTAATGGCTTACAAAGAATTAAATCTACTAGGGATATATACAGAAGTTCGAGAACAATTCCGTAAGATACTGGTTTTTAATTGCTAGCTTTGCTTAACTAGTAAGAACAGGAAACAGTGGGGTACAAATGCTAAACTTGCTCAAGTCACAAAGTATGAAAGCATTAGTTGCGGCAGGTGACTTTAGGCTGTATTTACAAAAAAAGACTTTTCTACAGTATATTAATTTCCCCCTTTCCACTAAGTAGCCTGTAAAATGAGATTTTGTTCTTAGACTTTTAAATAGTAGAAATCCACTTAAATATTTCTTCAAAATATACCAGGAGGACCCCATGAACTTGCTTAATCAAACATTTAAGTAATTTCATCTTTATTTATAATTTATTTTTGAACCATCAATGTCATTTTAACTTGAAAAGGTTTTCACTCTAATTTATTCATATAAGCAAGACAAATACCCTAACAAAATGCTGATTATAACTAGCCCTTGTGAATCACAAAGACACCAACTCAGCATGTGTGAAAACTGAGAATTAAATTCCTCTCCTTCTGTGAGATATCTATCTTATTTCTTCAATATCCAAACAACTGGGATAACTGATTTATCCAAATCAATTAACAAAATTAAAAAGGATGAAAAAGAAAAAGCACATTAAAAGAGGAGAATTTTATCATTATTTAAAAAGAAATATTGTACCTGAAAGAACCCTATACATAGCTTTGTAAATCCTAAGAGGCACTTAAAAATCAGAGCTAATAACAGAAGGAAAAGTAAACAAAATTTTTAACTTTCCTATATGGGAGAGACACAAAAAGAAAGAAAACTAAATCAAAGGCTTTGTAACACACTATCTTGCAAATCAAGATAGGGAAGATGCCAAACAGAAGTATCTCTGCCTGCTCTCCCCTATTAAGTTCTTTATAGGCAAGTGAGTTTTTTTAAGAGTAGACAGAACACAACTGAATTCTGCATTGAATTCCGTATGAAAATCTTCTGCAGAAAAAAAATGCAACTACTGTCTTCACAAATCATTAATATTTGACTAACATTCCAATTTTACTGGAAATCACTCCTTAACCTTGATTGAAATAAAATTTTAAGAGACATAAGGATATTTATTGGGGAAAAAAACCAAGCCCATTCACACCCACAGTGGTAAAGTCAACTCCCAACATGCCACTATCAAAAACTTTTATAGTGTTTAACACTATTTTAGGACTTCTGTATAAAAAAACAAACAAAACACATCACATCCCTGCCATTTAAAACTCTTTTTCAAATTTTAGTCTCTCCAGAGGATGAATTAGGACCAGGCAATTCTCATCACGGAATAACACACTTGTAACGTGCTTTGTCAAATTACACATACGCAATTATCTCATTAATTTGGACATTAATTAATTTGCTCTTTCCCTCAGGCTCAATTTGTAATCATGGAATAACACTAATACAAAACTAAATTAAAATATGCAGGCAAGTCCATTCTGTGAAAGCCGAAACCATCTCTTGAGCTCTCTGTGGTTATTTTCAAAATTCCCTGTATTTTCAGACATGTCACCGGGTTGACAGCAGAATTAGCAAGCTCAGAGTCTCATTGATCACTTCTCTGTTACAGGAGACGTTTAAATGAAGACTACACAGGAGCACAGCCAAGCAGGATTTTAACAACTCCTTTCTTCCCACTCAAAACACTGCTGACCTGCTGTCAACATCTATCAAACATGGCAATTGGTTGATGCTTCGCAAGTGTCTATTATTTTTATTGATAACAATAAAGGTATCTTTTGAGAAGAGACTCTTACAAGTAGACAGGTCCAGGAAAGAAAGAGGCACAATGGCAAGGATTGAGTTTAAATTAACAGTAAGGAGTCCTGAAAAACTTTTCATGTTTTCGTCTGAAAAGCAAAAGCAGCTAAATTTTTCATAACATATATTTCACTCATGTTTTTAATATTTATAACTGACACATACAATTTACTAACAAAAATGTGGACTGCGGAATTTATTTAGATTTGATTTACTCCAATCATCTTTATTAGAGAAATTAATTTTTTATTGTCACATATCCAAGATGATCTTCTGCACATGAATTTTTACTATGAAAGAGTTTAAAAATTTAAGTGCTATATGCGTCAAAGGTTTTACTACTGAGCTATCGTGTTTCTTTTTACGTATTTATAAAATTTATTTTTCGAGCTTAAGTGTCAAACAAGGCATATATGATTGAATCAATGATCTGAAATAATCTCTTTATTCTCTTCTTTCTAGGTTAAAAGGTGCGCTGTGTTTAATGATGAAACATTCATTTATTTGGCCATCTTTTCATCTAAAATTTATTTGAGGAAGAGTCAGTTCAAATTTACATTACTGGAAGGGAAAATGCCAAATGCTCACCCTTCGCGATAATATTTTTTTACCTTTCTTTAGCATAAGCATATAAATTCTCAGTGTCACTGCCGCTGAGTTTCCCTGCTATTTTTATTTTCTACTGTCAGAATATTCAAAGCTGACAAATACTGCGGAACAGACATAGTTATTAAAAGCTTCAATTTACAGCAAATAGTGACAGTTTGCTTTGGCTGCTCATAAAGCAAAATCGAAGAGGTGTAAATATACAGGGAAGGTAGAATAAACACATTTTAGATACTTTTAAAAACAGTTTCCAATAAGCAATGCTCATCTGAACTATTACTCCAAAGGTCTTAGTTTAGGTATCAATTCAAAGAATAAAAACAAAATGATGGCTGCAAACTTTCAACAGCACTTTAAAAACTTTACTTACGGGCATCTTTTATATCTAAGGAAGGCTTTTTGAAAAAATCACAAATAAATGACTAAAAATAGAAGGTGGAGAATTTCGAACGAATCAAGACTCATCTATTTGCAAGAGGAAAAAAACTGAATAAACAAAATATTTCCATGGCACAGGAGTGGCTGGTATGCCGTTGAGCTGAATTTCCTACCATAGACAATAACCCCAGACTTTTACGGCATTTTAGTCAATTTTTTGAGGGGGAGAGAGCATTTATGTACACAAACACTACATAAATTCTGAAGGATGGCAGGGGTCAGATGATGTAAGATAAATTTCAGAGACAACACTAAAACGTTTCTGATACGGAACCCTTCCTAACCCCTCAACGACCTTTTTTTGTGAGGCTGACTCACAGTGGTGCTAAACCATAAAATCTATTGCTAGGAGCAGTCAGAAATGGGAAGAGAGACATTAGAAAAAGAAAAAAAAAAAAAGACAAGAAAATTCATACGGAAAAAGCAAGAAAACTTTCTCCCATCCAAAAGCTTGCCATCAGCATAAAGAGGTTAATTCAGAAATTCTGCTCGGAAGCCACGGAAGGGGCACTGACAGCAGGAAGAGTTGATTCACATGCCTCAAGGCAAGAAAACCAAGTAAGAATCTGGAGAAGTGAACCATATCCAAAAGTAGATGAGCTCTTGCCAAACTTTCCAGGGTGATGGGGATGTTCTGTATCTTGACTGGGGAGCTGGTTATTTGGATATACTCATTTGTCAAAACTCAGGGATGTGTGTATACTTAATGGTCTATGCATTAAATGTACATCAATTACACTACAATTTAAAAAATTCATAAATGTATGCCAAGCACATGCTTATTTTAATGTATGAGATGCAAAGTAGTCTTCTGTTAATAATTTTTTAAGAAATTTTTCTTAATAGAAAAATATAAAAGGGAGAGCGAAGGAAATCCAGGGGAAAAAAGAGGACTGGAAGCAGAGAGACAAACCATTAAACTTTGAGTCATCATTGAAAAAGATCTATTTCCAAAGCCTCAAATGGTGTTCTTTGGGGAAGCAGAATTTTAAAAAAGGAAGGAATAATGCCTCTTATTCGCATAACTCTGACATGTTATCTACATTTATTAATAAACAAGCTTTTGTGTTAATAGCAGGCTCTTAACAAAACCCCGTTTTAAAGTTGATGAAATACACCAAACGGTTCAGCGGAATGCCCAAAGACACAATTAGGAAAGAGCCAGGCTACAAATAGATCTCTGAGACTCCTGCACACAATCCATGTCACAAAACAATGCTCTGTGTGCATATTGTGCGTGTGGCAGTGTGTAAAACATAAAAAGAAAAGCCACTGTTAGCTTCACAGAGTAACGATGAGGATTCCAGCTTCGCCTCCACGCAGGATGTGTGCGTATAAACGCGCTGGAAACTAAGCACATGAACTGAAAAAAGAATTTTTTTTCCCTAAATATTCGTTCATTCATTGGTGTAAAAATCTGCGACAGGGTATATACTGGGGTATGCAAATTTATATCAGCTACATTCTTACGACTGACAGGGCTCTTTGATAAGAAATGTTGAGTATAATTTTGTTATTTTAGAACAGTTTTCATTATGACTTGTTTGAAGGCAGTTACACTCGATTTCAGAAGAGCAGGAAGAAGATCACGCCAGACAAGACTGCGTTTTCTGTGGACTGATTACCAGGATGTGCTTTTCTCACATCTTCTGAAAAGTGAGGGAGAATCAAGTCCACTCAAAGGGACTTCAGAGAAGTTCAGTGATGCCTAAATGTGACACCAAAGCTCACAGATGCCTTGGCTGGTTCTGGAAGCTATATTCTCACATAGACCCCTCGGATCTCCAAACACATATGTAAGATTCTGCATTAATAGGGTCTTTTTTTCCAGATAAACTCCAGTAACTCCAGCTGCCTAGCCTAAGAGGGTCAGCATGACCTTGAAGCTCATACAGTTTGCGATATTGGGCTCACTGTGCTCACTCCAAACTTAAAACACACACATAAATGAAGGAAGTTGGTGTGCATTTCAAAAATCACAAAAATCACTGAAACAACCCACATGTACCTTTTCCTTCCTAAGTAGAAAAATGCATTTTGCATCATTCAACAAGATTTGCAAAATGCAATCTTAATGCTTAGTCAGTGGATAGTTACAGATATGATATAGGTGGGAACCCCGTTTCAATTCATTTGTCACAATCCTTACATGTTTCTCCCACGTGCAATTTGTATCTTCTTCCACAATGAGAAGTGGAAGACCAGAAATGAAACAACAAATGCAAAAGCAGAGCTAATACGTAACCACCACCAAAAAAGTGCAAGACATATTTTCCCCTTTTTGTGTGTGTTGTTGGATTCTGTTTGCTATACTTCGATAAAAAAATATATATACCAAAAAAAAAAAAAAAGTACAAGACAGAAAAGTGTGGTGCTTAATCCTACCACTGGAGAAAACTACTATTAATACTTAAGGTATCAGTTCAAAGCTTTGCAGACCACAGGTACCTAATCTGGTTATTAAATTAGTAATATGAAAATTTTCCAGTGTCGTTAGTCTTATACAACACACCTTTAAATGGTGGCCTAGCATTGGGTCATATGGATGCAAACCTGTTTAACTCTATCATCACAGGGCACTGTTATTTCCAACCATTGCTATTAGAAATTAATTAATTAAGTTTTTGCTTGTTTGTTTGTTTGTTTGTTAAAAGGATTATTATTTCATGTACAACATAAAGTGAACACTAGCTAAAGAATTCCATGTCCTTTAAGGTTTTAGCCAGTGGCTGTAGGGTGGGGTCTTTATGAAGTCAATGTGTCCAACCAAACAAGTGATTTCTTGGTAAACTTCAGAATTCCTTTCCACCATAAATCTTTGAGCAATCAAGTGTGCAAAACACATGCTCAATCACAAACCTGAATTAACAGAAATTAAAACTGGAAGGACTTACCTGACCTAAAAAAAATCAGCATAGTATGTATCTCCATAAACATTTTATGTTATACAGAAAGCAAAGGAGCTTTAACAAAAGTTAGAAATTTCACTCAGCATTTTTAAGAAAACTTACTGGAAATAAGTTGTTTAATTTAAAAAAAATCCCCCGATTTCTTGTGTTTTTAATCAACAGAATTAGCGATCACCAGCAACAAATTGAGAGGCAGGCATTTTAGTAGCTGTCAATAATGTTTTCCAGGACCATACAAATAGAAACTAACAGATAAATAATGTTTCAAGGAAAATACCCATCTCTTTAAAATCCTGGGAATATGCAAATGCAATATAGCTTCATACACTCAGAAAACTGGTTCTTTATTCCTCAGAGATTTCTCTGTCAGTGTAACAAGCTAAAAACAAAATATGAGTGACAAGTCCACATACTTAGCTGATAAGGAACATGGAGTCCAACAGTAACCACATTAATCTCTCACCGAAGTTATGTGACTTCCAGGCAGAAATATTGATTCAGACCCACTCTCCTGCCATAAAGTTGGACAAGTATTCAAAGCGGAGCTGGGAAATTTCTCCCCAACAAATGGCAACTTCTAGCACTTTCTTTAGCACGTCTGGCTAATCAAGTTACGAACCTGACTAGTTTAACTCAAGCATTAAGAATTTTTAATAAACAGACTTTGGATAATTAGAGTCTATGTGTGTGTGTATATATATATATACACACATATACATATGTGTGTATATATATATACATAATCTCACCAGATACTGAAAGTTATTCAAAAACTAAGCACTGAAAGAACTAAACAGTATTATCCACATAGTTATTCCAGGTTGGATGTTTTAGCTCCGTGGGTATTAAAAATTACCATAAATCTTTATCATACTCAACAAAAAGAACACTCCTCGGTTACATTTCATTCTTCTAGATTTAGCTTTTTGCGCCTGCTTCCATCAAAGGAGAGTTGAGAAAATTCTCTTTATTTTCCCTCTCCCACAACTTTCTTCAGCTGCTCCAGAAGTCACCCTACAGATGGCTCCTGTATTGCGCTCGTCAAGTTCTGTCATCCTTCCCTACTGGTCTATACAAGGTACAACTTCTTCTAGCGGATAATCGGGTTTTGTGGCATTTCTCCTCATCATAAACACAAAGAGTTTCAGTGGCATATGCCTCTTCTTTTCTTATAATCACTGTTACCTTGTGTGTTTTCATTTTTCATTCTGAACACAAATTTGTCAAATTCAACCTCAACAGAAATAAAAAGCCCCATGTATTTTAGAAGACGATTCCTTAAAGTTCTCTTGTGAATTTTCTAAACTTGGGGGTTGGGATGAAAAAAACAAATAACAACAACAACAAAACTGGTGTCATCTGGTACGTGGGGGATCTTTTTCCACAGATACTTCTTTCCCCTTGAAAATATAAACCAAGTCTGTCCTAATGTTCAAGGTTTGGCTTCAAAGATAATCTGGGGCTTATTAAGAAAAACAGTAACATTTTTGTTAAATTTCTTCTTATGTTTGCTACAACGCAAGAAAAGCTACACTCTACATGTTGGCCTGGGTCTTCGAAGGGAATGAGATTATAAGAACACAAGACTTCCTGTGGCCCCACATCCTCGCCCACAAAGAGTCCTTCCTGTTCCAAATCTTAATTCTGCCAGCCTGCTATCACTGTGATTTTAGTTTGCAGTTCCCTGATTACTAATAAGGCTTATCAATAAGGCTTATCATTTTTCACATTAACCATTCATGTTTTCTTTTCTTTGAAATGTTTCTTCATCCCTCTGACCTATTTTTCCTTTATTCACATCATTTCTTTGTCTATTTTAGAGACTAACCCAGTGTCAGTGATGACGTGTTCCAGAGAACTTCTCCCAGTTGTGGTCTGTCTTTTCCACCTGTGAACAGTATCCTTTTGATAAATCCTTCCCCACTTTTTTTTTCTTTCATTCTGTGTTGCTTTCATTTTATTAAAAAGTTAATTTCAAATCTACATTAAACTAAGCTGAATATAAAGTCTTAATGAAGGAAGCCTGGTGGTCTCATTTACAAAAACATACGACCACTGTCCTCTGGCTTTAAAACTTCGGGAAAGTCATTTTATTTTTAATTTAAAGTATAGTCAGTTTACAATGTTGTGTCAATTTCTGGTGTACAGCATAATGTTTCAGTCATACATATGCATACATATATTCCTTTTCATATTCTTTCTCATTATAGGAAAGTCCTTTAAAACAGCTTCATGTTCTCATGTTTTGCCACCAGACCCCAGGAACACACTCCTGTGTCCACTTCCCACATCCACATCTGCATCTTACGATGCTCGTCAACAACCAGAACAGCACGTCTCTTCAGCAGCACGTCATCCTTTAGTAAAGAAATTACTGGCACAAACTCCCCATCCTCCAGTGTTGGCTTAGGTCTTAAATTTTCAGCCTCCTCTCCATTAATAGTTACTGTCACAATGTATGTGATACAGTGTGACAAACCTGGATGCACACAGGCGGCCGGAGAAAACTCAGCAACATCCTCTTTATAGCCAGTTTCTTTGGCAAGCTGCCACGGAGCCTGGAGTCATAAACATATTCACTTCTCTTTTTAATTTCTTTCTTCCCTTCCCTCCCTTCTCCTCCCCTTCCTCCTCCTTTCCTCCCTCCCTCCCCTCTGCCTCTGAGCCTCTCTCCCTCTCTCCCTCTCTGTCTCTCTCTCTCCCCCTCTCATTTGCCAATATACATGGGATTATGTACAGGTTTTCTACCCTGTGTCATTGGTCTCTGTGTCTACACCTACACTAATACCCTAATACCACGCTGTCTTTTTAAAAAATACATTTTTATTGAAGTATAGTCAGTTTACAATGTGGAGTCAATTTCTGGTGTACAGCACAACACTGCAGTCACATAGGAACATACATATATTCACTTTCATATTCTTTTTTAATTTTAAGTTACTACAAGATATTGAATATAGTTCCCTGTGCTGTACAATATAAACTTGTTGGTTATCTATTTTATATACAGTAGTTAGAAGTCTGCAAATCTTGAACTTCCAATTTATCCCTTCCCACCCTCTTCCCCCTGCCCCACCCCATAACCGTAAGTTTGTTTCCTGTGTCTGTGAGTCTGTTTCTGTTTTGTCAATAAGTTTGTCTTTTTTTTCTTTTTTTTTTCAGATTCCCCATATGAGTGATACATATCACATAGCATTTTTCTTTCTCTTTCTGGCTTACTTCACTTAGAATGACATTCTCCAGGGCCATCCATATTGCTGCAAATGGCATTATTTTATTATTTTTATGGTTGAGTAGTATTCCACTGTATACACTGTCTTAAACACTATAGCTTTATAACAGATCTTGGTCTCTGTAAGGCAAGACATCCCATTCTATTCTGTGCTGTCTCTTTCTCAGAAAGGACTTGGTTATTTCTGACCCTTCACTCCTCCAAACGATTGTAGAACTAGCTTGTCAATTGGAACTCACTTTCCTCTCTGGTTGCCTTTAATATTGCCTCCACTTTGCCTTTGGTATCCTACAGTTCTACCATGATATATCTAAATATGTGTCTAGTTACGTTGCTTGGTATACAATGCATTCTCTCAAGCAGAGGATTTCAATTTTTCAACAATTCTGGAAAATTCTGCCTCTTCTACCCTGAACAAATTGCCTCTCCACTACTGGGAAATAATTCCCCGTGAGACGCTCACACTTCTACATGTTTTTTGAGCAGAGGCACTGAGAGCTTTGGTTCTGGGATAACTTTCCAAGGATGCTTGCGTAGTGAACAACCTTAAAAGATAAAGTCTCCCCCGAGAGAGGAGGGCAGGTTTGTTTTAATGGCCTGGAGAATAAAGGTAATGTCTCTCTCCTGGGCAAAGAGTTGACCTGCTTCCAGTCCACTTAAAAAGAGTGAGGTTCCTGAGCTCAAGTGCCTTTGGACATGGCTCATGGCAAGTCCCAGGTCCACTGGGGCCACTTGGCATCACCCCCATGGGACTTGGGGAGCAGGTTTTTGATACTCCCCATTTTTAACATGTTTATATTATGGAATTCCTAATTAATCTGTGTCAGATCTTTTCATTCTATCATCCTTACATCGCACTCTTTACTATTTTTCATCTCTTCTGTCTGTATTTCACGCCGGGTAGCTTCTTTGTGATTTTCCTGTCCATCAATTCTCTCTGCAGCTGTGTCATCCTCCATGTAACCTACCCGCTGAGTTCTTAGTTGTGACGGTATTTGTTCTTTCTTGTAATTCTACTTGGTTCCTTTTCAAATCTTGTGGATCATTTTTGATGGTCTCTTCTTTGTTGCTCATTTTTTTTCTTTATATAATTCACATGCATTTGTTTTACATGCAGTTTTCAGCACCCTAGTGTCATTAGGCATAGGTGAATCTAAATCTCTTTCTTATTTCTGCTCACTTTTGTGTTTTGGCTTCTGTTATATCCTGGTTGGTAATTTTTGGATTGCTTTGTTCTGTGTTAGCTACTTTTTTATGGTAACCCCATACAAGCTGCATCTGTAGGAATTCTGAGGGAACTGGATTGTCAACGCTTTTATCCAGAGACAGTTTACACTTATCTCTACCAAGTGCCAGAGGGCTCCGCCAATCTGGAAACATGTTACCTAAGTTTTTTTACATTAAGGTTTCCATGACCCTGCGAGAACTATAAATTTACACCCCAGACTCATCCAAAAATAAGCTTCAAGTAGCGCATTCTCAGGGGAGATAATGACAACTATTTCTGGCAGAGCAAGAACAAAAACAGAGACATTTCCTCTTCTGCTCCTTCCGTAGTAAGCTAATCTTCCTTCCTTCCTTCCTTCCTTCCTTCCTTCCTTCCTTCCTTCCATCCTTCCTTCCTTCCTTCTCTCTCTCTCTTTCTTTCTCCAGCTCTGATGTTCAGGGAAGGTGCAGTCCCCTTGAACTTTCTAGCTTTGTAGAAGTGTTTCAAGTTTGACATTCCAGCTTCATGCAGACCCCAAGCACAATCACCTCTTCCTTCCCATGGCACTTAAGCTATTGGATTCCTTACATGGGCACTGCCACTGGGGCAGCCCTGGTCTCTTTACTACACCTCTGCAGTTTCAAGTTATTGTCCAGGCTTTCTGCCCCTTAAGGATCTCCCCTTACTCCCTTACAAGCTCAATAATGTATCTAAAAAGTAAGCTACTCTGATTCACTCTGCATCTAGTCCTTCAGGGTAAGAAGGCTTTCAGAATATCTGGTGCCCTCCCATAAACTATCATTTCTACATTTTCTTTTTTTGCCTATCCCCCATCCCCCCACCAAAATGAGCATCTTTTCCCTTCTGCAAGTGTCTTTTAAAGATGGTTAAAACTAGCTGACCCTAAAAGTAGGCAGGAGACACTATGAGATAAGAGCTTTTCTGTCAATTATAAAATTTTGACCAAAAGCAGTTTGCAACACTGATACAGCTGACATAATCCAACACATGCATCAGACTCTTAGCCCCATCTTCACGAGGGTAAGACAGAGCATTTCACTGACCATCTCACCCCACGTGCCTGCCCATGGGGTCTCGAGGTAGCACATCTCTTTGTGAAACATGGGTGCATTTTCTGAATGAATTTCTGATGAAACAAGACTAGAAATCCTCCAGAACCAGTATTTACTTAAGAGTCATCATAAATTACTATGACACACTTGAAAGAGAAGTTTCCTTTTATTTTTGTTAAATACATCATGTTGCTTCTGTCTGACGCCAAGAAGACTTAAGTTTCTCTCGGCTCACTGTCCTAGTAAGATCACACTGCCACTTTTTCGATTGGCCTTCACGTATACACTCTAGCCTGTCTTAACTCTCAGTAGAATCTTGGGTGTCTAAATTTTGGCAAATTTTAGTCACAGCTTTACAAGTGTATTTTTAGTGATTTGAAACCCATTTTAAAAAGGAAAGATGAATCCATAAATGAAAATGCGGTTGAAATTCTGTGTCTTTAAACCAAGGGAGCTCCCAGAGTTGGAATCAGTTGGACATTCTCTGATAGTTAACAATGCTAATGCAGAAAGACTCATTTTAATTAAAAAATGGAAACCACTTTTTTCCTGCCATTTAAAAATTAAAAGACAAAATAATCAAAGAAATCAGGCAAAAGATGACTATTCCGTGAAGTTAAAGATAAAGAGTAAATCTGGCTACAATCCATGACTGAGAAGTCAGCTGTGGTGATGATAATAATTTTGGGGAGCATCTCTCAACAATCGTTAAAAAAATAGCCTCTAAGACTGAAAGGATGTAAGCATATCTGCTCAGTACGAAAAGGGAAAGGAGCCAGATATAATGATGTAAAGAAAAGACCATGGGTGCTCCGTGGATTGCTGCCTTCACGTCACATGGCCTATGTAACTTTAAGCATCTTCCAGGCAGTTCTGTTCACGCCCAGGCCAACCGGCAGATACAGTCACTGAAAGACTTATTCAGGATGGTCCATTCAAAGCCATCCTGTTCTAAATGAGGGGTGCTCCACACTCACAGACACCAGGAGGAAGGCGCATTCCTAACACTCGAACTCTTTCTGCCCTTTCTCACGCCCTCAGACGGCAGAGTCCTTATGCTGGTGAGATGGAGGGACTGAAAATAAAGATGGATTACTATTTAAAGCTGTAATTTACTTATTCGGGTACCTACATTCTTAAATGGAGACAGCAGCAGCAGATTCTTCGAACAATTCCTCTTAATGCTCTTGATGGGGTAAAAAAAAATATCCTTCAATTACGCCTCAATGCTGCTCTCGGGAAAAGCCCGGGACCATCAGCTCTCCCACTGTGGAGGGGGAGGCTGGCGGGCTGGGAGGCTGCGCCGACCGCCAGAAAGGGTACAAGAATCACCCCTCGCGGAGCAGAACAACTCCCTGCATCGTGAGTGGGCGAGGTCACCCCCTAGCCTTCCGTGGTCTGCATGGAAACACAGGAGGAGGACGCCGCTCGGCACACCCCACAAACTGGCGTGATGACAATCTTTTCACTTCAACCACAAACACAAAACTGCAGCCGAGCCCGGGGGAAAGCTAAGCCCAGGCTGTGAACGAGGCGAGACCACTTCTCCTCATTTTCCCCTTTGGTGAAGGGCTGGCCCCGGAGCAGGGGCAGCTAGTACCTCTCAGAAAGAGAGTGCCCAGGTGGTGGTGGGGCAGTCGCTTTGGGGAGGTGATGGGTAACGGAGCACTTTCGGGGGAGCAGTTCAATCACAACAAACTCCAGGAGTCACAACATGGACTGGGGTTAACTACGCCTCCAAGAACACTGTTTACGGTACAAACACTGACCTTTCCTTTATTGAGAATTTTATGGAACTCACTAAAATCTACAGCTCAGAAGCATCTCCTTTAACACATGATTCTGTTTTATAAGGAAGGATGGTTTCATTTTAATATTAGAAGTTTATGAGATCTCAAGGGAAATCCTAGACGACCTGCTGGGCATTCCCTCTTGTGCGCGCCTCCCCTTGGCTACAGCTGTCGTCCCACTGAGGCCGCCACATGGGGTATCACCGAGGGTGGAGCTGGCTCTGGGACAGTCATCAGTTTCTGCGTAATTCTTGGAGGTATGAAAAGATACTTCTAGAGGATTAAAATCATGAGGACATCAAACCAAGGGGAACAAGGAAGTGTCATATACTAGATACCGCATACTTCTTAGTTCCTAAAACAATGACTACATCCAGGAGGGATTCAACTTATGTTACACGTTGATAAACCAGTGCTTTAAAATACACAGAGCACTAAACACTGAGCTGCAAGCCGAGAGTGAGAGTCAGCTGTCCTGTCTGGGAAATCCTGGGGAAGTCACTTCATCTTCTGGAGCTGCATTTTCCACCCAAGCACAGAGAGGGGACGTTAAGATTATCTGAGGTTGCTTTAAACTGGAGTATGTTATAATTAACAGTCTAGTGTTAAAAGTTGCATCTATTCCTCTTTCCTAGCATCATCTAAGTTTCTTAACCAGTTTGGAGACATGTTACTGGAGATAAACATCTCTTTGCCACGCATCCTTGTTAGAGCCCTCACGCACGCTCTCTGTGGCGTCCTGTGATACACTATTGTTAGCAACACTTACCCCGGTATTCACTAAGTGATAACTATGTGCCTGATGTGGTTCTAGAGCACTCTATACGTATCACCTCACAGATTCCTCACTAACAACTCTATACAGGACATACTATGACCATTCAATTTTACAGATGAGTTCACCGATGCTCAAAAAGTTAAATATGATCAGAAATAAGTGGTGGACTCAGGGTATGAACTGAAGGCAGCCTAACTCCACAACTCATCTCGACCATATTGTTACAAGGACCAAAGCGATATGTTAAATACTCAGCAAATAACACCTACACACAGTTCTCCAAAAACTCCACTGGATGCTTGTGATCTTCAACTGCTCCACCACTCCAAAAATTCACATCCCAGCCACATTTTTAGGTAGCAGGAATATTTTGATACCTAAATATTAATGATATAATAACTTTTCATACTGAACAGAGATTTCTGCCTAAAACTTACTCTCCAAAGGGGGAAAAAATCCCACAAATTTTCTACAGAGATAGATGATTTCTTCTAAACTTCTGTGAAAGATCACATCAGGCAAAATGGAAATGATAAAATATGTATTTAGGAGATGCTGATACTGAAAATATTCTGTGGATAACTTTAAAATTTAGACAAATTTCTATTACGGTGCCATGATAAAATGGACAAGATAATATATTGGATCGAGAAACAAGAATTCAACAGTTCATCTAGGCAGCTACGCAGTTATGAATAATTTTAATAAATATGCAAAGCTGGTATTCTGCCACATAAAATAGCTAGTCAGTTGTGAACCTGAAATATATTTTTAGACTATAACGTGTCTGTCCTTGGAATTAAATAATTAATTGTCACTTTCATGAACACTACTATTTTTGATTCTAGGTAGTTGCATTTCGTCTTATGCTTTTTTTTAAAGATTAATGTTGATCTCTTCACCATTTTATCTGTGACTATTTTATAGATTAATTTTATAGCTCAATTTTTATTCAACGGCTAGGTTCCCCACAGCAGAATACATTGCTGATCACTGGCCACATGCATCTCTATACCCTAGAGATAACATTGCTGAACTAACTTCAAGGACATGATTTGAAATAATAAATCCTATCTTCACCATAGCAGATAGAGACAGGAAGACAAGGAATCCCTGTAGAAACGAATGCATCTAAAGGACCAAAGAACAGCTAATGAAGCAAGGACTCATGTGCTGTAACTGAAAGGGTACATAACAACTACTCTCAAATAATGCATCAAAATACTTTAGCCTTAACCAATGGTCCACGCTTGGGAGACTGGTTCAGGAAGTTATCTGTCAACCGCCACTAGATCATAAAGACAGATCATAAAGATGTGTCCTGGTCTCCAGGATAAAACCAACACTTCCCAAGAATGAAACTCACACTCCAGCTGCCCATCTAGTTAAGAAATCAGCTCTGGAATGCAATATATTTTCCAGGATCAACTTTTCTAACTACATTCACTATGGATACAAAAAGAAGACAAGAATAAAAGTGAAGAGCACTGAACGCCTGAGTTCAGATCCCGTCTCATGGTCATAAGCTGTCCCCTCTAAGCCTGTTTATCTTCCTTATAGCCCTGCAGTTACTGAGTTCTTGCCAAGTGATGTCAACTAAGTAACCACTTTGTGTGCATTTTCTCCCTTAGTTCCCTTAACAATGTGTTTGTACTGTAGCATTGTGTGCAATTGTACTACAGTACAGTACAATTAGAACAAATAATGCTATAAAATGAATTATTATTAACTCTATTTCACATATGGAAAAATATATGTAAAGCCTGCTAGATGTGAGGTACTTAGGAGCTCAGCAAATTGGTGAATCTAAAGACACTTCTCTGAGCCCTCCTGAAGGTTACAATTTAATAAGCAAAGATGTATTATACAATCACATGAGTAAATATAACCTTACAAGAGCATTAAGTGCTAAGGGAGGTAAGAGGTATCCTAATAACAGATTAGCTGGTAGAATAATGTGGTGAGTTGAGCTCAGACTTTGCAGTGAGGCAACCTACATTTGAATTCTGGCCCCACCCCCTATCAATTGTAACCCTGGCTAAGCTATTTACCATCCCCTTGTGTCAGTTTCTCCTTCCATAAAATGGGGATAAAGAGAACTTAATTCACAGAGTTGTTACAATGATTAAATAATAAGCACTCAATAAACAGTTGCGGTTGTTTTCTGCCATTATAAATTATTTGAACTTGATAAGGGGTGGGGGCTGTGGTCAGGGTAGATTTTCCAGAAAAAGTGATAAATGACGCCAAATCTGCAGAACAGCGGGAATGAGCCGCACAGCAGAAGAGGGCAGGTGTTGGGAAGCAGTGATGCTTCAGGCGGAGGTAAAAACCGGTGAAAAGGTTCAATGAGCAATATAGGGTATTAACTAGCAAGGTGATCTTAGATCATTTATTCACTTTGGGATTCACTGTCCTCAACTGAAAAATAAGGAGGGAAATTAGGTTCTCTCTCTGGTTTCATGATCTTTATAATTCTGTCCAATTTGAACACAATAAAACAAAACATTTGAAACAGACTAACTGGACATGTTTCACTCCTTCCTCTGGTTCTAAATGCAGCCAAAAGGTCCTCAGATGTAAATTTTAAGAACATCCCCAGTTCATCTCCTTTCTAGTCCCCCTGCTCTGATCTCCCTCATTATTAACTTCCCTACATCTGTAAATAAAAGGAATCCGACTGCAGTGACCTCGTTTTCTATCTTTGAAGGTGGTTTTGCACTTTCCAACTGCAATGTCAACTTTCTGCTTCGGGAGTAATGTCCGTGGATATGGTTCTAGGCAGCTATGTCCGTTCAAAGGGCCCATTGTGTACAAATATGGCGAGGACATGTTTATGCTTTGCCAAACTGCTGATACAACATCATATGCATTTTTGGTCATAAGAGATGTCCACTCACTGCGAGGCAGTGGGTTTTTCCATCAACACTGTTGTGCACTGCTTTCTGTAGGAGTTCAAGCCTCACTACTTCAACCTAAAGCCTGTTAGAAGTATTTGTAAGTTTCTACTGCTTGACGTGAGCACTGGTACAAACTTCACAAGCACGTGGTGCTGGTGTAATCAGAGCTTATTTTCAACACCCCCAAGTTAGAACAAGGTTACTCAAGACTGTGGCCCATAACCCTGTCGCCTGGGGGCAAATGGGTTCAGAGCATTTAAATAATGTACTTACGACAATGTGGCCACCCAGACAGTGGAGCTGGGATTCAAACCCAACTGGACTTCCCTCTCAAAAAGCCCTTGCGAGTTCTCTTGTAATATCTTCTTAAAATTAGTATTTTCTTTCTTTCTTCTTTTCTTTTTCAAATCACTACATTGCTTCTCCCCCACCCCAATTTTTCATTAACTTCCACTTTGGAATTTCCAAAAGCTGCTCATCCTTCAGCGTTTGGCACACTGTTTTACTCATCCTATGGCTAGATGAAGTCTACCTCTCAGATCATCAAAGAGAAGACACCTTTGTCTAACAGTGACACTACATTCACAACAGAAGCCATTTCTTCATCTTCTCTTCCTCACTCCTGCTTGCACACCAGCAGTCAGAGCAAAGCAAACATGTTGATATTTAATAGTACCTGGTATATATTAGCATACAGACTGAGAACAGTCCCTAGAAAGTACAGCCTCCTTGCAAATGATTTCCAAGTCAAAATTTTAAATTGTAAAACTAAAACCCAGATAAAGCAGTCCCTAGTCAGGCCTATGCAATGCAAGTCAAGTCAGTGAATTGTTTTCTAAAGCCGACCAGGTGAAGGTTTGGTTCCCACTGCTCATGCCAGAGCCCAACTAAGGATGGAAAGTTTGGTATATTTTAAATTACAGAGGAGAGCACAGGGACCAGTAGATTTGAGTTGGCATCTAAATAGAATTCATTCAGTTTTCACCATGCTTGCTACATAACTGTACATGCGAAGGACTCCTTTTTTATTCCATGGCAAGATTTAAAATATAGGCACTCGATCTCTGACAAACAAATTCCTCAAGTTAGCTAGCAATGCACACTGAGACATAAAGTGAGAAGCTGATATTCTACTTCTTCAAGGCAAAAGGCCCAGCTGTTAGAATAATCTGTTGCTGCAAAGTCTTGGGCTGTCCTCCAGTGAGGGATGGACAGTCTGGTGACTGGTCAGAGCAGGGGCTCTGGGAAGATTTTGCCAAAAAGAAGATGAACTCTACCTCCAGACTAAATTGACCTCCTGAATTATAGCCCATAAAACCTCTTCCCTATTAGATATCTCTCCACTTAGGGGTATCTAGAAACCACATATTCAGTATTTATAAGACTCAACCCATCTTCCATGCTCTCCCGCCCTGCATCTCCCTTTCTTTCAGTGTGCCGTTAGTCAGCACTATGGATAGCTCTGCAGGGACTGTTAGCTCCAACTAGGATTGAAATGAAAGATTCTTTTATAGCTTGGGGGGAAAAAGCTGGGGTGCAGGGTATGGGGTCTGAGCTAATTTTATATTCTTTTTTAAGGTCAAGCAATGTGACTTTCTAGGCGCTATCCTCACAATTCTATGACACTGGCACTAATAATTTTTTTCCTTACATTTAAAAGTTTTTAAACTTTGGGAAAATTTTGCCCATACACGAATGTCAAGAGAATAATATAATAATAATAATAGTAATAATAATGATAATAATAATAATAATAGTAGTCCCCATGAACCCATCATTAGCTTCAAAAATTATACACTAGGAGCACGTTGTGTTTCTTTCCTTTTCATTTCTCTCCCCTCCCTCCACTAGATTCTTCTGAAGCAAAATCCCCCAAATTTTATTAGTTCATCCATAAACATTTAAGTATATAATCACAGACTATTACCACATATAACAAATTAATGATTCCACGTCATCAAATATCCAGTATTTAAATTTCCTGATGATCTCAAAACAATTTTTTACACCTTGTTTGTTTGAATGAGATTTTTTTTAACATGCTGGAAAGGTTTTAACACATCATAGTTATTACTCTTATCTTGTCAGAATTGATGCAAAGGAGAAGACAGTAGAACAAAATCTTTAAGCTACCGAAAGACATAACTATCTGAGATTTTATACTCAGTGAAAGTATCTTTGAAAAATGAAGGAGAAATAAGGAGTTTTGCAGATATCCAAAAATGTGAGAGAGTTTATACATGGCATATGCACAAGACAAGAAAAGTTAAAGGAAGCCCTTCAGGTAGAAGGAAAATTATACGAGACAGAAACATGGATTTATACAAAGGAATGAAGAGCACTAAAAACAGCAAATATGTAATATATAAAATGCTTTATTTTATTCGTACCCCTATAAAAGGTATTTCACTGTTAAAAATAGCAAAAATGTAATGTGGGGCTTGTAACATTAGTAGAAGTAAAATGAATGACAACAAAAGCATGCAGCCTGGGAAGTGAGAAATTAAAGTTCACTATTTTACGGATCCTATACTACATATGAAGTGGTGTAATGCCACTATGAAATACTACAGATGTAAACTATAAGCCCTAAAGCATACACTAAACTTAAAGAATAAAAGATTATAGCTAATAAGCCAACAAAGGAGATAAGATGATGCCCGAAGTAATACAGAGTCCAAAAGACACAAAAGAAGGGGAGGGAAAAAAGAGATAAAACAAACAGGAAAAAAAATAGTCAACGGATAGATACAAAACTACATATATAACTAATCACATTAAATCTAATTGGAAAAAATATCTGAATTAAAAGACAAAGACTATCAGATGAGATAAAAAAGCAAAAACTGTAAGTTGTCTATAAGAAATTCACTTTAAACACAGAGATACAAAAAGGATAAAAAGGAAGAACGGAATATACCATTCTAATGTTACTCAAAAATGATGTGGCTATATTGATATTTGACTAAATAGATTTCTGGCCAAAGAATATAATGAGGGCTATAGAATTCCACTGCGTAATGAAAAAAGGGTCAATTTATCAAGAGGACATAAACAATTCAAAACATTTATAAATCTAATTACAGAGCTTCAAAATACATGAAGCAAAAACTGACAGAATTGAGAAATAAACAAATCCATAAGCATAACCTAAGATTCCAACAGCCCGTCTCAACAATGACAGAACAATGAGATAGAAAAATCAGTAGATATAAAAGACTTGAACAACACAGCGAACCAGCAACATACAGAAACAACTGGATATCCATATGTAAATAGATGAACTGTGATCCATAACTCACACCATATAAACAGATTAAGTCAAAACACACTGTCCTAAATGCAGAACCTAAGTTACAAAGTTTCTGAACTAAAACAAAGAAGAAAACCTTGGGAACCTGGATTAGGCAAAGAATACTCAGATGTGATACTGGAAGCACAGTCCCTAAAAGAACAAGTAATAAAGTGAACTCGACAAAATTCAAAGGTGTCATTCTCTAAAAACACTGCTAGGAGAATGAAAAGACACATCCCAGCAAGGGAGAAAAGCTTTGCTAAGCATGTATAAAGGACTTAGATCTAGAACATAGAAAGCATCTCAAAAGAATAATATAAAAAACTATTCATTTACAAAAATTGGTAGATGTGCACAAAAATTTCACTAAATAAGATACAGGAGTGGGAAAAGCTCAACATCATTATTCTACAGATAAACACAACAGAAAACCTAATCAGACCCTATTAGAGAAAATGAAACTGCAAAAACTGACCATATCAAGTGCTGACAAGGGTGTGGAAGAAGTGGAACTCTCAGACACTGCTGGTCGGCACATAAAATGATACCACCATTTTGAAAATGGTTTGGTAGTTACCAAAAAAAGTAAATCTATACCTTTCATATGATCCACCCATTCCACTTTGAGGTATTTACAGTGACACAACATGTCCAATTAAAGAACTGTACACAAAAGCTAGTAGAAGCTTTATTTTTAATAGCTCCAACCTGGAGACAACCCAAATCTCCATCAACAGCCAACTTCATAAATGAATTATGGTATATCCATTCAGTGAACTACAGCAGTAAAAGAAATGAATTATTGATACCTCCAACAATGATTCTCAAGATAATTATGTTAAATGAAAGGAGCCTGATTTTTTTTTAAAGCGTACACACTATATGTCTGTCTGTCTCTCTCTAAAACACTACAAAATGCAAACTAACATATAGTTAGAAAGTAGGTCAATGGTTACCTAGAGATCGAGGGAAAGGAGGGGAAGGGAGGGGAAGGAGGGAGGGATATGGTTTACACAGGAGCACAAGAAAACTTGGGAATCACAAATGGGTTGACTATCTTGATTATGGTGCCTGTTTTACAAGTATACACATGTCAAAATGTATCAGGTTGCATACTTTAATTATTTACTTTACTGTGTATCAATTGCTCTTCAATAAAGATGCTAAGTTAAAAAGAAAAAAAATCTAACTAACCCAATGTCACACAGCTAGCAAAAGATAAGAGCGGGATTCAAACTCGGGCAGCCTGCCTCCAGAGTCAGTGCCCACACCCACTGATTTACACTGAGGAGGGGAGTCCTGAGTGCCTCCTGGAGCTGGCTTATTCCCCTGCTTGCTGTTGGGTAGCTAAGCCCTCCTCTTGCTGTGTTTACTCCCAGGCAGTATCAGGGGCATTGCACAATTTACTTACCTTTCCCCCAGAGAAATGCTTCTCCTGGGTCCTCAAGTTCCACTGGTATAAGCGTGCATCTCTGGGACCCGGAAAGGCTCTGAGACCAGAAGCTGAGCGACACTGCCACTGTGTACCCTCTGGTTCTCTTTTGTAAAGGAGGCAGCTACACTTATTTTCAAAAGCAGGAATTTTGGCATAATGTAAACAGAGCAGCTACAATTCTCTCTCCCTCCGCCCCCCTTCTGATTCACACAATTTAATCCACATGATATCTACATTTTAGGAAAAATACTTAAGACGTCACATTTTGTCATCAATCCTTAGTTAAAATTTCACGGGGAGGACTTGTATGGTACAGAAAATTAATACAACCTGTGAGAAAATTGAACCTCAAACCTGGAAGGTTTTTTGACAGGATCTGTGTGTATTAAAAAGCCCAACATTTCAGTGAGCACACCATCGCTTCTCCCCCATCACTCCCCACCTCTGTCTCTTCTGGGCATTTCATGCGTTTAACAGGTGCCAACAGGTGCACTTCAAATGCCACAGGTGGAGGGGATGAGTAATGAGACACAACCTGCTATGCGTTAAGGCTGATCCAGAGTCCCCTGGTACCTTAAGGCAGAGTGATGACGGAAAGATTCCTTATGCCTTTACACATCTGGGTTTTTAGATTCAGAGTCCGGGCTCTGAGCTGTTCTTCTGACTTGTCAACATATGTTTATATTTTGAAGACTGGGAGGAGGAGCTGCCTCCTCTTCCCTCCCATCCTCTTCCCTTTGCTGTTTATTCCTGAGCAACTACTATAGTGCAAAGCCTGCCAAGTCACCTTCTATAGGCTTTTTCGTACCATCACGATGGAGGACAAAGCACACCTGCAGCCGATGTCCAGGTCCCAAACACAGATGTGTCTGTTAGATGACAGAGGTCTGGCTGATTGAAAAACAAAAACAATAACAGGCAGACGGTCTGAGTCCAGGGCAAACACCCTCTTGCAGCTCTGGTATTTCCCCCCTCCCCGGTACCTTCTAAAATTCTATGTGTGTAGTTCCCTTCAAAGCCTAGCTAAAAATTGTCACTGGATGGGATGGGAAATTGCCGGCCAGGGAAGGCGGCAGCCTTGGAAACATCACAGAAACTGTTTATGGTGATGGAAGCAGCTCTAATAATATCACGAAATCGAAGCAACTCAGACATAAGAAGAAACAGGAAATGCTACAAATGTGTAATGGATGTGTGATGCAAGGTTTTCAAAAAAAGAAAAAAAAGATTTCCTCCAGCAGCAACGTCTAAACTGCAGGTTTCTGTGTACAGCTGAAAGGACATGCCCCATTCATCAAGTGTTCTGAGCGCTGTCTGGGTGCCACACGCTGCCTGAGGCTCCTGGGGACACAGCAGCGCCCGCACAACATCCCTGCTCTTGGGGGGACCTCCACTCTGGAAGGCGGCAGGGCATGAGGTGGGGTCCGCTTTAGGTAAAGTAACATGGAAAGTGTTTCCTTGACACTGCTAAACCTGATGAGACCGAGGGGCAGGCCAAAGGCCATTTAGAAACGGAATCTAAAGGTAAAGCTATTTGTGTTAAAAGACAAGTATCAGTGCCTAAGAAAATAAAGACGTAATAGACAAAACCTCAAGAGGTCACACAGGCAGACCTCGTTTTATTGAGCTTTGCTTTATTGTGCTTCACAGATACTGCATTTTTTCTTTCTCAACAAACTGAATATTTGTGGCAACTGTGTCTCAAGTCTATCGGTGCCATTTTTCCAACAGCGTTTGCTCTGTGTCACACTTTGGTACTTCTCACAATATTTCAAGCTTTCATTATCAATATTTCATTATCCTATTTGTTATGGGGATCTGTGATGAAGGCTCAAATGATGGTTAGCATTTTTTAGCAACAAAGTACTTTTAAATTAGTGTACCATTGTTTCTTTAGCTATAGAAATAATGCTATTGCACACTTAACAGACTACAGTACAGTGTAAACATAATTTCTACTTCTTTCCTAGTGTCCTAGGAAACCAACAATTTCTGACTCACTTTATTGCAGTATTTGCTTTATTGCAGTGAGCTGAAGCCAAACCTGCAACATCTCTAGGTATGCCTGTAGTGGCGTGCTGTCCCTATTTCACTATTACTGTCTCCTAAGTGAATCCGAGTCTGCCTAGATATCTGGTGATCTACATTTTCATATTCCTGAGTGGCACACACTCTTGGTTTCTTCAGTATAAAATCTGGAAGGAGGTTGCAATTTCTTTTTCTTTTCGGGTGCTCTAGGGACACTGACAATAAAATTTACTGAACTCACACACTTAGCAGTTAATTCCAGACACCTGAATCCAACGTCTGGAAGAGATGAAAATGGAGACACGCAAATGTGGGATGACCACCCACGTAAACGTACGAATGATTCTCTATGTACAGCCTGGCAAAGGGGGAACTGGATTAATGAATTCTGATAACAGAGTAAGACCAAAGCAAACTTAGTGACACAGGTAAACGGGAAACATCAACATGAATGCAGGCGCTCTGAATACAGGTAACTGTTGTGCTCTGTCACTTCTGGCAGACCTCAGGCCACTCTGCTCCACCTTCGCTGCTTATTTGAGAAATGTGCACTTCTGGACCTCAGATTTTGGACTCTAATGCTATTTTCTACTTAAGTGAACCAGGACTCCCTGGAGAAGGCTTAGTCCTTGGTTGGGGCAAAAGAATCAACCTGGGACTGGACCTAATAAGAAAACCAAGACACAAAGAAGAGAGGATGAGGGAAGCCTGGGAGGGACTGTTCTAGCCAATGTGACCTCAGTTACTGGTACAAGATGAGCTGAGTCAGGCCAAGAGTCCCCACAATGTCCAAAGAGATAAATGGCACAAAGGATGGTAGAGAAAGGTCACACCCTTACATACACATTAACTGAAGTCCAACTCTAAAAAAATATAAAGTGTAGCCTTCAGTGGATGAATACACAGCCACTTAACCAGAGGGGTAGCTGCAGGAACGTGGGCTTGTAACTGTCATATCAGAACCACTCGTAAAGGGGATGAAATCAGAATCAGAGCTGATGCCGGAAGACAGTCTTCAGGGGCTGAACAGCTGGGAAAAGGAGATACCGTTTCAGGACCCCTGAATGCTGCCTGCACCTTCAACCGCAGGATGGGGATATGGTCCTCCAGGAGGCTGAGTCTGACTCGAGAACCGGAAAAGCTGAATGATCGTGAGCGTACCCTTAACCCTCACACACGGACTGCCCTTTGAGAACGTCAGCATAAACTCAGCATTTCCCCACTTTCCTCCTTGATGTGACCCAAAAGCAACAAGGAGAACATGAGATAGTGTTATTCTTAATAGAACAGATGGGGTCTCCATTTTCTCATCTGAAAGCCAGGCGAACATCTATGTCTCATGGAATCACAAGATCACGTGATCTTATGAACCCACCAGGAACCCACCAAGGCATGGAACACGGCAGGAAGTCAATGAATGTCAATTTTCTCTCCTCAAAGTAACTGAGGCCACTTCTGTCACTCACCAAAACCCCTGGATGCTGGTGCGCAAACAGAAGAGCAATGGGGGCTATTGAAAGTATCTGACTTTATTGTGCATCTGAATTTTTCTGGTAAAAGCTGTTCAAGATTCTTAGTATTTCAACCACAGTAAAACCAAAATCATCCTGTATAATGCATCCACATGGTGGTCTTGAAGGAGTTTTTTCCCTACACACTGCTATTTCTTCTTCTAACCATGTTCCAATATAAAATTAATAGAGTATTTTTATTCAATCAGCTTATAATCAGTCTTCTCATTCTTATTTTTTATCATATTTTTATTATTTTAATATTTTATTATTATATCTTATTTTATTATTCTTATTGCCCTGTCTTGTCCATTACACTTAGAAAAATGAGACAGAGGTTGGCTTCAGGAAACTTAAAATACAGCTCCAAGATTTTAAGCATTTCAAAACAAAAACTTTTATTGACAAAATTTACATTCCTTAGGAATGATCTAGAACTTAGTACCAAAATAAATTCTCTAGTTGCAAGACATATTCTATTAAAAGATCACCACTCATGCAGTTTCTATTGAGAATGCACAGGAACAGATTAAAAACGCTCATAATCTCACATAGTCTGAAACATACACATCATCTTTGTTTACAGCCAAAAAAAAAAAAAATTTAACAAGAGAGGAATTAAAACAAAAATATCCACGCCTCTTATATGGGAGCATGAGGCCCAATCTCATCCTTTAACACAATCAATTCTCCCAAGATCCATTCTTCTGTATTTCAAACTCTCATGACCTTTCAAATATAGAAAAGGTTACTTATCAATCACTTAAGTGGGAAAATAACCCCTCTATAAAGAAACTCAGTGAAGAAGTATGTCTTCTTGTTTTTTTTTAATTTTCCCTATTCTCCATTATGTCTTTGTGAATGACCACCTTTTCCCATGTCCCCCTGAATCCTGTAGGAAAACTGGATTGTTACAGATTCTTCCAAGGATACAGGGAAGTCTGACGCTATCCGAGAGGTGTTACGAACAATGCAAGATTTCACAGTGCTTAAGCCAAGAACAGGAATAATTCACGTGGTTAGTGAGAAATCTTCTCTCAAGCTCTCATTTAGAGAGTCCCTTTCCAAGACTCAGGACACATTTTGAGACGTGATGTCACCTTGAAGTGTACCTGGTTAGAGAGAGACGGATAAAAGGGATGGTTCCACTCAATCTAGACAAACAAACGGAAAGGGGACCTGGAGGAAACAAAACCAATCACAAAGACACACTCTCTGGGGTCTCTTCCTTCTTAACTTCATGGGTCTCTGCAGGTGAAAAGTTGCTTCCTGTTTTGTTTTGTTTTTTAAATAATCTATTCAACAGTGAATACACGTACACAGTGGAACATTCAACAGGCACCAAAGGGTGAAAAGTGAGGAAAATGTGCCCTCCTCTCCCTGCCTCGAGCATCAAGCTACCCTCCCTAGAGATGACCACCCCCACCAGTTTATTCTGCCTTCCGTAGAAACATTCCGAACATTTACAAACACAATCGTACTCCACACGCTCCATGAAACACCCCCTTGATGGACAAAGAGAAGGCACAGACCAGCAGATTCAGAGAGAGGAAGGCCTCCCTCTCAAAGATAATTCCTTCATTTGTGACATTGAGGAAGTGTTTCATTTCTTACAGGAGAGAAGTGTGGGGAAAAAGAGACCTACATAAATAACGAAAGACCATTGCGATGACATAGCCTTCAGTCAGTATTACAAGCTGAGAGTGCACTGCAATGTCTCGGGGCTTGCTGATCCTGCAGCAGCCAAAACAAAGATGCCAGAATGGGTTTTTCTTTCTTTCTTTCTTTCTTTTATTATTTTAGTAATTATTTATTTAATGTTTATTGATTTTCATTTATAGTTGGTTTACAACCTTGTGTTAGTTTCATGTGTAAAGTGATTTGGTTTTTGGTTTTATATATAAACACACACACACATGCACACTGTATGTGTGTGTGTGTATATATGTATACACACACTTTTTTTCCAGACTCTTTTCCATTATAAGTTATTACAAGATACTGATTATAGTTCCCTGTGCTATATAGTAAATCCTTGCTGTTTATTTTATATATAGCAGTGTGTATCCATTAGCCCCACACTCCTAATTTATCTCTCGCCCCGCCTTTCGTAACAGAATGTTTTTGCTTTCTGAAATCAGGGCAACCTGTTACAGGGTTCCTCTGCATGAGACGGACCATTCCTACAAGACACTGAGGGTGGTGCCACGTGTATAGCTCAGAAGTAAAGGAATCTTCAGTGTGGCTTCCTGGAAGGTTACAGTGTCTTAAGGGAGAGAAAACATGCACTGATAACCCCTTCTCCCAAATATAGGTAGTGTTGACAGAAATAAATACTGAGTTATAAAATGCTGAATACCACATATCATGAGCTTAGCATGACATCCACATGGTAAACAGTCACTGATCGCTATTATTATGACTTTTATTACTATTAAAATTGCTCTAAGGAATATTCAACACTCGGAAGAGAGATGATACAGGAGCTCACAGCAAACGGGCAGTAGGGAAACATGCAGGAAGAAGGCCTCTGAGGAAGCAGTATCTAACATGGTACTTGATGCCTAACTGGACGTTCAAAAGGTAAATATGAAGAAGGAACAATCCAGGCAGAGGAAACAAGATTTATGGGAAGCCCAGGCAGAAAGCAGGCTGTATCTCTAGTAGGAAGTAACCCAGCCCTGTCGTTCTGGCTTCATTCCCAGTGGGTCTCCATCAGGGCTCTCCTCCGGTGCCCACTCAGCTCTCACCTGGCTCACTGCCACGACCCTTCTGTCCTAGAGGATGGTGAGATTTGGTACACTCAGGACAGGGCCGGGGAGACAGAAAAACCACCCCCCAAGCGGTCCATCTCACATGTCTCTTACTGTAGCATCAGAATTACTGTATCTTCAGACAGTGCCAGGAAGGCAGCAGACAAAGCCCGTGTCTCACATCTGTCAGAAGGCACACAGGGAGTCCATCCCCAGGAAAGGGAATTTGTCTTCTGCTGTTTCCCCAGGCCATTTCAAGGAGCGAAAGTTTAGCCATCTGGTCCCAAGGGAAAGGACTGAGGCTTGATAAGTCTTGGCTCTGGATGACAGCTGTAATGAAATTCCGAAGAAAAGGTAGATACCGTTTTAAAAGAACGCTGTAAGCTTAACATTAGAACACGATGTTTCCTACCTCCTGTATATGGAGTGTTCTCAAGTCTTACAGTCAGATCAAACGCAACATTCTCCCAGAGGAAAACAAAGAGAAAAGGTTTTACCCAAGAAGATAACGACCACCCTGCTGGGTCTCTGCATGAAATTATGAGTAAGTTCGTGCGTACTGGTTGTAAATGCAACACACAACGGACAAAAAAACACAGTCTTAAACGATCCTTTACATGCCACTTTCTCTACCCTATTAAGATGCTCGTTGTTTCTTTGATTTATCTGATAATAAATTTTTGATGACTGGTAAGTCTCATAAAATTGCTCTGGTGCTGACTACACTGATTAATAAGTCTGAAGAATCGAAAGTGTCAGGAATTCATGTGTACGAATAAGTTACTGCCAAACATATATTAGGCATTCCATAAAATACAGAATAAAAAGGTTGATCTGGTAGTTTTATCTTGTATCCATTTTCCTGTAACAATTTATATTCTGGGTCATCATCATCTTCCGTGGCCTTTAAAAAAAAAATCAATAAAGTAAACCCATGGGGGGGGGCAGAGTCAAGAATTAAACTACATTAAAAAAAATAATGAAACGATACAGACAATAAAACATCTTTTCCAGAAAAATAGAGAACTCAGAATTAGCAGTCACTGCTGAGATGACTCTTAGAGATAACCTAGTTTGAACCTCTTGCTTTTAAGATGGGGAAGGTGAGGGTGGGTGTGACGCGGTCATTTGCCACTGACAGGGCTGGGGCTGGAAGCCACTTCTAAGACCGGTTCTTTAAGAACAGACTTCATGCCCCCTTCTCTTTCCTCACAGCTTCCCAGTGGAGCATGTCACTGAGTCTTGATGTCACGGTGCATCATATGAAAACATGCTCTCCGTCTCTGGGGACGCTGGGGACGCAAACCAGCTTTAGTTACCTGAGAAGAGAATTCTGTGCCCTGTTATCAGGACTCTCGATCTTGCCCAGAAAGACTCCAGAGACCTCCTGAGACAAGGCAGGGAAATGGAACAAATGTCAGAAGGGCTCTCGATGTGGTTACTGGAACCCCAAGACGAGACAGGAAATTCCTCACTTCATACCTCACAGGGCAAAACACTGGTAGCTACCAGGCAGGGCCACAAAGTCACAGGGAGAAGGTTCCACGCTTACTAGTGGGGTACCCACTGCAAAAAGTAGCCAGGAGGCACAAAGGTGGCCCACACTGCATTTCCCAGAAGTAAGGTTCTTGTAGAAGAAACGGGGGGGGGGGGGAGGGTGCCTTTCATTCCCAAAGGATTTTCAAATTCCAGCCAGCTTCAGTTTTTACACAGTCCATTCTTAAGAGATGATTAGAAACAAAAACACTGACCCCTCTGCCAAAAAAAAAAAAAAAAAAAAGAACGTGCCCTCTGTGCCCCTAAAATGAAACAGTGGTGAGTCTGCACGTTATGAAGGAACGTAAATCTGAAAGCCAAACACATTAAGAAAGGCATGGCGGTGGACCAGGGGCAGGGAGGGATTCAACTTTCCAGAGTCATTTAAATACACTTACTAATAAACAGAACATACTCACCTGTGAGGCTGTGGGGGCTATGGAAGGAAAGAGGAAATGGGGTGCTGGAACAAACTGACAAAGAATTGAATACATTTGAGTAACAAGTGTTATGAGTTCCCCTCAGAAATTCATGTGGAAATCCTCACCGCTAGTACCTCAGAATGTGACCATTTTGGAAGATTCTAGGGTCTTTACAGGGTAATCAAATTTAGGTGAGGTCATTAGGGTGGGTCCTAATCCAACATGACTGGTGTCCTTCCAAAAAGGGGAAAGCTGGACACAGAAGTAGACACACACAGAGGGATGACCATGAAGACGCAGGGAGAACACAGCCACCCAGAAGCCAAGGAAAGAGGCCTGGAACACATCCTTCCCCCACAGCCCTCAAGAAAAACAACCTTGCCCACACCCTGACTTTGGACTTCAGATCTCTAGAATTGTTAGACAATTACATTTCTGCTGGGTGGCTTACGCAGACAAAATTAGACAAAATTAGATATAAGCAGGAAAAAAAAAGAAAAAGGCAGGGTGCTTATTCAGTAACCTTGCCATGCAAAATAACCAAAACCTCAATTCCTAAACAAACACTACCTAACTGGATGGAGGAAGAAAAGCACATACATTTCTAAGCTGATAAAATTTATGTGTTCCAAATGAGACTATTTAAAAATTAACTATTACAATGGGAAACTGTATTTTCTTGACCACAAGCTTTTAACACCAGGAGTCTTAAAAAACAAATACGGAATGATACACAAACACAATAGAATAATACTTGGAAAGCTGTTTCCTTAATGGTTGACAAGTAAATTGGGGGCATCAATAAACGTGAGTGGACATAAAACTCACATTCAAGCTTTCTACCTGATAAATCTGACAGAAACTCCTTTCATAATATTATGCATCCTAAACCAAAATATCCGACATCATAGGAGAACCCTGAACTGCCAAGAAATTACAAAAAAAAAAAAAAGTGAAAAAAACCAAAACCTCCAACAGTGCCCGACCAGAATAAGAGACCAGAGCTCAATAAAAAGCCAGCATGTCATAAAACAAGATATTACTGTGCAGAGAATAGAAATCACAGCTTTGTTTGATTATAAAGTGCCCCTTATTAATTTCTCTCTCAAATAAAAACAGCAGAGGCAGGCAATAACTCATCATAGCTGGACAGAAAGCATCAAGCATTGCTGGGAGTTAATAAAGGTTATCAATATGTAGGGTGGACAGATCTCATGTCTTTGAGGAGGTCAATACAGTTCAATACGATTATTTCAAGTGAGTATCGTCTGAAAATGGAACTCTTTGAAGAGGAAGTAACTGGAAACATTTTCTTTCTGGAGTGTAGATGGAGTGTAGACTATGTTTTAGTTTCCTTCTGTCAAGAGGGACAAATTATCTATATTCTATTTACCTTAAACTGATCCTGTAATGTATCATGCTGTACATTACAGCTGTACAGGACAGGCTGAATGCACATGTGAGTCACACACAAGGGGGGGATAAACGGTGTGGGAAGAGGATGTGTATGCTCAGTGGCAGAGCATGTGCTTAGCGTGCATGAGGTCCTGGGTTCAATCCCCAGGAACGCCATTAAAAAAAACTAAGTAAATAAGTAAACCTAATTATCTCCCCCCAAAACAAAAACAAACAAAACATAAATAAATAAAATATTTTTTAAAAAACAGTGAGGGAAAGAAACAGAACTGTTCTGCTCTTTAAAATCGTATGTAAAAGCTCTCTGCAGTGTGAGGTTCCGGATAAACATCACTCTTCTCCCTTGGATGGAGCAGCTGTGTTTTTTCCCATCTGCCCCTCTAAATTTGTTCACAGCTCTTTAATGTTAAGTGCTGTAGTCATTGAGCAAAAAGCAGAAAGACCGACAGAGCTCCAGCTCATTGGTCAAACTTGATCTCACAGAGCTCGCCCAGCACAGCGTGTCTGACGTGTGACCACATCAGAGGACCAGCCTTTCCCAAGGCTGCGTTTGTATCTGAGGCACGTCAGAGAGAAGGACATTCCAGCATATGTGTAAGATGGGGTTTCCTAGATGCTTTCAGGAATCCCAGCTGAGCCTCCTGAAGCTGGTTTTCAAAGCCTGGCAGAGTTTACCTTTGACCTTTATAAGTTTAGAGGGTAGAGGTTCCCCACTGCAAACCTCCCCGACCCTGGTACACTGGAAACATCAAATGGAAAACGCCATCCATTTAAAGACCTGACGTGTTCTGCATAAGCTATAAAGTTATAGAAAAGCTTCCAAAGGTATGTAAAGACGAAAGAAATGAACATGCAAAAGAAAAAGGGAAAATACTAATGACCCCTGAAGTGTATCTGAATAACAGTGCTAAACAAAGAGAAAAAGCAGAAAAGCGAAACTCCTTTTAAATGTGGATGACATCAGGCAATTTGTCAAAAAACTTGGAAGCGAAAGAAAACTGTGATGCACTCATGCTCAAGTAGTCCGCTTTTCCCCTGTTCCCTTAAGAGGACAGGGATTAATTTACCAGCACAATTAGTAGCTCATGGCCACACAGAGAAAACAGGTGAGAGACTAGACTGAGCTGATATTACGTCCCAATTTGTAATCTATTCAGTGCAATTAAAATTTCTTAACTCTGCACGCTGGTAACATACTACATGGAGAAAAAGGAATGCTATGTAATTTATCATTTAAAGTGAACACAAAATAAGGGGTATGACACAGTACTGTCCCGAACCCAACATAGTTTATAGGTTTCCCTTTTCTCTTTGGTTTTTCTTAGCAAGGTTCATTAAATGAGTTGCATTTGCATGTGCACGGGTCCAGAGATGTCAAAAGTCTGAATCCTATTTCATATTATGAAGGAAATGTGATACTACATTTATTAACTTAAAAAAAGAACTGCAATATACATATGTAGCATCTATAAAGGAAACAAATTACCAGGAACACAACACATAGTCAACTTTCAAAAATAAAAACAATCTTTCTGTCAAAAGCTTTAGGGGGGAAAAAAACGGTTCTCCATTTCATCTCTACTATAAGGAAATACTGTGTTTCTCTGGCTTACTTTGAGCTACTTTCAGACATCATCATGAAAGAGAGACATCTTTGTAATCTTGCATACGCATTGTCACCGTGTGAAAATTCACTGACTGCTTGCAAGGTCCTGGCAGATCAACCCTCTCCTCCAGCCTTCTGTGATATTTCTAAAAACCATCTGCTAGTTCTGTGGAACCATTTCTACCCCACCAGAAAAACAGTAAGGTTTAGAGAGGCTTGTTAGAATTTCCTTCTGCAAAGGGCTGTCTTAAAATGGCTGGGATCAGCTATTAAGTTTGAAATTCTTTAGCCTTTTGATAGGCCAGATATAGCTGTGATTTAAGGCTCTTCTAGGGCACTGAGTTTGCAGCTATTTGAGAACATAGTAGTTGTTTAATAAAACCTATTTATACCCACAACGGCTTTAAACAGGTTTGCCCACAGTGCAGAAAAAAGAAAACATTACTTCGTTTTAATTCTACGAGTAAAACATTTTGAGACACAGTAAGCAGCAGATCCAAGTAGTCATTCCTCCTTACAAACCAAACAGGGTGATTTATTTTTGCCAGATTTCCAGTGAAAAGAAATTGCCTGCATTTTCCTCATCAATGCTCACCACTCACCAAACACTGCTCTGTTAAAATGTTTCCGCTAGGTAACGTTAATAATAGTTATGAATGAAGCATCTTCGTTTAAGACTAAGAAACAAAACAGAAGAGCGAGTGAGTGTCGCAACCGTTCCCTGCAGATAAAAGACAGTCCCAGGAAGGAAGGGTGACGCAGACGCACCCTTCGAGTAACACCAGCCTGGAAATGAGGCTTTACAAATTGCAGCCTTCACGACGCGGCCTGTTTTCCAGATGCCACTTTCAACCAACACGTTTTCAGCTTAACATTTGTCAAACCTCTTCTTTTGTGAAGAGTTAACTTGTCAGCTTTTAAAATGGCTTGCGGTTCCTATCCACCCTCCTTGATGGAAATGTGAAAAGTGTGACTTACTCCCTTTCACAAAGAATCTTGTCAAGGATCCTGACTCCAATCTGACTTCTCCTCCTGGGGAAGCTGGAGGGGGGCGGGGGGAGCCTGCCTTCCAGAAACTTAACAAGCAGTGGTGACTGGCCTATCCTAATTCTGCTTCACAGAAGCAGAAGTGGCTCAACAACAGTCTGAAAACGCTAACGTGTGTGTAGGGTTGGATCCTCTACATCCAGACCCAGCGAAGCATTTTAACAGAGGGAGTAACTGACAATGACCGGTCAATGCAGCGACAACAGCCAATGTGTTCCCTGCCCTGAAAGGACAACAGATGAACAAAGAGCCATCTCCATCCCAGAAATGACGAGGACATGATGAATGCTCCAAATGTACTCAGAAGAACAGTCTCTTGAAGAATTACACCCCAGCCTCCTCCCAGCACACCTGCCCACATCCCTCCCCTGCTTAACTGCCCACCCTTATCAAGTTAAATCATTGCCAAGTATTTTAATTCTTCCTAAACACTGACTTCACGGTTGTGTTTCAAACACCCATGTCTCAACATGGAGTCCCTTTGAGTCTGGAAATCAGATCATCCATCTTCCCTGCCTGTCCCTGCCCTAGACTCAGGAGGCCCTCAGAGGATGAGCTTAGAACAGGAAGGTCACCTTGAACGTTGACAGCGGACGTGAAGGAAAATGAAACGTGCTGGTGAGTTTTAATGCTCTCATTTAGGTAATGGGTCAATTGGTTAGGAAGAAGAAAAAAAGAAGAAAAGAAAGTAGACTCATTGGTATTTCAAATGCCATAACCAAACATTAAAGGATGCTTTTATGACAGTCTAAAGATCAATTAAAGATTTTTTAATTGGAGAGGGTGTATGTGACTCATACAAAAAGAGACAAGATAGTGAAGATTAGAAACTACAGCTGTTAGAATAAAGGATCTAAGACAAAGGTACTGAATAAGACACTTCCTTTGTTTAAAAAAATACGAGTGTAGCAAATGAACTGCCTCCTTGAAGGCTGTTACCTGGACAGCTTTAAAAAAGTAGCCAAGTACCTGCTAATTAGATTTTTTTTTCAAGAGAGTTGAGAAGGCTACTAAAAGTCTGCTAATTATGAAGTGCCGCGTAAATTAAAGAATTAAGTTAGATTCTAGTTACATGAGGATATACTAACATACATCTATTCATATAAAAGAGAACCTTAAATTTTAAAAAATCTGTGAAACATAGTGGTGGCATTGTTGTGTGAGTATATTTTTTAAAGACTAAGAGCTTGAGGTAGGGTCTTATTTAGTTAACAGTCCACATTTCAGGCTAGGGCGTTTGATAAAGGAATGTTGTATAGGAGAACGGGAGGACAGAAAGCTGTAACACAGGAAGCAGGTAAGTTCTCTTTCCAGAGGAGGGGAGGGGAGAACCCTAGGAATTCACTCTAAGGGAGGTCCCTGCCCTTGAGGAGTTCAATGTCAAGTGCATTCGCCCAGCAGAGGCTCACATATATGCCTCTAAAAGCAGCCAACAGGGTACTAACTGGTCCCCCCAAAAGGGGACAATGGCTCTCCTGTGCTTACTTACGCTTTTTAACATTGACTTAACTGGACAAAAGATAATATAATTCTCCATGAGGAAAGCAAACACATAAAAAATAAACTAGTAGGCAAACTGCTTAGACTACTCTGATCCTCAAATGTAAGATGCTAATAAAACAGGTAAGAATACATACATCAAATAAAATGTTGTGTCACAGAATCCCTTTCAAATAAGGTACCAATTAACTCAATCAAGCAACACTTCTCATTCATCCAGAATCCTAACGATGCTCAAATAAACGGAAGTGGTTTGGAATGGCATATAGCGGTGATTAACTGCCTAATAATGACGCTGAGGTAATACAAAATCCATACATTCACAATGTGATCTTTCAAAAGGAAATTAAAATTAGAAGCACTTGCATACACAATGTATTCTAATTCTCTGTAAATTCCAAATGAATGTATGGTAAATTAAAAAAGTGTTACGCAGAATAAACAACAGAGCATTTTCCCCAATTCTAGATTGACAGGAACTTATTTATTTTTCTGCAGTTACCATGTACAATGGTTTGCTAAAGGCACACCCAACAAACCAAGCTCTATGAAGCCTTCTATTTACCAACTAAACATCAGAGCCTCACCTAAAACTGATGCTAGTAACAATTAACAGTTTAAGAGAAACCAAATGAACAATAAATTAATAATCTGCAATTATATTTTCACACCTTTTCATAATTAACTAAACGAATTTTCAAGGCTGAGCTATGTTCAAATTCCTAAAAAAAAACTATGTATCTATAATAATTGCACACATCTATGTGGTTCCTGAAACAATGAACACACATTCTATACATCTCTCATTTTACTATTAAGGTACATCTGAAGACATAAATGTCACAATATTCTCTTGAAATCTAAACCATGCTTTAAGCTGCACTCATATACAAGGATATGCTATCATTTGGGCAATTTTAGTCTATATTTGCTTGAGGACCATTATTCTTTCCCAGCTCATCTTCTCTGTGATTCTGTCAAGTGGAAACATGACCATAAGAAGTCCCAGGTGTGTGTCCGGGAGCACGGCTTATGGGGAGTGTGTTATCAGAACCACAGCTGGCCATTCCCGGGCAAGGACTCTGCCCTGCCAGATGTAATACTGCCCCTCTGACCCAACTCAGATTCAGAGAGAGCTGTGCTGAGCTGGGGGGCGGTATTTCTGATACCCAAAAGAGAAGGGGGACTCCAAACTGAACATGAGCCACCTCTTCTCTAACAGCTGGGATGTTAAATTCCCAGAAGTTGGTATCAGACACAAAAACAGATTAAAGCTGACTATAGATTTTTTTTTCACATCTTTTGCATTCACTTCAAACTAGAGTTGACTAGATTTCAGCATGAGGGGGTCATGAAGCTTTGAGATAAATGATCACTTCAATTTGGGGGTCAGGGGTAGGGCGAGGGGGAAGGTAATGACAGGAGATACAGTAACAACTGTGCAGATGGGGGTGGTAGGCTTCCTTTCAACCCGCACACACTGAGGAAGAAAGACGCGGGAAGGGCTAGGTTTTAGGGCTGGCTCCCACAGGTGCCCTTGAGCAGACGTGAGGACTGCAAAGGTTTTGATGCAGTGACTTAAGCTACCTGATTCCTCCTCCTCTGTATCTGCCTTATCTGTTCTCTGAGAGAGATTATTATCTCACTGGAGTAAAAAGCTTCTAAAGAATAGAATGACGCTGTCTTAGTATTCTCTACTGATTTTATAAATAAACTGCTTAACAATTTTGTTTGTAACTTGTGTTATTCCTTGCCTTCAAAGGAGAAAAAAGTATGTTCTGATCTTCATGTGTCTGGTGAATTTCCTTAGCACCACACATAGTCAACCAATGTAAGACCTTAAAAATTTTCTAAACAAAATTGGTATAGATTCCCTTTGAAAATGTCAATTAAAAACAATCTGTAAGTAACAGAAGCAGTTACTACATGTGGTTACTAATTTAAAAAATTAAAAATGCTCTGAGCTGAATGCCACCAATGACAAGGTCATAGATAGCTGTTGTTTTTTTTTTTTTTTTTAACTGCATAATTACAAGTACTATAAAACCAGTCTGCAATTTCAGAAGATCATAGTCTACTTACTATTTGTACGTCTCGGAACGGATGTATTCAAAAACATGAGACACGCCAAGCTGGAACTGGTCAGCGATTGGGGTAACCCAAGGATTGTTCTCTGCTTTGAATATCTGCTTCTGACCAGTTAGATCCAAGTTTCCTAAAAGGAAGGAGTGGGGGAAAAAGTGAAAGTCATCCAAACAACACAAATCAAATCTAAGAAGTCAGTCCCGCCCAGTAACCACAGCACAACCTTAAGGATCTTCTGAGTCATGTGATTTGTTTTAAAAACATGTACCCCAAGTCATCAGTGGTATACAAGCCACGTCAGTGATTGTACACTGGCCCAAGAAATTAGGGAGGGAGGGAGGAAGGAAGTAAATCTGGAAGGAATTCTTGCAAATGTAGCATTTGCTTCATTTTTCTAGGTATTTGCTTACTAGACACAAAGATGACCCGTCCAAGGTTGAGAGAACCATTAGCATCAGGACCTCCCAAAATTCTACCTTGACAATGTGTTGTCATCACTTGTCCAATCTGATCTAAATCTGATCCAGTCAACATCATTCTTCATCAAAGTAGAACAGGAGTGAAGAAAGGTAACGACATTGAACACGTAAAATTAGTACTGCCTCACTCACCCGGTACCGGAAGCACATCTCAGAACCAGCACTAAATGGATCTCGTTAACGTGGTAATGGTAGAAATGCACACTTGTGTAGCCCTTATCAGTTACCAATCACCTGTAAAAAGCATTTCCTCCTTTGATTCTCCAGCCATCCCTAAGGTCAGTAATTAACATCACTTTATAGGTAAAGAAATGCAAACTTGGGGAAATTAAGAAACACGCTTAAGATCAGAAAATGTCAGAGGGGGAATGTGAGTCTAAGGCTTCTTTCTGACTCCAGACCTCTGATTCTTTCTACATTGCCTGCTGAAGCTATCTGATTACCTGTCAATCTATATCAATCAAGGATGAAATTAGTGAAGGTGTCAGTGGATCAGTCAATTCTATTTTTTTCTGTTTGGTATATTTCAAAATAATAGCAAAGGCAGTGTGTGAAACGGCTTCCTATAACATGTTTGCCTATGAAAGAGACGGACAGAGATGTTAACGCAGCAGAGTTGTATGTGGTTTACTTGGCAGGAGACTCACCAAAACCCTTTCCCTAAAAGTCCTACTGAGGAAATTCAATTTCAGGCTCCTGGTCTACAGTCCAAAGTTTTATGGACAAAGACGTCCAGCAATTATTCTTCCCAGAACACAACCAAAGTCCCCTATCTGTCCTGTTCTAAGGCTCTACTGCCAATTTTGTCACAACTGATAAGGTCAGAACAAGGAAAATGCATTCTAGGATGGAAGTATAGCACAAAACACATCACCTCCTAGCTGATCTGAGCTTTAGAAATGAAAATATTTAGTAGGAAGATGATGTAGCATTTCTTTTTAAAACAAAAGAACTGATACTTTGAATCTGAATCCTTTTGGTTATACAGGCAGACCTTGTTTTATCATGCTTTTGCTTTATTTTGCTTCACAAATACTGCGTTTTTTGTAAAGTGACAGTTTGTGGCCACCCAGCATCCAGCAAGTCTGTCCGTGCTGTAATTCCGACAGCATTTGCTCACTTCATGTCTCTGTGTCACATTTTGCTAATTCTCGCAATATTTCAAGCATCATCATCATCATTATTATTATTACTATTATTATTACAAACATTAAAATGATCAATAATCTTTGGTGTTACAATTCACTGAGGGCTCAGATGATGGTCAGCATTTTTTTGCAATAAGCGATTTTTTAATTAAGGTACCTATATTGTTTTTTCAGACATAATGCTATCACACACTTAATGGACTTCAGCATAGTGTAAACATAACTTTTACATGCACTAAGAAACCAACAAATCCGTGTGACCTGCTTTACAGAGATATTCGCTTTAGAATGGCAGTTTGGAATTGAACCTACAGTATCTGAGTTGTGTCTGTATGAACTTGCAACTATTCAGAATAATGGAGAAAGAAAAGACCAGTATAAAATTGGTTACAATTTCATAAGTTGCTTTCAAAGAAAACAGATATTACTAAATATTGAGAGTAACTCATCATGATCTTTCCAAAGCTACTTAGAATCTGTTGGGGTTAAGTACAAAAATACGCAGACACATTTCTCTCCAAGACTATCAATATTGTCAATTTCTCCATCTTAATGGCTCAACATCATTAGTCAGATGTTCAATCATTTGGGAAATTAATGGGCTTTATGCTCTAAACCATGATTCAGAAAACTGCTTGGGGCAAATGAAAATCCAAGACTTGCACATATTTTGTTCAGCTGAGCATTCTACCTGGGTGTAGCCTTGCTTGTAATGGATGGGCATTAATATATTTTGTTTTTATCTTGGGGTGGGGGTGGAGGTTAGCTTCCCAAGAATCAAACTGATCGCTTGTTTAAAATTCTTTATAATTCCTATTTCCTCGTCCGCTATACTCTCAGTCCTCTCTTCCGTATCATTCTCTCATTACTTTTTTCTCCAATTTCCTCTTTTCCAAAAAAGGAGTATGATAGAAAGCATCATTTTTTTAAATGCACAGTGTGTATATTGCCCACTGTACTTGGGAAGCATGGTCACCGAGGGAAGGCTGACGCAACAGGCGACAGTAACCAAGGTGCAGCAACTCACTAAAAAGGTGGGGGGAGCGGGAAGGCACTAGAGGTTCTCTCCTAAAACATTCACCTAATAAACAACCTATACTGACACACTATCATCTTCCCACCTCACAGCCCTGCCCACTGATGCAGCATGAAATCAACTACAAAAAAAATAAGAAATGAGACCTTTGGAAACATATGTCTTCAAAATGAATTAAGAAAAAAAAAAAAAGCCACTAAAGCACCAATTACGTAAGGATGTGAACCAACTCCTAAGCAAAGGGGATTTCCATGTGAGAGGCTGCTCTGCTCTAAACGTCTTTCCTCCTCATCCCCCCAAATTGGTTATCCTACTAAAAAACACAGCCTCCGTTTCTAATGGGTGTAGAGTTAGGTCCGCTGAACAAGCTTCCAGGACTCCCTGTCATTCACACATTATAACCATGAATTAACTCAGCTGGACTGCTTCCTTTGTAACTGGCCCCGAGGGGGATCCCAGGAGTGTGGTATCTTTTTTCTCTGGGGAAGAAGAGTGGGAAAAGCACAGAGTATTTATCAGCACGTTGTATTTTCTGGGCTCTGGGTCAATGTGAGAGCAACGCGGACCAGGGGAAAGGTCTAGGAAGGACCCCACAGACAAGCCTCAGCTATTCCAGAGTTGCCCAGGAATGACTTCCAAGGGCCAGTGAGAGGAAGAAGACTCTCTTATTTCCTGGGCTGCATTACGAGCCCCCTCCCACCAGGATCAAGGTGCGCCCCAATAATCCAGAAGCACAGCCATGTTGTCAACAGGGTTTAATGCATCACCCTTGAAGTTAACACGCAGATGCCCATTTCTACGGGAGAGAAGAGGCTGCTGCTTCTACCAACAACCTAAGAACCCACTTTGTTCACTCAGTAACAGCCTCTGACTGAGCCCGCAGTCCTCTGAGTGGTAGTCCTCTGAAAAACAACCCACTCAAGTTCTGTGCTCCCTGGTCGCCACACGCAGAAGACAGACCTAGGGGAATCATGTCAAGAAAGGTCAGCCAAGTTCCCTGGGCCCTCTCATCTGAAGCCTTTCACCCCCTGGAGATCTGTCAGCCCCTTGCAATGTCTCTATTTAAGCGTGTCAGTGGAGACAGAAGAGGCACGGGGGAATGCTAATGACGGCTGCTAACTGGAGCACAGTGGAAAACGCGGGATGGGGGCTGGACACGCTCCCCTCGGGGGAAAAGGAGTCTTACACTGACGTCTGAAAGTTGGGATACACAAAAAGGACCACAGGCCATTCGTGGGCATTTTCGTTTGTTTTTTTTTTAATTGAAGTATAGTTCGTTTACAATGTTGTGTTAGTTTCTGGTGTACAGCATAGTGATTCAGTTATACATGTATATATATTCTTTTTCATTGCAGGTTATCACAAGATGTTGAATGTACTTCCCTGTGCTGTACAGTAGGACCTTGCTGTTTATCTATTTTATATGTAGTGGTTTGAATCTGCTGATCCCAAACTCCTAATTCCCCCCCACACACACACACTTTCCCTTTGGTAATCATAAATTTGTTTTCTATGTCTGTGAGTCTCTTTCTGTTTTATAAGCTCATTTGCATCATTTTTTTAGATTCCACATATAAGTGACATCATACGATAATTAGTCTTTCTCTGTCTGACTTCACCAAGTATGACAGCGTCTAGCTCCATCCATGTGAGCATCTTCCTTTCTGTCACTTCAAACTCATCTGTCCATCCCTGCTTGGGGGAGGGGGAGGGGAGGGAGGAGGGATGGGATTACCCTCCCCCACCCACACTGGTTTGTTTTAGTGTCAAACCATCCAGAGTCAGACTTAATAGCAAACAAACTTCAAACAGATTCACAAGTGCTTCACAGGCCTAACAGAACTGGGAAGCCTAATAGCACATAATGATTCGGGTTCACGGGCAGGGGCGGGGGGGGGGGGAGCCCAAACAATAGCTTTGTGGCTGATGCCAGGCTTTTCTTTTTCTTAACAAAGACCCAAGAAACCATGCTTAACGTCCACAGCAAACCTTAAAGCAGGCCACTGTTACAGGCGACAGAGATGGAAACCGCACAAGACAAAGCCAGCGCCGCCTCTTCAGAGTCATAACCAGGCTGGGCATAACAGGACGTGCTTATTTTGTTTTCTGAGTTAAGGTCACTGGTGGAGAACACCGTACCTGCTTCTGCGCAGCTGCAGACCTCCCAGCCGGCTCTGTGTCTCCGGCTCCCGGACCCCACTCTGGATGCAGCAACTTGAGAAGAGGGTTAACGTAATTAGAGGCAAGCCCGGCCACGATGCTGTGGGAAAAGCTGACACCGTCTCATACTGGCCTAGCAACAACTTACTCTCGCCTCGGCCGAGCTCATCCGTCAGCTGTCGGAGGTGGGCTCCCTTTCGAGTAATAAGATGCAGGAGGCATCACAGCCCACTGTCAGGCGGCTGCAGGGGCCCTCGCTGGCTGCACGCTTCACTGGGTCTAGTTAGGGGCCCGCGCCCATCTCCTTTATTAGCAGCTGGAGCGGCGCTCCGCTGCTGTTCTAACAAGGATCAGGCAGCAGGATTAAGCACTGTGACAAAGAGGATCTAATAAGCTAGAAAGTGGTGCCTCCACAGACATGCTGGCTGACTCCCAGACACAGGTTCCCTCTGCTTGTGCTCCGGTGGGGCGGCCCGAGCCATGTGGGGAGCCAGCCTGCGCCGTGATTAGCGGTGACCCTCTGACCGGTGTGGCGATGAAGATCATCTGTCACTCAGAGGTTTCCTCTGCAATTGCAAATTGGATTTTCCATTTTATTACCTGCAAAAGGCCCACACAGGCTTCTTTCCAGAGCGCCTGATACAGCCAGCTTTGCCCGTGCAACTGTCATTTTATAAACGCGCAGTCGTGCAAAGCCATCATTCTCCTTGCTAGTAAGAAACATGGTGACCGTAACAGGCAGTTGTGGCCTTGTTAATAGGGCTCATTTTCATGTGTGGAAATTGGTTGTTTTCATAATCATCCTGTTAAGAATTCTTCCCGAGGACTCAAACTCCTAAAACATGTGGCCAGTCACATCATTTATCGATGAGGGGATCTGGGCAAATTTTTTACATCATCAGAGCATCGTTTCCTCCCTCCCTAATTCCAAAATACCACAGAATGCTTTTTTAAATTAATATACTCGAAAAGCCAGGCTCTCTCACTCATGAAAATCTAAGGCCGTAGTCTAACAAGGTAAAACTAGCAACCCATGGCTGATTGCACAGTCCATCATCAGTATACTGGATTTGCCCAAACCCAGGTAATTGATTCGCTCTTGAAGGGGTCGAGGTGGGACCTGATGACAGCTGAAAGATCACCTCTGCTCCGCAGTGAATCCACACCCAGAAGCTAAGCACAAACAGCCCCAACGCAAAATAAAAGCTATGCTTAGGGCCACTGCAAAGGCAAAGAGATATCCTGCATGTAAATTTCTGTGATTCTTATTCCTATGTAATAGGCTACTAATTGTAGAGGTGCATGGCTTCAGGTAACAGCTGGAGATAGACGGTTTCTACTCCTTTTCACTTCTTCAGCAACATATTTTACTGAGTGGAAAACAATCAGAAGGCTTATAAAATGATACTCGTATTGCAATAATAAATGTAATAAAACAGTGGAAACAACCAGAATGTTCACCAATAGGTGAGAAACAGAATAATGTATGTTACAGCCATACAATGAAAAGCTATGCAGTTACCAAAATGAATGAAATCTATTTGTATGTTTTGACCTAGAAAGGTCATTCTAATAAAAAAAATATTAAGGGTCCATTAAGTTTGCTATGATTTCATTTTTGAAAAAAGTATAGAAGAAAGAAATCCCATAAATGTATGTGAGGAAATGTTTATGTGAAAAAGAGAAGGAAAGAGAAAGGAGGATTCCTATTGAATTGTTAATATTGGTTTCCTCAAAGAGGGGAAATTCAGGTGGAACAGGGATTCAAACCAGCAGAACAAAGGGTAAACTATTCATCTTTTTCAAGATTGCAGGTATAATTTTTACAATTAAAAAAATTAAGGGGGAGGGGTACGATTTAAAAACATGATGGATGCTAATTAGTACAAAAGACTGCATCTTATTTAAAACAGCATCATCCTACTGCTGGGAACATCCCACTTTACAGGTGATGGATGGTCTGCACAGCCCTGACTGGACTGAGAATCCAGGTCTGAGGCTGCTGCTTTTTCTGGGCATCATCCATGCAGTCAGAGTAAGCCGGGATGTCTCATGACAGCTCTCAGATTTATTCTGCGGGGAATTTGAGGCCACACTGTCATTCCGGAACTGTCTGCTTAGCCTTCTGGTAACACATTCTGAAAACAGGCATTTTGTTCACTTAATATACACAATACACTGCAGCTCTGTGAAAACCCCTAAAACTGCTACTCTTCCGATCTAGCCAAGGAAAGAGGGCAATTTAAATAAAAAAGATTCTAAAAAGCAAGCCAAATGGTTCCGACCAAAGGGGCATCTGATTTATGTGTGTGCCGGTGTGGACGAGTTCAGAAACCCTTTTAACCAATGAAGAAAAATATCATTTTACAGTTTCCCCCTGGTGTCCTTCTTGGCCATTGGATGATATCTGTGTTCCCGGGTAAGATGGAATGGAAGGGTCCCTCCCTCACTTGTAAACACGGTTACCCAGCAACAGAGCGGCGGACATCCCTAGTGCACACCACCACTGTGGCTTGATCCTGCAAGTCCCTTTCTATGGTTGTTCAATAAATAATTCATGTTGTAAACCTGGCATTTACGTAGGATTCCCCCCATCATTCTCCTGAGTGTGGGAGGTAATCCTACTTCTGCTTGCAGACTTTCCTCTCATTGTTCGTGTAACATCAGGAAGTACAGACGAAAGCCAGAAGACCCGGCTCCAGACCCACGTACCCTTCACTGGCTTCGTGACCAAAGGACCTTGGGTAATTCCTTGTGTTTTCTGAGCATCAGGTTCCTCATCTGCCAAGTAGGGATAAAAGTACCAAGTGACAGGATTTTGGACAGGGGCCAAAAAGTATATCCAATGGCTCTCTAAACTGGAAAGCACTGCATAAATACAAAATACTCTTTTCATTAATCGGGTTAAGTGAAATCTGCAAAGGAGAGAAAAATGTATCATCGGGAAACAATTTGTCTAAAACAGAAGCGCACTCAGGGAATTCATCAAAATAAACCTACATTTGTGTGGTGGCAAATGTAGATTTGCCGGGAAAGGGTCCCCAGTTTGTACGCTTCTCAAAGGTCTGTGATCAAAAGTAGGGCCAAAATAAAATTTAGGAACACTGATTTCATATCCTGTAAGACTGAGAATTCTAAACAGCAGCAGGCTGTGGCACCCGACAGGGTTGGTTACTGGGGTGCATTGGGTCATTCACTGTCCTCCTAGCCCTGATCATCCTTCAAGTTCCCTAGTTCACAGCGGGGAGAGGCTGAGGTCAGGACAACCTTCTGACCACCTGGGAAGCTGACAATGTCAGCACCGGGGAAGCCCCAGTTACCCTGGAGACCCCAAGGAGACAGCCATCATTAATACAACATAAACTAAAATAAACAGATGCTCAAAGTATGAGTTCCAGTCATCACAACTTACTGTAGGATCATAAAGGCATCACAAACCAGCCTCTTCACCATAGCTACTTAAGCTGAACACACACAGGATGTCCCCCTAAAGGATCAAACTATTTCAGCTAACTTAGCACTTACTTAACGTTCAGTCTCAGGTCCCTTCCACAGTTCCCTCCCCAGCAAGATTTAATATTAACAGTGTTTCTTGATTGTTTTGAGACACAACAGGCAAAAACAACTTGTTGTTTTCCTCCTAGGAGGCCCCCTTGTCCTTGTTAATCCCGCAGCCCTAGTACGTGGGGTCACCGTGACAACCATGATGCCCAGTACAGCGGTCCCACAGCATATGTTAGAAGACTTCCAACACCCTTTCAACAAAATGTGTAGAGTCAGTGTGAGGTGACGGGCCGGTAATATCGGAAAAGTAAACCTTTGAAATTTACCTTAACGTCTATGAGACAAGCTCTATGGCAGCATTGATGCTTCTGAGTACAGAAGCGTCGGCGAATACAGAAGGACCAGGAAATGTCAAGTTCTGTCTCACTGACTTACAGTTCATGAAACACTCTCCAATCAAGCCTGCACATATGCAAAAGGACTGTAGTTCCCAGAGTGGGTCTGGGGAATGGACACCTTCCCCACACTGCTGGTGAGAGCACAAATGGGCACCTCTTTTCTGAAGGGTGCTTTGGCAATATATATTGCGAGCTATAAAATCGTTCATACTGTTTGACCTGGTAATTCCACCCTTATACTAAATTTATGCTGAGGACACAATCACAGATACTCAGAGATTTATTAACACAAAATTTCACTTGTGCTGCTCATGTTCCTCCAGAACATCTGGAAACAACTCAAACAGCCAAGGGGTCGGTCAATAAATTATGAAACACTCCGAGGCTGGTATAACCATGTAGTCATATGATTAAAAATGTTTTCAAGTAACATTTAATGACATGGGGTAATGGTCATGACATAATATTGAAGGTTGAAACATAGGTTATAAAACTCACAACGTGTTTTAAAAAACGTAAGAATATACACTGATGTGTATGAAAAAAGACAAAAAATACACACATAAGTATATACATATATGAATAAAGAATAGAAGGAAATCTAACTTTAATAGGGATTATTTCTGGATGGTAAGATCATGAAAGTGACCTTTTACTGTGTTTCCCAGATATTCTAACACAGTGGTTCTCCAACTTGAATGTGTATCAAAATTGCCTGGAGAGCTTGGGAAAATCTCCAGAGTTTTCGATTTAGGAGGAGACATGGGTGAGACCTGAGAGTTTACACTTCTAACAAGTTTTTAGGGAACAATGTTTCTGGTCCCGGGACCACACTTAGAAAAGTCTGTTTATTTGTAGCAGGAAAAAAAAAATTTTTAAGCCACCAAGTGTTTTTAAAAGTTCAAATAAAGCAGCACAAAAAAATTCAATCTGTTTAGAGTGCTGACAAAGAAAAATGAATTTTTAGATACTATTTCCAGTTCTCTTAAGGATGTTAAAAAAAAACCCATGAAGCAGCAAATGTTTAACCATTATCATCATCTTCATCATAATTGTAATAGCTATTAATTGCTGAGCACGGACTATGCACCAGATGTTGCTTCAGAGCTTTGCATATATTATTCCAAGGAGTCACAACAATTTTGCATGGAAAAAAAATATCATCATCATCTTATTTAAAAAAGAAGAAACAGCTAACATTCAGGGAGGCTGAGCACCATACTCAAGGTCACCTGAGTGTAAACGGAAGTGCTGGGATTCAAAGCCCAATTTATCTGACTCTTTCAAAGCCCTTGGTCCTCCCAATAAAGGACACTTCTAAGACATTTTCCTCTTCCTGAAAAAAGGTACTGAGATACTGTGGGAAACAAGAGTCTGACATGGTTTAAGGAGCACTGGGGAGGCATGAACAGAAATACATCCCTTACCTCCCTCCCAGGGCCCAGAATTCTATCATCAGAACCATGATTGTAGCACTATTATTGTTGCCTCCAGGAATTTTCTTTTTAAATTAAAATAAGCTGGCGGAGTAATGCGTTAGGCTGATACACTTTCATGAATGTGACAGAGTGAATATTGTTAACAGGCTGTATTAATATAGAACATGCACTTTCCTATTCAAGTGTCAAAACACAAAGTCAAGGAATTCTCTTTTTCCTTTTTTCTTTTCCTGACTTCAATTGATTATTTGCACAGTTTTTAAAAAGAATGAAATCTCATGTAATTATACACTAAACAAATGGTTATTTTTTAAATAACACAATTTCATTAAGTCAGAACTGTTCAGGAAAATCATTACAGGATTACAGGACCTGAAATTATCCTGGGGAAATTTTGATCGGAGAAAAAGGTCAAATAGGTCTGAATCTGGGTTAGGGCATCCCACACAGGGCGTCAGGGGCAGGCTGAGGGTGGAGCATGCCAGGGGATGCTGGGTGGCATATTTCAATCTTCCTTTCTTGTTTTATTTGGAAATGTCTATACCACCGCAGAGAAACAGCCACGACTCATGATTTACAATAGCCAGGGCTGACTCCAAGCGCTTTTGAGAGCCTCACATGTCTCTGATAGTTTCAAAAGGCTGCTTTCTGGGGAATGTGGGTGGAGGTAGAAGGCAAGGAGATTATGCCCCCTTCACTCCCATCTCCCACCACCTCCTGGACACCACAATCCTGGCACCAAATGAAGACACTGGGCAGATGTGGCCAGAAGATCTGAGACCACTCCCTTTTCATCCAACATGTGTAACTGTACTTTGAGATTCCATGTGTACAAATATACTAAGTCACATCCTTACAGAAGGACTCTGACCATGATCTAAATGCACGTACAACTGGGGGGCCCATTAAGGGAAGTCTGCAGGGCAAGAAAGGTTTGTGAGATGGAGCCTTACACATATCCAGATTTGTACTGAATTTTAATTTCCAAATTACATAAAAAGTGAAAATGGCTTCTTAGATAACTTCATAGGGGATAAAAGGTCAAACACAGGCTGATTCAATCCATATAAATATGATTGCATAATCTTAATAATAATAAAATAATAATCTTACTAACTTTCCCAAATGGCAACAACTTAGCTTTTTAATGCTTAACCTCAGAAACAGTTGCTTAAAAAACAAATTTTCAGCCAATAGGACTCATGCTGAAGTTTAAATGTCATTGTAATACATCACTAGGTGCTTGCTCTTATGGAAGTATGAAACAAAATTAACTTTATTTCTTTATTTATATATAAATACCCTTGAATCCAGTTTTATTAAAGGTTAAGTAAGGGATCAAACTACTACACAGAACCTAAACTTAAGTTATATGTAAAAATGGCTTGTTTCGGATTTGCTTCTCACTCCAGAGCTTACATTTTTATTACTTTGGTGCCATGTGCTACATTCTCTGCAGAGGCTGGAGATGGTAAGGGTGTGGATATTATGCCATATAAAATATGTACTAAGATAATTAAGAATTGTGAGTGACACAAATGCTAAGTCTACATGAATAAAACTGCAACAACTGTAACTGAATTCAAAATTATTCATGCTAAAAAAAAAAAAAAGCCAAATGTGTTTTAGGTTAAGTATTAACAATCCATTTTAATGCATTTTGATGAAACTGATTTTCACTTCTTTTAAGTTTAACAATTATAGCTCCGAAGTCAGAAGCAACAGAAGGAAAACCACTCATATGAGAAGGCAGTATTTCCATGTGTGTCAACACACACATACTTGTCCACTCCCATATACACACACTCACCGACTTCAGGACTTAAGAGATATGATAAAAGCAAAAACTACATACTACAGCAGAAATGACACAGTTAAAAAAAAAAAAAGAAGAAAAAAGTAGAAAAAATTGATGTTTCTACTTTTATAGGTAACAATGTACTTTTTTTCAGCGTAAGTCATAAAAGACAAAATAATTATCCCCAATTATTATAAATAAGAGTACTTTCTAGTCTAGTGCTAACCCAGAGTCAAGCAAAGGCCACAGACATAAAATAATATGTTTAAAATTTTTAACATTAAGGTTTAAGAAAAATCAAAGCAAAATAGTTAACTCAAGGGATAACAGTCTACCCCACCTCCCAAGGATCTATGTGGACGATTCACCAGTCTTCACGTGTGAAAAGGCATTAACTATAAATAACAGAGAAAACGGAGTTTCTCCACAATTTGGGGTTTGGATGAAGATGATTACATCATGAATTTGGTTTCCAGTATTTTTGGAAAGCCAACTGTCTTGGGTTAAAAATATGAAATACTGTCACAGTTAAACAATAAAAAAGGAAAGGACGTACTATAATACTCTAAGTCAAGGGAAAAAGCAACTCACAAATACAAAATCATTTTCAACATGTGAAGGTGTTTCAGAGGCTTGATTTATCTACGAAAAAACAGAGCTCAAATTAGCCAACCCAGGCCCTGGCATTTCACAACAACTCCTCTGGCTGCTACTGGTTTACGCAGTGCGGTCAGTCCCAAGATCCCAGCTTGCTACTGTCAAATTGCAGACTTTCCTGATATTCCTGACCATAACCAATCATAAAAACTTACAGGACAAAAAAAAAAAAAAAAAAAAAAAGAGAGAGAGAGAGAGAATTCATGTATTTTCAAAGGCAAGAGTTGCTTTCAACACTAAATAACAACTTTATGGAGTAAACATGTGACATCCTATAAATTATTCACATTTATCATTTTATTTAACTGTCATGATCTGGATACCTAAAGAAAAGTTCACAAGGGAAGAAAGTCTTGTTTGGTCATAATTTGACATCACGTCTAAGAACAAACGGTGTCCTGTGGCTTGGTCAGGAGCCAGGTCCCTCTGGCCGCTGAGGTAAAGGTACCACAGTACGTGGTGAAGTTGAGGATAAACACACGAGGCTCACACAGTGGTCACAACCAGGGCCTCAATTTTTAAACAATTGTACTTTTAAAATGATGCCAACGCAGAATCATTTATGGGACGTCCAGACGTACCTCCCTTCAGATGCTGTGTGATTTATTTGCGATGACCCAAACTAGCCATGGCCTCTCTTGCTTCTGCACCCATCTAAATGCCTCTCTGTGCTTCCTGACAAACATCACTCAATGTCACCTCTTCGGAGAAGCCTGCCTGGATTTCTCCACTGAAAGTGGCTTCTTATGACTTCTAACTATCTCAGAATCGGTTTCACAGTAACTATTACATGCTGGAATTCTTTTGCTTGCTTTGTTTTTCCCCCCTGAGGTCTGTTTCTCCAGTTCCGTTGGTGGCTCCGTGGACACAGCAGCCATGATGGCCGGCACCAGTTCAGATGCCCATTCTGGAAGTCTTCTCCCAGCTCCTCTGTTAGCCCTGACTGTTGCATCTACACTCCCACAACATGACCCAGCGAGTGTCCCCACAACTGCCATGGGAAAATGACACTCGGGTAGTCCTCGCCCACATCCACACACTTCCCTGCAAATCCCGTATGTGACATTCACAAAGACTTTGGACAAGTCTATATCCCCTCTGGGTCTCCGTCACATGGTCTGCGAGATGAGGGCTTCTCTGGGACTAAAACAATGAACCCACAGGAGCCCGGCCCGCAGAAAGAGCAAGAGAAGCAGACCCCGTCCCTACCACAGCAACTCCTCCCACGACTCGACTCCTGGAACCAAAAAGATACAAGGTGCGAACTTCTGATGGAGAAAATGGGTTTGGAAAAGCACAGGAAGTGCTACCAGGCTCTGACTTGGCAAACACACGAATGGTGGTGTCACCGACTGAAACTCACAATTCTGGAAGAGGAGGAGAGGAAGGGCACGGGCGTGTTACAGGTGACACACCTGTGGGGCACCCAAGTGGAAACTGCCACCAGGCATGAAGGTATACAGCCTGGAGTATCAGGCCAGAGGACCAGCTCAGCAGAGGCAAGGGAGTTAGCACCACTTGTGAATAAAAGAATTCACAATCAAGAGTTAAGCGTCTTTAAGAAATGAGCCCATATAACATATGGTCCTTGAGAGAAGGACCATAGAGACAAAATTCCAGACAATACAGGTTAGAGGAAACTCAGCTTTCTGAAGAGCATGCTACTTTTACATAATTCAAACTATTATATATTGATATATAACATTATACAACTTATTGCGCTAATTGACATAATTTGAGTCGGGGAGTCAAGTGCATGGCAGTCTTTTATTCTTTGCGTTTTCAAGTACAGGTGCCATTTTGGTGGATCAGAAAGAGGAGACCAGCGGCCAGAAAGGTTAAATTGCTCCTTAATTATACAATATTTGCTACTTTTTCATCCTTTAGCTACAACAGTTCCTCAAAAATGTTGTGGTCACTTTAAATATTCCAACTGTGTATGTTCTTTAAGGAAGGACTCTTCCTTTGCCAAAGTTAGGGCTCAGTCTTCTGGGAGCTCCTTGCTGGCACCAAATTACACACCACAGAACAAAGAGCACCTCCCTAAAGTTCAAGGACGCACAGGGGCAGGGGTTCCAATGACAGTTTTCAGGTGCTTTTTGATGATGATGGTAACATTAAGCTCCTACTTGAAGGCTGTGTACAGTAGTTCTCCATTCCCTGATGTTACAACGCTGCACGGGGACATAAAGCCAGCCCCATACCAGCATGGGCCCCTCTGGATAAAGCACTCTTCTGACATCACCAGCCTCAAAGAAGAATGGGGAGCCTCGGCCAGCGTGTCAGGTGTCAGGGCTACCGCAGGACAGGTGAAAAGACACACGTGCAAAGAGATGGACTCAGGAGGATAGATACACAGCGCTGGAGAGAGCATGTGGACAAGGCCGACTGAGGTGGCACCAAAACGCAACTCAAACTCCATCCTCTGTTCTCCCATAGAGCAAATCCACATTATCAGGCTTAGATTTTTAAAAGGACTTGTTCCTAACGTAACTGAGGAGACAACCAGTTCAACAGGATGGAGCGGAAGTATTTCTGTGTATCCTCCTTCCTTAAAATCCAGTGGGAGAAGGGAGAATGATTTCTTCAACGGAACGAGTCAAACATCACCACCTCCTATCACAAACTCTGAAGAATGGTGGCTGAATTCGGGGAAATTTAGACCAAAAAGAGGCAGAACAGTGATGGCTGACCTATAGCTCCTTGAATTCAAACGTGACACCGATTTTTCTAACAGTCCTCAAAGCACCATCCAATGGGCCTCTGCTGAAGTGCTCATAAATCAGGTGAGGGTTTGCTGGGAGGAAAGCGGGTGCAGAGAGTATCCCCAGAGAAACCCAGGTTCACAGCGAACAGAAGATGAGCTGAAGGGTGAGTGACAGACGGCACCTTTACTGTGTGAGGTGGGGGTGAGAAGAAGGAGGGAGTGGACGCAGGGGGGTCATGTCAGCACCGAGAGAGCCTCCAGTTCCACCACCAGCCCCAAGGAGGGAAGGTCTGGAAAGGGAGAGGAATTTCACCTATGGAAACATAGCTCAAATGAGAAACAGGGCTGATGCACAGACAATTCCTATCATGGGAGCAGTAAAAATGAATGAAGTAGAACTCTACGCGACAACATGACATTCTCAAGACAGAATGTCGAGCGAACGAAGCTAGAATACGTACAGAGTAACTCCATTTATAGAAAATGCAGAGACAGCATAACTACATGATTATATCAGAAGTGAAGGCACCAGTTACCTCGGGGGCAGAAAACCTAAGGATGGACTGGAAGGAGGTCTGAGAGGACTCCGAGATTCTGGTGGTCTTCTGTCCCCTGACCTGTGAGTTCCTGCAGGTGGATAATTCCCTGAGCTATAAGCTTATGCTGTATCAACCTTTATCTATGTATTATGCTTTAATAAATCCAGCAGAGAGAGAGCGAGCGAGCGAGGGGGAGAGAGAAAATAAATAAGTACTCCCATGGGCATCCTAGTCACCCAGTAAGTGGAAAAACCAGGCTGGCCTCAGCTGTCTCTCTAGCAGATTCAACATCAGGAGACCATTGACAAAGTTCCAGGAGAAGAAAAGCTTATTCAGGAGTTTTATACCCAAATTTTCTATCAAACAAGAAAGGGCAGACATTCTCAAGTATGTAAGAACTCAGGACATAAAACAGTCTCCTAGAAACACAACTACTTGACAATTAAATCCAGGCAATTAAGCAAAAATCAAAAAGCCATCAACCTATTTTGAAAAATAGTTTAAAAACACAGTCACACATATTTATATATTAAACATATATAAATAATGTATATAATACGTATGTGTAAAATGCCTCAATGTTGCCAGTAATTTTAATGTTTACTTAGAGTGATCTTTTAGGAATTAATGCCTTCAATTTCTTTGTCTCAAAGAGTAAAACTTTAATAACTTCTTCATTCGATTTTCCTTTCTCAGATTCAAATAAAATTTAACATTTAAAAAAAGTATTATGTTCTTTACATAATCAATATAGTTGCCTTTCTACCTTCTGGCCCACCATTCTGTCCATATCAGAGACATATATTTCTTCTATTTTTTTTTTTTTTTGACATTTTGATTACTTAATCCTTTGTTAATAGGATACAATCCTTAAATTAGAGACATATTTCTTGAATGATAGTTATTGAAACATGATCACTGTTATTTCAAGTGAGTGAGATTTTGAGTCAATTTTTTTTTAGCTTTCTGAATGTTTTTGTTCTTTAAAATAATGAACATAAATTACTATATAAAAGCAACATGATTTTTTTTTCCAACATGAATTCATTGGGGCCAAAAAATGGTGACCCTTCCTCTTGTTCACCACGCTCCAGACCCCACCAAAAAAAGTGCAGAATTTAATGTACCTACAACACAGACCTTGTTCTCTATGATCTGTGCCCACTGGATGAACTGAGCCCCAGGGTTCAAGGACGATCAGGTGCCTCACTGACAAAACAGGATCCCTCACGAGGGGAGAGCCTATGTGCGATGTCCCTGTTTCACAAACAAGATGACACACTCTGGTGATTAAACTTGTTTTCCTGTTATCAAAACCAACACTCTGGACTCCAGAACACTTTCCTCTAATGACTTGCCTGGAGTTAATGAGGGAAGACTTTCAAGCAACTAATTAGCACACGTGCCTCCCAGCACAGGCTGCCAGTTGGTGATTTCTGCCGAGATGCCCACCAGTGAGGGAGCAGGGTGCTACCCTCTCACCTGCAGTGACCACAGCCGTCGACTTGCAAGTCGACTCACCAGTCGACTCACCACAGTGGGAAGAGTAAAGATGTTCCGCCTGGCTGCATCTTTGGTAATCATCACGTGGAGGAGAGAACTGGAAATGGAGACAGACAACACAAAAGCCCCCCAAAGCACCCGAGTCATTTTCCATGTTCAACAGAAACAAATTCTGCCTTTTCTGAGATAAATATGTGTTTCTGGCAAATTCACCATCGCAATGAAGATCAATTAAAAGTCAAACAGAAACTGGTAAGAAGTTAAGAGTTCCTTTTCCTTAGATACAGCAGAAGGCTGCTCAATGGGTGGATTGCAGCCACACACATCTAAGTGTTCCTGATCAGGCAAGGTAATGACGGGGCTGGAATTTAGAAGTCTGCATCCCTCAAAACGCACCAAGTGCCTAACTCAGGCCACAGCTTGGGGCACAAGTTTCAGGAGACTCTTAAGGAAAATTTTTTGGCATCTTTCCCTCCAGACCCATACGGTGAACAGGGCCCTGAAACTTCCAGCTGTGAAAGGAGTAAACATGAACAATAAAGTGATAAAAATAAGAAAAAATGTTATAAAGAGTATTCGAGAAACCACTAGCCACGCGGCGTCGTGCTAATGACTTCTACTTTTAGATGACAAGTTGTGCTATTTAAACAACCAAATTTCACTGCAGACATCCTTCAGGAACAGGTACCAAGGCAACCAGGCTGATGCCAGGCGGTGGGGAGCCGTGGGGAACCGGAGGAGGGAGAGCACACTTGATATACTGATAAGGATCCAAAACACAAGCCACCAACTTAAAAAATTATCTGAAGAAAAGCTGAAAACTGGACTTAATTCAACATCCATCTGGCATCTCGGATAAAGAAATAACTCAGGACTCCTCGTCTTTACGAAAGTTGATATTTCAAAACTGCAAGCAAGGAAGATTCAAGTTCCCTGAATGAGATTATTTTCAAGAGATTCTTGTGGTTGACATTTTAGTGATATTTCTGGACGTGCCATCTTGGGTTGATTACTCAGGTACGGAATATTAAACTAGTCTTCCCCATCACTTACTCCCGCTAGAGCGGCTAAAAGCATGACAGGGCTGCTGTCAAAATACGTCATCAAAGACTCCTATTTCAAAATAGTCCTGTGTCAGAAACTATTAATCATAATATCAATATATAGAATGAGGGAGGCGAGCAATACAAACTTCATTTCCCCCCAAAATGAATAATGAATACACCTACACCCTTCATCAAATGTCGACCCAAAAGCCCAGTAGAACGAGGATCCTGGAGTCAAGATCCAGCCAGCGCACACGATTCTGGAGGAGAAGAGGTGGGCCCACCACGCAGCCAGCGAAAGGGATGATTGTCACGGATGTAACTGCATGACAAAGCTCGTGTGTCCGTTACCATGTGCAACAGGATGAGCAATGGTTCCCCAAATACATTCAGCATCTCAATCCCCAGAATCTGTGAATTTCAGCTTCTACGGCAAAAAGGACTTTGCAGATGTGACTAAGTTAAGGATCCTAAGGTGGGGGAATTATCTGGTTGGGCCTGAAAGCCTCACAGTGGTCCTGCTCTAAGGGATAGGGGAGGAACCAGTGTGAGAAAAGGCAATGTGACGGTGGCCGGAGAGATGGATGGCATGCATTTAAGGCGGGGAACAGACCAAGGAGTACCGGCAATCGCCAGAAACTGAAAAAAGGCAAGGAAACTGGATTCTCCCAGAAAGCCTCCTTACAGAACGAACTGTGCCCTCCCCTTGATGTTAACTTAGTAGAACTGATCTCGGACATCTGACCTCCAGACAGTAAGAGAATAAACTGGTGTCTTCAGGCACTAGGTTTGTGACAATCTGCTATAGCACCGACAGGAAGTTAACGCACCATGGAAAGATATTCTGGAGCCTGACTCCCCTGACTCTCTGAGCTATTCACAGTGTCCCCTCCTTCCACTTGGGAAACTTTTCACAGCCTCGATGTACGATTCGTAAAATGTCTATGAAAGTGGTTGCCTCCTGTTACAAAGTGTGAGTAACATAACATGTTTTTATCTTGGCACAGAAAGTCTGCAAATGAAGTATGTTTATAGACTCATACAGAAGCTATAAAACATTATTAGGGATAGTACCAAAACAAATATACCTTCCATCTCATCGACACATTTTCAACTTTCTTCTTTTATAAAACTTGATCAATTTAAGACAATCAAATGAAAAGTTACAAAAATCCTACTAATACAGAAAATTTAATGTTACTCAAAGCAGTGTTTGCTACAATTCGAGGAGTCATCCTGGGTTAAGACTTGACAGCACAAAATACAGTAGCGCAAAGAAAAAGAAAACTGTGATCAATTGAGGCTCAAAGTACTGTTCTGAAGGATTCAATCACAGACCAGAAGATTTTTGTTAAAGCAGTCAGTGATCAGCTAAAACTTAAAAAACAACTATACCGAGTGAGCAAAAGTTCTGGAATATCGATTAAAAGAATGAATTTTTGAAAAGAAAGAGCTTGAGTTTTTGGTCGCTGCCCTAGGAACACAGTGAGCTGAGAAAGAACATTCTGCAAAGATGTAGTGAGGTTGGGCAATTCACTTTTCTGCATTCTTTTACAGCAAATTATAGCTCGCGAAGTCTTCTGGATAGCCATTGCTTTTGCTTGGGTCAACTGAAATGCCCAAACAATGAACCTGTGGCACCCACCATTGATCTTGCTAATTGCAGCTGCCACTACCATTCGCTCCTCTCATCTCCAGGCAGCCCTCTCTTCCAACACTATTCCATTCATTAAATGGTCAGAACACACAAGGTGACTGATGTCGTGTTTCACTGGCAATTTATACAACTGACTTGCAATGCTGTTGTTGCAGTGAATCGTGATTTATTTGTCTCACATTGTAGCACATAACCTTTTAAATGCAAGGGGTAAAAAGTCAAGACCTCTTCTAAGTTTATATGGGACCATCTACCACTACATCCTATGAACCAACTTTGAAGGAGGACCGATCACATGAGAGAGGGAATTCTTTTCTTGTCTGTAGCTAGCACTTCATGTACAACTCTACCTGTGTGTCCTGGGCTCACTCTCTGTTCTTTACTTGTGTGGGATGAAGAGGGAAATCTGGGCAGTCTCCTTAAATGTCATCTGTACCAGTCAGCTAACAGAACCTCGATTAAAGGGTTAAAAGGAGGAATATTTGGGGTGAGAATTCTACACTGAAGGGTCCATGGATATTCATCTGGGGGCGTCTTAAAATTTCCCAAGTTTTATCTAAAACTTCATATGCAAAAACATTTTAGGGAGAGTAGCTCTGTAGGTTTCTCTGGTTTCACAAAGGAGTCAGGGATTCTTGAAAAGATTAAGCATGATGGCTTAAGGGAACGGAACCTTTTGTTGCAAAATAAAAGAAAGTGAAGGCATAAATAAGCATGTGAACAAATGAATAGTATCAAAGGACATCAAGTTTTACACCAAGGTTTATAAATAAAGGTAAGACAGAAACAGTTGTGTTACAGGCTGAATGGTGCCCGCTCCCAAAATGCTCACGTGGAAGTACTAACTCCCAGTACCTCAGAATGTGACTGTGTTTGGAGACAGGGTCTTTACAGAGGCAATTAGTGAAAAGAAGGTCATTAGCATGGGCCCTAATCCCATATGACCAGTGTGCTTCTAGGAGAGGGGATGTGGACATGCAGAGACACTCAACATGGGTGCACACACAGAGGGACGACCGTGAAGACACAGGGAGAAGGCGGCCATCTACAAGCCAAGGGGAGAGGTCTGGACCTGGTCCCTCCCGGGTGGCCCTCAGAAGGCACCAACTTTACCAGCACAATGATCTCGAACTCCTAGTCTGCACTAAGAAAATGAATTTCTGTGGTTTAAGCCCTAGCAAACTTACACAGTTGATATTAGCTGTAACAGTGAACTAAGAAGATACTTCAAAAAGTAATGAAGACCAAGAGATTATTCTGCAGGTTAAAAATTTGTAAATACCAAGAATGACGGTGGAAATGGCCTTAATGAACACTTGTAAGTAACATGGAAGAATAATATGCATGAAAATACTTCCTAACAATTACAGAACACTGCAGGGTACATGATGTTTTCCAAGTGCACATGGAAACTCATCAACACAATGCAGCGGGCCATAAGACAAGCTGGTAAATTTCAAAAGGCTGAGAGTCACAGAGATGATGATTTCTGATCATAATGTAATTAAACAAGAAATTAATAACAAAAAGATTATAAAATTATCAAACATTAAAAAAATTTCTAAATAACCCACACACCAAAGAAAAAAATCTCAAGGGAAATCAGAAAATACTTTAAATTGAATGGTAATGAAACCACAAAAAGCGTGGGTGCAGCTAAAACAATGATTAGAGAGAAATTTATTTCTCTACATGTTTGTATCAGAAAAGAAGACTGTAAATCAATGATCTAGGATTTCACCTAAAGAAGCTAGAAAAATCTGAACAAACTGCACCTAAATTAAGCAGAAGAAACCAGCAAAATATAAAACAAAGAATAAAGAAACTGAATGAAACAGTAACACTGGGTTTTTGAAATGAGTAATAAAATCTAAAGTCTAGCTAGAACATTCAAGGGAAAAGAGGAGAAACAAAATTTACTACTATCACAAAATAAAAATGGGGACATCATTATAGATAACATAGAACAACTTAAAAGAAATACACAAAAATCTCTGAGAGATGCAAATTACCAACTGACACTAAAAAAGAATCCGAAGTCTTACAGCTATGAAAAAAATAACTTAATGCTTAATTCAAAACTTTGCCACAAGGGTGGGGGATAGCTCAGTGGTAGAGCCCATGCTTAGCATGCACGAGGTCCTGGGTTCAATCCCCAGTACCTCTATCAACAACAAAAAAAAACAAACAAAAAAACCCAAAATAAACCAAATGACAATGGGAGATGTACTATAAAGCTATTGCAATAAAATTATTTTTTTTTAATCTTTCCCACAAGGAAAACTCAAGACCCAGATGGCTTCTCTAGCGAATTCCTTCAAATATTGAAGGAAGAATAATGTTCAATTTTATACTTTTTATAAGATCACAATATTCCTCATATAAAAACTATATAAAGGTACTACTATAAGAAAAGAAGAAAACTAGAGACCAATATCGTTCATGAACTGAACAAAGCAGAAAAATTTTAAACAAAAAATTAGCAAATCAAATCCAGAAATATATAAAAAGGAAAATACAAAAAACAGAAAACACATGATCATTTCAATAGATGCAAAAAAGCATTTAACAAAATCCAACACCCTTTCACGATAAAAGCATTCTATAAACAAGGAATAGAAGGGCAATATTCCTAAACCTGACAAAGGTCATCTGCAAAAAAACTGAAAACATAATACTTATTAGGAAAAAAGCATAGACAAGAAAGGCTAACCCATGATCAGTTGTGACAAGGCACAGTTGTGGGTCTAACACTGAACTTCTGGTGCTGACACCACGAAGAGCATCACCCTCCACTCCCCCCTCCCCAACTCCACCCCTGACCAAGAGGAACTCACACTCCCGCATGCAGCACCATTCGGGTCTGGTCGGGTTATTATAACATTACTTATTTTATTTGAGCTAATATAATATACAGGAGAAGCTTTTAGGGAGATGCTACATAAACATAATATATTATATATGTATTCAGGTGATAGGAACTGTATTTACAGATATGCCTCTGGAATAAAAAAAAAAAAAAAATTAAATCTGGAAGCTCAGCACTGCCGGCATTTCTCCGGGGCAAGAAGACATTTAGTGTTCTACTAAATCAAAGGATGTTCCACTGGAAACAGTGGCATGCTTTACCAGCTGGTGTTAACACAGATTGATGCACAAGTTCAATCACACCGAACCTGACACTGGGCTTCCTGAAATTTATAATATGGAATTGAAACCTTTTATGTGTTGCAACTTCCCAACCCCTTTAAAGCAGTAACTCACCAGGCAGAAGTATAATTCATTTGGCGTTTTTAAAATCCACACTTAGAGCATTTTCCAGGGCTAAAGATGCACTGGAACAGAATATATAAAACGGAAGTTGTTAAAAAATACATCGTGGAGGAAGACCTGACGGGAGTCGTTTCTGATGATCGTCTAAGACCACGAGAATCAAAGAACAGGATATATTATTTTTGGGGAAGCATGGCAAAAGGGACATGAACACAGAAATAAAACGTGAGCGCATGTAATATAATTCAAGGCAAAAATTCAACGTCGGGTAAAGATTTCTCTATCCCTCGCATTTTCTTTACTTTCCAAAGAATAAAATTAAGGCATCTATTTGGAAGCACTGCTGTCATCTAATGATACACAATGCCCTTTCACAGGCTCAGTATTGACACATTTATGGATATACTATTGGGAGGAATACTTATTTTTGAAGGCAAAAGATCTGAACTGAAAATCTCATTCTGTCCATAACATGCCACATCAGTAATACAGCTTTGGGCAAGTCACTGTCCCTCTACACACCTCGGTTTTGCCATCTGTAAAAAGTGGCCAAGGAGTTCTCCCTGGTCTATTACACAGAACTGAGATCAAGTCTGTGAGATCATTTTGCCAGTCATAGTATTGTGTGTGGAAACAAAAGGATTTCTGTCAATCCACCTAGCTTAAAAGTAACTTCAAACATGTTCACGATTGACTGACAAAGTCCATTTTGAACACGTGGCCCAGGCTCTGGGTTCTGGTTCTGTCTCTTACAGCTTTATTATGCTAAGGTATTATGAGCTGTGGCAACCACTTTACAGATTAACAATTACGTCTTCTGAGACAAGTATTTTTGTTCATATCTAATCCACAGGGCCCTTCTTTCATAAAAAATGCTATTTCTTTACGCAGACTAATTTCTATTTTTCTGTGTCCTAGAATGGACCCAAAACAAAAGCAGCCAATGACTCCACCCCCGTGAACCTGGATTAGTTATCCCAGATGGCGGCAGGAGTTCTGCATTTCAGCTCCGAGTCCAACGGGCCATGTGATCTCAGCAGGTTGCCGTCCACCGCTCAGAGCCTCACGAGCTGCCCCGACCCCATAAAATGGGGAGAAAGCCCCCAGCCTCTCACAGCTGTTGTGAGATTTACATGAGAAAATAACATATAAAACGCCTAATGGAGCAGCTTACGTGCTCAATCAATACTGGCTTTCTCCTCTCACACCTTTTGGCTTCCTGGGATTAACACAGAGAAACTGAAATAATAAAAACAAAATCATAAAATATTTAACCCTAAGTGATGTTAAATGCACTAAGAGATGCTCTGGTACCTCCGAGCCTCCTGCCTCTCCCCTCCTCCTCCCAGCAGACCTACATCCCCTTCTCCCTGCTGAACACAAGCCCTGTGCGGACCCCTCAATCCCATCGATGCCCTGACGGCACCTCTCCCCAAAGGCTTCCAGCTGGAAGGTCTCAGAACCAGAATCAGTCACCTCTTCCAAAGGACAGAGATGAAGACCAAGAGCTTTACTGCCAACAGTGAGGATGAGTGAGTAGCACCAGCAGCAAATGTTCACGGAGCCGGCACGTTCCAAATGCTTCCTGCACGCCGTTCACCGGACTCCCGTGTGCAGCCAGCATTTGCCACGTTAGAAGCCCGCGTCTAGGAGTAAATCCGGGGTTTGCAAACTCCAGTGTATACTGGGGCCAGCGAAATCAAGGTAGAAAGAGAAGTGAAAGAAACAATAATGTGAGTGAGGAGACTGGACTAACAGCATGTCCAAAACAATGTCTCAAATTCTTGACAGTTTCTGTACAAGTTGAGTTTGAAATAAGACTATGTTTATCACACAATTTTAAACTTAAAACTTTCAACCACTCTCCAGCCCACGCCACCTGCAGCACTCCTAACTAAATGTTATAAAATTCTACAGTTGCTCAGTGAGTAACAGGATACTTACATTGTGTTGTATTTTTGTATTTTAAGAAATAATTTTCAAAGGGAAACGAAATATACAAAACGTTGTATAACCCTGTTAAGTCATTTCTTCATTTCTGTTTAACCAGGAATCTTTAGGGGCTCAGGGGAGGATCTTGGTGAGCTGGGAACTGTACCCCAGGTGGAAAAAAGCCAGCAGCTCTCAGCTATGGCCAGTGATTAAGATGTGGGTGAGTGACTTGTTCAGGGTTGCCTGTCTTGGGATCCGTGGAGACAGGACTGTGACCCATGCAGGTGCATGTCACCTACCACACTCTGAACTATACTGTCCTGTGTCTTGTCTTCCATCACGTGCCTTAAGAAGGACACATCAACAAAACCAAGGAGAAGAGAAAAAGATGGCAAATTCAGTGGTACTACTTCTCAACCCAAGTAGACAGACCATGCCCATTTCTGCCTTTCATAAGTAACAGGATTTACACAGAGAAAACCAATTCTGGTAACAGTATAAAGCTGCCTGGGATCAGGGCAGATAATTATCCAGAATGGAGAATCCAGACTACAAAAAAAATTTTTTTCTTAACTTCTTATTATGTCCTTGGTATCTGATTTTTCTGGAGACAGGTTAGTAACTGCCATTACATCTTTTCTCAAGAGAACCGAAGATTTCATACGATAGCTAAAGTAGTTCCAAAACAGTCTGACTTCACACTCTAGATCTTTAATGTTTTTAATTTACGACAAAATAAAAAAGACTTAGAAAGATGGATTTATCTAGTGTGTTTCCAACATGAATGACTAATATGTAGACGAGTGATGAAAAGATAACAGTGTGTGCACACATCAGTAATAGTGAAAAATGGAAACAACTAGAACAGAGGGTATCAGGAGTTCTGGGAGAAGAGAAACATCACGATGAAACAAACAAAAGATAATGTGAGACAGTGAGAAATTCAACAGCTGGCAAACAAAGCTCTCTCTTGAAGAAAGGTAGTCTTAACCGTGGGATGAAGAAGTGAGTGAGAGCCAGCACCACGAGGCGTTCGATACTTCAGGACAAGTTCATAGTTTTATAAAGGACACCAGAAAGTAAAGAAGTGAATGTTCATGTATGACTGAAGCATTGTGCTGTGCACCAGAAATTGATACAACATTGTAAACTAACTACATCACAATAAAAAAAAAAAAAAAGTGAATGAATGAATGACCAAGCCACAAGCTAACCACAGAGCCTTCTAAGGCAGAAGAACCAGGTGACCTGCTCCCAGCCTCAATTACGCAGCTCACAAAAAGGGCAGAGCCTGGCTGGAAAATCATTTGTGAAACTAAACGTGTATCAGGAAAACGGGGATGATGGGGCAGAAAGGACGGCAGTGAAACCCTTCCTGCCACGCCTGATGCCCAACCTGAGGGTTCGCCTCGTGCTGTCCTCATTCTCTCCCCGCCACGTCTCCTCTCGAGTGTATGTCCCTTCTGGTACTTCCCTGCTTTTTCTCACCCTTCGCACCAGAGGCTAATTCTCCGCCTGTCATCCGTCCAGCCAATCACTGTGTGTGATGGAGACTGGCTTTTGGACCTTCTCGGTCATTGCTTCTCACCAGGTGCTCAGCCTCTAAATAATCAACACTTAACAGTATAAAAATTCACCATGTGTGTGTATTATTCTTTTAATCCTCACAACAATACAAGGAGGAGGGGGTTACTACTACCCTCATTCTACACGAGGCAAAGTAAAATGACTTGTCCACAATCACAGAGCAAGGAATTGGGGGGGTGAGATTTGAACCCCAGCGTAGGGATGAAGAGACAAAGTCTCATCCATAATCAACCACGTACATTAAAACACATCTTAAACCTCTGGGTAAGATCATCGACAGCCCATGGACAGAGTGACAGTAACGGGTGATAAGACATTTATAATCAGGGACTTAATGGGTCAAAAACAGAATACTGTGTTTCCTTTTCTTCTGCTTCACGTGAGAACATTATTTTTCTTGAGCTTTTCAACACCATTAAGAAAAGGATTAAGAGGTGTGACAGGAAGGATTTCAGGCTCCCTCCTTCCTGATTCTGTTCATTCTGGAGACGACAGTCAGAGGGAAACTCTCAACACATGACATCACATACTCTCTGAATGGGATTAACATGTGTTTCCACTCTTCACAAACAGGCAAGAAAGAATACACAACCTTCTGATACTTCTTAATAAAAACTGCTACTTGACTAGCAGCACGGAGACCAGGACACTAAGCCAGCTGGCCCAGGTCTGAGTAGTGACGCACGCATCCCTGTCACAGGCTGGGCAAACTGGTGCAGGTAAGGTTCTGACATTTAAAAACACTTTGCTTTGTGGCATGCCTGGTGGACCAACGCCATTTCCTTCTCCAAAGGCAAGTTATCTGGGTGACAAATGCAGAAGAGGTCCCATGACCGTCTACAAGCCAAGAAGCCAGAAATGACTCCACCAAGTGCAAGCAACTGAATCCCGGAAAACTCAGGAAAGAGACCATGTAAAGACATGTTTCCCATCTTCTGCACTGAAGACTCGTTAAGTCTCACCCGTGAGTGAGAAAATACAGAATCTGCACAGAGTACGGCTCGCGGAGCCACCGTTTCCGAGATCACCGTTAGGCTGTTTACTCTGGGGCTTTACCCGTCCTGAGGATGGGTCAGGACACCTGTCTCTCCTTCCTCCCCCACCAGTGTGGGCCTTGTCTCCACTGCACTCCTGAGTTCTGCCATGAATTAAAAGTGGGTGAAAACTTCCATCAGTCACCCTGCTGCTTTTTAGAAGGAGAGAAGAGGTGCTGGCTGAAAATACTGGTCCAAAGGAGAGTTGTGGAGTCAGGCAGGCTCAGGAGATTTCAATCATGTCTGTTTCACCCCTTTGCTGGCAGAGTTAGCTGCTCAGGTTGGGAAAACATTTCTCCTACCACGCAAAAGCACTCTCACTGCGTGAGCACTGACGAGTCATGATGGGACCAAAGAGGGGAGATTATGGTCCCTGACTTGGCCACAGACACTTGCCTATGAGCCAGAACCCTTATAGGTCCCTGATTCTCTGGCTTCAGGGCTTAGGAACCAGAGTGCTACTCGGCTCTATGTTCTACACTCCACCGTCACGTCCAAGGGACCTCAACCGACCTGTGGTATTATGTTTATGCTAATGATGCACAAAATTACAGATGCAGCCCAGACCTTTTCTGTCGACCCTGGAGTCTAATATCCAGTTGCCTTCTTGATTAGATACCCAAAAAGCAGCTCAAACCTCTAGGAATCCAAAACTCAGCTCCTCTCCTCCTCCATCTCCCCAACCTACCCTTCCCGCTACCTTCCTCGTCTTCTTAGTTCCCTAAGACCCAGTCACTCTTTGCTCCCTCCTTCATCATTGAAATCATCACCAATTCCTGTTGGTTCCGCCTCTGGAACACCAGAATCTAACATTACTGCCACCTGGATAAACGCAGAAGGTCTGCCTTCCTTCTGGAGGCTCCAGGGGAAAATCCAAGTCCTTGCCATTCTCAGCTTCCGGAGGCCGCCACTGTCCTCGGCGCATGGCCCCTTCCATGCCCAACTCCAACCTCCTGACTCTGTCCCCAGATCTTCTACTGCTGTCTCTGACCGTCCTGCCTCCCCCTTCTAAGGACCCGCACAATTACTCTGGGCTCCCCTTGGTGATCCAGGGTGATCTCCCCATTTCTAGATGGGACATCACATCTGCAAAGTCCCTTAACCATGCAGAACAGCATTCTCCCAGACTCCGGTCACGAGGACAGGGCGTCTCTGGGGGGAGCCATTATTCAGCCTCCCACACCATCTCACTCAGAGCAGAAGCCAAAGTTCTCACAACGCCCCACAAGTTCCCATGTGATCTAGTCCCCATTCCCTGTCAAAGTCCAACTCTTCCAACTCTCCTCCTCGCTCAGCCGGCTCCAGCCACACTAGCCTTCTGGCTGTTCCTCAACACACAAGCCCATCTCAGGACCTCTGCACCTGCTGTCCCCTCTACCAGGAAAGCTCCCTCCCTCCCTTAGGCCTGTGACTGAACAACACCAAGGTATGACAAGACCTTCTCTGTTGACTCCATGTAACAAAGTAACATTCCCCTTCCCCCCCCACCACTTGGAGAGTCTCTTCTGTTCTCATTTTTTTTCCCCGGGGCATTTAACATCACGTGTTATGTTCTCTATCCATCTATCCATCCATCCATCCATCCATCCATCCATCCTCCCTCACCCACTAAAATGTTACAAGGGGTGTTTTGTCTCTTCTTCTATCCCCTGGAAATACAACATGAAGCAGGGACTCAGTAAACGGTTGCTGGATAAGTGAATTCTACGTTACTGGAAAAGTAAGTCCCTTCAAAACAAGACCTGGCCTCAAGTAGGAACTTAATTAATGTCTGAATGAATGAGGAAACGGATGGGTGAATGACAGACACACTCTATACCTAATTTTCTATAGGTATATGGACTAACGTAAAATCAAGTGCTTTCCTGTTGATGAACCAGACATGACTGGTAAAGTAATTTATTCAAGTTTGTGCAACAGAAGGAAAGTAATACAATTACATATTAAAACTCCACGCAAGGCCTGGACTTTGTTCTGCAGTGTCCCTGCACAGTCTTAGCCCTGACAAGTCAGAATCCATTTGGATTCCCTTGCTTGTTTCAAAAAATCTTGCCAACGAGGTTTCAAGTTAATAAACTCCAGATTTATTTTTAAAGGAAATTCTGCAGAAGTCTCAAAAGCATTTATCTTGTTTATTCAGATATGTAAAAAGTTGAATATTCAAGGGTCAGATCATTATTCACCTTTTCAAATACACCCAGGAGAGCAAGCCTGGAGCCAGAGGATGCTGCAGGGACGGACAATCCAAGCCCCAAGTTACACAGTCCCCAGCCCCGCCCCGTGGCCAGCCAGGGCGGTCCAGGTGACCACCCTGGGTACCAGGCGCACAGGCAGACAAAAGAGATTCCTGCTGTGGCTGGATGCTTACTGGCAGGGGAAGAGCCAGGGGAACAACGCAACCGGCCTGGGCTGGAAGAGCAGAGCATCAGTTCCTTTCACAGAGGTCACCTCCTCCGCATTCTGCGAAGTGTTATCCCAGCCCTGCTGCTCACACACCAGCAGGGAGGACCAGCCCCACAAGTCACCACATTCAATCTCCTCTCCTTCTGCCACTGTCTGGGGCAGGGAGCAGGTGGTGTGCTTCATTCACACTTGGAAACACGGCCTTCTAGGAATCCTTACTGGCACACAGATGGGAAGAGGGCAGCCCAGTGGTCAGGAACACGGATCCAGAAAACTGGGCATCAGGGTTCAAATCTCGCCTCTGTGACCAACTGTGACCTGATGCACACATCACCAACATTTTCTAAGCCTCAGTTTCCTCAACTCTAAAAGGTCCACTTTCTATTTTTTGGACAATTACAGGAGCCAGCACAGGGAAAGCACTTACCACGGTGCCTTGGCACATAAGGCCTTAGTCCATCTTATTATAACAGCTATTATTACAGTACTATCATCATTTTCTTTAAAAAAAAAATCACTGTTCAAAAATAAATAATACACCTACCTTTATCTTGAGTTTAGCTAGGGGCTTACCATTTACTTACAGCTAAGTGTCCTTGCAATTTGGGAAAAATGCCACCAGCCAGATGCTGAAATAAAGCTTTTCTAGGTATGGCTAGCAAAAATAAACTTATTTAAAGACTTTCTCCTCAACAAAAAAAAAAAAAAAAAAAGAAAGAAAGAAAAAAAAGACTTTATCTCCAATTCTAGTCCTGAATATATAATTTGGTATTAGAGGGCATTAACATGACCAAACATGACCACGTGCAGAATTTAAACAGGACAAGCAATGTAAGATTTAAGAATATACAGGTACACAGGTACGCATGGGTTCAATCAGCTGTTTTCCTACCAAACTATTAGCTGATAGAAATCTCTGACTAATCCAATGCCCTACACTGCCCCATGCTTGAAAAATGAAGTAAAACAACAAAACACTTTTTTTTAACCATTTCTCCTCATCGTGCTAATCCAAGACAAAGGTCAGAAGCACTAAGTGAGTTTTACCAAATTACACAAGACATAGCCTCACACAGTTGGTCAGGGAGGGAGCAGGCGTTTGTATCCTGCAAAAGTTCCCCATGAATTACTAATGCCAACATCTGTGGCTGGCAATCACGGTCCAGAATCTTTCCTTTGGTAAGAAGTGTTTTGTTTTGTTTTGTTTTGTTTTGCCTTAAAAATGTTCCTGAACATTTTCTCTTGATCTCACGCAACAGGACTTGATGCCCCGTAACTCCGTGAAGGAGCTGAGTGACTCTGCAGTCCTTGACATCAGGACAAATTCCTCAAGACCTCTGGCAGCAACAAAGGAGCCACAGCAGTCGGGAAAGTCAGGGGGAAGCTGTATCTGTTCCATGGAATTGCATGAATGCTTCTTTTAGACTCATGCTGCCCAACACAGCTTTCCCTCCCATGGAAATGTTCTCTACCTGCATTTTCCCATATGGCAACCATGAGCCACACATGGTTCCTCAACATCTGAAATGTGGCTTGTGGCTTCCATGCTGGACAGCACAGCTCTAGACAGAGGCCAGCCTTGGCTTGCTTGTCGCCCTCCTGACACCTTGCTATTTAAGGTCCTTGTTTCATGAACTCATTCGGTACTTATCCCGAGTGTCTACCTGGTGCCTCGCACGTGGCCGGCACCGGGGATACAGTGGGGAGCACACACAACCCCCCAGCTCTCATGGAACTTCCATCCTCATTTATAATAACCACCAGCCTCTTTAAAACCACCAGACTCACTGGATTTACTTCCTCCGAGAATGTTGGGTCAAATGTGCTTTTTTCAATTGTGGGATACTTTGGAGCAGAAAAGCAAATAGTTCTAGTTTGAGAAACAATGCAGTTGACTGTAGTGAAGAAATGAGAGGCTACCCAGAGTCTGCATGGGAGAAGCGAACTCATGGAAGATGTCCAGAAGGACAGCCTCAGGAACATGAGGAAATGGGTTGGACGTTATGTCCGAGGGAGGCCTAGAGGCGCTTAGGGCCACCTGAATGACCAGGCAGAGGAGGACGATTCAGGGGCCACAGCGGGAGGACCAGAGAGTTTCCAGTGAGAACATATTTAACAATTCCCACTGGAGATGGCAGCAGCAGAGAACCAAAATCAAGGCTGGAGATACAGCTGTCGTACATATTTTAACCATTTGGTAAAAGTTTGAGGGATTAAAATAAAAAATTAAGGGATCAAAAAAAAAATAAGAATGATTAGACTTTAAAAAGAAGGGGGGAAAAAAATGATCCCTCCTGGTCAAGGAGGAGCCCTGGGGAGACCGAGAACCACTCGTCCCAGGCTCCTTTCGCTGCACCACGCAGGCAGCTGAGCTGGGTCACCTTTCAGCAGCAGCTCCTGAGACACTGGTACCACAGCTGCTCCATGAATCATCAGGGAAGGTCCAACCCCAGAAGAGCTAACCCCTGGTCGATGACAAATGCTGCTAGAAAAGTATCAGGACTGGGTGCCTTGGATGGAGGCTATGTGCCCAGAAGAGAGAAGGTTTTTTCAGAGCTGCAGCACTCGGATCATTATTACTAATTAAACCCAGAACACAGATCGTTCATCAGCAACCTTACCGAGTTCTGGGGGCAGAACGGTCAGGCGGTTCCCCTGAATGTGGAGTTCCTTAAGCTGAGTAAGCTCCCCAATTTCCTTCGGCAGCGAGATCAGGTCGTTATCCCTAAGGCTGAGCTAAAGAGAAGAAAAAAACAGGAGCTGTCAAAACAATTTTCACATCAAGAGGCACTCGAAAGACACACTCGTCCTGGCCCCGTGCCCTGCCTTCTTCGAAGGCTCAGTCCTTTCCATTTATTTACCAGGGTCTGCAGACCAACGAGGAACAGTATTGGGGAGGAGTGGTTTTATTCCTGCAAAATAAACCGTACTCCGGCTCAAATTGACTCGATTCCACTCCTCCCAGGGCTGCAGAAGTGAATTGATTTTCTAAGAATTTAGATAAATTACTTACTATCTGCAACTTTGTGAGCTTCCCAATATCTGGTGGCAGGATTTCAAAATCGTTGTCACTTAGATAGAGTGCACGCAGGGTGGCTGCAAATTAAACAGCAATATATAAACAGGGTGGCATGGAACCCAGCCACTTGAGGTCTGATCAATATGAGGGAGTCAGCTTTGATTAATAACCCTGGCTCGGTGAAAAGCCTGTGACATACCTAGGGCTCACAATAATAACAAGCAGGTCAAACTTAGATTTACTGGCTGATTGTGGAGCTGGTGTGTTCAGGAAGACATCTATATCCAAGTGAACTGACACAATTAACAACTGTGGGCAACCGGCAGTTTCTGGCCCAGAGTTTTCAATACGCTCTCAGCAAAGATAGCTCTCGTTTTTCTATTACTTCCGATTTGCATTTATGGGCTTGATTTGCATCCAGAGCGAAACAAAAGAAAATCACTGTGTCACCTGGTATCAATGCTTCGCTCCCATAAACAGAAAACTAGGTCAAAAAATAAGTAACCAAAGGCTTTCCTCTGATGGAGGCTGTGATCGCTGTTCACTGTTTCCATAGTCAGACTAATTATTATTGTTTCTATAGCCTTAACGGCAAAAATAAATGAAGGTGAAGGAGCTAAAATAATGACAGGGAGCTTCAAAAATAGAGAAAACCCTAACTTAGGCAGATTATCAGTAATCAGCAATTTGTTCAGAATACCATACAATACTAGTCCCCCATCAACTCAAGGCTAAAACCCAAGGCATCTTTTCACCCTTAACCCGAAGGAGGAGTATAATCTGATGTATGCTGTATTTCTTTACAAGTGTTCAGTTACATTCTATTATCTTAAAGTTCAACAGAACTGCATATATACCCAAGAAAAACAATTTCTTCTGCGGCTCAAGAAAACTGTTAAAGTTGGTTTCATGTGCTTTATGAGAAGTCTGGGATAAAGAGTCTATGTAAGGTAAAAAAATGAAACTAGAGACTAATTCGGAAAAATCAGAATTTCTGGATATCATATAGGTCACTATTTGGAGAAGCAGAACATTCGTTTAAAGACAGCAACTCTTCCCTAAAAATTTCATGAGTTCTCGGAAAAATCAGTTTTTCCTCTTTTTCCATCTGCAGTAAGAAATATGCTTGCCTATAAAAGTTCAAAGTGTGTTCATCTGTGATCTATAATTTCTTAATTTTTGATAGTATACTGCAGATACAGTAGACTACGTCAGAAAGAACTTTTTAAAAAGCTTAAAACAAGAATTCTGGCTGGAAATGTTTAAAGTTCCTATTAGAGGTTTATTAATGGATTTTTTTTAATTTCTTTTTTTTTTTTTTTGGTTGGAGGGGGGAGGTGATTAGGTTTGTTTGTTTGTTTATTTTAATGGAGGTGCTGGGGATTGAACCCAGGACCTCATGCATGCTAGGCATGCACTCTACCACTGAGCTATACCTCCCCTCTAACAATGGATATTTTTATAAATAACTGATTGGACTATCTTTGGGCAAAAAGCCTACAAAGAGTTAATAGCAACATTAGGAAGACACGTGTATTATTATTATTTTTTTTTTTCTGGATGCTCTTTAAAAAGAAAGTCAAGTTCCCTAGCTAAATGTGAGACTTGATCTCATTTAGGTAAAAATCTCCATCAGAAATTTAATATGACATTACTAAGTCCACGTGAGGGCAATGGTGTCAGGTAACTATACATCAAATACAGACTGCTGAGCTATGAGGGAATATTCAGAAGGAATCTGAGGGAAAAAATATATATGTCCAATAATTTCTCTTGGAGTTTGGACCCTGGCAAATAAATTTCACTTTTAGAACGCAAAGGACCATTTTAAGGAGATTTATAGAATTAAAAGTTTCATACTCAGGTAGAAGAAGTTTCCAGGAAGAGAATTTTCATTCAAGTTGTTGTAAGTCAAATCAAGGACCTCCAGAGCTGGGAGTGAGCCGAATCCTCGAGGCAGGGTGTTGAGTCTATTCATGCTGTTGTTGGGGGAAAAAAAATGCAAGACGTCACACAACACAGAAGCATGTATTTACACAGACTGCTCAGCTCACCTCTGTGTCACAGGCCTGGGAGCCTCGTGGGAGAGGCTGAAAGCTTCAAAGATGGCCGTTAATTCCATAATAACTTTGTGTCATTTTTAACCAGCCTAGGAATCCTAGTCTGAGAAGTTCCATGTTCATGAAATGTTTGTTAATGTCTTAGTTTGTCACTTTCTCCAACGCTTGATGCTCAGTGACTGTTCCATGCAGAAAATTAAGACATCACAAAACATCCATTCTTCTAGAGAAAAACTTCCTGATGGATGTAGCAATAATAAGACCTCAAAAGATACCAACGGAGCCTTGTAGTTTTCAGACTTCTGCTTTATTTGATTTCACTTTTTCCTCCCAGTGGGAGACAAAAAAAAAAAATCCTTTTTTTTGTTTTGTAACTACTAACAGTAGTTCAAAATAATTCTCCACTTAGAATGGAGGTTACCAGAGGCTGAGGGAGGCGGGTCATGAGGAGTTACTGTTTAGTGGGAATAGAGTTTCAGTTTTGCAAGATGAGAAACTTGCAGAGATTGGCTGCACAACAATGTGAATGTACTTCATGCTTCTGAATCATAAACTCAAAATGGTTAAAATGGTAAATTTACGTTATGCATATTTTATCATAACTGAAAGATTTTAAATATACACATCTCTCCAATGAAAGCTAAGGAAAAATTTTTTTCTATTATCTTTTTTTCCTTCAAGACTCTTATTTCCCTTAACGTGGCTCCCTCTGAACACACTTAAAGACCCGATTAAATTTTTTTTAATCTAATATAGGATGACAAATATTTAAAACTTGGGAGGAACTGTGACACTAAAAATAATTTTATCCTTCACCACACACACAATAATACTAATAATTCTAGACGCCGATCCTTCTCAGTTTAGATACAATCCTACTCACATCCATCAACCAGGCTGCCTAAGAAACAGCTGACAGCAGAAAGAGGAATCCAGAAAAGAGTGATTTCCACCTCTTGATGGGTATCAAGTCCCAGGTTAACTTTACACCTTGCAAAATAGCCTCCAGGACAATTTTTCCAAAGCATATGGAAATGAGAATACGCCCGCCTATGATGGAGAACTTCATAAAGCCAGAGCAACGGCTGCTGGGCGTCTTTGCTCTTTGTCTTCTCCAAAAGCTACAGGAAGGCCCCCACAGACCCTTCCTTTTAGGAACACTGAACTCCAGGGGTCCTCGGAGGCTCCTCCTGATTCAATAAAGCCTTTCTGCCTAAAAGGCAAGTATTTTTCTCACCTGCACAGTGACCCACTCACACACTTAGGGGAAAAACTAAGTCCAAATCCATGAACACTCAACACTCGGCTTTAGTGAAAACTGTGAATTCTTCCCAAGACAAGCTTCCCCATCTCACTAGGTGGAAAGTTACTCCGGGAATAGCTGGTATGATGCTCTTTCCATGAGGTTCTCCTTGAAATAATTACCAACTTGTAACCTACGTTGGCTTTACATTTTTTGTTAAAAACAAACAAAGAAACAAAAAAACAACTCTGGACAATGAATGACATTCAAAAAAAATGAAAAGCATGATTCAACTTTCCTCTATCTATTCAGATGGTCCAAAAATTCTTGCCGGTTTTTCAATGATCACAATAAAAACAAAATAAAAGCAACTTGTGGTTGAACGTGCTGTTTGGATCATGCATACGTGTGGCCTAATCGCTCTGCTGTAGGAGGGTCTCCTGTGCATATATTTTTTTAAAATTCTAGCTGTTCATTCTAAGGGGTTCTTGATGCCTTTGCCCTAACCAGGGCTGTGCAGGTATAATTCTTTATGCCATTTGACATCAGTAATATCATTTATGGAAACCGAGCCTAATTCCTCTCCCAGAGAACTAAGAATTTTATTCAGACTCTGACAACCCCGTCCGTGCAGCTATGTAATTAAATACAGAAAGCTTTACACAGTCAATAAGTCACCGAGGGCCAAACAGCTCCAAAGTCGACAAAGAGGCAACTCAGATGCACTGGGTAATAAAGGAAAGTTTCCAACTCTGTCCTAAGGCTCCTTGAACAAAACAAAGCCAAACAAAACCTGTAAAACAAAACTGTCCCTACCTGCACCTCTATTTCAGGCCTCCCCTCCCCTCCCCCCCCCTGTACTGTCTTGTCAGTTTTACCTCCCGCGTATTTTTCATCTGCAATCCCTCCCCGCCGTCACTGTTCCTGCCCTAGTTCACCAGGAACGCTCATCTAGAGAACTTATGTGTCTCCTGACCTGAAGTCACACCCCCTCTGACCTCTCCCCATCATGATCTTTCCTATGGGAAATCCTCCCACCTCACTGCACACCCGCCACGTCACTGTGCCAACTCCCCAGTGGGCGGCAGGATGAGACCACAGCTCCTTTCTCTGACACACACGCCCTTCATTAGCTCTTGACTCCTGCCGACAGACATCTATGTATCTTTAGGCTGTTTCCCCACCTGTGATGTATGCTCCCCAGGGTGGATGGGCAGGACCACAGCAGTGCTTGGCACAGAGTTGAGAGCCCAGGAAAGGCTCATCCAATGTAAGAGCAGACTTTCAGGCTGCTCTGCCTGGCCTCACCACCTGTCTCTCCCCTCCCGGCCTCACATCTTAGTCTTGGTGACACCAAACAACCTGCAACCTCTGGAACAGGCAGAGCTCTGAGCTTTCACATCTGTCATTCTCACCATCGGAGACGTCTTCCCTCTACTTGTGAGTCTGACCAATTCCTTCTCAGCATCAGGTCTCAGCTCTCATACCACCCAGGAGAGGAACCCTTCCTTCCAAGGATCTCACCTGCTCCCTGTCCCTCTCTCCCACTGCCAACTGACAGCCTCCAACCCATCTGTGACCCCGCTGGACACTGTCACTGACAACTGCTCTGCCCCCATCCTTAACGCCGGGGGCTGTGACCTTCACTGCTGATCCCCACGCTAGCAAGGCTCCTGGTGCAGAAAAGGCACACAGTCATGAAATAAATGAATTCATAAGTAAAACAACGATGATGATAATAAAAGCTAACCCTATGGACTGCTACCATGTGCCAGGCACTACTCCTAGCCCCTCAGATGTAACTATTAACTCGCTTCGTGAATGATGCAGACATTAGGCAACAAAGCACCTAGTTTTGTAGTTCTTGGATCTAGATCTTGTTTTAGCTTCTTTCTTATATGCAAATAAAGTATTAGGACTTAATAATGTTCAAAACAAAGACGTAAATGGAGGATCCTTTCTTTCCCACTTTGCCCGACAAGTATACAGTCTCCCCATTTGTAGGAGGAAAAAGCCACCACATACAGTGACTTTCCCCCTCCCTCAAACTCCACTCCCCCCCAGATGTTAGGAGAAAGAGTCCTCATGTGTCTTACAAAGACTGTCTCTCAACCAGGGTGCACACCAAATTAAGAGCATCTGACCAGATGCCTGGTGGGGAAAAACTCAACTAAACATCAGTCCGTGCGTAAGATTTTTTTCATGATTGCTTCCCAGTAAATTGATAAATACCTGGCCGGCTTCTCTAGCCACTCCATGCAAATCACCGACTGCATCACAGCACTTAATGGCTATAATTTAACGAATACATGACTTCACGGAGAGGATGAGGCATGAGTGGGCAGCTGCATTCAACAGCTCCAACAGTGAAGCTGGAGTGCAGAAGTCCAAGTTCTGGGTGGCATCCACGGTGTGTGCTGGGCAGGGCACAGACCCCCCCCCCCACACTGGGGTTCTCTTCTGAGCTCAGCCACTAACCTCAGGAGCAATCAGGGCAAGTCACTTGGCCCCTTGGAAAGGGCTTGGCTTCCATTCCACGAGATGATGGCAGTAATGCCTGCCCTCCCTCCTACCCAATAGTTGAGGGGGTCAAATACCAGTGTGAGGACTTTGAAAACTGTGAAGCAATGTAAGAATACAAGATATTATTATTATTATTATTCACTGCAACCTGATTCCACAACCTCAGCAGCTGAATCAAAACTCCCCTCTTCACCTCTGTGTGAAGAGAGACTTGGGACTATAATCTCTTGACCACAAACAAGAATTGTAAGAGTCAATGGAGCGGTGTTAGGAAATGCATCCTCCCCTCAGTGGAAGGAAGCTGCTTTGCACACTACTTTGACTCAAAACAGAAAAAAGAATCAACACATTGCAACTGGTCTGCACAGTTAATGCTATGCAAATGGATCCTTTCTCGGTCAACGTAACAGAAACAAAATTTTACTGGAAACAAAATGCAGTTAAAAAAAAAAAAAAAAAGACTTCCTTATTGCACCAACAATTAGCTTCTTAATTAGCACGCAAACAGACATGCACTAATGGAGACCATAGAAAGGATGCATTAAAACAACAAAACTTTTTTAAAACCTAAAACAGAGATAGAAACTAGAACTCGGCTTCTCCTATCCAATAATAGCAATGACAAGCCCCGCCCCCGCCCCGCCCCCTCCAGCGCTTCCTCTGCTCAGAATCCTCTCTCCTCCATGAGACTCACCTGACGTTCAAGTGTTTGAGCTTCTGAAGGCTGCTGATCTGTGTGGGCAGCTCCTCAATCTGGTTATTAAAGAAGTTCAGCACTTCCAAATTCTTCAGTTCTGCTATGTTCGGTGGCACAGCTATGGAAACAGAAATGCTAAGGGTGAACGCAGGCCCCTCACTCCCCGCCAGGAAAGCCAGCCACACAGTTTGTTTTCCTCTCAAGTGAAAGGAAGGTGCAACTCCAGCATGACCGTCTTGCTCACCTGTATATATCGAATTTAATTTCTGCAGGTGTTTTGTAGAAACACCGGGTAGAAATGGAAATGTTTCTTCGAATGGCAGGAGAAAATTTCAGTACCATGAGCAGCCTGTAAGTGACTATTACAGAGCATATCTATTTCTATTTTTAATTTTTATTTTTTTCCTTCCAGTTTTGAGATATTGACACACAGCACCGTGTAAGTTTAAGGTGCACAACATAATGATCTGACTTACATATCATGGAATGATGACTTCAGTAAGGTTAGTTAAACCCATCTTCTATATATAGATACTAAATAAAAAGAACAAAGACTTGCGATGAGGACTCTTAGGATTTACTCACTTACATATAAAATGATACTTTTCTGATTGTCATGTGATGTCTAATAAGTGCAATTGTTTTCTTCCTTTTGGTTTCCCCACATCTCCACCGAAAGGAAGTCAGCCAACTCCAGATCCCTTCCTGAGTAATGATACATTCACCAAGCTGTTTCAATAATCCGTTATTTGCAGAGCCGTTCTCTTAACACTGGACGAAATCACAATTTTCGAACTCAACCTGAAATGATGAAACAGTCAACCTACCTAGTTTCTGATTTTGGCTTCTGGCCTTTGCATATCCTGATCAACGTACACACAACCCCTCTGACATCAGATGAGCAATAGATCACTGCAGTGTTATTACACAGCAGAGTGAAAGGCCACCTTGGTGACACGATATAAACAGAGGAGTACGCAGATCAAAGGTTACCACTGGAAGCTGGAAGGCTCCTCCTTTCCCAGAGTGTAAGTTTGCCAATACAAAGTTAAAAGCCAAAGGCATCTTTTCCTCCAAAGCACCAACTCTCAATTGGCAGCAGAAAGATTTCAAGAGATTATACTTCTTCTACCCCATTCTCTGATTCATTCTTTCCACAGACATTAGTTACTGGCCACGAACTCGTCCACAGTTTGTGTAAACTCTTAAGATCAAGACTATTCGGGTAACTGAAGCCACGGACAAGGGGCTTGGGTTCAGTACAAGGAAGTACAATGTCTCATGTCAGGACACTTACTTCCCGTCCCAGCACCTCCCTCCAGGGGTGTCCCCAGAAGGCTGCAGACACCTGGGAGCACCTGTGCTTAGAACCACAACCAAGCTGTGTGTCACATTCCAAAGAGATACCTGAAGTATTTAAGGAGATAGCCATTCCAAGAAGTCCAGTGGATAACTCCCACGGGAACGGAAGTCGAGAAGGCAGGCGAGCTGTCATTACAGTTTTGAGTCATCATTTTTCAGCTTGATAAAATGTCTAAGGCATCAATGACCTGATTTCTTTTAGAGGGAAGCAGGCTTGGTAAAAATTAAGAGAAATGCTTTCACTGGAGGAAGGGACTGTGACAAGTAGGAATCAGTCTGAACTAAGACACTCGGGAAGAGGCAGTGGCCCAGATGGAAGATGAGCAAGGCGTGGATTCGCTCCTTAAGAGGCTGGTTGTGTGATGGAGACAAAAGGGGGGATTTTAATGGGAAAAACTGAGGCACCTGGGAATTCCCTCCAGCACCCACACTCTTGGCTGCCAGCCTGAATGCAGGTGAGCCCTACCTGTACGATTTGGCCGCAACAGCACATCCTTAGGTGTGCCCTCAGTCACACACTTCTGGGGGGAATGAATGGTATTCACATTGTGTAAATGACTGCAAAGAAATTCACTGGCCTGCACCTGATGGCTTTCTAGGGGTCCGTTTACCTGCTCTCTCTGCCTGGATCCTGAAGTGTGCAAAGTGCAGGTCTACAGGTGATTACAGCCCTGCTCAGAGACCTCGCCCTCTCCCCCATTCACCTTCCGGCTACCACAAAGCTTCTCTCACTGCATTCATCTGATTAGTTTGAAGAGTAATAAAGAAAGTTAGTGCAACCAGGAGAAAATGATGATCTCAATTTCACCACAAACAAAGAATAATGCAGCCAGAATTACTGCTGCCTTCCCAAAGTTACTCTGCCAATGCAATTAAATGCTGGTCCGAAGGTATCGCCTTTTTTGACAGGATGAGAGATTATTTCACTCTCCTTGCTAAATCAGTCCAATTTAAAACCACCAATTATGCTAAATGTGATTTAGGGCTTGGTTTTGTGGACACAAACAATAACCCCACATTCAATTTACTCAACGTCTCCCAGATTTCCAGTGCACGTGCGAATTTTTTTAAGACTCCATTCAAACGAGATGGGGCAAAAAATTACAGCTAATATTCTCCCTAAACTATAGAATTTCCACCCCTACCCCCCAACCTGCCCTGGCCATAGTTAAAAGCAAAAGAAATGAACCTCCAGACCTATCTGGACGGGATAACACTGACTCTTCCAACCAATGTTTAGAGAAATGTTTATTATGTGCACAGAAACATACACTTTTAGCAGCCAGCATCTCAGTACTTTTGGGATAAGGTAAGAGAGGCACGCTATGTAAAGAAAGTAAGTCACAAGAAAAGGGGTATCAGAATCAACAAATGGAGACAGGTCTAGTGCTTGGAAAGCACACTAATCCCAACAAAACCGTCCATAAAAAAATAACCAATTACTTTTTTACTGCACAACAATATGAGTTGTGCAATAATGAAATCTTATACATAATATATCACATGAACAGTCTACGGAAAGCTACCACGAAGAGTGGCAATGTATCACTGGTCAGAATATTCTGGTGGAATTTTTCAAGACAGCTATGTGACAAACTAGCAAGCAGCAGCATTTTAAAATCTACCTAAACAGTGAGCATCAATCTATTTCTTATTATGCATCTGAAATGTTCCTTTGTTGTCAATCTGTCCAACTTCTGACCGTGAGCCCCCAGCAGTCCACAGGCAACCAGGAGCTGAGTACACAAAAGAAGGAGAGGCCCTGCAATGCAAGAATGCAGGGGGCCTGGTCTGGTCATCTTGGGCTTGCTCTGTGCTCCCCTGATCAGCCCTGAACTCGCTGTGCATCCTTTCTCAACTCACAACCTCTCTGGGTCTCCATTTCCTCCATTTCGAAGTGAGAAGGTTGGATTATGACCATTTCTACATTGCCCTCCCACCTGGCTTTAACATTCTCTGATTCTCAGAAGAGTTGGGTTACAAAAAAATCAATGATATGGATTTAAATAATGCAAGAGAGGGGGCCTCAACTAGGAAGCTCAGTCATGTAGAACTTTGCTGATGGCAGAGAATTCAGTATCATTTTCTGTCTAACCAAAGATGGCTGCGTCAACTTTTGAGGCTTTAGTTGCTAAAAGAAAGTTGCAGAAAGGTCCCTAAGGACTCTCAGGTATTCCCCGGCTCCTAAATGCCACTTTCTGGTCTGGTCACATGATCGGGTGACCACTGGGGATGCTCTCAGCCAGAGCTTCTGCTGAGTTTTGGAAAAAGTGACAAAGACGGGGTCATGTCAGCCCAGGAACTCAGCCCAGAGACTTGTCTCTGAGTACATTCCGTATTTGTAACTACTCAGACCAACAAGTCCAGGAAGACCCTCTTTTCCTTCACGTCCTCCTCAGTCTAGGAATCTGAAAGTCACTCTGGAGTTCCTTCTCTCCAGGAACAGGGTACCAGCCCAGACTCAGCCATCAGCCCCTGCAGGGTTTCTGCATGGCTGCAGGACAAGAAACCCAAAGTGCCTGGGGGGCTGAGGAGTGGGGGCCAAAAAGGCACTCAGCTAACCTGAACATCTCTTTACAAAGCTCCCTGGGGCAAGAAGCCCCAGACAGCACTGGACAGACACACTGGACAGACCAGAGCTCCAACTGTAAGAACCCACTGATCCAGCTTTGCTCCCGAACAACAGCTTGGATCCTCCTAAAAGGACGTGCATGTATCTTCCTCAGTTACATTCACATCAGGCATAGCCACCAGGCGCCGCACAGATGAAGTGCACTCATAAAACCAATGTTACGCTTAAGAACATGCTTCCCCCGCTAGCTAACAACAGCTAACACCGTTTCCCCAACAGAAGAACCAAAAACAACTATCACTGTAGTAACTGGAGCATTGTTCTAAGAGTGTTTCATTCTAGGGTAGAAAATTAATAATTGCACGATGAATAACTTATTTTTTAAAGGCTTTTAGGAGGTTATCCGCACACTATAAATAGCCGGAGACGCTCTGGGGCTGGGCTGTCCAATCCTCTCACTATACATGGCTACTTAAATGTAAATCTAGACTGGGAATGTAAGTTGGTACAGCCCCTATGGAAAGATTATGGAGATGCCTCAAAAAATTAAAAATAGAATTATCATACAATCCAGCAAGTTCACTTCTGGGTATTTAATGGAAGGGAACAAAATCAATGTCAAAGAGAAATCTGCACCCCCATGTTCACCACAGCATTATTCACAGTACCCCAGCCATGGAAACAATTAGGTATCTGTTGACAGATGAATAAGGAAAATGTGACCCACACACACATACACACAACACACACATGTACACACACACACACACACACAATAGAACACTCTTTAGCCATAAAAAAGAAGGAAACCCTGCCTTTTACAACAACATGGATGGACGCTGAGGGCATTATGCTAAGTGGAAAAAGTCACACAGGGAGAGACATAAACTATATGATCTCACTTATATGTGGAATCTGTTTTAAAAAAAGAAAACAAACAAAAACAACATACAAAAAAAACTCAAAGAAGAAAAGAGATCAGATTTGTGGTCACCAGTGGTCCAGAGGTGGTGGAGTAGGGGACGAGGAAATTGGATGAAGGTATCAAAAAAAAAAAAGAAAAAGAAAAAGAAAAATTACAAAAAATTTAAATGTAGATTAGTTGAAATTAAACTAATAATTCAGTTGCCTGGTCAGACCAGCCACATTTCAAGACTTTGACAGCCACAGGGGGCTAATGGCTACCCCACTGGACAGCACGAATACCAGAACGTTCCAATCACCGAACAAAGCTCCACCAGATAGCACTGCTGTAACGCAGTGCGCTCAAACCTTCAAGTGCATCAGAATTACCAGAGGGCTTGTTAAAACACAGATTGGGGGGAGGGGGGTGTACTCCAGAGTTTCTGATTCAGTAGTTTGGGACAGGGCCCCAGAATCTGCATTTCCAACAAGTTTCCAGGGGATGGTGGTGCTGCCAATCTGGGGACCCTATTTTGGTTCAGAAAACATTTAATTCAGTGGTGACATGAAAACCATTCATCCAATACTTAATGTCCCTTACCGCGTACAATAATGCTGAGTCAGATTAGAATACTCTTACCCAAGTCAGGACTCCTCTGCCACCTCAGTGAGCTGCTAAGATTGGGGGCTCATGAAATGTGGAAAAAAATAAGGACAAAAGACATTTTCAGGGGCTTAAAGCACCCAAGTGGGGGCTGTGATCAAACCATGTCCAGCCACCCAGAGATCGTCATTCTAAGGGAAGTAAGCCAGAAAGAGAAAGAAAAACACCGTATGATAGCACTCATATGTGGAATCTAAAAAAAAAAGAAAAAAAAAGAAAAGACACAAACAAACTTATTTACAAAACAGAAACAGACTCAATGACATAGGAAACAAACTTATGGTTACCAGCGGGGAAAAGGGGGCGGGAAGGGATAAGCTGGGAGTTCGAGATTTGCAGATACTAACTACTATATAGAAAATAGATAAACATGTCTTTTCTGTAGAGCACAGGAAACTGTATCAGTATCTTGTAGTAACCTATAATGAAAAAGAATATGAAAAGGAATAGATGGATGTATATGTATGACTGAAATGTTATGCTGTACACCAGAAACTGACACATTACAAACTGACTATACTTCAAGAAAATAAATAAATAAAATTAAAAAAAGAAAAGAAAAAAACACATCCAGCCAGTTTCTGCTTCCCCACACAGATGGTTATGGTGACAACTGCCCAGAGTAGCATGAATGACATTCAAGGGGGAAAAAGCATCGGATTCCCTGGTCCACCAAGTCACTCAGCAACAACTTCCTCATGCCCGAGTGTGGTCACGTGACGAGATGCCACTTGCTGTACTTCTGGCCTTTGAAACACAGGCATCCCTGCAGGGTGCTGGCAGCCACGGCAGCACGGGCAGACCAGCTGGGGTGCAGCCGATCCGGGGGCTTTCTGAGCAAAAGCATCCTTCAGCCCCGGAGGCAAAGAACCCAAACTGCTTAAGGTGATGGGCTCTGGGAGCAGCAGGCACCACGCCAACAGAAGGACATGAGTTCGCCTGCACGCAGCCCACACGGATAGGCCGGTGAGTCAAGCGCTGGTCTTTAGAACCATATGGACAGCGCCGACAGCCGGAGCCCCTTTGGCTACAGGAGGGAACAGACCCGGCACTGGTGGCTGGGAAGCCAGAAGCTGCTGGGAGCACATGGAGGCTGTCATCATGAGCACAGATGTGAAATCTGGAAGGGAAGTCTACCCACCATCGCCACCCAACTTCTCTGCCCAGCTCTTCCCGCAGCATCCACTAGCCCTCTTCCCACAGGGCTGGTTTCCGCTCTGCTGATTCCTGCGAAGGAGAAGCACTAGCGAGGGCGTGAAAACCGGGGACCCTGCCCGTTCACCTCTCTGAAACCCCAAATTAGTGGCTCAGCCGCTGCCTCCTTTACGGGAAACCACTGACGGGCTGCCGGTCATCCCAAGTGCAGGGAGAGGAAGCCTCAGAGCAAGGACTTCATGGAACCACCTGCTCATGGCCAGGCTGAGACTCAGATGCCACCCAGGGGTAGGCACACGCCCTGCGCTGTGAGGGGTGAAACCCTACTGTCTCATGCCCACTTCCAGGGACACCAAAGTGACCCTGACCCACGGACCAAACCCCGCCCAAAGATCCCATACGGATAAGGTAAAACAAAATCAATGGATAGCACTGCTTCCCCAAACTTGACATATTTATACTAAAAATAGGAGAGAAGCCTCTGTTGCCCTAGCAAATAACAATGCCCAGTCGGACCGTTCCATGCTTTTGCTGCTACATACAATTTCTTTAACAGAGAAGGACAGGGGATGGTAGAGGACATTCAAATGCAGCCATTCACCTAGATTCCTAAGTCACATTGCTGCAACGAAGGTACTAGAAAGATGGCCCAAAAAAAGCATGAAATTGCATAAAAATGAGTGAGATTATTCATTACATGGAGGGGGGAGAAGGACCATTTGAGAGGAAATGGTGAAAGCGAACACAGCTCTACCCCCACATGTGATGATGGTGACACTGGGTAACAACCACCCCCCTTCACCTAGGGGAGAAGCCAGATTAGAAGGAACTCTGTGAAATATGAAACCACATGGAGGGGGAGGGTACAGCTCAGTGGTAGAGTGTATGCTTAGCACGCATGCGGTCCGAGGTTCAGTCCCCGATACCTCCGTTACACACACACACACACACACACACACACACACACACACACACACTACACGGACTATGACTTGGGGCATTCTTGGTCAAAGTGAAAGGACAGCCCTTTTAATCCTCGGCTACAATCGCTGGAAGGCTTTGGTCCAGACACACCACAGAGGTGATGTCTAAAATAATTACACAGATGCCAATTCCCTCAGCCAGTTAGGAATCGCCGCCTCTAATGCCACTTTAATGATTACACGTAAAGACGACTCCCCTCACTCTCGCGTACAAGTAATCATGCTCTTCAGACGCTCGCACGCAAAAAAACAAAAAGGTCATTTGTACCTACAGTGATTAGTGACTTTCGTTTTCTGGCCAAAAACATGAGGTGGATAATGAACTAATTATATTTTAGCACAAGAATTTGAAGTTCAAAAGTATATTGATGATAACCAGCTTCCCAGATTTTATGGGATTTCCACCCCAGAGCAGTTATTAAAACAGTGAATTACAGGAGTTACAGGTTATTTAAAAACATAAAGTTTACAGAACAGCAAAGCAAATTCGCATTTAACAGGAACTACATGTTCTCAAGGTAAAAATGAAATAGAAAAAAGAGCTAAGCAGCCACTCAACAAAGGCCAACATCCCCCAAATATTATTAGCGCTGTAAGTGACAATAGTAATACTTCTTTCAGTTAATCAGGGGTATAAACTGAGCCCCCAAACCCAGGACATACTTAGCGTATCCTATCATGGGCCTCTTGAAGATTCTGCAACTTAAGAACTTTTACTAACCAAAAATATCCCTGACTTAAATCACTGCAGGAAAAAAAAGAAAAGAAAAAGAAAAAAAAAGGTCTCACTCTTCAGCAACAACTCAAATAATCAATTAAACAAAAATTAGGGGAAAAAAGTTACAAGCAAGCAGTAAGGCAGATTTTACAGTATAAAGTCAAATACACAAAAATCTATGTCCCTGGGCTATAAAAAGTGTGTACGCACAGCCAAACAAATCTCCTAAGAAATTGACAAGCATGAATTTCTGCTCTGCGGATGCAAAATTTAGTTGACATGTGGTTCTTGTATTAACTTTCCAGAAAAAACCAAGGTATGGTCCAGGCATCCTTCAGGAGTCCTTCCAAACCCTGAATTCTTCTAGGAACACACCTGGGAGATCACACTCTGGGGCTGAGGGGCTGGAGCACCCGCCAGGCTGGAAGTCAATAAATGGCTTTCATCTGGGAGCTGAGTGGGAGAAGCAGCTCTAAGAGGAAAGGCCATGGCTTTCCATGGCCTGGCAGGAAGTGCCATCGCGGAAAGGCAAGAAAAAGGGATAGAGATTCCTTTCTCTAGGGAAGGTTCCTAAGGAGTCTGGAAACACAGTGAGAAAGAAGAGAACACACAATAAATGTCAATCAATCAATGCAGAAAGCAAGCTCAATGTCAGAGCTATCTAGGCTCTTAAAGCATCATTATAATGAGATATTATACACACTCTCTCCCATCTTCGATTGTTACAAGAGAGATGAGGGATGGGTCCAGTTCACACACACGCACACACACATTCATACAACATGCTCTGCCAACAGTTCGTGTCTTTTACAGTAAGAATTAGTTCCGCAAGAGGTCCTGCGGGGTTGCTTCTCTTCCTTCCTTGCCTTCTGTTTCGGTGCTGATGAAGCGGGTGGAGGAAGATGCCCAGTGCTGGAAAAAATCCCACACTGTCCCTTTGTTAACTCCCCTCCTAACTGTTCACAACTCTGCCTTTAACCTTAGCAATTCTCCCTGCTTTTCTACTTGAACAAGTGAAGCTCCAGGGTCGGTATGTGGTGTGGTCCACAGAGCTTCGAGTGTCCCGGAGCGGGATGTCTAACCTGCACACATCCATCACCAGCATAGGCAGCAGCGGGATGGTGAGCCCGGAGGCTTGAAGCTGTAAGAAAGTCCCCAGCCTCCAGCTCTGGTCCCTCAACCACGTTAAGCCTGTGGCTTCCCCTGGATACAGAGCAGGGTGTTCCAAACCGCTAGCTCTTTTCACGCCTTCCTTTCACACTTAAGTCATGGTCGCTGGGGGTGTGGTCCCCAGAGGCTCGTAAGCTGTGGGTAACCCATGCTTTATTTTCACCAAGGGCTGGTTCAGTTGGCTGGAAGGGAGGGCTCTGTGGAGAAGGTTAGAATTCATCTCAACTTTGGGAAAGAGGAGCGAGACGAGGAGAGAGGGGCAGACGCTTCCGCTAAGAATCAGGGTATTGGCCAGAGACTAGGCAGGGAAAGAAAAAGGCTGAAAGAACAGCAAAACATTAGACAAGAAAGTTCAGATCGAAAATAGGTGAACATGTCGACGAGTTTGTTAACTAGTGGTCAATCGTATCAGAGTGGTGTTTTGTTTGTTAAGCTGATTCACAAAGAGAAAGAAAAACTGACAGGAGAAAGGCATTCCCAAGGTTTTACCAGAGTTGAAAAAAACGTATACACTATAGGCAGACCTCGGAGATACTGCGGGTTCCGTTCCAAACCACCACGGTAAAGCGAGTTTCCCAGTGCATGTAAAAGTTACGTAGTCTACTAAGTGTGCAACAGCACTACGTCTAAAAAAATTATGTACTTACCTTAAGTCAAAAGCACTTTATCATTAAGAAAAAAAAAAGCTAACCATCATCTGAGCCTTCAGGAAGTCACAGTAGTCACACTGAAGATCGCTGATCACAGACCACCATAACAGATGTAGTAACAGTGAAAGGTATGAAGTCTTTTGAGAATTGCCAGCATGTGACACAGAGATATGAAGTGAGCCAATGCTGTTGGGAAAATGGCACCAACAGACTTGCTCGACGCCAGGTTGCCACAAACCTCCAATTTGTCAAAGAACACACAGCATCGGTGAAACGCAATAAAGCCAAGCACAATAAAACAAGGTCTGCCTGTATCCACATTCTGTTCAAGAGTACCAACTCTTACTTAACAAAATTTAAATTTAAGCAGATAAGTTAGCTGGAGCTTGTGAGCATTTTTAAAAAGTTATCAAGAATGAGTTTCGCAGCACATTAAAAATCACCTTCTGAAAGTTTTGTACAAATTTCCAGGAAATATCTCCTTTAAGATATAGCATGAATGCATCTACATTGTAAAAACACTAATGTTATCTTTCCCCAACTCCACGGTTTCTAAATCTGAGCTTCACGCACCCCGAAAACACTCATGCGTGATTTTAACAGGATTCACAAACCAGTTGAAATTATCAGGATTATGTGCATTTTTTAGGAATCGTGGACACAGCCTTCACTCTATTCTTAAAAAAAGGTCAGTCAGTTATGAAATGCTAAGAATTGTTCTACAAGAACGTATATACGCAAGTATTGCACCTTCTAGAAGATCTTCTCCCGCCCTCCTGCACGACACACATGTAGAAACACTTTACCTAGTAGACAGTCAACAGGTGATTTATAGAGAAATTTTTGCTAGTAAGTCAATTCCCTTTGAGGGTTCTATTGTAAATAGTAAAAGAAGCCCTTTCCAAGATCAGCTCCCCGCAGCACACAAGCTATGGTTTGGAAAATGACAGGTCCAACCTGCCCACACATTACGGTCACCACAGCCAACCACCTCTCTGAAACTCCTGTAACTGAAGTCGTTCTGTTGAAAAATATACTGTGGAAGAATTAACATACCGCCCTTTGAGCTAGCTCCCTCTTAGCAAAGGACTCCAAGAAAAAGTATTCTAGAGCAGGTACCTTTGGGTTGGTGGGCGATAGAGATCAGAGGGTGACAAGAGTCTGAGCCGAGGACACAACTGCATCAAGACCCACCTTCTCCACCTTCACCCAGTGGCCTTGGGCTGGGCTGGTTCTGGACTATGACCCTGTAGGCTTCCTCACTAAAACCCAGAATAACAAAGTCCCAATGACAGGCAATTTTTTAATGGTACCTAACCAGTGGCACCATGGGAAAGGTACTGTTCAATTAAAAGCTATCAGACTCAATACCATGTATACATTTCTTTCAAATCCAGTCTTCTAAATGATGGCCTAGGAACAAACTGATAAATGTGCACTAATTAAAAGAATAAGATATTGATCAAAGCCTCGGTATTATAAATACATTCATACCCTGTTAAAATGCAAACGGTAAGTTGTTTTGATATTGTCACAAGATAAATGCATGACACAGAGACGATTTATTTTGCATATACCCCCTCCTAGTTTAATTTCATACAAGCCATGCACAAGAACTTTTGCATAAGGCATGACAAATAATCTATGGGAGAGGAAATAAACAGATTTGGGAACAGGAAGGTGTTGAAAGACTAGTGAAGGTCATTCTTGTAAGTTGGGACAGTTCATTTTTCTCATTCATCTCAACAATCTATTATGTCTGTAGAAAAGGGTTTCCATTAATTATGCTTTTTAAAAACTGCTTTTCTTCATTATAATTGGATCTGCATATTTCAAGATGGCAGTATTTTCATGTAAAATAAGCTGCTTAATTCCTTTCTAGTGACACAGTAGAGATCCTAACAATCAATACATCTATAGCAAATCTTAAAACATTACATTAACTTCCACATATTTCAAACATTAAAAACAAATTACTGAAGTCACTCAAGAAAATATGCAAGCATTTTCTTATTTGCTATAATTCCAAATTCATCTATCAGTTATAACTAATAGGAAATAGTCAGGTGAAAAAAAAAAAAAAAAAGAAACAAGTTTTGCCGTAACACTTGTTTTCTGCCTGTTTAGTCATTTCCAACACATTAAATGACAAGATATGGTCACAGTTAAGGTTTGAAATGGCCAACAAGGCTGCTAATAGCTCAAGAAAATGTTTTACATGGCAGTTAAAAGTTCAAAGTATAAAACTCCACAGTGACATTCAGAGACCCACACTTATGAAAGGTTTACACAGAGCTCACTGCTCAACATCTGCACGGAGCAAAAAGACATCCTTTGTCTTTCTTGCAGAAAATGATGAGTGTTTAATCCCTAACATCGTGGGTCGCAAAATGAAAAACACTATTATCATATTTGAGGTGTTGGTAATGTCTGTACATGGGCTTGGCTTTAAGAATAAAATTATTTTTAAAATTAGGAAAAGTATCACATTAAAAAATTCATGCTCAAGAGACTGTTTTATCATTGATGCAGAATGCAATTCATTTCAGAATGCACAGTCTTCTTCCCCACCCAATGGCATTCAAGAATCGATCTGAATACGCACAAAATGCACATTTTCCTGAGTTTTACTTTACATAGTTATTTTTGAATTAAAATCTTGTTACATAGATCTATATTTTAAGTTTTCTTCCACAGGGAAAAAAAAAATCTCGCATATACTCAATACAAAATACTATAGAAGGCAATAAAATTCTCCGAATTTAAAGGAACCGGAAGGAAAGTTCCTAACATGACACAGTGGCCATAATACACACTAAAAATGACACTGAAACTCAGTGTGTACTTCAAACAGAAAAATAACATACCTCCTTATTGAAGGACCTCCTTAATCGTGATAAAATTGCACTATGTAAATGACAGTGGCAACATGCCCTGTTGGACGGAGCCGAAAAAGCTTGCAAAAAAATTTCGTCTGACAGCACAAATTTGGTTTGTCATCTTTTCCACACAAGACGATGGTGGGGAAAATACATATCTCAACAGTGACCTCTAGTGGACCAGTCCTGAAATGGTGGCCTCGGAAAGAAATTCCTCTTAAAGACTGAGAACAAGTTGAAAAACATTTACAAAGCTAGTACTCCCAGACACCATAAAAACCAAGGATCGGACAAGATGCAGACTGAAAAAGACTCAGCTGTCACTGGCTCACCAGGGAGGGTTGTCACAAAGGCAGGCAGTGGAGGAGGAGGGCAGAGACACAGGAGGACCACCTTTGAAATAAGCGCCACGTCCCCTCCTTAGTTAACACTGAGAGCAGGCAAGCCCTCAAGTCTGTCATCTCGGACCGGGGGGACACCTCCCAATTCATCACCTACCAACCGCTCATCAACCGGCATTAACTGAGGGCCTATCTCACGCTCAGCGTGCTTCTGGCACTTTGGTGGGGGTGAGTACCACGTGAGCATGTGACAAGGCTCCTACCCTCAAGAAACTGACATACTACAGTTAATTCTATGGAAATCTTAGTAAATCATTTGGGACTTGAAACATAGAAAACTGAGTGAGTCACGGGTTCTAAACCGGGAGATCTAGGTTGTCCAGTCTCCGTGGAGAAGGGCAACTTGTCCGAGGCCACGAGGGCTGCTGGGTGGGAGAAAGCCCCCACAGCTGGTCATGATGCCAGCTTTCCCTGCTGTGGATCCTTGGGGGTCCCTGAGGAGCACAGGCAGGCACACCTTGGAGATGAGACACGTCTGCTTCCAGACCACCACGATGAAGCGATTATCTCAATGAAGTGGGTCACCAGATCCTCTGGTCCCCCAGGTGCATGTAAAAGTTATGCTTACACTCTACTGTTGTCTATCGAGCATGCAAGGCATTATGTCTAAAAAACAATGTACACACCTTCATTAAAAAGTAATTTATTCAACGGACTACTACTTGGCCATAAAAAGAATAAAATGATGTCATTTACAGCAACATACATGCGCCTGGAGATTGTCATACTAAGTGAAGTAAGCCAGAAAGAGAGAAAGAAAAACACCATATGACAGCACTCATATGTGGAATCCAAAAAAAAAGAGACACAAATGAAATTATTTACAAAACAGAAACAGACTCAATGACATAGAAAACAAACTTATGGTTACCAGGGGGAAAGGGGGCGGGAAGGGATAAATTGGGAGTTCAAGATTTGCAGATACTAACTGCTATTTATAAAACAGATAAGCAAGTCTCTTCTGTACAGCACAGGGAGCTATACTCAATACCTTGTAGTGACTTGTAACAAAAAAGAATATGAAAAGGAATAGATGCATGCACATGTACGACTGAAACATTATGCTGTACACCAGAAACTGACACAACACTGTAATCTGAGGATACTTCAATAAACAAAAAGGAAAAAATGTACTTTATTGCTAAAAAAAATACTATCAACTGAGCCGTCAACGAGTTGTCATCTTTTTGCTGGTGGAGGGTTTACAATCTTGCGATTACAATCAAGATGTGACACAGAGACACGAAGCCAGCAAATGCTGCTGGGAAAAACCGGCACCAACTGACTCTCTCGACGCTGGGTCGCCACCGACCTTCAATTTCTAAAAACCCGCAGTGTTTGCCAAGTTCAGTAAAGCGAGGCACCGCCCAACGAGGTCTGCCTGCACATCTCCCCACGTCACTCCTCAGTGACGAAGGGGCCCCTATAACAATAAAGCTGCCATGGACACCAACTTCCAGAACGCAAGGGGACGCTTCACTAGAGGGCTCCCGGTCCAGCACATCTGACGTGAGCCCGCCATTAGTTAAGAAACAGAAGTCCATACTGGGCACAGCTCCTCCAGGCTCCACGCTGGTTCATCCTGAAGAAACTGTCAGGTTCCAACACTGAGCACTTCACCAGCAGCCGGCTGTTTCCTGCCCTGGTCCGCCACCTACCAGCTCCCTTCCATCAACCACACCTGCCTCATACAAGTCATCACTGGGGAGCCACTATGCGCTCAGCAACAGGCATCCAAGAAGAATCAGAAATGGTCCCTGCTTTCAGCACAGCACAAGATGCATTTGGAGAGAGAAAGAACAGGAAGCAATGGTGGGACAAGGAAGTGCCACACTGGGGTCAAGAGTCCATGAACAACGGGAGTTGGGGGGAAGGAAGCTTTCCAGTTGGCCAGGGTGGTCAGGGGAGCCCGGAGAGAGGATGGACAGAGGGCAGCGGGGGCGCTGCAAGGGAGGGAGGGGGAGGCAGGGCGGCGCAGGGGCAGAGGGCAGGTGCGATCAGGGGAGAGAGGACGGATCAGTCTCCCTCTAGCGGCACGTGGGGAGGAAGGCTTGGCTGCAGGATGTGGGGCCAGAGGGCAGGTGCTGGACGTCAGGCCAACAGCGTCTCCCGCTAGCTGTGTGCAGGCCTGCAGGCACTGGGCAGAGACCAGGGTGTTTCCAGGGGCAGAACCTCATCTTGACTCTGAAAGAATTCCCACTGGAGCAGAAAGAACCTCCTTCTGGTTCATAGAGAGTCACAGCCAGTCACAGCCAGAAAGCAGAAGGCGAAGATTCACTTGCCTCTGACCTTAATTCCATCACGGGCACATGCATCTGGGAAAACTGCTGCAGGTAGTCACCCCCCAGTGAGTTCACTCAAACCCATCAGCACTGCCCCAGTCCCCCAGGTCTAAATGTAAATCGTGTCACTGTAAGAACGAGGAACCTCTAACAGCGCGTAGTATGACAATTTTGAAAGACTTCATGAACTCTCATGTCGAAAACCTCAAGAATTTCTGTTCACAAAATCTTGGGGCATTTAAGGGTCACCAGCCCTCCTTCTCATTCCTCGTGACCTCACTCGTCTTGCGTTGAGTGGACCTGCTGATGTCAAAACCACCAGCAGGAAAAAGAGGCAGACTCAGAACCACACAGTTTCAACAGCCCCACAGACACAGGCTTAGGTGTGTGGAGCCAAAAGGTGTCCCCAGATCAGTTCCCAGCATGAGGGACCAGGTCAGTCATTCTGTAAGGACGCAAGTGTAATTGGCACCAGAAGAGAAAAACACTCACTTTTGCGAGATACAAGCAGCGCTGAGGGGTTTATCTTTTGAGTCCCAGCGGTTTGAATGTGGTGCTGTCAGCCAGTCCCCATTAAAAACCAGGAAACATGAAAGACACTGATTACAATAAAAAGTGACAGTAGGGTGGGCTCGCCCAATTCCATGTAATGCATATTTATATTTCCATCACATGGACATATTTACTATAAACACTGGAAAAACCAGAGCAAAGGCATTCATTTAAATGCCAGAAAAATAGTAAAAGATGCTAATTTGACCTTAGTGGAACAGATCGGGTGTCGCTGACACTACTCACAATGGCATGAAACAGAAGTTGCCAAGACAATTAATTAGAGCTTCCTGGGTTAGGTCAAGAGTATTTCAAATGGGGGGGGGGGAGGAAGAAAGAAATACAAAGTTTGGATCCATTCACAGTTAACCTCTTTCATAAAAGACACAATTTAACACTGTATTTACGTCCCCCTCAATTAATCTCACACTGCATGCCAGGAAAAAGAAACCGACCTGATCCCCGAGCTTTCTCTCTTTGTGGACATTTAGAAAGAAATAAACTACAACCATCTGAAATAATTTTTTAAAGAATGGATCAATTAGTGATATAATAGGAATAAAATGTGTTTGGCTTTCTTGTTTAAATGTAAACTGTTTCCGCTCTAGTGATGACATAAGATCTAAAAGGGGTAGTAAGCCTGGCAATTAAGAAATATTTTCATGAGCGAAGAGACAGAGAGCTTCGGGAATTTCTGCTCACAAAATCTGGGGGAATTTAGGGACCACACAGTCCCTTCTGAACTGGGATTAGGGTCTCAGTGGAGAAAAGGACCATGTGCTACAAAAACAATGAAAGTGGCACCAGAACACCTGTTACAAAAGCGATCACACGTGACTTGCCACCGTCACATTCAGCTGCTGGGGCCACCGGTACCCAAACAACAGTCGTGCCACTCTGCCTTCACCTTACGAACATGTGCTTTTTGCTAACAATGAACTAATCTGCCTGTCTCCTGCCCATGAGGGGCCTTAACTGCCACTCTTAACTCTCAGGTATCAACAGCTCTGTGACGGTGCTTCAAGCCGTATATAACACACACACATACGTACATTCGCGACACACATCCCGCAGCGTGACTTTCTGCTCGGTTTCACTGGACTCGGAGAAGCTCCCTAACAAGTTCTTGCCACATGATTAGAGAATCATTCAAGTCTGCAGGAAATACGGCAGCACGAAGGAGGGACAGTCAATCAGAAATGAGAAGGGAGAGTGGGTCGCTGTCACTAAAATCTTTAAAGCCACAGCTCTAAGGATGAAATAGCCCACATCAGTCGCACAAGATTTGCTTTACAAAGAGGTGTGAAATCCGCTGTGCGTTAACCGCACCACAACACAACCAGTACCCAGTACCATTTTCTGTGGAAACCAGATTCAAGAACTTCAAAGACGCAGATGCAAATGGATAGAATTTGTACAACTTCGTGCTTTTCTCCCCCCATCAAGCAGGGAAAAAAGGCAGATCAATAAATGTTCCCCCTTTGAGGAAAACATATAAATGAAAGCAAAGAATTCTTATTCTAATATTTTTTGATAAGAAAGTGTTTGTTTGTTTTCATGAAATAATAAAGACCCAGCATTTCAGGCCACTGCATTGAGCATGCTGGACAGGGACCATTTGCAGAGAAACAGTGTCATTGTCTTTCTTCAGTTAACACACATGATAAGGAAGAATCCTCAAAACAGAGCAAACTACAAAATTCAGGAAGATCATACGTACGCTCAGGTCCCTCAGCGTTGCCCAAATCAATTTTCAGTTTGCCCAAATAATCATTTGACATTAGTGTCTTTAAAGGAACACAAGAATCAGCAGTATCACCACGTTCCCTACAAGTCAGAAACTGGGTAACAGAGGATGACATCAACTCACTCGTCAGCTTGTTGTGGCTGAGGACCAGCTGCGTGATGTGCGACAGGGTGACTGTAAAAGAAAAGAAAAACACAGTCAGTTAATGCACCCAGAATACACCCACGCGCCTGCAGGTCAAGTGCTGAATTATTTTCACAGGTTGAACCCTTACCGCTCACAAAAATAGAAGCAGGGAATTCATGGAAGGCTGTCTGTTAAATGTGAAACCAAATTAAGAAAAGTCACGCAATTAACAGTGCAATTAGCACAGTGAGTTAGAGCTAATGGGATTAATGTCGCAGGAGCAAACCTGACAAGGGCCCGTTAGCAACGCTGGGCGACCCGATGGGCTGGCCCAGCCGGGGCCATCCATCCCAATAGTGTGAGCCGGTCAGGCGAACCGGCCAGGCAAACCGGCCCCAGGGTCCGGACAGGAACCACGCCTTCACCTGTGCTTAAAAGACCATCCCATCAAGACAGAGAGGTCAGCTCACGGAAGGCCGGCAGCCAGTGAGTTCACGCACGTCCACTGTCAACCCCGAAACTCCCCTACACTCTCAGATAATTAGGGTAAAACCCCTCCCCAAGTTCTTCTCAACAAGTTTTGGTGGACATTTCAAAGCACCTGCACGTTATTCACCAATTTTAAACATCACGCAGGCTTAATCTGCTGAAAAAGATTAGATCTGCTTTGAAAAAAAAAATGGTTTTTCCGACTACCAAGAAAAAAACATACGTAGATCTACTTGAAAAAAACAAGCAAACAAACAAAAAAAGCCAGAGGGGGAAAAAGTGACCTGCCCTCTTCTTTGGGTTCTAAAACATCACTCAGTGGACAGCAAGGTCTATGTATATTTTATTTACGTGTACATATAGATGTGTGTGCATATTATATACATAAAATTAAAATCTGAATGGTTATGCAAAATATACTAATTATACTATATCACAGTTACATGTATTAAGGTTTTAAAGATATATATATGTGTTAAATATTATTTAGAAATTTTTTTCAACATTCTTTCTATAAGAACATTGTATTAATGCAACAAGGTTTTCCCTTTAATGGGACAGTAAGATAATTTTTTTTTCTCAGGAAGGGACTCAGTGTTGGGCCCCAACCTATCACCCCCGACTGCAGCTTGCATTTTTCTTATTTTCCAACTACCACAAAGTTAGAGAAAAGCTCAAGATACAATACAAAGATCTATTTTTCTGCCCTGACCCATCTGAGATAAAGCTTTTGGTCTAATGTCCCACAGAACTTTAGGGTATCTCTACCAAGACACTCTCCTGCACAACCACAACACAACCATCAAAGTCAAACACTTAACATGATACAATCTTATCATCTAGTCCTCAACCTCCATCCAAGTGTCACCAAACATCCTAACTCTTCTTTTACAGAAATGGATCCAGTTCAGAATCCACACGGCAGGTAGCTGCCGGGCCCCTTTGAGTCACCTCTCAGTCTGAGGACCTTAGCAATTGTGACGCATGCAGGCCAGGCTGTTCTGTATTACATCCTCCACGTGCCCTTCATTCTTTTTTTTTTTTTTTAATTGAAGTACTGTCAGTTACAGTGTGTCAATTTCTGGTGTACAGCACATTGTCTCAGTCATGCACATACATACGTTTTTTTCATTTTCATATTCTTTTTCATTAAAAACTATTACAAGATATTGAATATAGTTCCCTGTGCTGTACAGAGGAAACATTTTTAAAATCTATTTTTATATATAGTGGCTAACATTTGCACATCTCAAACTCCCAAATTAATCCCTTCCCACCCCCTTTCCCCTGGTAACCATAAGATTGGTTACTATGTCTGTGAGTCTGTTTTTGTTTTGTAGATGAATTCATTAGTGTCCTTTTTTTTTTTTTAATTCTACATATGAGTGATATCATATGGCATTTTTCTTTCTCTTTCCGGCTTACTTCAGTTAGAATAACAATCACTAGGTCCATCCATGTTGCTGCAAATGGCATTATTTTATCCTTTTTTATGGCTGAGTAGTATTCTATAATATAAATATACCACAACTTTTTTATCCATCTTCTGTTGATGGACACTTAGGTTGCTTCCATGTCTTGGCTATTGTAAAGAGTGCTGCTATGAACATCAGGGTGCATTTATCTTTTCGAGTTAGTTTCCTCAGGATATATGCCCAGGAGTGGGATTGCTGGATCATATGGTAGGTCTATTTTTAGTTTTCCGAGGAATCTCCAACCCTTCGTTTATTCCTGACTAGATTTAGGTTATGCATCCCTGGCAGCGATACTGAGGAAACGCTGTCTCCTTCTCACCACATCCTATCAACTGGCACAAGGTTTCCATCTGTCCCATCACTGATCTTCTCTCAATTACTTATGTCTACCAGACTGCTCCACTGTAAATTTATTCTTTTCCCCTTTGTAATTAGTAAAAAAAAAAAAAAAAAAAAAAAAAAAAAAAAAAAATTGGTGGGGAAGAGGGAAGCGAGGATACTTTGAAACCAATAAAATCTTGTTCTACATGTTTCATGGTCCCCAAAAGGGGGCCAATTTTGACCCTCATAGGACATGAGGCAACATCTGGAGACATTCTAACTATGGCCACCAGGAAATCTAAACTTGCACATTGGCTCACATTGTATTTCTGTTGGACAGCACTGGTCTAAAGCAGTGGCAAGTAGCGGGTAGGGAAACGCTGCTAAATCCTACAACGCACCAGGCGGCCCAGTCAGGAAAGAATTATCCAGGCCACAACATCAGTGGAGTTGCTGCTGGTGTATTTATCGCTACTGCATGGCTTTGTCGTTTCTTACTGCAGTCAATGGGTTACATAATTTTTCTCAGATTATGATGATGTTCATCATGACTCTGATTTGGCCAGTTGGAAGCCCATCCCAGCAGGTCCCTAAGTCCTTTTGACATGTTCCCATGGCTCTTTGGGAACTTCCGTGCTTTCTGGCAAGAGACAGTCAAATTCATTTTGGACTCTTGCTGCCACAACCCTGGAATCAATTAACTATTTCTCTAATGAGCTCTGCTTGTTTTTTGTTTGTTTGTTTGTTTGTTTGTTTGTTTTGGTGGAAAATGATGTTTTTAAGCCCAAACCTGGGCACCAGATGTGCTCATTGCTATTTGGGGGCTCAGTGTTCCCAGCTCCTCTGAGTGGACAGAATTAGAGAAAATACACACACACACACCTACACTGATTTCACTGTTTATATTAACTGAAAATCACAAGTTCACACCAATAGACAATAGACCAATTCCAATACAACATCACACAGCTGATTCTCATTTTCCCCCTTTCCTATTTGTAATTTCCTTCTCCAACAGCGAGAACTCTGGCTTCCCTTATGTTTAATCTAGTTCAGCCTGCAATATATACCCCTACATTTAACTACAGTTGTCTCAGCACTGGACTGGGTCCCCCAGAAGTCTGGTACTGATCCTGGCTCAAGACGAGCATGAGCAGGCGAGCTTGAGATGTGCAAACTTTAGTTCACAAGCTCAGGAATGTGCATTACATAAGGCTACAGGTACCTACCTGGCCAGTGGGGTGCGGAAGACACTGCTGGACATTATCTTCCCGGGCACCCCCAAAACCCACATTCCTCAAACATGCCTTGAAGGTTCATACCTGGAGACAAAGTATGTCCTGAACAAGTAAGAAACAAGCCTGGGGGTGGGGGCAGTGGGGGGGGGGGCTGCACCAGTGAGCCTCTGGGACCGCTGACGTCAGCCTGTGCTGTCTTAACCCTGCTAAACTATGTCCTATGTGAGTGGGCTCTGGGGGACCTTTTAAGGGCTTTCAACTACCCAACCAGTGTAGTAATGCAGAAACCTATCACCCAGCCCTCTTTCTTCCTATGGGGACACCCTTCGCACTCTGTCCCACTCACCCTCCTCACGTGCTCCCCCACCTCTCTACCTCGCACAGACAGACACTCTCCTCACCCCACTCCCGGTCCCTCATCCGTCTCTGGGCCACCAGGCCCACCACCCACATCCCTGAATGCCTCTCTTTTTCGGTCATACTTACTGGCTTTGGGCTTGAAACCTTAGGAGAGGAGGAAGGGAAGAGAAAAGCAGAGGAGAAAAGCATTTCTGTGGGTTTTACAAGCACCACCATGGTGACTTCTTACCTGGCAAGTTCGATTTTAGACACTGCATAACATCTCATGCATTAGTATTTATGAAAGGTAAGACTGTTCTTGTCCACTAAATAAAGCATTCCTTTATCTCTGAGGTATATAGTCTGACAAGAAACAAAAAGAATCTCCAAGAGCTGCCCTCATACCAAAAAGATGAAACAGATTCTTAGACATACAAGCTGAGGTGACGGTCAGCTCCATTGTGAGAGCAAACCAAAAATAACAGGCATTCCTCTCTCACTTACACAAGGACAATGCAGAGGTTCCTGGCATCTTGTGGCCAACCACCCCCAATGCGTGGATCCCACCCTCCATGTTCTAAAATGGCTGCCTGAGCTTAGCCATCACATCTGCAGTCCCTTCAGGAAAACAGGAAGGGGGGAAAAAGCCTTCCTCCTTGAGGATACTTTTAAGAAATTGCATGTGGCACTTCCACTTATAAACAATTAATCAACATTTTGTAATACAGTGATGCCTAGCTGCACAGGAGGTGGGGAAATGTAGTCTGCATTCCAAGTGATCATGTGCCAGATAGAATTAGGGGTTTTATAACTAGCAAAGATGGGGCAAACGGGGACCGGCAGACAACCAGCAGCCTCTCACACCAGCAGGCCACTCCATCTGAACATCACAGAAATCAAATCTGACTACAGGAAAACCTTGATAATCCAATATCCTCCTGCCTTAATTTTTTCCTAAAATATCACAACTACCATAATGAAAAAGAAAAAAATTTGCTCGCCTCCCAGTTAACACTCACAATGAGAGCTTTAATTAGGGAGAGTCGGTTCTTTTCCACCATTCCACTATGTCTTGTCAACAAGTGTTCAGCAGGAAACAAAGTGAAGAACTTTGGAATTTTTTTTTAATAAAGGAGGGAAATGTATTTGTTATTTCACCTAATCACACCACTAGAATGTTTTTCTTTCTCATTATTGCCACAGGGCTACATGCAATTGTAGGTAAAAGGGGAGAAAAAGTTCATAAAAGATCTTTGAGGAAATAGTTAAGGCAACAAAGGACTCTGGGGTGGGTCTACGGGCAAAGCAGTTAAGCTGGACAGAATGGAAATCCCAGAATCCAGCACAAAGCCTGTGACAGGCTAAGAGCAAGTAGCGACAGACGTATTCACACGACCCGCCCTTTCCTTCCACTCGGCTGCGGTGAGTTCATTGTGTGTCACCTATGGAAACAGCACTGGTAAAACTTAAAAAAAGGAGAAAAGGTCTATGGAAGTAGAACGGATTATTTCAAAGTACAAAAGCTGCCCTAATCCAACGTAGCAGCAAAATGGAGTCAGGCTGCATCCCCCGACCTGAATGATCACCTCCATCACACACCGGGAACCTCCCCATGGGACCATCACACTGCGGGGTCCTGCTTGGCCATCAACTGTCAGGGAGTCGAGGCACCAGAACATGTGAACAAACTGTTATTAAAACTCCTGAAGAAATACTATAAGCTGAGTTTTGCCCAGGCATTCTCAGAGTAGAACAGATTTCCCAAAGTCAGCTAAGTAACTAAGAAAACACGCTGATGGTACACGGTTACATGTTTCCCTGCCTTGGCTGTCATTCTGCCTCCAGCCTTTAGAGATGGGACTTGGGTGAACACAGTTATTAGGTCAAAATGAACAGGGGGGAAGAAAGCTGTGGGGAGAGATGTGTTTGCAGGGGAAGCGGAGGCAGGGGTGGGGTGAGGAAGCTGGCACTGTGTATGAGATTCACAGTGGTTTCCTCTCTAGCCAAGGAGGAAGTCAGCAGGAAAGTGCTAAAAGCTCAAAAAGGAACTGGTTCATTCAATAATTTCAACCAAGGACCACTCAGGCAATGGTGGACTGGATGTTTGCCAGGAGCCCAGTGCCGATAATCTCCACCCTGGAGATCCTTTGAGAAGCAACGTCAACCATACATCCTCATCAGATAGGGACAGTCTTGGATTACGCCTGCTGTCCCTCTCAAAACTGGTTTGGATGACAAATCACATAGTCACTCAATTTAGGGAACAGAGAATATGCACCCAAACCTAAACGGCAAGGTAGAGAGGGATCGTGGGCAGAAGAGAAGCGTATCTGAAAGGATAATGAATGGCTGGTCAGGAGACGTCACTTACTGTGAGATGACATGTCTGAAAATGCTTTAAGGTAAGGGGTACAGGAGGCACTGAAACTGGACTCGGAAAACGTATGGAAACTGGAGGTTATGGAGGCAATTCTATGATTATCTGAGCAAAGAGATGGAAAACAGGGAGGCACAGGACTGGGCCGGGCAGCCAGGATTATAATGGAGCAAATTCAGAAAAATCAAAGGATGAGCTAAGCACACCTAGAAAAAGAATCATCATTTCTCGGTAACACAAGGAAACAGATATTACTATTTAAAATAGGTTCGGTTTTTTCTTTCCTCCTTCAGCTTAACGTAGGCAGCAGGAGAAAAGAGAAGTAAACATGATAAAACCCCCATAAGATGACACCACAGACTTGCTTTCAGAATAACCCAACACACCGCCACGACGTGCCACACTGGAAACTCGCTACAGCTTTCAAGTTGGCAAATTAGAAGCAAATTATTCCCCTGGTCGCATTTGAGAGAGGGTAAAAAAGTTCTAGCTTCACAGAATGACATTTATCTCCAGAGGAAAAAAAGAAACACAGCCAGGGTGAGACAAGGGGAAGGAATGAGACTTCGAAACACACAGATGTGGGAGCTGAAATTCTCTGCCATCTTGTCACGGGTCAGAACTAGCCATCTTCGGGTTCCATATGGAAGATTCTGTCACGCTGGTCCCAAAAAACTGGATTGCAACTGTCAGTTCATTTCACACACTGTGTTTCCATGGAAGCAACCAGAAAAACACAGCTACCATCAGAAGGTAAATGGTGTACCTCTTTTTTGACAGCTCTTGTGGTACCAAATATTGCATTGGAAGAACAGCCACCGCAGCTCCTGGGATGTTCAAAGAAGGTCATCTTTGACTTTTCCAGGGGACATCATTCAAATTCTGTGCAGCCCTGCAGATTACACTGCAAACTGTGCCCTCTATTAATTCAATTCCTCCCAAAGTTGTTGACTACAAAGCAGAATTAATTTGAACTTAAAATACAGGATGGTCCAAAAGGCTCTTCCATTTTGGCTCCCAGTAGGCTAGAAAAAGCGACAGTCCTAAATAACCCTGATTTGGAGATGCCACAGGGATGTGGGACACAGCCACGTGTCAGCACCAGGAAGCCACGCTGACCAGTGTGGGTCTTCCGTCTCCAGAAGACATGATTAAAACTCCTGCCCGTGTCGCAGGGCTGAAGTTATTTCACCCCTGGTGGAAGGATACAGATTCGGATCTTCTTAAATATGCGGCATCTGACAATATATTTAAGGGAAGACAGACAATAAAATGTCTGATACCCAGATATAATACAAATACCATATTCATCAACACAACCAGAATCATAAAAACATTTCTTATGACTTTCATTCATAATTTAAAACTTCAAGAAAAAAAAAAAATGACAGCATGAATGCTTTCCTTTACTGCACCACTAATTACTGTGGTGAGTCGGAAATGCTTCAACAGCAACTTTCCCAAATTGGTTACTTGACTGAATTCTACTGCTTGCAGACAGAGGGTTGCTCAACCACAGTTAATTGCTTTTTCATTCAACAGAAAGCAATTTATCGTACATGCCGACTGACAAAAACATGATACCTCTTTCTGTACACACGTTAAGAGCAGAGAACTCACACGTGCTGAGAATCCCCACGAGCTGGACACTGACCTGGGGCTTTGCGTCCACTGGGACATTAAGTCAAAAGATGCTAGACCCAGAGCACTGTGTTACTGACCACTGGAGGCCACATCCTTCCTGTCCAAACAGGTCATTGCAGTCCCCCCTTCACAGAAAAAAAGACCAAGAAAAAAAAATGATAAACTCGGAAGATGCCTGGGAGAATGAAAGTGCAAAATACAGTGAGCTACCTAAGGTACGCAGCCATTATTTGCTCTTGGATTCTAAGTAGAATGGTTTTAACAAATGCTCCCTGAATTACAAACTGCAAGGTACCATACTTAGCTGGTGTGATAGGACAGAATGAGGGGGACACAGCTGTTGTCCTCAAGGAGGGCTTAATGAAACACTCTGACACAAGGCAGAATGTATCAGCACCCTGAGGAGTAAGTGGACCTGGAACTCCCATTAAAAGGGAAATGCTGGATCTAAAGAAGACATCCAAACCAATAGGCACATGAAAAGATGCTCAATATCGCCACTTACCAGGACTGAAAATCAAAACTACAATGAGGCATCACCTCACACTGGTCAGAATGGCCATCATTAAAAAGTCCACAAATGATAAATGCTGGAGAGGGCGTCGAGAAAAGGGAACCCTCCTGCACTGCTGGTGGGCATGCAGTTTGGTGCAGCCACTATGGAAAACAGTATGGAGATTCCTCAAAAAATTGAAAACAGAACTACCATATGATCCAGCAATCCCATTCCTGGGCATATATCTGGAGGAAACTCTAATTCAAAAAGATACATGCACCCCGATGTCCACAGCAGCACAAGTTACAATAATCAAGACATGGAAGCAACCTAAATGTCATCGACACATGACTGGATAAAGAAGCTGTGGTTTATTTATACAATGGAATACTACTCAGCTATAAAAAAGAATGAAATAATGTCATTTGCAGTAACATGGATGGACCTAGAGATTTTCACACTAAGTGAAATAAGTCAGAAAGTGAAAGATAACTATTATATGATATCACTTATATGTGAGATCAAAAAAATCATACTAGTGAACTTATTTGCACAACAAAAACAGACTCACAGACACAAAACAAATTTATGTTTACCAAAGGAGAAACAGTGGGGAGGGACAAATTAGGAGCCTGGGATTAACATGTACACACTATTACATATAAAATAGACTAAAAAAACAAAGTCCTACTGTATAGCACAGGGAACTACATTCAATTTCTTGTAATAGCCTATAATAAAAAAAACTGAAAAAGAACAGATACAGAGATATATGTGCATATACATAGAACTGAATCATTATGCTGTACATGAGAATCTACAACACTGTAAATCAACTCTACTTCAATAAAAAAATTTAATTAAAAAATTTTAAAAAGGAAAATGCTGGGAAGTATTTTCAGGGTTAGTAAAATCTTCAAGGTCCACAATCCACTTTATTCTTTATCTGCCCATTTGTCTTCCTCCCTTTTTCTCCTCCCCTTCCTTTTTTTTTTTTCTTTTTTTACCTATCCGTATTGACTTAATTTTTCCAGCATAAACTATTTTATTTGTGTCACATAAAACAGGCGTGGTTTTAGAAATCAGTTATAGAAAAAAAGCTTAAGCTCCTCAACAGACGGTCGGGGAACCGTGGCCAAGAGGCACACTGATTTTTCTAAGGTTCCCCCGGATCAGAACTGAGGCTCTAACCAAGGTTTCCACTTTCTACATCTTGAGCTCATTCTTTCTAAACTGGAAAAATAATATTCACGCTTGGGCAGAGTCTTCTTCTCCAGACGGTGGAGAGTCGTCTCAGTAAAGAGTATAAACTTGAATGTGAAGAGTCCTTTCTATCTTGAGTAACGTGACAGTCACATAAAGGGACTCAGAGCCCAGCAAGGATAGGAAGTTTCAAGCAGTGCGAGACCCAGATTATAATTCCATGAGACCCTGAGCGGGGAAAAAAAAAGAAATCACTGGATTTTTTTTCTGGAGGGCAAATTCCTCATCTTTAAATGAAAGGCTGAATTAAATTACTTGATCCTGTGAAACATACAAAACAGAGAAGAAAAGAAGGAACTACTATTCATGGCAATGCCTCCTACATCAATAAACTAGGCTGGGCACGTCACAGCCGCTCATTAGAATCCAAAATGTTAACGTAAAAACAAGAGCTAATGTTTACCAAAGGCTTAAAATGCGGTTGCCACTGTTCTAAGAACTTCACTACCTCGTCTACGCCTCACAATAACCCTATGGCAGCACTTTTATTCCCCGCCTCCCTCCCCATTTTAGACGAGAAAAATGAGGACCAGGTTAGGTAACCTGCCCATGGTTTCCGAGCTAGTAAGCAGAGGGGACCCTTTAAAAGCTGTTTCCAAATGAGAGAATCTAATTAATTCTGACCTCTTCTTTCAGTGGTGAATCAACTATAGCAAACAAATACCCACAAGTGGGTGACTGTATATCAATTTATGATGTCCAAAAGGAGTCAGTCCACAGGTTCATTTTTTTCCACCAAAATGAAGCCAGGGCAGCATCAGATGTGCATGCCTTCCACTTCAGACAATACGGCCAAGTTCTCGCACCCCTGCCCACAGACAAGGCAGCTGGGGCGGGGGGCGGCGGGGTGGTGTGGGGACAGGCACTCTCTGCTTCCCAGGGGCTGATGGTGGACATGTCTCTGATTCCTCAATTCTCTCTGCCCCCACCTCAACCTCCCTCCACACTTCTTATCCTCGACCCAAGAGCCATGTTTCCCTGGTGGCCAAGCCCCCTTGAGAAGCAGGAAGAGCCAGAATACTAGACCCTCTCACGCAGAGCCAGGTGGTTCTCAGAGCTCAAAGCATTTGGAAACCTCCGACAGCCACTGAGTACCTGAGGACCTCTGTGCTGTCAACTCCCACCCGCACCCACACGGGATGTGGTCTTGCAGGCAGGGCCTCGAGGTTTGTGCCCCTGGCTCTCAGCTGCTGCCCCGACACCATCCCTCCAGCCCCAGATTCCCAGTCTCCTGGACTGACACCGGCTGTCCGCTGCCCATGGCCCAAACCTGGGTATGTGTTTTCTGATCCGCTACAGGGTGTCCCTACATCTCCTCCTGGTAACAAAGAAACACAGACATCAAACCTGCAACCCTTAGATTAAAATGATAGATAAACAACAAATTTCTTCTGTATAGCACAGGGAACTATATTCAATATCTTGCAGTCACCTATAATGAGAAAGAATACGAAAACTAACGTGTATATGTATGACTGAAACATCATGCGCCAGAAATTGATGCAACATTGTAAACTGATTATACTACAATAAAAACCAAAAAATTCAAAGAATAAGTGCTTCAAAAAAAAAATAGTGAGTTTTGGGAAGACAGTGGAGGCATGACAACCTGCTTCCAGAATCTTGAATCCATACATCAGACAGTAACTAGAGAGCCATCAAAAATCCAAGGACATGATTCAGAATAAAACAAGGGGATAAAGTAACCCCACAAGCTCTCAAATACAAGTGGGTGGGAACAAACAACTGTAACCCACAGGACCGGCATGAACTCGGCATCCGTGTGGGGAAACCTGAGAGACAAAGGGGTGCCCTGAACACCGGGGAACAGAGAACCCCTAAGAGCCAACCAAACCCACTAGAACACATGGCTGACCTATCCGAGGGGAGATGCTGAAAGTCGGGGGCTGTGCCCACCCCAACAGAGGAGGGCCTCTAGGAAGAGCTGATGGGACAGGACACGTCCAGCCCCTGGGACCTGAAAACTGACCACCTAGGGCTCCCTCCAGGAGCTGGAATCAAAACTGAGCGAGAAAGGAAAAACAGAGACCAAGTGTGACTCTGTGATTTATAGTAAGAAACATGAATATATTTGGTGGTCTTCTCTATTCGGCCACAAAGCTCCGAAAACCCTTGGAATTTCTTAGGTGATGAGAGCAACAAAGGTGTCTTTGTTATGTTTATAAAGTGGCTTTGGGAAGTTTCTAAGGATGGAGGATGGTGGCCAGGGCAGCCAGCCCTGTGTAAAGAGGGCTAGAACTTTGATTTCAGTCTCACCCCTGGCCAGTCAGTTCTTCCTAACTTGATCTAGAGATTCAATGCAGTCTCAATGAAAATCATAGCAAGTTTATTTTGTGAATGTCGACAAACTGATTCTGAAGTTTATATGGAAAGCCCAATGACCCAGAATAGCCAATAAAATACTGAAAAAGAAAAACAAACTCAGAAAATTGACATGACCCAACTCAAAACTTACTAGAAAGCCATAGACAGCAATTGGTGAAAGAAACAGACAAATAGATCAATGGAACAGGAGAGAGCCCAGAAATAGAGCCACACAAATACAGTCAACTGATCTCTGACAAAGGAACGAAAGCAATTCAATGGAAAAGGGATAATCTTTTCAACAAATGGGGCTGGAATTTGACATTTACCAAAAAAAAAGAATCTAGACACAGAACTTACACCTTTGACAAACATTAACTCAAAATGGTTCAGAGACCTAAATGTGAAATGTAAAAGGATAAAGTCCCAGAATACACGACAGCAGAAAATCTATGCAGCCCTTGATCTGGTAATGACTTCTCAGATCCACCACCAAAAGCACTATCAAAAAAAAAAAAAAAAAAAAAGCGTTGACTGTGACTTGATTAAAATGAAAAATTTCTCCTCTGTGAAAGACAGTATTAACAACATGGAAAGAAAAGCCATAGACTGAGACAAAATTTTTACAAAACATATATCTGGTGTGGGACCTCCTTCCAAAATACACAAAGAACCAGATGACTGGATAAAGAAGTTGTAGTATATTTATACAATGGAATACTACTCAGCCATAAAAAAGACTAAAATAAATAATGCCATTTGCAGCAACATGGATGGACCTAAAGATCGTCATTCTAAGTGAAGTAAGCCAGAAAGAGAAAGAAAAATACTATATGATATCACTCATACATGGAATCTTAAAAAACAAACAAACAAAAAGACACCACGAACTCATCTAAAAAACAGACTCACAGACATAGTAAACAATCTTATGGTTACTGGGGAAAGGAAGTGGGAGGGGATAAATTTGGGAGTTTGAGATTTACAAATGTTAGCCACTGTATATATAAATTGACTTTTTTAAGTTTCTTTAGTACCGTATAGGGAACTGTATCTTGTAATAACCTTCAATGGAAAAAAAATGAAAACGAATTATATATATGTATATGCATGACTGAGACATTGTGCTGTACACCAGAAATTGATACACTGTAATTGACTGTACTTCAATTTAAAAAAATACACAAAGAACTTTAAAAAGTCAACAGTAAGAAAACAAACCACCCAATTAAAAAATGGGCCAAAAAGCTTAACAGACACCTCATCGAAGAAGATATACAGGTGGCAAATAAGCTTATTTCCACATCAGACGCCATTAATGAGCTCCACACTAAAACAACAAGATACCAGTACACATCTATCAGAATGACTGAAATCCACACCACTGACACCACCAAATTCTGGCAGGGATGTGGAGCAACAGGAACCCTCATTCACTGCTGGGGGATATGCAAAACAGTGCAGCCACTCTGGAAGATAGTTTACACCAAACAGATTCTTACCATTCAACCCAGCGATCATTTTCCTTCGCATTTACCTAAAGGAGTCAAAGAAATTTGTTCGCACAAAAATCTGCACACAGATGTTTATAGCAGCTTTACTCATAACTGGCAATTTGGAAGCAACCAAGAAGTCCTCTAACAGGTGTAAGGATCAACAAACTGTGGTGCATCCAGACAATGAAAGGTTATTCAATAATCAAAACACACCAGCTATCATGCCAAGCAAAGATAGAAGAAATTTAAATGCATATTGCTATGTAAAAGAAGCCTTTCTGTGAAGGTTACATACTACAGGACTTCACCTACACCAGGCTCTGGAAAAGGCAAAACTATAGACATAGAATTTCAGCGGCTGCCTGGAGTTCAGTGGGAAGTAATGAGGGAGACAGGGAAAAGCAGAACACAGGTGGTATTTGGGGTAGTGAAACGACACTATGCTGCATATGTTAGAAGCCTCAACACAATGTACACTACGGATTTTAGCTAATAATAATGTATCAATGGTTCATTAATTGCAACAAACGTAGCACTGGCGTGCCAGATGTTAACAACAGGGGAAGATGCAGAGGGTTAGTAACAGGGGAAATGGCTGTAAAAATGAAGCATAATTTTTTTTTAACAAGGAAAATGGGGATAGAATATGTACAAAACAACTGTTTTCAGCAACACTGGTGGCAGTGGTTAATATCAGCACAGTTAACTGTGTGTAATTTATCACTTGTGTGTAATGTACTAAATAAGGAACTGTGTGATATTCTAATTCTGTCATCATTTGTATCCCTGAGAAGCAGGCTTCTCAGAGTGGAAGAAAAGTAAAGACGTAGTGGGAAAGAAGTTAAAAGCCTTACAGCCTCATATTTGAATTGGACCTACCAGTATGAACGCATTAGACATTTTAATCTTTACATATATATATATGCATTTCTGTGTGTATAATGTAAACATACATACATATATATAAACACTTACACATACATATATGTATTCTTAGCTCTATCCACTAAAAAGCCCTGAAGGTCATTAATAACCCAGGAATAATGAGTACGCTTGTAGCCCAGATTGTGGCCCTAAAATACTTCCCACTAAGACAGACAGACAAAAACAGGGTTGCTGTGAGGACAGCCCACTCTAGGTCTCAGACAGGAATTCACAGACACATCGGGAAGACCCTGTTGCTGCAGATGGCAGGGAAGTTACAAGGCCAGTCTTTGGTCATGTCCAGTGGAGGGGAGAGTCAACTACAAGAGGTTCCCACAGGCCACAAATGAATGATCTGCACTTGAACAAGGTCAGTGACCGTGAGGCTGTGGTGTGCACGGATGCAAACATATTCTTTTAAAAAGCAAAATTTCTGATAACTACTTCTACATTCAGACCTTCTCCCATTGCTCTGGGGTGTGGCCTGAGCACTGGGAGTGTTTTGAAGTTCCTGGGGTGAATCTAATGTGTAGACAAGTTTGCCAGTGGCTGGTACAGACACTAGTGATCTGTGAGCAAGAAACTTCTCAGAGGAAAGCTTGAGATGTGAGTGATTTTTTTTTCGAAAGAGGGCAACGTACGTATGGAGCAAAAACCATGTCTGGCCTGACCAGTGTGGTCTGTGAGAGCGCGTTCTGCATCAAGAATGGTAAGCCTTTTTGCCCATCATCTAAATTTCAAATATTTTCTCTATTTTGGTGATTCTTGCCTTCTATTTCAAAAAGTGTATAAGAGCACACTCCATGACACAACAATTCCAGTCCCCATTCCAGAAAGGAACGTATGCATTCACATGGTCACAGCAGCACTTCTGGTAACAGCCCCAGCCTGGGAACCACCCAGACATCCATCAGTGGCAGAGTGGATGAATGTACTCGGACAGGGTCATACCCTGGATCTATAACCAGCTTCATAACACAAAGGAATCTCATGAACAGGATGCTGAGCGTGAGAAACAGTAAAGAGTGCACCCTATAAATCCTCTGGTTTTCAATGGTGCGCATCACAGGTAAAGGGAGTCTATGCTGTCAGAGTCAGGACCCCGTCTTGAGAGGACAGTGACTGGGAGATGCCAATTGCATTCTGTTTCTTGGTTTGAAAATCTGTCATGCTGCACTGTTATACGTGCACTTATCCACAGGAATACGTCAGTAAAGCTTTCTTGAAATGGATCTTTTAAAAACTATGTGTATTCGGAGAAGAAGGTTCCCATTGGCAAGAGTTTGGGAGGGTCGGCATCCCCGGACATATCCCTCAATCCCTGAATCGATACAGAATCAATAGCCCTGCAGGGCAGGTACTGCGGCTTCTAGAATGGGACCAGGTTGCTGGTAGACACCCAGGGTATGCTTGATGAATTAGCCGTTTTATCTTTGTGAGCTTGTCTGTCTAAAACAGTGGCGACATGAGCAGGGCTAGATGGCAGCAGGTAAGAACACAGCTTCTGAAGTCTGATGGCCTGGTTCAAATCCTGACCCTGCTCCGTACTATCTGTGTAATGTGGAGCAAGGTACAAACGCTCTGAAGATCTCTGCGTCCTCAGCTGTAAGCTGCAGGATGAGGATGAGGATGATAACAGTCCTAATGAGACGGTGACAGTAACCTTCTCATGAAACTTTTCCCAGGCGCCAAGTACAGACGCAACAGAGGTGTGCACACCAGACCCATGAGGGATGCTTAAGCCAGGGATGGGATGGGGGTTAAAATTTAGTCCTGGAGAGCTTCTCAGAGGAGGTGACAGAGGATGGAGTCCTGTGGAAAGCAAGCCATCACTTCTTCAATGAGCATCAGTTAACACTGGGCAGAGGAGGCTGGCTGGAGAGAGACAGGAAGGGGCTGCCCAGGCATGCACGTTTCAAAACACAAAGGCGGCCTTTAACGTGCAAGTTACAGGAGCAAAAAAAAATTAAAAGGTCTTAATGAAGATTACGGTGAAAATAACATGGTCTTCACAGCTCTTTTATCTTTACCCCGAAGAAGTCCTATAATGATGAAAATTCCTAACAGGCATGACCACCTCCTGATTTAACAGCCCATCCAGATAACCAGCCTTTGTTCGTTAATCAACAAAGCGTAACCTCTGTTGATTATTTTGAAGGGTCCTTTAGAAAGGCAACTCCCTCAGAGGCAGCTGACTTAGTTCTAAGATTTATCAGAGAGATATTTCAGTCTAACCTGAAATAAAAAAAAAAAAAAAAAAGATACAGGTTTTGACACCCAGAGGGCAATAAGCATGATGAGATCAAAAAGTCACAAAAAACTTAAAAAAAAAAAAAAAGAAATGATAAAAGGTTCTCTGGCCACTGCTGGGACTCTCTGCTCCCACCAAAGCTGAAGCTGATTACAGGGCCCTTCAAGAGCAATTTTATCACCCAGATGAAGAGTGCAGTGTGGGAGAGATTCTGCAGTGAAATCACTTGAATAAAAAAGTACAGAATTGGTACCATTACTCCTGGAAGCTTTAAGGAGAATGTGTGTGTAGATTACATGCCCTGTAGGCGGGCGGAAATGAAAGAAATAAACGGAGGGGTCATTTGAAGGAAACAGCAATAGAAATCTGTCAGGATGCTAGGCAAATGGCCCAAACATACCAGGTTCTGTGAAGCCACACAGAAAACATCAACACACAACACACATAGAGGCCTTGCCCGGTCTAATTAACCAGCCTACCCCTGGTTCAGGCCATCCACTACATTGGGACTGGTTACCCCGGGGCTTACACACTCTCTCTGGACAGTCATACAAAGTCACTGTGCACGCACGAGGTCCGGGCACGATGCTGGGCACCTGAAGTGAAACAGCGCACTCAGCACTAACCCAGTGCCGCCAAGTGGGTACCTGCGTTTCCATTTGATGAGGAGGAGCGTGAGGCTCAGAAAGGTCAAGTCGCTTCTCTGAAGTTGCACAGTGCTAAGTGGAAAACGGACCACCTGAACTCCGAGGCCCGACGTGGAAGCACTGGACCATGTTTGCCTCCCAGGGTAGGACCTGACCACATCCAGCATCTGGCTGGACTGACAGAAAACTCTAGGACCTGTCGATGTGTGTCTCCAGCCTAGGGAGCCTTCCCCATCAGAAAGCTTTTGGTACCCAAACTCCTGAGAATATTTTTTAAAGGCAACTGACTGTCTCAGAGGAAGGAAGTACTGCAGTTATAAGACACAACTCTCCCAAGTACCCAACCTCCACTCTTACCTTCAAAGCTGAATTCTTGCTCGTCATTTGAGAAACTAAACAAAGCAAAGATAATGAAAGGAAAGCCTGAGACACGATAACCATTCTCTGTCCGTGCAAATCAACTGTCCTGTGGACTTAATCTTGATATTAATGCATAAAACCTAATGATTACAGTTAAAGTTTTACAAGTTAAAGACTATAGGAATTCATATACTACAGCTAACGTCATCATGCCAAACATCTTAGTATGTAAAATATTAAAATATAGAGTAAGCGCTACGTGCACTACTGAGAAATGAGTCCCAGCGGAGGAGGGGACTCTGAAGGCATCCTGGGACCCTCTAGACTCCAGAAGTCGGGAAGTGTCAGCAGCCACTCTTGGGGTCAACCACACTCCAAAGGCCAGAGATGGTGGACTCTCCAAATTCACTTCCATTGAACTCCCCAAGGCTCTTCCCGAAGCCACTTTTTGGGAAAAAAAAAAATTATCTTGTTTTCCAGCACCTCATATGACACCGGAAACACCTGTTTCAGGAAGCAAGTGGCTATCTTTTCTTTTCCAATGAAAGCCAAGGCTTCAAAGAGATAACACAACTGAACTGAAATAGGGACTATAATAAGCCAGTCTCCCTGCTTATAAATATTACACAAAGAATCCTCTTCAAAGCTATGGTCCCTGAGGTTCCCTGAGGTACCACCACGGCCCCCGCAGGGCAGAGGCAGTGCAGGGACACATCCTGATCTTAAGTGCCAATTCAGTACCAGAGACACCTGCTCTCTCACTGCCACCAAAAAGCCATCACAGCTGAGAGAGGCCAACACGCTCCCAGGAGGCTGAGATGCTAACTCGCACAAAAGGGAAACTAACTGGCAGGTGTCTCCCTAAGGATTACCAAATGCACATCATCTATGGCCTCTCATCCCCTTGCCTTTGCAGAGAGGAATCATCAGCACCAATCCCAAGCTCCGTCCCAGGCACAAACGAAGCATTCACAGTAACTTTCCCCTCTCTGTGCCCAACAAGCATCATCTTTTGGGGTCTTCTAGACATCTCCCCTTCTCCCATGTCACCTCCTGGTCTGGGTCTCATCAACTCGCTGGCCTAATCCATCCTTCTTTCCTTCATCCATCAAACGTTTTTGAGCACCTGCTCTGTTCCAGGCATGATCATAAAGAAGGTAGGTACCTGTGAATATTGCACGGGTTTAGTGCTGCCAGCCGGCCAGTGGGGAAGAGAGGTGCTTAGACTAAGAACACATCACAGTCCTGTGTAACAGGAGTCACAAAGCAAGGTGTGTCCACCTTCACGGAGGAGGAAGTGACTATGTCAGCGTGATACAGACAGAGATGGCTTCACAGTGAAGGCTGTGACAAGTGAGCTGAACTTTGGCAGGTAAGTAGCAGGATCTGGGGTGAAGCAGAGGGAGGAAGAGGAAACAATATTTCTAAAGGCACAGAGACCTGAAAGGCTGCCCTGGTTCAGGAAGGACTATCAGTTCAGGGTGGCGGGGACACCAGATGCATGGAAGGAACAGGAGCAAAGGTAGATTGTGGTCAGATTCAGAAAGGAACATGTCATCCTAATGAACTTGGAGCCTTACCATTGCTAATGGACACCCAGGAGAAATGTTTAAGGGAGAAGGTCCAAACTTCAGCCACAGTCAGCCTGAAGAAGGGTTTGAATTCACATCTAACATGTTGGAATTAGTTGCCAGTATCTAAAAGTTAGGAATTTTCATATAAAATTCTGGATTCTTGGCTTCATAGAAAAAAAAAAGTCTGGCAAACATGGGCCAGTGACAATTATTTGGCTCTGACAGCAGACGTAGCGGCTGCCCTCTTCAGATGGGATCCCTATTATGGAACTCATGACCATCCTCAACCAGCCCCAGAAGGCATTTGAGTTTGCCACCCCTGATTTCAAGGAGAGAGTTACAATAAAATGTGTGCCACAGGAAAATAACACTGAAAGCAATACAGAGCCTAAAAGTACAGGGGCAGTAAAACTGAAGGCAAGAGGGAAAGTTAGGAAGACATCACAGTAGCACAAGAGGACATAAAAGCCTTAATGAAGTTAGGAGAATAAACCCAGAAAAAGACAGAAGTCAAGAAATGTTTAACTTACTCCAGACACGAAAATACTTATGTAGTTTTTGCGTGACATTTGTTCAAAGGGCAAAGACTATATTAAGGGAATAGAAAAATTATTCAGAAATAATCTTTAGTCCACCCCAATGCCATCACTCAGCATGGACAACTGATGATGTACAGCAGCAAGAGTCTGTGTGATTCTCATCCTGCCTCTGCTGTCCGTTTTCCAGCTGGGACAGAACAAATTCTGACAGCTAAGCTCTTGACAAGTGCTGTTTACAAGCAACAAGTGGGACTTAAACTGTAACGTCTCAATTACTTGTTATACTCAGAAGCCCCTCCAGCTCCTCCAAGGGGAAGGGCCTCCAGGGAACTTACAAAGGCCGTTGACATCCAGCATGTTGGAGATGCCCCGGTCACTCATGTCCACTTCCGGCTGATTCTTCTCCCGGCTCTCCTCCACCAACTTTTTCAGAGACTTGGACATGATCTGTACCAAACGACAACAAAACAGCACGTGGGCGACGGCCGGCAGGCTGCAGGGATAAAAGTGAGAGAACCCCGGGCTGGCACTCTCCAGGTTTCCCCCGGCCCTGGGAAGTGGGCAGCAGCAGGCAGGGTCCGGGTGCAGGGAGGGGGATGGAGAGGGCGGGACAGGGCAGTGGGAAGGGTCCAGGCACCATTCCCGCCGTGCAGAGAAGCAAACGCAAGTGCAGTACCACTCACGCACACTCACTGCGGAGAGCAGCACCTCACAGGGCGCGAGAACGACAGGCTTCCGCAGAGCGAAACCGCGCGGCGAGAGATGCACTCGATCAGCGCAAAACGGGCAACCGAACGAGGAACACGCCCTGTCCCGGCGCACAGCGCAGGCGCACACCGTGCGGCTCGCAGCTGCACGCCCCGCCCGCGCCCGACCCTTCCCAAATTAGGAGAACAGTTCACTAGACGTGGCTCAGGGCGAGGCTCCGCCCATAAGAGACTGCCTACCCCGCGGCTGGCCAATCACGTCTGCTATTCGGCCTCGAGACTCCACCCACCCCAGAGGTTAGTCCATCCCTCTGGAATCCACCTCCCCAACCCTGGCTTGGAGAATCCGATTGGACTGGAGTCGGCGACTGCGCACTAGTTTGGTTCAGGCTCAGTGAGCAGCTCGAAGCCAGAGACCTGTGGGCGGAAGCCGGGGAGCTCTGGGAGCGGCTGCGAGGGAGTGGTTTGTAGGTCAAGCTGGGGCGCGGGGAAGCTTCAAGTAAATTTTCTCTGTGTGCTGCTGCCTTGTGGTTCCACTTATGGGAAGTTGCTACCCCGAGTCCCTTCCTCACAGTTGTGCCTCCCGCTATATTGTGAGCTCCTCAAAGCAAGAACTCCTTGGTGGTCTGTGCATCCCTGGCCCCCAGGTCGCAGTCACCAGATAAATACGTGACTTATCTGTTCTTATCCTACAAAGTTATGTCATAGTTTAGTTTGCTTTCTATTGAATGATGATTTCCTTAAACAATTTTCTTTTTTTTTTTTAACTAGAATTTTAAACTGTTCTCTTTTTCTTCTTGTACCTTAAGCTTTTCATTACTCCTCACTGTTGGAATCCACTGAATTTTTCTTGAAGATTTTATTGGAATCTACTAACTTACTGCTCTTACATTGATTCTAGCCCTCCAGCTGAGAGGTTATCTATAATTTATTTTCACTTTGTTCCTGGTTTTAAACAGACACTTGTATAGGCATTTAGCTGGAGTACCTATACCCTTCAAGTAACTTTCTCTAAAAGAATGTGTAGGAGGCACAACTGTTGAGTTGTTGAATGTTTCAAGATGTTTTTATTTTGCCCACACCTTTGATCATTTGACTAGCGTGTAATTTTGGGTTCAAAATCAGTATCTCTTAAATCTCAGTGGCAGACTCCCACCGACTAGTGTTTCCTGTGTTGATGGCCATAAATGTATCAGTTTCCTCAAATCTTTGCAGGGAGCTATTGTTTTCCCTTGGGAAGCGTTTGTGATCTTTGATTCATCATGCTGAAATTTCACCATAGTATCTCTGATGGGAGTAGTGTTTTTTTAATCTGTTTAGTGCTTTTGGGTCCTTTCCAGAGGAAGATTCATTTCTCTCTTCCTCTCTGGAGATTGTTTTCTGTTATTCCTTTGAAATTTCTTTCCAGGCATTCTCTCTGATTTATCATTCTTTCTGGAAATTTTGTTAGTCAGGTGGCAGCCTCCCAGGCTGGTTTTCCATAGTTTTGTTTCCCACCCCCCCTCATATATTTCATTTCATTTCTTTCTTTCTTTCTTCTTTTCCCTTTAACTTAATTTCTGAGAGATTTTCTCTTTTATTTTCCAAATCTCTATTAAATTTTTAAAAATTATTTTGGCTATTAATGAAATATACTTCCTAGACCTTGTTTAGTATACCCTGCTTTTGTTTCATGAATGCACACTCTCTTCTCTAATCTTTCTGAGGATAAACTGTTTTTAAACCTCTTTTCTGTTTATTAAATTATGTTTCCTCATGTCCCTTTTTTGTTAGTTTATCTAGTCCGTTCAGGCAGCTGTAACTCTTCCTCTGTCTGGTGATTCCTGGCTATCATTTTGTATTTAAGCATGAAGCCCAAGCTGATTTTTCTAGATAGCTGATGTAGTTATTTTGTCCCTCTTCTGTTGTTGATGTGAATTTGTTTCCCTCCTTGGTCAACATAAATTTTCCCTGGGCTGTTGGTTAAATTCCTTCAGAGGTTAGAACCCAGTTTTATGGCCACCTGGGATCACCAGGCTGCCTTAACTAGTAGAAGGAAATGTGAGCATCAGTGGATACAGTTGTTACATCCTGTTTCAGCCCCTGACACTGCACCTGCCAGCCCCACAACTAGATAACCTATGGAAAATCAATTCCCAGTTCTGCTGCACTTCCCTCTTGAATTTATTTCGGGGTACGTTTACTTTCTGTTTAATTTTCATCACACTTGCCTTCACTTCCACTTTTCCAGAGATTTGTTTTCATTCCCTTATGATCTGCTCTCTTTCTTTTCACTTTTACCGAATCTTAATGAACTGTGTGTCCCTAAGTTCCAGATTTTTATAGCATGAAAACGGGGCTGGCTTCCTGGATATGCAGACTGTGCATACAGTGACCCAAAGCTCCAGGCTGGGATGGGCCCATGCTTGGTTTAACGCTCTGCTGTCACTGGTTTGGAATATTTAATAATTTTTAGACAAGGGATCCTCCATTTTCCTTTTTGCACTGGGTAAATTAGGTAGCCAGTCCTGCAAGAAAAAGTCAGTACTTATCAGAGCTTAAATCCCCTCTGCAGCATCACTGCCAAGGACACCATGCTTACTTAATTTATGCCTCAGTATGGAGGGATGTACTATTCCTGCCTTCAAGCCCACATGGTGGGCCAGTTAGAGACAGCATGAAAGATGCTTGGGCTACAAGTGGCACTTCAGACTGAGAACAGCAGGTCAATTCACATAAATCATTACATAACTCATTCATTTAAAAATGCTTTTTAGTCTCTAACCTGTATTTATAACAAACTACTAAAACATATGAAGTAAGTCACCACATTAAAATTTGAAAAGCAAATTTCTCATTGAATCTCCAAAAATTATCATATCATTTTTCTTCCAGTAATCTCCCCATTAAATTAATGGCCATGGAGTGACATGAGGTCTCTGTAAGTTAAAATTTTTCTTCCATTAACATTATTTTTGACTCTGTGTCATCTCTAAGATTTCACCAAACCAACAGCTATTGCATTCTAATTTTTTCTAGGTCATACAACAGTGTCAGTCTTTTTTAATAATGTCACTAGATCTACGATAAAAGTTGGACTGTCATATTTTAAAAAGGTCACACTCAATCCTTCAGGCAGGAGGGGAGGCACTCTCTTGGTTGGTTGCTGAGGTTAAAATCTCAGCTGTGTCACGCAAGTTTAGGTAACTTTTCCATCGTACCTCATTTTGCTCAGCTGTAAGATGGGGATGAAGGTTCTTTGTGTTCCATTTCAGCGAGTGATGTGAGAATGATGCCTGCCATAGAGCACATGTCACGTAGATGGTAGTTCTCATTTTTTTTTAATAAAATGAAAGATGTTAGTACTTGTTTGGTGAATGTAACCGATTTTTAACAAATTCCTCCAATTACGTGGAACTGAAATTTAATAGGAAATTATCTCCTAGCCCTGCCAAATTGTCACCTGCCCCATCCATCCCCTACAACATTCTTCCCGAGAATGTCTGAGGTGCCAGGAGATTCCTGGCCTGCGGTGTCCTCTCACTGAGATATCCCATCCTGAAGGCCAGATGAGGGTGACTTTGGCCAACGATGGCTAACTTAACCTTGAAGACCAAAAGGCAGGTGCTCTGTCCTTCCTGTTAAGGTCCAGTTCTTTAGGGAGACAGAAAAGGAGTGGGGAGAAAGGTCACAGTGTGCGGAAGCCTGGCTCCCCTCAGTCCTGGGCTCCCTTCCCTTCCAATTAAGACCTCGCCTCACCCACCCCTCAAGCCCATTCATCTTACATATGGCTTTTTGGATTCTACTTACAGCCTATGGAATGAGAGAAGATATTCTTATTTCCTGTTGTAAGTTTTCAATTTTAAAGCATCATAATATCGATGATGCTTTTTTTTTTTTCAGTTCTCACATACCTCCTAGGATCGTGTGTCTCCCTGAATGAAAACGACTCTTGTAGACACCATTACTTGAACGACGCAATCACAGAACAAAGCATCTTCTACAGCGTATGTTAATCTTGCTTTTAGCTGAAATTCCTAGCTCCTGGGTTATTGCACACCTTTCTCCATATTCTGTATCTTTGTGATTCATTTTTGGATGAAAGAGCTAGATCTTATGTCTACGCCGACCAACTTGTATCTTGGGGGTTTTGGTTCCAGCCTGCCTCTTCAATGCATGAACCCTTCTCCTCATAGGGTGTCACCCGTAGGGTTGATTTACCAATCCATCATAGAGTTAAAAGGAAGCAGGAATTTTTAAGGTGAGAACATCTCATTTATGTGGCTCTAAACTCTGTGCCAAGATCCCTCCTTGGGCATTTGAGTCGTAGAGGAAGAGGAAGTAACACATTTGATAATGTCTTTCATTCACTTGGTCCCATGATCTTAATAAGACTTAACTTTGCATATTTAACCTAATGGCTCTTTGTTAAAGGCAGAAAAAAAAAAAAACTTTCTAAAAGCTTCGCTTAACTATGTATAACTATGTGTTGTTAAACTAGGACTTGACAACAGCCAAACATGTGGAAGTTAACTAGACAGGCAGCTTGGCTCCGGAGTTTCCATCCTGAAGGACTCACAGACTTCATCAAAATGTAAACACTCAGCTTGCAATTTTATATGGACCCCACAGGGAAAGACTAAATTTTAATGAGTTAAAAAATGAATTCAGCATCATGGTTTACCTTTCAGTAATGTTTATTATCCCCAGTTTGACATTCGCAGTGAAAATCGCACTCCTATTTTATTAACTTTCGGAAATTTACACAGTGCACGTGCCACAATCATTTCTGACTCTTTAAGTGTTTTTAGAAAATTTCAGCTCAAACTATTAGAATAAAGAAGCTACATTCTACATTCACAAGGTATATATACAAATGTTGATTCCATATATGCTTTGACGAAAAACATAAAAGTTCACATTCTTCTCAGGGCACAGGCAGGGGGTTCAACGGATCAGGATGGCAGGATCCCATCCCGCGTGAGGTCTGTGGGTCCAGCCCCTGCAGACAAACCAAAGTGCCGAGCAGACCCGGGCTGTCGGGGTCAGCTGTCCCATGTTAGGCGGATTGCTGAGGGTCGCGCCACATACTCCGCATGAAATTTGATGAAGACACGATGGGAGGAGGCCACAAAAGGACCTATATCAGTGTCCTAAAGTTGGGGGGGGGGAGAAGTAACAAATTATCTATTTCACAAATTTGATTATTTTTCTAGAAATATTAAGTGTAATTTTTTTAAAAAGTACAACATAAAGCAGCTTTCTAGAATTTACAGAAAACCTGCACATACTTCTAGAATTAATGTAGAGAATTTACAAAGGAATATGGCTGGGGGTTGGGGTTGAGGGGCGAGAGGAAGTGACTGCTAATGGATTCAGGGTTTCTCTTTGGGGGAACGAGAATGTTTTCCAGTTGATTGGACAACAGCTACACAACTCCGCGAATTTACTAAATTTTACTCTAAGCAGATGAATTCTGTGGTATGCAAATTACATCTCCATGAAACCATCACTAAAAGTTGAATTTCCAATTCAAGTTGTTACTGACATTTTCATTTGTCTGATGGAAATACAACTTGTATTTGCAAAGAAAACGATCGTATGAGTCAAGTATACTACTTTCCCCTCTTAACATCTGTAGTTTCCTTTGGGGATTTCTTTTCACATCCTTTGTGGGAAACAGTGTGTGTCTGCTGGAGGTGGGTGGTGGGGAGATGGGTCTTTGTTTTCTCTCATTTCCAAGTCATTCATTTAACAACTATTTATTGAGAGACTTCCCTGTTACAGGAATTATTTTTAGCACTAAGGATATAAAAAAAATGAACCAAACGTACAAAAAGCCCTGCTTGCATGAAGCTTACTTTTTAATGGGAGAAGACGAACTATGAAGCAAATAAGTCAGTGAAATGTCCGGGAGGCTGAGGCTGTCACACAGGGTCAAGGTTGCAGACGAGGGCCCTGCCCCTCTATTCTGCTGGGTCCAACTGCATTAGTCCTACGTAAGAGTCATCACAAAACAGACTTTTTTCTAAGTTAGTAAATTATTCAGGTGTGTGAAGCACAGGGATATTTTTTCCTAAGAGATATATTGGGGTACACACAATATTGTACACTGCCCCAGTGCATGCACGTTTTCCTTCCATTTCAGCCTGCTCCCACATTTCTCCTTGTTACTTCTATGTTGAGAAAACAGTATGAGCAGATGCCAGAAGTTTTAAAGTCTCCTTTGATTCACTTGCTTTTTCTTTTATTCTTTCATGTTTCCAGATGTTCAGATTCTGTTACTGAGAGTGGTGCCCATGAACGATGACAATGACTATACAAGAAAACATCTTCAATGTATTGTATGACTAGCAATCTAAGGAGTGACTTCCATCATCACTCTGTAAACACACTGACCTCAGTGCTAAAAACAAAAAACAAAAACAAAAACAAAACTAAAGAAATCCATAGCATCTTTAAAAAAGAAAACAAGTACACTTGAAAAGAAAATGCAAAACAAATATTGTGAATGCCAGCAGTTTAAAAAAATGACATTTCTATTATAGACTTGAATTTAATGTGCCTCAGTTTTCTTTTATCTGCACAGTCCAGGTTTTCTTTGTTCTTTCCACCTCACAGGATTGTCACAGTATTGAATGGGTTGCATGTTTGAAAAAAAAAAAAAAAGCCATAGAGACATAAAATAATGAAAAACAATGATGTTGTGAAAATAGTTTCATTTCATTGTGAAAATGTTTGCAAATTTCAACTAAATGACTAAGACCTCGTCAGCGTCTACATCTGACACATGACACATTTACTGTGCTCTCTTTTCTGTGGCCCCCTGTGAATAAGTATAATACAATGTCTAGTGATGAGGAGACCCAAATTTCTCCCCAAATTATTGGCTCTGTGTATAAGGGCAGAGCTACCAGAGAGTTTATTAAAATGTTGTCTACAAACCAGAGAAGCTTTGTTCAGTAAGTTAGGCTGCACCCATGCAACAGAAAACCATCCGATGATTAAATATGACACATCAGTGTTTTTAATAATCAGATGTTAATGACAGCCACAAAACAGAATAAAATATGTGTATATTGCAAATATATTCAAAGAAAAGTTTGGAAGAATATATAGAAGAATTCTCAGTTTTAAAAAAAAAGTATCTATTTTTAATACTTCCGAGTAGAACATTTTATCAGTTTTACAAACTGCAAGTTATATTCTAAGAACTCTAAATTTCCAGCAGATGTAATTCTAAGAATTCAGTTTGCTAAGAAGGCATAAATGAGTAAAGAGCAGAGGAGTAGGAAACAAGTGACTTATCGGTAGCCACATCTCCCGTACATGAAAGCTCTGTAGACAATCTACTCTCATACAAAGGAGGGGACAGTGAGCGCAGATGCAAGCAATACTGAGTCAATGTCAGAATTCGAACTTAACTTTTGGGGAAGTTCCAATACACTTGAAATTTATGAAAAAAAAAAAAAAAGATCATTAGTTCCCAGGCCAGCTGTTAATACCCTGTGTATTTCTTCAGAGAATTCCCACAATTTTCAGCAAGAAGTGAGTGAAATGGAGCCAGGCATCCAAATTTTCTATATAGTCTGCCCTCCCTAAGGGCAAGTTCCTCTGTGTCACGGATTCAACCAACCACGGAATCCCACAGATACGGAACTGCGGATACAGAGGGCTGACTGTATTCGTTGCCCTTGGCCAGTTTTTATAAGGGACTTGAGAAATCCTAGGATTTGGTATCCACAGGGGGTCCTGGAACCAATTCCCTGTGGATACCCAGGGAAGACTGTAGTTCTATTCACGTAGAAATAACCATGGATATTCAACCCTGGGCAGTGCATTGACATCACCACGGAGCTTTCAAAAAGCAGCATGCCATAGGCCATAGATCCTCTCCCAGAAATTCTGATTCAGTAGGTTGAGTGGGGCTGGAAGTCCGCAACGCTAATTAACTGCATAGGTGATTATGATGCACAGCCAAATTTACTATTACTGTTAATTTGATGCAGTGCCCACTAGGTGGCATTCGTGCTCCCAAAATAAAAAGGAAAGTCAGAAAACACTTATAAAAGTGCACTGTGCTCTCTGATTTCGTATGTCTGCCTTTAAAAGTGGATACTAAGCTACTTTATTATTACAAATAGCAAATGGGAATTTTTTAAAGTTCGTTTTACTCACTGAGCCACAATACGGTCCAGAGGATGGAGAATTAGCATCGGGTCCATCGTACAGGATGAGATAGTTATGGACACAGTCTCCAGGATCGTCAATGCTGACAAAGTAAAAGCTGACGGTGACAAGCCTTCCAGCAGGAGCAATGATGGCCCATTCGCAGTGAGTGTTATTTGGGTAAGTACCCGGATAGCCAGGGCTGGTGACCGAGCCGCTGTCTCCGTAAAGAGTCCCACCACAGCCTACAAGGAAACAGTTGCAGGAAGTTTGATTCAGTGGGGTATAAACCATCCAGCGTGCTTTAGTGCGCTTCAGGCAATGAGGTGGTTATTTTCTTAAGGTGCTGAGACCCTCTGCAAGAAAAGTGGATGCAGAAACCCTTTTTTGTTCCTTCTTTGAGCCACCTCCCGCCCACTCCCTCTCCACCTGCTCCCCCACCCCACCCCCACCTCCACCTGCACCGGACAATCCTTTCTTTCTCTGACTATCACGACTTAGGGAAGACTTCCTCCAGGTCTGTCCTTTGAAAATAGTGGGTTAAGAACACACTGAGAAAACTGACAACTTGATAAAGAAACTGTAGGAGAGAGCAATTAAAGTTGATTTGGGTACTTTTGATGGTGTAGCGCTCTCTTCACTGGCAATAAGTCGACGATAATGATGCGGGTGAAGTAGAATTAAAAGTGAAATTCTGGGTCAGAACCAAAGAAAGAGAGGGTGTTATTTTAGGTTTTGACAGTAGTTACTTTGTTATAAAAGTGACTTGACCAGGCTTGTAACTGACAGTTCCAAGACTGACGTTAACACAAAGCCAAAGCTCTTTAAATACTGGTGTTAATTTGTTCAGTTTGACAATTTGTACAGGAAGGTTATCATTATTTAGACCAGACAGCCACGGGGATCCAGGATTCCTGCACACAGGAGGAGATTGCGGGAATTAATTAGAAAGCGCTGGCTTGGGTGTCTGAGCACTGGAGTTTTGGTCCTACCTCTGCCACAATCCACCTGTGCATTTGGGCAGCTCAGCTAAGTTTGTTTTATTTCCTTATCTGTAAAATGAGGGCAGAGAGATCATCTTTTACCTTTTTTCAGGTGCCAAGAAACTGTTATCTATGACTGTCTTGATAGAATCCTTTTCTAGAAGAACAGGATATTTGAAATGAGTCCTTTTTTTTTTTTTTTAAGTGAAAACAAGTTTATTTAGAGATACACATTCCATAGAATGTGGTCCATCTCAGAAGGGAGAGTGGCCTCAGGGTGTGAGGGTGGTTAGTTTTTTTGTTTTTGTTTTCCTAATTCATACTTTTTATTGAAGTATAATTGATTTACAATGTTAGTTTCAGGTGTACAGCAAAGCAATTCAGTTATACATATACATATGTATATATATTTTCTTTTCAAGTTCTTTCCCATTATATGTTATTACAAGATATTGAGTATAGTTCCGTGCCCTACAGTAGGTCCTTGTTGTTTATCTATTTTATATATAGTACTGTGTATCTGTTAATCTCAAACTCCTGTCCCTCCCTCCCCCTTCCCCCCTCCCGTTCCCTCTATGCGCACTTCCTGGAGAAAAATGAGTCCTTTTTTAATCATTCTTATTTTGAATGTTTTTAGATATTTTCAGGGACATTTCATAAAGGTATCCTTCCTCTCTTGAGTTAAATGTACTCACATGACTCAAATTTCCCTCACTGATTTGGTCAGCCAACCACAAACTCAGGAAGGTGCTTACTGCCCTGTAAAAGCCATTAACCTCCGGGACTGCCAGGAAATGAGAGGGTCTCTGAGGAACACAGCTGCTTATGCATACGCAAGTATTTGCTCGGAAATTGGCTTTGGGGCCAAGTTTCTTGTTTGTTTTTGTTTGTTTTAATTCTCAGAGAACTACCTTGATGACCAAACCAAAAATTAAAAATATGACAAAATCAGAACTTATAAAGGAATTTAAAAATCTTAACACCTTACCTGTGCTTTATATGTAAGTATATATTCCCTACAGAAATGATGAATGAAAGTAGAATTTTTGTCAATCTCTATTTTCATGGAGATAAAAAAAAAATCTCTATTTTTAACAGAAAGTAATCAAGTACACAGATGAGGGGGAAGATCAGGTCACTTTAATTGTCTTTTTCTGTTGGACACCGTGTGTTTTTCTCGGCCGCACTACTTCCCTCACAAAGCACAGATGTCTTACCAGAGGCCGACGAAGTCCAGATAATTTCATATCCGTGACCAGAAGTTGCCCCGTCACTCTTAAATCGTAGGTACAGCTCACGACTTCTGGAGAAAATGGGATTTGGCAGCAGAGTCCCACAGTATGTGCCAAGTAACGGTGAACTGCTCTCACTCCCATTTCTTACCTTCAAAAACAAGTCATTAATTAGACATATCGTGCCTTTTCCTCTGATTTATTGATGGTTTACACGTGAAGATGTGAGACGACTGGAATGACAACTGTTTTGGGAAAAAACAGTCTTTTTAGGTACTTAATGAAAGGTGAACACATGCAGAAATCACCTTCACTTGCAAAGAAGAGAAGCATTCAATTTGTAGATCAAAAACCATTTATACTTGGATTCTGAAATATCTGTTAATCTCCAGTCATTAAAATATGAAAGCACGTTTCTACACCCAACTAAATAAGTGGTATGTAGGCAATCAGTTTTACCTTTGTTCTTGGGGAGACAGTCTGAAGAATGTAATTAAAGTGAATTTTTAAAAGAGGGCGGAGGGAGAAAAATATTAATTTGCTTTGTTTCCAGTCAATTCAGCCCTACTTTATTCCTCAAACTGCATTTACATTTTTCCCCCTCCTTGAAAATTGCTCAGCTATAAAGGGGTTATGAAAAAAACTACAACATACAAAGAATGATAAAGTACAAAGCAAAAGGAATTTTTATATGGAAAAAGGACATAACTCCATAAATCTATAAAATTTCTGACTGTTAGATACATTTTAAAAACACATTTTGAAGAGGAATATACATATATATATACATATATATATATATATTTTTTTTTTTTTTGGTTCACTGCATGGAGTAGACAGGTGAAAACAGGAAACAAGGCAGTGTGTGAGCGAGGGTAACCACCCTGTGAATTCAACCCCGTTTTGCCCTCAAGCCTGACTCCTGCTATGCATTCACACCCAGCCCTACACCGAGGAGGATGCTTGAGGGATATTCAAGACATCTTATCCAGGCAGTGGAGAGTTGGAAGCAGCTCCGCATGGATGGATGCTGACTTTATACTGATACATGTATTTCAAATCTTGGAAGTGCCTCCATCCCCTTTATAATTCCAGCGTTTAACAAGTGGTTAACTGCTAGTTGTCTCAAGTCATAGAGCTTCTTCAGAGGCGCAGTGGGTAGTCTTGTTGGGTTGTGTTGATCTGGAGAGACTCCTTGTCGGTCTATGTAGCAGTAGCCAGGGGGAGAAAAAAATTGCCTTTCTGGTGCTTTCTGGATTATTCTGCTAAGCGGTTAAACCAAGTGGCCGTGCCATGGATGGAGTAACCAGTTGGCTTTCAGCAGAGAGGGCCACCATATGCAGGAATGCTGGGGGTCCAACCTGCCCCCATGACCTTCTTGGCTTTCGGTCTCTGGGTCTTTTTCCTCCAGGTCCCCTTTCCAGCTGATGCTCTGGGAGGAGGGAGACATTAAGTCCCACTGAATGTGCTAAGGTCTCATCCTCACTTCTTTCTGCACAGGAGGAATGGGACAAGAGCAGTGGGCATCTCTGGGGCTTTAGATGACCCTGAAAGGGGAGGTGAAGGCAAGTGCAGATACCAGATGGGACCCGGAGCCAGGACCTTGCGTGGTAGTAATAGGAATCTTCAGTAAGAAATTTCCATCCCATCATCACTGTTAAAGTGAATGGGATGCTGAGGCTGCCAATAAACCTGTGCCAGGATCTTCCTGCCAAAAACCAGACACAGCCGTACTTTACAGGACTATGTTGCAGTTTCCTGTCTTTGCTTATTGGACAGGAAGTTTCAGACCCATTTCTATGGGACAAGGGAGGGCAGCTGGGGGGGGCAGTTGTCACCCCCAGTGCTGGAGAGCCAGCCCTTGCTCCCCGGTATCCAGAGGAAATGGCAAAGTTAATGCTAGTCCATGAGGGGTCAGCTCAGGCTGGATGTGAACCATCCAGCTGCACAGTGACTCTGAGCTGTCGGGACCATGCTGTCCCTTTCCCCCATCCGACTCCTCCCCTTTCTGCTTTACACCTCACACAACTGTTCAGCCTCCACGGTGGGTGAGGTACGTAGGTCTGAGTGTAATAATGTGATTGATGCAAACAATAATGTCTCCCCGCTGCATCCATCTCCTCCCAGCCTCCTGCCATGGCAAAATTTCCCCAGAAAAAGGCAGGAGCTTCCTCTGACTACACAATCCATTGAGAATATTCTTTCATAGAGGACTTAGATTAATTCTAGAGGAGAGAGCATTCCAGGATGATAAAACTTAACAGGTGTAGCGGAGCAAACAGACTTTTGGGAAACCTTACCAAAGATTTGCATGTACATGAAACAAAGCTGATTTAGAAAGTCTTGGGTAAGGTTGAGGTGTAAATTCAATTCACAGACGAATTCAGCATCTTTGTACCTACAAGTCTTCTGTTGCACCTCAGTTTACTTCCTAAGAATGAACACGTTTCCAACAGAGTCTGCAAAGGACCCTGGAGTGAACTCTGGGGGTTTCATGGCAAATTACAGGCCCTGAGATCGAGGCACAGGAGGGCTCTCTCCCAGTGTGTTTGGGGAACAGGGTGGAGGGTGTTGCAGGGTTGGGGGTGGGGGAGACAGGCAAAGAGCAAAGGTGCTTCTTCATCCAGATTAGGAGAAAGGAATAGAGCAGTCCTTCCTCTGCTGAACACATGGCCAAGGAAACACTCCCCTTAGAGAATATCGAAGATGCCCCAAACTTCTTGTGGCTATCAGGTGAACTATTAAGTATCATTTAATTTCATTTTTATCTCTATTCCAAGCACACTTCTTCAAGTCACAGCCATCCTCCATCTCCAAATTAGCCGCTTTGCACTTGGACCTCCCTCTGGTCCTTCTGGTCTCAACTCACACATTAGCTCCTTCAAGAAGCCTTTTCTGTCCCCTCTGAATTAGGTGCCCCAACCATGCTGTCTCTGTTCATCAGCAGGAGGTGATGCTTTCCTGTCTGTCTTTCAGCAGATTTTGAGCCTCCGGGGGACCCTGACTATGTCTTGTCCCCTGTTGGACTTCTAGTGTCTGGACGTAGAAGACAGCTGGTAAATTACTTAGGAAATGAAAGAGTAATGGATAATTTAACACAATGAGGAAGGGACATGAGACGCATTAGCGGAGAAGGTGGTGAAAGGTCTTAAGTGATCCATCATCTTTTAAATAATTCGTGGCCGTGCTATTCAGTTGTATGTTACCTCCAAGAAGTCCCGTGTGCATCCACTCGAGTCCTCGATGCCAAATGAGTGAAAGAAGAGGGAAACAGTGTGGTTCTGGGGGACTGTGAGAACCACAGTGCAGTCCATGTTACTGGCATAGTCGTCCGGCCAGCCAGGGCTCTTCAGATTGCCAAAGGCCTTCGTATATTCTCGGTTGCAATCTTAGAGGCAAGAAAATAAAGTACTCGTAATTAACGTAGGCATCCCCAAATGTAGTGCTCTTCCATCTGGACGGGGGTAATTCAGAAAGAGCATTAAGGGAACAAATGTCAGAAAAAGGCGAATCCAGCCTCTCCATTTACCTTTGAGGTTATTGGGACCCCAAGACGTGAGGTGAAGGGCTCAGTGACCCAGGGCACCGCACATGCACCGTGGTGCCTCGTTAGCATAAAACCCCCACCCTGTGATGTGTGAAGTATGAAAACTCTCCTTTGAAGACCAGCATTCCTGTGTTCTCCGCACTTTTCTGATTACACTGAGGTGGAGCTGACCGACACGAAGACTTTTTTTTAGCATTAAGCCTCTACCTCTAAGAGTTTTGCATGAGGATTTTTTCTTCAAATCCTTTGAGGAATTTTCTTCTGACAGACCTGGTAAATGACTGCCCTTGACCATTTTGGGGAAAAATATCCAGAGTGTTTTTCATGTGTTTGTTTTAATCAAAGGCAGCTTTGGTTGTAATCAAGCTTGAAATGAACATTACATAAAAGTATCTGGAAGTAAACGTCTCGGTTACAGGAATCAATGAACTCTCAAGGCTCCTTCATTTTTCCAAAGTAACCTAAGATAGAGATTTTTCTATGTGGTTAAGTGAATAATTAATACAATAACTGTTCTTCTTTTTTAATTAACTACGTACATGAACTTTGAAGAAGATGCTGCCATTCTAAACATTCTAATTAGTATTTTGCTCACCTGACCTCTTCAGAAGCCAGCGTTAGTCATTTGCTAAATTGAGCCGGGCTTCTAACCCGATGTGGGTGTGGTTTATGTTAACAAACTGTAATTGACTCACAGGAGTCAATTCTAGCCGTGACTGTAAGGATGGCAGTGGTTCTGAGTCAGAGATGAACTACCAGGGCTCACCTGCAATCCGATAGGTAAAACCCACTCTGGAGTCTCCGTTAAAAACTTCTGATTTGAAAATGACAATTGTCGTGCTGGCAGAGGAGTAAAACGTGGGTACTGCTGTCGCATTTCGGCCACAGAAGCGAGTTCCCGGATTTCCATGACTCTGAAATGAAATGGGAGCCAAAAACTAGGAGACTGAATTTAAAAAGAGAAGAGGCCCAGAGCAGAAAGTCAACCGCACATCAAAATGCGGCTTCAACAGCCAGCCAGGGAAACCAGTTAGAGTTTGAAACAGTCTGCAACCCAACATCCCATGCATCGTGGAAACGACACGTTTCACATTCTCCAAGTAGTGGGAGGTGCAACCATGGGACAGACGCCTGTTCCCCTCCGGTCGCTTCCTGTCCAAGGCCTGTGCCACGGCTCAGAGCACGTGCAGCCCATCCGCGCTCACCACGGCCCTGCGCTCGTCCTGAACTCAGTGAGACTAACCAGCCCTGCTCCGGGCCTCGCTCAGCAAACCCAGCCAGAGCTCTGGCTCTGCTGTGAATCCCAAGAGGCAGCCAGGGCCTGTAACAAGGTCCCTGGTTCCCCTTTGTAAAACCAGGGCGGTCCTCCTCTCGTCTCAAGGGATTAGAGAAACGCAGCCTAATGCCAGGCAGTTCCTGCATCAAAGCAACTGGTACCGAAGCTCAGACGTTTGTGCCCCTCGCTCCCTCCCAGGCCCACCTCTGATGCGTGTAGTTTGTGGGCGCCCACCCAAAGGCCCCCTCCCTGCTCCCACCTGCACACTCCTGCTGTTGATCTGTGCTTCTTTCCACCACTGCTGGTCCTTTCCAAGCTTCGTCTGCTGTATCCTCTGAACTTTCACCGCCTTGTTACTTCCACCCCCGTAAACCTCCTTAGCCCTTCTCCACTGAGGCCTTGAGGGAAACCAGAGTCTCCAGAAGTCTCTCAGTGGAGACTTCTCTCTTCCCACACCCCTCAATCCACAGCGTCTGGATGGTGGTGGCAGGAGGGGAAGGGGTACCCCAGGGTCTTCAGTGCAGTGTTCATTGCTGCATCAAAGCTATTTCTCCTTAAGGGCCTCTACGTCCGGCCCAAGATGCCCTCTGGCCCTCCTCATCATTCTCACTTCCCTTCGTTCATTAAAGACTTGTGGCGTCTCAGCTCAGTCATTTTCTGTACCCCAGTTCCTGCCTTGACCCTTGAAGACTTCAGTGTTGTTATAGACAATCCATGAAGCATCCCAAGTTTGCATTCCTGATCACCAGTGGCTTTCAGCTCTACTCTCTGCAGTGGCCTCTTCCAACACCAGCTCTCTGGACAGATCTTTTCAGCATCTATAATCCTCCATCCCATTACTCTCTCAAGATCCTCCAATGAGATCTCTTCCTACTCCTGGACACCTGGAAAGTTCCACTTTCTCCCAGTCATCAATTTCTTATCTTTCCTCCCTTCCTACCAGGCTGAAGCCCTTTGTCCTTTCCTTTATTAATTGAGTGGAAGGTCATAATGTATTCATGACAAATATTGGGTCTGATATGAGGCCAACTCATTGCTTTTATGATCCAGAGCTGCTCTGTGCCCTGTAAGGAGCATTTCAGCACCAGAGGGCAGTCTGGCCTGGTCCCCATTGTCTCAGCTCCATGAAGCCATGGGAAATCCAGGGAGTTTCTATCCAAAGCCTGTTCTGTGTGGCCCTAAGTCCTCCCTGGGGGGAAGGGTACCCCTGGGGAGTAGGAATCTTATCCTGAAATCTACCTACTACCAGTGGAATGATGACAACCTAGCACCTTGACCCTCCTGGAGGCTAGGATGTATCTCACTGTCTATGCTTTGCACAAAACTCAGCAAATCCTGTGTCTACTAGGCAGTCAGGACTCCTCAGACCTCTTCGCATTGGAGAGGTCTCCAATCTGGCCACAATGGATTCCCCCTGCCCCCACCAAGAGGCAGGTGTAAACCAGAGGACCCTGGGTTTGTAATGAGGACAACCCTTGAGAACATGGACAGTGATGGGCTGGAGTCTCTATTATTGCCAGTACATGGGGATTTGAACATGACATTCTTGGAGTGAACCAGAGTATATCAGTTGCCCCTCAAATTGCAGAGAGATAGTCAAGGTATTCCCAGCTGCCCCCAACGAGGTATCATCCTCAGGTCATGAGCCCTCACTCTGCATGTGTTCTCTGAGCAATCTCTTCCCTCTCACTATTTCAGCTACCTACTCATATGATGATGGTGCCCAAATCTTCAGGCGTTCTGTCGACGTCACACTTTTATAGTCAACTGTCTCCTCAACATCTTCTCATGGGCAATTCAGACCTATCACTTAAAAAAAAACAACACCAACCAAAAAAAAAAAAAAAAAAAAAACCACCAAAACAGCTTTTCTCTCTTATATTACCATAAATATAGCCCCATTAGACTGGTACCAAATGGCTTCTTAACTGTTCCCTTCAATTCGTCTTACACACAGATCCGCACTAACTAGGTAAGTATTTCTCCAGGCATGGTCCATGGAGCTCTGGTGTCAAAATACCAGAGGTGGTCATCAAAAATTCAGGTAAAGGATTTCTATGTAGAGAAGTTGGTCTCTGAGGGTGTGCCCAGGGGTATGTACTTTTATCAAGACATCAGATGCTTCTTATGCGCATGACCTACAGTTCAGGGTTCTTAGCGCCTACCAATAGAGGGTTTAGTATATGGCTGAAAAACACATTAGGCTGGAAGCACCTTTGAGAACTTATTTAATCATGCCCTCATTACTTCAAGGGTTTTGCAAATACTGGTGAAAAGGTCATAGATGTGACTTGTCATTCATCCTACATTATTACCTCTGGTGGGTCCTGAAACTCTAAGTAATTCTGGTCACAGTCTTGGGAATGCAGCTGGAATGCCCACACAGTTATCTCGACCTGCTGATGTGGAGGGGCTTCAATGACCCAAGTACAGGTGGAAAATGGGACATCTGGGTCTGTTGAATTGGGTGATGAAATACTTTGGGGGGTCCAAGTTGCATTATATGTTCCACCACAAGGCACTGAGACGGGGGGAAAAAAGAACAACTTATAAGACATTTTACTTGCAACTCATCACACATACAATATTTAAAATTCTGCCTTCCTTACTCTTCCAGCCCAAAGGAGCTCTATTTATATCATTCTATGAAGGATTTATGGTGCATATTCTTGACAAAGAATTGTACCAAATTTCTACCATGGATTAAACACAGAGTAATTAACAAGGTGCTGAGTAATTGATGAGTTTAGATGTAATTAACATTGAGTTTAGTAATTAACATTGAGTTTAGATATAAGCACGGCATTATTTTTAGTGCATAAATACACGTGTGCTTCATAATATGTAAAAATGTCTCAGTTTACTCACTGTTCACGAAGGTATAGGTAGCGTTAAATCCTTCCCGTTCTAAAGTTAAGTCACTGACAAACTGAACCGTAAGGAAGTTTCCAGAAGAGATAAAGGGAGCAGGCACGGTAGAACCACAAAACGTTCCAGCCAAGTTGGCATTTTCACTGTCCCCATCATATAACTGAAAAGAAGAACAGGCCATTGGTTATCCATTATTCACAAAGAAGTAGTATTTTATACTAAAATGGACATAAAGTTACAACAGTGCATGATTAAGAATCTTACATTGATGTTCTTAGAGCCAGTTTTCATTTACGAGCAGAATTGGTATTGAATCAACTATACGATAATGATTTTCAGTAAAAACCTGGTATGATGCCTAAAACATTTTTTTCTCACTGGGAAGGTAATTTAAAAACTAATGTGTCATTAGAGCCAGCAATGCCACCGCTCTCTTCACCACCGCTCTCCCTACCACCCTTGTCCAAGCCGCTGTGGTCTCTTGGCTGATTCTCACCACAGCCTCCACACAGAGCCCCCTGATCCTGCTCTCATCCCTCCTGAGTCTGTCCTCAACATGCCAGCTGGAGACTACAGTTAAACTGTAAGTCAGACCAGGTCACTGCTCCGCTAAGAACCTTCCTAACTGCTTCCCGTCCTCTCAGTATAAAAGCCAAAGCCATTACAACGGCCTCCAAGGCTGAATCGAACCTGCTCCCACTCCTGAATTTTTCCATCTGGTCTCTCATTGTCTCCACTTTCTTTGCTCTGCTCCCTAAGTGAACCAGGCACTCCTGCTTCCTGGCCATTGCATCTGCTGTTCCCTTTGCCTGGACCGTTCTCCTGTTTACTCCCCTCCATGCCTTTAGGTCTCTACTCAAATATCACTGACTCAGGAAAGCCTTCCTTGACCTCCCTGTTTAACATGCAGACTCTCCCAACATTCCCTTTCTCCTTTCCTGCTTCACTTTCCCCCCGAAGCATGTATTGCCTTCTTCACCCTGTATCTATGTATATAAATTTTTTTCTGGTCCCCCGAAGAGAATGCAAGTTCCATGAAAGCACAGGTTGCTGCCTGTTCTGTTGACTATGTCTCCAATTTTCAGAAGTGTCTGGCGCATGAAAGGCACTCCATGAATATCTAATGAAGAAATAAGTGCCTTGTTTCCTTTCTCCCACTACCTACCGCCCAAACCTGTTCTCCCCGGCTCATCTTTGTGTCAATAACTGGCTGAAGCCCCAAACATCAGCTGTCTTTAACTCCTCTGTCTCTCCCTACCCCACATCTGTTCCTCTCCACCTTCAACATCTGTGCCCGGGGCTCCATCTCCACAGCAGCCTTCACGGTCCTTCACCTTGATTGTTGTAACATTTCGTAATAGCTCTGTTTCCCCCAAGCCTTCTCCACCAAGCTGCCTGAGTGTCTGCAAACTTAAATCAGATTACGCTCCTGCTTGGCCTACAACGTCCCTGGGCATTCCCATTGGACCTGAAGTAAAATCAACGCACACTCTTCACGGGGATCTGCAAGCCCCTACCTGGTCTGCCTGTGCTGTTGTCTACCCCCTTCCTCTCCCCTGCTTCCTGGAACTCCTCCACCTCCCTCCTCGCTGCTCCTCCTGCCAGGAGCTCTCTCTCCTCAGCCCTTGGACAGCGGACTCCTCCTTGTCAGCTGGGGTCTCAGCTCAGTGTCACCTCCTCTGGGAGCTCAACCCTACCCAGTGTGCCCTCCCCCAATATCTTCCTGTTCTTTTTCCTTACTGTAATCAGAATGAAATTTTATTAATTGAGTATTTACTTCTGGTCTCTCACCCATCAAGTACGTAAGCCCCACGGGCGGGGAGATTTTGATTAACCACTGAAGTGTCGCCAGCACCCAGAACAATTCCCAGACACAGACCTGGGAGCTTTCCACAAATGCCAGTTGAAATAGCTTGGATTTCTCGAAATAGCTTGGATTTCTCTCAAACACATTGCTAGAAAACAAAGTTTTCCATCTCAGTAATCTCTACTGCATTGCTAAAACAAGTATCCATGTGTGAATCCAAATACTGAATTTATAACAGAACTATGGTGTGTTATAAACCTCAGCACAGCTGTGCCCGCTGACACTATTTTAAAATGCTGGGACCATACAAAATACAAATGGTTAAAACCAGTCATGTGAAAATCAACATAAAATAAACGTACCACTAGATGGCACTGTCTCTCCTGCTTAAACACGCTTTTAGTACAATTTAGTAAAATGTTAAAGCCAAAAGAAACTGGAGAGTTGAGCGATCTAATCCACTACCTCATTTTATAAAAGAATAGACTTGCTAAGTTTTAGGTAATGTACTTTTTCTGGTAAACAAGTTAGAATTTTATGACAATCACTGCTGCCTCTATGATTTTACATTCACATCAGCAAGTGTTTTTCTTCTCTGCACTGTGTGCCAATCCTCTGTGCTAGATCCTGGGTTTACAAGGATGTATAAGGCACTTTCCATGCCTTCAGGACACTGGTTTGACACAAACAAATTAATGGGAGGGAGAGAACCAAAAATTAAATGTGTGTGTGAATTATACATAAAATAGAGGAAAAGTAAGTTCTACGAGAGAATTCAATCCATTGGCAATGCAGGTCAGAGTGAGGGTAGACCTCAAATCATCACGGTGATTTGAGGCTATGCCTGGCATTTTGTGTTTAGAAGCCACAGGGCAGAATCCCATCAAAATTCTGCAAAGTGAGGGTTTATCCTATGTCCCACCTAACACTGGAATGTCCTGCCAGGCTTCTGTGTGATAAAACTGTTCATAATTGTTGGATCTTAGAACCCAAACCCATGCTGGATAGAAACACAAAAGTATTTTTGCCCCGTGTTAATATGCACCCAGTTTCTGAGAATGCAATTATTGTGTGAGTTGAGGGAGGGCTCTGGTTTGTTTTGTTTATAACTTTTTTGAGTTATTCCACCACTTTGGAAATTTATATTATGGCTGGGTGCTGCTAGTGGCATTTAAGCTGCAGACAGAACCTACCATTTTCATTTGAAGTACCTTCTCCGTGACTCCACGTAAAAGAAAAATCTGGCTATTCCCCAAACGACTTAGCATAGCTGTGTCAGAACATTTGCATATTGAAATACACACTATTTTATATACTTTCTTCTTCTTTCTCCTTTTCACTGCATTTAGCATAATAATAAATTGATATTATGTATATAGTTAGCCTATGGCATTGATGACTTTCATTTCGGATGGTCAAAGAATCATCAGAAAACAGTGGCTATGCCAAGGGGCCCTGATTGGGTTGAGAAATTTGATTGGATGGGAAATTTAGGAAGGAGCCATCACCCGTCTTCCAGTTCCATGTTTCCCAGCAGAGGAATGTCGCTTATGGTCACAGTCCTGAGCCCTCTCTGTGTTTACTGCTCTCCGCAGAGGAATGAGCTAACTTAAACTGATGTTAAGAAACTGGGCATACACCAGGCAGCCTGCAGCTCCTCCTTACCCACTTCTCTGTGGTAGCCAGCCTCCCAAAATCCAGCTCAGCTGTAATAGAGGAGAATGAATCTGACTCCATATTGGATCTGTTCCTTTAATCCTGACCACGGTGCCCTGCTTTCTAGGCTCAGTCTTGCTAGCTCTGCACCTTTTGTGAAATAATGTTGCCTTTAGCCTGAAATATACAGGACAGCCTATTCTCCGGGGCTCTGACCTTTAACAATGTTAGCACTTCTGCACTTATGTGGAGATGGCAAGTTGCAAACCAGAGAATAACCTTTGTTTTGTTGGAGGTTTACAAGGACACCATGACCTGGCCCAGGTGGATGGCTGCGAGAACAAAGAATGCCTGCAGCAAGAAGTTTGCAACAACCAACCACACCCCCTCCCTTGTTTTTTGTGTAAAAGGAGCCTGTATTCTGACTAGAGTAGGATGGTTCTCCAAGACATTAGTCTGCCATCCTCTCCGTCTGCCAGCTTTCCGAATAAAGTCACTAGTCCTTGTCCCAACGCCTTGTCTCCTGATTTATTGGCCTGTCGTGCAGCGAGCAGAACGGGTTTGGTCTCGGCAACACAGCCACCCCATCTAGTGAGCCTTTCTGAACCCCAGAGTGACGTCACTCACACCCTCTTCTGCTCTACTTCCTATGTTGTTCACATTTATTGGTTTTGCCATGTTGTATAGTAATTTATATGCTCACATATCAGTGTCATCCCCTTTCCAGCTCTGGGAGAAACCCTTATCTTTGATTCTCCACATCTTTATTACCAGGCACCATGCCCAGCACAGAATTGTGTCCGGTGACTCTTCACAGAACAATGTGACGTCAGTTTCAACAGCAACCCCTCAGTGAAATACACACCTCCCTGTTTACTGTGGTCCCCTTAATAACTTTCCAGGTCAGCCACTTCAAAAACAACAGTGATATAATTACGAGTGAATAATGGAATTGACACGTTTTCACTGGTATGTCTACCTACAGAATTAAATCAACTTTTCTAAAAAGTGATTTGATGATAACATCTAGGAAGCAATCTAAAATGAATCAAATGCCCCATTTATCACAGAGAATCTCTTTAATAAAGATACCTGCAGGCCTCACATTCCAAGAACTGTTCTGCGATTTGCCAGTTTAGTACAAGCTGAAAACGTTCCCAGTTGAGGGAAATTGCTTTCCCGTGAAGGAAAACAAAAGTAGATCTCAACAGAATTTCTTTTTCTCAAAAGGACACTTTATATTGTAGCTAAAGAATAAGTCTTTGTTTTTGATTGCTATTTCTGCCCTAAATGACTTGAAGAAACTTAGAAAATTACTAGTTGTTTTAATGACATTATCAAATCACATTCATAGGAATGGATCTTGAGAATAAATTTAACCAGCCCTCCTTCTGGCAGGGCCACACCCTAAACATCCCACAGGAATTTACATTTATAATAATGTACCTATAAATCAGTTCTTTTTAATGTTTTAAGAAAAGGAGTTTCCACAGCCTTCATGCCCATCAGGAATTACACAAAGAGGGGGAAAAGAAATAAATTTGTTTGTAAGTTATATGTCTGATGCCAAACACTCTAGCATACATTATCCTCCAAACAACCTTGCAAGGTAAGCATGATTATGTGAATTTTGTTTTTCAACAGATGAAGTGATGGGGAGTCAGGGAGATAGGGAAATTGTGCGGTGGCAAAGTTGGGTTTGAGTCCACGTTACCCATCTCGAAAGCATATGACCTTTCTGTAAAATCAGGGTGGCACTCAAATGGCCCTGAACATCAGCTTCCTGCTGCCCTGGCCATTTTGGTCTCATTTCAGAAGAGAAGAATTCAACCCGAATTGACATCTCCTGTTATCTGTAGTCTTTCACAAACTCCCCCTTGATCTGGCTTCTGTGCCCAAACTTTATTTAAATGGTTGTCATCCAATCTAATGAGTTTTTTCTTTATCTTATCCTTTCTTGGCCTCTAATTTACAATTTAATAGTATTGACCATCCATCCTTGGTAAAAGACTTTTCTCCCTTGACTGCAGTGATAGCTGCACTATTCCTGGCTTATAAGTTTTTTTTTCCCCCATTACCCATCTGCTTCTCATCCTGCTCCTTTTGAAATCTCCAGCTGCCTCCCACTGTCCCTTTCCTGGAGTTGAGTGGGAGCCTGGCTTTCAAGCTCCATGCCATCTCTTTCAAAGAAAGCACATTTCTCCTGATTTAAGAACTGTGCTCTGTGCTGGAGCTCCGGGCCATTCTGTGCTCCCGGGGAAATTTCACTTGTCTGCCCTCTGTCACCGAACTGAACCAGTACCTTAACCACGGCTGCCTCCTAATAGTACTGACATTCTTTTGATCTTCCCAGCCTGGTGCTTTTCACAGTGAAAATATAAGACAGTCTATAATAAAGTGCTCAAATGTATAGTTTGTCTAAGACTTTTCCTTCCCTTTCTTTAAAAACCCATTTCTTTAAAATTTAAGATCATTTCTGAACTCAAAATTTTCTCTTACACCAAGCCTGTCACCTCCAGCATCTTTGCACCCTCCTTACCTAACAGTCACTTCTACCTGGGGTCCTAACTCCAGATTCTCCCACTGACCCTCCACCCAAAGTGCTGATTCCAGAGTCTTCCACCTTAAACACTGCTCTCTTCACATCACTCGTTGGAAAACCTGCAATGACTCCTTATTTCCAGCTGCCTAAAATCTAAATCCATTAGTTCGACTTTCAACACCCTTTGTAATCTGGGTGTTTCTCCACGAAGGCAATCTTGTTTCTTGCTTCTCCTGACCAATATTCTATTCTGATAAAGCAGCCTCTTCACCTTTTTAAGAACAGGCATCCTAACTCCTGTGCCTTTTTCTCTGTGTTCACCTTGCCTACAACGCCCTCCCTCCTGACTTAAGTAAGTGTCTCCTCACTCTACGAAGTCTTTCTCGCTCACGGCAGATCACCACGTACCATTCTCCCTTTTCAACTCGCACATGGCCTCAAGCCTGGATCCAGTGCATCACTTAGCACTTAAATAGCGACTATCCTGAACTGCCTAGTGTCAATCTGCACATGCCATCCCTTAATTTGGGAATCAAATTCAAGTTCCTCATGAGCAGAAGTACATATTTCTTGTTTCCCCCAAGAGTATAGTAGTATATATTGATAGATGCTATGCAGTATTTTAATATGAATTCATATAGCCTGATAGATACAATGATTCAATATGAATCATTTAAAAATCGAATAGTCGTTTATTCGAAGAGTCGTTTAAAAATCGAATAGAAAAGTTTTGAGATTGATTTCTAGGAGGACTTCAGAACTAAGATATTTTTCACATCTAAAAGTAAGAAGTAAATATACAAACTTCGAAATATAGACGAAGTAAGGGGTGACTATTTGCGTACAGACATTGTCATTTATTTTAGACTTTGCCAAAGATCCTTTGAGTATCTCGTTCCATGCAACCCATCTACCCACAGATTGGCTTTTGACAAGGCTTGGAGGAACAGCAAATCTTAAAGACAATGTCAAAAGCCACACAAAAATTTTTGAGTCATTCATATTAGAGATTAGTTTGATGTGAAGATAGAGAATCTGTAACACTGTGTGGCATCATTGAAGAACAGTTCATTTTAAAAGTGAGCTGTCCTCACAACTCTCAGGGATTCCTGTGTGGGATGACCTGGAGGACACCATGTAAAGGTCCGGATTAGAAGATGCTGTTAGGAAACGTGGTAGCCTTACCTTTACATAATCATAAATGCATCTCTGCAAAGTAGTGGCGGCCTCCAGAGCAAACGTGTTGAAGGTGAGTTTGATTAGCTTGTTTACAGGTGCGATGATGAACCAGACACAATTTAAATTCTTGTCATATCTTCCGTTCAAATCAGAATCAGGAGAGGCCAAGGTATAATTTGAGCCTGTGAGATAACCACCACATCCTTGCTGAGGCCCTGGGTTAAAAAACAGACACATCACTCTGCAAAGCAAAGAAAAAGGCTCTCCAATTTTATGTGGAGGGTTGTAAAGATCATATAGTTTCTTTCCTCTGTCACCCTTTGGTGCACGTTATTGGATGGTTCACTGGGCTTGGGTGAGCTTGTGCAAGTAACACTGACACTTGCCTTAGCGTCTTCGTCACTTTGCTCATCTTCAATCACCAACCCATCAGTCTCTACTCCCTCACATCCAGTTGCCTAGAAAAGTGGGCACCCAGCTATGGTTCTACATGCATTTTTAGAACCCCTGATGTGATATATTGAAGCTTTTTCTATCCTTGAAAAATCCAGTTTTACACCAAACAAAGTCTTTTGCATAACAAAACCACTGGAAACCGTGAACACATTTTATTTTATCTTCTGCTTTTATTATGAACACTATCGGATTGAAAACTGAATATAAGAAGCATTTACCCACATCCCAAGAGAACTGGCGCTCGATCTATCTTTTATTTAAATAGTTTGGTAGAGAAAGGCTGAGAAGCATTTTAACAGTGCAACCCACTTTAGATTGAACTACACTCTGTATACGATTTTTTTTTCTTTTCCAAAAATAAGGGAAAGCTGAAAAAGAGGCACTTTATTGGTGAAAAATATCTACTTTGAAATGGAAATGCTGAAATTCAGAATAAAAATACAAAACAGAGATAAATAATATTCTCAATGCTCTAGTATAAAAAAAAAAATATGGGCCAAACTCCTCAGAACACAGGATTTCATTTCCTCCACTCCACTGTCTAAGCTGATGCCTTTGAAATGATGTGAGAGCATCAAAGCAAGAAGAACTTTACTGACAATTTTGAAGGAAACACAGGAGGATGAATGAAGCTCAAAACAGCCCTCACAGGAATAGAGACGAAGCAGGGGTCCCAAACAGTATTCATAAAGCTTGCATTCTACACCAAGATGGATCATGATGGGTTCCAAAGTTAAACTTCACTGACACTGGCCTTCCATCTACTTGTCTTGTTCTATTTACTCTGTTGGCAGTGAAAGGATTGCTTTTGACATTAGGGGGCACTACGATTTAGGACTTGGCTCTTGTCAGGAACGGCAAACAATGGCAGCTGACCTGGGATGCAAGGGCTATCACATGCGCAGTGTTTTTTCAGTATATGTGCTTTATTTAGTAGGTCAGGCTACCCTGTCATAGCTCCTAGCTCTGGTAAAACTACAGATAACTTGCACAGTCAGATCTTTCCTGGAGTCAGAACACTATCGAAGGCCCAGTCCCTGATGCATCCATAGATGGCATCTAGGAAGAAATGATTCTGAAACCAGAGCAATGCTGATCACTCTGCTCCCATGAATCAAGCCTGCAAAGTAAAGAAAGAACTGGCATTCTCACAGCTTTTACTCTCGGGTGGACTGACTTTTACTGAGGGAAATCACGAAAGTTTACTTACATTCAAAATCAGGGAAAAACAATTTCTAAGGGTGTTATTGAATTGAGAAATTTATTTATCTATTAAATGTTGCTTTACTCGTCAAGGAAATATGTTTAGTAAGGCAATGGGAAAAGATGAATGGTGGTCCAATTGTTAGAGCAGGCAGATGAGCAGAGAAAGGGGGACACAGACCAAATGGCAGGAATTGGGCAGAAAGGAGAGGGCACAGGCCAAATGCAGGAAACTATGCATCATGTAAGCACCAGGGGTTCCTGGGCAGAGAAAGGAAAGCAGGAACCTTTGGGCTGATAAGGGGTCACACCTTTTGGGGTGATGAGTGGCCTGGAGACCGACAAAGAAAGGTGAGGAAAGGCAGGAATTTCCAGTGTCCCAATGTAACCTTCTGCTCATTATGCCCTCATTTCAATAAAATTGTCCTTGCAGATTAGAAGTACCCATCGTGCACTGACGCCATGATACTTTTGATCCAGACTAAATAAGGACAAAAGTCCCTTCTTCCTCTGGGAAGGTGGAGTTGGGATGATAATCAAGGAATATGACCCCAAACCCTTCCTTCCCCAATGAATATTCTGCTCATTCATTTTTACATCCTATGCAACCAATTTGCCAAAGAAACACAGGACAGCCGCTCATCTGAGTCTGCCCACTCTCCCCTTGAAAGTGTACTATCCATCCTTTAATAAACTCTCACTTTACTTTTTTAACCACTACATCTTGTCTCTGAATTATTTCTGGGATGGGACAAGAACCTGGAACACCAGTTGCATCCACTGGCAACACAATAGCAGTGACGTGTTACAGATAAACAATGATACATTTTAGAAAATGACAGGTGCCATAAAAGAGGCAAGGAAAGAAAGCCTTGGGAGTTTTGCCTTCAGAAGGGGGAGTTTCCTTTAGGCTATGAGGCTCTAGAACGTCCAAGGAGGAGGTGACACTGGATCTGCATCTCAGAGGATAAACAGGACAAGACCATGTGGAAACAGAGTTGGCGTCAGCAGTGCAGCCTTGCAACCAAAGGCTCAGTGGACAAGAATTCACATGTATAGAATCTGACCTGTTAGCCTTTATTCTGTGGATAGCGGGGAGCCACTCGAAAAGGTTTTGGCCAGAGAAACGGTAGGGTCAGAATGAATGCACTTTCTCACCATGTCTGATGTAAAAGTGCCTCCGGTGGTCGCATTTACACAGAAGGGGATGGGACTGGAGGACACGAGACCAGGCAGCAGGGACACGGCCATGCGCTGGGCTGGAGGTAGCAAGGGGCAGTGCAGAATTGTAGGTTTGTTTGTGTGCAGGGCAACCGTACTACTAACCTTCATCCTATGACTACATCAGCTCCAAAGAGTAAATGCTATTTTTAAACATTCAAGCTACATGTTTTACCACCACTTGCATAGTAATGGTTACTAATAAGTTAACAAGGGCAGCATGGCCACTGTGTTGGAGTGAGTACCATTATACACACCAATCGCTCAATACTACTACTGCTGCTGCTGTACTAATGTCGTAAGACATCCTGCCTTCAGGACACCCCAGAGCAAGAATCCATACGTTGTTGGTATGTGCTGGCATAGGCTGAGGGGCAGGATGCATGTTCTTCATTCTTCAGCCCCCCTCTTTGCAGTGTCCTAGAATGAACAGAGTATGTTTTCCTGACCACTTGATGTTAGGTTTGGCCATAGGACTTGTGTTAGACGATGGAATATTTAGTGGTCATAAAGTAGGAGGAAGCCTTAAATGTGCTTGTGCTTTCCAGCTTAGACTTTGGTGCTCCTATGATCCACCAAGAGCTCATATCTTAGGAAACCACTGGGGAAAGAGAAAGTGGATTCATTCCGAGCTGACCCGAACCTGGACTGAACAGTGGAGTCAAGCATAGTCAACCTGCAACTTGGAAAAGGCAGACAAACCAGCCTGCTGACCCATAAGCAATAAAAATAATGCTCTAGGTATATGTCACCAAATTCTGAATGGTTTATTATGCAACATTATTGTGGCAATAGCTGACAAATACACAAGTAGTGTTTTTAAGTTATCACACTGTAATAGAGCACGTTGCTTAATTTATAAAATATACCCACAGAACACAGAAAACAGAGAGCTAAAATTATCATCAGATAATCCTTGCCAAAACAGTCAAATAATAAAAGTAAATATAATATTATATGAGTGAATTATATAATTTGTATTATGTATGAATAATATATGAGTAAATATAATACTATATGAATACATAGTCAAATAATTGAAGTAAATATAGTATTATATGAGTAAACATCTTTTGGTGTTTGTGGGTACAGGAAATGGTTATAATTGTTCTGGTTCTCCCACATTAATATTTAAATGTAGCACCACTGCTCTGTGCTTCTCTTAATATGGCAAAATGGAAAAGTTAGCATAGGTCTTTAGGGAAATATAAAGATGAATATTAACAAAAAAGGGTTCTTTACCAAAAAGTGCTATTGCCACATTACTATTTCTGTATTTCAACAACAGCAGGATACATGGGAAAAACGAGAGAGAATTCTGTGAAATAGTTGCATGTATTTGTTTACACTGAAATTTTTAAACTCCTTTTTTAAGCTAGTGTATGACCTTAACCTTGATGTGTTCTTTAGCATCATACATCCATCATCTTCCTTGTTACTACACATTTTTCTACCATCCAGCGAACTCCCATCCATCAGCACCTACTTCATCAGTCAAGTTGTGTCAGAAGCACCCCGTAACGACACTCCCTGTGTCTGAAAACAAAGATGTCACTCTAACCTTCCAACCAAATTAGAAACACCTCCTACAAAAGAGCTATTTCTTCAGAGAATGCAAAGGTTTGGCTAAAGAAATACTGGAAATATAAACCCATAGTAAGCAGTGAGATCTGAGTTGAGATCTACTTAATTAAAAATCAGTAACTGATTCCTAAATTATTTCCCTTCAATTATCCCACTTCAGAGTTAAGTTCAAGCCAGAAAAAAAAATATGATAGTTAAGAAATAGCTGTATTATCAAAAAGAGGAAACATCTTGAAGGCTTCAGTGGAGCTAGATACACTCCTAAATAATTACCTTGAGAAGGGACATTTCTGCAGCTGACATTACAGGGGGCTGACATTTTATTGAGGTCTTCTGGATACGATGTCTCTCTATCTCTGGACAAGCACTACTTGGACAGATGGTGGATGGCTAGCTGTACTGTCAGGTAGTGATCAGCCTGCCTTCAGGCATTCTCCTGTTCCTCAGTGAGCTGGGGCTCTGAGCTATAGCTGAAGGAAGCAACACTGAAGTACAGGAAACAGAATGCGAACGCATTTCAAGCAGGTGCCTTAGGGAAATGGGAGCTCCATAATCCTTTCTTTGAATAAAACTTACTGTGATTCTTCAAAGCTGCAGTTTATAACTGCCTTCAAGCAGTGAATCCATTTTAAAAGTTCAGATGTTTCTTTTTAGCTAAAAGTGAGTTGGGTTTATTATTTTACCCTAACCTTAAACATGCACCATCTTTTAAGTATATTTATGTTGTGCAAGAAAAAAAATCTTAATGGTTTTCGTAACCTTAGTTGTGGGGTTTTTTTTGTTTGTTTTTGTTTTTTTTTTTTTAGTAATTTCATTCCATTTGACTCACTTTAGTTACCCAAATTTGAGACCCAGCCTAATTTAACTCAGAGTATGTACTCAGTTTGGTAATACTTGGGAAGCATAGAACTAAGATAGGTAGTTTACTAAAAAAGAAAGGTAATTTACTAAAAGAAAGGTAATTTCAGCAGCTAATCAGTAGCTATAATCACAAGTAAAAGAGCAATGAAATATATAAAGAACTTAAGATAAGGAGAATTTTATCATTATCTTTTAATTTATTTTGCATTATTTTGGTATTACTGAAAACACTTTATGTATGCATTAATAGTCCCAGGGCATTTCATGAAAATCATTCCCACCAAACTTGAAATTTTAAAAATGATTTATTAAACAAAATGATATAATCACATCACTTTAGACAGAAAGAGGAACTGACAAGACCCAACACAGATTCATGACAAATTCTCAGCAAAATAGGAATAGAGGGGAATATTCTCAACTTGATAAAGCACATATTTAAAAAACCTATAGCTAACATGATACTTAATGGTGAAAAACTAAATGCTTTCCTCCTGGGATCAGGACCAAGGCAAAGACATTTTTTCTCACCACTCTTATTCAACAAAGTATTAGAAACTCCTGCCATTACAATAGACAAGAAAAAAAAAAAATACAGACTGGAGAGGAAGAAATAAAATTGTCACTATTTGCAGATCGGAAAATCCCAAGGAATCTACATAAAAATTCCTAAAACTAACAAGTGAATTCAGCAAGAACTGAGGATTTAAGAATAATACACAAAATCATTCACATTTCTACATACTAACAATGAATTTGTGAAAAATCAAAGTTAAAAATACAATTATCCAAAAGAAAATGAAATACTTAGGTATTAACTTAATGAAAAATATACAGAATTTGTGTGCTGAAGATTGCAAAGTGGTGAAAGAAATAAAGACCTAAATAAATGTTGAGACATATGTATTCATGGACTGGAAGACCCAACATAGTAAAGATGTCAACTATTCTCAAATTGATGCATATTTTTAATTGCAGTTCCTATCAAGACCCCTGCAAGATTTTTTTCTGTTGACGCACAAAACAACTTATTTTAAAATTTACATGGAAAGGTATGGGCTCTTGAATAGCTAAAACAACGTTGACAAAGAATAACAAATTGGAAGCAATCAGCCCACCTCTTACTATACAGGCACAGTAATCCAGATTTTGTGATACTGGTGGAGAGTTGGACAAAAAGGTGAATGGAAAATAACAGAGAACCCAGAAATAGGTCCACACAAATATGTCCAAGTGATTATTTACAAAGATGCAAAAGCAATTCAATGGAGGAAGGATAGTCTTTTCAATACATTGGACATCCAGAGGCAAAAAAAATTAACTTCAACCTAAACCTCAGAGCTTAAACACAGATGAGTTCAAAATGGGTCATAAACGTAAGTGAAAAATGTAAAACCATAAAACTTAAAGAAGAAATCAAAGCAGAAAATCTTTGAGACTTCAGGATAGGTAAATAGTTCTTAGCCTTATTATTAAAACACTGTATATAAAAGGAGAAATTGATATATTAGACTTTATCAAAATTAAAAACTTTTCTTCTAGGAAAGGCCCTGTTAAGAGGATGAAAAGGCAAGTTATGAACTAGGAGAAAATATTTGCAAACCACATACCTGAAAAAATACAGAAAAAACTCTCAAAACCCAATAGTGAAAAAACAATCCAATTAGAAAATGGGCAAAAGTTATGAACATATATTTCACCAAAGAAGATATACATATGACCAAAAAAAAAGACAAAATTTACTATTAGGAAATGCAAATTAAAATCACAATAAGATATTAATATGTATCTATCAGAATGGCTAACACACACACACACACACACACACACACACACACACACACACACACACACACACACAGAGTGATAGCTCATTGTAGAGTAACCACATTCCACAAAAGAACGACCATGGCGAGGGGGTCCCGAAGTACGGAGAGCACAGAGAATACTGTATAATGACATGCTAACCAAGATGACAGAAGACAGATGACAATGAAATAGCATCTGAAAGGGCTGAAAGAAAATAATTGCTAAACTAGAATTCTACATTCAAAGAAAAATCCCACAAAAGACAGTATAAAGCCATTTTCAGAAAAGCAAAAACCAAAAGAAGAAGAAAAAAAAAACATTTTTCCAGAAGAATTGCAATAAATGAAAACACACTAAAGCGAGTTCTTCAAAAAGAAATAAACTTATCCCAGATGGAACCCATAGAAATTTAGGGGGAAAGGACAACAAAAATGGTAAATATACAGAATTACTAGTTGCATAAAACAATAAAATGTTTTATGTGCTTAAGACATGTAGAGTTGAAATAATTCATGTTGAGAGCACAAAAGACAGGAACTGGGTTAATGGATTTAAAATGTTGCATTTATCATGATATGGTAAAAGGACTAGTTTTAAATTAGATTCTAATGAGTCAAGGATGAATACTGTAATCTCTAAGGTAATAACCAAGACTAACTGAATATATAAGTAATGACTTTTAAAAGAGAATAACATTTAATTCAAAAAAGGCAAAAAAAAAGTTAAACTTCTGAACATAAGGGACAAACAGAAAACAAATAATACAGTGGTCTATTTACATCCAATAATGTTAGTAATTTTATTAGATGTAAACATGGTAAATTCTCCAAATGAAAAATAAACAGTCAAACAAAACCCAAATAAATTCTTTGGGGTAGAGAAATGTCGAAAATAGAGAGGTTGAAAAATATACCATATACTGAAAGAAAGCTAGGGACACCATACTAAATCAGAAACACTAGACTTTCAGACAAGAAGCATTAAAAAAAAGGACCTTGCAGAATGATATGAAGCAATCATCGGAAGATATAACTTTAAATGTATCTGTGCCACATGACATTGCCTCAAAGTGCACAAGAGCAAAACTTTAGCCCTGAACTTTCTATTGAGCTTTTAACTCTCATTATCTGACTCCCTACTGAACATAAGCTGGATGGCTTCAAGGCACCAAGTTCTCCATACCAAAACCAAAGATTATTATCTTCCCCTATGAGATCTGGTCCTCTCCTGTAAATTTATACTTGGATGAATGTATCACAAGTTATTGTCCAGGAAACTTAGGATCACCATGTCTTCCTTTTTCCCCACTGACTTGTTCAAAGATGACTATTGATTCTGCATCTTAAGTGCTTCTCCTTTCACCCCCCTTCTGTTTTCTGACATTGCATCACCCCGTCTCCTGCGATGTTTCCCAGTATTTCCCTGCCTAAAATGCAGCCCCTGCTTCAAAGCATCCTCCTCACAGATGCTAGAATGGGCTTTCTAAACCAAGTCTGAGTGGATTATAGTACTCTCCAGCCCCCAATTAATGGTTCCACTCTGCACATGATATAGAGCCCTCCCACAGAGACCCCTTGCCTCTCTCTCCTGTTATTCTCTCTCAGCCCCTATCATTCTCCACCTTACACACCCCAAAGCATTACAATCATGTGCAGTCACTTCTGAAATGAGATGCTTCATACATGACCTTCCTTGTCCACAAAGTGCCTATTTTCCCAGTGAATGCCTTCTCTGCCTTCCAAGTTAGTTCTATTTATTGCTAAGATATACTGCATGCCAAATGAGTGTCAGGGAATGTTCCAGTTTAATCTTCACCACAACTCTATGAGGTAGTTACTATTAGTGGGACCATTTGATAGATGAGAAAATCAAGAGGTTAAGGAATTGTTCAAGGTCAAACTCATTGGGATGTATAAGAACTGAGTTTGAATGGAAAAAGTCTGTCTCCAGAGAATGCACTACATTTATGAACCATTAACCACAAGTCACGGTTCACATTCTATGTCACACTTTCTTGAACTTTTTTTCCTTTTAACTCAACACCAAAGTACCTCAGATCCCTTCTTTTCTGCTGCCACTGTCCTTGGCACATACTTCTGCCAAAAGCATTTAATCCAGAATTTAGTTATTTTCTGGCTCTCGAGGGGGCTTCTCAAGAACAGGGATATTGTTGAATTCATCTCTGTGTCCCAAAGGAAGGCTCATCGATCATCTGCATATTCAACAATGTTAAGTAAACAAGGAAGGAATGCATAGAAAATACATAGCTAGTTCTTACTGGGTAGATCTTTGCTTTCTAGTCTATGTTTATAAGGGGAATTCTTGGGATTAAATATATTTCTTGATTTATAAAGTTGTTACTACGTTATAAACACATATTATGTATATGTGCATGTGTATGTATGTGTGTATAACTATATCTATATATTTTAACAAAACAACTTTTTGGTTCTATGTATTAACCTGTTTCAAAACTAATTTAGTTGACTCTTGTGGCCTAGTTGATTGTGAAGAAACAATCAGCAGAACAACAATAAAAATACCACCAAAAGATTTAAAACACTGCCAAATGGGGTAGTTTTTTTTTTTTTTTTTTTTTTAATAGGAAACACTTGTTTAGCTAAAAATTTGCAATGACAAATGTTAGGTCTGTTACTTAAAAAAATCTAATATCTGAATATTAGATTTTAAAAGGCAGAGTCAATTTAAAGCTTTGTAAAATTCCAGACACGTAGAAGCTCAGTGACAAGTGGTCATTATCCTTATGCCTTGAGGATTCGTGGCAGCCTCACCTGGGAGTGAGCTGGAACAAAAGCTACCACAGAAAGTTAACAGATTTTTCAGACATCGGAAGGAAGAGAAGAATATAGTCCCTGATAATGTTTTATCCCTAAACAACTGATTTACAAGCAAAGAATTTTCTTCAATGTTTATTGCTGACCAGGCATAAACAAGACAGTCTGCTTTCCTGTTCCTGGAAACGCCACATCAAAGCATCAAAACCAGGTCCATCTGAGTAAGGATGATAATTATTACAGGGAATCTATGCTTACAATTTAACCCCAAACATCCAGTGGCCTGATAGGTTGCATTTTTAGGAGGGCCGGAATGGTTTCGGTTATGCAGAATAACTGCTTCCCTGCTTCTTGTTTATTTCAATGGTTTTTCAGAGCATTACCTTATAATTTACCATTAACTCAATTTTATCACTTAGCTTGGTCTCCACAATGCCATCTGGTTTCACTTTCCCAATGACCTCCCTACCCTTTTAAGACCAGGGGCAGCAATCTGGTCATTCAGGAAAGCGGGGGTGAGATCACAGACTGATACTAGAATATATTTTAATAGAAATCTTTTTTCTTCTTCTGTGGGCTTATCTGGAATTTTACTCTTGCCTACTTGCTTTCATAAAGTTCTGGTCAACTAAGCACTTGGTTTCTTTATCATATTCTCACATTCTCAGCTCAGCAAAAAAACTCTTTTTTCACAAAACCCACAAAGAAGAAACTGCAGATAACCTTGTCTTTGGCATCATCTCCCAAGGGAAGCCTAATCACCAGTGAAAGTCACATGACTTCAAAAGGGCAGAAATAAGCTTAGTCTAGTTTTTTCTGCAAATGGGTTTACAGTTTCAGCTCATTTCATTCTCAGACTTCATTAGAGGCAGCAAATGACATTAAGAGAACAGACAAACAACACTGCTTTCGAGTAATACTCCCATTACTGCTAAACTACCGGTTATCTGAGCAGTGACTTACGGAATTATTCACTTTATAATTCAATTATCTTATTGCAGTTGTACTTTTGGAAGTAATGTCATCTGACAGCTTAATCAGGCTTCTAAGAGGCACCACAGAGACACAGACGCATCTATTTTTAGCGTTGTTAAATATTTTTAAGTTTTTTTTTTTTTTTAATGTTTAGCTATAGGACTTTAGAATGCCTCTCAAAGTCCAACCTTAACACCAAAACTATGACATTTTAAAATAACTAGAAGCAAAAGTCTGAATTTGATATGATGTTAGGTTTTTCTCCATTTGTTGTGACCATATTTTCCATCTTTGGGGCTTGAGACTGTCATCAGCTTTCTCTGTCCTCCCCACCCCTCCTGCTTTCCCTCTCCCCTCTTACAAGGAGACTCTTATTCAACCAGCTCAGCTTCTTCCCACTGTAATAGAGGAGAACAAATCTGACTCTACATTGGATCTGTTCCTTTGGCTTTAACCACTGTGCCCTGTTTTCTAGGTTTATTCTTGCTAGCTCTGCACCTTTTGTAAATGAGTGTTGCCTTTAGCCTGTCTGGTAAACAGGAGAGCCTTTTCTCAAGGCTCTGACCTTTAAGGATATTAACACTTCTGCACTTATATAAAGACAACAAGTTGCAGAGTGGAAAATAACCTTTGTTTTGTTGGAGGTTTACAGGGACACCATGACCTGACCCACGTGGACAGCTGCAAGAACAAAGAATTCCTGCAGCAAGACGTTTGCAACAACCAATCACACCCCCTCCCGTTTGTTTTGTTTTGTTTCGTATAAAAGGAGCCTGTGTTCTGACTGGAGCAGGATGGTTCTCCAAGACATTAGTCTGCCATCCTTTTGGTCTGCTGGCTTTACGAATAAAGTTGCTATTCATTGCCCCAACACTTCATCTCCCGATTTATTGGCCTGTCGTGTGGTGAGCAGAGTAACTCGGTAACAGCACCACTGCTGTCCTCCTTTAGCATGTCTGAGACACATTTTCCACATGTTCACGTAGCAGGTAAAAGTCCAGAGACCAGACACACATGACCCAAATGTTGAGTTTGATCCTGTATTCCTATTTATCTCAGGATGAATGTCATCCAGTTTACCACCCTGAGTAGTCACTGAACTATATAAACCATGACTGCATACTGAGGGTGAGGTGAACCTGGATTATAATTTACTGCAATGTAGCTTTTGATTTTAAGTTAGAAAACATACTTTAGGGTTTGCTGGTTAGATTTCACAGCACAGTAAGTTTGAAAGAACACAGAATCATTGCACCACAGAGTGGTCCTGTTGATGATAATGACCCTTTGCTCTCCCTCCTTCACCTTAGAGAGACGGTAGGGTCGGTCATGGAGCCTTATAGAAATCCGGGACTTCCATATTACTTTTTAATACACATTGGTCTTCCTCTCTGACATCTAAGGAACTTTACAGAAATTACCTACGTTATCCCCATCATATTCTTAAAAGATAGAAAATAGTAATAATTCAAACTGACCTTCTTTTAGTGAATAAAAGTTAAGCTCAAAAATGCATAGGGCTTTTCTAAAGCATCTCACTAGGCAATGATGTAATAACGCAACTGGTCTGGACTACCTGCTCCTGGTCTGCAGTTCTTCCCACCTGGGCGTGTCCCCACCTTTGTCCCCGATGAACACGTGCTTTGGTGCTTTATCCTTTCTCTCATGGTGAAGGTCTCTGAGCCTGACCTCAGTGCCACCTGACTCGGTCTCTATATGCCAAGTGCCCTGGGATGGAGGAAGACAGAGTGGCCCTCAAACTCAGCACGTGGGCTGGGGGCAACGGGAGGCTGGGCACTTCAGTCATGTGTCCAGAATGTACAGCCACTGGTGAAGTGAATCGCTAGTCCCTGACATCCTTGTCCCTGATACTAACATCTTCTCCAGGGCGATGTCCTTGTCCTTCTAGGACATGTCATCCTGAAGGGGACACTCTTCACCCTCTCCTTGGCAACTCACTGATCCAAATGCTACAAACCTCAAAACTAATTGGGCCAAGTTCAGTTTTTGACCCTGACTTTTTGCTGAAGAGTTGAAGACCTTATTTAAGAAAAATAGTTTAGTGACTATGGTCCAACACAGACAATATACGTACTGTAAATCCCTGATCTAGTCCTATATCTAGAGGCTTTGTGCCTAATGTGATGAGCAGGTCATAAACAGACTGACTGGGTGGCACTCTGGTGTGAGACCAGCACAGTAAGAAGAAATGGGGGGCTGGGATGGCTTAAAAACACGTTTGCAAGTCTGAAATGCTTCAGGAGTGACCCAGGTGAGCAGTCACAGCTGAAGCAGCCCTCAGTGGCAAAGGATGGGCAGGAACTCAACAAGCAGAGGTTGAAAGAACACAGGGGACTTAGAAATGTCAGTTCTGCACCATGGAGTTTGCACACTTCAGCCAAATCCATGGGGCCGATGGCTCTCTAAACTTCATGGGATCACGGACACCACTGACAATTGGGTAAAAGCTGTGCACTCTCTCCAGAAAAATGCCCAGATCTGCAGATAATCTCAGAGTTTCAAAGACCCCAGAAGCCCAGGATGATCACTTGGCTGGTTATCAGTCATTTGGGATCAATAATTCACATAGGGTAGGAGTCCATGGGGAAAGTGGGAAGGCAGGTGTACCTTACAGGTGGGTATCAGCTCCTGTAAAGTGCTTGCTTTGCTTTCTCTGTACCTATGTCCCGTGCAGGTGGCCCTTCCTAGCAGAAGTCCCATTAATAGAGAAGACTCAATTTCACTACACAGTTAGTAATTAGGGACAAGCTAAGGGATGTGTCCCCCAAATTTGTTCTGACCCATTAGTGATACAAATACAACAAACACATGAGAAGTCACCTAATAATAAGAGCCGGCTCCTCACTGACTTCTGAAAAATTAAAGCCGACGTATACAAAGTATCATCAAATGTGTACTCTAAATAACAAATTTGTAAAACTCCACTATTTGGTCCAGATCAATGAAACTGAGATGTCATAGACTAAAATGGTCTTGTCGCATCAATTATTTTCTCAGTGAAAATGCTGTTTTCCAGGCTAAACTGACAGTGGTGGAAACAAATACTCACTGCCTCCTCCAAAAAGCTGCTTTATCTATCTGTGTAGTTTTTAAATGAATGAGATGAAGGTGAAAGGTGCATTTTATCAGCTAAGTCTAAGTTGTTTTTTTTTTATCCAGGACTGTATCTAAAAGATTTTATAAAGTCTAGAATTCAATTTACTCTTATTGGTTCCTTCCCCTTTTCCTGACCATAAACAACAAAAATCAAACCAAACCAAACTGAAAAGTTATTCAGAATGTGGTGTTGAAAGGTTTGTAAGACCAAAACAGTACAAAATTATAATATGTATTTCTCAGTAGGAAAACAAAAATACTATGACAGATTACATAAGTTCAGCCATTATGAAAAATAGCATGAAGTTTCCTTAAAAAACTGAAAATACATTTACCCTATGATCTAGCAGTCCCATTCCTGGGTATATATCCAGAGGAAACTCTAATTCTAAAAGATACATGCACCCCAATGTTCATAGCCACACTATTTAAAACAGCCAAATCATGGAAGCAACCTAAATGTCCATCGACAGATAACTGGATAAAGAAGTTATGGTATATTTATACAATCGAGTACCACCCAGTCATAAAAAAAAAAAAAAAAAAAAAAGTGAAATAATGCCATTTACAGCAACATGGATGGACTTGGAGATCATCATACTAAGTGAAGTAGGTCAGAAAGAGAAGGGAAAATACCATATGATAGTGCTTATATGTGGAATCTAAGAAAATGAGACAAATGAACTTACTTAGAAAACAGAAACAGAGTCACATACAAAGGAAGCAAACTTTTGGTTACCAGGGGTGGAAGCGGGTGGGGAGCAATAAATAGGGAGTTCAGGATTTGCAGATACTAACTACTATATATAAAATAGATAAACAGGAAGGTCCTACTGTATAGCACAGGGAACTATATTCAACATCTTGTAATAACCTATAATGAAAAAGAGTATGAAAGGTATATATATATAATCTACATATATAATGTAGACCTGAATCACTATGCTGTACACCTGAAATTAACACATTATAAATTGACTATGCCTCAATTTAAAAAAAAAGATTACATAAAACTACTTCTTAAATATTTTCAAGTGGCCAATAGTATCTGTATAGATGGGAAAGAGGTGGAATGCATCCTCATGAAGCCATGGGTAGCACCATGCTGACAGGTAACGAGATCCCATTTCTGCTGTCCACGTGCACATCTTTTCTCTGACAGTGACCAGAAGAAAATAGTTACTGATAGAGACTGTCCAATGCTCATGGATGAACAGGGCCTTTATCGATGTAAGATTTTTCCTTCTGTGCTACTTCAGTTCAGTAAAATCACATTAAGCCCCAAAATATGCCTTTTTGTAGCTCAGAATAACATAGTAATTAACGAAGTGAGACAACACTGGCTAACTGGGGAAGCTTCAAGGAGAAAACCGTGTGGAGTGCTTTAGGGTTATTTCAATGGTCATGTGAGACTGTATCAGGAAATGGAAAAACAACTCGAAAGCTGCTACCAAGAGCAATGCAAGAAAGTATCACTTGATTCTAAAGTCTGTGCTAAAGGCAAGAATAGACAAGTTCCTTTGCACAAAAAGATCTCCAGAGGAAAATAAATTTCTCTTTCAAAATAGCCTTCTCTGTTTTGTAGGCCACTTCATTTAGGCAATTCTATTAAGGCAATACTGCTGCCCGCCCATGAGACTTGTTTCCAAGTTATTGTTGATACAGATAAGTAAGGTAGTTGGCAAAATGATTTTCTGATACAATTTGTCACGACGTCTGCCTTTCATTGGGAAGCCTTCAAAACGCAAATGTCTAACGGCGTGAAAAAGTAACATACAAAGGGTAAAGTGGTTGAAAGCCCCTGCCCTGGATCAGAGGGATAAAGGTTATTATCCACAGCACCACAGAAAGAGGAAGGAAGACTTTCAACAGTGAGTCAGGAGTCTTACTGTACAAAACCTCCCAGGTCTCTCTGAGTCTTCACAGTAAGCAATTCATTTGGTGAACTGTTTGTTTTCAGAACACTAATTACATCTATAGGCAAATGGAAGAATCAAAACACTTCCCACAGCCAAATATCAATTATCTTAGACGGTGCCCCTGATGCGATTAGTACAGATAGAGAACAGATTAGCCTTATATTTTAAATGATTCAAAAGTTCTAAGTTAATTTTACACACATAATTACTTCTCAGGAGCAGGAGGAACAGACTAGGGTGCTATTTTTGATTTATCTTCTCACCTTTTTCTTTCATCTCTGGATGACTCCCAGATCACTACCTTCAGCCCAAATCACTTCTCAAACTTCAATTTCCTCCTATATTTCTCCATTTAGATATCTTATGGGCCCTTCAATCTAAAATGCTCCAAATTGTAGTAGAAAAGAACAAATCTGATTCCATATTAGACCCGTTTCTTTGGCTTTAACCCTGCGCCCTGTTTCCTAGGCTCAATCTTGCTAGCTCTGCACCTTTTGTAAAAGAATGATGCCTATAGTCTGAAATATACAGGAGAGCCTATTCTCAAGGCTCTGACCCTTAAGGATATTAATATTTTTTTACTCATATAAAGATAACAATTTGCAGAATAGAAAAAAGCATTTGTTTTGTTGGAGGTTTTACACGGGCACCATGACCTGACCCACATGGATAGCTACAAGAACAAAGAATTCCAAGAACAAAGAATTTCTACACCAAGAAGTTTGCAACAACCAGCCATACCTCCTCCCCTTTTTAGTATAAAAGGAACCTGAACTCTGACTTGGGGAAGAGGGTTCTCCAGGACATTAGTCTGCCATCTTCTCGGTCAGCCGGCTTTCCAAATAAAGTCGCTATTCCTTGCCGCAACACCTCATCTTCTGATTTACTGGCCTGTTGTGTGGCGAGCAGAATGAGTTTGGACTTGGTAACAAAACCATATATAATATTTCTTCCCTAAATCTTAGCCTCCTAAGGCACCACTACCCAACAACTTACCCATAAGAACTCGTCCTCAACCCGTGTCATGGAAAAATCATCAAGTTCCCAACTTTAGTGTATTCTACCTTCTAGTGTATTCTACCTTCTGCGTATCTCTGAGATTTCTATCCCTCCTTCTATCTTTATTCCCACTAATTAGTTTGAGCCTGTAACTTCTTCTGTCTGGAGTTCTGTGATAAGTTTCTTTCTTCTGAGGTTATGGGGTCCACCAAGAATTCCTCTACCCTACTACCACTATGATCTTTCCAGAAGTCCAGTCTGGCCATGCAGTCTTTACTTAAAATTCTCTCAGACTCTTCACCATCTTGAGGATAAAGTCAACATAGGCTACAACATCTTCTTTCTTGATCTGGCACTTGCAACCTTTAGGCTTAACTCCTATCATTTCCACAGGTGATAAAACGAGGCTCAGGTCTCATTTGAGATGGTGGTGTAGACACTTCAAATACTAGAGAGAGACATTTGTTTAGCGATTTTTTTTTTCACTCAAGATACATCATATGTAATTTTTAAAATCAAAATTTTATGTGACTCATTTCCCTCAACTTAAATGAAGCACAACTTAAACAGGTGAAAAAAAATTAAACAAAGCAGAAAAGTAAAAGTCACAAAAAACAGATTAACATGTCCAAAATTCTTACCCAGTGTCTCCCGGAAGGTTATCTTCCAACCTCTTGCTGTTTGAGATGAATCCGTCTTGAACACCAGGAACATCGTATTATTGCTGCTCTTCACGTTTGGTGGAAGCTGAGAACCACAGAACTTGCCAAGAAGGCGATCACTGATGTTAGAACCATCATAAATTGCCAGGTAGTCTTGGGAGCAGAAGGCGGAGGGAACCACATCAAAATCACTGAACCTGTGAAATGAACCTTGTGAATACTGATGTTTTCCATTTGGATTCCATTAAATTGTAGCTTTAGTTCTTATTTTTTTTAAAAAAAAAAGACAAGACAAAAGCTAACAGCAGAGCATCTAAGATTCACTTGATAGGAAATATTAGAAATAATATACTATTTTACTGATCAGTTCAAAAGTTTAACCAAAACTTTTTGACTGACTAAAATATGTCAAAAAGTGTGGTAAGTACTGAGACTACAAAGATGAGTAAGATACAGTCCAGGACTTCCAGAATTTACAGTCAAGGACATATAAAGTATATTTGACATTAAGTTTTGACAAGTCAAACTGATATTTATTTATCATTTAGCAACACTTCAATTTTCCAGTCTCCTTAGAAATATGGTATTTACTCTCTTCCCTTGTTATTTTGTGAGATCCAGTGATACCATTATCCTATTCTTTACAGGAAGGATGCTAACAAAATAGAGTAAAAGAAACACTGATTTTAGAATCATAACTCCATTCTCGTTCCCACAGTCTGTTTCCTTCTTTTAAAATGGAGTTTATTTTAAGGTTAAGTGCAACAAGATATAAAGACCAGAAGACGGAGAAGATGGCGGAGTAGAAGGACGCTCGCAGGTCACCCTCTCCCACAAATACACCAAGACCCAAATCTACAGACCCACTCAGCCAACCAGAGCACCTGTGGAACACCGACAGAACATCGCCCTCTTCAAAAGACAAAAAAGCCAAAAATCTAGTAGGAGAAAAGGAAAAAAGAAAGAACAAAAGGCAAAGCAGCGCGGGACGGGTCCCGCGGGGAGGGAGCGGCAAAGGAGGACTGGCGCTCGCTCGCTGGGTCTCCCCTCTCCAACTGAGAGGCCAGCGGGACAGAGGGGGAGCCTCCGAGGCTCGGATCTGTACAGAGCAGCCCTTGACTGACAGAACTAAGTTAAACGGGCACAGAGCGTCCCCCCGACACCCAGCCTGAGACGCGGGCCGGCAGTGGCGGGCAGGGCCAGGCTGCACAAGCCGGGCGGAGGACGGAAGCGGCTGCACGGAGGCAGCCCCGGGGGAAAGCAAGGGGCTGCGCGCCGTGGCTGTTGGTGCACAGGGCAGAACAACCTGGGCCCTCCATAAAACAGCGAGGTTGATGTGCTCTCGGGGGAAGGGTGCACACCCCCATCTCTGAAAACCCGCGGAAAGTTTTCGGGGGAAGAGAGGCGGGGCACAGGCACAGCCGCCATATCCTCCGCGCTGAGCACTCAGGCGGGGGCGGGGGCGAAACCTGCATCCGCACCGAAGGGCTTAGCAGCCTCAAAGGCCAGACTGAGACTGGCCTGCAGCCTGGGGCAGATAGGATCCTTCCATCCTGGTCCCTCAGAGAACTTGCTCCACAAAGACAAACAAGGAGCTGGGTTTTGGCTCGGAGCAGGGACAGGGCTGTCCCTCGGTCTTCCCTGAGCCCACCCGCGGAGCGCCGACGAGGGCGGAGCACGCAGCAGCACAGAGAGCGGAACTACCGGCGGAGCAGGTAGAGGGAGACCGGCCCCCCCCCACCCCGCCTTTCGGGCAGGAACACAGCCCCTGACCGAGGTGCTGGGAGGGGGCACGACCCGCCCTCCTACCCGGCCAGTCTGCAACATCTGACTGCGGCATCAGGAGGGGCAGCGACCCGCCCGCCCACAGCAGAGAGCTGCACCTGACCCAGTGTTAGGAGGAGGCGCGATCTGCTTGCCGACAGGTGCTGGGAGCAGCACAGAAGAGGGCGCCAACGGAGGGCCTCTGAAAACAGCAAGCTGAGCTTCCAAAACAGGACGAAGACAGAAAGACTTCACATTAAAAGCACACACTCCAGGAGAACACCGACAAAACCCCCCCCCCTTTTTTTTTTAAATCTGTTTTTACCTGTTCTATTTTCTATTACTCTCATAATCTTCTTAATTCATTTCTATTTCTCTTGGGTTTTGATGTCCTGCTATTGATTAGACACCGGTTTCAAATACATCTATTCATCTCCCCCCCCCCTTTTTTTGTAAAGGTTTCAAAAGGACGTCTCAACCCGATTAATACTCTGCTTCAACTCACTCTTCTATTATTCATTATACACTGTTTTCAAACCCTCTTTCTCCCTTCTTTTAAAATTCTTTCTATTTTTTTTTCTTTTTTTCCTAAGTTCTATTCCTAAATAGGCATCAGATAGATAAAATCCTTAAAGACCAAAATAAACAACTGATACTCCATAAACCACAGTGCCAAAGAGGTATGAGCAAGATGAAGAAGCAGAAAAACCTTTCCCAATTAAAAGAACAAGAGAAATCCCCTGAAAGAAAGATCAACGAAATAGACATCGATAGCCTACTAAGATCAAGATTTCAAAAAAGGAGTGATCGAATTGCTGAAGGAATTAAAAGAGATAGTGTTTAGAGATATAAAATATGTCAAAAATGAAATTGAAGCTATAAAGAAGAGCCAAGTAGAATGGGTAAACTCATTGACAGAGATGAGGAATGATCTAATAGCTGTGCAAAGCCAACTAGATAATGCAGAGGAACGAATTAGTGATCTAGAAGACAGGGCAATATAAAGCACCCATTCAGAAGAACTACAAGAGAAGCAAATAAAAAATAATGAAAATAGCATAAGGGACCTATGGGATAATATAAAGCGTCCCAATCTTCGTGTCATAGGGGTCCCAGAAGGAGAAGAAAGATCAAAGGGGATTGAAAAGGTTTTTGAAGAAATCATGACTGAAAACTTCCCAAACTTAAAGAAGGAATCAGATATCCAAATACAGGAAGCTCAGAGGGTCCCAAACGGGAAGAACCCAAATAGACCCACACCAAGACATATCATAATCAAGATGGCCAGAGTCAAGGATAAAGAAATGATTCTAAAGGCAGCAAGAGAAAAGCAAAGAGTAAGTTACAAGGGAACCCCCATAAGGCTCTCAGCTGACTTCTCTACACAAACACTACAGGCCATAAGGGAGTGGCAAGATATATTCAAAGCCCTGAATGAAAAAAAGATGCAGCCTAGGATCCTTTATCCAGCAAGGCTATCCTTGAGGATAGAAGGAGAAATAAAGAGTTTCACAGACAAAAAAAAAAAAAAAAAAAAAAAAAAAAAAGCTGCAGGAGTTTAGCAACACTAAACCCATGCTAAAAGAAATATTGAAAGGGCTATTCTAAATAGAAAAGCAGCAGGATGCTACAGAAATGAGAAACACACAACTGGAAAGGTGATAACTCATGAATTACAAATAAAATAAACATGAAATTATAAAAGAAGACATACAAATCACTGAGAGTGGGAGAGGGAGGCAGGGAAATATAGAATATTTTTTTCTTTCTTTTTTTTAAATTTTTTTAACAGTAGGATGGGTTTGAGATCATGTTACTATCAGTTTAATAAAAACAGTTATAGTAATGGGTTGATAGATTTACAAAAAAGGGTAACCACAAGCCAAAAATTTACAAAGGAGTCACAAAAATTAAATAAAATCCATGATAATACAAAGGGAAATTACCAAACCACAAAAGGAAGAAGAAAGGAACAAAGAGGATATACCAATTCAACTGCAAAGATAAGTTCAAAATGGCAATAAACACACATCTATCATTAATTACTGTAAATGTTAATGGACTAAATGCTCCAGTCAAAAGACACAGAGTGGCAGACTGGATAATAAAGCAAGAACCTTCAATATGCTGCATACAAGAGACCCACTTTAGGGAGAAGGACACATATAGATTGAGAGTGAAAGGATGGAAAAGGATATTCCATGCAAGTGGAAAAGCCAAAAAAGCAGTTGTTGCAGTACTGATTTCAGACAAAATAGACTTTAAAACAAAGGCCATAAAGAAAGATAAAGAAGGACATTTTATAATGATTAAAGGAGTGATACAAGATGAGGATATTACACTCGTTAATATATATGCACCCAATATAGGAGCACCTAAGTACATACAAGAATTACTAACAGAGATAAAGGGGGATATTGATGGGAATACAATCATAGTCGGAGATTTTAACACTGCATTAACATCACTAGACAGATCTTCCAGACAGAGAATAAATAAAGCAACAGAGAAATTAAATGATACAATAGAAAAACTAGATTTGGTGGATATTTTCAGAGCATTACACCCCCCAAAAATAGGATATACATTCTTTTCAAGTGCACATGGAACATTTTCCAGGATCGATCATGTACTTGGGCACAAAAGAAACCTCAACAATTTTAAGAAGATAGAAATTATCTCAAGCATCTTTACTGACCACAATACCATGAAACTGGAAATCAACAACAGAGAAACAAAGGAGAAAAAAAGGAAAGCATGGAGATTAAACAATATGTTATTGAAAAAACAATGGATCAATGAGGAAATCAAAGCTGAAATTAAAAAATACCTTGAGACAAATGATAATGAAAGCACAACCACTCAAAACCTATGGGACACAGCAAAGGCAGTGCTAAGAGGGAAGTTTATAGCGATACAGGCCTTCCTCAAAAAAGAAGAACAATCTCAAATAAACAATTTAACCCACCACCTGAATGAATTAGAAAAAGAACAAAAAGCCCCAAAAAGCAGCAGAAGGAAGGAAATAATAAAGATCAGAGAGGAATTAAATACAATAGAGATTAACAAGACCATAGAAAAAATCAACCAAACCAAAAGCTGGTTTTTTGAAAAAGTAAATAAAATCGACAAACCTCTGGCCAAACTCACAAAGAAGAAAAAAGAGAGAGCACAAATTAGCAAAATAAGAAAGGAAAATGGAGAAATTACAACAAACAAAATAGAAATACAGAATATCATACGAGAATATTATGAAAAACTATATGGAACCAAACTGGATAACCTAGAGGAGATGGACAAGTTTCTGGAAACATACTGCCCACCAAAACTGAATCAAGAAGAACCTGAACACTTGAACAATCCGATCACTAGAAAGGAAATAGAAATAGCAATTAAAAACCTCCCTACAAATAAAAGTCCAGGACCGGACGGCTTCACCGGGGAATTCTACCAAACATACAAAGAAGAACTCATACCAGTCCTTCTCAAACTCTTCCAGACGATTGAAAAGGAGGGAATACTCCCAAACGCATTCTATGAAGCCACCATCACCCTGATACCAAAACCAGGCAAAGACACTACAAAAAAAGAGAATTATAGGCCAATATCACTGATGAACATAGACGCCAAAATCCTCACCAAAATTTTAGCAAATAGAATCCAACAACACATAAAAAAGATTATACATCATGACCAAGTGGGGTTCATCCCAGGGACACAAGGCTGGTTCAACATACGCAAATCAATCAGAGTAATACATCACATCAACAAGAGAAAGGACAAAAACCACATGATCATCTCCATAGATGCAGAAAAAGCATTTGATAACATTCAACACCCATTTATGATAAAAACTCTCACCAAAGTTGGTATAGAGGGAACATATCTCAACATAATAAAAGCTATATTTGACAAACCTACAGCCAGCATAGTACTCAACGGTGAAAAACTCAAAAGCTTCCCACTAAAATCTGGGACAAGACAAGGATGCCCACTATCACCACTCCTATTCAACATAGTCCTGGAAGTCCTAGCCACAGCAGTCAGGCAAGAGAAAGAAATAAAAGGGATCCAAATTGGAAAAGAAGAGGTAAAAGTGTCATTATATGCTGATGACATGTTAGTATATATAGAAAACCCTAAAAGGTCCACACAAAAGCTTCTAGAGCTGATTGAAGAATTCAGCAAGGTAGCAGGTTACAAAATTAACATTCAAAAATCAGTTGCATTTCTTTACACTAATGATAAATCAACAGAAGAAGAAAGTAAAGAAACAATCCCCTTTAAAATAGCACCCAAAGTAATAAAATATCTGGGAATAAATCTAACCAAGGAGGTGAAAGAATTATACACAGAAAACCATAAACCATTGATGAAGGAAATTAAAGAAGACTTTAAAAAATGGAAAGATATTCCATGCTCTTGGATTGGAAGAATCAATATTGTTAAAATGGTCACACTGCCCACGGCAATCTACAGATTTAATGCAATCCCTATCCAATTACCCAGAACATATTTCACAGAACTAGAAAAAATCATAATAAAATTCATATGGAACTATCAAAGACCTAGAATTGCCAAAGCATTACTGAAGAGAAAGAAAGAGGCTGGAGGAATAACTCTCCCAGACTTCAACAATACTATAGAGCTACAGTCATCAAGACAGCATGGTATTGGTACCAAAACAGACATATAGACCAATGGAACAGAATAAAGAGCCAGAAATGAACCCACAAACTTTTGGTCAACTCATCTTCGACAAAGGAGGCAAGAATATACATTGGAATAAAGACAGTCTCTTCAGCAAATGGTGTTGGGAAAACTGGACAGCAGCATGTAAAACAATGAAGCTAGAACACTCCCTTACACCATATACAAAAATCAACTCAAAATGGATTAAAGACTTAAACATAAGACAAGATACAATAAACCTCCTAGAGGAAAACATAGGCAAAATATTATCTGACATACATCTCAAAAATTTTCTCCTAGAAGAAATAAAAGCAAGAATAAACAAATGGGACCTAATGAAACTTACAAGCTTCTGCACAGCAAAGGAAACCAGAAATAAAACAAGAAGAAAACCTACGGAATGGGAGAAAATTTTTGCAAGTGAAACCGACAAAGGCTTGATCTCCAGAATATATAAGCAGCTCATACGACTCAATAAGAAAAAAATAAACAACCCAATCCAAAAATGGGCAGAAGACCTAAACAAGCAATTCTCCAAGGAAGACATACAAATGATCAAAAAGCACATGAAAAAATGCTCCATATCACTAATTATCAGAGAAATGCAAATCAAAACTACAATGAGGTATCACCTCACACCAGTCAGAATGGCCGTCATTCAAAAATCCACAAATGACAAATGCTGGAGAGGCTGTGGAGAAAGGGGAACCCTCCTACACTGCTGGTGGGAATGCAGTTTGGTGCAGCCACTATGGAAAACAGTGTGGAGATTCCTCAAAAGACTAGGAATAGACTTACCATATGACCCAGGAATCCCACTCCTGGGCTTGTATCCAGAAGGAACCCTACTTAAGGATGACACCTGCACCCCAATGTTCATAGCAGCACTATTTACAATAGCCAAGACATGGAAACAGCCTAAATGTCCATCAACAGATGACCGAATAAAGAAGAGATGGTATATTTATACAATGGAATACTACTCAGCCATAAAAACCGACAACATAATGCCATTTGCAGCAACATGGATGCTCCTGGAGAATGTCACTCTAAGTGAAGTAAGCCAGAAAGAGAAAGAAAAATACCGTATGAGATCACTCATATGTGGAATCAAAAAAAAAAAAAAAAAAACAAACATAAATACAAAACAGAAACAGACTCATAGACATAGAATACAAACTTGTGGTTGCCAAGGGGGTAGCGGGTGGGAAGGGACAGACTGGGAGTTCAAAATGTAGAATAGATAAACAAGATTATACTGTATAGCACAGGGAAATATATACAAGATCTTGTGGTAGCACATAGCAAAAAAAAATGTGACAATGAATATATATATGTTTATGTATAACTGAAAAATTGTGCTCTACACTAGAATTTGACACAACATGGTAAAATGACTATTATTCAATAAAAAATATAAAAAACAAAAAACAAACAAACAAACAAACAAAAAACAAGATATAAAGACCAAACTGTGGTATCTGGCATATACTAGATGATCAAAAAAAAAACAAAAACAAAAACAACAAAAAACAACAAATGATCATCATTATTGTGATTGTGAATACCAGGAATATGAAATGTTATTCTTCATAAAAGAAAAAATGTAAGAAATCAATGGTAGAAAAGAATGAACTAAATTCTCTTGAGTCTCACGGAATTACTATAAATTCAGAAATTCACACTTCAGATTGCTGTGGTCTCCACAGCTCTCAGCTTTCATGACATGTGCTACGACTGCCCTCTTGTACCTCTGGAGATTTGACATGGCCCTGAGACATGCTTTGACCCCAGAAATGTAAGCAGGAGTCATGTGTATTACTTTTGGAAGATGTTTTAAAAACTGCTACTCAATCAGCCACACTGCCTTCTACTGCAGCGCTCAGTGTGGAAGGAAACAGAGAAAGGCATTTCCATCAACCTGGGTGGCCAAGTGACCATGATAGGAGAAGCCTCCCGTCAGGCCACACTGGACACACTCATACAAGTGAGAAATAAACATGTTGAGTTAAGCTACTGTGCCTTGGGCTTGTTTGTTACCATTTAAAACCTATCCTGACAGATACATCTCTGACTTTTCTTTTATGGTCTAACACAGTATTTCAATCCAGGCCCTCTGTTTTGTCACTATTTGTAACTATTCCCAGAGTTCCCAAACAAGCAGGCCTTCCTACATGGCTTTTCTTAAGGATTTTAGGGTAGGTATTTTATAGTTCATTTTTCTTGAACTGCTTAAATTATTTGATATCCTGTCATCATTACTGTAGGGTCTTCCTTCTCAGCTATTTTTTGGTTTTTCTTTCTTTTTTTTTTTTTTTTTTTTGGTATTTTTGCTAGCCTTTGTAAGAAATAACATACAATATAGAATGATTTGAAAATAACTCATGATTAAAGTATTCCTTTTAAGAAGCTTAAGAAAAAATGATACAATATTTTTAAAACAGGTTTTGGTTGGTCAAATGTTTTCAAAATGACAAAAATCAAGATGAAAAATTTCTTAATCTCTTTAACCACATGTAACATCTAACGTTCTTGTAAAAGAAGAGGTTGAACCATAGCTAGTTGGTTTCCAAAAACATTACAGTCAGTTTTACTCTCTATAGACAACACATTTAGTGCCCACAACACAAATCCACAAAGAGAGATCAAGATAAGAGGCCAGCATATTTTGAGAGCCTTGGTAAAAGGATTCATGTTTTATGATTGTCTACAACTTTTGTGGTGCCTAGAATAGTACCTGTTTCATAGAACGTAGGCTCCTAGAACGAATATAGTAAATAATTCTCCAAACATGCTGCTGTGAACTTTGACCGTGGTGAGCCCCAGGGCCCAGGCAGGAAACAAAAAGCATGTATCTAAACATACATGATAGTATGTGCTACAATCCTACCCATGTAAGAACCAAATATTGGGCCACAATAGCAAATGACAGCAACCAGCCCTCAGCTTCCCTTCACAGGCCTCCTGCTCCCGGCCATCCAGCAGTTTTTGTTGGTTCTTTTGTTCCCTGGACTTAAAGGGCTTTTAGGCTTTGGGGCACAGCTTCTTTACAAACAGTCCCAGGTGGGACCTGCAGGTTCTTCAAGGTCCAGCCTGCAGACCACTTATGGTCTGATAAAGGAACCAAATCAGGCTTGATGAGACCTGTTACGGTCCAAGGACCCATGTGACATGGGAGGTCCCCAGAGATCAACTGCAGAGAGTTGATGATTTCGGGGGAGAGAAGGTGATGACAGACATATAGGAGGGAGGAGGGGTCCTAGCCTCTTAAACTTCTATTTAAAAAATGCTGCATTGCCATAAACTACACCAACTTTCAGGGTTTTCTACCACATGCTCTTCATCACTGAAACACAGGAGCTAGAACTAGCTCATCTTAGATGACAGCAATTTTGAACATTACCACGCAGGAGAACAGGAGGCTGCTTTCCCGTAATCAGTCTTGTTGGAAGGAGGCAGGATCAAGTACGGGTTTTACTGATGATGTAAGACACCTCATGTAACACCAGTTTAGAGGTGTTCCAATACACAAATAAAAATGAATTTCTTAAGTGGTTAGAAAATGTACCCTTTGAGAGAGAGCACAGGGAAGTTTTCAGCACATGGTTTGGGGAGGAAATCTGATATGAATTCTGATTTTGACGGTTCATTAAATAGTGTGTCACTTTGGGAAAGTTATTTGATACTTCTCAGCCTCAGTTTTCTCATCCATAAAGTGAGATTAATAAGATATACCTCCTATGACTGTTCTAAGAATTAAATACAAGAACGGTGGATGTTTTCATTAACGTTCCTTGGATGTAATAAGTGCCCAGGAAGTGGAAACTGCTTTCTCTGGCCCTCCCCACACCCTCTGATTTCAAGATAGGCTTGTAATGTTACACCCCATTACACAAAATTTCTTTGAAAATGCTGGAAAATCACAACAATTGTTTTTAACTGGTGGAGTGCCTGTTTTTCCCTTGAATCTCTTTTGGCTTGTGTGGAGAGCAGGGGGCCCATTTCCCAAGTTTCCAGGATAGACCATACCATATACTCTCTCCCTTCCTCCAGATTCCCACATACACCATGGATGAGAATCAGTGCTCTGCATCATTAAAGGAGTATCTTTTCTGTAAGTAGAGCTGAAATGACTTTCTTAAGAAGGCAATGGTCCCTCAACGTACTTGAGCTGAATCACTCTGTCATCTCTGACGGTGATGGTGTACACACAGCGCATGTCGTTAGGGTAGTCAGAATAGGAGTAGGAAGGGCTCTTGACGATTCCAGTGGAGAGGTTGAACACGCCGCCACAGGCTGCAACAGGACCGGGGACACGCAGAGAACAATTACGACTCATCGCAGAGGAAAAGAATTTTAACATATTACTGACCACTGTACCTTTTTCCCCAAGAGAGATATTAATTATTTATCTTAAAGCAACAGAAGCCTCCCTTTATTGTGTTTACAAATAATTCAGATTTTTCCGCTGAAATAGGGAATAGAATCTTATGATTTTTAAACAAGCGTTGATCAAGCTGTCTACAAAGAGTGAAAAGGTCTTGGTAGCTACAAAGGTCTTTGTACAATCTATGACCTGTCTTCTTACTTTGCTTTTGATGTAGAGAATTCGCAAATTGTAACAGTTGAATACATTAATCTTTTCCTTTAGGACTTGTGCTTTTTGCATATTGCTAAAAAATTTTTTCCTCACCAGAAGATCATAAAAATATTCTCTTATATTTTTTCTAAATGTATAAAATATTGCTTTTCACATGAGTAAAGTGTCTTGGGAAAATGAAATATGCATCTGGACAGTGCAGGCCAAAAAGTCACCTTTTGCAATGTACAAACAAAATGGCAGGAACATTCATTCTAACTTAAATTATTACAACAAAACTCCTGCCAAAGCTCATGGAAGAGGGCCTCCCTATTTTTTTTTAAAAAAGAAAATATTTAAGCATTCTTGGACCGTGCACCAAATTAATAATTTTTTCTCTTAAAGTCTCGGCATCTTCAAGTTGGTGATGTGTGAAGCACAATGAAAACACCTTGTGGGAATTGATCAAGAAAAAAAGAAAATCCCAAACTACATCATTCTGGCCACTCACGGGTTATCCTATAGGAAAACTTGAATCCAAAATCCGGGGTGTGTGCATTCGAGTAGAAGTTAAGCAGCACTGGACCAGAGACGGTAACAGGAGACAGGATCTCATCCCCACAGAGCGTCGCCAGAGGCGTAGAAGATAAGTTATAACCCTTAATAATGTGCACGCCGTCATTGTCACAGCTTCCTGTTACGGTGGAGCGAGCTGTACAAAGCATGGGACAACCAGCAGCAACGTAAATAATGATCAGAAGCAACAGAAACAATCAAACACAAACGTCAGGAAGATTCATGCAATTTACATAGAAATTAAAATGAGAATCAACAGCCATTTGGGTAAATGCTGTTTAACCTGGTTTCCTGATGAAAACAATGTTTACCCTAGTTGCAAAACATGCACAGGTATGAGAAAACAGGTTGAACTTCAGAACAGATAAATCCTATTTAGAAACAATGCAGAATTTTCTTCCTTAAAAATTGGCTCCTTTAATTTGGTGATTATAAACTGGGGACAACTGTGCTTCCTAGGGAGATTTGGCAATAGCTGAAGACTTTGTTTGCTGTCATGCTGGGGTGTGCTGCTAGCCAGGAGTGGGTAGCGGCCAGGGATGCTGCTAAACATGCTATAACACTCAGGGCGGCCCTTGATCCCCTGCCTTCCCACTACAAAGAAAATCACCCAGCCTGAAATGCCAATCGTTCTGCTGCTGAGAAACCCTGCTGTAACTTGAAGCTTATATGCAGACAAAGGACTCCTACCATCAAGAGGCAACTAGGAATTCCTTAATCTTTATAAAAGAACTGTTATAAATGTTCACACAAACAATATTAACTAGAGTTTCATGACCATAAAATACATATCATCGTTTTGTTCTCTAATTATAAAACAGATGGACTCCAACCCATTCCAAAGAGAAATACAAAACAGAATAAACAAAAGAATTAAAATCTTTTATTACTACAAATTACCCAGTCATTTTTGTGGGTGAATTATACTATTGAAACATTAATTCGGATCATCTTGAGAACGGTCTTTCGTAATCTAAGTTTTATTAACATAAAATAATATCATGCATTTTATGTGGTTAAATATTCATTTGAAACATTGAATTTAATGCATCTGTCAAATCTGAAAATACAGATGAGCCATGCTATGTTCAGTTAATCTGCTCAATATTTCTATCTTTTCCACTTTTTTATGACTAAAAATACTATTGAAACAAATATTCTCATATATAAATATTTGCAGAAGTTTCTCATTTCATTAAATACATTTTTTAGAAGTTGAGTTACTGGTACTAAGGTGAGATTCTTTTTCAGGCTTATCCAAGTCCTCTGGAAAAGTGTTATTGCCAATTCACATCTCCACAGCACATTAGGTATCTGATGTTTCCTCAATTCTACATTTTCATCACCCTGTAGGGAAACCCTGTGCTCATTAACAGTCACGCCCTATTCCCCTTGCCTCTTGACTGCCCTCCAAGTCCAGGGAACCACTCACCTACTTTTAGTCTTTGTGGATTTGTCTACTCTGGACATTTCACATAAACAGGATCATACATCGGGCCTTTTGTGACTGGATGCTTTTACTTAACATGCTGTTTTTTTGACGTTCATCCATGTTGTAGCACACATCAACATTTCATTCATTCCAAGCTCAATAATATTCCATTGTATGGATAAACCACATTTTGTTTATCCAGTCAGGAGTTGATGGACGTTTGGTTTGTTTCTATCTTTTGGTTATTATGAATGGTGCTGCTAGAGGTGTTCATGTACAAGGATTTGTGTGGATGTATGTTTTCAATCTCTTGGGTAAATAAGTAGGAGCAGAATTGCTGACTTATATGGTAACTCTATGTTTAACGTTTGGAGGACCTATCAGCCAAATAGGCTGCACCATTTTAGCACCATATCAGCAATCAGAACCAGCAAGAGTGTGCTAACTTCCTACATCCTCGTCAACACTTACTATTGTCTGTCTTTTTAATTTAGCCATCCTAGTGAGTATGAAGTGGTAGCCCACTGTGGTTTTGATTTGCGTTTCCCTATGACTAACAATGCTGAGTATCTTTGCATGTGCTCATTGGCCACTTGTGCATCTCTGAAGAAATGTCTATTCAAATCCTTTGCCATTTTTAAACTGGGTTATATGTTTTTTGTTGTTGAGTTGTAAGAGTTCTTTTATATTCTAGATATTAGAATAGTCATAAGCTTTCATTTCTCTTCGGTAAATACCTAGGAGTCGAAAAGCTGGGCCATAAATTAGCTGTATATTTAATTCCATAAGAAGCTGCCAATCAAATTCTTCCAAGTGATTACATCTTCTCATCAAGAATGTATGATGCTTTCAGTCATTCTGCAAGCTTGCCATCATTTGATATTGTCAGTCTTTTTAATTTTATTCACTCTGTTGAGTGTGGAATTGTACATCATGGTATGTAATTTACTTTGTTCTGATGACTAATGATGTGGAATACTTTTCATGTTCTCAATGACAAAAAAAAAACATTTTTTATCTCTTCTAGATGCTAACTTGAACATGTATCTAACACCTACACACACACACACACACACACACACACACACACACACACACAAAGGTACATTTTACCTACTTAAAATTCCCCATTGGAACTGACCAAAACTACATTACATTATATAAACACATAACTATGATATAATGGAGTCTAATATCAGACTGTCTATTTGCTATTAGAATACTCTTCTAAATTAAAGGAACCATGGTATATATTTACTTTATAATTTCAAGTCTCCTGGCACTAGATCTTGGTTCAAGGGTGGGCATGTGACCTAAGCCAATCCAATTAGAGAGCAAACTTCAAGACTCTTGAGATCTGGAATAGACAGTGGTGTGCTGGTAAATGTAACAAGCAACCCTCTGAAGGAAGGAAAAAAGTCCTGATCTGCAGCATTTGCTAATTTCTGTAGTGTAAATACTCCCAGGATAGCCAATTTCAAGCTACTAACATAAGGTAATTAAATGCAGAATTTGGAATAGAGAGCACGGTTGACCCTTGCAAGATGGTACAAGCCATCTCCAGCATGCCACTGGATGGACATCCTCTCTCTTCCTGGATGTGCGTGAGGGGCACACGAGCCCCAGTGTAAGGGCAGCTACCCTCCAGCCAGGAGAGAAGCCAGCCAGCTACACTGGAGTAGCACAGAGTGAGAATAGAAATATATCTGATGACATAACTCAAGTGCTAGACTAAGCAGATATGAGGCCCACTCAACTTTGAGGTCTTCTAGAAGTAAAACCAATGTATTACTCTTTTAGGTTTAAGCCAGGCTGGATTCGGTTTCCTGTTAATTGTGCCATAAAACTCCTAATGGATGCAGTATGGATTATCCTAATCATAATCATGGCTGGTTTTTGTTTTTGTTTTTGTTTTTGTTTTTGTTTTTGTTTTTGTTTTTAATAGAACCCCACCATCCTGAGCACTGTTGATAGATTGACTGATTATTCCGAGGTAGGATGTCAGACCCAATCTCGGCCAACCAGATGTGTTCAAACTGTAACTGAGTAGAAGGGAGTTAATAGTAGGAGCCAAGTATGTTCAACTCGAAAACATCAGCAGTTGCTCTCCTGACTGCGGTAGGAAGCTGGGCTGTAACAAGGGAAAATGAAGTTGACACGCAGAAAGAGAACAGAGGAGAAAAGACAGGGTTCCGAAGGCTTCTTGTTACTGCTTCTGCTTGTTCCAGAAGTCTATTGTTCCCGTTCTTATTTTTATACCTTCCTTTGATGAGATGAGATAACTCACTGTCCTTCCTATAAACTCTATGTCAAAGCAAACTTGAAGACACTCTACCACTTTTAACTGAAAGAATCTTGATGTACACATTTTCTTTTTTACATATGGGTACATCAAAAACCTTCTCCCCTTTCTGGGTATATTATCTTAGAGAAAAATTGGTATTTTTTATCAGAAAATATCTATGCCTTTAAATCTTAAGTCATTTTAGGAACACATTTGGCTTTTTAGCTATGCTTCTATACATCTTGAAGAAATTATGAGGTTATCAATTCAAGATATATTTATTAAATTAACCCCAAAGAATTCCTTCTTTTGAAAGTCTTGGACTAGAAATGCTTCTAATTGGGCATAAATCTACAAGTTAAAAATATGAAAGATTTTACTTCAATGACATTACCATGTAATCAGAAGAAATATAATGTTGGAAAAATAGGACAAAAAAGAAATACATTAAATTCAGACCCATGTTTTAAATACTGCCAAGTTTTGTACAATAATTATAACCTTGTCTTATTTAAAAAAAAAAAAAAAACAGATTTGTTTGGAAAAAACAAAAGCTCCACTGGAAAATGAAACATTCAATGGGGGTGAGTTTGAGATTCAAAGAATATTATGAACTATAAAAATATCTTTAGCCAGCAATAATATATAAAGTCATAAAAGCAAAATCATAGAATGAAAGGAAATATTGTTGACATTAGATTAAAATCTCAGCTCTACACGGGTCAAATGGCCTGCCTTGGAGATATCCTTTAAGTATTAAAGAGTTAATTTTTCAAATCTTCAATGATATAGACTATTACAATGGTGATTGTATTAGAAAATTATGGAAAGGCTATGAAAGATAAGGGAAAGTGTGTCATACTTGATTATGTTTCAAAACTGAAAGGAACTAGTTCAATTACAGAAAGTTCATTCATGAAATAGCAGTTGTATATCTATACTGAGACATAACCAAAACTCACTAGCTGTTTACAAAAGGCCTGTATTCAACAATAAGGAGGGGCAGAGGAAGTTGAGAGGGGATTATAATATTTTTGTAGATGACAACAGATCATCAAATAACTGAGCAAACCGTTCAAGACAATCTGCTCATTCTTAAAGCCTGGCTCAAAAATTGTGAAATTTATCATATTTGGCAAGTTGCTTAATGATTAAAACATCCTTGTGTCCTTCCCAGTAGTCATTTCTTTAAGGTAGGATGCTCTTCCAAATTCCATCCATAAGAAATCAAGTATTACATAATATCATAATTTTTAAAGTTACCTGAAGTCTAAGAACATATCAAGGTTAGCATTAACAAGGTAATATACAAGGAAATGAGATATAAATATGTCAGCAGACATCAAGTAATTCAATCATGTACATCTTTTTCTCAAGTTCTACATATCACCTCACTGCATTAGCTCAAAGACATCAGTCTGATTCTTCAATGAGAAGACACTTGGTGACAAAGACCACAGACATGAGAAAATAATGATATTAAACACCTTCCCATAATCATAGGGGAACCAACTGAATATATAACCAAAATATACACAAAATTCTCAAGTAGAATACAGTTAAATGCAGCTACGATGATGGTCTTCTAGGGAGAGAAAAGAATTTAGTCAAGGTTTAAAAAAGGTTCTTCAAGGAGCAAAATGGATATCAAAGTTGAGCTGACCAAGAGGTGGCATTCAATCAGAGAACCTGTCAGGGAGAGCAGTACGTGGAAGCTGAATGATGCTGTCTCCACGGACAAAAGCCCGTGTCAGGGGACAAGGACCTACACTCATTCTTAATACTGTCTTCAGGAAAGGATTTGGGGGATATTTACTATTCAAATCTCTGAGGTGCAAAACAATTCTCCATGACTTGTTTTTCTGACTATTTTCCATCCTTCTGAAAAACCTTAAAATACATTTATTATTTGAAATGGGTAAGGCTCTAGCCAATGTACTGAAATATAATTTTTTTATCCCATTCTTCTGGGCTTTATTACAGAGAGCAATGTTCAGTTCTGGATTTCATCATGATTCCAAGAACTTCGAGAGAATTGAAAGGAAACCAAGGATGAGGAACTCAGCAAATAAACATAAACTTGTGTAATGTAGATTTAGACTGCAATTTTCCCTCAGAGTCACAGATAGAAAGGGAGAGGTGACAAAGAAGACTAGAAATAGTGAAAAATCCTTTTGGTTGAAATAGTTTCATATTGCAGATAAGATAAAGTCTTTTCAGTAAAACAGCCAAGGGCTCTTGGAAAAGGGATGTGAATCCGGGGGCAGCTCCCAGTAGCCCTGACATTCCTCAATGGAGGAATGGTTTGTGGGAGGGAGAAGAGGGTGGTAGGTTAGACTAAGCTCCACAGAGCGTGAAGGCTGTCTTGAAACACAGGCAAGCAAAGAATCCCACATAACTAAACCGTCTCCTCTGGGGCTTGGCCAATTTGAGGAAAATACCAATAGGAACTATTTCACAAGAATCATTGCCCAATGCTTTCTAACATAATGTATTGTGAAACGGGCCTATGTTCTGATTTCTTGAGAAACAACTGAGAAAGCAAAGCAAAGAAATTGTGAGTAGCTGGATAATGCCACTTAAAAAAAATAACAAAAAACAAACAAAAAAACCCCTTAGATTAAATGGAGGGGAAATGGTAACTAAAACTGCCGAAACTAATTGTCATGCTTTTTGGTGGAAAAAGGGCAAAAGGAAAAATCTAAAAGTAAATTTTCTTCTTTTTTTTATTAGGTATAGCCTGTAAACTAGGACTTCTAAGTGAATGAGGGAGAATTCAGGGGGACCTTGAAGGCCGTCTCTAGAGGACAGTAAGCAAAAAGCATCTGCATTGGTCCTCCCCATTTTCTGTGCTAAAGCACTGCTCTCTATCCAATTCTTATCAAGAGATGCTCCAGATCTGAGAAAAACCGAGTTTACAATTTGTCTAGAGGTAGGATTTTTCTAGTTAAAAATTTGTAAAGCCCTCATTATTACCAAGGTGAGTCAATGTTATTACCTAATTTTAATGATAGGAAAATTAAGGCACTGAAGGCACTGGCTTGCCTTAGGTTATCTCATCTGCTAAGTGTTTTTTCTTTATCTATAAAGTTAAAAAAAAAAAAAAACCTATAAACTTCCCAGCAACTTGGAGGCATCTACTTGTCCACATGAATAGTGAAAACAGAAAAATATACTTTTAGGCTGTTCAATATTTGAGAAAATAAAATAAGTATTCATTTGATAACATCTGATTCCAAAATAAGTCCAAACATTGATGGATTCGCCCTCATGGTTTGTTGTCGGCTTTTGTCTGTTTCTGGTGTTTCATTTTTGACCAAAACAACATTTTGAATTTGTCTAATCTCTATTTTATTTTTCAAGTTTTGGAGACACTGTTAAAAGGGCCAAGAGCCATTTTAGTCTTGAGATAACATTTTTTTAAAAAGTCTTGTAAATGCTCAAATGGAAATGTTTTCCATGACTTTTGATTACTTTCCCTGGAATTTTTACAGTTCAGTAGTGATTATATGGAAAAGAAGAGGAGTCTGTAGCTGGTGGAATGAGTAGTATTGGAAATGTAATAATAAAGAGAAAAAGAAACTTAGGCCAAGACAAAATACCAGAACACACCTTTAGAGCAACTTATTTTAATGGAAAGTAGGTCACCGAACATTTGTAACCTCCCCAGGACACCAGCGTGTAGCTCAGTAACCAGTTCACTAGCCTGAAGGGTAAAACCTTTCCTCACCAGCTGTCGGGGTTTAGCAGATACAATGTATGGGCAAGTGTGTTTCCCCATAGTATTTTGTAGCCCGGGACAGCTCATTTTTTTCTTGACAGATCCACCTTTTGTGCCAGTGGCCCACCCAAAGAGCAGATCCAGACCCTTCATCTCCACCCAGGTCAATGCGGACTCTGCTGGCCAGCTTGGGCTGAGAAATGCCTAGTCATTTGGACCATCCCTCAGAAACCATTCTCTGGCCTGGGAAGACCAAGGCTCCCACCAAAAAAGCTGTGATTTTTCCTGAGAGCAATTCTCAGTTTTATCACGATGCACCGTACATGAATTCCTCAGACTCGCTTAGAAGAGGTGGGAGGTAATATGATTACTAATAAGAATCCAATTACAAAATAAATCTGATTAATGTTGCCCTTTTTGGGAATCATCACAATTCAATAAATCTAAGCCAGAAATTACTCTCTTAGCTGTTTGAAAATGCCGAGTGCTTGTAACACTGGAAATGTCACAAGACATCATCATAAGGATATCATCTTATAAAAAAAAAAAACAACAGTCTCTTTAACTGGGTAAAAATTAGCAAATCCATTTGTAAAAGGGAAATCACTTAATCTGGCAAAACCAACTATCTGTTCTCAGGTGACTTGTACAAGGGTGTGTCTGAAGATCCTGACTGGTGGCAGCAAAAATAACCAAGCAATGGCCACTCTGATGAATGAGGGTTCACAAAGTATGTGTCTATAGACATGATTTGACTTTCATAACTACCATTTTATAGTTTTTAAAAATTACAGTGATTATCAGAAAGATTAAGTAATTTGGACAAAGCTATGTAAGTAAGTGGCCAACATGGCACTGAGATGCATCCTAGAATTGTGTCCGCTTCTCCCAGCACACACCCCACCCCCCATCAGGTCATTCACAGTATACTCACCCCTCTAGTCACACCTAGTCTGCTAAACTCAGGGAGCTGCTCTTTGGGGTCAGTACAGGTTCCCTTGTAATAATACATATACCATTGGTACTGGCAGGACTTTTATTATACAGTATATTTACCAGCACTTCCTTTTCTAAATGATATAGGCACATGACATTCTTGTGCTTCTGCAATTTAATGAGAACAAATGTTCATACAAATGCACAACCGAAGCCACATGTTTTTCCTCTTTTATTCAAATAACTTTCCTTCAATTATAGGAATAATAGAAAAGGGATAAAGAAAATAAATATCACCTACAAACCTATAACTCGGTAGTAGCGACTCTACATGCTGCTTAAGAGCTTTACAGATTTTATTCACACAGGTTATTTTAAATTAAAAAAATTGGATCTTTTATATAAACTGTTTTACCTTCCCCTAATACTTTATATATCATGAACATTTTTTTATATTACTGGAATTTTGTGCTAGTAAATGCTGGAAAAATTCTATTTTACTCCATAGTCCATTTTTATGGTGACATTCATCAACCCATACTTGGCATTTTCTAGCCAACCTGTGCAAAAAACCACAACTTATAGAGATGCAGGAAAAGGAGGTCATAGAAAAAGGATCAACTGAGAGAGGCTTGGTATAATTTATCAATGCACAGCACTGACATGTCATTTCTGTTTTTATGAAGCATAAATTTCCCACGTGCTGAATACTGTAGAATACTTTGTGAAGTTTAACTTTTCACTGCCATGGGAGACTAACCCAAACAGAAAGAAAGTTTGATTATACAGAGGAAGCCTGATAAATGTACAGATTAATTGTGATTTAAAACCAGGAAATTAATTTGTAAAAAATACTAATGTGACTGAGCAGTTGAAAATGCCTGTCTACTTGAAGGGATCTCTTTTCTGCAGTGGGGTACCTCTCCTTAGATGTCATGTTGTGTTTATTGTAGTCAGAGCCCGGCCCAAACCAGCAGCTCCCCTGTACCCTTTGCCAAGAGTCCATTTCCAAAAGCCAGGGAATGAACTCAAAGGGGCACTGAGGTTAGGGTTTCTCAATCCCCGTGCGATTGATGGAGATGAAAAAGGAGATGAAACGGTGTCCCATGGTTATATTTAATGAGATTAGAACAGATATTTATTCATTTTATCAATTCATTCACCTATCAACATTTATGGAGCACTGACTGACTCAGTTAGTTTAGTGTGTGTGCATGTGACTTTGTGTAGGCACATTTACATATGTAGAATAAATACAAATGAATAAATTAGAGACTGTAATTAACATATAGTAGATTTCAACTTACTTTAAGCCATTTATATGATGCTTCTGTTCTTAAAGCTCTTGGGTTATTTTTTTCACCTCTGAGTGGAATATGCAGGATGGTGTATATGTTCTTAAAACATTGGATGGAATTTTAATCACACTTACATCAACTCCACTGTAACATTTTTAATATTTTCTTTAAATGGTGATTTTTAGACTATCTTTGCCTCTACTTCCCACACGTTCATTTAAGAAGCAACTGTAGTTTACATAAGAATAAACTTACCTTCTAGATGGAAAGACACAAAAGTCAAGAGGACCACGGACAGAGGATCGGCTTCTATGATGTAGGTGCAGTTCATGTTGTTGTCGTATTGTTTTGGATAGTTTGGAGAAACGATGTAATCTGAAGGGTTAGTGAACGTCCTTCCACATACTACAGGGGAAGAAAAATGGGTCACGAGAACATTTGTTCTCACATATAGTATCTTTTTATCAGTGAAGGAAAGCCTCAAATTTCCTAAACTCTCTAGAGATATATTTCCTGAGATACTCCAAGAGGAAGAAATAATTAAGAGAATGGAGCTCTGATTTAAAAACAAATATCCAAGCAAATTGAGAACATTGAATATTTTGAGAAAATGATGCAGAGTTTTGGCCTCAGTGGATTTTACCACAAATCCATTGCAAATCACTTAATTTTAAGACACTAAAGAAGGGATGACTTAGCAAAGATTGAATAGGGTTCATGTAGCTAAAGAAATAAAACTGATGAAACTTGATTTGTACCAGATCAGTACACTAAGAAGTTTTATTTTTTGTTTTGTTTTTAAAAATATTTAATTAATTTTTTTTGTTTTGTTTTGCTTTTTTGTTTGGTTTTGGGGGGAGGTAATTAGGTTTATTTACTCACTCATTTATTTTAATGGAGGTACTGGGGATTGAACCCAGGACCTTGTGCACGCTAAGCATGCACTCTACCACTGAGCTATACCTTCCCCACCCTTAAAATGTACTATAGAAAGATATGCTATTTTCATTGCTATTGCTATCTGGCCATAAAAACAATACCTTCTTTTTAAAAATGGTTGAATTTATTAGTCCCAACTCTTTAAATTTTTTCATTTTTTATTGAAGTAGAGTTAATGTACATTATTGTATAAGTTACAAGTGTACAATATAGTGATTCACATTTTTTAAAGCTCATGCTCCACTTGTAGTTTTATGAAATATTGGCTATATTCCCTGTGTTGTACAACATGTCCTTGTCGCTTATTTTATACACAGTAGTTTGTATCTCTTGGTCCCCTACCGCTATGTTGCCCCTCCCCCTGGTAACCACTACTTAGTCCTCTGTATCTGTTTCTTTTTTTGTTATATTCACTAGTTTGTTGTATTTTTTAGGTTCCCTGTATAAGTGATATCATACAGTATTTGTCTTTCTCTGTCTGACTTATTTCACTTAACATAATACCCTCTAAGTCCATCCCTGTTGTTGCAAATGGCAAAATTTTATTCTTTATGGCTAAGTAGTATTCCATCGTACATACATACCATATCTCAAATTCTCACATGGATCCTGGTGTTAGAAATAAAGACAACTAACTTTACCACTAAAATGACATTTGTTTTCATGTAACTACTAACTAGTTAATCCACACACTCCCTACCTATCACTGAGGGAAATAACAGTATCCTTTTAAACTGATATTAAAACACACACATTCGCAGATACAACAAACCAAGTGAAGACCTCAAATTAGGTCTGGGGTTGTCTTGTGTTACTTCCGTTACACCCCACTCTTACTCATGTCGGAAATACCTGTTCTCTGCACTGTTTCCTCTAATTCCTTTCACCAAGCTTTTCCCTAAGCAGTGGTTTGCAGTTAGCAGCTATTTGATTTCATTCGGCCAACAGGCACACACACCATTATTTCTCAGACTTGAAAACTGTTCCATGTCCTGCTAATCTAATTTGTGAGTAGTCATCACAGAAGGAAGGGAAAATCCTGAAAAAAGTGACTCCCAAGGTTGACTGAGCATGGCAATTAGCTGGGTGAGAACTAACCACATAAGGCCCTAGGCAGGGAAAATCTGAATTCAGAAAGGCTCGGGGTGAGGCCCACGACTCAGCGTGCTTTTACAGTGCCAGGTGACTCGGTTGCAGGTAGGCAGTGGGTACAGGCTGGGCACAGTGACTGTCTAGTAATTACTGCCGGCTTCTGCCCAACTCCTGCCCCACTGTGGATTGTAGGGCTAATTTCAGACACTTCTTTCCTGACCTAGGGTTAAATTCAGTTCCATTCTTGCTGATTTTGCAGAAAGGGTGCACTTTCAGGATTAGGTGACCTGCCCAGGCTCTTCTCCTGGAACCCTCAGCTCCAGCCAACCCTGGAGCAGACCCCACACCTCTCCCCACGCCTGCCTGTGGCAGCCACACCCTTTGAAGGACCTCTCTGTTTGGTTTTTAGTGCTACTTACGGCTCATGAAGGATGCAGAGAAGCCCTGAGCCGGGGCCTCCTGAGACTGGAACACGGCAGTGAACGCGTTTCCTGGAGTGACGATGGCACCGGGAGCCACGTTCCCACAGCTCGTGGCCATCAGGGCCCTGTCGGCCTCCTGTGCTCCCGCCCATACCTGGCAGAGCCACAAACATGACTTAGTGCTCCTGGTTTTCCCATCAGTGTTTAAATGTGCTTAGGCTGGAAAATAATGGTACTCAGGTGTATACAGACCTAAACTTAACAGTAAATACAACACATGCAAATCTGCAATATTTTCTTTTGAGAATCATTTCTTTAAGCTGCTTGTTTACAGCACAGCCCGCTCTTGATTCTGTCAAGGAGACTGTGTTCACTTTTGTGTAGCTAGGCAATGATTTTTTTTTTTAAATCAATCACTACCCACTACCAATCCTCTTGCCTTCTCCTAGTTGACCTGATCTAGCTGAGCTTGCTGGGTGCAAGGGAGACAGACCAGCATGGATAATACCATGGGGTCTACCATTTGTCCTGGGTGGCTGGCAAACTCTGGACTGCAAGTAGAGGACATTTACCAAGCCAGAAGCCCATGGAGATTAATATATTTGTAAAGCATGAAGAAAGCAGACATGAATTTCAAGTCTACATGTAATTACCATGAACTGAGATAAATCATGGAAGACTTCCTGGTAGTGTTGAATTTTTAAGGTTCATTTTGAAGAAAGGATGAGATTCAGTCACTGTGCAATTCACTGAAGACCAGGTGGTCTGGGTCTGGTCACTTTAAAAGAAGCAACCAATACGCTCATTTGAAAAACAGTTGCTGGGGAATAAATCATGAGTTTCAAAATTCCAAGTCAAACCAATCCTAACTGGTCTAGGGAAGGACATTAATCATAGTGCACATAGTGCATTAATCATTTTGCACATGTTGAAGTGCAAAAGGGAGCTGTTGTAGAGCTGTGGAGAGGATATAAGAAGGGGCTTTACCTGACCTGGGGGGAGGTGAGCCCAGTGGCAGGAAGGGGCAGGTCTAGTGCAAAGAGGCCAGAAAGTGAGTGAGGAGCCAGGCTGCGGACTCTGTGCAGGCGCCGTGGCAGGTCAGAGATCCTGGCCATGTCTCTGGCAGGAGCCGCTGGGAGGGGCAGGCTCAAGGGGAAGAGGAGGAGAGGAGAGGATGCTGGGAGTCTGCAGTAGTTCAGACAGGAGATCAGGCATGGAAAGTGCTGAGTCACTCAAGAAAAATACTGTTATTAGGTAGTGAATGCACATGATCACGGAAAAGGCTATTAAACATATTTAACCAGTGAGACTCAACCGGGTGCAATTTTGCCCTCTCCAGGGGCATTTGGTGATGTCTGGAGGCATTTCTGATTGTCACATATGGGGTGGGGGGTGGCATGTAGTGGGTAGGGGCCAGGGACGCTGCTAAACATCCTATGATGCCCCTCCCCAACCTCCCCCCCACCCCCAACTAAGAATTATCTGGTCCAAAAAGGCAAGAAGGTAACTGGGTTTGGATTAGCCTTACTAGACTATTCATATCAAATGACTCATTCCAAACATAGCATTTGCAGGAATATTCCTCAAACAAAGCAATAAACACATCCAGCTGTGAAACATGTTTCTATTAGCAAATTAGCCCTACAGGAACGGGCGTGAGGTAGCACTGATTCAGAGCGCTGATTTACTCTCGGCTCTTTAAAGCTGTATCATTTCAACTGACTGTCAAACACTGCATATCCAGCTTACTGGATTTTACTGAAGACAAATTATATTTGCCGTTTATTAGATACAGGAGGTGCCTGGGGCTGCAGCTACCGAAAACACATGTGAAGCTATTCTGCCAAATAGCTAAGATAAAAAAAAAAAAAGTTGGGAAAGAAATGTCCCCTTAACTATCCATGGAAACAGTATATGGAAGTTTTCTACCCACATTTTGTAAAATTATAAACAGGACTGAGAGAGAGCTAGCTACATATATTCCTATTTTCACAAATATCACTAAAAAAGGCAAAGTGAAATGAGCTAAAACTTTTAAGAAAGAATCTCAAGTTCTTCAATTAAGGGCTTCAAGAATCCTCAAGGGCTTACACTTTCCTGAAGTCATTAATTATGGGTCTGACATGGCTTCTTTTTGGCCCAAGAACATAGGTGTTATAATGATAATAATGGTAAAGAGTTATTAAATATCCATTGCCAGCTCATCAGTCAAGAACACATTTCATTGGCTATCCAACCTAGAACTAATTTAAATGATACTGGATCTACAAAATGTGACAAAATTGTCAAAAACTTTTTGACTTTTCTTAAAGTTGGTACAGTTCAACCTGGCTACATGTGACATCTTACCACTCAAACAATTTTCTAAAAAAAATAACATTTATTGAGTACCAGCAGATTCACATGCAGTTGTAAGATATAAAGAAATCCCTTGTACACATTTCCCAGTTTCCTCCAATATCGATATCTTGCAAAACTATAGTATAATATCCTAACCAGGATGTTGACATTGGCACAGTGCCTGCATCTGATCAGTTCCCCAGTTATACTTGTGTTCACACGTGTGTATGTGTGTATCCGGTTATAGCCCAGTTACACACCACCACATTCAAGATAATGAACACCTCCAATGCCAAGGCTCCCTAGACTTGCTCTGTTATAACCACACACGATTCCTTTCTACATCTCCATCTTCCTAACCTCTGGCAGTCTGTCCTCCACTTCTGAATACTGTCATTTCAAAAATATTACATAAATGGAGCAGTAGAGTATGTAACCTTTTGGGATTGGCTTTCTTCACTTGGAATAACTCCTTGGTGATTTTTTCAAATTGTTAGCCTGTCAGTATAACCAAGGAGGACCCTGTGGGGTCTTCCATGGTCAGACCCCTCCCCATATCCTCTGCTGCAGCTCCTCCCTGAGGCACCCAGATAATAGTATCCCATTTATATTTACTGAGTTTTTCAGATACTTAAAACCATCACCAAAGGGAAGAAATTAACTACTTGATGATCGAGGGTGCATTGTCCCCAGACCTTTTGGTGCCTGGGGGTTGATGGTATTGACTGCCCTGTTACTTCCACATCAATCAACCAACCAGAGAATTGTGCACGAGCTGATCACATACCCTGGGACTCCTCTCTCTCACCTGGCCTTTAAATATGCTTTGATGAAATCCTTTGGGGAGTTTGGGGTTTTCTTAGGCATGAGCCACCCCATCCTCCTTGTTTGGCCCTGCAATAAACCTTCTCAGCTCCAAACTTCAATGTTTCAGTTTGTTTGGCCTCATGGTGCAGCGGGCATGTGAGCTTGTCTTTGGTAACATCAAGAGTTTGTTTTTAACTGGCGAGTTGTACTCCACGGTATGCATGCACCAGAGTTCATTGAACCATTCACCCACTGAAGGACATTTTCACTGATTCCAGTTTTTATGTATTGCCAATAAAACTGCTATGAACATTTGTATACAGGTTTTTGTGTAGACACAGTTTGCATGACTGGGATAAATGCCTAGGGTGCAATGGCTAGATCTTATGGTAGGTGTATGTGTAGTTTTATAAGAAACTGCCCAGATCAGATGGCTTCACTGGGGAATTCCACCAAACATACAAACAAGAACTCACACTGATCCTTCTCAAACTCTTCCAAAAGATTGAAGAGGAAGGAACACTCCCAAACTCATTCTATGAAGCCACCATCACCCTGATACCAAAACCAGACAAGGACACTACCAAAAAGGAAAATGACAGGCCAGTATCTTTGATGAACACAGATGCAAAACTTCTCAACAAAACATTAGCAAATAGAATCCAACAACACATAAAAAAGATCATACACTACAATCAAGTTGGATTCATCCCAGGGGCAGGAGGATGGTTCAACATACGCAAATCAATCCATGTGACACACCACATCAACAAAAGAAAGGCCAAAAATCACATGATCATCTCAATAGATGCAGAAAAAGCATAAGAAACTGCCAAACTATTTTTCAAAGGGGCTGGGCCATTCTAAGTTCCCACCAGTGATGAAAAAGTGGTACAGCTGCTCTGCATCCTTGCCAGGATTTGGTGTTGTCACTGTGTTTTGCATTCTGACAGGTGTGCAGCAATATCTCACTGTGTTTTTAGTTCTTATCTTTCCTAAGGGCTAGGGATGCTGAGCACCTTCATATGTTTATTTCCCACCCAAATATCCTCTTTGGTAAAATATCAGTTCATACCTTCTGCCCATATTCTAATGGGACTCCTTATTTTTACTGTTGGGTGTGAGAGTTCCGTCTATATTTTATATATTAGTCTGTGATCAGGGCAAGTGTTTGGAAATCTTTTCTCCCAGTTTCTAGGTTTTCTTTTCATCTCTTCATAGAGGCTTTCACAGAGCAAAGGATTTTTCATTTTGATGAGGTAAAATGTATTAATTTTCTCTTTCATGGATTATTCTTTTGATGTTCAGTCTAAGAACTTTTCATCTATATTTAGGTCCCAAAGATTTTCTGCTCTTTTTTCCCTCTGGAAGTTTATAGCTGTGTATTTTACCTATCAGTTCATGGTCTATTTTGAGTTCCTTTTTGTATAAGGTGTGAGGTTAAGGGTTAATTTCAGTAGCCAGGCCCCTCTCACTGGTTTTGCTCACCCACCTCAGTATCTCTTGGCAAAAACAGGAGTCTCAGGCTGGCAGGAGAAAAACAAGAGGGCATCTCCCAGGCCACTTAGTTTTGGCAGAGCTCCAAACTGATCCCACCTGCCAGTGGTGCTGGCCTTGCCTGATGTCAGAGGGATTTCCATTTGATCCAGAGGAGAAATAAGCCTAAATTACTTTTCAGATTCCATTTTACAACTGAAGATCTTGCGAGACTTTACCTACATCTGTACATTTGATGTTAGTCCATGAGAGAGAGAATTTATTTGTGTCATGAAAAAAGCAATTAGGGAAAGTGTTCATTCACTGAGTTCTAGTATATGTGTATCATATGTAAGTCTGGGATTTTTATTTAAGCAGCGTGCATGGATGAGTTAGATGTAAAACATAATTTGAGAGGTCATGTTAAATAATACCAACACTGACCAATACAAGCTGTTTCTACTCGTTAGGTGGTTTTATGTTCCAAGTACTGAGCACTGTTTCTGTTATTCTGTCCCATTACTTCTCATGCTTAAAACAGTCCCACTAAACTAGGAATTATTCTCTTCATTTTATGGCTGAGTAATTCAAAGCCCAAATGTTTAATCAGCTCATAGAGGAACATGTAGGTGTAAATGCAAGTGATGTGGGGTCCAGGCTAATGGGAACCAAAGGCCAATGTTCTTTCCACTCAAAGGCATAGAGCCTCTTAGAGATATAACATATAAGATGCAAAATAGCACAGATGGAATGAATTTATGATACAGTCATGGCGTAAGTCACTGAAAGGGGATGTAAGTGCCACAGGAGCCACATTTCTAACTTTAAAGGAAGAGAGCCTGACTGACTGCCCCCGGCCATCATTTTATGTGGGTCCCTCCTTGTCTTTTCGACTTATGGGTGTTTAAGGCTAAAGGTGGAGACTGGCACTAAATACATGTCCAGCTTTCTGAAATTTTTATAGGATGCTCTGCTGCCTGTCATGGTAACTTTCATTCATTTTGTCCTTAAGGGTCCATTAGAACAGAAAAAGAAAAGAAAGAGAGAAAGAACTATAGATGCTCATGAGAATTTCATAAGGCCAGACACCCTCCTAAATTAAAGATCTTTGTTTATGTATTAGCAAATGAAGTTCACAGGGCAAAGGGCACTGTGGTTCAGCTTTGAACTCCTAATGGTGGAGGTTTCTCTCTTTTTCATTTGAGCAATCCAAGCAGCAGAATTGTCCTTTTTTTACTTGGAGAGGCAATGAGTCATTTCTAATCTAAACATTTATGTTCCTGAAACCAGCTCGGCTCCAATTAAATAAACAAGCGCACTGACCTTCACAAAGCTGTTCTGACACTGCCCGTCACCACTGGGGATTAGGAAGTTGTTGTCAAAGCTGATCTCCAAGTGTTTACTTTGGTGAGTAATGACTGTCCAGGAACACCTGCTGTTCTCGGGAAAATTCTGAGGCCAGTGAGGGGACCTGATGGTGCCATTATCCGAATGAAGTATTCCACCACAACCTGAAAAATTGTCGTGAAAAAAGTCATCAGTGTGTGATGACAATGACAGTTTTGGTAACCCCAGACTTCTGGAGGAGACACATTTCTAAACGTGAGATTTTAGTGTAGCTTTTCAGTGCCTATGAGTCTCTGACTTCAGGGTAGGTCTACAAGAACTCTCAGTAAACATAGGGTCCCTGAGGCCACAGGAAGTTTCAGCTGTTAGTTTTGTTACGTTTACACTGAACTCACCTGAGACCATGCCATAAAGAACACAGATTTCTATCCTGTCTTCGAACAATAGCAATATTTTTCCCTCCCATTGAGACTGTGTGGAATTTCTGTACCAGAAACCCCAAGTTTTGTATTTTATTACCACTAACACATGAGAAAACAAGTCTACACTCATTTGCAATTTAATTCTAACATGCTGGACAGGAGAAAATGATTTTGAGGAGGGCAAAATCTTCCATTAAGCAACCTGGTTCATTCGTATTGAAAGGCTGATAGATGGAAAATGAATTACAGGGATTGAAAGAAAGCAAAATCTAGAATATTTTTATATAATGTTAAGATAGGTACTTAGGACAAAAGAAAAAACATGGACTCCAAACAGAACAAAGTTAAGGCGTATTCCCTGTATCTTTTGCTTTTAAACCCTTGGAAAACCAGTGGTTCATCTAAAACTCTCCTCTGATTTCAATAGCAGCTAGTGGTTCATGAAGGGACAGTCTGATTCATTCCACAAGGATCTTCTCAATAATTCGGACTCTTCTAGAAAGAATTGCCCTGTGTGATACTGCAAGGCAGTAACAAGATCCTGACAAAAAGTATCCAATGTGAGTCATAACATTTTCTGGGCATTTCCATGAAGTGCATGGCTTCCATGCACAACAACTAATCTTTTGAAATCAAATCTATGCTGTTTTGCCACATACAGAGCATCTGTTCTAAACCACAGAGCTTATCCTGTCACTTTGATGCTCAAAATTCTTCATTAGCTCCCTGTTGCTCAAGGGACAATACAGAATCCAAGGGTCTTCATGATGTGGGCTACTGGTTTTCCTGCCCTCAGCTCACCACCCAGCACTCTGCCTCCAAGCTCTAAATATTTTAAACTACTTGTGATTCCAACACATATTTTCTTTTTTCCCCCACTTACTGAGATATGTATTATTAAAATATAATTGTCACATAACATTATTAGCTTTAGGTATACAGCAAAATGGTTTGATATAGGTACATAGTATGAAATGATTATAGTAAGTCTAGTTAACATCAATCACCACACAGTTACAATTTTTTTTCAGCTGATGAGAACTTTTAAGATCTCCTCTAATCTTAGCAACTTTCACATACACAACACAGTATTGTTAACTAGAGTCACTCTGCTGTACATCACAACCCTGGGACTTACTTATTTTATAACTGGAATTTTGCAACACATATTTTCTGATATTTGTCACTCTTTAGTTGTGCCATGCCCTTTTGCCCAGAGAAGCATTGTGGTGAATGATTCAGATCCAAGTTTCTTGGCTCCACTGTTTTTATTCAAATCTTGAGTCTACGGATGATAAGCTACATGTCCTGCAAAAATTATCAACCCATTTATCCTAAGCAAGTGGAGAAAATGTGTACTGACGTTGTGTTTTCCTTCCAAGGTTGCTATCCGAGATGGCAAGCGCAAATATTGAGAACTGCATCTGAGACAGAGTTGGTACAAAATGTATACTTGCAGGATTAATCAATTTTCAAAATACAGCAGTGAAAAAGACAGTAAGTGCAGAGAATGTTCTTTTACCTAAAGTCTCTGTACTCCATGTAGCATAAAATCCACCATTTTGCACCGAATGGTCTGTGTTAAAAATCACCACCAGCTGGTTGGACCCGGACTGGATCGTCCTGGGGTTTGAACTTCCACAGTAGTGTCCTATTACAGGCGATCCAGGAGAGCCCCCATTCCTAACAGTGACAGAGTCCCAGGCACAGGTTGCATGGGCTTCGATGTCAAAATCTCTAAATGTTAGCTGCAGGAGAAAAGAGAAGGAATGAGGCAGTCTGAATAGTAAGAGAGCTTAGTTCTATATAGTTGGTTAAAATCCTGACAAATCCTTTCATTTTGTTTTAATTTGAATAATTTTGTATTTCTTTTTTTATTTTATTTTATTGAGTTATAGTCAGTTTACAACTTTGTGTCAATTTCTGGTGCAGAGCACAATTTTTCAGTCTTACATGAATATACATGTAACTATTTCTGTCTCTTAGTTCATTCTCCCCTGCCCTCCTCTCATTTTTCTTATTGAAGTTTCTCTTGGAAATTTTGAGAAGGGGTAATTTCTCCCAGAACTGGAGTCATAAGGGTCATGGTCAGTCCCCTGGACTTGGGGGGGAACTCATCGCAAGAATACGAATCCATCTCTCTCTGGATGGGGAAATCATCTTCTCTACATGGCTTCTCCTGTGCTTGAAAAAGATTCCATTCCTCATTAACTATAAACTTGTAGATGCCCATGCATATACTCGGATCAGAGAATTTTGAGGGAGAAGATATGATGGCAGGATCAGAGCCTCATCTAATCACTTGCTTATTAACAGAACACTGCTTCCACAGAGCATGGTGCTTTGGTCCTACAGTTTCGGAAGTGTTTCACCCAGTCATCAGAACTCACAGTGATGGTGTGGCCGGGCGGGGCTTCCAGCAACCAAGAACAGTGGGTCAGGCTGTTGTAAGAGGCCGGATAGTTGGGGCTTGAGATCACTCCACTGTCACCTATCTGTATGCCGCCACAGTCTGAAATTAGATTTGTAACCTTCTAAGTAAGACAGGGGAAAAAAGCCCCACCCAATTCTGCAAAGCCAAAGTAAATACTACTTATAGCCATTGTACTTTATGATTTTTTTAAAAAAGGACACTGAATGAATAAATAGGTGACATTTGGATGAAAGCAAAGTAAAACTGGATGAAAGATTAGAAATAAACAGAATCCCACAGAGTGTTAAACAGAATCACATAGTGAAGACGGACTCAAGTTGGATACAAAGGAGAAGGAAGATCATCTGAACCATAAATGGAGAAGAATTAGATGAGCATGTAACTGACAGTAAATACACTAAGGGCAAAATAAATAACATGGTCTTTCTTGGAAAAAGCTAGGCCAGTGAAAATAAACAAGCTTGAAGAATATGACCAAGTCCCATAACTAAAGACTTAGTCACTTGACAATAAGCACCATATATTGCACTCAGTTATCCAAGTACACATTGGCATAGCAAGTTGAAAAATGGACATAGTTCTCAAGTATAGTGTGGTCTGGTGTTCCACACAAATAATACTGCTTCCTTAAGTCTGACTCTTTTCTTTTCAATCTGATAAAGAAAAACCCGCTGGCAACATGGTTGACTGAGTAGATAATCAATCTCTCTCCTTTCTCCAACCAACCGTTCATAACACAAAGAAGTACAAGATCAAATTATAGCCAACATATATTTGCTTCAGAGCCAAACTTAAGGGAAAGAAAGGAAATCTTCAAAGTCTATAAACAATAAATGCACTCAAATTCTGAGGGGGTTATCTCAAATTCAAAGTGTGTCAGTCTAAGATATGGAACCAAGATATGGTTTGAGGTTTTGATGATCAGGCAAAAAGAAAACATATGGCCTCAGACTTCCACAAAAGGAAGGGCTGGAGTTGAGGCTTTTGGATAAAGTTGGAAATCTAAAAGGACTGCCTTGTGAGTGAAAATGGACTAGAAAAATTCTAATGGTCCAGATAAGCAGAAAGGAGGGGTACTGCTGGTCTGGAGCTGAACTTTCAGGTACAAACTGAATGTCACAGGTGCAAATCCAGCACAAAACATTAGCAAATTATGTTCAGTAATATGTCCGAAATACACATCATGACCAAGCAAGGTTTATCCAGAAGTGAAAGGATGGTTTAACAAGAGAAAAATCTTTCAGTGCAATTTATTATATTAACATATTAAAGTAGGAAAAAATTAGATCATCCCAAAAGATGCCAAAAAATTATTTGACAAAATCTTACAGTGAAAAAAAAAACCTTTTGCACACTTCGAATTAAAGAGATTTTTTTTTCTGATGTGATAAGGAGTATTTCTTGAAAACCTAAGAATAACCAATATATCTAACAAGGAAATGTCACAGGCATTCACATTAAGGTCAGAAACAAGATGCCATCATCCCTTGCATTTGACATTACGATGGTGGCCTCAGCTAGTGAAATAAGACCGGAAAAAAGAAATCAAGAATTGGGTTTGAAAGAAAAAAGCGCTATCAATTTGCAAAAGATACGATTGTTTATATAGAAAAACCAGAGATAATCTCTCGATGAAATACTCAAGCCAGTAAGAATATAGGCAGATCTCTGGGCTATAGATCAATGTATTAAAATTTAGAAATTCCTAGTGACAGGCAACAACCAGTTAGAAAGTATAATTTTAAATGTCTCATTGGTATTACCAGTAAAATCAGCCCTGATAGCTGTCCAAAAATAAATGTAACAAAATATACGTGAGATCATTGTGGGAAATGTCATTAAAATGTATGTATTATTTTATTGCCAAAGTAGGAGAGCTTATCATAAGTCCTACCTGTAAAGGAGTATCGTGCATGGAATCCAACATGTTCTACACGCTCATTGGTCACAAAGTGTATCCACACCTGAGGATAAGGTATGACCAATGGTATTGCAGGTTGTGAAGAACCGCAGAGCCTCCACATCAGAAGCCCGTCAGCATTACCTGAACAGAATAACACACCAAGTGCCATTATGTATGTATCTTTTGGAAAATATAGTCATTGAATTCAGTAGGAACAAATAATTAAAAAAAAATCTGAGGTATTCATTGACACACATTTAAATTCTGGTTTAGTAGCAAATATTTCACAGATTGCCTTTCTGTCTTTCCCAATTGCAAAGGAAAGAGTGCCTCCAACAGGGCAAAAAAAAATTTTTTTTTATATGGACCTCTTTCTCTATTGTAGATGCCATTTTGTTTCAATTTGTGTTTTCATCATTATTTTTAGCGTATCTAAACAGATACAACTAATTTAAAAATTGGGGTATGCTTTTTATTTTTAGGGAGTAAGAAATATGTCAATAGTGACAAAATATATTAGCAAGATAAAATTGCTGATTACCTAAAATTTTAATGATTTCTTCACTTTATTTACTCAGCTAAAATGAATTGGTGGGAGGGTACAGATCAAGTGGTAGAGCACATGCTTAGCATGCACAAGGTCCTGGGTTCAATCCCGTGTCCCCATTTAAAAAAATATTAATAATTAAGTAAATAAACCTAATTACCTCCTCCCAAGAAAAATAAATAAATTAATTAAAAGTTTAAATAAAAATACATAAATAAAATAAATAGAATGGGCTATTCAGTACTCAGGCCAAGAATATCAGATTTGGAGCTAGCTATTTTTAGGTAGATGACTCTCTGCAGTAATTTGATTAACATTTATAGCTCACACTCTCTCCTCCCTGCTTAGTCTGTCAGACAACATCACCGATCTCATAAGTCAACAAACACAGTATTCTGTCTCAAAAATGACTGTATTTCATTGAACAAAATTTTATATACAGCTGTTCTGCTTGAGTCTGTCAGCCAGTGGTTTTGAACCAGGCAGAAGTGGTGAGCATTTATCAGAACCACATGGAGAACATTCCCAAACTACAAAGTCCGTGTCCCTCCTAAGCCTTTTCTAGGTTCATTTACCTCAGAAAGCCCAGATGATTCTTCTGCTGAGGCAGGTGGTCTGTGACCACAAACTTTATCAAAATCTTTTTCTAGAAAATTCTGTCCTCTATGCTCCCAAAGCAAGCATCAGCTTCTGTAGTTGCCCTGGTAGACTGCCACTGCCAACTCTACTAACCTCCACTGCTTTCAGCCTCCTTGTCTTGAAATTTTGCAATAACTAGGAACTCAGTGAACCTTGGACAGCATAAGAGATCTTCAATGTTACTTTGGAGCATTCAATGGATAACTCATGCCTCTACTATTGGAAAGAACTAAAATTGAGTTATCATTCCTGAATGCAGATTTTAAAAAAATTCGTAAGAGAACTATAGTTTACTGGGTACAGTCAATCCATTTCTATTATGAAAACAAAGACAAACTTGACTGCTTTGGGGATAATTCCCTAAATAGCTTCCATATGCCTCTCCATCTAGCACATTGCAATACTTCTTTAGATATCTAAGGCTTAGGGAGACTTCCATGGCCTCTTTTGTGAATCCTGTAAATTCAGGAAACCACCAACACATTCTGAATGTAGAATGCTACATTCTAGTCTCTCAAGTAACAAGTCTAGAGTAGATGAGAATTGAAGGGACCACCTGAATTCATTAAGAGAGCAAAGTCAAACCAGAATCTCTCTGGGGTAAATCACATCAGTAGAGACACAGGGTCTAGCTGTAAATACTGATCTGTCTCATTCCCTGTTTATGGGGTGTATTCCTCAGCTGGACACACATGGGATGATGGCTTTGTCTGCTTGATGTTCTTCGGGTTCCTGTGCACACATAGTATAGCCATTTGACTTCCTTCATTGTGGGTGGTCTCCAGGCATAAGGAGAATGCTGTAGATGAATGCTAGAATGTGTTCCTTGATTGAACTCACCTACTCGGAACTCAAGGACATCAGATTGACAGTCTTGGTGACTTTCTAGGTAAAAATCCGCAAAATGAATGTAAATGGAGGAGTTTTCCTGATTTGGATTGCTGAGGGTCCATTCACAGTTTAGGTTGCTTGAATAATTACTGACACCATCATAGCCTGGAGAAGTAAAGTTCCCCTCAGGGACATTTGTAAGGGACCCACCGCACACTAGAAAACAGAAGGCAATGAAATGGAGAAAGTAGTAGTAAGATTCATGCTGTAACAAAGACAGGAACAATACAGAAACAGTAACTACAATAACGACGGCAGCTTTTTTTTTGCTTCCATTTATTTTTCTAGCTGATGTCAGCGTTGTGGGTGAAGGGCTGGCTCATGCATGCCAACTGTAGGAGAAGTTCCTGTGGGTTTAGAAAGAAAGATCTGCAAAAACAAGCAGCTTCTTTATTTCCCTGTAGGTGTAGATTAGGTGGGTGGGGTTTAGCTGTGCATCAGTATCTCCTAAGTGCACCTACCGTTCATTAATATTTAATTTAGAGCAATATCTATACATAACAGTGGTCTTAGTGACTTCTGATTAACACTCTTCCCCTTGACCTGAGAATTTAATTGGATCAAACAGCTAATATAACATTGGTGTTCCAATGAATTTGCCCCCTTTAACAGAGAACGAATGCTCCTTGTGTCAATGAAATAACTTAAATGCTTTTTTTAAATATGCAGTTCTACTCTTCCTAAATTTTAAAGCTCTTAGATAATAACACCAATCCAGAAAGTAGGATATTTAGATTGGAAAGGCCATATTTTGCTTAATTTCAAATACTCTACACATCATATGTGAACCCCCATTCATGTGTGCTGGAAATCTGTACATGGATGGATGGATGAATGACTAAGAAACAATAAAATCTGTTTTCAAATAAAGTAGTTACTCTGTGGGAGTAAGTTACCTTCCAAGAGGGAGATGGTCTCTTCCAGCACAAAAGAATGGACCAAGGACTATGGAACTGGCAACCAACGGTAATGGCGACATTGTGTGGAGGTAAGCTAGAAGCTCTTCTAACAGCATTTGTCAAGGTGCTAATTCACAATAGCAGTTTTCTTTTCCTAAACTAGAGGTCATTTGTCTTTTGGTTGTTTTTTTTTTTTTTTTCCCCAGCATGGGGTTTCTATCTGGTTATGTCCGTCTTCTTTGGAAGATCCTGGGGTAACTTTCATCTCTGAAGGGACAATGGATGGCTCTGCTGTGGTTGGCAGTGTCTGTGGGGCAGCTGCAGTGCCCGGGATAAAACAGGTGTATTTATAACATCCTAAATTACCTGCATCTTCGCTGGATGTGTAGGAGGCAGTGAAGCCTCCATATGGCCTGGACCCATCTGTGAAATAAATGACCTTCATTGTATTTCCTGAAGATTTGATCTCATTGCTGCCGTTCACACTACTGCACAATTCCTCTAGCTGTGGTGAGTTACTTCTAATGCCGCTAAACACCTGTTGGGAAAAAATAGTTTAAACCTTTAGACACACACTCGATCTTATTGAGTATTCCTAGGAGGCGATGTTCCCAGCCCAGAGATGCTTCCTTTTAATGAAACTGCGCTGAAATGAATTCATTCACAACATGGGCGCTCAGCCCAGTGCCACAAGTCACCACATTATCCAGAGCACATTTTGTGGCCTCAGGGTCAATGCCCTAAAATAGAAATACTGCAGTCGTGCCTTCCTGCCATGTGGTGACAAATGAAAAACTGCTGTGCTCTCTGCAACCGGAAACTGCTCAAAATGTAAAGTCACTATGCTAACACGCACGCATCTTAGTTCACAGAGTTCACCAGGGGCACAGCTTTTCTTTACAACACACCAGGACCTTTGATATTTGGAAAGAGGGCTTAAACGTTAGTCTCTGATGATTTGAAGTACAGAATAACTCAAATATTTTCAAATGCCTTGAAAAGTAATTTTAAAACTCAACCTCAATCTCAGTACCATAGTTCTTTCCTAATTACTTATGGATTCAAAGCTTCAATTTTCTTACTAGTTTGAAATTTTTAAAATGGATTAGAGCATTGTTGACAGGGAAATATTAAACAACTCTAGGTATGTACATAGTTAGGATAATTGGCAAAATATCCTTCTACCTCTGTACAAAGCCAAGGGAATATTTTAGCACAGCTCAAGAAAAACCCAGAAGTGACTAAACTATAATGACTGAGTGAGTGATTGATATTCCTGTTCTTAAAAAGGATTTGAATGGCTCACAATTAGCAATAATGAGGCAGAGTTTGACACTAAAAGCTATGGAGAAGGATAATTTATTCCACAACGAAAGATGTAAGTTTTTTGTTTACCATAATTGATCATTAAATTTAGCTCTTTGGGGGCTTCTGGTTTAAAATGTCTTCTAGCTCATAGGACCAGACACAGCTTTTCTTACCGTTTCCTGAGCACAGACAAAACAGCAGACTCTGCTAATAACTCACTTGGCTCACCTTATCTGATTAGCAAAATGACCTCTCAGACATATATACCCTTATCCCTGTTTTCTAGATTGAGACACTAGAATTTAGAAAGATTATGCAACTTGCTGAAGTTCAAAGAGCCAGTGATAATAAAATTGGAAATCAAATTAACCCTCTGATTCCAAATCACAAAGTAATGCATAAAGAAACAGAAGGTGACATGTACCTCAGTAACACTGAAAACAGGAGTGGGCATTGCGTCGCCAGAATCCGAAGGGGTCCTGAGCGACTACAAGGCTAACAGACTACGTGGGATGCCATGGTCAATGGCCTTCACCCTTTTAGAAGCAATAAGAGGGCTGTTTCCAAGGTCCTCCTCTACTCCTGTTTGTAAGCAGAAACTCCAACTCCCTGAAAACAGCGGGGTAGGAAGTGGGTATATGAGATTCAGGACATGCTCTAACATCGGCTACAAGCAGGAATGAAATCAGACTCCGGTCTTACTGTAGTGCACGCAGGATGGTTTAGGTTTTCTTCTCCATCTGGGAAGAGAGTGAGATAGGCAGCTGGGTTTGGAGGAACTGTGTGGTCGGGCCACCTGGATAAGCTATTAGTCTGGAAGCTGTGGACTCAAACCTGCCTTCACACAGCCTGCAAATTGTAGGAAATGTCCCTTCCTCCCCTCCTTCCTCCCTCCCTCCTTCCCTTCCTTCCTTCCTTCCTTCCTTTCTTTCAGACAAGTTCTCAAGTAAATAAAAGCTAAGCAAAGGGCAAACCACAGCCCCTTGTTTGGGGCAGAATGAAGAGGAAACACAATAAACATTGAACCTATAAAAATAGATTTCAGAGAAAAGGAATGTGGGGATTGTATTAAAGATTAAGAAAAGAAATCTATTCTGAAAGTGATCCTTTGATGGAGTTTTAACCTTCCCAGGAGAACAGACCTGTAATATGACATTTGTAGTTTCCCCTAATTCCATAGTTAGGTCTCCACCGCCCGTCACCTCCCATGAAGCCCACAAGTGGACAGCCCCAGCCATGCATACAGAGCTTCCCATCAGCCTTTTCACACTTCATCCTTAAACATGAATGAACAGTCCAGGGTCACCATTTAGGGAAGCGTCCAATGTAAAAGCCAGAGACCAATATAAGTAAATAAGAAACAGGAATCTGAAGGAAATTGACTCACAAAGAAGCAACAGAGAGCTTCAAATGATTAAAATTAATATATTCATATATGCATGCAAATATATTGACTATATGATGTTTTAATATATAATATATGCAAAGATGAGGGTAAAATAAGGATAATTACAAGTATTCACGTCCTCAAAAACTTTGTCACCCATGCCCTTGGGGAGCCACAAGAGCACACGCCTCACTAAAAAGAGGAAATTAACCAAGAAAGAAAAGTGTGCATATGATAAAGCCAGGTATCCAGCCCAGAGGAGGAATGAAGGGGCTTGCAAATTTGATAAGGAAAAGAAAACTGAACATGACAGCGGGTATCAGGCATACAGCTGATGGGCAGAGGTTAAAGGAAGAACTTCGTTAAGGAAAATGAGTGAAACTGATAGATGTGCTTTATCATGTAAGGTGGGGATGAACGCCTGGAGTGTAAATTGCGTGGAAGACTGAGTGATAGATACACAGAAAACCAAGAAAAACCATGAAAGTGTAAAAAGGACACAACTATGGCTATTGGAGAGACAAAAGCAAACGCTACCAGAGTACACTGGCTTCCGTGGGAGTGACGTTTCCATAAACATAATCGTGTAAACACTGAGTAACAGTTTAAACCCATCTGTGACAGAAGTATCTGGGGAGGAAGTTGGGGGAGGAAGTGAACCGCTCATACCCCCGTGTGCATTTGTGGTGGAGGTGGGGTGGTTTTTGAAGACAGCTAAATCCTCATCTTCCACAGTTGGACGTGGATAGATGATGTCTAAGACAGGAAAAGTAAAGCAGCAGAACAGGAATAGTATTTTGAAATAATGACATAAATACAAAGAGAAGTAGCTGAAAGAATTGAAAATGGGTGCCTTTGGTATCTATGATTCAGAGATGGGGAAGCAACAAGACACGATTCAGAATTTGTGGCTGATGCAGTAAATTTTATTATTTGAATTCGGAAGCTATGACTTTTCAGATTATCTTTCTTGTAGGGCATTGGATATTCTGCTGGTAAGATCCTCATGACCATATTTCAGTACGATCTCAAAGGAAAAAAAATTGTTCGCATATACATCAAAATTTTAGTAATGGCCGTGTAGGATTCCAAATATTTTTATAGTTTTTGTTTTCTGAACTCTCCAAACACCTTTCAATAGCATCCATTATATTTATAATAAGGAAAATGGATGAAAATTAGTATACAAATGAATTTGTCACATGATTACAACTACATAATGTCATTTAAAAGTACATAATATTATAATTGCCAAGAAAAATAAGAAAATGTATCAAAATATGGTATAGCGGGAGTGGTTAATTTTTTTCTACTTCATTCTTGTCTATTACTCATTCAACAATAGGAAAAAAATATTCCTTTAAAATAAGCAAGCTTAGTCCAAAACTTCCTATTTTCCAAATAAAAGAAAATACACCAGGTTCTGCAATTTTCAGTATCTGATAAAAGACAACATTTCAGTCCTTCAGATATTAGAACTAGGGAGAAAAAATTCGAAGCTTGAATATGATCATTTTAGGACAATACAAAGCGACAGCAACATACAGAGATGTTTCATAGTTTTGAAATTTACTGCCCAGTAGGAGACAATGAAACTGAAAAAAATTGGCTTGGTTTTGAAAAGGACAATGATAGCCCTTCTGTTGATTCATTCAACAATTGCTGTGTCCGTCACGTGCCAGGCACTGGGAATTCAGCAGGGAGCTAAGCGCGTGTCCCAGTGGAATGCACATGCTCGTCGGGGGGGCGGACAATACACAGGCAAACAAATACACACGCAGAATATCGACTGGTGACAAGCGCTGTGGCGCCAACAATGCAGGGAAAGGGGCAGACCAGTGTCGGGCGGGGGTGTATTCGGTGTAGGTACTTGGGGAGGGCTTCATGGATCAAGTCATTTGAGCAGAGCCCTGAGTGAACTGAGGGAGTGAACCAGGCAGCCATCCAGGAGGAGCATTCCAGACAGAGGCAACGGTACCTGGGAAGTGAGTGGTGGGAGCATCCAGCATATTCCAGGAAGAGAGAGGAGACCAGTGTGGTGGGTCCTAGTGAGCAGGAGAGGAGGGGAATTTGGGATAAGACGCACAGGTAGGAGAAGGAAGGGGCGGTAGATAATACAAGGTTGGTTGGACCCTTGTGAAGATTTGGGATTTCCCTCTGAGTGAGATGAGAGGTCCTTAGAGAATTTTCCAGGAGAGCAACACGTTCTGATTCACTCTGGCTGCTGTGTTGAGATGCAGAGAGACAAGGGTGGCAGTAGGCTGAGCAGCTGGGAGTCATGAAAGTAAATCTGAGTGAGTGCTGATGGTGGTAGCAGTAGATGTATTGAGAAGGAGTTAGATTCTGGATCACTTTTAAAGATACAACCAATGAGACTTGCTCATGGATGCAGTGTAAGGTGTGAGACAAAGGACTCCAAAGCAGACATCAAGGCTTCTGACTTGAGCAACCCAAAGTCTGGCACAGTTATTCACTGAGATAACAAAGACTGAAGAAAGGGCAAATGGGTGGAGAAATATACTAATATTAATCTATTGTTAAATACAGTTAACACTGCATATACGCATCTCTCTCTACATCTATCTGCTATTTCACAGTTAACACTCACGGGTCTCATTTGCTTTCTTTTGCTAAAGGATGCTAAGAATTCTGGGAGTATATCTCAAAGTCTGAGCTTGGCAACTTGCAGGGCAGGCAGCAGGTCTCCCAGAAGAGTCACTTGGTATCCCTGGCAGGGAACAGTCATTACGCAGGACCACTCACCTGCTTAAAACTTTTGGTGGGGGCTTGTCCTGTGACCCTGGTCCCATTCAGCTGTGTGCTACCCACAGGCTTAACTTTTCTCTGTTTACCCAGTTTTGCTGTGTGTAGTGATCATTTGCTCTTAAAATTTATCCGACCTACGAACCTGACGCAGGTTGTGACAACTAATGTAATCGAGCAGGACCCCACGAAGCCTTCCCGGGACAGACCCCTCCCCTATATCCTCGGATGTAGCTCCTGTCTGAAGTACCTCATGTATATTTACTGAGTTTTTCAGATGCTTAAAACTACCACCAAAGGGAAGAAATTAACTACTTGATGATTGAGGTCGCACAGCCCCCAGGCATTCTGGCGCCTAGGGGCTGATAGTGTTGATCGCTCTGATACCTCAGCATCAATCAACCAGAGAACTGTGCAGGGGCTGATCACATACCCTGCGACCCCCTCCCACAGCTGGTCTTTAAATATGCTTTGCCGAAACCCTTCAGGGAGTTCCAAGTTTTTTGGGATGAGCCACCCGGTTCCCCCTGCTCAGTCGTGCAATAAACCTTCCTCTGTTCCAAACACTGATGTTTTGGTTTGTTTGGCCTCATGGTGCATCAGGCACACGAATTTGCCTTCGGTCACACTAACAGTCTCTTAAAACAGCTTTTACAAATATTCTGGCAACACTTACGGTGATTTTGTTCTATCTAAAATACTTAGAATTTGTGGAAGATACAGCTGCTCAGAGGAGAGTATTCCTAACCTAGTTTTCTGACTATGATTTATGGGTCAATAAACTCCTTCAACAATGGACTATAACATCCGTGACTGCAGGGGCCACTTACCATCACATGCTCACTACTGCAGAATGGACGGGCTTCCAGCCTCAGGTTGTTAAAAGTTAGGGTGACCCGCCTTCCCTCCTGTACAGTGATTCTCCACTCACACATCCAGCCATGAGGATTTGGGTTCAGGTAGTTGGGTGAAGTAAATGTTCCAGTAGGGCCCCGTAGATCCCCACCACACTCTGAAGGAGGGGTTAAAAAAAAAAAAAAACAAGAAAACTCTCAATCCAATCAAAATGACCCTTCTATAAGGAATATTCTCAAAAGCAAACCTTTTTTTTTTATTGTCCCACTAGACAAAATTATCGCTCTGATTTATCACTGTATGTATGTGAGGACTTACGGGGAACATTTGTATTCACCTTCTGTCTCTGATATTTAATGTTTAATATCTGCTTCCATGAACGATTGTTCACTGACAGCATTTTATCATCACGGCCCAAGAAATAGGAGAGACCAATGCATGTGTTAAGAGTTAGAAAAAAAATCAGAAGGCTAAAGTAATCATCTAATTTTTTCAGACAAAATCTTCATGTCACCTCAGTCTATTGGGGAACATGGACTGAAAATTCTGAGTGACTGGAGCACCGAGGATGGGCTCTCTTAAGGTGAGTAATGTAATACAGTTCTCATCACCTTATATTAGCATTAGCTCCTTTTCTTTGCAGCGTTGATCGAAGTTGTGATTTTTCACTTACTGGTGTGACTATTTGATTAATGTCAGCCTCTCCAGTACACTACAAAGGTCCAAGAAGACAAGGGTTGTGGTGTTTTTGTGCAGCTAATGTAACACCAGTGCTTAGCAAGTGTCCACCTAGTGTAGATGCTCAATAATATAGATGTCTGAGTGTATCTATAAATAAGTGTTATTTATTTTTAATGAAACAATGAACTTACCTTCCAAGCTGGCATCAAACCGTAGTCTGAATCCTGAGGCAGAGAGAGAGCTGTCTGTGACAAATCTGACCAAAGCAACGTTGCCCGAAGTGTCTATGCTGTTGGGGATGGTGTCGCCACAGAATCTGCCCAGTAAATGACCTGTGAGAGTCAAATAATGAAGTAGGTACATGTCCAGCTGGTTGACTTCACTTAACCTCTACTTGAGGTGTTCCGCCCGTACAAAGGATATAATAAAAGCTAAGACTCTGCCCAGGAAGAAGTGGTGACCTCTGTCAAGAGAAGCAGGTCAAACATGAATAAAAATCAATATATTCAGATAGATGCAGCCAATTAGGGCCAAGGGCGTCAGCACCAGGGGAAGACTTGCTCGCTTGGTGAGTGAAATGGTCTGAAGTGACAGTGACCAGCGTCCATCTCATCTTATTTCCAGGATCTATCACCCTTTCCTCTCCTGACCCTCCGGGATGCCCCTTGAATATCTGTGTGTGGCCCTGGAAGGTCTCCGCAGGGAGAGGCTGCCTTCCCCATACAGCGCTGTCTCCACGGGGTCCCTGGGAGAGAGGGGATGATGACCCTGGCTGATTAACAAGAGGAAGGGAAGTGCCAGGCTGCTGAAAGGCAGGGCACTTCTCCTATGCCACAGCTGGCTCCTTAATTCCAGGGACACAGTCTTACCACAGGATGATTTATGTTCCACAACTGCTGCATTAATGCAAGGACACACCCCAGTATCTCCTTCTTTGTTCTGTTTCTCCCCCTGTAGTTTCTGTTTCAGCGCTGAGCTCCACAGGAGGGACGAGCCCATAATAGAACAGAATAGCCCATAATAGAAGATAATTGGCATCACTGTAATGAAGACCATAATGGCAGAGGCTTCCAGTAAAAGACCCCGGGGCCCGGGACTGGGGGCTGGAACTGTCTGAACCAGCTACCTGGTTGACGTCTTCCTGCTCAAATGTTTTCTTTGCCTTCTTTCTCTGAGCAATAAAAGCAGCTCTTTTTTTTCACTTTGTCCTTCTGCCTCTATTAAGAATTCTTTCTCAGCCAGTGGGCAAGGACCTACCTGCCTGATAGGCTTTCCAATGTGGGGGCCCCTCCATCCACTAACACCAGGATAAGCCATACAATGACACCTGGGGTTTGGACATCACTGTTTTATGGGTAAGAGTCAGGGGAGAGAAAAGCTGGCACCTGCCAGAGCAGATGGATCTGTACTTCTCTGCAAAAAAACCAGTCTTGCCTTTCTTGGAAGTGAGGAAATTTCAGAGGCTGAATGAGTGACATGTGAAAATAGACACCCCCTCAAAAGGCAGCAGACATAGTTCACTGACCAGAGGTATGGTTTTCCCAGATCTCCACAAAGTCTCTTTCGCAGCCAGAGGAATTCTGAAGATTAAAGTCTTCAAAACGGAGGGTGAGATAATGTCCCAAGGGGCCCTGGAGATGCCAGTCACAGAATAAGTTGTCCGCATATGGAAGTGTTGGGTATCCGTTGCTTTCAATCACACCACTCTGCCCCGTCACTGTCCCCCCACACTGGGCTGCAAAAAACCAGAAATATTCTATTACAGGGTTTTAAAAAAAAAATAACTGTGTTACTGCAGTAATGGGTTTCTTAGGGCCCTGAAAAGTACTGTTCAATTATGTCTTATCAGCTGATGTGATAGCTGGATTGAATTTTATGCAATTTGCCTCAGGCTGTAAAACGACCTGTGGTGTAGGCTGAATATTGTTACGACTAGGTTTTTCGAGTTTTGCCTGTTAAATGTATTTGGTGAGTGTTCAGACCCACCAGATAATAGATTCTGTGTAATTGTGACCACATGGTTGTGAATCTTCAATATGCCTATTTGTTGCTCTTTTTTACTGAAAGGAAATCAAAACACTGAGTGAATGATTTGGCACTAGAGATTTAGGTAGAAAACTTCTCAATTATTTACTAATGTTGAGATCAGAGTCACTGTTCTAAAAATAGTTATTTGATTACTAAGGAGTTTTACTATTTAGAGTCATGTATATTTCATGACAAGAAACAAGAATTTGATTTAACTGAATGTGTTTTTTCACTAACAAGCTAGGGGAAAATACAAAATACTCAGGTTTACTAAAAAGAGTGTTTTAAAATGGAAATTACAGTAAAAATTATAATTGATAAATGACTGTGTAGCCTTAAACATTTACATGCTTTACTTATTCCTATCATCAAAATAATTGTTAAAATCAGGCAGATAGAAAGACTTCTTTAAAAAGACATGATTTTTTTTTTTTAAGTTTTAATGTAATCATTCGGTCACTACTTTTCTTACTGAATGTAAAGATGTTGTTACCTATAGAATACTTGGCCTTGAATCCCACATGAGTGGGGCTGTTGTCAGACCGGAATCTCAAATACATCACGTCTCCTGAGGACAACTGACTGGCAGGCAAAGATGTTCCACAAAACTTGGAAAGTACTGGTGCATTGGAATCAGCTCCATCTCGCAACTCAAGGTAACTGGACGTACAGCTAAAGTGGAAAGAGAATTCTGTTGAATTTATAAAGCTGATTGCTTTGACATATTCTGATAATAAAGACTCCACTAACTTTCTCCAAGGGCATTATTAAATCATCGTTTTGGTGGCGTGATGTACACAGCACAGCATGGACACAATGACAGAGGCAGTGGAAGGGGCATGTCACTTCAGAATGCTGTGTATGTTTCCTAATCAGAATGCACCCCAGTTGGAAGCTCCAAAGGATGGGGTTTACGGGTACCAGAGTGAAGAATTATTTACTCACCTTCCATACCCTCTGCCAGTCTTATAAATGTAAGAGTCATTCTTAAATCAACCCCTAGGAATTTCAAAACCCCAAACATTTTGTTTCACATGATGCTATGACACACTCCACATGACAAAGATGAACGCTTTCTTGACAGCTCTGCAGCTTAGGTTAATGGAGAGCCTCAGCCGGAACCTTCTGTGTCCACAAAAGGGTAAGTATTTACCCAATATTTCTTGAGAAAGTCAACCAGCAAATTAATGCTCAGTGAGGGGGGGAGTGGCATTACATCAGGCCCACAACTGGTTAAGCAAAAGCTCTTGGACCTAAGTTTTGCCCCATGCACGTACTCGTGAAAATGTATACACACTTTCGTTTAACGGAGAGAAAAATACAGATTTTTTTTTCTCAGTCTCCATAATTAATCCATTTGTGTACAACACAGTAAGACTAACTCTCTTACTAAGTGGAGATTGGGAAATTGTATTTCTACTTGCTTTAGTCCTGTTTCTGACACTGGTGGCCCCTGGTGCCACAAGTTTCCATTTGTTAAACAGGTATTTTATCATGTATGACACTGAGTGATGCTGGGCAAATATCCATTTGACTCTTATTTTTCCTGTAGGAGGAAGAACGGATAACACAAATCTCAAACAGCCGCCCTCAGTGTCTCTTGGAGGATGTGCATAGGGTCATGAGGGACAGTGTCTGTTTATACCATCTGCTCAGCTGACCGGAGGGTGGCTGGCAGGCTCGGTTTTCAGGCTCAAGGCATTAAGCGTTTCCCTTCCCCATCCCTTGACTTCCTTTGCAGTATATGCTGCTCAGAAAAGAAGAAGGAAATTGTTCTGAGACATGACAGCAAAAAAGTCCTAACTCTGGGGTAGGAGAAAAATTAAACAGAGGTGACCTACTTGGGTGACACTTCGATATTGAATTGGTCTTCAAACTGCAGTCTTATGAGCTTCCCAGGAGGAGCAGCTAGGAGCCAAACGCAGTCAGCATGCTGGGGATAATGGTCCGGGTGGTTGGGGGAGGTCACATATCCAGCAGAATCCGCATCATGGATGTAGATATTGCCCCCACAGGCTGTCAGGAAACACAGTTAAATCAGTCCACAGTCTGGAGAAAGAGGACACAGGCAACTACCACCTTTATCTTGAAAAGTCTCCTTATCTGTAGTGCCAATCTCGATTTCCTTTCATCTGGAATTAACCTTTTCTTTTTAAGTAAACACATTCTGAATTTGCTATCAAAGGGGCTACCACATGTGACTCTTTTTAATTTGCCAAACTATAGATTCTCGTTGGAAATTTCACTCATCCTTAAAGCCAACCAAATGACTGTGGTGCACGGTGTCTGCAGTAGAACATCATGGACGTACCATGATGTATCCACCACTTCAACAAACATGGAAATGCACCAGCACTTATAACTGCCCACTGACCACTCAGGTCAACACAGTGATGTTTAAAAGACTCAGCAGATATACATTTGTACAACTCTGTGGGCATTCACTCCTTATGTTTCTTCAGGATTTCAATGCATTTGAAGAGCAAGGGGTGAATGGCACGAGAGATTTTATTAGCCAGTTTTATCGAGAAGATAAAATGAGCTTTTAATACTTTCTCTGAAAGACCAAAGTGTTATATAAAAATATTTTCCTTTTATCAATAAATTTTTTTTTTGCAATCTCAGCAAGCAAACCAAGCAAGAATAGTCTGGGTACTGACAATGCCAATGAAGTTAACCCGTTCAGTAACAGCCTCACAGATACGGGATCTGCTGAATCCATGGACAGTTCTTTCCATTGTCATTCAGCCACTCATGATCATATCCTGAATTGTGTCATTACCCAGAACGCCTTCATCTCTGAAACCCTGGATTGCAAGTTCCTTTGACGGTCTCCCGCGTTCCTAGTCTTTTCCGTCAGACTCTTACCGCACAGTCCCAGTTCCACAGTTGTATTCCATCCAAACCGTTCATGGAAATCGGTGCCACAACAAATGCACGTTCCCCACTTTCGGCGCAGCCCAGCAACCCCCCCATTCTACCGTGTGGGTGACAACAGCTGTCTGCTGTACAAGCCGGCTGCGCTCCCCAAGCCCTTCCCTCTCCTCTCTCTCGCTCGTCTCAGCACACTGCTCCGAATTCTCCTTAGAAAGTAGAAGTCAGATAAGAACTCCCTCAACTTTTCACCCCTTACACGTTACCATGCTTAACAAACTCACCAGCATCTCTGCCCTCCTTTACACTTCCTGTATCTCTGGCCTGTCTCCCAGTCCACTCTGTCTCCACAGGGACTTGCTCTATTTACTCCTTCCATTTATCCTGCAGTTTTAATCTCCCCACTGCCTTTCAGTTAACATCTCAGCGCCTTGCGGTGCCGCCCCCAGTACTGCGATGCCTGCCTGCTTCATCACCTCCTCCTGCATCTCTTCTCTCACAGTAGCAAATTCTGGGGAATGCCTTATTATTGGATAACTATTGAGACTTTACATGCTGTCACATCTCATCTTCACTGATTGGCAAACCCCTGTCTCCTTCCCCTGGGCAGCTTCTCTGATCCATAGCTCCCAACAGACCCCTCCTTAGAGCGCTCATCGTACCACATCCTAATTGTGCATTTGCTCATCTGTCTCCTCCTCTGCATTGAACTCCCTGGCAGACCTGGTAGTTTGCACTGTGTGAAGCACTCTGTAAGTGTTCGATTAATTAATGAAAAACCTAATTAACCAGGTGAGAGAAAAGAAGCATCGAGCACAGGAACACAGAAGTCTCAACCAACCATTCTGAAGGAGTATCTTTGGAGAACTCGGCTAATGTGATGCCAAAAGTTGTTCACTGAAGAACGTGTGTCAAAAGCTGAGAAACGGGAGAGGTGTGGTGGAAAGAAAGATGGAGAAGCAGAAGGCTGCCTGTAGGCAGGGAAAATCGTTGACTCAGAAAGCTGGGAAGAGCAAGAGTGATCATATCACAAGAAGTTTTGAAATCAAAAGACTTTTAAGTCTCATATTAAGGCAGAAAGATCAGGAGAAGGTAATGACCATACCATTCTTGCATGAATAGGAAGTCCACAAAGCAATAAAGAGATACAGTGTTTGCAAAGAGACCCTTAGTGTATATGAATCCCCACTAAATGTTAACTTTAAAAATAGAATTCAAGACTGACTGCATCTGGGTACAGATGGAAAAGTGGGGTTCCGTAGAGTGGGCTAAAGTCTGCTCACTAGACACGAGGCACTTAACTCTGTAAAGACTCAGTACCAGGGGAAATCCTTCCCATTCATAACATAGCAGCAAAACTCAGCACGGAGATAGGGAGAGACCAGAAACCCACGGTCTATAAAGTAAAGGTGCTGGTGTCACAAAGCTGTGTTGTTAACGGCTCCTTCCAAGCACCAGAGCTCTGGTGCCAGGAAGTGATGAAAGTACATTCCTTGTCATCATGGAATCCACTCAAGGTATTAGGCGATTTTCTGTGTCAGTTGCTGGAGACTTATTTCCTCTCCTTTCCCCAAACGAAGATGTTCTGCTCACATTTTAAATTCTTATATTTTGGAGAACGTGCCATTAAACATATGGCTTTATTTAGGTTAATGTGTATTTTGAAATATATTCAGGAGTCTGAGATTGAGGTCATAGAATTATCCTGAAACCCAAATTATCTAATTTTCAAGGGACAAAGACTTACTCTCCACTGACACCACTCTCCTTTTCCAAGCTATGCTTGTTTACTTATTTGTTCAATTAAACATTGTCTAAAATGTCACAAAAATTAAATCATTACCATAGAATTCAGTATAATTACAAGAAAGCATAATGAAGTTAAATTAAGTAAAGATCGCTACTGCAATATATAATTAAATGGGTAATAACAGAAACAGAGGATTATGTGTTAATTTAAAAAGAAGCATACAAATGATTACAAAACAATGTAATTATCATTCTTACGTTTCTGTAACTGAATGTAAACTTATCATTAGACATTTTGTAACAAAAGTCTAACGAATTTCAGGGGATCACCAAGATCAGCTCAAATTATACTCATGGAGATGTTCATTTTGTGCATTCTCTTGATATGTGGCCTTGGAAAAATCTAAGCCTCATCTTCCTTATCTGGAGAATGGGGACAATGATATCTTCCTTAAAAAGTAGTTATGATGACATAGCAAATGTATCAAGCATAAAGTAAGTACTCAGTAATCAGTGTCTATTCTAATTAACATTGTTACTCTTAGTTCAGAAAAAAATTTTTTTCCATATTTTTTCCCCCAATCTAGTTAAACAAGGAAGACCAAGAAATTGCAGGGAAAGTACAGACATTCTTCTCAGTGGAAATACTCACCTAAACTCTTTGCCTCATACGTGATCTTAAATCCTTGCCCTTCATTGCTACTGTCAGAAATAAACCGAACAAACATTTGATTGTCTGAGGTGAACAGAGTGGACGAAGGGCGATTGCCACAAAAACGACCATTTCCTCCATGGGGACCCAAGGGTGGAGAAGAGATGTCAGGTCCATTTTTTAGCTGGAAAGACAAATTAAAAACTGCATAATTTCCTTCATATTGATAAAGATGAGGTAGAGAAGTTCTATCAATTTATGTCCTAGGAGGAAAACCTCATTTTGCTATCTCTCTCTCTCTCTCTCTTTTTTTAGTCATTTACAACAGTCTGTTATTAAGCACTTATTATAGGCCAGGCACGTGTCCAAATACATTATGTACAGTATCTAATTTAACCTGAACAGCCCTTGAGATAGGTACTGTTATTACCACTTGTCTCATTTTGTTTTGTGAATGATGTGTGCTGAGAAAGGAATTTGGAAAAGTAGCAAACACGCGGTCCACCAGAAATTGTCACAACATTGTATACTGACTATACTTCGATTAAACAAAAAGAAAAGATAAAAGTAGCAAGCAAGACCTACCACCAAGTAATCCCCCTGGTTGCAAGAAGAGTCTCTACTTGGAATCTGGAAGGGCTGCTCAAAGTGGACGGCGATGGTCAGACCACTCTGAACCTGGACGTGCCAGGAGCAGTTGAGGTTGGGTGTGTAGGTCTCTGGATACTTGGGTGATGTGATAATCCCTCTGTCTGCATGCAGATATCCACCACAACCTTCCCAGGAAGAAGCAAAGATAGCACACTGAAATAACATTCACCACTGGGTTTTTATGCTTTTTCTGTTTTTCTTGAAAATTTTCAAAGCGTACGCAATAGAAATGCGGGTTGAAACTCACTGGGACCAAAGTGCTGGAAACAATTGGCACAAGCACTGATGGAGCACACGAGACCGGGTACTCATTTTGGTTTTGTTACTAAGATTGGGATACAAAAGTCAGCAACAGAGATCAATCACTTTGCATGAAGCTTACTCTATAGATGAGTAAGGTATACACTAAACACATATATCAGATGTGAGACAGTGATAAGTTCTACAAAGAAAAATGAAAGGGGAGAGGGAGAATGGATCTGTCGCCTGGGGCAGTTAGAGAAGGCCACGTTGTCGGGGTAACATCCGAGCAGAGAGTTGACTGAAATGGGGGATCCAGATGTATGAGAGTTCGAGAGAAGAGCATTGTAGTCCAGTAAACAGTTGTTGTAAAGGCTTGATGGGTGAGTGGTAGGTACATCAGAATGGAGCGGGCCAAAGGTAGCAGGGTAGGTCATGCAGGAAACTGAAAGGACTTATTTTGATAAAGAAGAGGAAGATACTGAAGGGCTCTGAGCATCAGAATGGCATGATCTGACTTCGGTTTTAAAAGAATCAATCCGTCTGTAATACTTAAACTGTAAGGGAAGGGGGCATGGAAAAGCAAAAGCAAGCGGTCCAACAGGGGGTGATTTCTTGAGTCTAAGGAGGGATGACAGATGCCTGGACCAGGGTGGCAGCAGTAGAAATGGTGAGAAGTGGTTGGCATCTAGATACACTGTGAGGGTAGGACCATTGCGATTTGTGGATGAATAGGATTTATGAAGCCAGAAGAGAAGAGTCACAGATGATGCCAACCTTTCTGGCTTAAAAAAACTAGAAGAATGTCCTTTCCATTTACTAGAATTGAGAAGAGTGTGGAATGAGCAAGTTTGGTGGGATGGGGAGGTAAAACATGGTGGGAGTCAAGAGTTAGTTTCCCACATGATAACCATATACATCACGAGCTGTCACTGGTACATATGCGAACTATGGGAGAGGTTGGAGTCGAGAAAAGAGTGGGTGAAGTGGGCACTCTTTTGCCAGTTGTCAGGGACTGACCAGCTCATTAGATCACATAAGTAGTTAAAATGCAGAGGCGGACATTTATCCTAGGTCTGTCTAATTTCAAAGCCCATTCTCTGAAACCACCATGCAGCTGGTCTCCCTTGACTGTGAGGAAAATCATTTACCTTCAGTTGCTCTCTGCTCTGGAAAAAGCATACAGAATTGAGGAGAAAACATTAACTTTTCATGTCAAGATTGATAATCTACTTTAAAGTTGCATTTTTTTTTCAGTTAAAAATATGAGAGTCTTCCACTATTTCCCATTCTGTGGGCTACTTCTTTAACTTTTATCCAATTTGGGTTTAAAAATTATTATTGGACTTCACATTTTGTCGAGTTTTGAAAGTCTCAATCATACTACCCCTGACAGCCCCTTATATACTATGCACATTCTTGGACTCACCGAACTCATATTTCAAGAGCAACAAATTCTTCCTGCCAACCTTTAAATGAATAATTTCAACTAAGGGATTTATGAAGATGCCTCCTCTATTACTTTGACTATTATTTCTCAGATGGAGGATAACTCTGACTTACTGCTCCTTTGATGCATTATGGATGTGTACTGTCTTCTGGGTCCAGCCATCAGCTAGGCTGAAATATTGTTTTAAACATCTTACTCTTGTGCCTACTATAAATAGAAGATGTCCCACCCAGAGAACTGAAGGCGGAGGATCTTTCTGTACAACCTGGTCCGTTTTTTTGATTAGGACTCAGTATCTGATCTCAGGATAGCCACCCAGCAGTGGGGCAAAGACCTGTGTGCTCTGACTTACTTATAACATGTGTCCTGGCATTGAGAAATCAGCAGAGTGTATTAGGTAGAGAGCAAGAGATGATGAGATGAGATGGGATGGGATGAGATGAGATGAGACTAACTAGAACAAACTATGACAACATATTACTCTTGTGAAAGGATGCATTAAAGCCCGCCCTGGTTATACTGAAGTCCGAGGTGAACTGGATCACCATGTACTCTCCAGTAGACCGGATGGGTTCAGGGATCTCTCTGCCACAAAGAACTGCTAGCTCCTGGGCCAAGCTATTGTCTCCTACAAAGAAAGGAAATATCAGTGTGAAAACACAATGTCTTAAGAATCTGTTCTACCATCATTTGCAACCCAGCCCAGGCGGCTCACACATTACTCTCAGAACACCACATTGGTGGGAGACAGTGGGATTATCAAATACAGGGACACTGTAGGGCTTACATCATTCTGGCTCCAGTTTGTAATGATGCCATCTGCCTTTTTCTTTACCTTTTTAATAACAACTTCTTTGCCAGTTCCCACTGCCTTTCCAAAAACAAGACAAAACAAAACAAAACAAAACAAAACAAAACAAAACAAAACAAAACAAAACAAAACAAAAAACGGCTGACAATTCTCCCTGGCACTAAAATTCAAAATGAAGAGGACACGCGATTGGGAAGTAATTGAGGACCAGTGTTCATGTGTGCATTAGACACTGATCTAAACTATTCTGATTGCTTGACTGCTGAAGGTCAAGTATCTTAAAAAAAAAAAAAAAAGAAGTTTGGTTCTTCAGCCTTAGTTCTAAGGTTATAAGGTCATTTGCCCAGAAGTGTGTCTTCACCTCCAGAGGGTTTTCCTTTTTTCTTTTTTCACTTATCATTTTTCTGTTCTTTGTTTTGCCATTAAAAGAACACACTTCTGACCATGTGTGGAGAATGAGAAAAGATACCGTCAGCAGTGTGCTGCTCCAGAGACACAAATGGGGGCTGTGTCACCCCGTGGCCCTTTTTTCTTTGGTTTCTCTTGATATAAATTTGGGTCAAAACAACTGTCTCAGTCAAAGCCTGAATGGAGCAAAGGAGATTATTAACAGACTTGGATTCCTTGGCAGGGAAAATATGTTTTTTTCCCCGGAGGCAGAGAATTAATGAATTTCAATCTTACAAAAACAAAAATAGAATATGAGACATGAGGAAATTTGCCCTTTCACTCAACCAGCAAAATGATTCCTTTTTGACACTGACCACAACCTAAAACTCATTATTAACTAGTTTAGAAGACAAGTTGTCAAATGTAATGGCACAGCTACAAATACAAGATGCTTAGAAAGGCATTCTTCGGAGGGTTTCTGACCCCTGAAAACTTCATTCTTTACAACTCAAAAGTTTATCTGTAATTTTTTTTGCATTTATTATCTTCATTATGCTCTTTTGTTGCACCTTTCACCCCAAATCATTTCTGTGGACATTTTCTCTAATTATCAGTGTCACAAAATTTTAAAGTTTATTATATGTTGCTATTTATTTCATATGTGTATATTTTATTCCTCAGTGATGGTTCCTCTGGGCAATGTGCTGATAGCTGATTGTTGATAGGAAAAAGTCAGGAGTTATGGTTTACCATCTAGTCATGCTTGTATGAGTGACTTGAATCTTTACTTAGCGCCCAGTCTCTACAGAAGGAAAACAAACACCTCTACCATTTGATTTTTCTCACTATACTTAGTGGGGGCCTAGGGTTGATAGGATAAGGGAGACAAGAACTTACACATTAGTAACCTGTGGGCCAAAAGCAAACATGTTTATTTTGTCCAAAAAAAAAAAAAAAAAAAACTTGCTCTGAAGCATTTCTAATTAATTGACAAAATTGGAAATTCATAGAAAATTCCATACTTCTAGCATCTCTTGGGAAATAAGATCCATAACACTAAGCCTGCATCCCTAGTAACGGCCCCTTTAATTCTGCTCTCTGGGTTAGTGCCTCACTGGGTGTTACCTGCTGTCCAGGTAGGCATTGAGGTTGCAGTATCTGTCACATAGAGTAGTGGTTCTCCAACTTAGAGGCCATCAGCTGGAGGCAAGGACTAGAGTCAGGCGAGGGAGACCCTGACATTGGGGGCAAAATTTAAGGAGGTGCCAAAGACCTCAGAAATCGAGATAAAAATATTTTAGTGCAATATTTAAAAAATTGAAATTTAATGTAAAGTGAACAGAATTTAAAAATTTTAAAGAAAGACAGGATCTGACTCTACGCTTTCCCCTATCCTGCCTTGCCCTCTTACCCTCAAATCTTGGCCTTAACAGGAGACAGATCTGGGACCCATCCTGAGAATTTCTGGCTTAGTTGGCCTGGGGTGGGGCATAGAACTTGCATTTCTAACAAGTTCTCAAGTGATGCTGATGCGGCTGGTCTGGGGACCACACTGTAAGAAGCACTGATTGGAGGGTATGGTCTCTCTGTCCTCCCCGATTCCATGCAAACTGAAGCAAGATGTTCTGTGCATCTTGCATTGAAGCATTATTCATTTCCCTCACTTATTGCATAACAATACCACACCTGCGTATAGAGGGAAAGATGAAAAAAATATTAGCCCTGAATTCTACCCATTCTGGCCTGAGATGCCGTAGACATAGAAAATTTAATACGTTGCAATTACAAATACTTTTCACACTTGGATCTTAAAGCTATAGTTCTAAAATATCAAGCCTTTGAACAAGTAAGCAGCACTGACTAGTATTAAATATTGGAATTATATAATGTAATATAAATTCTATTAGAAAACTCAGACTATTATTTCCTACTTAAGCCACAGGTAGCACTTCCTCTTGGGAATGGAATGCTCTCTCTGATACAGTGGGTAGCGTGTGGGTTATTTTGCTACAGGCAATTTAGTAGGTTCCTTATATTCTACAGAAATGGTAATCAATTCTAATATTTGATGCTCTCATTGACCATAATATCTGTGAAATTCCATGCAAAATGGATGGAGGTGGGAAACAAGTATGATTATAATCGAATGTAACTAAACATGCATCAGGGTTGAAACTTGGTAGGTTTGGGTTGTATTTTGTTTTTTAAATGTTTCTCACCATCTCTTATCACAAGTTTATCATAGTTGCATGTACTGTGAGATTCAATGTCCAGGGAAAGGATGTTGAGCTCCACAGTCGAATCAGGAGCCTGGATAAGCCACATACAGTCCATGCCATTGCTGTAGCTCTCAGGCCAGCCTGGCGAGTAAAGAAAGACTGGAGCATCTCCTGTCTGCAGGAACCCGCCACAAGCACCTGCAGAATGAAAAGCAACAGCTTTGAAATAACCTCTGGCAGAGAAGAAGGTAGCACTGTCACTTCAAACTTGCCATCCCAGGGGGATGGCATAGCTCAGTGGTAGACTGCTTGCTTAGCATGCATCAAGGCCCTGGGTTCAATCCCCAGTACCTCCATCAAAAAGAAATAAACCCAATTACCTCCCCTGCAAGTATTAAAAAAAAAATTATACAAACAAAGTCCCAGTCCTATACTGATATGAAAATACCAATTAAAACAATTTTCCCAAAGAAATTTTTAAAAATTATGTATGTATGTATGTGTATATGTATTTCTTGTCTCTTCTCCCTTCAATCCTTTATCATAATGATCTCCGATCTTGTTATTCGGAAGAATTGTTTTTCCCCTTAATGGAGGCGGTAGGGATTGAACCCAGGAACCTGGGCACAGCAAGCAAGCAGTCTACCATTGAGCTACACCCCCCACCCCCCATTCCCTACAAAGAAATTTATAAATATTTTCTTAAATCCACTGATTCAGACAGCAGTGATCTCCATAATTTTTTGAAGAAAAATACATCGTATTCTACTTTTTTCACCATAATTTTCCCACATAACCCAATTTTTAATGAGTGCTTCTTCTCTGTCAAGCATGAAGTTAAGTCCATGAAGGAGATCCTATTATTACTGTTACCAAGGTAGAACTTTCTTCACCTTTCTGGGGTACTTTAATCTTCACCTTTTTTAGCATAGCTATTCATCACGTCACTTATATTAGGCAGTTATAAAACAATTTTTAATTTGGTAAAGTGAAGCATTGGAAAAAACTCATGAGCTTATAATAACAACATCCTTTATTTTGTTTCGTTTTTGTTTTTTTTTCCCTAATAATAGCTTTGTTGAGCTACTATTCACTCACCACAAAATTTACCCTTTAAAATAGTATAGTTCACTGGTTTTTAGTATATTGACAAAGTTCTGCATCATCGCTGCTCTCTAATGTTAGGACACTCACCACCCTGACAGAAACCGGGTACTAGTTACCACTGACTCTCTGTTATCCTCGCTGCCAGTCTGTGCAAACCACTAGTCTACTTTCTGTCTGTATGGACTTGTCTATCTAGGACATTTCACATAAATATAATCATACACTATGTGGCCTTTTGTGGCTGGCTTCACTCACTTAGCATACTGTTCTGAGGTTCATCCACATTCTACAATCTGTCTGTCCTTCCTTCACTTTAAGGCAGAAGAGTATTCAACTGTATGGATGTACCACCTTTAGTTTTTCCACTCAGCAGTTGTTTCACATTTGGGTTGTTTCCCCTTTTTCACTGTTTACAACTAATATTTCTAGGAAAATTCCTGTATAAATTTTTGTGTGGATGTATGCTTTCAATTCTCTTAAGTTTATAACTAAGAGTGGCATTGCTGGATCATATGGTAATTCGGTGTTTCCATTTTTGAGGAAATGCCAAACTGTTTTTCAAAGTGGCTACACTATTTTACATTCCCTCCAGCAATGCACAAGGGTCCCAGTTTCTCCATCTCCCCGTCAACAACTGTTATTGCCTGTCTTATTGATGATAGCCATCTTACTATTAAATGCATATTTTCTAGTACACCACTTTAATTTGTTTATTCTTTCATCATATATTTTTTTAGTTTTTTTCTCAGTGGTTGTTTAGAGGATTGCAATTAACATCTTAATTTAAGACAATGTAGTTTAGATTACTAGCAACTTAATTTTAGTAGATATAAAAAACTTTGTTGTAATATAACTCCATTCCCACCCACCCCCATCTTTTGTGGTATTATTGTCATAAAAATTATATATTTAAACATTATAAGGCCATCAGCATAGTTTTATAATTATTGTTTTATGCAGTTGCCTTTAAATCAGATAGCAGAAGAAAAGAACTACAGATGAAAATACGTTTACACTGCCTTTACAATTACTTATTTAATTTCTTTACTACCTACTGTCTAGCATTTCAGCCTGAAAGACTCCCTTTTGTATTTCTTACAGGGCAAATCTGTTAGAAAGGAGTTCTTTAATTTGTACTTAGTTTGGAGGATACATTTGTTGGTTATAGAATTCTTGATCAACAGCCTTTTTATTTTAGCACTTTGAATGTGTGATCCCACTGATCTGACTTTCACGCTTTCTCATGAGAAATGAAATGTTGATTTTGTTGCGTATGCTTTTTACAGGATAAATCTTTTCTGGTTTTTTTTAACTTTTTTTTAATTGAGTTATAGCCATTTTACAATGTTGTGTCAAATTCCAGTGTAGAGCACAATTTTTCAGTTATACCTGAACATGCATATATTCATTGTCCCATTTTTTTTTTCACTGTGAGCTACCACAAGATCTTGTATACATTTCCCTGTGCTATACAGTATAATCGTGTTTATCTATTCTACATTTGAAATCCCAATTTGTCCCTTCCCACTGCCTGCCCCCTTGGCAACCACAAGTGTCTATTCTGAGTCTATGAATCTGTTTTTGTTTTGTATTCAGGATTTTTTTTTTTTTAGATTCCACATACGAGCAATCTCATATGGTATTTTTCTTTCTCTTTCTGGCTTACTTCACTTAGAATGACATTCTCCAGAAACATCCATGTTGCTGCAGATAGCATTATGTTGTCAGTTTTTATGGCTGAATAGTATTCCATTGTATAAATATACCATCTCTTCTTTATTCAGTCATCTGTCAATGGACATTTAGGCTGTTTCCATGTCTTGGCTATTGTAAATAGTGCTGCTATGAACACTGGGGTGCAGGTGTCATTTTGAAGTAGTGTTCCTTCTGGATATATGCCCAGGAGCGGGATTGCTGAGTCATATGGTAAGTCTATTCCTAGTCTTTTGAGGAATCTCCATACTGTTTTCCACAGTGGCTGCACCAAACTGCATTCCCACCAGCAGTGTAGGAGGGTTCCCCTTTCTCCACAGCCTCTCCAGCATTTGTCATTTGTGGATTTTTGAATGACAGCCATTCTGACTGGTGTGAGGTGATACCTCATCGTAGTTTTGATTTGTATTTCTCTGATAATAGTGATACCGAGCATTTTTTTCATATGCCTATTGGTCATTTGTATTTCTTCCTTGGAGAATTGCTTGTTTAGGTCTTTTGCCAATTTTTGGACTGGGTTTTTTGTTTTTTTCTTATTAAGTCGTTTGAGCTGCTTATATATTCTGGAGATCAAGCCTTTGTTGGTTTCATTTGCAAAAATTTTCTCCTATTCTGTACGTTGTTGTTTTGTTTTACAAATGGTCTCCTTTGCTGTGCAGAAGCTTGTAAGTTTAATTAGGTCCCATTTGTTTATTCTTGCTTTTATTTCTATTGCTTGGGTAGACTGCCCTAGGAGAGCATTTTTGAGATGTATGTCAGATAATGTTTTGCCTATATTTTCTTCTAGGAGTTTTATTGTATCTGTCTTATGTTTAAGTCTTTGATCCATTTTGAGTTTATTTTTGTGTATGGTGTAAGGGAGTGTTCTAGCTTCTTTTGTTTAAATGCTGCTGTCCAGTATTCCCAACACCATTTGCTGAAGAGACTGTCTTTATTCCATTGTATATTCTTGCCTCCTTTGTCAAAGATTAGTTGGCCAAAAGTTTGTGGATTCATTTCTGGGCTCTCTGTTCTGTTCCATTGGCCCACATGTCTGTTTTTGTACCAATACCATGCTGTTTTGATTACTGTTGCTCTGTAGTATTGACTAAAGTCTGGGAGAGTTATTCCTCCAGCCTCTTTTTCTTCAGTAATGTTTTGGCATTTTTAGGTCTTTTGTGGTTCCATATAAATTTTTTTATGATTTATTCTAGTTCTGTGAAATATGTCCTGGGTAATTTGATAAGGATTGCATTAAGTCTGTAGATTGCATTGGGCAGAATGACCATTTTAACAATACTGATTCTTCCAATCCAAGAGCATGGGATATCTTTCCATTTTTTTAAGTCTTCTTTAATTTCTTTCATTAATGGCTTATAGTTTTTCATGTATAAGTCTTTCACCTCCTTGGTTAGATTTATTCCTAGGTATTTTACTACTTTGGGTGCTATTTTAAAGGGGATTGTTTCTTTCCTTTCTTCGTCTGTTGATTCATCATTAGTGTAAAGAAATGCAACTGATTTTTGAATGTTAATCTTGTAACCTGTTACCTTGCTGAATTCTTCGAATAGTTCTAGTAGGTTTTGTGTAGACCTTTTAAGGTTTTCTATATATAGTATCATGTCATTGGCATATAGTGACACTTTTACCTCTTCTTTTCCAATTTGGGTCCCTTTTTTCCCTCTCTCTTGCCTGATTGGTGTGGCTAGGACTTCCAAGACTATGTTGAATAGGAGTGGTGATAGTGGGCATCCTTGTCTTGTCCCAGATTTTAGTGGGAAGCTTTTGAGTTTTTCACTGTTGAGTACTATGCTGGCTATAGCTTTTATTATGTTGAGATATGTTCCCTCTATGCCCACTTTGGTGAGAGTTTTTATCATAAATGGGTGTTGAATGTTATCAAATGCTTTTTCTGCATCGATTGAGATGATCATGTGATTTTTGTCCTTTCTCTTGTTGATGTGATGTATTACATTGATTGATTTACATATGTTGAACCACCCTTGTGTCCCTGGGGTGAACACCACTTGATCAGGATGTATAATCTTTTTTATGTGCTGTTGGATTCTATTTGCTAATACTTTGGTGAGGATTTTTGTATCTATGTTCATCAGTGACTCTGGTCTGTAGTTCTCTTTTTTGGTGGTGTCTGCCTGGTTTTGGTATTAGGGTGATGGTGGCTTCATAGAATGAGTTTGGGAGTGTTCCCTCTTTCTCAATCTTCTGGAAGAGTTTGAGAAAGACTGGTACCAAGTTATTCTTTGTATGTTTGGTAGAATTCCCCAGTGAAGCCATCCGCTCCTGGACTTTTATTTGTAGGGAGGTTTTTCTACTGCTAATTTGATTTCATTTCTAGTGATCGGTTTAAGTGGTCAGTTTCTTCTTGATTCAGTCTTGGTGGACTGTATGTTTCCAGAAACTCGTCCATCTCCTCTACGTAATCCATTTTCATTTCGTATAGTTTTTCATAATATTCTCATATGATATTCTGTATTTCTATGTTATTTGTTGTAATTTCTCCATTTTCCTTCCTTATTTTGCTTATTTGTGTTCTATCTTTTTTCTTTGTGAGTTTGGCCAGAGGTTTTTATTTACTCTTTCAAAAACCCAGCTTTTGGTTTGATTGACTTTTTCTATTGTTTTATTAATCTCTATTTTATTTATTTCCTCCCTGATCTTTATTATTTCCTTCCTTCTGCTTACTTTTGGGGTTTTTTTGCTCTTCTTTTTCTAATTCTTTTAGCTGGTGGGTTAGATTGTTTGAGATTGTTCTTCTTTTTTGAGGAAGGCCTGTATCGCTATAAACTTCCCTCTTACCACCGCCTTTGCTGTGTCCCATAAATTTTGTGTGGTTGTGTTTTCATTTTCATTTGTCTCAAGGTACATTTTAACTTCAACTTTGATTTCATCATTGACCCATTTTTGAATAGCACGTTTTTAATCACCATGCTTCCCTTTTTTCTCCTTTGTTTCTCTGTAATTGATTCTAGTTTCATGGCATTGTGGTAGTAAAGATGCTTGAGAAAACGTCTATCTTCTTAAAATTGTTGAGGTTTCTTTTGTGCCCAAGTACATGATCGATCCTGGAAAATGTTCCATGTGCACTTGGAAAGAATGTATATCCTATTTTTGGGGGGTGTAATGCTCTGAAAATATCCACCAAATCTAATTTTTCTATTGTATCATTTAATTTCTCTGTTGCTTTATTTATTCTCTGTCTGGAAGATCTGTCTAGTGATGCTAATGCAGTGTTAAAATCTCCAACAATGATTGTATTCCCTTCAGTTTCCCCCGTATCTCTCTTAGTAATTGCTTTATATACTTAGGTGCTCCTATATTGGATGCATATATATTAATGAGTGTAATATCCTCATCTTGTATTACTCGTTTAATCATTACAAAATGTTCTTCTTTATCTTTCTTTACGGCCTTTGTTTTAAAGTCCATTTTGTCTGAAATCAGTACTGGTACACCTGCTTTCTTGGCTTTTCCATTTGCATGGAATATCCTTTTCCATCCTTTCACTCTCAATCTATACGTGTCCTTCTCCCTAAAGTGGGTCTCTTGTATGCAGCATATTGAAGGTTCTTGCTTTATTATCCAGTCTGCCACTCTACATCTTTTGACTGGAGCATTTAGTCCATTAACATTTACAGTAATTAATGATAGATGTGTGTTTATTGCCATTTTGAACTTACTGCAGTTGACTTGGTATTTCCTCTTTGTTCCTTTCTTCTTCCTTTTGTGGTCTGGTAATTTTCCTTTATATTATCTTGGATTTTATTTAGTTTTTGTGACTCACTTGTAAGTTTTTGGCATGGTTACCCTTTTTTGTAATTCTATTAATCCATTACTAAAACTGTATTAAATAGATAGCAATATAAAGAATGGTTTATAATATAAAGAATGGAGGGAAAAAAGGTTTGAAAACAGTGTATAATCAATAATAGAAGAGCAAATTGAAGCAGAATAGCAATTGAATTGAGACATCTTTTAAAAACCTTAAAAGTAGGAGAAAAAAAATCAGAAAATAATATTTGAATCCTGTGTATAATCAATAACAGGAGATTAAAACCAATAGAAATAAAAATGAAATGAGTTGGATTTTTAAAAATAATAAAAATAAAAATATTTTAGAAGAAAAATTTAAAAGGGATTAAAACTGTAGACATACACAATTGTTTAAAAAGTAAAAATTAAAAAGGTAATAGAAAATAGAACAGATATAAAAAAGATTTAAAAAAAATGTGTTCTCCTGTAGACTGTACGCTCTTAATGATTTTACTGAGAAGTCTTTTTGTCTTCACCCTGTTTCAGAAACTCAGCTTGCTGTTTCCAGAGGCCCTCTGTTGGCACCCTCTCTGTGCTGCTCCCAGTGCCTATTGGCAAGCAGATTGCACCCCCTCCCAACAGTGGTTCAGGTGCTCTGCTCCTTCCTGGGTGTGGGCAGGTCACCCCATCCCCTGATGCTGCTGTGCTCGGGCAAGGTAGGTGTGCTGGCTGCGCCCCCTCCCAGCACCTCGGTCAGGTGCTGTGCTCCTGCCAGGAAGGTGGGTGGCCTCCTGCCCTCTCCCGGTGCTGGTCTGTCCCCTGCTCTGTGCAGCTGCCCATTCCACCTCAGGTTGGTGCTCTGTAGGTGGGCTCGGAGAAGACCGTGGAACCGCCCCACCCCTGCTCCGTTCCAAAACTCAGCTCCTTGTTTGTCTTGGTGGCAGGAGTTCTTTGAGGTACCAAGGCAGAGAGATCCTATCTGTCTCAGGCTGTAAACAAGACTCAGTCCTACCCAGGAGGTTGCGAAGCCCTGAGGTACGGATTCAGGGCTCGGCCCTGCCCTGGCCCGGGTGCTGTGCACAGGAGGAGATGGCAGCTGTGGCTGTGCCCTGCCTCTCTCCTCCCAAGAAGCGCCAGTAACAGCGCCATGGGTCTGAGGGAACAAAGGCCACAGCACCCCTCCCCCCAGGGCACACCAGCAGTGTTGCTTTGCTTTTTTTTCCCCCATAATTTATGGGGGGCCCAGGTTGCTCTGATCTGTATCCCCTCCCAGCCATGGCACACAGCCTCCTGCAGTCCTGCAGGGCTATGTCAGTGCAGCTGCCTCAGTCCTCTGCCCGTCTTGGGCCGCCTGTCCTGGCCCCCAGCTGATGACTCGCATCTCGGGCTGGGTGTCGCAGGGGCCCTCTGTGCCCGTTTAACTTAGTTCTGTCAGTCAAGGGGTGCTCCTTACAGATCCAAGCCTTGGAGGCTCCCCCTCCATCCCGCTGGCCTCTCCATTGGAGGGGGGAGACCCGGCGAACAAGAGCTAGTCTTCCTTTGCCACTCCCTCCCCGCGGGACTGGTCCCACACTGTTTTGTTTTTCCTTCTTTATTTTTTCCTTTTCTGCTACCAGATTCGTGGTATCTTTGTCTTTTGAAGAGGGCGATGTTCTGTTGGAGTTCAGCAGGTGCTCTGGTTGGCTGGGTGGGTCTGTGGATGTGAGTTTTGGTGTATTTGTGAGAGAGGGTAAGCTACGAGCTTCCTTCTACTCCGCCATCTTGGCTACTCCTTTCTTTTCTTTTCTTTTTTTTTTTTTTTTTTTAGCTCTTTCAAGATGATCCCTTTTTCTTTAGCTTTGATAGTTTGACAGTGATTTGTCTAAGTATAGATCTCACTGAGTTTGTCCTACTTGGAATTTGTTGGGCTTCTTGGATGTATAAATTAATATTTTTCATCAAATTTGGGAAGTGTTCAGACAGTGTTTCTTCAAATATTCTTTGTTTCCCTTTCTCTTTCTTCTCATCTGTGACTCTCATTATGCACTCATATATATGTTGGTATAATGATAGTTTCTGAAGCTCTGTATAGTGGTCTTCATTCTTTTTCTCTCTTTCCCTCAAAGGAAAATCTCAGCTGACCTCCCTTCAAGTTCAATGATTATTTTTTCTGTCTGCTCAGATCTGTCATTGAGCCTGTTCAGTGAATTTCAACTCCATGATTTCTAGTTGGTTGTTTTTTCTTTTAAAAATTTCTATCACTTTACTGATACTCTCTTTTTGGTAAGACACCATTCCATACTTTAATTCTTAGACATGGTTTCTTTTAGTTCTTTGGCATATTTACAATAGCTCATTTAAAGTATTTGTTAAGTAATTCTGACATCTTGACTTTCTCCAGGGTAGCTTCTATTGATTCCTTCTTTTCCTTTGCATAGGCTATACTTTCCGGGGGGGGGGGGGGGCTCTCATAATTTTTTGTTGAAAAACTAGACATTTTAAATAACCTAATGTGGCAATTCTGGAAATGTGGCAACCCTTCCCCTAAAGTTGGCTGTTACTGTCCATTGACTTTTGTGCACAAATTCTCTAATGTCTGTATTCATTATCGTGTGTAGCCTGAAATTCTGTATTCCGGTTAGTGATCAACAATTGATTAAACAGATATTCCCCTTTTAATGTCTGGAAACAATAATCCTCTCAGTCTTTTGTGAGGGACTGTGTGTGTGGGGGGGGGGGGCAGTTAGGATAAGCCTACCTGACCCTAGAAGGCAGTTTACAACTCTGCCTTAGTATTCACTGTCTACTTTCACAGAGCCTTAAGAGCATGTGGAGGTGAGAAACTAGGGTCTTCTCTGGTTTTTCTTGGGCATGTTCACAGCCCTGCACATGTGTGGGGACTTCTATATTCCCAGAAACATGTCAGAGCTTTTCACAGCCCCCTGTGGATATCCTGTTCTTCAGTGTTTACATTTTTGGTTAGCCTCTTATTAGCTGTAAGTGGTATCATTACCACATGCAGTTGTGATGCTAAACATTGTCACTGATGATTTTCAAAAAACACCCCATTGATGGGGCTTTTGTACACAGCATGCTCTGTGTTAGGGCAAATGAAGACAAATCCAGAGGATGGAACTTTTATAGGAAGCTGCCAGACAGATTAAATAATAATTCCCTAGGGATAGGATGATTTTTGGAACTCCTGATCTGTTCCACCCACCCCTTCCAATAGCTGTTGGGCTGCGGGTTTTCACCGCTAAAATAATCGTGAGGCTATTGTAATGCTACTGCAAAGCTGGGGTGGGGAAGAGGCTGAAATAGGGAAAATTAAGATACCAGAAAGCTGGCTACTCTTTCTGAGATTCAACCATTTTTCTTGAATAAACACTGCTTAGATTGTTGTCATCTTTAATTAATTTCCAGCATTCTCAAAAGTTGGTTTTGAAAATTTTTGCCAGTGTTCTCACTGTTTTTATGTAAGAATGGATTTTCAGAGGTCTTTACTTCACCATTCCTGAAGCTTATGAGTCTTATACCAGCACGTGTTTGAATCTTGCTGGGGCCAGCAAGAAATAAGTGTAAAATTTTATAGGACTAGGTCTTAATTACTTTGTTCTATTACTACACAGGCTGCAAAAGTAAAAAAAAAAAAAAAAAAAAAAAAAAAAAAGACAAGTAAAAGCAATTTTAAAGTAGAATATTTGAATATTATCCAGTATCTTCAAAAGTTAAAATTGTCCTCTATATAAAATATTTCTGATCTTGAATTTATACAAAGCAGTTGTCATTCTAACTGACTGTGGGTCATTAGTGTTGTTTGTCAAATATTCCATCTTTCCTTACTTCCAAACACAGGGTGAAATTGCATTTCTTAATAATTCTGTGGTTGGGTGAAGCCTTTTGACCAATTTTGGCCAATGCATTATAAGCAAAATGCATCATTTTTAAACTGCAGTTTTAGACTGAGACATGCCAGGGCTCTCTTTCCTCCTGCCATGGTCACAGGTAATGTCCCAAACAATGTCAGCTCTGACAGCCTAGTTATGGAGTGATGATGGTGACGAGGCCCCCAGTTAACCTATGGGGAATATGTAACATGAGCAAGAAGGAAGTCTGATTGTTTTTCAGCTACTCAGAGCTTGGAATTATTTGTTACTGCAGCATAACCAAGTATTTCCTGACTGATACGCTAAAAATTTCCTACTTGACATGTTTAATTTCCTTCAGATGACCCTAGTCCACAATAGGCTCACTTTCCTTTGATTGACTTTTCATTGCCTGTACCAGCTGCTTTGTTATTTAGTTATTTAATTACTATATCATTTTTTTAACAGACAGATGAATGCTTTATCTTTCTCAACTACTTTTAAACTCCTGGAGAGTAGACATTATATCTTGATTTCCTTTCTTAGTCAGGATACACTTACCTCAGTGTATCTATAATAAACCCACAATAAATATTTGTTGAAATAAATTAAATATATGTTTGTATAAGGAATGCTAATGGTACAATGTTCAATACATGAATACATTTTAAAACATTAAGCTTTTTTTCACTTTAATGAAACTTTCAGAATGTGAGGTCATCATGGAATACTCACTTACACCAACTAGATGACTAGTAAATTATAAAATTTTCTTACCCACTTATTTTCTCCTTTGCTTGTTCTTCATTAAAAGAAATGAGATTTATGATATTACAGTCAATCATCCATTCAAATAACATAATTATAGAATATATATATGAGAAGAGAACTTACTGTTTTTGAGTACTATATTGTATTTGTTGATACACTGTTTTGCATGGCAGATTACTTCCCTAACTTGAGATGTGTGGATATAAAAAAAGCTTAATTCAAGTTTACGTATAAGAGCTATCCAGACTTAAAGTGACAGCTCAAAATTACTTTGGGCAATTCCTGATGGCTCCTTACTCTTAGATAAATAAATATTTTAAGGAAGAGAGTCATAGTCAGTGTTATCAAAGTACCTTATAAGAGAGGCAAAAAAACCCATCTCAGGACAGAATATTAAGAGGCATTAAATAAAAGTATGAATTACACCTTCATCTGTGATCTCTGCTGATACAAATTCCCAAGAAGTTAGCAGCAAGTAGACTCTAATCTTTTAGGGTCTCTTTAGTCCCAGAACAAGTTCAAAGTTTGAAAATCTTCAATGATACCCTATGATAATGTGTCCCAATCAAATATTTCAAGGACTGAGAATATGCTATAAGAAATATCTGCTGAGCTTATTCTACGTCAACCCTCAAATTCAAGAGAGTCCTTCAAGATTGTTTAAACATATTTTCAAGCAAAAAGCACAGTCTCCCAAAACACTGCTTACTGGGAAAATTAGAAATGACTCTCAAATAGTGAAGTAAAAGCTTAATATTTAGGCCAACTTTACCTGAAACTTGAAGTTTTTACAACCAGTTGAGGACAAACCGAAACATTTCTGAAGTCATACTTAAAATGTAATACAGAAGAAAAACAGTTACTTCTATTAGTTGATCCTTAACTATTGTGAGTGTGTGTATGTGTGCATAGTATTTGCAAACCAAACTTTCAGAAATCTCTGAAGTGACCTCTAGAAATTGTAAGTAGAATAGCTTATGGATATCAAACCCTTAATTATTATGAAAAATATAATGGAAAAATCAGCATTTGCTGGAAGTAAACATATAATTTTTATGTTTTTGTGAAATTAAAAGAACACTTGAATGCATGAAGGAAGGGTTTTGAGACTGTAATTATAATACTTACTCATTTGTGTATTTGGCCCTTATTAGTAGGAATCTTTGAAATGTCAGTCTACACATATCAGCCCCTAAAAAGAATTTTATTTATTACCAAGCACACCTGTAGCAATGGTAGGTAAAGGTCCAACAGAGGCATTCATCGCAAACCACTCCAGAAGGAATCCTTTCCCCGAGACTGAAGAATCAGAAGAAAACTGAAATGTCAAAGAACTTCTAGTAGAGCCAAAAGAGTCGGTCTGGGTACCACAGTAGGTTCCAATCAGGCGGGAATGAATGCCAGACCCATCATAAATCTGCATGTAAAAGGCATAATAGAGCACTGACTTTAGGCAATCACCTCTGTTTTTCTTAATAAAAAGAAAACCAAAAGGATAACTTTTTATAATTTTATCATAATGGAAAAAATAATGAAGTAACATTATATATTAGTTTAAAATAAAAAGTATTGTGAGATATAAAATATGACTGCAAATAATTAAATGTGTTTTGAAATTATTTATATCCATCCTGTAGGATTATATTAATGAACATGTTCCTTGTGATGTAGCTCATTATATGATTTACAGTAGAATTTGGGGGTGGAAAAGTAGAAACCAGGATAGTTGCACAACAGTGCTGACTGAATGTACTCTGGGGGGTCAAAGGAGGAATTAGGAAGAAAACAGAAAAGCAGTAATAAAGAGGAGAAGTTTAATGAGAGAAAGTGGACAGGTATCCAGGAGTTCTATTTCCAAAGAAGTAAGTAAGCAGAATTAATAACAACAAAAGAATTACAGCTTGCCAGGGCTCAGCATATTCAAAGCATTCAATAAATCTCTTCCATTTGGTTCAAAATATTAAATTGCGTTAGTTAGAGATGTACTTTGCAATAGTTTCCAAATACATAATCTTGAGCACGTTTATTTTTGCTGCACATGTGGATGGATGGTGTCCAACTACATTTCACATCCTTCCCTCCATCTTCTAAATAATCTGAACAAGTTCATTATAAATGTTATTACAAATTTCTCCATTGAAGCCACGACATAAGCTCAGATTTCACATTATCTAATAATTATTTCTACACATAATGAGCATCTATTAGGTACTGGATTCTTTGGGAAGCACTGTGGATCTAAAATGAATAAGACAGACCCTTGGCCTTCAAGGATCTGTTCATGAAATAGTCAGACTCATAGAAGCAGAGAGTAGAAGGGGGTGGTTGCCAGGAGATGGCGGGAGCAAAAAATAGGGAGATGGTCGAAGGGTACAAAGTTTCAGTTTTGCCAGATTAATAATTCAGAAGATGTAATGCAGAGCAATGTGACTGCAGCTAATAATACTACACTGTATGCTTGAAATTTGCTAAGACGGTAGATCTTGAGTATTCTCACCACACCAAAAATAAAAAAGATGGTAACCATATGAGGTGATAAATATGTTAATTAGCTTGATTATGATTATTATTTTACAGTGTATACATATATCAGAGGATCAAGTTGTACATTTTAAGTATAAACACTATTTGTCAAATATACCCCAATAAAGCTACATAAAAGATAATCTGATAGGCTTTCTGAAATTGATATAATAACTAATGTCTGAATGCCAATGTTCACCACAGTCGTTATATTTATTTATTTTAAAATTCACATTCAAATGTTTAACACTCTAACATAAAAATAAGTAGGATAATGGGATATAAGAAAGAATGAATAAGATACATATACATGCTTAGACAAAGCCCAACAGAAAAATTATAATAATGTTAAAAAAAAATAAGTTAGATACAGAATTCTGGTATCTGACTTTTCAAATTAAAAGAATTACCATTGTATAGGTAACCTAGAGGGGGTACTCATGATGTAGGCTAGACCATCCTGTATCATTCGCAACTGCTTGAATAGACATTAACTTGGATCTGTTATGTTTTAAATTTTTTTAATGGAGGTACTGGGGATTGAACCCAGGACCTCGTGCATGCTAAGCATGCACTCTACCACTGAGCTATATTCACTCTCCCCAACCTAAATCAATTTTTGCCAGTAGCAATTCACCTAAATTTATAAACACTGATTGCACTTGGAAACTCACCTTTAACTTGTCATAATAGCAGTTAAATGTTCCTTCAATGTCCATCTCCAAGATTCTACCATGGATAACTTGAGATTCATTCAGATTCACTATCCATTGGTAATTGGAGTTGTGAGGGTAATTGCTAGGCCATAAGGGAGAGGCGATTTTCCCATGAGTTCCCACAATATTATCATTGCCAAATACTAGGAAGGAAAACAGAGTAGTAAATCAGACCTACTTGGAAAAGCTCTTTAATCAAATGAAAGAAACAAAAGGCAAGGGGTTTTGAAAAGGATGGACTTTTAATTGACTGCAATTTCTTTTCTGAACACTGAAAGAAATACTGCTTCCTTTTTGGTTTCTCTGCTATCTATTAATTCCTAGGAGAAGGGTGATTTTGTGAATGGAATTCCATCTCCTTAGCAGGCTACACAGTGCGAAAACAAGCAATAGCTTCCCATGTAAAAATGGGTTCCCAGACCCCAGGGGACCTGGGGCCATGGGAAGGGGTATGACCAGCCCTGCTCTGTAATTTTGGTTTGCCTATTTTCCTGTTTTACAAAAGAATAAAATATGTTTTTTTAAATTATATAAGAGAAATGGACATCTTCAAATCACATACAGAGAGGCTAATTATGAAAAAGTTGAGTTAGAAAATAAAAATATTTATTTAACATTTTATCCAATTAGGAGAATACCTTGTTATTATAATATCTGGGCACTTAAGCATATCCTAAAGTAACATTAGATGTTTTTAATCCAAAGAACATAGACTTTATGGGATCAAATAAACAAGTTTGACTTAAGTATACCAAACTGGAACCATAACACTTTAGAAAGCTCTTTAATACAATACCATGAAAAAAGTTTAATTTAATATTGGGTAGACACTAGAGCTTTAAAAGAATATTAAAATCACTGAGAATGCTCTCCCTGGCTCTTAATGAGCCATTCATATAGAATTTAATTTTTTGCACATTTTATATAATAAAGTAATTCCACAAAGACAAGAAATATCAGGAAATAGGGTAGATCAGCATTGTTCTTAGTGCATTACTGAAAATACTGTTATCCTTTCTAGTTTGTAGGAAACATTCTGGAAGCCATCACTATAGTGGAACCAACTTACTCTTTGCAAATGCAGCCTGGAAGCCAATGCCACTTCCTGAGCCATCTGAGACAAATCTGACCCATAGGCTATGCCCAACAACGGATGAGTAATTGAGGGGGAGGGTGTTTCCACAATATCGTCCCACCAAGTGGCCAGTGGAGTTTCCTTCCCGGATCTCCACAAAATCTCTGCTACAGTCCTGAGAATCCTCCAGCTGGAAAGTTCTGATATGGGGGGAAAAATTAAAGAGATTAAATTGATAGGATACATTTGGGGATTATTCTGAATCACATGCTGGGTTGACCTGCTTACTTTTAAAATTTTTTTTCTTTAATTTTAATCACAATGTCTTTTAGCTGACTCAAAAATTTTCTTTCACTCAAATTTGTTGAAATGGCTATATGAGAGATCTGAAGACAATTAATACACTGCCTTCAAGGAATTTTCTTTCTGGGGGAAAACTAAGCAAGAATACAGGGGAAAAAATCATTATAAGGCAGAATATTGTGCCATCAGACCTATAAAGTGGGATAAGAATTTTGAGACAAGAGGTATCATATCTGATGGTGAAGCTCAGTAGTAGCTTGATGGAAAGACTTTTTGAGACTGAAATGTAATAGTAGCTGGATTTAAGGTGCAGAATGGTGGGCATGGAATGCGTGGCAACCGAAGTACAGATGCAGAAAGGGTGGGACATATTTAGAAACCTGTGAGCCGTCTAGATTGGTTAGAACATTGAGTGCTTTAAGAAAGCATAGCTGGAGTGGTTTGATGGGTTAATTTTGGGAGAGCTTAAATGACAATTTCTGGAAAGGAAGGAAAACACAGCATTTGTAATAATGCAAGCGGGTGTTCAAGCATATTCAATTTCTTTGTATTCTGCAGTTATGATGACATAAGGGAAGGGAGGGTAGGAATAGTATCTGCCTCATCTGACTGTAATTAGTAACATATATAAAGAGTCCAGATCATGTAGATGCTAAATGAATGCTTTTAAAAATTGGCCTTAATGCTTAAAAAACTTGGATATAATCAAGATAATGTGGTACTGGTGTGAGGGTGGATGAACAGATGGCTGGAGTAGAGGAGATTATCCAGAGCAGGAGCTGCAAATATACAGCCAGTTCAACCAATTGATGGCGCCAAGTTTGGGCTTCAAAAGAGCCTCTGTGGCTGTATTTGGACATACAGCTTCATTACCACCTGTGTTACCACCTGTATATATGTGGTCATAGTGGAAGCATGGCTAGATTGGGGGTTTACAAATGAACAAGTGGGGAGTGATAAGTAAAGACAAAGAGAGAAAGAGAGAGAGAAAGGAAAAGAGCAGATTAGGGAACACCCATATTTTGAGTACAGTGAAAGGGAGAGGAAATGATAAATACAGGAGTAGTGTGGAAAGTAAGATAAAAACAAATTCAAAGTCATGTCACAGAAGCTAAGAGAGAATTATGGAGAGGGTGATGAAGGGTGTCAAATGATGCAAAGATCCAGGATTAAGAACAGGCTATAGGATTTGGTTACTCAAAATAAATTAGTAACTTTTAAAGGGGCAGTTTCAGAGACTCCACTCTAGGGTTATTTTCCAAACATACTCAGGAATCAATTAGATGATTTTTGGTGATTTCCACAAAATGATGAATTACGATAACAACAGCAAGACAATACCAAGCTTTCTGTAACACCCAACAATTAGAATTTACAAATTCTCTACATTTATTCTTTTCATGTGCCCAATAACATGTATAAAAAGTATCAATATAGTTGACAAAGAATCAAATCTCAGAAACTATTAAAACTACTAAAAACAGTGCTCTCTGAGCACTATTAGATGAAATTAGAACTAGGTCACAAAGAGATAACAAGAAGATCGCATAGTTTGAATACATAAAACACCTTTCTATATAAACCATGAGCTAAACAAGAAATCACAATGGAAATTAGAATATGTTTAGGACTAAATGAAAGTGAAAACATTGTGTATTAAACCTTATGGAGTGTGGTAAAAGCAATATTTAGAGGGAAACTTATAGCCTTAAGTGTTTATAGTAGAGAAGAATAAATACTAAGAAAAATTAATTAGATGTCTAGTCCCAGAAGTTAGAAAAGCAGGAAAAAAAAAAAAAAAAACCACAAAGGAAGCAGAGGAAATAACAGGACAACTTTAAATACTAGAAAAGAATTTTTAAAAAGCTATTTCTTTGACAAGACCAATAAAGTTATAAACCTCCAATAAAACTGATCAAGAATAAAAGAAAGTTTAAATGAACAATTACTAATAAGAAAAGGACAAAATTACAGATACATCAGAAACATTTAAAATTACAATGAAATCTACTAAAAACCCATGTCAATAAATTTGAACACTTAGACAATTTTTTTACAAAAATACAATAATTTAACTAGTTTAAGAAAAAATGAAAAACCTAAAAGACCATCAAATCAGTAAAAATCAGTATTAAAAATTGCCTGCAGACAAAACAAGTATCTGAGCCCAGATTATTTTATAGGCAAACCCTACCAAAGCTTCATCAAATCAATATTCCAATCCTAATCTTATGCAAATTGTAACAAAAATATTTAAAAATATGACAGTGTCCAACTTACTTAATGAAGTTAGTATCACCTTGAGAGCAAAACCAGTCAGGAGGGGTCAAAGAAAGAAAAAGTATAAGTCACTGTCAATAATACAGATGAAAAATCTTACATAAAATATTAGCAAAATGAATCCATCCATCTGTCAAATATGTAAATCTTAACCAAGTTGAACACACAATGGTTTAAGATTAGAAGATCTATTAGAACAATTCAACAACAATTCAACACACACAAGCATTAAAAGAGAAAAACAAACGCAAAAATATATCAAAAGAGTCAGCGACAACTGCAGAAAAAAGCATTTGATAAAACTGAACACCCATTCATCATAAGAACTCTTAGAAAATTAGGAATAAAAGGAATTTTCTTAACTGGATGAGAAATGTCCACCAAACACTTAAGAAAATACACTTAGAGGTAAAAAAATTTTAAACATTTCTTTTAAATGAGGAACAACACAAGAAAGCCTGTTCTCATCACTTTGTTCCACAATATACTAAAGTATTTTCCAGGGCAGTAAGAGAAGGAAAAGGGGCACATGTTCTAAGAATTAGAAAAGAAGGCCTATAAAATCAATTCATATTCAAGGGCACTCATTCATTCATAAGTACATACTAAGTACCTTTTTTTTTACTTTCTTTCTTTCGTTTCTTTTTTGTTTTGTTTTGTTTTGTTTTGTTTCTCTGTCAGGTCCTTTTCCAGGCACTGAAGATAACAGCAGGAGACAAGAAACAAAATTTTTGGCCATTCTAGAGAATGGAATGGTTGCTGGATAAGATAATGCAAAAATTAATAGGGTTTCCTTATACCAGCAAACAAAAATTTATGCACTATAACTTAGTTAACTTTCATTCAACAAACTCTTTACTATATTGCCAGACACTGGGACAGGACAATGAAGAAAAGAAACAATGTTTCCCCCTAGAAGGAGAGAGAGATAATAAACAAATAAATAGAAAAATAGTGAGGCAGTGAAAAGTTCTAGGAGGAAAAACTCAAGTAATTAAGGGGGGTTATTTTGGGTAAGATGCATAGGGTATATTGTAATTTTAAAAACAGATGTCATTTTTAGTGGCAATAAAAATAAGATGCCTAGGAATAAATGTAACAAAATGTAAGATTTTTACAGAAAACAATATGAAATTTTAGTGAAGGACATAAAAGAAGACAAATGACTGGCAAGATATCCCAAGTTCAAAAAAATAAAGAGTCAATAAAGATTCTCCCAAAATTAATCTATAAATTCAATATAGTTGTAGTAAAATCAGTAAGTATGATTGCATTTATGTAAAACATAAAGCTGAAAGCAACATTATATAGTGTGTATGGAGAAATGTGTGTGTGTATATATATATATATTATGTATATATATATATATAACATATGTATGTATATGTATATAATAAACGTATATAAACATGCATAGAAATTATTCATACAAAATTCAAAATATGGGTTATCTCTGTGACAAGAAGGTAAAGGGATATGGATAGGAAACTTTTGCTGCCTTATACTATTTTACTTATTTCAATAAATTTTTAAAGAAAAAAGTAATTTAATAATAAAAAATGGTAAATGAAGTGAATACAAACTATTCTGTTTTCAGAAGTAATGGAAGAGAGTTTTTGCTGAGAAGGACAAGATAAAGAGAAGGAAGAATGACCTAGTAAGACAACAGATAAGAAACTTGGAAAGGATAAAAAATCGTCTCAAGAATAGAAGACTTACTTCCCTATTGTGTATTTTTCAGTCAATGCCCAACATTATGTGTGCAAGATTTCACGTGATGGGAAGTGTAGCGCACTCCTGGGGCTCTGTTTCAGCTAATGGGTTAGGATGCTTCAGGGAAAGACTACCAGCCTGGAGGTTCTGGGACCTTGAGCCCCACAGTGGGATCGCTCTATCAGACACGCCTCTGAGCTTTCACTGTCACCCAGAGCACTGGAGCAGACTGGTCAGCTCTGCTCCACCATTAGCTTCTCAAGCCAGATACTAGCATTGGTAGGTCTCTAGCTGGACAATGAGTCTGCAGCTCTCACAAGCCCATCAACACGGGTGACCACAGTGTGGATCATCCGGATCTATATTCCAGACATAGTTTTAGCAGCAAGCTGGGACTGATTATGGAGCAGCAGAAGATTCAGGAAGTATCCACTTCAAGCTAAACAAACACATTTGTCTTACCTCCACTGTCTTCCTTGCCCATGAGATTCTTTGTAAAACAATGTTTATACCTACAATCATTTTTGGCAAAGACTTGTTCTGAATCCATCTTTAGGATGGTTGTCAAGTTTGGCGCTTAAATTCAGGCTCAGTTTTATTACCCACAATATTATCAATAAATATGCTAAAATTGTGTTCTTCTGATTCTCAGAAAAACAGAAGGAAGTGTGTTCAATTTCCTTAGCAGGTAATTTACATGAAATTGCCCCTGAAACCTTTCTGCTCAAAGTGCAGCACATGGTCTCACAGCATCACTACCACCCGAAAGCTTGTTTGAACTGAAGAATCAGGCCCTACCACCAACAGAATCAGAATATGAATTTTAACAAGATCACAGGTGATCAATGTGCACGTTAAAGTTTGGTCTAATGGCCCAAAAGATTGCTAAGTGCAGGTCTTTTCTGTTTTAGTACCAGACTGGTATGAATCCAATGCTAAATGTGAAAAAAAGACATTTCATTAAAAATGATAGCAGGATGGTATCTGTAAGAATCAAATTAAACTTTGTAAAAAGTTTTCTTGTTCTTGGAAGTCTTTGTTTTAGGCCGCTTCATTTTATAAGTAAATCTACCTTCTTTCCAAACACATTGGCTCAGATCTGCTAGTAAAAATAGGACGTGGAACAAAAATAGTACAATCACTGTTTCTCATTATCTCATTTTGATTCTTGAACCAAGATCAATCACATTTTAAATGGACTGTGCCGGCAAAAAGTACATTTTCTGTTAATTCCTTTAAATATCTGTTTTATAAAAAAAAAAATTCTTTTTAGGTTTTATTTCTCCCCTGTCCTTTTGTGTTACAGATTCAACCATAATTTCTCCAGTTTTTCTCCCTACTCAGTTTCACGGCAGTGTCCACAATCCAAACCCCATGTTTTAGAACTTGATGTATTCCGTATGCTTTTCATATGCTCTGCACCCACCCCAAGGGAATGTTTCCAAGCTCCCATCTGGATACGGTTTAGACCAGGGCAGAAATAACTCACTCAGAGGCCTTGCCGTAAAACCCTTCTCATTATCATCGACATAAAGGGGAACATCTTGCGTTCCACAAATTATATCTTAAAAGTAAAACTCAGGCAAGTAACACGAAATAATCAAAATTAACTTCTGATGGATGAGAAAAGAAAAAGATGAAACATTAAGATTTGTTGATACAGTTTCTTCTGTGTAGCACAGGGAACTATGTTCAATATCTTGTTATAACATTTAATGAAAAAAATGAAAAAGAATATATGCATGACTGGGACATTGTGCTGTACAGCAGAAATTGACACTTTGTAACTGACTGTATTTCAATTAAAAAAAAAGATTTGTTGATGCAATAATCGGGATTTAGTGACCTTTAAAGAGTAAAATGGATGATACTTGCTTTGAGTATTTACCTCTCATTTTCTATAAGAAGCACCCGGTGTTGTCCATTTGCGTTTATCTTTGGATTGCCACGTGAGACACTTTAGAAATGGCAGAGGAGAGCTTTTCATTGGACATCAGGGCTGCATCAGCCTTGCGCTATACACGTGAACATCTGTAATCACAACTGTGGCCCTATATGGACGTGATTATGCCCTACAGATGCAACGAATCTCTTTAGGTTTTAAACAAATAGCTTCTTGACCTGAACTTATCAGTAACACATCAAGAAATGGGATCTTGTCTGTCTTAAACATTCCCAGTACCTGGCCCGGCTCCTGATAAGCACTGGACACCAGATCGATCAAGAATGTGAATGTTGTAAAGACCAAGAGGAAAAAGACCCCAAAGAAGTCCTTTTATTTAGCAATATGAGACCTAGTAAGCCATGTGAAGGGCTTCAGATTTTATCATAAGAACAATGTTCATCTTTTATTCATCATTACATATAAAGCATCTATTATGGGAGTAACATGTGCTTTATATACAAAGCAACTACCATGGGGATAACAAGTGCTTACACGTATAAGCACATAGTAGGGACTTAATAAATACTTATTGAATAAAGAAATACATATTAAATATATATATATATATTTCTTTTCATAAAGAACTTTGGGTTTTTAGTGAAGACAAAAGCAAACAAAACCTCTTCCCCACGTGGCAACTTAAACTTGCAGTGCCTTTCAGGCACTCAGAGGGTGCCTTTGTTTTGACACAATGCCACTTGGACCCTGCATCAGGCACTGTCTGATTGATGGACTGAAAGAAAGCAACTTGAGATGGTGGAACGTGGTCCACAAACAAGATTTCTCTCTCATTTTAAAAAACCCATTCTTAATGCACAGAATGGCATGTCTAGGAGAAGGAGCAAGACTCTTTTTGAATAAACGGACCAGTGTCCTCAAAACAGTCCTCTTTTCTCAACAGTAAGTTACTAAGTAGATGTTTTTCAAAAACAGAGTTAGCACCCCCAGCCAAAGCCCAATACTATGTGACATAGTAAAATAAATAACATTTAATTTTAAACGGCAATTTAAATACCCAAATCTTATCATTCAATATTTGTTAAGCATCCATTACCAGCATGGCATGTTACAAGTACCTCTCTTTTAGATTAAAAAGTCCCATTTCACAGACCACATGCTTTTCACTGTCTACTTCTAGAAAATACATTATTATTTTTTTAATTAATTTAACCTAAGACCACTCAGAATGTGATGTGACCCTACTGTTGATTTCATATCCTTAGTTCATATTCAAAAGGCTTACAGTTCAATGAGGAATATGAGAGTGGTTTTACAAATCAACCACTAGGTTCTGTAAAAAACTAATAAACAGAAATCTCAATTATACAGAGTTGGGAAACCAGGAGGGGGTGCTCTCGTGCCTTGACATGACAGCAGAGCCCAAGAGGAAGAAGACTCTTCTTTCCTGGCAAGGACTCAGCCAATGAGAAGTCATGGAGTCTGTTTACTGTAGCCCTCAGGGCTCTCTCTTCCCTTCTATAAAAGCATTCTCCCTCCCATCCTGTGCAGGGATTTGCAGTGGCTCACCGTAGTTGTAGACCCAGAATTGCAATTCTCTGCTGATCCTAAATAAATCCATCTTTGCTGGAGAAATAGCTGGCAATCTATTAATTTCTGATCAACATTTTGGTGGCTTATACAGGGACCAGATGAGACCCACGACAGCTCTAGGCTGGTAAGCAAACAGGCGTGGTACCCACAGATTGAGCCCAGTGTCACTCACTGCTTTTCCTGTGGACCCTAGAGTTCAAATGTATGTTCTTCTCTTGGATCTGAGCTCATACTTTGTTTGCATTTGAAGATCTCCAGGTTTTATTCAAGATCTATTTTGAAGTTTCATCTTACCAGTCAATACTTTGTTCTGCACGTGAGTAGTTGTTGGGCACTTCTTTCTGATTTGAAATCAGACTGTTTCAACTGAAACTGGCTAGCCTTTGACCCATTCCTTCGGGAACAGGGGCCATTTCACTGAAACTGTGCCAGTTTTGTTTAGCCTTCAGTCTATTCCTTTGCAAAGGGCTAGTCTCTCGAAACTGGCTGAAAAAGCCTTTGGCCTAGCTCCTTTAGGACCAACATATCTCCTTAGAATTGGCTAGTATTTAGGCTTGAAAACCATTTAAGCTGTTTGTGGTATAAAATGTTTGAAAACTGGCTGAACTGGGATCTTTCCTTTCTAATAAAAGGATCAGGATGTAACAGGAAACTATGTCCACTCCAGATTTAGTTAATGTGGCAAACCAGCCCTCACAAACTCTAGATGAGTCACCTCAGAGGAAAACTGCCAACATTCCTAATCTTCAACCACAACAAATGAAGGCTCCTAAATGAAACCAAAGCTCTACTAGCTTCTGCTATTATTGCAAAGAGCCAGAATATTGGAAAAGAGGTTGTTACACGTTAAAGTGCTCTAGGTGCCTTCAGCCCTCTAACCAGCCTTTTGGCATCTTCCCAATTCTTAATAATGGCACTCTAAGGAACTACAGGGGCTCTTCTCAATCCTCCTCTTAAGTGGCATGGAGAAACACTTCTCCAGATTGGGGACGAACTTCTTCCACGCTTAACTGACACTGGAGCCACACTCTTGGTGCTCAACCCCACTACTATAAAACAATCTCTGCCTCGGAGTACTGAAACAGCTCAAGTAGTGGGGAATGACAGCAGCTGTCCACCTGGAAGAGATGCCATCGGACAACCTCAACCCAATTTAATGAGAAGAACCAGATGACACAGCCTTCAAGGTCACCTCCTGACTCCTCATGGTGATCTACAGGAAATTCCACTGGGTAATGCTGGCTTCTCATGGCTCACTGATGGTTCTCATTTAAAAGGTGACAAAGGCAAATATAGTTCCAAGGACGCTATTAAGATTCCTTTTGATGTTCCTGAGGCAGCATCTTTACCTATAGCTACTTTGGCCCAACAGATTGAATTACATGCTTTTACATAGGCTTATATTTTAGCCAAGGACAAACCTGAGAATACTTATACTGGTAGTTGATATGCTTTCAGAGTAGCTCATGATTTTGGAATATTGTGGAAGCAATGTGGCTTCCTTATTTCCAGTGGGAAAAAAATTTTAAATGGCCCCTGTGTTTAGGAATTATTGGATACAATACTTTTACCTGTCTTTTTAGCTATTATTGAGATTCTGGTTATTCTAAAACTGACTCTCTGAAAGCTAAAGGAAATCGCTTTGCTGATATCTCCATGAGGAATTCTGTCCTCATGGAGCCCAACAATTGGCCTCAGAAAAAAGAAAACAAGATGGGAAAATCAATAATCACTGGTTTGACCAAAAGAGAAACTTCTGATTTGGATCAAATTACAACTTATTCCTATCAGACACTCTAAAGTTCCCACTCGTCACCTCTGTGCATGCATTAAACCTCTGTTCTACTGACCAGATGATGGCCGTCATAAATCAATATTAGAGAGGAAACATTAACAAGGCTGAAAAAAGTGCCTACTTCACTTGTCCCATTTGTCCAAAGTGCAGCCTGTTCGTACTGCTCTCAGACATTTTAAACTGCCTAATGGATCATTCAAGCTCTGGCAAATGGATTTCATACAAGTTTTCCTCTAATGGATATAAATATACTTTTGTCATAGTCTATATATTTTCACACTGGGTGGAAGCCTTCTTTTGCAGCCAAGCTACTGTCTCTTCTGTGGCAAAAGTTCTTTTGGAAAAGATCATCCCTACCTGGGGAACTCCTCCCAAACTTCATAGTGTTTGAGGAATCCACTTTACTGGCCAGACGCTTTGACAAGTCTGCTCTGTTTGGCTAGTTTTACACTTTCACTGTGTTTACACCCTCAGTCCTCTGGTTTAGTCGAACCCACTGGCAGAATCATTAAGAATCAATTGGAAAAATGTATGGAGGCCCTCCAAATACCTTGGTCAAAAGCATTGCCATTAGTTCTTCTAAATCTTGGATTCACCCCTTTTGTCACTCATAAACTCTTATCCTCTATAGTCACAGGATTTCCAATGCATTTGCCTCCCACTTCTTTTGACCCACAACTGATAGAAGGAGAGAATTTTCAATATTGCAAATGATTAATTGCTTCTATTAAAAATAACCATGGTTTGATAGAGCAATCTCTTCACAGTGCACCCTTGGGAGATGAAGACATTAAGCATCACCCTTTGGAACCTCGAGATTTTGTCTATTGGAAAAGACTCCTTCAGAAGAACTCACTTTGACTTCACTGGGAAGGCCCCTATCAGATACTGCTAACCAACAACCCCTGTGACACCAAACTCTGAGGAACAGACTCTTGGATTTATGTGGCACACCTAAAGAAATCACTGAAGCCTGACTGGACCTGCACATCACCTGGTGACCTGAAAGTAAAGACTTTCTGGAATTAAAGTAGACAACATTTGATGAGACAGACTAGACCTGTTAGATGTTTGTCATCAAACTTTTGATGATGACATAAGGCTTCACATGATCTCCAAGGTTTATGGTCTTGATATCATATGAATTTTAAACGAAAAGTGCCTAAGCTGTGTAATCTAAAAAAAGAAGAAGAAGAAGAAGAAAGAAACAAAGAAACAAAGGAAGGTGGGAAAGGACAAATGACCATAAATACAAAACAGAAACAGACTCATAGACATAGAATACAAACTTGTGGTTGCCAAGGGGGAGGGGGATGGGAAGGGATAGACTGGGAGTTCAAAATTTGTAGATACTGACAGGCATATGTAGAATAGATAAACAAGATTATACTGTATATAGCACAGGGAGATATATACAAGATCTTGTGGTAGCTCACAGTGAAAAAAATATGACAATGCATGTATGTGCATTCATGTATGACTGGAAAGTTGTTCTCTACAATGGAAATTGACACAATGTTGTAAACTGACTATAACTCAATAATTAAAAAAAAGATAACCTGTTCCACCCCCCCCAAAAGTACCTGAGTGTTCTCCCTCCTATGCCTCCTAGTTACTCAAATATGACCTTAAAGGTTCTCGGTCTTTGCACTTCCCCTCCAACATGAAATGGTCCTTCCTGACACTGATGCACAGAAAGACACTGAAAGTAGAAAACCTGACTCTTGAAATGCAACGGTTTCAGAGAAACATCTTGATCAAAAGGGGGAAATGTAAAAAAAAAATTAATAAACAGAAGCTTTAATTAAATAGAGTTGGGATACCATAAGGGGGAATCTCTCATGCCATGCAAAAACAGCAGAGTTCAACAGGAAGAAGAAAGACTTCTCTTCATTCCTGAAGGACTCAACCAGTGAGAAGCCATGGACTCTGTTTACTATAGCCCTCCCAACTTCCTTTTCTTCTCTATAAAATTGTTCTGCTTCTCTTGCTATGCAGGGACTTGCCATGGTTGCAGATCCCAAATTACAATTCTTTGCTGATCTTAAATAAACTCATCTTTACTGCAGAAATATCTGGCAGTCTATTTATGTCAGATCAGCAGTTTCAAAAAAACCTTTCAAAATCATTCTTCTGTTAGGAGTAGAAGAAAAGGTGGATTGGGGTGGGAATAAGATATCTGGGCAATTGAAATGGGGAATTCTGCTGGAAGAAAGAATGTTAATCATTCTCCCAAAGAACCTAAATGTCCCCTTTTTTAAAAGATGAAATTAATATTTTCTGAAAATGAGCATTCCAAAAATTAATGTACCAAGAGATCAGGCACGTATTTTTGGTAATGTTAGGCAGAACTCTAAAACCATTCTTAAGAGAATTTTAATGCTGTTTATAACCTCAACTATGACTGAAACAGAGGAAATTTGGAAACAGACTTCCCAAAGTTCCCATCGTATTCTCCAACAGTTGTTTGGACACATATGCTATTAGTTGTCCATCCTATTAGTAACAGTGCTTCCTTCCTGCAGATTCATTCTCACTGAAACAATACACTATAAAAAAGGACTTACATAAAAGACAGCTGGAGCTGGTTGCCAGGGGAACTGACAATGTTCCAGACACATTCCACATTAGAGGGATAAATTTCTGGGTATCCAGGGCTGTTGAAGATGCCTTCAGCCATGTGGAAGATTCCACCACAGGCTGGAAGAAAAGAGAAACAAAGTGAGTAGCAGAGTACATACTGAATACGAGACACCATAAGATAAAGAAGAAAGGACATTAGAAGAGCTGTTGGCAGCAACAAAGGATATGTTATTTCCATCTCATAATTTTAAAAATCCATGTCATATATAATAAGGAAAAGATTCTGAAAACTGAGAACTAAAAGCTACAGGGTATGCTGGATTAGAAGGACTCACTGTGGTTTCTTTTCTAAAAGCCTTTCCTCTCGTATGTAATATGAGAATGATTTTAATCCTGTAGCCCCCCTGCATTTCTGACCAGGATGATTTCCACCCTGGCCTAGAACAGAAGGCAGTGTTTCAGCTTCTTCTTCTCAAGAGAGCACCGAGGGGGAAGGGTATAGCTCCAGTGGTAGAGCGCATTCTCAGCACCCAGGAGGTCCCGGGTTTAATCGCCAGTACCTCCTTCAAGTGGAAATCAGTGAAGAAACCTAATTACCTCCCCCTCATAAAAAACAACCAAACAAGTCAGCAGAGCACTGCAACATACACAAATCTCCTAGGTGTCTGAAGGCTTTTAACTGCAAATGACGAGGAAGCCGGCAGCTAACAAACAGCACTCTCCTAGCTAAGAGACCCTGTACCGGGTGACTCCTGCTTCCCCTCCTCCCCACGTGCCACTGTCCATCCCGCATCAGTGACAACACCCAGCCCTGCCCGAGCCCAGCTGTGACACCAGGGAGACTGAAGAACAGCAGCTGTCCATCTGTAAGAGATGCCATTGGACATTGTCCATCAGCGGCTCCCTTAACAAACATATCACGAGGGAGAACAAGGGCACATGGACAAGTATGTCACCCAAGATCACTCCAACCAATGCTACCCACTACCAGAGCTCACCCCAGCAGAATCAGTCCTAATCACCGAGCCCTGGGAACAACCTAAGTGTCCGTCAATGGATGAAGGGATAAAGAAGATGCGGTAAAGAGTTCACTATCATTAGAATTTACAGGCATGTTAACCTAACTTGGAAGAAGGCAAGGTTAGACATAGAGGTGATCTCAGGAAACTAGCTCTGAACTCTGAAGGTGGAAGAGTCCCAAATAACAAACCAAGGATTTTCTACCCCTTCCTCTTAACCGAGCAGCGCCAGCTGCAAACAGCTCTTACCTGATGTTGATGCTGCAAATGTAGCGTGGAAACCATCAAAATTCACCACAGAATCTGAGACGAATCTCAGCGTCAGAGCATTGCTGAAGGAAGTGATGGGGTGGGGCATGGAGGAGCCACAATAGCGGCCTAAATAATGAAGGTAATGACAAGGAGATGAATGATGACAGGTAAGCATGGACTTGCTAGGATCACAAGAGACCAAAGCAAACAGAAGAAGTCACTATCAAATTGGGGTCAGTGTTTGGGACGCTGTCTGATAATTAAAAATAAACTGTAGATACAAGCGTAAGAGAGACGATTTCTAAATATGATAAAGAGCCTTAGGGGGAAGATAAGAACAACACAGATTATCTCCAAATGTAATTACTGCTAAAATCTCCAGTGTGGTTGGGGCCTGCAGAAATAAATGTGCTAATATTTATTATTATATATCAAAAGTGATATATAATAGCAGAGAAATGTGTGAATGTTGGAGCCAGAATATCTGGATTCAACTCCTGGCTCTGCTGTTGACTAGCTCCGTGACCTGAGTCAAGTTCCTTAAGTTCTCGGTGCCTCAGTTTTCTTACTCGAGAAAGGGGAACATGGATAATAATGAAACCCTCTATCATAAGGATATGAGGATGAATTGAGTTACTATTTATAAAGTTCTTCAAGTAGCACTCAGCACCAGGTAAGTGCTATATAAGCGTTTATTAAATAATATAGCCTCATCCTTGGCCAAATGCTTATAGGCAAAAACCACAAGGAATGCAATCCGAAGTCTGCCCAGAGCAGAGAATACCCATCAATTGCCCCCTATTGTCCCAGCTACTGTTCTGGGCACTGGGATTAAAGCAATGAGCAAAACCCTGTTGTCCCAGCTAGTGTTCTGGGCACTGGGATTAAAGCAATGAGCAAAACAAAGTCACCTTTCTGAGGGAGTGTGTCTTCTAGGGCAGGATGAGAAGCTTGTGCGACAAAGCTCACATAGGAGTGACTCACAGAGAAAGCTGAAATAACCTGAGATTGTTTTGCTTGAGGACATTTCAGAAACTAGAAGGCAGAAATCTTGAATTTTCTTGGGATGTCTTACAAACAGAACTCCAGATTATTGATTGATTGATTGGTTGGTTGGTTGCTTGATTCTTTTGCTTCCACTGAGGACAAAACCAGAAGAAACATGCCCCCTTTGCATATAAGAACTGTGGTCAGATACGGACAAGAGATCTCCCACAGAGTGCGATCTAATGCTTGGAACGGACTGCGCTTGCCTACTGTCTAAAGCAATCACAACTTCCAATTAAGAAAAAAATGTATGTAAACTATTCACATCCTTGGACATGAACAAGCTGTTTCTTGACCTTCACATGCACTCCTGCTTTCTTAGCCTCTCATTATCCTAACTTGGCTTATGTTGCCCTTCATAGTCATTGGAAACATTCTAACCTTGAATGACACCAAATCCATATGTAAGGATAGAAATAAAACCCGGCCAGGGCCGCAGAGGGAAATGAGCAGGGCAGTACCTCGGAGGGGCGCGTCGGCATGACTGCCGTCCAAAACTTCCAAAAAGTCTTGGGTACACGTTGTGCTGCTTTCGAGTCCAAAGTGACTAAAGGAGAGGGTAATATGATTGACTATAAGAAAAAAGAGAGAGAGAGAGAGAAGGCTATTTAATAAAGTGCTGATACGCAAAACACACAGGGAGAGAAATGTTAACCCTGATCCTTTGACTTGCTGGTTCTCCAGCATGGAAGCAATGAATTTGGAAGATGAGCCCAGGGGTACAGGGTGTGAAGGGGAAAAGTAACTACTCTGCTACAAGCTTTCCTTTGAAGAGTGACAGAAGCGACATCTTTGAAAATGTCGATAGAATCTGAATGCAGGTACCTGTAAGAGGACCCCTGGGTAGGCTTACTTCATGGATTATGGGGAGTGTACCAGACATTGCTGTGTTCCTCTCAGAAACATCCTTCTCAATACAATAATGTCCTTAAATTCTGATTTTTCACCTGTGCTTGTAAATAAGGCACATTCTTCTCCCTGGCACACCAATCCTAACACTCCCAGAGTGACTTTAAGGCCTCAACTTGGGACCCAGAGGTTCAGTCATTTATAAAAAAAAGCTTTAAATTACTTGCAGAACAGTATGTGCATGGGTACATTTTCCTTTTGTTTTTCTTTCAGGGTCTGAAATCTTCAGAATAGAATCTTTCCCTATTACCGTCTTTGAGCCAGTGAGATCTTTCCTCTAAATGCTTTACAACTCTTTAGAAATTATCCTTAGGTGCAAAACTGTTGGACCCAAGGAGGGGTCTTCTTTATCCAAGGCTCAGTTCCTGGCTGGCTGGCAGTGTTCTTCAGCTAATGATGGCATCACCACCCCCCGAATCACATGCAGGGCAATAAAGATATTCTTTTGTTAACTCTTAACATCCCTAGGGAAAATGTTAGAGAATATCGAAGCCAAACTTTTCATTTTTCAGATTAGCTAATGGGGTCTCATTGGCTTAAGCGAATTTCCTGTTATCACACAGGTCATTAATTACAGAGCAGAGTCAAGCACTTAATGCCTTTTTCACATTATGTCTCAGATCATCAATTTTTCCTGAAAACTTCGAGGAAGGACAGGGCTCATTCGAAGAATCCATCATGGCCCCAGGATCATCCTCCTTGTGGTGACTTCACTTCAGGCTTTAGGAGTCTCCTCATTTTCTCTGTAAAATGTGGATGATAATCCTTACCTCTGGATAGTTACCAAGTCAGAAAATAAGATTCTAGGATTCTAAAAATAAAATAATGTACGCACTTATTAAATGTTTCTCCATGGCCTGTGCTGGGATGTTTTTAATACGTGCATCGCTGCAGAGAACAGATTTTGTAATTAACTCCCACCTTGATTGAAGACCAACAGGCCCCAGGGCATTGCACCCCCAAACTGTGAGCTACTAACTTCCAGGCTATGGATCCTGTTATTCATTGATTCATTTAGCAGCTGCCTTCAGCATAACTGCACTCAAGGCACAAGTATCAAAAACTATTTATTTTTCCTTTTTTTTAAATTGAGTTACGTCAGTTTACAATGTTGTGTCAATTTCTGGTGTACAGCACAATTTTTCAGTCATACATGAATATACATACATTTGTTTTTATATTTTTTTGAGCTCCTATAAGATCTTGCATATATTTCCCTGTGCTATACAGTATAAACTTGTTTATCTATTCTATATATACCTGTCAGTATCTGAAAACCTCGAATTCCCAGTCTGTCCCTTCCCACCCCCCTCTCCCCTCACAACCACAAGTTTATATTCTCTGTCTGTGAGTCTGTTTCTGTTTTATATTTAAGTTCATTTTTCTTCTTTTTTCTTTTTTTTTTTTTAGATTCCACATATAAGTGATATCAGATGGTATTTTTCTTTCTCTTTCTGGCTTACTTCACTTAGAATGACAATCACTAGGTCCATCCACGTTGCTGCACATGGCGTTATGTTGTCATCTTTTATGGCATTGTATAAATATATCACAACTTCTTTTTCCAGTCATCTGTTGATGGACATTTAGGTTATTTCCATGTCTTGGCTACTGTAAATAGTGCTGCTATGAACATGGGGGTGCAGGTGTCATTCTGAATTAGGGTTCCTTATGCCTAGGAGTGGGTCATATGGTAAGTCTACTTTTTAGTCTTTTGAGGAGTCTCCATATGGTTTTCCACAATGGCTGCACCAAACTGCATTCCATTATTTTTGCTTACCCCCCCCCCCAATATCACATGCCTGTCAATTCAGCAAGGTTATAGGTTTCTGCTTTGCTTCCCTTGCCAGGCCTTGAAATTTAAATAAATAAGTAAATAAGTAAGTAAGTAAGTAAATAAATAAATAAATAAATGAAATTAAGAATAAACAATAAAAATTACTTCCTACCAGATTAGGAAACCCCTGTTCTCGGGCACAGCCGGAATTGAGACTTCCAAAAACAGAGGTGGAAGGCCATCAATTGTTCACATGGAGGACATAAAAACATGAGTCATAGATGGACTTTCCCACAGACACGATCCATCCTGGATTCTTTTTTCCCTGTTACTTACATGGAGGCTGAGCTTGAATGGTCCAGACACAGTTCTGATTGTTTGGATAGTTGGCAGGAAACAACGGAGAGGATATAGTGTCGGCAGAGCTGGTGAGGATGTAGCTGCCACAGGCTGAGAAACACACACACACACACACACACACAGGTCAGATACATCTGGTTTCTACTGGCTCTACAAGACAGTTACTTGCTGAATGAAAACGTAAATGATGTTTCCCAGTTTCTAAAATGTCAAGGAAGCCCTCTGCCAAGGAAGCGGCACATAAACCATGAGAAACTGGGAACACACCCTACGTTTACAACAGTATTCTTCAGTTGCAGGAAGTGGGGGTGGCAAAGGACAGTAGGGTCAATGGCTACAGATTGTCCAAATCAGTCAACAGAACTCTGGCACTGATTCACTTACTCTGCCCACTGGTAAATGACAGGCAGAGAGATAATCTCTTTATGAACAACTTCTTTTTTAGGAAAGTAAATACTCCATTAAACTAGACTTCCCAAGGGCAGCTGTGTATCATCAGGGAAGTTGCAATGCTCTGCAGGAGTAGAAGACTGGAAGCCAGCTGGGGTGTAAGAGGCACCTCGCAGAGGAGACAGTGGCTGAAGGAGGAATCTGGGGGTGAGGAACGGTAGTCCAGGGAGAGGGCAGCTCCAGCAAAGACAGACGGGGGTAAGAGCTGCACCACACAGACTTGGCTGAAGTGCGGGGGGCTTGCAGAGTGTCTGGGTGAGGCTGGAAAAGCATTAGGGCAGAATATGGGCCTGTGGGGAACATCCAGAGAAGCTTGGCTCTGTTCTCCAGTCAGTGCGGAGCCAGGACAGATGCTGGAGCACTGAAGGTCACGATCAGAACTCACCATTGTAGGTTGAAGTTTGGAGGAATATGGGAAAAGAGTGGGTGAGATTGAGGAGGATGTTATAACAGCCCAGAAAAGACCTACTGGGGATTTTTTTTAACTATGAAGCAAAACATAAATGATTAATGAAATGAAAAGAAAAAAAGTGTTAAGAAACTATTCTTTCTTTGAAAGAACTTTGCAATCTGTCTTGCTCCAAAATCTAAAGTTGCGTCTTTGAGAGAGTTCAATCCAGAAATTATTCCTAGCCAGGGCTCTTTACTATGGAACACAAGCAAGTTCACTGAAACAGACTAAATGACTAAACAACCACACTTATTTGAGATGAAAGGATCATCTGAATAAAAATCAGAGGTGTAGGGAAACCGACAGCAACCCCTCCAGCTCTGGGTTGCATCCCTGACAGGGGGATAAAGGGTTACTCTCTGAAAATCCCAGATGAAAGGCAATGGAAGAACTGAGAAATGATGATTTAAGGAAAAAAACGATGGATGGAAAACAACACTGATTCTTCACTACATTGAGGGTTAGACTCTGACTCTACAAGAAAGTCTTATTATTTATAGTAGTGTGTTTCTTAGCCTAAAACCTTGGATAAATGCTAGATAATTTATCTATGAATGAATAAATTTGAATAAACACTTCTTTAATAGTATCTCTAATAGTAAAGGTACTTTTAAGTATCATTTTGAAAACTTGTTTGAGAGGTCAGAGACCCAAAGGAAGTTAGCATCATCTAAGTTAAAAAAAAGGCAAAGTTAAAAGTATCAACATTTACAATCATTGCAAATCATAGTTCTGTTCTGCTGAAATTGTTGCATGTTAAGTACAAAGCTGGGACCAACTTCTGAAGACTGATCTCATTTTATTGCAGCACCAACAGGGACCCTTAAGAACAGTTTGTGCCTCGGGGAGACCCACATGGTACTTGCCTTGTCTGAAGCGAGCTCGGAACCCCCTGCTCTGTCCAGAAGGGCCAGACTGAAATCGCACGAAGAGGCTGTTCCCTGTAGAGATGATGGGGTTACTCAGCTGCTGTCTTCCACACACACCGACAAGGCGGGTGGTCGCAGAGCTTAAACCATCAAATGCCTACAAGGAAAGACAACAGGGAACATGGTGGTTCAGAATGCCAGATGGGCATGAACATGTTTCCATGGACCATCTGCGCATTGGTGAGCTTCTGGAAAACACATTGGCAGGATCTAGTGCTTTATTTTATTGCTTTGTGATACAGTTCCATCATTGTGTCTGAGTATTTGGCCATTTCTAGGGACATTCTAGGAATTCTGGTAGGAGTTTCTGTCAGAGAAACTCATCATTGGATGGCTGGATATCTTTATAAATGCCATCCCTTTTGTAATAGAAAAGAACAAATCTGACTCCATATTAGACCTGTTTCTTTGGCTTTAATCCTGTGCCCTGTTTTCTAGGATTAGTCTTACTGGTTCTGCACCTTTTGTAAAACAATGTTGCCTACAGCCTGAAATATACAGGAGAGCCCATTCTCAAGACTCTGACCCTTAGGGATATTAATTAACACTTTTGCACTTCTACAAAGATAACAAGTTGCAGAATGGAAAATAGTATTTGTTTTGTTGGAGGTTTGCAGGGACACCATGACCTGACCCACATGGACAGCTGTAAGAACAAAGGATTCCAAAAACAAAGAATTCCTACACCAAGAAGTTTGCAACAACCAACCATACCCCCTCCCCTATTTTAGTACAAAAAGAGCCTGGATTCTGACTTGGGGAAGATGGTTCTCCGAGGCATTAGTCCGCCACCCTCTTAGTCTGCTGGTTTTCTGAATAAAGTCATTATTCATTGCCCCAACACCTTGTCTCCTGATTTATTGGCCTGTTGTGTGGCGAACAGAATGAATTTGGACTCAGTAACACTTTCATCACTCTTTCCCTCCCCTGACTCCAGTGCTGTTACATCATGGGTATATGCACAGCATATGTTAAAATATTTGATGCAAGAATGAGTATAGGAGCAAATAGGTAAGAAAAAATGAGTTATCATTCACTTTCAGAAACCCAACATTTGCTGCAACTTCTTGCTCTTCACAGAGTCATGGTTAAGAGGAAGAGAAATGGTAGAATTCTTTCAAATGATATAATGATGTGAACCTGATTTAGAAAATTATGTCACTATTAAAAATAATATATGTATATATAGGCTCTGGTCTGTCCTGTTCTGTACTAGGACTTAGCTGACCTATAGATGCCAATGGAATAGAGTTTATATTACAGACATACAAAACTGCTGCACTGGTTGGTGAAACTGAAGTTTTGCTCATTTCCTTGTGAGTTTTTTAATGCTCTTACATGCAAACTGGGGGGAAATGAGTTCTTTTCTTTGGATGATAATAATAATAATAATAATAATAATAATAATAATAATAATAATAATAATAATAATAATAATAAAACAACAACAACCATTCATTAACTGCTTACTATGTGCCAGAAACAGGATTCAGCATTTCACATACACGATCCCATTTACTCCTCCCGAGATTCCCTCCATTTTCAAGAAGAGGACCACTGATGCACAGAGACCTCAACGACGTGACCAAGTCACACAGTTCCTAAGAGGGAGCAGGACATGTTGAGCCAAACAGCTAGATTCTAGAGTCTAAAGATTTAAACCTTTCATTTCATCTAGTGCAAGATACCAATTAAACTCACCAACCACTAGGGTGAGATTAAAGGTATGAAGTTAAAATATGACTTTCATGCAAAATAAACTTCCATTTATATCTCATAAGAACGTCTTGGGGAAAAATAGAAAGTTCAGGGATTTAATACAAGGAAGGTACACACAAATGACTCTAGAATACCTAGTGAAGATTATACTCAGCGTTCTCTTTAGCACAAAAGTATGACTGGGAGGCTATTCTCAGTGTGATACATACAAGCACATGAATCAAACAGCAAGAGGATTTTTAACTTTTTAATGAAAGCTTTTACAATGATGAATTTTAAATAAATGTGGTTCTGGAGCCTCATTTCTTTTCTTTTTTCTTTTTCTTTGCATCATTTAATGTTCTAATTTTATCTAGTTTTTTTGGAGGGGGAGTAATTAGGTTTATTTATTGGATTACTTTTTTAATGGAGGTACTGGGGATTGAACCCAGGACCTCACACATGCTGAGCATGCGCTCTACCACTTCAGCAATACCCTCCCCAACAATGTTCTAATTTTAAATCTACCTATCCAATAAAACATTAAAATTGATTTTATTCAACATTTAAAGATTGATTTAAAAACTAACTTGTATATTCTTAACCAATTCAAAATATAGTTTCCAACCTAGACTGCTTTTTTGAACACCTTAAATCGGAGCCAAAAGAGTATACGAATGATCATCACAAAACCTCTTACTATGTTCACACTTCAACCTGCTCTCAAATATTACCACCATTGGTTTAATCCAAGACTTATTTATCTCTGTACTTGGTTTTAAACTTTCTTAAGGTTATAGCTATAACAACCTAGGATTTCAGTAATTTTATATTAATACTAGCTTGCTTTCAAGAATACCTTCTTAGAACATCACAGGGGTCTACAGAATATACCAATGGACTTTTGGTCAAAACTACTTATATAAGACTTCTTGTTTCTCTCAAGGTGATTTGTTTGTCTGAAACAGCATTTCCTAAACTTTAGTGGAACTTGGGTTCTATGAGGTTTATAGACTTCCCCAAACAAAACCACAAAAAACACCACCACCAACACACACAGATTCAGAGGAATTTTACAAGTCCACGAACCCACAAAGGCAAGCCTCTTCTGGTTCCCTTTATTTCTCTCCAAATTCAGAGGTCTAGCGAGTAAGTAGATATTATACCTTCCCTTTCTAAGCTGTCTTTTTCTCTCTCAATGGCTGTACTCCTCTTACGGCAAAATAAGTAAGGTAGAAATTTGAGGCTAGAACCTTCCGACAGTCCCATGAATGAGCCATTCCCCTAGAGGCTCTTGGAAAGAACACGTCTTCCAGAAGGACTGCATGCTTCCCAGCCCCTCCCACCCCAGAGAGCCTGGAATTACAGGACTGTGGCTGAAGTGCATATGGCTTGGGCATTGCTTCACAAGGAAGTGATCCAAAGTAGGTTCCCAAATGTCCCTAAATCAAAATTATATACCAATGGCACCCCAAATTTGATTAGCATGTTGTAACTTTGTAAGCATCATCGCTGATACCCTAAACTAGTCCTCAACACCATGTGACTTTTTTTTTTTTTAGTGAAGAAAGTGAGACTTCACAAATGTGCTATTAAACTACTGTCTCATCACTACCGTCTCATCCAATGGAAGGTGGTGACAGTGGAAACTTTGATCCAAGATCATACAGCTAGTGAGTGACAGAACCAGGAACTTGATTCTTCTCTCTCCAAATGCTACACTATGTCATGTTACTTCTTTTTAAAATGTGTGTGATGGTTATTAAGTTATACTTTCATAAAATGGTAATTAGGAAGATATAAGACCTCAGGTTATCAAGGAGACCACTGGGGTCTTTTTTTTTTTTTTTTTTTTAACAGTTTGGAATAACAATTCTTTTATTTGAGAGTGTTCCTAACACTCATAAGCTTTAATTTATACAATTATTTTTAAAAACTGCAGGGAAGAAAATACAAGAAAACTTATTGCTATTTTTAAAATTCTAAATTCATAAAAAATTATCAATACATATTTCCTTTACTTCCATTTAGTTCCCAAGGCAGAGCTAGCAAATTATATCATTACTGGCTACACATACAACATCTTCATATAACTTATGTCTTATTTAAGTCTGCTGCCAAGAGTTTCTTAGGCCTGGGAATTTACTTTCTGATCTGTTGCTTAGGTGGTAAAAGTCACAGAAATACACAAAACAACAAAACCTGTACATCGCGATGAACTCATTTCTCGGTAACACTAGTAAAATAAATTTTTGCGATTCAGTCTACAAAAGATGAAAGTAGCCACCATCCCTGGGAGTTCCAACTACAGGAGCTCTAAACACAGAGGCAGATCTGGTTAAATGGTGATCTAATTTCTACGAAAAAGTTAATCAGTGTCTTTGCAAAGTATCCAGAGTTTTGTCAGATTTCCAGACACCAACACATACATTCAAAATACCTAAACTTATATTGGTCACACAAAATAGGAGGGTTTTTGAAAGAATAGAACCAGGCACATAACAGACAATAAATGTCTGCTGTATGAATAACATACATAAGAGCACATGGGCCTCTGAGAACAGAGGACTAAGGTTGAGGAAAACCCAGAGTTAAGAAGAAAAGCTGTTCTTTCTCCCATGGATTGGGGTGTATAAACGCAGAGCAGGCATGAGAGTGGGGAAAAGGCTATTTACATTGGGGAAGAGGTCAAATGGGCTGTTTTTCTGGGCCCAAAGGGCAGGGGAGGAGGTTCCAGTCAAGGACAGGGGCCATGCCACACACACAGCACCCAGGTGCCTTCTCTCTGGATGTCCTGGGTGTTCACCAGAACGTGAGAGAACGAAGATGGCAGAAGACGGATGGAGGACATCAGACCCACATCCCAGAGTATCCAGAACACTTGACATGATGGTGCTATCAGGGACCCTCTACACCCTGAGCTGTAGCCGGAAGTTAGAACTGAGCCAAACATTTATGAATTTTAATGCCTGACACTTTAGAATGTTAAGGAGATTTGAGCAAATGTCAACCCTTTTTCAAAGTTGACATGTGTCAACTCCAGCACAAAGTGATGAGGAGAAAAACCATTCAAGTGAGAGACCAGCATCGATTCCTGAAAATATTTATAGAGCCTGTGGTCAGAGTCCAATGACTGGTAATTTGAGAAGATAAAGGAGCCAAGCAGAGGGAAACTTTCACCTTTCCATACACATACTGATGATGGAAATACAGATTATTTAAAGCATGCATTATTTAAAAGCAGGTGGCAGAATTCCTTTTACAGAGAAGAAAGAGAAGGTGTTCATTTAGCAAAACCTCCTCACAGGCTCCTGGAAATTGACTGACTGTGGTTGGAGAGATATTGTAGTGTGTTACCGTGAACAAGTCTCTCTCCTTCTGTCCTTTGGCTTCCTAATCTGTAAAATGGAATTGCTGTGAGGATATAGCTCATATTGTTCAATAGAATTAAATGAGTTAAAAGACATCAAGTATTTAGGATCATTTCTGGCACATACTACGTACGTAATAGATATTAGCCTCTGCTGTTAAAGGGAGACTGAGAGACAGCTAAATTGCTGATTAAGAAATGAATAAAACATTGGAGGGAGGGAACTAGAAAGCCATGGAGGCAAAGACAAAAAGAGGTCCAAGGCGGAGGTTCATCCAGCAATATGGGTGAGGCAGGAGCCTGCATTAGAGACATAACCCATGGAAATTACCCAGATGGGCAGCAGGGGTTGAGGGTGGTAGGCAACCTCTGACTCGGCTCCCAGTGATTCATGCCTTTGTGCCATTTCCTTCCATGGAGTGTGTGATGGACCTAATCACTTGTTTCTAATAAACAGAATAAGGTCCAAGGAATGGGATGTCACAGCCATGATTAGGCTGTGATGGATGGACTCTTCCATCTGCTAGCACCCTCTCTAGCTGGCCCTGTCTCTCTCACTCTGTACTGTCGGCTCTGATGAAGCAGCCTGCTATGTTGTGGGATCCTCCACCGAGAGGCCAGTGTGCCACGGAGCTGAGGGAGGCCTCAAGCCAATAGGCTGCAAAGAACTGAATCTGCCAACAGCCAGGTGAGATAAGGCCCAGCAGGTGAGCCACACCCGGGCTCCCGCCCCAAGGAAACTAAACCTGTTGCTGTTTTGAGTCCTGAAGTTTGGGGACAATTTCTTCTGCAGCAACAGAGAACCAATACAGGGAGCATGAAATGAGGGATTGAGGAAGGAATGAACACTGGATTTTTTAGGGCAAGAATGTCTCATATCACATGTTATCAACTGCTACACTGCCCTTTGCAGACATCGCCTGCCAGGGACTGAAATATCTAGCCAGAGTCTGCTGCACAGAAGAGCCTCCCGTGTTTGGGACTTTGGAGAAATAAAGAGGCCTACTTTCCAACGTTCTCTTAACAAGGGGCAGAGAGGATGGGAACAGCCATAAGAAGCAAGTGACAGAGGCCTTGAGATGTTAACAAGAAAGGTACACGCGGATGACCACCACACCTCTGCCTCCTCACATCTCCACTCAAGAGCCCCTGAAACTATTAAGGGGGATGATGGGTTTCCTAGACCTCTGAGTGTGCCCTTCCTCACCTGGAGCGATCAACTGTGTCAAACTCTCCTGAAAGGACCAACAATTATTCATGGAATTTAGTGGCTTGGAAGTCACGGGAGGTCTAAGGGGTTGCTTGGGTGTAATGACGGGGAAGTTGTAGAGCGGGTTGAGTTGTGGGTGCAAAGGGGGTAAATGTAGATGGTGTGGCACCTGTCTCTCATTTTTGAGACATGGCTGGCTCTTCTAGGGTTGGAGTAAGGAGTCACCAAGGTGATATGAAGTGCCTGGCATGAGACATGTACTCACTGAACGTGTTACCCTTATGGGAAATTCTGTTGTTTTCTTTTTTTGTTTCTTCCTTATTTCCATGGGCAGTCGGGCTATCACAACTTGTTCAAGAATTTGTATGATCCATTGACATACCAGGTTGAGATGGGGATGACAAGACAGCCAGTCTAGTTCAAAAAGAGCAGTGATTTTTTAAACAGCTCTATGTTCCTCTCCAAATATCTTCCTGACAACATATACCCCACTCCACAACACAGCTTCAAAAATACTCACAAAGTGGAGTCTAAATGTCCATCGACAGATGAGTGAATAAAGATGATGTGGTATACATACACAGTGGAATACTACTCAGCCTTAAAAAAGAATGAAATAATGCTATTTGCAGCAACATGATTGAATCTAGAGGTTATCATACTAAGTCAAGTCAGTCAGACAGAGAAAGACAAATACCATAGGATATCACTTATATGTGGAATCTAAAAATGATACAAATGAACTTATTTATAAAATAGAAAGACTCATGGACGTGGAAAATAAACAATAGTTACCAAAGGCAAAAGGTGAGGGGAGGGCTAAATTAGAAGTTTGGGATTAGCAGATACACACTACTATACATAAAATAGATAAACACCAAGGTCCTACTGTATAGCACAGGGAACTATATTCAACATCTTGTAATAACTTATAATGGAAAAGAATATGAAAAGGAATACATATATATAACTGAATTACTACTCTGTACACCAGAAACTAACATAATACTGTAAATCAACTATACTTCAATAAAAAAAAATTTAAGGGAACGTGTACAAGAATGTCCATTTCTATAAGGGATGCAGGAGCACAGTAGTAGAAGCAATTTAGATGGACATTAACAGTAGAATGGGTACGTGACTCATGGTGCATTCATAAGGTGGAATCTTGTATGGGGGCAAAAAGAATGCATTAGATCTGAATGCATGCAGTGTAGACAAGTGCTCAAAACAGATTGTTGGATCAAAGGAGTGAATGGAAGAATATGTTATGTAATAAAAAAGAACAAACCTGACTCCATATTAGACCTGTTCCTTTGGCTTCAACCCTGCACCGTTTCCTAGGCTCAGTCTTGCTAGCTCTGCACCTTTTGTAAAAGAATGTTGCCTAGAGCCTGGAATACACAGGAGAGCCTATTCTCAAGGCTCTGACCATTAAGGAAATTAACACTTTTGCACTTATATAAAGATAACAAGTTGCAGAATAGAAAATAACATTTGTTTTGTTAGAGGTTTTACAGGGGAACCATGACCGGACCCACAGCTTCAAGAACAAAGGATTCCAAGAATAAAGAATCCCTACACCAAGAAGTTTGCAACAACCAACCACACCCCCTCCCCTTTTTATTTCTTTTGGGAAAAAAAAAAAAAGAACTTGGAGTAAATATGGTAAAATACTGAGATTTAACAGGTAGGATTTTTTTTTTCCTGATACACTTTACACGCATTATGTAGTTGATACTTTTCTACATACTTAAAATATAATAGAGTTTTCACTGAAGAAAAGACAATCTACTGTTCAGCCATAAAAAAACAACAACATAACGCCATTTCCAGCAACATGGATGCTCCTGGAGAATGTCATTCTAAGTGAAGTAAGCCAGAAAGAGAAAGAAAAATACCATATGAGATCGCTCATATGTGGAATCTGAAAAAACAAACAACATAAATACAAAACAAGAAACAGACTCATAGACATAGAATACAAACTTGTGGTTGCCAAAGGGGAGAGAGGTGGGAAGGGACAGACTGGGAGTTCGAAATTTGTAGATACTGACAGGCTCATGCAGAATAAACAAGATTATACTGTATAGCACAGGGAAATATATACAAGATCTTGTGGTAGCTCACAGTGAAAAAGAATGTGGCAATGAATATATGTATGTTCATGTATAACTGAAAAATTGTGCTCTACACTGGAAATTGACACAACATTGTAAACTGACTATTACTCAATAGAAAAAGTTTAAAAAAAAAAGACAATCTATATAAAGGAAATAATGCTCTTCACAGCATTATTATAAGAAAAAACAGAAATAATCTAAGTGGTCAGTGATAAGCTAATATTAATTTTAGTGTTCCCATAACAATATAGGGTCAAAGAAACTATTTTTAAGAAGTGTATTAAATAATGCTAAGTGAAAAGGGCAGGATACAAAATGATGTGTTGTATTAACTAACTATCTGCCTGTGTATAAGTGTGTATGTATGCGTTTGCATGTGTGTGTTTCTGTAGGAGATAAGCCAGCATGTTCATAGTTTGTCTCTGTATGGAAATATTACGGGTGGCATTAACTCCTTATTTTTTTTCTTTTCTGGATTTCAGAAATTTAGTATGAGGAACACATAAAATAGCATACATATTTGTTTAAGTGTTCAGATCCCTACAGAGATGTGAAACCGTGCTAGTCAGATACCAGTGCTGCAGTTTCTAAACCATATGGGTGGATTTTAATGCCATTTAATCTAGCCTTCTGCTGCCTGATGGGAATGTATCAAGTTCACTGGATACGGCTTCTGTTTGAAGATCTCCAAGACGTTTGTTCATTGGCCAGTATCTACAACTGTAGTCCAGACTTGTCTGCAGGCTCCAGGCTCGCATATCTGACCGCATTCCAGAATCCCTGCTGGCATGTCTCATCAACCCAGGAAGTCAAGGTCTCAAACTGGGTCCTCTCCCACTCCTCCCCCTAATGCCTCCTGCACCTTCTTTTCTTGCCTCAGTAAATGCCAGAACCATGAATCCAAGTGCCAAGCTATTTTAGATCACTTAAACGTTTAAAACATTTTGAGTTTAAATCTCTCAAACTCTAGGGACCCCTTCACATCTTGCCTACATCACTACAGCAGCCTGAACTTTCTCCTGCTTAATTTTGTGTCCCCCTTTAAGACAGCCTCCCAACAACTACCACTGTGCAGTGTGTTTTCTGAAGTGTAAAATCCAACATGAAACGAAGGCAGGGTATGCCGATCGATTTTAAAATCACCCTAAATAAAGACAAGCAATCACTGATGCTTTGCTTAAGAACCAAAGAACAGTGCCAGATACAGGGACAGCACGTAGCCCACAGCCCCTCCCCTACGACCAAAGCCCTGGCGGATGGAGTGACCCGTGATCCCCTCCCTGAAACAGTCATCCCTCCCAGGGCGAAGCACATGATGGAAGGGGGGAAATGAACATTCGCTTCCTCAGTAATGTTTGTATGATCGTTTCTAGAACCTGGAATATATTCCCTCAGATTGTGGGAGAGTGGGAGGTGGAAAAATATTTCTACCGCATCTTTTATCTTCTTGTTCTACTAAGTTTCATCTTGCTCAGGGAAAAAATAAACCAACTAAATGTGTGAGTTAACGTTAGTATAAACTGGAGTCAGAAGAATCCATTTTCATTCAAAACCACAGCACGGTTTGCATTCCCCAGAGTAAGCCAATGCTTCACCTTAACTTCAGAGTTAAGGTTTCCACGCAAGCAAATTATGAATGTATGCTTTTCTTTTTCTTTTCTGCACTATCACCTTTTTCATTCTTAACTCATTTGTGAGTCTTCTGTAAGGTATCAAAATAACACACTTATGAAGTGAAAAAAATCACTGAGATGATATATAGAAAAATGTGTGAAAATTTTTATATTTTAAGATTAAAAAATTAAGATAAAAATGAGTCTTTTCATGAACTCATCATGACAGTTATCTAAGGGTCACAAATTTTAAAAAGATAAGTTAAGACCTTTAACATGGTACCAACAGTAACAGAAGCAATAGTGGTATTAACAGAAAAACCAGAAGTAGCTAACACTGATCTGTACCAGATAGTGTGATGAATGCTTTAAGTCATTTTTAAAAATTCAATCTTTCTTACAAGCCCATTTCACAGTTGGTAAAACTGAGGCTCAGAAAATGTAAGTAACTTGCTCACAGTCACACACTGAGTAGTGTGAAGCCAGTGTCCTGTCTGTCTAATAGCTGACCAATTATCATGAAACCAACCCAAAAGAGAAAATCAAGCTTTATTCACTGAAAATAGAATATTGAGAGACCATGATTCTAGGAAGCTAAGGGAAATGTCTTAGAAAGATAATCATGGGAACAGACTAGGAGTCTCATTCACTTACCTAGACCCAGAATCAAACATCCTTAGTGGCATTTTAGGAAGTCTTACTTGGGGCCTGGGTGGATTTCAGGGTGGCTGGCACCTGTCACACATTCCTTCCCACCAAACATGCACGGGATTCCCAGCGTGGCTGACTTAGCAGACTATAACACTGTAACAAAGGGCACAGTGTACCTAACGCTGAAATCCCTGCCCCCTAAACTCAGGTCTACTCTTGGATTCAGACATAAATCCAGCCCTTGCCCTTTCCTGGTCTAACCACAACCTCGTTGGACCGGCGTGGCCTCTTTTGTCATCTTGCCCATGGCCTAACTGGCTTTCAACCTGGTCTTTACCCTGGACTTCATTTTAAATTCATTTCTCGCGACACACATCTACTGCTTGGATTGCCTGGAAGGTTATCAGGGTAAAAACACGTGGTAGAAGATAAGATCTCAGGGTACAGAAGAAATCATTTACATCAGGGTGAAAAGTCGATACTGAAGATGACAGTCCGTGAAATGCATTCACATGTTATATACGGTGCACAGCTGCTAATGCAATTCCCATTTTGGGTGTGGGAATTGCTCCAAGATACAGGAAATATTAAGTGATCGGGAGGAGAATCCGTTAGGAAATCATCCAAGCTGTTAAAGTCATAAATGTAGGTAAGGAAGGAAGTGGAGATTCGAGCAGCTTTTCTTGGGGGTGTGGGGGGAGGAAGCATCGGTTTCCTCAGTCAGTGATAGTTTCTAGCTGCACTCGTCTGAAATGAAACACCAAATTCAGTTCACGGCACACATCCAGTGTCAGGACTCTGTCACTCCTATTTCTTTGTTCTGCGTGGTGGCACTCCACCTTCAAACTTTACAGGAGACAGTAAACTCTGATCATTTGCAGTTGCTGCAAGCTGGGACTCAAAGATTCCTGGAAATGTTGGTATGAAAAGAAATCCAAGAAGCTTGTTTAATTTTCACAAATAAACAAGCATTTAAAGAGATTCAGAGCTGAAAGACAAACAAAACAAAACCAAGCTTGTGCCCACAGATTAAGAACAGTGGCTTCAATTCAGTTATTCTTTGCCTTGGGGATGAAAAGTCTCAGCACAGCTTTTGGTAACTAAGTTGGCACGGGGAGGCAAAATGGCCGAGAACGTTACCCAAAGCAAGCAAAATAAATCATTTAAAAGAGATTAAAAGAGATTTACAATAGTCAAGACATTGAAAATAACCTACATGTCCATCAACAGATGACTGGATAAAGAAGACGGGGTGTGTGTGTGTGTGTGAGTGTGTGTGTGTGAGTGTGTGTGATGGAATACTACTCAGCCATAAAAAAGAATAACATAATGCCATTTGCAGCAATATGGATAGACACAGAGATCATCATGCTAAGTGGAATAAGCCAGACAAAGAAAAATACCATATGATATCGTTTATATGTGGAATCTTTAAAAAAGTCTCCAATGAACTTATTTACAAAACAGAAACAGACTCTCAGACATAGAGAACAGACTTAGGGTTATCAGTGAGGGAAGGGGGTGGGAAGGGATAAACTGGGAGTTCAAAATCTGCACCTCTTGGGGAGTGATGAAATGTTAGGCATCTTGATGGTTTCATAGGTGTATACATCTATCAAAATTCATTAAATTGTACATCTGAAATATGTGTAGTTTACTGTACAGAAAGTATAACCACAATAAAGTTGTTAAAAGAAAAAAGATTTTCAGAGATCAACCTCAAGTATCAAATGGAAACTAAATTTTCTGTGGTTAGAAGTTAAGGAGAGAGGGGAAAATGAGGAAGAGACAGAGAGAGGTTGATTTCTGTCATGGATTTATTTGTAAAACAATAAATATTTTAAAAAGAACTGTTTAAGAATTGTCTCTTTGAAGCACTGAGTTCTGTTATTCCTGTGTCTTTGTGCCTGGTTTTGGAAATGATCAATGTTTTAAAAGAAAACACATCATGGGTAGAATCTTTAAAAAAATAAAACAAGAGATGGATCCTGTGTTCCACACTTGCCCTGTCCCACCCTGTGCCTTACTGTCAAACAACGTGAACAGCAACAGACCCTGCAGCTTTGGGGTGGGGTGGGGTGGGGGGAATCTGGTTTTCTTCAGTTCAAATCCAATGCTTTGCTTTCTTTCTCCTAGATCAGCACAAAAAGCTTCTGAAAGAAAACCATTACTCATCATGTGCTCCTTTTTTTTTTTTTTTTTTTTTTTTTGCACTAGGGTCTGGAGTCCGCATGTATATTTTCTCCATGTGAGAGGCTGGGTCTGGACTGTGGTCTGTTTGCTTTTAACTGCTTCTTACTGATTCTCACAAGGCGGACATTCCATTGTGCTGAGCAAAGAGGATGCTGAAATCAGAGTTTGGAGTCTCCCGGGACCCGTCGTGCTCCTTGTCTGACTTCTCTCTTCCCACTCTCACACTGAGCTGTAACCCACGTTTCTCAGAGATCATTAAGAGCTTGCAGCGCTGCATGGATTTAAGGCTCAGAAGAGTACCTCTCATTAAGCAATTAAGCTGTCAGTCGCAGGTCACGGTAATACTCAGCCTTCGTGAAAGGAAACATAGTGGAGTCATCTTCATGCTGACCATACGGGAGTCCTGCCTAGCCGGTGGGTCCCACTGCCGCCTTAGCAAGAAATGCTCACAATGTGCCATTCAGGAGAGCCGAAGGTCAATCATGGCAGCCACTCAAAAGGGAGTGGGCAGGGAGTGTAAACACATTACCAAAGTAGTTGAAACCTGAGTGCAAGCTGAGCTTTCTGATTAGTTTCCTCCCTGCGATGCCATCCCCACGTCAACAGAAGTAAAAAAAAATCCAGGTACACCAGAAATTGACACAACATTGTAAACTGACTATACTTCAATTAAAAAAAAAAAGAGAAAGAAAATCCAAGTTCTTTCTTTTTTTCATTATAGCAGCATGAAATTCTAGAAAACACACTTCTGCGATGTTATCTAAGTTCTCATGGGGCTCAAAACAGTGGGATCGTATGTCAGTAATTGTGCCAGCTGCGCTCAACATGTTCCCAAAAGTGTCGCCTGCAATTTTCCACTGAAGCATCGATCACTGTAGGAGCAGAGGCCACAAAAATTCACATGTTCCTGCGTTCAGCCACGCATCTATTTCTAATTTATGCCTCATACAGACTGACGCCGTGGGATACAAAGACGGTTCCTGTGGGCTTCATGAAATGGGACAGAGGCTGGCTATGACTGCTTTGTTGTAAAATTTGCATTTGTTTCTTCTACTGGCTCAAAATTTGGCCTTTAGTTCCACAAAGCCAAGTGACGATGGCTTGGGTTTCCCTTGGGCTTACACTGCCTCCACTTGGGGCCACTGGGGAGGAGACCGACCACAAGACCAGATTCTGTACAGCAAGTGGAGAGTGGATATGATGCCTTCCCCACTCCCGATAGACTTGTGCCCTGGGGGATTAGCAAAGCTTAGCGCTGGGGAGTCAAACTGTGGCCTCCAGAAGGAACCCACTGCTGACATCACCTGACCCTTAGCGTGTTTCTCCAGCTCCCCGCCTCTTCCTACCCACACACACACCACCGAGCTGGACCCTCTCACCCAGATCTCCTCTTTCTGTGTGGGTTCCCCAGGCTAACTAAGACTTCTACAGGAGCAAACTAAGGCCCTCAGGCCGTGGAGAGAGTGAGTGGTGGTGCTGTGCCTGGAAACGAGCACTTAGGAGCGTGAGGTACAGAGCGGACACCAAAGATTGACTGGATGCAGGACCCAGACCCCCTGACGTCAGAGCAGACACACTTTGCACCTTATATTTGAAATCCTTACGCTTTTCCCAATATTGATAAATGAAGTGTGGGTTCATTTATTTATTTATTTATTTTACCAAAACACATGTTCTTGCTTTAGGTTTCCCTGCATTTTAGTGCTGCTCCTGCTTATCAATTTCTGCCCGGTCTTGAACCTGATCTGTCTGCACCATGATTTTCTTATTTTTCAAAAAGCAGATGACAGTGAATTATCTCTAATCTCTCCTCTATGAATCTAACATTCTATGTTATCCATGCATTTATGACGATAAACATAATGACTGTTGAAATGAATATTTACATTTCTGACAATCCAGTTACAGGAGTTTTAAAAACCTGGTGGCTGGTCCCATCCAAGCATAATTCACCTTGGTATTGAATAATACACTTGAGCTCTATTTAAAATCCCATGAACACAAACATTATCTGGCAGCATCATTGGCAATGGAATATTTTTCTCTTTGCTAATGACTCCGTCTAAGTAACAGGACCAAGAAATTAATGTGAATGTCTCCAAAATGAATGACTGGTCTGTATGAACTTAAGCCACAGAGATATTATGTAAGATACTGGACTTTAGAATACATTTCACATCCAGTGTCCATCTAGCTATAAAGATAGATGGCTGGTGCCTCAATGCCTTCCTTCATGAACCCCTGGACAGCTAACTATAAGTTGGAGCCAAATTCCAGCCTCCCCAGTACACTGCCTGCCCTGTTCCAAACCTCTGCAGACCTCCCATCCCCATAATTGGGTCCACTTGGCAACCACACACAGCAGATCCCTGCCCCAGCTTATCTGAACAGTCTTTTTTTTCACATTTCTTTATCCTTCTGTAAAGGTGATTTACAAATTGTACAAACAAAAATGACTGAGCTCGTATATGACTTCTGCATTTTTCCATATAAATTTGCAAATCAGAAAAGAAAGCTTATGGTTGGCCATGTGCTCCAATTTCTCACTCTGAAACTATGAAATTTATAGGACCAGTCTGGCCCATCCTCAGGTCTCTGCCCCAATCACATACTTCATCAGTTACTCCACTTATGTCTTACACTCAGCTGGTTGGTTTTTTTTTGTTTTTTTGTTTTTTTTTTTGTCACCAGCACCCTGCCCTCCCAGTATTAAGGCTTCTTCACCACTAAAAAAATATTAACAACTTTCCACTGACCTTGCCTTACCATAGACTATAACCCTTTATCCCAGGATACTATTCACTTCTTTAATTCTGGGGGAAAGCTAAGAAGTCCCTGCATCTCCTAAACCCATTGTGATGAGGGGGTTCCCACTACCACTCACACCAATCCTACTCCTTACAAGGTCATCAAAGACTGACCCCGGTGGCTTTGTTCCAACCTCATCCTAGTGGTCCTCTGCTGGATTTGATACCTTCGCTCATCCACTCTTAAAATTGACTTCCCTCTTGGCTTCTTGCTACCACTCTCTTCTGCTTCTCCACCAGCTCCTCGAGTACACATTCTAAGTCTCCTTTCCCTTTGTTTCTCCATCTTCCCCCAAAGGGTGGGGTTTCCTAAGAGTTTACTTGACCGTTTTCTCTTTACAAAATACTCCACTATGTGATCACATCTACTTCTGTGCTTTGAATGACCAGCCAAATATACAGACTACAGACATTACCCTCAAATGGATCTGTCCAGCTCAGACCCCATGCACTGACCCTATCTGTCAAACTCTATAAGGAACATTGTGTAGACCTTTCAACTCAAGTTTCCAAATCAAACTCCGTAGTCTATCCTTTTACTCACTTGCATTATTAGTCACCCATTCTTCAAGCAAAGAGTCTTAACTCTTCATCTGTATCACCCACCCCACACTCCACCATGTAATTAGCCTCCAAGTGGCTACACCAACATAAGGGTTTTCTGGTATGTCCTTTCTCTCCACTCCCAAGGCCACTGCCCAAGGTCTTTCTATAGCTTCCCAAACAGCCTTAAGACCATCTTTTTCTTCTTCTGCCAACCCTATCCTCACATGGCTGCCTGCTATTATTGTCAAATATAGGTTTGAGTATATTACAGAAAACTTCCACAGAGCATAAAAGAGTTTGTCCAATCTGGAATTTTTCCATAGACCCTTGGTCCCCACAAGCTCCCTAACACACACGCTCCCCAACACACACACATACATTCCAGGGACAACAATCTCCTTTCCTCTTCCCAAATGTCTGTGTACGTTCATACCTCTGGGCACAATTTACCCTATCCTTTCCCCAAAGCCTCCTCTCCTGGCCTCACTACCACATTCCTACTAGTGAAATTCTACCACTTAAATGTCATCTTCAGGGTGAAACCTTCCCCAGCTTCCAGGCCCAAAAGAATCATTCCTGTTTCCTCATGATTATTGTTACAGTTTATTGAGTCCTATGTACACGAAATGCTCCAGGGTATGCTAGGAGAAAGGTTCATAATTAGGGTCTTTTTAAACTGAAGACCTGGAGGTCCAGGATCACAGGTGGGAAGCCTTGACCCTGGCCCCTAAGCCCGTTGCTCCTGCAAGTGGTCCACGCCACCTCCCTCTTTCACTGCCCCTGGAACCTGCCTCCGCCGGTGGGCTCACTGTCAGCATCATTATGACTACAACCAGCATGAATGGAGGACTTTCCATGTGAACAGATCACCTGCATGATCTCAAATGTCCCATAACAAATGTGACACAGACACTCTGACCACCCCCATTTCATAGCTAAGGAAACTAAAGCTGAAAGATTAGTTTTCTCCCAGGTGACACAGCTAGAAAATGGCAAAATTTAGGACCACTCCACCACAGAGTGACACCTCTCAACCACGGCACTGTGGTGTCCCACATTGCTGGTATAGCTCAGTTTTTACATCAATGTGTTGCTCAAGTTCTTAGCAACTTCTGCTTCTGATATTCCATCTCCCCACTGGTGTGGAGGCCCCCAACTACTTCATATAAGATTCCTTGATCCTGACAACCTGCCTGGACTATATAATCTTTTGTCTTTTACCATATCTGCCAGACCTGTATGGGGGTTAATTTTTTATCTCCATGCCTATGATCAGATCATATTGGAGGTTTCACTTCCTCCTGTCTGATGCCTCTCACTACAGCTTGTGAAGTTAAGCCCAGCTGCGTGTTGAGATATGGCAGTGGTAACTAGAAAACCTGGTCTGTGTATTTATATCTCACGTAGGTGGAAAATCCTACTCATGACCACTGGCAGGAAATAATGCAGCCATACTGGGTGTGCCTTTGACCTAGGCTTTGTTTTGTTCACACACCTTTGTATGTTGAATTTGATGGATTATGGAATTTACCAAAGAGAAGAAACTTTACCTGGAACCGTACAGGCTGGGGGAAGGAGCAAGTGATGGACAGATGCCAACCACAGGCAAAACTATTAGATAGACAAGTTGTTTCTGTCCCATTCGACCTTTCTTGAAGGTGCCTCTACTGCTTCAATGTTTTATTTCAACTTCATGTTTAAAGGCTATTTTCAGGAGAGTGCAGAGTTCCTGATTGATAGTTATTGCCTTGCTTCAAATTTGAGGTACTTACTGTCTTTTTTCCTTCCAATGATCACTGTTGAAAAGTCAGTGTTCAGCTTGCCACTTCCTAAAAGATAGTTTGTTCCCTTACTCACCTACTTCCCTGGCTGACTGTAACATTTCTTTATTTACCTTTACCTATCTTAGATAAGTATATCTTTCTCTTTATCCTGCTTAGCTGTTTGGGTTCCTTGGGATTCTTGTTTTTATAGATTGATGTCTTTCATCAGTTTTGGAAAAGTCTTAGTCACTAGCTCCTTAAATATTGCTTCTGGTCCATTTATCTTTTTTCCTCTTGGGACTCCAGTAAGTTTGTTACAACTTTTATATGTGACCTCTATGTGTCTTAACCTCTCTTCTGTGTTTTTCATCCTTTTGATTTTACATGAGGTTTTTTTTTTTTCCAGATAGATTCTTCTGACATCTTCCAGTTCACTCATTCTCTCTTCACCTCTGTCTAATTTGTCTAATATGCCAAAAACAAAAACAAAACCCTTCTGCTGAGATCTTAATTTCAGCTTGTGTATTTATCCAGTTTTATAAATTCAGGGTGTTTGGTTTTTTTTTTAATATTTACAATGTCACTTTTTATGATTTGTAGTCCTTGCTGAAAGTTTTAGGTTTGACTTTTATCTCCATAAGCTTAGTAACTATAGCTGTCTGCTAACCTGTGCCTGGTAATTTTAGCAGGTGGCATATTAGTGTGTTATTTTCATGGTCTGTTATTCATGTTGTATCTCATTTATGTTGCATTGTCTCCTCATATATATGAATATCTTTGATAGTGTGCTTGACATTGCATATGAAAATTATTGGTAGAAATGTGGCCTTGAGTGATTTTATCTCTCTTTGAAGAAGAGTTTAAATTGCTTCTGCTAGCTGTCCAAAGCCTAGATGCTTCAGCAGTACAGGGTTCCCCTCACTGTTCTATGGCTTGAGATTTGGAGGGGGAGGGCACTGAGATGACTTGAACCTGGGATGCAGTCTCTATGAAGGCTGTTTTACTTTCATTTTACCTAGGAGTCAGGATAGTTTACCAGGACTTCCATCCTATTCAGGTCCTGGACTCAAACTTTGCTCTTCTTTGCCCTGAAAGGCTCTCAGAAGTGCTGCTAACTCCTTCTGCATCAGCAAATGCCCCAGGGGCAAAAGCAGTCCCAAATACTAGGCTCACGTCTCTTTAAATCAGAAATTTAATTTTGCAAGTTCTTTGTTGCATTTAGGGAGATGTCTTAAAATATCATCCAAAATTTTAAAATCGTCTTAATCAGGAGTTACAAATATGGAAAGTAGATGTCCTACACCTTAAGTTTGTATAATGCTTTGCCAATTTAGACTCTGATGACTCATTTTAAAAGGTTAATAAGGTCATAAATCAATGATTAATAAATTATAATGATTTAATCTTGAAAAATAATACTTGAAATCATACCTTTAGACTGGACTACTTTGAAAATTATGAAACAACTTTTGAATTTTCTTGAGTTAAATGTGAAAGCTAGCCAGTTGGGATTTGTGTAAGAAAGTGTCAGGAAACTAAAATAGAAAGATCCATTAGCCAAGAGAACCTGGTTTATATTTTAATGAAATGTCTCTAAATACAAATGAAAGATGGAAAAAGTTTTGTTTAAAAAAAAATCAAGTGAGTAAAAAAATTAAATTAAAAACAAAAAGACAATTTCAAAATACAGCCTCATTCACTCTCACATTAAGCATAAAGCATTAGTTTCAGGGGAGAATGCATTAAGTTGCTGAGAGCAATAGAAATTTTTGTCATCGAACCAATAGCCATATCCCTTCTCCTCCACTCCTCACTCTTCATCTATTCTGTCTTATTAGACACTGATTCATTCAAGTACCAGAGCAAGATATACTGATTGCAAGAAAAGTAGAACCCTGTGAGGACCCCTAGAGACTTAATAATAATTGATTTAAAGTGGTTATGGTAAATCCATTATTATAATCCACTATAATTTCCTAATCTCTCTTGTGGCCAATTCTAGCCAATAAGGGGGCTTTTGTAAAAATTCTGCTTTCTTGATTAAAAAAATACAAAATAGAAACAACTAACGCTATCCCTTCTCCACTTCTTCACATACGAACCTAGGATGTTCAGAAGTGCTGCAGCCATTTTATGACCATGAGGTAACAAACCCAAAAGGAAGAGCCAGTTCACTAAGAATGGTACAGCAGAGACTGAACTGCTAAACTAACACTGAGATTATCTACATCCTGGTTTGTATTTAGGTTAAAAAAAAAAAAGTCCTTATCTTCTAAGTTGCTAATAGTTGAGTTTCCTATGATTTGATGTCAAAAACATTCATAACTAATACAGTCACTACACATGCTCTCATGGCAATGTTTTGACCCAACTTTGACTGGAGACAATGCATGAGATTTGTGTAACTTACCAGAACACAAGAGTCCTGAGGTTCAAGGTCAAAGTCAGTGAAGTTCAACAGGACACGGTGATGTTTTTCCACCTGAATGACCCAGGTACATTCAGTGTTGCTCCTGTAAGGACTGGGGTAATTTGGAGAATGAATCTCTCCACTGGGAGCCTGGAAAACGCCACCACAACCTGTAAATGGGAGACCCAATTCAGTAATGAGAGGAATCTCTGGTGCACAAAATTTTACACCATTATCTGATGGCATAAAACAGTACGCTACTTTGATCACCATTTTTATGTAGTCTGTGCCAAACATTCTGGAGGACTGAATGTCCACCATTAATTCACGCATTCCAACAAAACAAAGAAGGATGCCTAAGAAAAGACTTCAAATACTTTAAATATGAAAGCCCAAAGTTATTTTTATAATACTGAAAGATAATGCAAATGAAATCTTGTTTTCACAGAGCCATGAAACTTCTCTTCATTGTTCTCTAAAACTGTAACATATTGTAAGAATAACTTATCTCCTTCTAAGAATGTTGATAATTAAGTACTGAATGCTTTTATAAATAATTTAATATCTACCTTTTAAAATGGAATATTCTGCACTCGGTAGAGTCATTCTGTTTTTGTATTCCTATGATGTAATAAAATATCACTAGATGTCTAGCTCTATGATCCATCATTTCTTAGATTTATGATAATATAAACCAACAATAGGAAAATTCAGTATTGTTTTCTGGTAATCAAAAACCATTTTGGATTAAACACTATATGTAATTTAATTAAATTCATGTCATTAACTTTAGGAAAGATCTAATATGCTTACAATATTACCTTTGAGCTGTAGAAGCAAGGCCATAGGCAGCCTAGAGTCACATCTCTGCTTTGGCATTTTCTAGCTGTGTGACTTTGGACAGGTCACTAACTTCTCTAGGCCCCAATTTCCTCATTAGGAAAATAAGGATATGAAATAAACTTCCCTCGTAGGGCGGTTGTGAGGATTAAATTAGATAGTCCTTGTAGAAGAGTTCGAAAAGTGCCTGACACACGGTTAGCATTCAATAAACGTAGTGATCATGAGTAGTTGTAGAGATGGACATTGCTAAAAGATTTTGTGTGTGAATATATTATTTTCAAAATCTGCAACAAGTAATTTATTTTGACAGCCTAAGATGGTGGGCAGAAAGTCACTTTATGACAAAGGATAATAATTCCTCACAGATTTAACATTTACAGTATTTGCCAAGCATCCAAATGTGTATAGAATGGCATGAAGTCGTTACCACTTTGCTGATGCCCAGATTTGAGGTTGGCAGACAGAGGTGCCCTGAAGAATGAGTCTAACCAATCACCCTGCTCCTGCTTTCAGCATGGGCGTGCGTGCTTGCGCGGGCTGGTTTTTGTGTACAAGGTGAGTCTTTGGAAGTTAAACTATCCTGTTTGGGGGGGAAGAGTGTGTGCCAAAGCAGTATGCGCCATTAGGGAGGTCACAGAGTTGGCAGGATGTGGCCTTCATACCGCTCTCCAAACATTTTATGAAATTTAACAAGGGTTCGGCTGGAGTGTTTTGAGATACCTCCCGGGTGCACCCACCTCCAGGAACTGCTCTCCATGAGACGTTGAAGCCTCTCCCATTTACGGAGCTGTCGGTCTTAAATCGGACTGCCAGCTCGCTGCCGGTGCTGGAGACCTGCATGGGGTTCTCAGATGATCTCTGCACACACAGCTGGGCTATCCTGGGGGAGTGGAAGTCAGGGCCTCCGTAAATCTACGATGAGATGTAGAAAAAGGAACTTAGATATTTAAGCAATTACAGCCCTTCCTCTGACACCCTGTTATCACCAGCCTCTGGAGTCTGTTATCCTTAGGGACTGAAGTCTCAGCCTCCCTGGGTGGGGATGAACTATAACCCTAAGCAGAATTTTCAAAGGCACTCCCTCTGCCTTAGGAACACACAAGTTCAACCACCCACGAAATGCCTGCTTGTCCCATCAGCCAGAACCGTAGAGCTGAACTGAAGGGCTTATTCCAGAATCTTCCTTATCTCCCCTCTTCCTCTTTCTCATGCCTTCATTGGATTTCCTGCTTTCTTTGGCAGAGGCATTGCAGATAACACAGTATTGAGTCTGATTTTCTAGCTCATCTGGGCACACAGGCAAAGTCCTAGCACGGGGCCATTTGGTTTGTGAAAGTCAAGTTCACTGAAGGCTATCAGTCGCCCTATTACATTTTGAGGATTTTCTACCTTGCAAGCTGAATAGTTTATAAGGTTAGGCATTTACCAGGATGCTTGCCCTCCATCGGGGAGAATGTAACGTCTATCAGCGTGCTCTGTGGCACCCTAAGGAGGGGGTCTGGCAGATCCCCCCTGCACCTGCTCTCAGCTGCTCCCCCACAGGAACAGGACCAAGACCATCCAAATTCCACTCAGGAATTGCCGTGAACTCTGCCTGGCCAGATCTATCTCACCCACTCTCAGATCTCCTAAGTCCCCTCCAACTTGCAGCTATTCGTCTGACCAGATCCTACATCCCAGTGACACATTCCTCCTGGCAACTGTCCTCTGGTTCTCATGTCCAGCGTCTTGTGGGCAGGCCTAGCCCAGCCCCGGGGGGGCCTCCGGGATGCTAAACACAGGTTCTCATTGGCCCCTTGGATAACCAAGGGGGGAAGGTGAAGATAAGAATTAAATAGAAGATATGGACCCCCATCCCCCCATCTTCAATCTTGCCAAACTAGAGTTTGTAGAAGAAAGTCCAGGCATGCTGGTATCTGGGCCCTTCACCCTCCCCCACTGGTACGTGCACTTATGTCCACACTCAGGTTGGAACCGGAACCAGGAAAGCACAGCTCAGTGAGATGTGTGCGCCCACCTCTGCACACACATCTCCGGCCCCTGCCCACCCTGAGGGCAGCTGTGGACCACAGGGGAACCACCCAAGTGTCCTCTGGGGAGAGAGAGAACAAGCAGCCTTTTTCTGGTGAAGAGTGTGTGATTTGAATCCATAATGAAGCCTTTGTCTTATTCACTGCCCCCAGCCATGCAAGAAAGGCCAAAATGAATGAAACTGCTGTTCCACGGAGGGGAGGCCCAGGCACAAGGGCTGTCATTGCAAGGGAATGAAGCAAGCCAACCGCTTCATGCTTATTTTCATCAGGAGAAGCTATGTTTGCGTGGCCCCCTACGTCCCAGCAAAGGCAGGGCCGGAGAAAGAGCCCTGTGTGGCCCTTTACACGGACACACACGCACGTGGGAGAAAGCAGACTGCTGCTGGTTTCGAGTGGTCTCGCCCAGTGTCCAGATTCCCCTGCTGCCCGGCCCCGGGCGCAGCGCTCAGAGCCTGAACGGTCAGCACGCGCTCCTCACCATCAGCCCAATAAGCAGCTCAGATTTGGAGAGAACACTGAGCACGAGGATTTAGTTCTAACAAAGAAAACTTGCACATCAGCAAAAGAGTCTTTGTTTTCCCCGCTCAGGGTCCCCTTGAGATCACAAATGTAACATGTATGAGTTGGCCAGAACTAGAAGCCCCCAGCAGGATAAACACTGTTGCTTTTGAAATCTTTGCTTCCCCACTTCCTGAATGGGGCTCGCAAAAGACAGCGGAGCAGAGTGCAGTGGGCAGTAACAGCCCACACCAGGCATCTGTCTTGGTTTATTCCGCCGAGGAGTGGATTTCCTTCTCTGCTCTAAGCTGGCTCAGGCTTCGTTCCCAGAGATCGAAGGAAAATCAACCAGTGTTTCTCTGGCTGAAACAATAGCATGGTACTTTTGGCTTCCACAGATAAAACCAAGAGGTCACACGTGACTCTTCAGAAAAGGAAAAAGATGGAAAGAATTTCAGGGTGTGGTTCACTGGACAACAGTGTATGACTCAACTTTGGGAGGGGAAGGATTGGTTTGATGATCGGAGATTAAAAAATGTGTTTTTAGCAAACGCTCAGGATATAGACCATTTCAAAGCCTATGGTTTTAATCTGTTTTGAGCATTTCTTTCTGCTCTGTTAGCTCCATTTATTGTTCTAATCAAGTCAGCATTCCAGGGTTATGAGTAACCCAACGGCTGTTGCTTAATGCAATGGGCCACTCTCGGGACACTGATTTTTGAGGGAAAAATATATTGGCTGTTGGTTAAATTTAGTGAAGCCCAGGGAGCCCCATACCTAGTGACAGTGAGGTCCTGCTCGGCCACGCAGCAGAGCAGGTCAGGACGGTGGGCAGGAGGAGGGCGCACGGGTGGAGCGAGCCAGCAAAGGTTCTAGGCCACACACCACCAGGGGTAAAATCTTTTGAAACCTGTTGCTAACATGTTATCAGCACCTATGATGTGAGAGACAGAAAAAACTCATTCTATCCTCATTATCCCAAATTGACTACAGCACTTTCTGGAATGTTTGCAGAGATGTCAAACAGGTTTGGGGGGAGAAGTTAAGGGGTGACTCACTTCAGCCTCAAAAAAACCCTTTCCCCAAATATTTAAGGGCCTCATAATCCTCAAACCCTGGTTCTGAAGGAACACGGGAGACCGCTTTTTCCTAATGAAAACAAGCCCCGCGCAGACAGCAGCCTCTTCGCACAAGTCCTCTCTCTCCCTGCAGGGCCCTGTTGGAAGGCTGCTGCCCAGAGACCTGGTTCTGTCCCTCTGTCCTCCTGTCCCTGAGGCTGCTCACAGGGAACAGCCCTGCTCTTTGCTTTCTCACGTAATGGGTGTGACAAAACCAAAGCACAATGAAGCTTTTTACATTTTGCCAAGTGGGCAGCAGTCGCAGGCGCTTTGGAATATGAAAATGGAGGGTGAGGACCATGTCACATTATTGTGGAGAAGTCTGCTGCCAGCGCTTTGTAAATGCGACTGAGAAATCTTGCCAGCGGGAGAGAGCACGTGAACGCTGCGCGTGGGAGTGTGATGTCGCCTTCACGAGCTGAGTGTGCATTTCGGGAGCCATCTCATTCTCTCCTCCTAAGGAACCGGTCCTCCCCTGAGATGGAGTCATGACTGGGCAGGAGGACTGCTGTGAAGACAAGGGTATGGGGTTCTGACCCCAGGATTCCCAGCTCTGCCTCTGACTTGACTTAACGCAGCATACATCGTCCTCCTTGGCAGAGACTAGAGCTGCTACATGCAACTCCGAGTGACCCTGCGTCCACTCAGGGAGGGCGTGATTTGAGAACCCCATGTTTCTTCAAGGAGAGAACTTGTTTTGTAATTAGATAAAGAGTTTAAGTGGTAAAGTTTTCTGTAAAGTACAAGCCACTCATTTCAAAACCTTGCTCACCACCCACCTCTTTCTTTTGGCACTGACTTACATGGAGTGTGTGCCAGGGGATGGATTTAGTTCTTAGCTCTTCCACTAACCATCCTTAGGGTCGTGGAAAAACCCATCAGGCATTTTAAGCCTCTGTTTTGACAACAGCAAAATGGGGGCAAAATTCCCCTCTTACCTCAGAGGATTCATTAACATTCAAATGGGAAAATGGATGTTGAAATGCCTTGGCAAGACGCCATCAATGCACATTATCATGGTGCATCAGTCAGAGATTTGGGCACCTTCAATTATTCCACAAATATATACTAAGTGTTTACTATTTGCCAAGCGCTGTATGGCCCTAGGGGATATAAGCCCTGAAATGAAATGAAACAAAAACAGACACATACCCAGGCTTCATGGGGTTGAAGTTCTACTAGAAACAGAACCTTGTCAGGATGTGCTGGGGCAGTCCCTACAGCTGAGGTGGCAGGAGCTTTGTGTGTGCTTGGAAGTCATCTAATGACTAGATTCCGGCAACAACGCTGATTACAATGCATTCTCAAGGCTGCCCTACTGATCTCGGATAAATCGTTTACAGCAGTGTTAGAAAAGGGGTGGGCACTTCCTCTGCCCATGGCCATGTCCTGCCCCAAGCACCCGTCTTTTCTCTAAACTCTGCATCCCACTGACTTTCCTAAGGGAGCTTTCTCAGACTGGAAGCATGGGGTGTTGACTATCCCAAGAGGCACCCTCCATCAGTGGGAATGGAAGTGAGGGGACCAGGGCTCAGCCTTGCCTCCTCAGAGGGATGATTCTGATGAGCAGAACTCAGGGGACCTCACAGGGTCACCGCAGGGTTCAGCCCATGGGGGGCTCCCTCATTGGCTCTTCTTCCTTCACCCTCCCTGCCACAGTTCCCTCATTCCTGCCTCCTGGCACCAGCTCTTAGGTATACCATCTGCCACCAAATCCTTCGGCTCTGCTTTTAGAGAAACCCAAACTGAGATATTAACCCCATTTGTCTACAAGCATCCTTCACGAAGAGCTGATACTCATCAAAATGACTAGGAATAGAACACTGCTGGCCACGGGAAAGACTTTAGGGATTTTTTTGCAGAATGATTTCCAGTTCTACTCAAAATCCTCTAACATGCTGAAAACAATCTAAATTCCTACCTCCAGGACGTCAAAGTTGCAGCTTGTGTGATATTCGACATCAAAATCGTGGATGGTGAGCTGAATGCTGCTCCCAGGAACTGTGCTAATGTACCAGATGCACTCCTTGTTGGCAGGGTAGGGGTTAGGGTACCCGGGACTGCTGAAGGAGCCCGTGTCCCCAGACAACTCTCCACCACAACCTGTGAAAACAGCAAGGCTCAGTCAAGGCAGCAGCGTCCGGGAAAATGTCAAAGATCAAACTATGCAAAAGATAACTGAAAACGTACAATGCTCAACTTATGAGAAAAATTATAAAGTCACAGTAAAGTTATGACAAAGCAGTTATAAAACAATGAGAAGAAGTCATGACTACAGCTTATTAAATTTATTTTAAAAAAACATTGATTATGTTATTTGGTGCAGCCCTTACTCTCACCACATCAGACGTTTGGTAGTATTTTCAAAATGTCATTCTAATTCTTAGATTTTCTTCATTGTATTTAGGTAAGAATTTCCTAGGAGGAAGCACAATGGACCGTGGGGACAGTCAACACTTTGTCTCTTGGTCTTCTGTTTCCTTGTATCTCCTAAGGACTTATTTCTAAGTCCTTTCAGACCTAAGATGTGGAATTCTAAGCACTAAAAAATCCTTACCTTTGTATGAGAGACTGTAAGAAATAAAAAAGAAATATGAAAAGGAATATATGTATGTATATGCATCACTGGAACATTGTGCTGTGCATCAGAAATTGACACATTGTAATTGATTTTACTTCAATAAAAATTATATATATGTGTGTGTGTATATATATATAGTAGGGTTTTTTTACACAAAAACCTTCACACAGATGTTTATAGCAGACTTATAGAACTTGGAAGCAACCAAGATGTTCTTTGGTACCTGAACTAGATAAATAAACTGTGGTGCATCCAGACTCTGGGACATTACTCAGCACTAACAATAAATGAGCTGTCAAGGCACAAAAACACCTGCAGGAAATAGGCATGCATCCCAATCAGTGAAAGAAACCAGTCTGAAAAAGCTACACATTGTATCATTATGACTATCTGACATCCTGGAAAAGGCAGAACTATGGAGACAGTAAAATGATCGGTGGTTGCCAGGGGCTGGAGGGGAAGGAGAAGTGAACAAGCAGAGTGCAGAAGACGTTTAGGGCAGTGAAACTATTCTGTGTGATACCATAATGGTGAACATACATCATTATGCATTCATCAAAACCTACAGAATGTACAACATCAGATGTGAACCCTCATGTAACCTATGGGCTTTGGGTGATAATGATGGGTCAATGCAGGATTCTCAGTCATAACAAATGTTCCATTCTAGTGGGGGTTGTTGATAACGGGGGAGGCAGTGCCAGGTGGGGACAGGGATACAGGGGAAACCCACCCTCCACTCAATTTTGCTGTGAACCCAAAATTCTCCTAAAAAATAAAGTCTACTACAAACAACAGCAGCAAAAATGATACAGGTCCTGACCCAGAGAACTTATGTCTAAAAACCAACCAAACAAATAAAAACCTGATATACAAAACCCAAATCGTGGGAAAAGACTACAGCATGTTTTACGAATGTTTAGATGTCATGCCTTAGAAAGTAATTAAGGCAAATCATTAAAACAAATAATCAAATGCTACAGCATGTGGTACACAGTGAAACACTGCCACCACTTACCGAGTGCTTAGACATTTGCTGTTTTAATACTTATGATAGCCACATGAAGCAAGTACTATTACTGCCTGCATTTTGCAGATGAGTAAATCAGTGCAAGCACAGGTCAAGTGGCTTTTCCAAGGTTACTTGGCTTGTAAGTAATGGAGCCAGGAGACCAATCCAATGCAATCTGGCCATGCCAGAGCACTTAATTACTATATTCTACTGACTCTATAGTTTGTAGGAATTCAGAGATTTTAGAATGGGGAGACAGAAAAATTTATGGAAGAAGTAAAATCTGAAGACAAAATTAGAAAAAAAGTAAAGATAAAATCAGAAAAAAAAGATAAATTATCTTATTTTCCAATAGCAATTTCTGATGATTAAAAAAACATGGTTTGTTCTATTAACATATCCGGTTTTCCTTTTCTGTTGTTTCAGAATATTCTTTGTTGGTTGGTAATTCCTCCAAGCACCTTCTCTAACTGCGCATCACGGTTTCTCATGTTTAAGAATCACAGTGCCCCCTTGCTGCATTGTGAATGTATGTGCACTTTCACATGAATAGGACTTAAAACGTAAGATGCTAAAGCTGTGGTCATGTCTACTACTCAACTTACGCAAATCCATCCGTACAGGGAGTAAGAAAAAAAAAAGGTCTTTAAAGTTCAAAAGACAGAGTCTCCATGTAGAATCTCCACTTAACTGAAAAAAGGTAGGAATTCTAAGAAGACTCTTGGTTGGGTAAAGAAACCTGATTCCTGTTCCACATGCTACCATCTTCTTGAGTTGCCAGTTTCCTGCGTCTGTTTGAAAACCTCTGTGTTTTCAGACTTTCCATTTGTTGCACTGGGCAATATCTTTCTTATAAAGTTTGTACTTTTATTTCCGGTTAAAGTCCTGAGAGTAAGCTATTTAAACTTAGGTGTGTTGTCATGGTTCACAGACTGTGGCAAATGTTAAAAAAACAAAACAAAAAAAAACCACATAAGTTCCATGAAGATTAGAAAATATTTTCCTCCTACAACAATCCATGGAAAATAATCCTGAAGCCAAAATCAGCACAGATTGTGTATGTCCTTAACACCGCTGCACACGCCCAGAGGGACACCAGTCACAGTACATTCCATCAAATGATGCTTGCAGGAGTATCTCACAGTGGCCAATACAGATTATTTTAAGATGTAGCATTTTTTACTAAAATACATTATAGGTATAAGCAAAGCCATTCTGTTACCCCCATTTTTTCAACCCACATTTTCAGCTCCTAGGGTTCTCAGTATCAATTGTTACCAAATAGATAATCCAATGGGGAAAAAAAAAATCTTTGGAGGAAAATAACTTTGTAGCCACATCATATAAAAGAGAACAAGGAAATGCCAGCTTGGATACCTCATCTCTGCATTTCTGTTTAGCTTCAGTTCACCAGATAATCGAATTCCATTTTTTTATCATAGTTGATTCATCTAAAATTCTGTATAGCATTTTTCCATTGTCTTTTCCAGTTGTTTTAGGTTTCCCTGTAAATTCTTTTGCAAGCAACAGGATAGTAGTACCTTTAAACTAGTCACTGTAAGCTGGAATGATAATCAGATTGTTGGCAGTCAGGGATGCTTTGAAAAATGATACTACTTGTTTTATTTAGCCACTTACAGCTCTGGAGACCCACAGTGTACTTTTCCCTAAGATGTAAAACCAACACAAACAAGGTTTATAAGAAAACAAGGCGCAGTTTTATTTTTAGGTATGCCATGTTTTATTCTCATGAATAACACTTATGTGTGTGTCTCCTAAAGAGAAATTCCAGTATTATTAAAAGCCATACCTTTTTGGAGAAAAAAATATTGTGTGGTTGTGAGGAGTGAAAGAAACTATTGGAACCTGAAAATTCTTTGAGGCTTTCTTTTTATCCTTGCACACTCTCACTACCTCTGAGGTTTATTATATCCAAAGGTAACAATTTTGATTTAAAAGTTCACATCAAATGCAAAATAGAATAAGTTCATTTTAGGGCTATTTTGCTGTAAAAACTATGAAGTACTGAAAAATAAAATTAATTCTGATAATTATGATAGAAATTTAACTCCCTCTTTGTGTTTCTATTTTTTCAAAGAGATAAAAAAGAACTTTTCAATTCCTACTCCTTGATTCAATCAATATTTATTGAGCATATGCATAGTACAAATAGTGCTATAGAAAACAGGTTATTCAATGTCTTTTCAGAAAAAAAAATAAGTTATTTCAAAAAGTGTTATTTCCACATGCCCTCCTGCAGATCATTAAATTCTTTTTGCTTTTCCTGCAATTTGCAAAGAATAATTTCAATAAGTTTTGACCTGAAAAAACAGTGAACTCTATTTCATCTTTCACATGCTAATTGATGGTAAGTTATAAATAAGAATAAATGAATCATCATGTTGAGCTGTGAGAAGATGTTTCAGAATTTGCTAGTTTCAGTAGTATGATGTTGGCATAATTCTCATTTAGTACTAATTTCAGTCCACAGATGAGGACTTTTATCAGCATTTCCCTAGCTGTGCATCACTCTCTTGGGTATCTTGGGTATCATTTCTTTGTCTTAGATATTGAGATTCTATAATAAATGTGTACTTGGTATCAGGCAAAAAAAATTATGTCAAAATACACCTTATAAAACTGAAAAAAATGAATGACGTCTGTTTTTTTCTCTGCTCTAAGTGACAAAGAAAAACATGTTCATAACATAATTAGGAACACTTCTATCAACCAAAAAATTAATTATGTAATGATCAGCTATAAAAAATAATAAAATAATGCCACGTGTAGCAACATGGATGGACATGGAGATTGTCATTCTTAGTGAAGTAAGCCAAAAAGAGAAAGAAAAATATACATATCACTTACATGTGGAATCTTAAAAAAGACTAACAAACTTATTTACAAAAAAGAAACAGACTCACAGACGTAGAAAACAAACTTACGGTTACCGGTGGGGGGAAAGAGGTAAGAAGAGATGAACTGGGAGTTTGAGATTTGCAGATACTAACTAATGTATATAAAATAGATAAACAACAAGTTTATACTGTATAGCACAGGGAACTATATTCAATATCTTGTAGTAACTTATGGTAAAAAAGAATATGAAAATGAATCTATGTTCATGTATGACTGAAGCATTGTGCTGTACACAGAAATTGACATAACATTGTAAACTGGCTATAGTTCAATTAATATATATATGTATACAAAATATATATATAATGAATTTGATAATTTGTTTCATAAATTCAAGCTGTTATTAAGCTAACAGTGAAACATTAGAACATGAATTTGGAATTCTATAATTATGGTAATAATGAAAAATTAAAAGTTCACACCAACAGTTGAGCTTTTTAAATTATAAATGAAAGCCAAGAACAACTATAATTCCCTATAGTTCACTGCACTCTCTCCCTTGGTGTGGGATTCAGGGCTTGACAGTCTCTTGTTAAAATACAGTTTCTCCTGAATGAGTCACAGAAAAAACAATTCTGTTTCAAAATCCATCTGCCTGTTTTGAAGATGAAACAACAAGGCTTCTGGAAAAATCTCAGGTGTCTTCACTTCATGTAGAGTAGAAATAATAGTGCAGAAACCAATATTAAATATTAAAACAAATGAAACTGCTAAAAGAGAAAAAAACACATTTAGCAGGCTATGCAATAATTTAAAAAAATCATATCCTTGTCAGCCATGTCTGTGATCTTGGGTGAGTGACCAAGTGGTCACAGGAAGGGTAGGAAAGAGAGATGGAAGATTGACAAGGATGGAGATGAAAGAAGTTATTTCAACCAATAGTTATCAGGAAAGACACAGTAGGTGATGCTTAAATTCCCCAAATCCTTGTCATCATCATATGACCTGTCTGGTTGAATGAATAATAAAATGCAGAGAAACAGAGAATTTTCTATAACTGGGCTTCAGTCAGCTAAAATAGAGGACAATGATTTATAAAAGCATTTCAGGAGTCTATATAAAGAAAATAATTAAATGCTGAAAATACTAACCAACGTGTCTACAATGGAGTGATGAATAAAACGTTTTGAGGGACACGTATTTAGAAGAAATAGAGACAGTGGCTCTTCGCACCCAACGGGTGAGAGATTTTCATGGAGGAGATGACATGATTTCAGAGTTACACAATCTGCATGTGTGGTTGCAAACCTTTTGGAAATATAATAACACACCAAGTAAAGCACAGGCCATGGCAAAGGACAAACAGACTCCAATCCTGACTGTGCTATTCTTTGGGTAACTAACTTAAAATTTCTAATCCTCAATGTCTTCATCTGCAGTATCAGTACTTAACTTCAATAGGTTGTGACACTGATTAAGTGAAAAAAAAAAAACAAAAAAAAAAAAACAAAGTAAGGTTTTTAGCTAAGTGCCTTGCATATGACAATCACTCCATATATGTTGTGTGTTACAACTGAACAAAAGTTCATCTAGATATAGAATGAGATTTGAGAAAGACTTGGAGCTAGAATTGGAATTTTCGGGACCAGCTAAAGAGCCATCATGAATAGCTGATGGGAGATAAGAAATCAATTGTTCATGAAGCTACAATAAAGTTAGTTCTTATTTGCATGGTAGTTCACAGTTTTCCCAAGGGCTTTTAATGAGCACATTATCTTATTTGAAATTTATAACCACTCTATCAGGTAGGCAAGAATGATCATAGCAGACCCATTTTAGAGATGGGCAAAGTGAGGCTCAGGATGACTGCTGGACTTGTAACTCACATAGTGAACAGCAGATCTGGGGCCAACCCCTCCCACCCCGATCCCCTACTCTCAGTTTTGTCTTCTCTCCACTAGGCTTGTTGGGCATTTCAGCCCTCAGGCCCTGGAGCAGCAGTGTTGAACACTGCCCTCATTACTGTCCTGTCCATCTACTGAGGAAAAAAAAAAAAAATCACCATAGCAACCTGAAATAAATGAAGCAAAAGTTTTTTTCACTTAATCTGAGGCAAATCTGACAAAATCTAATATATTAACGTTCTTAGACATCAGCCGAACCGGAATAAAATAATGTTCTGAAGAGAATCACATGTTTTTTCAGTTTCAGTGAGTTAATCTTTATAAAACTTTCAGTACTATGGTGACTGATAATCTGTTTGGTTCTGTTTTTCTCCAACTCCCAGTTGTCAGCTGAAAGGAAGCGCTTACCTTATCTGCAGGAAGCACATTGATTTACTGAACTCGTAACAAGAAAGAGTTAAAAGTTGTTGCTAACCCTACTTACTTGTGAAGATAACTTATATCTTTTTCATGGAAGAAAGTTAGAAACTTCTAACACTGTTTTGAGGGGTTTTTTTTGTTTGTTTGTTTTTTGTTTTTTTGTTTTTATCTGTTTGTTTGCTGTAAAACCAGCAATGAATTATAAAATTCCAGAACAACAAAAAACATCATTTGCTTACATTCGATCCTTAAGATTTTGGGTGGCTGTAGTTTGTTTTTGTGTGTTTTGTTTTGCTTTGTTTTTAATAAAAGAGCTTTAATAAAAGCAAACCAGCAATGAAATGGCTAAATGGAATTAGAGGCACAACGTTTTAAAAGCACATCCTGTATTTCCTGCGATTACAATTGGCCAAATGCATCACCTCCTTACACTTGGCATTTTCCTGAAACTTCGTTCCATAAACCAACAGTGCTGGGAGGGCTGCCAGCTTGGAAGTGACGTGGCCAGAGCCCACTGAGGCTGGAGGAGAAGGCAGGGAACGGACCCAAACAGGACATCTTCAAACCTTATCCTCTAACTTCTGAGGGAAATGCCTGAGAAGTCAGTGGCCAATGAAAAAACGTTACAGAGAAGATGAAAAGCCAACGTATTGTAAAAAAAGTAAAATAAAAAACATACATTTTAAACATGAGAAATAATGATGCTCATATGATTCATTAAAATGACATAAAATGATTTATATTTTAATAGTTTTTCTACCATTTAAAAATAAAAACTTTCTCTTCAGTGAAAATTTGAGAGGTGACTCACTGGTTAGACCAATTTCCCTCTGTCATGCAGAAGGGCAGAAAGTGAAGGGACTGGGGTCCCAGGGAGAAGTTACCAATAAAGACTCTTTCTAGAAGAGTAATAGGGCACAAATGAACCTGTTTACAAAACAGAAACAGACTCACAGACACAGAGAACAAACTATGGTTACCAAAATGGAAAGGGTGGAGAGAGATAAATTAGGAGTTTGAGATTAACAGATACAAACTACTATATACAAAATAGATAAATGACAAGGTCCTACTGTACAGCACAGGGAACTACACTCAGTATCCTGTAGTAAACCATGAGGGAAAAGAATGTAAAACAGCATTTTATATATATATACACACACATATATATGTTTAACTGAATCACTTCACTGTACACCAGAAACTAGCACAATATTGTAAATCAACTATACTTTAATTATAAAAGGAGTAAGGGATGGGGCAGGTACAATGTGAAATGGTAACCATGAGCTCAGAACGTGGGAAAATCCATCCCAAAACAATGTTGAACTGTTTCCTGGAGTCCATAGGCCTCACTTCTGACATATCTATGAGACATACAAATAATGTAATTAAAACAACTTTGACCAGAAACTTTCAGGTTGGGGTGGAATGGAGCTGGAGACAAATATGAGCTCCTTTAAAAGGCCGAGTTGTCTAACGGTGACTATGGCATATATAAGAACCATAAAAAGCCAGCAATTCCTGGTGTGGTTTTACCAGTTAACTCCCCAATAGTCTAAAAATGCATGCCACACTCCTGGGGGATAAGAGAAAGGGATGTGACAGGTATCGGTCCTAAGAGGGAAGACTAAAATCAGGTCAACAGTCCCCTCTGACAACAAAACCATGAGTGGGGCCTCCAAAGTTGTCTGATTTTAAGGAATTGCAGATTGATTTTCTGGGGGATTTTGTGGCGTAGCACTGATCCTGTGAGGACACATGCTGGAGCAATCACTGAGATGAAATAAGAGAAGAAAATCCATTAATGTAAAGGCTAAAGAATGTGACATTCTCTAGAGGAAAAGAAAGAAGGCAAAGCATGGTGACCTCAGAAGAGGAGACAGTTGTCAAAGCTGCAGGACCTCCTGTATTGGATTGAACAGTGTCCCCCAGAAATCATGTCCACCTGGAAACTGAATGTGACCTTATTTGGAAATAGGGTCTTTGGAGCTGTTATCAAGTTAAGATGAGGTTGTGCTGGAATAGAGTGGGACTGGAATCCAATATAATCGGTATCTTTTACAGAAGAGGGAGACTGGGACACAGACATACAAAAGAAAGAAGGCCATATGAATATGGAGACAGAGATGGAAGTTATGCATCCACAAGTCACAGAAAGCCAAGGATTCCCAGCTCCCAACAGAAGCTAGAAGAGATAAGGAAGGATTCTTTCCTACAGCCTTGGAGGCAATAGCCCTGCTCACACCTTGATTTTGGACTTCTAGACTCTAGAACTGTGAAAGAGTAAATTTCTGCTGTTTCAAGCCACCCGGTTGTGGCACTTTGTTACAGTAGAACTAGGAAGTGAGGGTGAGGGCACTCTTCTGGGTGGTAGACCTCACCTGGCAGAGAGGGTGAGGAGCTCTCTGGGACCTCTTTTATATGGGCACTAATCCCAATCATGGGGCCCCAGCCTCATGACCTAATCACCTCCCAAATGCACCACTCCTAATACTATCACCTTAGGGGTTAGGTTGCAACACATGAATTTTGAGGGGACACAAACATTCAGACTCAGAAAAGTCTATTGTTGAGAAAACTAGAGACAAACTTGGCCTAGGTGTCACATTAGGAGAAGAAAACTCAGGAGCTTAGGCTGAGTGTTTAGAAAGTTTCATCTTCCATAGGAATTCACTCCAGTCCGAGACTTTGTGATAATCATTTTGTCTAACTGTATTTCCTACAGCAATGGATATGGCATAGCGTTACCTATTTTCAATGGTAGGGAAAGAAAAAAAAAAGAATGAAATAATAAGGTCATAACGTGAAGTTAATGACTTGGAAAATAGATACAAGGATACAAGGAACTCAAAAATCAATGCTATTCATAGTTATAAAATGACTTTTAAATTACTATATAAGATGTCATATTAATATTCAAAATTGGGATTACCATAGCCATCAAACTCTCTGAGATGTCCTAAATCTGAGTGTTTCACCTTAGTAACCATTAAAGAGAAATGGACTCAATGTACTTTTATTTTAGGACTTTTCACATAGCATACATTTTAATTTCCTGTATATCAAAGGATAAAAGTGTTCCATTTTGACCCAGAGAAGTACAGTTGATCTTACCATCTTTTCATTTTGATTAACTATATCCTTTCTCATCTAACCTATTCATTCCAACCAAGTTAAAAAAAAAATGGTTTCCTGGTAGAAATATTTTGCTTACAATTCAAGAGAAATCAATCAACCATTCTCTTTCTCTTAGACATTTTTGAAATTATTAGACTTCTTAACAAAAATATATAAAAAATATCTTCCAAGGAAATGCAATGAGACCCAGGCAGCTGGACTAATTTCCCCTAAGATAAGTAGTCATGAATAAGACTGCTAATAGCTATTTCATGCAATCTCCCAAATAGGCAAAGACAGAGGAAACGTGTTCTCACTACATGATTTCCAAGTTCAATACTCTTACTTCTGTTTAAAAGCATTCATTCTAATCCTGTCTTCTTTCAATGTAACTACTTTGGTACTCAGTGCTCTTGCAGGGAAAAGCTCAGGAGCCTCCCCTGTGCATCACTCACCTCCGCCCACCCCCAATTCCTCCTCTCACCTTTCCCCCCACCCCCGATCTTTCTTCCACAGCGAGGTTGCTCCATATCAACAAATGGACGGATGTGGGCAGCATCGTGCCACTGTCGTGGTATCCTCTGACCCTCCGAACTCTGTCCAAGCCTGGGCCATGAGATTATGTCCTGTGGTTATAATACCAGGGACACAGGTCTCTCGCAGGACCAATGCCATGGACGCCCAGCCAGCCCAGGTCTTCTCCGGCTGGGCTCCTACGCTGACCAAACCCTCAAGTGCTCCACTCTGGCCCCGCCACTTACCTCCAGCCAAACCAGTCTATTCTAGGGGGTTCTCCTTTCACGCTTCACTGTACTATAACTTCTCCTGCAAGCTGGTTTACATAACTAAACCATGGTAACAGATGGGATGATCTCTGTGGTCCATCCCGGCTCCGAAGTGCACAATTACATCAACCATGCATAGCAACTCCAGAGGAAGCACCTTTATAAATGAGTGATAAAGCTTTATCTGTCCTGTTGAAGGACAGATAGCAAGCTATTTTGAACTCATTGCCAAGTAGTGAGCTGCCCCCATCATTGCTACTGACACCTGAAGAAAGACTGAACTGTGCAATTTAGCGGGGAGACCTTGGAACTGGAACATTATTTACTTGGGAAGGACAGCATATATTAACTTGAAAACATCCATTATCCTCAGTGGGAATTCAGTTGCAAAATTACCTACTATAAGCTCTGACCTCTGCAATGCAATATCACTTAATCTCTTTTGCAGGAAAAAATTGTGGGGGGAAATGATTTGCTTTTAGACCAAGAGCAGCTGTGTGAAACACAGGCTTGGGAGTTAGACACCACACACTTGGTTGCAGGTCCTCATTCCATCATTTGTGGAGTTTGGGGAAGTTACTTGACTTCTCTAAGACTCCTTCCTCACTTTTCTTATTCACAATATGGGGATGACAATTCTTATTTCAGAGAATTATTAGGAGGAGACTGGAGAAATATTTTCAAAGTGCTAACCAAAGGGCCGGCACGTGGTAAAATAACATCAACTCTTTGAAAATTTTAACATCAATATTTTTTTAAATAATTACTTGGTCCAGTAATAACAAATGAGATGCCAATTAAATCAGGGCACCAAGCATTTAAATTATATTTTTGCTCATTCTTTTTGTGGCCATGTGGTTTTATTTGTAGCATCATTAATGTCTTTAAGTTGAATTTAAAAGTACATTTAGATAGTAAAATACACATTATTTAGCCCCTGAGTATTCTATAAGTATAATTAGAAGGAGAAAAAAATCAGGGACAAAGTAGATCAACGTCATCACTTGTATAGAAAATATAGAACCAGATTAAATCTTCTAGAATGTGGTTACTTTCCTACACCAGAGATTCACTCTTCATTTTGCATCAGTGCCCCTGAAGGCTGGCATTAGTTTCTCTGAATATACAGAACACAAGTCCTTGGTTACATACTGTTAGAGATAAGTCTGGCAAATAGTTAAGTAAACACTCATAGAGAGAAATCTCTGGGGGCAAAAAAAAAAAAAAAAAAAAAAGGAATGTTCTGCAGTAAACATTGTGCTTATTCTGTGTTGGTTTAGTCATTTTGGGCTGCTACGAAATTCGAAACTTGAAAAAAAAAATGCATGGTTTCTTTTTTCATGGTGTGCAGAAAAAGTGTGGAATCCCCTGGAAAGTATGTAGTGAGTCTATCAGGGGTGCTGTTGCTAAGGGACCAAAACACAAACAGAAAATTCAAGAAAGCCTCTCTTTTGGCCCAAATCTCAAGGACTACTACAGAAATTGTGTAATATATGATTGGGGAATGTCATGGTGATTTGAGGGTTTTTTTTTTCTTTGTAGCACTGTTTCAAAGAGTGGCAGTGGAAATACAGCTCAGACTTTCTCAAACAGTAGCAACATGGGAATTGGGATGCCAGACTTGGAAAAGGTCGCCACTGGTTACAAGACTCAGAGCCAACATGAAGTGAAGGTCAACTGTGTGTACATATATTTTCTGTTGTCGTCAAGGCGGCAGATAATGTCAGGATTCAGCTTTTCCCTTCATCCTGAAATGTCTGCATATTGTCGGTTGCTAATATCTGTTGAACGGTGCCTCCAATTACTAGGACCTTGCTAGGAAATTTGTGAAGCCACAGCAGAAGGAGCTGCATGATTTCCTTGAGTAGGTTATCATCCCAATTTTACAAATGTGAGTTAATTTATAAGCAGATTTTTTTTATTAGCATCATCCATGAAGAACTTCTCTGCAAAAGAGATGTTAAGTGAGAATTTGCCTTAAATAAAGATCAGACACTGCATCATCACACAGAATTCTGTGCTTTGGTTCTGCATTAAGGCTCTCCTCCCTGTCAGTCTCCCTGCTTAAGCATCCTCTAAGAGTAACACAGAGATGAAAGGTCAAAATATCAAACGGGTTGAAGTGGTCAGAATGAGTAAGTCAAGACACAGCAGGAATAAATGTGGAAGAAAGCCCCGTTGGCAGTTAAGGGAATAACTTAAATTACACAGAACTAATGTTTCCTAAAAGCTTCTCTCTTACTTACGTTTCTACCCAAACTGAACAAGATTTCTTTATTTTTTTATTACAGTACATAAACAAACAACCACAGGAGTCTATTCGTTTTTACCAAGAGACTGCTTACAGATTTACTGAACAAAGGACACATCCTCGATCACAGACGCAGCTACTTCCCAGGCAGAGTGGGAGAGGTATTTTATCATTTCTTTCTCTGTGCATTCGACCTGTCACCGCCCAGCAGGAAGTGACACCATGCGATTAATCCGTCACCAGCCGAGAGAAAAGTCTCTCCCCGAGATGAGGACCAGACGGCGTGATTCCCAGCCTGGCCCTCTGAGCGTGCCCCGGATGCTTGGCTGACCACAGTTCAAAAATCACTTTCATTGTGAGCACTGTACCTCCAAGATGTTGTGAGCTTTTGCAAGGCGCAGGAGCCAGGCTCAGGAGAGATAACAGGAAATAAAACTCCTGCAATGCCTCTTATCAGCTGGTCTCTGACCATCTGCCCTGCCTCGACTTCTGTCTTGCCTTTAGCTCATGATTTCTCAATTGTTTGTCCATTACTGCCCTTCTAAGGAGGCTTTTTCAATATTTTTTTCCCCAATTGCTCCAAAAATTGCATATCACAGATATACTATGTGTCTGCTATGCACTGTATACGTCTGTGCTTATACAGAAAGCATACGATATTTTCAGCCTCCCAAGAATCAGCCTCCACCCCCTGGGTTTGGTACTGAGGATGTTTGCTCTAGTTGAAATACTGCCTGTTGAAATCCCTCCTGTTTCTACTCAGAAATGTCTTCCTCTCCCAGATAGCTGTCTGGCTGGTGGATTCTTGTTTACTCTTTAAAACTCAGCTCAAGTACCCTAGCTGCCTGGAGGGCCTCTCAAACTCCCTGAGGCTATCCTGAGCCTCCTCCGGGCACCCACAGTGTCACGGGTGATGGATTCTACACCAGGCTTACCTCTCTGACTCCACAACTGCATGATTAACTCCCACAATCAAGGACACTCTCTCCTCCTCCTCCGACGTGGCCTGAATTGTCACATTGAAGCTCTGACCCTCAGTACCCCAGAATGTGACTGTGTGTGGACGTGGGCTATTACGGAGGTGATGAAGTCAGAATGAGGCTCCTAGAGCAGGGCCCTCATCCAATCTGACTCGCCCCCTTATATGAGGAGGAAATCCAGGCACACACAGGGATGGCAGTAAGCCGCCTAGGCAAGGCCAGGTGAGCACACAGCGAGAAGGCCGCCACCTGCAAGCCAAGCAGAGAGGCCTCCAGAAAAACCAAATCTGCTGACACCTTGGACTTGTAGCCTCCAGAGTTGTGAGAAAATTAATTTCTGCTGTTTAAGGCCCCCCATCTGTGGTATTTCATTATGGCTGCCTGAGCAGATGAACATGCTCTCTGTATTCTATAAACACCAAGCCCAGAACCTGGTTGTGAATAAATATATGCTGGGTGGTTGCTGGAACGCATGACTGAATGAGGACACGTCCTCAGTGAACATCTGCTCCCAGGGGCCACGAGGAATCGCTGTCACACCACGCACAATGCAAACTGTCTGCTGTTTGGAGGGAGGCCCACAAATCCCCCCGCCTGGCCCAGTTTACCGGCCCTCACACCCCACGGGGGAGGTGGGTACCCAGCATCCACGTATAAGGCCGTCGGATGGATGAGGAATCACAAAAGATAAACCCTTTGTCCTCGAAGAATGAACCTCCCAGAAGCCCCAGCACACGTACTCTAAGTCAGAAAAAGGAAGAAAAATGACAGATTGGAAGGAATTCCCCTGAAAGACCGACAATAGCAAAGGCTATGGAAATGACCATGTCAGGGAAGAGAACTGAGGGACGGTTTACGAGAAACGCTGCTGACCTGGAGGAGGGTCTTTGCCAGAGCTCGAAAGATTTATTTTTGATGAGTGCTTTGCTACAGGACTGCACGTCCACAGGTCATCAAGAAGGCGCTGGCCCACGTCCAAACCGAGCCAGCCACGGAGGGCCTGGACATGCTTTTTAGAAACCCGGAGCCGATTTCTGAAAAAAAAAACCCTCAAGTCCTGAGAAATCTCGTTAATAGTTGAAAGGCGGATCAAATGGAGCCAGACCCCATTCAGGAGGGTGATGTCATCTCTCTCCCCGAAGAAAAGGCCACACTCGCCTTTGTGAGAACCCAGGGTGACATCACCTCCCCAGCCGTGCACTTCACCCTTCCTCTGCTCCTCCCCGTCCAGGGGTTTTCTCCCTTTGCAAATGTCCCTCTTTCACTCACAAAGCTCCTTGACCTTGTTTGTATGCCACCGGATTCCACTGCCAAGGGAAAGAGGGCCCCTGCGAGGGGTGACCAGAGGCGGCGAGGGGTGTGCGCAGCTGGCCTGGAGGCTCCTATTCACATGGCTTACAGAAAGTTCCACACTCCCTCCAGCAACCCAGACGGAGGCCCCCGAGGCCAAATTCAGCCCCTGGACAATGCTGTCAGCACTGAATGCATTTAGCCAGGCAGGGCAACTGTGGCCATTTCTTTCTTTCCAGAGAGGGGTTCTCTTTGATGGTTCGCACAAAGGCAAGGCCATGTGGTTTCATTTCACATCTACCGCGTCACTTTCAACATGGGTCCAGGAAAGAAAGCCCGATTGTAGATCCATCTTCTGAAAGCAAACAGAAGGTTTGTGCGGGCGACAAAGAGGCACATACTGGGAAGGGGCTCACTGACGGACTGGCAACGTGAATGAGGTGCCTGGGGACTCTTCGTCAGCCGCAGGGACCAGGAGGTGATGCCGTGAAGATTCTGAACATGTCATGAAGAGTTTTCAGCTGCTGTCACCGCACGGTTTGGAAAAGAGTGAGAGCGGAGAAAGGACCAGAAATGAGATGTGATTCCAGTGAAAAGAGGCTGGGAGTTTAAAGGCAGCTGCTCTGGGCCTGGTGAGGAGAGCCACTCCCGGCCTGCCTGCATCGGGCGGGCTGTCCCCAGCCCTGGCACTTGGCCTTGACTCTGAGATGGAGGTCTTCCTGCAGGCACTGTGCCAAGACACAGTTTCTGCATTCCATTCACACACGTGCATGTGCACCCACGAACACACAGTCAAGGGTATTTCTATTACATTTTAAAACTGAGGCTGGTTTTTCCAGTGGATCTGGCATCTTGTATTTATTTGTTTGTTGTATTCGAATCCCACAGCACACCGTGTCACTTCAGATCCTACTCAAAACTCTTTTCTCTGAAACCTGCAGGGTTTACAAAAAAGAGAGGGTGGGGCTCCTCTCCCTGCCCGAGCCCTTGACTGTTAAGGACCCAGGCCACTGCTTCCCTCTCCAGCAGCTCCTTCAGCAAAAACTCTTTGCCTTTTTTTTTTTTTTTTGAATAGTCAATTTACAATGTCATGTTAGTTTCTGGTGTACAGCACAGTGACTCGGTTGTATATGCATTATTATATATATATAAAATATATGTTTCTTTTCAAATTCCTTTCCATCTTAGGTTATTACAAAATATTGAATACCGTGCTCTGTGCCACCAGTAGGACCTTGTTGTTGATTTGTCTTATATATCGTGCTGGACCTCAGCCTCCCTGGACTTGCAGGTGCCCGTGCTACCCTGCTCCCTCCCACCACAGGGTCTTTCTTCTACCGGGAATCCTCTTCCTTCCCCATTTGCCTCCTTGACTCCTGCTTATTCTTGGATTGGAGTTCACAAGTCCTATTCTCACACAGGACTGCTCTGGCTTCCCGTCCGGGTCCAGTCCCCTTCTGTGCTCCCGTGTCACGTATCACACTTTTGCTTTTATATCTACTTTTGTGCTTATTTGCTTGATCGCTACTCCTCCCGATTGCCTGTAAGCTCTAGGAGAGTAGGAGCCAGGCGTGCTGGGTGGATTCACACGTTGTCCCCTACCCTAGCTCAGCACCTGGCCCGAAACAGTTCCTTCCTTAATATCTGTGGCAAGAACACACGGATGACTGAGAAATCAGATTTATGTCTTCAGCTTACCAACAATGGGTAAGAAGTGAGGGAACCTCTCCCATCAAAGACCCCTTCCCTGACCCTTGCTTTTTCTGTTGGCCCCTCTTCTCAGGCTATCTCCAGTTAAAAACCTAGTTTAGATGCAAACTATAAACTCTGCCTACCTGTAGCATTGTGTTAACTATAGTATATGACAGTCAGTTAATTTTGCACAGATCCAGACAGCTAACAAAGCCCTTCCAGAAGTTTCTCCCCAAGCGTAACTGATATCTCATGGGCAACACAGAGTTAAAAAAAAATTGTTCAGTTCTGGTCCCATCTGACAAAATTCTGTTGCACAACTCTGGTTCCAAGCTTAGCCAGCTTTCGGCAATTGGGAGTAAGTTTTGAAACAGTAAACAGGAAAAGAGGATAGACAGAGGGTGTCTTTGACTCTCCCAAAGGAAGACAGTTTCCAAATGGAACTGGAAGAAGAAAATTTTCCTAACCCAAACTCAGAGCTTGCAGCAGACGATTCAGCCATGTCTAGCATATTGGCTGGAGGAAGCCAGTGACACAGCCATCCAGTGTGGCCAGTAATGACCATTAAATCACACTCCTTAGTGTGACCTTAGTGATACAGTCACCCACTGTAGCCAGTAATGATCATTCAGCCATGTCCTTCATGTGGCCTTGGGCCAGTATGGCTAGAACAGCCCGGAGGGGAGAGGAAGCAGCCCACTGAGGAGAAAGATGTCAGCAGGAAAATAAATCACTGCTCCTGAGATTCTCCATCCTAGCTGCATGGCAGAATTACTTAGGGAGCTTTTTAAAATTAGCTATAGTCAAAGTCCTACCGCAGGTCAACTGAATCCTATCCCTGCAGGTTAAAACACAGGCATGGGGACTCTTTAAAACTCCCAGGTGATTCCAACATGTATCTAGGGCCAAGAACCACTCCCTCTAGGTCCTGAGCCTTGGTCTCCTGGTTAGCATCTCTTACTTTCCACCGTCTGTCTCAGTGTCAGTAGGAAACGAGCTGGGGCCCCTGCAAGAAAGAACCTCACCGCTTCCGAGATCAAAGAGGAGAAAGCTCTCAAAGCGTGGTCTATGGAAAAGCCCCATCAGTATCGCCAGGGAGCTTTTCAGAAATGCAGACTCATGGGCCTTAGTTAGCGCCCGCTTCCCCTCCCCCATCAGAATCTGCATTTTAGCAAGATCCCCAGTGTTGCATAGACACGTAAAAGTTCGAGGAACACTGTTCTGGAAAAAAACCACCTTCACCCTTGAAAATCTGGGTCATTTCCCAAGATTTTCCTGTTTCTTCTAGGTCTTTCTGCACTGTCTCTTGTTTCCTTAGAATCAGGCCATTTCTGAATCACACAATACGAGAGATGGGCTGTGTTACAGAGATGAATCAATCCAGTCCCTTCACTTACTAGATCAGTAAGTTAACATTCCAAGGTTAAATCTACCTCCTTGCTGGAGAGGACAGTCCAGAGCTTCCACAAACTCAGTTACTTTGGGAACTCATAATCTGTATTCCAAGCTGTAAGTAGCTGTGGATTACCACTGAATATTTTTAAATACTGAAAAAACCCATACTTACAGTGTAATGAAATACACTCAGTCTCCAGTTCATAATAACTGAATGTCTCACACTCTTAAGTATATAATAGGGCTATTCAGTTGTGTACAGTGCTGAGAGGCATATAATAAACGCACTATGATGTTACCAGCCCTCAAGAGTCAGCATTCCTGTGCGCTCACTGTGGTCTCAGCCCTGATTGTGACAGTGGGAGCTTAGAATGTGTGTGTGTGATTCCCGGAATAACATGACAACCCCACTTCTCTTCCAAATCGACTGCCTCATGCTCGAAGCCCTAAGCCCTTGGCTGAGAACCGCTCATATATTCACAAGGGCTTTTATTTTTCAGGTCTAGATCACCCTAGGAGAGTTGGCTCTCCAACTGCGCTCACCAGGGAGACTAGTTAAGATGCAGATTATCAGGCTTCCCTTCAGAGTTTATGATTCTTTAGGTCTGGGATGGGGCCCAAGAATCTGCAATTCTAACAAATTCCATGTGATGAGGATGTTGCTTTGGGGGACCAAGTTTTGAGAATCATTGATGTGGGGCCCTCTCCCTTGAGGTTGAGCCACATGAGGTCAGTCTAGACATTTCAGAACTTGTGCTTAATACGAATTTTCACCTTCAGAGGAATGATGACCCCTACTCATCTTCTGAACCACCAATTCGTAGATAGGCTCTTGCATGCCCCGTACTGTGTCTGGCAGGTACAACACCATCCTTGGTTTAGCGCATCACCAGCTTAGGTTTTCCGCTCAGGCTCCCCTCCCAGCCCAGTCCTCGCCCTCCCCCTTCTCTCTCTGATTGACTCATTCTTCCCCTTCGATCCTTGTGACTCCTCTGCTCAGCGTCAGGATGAGTCTTAAATCTCATTCTATTGCACTCCCTCTGAGAGACTTCCCCCTCAACTTGCAATCTGCCTGCCACACCCAGGTACTGGTCTTCTCCCGGAGAAACTTCACCAGCTCCCTCCCTGCTCTTGAGCAATTTACTCCTGCGCCGACTTAGCTGTCCAAATCCTGTCCACCTGGACTTCACATCCTGTCTGAACCCTAAGAGGACCTAACTCACCAAGAGCCACCAATGTCTGAGTACACTAGCACCAGATTACCACCCGGGTCCCACCATTTGTGAATGGCATTGTTTCCAAATACAGAATTGCAAAGGGAACAGTTCTTGGACAAATAGCAACCACCAAATAAAGCTGAGATCAGCATGGGGCTTACCATGGATGAACCACTGCATCTGAAATCCTTTCTCACGGCCACCAACCCCATCGGTGTGGAACAGCACGTGAAGCTTGGGGCCAGTGGTGCCTCCTGCAGGTGGCGTGTCTGCGCCGCAGTAGCGCCCCATCCGCCTTGTGCCATCGTAGAGCTGAAATCAAAGAGACACTTCCCAATGTAAGAAAGCTCCACTGGGGCTGTCAGATGTAAAAAGTAAAGTCTTCTCATGGAGTGAAAGCTGTTTCTTGGTTCAAAAGTTAAGGGTAAATCTACTGAGGTGGTTGGAGTACAGAAATTAAAACAGATCTTTGTAGACCAAGAGAGATCCCCTCCAAAGTCTAATCCAGGGACAGAAGGAGGAAATGCTGGGCCAATGAGATGTGTTCACATGTTAATCACATCTAAGAGATGCCTAATGAATTAACAGTAAAATAATTGTGAGCTATAAATTTTAAAAATAAATACTAGATGATAAACAGTTACACATTTTAGAGAGCTATGAAAAGGAAAATACAAAGATACAAAAATTAATCCCACTGAAGATAACCATTGTAAATACCAGAAGTTTCTCTTGCCAACCTCTTTCTTCATTTGTTTATATATATGCATGTAAATATGTGTGCAGGCGTATATGTGTGTGTATTAATTTGGGCTACACATTTAATTGTGTTCCCTGTTTTTCACTAAGCATGTCACTAAATAGTCCATGTAAATATTTTTAATGGTGGCGTAAAATGCCACTAGTATACTGTATTCACATTACAATTCTGCTATTGTTCACTTAGGATATTTCCAATTTGGGGGCCAATAATTGCAAATCTTTGTTAGATATTTTAAATTTATCTCAGGAAAGATTCCTAGAAGGGGAATGAATCAAAGAGTATAATCTTTTCTGGCTCTATATATATATTATTAAATTTCTTACCAGAGAGTTTATACCAATTTATTCTCCCATTGGCAGTTTATAGACATATTTATTGCAGTGGATCTTTGGCCATTTTGACAGCTTTTATTTTTAAAGCTGGGGCTAATAGTGAAAATTTGTTTTCTTTTTGGAATTGTCTGTTTGTTACTTTGAGATTGAAGGGTTTTTTTTTTTTTTGCATGTTTCTTGGGCATTTCTGTTTCTTCTCTTGGAACTTTTCTGCTGAGGTCTTTGTCCATTTTCCCACTGAGGTATTTCTCCATCCTGTTGTGTATTGGACATCACTGAATTATCTTACTTAATAATTTCATCAGATACACATCTCCAAACTAAAAACATAAACCTCTCTGCCATATCTCTTCAGTCAGGAAGAAATAATGATAATCCCAAAAAGATCGGCTTCTTCATGACTCAGGCCAATATATTTTCTCTTAATCCTTTAAAATCCACATTAAACACTTTGTTCCAGTTACCCTTGGGATGAGCTGCCCATTATAATTAAATGGAAAATGTCTGGTCATAGGCATGCAGACTTCCTATATTGAAATTCTCTTGGAGAGCACACGCTTGTGAGTGTGCATGTTTGTGTTTGTCTGTACGTAAATGTATTATCTGGTTTCAATAAATTCCAAACTGACCAAATTATTTTTAGCTCCTGAAATGCTATGATATAAAATACTGTTTGAAACGTGTTGATTGGAGCATGGAAAACTTTATCATCAAATTCCACAAAGACCCTCCATGGAGCCTGCCCTAATCCTTGTTGCTGGTCATGAATTGGTTTTCCTTTGAAACCTCTCAGCTTTTCATTCATGCCCCTTTGTGGAAACAGTCACATTCCAGTTATATAGGCATGTGTCCGCCTCCCTTACTCATGATGAGTTTCCTTCGAGCCCAGACCACCTCTCACATCCCCTCACTGCCCAGCACAGGGCTTTGACCCGGGATAGATACCCAGCATGTCTTCAATGAAGGAACACAATGATTTCCCCCACAGCTGCATTTATTTTGACGGGACTTAAACCTGCGGGTTACTTGAACCTTGCACAGTGAGCTGCCCATTAGGATTTTACAGTCCGAAATTTCAGCATGCTGCTTTCAGGCAGCAAAGGGTCTGCATCCTTTGTGGCCACTCTGCAGAAGGGGAGACCAGGCAGGGCCTCATTCAAGGTCGTAACAAATCGCAACTTTCTAATTCGGGCTGTCTTGGCTGAGTTCTCAAGACAGCCTGCTTATCAGACATACATGCTTGTGTGACATGATAGGGGGGAAGGTCAGCAGAGATTTCAAAAGAGAAACTCAGAAGTCCATGATATCACTCACCCTTAAGTACTGAAGCTGAGCATTTTAAGTAAATGAATGAAGATGGGGTTTATTTTTCAGGCTTCTCCCTTGAGCTTCCTTTTAATTTTTTTTAATATTGCTTCTTTAAATATGTCTATTTATCATCAAGTTTCTAATATTCTTGATGGTTAACAGAAATCATAATGAGACAGCAAAAATGAGAGAAAGAATAAAGCCACACAGAAAGAAGAAGGAACAACAGATCCCTTCACCTCCCACCCCGGCCCCACCATCTTTCGGCCCCACCATCCCCAGCAGGAGGTGGAGGTCAGGAGAGTCCGTGTTGTAATCTGTTTACTCCTAACCTGCTGCTTCGCTGTAGGGGATGTAACTGAGCCATAGAGTTTTTATTAAACCTAGTGCACGAATTCCAATTCAAAACCAATTAATACAAAAATAAACATACTGTTCCCAGGCCGAGGCAGAATAAGCGAGAAAATGCTCTACTGTTTTCCACTCCAAAGGCTCATTCCTGAACTGTGGATGGTAGTGCAGTGAACAAAACTTTAATTATTTCATCTTTATCTAACAAAACACAAGGTCAGATTTCTCTGGAACCGGAATCGCTCAAAGCTTCCTGGATCTTCTGAAACACTAGGTAGGGTAAACATTTTGAGGAACCATATTTTAGATTCTGTGCAAAGCCATAAGCAGTACCATATTTCTGTCTCCCAGCTCAGCAAGGTTAAGAAACTTGACATTTTCACAAGACTTGGAAGGTTTTTTTTTTTTCCCCTTCCTTCCGGTAGGGATTACTTCACTGAAGGAGAGCCCCTGAATCCCAGCGGTTCTTAAATAACACATTGTGAATGGGATGGGGGTGGGGACAAGGGGAGGGGGTCTGGGGGGAGCACTGATGAATAACAATTAGTTTCTTTTTGCCTTTGGAGGGGAGAGAATGATGCATTGAGGTAAACCTCAAATAGACATTGATGAAAATACTTAAATATAATGTCAAATAAATTAATGAATTCATTAGTGTTGAACAATATCTCTCTACCAAAAAATAACCCAAAAAAACCCATACCCCCAATTTTGTGTCCTTCTAACGTTTACACTTAATTAAATCAGGAGGTTTTGTTTATATTCACACAGATGGCTAACGTCACCTCAACAATCTATTCCCGCGTAAATGTACCACACAAAAAGAAACAGTCGTTTTTCAAAGTACACAAATACTGGTTACCGTGGAAACCAGTTGGTGCCTGCTGCTCCTGATTCCGTTTTCAGAGCAGAACTTTAACCACAGGACATTCCAGCTGTGACTCACCGGGACTACTGGCAAGCACACTGGCTTGGTCCTGCTAAGGGTACAATCACCCCTGCTTTTAGAAAGCCTCAAGATTGACTCCATCTGAACAGTATTTGAGGCTGGAATTGAGTCCATAGAAACTGGTAGCAATTAAGAAGAGAAAGATTGAGATTCTTACTTTGAATATGCAGATCTAATTTGCATAACTGTGTTTAGAAGTTTGGGGTTTTTATTGCTGACATTTTCAAGTTGGCCATTAACTGTATCTTCAGATATGGAGATGTGAATATTTAAAACCCCCCATGTAGACCTTTTATGGTTATTCTCTTAAGGGGACGATTCATTTAGGACTTTTGTGTTTTAGCTCCTCCACCCCCATGCCACCCTGAAATATCTCAACCACTCTTAAGACATTCAAAGAGGAAGGAAATCTCTTGCCTAAGCCACATTTACCAATTTCTATCTACTTCCTTTGCATAGGTTTGATAATTTCGTGCAGGCATAGTTTACTAGACCATTAGAGACTTCAGGCTACAGTTGCAATATGAAATGATCATGGACCGTGGACTCCTAAATATTAAGAACCCATACATACACGGAGGAAGATATAAAACCAAAGACACATCACTTGTTAGAGAAGGCAGGTAGCTAGATATGAGCAGAGAAAGAGGGACATGGGCAAATGGCAGAAAATCACACATTTTGTGAACAAAGGGGGTCCTTGGACTGACTAAGAAAAACAGGATCCTCTGGACTAATAAAAAACCATACCTCTGTGTTGATAAGTGTCCTGGAGGCAGAAGGGTAGGGCAAGACAGGAATCCTCACCATCTGAATGTAACCTTTCAATCATTATAACCTCTGTCCAACTATAACCTTTTGCTTATGATACCCCCATGCGAATGTAACCTTTTGTTCATTATTACCTCACCCAACTTCCTGATCAAGACTAAATAAGGATGAAAAATCCCTCTTCCCCACCTGGGAAGGTGGAGCTGGGATGAAGAGCAGGAAAGATGACCCCAAACCCCTCCCCACCGATGAATATTCTGTGCATTCATTTTTACAGTCATATAATGAGCTTGCCAAGGAGACTCGGGGCAGCCACCCACTGGGTCTGCCTGCTCTGTTTCTAGAGCGAATTACCTATCCCTTAATAAATCCTCACTTTATTTTCTTAACCTCCGTGTCTGGTCTCTAAATTCTTTCTGTGACAAGACAAGAACCTCTCGACCCCAGCACACTGACAGAGTCCAATTTTTGTAAGATTAAGAGTTTTTGCAGGTACTTTACAAATCACTGGAACTCAAGTCTGGAGGAACCCAGAGTCAGTTAACATGTAATCTGTTCCTTCAGTAAGAATCAACTTTATGAACTGTAAGAACTCTCAGAACAGAAATGTGCTTTTCACATGTCTCTTTGTTGCTGAGTTGTTTCATGATTTTGAAAATTTGTGATCGTTTAATGAATGAAATTGTAATTAATTGTCACCTATCTGAGCTTGGGATGTACAGACTGACTGCTTTTCTAAACCTATTGGAATCACAGTGAGCAACAACTAAAACAGCCTTTTCTATTTTAGATTGGCATCTAATTCATACTTTTTCTAAGTATTTTTTTTTATTTACTTGACATTTTTCTGGAAGAGAAAAATGTATAGTGGAGGATTAGTTTCAAGCATTAATTAAATATAGTCCCTCTAGAGAAATTAAATCAAGAATTTCTTTGGAAAGGTATTAGAATATGGAGAAAGTTCTGGGGAAAGAAATTTTAGCCTATTTCCCATTACAAATCTTTAAAAACTCCAAAAGAACTTTATCCTTTAGAGTTTAAAATGTAATTGAAATAATTCATCTGCCATGAGGAAGAATCCTAAGTGTGGTAAAGAATCCCCTAAGAGAGAACAAAAATTCTAGTCCACGTAAAGAAGGTAGTTAAGTTTCTGAGAATTATGTTCAGTGAGTTCCTACAGTGGCTTTTTGAACTCAAAACCACTAATAGATTATATTTCCATTGGAAGCAGGAAAGTCGCTTTATGACAAGTGTAGACTAGAGTATATTCAATTGGTCATTGTCAAGCTCTAGATTCATGGTCTAGTCTTGCTCTAAAATTTGCTTAGAACATAAACTTGTGAAAATTACTTAACCTGCATAAGCTAAAATTTCTTCAGAAACTTGGCATCCTCGTGGCACTTATCTCATAAGGTTGGTGTGCTTATTAGCAAATGAGACAAACCATGTCATAAGTTGAATGTGAGTCCTGGCCTATGGTAAGTGCCCCAAACATTATTCTAACTCTTGAGCAGAGGCAGAGGGAACCAACATTGCTTCCAAAGAAACCACACCGGAAATAGCTTTTAGAGAAAAAAATGTAATGGGTCTAGAGAACTTGAACTGACTCATGTAAAATATTTCTCAGAAATCATCCTTGGCAGACCAGACAGGGAAGCAACCAATCAATGAATCATTTGGGAGGAGACAGATGCCCATCGTGGGCAGTGTGTTGCCATGACGACTTGGTTTTGTGTGCACACGGAGGCCACTCCTGGCACATGGGGTGCAGAGCCCAGTGCAGATGATACCGTGGGGGAGACTGGAAGCGCAAAGCACGTGTCTGGGTGGAGGGAGATCATGAGATGGGCTGCAGATCAGGGCAGGGCTGGTGGCGGAGACGACATTGGGAAATCTGTCAAGGCTGCCCCGGGGAGTGGATCAGGGGGAGGCAGCGGGTCAGCAAAGTGGCTCTACCTGTGTTTTTTCCTGTTGCAGCCTCCTCCCTGCTTTCTGACTGGCCAGCCTGCAGCTCTAGACGCTCCAGAGGAGTAAATTCTTGGACCATCTCTTCAGATTATCCCCACCCCCTAAAAACAAAACCAGGATCTAGGGAGCTGTCTTGTTAGAACAGTTATTAAGAACATTGTTGCCCAAGTTTATACACAAATCTCCTGGGTAAACTTGGAACATGCACAGTTTCCTTTAAATCTGAAGGGCTTTGAAATGTTTCCAAAACAACAGGAGAAATTGCCAAGCAAGATTCACAGAGTAGGGGAAAAGGCTCTCATTGTGGGTGAGAAAAGCCTTGGTGAGTTAAAAACATAATTAAATTGTGGGAGGTAAATTACGCAAATGTTCAGGGAAAAGTGAAGAAGCAGAGCGTGGTGGCCTCTAGATGGCTCGGTGATGGCCCCAGGAGGTGGCCTCCTCCATTAGACACAGGGGCACACACAGTGCTCCCAGGGTACAGAGGCACACATCTCCCTCAGCACAGGAAGAGCCACACTGCCATGCGCTGCCAGGGCAGGGCAGGAAACATGAGGTGCCCGTCTAAAATTAAACAGTTACTCACAACGCTGGGCTTTGCATGAGACCCAGAAACCCACTGAAAGACCACATTCTAAGTTATTTGGTGTCACTCTGAATTAGAGGTTGGTCTCAAACACAGACCATCTAGTCTCCTTTCCACGTGGTGGCTAGTCACTGGCCCCTCTTAAGGGCGCATTGACATTTATTTCTGCTTTCTACATATTACTTATTTTAGAAGCCACAAAGGCTAATTTGGGTTTTTTTTTTTTCAATCGTGGATGTGTGCAAAGATTTAACTACAAAGATGTAGTTAAAATTTGAAATTTGAAAAGATTCTATGGGTTTCACAACCAGAATCAGTGGCTGTATTGTGATGATGGAATAGACAATGTTGCAAAAGCTGTGGTACAGTAAGTAACAAGGAGAAACATTCACAAGACATTGTTACACATAAAAAAAAAAAGTCACTGTAGACTAGTATGTACACAATGATTCCCTTCGAATATTAAAATAAAATAAAAATATTGGGAGACTACAGGAAATAAATACTACCAAGTATTAGTAGTAGTGATATAATTGGGGTTATTTTTATTTTATCAGGGTTTTTCTATACTTTCTAAATTGCCTGAAATGACCATATTCCTGTGTGATCAGATAAGTTTATTTTAAAAGTATTATCTTTGGGGACCTATTGAAGAGCCATGTCCCCAAGTCCCCATATCCCCAGAGCCATGTGCACTGATAATGTATTTCCAGTCTCAGAATTCTATACCATTTAGGTTCTCAGATACCCATCTAGTCCACTAAAAATTTTATGCTGTCTCCCTAATCTTTTTTATGTATCTGAAGATTATCCATGAAAATTAGCCCATTAAAATGTTTTTATATAAGGTTATCCCCTCCAGCATTAATTTAAAACCATATATTGTCCCCTTATGCTTCCTCTTTAATAACTAGGTTTTTATTATTAATTAGACTAATTCTTTATTAAAAAAAAAAAAAAAAGGACTTCCTCAGATGTTTAGGGACTTAAAGAGCTCTTACAGACATAAGTTTTGATACTCACTGATGGACCAGTAAGTACCTATTCCCTCCCTAGTGGTAAGTGAAATGCTTTGAAAGCCAAGTATATTGTCCCCTGCGTGCAGGTGAACATTTAATTCCATGAACCGCAGCCTTCCCTCTGCTAACTTTACCGCAACTGGGAAGCACCAAACATTTTTTAAAAAATTACTCTGCCTCCTAAAAGCCTCACCATCTTCTACAGATGCACTCAGAAACAGGGAGGACTCTACAGCACAAAGAGAAATCCTAGCACAGTGGAAGGACCAGGACCGAGCGCGAGCGCTGCCAGGCAGACTCCTCCAACTTAGCAGGGAGAGAATTCACCTGCTCAATAAATAAGTAAATGGAAGAACTGAAGGGTAAAGATGTCATTAAAAAAAAAAATTCTGAAGTGTTCCAAGTGGAAATCATCCCCATTTTTAAAAGCAATCAGTGTCATTAACTGAAATCAGCAACAGTGATTCCTGAGTTTTGAATTTAGCATTTCTGGTATATGTGTTCTCATTCATGACACGTACCTTTGGATGCTGGGAAAGGCCCTGCGTGCATTTGATGCCTGTGGTCTGAGGAGCACAGCAAGGTGAGGACCACCAGGAAAGGAAGGGTGGTTAGAGCAGTTTCAACTTTTGAGCTTCTAATGGAGTTTTTACTGGCTTCCGGGCAGCGTGGACATTATCTGTAGTTCTGATTATTATTCATCCTGATTCTGTCCTTCATGTTTGAGAGAATACTGAGAGGGGAAAACACACAGTTTCTTTTGAATCTGAGAGCAAAGGCTCTCTTTTGAAGGCTGGTGATTTTGCCTCATTAACTGAGGCAAATTAATGCAATCACATTGTGAGAGATGGTGGGAAAAGATCAGCATTTTTTTTTTTTTTTGAGGAAAGGGATTTTGATCACATTGAGATACACATCTCTCTGTTTAATTTCTTGTAATTAAAAAAATCACATTTTACTGGGGCAACTTTGGAGGGTTAAAATTCTTATAAAATGCTCTGGTTACACTTAATGACACGACAAAGTACTTGGCTTAACTGACCAATGGATACACTTCATTCTAAACTCCTTTGGAATCTGCATCACGCTTTGTCCAATGCTAGATTCCTATCCAGCAGAGAGGCATCACCTGCATGATTTGGTGTACTGTTTTCACTTTTTGTGTGTGGTTTTGAAGAGCAGCTGTCCTTAGAATTGAAATAGCTCATCTCTGAATTCTAAGCACAAGGCCAGGCATCCTAGAAGCAAACTTCCTCGGACAGACAGTTCCAGGAAGCGTGACTCATCTGCCCAGGAAGTGACTATGGAGTTGCCATGACAATGAGAGTCAGCGCAGACTCGCTGCTGCTAAGACACCATCTGCATCTCAGCTTCCCTCCAACCAGCAAATGCAAACAGGATTTTAACTCCCCCACTCTTAGATGCAGATACCGATCCTGTGGCTTTTGCGGGAAATCTGGGAAGCCAGGGAAAGGAAGCTCTTCTCTCCACACATGGAGCCAACCTGTGCTAATCACGCTGGGAAGGCTGTTTTGGAAACTGTAGCTATTCACTTATTGCAAAATGCTGTAGAGCAACAAACAATCTATCAACTTGTGTTTATGTTAAAAACTAATAAATAGTATTTATTAGCATGTGCTCTGTGCTGAGTGTTACTCTCTAAGCCCTTTCCACGTATCACCTAATTTAAAATTCCCAGCAGCTCTAAGAATGCAGATAGCACTGTTACCCCCATTTCAGAGTTTTGGAAACTGAGGTAGGGAAAAGTTCAGGAATTCAACATTTTGAAAGGCATCAATTATTCAAGAAGACTTTTTCTTGTTTCCTTCATCGATATATTTTTTTAAATAAGAGTCGTTAAATTCAAAAAGGCAGCAAAGTCCTTATTCTTAACAGAGGATAACAAAAACGATCTTTTTAGTGACAGTGGTAATACCCAAAACTCCTGTTAGTCAACTTGATTGACATTTTCTTCTTTATATTTCTTAATAGAGCTTGATGTAAAATAATTGGACTAAAATGTGGGCTTTACCATTTATTATGTATCCTTCGTGAGAAGTGTCAAAATGCATGAATGAAGTTGGCTGTAGACAGAAACCAAGAGGAATGTCTTAAGAAATGAACTGATAATTGTACCACAGCCTAAAGAATGCTCTCTATTTAGGGATTTTCTCTACCTAACTAAGGGCTTCTCTCATTCAAGAGTAGTGCAAATAATGACAATTATGTAAGTGTTTACTATGTGCCAGTTTCTTTATATATAAAACTCTTTTATGCTGATTATCCCATTTTACAGATGGGAAAAGTGAGCCACTTAGAAGTTAAGTAACTTGCTCAAGTTTCCTGGCTAGTTAGTGGTGGAGTCAGGGCTTAAACCCAGAATATCTGGCTCCATATCTATCCTTATACTAAACTGAACAGGTGCCAAGACTACGGAACAAGAGGCATGTTCTACTCTGGAGCCTGAGTGCCTGTGAGATATTCTCTAGTGAGCGAGGAACAGATGAGTGACTAAGTCTTTGTTTATTATCAGCATCCACAACAGTCTGCAGATAGAAGAGAGCTGGTTTAAGCAGTCTGAATTCTAGGGAATTCCCCAAGAACAACAGAAAGAACCACATCTGCAGTTCTTTCCAACTGTGGTTTATCGTTAAACCACAAAATTTGGAAACTGAGGTGGTTGTTGCTGAGACTTGTAAAGGATCTGTTACATCTTCATGGGACCAGCAGTGATGTGCGCTACATACACAAACATATGTGGACACTTGGTTTATCAGAGACGATGCGAAGTCTTTAAAAGGATAAAAGGAACGGAAGTCCTCCCAAGAGCTGGATGGTGGATCAAGGGAACTTGGAAAAGAAAGAAAAAACTCCAAACTTTTGGAGTCAAACAGACCAGGGCTGTGCCTGGGAGAGTAAGTCAGACCGCCGGAGTGAGGAGCGGCCACTCGTAACTGGCTGTCCCGAGGAATGGAGATGGTATTTCCAATGGACGGAGGCTCCCGGAAGGGTGAGAAACACCATCCTGAAAGGTAGGAGGAGGAATCTGAATGGTCACGTGGGAGTTATCCTCTCTGCAGAAGGTGCGTGGGGAACAGCAGTAAGCATTTCTTGAGTACTCAACAGTTGCCGGGTGTGTGGTTTGTTTTATTTCATCTTATAACATCTAATGAGATAGTATTCCTTCCATTTCATACTTGAGGAAATTGAGGGAGCGAGAGGTCCATTCTGTGCCCAAGGTCACAGCTAGTGAGAAGTTCAAAGCCAAGCTCTGAACCCCGGTGGACTCCCGAGCCCGCACTCCAGTGAGACAGACCTGAGCATGAAACTGGCTCCATCGCCTCCCAGCAGCGGGGGCCTGAAGTGAGCATTGTTGCTTATCTGAGGCCCTGTTCTCCTGTCTGTTACGTGGGGACAGAAACAGCCACTGCTGGGCTATCCTGAAGATAAGAAGCCAAGGTGTCTCTCAGAGTGCCTAGCGCATAGTAGGCACTAAGTGTTGTAATTCTCAAAACAGACACCTGAGATGCGAAGCAGAACTTTCCAATCGCTCATGAACTTGGAAGTGTTGCTTATTTATATGAGAATAAAAATGAGAATTAAAAAAATAAAAAAATAAAAACTTGGAAAACATCTCTAGAAGAATGTTTCCCTAAGAATGTTCTCTGGAAAACAAATGCCCAACAGATGTTAGAATTCCGAGCAAAGGCTGATCTATCTGGAATGTCACCTTTGGCATTGTCCTGAGTGTTTCCTCCCAAGGGGGCCCCCTCTATCTCTCCTGGCTGCCGCCCTCGCCTGCAGCTCTGTCAGCCCGCAGCCTGATGTCTTTCTGTCTTCACTGTGGAACCACCCCCACCGCATCCACTGTTCACCCAGTTCTGTTGACTTCGCCTCCTAAGTGCTCCCAAGTCCTCCTGTCACACCCGCCCTCCTCGGCATCGTGGAGATCTGGCCGTCTCTCTCTTGGGGCTGCAGCAGCCTCTTACTGGCTCTCACAGGTCCTCTTCCCTCCCTCCAATTTATTCTTGAAGCCAGAGCGTTTCAAAGTGCCCAAGCCGAGCATGCGCCTCCTCTGCTCACACTCTGGAAAGATTTCTGCTGCTGCTCTCAGGAGGTCACTGAAACTCTGCGCACAGCCACAGGGCTCCGCCTTGCAGGCCTCTGCCCTCCTGGGAGCCTCCACTCAGCTTGGCCACTCCGTCCCCTTCCCCCTCTGCCAGGGATGTTCCCCTTGACCCGACTGGAGCCTGGCCCCTCCCAGCCTTCCTTTCAACTAAGCCTCAAACTTGGTCTATAAAAAATGCAGAGTTTCAGCACAAATGATTTCATCCACTTATTCCCCCCCAAATTAAAAGACTTTAACAAACACTAACATAGTTTCTAACAGCTCAAGGTCACCTCCCTAGGATGACTCCAGCCATCCTTAAAGAGCCTGCCTGAGAAAGCTAAGGCAGCCTAAAGGATTTACTGTTTGTTCCAGCCAACACGGAGGATAGGACAATGGCTGCCCTTTTTCAGAGTGTTTACTTAAGAAGGGCTTACAATTGTGAATCCTCCTCCTGTCCTTTTGAGATGTAGCTGTATCTCCTGCAAATCACGAGTGTCTTTTTCCAGGATCTGGAAAAACATTCCTTTGAAAAGAAACCACAGGAAGGACAGGGCCCCTGTCTCCCAGTCTCTGGGAGCAGAGCAGCCTCACTTCCATCACTGCCAGAGAACAGACACGGCTGGCTGCCTGGTCACACTCACACTGACCAACCCTTGGTCATTCTGCACTTCCCTGACTCTGCTCGAGTCCCCTGGTCCCCTCCTGACTCCCTCGTTCTCCCTTTAAAACACCCATTCATCTCTGTACAAACTGAAATTGAGCTCAGTTCATGCTGGACCCCCTTCCATATCACAGGAAAGCCTGTCCTTTCCCCTTTAACTAGTGTCTGGTTTTGTTTCTCTTTGACGGGTCCTCAAACAACTTCCCCTAGTGAAACCTCCAGCTTTTTATACCTTGCTCAGTGAGTTGTCCCCAGGGATGCCCTCCCTGACCCACACATGAGCACCATCCTCCTGTTCCATGTCTTTGGAGCCCCCAGTAAGGTTCCCTGACAGCACTGAACACAGATTGTAACTAAATTTGTTTTGTGTGATACACTGATGAAGATCTGTCTCCTCCAAGAAGACAAGGAAAACTGATGCTAAAAAGGTATATTTCCATAGCCTATGAGTCTCAAATCTATTTGGATGACTGAATGAATGGATAAATGAATGAACAGTGCATATTTAGGGTGTAATAGCTTGAGGAAGTACTACAGTAAAAACAGAACAAAACAACAGACCCTATTCAATTGTGTTTGAATCGGCATTTCCCAAATTTATTAGAACTCAGGTTTCTATTTGTGAAACATCTATCAACAGGCGTGGCAGGGGGAGCCAAGTGGTTTCCGCAAATCAACTTCCCCTTTGTCTGGTTCCTGAATCACCAGGTGGAAGGCAAGAGAACACCTGCATTGTTCTCTAACATGACTGGGAGGCAAACTCGGATAGCACTAAGCATCCGAGGATTTCCGAGTTCTCCATAACAACAGCCAGCATTGCCTTCATTCCAACAGTACATGGGCCTGATGGTTCATAGCTGCAGTTACGGAAAATGCTGCTCAGACCACAGACTTAGAAAACATGGGTGTCAGGCTGGCAGATTCAGGGGCATTACTGATGTTTTCATCCAGTTTTTTCATTCGAAGCACACTGTTTTGTAACTGAAAGGACATGGAAGTGCAATAGACAATGATATAAACATCTGGTGAACAGGATGACATCAGAAACAGGATTTGGCAAGAGATGAAGTGCTTCTTATGAAGACCAGAGGGGAAAATGCATTTGACAGCAGTCACTGACATGACGTAAGTGGGAGGGGGAGGCATGAGGAAGGGGTGAAAGGACGTGATGCGGGAGGATGGTGGCGAAGGTGCCACATAAAGAAGGGGGCGGAGAAAGTTTAGAATCTGAATTGAAAAACTGTAACGCAAATCTGACATTTTTACTTAATGAGATCAATGTAATCATAATATCACCAAGCCTTGGGGAGACAAAGTATGCAATTCAGCTGTGGCAATGGAAAAGGAAGGCCTGTGGAAAAAGAAGCAGGCAATGGCACTCGAAGGTATATGTTAAGAAGACACTTATTTTTTATATATATATATATATATATGTGTGTGTGAGTGTGTGTATGTGTATATATATGTATGTATGTATATATATAAAATATGTATTCTATATATATAGAATATATATAAAGAATATGAAAATGAATATACGTATGTTCCTATATGACTGAAGCATGTGCTGTACACCAGAAACTGACACAACACTGTAAACTGACTATACTTAAATGAAAAAAATAAATATATGTATATATAAAGCAGATACCTATTAAAATAGTTACAACTCCCCAGGAGAGAGATTTGAAGTGAGAATAAAATGTGCTATCACAACAGATGTGGGCCAAGACAGTGGCCTCAGGTGCGGAGCTAAGGCTTCTGTGGGCATCCCCAGGGATTCTGACTGAGTAGGTCTGGGGTGGGGCTATGAACATACTTTTCTAACAAGATCCCCAGATGATTCTGGAACCCAGCCAGATTTAGAAGCCAGTTACAGGGGCTTTATCCTCCACCATCAGCTTCTTCCTCAGCAGAAACTTTATTTATTAATTTTTTTTTTACAAAGGAAACGTATCAACACTAGTGGAACAAAAAGACACACAGGAGTAGCAATGGGCAGGTGTCCACCTGGACATCATTTAGGTGTCTTGTTCTGAAAAAAGCGTGGCGTCTGCTGAGCTCTTAGGATGCTCTCCTCTGTCAGAAAATAAAGTGTTTCTTAGAGTAACAGCTCTTTCCCCGAGGAGAAGTGCTCTCATGGACTAATTCTGATCAGCAAAGAAATGGCTGTTAATGAAACATTAGGAGAGAGTGATCAATTTCCCTCGAACCTGGGGTGAAAGGACCCATCGGTCACAGGCTGGAGGTTTTAGGGAGTGGGAATTTAAGGGGAGACATGAGCCCATGAACCAGCTAAATTAAAAAAATAAAAAATAAATGAAAGAATAAGGAAGACAATTTTTAAAAAGGAAAGGGAATTCAAGGAAAATGATAAATTCTAAAAAACTGAAATTAGGTCCATAAAGTCAGGAGTAACTGGGGTAGAGGGGCAATAAAAGAGGAAACCTCTGAAGAACCTAATCTAAGAAAAAAAGGAAAAAAAAAAAAAAAAACCCACGGAGCTAGCCAGGAGCTTTCTGACCATTTTGTGAGCACGTACACAAATGAGCAAAACTTTGGAATACAGTGCAGTTAGAAAAAATGTCTACTTTTTAAAGCTATGATTGGGGAAAAAAGAAAGATGAAAACGTGGGCTGGGCCAAGGCTTGCAGAAGATGGTGTAATGTGATGAAGGTGAAGTAGACACAGGCCTCGTATGATTTTGAAACTAGAAGGAATGATAAAATACAGTTTAGAAGATAAGACAGTCAGTTCCCATAGTGAATTTTTCCAGGCTTCAGTGAATTACACCCTAAAATCCAGACAGGTTCGGTGACCACAGAACTAATTTTGTGATCTTGCTCACTTCATGGATATTTCAAAACACTGCTTCAGCAGGCCCACAGAACCCATGCCCCTGCTCAAAGGTTCCACCCAGACGTGAGCTGTGAGCAACGCTGGCCAGAGGGCGGGGCCTCACTGCTCCCGGTCAGAGCTGGTCACACTGCCTGGAGGCCACACTCTCCCAGACAGGCTAGATCCAGGCCTTGTTGTCCAACTCAAAAAGATGAGCCACCTGTGATCGTACTTTGTCACCAAAGGAAAGTCCAGTTGGTTGTAAACGCTTGAGGAACAAGTCATGGCTGGGGCGGCCACACTGAAGCCAGGACTGTGAGGCTGCAGGAGCTCACGGGACGGTTTTGGGGAGAGAAATGGGCATGGAGGACTCGTGCACGGGGAGACACAACAAAGCTGGAAGGAAGGAGAAAGGGGGGGAGACCCCACTGGGCTGCCCTGGCTCCTGACCTCTCCTGCTTTTCAGTCTATCCTGTGGGTCATGAGCTTCTTACTTTCCTAGCGTAACAGCCCTTTCCCAAACGCTAATCTTCCCTACGGGGCTAGTCCTAGTGTGTACCTGCAACCAAGGGTAAAAGGCAGAAGAAGGAAAACAAGACTGCCAGCGGTCAGAAGGGGAAATGTTTCAGCTTCCGAAGTATGGGAAAGATTATTCTGGCATCTCACAGATGAGTAAGGTTGCTGGTAATTTTGAGAAAATTTTTCAATTGGACACTAAACATTAGTTGTCAGTATGCAGCAAAGATACCATAAATGGCCCCTGTACATCTATGAAAAAGCCAGGCTAACATAGCATGAATTTCTCTTTGTGATGCTGTCACTAGAGTGGTCCATCTGAGGGCTCCATGGAAGCTCCCTCTTGTTACCTCTGAGAGTGACAGACAAGTAAGAAAGAGGCACATACAGAGAGTGTGTGCGGTGTCGTGGCTGAGGGTGCCGGCCTGGAGCCCCAGGGCCCAGTGGAAAGCCTGGCTTTGCTACCTATAATCATTGTGACTACGGACAGCCTGCCGTTGTCTCAATCTTCTCACCTGTCAAATGGGACAACGGTGTCCCCTACATTGCACGGCTGCTGTGAGAACTACCCAGTGAACAATAAGTGTTTGATAAATACCAGCTACTATTATTACCAAGTTGTTTGAATAGAGATATCCCCAAAGCGTTCGATCGTAGGTGCATTTTAGCCCAAGAAACCTATCATTTTAGAGTACTTGAAATAGGTAGCATTTCGTTGACATTTGAATCATTTATTTTCAAAGCCAGGGAGTCTATATGCAAATGAATAATGCTCTAAAGACCAGAGAATCGGGACCTCGAGGAATCTTGATGAGACAGAATTCTCAGGCAAAAAACAGGCAATTATAACTTACTAGAAATAATATCCTATGTTTGGCTGTGAAGCCATTGCAACTCATGCAAAAGTGACCTGCAGGTCTTTAATATGGTCCAACATTATGACTTGGCTAACAATGAACCCATTTAACCTCAGCCTACAACCTTAAAGTATAGGAACCAGGTAATATGGTCCAAAGCCAGGAGTGTTGAATCCAATCCTGGGCCATATTTTAAGAGACACCGACATACAATAGAATATGAAGAGGAGGGTACCCCTTGAGAGTTGATCCTTCTGGACCCCGTGGGAGCATCTCTCCTCACTGATCACTGTCACCTTCCGTCATACTCTCCTCCCTTAGCCTCCATGACACAGTAACCTCACAGTTTTCCTCCTCCCCCTTCTCACCACCCACATGCTCCCAGGTGACCCAATACATGCTCTGGACTCCCTGTACATCTCTGTGCTGATTTCCCCCAAATCCATCACTTTTGTTTGTATATTGAATCACCTATTAGGAATCTCTTCTTCCACATAGAGACTCAGGCTCAAAATAAAAATGAAACTGTGAAATCAAGTTATAAAGTACAAAAAGAATCCTTAAGGTTTTGGCTTCCCAAAATTGCATGGTCTCATTTACTCCTTTAAGCAAATAACCCTTCCTCCCACTGAGTCTTTTATTTCCAAATCTGAATCATTTCATTTTGCCCAGAGGACAAAAGAATAAAGGACGGATTTGCTTCCCAGTGGATTGTTACCAACCCACACTGCTCAGCAAGGCTGGGCAAGATGTCCGACCAGCACCTAATCAAGTTCTTTTATAGTTTCAGTTCTGTTAACCCCAAATAGCTCAATTCTGGCTGCAGTAATAGCCACTAAAGTGGGACCTGGCTAAGTCATTTGAAAAAAAGCCCTTTAACTAGAAGTTATTAAAATAATGAAAACTAGATTTTGAGTCTGTGGCTTTTCTCTCCTTAAATGGTTATTTGTGCTTTTAAAATTTCCATCATAAACCAGCCATTGTAGCGATTGCTCTGGTCTTGCCCGCTGGCTTACAGAAACGGAAAAAATCTCCTCCCTCTGGCAACAGCGTCATTCTTTGGAAGCCTTTGCTGAACTTCTGGTTCTCATTTGGTGTTTCTGCTGCTTTCACCATCAGTGTTGCACAAGGTACCTGGCGTGTCTGTCACAGCGTCTATGGAGGGCCTGTGACTAGCGGCTCTGCCGTGGTTGGAACAAGTATTTTCATTTGACAGTTTTTAAACACCTCCAGAAATTATCTGATGGGCCTTTTTGTTGCCATTCCATCCTCAAGTAAGTCCAAAGAGGTGGAGTCCTGCCCTTGAAGAGATTTCATCTCATTTCCTCCCACTCTTTCTGCCAAAGCCTCCTTTAAAGTCCAGCTCAAAAGCTTCCTCCTCTCCCAGCTTTCTCCACTGTGCTTTATCAAATCATGCTCAGGGTGCCCGGCATTGTTGTTAAACATGCAACAGTCTGCAAGCCCATGAATTCTGCTTTGGGTTGTGCTCAAGGTGGTATAGAATTGCAGTGAAACTGTAGAGAATACACAAAAAGGTCGATCTGGAATTTAGTTCTTTCTCATTAGGCTGATGCTAAAATGTGGCTGTGATATTTCAATTTAACCTGAACTTACTGAACTCTTATAAGATCTGAACTCTATAATCAATGCCTGAGTTGCAAAGTTAGTTGGAGACAGTTCACATCTTCTAAAAGCTCATAGTCCAGTAGGGCATGTGAACATAATCACAAATGGTAAAAATATGATATGATAAACTTCTGTCTTTGTGGCATGAACAAGTGGCTTTGAAAGCAATTTTTCTTTTCTTTTTTTTTCAAAGGATGAATAAGATCTCACCACAGGCACATTAAAAGATGCTCAACATCACTAATTATTAGAGAAAGGCAAATCAAAACTACAATGAGGTATCACTTCACAGTAGTCAGAATGGCCATCATTAAAAAGTCTACAAATAATAAATACTGGAGAGGGTGTGAAGAAAAAGAAGCCTTCCTACACTGCTGGTGGGAATGTAGTTTGGGGCAGCCACTATGGAAAACAGTATGGAGGCTCCTTAAAAAAACTAAACATAAGGTTACCATATGATCCAGCAACCCCACTCCTGGGCATATATCCAGAAAAAACTCCAATCCAAAAAGATACATGCACCCCAACATTCACAGCAGCACTATTTACAACAGCCAAGACATAGAAGCAACCTAAATGTCCATCAACAGATGACTGGATAAAGAAGTTGTGCTATATACACACAATGGAATACTATTCAGCCATAAAAAAGAATGAAATAATGCCATTTGCAGCAACATGGATGGACCTAAAGACTATCAAACTGAGTGCAGCAGGTCAGATATAGAAAGACAACCCACATGATATCACTTACATGTAGACTCTAAAATATACAACAAATGAGCTTATGTAGAAAACAGCAACAGACTCACAGACATAGAAAACAAACTTATGGTTACCAAAAGGCAGTAGGGGAAGGATAAATTAGGAGTTTGGGATTAGCAGATATGAACTACTGTAACAGATAAACAACAAGATTCTACTATATAACACAGAGAACTATATTCAATATAATGTAATAAACTATAATCGAAAAGAATATGAAAAAGAATATATATATATATATAAAACTGAATCACTATGCTGTACACCAGAAACTAACACAACATTATCAATCAACTGTACCTCAATAGAAACAAAGAAAAAGAAGATGATTGGTCCAGGTAAATAGAATGAGAAAAGCATGCCATTGTCCAGCTTGTAAAGAGCATCTGAACACCAGATCAAGGGAAGGGAACTTTAAAACCACTGTCAAGTTTGTGCAGGTTTGATGATTGCTTTATGTTGTGGCATATCTTCTTTGAATACTAGCATATATAACTTTCTCATGGGTTAAACACTATGACTACTATTTCTATAATATTGAACTTTTCTAAATATAAAGTTTTTTTTAAATCCAAAAAAGAATCCTTCAAAAACAAGAGAATCCATATATTCAGGACCTCACAAAGTCCCTTAAAGTATAGAAAGCTTTCTCTGTTTTGAAAAACAAAGGAGCTATTTAGATACGTTCACCTCAAACAGCTTCGATTAATGCTAGTTTTTTAAAAGAATTGGTTAAAAAAAAAAAGAGAGAGAGTTAAGACAATTTTACAAGGATAAGGTATTTTTTCTGAGAATATGTTCTCAAAGTTACAAGTGCCAATGCTAGAAGTCTTTGCAAGCAAAGCTTCTAAAACTCACTGATCATCTTAAGAAAAACACTAAGTAATTGTGTTATGGGTAGGTGGAGCGAAGGCAAGTGTCCTAATGTTATCAGTGAGTGCTTGTTACTTCAAAAGAGATTCTTAGCGAAAACATTATATATGGATTCAAAAAGTGTTATATATTAACAATGTAGATCGATATAAAGATGATGTGTTAGGTGACTCAAAAATGATTTTATTAATGATGAAAATTGGATTCAAAATATGTGCAAATAGTTCGAGTAAAATTGTTTAACGAAGTATGAAAGTAATATTTCTAAATTAAATAATAGTTCATAAAATACATAATTTTATATATGAATGTATAATCACATTAATAAAGTAAGTAAAATAAGAAGCTGCCTAACTTTTCAATGTATATTCCTAAAAAGTTGTTAACGCAAGTTAGCAAAAAAGCTCTTGTAAATAAAGTATCTTAAAAATAGCAGATTACTTCATATTTTGGTTTGCTTAGTTTTCAAGCAACTTTTATTGCATAGCATTGTATATGGAGAGTTCAATAAATATCACGGGTGGTCATAATTATAACAAATAGAAACTTCCATCTTGACGAAAAGAAAAATTAACTGAAATGAACTTAAATTTAAGAATCAAAATCATGACTCCTAGGTAAATCAGGTAAATTAGGCTTTAAGTAAAGCCATGATAAATATTTTCTGATCTCTTGTTTAAGGAGAACGAACATAAAAACCAACAAAAACTAGAAGTTATTCTTCTACTTCTGCATCATTTAAGTAATGTGAGGTGAATATGAGTCCAGAAGTTACAGTGAACCCTAAAAGCGTAGTTATTTGTGTATGCAATTCAGTAGATTAAATGTCTTTACTATTAAGATGATACAGTGAACAAGACATGAAATATACCCATTGAAATACCACGGGTAGTTGCAGGGCAGGGTTAGGAGTTCGGGTCTACAAGCACAACTTTTAGCTTGACTCGCCTAGTTTGAGCTGAAAATGCGGTGACTTATTTAGGTTCAGAATACGTACCTCTAAATAGTCGGTGGAGCAGTTTATGTACTCTTCCAAATCAAATGCTAAAAACGTATAATTCACAGTGTTTCCTGTTGTTGCTTGGATGGTCCAGTTGCAACGCTGATTGACAGAGTAGGGATTTGGATAATGTATACTCTCCAAGATGCCATAGGTTCGATTCCTAATCACCACGTTATCACACGCTGGGAAAAAAAAAATAACCATGCTTGTTTAAGAACGACTATCATATATATCATAATTGCTCCAAGATATGTGTGAGATTTTTCTTTAGGAAAATGTCTAGATTTAAAATATATGTATGTATATGTACACACACACACATACACATGAAGTTGGTGCAACATCTTTATAGGGAAAAGGTCTCCATTTAGAACAAATTGAAATAATACTTAAGTGAATTCATAAACATTAAAGTGTCATGAAGATTGCCTACGTTAAAACAGGCATCAAATTCCTGTGAACTGGAATTTGCAGAGCAGAATAGCTTAGCACTACTCAGACATCAGTCTAATCTGTTCAGAGAAGTGTATGAAACATTCCGTGCTTCTGTTTTTCTAACTTTAGCATTTGGAAGGGACAGAAATCTTGACCTTTAAATTCAACAGTTTAAAAACACAAAGTCCTATGTGAATGCGAAAAACGAATAACAACATGGCTTTGTTGAACATTCAAAAGTCGGCAAGAAATTCACAATAAAGACTCCGTTATTCCTTTAGTTAGTCACCCGGGAGGACCAAATGAATCGAGGCGATGTGAAAGATCTGAAGAGGAAATTAAAATATTAAATTCTGGAAAAAAAAAAAAAGGCTTCAATCCAATGGCATTTTCTTCAGCTGAGTTTTCAACAGGACTATACTAGGTACTTCCAGCTACGGCTAGTCCTGGGAGTCAGTGCCAAATTCAGCCAAATTAAGGGCTTGAACAAGGCCTATGCCTGCTTTTTCGCAAGTCTTTTTCATATTGTATGATGTGCAATACAAGTGAATGGGAAAATAAATATTAACATTGAAAAAGCTGTCTCTGAAAAATGTGGCTCGCTTAGATGCACTTCTGCTACACTGCTTCTCGACAGGGGGCTGGCACGTCACTTGCAAGCTGGGGTATGGAAAAGTACACATCCGTGGGTCTTCAAAATCTTCCTTTGCTGGAACGAGGGAATAAAACTAATTCTTGTTAAAAATCTTTCAGTCACATTTTTGTCCACAGAGGACTTCTAAAGAATACTTTGGTTTAGATGCCTGGGAGAAGTTATACCTGTTAGGCAGACAGGGCTTGTGGGCCTCAATGACCACAAAACCAGGCAGGGGAAAATATATTCCATTAAACCCTACACGCTGCTCTCAGTGCTCAGAAATTATACTACCTGCAAAATTCCAATTTGAAATGGCACATGGTACAGAAAATCTCACTGGTTAGCCTGATTTTATCTTCAAGAACCTAAATTCCATGTGCACTAAATTACTCCTTCAGCGTTCTGACATTATGAGAGCAAAACAAAATATCGTAGAAATAAAAAGAAAAGGAAGGGAACTTGAATAATCATTCTGACTGTGACCAAGAAGCAAATCAGCACAGCAATAATCAAATTAGAGAAATGATTAGGTGCTCATCCAAACAGATCTATCCCTGATAAAACTGGGGAGAGATTTTCATATACTAATGATGAATTTCTGAAGAACAAAACTATTTATACTAAAACTCAGTATTCAGAACTACCTAGAATATAGCCTATCCCCCAGAAGTAAGTGTATGTGAATTTTTAAATTAACGTATTTCAAGGGTAAGCATTAATACTCTTTCAACTAGCCCAAAGGGATATCGTGTATTCAGATTATGATCTTGTGATTTTCAATTCCATTTTTAGGAAATTATGCCAAAATAATTGGTAAATTTAGATTTAGTAGGGCAAGGAACTCTACTTTCAGAAACCCAAATAAATTGTTTACTAAATAACATAAATTTAAGGAAACTTGTTTTCTTGAATGTCTATTTTGAAATTAACTTTAGGAAGTATTTAATTCTAGAGCTAGAAGGGAGATTTCTCTATCGACTAATGTAATTTTTTTAAGAGAAAATAATCATGCAACCCTAGAGAAAACGAGTGACCTTCTCAGGGGTTAGGGGCCAGGACAAACCCCTGGGACCCCTGATTTATTGGTCATACTCCTTTAATTCTACCGTCTTATCTCAAGGGAAAGCAGAATGTAAAAGGAAATCTCTACAATGACCAGAATTTTCCATAATAAAGAATGTGCTTTTTTTCATATATGATTCACAAGGACCATAGTTTCCCTTAATAAAATTTAAGTTCCTTTTGAGATAGAAGATCAAAAAAATAGTAGTAATAGTCCTGGAGACTCTACCTCCGATGGAATTATGTCTACTAGAAGGTTGTACTGTTTAATCCAAATGAAAACCCATTAGCTATTACCTCACTGATCTTTAGCTGAATGGCAACTATCTCAGCACATTCCTTTTCTAAGTTTCTCTAGCTTACCATGTGCTTTAGCCACATGATTTTAAATTCAACATATAAGCACTTCTCCCTCAAACAGAGTTAAATTTTTCTCATAAGGAGCCAAGATTGATTTTAGTTACTCAAACCAGTGGGTTGTGTTATTTCAGTTGGTCTCATTCATCAAGAGACTGAAGACCTCAGTACAGGCACGGAGCAACCAGTATATACACTTACTCTGCTGGTATTTAATCAGGAAGCCGCCTCCTTGCTGACCTTCATCTGTCCTCAGTTTTAAAGACACGCTGTCTCCACTGGAACGAATGACAGGCGGTTTCTCGTTCCCGCAAAGCTGAGTTAGCAAATGAGAGTTGGTACTTGGCCCGTCATACACCTTTAATAAAACATGTTAAATGTCAGATGATTATGACTATAAACATTACCTAAAGGACTCTGTAATCCTCAAGAAGTGGGGGAGAAATACATACACGATACAACCAAAGAATAGCCCTGGATCAGAATATGTTTTAGGACTGAATTTAAATGTCTGTAAACTTGAGCCGTGAACTCAGGCCATGCAGCCATGGCTGTGTATAGAAGTGAGGGAGTGAGCCCCTGTTGAAATGTAAGCACTGAAAATCAAAGATTATTACTATTTTTGAGATCACAGCCATTATCAGTAGCCTTCCTTGCTTTTTGATTTCATAGTTTACCGTTTATGACATTTTAGTGCATTTTTTATTTAGATCATTTTTTAGTGGAGAGGGTGACTTGGTGGTACTGTAAAAATTCCCAGTTTAATGACTTCAATTATCTTCTCTAATTCATCAATACAGTCTTCTAGATTGTTATTTTTCAATGCATATACAGAAATGATATGGATAATAATTATGATAAATCTCGTAACTCCTTTCAGGAGACTTAAAATATATCTTAATAGTTCATATACAAGATATTTTAAATACTTAGTATACCAAGCCATTCATTAATGCATGCCGTACTTGGGTTATTTTCATCCAATTTTCTTTTAATTTTTTTGTTTAAATTTTTAAATACGAATATTTTGTTTACATGTTGCCTTTTCCTGAATCGCAAAAAGAAAAATAAGTGATGCATTTCTGTGTGTTGGGCGAGATGGGAGCAGTGAAGGGACACAACTGAAATTTCACACATACAGCCAGATAGTCGAAAGTGCAGTTTGGATGGTGCTCCAAATGAAAGTCTTCAAATTCCAGTTCAAACGGACTCCCGTGGCTGGCTTTCAACCACCAGTAGCACTCAGAGCTGTGGTAGTAGGGCATCGGGTAGTTGGGAGAGGTGAACACGCCGGTGGGAGTGGTGAGGTTGCCCCCACAACCTGCACGGGAAAGAGACGGGGTGACACACATCCTTTTCTTCCCAGTAAAACAGACTCTTTACTACTATATCAAACTGGTGCTACCAGTGACTCTCCTCTAAACCAAACTGCAAAACAAAACTGCCCCACCAAAGAGTAGCTAGCCTGCAGTCCTAATTCACAACCAAGATGACCAGCTTGATGAACTACACCAGGGAACAAGAACACTTTCCCTTATTTTGTCCTTCAAAAATAAAAGCAAAAACAAAACGGCTGCTGCTAGTTCAGAAATATTCACAATGTTGAAGTTTATTACAAATAGTACTCACAAAATACAGCCGGGGAAAAAAAATAGCATGGCAATCCAAGAATCAAGAAGCCCATCAGACTGGACTTGCCAACAAAAGGCAACTCTTTGCTCCTTACCTGTCAACGATCCATCCCAGGAAGCTGAGAATCCAGTCCCAGAGCCAAAGAAGTCACTCTTAAACTTTAGCCAGAGTTTGTTACTCTGGGAGATGATGCTTGGGGGTGGATTTGAGCCACAGTACTTTCCCAGGGATGGTGAAGATTCATAGCCTCCATTACTGTGACCAAATACAGACAGGCTTGTTTATTAGGTCACTGATAATATTACTATATAAACATTTACATTCGTTGAACTTTGAGACCAGAAACAGATCAGATTGTCAGTCAACCTCTCTCAAAGACACTCTAAAAACAATTTCAAGTTTTCAATGTTTCCCTTCATTAAACAGTATTTGAATAACTTATAGAATAACCATCGTTTATGGTTGGCACGACATTTTATAGAACCAACTACAAACTGAAGAGGAAGTGTTTAATCCTCTTTCTCGCCAATAAAGCATCTGGAAAATGTGTCAGAGAACACAGGATAATGAGACCATAATTACTAACAGTACAAACAAATGTTGTTTAATTTTACAGAGAAAACTTCAATGCTTTTCTTCTAGTTTGAAAATTTTCAAAATTTAATATATCATATTAAATATATTTGACATAGTTAAACAAAATTTTGAAAATAACTCTCTCCTCAAGAACTTTTGGGGCCTTAATCTAATTTATTATCCATAACTGTTTTAAGCCTAAAAAAAGTTTCACTCAACATTAAAGTCCAATGATTGCTGAAAATTAAGAAAATTATGTTATTTTAGCATTATATGACATGATTGTGATTTATTATTTTAGCACCTTATTTTACATCATAGAACAAATTTATTCTAAAATAGTATAATTTCTAGGCTTTTGAAATGCCAAATAAAAAATTTAATGCAGGCGCACCCCAAATTGGTTAGTCTAATTTAATTCAGTATAATGATCTGGGAAGATACCAATATATAATTTAACTGACCTTCACTGAAAATATAAATTTTTAACTCATTTTTTCAAAGCACCAAAGAATTAAAGAAAAAAATGCCTTACACCGAATTTCTCAAGCCTAAACTTTTATTATTTGAACACAAAAAGACTTTGTGAAAACGTTATCTTACCATCATTTTTGTGATAGACTAAATGGACAGTAAACAGCCTAAAATTTAAGTTGATTGTACATAAAGAAAGTAGATATTCAGCATTTGAATTGGAAGTTATCTAATTTCAGTGCAACAGTACATCTGTTTACTCTGCCCAACTGAAATCTGAAATTTAATTTCAAATATTCCCAATAAAATAATCAATTCTAAATAACCACTGAATCTTACACAACTTTCTGTTTGCCTACTGTTAAGCCAGGCTCCAAATGACAAACTTTGTATCTTGCAAGAAACGGCACAAAAGGGAGCTTTTACAGAAAATTTCTCTATTTTTTTTCCTCAAAAATATAGAAATAAGGAATGAAAAAGATTATGATGAAATAAAGGTGCTTACTTGATTTCCACATAATCTGCTACACATACTCCACCAATGGCCTCCTCCAGGGAGAAGTGTGTGAAGTGTAATGCAATCTGTTGGCTGGTTTCCACCGTAATCCTGTAAACGCATTCCAAGTTGTTGGGGTAATTATTGGGGAAGTTTGGAGAAGTGAAAGTCCCAGATTCATCTGTATAGTCTTGCAAGCATGCTGTGGGGGGGAAAAAAAGCAGAGCAAAAGACAGAAAATAAAAAATATTGTACCATATGTACAAGACATTCAGTAACATACACTTTATTAATTTACGTCAATGTACTTGATTTCGATAGACCTTTCTGGGATGTTCAAAGAATGATTTCCTCTCGCCACAAAGGTTTTGAAATCTCAAAGGCAAAAACAATTACTCACAGTAAACCTAAGCTATGGAGTGGAAGTTGTTACATGTGATCACAATTTTTTGGCTCTTGGAAGTGCTCTAATTTTTCTAATCCATGCAAATGATCATAAACATTAAAAATGTGGCTCAACTACAGAAATCACAGAGGGAGGCCTAGAAATAATTCATATTTGTTCTTTTTTTTGGTAACCTTTCTTTAAAATGTGTTTTTGCCAAAGCACGCATTTATGAGAAGTGACGGAGCCAGTCCTCAGCCACATGGTTAAAAGAACAGGAGGTGAGACTCGGGGGTCAAAGTGACCTTGAATCCATGCCCAGCTCACACACTGACAAACCAGACGACCTTAGGGAAGTTACTGCACCTCTGAGTCTCGTCTCCGAAATGGAGATGGTAACTCTCTTTGAATAAGGGTCAGAGAAAATGCAATTCAGGGGCTTGGCACATGGTATGTGCTCAGTAAATGGTAGTGACCAACATTATGTTTTAAAATAGAACAGAAAAGTGTAAGTAAAACAGAGCACACACGTGAGGAATAAATTAGATCATTCCTATAAAACATTTACATAGTACCTGGTTAATTTTATGCCCTGAATGACTACTAACTCTTCTACTTTAACAGCTTTGACTTGACCTATTCAGTCCTTCAGACTCTGTCCACTAACATGCCCACTCAGTCTCCTATGCCCTCTAAACCTCAGATATTTTCCAAAGCAAATCTGGTTCCAATGCATTCTTAATGCATCTTCAACTGTATCCGGTAATAACATAAACCTAGGATCCAGGAGTAGACATGGGTCTCTGATGGAAAGGTTTTGGAGGAGAATAAACTATTCTTTGTGATGAATAAAAAGGAAAATGAGGATGTTTAGATGTGTCATTTCCCTCAGTTGCAGCTGTATAATCATACTCAGAAAAGAAAAGAGGAACCATTGGTTTTGAGAGCACAGAGATGCACAGGAAAAGTGACAGGTCCTACTATCTATGTATAGTCCTTAGAGTAACAAGCAGGTGCCACATATTTGGTTTACTCTATTTTAAATAGCAAGTAATCAAGGCTTAATTTATTGAAGGCATCAACAGCAATATTTAATTTCAGAGATGAATTGTATACTTTTCTATACTTTTCTATTGTCTGCCAAGATATTTCTCCAAATGTCAAGGAAGAAAGAAGAATAGAAGGAAGGGAGGGAGGGAGGGGAAAGGCAGAGAGAAAACAGGAGAAGGTGGGAGAGAGGCAGGGTGTGTGTGAAGTGGTGGTATTTTAAGTATTTCAGGCCCGGTAATGAGTGTTACAAAGATTAAAATGTATGGATCAAATGGACAGTCGATGAAGGCTATGCCCCAGTCTCCCTGAGCTGGCCGAACTTACAGACTCATTGACCACCCCCACAATCCAATAGCTTTTGTCAATAAATCAAATACCTAGAGCAAACAATCTGTTCATGTCACTTATTCTTAAAGAGATGATGTTCCTTGCTTTCCCATGGTACTCCCAGACGGGAACTACAATTGCACTGAATATTTTGAATACAATTTGCAATTGGCCTGCAGGAGAATGGGGTGAATAATCAGGTTCGGAGGTAAAGGAAATTTTAATGAAATTTTTGACAAGTAAGGATGACTAATTTCCCTCCACCTTGTCCATATGGGAGTGATTACTGTGGCACAGTTGGGGGTTGTTCTTGAATCCCTACTGAAATCTTGATTCCACAGCTGACTTCTCTTCTGTTGCTGGCACAAAGGTGAACACAGTCCCTGAGGTATTCAAATGGTCTTCGCATTTTTCTCTTTGTCTAACAGCTATATTTAACAACCCTCCACCCTTGCCAACACACCTTTAACGAATAAACTCCTACCTGCCATTTCAAGTCAAATTCAGATATCACTCCCTCTGTCAGACCTTTCCCAGTCAAGCAGAATGAATTTTCTTGTGCTCAATAAAACTTTATTCAAATAGCAACTTGAACCCCAAACATATGTTTTCATGTGAGTATATTTCCTCTGTTAGCCCTTGAAATATGAAAAAGACCTTATGAACCATTAATAACTGTTACCACAGTGCCTGGCTCAGATCACATCTAGTAAATATTTGTTAAAACTATACTACCTACTGTACTGAAAACTAAGAGCGGGTGGGACAAATATCTAATTTCCTCCCATTCTCTCTACCCCATCCTTTCTCCCTCCACTTTTCTCACCTCATTTTCTCCCTCTCTCCTTGCTATCCTCTCTCCTAGGTAGGTTGTGATTCTTTAATCTTTTGTAATGTTCACTGAATTTAAATTGTAGGAATCTCTGTATCCAGACATGACAAGTAACTATACTAGACAAGCCCCTCCTCATAACAACTGTAACACTGGACAAAATACATGAGGCCCTGGACAACAGGCAGTCCAAGACTGTGATCCTTAAAGAAAGAAAATTCACCAGGCAGGACTCTTGATTTCCTTGGCTGTTTATCCAGGCAGAATTTTCTAAACGTAGCTGTTTGCTGAAGCCAAAGTAATGAATGGCAGTCCTGTTGAGCTGAGGAAGCAGGGATCGGGGTTTAGGCTTCCAAAAGAGCTAGAACTGCAGGGAAATGCTCCAGTGAGGAAGAAGTATTCAGAGAGGAGAACCAGACATCTGTGTAAACTTCCCTATGATTTCTTGCCAGAGCCTGGACTGGGCACATGTGAGGTAAGATTTCAAAAGTCATGCCGGAGAGTAGCTCCTACTAGGCTGGACGCAGAAACAAGATACTGGAGGCCAGAGCAATGACGGCAGATTTGGGAGTCCTCTCCTAGTCAGAATGGGGTACCTCATTAAGACCTCAGGCATCCAGCTGAGATACCAGAAAGGCTATACCTTTCTGAGCGAAGACCATGATCAGGAGCAGGCCTTTTCTAGAGCTTCTCTAACAAAGTAGAAGTCTAAGTCTTGACAAGACCTGCAAGAGTGACCGAACTTAGAGGCTGAGACCTACCAAGTTAGAAGGGCTTAGGAGAAACACCTATACGTCTTCACAAATATACCTTAACAAGTAAAAAATACAAACCTACAGTAGTGCAAAGTAGTACAAAGCCATTACTGAATGGCCAGTAAGCTTCAGAGGGAGCTAAGAAAATCCAGAGTCTCTACAGCGTATCATTCACCATATTTAGTGTAAAACTCAAAAATTGCTATCTGTACAAGTAAATGGAGAAATATGGATCATAGCCAAGGAAAAAAAATGTGGTCAGTAGTGAAGAAAAATGTGACCATAGTCAGGGAAATACTAATCTTGGGACTTCAAGATGACCCAAATGTTGGATTAGCAGACAAAGACTTTGAAGCAACTATGAGAAATATATTCAAAGACTTAAAGAAAGATATAGTCTCGATGAGTAAATAAGTAGGGAATCTTAGCAACAAAAGTGAAACTCTTAAAGAGAACTACATGGAGATTCTGTAGCTTAAAAGTATACTGAGATTAAAAACATATCACGGGTAGGCCTAATAGAAAACTGGAAGCAGAAGGAAAAAGGCGAGTAAACGTGAAGACGTACTGATAGAAATTATTTAATCTGAAGAGCAAAGAGAAAAAAAATCTGCAGAAAAATGAATGGAGTCTCAAAAACCCTAAAAAAACAGAAATAGCAAATAGTCTAGCACACATGTAATTAAAGACCCAGAAAGAGAAGAGAACGAGAATAAGAGAGAAAGCAAAAAGGAAAGAAAGAAAGAAAGGGACACTAGAATTTTCCCAACTTTTATGAAAAACATTAAATTTGCTACAAGGAGTTAAGTCAATTGTAAGATACCGAAAAGGAAAAAAGAAAACTGTCCTCATTCACAGACATGATCATCTATGTAAAATAACTAAGAAATATGCTAAAAAGTTCCTAAAACTAATAACTGAGTTTAACAAGGTTATAGGATGCAAGACAATTATACAAAAATCAATTTAATTTACAAAAATTATTCAAACTGGAAAATAAAATTTTAAGTACCATTTACAACAGCATAAAAACATGAAACACTTGATAATAAATTTAATGGAAATAAACAAAAACTCTATAGAAAACTTTAAAATATTATTGAAAGAAATTTCCTAATATTTGAATAAAATAGAGAAGTAAAATATGTTAATGGATTGGAAGGTTCAACTTAAGATGCACTTTGTCCCCAAATTCATCTATAAATTCAATATAATCTTTATCAAATTCCCAATAAGTTTGTATTTTTGTTTGTTCTTTGTTTTGTCTTGCTTTTTAGTAAAAATTGGAAAGGTGATTCTAAAATGTCTATGGAAGTGTAAAAAGTCTAGGATAGCCAAAATAATTTTGCAAAATCTGGATGATTTACACTTCCTGATTTTAAGATACTCCATAAAATTACATAATATTAAGTAGTGGATTCTACTGTCATAGGGGTAGAGATACAGATCAAAGGAATAGAACAGCCATTCCAGAAGCAGGTACATGGGCAAATGATTTTCAACAACTATGCAAAGGTAATTCAGTGCAAAAAGGTGATTCTTTTCAACAAGTAGTGCTTGAGCAATTAAATACCATTTGCTAAACAAACAATGTTGGATGCATAATTCATATTATATGAAAAATTAACTCAAAATGGATGATAAACAGATGTAAAATCTCACACTATAAAACTTGTAGAAGAATGCACAGAAAATCCTCACAACTTCAGTAAGCACAGATTTCTCAGACAAAATCCAAAAAAGAAACACACTAACTGTAGAAGGAAACTAGGACACACCAGGCTTCTGCTCCTCAAATGATACCACTGAGAAAAATGAAAAGCCAGCTGCACACAATGAGAGAAAATACTTGCAATACATTTATCTGACAAAGGACATACATATACCCAGAACACATAATATGTGACAATAATAAGACAAATAGCACACAAAAATGAGCAAAATCATTTCACTGGACACTTCCCAAAAGAAGATATATGAATTGTTAATAAGTATGCGAAAAAGTACTCAGCACTATTAGTCACGAGAGTCTTGCAAATTAAAACAATGATGAGGCACAACTATGGAACTACTGGAGACTAAAATGAAAAGACTGACAAAACCAAGAGTTGGTGAAAAAAAATAGTGGAGGAAGTAGAATTCTCATTCATTGCAGGTGGGAATGTAAAATGGTGTAACCACTTTGGGACAACGAAAGCTGGCAGTTTCTCATAATATTAAACACAGCATTACTAGAAACTCAGAAATTCTACTTTTACGTATTTACCCAAGAGAACTAATACCGTAAGTCCACAAAAAACTTACACATCAATGTTCGTAGCAGCAAATTTTCCAATAATAGTTAAAAACTGGAAACAAACCAACTATCCAAATACAGGTGAATGGATAATCAAATTAAGATATATCCACAGACAGGAAGGCTATTTAGTAATGAAAAGAAAAGAACCATTTATAAATAGAATGACATGAACAAATTTCAGAAGCATCATGTTAAATAAAAAAAAGTCAGACATAAAAGGATGCATCTTGTGTGTTCCCACTCCTATCTGCCTTCTGAACAAGCAAAACTAACTTACAGTGATAAGGACAAGGTCTGTAGTTAGTTGGTGGGGCGGAGGATGTGGACGGGTCCATCAAAGGGTCTCTAGGATACTTCCTGAGATGACAAAAGTGTTCTGGGTCTTGAACAGAGTGGTGTTTACACATTTATACACATTTGTTAAAATTACAAATGAATTTCACTTTATGAAATTACAAAATGGAAGTCTGTGTTATATTAAAAGAAGTGAAAGTTCTGTGCAAAAGACAGGTTGAATTTTCCAAAAGAAATCCAATAAATAATTCAGAGATTAAAATCAGAATAAATAAAATTATTTATTTTTTATTATAGAGAAATAAAAAATATTTTTGAAGCTGTACCTGCTATAAATATTAAATGATAGAATATTTACTATTAAGATTTGATTGTAGCTTTATGAGATTCACGTATCTAATTTTATAGAGAGACAAAGGATTGTTCTCTGAATTTAACGTGTCTATTTCTTGAAAGGCTAGTAACTCCTCTAAACTAACACTGAAATCTGTACAGTGTTCACATGTTCGTCCCCTGACAGTGTAAACTGCTCTTTGTAGAATAATATTGCTGTTGAGAAATAGCAGGCTTACACTCACAGGCAGGATACTAAGAATATGCTAGACTTTGGCTTCCTCTTATGCTTTGCAAAAAACCACAAATAATTAAAATTGAATATATTCCCATCAAAGGATATTCATGTGTTGCCATGATGCTTTTTACCTCAACACAAAATGCAAACATAAAAAATGTCTTTTGTCTATATCTTATGTCGCCAAAGGGAAACTCATATCCAATGGCAGTTTGTCTTTGATTATGGTCTAACAACATTTACAAAGAGATGAAGAATAAAAGTAGGTTTCTCCCATCCATTATGTTCAACTGAACTAGCAGTGGAAAAGCTCATCTCTAAGGATCAAAGACAGCTATTAGAAGGCCTCTCATAACTTTCTTTCTGAGCAAAGTCAAAAAAAAAGGAAGAAAAGAGAAAAATACACAAATGTCTTCTGTGGACCACTACAAAATCACAAAATTATATTCTTCTAAAACTCACAATGTGTATCTGCTTCTAATAAGCACTTTTAAATAAGGTTTAGTAATGTAGCATTCAGTTCGTTATCAAAGGGAAAATGCAAAACACGGATAATCCTCCAACTCAAAAGGCAATGATGATATCAGTCCCATACGATTTGGGTGCCAGGAACGGGAAACACTCATGCTGTGGAGAGAAGAATGAATCTCCCCGGGAGACCCTAGATTACGGGTAACTGCCCCACCACCTCCCTGCTTTGCCTTGTGCGGTAACTTATGTGAGTATCCAGTTACATTAGTGATCAACCTATAGGCGGAGCTTCCTGAAGTCACTGATGAAGACATCTTGTGTCTGCATAAATCCCTGTGGCCTCAGATTTCCTAGACATGTGCTAAATAAATAATCAGCCCACGAACCAGCATCAGCCTCTACTGGCATATTTGGTTTAACATTCTTCAAAGTCAAGACTTGAGAGAAGATAAAATTACAGGTTCAGTGTCTCCACAAGGAAAGAAGCCTCCCTAACCAAAATCTAATGTTTCCCTGAAATTTTCTGCTCGGCGGTCACAGTCATGGCTTTTTTTTTCCCCCATGCAGATATCAATTCTAACGAATATGATGTAAGCGAAATCAGTAAAGCAGCTACTGTAAACCTGTATTTGGGTATCAGTAATTCTATCTTAAATCTGGCACATTCGTAGTGCTTTACAGCTGTTTTGTCAATTTTCACAGGAAATGTCTACGCTTTTTTTCCCCCAACCGTGTGAAACAGTCAGGCATTATAATCTCCACTTTTTAGAGAAGAACACAGGAAGGATCTGAGTCTCCTGGAGATTAAGTTCTGAAAAATCACTTAGTTCAGACCTGGCAAAGGTGAGATTCACACCCAAACCCTCCCTTTCCAAATCTTGTGCTAATAACCCCGGTTTCTCTCAGTATGAAATGTCAATTTAGAAAAGAAGGTGAGTGGAAAACTAAGATGATCACAATTAAATGTTCTGCTTAGCAGTTTCATTCTAAGGACTAAGAAATATGAGAAATTAAATTGGAAATCTCCTGAGCTGGGAAGTGCTGAGGTATCCATATATACAAAGATATGAGAAAATACTGACTAATGAGAATGTAAATCTTTAAAAGATCAATAGACTTACTAAAAATTCTTCCAGAGGGAAAATATCTGAATATTTCAGAGTAGGAAATACAGAATTCAAGCTGGATGGAAAGAATCAGAGAGGCTTGTGACTTGACCAAAGCACTTCAAGTTAGCAGCAAGGCCGGGACTAGAACCGTGGCTTCTGACTTCGTCTTCAGTTTTTCCTTCACCGTATCATAGAAAGTACTTTTCACCATGAGCAGTTACAGTGCAACCCACCATTATACCCCAGTTATAATTCTATAGCAATGCATGGGGCTAAGTAAGGCTTAACTTTCAGAGTCTCTGATAAATGGCAAACTTCCATTAGAACCACTGGAACTGCTTGGTGAAAACCTACCCTAGACTTATTTGAATCAGAATTTCTGGGTGGGGTCCTGATACCTGAATTTGTGATGAGAAAACCCCACTCAAGTTCCCAACGAACACTAGAGTTTGGGAACACTGCTCCACAGGTTTAAAGTTTTCCAATAAGGATACCCCTCTCCATTCATTTCCTCTTAAGAAATACTCATTTGCCCTTCTAGTAATCATTTCGTGACTTCTCGCTCCTAGATGCCTCTTGTGGACTCATTCCAGGATGACTGATGGAAAACAGTACTAAACACTCACTGTTGGGTAGGTAGGAGCTCTGACCTGGGAATGAGGAGGTTGGGAGAGCCCACTTTTTAATCTAATATAGATGTGGTTCTGATGCCCCCTAACCGCTTCCCCAAACATCTGTAAAGCTCTTTTCTTAGCAAAACATATATACAGTCCACCATGGTTCTAGCATAGCTCCAAATGGAATGTTACGAGCCACACCATGTGCAGTTCATCTGGGGCATTTCTGAGAGCTAGTCCAGAAATGGTAAAACAAATGGACTCGATGTTTGGACTGGATTGTTTGGATTTGGCTTCTAAACCAACTGGCTGTGTATTCTTGGGAGGATAAATTCAATCCTGGACTTCAACTTCCCTCATTTGAAAAATAAGGTAATTGGGCTAGATTCGTGTTCTGAACTTTCTGACACACCATAAAAATACGCTTACATCAATCAGGCACACGCACAGAAAATTCAAACAGGTTTCATGAAGTGATGCCAAACTTTGCATGGTAAGTTCTGATATTTTCCAGTCTATTCTTTTTTGTTCTATTCCCTACTTTTAAAAAATGTACGTAGCAATCTAATAAGATAATTTCATGACCCACTAAGGAGTCATGACTGTTTCATGGACTTGGTGTTACATGAGTTTTCATCTAATATTAAAGTAGAAAAATGTGTAAAGTACATTTCTCTATTTTTTCTTATCCCTTTAAAGTCCCCTCTTGGTAGGATTATATTCATGTAGATGCAGCAGATGTTAACAGAAAATGAAACTGCAGTTTAAATTACTAAAGCTAACTAATCAATTATATTCTCTCAGAATTCAAATATTTTGTACTCTAAATTAGCAAACACTTCAAACCTAGTTTCATAAGTTACTAAGAAATTCTGAAGAGTTTCTACCCAGGAACATTTTCTTGTTAGTTCTTTGTTTCCACTTCCCCAGGCACATCTGGATGAAGTCAGAAACAGAGATGAGGGAGGGAGTCAAAGTAATGACCAGGAGCCGATCTGTTTCCTCCCAAACACATATTTAGGGGCTGACATCATATCCCCACAGTATGAACTACAGATGGAAAAGTAACTGGATGCAAGTCAGAAAACCTAACCTTTATCAGATGAAGACGGGAAAGACTTCAGCAGAGAAACTCACACCTGTTGTGCCGAGGGACTAAAAATCAACAACCAAGTACTGTCATGATTGCTCTAAAAATAACTTTTGCTAGAGCAATCCAATAGGGTGAGGGCCAGTAATTGAGCTTCCCTTGACCCTCTTCCATGATATGTTTTGTTCTGCAGAAAATATCAAAAATAAGATGACAACTGGAAAAGAAGCACCCAACACCTCCCTATTTCTGGGTGGGCAGCTCACTCAGACTGCAGGGCTAGCCCACTGCCTGGCTGTCACTTGCCCAAGCCCTGCATCAGTCTCCTGAGTCCAGTCCCTCCCTGAGCAGTCCTGCAGGGGCGCCCTCAACAATTCATGAGAGCCAATCACCCACGTCCTCATCTATGGGAAACCGAGACAGGCTCCAAAATGCTAAGTTGAGGGTGCCATAAGGCTTCCTGGGTCCAGCTGTCCGATTGCTATTTAGAATATTTGACAGCAGAGGTCAGACTGATGACATCATCCAGCAAAAGGGAGGCACACGGCGACCAGCCAGGCTCAGCCCTGGGACGGAAAGCAAACACTCCCTGGTCTGTGATTTCAGCCCCTGTCTGGACCAAACAGAGCCACAGTAGTGATTACCTCCCAGGGAGGCAGACTGGAGCATCTTTAGCATTTGCCACCTCAGAATCCTCTTCTCTTCTATCTCCTGTCTTGTCCTGTGTTCTCTTTGGTGGTCAGTTTCCGTCCAGCTTGATTTTTTCCTTTTTTCACAACCTACTTTTATTTTCCCTGTATCTTTTCTTTCTGAATTAAAATTTAACACACCCCCACCAGGGCACTCCTATTGCACTCGGGTCTTTCAGCACTAGATATATTGCCTGACAAGCTAGCGTGCTATCAGCAGAGCTGTATTAGTCATTGCAGAGATATTATTGCATTTGTTACAAAGATTTCCACAATATTTTTGGAGGCCCCACCCACATCATATGTTATCTAAGTTACAGCTAGTTTATTCATGCAGCAAATTAAACTGGTATTCATAGTTGATTAGAGCCAAAAGACATCTCAAAGATCATCAAATCCAATCCTTTAACTTTACAGATGAAGAAACTATGGCCCAGAGAGTTCAAGTGACGTGCTCCAAATCCTACTCTAATATTCAGTTGTGGCTTGGGCCAAATATACGAGGCAGATGAAACCACAGGAGTATGAAAAAATGTGCGCATACTGTAATTTCTTGAGAAGCCAGTTCTGGTTACTGGATGTTAAAAATCTGAACAAAGTCCAGTGACTATGTCAATCGCGTAATGTAAGTTATTGTATTTTCTGGAGATTTAATTTCCCAGGTGCTGGAGCTGAATAATGGACTGTCTCTGAGAGTGGGGCCCACCAGAGAGAAAGATGTATGCTTTTTTTTCACACTCAGGGTCTGGAGAAACCCAAAGGCATGTTTCCAAAACACAGAACTCAAGCTATCACAGAGAACAGCCTGAAATGAAGAACAGAGGCCAGCCACTCTGAGGAGAAATAAACAGGAAATTGGTAGGGACTCCAAGTGGAAGATTAATTTACCTTTTTCTTTTTTTTTTTTTTTTTAATGGAGTGGGGGCCTTAAAAAATGAGTACCTGGGGATTTCTGGATGCAAGACTGTGTCAGAGGGCACACCTCTGGCACAGGGGAAGGCTCTCAGGTCAGTCTGAAGGGAGCGTCTGAGAATTGCATGCTTCTGGAACAATCCAAAGGTGTGAAACGCTTGAGAAGCCCGATCATCCCCATATGCTTACAATGGGTAGTATTTTGGTTCATGAAATATTTTTCTAAATAGTAATGCTAAAGGAAAACCCAGACTCTTTAAAAAGGTATACATCCCAGGGAGGAACATGAGTCTAAGGAAACATGACACTCTCGTAAACCCCACAGGCTTTGGGGCTAGGGGGCATCTCTGGTTAAAGTCTGACCTTCAAGACCCTGCTGCCAAAGGGTGTCTGTTTCCCACACTGCATTTGCAAAGAGCAAAGTAATGATGAGAATTAAGCAATGGGAAAAATACAATAAAAGGAATACATGCTGAAAAGGATCGGTTTCATTAGGTCAAATTTAGAAATGTATATTTTGATAAGAAAGCTTTCATTTTCTGCCGTAGAATTGCACGTAGTAGTTTCTTATTCTATCTGTTGTTGTCCTTCTTCCAATTTCATAAAATAAGTGTTCAGTCTCTTCAGTAACTTTTAATTTGGATAGAATTTGAATCTCACAGAAAAGTTGCAAGAAAAAGCTCCCCAGTTCCTTTTACCCAGATTTACTACATGTTTACGTTTGGCTCCCATTGCCTTATTGCTCCTAAGAGCATAGTCTCTTACAAAACCACAGTGCAATTACCAAGATTGGAAAATTTGCCATTGATAAAATACTCTTACCTAGGCATTACTCTATATTTGATATGCAGGCACTGAAGTCACTGCATTTCATTCTAAATGCATTGTGTCCATTACATTCATTACGTTCCCACAGACTTCGCCATGAAGTGTTCTCATAGCTTATTTTGTAATGGAGCAAATGAAACCAAGCATATAATGCTGTTCTGTTACCTGACGATGTATCAATTGCTTCATAGTCTATTAAAAAACCTTCATAAGCAAGGTCAGAGTCAGCCACAAATAGAAGCCTCAATGAGTTGGTACCACTGGTAAGAGAGGGTGGGATGGATTTTCCACAATACCTATTTGAAACAAAGAAAGAACACAGGTTGAAAACTTTTAGCACACTGAAATGATGGACCAAAAATTAGGATATGTAAAAACAATAATAATAATATCCCCTATTAACCTTAAAAATCAAATATATTTCAAGCACAAAACATTTACAAAGTTGCTAAAGATCAGCCAACCTCCTTTAAATACTTTTGTGGGTGTGTGCCTAACTATGTGATTTATCCTATATAAGAAGCTTAATGAAATTAGAAATGACAAGCTATAGCAGGTGACGATATAGCATATTAATGAACATATTAACAGAAATGTAATGAACACACTTACACAACAAAGGGAAACCATGTATTATAAACTCATAAAGTCAGCTCTCTCCCTTAGAGGTTTTGTGACTTTGAGTGGATCACTCAACCTCTATGCCTCAGTTTTCCCATCTGTAAAATGGGGATGATGACAGTACCTACTTCATAGAGTTGCTTTGAGAATTTTATGAGTTAATACACTGTATATACACTAGAACAGTGCCTGGAATATTAAGCCTTGTATAGGTGGAATCTATCCCCTTTAAATCACGGCCCTATGCAGAGGTTGAGTCTGATTATTAAACCATGCCAAGGTTTTGCTGAAGAAAGCAATTTTACTCAGAATAACTATTCTAGTTAGGCTAAAAGTTTAACTGTAATAGAAGACATTATGTCATGAGAGTTCATCTAGAGACACATTTGTAAGAATGACTAAGAAATAGAAATCTCAATTCAAAGGGCATGTGATAAAAGCAACCTAGTGGAATGATAGGCAAAAAAAAAAAAAAAAAAGAAAAGAAAAGAAAGAAACCAAAATAAGAGGAAGAATTAAATATGGGAAATGGATGTTAATTTCTGAGGAAGAAAAAAATTTGGTGTATAATATCATTTAAGTCTTTAAAATAATTTAATATTTTGATTAAAACAAAGGGAGATGAATTAATATTTTAAATGTCTCTCTACATGCCCAGGTCTGCCAAATTTGGACAAGATCATTGTAGTTTACGTCACTCAGCAAAGATTATATATTTTCAGTGATTATGAGTCAAGTATGATAAAAAAAAGAAAAAGAAATCTGAAAACTGAAAGATTAGGACAAGAAAGCAAAAAGTAAAGAAGAAGAAAAAACTAGGAGAAAAAATAAGTTTACGGAAACAATGGGTAAAGTAAAAATTCTTTAAAAAATGGATGAGGGAAAAGAAATTGAAACACAAAAAGAAGAAATAAAAAAAGAAATCAGGAGATTTCTATTTCCAGCAAAGAGGTAATAACAGGGACTGGACTTACATAATCTTGTATAAGAAACAGCTGAAAATCTGGACAGAATATATAAAACAATGGCTCTCAAGACATTGGATATGAAGCAGTGAAGGACAATGACTCTTCAGAGACAGCAGACAAGAGAGTTTCAAAGCAAAACTGTAAATGATCAAACTGATTCCAAGTAACTTAACTGCATTCCAAAACAAAGCTTAAGAATACTTATAGCAATGCAATCCAGTGCACAAGCCCAAAATTGAAAATGTCTGGCATCCTACTAAGCATGAAAAGAAGGACAAAGTATAACCTATAATGAGAAGAAACATTAATCATTCAAAGCATAGCAAGAAATGACACAAAGACTGAATTAGCAGACAAAGACATCAAAATAGTTTTAACTGTATCTCACCGATTTAAGAAGCTAGAAGAAAAAAAAAATAAGGTGTAAAGACATGGAAGATATAAAACATCACCCAAACTGAATTTCTAGAAATGAAAACTACAATGTCTAAGATAAAAAATGCGTTTGGTAGGATTAACGGCAGAATGCACACTGTAAAAGAAAAGATGATTGCACTTGAATACAAAGTAATAGAAACTTTCCAAAATGAAATGCACAGAAAACAAGGACTCAAAAATCAAATGAACAAAGTATTGATGAGTTGTGGGACAACAGCCAATGGCCTAAGATACATGTAATCTGAGTCCCAAGTGGAGGGGAAACAGAAAAAGCATTTCAAGAACTGACAGCCAAAACTGTTTCAAATTTCTTAAAACTATAAACCCTCAGATCCAAGGGGCTCAATGAAATATTATGCTGAGAAAAGACAGATGAAAAATGAGTACATACAGAATGATTCCACTTTTATGCAACTTCAGAATATGTGAACTAATTTACAGTGACAGAAAGCAGCTGAGTGGCTTCCCAGAAAAGGATAAGGGTAGAAGTGAGGAATTGTAACAGGCAGGAAGAAGGCTTGGGGGTAATGCACATGTGCATTAGCTTGATTTTGGTGACGCCTTCATGGGTATATTCATATATCAAACTTAATTACTATTGGCAAAGGCTACAGAGTAGTGAGTCATGATGTAGAAATGGTCATTGAGAAGTGTGTTGACCTCATCTGGTTTTTATAACACAACATGGTGGATTTTAACATCCTTCACTGAAGCAGGCATGCAAGAAAGCAAGTTTTTATGTTAAAAAGACAAAAACGAAATAGTATCACCTCCCAAGAGATGTGTCAGACTCAGCGTCATAGATTTCTAGATAATCCTTGGTGCAATTGTAATGAAACTCCAGATGAAATTCCCTGAATAGGAGGTGAATCAAGTGACCAGGTTGGACTAGTATGTGCCAGGTACAGTTGACACCATGCGGGTAGATATTTGGATGGCCAGGACTTTGAATGCTTCCTGTTGACTCTGTAAGAACTTGTCCACATGCTGTTAAAATAAAAATAATGATTATTAGAACAAGGAACTAAAATGCTACCTGGAATGCCAACTAAAATAATCTGATCATAACCTCTTAATAGATCAAAAAGAAAAATGTTCCTTCTATGCCATTTAAGGTAACCTAGTTTTCCCCTTACTAATACATCAATTAATATGAGCTGATTAGGAGATATATATTTTCTTTACCTTTGAGTCTGCTTTAAAAGTTTTACAGTGTAGATGACCAAACATCTACAATGTCAATTCATTTTCTATAATAATTTATTTCTATTGTTCACTTCTCTGATACAAGCCCAAAAGGCAAAGTTGAGGAGTCAGTCTCTTACCCAAAGCTTCAGTACTAAATCTGGCCATGAAACCATGATTTTCAGCAGAAGAGCTTTTCACAAATATGACATGAAGAAAATTGTACACAGATGTTACAAGGGACGGTACGTCTGTGCCACAATACTTCTTATTTTCAGAAGAACCCAAAATGGAACTGCTACCAATCTAAGCAAAACAAAACAAAACAAAACAAACAAACCAAAAAAACCACAATTTTTTAAATGTATTTTGAGAGATATTTATTTTGGAAAACTGCATCAAAAAAATTTTTTTTCTAAAATGTTTTATTAGTATGGTAAAAATCCATTTTAGAATATTTTAAGCACCCCAAAAGAAACTCCATGCTCACTGGCAGTTATCCCCCATTCACCTCAAACCCTGGTTCCAGGAAGCCACTAATCCATTTTCTGTTTCTACAGATTGCCTCTTCTAGACATTTCAAATAAATAGAATCATACAATATGCGTTCTTTGTGCCTAGCTTCTTTCACTTAGCATAACATCTTCGAAGTTCATCCATGTTGTAGCGTGTGTCACTACTTCATCTCTTTTTAACGCCATATAGCATTCTGTTGCAGGGATACATCACATTTCATTAATCCATTTATCAGTTGATGGGCATTTAGGTAGTTTCCACTGTTTGGCTACTATGAGTAACAAGCGTAGTCATTCATGTACAAATGTTTGTGTAGATATATACTTTTTTCATTTCCCTTGGGTACACATTTAGAAGTGGAATTGATGGAGCAAATGATAACTCTATGTTTAACTATTTGAGGAACTGCCAATTGTTTTCCAAAGCAGCTATACCTTTTAAATGCTAACCAGCAGGCTTTAAGTGTAAAAGGGTTCCAATTTCAACTCTTGTTATTATCTGACTTCTTGATTATCGTCATTCTAGTGGGTATGAAATAACATCTCATTGTGGTTTGATTTGTATTTTCCTGATGATTAGTGATGTTAAGCCTATTTTTCATGTGCTTATTAACTAGTTGTACATCTTCTTTAAGGAAATATATATTCATATTCTTCACCCACTTAAAAAAATTAGATTAGTTGGGTTAATTTTGGGGAAGTCCAATTTTTCCAATTTTTCTTTTGTTGTTTGTGATTTTTGTGTCATAACTAAGAAGGCTTTGCCTAACCCAAGGTCAAAAAACTTTGTTTTCTTTAAGAGTTTCATCATGTTAGCTCCTACATTTAGGTCTATGATCCATTTTGAGTTAATTTTTGTATATGGTGCAAGGAAGGGTTCCAGTTGCATAATTTTGTATGTGCATATTCAGCAGTATTTGTTGAAAAAAATATTTTTCTTATTGAAATGTCCTGGCACCCTTTTCAAAAATCAATTGTTCATAAAGGTATGAATTTATTTCTGAACTTTCAATTCTGTTCCATTGCTCTATATTTTTATCTTTACTAGAATAACATACTGTTTTGATTATTATAGTTTTGTTCTGAGTTTTAAAATCATAATTGTGAATCCTCCAATGGTGTTCTTTTTAAAGAATGCTTTCAGTTACCCCAGTTCCCTTGCATTTCCACTAGAATTTTACAATCAGCTTGTGAATTTCTACAGAAGTGCCAGCTGGGATTTTCATAGGGACTGAATTGGATCTTTAGATAAATTTGAGAAATATTGCCATATTAACAACATCGTCTTCTAATCCATTCACATGAGCCATCTTTCCACTTATTTAGGTCTAATTTTCTTCACTGATGTTTTGGAGTTTTTGAGTACAAGTTTTACACGTCTTTTTTAAAGATATATTCCTTAATGTTTATTCTTTTTTATGCTATTGGAAATGGAATTCTTTCTTTGATTTCATTTTCAAATTATTCATTGCTATGAAAAAGAAATGACTTTCATATTCTGATCTTAGATTCTGCAACATGCTGAATTTATTAGTTCTAATAGTTGTGTGTGTTTGTGTACAGATTCTTTGTAATTGTCAACATACAAGATCATGTTTTCTGTGAATAGAGCTAGTACGCCTTTGTTTTCATTTCATTTTACTTCCGTTCTTTGTTTAACTGTTTTATCAAGAATTTCCAGTACAATGTTGAATATAAGTGGTGAGAACAGGCATCTTTGTCTTTTTGCTGGCCATAGGAGCAAAGCATCAGTGTTTCATCACTAAGGTTGATGTTAGCTGTGGGGTTTTGATAGATGTCCTTTATCAGATTAAGGAAGCTCCCTTCTATTCTTGGTTTGTAGAGTGTTTCCATCATGAAAAGGTACTGGACTTTGTCAAATACTTTTCTTACATCTGTCGAGGTTATGATGTGGTTTTTTTCCCCTATATTTTATTTCACACTAACTGATTTTTGGACCTATACCTACCTTGCATTCTTGGGATAAATCCCATTTGGTCATGGTATATACTCCTTTTTGCATGCTGCTGGATTCAGTTAGCTAGTATTTTCTTGAGGATTTTAGCATCTGTATTCCTAAGAGATACTGGTCTGTACAAACCAGTTTTGTTTCGTGCAACTGATTTGAGGATAACATGACATAATATTTTTAATAATATCCAATCAAATGCAAATGTTCTTACCTCAATATAGTCTGTATCACAGTGGACAGAACTTCCCACTTCAAAGGCAGTGAAGTTGAGGAGGATGACTTGGCTTTGGGGTTGGTGGATGACCCACCTACAGATCTTTTCTCCTGGATACACATTAGGATAAAAGGGAGAGCGAATGACCCCTTCTCCAGTTAATTCTCCTCCACAAGCTATAAGGATGAAAATGACAGTAGCGTTTGTCCAAAGATAAGCGACTGTTGCCTTCAATTTTATTGCAAAGTCTAACTGCATAAAGATATCCCAGAATGTGACACTAGTATTAGAATTTCCCCCTTATCACTGGGGGACATAAAATAACTAAATTATTTCATGAAATGAAAATGTTACAGTCAGGCAAATTAGACACCTAAAAATTAAGGCAAAAGTTTTCTTACCAACTTGATAAACAGCTCTGAAACTAGCTCTTGCAACAGAAGCATCTATTTTAAGTCTCATCCAGATACTATTAGTAATGGACTTAATGTGAGAGAGGGTTTCATTGCCACAGACTTTTCCAAGCAAGGTTTCATCATCTCGAACCTAAACAGAAAAATAAAATTATCTGTAATCCTAATCAACAAAGTTACCTTGGCCATGGTGGCATTATTTCGAGATAAGAAAATGGCAGATTCAAAATGAGTTATATTCTAATCTGGGTTACATATTCATATTATGAAAGGTAGTCAGTGGGTCATTTTTTAGCACCTTGAAAGGTAGTCAGTAGGTCATTTTTTAGCACAATGCAATAATAGCAAAAATTGATTTAAAAAATCTTAAGCCAAAAAAATCCAAAATCATAAGAAGTTTTAAAATGTTCTCCTAATAATTTCCACAATGTCAAAAAGGAAATAAATTTACAATTTTGCATTATTTAGAAAACAACAAAATATGAGAACATAACATATCAAAATTTGCAAGTTTCAGCCAAGTATGTAATCAAAGAAATTCAAAGACTAAACTGCTTTCATTATTGAAAGAAAGAAATACAAAGTAGATGAAAGAGAGTCAACTTAAGGAGTCAACTTTAAAAATTGGGAAAAAAAAGATACCAAAATGAGAAAAAATAAAGTACAAATAAAAGCAAAACCTAATAAAATACAGAAAGGTAAAATCCGTAAATACATTCAAGAACTGGTTTTTTGAGGGAGGTTAGGGGATAGAGATATGAAAAGACATGTCTTTGGCAATAAAGATAAAGGAAAATAAAGAAAAAGAACAAAAACTGGAATAAGCATAAATACACAAAATCTAAAAAGACAAAGACACAGATACTGAAAAATTTGTTCATTATGGTAATTCTACATAGAACAGTATGTTGAATATTTGAAATAGTTATTTCAGAAAAATTCTTAAAATTATTTCAAGAAGAAAAATAAAATTTGAGTAGACAATAAGTCATGGATAAAATTGAAAACATTACCAAATAATTACTCTCCCCCCCAAAAAAAGAACTAGAAAATGCTCTGTCTGGTAAGTTATTTTAAACTTTTAAGGATCAAGTAACTCCCATATATAATTTGTTCTAAGGAACCCTAAAACATGGAATGATTCCCAAATAATTTTTCTCAGAACCATCTCACCAAAACCCAACATAGATAATACAGAAGAAAAACCATGGGTAGATCTTACCTATTAATATAGATACAAAAATCCTGAACACAGTTTTGGAAAAATGAATTCACTCCACTGTTTGGCTTACATATCAAATCAAACATGAGAAGAAGAGTAATACAAAAGTTGTTTGAGATTATAAATTATTCATTAAGCTCATCAATAGATCCCAAAGGCTAAACTGCATATCTCTGCAGATGTCAAAAAGTTTGTTGGCATTCCTATTAATTAGAAACAAAACTCTTAGAAAGTCAGGAGCAAAAAAAATTTCCTTCTTATAATAAAGACCACTTATTTTAAATCAACAGTCAGTATCTTATAGTGTAATGGCCTTGAGCCTGGTCTATGAAGTCACGTAGACTGGGTTCAGTTCCCACCCTTGTCACTTACATAACCTGAACAAGTTACTAAATCCAGGCGTAGCTCAAGGATTTGCTGGAGCCACCAACAGAGGACACAAATGTGTGAAATCCTCAGCAACATGCCTAGTACTAGAAAATGTGGGCTCAAGAATAGCTGTTATTCTTGAACTTTTTAAAGGTGACACACTAGATGTTTCTCACCCAAATCAGGAATTATTGCATCGATGTACATACTACCCTTGTTATATAGAATTATCTTGGAAAAGCTAGCCATCCAATATTAATCCATTCCCTCAACTAACATCATCAAGGCGTCAGTAAATGCTAGGACCTCTGCTGGTGACCTCACTGTGAAAGACAGCCACCACTCACAGGAACTCACTACAAGCAAGCACATTGTTTTTAAAAGGCATGAGCATCATGTTTGGGCAAGTGCAGAGTGCTACATCATTACTTAACACAATGGTTCTCTAGGTACAACAATAGGCATTTTGGAAATCCGTGAAGACATTTTTTGTTTGTGTTTTAATTTTTAACACAATGGTGGTGGGGCACTATTGGCATTTAGCGGCTGGGGGCCAAAGATACTAAAACACCCTGAAATGTAAGAGACAGTCACACACAACAAGGATTCTCCTGTAGCCTAGGTGATATTCATTGCAGCAACTTTTATAAGTGTAAAATCTAGCTCTATTTTATATTCTAAATGCAAAACATTTTTGCTGAGTTTTAAAATACACCAAATTTTCCAAGATGACAAGTAGAATGTAAATCCAAAAAAAAAAAAAAAAGCTCTTTTTAATTTTCTCCTGGAAATCTGCCAAGAATTGGTCACCATTTCAGAAGATTCATCAGCAGCGTCCAGAGCCATGCCAGCAGGCATTTCCACCGCAGCGTTGAAATGGTTCAGGGAGCAAACAATTTACGACTTCATTTTGTCTTCAAGTGCAGCTTGGCCAGACTTTTAACATGCTGACATCACTCTTTTTTTTTTTTTTTCCCCACTTTTCTTTGCTTCTCCTAAATCTTACACTTAGAACTTTATTTTTATTTATATAATGTATGTACACAGTGTGGGCTTATATCATCTATGAATTTCATTGCAGAATAGTGTGAGGGTGATCTCAAGGTATTAAAGAGAACCACTGACTTCACCAAAAACTCTGAACTCCCACAGAGGATTAGGGAATATTTCTCAACAGAAATAACTTTTTTTTTTAATTGAAGTATAATCAGTTTACAATGTTGTGTTAGTAACTGGTGTACAGCACACTGATTGAGATAGACAGATAGATGATAGATAGATAGATAGATAGATAGATAGATAGATAGATAGATAGGCAGACAGACAGATGTTCCTTTTCATATTCTTTTTCATTATAGGCTATTACAAGATATTGAATATAGCTCCCTGTGCTAGGCAGTAGGAAGTTATTGTTTATCTATTTTATATATAGTAGTTAGTGTCTGCAAATCCCAAACCCCCAATTTATCCTTCCACCTCCCCCTTTTCTCCCCTGGTAACCACAATTTTGTTTTTTATGTCTCAAAAGAAATAACTTTTATGCTGAAACCTGAAGGAATATCCAAGTCAAGAGGAACTGGAAATAAAAGAAAGAGCTTCAAAGTGTGAACCTCAAAGCCGGTGGGGACATGGCAACACATCCCTCCCACCCGTAACTGGTGGAAGCATACATTTCTGGAACAGAATTGGACAATATATATCAGGAGTCTTGAAAATGTTCATAGTTTTGGACCCAGTAACTTTAAGTCCAACACTCCATCGTAAGGAAATCACTGAAGATACAGGCAAAGACACCCAAGGATCCACGTCAAAGCACGCTCTGGAGTAACAAGAAGTAAAAATATTCCAAATGTCTAACAATAGGAGGGCAATGAAATAAATGATGGTACAGCCATACGACTGAGTCTCACACAGACATTGAAATTGCATGCCTTTCCTCTGGCTCATTCCCAACCAGCTCCTTTACTGAGCTGTAACACAAATTTCACATACGCCCATAAAGTTATGCTAAATAGTTCTCTAACCAAACAGCAAACCTCTGAGGCAAGAGAAAATTTCTGTTTCACCCTCAGCATCTAACACAGACCTTTGCAAATACAGTGTGACAGACGCTCGTCAACTCACTAATCTTAAGGCATGGTATGATGGTTCCATTTTTGTTAGAGACACAGACATACCACAGTTCTTGGAAACCAGAAAAGCATGAAACACAGAGTAAGATATCTTCCTGCTCTGGAATCCTCCAAGGTGCCGTTCGCTTCGGCTGAGATTATAGTATCTCTTTTCTATTCTGCCCATTAGAAGATGACAAGAGGGAAGAAAAACAGCCAAATAGCAGCAGAGCAAGCTAAAGTGGGCCGTTCCCATGGGCTTCACTAATGAAATTCAAGGACTTCAGCAAGGAGAAAGGCAGCTGCAGTCCAAATGTTTTAAGAGGAACTTACAGGGCTCAAGGGCTTTAAACCTAGAAGGTACAATTGATTTTGGCTAGGTTTCCCTCTCTCTGTGGAAACAAAACCTTATTAATTCCAAAAGCCTGTCTTCTCCCTGGATCCCAGACATGGCAATACTGTAACCACAATCCTTAAATGCTCTAACGTGACCAAACACTGTTGCAGCACATCTTGCATTCAATATCACAGGGCTTGTGAATTTGTATACCCCTCCCCCACAACAACAAAAAAAAACCCCAAAACCCTCTTTCCTTTGTGTTTGTGCACTGAGCTAGACTGCATTATTTTTCTTAATTGTTCACATCCGTCTCTGAAAGAGGATTGAACATCTCTGCTCCTTGCCCTGTAACTTGTGATGCCTCCCTATGGAGAATTAATATTTATCCTTCCCATCATCTGTGGGCTTGGCTATAGGGCTTGCTTTGCCCAAAAGAGTATGAGCAGAAGTGATGTACCAATTCCCACGTAGAGGCTTGAGTCAACCATCTGTACCTTTCTCCTCTCACAAGACCAAGGGTCAGGGTCCCAGGGACAGATGGAACGAGGACCAGACCAGCAGAGTTGCCACTGACCCTAAACCAGCATGTTAACATGAGTGAAGAATAAACATATATCGTTGTAAGCCATAGAAATATTTTGTTTATTGTCGGTTTTTACTTGTTTCATCGTTAGTGACTGTTACCGCAGCATCACTTAGAGATAGATGACTCCGACTTGGACCTGGCTCATACTGACAAATGGGTTTTCATAAGAAGTCACGTGAAGCCATACCCTGGTCACTTCCAGAAGCATCAACACACCACATTCGTTCTTCATTGCTGTTCACCTTTACAAACCAATGATAAGGACCATTTCAAGATCTATGCCGACCAGGCCCAGATTTTTCATTGATTGCCTTATTCATTCAGCAAACACTGATTGTTTCAGGCTGAGAGAGCCAACTGATTACATATGACCCATGAGTTTTAACCCTATGGAACAGTCTGAATGGCTTCTGATTTTTACAGGCAGCAGACTGAACTTGTTCCTGAAGAGAAACGGCTCATAAAAATTTTTTTAATAAAAGAAGAGTTTTCATAAAGGACCTACAACCTGTAGAAAGAGCTAAAATTAACTAGGCTGAAAAACATGGTTCATATGAAATTTTCAGTGTGCCTGGAGCCCAGGCTTTAGCATCTGTAGTGGATCAGGTCCCAAAGCCAGGTCTTCATCCCCGTGCTCATTTGTTTGTATCTGCTAAGTATCCAGATTTGTTTTTATATAACAATTTCATAACTCGAGTTAAGTATTTAATCTTAATTCAAAGCAAACCAAATACGCTGGCATTTAGGTTTGGTCCAACCACGAGCTGAAAACAGAACCTTCACATCCAGTGGTATTTAACATGTGGCTTCCTGCGCAGCGAGTGACCAGTTGGAATGTCTCTTAGCTAAATAAAGACTTGATCCCAGAGACCAGCCTCGGGTTAATCTGCGCACACAGGAGAGGGATGTGGCCCCGTTCCAACCGGGAGAGTAAAGGGTGAGGGAGAAATGAGATGAGAGAAGCCACCCAGGGACTAAATGTTACTTTCTTAGGTTATGATCTTCACTCTTCATTATTTTCATGATTTCATAGTTAAATTTGTAAAGCTTTGTATGCATTATGAAATAATGTCCCTTCTGAGATCTTTTTCAACAGAGTAAACTGTGAACGAAGAATACTGCAAACCATATCAGTAACAAAGAATGCTGAAGCCATCAAGTCATCAGCGGCTGCCGCCACCCCCTAGTGAGGACAGGCCTGCAGCCCAGCCTCTGCAGCCACTCACAGTGGTGCTCTCTGAGGGGACTCAGAATAAGAAAGGACAGGATACTGGCCCTAGATAGCTAGGTGCTTGTCAAAGAAATGAATACAATGAGCCCAAATGTTTCCTTCCTCCTATACATTGAAAAGCACTACATTCTTTAACTTGAGATGCCTGGTTTTCTTTAACAGTTATCTTTATTGTTCCAACTACCTGGCCTTTGTCGTAAAGCTCCTATGTATCCTTGCTCCTCCCCTACCTCTTTGGAGCAGTCCCTCAGAGTGATCTGACAGGCTGTCATCCCAGGCTGAGTCCTCAGAATTGTCCACCGAATAAAACATATCTCAGCTTTTAGGTTGTGCATTTATTTCAGTCGACAAAACTTACCCTTCTTCTGATTTTTAAAAATCTGCTTTTCTAAAACCAGGAATACGTGTCCAGTTTTACCTAAAAGTGTGTTCCTCTATGATCGTAAACGCCAGTGTCACCTGCTCCTACCCGCTCTCCCCTCCCCATCAACAGAATGATCGTCATGTTACCTCTTACTAACCATTCACTGCTGTGCCAGCCACTGTGCTAAGAACATTCCGACTGTTTCCCTTTTCATTAGAAAAAAAAAAAAAAAAAAGGCTAAGTTCTTTACCCCATGTGCAAAGCCCTACAAGATCTAGTGCAGCCTAACTCTTGTTTTTCTCTACCCCTGCTTTGTGATTCCAGCCACACTCATCTGTTTTCAGTTCTTTGTGTTTGTCAAGTTTTTTCTCAATTCAGTCTCGAAGGCTCTGTCAGCGCCTCTACCTGGAACCCTCCTTCTCTCGGCTCTTTGCTTTGCCAACGCCTTCTCGTCCCTAGGGAAGCTACCTCTGACCATTCAACTGAAGTCATCAACCCTTCTGCTTTCTCTCATATCCTTCCTTTCCTTCACGATACTTCTCCCACCTTGAAATTATGCAGTTGTGTTCTTACTCGTTCCATCTCTCTGTGTTTTACACACCCATCCCTCAGCACAGTGCCCGGCATCTAAATCGTTTGATAAATATTTAAATAACAAATACATAAATGAGTGAATGATCTCTGAAGCCTGCTTTACAGAGTAATACCACTATACTATTATGGATGAGGAAACGGAGGCTCAGGGACATTAAATATCTTGCCTTTAGTGAAACAGAGAGTCAATGTCCTTTATCATGTTTCCATGCAATATTGTTTTCACTTACACCAACAAGCACCAGCCATCCTCTCCATTTGCCCCAATATGCTCTGATTAACCCCATTTCCACAGACTCTTCTTCTGCCTCACTGCTCCCCGGCTCACTTGTTCTGCTAGGTTTGTGTTCTCCAGGTAAGCATGCTACTCCTTTACATACAGGAAGGGCGCATTCTACACAGTCCCTCACTCCAAAACTAGACCGTGCTACCATCTCAGTCTATCTTCCAGCTCCCATGGCGCCAACCTGTACGATTATTCCACCGGACCAACAGCATGCTTTATCACTTCATTAAAAAGCCCAAGATGGCCGAGCAATCATGGGAAAACTGTGCTGATAGCAAAAGTGTTAATAAACTAACCAAATGTTTCTCGTCTCTGCCCAAACCCCAAATCCAATATGGTAAAGAATGCAGACTATTGAACATCGCTCCATTTCCCCCCTTTTTACTACCATCTATAGAAAGACATGTCTTTGAACTAAAATTAACTTCAATATGTGCTTAAAAGAAAACAATACTCTTCAGGCTCCTCTGGTGTTTGCTTTCTGCAGCTACAATCCAGCTTCTGGTGTCAGAGATCTTCTTCTTTCTCTGCCATTTGGGTTTAGACCCGTAAGAGTTTTTCTGTGAATCACAGCCACGAGACTCTGAACAGCATGTCCCCTGGAGGATAACGAGTGTGCTCAGGTAGACCAAAATTCACAGCCCTCCCTCCACCATCCCCAGGGCTGGAGCTGAATAGCTCCAATGCCTAACAAAGAGCAAAAGGAAGTCCTTTGTGAATCTGAATTCCTCTAAAGATGTGTGGGGATGTGGGAGTGATGCGCAGAGCCCAGCTGGGAGCAGTGGGGGTGGGATGAGAGAGAAGGAGAGAGGGAGGAGGTGCTGACAGGTTCAGAGGGAAGACAGATCCTCAGTGTTCTAGTGTATTGTGCTCTCACACTTCCCCATTTATTTATTTTTTTTAGTTCTTTAAAATCTTAGAGAGTTTACCTAGTTTTGATCTACAGCATTTTCTTTTTATTTTCTGCCTTGTCTTTCATTTCATTTTCTATTTTCTTCCTCAACCTACTAATTATTTAGGAGCTTATAGATTTCCAAGAAGTTGGACATTAAATATTTTTTAACAATAATTTCCAGTTGCATCACATTATAAAGAGATATGTGGACAATTTCTGCTTTGTGAATTTACTGAGATTGGCAAGAGGGCTAAAATATAATTCATCTGTCATCCCATGACATTTGTAGAACAGGTACACGTTCCCTAGATTTCAGAAGCCAAATTTAATGTAACTTTCTTCTCCCTGTCTTATTAATTAGTTATCAAGTCCTCTGTGCCGTTTATTTTTGTTTTGTTTTCCTCTTCTAAGAAGGAACAACTTCCCCAGAAGCCCTCCTTTTCCCCAGAAGGTTCCTCTCCTTCCCCTTCCCTTATCCATCTCTCTTCTCTGTTAACTTTCCACTCTCCCCAAGTCTTGGTGGGGAGGGGACAGATGATCTGGGATTGGCCAAGGAGACTTGGTGAGGAGAGCAGGTCTATTCACTTCTTTCCCTTTCACATCCCATTTCAAGCCCTGGGCTTAGCACCACACAGGCTTCTGAAATTATTATTCAGACTAGTACTTGCATTCCCTAGGATTAAAAATTAAACTTTCATTATTGCCTTACATGTCCTTCGCTCAGAGTTCGGAGGCTTAAATCACTTATGAAATATTAATGAGAGGTGCTGCCTCCCATTCTGGAAAGATGGCTCTGTCGCATTCACTGAACTATTCTATCTGATTTAAAAGCTCTCTTAGACAAAACACATGGACTAAGAGTTGATCTATTCTTGCCATGCTGACTTTTTTATTACCAGCCACATCACATCACCCATGGGCAAGGCACAGTTTCAGTTGAAGGAGCTATATAAATCCAAGAATTAATATGTAAATGTGTGTTTCTTGTTTAAAAAAGAAAAAGAAAAAGAAAGATATGCTATACTGAGTGTGGGCAATACCACATGTATTATCTTTTGTAGTTAAATTTCATTCTCAAATAAATGTTTATGGTGCTCTCTTACTGAGCAAAAAGTCTTTCAAAGCCACACTATACATGAAAGAAACACACTCGGCTTTGGTATCTTAATCTACATTTAAAGGACGTATTCCCATGGCAACAAGCCATCCAGAACTACAAAATGAGAATATTGGGGATCCTTAGAAGTACATCTATTCACACTCAAAAGAAAATTCCCTATTATCATTCTCCCCCATCTCTCTAGAATCACCTCTTTGGTCTTCATTCTTCCTAACATTTTGGGTGGTCTTCTCTCTCTTGCAAATAGAGTTAATAAATGTCAAAGCCATCTTCCCTCCAAACCACCAGTGTATCTGAAATTCTATTCTTTTTTTTTTATTCCTTTGATTAAACATGTCATTTTTAGGTATATCTTTTAAAAATGAAACCATTTTGGGAAGCAATATATTGACTCATAATGATGTTATTTGAATCTGGTTCCAGTATCATTTTCTTCCACACCCACTGTCTGAAACATATGAAAAGAAGTAGGTGTACTTTTTCCTAAGGGCCTAGTTCACAAATTTTCCCTTAGATAGATATGGTTAACTTTGACCTAAGATAATACACGCCTGTCTAGACTCCTACGTAGGTACATCGAAATCCTGTTCTGACAATAATTAAGAGCTTGACTTTTGTGTCCTCAATTTCTTCATTTGTAAAATTAAGGATTTAGATTAAATGACCTTGGAAGTCCTTGCTGGTGCTAAAGTTCTATAAAACAATTGGCTGTATTCTTTTAGGTGGCCAAGGATATAAGAGAAGTCTATTCAATTATTCCAATCACGGTCCATGACCTGTTCTTCTGATAACAGAGTTCTTTTACTTTTTCCATCAACACCCCTTGAGAAAAATTTGATCCTGACTCTGTGGGTATGTGTATACATCAGAATGCTGATACTTCAATGGCCAACCATGAAAGGTCCTCATTGGATGTCTCTAAACTAATAAGTTCAGGGTAGGGGTCAAATTTGGCCCAAGAGAGCCTTACATTTATACAGTGTTTTTAATTCTTCAAGCTTCTTTTATGATTTATTTCTTTGATTTATCTTCACAAAGTGTGAAGGAAAAGGTAGGGCATCTTACAGAAGTAGGAACTCAAGTATCTAGATTAAGAATTGTCCAAGGTTATAAGCCATCCAATGGCTGAACTAAAATAGGAACTTAGACATAGTGTTGAGTGGAGGTGGCAGAGTAGAAAGACCCAGAGCTCAGTCCCTTCCACATGTGCAACAAATGCACAACTATTTACAGGGTACCTATCCATGAGAATGACCTGAAGACTCGCAGAAAAGATTTTCCATAACTAAAGATATAAAGAAGGAACCCTAATGGACAGACAGTAGTGGCAGACATGCAGTATAGTCAAGACCCATATCCCCAGGTAGGTGACCCACAAATGGGAGGTTAATCACAACTGCAGAGGTTGTCCCAGTGAGTGAGGGATTGGAGCTCCACATTAAACTCCCCAGCCCTGGGCATCCTGCTCTGGGAACATAAGCCCCCAGAATGGCTGGCTTTGAAGGCCAGCAGGGTTTGTGCGCATGGGAGACAGCAGGCTATAGGAAACAGAGCATGCAACATCTCACACACTGAGTCACGGTGCAGGGCCATGAGTCAGACTTACGTGCTAATCTTGGAGAGACTCCGAGACAGCCAGAAGGCAACTGGGACTCCCTGTGGGGACACAGATGTTGGCAGCAGCCATTTTGGGGAGCTCATTCTATCACAAGGACATTTGTGCTGCCAAGTACCATTTTGAGTCCTTCCTCCAGTCTGTCAGTGTCAGGGGCTTATTTGCCCACCAGTGGGCTGGCAATTGGCAGTGGTCCTCCAACCCTGCAGTGAGCCACCCTGGGACCTGGCCACACCCACCAGCAGGCCAGTACCAGTCCCAGGATGCCCCAGGCCATGTGGTCAGCCACACTGGGGCTTGGACCCACCCACCAGTGTGGGTTGGTAGCACCACACAAGGCAGGCCTAACAGCCAACTGGAGGATGGGCCAGCCCCACCTACCAGTGTGTCCACAGTAGTTGGCTCTGTCACAATAGAAGGGCCCAGTCAGCCCACACAGGGGGCACCTCTAGAGCATACAGCTCTGGTGACCAGAGAGGATTATGCAGCCAGGCCCCAGAGAATACCTCCTACATAAGGTTGCTTCTCTAAGATTGGGAAATATAATCTCCCTATCTAGTACATAAAAATAAACATAGAGAACAAGGCAAAACAAGAAGACAGAGGAACATGTCCCAAACAAAGGAACAAGAAAAATTCTCAGAAATAGAACTAAATGTGGTGGACATAAGTAACCTATCCAATAAAGAATTCAAGGTAATAAACTTAAAGATGCTTAATGAAATTGGGAAAAGAGTAAACACAGTCACAAGATTAACAAATAGAAAATAAAGAGAAGAAGCAAAGAGAGCTGAAGAATACAATAACTGAGATTTAAAAATATACTAGAAGGAATCAAAGGTACATTAGATGATACAGATGAATGGATCAGCAAACTGGAAGACAGAGTAGTGGAAATCACCCAAGCTGAACAGAAGAAAGAATTTTTAAGAATGAAGACAAAGAGATAAAAGAAAGTTAATGGAGAAACCATACATGACCCCTAAAGAACAAATACCTTTTATATGTCACCATTCTTATTATATTACTATTACTACTTTTTTATATATTACTTGCCTTTAAAAAGCCCTGTTTCTGTGCACAAAAACAAAAAACAAAAGCAATGTCAAAATAGTAAGTAATGACTATCACTCTCACATGCTACAAAGAGATCAAAAAGAAAAGGGCATGGATTTAGGGCTGAGATAGTGTTGGTGCTAGTAAAGAGAGCAGGTGAAATCAAACCATAAGGAGAAAATCAATGTTGTAGGGAGGTAGCAAATGGTGACAAAGTGCAAAAAGCAAAATCAGAAATGACAACTTCATTAATATAGGAGAAAGAATTCTGGGGGAGGTGGATGAGGAAAAGAAGGCAATATGCTATGTGCACAAAATTTGTAGAGTGGCAGAAATCTATAAACATTTAAGAGGTAAGTAAAACTTCTAAGCAACTGTAAGAATCTCGTTGAAGATGGGTATCATGAACTCAAAACAAAAGCTGAGCAGAAATATTTTTGCCACACCATTCAGAAACACTCAGGAACTTAATGGATAGAACTTTAGAGCAGCACATTTGTTTGGCATAATAAGCAGAATGGAGACTCAAAACAGACAGATCCTTGGGGGTTAGAGGTCACACTGAAACTGTTTAACCAAATCACATTTCAGGCAATACAGCAGGTGAAGCCTGACATAGAGAGAAAATAAAATACGGATTAGCGGTCTTAGAAGCAGGGACAGCAATTGTTAGTCCGTGGTAACTGGTCTTTCTCCCCTATCTTGATTCTCCAATCTGGATTCCCAACAAAAATCAACTTCACTACAACATAGTAACTATAGTTAGCACTGCTGTATGATGCATAGGAAAGTTATTAAGAGAACAGTTACTAAGAGCTCTCATTACAGGAGAATGAATTCTTTTTCCGTTTTCTTTTTATTGTGCCTATATAAGATGATAGATGTCAACTAAACCTATTGTGGTAGTCATTTCACAATATAAGTAAATCAAACCATCAAGCTGTACACCTTAAACTTAACAGTAGTGCTTCAATTATTTCTCAATAAAACTTGAAAAAAAATTTTAAAAGATAATGAGGATAGTAAGAGACTTCATCAAGTGTATATAACATCACATTATAGGGGTCCCAGAAGGAGAAGAGACAGAGAGAGAAAGAGGCAGTAAACTTACTTAAAGAAATCATATCTGAAAACTCCCCTAACCAGGGAAAGGAAACAGATGCATATTATCTGTACTATACTAGTTTTGGATGGAATTATATATATTAAAAAATATATATAAAAAAATCCATTTTATCTAATGTATCATTTAAAGCCATTGTTTTCTTATTGGTCTTCTCTCTAGATGATCTGTCCATTGATATAAATGGATGGTAAAGTCCCCTACTATTATTGCTACTGTCACTTGCCCCCTTTGTTTGTTAGTATTTGCTTTATGTGTTTAGGTGCACCTATGTTAGATGCATATATATTTATAATTGTTACATCTTCTTGTTGCATTGATACCTCTATCATTATGTAGTGCCCTTCTTTGACTCTTGTTACAGTCTTTGTTTTAAAGTCTATTTTGTCTTATATATGTATTACCACCCAAGCTTTCTTTTTGTTTCCATTTACATGGGGTAACTTTTTCTATTCCCTCACTTTCAGTCTGTGTGGGCATTTATTTATTTATTTATTTATGTTAACATTTTTTATTGATTTATAATCATTTTACAATGTTGTGTCAAATTGGCAACCACAAGTTTGTATTCAATGTCTGTGAGTCTATTTCTGTTTTGTATTTATGCTTTGTTTGGTTTTTGTTTTGTTTTGTTTTGTTTTTAGATTCCACATATGAGTGATCTCATACGGTATTTTTCTTTTTCTTTCTGGCTTACTTCACTTAGAATGACATTTTCCAGGAGCATCCATGTTGCTGCAAATGGCATTATGTTGTCAGTTTTTATGGCTGAGTAGTATTCCATTGTATAAATATACCACTTCTTCTTTATCCAGTCATCTATTGATGAACATTTAGTCTGTTTCCATGTCTTGGCTATTGTAAATAATGCTGCTATGAACATTGGGGTGCAGGTGTCATTTTGAAGTAGGGTTCCTCTGGATATATGCCCAGGAACAGGATTCCTGGGTCATATGGTAAGTCTATTCCTAGTCTTTTGAGGAATCTTCATACTGTTTTCCACAGTGGCTGCACCAACCTGCATTCCCACCAGCAGTGTAGGAGGGTTCCCCTTTCTCCACAACCTCTCCAGCATTTGTCATCTGTGGATTTTTGAATGATGGCCATTCTGACTGGTGTGAGGTGATACCTCATTATAGTTTTGATTTGCATTTCTCTGCTAATTAGTGATATTGAGCATTTTTTCATGTGCCTATTGATCATTTGTATTTCTTCTTGGAGAAGTTCTTGTTTAGGTCTTCTGCCCATTTTTGCATTGGGTTGTCTATTTTTTTCTTATTAAGTCATATGAGCTGCTTATATATTCTGGAGATCAAGCCTTTGTCAGTTTCATTTGCAAAAATTTTTCCCATTCTGTAGGTTGTCATTTTGTTTTACTTATGGTTTCCTTTGCTGTGCAGAAGCCTGTAAGTTTCATTAGGTCCCACTTGTTTATTCTTGCTTTTATTTCTATTGCTTGAGTAGACTGTTCTAGGAGAACATTTTTGAGATGTATGTCAGATAATGTTTTGCCTATATTTTCCTCTAGGAGGTTTATTGTATCTTGTCTTATGTTTAAGTCTTTAATCCAGTTTGAGTTGATTTTTGTATATGGTGTAAGGGAGTGTTCTAGCTTCATTGTTTTACATGCTGCTGTCCAGTTTTCCCAACATCATTTGCTGAAGAGACTGTCTTTATTCCATTGTATAGTCTTGCCTCCTTTGTTGAAGATTAGTTGACCAAAAGTTTGTGGGTTCATTTCTGGCTCTTTATTCTGTTCCATTGGTCTATATGCCTGTTTTTGTACCAATACCATGCTGTCTTGATGACTGTAGCTCTATAGTATTGTCTGAAGTCTGGGACAGTTATTTCTCCAGCCTCTTTCTTTCTCTTCAGTAATGCTTTGGCAATTCTAGGTCTTTGATGGTTTCATATAAATTTTATTATGATTTGTTCTATTTCTGTGAAATATGCCCTGGGTAATTTGATAGGGACTGCATTAAATCTGTGTGGGCCTTTAGATCCAGAGAAAGTCTCTTTTATACATATCTTGTTTTTCACCCATTCAGCCACTCTATATCTATTAATTGGAGTATTTAGTCCATTCACAATACTAACAAACACAAAGGGAGAAATTGATAGTAACAATAATAGTAGGGAAATTTAACACCCATTTACATCAATGGACAGATCATTTAGATAGAAGACCAATAAGAAAACAATGGCTTTAAATGACACATTGGATCAAATGGATTGTATATATATAAAACATTCCATCCAAAACCAGCATAATGCACTTTTTTTTTTGAGTGCACATGGAGCATTCTCCAAGATAGATCACATGCTAGACCATAAGCCTCAATAAATTTAAGACTGAAATCCTATCAAGCATCTTTTCTGACCACAACAGTGTGAGACTAGAAATCAATTAAAAGAAACATACTGCAAAATAATACAAACACGTGGAGGCTAAAAAATATGCTACTAAACAACAAATGGGTCACTAAAGAAATCAAGAAGAAATAAAAAAAAATACCTGGAGACAAATGAAAATGGAAACACAGCAATCCAAAATCAATGACAAAGAGCAAAAGCAGTTCTAGAGGGAAGTTTATAGCAATACAAGCCTACCTCAGGAAATAAGACAAATCCCTAATAAACAATCTAAACTTACACCTAAGGGAACTTAAAAGAGAAAAATAAGCAAATCCCAAGTTAGCAGAAGAAAAGAAATCATAAAGATCAGAGCAAGTATAAATGAAATTAGTACTAAAAAAATAGATCTCCTCAAGAAAATAATTAGCAAACTGAATTCAAAAATACATTAAAGGGATCAAAACCATGATCAAGTGGGATTTATCCCAGCTATGCAAGGATGGCTCAATGTCTACAAAGTAATTGATGTGATATAGCACATTAACACACTTAAGAAAAACAACAGTAAAAAAGCTGAAAACATTTCCTCTAAGGTCAGGAATGAGACAAGGATCCTCACACTCACCAATTTTATACTACCTAGTACTGGAAGTCCTAGCCACAGCAATCAGACAAGAAAAAGGAATAAGAGGAATCCAAATTGGGATGGAAGTAGTAAAAACTGTCACTCTTTTCAGATGACATGATACCATATACAGAAAATCCTAAAGATGCCACCAAAAAACTCTAGAACTAATAATTGAATTCAGTGAAGCTGCAGGATACAAAATTAGTATATAGAAACTGGTTGCATTTCTATACACTAATGATAAACTATCAGAAAGAGAAATTAAGAAAACAGTCCCACTTACAATTACATCCAAAAAATAAGATACCTGGGAATAAATCTAACCAAAGAGGTAAAAGACTTATACTCCAAAAACTATAAGGCATTGATGAAAGAAATGGAAGACAACAAAAACAAATAGAAAGATACACTGTGCTCATGAATTGGAAGAATAAATATTGTTAAGATAACCACACTACCCAAGGCAATCTACAGATTCAGTACAACCCCTATAAAAATACCAATGGCATTTTTCACAGAACTAGAACAAATAATTCCAAATTTTGTATGAAAACAAATGACCATAAATTGACAAAACACTCTTGAGAAAGAACAAAGCTGGAAGTGCCATACTCCTTGATTTCAAATTATACTACAAAGCTACAGTAATCAAAACAGTATGGCACTGGCACAAAAATAGACATATAGTTTAATGGACCTGAATAGAGAACCCAGAAATAAATCCACACCTCTATGATCAATTAACCTATGACAAAGGAGGTAAGAATATACAATGAGGAAAGGACAGCCTCTTCAACAAGTAGTGCTGGGAAAACTGGACAGCTATGTGCAAAAGAATCAAACTAGCCTACTTTCTCACATCATACACAAAAATAAAATCAAAATGATTTGAAGACCTAAGTGTAAGAACTGAAATCATAAAATTTCTAGAAGAAAATGTAGGTAGTATGCTCCTTGACATCAGTCTTAGGAATATTTTTTTTTTTTTTTTGGATCTGTCTCCTCAGGCAAAGGAAACAAAAGCAAAAATAAACAAATGGGACTGTATGAAACTAGAAAGCTTTTGCCCAGCAAAGGAAACTATCAACAAAATCAAAAACAGCCTACTTAATGGGAGAAGATAATTGCAAACAATATATCTGATAAGGGGTTAATATCCAAAATATACAAGGAACATGTATAACTCAACATCAAACAAACAAACAACTCAATTGAAAAATGGGCAGAGGACCTGAATAGACATTTTTTCCAAAGAAGCCATGCAGATGGCCAACAGACATGTGAAAAGATGTTGAATGTCACTAATCATCAGGGAAATGCATATCAAAGCCACAGTGAGATACCACCTCATACTTTTCAAAATATCTATCAACAAAATGACCACAAATAAAAAGTGTTGGCAAGGATGTAGAGAAAAGGGAACCTTTGTGTACTGTTGGTGGGATTGTAAATAGGTGCAGTCACTATAGAAAACAGTATGGAGGTTCCTCAAAAAATTAAAAATAGTAATACCATATGATCCATCCATCCACTTCTGGGTATTTATCCAAAGAAAATAAAAACACTACTTTGGAAAGACAGACACCAATGTTCATTGAGCATTATTTACAATGGCCAAGATATGTAAGCAACCTAAGTGTTCACTGATGGATGAATGGATAAAGAAAATGTGGCACACACACACACACACACACACACACACACACACACACACACACACACATTGGAATGTTACTCCATCATTAAAAAAAAAAAAGGAATACTGACATTTGTGACAACAGAGATAGAAGTAGAAGGTATTACGCTAAGTGAAATAAATCAGACAAAGAAAGACAAATACTACATGATCTCACTTAAATGTGGAATCTAAAGAACAAAACAAAACAACAAACAAGACATTAATATGGAGAACAAATGGGTGGTTGCCAGAATGGAGGGGGCTGGGGGTGATGTGGACAAAATAGGTGAAGAAAATTAAGAGGTACAAACCTCCAGTTATGTAATAAATAAGCCATGGGGATGTAACATACAGCATAAGGAATATGGTCAATAATACTGTAATAACCTTAATAACTTTGTATGGAGACGGACGGTTGTTAGACTTCTTTTGGTAATCATTTCATAACGTATGTAAATGTCAAATCATTATGCAGCATACCTGAAACTAACCTAATATTGTATGTCAACTATATTTTAATTTTTAAAATGCCCCCCAAAATTAAAAAAATAAAATAAAATGAAATGAGAACTTTGATGAATTCATTCCAACCCCATCCTGGCTAAAACATTCTGTCACCGTCTTACAAAGTTAAATCTTTCAGAGCTTGTTTTATGTTTTTCTTTTCTGACAACTTTTCAGAACAATTCAGAGTTCATATAACCCCTTATTGAAATTCAATTAGAGTGTACTGCAAAGCCAAAGAGGATAAATGATTCCAGATGTTTGGGTCAATCCCTAGAGCCATTAGAACCATCACAAAGAATCTGATAAAAGGTTACTCAGATTTCCCATAAAATGAAAGCTATATTTTTGCCTATGTGAGAAAAGTGTTCTGCCTGGTTCCATGTTATAGTCCTGTTACCAAGTTGCTAGGTACAGAATTGGGAAATTCATGAGCTTCCTCCCTAGGGAAGGCGAGCCAACACTTGTAGTCATGGTTACCCTACTGCATTTCTGGTCTTGTCAGAGAACAGTACATCAGAAACTACTGAATTCAATTCCTAGCTCCACCACTCTTGAGACGTGCAACTACGGATGCGTAACAACTGTTCTGGGCTTCAGTTTCCCAACAGCGAAGTAGGAGTAATAACGGTTGCTATGAAGGTTCGATGAATTAACTCAGGTAAAGCACATACCATCTCCAACAGGCAGTAGGAAGACAGTAATCATTATCTACTTCATTTATTATCATATTTTAAAGTCTTAGAATAGCACCTGGTTGATAGTAAGTACTGTCTAAGTGTGAGCTATTTTTACTATTCACAAAGTAAAAAAAAACAAAAACAAACAAAAAAAAAAACCAGATGCTGGAAATTTAATTTTTATTTATATAAAAATATCTCAAATTGCTTCTTAATGAAAAACTTTAATGTACTTTACGAGGGACTTGAGACAACTTAAACTGAACGAATATACACATTTACCTTACCATCAGAGTTTAAAATCTCTGAATTAAAAAAATATTGTGGTACCATGGTCAATGTACTTGTTATCAGTGAGCTAAGTCCAGATCTAATGCTAAAATTCTGTGCTTCCTCTCCCTACATGTGAAGGGGGGAAGAGGGCAAGAGGATACATAGGTTTTTCCTGGAAAAAATGAATTGGTTTAACTCACATGAGCAAACAAAATTGTCAGTGACTCCCTGAGTTTATAGAAAATGATTGCAGCCAACAAAAAGCGTCTTGTTTCTCTTGCCCAACACTTTAATTTGTGGCTTGACCAAGAGTTTAAGCAAATGAAATACCAGGCTAGGCAAACAAAAACTGCCTTTTTGTTTCAGATATTCTTATTACAACCATCCCACACATTTAAATTCAAGTTAAAGTTTTCTGGAGAGCAAGCAGAGCTGATGAAGGTTAAAAACCCTAAACTCTGAAACAAGAGTTACTTAATGCTATGACTTAACTCTCTACCACTGACTCGCTAAGCTCACCTAGGCGGATGCTTTCACATCTCTAGGTTGATCTCCCCTACATATAAAATTGTCCTGACCAAGCTCTGAAATCTGTATTCTAATAGCAAATCCTATGAATCTTGCTTATTTGCATTTGCTTGGCTATCAGGACTCAGCTGAATAGCCTGAAATTAACTTAGCATGATATGAGTTTCTGTCTCAGCTTCCATTTTTGTCCTTTGATCTTCACTGCCAGTCTCCTGTTTCACCATCTACAGGTCTATTTTTGGCGAATTCTTTCACATTCTCCAGAACAGTTGTTCTCAGACTCTAGCCTGCATCAGAATCACCCTGGGGGTGGGGCGGGGTCTCTTACAATGCAGCTTTTGCTCAGCCTACCCTCTGGAGGCTCTGACTCAGTGGGTCTGGGATAGGGCACAGAATTCCATCACTGACATCCAGACCAGCCAGGTTGTCTGGATGCTGCTGACCCAACAACCATTTGAAGACCTCTGCTCTATAGAATATTAAAAAAAAAAAAATGTTGATAAACATCATCTGAGGGTCACTAAGTAGCAGAAGTTACCTCGATGTAATTCAGAGAACAGCCACTCTGGCTTTCCAGCTCCATGTGGGTGAAGTTGACCTGTATTTTTTCTCCCGGGGGCTGCTTAATCGTGTAGATGCACTGTCTGTTGTGCATGAAAGGTCCAGACAAGTCAGCAGAGAGGAGACCCTCTGGGTCTGTGTAGTTCCCTCCACAATGCAGATCCGCTGCAGAGAGCACAGACGAGAAGGGACAGGTCACAGGGATGGCCATTCCTCCCACTCCCTGGCATGAGATATAATTGGCTAAAATTACACACACACATCATCATCATTTATCCACTCTGTTCACCGTTTACAGGTTTATGCCTTTAACAAGTGCTTCAGCCTGAAGGTCTTATTGTGCTTGTGGGACAGCCACACAGTGCCTCAGCAAATAGCTGTAGAAATGTGTGTTCTCACCTCCAATCTAACACCCTCATCTACAGGTTACTTTTTAAATGCATTTATGCCCACCTTCATTCCAAAGAGAACTGAGGCAGTTCATGAAATATATGTAACAGATATGTAGGTAGAAAATGAAATATGAAAATAAAAATATGAAATATGTAGCTAGAAAAATGAATCAGATTAAAGGGATAACAAGTAGAGAAGGGCAAGATGCAGTCACGGGAAAGTTACATGCACAGAAAACAGATATGGATACACATATGACAGAAAGTCGCTGCGGCTCCAGCCCGAAGCCAAAGTAAATGGAGAACGAGGACTGGTGAAAAGACTGCTTACTGCTCTTTTTCCTGATACTGGGACTTAAAAGATGTTTTTCCTGTGAATTCTCATCGGGGCAGGGTGATGTATATTAAGAACAAAATCCTCAACAGCTCTAAAATAAAAATCATAGAGCATTTCATTGTTTTTTTGTTGGTTTGTTGGTTTGTTTTAAGGTATAAATGCAACTGAAAGCCATCGCAGCTATAAAATCTGACATGTCTCAAGGTAGACTGCATTTCCCTCCTGAACAACATCTCTCACAACAAAACACTGAATAACAGCCAGGGAACTGATGTGTGAATTATTTAATTTTAGGGGCCACAAACATATGTTATAATGTGGACCCCATAATTTCGGGACCATGGGATACTACAGCATTAATAGTAGAACACTGGGAAAGTAAAGAAAAAACTTGGAGCAATATGAGAAATATTTATAAAGACATGTTATCAGTGTCAGTCAGTCACCTGCAGCCTTAAAATATAAAGCAGCTCTCAGGGTAACACTCTCCTGTACCTTCATATTAAGCTCCCAATTATCAAGTTACTTACAAGGTGATGTTAAGTAGGTGATATGAAACCCTTGGTCATTAATCTGGCTGTCAGAATGGAAATGAACTCTGGCAAAGGGACCTGTAGTCTGGAGTGGTGGGGCAGAGAGAGTGGTGCAGAGCTTCCCAAGCAGGGGGTCCTGATGCAAAGGGCCATCTCGAATCTAAAACAAGAGAAAAAAAATCATTAAGCACAAAGTGGTTAGATTTTTAACAAACCCAGTCATTTTGTACACTAACTTCAGAAAACTCATCTTTAAAAGTGATGGCTCTGGGAGGGTCTCCTGTCACCTATGCATCTAACACGTGGTTGGGGTTCTGGGAAGGGTAATCTCCCATCATCCTGGATGCCTTATGTTCTGTCTGAATTTTAATTCTGAGGCTAGATGTAAACTTGGAATTTTTCTTACAAATATTTCTCCACATTTTCTTTCCTAGGTTCTTCCTGCCCCAGATATTTGTTTTGAAATGATAAATTCCTAGTGATCTAGGAAAAGAAATGAATATACACAAAAAACCAGAAGAAGGAACACCAACAATGCTCATCGAAGCACAGCTTGGTCTAAGCGCTCAGGGGGATCAGAGGTGGAAAAGGAAATGAAGTTAGATTAGATGCAACATAAAGACAGTTTTGTGAATTTCAAAAGTACAACTTTCATAGCAAGTAAGTACCACAATAAGGATCATGTGATCTTAGAAATCCTTTTTAATTGTTGGGTTTTAATCTCTTACAGAATAGTGTCAACCACTCTATTTCTGTTGTAACTGCAAATTCTGTCCTACAGAGAACACCCAAGCATCAATGATCTAAATAACACTTTAATATGGCCAATTTTGTTCACTCAAATTACTTTTTTATTGGCAGCAAAGTTATAAGGCAGCATTAGTTTATTCCTGTAATTTAGCTAGATCCTTGAAATATTGTTGAGCAATGAGAGGCATTTCAATGTTATCAGAATGGTTGGTTCTACTACATGTGTATCCAGGAATTGATATGTATGAATGAAAAATAAATGCCTCTAACTTTAATTTGGTGGGATTTTTTGAAATTAATTTCAAGAAAATTCACTTTAATGTCAACATTTAAAGGAGTATCTTTCTGATATTTTCCAGGGAGAGGTCCATCTTCCAGTCATTCCCAAAGGTTCCAAATCCGTTTCACCTGCTAAATTACTAATGACTTTAACTTGTGGAGATTCCTATTTGACAGTCGTACCCCTTCCATCCTTTATGAATAATTCCCTAAGGCTCCATTCTTCTTTAATGGACTTGGAAAAGCTTATTATCTTTTTTCACTACTACAAGGGGTACTAAGATTTATGGTGATAAACAAGACAGGAACAACATAAGAACTCAATCTTCTCAACGATCGTTTCATTCTACAAATGGAGAGCAACGTTTTTAATAGACCTACACGCTAATGGCATTTGAATATAACAGCTTTTTTCCCTCTTCCATAGTTTAATTTTTTATTAATGATAAACAGGAGGGGCAGAGGGGGACTCCTCGCCTCTCAATGACAATTAGCGATATATTCCAGCGAGGCACACACTTCAGCAATCCATTTCAACACAGCTGCTGTTAAGTTATTTTTCTTCGTGGAACACTGTAGTCAACTTGTGAAACACCTTGTCCATTTACAACAGACAACTGAAGATTTGAATCTGCATTGGAGAAGAAAGCCATTCCTGGGTGTTGATTTCATATATTCTGCTATTCCCATGTTAGGGGACGGGGCTTCTGGGAAATGACAGGGGAAAACAAGGCAGTCTGTTTCACAGATTCAAGCAGAACCCAGAAGCAGCAACAAGCTGGTACAACTAAGAAAAGGGAGTTAGCAGGACTAAGGCATCAGCTGCCTATTGAGGAATACATCCAACCATTGCTAATAAACTGTGGTCATCCAAGGCGATCGCCAATCATGGTTCCCTGAGTTCTAATCCTATCATAGTAAGTTCTATCTAAATCCAATCCTTTACCTCAAGATAATCTTTGCTGCAATCATCATGGTGCTCCAGGCTTAAGGTCCCAAAGGTAAATGTTATCAGGAGATCAGGACTGGTTATCACTCTCCACACACAATCTCTCCCTGGGGGATACTTTCCAGGATATCCCGGAGATTTAATAGAGCCATAAGTACCAGTCAGTGTACCTCCACACTCTGAAATAAAAAGGAAAAGGTAACTTTACATTTGTATACAAAGTTATAATTTCTGTAGAATTATCATAGCCTTTACTGTAAGAAGAAAAGCTTTGTTTAAATAACTATGTGCAGCATTGGACACCCTCATAAATTAAGCAAGACTTTCCATTTTTGGTTTTGATAAAGTTATAAATCCGGGAGTACCGACTGATAAATAAATGAATCACCCATCTATTGAGCTCTGTGCTTATTAGCCATCTTTTGGTGGCATGATTTAACATTCAGTGCTGGACTGTTTGAGGGACCAATAATGGGATGACAGATCTATTTTTTCACTTTGAAGGAGATTCATTTCTGTACATCATCTCTTTTTTTTATTGAAGTACAGTTGTTTTACAATGCTGTATTAATTTCAGGTGAGCAGCACAGTGATTTGGTTACATACTTTCAGACCCTTTCCCAGACTCTTTTCCATTATAGGTCATTACAAGATATTGAATATAGTTCCCTGTGCTATGCAGTAAATCCTGGATGTTTATCTATTTTATATATAGTAGTGTGTATCTGTTAATTCCAAACTCCTAATTTATCCCTCCCCTCTCCCTTTGTACATTAACTCTTACAAACACATTAACTCTTACAAATCCTTTCAAAAAACCAGGTCATTTTATACATTAGAATAGTTAAGTGTTACATAATTTTCACTTGAGAAGGTTTTTTTAACACTGTGATATACTTAAACCATTCATTTTATAAAGAAACAAATTTGAATGTCAACAGGTGGTTAAGCCATTTTCCCAGGAGTGGAGTGAGGGGAGGATGGGCTGGGCTTTCTGACTTTCACTCCACTGCCACCACCACTGCATCCCACTGGCCCCTAAAGTTGCCTGTCAGCAACTAGAAGAGTCTTTTCTTTATTAATACCCACATTTACCTAGCAAAGAATCTGTGGTGGCTTATAAGAAATGCTACTTAAAATAGAAAAAACAGAAAACAAATCTAGACTACAGTAAATATAAATTAGAAAAAAAAATAAGAGAAGGTGATATTTCAGATATGCAAGCTTTGAAATTTACATAGCCATGCAGGTTATTCAGACAAAACATTTTGCTACCAAGGCAAAAAGTGAAGCTAATTTAGTTACATGATTCTCACTGTTCCTGATGAGAAAACACCTCAGTTACTCAGAGGAAGAGACGTTTTTTGAAACTTAGTACTTGAAAAATTTATCACATGGGTAAAAAAATTAAAGCACCATAAGTTAATGGGAAACTGGGGAAACTGCCATAGATAATACAAAAAGTCACTATCTCTAAAATATGAAGAGCTTCTAAAAAGAACAGAGATGTAAACAAAGAGTTCACTGAAAAAAATTTCAAAACTCCTTTATACATGGAAAAGATGTTCAACCTCACTCATAATATAGGAGATACAAATGAAAAATTCAAGGAGATACCATTTCTTGTCTCTCAGAATGATAAAAACCCACAATTTTGAAAATAAATGATCAGTGAGGCTCTGGAGAAATAGGTACTCACATACATTGTTGCAGAGCATGCAGAACAGTACAACTACAGAAGAGACGATGGTGACTGTATTTAGCAAACACTTAGGCATTTATTTTTGGACCAAGCAGTCCCAGTTTCAGAAATCTATCCCAAAGATGCACTGGCAAAAATTTGATAAGACAATTCACAAGGCACTTGTTGCAATATCACTTGGAATTCCAGAAGACTGGAAACAAGTCAAATACCCATCTGTAGAGCCTGAGTTGAACAGATGGTAGATGACAGGTCTACACAGTGGCACACTACGCTCCAGTTACTGAGTGATCTTCAGGATTTCGGAAGGAGCAGAATCAAGCATTCATCCTACCTTCCCTGCATGACCTTTATGTGAGAGTGACCAAATAGTTGACAGGAAAGTTCCACTCCATTGAAGAACTCCAGAAAATAAATAAAGAAGAAATGATAAACTGTCATCATTTTATAAGCCCTGATAAACAACTAATCAAAACAATGAGCCCGAGTGTTGCTAAGACCATAGAGGAAGAGCAAAAAAGAGGCTTTTCAATAGGAAGAGCAACCCAAGGAGATCAAACACTCTATAATCAATGTGACAGTCATAACAGAGAGACAAGCAGACATGAAGTACCTTCTGACAGTGAAGGAAAAAAAAAAGCCTGAATTTGATTAAACCTCCTGATCTAACTACCCCATTTACAACATGATAAATGGCACATGGGATAGAAACAACAAAATCCACAATGTGAGATAATCTACAAGACAAACAACCCAGTTTCTTTAACAAATAAATTTGAACGATGATTAATATTTTAATGCTAATATTTAACATTAATAATTCTTGTTTGCTTGCTTTAGTTTTTATTGTTTTCAGTCACTGAGCAGCAAATAGCAAAGGACTGTGATCCTTGAAAGAAGGGAAGCACATGTGTTAAGTCCCCCATTTACCCCAGAACTCTCCCTAGGCGCATTTCCCGCAGTGCAGTGCAGGGCAGTGGGGCCCACACAGTGGCAAGATTCTTGCTGGGTGAAAGAAACAACTCAGAATTGGGGGCTACTGAAGTGGCTGGGATCTTGGAGCAGGGTATTGCAGAGAAGGCAGCTGCATGAAAATAGCACCAAAAAATTTACAGGAGTTTCCTTGGGTCCTTAGCTGAATCTTAGGCTGCATATGCACAGGGGAAGACTGAAGACTAATAGAAAATATAAGAACTATGAGACAAAGCCAAAACCTCTGTGTGTGATCTGAGTCCCAGAAGGAGAGAGGGAAAGTGACAGAAGCAGAGGAGAAAACCATGTGATCATCTCAACAGATTTAGAAAAATATTTAATATGTTTCAATATCCATCCATAATAAAAATTCTCAGCAAGCTAGTAATAAAAGGTGTGATGGTGTAAAAATGTTCATAAATTCTTTGACACTTCTCCCATTGAAAGGTGGGGGTCTATGTCGCTTCCTCTTGAATCTGAGTGGGCTTGTGACTGCTTCAACCAAATAAAAGTAGAGCAGCAATAACACGCTATGACCTTCCAAGGACAGGCCAATAAAAGCCAGGCAGTACCCACCTGGTTGTGTTGTAATACTTGCTCTGAGAGAAGTCAATTACCATGAAAGAAGTTCCACTGCTCTAAGAGCACCATCCGAGAGGGGCTACACATAGGCAATCATGTCAACAGCCTGATTGAATTCTCATCCAAAGGTCAGCATCAATTGTTAGCCATATGAGTGAGTCATCTTGGATTTCCAGCCTAGTTGAGTTTTTAAATGACTACAGTCCCAGCCAATATCTGATTTTAACTGCTTAAGAGGTCAAGTGATAATTGTTATGCTGGGCCCTTTCCAAATTCCTGTCCCACAAAAACGGAAACATAATAAAGTAACAAATGTTCTACAACACTAAATTCATAGGTAATTTGTTATGCAGCAAGAGAAATTCAAAGTGAACTTCCTTAATCTGATAAAAGTTATCTACAAAAACTTACAGTTAAACTTTATATTAAAAGGTGAGACATTGAATATTTCCCTATGAAGCTGGAAACAAGACAATGATACCCACTCCATTACTTTAATTCAACATTGTATTAAATAAGTCAAGGAAGAGAAATAATAGTTACAAAGATTGGAAAGAAGTAGAAAAACATAACATATTGACAGATAACATAACTGTGTGTATAGAGAAATCCAAAGAATCTATCAAAAAATGACTAGAATTTATGAATGAACTTAGCAATATGGCTGGATTCAAAACCAAATATTTAAAAATATTTATACATAGAATATATCTATATACTAACAACAAATGAAAAACACAATTTTAGAAAAATAATATCATTTAACATAGCATAAAATATCAAATATCTAGGGGGAGAAAAACTAATAAAAAGTGTGGAATACTTAAGCTCTGAAATCTGTAAACCATCACTAAATTAGTAAATATACAGATAGTCCATGTTCATGGATTGGCAGGGTCAATATTTTTAAGAATTCATTTCATCCCAAATTGATTACATACTCAACGCAATGCCAACAAAATCCCAGTAGATTGTTGGGGAAAATTAACAAGTTCATTCCAAAATTTATGTGAAAATGTAAAAAGATCTAGCATACTTCAAAAGAACAAAAAGGTTTGACACCACGAGATTTCAAGCTCCAGTAGGTAAGTCAGTGTGGCTCAAGGAAAGATAAATAAACCAACAGAAAAGATAAGAAATTCCAGAAATAAATCCACAGATTTATTGATGAATAAACTGGAGTTTTGGTATGCTGTTCTACTTTTTTATATGTTTAAAAAGTTCATAGTAAAAAAGTTTGAGAAAAAAAAAAGCACCAAAACCAAAATACCACAAAAAGAACAAGTCATCAAATGACATGAAGATAAAAAACCCCAAATGAAGGAGCAGGCAATGTCCTCACAGCATCCCTGCAATATTTCACTAGCAGAAATTTCATAAGAGATGCTTTAAGACTCATTTTTTTAAACTTTTCCATTTCATCTAGGTTATATTATCTCTGAACACAAAATGAAAGTCTAATTCATCTTAGATTTATTTAATTTAAAAATAATTATCAAAATAATCTATCACTCCATCCCAAAACAGCTCATGTATCCAGAAGTCTAATACAGATCAAGAAAATGTAATAACCTCAAGAGGCTGCTTTATTTCTCTCCATGGAGACACTTACCTGGTGACTGTGTTTCCCATCTTATTGTAAAGCCCCTCTCGTTTCTTAAATGTTCAGAATAGAAATGGAAATAGAGGGCATTGTCACTACTGAGGAGTTCGTCAGGGGGGCTGGAGCCACAGAACCGTCCAAGTTGAAATGCTGCGGAGGAATCGCCATCGTGAATCTGAAGAAACTCATGTGGACAATTGTTTGCTGATTCTAACTGGAAAAACATGAAAGTCATACGCAGCACCTAAAAACAGAAAGGTCATAGGACATTCGTTTTTATTTCTATGTTAATTCTAAAGTATTTCTCCTACTAACTAGGAAGCATTTATTACTGAATTGCTTTCAAGAAGCAATACATCATTTCTTAATTATCCACAAGCACATATGATAATTCTACATATTAAATGACTTGTGTTAAAAAATTGCTTATATCAAACATCTTAATATTGATGAAATAGATTTTTAACAGCTTTACTTAGGTGTCATTGGTACGTAAAGAACTGCACATATTTAATGTTTGGAGTTTGGCCAGACATAAACACATGTGATACCATTACTGCAGTCAATGAACAGACATGTCCAACACCTTCTAGGGGCTCCTTGTCTCCCTCTCTCCTGTCCCTCTCCCTCTCTCATTCTCTCTTCTCTTTCTCTTTTTTGTGGTAAGAACACAACATGAAATCTACCCTCTTAAAGTTTGAAGCGCAAAATGCTACATTGTTACCTATAGGCCTTCTCTGCTGTACAGATCTCTAGAAACTATTCACCTAACGTAGCTGAAATTTTGTACTCATTGAGTTGTTACTCAGCGGGTTAATGAAATAGATTTATCTAGATTTCATGAAACTGGCAAGTTCATTAAACAAAGACACTCCAAATGTATAGCAAACAACACTTCCAAATCAGTAAAATACAGTGGACATTTGAAAAACTGACCTTGAATTTAATGACGAATAACCTGTAGCATGTAGCATACACACAGTTCGTCACCGAACCCCTGAGATGCTGATTCCTTGTGGGGGGGTCTCTGAACCTCTCAGTTAATGCTCAGCCTGGATAGACAACCTCAAGTGTAGACAGTAGGCATGGTGTAGGCATGTGTAAAGGACGCTAGTCTTTGGTGGAGATGAGTAATACCGAGAGCAGACATTAGGGGAAAGGTAATATGAAGATTTCTGACTATGCAAGTAGGTGATAATAATCATAAATATGTGTCCCCAGATTAAAATGTTAGAAAGTGCATAGTTAAATATATAATTAATTCAATATAAATAATAAAATAATTAAATATATAATTAGTTTTTATTATAATAATAATTATTAAGGGATGTGTTGATATCAATATCAATATATTAATTATATAATATATAATTAAATATAAATGATAAAATAATTAAACATATAATTATCAATTATAATAATTTATAGTTATTATAGACATAATTATATCATTAACTATATGCATAATTATATAGTTGCTTGTATACATAATTATATAATTAATTATAACATAATTAATGAAACATAAAAAATTCAGTACTAACAACTTCATTTAAAATAGCCAAGCTACCAAAAGGGGGCTGTTGAATTTAATTTCCATGATGATCTAAAACCACAATATTCATCTCATGAAAGAGGGTATCAGGAGATTTTGAAGCTCTTTGCTCGGGCGTTCTTAAGATCTGTTACCCAACATTACATCATTTTCGCCTTGAAGCAATTTCAATAAAAATCAAATAACTGTTCATGAATTCAACTATTTCAGTATAATTTCCACTGTATTTTGTAAACTGTGAGGGGGATAAGAAGATATAAAATCACAATTATCAAGAAAAACTGCATGAAGATTTTTACAAATTGATAATAAGAGCCTTAAAATTTTTTCACAAAATGACTTTTCTTTTTTTTTTTTAAAGAAAAGTGTTTTCAATGTCAGGAAATAGAATTCATGAAAACTAAATGGACGGAAGGAAATTCACATTACATAGCCACCAGAAGATTGACTTTATTCTATTGTGGGGTCACCAGGCCTCAAAGAATCCTCACTCCTCAAGGGAAAAAATATTTCTGACCTTGTACAATGACCTTTGCAACATTAGCTTGCTGGGAAAAGTTAATAGGATTTCAAGGGAAAGCCTTAGCTATTTAGATACACAACTTTAATGAGAAAGAAATATTTGGAAGAGTCTGAGTAATTCATGGTGGGGATGAAAGCACTGAAAACCTCGGGCCCAAATCTTAATTTGCAGAGTGTTTGTGTAGCAGCTCATTCATTCACTGGGGGCGAAGGGCCTGGGTTCATGTCCCTGCATGTCACTGACAAACCACGTGCCCCTGGACCAATTTCTCAGCTGCTCTTCCTCGTATGTAAAATGGGGATAATAATTCTTATTTTTCAGGGTGATAAGAGTTAAAATACAATGATGTCATATACGTGAAGAAACGATCATCGCACACGGGCCCAAGCAATGGCACAGAGAAGACGTCATTAAGAAAACCATCTTAATAGCAGCCCCATTTTTGCATAAGAATCCACATAACCCTGAGTGATCGCGGCTGTCTCAGTGACAACATTACAGGCTTGCAGTCAGCCCATCCATGTAGAGAAGCGTCCGTACTGGGCCAAGCATGGACTCTGAAAGACCAATGTGACTTTGAAATCCAACTAGTCCAATTACCAGCTAAAGAGTTTTTTTTTTTTAATCACTTAGCTTCTCATAGTTTCCATTATTTCTTCTATAAAATGAGGATACTAGTACTTAACTCAAAGAGTTAGTGTTTAAGGTTTAGAGAAAGGGACGTAAAATACTTAACCCAAAGCGTGACACCTGGAAAGTCATCAGTAATGATAGCTGGACTATCACTGCATGTATTTTGTGTGACACACACATGACATACTACACATTCATGTATCTAGATGAAATGTACATTTGGACAGGAGATACTGTATTTACCTTTCCCTCTTCAGTTCGGATGACCCAGAAGCAGCTGACGTCATGAACGTAACCAACATCAGGGCTCATGTAGCTGAAGCTTCCTTCCATCCCTGAGAGGGACCCTCCACAAACTGCAAAGAAAAGGAGACGAACTCTGCTTTTCAGACTCTGAAAAGAAAGAGGCTAAGGCCACCCTCACCCTGCTGCTGAAACATTCAGAGAAGTCTGAGTAATGAACATTGGAGACAAAAGCCCTGCCGTTCTTTCTTCTCATCTGACTTCTTTTTCCTTCAGCATCCACCCAAATCCCACCTCGTGTTCCAAGTCTAGTTGATATCCCATCCCCCCCCCCGAATTTCCTCGGCCTCTCAGTGTTTCCTCTACCTCTGCCCACACAATTTAGTTCTTTTCTTTAGTTCTTGTCTCTTCTCAGCCGTTTTGTATTAGTCTTGTCTCCTCAACAGGAAGATAAGCAGATAATACATGGAGACAATACTTCCTGGTTCCTTATCTCTCCACAGGGTCTACTGTTGTCCTAAACACATAGTAACATCTCCAGAAATGTGCATATCTGATAAGGCGTGACGTCGTCACAAGAGGTTTTTAGGAAGGAGGTTGAATATGAAGTACTCTTGAGGGGCAGATACATTTGGATGGGAAGCAAAGAAGGAATTTGGATAAGTTTGGCAAGAGATATTTCCAGAATAAAGGAACACAGAATAAAGCAGAAATATTCGTTGGGGCACATGGGGTCAGGTGATAAAGAAAGCTGTTTGGCTTGAAAGGAAGTATTTTTAGGGAACCAGTGAAAAATCAGGTTAGATGGACAGGGTGAAGCTGGTTATAAAGGATGACTGAAAACAGCCCCAGTCTTTATTCAAGAGGCAACAGGGAGCCACTGTACATTCTAGAGCCGGAGAGTGACTTGATTATGTGTAATATTCCAGGGAAATGAAATGGCTGCTGTAGGGAAAACTCTCCCTTAGAAAAAACTAAACCACTTCTGCATATTTTGTTTTCAAAATGGACATAATGAAAATGGCAAAGGTGAAATTAATTTTTCCTTTGAGGAAAAGGTTCTTATGGCTTAAATTGAAATAAATATTTACCTTGTGAATTTCATACCATTTCTGCAAAGAAAGGCTTAGTTCTAAACCTTGGAGCAACTGGACAAGAAAGCAGGTTCAGCAGAGGAATTGGCAGCAGGACTCACTCAGGGATGATACTTCTAAGCTGTGAGCATCTCTGCTACAGGAGATGCTGAGCGTACCTTGCTGGGGAACCTGACAGAGAGATCCGGTCCAGAAAGGTGTGCATTCACAGCTGAAAGCATTAATGCTGTCGACACAGGTTCCCCCATTCAAACAAGGGTTGCTCAGACACTCGTCAGTGTTTTCTGTGCAGTTGACACCAGTCCAACCTGATTCGCACTTACAAAGATAACCGGAGACTGTTTCCTAAGGAAAGAAGAAACGTAATGTCACACAACAAAGGGACAGACGATCAACTTGAATCAACCCAAGTAATAAAGAAAAGCAGTGCTATGTATAATATGCGGAAGCTGTTGAACCATAAACATCTTCCAATAGCCTAACTCGGATTAATTTGTTTAAATGGTAAACGCAAAGTATAAGAAATCAGCTTTATTTGGATCCCACTGTAGGTTTTGTTTTACCACTTTGTAAATCACTGAGACAAAGCAATGAACTGACTCACTGGTTCTTCTTGGGAACTAGAGTTGTGGCCTACCTTTTATCTGAAAGTTATTGACATTCCTTATCTTCAGCTTGAATCATTACCTTTAAATTCATAAATTATAGAAAACATATTTCACAGAAGTGAAACTAGAATGATTCTCCAGTACTCAGTTTCCTTAAGAGGAATGAAGGACTCACAATGCATTGTCCATTTAAACAAGGGTGACTCAGGCAAGTATTATTGAGTTGCACACATCCATTCAGCCCATAACCATTTCCAGTGTAACCCGGGAGACAAGCGCAGAGAGGGAAGGAACCTGTTTAGAGATAAAAACGGAAGTGTAAGTACAGGCCTCCTCCATTTAGACCCCGTAGCAAAACCTCAGAGAGGGAAGGAACCTGTTTAGAGATAAAAAACAGAAGTGTAAGTACAGGTCTCCTCCATTTAGACCCTGTAGCAAACCTCAGGCTCTGCATTCTAGACCAGGAATCACCGAAGTCTATCAATCTCCCAGGGCAGACAAGATGAGGTATGAGAAGGAAATATTAGAACCTTTCTTTTTCTAGTTTTCAACCTTAAAAGTAAAAAAGACATGACACATTTTCACTACGCTATTTACAGAGTGATGCTGGCGCTGTCAGTCCATAGGTCACTGTTCTGAGTCGTGCACAGATGTGAAATACACCAAGGGAAAGGGGAGCGTCTTTTCATGGAGGGGTTGACAGCAGCAAAGACTATTCTTATGAGGATGGTATCTGCTGTTTGTGCCCTGTACATATACTGACTAACTTAATCTTCCATTGTAAACTCCATTTACAGATGAAGACAATGCACAGAGAAATTAAGTGTCTTGATCATGGACACACAGCTAGAATACGGTGGAGCCAAGGGAAAAATTAAAATCCAGTCTTTTTCTAGAATTCACACTCCTAGCCATTTCCATATGCCATTAATCATTTAATAAATATTTAAATGTCATACATATTTATATACACACACATATATATATGCACATATATATGGCAAGTTGGTAAAAATAAAAGGGGTACTTCGAAATAAAAGGGATGTGGTACAAGGGATACTGAACAAAGGATTGTTCAATAAATGCATTTGGGGCCACCCATTTCAAACCAGATCTCTATGTGATGCTATAGATAAAAATAAATCTCAAAAAGATCAAAGATTTTAGTATTAGAAATAAATAAAAGTATGAAAGACCAGCTACTTGGATATTTTTAAAGAGTTTGGTGGCGAAGGCCTAATTCTAAGAGGAGAAATTCTAAAAGAGAAGATTCACCTTTCTGACTACACTAAAAGTTTAAACTTCTAAATAGAAAAATTAAAATAAAAACAACTTGTTGTTGTTTTTAGGAAAGGAAAGTACACGTATCACATAAGATAACAAGATAATATCCTCACAGCACAAAATTTAATTTTACAGGTCAGTAAAGCAGATGGATGATCAAAGGACATGAAAAATATTTTTAAATGGCCAGCAAATATGTGAAAAGTATTCATTATTAATTACTGAGAATCAAAAATTACTAAGTCAAAACTAAAATAATGAGAAGGCAATTTTTGCCTATAAAATTGACCAAAATGAAAAATAACTATAGTATCCATTATGGTCAAGAGTGGGATAAATGTATATTTTCACACACTACTAATGAGTATACAAGTGGATACATATTTGGGAGAAAATTTAGCAGTACACACAGGTGGTGAAATTTCTTTCATGCAACATGGCGGATCCTGTTGGTTTTTCACCCTAAGTCCATTTTCCCTTACTTAGTAGTGACCTCCTTATTTTAACTAGGGGCATGAGTGCCTGAAACAAAGACTATATTTCCCACACCCCCTTGCAGCCAGGCTTAGCCACTACACTTAGTTCAGACCAAAGGCATAGAAAGGGGAGTCCTTAAGAGAATTGACAGGTCTTCCTGTCTCCCTTTCTCCTTCCTGCTGGAATACAGTCATGGATCAACCAGCTGGCTTTATTATCTTGGGAAATAATTGCAAAATTTAGAGTAGATCATAAAAGAGCATAGTCTACTGCATCAAAAAAAGAATCTCAATGTAGAGTGTTATAACATGGATTAATTTTTAGTTTGAAGATCAAAGTAAGAATTTTGAACATAGAGGATCTTGATTTTAAAATGCTGATTTGTTTTAGAAGTTGATGTTAAAAGACCCAAAACCAGAGGGAGAGATGAGTCATTACCCAGAAGGGAGGAGCAAGACGCGAGTGGGTGGCAGCCTCCGTTATCCACCGAGCACAGGTCTATGAGTGTGCACACTCTTCCGTCGCCCTGGTACCCTGATCACAGCAAGAGCAGGGGCATGAAAAATGCTGTTAGGAATACGCAAGAAGAAGAATCCCCACCTGAGAACCAAATATCACGAACCAGGCCAACCAGAGATCTTCTGTCATCAAAACAGACAATGTAAAGAGAATGTGCCATCGAATAAATTCCATAGTTAAGACAAAGGAACAACAAGAAGTAAGAACCTGATTTCAGAAATAATGTTCTGTGTTGTTTCTTATGACAAAAATAAAAATAAAAAGATATATGAAACTACTGGTAGACTTAGAAATTGTGGACACTAAGGAAGTCGACATTTTTAAATTACAGTGACTTTGAAGATCTTGGAGCTAAATTATTGTAGAAGTCCAGAGTACTGTTGTTTCTTGTTAATAAAACATATAGGATTTCAGTTTATCCCTTAGAACTCCCTGAACTTCTTGGATAGTAATTCAGTTTAGATTAGTGAATAGTAGCCATGGCTTCTTTCTGGAAGAGAAGGGAAACTAACATGTATGATATGTTCACTATTATGTCTATAATTTAGTAAACTTTATATGGAAAACATCCAATGAGTTCATTATATTAATAAATTATTTGTGGGAACGGTAGGTCTGTGATCCATAGAGAAAAATCTGTCAAATTCTGCATTATCTCAATAGAGTATTTCACAGTTTGTAAAGGCTTGTTGTTCTCCATTGATATTCAAAAAATTTTTTATTTCTTTCTTATAATTTGACTATACTAATGTGCCCTGAATCCGTAAGTTAAGTAAGGATTTTTGCACCATTCAGTTCGTCTCCTTAGATGGAAGTCATATTTAAAATAGAACCCGAGATCCTGTTTTCAAACGTATACTTTATCTATGATGGTTATCAGGAAATTTGGTGTAGCACCTGGCGGACAGGAACGACAGTAGTAAGATCCCAGTGTATTTACACACTCGACAGGTGGAGCCACGGAACAACCGCCATTATTTATCTCACATTCATTGACATCCTCACAAATGTACCCATTTCCTTGCCAGCCTAGAAAAACAGAAGATTTGAAAAGTTAGCTGTACCGACATGTGAGCAAAGAAGAAATACAAATAGTCAAAAACATACGCAAACCTGCTTACCTATATAAGAAACTACAGATTAAAATGAGATATACTCTACCTATCAGATCGGCAAAAATTGTTTTAAATACTTATAATCAAATTCTAGCAAAGAGGTGGGAGCATGGAGTACTCGTATATGCTGTTAGTCAGAAGTTAAATTAATCAAACCTATTTGGAAAGATATTCATTAAAAATTTTTAAATACACACCTTTGGACTAACAATTCCATTTCTTAGAACTTATTCTACAATGATAAAACTGCCAGTGTAAAAAGATGAAGAGAAGCAAATGTCTACTGTAGCATCATTTAATGGGGAAAAAAACAACTCTCAATGGTCCACAGGGGCAGAGCTGAATATATTATGACTCATCTACACCACTGGAAAATAAAAGCTATTTTTAATAATATGCACACACACATTGGAAGAATTTCCCCTATGCATTTTAATTGAAGATACCAAATATTAGAATGATATGCAGAGCTAGGATCTCAGTTTGGGGAAAGGATTATTTCAAAACCTACATCTAGGTGTGTGTGTCTGTATGAGTTAAAGTAAAGGTAGAAAGGAGAGAGAACTAGTTGCAAGCAGTGGACTTATCAGAAGAATGAGCTTAAAGAGGGAGAAAGAGAATGGCATTTTACTTGATGGACATGACCTTTTTATTCACTTGTTATGAGTTTTATTACTAATAATTCAAATGATTAAAATTTTTAAAACTTTAAAATCCTACAAAGTATTTATTTTCTTTGATCTAAGTAGTGATCTCTTCTAAAAATGTAAGAAAATGGTCATCTTTGCGGGTGAAGAAATGAGTGCACAGCAAAAAGCTGGAAGGATATCCCCTCAAACATTAACGGTTGTTCTATGTATTTTTTTCTGGTTTTTGTTTTCATATTTTTATGGTTTCTCTATATTTCAAAAGCAGCGTAGTTTGCTTTGATAGTCAGGAAAAAATAAGGTGATTAACAGGCAAACAAAAAGGTTTCGTTTCTCTTTTTCCTCTCCAACAACAACAACAAAATGAGAATGCGTTTGCCCAAGTTACACAGGAAATAATTGACTTTTTCAATTTCTAGTTTTTAAAGATTGTCATTGGCAAATTATCTTTAAGAATGTGATTATTTGCAAAATTCGCTTGCCCCTGAGAACTAAGAGGGAAAAGTTCTTGACGTGTTTTTTTTCCATCTCTTTCCAGTTATATAAGATCGAAACATACAACATGACGAAAGTCACTAAACTGGACACCCTTAAATGAGGAAGTAGGTGTGTGGGGTTCCCTGCCAAGACAGAATCAGCAGCTCAGCTCTAACCCATGGTAAAGCAGACCTGAGTTTGAATCCTGGCCGCTGATAAGCTCTTGGATCTTGGGCAAGTTATTTACCTTCTCTTAGGCTCAAGGTCTTATATTTTAAAATGGGAATACTACTAATTCCTACCATTTCTTGTTTCTGTTGTAGTTGCATGAATTCGAAGTCGCCTGGCACAATGCCCTGATGACGTTTTCATAAAGAGCAGCTGCTGTCACTCCAGTCTTGTGCTCCACTTTTTAAGAACACCCAAGGAGGGCAGACAGGCCTTGTAAACCCTCTGAGGCTGTCTGGTCAATTGCTAACCAGTGCACCCAGCTCAGTGCCTGACTCAGAGCGGGTGCTCTGCCAGTATGCCCTAATGGGATAATGATGACCTCATAGAAAACATTAAGCTTTGACTCAGACTAGCGCAGTCAAATCCTGAGTCCATGTTCCCAATGACTGGACATGTGACCTCCCTCTGAGGTTTGGCCTCTGTGGGTTTGTGATGGAACTGGACCATCTTGTTTATAGCAAAGCCCCAGGATCTTCAAACAACGCATCCAGGTGAGGACCACTGGACGGTAGTGAAGACACTCAGAGATCAATTTGCCCAAGTTTACAAACATCTGGCTGGTACAAAAGGTGGAACTAGAGCACGTGTCTTTTTGATCTCAAGCCTAGTCAGCTGATGGCCCTAGCAATAAAGTGTGTGAGCTCACAAACTCTGTGGCCAACCCCAGCCCCAATGTCTGATTCTAGCCATGCTGGGACAAATTTCCCATTACTTCTGTTGAACTGTTAAACCAGTTAGATGGTCTGGAGTGGGGGTTAATGAAACAGGACATGAAACTGGATTGGAACACCTGCTAAGAAGGGTCTTCTTGTCCTTGGGCAGTGGAAGGAAATCGGTTCCGGCGTCTTACCTGGCTGGCCTGCAGAGGCCAGCAGGGCACCCCTGGCTGGATGCAGACACACCCCACGTACCTGTCGGACAGGCCCCGCAGTAGAAGGAGCCTGGAGTGTTGTAACATTGCACATGTGATGAGCAAGGCGGAGGCCAGAGGCTGCATTCGTTTGTGTCCAGCGTGCAGGCTGTACTGTTGGAGGGGGATGTCCACCCAGCATCGCAGATGCAGCTGTACTTGGGCTGGCAGGACGACCCGGGTGTGAACAAAGACAATCAAGAAAATGAGCAAAAAAAAGCCTTCCAAATCCCACTGAGCCCCCGACTGTTTATTTTCTAACGTTCGTTCATTTCTATGAGGCCAACTGAGCAGCTGCTCCTTTTCTTCCCATATGATTAAGCATTTAGACCAGACCATGCAAAAAGAGAAACTTTATTTCAGAGTAAGGGAAACCTACAATTTGCCCCCCAAAGAAGCCAGGGAAAGAGCAACAACAGTCAAGAGCTGTAAGTCAATATAATTAAAGTTGATCGACTCAGCCTGCTGTGCTTTCAGAGGGAAAAACACCCATGTAGGCACAGACCTTGCAAAATCAATTCTGTTTGTTTCCTTTTCGAAGGTCCCACCCACATCCCCCCTCCCACTGTCGTTGGAAGAGAAACATTTTCCATCACATGGGTAGGAAAAAAATAGAACTAAAAAAAAAGGCCTGAAGGTCTCATGCAAGGTCAAGCAGACCAGGGCTGGGCAACCTTGAGGGCCAGGAGTCAGGGTCATCAGGGCTCAGAGCACAGGGGACACTTGGGGAAATGGGCTCACAGAGTCTGCAGCACTCACAGGGCTCAGGGGTCAGAAAAAAATACCCTGACTCCTTAAAGCTGCATGCTGCAAACAAGGGCGGGCCTTTATGGCCCCATGTCTTGTCACTGTTAAAACTCACAAGGCCAAGAGAAGGTCATGTCTCACAGGGAGATTCATGGAGGAATAATAAAAAAGTTAGTACATAACAACATCAACCTCTGGGTCCCTTTCTGCTTATTGATGGACAATTCTCATCTCCTCCTTCACCTATGTCCGGCTTAAGGGCAGAGGGTGACTTCCTCTCTGCAGCCCCACAGGGTCCTGCTCATTCACAGTTACATATAATGAGGAGCTAATGACCAGGACTCCCTCCAAGGAATCCCACCCATGAAGGGACCCACCTGTCCAGCCTGCACTCGGACCAGATCCTCGCAGACGCCGTGGACACAGTGCAACCGGGAGCCCCCTTCACAGTCATCATATTTGGATGCACACTGGGGGCCGTGGTTCTCAGGGGAGCAGAGACAACTGTTGGTTGCACAAGAGCACAAAGTCACGGCTGGTGCTTCAGAGTGCGTGTCTGCTTTCTTAGCATCGATTAAAAAGAGAAAGTAATAATTCCGATTGCAGGTCAGTGATGTTCCAGTGGAATCATAAACCAGCAAACCAGATTTATTGGCTGGAGTTTTGGAAGAAGATCACTCTGCCCTTTACGGGGCAGATTGAGTAAATGTGTTATCTTCTCAAATATGGGGTGAGAGAAGCATGACTACCGCTATAAATTCTTCTGATATCAGGTCATCCAGCTACACTCTCAAAGGTCAGGCATCTATAAACTAAAGGGGTTGGAGTTCATTCCGGATGGGAAAGGGAGAGGTCGTCAAGTCCGTTCATTGTCCACCCAGCTGGACCCACGAGTAAGCACAGGTGACCTTGACTGAACAGATAAATCACCAAATGTTCTCTCAGCTTGTATAACCCCACAGGCAATGGCATATCCGTGTCTCAGAGTCTGTGATGATGATTATACTAAGAAGGCAATACTTCTATCCGTGGCTGTAATTAACATAGTAACATTTCTTTCCTAGATCATTGTAACTCACACAATGTAATTATTACATGATAGCTAAGCTAGCGGTGGGTGTTTTGAGATTTCAGTTCAGTAAAGAGCAAATAAATACAATTGTTTTAAGCTATCATCATCTCAAAGTTGCTGTTCGCTCTATGTCTGTACTGCCAGCTACAGAGGGAACCAGGACAGAGTGGGATGGTGGCTGGGGGAGGGGCAGGGGCAGAGGCGTCCCCTAGCCCCCTAGGCTTAATTCCACGTGTTGGAGCACCGGTGTTGGGAGTGGGATCCCGGCCCAGAGGTCACTGTCTGCCTGACTCCAGCCACACTGGCCCTCAGAAAAGAAACTGGCCACTGGGGCCGAGGATCAGACACAAAGAATGAGAAGGACCTGTATGGCCATGGACCTTGAACTTGTTTCTTAGTGTTTCAGTAAAGGGGCCACTGTGCCAGGTCAGGACGTTCTTTTAACAACACATATTGAGGCACAAAGAGCTCAGCTGATGTCCGTGGGTAAAAACAAACGTGTGATTGACAGCGACGGAAATGAGAGTTTGGCTCTCTGAGAAGCAACAAGAGCTACACTCTGGGCACAGAGCGTGGTGTCCCCATGGAGGGCCCCAGAAACAGCTGCTGGGGCAGCTCCTCCAAGTGGGTTCTAAGGAAGAACAGATCAATGAATGTGGCCAGAGATGGAGAGGAAGAATATGGTGGGTATCGTTCAGGCCCTCACACAGAGGGTTGCCAGAACTAGCAGATAAAGATACAGGATGCCCAGTTTAAAATTTGGATTTCAGATAAATGAATACTTTTGGGGGGATAAGTATGTCCCATGCAATTTGCAACATTGATACATAATTGTGTAAAAGCTGGTCCACTAAGAAGTTACATTTCTGAGCCTTCCAAGGTTGCCTTTCTCATTAAGACAAGGTCACAGGTTAATAGCAATCCATGATTAAACTTAAAAAAGAAACTCAGTTAGTCCTTCCCTCCCCACAGCTATTTATCTGCTTCTCATCTCTAGCTTTACACCCTCCCCCTCTCATATTCTCTTTCCTTTCCTCTTTGCTTTCCCATCCTTACCCAGAGTATTATTTCAGAGAATTTTATTAGACTCTTAGAGATGCTAGAACTATAGGCCATTTCTAAACACATTTGAGGATTTGATCCAGGTGGCTTCCTGGATAAAAGTTTATTTTATCAGCACCTCCACCTGCCAAAATAAAATTTTTTTTTAATCTTTAAACCAACTATAACTAGATTTCTGAGTCGATCGTGTATGAGATGTCTGAGAATTCAGGAGCCCATGGGACAAGAATGCCTAGGTTTAAATCTTGACTCAGCCTATTCACTATTCACCCTAGACAATGTCATAATAACATCACTCCCTCTGCCTCCCATTTTTTTGTAAAATAATAATGGCAATCTGTGAGCACAGTTTTCACCTTGGGGTCTAAAGGCATTTTCCTTTAGGAAGTGCTCAGGAAACTGTGTTTATCTCATCACTAAGTGTTTTACTATTGGAAAAGGACTTGAGATTTGAGAGATTCTGGTTCAAGGACCTGCCGTTAAATCCTCTCTTTCTCTCTCCTTTGCTATTGTCATTGAGAGATGAGTAGATTTTAATCCTACACGCTTCCTTAAACAGCTACAAAGTATACTTCTTTCATTTCAGATAATGTGAGAAAAAAGAAGGAGGTAGGGAGGAAGGAAGCCAAGTGCACTAGCAATTTCCTCACTATGATCCTGGAAGACAAGTATTTTTAATCCCACTTCACTGGCAAGGTTCAAATTGCCCAAGGCGCAGAATTAGCAACTGGCAAAAGATGAATTAAAACTTGGTCAGCGTTATTCCTGTACCATTGTTTTTCCGTGTCACATTCCCACGTTCTGAAAGTGAGAGTTAGTTGAAGACTTTCCATTTTTGCCTGTCTTTTTAACATCACAGTGTTTGCATGGAAAATGTGTTTTCAAGCTGTCCCTTTAAAGAAAAAGAGGAGTGAAGTGTACACCTCCCTGCAGAAGTCACTTTTGTAATGACCTTCCATTGCTGATTTGGTTCCAGCAAAACAAAACTGGGCTTTTCAGTCTTCAAAAACATTGCAAGTGCATTTGGCAATGGAAAAGAGGTCACATATACTTTCAAAGTCATAGTTTAACTGCGTTCGAGTCCATGGTTCAATTTTAATGTAACTGACTAACTAAAAGAGGTAATCAGATTAATACGTAACTATGATCTGAGCTGAAACCAGATTATTATCCTCATCATTTAACCTCGGCCGGTTTTAAAATCCACCAATGGTAAGAATGAAAATAAATAAAATAAAATATAATCATCGTTGTGCTCCTAGAGGAAAACAAAACAACAAATTCCACTTTTTTTTTTTCTATAAAGCCTTCTAGATTCTGTGCCTGAAGTATATAACATACCCCATCCATGCATGGCATATTTGGATCCCAGGGGCTGTTTTAAACTGATAGTAAATCAGGAAACAATAAGAATCAATCTTCAGAAAAAAAAGGCAAATGCACTTTTGAGAAGCAGCAAAATATTGTCTGTTAGCTGTCTGAGCACTTGGGACAAGACCATGAGCCACAGAAACCGGAAGAAACAGATCATTGTTTTCCTTGCTCTACTGTCATTATCCTAAAAAAGAATTTGTACCAAAAATTTTTCTATGAAATGGGGCTTCCAATTAACTAGTATTTGCCTAGTGCTTTCTCTTTCAAATGTCCTTCTAATTAAAAAAGTTATTAATCCTTTTAAATAAAGACAGCTTTGTCTCCCCCAAGTAAATGGGCTCCAAGAATTAGAGGCTGAAGGAGGCTTCAGACTCAACACAGATGCTTCCCATGGTGACCACATTTCTTCACATCCAGATTATTCAACAGCAGCTCAAGTCTTCCTTCAGCATGTGCCCCATGAAGTTTCCAGAGGGGGTTTCTGGTCTCAGGGAAGCTACTGATTAACAAGGATTTATCCTTACATGATTAACAGAACTCAAGAGAGTAAGTGATCTCTTTCATGCCACGTAGATTCCACAAGGCGAGCATTTAATCTTATGCTCACCCACATTTTTCTTTTATTCCTTCACAAAGCCTTCATCGTATGTCTGAACTGGAGTATTTAGGTCATAGATAATCAACTGGAATTCATGAGGCTCCCTAAACTATCCCCTTTATCAAGAGGAGGAAACCAGACTGAAATGCTGTGCTCTCTAGTCACCTCCCGCATATGAATGGCAGAAACAAGAAACCAAACCACTTCCAGAGTCAGCACAATGAGTCCTTGGGCTCCTTTTACAGGAGCGTGCAAGAAAGATGATTCAGTGTCGCCCTTGTAAAGTTGAATCTGCTGTTTGGGCAGCTCTCAACAAATAAAGTGGTTCTGCTCTCTCTGTCTCTGTCTCTGTGTCTCTGTGTCTCTCTCTCTTTGTCTGTCTCGCTCTCACATATCGGGACAAATAACTAATCTTGACATGCAGCAAATTCTCATGTTAATTTTTTTTCTTTTCCTTTCCATTTTGCAGGGGTGAAAATACAGTTTTGTCTGTGTGGGGAAAACCATTCTGGCTTGGTCTATGGTCTCACTGCCCTTGGCTGCACGGCTTTGTTAGTCTGTTGGCTTCAAGATTCAAGAAGACAGTGATAATAAAAACCAAGAGTGAGCTCTCATCTCCAGGACATTCCTGGATATCAGGAAGGCGGGACATATTAGTGCCAGGAGTTCTTTGCCACCGATATCTCCACGCAGAAATCTTCTCTGATAAATGCCCATAAACAGAAATCAGGAGATAATGCTTTCAAGGGAATGAAAGATTAGACCTGCATTCTGGATCCAGCCCAAGTTTGCATGTTTATGAAAGCAGGGATCAGGAGATTCCTTTAAATGAGAAACAAAATCCAGAAAGCAAAAGGCTCTTGGATCACATACTTCATTTCAGTGAGAGGTGGTTAACTTGGGGGTTGCACACTGCTCAAACTTATAGACGTATCCACCAGAAGTTTGAATGAGTTAAGTTGGTAACTTGGAATGAGCAAACATTTTTAAGATCAGATCAAAAGAACAAAAGAATCAACTAAATCAATGAAAAAGAGAAAGATTGTGGCTACTTTGGGAGAAAATAGTGTGTTCACAGATGACAAGGCAAAAAAAAAAAAATTACTGCATTCCTTTTTGTTGGAAAGAAGAGAATGGATCTTGTTCCAAGGGAAAAACAAGAGAGCAGGGACCCTGGGGGGAGAGAAATGATTGCTCTTTACTCCAGTGAGATTGTGCCCGAGAGAATTTGCCATAACAGAACCAATTTCTTTATCTTTTAATAATCACAGAAAACAGGAGACCAGCCAAACTATGGGGAAAGATCATGCCTAAAGATTTTTTAAAAGTGATTTCAAGGAACTATACAGAAGGAAGTTTGACATTGACCTGCCATAAACTTTGGGACTTGATTATTGACAAGAGGGTGCATCAGTCAATATAGCTTTAATGACTGGGATGCCTAACTGGGCTTCTTAAGGGAAGGGAAGACTTCCTGTAGAGGGGGGGTGCCTGAGCTGAGTGGGATAATGCTGTACACAAGCCATCTGACAGAGTCATTCAGAAGAGAAGACAGGAGCCGCATGCAGTTAGGGGCCTGATGGCTAATGGAAGAGAGAAAGGACAGTTAGCTGTAAAACCTCAGTTCCGTCTCTGGTCTGGTGATGGTCTACATTTTACATAGTGCTTGAACGGAGATACCTTTACTAAATCTGCCAGCTCTCTCATCTACAGAATGAGTGCAGCAGTGGCTGGCTGGGATGGTGGGGTCTCCCTCTCCTTCGTTAAGCTCTTCTTCAGTGGCTGCCCCTTCGATGCTCTGACTCCTGCATCTTCAGCCTTATCCTGTACCGCACCATCCACACGCTCCGCACCATCCTCACTCTCTACGCCAGCCACGGGGGGGTGGCCTTCTTCCAGTTCCACAGGGGCTCCAGAGAAAGGATTTCTTCATCTGCGTTGAGGTCACACAAGCTTTTCTTCATCTAAGTAAACAGCTACGTGTACGTTAAAGAAGTGCCACATAGCTTCCTCGTGGAGCGCCTAGTTTTGCTGGTACTACAGATAGTTAATCTTAGATGCTCTTAACCACGGGATGTTTTAGTCCTTCAAAAATACACCCCAATTTTTTTTTAAAAAACAGGAAAAAGTGAAAGTTTTGAGCTAAAGCTTTCAGAGACTTGATATGTTTCTTTTCAACTCTCTGGGAGCTTTTGACCTTGGCCAGGAGAAGGACATTCCCCAGGGAGCTGGGGCACCTCCAGCCCAGGCCCAAGAATGAGACATGCAAACCCAACTGGAGCAGAGCCACCGTGGCTAATATGCAGATCCATGAGTATGAAAAATAAATACTTATTGGGCTAAAAAAAAAAAAAAAAAAAAAAGGAAAAAGTTACCTGTAACTCCCTGCTGTATTTATACAGGTGGCTCCGTTCTGACAGCCCAACGGTGTCCCCGCGTAAATCTCACATTCGTTAACGTCCACTGAGCACAGAGGACCCTGCGTTCATACAGAGAACAAAGTCAGGTGCCACAGGTCACAGAGGCCTCTGGGGCCAATATTCACATGATACATCTGAGGATTGACAGATAGGCAGGAAAGAAGCCCTCGGTCAAGCCAAATGCCATCATGTTAAAACTGACCTCAGGTCATCCTTCCTCTGAAACTCAGAGGTGGCCCAACAGAGCCAGAGAGCTTCTTTATAAGATCACATCAGCCACACCAGAGAATTCCTTCTACCAACTCATCCTCACTTCCCTGTGGAGCTATGCCTGGGACTAGTCACTTCACTTTTCTTCACCGTGCGTGTCAGATAGCACTCCCATCGTTAACAGAAGAGGGCAGGAGAACTGGCAGGGCTAGGTCGAGATGTGTTTAGTACACTCAATGCTGAACAATTTCAATTAATGTCAGCAGGATTATCACGCCCTTCCCTGTGGTTGTCCAATCAAGTGTACCCCTCCTTAAGAGGGCTTCGCATGCAGTGGGCTATATAATCACGCTCGCCACTGTTTGGATTTTTGGCATTCATGCCATAATTCATTCTGATTTGGGAGACCACAGAATCCTGGAAACCCTGGACAGAGAATGAAATAGGATTCTGAAGGGCTCCCAGGAAACCACCGATGCTGACTCACCATCATTTTTAACCCCAGACCAAGTGACTCACCTTCCACTGGGAGGGACAGATACAAAAAAAGGAACCATGGAGGTTGAGGCAGGTTCCACCGTGTTGGCAGGGGTTGCTGCTGCAAACCTTTTGCTCAGTGGTCTGAAACAAAGACAGGATGGTCAGCAAGACAGTCACATTTGCTGCGTTTCAGTGCCGGTGTATACAAAGTACCACGTTTGCATTGTGCTGTACAGCAGAAATTGACACAACAGTGTAAACTGACTATACTTCAATAAAAATATATACATATAAAAAAAAAAAAAAACCACCCTACATTTGACTCCTAGTCAACTGAGGTTCTTCTTCCAAATTTTAAATCAATTGCTTAAGTTCTTCAAATCCACTCTCTTTGAAACAACAAAAAGCATTTAATATTATCCATCCTATTCAGATTTCTTTGCTATTTACATGTATTTAAGCACGGATGGGATGGGGCATGAGTGAGGGGCCAGGATTCCCATCCGTTCTTTGGGAAAGCATTGTTCACCCAACACACATCCATTGGTGGGCAAGGGTAAAGACTTCAGGTGTGGAAATCTCATGGACATTTCTATTGTGCTAAGAAAGTGAAATGGAAATGCCGCTGCGTCTGCTGTTGTTTTTATCTCTGGTGCCTCCAGATAAGCATTTGAAATATGATCATCTTTTGCTGCCACCCCTCCTCCCCTGGGTTAAGATAACTGAACCCTTTTCAGTCCAAGCCTCTTTGTTCGCAATGTGGCCTGCGGCTTAGATGCACCCTGCAATCCCGAGCTCACATGACTGCTTTCAGACCAGAGTCACAAACAGACCCGCCTTTGTCTGTGGATCCTGGGGAATCCTGCCATATGTCAGCTTCCAGTTCCCATCTTGTAAGACCTGTGATGCCTCAGGACAGGGAGAACTTCTTCAGAGAAGATAAGTGATTATGCAAGGAAAGCTATCCTATTAATTTCACCTAATCTCAGTCTAATTCTCTGTTTTAAAAATTAAAGTAAGGGCAAATTATTCTTTACTTTTTTTTTTTTTTTTACTGTTTGGTTACTCAGGGAAAAATCAAGTCTTTCCCTTCATTTGCAGATGAATCTGAGGGCAGAGGGCAGCAGACTGACTCAGCACCATTTACTGCAAAGGCCATTCTCCCCCACCTTTGTAAGAAGTCAAATAACCATGCATGGTAGAGTGGGGGTCCTCTTTCTAGATTCTGTTTTCTTCCCTTAATCTGTCTATCTTTGTGCCAGTACCACAAGTAACCCTGAGCATCAAAGGATACCATTAAGAAAGTGAACCACAAATTCATTAGAGGTTTTTCTGGTGGATAAAACAACACTGCCTGGGGGTTAAAAACTCAGAAGCCTATGGAGGCCCAGCAGGAAGTGGAATCCGTGAGCAGCCAGGAGGAAGACAGTAGGGAGTGGTGGGGACTGGAGTACCCAGAGACCACTTGCCCCATCCAAAGGCCTGAAGGCACTTACATTCAAAAATCATTAACAGCTCTTCCTGGGGGAGGCGTGGGGAGAGGGAGGACATTCTGAGCTAACTTGACCTTGGCCTGCAGCTCTTGCCCTTTGGTAGGAATAAAGAAGCACTCTAGGAGACCAAAAACTCAAGCACAGTGTCTTGCTAGTCAACTACCTCCTGCAATGATAAAGGCTAAAAGGGTAATTTGTTATCAAAACTAGGAGAAAGAGTACATGAACTTGCTGACCAAATTTAAAAACACCAAAGTAGAGGATGACATTTGAAACAGAATCAAAAACAGATCAAGAATATTCAGAGTACTGGAATCCTTAACCTGGAATCTCCTTACTTTTATCCAAAATTTGAAACATCGGGACATTCTATGCATTTCTCTGTGTGGAATATCATAGCTTCCATGAAAGTCTTAAAAATGCCAGCTCCCTGCAAAAGGGGTAAGAAGTCTGAAATTGTAAGGACCAGTTTACAAGTACGTAGTCAAGTTATGGAAGGTTTGTTCTAAGAAATTGTTCAAAGTTAACTACCAGCCAATATACTTTTAAGAAGATTTGGACCATTCAGAGATACACCCTAGACTTCTGAGTTGAATGTTAGAGAAAATATGTGGCCTTTCAAAACTGAGTCCTTGTTGCCAGCATCTGCCAAGTTGGGTGCCCACGCGCTGACCAGCTTTAGCCTACGGACGCCCACGATAACATGGTTAAAAAGGGACATTTAAGAGGATGAGTGTGTAGACTGCTGAACTCAGAGGCAGAGGACTTCACATGCCCAGTGACCTCAGGCTGGTCACATCATTTCTTCAAGACTCAGTTTCCTCATCCTGAGCATCCTGGGAAGCATAAACTGTGATGAGGATTAAATTATGGGAAAAGCAAAGTCCTTAGTATTGATCATCCATTCACCTTAAGAAAAGGATACCAACTCCACCACCGATTCTAGTGTGTCTCCAGTGAAAGGGGTTAGTCCCTTGCAGTAATGGGACTTACCTGCTGTAAGCTCTGAAACTTTCTCTCCAGATCCACAAGCTGGCAGGGCGGAGAAGAAAACATTCGTTAGCCGCAGTTCCCATGCAGCGTTACCCTGTGACACTGGTGACGTATTTTCCTGCTACCCTCTGCTGGGGGCTCACTTTATCTGTTTGTTCCTTTTCTCATTGACTGTTCCCTACTCTTTGCCCTCTCATCTCATCTCCTTCCTACTCTCTTCCATTATCCTGGATTCTTTCCTAAAAGAAGTACAACCCATTGATAAGTTGATTTGTTGCTTCTCTGCACATGGTGACTCTGGGAATTTTCCTAAGTGACAGGGATCCACCCACCTCACCAATAGGAAGGTGGCTATCAGGACACGGAGCAAAAGCCACTTCTGCAACAAGCTCGTGTCGCGGTGTTTCCAGCCTCTGTCCATCACCACCGCTACGTCATCTATGAGAGCTGGGTCGTTCAACCAAAAAGCCCATACTTAACACCACTTTTCTAAAGAGGATGCAGAGTTGGTATATCTGCTGCAGAATGGTTACTTATGATGTTGCCTTAAGGAGAACTCACTTGCTCTACTGATGAGGACCCCAGACTTACCCTGGAATCAAGCTGATGGATTTGACTAGAAATATTTTGAGGCAGACCAACTGTACCCCTTTTTAAATCTGTAATATCATCTTTGTTCTTCTGGATCTAATTTTCAAAAGAAGAAGAAGAGAAAGAAGGCTGAAAAGGTGAAGGAGGAGGAAGAGAATGCTAGTGAAAAAAACCACATATATAAGAATAAAATTTTTAAATTTGAGGATATTCTATGTTAAGCTCTAAGGTCTTATCCATTATTATAAAAATCAGAACAAAGCCATGTATAATAAACTTCTGACTAAAATAGCCAAGGCATAGTTCCATTTACCCTTTCAGTAACAATATATTAAGGAATTTTCCATTTGCATTTTCCCCATAATAACAGTTTAGAATCCTTGGTAAGAGGTCTGGCTTGGAATCAGACTGCTGGGGTTTTCAATTTTGGCTCAGCCATCTGACATATGTCCCTGGGCAAGTTACTGAGCTGCTGCAGAACCCTTCTATCTGCCTTATACATGGGGTAACAATAAAGCCAACCTCACAGGGCAGCCTTGAGGGTTAGATGAGCTAGATTATGCACGTAAAGTACTCGGCACAGTGGACAGCCCATAAGAAGCTCTAAAGGTTTGCTCCTAACATTATGACTGATACGCCACGTGATGCAGTAAATAATGAGCACTAAAAACACTCAATAAGGCAGGAAAATAATTAGCCAATTTTGTTCTGTGGCAAAAGTAAACTGGTCACATCCACACCTTTCTGTGGTTCCCCTCCATCCTTGCTCCTCTTGTAAAGAGGTCTCAGTATTACCATCTGTACCTTCTCTGGACTAGAGTATGTCAGTCTACACCATGAGCCATTAGCCATGCCCTCTACCCACTATTCACCCTAGGGCACTGTTTTTTTACAAGGACTTGTCTCACCTCCAATTATGTTCCCCGAGCTAAAGATTCAAAATACAGATTCACATAGACCCATTCAATCAACTAACCATATAAGAATATACAAAACTACCTCAATATATTTCCAATGTGTTACCTGATGCAAACATTCACCAACGTCTTCATCATTTAATTTAATTTTTCCCAGGGATCCAGTTCTAAATTCAATGTTTTGAGCAGATCCAGTAAGAAACACTAAGTTTCCCCTCTCTGCAGCTATCCGAGGCCTATGTAAACCAGAGAATGCCACAGGTATTATCATATATACTTTTTAAGTCTAAAGAACAAAGTTTCTCCCTGAATAAATGTAGACTGCATACATCTTTGCTTTCTAGTCTACTGAACCAAATCCCCCCCGCTGACCTGCCATTACTTTCTTTGCAAATTTCTTGGAGACATCTCTTAGTAATTGCATACTCGCCTTATTTGCAAAATGATAAATAGTTTGTGTATAAAAAGATAATTCCATACATCAGTCCAATTGTTTTTTTCCTATTTGTTTTTAACATTATTGTTTTCCTCGAGAGAAATTACACCTTTGCTTATCAGGCTCTTTGTGAAAACTGATGAGAAACTACCCTAGATCATTAGCAGGAATAATCCTTGTGTCTACTTACTGTTCGAGGTCAGTATTTCTTTTTTGTCTCTGCAGCGCAAGTCCTCCAGCTTCACTGTAAGATTCAGCAAATGTCAACAGAATAACCAAACTCCAAAGAGGAGGTGAGGACATGTTCCCCACCAGCCTCCTAGGTTGTCAGGTAGGAGGGAGGCCACTCCAACCAAATGAGCATGGGAGTTTGGAGAAAGCAAACCAAGCAGACGTACTTTGCCCTGTGGAACGTCCTGCAACTTTTCAGTTCTTTCTTCTTTGCCCTAGAAGGCTAAGTTACTTTTTCCTCCTTGGGGATGTAAATGATCTTAGATCTTCAGTACTCTTCAACTTGTGAGGGGTCAAAATCTACCTCTGAGTGATGCACAACTTAATCATTATCTGTTTGACCTTTGAAACAGTAACAAACTGCTTTGGAAACATCCACTAAAATGGTCGTTGCTTAAGAAGTAGCCACCTTTCAACAAATGCTACTGGGAAAATTGGATGTCCCTATGCAAAAGAATGAATTTGGACCCTGACTTTACATTAGATACAAAAAGTAACTCAAAATGAATCAAATACCTAAATAATAGGAATTAAAACTGTAATGCTCTTTGGAAAAAAACTTAGGGGGAAAGATTCATGACAATGGATTCAGCAATGATTTCTTGAATATGATACCAACAGCACAGGCAACAAAAGAGAAAAAAAATAGATATATTGGACTACTTCAAAATGTAAAGCTTTTGTATATTAAAGGACACTGTCAACGGATTGAAAAGGCAACTCATAGAATGGCAAGAACATTTTGCAAATCATATATATGATAAGAGGTTAATATGCAGAATATATAAAGAATCCCCACAATTCAACAGGAAAAAACAAATAATCCAGTTAAGAAATGGGCAAAGAAAATCAACATTTCCTCAGAGAAGATACACAAATGGCTAAATGGTACATGAAAAGATGCTCAGCATCACTAATCATTAGAGAAATGCAAATCAAAACCACAATGAGGTACCACTTCACACTCATAGGATGGCTACTGTCAAACAAACAAAAGCAGAAAACAAGTGTTGGTGAGGATGAGAAAAAACTGGAACCCTTGTGCACTGTTGGTGAGAATGTAAAATGGTGCAGTCACTGTCAAAGAGTACGGCAGTTCCTCAGAAAAGTAAACATAGAATTACCATATGATCCAGCAAGTCTGCTTTTGGGTATATATCCAAAGAGTTGAAAACAGGGACTCAGAGATATTTGTACAACTATGTTCATAGCATCATCATTTACAATAGCCAAAATATGGAAGCAAGCCAAGTGTCCATTGACAGATAATGAATGGTAAAACAAAATGTGTTACATACATGTGATGGAATATTATTCAGCCTTAAAAAAGGAAGAAACTCTGACACATACTACAACATGGGTGAACCTTAAAGACATTATGCTAAGTGAAATAAGTCAGTCACAAAAGGACAAATACTGGATGATTCTACTCGTATGAAGAATCTAAAGTAGTCAGATTCATAGAGACATAAAGTAGAACAGTGGTGTACAGAGCTGATGGTCAAGGGGAGAAGAGAATGGTGAATTATTGTTTAATGGTTACAGAGTTTCAGTTTGCAAAGACAAAAAAAAAGTTCTGGGTCTAGATAGTGGTGATGGCTGCACAACAATGTGAATGTGTAATGGCACTGAACTTTAAAAATGACTAAAATGGTCAATTTTATGTTACATGTATTTTGCAATTAAAAGAAAATTGAAACCAGACTTAGGAAGATGGGATGGAAATTGGTTGCTATAGAAACTGTCAAGAAATAAAAGGATGCTTTTGCATGTAGACTCATTGATTTCAAAAATGTAGAAAATAGCCTGTGAAAAAACATTAAAGTGCCACTTAAAATTTTAGACAATATCTATATTAAACTACTCCCTGAAATAAGGCTCTGCAGTTTGATACTATGCAGAAATGTAATTCTGTTTTACATCTGTTCTATTCAACCACCACAACTAAAATAGGAGAAATAGCTGGCAAGCTGCTGTTTTCTTAAGGGGAGACCGAGGTCAAGTGAAGAATTTCTTGTTACTTTGTTAAGAAATGGGTGTCATACCACAATGTTATTTCAAGTTGAATACATTTTTTTTTAAGTTACATTAGTCCAAGGTATGTTTAAAAGCTTAACAATTTGGTGTGGAGGTGGGGGAAGATCTTGACTCAGGAAACTATTTGTCAAATTTAAGAATATGATACAATAGGATGAGTTAGAATCTTCCAACACAAAGGACAATTCTAACTCTGAGTTTTGAACATGACTATTTTCATAGTTCTTTGTTCCTAAAGATCACTGCACTCAGCAAATCTTTTAGTGCAATAAAAGATGTCTCAGGCATGATTTCAATAAAAACTTCCTTTTTCTAAAAACATAATTTTCCTGTTTTACTAATGGGTTTATTATTACACAAAGTAATTTCTGTGCTCCCAATCTTGCCATCCAATTCCTAACCATCCCTCATGTTAGAAAGAAAATGAAGAAATATTCTTTCAAGGTCTCGCTGACTTTGGGTGACGAGTTAGGGAACGTTCCATCCAGCTCACCTGCTCAGCTCAAGCTGAGATCAATAGACAGATCAGTCTGCAGATGATGACTCGGTGGAAGCGATATAAAAATCAATTGCTGTTTCCATAGCATTATCACTCATTCGTTTTACCTGCCTTAGTTGGAATTTCTTCAGCAAAGACAAGTTAAAATCATTTTAGAATCCATGACCTTCAGACTTAGAAGGTGAATAATCTCCCCTCTCTCCTTCTTCTAGTAAACATTTTATAGACTTGAAATTCTATCTTTCATTGACTGGCAAAGCTCCTATTTCCTCCCGAATTCAAAATGCATTCCACAAATACTCTTTATATGCCCTTTACATATTAGCCGTTCTACAAAAGGACAGGAATACAAAGTGGAACCATTGCAGATCTTGCCCTCCAGCATCAGGTCTAGGGGAGATCATTGGGTTGAGGGTAAGAATGTGGGCTTAGAAGCTCATTCATTTGGGTTGAAAACCCAGCTCCATCACTTTCTGACCATGGGACCCTGCTTCTTCATCAGCAGGAAGATAATGACAACATCACTGAAGGTATACAACATGTTTAGCACATTTGGTCTCTGGCATACAGTAAGTGTCCACTAAGTATAAACTGTGGTTATCATGTAAATAACTCTCCTCTTCCACCACTTGGACTTGGGTTTCTTAAAGCAAGAAATAATATAAGAATCCTCTACTGACTTAAAAATCTTGGGTGCAAGGAAAATCAGGGGTGTCCAATCTCCCCTTTTGTAGAAGAGGATTCCAGAACAGAGACACGCACTGGGGATTTTGAGTGAAGGTGATAGTTTACCTGCTGCAGGGACGGGAGGCAAAAACAAACTGATGTCTGAGAACCAGGCATGGTGGCTCCAGGAAGCAAGGAAGACCTCCATGTGGGTGAGTGGAAAGCAAGATTAAATTTAAATCCCAGAGTCTCCAAGAGCAGACAACCCGAAGGAAACAAACTCTTCCTCAAGGTGAAGCTGAGGAAACAGAGATAGGGAGGTTTGCTCTGGGAGTGGCTCCGTGCTGGAGGAGGGGACTGCATGTGACAATACACCAAAGAAAGCCTTTGTACACGTTTTTTTGCATCCACTGAAAAAAATATTAATTCTGAACACTGATAATATTAATGACGTTTACATATCTTAAATTTGTCATGAGGTCTATTGTACACTTGATTTCCACTTATCAGCCTTTACTCTCTTTTGTATCTATTGTAATAGAAAAGAACAAATCTGTCTCCACATTTGATCTCTTCCTTTGGCTCAAACCCTGTGCTCTGTTTTCTAGGTTTAGTCTTGCTGATTCTGCACCTTTTGTAAAAAAGCATTGCCTAGAGCCTGAAATATACAGGAGAGCCTATTCTCAAGGCTGTGACCTTTAAGGATATTAACACTTTTTCATTCATATAAAGGTAACAAGCTGCAGAATAGAAAACAACGTTTGTTTTGTTGGAGGTTTACAGGGACACCATGACCTGACCATGTGGACAGCTGCAAGAACAAAGGATTCTGACACAAAGACACTTTTTAGTATAAAAGGAGCTTGAATTCTGACTTGGGGGAAGATGGTTCTCCAGGACATCAGTCTGCCATCTTCTCAGTCTGCCTGCTTTCTGAATGAAGTCGCTATTCGTTGCCCCAACACCTCATCTCCCGATTTATTGGCCTGTCATGCGGCGAGCAGAAGTTTGAACTCAGTAATGCTATAACAAAGTTCATGTAAATATGCTTTGCTTTGTTGCAGTTGTTACACGTGGTGTATGGAATTAGGGCAGTTTCTGTTTCTCCATCCGCATGTGCAGTGTATTGCTAATCAATAATTCAAGTTAACCTGCTGACTTGTGCTCCCAATCCTGGTGGGAATGGAGAAGATCCAGATATGGCTTCAACTGCAGTCTTGCTACTCAAAGCGTGGTCCATGCACCCAGCACAGGCATGATCTAGGAGATTGTCAGAAATGCAAAAATCTCAGATTCAATCTTGGACCTACTGAATCTAAATCTGCATTTTACAAAGACCCTCCATCCCTGACCCAGAGGGTAAAGACGTCTTCACTCAAGATGAGGGCCACGTGGCCTCCCTCATTGCGTCTGTATTTCCATTTTTCTTTTTTCCTTAGGTTGAACTTCTAATTTTCCATAACTTCCTTTTCTAGTTTCTAATTCTTTACCTTCTTTTGTTCTACTTTCTGAGAAATTCTTTGTACTTATCTTTTAAAAGTTATAGATTTTTAAAAGTTATAGATTTTTAAAATTTTGGCATTGTATTTTTAATTTTAAAACCTCTTGCTTCATGTTGTAGCATCTATTACTCTAAAAATACGATGGCTGCTTTTTGAAGTTTTCTTCTATTTACCACATGGTCTCTGATTTCTCTAAGTTCTTTTTCTCCTATTTGCTTGTTTAGATCTTTCTATTCCATGTTGAGGGCTTTCCTCATGTACCTATCAATCCTTATGTGTAAATTTAAGAATAAGACCCTAAAGAGTGGATGGTAAGCTCTGTGTGCATGGATGGTGATCATAAATAGTAGACTTTATCATGGAGTGGTTGAATTATAAGCTGGCAATTTCACTGGGGAACACCAAATATCCATTTTTAAAGGTATCTTTTCCCCCCTGGAGACATTTACTTTCTTCATACACACACACACACACACACACACACACACACACACACACACACACACTACTCTAGTTTTCTACCTGGATGAGGAAAGTTTGCTGGAAATTATACTGCTAAGTGTGTAGACTTTATTTAGCCCTTTTTTCCCCATATCGACCCCCCAAATTCTTGGAGAGCACCCCAATTCTATATTAACATAATTCCTATCATTGTTATTTTATATCCCAAGGTTTATTTTTCATTCCCACTAGCTTCATCTGAATTCCATTGTTTTACAATCTTAGTACAGATTTATTCCAGACATATGACATCCTCAACAATGAAGGAAATTCAAAGAAGTAAAGATCATGACCTTCTCTGGTTTGCAAGAGAGGCATATGAACAAATCTAAGGCACTATAATAAAGCAACATTATAAAGACAGGCATGGCAACATGGGACAAAATATATACTAATATACTTTTAGGAAAATAGCATGTACCAAACTGAAAGAGGTCCAAAACCCACTCTAGGCAGACTGTAGATATGGTGGTTCTATAAATCCAAGAGGATCATTTTGGAGAAAGGTGGCGGAGTAAAGGTGGGGCATTGATTAAAGGCCTTAAGTGGTAAGTTGGAGAATTTTGATTTAATCCCTTTTATTTAATGGGAAGCTGCTCTTGTATCCTGAGAGAACTAAGCCTTATGTGACATTTCTGATAAGTCAGCTAAACTCATGTGGAGGGGCAGGGGCTGGATCAGTGTAGGAGTCATGAGAATGGGAAGAAAAGTTGAAATGGAGAGGTGCTTTGGAGGAAGAATGACAAGAGTCTCATATCCTCTGTTCTAGCCCCATTTCATTTTATAGCTTGGTTACCAAGTCCAAACTTGTTCTGCTTGCCACATGACAAGCCAATTAATTGGAAGCCAAGATGTTGGGGTAAGGAATAGTGGCTTTATTTGGAAAGCAGGCAGACCAAGAAGGTGGCTGACTAATGTCCTGGGGAACCATTTTATCCCAAGTCAGAATTCAGGCTCCTTTTATACTAAAAAGGGGAGGGGGTGTGACTGATTGTTGCAAATTTCTTGGTGTAGGGATTTTTTGTTCTTGGAATCCTTTGTTCTTGCAGCCATCCACGTGGGTCAGGTCATGGTGCCTCTGTAAAACCTGTAACAAAACAAATGTTATTTTCTATTCTGCAACTTGTTATCTTTATATAAATGCAAAAGTGTTAATTTCCTTAAAGGTCAGAGCCTTGAGAATAGCCTCTCCTGTATATTTCAGGCTCTAGGCAACATTCTTTTACAAAAGGTGCAGAGCTAGCAAGACTGAGCCTAGGAAACAGGGCTCAGGGTTAAAGCCAAAGGAACAGGTCTAATATGGAGTCAGATTTGTTCTTTTCTATTATCACAGCTTCAGTTTGGCTTTGGTGCTTTCCTGAATCCCTTTCTATTTTCATATCAGTTTAAAACAGAGCACTGTAGAATCAGTGTGCTTTTAGTCACTAATGAAAACATTTGTGAATATAATGATCTTTTTCAACCTTTGTGACACAACTCAGCGTCTTTTTCAGGGATATACATTGCTTGAAAGGTACATTTACATATGCCAGTTTTTGTAATTTTCTACAGAATTTCTGAACATTATTGCTCTAATTGTTTATTCATTTTCCACGAAGGATTACATAAAATAATTATGTAAACTGATGTAAATTCAAAATGATTCATTTGCTCTTTTCATGGGAGATGCATTACCTTCCAGGAAATTATGAAATCCACTGTGGCAGGGAACTGCACTTTTTGAATGCAGTGTGGTCTTGACTCAATGAACATAATCCAGACATTCGTCTCCATGCTCATTATTACAATGATTGCAATTACCCTTGAGTAGAAGGAAATGGAATTAGGAGTTAATCATTACCATTTGAATAATTCAGGTTTGGCAGAGATTTTCCTGAGAAGGTAGATTTTGTTACATATTATTTAGAGTTTGGAGGATTTCTTTGCTTTTTTTCAGATTTTTTAAGTATAATAATCTCTGCACAAAGAGGATATAATCAGAAAATTCACAACCAGAGGGAGGAGTGTAATATAGGATAGAGCTTCACATAAGGAGCAAAGGGGTACTAATGGGACATGTACAGACATACGAACACACACACACAGTCTACATGTTAACTCGAGCTAATGTCACACACTCTGAAAGATGAAAAATATGTACTAGGGAGCCTGGAGTCATTGTGGAGACAGGGACTGGTTAAGGATGGGACACACAGCAGAGAAAACATCAGTTGCTAGAATTAATGGCTCAAAAATCAGTAAGGAAACACAACACAACCCTCTCTAACTCCCAAAGCTCTGGACACCAGGATTTCAGCACTTTGGCTGGCTACATTTGAGCTTGATTTCCATGAAGGTGTGCAGCTGTGAAGTGGAGGTTATCTTTGATGAGGACCATGGGTAAACCCTCCTGACATCCCTTTCCAAGGTTACCTAAAAAGAACAAAATAAATGTTCTACTCGGTGACGCCTTAAATGCCCTGAGCAAGACAATGAAATGATGTTTATACTATAATCAGAGAAAATGCCAGGTTGTATTAATACTTCATTGAGAGTGATTGTAGCAATGTGGGTGGTAAATCACCACTACTCCAATCTTTTGAAAAGGAGGAAGTACATTTTTGTAACAATATTCTGTGTTTGATGAGAGGAACAGAGCAACTGAGCGTGTCGCCACTGAGGAGGGGAGAAGGAAGGGCTCAGAGATTCTTGGCAGCTACAGAGCTCTGCCTCTTGTACTTTTCATTGGAGAGGTACAAAGAGAAGCGGCGCACAGAGGCACCTTTATCTGGCGATGGGAGGCTTTGGCCCACGGCTGTGATTTATGATGGGAGGAGCATTTTAACAAGGCTGGTGTCTTGCAAAGGGGGCCATCCCCCCCAGGGATGTGTTAATGGAAGTGCCACACAGATCTGTGGGAAGATATAAGATGTTGTCATCAAGGGCAGGAAGACGGATGAGATGATCTCACTTCTCAGTCTTTTTCTGTGTCATTATTCTAAGATCTATAAAAACCAAAGCCTTGGTCCCTTTGTATGTTTTTTTTTTCTTTTAAATAGTGGCTTGGGCTATATTTATTACACAAGTACTGCTAAATCAGGCTTTGTCAACAATTCCTAGCCTGTGTTTAGAGGAGGCATAAACAATCCCCTAGGAGTTATACACAATTCTGGCATGAAATACTTTTCTTATAACATCTAATATGCTATTTTTGTTTACGCTGATAGATAGAATTATTCCAACAACTCCCCAAGTCAGAAAAGACATAATGATTCTGTTATGATACTCAGCATATTCATATTCAAGTCAGATTTATTAGACAATTATTTATTAGAGATGCTGAGGAGACAGAACTAGGTGAGATGCAAACTTCGTCCTGGAGAAGTCTAGAGAGGAGACGGTATTATATGCCATCAGAATGCAAATGAAGCTGTGACCTGAGAGCTTGAGTACCATGTTCAAACTCTATGGTAGAGATGTGGAATAGAGGATTGGTTTTGAAAGAAAGAATACTTTTAATTATAAAAGTGATATATTATATTCAATGTAATATTCAAAGTCTGACTTCTTTTCACTTAGCAAATTGTTTTCAAGGTTCATCCATGTTGCAGCATGTACCAGGACTTCATCATTTTTCATGACTGAATCCATTTGTATGGATATCCACATTTTGTTTACTCATTCATCAATTGATACACACAATATCATTTCCACTTTATGGCTGTTATGCATGATGCTGCAGTGAACATTCATGGACAATTTTGTGTGTAGATATATTTTCAGTTCTCTTGGGTAACATGGTAACTCAACTTTTTGAGAAACTGCTGAACTGTTTTTCAGAGGGGCTGCTTGCTGCCTAATGTTTTACTGATTGGTTTCACAATCACATATTTTAGCATTGTTTTATTGTAGCACTAATACAGTAGCATTTAATCTGCTTCCAGTCTTGCTATGCTTAATATCTTCATTCCTATATCCCTTTGTCCCTTTGAATTATACCATTAAGGCAGACTCCCATGGTGGGTCTTGTTTTTAACATTCTTTTACTTTCAACCTACTTACATCATTTAATTTGAAGCAGGTTTCTTACCAAAGTATAGAATTGAATCATGTTTTTAAATTCACTTTGTCAATCTCTGTATTTTAATTAGTGTATTTTGACCAACTATATTTAAGACAATTATTGATATGGTAGAGCTTGTGTGCTATTTGATTATTTGTTTTCTATTTGTTTCCTCTTCTTCCCATTCTTCTGTTTCTCATTTCTTGCCTTCCTGTGGGTTAAATATTTCTTAGGATTCTGTCTTGATTTATTTACAGTGGTTCTGAGTGCATTTCTTTGTATAGTTTTTGCAGTGATTGCTCTGGGCATAATAATACACAATACATAACTTATCACTGTTGACTGCTTTAAGTGAAATGAAATCTCATTTCACGTAGGTCCCTTTAACTTCCCCACTTTTAAATATCATTGTCTTGAGCATCAGATGATATTACAATTTTTGTTTCAGTCATCAACTGGGATTTATAAACTTCATGAGGAGAAGTATATTTTATTGTATGTATCCATATTTCTGCTTTTCCCATTGTTCTGTCTTCCTGATGCTCCAGGATGCCTTCTTTTATCATTTTATTTCTGTTTGAAGAACTTCCAATAGCCATTCTACATGGGTAGGTTTGCTAGCAACAAACACTTTGTTTTGCTTTATTTAAGAATATTGTCACTTCCCCTTCATTCTTGCAGGATGGTTTGGACAAACATAGAACTTCCAGTTAACATCTTTTTTTCTTTTCAGCACTTGAAAAATTTTGTGCCACCTCCTTCTAGCCCCCATGGTTTCTGATGAAAAATCTGATCTCATTCCAATTGTGTCACTTCTCTCTGGCTGCTTTAATTTTCTTGTTTTTAGTTTTTACATGTTTAATTATAAAGTGTCTTGGTGTGGATTTCTTTCATGGGATCCTGTTTGGGATTCACTCAGCTTCCTGAACCTGTACATCTTTTGCTAAATTTGAGATGTTTTCATCCATTATTTCTTTGCACATTCATTCGGCTCTATTCTTTTTCTCCTCTACTTCTTGGACTCCAAATACATGAAAGTTGGCTCTTTTGTTATTGTCCCCCAGGTCACTGAGGCTCATTTTCCCCCTAGTCTTTCTTCTCTTTGTTATTCAGATTAAGTAATTCTATTGATTAATTTTCAAGTTCACTGCTTCTATTGTCAGCCATTTCCATTCTGCTATTGGACCCATCCAATGAGTTGGGTTTTGTTTTTTTTTTTTTTTGGTTATTGTATTTTGCAGTTATGTAATTGCCATTTTTAAAAAAATATTGGGATATAATGCACATACCATAGTAGTTCTTTTGTTAACTTAAAAAAAAAACCCTCTTTTTGCTGAGCCTTTGTATTTTTTGTTTCAAAAGAATTTCTAACTACTTATTAAGGTATTTTTATGACAGCTGCTTTAAAAATCTTTATCAGATGATTCCAACATCTGATTCATCTTGGTGGTGTCATCAGTTGGCTGTCTTTTCTTATTTGTCTTTTTTTTTGTGGGGGTTCTTGGTATGACAGGTGATTTTAGATTGTATCCTGGATATTTTGTTTATTATGTTAGAAGATTCTGGGCCCTCTTTCAATCTTTCATTTTAGCAGACAGTCACCATGATTATGTCCAGCATGCAGGACCTTTTGGTCTACAATTCAGGTGGCCGTTTAAGTTTCAGAGCCTTTGCAGTGTTCATTTAGTTTACCTGGTGCTGCTGGAGCTCACAGTGGTCCCTGATGGTTCTACTTCAGGGGGAAGAAGGTTTCCCCAGGCCGAGTCACCGGGTACCTCTGGGTTAGAGAGAGCCTCCTGCTCATGGTGATGAAGAGACTTCCAGGTCAGGTAGTCTGGTGATGAGATCCCTCTTGCCAGTGCCCTCTGGCTGCCCGGTGTCTCTCAGCAAGTGGGAGGAGTCTCGGGCCTGGCAGGGAAGTAACGCTTCCCCTGGACCCTTGTCAGTGCGGATGCCTATACATCAACCTTTTTAGTTGTATCAGACTCACCTGGTGCTGCTGGCAAGACTTGTTCCATCCTGGGCTCCCTTATGTTGCTAGCTTGGTGGTCAGGAAACACCAAGCCTGGGTCACCTTGTCCTTCTGTTGGGTGGGAGGTCATAAGACACCCTGACATCCCATAATTATGTTCCCCTTCCAGTTTTGGGAGTACTTGACTGGTTTGTTTTCTTCTTTACACCTTTCAGACTTTTCTCTCTGACCCCTCTTGCGTTATGTTATAATCATACTTATCCAGAATTGGTAATTGTACTCATCAGGGAGGAGCAAGGAGAAATGAGTCTTCTCTCTCGTCCAGACAACAAGTCAGAATACAGTATTTAAAAAATTTTCCTATCTGCACAACTTCCCCAAAAGCCAAAAGCTCAAGTCATATTCTAGAATTATTTTTAAACCACATATTTCAAACTTCAGTAAATGTGGCTATTGCTCTGTGTATAGAGGTACACAAATTAAATAGTTCTTGGGACAGTGTTTAAACTCCACAGTCTGATAGCATTCAGCATTTTCCATATCAATTGAGTATGGTGACTATATTCACTCACTTAACAAGTATTCATTGAGTGCTTACTTTGTACCAGGTACTGTTTCAGTCACTGGTAAGGTAGCAGTGAAAAAACAAATAAATAAATAAAAACAAAAAAATAAAAATCCCTGCCCTCCTAGAAGTTTACATTCTCTAAACCATGGAATATTGTTCATTTAAAACCAATTCAAATTATAGCAACGATGTCACTTGCTGTCTGTACATCTAGGGTGAGCCCTCAAAGAGCAAACTCAGCTTGCATCTATTACACAAGGAGCATCACATTCCATTAGGTATTTTCAACCTTTTTGTGTGTGTGTAAAATTTAACTGTACTTGTGTAAGGAACTAGCTAAGCAAGCAAAATAACAACTATTTTAATAAAAATTATATTTATGCTAGATTAAATTCAGAAGGCAGAAATCTGTTAAATGTCCACATGTTTAGCCAAGCATTCAAAGCTGGTTGCAAATATGCATGTTTACTTTCAGACTTTAAAGCAAGTTTTTCTCAGTTTTCCTAAAATGCATCAGAGCTCAGGGAAAGCCTTCTTGGGAAGGCCACTTTATTAACAGAAGCTGATAAATGGAAATAGAGTAAGAATGAAGCTGAAGATGGTGTTGGATGATGTGGTTTGAACTTGGGAGAGTGGGAGGGAGCCAGTACCATAAAGAGAAATATTGAAGTTAGTCATGAGTGGAACTAATGTTGGAATGGAAGATGATTGTTTTCAGATATGCTAAACTTGACGTGACAGGAAGATATTCAAATGAGAAATGTCCCAGCTTGAGCATTCTAGAATTTTCTGGGTGTCATGGGCAAAAAAAGCAGTTGTAGAAAAGGGTGAGATCTCTGAGAAAAAATGGCTTGGACAGTGAAGGGTGAAGAGGTCTGAGGACTGAATCTTCAGGAATGGACACAAGTCCAGCTCCAAACCTCTCTCTCCTCTCTCTTTAGACTCTGTGGGGGATCTCACCTGATTATAGAGCCAACTTGGCTAAATAAACATGTTCCATATGCACACTCTTATAGTTTAAATCTGCCCTGATATGAATAAAGATGCAAACAAAATAAATTACAGAGCAAATACCTGAAGTAAACAATGAAGCCATAATATGTACAAGCAAATAAATAAGAACAGCCCAAGGCTAAAAAGAAGAGTTCTATGGGAAAATTAATGTCCTGCCTTCTATTTTATTGTGAAAATTTCTACCTAAATTAAGATCTGTAGAAAAAAATAAGATTCTGGAAGCTTTTAGGGAGCAAGTATGGTGTAGCTGAGGAAGAGTTGTAAGCGCTGGGTGTAACTGAAAATAAGACTCAGAACCTACGGTAAACATGTAACAAATTTCTTTGAGAACGTGGGGAGTAAGATGCCAAAAAAGTTCTTTGCACGTGCTGAATAAATACATTTAAAAAGGAATCAACTCACAAATCAAGACAGAAATAGTAATGTAGTTGGAGTTAACAGTTGCATAAGATTTTGAAGAGCATGAGGTAAAATGTTCTTAGAAGTCCTAACGAGAGAAAGGGAGAGAAGTGAGGATTTTTTTTAAAAAACTGAAGTTTAAAATTTTAGTAGGAAAGTGAAAGAATGACAGGAGAGGGAAAATGGTGCAGAGATTGACTGGTATAATCTGAAGTTGAAGAACATATGTGGGATTCTTACTACTTTTTAATAAAATATGCAGAGGGACTTCACCAAATGAAATATTCTAGGCACAACTAGACATCTTGGAGAGTACGCTGAATGGAGAAGGAAGAGGATGGATTGGAGGTGGGTCTAAAAAGATGCACGTTAAGAAGGTGACATGATAGTTTTATGCAGCACCCTTTGACATCAGAAGTTGAGAGGAAGCGACTTCCAGTACCGGGGGGTTCAAGGCTGTCGTGAACATTGTAACATTATGTAACCCATTCAATCACAGGCTATGAGAAGACTGCTGAAACCTCTGACCCTCACTCAGTTTCAAAGTCCAAAGCTGTTCGTAAGTCCGTTTACAATGGGTGGCCATACAGGCTTAAATCCTTATTGTGTTATCTTGGCTTATCTGGGAAGCTGTTGATTCCAAATTTGTATTTTAAATTGTAAAGTTACCCAAACAAAAAGAGCGAGAAGAGCCACTTCAGCCGGGATGCAAACGTGGCAGCTGGCCCGCAGAAAGCATCCTTCAGGAGCTGCTTGAGGCCGGGGGGTGCGGCGCTCACTCCTTTTTTCTGCACTGCTGCAGCTCGAACCAAACCAGCTTCCTTTGTCATTAGCTTCATTTCTGTATCCTCAGAAGTCTCCAGCTTAATAACTTCTGACCCAAACGAGGTTGAAGTTGGAACAAAGGACAGATTGTGGTTTTTGTTAAGGAATCCTACCTACTACCTCTTTTTTTTTTTTTTTTAAGTGCTATGTAATCCCTCGACTTTCACAATTTCAACCACCGGTTTTATCTTTTCAAAAGGCTCTGTCTTGGGAGAGGGAGCAAGTTTGCTGGCAGCGAGAGGAATTTTCTCAGTTTTCAAGGCACAGGGCACTGCCTACAGTGCAGGTCTGACTGCACACAACGTTCGGGGTTCTCTGAAACTGAAGAGGGTCAGCTGATGCTCAGTAACAGGGTCACTAACGCCCTCCCCACTGTCATCTGGCTCTACTGCCTGTCACCAAGGATTAAGATTGTTATCAAGCTCTGGCTCCTTCTTCTATGACTACCCAACTCCTCTTCAAAACCATTTTCCAATTCGATTCATTTTGTTTGTACTGGTGTGTCTGATTATCTCACTCATTATATTTGGGTATGGAAAACTTACTAAAATACGGGGTAGGGTATAAAATAAATTAAGATCATTTGGCGAGCCATTTAAAAGACAGTCAGTGATGCAAAAGGGAGAATGAAAAATCAGTTTCCTGTTAAAAATGGCAAAGATTCAATTACACAGTTCTTTTTCAAAGGAAGAAGCTGTATTTTCCAAAATGTTGAGTAAGTTTATAGCAGTCCAAATATCAGAAAACAGAATTCCCAAGGCAAACCATATGCATATTTATTACCAATAACGTATAGTGGGCATTCGGCAACAGGACATATTCTAAATTATGCATGGGTATATATGCTAATTAAATGACACCCTGGTAAATATATCTTCGTTAAGGTCTGAGTTTGGTGCTTGCTATTTATTTGCAGTTATAAGTTAAGGGCAGGAAACACCATCTACCTGCCCATGGATATACTTCAATAGTTTTAAACATTTCCCAAAGCTGTGCTTTTCCTTTCAGTTTGTAAGCAAACATCTCCACAGAGCTTCCGTGGGGCTAGAGCTGGTGATGTGTAGCTTAACGCATTTTGTGTAACTTTGCTCAGTGGGGCACACGACACTGCAATTACAGAGTAATCAGAGTAAAACTCTTGACCCTTTTTATTGGTAAGATTCTTCTCAGCGGTGAGGAAAACCCAGTGAAAGTGCACGAAAGTGATTGCAGACAGTCGTATGCTATGATTTATGAGACTTGCACTAAGGTTTATCTCTAAACACACACACAAAACGTGGATAGTGGCTGTTGACGCAATCTGCATTGGCTCACAGCTTCCCTATGCCCATAGTTTTCTGTGAGTGCTTCTGAAAAAAAGGTGGTAAGGAATTTGTTTTTCAATTGTGGTAAATTGTACATAACATAAAGTTTGCCATTTAAACAGTTTTCAAGTATGCAGTTCAGTGGCGTTAAGGACGTTCATACTGTTGTGCAACCATCACCACTGACCACCTCCAGAACTTTTTTACCACCCCAAACCCATACTCGTTACACACCAACTTCCAGGCCCCAGGTCCCCCGAGCCCTGATAACCACTAGCCTACTTTCTGTCTCCATGAACTTGATTCTTCTATGTATCTCATGTAAGTGGAATTATACAAACTGTCGTTTTGGGTCTGGTTCATTTCGCTGAGTATGTCTTCAAAGTTCATCCATGTTGTCATGTGTCAGGATTTCTTTCCTTTTTATAGCTGAATAACATTCCATTGTATGTCTACATCGTATTTTGTTTATCCATTCATCCACCAATGGACACTTTGGTTGTTCCCACTTTTTTTTTTTTTTACTATTGTTAATAATGCTGCTATGAACACTGGTATACAAATATCTGTTTGAGTCCCTCCTTTCCATTTGTTTGGGTATATACTCAGAAATGGATTGCTGTTATCATGTGGTAGTTCTATGTTCATTATTTTTTTCAAATTGCAATGTTTTTATTAGAGTATTATTAATTGCAGATTTAAAAAAAACACACTTGTGGAAAAAGGAAAACACTCAGAAATGCTATTACAGATTAGGCAAATTAGTAGGAGGAAAAAAATTTCTTCAGTGTATATAAAATGTAAATATTTGCCCTGGGATTTCCCATAAATGGCATAGTCCACAAGGACTTATTTGGAATAAAAATGTCTATCAAATCTCCAGTAATAGCCTCTATAAAGTCTGCAAACTTGGTACACTGAAGTTAAAAAGTTACTAGCACATTCCAGATTTTCTATGCAAAAAACAATGGTCCCAATCAAGGCAACTTGAACATCAACTGCTACATGAGAAAGCAGAGGCACCAAAGCAAATCGCTCTTCCAATGATGATCTGCCACTCACTAGGCTAACTATTTACATTTACCTGGACAGATTACAAAACTATACACAGTACATAAAACTACTACTTGAGTCTGGTGGAAAATGAAAGATTTCTTTATCAGACACTCCAAAGCACATCAGATCAGTCACTTGAACTTAGGGAGAGAAAATTAGGAAGAGGCCCTCTTCTGTTGAGAAAATGGGGACTCATAAACATCCATGGGTGGGCAGGTACAAACCAGGCGCTGATCTCCATAGATGGCATCAGTCCGGGCAATGGTTGGCCAGAATTTGTTCTCCAGTTTCACAAAGGGGAGTGGGAATGCTGCCACTCTCTGGAATATGGCTGATCCCAGTGGGAGGACGTGACGAAGATCAAGGAGTGTGGCAACATCTTCAGGGGGATGACCCTGGGGTCGATGCGGCCCTCCTTGATGTCGGCAATTTCCTGCTGAATGCTGATCATGGCGTCACAGAATCTGTCCAGCTCTGCCTTTTCTTCTGACTCGGTGGGCTCAATCATGAGCGTGCCGGCCACTGGCCAGGACATGGTAGGGGCTTGAAACCCGTAATCCTGAACCCTCTTGGCCACATCCATGGCCTCAATATTTGCAGACTTTTGAAGGGTCTTGTATACAAAATAAACTCATGAGCCACATAACCTCTTGCACCCTGGAAAAGGACACTGTAGTGTTTTTCTAATCGCTTGGCCATGTAGTTGGCTTTTAATATAGCAGTTTCTGTGGCCTGTTTAAGGCCCTTGCCTCCCATCATCTTGATATAAACCCATGAAATTGGCAAGATGGAACTAGAGTTCCCACAGGGCCACACTGATGGTACCCAAAGGCTGGACATCTTTGCTTGGCTTCACCGAAATGATGGGATGATTAGGCAGAAAAGGCACAAGATGTTTCTTCACTCCAATGGGCCCCATGCCGGGGCCGCCTCCTCCATGGGGAATGCAGAAGGTCTTGTGAAGATTTAGGTGTGAGACATCAGACCCAAAGTCTGCAGGACAACAGATTCCCACCTGAGCGTTCATATTTGCCCCGTCCAGGTAGACCTACCCTCCGTGCTTGTGGATCAGGTCACACACCTCTCCAGTGTTCTCTTCAAACACTCCATTGGTAGATGAGTATGTAATCATGATTGCTGCCAGGTTCTCCTTGTGTTTATCCACCATGGCCTTGAGGTGAGCTGCATCAATATTCCCATATTTATCCACCTCCACAGGCTGAATCTTCATGCCTGCCATGTGGGCACTTGCAGGATTGGTCCCATGTGCAGATTTTGGAATGAGGCAAACCGTTCTGTGTTTTTCTCCTTTCCTGTCCAAGTAGGCTCCGATAGTGGCCAGCCTGGCGTATTCCCCCTGAGCTCCTCTGTTAGGCTGGAAAGAGATTCGGTCATAGCCTGAGTTCACACAAATCCTTCTCAAGTTCTTGGAAAAGCTGCTGGTACCCTTGAGCTTGGTCCAGAGGCACAAAAGGGTGGATGTTTGCAAATTCCTTCCACGTGATAGCCGTGAGTTCAGAAGAGCTGCTGAGCTTCATGGCGCAGGACCCCAGTGGAATCATGCTATGAACAAGGGAAATGTCTGTTTTCCAACTGCTTCCTATATCTAACAGTATCTGTTTCTGAGTGATAGCTGTTGAACACTTGATGTGTGAGGAATGGGCTAGTTCTCTTGAAGGCAGTTCCTAGAATACCTCTCCGTTCCTCACCCATCCTTTCAGCAACCAGCTCTGCAGATGACTCACAGCCAAAGATCCACAACAAGTCATCCAGATCTTTTTCATTGACTGTTTCATCAAGAGAAATACCAAGCTTGCCATCCTCGAAGGGCCGAATATTTATTTGCCGCTGAGTGGCCCTGCCCAAGACCTCCTTCACTGAGCAGCCACACTGAATCTTCAAAGTTTCAAAGAACAAGTCATGCTGGAGTTGGTGCCCTGCTCACTTGAGAGCTTCAGATAAAATCAAAGTGGCATTATGTACCCTCCTAGCAGTATGTTCCAGCCTGTGAGACCCACGGTAGATTGCAAACATTGCAGCCATATTTGCCAAGACAGCCTGAGCTGTACAGATGTTGATGGCAGCCTTGTCTCTCCGGATGTGTTGCTCCCTGGTTTGAAGAGCAATACGATACACTTCTTTCCCACTGGCATCTCTTGTTACCCCAACCATTCTTCCAGGCATCATCCTCACCAAGCTTTCTCTGGCAGAAAAATGGCTGCATGTGGTCTGCCATAGCCCAGTGGCACCCTAAATCTCTGTGAGCTGCCCAGGGCGATGTCTACCCCAAATTCTCCAGGAGGCCTCAAGACACACAGAGCTAAAAGGTGAGTAGCACAGCAGGCCAATCTCCCTGCCTGATGGGCTCTCTCCACCAGTTCTGTAAAGCCTTCCACCTTCCCTTCGGTGTCTGAGTACTGGAACAGCACTCCACTGACATCCTTCCCACTGAAGTCCATTTCATGGGGTAACTTCAGTTCAATGAGGACTCCAGCACACTTGGCTCGAGTCTGGACAACAGCTATTGTCTGGGGATGGCAACGGGGATCAATAAAAAATTTCCTCCTCTTGTGTCTGTGGCAAAGCTGCATTGCCTCTGCAGCCACGGTGGCCTCATCCAGCAGGGATGCATTAGCCATGTCCATGCCTGTGATGTCACACACCATGGTCTGAGTAAACTCTCCAGTCTCCCCTGAGACACCTCTGGCTGGTATGGAGTATACTGGGTGATCCATCCTGAGTTCTCCAGGAAGTTCTGCAGAATTGTCTGTGGCACTGAACAGTTATAATAGCCCATGCCAGTATACAATCTCCAGAACTGGTTCTTGCTGGAAATGGCATGCAGAGTTGCAAGGATTTCGTTTTCACAGACATTTTCAAGGGTCTTTTCAAGTGGATACTGGCAGGAATGGTCTTCTCGATCAGTTCATCAACGCTCTCCAGCCCTAGGGCCTGTAGCATCTCCCTCTGGTCTTTGTCCCTGGGGCCAATATGCCTCCAAGAGAAGTCATCGCGTCTGGGCAGGAGGCACTCTAGAAGGTGTGAGGCCCCAGCCCCACTGCCGTTACTGCTGTCATGGCTCTGTGGCACCCAAAGAGGCCCCACACCTCCAAGCCCAGACGCAGCCCCCAGGCCCTGGCGTACATCTGCATGGCCATAGTCACCATCTCCTGCCCGGGCCCATGAGGGTCAGCCATGCTTTCAGCCCCTCTTCTGGTCACAGTCCCCTGGGTGGAAGCTGCCCCCAGGTGGCTGGAGTCTCTCCCCGCTGGAAAACCGGAGAGACAGTTGGATCTTTGGGGCAATGAATGGGTGCGGCTCTGAGCCAGGACACCAGCGGAAAGTTGTTGCTCTGTTACTATTTTTAAGGAATCAGCATCTGTTTTCTAGAGTGGCTGCACCATTTTACATTCTCACCAGCAAGACAGAGTTCCAAGTTCTCCACATCAGAATTGTTTTTAAGAAGAAAAATACAAATTAAAATTTTGTGATATAATTTCTGGTCTTCTTTCTATTTCTCTTTGTCACTTGTTTTTATCACTGAAATCAAAACTACGGGATTTATGATACAAGACTTAGTCTGATTAGAACCCCAATTCCAAGTCTACAGACAGGGAGGGACAGAGAAACTTAAGTCATAAAAGTTAATTCACAGAATAGTCATATGAAATAGGGTCAGAGGGCAGAGTTTCCTCCCTAAAATATGAATGCTTTCCTATAGACTTTAAAATGTGATGGCAAATTCAACTTACAACAAGAAGCTGAGAAGGAAGACAGAAGCAAGCTCTGAAAACAGCAAACTAAAGGCAAGTATGTACAAACAAAGAAGGAGTTTTGCCTTTCAGATGGAAATAGAATTAAAGATAATTAGGAAATGTGCACCTACATTTTCTGTGGCTTACTGATGGAGAGGTAATGAAGAATTCAGCCTTATTTTTTTCCTAACATTTTCTTCAGATGACTGTATAAGGTGAATGATGATAATTTGGTTTAAAATATTCTACATATTTGGTTTAGATAAAATAAAGGAATGTTAAAAATCAAAATTAAAACTTTCAACATTTGAAAGGCTAGAATTACAATCATCATTTTAGAAATAGGAAGAATCATTTTTAAAAAGTAAAACAACAGGATTCATAAAGCAACTTCTTTAATTAATATGCACAAATATACAATTTCTCAGGTTCATATGCCTGTTATGATGCTTTATAAAATATTCAGACATTAAAATTCTGAAGTGCCTAAATTTGTCTATACCATACTATAGAGAATATTTTACATATATTTAATTATTTCATATAAAAATATATTCTCCTAAAGCATAACAATAATTTTCACCTTACAAAACACAGCAATATAAATATAAGGAAACAAATTGGCATTTTTCTGATAAATCTCAATTTCATATCAAAGAGAGATTAAGATAAGTTAGTTGAATTTTGTCCAAATTAATTCAAAATAGAATTTCAAAATTACCATCTGGATATGATGGAATACTGTGACCATCTTTCAGAGTTATTTAAAAATTACTCATATAGGATTTTGATTAGTTTAGCTACTATATGTACGTTGAGACTATTTCCAAGTAGACGATAACGCTGTTTGACTGTAATCTTCTCAGGAAATCCTAGAAAAGAAAGATTACAATTTATTATACATTTGTAATATTAAGTACCAGAAATAAAATGATGTATTCTTTAGTAAAAGCACAGCGGTTATTTATATAAGTAAGTCCTTAAGGACTCCATGAAGTTCAATTAATAAATGAGAATTTGAAGCCAAAAGTATTAAATAACATTGCATTGTTTACACAATGTGATATTATCACATCACATATTATATTATGCTCGATACACAAACATGTAACACACATAGCATCCACAGAACTAATACAAATCTGGACATTAGTGCACTTTAGGAAAAGCAGTGGCTACCATTATTTCAGTTATTTTCTTTCATTTGATAACAGCATTAAGGAGATAGAATTCATACACCATAAAATTCACCTTTTTAAAGTATACAACTGAATGTTTCTTTAGTATAGTCACAGAATTTTGCATACATCTCTACTATTTAATTACAGAACATTTTCATCACCTCAAAAAGAAAGCCAGCCCACAGCTAACATCACACTCAATAGTGGCAAGCTGAAAATTTTCCTCTAAGTTCAGGAACAAGACAAAGATACCCATTCTTGATACTTTTATTTCAACATAGTATAAGAAGTCCTAGCCACAGCAAACAATTAGGCAAAAAGAAAAAGAAAAAAAAAGAAAAAGAAAGGAATTCAAATTGGAAAGGAAGAAGTAAAACTATCACTGCCTGCAGATGATATGATATTATATATAGAAAACCCTAAAGACATCATCAAAACATGATTAGAATAAATGAATTCAGTAAAGTTGCATATACAAAATCAATATACAGAAATCTGCTATTTCTATACATTAATAACAAACTATCAGAAAGAGAAAATAAGAAAGTAATCTCATTAATAATCACATCAAAAAAATTAAGATACCTAAGAATAAATTTAATGAAGGAAGTGAAATACTTGTACACTAAAGGCTGTAAGATATTGATGAAAAAAATTAACAAAACACAAATAAAGATACTTCATGATCATAAATTAGAGAATATTGTTAAGCAATCTACAGATTTAATGTAATTCCTACCAAAATTCCAATGGCATTTTTTACAGAAATTGAATTCACAATCCCAAAATTCATATGGAATCACAAAAGACCTCAAGTAGCCAAAGCAATCTTGAGAAAGAAGAACAAAGCTGGAGGCACCATGCTCCCTAACTTCAAACTATATTACAAAGCTACAGTAATCAAAACACTGTGACATTGGCATAAAAAGACACATAGATCAATGGACCAGAATAGAGAGCCCAGAAATAAACCCATGCATATATGGTCAATTAATTTATGATGAGGGAGCCAAGAATATACAATGGGGAAAGGATAGTCTCTTCAATAAATGGTGTTAGGAAAATTGAGACAGCCACATGCAAAAGAATGAAACTGGACCACTGTTTTAACACCATGCATAAAAATTAACTCAAATGAATTAAACACTTGAATATTAGACCTGAAACCATAAAATTCCTGGAAGAAAACACAGGTGGTAAATTCCTTGACATGAATCTTGTCCATACATTTTTGGATCTGATTCCAAAAGCAAAGGCAACAAAAATAAACAAGTGGGACTATATCAAATTAAAAAGCTTCTGCACAGCAAAGGAGATAATCAACAAAATGAAAAGGCAATCTACTGAATGGGAGAAAATATCTGCAAATCATATAACTGGTAAGGGATTAATACCCAACATATATAAAGAACTCATAAAACTCAACAGCAAAACAATAAACAATCAGAGTAAAAAATGGGCAGAGGACCTGAATAAACATTTTTTCAAAGAAGACAGATAGATGGTCAACAGGCACATGAAAAGATGTTCAACATCACTAATCATCAGGAAAACGTAAATTAAAACCACAATGGGATATTACTTCACATTTTTAGAATGGCTATTAACCTAAAGACAAGAAATAACAGGTGCTGGTGACGATGTGGAGAAAGGGAACTCTTGTGCACTGTTGGTGAGAATTTAAATTGGTGCAGCCACAATGGAAGACAGTACGGAGGTTCCTCAAAAAATTAAAGGTAAAACTATCATATGATCCAGTAATTCCAATCTTCATATTTATCCAATGAAAACAAAAACACTAATTCAAAAAGATATGCACACGCCCATGTTCATTGCAGCACTATATACAATAGAAAGATATGGAAACAACCTAAAAGTCCACTGATAGATGAATGGATAAAGAAAATGTGATGTATACATACTAAGAAATACTACTAAGCCATTAAAAAAGAATGAAATCTTGTCATTCGTAAGAAGCTTGAGGGTATTTTGATAAGTGAAATCAGAGAAAGACAAATACTGTATGATCTCACTTACATGTGGAATCTGAAAACCAAAGCAAGTAGGCAAGCAAGCAAGCAAACAACAACAACAAAAAACCCTAGCTCATAGATAGAGAGAACAGACTGGTGGTTACGGGGGTCAGGGAGCAGGGGACAAATGGATGAAATGGGCCAAAAGGTACAAACTTCCAGTGATAATATAAATAAGTCCTGGGGATTTAACGTAGAGCATGGTGACTACAGTTAGTAATACTGTGTTGTCTATTCGAAAATTGCTAAGAAAGATCTTAAAAGTCTCCATCATAAGAAAAAGAAATTTCTAATTATGTATAGTAATAGATGTTAACTAGATTTATTGCAGTGGGTGATCATTTTGCAATGTGTAAAAATACTGAATCATTATGCTGTAATGTTGTATACCTGAAATGAATACAATGTTACATGTTAAAGATACACTTCCATAGAAAAGTTTTTTTTAAAAAGAATGCTGGTACCCATTAGCAGTCACTCTCCATTTCCCCTCCTTGAACTATTAATCTACTTTCTGTTCCATGGATTTACCTATTCCAAGCATTTCATATAAATGGAACCATACAACATGTTGTCTTTTGTTTCTGGCTTCTTTCATTTAGTGTTTTCAACGTTCATTCATATATAACATGCACCAATAGTTCAGTCCTCTCAATGTCAGAATAATATTCTATCATATAGATATACCACATTTTATTTATCCATTCATTCATGGATAGACATTTGGGTTTTTCTACTTTTTGATTATTACATGACTGTTAGGAACATGTACATATGTCTGTACATATTAAGTTTTTGTGTGGACATATATTTTCAGTTCTCTTGGATATAAACCTAGGGGTGTAACTGCTGGATCATACAGTCACTCTATGTCTAACATTTCAGGAACTGTCAGGATGTTTTCTAAGGCTGCTGCACCATTATATATTCCCACTAGCAACACACAAAGGATCTGATTTCTCCACATCTTTTCAACACTGTTATTGTTTGTCTTTTTGTGAAATAGTGTCTTATTGTGGTTTTGATTTACATTTCCCTAATAATTAATGATGCTGAACATCTTTTTATGTGCTTATTGGCCATTTGTCTTTTTTTGAGAAATGTCTATTAAAATCTTTTGCCCATTTTTAATTGGATTATTTTTCTTTTTATTGTTGAGTCACAAGAGTTCTTTATATATTCTGGATACAAGGCCCTCAAGGTTGCTTTTTTATACTCTGCTCCCACAAATTGACTTCCTCATGGTGGAGAAATTTGCTACTTTTTTTTTTTTTTCAAAACAAAAATGGCCCACAGATAGTACATTTGCTGGAACCAAACCTTGCACATAACACCATAAAAGACTGTCCATACATAACAGGGTCACTATAATGTTAATTATAATATCAGAATGTCACATTCAGTGGCCTTTGGCATAGCAATTAAATAAAGGAAAAGAAAATCAGATAATAAAATAAAGATCATTAAAAACAGCAAAATTTCATATAGCAAAATTTCAAACCTTGATAAAGTTGCTTTATCAACACTTGACATGATACTTACTGCAATAAAATAAGTGATTACCATAATAAAACCATATTTGCAACTGAGTATGATCATAAAATTGCTATTATAAAGATAATGTCTTAGGCAAGCACATTAGTCATCTCAAAAACTATTTACTTCAAAGTAGCCAGAGGTAGAAATACATCTACAAACAAACTTTCAGAATATCCCAGGGGTGGTCTTTTGTGATATTAAGATTATATCAGAAGAGGAGAAATGTTTGAAAACAGTAAGATTTGTAAAAACTATATATAGTGTGTGTGCATTTTACATACAGATGTTAAAATCCACATCCACTTACATAAATTTACATACATTTTTAAAGTTAAAAGGTGACTTTTTCAAAACTTAGGTACATTGAAAATAATAATAATCCTCAAAAACAAAGAAACCTAGAATTAACGAGGTCAGGACAGCAGCTTTCATTCAGTAAGCGTAGGTTAGTGTTCCCTTCTCCCAAAGCCCGCTCATGCCACTAGCCACAAAGAGAATCGGGACAAAATGTGCCAAGGATCAATGCAAATCCATCACTGCCGGTAGACAAGCAGCTCAAAAAATGCCATTTAGGACCCAGGGTCGATGATGTCAGAGGCACACGTGAAGGACAGTTCTGTCAGCCCTGCTCAGTGGTGACAATAGGGCAAGCCTGACTATACAAATATACCACATATTTTAAAGAAAGATCAAGCAATTAAACAGGCTTTCTCATGTCTTTTATACATATATTCTCAGAGAGCTTTGAAAAAATCCTATTTTGCCCTTGAGATACTTTTATTAAATACTGAGAAAAAATATTTATGAAGTAAAGGTTACAAAAGCAAATAAATACCTATCATTTAAAACATAAAAGCTGATGCAAATTTTATATTATGTGTCTCTGTGTAAACATTTTACATATGTGAACTCACTTCACTGTCACAACAACCCTGTGAAGTCAGTACTGTAATTATCCCCACTTTACAGATGTGTAAACTAAGGCAGAGAATGGATAAGCCGGGCCTAGGATTCAAACTCAGTTAGTCTGACTCTGGGATTTGTGCTAAATTTCAATATTACCAAAGTGACTAGTACTACCAGACAAAATAAGCACTCAAATAAAACTTAGAAACTAGTTGTTATTAGACAGTAAATCTCTTTTCTCTCTTTAGTACTGTGGAAAGTACCTTTGATTGCTCATTTTAAAAAAGGAAAAAAGAGTAACCAGGACAGTAGAATGGGAATTAAATTCCTGAGAGCAATTCTCAGCTCTTTTTATTTGTTTGATGATGTTCTCACTCACTGTGACATAAACTAAAACAAGGAAAGTCTGTGTTTTTCTTAAATAACACTCCCCGGGATATTTGGAACTGAATGAGATCATCAAGAAAAAGGCAGAAAGTACAAAATAAACCTGGTTGCTGTGACTACGCACGGAGAGTCCATTACCAAGAGGGTAGTCAAATTCTACTGGCAATTTGTTCCCAACGTACAAAAAGGTTCATTCCAAAACCTCATCTCTAAATCCATTATTTAGAATTTAAAACCTGATCTATATGATCACAATATGTTCTTCAAGAATAATACTTTATTTTATTATAAGAACATTAGATTTAGCACAGCAAAGTTTCGCTTTTCTGCATTCAAGCTCCCAATCAGAGTTATCAAAAACACGTTTCCTCCTTGAGGAGCCCTGGAGGCAGGTTAGGGAGGTCCACCTTTCTCCCTTCCCACAGCCAGGTGCTAGGAGCACATTCACTCCCCCCAGGAAAAGGATGGCACCCACAGAGCAGGAGCACCGACGCCAAGCAAGTGGGATCAGGGAGGGTGGGGCGCTTGAAGAAGCAAAGGGCCATGTCCAATGTCTTAACAGCAACAATCCCTGGATTTCCTGGACCATGAAAGGCCTTAGGACTTTGTCTTTCTCACTCTACAACCCTATCTTCATTTTTGTTTTGGGGATTCCCTCCTTCAGATCCCCTAATCTCTTGTCACTCTGGCATCTGAGTCACCCTTACTTTCCACCAGGAAAGCTGCTTCCTAGACTACCTCTCCACTTTGTCTCTCCTGTACTCAAACTTTGTAGGGAAGGACGAAGGTACAGGATTGTAAAGAATGTCCCTCCGATGAGAAGGAATACAAGTACATCCCCCCCCACACACAAAAATTCCTCCACTGCCTTTTAATTTCTTCATTAAATAAAAGACCATCCTAGGCAGTCTCAGAAGATCTAGTGTGGGGTTATTAGAATAGGACCCCAAGAAATAATAATAATAATAATAATAATAATAATAATATTATTATTATTATTATTATTATTATTATTTGGAGAGAGATGCTATTAACAAGCATCTGTGGGGACACATGAGGAATTGCTGATTGGGCCCTTCTGTCCCTGCAAAGCACTTGGAATCAATATTGGAGCAAAAGGGGAGGGAGAACTGAGTCTGAAGGGAATGGACTAAGGCAGGTGACAAACACAAGCAGAGACAGGAGGGAAGGACAATGTCAAGAACAGCACAATCAGGAAGGGAAGTTTTCTTACATTCATCACAACCCTAGTGAATTTTTAGGTCTTTAATAAGTGAAAGCTGGGATCCGCATGTAACCCACATACCGAACTCTGGAGGAAATCCATGGAGATTTGCTATTTCTTTAGGAGTGAAGAATCGAAGTTTGAGCATTAACAATTTTGTTATCTTTTCTTCTTGTGACAAACTGGTAAGGGATTTGTAGACATTCTCAATCTGTAAGAAAGCATCCAAGATGACTGATCAAGTAGAGGGCAGCTACATTTGTTAAGATACCATCATCTATTGTGAGACAGTTTAAAAATGGTGGACGTGCAGTCTGCTGTAACACACGGAAGCACAGGGCAAAACGTCTCTGTGCAGTGAACTGTATAACTGGCTCATCACTGGCAACGTAAGCTTTGAAAATGAACAAAAACTTAATGTGGAACAGATCTGGATACTTTCAGTGTATCTGTCCTCAAAAATTAACTCATAAGAATATAAATATTAATATTAATAACTGACATTAATGACATAATAAATGACATTAATAAATGACAATATAACATAACAGAAATATAGTGAAAACTACAACAAAAAAGAAACTTGGTCAACCAATAAGTCAACTTTACAATGTGAACAAGTAGCCAATAAATATTTATTGTTTATGACCAATTTTATCTAAGTGTTTTCTTTAAATGATAAAAAATATTTAGTAAATATGATTTCTCAAATCCAGACATTCATTTGCCTCTGATAGGGTTTTTTACCATGGGTAAACTTTATTAATAGTAAGAGTTTAAATCAGTATAAAAGATAATGTGACTTCACTTCAAAATTATTCAGAAGTATATAAAACCTGCAATATATTGAGCTTGTCTTCTATCATACTACAAAAAAAAAAAGAATTTGCAATTGAAGTATTAATAAAAAGCCTTGCTAAAATATAGATTTTTTTCCCTAAAAGGCATTTTTATAGTATGTGCTTCAAAGGAAGGCTCCAATAAGAAGATACTTGTGCACAAATTTAGAAAATATTCACTATTATACTCTGCATTTCAAATTACTCTTTATGGACTAAAAAGAAATACAAAAGGTGAGATACAGAAAAGAGTAAAAACAAAGTATTTTTTGGACATATACTCATATCTAGCAATAACAAAAGATTTAGTCTATAGTAAATATTATATACATATATTCACTCCAATTGAACATGTAAGATTACCTCAACATTCTCAAATGTTAAGTATTAGGCAAAATGTTATTTAAAATAATTTTCAGATATTTTAGTTCTGAAGCATGCACAGTACCTGCACATCCTCTGTAGTCTGTAACACAGATCCTGTCCCTTCTACGTAGCGTCCGTAACTGAAAAATTAACATGAATCTTTTCATCTAATTGCTAAGGCTACATTTCTTAAATATTTCATGACTGAATTAATCCATTTTACAAAGTTATATTCCTCTGAAATATTCTGAATAATATCACATAAATATGCTTTGTGATTAAAAAATTACTAGGTGAAAGACAGAAGATCATTCTATTTAAACTTCTCAGACACTAAGCTTGGCATAGTTTTTCATTGTGTAAATACAATTTTGCATTATGTATTATTGTCATTTATTCTTATTAAATATCATTTTTTAAATATTCATCACTAGAAAGTAAGCACTTGTTACGACTTTACATCTAAATGCTATTCAATACTGGCAGCCCTGCCACATTACACTGAATGTTATGTAGGTGAAAATAAATTGCTTTTTTTTTTAATAATGCCTGAACCATCATTTCTTCTCACAAACCCAAGACCCTACTCTCCAGTAGCATGACACACTCAGGCCCATCAAACATGCACCTGCCTCTTACTGTGACACAGTATGTTTTGACTCTTTATCATACGACAACCTGACTATTGGGGAAAAAACTATTAAAAATATAAAACACTACAGAAATGCAATGTATTAGTAATATTTCTTTCCCTAAGACCATTGCCAAGATGGCTGTTTGACATTTTATTTTTTCCCTAATACATGAATTTAAAACATAAATTAGATATAAAATATAAATTAGAAACAAACTATAATTAGAGAAAAAAAGTCATATCACAGAAAAACAGTTTCCACATATATCACATGTATGTGTGTGTGTTTATATTATCTACACTATATTATCTACACTAAAATAGACTTTGACAATGAGGCTTCTTTAATACTATCTTTATAATTACAAAAGAATTTCAAGGTTGCTTTTTATTACAAAACTGATAAGTTCTGTTTTATGAGAGTCCTAAACAGAACCTATCAGACTCGGAAACAGACAGCAGCTGAGTGAAGTCTTTTAAGGTAATGGAGAGCAATATGCCCATTCCCCTGGAAACACAAGGGCAGAGTGTGATACAACCCGACTGAGTCTGGTACGCTCACATCAGGGACATGGTGCCTGGCGCAAGACAACCAGCTAGCAGGTAGAGAGAGAAGGCATGAATTCTTCAATCTTACCACTACCTGTCCAATGAGCTTGAGTGGCACTAGAAAAGCAGAGAGAGGGATCTTTTACATACATTTCTCAAAGTGTCTAACTTCCCCCTTCTTTCTAGGTTTTAAAAAAAAGTTGAAAAACACATGAACATTTGAGAAATAATCCAAAAGAAGCCCTCTAAATGTCCATCAATAGGTAACCAGCAAAAAAAAAATTACGATATACCTATACCATGAGAACAGGAAAGTTCTTTATGCACTCATATGCAGTAGGATCCCAATTATATTGTCCACTGAAAACAAGGGCACATAATAATGAATAGAGTATGCTATCATTCATGTAAATCAGACAGTAAAAATATGCATGTATAAATACACCCTCACACATAATACCTCCCAGGCGATTAGACAGTGAATTGAAATCACTGGTTGCACGTAGGGATGGAAACTGGACAGCCAAGAGGCAGAACTGGAAGGGAGTCTTACAATTTTAGTTCCTTTTTGAATTCTGAACCATGAGAATACATTATGCATTCAAAAAATGAAATACAATTTAAATATGCTTTAATGTGCTCTAGATTATTCAATGTTATTTCTTGCTTTTAAAATTTAATTTCTTCACTGATCATGGAAGTGGACATAAGTTTTTGAGGTCTGATGTACCACAAAAAGAAAGGTGCTTAAAAAAATTAGCAATTCACCATCTACAGACACCGTGTTTCCACCGTGAATAATTAAGCGCCTATGAAGGTCACCAAACAATGGCATTGTCTTTTATGAGCACTTTCGTGGGCCGTGCACACGATGTTCTGCCAGAAGGAATTTTCCCTCGTGCATTCTACTGGAACACGAAAGCAAGCAATTAAGGGCGAAAAAAATCATTCTAGCAGAAACATTTTATAAAATGCTCCTTGTTCTGAGAAGAACTAAAAGAAACAATAATTACAAAAAACCTGGTTATTTTGGATATGCCATGAATAGTCTCTTTAAAACCTACCCTTTCGTAAAGCACATGGACCTTCTAGAAGTGGGCTTAACAATGTCTAGCAAAAGAGCATATCGCAGTAACGACTTTGGTGGTAAAAAGTATGAGCTCATGTCAACGTCATCTTCCAGAAACTCTTTTAGCATTTGCACAGAGAGATCACTGTCCTGTTGATGTTTCCTGCCAATTTCTTCTGCAGTTTCAAGCTTAAAAAGAATGGCCTCTTTTCCAGAACAGTGTGTGCTGTTATCAAAGCAAATATTTGATTCGATTTTCTTTTCTTCAATTTTCTTTTCTGCAGCTATCTCATGTTTTTGTGGATCTTCAGATCCAAGTTGGGGAAACTCCGTCAGTATCTGGCATCAAGTAAAAAATACACAAACTGTCAAAAGCTTTATTTAAAAATAAGAGACAAATTAATAACATCTAGTCAATGTTATGCAAGAGAACTCTTTAGCATTTACAGAGCTGTCATTAAAAGAGATAGAAATTGAGGTTTACTAGTATTTATACAAGTTATTACAAGTTACTCATCATACAGTGACAGGCCATCAGGCTACAGTTGATTTATTTCATGAAGTTACTGCTTTCTGTATTTATTAAGATAGCAAGTATGTTGACTATAGATACAGCATCATATTTGGAAAAGCAGGTGAGAAAGCAACAGTAACATTTCTGGAAAATGTGTTTTGGATCAAAGTTTGCCATTCCCCTCCATTAAAAAAAAAAAAAAAACTAAAGCATATCCATGATCTAAAGGAAAATTAGTAATTAAAAAAGAAAAACATGCTTCACCCTGAAAGGTTATTTCTATTCCTGAGTCCCACAGGAAAAACTTGTTCCTGCAAAACATGTAACCTGGTAGTAAAGTCCTATTTTGGGAAAGAAAAAACAGTTCCAGGAATTTTTAATGATGAAGTCTTTGTTAATATACTTTATATGTTGTTTTTGGAGCTGCCCACTATGAAAGGGAGATATACTGTTACTATATTATATAATATAATACTGTATAATACTGGTATTGTATTACAGGGGATTCAAATGGTACTACTGAACCCCTGTTACCAGGACATGACTTTTGAGTTCTTACCTGTGATGGTTACGGAGAGCCTCACTGAACCACTGAAACTGTTACCCACACTAGTTTTCAGCAGAAGCATATAAAATTGCTAGCATCATTAGAGATCCGATCAGTAACAACTGAGCATTTCATTCTAGCTTGTACTAATCTTTACCATATTTTAATCAATTAAGGCTAAACAGCATAAAGTTAAAAGAAAATGCAACAGATGTGTTAAAATACTCAAGCCCCTTTTAAGATAGCATGGTGAATTTTATCAAAAGTAGTCAATGGCTTCTATCGAGGGGAAAAAATAGATGCAATATAGTCAATGGTCAGAAGAGAAATTATAGGGGAAAAGGGAGGATAATGGTTAATAACCAGCAGGAATGGTTATTTTTCAAACTTCTCTTTGACCTTATTTTTTTTCCTAATAATGAAAGGAAATTTTCTGGTTTTATTTAAAGCAATTAAAGTGGCATCAGGAGGGGAAAAAGGCGTAGAAGACAGACGTAGGGCATAGCGTACATTATAGGCACGACAGGACACACATAGACCTCCGTGAAGCAGCTCCTGAAAGCCAATTAGCAGACTGACGTATATTTACAGTAGACGAATAATAATGATGATGATGATGACAACAACAACAATAGTAAGAAATACCTGACCAGGGCCTTGAAAAGGGAGCGGCTCTGACTGAAGCTTTGCAATAAGGAAATACCGTAGCCTTGAATTTGGAATGCCAAGCTGCAAGTAAAGCAGGACAGTGAGTTGTTATAGGAAATCAGGAAGGTCTGTATCAACTGTCAGCAACCTAGTAAAAAATTCACACAGGTCTACATCAGTTTCTGCCAAACAAAACTCTGTTGTTGACTTGTAGAAGACTTCTCTGTAGTAAATTCTTAAACCTTCTAAACTGCCACACTTTGTACCTTTATTTGAATGACATAAAGATGGAAACTGATGAATCATATGTCTGTGAGTCACGTTCACTTTATATTTCCCAGGTAAGAAGTCAGAGACATTCTTACATTCATTACTGATAGTACAGTAATCATAAAAAAAAGTAGAATTCAGATATAGCTATAATATTCAGATACAGAAAGTAAGAACCATGTCTGAACTAATTTTGAGATTTACCTATAATATTATCCAAAATGGATCCATTCTTTTTATTGATTCAAATTCCCTTTGGGAAGATTTCTATGAGAGTTTATAATTGTGGTACTTACAGAGGTTGGAGACAATAGAAATTCTTGGTACTGAAAGCCACAATTTTCTATCGTTTGTATTAACAGGTCTCTGAAAAGAGAAAAATAAAGGGAAAGGAAAAAGCTTTCACTCTACTGTTCAAAATGGGATTCTTGTATAAAATATTACACATAAAACATCATTTTATGTGAAAACTTTATCTCCACTCAAGTTGTTTAGAAAGAATAATCCAAGTTCTTTTTTAAGTCCAATACTTGAGAAATTACATTCCTCAAAGAGGTAATTGTTATTATAAATAAATAAAGCTACCAGACAATTTATAAAATTGGTGAGAGTTAGAGTCACACTAATCCATGAATGATAAACTTGCTATGGGAATGGAACTGTATCCATAGCCAATCAGATGGGGCAACACTGAGACAGACAGCTGGAGAATCAGGGACTTAGATGGATGCCTTCTCTCCAGCTGGGCTACCATCTGAAAGGGACTCAGGGCTTGCTTCTCCCATCTAACTGCAGGACAGAAAATGCCTGTCCACAGGACCAAATCTGAACCAAAAACATTCCTATTTCTAAAGAAACAGCACCAAAATAAGCAGCAAAAATTGAGAAATATTCTCATTAAAATGAGTACTCATTATGGCAAAATTCAGACACATCAAAGTGGGAGAGAATCGGTTGAACCTAATTTTGGGATACTTCACGTTACTAACTGTTCAAAATCAGCATTAATGAATAAAATACATAAAATATATAAAATGTCAGAATGTACATGTTTAGTTTTAAGATCTTTATTTCACAACAACTCCTATTATGAAATATACCAAGTCTAAGATGAACATAAGACACACATTTTTTACCTTGCAGAAGATACTTCAAAACCTTTCACATTTTCTAAGAGAATATACTTCGGTAATTTTTGTAATCTAAAAAACAAAACAAAACAAAAACAAATGGAATTCCAAACATCTTATTACTTAGAAGTAAGAAGTAAAGAAAATCCTTACAGGTGGGAAATATGAGGTAAATAATTGTCCGAACTCTCTTTTTATAAAAGAATTTTATCAGGGATGGAGACAACTCATAACTTATTCCTTTTCCCCATATACACGGCACACCCGATAAAGTTAACATTGGAAATGCTCATTTCCACTGAAGTCTGTGTCAGAACTCAGTTTGCACAGAGCCTCTGGGCGGCACAACTCAAATGTACACACAGAAGGACAGTTTCTGGGGTTAGCACAACTTTCCAGGCCATGGGCAACAACACTCACTAACATTAGCATCATCTGCTCTAATACTGTGAGCAGAGGCAACAGAACTCAGCTATTAGGCTGTAACTCCCTGTCTCTCACTTTAGTGGCAACCATGGAATTGACAAAATCTGCAGTCACTCCACGAGTCATGGCAAAAGATAAACGAAGCACATGGTATCTGAAGGCAGCGTGTATAAGCTCTAATCTCTATAAATGACAAACATCGTGTTCATCCAGATCCAAAGTTCTACATTTACAGTAAGCTTGTACAGGGGTCTAAGTTTTTACCTTGGGAGAATATCTATAATATATAAGAAGCTGTTCGTCCTTGGATCAGTCACATCACCTTGCAGGCCAATTCTAAAGGGGTAAGTACGGAAAGCAAGTTAAGTTCATCAAGAATCAAGTTCATAAAGATACCAAGTCACTTCTAAAAAGTCAGAACTGAGAGAACTAAAATTAGTCAGCCCTCACAAAAAATACGATCACCTCTGCTGCTATGGAGAACAAAAGTGTATTTTTTTCATTTAATTAAAAAGAAAAAAGCCTTGCCTGTCTAATAAACACACTTTTTGCAAAAAAATATGCCAAGTGACTTATATGAGGCAAAGCAGAACTTGAAGTCGATGAAGAATAAAATCAATTACCCTCGTAAAAATCAGTTTGTTTAGGAAAGGCACACACACACAACTGGCTGATGATGCCTTTTGCTCTGTCCCACGTGAGACAAGAAAAGTTTAGATGAATGAGCTGGTTGGGCAGAGTGGCAATGTAGAACTGATGGCAAGGATAACTGATCACCATCCAAGCAGATCAAAGTAGAAGGTAGGACTAAGATCGTCTTGCCCAGTGTAACAAGGAGGGAATAAAGCTGAAGGCTTGCTTCTACAAGGAGTTGCAACTTGGCTAAACTAACTAGGTCAGACTATGTCACATAACAAGTGGCATCTGGACTAGCAATTAGGTCTTGTAAGTAACATTCAATATGATCAAGAACCAAGCAGAAAGGACGACTAAGACTGGGCCTTTATCACAGCAGCAGAGGACTAGGGATTAAGCCCTCGCTCCTCATTAGCTTCATAGTCTTAAGCAAGTTACTTGACATCACTCATCTGTTTCCTCACACCAGACGGCAGGATCAACACCAACAGTGGATCTGAGGCTCAGATGGGAGGTTAGGGTGGACTTGAATAGACTGCTCAGAAACCTTGGGTTCTTCTCATTTTGGCCTTTTTTCTCTCAGTGTTCAAAAGGGTGATTGTACTATGGGATCAGTGACTGTGGCTGTCAGCAGCTGGAGCAGGGCTAATGCAGAGCAGAAGTAGAAGCAGGGAATATATAGGGAGCCCACTGCAGAGGGCCCACTGCAGACAGATGAGGCATCCCAGTGCTGGGGCTGCATTCTGTTCAGTACCTCTGACTTAACTATAGTTAAACAGCCCATACACACACTTGCATATGCTTGGAGCCATCTTTACATGGAAGGCCTGCCTTTTCTGATAAACTCCCAATCTGCTCCCAGACAATTCAGATATCATCTCTAAAAGAATTCCTCCCACCTGGTATGCAGCAAGCCATTTTCTCCTCCATGCTGTCATGGCGGTTTCAGTATTCATTCATTATAGAGCTTAGATCACGTTATAAGCCCATTATTTGTCAGCCATTTCCCCTTGGACTATAAGTTCCATAGGATGGAAACCACAGCATCGAAAGCAATGCCCAGCACAAAGGTGCACAATGAACTCGGGGAATTAACTTCCCAGAAAACTTCAAATAAAACTTGGATGGAAATTAAGCATGAGAATATTTATTTAAATTAGAATTTTTACTACTTGTGATATCCCACTTAAAATCACATCACGTATTTAAACAGGACCCTACAAAATAAGTAATGAATCCTGGCTCTGACATTGTCTAATTGTATGGCCTTGGGAAAGTTATTTAACTTTTCTATACCCCAGTTTCTCACCTATAAAATGATGAGACTAGTACCTATCCCATAAGCTTGTTAAACTAAATGGCATACTCCCAGTAAGGCACTCAGAGGGCTATCATTATTATCATTATTATTTACAATAATTAGAAATATTATTATTAAAAATATCTAAGTGAAGATGGATTAGTTAAGAGTCTATCTAAAATATAATTCCCTGAAATACACAGCCAAATAAATACCATAGAATAAAAAACTGAATTGGGACATAGTTTTAAAGAGTCATTTGATTAATTGTACATATTATTTAATGTACATAACAATTTTGAGAAATGTAAAATTCACAAATGCATTCTTGACTAGCTTTAAATTTTTACAGTCAAGGAATCTGGAACTTGAATATTTACTGTGGAAATTTACTTTGAATAATCAGTGTAGGAAGATATTCCGGAATGCTCACTAGCTTAAATAATTTAATGTAATTTAGGTCAGAAACAAATATTGGATCTTTGGTAGATATCAAAGAGGTACCATGTAGCTGCTGCACATCTACTATTGACCAAATTACTGTTTGGCAGTAATTGCTATTTTCCTTATGATTAATGCTAAATTACAAGTGTGAGTAAAGGAATTACTTATGAAAAATTTCAAGCCTACAAAAATGCAGCTGATGGACTTCAAAGTGTCCATGCTTGAAATTACAGTATGATTTGATTTAATGAGTCTTTCAAAAGTTCTCTTCCTAACAGAGAAATATTTATTATACATACCTTGTAAATGGCTGACAGGGAGGGCTCATTAAAATCATATTGAAAGATAATCTGTCAAACTCTTCTAGTGTAATGCCCTAAAGAATGAACATTGGGGGGAAGAAAGAATATAAAAACATGCATAGAATGGGGAAGAAGGAAAATGCTAACTAATTATAAATAAATACATCAGAAATTGTAACAGTTAAGTTTTATTTATAGTACTTGAAAGTTTATAAAACACTTAATACTTTTACAATAAACTTTAAACTAACTTTCCAAAGCAATTTTGTGAAGGAAGTGGAGCCATAAACCGGAGCTATGAAAAATTAAATGACTTCCCCCAAAACCCAGAGCCAGCCAGAGCAGAGGTGGAAGGCTAGTCTCCTGCCTCATAAGCACTTCGTGCCCTGTGACACCTCAAGTCTAAGACTGCTATGATTTCTGAATCAAACATGGACAACTTTATTTTATAATTAATGATTCTCAGCAAAGGGTCTAGAGAATTTTTTTTAACACCTTTCTATTAATAATACTTTTTATTTAGGAAATGTGATTTACTGACTAGTCACCATCCTTTTCTGTCAACATACACCCTTGTATGTTTCTGTTAGTATAACACCAAAGAGAAAAAGGTTTCATTTTCATATATCCACAATTATTATATTGTTTTACAGTTGTGTATAGTCAAAGAAGTTCAAAAGATTGTAGGTAAGATGAATCAAAATCATCTCTACTGGACTAAATAGTTTAGAAATAGACTATTTTACTCCTGTTTTATATACAATATCAGAAGATAAATATAGAGAAACACAAGTCATGGGTTTGCCAAATCTCATTAAGCAGTCTCAGTGTACACTCTTTGCCAGAAATTTAAAACAAGCCCAGAATCACAACCTTCCAATTATGAGACATTTCTAAAAAGTTCAAGCACATGAACAAAGCAGGAAAAGATTTATTCTGAATTCTATAAAGAGTGAGTTATCCTGGGAGACACACCAGTTGTCTCTATTGTATTAAAAGTTTGAACATACACGCCTATTGTTATTAAATCACAGGCTTTTACGTAGTTTAAGATATATGTGTAAAATGAAATGAAAATTAAATATTGAGAAGTTCCAAAGCACCTCTGGAAATCAGAGTCGTAAAGAAAACAATTTGACAATCACATACTCAACAGTCTGTCAGAAAACCTGGGGCAGGCCAGTGCACTTAGCACAGCACAGCATATGCAAGTTAAACAGCCTGTCCACACAGGGCTATTATGAAAAGCAACTTATTGATTTTACAACTAATTGTGGACTGATTAAAGCTGACTTCCTAAAATCAAAATAAAAATATGACAAAAATCTTTTATATCAGGAGCATCCTCAGTCTAGAATCTAAAGTTTAGAACCTAAGTCCAGAGTTAATGCCTCCAATACAGTTAGATGTAAAAAGAAAAAAAAATCACAATTTTAAAGGATTCCAGGAGAGTTTTTTTTCTTTTTAATAGTACAACCCATATGACAAGCAGTTACGCAGAAAACACTCACTCAGTGAAACCATCCACAATTTTCTAGGTCGATGAATGTGTCAGGATTCAAGAAAGTAGTTACAAAGACTTAATGATTAATTTTAATAATTTGATATCTTAACACTAATGGATATCTATCCTTTTTCCATAACAAGGCCATACAAGTTAATAAAAACACCTTTGCTTTATTTACTTTCTCAAAAAGTTTCCTGGCTATTCTTACACTTAATTTTCTTTTAAACTTTAGGAAGAAGTTGGTAGATTAGGAAACAACTTTTGACTATTTTAGTGAAATCTACTGTTACACTAAAGAGAAGTAAAACTTTGAGGTGCATGATAAATCGCCAATAAAAACTTACCAAGTGGTTATTTCCTCCCATTCCCTGCCCTCTGAGTGCTGACATTCCTTTGCTGATGAATATCATGACGATTAGATCTTTCTTGATCATTGTACTAATCGTCACTACACTATAAACTAATTTTCTATGACTCGTAAATGCTTTTGCCTTTAGACAGATCTTATCTAATATCAATTCTGAAACCTCTGTTGTCCTTTGTTACCATTCACCTGGCATCTGTCCATTTTTTTAGCCACGACATGTTGTTCATTAAACAATGTTCATAAATTAATCCACCGATATTTCAGCGCGTCTGCTATATGCTAGACACTGTGCTCGGCCTGGGAATACACCATGAACATACAGACAAGGCCTCTGCTCACATGATGTTTACACAGTAGTGATTAGTAATTTCCCATTTTCTACTTAGATAAATGACAGATTTTAGTTTTATAATGAGTTATCTTTGTAACTGGGGAGTCCTGCTCCTGGTTAAACACCTGTATGTAATTTTCAGGACTGACTGTAGGCAACGATGAAGGCTTCACCAGCAGGTGTCCAGGGGAAAGCCGCCCTCCCTACTTCAGACCTGGTGCCAGGCTTGTGCCCTGCAGTGTGGTCAAGGGCTCAGAACCCCTGGCAGGTCGGGCTCAGAACCCCTGGCAGGTCACGCTCTTCACATATTTGCATTCCTATGTCTCTTTATCTGAGGCCTTGCACACAGGTGGCCCTGAAGGCTTTAAGGGAGGAGGAAGGGAAACCTTGAAGATACTCACCCTGCTATGACTAGTACCCAGCACTTTCCACTCCCAGCCTTCCCCGCTTCACCTTCTCCCCCGATGCCAGGGGCTCTTTCAACAGTGAGCTGACCCCCACATCTGACCCAACTCTCCACTGGGGTGCTGCCCCCTAGGGAAATGGAACAGGGGGCGTCGGCGTTTTCTCTGCTTTATTAGAGACTTGCTTTTCCCACACAGCAATTAAGACTTCACTCTCATTTTTGCCCTGTTGCTTAATCAGCTACTCTGACCCCTGACAGTTCAGCTGAGCTCCTGACAGCAACATTAAAAATGTCCTAAAAATCTACAGCTTCATTTATCTTTCCAAGAATAGACGTATTTTCTGAGACTCACTTTCCCTTCCTACTGCAATTATATTATCATTTCTACACTGCAAAGATTTACAACATTTCACCCTGCTTCCTAACCATAATTTCTTTCCGAACATGGCAGTTTTATTCCTGGGTTCTTTACTCTGATTCCTCTCTTGCTTAGTTAGATTAACTGACTGAGTCATTTTTACAATAAAGGCCATTTATTCAATAAGAGTCATTTATTTCAATGGGAAATAAATAACAGAAAGATCTCTGAAAAGTTCCTAAATACCTGGAAATTTTAAAACCATACTTCAAAATAACATATAGGCCAAAGAAGAAAACAAGAGAAATTAGAAAATATTTTGAACTGAATGAAAATGAAAATACAACCTATGAAAATCTGCAGCTTGTAGCCAAAACTTAAGAAAATGTATAGTGTTCAAAATGTATAGTATATAGTTTACATCAAAAAGAAAAACAATCTCAAGTCAATCATCTAAAGTCTCACTGTTAAGAAATATAGAGTAAATTAAACACAAAGTAAGTAGAAAAATAATAAAAATGAGTAGAAATTAGTGAAACTGTAAACAAATGAATAATAGATAAAATCAATTCCATCCAAACCTATTTACTCGAAAAAAGCAATAAATTTGACAAGCCTCCAGCTTCACTAATAGAGGGAAAAACAGAAAAGATACAAATTCTTAATATCAGGAATGACATACTGGACATCACTACAGATCATGCAGATAAAAAAATATAAGGAAATATGAACAATGTTATGCCAATACATTTGACAAATTAGATTAAAAAAGATAAATTTCTTCAAATAGCCTCAATAGTCTTATAGCAATAAATTCATAGTTAAAAAGCTTCCTACAAAGGAAACTCCAGGCCCAGATGGCTCCACTGATAAAATTCTATCATTTATATAAAGTACTAATACTTATTCTTCACAAATTCTTACAGAAAATATAAGGCTCATATTACCCTAATATCAAAATCATACAAACACATTAAGAGGAAACTATAAAAATCATCTATAAAGATAAATGCAAAAATACTTAACAAAATATTAGCAAGTGAAATGCAGCAATACATAAAAATGACGCTAGTATCATGACAAGTAGGATTTATTCCAGGAATGTAATATTGACTTAATATTCAAAAAAGGTAAGGGGTTTGTTTACTATATTATCAGAATAAAGGGGGAAATGATATAATCATGTCCAAAGATGTAAAAAGAAAGCATTTGAAAAACTCAAATCCATGCATAATAAAAATTCTCAGAAAACGGAATAAAAGGAAAATTCCTCAACTTGATAAAAAGTCATCTATGAAAAATATGCAACTAACATCTATAAAATGGTAAATGAATGTTCTCCCCTAAGATCTAGAAGAAGGCAAAGATGTCCAATATAACATTTTCTATTCAACACTGTAAAGGTCCTAGATAATGCAATAAGGCAGGAAAAAAAAATTACACTGATTGGAAGGGAAAAGTGAAACTCTTTTTTTCTCAGACAATATAATTGTACATGTTAAAAAAAATCCTACAAAATCAGTATAAAAGCTACCAGAACTAATAAGTCAATATAGCCAAGTCTCAGGATACTAGGTCAATAAATAAAAATAAGTGTATTTCTACATGCTAGCAACAAACAATTGGAAAATAATTTAAAAAAAAATACCACTTATAATAGCACCAAACCCCACAAATATTTAGGGATAAATTAACAAAAGTACATGTAGGACTTGTACATTAAATACTACAAAATATAGCTGATACAAATTAAAGAAGACCTAAACAGGTGAAGAGAGAGATCACGTTCATGGGCTGGAAGACTATTTTGTGAAGATATTAGTTCTTCCAAAATCAATGAGTGATATTCCAATCAAAGTATCTTTTTTTTTTTTTTGTAGAAACTAGCAGGCTGATTTTGAAATTTACATAGAAATGTAAATGACAGCATAGCAAAAATAATCTTGGAAAAGAAAATTAGAAGTTTGAAAATTTACCATGCCTGAATTTAATACCCACTGTAAAGCTGCAATAACCAAACGTGTGTTATTGCTGTGAGGATAAACATATAGATATAACTGAAGAGAGAATCCAGAAATATAGCCACACATGCATGATCTATTTTTTTTGTAAAGGTGTCAAGGAAATTGGGGAAAGGACAGTCTTTCAAGAAAATGGTGTTAGGACAATTTTATATGTGCTTGGAAAAAAATAAATGACCTCTACCTCAGACTACACACAAAAAGAAACTTTAAATGAGTCATAAACCTAAACATAAAAGCCAAAACTATAAAACTTCTGGAAGCAAATAGGAAAAAATCAAGTTAAGGAAATGAAAAGATAAGTTATAGAATTAAAGAAAATATTTATTTTACATATTATGACAAACAACTTGAATCCAGAAAACTTTAACAGCTCTTAAAACTAAATGATAATAACACAAATATTCTAAATAATCAATGGGAAAGAAATTTCATTACAGAAGACATAGAAATGTCCTGTAAGCACATGAAAAGATACTCAACATTATTAGTCACCAGGGAAACACAAATTATAATCACAATACCACTATATGTTCACTAGAGTGGCTACAATTTAGAAGACTGTGAAACAAGTGAAATACTTAAACATGGATTGTGCAACTGTAAAATCATAGAAACACCATGGAAAACAGTTGGTATTTTCTTATAAAGTTAAAGAAATTTACCAGCAATTCCCCTTCTAGGTATTTATCACAAGAAATAAAAACAGAAGTCCACACAAAAACTTGTACATGAATCTTCATAGCAACTGTTTATAATAGTCAAAAACTGGAAATAATCTAAATGTCTAACATCATGTGAATGGACATACAAACTGTAGCGTGCACAGAATATTACTGAGCAGTAATAAACAGTAAATTACTGATATATACAACAACACGGGTAAATTAAAAAAAATTACACTAAACAAAAGAAGTTAACACTGAAAAAAATTACACTCGTGATTTTGTTTATGATATGCTAAAAATAGAAAACCTAATCTGTAATACAGAAAACAGATCAGTGGTTGCCCGGAGCTGGGGTCAGAGACTGACCAACACAAGGTACTAAGGAACGTTTTAGGGTGATGGATGTTCTAAGTTTCAGCTGCGGTTATACAGTCGTATATATGGGGTCAAAACTCAAACTACACATTTAAAATGAGTGCAGCTTATTATATATAAATTACTGCTTCGTGAGAAATTTGTGTGTAAAATTTTTCACAATATGAATTAGGAGAAAAACACAATTTCATACTATTTTTAAACTAACAAATGTACATCAAAGTTAAATACTTCTGAGTTTGTCACAGGTGAAACAGAACCTTTAACTTTGACAGGCGGGCTAAAACAAGACACATTCAGTCGTAATACCCAATGACTCTTTTTACTTTTTTTTCACTCCTGCTACATATATATATATATTCTATATATACAGTACGTTGAGTATTGCTTAAAAGTAAAGAATTAAAGTTTAATAGCACTACAGAACCAAACATTTAGAAGTTAAGCATATCCTTACATTTCAATCCTTTTTCTCAGAGACCAAAATACTGATCATCCTTCTCTAAAGCTGCAAATTTAAAAGAAACAAAAAACATGCTATCTTCTGATATAATATAAAACGTTAATTCCCTTCTCCTAAATGTTTTCATTTATATGTGACTTATCCTCAAATGAAGAAACAAGAAGCCAGTATCTTGCAGTAATCCTCAGTCATATTTTCCTTGCTACATACACTTATTAAAATAGTAATTGTTACTCACCTCAATTGTCTTGGCCAAGAGCTGTGTGTGAGGAAAATTGTACTTGTACACTTCATTAGCAACAGTGTTTACATCAACCGCAGCCACCACTTGTGCAGGTATACAACTTTCTGTAATGAGAAATGGCATGTCTTAAAATGTAAAGTCCTTGACATCAATTTGCTTGCAACAGAGAGAAGCCAAAAATAGCAGAATTTTTCTAGTACCTTTCCTCCCTTCCTCAATTTTCCAGCCAGATCTCAGGTTGTAGGTGGACACCTAGGCCAGGAGGAGCCAGGCCTGAAGTGGAATATTTATACACTTCTAGTTCATCTCCCAACAGCATTCTGATGCTAAAAGTAAGATTTAAGTGTTTTAGTCATTATCTCTTATATTTGCTTCCCTCCCTCTGGCAAGATATACACTTAGGAATTGAATGAAAAGTTTTCCTAAAGTAAAACAAAACAAAAATAGAAAAGTGAAGCAGATTCTTAAGAGCCATATCACTTGGAAATTTATAAATATGCCTTTAGGTAAGTTTTGGTCAGTTTTAAGTAAAAAAAATTTTTTAATAGCTTTATTGAGATATAACTCACATATCACAAAACACTTATTGAAGATCTCGGTAAGTTTTTAAATGAGATGCAAAATTAATTGGTATCCAAATGTAGAAACTTCACAGATCCAAAATTAAAACATTTTAACAGACCAGGAGAGAATGTAAGAAGAGTAAGGGAAATAATTGCAAGGGCACAGCTTCTTCATTGCCCCTCTGTCCCACTGCTAAAGAAAGGTATTTTCAAAATGCTTCCAGATTCAGAAAATTTAGCCACAGTCCTCCAGTGACAGTCAAAATTTGAACTGTGTAAACGTAGCTACTGTTATATTTTGCAATTACCACCCTCTTTGCACTTCTTCCCCCATACACATACAAATCCAATTATGTGTAAACCCTGCCCCAAAACAGTAGAAAATGTGAAGAGTTTTTAAAAATAAAACTATTGGAGCGTTCTCAGGAAAATCATCAGAGAAACTGTTACAAAATTACACAGTAGTTCCAAAAAGCTCTTTCTTGAATAACCATTCCTGTTAAAAGAGTTAAATTAGGAAGCCCAAATATCAAACAATGAAAAAGAAAAATATTAGGATGTGAGGAGCTAGGGCTCATGCCGCAGGCAGGCCCCCGTGATGCAGGCAGACCCACATTATGGAAGACGGGGCAAGGAAGGAGGTTCCTACACACTCCAAAAACAATCACAACCCGACACTGAGGCCTAGAAAAGATGACGTCAGAGAGACAAGGGCATAAATGTGTCTAGGTAAGTCTTTACTAGGTGTCTACTAGGCTTGAGACCCTGGGCCCCCTTCTAGGTCCCCTGCTGCCTTGTATATAAATCACTGGAAACTTAAAGGTCCAGTCGGTAGCATCATAGGTAGCTGCCTCCAGTTGAGTTTAAATTCAATAACTGGTTCACTTGCCTTCACATAGAGTAAATTTAAGTTCTAAATTATATCTTTGTCAGAGACATCAGAGAGAACTTACAACACAAATCAAGAAAGGTTTTAAAAAAACTAACAAAAATATTAGTATATAAGGACCACTCTGCAAAATCACAAACCTTATAACCGAGGTCCAGAACTAAGCAACTACTAATCACTTTAAGAAATCTAGGGGCTGAATAAACTTCATTAAACTATTGTTTTGCTAAATAAGATAACCTGCAATTAGCAAGATGTAGCCTGCTTGCATTTTTATTACAATTGCAGCAAGCTGGGATTGCCTGGATTTGATGTGTATGACTCTTCTCTGTTTTCAGGCTGATTGAAAATCCAAAGACGTGTGCCGAATCTGTACCATAATCAATAATTAATTTTATGTTCTTGTATTATGTGCCTGCAAGACATAAAAACCAACAAAAAGCAAGTGTCAAATGAGTATTTTCTGTGGTGATGCAAGAACTGATGAACCGAAAATTCTTTCTCAGGAAACAATAGATTTTTAGTCAATAAACAAATGCACTGTTTGCACATTCTAGATTGTTATAAAATTAGGACCACATGACCTAAAAAGTTATTTCCATGATGAAAGTGAACATACTAAGATCTAACTGACACTAATTCAGCTTTCTTTTTCAAAACAGTATTGTTTGGGAGGTATGGGTGTGTTTCCAAGGAAAAATTAAACTTATAAATAACAATTTAAAAAAGCAAGCCTGTCAATTCTAAAAAATCTAAAATTAAGCTCCAAAGACAGGTTGTCCTGATATTCTAACTGTACAGTTTAAGCCTATAGCCTCCAAAAATCTTTGTTATACTGCATACACAGATTTTTAAGATGTTTAACTAAAAATATCAGATGAATACAATTCAACAGATTTTTGCCTAGTGAGATCTATCACTCAGGTGATCCAGGGTTAGTAATTCTCAAAGAGGAGAGAACTGGGGAAACGGGAACCACAGGATTGTTCAGTGGCAGCAGAAGGAGAGGATGTGTTTTGCAGTACTTTGACCTTACCTGGGTTTCATTCGTGGTATTTCAGTTATTATTCTGGACTGCATATTTATCAACAGGAAGCATATTAAAAGGTGAGACATCCTAGTTAGAGAAATGCAACATAAGTGATTTTAAAAGAATGTCAGATTGGATCTACAAGGAAAGGATAAGGTGTATCATGCTCCCACATACATGAGACTTCAACTGAAAAAGGCAGATTTAGTTACGTTAAAAGAGACTCCTGGGTGAGACATCAGCAGTGCCACTCAAAATCCATGCACAATCCCTGGTCTTGAGCATGTTTCTTATTGAGGTGGGCAGAAAACACACACACACACACACACACACACATATCATATTCTAATAGTAATTATCTTCCTTCTTTTTCTGATCACACTTCCTGGAAAAGTTTAAGAGAAGAACCTCTGTTGGGAGTAGTAAAAATGTACAAGTTCACACTCTATCTGCCTTCCCTAACCAAATAAATCAAAAAGTTTAACTGTTCTTGCATAGCTAAGGTGGGGAAGATACTCAATATTTAAAATTGCAAATATAAAATTAACTGGCCTACTTAGACATAAGGGAAGTCACTTATTTTTTTCTTCTTTTCCTTCTTTATCTTTTTTTTTCTAAACTGTATCTCATCTAGGTGAGTAATTACTTGAATTACCTCATTCTAATCACACCTGAAACAGCTAGTCAGGTATGTTAACACTGACATCTAGTTGTGAAATGGAAGATCAGCTGAATATACCCGATGTCTATTTCTTTTCATTCAAAGTGATAGTTTAATTAAGAAAAAAATTAAGCAAAAATAGATCTGCAACAATTCTGAATTTAAAATGACTGCCAAAGTATATTTGTTTCTTTTTAAAGATTCTTACATTTCAAAAACCATAAAGTATTTCTGTAAATTAAATAAAATTAAAAGTAAGTTTTAAAGTTTTTATACTCAATTTCTTAAAAGTCTCCTTAGAAGTTTAGCTAATAATTAACCCCCCCCAAAAATTGACTTCAGTTTAAGACATACTGTGAATCTGACTAAACATAAGAGCCCATCAACCAGAATGCGGATGGGAACTGCTTGAGCTCTGTGTTCAGACCAGAGCTGGGGAAGTGGGACCAGAGAGAAAGGTGCCAAATTAGCTTACAGGGAAAGGAAAATAAAGATGCTACACCACATAATATAGTAAACCCTCCTTGAAAGCTTATACTTTTCATCATTACTGACTTTATGAAGTTTTAAACCCTAACCAGAATTTCTGCTACAGGCACCTCTAAAAGAAGAATTAAGTGTTAGAATTTTGCACTAGACTGGAAAGCAAAAGTTTGTCATAAGACCTCAGAGGAAAATGCAATTCAGTTACTTCATTTCTCATTTTCCTCTTCTGTACTCCTCCTGACTAGATACTTTTCTTTAAACTTTTTCCCACTAAGTCACTAAGTCCCATAAAAATCAACAAACATTAGCTATCATTATTTTCTTTAATCAAAGCTGTCCTAGGCACACCCTACAGAGATCTTTTAAAGTGTATATATGTGTGTTTGTGTGTTCACGTGTCCTGAGAAAGGTTTTGAATATGGAGATCTAGCTAGTTAGCTCTTTCTCTGCCTGTGTTTGAATTTTAGCTCAACCATTTCCAACTGATTTAGACAAGCTACTTGACACCTCCTTATGCCTCAGTGTCATCATGTGTAAAACAGAAATAATAAAGTAACTACATCATAGTTTTCTGAGGATTAAAGTAGTTAATACCTATAAAGTTCCTACATTTGTGTCAGCCTAGAGTAATCAATCAATATACGGTTGCTATTATTATTATCAAAAGGACAAAAGCTTTTAAAAATAAGAATATCAAATGCTAAGAAGAACCGGGCGTGACAGAAATTCTCACTGCAGATGTGAGCATCAACTGAGGATTCAGTGATGTAGGAATAGTTTGGCAATATGTATCTAAAGCCTTAAAACCTGTTTTGGACTTACCGAGTTCACATTTGGGCACATATCTCAAGGCGTGGCAGACAGAATATGACCCCTCAAAGATGTCCTAATCCCAGAAGCCTGTGAAATGTTACTTTACATGGCAATGGGGACTTTGCAGATACAATTAAGGATCTTAAAAAGAGATTTTCCTGGGATATGATGATAGTCCCAACGTAATCACAAGATGGATGGAGGAAGGTTAGAGTCAGAGGAGGAGATGTGATGACGGGAGCAGAGGTCAGAGAGGAAGATTTGAAGACGCTACACTTCTGGCTTTGAAGATGGCGGAAGGGGTCATAAACCAGATGCAGTTACCTCTAGACACTGGAAAAGGCCAGGAAGCAGACTCTCCCCTAGGGCCTCAGAAGGAACACAGCCCTGGCAACACCTTGATTTTAAGACAGCTGACCTCCAGAACAGTGAGATATTATATCTGTGTTGCTTTAAGCCATTAAGTTTACAATAAATTGTTACAGCAGCAATAGGAAACTAATACAAAAGGCAACAATAGGGATGTGAAGACAAGATTCCCATAAAGTATAAATGCTACTTTGTTTATAATAGTGAAAATTATATTTCCTAAATGTGGAAATTCCACAAAATGGAATATCACACAACCATAAAAAACCAAGCTTACAAATATATTTAATGGCAAGAAAAACTCAAGATTTTCTAAGTGAAAAAAAAGAAAGCTGTAATTTATTTTAACGTTCATGGACACATGTAGAATAAACATCGAAAAGATATCATCTAAATCCTCGACAAGGTTTATCCCTGAATAAGCACCATGTATGATTTTTAAGTTTTCTTCTTCACTTGTGTCACATCAGTATTTCCCAGCAGACAATAATCTCAGGAGGAAAAGAATATGGTTTGTTTCTATCCGCATCACACAGCACAGTAACTGACACAGAAACCAGTCAATAATTATGTCCTGAATAAATCAATGGATAAATGAGTATGTTTTCAGTATGTCCCAAGTTTTCAACAAATGTATTTGTAGAGTTTAAAAAAACACTAAATGTAAAAGTGATATTTTTAAAATATTTGACTTCACTAGTAATCAAAAATCCACAACTATACCTCGTAAATTGTATAGTCTTAAATATTATACTGACATACCTGTGGTCACACAAACACTCCAAGATTTAAAACTCATACGTCCTTTTAAAAAGTAACCTGACAATACCATCAATCTTTAAAATGCCCATGCTCTATAACTTATTTGTTCATTCAACAAATATTTATAGAGCATCCACTCTGTGCAAGCACTATTCTTGATGCCAAGGATACAACAGTGAACCAAATAGAACAACACAAACAAGTCCCTACACAACAAAATAAACAAAACCCCCAAACAAAAATGTCCCCACCTTATGGAGCTTCCATTCTGGAAGGAGAGGCAATCAAAAACATAAACAAGCAAAACAGACAGTATGATGGGCAGTAATAAGTGCTAAGGGGAAAAATAAAACAAAAAAGGGTACAGGGAGGCAGAGCAGAAAGTGCAATCTTCTACAGCAGCCAGGGAGGCCCTAGGAAGATACCATGAGAGTAAACACAAGGGACTCATCATGCTGCTATCCGGGGAACAGCATTCCAGGCAGAGGAAACAGTAAGTTCAATGGCACCGAAGCAGGAATGTTCTTGGTGCTTGGAGGTAACAAGGAGACCACCGTCTCTACTCCATCCCACTTCCAGGGAGCTAACGCTGATAGCAGGACAATGTGCATCCTTCCTGACCTTTTTCTGTGTCCAAACTCATCCACGTTAAACATACACATACTATGTGTATGTGCCCAGGTATAAGACAACCAGAATAAAAGTCAGTCCTTCATTTTCCACATGAGAATATCCAAAATTAGATGTATAGACATTTCCACTATATACATGAACAAAGGAACTGACTTCATATTATACAATTTATTAATTTAGTTATATAAACATTTTTAAATAACACTATCTTATTATGTTCATTTAGAAGTTTTGCTTTTTCCACTCAAATTTCGTGAAACAATTTTATTCTATATGCATCTTTGGAATCACGGTCATTATCAGAAATAGAACCACTTTTTAAGCTAGCTAACAGTTTTCAAGAGCACATTAGCTTTCCTTCACTCAAAGTTCCCTGACATCTAGCATGTTTTTAGATCATACATGAGGATGTCACTGGAAATTTTATGCCAATGACAAATACCCACTAGCTATTTATGATCTCCACAAAATAACCCCCTCCTGTATTGCTTTGTAATGTAACTTCTAGAAGATTTGTTTACAATGGTATCTAATATCTGTAATTGTAAGGTCATCCTCCCCAAAATGATCTCTAAATCTTTAAATTCATCTATATGACTTTTCATCAATTCCGTCAAGTGATCTCAGTAAGCATCCTAAACTGGTATTAAGTTTTTTTCAGGGCTAATGTTAACTTTTCCAAGCAGTATTTTATTACTTTGCTGTTCAAGTATAATAAATGAATATATTGCATTGAAGAATTCATGACAAATATGTCTTTAAGGGCATGTGTATATATGTTTGGGTTTTGGCTTTGTTTTTATTCTGAATAATGAAATCACATGCCCTTTGCTGTTACAATCATGAGAGAAATGTAGAAGACAATCTCTTCATTATAAGTGACCTTGGGATTTTAAGTATGTCTCCCTATCCAAATCCTGAAATGCCAACCCACAAAACAATCTGTAAAATTACAGATTCACATCTTTGCCCCTCAAGCAGGGCCACCAACATTCTGACAGTTCAAAATTAGCTGAAAGAAATCTCACTGGATGGAGAGCAAAGCAGAGATAAAGGACCAGTATTAAGTCAGAATCAACAAAGAGAGGCATTAAGCTTAAATCTTCAAAGAATATAGTTTTTAACTATCGACTCAGCAAAAAAACAACCACAAGAAAATAAACTGAGGCCACAAAAATAAAATGCCTTCAAAAGAAGCAGCGATATTTCTCTGGGACTTTATTACCATCTAAATCTCAGGGATTTTTAGGATAAAATTTAAACAAGGCAAAACTACTTGTTTCCTATCTCTTATGTGGTCTATTAAAGTTCAAAGGACTTCTAACTAGAATTGTATGACTGTAAATCCTTTGAATTGTGGGTTCTTTCTGGACCAAAATTCACCTTTAATTAAGGAACATGCCAAGTTTCTGAGGGTCGTGTATTTGCTGAAAGGTTCTGTTTGTTGCTTAAGTCTCATTCATTGAGAACTAAAGGATTATGAAATTCACCACTGAGTTTGAACAAAAATCACTAATGGATGCTCAGAATTATTAAGCTTAACTCTCTAATGGGGCTGTTCTACTCCAGTCCAGGGTTTCTGCAAGGTCTGTGGCAACTCAAGGTCCACGGATGAAAAGAATTTGTGGATAAAAGTAAAAGCAACTATTGATTCTGGTAAACTCATGGTATTTACAGTGTTTTTTGTTTTTTTTTTTTTAATCTCAGCATACAATCTACTAAGTACTTTCCAAAAATGAGATGCTTTTTGTTTTTTGCTTTTAGGCAGGTTGAGAGCTAATTGGCACTATTTCTGAAGAGCACTTTTTAGAAATACTCCTGACAATTTTCCAAGGGCAAGGCAAAAAGCCAAAAGAAATCCTAAGAAACCTCTAGACACCAAAAAATACTAAATTCTACATGTAACATTAATCTCATATACCTTTATGATAATAATCATTCTGTAATCACATAGATTTGCTCTCATTTACCAACCTCTTCTTTTCAACCTTCCATACAAAGAGGTAACATTTCTTGACAGGAATGAAAGACAAAACATCTGAACTTCATTATTTTCACATTATTAACATACACTTAAAATTCTACATTGAGTTAAAACCAAGTTATTCACAACTGACTTGATTATTTTGAGAAAATTTCAAATGCTTTATCATGTAGTACCAAAAAAAATCTCTATTGTCTACTAAAATTTCACATATAATCACACATATAAAAACCTTTCATGATTCTTCTTATTTGGCCTCTGTCCAACACACACACAGACACAAACACACACATTTGTTCTGTCTCCTACATAACACCTATTAACATCCTTCAAAACACTATCCATGGATCAAATTTAGGAAATACTTAGTTCATCAAAAAAACAAACAAAAAAATAACAAACACAGACCTTCATGATAAAAATTTAATATCTAAGCTTAAACTTCTCACAATATAATGGTGTATATTTCAAGCTATACATATCTCATAGCAAACATGATCCTTGTTCATTTATTCATTTGTTGATTCATTCAACAAATACGTCTAAGTGATGTTCTAGACAACACCTATCCTTTTATGGAACTTATATTCTGGGGTTTGGGGGGTGGACAACAGATAAATAGGCATACAGTGTGCCTAACAATGGAAAGTACTATGGGAAAAAATGAAGCAGAGTAAGCCAGACAGTATGGGAGAAGGAACTGGTTCAATTTTCACAGTGGATGGTTAGAGAATGTCTCATTAGTAGCAACATGAAGAAAATGAGGAAACAGGTCTAGCAGATACCTGAGAGAAGAACTTTCTGGAACAGAAGGAAGAGATACTGTAAAGGTCCAGAGATGGGGGCTTGCTTGTCAGTAGGAGAAGCAGCAAGGAGACTTGGTACTATGGACTCAATGTTTGTGTCCCTGACAAATTCTTGTGTTGAAACCACCTCCCGGTGTGATGGCACAAGGAAGTAGGGCCTGTGGGAGGTGATCAGGATTAAGATCAGGTGACTGTGGGTGGCGCCCTCCTGAATAGGATTAGCACCCTTAAAAAGTCACATGAGAGCTTGAGTCTCCCTGTTCTCTGGCACGAGGACACATGAGAAGGTGGCTCTCTGCAACCAGGAAGAGGGCCCTCACCAGAATTCAACCAGGCCGCCACCCTGATCTTGAACTTCCCAGCCTCCAGAACTGGGAGCAATTAATTTCTATTGTTTATAAACCACCCATTCCATGGTACTCCATTGTTGTAGCAGCTCACACGAAGACTGGAATGGAGTGTGCGGGGGAAGCTGCAGGAGGTGTGGTCAGAGAGAGAAACGGGCTGGCTCCAGACCAAGGAGTCCTGAGGGTTTTGTTGAGGCCTCTGGGTTTTATTAAGTGAAGTGACAAACCTCTCAGAAGTTTTAATCAGAGGGATGTCTTCTCTGATATATTTCTTACAGGATCACGTGGACCACTGTGTGAAAATAAACTCAAGGTGATAGAGTGGTAGCAGGGAGACCAGGAAAAAGGTTATTGCAATAACCCTCTGTCCAGGTTTTCTGAAAACCCTCATTAAAGCTCAGTGGCAAATGCTTTTTCTGGGAGGTAAAACTGCGAAGTAACAAGCGTGGAGGCAGTGCGGAGGGGCAGGAGGGAATGCAGACACATGGCAGTGCACTACTACCCCGGCCACAGCTTCACAAGAAAGCCCAGCCAACTGCCCTGTCACCAAGGCCTTGGCCAGGCAGGCTGTCATGGGGAGGGACCTATCAAAGCTGACAAAAGCCCTGCAGTCAAGACACAATGTGGTCTGAAGCCGCACCTCCCATATTCCCATCTGCACGGCAGCAAGGAACATGGCAGGGGCGGTTGGGGACCGGGGCAGGGGGACATCTGCTGGCGCTTTCCTCATCTTCCTACTAGTCAAGCCACCCGGTGAGGAAGTGTAGGAAAAACAGCCGTGTCTCCTCTCCTCACATACAACTACCACACTCACTTCTGACACCAGATGTGTGAGTCTCTTCCCCACAAGAAGCCATTCTCTGAGACACCAGCTGGATGTTCACAATTTAGTTCAATTCTGACACTGTCTTCCTTCAGATCACACCTGTTATAGACTCAGTCCCAGAAGACTGCTCCCATTTCAGATACCAATCTCAAGTAATAAATCCCCAGGCTCCCACAACTCCTGTCCAATTTAGCTACAAATCGGAGGTTCCCCTTGCTGGATTTGAACATTTTTAGAACATCTCACAAAACTACATTTACTAGTCTATTACATAATAAAAGATATTACAAAGGATACAGGTGATAAACAGCCAGATGAAAAAATTCACAGGGCAAGTTCTGGAAGGCTCCTGAGTGCAGGAGTTTCTGTGCTCATGGATTTGACATATGCTACCCTCCTAGCACATTCACCAACATGGTGGATACATTCACCAACCCAAAAGCTCTACAAACGACAGATATTTAATGTTTTCGTGGAAGCTTCATCACACAGGCAGGATCAATCCTTAACTTAGTCCCCAGCCCCTCTCTTCTTCCCAGAGGGTAGGGGAGGAGCTGAAAGTTCCAAACTTCTGATTATTGCTTTGGTCTTTCTGATGACCGGTCCTCATTCTGAAGTCATCCAGGAGCCCAACAAGAGTCATTTCATTGGAACAAAGGATATGCCTATCACTCAGGAAACTCTAAGGTATTTAGGGGCTCTGTGTCAGGAATCAGGGTCAAAGACCAAGTATTAAAACAAAGATGCCCCTAGTGTTCTTATCACTGAGGAAGTTATCAGAGGTTTAGGAACTAGCAGCAGAGACATATATACATGGCTTTTCTATTATTTCACAGGCATGAGTCTCCACCTTCTCTCCACTGAGAGTCATGTTATCTGACCCCTCCAAACAGCTGCTAGAGCAGCTAGATCTCATGTTCACAGCCAGGGTTGCACATCTGAGAGCAGATACCAGGGAGAAACTGAGCATTCTGAGGGTGTGAGCCAGCCCCGACCCCTGGCAGTGTTATGGGATGAGGCAACAGCATCAGAGTTGGGGGCCACACTGAACAAGCAGCCCAGGTCCCTGGAGGCAGTGGGGTCAGGTGACTCTAAGGGACACATATATTATGTTTGATAAACCAAAGAGACGAGGTGATAAAGGTAAAGATGGAGAGAAATGATAGAATCATAATTATGGTTTGAGGGTCTAGCCTATGGAATCTGCTGATGTAAGTGAAAGAGAAGACACAGAGGTGGCTCCAAGACTAGGTCCTGGACCCTGGAAGTTGGGAGATGCCTCTACTGGGACAAGGAAGGCTGTGAGAGCAGTAAGGAGAACAGGAGCTCAGTTTTGCACATCTTTAGAAAAAAAAAAGAGATAATGGGAACATTAACAAATCCTGCCATCCAGAAAAATCACAGAGAAGCTTACTTTAGAGTCAGTCAGAGCTGTCAACATAATCAAACAGAATGCACATTAATCAGGACGCGGAGCCCTGGCACTTCTCACTCACCACCTCCAAATCCAATTCCAGCTTCTCCTCCCACAGCCCCGTCAGTGCCAATCAGTCATTTCCCAAGCCACGCTACGGAACACTGTGATACAGGATGCTGGTAACTGTGCTCCCCTCCCCTACTAAAAAAAAGTGTCCCTTGCTTATATATACATAGTAAGTGCTGTTTTAAGCCAAATAGCATCTTTTTCGTAGGGCTTCTCAACACCTTTGCTACATTAATGTGTCCTGAGAATGATTCAAGGGACAACACTGTGTGAAGAGTTTCTGAGCTTCTCTGACCATCAAGGCACACAGACTAATGCTGCTGAGAAGAGTGACGCAGGGGGTACCAGCCAGGAAGTGGCAACTAATCCAAGAACTCATTTTAATCCTCATTTCACTTGGCTTGTATCGTCCAATCACTCCTTGAAGTCCTCGCCTCCCTTTATTCTCATGGGACAGCGTTCTCTTGGTTCTCCTCACTCTCTAATTTTTCCTGCACAGTTTCCCTCCTTGAATACTATTTATCTACCCGGCCACAAAATTCCATCTTGTTGGCCCACCTCCCTATCCACTCAACATATTGACAGAAATAAATCTTCGTCTCCAGTCCTATCTCTCCCTCAGTCCAAAAGGCACAAATTCCATGGGTCCCACAGACAACTCAAACTCTGAAATGGAACCTATTATTTCTCCCCTTCTTGCCTATGCCATCTGTTAAATCACCCAAGTCATTAATCTGGGTATCTAACATCCAAATAACTACCAGGTCTTACTGTTTTTTAGATTCTGTAGATCTTATGGGTAAAAGCCTTTCCTATTTACTGGCTCTGCCTAAATTCATCATCTCTCAAAACTAATCCCCTAACTGACCACTTGGCCTGTTATTTCCCCACCCATCCTAGGGTCACAGGGTAACATTTCTAGAACACAACTCCAAGTTCATTAACCTTCCTTTACTATCCCCTACTCAGACCCATGAGATGAAAATCTAAGTAACTTACCAGGTCACATGTGCCATTTCATGGTCTGGTTCCTTGCAAACACCTCCTCCTTTCTTGCAGCACTTACCCTGCAATGATATCTTAACACTGTGAGTGTCCACATAGCCCGTGCTATTTCATGCCTGTGTGTCTGCACAAAGTGTTCCTTCTGTCTGGTTTGCCATTTCCCTTCTTGACTATCTGGAAAACTCCCAATCATCTTTCAAAATCCTTCTTGGTAAAAAATACCATAGTAAAATTGAACAGCAAACACCAGTTTAAAAAAAAACAAAAAGAATACACCAATGGCAACAAGACACAAAATAAATACAAATAACAAGTGTATGAAAATGTCTGACCTTCTCTAAGGAATGTCAGCAGTGTTACTTACATACTATGTACCAGGAACCATACTAGGTCTATGTATACATTATGTCATCAAATCCTCCTAACAGGCCTACAAGGTTAGTATTATCATCCCAATTTTATCAATGAGGGAAGCCAACACAACTAAAAGAGGGGAAAGCTAGTTACAAACCAATGTGGCATAAAGAAAAGGAACTAAGATTTACTAAGTATCTATATGAGTTTTCATACATCAACTCTTTCATTTTACATTCCATTACCCTCTGAGAAGGTGTATTAAGTCCATCTCACAGACAGGGTACCTGGGCCCAGAAACCTGAATTATGTTCCAATAGTCACACAGCTAGTATCTGACAGATCTGCCTAATCCCTAAATAATGGCATTAACTTAAAAAGCCAGAGAAACACATGGAGGACTTGAGAAAGCACTGGGAAGGAAACCAGGAAAATGAACATGAAACAGATCTGGGAGAGGGAATATGCTCCCTCATCCATACTGGATACGTTTCGTAGGCCATCTCCAATCCAGCCGGCCATGCCTGTCTTAGGTTGTCCTCCTCTGAGGATATTACCCGTCGTTGGCTGGCCAGCCGTCCATACTGGATACGTGTCGCAGGCCATCTCCGATCCAGCCGGCCGTGCCTGTCTTAGGTTGTCCTCCTCTGAGGATCTTACCCGTCGTTGGCTAGCCAGCCCTCCATACTGGATACATTAAAGAAGCCATCTCTTATCTAGCCAGCTACATGAAATTTCTCACAGCTTGTTTATCAGTTCAGCCCATGGCTTATTCTCTAGAGCCTTCAGACAGAAAAATCCACTCTCTTCAATGCCCTTCTCTTTCACCTCTTCATTTTCCTCCTGTATCATCTTTCGTAGTTTTAAATAATTATTTCCTTCAACAATTTACTCCTGTGTAATTCAAATCTAGTCTGAAGACTCTTTGACAGCTTCATATAGTTAATAATCAGTTTCTTCTAAAGGCCATTTTTAACACCATGTAACAACTTTCTGTAACTTTTACATATTTGATAATATTTGCCCATGTTTACTGAGCACTTACTATGTTGTAAACACTATTTACCTGTTTTATTTTTCTTAATTCATCATCTTCACAATTCCCCTTTGAGGTAGGTGCTATTATTGACCTTTTTTATAGAAGAGAACATTGAGGTATATAGAAAGTTGAGTTTTCCCTTAAGGTCACATAGCCAGGAAGTACCAAGGCCTTCTAACAAAAGAACTGTTCTCTTAGCTCAGAGACAAAACAGCCTCTCCCTGAACTGTCCCACGTAAACACTGTGCATGGTTACGCTCCCACGGCGCCAGATAACATAATGATTTAAAAGACCAAACTGTGCAAAAACAAAGCATCAAATTTCAAATTACTGGACATGATTAAATGATTGTCAGAAAGAGTTTAAGTATCAGAAATTAAAAAGAATGAAAGAATTTTCAAAATAGAAGCAAAAAAAATTTTTTTTAATTGTAATGCCTGAAGGATTCCTAAAAGAAGGCCAGGTAATTCTTACTAAACATGATTATGTGGCTAAAACTCAATACTAGTACCTTGAAAGACCTTTCAAAATTATTTTGGAGGGCAAGACTTTTTGCTTTTAAGGCTGTCCAGTTTTGACTATATATACAATAGCAATCAGCTAGAGCTTTCCTTTACTCACCACCTAAACCGCATTTTACTCTTTTGCTGATATTTTATTTTATGAGACAGATGGATTCTTATTTGCTAACATTCATACATGCAGGTGCCCTTGCAGGCTCCACCGCTGTGTAACTCATGAAACTGCTTCCTCCACTGTTTTCTGGAAGATGTTTTCACCTAGAAGATTCCCATTAGCCAAAACTTTACAGACTGCGCAGGCATAAAGACTATTGAAGTGGTAATGAGTGGTTCCTGCACAGGGGCAAGTCTGTATTAAAGAGTCTAATGACATTTGTTACACTTGTGGCCATTTAGAATCTTTGTTTATGTCTCCTATCTTTCAAAATTTTGCCAAATACAAGTCCCTTCTTCCCAAAACAAGCCAGAACTCACTCTCCCGTCTGTCCTAGTCTGGCAATGAGATCTAATGTCCACCAATCAGTTCAACTCAGAAGCAGCAAGGTGAGGAAGCAAACGAGAAAATCCGTCTTTTTGGTGAGGCAAGTGGCAGAGATCCAACTTTCAGGGGAACACTGTGATGGCATGTCTCACACGCAGTCCCCAGCAGTCCCCAGCATCACTGGTGAAAGCCGTGAGAGCAGTGTGAAGGTTTGTGGGGCAGTGCCCAGAATGTGGTTTGAGCAGAGCTCCTGCTCACCTCGCCTGTTTGTTGGGTGTCCTGTAAATTCTGTGAGGTTCCAAATGTCCTTTAATAATTTTTCCTCCACTGATGTTAGCTAGAGCGTGGATTCTGTGGTTCGCAACTAAGCATTTAGTATCATACAAAAACGGGGGCTACCAACATGATAGTAGACTAATGACCAATTCAATAATAAACTTAACAGTCATCTACAGAGAACCTGTCACAAGGGTGGTTCTGTGCTAGAGGCTGAACGGGAAGGGGAATACCATAGGATGTGGACTGTGTTAATAAATGGACATGAAGATACAGAACACAGATATAAATAAAGTTAAAAGAAACTTCAAAGATATAGAAGCATGTATGTAGTTACTACAACACTACAACAGCATATTACACATACAGCTAAGGATGAAAAATGTTTCATGACTTATTAAAATGTCCACTGGGCTTGGGGCAAATCTGTTGTGCTACCAAAGAAAGTAAATGTACCTTTTATAACTGGTAAAATTCACTTATGTCAGACAAAATACTTGCAAATCATATATGTCATAAAATTATATACAGAATTCATACAACAGAACAATAAAAAGACCCCAATTCCAAAATGAGCAAAGTACTTAAACAGACATGTATCCAAAGAAGATACATAAACAGCCAAAAAGCACATGAAACAAATACTAAATTTCTTTAGTTATTAGGGAAATGCAAATCAAAACCACAATGGGATGTTGTTTTACATCCATTACGATGACTATTATCAAAAAATGGAATAACAAGTCAAGAATGTGGAGATAAAAGAAACTGGAACATTTCTCCATACATTACTCTAAGGAATATAAAATTATGCAGTCACTATGGAAAAGCCTGGTAGCTACTCAGAAAGTTAAACACAGAATTCACTGAGAAATAAAGACAAAAGAGACTGAGAAAATAACTGAGTGACAAACGAGATCATTTTAACAGAAAATATTAAGGCCAGGTAATTCTTACTAAATGTGATTATGTGGCTAAAACTCAATACTAGTAACTTGAAAGACCTTTCAAAATTATTTGGTAGGGCAAGACTTTTGGCTTTTAAGGGTGTCTCAGTAGTTGACTATATATACAGTAGCAATCAGCTAGAACTTTCCTTTATTCAACACCTTAAACCACAGTTTACTCTTTCACTGATATTGTATTTTATGACAAAGACAGATTCTTATTTGTTAACCATTCATATATGCAGGTGCCCTTGTAGGCGCCACTGCTGTGTAACTCATGAAACTGCTTCCTTCACTGCAACCCAGCAATTCTACCCCTCAGTATATATTCAAAAGAACTGAAAATAGGGACTCTAACAGATACATATATACCAATGTTCACAGCAGTATTACTCACAATAGCCAACAGATGGAAACAGCCCAAGTGCCCATCAACAGATGAATGGACAAAATATGATATATGCATGTAATGGAATACTATTCAGCCATAAAAAGGAATGAAGTATTGATACATGCTACAACACGGGTGAACCTGGAAAACATTATACTAAGTGAAATAAGCCCGACACAAAAGAACATTGTATAATTACACTTATTTAAGGTACCTATTACAGACAAATGAATAGAGACAAAGTAGAATGGTGGTTACCAGGGATTGGGGGAAGTGAGACATGGAGTTATTACTTGATAGTACAGAGTTTCTATCTGTGATGACAAAAAACTTCTGGAAACGTAGTAGTTTTGATTGCACAAAATTGTGAATGTAGTACTTAATGCCATTGAATTGTACACTTAAAAGTAGCTAGTACAGTTTGTGTTATGTATACTTTACCACAATTTTAAAAGGTCAGTCATAAACCTTATCTAGAAATCTGTCAAAATTTAAATTCAGTATTATTCCTGTTGGCTGCTTTTTACTGTTATTTAAGGTATAGATTCAATTAGTGGCTCTAACCAGAAAAGTGGCAGCATAGCATGGTGAAGAGGTCAGGTAAAGAGACCTAGGTTACAACACTGGCTCCACGACCAACTAGCTTATTACACACTTAAAACAGGGCCTGACATGTGAAAGGTCCTGAATAATTGCTGCAGTTAACTGCCGTTGTTATTACTTTGTATTATTGTATTAAAAACCCCACGGAAAACAGCAATGCATTCTATTACAGAAAAATGGAAAACTTTGATACATCAAAGAAATGAACTTTGGACAGCAAACGTGTGGGGCGATTAAGACGCAACATCCCTAATATGCAGACATCAAACCATCAGATGAGAGAGGACAAGACAGAGGCAGCAGGAAGGCTACTCTGGATCACAGGGTCAGCCAACGAAGGCGACTCTGAAGAGGCCACGAATGAACTAAGACGTGAAAGATGAAATACAGCTGCGGCGGAAAAGCCTCAGGTGAGGGCACTCTGTGGGGAGACAAGAGCAAAAGCAAAGGCCAGAACATAGTGGGAACTTGGAGGGTTTGAGGAGCGTGGAGAAAGAAACCTCTCCTGGGAGAGAGAACCAGGGGAGAGTGGTAGAAGTAGTCAAAGAGGCAGACAGAAGCCAGACCTCATAGGCCTAAGAAGAGGGGACTGAGATTCTAACCTCAGAGGGAAACCACGAAAGCTGGGAGTGACATGTTCCAGTTCACTATGCAAAAGATCCCTTTGTTGCCACATGGAGAAAGGATGGGGTAGGAAAGCAGAGTGGAAGGAAGCAGTGGAGCAGTTGGGAAACTATTTTACTAATTTAAGAAGGAGATGATACAGCTTAGATTTGGGGTAGCAGCAGTGATAATAGAAATTTGTGTACAAATTCAGGTTGCATTGGCTGATAGAAGAGAGAATATCTGTTTCCTTAACTCCCCCAAAATGCAAACTAAAATTATACAATTTCCCCTATCAAATTCACAAAGGTTAAAAATGGATAATACAAATCCTAAGGAAAATGTACTCGAGGGAGGCACTCAGAAACCTCCCCAAAGCAACTTCCTGTATTATCAAGTCTTTTAAAAAAATTCTCATAATTTTTCACTTAGTAACTAGCACATTGCCAGTCAAATCAGCACAAGTCAGCACACTGAATTAATGAATTCAACTTTTAGATCTTTTATTAATTAATTTGACTTCTAGAAAACACAGGGAAAAGAAAATCAAGATTTATTGTAATACATTAATACTTGCAAAAAAATGGGGGGAAAACTAACATTCAACACTTAAGGAGTGGCTGAATTATAGCTTATGATAAAGCACTAAGCAACCTTCAAAGTCACATTCATTAAAGGATTTCAAGATGTGGCAAGGAATGCTAACATACAACATTAGAAAATTAACTAAGAGAGCAAATAGTACTAAAGTTTTGTTGTGTTTTCCTGCTGGTAAGTTTTGGCATAAGAACTGAATATAGAAAGCCATCAAATAGGTACATAATACAAATTTAATAATCACAAACCTCTTCCAGAATCAAAACTCGATAATGCTTAGAAAACTGATGTGCCCAACACATCACATATTGTCTCTATCTTACAGTACAAGTCTCTTGTTAACCCTTGGTCCTAAAAAAGGAAGCAGGGAAGTTTCAGTTTTGTGGTTGTCTTGGTAATTTAAGAATAAACATACACATCCCAAGTCTGTTTGTCACTCTGTATCTCCAGTGCCTAGCTCAGTACCTGGGACCGATGAGGAGCTCAATAAATATTTCTGAGTATCACAGAAAATAACCCTTGTGATTCCAACTCAGGACCAAAGAAATTTAAAACCTCAAAATGGAAGAGGTACATAAAATAGAATAATTTATAGTATTTTGAGTGGTTACAGTGTACCAGGCATTATTATAAACTTTACCCACTTGTTCTTTAATCCTCACAATAATGCATTTCTGAAAGAACTACTTTTCACGCTTTTAAAACCAGGAAACAGGTTCAAAAATGTTGAGGAACTAGCCCAAGGTCACATTGCAACTAAGTCTGAACTCAGTGCTTCTGGAGCCTAAATGTACTCAGACGTGATGTATCAAGACAAGACGTTTCTTTTCAATTATCAGAACTGACCAGGACTTTCCTCTAGGCTTCACCTGTAGTTCCACTTGGTGTTCACTAACTCCCAGCTTGCATGTAGTCATCACTATGTCGATCCAGCCCTCACCAGCACAGCCCTGCCCAGCGACCTCCCTTTCCTGGCTGACTTCCTCGAGGATAAAGGACCAAGTTTCCAAGCCCCCGGGTAACAGCCACACTCAGAACTGGGCACTGGCACAGGGCAGGGGCCTCGCCCTTCCCCCTCTGTCAGTACCATTTAGGTTGGGCTTTTCAGCCAAGCCTTGCGGATCAGGACTGACAAACATTACAGCCCGGTGCTCGGCCCGCCCTTCGGACCAGGCTCGCTGAGAGAGGCAGAGAGTCCCCGCCGGAAGGGGCCGGCTGGGGCGCCGCGCTGGACGATTTCCACGAGAACCGAGCGCCGTCCAGTCTCCGCCCCAAGCGTCTCGCCGCTGCTCCCCTCCCTGGAGCCCGAGCTCAGACCAGCGCCAACGCACAAGTGCAGATAGAGGCGCCCTGTGCCCCCTTACCTCTTAGCGCGTGGTGCATACCCCCAATGCCGCTGTACAGCTCCAGGACCCGCAGGGGCTCCATGCCGCCGCCCGCCGCCGCCCGCCGCCGCCCGCCGCCGCCCGCCGCCGCCCGCCGCCGCCCGCCGCCGCTCGCCGCCGCTCGCCGCCGCTTCAGAGCTAGTCCTTCCGGTCCCGCTGCTTCTCCTTCCCCCTCGGCCCCGCCTCTCCCTCGCTTCTGGTTCCGCGGCTTTTCAATTCCCCCCTTCCTAAAGCTCAAGCTCAGAACTTCACAGGGCAGCTCTAGGGGCTCAAGGCTGGCAGGGGTCACCAAGTGAACGAAGAGCAGGAAGCACGAAGGCCTCCCAAGTGAATGGGAGCCACTCTGTGGTCTGATTTAGGCTCCATCTTCCTTCTAAATTGTATTCAGGGGTCTTGGGAGGGAGAAACATAATCCAGGACTCAGAAGAAGGGTGTAATCTGCCTCTGTCCCAAAATGAATGAACACAAGTTAGAATCCAGAAAAAAAAATCATTTCTCTAAGCATGCTGCTTTTTCGCCCCTTGGAAGCCTGAAGTGTCCACACCTCTCTTCCACTAGCCTTGAGCACGTACCATGTGCCTGGTGTTGGGCCCGCACTCAGGTCATGGGGATAAACCAGTCTTCTCCCCAGAGAAAGCCCTGAAGGTTCCAGTGCAGAAAACAGCATATGTGCTGCAGAGCCCGAGGCGAGCTAATACAAAGGATGCCTGCTTAGTTGCTAGTGGGGTTCATTATACTTCAGCTTGGAAAATACCTCCAACAAAGGGTCTGCTGTAATATAATGTAGAACTATTTATGGCCATCCAAGTGCCAGGGCCTGGCTTCTCCAAGATGGTCCAGTGACCAAATTGTTAGCTAAATTCCAAACTAAGAAAATATGGTCAGACGCAGGAGAAGGCATGGTCTCACTGTGAAGTGTTTTTCTGTTGTGCCCACAAGTTCACTTTTGTTTGAGGGGATACCACTTGTCATATAACTGTATCTGAATTGTGGAACTGACTGATCCATTTTGATGTGTCCTATGAAATTTTTCACTGTAAATGTGTATTGGACTTTAAATGTTTGGTTTTTGTTGGCCATATATTTCAGAAAAGAGGAGTGGTGTGAAAGATACTGGGGAACAGTGTCTCAGTCCTGGCATTGCCAGTTACTGGTTGTGTGCCTTGGCAGTGAGCCTGGTTTCTTCATCATCTGCACAATAAAGAGGAAGGAAGAAGGGGAAATGATTGCTTAAGGGCCCTGTAGCTCTAAGATTCTGTGGCTGAATTAGGACTTTAAAAAGTGAGTCCTGATTGGGCCACATGCTAATTATCGGCTCAAATTGAAATGATCTAGAAAGAAGACATTTTAGAAATCTGCTTTAAGCAAATATGCTTTTAAACCAACTCAGCTTATAGACGTCATATACCCAGAAACATCTATATAATGCATGAAACAGACTTTTCTAATATTGATTACATAATTCGAGTACCATAGATACAGATCAGGGCATATAATATAAAGAAAGTTGTATAAAGTGATTTATATAGTCATCAATCAGTATAGTAAATAAATCTAAAATCTGTGTAGCATTAGTGTAATAAATCAAAATTAAAATGACCAAGGATCTTACCTTGTAGGCCAGAAGACAGAAATATATGAAAGAGTTCATGAAAAATACCAACCTCCTGAGCAGAAGGGAGGTAGAACGTCATCCACACACAAGCTGATTACAAACTGTTCACTCTGATACTTAAGGGTCTTCACGATGTAGCCCCAGATTTACTTTTTTGCCTTAACTTTGCTTTTTTCTCTTCTTTAACGCTCCCACAAACTAGAGGCCTCGGCATTCCCCAAATGCCACTTCTCAGGTTCCTTGCTTACTTTTTTACCCTGCCTGGAAACCCCAGCCTTCTTCAAGACCCTTGCTTCAAGCAGAAGCTTCCTTCTGTGCTCCCAGGCTAGTATCCTCCCCTCCCAACTTGTTTCAGTTCCCCAGTACACCCCCTCCCAGTCTTCTTGTTATGGAGTCCAAACTCATTCTGCTGGCTGTATGAAAGGGCAATAAATCAGGAGACGAGGTTTTAGGGCAAGGAATAGCAACTTTATTTGGAAAGCTGACAGACCGAGAAGACAGCAGACTAACATCCTGGAGAATCATCTTCCTCAAGTCAGATTTCAGGCTCCTTTTATACTAAAAAGGAAGGGGGGTGTGGTTGTCTGTTGCAAACTTCTTGGTGTAGAAGTTTTTTGTTCTTGGAATCCTTTGTTCTTGCAGCTGTCCTTGTGGGTCGGGTCATGGTGCCCCTGTAAAACCTCCAACAAAACAAATATTATTTTCTATTACATTCTAAAATACAAACCCCTCCTCTTCCTATCACTAAATCCTTTCAGGTGGTTCTAGCCCAATGTTTGTCTTATATACGGCACATCTTCTCTTTACCTGGTATTTTCTTTCTAAAGCTTATCACCCATGATAATCACTTTAAGAACAAAAACTTTCTCCATCATCACAATTCACAACTATCTCCATGGAAGCATCTATAGGCAGTCTGCCCCCTTGGATTCTGTATGCATTCTCTTCCAGACACTGGCACAAATTGTGTGAGTTGGGGGTGCCACAATTGGGAATAACCAAGGAGGAATGTGGGATGGGCAGATAAAGAAAAAAAAAGATACATATTGATTATTCTTTCCCAAATGTTCTTACAGGAGAAAAAAAGCTTTCTAATCCTGTAATCTTCTATAAAGTTATCCTCAGTGATATATCCAATAGAGCTGTTATCCTAATCAGAGAAACTGAACATACTTTTTGAAATTACAAACAGCAAAAATTGAACTTTAAAATATTCAGTGCATTTTCCTTCAAAATAGAAAATACACTTTGCTTTAAAAAATGCTACTTAATACCTTGCATATATGAAGCATATCAGAAATAATTAAGGGGCACAATAAAAGACCGAGGGGCACATTAAAATGGTAATAGCACACTCTCACTTATTTAAAGGGCTCCTTGTAAACCTAAAATCTGATGATATTTTATTCTTCCTCTCCTGCCTGTCACTGATCATTAATATCTAACAAAATTAAACAAAGCCTGCCAAATGCTTAAAATACTTTTTGCCACCATCTTTGAGATTCCGTGATCCCGGCCATTCTTTATTCCCCAGGGAAACATGATGCAGGTTCCTACATACGATTGCCTGCAGGGAGAGAACACCCTGCTTATGCCAATCTGAGTAGTGAATAAATTACACTCTGGTTTTACAAAGAAGAATGGTTTTTATGAGTTGCCTGGAAAATTAAAATGTAGTCATAGGGGAATAAATTGGCAACGAATGCCCTCGAGAGAAAGGAAATCATATTCAGAAGAAATTTGAATTGGAAAGACTCAGAGAGCTCATCAACCACGTGACTATTCCAGACACTTATTCCAGAATGCCTCTGACCAGTTCCTGATCCACCAGCATGCTAATGAGGGGCCCCGCATACTGCACAAAGTAAGCTCTTTGGTGGTGAAGAGCTTGAATTATTAGAAAACTCTTATTTATAGTCATGTAAAATCCAGTCCCTTTTAGATTTGCCCTCTGCACTGATTTTGAAGAACCACTCCCACTTCTGTAATGAATTGCACTGTGGTTAAGACTAGATGCTCGAAAGCCGAAGAATGTAGATGATCAGAAATCATAGTTCTGCCTCTTCCTAGCTGTGTGACTTTGGGGAAGTCACTTAACCTCTCTGAGCCTAAGATGTGTGAAAATAGAACATGCAGTTGCTATGGGGATTCAGTGAGAATTAAAAGCACTTTGCCCAGTGCTGAGCCCAAAATAAATGTCTATGTGTGTGTGATAAATAGTGTCCATATAGTGACATTCTCTAAGTGCTGCCTTCTCAGTCCCTTCAACCGTGTCATAGGGCATGACTCTGACCCCTGGAGTCACTCACGCTCCAGTTTGGTGATACTTGTTTTAGGAGCCAGAATTGAACTCCGGGCCCAAACAAGGTCAGATCAGCATGTAGGGTGGTCCAGATGGACACTGAGATTTAAGGGCTCCGAGGGAGCTTGTGGGAGGCATCCAGGGGTAGCCAGGGCGGGGAGCAGCGTGGAGTACAGGCTGGATGTGGGAAGCCATAGGCATGACTGGGGGAGTGCTGAGCACAGATGCATCTAAAGTAGGAAGACAGACAGCAGTGTCCCTAGTAAGAGAGACCCCATCTCAGCTCTTAACTCCCAGGGAAACCACAGCAGCTGTGAAGGTGCATCTACGGGGCTGGCCATCTTAGGAAAAATTTGTTAAAGTGACCTCACCCCAGATGCATGAGTAGGTGAGACGTGGGGTGGACCTGAGGGGAAACTTACTAACACCATCCAGTCAACTTATGGATCCTCTGATGTGTCAGGCACTGAAGAAAATTTTAATTAAAAACATTTAAGGGTAAAATCTGTCATCTGTGTCTTACTGTAAAAGTGCCAATAATAAAAAACAATTTAATACCATCTCCCTAAGCATAAGACTATTTGACCAACTTCATTGATTCCAAGCTACAACGAATAGGGTGGCCATTAGCCACATCTGGTGACTTACATTTAAATTAACTTAATTAACATCAAATATTTAGTTCATTAGTTGCCCGAGGCATGTTTTGAGTAGCCCATGTGGCTGGTGGCTCCAGCACAGGCTCAGGAAAAATAGAGATGGTTTCCATCATCCCAGAAAGTTCTATTGGACAGAACTACTCAAGAGTGACGTCTCTTGAAGCCTAGACCTTCATAGTTAGCCCACCAATAACTGGATAGTGTTGAACTATGCAGCAACTGTTTGATTACTGCATACTGAACACTCATTTAAATTAAGTGCCCCCCCAAACATAGAGTAAAAGGAACTCAAATAAAAGCAAATCTTGTAGCCAAACATTTCCCTTCTTTCTCTGGTGGACATCCAGTCACCTTATTCAGAGACACAAAGGAAATAGGAAACAGCAGGTGTGTTCTGTCAATGACATAAATTGCTAAGAGAAAAAGTACAGACGGAAAAATAGGAACTTCATGGTGTCTGGATAGAATAATACTTTTCTGATGTGGAGTCTATTTTAGGGAATTCTGATTGTGAATACAATCTTACACTTAACCCAGAAGAAGAAAAAGAAAAAAAAATTTTAATTGTCATCAAGAGGATATTTAATCATAGATTTTCCACTGAAAAGCACAGACACCACACAGTGTGCCTTATAGCTTTACCATTTCAAAGGACTCAGTCCTAGATTTTGACATTGATTTTTCTCTTTGAGGCTCTTTCTGAAATTTCCAATCAAACACTGTTTTGCAGCAAATTTTAAAGATTACATTTTAATTAAATTAAAGACAGGGAGATTCTCTATCTGTAAAACTGCTTTCATATGCTCATGGAAAGTCAGAGCTGGAAGGAATCTTAAGGACTATTTGGTTCAGTGTTTTTCCAACTATTTTTAGATGTAGAACCTTTTGTTCAAACAAAATCTCATCTAGGATCAGGGCAGAGACAGAGAGGTTGAGGGTGTGCCATGGGTACACACACAGACCCACACAGACACACACACACACAGCTGTTCTGTTGATGAAGCATAGTCAGTAGGCACCCCAAAATGATATCCCCTACCCCCATCGACACCCACACCCCTCCAACCCCTAACTGCCTCTAAGCCCCACTGTGGGACATGGATTGAAAACCACTGATTTCAGTCACCCTCAGTTTGAGAGATGCAGACATGGAGATCAAAAGGATTAGGTAACTTGCCTGGGCCCACAGGCAGGTGGAGAACAGGGAATTCCAACTCACTGGAAAGATCCTAACTTAGTACAAAAGACATAATAAACAATCTTATGGTTACTGGGGAAAGGGGGTGGGAAGGGATAAATTTGGGAGTTTGAGATTTGCAAATGTTAGCCACTATATATAAAAATAGATTTTAAAAATGTTTCTGCTGTATAGCACAGGGAACTATGTTCAATATCTTGTAATAACCTTTAATGAAAAAGAATATGAAAACAAATATATTCATGTATATTTATGCATGACTAGGACTTTGTGCTGTAAACCAGAAATTGACACATTGTAACTGATGTACTTCAATAAAAGCAAAAACAAAGATACTTAGTAGGCTCCACTGCTCCATGCCTGCTGGGCCCCTATACGCAGTGGCAAAGCCAGGCGTCCAAACTAAAGCAGCCCTAGTCACCAGAATACATTGCTTCCTGAGAACAGGTTGGCCTGAAGAACAAAGGCAACTTGTGAGGATTACAAAGCTAAGCCGAACTCATCCAGCAAAGCATGTTACAAAGGTTAATTTTGCATCACCAAAGAGCATCAATCTCAAAGACTAATTACTAACATTGATAATAGATTCTCTGACCAGTCACTCTTGTAAAGGCAGCTTGATACAGTGCAAGGAACATGGTCCTTAAAAATAAATTGGTTAATATGAATCCCAACTCTAGAACTCACTTTCTACATCTATGAAACCAGGATAATATTTGTGAGCAAATTCATTATCTGTATCCAATCATTTATAATTTATCTATATCTATATCTATATCTATATCTAGAGAGAGAACTCAGTAATATGCCTAGAACAATAGATTCTGATTTCCTTCCACTTTGTGCAGTTTGAACTTTGTTCAGTTAACAACTGAACAACAAATTGTATCATAATGTAACATATAACCCAGTCTTTTCTAATAATTACATGTAGAGAATTATTTTTCTAGTATGTTTTCAAAAAAGTTATCTTACCAGGAGACTAATTTGCATATTATCCAGCAAGATCTCTCTCTTTGTTGTTTCCTATTACAGCCTTCATTCTTTTCAGGTGTGAAAACAAGACTCATGCTGGGGAGATAGGAGATAAAAGTGTAATGCCTTCAAGAGCTGTTCTTTTCTCCTTTGCTCTAGTAATTTACCCGAATATTCAGAACTGTTTGATGTCACCAAATCACACAAATCAGATCCAGCAATACCAGGAAAAGGAAAACACACATACACTCCATAAAAGCCCTTATTCCTCCTCATAGTCTTGTTTTAAAAATTGATATAGTTATCAGCACTGACAAACTACAATCCAGAGAAAAAATCATACACAAGGATCATTTTACCCTAGCTAGTTAAGTAGTAGTTTAGATACACAACCGTATCACTTAGAATCGTTCTCATATGATCCAATGGTGATAAAAATAAATGAAATATAATAAAATCATGTAATACTGCCCTTACTATATTTATTCACTGTGCAAGCAAAAAACCCAACTTTGTATTTACTTAAAATTGTTCAAACTGACTTTATCAGCTTTCAAAGTCATTTATGTAAATATACAACAGAAGCCAGCTTATCCCCCAAACTTTCTGTTCACATTTGGTATGCACCACAGACCATTAACCCCTATATTCTGGAGTTAAATTTACTCCTGCAGATCAAGGCTATTAGTGTTTCATTTCCATCTAAGGTAATTACTGCTAAGTTAAAATATAGTACAAGTTCCAAAGGGATTTGTTCTAAGTTTAGTCATTCAGGGAGTAGGAATGACTGAAACAGACAAAAGTATCTCTTAATACTAGGATATCAATAATAAATGATAATATAGGCCTATAAGTCTCAAAGAACTTTATGAATGTTTAAAATGCTCATTAATCTACTTTAGACCTATCAGGTTTTCTCTTTTGATATTCCAGTTTATTACAAAGAATGAAAAACACTTCACATGATTTGCTCAATGTCACATCAACCAATATTCTCTGGGTTAACAGATTATTTACAAATCACAGAAGCACATTTTTAAAAGAAGAGAAATTATAAAATAGCACCAGTATTTAAAAAAAAAAAAAGTCTGGAAGGCACCAAATAATTAATGAAATAAAGGAGTTGATATATTTTGAGGAAAAAAATTCATGTTAGCAGTTAAAAGTCATTCTGGTTGGGGAAAAGTGTCTGGAATCTGCATATCATATCTTTTTTTTTTTTCCCACTCCTTTCATTTTAGATCTAAATCCTGGAAGAGAGTGGGAAAAGAAAGGAGCAGAGAACAGTATTTAGGTATCTTTGTAGAGTGCACAGTTTCCAAATCCAAAAGCTTCAGACTGTCGTTTCATCATGTTACTTGTTCCCTGCAGAGATGAGACATTATTATTTGGAAAACAAATTTTTGATTATCACCAAACATGAAAGAGAGCTGATGCAGGTACTTTCAGAATGCCCATTATATGGAAAGCCCAAACCAACTGGAAGAATCTCCCTTCTGACCATGCTGTCTCTTTCTCAATAATGATCGAAGATTTACACCCATTATGCATAATTTGGAAAGTTGAGATATACGAAAGAGAAAAAAGAAAACTTGAAAACTACAGGAAAGACTTAGGGCTAATATTTTGAAGTATCTCCTTTCAGTCTTTGCACTCACTGTATCTTACTAAAATCATAATCTTATTGTATATATATTTTATCCCTTGAGTTTTTGCACCAAACATTTAACCATTACCAGTTCTGCATTTCATTAAATATATCAAAGAGATATATAATTTTTAAGTGTTATCTTCATTTTCCTGAATTTTAGAAATAATACATGCTAATTTTGAGGGATAAGACAAATTATAAACATACAAAAAAGGAAAAAGATACGTCCTTCTATGAAACCTTGATTCCACCCTTACCCCTAAAAAAAAACACTTGTAACAGTTTACTGAATCCCTTTCCTGCCTTGTTTCTGTAACACATAAGCAATGATGTATTTCTCTATTCTCTCAGTATTGAACATTTAAGAGGCTTTAGTGTGTCACTCCATCAACAGTGTGATATACACGCTCGTATGTTACTATTTAAATGTTCTCTGATAGTTTCACCAGATCGAGTCTAAAAGTGGGGTTACTTGGTGAAAAGTTGATAATTATTACATAAGCCCTTGATGCAACTGGTCAAAACTCATCTTCAGAAAGACCGCAGAGCCCAAATTCCCATCAGCGGGAGCCAAGGATGCTGACCCACCATATCCTCATGAAGAAATGCTGCCATTTTTAACCCTAGTCCATCTTATAGATCAAAAATTTGTATGTCATTTTTATGTTTCCTTTTTTTGCTGAACATCCAAAAACTAAACTATTATATATTTAGGATGTTTTACTATATATGTTTATTATCATCTGGAGGTTTTTTTCTTTTGTCAATTGTTTGTGATATTTGTACTTCTACTGGGATAATGTGTGTTTCTTATTTGAATTATCACAATTTTATTTTTGTTGTTAGTTTTATAGCTACCAGCCATATGTATTAATTACAAAAACACTTCCCATTTCCACATTTTCCATTTAATTTGGCTAATAATATTTTATGACACAAAAAAGTGCTTAATTTTCTGCAGCCAAATATGCATGTTTTTCCTTTGTGGCTTATGCTATGCCTTTTTAGGCTTAGAAGGCCCTTTACATAGAAAAAATTGGCTCAATTCACCTACATATCATTCTCTTCCTTACATTTCAGTTTTAAAATTTATTTTGCAACAATATGCAAGGTGATGCTTAAGACTCAACTTTTCTCTAAAAATCTAGTTTCCCCTTTCACACTGGTTTTTAATACTTCCAGTCCCACACACTATAAGTGAGTGTGATCTGGGGGTACTGTCCCTTCTTGGAAAAGTCTGGTGAAACACACCTTTAATTACTGATGCTTTGAAATGCATTCTCACATCTAGTAGGAGGCCTCACAATTCCTCCTCTTCTTTTGCAAACATTTCTTAGCTATGCCTTCCTGTTCTAAGCTCTTTCCAATATTTTCCTAAGATCTGGTACCAGTCATCCTCTAAGTTCCTTTCTAAGGAGAGGAGTGGAAGATACCAAAGCCCAGGGCTAGCAAGACACATTAGGTTTTCCCACACACCTTCTGGGTTTAGGCAGTGTGATACCAGAGATTCTTCCAACCCTTTCAGCTTCAGAGGGGAAAGTTTTAAAGTCCTAAGTCCATATGGATGCTTTCAATTTAATAAAACCTTTTTAAAATCTTGCTCTATCTAATGTATCACTTATTATTCATTTCCATCCTTTTCAGACCTACTGGGGCCATCCTACACCAGCCTTGATGCATCACGCTGTGCGTTTAACATTGTTTAAATTAGTGTTGCACAAAATCTGTAAGAATCCATCTCTCTCACACGCTCTTTGCCTTTTCGACTCTTGCCCCCATATCTTCACATTGCTCAAAATTGACAGGTCCAGAGAATCTTACCAGATACTGTCATGTCTTCGAAACCCATCATCTGCTATCAAGAGAGAAACAGAAAGGAGAAGAGAGGAGGGGAGGGAAGACAAAATGAAAAGGGGAGGAAAGAAAAAAATCACAAAGGTATAAAGCCTCACTAATATTGTCCCCATATACTTATAATAAAAATGTAATAAAATAGAAAGTATTTCAAGACATGAAATTTTTCTCTTATTTTTCCTAATTAGGAACCAAAATACAGACCTTTCTTTAATTTTCAATTCAAATTAATGTCAAGGTTTTTATTATTGCTATTATGGCTTGCTTTTAATTAAAGGCAATTTTAGCACTAAATTCTAATATTTCAGGAGACCTTGGGTACATGGGTGCATGGACAGGTGTTGTGTGTTTAGTCATTATCTCAGAATTTGAATACCCTAAATTTACCATGCCATTTAAGCATACTTTAAAAAAATAACCAAATTGATATCAAGAATTATTAGAGAAATGGAATTCATAGACCAAGTTTTCAAATTCTCAGCAAATTTTGATAGGTCTATAAAATTTTCACATTAATATCTGGGATCTATAAAAACACCAACACAGGAAGCTTACATGGCACTCCAGTTACAAGTCCATATTCATATTATAGTTAGATAGTCACCTCCATTGTAAGGTAAACACAGAAATTTTTGGCACAAGCTCAGAGTGGCATATATTTGTACACATATGTATATGAGTGTTTTACATTTTTAAAAGTTATTCCATCACTCCCTTTTTGAGGGGTGACAAATATAAAGTTATCCAGGAAGGGCACATTTGACAATAAAGAACGTGAAGAGATGATTGCTGGACATAAACAGAAAAAAAAAATGGTCCTTGACATTTGCCATGATTAAACACTAAATATAAATCTAAGTATCTCGTCCACCTCTTTTTACACATTATTCTGAGCTGTCATCAATAAATCATTACACTTTCCAGAGGGAAAAAAAGTCAATGCCTGAAATGCAAAATAATAATTTAAACACAATACATAAAATATTTTTTTAAATTTGTCTTGAAATGAGTTTATTTTAATACATATGGGACTCCAGGATCATTATACAACTGATAAAAATTGACATTTAACTTCATGGGAACAGCATTTTAAAACATATTTTAGCTCCCAAAACAATAACATAAATCAGTCTCAAGTGATAAAAGTCAGTTGCTTAAAAAACAAAAAACAACAACCAAAAAAACCTGCCTATGAGGAAACACTACTCACTCACATTTACAGCTTTCCTTGTGATTAGAGGTGGACACGCATGAGAGTACCAATTACAACACTTGCATAGATAAACCATCTTCTCCTCTGCATCACCAGTAACTCTGGGGAGATGGTCTGTGAAGTCAAAGCATCCCCAAAGCGATCCTCTCCCCTTTTGACTTTAAGACGAGTTAAAGTGCAAGTTTTGACTAATGCACTGAACGCTAGACTCCACATTCCAAAGTGAAATACAACAGTATAAAGCAACATTTTCAAAGGAAGCATTCCAAGAAGGTTATGTAACTCATGTTAACTGTTTGCCCATCTCAAAGGTAAAGTGTGCTGGAAATTTCTGAAGATGAAGGTTTTTGGAGAAAGTTGCCAGCAGGCTGTGTGGACTGACCTTTCTCTCCTAGAAGATCTTTGGGGGGCTGTTTTGCTACTCATTGCAAGTGTAAGGCAAAGAGCTTCAAAGGACCCCTCCACCCCAGGGAGTTTAAAATTGTCTCCTCATTACCCTCTGAGCTTTGGAAGGTCAAGTCTTTCCCCTGGACCAGATCTGAGCCACGCAGGAGAGAGCTAGCCTTCCCAGATCCTGTTCAAGGACCACTTGCTGGAAAGAAGGTACCAAAGCAAAAAGCAATGAGGAATGTCCTTCTGAATGACATCCTAGAGGCTGTGGATGACCAAATACAAATGCACTTCTGCAAGTTAAGGGGCCTTAGGGAGCCAAAGAAGCACCTGCTAGAAAAAGAGCCAATTTTAAACACATGCCAAATGGAGAGATATAAGCACCAGATCACCGACAGTACTTGTCAAGTAAGAACTTGATCTCCCCAACCTTTTCCCCTTTATAGAGGGGCAAGAAACTTCCATTAGCAAGATGGGGAGGGGGGAGGGGGAGCAGAGAGAGAGAGAAACCCAGCATTCCCATTTACCTGCTGTGCATTCAAGCTGGGGGAGCGAAGACATGTAACTTTAAAGCAAGACTGTGATTTTGATGATTACACGGACATGAACATTATAAATTACTATTGTTAATTTTCTCAGTAGAAGCCATCAGAGAAGCATTTGATTTTCATCAAAGTGACCAGAACAGCCATGGGACTTGCTTGGGTTTTCATGTGTAAGGTGATCAGACCATTTGAAAAGCTGTCCCCTTGCCTTTGACTTATCCTCTCTTGCCCTTGACTTTCAAACATAACCTTTTCCCGTCTTCTTGATGCTTCAGTTTAACAGTAATAGTAACAAAACCCCATATTATTCAGCACCTACCCTGTTCTAGCTGCTCTAATGTGTATTTTATATACAATTCTCATTTCATCTTCATACAAATCTGTATTATTTACCACCCCCATTTCACCTATGAGGAAACTGAGGTTTACCCACAGTTGAGGATTGGGAATTTACCCAGCCTGACTCGAGTCTGCCATCTTTCCCTGAAAGAATGAATGATATGTAAGCCTCGCAGTTCAAAGGATAAAAAATATCAGGCTTGCTTTCCTTAATAAAGCATACGTGAATCTCCCCCGTTTCATGAGAAAATGGAAACATTCCACTGAAGGAGAATTAGTAGAAAAGTAAACATCGTTGTTGTTTTTTTTTGTAATCATAAAACCTGCTGACGTACACACCCACTCCCAACTCCTGGGTGATGTCGTTTTGTCAACAGCCACGGAGCTTTCTCAATCCAACCATGAAATAATCACAATCACAACAAGATCTAAAATTTGTGATGTTTGAGCTTCAAAACCTGCATTTTCGTATTTTAACCTAATTGTCTTTGCACACCAACCCCGTGAGTAGGTATCAGGAATACTGTTTCTGATGAGGAAATTAAAATGAAAGCTTTTAAAAAGTTGTGATTTATTCAACATTAAACTTGAGTAAATGACAGAGCCAGGCCAAAAGGAGTACATATCAAAGGGAACTGAGGGGGGAGGGTATAGCTCAGTGGCAGAGCGTGTGCTTAGCTTGCATGAGGTCCTGGGTTCAATCCCCAGTACCTCCATTAAAAATTAAATAAATAAAAGCCTAATTACCTCCTCTCCCCCCAAAATAAATAAATAAAAGCCTATGTATCTCCTCTCCCCTAAAAAATTTTTTTAAAAGGGGAATTGTCATATCAACCTATTTTTGTAGCACCTTTGAATCCCTTCTTTACCATCAATATTTATATTAATCATTCTTGACTGGAATGCTTATACTTTGCATTTTTCAGGAATCAAAAGGCTTCACAAATCCTCTTACATATACTCTATCCCTCACTTTGTGCCGATGAGCTAATTCATGGCAAGTAATAATGCATATGGTTTTCAGATGTAGACACTAGGGCCCCCACAAGTTAATGAGCTGGCCAAGTCAATGGAATCCAAGAATCTTATAGGATTTTACAAAACTGAGCTGCATTTGTGTCCTAATATGGAAAGGCATGCCTTTTCTCACTGGAGAGATTATTCTAGAACTTCAGAACCATGCCAATATATTTCACAGTAACCTAGCTGTCTGAATCGCTCTTCTCTGAGAAAACAAAGCCTCAAGCAAGGAATTAGTCCTGCTAACTAAATTCCATTCTTTTACTTTTTTCCCCCTTTTTTGAATTTAAGAAGTTAAAGCACACTTTTCTATCCCTTCTTCAGCTCCTCATAAGCCGAGACTCGTAAACATCCTCACGTTCCAACCACTGTATTTTTCACACTCTCCATGGCCACAAATAGGAACAATTCACTGGCACAGTGGTTCTCAGACTTCAGTGTTCCTCAGAATCATCTAGATACCTTGTTGAAACACAGATCTTGGGGTGCAGCCCCCACCATTTCTGATTCAGTCAGGTCTGGAGTGGGGACTGGTGCTTGGCACTTCTAACAGATTTCCAGGTGATGCTAATGTGCTGCTGGTCTGGGGATCACACTTTGTGGGAACCCCTGGCCAAGTATTCCTCCCAAACGTTCCCTTAAAGGGTCCCCACGGAAAAGTGTTCGGCTGCTAAGCCTTCTACGTGGAGGAAAAAGAAACAGCTGTCATGACTCACTGCCTTTTTCAAGCTTTTCCAGCCACAAAATTAAAAACAGAAAAAGACTAAATTGAAAGCAAAATGAAAATAGCTCAAGTCCCACTGTCCAAATTTTGAGATGCACGGCATGGTTTCTGGAGTTAGGACAAAAGACACAAAAATGATTCAGGTGAGCCCTAGGCTGACCACACTGAAGGCTGGCATTATGAGGCTCCCAGAAAAATCTGGGGACCAAGCCAGGCTGCTCCTGTTCTAACCCAGCGTCATCTCAGACACTTGCCTCCCAGCTTTCTTCATCCCTCAATAGTAAGTTCTTCCATATAATCCTCCAAACACATTATCAACATATAACTCTTTTAATTAACTCATTTTTTCTACACCATTTCCACCATTTTTTAACAGAAAAAAATATATCAATTGTCCATGAACAAATACTGTTGGAAACTCAAACAGGTAGACCGAAAATCCATAGAAAGAAGCTGGCAAAAGTGTTTTCTTCAGTTTCCTTTATTTTTCTGATGATCATCTCTAGGTAATCTCAGATAATTTTAATTCCATTTTTCATCTCTTTGGGGAAAACGAAGACATTTTATGTATGGTATAAATTACTTCAGTATTCTAGTGTATTTCTCAAAAGTGTGACAGCCCTGCTTACAGAAACATTAAAATAACTGACAGGAAGTGTTGTTATTACAAGATACAACATTTCTGCTTAGAAAATATGCTTTGAGTTCTACCTTTCATACAGCAAAATGTTGCGGGAACCACTGAGCTTTCACTCTGATCACCACGAGTCCATTCAATTTCAAAATACGGTCCAGCCAGAGAAGGATAAGGCTCCTCAGTGATAAACCAATGCCATCCCAATGTAGTTTTTATGTCCCAGTGCCAAAAAAAAAAAAAAAAAAAAGAAAAAGAAAAAGAGAGACAGAAAACATAAGGATAATGGTAAGGTCACCGAATACACAGATTTGGGAAGAAGTCATTCTGTATGAGCATGAGTCACCAAAACGACTTCCTTAGTGATAAAAGTTGCCTGAGTAACCTAGAAGCCTCACTCTGCTAAGAAGTACCCGGGCAGTGTGTTGGGTTTCAAACCCACTAGTCATTTCCTTCACTTAATTGCTAACTGCTCTTCCTGGCTGCCGTTTGGGGCCTGTGTTTTATGTAGTAACCCGGCAACTAGTTATTATGCTCTATTTTATCAAGGGGAACAAAACAGTGAACTTGACATTTCCATGGATTTCAGAGTAAGAGTGGTTATTATTTCACTCTGACTTGAACGGGGGCATTCTGGAACTCCTGAACCGGACCTCAACGTGATGGCAAGATCATGCAAGACACAGAGACAAAAGGATTTAGCAGAGATGTGTTGGGCAGACTGAGTGCCCTCTGTGCACAAGTAGGTGCTTTATTCATTTCAAGGTCCTTAGCACATAGCAGAGAACCTGACCCACAGGAGGACTCAAAATATATTGACTGAAGGTGGTCACTGGTTCTCTGTAGAATATTCCATTCTGTTAAGTAATTGTGCCACTGCTGAGTTAGAATTTCATTGGGCTATTACATTTTCAGGCATTTTTTCTTCTGTATCTCCAAGGGACTGTGATATACGTTGCCCTTAGACATATATGAAGTACTTTAACGATGCTCCGTTTTGACATAGAGCTGGTGTAAGTGAGCATTACTTGGAAAAATCTGATATACAACAGCAATAGGATTAGTGTTGTGCAAGAAATGTTTAAAACTGGGTGGTAAGCTCACATGTGTTATCAGTAACATGTCTTGACTTTGGCTTTAGGAATCTTGGTTTGTAGTTCACTGAATCTCTCATTTCACACAAGTCTTTCATTATTCTTGGCCTGTACAATATTAGTACCCCAAATGTTAATAAATCTCCCTAAAATTCAAACAAATAGAGAGTGACTAAGTATGGACAGAAGTTGTTCTTACAGAGGCGATGTGTTCCAGAAATGTGGTCAGTTTCTTTCTTTTCCACTAGCAAATGTGGGTAAGGGTTTTTATTCATTTAATTGCATGCAGGGATGATATGCTGTAACTATCAAATCACTCTGGTGGACTGAGTCAGAATTAAGAAATGAGATCTCCACAGAAAACCCCTACAAGGCCCATAGATGTCTTGATGATTCATTAAGGGCACCATATTCTCTGAATCACAAGGATTTTGTGGCTGCATCTGAACAGGAAAGAAAAAAAAAAAAGAGTTAGACAAGACAATATGATAAGAACTCCAGAGACTTCAGGACACTACCAGCAGTAGTGCAAAAAAAAACACAAACAAACAAACAAACAAACAAAAAACAAAAAAACCCACCAGCAGAAATACCCCAGTCCAGTGAAGTCTGAAGTGTGGGGCCTGTAGCAGAAAGTCCTGGGTTCAAATCCCAGGTCTACCACTTCCTGGCTGTGTGAGCTTGAGCAAGTTGCTTAACTTCTCTGTGCCTCAGTTTCTTCATATGTCTAACAGGGTTGTGAGGACTCCATAAGTTAACACATGGCAAGTAGTAGACACTAAATACACATCAGCAACCATCATGATTACCATTAGCTTTCCTATCTGGGCCAGACTCCAATTCCCGTAAGGACATCCAAGTTATGCCTGGTTATCATTATCACTGCTTAGAGTTCATTAGTCAAGGATGATGACAACCAACCCAAAGTCAGCAAAAGAAAACCCCTGATCAGACATGCCAACATCACAACACTGCATTCCCTGCACACATGCAGAAACCCCTACAGTGCTAGAGATGACAGGTGAATAAATGACAAAACTGTTTCAGGACAGTTTTTCATAATTTATGATAGAAAAAGTATATTTTAATCTATATTAAGCTCAAATTCCATCATTCTGTTCTAGCAATTCCACATAGCCATATGAGTCACATTAGAGGGCGTATTTCTAGTATTGAGCTAATTAGAAACACAAAGCCTTACTCAATATTTTAGAAACCACTGCAGCAGAAATAGAGAGGGCTGCCAATCCCTTTATTCTGCTACAGTTAACTCAGAACGGTCTTTCTTTACTTATTTCTTATCATTTTAATGAATTGTCTTAATCCTTTTGCCTTCTTAGTTTTATCATTACGCCATCTTATATTTCCTTCCATCTGCCACATGGCTTTGTGTAGGAGTACTTTAATTTATGTGTTTATTTTTTTCTACTACTTTGTCTTTTTCGTAATTAAAAGAACATAGTTTTGTATCTTTTGTACTGAGCTTTTTCCCCTTAGCAGAGTGTTTTTCATTTTCATTTCTAACCCCTACAAATCATACTGATCTTCATAAACATACACAGAGACCAAAGTTTTGAGAGGGTATGTTTTAAACTCTGAACTAATCAAACATAGCCAAAATTAAATTTAATATTCAGGTTTCTGAAGAAAATCATCTCTCTGGTTAAATGAATGTGATATAGTAGAGCTAAAGCTTCTCCAGATTTTTGGAAGGACTGGTCAATTCAGTAGTCAGTTTTGAAGTAAGTGGGATGGAGTTCTTTTATTTTTCCCAAATAGACAGAAAAGAGATCATGGCTGTAAGATAAGTAGTATTCCCTTCTCAACCATCAAGACAAATCAAAAATTGTTTAAAAAAATTCTTTGGTTCTTTCAAAGAAAAGTATGCTATTAAACAAAGTTATTATTATTTAGACCCATTACCTAAATATCTTCTGAAAAAAAGTCTACCCCTTGGGAACTCAATGACCTTCTCAGAATAAGCTGAGTAAATTCCCAGGATGCCAAAGCACTTGCAAATTTTCTAGCACTGGCATGATTTTCCTCTCTATCCAGAAAAAAAAAAAAAAATGGTAAAAACAACATTATAGGACACAGGGCAAAACCTGCTTGTTTTCTTAGGCTCTCACTCAGCCAGTCACTAAAATTGTGATGGCATCACTTAGCTCTCTCTCAAATAAGGTCTGGCTTTAGAACTCGGCTGGTTTTGTCCTGCTTTTTGGATCAAGTGAACCAGTAACACTTCATGTCTTTGTCTAACATCGATTTGAACTTTTTTTTTTTTTTTGGCACTAGGTTTTCCCTCCATATGTTAGTTAACATCCTTGTCCATCCTACATCCCCAGAGTCAGAGATGGTGCATTAGACTTTGATGAAATTATACATTATATGCATTTATAGTTTTATGGGAAACTACAATCTGCTTTCCCCCCAAAAAAGATTCAAAGAGAGTTCTAGAAGTTTGTCTTTTTCTCTGAACTTTTTTTTCTTTTGAGATGGAAAAATGATGGACATGGAAGTGTTTTGTGTCTCTGAACTTGTAGAAACCATCTTGGAGGATATGGACGAAATCCCCGATTTTGCACCAACTGTGAAAACCATACCAACACGCTTAAATCACATATGGAACAATATAAAGCAATTGACATGAACTTATGTGAATAGTCTAGAAGTGTTGTAAGAGGTAAAACAGCATGACCCAGTTTATACCCCACCTTCTTCACGAGGTTTTACTTTATACAGACTAGGAACAGGAAGATACTTCCAGGTAAATGGATTTGAATGAATTATCATTCATCTCAGATCAATTTTCCACCTAAATTTTTTCTTCCATCTATAACACATCCATTCTTTTAGTTAGTCTGTCCAGAAAGCTCAGAGCCCTTGACTTGCTCATTCTCTCTCTAACTCAGTCTCCAGCAATCCCTTCTTCTTCACTGTGTCCCCCAAGATCAAACTTTTACCATTCACAGGACCTACTGCAAACAGCTTTCAGATCAGTCTCTCCAGTTCTTCCTCCGCCACATGCCAGAACAATCTCCCTAAAACACAGCTACAAGCACGTCTTTCTCCTCGTCAAAAATTGCAGTGAATTCCCACTGCCCACCACATTAATTATAAACTCCTCTCCCTGGCATTTAGTTCTCCAATGCATGGTCCCATATTAGCTTTCAGTGACCTTTCTCCTACAATTGCTTCATAATCCAGCTACCCCGGGATTCCTGCTGCTATCTAAAGGTCCCCAGAACTCCGCCACCTATCCAATTTTTGCTTATCCTGTTTCATAAGCTTTGAGCATCCTCTCTCTACCATGATAAGCTATAGAAATCATACCCAATCCTCAAACACCACCTTTTCTGAAAACATTTTCTGATCTTCCCCAAATGGACATGATCACTTCTCTGTCTAAACTCTTAGGCATTTCATTCATCCCTCTACCAGAGCATTCACTCATAAAAGAGCTGTAGTCATCGCTTCTGTGTAGTTCCTAATCCCTTTTCAAGGCTATGAGCTCCCTAGAGGTGTGAAAAGTTTCTTAACTCACCTGAATATACTAAGCAGCATTGCAGACACTGCAGAACAGGAGCATGGGAGGAAAGATGTGATGGTGGGGGAATGTGGTGTATTCACGGAACAGAGAGAAGCTTAGAGCCCCACTGAAATTGCTGTCTGGTGGGGAGCAGTGGGAACTGAGGGTGGTTGACATACTTAACCTGATTTTCAAACTATGAGCCTATGAGTTGAGCCTCACAGTCAAACTATGAGCCTCAACTTCTTCCAAAGCCAAGTTTCTGTTACCCTCATCATCTTTTTTTGCAAACTGTAGTTATTTAGTTTGCTCTTTAAGCATTGTCTCTCTGTACCACACACACCCACATACAGACTCAGCTCTACAACCCAAGAGCACACGGATTACATCTGCCTTGTTCACTTTCCCCGCTGTCTGTCAGGGGGCCTGGAACATGGCAAACATTCAATAGATGGGTTTTGAGTGAGTTAATAAAAGCTGCGGATCATGATACTCAGTAAAGATTAGGGGCGGCCATGTGCAAAATGTCTAGCACACTGCTTGAACATAGTAAACACTAGTAAATGCTAACCTCCTCTTTCTCTCCTCACTCCCTCCCACCGTCCTTCCCTCCCCTCTTCCCTTCCTTCCTCTATGAACCACTTATGCATTAATTCATACATTCAACAAGTGTGTCAGGCTCCTCTGTAGGCACTGGAGCTAGCATAGTGAACAAAAGGGAGAAAAGTCCCTGTCCTCACGGAGCTTACCTTCTAACAAGGGAGTGAGTGATTCACTTTGGATCTTTAGGGAGCCTTAAGCATGCAGTTATTAAGTGCTTTGGGGGGAAGCAGAGCCTGGAGGAAGGGAAGCCAATCACAGTATTGGAGGGATGAGGTATAAAAAGGCTTGGATGTGAGTCACAGCAAAAAAACAAGAGGAACGGGTGCAGGAAGCAATGGGCAGGACACCCACGGGATCTGAGCAATCCAAGGAGAAGGAAGTGGCAGGGGTGATGAAAGGTTCCAACCTCGTTAGTCTGCTGTGTTGCCTTAAATAAGCAGGGAAGTTCGGAGGGGAAGCTGCTGTGATTGGTGGGTTTCAGGGTGTGAGATGAGCTAAGTCTGGCTTTGGAGATGATGCCTTTGAAGAGACAGAGAAGAATCTGGGTGAAAATATTTAACTCTCAAAGTAAGGATTTAGAGCCAGGCGAAAAACCAAACTCTCATTTTATCTATTCTGAATTACTGTCACTGTCATTTGAATAGCTTCTAATATGACATTCTCCATGTCTGCCAAATTCCTTTAGGATTCTGCTCCTTCACAACATAATCTGGTAGTTACCCTACCTGTTCAGCTTCAGAAACATGGGTATGCCCCTAAATAATATTTGGGAACTGAATTGGTTAATAGCAAGCAGAACTCCATCATCAAGGCAAAGAGGAAAGAAAGTGCATTTGCAGTCAGAAAGGGCTCAGTTCAAATGAAGCCCACTTCCTCCCTCCATAGCCAGTGATATGACCACGAGCAGATTTTTGGCCCATGTCTTCTTGGTTGCCTAGTCTTTAAAATGGATGATCTAATTTAGCCCGCAGATGCTGGAAGAGAGTTAAGCTAAATTAAATGCATCTAAAGTTGCTGTCATCCAGTAGGCATGAAAATTGAAGCACTTAGTCTATTATTATTATTATTACTATTATTACTACTACTATTATTATTATTCTTTCATGCCATGCCTTTTAGATTTTGGCGTGATATTCAGCCTCTCCTTTTATCCATCTTCTCACTGCAAACATTCCAGCCAGGCGACCCAGCTAGGAGCTGTCCTCTTGGCATGGCCTCCAGCTGGCCAGCTCCCCTAAAGCCTTCACAGGCCACTAAGCTCCCCACCGCATGGCTGGCTGGTCCGTCAGTTCAAATTGCCCGATTCGACTGACATCACCACAGCTTGCAAATTCCAAAATCACTGTTAGGACTTTAGGTTTGGTCATGTTTCCGCCTGGCCTGGTGTCCTTATTTATAACACAACTTGCTGCACGTGGTGTTTAAAGCGGCTTCACAGGCCAGTGTTTAAAAATCAAAAAACAAATACGAAAACCAAGAAAGCTAGGTCTACAGACTGTTTATTTCTGAAAGATTCCTAAGAACACGGGGCACCAATATTAGGTACCACACCCAAGGATGTGCGTTCAGACACTGATTTCCCCTGTTGATGACTATTCCCCACCTTGGTTGAGGCACCGGGCTGGGCAGTGTAGAATTCATCTCAGAATAAAATGAATTCTTTTCAAAGTCTCATGCGTTCTACATGAATGAGTAAAAGCGTATTTGTAACTTTCACTTTTCTACACTCTACAAATCACCCCAAGCTCCAGCGAGTTCTAATAGGAATAAAACACTAGATACTGTATATCTGTGTGTGTGTGTCTGTGCGTGCACACACACACGTGTGCGTGCTGGGCGGCAAGTCGTATGGATTAAATGTTTGTGTCCTCCCCCCTCCCATGTATGTGTTGGAGCCCTCATCTCCAATGTGCTGATATTTGGAGGTGGGGCCCTTGGAAGGTAATTAGGTTTAGATGAGGTCATGAGGGTGGGGCCCCCAAACTGGGATTCGTGTCCTTACAAGAAAAGGAGGAGACCAGAGCTTGCCACAAACTGGGATTCGTGTCCTTATAAGAAAAGGAGGAGACCAGAGCTTGCCATCTTTCCACCACGTGAGGATCCAGCAAGGAGATGGCCATCTCCGGACCAGTGAGCAGGCTGTCATCAGACACCAAGTCAGCTGACACTCTGATCTTGGACTTCCTGATTCCAAACCTGGGCGAAATAAAATGTGTCTTGCTCACATCACCTAGTCTATGGTATTTTGTTAGAGCAGCCTAGGCTGAGTAAGACAGCAGGTGGCCATATCACAGTCCTGAGAAGACAGACTGGGGACAGGTTAGACAGGAGGAGGGATCCCCCGAGATGAGGAGGAGGGCCAGAGTCCAGCCCAGAGGAAGTCACCACAGGCCCGAGGAATTTGCTGTGGTCACCAACAGGGCACCCTGCCACGCCGCACTAGAGCCTTGCCCTCATGTCCATGGTGAGTCAGTCAGCAGGCGTCCCCTGACAGCCCCAGAGCGTTGCCCTGGGATCAGCATTTTAGGTGGGAGTAAGGGCTACACTCCCTTCCCCCCAGGGGGAGATGGCTTTTTCTCATCCTCAGGGTTCCAGGCAAACTCACAATGGTGACATTTGCTGAGCAGTGGCTGGAATAAAGGGCTCTCAGAGAGCAAGAAGGAACAGTGGAGCATAAATTGGTCCGCCAGAGCGTGACGCCCCAGGAATGCTCCTGGGTAGGGACTCACAGCCTCCCGGAGAAGCAGGGACTTCACAAAATCCATAGCAGGAAAGCCGTACGGCAAGGGGTCCTGCAGCTTGAACTTGGCTGCCCCATTCACCAGAACTAACTGAAATGAGGTAAACAAAATACTGCCTAAAAGAGGCTTGCACAAAGAAGGTAGAAGAAACCCTTCATTTGGTTCTCAAGTATTTTTCTTAAATGCCAGGTAACCTCCATTACCCTCCCTTCCAAAACAAGAAACAAAAACAGAGGGAAGAATTTTACCTCCCTCCCCTCTTCCACTGTAGAACCAAGATGTTTCTATTTTTAAAGTGATTTTAGAGTTAACCCTTTCCATACTCCTTAAGTCTTCAAAATAGTTTTTTAACTGTGATTTTTAAATTGCTAAGATGTCACTAAAAGACTGACTTGGATTTGTTCTCTTCAGCTCCCTTTGGGGATAAACACTCTTCTGCACGCTACTAATATTGCAACCAAAACCCTTCAGTTGAGTGATTTACCTAGAAAGGTTTTAGTATTTGAATCTGAACACTCCCTTGGTGCCCTGGACCAAAAGTTTTTTGCTCTGTAGACAGTTTTATCCCCCTCCTTCCAGGACCAGTTGCAGGAATTCTTCTGGAAAATAGGCCAAGGGACCTGTGACATTTCCCAGACAAGTCACCAGAATCCTGCAGTGTACATCACCAAATGAACTAAAATCAACACATAATCTAGTTCCCTCAAACAGTCTATCATTTGAGTTATGTGACTGCCTTTCATTAATCAAATTAGGCATTTAAAGCAACACTATAATTGGTGCAAATTATACCTTTAATGACTCTTACTACAGCAAAAAAAAAAAAAAAAAAAAAAAAAAAATGAAACAGAGATCACTCAATTTGATTTTGTAACTATGGACAATGAGTTTCCTCTTTCACCCAGAAGTTGCAGATCATGTCAAAAGTCGAGTGTGGATCATATGGTAAATCTATTTTTAGTTTTAAAAGGAATTTCCATACTGTTTTCCATAATGGCTGCACCAAACTGCATTCCCACCAGCAGTGTAGGAGGGTTCCCTTTTCTTCACACCCTCTCCAGCATTTGTGGACTTTTAATGCTGGCCATTCTGACCAGGGTGAGGTGATACCTGATTGTGGTTTTGATTTGCATTTCTCTGATGATTACCAATATTGAGCATTTTTTTCGTGTGCTTATTGTCTATTTGTATGTCTTCAAAGGAGATATGTTTGTTTAGGTCTTCTGCCCATTTTTGGATTGGTTTTTGTTGTTGTTGTTATTCAGTTGTATGAGCTGTTTGTATATTCTGTCTGGAAATTAAGCCCTTATCAGTTGCATCATTTGCAAACATTTTCTTCCATTCTGTAGGTTGTCTTTCTGTTTTGTTTATAGTTTCCTGTGCTGTGCAAAAGCCTGTAAGTTCAATTAGGTCCCATTTGTTTAATTCACTTTTATTTCTATTGCCTGGGTAGACTGCCCTAGAAGAACACTGCTATGATTTACATCAGAGAATGTTTTGCCTATGTTCCCTTCTAGGAGATTTCTGGTTTCTTGTCTTATGTTTAAGTCTTTAAGCCATTTTGAGTTTATTTCTGTGTTTGGTGTCAGGGAGTGTTCTAATTTCATTGATTTACATGTTTTCCCAACAGACTTACCCAAGAGACTGTCTTTTCTTCATTGTATGTCCTTGCCTCCTTTGTCAAAGATTAATTGACCATGGATGTGTGAGTTTATTTCTGGGCTCTCTAGTCTGTTCCCTTGATCCATATGTCTGTTTTTGTGCCAATACCATGCTGTTTTGATTCCTGTAGCTCTGTAGTATTGTCTGAAGGCTGAGAAGGTTATGCCTCCAGCTTTGCTCTTTTCCTTCAGTATTGCTTTGTCAATTCTGGGTCTTTTGTTATTCCACAAATTTTAGAATTATTTGTTCTCATTCTGTGAAAAATGTCCTGGGTAATTTGATAGGGATGGCATTAAGTCTACTACATATATAAAATAAACAGCAAGGTCCTACTGTATAGCACAGCCTATAATGGAAAAGGATATGAAAAGGAATATATATGTACAATTGAATCACTATGCTATACAACAGAAACTACCACAACATTGTAAATCAGTATACTTCAGTCAAAAAATCAAAATTAAATGGAATGGTATCACACCCGCTGACTTCTACCCACATATATTTTATAAAATATTTATCTAGTGTTGACAGATTGAGATCATCAAAGTCACTACAGCGTTTTGGGACATTCATAGGTAGTGAAACCAGAAGCAAAATGAAGAACCTTTTGTGGTCATTCCAAAAATCTTTTACAAAAAGAAAATCTTCTGGGAGATCTTTTATATTGCATAACAATATCTTTCTACAGTTTAATCTCTGTAACTACACACACACAAAAAGACTAGTAAAGACTGTTCGTAAGGAAAAAAAAAAAGTCGGGTGTGGTTTTATGGGGGGAGGGGGAAACCAAGAAGAGACCGGAGGGAAGGGTGGGACCGAACTTTGCAAGAAAAACCTCCCCAGAGTAGGTTCCTGGTGCGAGAGATGTTTCGCGGTTAGAAAGAAACCTCTGCAGAAGTTTCTTGCTTAAGAAGAAGTCCGTACATTGGAGCAAAACCAGGCTTTGGCGAGTTCTTAAGAACTTAGGGGCGCTCTAAGTCTCCACGCAGGCGATCTGCACACAAGAAAGACGAGGCCCAGTTCGAAGTTGGGGGGAACTTAGAACAGCGCGCGCGGAGCCGGGGAGACTTGAGTCAATCTCGTCTAACGGTTTCCCTGAACCGCTAGGAGCCCTCAAGCCCGGCGGGACAGCAGGGCTCACTGACTAACTGCCAGTGACTCAGCGACCCCACCCCTCTCCCCCGGGCTTTCCTCGGCCGCCGTCTCGCAGCTCGCGCCGTCCAAAGCCGGACCCAGCCCGTTAGGTCCCTGAACAGGGATCCCAAAGACCGGAGGACGAAGAGAGCTGCAGACCTGATCGTTCTCCCTTTCGAAATGGGAGATGCGCAAGGCTGCGCGGGGCCCGAGCCCTTTGTCCTGGGCTGTGCGCGCCCCCACCCCACGCTCCAATCTCAGGCCCTCTTTGTTTCTTTCTCCACGCCTTCCGATCTGCTGGATCCCGCACTCCCCCTCTTCCTGCCTCTTTGCCCGGGGGTCTACCCACCCCACTCCAAGCCGCCTGTGGCCGAGTTGCCGCGCGCCCCTCCCACCCGCTCGCCTTCCCCCACCCCTCTGTGGCGCGGTGCCCGGGACCCCTCTTGTCAGGTCTGGGGCTGGCTCTCCCACCACCAAGTGACCCCGCCTTTTTCAGCACCCAGGGGTGAGCAGAGCTCCGGCCATCATCAGGAAAGCTCCTGAAAACCCCACTCCAGCAAAGAAGTAACGGGACGGTGCCCAGTCTGAGTTGCTGAAGATGGGGGAGGAGGAAGGCCCCAGGGCTCCCCCGCCCCAAACCCCCGGCCCAGCCTTCCTGCACCTCGCCGGGTCCCCATTGGCTGGCGCACTCCGCCGCCGGGATGGCAGTGGGAGGAAACCTTCTTTCCAAAGGGGGTATAAAAACTGCGCCCTGGGCGGGGTCCGGTCCTCTGCCACTCTCGCTCCGGGGTCCCCGCGCCAGAGACGCAGCAGCACTCCCTTCGCCCATACCCACCGCACCCTTGCTCGCCTCTCCTCCCCGAGCCGGTCCGCGCCACCGCAGCCGCCCAGACCACCGCCACCCTCTGCAGCTATGTCCACCAGGTCCGTGTCCTCGTCTTCTTACCGCAGGATGTTCGGCGGCCCGGGCACAGCGAGCCGGCCGAGCTCCAGCCGGAGCTACGTGACCACGTCCACCCGCACCTATAGCCTGGGCAGCGCGCTGCGCCCCAGCACCAGCCGCACCCTGTACACCTCGTCCCCGGGAAGCGTGTACGCCACGCGCTCCTCGGCCGTGCGCCTGCGGAGCAGTGTGCCCGGGGTGCGGCTGCTGCAGGACTCGGTGGACTTCTCGCTGGCCGACGCCATCAACACCGAGTTCAAGAACACCCGCACCAACGAGAAGGTAGAGCTGCAAGAGCTGAATGACCGCTTCGCCAACTACATCGACAAGGTGCGCTTCCTGGAGCAGCAGAACAAGATCCTGCTGGCCGAGCTCGAGCAGCTCAAGGGCCAGGGCAAGTCGCGCCTGGGGGACCTCTATGAAGAGGAGATGCGCGAGCTGCGCCGGCAGGTGGATCAGCTCACCAACGACAAGGCCCGCGTCGAGGTGGAGCGCGACAACCTGGCCGAGGACATCATGCGGCTCCGGGAGAAGTAAGGCGGCGCCCACGCGGGGCTCTGGGAGGGAAAGAGGGGAACGGGAGCTGCCACGCCCTTGGGGATGTAGCCGCGGCAGCCGCTGCCTGGGGGACTGCGGGGGGACAAGGCTGTGGCTGCAGCGGCGCAGCCTCGCCCTGAGCCCAGACCTTGCAAGTCAGCATTTCACCTTTACCCCCACTCATCACCCAAGAACGCCCCGTTTCAAGTTTCACATTTTTGAAAACAACCACTGTACTCGAAAGCCCTTGCAAACGACGAGTGCGGTTTCCCCAAACTTTTGCAAAGTTTCTTGGCCTCCCTCTAGCGGGCTACCAGCCCCCGGGCCGTGGAGGGAGCCAGACAAAGGGATTGCGGAGTCTCCCCCAGGAGGGGAGGGGTGGCGATCCCCTCGCTGGTCGTTGTGGCGACCGTGATTGCTTTTCCCCGCTGCTGCCAATGTCCCGCTAAAACTTGCCGAAAGCAGCGGTTCTAAAAGCCGCTGTCGTTGGTCGCCCGGGGAGGTGGCGCAGCAATTCTTGTCTAGCGGCGAGGACGTGGTGGTTGGGTGTGGTCGCCCCGCCCCTGGCGGTTTACCGATTCTCACTTAGTTAATATCCGACTTTCCAGATTGCAGGAGGAGATGGTCCAGAGGGAGGAGGCCGAGAGCACCTTGCAGTCTTTCAGACAGGTATGTAGATTCTGGTCCCACTCGAAGACACTGGACCCCACCCACCCAACCCACAGGCAATTCTAAAAGTTACTTAACCCAAGTCTAAACAGTGCAAAACTTCACGTCTGTGCGCCAAGCCCCCTAGTGGCAGAAAGTGCACAGTTTGGAGCTTCTCCGCATAAAAACCCTTGAATAATTAAAGCGTTCATTAGGATATAGTCTTAAACTTTTTCCTTTGTTTCAAGACTTTTTTTTCCCCGAGCAATCTTTTTTTTTTTCCGTTTCGTTTTTGCAACACGTCGATACTCCGACTTCGAACAATTACAGTTTGGTTTTTAGTTTGCGGTTTTGCTAAAGTCAAGTTGGCTAACTTTTACAAGGCCACAAAAAGCGCAATTCTGCCCTATAGTTGAAAACGTAAAATGTATTGGAGGATAAAAAAACTCAGTTTAATTGGACTTAAGCCAGCGAGTTTCTTTTCTTCGCCAAGTTCTATTGTGGCCTTAAGATTAGATGGAAGTATCGCTATGCACAACTACTTTGTGACCTAATAAGGGTGGATAGGAGCCATCTGTCCCCTTGGCTGAAAGGTATTAATGGTTTCTACGGGCTTCACGACGGAATGTAGATACAGACATTCTGGCAAGTGTGATGGCTCCGGACAGAAATAATAGGAGTCTTTGTGCTCCCAGAGAAGCTTCGCAACAGGCTACATTCTTATTGAATATGTAATGATGCAAGCACACTTCTAATTGGGCACAAGTATTTGCTAACATCCGTTATCTATTATCTGGCCCAGACTCGTGAAGTATGTGATATGAAAAGTTCTTAAAGCTATAGTCATACTTCACATTTGGAAATGCCTTTCTTTACTGCATCTTTGGATTCTTTAGCATTCTCTCCAGAAGGAAAGAATAAATCTGAAACCAAAGAATGGCATTTTAAGTAAAAGGGTTTTTTTTGTTTTATTTTTTATCCATAGGATTTTTAACTTAAAGTTGCAATGCCTATTTTCAGGAAGAGTTCCCAGCATAGTTTTTTTTTCCCTGAACACTTACTGGCATTGGCTTTAAATACTTTCCCAGATTAATAACCTAGAATAACATTTTAAAACAATTTTTATTAAAGTATAGTCAGCTACAGTGTATCAATTTCTACAATAACATTTTGAAGCAGAAATACATTGACCAAATTAATTTAAAAACAGCAATGTGTGCTTTCTTTTTGCCATGGAGCAGTTATGATCATCATATCTGTAATGTGTTCTACTGAGTAGTAAGTTAATATAAAATAATTTTAGTATAAATTGTCCCTCCTATTTAGGGATTAGATAAAACCTCTCCTATTCTCTTCAAAGAGAATGACACATTGAACTTTTTTTCATAGAGATTAGTAAATCATCTTGTGTATCTTTTTTAGGGCTTAAGGACAAGCAAAAATGAATTTTTTCCTATGCTTGATCTTTTAATTATTACCCATTCCTCATTCACGTTTCCATGAAGGTGATAGAAGTTTGTCAACGTTTTAACCCTGTAAGGCTATAAACAGTACAACAAATATATTTGTTTACAAAATATGAGGTATAAAAGTCCTCATGACATTTCCTTGAGGGAAAATAAAATATTTGGGATGTAGCAGTTTACAAATGGTGGAAACACAAAAGGAAGCAGCAAGAATTTTACAGGTAAATTACCCTCTGTGCGTTTTTACCCTTCATTCTGAAACAAACTAACTGAATTGACACAGTGCAAACTGTCAATTGCATGGAAGTGTCAGAGGATGGACACACCCTTGTGGTGTAACATAGGGGAGTTTCCAGAGAAAAATCTGCCAGAGAAAACGAAGTAAATACACTTCAGAGTTACATTTTTTTTTCCTTACATGCCTGAACCACATTGAACTGCATATTTGCCATTTCACATCCTGGATTGCAGTATAAATCTAGCCTTGTAACCTGAATGCCAGATAATTTGCTTTGGAGCTTAAGAATAAATCAGGAGATCTGAGCAGAGGGGGAAAAAAAGAGCTTAAGTATTATCTGTGAAATTTCTGAAGCATGCATTTCTTATTCCATGATGTTACCGCCCTCCCCCAAATCTTTAAAATGCTGTGGCTTTGATCTTCTAGATTAAAGAAAGTAATAAAAAAAAAAACCTTCATGGGTATAATTCGGACTCCAAAATCATAGATTAACCACCTTAACCTTTTTTTAAATGGAAAGACTGGGGATTGAACCCAGGACCTCATGCTCGACCTGTGAGCTATACCTCTGGATTTGAAGATACTACCTACCATGTATAACAGATAAACAACAAGGTCCTACTGTATAGCACAGGAAACTATATTCAATACTATGCAATGGCCTAAAATGACAAAATATGAAAAGAAATACATATTATATACATAAATGAATCACTATGCTGTACACCAGAAATTAACAACATTGTAAATCCACTTTACTTCAATTAATTAATTAACTGATTAATAATTGATTGAACACAGTTGGCCACATTGGCATACACTTATTTTTAAATTGTCTGTTAACCACCTTGAGTACAACTCAGTAGGGTCACAATTCAAAATTGTTAATGAAGAGAAGAAAACACAGTATATTATAGTGCTGTGTGATTAATCAGCTTATTCAAAGGTTATGAAATGTGTCAGTGGCTTCTGTATAGTAAAGAGACGAAGTGCAGATGGTTCATTTAAAATGAATAAATGGAACAAGCCATGGACTTTACCATCTCCTCCACATTCTTCTGTTTTCAAACAGGATGTTGACAATGCTTCTCTGGCACGTCTTGACCTGGAGCGTAAAGTGGAATCCTTGCAAGAGGAGATTGCGTTTTTGAAGAAACTCCATGAGGAGGTAAGAGGAGTCACTGTTGGGGAATGGATGTGGGTGAAGCTGCTTCCATCCTTGGCATGGCTGATCTTCTGTCTTTTCTCTCTTCAGGAAATCCAGGAGCTGCAGGCCCAGATTCAGGAACAGCACGTCCAAATCGATGTGGACGTCTCCAAGCCTGACCTCACGGCTGCCCTGCGTGACGTCCGTCAGCAGTACGAGAGCGTGGCCGCCAAGAACCTTCAGGAGGCCGAGGAGTGGTACAAGTCCAAGGTCCGAAACAAGGACGCATGGCCAGAACAAAAGAAAAGCATTTTATTCTGCAAACGCCTACCTGTCTCTGATTCCTAAATACCTCTTAGCCCCCAAGTGTAGCTGCCTTTGCTTTCTTATTTATTTCTTGCTGAACCCTAAGCAGTGCTCACATGCCTTCCTTTAGAATAGCAGACTCCCTTTCTGTCACCCTCCTTCGAAGTAAACCCCAAGGCCATGCCCTTGACCTTCCGAGCTTTTAAAATGGGGGAAAGCAGAATGAATGTCTACTTGAAAATCTCAACATCAGCCTTCCACCTCATGTTCTCTGATTTTCAAAACAGAAATTTCAACGTTTTCCGGAAGATGTTGAGATCTGAACTTTGAACCTACAATTTGGTTATCCTGCCTTATTTGTTTGTCTGTTGGCCATCTTTAAGCTTTCCCATTTGTCCAGGCCAGGTAGCACCTTAGGGGATTTGTGCACAAGACACATGGGTGACCCACGTTTCCTCTTCCTCCCTGGCAGTTTGCCGACCTCTCCGAGGCTGCTAACCGCAACAACGATGCCCTGCGCCAGGCGAAGCAAGAATCCAATGAATACCGGAGACAGGTGCAGTCTCTGACCTGTGAAGTGGATGCGCTCAAAGGGACTGTGAGTATCACCCCACAGGGCAAGGGGGCAGATAGCCAGCTTGGAGCCATTCAGGTGGCCAAGCTCAGGGTGCCATTGGAAAACAGCTTTGTTCAAAGGAAGAAAAATTGGCATTTTAATCCCAAGAAAATGAGCTGTCAGAACAGATGCAAAAAGAACTTGGAGCTCTGAAGGTTTTAGTGTATTATTATCATTGCTTCTATTAGAAAGGGACTTGGTACTTGAATTCTCTGCTGAAAATTGGAGCATTTCCCATTTTCTACTAGGGAAAATGATTGCCCATGGTCTGGAAGTGGTGGGTCTTGGTTTTGGTTTTCTGGGAAATAACACTGGCCACCTCTCCGATCTGCTGCAGAACGAATCTCTGGAACGCCAGATGCGTGAAATGGAAGAGAACTTTGCCGTGGAAGCTGCTAACTACCAAGACACTATTGGCCGCCTGCAGGATGAGATTCAGAACATGAAGGAAGAGATGGCGCGTCACCTTCGCGAATACCAAGACCTGCTGAATGTCAAGATGGCCCTCGACATCGAGATTGCCACCTACAGGAAGCTGTTGGAAGGAGAGGAGAGCAGGTATGGAGCCAGGGCTAGAGCGAATGCATTCAGAGCTGCTGTCTGCTCAGTCTTATGCCCCTCGCTTTACAGATACTGTGTCACTTAATCTTCAGAACGTTTCTTCAAGGTGGCTACTTACCACTTTTGACAGATGAGGGACCTTAGCTTCAGAGAGACTGAGTTACTTATCCTAGTCAGTTAACCAATATCAGAGCTGAGATTTGAACCCATGATTCTGGGAAAACCGACATCAACTCTGTTATATCTCCAGCCCCTTGGAGAAAATGCTTGGAGTAAAATATTTACATGTACTAATGGGTCCAGTCGTGGGCTAATGCTTCTGAAGCAAGTCCCTCACCTATAAATTACAGGAGTCAATTTTCTTATTTGACAAAAACCAGAAAAAAATATAATTTTAATACAAATTTGTATAACTTTGTTCCTTGTTGTTCAAGTTGTTCTCCAAAACATTTTACTGTTTTTCTTCATCTTGTTACAGGATCTCTCTGCCTCTTCCAAACTTTTCTTCCCTGAACCTGAGGGGTAAGCATTTGATTGTCTTTTAAGAATAATTTCAGCAGCTTGCAACCATTTTGTTTATAAAGCACCCATTTTTTTAAGTGGTACGTGAAAAATGCCATACAAGAGAAGATGCTATAGGATATCCATAAGTTTCAAGCCCAAGTACTAACTTAAATCCTCTACTTCCAATTAAATTGCAACTCCATTTTTCTTCCTCTGGATGGAGTGTGCACTCAAGTAGTCCATCTCGTTCTGATGCTACAGTGGTGTCAGCCCCTGAGTTTTAAAATAGGTGACAGTCTTTAGAATTACTTCGGGAATAGCACTTTAAACAGTTGTGAACAAAAATCATAATTCTTTGGACAAAAATGTTTCTTGTCTTTTTAAAAATTTTTTCATTTTACTTATTTCGGGTTTCTTTTCTTTATACAGAAACCAATCTGGATTCAATTCCTCTGGTTGACACCCATTCCAAAAGGACACTTCTGATTAAGACGGTGGAAACCAGAGATGGACAGGTTGGTATCTTTAAATCAAAACGGGAGTAATCTCAGACAGGCCGTGATAGCCTTTTAAATCAATCAGTCTGTCTCCGATACAGCTAGCTCATTTGGGAGGTTTCAGTTTCGGGGATGCCCCCTAAGAAGAGAATGGGCCTCTTTTTCCAGCCCTCCACACAGCCAGCTAATTATTTGGCTGCCAGATTTGAAGATGAGATAGGCAACCTTCCTGGGGTCCAAAATTAGTGATTTGCTTTGGTGCTTAATTTGAAACAGGAGTATAGCTTCCTTGAGTTACTCCTTAAACTAGCTTCATTAGGCTCCCTCAGTACCAGGAATGTTTTGATCTTGGACATATATGGCCTCCCTTGAACACTGCTAGGCCCTTTTATGATGTAATACAAGGACATGCTTAGGATCAGGTAGTTTCTTATTACCTGTGTGCCAGGGAAGAAAGGGTCAAAATGTATTGTAACCTTCCCGTAATTTTCCCTTGCACAGAAACTCAAAACATACTTGCTCTACACTTAAGTTTCTTTTTAAATTTATCGATTTTAACTGAAGTGCAGTCAGTTACAATGTGTTAATACCTGTTGTGCAGCACAATGTCCCAGTCATGCATATTCATACATAGATTCATTTACGTATTTCTTCCATTAGAGGTTATTGCAAGATACTGAACATAGTTCCCTGTGCTATACAGAAGAAACTTTTTTTTAAATCTATTTTTACATATAATGGCTAACATTTGTAAATCTCAAACTCCCAAATTTATCCCTAGAAGACATGTTTTGATTGCTTTTGAATTTTGCTGCTTGGGGTTATTACAGCATCCTTCTTTATAGATACCGTATTTTTTAAATTTCTTTTTTTAAGTCGTAACAATCTATTGGATACATATTTTGCCTGTAGGTGAAGAGCGTTTTACATATGTTATCTGTCCTCCCCCAGCCCCGCCACCGTGACCAATGCAGAACTAACACAGTCTTCCAACTTTCACAATAAATTATGTGTTCTTAGGATTCTCCTTTGACACATTTTATGGGGTAATTTAATCATCCACATATAGTATTATATTTGATTTTGAGTTCTATTTTTCTTAACAGGTTATCAATGAAACTTCCCAGCATCATGATGACCTGGAATAAAAACTGCACATACTCAGTGCAGCAAAATATGACCAGCAAGAATAAAAAAAGAAATTCATATCTTAAAGAAACAGCTTTCAAGTGCCTTTCTGCAGTTTTTTCAGGAGCGCAAGATAGATTCGGAATAGGAATAAGCTCTAGTTCTTAAGAACCAACACTTGTAAGAGATTTAGAAAAAAGTTTACAACATAATCTAGTTTACCGAAAGAGCCTTGTGCTAGAATACTTTTTAAAAAGTATTTTTGAATACTATTAAAACTGCTTTTTTCCAACAAGTATCTGATCCAACTTGTTTCTGCTTCAATAAATCTTTGGAAAACTCTTTTAGTGTCTTACTTATTTGGTAATATCTAAGCAATCCTCCAAATTTTATGGGAATATATGTTTTAGTTAATTTTTTTTTTATCTTGGTTAAATTGCCACAAAAGCAAGGTTTGGTGAATTTGAGAAATTCAACTTTACGCTTGAAGTATAGTTCTTAATTTGGTCATTTTCGATGTACCTCACTTCTTTGCAATTAAGTTATTTTTTAAATTTACAAATAGATATAGAAAGAAATAACTTGTACACAAAATGATGATAGGTCTTTCCAGTGAAATGAATCCATCTGGGTCCATGTCCATGTGTGGTTTCAGTTCTAACAAAGAGACCTCCTAAAATGAAAAACTGACTAAAACTGCTTTTTGGTACATGCAGCATGTAGGCAGTACGTTCCACTGTGGGGCTTAAAGCATATGGCAGTGGCGAGGGTGTAAGGGCTGAATCTTTCATTAGCAAGATGCAGAGCAACAGGACAAGTTCATCTTGTTTCAGCATGGAAAACCAGCCTGCTTTTCTGTGTGTATGTGATCTCTGAGTCTATGTATCTACCTATAGATACTTTTAAAGACCTTTGTGTTTGGGGAAGTGATGTTAGACACAAAGGAAAATTCTTACATGTTCGTTGGGAGTTGAAATTAACACACATGAGTCACGTAAAATGAAGCAAACTCTCTACTTAGCTTTCAAAAGCTGGAGCGATAAGAACGTAGTCGTGTGGTCTTGAGAAGCTTCCTATGGATCATAGGATGTGAGCAGAGTTTAGGAAGAGGTGTATAGTTTGGATAAATAAAAGAGGGAAGGTATCACCCAAAGGCAATAGAGTTGTAATGGTCCATTGTGTGCCCTGGAGGGAAATTCTTTGAGTTAGAAGTTCCCCTGCTTCTCTGAGTCGCGATTTCCCATATACCCATGACCCCTCTCCTCTAGGAATGAGGTGGCAGGCATTTGTTGTAATTTTTAAGTGTTTACATCTCCCCCCCGTAGAGTTGCTGAGGGGAAAGTAAGACAGTTACCCTTAGCTTAAGTACCAGGCACTGTGCTAAGTAACATAGCTGTGATTTTCATCGTATTTCTTACTGTGGGTACCGCATGCATAAAGAAAAAATTGGCCGGGGAGGCAACCTCCATCAGGGCGATTTACATCACCTCGTAGGATGGTCTTGGTTCTTGCTGACTTATTAAATAGTGCCCCCTTTCAGACTCACAAGAGTATACTAGTTTGGACAATAGATTCTATGTGGTCATCTTACCCTCAGTATAATCTTACAGGAAAGGATATTCATCCCAAGATTCCTTGAGTCTGCCTGCACCATCCCCAACCTCTCCCTTACCCCCCCCATATATGAACAACTGCCATGTTAGATGGTGTAATCAGTATTGCCAGAGCAAACATCCAAGTGCTTGGGCCCTGAAGAAACTACTTGATTTTCAGTTCTGTTCTTTGTTCTTTAGCCATTGACACCATGTTCCTCTCAGACTCTTAACCCTATTTCTCCAGTCTCTTCTTGCATTTCTGCCCCACCATTGGCTTATGACGATCATCCAGGGAGGACACCAGCCCCACACTGGTTTTCTTCATTCATATAACCCTTCATGATTAAAAGATGAAGGAAGGGAGGGAGGGAGGAAGAGAGAGAGAGAGAGAAAGAAAGTAAAAGAAAGAAAGAAAAGCAAGCAAGCAAGCAAGCAAGCGAGCTACAATTGGGTTTTTTCCTCTTAGGGGAGAAGGAACCAAGGTGACAAATTCTGCCAAAACATTTTGAGACTAGTGGGCTTCCCACCCTTAAGAATATCTCTTCTAGCCCTTTCTAAAATCACCTCCCTGAAATGGAAAAAGATGAGCTGGCCTCCCTTATCTGCACCTGTCAGAAATCAGCCTTTAGAGAAAAGTCTCCTGGGGGCCCACCTAACAGGAATTCAAATCTATTTAAGATTTTTTCATGTTTACCTTTCATTATACTTGTTAGCATTTTCCTTATCTTCCACTTTGAAAAACTCATAGAAAGAAACTCTGTTCTCATTGCCTATGGGGAAGCCAAAGATAAATGCTTGGTTCTTTTATGTGTAACGTTAATCCAAGATTAAAGGAGATTTGAAAAAAAAAAGTAGGGGGTGGGGAGAAGGAAATGATGACATAAGTGTAAGTCTCAAAAAAGTTACCAAGGGGAGTGGGCAGTCCCTGGAAATACTGTGAAAATTAAGCCCTGCTAGGGTTTCTCGCAGTGGGGACAGATGGAGTAGAACAAACGTCTGACTGGGTTACAGCTTCCTGATGTGGGATCCACCCTCCCAGGACTCGCCTCTGACAAAGGCGCTAGGAAAGTGAGATCTCTTTCTCAGGCTGTGGGATGAAGGGAGGAAGGGTGTGCACAGTGAAGCACGGGGAGGGAGAGGGGGTTAGTGAGGACACCGGATTCCCCTCGTCTTTTCCTGAAGAAAATAAGGTTGAGCAGACACGATGCTCCCAAAGAAGGCTCACTCTCCAGCCTACCAGGCTTCAGCTAAATAAAGGGTCTCCACAAATCCCCTAGGGCTGCCCTAACAAAACACCACAGACTAAGGGTGCTTACACAACAGAAATTTATTTCCTCACAGTTCTGGAGGCTGGAAGCCCAAAAGCAAGGTGCTGGCAGGGTTGGTTTCTTCAAAGGCCTCTGTCCTTAGTCATTTCTTTTTATAGGGAAACCAGTCATGTTGGATGAGGAACCACCCACATGACCTCATTTTTACTTTAATGACCTCTTTAAAGACCCTGTCTCCAAGTACAGTCACATTCTGAGGTAACAGGGGGCTAAGACTTCAACATATGAATATGGGAACAGGGTGGGGAGACATGGGGGCAAGAGACACACAATTCAGCTATGAGAGGGTCCCAGTTAAACACTTGAAGAACAGCCTCCTTGTCTGTACTTGAAACAGGTCTGTGATGGAGATTTTCAAATCTCCCTGATGGTTAATACACAGCTTAAAGATTCATGGCCATCTGTGACTAGTCAACCTCTCCGTTTTTCAAAATCCCCTCTCAAGGTAGAGAACTGTTTGCAATAAGTCCTCTGGAGACTTTCCCTAAAGAGCTACCATGTAAGGCAAGTGTTTCTTTTAGGACACTGTAAGCAGTGAGCAGACAGCCATGGAAGGCTCTGGAAGAGTCAGTGTAATCTAATAGTCTGCTCTCAGATGAAGATTTTCCCCAGTCCAAGAAGACCAGTCTAAAGCTATGGTCTCATAGGAGGGTCAAGGGCCCTGTATGTATCAGGCACTGGACTGGGGGTTGGTTGTCCCACCACTGGTTGCTCCCTGACTGAGGTCACCATCTACCAGCCTAGTGGGGAAGAACAGTGCTACGCGAACAGCATGAATGTTTGTGTCCCACCCGCCCAAACTCATATGCTCATCCCAATATGGTGGCATAAGGAGGTGGGACCTTTGGGAAGTGGTTAATTAATTAATTGTGGGACGTAATTCATGACGTGGAGCCGTCAGGAATAGGATTAGTGCCCTTATAAAAAAGACACAGAGAGTTTGCTTTCCCTCTGCTCTGTTGCTTTCCCCTCTGACAGGATTCAATGAAAAGCCAGCCGACAAAGAGGAAGAGCACCAGGAGAAATAAATTTCTATTGTCTTTCTTTTCTTTCTTCCTTCCTTCCTTCCATCTTTTTCTTTTGTTTATTTTTAATGGAGGAACTGGGGATTGAACCCAGGACCTCATGCATGCTAAGCATGTGGTCTACCCCTGAGCTATACCCTCCCTCCAAACTTCTATTAAGTCACCCAGTCTGTGACATTCTGTTATAGCAGCCCAAACTGACAGGGAACACTCAGTCCAAGGTGTTGAATGCATTTTGATTCACAAATGTTGCAAACAGCTACACAGATCACCTCAGTTCAATTTGGCTCGCCTCAGACTAACCTATCACAGATAAGGGTCACCTTCTGCCCTTGGCGTTCAGACTGTGGCTTCTAGTCCCGATGCCAATCGTCACTTAGTATGGGCCCCTGTCTCTCCAGAATATGAAAATTTCCCTGTCTTTTTGTCTATTTTATCATATTAACGGTAGTTATATTACCCGTTTATATTTGTTTAAAGGTCTTTGTCTGCTAATGGAAATATGTGGTTTGCAGGTGAATTTGTTTATCTTCTCTGTTTTCTTTTTTGGTTTTTGATGATTTGGTCCTCTTCTTAGTGCACCTCACAATTTTTAACTGGATGCTGAACATTTTAAATGAATGCTTCTTTTAGCTCCGGACAATGTTTTCATTCTCTAAAAAGAAAGAAAAGTTTTCTTTATAGGCAAAGAGTACCAGTGGGTCACCTTGATCTTGGGAAGGGTTAGTTTTAGCTTTTGTTAGGCCTCATGTATTTTAACTCCATTATCTTGGTACTGGTTCTCACCTCTCAGGTGTGTTCCTGGGTGGGTCACTTCTGGGTCTCAACTGCAGACTGGACGTATTTATCAAAAAGCCCTTCCACTTTGGCAGAAACTCTAGCCTCTGGTTCTCAAAGGCTATGCAGGTGTTCAAATCTTTGTTCAGCTTTCAGTTTCCCTGCTACTATATTTTGCTGGGTTTCTTGGAGTTTCACCCCAAACATCGCAGCTTAGGAGCTGGCCAACAATTTGAATGAACTGCTGTCAACTTAGCCCAGTAAGAATACCAGTTTATGTTTGAGCTTTCTCCCTCATTTGGAATTTGTCCTCCTGGGAAAAACGAAGTAAAGGTTGATTTCACCTTGGATTCTTTGCTTCTCTCAAGGAATATAGCCCTTAGTTTCAATTCTTGACTGTATTGGTTCCCCTCCAAAACATGTACACAGTTGTGTGTGTGTGTGTGTGTGTGTGTGTGTGTGTGTGTGTGGTATGTTCTAGCTATTCTAGTTTTTCATGAAGTAGACAGGTATTCAGTTTTCAATTGCCACTAGAAACCAGACACTTGTAAAACTCAGCAGCTTAGCACAACCATCTAAGGTTCTGTGGTTTAACCAGGCTCAACTTAGGATCATTCATGCAAATGCAGTCAGTGTGTAGCTGGGGCTGGGGCCATCTGAAACCTTAACTGGACTGGACATAGAAGATGATTTCTTCATTCTTAAGCCTCCTTCCTCAGTGCTCCTTGACTCCTTTCACTTGTCATATACTGTCTCATAATTCGTGGCTTAGGCATCTCACAGCATGGCCTCGAAATAGTTCTACATTTTACAGTGTGACTCACTGCTAAGAGGCAGGAAGCAGAAATGTCCAGGTTTGATAAGGGTCTGTAAATAATACAGCACAACTTCCACTCCATTCCATCAGTCAAATTACACTCAGAGACCATCCAGATTCAAGGGTGGAGAAATAGGCTTCACCTCTCAACGTGGGAGTGGCAAGGTCACATGACAGAAGAGCATGTGGAATGAGAGAAATCCTGTGGCTATCTCTGGAAAATATAGGCTACCATAGATGCAAGCTACTTTGTTGAAGTTGAACCCAAAAGTCCCAGTCAAAATTGACTTAAGAAGATAAAGAAAACCTGAATAGTCTTTCTTAAAAGAAAATATCAAGAACAGATATCCCAACAGTTGAATTCCACCAAACACACAATGTATAAATTCCAAATCATCACACACACTTCAAATTGTAAGAATGAGAGAACATTTTCTAACGCCTTATATGAATATAGCATAACCTTAGTTCCAAAACTAAACAAAGAACCAACAGGAGATGAACATTGCAGGTCAACTTTATTCATGGATGGAGATGAAAAGAGCCCAACAAAACATCAGCAAACCAAATTGTGTCAGCTGAGGGGTTTCTGAACAGCCAAATGTGGAATTAGATGCATGAGAGATTTATTTTGATGGGTAAATGGGAAGAGACAGGAATAGACAGGTGAGCCTTTAGGCTGCAATATAGGTCTGACACGAGTGAAAGGAGAGAGGAAAGGGCGGAATAATAGGGGTAGCCTCAGACTGCAGTGCAGATTTAAGAGTTTCAGCAAGGTCTATGGAAGATCCTCAACTCAACTCAGTCACTGGTTAGAGGAGTCTCATGTCCCACAGGAACGGGTCAGTACTATTATCTTTATGGTGATCAGTCATTGGTTTGGGAGCAGCCCAGGGGAAGTGTGTCCTTGACCCAAACATGATGGTGATTCCAGGGGGATGACAGTGGGACCATCAGTCAATTATGTTCTTTGACACAGGAGATGTAAGTAATGCATTTTCCTTACCACTACACAAATCAAGTGACATATTTTTTTAACATTTTTTTATTAAGTTATAGTCATTTTACAATGTTGTGTCAATTTCCAGTGTAGAGCACAATTTTTTAGTTATACATGAACATACATATATTCATTGTCACTTTTTTTTCACTGTGAGCTACCACAAGATCTTATATACATTCCCCTGTGCTATACAGTATAATTGTTTATCTATTATACATATGCCTGTCAGTATCTACAAACTTCGAACTCCCAGTCTGTCCCTTCCCACCCTCCTTCCCCTTGACAACAAGTTTGTACTCTATGTCTATGGGTCTGTTTCTGTTTTGTATTTATGTTTTGGTTTTTTTTTTTAGATTCCACATATGAGCGATCTCATATGACATTTTTCTTTCTCTTTCTGGCTTATTTCACTTAGAATGACATTCTCCAGGGACATCCATGTTGCTGCAAATGGCATTATGTTGTCATTTTTCATGGCTGAATAGTATTCCATTGTATAAATACACCAAGTGACATATTTTAAAAACATACCTAGGTATTATAAACATCTAAAAAATAATAAATGTTGAGTATAGCCCAGGGATACAAGATTATTTTAATATTAAAAACTGAGTAGCATAATTTAACATTTTGACATATTAAAGGGAAAAACCATATGATCCACTTAATAGATACAGAAAATAAATTCCATAAAAGTCAACAGCTAATTATTACAAACACTTTTAGAGCAATAGGAATATAGAGGATCTTTTTAAACTTGACATTGGTAGCTATAAGAAACCAAGAGTAAACATAAAATAATAAATAATATAATTACTCCCTTTAAGATCAAGAAAAACAAAGATACCCACCATTCCTGCTCCTATCTAATATTGTACTACAGGAAAAAATAATTAAAGACATGGTATAGAAAGAAGAGATAAAGCTGTCATTAGTTGCAAACAATATCATTGCTTATTTGGAAAGCCCAAAACTATCTACAGACAAATTACATGCAAAATAAAGCAAAGGGCCAAGAAGAGATAGGATATTCTTTTGGATAAGATAAGATAAATATCACATTAGAAAGCGATGTCTTATAAATTCAGGTGTCTTAGTTTGGATGCTATAACAAAATACTTGAAACTGAGTGATTTAAACAACAAACATGTATTTCTCACAGTTTTGGGGCTGAGAAGTCCAAGGTCAAGGTGATGGAAGATTTAGTGTCTGATGAGGGCCCACTTCCTGGTTTGTAGATGACCATCTTCTTCCTGTGTCCTCATACGGCAGACAGATTGAGAGGTAGCTCTCTGGTCTCTTCTTATAAAGGCATTAGTCCCATTGGGAGGACCCCATTCTTATGATCTAATTTAACCCTAATTACTTCCAAATACCCTCTCATTGAGGTTTAGGGGTTTCAACCTGCAAATTTTGAGGGGACATAAACATTCAGTTCATAATACCAAGTACATGGAAATTTGCTTTATGATAGAGTGAGCATTATTCCAACATATATTAATTGGAAAATCATCTTGAGATGGATCCTTAAAGGGAAGATGCCCCACTGTACATCCAAGGCTTTTTCTGAAGGCTTTCTGTAACATAGACCCAATATTCTCTTTTGGCCACTGTCTTCCTAAACTTGAAGCAATGTTATGTCTCCTTGAGGAAAAGAGAGGATGAGTGGATGGTTTTAATGTTCCTTTATGAGATGGCAATGATTTCTTTAACAGTATACAAATTCCAGACCTAATAGTTCACCATCTACATGCAAAATTAACTTTATATAAACATAAAAATCTACACTGAACTCCAGGAAGCCTGCATGATGGTTGACAATCTCAAAAGCTTTCTCTTCCCATTCATTGCCTATATCACCCCAGCACAACAAATCCTATCTTTCAGTTCCAATTAAATATGGATACTGTGGTCAACCTCTGTGTATAGTCTAATGTGTGCTGGGTTTTGGGTACAGGCAGATGACTGAATGTTCTCCAGACAGACATTCTTCCCCTCTGTGATTCATTGATCATAAACTGGTTTACTGTGAGAACTAAAAATGGTGAGGTGGAAGCTGTCCCCGGTGGGTAGGCAGGGTGAACTGTCTATGAAACAATGCAATCAGCTCTGAGCAGAATACATTTCAAAATGTTTCTCCCCGTGGGGTTTGACAGAAACAGGCAATTTTTGTTCCAATTGCCACGTGCTTCAGCAAATCACTCTGGCTGTTCTGAGCGATCACCGTTCGAGCCCACGAGTTACTGTTTGATTCTTTTGCTTCAATTGTCAGAGCAGAGCTGAACAGAATGTCATCCAGGCAGTCCCAGTTCGTTCCATCCAATAATGTGATATACTCAGACCTATGCCTGGATTTCAATACCATGGGCTAATGACATTTCTTGGCTTGACCATAAAGTCTTCTTGACAATGCCGTGTTGATGAGATTTTATGGTTTCCACTAAAATTAACAAGTGAGATTTTGCGATGGGAACAAAAGTCTAAAACGGTTGATCAGAAAAAAAAAATATGAGGCGGCCTATTCCAAAGCAACTCAGTTTCACATAATTTGGCTAATGGACCTTCTTTTAAATAGATCTCTGTAAATAAAGTTTGAGCTCATAAAATCTGAGCCTACCAAACTGACACAAAGGGAAATTTCAAATACTGGTTTTGTGTGTGTGTGTTTGCGTTCTAAAAATATGTTGTAAACATGCTCCTGCTAAGGATGGATGATTGTGTTTAGGTCAAAGCTTAAGAAGATGACATATAGCTTCCAACCAGCTGCCCGGAGGAGAGAGAAGCATGCATTTTAAAAGCAGAGGAACCCCAAAGCTAAAACATGGCCCAAACGTACTAGTCAGAGTCAGCAGTAGCTAGACTACCATTGGTGAGTGGGTGTCCATGCTGCTGGGTGCATGGGTAGCCTCTGAGTCCACTCCATTTATAGGACTATTTATTGTACCAGTTCTAAGACGGTAGATAATGATGGCTGCCTAGTGTCAGTGACCACATCATTCTGTCTACTTGGTGGTTCGGTGTCTCTTCTGTGGTGGGATGCTTTCCGGTTGGCATTAATTGATACAAAAATCTTCACACCGTGCATCTCCCATATTCCCATCCAGAAGCCTCTATCCCAGCCTTCCTTGTGTCTAATAGTCCAGCCCGTTTCTTTCCAGGCCCTTGGGCAGACAGCCACACCATCCGTTACAGCCCAGGAATCTTTGCATTGGCTCACCTGGGGCTGCTTCACCTGCTATGCCGGGTGCATCACTGGCATCCCTACTCATTAGGGAGATTTTTTTTCTCTCCCCAGTATCTTTCAAGGCCACCTCTGAACATGGCTGCAGGAGATCCGTCAGGCATTTCAGCTTCTACCCAACCCATCTGTACACCAAGTTCTGGTTTTTGCTGGCTGTATGGCACCTCTCCCCGAAATGGCCATAGGTGTGAGCTGGGAAAGGACGACTAATGCAACCATGGACAGTGACACGGGCATCTGGGCTACCAGCTACCGCAGCTTACCCATGCTGTCTGGTCCTGATCAGGCTCGACTGTGGATGTACCGTTTCCATCTCTACTAGAGCCCATGATGAATGCTGCACCACAGAAGACATATAATTCTCCATTGCAGGTGATACAGCCTTCCTTAAGAACCCAGGGGTCTGTGTACTAGTCCTCCCACTAGGGCTTTCCATAAACTACACCCTGGACCACAGACTCCTCCAATGCTATAGAGCTGCCTGGATTTTATAGCCAAAGCATCACAGCTCTGGTATCGCAGTTTGGACCTGCTGCAGCGTCTTGTCCTGCTCTGGGCTCCACAAAGCAGGCAGCCTAGTGTGCCACCTGGTGTCTGGACCACAGCAGAATATCCCGGAAAAAAAAGATGCAAGATGCAATAACTGTTTTTCACTTTGGCGGGAATAACCAGGCTTACCCCTGACCACTGGACCCCAGTACTTCATGGAAGTGGCAGGTCTCTGACTCTAACAGGGTTTATCTCTCACCCTCCAAGCACATGTTTCCCACCAAGGCCTCCAGTGTGCTAGCCTCTTCTTCCTTGCCCCGCTCAATCAGCATGGCAGCACTGATGGAGTGGCTTGATGTGCTGGTGGGTGGGATCTCTGGAACTCTTTGGATTACATCCGTGACTGAGGGAGGGGGAGTTAACAGAAGCCTGGAGCAAAACTGTAAATAAATGTTCCTGCCCATTCCATACGAATGCAATTTTTTTCTGATAAGAAGAGAAAATAGCGTACACCCACTTCAGCTAAATTGATGGCTGCACACCATTTCCCTCAGGCATTGATCAATCTGTTCTAACAACTATTTTGTCCAGCGCAAGAGATGAAATTGAGGCTACTACTTGGCTGAGCATGCAGGAGTCTTCAGCCATTTTTCTGGATCCGGCTAGTTTCTGCCTGGCTCACACTGATGGCTTGAATGGAGATATGATAGAGACCATCAGCCTCACATTCTTTTGGTTTTAAATCTTTGCCATCCCCATCCCCATTGGAATATGACATTGTTTGAGATTGACTATCTTGGCTGGGAGGGTGGAGGGGGTAGTTTCAGAGACTTGCACTTGGCCTTTCCTAACTAAACATGATAGCTGTCACCTCACAGACCAGAGTCCCATTGCGGGGCTAACCCAGCTGTCATATGTGTCCATTGCAATTATGCACTTTTCAAAGTCTAGGAAAATGACCAGCTGGATGAGTTTATGGTCCCAGTGGACCCACTGTGAGCTGAACTTTATCCAGGACTCTATTTTCTCCTGGACCCTATAATCCTCCTTTCCAGCAAGGAGGACATGATATTACTTTGGGATCTCTGGATACGATTTCCAGTTCACACCCTGTGTCCAAAAGCCCTTAAAAAGTCTGGTTATTCCTCTTTCCCCAACACAGTCACTCAGGTAAATGACTGCACTTACTTGATTGGAAAATCATCTTGAGATGGATCCTTAAAGGGGAGATGCCCCACTGCACATCATTTCAAAGGCAGGATTTGGGGGTAACTGCAGGAATTATCACTGCAGCGTTTCAGGGTTCTTCCTCTAGGACCTCAGGCATCTCTAGAGTCCATGTGTTCTAGATCTGAACGTTGACTCAAGGCAGAACTGAGTAAGGGATCAAAACTTTTTATTGGGTGATTGCCATCTGACTTTCACTCCTCAATTCTTGCCTTCTTCGGGCTGGAGAAGTTAAGAAGAACCCTTGTCTTCACTGTCTGTTTTGCCCATAAGGAAGTCAGAGTCTATTAACCATTTTCACAACTTCCTGTGGGTCGAGCCTCTCTGGCTGCCCTTCCAGCCTTGCCGGCCATGATGGTAATCGTGGCTGTGCAGCTTCTGATGGTTAAGGTACCCCTCATGGTCCCATCCTTAAGTGTGTTAGCAAATCCCACTCTGGGACTGTCTCACAGAGCCCTGGCCTACAAACTTCATCTTACCATCTATTTATTTTGACCAATCCTGGTCCCACCTGTGTCTGTTCAGGTCTTCCAAGAAGGAGAAGCCCAAACAGGATTAGATATACAAAAGATTTCTTGGGTGAACAACTTTTGAGAGCCAAAGGGAGCCAGAGAAGAGGTAGGAAGGGAGAAATCTGAGAACACAAGACAGGTCTGATGTCTGTGAAAGGAGAGAGGGAAGGAAGGATTGGTTAGGAAGAGTCTGAGTGCAATGCTGCTCTAAGAAAAGTCTTGGTTAGACTAATGGGGAGTCTTGAGCAAAAGTCATCCTTTGGAGAAATCTTGCATCCAACAAATGGTCCCATTCCAGCACACACACTATGCTCAATCGCTGGCTGGGAATGGCCTAATGGTAGCATTGGTTGAGAATGAATAGAGAATTGGACCCCAAGAGTGACAGTTTGAGACAGTCAATGAGCTATTTTCCACAGTGGGTTCTCTCAAAGGGAGTTTTGAACCATCGTGGTTGCCTCACCCAGGACCACACAGTAATTCTTGTCAAAGAAGAATATTTCCTTAGATGTAGCACAACCTGCAAAGATTCCTCTAACCTCCTTTGAAGAAAAACTATTACACTATTAGACAGAGCAGTGTCTGCCCCTTTTTTATCCTCTTGTTTTTCAGACGGTGTCCTGGCTCTATCTGAGTTTGAGAAAAGAAATCCATTACTTACTCATCCATCTACTGACAGCCTCTCATGAGCTACAGGAAGGCACTGTTCAAGTTTTTAAATGATCATTTTCCTTTAATGTCACCTCCTCAAAGGGATTTAACTTTCTTCTTCATTTTCTCTTCCTTTACTCTATTGTTTTTTTCTCCACCACACTTATTACTGTCTATAATATTATATATTTCTGTGTTTGTGGATTTCATCAGTTTTCTGTGTCCCATCTTTGAATGTAAATTCCAGGATGGATGAGGCCCCCTTTGTCTTGCTAACTGTCATGTCTTTAGTATTCAGCACACACATGCCTGACACACAGGGTGTGCTGAATATATGATTATTAAATGAGTTCATCAAATCGTAGGCAGGCCAGTATCCCCATACAAGTCTAAAACCAGGCCCTGGAGGAGGCACTGGGACAAAGAAAAGATGTTTTTCCGGTAATATTATGGATATCTCACAGTAATCCTATAAATCAATGATTATCATACCCATTTTGCAGATGAGTAAACTGAGGTTTGTATAGATGTTAAGTAATAGTCACAAAGTCATCCAGCTAGTAAACTATGAAGCTGGGATTTGACTCCAAATCCAAGGTGTGTGCTCTCAACCACTGTGGACTACTAAGACCAACAACAAAACCCCATAACCCAGCTTGTAAATAGAAGAGTTCTGAGAAACACCAACCTAGCTCCATTTCCAAACTTCTTGAAAGGAAGACTGTCTCCATCAATCTACATAATTGCTAAATCACAAAACAGGCATCGTGAATAACTAAAACACTTGGAAAATTTACAGCTAAGGGCTGATTACGCCCTCTTTCGAAAAGTGAGCTAAAACTACTTGCTAACCAGACCTCAGAAGGCTTAAATATTCCACACAGAGTGTCAGAAATCCAGAGAACCATTAAGTCATCACCTACTGCCAAGATGAATGCAACAGTATATTTTCCTGGTATTTTAACCTGTCTCAGAAAGTGTTACTCTTATTTAATCCCTCTCAGGACTTTTTCCTTACCAAGAAGCTACTAATAACCTCCCTTGTCAGCGAAGTTAGTCTCTGGAGATACCTGCCAAGGGATTTTTTTGTGGTTAATCTAAAGCAAATGTAAAAAAAAAAAAAAAAAGGAGCTGAATCATTCTGGAAAGCAAACAAGAAAAAGCCCTCAGTTGGGAAGAGTCTAATTGTTATTAGCACATCCACTGCTGGCAGGAGCATGAAAAAGTCGCACAAATCAAACACCAGCGTCTAAAATCAAACTTAAATCCCAGCCTTCTGTTAACCTCATAAATTATTCAGCCTTCTTACACATTTAATAAAGCTCTGAAACCGGTCCCAGAAAACATTTGCATATAAAATATAATTTGAGAAACAAATAAAGCCTTGGTAGGAGGCTATGGTTTTACCCCAGGTAACTCTGATGAAAGTACTCAAAGCGAGCTGTCTGTCCTGCTGATTCCTGAGTCATTTTCTTCAAAGGGCAATTCTTCTTAGATTGGCGTTCAGTGTGGTGGTAGTTGCTTAATTCCTGGAGAGGAGGGTGGGTTTGATTTACAAGCCAAAGGCTTGATGAAATCTGGCTCTAGTATCTTCAAATGCCTTTTCCCAACCTATGCAAAGAAAGATCTCCTTGAGAGAAAATCCATTATTTGAATCTTTTCCATATAAAACATGTGTGTGTATAAGACACAGACAGAAAGACAGACAGAGACAGAGAAAGGGAGAGGGACAGGGTAAATTGCTTCCTGATCATGAACACCTTTGAAGATACCAGGCTAAGAAGATTGCTCCAACCAAATGAAAACTGAACAACTACAAAACCCGTTCTTCAAAAACAATTTATTGCTTTACAGGGGGTGGTGGGGCAAAAACCCTAAATGGCCATTTCGGTGTTCAAAGAAATACTGACATCTACTGGTGGGTGTAGAAATCACAGGGCTTTTTCAAGAGCCACATTGAGCTGTACTGGAGGAATTAATATCCACTGGATATACAACTCAACTATTCTAAATAAAAGACGAATTTATTATGACCATTAAGACCATTTCTGAATTTTTCTATTATCTATTCTAATCCTTTCGCTACCAGAGAATCATTGGCGAAACTCCTGTACCTGAAACATTTCGCCAGAGGGAAAGCGCAGTTAAAGCAAGAGGAACATAAATAAAATTACTATCTTTTTTTGATCCCCAGACACACCTCTTCAAAAACAGTGCTTCAAAAAGCAGCAAGAACAATGGAAAATAATATTGCTTTGTCAGAAGTTACACCTGTGTTCAAATCCAGGTAACTCCATTTGGCTTCGTCATTTCTACCAAGTTACTTAATCTCTCTGAGGCTCAATCTTCCCAGCTGAAAAAGAGGACTAAGAACGCCTGCCCAGATGACAACGAGAGCCAATTAACACAAAATGCCTTCTTCACATTAAACAGTCAATGGTCAACAGTAGAGTCATCACCATATTTAAAGAACAGGAGACTTTGGGGGCCATTCGGTTCTTGACTGACCAAGCTAATATTAGGAGAGTGCCTCTTAAAATTTAAGATGTGCACAAATCACTGGGAAACCTTGTTAAAATGAAGGTTCTGATTCAATCAGTCGGGAACAGGGAGGCCTGAGATACCCAATTTCTACCAAGTTCCCAGGTGCTGCGGCTGGTCCTGGGCTGTACTGAGTAGCAGCAATCTGTGGGGTTCACTGTCTCCGGTGGTCAGGAGTTTTCAGACCACCTCTGCTGATTGCCTTCCTCCCTGAGAGAAGAAGAAGATGATGATGATGATGATGTTTATTATTATTAAAACATAGTTGATTTACAATATTGCATTTGTTTTAGGTGTACAGCATAGCGACTCAGTATTTTTTCAGACAATACTCCATTTCCATTACAGGTTATTACAGAATAATGGGTATATTTCCCTGTGCTAGACAGTATATTCTTGCTGCTTATCTATTTACATCTAGTAGTCTGTATCTGTTAATTCCATACCCCTGATCCATCCCTCCACCCTCCCCTCTCCCCTTTGGTAACCACAAGTTTGTTTTCTATGTCTGTGAGTCTGTTTCTGTTTTGCATGTACATTCAGCTGTATGATTTTTTAGAGTCCACATATTAGTGATACCATATAGTATTTGTCTTTCTCTGAATTATTTCACCAAGCATGATATTCTCTAAGTCCATTCACACAGCTGCAAATGGCAATATTTCATTCTGTTTGATGGCTGAGTAGTATCCCACTGTATATATACCACATTTTCTTAATCCAGTTATCTGTTGATGGGCACTTATGTTGCTTCTATGCCTTGGCTGTTGTAAATAGTGCTTCTGTGAATATTGGGGTGCATTATCTTTCTGAATTAGTGTTTTGATTTTTTCTGATATACACCCAGGAGTGGAATTGCTGGATCATATGGTACTTTTTTGAGAAACCTCCATACAGTTTTCCATAGTGGCTGCACCAGTTTATATTCCCACCAACTGTACAAGGGTTCCCTTTTCTCCACGTCCTTGCCAGCATTTGTGGTCATGGTCTTTTTGATGATAGCCATTCTGACAGATGTGAGGTAGTACTTCATTGTGGTTTTGATTTGTGTTTCTCTAATAATTAGTGATGCTAATTTCTCTTCATGCACCTGATAGCCATCAGTACATCTTTTTTGGGAAAATGTCTATTCAAGTCTTCTTCCCATTTTATGACTGGATTGTTTGGGGTTTTTTGATACCAAGTTGTATGAGCTGTTCGTATATTTTGGATAGGAACCCCTTGTCAGTTGCATCAGTCGCAAATATTTTCTCCCATTCTGTAGGTTGTCTTTTTGTTTTGTCGATGGTCTCCTTTTGCTGGGCAAAGGCTCTTTAGTTTAATTAGGGCCCATTTGTTTATTTTTGCTTTGGTTTCTTTTGCCGTAGGAGACTGATCCAAGAAAATATTGCTACAATTTATGTCAGAGAATGTTCTGCCTCTGTTCTTTTCTAGGAGTTAAGTGGTTTCAGGTCTTATATTTAGATCTCTAATCCATTTTGAGTTTATTTCTGTATGTGATGTAAGGGAATTTTTTAGATGATGGTAAATAGCTCTGAAAACTTCAGTCATTTCAATACACAGATGAAGAGTGCATAAGAACACTCTGGACGAAGATGAATTTGGCTGATGTAGAAAAATTGAAAATTTCATTCTCATGCCTTTCCAATTTATGGATTTCACTTCTCATAAGAGAGACGAGGCATTTGATTCTGTTCAAGCTATGCCCAAAAGAGAGGTTTGGCAAATTAAAGCCCAGCAGTTAATTTGTTCTGTTGCAATTCTGGGCTTTCTGCAGAATCTGGCCATAGTGAGCGATTCAGATCGCGGGCCTTGGAATCACAAGGGAGTTTGCATCCTGGCTTTGCAATCTGCCGTCGGCAAGGTCTCAGTCACGTTCCTTAACTTGTACAAGCCCTAGTTTTCTCAGAGTACTTTGCAAAAAACTGAACAAAGTAATATAGATAAGGCCTTAGCACATACACTGTTCAATAAATGATAATGTTATTATTGTTTTCATGACAAAATAGCACAGCTGTCATTTCCCCTTTTTAAAAAAACATAGAGCTACCACTTTGGGAAAAAGTATATTAGAACAGCAGGACATCACAGAGTGAGGTTTTGGAGAAAGCCAAGGTGCAGGTTTACATCCCAGTTCCACCATCAGCTGCGATAATTTCCAGCAATGTTCTGTGACATCTCTGGGCCTCAGGGTCCATCTGCACAATAGAGAAATGACAGCTTCCCTGGGTGGTGTGCGAATTAGAAGTATTAGTTGAACTGATACATAACAAGCCCTTAAAATCAGCTGTTATTAATATCAGTGGGAAAAACAGTGTGTGTGTGTGTGTGTGTGTGTATGTGTATATATATATATATATATATATATATATATATATATATATATATATATATATATATATATATGTATAATATATTCTGATTTAGAATACAGAATCAGAAGACTCGGGTTCTAGAATGCCTCATTTTTCTGACTGTTCTACCTAGACTCACAACATTTTAGGCCAATCAATTAATGTCCTTAGTCAACTGCAGAGACAGGAATCATGGCCCTATCTGCTGGTCACAGGGTAACTGAGCAAGTCAAGTTTTTAAAAATTTTTTTATTATTTTAACTATTTTATTATTTTATTTTAACTAGTTGGTTAATATCATGGCTTAAACTGTATTTTAAAGTATGTTCAGTCATGTGCAGCTTTTTAAAGCAGACGGGATGTTTTTCTTTTGCATTGTCACAATTATTTTGTACCACAATGCCATAAGGTAGAAAGGATGGGTATATTTGCATCTTTGGCAGATTAAAAAAAACAGAGGTTCAGAAAGATTAAGTAACTTGTTTAAGACCATGGAGTTGGCAAATAAATAAATAAACGAACTCAAGTGTCCTCATTCTCTCAGAAATTATAATAAAGATTTGTGAAGCAAAAAGTCCTATTTCAGTGAGCTCATGAAGAGGTTTTATGTTTTCACCACTAAAATTGCAGCCTAAGGTCGGATGGTTGTGACTTGGTTGGCATGACCAACTGATAAAGGTTGATAAAAGGAAGACTTGGAACTGGATGATATTTGAGATTCATTTTTTGTTTTTAATTGGTCATAAGGGTGGTAGTCATTGGCAGCAGAAAAGAGAGAAGGTGGAATGTAAGAATGTATCGTAGTTTCCATTATCGCTTCTCCTTGAATGTTGGGGATACACATATCCAGGGGGATGTCCGGCATCCACACTGCCCTTCCCTTAGCCCACCATCCTCCCTTTCAGGGAACTTCCCATACTACGGAAACCTTCCTACTGTAGTCTGCATGACCAGGTCTTTCCTCTTTCCCCCTACAAAGCAGTCAGGGAACCAAGCCTCTCCTTGGGCTTCAGGAAGTGTTAGGAAAGCAGAGGGATGGCAGGTCCATAGTCATGGCCTCATCACTGACGATGGTGAACCAGACTCCCGCGTGACCTCTCATAGGATTCCTGCTCTCTCGTTTTCTCATGATTCTGTGATGCTTGGCTTTTTCCAAACTTGGTCCTCCAGCTCCCATATCATCCCAGTAAGTTCCCTTTATGCTGAAGGAAACCAGAATTAAATTCTCTTACTTACCACTAAGACTCAGACTAACATCACAAGAGACTATCATCTCCCTTGTACTTTCTTCTTTGCTAAAGCTAAGGCCAATATTCTTGTGATAAGCTGAGCAAACAATTCAAACCATCACTCATAATTATGCAATATACACAGGACACTAGGAAAGGAGGGGTAAGGAATTAAAAAGTAGTGATCCTTCCTTTAAAAATTTTAATTTGAATGCCACTCCACCCTCTGTGAATCAAGCATTAATGTTCCTTTCTAAAATGTACCACCACACTAATAAACAAAAATCTGTTCAATAAGATATATTTATGGATGTGACAGGCACCTTACAGTGAGCATAGTTGAAAAGGTCTATGTGCTTTTGTAAATTTAGAAGTACATTTCCTAGATGTCAAGTGTTTATTACCTGGAAAAAATAAAGGAAAAACATTTCTACATTTGAAACATGTTTTGCAGCTTCCTGATGAGACATTTTAAGGACCATTAGTCGTCTAAATAGAAATTGTATTTTAGAGAGGGGAGGAATATGAAAGATTGTTCTCTGGTTTGAGATTATACCTTGCACATTGCAATAAAGCTTTAAACTCAAGCAGGCATATTGCACTCTGGTTATTCCCAGTAATCTTTCCTCGTTGTCCCCCTGCAAGCCTTGTTCTTCACTTTAAAGACAAAGATGTATGAAAGCATTTAACACAGGGCCAGCCTCAGTGAGGTCTTCACCGATGTGATTCCTTACCGCTTTCCTTCCCTTCATGGGCAGAGTAAATTCTATGACTATGATCCAAAGGTTTAAAAAAAAGAAGTTCATCTGTGAATTTCATGGGCTTGAAGTTTCATGGGCTTGCTGTATCCTATACTGTGGTTCCTGGAAATGGACTTTGTCAGAAGGGAATGATGATTTTTGAAAAGAAATTCTGCTCAAGATTTTCAAAAAAGGACAATAAGATAAAAAGAATATTAGTTTTCTATCTCTGGTGAACTAGCTAGATTTTCATCCCCATCTGATTTCTTTACCATTCTTTCCTCTTTAAAGTAGGACTCCAGGGGGTACACGTATCTGATTGTCTAGGGGCCTGGTTCAGAGCTTTCAGGCCTCAAAGAAGTTCAGTTGGTATTTTGTAGGATGGTTTATGACATGGATTCTTCAAGGAACCCTTTCCTCCACTGCTTCTTTCGTTTTTACTTATCTTTTGTTCTGTGGCATCTGGGGTGTAGCCAGGCTCAGAGCCAATATTTCCTAGAAATTAGTGTCAAGACATGAATTCTGTGAGAGGTGCTTTCACAAGTTAAATGTATCAAGGAGCATCATCTCTAATGGACAGGTCCTCTGTAATAAGAACACTCATGGATAAGTGAACAAGTGATTCCTTTAGAAGAAGAAAGCTATTTGAACTGCCTTCTCTTGACCTCACTTTTATAGACTGCAGAGTTGATTTCAGAATGCAGTCTTGAGCTCTAAACCTTTTTCTCACATCTGTGCCTGCCACAGGGAGCTGGAGAATCGTAATCACCAACCATTCAACAATTATCACACATACTCTGTGGAGAACAACAGAGGCAGGCAGGGAATTTACAATAGTGATCCATCTTTTTGGAAAATGCACAGTTCATCACACCAAAGTGTGCGTGTGTCTCAACAATCGAGGCATTAGATACCTCTTAAGAGACAATTTGGTGGCAGGAGACGGGAGTCCCTTTAATGGGACTATCAAGCACAAAAGGGCACAGCATGAGGGTGAGCGGCAGGCAGTTCCCCAAGATGAAGTGGTCCACGTGTGCATTGGGAGAAATGCAGACTCTTGAAGCAGAAGAACAGAAATCAGACACCTGGTAACAGGCCTCAGTCTGCAGTGGTGAACCATGGTCCTAGAGGCTTTATTAGCTTTGCACCTGGTTTGTTAATGTGGTGGTTTAAATACAGCAAATTGTGCCATTATTCTTCAACATCAATCTAATCTCTCAGGTGGCTTGTTGGCTCTCCTTGGGACAGCTTTTCTCTGGTTTAAAGAATTTAGGATCTTCTGGAGAACTTCCAGGACGAAGCCTCTGGTTCTTGGGTCACACTGAATGAGGAACTGGAACCTTCCTGTGCGATACAGCAGTGCCTCCTTTGGAGGAAAGGCTACTAGAATATTGAAGCTTCATTCCAACCTCAGTAGTGATGAACACAGATTATCACTGCAGGCATTTTATAGTGGACATCTTAAAACTCAACACCCTGGTCCAGGCTTAGCCACTCGTCATCTGTGGGGTTGACATGAGGGTCACTGAACCTCACCAGGGGGCAACTTCCCCTTCTGCAAAATGGAGAAGACCCCCCCCAACCCAGTGGGCCGACTAAGGTGATGACATGTTTAAAATCAACAAAAACATAAATATTCCACCTTACCCCTCATCAACATCTCATTATTATTGATGACCAGTAAGTAAAAAAGAAAAGACTGATTCATGATCCCCCCTCAAGAGTGAAAACTCACAGAAGGAAATTAATGAGGAGTAGAGATTTAAATGATCGAGGATGGAGAGATTGGCCAGCTCAGGCAAACTTCGATGCCCCCCCACCTCTTTTTTTTAATTACTTATTTTAGAAATTTTTTTTATTGAGGTACAGTCAACATACAACAATATATTAGTTTCAAGTAAACAACATGGTTCGATATTCGTATATACTGCAAGACAATCACCACAGTAAACCTAGTTCACATCTGTCACCATACATAGTTACGGAATTCTTTTTTTCTTGTGATGAGAACTTTAAAAGACTGACTCTCTTAGCAACTTTCAAATATGCAATACAGAATTATTAACTAGAGCCATGCTATACATTATATCCCCAAGACTTATTTATTTTGTAAATGGAAGTTTCTACCTCTGACTACTTTTATCCATTTGGCTCACTTCCCCACCCCCCTGCCTCTGGCAATCACTGATCTGTTCTGTGTATCTTTGAGCTTGTGTTTTTGTTTGTTTAGATTCCACATATGAGTGAGATCATACAGTTATGTCCCTTTCAAGTTCTGTGTGATCATGATACAGAAAGCACCCCAGAAATAAGATGAAATCCATTTAGCTGAGGTGACGTGCAGGGAAGGCAATTATTTCCTATCAAATGCACACGAGAGAGCTGGGCGGCCTCATTTCCAATCAGAACACACTGCTGCTCTATTAGCTTGATAATTAAAGGCATTTTATATCAAAACACTCCTAATATTTTAAAAAAACAAAGCAAGCATGATTTACTGTGATGGTGCAGGGCTTAAAGCATGAGTGAAAAAGGATCAACAGGATGAATTTTTCTTTCTTCAAGAATAAGAATTTCATTTTAACCTAAGAAATAAAAACCATGTTACCATGAGATAATCTATAGTTGGCATATCAAGAACGCTATAAAAATATTCAATATTTTGAGAAAGCCTTACAGCCTACTGCATAATAAGCCACACTGCCAGAAGATTAAATCCCAATTTTAGCATTATTCAGAAAGAAACTGGCTCAGTCAAAATAGCTATTTCCTTCCTTTCTTCCAAACCTTCTAATTGCTTCCTTAAACTTGAGCTCCATTTGATTTACAATGATTTTTTATTTAAAGTTTAAAGTTTACCTGAGTAATTGACTGTACTTTAATAAAAAATAAAATAAAATATAAAGTTTACCTGAAATCAATTTCAAAGTTAGAATGAGATGATATTTACAATTCTTTTTTATTTTAATTGAAGTATAGTCAGTTACAATGTGTCAATTTCTGGTGTACAGCATAATGTCCCAGTCATGCGCAGATATATACATATATTCATTTTCATATTCTTTTGAACTCTTTATTTTGGGAATGTAGAAAGCCCAGTATCTTGACAAGGTTCAAATTCCCACTTTATTTTGATACCACAAGAAGAGCTGGGCATGATCAAGTCAGAAAAATTCAAAGTAAAGTAACAGTGTAGTCTTATTTTATTTAGAAATGTAAGCATTTTTATTCCATTCTTTAAAATTCATCTTCTGGGCTCCAATTTAATATTAAAATTCTATTAATCTTAGTTTGGCTATTTTCAAATCTGAGATCTTATCCAGTCCTTGGTCCAAACATAAAACAATCATTCCACATTTATCCCCATTTTGTGTGGATTCTTGTTCATTCCAGCCATCTTGAACCGTAAATATAAAAATCTTAGGTTGATGGGTATCTCACATTTAGAGGTAAACTAACACATATATGATCATGAAAGATTCTTTATTTTTTGTTTCTGTATGCTTAACCATGGTGTACATCATTCCTCCTCAGAACCCTAAAATAACTATTACTTGCAGTAGATCAAAGTTATGGAGTTCACTAATGTTCTTGCACTTACCTCAAATCCTTTTAAAAGAACTTTAAAATGTGAAAGGTTGTCCTATTTCTCTCTTACCAAACAGACAGGATCACAATACTCCTAAAATATCAACTTCATGATAGATTCCACTTTTATATATTTATTTCCTGTTAAAGAGAGAAAAATGAGGCACAGTGACAATTCCTTGGAAGCCTGAGAAAATTAGTTTTTAGGATCTCATCCCCAAGACTTCTATAAACGCCACAGATACGTTGCTCACTCTCTGTTTACACCAGATTTTTGTCTAAATTAAGGAATCCATTGTATGTTGTAGTTGCTGACTGTTGTTCTTTAAATAAGGAGTAACTACCCAGACCTTGTGGGCTCTCCTGTGAAAATAAATGCTGGAAATGATATACTTGAATTGATAAAGGAAAATGAATAAAAATAAGTTGAAACACAAAGCAAGCAAATGAAAGCTTTACTGAGACATCAAATATATAGAGTCTACTCCATTCTTGTTTTATTAGCATCTGAAATTTGACATGCATATTAATATGCAGCAAGGAGTTCCCTGTAGATTGAGGAAGACATTCAAAAATCAAATTTTTTGACTCAAAGATTTAAAGCTATAGTAAGATGATTACAAGAAAAAGTCCATGGGTAAAATTCAAAAAATACTTAGTCTCTACTGTGTGCTAGATAATATTTTAAGTGGGGGAGAATACACAGTGAACAAGACAAAGACCTTGCCCTCCAGGCTCACTTAAAATATTGCTAACATGAAATCAAAAAATATACATTGAATTCTTACTTTTTCTTTTCTTAGGCTATAAGTTTAAGGGAAATTGTGTAACAATATTCTTATGGAGGTAGACACCAAAAAATATTTCAGTTCTCACAAATGAAATAGTAATATCACCCTCACTCTAGGAATGAAAACATTTCTCTTTATTAACCACCTGGACAAGTATTACGTCCTCTGGTTAAATGTTCATTTGCAAGGCTCTGCGATTAACTGTAATTAACTAATTCATTGAGTGTCCTTTGAAGACCAGAAAAAGATGCACTTAGTGTGAGGGAGGATAGCATCCCTAGCCTTTAAGGCACTTGGAATTCACACACGTGAAAAATGCATAAACAGGTCTGAAGTAGATAAAGATACGGATCCAAATATCTAAGTCACATAAAGCGGAGGATCTGCTTTGTGACACAACGTTTCGACTTAGAGATTCTCTTTGCCCTGGTCCAGTTGAAGGGAAATAGGGCAGTACTTGAGACTTAAAATTCTTAAAGTCTCCAAAATCTCTCTCCCTTGTACAAGTAGTTTGAGGCTGTGTCCCCAGCAGAGCTGAGGGGGGCTGGGGGTGGTGGGGGTGTTGCTGGTAGAGTCCTACTCCAGGTTGTGTTGCTAAAGAAGAAAGACGCTGGCTCTCATCGTCAGTGACATCTTTAAAACATTTTTTTATGAAATCCCCAAGCCCTAGACACAGGCTTTTCCAGGAAAACAGTTGTCAATTCTGTCTTTTCAGCGGATGTTTGTGATAAATACGAGTCTTGTCTCTCCTGTGACTCACTCTCAGGGTGACCCAGGAAACACGAAATTCTGCTTGGTAGCTGTAACGATCTGTTTCTCTCCCACAGAAAGCACACTAGAGCTGTTCATGGGGATAACCATGATTACAAGCCATTTTATTTTTTAAAAAGTAAATCATCTGCCAACTTGGGCAATTTAACTCTTGTTAGTTACAACTTACTCAGAATGGACCTCAGAGCCATCCCCAGTGTTTCCATTGAAAGCTTCCTCTAACCAAAGGATCAGCCAGTGTCTTCTGCAAAGGACCAGAGGGTAAATATCATCACCTCTGTGGGCCATGCAGTCTTCGTGGCAACTATTCAACTGTCATTGTAGCAAAGAACCACCCATAGATGAGACCTAAATGAATGAGCATGCGTGTTCCATTAAAACTTTATTTACAACAAGAAGGAGGCTGCGCTGGACCCATGGGCTCTAACTAGTTCTCACCCCCTTCTCAGACTCAAGATAGGACTGCTTCCCAGTTTATCCAGTCTTGGCCTATCTCTGGTGGCCTTCTCCCTTTCTATTCAATATACCATCCTCTCCTCTTTAAACAGAATCTCCCCAATACATAGATAATTCTTTTCCTGGTCATTTGATATTGCTTCATTTACATTTCTTACATGGCTGTTTTCCTTCAGTCTGATATTCTGGAACATATTCCTATGACTTCTGTCTTATTTCTACCCATGGTGATACACACTTTGGCTAGAGAAGGGAACTTTCTAAGTGAAAGCACATTTCCTGCATTAAATGAGGACTACTGTGTTTGTAAAATTTCCAGCCATCACTAACTATTGCCAAATAGAGCAAGGCTTCTAATTAACAAATGCTGAATTCTAAATGGTGTGCCAGACTACTTAATTTGATCTGTTGCTTTTTAATTCCCCGATTGGAAGTCTTGGGCTTGGCTTTATCCCCATCCAATCAGTTCTTTTCTTAAATCTAATCTCGGTTGTCCTGTAGGTCATGTTAATTATTCCCACTAATGTATTTGTTTATCGCAGGTAGAGGACCTCTAAGTTTAGAGAGCTCAGGGAATGTCAGACTCTCTGATGCATAGTTCTGCTAGTTTTATCTCCCAGGCAATAAGAGCAATACCTGACCATGGCTTTGTTTTTCAGGTCTTATTCTTTTTTTTTTCTCTCTCTTTCTCTTTTGCCTGGAACCTCTACATTTCTAACCTAATAGAATATTAAAATTCAAACAAAGGACACAAAAGAAGAATAAGGAGCGGGCTTCACTAGAGAAATGAAGTCTGAGGTGCAGATGCTGTGCTGGAGATGGCAGGACACAAGGGTGAAAATGTAAGTGGTGAGGACTGTAGCAAGCAGGCGGGTGAGTGCTTTCCTGGTGTCCTCTCCTCCTAACTCCAGTTTCCAGCTGTTTCTCTGCAGCCCGGCACCTGCTAGCCATGAGCTGGCCTGGAGGACATAAGCAAACCTCTGCCCAGGCCAATAAGGAAAAGCTTAAGCAAGATTTTTCTCCTCTTGTGGCAAGATCTCCTGTATTCATTTCCTGCTGTTCTGAAACAAATGATCACAAGTGTAGTGGCTGAAAGTGACATGAATGTATTATCTTACATTTCTGGGAGTCAGACGTCCAAAAGGGGGCTCACGAGGCTAAAATCAAGGAGTCAGCAGGGAGGCATTTAGGGAAAATCTGTTTTCTTGCCTTTTCCAGCATTCAGAGTCTGTCTGCATTCCAGGGCTCATGGCCCCTTCCTCCATCTTCAAAGCAGCACAGTAAAATCTTCAGTCTTTGTCTGACTCTGACCCTGCTGCCTCCCTCATTCACTTAGGAGCATCCTTGTGATTACATTGGGCCCACCCAGATAATCCAGGGTAATCTCTGCATCTCAAGGTCAACTGATTAGCAACCTTAATTCCACCTGCAACTTTAATTCCCCCATAACATAATTACCAGTTCCAGGGGACATCTTTGAGAGGCCATTATTCCACCTACTACATTAACTGAGTCTAGAATTCAATAAGTGAGAGTTCTGGAGGCAACCTTATGCATATCTTGACAAAATTCCTGAATCTTATAATTAGAAGTAAATTTTGCAAGATTTTAGATGGAAGTTATAGTGATTCACACACACACACACACACTCCCAACTGGTATTAAGTTTATCTGTAGAATGAACATGGAAAATGACAGACATCTGCAGGCTACCGAGGAAAGGAACACCCCACAATCCAAGAAATGTGTGTCCTTCTAAGACATCATTTGCCCACCAAGGAATATAATGATATTTATTTATGAATATGCAAGGGTTCCAAAAATACATTCCATGAACTTCATCCAAGGACAATATTCAAGGAAAAAACCTTTAGCCAAACAATGTTCAGAATAGAGATCAGAAAAATAAAAAGAGAAAAGAGTGTTCAGTAATGAACCTTGAAATTGAAAAATCATCACACCTAAATAAAGAACAGTAGAACATGAAGATTAGAAATCAGAGACTTCATTTATTTGACTGACCATAGTTATGGAAATCTAATTTGTAATTTTAATTGATAAGAGAAGCCTTGAAAGGAAGGTGGTCTTTGATGACATAAGTCTTCAAGGGTTATGTTGATATTGCTTTTCTTTGCAAGACAAGAAAGAGAATGAAGAAAAATATTTACATCCTGCTGGCTACTACAGCACTCCAAACAAACAAACAAACAAACAAACAAACAAACAAACAAACAACAGTGTTGGAAACTACCTAGAAATGTCCACAGTCTTTGAGGTTAAAGTAACTCAGCTAGAGATACAGTCCTCAAATTTCCTAATAGCTATGAGAAAAAAATAAGACTTCTTGAGAAATATGAGTATTTGACAATCAGACTTGGAAATATAATGGTTTAACCACAAAGCTTGAAAACATTGTTGTAGGAAATTGATTTTGTTCACTTCAGCTGTGAATTAACTCATCAGACTTGGGATAAATGACGTACTGCTCAGGATGTGAACTTTTCTGGCCTTGTGATAATGAACCTATCATACTACATGTTCTCCTGTTTCTCAGAAAGGTTTTGTCCCCCCATCAGTTCTTTTCTCAGCAGCTATAGAAATAATCCAAGCCGCTTCTGATAGATCCAATTCATATACAGCACAGAGTTTCTTTCTTCCACACACTGTAAAATGCTAATAACAGTCTTGTACTAAAAGTTATAAATTCAGCAAGACCTAGGAGTTGAGGAGAGGAGAGGGTTAAGTAAAATTAAAAGTATTCTAAATATATCTTCTTTCTGGTGCATGGGGAAAAAACAGTGGTAAAATAGAGTATTTTAAGTGTAAAGGAATAGTATTCTGTTTTCATATAATAGTAAAGTCATGATGTTTGATTATGAATGTACTTTTCACAAAGAGAAAAAACCTGACATTTTCAAAGGCTGAAAATTTAAAGACCATATTCTCTGATCATCATCCAATAAAATTTGACAAAAAATAAAAACATGCCTCTATGACTCAGAAAATAAGAAATTCACTTCTAAATACAAGTCAGATAAAAGAGAACAATTAAAATGAAACCATGGACGGTGGAGAAAGCAATGAAAGGAAGGCCACTGCATTCTAAAGCCTCTGGAACACAATGAAAACTGTCCTTGGTGTAAAATTTTAACCTTGAATACTGTGCAGGGCGTCCCCAAGACCATTCTCAGGCTTAATGATTCACCAGAAAGACTCACAGAGCTCAGAAAAAAAAAGATCATACTCACAGTTAGTGCAGGAAAAAGAAGTGGATTAATATCAGCAAAAGGAAATGGGATGATGTCCAGGAGAAGCCAGGTGCAAGCTTTCAGGTATCCTCTTCCAGTAGAGTAACACAGATGTGCCTAATTCTCCCAGCACTGATGTGTGACTACACACACAAAGTGTTGTCAACCAGGGATGCTCCTCTGAGCTTTGTGTCCAGGGTTTTACTGAGAATCAGAAACAGGCACACAGTGTCTGCATGACTGATCTCAGCTACTTAGACTCCAGCATTCCAGAGCAAAAACAAGCATTCACAAAAAAATCACATTGTTAGCATAAATTATCTGATGAAATTTGGTACTGCATGGCCCAGGGCTCCAGACATGCAGGAACACTCTGATTAGGCAGAATTTTCTAAGGGCTCAGAGCTCATCTCCCAGCACTTGGCCAAGGGCCAGCCCTGAAGATAGCCTTCCTTGGGAATGTGTGGAGCTTGAGCAGCCAGACCTGCTAAGTTTCTTGCACAATACCTTCATGATTGTAGGGGGAAAAAATTAAAGAGGTGTAATGTTAGTTTTAAGAAACTAGAAACAAAATCAAAAACAAAAGAGCACAAAAAGAAATTCAGATAGCAAAATAATATAGAAAAAATACATAATAAGAGGTTGAATGTATCCCAAAGCCAGTTATTTCAAAAGACCAGTACAATAGATAAAGTCTCCTGAGCTTAATAAAGTAAGAAAGAGAACAGACATTGTAACTGATGCCACAGAAGTAAAAATGATTTTAAGAGACAATTACACACTGACAAATTAGATAACATAGAAGAAATACATTTCTAGAAAATATTACCCACCAAGGCTGAACCTTGAAGAAATTGAAACCTTGAACAAACTAATAATTGATGAAGGTACTAAAAAACCTCCCAACAAAGAAAAGCCCACAACCAGATGGCTTAAAGAATTAACACCAACCCTTCTCAAGCACCTCCAAAAAACTGAAAAAGAGGGAACACTTCCAAACTCATTTTATAAATCCATTATTACTCTGAAACCAGAGCCAAAGATACTATAAGAAAAGAAGACTATAGGTCAATATCTCTGATGATGAACATAGATGCAACAATTTTCAACAAAATACTAGCAAACTGAATTCAATAGCAATTAAAAGGATCATATACATGGCCAAGTGGATTTTATTCCTCAAATGCAAAGATGGTTCAATATATGCAAATCAATTAATATGATACACTATATTAACAGACTGAGAGATAAAAATCAGATGATCGTCTAATTAGATGCAGAAAAAATTGACAAAGTTCAACATCCTTTCATGATAAACACTCTGAACAAAGTAGAGAAGATATGTACCTCAAAATGATAAAGGCCATATATGAAAAGTCCATAGCTAACATCATACTCAACAGTGAACAACTGAAAACTTCTCCTCTAAGATCAGGAGCAAGACAAGGATGCCACTCTTGCCACTTCTATTCAACATAGCCAGAGAAATTAGGCAGGAAAAAGAAATAAAAGGCATCCACATTGAAAAGGAAGGAGTAAAATTATTGCTGTCTGCAAATGACGTGATCTTATATGTAGAAAGTCCTAAGGACTCTACAAAAAATAAAAACTGTTAGAACTAATACAAAATATGGTAAAGCTGCAGGATACAAAATCAACACACAAAAATCCATTGCAAACTATCTGAAAAGATAACTAAGAAAATAGTCCCACTTACAGTTAAAAAGAATAAAATACTTAGGAATAAACTCAACCAAGGAGGTGAAAGACATGTACATGGAAACTACAAATCATTGATGAGAGGAATTAAAGACAAATAAATGGAAAGACAGCCTGTGTTTATGGATTGGAAGACTCACTATTGTTGAAATGGCCACACAAAACAAAACTCTATGCATATTCAATGCGATCCCTATTAAAATATCAATGGCACTTTTTTTTCCTAGAGAAAACAATCTTAAAATTCATATGGAATCACAAAAGAATCCAAATCTTGAGAAAGAAGTTTTACTTAATACTTACATAATACTTTCCATAATACTTCCTGATTTCAAAGTATATTACAAAGCTATAGTAATTAAAACAGATTAGTACTAGCATAAAAACAGACATATAGACCAATGGAACAGAATGTAGAGTCCAGAAAGAAACCCATGCATATACAGGCAACGAATCTTCAACAAGGGTGCCAAGAATACACAATGGGGAAAGGACAGTCTCCTAATAAATGGTGCTGGGAAACTGGATACAAAAGAATGGAATTGGACCCTTATCTTACATCACACACACACATCAATACAAAATGAATTAAAGACCTAAGCATAAGAACTAAAACTATAAAACTTCTAGAAGAAAACAGATGAAAAACTTCATGACTTTGGTCTTGGCAATGATTTATTGGATATGACACCAAAAACACAAGCAACAAAAGCAAAATTAGACAAGTGGGACCGCATCACATTAAGAAGTTTCTGCACAGCAAAGGAAAAAATCAACAGAGTGAGAAAGCAACCTATGGAATGGGAGAAAATAAGACCCAAAAATACAAGGAACTCCTACATCTCAATAGTCAAAAATTAAATAACACAATTAAAAAATGGGCAAAGGGCATAAAGTGACATTTCCCCAAAGAAGACTTATAGATGGCCAACAGGCATTTGAAAAGATGCTCAACATCACTAATGATCAGGGAAATGCAAGTTAAAACCTTAATCAAAACAAAGATACACTATGAGGAGACATTAAGACATAACTTCTTCACACATCAGGATGCTTATTATCCAAAAAGCAAAAGATAGCATACTGGTGAGAAAGTGGAAAAATTGGAACTCTTGTACACTGTAGGTGGAAATGTAAAATATTATAACTGCTATGGAAAATAGTATGGCATTTCCTCAATAAAATTAAAAATACAGCCACCATATGATCCAACAATCCCACTTCTGGGTATTTAGTCAAAAAAATTGAAATCAGTATCTCAAAGAGATATTAGCATTCTTGTGTTCATTGCAGCATTATTTACAATAGCCAAGATATGGAAACAAACTAAATTTCCACTGATAGATGAGTGGATAAAGAAAATGTAGTGGATACATACAGCAGAATACTATTCAGTCGTAAAAAAGGAAGGAAATCCTGTCATATGCAACCAACATAGATGAACCTGGACATTATGCTAAATGAAAAAAATCCAGTCACAGAAGGACAAATACTGCATGAGTCTACTTATATGAAGTATCTAAAATAGTCCAACTCATAGAAGCAGAGAGTAGACTGGTGGTGACCAGGGGCTGGGGGTGGGGGTAATGGGCAAATTGTTCAATGGGTATAAAGTTTTAGTTACCCAATATGAGTAAGTTCTAGAGATCTGCTGTACAACACGGTGCCTGTAGTTAACAATTCTGTATTGTACACTGAAGGGTTTTTATAAGAACATTGATGCTTATGCAGAGAAATTTACTGAATATTTATTTCAAAATTCAGCCTCTGATGGTATAACCACAAGCCATTTTAAATCGGCTAGTTTATAAGCATAGTATCACATTTTTTATAACCTCTTCATAATCTTGTGGTTTTACAGAGTCTTGTTTTATAGACGCCATGATAATTAATGGAATGAATTTAAATTGTTACCCATTCTTTCTTCCCGGTTCCTTTCTTTTTTTATCTTCCCACTGATAGTCTTTGGCAGCTCTTAAATAAATTCTACCTGTTTATATCAAGGGAAGAAAATTAACCCAAAAGTTTTCATCTTTAGACAAAGTCAATTATATAGTAGTTCTACTATGAACTATTCAATAGCACTTATCTTTCTGGGATATTTGTAAAATGCTGTTTTGTTTTTTTTTTAAATATACATGCTCCTGAATCTCCTTTTTCAGTTGTTCTTGATCATGTGACTTGTAATCAAGGTTCAGAATAATAAAAGCCTTTACTACTTAAAATAAATATTTGAAACACAAACACACACACACACATACACACGTACACACACATACACAAAGAGTTTGATAAGAGAGTAGACCTCAAGTCAAGGGTTTTCAACCACCAAAAAAGGGGGTAAAGATAGAAGGAAACTTTCGGAGGTGATGGTTATATACATATATGTGTATATATATTACCTTGACTGTGATGATTTCATGAGTGTATGTATGAATTCAAACTCATCAAATACATATATATTAAATATATGCAGTTTTTGTATATCAATTATACCTCAGTAAATCTGTTAAAAATAAAGTTTCCAAAAATAAAAGAGATCAAAAACATATACAGAATTAGGACTGAGAAAGAAAACAAGATAAGGAAGGCATTAAAATCATTTTTTAGAATCCTAGATATAATTCATAGCAATAAAGTTCAAAGCCGAGAGGAAATGTAGTTTTTGAGCAAAATATAAACTGCCAAAATTGATCCCAGATTAAACAAATTACCAATAGAAGAAATTGAAAAGATGATTAAATATTTACTATAAAAAATACAGCAACACTATGTATTGTCTCAGCTGAGTTGTTCTTACAATAAAAGCCTAATTTGGATATTATTTATACAATTCTAGACCACAAGAAAATATTAAAAGCTTCCAAATTCATTTTATGAAGTTATGATAACCTCTATTTTAAAATTGATAGGTGGAATCTGGGCGAGCCCTCCTAGATTTTGATTTCCCAGTCTAGAACTGGTATCTAGATCACTATGGCAACTGGCCAGAGGTTGATGAGAGCGATTCCAGTTTCTGAATTTGGTGGACCAGAAGTGCTGAAACTCCAGTCGGATGTTGTTGTACCGATTCCAGAAGAACATCAGGTTCTAATCAAAGTGCCAGCCTGTGGTGTGGACCCAGTGGACACATATATTCGCTCTGGTACCTACAGTGGGAAACCGCGCCTCCCCGCTACTCCTGGTGTAGATGTGGCTGGGCTGATAGAAGCTGTTGGAGAGCGTGTATCTGCTTTCAAGAAAGGTGACAGAGTCTTCACCACCAGCACGGTCTTGGGCGGCTCTGCCGAGTACAAGCTGGCCGCCGATCACACCGTTTACAAGCTGCCGGAGAAGCTGGACTTCCAGCAAGGAGCTGCCATCGGGGTCCTGTACTTCACGGCCTATCCCGCTCTGCTCCACAGCGCCTCCGCGAAAGCTGGAGAAAGTGTTCTGGTTCACGGAGCTAGTGGAGGAGTTGGACTAGCAGTGTGCCAGATTGCTAGAGTTTATGGCTTAAAGGGTTTGGGCACGGCCGCTACTGAGGAAGGACAAAGGGTTGTTTTGCAAAATGGAGCCCATGAAGTGTTTAATCACAGAGAAGATAATTATATCGATAAAATTCAGAAATCTGTTGGTGAAAAAGGAATTGATGTGATTATTGAAATGTTAGCTAATGTAAATCTTAGCAACGATTTGAACCTTTTGTCCCAAGGAGGACGAGTAATAATTGTTGGCAGCAAAGGTCCTATTGAAATAAATCCACGGGACACCATGGCAAAGGAATCTAGCATAAAAGGAGTTACTCTCTTTTCATCAACCAAGGAGGAATTTCAGCAGTTTGCAGCAGCCTTTCAAGCTGGAATGGAAATCGGTTGGTTGAGACCTGTAATAGGTTCTCAGTATCCGTTGAAGAAGGTGTCCCAGGCTCATGAAGATCTCATTCACAGCAGTGGCGCTACTGGAAAAATGGTTCTTCTCTTAAAATGATTACTCCTTTCATGGATTTCCTATTAGAAGTTTCTTACAGTATCTTTGCTTTAATTGGCATTCACTTGATTTAGTAAGTTTCTTATATTAAAAAAAAGATGTATCTTCAGAGATTATAAGCATTAGAGTATGATTTATTTTATAGCTGGCAGTATTTTTAAGCCTCTACCTCTCATCAGGAGGCATCAGAATAGGAAATAGAATGTTAGTGGTCACTTGGCATTGGAGTGCATTGCAGAAATACCTAATTGATGCGTGATCATTAATTCCGTATCTTTGACTAAAACCTGCTCATTCAAAATAACACTGCTTGATTTCCAAGCCTACTTCTCCTTCTACAGGTTCTTTAGTCTCTGATTAGCCCAGAATTATATTGGACTCTGAAATTTTCTGGACTAAATGAGACCCCCTTTTCAACACTAATCTCATCTAGATCTACAAGACTCTCAGAAGGGCAAGATAACCATGTCCAGAGAAATTTGTTAGTTTTCCAATAGTTTCCAAAATAGTAGAACATTGACTAGGTTAATGAATGATTACCAAAGGTCCATATCTTCTGTGAGGACAGCAGCCTTATCTTTGATATGATATGATGGGTACATAGTTTCCAAATAGATACTCCTTGATTGATTCAGCTTCAAAGTAGATTTAGAATGATCTGTTTTTGTGATGGGGGTCATATATTTTTCTTTAAATTAATAAATGAATTTAACACACTAAAAAAAAAATAAAATTGATAAAAAGTTGTATGAAAGGAAAAACAGACAAATCTCACATGAACACAAATGTAAAACATTCTACTAACAAGTAGAACCCAGCAACATATCAAAGGAATAATACATTGTGATCAAGTAGGATTTATTTCATAAATTCATGGATGTTTTAATATTATAAAATCTATCAACATAATTTGCTACATTAATCATTTTAAAAAGTAAAAGCATATATCATGACATTGGATGATAAAAAGTTACTTAATAAAATTAAACAATTTAGTCTAACAAAATTCTAACTAATGTAAGAGGAGCAGAAAGAAGTACATATCGGCGGCGGCGGGGGGCGGGGAGCGGGAGGTGGGGCGGCGGCGGGAGGTGGGGCGGCGGGAGGTGGGGGGGCGGGCTGCGGCGGCGGCCGCCGCCGAGTATTCGCCGCCCATCAGGCCGCCGCCAGTCGACGTTCCGCGGCGCGGTGCACAGCTTCTCCGGTGGCGCGTCGGGTTCGGAGGGTCGGCCTCCAGGCAGAGCTCTCCAGATGGAACTCTGAACCTCAGCCTCGGCGTCCTCTCATCGGAAAAGGTTTCCTAAAAGACAGAGGAATGGAGGAATCGCTAAGCCAGACGCAGCGGCTGCGTGAGCAGCAGGTGGCCAACTCTGAGGACGGGTATGTGCGGCAAGTCACCCATATGAATCGCCTGCACCGGTTCTTATGTTTTGGGTCTGAAGGTGGGATTTACTATATCAAAGAACAGAAGCTGGGCCTTGAGAATGCTGAAGCTTTAATTAGGTTGACTGAAGATGGCAGGGGATGTGAAGTGGTCCAGGAAGTAAAGTGCTTCAGTCAAGAAGACAGAACCGCAAAGCAGGAGCCTCTGCTCTTCGCCCTCGCCTTTTGTTCCCAGTGTCCTGACAGGAGCACCAAGCAAGCCGCTTTCAGAGCTGTTTCTGAAATTTGTCGCATTCCTACACACCTGTTCACTTTTATCCAGTTCAAGAAAGAGCGTAAGGAAAGCATGAGATGTGGCATGTGGGACCGTGCGCTAAGGAAAGGCTATAGCAGACTGGTACAATGAGAAAGGTGGCATGGCCCTGGCCCTGACTAAGTGTAAACAAAGAAATGGCTGGTCTCACAAAGATCTGTTAAGATTGTTGCATCTTAAACCTTCCAGTGAAGGACTTGCTGTTGTCACCAAATATGTTACAGAGGGCTAGAAAGAGGTCCATGAATTGTATAAAGACAAAAGGCACTTTCACCAGCACAATCTTAAGAGGTCCACGCCATCAGTTATCACGATAAAAATCCGAAGCTACTTCCCAGCTAATCTTAATCCAATGAAAGATAGTAAACAGTATAGTATGTGTATCGTGGAAAGTTTATCTCACCAAAAAAAAAAAAAAAAAAAAAGAAGGAAAAGTTAAGATGAACCCAAAGTTCTGTCTTCTAAACTAGCTCTTGGGAAGTAGCTTCAGAATACACTGTAGCCCCCTCTGTCCAACAGAGAACTTATTGTTGATAGACACTATGAAATAGTCAAGACCGTTTTGCTTTGGTGAATAATCATGTTTGTACTTAAAAGAAGTGAGAGCCCAAAATGTAGGTAGTTCCATATCATGTCACTTGTGTGAGAAATGCTTAAAGGTTTCTTGAGTGTTTTCATCGTGAAAGGACAGCTTTGGTAATGTCCAAATACTCTGAAATGCACTGGACCATGTGACTGTGATAGAATATGAAAATCTATCTATAAACTTTTATACCAAGGGAGTGGAAAAACCGCAACACTTAATTAAATTACGAATGACTTTTACAAATTCCTTTAACGGTTTTCTACAACCACCTAAATAGCAGGTTTCCTAGCCAGTGAAAAATGTATTTTGTTCTATTTACACTTGTAGAATTGTTACCATTAACCAGAAACATGATGGAAACTCCTGAGAAGAGATTCTAAAGTATGTCAGCTGAGGGAGTCTGTTTGGTTTGCTTTTGTTTGTTTATTGCTAAGGGTCATGACTTGACAGTTTCCTCTGACTTTTAACAATATAGCCACATGTAGGCACATTTTCTTTTTTTCATACTCTTAAATGAAAACATAAAATGTTTCAAGCAATTTAACTTCCCCAGGCATACTCTGAAAATGTAACAAAAAATCAACTGTAACCAGACTAGTTTTTTCCTTTAAAATCATTGTTTTAATTACTTTTAACTATTTTTTTTTAGCAAACTGTAAATAGGTTTTAGATACTTCTAATTGTAAACACGTCAGTGGCCTCCTGTCTCTTTGTCCATTATGCATTTGTGGCAAGACCTTTTTTGATAGTATAAAAAATAATAAAGCAGGCTAAGTCTTTCAGGCATGAAAGGCAGTTTTTGAGTGGCATATCAACACTAACCAGTCTGTAAGAAACTAATTTTTCTATTTTATTTGTGTATATTAAACTTCCTGTTCATTATAAAGTGCATTATTTTCATGAGCAAATATCCCTTCTTTGTGAGGAGGTTAACCTGTTGAAATGCCAATATATTTGCTCATAATTATATGGTTATCTAAGATAACATGCACATAAAACTTCAGGTTCTATATATTGTTCTTTAAAGGTAGTTAAAAGATTTACTGGGGATTTATAAAGGCCTTCTCACTATTATATAAAAAGTCAAACTAGTAAATGTAAATTATAGACTTTGGTGTGCTTGGGGGTTAGAGGTTTTATGTTTGGGGGAGTGGGGCTTACGTAATGTTAGAATTTGTATACTTTTTTCATGTGTTTCATGAGAAATTTGGGCTATAGGAGTGACAAGAAAATGTTCATTTTAAACTTGTTTGTCATATTAATGCCTTCACAGCAACTGGTAGCAATATGTAAAATATTGTGATCTACCTGAGATTTTTTGGTCAGCAAAGCTAGTAGCCCCCCCCCTCCCCCCCCCAAAATACGTTGCTTCTGATATCATTCTGCTTTTTTCCCTCTGTCAGCATTGGATTTGACATGTTAGCTACTTTTGATACATTAAAATACCATGTTCAGACTGAATTTAAATTTTAAAGAACCTAATAGAATCATGTAATAGTACTTGAATTCTTTAAACCCTAGATCTTCTTAAATTAAAAATTATAACATGGTTAACTTTTTATTCCTAATAGAAATGTTAAGTGGAATATAGCATAAATGTTTATTTCTTTCAGTTTTATATTATTTCTATAGTAGTTTTAGACAGATACTGTTTAGGAGCTAATAGTAGATCAACCAAAGCAGAAAGATTAGATGTAACCTTTTTGAAGTCACACAGATAAGTCTATTAAATGGGTGAGGGTAAGATTTAAGAAAGAGGAAGAAAAAAGAACTAAAAGCCACTGCACGAGGTAGCTTTATTTTCAAATCATGGCGCTCTAGAGTTGGGAGAAACCTGAGAGATTGCAAAGGTCATTTTTTCCTTTAGGCTAGGGACCCAAGGTTCTAGAGGGGCTTCAGAGCCCTGGCCCTAGGAATCTGCATCTCTTCCTCCCCACGGCATGGGGAGACGCTGACTCACAGAGCAGGGGGTGAAGTCCAGTTCTTCTGTCTTTTTAGGTATTAGGAAATAATGTAAATACATGATTGGTTTAGGAGGGATAAGCAGAGAAATTGTGAGCATGTATACTTTTGTAACTCAGTGTAACCCTCAAGCACAATTAACATCTCCATAACCCGTGTTGCTATATAACATAGTCCTGTAGAAAGAATAAAAAAAACTTACCTCATTATGAGTAAAATGTACTCAAGTGATAAAGTTTTATTTTCTGAATTACTTTTAGTGTTACTGCCGATTAGGGAAACGTTGCTTTTTAAAAAAATCCTAAGAAAAATCAAGTTAATTTCCTTGGGAAAAAAAAGTACATATATAAGATAAATTGTATTTACAAAAAACAGTCAACCTGAAAGGTGTAGCACTAAAGCCATTTTCATTAAAACCAGAAACAAGGCAAGGACACTTGCTATTTAGATGAAGATGTAATGCTGCTTTGGAAAATCTAGTAAATAGAATAGTACCAGGGGAAAACAAATTGGGACTGTGTTTGAAAAAAAGAAAGGAAAGTTTTTGTCGTAGATAAAATTGTATGCCTAGAAAACCCAAAAGCCCTGGTTAAAAAAAAAAAAAATTTTGATTAATAAAGGAATCAGGTTAAGGTATACAGAGACAAGAAAAATATACAAAAGTCCTTATAGTAATAATCATCTCTGTGTTATAATAACCAGCTAGAAATTGAAACAGGGAAAATTGAATCCTCATTTGTATCAAAAGTAAAAAAATATGTAGAATAAATTTATTCTAGCAAAGGACCTATAATGTAATAAAACCCATAAAGTTTTATTGAAGGACAGAAAGCTAATCAGAACAAAGATACACTATGAGAAGACATAGAGATGTAACTCCTTAAACAATTTATATGTGCAATTCTCATATGAATATAATTTTTGTATATTTAATTTACATAAATAATCTAGAGTTCATATGAAAAAACAAGAGTTTGAAACTAGTCCAAAGATTATAAAAAGAAACAGTGAGAGGAAACTTGACTGACACGTATTTAACAGTCATTGTAACCCAAACAGTATGCTATTTGCATTTGATTAGACAAATATATTCATGAAACAGATTTCTTAGATATAGATCTCATTAGGTAGGATATATGAAAGTTTAATATAAAAACATTCAGTTCACTGGAGGGAGAAGACGATTTATTTTATAACTGGTGCTGACATAACCGGCTATCCATAATTTCATTTTATTTTATTTATGATTCACATACTGTAATGCTTCGTTTTATTATTGAAGTATAGTCAGTTTACAACATGGTGTCAATTTCTGGTTTTACAACATAATGTTTCAGTCATACATATACATACATACATTTGTTTTCATATTCTTTTTCATTATGGGTTACTACAATATATTGAATATAGTTCCCTGTGCTATACAGAAGAGACTTGTTCATCTATCTTATATATAGTAGTTAATATTTGCAAATCTCGTGTCAGTTCTGGGTCCATTTGGTCTCAGATTCATTTCCTGTCCTTCTGTTACTCCTTGAGCCCTTCCAGGCTGCCTTTTCCATTCTCCTTTGACAAGTAGTCTGGCTGGGTTCCAGCCAGGGGGAGGCTGTGGGCGATACCTGGGCCTCAGGGGGGAAGGGAGAGACAAGGTATTTCTCTGCATCAGGGGGCATCTCCAGCAGCAGCTGCATCTTGTCATCTTCATAATAGCTTCAGCTCCTGTGCGACAGGTCTCCTGGGGACTCAAGCTTCAGTCGAGGAAATGCACCAACAGACAATTCCTAGAGGATAATACAAATGACTTTTCTTTTAGGCTAGGTTCCCCAAGACACAGACTCTGACACCAGGGTTCAAGGGGCGTATCTGGGAGTGGGGAAGTAAGACAGGGAAGTTAAGGGGCCAGTAAAAAGTACACCATTAAGTAAATCACCACCTTTAGGAACCGGAGCGTAATGTTGCTGGGGAACTCTGGGAAATAGCCCAGACACATACTGCAGAGTATCCCACTCGAGGACAGAGAGCTCTCATCCCTCACTGATGGAGGACTGCTCCCAGCGACCGTTACGTCCCCAGCATTTTGGCCTGTCACGTGGGTCCTCACAGCCAAAGAAAGTTCCCCGATAAAGAAAGGCAGGTGTTAGCATCTGGAAGTCCAGCTGGCATATATTAGGACACTAATATTATCTGCTACAACTATTAAACACAAAAGCATGTTCAGTTGCCCTGGAAGATTGGAAAATGCAAATTAAAGTAACAGATATTGGAGAACCCCGTAATATTTGCAATTATAAAAAGGAATGAAAGACACCACAGGAGAAAAGGCTCTCTTATACTTGGTGGTAGAAATAAGAATTGTTACAACATTTTGAAAAGCAATCTGATAACACCCATTAAAATTCAAAGCATACATATATAGAATTTTTTTTTGTCAGCAATCCCAATCCTGGAAGCTTTAGAAATCCCAGTCATCCTAAAATCCATCTCATAGAAGTAAGTGCAAAAGTCTATAGAAATATATATTCAGGATGACTTTAAAGCAATGTTGTAGATGGTTTTTTTCTTTGAAAGCAAATTCCCATCAATAAGAAAACGAAGAAATATTGGTGCCTTCATACCATATACAGTTGTGCAGCCATTTAACAATGATTAACTCAGAAGGATTTTCTCAAGGTATTAAGTGTGAAAACTAAAATATAGAGGTGTGTATGTAATTCTCCATTTTAGTAAGAAAAGTTTTTCTAAACACTGTCTTCATGTATATGTTTACACAAAAGCCTGGAGAAGGTACAAAAGTTACACAGCAGCTTGTTACCATGGTCACCCAGCTGGTGGGGGGAGAAATGGGGCAATGGCACCATTTAGGAGGGAAAATGAGGGAGGGAGGGAGGGGAGGAAAGAGAGGTGTGGTGCTTATGATTAAATAGTATTATGGTATTTCTGTATTATTTTCTGTATGTGTGGGTATCAAGAGATATATGAAGGAAAGTCTCCAACATTAAATGGTGTAGGTTGATGGGATATCAAGAGATAATTTTAACTTTTTCTTTCATTTTTTAGTATTAATTAATATGTATTATGTTTTGATTAGAATAAAACAAAACTTTTGTGAAGTAAAAATATCTATCTATCTGTGGGCATGCAGTAAATTTTACTTTCTTTTCTAAGCTGGAATTTCTCAAAAAAAAAAAAAAAGATGAATTCTGTGAACTAGTTATTTGTTGTAGCTGAATTAAGAACTCTGGGATCAAGTAAGTTTAGGAAACACTGAAATCAATTGGAGTCGTATGACTTTATTCTGGAACTTTCAGAACCAGAACAGAACGTGGTACAAAAAGTTTCCTGATCTCATTTGACCACAGAACTCTTCACCCCTGTCTTTTTGTGGGTGAGGAGCACTTTGAAACTCTAAAGTTCCCTGAAACTTCTTTGGGGAAATGAAAAACCACTGAAGATTTTTGAGCAAGTGATACATGTTCTAGGAAAATTAATGAAGAGTGGTGTTCTAGACACAAATGCTCTCTTTTCTCAAAGGCTTATATCTGGGTATTTCACAGGCTGAGATCATTAGTGGAACATTTTTTCTCTTCACTTTGATACTTGGCTGTCCCTAGTGATTTATGGAACTTTGCAACTTTGTGGTTTCCTTATCTATGGAGTAAGAAGAGGAGAAATTAAGTTAATATAAACTATCTGCTAGCATCCACGGTGGGAAAGAGACCTCATGGAATTTCACTGAGGAATTTTTCTATTATTGGTGTGGAAGTGAATGAAGAATCACTCCAGGAGTCTTAATGAATCGTGTTAAGATGCATTGTTATGAACCCTTTCAGGCTTAGTTTTCAATAGTTCAAAGACTATTCCTACTTATACCTACTTCATAAAAGGTTGACCTTGAAAGGGTTCGTATCTCTGTAGTCTTTCCTAATCCTTACACTTGAAGGAACAAACCTCTTTTCTGAATCTCAAAGTAATTCAGCTTTAAATGTCAGTTCAGGCTTCCAGAAAAGAGATGTCAAGATAGAATTGGAAATGCAAGAGCTGTTCATGTATGACTGTGCAACAGAAACTGACACAACATTGTAAACTGACTGTACTTCAATTAAAAAAAAAAAAAAAAAAAGACATGCAAGAGCTTTACTAGGAGACTCTCCTTTGAAAGGCAAAGAGGTGAGGACAGGAGGCTTCAGACCAAGATTCGAGTCTGGTACCTAGTGTGTGATAGGAGGGGATGGAGGGAGGAGGAAGGAAGACGGGATAGAAGCCCAGCAGTGGGTCCTGTTAACTACCCTCTCCGCAACAGATGCCTTGCAGAAGGAAGATCTGGGCAGCGCACTATGACTGTCACACTTTATAGCTCATGAGACTTATCTTCCTTTCCATCATTATTAGAATCATTTATTATATATCGTACTTCCCCATCTAGCTTGTTAGGGACTTGGGCATAAGCTCCATATCTGATTTACTCGTGGTAATGTGCAAAGCTGTGATATGCCTGGAGGGACCCAGAGACTATAACACAAAACAAACTGCCAGTAATTTCTTTCTGCAGGAATAATCACTTCTCTGATACGTAATGCCTTATGGTGTGAAGTCAGGTTTTCCTCGGTGACTATGATTTCTCCATTGCCTTCAGCACCTTTTGAGGACACAGTTTACCATCCTGACTGCATGCTCTTATTTACTAGGGAGTTGACCTGCCTCCTAAATCCTTTTCCTTCTTTGACAGTGGTGTGAGGTTAAGCTAGAGTTTATACCACGTTTCCCAATCCACTCAGCCCCAAATTCCATCTGACACTACGCATGTACATTAATTTTAGACATTTATCAACATTTTACTATGAACTTGTTAAGCATTCAAGTTAGATATATAGTTGACACAGACTACAAAAGGCACTCAATAAATATTTCTAGTTTGAATAAACCACATTCAACTTTTCCTTGTACAGGCAGACCTCGGAGATATTGTGGGTTTGGTTCCAGACCACTTGATAAAGCAAATTATCACAAGAAAGTGAGTAACAGGAGCTTTTTGGTTTCCCAGTGCATATAAAAATATTGTTTACACTCTAGTGTAGCATTGTACCAAAAACAAACAAAACAAAACAGTGTACATACTTTAAAACTATTGTATTGCTAAAAATCACTAACCATCATCTGAGACTTCAGGGAGTCATAATCTTTCTGCAACAAGAACATCAACGATCACTGATCCCAGATCACCATTGCAAAGGATCATAATGGAAAAGAGAATTACCCAAATGTGACACAGAGACTCAAAGTGAGCACATGCTGTTGGAAAAATGGCGCAGACTTGCTCGATGCAGGATTGCCATAAACCTTCACTTTGTAGAAAATGCATTATCCGTGAAACTAATACAAGCACAATTAAACAAGGCATGCTTGTACTCACATGGTAGTTGCACCATCTGGTCTGCAAGAGCAGACTGGTGCCACACACACTGGGGCAAGTCAAACGATTTGTCCTCTCTATGATCCTTTAAGAAATATTAGGTCACTATTGTTGGGGTCTATAGTTAATTTTTCCTTTTTAAGTCAAAATGTAAAAGTTCTTCTTTTAACTCCTAAGAGCTGCCACCCTGAAGGCTTCATGGAAAGAACTGAAGGGTAAGAAGCCGTAATTCTTTTTTACAGTCTGGTGTCAATATTACTTATTCTGGTCCAATGGCTCCTCATCTCACTTACTATTACTGATTTGCCAGTAACATTCAGCATCAGTTAAAAACACGCAAGGTAGCTTACCTACATTCAAGTATATGTATATGCATGGAAAGATTTCCTTTGAATTTCAGAATGACAGGAGCACCGCAGGATTAACATCTAGCCTGAGAAAGGAAGGAAGAAGCTAACATTCCATTGAGTGTGATTTTATTTGAAAAGAAACACTTCTTTCATTTCCCAACCCCGTCGCTGGCATCACATGCAATTATGAATCCGTAAATATGTTTTAGTTCCCACTAAATCGTTTACAACACAGAAGACCCATCTCATAAAAGGGATCTAGGCTAGAATGTTCTTAACTGTCTACAATACAGATCTATGAGCTGAAATTTATCAATCCTGGGGGCTTGATAAGCAAAAGCCTGAGCAAGTGGAAAGGAAATATCTCCTCTCTTGCACATATATCGGAGGATATAAAACTGTTCCCACCTCACAGAGGTGAGAATTCCATTTTCCTGTGAACCAAACAGGAATTCTGAGCCCAAAGCAAACTAAAACATCTTCAGAAACCTTAGGAAATCAGAAGCTGGAGATTTCTGCTATCCCAAATCACTAGTTAGCAGTCTAGAGAGCTTGGTTTAATTCTTAGTGAGTCCTAATACGAGGATCTAAGAAATAGTGGTGCCAACTGTTTGACTATCCAGGGTTTATAGCTTGTTAGTAGCATTCTGTGTACAAGGAAGAAGCCTCTTCTGTTATTCGAGCAGACCCATTTCCACATGGCTGTCAGCCTTCTGCATTTGACCAGGCATTCCACAGAGTGCCAACTCTCACCCCTATTAAACTGCAGAAAATAGAAGCTTACATCAAATTGCCATTTCAACCCCTGCAATCCCGCTAATCCTTCATCTCAGGAGAGTAGCGAATCTGACTGAACCACAGTGCAAGTTCTTAGGAGACAGTGGTGATTTATGAAACTTCTGTCCCTTGATGGCCATTCTCAGCTAAGAAATAATAATCCTTTAAGAAAAGAAGACTGTGCTCCCTTCCTTCATCCCTCAAATATTTGTTTTGCACTTAGTGAACGAAGTCAAATAACATATTGAGGAAAATCTCTTGATGGCAAGATTGAGCTGAAGACCCACAAGACTTGAAACATTATCATTTCACCTCTCATTCTTGAGTCTGATTGAAATGAGCTCTGGAGATGGTGACGCAGTCCATGGAGGGCCCTACAGGATAGTAAATTCAGATCAAAAGTCATTGTATGTATGAACTGGTGCTGACTTTATGGGACAGCCTGTTTCCATTTAGACAGGTTCAAGTACCAAGGAACAGAATCACTTCCCTCCTCCTCATTAGATTAAAACTGGAACCACTTTTAAACACACTTTCACTTGGTGCTCCCCTATTACCCTGGTTTTCCTGGAATCATAAGATCTTTGTTTCCTGATGACAGCAAACATTTCACCCTCTGTTCACCTTGCCTTCCTCTTGTAAAACAGAAGTATCATAACTAGGAAACCAGATGGTTCAAAGTGTAGTCCTTCATTTTGTTTATAAAGAATTACAAAGCTCCAACAATAACCAACAACCAGCCTCCAGAATTAAAGCGTCTTCACATGGGGAACCATATAACCCACTCAAGGGGTCTCATATTTCTGCCTATTGATGAATTAAACATTTTTTGCATTTAATTTCTGGGAAACAAACTGGATTTCATGGGAAAATAAATTAACAGAAAGACTCATAAGTTTTACCTATTTTTTTCAGCACATACTAGTGTCAGATAAATCCTGAAGGAGAACACCAGTTCACTGAAAAATTAAGATCTCTAACAATAATTGCTATGACCACAATGGGCTATCTGTTCATTTAAGATCTACCACACCTGAACAGACACAGTGAAAGCAGAAGGCAGTGGTTCAAAGAACTGCTGATTCATACTCTACACAGCAGGCTGAGTAGCAAAATATAACAATGTGAGTTTTGGAGTCACAGGGACCTGAGTTGAAATCCCACTGGTTTCTCCTCTTACTTGCAGTTTTGGCTAAATGATTTACCTTCCCAGTGTCTCTGTTTCCTTATTTTCAGAATGGTGGTTGTAGTGCACATTTTTACAGTGTCTGCTTGGCCTGTAACACACTCTTTTTCAGAGACCAGCCCCCTGGGCCCCTTCTATGCCCCTCCTCAACCTGGGGCATCAGAGGCCATTTTGGGGGCTAATGCCTGGAGTGGATACTTGACCCAGGACCATCGATTTCCTCTCTGTGTATTATTTAGATGGAGTAGCAGTCAACAGGCCTCTGCTGGCAGCTGGAACCAGAGGTCGGTAGGGTAGCCCACACAAGGAGAAGCAGGAAAAGACAGCAAAGGCAAAAGACACTAGGAGTCAGAGAGGGAAATAAAAGTCTATGTGGTTCAGAACCAGGGATTAAGGACTAAAGAAGTGACTGTCTTGTCATGTGACAGCTTTCAAGTTCTTGGCTTAACTCACATGTGAGGCCACATTGCTCGAGTGAGATTGTAAATTGCAGTAAATTTCCCTTTTTTGTTTTAGATTTAAAATGAATTTCCTGCCAATAAAAATGAAAGTAACCATGCCCACTATAGAAATAGTGGCTATGTATAAGGGTAATGGTGAACATTAAACTATGTAAGTAAAATGCCAGCTCAGTTACATTCAATAAATGATGGCTACTGTGATTATGTCACTCTTCCTTGAGCAAAATGGGAATACATTTGCAAGAAAAGACAAATATTGGAGAGAGATTTTAAAGTATGTTAATAGAGGGAAACCATAGTAAATTGGTAGAAAACATAATTATAATTGATGCTAGTAACATACTTTCTTAGTAACCCAGAATTTGTCTTTCTCAATGGCACTGCTAATGGGCCACAGGGATCTCATTTGTGTGTGAGTGTGTGTGTGTGTGTGTGTGTGTATGAAGATAATACACTTTCATCACTTAGTGAATTCAGATTACTGTTATAAGGGCAGGTGAACATCATCTAATGAATATGACATTAGATTTCATTATATGCTTATTCCATTTTATACAATCACTAACTGGAATTACAAAAGTTACATTTATGAATGTGAAAAGTTTCAACTAAAACTAAGTAGTCAGCAGCAGCAGTCAGTATTTTAAAATCATGATGTTTGGCCAGCAGCAATTTTCAAAAAAAGTCTCCATCTGATCACCTACTGCACAGGGGCTTCAAAAGCAGGGGCTTCCCCATCTTTCAAGTCACCAGGTTTCTGATCTCGTTCTATTCCCTTCCATCTGTGTCTCCAACCAGCCAATTCTTGCCTGAGAGCCTCTCAAATACTTTGCTAGATGTAAGTGGTAACAACTAACACTCCTAATATTCTGCTTTCCAAATTCTTGCCTGAGAGCTAGAGTTGCAGCAGTACTTGGTCTGCTTTCCAAGTTCCTGCAGGGTCAGCTTTGCCAAATGTTTGGTTCTGCCAAACAAGCCTTTCCCGCCTTCCAGCCTGTCGTGTCTGCTTCTCATGGCCTCAAGGTAAGCCAGAAAAGGTGGAGAGAAAGAGGCAAGAGAGGAAGCAAAATGAAATTCGTCTTGATGATTGTATCCAGGAAAGAACTAGGGTTTGGTTCCTAACACAAAGAACTGATCAGAAGTACAAACATCAGAGGCTTCTAAAGTTTCTGAAGGAACCACAGTGCCAGAGAAATTCTGGGCCCAGAATAAAAGAATGCCCTTGACTGTTCATTACTTAAGATACTCCTTCATCTCCTCAATTAACACAAGTAGTAAATGGACTTCAAAAGCAACACATCCCAAAGAGGAATTCCTCAATAACCCATTAACACACACATATATAGATATAGATATATAGGTACATACATACATATTTACATGAGTGTGTGTGTGTGTGTGTGTGTGTGTATATATGAATATATTTGAGGTTGTTCTCTTATGGAGGAAAAGTGTGCCAAAATGATGTCTGATTTTTAGAGACTTCCAACTGCTCACCCAAACCTCCTTCTCTCCTTGACACATTCGTGACATTTCTCTCCCCCCTGTGCAGTTAGGTATGGCCAGGTTACCATGTTGATGACATGTGAAGAAGTGTTAGGCACCATATTTACATCTGGGCCATAAAAAATACTCTGATCTGTACTCCTCCATGTCTGTTCCCTTTTAGCTGAATATACGTGGATGGACACATTTAGAAATCATGTGTTGAAGACAGCAGAACACAAAATGCAGAGTCAAAGTCTTAGAATAACTGTCTTGGAGGTGAGTTTCCTACCAATCAGGAACACCTGCTCTTGACTTCACAAAAATTAGAAATAAACTTCAATATTATTTGAACCATTATACATTGTGAGTTTTGTTGGTTATACTTGCTATCCTTATCCAAAATCAGTATTTAATGTTCCCAATTCATTTAATTTTTTGTTGTAATTTTCTGATGAAAGTGAATGTGCTCCATGTCAGAAACCTCGTGAAAGGTAAATGGCAAGAAAGTATGTATTTTCTACTTAGCAATAGTCCATGAAATTAAATACCTGGCAAAATTCATTACACAGACATGCTGTTTTAGACTACATCAATGAAAGCACAAAGTATGTTTAGCACATCTTTATTATTATGAAACAAATTCTAAAGTAACAATAATAGGTAGGGAGTTATAAGGAAATGATCTATACTGAAACAAATGCATCTTCATAGCTCTTCAAGGATTTAAGCACAAACTACATTTACTGAAATAGTTTAACAATATTAGATTTATATTTTAAAAGCAAGCAGCAATTAATTTTGTCTCTTACACATATTCATATGTTAAAAACTCAGCCTAATATATCTTTTTTTCTAATGTCTTTGAGGTCAGTTACTATTCATTTATTTAAAAAAATAACACAAGTATAGATTTCTAAGACCTATGAGAAGCTGCTATTATAGTTGGTTACACTGTAAGAAAAATTATGCAGGAGAAGCTGAGGGTACCTACTAAAATTCCTCCACTTGGAAATAAAAAATAGAAGGCAATCATTTATAAACCACAAAAAAGTATGAGACATCTTACAATGTTGTCGTGATTAACTCTAATGTAAATATAATCCCAGATGTCCCTTTAAATACATAATATTGGCTTTATCTCATTAGAACTTAAGTTTATATATCATAGCTTTTAGGATTTCTTCATTGACACATCTTTGTTTCATGTTTTTAAAGGCTATAAAAAGAATGTATGTGAAATATTAATAATAATTATTATAGAAATAAAGCAGCAATGGCTGCATGTATTGAGTCCTTATGTTCTTACCACTGTGCTCACCACTTAACATAGATCATTTCATCTTTGTCATTAATCACAGCAATATTTTTGGATCTGTCTCCTAAGGCCAAAATAAGTAAAAGCAAAAATAAACAAATGGGATCTAGTTAAATTTAAGTTTTGCACAGCAAAGGAAACCATCAACAAAATGAAAAGACAACCTATAGAATGGGAGAAAATATTTGCCAATGCTATGACTGACAAGGGTTAATATCCACCTATATAAACAGTTTATACGACTCAATATTAAAAAAAAATAATAATCCAAACAAAAAAATGAGCAGAAGACCTGAACAGACATTTTCCCAAAGAGGATGTACAGATGGCTAATGGACACATGAGAGGATCCTCAACATCACTAGAGAAATGCAAATCAAAACCACAGTGAGACACCACCTCACACGTGTTAGAATGGCCATCATCAGAAAGACCACAAAGAACAAATGCTGACAAGGATGTGGAGAAAAGGGAACCTCTGTACCCTGTTGGTGGGAGTGTAAATTAGGGCAGCCACTATAAAAAGCAGTATGGAAGTTCCTCAAAAACACTGAAAACAGAACTATCATATGATCCAGCAATTCCACTCCTGGGTGGAAAAAAATCTAAACACTAATTCAAAAAGATACATGCACTCAATGTTCACAGCAGCATTATTTACAATATCCAAGATATGGAAGCAACTCAAGTGTCCATCAACAGATGAATGGATAAGGAAGATGTGGCATACACACACACACAAACACACACACAATGGAATATTACTTAGCGATTAAAAATGAATGAAATTCTGCCATTTGCAGCAACATGGATGGACCCAGAGAATATTATGCCTAGTTAAATAAGGCAGATAGAAAAAGACAAAGACTATATGATATCACTTATATGTGAAATCTAAAAAATAAAACAAATGAGTATTTTTTCAATAAAACAGAAACAGACCCACAGATACAGAAAACAAACTAGCGGTTATCAGTAGGGGGAGGGAAAGGGAGAGAGGCAAGATAGGGGTATGGGATAAAGTGATACAAACTGCTATGATTAAAATCAATAAGCAAGAAGGATATATTGTGCAGCACAATTGTAGCCATTATCTTGTGATAAATTTTAACAGAGTATAATCTGTAAAAATACTGAATCACTATGCTATACACCTGAAACTACTATTGTAAATCAACTGTACATCCAAAACAAAAGTTGGATTCCATCTTGCTAAAAAAAAAAATCTTCCCCACAACCCTGTGGGTAAGTACCATTTACTACAGCTGCACAACTCCAGGGGGTGCCACTCATATAATGGTCCATGTACATGCTGCCTCTTGGAGTTGTGCAGTGCACAGCTTCCAAAGCCACATGTGGTGATCCTGACTTCTATTATTCTCACGTTAGAGATGAGGAAACTGAGGGTCATACAGGGAGAGGAGAAAACAAATTCTTAAGAAAGTAAACCCTAAACCAGACGCTGTCTTTGAGGGGTAGGATTGAAATCAATTCATTTTGAAAAGACAATGGCTGTGCTGCTAATAAGTATTAAAATAATACAATTAAGGTTGGCAAGAGTCTATACCCACTGCCCATTCCTGGACACGTGCCTTTAAGTGAGTGGGACAACCTTCATCTACTGACCAGCAACTGGAAAAGCTAGGGCACCTCTTCCGTGTTCCTAGAGCTCTCTGGGCATTTCACTGCATTATACTGTCATTCTTTAACCAGCCAGTCCTCCCTCTACAATCGGAATTTTTAAAGAACCATCCCATATTTGTATCCCTAAAAAAAGACCGTAACAGATATTCTATTAGGTTTTTTTTTGCAAATTAATGAAAAGGATGTTAGTTTAGTATTTACATAGAACAATGGTGTATTTAAAAACTGGTTTTCTATCCATCACATTTGAAACCCAAAACCTCAACACATTTCAGAAGTCAGCTGAAAGGGAATTGAGGAAAATGTTACTTGACCATGAAAGACAGCTTTCTAAACAAATGCCCTTATCATGAAATCCCAGGAGTTGGACTATGTATGGCTATTTGGCAAAAAAAAAAAAAAAAAAAAAAAAAAAAAAAAAAACCAGTTATTGTATATCTCACATTAAGACAAACTTAACAGTAAAAAAAAAACCCCAATATGTTCTCTTATTATAGTTAGAGGTCTTCGTTTCCTCAAGTTTGGACTAATTTTAGCTCTCAGATTATTTAGTGTTGAAGAAAAGGTATTCATTTACAGTTTAGAGCCAACTATTTCTAAAAGTTTTGAAGGCAACTTGAGGAAATAATGAGCTGTATCTAAAATTATTCCAAGTGCAATCTTGCTTCTGAAATGTCCCTTGTGTGGGGTTTGTTTGTTCTTGCCTGGGACAAAATACTCTACCCTGCCTTCCTAATTTTTTTGGAATAAAGTTAAGAACTTCAGAGGTCAGGACAGCACATCCCTGAGATCTCTTCTGAAATGGCAGATTGCTAAGCAGGGGAAAGGAGTTTCACAAATTCAGTGAATCTGATACAGGGTAGAAACACTGGAAACAGAATATGACAGCTTTAAGCTTTGAGACATTAGATATATGAAAAATACACTGTCTACGCAGGAATCTACCTTACATGAAGTGTCTGAGGAAGGACTGATGTTATGGGTAGTGTCAGAAATGCTGTTTCTTGCTATTCATGATTAAACAAAGGTGCTTGGCAGCCCCATATGTCTCTGAGATTAACAAGCCATACCTCTACGTGTCTGATATTAAACAGACACTTTTACTGCATATGTACTGAGGAGCTTGGATTAAAAGTCAGATTTGTCACTTGGGATGAATTATGTGGGGAGCTGGGGATGTGTTTTGCCCTGCAGTGGTGCCAATGTTGAGATCACAAAATTCCAGTAAGTTTGTGGCTTGACGCAGGACATTTTACGAAGTCATGAAGGTCACAATTCACACTGGTGCCAACATACGTTATGGAGAGGAAAGGGAAATATCCCGGAATACATTTCTCAGAGTTCCCTGCTCAAGGAAACAGTTAAAGCACAATCACTGTTCTGTTGAAAGGGGAGTCGCACTGGGGGAACCATAAATCCTTCCAGTCAACCAGTGGCAAAAATGAGCTCCCTTAATATTTTCTTCGGGTACAGAAGTCAGAGACTTTTGAAGACTCAAGGATTCAGTTTTGATTCACTGCAGTTAACTTTACTGAATAACATTGTGGGAGAGGAAACCCATGGACTCCCATCTCTTACCCAGTTCCCAAGTGTACATCCAGAGACCATATAAGCTGTTAAAAAGCAGCTCAAAGTGAATTCTAATAATACAAATTTTGTGAACAGGTTTTAGATTGCACTTACTGACAGCTCAAAATAGTGCTCACTGGTTGACTACGAAGATGCCAAAGTGCAGCAAAAACTAGGAAACCTTGTTCTCAAAGACAAAATCAGTGCACTGACTCAATGGCTGGATATGTCAATAACAGTCTTGTTCATTGAGATTGGGGAAACAATCTAGGATATTGGTTAAGAAGGAAATTTATTTCCTGAAACCCATTACTACTTACGTTGTGCTTGTTCTTAGAAAATACGTGCTGACTTAGGGCAAAGAATCATGATATCTTCACTTTGCCCTTAAATCAATAGTTGAGTCCACGTGAAGGGTTATATGGGGTACTTATCATGCTATTTCTTCTAATTTTCTGTAAGTAAATTGAAGTATTTCAAAATAAAAAGTTTTAAAAAGAAGTAGTTTTCTGTAATCTTCTGTGTATTAGTTATATAATCCAGTTCAAGTTACTTCTTGTTCTGAAATCTCAATGTTCTCATCTATAAAATGAGAATAATACTGGTGACACCCTCAAAGAATTCAATGAAATAATCAGTAACTCAAAAAAGGTAGGAATAACACAAATCTTAAAAGTTATTTGCTACATATGCTTGATCATGAATTTTGGTTTTGGCCAGTTACAAGCAGCTGAGTCCCTATGCGATCCACGATGATAATAAAATATGCTGATGCTTTATTAAATCATCATCAATGCTCAAAAATATTCAATTTTTTAAATTACAAACATTATAAAGCAATCTATTATTGAAGTGGCCTGTTTAATTATAAAACAATTATATAGGTCCAGAGATATTTATTAAGTGAAACTGAATGGATTGGAAATTTATCAGGCATGAAAAATTACTTTGAAACCATGCAATTTTTAGCAGTTTCTAAAAAAAAAAAAAAAAAAAAAAAATCCCAGAAAATACAGACAAAAACAGGAAGCAATGTTTCCTTAAGTTTTCCTAGATACAGTTGAAATGTTAATAATTGCTTTCAGCATTTATAGACAATGAAGCCATTTACTGTTATCACTATGCCAAGGTGGTGGAAGAAATATTTTACCAATAGAGAAAATAACTTTCAATACCTTCTCTTGAGTAAGCTGATGCCAGCATTATATTAAAGATCAGTGCTCTTTTTCATATAATGGATAACTTTTCTTATCCTTATGAGAGCTATAATTACTCTAGCATTTCAGTGTCTACCTTTAATTCTACCTAGAAATATTCTGCCAGACTGGCAATAGTTAAATATGCTAAAAGTTAAAATGATAGGTTGCTCTGCCTTTAAAACACTGAACATATTAATCTATGACAGTATTCATGGGACAGGGACTTCTATCCAGATTTCTTAGCACAGGAAAAGGAGGAGATTAAATATATTCAAAGACCCCAATAGAAAGCTGGTATTAGATTGGACTGGGGTAGTACCAGAACTGATCACACAGCCTTCTAATTATTTCATTGTCTAGAATGGTTCACATTCAGAAAACAAAATCCATTCACCATGGAGACAAAAAGCATTTAAAAGTCAAGAAATTCTCATCAACTTCACACTCCAGTAGGACGAGGTACCACTGTTCTCCTGACTCTCAGAGAGGTAAAAGTAGAGTATCGCTAAGTTTTCAAAACCCAAACTTCAAACTTTTGACTAAGTTATATGGTTTATAGCCCCACCAAATCCTGTTTATGAAATTTTAACTTCCAAGAACCAGGTGACCACATATGTTGCCATCAAATTGGACACTTACGAGAATAAAGGGGGATAAACTAGGACCATCTGGGCGAACCAAGACATAATGATTATTAAGAATAAACTTTCAGGGGGGAAGGTATAGCTCAAATGGTAGAGCACATGCTTCATATGCATGAGGTCCTGGGTTCAATCTCCAGTACCTCTTCTAAAAATAAATAAAATAAACCTAATTAACCCCCACCCAACCAAAAAAATGTATGAGTTTAAAAAATAAAAGAATAAACTTTCAATGAGCCTTAGATGGCAAATGAAAGGAAGCTTTCTCTTCAAAAATGTTTATTACTAGACTCTATGCCTAGAACTACTCTGGGGTTGCTAATATACAAAGAATTCCATGATTCTTGGAAGAGTAATTTGGGTAAATACCTAATGGGTAAATATTGTTCTGGGAAGCCATCAGGTTTGAGTTCTTTAGACAAAGTTGTTAAAATATCACTCTCTTTATCCAAAGATCAGTAAGCACAGAAAGTCTACTCAAAAGGAAAAAGTCTTAATAGCGATTTCTCATACTTCACACATGAGCGAACATTTCATTTCACACATCTGATGGAAGTGAATCAAGTCATTGTCTTACAAGTAAAACAAATAAGAGTGCGGGGTGGGTGGAGGGGTCCTACATATTACATTTTGATTAATACAGAAGAGGGATCGGTGCCTGAAATGAAAACGAAAAATGTGCCACTCGTGTAAGAACTGTTTCTGGAATGAATACATTTAGTGCCCAGTAACTTATTTTACAAAAAAAAAAAGTTAGTGTTTTTTCTCTGTTATCAGCATGACGGCATACTAACAAGCTTCAGCGCTTGAAAGAAAGACTACGGGATTTGGAGTCAGAACTACTTGGGCTCAAACGCAAGTTCAGTCACTTGGGAGATGAGTGAGACAGGGAAAACTGTAGCAAATACTGTTAAGATGCCCATCCAAAATCCTCCCTTTTTTCCTCCTTCCCAACAAAACCCTGAATTTGCTCAGGTACACGCTTGTCCCCCTTGAAGTCCACACTTCCCAGCAATAAGATTGATTATAAAGGTTAACTCCAAATTCCCTTTATTCCCTCTGTCAATGGTAGGTTCAGGTATGCACATGTGACCATTCTAAGCCAAAAAGAAACAAGGAGAGGTTGGCTGGGACTTTGGGGAAAGTTCTTCCTCTTTCTTCTGGGACAGTGTCAAGAAGAGACTCTCTCCTCTTCTCTGGACATGTTCAGATGTATAAATGTACATGTATGAGGCCTACATGTGATGCTTTTGTTCAAAATTAGTCTTAAGATGAAGTTAACACAGAGATAAGGAAGCCAGACTAAGACTCTAGCAGGGAAGTGAAGCCAGAACCAAAGTTCTCAGACTGTGCTATCTCTGCACTTCCAGATCGGTGCTCAAGAATTCTACATGTGTTAAGACAGTTTGATGGGGCTTTTGATATTTTCAGCTGAAGGCACTTTGATCTTTGAGTCATTTTCTTATCTGTGAAAATCAGACTGAGAGCTACATTACCATCTTGCAAGAATTCATAATACATGTAAAGTTTTAGGCACAGTGATTGGTGCAATTCAAGCTTTCAATAAATGGTATCAGGCTTGCAGTGCTGCTTGCCTGGCACACTGAATACCTGCTGTTAACCTTGCTAATAATTAACTTTGGCAAATCTTTAACAATTTCTGATTGCTCACATTTCCATACAAAAGAAAACAGGGGATATTTAGCCTCCAATGAACACATTGTTATAGCTGAGGTAAGGATTCTAAGTCTCCTTGAGGTACCAAAAGATGAGGAACAGAATAATAACGCATTGGCATTTTATTGCATTTCACACACACGTATGTGCACATACCTCAAGGCAGATGAAATAGAATTCAGGCTGATAAAAGACATTAATTTATCGCATTAAATGCTCATTTCAAAAAGAACTCAGGGGAATTTAACATATTGGATACTTCCAAAATAAATTCAACTTTAAAATGAATATGGTAGAATATGTAAAATTTATAGTGTAAGCTTGAGTCATAATTTCTTAATTTAGAAAAGTTAAAACTTAGAACTTGTCAAGAAGAATCAGGTGATTAAAAAACACCCAATGTAATGAAGGTATCAAGAAGAAGAATGTGATTAAAAAAGACCCAATATAATGAAGGTAAAAGTCTAAAATTTAAAAATGTTAGATAACCTCATTTTTCCAAACAAAACACCATCAATAATAATAAACTAAAGAGAGGATACAATACTGATTAAACACATAGGCTTTGGGTATACAACCTAAATTTGAAAATGGGCTCTGACATTTGTATACTGTATAACGTTGGGCAAGTTTCTCAGCCTTCTTAGCCTGTTTCTCATATATAAATTGGAGGTAAACTTTGGTTTTAAATAAGATTAACTGTAAGGCAAGTTCTTGTGTAATGGTGCCAAGCATAGAGTAAGCACTTAATAAAATATATTAATTATATTCTTATAATAAAATTACTTCCATGGGAGCTCACTGACTTCTGGTAGTCTATTATAGAATGCTGGGTTGAAAAAACCAGGCTCAAATATCAGATAGGCAAAGGGAAATCCTCAAAGATACCTCCAGCAACTCCAAGAAAAGACAGGTGACAAACACTATAAAAATATATCACGTGGGAATTTCTCCTTCTGGATAAGACAGTAACAAGGACTTGATTTAACTGCCTATTTGAAAAGCTAAAAAGCAACAGCAGACAAAATGAGTGAAATAATGGTTTTCAGACATTGGACATTAGGCAATTCAGTGTGGTGATCCCTGAGAAAAGGGAAGAAAATGAGGGCAGTCCTACAAATGCCATAACTTATTGCTAAGTGGTTTCCAGGCCAAACCACAGGGAAGGGAATCTCAGGTAGAGTCCAGTGGTTTCCACAAGTAGAGGTTATATAGATCTAGGAGTCTGGGGATGCCAAGGTAGGTATAGAGTGGAGGCTTCATGGAGAGAAGTATCTGCAAGATGTTCTCCTCTGGTCTTTGGCTGCATGCTGAAGGCGGCGGCAGGGGCAGCCGGCCAGCGGGCGGGCAGCCAGCAGGCGGCCGCAGGTATGGGCTTCGGCAAGGACATGGGCACCCAGTACGCTGCTGCCAGCCTGGCCCGGGCAGCCACGCAACAAAGGAGCCACCCGGCGATGAGCCCCGACACCCCTGGCCCAACCGTGGGCAGATCCCAGGGCAGCCCAATGGATCCCATGGTGATGAAGAGACCTCAGCCGTATGGGATGGGCAGCAACCCTCATTCTCAGCCACAGCAGAGCAGCCCTTACCCAGGAGGCTCCTACAGCCCCCCAGGCCCACAGCAGTACCCCACTGGCATTCAAGGTTGGACCCCAGGGGCCATCGGAGGAATGCAGTACCCACAGCAGCAGATGCCACCTCAGTATGGACAGACAGCAAGGCGTGAGTGGTTACTGCCAGCAGGGCCAGCAGCCTTACTACAACCAGCAGCCACAGCCTCCGCACCTCCCCCAGCAGGAGCAGTACCCGCCATCCCAGTCCCAGCAGAGGTACCAGCCGCAGCAGGACATGTGTCAGGAAGGCTATGGAACTAGGTCTCAACCTCCTCTGGCTCCTGGAAAACCTAACCACGAAGACTTGAACTTAATACAACAAGAAAGACCATCAAGTTTACCAGCTGAAGTCTTGACCTCGGAGGATACCGCCTTTGGAATCAAGGATCTGTCTGGCTCCATTGATGACCACCCCACTGGAACAGAAGCAACTTTGAGCTCAGCAGCCAGTGCATCCAGGTCCACGAGCAGCCAAGGAGATCAGAGCAATCTGGCTCAGTCACCTCTCTCTCCGCATGCATCTCCCCATCTCTCCAGCATCCCTGGGGGCCCATCGCCTTCTCCTGTCGGCTCTCCTGTAGGAAGCAACCAGTCCCAGTCTGGCCCAACTTCTCCTGCAAGTATTCCAGGCAGTCAGATACCTCTTCAGCCACCTGGGAGCCAGTCAGAATCCAGTTCCCATCCTGCCTTGAGCCAGTCACCTATGCCACAGGAAAGAGGTTTTATGGCAGGCACACAAAGAAACCCTCAGATGTCTCAATATGGACCTCAACAGACAGGACCATCCATGTCGCTTCATCCCTGTCCTGGAGGCCAGATGCATCCTGGAACCAGTAGCTTTCAGCAGAGTAACTCAAGTGGGACTTGCGGTCCACAGATGAGCCAATATGGACCACAAAGTAACTACTCCAGACTCCCAACGTATAGTGGGGTGCCCAGTGCAAGCTACAGCAGCCCAGGGCCCGGCACGGGCATCAATGCCAAGAACCAGATGCATGGACAAGGGCCAAGCCAGCCATGTGGTGCTATGCTCCCTGGGACGAATGCCATCAACTGCGATGCAGAACAGACCGTTTCCTCGAAATATGAGCAGCATGACCCCCAGTTCTCCTGGCATGTCTCAGCAGGGAGGGCCAGGAATGGGGCCACCAATCCCAACCATGAACTGTAAGGCACAGGAGGCAGCTGCCACAGTGATGCAGGCCACTGCAAACTTGGCACAAAGCAGGCTTTTAGGAATCCAGGATGGAATATGCATTGTTCCTACGGGCTTGGTGGAAACAGCTTCACCAAGATGCAGAGTTGAAAATACTGCTCTTTGGAGAAAGGCGGAGACAACCAGGAGACATGCTTTAGACATGGAGAGGCCCTGTGGGCAACACCACGTCACAGGCCCATGGCAGAGACACACACAGGAGAAGTTCTGCTCCAAAGTCATCTGCAAATATCCACTCACTAGAGAGCATTCTGGAGAATATGCTAACAAAGTCCCCTCTGCCTCTGTATCGGAACGGTCTTTTTCACAGAAATGGTGAATGTTATTACATTCCTCTTTGCCCATTCTTAAAGGACAAAATAAAACTTAAATGTATCAGTTACCAAAGGGAGTTATTAATTAAAAAAAAAAAAGGCCAGGAATAATTCATGTTCCCACCACACAGAAAGGAAAATCTTGTAATTCATGGGACACTGAATAGGGTCCTCATAAGGGTATTGCCTCAGTAGGAGAAAAAACTTTGCCCTGGAATAAGCACTGCTATGATTCCAACTAACAAAGGCTGTAAGTAAGCCTCTAAAGGAACAAACACTTTACAGGTAACTTAATTTCTTCCCAGAACAAATCTTAAGCTAGTTATAGGATACCAAAATATTTAACACATACGAAAGTAAAATTTATGATATTTGGCATTCAATAAAAAATCACCAGACATTCGAAGAAGCAGAAAATTACAACTCAGATTGAGAAGAAAAAGATATCAGTAGAAACAGATCAAAGAATTACACAGGTGATAGAAATAGTAGAAAGAGACACTGTAAGAGTTATAAGTATATCCCACATGCTGAAGAAGACAGAGAAATAAACAAGCCTACTAAATATAGACATGGAAGGCATAAAAAGACACAAATAAAACTTCTACAATGTTTAAAATGAAAAACATACTGGATGGGATTAACACCAGATCAGATGCTGTAAAAGAAAGTATTTGTAAAGTTGAAGATGTAGAAATAGAAACTATCCAAAATGAAAAACAGACCACAAAAACAAAAAGAAGAAGAAGGATTAATAGAGAATCAATGACCTGCAGAGCAAATTCAAGTGGATTAGTTTATGTTAACTGAAGATTCTGAAAACTGGAGAGGAGGTAGGAAAGAAAAACCTTTGAAAATAATGGCCCCAACTTTCCAAATTTGATGAAAGCCGTATGTCCACTGATTCAAAATGCTCAAAAACCAAAAACCAAAAACAAACAAAAAAAAGTACAAAAAACTTAAGAAAATTATATGAACACACATAATAATAAAAGTGCCTAAAACTAGTGACAGAAAGAAAAAATCAAAAGGAACCAGAGGGAAAAATAGATACATTATATACATGAGAACAAAGGTAAAACTGGCAATAAACTTCTCATTGGAAACAATGCAAATCAGAAGAGAGTGGAAAAACATCTTTAAAGTACCGAGAGAACATATACTATCAATTCAACAAAAAAAGAAATGTTTTTCATGAAAGTGAAATGAACATTTTTTCAAATATACAGAACAAAGTATTTATCATTGAGCCATCTAGCACTACAAGAAATATTAAAGGAAATCCTTCAGAGAAATTATACCCAGTGAAAATGCAGATCTAAAAATATAAAAAGTACTGAAAATGGAAATATCTGGGTTAAGTATAAAAATTTTTAAGAAAAAAATTTATAAAGGTAATTGACAATTTAAAGCAAAAAATGTAATGAAGTATTGCTGGGTTTACCATATATGTAGAAGTAAAATGTGTGAAAGTAAATCTAAATGATATAAACACATGAAGTAAAAGGCAAATGTTTAGATTAAATAAAAAAGCAAGACCCAACTATTTGCTATCTGTAAGAAAATCCCTTTAAATATAAAGAAATAAGTTCAAAGTAAAATGACATGCTAAAAGAGATATGCTAACATTATATTTAAAAAGTTGGAGTGACTATAATAATATGAAAGTAGATGTCAGAGAAAATATTACTAGAGATAAAGAGGATAATTTCAGAATGATAATGAGGTCATTCATCAAGAGAACATAACAATCCTAAACATTCAAGCACCTATTAACAGAGCTTCAAAATGCACAAAGCAAAAGTTGATAAAACTGCAAGAAGAAATAATCAAATCCATAATTATAGTCAAGGATTTAACACTCTTCTCCCAATAACTGACAGGACAAATACACAGAAAATCGGGAAATATACAGAAGACTGAAACAATAATATTAATCAATTTGATCTAAGTGACATTAGAACAGTCCACTCAGCAACATCAGAATACACATACTTCTCAAGTGCACACAGAACACTTACCAAGAGAGACCATATTCTGGGTCATAAAAATAAAAGTCTCAATAAATTTAGGTGGATTAAAATCATGCAAAGCACGTCCATTGACCACACTGAAATTTAAAGTAATCTACAGTAATATGTCTGGTTAATTCAGAAATATCTGAAACTAAATTACATGCTTCTAAATAAACTTTGGTACAAAGAAAAAATTACCTAGGACTGGGGGACTGAGGGGAAATTGGGAGTAACTGCTAATAGGTGTAGGGTTTATTTTTTTTTTGTGGGGGAAGGGGGTGATGAACATTTTAAAATATTGGTTATAGTAATGTGTATACAACTCTGTGAATATACTCAAAACCATTGAACTATACACTTTAAATGGGTAAACTGTGTGGTATGTGAATTTATCTCAATAAAGTTTTTTTTAAGGGGGAAAAAAGTCAGAAGGTATTTTAAACTGCATGAAGAACAAAACATGACATATCAAAATTTGTGGAAAGCAGCTAAAGTATTTGGAGGGAAATCTATAGCACTAAACTCCCATGTTAAAAACAAAAATAGGTCTCATATTAATTACCTTAAGCAACTATAAAAACAAAAGTCATGAAATCCAATGACTCTTACTTCACACTGTAAATAGACACACAAAATTAACTCAAAGTGTTTCGTAAGACTAAATATAAGAGTCAAAGTATAAACCTAGAAGAAAACATTGGAGAAAATCTTAGTGACCTTGGATTTGGCAAAGATTTCTTAAATTTGAAACAAAAGTACAAACTATAAAATTGAAAAGATCAATAAATTAGATTTTAGTGAAATTTAAAAATTGTTAGAAAAATGTCATACTTTTGACAAAAGATTTGTATCTAGAATATATAAAATTCTCTTATAGCTCCATAATAAAGCAATCCAATCAAAAACGGTCAAAATATTTGAATGGACACTTTACCAAAGAAGATAGATAGGAAGCAAATAAACACATGAAAAGATAATCGTAAGGGAAATCAAAATTAAAATCATGAGAAACAAGCACACATCCAAAAGAATGCCTAAAATTAAAAAACACTGCCCATACAAAATTTTATCAAAGATGTGCCTTAACAACTTGTATAGACTACTGATAGAAAACATGAAATGTTACAACAACTTTGGAAAACAGTTTGGTAGTTTTAAACAGTATGAGACATACATTGACCAGGTGACCCAGCCATTCCAACCCTAGATACTGGCCCCAAAGAAATGAAAATATACGTCCACACAAATACTTTGTATGAATGTCCATGATAAGTTGTATTTGTAATAGCCAAATACTGGAGAAAATTGAAATGTACATCAGTGGGTAAACGGGTCAAAACTGTGGTACATCCGTATCAGTAAGTAGAGGAATAAACTATTGACACGCAAACAATATGAGTGAATCCTAGTATTATCACGCTGAGTGAAGGAAGCATAAGAAAACATTTTGGGATAATGGGTATGTATATTATCTTGAGTGTGAAGATGCCTTCATGGGTGAACACATGGGTTTCGGGTCAGACAGGAGAATGAATACTAGCTCCACTCTTATAATTTAACCTTACAAAAGTTACCTATTTGAGCCTCTTCTATATTTATTTGTTATGTGAGGATAAGAACATAAGTGTCAAAGGTTTGCTTTATTAAACCATGATATCATACATAAAATACCCAGCATAGTACTTGGCACCATGTAAATGTTCATTTTCACATATGTATTTTCTTCTCCTATTCATTTGTGCAGTGTCTCCCCTTCTGTAAAACGTACCTCCTTAGCACTGTTATTTTTCTACCAAAGGATATCTGTCCTCTTCCTCTTGGAACAAAACAGAAAATGTGTTTTGGTATTGTTTGAGAACTTTTACTGTTTGATTCCATTGAAATTGGCTGGATGATTCTTGCCTCCGTTCCTTGTAGTGCTTTACTCAGCTTTTGTGGTAACGATTAGAACAGCACATCACAGTTCACAATACACACATCTGTGTCCCCCTGCAGAACTTAGTATCTCACGTCCCTCTCATAGAGCCTGTGAAAGGCTCATGAAGTCACTGCTCAATCATTAAAAACAAATCAATTGAATGAGGGGCCCCAGAGGCAAGACAACAGGTAAGAATAACTGAGTATTGTAACTATTCCTACTCGTAAAGCAAATCCTGTCAGTGGGAGAGGAAAAGGCTTGGGAGTGAGGCAGAAAGTGAGTAGAACTTAAAGAGTGACTTTAAAATGTAGATAAAAGAGGAAAAGAACTGGCCTTAATCTAACCACCATGTCAGCACAGCTCAAGACACAAATGAATGTAATTAGGCCTACAAAGAGACAGAATTCATTCCTAAATAACCAAGGGTTTCTTGTTTAAGAGATCACCCACAATTTTCTTATATGCACCCTTTAAGACATGAAGAAAGGTGAGAAAGATATTATTGACAATAAAACGATCTGCTGGAGAAAGAACTCCAGTGAATATTGGCAATTCAGCTGTTCTCTCCAGAAAGGGTCTTCGAGACAGCCTGCCTTTTACTATGTCTGGTGAGGGTGGAAATGGCTATTACAAATATCAACAAGGAAATAGTCATTGTGTTCCTACCTAACGCCAAATACTTGCCAAGAGTGTTCAAAGATTATCACATTTCCCTAATATGAGTTAGATATCATGGTCCCCATCTTACAGGAAGAAAAACTGATGATTAGAACAATTAAATGAGATGCTGAGGTTGCAAACATAGCAGGGAGCTTTGATCCAACCAAATTTCAGGACTTTTCCTATTATTCCCTATAATCACGTCTTTTGGTGTTTGGAACATTGATACTCACCTACTGCATTATATAAAAATTATTCCCATTTTAAGACCTTCTGCTTAGGCTACTTCACATTTGCTAAACTGCAATTTGAGGATTCCTTTCACGTGGAGCTGGAGAATTTGGCTATACTCTTTGGGCATCTCATGGAAACCGCGTTTAGGTAAATGGTTGTCGTAGTAGTGGTGGCTGACAGATGTGTTCTCTGCAGTTTTAGAGAAGGGCCAAAAGCCATACAGCTTCACGCTCTCACACAGTTCAACCGCCACACTTGTGATCATCAAGCCGGAGGACAGGCGATATTCGGTCACACCTTTAGTCCTCCAGAAAAGGGCTAGGTTTTTCAGGTACTTGGGATGAAAAAATAAAACTTTTTGTCTTGCTTTAGACTCCTTCAGTGTGCTGTACACTTTAAAAGAGGCCCCGGTGTTGGCCCTGAAGGAGAATGCCGGTAGAAGGACGAATGCATCTCCATAGGTGGCCATGTCCTCCAGAAACATTGCCTTCTTTTCCTTTAAGTTCCCATATCTGCCAAATTTTTAAAAAATCATAATTTTAACAATAATACTCAAATGAGCAGGTTTGGTGACATGAGGCTGAATTCACCACTGGCCAAAAAGCAGAACCATTTATATCACTGAGATAAACTGGAGACTTAGAGAAGACACATGTTAAGCAAACATCATGTGCATATCGGGGCTGGTCTTTCTCTCTCTCGGCACATCTATGCTTCCTACTTTCTTATGAGGCAATACTTTCACTCAGCATGCATTGTTTTATATTATTTTATCTTCCAACTCACGTCATTTTTTCCTAGGGTTACTTTTTGATGCTGAAACACCTCCCAAATTTATAATGCTGAACTGTTTTCTCAAACATAGGACAATATTTAAATATCTATACATTTTTAAGAATTCATTGAGCTGTAAACTTATACAAATGTTATTATAAAATGTTTCCTTTAGAAAACCTAAAATGTCTACACACATACACACACATACTTAAAATTTCCTCCAGAGATTGTGATGTCTGATTTAAATAATACCTCAGTAAATATCCTGTTTATGATTATGTGTGTTTAGAAAATAAACATTGGGGAGATGGGAACAATATTTTATATTCTCTTAAGACATACTAGAACTATTTGAGGGGTGCATACTACTAATAACAATTATGAGTCACTTTTGATGAAAACTGTAGAATAAAACTACGAATGGGATTTTTATTAAACAGCTGACATTTTCTAGTAGCTACATTGGGGAAAAGGAAATATGGAAATTATCCTTCAGTAAGAAACTACCCAAACCGAAAACTTGATTTTTGCCAGGTTCTCCTAAGGCTTGCTCTCCAAAGCTTCTAAACAGACTAAGTGTTCTTCAAGAAAGTGCTATCAAGATAAAAGTAAAGCAGTAAAATTCTGAAAGAACACTGAAAAAAGGGACTTTGCTGTTAAAAAAAAGATGAGGAGGTAAAATAAGTTCTCATTTGATCAGCAACTATGACATTGGAAGTCATATGTCTTATGAGCCAACACCCAAATTACCAATAACGTATTCTTGCGTATTTCCCCCAAAGCCACTCCATCTGTACTGGGAGTCACTCTCAGCACCAAGATTAATGTTCAGACCAAGAGTTCATGGAAAAACGTTCCTGAACAGAAACATAACTTGGAGGTACTTGCCTTAGTCGTATGATACTAGGGTTTAGAGTTACCAGGTTGGTTTTACTGCCAACATCTTTGCTAACATTCCCTGTGGTCGGGGGGATGTTACACCTGGAATTTGAAAGAAAAACTATTTTCAAAATATAACTTCTGAAAAAAAAAAGTACAATACACACACATTCACACATATACATGTGATCATTCTCATTGGAGAAAAATCATCGCTCTTAAGAGATCTCAGAATTCATCTGATTTTCATTTAAAACCATTTAATAAGTACTGAACTTTTGGTTGGCATTTCAACACTACATGAAATATATGAATTTGATAAAGGCTTTCAATATTGATTAAGACCTTTATAAGTAACAAAGCAAGAAATGACAATTACACCTCGTGTAGCTTTTGAAGAATTCATGATCCTTTTATTAAAATTATTATTTATGTTAATTATAGTCCCACAATAGTATGATCACCAATTTACAGATATTTAAAAATGAAGGCGTTGTGACTAAGGGTTATAGGGTCTGCCAGAAGCAAAGGCTATACAAAAAAAACCCCCCAAAAAACAAACAAAAAAAACAACTTCCTGATTCCCATATGGACTTTCCCACCAAATCATGCTGTTAATAAATAAAACCCTAATGTTCTTATAATGATGTTTTCCTACTGATGTTCTCATCTCCTTTTGAGTGCTAATTTGTTTTTAAATTGGAAAACAAATTGAGAATTGTAATTTGGGGCTAAATACATTCCTGCCACAAAAAAAAGGGGGGGGGGCGGGGAGTTGGTTATGATCCCAAAGTATCATTTACAGAATTTCAAGAAGACCATTTCCTTAAAGCTGCCCATATAAACGGAGCATCAGTGAGGAAGGCTATTTAAACCTGAGGTGTTCTGTAATGTGACTGAGGCAGAAAGATTCTATTCTATGTGATATAAAACATACAGATAATGAGACATGGACTTCCCTCACTGATTTAAAAAATACATCAGAACATGATTAAATGTGGCACCTTGGGGAAAATCTTAGATAATAGGCCACAGAAATGTCTTTATCAGTGGGCTTCCTATAACAAATCCACTTTCTAGAACAGTCTCACATTCTTTTGAAGACTCAAAGGTGATTTTCCCAATAGTATCAGATGTGGCTCCTAGGGGAACTGCTAGGTACCGTACACACACGGTACAGCAAAGCCATGCATCACCTATTCCTGTTTCCTAGACACTTAGCTGACAGCTCTTGATCTTTTGAAATGGAAAATTTAAAAAAAAGTAATTTCCAGATGGTTTTATAAACTATGAAATACATGCATGGCCAAAATAAATTTGGGCTTAAAAAAGTAAATAAATTATAATGACACCAACCACAGCTAGCCTTCATTTGGCCTTTCAGGTTGGAAGGTCAACTTCAAAAGGAACTCTGTATTCAGAAAAATTCCTGACATCAGCAAATGTAGAATCTGGAAATATATGCGCTTATTTTGGAGATATAAATTAAGTAGCTGTTTAGGGTTTTTTTTTTTCCTCTCCCCTGATTGTTAAATCTAACAAAAACCTTGTATTTCCTGTATTTGCTATAAAGTAAAATGGATGTTTAGACATAACACTCACCACAGATGTTTTGGGGATTTTTCAGTCTATAAAATGTCTATTACAAGAAGAATTATTTATTGTCATTATGGCTTTTTCATACTGAGTACTTTAACAAAATGGCTAAATCACGCAGGTACTGGTCACTGTCACATTAATCACGAGGAACATATTCAATAATGATTGGATTGCCAGGTCTGTGGTTCTGGCATTCCCTTCAGCACAAAATTCTAAATAAGATTAAAGTCAGGGGAGCTACTGATTCAAAATTATAATTCTTTTTCATGTGCTAAAAAGGGCAGCATTAAATCGATCAGGATCAAAGGATCTCTTCTGATGTATGCAGTCAATGCTCCCCAAATAGGAAGAAACAGATTTTGACTTACTTTATAAAAAAGGTGCATTTCAACTGAAATCCACCCTCACAGGGATGAGTCACCTGTCCATATATTCTGAAAGTGGAGATGCTCTATCCCTTGCTTTGTTAGTACAGACACACACGGAAACCATTTTTTGTTACTGTTTTTGCAAGCTTGCTTGTACTGAGAAATAAACATGTAACAAGACCAGAATTTAGAAGCTGCACAATTTTTAAAAAATATTTCAAGCCAGAAACCTAAATAAATGATGATATTGTGTGGCTGTAAAATGCCTAGGTCAGCATGCTCCAAGTATTATCTGAGAACAAAACTTACTTGAAATGCTCTGGAAAGAAAGAAAGAAAGAAGAAAGAAAGGAAAAAGAAAGAAAAGAAAAGAAAAGAAAAGAAAAGAAAAGAAAAGAAAAGAAAAGAGAAGGAAAGAAGAAAGAAAGAAAGAAAGAAAGAAAGAAAGAAAGAGAGAGAGAAAGAGAGAAAGAGAGAAAGAAAAAGAAAAGAAAGAAAAGAAAGGAAGAAAGAAAGAAAGAAAAGAAAGGAAGGAAGGAAGGTATCCTTAATACACTGGAGGCTCTGACAAGTTCTGCAGTGAAGACCCTCTTTCACCATGATTTCAAGCAGGGTTTCTGGAAATTGACTGTAGCACATTTTTATTACCCTTCTGATATCAACATTCAGAGGAACTCATGATCCACTTAATACTTCAAGAAACACACTAGATCAGCTGTAGCCTTAAGCATCACAGCTCAAAGGTCAAAATGGACATGGAGTGTCTTTACCCTATTCCTTTCAAATATCCAACTCATCTGGGATTTCAAAGAATCCCATTTGACAGATCTTACCTAAACACGAAGTCAGATTTATCTATTTCAGCTCCGCAGAGAGACTGATTCAGAATTCCTCCATTTCCGACCACTGCGCACTGATTGTAGGGGTACTCCACAAAAGGCTGAGACTATCAGGAGAAAGTGAAAAACTGCCATGAGATGTCTTTAGTTTTAGGACCATAAAAAGCAGCAGCTTAATTCAAGCAGCTTAATTATTACACCTGCTAAGGAACAAGAGAGAACAAGAAAGAGGGGCAGAAGTAGCGACACCACAGTACACTGATCAACTTATGACTAAAAGTTCCTAAAAAATCCTGCAAACCTACATTTCATTTCTCTTGCAAGAAGTATACAGCATATCACCCACAATATAATGTAATAATAAAAATATATTTGTTTATAAGATGTAATTTGACACATATGACATCACATAATTAAGTAAATAAAATGAGAAAGGCAAAATCCCACATGGTGTCTTTCCGACAGACAGGACCATTTTCAGCAAAACAAACAAACAAACAAACAAACAAAAAAAACCCCCAGAAAATAAAGCAATTAGAAAGGGGCATTAAATTCTCTACTCTTGGCCATAAAATTAATAGTTAATTTAGTGAAAGCTCGTTGTCTTTCTTAAATAGTTGGACCTTCAGGCTGGGTGATGACAGGGGATTTATGCCTGTCATCTCCACAAATGACCAGACACGGTGCTTCAGGGAGATCTAGTAACTCTGTGCTGATTTATTTCAAGTTCATCTCCAAGGCCGGAATCATTTTTGTTTCCTCCAAGGACCCAACTGGCTGACCCCAAAAGACTTCCCACTTTTACCAAATCCTCCCCAGTCTGAAACATAACTGCTCAGTTTGACAGTGCACTTTGCCTTTGTGGGTCACTTTTCCAGAAATAATGATGTGACCTTAACCAGAAGGAAGGGGCCCAGCTCAGACGTCCACAGTGAACAGGTCCTGATTCACCTACCTGGTCTCTAAATTCAAATGTAGGTCCTCAAGGGCACAGAGTGTGTCTATTACTTTTAATTTTCTCTTCCCTTTTCCTACAGACCTAGCCCAGAAGGATGTCACTTCTCAATGATGTCTGCTGGCCCAGTGGCCACGTTGGTGCAACCCCAATGCTGTGCTGGAACCCAGTGGTACTAGCTTATGGGAGCCACCCAGTACATATTCAGAATTCTGTCATCTGGTTGTTAAACCACTAGTAAACTACAATCTGCCACAGTGTGGGTATTTACAGTGCTATTCAACAGAGCATGCACCTGCCCAGTGTACCAGCCTCACTGGCAACACCCCAGGACCAGTGTGGCTCTGAGCTGCCCATGAGATCCTACCTCACTCTAACCATATGATGATAACTCTGCTTTAGGACGTCGAGGTTTGTCCCTAAAAGATGAAAAACCATGTGCTTCTCGTGTGAGAGGCATTTTTTTCCAAGTGGGTAACTTATCAATACACGGAATCCATACAACAACCTGGTGAGCATTTTATAGACAGAATGATGGAAAGTGGCAGAGCTGGGATTCAAACCCCGGCAGTCTGTTTCAGGGTCCATGGTCTTAACCAACTATACATCACACAACTGCACTTGTTCGGGGGTGAAGTGTTAATTTAAGCGTGTGCCGTATTTCCCTGTATAGCTGCAATGCCCAGCAGAGTGCCTGGCTCTTAAATAAATGGTTCCCAGACACCTCAGGCTATTTCAAGTCACTGAAGTTCAAGCTCAAGACGTCTTCAGTGTTTACTAAGCAGGATCACCGTACATGCTGAATTTTATGGATAAGGCAGGCTGCAAATAGGCTCTTTATGGTACAACAGAAAAGACTATTGAGGGAAGCATCTCCAATTAAACACTCAGAATAATGAATGTTTTTCTCTGGTTTCCTGGTCAACTCGGAGAAAACAAAATCCATATGTTTCGGGACCTCACATTCAGGAAGAGTTTAAATAAAAGAGAATTTCAATGTTCCTTAAAATAAACTGCCTAAGAAAACGTGAATCTGTGCAATTCAGCTGCCTTGCTGGTCTCTCACTCTGGTTGAAAGCCAACCTTGTGTTTTTTTCTCAAGTAACTTTGTGATGTTTTTGGAGGAAGTGACTCCACAACACTTAATCAGAAGTATCTATTTTGATCTGCTCTCTGTGAGCCCCGCAGTGTGGAGCAGGGTGGGGGGTGCAGGAAGCGAGGTGGGAAAGAGGTCAGATGCTGTGTCCATGGGGAGGGATATTGAAGCAACACATAAAACTGACCTCCCTTTGCGATCTTTACTGCACTGACTTCAGAATTTCCTCCCCCCAGTTTTTAAACATTAGTATCAATTTGGAAAATGGATGCTGTTGTTAACTGCAGCCAGAATTACTGAGCCTATGTTGTTATCCTTCTCAAAATGTCAATTAGAAGCAAAAATACCTGCCACTCCTCTGTCCTGGCCAGCCTAAAGCAAGGAAAACACTAGCAAAAACTGCCAAGAGTTGCTTTCTGTGGAACTCCCCAAGGCCCTCACTGATGGACGACATAAATATTCTTTAGTTAATATCTTTCCAACTACTGGTAATTTCAGTGCATCACAAGGGGAGTTTTAGAATGCTGTAGGAGTTACCTTTTTGCCCTCGTTTCCTCCCAGAAAATTTGCAATATTTTTTCTCTAACATTTTATATTGATTTTCCATTCATTCTCAGCAAATCATACTTCCTTTGAACTGTAATTTTTTTTTTAAAAATTGGAACAACTTACATGACAGTAAAATAGTTGAAAGAAGTCAAGGGTCCAACAAAATAGAATTAATTGCAAGAACTGAATATTCTACAGTTGGTAAACTGCAGATATAAAATGATCCCATTTTGACCAGACTGTCTTGGCCTCACTGCTCTTAATCATATCATAAAAAGATGCCTGAGAGTGTAGTTTATAAGCAGTAGGATATCCTTCATGAGAATAATTTCCCCCAAGATTTGGATTTATATTGTAACAGTACTCATTACAATATAATCAATGCTCACTAGTTTAATTAACAACTAGGTAATGAATGTATGCATGCACTGAGGAATGTCCTAGGAGCCTGAGTCACATCAGGGAACACACTAGGTAAAAATCCCTGTCTTGTTAAGATTATGTTTACTGACCACAAATTCTTATGTATTTACTTCCCAAAGATTAGCCACATAAACCTACAGTTCTTTGTGAAGGTATTGATTCAGTCACCAAAGCTGACAACTGGAAGAATCTTATTCCAGGTGAAAAAAATGGTCAACTTCCCATACCCTAGTAATTACTGTGTAGGAAGCCCAACTAACTCGTCTCACTCAAGGATGAGCCATCAAGACACAAGGGCTCCAAGAGCTTAGGTAAATACCATCCCCTGCAGCACCACAAGCATTCAAAGCTGCCCTGTGAAAATGGACCACCATACAGATGTTAGACAACAGAACAACGGAGGGTGGCACTTTAACTCATCAGCTCGTCCATTGTTATGCTGGGACTTAATCTGACAGAACGCTCACCTGGAAAGGTGACACAAATAGAACAAAACACACAAATCTTCACTCACCACTGGCAACATAGCAAAAACGTTCTCTCTGATTTGGATTTCGCTTTTACTTTCCACCTCGTAACTCATGTTAGTCCCAACTGGAGTGTTATTTTGAGAAACAATGAAGTTTTGAACGGCATCACAACAGGAAGCAAGTTTGGCTCTGCAAAGGATAAGGATAAGAGTTAGTCAAGGAGTAAGATTAAGAAGCCAAAAATAGAGACTACAATGGAAAAATGCAGAGGACGATTTTGCCATATATCTAATTTCAGAAAGATGATTAAATCATTCACAGAGATGACATTTTTATCTCATGCCATTCTAACTGGCCCCGGATGGTGAAATGGTGATGTGGTCAGAAAAAAAACACAGCAAAGAATATAAACATACTTATATTCAGGTAGAGACCGTCTCCCTAACAGGAAATAACGTATTATACAATGGTTTAAATATAAAAATGTCTTTCTAATTTAATGTTGTAACAACAAAGAGAAAATGACAGAATACCTTATAATTATTTCAATAAAAAGTACAGGAACTCAATTAAGAGCAAATCATCACCAAAGTGATATGTAATCATTTATCATGAGACAAGTTCAATGAAAAAAAAAAGAACCATTCAATACAGTGATTTTTTTTGAGCTTCACTTAAGTATAATTCACAAATACAAATTGTTTATGTTCAGCTGTAAACTTCATGTTTTGATATGCATACAGTGATCACCATTATCAAGCTAATAAACATCCATCACCTTACACGGTTATCTTTTTCCTTCTTTCTTTGCGGTAAGAATACTTAAGATTTACCCTGTCAGCAAATTTCAAGTATACAATACAGTACTGCTAACCATAATCACCGTGCTGTTCATCAATACAGTGAATTTTTAAGTGATGTTAATACAAGCTGCCCTTCCTTACAGAAAGCCCAGAAAAACATAACTTAGTATCAACCTGTATTTCAAAACCATTACATTATTGTTAGAATGCAGATCCACAAAGGTCCTTCCAGGGATCATCTAAGTTTGCCCCCAACCTCTGGCAGGGGAATCTAGAACCACTCAGAATTTATATTATGCTAACGTAATTCTCCAGGGATGGAGATTCCACCGCATCTCTTGATAACTATTCTAGAACTTAATCCATCTTAAAGTCAAGAGACTCTTTCATTTACACAACTGAATTCTCTTAACTTAAATCCATTTCCCTGATCGGCTCTTCCTAGAATCTCTCCATACAAACACGTCACGTAATTCAAAGTGGTAACAAATCAAGCAAAACTCGAACCTTTTCAATCTTGAAGGAATTTAGAGAGAATTTCCTATTCTCTTACTTCAGATTTTCCTAAGACCAGCTTTTCATTTATTTAAGTCACCTTGCCCCTCTGTAAACATTTAGTTCTTTCTCCATTTCACTTAAAAATATGTATGAAAGGTGGGTCCCATCACAGTACAAGGAATGCTGAACAGTCAGTGAGCAGAGCTGACTGCGGTCAGGACTGACACACGGACAGATTCATCGGTGCTCCTTCCCCAGCCCACACCGTTCATTGGTTTTTGTTTTTTTGTTTTTTTTGGGGGGGTCTCCTGAGGGTATGCTTTGTATACGTTCCTACCGAATTTGGTTCTGCTGAAAGAATACAGTGCTCTAATCTGTCATGGTTGTTTCCAATTCTGTTCCAGTCTTCTTGAATTCCAATAATCCTCAGGGTATGAAAAGTCAGTACTGTGATATTATTTGTACCCTAAAATCAAGATTTTTCCAAAAGACTTATTAGTTAGCTTATACTATACCTTATACTTAAAATAGTACCTTAATTGAATCCTATCACCTTATTATCTCACTTTGTATTATACAACCTCCATTTCTAAAAGATAGTTCATGAAGATTAACAAAAAAATTGAAAATTAAATGTGTAGTCAGAAACATGTTATTTTTCATTATAAATTTAATTTCATAACAATGCATGTGATTTATTGCAAACTCACAAATCTTCATGTGTTAATAATTTTATTTTTTGGTGGGGAGAGATAATTAGGTTTATTTAATTTTTTTAATGGAAGTACTGGAGATTGATCCCAGGACCTTGTGCATGCTAAGCATGTGCTCTACCACTGAGACATACCCTCTCTGCCTCCCTACCCCGTTTATAATTTTAAATGTCTCTTTCATGCAGGATGTTGCGAAAGGCAACAGAATATTCTCATTCACCTTTTACAAGTAACTTGATTTCTCCAAGGATATTTGGTACTTGAAAGAATATTGCATTACGAAAAGAACACAGAGTACCCTTTGTGTGTTTTTAAATAGTTTTTTTTCCCCTGAAATTATATTTTCAATGGTTGTATTATAACATTTTCAAACCTACAGGAAAGTTGAAAGAATTGGACAATGGGCACTTGAAAAACTATTAGCTAGATTCTGCAAGTAATTTTTTTCCTATATTTGCTTTATTGTGTATTTACCCATCAATCCATTTTTATTATTATAGTTATTGCAATTCAAAGTAGATTACAGGTCCACTTCACCTCTAATTACTTCAGCACGTATATAATTATTTTGTTTTGTATTTTGGGATAGAATTTACATACAACAAAATTCTAAGTGCGTTCATTGAGTTTTGAGAAGTGTGTACCTCTGTAACCCAACTCCCTATCAAGATATAAATATTACCAACCCCACAGAGAATTCCCTCAAATCCTTTCCCAGTTTACTTCCAGCCCTCCCTCACCTCAAGGCAACCATGTTTGTGATTATTTTTTATCAAAGATTAATTTTGCCTGTTCTAGAATCTATACAAACAGAATCATATTGTATATATGCTTTTGTGTAAGACTTCTTTCACTTGGCATAAATGTTTTTGCAGTTCATGTATTTTGCTGTGTTTATTGGTAATGTGTTCCTTTTTATTGCTGGAGTAGAGTTCCAGTGCATGAATGTGCCAGAACTGATTTAGCCATCTCTCCCTTGCACTTTTAAAGAAATCACTATCAAAAATCAATGTTAAACACCAAATTACTCATAGTAACTTCCCAGGAAAAACATCAGAATAATTATCCAAGATGTCATTTCTGAAGCTTACATGGAGTCACTGACCAACCGGACTTTTTAAACCTTAATATTCAGTAGCAGAATTACAAATCTATGTTCTTTGTCACTTTTCAGCTCATCCACGTGGTAAAGACCCCTGTAATAGCCAGAGTTTAGTATAAAGCTGAGATGCTTAGAATAAACAAAATAAAACAGAATTCTATGTCTGCTCTTCCATTTCCCATCATCCTTAAGAAGAGAGTCAGTTCTGATCCTTGGTGACTCAAAAGTCAACTAGATGCGTTCACAATAACCGACATGGTGGTTTCCTCCTTCCTGGGTAAAAAGAGCAAGAGACCTTAAGAAATGAAGGACACTGTTGGTATTAACGAGATGTGATGGTCAATTTTATGTGTCAACTTGACCGGGCCACATCGATGCCCAGATAGCTGCTAAAACATTATTTCTGGGGGTGTTTGTGAGGGTGTTTCCAGTAGGGATTAGCATTTGAATTGGTACACAGAGTCAAAAGGCTCACTCTCTCCAATGCACAGTTAACTATCCAACCAGATCAGTATGCACAAAGCTTACCCTTGTAAAGCACTGTACACTTCCCACATAATTTTCACAACTTTCATGACATCTGGTTCCCACAGCAACCAGGGAGGTAGAAAATATAATTATTCCAATTTTATTATTTTTTAACTAAAGTATAGTTACTACAAGATCTTGAATATAGTTCCCTATGCTCTACAGTAGGACCTTGTCATTTATCTATTTTATATATAGTAGTTTGTACCCGCTAATCCTAAACCCCTAATTTATCCCTCCCCACTTCTCCCTTTGGTAACTATAAATTTGTTTTCTATGTCTGTGAGTTTGTTTCTGTTTTGTAAAGAAGTTCATTTGTTTCATTTTTTTTTTTTTTTTTAGATTTCACATATAAGTGATATCATATATTTGTCTCTCTCTCTTTGACTTACTTCACTTAGTATGATCATCTCTAGGTCCATCCAATCATTCCCATTTTAGAGATGAGAAAACTGGAGTTGAGAGAGTTTACATGATAGGACCAAGGCACCCAGGTAGCTAGCGACTCCAAGATATGTCTTTTGACAATCACATCTCTGCAGTTTATACCAGAGTACACTGTAATGGGGGTTAACGTTCTCACCTGAGTTTCTTCCTTTAGGGTTCTTTCCATAATGACACTAAGACAACACAGTGGTTCCCCAAATAATGCTGGTCACACCTCTTTGAAAACTGGCCCCGACAAAACCCAAAGATTTTACATATAAATGCTTCAAACTCTCTCTATAACTGAGACATTCAAGGCTCTTGCTTTATATGGAGGATGTACATGGTCCCCAATGGGATCAAGGTTATCACGTGGTCCAGTCAACATGCCCCAGGAGTTAATGGAAAAGAAACCTGTGGCTTGATGATGATCTTACTTTATTTATTTTTAGTTCTCATTAACACAAATATTTATTGATACTATTTATACAGTAAATTAGGTTGAATGTAACGTTTTGGATAGCTTGAATACACCATTTTCTTGTGCACAAAGGTACTCTCTCATTTATAAATGGGCATTTCTCTTTGGCATCCATTAAGTTTTTTGCCCAGATATCGGCCTCTTTCAAATATTAAAAATCAACTTAGTTTCTAGTAACAAAACTAAAAGTGATTCCATGGAGTGATTGTATGATTACCAAACACATCTGCTGTTAAATGTCATTAAAGTGATGCTTGATCATGTCTGTCAGTCTGTGCTAATTAAGACAGAGAGAGCTGGGATTTTATAAATCGGAAGAGTGTTACCTGAACAGTCTGCATATAAAAGTTGTCTTTTAGCCTGGTGAAGGGGTATCCATGAAGCTGTGGACCTCTGCATTCTTGTTTTTGCTGGTCAGTAACAGCCATCTTTCCAACTGTCATCTTTCATGCTACCATAGGTTTTAGGAGCTGGCAAGGATCTGTGAACACACTGTGCAAGTTTGCTGCGAGGCACTGGTATACTCCCCGCAGAAGGGGCACTGGGTCTGGGCAAGCAGCTTCTCAGCATGGTTGTCCCTGCAGATCTGGTTAGAGTAGTGCTGTTGATATTGCTGGGAGGATTTGCTGGGACTGTGTTCTGAACCATGGGAGGCCCAGGCGAGGAGGTGGTTTGCGTAAGTTATGTTGTTTCTTGGCTACTAGGAGAACCAGAGCTATGGTTACTAAATGCTTTTACTGGTTGCTGGAGAGCCAAAGGAGATGGTGCTGCAGGGGAGCGGAATTTGCCTGGAGAAGGTATGGCTGAAGCTTGAGGTTGCATGCGAGGTATTCCTCCATTTGGCACTGGAAAATTTGAGTCACTTCTGCTGCTTTTCACTGAGTCAACTTGTGTATTAGATGTCCAGGACAGGTTTGGAAGACTGTGCCTTAGTTTTTCTTCATTTTTAACATTGGTTGTCTGCAAATCTGTGGGATGGCCTTGAAGTGAAAGCCGAGGTTGCTGTAAGCGGCTAATCATAGGCTGTGGGGACAGTCTACTATATTCTATTCCCCAAGCAGGAGATCGAGAACGAGGTGAATTTTGGGGTGACTGCTTAGGTGATGGTCGAAGAGAATTGCGTGGTGATGGTGAAAACCTGTTAACAGCAGGGTATACTGCATGATGCATATTGTCATCTTCATCATTTAAACTTTGTGCATCAAGTTCCCAATCACTAAAAGTACCCTGTCTCGTCGAATTGCAAGATGAACCAGAACTGTGACGAGATGTGGTGGCTGCATATTCTTGCCAGAGACTCTTCCTGCATCCGAGCTAGAATCTGCACATCAGTTACATCATTTAGCTTATAATTGGATCCAGTTGAATCTTCATCTAATTCTGAAGAACTTAACTCACTGTCTATAGAGGATTGAGGACTGAGTGGAGGATTTCTGTCTGATGAACTTTTCAAATTACCTGAATTTCCAGCAAGTATTCGCTGTTTGACTATAGGAGGTCGCACTGGCGTTGAGGATGGAGAATTAAAACCGCTGCTGTATGAGCTACTGGCATTTGGACTGCAAGGACTTGTGTAACTCATGGAGTTGAAAGGATTATTATATAAATTCTGCCTCTTGAGAGCTGACATAGTTTGATCAAGTTTGTGGATAAGAGACTTTTTTTTAGCACAGTCAACATCAGGACTTGGGTAATCCAAAACTTGCCTGCACCAAACTAATGGACTGACTTCTGCATTGGTGTTAAGTTTTTTCTTTGGTGATGAATACAGCCAGCTCTCCTCCTCCTCCTCCTCCCAGCCTGACAGGCGCTCCAGCTCCTCGGGCCGCAGCGGCTCCACCTCGTCCAGCAAGCCGCCCTCGCCCACTGCCAGCAAGGAGGTGGCGTCCCGCAGCCCCTCGCTCCTCGCCCACCTTGGGCCCGCCCCGGCCCCGCTGCCCGGCTTGACGCTGAGGCCTAAGGGGAAGCCCCGAGGGGCCGCCGCGCCAGAGGAGGGCGTGGACCCGCCGACGCGAACAGGGCTGCCGGGCCCCGGGGAGCCGGCGCGCTGCTCTGCTCGGCCCCGGAGCGGCTCCTCAGCTATTCGTTCTGCTTCTCCGCTTCTTCACCAGCTCCCGCCGCTTCCGCACCTCCTGGTCCGCGCGCACACTGGAGTCTACGTCCTCCAGCCCGGCCCCGCCGCGCCCGCCGCCCGCCCGAACTCACGGCCACAGGGGCAGAGCCGGAGGAAGGGCGCGGCGCTGGCACGCAGCAGGGCCAAGCCCCACGCCAGGGCCCCCCTGCTGCGGTCCCGAAGCGCCGCTGGCCGGCTCCGGGACTGGGCGGGGGGCGCCAATATCCGGCCTCGGCCTCCATCGGCCCGTCGGTGACCGCAGAGCCTCCTGGGTGGACGCGGCCGCGGGCTGGCACTGAGAGGGCCAGGCGCCGGTCTCGTGGAGGACGATGATGATCTTACTCTTGCTGTGTCGTACCTTCAGCAAGCTCCTCCACGCAATCCAGTTCCAAAAGGAAATCTCTCTTCCACCCCCAGGAAAAGCATGGGGACCCTCTACATTGTGTTGAGTTCCAGAACTGGAAAGAGTCCACATACTTCCAAAAGGGCTTAACGCTCAAGTAGTCAGCTGGTCCCAGGAGAATCTGGCTTAATACTTTAAGCCTTGATCTATAAAGACAGAATCTGAAAATGTGCAAAATCATCTTTGTATCACAGTTGGTCTAATGATAAACTTTTGAGAAAGAGATTGTTGTTCAGATTGGAGAAGTTCCTTTTTCTTTCACACCGTGGATGCTGAGTGTTTCCTTGGTTTTTATCTTTGATTTTTTTTTCTGAGTCATTTCAAGTCCCAGGTCAAAATTCTTCTTCAGTTCTAAATGGGATGCTTCCTGGATTTCCATGAAATGTTAATGACTGCTTAAGGCTTACTGTGTACCAGACCACTATAGGACACTCTGAATACTAACCACCTAAGTGTCCCAGCCCAGAGCTCACAGGAATCTCTTCTGTTTATCAGACTCTATAAGACTCCCTAATGAGATATGGGGCAGCCGGGGTGAGGCAGAGGCTACAGGCACCTTCCAAGTATTAAGAAAAAGCTGCCTTTCCTGGGATCCATTCTCTAGGGTTCAAGGTCATGAGGATTGCAACTTATAAGTTATTAAATACAAAAATGAATAAAGCATAGATGGACTCTGCTCTCCAGGGAGCTTAATGACATTAGAAGAGACAGACACAAAATGTAACGGGTACTTCAACATACTTTCAATATGACACAGATTGACGTGAGAAGAAGCGTGGTAGGCACACAGAGGAAGGGCACTTCAGCTAACCGGGGGGCAAAGGGAAGATTTCGTGAAGGTGTTAGTACCTGCCCAGCACACAGGAGTCACGGGATAAATAGCTGTTCAGTGAATGAATAAGCTGGTGTTCGGGAACAGTCACTGGGGTAATGGAGGATGGTTGGTGGTGGAAGACCAGAAGCAGGAAGGCCAACTGTTGTTAGAGTTTATCCAGTTAAAGACTGAAAGGGCCCACAGTAAGCAAGTGATCTGAGGGTGAAAAGGGTTGGGTGGGGAAGATTTAAGATCTACTGGGTAGGTGACAGAACAAGGGTAAGGGATGAACTAAGGCTGCGGGAGACAGGACAATGGCTCCGTCACACGATGCCCTCCTCAGGCTCCCCCTAGCCCTCAGCGTCCCCCAGAGGGATTCATGCATCTCACAACTATTCACCAAGAGCAGCCAGGGCTCCAGGAACCATGCTAGACCCTGGGACTATCTCAAGGAATAAACGAGACCCTGTCTTTCCTGTCGTCTTGAACGTGGGGCACCACAATGAAAACGGAAGAAGGCTTCAGGGCAAAGCCACAAAGGTGATTAACAGTTGGTTAACTCTGTTCAAGAGGGAAAGGTCAGCAAAATCAGGGGATCTTTTCTGTGTAAAGTGTCGCTGAATTGCAAGGAAAAGTCTATCCACAGAAGGCTGTATAAGCAGAGGACAATCTCATTCCCTCTCTAGAGAGCAATGAGAATGTTGTAGTCTTAAGCTTCTAAATTCATGAAAAAGAAGAGAAAGCTATTCAATGAATTCAGAAAATATTTTTTACATTCTAGTTTTTATATTATGAGTAACTGCAGAAGAGAGGTAACAAGGTTAAGGAGAAAGCAAACTAAAATTGCAGCCCACACAGCCACTGTCACAAGACATGTAGATAAGCTCCATGACCTTCATGGGCAAATAGCTACATCTTGAGACATTCTGTAAATTGTGATTAAATATTTCTAAACTGTGCTGAATTTCCAGGGTTATATGCAAAATAAGAACTAAATATCAAGATGCTTTTGATGAATACTTGTGAAATGGATGAATTCCACCAGGAAAGTTGAGGGTTAGGGGGAGACTGAGAAGAACATCGTGAAGACAAATCCCTCCCTCAGAAGGAGGCCCAGCTGGCCACAGGTTAAAGGGCTAAGGGTCTGGAACTGGGGTCCACTGAGTCAAGGTCAAGGTCAAAATTCCTGCCCAGGCAACAGACTGCTTAGGGCTAGGAACCAAACACAACTCCTAAGAAAATGATCGAGTGTGACGCTAACAAGAACTGATATGAACAGCAAACACCAAGAAGGTAGAGTTGGGAACCAAGTTTAGTGACATGGAACAGTGTTCAGGGTAAGCCAAAGACTTCTTTTCCTTTCTTCCCCTTTCCCTTCCTTCCTTCCTTCCTTCCATTTCTTTTGTTTCTTTCTTTCTTTCCCTCTCTCTTGCTCTCTTTCTTCCTTCCATTTATTCATTCATTCATGTGTATATTTATTCAGCAAGTCAAGCTCTTAGCACTGTTCTCAGTACCAGGGATATGACAGGAAATAGGCAAAATTAAGTGCCCAGGAAAGGCTTGTCACCTAGTGGGAGAGAAACAAGAGCCAACGATTACATCATTATGCCATCAGTCCTCCACTGTGATGAGGGAAGCAGAGGCTGAGGACCTGGGCTGGTCAACTGGGCCTGCTGTTACCCCTGATGCTTAAGAAAAACAATCTGGAAGGGTGAGACTGCAGCCCAATGGAACCTCCTTCTGTGACTGCAGCACGAACTTTGGAGACTGGCAAGCTGCCAATAAGGCAAGGAGCCTGCAGTTTGAGATGTGAGCTCACTCATTCCCAAGGGCTGCACGAACTACAAGAACTTTAGGTGCTAATCTGAATAGAACCATCCGCTCACTTGAATCCTTAATCTTGTGTTTTCATTTTGCTAATTCAGTAATAATGCAAAGTGAAAGCAAGTTTAACTAAGTCCAATTACACATTCATGCAAACCCAAGACCTGGGCCAACCCTCCAGGCAGGAAGACATAGGAATCCAATCTAAACCTGGGGTGTCAGGGCTCAGCTCCCCAGAAGAAGCAAAGCTTAGGCTGAAAACCAAAGATGAGTAGAGGGTAGCTAGGTAAGGCAAGAGAGAGAAGAGAGTGAGGAAGAGAAATAGAGAACAAGGAGTGTGAAAGCCGGGGGCACAAAGAGCACTGAACATGCAAAAATGCTGAAAGAAACTCTGTCTAGGTCAGGAGAGAAAGTACTAGGTGGAGAATGCTGCAGAACTACACCACCAGAAGTCTTATAAGCAAGAGGAAGTGAACAATCTGGCTTCCTTCTACGGGAAAGAACAAGTTGTTGGAGGTCTAGTTACAGTAGTGATACAATAAGATACGTATTTTAGGAGTGTCCCCTGGCTTCACTGAGGAGGACAGATTAGGAGGGTCTGAACAAGGTGGTGTGATCAGTGAGAAGGACATGGCAGTGATCCAGTATTGAAGATGGTCTCCAAAGATGGTCACCACCAATCCCTTCTGTCCCTACACACTCCCATTGCTCCTCACATCAGGAAGTGAAATTGAAAGCTCCTCCCCTTGAATCTGGGCTGGCCTTCATGATTATTCAACCAAGGGAACACAGCAGAAGTGGCATTAGGATTTCTGAAGCTATGTCGTAAGAAGTCTTGGGACTTCTGCTTGGGATTCTTAGAACGTTCACTCTTTGGACTCAGGGAACCCAGCCACCATGTTGTAAGAGGCACAAGTCACCAGCAGAGGCTCCTTTTAAGGTGCTGTAGTTGGCAGCCCTAGCTGAACTCCTACCAAAGCCAAGGTCATCTGCCAGCTGTGCGAGGGAGTCATCACGGATGTCAGCCCAGGCAAGCTTTTAGATGACTCCAGCTCTGGCCACCACTGGACTAGAACCATACGAAAGCCCTCGATGAAGCTCCAGCTAAGCCCATTCAGCCAATGGAACCGTGAGAGAGTATGAAATTGTCCCCTTAAGTCATCAAGATTTGGTTTTGGGGGATGTTTATTATGCAGCAATAGATAACCAGAACACCAGTTAAGAGATAACTAGGTAACAATTAAAAGACAACTAGATGGGCATTTAGGTTGCTTCCAGGTCTTGTCTATTATAAGTAGTGTGGCTATGAACACTAGGGTGCATGTGTCTTTTCCAATTAGAGTTTCTTCTGGATATATGCCCAGGAGTGGGATCAACAGGTGACAGGATAAAGAAGATGTGGCATATATATGCAGCAGAATACTATCCAGCCATAAAAAAGAATGAAATAATGCAATTTGTAGCAACATGGATGGACCTAGAGATTATCATACTAAGTAAACCAAAGACAAATACTATATAGTATCACATATATATGGGATAAAAAAAATACAATGCAAATGAACTTATTTATAAAACAGACAGACTCACAGACATAGAAAACAAACATGGTTACTCAGGGGGGACACGGGTGGGGAGGGATAAAAAGGAAGTTCGGGATTTGCAGCTACTACTATATATTAAATAGATAAAACAACAAGGTCCTACTGTCTAGCACAGGGAAAACTATATTCAATACCTTGTAATATCCTATAATGAAAAAATATGAAAAGGAATATATATATATATACGCACACATATACAGGTATGTATGTGGTATATATGTGTGTGTGTATGTATGTATAAGTGAATCACTACGCTGCACACCAGAAATTATACTATATTGTAAATTGACTATACTTCAATTAAAAAAAAAAGAGTAACTATGTCAGGGTTCTCCAGAGAAATAGAACCAAGAGTCTATCAATATTGATATCTATCTATCCATCTATCTAGATTTATTTTAAGGAATTGGCCCACACAACGTGGGGGCTGGCAAGTCTAAAATTTGCAGGGCAGCTGGCAGGCTGGCAACTCACGCAAGTGTTGAGGCTGCAGTCTTGAAGCAGCATTTCTTCTTTTCTGGGAAACCTCGGTGTCTGTTCTAAAGGACATCAGCTGATTGGATGAGGTTCACCCACATTATCCAGAGTCATCTCCTTTACTTAAAGTCAGCTGATTGTAGGTGTTAACCACACCATCACAGCAATGCCTAGATGCACGTTTGATGAAATAACTGAGGGCTACAGTCTAGTCAGGGGGACATGTAAAATTAACCATCCTGGTAAACTGGACCCAAATCATGGTAGGGGACAGAAAAAAAGTAGATCACTCTGTAACATATTTAGGATGTGAAACTTGAAGTTTGTTGACAGACTGCAGATGGGCACTGAAGGGAAAGATGTCAAGGGTGATACACAAGTTTCTGATCCTGGGAGAGGGTGGTCCCCTCCCTGACACAGGGAGAAGCTTCAACAAAACGGGGTAGGGTGGGAATGGCCCTTTCCTAGTGCAGGAGTGACCTGTGATCATCTTCATTCATCCTAAGACTCAGAAAATGAGATCACACCGCAGCAGTGGAACCAGAAGTTACACTGTGAAAAAGCAGGGCTGTGCGGTCTCCCAAAACAGGAGGGATGTCCCACCATTTGGCTGGCTTCAGAGTCACTGTGAATGAGCAAAAACTATGACCAAAACCACTTCTTCAGGTCCTTCCTGCTGCCCGATCACAGGACTGGCTCCTGCCTTTTTAAAAAAGTGTTACATTCAAATCAACAGCCAATGACATAAGTGTGGAAAAAAACAAGTTCTAAAGATACAGAATCAACTGTTAAGATGAACATTAGGATTTCTGAAAATATCTGACTCTGCAGACGGGAAAAAAAAATCAAGGTCACTGCCATTATTATTCAGTGTGTGAAGAAAATGGGAAGCTGTTCGTTGATACTTGTATTTGGTGAGATATTTCGTAGAGGAAGAAAAAAGAGGAGTAAGAAAATTTTTTTTCCTTTTTGCAGACATTGTCTGGCAACATTATTTCAGATGCTGAAGTTACACTCTGAATCCGACGAAAACAGAGATTTATTATTCTAATGCTGAATCAGTCTTACGCGTAATTGCACCAATACACTGTTCAGTGAAGCATCTCCAAAGGAAAAATGTTTCCTGTCTATTTTGCGTTTACACCACTTTCTTTTATAAAAGGTCTCATTATTTCCTGATCTTTAAACTTAACCAAACCAAGTCCTAATTGCACACTTCACTGACAAGCGATGCAGGTGTTATTGCAAAGGGTTTCTTCTGGGTTACAGGTGGGAGTTGCTGTCTTGCACGGATGGAGGGACAGGTAGGAGGCCAGGTTGTTAAATGAGCCTGATTCACATGGACAAATGAGCCGTACGTGCTCCCAGAAGCCACTGTGGTGGCTTACATCTCAAGCACTCTTCCAGGACCACTCCCACAGCTCGCTGAGGAATTCAGCATCTTCTGTGTTTTTGGCTTCAGACACAAACTCAGCTTCTATTTCCACCTGGCCTCGGAACGGTGCACTTATTTTCTGGCTTTTGGCCTCTGGTTTCCCTCCACATCCTGACTTTTCATCTCTTCTCTCAGGCTTCACCCAATAGAAAAGAATTATCCAGTCCTACCCTGAGCTTGCCAGCCCTTTATTTAGTTCCAAATAGGGGAGGGAGGGGACTAACTATTCTGTGAAAAGAACAAGATGTGTAGCTCTGTGCTCTGCCTATAATCAGGCTGATTAATTTCCAGGCAACTCAGTCATTCCTTGAGGGACCTCAGAGCAAGTCACCAAACAATCTGACCAGCTGTCTTGAAAGGGAGGAACAAGAGACAGACTGTTCCTGTAAAGGTAAGTCCTTTTCTGCTGCAAAGAAGAATGCAAAGGAAGATTGCAACCCAGAAAGTTGAAGCTTATTACTTCCTGCTCTGTGTGACCTATTTTCCATCAAGAAAAGATCAAAGACAAGTTCAAATAAAGCAAACCGAATAGGAAGGGCTGGTCCTCATCAAATGCACTGTCTAATCCCTAAAAAATGCATCACAAAAGCAAACATGGGGCTTACAAATGTTTACATGTCTCCCCAGGCAGAGAATCAAACCTGAAACAGCTTTATTGCTACTCATGGACTTGCTGTATTTATTACAGATGCCAAGAGTTTAAACTACTTTAAGTAAAATATTCATTGTAAGCTAGGAAAATGACAAACTCATGATAATAATGATAATAGTGATCAAGTATGGAGACTGTAACGTATAACGGACTCTGTACTGAACATTTTACACACTGAATATTCATGAAGGCTCATGGAAGAAGGCATGATCTCATCTCCACCATACCAGTAAAGAGACTAGCTGGGAGAAGTGGTTTAGCCTAATAATAATGATAACGATGTCACAGATAACCAACTGCCCAAAAGTCTCCTGTCCAAGGTAAAACAGTGCCCTGAACATGTTCTAGTGGGAACTCAGCATTCATAGAGAGACCAAATATAACATAAAATCAAAGACGATGGAAAACCAAACAAGAAAGGTCAATAAAATAAGATGCATGAAGCCAGCATGAAGCTGAGCCTACGCTCTGAGCCCAGAAACCTGACTCTGCTTTCCAACTCCTAGTTCCTGTACTGAGTCTTGACCCATTTTTAGAACCATCTAGAAAGAGTCTTGCTTCCTTCTGATGAAAATGTTTTCCCATCATCATTTTGCACTCTATAAAACATGGATCACAGGTAACCAGGTCTGTAAATTAATTTCACACACAAGATGGAAACTCACATAGGACCAGTCTTAGGAAGGAAAAATCTCATTACAGGACAGTGGCCAAGAGGTCATCAGGTGGCTTGGGGAAGGCCTTCCTGAGCAAGAGGTGGCTGATTTGGGGTCTGAAAGATTAGAACACATGAGCAAGGGAGGTGGGGGAGGGAGAAGGGCACAGAACTGCCAAGTTCTGTGGCTGAAGCAAGGATCGGACATCTGATGAAGCCGAAGACCAACACAGGTGGAGCAGAAAAGAGCCAGGAGGGGTGTGGGGTCCAGTAATGCCAAGGAAGTAGGCAGCGGCCAAGCAATATAGGGCCCTAAGGGAGTTTAGTCTCTGTTTTAAATGCAATTAAAAGAAAAACAGAAACAAAAAAGCAGCAGATTCCAAACAGATTGGGGCAGAGGTGGCGTGATGGAAGTGAATTGTGACCACAGATCACTGCCCAATTTCCATTAAAAAAAATCCATCTGGCGGCTGTATAGAGAACGGACAAGAAGGATACCAGCGTGGTGGTTGATGACCAGGGTGGAGGTCACTGCAATAATCCTAAGGAGAAATGGCGATGAAGCCAAAAGACTCCCCCTAACCACAGTCAGTCATGGAGTATCTGCTATGTGCTGACAAAGATTCCCACATTTTAGAGAGACTTTTCCAAAACAAACAGAACCCGAGGATGGACTGATATGGAGATGAGGAGGAAGGAGCAAAACAAAACCAAACCCCCAAAAAACAAATGGAGTGACACAGAAACCAAGTATGAGAATCTTTCAAAGTGCAAGGAATAGGCTACAATTTCAAAATACTGTGAGACATGAGAGGTCAAGCAAAACGGGAACAATGCCTTTTGGATTTAGCTGTTGGGGGGCGTGGTCACTGCTGACCACAGGTGAAATGCTGTACTTAAAGATATGGGTGGAAGACAGAGCAAGTACAGACAACTCTTTCCAGGGTTCGGTTGGGTAGTGGAGGAGAAACAGTCTTTGGGTGAGGAGTGAAAGAAAAAGAAAATCAAGCTGCCATGTCAAAATATTGAAAGTTAAGAATCAACAGGCTCACAATGAATGGTTTCACACTAAGAGAATGTTTCACACTGAAAGACTGTTAAATCAAATAGTCTTATGGTTACAAGGAAAAGGGGATGGGAAGGGATAAGTTTGGGAGCTTGAGATTTAGCTACTATATATAAAAATATATTTTAAAAATTCTTTTGCACAGCACAGGGAACTATGTTCAATATCTCGTAATAACCTTTAATGAAAAAAATGAAAACAAATCTATGTATGTATATGCGTGACTGGGACACTGTGCTGTACACCAGAAATTGACACATTGTAATTGACTGTATTTCCATTAAAAAAAAAAAAAAGAATATGATGATCTAAGAATTCCAGGGATTCTCAGGGATTCACAAGGCAGGAAAACATTCTGTTTCAGCTCCAACAGATTGGAAAAATTAAGGGCTTCAAAGAGACGCTACCTCTTTTTAGCAACATGCCTATGCCTAAATTAAAATAGAACCATCCATGAGGTTGAGCTAGCCTCCCAGAACACTCGGAGAACTTCCAGCAACCCAGAGGGGATCTGTAGTTAGTTTGTGTGATGATCAGTTTGGAATTGCTCTGAAAGGTAGGATGGAAGAATTGATAGCTGTCAGGTTAATTCATGATACTAATCATAGAGCTTTACCTTCAAATCACTGGCTCTCTCACAAAATTAGGAAGTGTGGTGGCCCATACATTTAGAATTAAAGTCAGACATCAGTGATGGTCCTTAATGAATCCCATTAGATACAGAATGCAAGGCATGCCAGACAGAAAAGCCATTCCATTAATCATTCATATTGTAACATGAATTAGTACATCCCATGTCAGGAGAAGTCTAGCATGGAGAAAGAGTTTTGAGGAAGGATGAGGGAGAGAACATTAAGGAACATGGAAACTTGACATCACAAGGTGTCCCTGGACCCCTGAGGCACTGCACTGAGAAGGAAGAGAAGAAGCAAAGAAGGAACTGGGGCAATTTACAGAAGATCAAAAAAAAGGAGGTGGCAGGAAACCCGGGCACTTGACCCAGAATGGATATTTTATCGAGTCTGAAATATATATAAAATATAAAATAAATAAGTGAACATTTCATTTCACAATTTTAGCTTTACCTCAACCCACTCCAAGTTCTATTTCACAGAAAAATCCAAGAAGGTATGTGATTCCATGTTTGACATGGGATTAACCCTAGTTTCAGGCTAAGGAAGAGAATGAATAAAGACCAAATCCAGTCTGCATCTTGGATGACTGAGGTTTTTTCCCCTTATACGTGTACATTCTTATTTTGAAGTTTATGAGAGATGAGCTCATATATTTGAGTAGAACATAAATAAACCCAAGGTAAAATAAAATACAAAAGAATATGATTGTCAAGGCAAAGGACAGGAGCTCAATTGAAATGTCAACTGAGACGTGAAGGAGACATGCTGAAACACTGGAGAAAGATCTATATGTATTCAGGAACATTGTAACAGTGTTTAAATGATGTCAACGTACCAGTGAAGACAGCCCCAAGCATTGTGACAAGGAGCAGAGGGCTTGAAAGGCAGGGCAATCTGGAAACACGTTTTGAAATAAAATTCAGAAGATCAGTGAATCCCGTATGGGTCTGATGCACTTTTATGGCAAAGTTTATATTCTGAAGACTAATAGAGGAATGAGTTCCTTAAATGTACAAGAGCCAGTTTCTATCATTAAATACGGCAGGCGTAATGACATGGTGTGGTTTTTGTTGCTTCTCTAAATGCACAGGCATGCTGTACGGCGTGATGGATAGAAGATAATATGACAGGGTATTAACAGTGAAAAATGGTCTTGATACAGAGGAAACGAGGAAAAGAAGCTTTTTCAATCTGACAACTGACCAAAAACACCTATCATCAAGTGCAAACATCTTAAATTAAAAAAAAAAAAAAAAAAAAAAAAAGTATTGCTTTGAGCCGTCATCATAGTCACCCTGGATGAATCACAAACATTTAAAGGGAATGAGGAGGAGGAGAACATAGGTTCAGAAAAATGAACACAGTTTTGTATAATCAAAAGAAGCTTCTGGTAGAGATGACTTTTGCTTCCCTCCAAGAAATCTGTGCTACAAAACAAAATGCCTGGGGCATAATGCTGTTAAGTGTTGATTGAATGGGGGGGTAGTTTAAACTCACCAAATGCTAACCAAAATCAAACCATAGCTATTGCTTCTGGGAGCCATATTTCAGAAAACAGTTGAAAACTTTGCTAGTTAAATGAAGTTTGGTTGTTCAGTTTTACGATTTCTTGAAAAATACTGATTAACTTATCCATTTGTGCAATTTATATCCTTTCACAAAGCTAAAGCATTAAACGGCACTCAATCATGTAACTATTGTTGAACGAAAACTACTGCAAGCCTATCAATAAACAAAGAATGCTAAAGCCACCAAGTCATCAGCGGCTGCCGCCACCCCCCAGTGAGGACAGGCCTGCAGCCCAGCCTCTGCAGCCACTCACAGTGGTGTACCCTGAGGGGACTCAGAATAAGAAAGGACAGGATACTGGCCCTAGATAGCTAGATGCTTGTCAAAGGAATGAATTCAATAAGCCCAAACGCTTGTGCCCTCCCGTATATACAAAAGCGTTAAATTCCTTAACTTGAGATGTCTGGTTTTCTTCAGTTAACAAGTAATCTTTCAATGTTCGGACTACCTGGTCTTTGTTATAAAATTCCTATATATCCTTGCTCCTCCCCTAACTCTTTGGAGCAGTTTCTCAGAGCGATTGAGAGGCTGTCATCCTGGCTCAAGCCCTCCCGCCAAAAAAAAAACCCATAACTCTCAACTTTTAGGCTGTGCATTTATTTCAGTCGACAGTATAATGCAGTAAAAAAATTAACATATGTGATATGCAATCTGGAAGTTCATTTTGTTTAAAACGCTTTTTTTTCCTCCAAGGAGCGCCAATAAAAATGAAAGCAATATATTGGCTGTTATTTTAGAAATATCAATGAATCTACTAAGACAGCAATGGAATATTTTCTTATATACCCAACATAAAGAAAGACGAAGTTATTTTCAAGAAATTTTAATCTAACCAAACCTGAGGGGATAATTTGAGATTTAATAAAATTGCTACCCTGTAATAGTTATCTGTAACAAAGTAATCAGGCACAAAATACCTGTTTTACAAGTAATTTGAAAGGTATCTCATTTGCATGAGTCTTAAAATAAAAGTGCGTTTATATAATAGCACCATTTTCTGCCACTAAGTTTTCAGTAAATATGTGGTTGACAATATTCAGCCACTTTTGGATTCAAACTCATGTCTCTGAAACACAGGGATGTCTAAAGAAATCAAATACTAGAGTATCCAAAAGAAACCAAAACCAAAATAATAGTATGACTATTTCTGAAAAAATATGATAGTAAAATGAAAATTAAGCACGGTTGTGTATATATACCTGTTAGCGTTCTGTAATTGATTACACAAATGAATACAGTTCTTTTAAGTTAGAAAAACGATTCATGAATGTGAATACAGTAATTACCAAGCAAGTTACCTAGGGAATCTAAAACTAATTATCGACCCTCAAAGATCATCTGCTGGGATAAAACTTGCTTTCCAAACATTTCCAGACTTTTCACAAAGGAATTTTCAAGGCTGAAGAAGAGAGAAGTAGGGAGCAATTCCTACCACGTTTAAGTATTTTGATGTTATTGTAGTAAACAAGAACAAATCTTGTTCTCCATAGACTCCATGTTTCTTTTACTTTAACCTTTGTATTGTCTTGCATTTGCTACAAGTTAGTCATTAACAGGATGTTGCCTAGAGCTTAAAATGGCCCATCTCCAGGAACCCTGCCTCCCATGCCCCCACATTAAGCCAAAATACCTTCTGTTACTTACAGGAAACATCCTGACCAGGCCCACCTGTGAATGGCTGCAGGCAAGATGAAATTAACATACCCCCCTCAGGAGTCTAGCAGAACCACACAACACTTGCAACAACTTACCACTTTTTTACTTTACTCCCTCACCTCCCCCATTTTGTTCTATAGTTCACTAACATCCAAACCAAGAATCGTGGTTTTTTGGGTCCACTATCTTCTTGGTCTGTTGACTTTCTGAATAAAGACACTGTTCCTTGCCCCAGCAATTACTGACCTGTCACATGGCAAGCAGTATGAGCTTGGACTCAATAACATTATCCTCAAATATCCGAGTGTCCTGCTCAAGCAATGATTACCCATCAGTTTCTAAAAATGACAGGACGAGAGCGTGAAAAGCAATACAGATCTTTCTCTGCTTACGATGGGTTTACATCAATAATAAAACCATTGTAAGTTAAAAATATCTTAAGTTGAAAATGCATTTAACACACAACCTCCCCAACATCATAGCTTAGCCTCACCTACATTAAATGTGCTCAGAACACATGTACATTATTAGCCTACAGCTGGGCAATATCATCTATCACAAAGCCTCTTTTTTAATAAAGTGCTGAATAGCTTATGTAACTTACTGGATTCTGTACTGAAAGTGAAAAGCAGAATGGTCGTCTGGGTCCAGGATGGTTGTCAAGCTGTTCACCCTCGTGATGTCGTGTTGTCAGGGAGCTGTGTTGTCGTGCTGACTGGGAGCTGTGGCTGCTGCCACTGCCCAACATCACGAGAGAGGATCAGAGCACATGTCAGAATCCCGGTGAATGGCTGTTACCATAGTGACGCCATGCCAGGCTTGTTCATTTCCTCCTGTCCTTCTACTGACCCTACCTAGGACTGTACTGTGAGTAAATCTCTTCTTTGCTGTCAAGGACTTTGTAGTTAACAGACATTGTTTAATAATCATTAGATCCAGGTGGTTTCTATGCTATATTAGTCTCCGAGTAATGATAAAAACCTTCGCTGACATATTCCTGGCTCACATGGGACTAGCTGCTCATCACTGACCTTGACTTAGGATGCACCTGCTGTCTCCAAGCATATACCCTCACACCCTAGGTTAACTATAAAACTGTCCCAGTGGCCCCTCGGAGATGCAGAATGCAGCTGTGAATGCTCCTGAATCATGGTCCACCAGCTCCGACCATGGATATAAGTTAGCACAGAATAACAGATCCACTGATTATATGGAGCTGCTTGCCTCACTTTCCAATCTCAAGGTACCTTTTCAGTTTGGTGGGCACATTTTGTTCCCTCTGTCCTCAGACACCACGGAAAAGATCATAATTCAGTACAGGTTCTAACGAACGTGTATCAAGGTCGCACCATTGTAAAGTTAAAAAATTGTTAAGCTGAATCCTTGTAAGTTGGGGACTGCCTATAACTTTTTCTCCTCTACTTCTTCTTAAACCCTTTTTTAAAAATTTTTTAATTTTTATTTTTTTTATTGACATACAGTCAATTACAATGTGTCAATCTCAGGTGCACAGCACAATGTCCCAGTCATGCATATACATACATATTATTTGTTTTCATATTTTTTTCCATTAAAGGTTATTACAAGATTTTGAACTTCTTAAACTGAAATCCAGGTTAGATTTTACACAAATAATTATACGTGCATCAAATTGCACTTGTGGGAAATAAGTATAATAGGAGAGCTACTCTACTCAATGATTTTAAAAGCAGAAGGCAGACAGCTCAACATTCTTAACTTTGTAGCTATGCATAAATCGAACTACATACCAAGGAAAAAACAGTGGGTAGGACATCTTCAATTCTTAAGTACGTTGCTAGGTTCAACTAAGATTTCATAGAAAAGTCAGTTCATAACTGAAATTTAGAGTGTCTGGATTTTAGGAGGGATAAATCTGAGCTATGGCCACACTTAAGCTTATGATAAGAATGCTTACAGGGAAAGTGAAACAAACAAATGCCAAAGCAAACAGAGCCTCAAGTCTGGAGGAGTTCTTAGAAATATTTTAGTCCATTCTGGGGCTCCCAGAACTCCTAGAGAATCTGATGAAAGTTAGGTATCTTTTTCCCAGAAACATGTACAAAATGTCACACACAATTTCAAGGGCTTCATGGAACCACCGATATACACCTCAGATGTTCCCAGGTAAAGGCTGAGGGAAGTCAGGGACTCAAACCCCAGGCATAAGTTCTCAGACTCACAATTAAAGTACTGAATGATTAAAAGCTAAGGAATCTATGAAAAGAGGACAAACATTGTTAAACAAGGGGAAAAAAGACTGCTGAGAAGATAGGCTTTTAGAGAGCCTTATTTCTTATATAATCTAGCTTTTAAACTTCCTTTTCCAGGAGAGCCCATTTTCTCTTAACACTTAAATGTTGATCCCAGACCAAGAAAACTCCTTCTGCATCTGGTTGTCCCAATGTCATCTCAAACACAGCCTGCCCCAAATCAGCTTATCTTCTCAAAAGCAACTTCCCTTTGAAATCTTTCTACTTGTCCCTAGCACCACTAATATCCCAATCAACCAAACCCAAATTTTCTTGTGTGTCCTTGACTCTATTTTTCTTCTCCTTCAATTAGAAAACCAGGAATCAGTAAGCAACCAGACCCTCCCCACTCTTTCAAGTCATGTATACCACGGCTATTTACTGGGTACCATCTATGTGATGGTCACAGGAGACACAAAGATAAATAAAACATACCAGGTCTTCAAGGAGCTGACAGTCAAGTATCCCTTCTTGATAGTTCTATAGCAACCACTGATGTTTGAGATCATCATTCTGCAGTCATCTTTCTATAACCAACCCTGACTGCTCTGATTTCCCTCCGTCTGCTCACTCCCTCCTAAGATTCTAATTTGCATAACATTTTGCTGACTGAATACATTCCCTAAAATAATAAATTCATCATGTAATTCCCTTGCTGGGAATATCTCTGTTGGGTTCCTGGTATCTACAGAAAGCCTGTGGACTTTGATAATCAGAGCCCTGTGTCTCATCAGGCCGGCCCCTGTCTACCTATAAGCACCCCCTTCCTCCCAAGTTCCCTCTAGTACAAGTTCACAGCTCCAGTGAAGCTGGTCTTCAAAATTATTCATGCTTATCCTGGTCCCATCGCTCCTGGTTTCTCCCTCCCTTTCCACTTATCTTCAGAGCTACAGCTCAAGTCCTGTTTCTTTCCACAAAAATGTTTCAAGAAATTACATCCCGCACTGATTGTGCATTGATATATTATGGTATTTGTAAACCTCACTCATTTTGACATTAAATCATGAATATTCATATTCTTATTTCTTGTCTCACCAAACTGGCTACAATTTCTTCAAAGTCAGTAAGAAAACCTTGCATTTTTCTGGTTTATTTTCATGCAACCATTTATTTAATATACATTTACTGAGGTCCTACTTAGCACATGTCTCATACCGTCCCAGGCTCAAGGGGTCTATTGTGCTTTGGCATTGTAAACCCGAAACAAATATTTATTGATAAATAAAATGTATGCTCTCTGCTAGCAGGCAGCATATTTACTTAAGAAAAGCTCTCTGCTTTTTTTTTTTTAATCTGCATTTTTTTTAACTGAAGTATATAGTCAGTTTAAAATGCTGTGTCAATTTCTGGCGGACAGCATAATGTTTCATTCATACCTATACATACGTATATTCGTTGTCACGTTCTTTACCATTATAGGTTACCACAAGATATTGAATATAGTTCCCTGTGGAAAGCTGTCTGATTTTTAGATCATGTGACCACAAAAGGCCATCTTCAAATAGTTCCTAGGTAGCAACTGTTGGGAGTTTCAACAATCAAGCTGGACTTAGAATATATTTACTTGCACATATTCTCCAGAATTTAGTGTAACTTTAGTAATTCCTGCTTAAAGAATATTACCACCTTTCACTTTTCTTCAATTTGGTATAAATTGCTATAAATAAATAAAATAGGAAACAATTTAGCTACTTGGCATCTATAAAACTCGGGGACATTTCCATAACACCAACTTTATAAATAAGCTAGAAACTCTCCAGATTTGGCCAGCTATATTACTAAAAATTGAGAAAAGTGGATAGTTTATTATGGTTTAATTGCACACATTTCTGTTGTGGGTTTGTATAATTCAGTTTACAAATATGCCCATAAAAAGAACATCCTGATATAATAAATGTTCAAAGAAATACATAAATGTCACCATGACTGTTCTCTTGAATGACAATAAACAGTAAGTGTTATAGTCCCAGATGTTTTCTTAGATTCGCCCTGAAGGGATAGATGGGCCACTGGGTACTCATCAAGGTTATAGATGCACTTTTTGTACTGAGATGGTACTAAGGGGGAAATGGCCATTATGTCTGCATATCCCCATCTATACAGCATCTATTCATCCTAATTTGCACCCAGTGACTTTCATGCAGCTTTGGATTCGAAGAGACTCCAGATTTTTAGCACACACACACACACACACACACACACACACAAGGAAAAACCCTTTTAAAAAATTCTCTTTTTAATTGAGCTAGACTGTGTATAAAGGCTTACAGAGATCACCCAAGACTCAGAGTGAGGTTACCTTCTTCCAGAGAGGATTTATTTTGATTTCATCAAGCATCCAGGCCAAGGGCAGATCGAAATCCAGTTGAGGATGGAGATGACTCCAGTTTGGGCATCAGTCTTTGAGAAAACTGGGCGTTTCTAGGGATTGCTAGAAGCACTGCTCAGCTTCTCTGGCGCCCATCCTCCTCTGGCTTGTGCATCCCGCAAGCTCTCGGTGAGGAAAAGCAGCTCCAAATGCAGGTCCCTCCTCCCTAGATTTCTTTCTTCTTCTGGATCTGCCCTGGTAGCTCTCCACTGGCCTCAAAGAGGTGTTTGGTATCCTTTGTGTTATTCTCAGGAGGTTTGATCTACACCAACTTTACAGTCAGATGTAGAAGCTCCTTGACCCCCTACTTTAATTATCAGCGTCACCACTCATCTGGTCTTTTCCAGCTAATGATCTGGGATTGATCCTCAATGGTTCAAAACCTCCATATTCTCTTTCTTTTTTTGCCTACTCTGCACATGTAGAAAGGTCTCTCAAAACCAGACTCGCCTGCCACTCGTTCACTGACTCTGTGATCAATTCGGTTATAATTGCCTGTGCAACTTTCTACCTGGTCTTCCTGTTACAACGATCTCTCAAATCTAGTCTGCTGTTTAGTAGAACTTGTCTTAGTTCATTTGAGCAGAACACTATATACTGGGTGGCTTATAAAAGACAGAAACTTATTTTCACGATTCTGGAGGCGGGGAAGTAGAAGATGATCAAGGTGCTGACAGATTCGGTGTCCGGTGAGAATCCACTTCCTAGTTCTGAGACAGCCGTCTTCCTACTGTGTCCTCACTTGATGGAAGGGGTGAGAAGTAGTCCGTGGCATCTTTTATAAGGTCATGTCTCCCATTCATAAGGACTCTACCCTCATAATCCAGTCACCTCCCAAAGGTCCCACCTCCAAATACCATCATACTGGTGATTCAGTTTTTCAATTTTTAATTTATTTTTTGATGAAATTTATGACTCTGAGGGGACCCATTCAGTCTACAGGAGACTAGGTAGCATAAAATACTCTGGAGATCAAATAGCTAAATATCTCAACCTTTTTCTCATCCCTCAGTTCAGAAAAATACGTAATGGCATCTCATAGGAAGTCATGACAATTCATGTGTCTGCCCAGTGGAGGAAGGATATTCACTTTTAGCTGTATGCAATCAGGAAGCTACTCCTTCACCCAATGGGAGCTGACCAGAACCTTCCCTCCTCTTGAATTGGCCACAGAATCACAGGCCGTTGGTCCAAGGACCCCTGCGCGTACTGACTGGATGAGGTGCAGGCAGAAGCCAGAGCCCTGTGCAAGCAAGAAGAGCTGCCTTCCCACAGTAAAGACAGTGCAGCAGCAGATACTTGCTAGAGAAACTCAGAGGACAGCAAAGTCTCTTTAATAGGGTTTTGAAAACGCTTGCTATTTCGAGTCAGTTTTGAAAACAGGAACCAGTAAAGAAAAACACATGCTTCCATACTGTCATAACTTAGCACACGACAAAACTTGTACTGATGCAAAACAAAGAATCAGAATGTGGGCAAAGAAAAGCAGGGAAAATGGAGCCCAGGCAAGCACAGAGATCATGGCCCAGTGGCACCGTATGAGCAGGTGTTAGGAGGAAGAGGTGCCAGGGAAATATCCAGGCACCTGCCGCAGAGAACTGTTCTGACACAACTGATTTCTGTCGGGTGGGCTCCAAGTTATCCACGCACAGGATAGCTCTGTAACCATCAATGGATAACCTGGTCTTGTCAGGCTTTTGACAGCACCTCCCAGGTAATTACCTGAGGCATCTCATGTCCCTGTACGTTGCTGGTGTCGAAAAGCTAATGAGACAAACTGGAAGGGAATACGCAGGAAGGAATAGTTTTTGTTCTAAATCGATGGGACCACAGATGATTATTTTGCCTTCTATGTTTTCCAAACATTCCTTAACATTGTTACATTCTATTTACAAAATAAATAAATGTCAAATACAAGTGGTACAGAGCAGCAGCAGTAGCCTCTAAAATATAATAAAAAGTACAACAAAAACTATCATTTTGAACATGGGATTTTTGTAATTAATTTCAGTCACATAATTACAAATACAAACTTCCATATAAGAGAAGGAGACAGAGGACCATGTGCCTTATGAGGCGATCTTGGAATGACATCTTCCTGATTGTCACCTGGCCCCTGCTACTTTTCTTTTTAACAACACTGTTGCTTATTTTCCCTAGAAAGCAAATGGACAAAACACTTTTTATCACCTATTATTTATGAAGAAATGTTTTTACCTGAAATTCTCATATTCTTCTGCTTGTCGTTTCCATGGACAGCTCTGGATATTTGTGATAATCTGAAGATAGTCATCTTCTGAATACCTAAAAGTCAAATGTTAATGAAATTAGAAAATAAAGATCTCACTTTTTTGCTAAACAAATATATGTGTCCCAAAGGACACTTATAATCTATTCACTTTAGCCCTTTACATCTTTTCTGAAATAAGGTGACGTGGAAGTAAGTAAATATCATACCCATTTTGAAACTCCTAGGAACATGCAATTCTTAAGGAATTATTCTGTTGATTTGGGAATGTATAATTTGCACGTATCAGAAGCCAAGTGTAGTATTACAAACAAACCATGACAGCACACAAGTTCACATTCATATCTTAGGGCCATTTCACCTTAGCATCTCATTAATAAATCAGTAGATCTTTCTCTAGATGTTTAACATAAATATACAGTCAATCATTTTTTTCAGACTCTACATTGATAGATTTATCTTGGGCTATATGGATAACATTTCCCCAAAATAATCATCTTAAATGTTCATTCTGAATGGTACATTAAAAAACTAGATTAGGCCAAGTTGAAAGAGATGTATATTGGTATAAAACTCTACAGGCACAGTGGTAGAGCTGGTCAGGATCCCAGTCCCCAGTCAATCTTCCTCTACCTGATACTCTGTCATTAGGTAATAAGTCCTTTAATCACAGAATAGCCTCTCATATTTAAGGGTTAGCAATTAAATGCATATATCCTTTTGAGTGGAAAAAAAAAAACCACCCTTAAATTTTCCTTTGATTAATATCACAGTCATTAGTTGCCGGCTGCTGAGACCAAGGCTCTGTAACAAAGAGAAAGAGTGTGTGTTGGTGAGTGGGTGGGGAAGGCAGTAAAGAATCTTGTCAGGAACATTCCTTACCCACCCCAACACAGTACAATGTGGATCCTCCAAAGTTTAAAGGAGGTATTTATTATAGGTGGGGAAGATAGTCAATCAAGCAACTCCTTTGCCCCTGAAATTTACCAACCTTTTGGGTATCTCTCTTGTGAATGTTGCCATCAAGGTTAATCAAAAACATTTTCTCCTGGTTCTCATTGGACCAGCTAAGAAAAGCTGAGAATCTTGGAAGACTGTGCTGAATATTAAAGGAGAAGCAAAGCGAAAAGCTACCACAGGAGAGAAGAAAAATAGTTGTACTTGCATACAGGCGTCCAACCTTAACCGGTTTACCTCTCCCATGGGCCTTAAGACTTGTCCTGGTACACCAGGTGGCTTGAGAGATCTATATACTCTGGCTCCAAAGCTTTGTCTAGATGTGACACTTCCTAGCTGGAGTGAGGACTGCCTATGTCCATGTGGTGGAAGATAGCCAAAGACCTTCTGCAAAGCAGCATTAAGCTCAAAAATAAAATAAAAGACATGCACATCCAGCAGCCTACTCACAGCTCTCCCAATGTCTGGTTCTTCAAGAGAGACATAACATTATGACTATCCACTCTTGTCCAGAGAAGTCTTGTCTACCATCAAGGCATGGTTTTTAGCCATTTGACCATATTGGGAACAGGACAATAATCAGAGCACTGTGTGTACCAGGGTTCATCAGGCAAAGTAACAAAAAACTGCTGTCCCACAAAGCTCAACTAAAGAGGAAATGGAAAGGGAGGGGCCAAATACAAATACTGATTAAATCAAGGAGAATTGGAATTGTATCTTAAGTCATCAAGATAAAATATTTCATGAAGTACAGTAAATAGGAAATTATTATCATCATAAAAACCCAATGTGTCAGAGTCTAAAGTTTTATTTAAATGTCATTTATTAGATTAAAAAGAAATTACATTTCTCATGACATCTAGCTAAGATAATAAGATTAGTGAATTTGAAGACATAGCAATAGAAATCATTGAAAATGAAAGGTAAAGGGGGAAAGAGGTGAATGAAAAAGTTACAGAGAATCATTCAGTTGTGAGACAACTCAACATAATTATTGAGCCCAGTATACAAGAAATTATGGTCCTAGCAGGAGAGAAGAGACAAAAAGAATTTCAAAAAAATACGGTGGCAAATTTTCCAAATTCAACGAACCCAGACTCAAGTAGCTCAACAAACCCAAAGCACAAGAAACATGAAGAAAATTACAGCAAGGCACATAATAATAAAGTTTCTTTAAACCAGTGATGGAGAGAAAATTGTAAAAGTAGTAGAGAAAAAAGACACCTTGTGTACACAGAGACAAAGATGAGAATTACAGCATAGTTGTCAGAAACAGTGCAAGTCAGAGGCAGCCTAATGATACCATTAAAATACAGAACAGGAATGGGTGAGGGCGACTGTCAATTTAGGATTCTACCGTCTGCAAACCTTTCAAAAAAATGAACATAAATTAAGGACTTTTTCAGGTTGTACAAAGGCTGAAGTGAATCATACCAGCAAATCTTCAGTACAAGGAATGCTAAAGGAAATCCTTCAGGCAGATGAAAAATGGAATCAGACTGAAAGGCGAACTGAAAGCAAAGTAACGAAGAGCACTGGGAGATGGTAAATATGTAAATACATATCAAAGACTGTTTCTTCCTTTTCTAGGCCTTTTAAAGATAATTGGCTATTTAAAGTAATAACAGTAATAAAATATTGAGGAATGTATTAACATATGTAGAAATAAATACATGACAACTATAGAAGAAAGGCTAGAAAGGGGAGAGGAGAATAAAGTGGTATAATATAAATCACTTAAAAGCAGACTGTGGTAAGAGAAAGATGTAAACTGTTCACCTAAAGCAACTAGTGAAAACAAACCACAGAAAGTGATAAAATCTAATCAGAAAATGACTCAATCCAAGGGAAAAGGAACAAAGAGCAGGCAAATAGAAAACAAGCCACAAAATGGTAGATTTAAATCTAACCATATGAATAATCACATTAAATATTAGTAATCTAAACGTACCAATTAAAAGGCAGAGAATATCAGACTGTTTTTTTTCAAAGCAGGAACCAACCACATATTGTTTATAAGAAACTAACTGCATATATATAAACAAATAAATTTGAAGTAAACAGATAGAGAAAGGTATATACCACAGTGGAACTAATTAACCTGAAACTGCAATGGCTATATTCACACCAGACAAAGCAGAGTTCTGAGCAAGGAATATTAACATGAAAATTAGGCTAACAGCAGAAGGAGATAAAATTTAAAAGAAAGAATTAATGAAATCAAAAGCTGGTTCATTGAAAAATCAATAAAATTGATAAGCTGCTTACTGTACTGATTTAGTAAAAGAGAAGGTACAAATGACCAATATTAGTAATGAGAGAGGGTACAGCACTAACAGTCCGACAGATGTTAAAAGTATAACAACAACTTAATGCCAAAAAAATTGACAATTTACATGCAATGGACATCTTCATCAAAAGACAAACTACCAAAGCTCACTCAAGAAGAGAGAGAGAATGTGAATAGTCCTACAGTCATTAATATAAATGAATTTGTAATTAAAATTTGTCCTACAAAGAAAACACCAGGCCCTGATGGTGTCACTGAAGAATTTTATCAAACATTTAAAGAACATTAATACCAATTCTACACAAAGTCTTCTATAAAACTGAAGCAGGGGATACTTCCCAACTCATTCTATGGGAACAGTGTTATCCTGATACCAAAACCAGAAAAGGACATTAAAAAAAATAACAACAAAAGATCCTACAGACCAATATTCCTCATAAATATAGATACAAAAATCCTGAATAAAATATTAGCAAATTGAATTCAACAGTATGTTAAAAGGATAAGGCACTATGACAAAACAGGGTGTATCTCAGGAATGGAAAGTTGGTTTATTTGAAAATCAATCGATGCAACTCACCAAACTAACATTATAAAAAATAAAAACCAAATAATCATCTCAATCATTACATGAGGGAAAAAAAGCATTTAACTTAATTCAATATTCAGCCATGACAAAAATTCTCAGTAAATCCAGTATAGAAGGGAATTTACACGACTTGATAAAAGGTACCTACAAAAAAATATTGTACAGCTAGGATCATATATCATGGTGAAGGACTGAACACTTTCCCCCTGAGATCAAGATCAAGGCAAGGATGTCCATTCTCACCATCTCTATCCCATGTTGTTCTGGAGGTCCAAGCAGAGCAACAGGACACGAAAAAGAAATAAAGTCATCCGGGTTACAAAGGAGTAAGTAAAACTGTCTTTACTCAGAGAGGATATGATCATCTAAAGACTTTACAAAAAGAAGCTATCAGAACTAATAATTTAGGAAATTTTCAAGATATAAGGTCAACCTACTAAATCAGTTATGTTTCTATAGACCAGCAAGAAACAAATAGAATTAAAATTTAAAACAATTCCATTTATAACATCATCAAAATTGTGAAATACTTAGGAACAAATCTGACCAAAGATGTGCAAGACCTGTGCACTTTAAAAGCACAAAATATTAGTGAAGTAATTAAACAAGACCTAAATAAATGGAGCAATATCCCATGTCCATGGGTCAGGAGACCCCAGATTAAGATGACAATTTTCAATAGATTCTAATTGCAAAATATATTTACTACACCAAAAATCTCAGCAGTAATTTTTGTAGAAATGGAGAATTTGATTCAAAAATTCATATGGAAATTTAAAGACCTAGAATAGCCAAAAGAATTTTAAAATTCACAACAAATTTGAAACAGTTGCTCTACCCAGTTTCAGGACTTACTACAGTATTACAATATCAGAGCAGTTTCTTATTTATGTCAAGACAAATAAATTCATGGAATAATAGAAAATCCACAAATAAAGTTTTTCAACAAGACAATTCAATGGGAAAAGAAAAATCTTTTAACAAATGTTGCTAGACAAGTGGATAGCTATCTATTTTTGTAAAAATCATCAAGTCTTATCTCATCCATCTACAAATATTCACTCAAAAATGGATCATTAATCTAAACGTATGAACTAAAACTGGAAAACATCTAGAAGAAAATAGAAGAAAAAATTCTGAATGACCTTAGATTTTGTACATACTATGCACAAAATGTAGTTTATAGAAGAAGACATCTATAAACTGAACTTCATCAAAATTAAAAAGTGACTTTTCAAAAAACACTGGAAAGAAAATGTCCGCCCTGTACTAGAGCTGGCTCATACAAGCTGGGGAGAGTCCCCTGTCAAACTTTGAACCACGTCGTGAGCACACTGTAAAACCCGGGAGCCTGAAATCAGCCAAGGTGGGAGCTTTTACACTGTGGGAATCAGCAAATGCGACCTAGCAGGCTCCCTCCTCCCCAAGCTAGTTGTGAAACATGAGTGCACTGCTGCTCTGATACCTCTCCACCCCTATCCCCCAAACCCTTAGTCTGGCTCCAAACTTTCCAGTTTTTCCCCAGTTTAAGCCCTATGGAGGTCTGCTGAGAAGGCCAGATGAGACTTTGCTGCCAAACCTGACTCATCAAGAAGGCTTATTCAGAGTGGTCCTGAGCCCCAGTGAAACAGAATGACCATATTAGATCTATCTTAGGAAATTAAAGGTGACTTTATTTCTCCCAAGGTTTTGAGCAAATGCTCTTATGTATATTACACATTAACTTTGGCTTACTTGAAAAGCAGAGTTTGTGCCATTTTGTTATCATTCTTCCTTTTATATCAAGCCTACTCTAGAACATTAAAATGATCATCCATTGCCAATTAGAATAAAAATGCATTGTAAAATACATACGGTCTTTTAAAACGTTTTGTTTTAATGACATATACCCCCCAATAAATTGTGGCTGGCTCCAATTTAGCTTAATGATGAAAGATGTCAAATCATAATGTATCTAATTATACTAGTAAGTTAGCTGCGTAAAAGTGCTTTTGAATTTACAACCTCTGATATTTAAAACCAAGTTGAACACATTGCAGCAGACTATCTCTTGTAAAGGAAGAAATACTCCTGGCCATTTTATAATCAGAAGACAGTACTCAAGCTACTTTATTTCCTGAAACTGTGGTCTTCAAAGAATCTTTTTTTAGGTCCAGCCTAGAATTGATACATTATCCTCTGATATTATACATGGGAAGACTAAAGAATAAGGAATATCAAATGGAGGGCTTTTTTTCCCCCCTACATGCTTGCCCTTTTCTACTGAAAAATAAATCACCAACCAGCTTTTTTAGAAAATTAAGATAACCACAGTAACATTATGATTTGCAAGGTGGGAGCCTGGCTGGAGAAGGAAAAATTACACATAAGCTGTAAGTGTGGGCTAATTGGTGAAATAAATGTGATTCTTTTAAAGTTTCCTGTTGAGTAAAATGATCTAAATCACATCTTACTTTCTGCAAATTTACATTTATAGTTGGTTTTCATTTGCAAAGTACAGCCTTCACCCTATGCTATTCCAATGTTATTCACCCCCATTTTTATGGATGACAAAGCTAAATGTTCAGAGAAGATAAACAGTTTGCTCAATATTATATTTTAAGCAGATGAGCTAGGAATTCAACTCACTGGCTTTTGATTCACAGTCTGCTCTCTTTCCAATATATCATGCTGCATCTCATCTATTTTCCTAATGAAACTGAAAATTAATCCCTTCAGAAATATTTTCTGGTACCAAGACATACAGTAAATCATACTAAATAACACAGCAAGTTATTTTCAAAAGAATAAATAATGCCTATTTAAATCATTATTAATAATACTCAAAGTGGTTACAAATTATAAATAACATGCTAAGTGATACTAAGTAAATATATTAAAATTTAAAGTATTTTTCTAAAACAAATACTGTATATGACTTCTATGTGGAATTAAAAAAAAAAACCCAAACTAGTGAATATAACAAAGAAGAAACCAACTCATAGATAGAGAGAAAAAACTACTGGTTACCAGTGGGGAGAGGGAAGGGGGGAAGGACAAGATAGGGGTAGAGAATTAAGAGGCACAAACAACTATATATAAAATAAATAAGCTATAAGGATACATTGTACAGCACAGGGAACACAGCTAATACTTTATAATAACTATAAATGGAGTATAATCTTTAAAAATTGTGAATCACTAACTATGTTGTACACCTGAAACTAATATTATAAATCAACTATACCTCAATAAAAAAAATAATAAATAATGAAATATTTTTCTAGAAAAGTGTCTCTCTGGAGATGAAGACCTACATTCTGTGACTAGTTTTATCTCAGTTAAGGGGCTCTTTAAAAGCTATAATTTATGATTAATTAATTTAATCATTAAATATTTCTTGGGTGCTTATTAGATGCCTAGACATTATCTTGAGGACGTTCATTTATTAGTCCTATTTAAGCAGCTGAGATACTGATTTGGTTTCCTAAAACATTCTTCACAGTGAAAGCCAACGTTTTTGTCTACTGAAATGGGTGGGGAATAAAAAGTCAGTAGGCTGGTAAGTGGTGTTCTATGTAGACCAAACAGTCTTTTGAAGCTAGTTTCTACAAAACCCCAGAAGAGCTCAGGTCTACATGAGAATAAATTCTGCGAATCAATACAGTGCCATAAGATTTTTAGTCAGTGCAGCCAATCATTTCCACTGGGCAATACTTTTTAAAGAAATGACTGATGACTGTATGACAGCTAAAAAAGAGAAGTAGGTAGCAGGTAGACTGAGTTGAGCTACGAATAGAACTGACATACTGACATTTCATCCACTAAAGTTAAGAGAATTCAATTTACATTGTTTTTAACTTTGCATGATGAACTCTTCTAAGTAGAATGCTGTGGTTCCTGTCAATTGGCATAGGAGAAAGGGATCTCAAATTTATTCCCCCTATACCTTTTAGTGTCCCTAAGACAAGTTAAACATTCCAAAACAGCTTGAGGAATTAATTTCTAATGATGCCAATGTAATTCTTCATAGTCCCAGTGAAATCTCCAAACCTCTAAATTGCCACATTTGAAAAAGTCAAATATTGAATTTTTTTTTAAGGGAACACTTTCTCTGTCCTGGAACACTACATCTTAGGGTTTGGATAGTAATTACATATTTAAGACACATGCTAGGAAATACTGCAACCAATTAGTTGATTGGCTAATGTTGGCCAACCAAGAGGGAATGGGGTGTCTATTTATAAGGGGATGGGATGTGGTATCAGGAAGGCTACACAGAGTGGTGAAGCACACTAAGCTAGCAACAGCGTAATATAGTATACAGTCAGGGTGAGTTACAAGAGTGAAGGAGTGAGTGTGGAGAGTACATATGATAAGATTTTTAAACCATCTGAGTGACTACCTTTTGGAATTTAAATTCTCCTAACTCACATAAGTAGAGTTGACCTCTACCTCCCCTGAGTCCTTTATACCTAAACTGACTCAATATCTCTACAGCACTTACCCTTTTGTTTTCATGTTTTTACTCAATAAATACTTATTGGGCATCTGCTATGTGCAAGGTACTGTTCTAGAAGCCAATAATACAATAGTGTTAGTATTAGGTCAATAGTATTAGACCAATAATGGATTATTAAAAATAAATCCATGTTCTCATGAAATTTATATCATAATAAAGGATGATGGGCAAAAAAAAAAAAAAAAAAAAAGACAAAGTAAGGCTGAACTGTCTTCCTCCAAACTCACATGCTGAATTCCTAACCCCCAGAAACTTCAGAATATATTTGGAGAAAGGGTCTTTAAATGGGGGATTAAATTAAAATGAGGCCATTAGGGTATCCCTAATCCAATCTATTGACATTCTTCTAAGAAAAGGAAATTTGTATCTACAGAGAGATACCAGGAGTGTGACAAACATACAGAAAGACCATGTGAGGAGGACACAAGAAGGCAGCCATCTACAAGCCAAGGAGAAAGACCCCAGAGAAACCAAACCTGCTCACACCTTGATCTTGGACTTCCAGCTCCCAGAACTGAGAGAAAATAGATTTTTGTTGTTTTAGCCAACTGGTCTATGGTACTTTGTTATGGCCATCCTACCAAACTATACACCAAATAACACATAAACAGCATGGTGAAATATTACTTACTTAGTGCTATGTAGAAAAATAAAACAGGAAAAGAGGGAAAGAAAGTATGGGAAACTGGGTTGCAACTGATGTGGGATGGTCAGTAAAGACCTCACTGGGAGGGAAGAGCTGGGCAAAGACTTGAAGGTGATTAAGCCTGCTCTGCACTTATGGGGGTGTGGGAATGGGAAGAGCATTCTAGGCAAAGGGAATGACAAGGGCAAAGGCCAGAGGTAGAGGCAGGCATGGTATGTTCAAGGAACTACAAGATGGTCAGGTTGGCTAGAAATCACATATGAGTCACTCAGGAATCCACGCATGAAGATGACAGGAGATGAGGTCAGAAAGATAAAAAGTAATCTGATGGTAAAGACCTTGTTCAAAGTGTGGACCTCAGACGAGCCGTGCTGGCATCACATACAAGACTATTAGAAATGCAGACTCTCTGGCCCTGCCCCAGACCTACGAAATCATATTCTGTATGGAGATAATATCCCCAAATGATTTGCAGGCACATTAAAGTTTTTAACAGCTTCATTAAGGTATAATTAGTACACCATACATTTCACTCATTTAAAACATACAAGTCAAAGGTTTTGTATAATATTCACAGGTATTTGCAACAATCACTAGGTCAATTATGGAATATTTTTATCACATCAAAAAGAAGTCCTGTACACTTTAGCTATCACTGCCCCTGCATCCTATAAATTTGGATACATTGTGCCTTCATTTTCATTCATCTCGAAGTATTTTCTGATTTCCCTTTCTATTGCTTCTTGGATCCACTGCAGAGTTAGGAGTATGTTGTTTAATTTCCACATATTTATGAGTTTCTGTAATTTTTTCCTGAATATTCATTTAAATTTCATTAAAATGTGGCCAGATAACAGACTTTGTTATTATTTCTGTAAATTTGTTGAGGTTTGTTTTATAATCTCGTATATGATTTATCCTGGACAGCGTTTTGTGTGCCTTTGAGAAGAACGTATATTCTGTTGTTGGGTGGAGTATTCTATAGATGTCTGGTGTTGTATCTACTATTGTAAATAGAGCATTTAAGTCTCCAATTATTGTTGAATTATTTACTTCTTCCTTTCTCAGTTTTTGCTTTGTGTACTTTGGTGCTCTGTTATTGGATATATATGTGTTTATAATTATTATAGCTTCCTGCTGGATTGACACTCCAGCTTTCCTGTGGCTGCTGTCTGGATGATATATATTATTCAAGCCTTTTACTTTCAATCTATTTGTATATTTGAACCCAAAATGTGCCTTTTGTAGATAACATATAGTTTGATCACGCTTCTTAATCCAGTCTGACAATCTCTGCCTTTTGACTACATGATTTAATCCATTCACATTTAATGTTATTATTGATAGAGATTTACTTCTGCCATTTTACTTTTGTTTTTATGGCTCATGTATTTTTTGTTCCTCTATTTCTCCTTTACAGCTTTCCTTTGTCTTAAGTGAAAATTTTCTAATGTAGCATTTTAACATATTTAATTATTTTAAATATATATATATTTAGTGGTTGCTCTAGGGTTTACCACATAATCTTATCAGAATCAGCTTTCAATTTATACTAGCTTAATTGCACTGATATACAGAAACATTATTCTTATATAGCTCTCATTCCTTTTTCTTCTTTTTGTGGAATTTTTGTCACACAGTATTACACCTACTAATGTTATAATGCAATTACACATTGTTGTAATTATTACTTTACCATTTTTAGTCATTTTCTTAGCCAATACAACTTTACTCCCACCCATCCACTTTGTGCTGTTATTGGCAAATACATTACATGCATATTTGAGAGGATGCCTATAAGGAACTTGTAGGTTGTTGTTAAGAATTTTGTCCTTTTTCCTGAGTGAAATGGGAAGACTCTGGAACAGAAAAGCCATCTGATCTGACTTACATTTAAAAAGGTTCCAACTGTATACTTCATTGAGAATAGTCTCTAAGAGAGCAGGGAAGAGTCAGAAGACAATTTAGAGATGTCTGCCATAATCCAGGGTTGGAAATAAAGATGGCTTGGACCAGGCTGGAAGTAGTAGAGTTTGTAAGAAATTATCAGCTTCTGAATATGATCTGAAGGTAGCCAGTGAGATTTAATGACAGATAATGGGATGGAAGGAATCAAGGATAACCCCAAGCTTTTAGGACTAAGCACTGGAAGAACAGACTTGCCATTAACTGAAATGGGGAACAGTGTGGAAGTACGATGTTCAGGGGGAAATCCAGGAGATTCAGTGAGATGTATAAGGTTGGAGACTCCTTGTGACTACCCCAGGGAGGTGTTGACTGGGCAGAGATCATACAAATCGGGAAAGAGGTCCAGGTGGGAAATATAAATTTGAGAATCATCAGTATACAGGTGGTATTTAAATCTATGAGACTAAATGAGTTCCTTCAGGTCTGAGAATGAAGAGAAATGAGGCTGAGTTCTGGGTGTCAGAAGCAAGGGAAGATGCGGAGGAATCTACAAAGAAAGAGAAGGAAAAGCCAAAGTTTTATAAATACTTGACCTCCTTAATATGCTGTGAGCTGCTTAAGAGCGGAAATAATCTATTAATCGTTGTGTCCCTTATGTAAGCGTTCTCAACCATGCAAACTTTGAAAAAGCTCTCAGTGAGTCTGATACACACCTCCAGGTTGAGAACAATTGCCTCTGTGCCTGTCATAGTGCTGGGCACAGAGAAGTTGCTGTGTGTTTCTGAAACTGAAACTGAATGTATGATTAGAACATAAAAACACCCAAAGGTTTCAGGTATTAATTTTGAACTATGATAATAATTAGCTATCCACCATGATTTACCAAGAGAAGCCACATTGATCCCCGAGTTGCAATTAAGGTAACCACTGTGCAAGAGAATAAAATCTATGCATATTTCTATTACAGAAAAAGAGGTAACAAAAAGCAAGGGAAGTATATAATATTTTGGAGATGGATTGCTTTTAACTAGCTTCACATTATATAGTCAAATGCCTTTCACTTCCTGTATTTGTGACTTGTAATTCTGTTCTCATTAAGAGTGATAGCATAGAGTAGTAAGAATAGAACAGTCAGATTTTCATCCAAGCCCTGGTTCTGCCATTTCTAACTGCCATTTCTGAAGCTCTCCAACCCATATAAACCCTCTGGGCTCATCTCTTTCACATGTGGAATTAGAATAATGAAACCTATTCTGAAAAATATTGCAAAGACTACAGACAGACTTAAATTATCTTGCAGAGAGCAGACTCACAAAAATGGTCATTGTTATTACTATTGACAATTTTGGTAATCATAATTGTCATTATGATAAAAATATAATAATGTAAAGAATTGTGAATTGAGTAGGCAATTAGTACCTATGTGATAAATTACTTCAAAACTTAGTGGCTTACTTGTTTTATGACAATGAACTATGACTGCAGTTCCTGTAGGTCAGGAATTCATGAGTAGCTTAGCTTAATGGTTCTGGCTGAGAAGTTCTTGTTAGGATGTAAAGTCAAGATAATGGTTGGAGCTGAAGTATAGGCTTCCAAGGAGGCTCACTGACGTGGCTGACAAGCTGGTGCTGCCTATTGGCTGGATGCCTTAGCCCTGTGGACCTCCCAGTGTCCCCATGACATGGTAGGGGGCTTCCCGCAGAGCAAGCAATCCAAGAGAAGGCAAGGCAGAACTATCAAATTCTTCTACAACCTGGCCTTTAAAGTCTCCTTGCCTCCCTCCTTCCCTTCCCTCCTGGGCCTGACCGCCCAGCCCGCCGGGTATGGCGCTGATGGTGGATGTGGTGGGGCCAGCGCCCTGGGGCTTCCGCATCTCCGGGGGCAGGGATTTCCACACGCCTATCATGGTGACCAAGGTAACCGAGAGGGGCAAGGCTGAAGCTGCTGACCTCCGGCCTGGTGACATTATTGTGGCCATCAGTGGGGAGAGTGCAGAGGGCATGCTTCATGCCGAGGCCCAGAGCAAGATCCGCCAGAGCCCCTCACTCCTGAGGCTGCAGCTGGACCGGTCCCGAGCTGCCTCTCCCGGGCAGACCAACGGGGAAAGCTCCGTGGAGGTGCTGGCCACTCGCTTCCAGGGCCCCGAGGACGCACACAGACAGCCAGTCCTCCCTGCGGTCACCAGGCTCCAGCCCAGCCTCCCTCGGACCCCGGCCAGGCAGCTCCTTCTCTACCCTGCCCACCAGCAGCCCACACGCCCTCGCTGGAGAGGCTGTGACCAGCCACAGTTTCCAGAGGCTGCCCCGCTCACCGGGACTCGCTGCTGAGGGCCGCTTGTGCTATGGGGGTCGCCCCGGAAGCCAACAGGCCGCTGGCGACTCGGCTGCGCTGGTGCTGCCGCCACCGCCTTCCCCAGGTCCCCGTTCCTCCAGCCCCAGGCTCAGTGTGGCCTCTGAAGGGGAAAGCCATCTCCTGAGCGAGGATTCAGAAGTCTTCAAGATGCTGCAGGAAAATCGTGAGGCGCGGCTCCACACCCCACCCCCCCGGCAGTCCAGCTCCTTTCGGCTCTTGCAGGAGGCCCTGGAGGCTGAGGAGAGAGGTGGCACGCCTGCCCTCCTGCTCAGCTCGCTGAGTCCCCAGTCTGCCCTGCGCACCTCCAGGGCCCTGGCCACCCCACCCAAGCTCCACACGTGTGAGAAGTGCAGTGCCAGCATCCAGAACCAGGCTGTGCGCATCCAGGAGGGGCGGTACCGCCATCCCAGCTTCTACACCTGCACCGACTGTGGGCTGAACCTGAAGATGCGCGGGCACTTTTGGGTGGGGGACGAGCTGTACTGTGAGAAGCACGCCCGCCAGCGCCACTCCGCACCCCTGACCCTCAGCTCCCAGGCCTGAGTGCCCGCCCTCCACTCTGAGGGCACCTCCACGCCAGGGCCTTGCAGTTGGCATGGAAAGGCGATAGGGGTTGGTGGGTTCCCTTCCTCCTCGCTGGGACAAGGACCTGCCTGTGCTGTGCCTCTGCTGGATATTCTCACTTCCTTCCCCCTGCTGGACAGGCTCTGCACCAAAGTCTGAAGTGGGCACTGCGCAGGGTGTCTCTGTGCCATAGGGGTTGAGCAGGCTGTTAGGTGGAGATAAATATCTAGGAGACGGGTGGGCCAGACGCTCCAGGTATTCACTGTGTAAAGTTTTCAACATAGGAACGCTATAAATATATAATAAAAAATCGTTATTTCTGTCATATCGTATTTGTTACACAGGGCAGCCCCCTTCAGTGAGGTAGGGGAAAATACATAAACACCAGGCGGAAAGGATCATTGGGCACCAACTTGGAAGTCTGGCTACCACAAACAGTAACTAAACTATACCTTTAATGTTACCTGTTACCTTTGAAAATGGTGAATGGAAGTAATAGATTTGCTTTCTTTCTCCATCTCACTTCTAAAACTGGAAATAATTCCAATTATTTCTTAATGACCTTCAATAAGTGTGATTATATTTATTGCCATTGTCTTCCTAGTAAAGGTTTCTTTCAAATGTCTTGCTATTTGAGCAAGTGTGAAGAAGCTTTCTGATGTGAATACATAATCAAGATTGTTGTATAACTTGAAAGTCAGTGTTTCAATTTTCCTCTAAGGGAACATTCAGCTTTGTTTCCGCTGACAAACACTTGTAACAAAATAATACCCTATTTCAATCTTCAACATGGCAACAAATAATACTAAGCAACTCTTGCCAAGTACTAACTAAAGAATTCAGATTAGAATTATGCTGGTTATCTCCCAACATCAACAACTACAGACAAAATATTTTATTTCCCACCCTCCCATTAACTGGTTGCCTGACTTTGAACAAATCATAATCCCATTTTAATCTTTAAGCTGAGGGAATTAGATTTTTTTTAGAAAAAGAAAAGTTATATATGCTCATGGTAAAAACAGAAAAAAAGCATATGGATTAGAAAAATTCAAGAGACTATTCCTTCAAGTTCTTAAATTGTATGATTGTTTATTTCTTATGTACTCTTTGAGATACAGAATGATGGTTAAACCATCTTTTGATAGATTTGGCATAACTAGTTTGGCATAAATGCAAAAAAAAAAATTTCAGAGACTTCTACCATCACCTTGATAGTGGCTCACCTGCCCCAACATAAAATTTTGTGTCAGTCACTGCTTTGGTTACCAAGAGATATTTTCCAAGATACTAATGGACTATGCTGGTATGACTAGCTGTTTTGTGTTAATGTCTTTCTAACCTCTAAACCAAGGAAAGGAAGGAATGCTAGATTTTGGAGTCCTTAAAAGCTGACCAGAAAAGGCAAGTTAAAAGGTGAGAAATGAAAAGACAGACAGAAGAATGAATATCTCTTTAAGAAGCAATGAAAGCTTACAGATTTCAAGGTGAGGAGAAGCAAGTCAAACATCATTCTATGCCAAGAAAATCTTGTAGATGACCACAAACCACTTTTCCTGACAGACTGAAAACTTAGGAATATTTGCTTTGTTAGCAGGCTGTCAAGTGATATGTTCAGAGTCAGGTTTTTTTTTTTTTGAAGTCTAATATGCCGTAATTTATATTTCTTCCTTTTGAGCTGCAATTCAAGTCACATTGTACTCTCTGAAACAGTAAACAGGAAGACAACTTGAGGTTAGTCTTCAGTTCACTTTGCCTTTCACCCTGCAAAACAGAGCCTTTGAACTAGCATCTTCATTGCCCCATTAAGGTGATCTTTTCAGAAAATTCCACTGTTATCAGCAATTTTACACGGCATGGCATGACACGGCTCATCGAACATACACACTCATCAGGTAGTGTGTGGTTCAAGCCACACCTAGCCTGCGTGAAGCTGTGTTCCAGACCTTAACTCTGAGAATTTGGAGCTTACCAGGAAAAACTATCTGAATGCAAGTGAACCCTTCACGCCCTAGTGACTGCGCAGGAAGTCACAGGGCAGTGGCTCATCCTCTGTCTCTAAGGAACGGGTCTTGAAATCTCTCCTTTCTCTAGAAGTTCTATTTAAACTACTCAAGTGTTCAAAAGATGTAAGAGATGGCTGTTGTTTAAGAAAAATGTTTCCTTTCATCTTTAAGAAACACTGGAGGGGCCTACAGAAGGATGAGGATGGTAAAGCCACTTAATCTACATGGTGCAGAAATATCTGATTGGTGTCACTGATCGGTGCACCCTTTCCACAGCATATAGTTGCTGCTGTAAGAAGCTTCCCAGCCAAGCGCTACATTCCCCAACACCAACCACACACCAACTCCACTCACATTCTATTGGCCGAAACTGCCCACATGACCCCAAACATCTAGGTGGGCTAGTTTCAGCCAGTGGAATGTGAACGGGAGTGATGTGTGTCCCCTCCAATCCTTGTGTGCTTCCTCCGTATCACCTCCTTCAGCAGGAACCTGGGGTCACCTGTTGAAGAAGGGCTGCACTGGAGGACGGAAAGGAGCCAGAATCCCTGATCAATACTCAGAGGAGAGTTGCCTGATCAGGAAGGAATATGGATACCGTTCATTGTTGAAGAGAGATTACAATATTGCATTATGACATCGCGCTTTGGGAGATTTTGTTAGAGCAGTTCATCTACCCTGAACCAATACAGAAGTACATTTTCTTGGGATGCAGGATCATCTGGGAAAATGGAAGAGGAACACAGGAAGAAAAAAGCACAGCAACAGAGGCAGGAAAACCTAAGATGGAGAGAAATGAGTTCATTTACTGGGTCAGCCCCTGGGAAGTATCTGCTCTTAGAAAAATCAGTTCATTGGTCTGAAACATTGGACTAAGACGGACAGCTTGAATATCCACATAACCATTGTTAAAAAATAAACCAACAGAAAAGATTACAAATAATCTTTGCCATACTGAAAAATGAACAAATTAGCAGTGATAAGATGGCTACATAGCATTTTAAAATAGTAATATTTTATCTAAGAAATACGTAGTGAAGAGGACTGGGATGGAGAAATCCAGAGAAACATTCAAGGAAAAAGGATGAAGTAGGAAAAAACTTTAAAAACTTTAGATTTAAAATAAGAGAAAGAATCAGAGAAGTTAAAAAATCTGCTCCAAGGAGTTGAAGTTTAAGGATAATTTTTTAAGAGCTAGAAACTAGAGATGGTAGAGAAAATGCTCTGAAGACCTAAGAGGTATATTTATTCATTCATTAGTTTAATCCACAAATATTTAGTGAGCAACTACTATGTGTGGAGCCCTGTTAATGGCAGCATGGACAGCACCATGAGCTCACAGTCCTAAACACAGAACAAAGGGTTGTGATACATAGTACCCCATCTCAGCGATCTTCTCAAAGGCAAATGTTTAATTTTCTTTTATTCAAAAAATGTAGTCAAGACCAGTGGAAAAAGAGGACTGTTTCCCTCCCATTCTAATGGTGCCTTCCTAAATTCTATTTTAGCAATCAGAAAGGGACAAACAGGCTGGAGAAACACAAAATTCTAAGTCTTTAACAGACCGTGACAAAAACAGAGCCAAATAATTATTTCTAAGAAAATGAAATTGCTTTTTATCACCACACACTGAATGGCTTTTTCCGATTGTCCCCTGTAAGGCTGTAATAGCACTGATTGTAAAATGCACGAATCCTGACAACAGACAATACAATTGAAAAAATTAGTCTCCTGTGTGCAAAATAATACTTTCATAACAAGGGGCAATTCATGCTTACTTTCTCTAGACTTTCGCCAAACAGAATACCAGTTCAGGCTAATTACGCGAGCTGGTTGAAAACTGTGTGCTTAAGGGAAAGGCATCCCCCTTAAGAATAGCCAAGAATAAGTCTTAGCACCAAATACAAAACAACCGGAAAAAAGTGGGTTCAATCCCCAGTACTTCTATTAAAAAATAAAGAAAGAAACCTTATCTCACCCCCTTCAAAAAATAAAATGTAAAAATGAAATATATAAATTCATTTTTAAAACTGTTAAAAAAAAAAGCAAGCGTGTAAACTAACAAAAAGTAAAGTTAAAAAAATGCTCAATATTGGTAAATTATCAGAGAAATGCAAATCAAAACTACAATGAGGTATCCCCTCACACTTGTCAGAATGGCCATCATTCAAAAATCCACAAACAATAAATACTGGAGAGGGTGTGGAGGAAAGGGAACCCTCCTATGTTGTTGGTGGTAATGTAATTTGGTGCAGCCACTATGCAGATTTTTTAACTTCTCTTGTTCTTTGTCTCACTTTAAATCTAAAGTTTTCTAAGTATTTTTCCTACCTCATCATTTTCCCTTGAATGTTTCTCTGTGTTTCTCCATCCCACTCCTTTTCACCAGGTTATTTCCTAGATAAAATATTATACTGTACTAAAAATGCTACCTAGCCTTCTTATCACTGACAGTTTGCTCATTTTTCAGTATGGCAAAGGTTATTTGTAATCTTTTCTGCTGGTTTTATTTTTTTACAATGATTGTGTGGATATTCAAGCTGTCCATCTTAGTCCACAATGTTTCAGACCAATGAAGACTGAAGAAAGAGCCCAGAGTCAGCAACAGAGCGACATCAATGGTTTAACGGACAGGGGAAAACATAAGAGGATACTCACAAGAAATTTCATTAGCATACTGCAATTAGCCATGCTTGCTGATGCATATAAAAGAGTTGTAAAATTCTCTGCCTTGAAAAAAACAAAAATCACCTTCCGTGATTAAGGAACTTTCTGCCACATCGACTCAAGTGCTTTGCTCCAAAGCACAGCTATGGGTCACCTTTATGTTGAGAACTTTTGCCACCTTGGGAGAGAAAAAGCAGTTCCTGTGAAGAGTCAACTGTAACTTCCACACACTGATTCACACGTCGGGCAAGAAATACAACTGGCTTGTCACAGGGAATGGTGGGGCAAGGACCAATTTTCCCAAGTTCTACTTTTCATGAGGCGTGGTGCCACAGGTCTGACGCTGCAAGAGGTTTGGAAATTTGAGTCCCTAGAGAAATGTTTCAGTAAGATACCCACAAACAACAAGCAAAACAATGCCTCCAACATGATCAAAACAGGTGTGCAGTGTCATCTACGATGCATGAGCTACTTTAGGTCCACCTGAAAATTCAGTTAATTTCTTGTGTAAGAAGAGGAGCATTTATAAGCATTCAATCGAGTCAATCTATGACAAGCGAGGGTCCCGGCAAAAACAATGGCCTGCTCAAACTGCATCATTTAAGAAAAGCTTAGAGAAGGCACTTCCCCCCAGTCAGAAAATGGGCAGAAGACCTAAACAGACATTTCTCCAATGAAGACATCCAGATGGCCAATAGGAACGTGAAAAGATGCTCGGGAAGAGGGTATAGCTCAGTGGTAGAGTACATGCTTAGCATGCACGAGGTCCTGGGTTCAGTCCCCAGTACCTCTATTAAAAAATAAGTAAATAAATAAAAAAACCTAATTACCTTGTCCCCTTCAAAAAATAAAATGTAAAAATAAAACAATAAATTTATTTTTAAGACTGTTTTTTTAAAAAGCATGCAAACTAACAAAAAGTGAAGTTTAAAAAAAGATGCTCAATATCGATAATTATCAGAGAAATGCAAATCAAAACTACAGTGAGGTATCACCTCACACTGGTCAGAATGGCCATCATTCAAAAGTCCACAAACAATAAATACTAGAGAGGGTGTGGAGAAAAGGGAACCCTCCAACATTGTTGGTGGTAATGTAATTTGGTGCAGCCACTATGGACAACAGTATGGAGATTCCTTAAAAAACCAAAAGTGGGGTTACCATATGATCTAGCAATCCCACTCCTGGGCATACATCTGGAAAAAACTCCAATTCAATAAGGTACATGCACCCCAATGTTCACAGCAGCACTATTTATAAGAGCCAAGACATGGAAGCAACCTAAATGTCCACTGACAGATGACTGGATAAAGAAGACATGGTGTACGTGTACACACACACACACACACACACACACACACACACACACACACACACACACACAGTGGAATACTACTCATCCATAAAAAAGAATGAAATAATGCCATTTGCAGCAACATGGGTGGACCTAGAGATCATCATACTAAGTCAAATAAGTCAGATAGAGAGAGATAAATATCATGATATCACTTATATGTGGAATCTAAAAAAAAAACAAAAAACACAAATGAACTTATTTACAAAACAGAAGGAGACTCACAGACACAAAAAACTTAACTTATGGTTCCCAAAGGGAAAGAGTAGGGAGGGATAAATTAGGAGTTTGAGATTAGCAGGTACAAACTACTATATTCAGAATAGATGAACAATAAGGACCAACTGTATAGCTCAGAGAACTGTATTTAATAGCTTGTAATAAGTTAAATGAAAAAGAATTTGAAAAATATATAGATACGTATAACCGAATCACTATGCTGTACACCAGAAGCTGACACAACATTGTAAGTCAACTATACTTCAATACAAAAAAAAAGAAAAAAAGGAAAAAAAAAGGGACTTTTTCCAAAGGCCTGAACTGGATGTAGGAAAAGGCAAGTACAATATCAGGGGACTATTAAGAGCTACTCCTGTGCTGGCAAGAGTCCAATGGAAGGAAAGGAGAGAAAAAGAAGAGAGAGAGACACTTAACAAAAGTCATGGCCTTCATTCAGGATGTAACTAACACCTTCCTTCAAGGATGTCATTCACCTGCAGCAACACCACAAAAGAAGAAAGCTTCTTTCCCTTGCTCCTTCTTTCTGATCGGTTTCTAGTACCCACCTCTCTGGGTCAAATCCAAAGAAAACCAGATGACAAAGGAGCCAGGGGCCTATATGACGTCCCTGTCAGTGGGCCTCTCAGGGCAAAGAAAGACTCAAGTGTGGTTGGGGGTGGGGGGGGGAGTGCATCAGGTGCAGCCAATCAAAGGAACTCAGCGCAGTGGATTTCTCTCAGAAGCTTAGGGCCCATCAGTTGGAATTTAAGGAAAAGAGAACAAAAATATTAATAGCGCTATCCTTTGTAATAAACTGAGTGTTGGACATACAGCGTTGGATTGTCAAACCAGATTCTCTCAAATCAGAGCTCTAACCAGGTATCAGGCTTTCGTAATAATTGCGAGGATCCAGGCAGTCAGGAGGCTCAGACAAAGCAGAGAGGCACCTGGGACACCAAGCGTGGCCGTCTGGGTCCTGTCTTCCTGCACTGGATGTGCACCTCTCTGGCCCAGAATAGCAGATGAGGTCTTTAAGTGAGATCCATGGTGTCCCTTACACAGCAGGAACATTTAAAGTCTGAAACATCTCCCTGAATGTCCAGACAGTTAGACAGCCACCCTGTGTGCCACTCTCCAGGGACACCTGGATCATGGATCTTGGGTTCCATTTAATGTATGTAATACCTCAGGCAGGGAGCAGCCTGCTAGGACTTTCAATACATAAGGTCTCTTCCTCCCAACAAATATCATTAGTCTATTACCCAGCGGTCCAGGTGAAAGGTGTTTAGACCAGGTTGTCTACCCTGGTTTCCTTTCCTCCAGGTCAACCAAGGAAGAAAGTAATTGGGGGGAGAGTATAACTCAACTGGCAGAGTGCATGTTTAGCATGCACTAGGTCCTGGGTTCCATCACCAGTACCTCCATTTAAAATAAATAAAAATTTAAATGTTACAATAGTCCTATGAATTACACATTAATCTCCTATTTTACAGAGGAGGAAACAAACCCAGGGAGGTTAAATACCTTATCAAGGTTGTTGTTGGGGCCAGCATTTACTGATATGGTTACCAAGTTCAATCTCTCAACTGGGTATGAAGACACCATTGAGGGGAGGGTATAGCTCAGTGGTAGAGCACATGCTTAGCATGCCGGAGGTCCTGGGTTCAGTCCCCAGTACCTCCATTAAGAAATAAATAAATAGACTTAATGGTCTCTACGCACCCCCACCAAAAAAAAAGCTTAGCAAAATATAATTCTCCTTAGCCAAAATGTTTAGAAATAAAAAAGAAATGGATTCTAGGGCAGCTTTACCTGCTTCCTCCCACAAACACTTTGTAACATTAAAAGAAGACGAGATGTGTCAGTTCACGTGAGTGGGAGAGAGGGGGAGAACAATGAGAAGGGGAGAGGGAGAGATTGATTATTAGGAAGAAAAGGAGAAAAATACGGAGGAGAAAGCTCTCTGGGTCTCCACTGCACGAGGCTGCTGTGAGGAAATCTGCTACACCTCGTACCCTGAACAACTGTCCAACTTTGCCAGGCAAGCGCTCAGCCAAACGCCATCCGCAACGCGAGCTCCTGGGAGGGAGACTGACAGGTGTGACCACAGGCCCAGTGCACACACACACGCACTTCCTCCTCCCCGTCAGACTGATTGTGACTCTTCTCTGTAGGAAGCTAGGAGCTTTTAGATCTCCTTTCCCCTAGTTTGGAGAAGACAGTGCTGGAAGCTCTCCGACTGTACGCAGGTGTGGGGAAATGGCGTGAACCGCAGCTGGGACTGGGGGTCAGCCTGTTTACCTTCAGGGATTGTAAGCAACTCCATTAACACCTAGAAAGTTTTCTCAAAAAGAGTGAGGGCCTAGAAAAGTTTAGCTGGCAAAATGACCGAATTTCCAGTGACTGTGTGGATCCAGAGACAGATAGCTAGAGTCCCCACTGCCAGGGGCCGACCCTGGTCTGCACTCTTCGGCCTCTGGTCCATCTGTCCTGACCCACTGGGGCTTCTCCAAACCCAAGGTCATGCCTATGCATAAACAATCTTATTTTCCAAATGATTTCAAAGAGCTGTGAAACAGTTTTGAGTACAAAACACTTATTTGAAAATTAAATTAAATGCAAAGAATAGAACTTACTTTTTCGTTTTGTTAGATAAAGTCTCCAAGCCGGCTTGCAGATTTTTGCATCTCTCTGACGGCTGGAGTGACTTCTCATTCAGGTATGTGCTGTTTCATGAAAGAGATTAAAAATTGATTGCTTTATTTATTTAGTTATTAAATAGACCTTATTCTTTTAGAGCAGTTTCAGGTTTACAGCAGAATTGAGCAGAAAATACAGAGTTTGCACACAGCCCTCTCCACTCACACATATATATACTCCTCCACCCTCAACATCCTCATCAGTGTGGCATATTTGGTGCAATTAATGAACCAACATGGGCACATTATTATCAACCAAAGTCTGTAGTTTACATTAGGGTTCACTCTTGATGTATCACATTTTTTCTGTGGGTTTTGACAAATGCATAATGGCATGTAGCCACCACTATAGTATTATGCCAAATAATTTCATTACCCTAAAAATCCCTAGTGCTCCATCTATTCAAAGTGATTGCTTTAAAAGGAGAGCTTGTAAGATACGGTTAACAAAAATCAGATTTAATTGATAAAGTGTGCCCAAATGAAGTCTGATGATTTTCATTCCATTATTGGATGTGTCCATGAAAAAGGAAATTGATATTTTTACCTCCAACGATGGGTCTAAATTAAAAAACAAAAAAACAAAGAAACTTGACATGATAAAGTCAAATGGAAAAGAACTCTCCATTTGGAAGACTTTATTTTTTCAGGTTTTCATATTTTCAGGTTCATATGTGCAATGAACAGATTATTGGACATTTTTAATCATTGTGTATATAAACAGACCTTATTTTTTAAAAGATGTCGTCTCTGGTAGGAAGCATGCAGACACAGGAGATCAATAATTCTCTCCAAAAACAAAGGCAAGATAAATCTGGCCCTTGATGATTACAACATCTGTGATATCAGGGCCTGTTGCTTTTGTTTTATGAAACTGGAAAAAACTGGAGTTGGAACAAAACCAAATCAAAAAGCAAGCTAAGGAAATGGGTTATGGAGTCGAGCTGCCTAACGAGCCTTGGAGACACACGTGTGCTATTTAACCGATCCAGGTCTCAGTTTCTGCATCTCTGGTCCTTACCTCACAGTGTCATGGTCAGGATATGTACATGATAGAGGAAACAATAAAAGGCACTTGGTACCATGCCTGCCACAATAAATGCTCAAAAAAAACAACAACAACAACAACAAAAAAAAAACCAAAAAGCAACTATCACTTTCCTTACACCTCAAAAATAGGCACACAACTCTGACTTCCTATTAACGCATTGATTTAATCACCCTGAAGGTATTTGCTGAGGAGCTAATATGCGCTGGGAGCCAGGCAAAGGAGGTCCCTTTCCTTGGTGGAGCTTGCAATCTGGTTAGGGAGAAAGATATATATCAAACAAAGGACCACACAAATGAAGGCAGAATTATGATCTGTGCTTGGGATCATTAAAACAGCAGTAGATGCCACGCAGGAGTGTAACGGGGAGCCACCTGCATATGGAGGGGGCCTCCGGACAGTGTCATTTAGGTGGAGATCCCCTGGGTAATCCAAGGGAGCTACTTTGGGAGGTGGGGGGGACTTTCCAGATAGAGGGGGAAGCAGGTGCAAAGGCCCCAGAGTGTTTGGAAACTGAAAGAAGGCAGGCGGGGCTCAAGGCTGAAGGGCTAAAGGGTGTGTGGAGGAGTAAGTAGGGGCCAGAGCTCACAGACCTGGTAATCCATGTTTACAATTCACCCTAATAACAATGCGGTGGGCAGCCATAGTAGGTTTGGGGGCAAGGGAGTGATGTATGTGTGTGACCTCATGTATGTTTCAAGAAGGTGACTGTGCAGAGACATGAAATGAGAGAAGGCCAGACTACAGAGTTTTTGTTTTGTTTTGTTTTTGGGTTTTATTTCAGCCTTTAAAAACAGTTTGCTTTTCACAGTTTGAAACATAACTTAGAGTTGAACATTTGTAGTGGCTAAACTTCTATGCTTTAATATTTTCTTTTTTGAAAAATAGACAAACACATCAGGCTCGAGAATCAAGAACTTTCAAGAATATTCAAATAAGGAGGGGACTTTAAAAGTGCAAAGTAAAGAAATGGAAAGCTCAGGGAATAACCTTTCAGGAAGATTTCGGGGGCAATTTACATCTGGGTTTGTGAGGTTTGTTTTTTTTTTTTAAATCCCTGAGAATCAGGGAAAACAAACAAACAACAAAGGATGGGAAAGTGAGAGGCTTCTGCTGGGTGCTGGGAGAGAGATGATTGCTCTACCAGCCAGGATAGAATAGACTATGATGTGGTAACAGACATCACTCACTGGCAGGTGCTTTACATCACAAAGGTTTGTTTCATGAAATGCCCACTAGACATCTGAGTGGCTTTCTAGGGCGGCTATGTTCCACATGACTTAGAAACACCACGTACTGCAGTCTTGGGGCCACTTGGTTTCAGCAAACTGCTTCCATAATTGCTGTGTCAGGAGAAGAAAGGGCTGGCAGGTCTTAGTCTGTTGTCTGAAGGCTTCAGCCTGGCCAGAACTAGCTGCATGCCCTACTGTCAGAAAAGGGCAACCATCCTCTGTGCCCAGAGAAAAGAGGAGACCAGGACACAGGAGGGCACCGGAAGTCCTCACCCCCTGTCCATCAGCCGAAAGAGAAGCTGACAGATTTGAGATCTCTCCTGGAGATAAAGCTGACAGAACTTCATAATCAATTGGATACAGGAGGTGAGGGAGCAGGAGGGGAATCAAGGTAAAGATATAAACAAGACAGATTCATAATTAATCCTCCAGAAGAGCCTTCCAAAACCACGGAGCACAAAGTACAGATGGGCTCACAAAATCCCTCTTTGCCCCGATAAGGTATGTTTCCCCCTCCCCGTTTCCTTCCTCCTTCTGTCTGCGTGCCCCACCTCCTGTGCTTTCTGAATGTATTACCATTCTTTCCAAGGATTTGTTTATTTCTAATTCGCTGTGTATTTCACTCAGGCAGCACCCGTTAATGAAGTGAATTACCAAGCCAGCAGTGCTCTGAATTATGATGGCTTTGCAAGATTGAATTGTGAAATGGTGACAAGCAGGCCTCTGATAGGATTTACAGTCACATAACTTTCCTTAAATTGGAGAGTTATCTTTGTTACTAAAAAGTCCAAACAGCTTTGCCCATCTGAAATCACAGAAGGTCCATAGAAAGCAAGTGAGGGTATTTGGGGTAAAGCAGAGAGGAGAAAATAAAGAATGAAGTCAGAGGGCAAAGGGGGTCCTTAGATGTCAGCAGGGTCAGCCTTGAATCTGAGCTCCACTCTCTGACCTTGGCCTTTGAACCCAAGGGTTTTCTTTTTTAAATCTTTACTCAATAATGTAGCCATAGGGATGCTATAGATTGAATGTGTGTATCCCCCCAAAATTCATATGTTGAAATCCTAGCCCCCAAGGTGATGTATTAGGAGGTGGGGTCTTTGGGAGGTCATGAGGGGGGCCCTCATGAATGGGATTAGTGCCCTGATAAAATCAGCCCAAGAGAGCTTCCTGGTCCCCTTCCACCTCGTGAGGTTCCAGTGAGAGGACAACTGTCTATGGTGAGCCGAGCTCTCTGCAGACACCAGGTCTGCAGGTGCTATGATCTTGGACTTGTAGCCTCCATAACTGTGAGAAATAAATTCCCGCTATGTCAGAGCCACCCAGTCCAGGCACAGCAGCCTGAATGGACGACGACTGCATGGAAGGACTGTCCTGGATGTGTATAAAAACAGCTGACTCATGGACGTTACTCAGTAAAGGCTGTGTTCTCGTCAATGCATCACTGTGTTGTTTCCTGGAGCAGTCGCCGTCATTACCCTAGGGGTCAGAAACTCCTCCCACCCACAGAAAGTCACTTCACAGCAGAAGGAGCCGAAAGAGAAGCCCCTCGAGTTCTCTTTGCTTCATTCATTTCATTCAAAGAAACTTCATAGTTCTCTTCCTTTTCACCTAATGTCATTAAAACCTTCCCAGGAAAACATTAAAAATGCACATGGAATACATAAACTTCAAATGTTTGTCTACATTAGACATCTGACCAATGTAGCACCTTTCAGTGTCTCTGAGACAAGACTCCCAGCTCATGCTGTTTCCAAGAATGTTGATTATTGGAATGAAAGAAATACCAGTTAACAGTAGAATTGCCATGTTTTAAAATGCTTGAAGACCTGACACTGTAAGAGATGCCAGGAGTCCCTGGACCAGTAGAAGGCATTAGACCTAGGGAGGGAAAGTGTTAGATCGTCAGTCCTCTCTGTCGGGAGTAAGTGAGAATTAGGTGTTTCCTGCATCTGAGCCCATGAAGAGAACCATGAGGGAGTTACTTGCTCTTGAGAGAGAAAAAAGAAACTTCCCAGTTCTGAGTTGAGAGAGGTCATGCCCTGTGGACAGATCCTGTTTGAGAAGCTGGCATCCACCACAGATGAAGAAGTTGGAATAAACCCTCCTGAATTTCTGATATGGGGACATCTCTTAGACGAGTCAAAAGGGACAGAGAGAAACTGACTGAGACGAAAGTAGGAATTTCCAAGACCCGGAGTCACAAGGAACCTGGCAGGAGAAGAGATTGCTACAAGACACGTGTGGGCTGATTTGTAACCCAAGGAAGGAATACTGGGGACCAGGTTCGAAGGGCCCATTCAAAAGGACTGGATGTCAGGGAGGACCCGAAGTAACAGAGGAAGAACATGAGATCTGCGGCTGGGGATCTCACATTTAGGGAGAAGTCCAGGATATAAGTGGCGAGGGACCCCCTAAAACTTGGAACTCAAGTTGGCAGCCTGAGCAGTCAGATCTGGAAGAGGAAAGGCACAAGAGTCAGAAAGGCTGCCAGATAAGCTGTAAAAGCCACAATCTGGGGCCAGATGCTCATGGGTTCAAAATAAGAATTCTGTTTCTGTCACCTCTGATAGTTTTGTGTTTTGTTTTTTTTTTAAATTTCAACTTTCTGGTGAAAGCCCCTTTTAAGAAAGTCTTACCAGAATTAGCCAAAGACGAGAAAAGAACCAGCCCACGTATGGTCTGCCAAACCGTACAGTGGAGAGAGCCTCCCAGGACAAGTCATGACAGGGACGAGGCTCTCCTCCTGGACATCTGCTTGAACTTGATGCATCAAGTTGGCCTTGAAGACTCCAGACCAGAGAGTGGAGGGGGCTCTAACTGCCCTGCCAGGGCCCCTTTCATTGCCCCATTACAAGGTCACAGCCTCCGCTCACACGTCACGCTGCAGGACTGCTTGTCTGCTCGTTTGTAGCATCTCACCAACACTGTCAGGTCCCTGCTCCCTCAACATTCTGCCACATCCACCTTGCAAATCTGCTGCAAGGGAGAAATACAGCCTCTGGCCTAATACATTTCTATACCTGTCCCCTGAGGATGGCTGGGGAAAAAAATCACCCATGTAGATGGTTTGATAGATTTACGGTGTCCAATTTGCCAGGCCTTTTGTCCCTTGACACTTCTGTTACACCTGCCATCCTGTCCCTCCCTGTCTCCTCAAAGATCCAGGTCCATCCCTTCATTTTTTTCTTTCCTGAACCTTCACCCTTTCCCTGCGACTGTCTCCTGCTCCTCAGGCTCAGTTCTCTACCATCTCAAAGTCAAAAACAAAACAACTCATTCTGCTATTCTCCTCTGCCTACTGCCCTGCTTCTCCAAATTTCCTCCCACAAGCTGTTTCTTTTCTTTACCTGCAAACCCACTGAACCATTCTTGGAAAGCATCACCAAGTCCAGGGGATGTTAGGGCTCTTACTCTCCCTCCCCGCAGCATCTGAGTGGCTGGCCACTTGCTGGGCACATGGTCCCCATCACAGTCCTCTCTTTGTTCTTCTGCCTCTGATTGCTGATCAGGGTTCTTTGGCAGGTTCTTTCTTGGACCCGTCCAGTAAGCACTGGTGTCTCCCATGGTTCTTCCTTTCCTGCCTTTTATTTTAAAGCAACTGATTGGCATCCAGTTACAGTATTCCCCAGGACACTCTCTAGACCTCTTGTCTTCTTAGCCTGCCTGTCTCCTCCAAACATCTCAGCCAAACTCTTTTCCCTTCTGCTCCATCCTCATGGCCCCCAAGGTGGGCAGTCTCATGTGCAAGTTTGATCTTGTCATTTCCCTGCTCAGGACCTTCTGTGACCTCTCTGTCAGCCTCAAGACATGCTCCTTAGCTGAGCCATGCACAAGCTGGCCCCTGACCATGATTGCAGTCTCACCTTTTACTGACAGTTTGCTAGTCATTAAATGGTACAAATTCCTCTTTTTCCATTCCTTGCAAGTCTTATATTGTGGATGCTGCCTGCTTTTATTACATAATTATAGAATTTATCTGTTTGGTCTGGCAACCAAGCCTTCAGGCACATTTTCATCACTTCAGTATTTCAGGAGGAAAAATCTTTAATAAGATTGAGGGGAAAAGATACACAAAAAACAAGCATCTCTGCCATCATTGTTATCTTGTGGCTGATCTGCTTTTTAGAAATGCTCTCCTCGTAAGTCAGCTGAAAACCGACTGGCAAGATTTCACAAAGTAGCAAGAAGCTTTGGAGACTACAATGGCTACTGCAAAATAATAATAACCAAGGCCCTGATAATGCAAAGAATATCTCTTAAATAAAACGAGTGGTTCAATCCCTGCAAAGTAATGTCACCAGTATTTAGTGGGTATTCACAAGGACCTCTAAAACACAGAGTTAGTGTCACCTTCTGAGCATGCCTTGTAATTACTACAATCATGCAATCAGCCCCCTGGACAAGTCAAACATCCCAAAGAATAATTTGCTTGTAAGTGACCAAGGAGTTTCAAGAACATCCAAATTCTACTTACAGTGGCCAGAAAGGGGACAAATCTGAATTGAGAATCTAAATGAAAAGCTTTTAAGTGAATTAATTTTAATGTCTCTGAAGAAAGAATTTCTTAACAGATGGGGAATACGGGCTAAAAATGGAAAGCCCAAAGAAGAGGAATTCATCCATATATGTACCACTCCCGCTCCTTCCCCATTCCTGCGAAGAGGCACTGAAGAGCCAGGAGTGCATCCTGATCATCAGAGGAAACCCCTCCCCCCCATAGATTGGTGTAACAACTGGCCTGCTAGCTCCAGGATAGAGGGGACAGTGGCCAACTGTGTTCACTTCAAGCTCATCAAGCAAACATTTAATTAGAATGTGCACCCCCCTGGTGTGTAATTTCCCTGAAGGAAAAAGGCAAGATCCCAGCCCACTGGGATAGTTGGATTGCTCTCTTTAATTGACAAATTAATTTTCAGGTTTATAAATCACCCTCTTATGAGTTTTGTTAGCATAAGTCTGCCTTTGAAATATCAATCATACTCAAGAACTGGCAAAATCAAGTCTTGGTGCCCACAGAGATGAGGGGCAGACCCCAGCCTGCCTTTTTGTTCAGTCACTCACCAGGCATCTGTGCCACAGAGAACAGGGGCTACTGGAGAAAGGACAGTGGCCAAAACAGTGTCCTTTTGCTTGGAGCGAAGAAGAGTCTGGGGAGGAGGACAGACAAATGAGCAGACACTTACCACGCTGAGTTTGCAGAAGGGATGCTGGCTATTTCCTACCATCATATTAATTTCAAGAAACCACAAATCTGTGTTGTGGTGGTTGTCACTTAATTCAGAATACAGGAACTGCTTTTCAAATGATGACATAGAACTTCACTCCTTTAAACATAAACATTGCAGCCACCTTAAACTGCAGGCCTTTCTGCAAATAATCTCTGCTAACCTGGTTTTTTACCTTAACTTTGACCTGTCTTTGGTTACCCTTGATAAATATTAATTAGCTAGCTCTTTACTACTAACTCGGTTACCCTGATGTATTCTGGCCCCTCTACCATTGTTGAAAGATAGATCTAAAATGAACACACATTATTTTATTTTACTCATCATGAGGGAACCAGTTCAAAGGAGAATTCGTAGAATAGACAAATTTATAGATTAGGAATACTGAAATGAATGTGCAAACAGAGGGAGGTCCACTGGACCTCCACCAGATAGGACATAATTTGTATATTTATAGATAAGAATTATTTTGTGTTACTCTGACTTAACTACAGCCTTCAGAGTTGTAAAACTGCTTCCAGGAGAATTAGAATCAGGTAACTCAGAGCTGTGTTATCTGAACAATGCAAACTTATTCATCGAAGCACACGATTTTCCCTAAACCATTCACAGTATCACTGCCCATCACTATGACGCTAAAGGAAGGGTCAGTAATAATGAACCTAAGAGACATTCACTTAGTCTGAATTTCAGTCCCGTTCACTCCACAGCTTCCCCAAGGCGAACAGGTGGACGTGGTGTAGGTGTAAGGTCCTTTGAAGCACTCAGGAAGCACTGGCTTATCTAAGCAGCTTGAAGTAAGGACAAGACTGGTCCAAAAGGACAAGTCTGATATGGAGACTTATTAAAACGTCAAATCCAGATGGGCAAGAGTAGGGTCAAAGTAGAGATAAAATAAAAGAGGAGCAGATTGGAAACAAATGGAAGAAAAAAAGTGACTAACATTGGACCATTTGTGTCTCATTTCATTGGTTCTTAAGTATGAGATCTTTAGGGGCTTGAGATCAACTCAAAAGTGTAGACTTAGGGTGGAATTGGTCTCAATGCAGTGTTTCTAAAAGTCTTTTTAAACCCACCTCCAACATTTTCTCACTTGGTAGAGCCAAGATTATTCTGGTCTTTCTTTAATATGCTTTGAATTTGAAAACCTTGGATAAACTGAGTATATTTTTAATACTAATAGCCACATTCCCTGATTCTGCTTTGCTTTCCTGGTTATGCATGAAGATCATAACAGTAACATCTAGTAGATGGTCATTAGGTGCCAGGTATTGTTTCAAACTTTATACACGTGTCATCTCATTTACTCCAATGAATACACAAGACAGGGGCTGTGCCCATTCTACAGATGAGGGAAATAAGGCACTGGAAGATGAAAGGGCGTACAGAAAGTCACTCTGTTAGTTAGAACTGGAGTAGAGTTTCAAATCCAGACACCACGTGTCTGTGTTCTTAGCCACTGAGCTATTCAACCTTCCCTTAGAGGGAAAAATTGTCTTTCAATGGAGAGCCAGTCATTGTCCACAGCACCTGCCACTGTAGGTTACCTGACTCTTTAGTCTAAAGGAACTGACAAAGATTCTCTCCTTGACCAAACTCAGGCTCCTCTGAGGTCTGTTTCAACTAGGCTCCATTTGTGGATGTGTCCTTAAGCACCCCAATTCCACAAGAACCCTGCTAAGTCAGCACTCCATGTATGATCACCCTGGATAGTTGACCAAATTCCTCAATCCCCGCCATCCCCCAGGTGATATCCAACCACCCTGGTCTGCCTTCAGCAAGAGTCTTATCAGGCCGGTTTGGAAAGAATCGCCCATTACCTTTGATGCTTCTTCCACTGCCCCTCGCCCTGTGCATTGGCTATAAATTCCCACATTTTCTTGTTGTATTCAGAGTTGGTCCAATCTCTCTCCCCTACTGCAAAGCTCCATTGCAGTGGGGAGGGTATAGCTCAGCAGTAAGAGTGCATGCTCTTGGGTTCAATACCCAGCACCTCCGTTAAAAAAATAAATGAATACATAGTAAACCTAATTACCTCTCCCAAAGTTTTTTTAGTTAAAAAAAAATTTAAACCTTTAAAAACTCCATTGCAGCAGTCTCTACACCTATTGCAACAGAACTGAATAGTCTGCCTTATCGTTTTAACAAGTGTCATGAGTAACTTTTCCTTTAACAGAGCTGTTTTGCAACTTTATACACTGTAGATAAGGGATAGCAACATAAAACAACCCTTGTCTACAGGTATGCAAATGAGCTATGTCCAGTGGAGACACATCCCTCCCGCACAGCCAGAAGGTCTGTTTTTACCTCCCTTGGCAGGTTCATCTCAATATCCCTGAGCTAGAAATGTGTCTGTTCCTTTGAACTGGTTTTAACACTTTGCCAGTCTTCTCACTGATGAATTAAATAATCTCTTTAAAGAGCAGTCATTTTCCTATCTGTAGAAGAGACATGATTTTACCTTTTTATTAAAGTTATCTTTCAACACTCTGAATGAGAGTGCCAGAAGCACTTGTAAACTGAATAAAGATTACCCTGACAAAGAGGATAAACTTCGGTGGCAAACTGAGCACAGTTCAGGTGCCCCGCTACGCACTACATGCTTAGCCCCTTGGAAATTATTTAGCACCCCCTATGCTTTCAGCTTCGTGTGCAAAATGGAGATAATACTATCTCCCCAATAAATCTGATGCAAAGTTTATGATTGAAAATGCATTAAAACACTCAGTACAGTGACTGGAACGGAGAGCCCACACAAGCAGCCCTCAGCAGGAGTCCTCACGGTGGCTGTCACTGTCACAGGCGGCCTCTGGAAGCAGTCCTTCTCAAACTGTGATGTGCCCAGGAATTGCCTGGGAAATTTACTAACATGCAGTTTCTGGTCCAGCAGCTCCGAGATGGGACCTGCTTGTCTGCATTTCTAACAGCTTCCAGGTGACGCCACTCCTGCTGGACTGAGGCTCACGCTCTGTGTCACAAAGTCTTAAAACCCTCATGGATCAAATTCATCTGCACTGATAGTTTTGTAACAGCCTAGAGTAAAACTTTCAAGACATGGGGGTGGGTCTTACAGCCAGAAGCATTAGTGGGAAAAAGAAAGAAACACTTTGAAAATCTACAAGAGTAAAACAAGCTAAGTTACCATGTAATGAACAAGAGGTGGGTTTTTGGTTTCATTTTGGTTTGGTTTTTCCCAGATGAAGGGCTCGACAAAGGAAACAATCTAAGAGGAGATTTGTGGAACGGAGAATATTTAACATAATTGCTTTTCTGAGTCACATGCGGGATTCATGCCCCCAGGAGCTCTGCTACAGAAAACACACAAGTAGCCCCCCTTGTTGCTAACACTTCCACTCAGGCTTGACCCGCCCATCAAATTCAGCCCTCCACTGGGCATCATTCAAGCAAACGGGATGATAATTGGAGGCTGCAGCCTCTTTTTTTTTCCTTTTTCAGTTTTACTAGGTAGAATTATTACAGTTTGACTGCACAAACACATTAAATTGCATGCAAATGCATATATACAGTATACTGCACATTTTTTTTAGTTTACATGTATGTACTGATGATTGTTTCTAAGAACAGATTAGTGCTTTAGCTTTTAAACTTACATAGTTATCAAAGGAATAGTGCCAACCACAAAATAAGAATCAACAGAATGCAATAATCTAATCAAGATGTGCTTACACATATTTAAGAAATTCATCATCTTAGTTATAAATAATAAGTAGTTCATTTGTGTCCTTATTATTGTTATTATTTTTTAGATTCCTCATATAAATGATGTCATATGGCATTTTTTTTTTTCTTTCTCTTTCCGGCCTACTTCACTTAGAATGACAATCTTCAGGACCATCCATATTGATTCAGCCTCTTCTGAGAGAAGGTCAAAGGACATGAGTTGGAAATAACTCGAACATATCAGATAAAAATCCATGTTTAAGTGCCCATACTAGCTATGTAATCCCACTCAAACCAAATCAAAGTCCCAATCAAACCGTTCTTTATCCCAACCAAAAAATAAAGGGAAATTTCTCTGTCAACTAAATATTTATTCCAACAAACTTGGATAAGTGAATTCTGAAATAAGACCATTAACAAGAAAATAACTTTTATCCGTATTCCACATTGACTCCAGGATGGTGTTTGAGATAGCCACATGGCACTGGATAATACTTGAGAACTTAAAAATGCTTAAATATTAGAACCATAACAACAGCTATAAAATAAGTTTAACCACCAAAGAGTGGAAGCCATCTTACAACCTGTAAGTCCATAGCTCATGTTTATATATTCATATTGCATACTCATTTTCAAGAAAGCATTGGTGAAACTGAGCAGGACTTTGTGGGGCCCTCCTGGATATAAAAGCCCCTCTGAATCCCCCATTTCTTATTTGCAGAAAAATGCTTTAGTTTCCTAGGGTTTCCCTGAGTTCCAAAGAGGAGGCACACTCAGGTACTAACTGGGGGGTGAGGGAACACAGAAACCAAGGAAAAACAGTTAAACAAGGAAAGTAATGAAAAGAGTTCAGGGTCAGAGTCCTCGTGCTGCCAAAAGATCGGCCCCCATCCCTGACGAGCCAAATTGAAACTCAGAGACAGGGTTTTAGAGCATAGAAGAAAAAAGACAGCTTTATGATTTTGTCAGGCAAAGGGGACCCACAGCAGGCTAGTGCCTTCAAAACGGTGAACCCACCTTGGGGATGAGGCAGGGTGGTTACATAGCCATAGCTCAAACAATAAAACATTGATAACAATGAGCAAAATCATTTTCTTGTCATAAGGTTTAGCGCGACATCATGGTGTCTCCAGGCAGACAATTCTACAGAGGCTAGCGACTGTCACTTTCTCAATCTCTTCATCTTGCAAATGCCTGCGGCATGGTTTTTGTTTTTGTTTTTTTTTTTTTTTTTTTTTGATGATTTAGCCTATTTTTGCAGGGTTACAGTTCCATGACCTTCTACCTGGAGAGCAACTCAGAAGCCAAGCACGACTATAACTTTTGATTACGGGAATGAAATAGAAACAGTAAGATCAATACCTTTAGTCTTAACTGTGGGCCTGGAGCTGTGAGTAGCAACTGGTCAGTCAGGTTAGTTGACCATTTTAAGGGCAACCATAAAGGTAAGAACCTGTTAGCCTAAGTGTGGCCATTTTACTATTCCTCCTTCACTTGTTCCTCCTCCAGATAACAGTCTGAAGGATATCTCTGAGTTGTTCTTCGGGAACTAAGACCCACCCCCACCCAGGTGGAGGATGGTGACTCCAAGCTGAGAACAAGCACGCAGACCCCAGCCTGGTTGGCACCAGAAGGTCGATGATTATGATTCCTCAAACACCACCCTGTTACCTTTCCATCAGCCAATCAGAAGAAAGACATGCACACTGCACCCCTCGCCCCAGATGTTGCCTTTAAAAATCCTTCCCTGAGAAGGAGGGAGGATTATAGCCCAGCAGTAGAGTGTATGCTTAGCATGCATGAGGTCCTCGGTTCACTCCCCAGTATCTCCATTAAAATAAGTAAGTAAATAAATAAGCTTAATTACCTTCCTCCCAAACAAACAAAAACCAATAAAAATAAATAAAATAAAGTGTTTTAAAAATAATTTTAAAAGGAAAATTTAAAAAATAAAAAGAAAAGCCCCTGCCATCAGAAAGCCATCAAGGAGTCCAGGTCTTTGGAGCATTATCTGACTGTGCTCCTTGCTTGGCGCCCTGCAATAAATGCTATATTCCTCTCACCACAACCCAGTGGCAGCAGATTAGCTTTGCTGCCTGGTGGGCGAGCAGATCCCAACTGGTAACATTAGGTTCAAAGACTGGGGACATCGTGTAGAGAATTTTACATACAGACTCTTCCTCAAAAAAAACAAAAAACAAAAAACAAAGTTTAATAGGGCGGCACAATGGCTTCTGATCATCAGAGCAAGGAAACTCTGAAGCAATGAAAACTGATGCTGAGACGGCGTGCCAATGTGGCGAAGTTGCCCAGGCAATGCGGAGGCTGCAAGGAAGTTACATGCTATCAAAACACAAACTCGCCAAAAGCCAGTCACTGAACACATCTGGACAGCGAGCAAACTCCTAATTGACTGATCTCTTCAAAACCGGTGGCTCTTATAAAGGCAGTTTGAGTTTACTTGTGGAATTCAGGTTAGTGTTATCAGAAGGAAAACCAGTGCAAAAAAAAAAAAAAAAAACTTTCAGAAATCATGTGCAGACATCTGGGGGCACTTGAATTATGAAATAAAATGGGGAGAAGAATATGTCATAATAAAATAAAAAACAGCAGGTGGAATGTCTCATCTCACTAAAGCAATTTTATAAATGTAAGAGGAGGCAAAATCATGATGATCTATCACAGAATAACAATGATTTTTGAAATTCTGAAGTGCAAAGAGGGGACCTACTTCACTCAGTCAACAGAAAACATGCTAGAATCCTGCTATCAATAAAGATTTTTTTCTGTGGCTCATATTGTGTAAAACAATGATGAGAAAACTATAAACTAGAATTTGTTCAAAAAGCAACTTCCAGAATTTTCCCTTAGTTTCCTGTTATACATTTTTACATCTGTCTTTGAACATAATTGTGTCTTCCTCATCTGTTAGTAGCCCCCTCCCAATATATTTGCACAAATGGATGAATGTATAAATGATCAACGAGCCTGAGATACTTCGAGATTATAACTTATCCAGGGAAAAACAGATTCCAGAGCTGGTCAGAAAAAGTAAAATAAAATTCTAGGGAAAAAAAAATGTCAACAGGAAGAATTAGAACCAAAAGGATCTTCCGATTAACCCCGCAGCTAATTACAAGACTTAATTAACCAGAAGAGCCCAGTCTCTGTTCATTCTATTTAATTGAGATTTTACTGCGTTTAAAATGATGTCCAAATATTCTCATTAATAATGAATGAAAGCATATGAAAACTAGCTAACCAGATTTACTGTGCTTAGGTAAACCATAATTGAGTAGGGTTATGAGTGTCGTAGACCAGTCCATCTCAAAATGGAGCAATATAATTACACATGAAATTCAACAAGGAAACAGCACAACGTAATAATCCTTGAAAAGAGGAAATACAGTTACTCGAATGAGGTGTTGGCAGCTGAGCAGGCAGTCAATCAAGTCTCATTCCACGAAACTCAGGAGCAATATACCTACTCAACAAAACTGAACTCTTCGATTACATTAACGTGTATTAATCTCATATCTTCATATTTACAATCTCCCAGCTGATAAAGTGTCCTGCTGTTATCTCACTGAAAATTTGGAACAATAGGAACCTAGTTAAATCAGAGCTGCTGCATCTGGTTAGGAATTTTTTGTAACTGGGCAGAGTTGATGGGCTCTGTCTCCGTTTATGACAGGACCTCTTTCCTGCCACATCCCGGTTCTCCTTTAAAGCACCCCCCCCCCCCCGAGGATATTCATTCTTGCTGGTTGACTAATTCCTCGTTCCCATTTCTGACTCCTCCGAAAAACTAGTTTGTGAGTAGGATCATACATGGTAATGAGTTCTAATGAGCTTTTAACGGCTCCCACTTCACAATGAACATATTTGCATTTAAAAGTGTGTCCTTAAGGAATGTTTTTCTGCCCTCCTATCCAACCCTGCTGGCAACGAGAGCCCCATTCTGGTCTAGTCTAGTACTGCAACGACTTGGAGCCTCTAGAGATGCTCCAGCCCCTCTTCCTCCACTTCTGGTGCCTACATCACCCAATTCTCAACTTCCCCCCAACTCCACTGGATAGATTGGCCTTTCTCACTTTTCACCGTGGGGATCTCTCTTGGCCATGGGTCACAATGACTGTGACCACACTCACAGCACCACCATTGGCTCCTCTTGCCCTGGATAACACGTGTCCTCTGTCCACCTTCAGCTCTGGCCTCCCAGAGCCTCACTCCATCCCGTCACCTGACCCCCTGCCAAGCCAGCCCCAGGCCCCCTCACTGAGACTCAGAGAAGTCAGTCATCTAAGCCAAGGCCCTAAAGTCGGGAGTTGGCCTCTGAAGCAGGTGCCAAGTTTTGGAGAGAAATGGGTTCCTCAAGCCCCCATGTGAGCCCTCATTCCTCCATAAATGTCAGGCCACAGGCAGGAGCCAAGGTGTGAGCTAAGAAGGCCATGAACAGGATGACCCTGAGTGGGAACCATTTGGCTGTGGATTCTTAATTTGAGCCCAGGGGACCCAACCACTGCTGCATCAAAACAGCTGCATCAAAGTGTCTTCCTTTGGTCTGAACGTTCATTTTCCTGATATACAGACCTTCAGGGAACTTAATCTACAAGAATTTTACAGGCATTAAGTGTATGTGAATACAGGCATACCTCGGAGATACTGTGGGTTTGGTTTCTGACCCCCAAATAAAGCAATTATCCAATAAAGTAAGTCACACAAATTTTTTGGCTTCTCAGTGTTTATAAAAGTTATGCCTACACTGTGCTGTCGTCTATTAAGTTTGCAATAGCATTATGTCTAAAAAAAAAGTACACACTTTTTAAATTAAAAAGTACTTCATTGCAAAAAAATGCTAACCATCATCTGAGCCTTCAGCAAGTCATAGGGGTAACATCAAAGACCCCTGATCACAGACCACCATAGCAAATACAATCATCATGAAAAAGTTAGAAATATTGTGAGAATCACCAAAATGTGACACAGAGACATGAAGTGCGCCAATGCTGTTGCAAAAATGGCGCCAATAGACTTGCTCAGCAGAGTTGCCACAAACCTTCAATTTTTAATAAATGCAAGTATCTGTGGAGTTCAATAAAATGAGGTCTGCCTGTGTAAGAGAACCAAGAAGTTGAGATAAATGCCCACACAATGTTAGCATTTTGTTATCTAACATTCTTTCTTTTCAATTCTACCAAAACTTGAATGTATTTGTTAATTCAAGAAATACAATATTTGGAATGATGATTTTTATTATAGCTGTGAGTTTTTCTTTAGGCTATGAATGCTTCCATCTAATTCAACTACTTATCATTTTTTTTCCCTCGACTCTTCTGTATTTTTTCCCAGTAATAATACATATTTTCTCAACTTCTTAAATCTCTCTATGAGATACAATTGAATGTAATTTGGAATTTACAAGTCTTATCACAGTCTCATTCTGCCTGAGCAACTCTAAATACAGAAAGTACAGCCTGTGTACATTTCTTCAGTGCTCCTGCAACACTTTGCTTAAGATTCCTGAAATTAAAATGACGATTCTTTGACATCTTTTCCGTCTAGTCATTGCTGGCTTCTGGAAAACACCAGAAGCCCTACTTAGTCTGTGTCCCGACCTGAAACTTCTCACTTACGGGTTGTCTGACATGGAAGTACTGACCATTTTGCCAAGGGAGTAGGCACGGAGCTAAAAATAAACAGAAATCAACAATTTGCGATGCAATTACGCAGCCATCCATTAATCTAGTTTATGAATGACAGCTATAGTGGAATGCCTTGAGAAATCAAGATCTTATCTATTACATTACTTCAGTCTACTGGGCTGGATAATACCAGGATAATTCACTTTATAATCTACCAAGTATTTACATTTAATCTCTGGAACAACGCTGTCAAATATTTTTATCACCAGTTTCATATAGTAAAAATAATTCATTGCTGTTAATCTAATATATTCTGTTTGTCCAGCTCACTTACTCTAATATTTGCTCTGCAATAATTCTTTAATCTCATTGAGACCTCCCCCAACACATACATCCTATGTGTTTTCTTTCCCTCCTTCCTTCGACTCACACCCTCAAAACACCCTCTTAATTCTCTTGCCTCTCTCTCTCTGTCACTCTTGCCTGGCAAATTCAGAGCCCTGGATGTACCCAACTCTACCAAATGGGATGACCCCCCCCACCCCAGACCAGCCAACTACCTCTGGAGAAAAATTATATAACTCTGCTGGATGATTTCACTTTAAATTCAGCTCTGCAGACTTTAAATGGGCATTTAGTAATAATTGCCAATCTTATAATGTGTCCCTACTAAATTTCACTCTCTTTCAAAATCATCACTTCATTTCTTCTCTCTGCCCCAACCTCCTACACCCCCTACTCCCGGGCTCCCTCTCAGCTGATGGCCTTATGTTGCACTTCACTGGGAAAACAGAAGCCCACAAAGGGTAGCCCCTTCATACATCTTCCAATGTATCAAGACCCTCTTACCTTCTGTGCTTCCATTTGTCTGCCATAACCATACCAGAGGCTGGTGGCTTAAACAACAGATGTTTATTTTTTCATAGTCCTGGAGGCTACAAGTCCAAAATCAAGGGGCCATCAGGATTGGGTTCTGGTAAGACCTCTCTTCCTGGCTTGCAGATAAGTCACCATCTCACCGTGTCCTCATGGCCATTTTTCTATTTGTGCCTGTGAGGAGAGAGCTCTCTGGCGTCTCCTCCTCTTTTTACAAAGGCACCAGTCCCACTGCGTTGGAGCTCCATGCTGATGACCTCATTTAACCTTAATTAGCTCCCTAAAGACTCTGTCCCTAAATACAGTCACACGTTGGGGTCGGGGGAACTTAGGGCTTCAGCATACAAAGTTTGGTGAAGACACAAATCAGTGCTGAACACTGCTCATCTTCTCTTACCGTGAGTTACAACAGAAAATAGTCCTTTGCTCCCATCAAAAGCCAGTAGCCCCTCCCCAACCTGCTCTGATCCCCAGCCTGTATCATTTCACAAGAATATCACTGACCCCACTCATCTCTCCTTTTGCATAACCAGAGTCTCTTCTCTGGATCATTCTTACCAGAATTTAAACATTCTCCTCCCTTGACTCCATAGTCCTTCTCCATCTCCCAACTCAATTTTCTACCTCCCTTTGAAACACTGATTCTCAAAGAATTATCTAAAATCCCTGCCTCCCCTTTGCCAACAATGTATTCACTCATTAGACCACTCATATCTGGCTAAAACTGCTTGCCTCAAACTTTCAACATCTTCCATGCTCCAAATTCAATGGGCACGTCTCTTTTCTCATCTTCTTCAATTTTCCAGCATGATCTGACCCAGGTGACCACTCTCCTCCCTGAAAACTCTCCTATTCTCAGATCCACTATGTCACACCCTCCTGGTTCTCTTCTGCTCGCTTCTACTCCTCTTTCAAACCTCTAAATACTGGCATGCCTTAGAACTTGCTCCCGCAAAGTTCATCTTCTCTTCTCCAGCTATTTCTAGTGCTAAGTGATCTCATCCCATTCCTTGGCTTTGAACACTGTCCCTCTCTGGCCATAAATCTGAATTTATACGTGCAGCTCTGACCTCTCTCTTCAGCTCCAGATGCATTTAAACAGTCCCAGTGCCTATCTGATGGTCTCTCCTGGACACCTAATAGTCTTGTCAAATGTAGGGGTTCCAAAATGACACCCCTGACTTCCTTTTCCAGGCTTCCCCATCTCAGTGAATGGCAATGAGCTGCTCAAGTCAAAACTGTATCCCCCTTGCTTTCTCCTCATCTCTTATCTCCAGTCTTTTGGCAGCTCTGCTCCAAATCCATCCACATCTCCTTATCTCTGCTTCCATCACTGCAGCCCATGGCACATCTTCTCTTGTCTGGACTGGAGCCAGGGCCTCCGAACCTACCTTTCTGTCTCCATTTTTGCCCCACTCCCATCCATTCTCCATGCACCTACCAGAGGAAACTTTTCAAAATGTAAATCATGTTTTGTTGTCCCCTTGCTCAACACTCTTCAGTGATTTCACTTATTATTGGAATAAAACTCAAAGTCGTCACCAAGGCCAGCATCCTACACGGTTGTCTGACTCACCAGCTGTCTCACGATTCTCCCCGCATCTCCCCTCTGCCCTCCACATTCCCTTCTTTCTGCTTCTTGAACACGCCAAACCAGCATCTGGGCCCTCATGGTCCCCTCTGCCTTGAACATTACCTCTCATCCTTTAGGTCTTAACTCAGATGTCATCCCCTCAAAGTGACTTTGCCTACTCCCATTTCTAGCACTGACTTTCTATTTTCGCATGTTACTTATCACTACTTATCTACCCAAGAGGGCAGAGCTTTGGTCCGTCACCTCCCTGCCGTATCTCCAGCACCAAGCACCTTCCTGGCACATTAATAATAAAAACTCATTGAAAAAATGAAATTGATCACCGACTGTCTCCCTCCCGGCTGCCAAAAGAAGCCCATAATTGTCTTCCCCCCATCCTTCATTTGTCCCCGCTCCAACTGTCTCTAAGGAAGGCTATCTCAGCCAGGCTGGTCCTGGGCTCTTTGTATGTCTGAGTCAGAGAGCTGACAGAGAATTAATGGAAGATAGATCCTTCAGGCTTAGGAAGGGAAAGACTTAGAGAAATTGGTTGTCAGCCAGAAATAATAAAGAATAGAGGTCTGGGTGAGGAAGGGAAGAGAGGGAGCACTGAAAAGAGGGGAAAAAACCCATGTGGGTCCAGGTGTGAGTGAGCTCTTTTCAGGACTTGTCAAATTTGAGTCTCTGGAGCAGGTGGGACAGAAAAAACTGAAACACTTAAGTGGGATATGAGCAGCAGAGCTAGGAATTCTGACTTGGACCCCTTTTCATGTATCTTGAGAGGAAGGAAAATTAAGGACATAATTTACACACACACACACACACACACATTTTTTTTTTTTTTTTGGCCTGTTGAATTTCACTTCCTTAAACGCCAGCCCAAGGTTGAACTATCTGAGACCATGACTCCAAGAGAATTACAGACATACGAAGAAAGGGAAGTTCAGAGAGGTTATGGGCCATAACCACAGTCACTGAGTAAATAATGCCAAACAAAGGTTCAAACACAGGACTTCTGCCTACAGGGCCTGGGCTTATATTCCTACACCATCTGCTTCTTTCCAAAACAAGAAATGAGGTTAATTGGACATGTCTTGTTTCCAACAACGTGGCCTCCTTCTGTTACCCCTTTTCCTTCTAATTGCTCAGGGTAATGTAAGCCAAGCTCACCAATTTACGGTTCCCAAAATGTATCTGTACCCTCCCTCCAAATATCACAATAACATTTGTTCCATCTTTAGTTTTCTATCACTTCTCCTCTTCCCTGAGATCCCTCAGAGATGACCAGTAGTGGGCATCCAATTACATGGGTAAGGAACACTTAGTTCCTGGCAGATAATTTGTCTCCATCTGGAGAACAGAATTTACTTAAAGTGACAAGGTGATCTCTGATTAGCTCTTCAACTGTCTGGGGTGTCCAGTCTCTTCACTGTGCCTGATGTTTCCTATTTGAATATCATGGTTCTTGAGACAGAAGTTGGAAACAAGTAGGAATGGAGCAGTTCTGATTTCCCCAACTTCTGGGAACAAAAGCCAAGCTGCCCCAAGCAACAAGCATATTCCTTCCTTCCTTGGTTTTTCACTTAAAACACGGCTACCAAAAAAAAAAGCAGAGGTTCATTCTATTTTTTAGCCTTTTCCATGACCTTTTAACATCTTTATGCCCCTCTTCTGCATAAATTTTTGTACACACCCTTTAATTTTCCACACAAATTTTCTGAATCTGAGATCATGTCATCATGCTCTCATTCATAAGATGCTTCCTAATTTTTTTTCATTTGCATCTATAGCATCAGAATTTTATTAGTAGTACAGCACATGGAGCTATATTCAATATCTTGTGATAACCTTTAGAATATGAAAATGAATATATGTATACATATGCATGACTGGGATGTTATGCTGTACACCAGAAATTGACACAACATTGTAAACTGACTATATGTCAATTAAAAAAAAAGAATTTTATTTTTAAAGAGTTTTTCTGCCTGGCAAGCCTTACATAGACATATGTGTTTTCCAAATAGATAAGGAAGAGGTGATAAAGTGATAACCATGATACAGATAATTCTTTAAAAATTATCATCTCAAAGACTAAGGACTCTGAAATACTTTGTAAAAGAGGTGGTGCACTTTCATATGATGAAGTCGTGAATATTTTCATCGCTCATGATCATCCCCCAAATCTCTCTATGAGGGTCACCCCAGGAACAGATCCTGATAACTACTTCTTGGAGCCAATTTAAATGCTTAAATATGCAAGTGCTAGGAAGTTAGTGCTCACAGGTGTCGAAGATGCCGTGGTGTCGGGACACCTTCAGAACTGGGGCATTTGTCTCTCCAGCTGCCAGAACCGTGGTCTGCTGATACCCACGTGGGTCCTTCCTCAGGAACTACTCTTGGATGAAGGAGCTGCTTCCTCTGAGATCACATGGCCCCAGAAGGCAGCTGCATCCCATGACGGATCAGTGCCTGGCCCCTTACCTCAATCCAGCCCAACTCCAAGGAGACATTCCAGCTTCCCAGTTCCCTGTGGCCAAGACCTTTGTTGCAGCAGCATTAAAGTGTGAGCTCTGCCCCTGCCGTTCCTGCTTCCCTCACCCCTCACAGGCATTGTCCCCGGGATCACTTCCTAATAAATGTCCTATATACAAATCTCCATCCCAGAGTCTATTTCTCAGGGAACCCAACTTCCAAGGATCCCTAATACAATCAAAATTATATAGTATGGAGTTTAATTCATCCGTGCTTCTAACTGGTATGCAAAAAAAATCATATATGTAAACTGTCCAATTAATTAGACCTAATAAGATACAAGAATTCAAAGGATGCATACAAAGTTAGAACAAGTCTTCAACTGAATTTTCTTTCTTTTTGGGGACATTTTCCATGGGTATACAGCCCCTAGATATAAAGAAAACAAGTGGAGAAATGAAAAACTCTGCAAATGTTTGCTTTATACATTCCCTTTTAGACTCTATTCTAGATTTTGTTAATTTTAACAGTTTAGAATTTATAATTTCATGTATATAATTTAAATTTTAAATTGGGATACAGTATGAGCACCTACTAATGATATCAGGTCCCTCATTTCACTTTTACTCAAGAGAACAACAGTCTTTAAGCCAATAGAAATCATGCCACATGAGGAGAAACATGATATTTTAAAATAAATTGAAAAAACAAACAAACAAAACTTTGGGAAAAAGCTCCTATTTAAAATGGTCAACAACTCTAAAACTTCTAGGAAATATCATTTTTAATCTCCAAAATACTGCATATATATATACTCTGGGTTATTTTTTCCCCTAAAGTAACTCCCCACAAGTAGCAATTAAGAGTTGTTTTATGGGACAGAATTTAGCCAGTCAGAGGCAAGGGCTGTGAATCAGAAAGACAAAATGTATCCTATCGTATCATATTCTGTGTTGCCACAATACTGATCTTCTCTTTACGGAAGGGTGGCCCACAGGCCCACAGCCCCTCTCGACATTAACAGAGGATAACGTACTGCTCCACGGCAAACAGAGCCTTAAATAATTCTGCCCCTCCCTTTCCACCATCCCCCGGCTGAACAGGTAAAATGCATTGATGTCGTTACGGCTCACGACACATTGATTAATCAGGTAATACACATTCTAAACACTTAGTGAAATGGACTGGAAAAAAACTATTTTACTGACTCTCAGGGACAGCAATTTATCTTCTCCTACTTTAATGGCAGTGTTGTATCTATGTCTTCACAGGCAATGGCACTTAAAAACGATCAAAAGTGCCTCGGTTTCGTGGATGTGACACCACTTAAAGTCCACTACATTTGGCTAAAAGTGCCCACCCCCAAAAAAAGGAACGATATAAAGCATGCTAAGAGAGAGGGGAATGAAAGAAAACACAGAAATTGTTTAACAGTATGGACCAGACAGGATGATTGACAGTTGTAATTTCACGTTGAATAGTGCCACCTGGAAAATGATGAAAATCTCTTTCAACACAACAGAAAATAAATGCACATGGGAGCAACTGTTAATAGAATACTGTTGCCATTCGTTCGGCAGTTCCGGAGCCAAGGAGATACTCAGAGAGAGTTTGGTATCAAACATTATGTGTCTGACATATGATGCAGGCAAATTAGCAGGTAATGAGATAGAAATATGGAAACCACACCAGAAGCAGCGGCCACTCCATGAAGTCCAACCATGGAAAACAGGGAGGAGGATGCTTGTGAAATTTAATGTATTTACAACCGCTCCTTCCTGTTGTCCAAATTCTGATCCTCTCCTTGGGAACCTTCTGGAATTCTCCAGAGCTGACCCCCTTGTTAGATGTTTTCATACCCCTTATTTTTTTTTCCTCTGTGTAATTTCTGGGGTTCTGTGATGAATGTTTCCCTCCTCCAGCCAGACTGTCAGCTCCATGAAGCTGGAGACCCCACGGTTGTTCCATTCCCTGCAATGCCAAGTGGGTGTGGGATAGACTCCAGTGCTCCAAAAACAGTTTTAATTAAAAAAAAAAAAATTTTAGCAATAAAGTATTTTTAAATTAAGGTATGCACATGGCTTTTTTAGAGAATGCTTTTGCACATGTAATAGTAGAGTGTAAAAAGAACTTTTTTTTTTCTGGCTCAAGCAACAAAAATAAAACAGTGACTATGTTCCCTGTGCTGCACACTATACCGCCGTGATTTACTGATTTTTACCACTGGTAGTCTGTACCTCTCCAAATGCACTTTTTAAATGAGGGGAATATCTTCTCGACACCATCAGTGGTTTTCTCCCTTTTCTTGTCTCTTTTGGTGGCTGCAGGCCTTGTCCTCTAGACAGTGTTACTTTCTCTTCTGCTCCCACTGTGATGAGACTACAGGAGCAGACAGCATCCCAGGAGCAAAGTGACACTGACAGGAAAGGGACACATTTCTTCCACCCCTCTGCATGCTGAAAACAGACCCCTTGTTCAAGTGCATTCAGGCACCTGCGACGGGTCCTGATATACATACGTAAGCAGTAATCTTTATTTTTATTTTTAGTGGGGGAGGTAATTAGGTTTATTTATTTACTTTTAATGGAGGGACTGGGGATTGAACCCAGGACCTTGTGCCTGCTAAGCAGGTGCTCTACCACTGAGCTCTACCCTCCCCCATAAGCAGTAATCTTAATGGGAATCTTAATCTTTGTCTGAAATTATCTTCAGAATGATACTCTCTCTCTATATATATATAAATAATATATTTACATATATAAGTACACATATATTCTATTGGGCCTCTATAGTTAACTAAAGTGATGCGGAAATCACAGGTACTAATTGAGCCCCTGCTATGGCCAGTTATTACAAAATTACCCAAAATCAGAACAGAGATACAACAGATTTTCACTGGATCCTTTGGTCCAGCAATGGTCATTCTCACACTTTCCAACTCCTGGTTTGGAAGCCACACCCCTCCATCACCCCCACCTCACGCTTTATGCTGATTACCTTACCCTTAACAAATTTCATAGCAGTATTTCCAAGTTCTGCTTTTGCCTGACTGTCACTGCAAAAGACACTATTTTTCGTGTGTGTCTGTCATCTGCTAATTTATTCATTTTAAGATTTCTCCCTTCTTGAACCCTCCTACTCTGTTGGTGGGAATGCAGTTTGCGCAGCCATTGTGGAAAACAGTATGGAGATTCCTCAAAAGACTAAAAACAGACTTATCATATGACCCAGCAATCCTACTCCAGGGCATATATCCAGAGGGAACCTTAATTCAAAAAGACACCTGCACCCCAGTGTTCACAGAAGCACTATTTACAATAGCCAAGACATGGAAACAACCTAAATGGCCATCGACAGATGACTGGATAAAGAAGATGTGGTATATTTATACAAGGGAATACTACTCAGCCATTAAAAGTAGTAAAATAATGCCATTTGCAGCAACATGGATGGCCCTGGCGAATGTCATTCTAAGTGAAGTAAACCAGAAAGAGAAAGAAAAATACCATATGATATCACTCATATGTGGAATCTAAAAAAAAAAAAAAAACAAAAAACAAAAAACAAAAAGACAAATGAACTTAGTTATAAAACATCAACAGACTCACAGACATAGAAAACAGACTTATGGTTACCAGGGGGGAAGAGGGGTGAGAAGGGATAAATTGGGAGTTTGAGATTTGTAGATACTGACTGGCATATATAAAATAGATAAACAAGTTTATACTGTATAGCAAAGGGAACTATATTCAATATCTTGTAGTAGCTTACAGTAAAAAAGAATATGAAAATGAATATATGTATGTTCATGTATGACTAAAGCATTGTGCTGTACACCAGAAATTGACACAACATTGTAAACTGACTATACTTCAATTAAGAAAAAAAAAAGATTTTTCCCTTCTTATCAATTACAGAACAAGGGGAAAATGGATTTTAATTTACAGACATTTCAACAGGTCTAACAAGAGACTTTCTCTCATTCCAATCATTCATAATTATTTCAGTATCTCCAGTTTTTGCTTGCAACTTGTATCTAGCAACTAATTTTTTTCTGTTCTTCTTTCAGAAAGAAATAAGTGTAACATCTTCAGGGCTATCGTAAATAAGTGGTGATCTTGAGAACTATCTTACTTGCCGTTAGTTATTTGAGACACAAAACTGGAGTAATAACCAGGATTGTTTTATAAGGCAAGATGACTTTCAGAAAGGATGGAAATTACTGATTAGTGTATGAACACTCTGGTAGCAGAACCTGCTTGAGCTCTACATGGGGTTCTCTCAGGTTCTCCAGGGAGCCGACCATGAGACAAGGATTCAAATGGAGAGTGTAGGTTTGAGAGACGACCCCAGGTAAGATGGGAGGGGACTGAGATACTGTGCTTTAATACCCAAACTGAGTCCCAGTGTTATGTGTGCTCTGACATGTGGGGAAAACCCGGGGCCCTCGAGCAGCCTGATGGCAGGTCCTCCTCCCCACTCTGTGCCCACAGATACAGTCCCTTAGCCAAAGAGCCCTCCTGGTCACAGAGTCAGGTGCGGTCTCTGTTTATCCCTTAGCAGTGGGCTTCAGTTCCCAGTCAGCCCATGGAATTATTCAAACAAATCACATCCTTCCACAAGAACCAGGAGTCACCCCACCCTCTTGGTGCTATAAAGCCCGCCTCCCACAGCCCCTGCTGGGTCACCAGGGTTCCAGAGTTGCAATCTCTGTGTGGCAGGCAGTGTCCTCACCTGGGCTGAGCATAGGGGACTATAACTGCTGTCCACCTCATCTACAGGGGTGATGTGTGAGGCACGGGGTCCTGATGAGACCCCCAGTGGCCTGTGAGACAGGCCTGGTAAGTACCCCAACATTCAGCAAGAATCCTGCAGAAACACCTCGGCGGAAATTAATATATGATCCTGTTGGCCAAGTGGTGGATGGCTCAGCACAGGACCAGACGGGGCTGGTGTGGAAACAAAGAAGTTTGAGGGTGGGGAGGATGGGGCACAGAAACCAAGGAGAAGCAGTGAGTGATCAGGCTTGGGCGAAGAGCTTTCCTGCAGAACCCGAAATGCCAGTGGGAAGCTAGAGGTGGTGGGCGACCCAAGGAGCACAGGGTGCTTGTGGAGAGGAAGGAAGGCTCTGAACGATCTATTTCACAATCCTTCCTCTAGATCAAGGGCACATCTTCCTGCCACCTGGCGCCCGTGGAGGCAACACCGTGTACCTTCTGGGAGGTCTGTCTCAACAAAAGGCACACCCAACGAGGGACGGAATCATAGGAAGGGCTTTCCCTACCCCTGTGAAACCTCCCTTTTCTCCTTGCACAAAGAAACAAGATCATTTTGTTTATCGTCAGAGTGTTTCGAGGCATTTTTGACTTCATTTTAAGCTCTGTTAATTTTTAGTATTACTCCTACGCGTTTTCCTCACTTACTTGCTGAGCAGCTCAATCTCTCTGAATGTCCATTTCTTTCAATCCAGTAACACAAACGCTCTAACATGTATTCTATAGGCTGTTGTGGTGATAACGTTAACAATATGAGTAAAGTGTAGCTTGTAGCAGGTGCCACCTGCCTCCTGGTAGCTCAGTGCGACCCGCCAGCATTCCTGCCCCTCCTCTCTCACGCCCTGCCCCCCTCATTCAGCTGTAGCTGATGACTGTTTTCTCCCTGTAGAGTTAGGAGTGCTTATAAATCCTAATACTTTCATTCATTCGTTCATTTGACAGAAGTTTGTGATGTGACACTCAGTAAATGCTGGAAATAGAAACAGGTTGGTCAGCCCCTGCTTCCCCATAGCTCTCAGTCTACCCAGGAGATGGAGAAATAGAATCCATTTTCTCAAGTGATGATGAGATAAGCCAAAGACACGTGGAGGGAGGAGGTCAGACAGCGGGAGGGAAGGCAGCTGGGAGGACTTCCCACGGAAAAGGGCAGCTGAGCTGGGTCTCCTGGGCAAAGCTGAGGAATCAAACAGGCAGGCCAGGTTGTAGAAGCAACAGCAAGACCAAAGCACAGAGGGCGGAGCACAGGGCACCTGCGAAGGCGCTCAGCGGGGCTGGAAGGCAGCAAGGAATGAGAGATGCAGACGACAGCCCCCAGGCTGGCCTCATGGTGACAAGGGTGACAACGATTCAGAGAAGAAAGGACCCGGTCAATCTGTAAGAGCAAGGAAGACAGGAATGGGTAAGGGTTGGTTGGCTGTGTTGCTGATCATCTCAGCAAAAAGTGCCGGAGAGCTGCAGGGGCAGAAGTCAGTCTGCGGTCACTTGGGAAGTAAACTGCAGCTGAGCATAAACATTCTAGGTGGCTTCTGCGGCTTAAGCCGCACCAAAGTCCCCACCACCTCCAGTCCTGCTGGGGGGTGTTGTGGTTACACCAGCACCTCAAACAGTTAAGCCCAGAGGCCCGCTGCTCTAGGCTCATGGCTGGTGTTTGCAGACACGCCCTTGGCGTCCATACTTCACACTCTGCAGTGTGTCTCCTGCGATTACAGTTTATGACCCCTTCCACGTGTGTACAGCCAGTTTCCCCTTTAGGGCTGGACACCGCTACCACCACTAACCTCACTACTGATACCCCCACATCCTCCTGTGTCCTTGGTCCACTTTAATCAGAACCTCATCTTTCATTGCGGCTTCGTTTAGCATCTTGTCCTTTGCTCTGCAGCAAAGTATCTATGTTCCCCATCTGTGTTCCTTGTAACAGGCGTCCACCAAACTCTTGCTCCATGTGACCGGGGGCTTCCCCTTGTGGCGGGAAGTGGATGGACAGCCCCACCCGGGGCCATCCACAAAGCCCCTTCCTTGCTTTTCCTCTAGTACGCAGGAGGGAAACTCACAACATTTATCTTTCTAGATTTCCTTGCTGTCAGGCTGAGCGTGTGACAATTACGGGCAGGGACTTCCTTTCCAAGGATGAAGGTGAAACCTCGTTAGGACAAAGCCCTTTCCCCTCTTCCTCCCAACTGCAGTGCAGACAGTGCGGCCGCCACGTGCAGACACGAGGGCCAGAACCACAGGCCCGAGGATGGAGCAAAGCAGGGATGAAGGACGCTGGGACTCCGGTGGCACTGGGGAGCTGTGACTGTCTGGATTGCTCCCCCGGGACTTGTTGCTGAGTGAGGACCTGCTAAAGGCAGGCCTAGACAAGTCACCCTTGTTCTGTGGGGCCCCTTGAGGATGGAGAGCCCCCCCAACCTCCCCGCTATGAACCACCAGTTGGCAGCACCACGTGTATACAATGAAAGTGCACGTTGCTACCCTGCTGCCTCTGGTACACCCACAGCTTCTGCTGAGAAGACCCTGCATCCGACAACCTTGAGGTCCAATTTGACAAGTTCTGGATGCTCGACTTCTGGGCAAAAATCCCAGAAGGACCCAGAAACTTGCCTGGGTGAGAAAGCATACAGCTGCATGGGTCACACCTACAAAAGAAGGCTTCTCCTCCTCCCACACCGCATGAATAAAAAACTACTGAAGGAGCGGAGATGTTGGGGAGAAGCAAGGGAAGGGGACGGAATGACGGTCTAACAGGGAAGAGCAGAAAGGGTCATTTAATACAAATGCTTCATACATCAAATTGATGAAGGAGACACATCTCCATCTGAAACAGCCTGGGGAGCCACAGTGCCATCTGACCCCCATCGCCTTCCTCTGAGGAAGCCTGAGGCTCCTGGCATCTCAGGCCAAGTGGCCTCCTGAGTCCACTCCAGTGAAGACGTGGCTTTAACAGAATGACACGTAAATTACGCGAAAGCTCTGTGGTCCTTGCTCAGAAGACTCCATCCTGAGATGGAGGATAAAGAAAAGAAAGGTATATATTTTGTTTGTTTAATAATTTTCTTTCATTTTTTGGTTTTTTGTAGGGGGAGGTAATTAGGTTTATTTACTTATTTATTTATTAACAGAGGTACTGGGGATTGAACCCAGGGCCAGGTGCATGCTAAGCAAGCACTCTGTCACTGAACTATACCCTCCCCTGGGGCGTATATTTTAAAGCACATCTATAACCTTTTCACAGAAGGGATGTCTTCATGGGGCTGTAGTAAAGGTGTTTTAAGCACATCACTTCTGGTGTGACCAGAATAATGATACACTGATTGGAAAGCGGTCATTATAGTAAACAAGGACAGTTTAAAGGGGAGAGGGGATTGTAATTTAGATTTACTTGGATTTTGGACAACAATAGGCCATCCAAGCTACAACGAGGAAATGATAAAGTAGAAAAACAGCAGAGCCCACCATAAAAACAAAGAAGAGTTCAGAAAGCCAGTGCCTAGTCCCTTTCTGTCGTAAAAACATCCCTGGAGGAAAGAGTTCTGGCCCAAGTCTTGAGTCTTACACCTGCCACCTGTGTGATGGATGATGTGGGGCAAATCATTTCAAAGTGCCTCGTTTTCTTCAGTTGTAGAACAGGAATGAACGCAGAAAATGTGTATTCGGTTTCTACCGTGTATTTATTATTCCAGGCACAGCTATAAATGAGACAGGCACACCCCCCTGCCCACGTGGAGCTTACTTCTGCAGGAGAAGAGATGGACAAAAGTGACTGAAGTAATGTGTATGTAATATGAGGTGGCCCAAGGGCAATACGGCTGGGACAAAGTGATGGGACGATGGGGTTAGGAAGGGGGGACTTCAGTGGTCAGTGGGGGAAGCAGGCTTTCTCACGTGAGCTGGCAACTTGGAGAAAGGTCTCAATGACAGGAAGGAACAGGATGGGTGGATGTCTGGGGGTGAGTGCTGGGAAGCAATGGTCCAGGCAGAGGATACAGTCCGAGAAAAGGCACCAGAGCACAGCGTGTTCTAGAAAGAGCCAGGTGTTCCGTGTGGCTGGAGCACAGTGAGCCAGGAAGAAACTTGAAAGGGATTAGGTCAGAGAGGCAGTGGGGTCAGATTTTATGACTCATAAACCATTGGAAGGACTTCGGCTTTTGTTCTGAGCGGGATGGGGAGTTACGAGAAAAGAGTGGCATGATGGAGTTTATGCGAAAGGATCTTACACTGAAAGGACAACTCAGCTCATCCTTTGCAGACTCTGCTCCTCCGAAGGGCACTGGGTGGCTCAGAGGCAATGACAACAGTCCGGAGAGATGGGTGGATGTGGGCCTCTTCTTCCCCACCAGATCCCTAAGACGTAATGCACATAAGCCTCCATTTCAAAACAGCATATGCATCTCGGGCTTACTATTATTGTTAGTTTATGACCTTTGTGCTAAAAAATATGCTAGCAGGAAAAAAATGCAGCCAACAAATTTTTTGTAGGATGAGCTCATTAAAAAAAAAAAGATGGAGAAGCACTTTTTAGCTGGTTAAAGAATGGACATCAGATGGGTGTCAAATTTGGAGCCTGCTTACTGGCCCAAGGGAATAGATGTCTGAGATCACCAACAGGTCGCGTCCCAGCTTTTCTGGCTTCTTTGTATGACTCAAGAAACTAATGAACTTTTGCCATTTGCAGCAGCATGGATGGACTTGGAGGGCATTATGCTAAGTGAAATAAGTCAGACAGGGGAAGACAAATACTGTATGATATCACTTATATGAAGAATCTAAAAACTACAAGAAACTAGTGACTGTAACAACAAAAAAGAAGCAGGCTCACAGTTATAGAGAAGAAACTAGTGGTTATCCATGGAGCAAGTGGGCAATAGGCTACAAGGATATATTGTACAACACAAGGAATATAGCAAATATTTTATAATAACTAAAAATTGTGAGTCACTATACTATATACCTGCAAGCTATATAATACTATGCATCAACTATACTTCAATAAAAAATTAAAAAATAAAATTTAAAAAATTAACAAAAATTTTACATCTGAGAAAAATAATAATAGAGGTTCTCTACCTTTCATCTATGATATAGAAATAACCACATTTCTATATCAACTTATTAAACATACATACAGAGAGAGAGAAAACCTTGCTTTAATAATTGTTGAATACCAACAACCAAAAAAAAAAAAAAAATCACAGGGCATCATTAACTTGTTTGTAAGGGTGAAGATTTAAGATACAGCTTTCATTTACCAAAAAATAAGACATAGCTTTAATATTCAACTATTAATAATCGAAGAAATTCAAATTAAAACAAAGATACCATTTTCACCCATTTAACTTACAAAAATAAAAACATAATACTTCATGTAGGAAAGGTCTGCTATAACAAGAATTTTTACAGGAGTAGGAGTCTAAGTTGGCACAATTTTTCTAGAATTGACAAAACATCAATGTGTATCAAAGATTTAAAATTGTTAATATCTGCTGACAGGGATTATCCTTCTAAAATCAATCCTAAGGAAAAAAGCCGGGAAGAAAGATGGCTGTGGCCTAGCGGAGGCCGGGTGAAGGCAATCAGAATGACAACAGATTTTCCAAGGACAACACTGGAAAATAGAAGACAATTGAGCAAAACCTTTAAAATTCTGACTGAAAGTGATTTCCAATGTAGTCTTAGATTAACTTTCACGAAATGGTGGGCGGAATTAAAATGTTTTCTGACTTGCAGAGTCTCAAAGAGTTTGTCTTCCGTGAACCCTTTCTGAGGAAGCTGCTGGAGGATGTAGCCATCAAAATGAGGGAATTTACAAAAGAAAAGTTTGAGATTCAGGAGACAGGGACCCTAGTTTAAGGGAGCAACCAAGAGAATTCTCAGAATGATGCTGAAATGAAATTCTAGTATGACAATGAGGCAGCAGGCTGAGAGGGGTCAGTCTTGTTTGGAGTCTGACAGCAGGCAGCTCCAAAAGGGGTATTTTCTACAAAAACAAATTACAGTGATAGATTATCTGATCATTGGGACTACTTTGGTGAGATTTTACAGCTCCTTTGGAGAATGTGGATTTTTCCATTATTGCTGAAATTTGAAAGTGACCATGATCTCCTTCAGTAGGGAGTGAATTAATAAACTGTGGTACATTCGACAGTGGAATATTAGTCAGCACTAAAAAGAAATGAGCTATCAAGCCACAAAAAGACATGAAGGAGCCTTAAATGCATGTTACTAAGAGAAAGAAGACAATCTGAAAAGGCTATATGGTATGATTCCAACTCTATGACATTCTGGAAAAGGCAAAACTATGCAGACAGTAAAAGGATCAGTGGTTGAGGGGGGTTGGGGAGGAGGGAGGGATGAATGGGCAGAGCACAAACGACTTTTAGGGCACTGAAAACACACTGTATGAGACCATAATGATGGGCACATTCATTATACATTTGCCCAAACCCACAGAATGTACAACACCGAGCATGAACCCTAATGTGAACTATGGACTCTGAGTAATTATAACATGTCATTGTGGGTTCATCGATTGTAGCAAATGTACCACCTGGTGGGGAATGTTGACAATGAGGGAGGTTGCATATGTATGTGTGTGTGTGTGTGTGTGTGTGTGCGTGTGCGTGTGTGTGCGTGCGCGCGTGCGCGTGCTGGGCAAGGGGAAAGGGGCATATGGGAAACCTCCATATCGTCCTCTCAATTTTGCCATGAATCTAAACTGCTCTAAAAAAAGAAAGAAAGAAAGACTTAAAACACACACAAGGAGAATAAAAAGGAAATGTAATCACAGTCCAGTGTAAACCTCAGCTGTGAGGAATATTTACAAACTCATGATAATATAAACTAAATACAGAACTAACTTGAACGTTGATTAAACTGTACTGGGAAACGGGGGAATGAGAAGTGAGGTCTGTGTGTGTCCTTCTGTCTTTTGGTGAGGAGGATGGAAAGTAAGAGGAATAAATCTTTTTCTGCCATAAATAGACTTCAACGACAACTAAACTTAAAAATTCAATTATGAAATGAAATGAAATAAACTTTATACGTTAATTAAATTTCAAAACTCAAGAAGCAGAAGTAGGGGCACATTATAGAGAAATACGGAGGTAAATATAAGAAATATAGCTAATGGGGTTGGAAGTTATTGCCACAGGGCGAGGTAGGGAACACGAGGCAGAGACTTGCTAATTTTCATTATGTCATTTAGTATTGATAGATGAAATATATACAAATAGCACTTAATAGATGCCAGGCACGAACACTATTTTAAACCACATATATACATCTTTTCCAGCAAGCCAGGAAGAAAGCCTTCACCAGAACCTGACCATGCTGGCCTCTGATCTTGGACTTCCAGCCTCCAAAACTGAAAAATAAATTTCTGCTGTTTAAGCCCCAGATCCATGATATTTTGGTATGATTGATGGGCTGATGGGCTGATGAAAGATGAGAATTTAGGTTCATCTGACTTCCCCCTGCCTCGTTAGCACTTTTATCTCTTTTGGCTCAAAATAATCCATCACACATGTACACACACACACACACACACACCATCCAGAGCTCAAATGCTGAGCCCCTGGTGGCAGGTAAGGTACCCACAGTACAGATACCTGCTCAACTAGGTCGCCACCTGGACAGGTAGTCCCTGGGAGACAAGGCAGGAGGCAGGGACCATGGCTCTCCTACTCCTTGAATAACAGGTATGGCCATCCTGGCCGAACGTCAGCTCTGCCTTACACTAGCCTGAATCCGCCCTCCAAATTACAAGGCTTATTACATCGCCCCTCCTGAAAACCCGTCAGTGGGTCCCCCCAACCTGGGAGATAACACCTGAGTTATTTAACTAAGAGCACCCCTCTGTCGTCTAGCGCCTGTCCACCAATCCCCCGCTCACGCTCCAGGGTCCACAGGCCCTGAAAGAGTTTCAGCTTCACAAACACATCTTGTTTGTACATCCCCATGCCTTCCACGTATCACAAATGTCTTCTTCCCTCTTGGCCTGCTCGTGGAATTTCTACTTCGGCTTCAAGGCTCAATGCGAGCATCTTCACTGTCCAACCTCCCCTGGGCTGCCACACTAGCCCGGACATGTTTCCATGACAGCACTTACACTGGATGGTCAGCATGGGTGCCTGCCACTCCCACTAGGCTAAGGATTCCTTGAGAACAGTGACCGGTGCTTGTTCAGGGTGTTCGCAGATCTGGCTCCCCAGAGTGAGGCCTCAGAAAACAAGTGGAATTTGACGACTGATGTGTTTTGCTGCAAACACTGAGCTGAACTTAGCAACTGCTCCCAAAGGAAAGAAGGCTGTTTTTACCCACATCCAATTAGGTACCACCAGCATATCCACCCTCCCAGCACCCAGGTCTGAGATAAGAGCAGAGGTTTCCTGTAGCATGAATATCTACTGAATGGATGAATGAAGCCATTAATAACCTCTGACTGTGTGCAGGATCAGTCACTGCTGGGAGGAACAGTTTCAAAAGAAATGCATCTTTTTTCGAGTGAGTCAGGACAGAATCGTTTGGATACAAATTCATTCTTAGGAGAGTTGCTCTTAATAAAATTCATGGTGAGGGTGGTTGTGTGTGGGGGGGTGTTCTTAGGATCTTCCTCCATGCAGAGGACCACCGCACAAACATGAACTATGGGATGGGGAGAAAGGAGAACCTGTGTTTATGACCGCAGGGCAGACACACACACACAGGCATTAAATAAAGCTGGGCGTAAGTAAGCTGCCTGCATTGGTTAGTTCCAACCTGGGGAAAGTAAATCACCCGGGCTCCGTGCACTCTCTCTGGCCTGGTGTGTGGTTTTCCTTGTGAGCTGAGAGGGCTGCTTTCTGACGGTGGGCACCAGCCAGCAGCTTCAGCCCTCCAGCCAGGCACAGACTTTCTGCCCACCCACACAGACCGGGGCGGCTCTAATCTCCCATCCAGCGTGATGGTAAGGACTCCACACAGAGGAAGCTCTCAGGAGAGGGGCAGGGTTCTTTTCAAGAATGGTCTGGAGCCTGGATTTAGCATCCTGAGCTCAGGGATGTGCCCACCCCTGCCCCAACTCCAGCTGTGGAAACCCCGCCCTCCACACTTGGTCTACTCCGCATCCTCCTTCATCAAGTCTGCCTCTGTGGTCCGAAGGGATTCAGTGGTCCCCTCTGGGCCAGTCCCCTGCCTCCCAGGCTCTCATCCTCACATGTCCTCGAGGTCCTGCATCCCCACAAGTCTCAGTCATTCTTGGCCACTTCCCTAAATGTCCAGAAAGATCACCCTGCCTTCAACATGGGACACAGTGCGACCTACCTCTGGAGCACAGCCTCACAAGTCAGGCATCTGCCCCTTTGCGCCTGGGACAAGTGACTAAACTCTCTGGTCTCAGTGTCTCCATCTGTAAAGTGGGGACACTAATAGTCTTACATACAGAAGAGTGTCCCTGAGAGAATTAAATGAAGTCGTACAAATAAGGGCTGCTAAGTCCAGCATCTGGGAACAGCTCAATAATTGCTGTTCTATTGAAAAAAAAAAACTTTGATTTTGTTGAACCTTAATACAATTCCCTGGGATTCATAGGTACTCACATCCGAGTGACTGATTATTCTCTATCTTAAATCAACTGCATTTCAAACCTGACTTGAACTGTGTAGAAAACAGGAAAAAATGCAGGAAATCTGAGTGGTCATGGCGAACTTCGTGGAGGGGTTGGAGTTTTTTTTTTAATTTTATTTTTTCATTTTTATACAGTTTTAAAGGTGACACTCCATTTACAATTATTACAAAATATTGGCTCTATTCTCCGTGTTGTATAATACGTCCTGGAACCTGTCTTACACCCAACAGTCTGTTCCTCTTACTCTCCCACCACCCATGGGGAACCTTGCACATTTGTCTGGTTCTCAGCTGAGCATGTTGTGGATATGTAGATTACCTAAAAAGACTTTTTAAAGTTGGCAGTCTTTAGAAATACTTCAATCCTCTGCCCGTCCCAACCGCACAACATTATTTCTATGCATAAGCTTCCTGTGCCTAAAACCCACCCACACAGAAGCACAAATACTACAAAGCTTATGCACAGAGTACAACACCGCGGGTGAAAACATGTATTTTCTCATGAAGTTTCCTGAATATAGAAAGTTGAAGGGCACAACTTAATGATATTTAGTAATTTATAGATTTACACAACCATCACCACAATCCAGTTTTAGAATGTCTCCATCACCCCCTGAAAGATTAGGTGCAAAGGTACCTAATTTCTACCCGACTTCCCATCCCAGGCAACCACTGATCTGCTTGGATCTCTGTCTCATACAATAGCTTGTGTCTGGCTTCTTCCTCTTAGCGTAATGCTTTTGAGGTTCATTCATGCTGTAGCATGTATTTGCATTTCATTCCTTTTTATTGCTGAACAGTATTTCGTGTACAGATACACTGTGTTTTATCTTTTCACCAGTTGAAGGGCGTGTGGATTGTTTCCACTGTTTGGCTACTATGAATAATGTTGCTCTAAACATTCACATACAAGACATTTGTGTGGGCATCTGTTTTTATTGATCTTGGGGAGATACCCAGGAGTCGAATTCCTGGATCATATGACAAGTCTCTGTTGAACTTTCTAAGAAACTGTCAAACCCTTTTCCAAAGTAGTAGCATTCAGACTTCCACTGATGGCTGATCTAGTGCCAGCAGCTTCTAAGTCTCACCTCCCACCAGCGTCTGTTGCCTCCAGCACAGTAACGAGGCTGACTCCGCCAGCACCAGCACCCCAGTGAGCCGGGGGGGGGGGGGGGGGGGGGCAGGTGAACTGGGAAGCAGAGCGATCACTCTGTGGCCTGCTGAGGCCTATCCCCCAGGGGAAATGGTTAATTAGAACACTGAGGGCATCAAATATACCTGCAGCTGTTCCTGCCTATGCTTCTGCGCTAAAGATCCCGACCTTCAGGGCTTCAGAGGGACTCACCTCTGGCCCGCAGGAGCTAAAATGCAAATATTAACCAGCCTTAAGTGCTCTATCTTTTTGCCTCCTAAAGATCCAAAAACAAAGGCTAAACTAAAAAAAAAAAAAAACAAAAAAAAAAAACCGTAATGCACTCTTAAAGGTCATCAACAAAGATAATGCATCTTCCTGAATGCCCCAGCATTTCCACACATCACAGCCTGATTCCACTGTAGAAAAGGAAACCTCACAAATTAATTCTGCTACTAAAGAGAGGCCCAAGGGCGAAAACTCAAATCCTGACAATTGAGATGAAGACTCTTTAGACAAGAAAGCTTATAAATATCACCTAAATATCATTGGGGGTGGGGGGTTGATGGGGGATACACTCCACAATGTAGATCCTTGGAGCTACTGATCTAGCTAATACATTTTATTCACTCCCTGTTTCTCCAGCACCATAACCACACTTTGCATCCACCTATGAGATGTCCCAATACACCCTCATTAAGTTACCTATGGAGTATATCAATATCCTCACCATTTATTTTTGCAGACAGAGCCTTCGTGGGTTTGCTTTGTTCTCAAGCACCCAGCTACGACCTTACACTGACAACGTTGTACCAAGGGAAGAAACTCATGAAGCTGTTGCTCAGGACGTTCGAACTGTGGTCCAGGTGCTGACTAACCAGAGTTGGGTCACCCCAAAAAGATCCAAGACTCCACCACCTCAGTTTAATCTGGGAGCATCATTTGGTCTCCAGAAGGCTGCTCCAACCATCTCCCATCAATCACCCTACTTCCCGCCCTCTCCAACAAGCCCAACATCTACTCACTTCTTTGGTTTCTAGAAAAGCATATCTCCCATCTACACATTTCATTAAGATCTATTAAGGCATTCACAAGAAAATCAGCTCAATCAGAATGGAGGTCACCCCAACAGCAGGACCTTGAGGCCACTCAAAAAGCCAGCCAGATAACAATGTCACCAGTGGCACCTGGTGGTTTCTTTACTGCAAAAACCCTACCCAGTCATTCTCATGCTTTCTGGAGTGTCCTTGTTCAAGAAAGGTGGCCCCTCACCTGGCCCCGGAGGCCAGTTGGAAGGTCTCCTGAATCCTCTCTGGGGCCTCTCTTCTCAGTCCAGATATAATAGGGAACTCATGCCTACATTTATAAAACCCCAATAGAATTCCCCTTTCCAATTAACTCCCCATTCTGCCATCCCTTCTGAAACCTGGAGCCCAGATAGGGGTAGATAAAATTATGTGACCCACTGGAAATGAGGGACCCACCCCTCTAAACAGGCTATTCTATTTCTAAGAAAGCTGTCTGCCAAAGCCTGCTGTCCTCTCCCACCCTGAATATGACAATTTTAAAGGTTGGTTAACTAGAGGTCCCTCTTTGTAGGAAAAAGAAGTCTTCATGCCTTCTTTTAAATGTAACAGCAGGTCCCATCACAATCTTCTGTATAACAGATCTACGTTTAGGTATTCTCAGCTGTATAACAATCAGTCCTCGTGTGCATCTTTCCACGAGGAAAAGGAAGATCTTAAATTAGTCCCCAGCATGTCAGCTCTGGCCCCACTGTTTATGACAATTTGGAAGAGGGATGGCTACAGGATTCCAGATGGCAAAGTTCATGGCTTTCATAATAAGAAAAAAAAAAGAAATTACTCTCTGTCCCCTGAAGCCAAAGAGATACTGATTTTTAGTCACTCTTGTGGTAATTCCTCAAATGTAAGTTGCCTCAAGGTCTTAGTGTTACCCGTGGACTCCTAAGGAATCTACAAAACCCCTGTGCACATACTACCTCTCTCTCTGTTCCAGACCTTTTCCTGGAGAGCATCCTCCCCTCCTCCCACCTCAGGACTTCCCAGTCTGCGTAATAAACCTTTCTTTGATTACACCAAGCACTAATGTCATGAACTTCAGTAGTAGAATCCAGTCTCCAGAGGGAGCTGCCCCACGTCATGGCAGAATTACTAGAAAAGCCATTGTGAAAGGTGTGAAGTGGAGATCTCATTTAGCTTTTGATCTGTATTTCCTTAATGACTAATTGGACATTTATATCATCTGTATACCTTCTTTGATGAAATGTCTATTCAAATCTTCTGCCCATTTCTAAATTGCGTTGTCTTCTTGCTATTGAATTGTAAGAGCTCTTTATATATTCTGCATACAAATCTTTCATTGGATATATGATTTACATATATTTTCCCATAATCTGTGGCTTATTTTTTCATATCCTTAGGATGTAGGTAGAAGTACAAAAGCTTTTAACTTTTTAAAAATATAATTTATCCATTTTTTTCCCTCTCTTGGTGCTGTATCTAAGAACTCTTTACCTGATCCAAGGTCATGAAAATGTTCTGTTTTCTTCTAGAAGGTTTATGGTTTTAGCTCTTAAGTCTATGATCCATGTTGAGTTATTTTTTGTGTGTATCGTGTGAGGTAAGAGTCTAAATTCATCTTTTTGCATGTAGCCATCCAATGGCATGGAGAGACCACCCTCACTCCACCATCTAGAAGTCCCACCTCTAAATGTTTCATTTCAAAGAATTTTTACACCAAATAAAATTCATACATTTATAAATTACGTTTATCAAAAAAACTTACCAAAAATTCCACATTTAAAACTATCCCAGACATCAGACCTGTTCTGATTTTTGTTTTTATAGTGAAGATGACATAAAACAATCTTTTAAAAATGATACATGTCTTATTCTCACCACTCTTGAGAAAAATGGAGGAAATCTTACAGCATTCAAAATTTTGTAAAATCTAGATTTTTTTAGATAGATCTTTTTCTAAGAAACCAGCCCATATACATGAGCAGTTAATACACTATAAGTCAATTTTTATGTGGAGACCTCCTAGCTTAGAATATGAATCTTGATTTAAAAGGATCTTCCTGCAGAAGGCCAGTATAAATAGGAGTAACATGAAATCTTTGCTTCGGACATGTGTTTTTAAATTGCTATTTATCAAAAGTTACATTTCTGTAAAAAGTTTCCAGTGCTCTGTGGCTTTACAAAGAGTTCTCAGAACCCCACAGAAGCACAAGCTCTATGATGGATGGCAGAGATAAGTGATCACTAATCTCTAAATGTTTTATTAGAAAAAAATCTCCTAAGTACACGTATCATAAGACTTCCTGTCTGTTTATTCAAATTATTTCTTAATGTATGTTCATCCTTTAAGAAATGATTACAGATATGAGACTTCAACCCTCCAGGTTTAATCCATCCTCCTCCAATTATTAAATTTTATTTTATAATCCCACACAAAAGCACACAACTCTAAATCAGGTTTTGTTATCATTGGTATTTTACCATGTGAAACTCGCTCTGTGTCTCTCTGGCAATGCAACATGGTAAAATGTACCTTCTAAAACCTGGTGCCGTTATTGAGACAAGACAACAGGACTGAAATCCTAACACATTGGGGGTTCCAGAGAACTGGTGAAAGAAACAGACAAGGTACAGACCTCATCGAACTATAATCAATTGTATGAATAATATTCCCTGGACATGAAAACATGAATATTTTGGTATCCCTGAAATAAATGGGGAGTGTTGGATAAACTCTCAAACCAAAACCACAAAAACCTTCCCACTAACTTAATGCACAAATAGTAAAGGTATGTCCACAAATACAAATATGTAAAAAAAGGGTGTTCCCCTGAAGTAACAAACTAGCATGTATGTCATAAATATATATACTGCAGCAGTAAAAGATACATTCCAGACACAAAGTTTAGGGATAACATACTATATCCCATAGAGTAAGGAAATAATAAGGTATAATCTCAAAAAGAATATATAGAATATTAAATATATTCAGAGACAGCATGTGACAGAAGGTACAGTTGCATCCAACTAAGATTCCAGCAACCAGTGAGAGATTTTAATCATTTTCAAAATTAATGGTCTTTACAACCTACAACTTCAGGTTTTTGGAATACGACTGTTCAAAAATTATATGTTAGTGAATCCAGCATGTTTTACAACAACTAAGAACAGTAACTAACAAGACAATGAAAATTATTTTACAATAATTTCAAAAGCACAGGTGATGCTCTATAAAATTCTCTTTAGAAATAATTATGACCATGGGTATGAATCTTCCCAAGAAATTTCTAACTGACTATCTACAACATGTACAAAGTATTCTTAGTACGTCATGAAACAAAATAATTTTTTTAAATCTGAAAGTACAGACGAGATAGATTTAACTGCTCTGGATAAGCTAACTCCCTCAATTCATACAGATAAGTATACCACAGCCATATTCATCTTCTTAATGGCAAAAGAAGCTATAAAACAAGACATCAGGACACAAGAACACTTTCCTCAAGTTTACTCAGAGCATCAATAGCTCTTTAAAAGAGCCTCTTTTTTGGTTTCCAAATGAGAGGTTGCAGAACCTTTGCACCCTGAAACCACAAAGCAGCTTATATCAGTGGCTCTAAAAGACTGACTTCCCCTGGCAGATGAGGAGATAAATTTCTTCTCTTTTCTTCTCTTCATAGCCCTTCTGCTGTGTCCCAGCCTCACCTCCCACTATTTTCCTCTGTTAGCACATAATCCTTCAAAGTGTTTGCGCGTCTCTATAACTCCTGGGGAAAAAAAAATCTTTATTCCTCCCCTAGGCAGTCAGGCTGTTTAATATTTTTCTGTTGTTTCATCGTAATGCCTGTTGGTTCAAGGGAAATTGTCTATTAAGGGCACAGGGAATTAATACATAAGGCCAGACAACACTAAGGCAACCCTGGTTTATGTTGTGATGGAACCATCTTCACTTTAACATACGGGTGTGAACAGTATTATCTGCAAAGCCACAAAAAGAAACACCCAGCCTCTTTGTGAACAGAGGCCCTGTCACGGAGGCAGTGGAGTGATATGAGCATAATGGAAAATTAAATTCCACCTTCAACCACCTCCGAAGTGAAGGCTGGACCAATCAGACACCATTTCTCCCTGGATTCCTGACCTCCCATCCACGTATCCCAAAGCAAAGAAAATAGCAGGACATTTCTTCATGTCCTTCGAGCTCATCCTGGCTTTTCCGTCCACATGTCAATGTGCCCAAAGAAGCTTGTCAGGGACTATAGCCTGAGTTCTGAAGCCTTCTTTCTGGGTCGCCTACCCTGGACAATTGAACCTTGCAGCTTACACCAGACCAGAGCAGCAGCCAAAGATGTAACACAGGCAGCAGGGAATGAAGGGACTGAAAAATGCCAATCTGGAAGGCACCATAAACCCATTTACAAACAAGGGACACCAGGAGAGAGGCAAGCAACCCAGAGAAGAAATGGAGGAGAGCTCCCTGTAAGCCCTTCAAAGAAGAGCTGCAATTAAGACGTAGGATTAGGAAGTCGGAAAAGAGGCAGAATGCAAGATTTAAAGCTTCATTTTAAATTAATTCAGCAACCAGACTCAAGGCAACTTTAAAACGTACTGAATTTTTAAAATCAAGGCACTTAGAGTATCACTACTTCTAGAAGCGAAGAAGTAAAGACATAAAAGTGTGTTCTATTGTTCTCAAAAGTAAAATTTAATAGCCTTCATCTACTTGGAGGGTGGGGTGCAGAGGAAAAGGGTAGAAGGAAAGGGTAAGAGGGTGGGGTGCAGAGGAAAAGGGTAGAAGGAAAGGGTAAGAGGGTGGGGTGCAGAGGAAAGGGGTGAGAGTTATGTTTAGCTCTATGGCTCTTCGTACAAGCTCTAGTTTGCACTCATCTTGAATTTTCTGAAGCTCACAGTTATGATCCCAGGGTGAACATAGGGAACAGGAAAATGCCCAATAAAACAATAATTTACAACTTACACTGTAAGACAGTAGAGAGTAAACAGTGCCTGATTCCCCTTCTTCCAGACTACTTACTTTCTTACGAAAGTACATAAGACTACACAAAATGACAACCACACATTTTGATGGCAACAGATTGCTGCTTCAAAAATGGGTCAGGTTTGGGGGAAGAAATATTATCAGCAATAGTGCCTCGCATGGAGAAATTACCAGCAGCTGATGTAAATTTTCACCCCAGAAACAGAGCAAGTCTAGGGAGAAAAAAAATTCGAGTGGCTTTGAACTTCCTCCCACTGTCTACCTTTATTTCCCTGGGCGTGGAGAGCCTGCCTCAACCAGAAAATCAGGTGGCTGCTCCCACACAGGAAGCACCCACTTCCTGAGGCCACAGAAGCTGTTTTGGGTGCTTAGGCAGTGCGGTCTTCCTACATCTTCCTGAGATAAAACTGCTATCATATCGTGTATCGTTATCACATCATATATCATATTATATCATACTATATCATACCATACCATATCATATCATATATATCATGTATAATATCACATCATATATCGTATCATATCATAACATATCATAAAGCAACACTGAAGGAACGGAAGGGGACAGAAAGGGAATCAGTCATCGCACCCTGGGATGTAAAGGGATGCCACATATAGGGAGAGCTCCAGGAGCCTGGCCCTCTCTAGATGTCAGATGACATTTGTCATGCACCATTCCTGGCAGCAGCAGAAGTCCAGTTTGACTCAGATCACTCAGGAATACATGGCTTTCTTTTTTTTTTTTTTAATGTGTCATCTTTTTTTTTCACTTTTTATTGAGTTATGATCATTTTACAATGTTGTGTCAAATTCCAGTGTAGAGCACAATTTTTCAGTTATACATGAATATATATGTATTCATTGTCACATTTTTTTTTGCTGTGCGCTACCATAAGATCTTGTATATATTTCCCTGTGCTATACAGTATAATTGTGTTTATCTATTCTACATTTTGAAATCCCAGTCTGTCCCTTCCCACCCCTCACCCCCTTGGCAACCACAAGTTTGTATTCTATGTCTATGAGTCTATTTCTGTTCTGTATTTATGGTTTGTTTTTTTTTTATATTCCACGTATAAGCGATCTCATATGGTATTTTTCTTTCTCTTTCTGGCTTACTTCACTTAGAATGACATTCTCCAGGGACATCCATGTTGCTGCAAATGGCATTATGTTGTCGGTTTTTATGGCTGAATAGTATTCCATTGTATAAATATACCACTTCTTGTTTATCCAGTCATCTGTTGATGGACATCTAGGCTGTTTCCATGTCTTGGCTATTGTAAATAGTATTGCTATGAACATTGGGCTGCAGGTGTCATTCTGAAGTAGGGTTCCTTCTGGATATATGCCCAGGAGCAGGATTCCTGGGTCATATGGTAAGTCTTTTCCTAGTCTTTTGAGGAATCTCCATACTGTTTTTCACAGCGGCTGCACCAAGCTACATTCCCACCAGAAGTGTAGAAGGTTCCCCTTTCTCCACAGCCTCTCCAGCATTTGTCATTTGTGGACTTTTGAATGATGGCCATTCTGACTGGTGTGAGGCGATACCTCATTGTAGTTTTGATTTGCATTTCTCTGATAATTAGTGATACGGAGCATTTTTTCATGTGCCTATTGATCACTTGTATTTCTTCCTTGGAGAATTGCTTGTTTAGGTCTTCTGCCCATTTTTGCATTGGGTTGTTTGGTTGTTTCTTATTAAGTCATATGAGCTGCTTATATATTCTGGAGATCAAGCCTTTGTCGGTTTCATTTGCAAAAATGTTCTCCCATTCCATAGGTTGTCATTTTGTTTTGCTTATGGTTTCCTTTCCTGTGCAGAAGCTTGTAAGTTTAATTAGGTCCCATTTGCTTATTCATGCTTTTATTTCTATTGCTTGGGTAGACTGTTCTAGGAGAACATTTTTGAGATGTATGTCAGATAATGTTTTGCCTATATTTTCTTCTAGGAGGTTTATTGTATCTTGTCTTATGTTTAAGTCTTTGATCCATTTTGAGTTGATTTTTGTGTATGGTGTAAGGGAGTCTTCTAGCTTCATTGATTTACATGCTGCTGTCCAGTTTTCCCAACACCACTTGCTGAAGAGACTGTCTTTATTCCATCGTATATTCTTGCCTCCTTTGTTGAAGATTAGTTGATCAAAAGTTTGTGGGTTCATTTCTGGGCTCTCTGTTCTGTTCCATTGGCTCACATGTCTGTTTTTGTAGCAATACCATGCTGTCTTGATGACTGTAGCTCTATAGTATTGTCTGAAGTCTGGGAGAGTTATTCCTGCAGCCTCTTTCTTTTTCTTCAGTAATGCTTTGGCAAGTCTAGGTCTTTTGTGGTTCCATATAAATTTTATTATGATTTGTTCTAGTTCTGTGAAATATGTCCTGGGTAATTTGATAGGAATTGCATTAAATCTGTAGATTGCCTTGGGCAGTGTGACCATTTTAACAATATTGATTCTTCCAATCCAGGAGCATGGGATATCTTTCTGTTTTTTAAAGTCTTTAATTTCCTTCATCAATGGTTTATAGTTTTCTGTGTATAATTCTTTCACCTCCTTGGTTGGATTTATTCCTAGGTATTTTATTACTTTGGGTGCTATTTTAAAGGGGATTGTTTCTTTACTTTCTTTTTCTGTTGATTCATCGTTAGTGTAAAGAAATGCAACTGATTTTTGAATGTGAATCTTGTAGCCTGCTACCTTGCTGAATTATTCGATCAGCTCTACTAGTTTTTGTGTGGACCTAGGAATACATGGCTTTCTGACAATCATGATATCAAGACACAGGAGCAAGAGATAGCTTTGAGGTCCAGTATTTAAAAAATAAAATTAGTAAATTTTATGTTATCTGTATTTTACATTTGTTTTTCATTCAAAAATTTTAAAAACCAAACTTTTTTTGGCCACATGGCTCCACCTCTTCTCCAGGGTATGCTCTAAGAAGGGGGGCCTTTGGTCTCCTGGTGGGGGCCACTAGGAGTTCTAAGGTGTCCTGTCTGATGAGCACAAGGCCAGAAAAGGCCAGAGAAAGGACTCCTTGTCTGGGGACAAATAAACTAAAAGCAAGCCCCCCAAATGATAAAACTTATTAAAAAGATTCTCTAACTTAGGGATAGAATATTATTCTTAAGATGCAGAGAAAAATCATACTTCAGAGAAACATTTTCTATAAGAAACAGAAGAAATCTTTAGAGAGCATTTGTTTTGTGTTCTCCATAAAATATAAGAAAATACAAAGAAATGGAAGGTGAGGTTTAAAAGATTACACAGATGCTTTCTAAGATATAAACCAAGGTGATAAGGAACAGGCTGAAAGAAGGAAAAAACTGTAAAGAATAAAAATGTAAACGACACACTGTTTTAGACCGGGCAAAACAGAGAACTGACGCTACAGAAAAATAATTCAGGAAAGTTGAGGACAAATTGGAGCAGCCACCCCAGAGGGCAGAGGAAAAGGACAAAGAGAACCAAACTCAGAAAGAGAAATTAAGTTGTTTACATGAGAAGGGAATGGTGGGTAAGAGGTAAAGTGATAAAAGAGGGAAAATGAAGGCTCACAGGAGGAGGTTACAGCTCAGTGGTAGAGCACATGCTTAGCATGCATGAGGTCCTGGGTTCAATCCCCAGTACCTCCATTAAGGAAAAAGAAGATGAAAATGATGACTCAGATACACCTAGATATGTGGTAAAATAAAACCAGAATATATGGAACATATCAAGGGTATGATGCCAAAAACTTTTAATTTAAAAATAACCAGGCCAGTGGATTAAAAAGGCTTATACACAAAATTAATCAAAAGAAGTCACTGCAAAGATGTATCACTATGAATTTTAAAAATTTCCAGTTTAAGAAAAAATTGTAGCAGGATCCAATAAAACAAATCATTGAACAGATTACTTTATAGGAAATAAAATTAAGACTGCCTTCATTTCTCTTTCAGAGCTCGGAAAATAGAGGAACAACATCTTACAAAAGTTTTAAGATGAAAAACAATTTTTAAATGGAGTTCTGATGCAATAATTCAGTACTCATCAGTGAAAAATAGTAATTTCACCCTAAATATCTGAAGTTTCAGAAATGCTATTTTCCACACTCCGAGGCTAAAAATATTAGAAAAAAGAAGACAAACCAACTGACCAAGAAAGGAGTGAAAACAAAAAACTATGGAAATGAGGAGGGGATCATTTAAAGTGACAAATGTCAAGCACTGAAAAGAAAATCTAAATGGTATTTCTAGACTTCTAAGCAATCACTTCATTCAAATTTTAAAAAACCCAGTAATTTTCGAAGGAGAAAGTCTATAATAGAATAAAAATAACTTAATAAAGAACCTTTTACCATATAGTAAAAGAAGTTCTAGAAGGAGGAAAGGTTTAAATATTTTAAAATGAGAGATGTCCACTTACCTCAGGGTACTAAATATATCAATACATTTTCAATAAATGTATTAATTCAAAAGAATTGATAATGAAAAGTAGATATAGGTGACATGAACACAAAAAGGTTAAAAACTTCTACAGATTAAGTAACCACAGACATAATTAAATGTTAACTAAATTAGATTAAAGTCAATTTAAATGCATGGCAAATACAAGCATGATAATTTTGATATTTATAAACCTCTTGTAAATCAACCAGAAACTAGACTATCTTGAAAGAAAAATAGACAAAGGTATGAAATGTCAACTTAGAAAAGAAAAAATTTAAACAGTCAACAAATATGTTACAAATTAAATACAATGGTGAACAAATCAATACATATTAAGACATCAGAAAAATACTATCTCTTGAGTACGAAAGTAGGAAAAGTGGAAAGAAACTCTAATGCACAAATCCGGCAAGAACTTGAGACAATGGTCACTCTCATAGACTCCTCACAGGAGAATAAATTGGAACAATTGTTGTTGGACGAGTCATAGCAAAATTTTAAACTTTTCATATATTCTTTGATCAAGCCCCTTCACTGCTAGAATTTATCTGAATAATCAAGAATGTGTGTAAGGCTATAAAGTTGTTCATATTAGAGGACACATCAAAATCAAAAGTATTAAAGTGTGCAGAAGGGAAGAATAAATAGATGACATGCATACATGCAAAACCACACTCTGAAAATTGTTGCAGAAGAACGCTAATGACGTGATGAGGAAAAGTTCAGATGCTGTTAAAAAAAAAATATGTATTACTGCTTTCCTTTTCTGGTAAGCAGCCTGAGGTGACCTCAGAAAATGGTTCGCTGTTCACTTGACCCAGAAAACCCCACAACATCATGCAAGTCAAGAGATTCAAGTCTTTGTGCTAACTTCAGAATACTTGTGAAACTGCCCAAGCCATTAAGGGTCTACGTATCTGAAAAGCCACAAAGTATCAGAAGGATGTCACAAGCAACGTGTGCCATTCCGTCTTTAAGACGGTGGAGCTGGCAGGTGCGCCCAGGCCAAACAGTGGTGCTGGATGCAGGTTTTATGGTCCAAAAAAGGAGTGCTGGCTTTTTACTGCACATGCTCAAAAATGCAGAGAGTAATGCTGAATTTATGGGCTTAAATGTAGATTCTCTGGTCATTGAGCATTCCCAGCTGAACAAAGCCTCCAAGATGTGCTGTAGAACTTAACAGAGCTCATGGTCAGATCACCCCTTATGTGAGCCACATTGAGACGATCCTTGAGCCACACTGAGATGATCCTTACTGAAAAAAGAACAGACTGTTCCTAAACCAGAAGAGGAGGTTGCACAGAAGTAAAAGATATCCCAGAAGAAACTGAAGAAACAAAAGCTGATGGCCCAGGAGTAAATTCAGCACAAAATAAATGCAAATACAAGTAAAAAAAATAAAAGTTACTAACCCACACCAAAATATGCATAGCAAAATTACTAGATCTGTACATACAAAAGTTATTGAAAATATGAATACTAACATTTTTTAGGCATTGAAATGACAGGTGGTTTTCCTTTTCTTTGTGTTCCTGTAAAAACATACGATAAAATCTCTGCAGAAATGCTCCCTACAATAATATGAGTTGGGATATAACATGTTTAACTTTTGATGTCGGCCCTGTACTGAACCTCAGTTCTCAAACAGGGACAGGTCAAGTTCTACTGCAGGGAGGAAGGGTCACAGGGAGTGGAAAGAAAGGTCAGCAGGCAAACCTCTCTAGGAAAGCAGAGATGTGGAAGTGGGGTCCTCACATCTCTGGTGAATTCGTAGGTGGGTCAATGAAAGAGGAACCAACTAATCAGGATGTTCAAAGAATAGTGGCTGCTCTCCAGAAAATTGAGCCAGACATAGGATCCTGAATCATCACCATGGAGATGAAAGCCAGACGGGACACTGCCACTAAAGGATGCCAAAGTAGAACCAGGACCTAAGACAGTTCCTGTGGAAGGACCCTGGAATTCCAAGCCAGCTAGTTACACAGACTTGTTCTGGCCATGTCATTAATGTCACAATAATCCAATCTCTCATTTCTAATGATTGGATATTTTGGAGATTGCTTATGACATTATGGCAAGATTTTATTTGGTTTCATTTATAATCAAAATAAAATGAATATTAAGAACACACATTAAGTTAATAGTTAAGAAAAAATTCCAACCACTTGGAAATTTAAAAGTACTCTCCTAAATAACTATGGATATAAATTTTACATTTTTATGTAGTTAAAAGCAATTTAAAATATATTTTAAAAAATCAAAACACTGTGTATCCAAACTTAAAGAACAGGTGCAAAGCTACATTTAAAGGGAAATCCATAGTAGTAAATATTTTTGTTACAAAGAAAAAGAGGAAAATCAGTAAATGAAGCATTCACCTCAAGACATGACAGTGGAAAAAAAGGAAGGATATTTTAAAAGATAAACATAACACAAAGGAAACAGAATATGAAGTTACATCAGAATTGAGAAATAAATCCAAGAGATGGTTATTTCGGAAAACAAAAATCAGTGATACACATTGACAAAGTTTATTAGAGAGGGAAAGAGTCCATTGTGATGGGGTCATATTTTGAAAATTATTAGTATGTTTTTCTCTGTTGTCTTTCTGGCTTTGGCATGACTTTTCCCTCGTTATTTTGAAGCATCTTTGGAGGGAGTATAAAGACATAAAGACTTTCTTGAAAGAATGCAAAGAGAAAGAATAAGGTCATATTCGGCTTGGGCAGGCAAAATAGGATTTGCTACAACCCCAAGAAAAGATTTTCCAGATTCCTTCCATTTTCCCTCTCCAGCATGTTAACTGCCTCACCTGGAAGACCCACCTTCTGGAACTTTCCCCTTTTTTTTTACTCCCAGTCTCCACAGTTTACTCATAAGGCTTAGGTTTGAGCCAGGCCTGTAGGTTTGAGCCAGGAAAACAAAGAAAATATGAGGCAGGGAGAAAGCCTGCACAATTCCAGCCAAGAGCAAAGACAGAAAGAAGAGAAAGAAAGGAAAATCAGAGCTTTGGCTTAAAGAGAGAAAGGTGAGGGTAACAATAAGGGTAGATGGGGCTTTGACTCCTCCCCAACTCAGGACTCTGAAAATACATCACTTCTTGGGCAGCCTTCCATCCTGAAACTTACTTAGACTAGGGTCCCATCCACGTCTCCTGAACCAACCTTGGTCCTTGTGTGTTTTGATGGGGCCCGGAAATAGGGGGGAGACTGACTGTGAAGCTAGCCAGCCAGAGCTGGGTGAGACAGCATTGTGGCCAATGCTGCAAGAGGGCAACCCAGGACGGGACAGAGAATCTTCACCAGGTCTCTGAAAAGTAACATCCATGGGAGTTCAGGTGAGGCCAAGACAGTAGTGGGTAGCAGCAGGTGGAATGCCTGAGGAAAAAGAATGAACTGCAAACTGCAGCTTTCCTAACTGGCTGTCAACAAGGTACTCAGCGAACAGACCCTGGAGGGTTGAGGAGTCAAAGGATACCATGATCATGAACTCCATCTCTTAACTCCCCATCTCTTCTGCCGCCACACCATCTAAGCCCCTGTCCCCCTTGCATCTGGCTATCATCTTAAAGTAAGGAGAGGTGGTGGAAACAACCTGAAAGCCTGGGCATTTGCTCCCAGAGAATAAACATTACCAGAAAGAGCTGTTTATTTTGGCACATCTGACTAAGCTGGACACACACACCATCTTGTCTAGTACCTGTGAAAGACGATATACGCAGCAGGGAGGTTAAGTGTGTGGGATTCTGGGTCCACGTGGCCTAGGTCTGACTCCTGGCTCCACAATCTGTCAACTCTGGGCAGTTTACTTCATCTCCCTGCACCTGAGTTTCCTCGTCTGTAAAATGAGGATAATAATAGTATCAATTGTTATTTTTTAAGGATTAAGGGATCTAATAAATGTATAGTCCTTAGATCAGTGCCCATAATAAGGATTCAATAACTACTGGCTCTCTGTCTTGATTTTAGCATCACTGTCACATTATTACCCATACCTGTTACCTACGGCTGGGGCTCTTGAGAAAAGATCAGATCAGCTACAGAAAAATCAAGAAATTATAATTTCTCCACACAACCAAGTACTATAGATTAACATCTGTACTCTTGCCACATAAATAATCAATCATACATGATAAAGAAATAGATCAAAAGACAGGTTTTTAAAAATACAACAGAATGGTACAAATTTTGAAATCTTAATAAAATGTACCACATTCTGAAAAAAATATGAATTACCTATATTAGCTTGAGAAGTAGGCCAAGTAGAAAAGTACGCCAAAAGAAGCTGAAAAATTGATCAAAGAATTACCTCCAAAAAAGGCCTATGTCTGGATAATTTAATTAGTGTATTCTTTCAAACTTTTCCCAAGGGACAACCCCAGAATGCATAACCACAGTACCAGGACATGCAAAAAGATGGACTGCTCCCCAGTTCATTGGAAAATTACTACCTATAATACACAACCCTGCATAAAATAAAACTATAGGCCAATATTTTTCTCTAAAGCTTTGTTACTCCAGGATTTCTTAGTGCCTCTCATTTGCTGTGAAATTTCAATAGGAGGTTTGCAGGAAGCAATGTTGTGCATATCAAGACTTCTTTCTGGTTCCCCCAGACCTTTCTCCTGATCAGGCAGGAACTGCATCAGAGCAGCAGCCAGAAGATTCAGATGATCCAAGAGCCAAGCATACACAGAAAGATACATAGAGGAAAAGGGATTCACAAGAGCAGGAAAGTGACAGTATACTATTACAAAATAGCAAAAACAAGAGCCATGCTGAGGCTCAAAGCAGTACATTCTGCTGGTGTAAATGTAAATTGACTCAAATCATCTAGGAAGCAATTGGCCAGATGTATTTAGAAACCTGCAAGTACCTACTCTTTGACCTAATAATCCAACTTGTGTGAATCCATCCCAGAGAATTTAAAATGAAGATAAAGATGTCCATACAAGGATGGACTTCATAGAATTATTAATAGCAAACAGAATAGGAAACAATCTAAATATCTAAAAATAAAAACAGCTAAGCAGATTACGGTGCATTCATAGGATGAATTATGCAACAAATAAAAGTAATATTTGAGAGGAAAAAATTTAATGACATATATGTCTGCTTTTTTTAGGGAAAAAAAAGCAGAACAAAATACAATCTTAGGGGTATTTTTTAAAATACATGTACATAGGAAAAACTACTGGAAGAATATAGACCAAAACCTTAATATGATCTCTGGGCAATGGGTCTCAAGTCATTGACTATCTTTAAATAGATTTCTCATATCATCTAACTTTCTGCACTAAGAATGGATTATGTTTATAATCAGAAAAAAAAAACCGATAAAACCGAAATAACTATTGCCCATGGGTAAATACTCATGAGTGAAAAAGAACATTTTTAAGTCTCCGTTCACTAAGGCCAAAAACATTCTCAACACTGTGCACAGAATTCTATTCTCCTAAACGTCAATCTGAACACCGGTGCACTCGAAAACATAAAGACACAAAGCAAACCGACCAAATCCCTCCACAGACAAGGCTGAGCTCCTTCTCCAGGTTTTCAACACACCGTTACGGAGAGTGGCACTCAGTACCCATTTTTTTTGAAAGTGCAGCTGTTTTTTATATCTCCCTTGGTTCAAAGAACATCGACATCCAGGGACACGCTTTACGGGGGAGGTTGAGGGAGTGTGAGAGAGTTAACGCGCGCGCGTGTGCACACACATATTGTCTTTCTCTCTTCTCTCCCTCACACGCACGCATACACACGCTCAAATCCACTCAATCGTGTGGTCCCAGCCAAACAACTCAAAGCGAGTCCTGCGAGTGCAGCCGAGCGCCGTCCCTGATCCGCAAGCAGCCACGGAGCCTCCCCGCGCCCACCCCTTGGCCGCCCGGCACCGCGGGTACCTGTTCATGGTGCGCGGGGGCTGGGTCGCCGGGCTCCTGAGCGTCTTCAGCGCGGCGGGGGTACCGTGGGTAGCCTCCCTGCTTTCCTCCACCCACAGCCTGCACAGCCAGGAAGAAAACTATGTTGGGGAGCAGTTGGCTGGCGTACTCCGCATCGCGCTCGCAGCCCGGGCGGAACATCCTCGCGCGCCCTGGCTCCTCCGGCAGCAATTGGAGTTGGAAGAGGCCCATGGCGGGAAGGAAGGGAAAGCACGGACCAGAATGGAGAGCCCGGGTGACTGATGCGGAACCCGACGGCAGGTCCAGCTCCGCAGCATCCTCACCCAGAGCGACGCACGCTGGGGCTCTCGCATCCTGACCGGCCCCTCCCCGTCCGAGCTGGTGCCCAGCCAGTGCTCGTGTCGCCCCTCTGATTTCCCCCCACCCTCGGTTCACCCACCCAGGTCTCCCGGACGCCTCCATCCCACCCCACGCCCCACCCCGTCGGCTTGTCCTAGCAGCAGCCAGAAGTCTGCGCGCCCAGGTGGAGCGGCTGGGCAGCTGGGGCTCTCGGGGCGCACGGCGGGGGTGCATGGCACGCGGGTCGGCCCGAGGGCGGGGGGTGGGTTACCTGGAGCGGGCGGGCGCGTCGGTCGAGGACCAGAGCAGGCGCAGCAGTAGCAGCAGCATCAGGCTGGCGAGCAGGGCGAGGAGCGCGCCCCCCGGCCGCATCCTGAGCCACAGGCGCGGCCGCCGCCGCTGCTGCCCCGGCGAAGCGCAGCCCGAGCGGCCCCGACTCGCGGCTCCTGCCGCCGCCGCCGCCGCCGCCGCGGCCGCAGCCAGGCACACCTCCAGCGTTCACAGGCGGCGCGGAGGGGCGGCGGCAGCGCTCGCCGCGGGCCCGCACTCTCGGGCGCCCCCGGCCTGGCCCGCACGGCTCTTGGGGGCAAAGGGAGCAGCCGCGCTTCCTGGCTCTCCCCGCTGCTCCCGCCCCGCTCCAGATCGCCGCTGGAGCCCGGCGCTCCGATCGCGGTGACGCTCCGCTCAGCTCGCCTCCTCTCCTCCCGGAGGCGCTCGGAGCTGCTGCGGGCTCTCGTCGCCGCCGCCGCCGCTGCCGCCGCCGCCGCCGCCGCGCGGGGTCACCTGAAGGTTGGGACTCTGTGCTGATTGGGCTCCAACTTTTCTGCGCCCTCACCTTCCCGGGAGTGGCCGCGCGCTCTTCCCTGAGGCCCACGCAGGGGGACCGCAGCTCTCTCCGCGCCCCTGCGTGGGAGAGGAGGGCTCGCAGCGGCGGAAAGGCAGGGAAGGAAGGGCCCACTTCAAAAAACTTTTAAAACTGTGTAGTCGCTCTGCTGGATCGTCCCACGCATAGAGTCTGCGAGGGACTTTAAAAGAACATCCCCTTGCTTAAAGGCAGTTTCAAACGGACAGCGAATGAATGCCCTGGGGCCAGGCAGTCTTTGGGAGTTGGGCAAACTACCGGCCACAGGCCGAGTTTGTCCCCTGCCCTTTTTTTTCGTAAATAGTTCCGTTGGAACACCTCCACGCCCAGTCCTCTGCGTCATCAGAGGCTGTATGCGGTTGTTTCTGTCTAGGGCAGAATTAAGTTGGTGGCAAAGATCAGTTGGCCCACAGAGCCTAAAATATTTACTATCTGGCCCTTTTCGGAAAAAGTTGGCAGACCCCGGCTCTAAGTCGTATTGGGCTAGATCACAGTGGTTAGCAGCTCATTGATTAGTTAGTATCTTATGTACTAAAAGAGCGTGATCTGATAACAATGTATAAAGTCTGGCTTCCCAATTATTTATTTGGGAGTGGGCCTCTCCTCTTTCGGCCCTAAGCTGTCCTTTCTGCGCATGTCCAGTGGCCCCACTCTGCCACCTCCCCACGCTTTGCCCCTGACTCTGACCCCTTGGCGGGCATCAGTGAACCCTAACCCCCACAATGGTTGTATGGGGACTCATTAGACTATTCAATTTGCTTTTGTATACATTTGATTTTTCCAAAAGCAACCCTTGAACTCTACGATCTTGTGAAGACCTTGATAAAGGAACTTTCAAAGGTTTTAATCAGTTAACTGGCCTAAGTAACAAAAATGTATTAACTAGACTCTCCTAGAGGCATTAAGGTCTTAACCTGAAAAGCCAGCGAGAGCCTTTGAGAAGCTAGTCATCCAGACAGCTCAATAAAGCTGTCGCCGGTGAGTTCATCACAGAAGGAAAAACAACATATGTCAAGAAGAGAAATGCCAGGCTGCCTGGTTCTTTTCTACTAATTCCGCATTTACTCCAATTCAAAACACTTGGTTGAAAACAAACCAGAACTTTGCACATAGTAGTTGATCAATAAATGGTCAATGAATAAAACACCTCAGAATTCACGTTCTTCTTAAAAAGAAAAAGAAAAAAAAATCTGAAAATAAATGTAACTAGAAACATGATTTCCTCCCATAGCTCACTGTTGCTGTTGAAAGGTGTACTGATCAATGATGGAAAAGTTGCTACTTAAGTCTTTTACTTATGACTGACATTTTTAGGGGCCCAGCTGCTTCTCTGAGGATGGCATGATAAAGTCACGATGTCTTCAGATAGTGCTGAAATAACAACATACTCCAACTCTACGTGTTTGAAAGTTTAGCCATTCTGTTAGATAAGTGGGAGAGGGCACAATTATCTTGAAAATGGAAAAGTTGTCTGGATTTGGAAGATAGCCTGAATTTTCTTTCTCTTAGAGCAGAAGAATTGTGTGGAGAACTCACGCTGAAGACGGTTTCCAGAAAAAGAAAGTAGAGGGCATTATTGTATCATCCAGGAAGCCACAATTTCAACTAATTTACTAAAGTTTAATATTTCAGCACAGCTGGGCTTAAGGCAGCAGGAAGAGAGTCAGCCTTGCACGGGGCTCCCTAAACACCCTTGCTGCAAATGAAGTTACGTTTTATCAAGCCAATGGCTATCAGCAGGGGACCCACAAAAGCCCATTTTAATTGGAAAACCAAGTGTAAATGTGCAATGGGAATTATGAACGGAGAGTTAAAATTTGACAGTAGGAATCTTTAGCACAAGGATTGTAATTGAAGATGTAGGTTGGTAAAATATGAATTATCTTGCTTATCCTTGAGAGATCAAAGAACCTGACAAAAACATGAGTTATTTAATATTATCAGCTAGAGAACCAATACTGGAAAAATGGGCATTTGGTCACTTAACATGGACCAGTTTGACCAGCAACCCCAAAGATCTGAACCCTCAGAAACTGATGCTGGTGTGTGAACCTACCTCACTCTCCCAGTTTGCCCAGCATTTCCCTCTCATTTTATCTTTGTATTTTTTTTTTATTCACCATCATGAGTGCCCTTACTTTCATAAAGTCACTTATAAAAATGATCAGGAAGTTTCGATATGTTAAAAAATGTCCAAGTCACTGAAAATCTTCTTGGAAGCTGGGGTTGCTCATTTTTGACGTCAGGTATTAAACATTTCCATATGCATGCATTTGAGGGTTCATGAAAAATCCTAAATATCAAGTGTCTATTATATCCACTGGTATACACGAGTAGAAACTTTCAACATAGGGAAAGGAAGGAGGGCTATGAGAAACACAGAAAACTGATGCACCAAAGAATTTTTCCTTCACTTGGGTGACATGTTTATCTCTGTGTTTAGAATGGATAGTTTCTGATGTCTTCAGGCTGTTTGATTGGTTTTAGTAATATCAGAGATTTGTGAGGATTGCAGGACAATAGACATTCATAAATATTAAACTGCTCCTTGGGAGAGGAAATTCATGAGGATAGCATAACCAAGGCTACATATTTCCAGTAAATCAGAGGATATTAATGAAAGTAGAAATAATTTCAAGAAATCAACAACTTTGTTGGGGGTGGGTAGCTCTATTTCCAGATACGTTTTATTATAGATTTTGTCTGCTGCTGATTGAATACAAAAAACATTGAAGCAATTCAATGTATAAAGTCATTTTAACTTTAAAGATAGAACACCTAGGATGATTTACAAATTCCACATAGGTCTTAAATATATAAGAAAAACAATTTGTAATATAACTAAAATTACAGAACAAAAAATAAACTTATTATTCACAGTATAAAATAGATTTTAATACATAAAACATTTAAATTTCTAAAACTCCTTTCCCTGAAGTCCACATAAAAGATCCTAATGGACCAAAAGAGAGAAATGGAAACTACATAGTTAGCCTGCAACTATAAAATGGCTACAGTCCCATTCCACAAGCCCCCCAACAATGCCTGCTAAAGATGAACTAATTGGACAAGAATACCAAGTTTAAGATTCATCTCCCTTATTTATAACTTAGATTTGTGGGAAAGAAATGGAAAAGTTTTGGAACGTCCCACTAATACTCGATTTGGATGACCAAAGGCTGGGAGCAGGACACAACAAATACATCAGTGGGAATGGCCAGGGCTATAGAGTTAAAACAGGGATGGTGACCAGTATTTATTCCTGCTTTCAGTGAATATAGCTTTCTAGCTGGAGGAATGATGACCTTGAGAGAGTGCCAATCTTCAAGAGAGACGCTGTCAAAGAATTTTGTGGCTGATGATTAAAGTCAGTTTACTAAAGAAAAAAGACCACCTATTCTACCTAGTCGATAAACAAAAGGCCCTTGAAACATTGGTTTTTATACTGGTCTCTCCCAGACTATCCTGCCTAATTCCAGAGTTTGCAAGACTGGGCAGAACTTCAAAAGGTTCAACAAAATTGGGGGGGAGGGTGCAGGCATCAAGATATTAAACCCACACCCGCCACATTTCTCTCTTCAACTTCTCTTTTGCACCTCTTCATTCCATACAACCTAAACTAAAAGGATAAATGACTTAAAAACAAAAATTCCATAGTAAGCCCTGAACGTAAAACTAAGTTTCAACATGTAGGCAGCTAAAAAGAAGGACTGCCAAAGATTTTCCATTCACTATATTGCTGGCAAGTGGTGGAAAAAAACAAGCATGACTTATTTCAAAGATGAGTTAGCAGGAAAAAAAATTATGCAAAAGTTCCACAAAATATAAGAAGAATGGAAGGAAATGCAACCAGTAGAAAAGCCAATGAAGAATATATGTTGAAACAAGACTTACTGCAGGGAACAGCCAAAATTTTAGCAAGGATCATTTTGTACTTCCCAGGAAATGAAATATAATATAAACACCATGAAAGAAGAACACAAAGAATAAGAATTAAAAGACAAGATAGCAAGGAAAAAGGATGCAAAGTGAGCTGACAACAGTGAAAAATGAAGCCAAAAAAAAAAAAAAAATTGCTGTACTTAGAACTATCTTTAGAAGACTGAGGAACAGAATTTAGATGGCAAAAAATCGGAATTAGTGTTACAGAGATAAGACTGATGAAATTTACAGAATACACAAAGGAGAGGGACAAGGAAAATACATTGATTAGAAAAACAATTATATGTAAAGACAGATATGAGATATATATCATGTAGGGGTTAGGGGTTGTTTTTGAAAAGCATAAAGTGAAATATTAAAAACATTTAAGAATATAGTAGAAGAAAACTTTACTGAAATAAAGAAATATGTAAATATGCAGAATTCATGTTCTCATTGTCTGAGCTCATTATGTGAACTCATGATATTCCAGAAAAATTTAATAGAGAACAACTAACTTCATGGTTTATCCTCTTGCAGAGATTATTCAAAAACAAAGAAAGAATACTGAAACCATCCAGAAAGAAGAAACAGGTAAAAATTAATTTTGTTTCTGACTTCACTTCAGCAAGATTGGACTCAAAAGGAACAAAAGTATTTTTAGTGAGTTTTTTTTAGCAGAAAAGATGTGACCCAAAAATTCTTTACCCAACTCAAAGAGTTTTCATATATAAAAGCATGTGACATTTTCAAATATTTAAGAACTCAGAATATACAATACTTACACATAAATCCTGGAAAAATCAACTTGAACCATAATCCAGTCATAAAACTTGAGTCAACATAAGAAATTCACAATAAAGAAGTTGTGATCAGAAAGAACTCAGATGAGCAATAGGTCATTTTAAAAAGAGAAGTGAGTCTACAAAGGATAAAAGCTGGAGAGGCTGTGGAGGAAAGGGAACCCTCCTACACTGTTGGTGGGAATGCAGTTTGGTGCAGCCACTGTCGAAAACAGTATGGAGATTCCTCAAAAAACTAAAAATAGACCTACCATATGACCCAGCAATCCCACTCATGGGCATATATCCAAAGGGAACTTTACTTCAAAAAGACACCTGCACCCCAGTATTCATAGCAGCACTATTTACAATAACCAAGTCATAGAAACAACCTAAATGGCCATCGACAGATGACTGGATAAAGAAGCTGTGGTATATATACAATGGAATACTACTCAGCCATAAAAATGATAAAAATTATGGCATTTGCAGCAACATGGATGTTCCTGGAGAATGTCATTCTAAGTGAAATAAGCCAGAAGAAGAAAGACAAATACCATATGAGGTCACTTATATGTGGAATCTAAAAACAAGACAAATGAACTTACTTACAAAACAGAAACAGACTCCCAGTATAGATAACAAACTTATGGTTACTGGGGGGAAAGGGGTGGGAAGGGTTAAACTGGGAGTTAGAGATTTGCAGATACTGACTAATATATATATATAAAATAGATAAACAAGTTTATACTGTATAGCACAGGGAAATATATTCAATATCTTGTAGTAGCTTATGGTGAAAAAGAACATGAAAATGAATATATGTATATTCATGTATGACTGAAGCATTGTGCTGTACGCCAGAGATAGACACAACATTGTAAACTGACTATACCTTAATAAAAAAAAAAAAAGAGGGAAGTGAGTCAAAATAATAGAATTCCACAATATAACCATTATATTTTCTTAAAATTGCTACAGAAATAAAAGATAGTAAATTGATACAATAAATCTGGGAAGGAAAATTCCAGTTCATGTTATATAGTGGAAAATATAAAATAAGAAGAGTGAAGGATATAGTGACTTTCAGGGTGAAATAATTGTTTCACAAAAAAAATTAAAAAGAGAAAAAATATATATAAATATTTTCCAAAGAAGGAGGGAAAAAGAAACTCAGACTTTAGCTAAAGATAGAAAGAATACCTATTCAAGCAATATATGGATGTTACAGACACTTAGAAGTGTTTTATAAGAGAAAACAGTAAAAAGGGAATACATAACTAAGTTCTCAGTAAAGAAAGGGAAAACCTCAGTTACTGGGAAAAAAAAAAAAAAAAGAGCAGAAAGTGTGTATGCTGACCCAAAACAGCTCACCTGCAATACACTATCATCCTGGTAACCTAGAAGTTTGCTTTTAACATCTATGCAGGGAATGAAAGAGGAAGACCGGGTTCCCAGTGAGACAGAGTTGGAATTACAATTCCTGCATAAAGCTTTTGTTGTTGCTGTTAAAAACAAAATAGGTGGACTAGAAAAACAAAGATCCACACACGTGCACAATGACAATTATTTGTCTGTGCCTGAGATCTGGGTGAAAGAATTTTAATCTAAAACCCTTGCTTCCTTTGGGTTTGAGGCCCAGTGTTAACCAGGTCCTGAAGTTAACATAAAGCTTGGTCCCTGGCTAATGTTGGCCTAATGTCCATGGCAGGAAAGTGCTAATTATTCTAGTTACATAAAAACTCAAAGAAAAGGAATCTCACTAAGAATGAGCATAAAATTAAAAATTGCAAAACACGTAAGGAATTCACCACGCACATTCTCAGTACGTGCAACTAATGGGAGGATTATTAAACAATAATCAGAAAGAGAACATAAAATAAGCAAGTTTAAAATCATTAGGGACATGAAAGGGTGAATCAAGACACTAAGAAAAAAGCTATGATAAAAAGAAGCAGATTTTTTTTATAAAGAACCAATAGAACTATGAAAAAAATACAGTGGACACCTGAACAACGCAGGTTTGAACCACACAGGTCCACTTATACACAGATATTTTTCAAGTGTTAATGCTACGTTCTTACACAATCTGTGGTTGGTTGAATTTGAGGATGTGGAGAAATCTTTAATAGGGAGGGCCAACCATAAGTTATACTCAGATTAACCTGTGTGTTTTTCAAGGGTCAACTGTATTGCCATCGATATCCAAATAATTAATGAAGAAAAAAAAATAATTTTAAAAATAATCAAAGGATAGGTCAAGTAACAAGATTAAACATGGCTAATGAGAGAATTCATGATCTGGAATACTGTTGTGATAAAATTCTCCATTGAAAGAAAAAATGATGGAAAGCTTGAAATAGAAGCTAAAAGGCTTGTAGAAAAACCTAAGAAGCCCATGTACTGTTATGTACTGCTGCAGAACAAATCACCCCAACACCTAGTGGTTTGAAACAGTAATGTTTTATTAGCCCTCAAGATATCTGTGGGTCAGGAATTCAGGCAGTTCTCAGCTGGGTGATACTAATGTCTCATAAGGTACCGAATGTGCCCTGAAGGGTTCCATGTGGCTTCACTCACACATCTTGCCCTTTGTTTGGGATAATTCAGAGGATGAGTTCAGCTGAGGCTGTCAACTGGAGTGTCTACACCCTTAGTCTCTCCAGCACAGTGATCTCAGTGTAGCCAGATTTCTTACTTAGAGGCCAACAGTTCCCATCAAAGATCTTCTAAATATATCTGGAGGAAACTCAAATTTGAAAAGATACATGCACCCCAATGCTCATAGCAGCACTATTTATAATAGCCAAAACATAGAAGCAACATAAATATCCATTGACAGATGGCTGGATAAAGAAGATGTGGTTTACATACTATAATGGAATACTACTCAGCCATTAAAAAATAATGAAATAATGCCATTTGCAGCAACATGGATGGACCTGGAGATTGTCATACTAAGTGAAGAAAGTCAGACATAGAAAGACAAATACCATATGATATGACTTACATGTGGAATCTAAAAAAAATCACACAAATGGACTTAAGGAGTTTGGGATTAGCAGATATTAACTACGACATATGAAACAGAAAAACAGAAAGGTCCCACTGTATAGCACAGGGAATTATATTCAATACCTTGTCATAGCCTACAATGAAAAAGAATATGAAAAGGAATATATACATATGTATAACTGAAACACTATGCTGTACACCAGAAATTAACACAACATTGTAAACCGACTGTACTTCAGTTTAAAAAATTAAAAAACAGAACAAACAAAAAGATGTTCTAAAAGATCTGGGCGGAAAAGAAGCTGCAAGTTTCTTATGATCTAGTCTCTGAAGTGCCAGGACATTACTTCTCCTGGATTCAATTGGTCATACAAGTTGCTAAGCCTCGCATATAGTCAACAAGAGGAATTAGATTTATTTAATTCTGACAGCAACTCCAGTGTGTGCGTGTGGTTTTTTCTCCCGCACCAGTAAGCAAGTAACTCAGCTCTAACACTGTCAACCAGGAGACAGCATCAGATCCCACAGTTAAACGCTCAATCCTATAAGACTGCCCCTTTACCCACTTGAGGCAACAATACAAGTCCAGGTTGTTACCTGTGCTTCTGACCAACTGACTATAGATCACAGGCTCCAACAACCCACTCCTTGGGTTTGATTAACTTGGTAGAGCATGTCAGAGAACTCAGAGAAACATTTGGCTTACTAGATTGCTGGTTTATTGTAAAAGGATATAATTCAGGAATAGCCAGATGGAAGGGATGCATAAGGCATGGTATGTGGGAAGAGGCAGAGCACTTCCATGCAATCTGCCCCAGGTCTCTGCATGTTCACCAACCTGGAATCTCTCCAAGCCTCATCTTTTTGGGTTTTTATGGAGACTACACTACATAGACAATATTGATCAAATCATTGGCCACTGGTGATCCAGTCAACCTCCATCACTTCTCCTCTTTGGTGGTTGGAGATAGAACTGAAAGTTCCAGTCCTCTAATCACACGACTGGTTCCCCATCAATCAGCCCCCATCCATGAGGAATGAAAATACATCCAAGTCTAGAAACGCTGTAATAAAACTTCAGGACCCCAAAGACAAAGTCCTAGAAGCAATCAAAGAGGAAAGATGTATAACTTACAAAGAAATCGTAATTAGATTGCAGCATACTCCTATCAGCAAAAATAGCTACCTAAAGTTAACTGAATCTCCAAAGTGCCAGGGGAAACACTGTCATTCTTAAGTTTTATATCTGCCTAAACTATCATGCAAAGGTGAAGGTGAGGGTAAACTAAAAAGTGCTTCTAAAGACTGAAAAAGCTTCCCACCCACAGTCCTGTTAGAAAGAAAAACTATAAATAGTACATTCCAGAGGAAAAGAAACTGGCCCCAGAAGAAAGGCATGAGATGCAAGAATAAAGGTGAAGATGGAAAACGGCAAGCCAGCAGGGACTATATAAAACAAAGTAACGATGATTCATCTGTGACGGGAACTCCAAAACAAGATTGATCAAAATAGTACGATAATAATAAGAAAGAACAGAACTATCAGAGTTAAAGCACACTAGGTTTCTTGTCATATTCAGAAAGTCAGTAGAAATAGTAACTACTTTTATATATTGTTAGGTCAAATATGCACCTTTTCAACGTTAAGACATCCACTATAATACGGGAGGTGATAGATATGTTAATTAAGTTGTGGGACTCCTTGCACAATGTAAGAAATATCGAGCCATCACGTTGTGCACTCTAAACATTTTACAGCTCTATTTGTCAATTACACCTCAAGAAAGCTGAAAACATGGCATTCATTATAAAGTAAAACTATGATAACTCTTAAACCCGTGGAGGAGAAAAGAAATAGAGAAAAATCAACCCATTCAGCAGAAGATGGAAAGGAAGTATAAGGAAAAGTAAATAGAAGTCAAAAATAAAGCATAAAACAAGATGGTATAAATAAATTCAAAGATATCAGTTATCAAAATAAATATAAAGAAAGTAAACCTACCAGTTAAAAGACAGAAACTCACAGATTAGGTAAAGACAAACAAAATAACACAGAAAAAAATAAAATAACAGTATGTGAAATTATATACAAAAGAAATGATAAAAGAAAGCTTAACAATATCAGACAAACAGACCCAGAAGTAGAAAGTATTATTAGAAATAAAGAAAATCATTTCAGAATAATAAAAGGCATAACTCACTAAATAGAAATAAAAATCCTGAATCTCTATGGGAAAAACAGCAACATAATCTCAAATTACACAAAATGAATTTGATTTATTCAGCACACCTTTCTCTCCACGGGACAAAAAAATTTGGAAAAAAATGATTGAACAACACAATTTGAAAAAAACATGTTCTCCTCAGGCTCACCCAGTATACCTCTGAAAACTGGTCACGTTTGATTCCACAAAACAAGTCCAAGCAAATCCTGCAGAAAGGATATGACAGAGGTCATATTCTCTGATCGCAAAGCAGGAAAATCAGAAACCAATCACAGAGAGGCTAATAAAACTGTCCTCACTCTTAAACACACTTTGAAATAATTCATTGGTCAAAGGATCATCTCTAAATTTTTAAAACACTTAGACAAAACCAATAATAAAAAGACAACATACCAAATGGTAGGCTGTAGTGAAAGCAAGAAAATACACAGCCTTAAATGTACATATTAAACAATCAAAAGGAAAAACAATGAGTTAAGCATCCAAACCAAGATGTTGGGGAAACAGCAGAGCAAACCCAAAGAATAGGAAATATACCCCTAAAATGGCATTATAAGGAAAGAAAATTGATAGATCAATCTAAGGAACCTATTTTCCAAGTAAAAGATGATCTTAGCCCAGGTCTTCCCCTCTTACTTTCCAAAAGCAAAGCTGAGACAGGAGCTTTTGTGAAGCTAATTTGTTTAACAATAAAACCCTGGGATCAGGAGAGAGAAACTGGAGAAAGTTAAGCCGAGGCAAGAAAGCCAATGTAAAAGTACATCATTGAACTGCGAACCCCTGTGGATGCCGGAATACCACACGCCAGGGATTTTCTGATGAACCTCACAGAACATGTCTCAGTATACCTGTCCCTTGGTATCCGAGGGGGATTGGTTCCAGGACCCCCGTGGATACCAGAATCCACAGATGTTCCAGCCCCTTCTACAGATCAGCTTTCAGTACACAGTTGGTTGAACCCACAGACACAGAACCCGGACTGAACTGTCTAGCTGAAAGAAAGCTGGTGTTTCTCCATTAGCCTCTGCTGCACAGTGCATTTTCAGGTTGCACAAGGATGAGTGACAGGTGCCCTGCAGTGGTACCCAGACCCCATCAGACTTCACATCACAGGAGCATGCTCCCTTATTAATAAATTCTCCCCTCTTCAGTTGTATATGCTGCCTTGTCTGTTGCAGCATTTTCAAGATCCACTCTCAAATGTGCTCCCTTGGCTTCTGCCAGGAGGTACCACAATTTGATGTGTATGCTCTTTCCTCCTGAGGACAGACTCTATTTTCTTGCTTAAGCCACACTATGACCTGATCCTGGTTATTAGTCTGGAGGCAATGAGGGAGGTAGGGGCAGAGATTAAGGTGGAAAAACATCGTAAGAAGAGGTATCTGCCTCTGTTGAGGTCTTTGCCTGTATCTAGGCAAAGTGTAGCTTCTTTCTCTTATCAGGGTGGTAGGGCGGGAATGAGGTGTGGTTTCTGCCATCCTAGAGAGTTTAGGGGAACCTGGGGATTCAAGAGTCTCAGGTTTATCCACCCAGATGACCCATGACAGGTCTCAAAATCCTTCTCCTTTCCTGTCATAATCTTGGCATTTGCACGGAAAACCTGTCAAGGCTGTTGATCCAATCTTCTTTGTAACTCCACCATCCATGTGATTCAATCCTGGGCCAAAAATGTTCTGCAGCCACAAGTGATGATCCCTCCTTTAAATCCTGCCTTGGAGGTCTTCCAGTTTTCAAAGTCTGCATTGAGTTGACAGTCAGTTTCTAAAGCATTAACCCAAACCAGCCAATCTGTGATATGTCATTACCATTGCCACGGACTAGTCAAAGGCCTTATCTGTCTCAAGTGAAAGCTTCATCTTTACCTGCACTTCACCCCCATCCACTGCAGCGACAGTCTGGGTAACTGGGATGTCAAGGATTTGCCCCATTCTACCTACCACCAGCAGTGGGATCCTGGCTGGTGTCTGACTGGTGAGTGACTCGGTTTGGGAACCCGATCCCAAGGGCCACTTCTAATAACAACTCTTGACCCATCCCCAAGGAAAGCCTGAGGCAAAGGCCTGCAAGTAGAAAGCTTATTTGAGAATTGATCCCCCGAAGCAGGAGACGTGAAAAGAGAAATCATAGATTTGGTTGGTCCATGCTGTGGGAATCCGGAGCTTATTAATCCCAGTAGGAACCCCCTAAGAAACCACTGGAGATGCCGCTGAGAATGGTTCATCTAAAGGCCAGGCAGGGGAAGTATTCATCCATCAGCTTGTGTCCCCCTGCGTCAAGGGTTGTCTCCTGAGCTGTAAAGTCTCTCTTGGGTTTCACGTAAGTGAGGGTCAGGAGGGTTCCTGCAGGAACAGGACCATCACACCACAGCATCAGAGAAGATCCAGGAAGAAAACAGGAAACGTAGAGGTCAGCTAAGTTCACACCTGCACAAATATGGCAGTCTCAACAGAGGGTACCAGATATAAAACGAGGTTGTACACAAAGAACCAGGAATTAAGCTGTCATGAGAGGTGATGTAATCCCGTGCTTGAGAAGCAATTCTCAAGATAAACCACCTGGGTTCACATACAGGTCTTCCTACTTATCTGCTATAGGATCTGGGGCAAGCAACTTTGTCTTTCTGTGCCTCAATTTTCTCATATTTGAAGTGGGGATACCTCAGAATGTTTTTATAAAGATTAAATGAGCTATTTTGTAGAAAGAGTAACGTTAGGACAATGCCAGGCACATCGTGAACACTATGTAAATAGGTGTTTATTATTACATTCTCAACAGTTGCAATGGGAGCAAGAAGACCATGGAACAACAGCTTCAAAATTCTGAGGCAAAATTATTTCCAACCTAGAATTTTATACCAAGTAGGAAAGGAGAAACTACCTAATTGCCCTTCAGAAGGAGAATGATAAATATTTTGTCACTTACTCATTCAGCAATTAAAATGAATGAACTAGGCAACATACCATAAATCTCAAGGACTACATTAAAAGAACCATTAGCACTGTATGGTTCCAACTCTATGACATTCTGGAAAAGGCAAAACTATAAAGACATAAAAAGATCACTGGTCTCTAGGAGTTAGTCGGGAGGGAAGGATGAATAGCCAAAGCACAGGGGGAGGGTGTAGCTCAGTGGTAGAGCGCATACTTCCTATGCATGAGCTCCTGCGTTCAATCCCCAGTACCTCCTTTTAAAAAAAAGAATTAAAAAAAAAAATAGGCAGAGAACAAAGGATTTTTAGGGCAATAAAAATACTCTGTATGATATTGTAATGATGGATACAAGTCATTATGTGTTGGTCCAAACTCATAGACTGTACACCACCAAGCGTGAACCCTAATATAAACTCTGGACTGTGAGTGATCATGATGTCAATGTAGGTTCCTCAGTTGTAACATGGGTACCACTCTGGTGGGGGATGTTGATAACAGGGGAGGCTGTGCATGTGTAGGGGCAGGAAGTATATGGAAAATTTCTGTGCCTTCCTCTCAATTTTGCTCGAAACCTAGAAGAGCTTTAAACAAACAAGTCTTTTAGAAGTAAATACATACATGAAGTTTAAAAAAAAAGACCCACTGGCATTTATTCTCCTGATGGAATGACGGTTCACCACAAGAAAATCCAGTTTCATTTATCATTATATGATTATAGCAGGACACCTACAATCATTTTAGCAAAAGAAAGAGACATTTAAGAAAATTTAGCAATATTTCTGAGATTTTTAAAAATCCTTAGTAAAACAGGATTTGACAGCTGCTTCTAATAAAATGATAGAAAAAATAAACATTTTGAATCAAAAGGCAACCTCATGCTTTATTAATTATTTAATAAAAACAATTTCTTTCTAATCAGGAATGAGACAAGGTCTTAGTAAATATTCGTTGAATAAAGTGCACCTGCCATTCCACACAGGTTCCTGACATGCTTTTTGACTGCTGAACACGCTAAACATAAGTTTAAAAACTTCGAACCCAAATGGAACCACATAAAAATACTCAACACTTTCATCCAGAGTTTAAAAACCAGCATCTAACTGCAAGTTATCAGTTGCACTATTTTGATATTTAGCCCTCAGAATTATGGTTGATTTTCTAGATATCTCTAAAACCTGAGAAGAGGACATTTGAAAATCAGTCTGATTTTACAGTCAGTCGCAATATACCTGTGTAATATTCCTCACTACTCATTTAGATGACCAACGTGATCCCCACCTGAATTCATGCAAATTTTAGACCGAGTAGAAAGTTTCTAGCACTCTTGGCACTAGTGATTCAACTTTTGTTTTTCACTGACAATTCAGAATCCTTAAAGGCATCTTTCTTCCAGACGTGTCTCTAGAACATGATCTTATAAATTCAAAATTGAGGGGAAATATTTAGAAATATTTTGGAATCAGGCATAAACTTCAAATAATTTCCTTCTTGCCTCCTTTCTAGCACTCTTCTACACCGTGATGAAAGGAATGTAAATCTTCCTGCACTTCCCAGATAAACTCATCGTAAGTTGAAAATATTTTAAGTCAAACATGCGTTTGATACACCTGTCCCACCAAACGTCATAGCTTAGCCTTGCCAACCTTAAACATGCTCAGAACACTTAGATTAGCTTACAGATCAGCTTACAAAATCATCTAACACAAAGCCTACTTTACAATAAAGTGTTGAACATCTCATGTGATCTATTGAATACTGTAGTGAAAATGAAAAACACAGTGGTTGTCTGGGTACACAATGGTTGTAAGTGTATCAGTTGTTTACCGTTGTGATCATATGGCTGACAGGAAGTGCTGGCCAGTATCATGAGAGAGTATCTACCATGTGTGGCTAGCCTGGAAGAAAAGCTCAAAATTCAAAAAAGGTTTTACACCACTTTAAAGTTGAAAATCTTAATCGAACCATCATAAGTCTGGGGTCGTCTGTATATACAATGTACTTGTGAAACATGAAGTAAAATGATTTGACCACAGTGCCTTTGCACTGATGATTCTATTCAATCTGCCAGAAAAACTCTTGCTCCAGATATGCCCACAGCTTACTCTCTCTTTCTTCAGTCTGACCAAATATTACCTTACTCAATAAGAACTGCCCCTCAATCCCAGGTGACCAGCACTTCTTACTTTCTTACCTTGCTTTATGTTTTCCAGAGCACTTATCACCACTAAATACATTACATGCTTATTCGTATATTGTCACTCTTTCCCAATTACAAGAGAAGCTTCACGAAGGCACAGACGTTACTTGTTTTACCCTGTTCCTGCATTCCAGGTGCCTAGAACACACAGAAGGTACAAAATAAATATGTGTTAAATAAACACATGTAAATTCTAGAGTATTTAGAATATATAGCCGACATTTTTCTGTAGCTAACCCAAGTATTGCTGAAAACTTCAGTCGCCTTTAAAAATGCTGGGCACAATGACAGTAGTAACACAAGTACAAATATAAGAAGAAGACTTAAGTAGTAAACAATGCAGAATAAAGTATAATGAAAGTCTAGAGAAATGTACTAGCCACAGACTGAAATTGTCTAGCAAGTTATTTTCCTATGAAAACATTTCTTCCCATTGAAAATTTCCTTTGGAAACGTTTCCTTGGAAAAGATGGCAATGTGTAAATAAAGAACTAATGTGTTGTTAAATTACGCCCAGATCCTCCTGTTCCACTTTGCAGAGCACTCTGTTGTGAAGAAGGAGCATGAGGTTTTCATTCAAACCAATCTGGTATGTTTCCTGACTCTGCCACTCACTGGGTATGACTCTCAGCAGGATATTTAATCTCTCTGACTTCCCTCATCTGAAAGTAGGGTAAACCCAGCTAAGATGAAGTCAATTCCTCCTCCTGGGTTTTCTAAGTTTTTCTGGAGGGGACCAGCAGCCAGCAAGATGCCCAAGCCAGACACTGACTGTCATCCTTCACACACCTCCTCTTCCTCACCACCACCCCACATCCACCTGACCAATCGACCATTTCAATTCTACATCATTAACATCTCTTGAGTCTATTCACCCCTCTCCATCTGGGCTGCCATCTGCCACGTCCGTGACCCTGGTCACCACCACCTCCCTCTAGCTGGATTATTGCAGTAGTGTCTGATGAGCCCGTGATCCAGGCTTGGGCAATCATACACTCAACTCCAAAACTCTGATTATTGAGGAGGTAATAACAAGCTGCAGGGACAGTTGGGAAGTTGCTCAGCATGGCGGCACTAGCGCCCATGTGGAACGCTGTCAGTTGCAAAGCCCTGGCAGGATGGTCCCTGCTGCCCGGTCTCCCTTGGTTCCTATTCATTTTCCAAACTCTGTTCTCTAACCCTCCAGATATTTCCAGAGCTAGCCAATAAAGATCTGTCCCGGGGGAGGGTATGGCTCAGTGGTAGAGCACATGCCTAGCATACATGAGGTCCTGGGTTCAATCCCCAGTACCTCCACTAAATAAACAAACATAATTGCCTGTCCCTCCCCCCCCCAAAAATAAAAATATAATAAAACTAGACTGCTTTAAAAAAAATCTGTCCACGAAATTCCACTCCTGCCCATGCTAATTACGTTATGTAAGCTGGCAACCGGGAGCACCACCCTGGCACATCATGAAACACCCACCCCCTCCTGCAAACTCTCCTCCCACTTCCAGTGGCCTTAGCATTGTTTTGCGATTCAAGCATGCTCCCCAGTCCAGCTTCCTCTTATGATTTTGTACACCAGCCGCACTCACCTTCCTGCCTCTGGGCTAACAGCTTGTTCTCTCTTGCTTCTGGACATGCTTTATTGTCTCTGCTTAAAATCCTCTCCATTGGCGTGCAAACTTCCTTCTCTTCTATTGTAAGGAGACTCTCTTCAACCAGCAGGGAGCACTTGTCAGAGGCAGCTCTCTAACTGCATTTTTACAGGCTCACGAAGAGACCCTTAATTAGCCGCTGTTAGGAAAATCCTAGTGCAGGACCCATTCTGGGCCATGAGATCACTTTTCTCATAATGAGGGTAAGGGGCTGCGATGATCTCACCCAGGTCCTGCATCCACCTGTGTGGCCTGGGGGGCAGGGCCTTTGTTCTCCTGCTGCCCCCTAGTGGTGTACTTTCTCCAGTGGATTGCCCAATAGCTAGCTATTTCATAGTTCGCCTTGAACAACGCGAATGTGAACTTCACAGGTCCACTAATATGTGAATTTTTTTTTTCTTATAGCAAATCCTACAGTATTAGGTGGGAGAAGGATCCGTGGAGAGAGAGGAGACGGACTTCAAGCACTTTGTCAATCCACTTAGGCTTCGCGCAGCTGCCACCTGTTGTAAATGAAAACTTGTCCCTGTGCTTCAGGTGGCACCAAGAAGTGAAATGCACCTGAGATGAAAAGCAGACAGACTTCGAATTGTCAGTTCTGCCACTGCTAAGTCAGCCGACCTGACTGCTCCCAGCCTCCATGTCCTCATTTATAATAAAAGGATAAAATGCCATTCTCGATACTAAATGCCCAAAGCAAGTTGCAGAGCTCTGTGGATAGTATAGCCCCCTCTGTCTTTTTTTAGCAAAAACAGTGTATTCATCAACCATAACAGGTGACCACAGTGTGGAAATGGAGTGGAGCGAGACTAATTTTCCTCTATATATTCCTTTGTGGTTTTTCAAAATTAAATACTAGGTATGTGTCTTAACTATTCTTGTTAATTAATTAATTGCATGCAAATACCTGCCTCACAAAGCTGTTGCAAAGAAAACCCAGCATCTGGTAGATTTCTAATACATCCTGATTCCCTTACCCTTTGCAAGCGGACAGAAATTATCCAGCTTTCATGTGAAAGCTCGAGACTTTCTTGCATAAACCTCACTCGTCTGTGTGTGACAGCCCCCATATGTGCTTTAGTCTGAGTATACATGTGTGTGTGTAAGTTCTCCATGTCTACCCTGAATGGGAGTCAGAGAACTTGAACCTATCAGGCTGAAGTTACCATACCACTAAATCATCTTCAAGAAAAGTTATCAAGTATGAGGGTCCTCAGGTTTATACCTCAATCTATAACAGTTTAATGTTTAATAGGTACAAAATAAATATTAAGCACTGAACTCAGACCCTTTACAAGGTGAAGGTGGTCCAGTCTGAGCTTCTGAAAATTAGAAGAAATTCTTTAGCACTCCTAGAATCACCCTCATTTTTACACACTAGGAAATGGCCACCTATGATAGCTTCTCCAACTCTTTAACCATCACCTGCTTAAAGTCATCCCATTGCTCTCCCCACTTCGCTCCCAGTAGCCATTTCACCAACTCAGTCTCTCCATTAATAGCCCGTTTGCCCACCTGTTCATTTTTCCATTACCGACAGAGGAAAGGGAAAACTGAACATGGGGTGGAAAGGAAAGTCCTTGGAAAAGGAGAATTGATTAACCTAGAATAACTACGAAAATGCAGAAGTCGCTGTGACTTACAAACCGCTCTGGGTTAGGTATTTATCATAAGTAAATCTATGAACTTTATTGTGGATCTAAATCTATAACTCATCCTGTTCAAAGCTATTCCAAAGTAAGAGACCCAGGATCCTATCAAGTATTTATGTTGTTCTTCTAAGCACATGTTTTATTTACCATAAAATATATAAAATATTTACTTTTTCCTAAAAAGATACTGTAAATTATTCAAAGTTCAGTACATCTCACCCTTTCTTTCCGCAGGTAAAATAGGTTTCTTGGATCACTAGGTATGTTGTCAAAAAAAAAAAAAAAAAAAAAAGCAATCCTGTGGTCTTAGGAAAGCACAATGTGGTAAAAATCAAACATACACAGAAGATCTAATTGTTCCAAAAGCTATATATGAAAAACTGGATGTCCCTATGGAGAAATCAAAGGTAGTCATTTAGGGATTAGCAAACAGCACTAGTATGATTAGAAAATAGCACAGAAATTAAATATTTATTCTTCTGTACTCTACTAGAGTAGGGGATGAAAAATTACAATTTGGAAGTGTTTTTGCTCTTGTAATTTAGAGTCACAAGAGCAGTACTAGAATTGGTGTTTAAGTCAAAACCATTCTGATAACGAAAAAAATCCTTGGTGAATGAACTACTTCATTACAGACTCTTTATTTTCCAGTCATTTTCTTTTCTATTCCATTATACGCAGACATGTAAATGGTGTTCACCCCGGAAGAACTACGGGTAGAGACTCCTACATGGCATTTCAGCTCAAAGTCACCACCCTTTAAAAGAGCATTCTGTTACAGTCTTACATTTGGTTCCACACCCAGCACATGGTTCGCTGCACTGTTCTAACTCCTGTGTGTTGTAAACTAGCATTTCTTATTCTCTTAAAATCTACATGATGTGTCAATGGTAATTTCACTTTAAATTAGAAGATAACCATATGTTTACCCACCTTAATTAATTCTCCCTTGGAAAATGTTCCTTTGATTATGTTTTGCATATTTGAGTGAGTTCCATTTTCCACCTGTGTTCAAAGGCACCGGCTTCTAATGGGTTGATTATCTGGGTTAGAGGACGGATACTATTACATTTCATTTACTGTGATAATGGACCTTACATATTCCACATCACTGACGTATTATAACCTGTTTTATCAACTTATTAACTCTATTAAGACTTTTCAATGACATTTACAGGTACGTAATTAAAATATAGATTTAGTCAAATTGATATTGTAACTACAATTATGAAGTCAATGCAACTCCCATGTCATCTCTGCAAGCCCGCATCTTCTCCCAAGCCCACATCATCTCCCCAAGCCCACATCATCTCCCAAAGCCTGCATCTCCTCACTGAGCCTAGGTCATCTCCCGAAGCCCACGTCATCACCCCAAGCCCACTTCACCCTAAGCACACATCATCTCCTTAAACCTGCATCATCTCGGCAGGCCACATCATCTCCCTAAGACCACATCTCACCAAGCCCACATTACCTCCCGAATCCTGCATATCTTAAGAAGCCTACAATTCCCCAAGCAAACGTCCACTTCCAGAGGCCAAGTCATCTCCTGAGCCCACATCATGTCCCTGAACCAATGTCATGTCTCAGAGCCCACATCTAGTCTGCAAGCCTGGAAAATGTCTGCGTGCCCGCGTCATCTACCCCAGCAATTGAATTCTCTGAAATTTTACATCATCTAAAGTCCACACCATCTCCCAAGCCTGCAACATCTCCAAAAGCCCCCATCATCTCCTCAAGCCCACATCATTGCCCCTGCCACATGTCCTCAAGCCCACATCATCTCCCCAAGCCCACATCTCCCAGGACTCCGACAACTCCCAGAGCCTATGTGATCTCACCAAGCCCGCAGCATGTCCACAAGACCGTGTCATTGCCCCAAGCCAGAGTCATCTGCCACAACCCGCATCATCTCTCCAAGCCCACATCTCCCCAAGCCCACAATATCTCCCCAAGCACACATTGTGTCCCCAAGGTGACATCATGTCCCGGAGCACACATGATCTCCTCAGGCCGTGTCTACTCCCTGAGGCAGTGTCATGTCCCCGAGCCCGTGTCATCTCTGCGAGCCAGCATCATGTCTGTGACCCAAATCACCTCCCTGAGCCCACAGCATCTTCCCAAGCCCACATATCCCCAAGCCCACATCATCTCCCAAGCTCGCATTATCTCCCCAAGAGCCCCGGAATCTCCCAAAGTCCACGTTATCTCCCTGAGCACACAGCAAGTCTGCAAGACTGCTACATCACCCCAAGCCCGAGTCATCTCCCACAGCCTGCATCATCTCTCCAAGCCCATATCGCTCCAAGACCACATCTCCTGAAGCCCACACCATCTCCCCAAGCCCACATCTCCCCAAGGCCACATTATTTCCAAAATCCCATATCATCTCCGAAGCCCACATCATCTCCCCAACCCCGCATCATTTCCCCAAGCCCGCATCGTCTCCTGAAGTCACCTCACCTCCCAAAGCCTGTGTCATATCCCTGAGCACGTGTCGTCTCCCTGAGAACGTGTCAGCTCCCTGAGCCCATGTCATGTCCCCAAGCCGACGTAATATCCAGAGGCCACGTCATCTAAGCAGGCCTGTGTCATCTCCCAGAGCCCACATAGCTCCCTGATCTGCATAAATTCCCCGAGCCACAATCTCCCCAAGCCCACATCTCCCCGAGCTCACATCATCTCCTCAAGCCCATATCATCTCCAAAGCCCATGTCATCTCCCCAAGGGCACCATAATCTCCCAAAGTCTGCGTTAATTCCCCAAGCCCACGGAATGTCCACGAGATCGCGTCATCACCCAAAGCCCGTCATCTGCCACAACCTGCATCATCTCTCCAAGCCCACGTCTTCCCAAACCCACAGTATCTCCCTAAGCCCACATCATTTTAAAAAGCCCACATCATCTCCCCAAGACTGCAACATCACCACAGCCACATCTCCCCAAGCCCGCATCATCTCCCCAAGCTTGCATCATCTCCACAAGCCCAAATCTCCATGGGGCCACATCATGTCCCCAAGCACACATCATGTCTCCGAGCCCGCATCGTCTTCCTAAGGCAGCGTCATGTCCCCAAGCCTATGACATTTCTCCAAGCCCAAGACATTTCCATGAGCCCACGTCATCTCCCCAAGATCATATCTCCCCTAAGCCACATGATCTCCCCGAACCCGCATCATGTCCCCAGCCCACATCTTCCAAAGCCCACATCATCTCCCCAAGACAGCATCATCACCCCAGCCCACATCATCTCCCCAGGCTGTGTCATCTCCCCGAGCCCGTGTCATCTCCCTGAGCCCGCATCATCTTCCCAAGCCCACATCTCTCCAAGCCGGCGTCATGTCCTCAAACCCGTGTCATCTAACCAAGCCCTCATTGGCTCCTAGAGCCCGAGTCATCTCCCCAACCCCCATCGTCTCTCAAAGCCCACGTCATCTCCCCAAACCGGCGATATCTCCCAAGCCCACATTTCCCCAAGCCCACATCAAATCCCAAGCCCGCATCATCTCCCGAAGCCCACATCTCCTGAAGCCCACATCATCTCGCCAAGCCCCTGTCATCCTCCCAAAACCCACGTCACCTCCCTGAGCCTAAAGCATGTCCACGAGACCGCTTCACCACCCCAAGCCCGAGTCATCTCCCACAGCCTGCATCATCTCTCCAAGCCCACATCTCCCCAAGCCCGCAGTATTTCCCCAAGCCCACATGATTTCCAAAAACCCACATCATCTCCCCAGCCCGCATCATGTCTGAAGCCCGCGTCATCTCCCCAAGCCCACATCATGTCTCCGAGCCCGCATCCTCTTCCTAAGGCTTTGGGAGATGACGTGGGTGGGCCTGAGGAGATGTGCGCTTGCAGCGATGTGAGCTTGGAGAGATGATGTGGGCTTGGGGGATGATGTGGGCTTAAGGAGATGATGCGGGCTGTGGGAGATGACTTGGGCTTGGGGTGATGAAGCGGTCTCGTGGACACGCTGTAGGCTCAGGGAGATGACGTGCGCTTTGCGAGGATGACAGGGGCTTGGGGAGATAACATGGGCTTGGGAGATTATGCCGGCTTGGGGAGATGATGTGAGCTTGGGGAGATGTGGGCTTGGAGAGGTGATGCGGGCTTGGGAGATGACGTGGGCCTGAGGAGATGTGGGCTTGGAGCGATGTGGGCCTGGAGAGGTGATGCGGGCTCGGGAGATGATGTGGGCTTGAGGAGATGATGTGGGCTTGGGGAGATTGTGGCTTGGGGAAATTATGCAGGATCCAGGAGATATGTGGGCTCCGGGAGACGAAACAGGCCTGCGTAGATAACGTGGCCTCTGGGTATTAAACTGGCTCGGGGAGACGAGGCGGGCTTGGGGAGATGACACGTGCTCAGGGAGGTGACACGGGCTTTGTGAGATGAGGCGACTTCAGGAGATGATCCAAACTTGGGAGATGATTCGGGCTTGTGGAAATGATGCGGGCTTGGGGAGCTGATGTGGGCTCAGGGAAATGTGGGCTTTGAGAGATGATGCGGGCTGTGGCAGATGACTCGGGTTTGGGGTGATGACACGGTCTCGCGGACATGCCGCAGGCTCGGTGAAAATACGGGGGCTTTGGGAGTTGACGGGGGCCTGGGGAGTTTTGGGCTTGGGGAAATGATGTGGACTTGGGGAGATGTGGCCTGGCTAGAAGATGCGGGCTGTGGGAGATGACTCGGGCTTGGGGTGATGACACGGTCTCGCGGACATGACGCTGGCTCAGGGAGATGACACGGCCTGGGGAGATGATGTGGGCCGAGGAGATGATGCTGTCTTGGGGAGATGATGTGGGCATTGGAAGATGTGGGCTTGGGGACATGATGCGGGTTCGGGGAGATCATGTGTGTTAGGTGAGATATGATCTCAGGGAGATGACGTGGGCTCAAGGAAATGACGCGGGTTTGGGGAGATGAAGCGGGCTCGCGGATATGACATGGGCTTGTGGAAATGACGCAGGCTCGGGGACGTGATGCTGCCTTTGGAAGGTGATTCGGGCTCGGAAATATGATGTGGGCTTTTGGAAATGATGTGGGCTTAGGGAGATACTGCGGGCTTGGGGAGAGGTGGGCTTGGAGAGATGATTCGGGTTGTGGCAGATGATTCAGGCTTGGGGTGGTGACGCGGTCTCACGGACATGTCGTGGGCTCGGGGAGATAACGTGGACTTTGGGAGTTTACAGGGCTCTTGGGGAGACAACGCAAGCTTGGGAGATGATGTGGGCTTGGGGAAATGATATGGGCTTGGGGAGATGATGTGGGCTTTGGGAGATGTGGGCTTGGAGACATGATGCAAGCTGTGGCAGATGACTTGGGCTTGGGGTGATGACGCAGTCTTGAGGACTTGCCGCGGGCTCGGTGAGATTATGGGGGCTTTGGAAGTTGACGGGGTCCTGGGGAGATCTGGGCTTTGGGAGATGATGTGGGCCAGGGGAGATATAGGCTTGGAGAAATTATGCTGTTTTGGAGAGATGATGCCAGCTGGGGGAGATCACACAGCCTTGGGGGGATTACATGTGCTTTGAGATGATGTGGGCTTTTGGAAATATTGTGGCCTTGGGGAGATGACGTGGGCTTGAGGAGATGATGTGGGCCACGTCATCTCCCAAAGCCCACATCTCCCGAAGCCCGCATCATCTCCACAAGCCCACATCTCCCCAGGCCCACATCATGTCCCCAAGCCCACATCATGTCTCCGAGCCCACATCGTCTTCCTGAGGCAGCATCATGTCCCCTAGCCTGCGTCATCTCTCCAAGCCCGTGTCATTTCCTTGAGCCCACGTCATCTCCCCGAGATCATATCTTCCCTAAGCCACATGATCTCCCCGAACCCGCATCATGTCCCCAGCCCACATCTTCCAAAGCCCACATCATCTCCCCAAGACAGCATCATCACCCTGGCCCACATCATCTCCCCAGGCCGTGTCATCTCCCTGAAACAGCGTCATGTCCCCGAGTCCGTGTCATCTCCGCGAGCCAGCATCATGTCCGCGATCCTAAGTCATCTCCCTGAGCCCGCATCATCTTCCCAAGCCCACATATCCCCAAGCCGGTGTCATCTCCTCAAACCCGTGTCATCTAACCAAGCCTGCGTCAGCTCCCGGAGCCTGTGTCATCTCCCCAAACCCCATCGTCTCTCAAAGACTGCGTCATCTCCCCAAACCGGTGATATCTCCCAAGCCCACATCAAGTCCCCAAGTCCGCATCATCTCCCAAAGCCCACATCTCCTGAAGCCCACATCATCTTGCGAAGCCCACATCATGTTTCAAAGGCCACATCTCCCCATGCCCACATCATCTCCCCAAGCCAGCATAATCTACCAAGAACACATATCTCCCCAAGCTCCTGTCATCCTCCCAAAGCCCACGTCACCTCCCTGAGCCTAAAGCGTGTCCACGAGACCGCTTCACCACCCCAAGCCCGAGTCATCTCCCACAGCCCGCATCATCACTCCAAGCCCACATTGCTCCAAGCCCACATCTCCCCAAGGCCACACTATTTCCAAAAGCCAATATCATCTCCAAAGCCCATGTCATCTTCCCAAGGCAACGTGATCTCCTCCAGCTGGCATCATCTCTCCAAAACGGCATCATCTCTCCAAGCCCACATCTCCCCAAGCCTGCAGTATCTCCCCAAGCCCACATGATTTCCAAAACCCACATCATCTCCCCGAGCCTGCATCATGTCTGAAGCCCGCATCATCTCCACAAGCCCACATCTCCCCAAGCCCACATCATGTCCACAAGCCCACATCATGTCTCCGAGCCTGCATCCTCTTCCTAAGTCTTTGGGAGTTGACATGGGCCTGAGGAGATGTGGGCTTGGAGTGATGAAGACCTGGAGAGGTGATGCGGGCTCAGGAGATGATGTGGGCTTGAGGAGATGATGTGGGCTCAGGGAGATTGTGGCTCGGGGAAATTATGCAGGATCCAGGAGATATGTGGGCTCCGGGAGACGAAACAGGCCTGCGTAGATGACGTGGCCTCTGGGTATTACACTGGCTTGGGGACATGAGGTGGGCTCGGGGAGATGACACGTGCTCAGGGAGATGACACCGGCTTTGTGAGATGAGGCGACTTCAGGAGATGATCCAAACTTGGGAGATGATTCGGGCTTGTGGAAATGATGCGGGCTTGGGGAGCTGATGTGGGCTCAGGGAAATGTGGGCTTTGAGAGATGATGCGGGCTGTGGCAGATGACTCGGGCTTGGGGTGATGACATAGTCTTGCGGACTACCGCTGGCTTGGTGAGATTACTGGGGCTTTGGAAGTTGACGGGGTCCTGGGGAGATCTGGGCTTGGGGAAATGTTGTGGGCTTGGTGAGATGTAGGTCTGGAGATATGACGCGGGCTGTGGCAGATGACTCGGACTTGGGGTGATGATGCAGTCTTGCAGACTTGCCGCAACCTCAGTGAGATTACGGGGGCTTTGGAAGTTCATGGGGTCCTGGGGAGATCTGGGCTCGGGGAGATGTTGCGGGCTTGGTGAGATGTAGGCTTGGAGACATGATGCCGTTTTGTAGAGATGATGCCAGCTCAGGGAGATCACATGACCTTGGGGAGATGACGTATGCTTTGGAGATGATATGGGCTTTTGGAAATAACGTGGCCTTGGGGAGATGTGGGCTTGGAGCGATGTGGGCTTGGAGTGATGATGCGGGATTGGGAGATGATGTGGGCTTGAGGAGATGATATGGGCCACGTCATCTCCCCAAGCCCAAATCTCCCCAAGCCCACATCATCTCCCTGAGCCGGCATCATCTCTCCAAGCCCGCATCATCTCCCCAAGCCCACATCATCTCCCTCCCGGTCTTTTTGTGGTTTCTCTGAGAGGCGTGTTACTAACGCTGACCCTCTCTCAGCCAATTAACTTCTCTGTTTCTCTGCCGTAGGCACTTTTATTTGTTTCTCTTCAACAGTTTTTTTTTTTTTTTTTGACCACATTGTATGCTCAGTTAATTTTCCCACATGCACATAAAATAAAAGTTTGAAGGAGTTATTCAGATCATCAGAGCCAACACCATGTTTTGTGTTTGAATTATTGGAGTAAGGCCAGAAGAGCCAGAATTTTCTTTTCTGCCTTATCCAAATAACAGCCTAATTACCCTTTCTAGTCCAGCTGTGAGATCCCAGGCAGAAGGAAGTGAAATGATTTTTCCCTGGTCCCAAAGCAAGTTATTAGCAGTGTGGACCCAGGCATCTCTACTGACGCCATGGATGCCCATCAAATATTAGCCCATACGCCGCTGGGTTGAAGGAGACATTTTCCCCTGCTCCTTCCTGAAAACAACTGCATATTGTAGCAGTTACCAATCACATTCCACCTTAGAATTACTGATCTTGCCCTAATTATTTTAAATCTGTTCCCCCAAAATAGTTTAAATATGTACAAAAACATTAGGACTGGGACTTACATTTTCAGTGAAAATACCTTTAAAAATCAAAATATTTTTACTCAGAGTTATTTTTTTTGTTTCTTTTTTAAGTAAGTCTAACTTATAAGAATTTGTCAGTCATCCAGGGGTAGAGATCTAGAAATAGACCAGGGCCTCCGAAAAGTGTTTAGGTACTTACTTAAAAGCAGGGACGGTTAGAGAATTAAAATTTAATACAAGAGATCACAAAATCTAACATTACAGACTAAGGGTGAGTTGTCATTTTAAGAACACACCTTTTCATAGTCAGTCATCAAGTTCAAGCAGAACTGATCAGCAACTATCATCCAACGCTGCCTCTACCACACTGCTGAGAGAAGGAAGCTTCCTCATGCCTTGTTCTCATAAGCCGATTTTTAATAAGGCACACTGTCAGAATTTATGTTTCAATAGAGACACTGGAATTACCTGAATTAATTTGAACCACATACAATAAATGAGGGTTCTCTCGCACACTCTTTTTTTCCAAGAGTGACCAATTAACCTTATTGAATTGATTTTTGTGTTTCTAGATATTTACGAAATTAAAAATTTTCCTTTTTAGTAGTGCTTTTCACTTAAGGAAGTATATAAAACCCAGCATTTTTCTGTTTGTAAGGCCAAGCTCTCTGAGGGCAGGTGACCTCCCTTGGTCACCCTCTGTCCTGGGCACTCAGAACCACACTGTGACTTAAGTAGGTAGCAGCAAATGTTTGCAGAATGAATGACTGACATGAGAGGACATATACAAAACACAGACTGAGTTCACGTGCAAAATTTGCATTATTATGATGTCTTCCAAGTGTAAATAAATTTCATACTCTCTTGAGCTTTTTTTTTTTATTATTGAGGTATAGTCAGTTTACAATGTTGTGTCAACTTCTGGTGTACAGCACAATTCTTCAGTCATACATGAATATACATGTATTCATTTTCATATTCTTTTTCACCATAAGGTACTACAAGATATTGAATATATTTCCCTGTGCTATACAGTATACACTTGTTTATCTATTTTATAAATACCAGTCAGTATCTGAAAATCTCAAACTTCCAGTTTATCCCTTCCCTCCCTCCACCCCTCTGGCAACCACAAGTCTGTGTTCTATGTCTGTAAGTCTGTTTCTGTTTCATAATAAGTTCATTTGTCTTTTTTTTTAGATTTCACATATAAGTGATATCATATGGTATTTTTCTTTCTCTTTCTGGCTTACTTCACTTAGTATAACATCCTCCAGGGCCATCTATGTTGCTGCAAATGGCATTATTTTATCATTTTTTGTGGCTGAGTAGTATTCCATTATATAAATATGCCACAACTTCTTTATCCAGTCATCTGTCGATGGACATTTAGGCTGTTTCCATGTCTTAGCTATTGTATGTAGTGCTGCTATGAACATTGGGGTGCAGGTGTCTTTTTGAGTTAGGGTTCCCTCTGGATATATGCCCAGGAGTGGGATTGCTGGATCATATGGTAAGTCTATTTTTAGTCTTTTGTCTCTCAAGCTTTTAAAAAATGTTTGTGACTTCTTGAACATAGAAATGGCAGATCTGTGGAATTCACTTGAGCGGCAAACGCACAGAGCAAGATACTTTCTTCTGTAGCCACTGACAAGCTAGACTAGAATGCCATTTTTACTGGGGAAAAACAGAATCTATTTTAGAAGTGATGGCACCAATATGAGCAGCTTTCTTTTGGGAACAGGAGAGCCAGAAAGTATGAGATAGAAATTTGTTGATGAAGAGCCACTGTGATAAGAAATGGATGCACTGTTAAATTCACTCCCAGTTGTGCCTTAGGGCTGAGTGTGAGAAGGCAGAAAAACAATGATTTTTATATAGAAACAAGAGGGCTTCATTATTACCATCCAAGAGTGGCCTTCACAATGGCTTGTGTCTGTTACCTTATCCTAAAACCAAAGTGAGTCACATTACAATCAATTAAAGGCTCTGTTCAGTGACATGAACAAGTTCGGGGGGTGGAAGAAAGGTCAAAAACTGCTGAAAAAATTAGACGTCTTTTTCCCTAAAGTTCAATTCTCAGTCCTTTCCCCTCAACTGTGAATATTAGAAAACATCCACATACATGGAATAGCTCCATTGCTCCTTAACTGAATAACTCCTAAATTTGACCTTAATTTCACCTTTCCTATCATTAAGAGAAAATTCCTGTTTCTGGAAGCCTACTGGATATTTCTACCTTGATTTTCCACCAGTTTATCTGCTCCTCCCACCAGGCCAAGCCTCCTCCATGGCCTCCCCAATTCCTATCAGGACACTATCAAATCACTGGCAGGCCACTCGGATTTGATTTCCCAGATTCATCTTAAACTTCTCCCTCTCCCTTCCCACCTCTTCAATTCCATCCCACGGTCACTGCTGTCCCTGTTACAGCATCAGAAGGGGTCCCTTGACTTTACCTACTTCTACTTCTGATCTATCCCACATGCTATCTCAAATAGTTTTCCTTAATGCAGTTTGGTGCAGCGATTGTGGAAAGAAGTATGGAGATTCCTCAAAAGACTAAAAACAGACTTACCATATGATCCAGCAATCCCACTCCTGGGCATATATCCAGAGGGAACCTTAATTCAAAAAGACACCTGCACCCCAATGTTCATGGCAGCTCATTTACAATAGCCAAGACATGGAAACAACCTAAATGTCCATCGACAGATGACTGGATAAAGAAATTGTGGTATCTTTATACAATGGAATACTACTCAGTCACAAAAAATGATAAAAAATAATGCCATTTGCAGCAACATAGATGGCCCTGGAGGATGTCATACTAAGTGAAGTAAGCCAGAAAGAGAAAGAAAAATACCATACATCACTCATATGCTGAATCTAAAAAAAACAAAAAACAAAAAACAAATGAACTTAAATATAAAACAGAAACAGTCTCACAGATATAGAAAACAAACTTACAGTTACCAGGGAAAGGGAGTGGGAGGGATAAATTGGGAGTTCAAGATTTACAAATACTGACTGATATATATAAAATGGACAAACAACAAGTTTTTACTGTATAGCATGGGGAACTATATTCAATATCTTGTAGTAACCTATAATGAAAAAGAATATGTAAATGAATATACATATGTATATGTATGACTGAAACACTATGCTGTACACCAGAAATTGACACAACAATTTTTTTAAAAAGATTAAATGAGTTAATATATGTTAAGCATTTAGAATGGCACCAAGGACTTAGTACATATTTTATCAGTGTTTCTGGTTATGACCCACCTCATAACCTAACAGGTGGGACCACTCACCATTTCCCAAACATGTCTTCTCTTTTATAATTCCCAATGTTTGGGATATTTTTGAAGTATAAACACAAAGCTTTTCTGTGGAATCTGGAGAAGCAGATAGAGCACTGTGTTAGTATTGTACCATTTACCATTATTTCACAGATGATATGAGAATTGGGATGACTTTTTTTCCCCCTTCAACTTCACTTTTTCTGCTGTACTTGATGCACTGCAAGATCTTAAAGATTGGCCACTCGCGGAGACAAATTACACCTGAGGAAATTAGTCCAGGTGCAGCCAATTAATTGTGGAGCCAGAAACTCCCCGGTGGAGTGAGACTGAACGTCCCCACCGTGTGCTCTACATTTGGCTTCTTTTTCTCATATAATTGATCTGCACTTTTCTTAAAAGAAAAATGCCCCTCTGTGGTTTGGTACTTGGCCTTGCATTTTTTTTTTAATCCAAAGATGATGCACTTTCCTTATGGAAGAGCAGGCAGAACCAGAAAGAAGATCGTGCTCTCTTTGGTGTCCAGTTCTTATCTTTAGGATGCTTCTCAGTAGCAGATCCCCCTTCAAGTGGTCCCTTCATCCTTCCACCCAGCTCAGATCAATGCATCTTCCACCATGCTCTCTGAAATATTCAATGCCGTGTTCTTTCAAGGGCAAGACTCTTGCTGGACCAGCCCATTCTAATGTATTCTTGAAGGAAACAAAAGAAACACTTCAGGAGCGATCTATGCTGGGCACCTGTCTCCTTTTGCCTAGTGATCTTTTTGTTTATCATTCCCACTCTTATCCCTCCAACATCCCTCCCCTGAAACCTTTCTAGTTTCTTTGATGAATGTTCTCTTGTCTGTGCTTATTCTTATAAAGTGATATTTTGGTTTTGTGTGTATTTTGTAAAGTCTTACATAAATGGTATTGGGCTACAGATATCATTCTTTCATAATTTAGTTACTCAGCACTATGTCTTAACGACATCCACATTGCTGTCTGTCTGTTCAATGCATTGCTTCTGCCTTCTGCCCTGTACCATGCAACTTCCCATACAGAGCATTACACCTATGCTCTACCCCAGTAATAGACACCCAGATTACCTCCAACTGCCACCAATGATGCTATGATGGACCTCTTTGTGCATGTTCCACTGTGGGCCTGTGCTTGAATCCCTTTGAGAAATGCCAAGGAAGAGAGTTTCTGAATCTTAGGTTATATACATATTTAATTTGATCATTTTCCGCCAGAATACTCTCCAAGACGGCCACACCAATCTATATTCCCATCAGCCAGGCATGAGAGCGCCTAGAACTCCATATCCCTATCATTCCACCAAGCTGGTGTGTGGGAAGTGATATTTCACTATCATTTTAATTTACATTTCTGATGAATAAGGCATTAGGGAACTAAATGGTGCTACCTAACCTTTGGAGTTTGCCCTTCTGTAAATTGGCTGTTAATATTCTTGACCCATTTTTTATGTTGGGGTTCCTACCTTCTGGTTAATCTGCAGACATCCCCACTTCCTTCTATAGTCTAGGTTTTCACCCCGTGTCAGTTTTAGGGACTGTTAAATAATTTCACCATATCTACCATGTCTAAATTTGACTATGGTGTCTTTCATTGAATGGAAATCCTGGGGTGAAAGAAAGAGATCTCTCTCTACCTGGAGTCGGGGTGGAGAAAAAGAGATCACTTCTTAATCCAGGGCAGGGTGGGGGGCAGTGGTGGGTGAACAGAGAAAGGAATGGTTCCCTAACCCAGGGCCGGTGGGGAAATAAAGAGAGACTGGGGTCCCTCCCTACCCTGAGAGGAGAGAGAAAGAGATTCCTTGAATGGAAATCCTTAGTTTTGCTTTATGGTGTATGCTTGTGACAGTGTAAGGAGTCCTTTTGATTCCCATGTTAAGAAGATATTCTCCTACACTATCTTCTATTGCATTTTAACGCATATTTTTCACTTCATATCAATTTCACGCTTTCATTGCATACTTTCATTTAGGTCTTTAATCCATCTGGAGCCCACCTTTGCATGTGGTAGTAGATTGGTGGCACAGAACTGAAGACAGTGCCAGAGTGTGTCTGGCACTCTTTGTCTATTTTTATGAATTCCTTACTGCTGTAGGGATTTCGCTCTGCCCTGATATTACCCCAGAGGCCCTGGCACTAGAGATGTGGGCTGTCACAGTGGACTTCTGTACTTAAGGATCTATCAATGATTGATCCAAGGCCACGTAAGAAAGAAGCAAGAACGGAACATAAAAGTTTTTCTCTGACCTGTCCTTTCACCACACCTGAAGTTTTCCTTCTCAAACTAACCCTGTTCCCTCCAACCCACCCTCTACCTTGACCCCAACCACACACATAGGAGTTTGCCACACATTAACTGACCCTGGAAAATTCCTGCCATTTTTGTTAGTTTCTTAAATCCGTGCTTTCTTCTCACTTCTAGTTTCTCTAAGGTTGATTTGAAGAGAGAAAGCCAGCAACTCATCCTTGTTCACTATCCTAATGAGAAGCCAAAATTTTTCAATGGCCTTATGGAGATGGTAGCATATTAATAGAAAAATTTATCCACCTGGAAGGAAGGGAAGAGACTTTAACTAGATCCTGAAAAGGAAGATAAATTAAACCAAGGGGGACCTGGCTGGAGCAGTCTATTCATACCCTACATGTGGCTACCAGTTACATCAGTGAGGCTACTTCTGAGTAAAGACATGATGTAAAGTAGAGCGACATTTTGGAATTCCCTAGAGGGTCACCTTACCAGGCTTCACCTTGACTTGTTCTGATGGTGGAAAGAGAAGTGAAATAAAGCTTTCTTTTCCATCATCCATCAGTAGATCTCGGAAGCACATTGCACATTAAACAACTGAAATAAGATGGTCCTGGGTGTGCTCTGTGTTTGTTTTTCCTGAAGTCTACATGGATTGTCCATTATCTAAATAGGGGCTTGTCTTAGGGATTTTAGGGAGGTCATCATTTAGGTTGCCTTTTTATGTGTAAAAGTGCAGGATGAATTAATGCCTACATAACTCAGTGCTGCTGAGTCAACAGGACTTTGACTGAACCCAAGGACCATTTAGAAATCACAGCCTCTGGCCATTGTCTTAGCTCAATGCCCAAAAGAAACTCTCTGGAACTATATGAAACTGACGAATGTCAGGACTGAGAGTAAAAGTTCTAAAATCTTGCGTGAGAAATTTGATGGGTCTGAGTTTGTTCTCCAGCCTTTTCTAAAGAAACAGTAGAGCTATTCAGTCTTTTAAAATAAACATTATAAAATCCCAAATCCAAACCACAGAAAGGCCATTCTAAAGAGTTAAAATCTGGAAAATATCAACCCAGGGTAACATTGCTGGCAGTCAAACTGGATTGATTCAGGAAGAATGCTTTCACATGCTACCTTTATTATCTGCTTCTCAGACTTCATTCTTTATCATATCATCTGCCCCTAGAGACAGCTTTGCCCATTAGTATTAATTAAATGTGGATGTTAACATGTAGAAAGATTTATAACTTCCTTGTCCTGACAGCTGTTCTGTAGCTGAAATGCATCAGAGAGGATGGATGACCCAGTCTACCACACATGAATTATGACCCACTTCTCCAAATTGGCCAGAGCATTTTAAAAGTATTTTGGGGAACTTGCCAACCAAGTCTTTTCCATCCTTCCTCCTTACCCCCATTCTAACTACTGCCACCATCATAAAAGGACCACTACTATAGGAAGCAGTGTGTAAAACTGAGGGCCAGGTTTAAAAGAGGGGGAAAGGTGAGAAGTAAAGATGGAGTATTCAAGTGCCAAGTTACAAAGTTGGCAAAGAAAAATAGTTTGGCCTAGAACCTCCCCTATTTGAACCACAATCAATATTGGCAAATAGAACAATATATTTTCACATCATCTATCTATACAGATTTAACATGGGTCAGAAACAAAAATTCTTGCCCTATCAGATCGAAAATAGAGAGAACACATTTGAAACTGACAGTCATTTCTAATAAGGACATTTCATATAATTTTAAAATCCATCTTTTCAAAAAACATTTTTAAAGTATCCATAGTATGATGTGTCAGAATCCCATAACAATTTTTAACCCTGATTTTATGTATTTAACTTACATATAAATCAGAGGATCTATATTAACATGACTTCACTATCCCCTGGTGTTTATAATTCTATTAGCATAACTTTACTATTCCAGGATGCTATTACCTGGGAATGTCTTGACTGATCATTACAGAAAACTCCCAAAAGACCCATTGAGGCTTCCCTAAGAAGCATCAACATTTGTTTATACTTCCCTGAGACTCTAAATTCCTTGCCTGAAATTTCTTGCTTCCTGTTTCCACCAATCTTAAACTGTTAAATCACAATCCTAATCAAGCTTTGACTTTGAGAGACCCACCTTAAATCAAGTTTCAGATTCTTAATAAAATCTGACTTGCCTTTCTCCCTTGAGACCCTATAAGAACTCTGCTGAGATGGTGTTCCCCTTTACTATGGTAAACAGTAAACTTTGTCTTATCAACAGGTTGTGTAGTACCCTATTTAGGGAGCCTTCGACAAAAGATAATACAATATGGCTACATGTTCATTAAAAGCACTTAGAATTTATACAGACAAGAATGATACAAAGTGACACATTTTTTTTCACTGTAGTAAAGATTCATCTGGAAGAGAAGTTGGTGGCAAGAACTTAAAGTTGCTGTAAATAGTAAATGTGTGAGTCTTAGGCTACACAGAGTTATGTGTACTTTACATAAAGTAGCAAACGTCTACTGCCCAACCCTCTTTATTTCCCATATCCTGCTGTCCTTCTTGAGGGTGTAGGGGAGTAGGGTGTGAGGGTTATCACTTACCATCATCCGATACACTAAGCACACATAAATATACAGATTTGCTTATTTGTTTATTGTTTGTCTCTAAATACAATCCAAATTCAAATGTAAGCTTCATGAGGGCAGGGATGGTGTAATCTCTGCTATTTTCTCCAGCACCTAGAACAGTTCCAGACTTAGAGTAAATATTCTTGAGAGGAAGGAAAGAAGGGAGGATGGGAGGATGGGAGGTGGAGGGAGAGAGTGAGAGAGAGATCAGGGAGAGAGGGAGAGAGGAAGAAAGTAAAGAAAGGCTAAATTAAATGAGACAACTTAGTCCAATGTCAAGGGCCCAGATTTGGAAGTTAGAACTAAATTCATCTTGCTAGTTCTCTGACCTCACACAAAATACTCCAAGTCTTTGAACCTCATGTTTCTCATCTGTTAAATGGAGATAATATTACTTACATTGCATAGTTGCAAAAATAGGAAATGTAAAAAATATCTGGTATAATGCCTTTCAAGGAGTAAACCATTAATAAACAGAAGACTAATATGAAAAGAGAAAAAAAAATAAGTAGTCTTTTCTGGGAAAGAAGTATGTCTAAGTTTTGCATTCTGCTCAGGTACTTTAGTGGAAATGGGATTTTAGTGGGAAGAAAACACCTGATGGGGTCTTTTTGGTTTAGAAATTAGAGAACCTTTGGCAAGTCAAAGAGACTTTGGCACGAGCTGTATACACAGTAGAAGTTGTTGACTGAAATGATTCTATATGCGGCATACTACGTGTATTTACTCCCTAAAATGAATCAGATCCTTCTTAGGGAAAAAAAAAAATTTGAAAAAAAGAAATCAGTTACATAAGTTGATTGTTATACCATGTGATAAGAAATTATAAGTTCTCATTAATCATTTTGAATAGAAAATAAGTGATACAAGATTTCGGCAATCCTACGCTCCACAGCAACAGAATAGCAACAGGCAGATCTTGAATATGTGGAAATTCATTTTCTTTTAATTCATCCAGTTTGTGTTCCTTGGCTTATTATTCATACATTCTGTAAGTCCGAATTTCTAAGATGCTTATCATAGGGGAAAAGGTCATAATTCTCAGTACTTATTTTGAAAGGGATTGGAATGATTTATTCCGTAATATTACAAACACAGATGAAACAGCAATTTCTCCTGTGATCCTTGATATTTTCCAAATCCCATTCAATGATTTTTATTATATTTTCAAACAATATCATGTCTCTTATCTGAAATGTTTAGGTTGGGGAAGGGACAAAGCCATCACAAAGGGAAACGAAATCTCACCTCAGGTTTTACATGTTTAAAAATATCTACAACAGCACACTTGCTCCCAAATTACTCACAGGAGGGAAGATAGCAGGGATGGAAATCACACAGATTTTCAGTCTCCCCAGATCACCCCACAGCAAAAATAGACAGAACAAATTGAGACTGCAAAACAAAAAACCATGTGCAACATCAAACAAGAAAGTGACAAGGTATTCCCATGAGCAGGAGGGGCCAAAACCCTAGCAGCAACAACACAGTGTTGACAACTACAGGAGGTAGCAGAAAGACAAGGGACTTCCAACCAACAGCCCAGAACTTGGATGGCCATCAGGTGCCCACTCGCAAAGGGAGTCCTCTCCCAGCATGGACAGCTCTTCAGGTCAATGGGATACAGCAGCCAAGACTGGGAGGGGCTTTGCAGGCTCCAGATGCCCCGTAAGCTCTCAGATTGCTCAGATCACAACGCATTTAAAAAGATAAAGAAGTCTTTGTAATTCCAAAAGCTAACACTCGCAATGAAGAGATGACAAGCATCAATAATTCTGCACTCAAATACTCAGCACCGCTTTCATAAAGCAGAGACTGCAGGATAAATCCCCAGAATGAAGAGAAACTGCTGAGCATTGCATGTAAACAGAACAGATTGGGGGCACTAAAGGCAAAGGGAAGAGAAAAAAGCCAGATGAAGGTAGGAGGGGGAGCAAAAAGGCAACATGTCTCAGAAGGAGCTGAACACACCACAATAACAATAGAAAATGGAACTCTAGATCGTTTAATCAAGGAAAGATATTCTGGACACCGTCCTCTCAAAGAGCACAAAACAATGATCGATGATCTACTGCAGTGACTGGGGTTGAATCCATATGATGTTATTTTAAGAAAAAAATTAAGTATCTTGTATGACGACATACAGAAAATCCCACCCTCCCTCTCTCCCTGCCATAAATAGGCACTGAACATCTTCCATGTGAGACAAGTTCTGCTCGATACTGAGGATATGGAATGAACAAAATAGACCTGGTTTTGTGAATTTTACAGGATAGCACAGAGACATACAGGTCACAAAATTTAGTATATAATTATAACTTGGCATGTACTTTATAGCTACATATAGGATACTATAAAACATAGGGGAACTAATTTAGATTGAATTGAAGCAATAGGAAGGACCAGTGATTGCCCTTTTAGAAGGAAACGACATTTAAGTTGAGACTTGCAGGTTGAGTACATGTGAGACAAGGCGTGAGAAAAACACCCTCATTGTCAGGCTGCACAAAACACAGGAAGAACCGGAACAGGTCGAGTCCTGGGGAAGAGCAGGCCAGTCTGAATAACTCAATGGATGGTAGACATTAAGGAATCTCAAATGAAGGCCTATACCTAAGATGAGACTGAAAAGACAAGTGCAATAGTATTTTCACTCTGAAATTTCATTGTATTGTAAAGCTAATTCTCAGATTCTAATTTTCCTGCAGAGTCTAATCTCTGTTGTACATCGTTCTTAGGTTCCATGGCCTGTCGTTCTGTTAGAGCAGGTAGGTAGCTAGATGAGAGCAGAGAAATGGGGACATGGGCAAATGGCAGAAAGTCATACATCTTGTGAACAACGGGGGTCCTTGGACAGGCCAAGAAAAGCAGGATTCTCTGGACTAATAGAAATCCATACCTTCTGGGTTGGTAAATGTCCTGGAGGTGGGAGAGTGGGACAGGACAGGAATCCTCACCATCCGAATGTAACCTTTCGATCATTATGACCTCCATCCAAATGTAACCTTTTGCTTGTGATACCCCCATCCTAATGTAACCTTTTGTTCATTATGACTCATCCAACTAACTGATCAAGACTAAATAAGGATGAAAAATCCTTCCTCCCCTCCTGGGAAGGTGGAGCTGGGATGAAGAGCAGGAAAGATGACCCCAAACCCCTCCCCACCAATGAATATTCTGCACATTCATTTTTACACTCATATAAAGAGCCTGCCAAGGAAACTCGAGGCAGCCACCCACCTGGGTCTGCCCGCTCTTTCCTCAAGAGCATACTACCTGTCCCTTAAAAAATCCTTGCTTTGCTTTCTTAACCTCCGCATCTTGTCTCTGAATTCTTTCTGCAAAAGACAAGACCCTTTTGCCCTCAACAGTTCTGTGTTCCCAAGAAATGTCTCACCAGGCACAGTGGTTCAATAAATCTATTCAATTTTTTTTAAAGTTAATAATAGACAGGGAACTATTCCTGTAGACGGTGAAATCATGTCATAAAGACATGAGCCTAAAACAGTAAACACTTTCACCTACTGTTTCCAAATGAGCTAAGAGAATTCGGGGAAATGACAGAAGTTATGGAAGAGTGCCATGATCCAGGGTTAGAAAATGAGATGACTGGACAAGAGTTTGAAAAGTGAGCTGAGAGAGTTTACAAATCAGAAGCAAAGGAACAAAATAACTTCAGAAATGAGCAAAAGTAAGACCAGCACAAGGACAAATCAACATCATAAGAAAAGATGGAAAATCAAATGGGAAGAAAATTAAAAACAGAAAGAAAAGAAAGAAAAAGATAAAAAGGACTGAAGAGACAGTATTAAATTATTCAGAAAAATTTCCCTGATATAAAGAAGATCTGAATCTATGGATTTAAAAAGCACATGAGGACCCTGGAAAATCAGCCCAGAGTGGCCAAAATGAGACGTATTTTAGTAAATCTTTGAACTTAAAAAAAAGGTGGGAAATAAAGACCCTTTGGACAACAAAGCAAAAGGACCAAGCCTCTCACTAGGGAAAGAAAATAAAGTGACATTAGACTTCTCAATAGCAACATTTTGTGCCACAGGACAATACAGTAACATTCAGAATACAAAAGCTAAGAAAATGTGGCCAAGGATTTTGTATCCAGTAAAACAGGCGTTCAGGTTCAAAGTCATACAGCAATGATTATGAACATGCAAGAACTCTGGAGTGTGCTTCTCCTGGGCCCTTCCTGAAGAATCCACTAGAAAATGACTTGGACAACCAAATGACGAAAAAAGGGTTTGGCATAATGACTGGCTGTGAGCACTGAATATATATTTAATCTGTAAAATTATGTGATAGCATGAGAAAGACAGTACAGTTATAACTCTCATATGGTAGAGTCCAACTATAAATAATTATAATTCAAAGTTTTCTTTAAAGGGCAATCTCTATAAATGAAAGCAAAGTGAAATGAAACCCAACTGTTCATCCAGTTGATGGCATAAGCTATAGAGAGAAAGTATTTCAAGTGACTTTAAAATGTGGCAATCTGGTGATACATCTCTGATGGCATAAACTCTAAAAACAAACGAAATAAATATTGGCATTTGAGTAATACAAGTCTGTAGCTATTGTCATATTCTATAGGGGAAATCTAGTCATTCTATGACTGTTGTTAGGATCCAAGATTTTCAGCAAGAGAGAAAAAAAGATAAAGTCAAGGAATTAAGTTAAAACTCCATAACCTAAAATTTCTACTGAAAAAGTACTAATGTATACTATTAATGTAACTTTAAAATATATACATATGCACATATATTTCATAGTTTTGTCCATTAAAAGGTCTTGTTAACAATGACTAAAGTAGCAAAGAGCTTCCATACAGTCCAGGTTTGTAGTTTATAAATACCATTTTGTACTAAAAGAAACCAGGGCTTCTTGGATAAATGGTTGATTCCAGGTCTAGGGCAAGAAATGGACAAGCTGAACCTAAAATATCTTGTAATGCCAAAATGAGCCTAACATATTATGTTCAAATCTGAAGAGTCTTTAGCTGGCCAACAGTGAAATAATTTGAGCATCAAAGAAATATTAACTGCAATGAATTGAAGCATGTCAAGTATATTTAAATCCATTAGTCAGTAATGAGACTACAAAAAAAAATCTCATGGTCACATTGGGAAAAATCTAAGGAATCAAATAGTTATTTTGAAAACTGATAAAGGTAAAATGAAGGCAAGTAGTTACCTTGCCTTACATGCTTGAACTCACCTCAGGACAATCATCGATAGGGGTAATTTGACAGTATTTTAGATAATAAATGAAGAGAGAGTGATAAAATCAGAATATCACTACATTCACCAACCTTAATGAAATAATGAATCTAAATCTAAGCAATGAGGAGGTGGGGGGTACAGCTCAGTGGTAGAGCATGTGCTTGGCATGTGTGAGATCCTGGGTTCAATCCCCAGTACTTCCATTTTTAAAAAAAGATTAAAAAAGAAAAAATAAATCTAGGTAATGATCATTAATGATTATTGATTCACAGAGAGCCAACCAGAAAAGCTGCTTCCTGATAAAAGAACACAAAGCCCCTTAAGAAGTCTGGCCATCAAAATCATGAACCTGAATGAAAAAACCTTTAACTCTCATCACTCAGTTGACAGGAGATGCGAGAAAGAGGAAGATGTGAAACCATATACTACTGGGATGCAATTAGAAAATTTCAGAATATGGAAAGTTTAGTTTCTTTAAGAAATCAATTATAATGAAAAATGAAAGAGAGAAGGAGAAAGGAGAAATCTATGGATAAAAAGAAACTTAAAAAATATATCAACAAACTGCAGCGTATGGACCTTCTTTGGCTCTTAATTCATACAAATCAACTGTGCAAAAATTATGACTCAGACAAATGTAAACACTAACTCAATAGGTGATAATATTAAGAAATTATTGTTAATATTTTTAGGTTTAATAATGAAGGTCTGGGTGTATTTTAAAAGGCTCCTTCTGCTTTAGGGACGTATACTAACATATTTTTGGATCAAAGAATATCATAAGATTTGCTTCAATAAAAAATGAACTTGCCTCAGAATAATCTTCTGAGGGAGAAGAATATAAATGAGCCATGGCTGGCCTTGAGTTGATAATTGTTCAAACTGAGTAAAGAAACTTGGGGTTTCTCGCGTAATTCTCTATGCCTTTGTATAAGTTTGAAATTGCCCATCATGAAGAATTTAAAACACACACATGGCCATGGTTTTTTTTTCACTCCAATTTCATCTCAACCAATCCATCTACAATGAGAATGTTGGATTGATTAACTTTCCAGGTTACCAAGCCACTTGAAAAGGGCTCTAAGTTGAAGGAATAAATCACACTATACGTGTGACACATTTCTTTTGACCTTGGTATATATCATTTGTCAAAGATTTTAATAAACACTAGGGGGCATAGTGATTGCTTTATACTAAAGAGGCAAAAGAGAAAATGGCTTATCCCACTGACATGGACAATACCGCCCATCAATGCTGTGGCCTGGTGACATTACTTTTTGAAATTATCCCAATTCTTAATAGAAAAAAATCTTTTTTTCACTAAAATTTTTTATTCTGCCTCTGCATTACAAGCTCATCTAAACATAATTTATTAAAACTTCTCTGTATGTAGTAATTTTTATTCTTATATTTTTTTCATCCTTCAGTTTATTTTAACAGAGCTGTGCCCTGGCTGGAGGCAGAAGCTGAAACTGAACTTTGCATAGTTAAGTAGGAGGAAGTATTTTATAGTCTTCAAACTGGGTTGACACAAAGTATTCCATATGCTGCCAAAAAAATTAATATGAAGTAGCCTTGAGCCTTTTCTTTAATATCTGCATATCGCTTCCAGCTTCTCATTCTCATGTCATTAATTGGTCCCAAATCTTGTTTTAGCCATCTCGACATTTCTGTCAGCTGATTCTTTTTCTTAACCAAAATAATACATCATTCTATTTTTACAGCGCATGACTAATTTAGGGAACCACTGACGCTTTAATGAATGGATTATGATTAAAGTATTCAGCTTCAAAATCCATTATTTTGGATGGGAAATAAACTCACCCAGTGGGATAGTAGAAAGAACGGAAGATTTGGATGTCTGGACGTCTGCTCTGCTGCATGGCATTGATCTGCTCAGTTCATTTCTCTGTGTCTGCTTCCTCCATTCACTCTTTTCTTGAGTGGATATTTATGCACCTACTGAAGTGGGCAACTTTGTGCTAATGCTACCAATACAGTGGTAAATGCAGGATCACATCCTCATGGCAGTGTGTTTCATGTGAGACTGGAGAGATGTCTAAGAATTGTTGGAGTGGAGAGTTGGGGAGTGTTCAGGGAAAGATAAGTTCAGTGATGCTGAGGAAAGAATGGGTATAAAATGGAGAAACATGATTTAGAATGAAGGAGGAAGATAAGAAAGGAGGTGCACCTTGTAGGTAGTAGAATTAAATAAAGTAACCCATTAAATCCTTCCAGTTCTAATTTTTATATAATTGGTTAGGAATGGAATCAGAGAATCTTGGCTTTGCCATTTATTATTGCCACGATCATATGTAAATTCTTAGCATTTCTTAACCTCAGTGTCCTAACCTATTGAATACTAATATATGTACCTACCTCAAGATTGTTCGGGGGCTCAGATAACATATTTAAAGCCTGTGCCTGGTATCAACACTCTGTATATAGATGGTGATGCTTATTATTAGCTTTTCCTTTCCCCTTCTCAAAGAAGCTCCTGCATCCTTTATCTGATTTGATTCCAACAAAAGTCCTCGGAGAGATTTGTGAGATTTATGACAGTATTATTATTTCTGCTTGACAAATGAGAAAACTTGAGCTCAAGGAGGGGCACAGGAAATGAACAGAAGAAAAGAGTCTCCTGGCTTCCTGTTCAGCCTTCCTTCTCTCATCACACAATTCTCTTTGGTCCACTTTAGCTTACCTTCGAACAAATAAGGAATCTTAGCACAGACTGGGGACTTGTACAGATTTGTTTATCTTACAGCTTAAGACTTCAGCTTATCCTTTGGGTTTTTTCTCTTATTCCAACAGATCGCTCTTATACAGACACTATTACTTTCATACTAAGCCTTCTTTTTCAGATTGTTAAGGTTATGAATGTCCTGCCAGTCAATGACTTGCTAAAAGGAAGACCAGCCAGCGTTTTTAGTCATTTTTATGTGCACCATACTCTCTTCTCTGTCATTCTTCCATTACTACAGATCTATGCGCTAAAGCTTTCTTTACAAGCTTCTTCTCAAGAAATCTGTAAAACTTCCATTAGAAATTGCCTCAGTTGGATGATCATGTTTGAAATAAAAAGTCACACTGTCTTGGATTGTGAGTTCACCTTCCCTTGAAAATTCAGTAGAAGTAGGGTCATTCTTAGCATAGTTTTTACTTGCATTGCAGATCATCAAAAAAAAATTTAAAAGCTACCACAACTATATGTGCTGGAAAGTGGAGGGAAGGAGGAAGATGGGCATTAAAGGAAGCATTTCAACCATCTTCCCAAATTTAAACACTGTAGAGCTGACTTACTATTTTAAAATGACTGAACAACAGTTCCTCCCATGAGCTGCTACACAGTTGGGGGTGCAAGATACAATGACTCCAACTTAATTCTCTTCCAGAGAAAGCTATGAGTTGATCCAGGAAGAGGAATGAGGTGTTTTATTCCTGACAGCAACACGAAGGGACATTCACTTTACTAGCTTCCATAACTCTTAAGGAAATATTTCTTCTGCTAATTCACCTAAAATTTGGTTGGGTATTAAGTTTGCAGCATAGCTGAAGATGTTTCATAAGGATTAGATATCCATTATGAGCGTGTTGACAAATTGTATACGTTAATTTTCCTAAAGTTGTCACTCTTGTCTCTATATACCAAACTTCTTACCGCTTTTACAAAATGTTTCCTGATGCTCCCTCTCCCAATCAGATGGGATCTTGCCTAGGACTCAAGCAACAAAAGCCACTCCTCCACAATTCATGGCCATCTGTACCTCTCTTGAGTTGTGGTTGTTTGGGCCCTTGTCACAGCCCTTAGTAGACTATACATTTCCTGAACTAAGCCTTTGTTATCGCTCCTTTGTTATCTGTGGCTCCCTACACCTGGTAGGTAGGGATCTAGGAAATGCACATAGAATAGAATTTTCCTACCTCAAACCAAAAGTGCTTTATGTACCATAAAAAAAAAAAAAATGAGAGGGGAAAAAATTCATTCCTTTGAAGTCTTTGAAAAAAAGATGTTAACAATGATACAGTATACTTCAAATTATGGATTTCAGATTCCTATGCTTTAAATACAAGCCATAAATTTAGGCATCAAATTGTTCTTGCTACAAATGGAAAGAGTGGATGAAGTCTGGGTTGTATGCTGATGATACAGATTGTTTTTTGATGAGAGAAATCTGTCAATCAAGAGATCAGAGTCCTACACGCAGCATAATCACTCCCACTCAGTACTGGGCTATCAAAGGTCTGATTTTTAAGCATGTTTCCCTGAAAATTATCCCTGGCCATTTGTCTTGAATAGCTATATTTCAAAAATAAGATATTTATTGGGAAAAAAAAAGGAAAGACAAAAGCAAGAAGGTGTGAATATTAATGAAAGATATCTTACTGGCAAAGATTTACAGAACAGGCACAGTAACACACTTGGTTTTGTAGGAATCCTGTCTCTTTCTATGGACCTTGGAATGATTTCTACTATGAAGTCAAATTTGCAGCTAAGATGCCGTCATCACTGATAGGGTTCTGTGCTTCATGTCCGTCAATAAACCAACATGTCCTTTAATTTCATAGACATTATAAATTTAATATGTGCATTTTTGTTAAAGACTTAACAAACTCACACGAAATATCCACTAAAATGTTTAAAAACTGGTGGCTCACCAGTTTGTATATAGTCTTTCCACACAGACCTCTCCTTGTCTCTCCTGACCTCTCATGGTTCCCTGAAAGAGACCAGTCATGACAGACAGATTTATTCTCTCTCTAATCCCTGACTTTATACTTCACGTGGCTCCTTGTCTTTATGCTGCTTAAAACACAGTCCTGTCTGTACTAGTCTCACTGGGGAATTTCTCATCAAAAACCTGCACAGATGTGCTCCTTCTATTATTAAAATGAGAATCAAATGATTAATTTCATTTGATGTCTGTGTGATAACTGCCTTCGAATTCATATGACTAGAGTTGCCCTGTTTCTCCTTAGGAAATGACATGAGTGATCTGGATTTATCTCACGGATGATATGAATTTTGTAGTGGTCTGTGTTTCCCTTTTTATTTTGGCTTCCTGGAAGCTCAGAGTTCACCTGGAACCCCAGTTTAGTCAACTCAAAGGGCCTGAGGTCTTGCCTTGTTCCATAATATTCTCCAGCTTATCTTACTGATGTACTTGTATTTTCTCTATCCTCAATCTTTTTTATTAAATTACTCTCACCTTCTATTTTGCCTTTACATCATATCAAAACCTTCAGAGAATAAATAAGGATATAAACACATAAATAATTACTTCAGTTGCAGACTGCAGTTCAGAGTTAGAGTTTTTTTAAAGCGGGATAACTAAGATGAAAAAATGAATGTTTTTATAGAAAAATATACCTGAAATACAATAACATCATGCCTAATGGTTATCCTCTAGTTATTTGCCTCCAATCTCACCACACTCTAATTCCATCTATCACCTTGCAATTAATAGTCTCTCTTAAACACAAATCACATCATGTCACACCTCTGCTCAGACATCTTAGATAGTGCTACCTACAGATTAAAGATACCTCTAATCTGTCTAGCTTTATCTGCCTAGCCTTATCTATCTCCCAGGCCACCTCCAATGTGTTCTGCACTCATGCAAATGTGTACAATGTATTTCTGAATAAACCCTGCCCTTCCCTCCCCACCCTGAAGCCTTTTCCCCTTCTCTTCTTTCCAAAGCAAACAGAAAATAACTCTTGTTCCTCTTTTTACTGATCTAACATACTTCCAAACCCGGTTTAATATTGAGATACAATTTGTTAATGATTATTGTTATGAGCATTTAATTTTAAAACAAACAAACCAAAAAACTCGTTTTCTCATTTTTTCTAATTAACATAGAAAATTCTTGTTTCACCACTTCCTCTCAAATTCAGCTCCAGAGCTGGATCTTTTAGCCCCAAATTATCTCCCTTCTGTGATTAATATTAATATTATGTGATTTATACTCTAGACTATTTAGAAGCAATCTCCCTTAATGATCAAAAGACTTGCCTTTAGAGTCAATTGAATTTGGGTTCAGCAACCCAATCTCATCTGTAAAATAAGATAACACTCATTACAGTTTCTAAATATGTTCACAAATTCTTTGACAACCCTTCCATTCAGAGGCGGATTCCACGTGCCCTCCTCTTGAAGGGAGGTACGTTTCTGACTTTGTCTGTAACCAATAGAATACAGGAGAAAGGATCCTGGGTGATTTCTGAGATTAGGCCAATAAGGTTGTGCCGTTTCTGCTTTGTTCATGGAGGTACTCACTTTTGGAGCTTTGAGGACTTTAAGAAGTCCTACTACTGTGAGGCCACCATGCTGTGAGGAAGCCCAAGTCACATAAAGAGGCCATATTTCACACATTTCAGTATGGCAGCCCAGCTGCGGTCCTGGCCAACAGCCACCCTCAGCTGCTAGACATGTGAATGAAGTCACTTCCAGATGATTCCAGCCATCAACTGTCAAGTCATTGCCTGCTCATGGACCCAGACATCATGGAGTGGAGACAAGACATTTCTATTGGCCTTGACCAACTTCCTGAGCCATACAATCAGGAGTCTAGAAAAACAATTGTTTTAAGCTGCTCATTTGGAGAGCAAATGACTATGCAGCCATAACTGGAAGAGAAATTTGGTACCTAGAAGTAGAGTGCTACTATATCATAACCCCAAAGCACGAGACATTGACTTTGAGATCACTCTTAAGAAGCAGCTGAATGGATCTTAAGGAGACTATTAGCAGCCTGACAAGGCTAGAGGAGGCTGTTAGTGGGAACTTGAAGAAAAGCTAGGAAAATGGTAAGCAAAATCTTATTACCTAGTGGTGCAAACTGGGTTTTTTTAGCCAAACTGTCATATGTGGTAATGTGAAAAATTGGAAATAATCCTAAGGAATTTGATGATTTAGCTAAGCAGACTTTTTGCCCAATATTAAAAAGGCTACCGGGCTGCTTCTTGCTGCCTATGATAAGATGCAGGAGGAGAGAGACACGCTAACAGGCAAACTGTTTAGTGTCAAGTGAAATTTCGAGGAAAGACACAGGAGCTGGAAGTTGCTGGGCTCAAAACTAAAACTGTTCCACATTTCTGGCATCTCCAAGTGACTTCCAAATTAAGAGTATTTCTAGGGCAAAGACCAAACCTAAAGGGGGAACTGTAAGATCATTTGTTAAAGCCTTATGGAGATCTAAGGCTATGCCACATGGAATCTTTCAGACGTACAAAAGGACTCCTAAGGCATATCTCATAGACCTTCTGTCTTAGAGGACTTTGAGTAATCTTAAGAATCTTGTCACTCAGCAGCCTCTCACATTCCTCAGGATAAAGAGTGGCTCGTCTTACAGACATCTGTGGTTGTGGCTTTTGTCAAATGTAGTGAAACCTAATAAGATTCAGAGAAAACCCACAAGGTTTTAAGGAAGTTATATTGATAAAAACATGTCAGCTTGTACTAAGGGATCAACAGAAACAGTACAAAATGAAGAGAAGCCTTGGGACTGAACTCCCAGACTACTTTGGGTAGGATGAAAAGTTTACTCAGGTATAAACATGGGCCAATTGTTACAGAAAATGAAGAATGACTCAAAATGTGGAGCCAAGAGCTCAGAAGAAAAAGTCAAGCACCACAAGAAAAATCCCCAAGAAACAGAACTGAGCCCTAACCAAGGGTTTGGCAGCTCATGCATGACTGGATTTCAAAATTGCTAGGGACCAGTGGCTGCTGTGTGCCTTTCATTCTCTACTGTTTTGAACCAGAATGTATTACCCGATGCTGTCCTGCCACTGGGTCACGGTACGTTGGTGTGTGTAGGGTAGACAGTTTGTTTCTTTAGTCCTTGGGTTGTCACATAAACAGGACCCATTCTTAAGAGCCGTACCTGAGAAATTGTACCCAAGGAGCCTTATCAATACATAGACTTGATTCTTATGAGGCAGTACACCTCAAGCTTAAGCCTGGTGACCCTACTTCTGCATGATAGTGAACTGTGGCTTTGATACCCTCTCTTCAAGAGGTGCGGTCTATGTACCCTCCCTGTGAGTACTGAGCAGCCTTGCAATTCACTCGTAATCAACAGGATGCACTTGAAATAACACAGAATGACATCTGAGGCTATTCATGAAAGTCTACGCAGCTTCCTCCTTGTTAGCTAGGACACTCACATTTAGAGGTCCTGAGACCAACCATGCTAGGAAGAAAGCCAGGCGACACAACAGGGCCAGGTGTAGGTGTCCCTGTCAACAGCCCCAACCGGCAGCGAACATCAACTGCCAGATACGTGAGTAAGGGCATTTCCAGAGGATTCTAGCCCCAGCTTTTATGTTATCACTGCTGAGACCTGAGACTTCATGAATCATAGGCAAACCATTTCCTCTGTGCTCTGTCTAAATTCTTGACCGAGAATCTGTCAGCATAATAAAACGGTTGTTTCAAGCTGCCAAGTTTTGGGATTACTTGCTGCACAGCAGTAGTGACTGGATCAATACATCAAAGGATTATTATGAGGATCAACTGAGACGTGTACATAAGGCAACAAGCTTGATGTTTGGCGAAATAAACCCTCAGTGAATGGGACTTATCAAGGGCTAACTCTTCAACTTATTTTGCTTTGCTCAAAATATTTAGTATATAAGAGATGCCTAATATATACTTGTTGACTTGAAGTGATTACAGACTTGAGGACAAAAAACATAAAGTTGCAGAGAAATTACAACCTCATTTTCCTGACCTGAGAGGGATTTTTTTAATGCTATTAAAAGAAGCAATTCTTCCCATAGCAGTCTATCAAATTCTAAAATTTATCTTGGTGAGAAATCAGATTGTGCAATTGATTTAATTCTTGCCTTCTCAGCTAAGTCAAAGGTAACAACTGTAAGGACTTGTATTCTGTAAATAATAGTTAATTCAGGAAATGATGGTTACTGTCTAGCAAATATGGGATATGGATAATACAGTGATCCATGTCTATCCCAACCTTCACTGCAACTCTGAAGTAAGTGAGGTTTATTCCCTCCTCCTCTACTCTTCCAAACCCTCTCCAAGATCTAGGCTTGTCACTGTCATCCCCTATCCACTACTGTCACATACTACATCTCATTGTGTAGAGTCAAAGACCCTACAAAGGAATTCTTGTACCTAAACTATTTAAAATGTTTTTTTCTGGAGACGAAATCCCACCTGGAATGTTGGGCTATATGGATCCCAAGTAAGAAAGGCTTTGATTCATAAAATCCCATTGGATTAAAACAACCCCTAGTTTCTCATCTACTTTGTCACAGCTGGTGCAAGAGATGAGACAAAGTGACTGGTGAGGCTTGCCTGGTTTCTAATCCGTGAAGTCCTCATCATCCTGTAGACGATGCAAAGACACCATGGCAGGCATCTTACTTAGAAGCACTCTGAAGAGCACTAGCTCCACCGGCGACAGCGTCCTAATGTCTGTGTTCCATGTCTGATCAATGGTCTTTACCTCATTTCCAAGTTAGAATATCTGCCTACAATATAAGCTTTTCTTGGACTAAGGTCCTGACTTGCTTCTGCTAATCACCTGCTTGGAAAATTCTTAAAAGAAGTGTCCAGAGGTCTTACTATTTATGATAGACTTCCCTAACTCTAGGGTCCACAATTAAGGCTCCAAATATTGTGTCAGTGTTCTCCTTCGCCAAGGCTGCTAGCCTTTTGGGCCATCTAACACTCTTTCCAGACCCCCCAACTTATAGCTTCCCTGGCGCTTTGTTGATAGCCTGTCCCCTGCCCCGACATGGACTTTCCCCAGGGTCCGCCCCATCCAGTGGATGAGACTAGTAAGTCATGTGGAATGAAGTGACAGTAATGTGAGGATGAAAACTCCAGTTTTTAGATGGTTCTATTTTACAGTTATAACATGACAAATTAAGTATGCAAATTTCTTTGCTTCTTAAACTGTTCCTTAGAGGAAAAAGAGGCTTGAAAATATCTGTAAAATGAGGTGAAAGGACATAGCTTTCGGCCATCTGAGCAATGATTTCCCTGCTGAGAAAAGGGCAAACAGTAAATACTTTTCATTTCATTTAGTACGAAAGATACAGAAACTGTGACTTTTTAATTAATCCCTAAACCACTGTCCAAAAATTCTCTTGGCTCTAGGGCAATCTTTTAATAGAACCAAAAACAAAAACAAAAACAAAGAAGAGAGGATGATAAAAGAGAAAGAAACACTTTTTAGCCAAAGACTCATCTCATGCTTGTTTTTAATTCAAGGACTCTCTAAGGCGCGGAGGTGGGGAAGAAGGGTAAATTGTTAAGATCCATGGTCCTTTTCCATTGGGAGAAACTCTGGGAGATAATGAGACAGAAATGCTTGGCAGATCTCCCCAAGGACAAGGCAGCAAGCTTCAAGTGGCAGCTCCAAAAGTACAACTATAAGTTTCTTAGATTTCTCACCCATTAAAATTCCAGGAAAAGGAGGCTGATTTTTCAAGTGGCCAGCTCTAACTTCCTACTACATGTGCCTCTTGCAAAATGACAAGAGGAGGATTATATGACAAGAACACTTGAACAGCCATACCAGTTTTTTTCTGGTACTCGTTGACATTTGGAAAATAGATATTACCTTGAGATGTTTGCAAAGTTTTGTTTTCAAATAATTAATCTGACTTCTAAGGACAAAAGGTACTATTTGAAATTGTTACAAAGGGTACTACCAACGCTGTTAGTATAAGAGGTACTGTTGTGCCCAATGGTTCTGCTCTGCCGTGTGGAACATGTGTGAAGAGGCATATTATTTAGAAAGGATTGGCATTGGTAGGTTGAAGAACCAATGAAAATGGAAAGAAAATCTGCCCAAGTCAGGCTAAATAATTGGGAGAGGAGGTAAAGCATGGTGTTGATCACCAGTGAAAGTGATAATGTGCTATGTGCATCATTTCTTAAGATGGCCGCCAACAATTCCTCCCATCCGTGCACATGGAGGCCATCCCTTCGATCAAGAGGTAGACTATATTCCCCTCCCTCTTGAATCTGGGCTGCCTAATGGCTTGCTTTGACCAAGAGAAAAGTCAAAGCTTTAAAAGATCTTGTAGCTTCCGCTATCATCCTTCTTAAAAGCCAGCCACCACATAAAGAAGTTCGGGCTAGACTGTCATAAACACAATGAAATACCCAATAGGGAAAGAGAAGCCAGCCAGCCCAGACATTCCAGTCACCAGCTAAGATACTGGAGGTGTGAAAGGAGCCATTTTGCCGATTCTAGTCCCAACAGAGATCCCAGCTGAATGCGGCCACATGAGTGAACACAGCTAACACCAGCTAGAGCAGGACACCCCAACTGAGCTCAGAGAACCCACAGAATCATGACACATAATAAGTGGTTGTTGTTTTAAGGTAGTTTTGAGTAATAGGTAGATAACTGAAACAGATTATCTGTCCCCCACGACAATGAAGAGATAGTTTGGCAACATATATGCCTTGACTGGTGGGTAAACTAGATATGTGAGCATTTTTTGTATTTTTTTTTGTCTTAGTGGAGGTACTGGGGATTGAACCCAGGACCTTGTGCATGCTAAGCATGCGCTCTACCCCTGAGCTGCAACCCCACTCTCACATTTTTTGTATTAACAAGCAGATTTCTGGAAGGAGGGCAGAACAGATATTACAATATAAGCAACAACAAAGCTGATGCCAGTTCTGGCAGGATGAAGAAAGGGCAGACAAACTGGGACTGAACTGAGAGATTTTCCTGACACTTGTAACCTCAGGCCATTCGTGGAACCCCAGAAACCTAAGTGATACAACACAGAAACAGTTGTGAGAGAGTTGGATGAATATGCCAATCTATTGACAGATAGACAGATGATAGACAAACAGACAGATAGATAGATTTCCAAGAGTGCTGGGAAAAGAAGTGGAAAATGGTCCCCAATGTATTCCAGGAAACTAATTTCCTGGAGGAAGGCAAAGTAACAAATACATTGATTAATGCTAATGTTGAATCCACAGACCTTCCTTGTGAAAAAGAACTCCCAGGCCACGATCTTGCCAAGTTAGGAGCTAAACAAACAGCAACCTTATTTCAAAATTGAAGAGAATTCTTCCACAGAAAGGATAACTACAAATGGAATGTATCAGAAGCTTTGCAGTCAGAAAGCCCTGTCTTCTCCCTTCCTTAATTTACAACATTCTATAGGCAATCAAGTGATAAACAAATTAACGCATCAAAGTTCCCTAGACACTGCTAAGATAATAAAAACTGTGTCTTATGAGGACATAAATTTCATTCAGTTATGAGATAAAATATAATAACTGAGACATCTGCTATTTCAAAACATCAGACAAATGAATTAGTATTTTCATGACAGAAATCTTCAAAAGTGATAGAAAGAAATTGCATATTAAGTAACTCTAGTTAAAATAGTCTGTATAAATTTTTTTTTTAAAGTTTGGACTGGCATTATTACCTCCTAATTTTTGTACCTAGATCAGCTTCTTGATAAACCAACTTAATTGTTTATGCACTTGATATTTATTATAGTATAGATATTTAAATATTAGCCTATTAAATTGCTCATGGTTTCCAGATATTTCCATTACTAAACTATCAAAAGCATATGTTTAATTTCTAGTATTTCTTTAAGGGTTTTCATAATTTTCCTTTTCCTTTCTTTGTGTACTGGTAAATGAATCCATCAGGTAGAAACACCTGTTCAGAAAAGACACTGAAGTACGTATTATAATTGGATGAGAAAAAACAAAGTAATGACAACCTTATTTGTTCTTAATTCTTTAATTTTTCATCCTTACTGTTTCCAGAGTATGACTGTTCTTATAAGAATATCTTAGTCTAAGGAATCAAAACATAACAAAAACGTATCAAAATTCCAATGGCTTTTTCACAGAAAAAGAAGAAATAATCCTAAAATTTGAAGGGAATCACAAAAGACCCCAAATAGCCAAAATAATCTTGAGAAAGAAGGATACAGCTGGAGGCACCATCCTCCCTGACTTCAAACTATATTACAAAGCTATAGTAATCAAAACAGTATGCTATCAGCATTTGAAAAACACATAGACACATAGGTCAATAGAACAGAATAGAGAACCAAGAAATAATCCCACACATATATAGTCAATTAATTTATGCCAAGGGAGCCAAGAATATACAATGGGGAAAGGACAGTCTCTTCAACAAATGGTGTTGGGAAAACTGGACAGCCACACGCAAAAGGATGAAACTGGACTGCTATCTTACACCATACACAAATGCCAAACTCAAAATGAATGAAATACTTGAACACAAGTTCTGAAACGATAAAACTCCTAGAAAGAAACATAGGTGGTAAATTTCTTGACATCTTGTTGGCAATAGGTTTTTTTTTAATTGGACACCAAAAGCCAGGGCAACAAAGAAAAAATAAAGTGGGACTATGTCAAAATAAGAAGCTTCTACACAGCAAAGGAAGCCATCAACAAAATAAAAAAGCAACCTACCAAATGGGAGGAGATATTTGTAAATCACATATCTGATAAGGGGCTAATATCTGAAATAACTAAGCAACTCATACAACTTACTAACAAAAAACAATCAATTAAAAAACATGGACAGAAGAATTGAATAGGCTTTTTCCAAAGAGGACATACAAATGGTCGTCAGGCACATGAAAAGATGTTCAATATCAGTAATCATCAGGGAAATGCAAATCAAAATCACAAGGAGATATCACTTCACACTTATTAGAATGGTTATTATTTAAATATTGAAAAACAAGAAATAACAGGTGTTCGAGAAGATGTGAAGAAAAGGAAACCTTTATGTACTGTTGGTGGGAATGTAAATTGGAGTAGCCACTATGGAAAACCATATGGAAGGTCCTCAAAAAATTAAAAATAGAACTCCCATATCATCCAGCAATCCCATTTCTGGGTATTCATCCAAGGAAAACAAAAAACACTAATGCAAAAAGACACATGCACCCACACATTCACTGCAGCATTATTTACAACAGCCAAGATCTGGAAGCAACCTAAGTGTCCATCAGTGAATAAATGGATAAAGAAATGTGGTATGCGTGTGCGTGTGTGCATGCGTGCATGTGCAATGGAATATTATTTAGCCATAAAAAATAAGGAAATCTTGCCAATTGTGGACAACATGGATTGACCCTGAGTGCATTATGCTAAGTGAAATAAGTCAGAAAGGAAAAGACAAATACCATATGATCTCAGTTATATGTATAATCTAAAAAACAAACCAACAAACAAAATCTGAGCTTATAGTCAAAAGGTATAAACCTCTAGTTAAATAAGTCAGTCCTGGGGATGTAATGTATAGCATGGTGATGATAGTCCATACTACTGTATTGCATATTTTAAATTTGCTAAGAGAAGATGTTAAAAGTTCTCATCACAAGAAAATAAACTTTTGTAAATATGTATGGTGATAGATGTTAACTAGTTACTATAAGTGAAGAGGATATTTCACAGTATATATAAATACTGAATCCTTTTGTTGTACACCTGAAATTATGATATAATTATATATTATGACATAATGATATATGTCAGCTATATCTCAATGAAAAAGATACTCATCATAACAATATGTATAATAGTAGCAATTTGGAAACAGAATGTTCAGCAATGGAGATGGCTAAGTAAATTATGGCATATCTATCCAATGGAACATAACAGTCAATCATATGTTCATTAAGTGTTTTAAATTATCTTAGAAAATGTTTATGTCTTGCTATTGTATGATAAATAAACCCTTCCCCTTTGGTAACCATAGCTTTCATATTAAGTGAAGTAAGTCAGACAAAGAAAAACAAATATCATATGATACCATTTATGTGTGGAATCTAAAAAAAATGATACAAATCTTATTTACAAACCAAAACTAGACTCACGGGCATAGAAAACCAACTATGATAACCCAAAGGGGAAAGGGTTAGGGAGGAATAAATTAGGAGTTTGGGATGAACAGATGCACATTACTATATATAAAACAGATAAACAACAAGGACCTACTATATAGCACAGGGAACTATATTCAATTTCTTGTAATAACATGTAATAGAAAAGAATCTGAAAAAAAATAGATATGTATGTTTATAACTGAATTGCTTTGCTGTACACCTGACACTAACATTATAAATCAACTACACTTCAATAAAAAACAAAATTTTAAAAATAGATGAGCTTTTTTCATACTCTTTAAAATAAACTTGAAGAGAAGAATGTCCTTTGGAGGACAAGCTTCAACTCGATCAGATCTGCAGTCCATCAGAGGAGTGACCATGCATTTTTTCAGCCTGCCTCTCCTGATTGTTGCACTGCTGATATGACTCACTGTCACTTTGGAAAGCATCTATTATGGTTTGAATTTCTGCACCTGTTTCTGGAAGTTGCAGAGGAGAATGTGAAATAATTTTGGATTATTGGTACTGCTACAAAGGACTGGAAAATGGTTTGCAATATTTTTAAATGATGGCTAATACAAAATTACTTGTAAAACAAGTCTTAGGTATATTTTAAATCCTAGATTGGAGTCTGCCTTTATTCCCCAATCTGGGTACCACTTCCAAGTCTATACATACTCATAGAATTCAAATTAATTATATCCATCCAAAGAAGATTTTTAGTAGCATGACTGTCTTGTGACCTTCAGATATAAATAAGGGTATCTGTAATTTTCAAAGTAATTACTCAAATACCCTCTTGCCCAGAATTGTGGAAGAATTCTGGAAATTTCTTTGTTCTCAAGAGGCCAGTCTGGCTTCCAAGTAGCAGGGGGAGAAAAACTATGGACCTGATCCATCCCTACTTCTTTGCCATTGCTTTTGTGGTTGCCAGAGAGCTCTTTAAAGACCACATGACACAGTCATTGTTCACATGGGTCCATGGGTGACCCAGATCTTCCTCAGGACATAAGTTTTCTTCAAATGAGAGATCCCTTTCCCTTGATGGTGCGTCACCATGGGGCCTCTTATGAATGTAGTTATATTATTTGCATTCATGTGCTCAGTCATTAAAGACTTGATTTTTTTTAGAGCAGTTTTAGAGAGTTCCCTATACTCCCTGCCCCGCCCCCCACACACCCTCCCGCATTATCAACATCCCCCACCACAGGGAACCTGCACTGATACAGCATCATCACCCAACCCAAGATTTATAGTTTACATCAGGGTTCACTCTTGGTGTTTCACATTCTATGGGCTTGGACAAAAGTATGATGACATCTATCCATCAGTATAGAAACAGCTTTCCAAGGGGACGGAAGAGGAGGAGCTGGACAGGGCAGATGTGTGGTGCTGCTTTTGCCCTGGGCCCCTGGAGAGGTGGGTAGGAGCTCAAATAGACCTGACCTAGATGGATGTGTACCAAGAGACCAAGCTGAGCACAGGAGACTGGCAGCTGCCCAGCAGGTATCACTGAAAAACTTCGGGATCCTTGCCATGTGCAGATGCTCTTGAGAGGCCATAGCCTAAGAGCAGGGGATCTGGAGCAGGACCTCAGGATGGGCACTCTGGCTCTGCCACTTCCTAGCTGTGGACCTTGAGCAAGCTGCATAAACTCTCTATGCCACAGTTTTCTCAAGTGTAAAATGGGAGCAGTCATGTTCACTTCACAGGGTTGTTAAGTGTGCATTCAAAGAGGAAAACTCCTAGAAGATGGGAAATTCCTAGAACAACACGCGGCGGAGAATAAAGACCCGATGGGAGAACTCTGACTGGGACCTCTCCCATTGCCGCTAGCACCATCAATGTTATTATTTACAGTGTTCCTTATCATTAGGATAATACACCAGGGTGGGAAGAGTAGATAATGCTTTTCAAAGTAAAACACCAACTACTTCAATGAGTCACCATTTAGGATGACATGTATCATGACTCTTTTCCATTAAGAGGCTGTATTAAGCAGGGGTCTCCAAAGAAACAGAACCAATAGGCTCTGTGTGCATTGTGGGTATGGAGAGAGAAGGGGAGAGAGAAAGAGAGGAACAGAGAGACAGAGACAGATTTATTTTAAGGGATTGGCTCACATGATTGTGGGGTCTAGTAAGTCCAAATCCTATAGGGTAGGCAGACCAGCAGACTGAAAACCCAAGGAAAAGTTGATGTTGCAACTTTAGTCCAAAGACAATTTAGAGAGAATTCTTTCTTCCCCAAGAAACCTCAGTCTTTTTCCTCTTATGGCCTTCAACTGATTAGATGAGGCTCACCCACGTTATGGAGGGTAATTTGCTTCACTCTAAGTCTACTGATTTAGAGCGACCCCCCACCCCGCCCCGCCCCGCCCCGCGGCTCGCTTCCCCCACCCGGCGCGGTGCTTGGCCGCGGTCCCGCGCGCTCCCCGCCCTCGCGTCCCTCGAGGCTCGGCGGCCGCGGAGCGGGAGGTGGAGCCGAGCCCGCGGCGCGGCGGCGTGGCGCCGCACAGGAGGAGCGGCCGGCGGCGGGAGCGGCGGGAGCCGGCTGGCAGCGCCTCGCGATTCCTTTCCATCTCAAGGAGAGAAGCCAAGGTGTTTTTATCCGGTGGAAGAATGGTGTAGTTTCATCGTAACCTTCTTACACGTCCAGGTCCGCACTGCGCTGCTGTCCGTCCGCAAGGCTATGATGGGAATGCGTGTGAAACCTTTGAGGGCTCCCCTGACTCGTCGCCTCTGCCCTCAACTTCATCCTTTGGAAGTCGGGAAGCCGCACCCCGTGGTGCCGGACTCGCAGGGGCAAGACGCGGTGTAGACGGAAATGGATAGAGCGGCTCCGGGGGCCCCACATGCGTGCTGCCCGTAGCCTCGTCCAGGGCCGCCCGTGGCCGGCCGGGCGTCCTGGGATGATCGCCGCCGGTGCTACCGCAGGGCCGACTCCGGAGTGAGGATGGCTCGCCGGGGGCTGTTGGCCTGGGTCTCGCGGGTGGTGGTCTTGCTCGTGCTCCTCTGCTGCGCGGTCTCCGTGCTCCACATGCTGGCCTGCACCCCGAAGGGCGACGACGAGCAGCGGGGGCTGCCGCGGGCCGGCGGCACCACCGGGAAGGAGGCGGCCCTGTAGGGCTGGGAGGAGCAGCAGCAGCAGCGCGGCTACATGGGCAGCCTCAAGAGGCAGATCGCGCAGCTCCAGGAGGAGCTGCAGGAGCGCGGCGAGCAGCTCAGGGGCGCGCAGCGCCTGGCGGGCTCCCCCGGGAGGGCCCAGGCGACCTGCTGGCCTTCCTGCGCTCGCAGGTGGACCTCGCCGAGGTGCACGCCAGCCTCAAGCAGGCCACCGAGTATGCCGCCGTGCCTTTCGACAGCTACACCCTGCAGAAGGTGTACCAGCTGGAGACCGGCCTGACCCGCCACCCGGAGAAGCCCGTGAGGAAGGACAAGCGAGACGAGCTGGCGTAGGCCATCGAGTCGCCCGTGGGGGCCCTCAACAGCCCGGCCGAGCGCAGCCCCGACCAGCGCCCCTACACGGCCGCGGACTTCAACGAAGGGATCTACCGCACAGAAAAGGACAAAAGGCACTCTGTACAAGCTCACGTTCCGAGGGGACCACAAGCACGAGTTCAGACGCCTGGTCTTGTTCCGGCCGTTCGGCCCCATCATGCAGGTGAAGAACGAGGAGCTGAACATGGCCAGCACGCTGGTCAACGTCATCGTGCCGCTGGCCAGGAGGGTGGACAAGTTCTGCCAGTTCATGCACAACTTCAGGGAGATGTGCATTCAACAGGATGGGAGAATTCATCTCACCGTCGTTTACTTTGGAAAAGAAAAAGTGAACGAGGTCAAAGGAATCCCCGAAAACACGTCCAAAGCCGCCAACTTCAGGAACTTCACCTTCATCTAGCTGAACGGAGAGTTCTCGCGAGGGAAGGGACTGGACGTGGGTGCCCGCTTCTGGAAGGGGAGCAACGTGCTGCTGTTCTTCTGCGACGTGGACATCTGCTTCACCTCCAGGTTCCTCAACATGTGCCGGTTGAACGCGCAGCCAGGGAAGACGGTATGCTACCCGGTCCTTTTCAGTCAGTACAATCCGGAGATAATATACGACCACCACGATGTGGTCCCTCCCTTAAAGCAGCAGCTGGTTATCAAGAAGGAAACCGGATTCTGGAGAGACTTCGGGTTTGGGATGACGTGCCAGTTCCGGTCGGACTTCATCAACACAGGGGGCTTCGACCTGGACATCAGGGGCTGGGGCGGCGAGGACGTGCACCTGTACCGCAAGTACCTGCACAGCAGCCTCCTGGTGGTGCGCGCTCCCGTGCGCGGGCTCTTCCACCTCTGGCACGAGAAGCGCTGCGTGCAGGAACTGACCCCCGGGCAGTACAGGATGTGCATGCAGTCCAAGGCAAGGCCATGAACGAGGCGTTCCACGGGCAGCTGGGGATGCTGGTCTTCAGGCAGGAGATGGAAGCCCACCTCCGCAAACAGAAGCAGAGAACAAGCAGCAAGAAAACATGAACCCCCAGGGCGAGCCTTTTGCAACCACCGAAGGAGTGGTTGCGATGAGGATAAGATTTCCCTAAAGGGCAAGAAAGACCTTGACGGATGAGTCAAACCGACGAGGGGGAGAGAGCCCACCGTTTCTCTCTGTCTGTTTGGCTTGGGCAGCAGGAGTCGGAGCGAGCTCGTTCCTCTGCATTTGAGTGATTATCGGGTGCGGGCGTCCTCCGTGTGGGATGCTGACACACCCGGAGACGGGCGCGGGGACCGCGTGGAATTCAGAGATGCCCGCGTCGGGGCCCTCGGGCGTGGACTCGGCAAAACCAAACGGACCGTAACTGTCGTCATCATCCCCCCCGTCCCCAAGACTAACCCCAAATAATCTGCTCATCTTTTGGGTTGTAGTTTTAACCGTCTCTCTGTGTTATTTTTATTTATTTAAAAGTGCACTTTTTTTTGCTTATGAGTCATATTCTTCTTATTTAATTAGCAGCTTGCTAGCCTTACTAAGAGAGCCCAAGTTAGCTCCCTTTTATATTTTTTTAAGAGATTACTTTCAGCTGCATTATGAGAACTTGAAGTTCAAAGAGTCAGACTGACGCCCACGTCCAAGGACATGCCACCTGCTGACCCCGCAGGCAGACAGCCTGTCACGTGTCACATGGAAGGTGTGGGGCCACCAAGGGACGAGACCCAGAGACACTTTATCCGAAGAATATTTCTGAGGAGGAGCAACTGAACCCCGGAGGGAAAGAATTATACCTTTTACCTGAACAGAAAAGGAAACCGATTTGTTCAAAACTCAGAAAACACACTTTCTCCTCAGGAGAACTGGGGACCACTTTCTTACCTGTTGAAATAAACCAAAGTCAACTGTGTGAACCAAACGATCTCTTTTCAAAGCAGGGTGCTCTTCCTGGCTTCCAGCTTCCATGAGAAAAAAAATGCAGAAAAACGTGTTTTGTAAAAGATCACTCCAGTTGCCAGCATCCAGTGGAAGGGAAGTTCCTGCCATATGTTCACCCACCCCTAGCCTGGGGCAGAGTAACTCAATGATTTTTTAAATGAAGTGGGTCTACTCAGTCACCAAGATGCTTCTTTTCATTGCATTTATTAGTTTCCAACGATTTAAAAAAAAAATAAACACAGTTAACATTGAAAAAAAAAGTCTACTGATTTAAATGTTCATCAGATCAAAACATATTTTCACAGCAACAACCTGATTGGCATTTGGCTAAATATCTGGGTACCATGGCCCACCTAAATTGACACAAAAAATTGACCATCGCAGAGACACAATCACAATTGATTGTTTGGGTTTTGAAGTACACTCATAGACAAACGTTACATTTTGCTCTGCTGAGTCAAAATCCATCTCCACCACAAAGAAGCCACAGAGGAGAACAGAGCACTCTGGTGTGCAGGTTATCACCTCTGATAATTCGCACACGGTGCCACAGAGAGTTCACTGAAATCACCAAGGGCCATGTTTCAACAGCCAAGTCAGGGCCAGGAAAGGTTCTGAGCTTTGAATTCAAGCTTTGCCTTCTTGTCTCTGCTGAAATTGACCGAAAACAGGTATCATCTGTGTAACAATAACCCATATGGAGCTATGACAGTGTTGCTGCCATTGCAACACAGCACATCTATTGTAACAGCGTTTCATTGGAAGCAAGACTTCATATAAGCTCAGGATGGAATCCCCCCACCTATTCATAAATGTATTTCTCCTCCTGAATTGAATCTTCCAGGATAATCTAAAAGACCCTCCATTGAATGCCCATTTGGGATAGAAGACTTTCAATAGCAAAGGGATTTCCTAATTATGAAGTAATAGCTTCCTCTACTGGACTGGGGGAACCCAGGCCAAGGACCAAGGTCCAACGTCCAGAGACAAAAGATAGCACTGAAATAATTATAATGGTAATTCAGTATTTAATTTTCTGAAAGTTAACCTAGGTGGTGGACACAGAGATGAGACTCTCATATCCTCTTCAATAGAACCTGTTGAAGGAAGAAGCCCTTGGCTGCCTCCCTGGGGACCCAGCAGGTGCCTATGCAGAAACCAACCCTCCCCTGTGTGGTCCCTGCAGTGAGGGCGCCAGAGCTAGTTCATTTCTGCTTGATGTGGGTTTCCTCTAACATGAAGATTTTGTTTTAAGACCCATCAGTCAGGTCAAGTCTTTCCCAGAACTGTGCTACAATCTGAGGCTCTTCCTACCCAACCTTCCTTCCTCCCCTCCTCCTTTCCTTCCGTCTCTCCTTTCACAGGTATCAGACCTGTGTCGCAGTCTGAAGTTATTCCCTCCTTCTCCTACTCTCTCCACCTTCATCCTTTCCTGGAGGTTCACCCAATAAATCTCTGGCATATCTAAGCTCATCCTGGAGAACCAGAACTGACCCAACCTATTTACATTCTGTTGCTTTTGTGATGCTGCTGTCTAGGAGGCAATCATTGCCATGGCAACATCCCTTATTAGCTCTATCTAGTAGGATCATACATCCTGGTTTGCTCAAGGCAGTCCCAGTTTATACCTGCTGACAAACATAATTACTGATAGCTCCCTGTATATTCTCAAAGACTCCCATTTTAGATAATAAATCATACGGTTACCCCAGCTATAGCTTATATTTAAAGATTAGTCCAATAGAATGTTTCCCTAAGCAGATTTTGCAGAACACAACTTTTAGAAGATGCTCTAGGGAAAAGAGTTCCCTGGACAAATAAACTTGGGAAACATCCTTGTAATTTCACCATCCATGTAAGTGTGGTAAAAATCTTAGAGAGGTTCTTCAGTAGGAAACCTCATTAACTTTGCTTGACTCAAAGTTTTCCCAAGCTTATTTGCCCATACAACACTTTTACCTTGAATCCCTAATACCATCGAGTGAACCACTGCCAAGATTGAATTCTCTCTACTGAAAACAGCTCAAAATGTTAGGAGGCTCAGAGCGCAGCAGCTGGGTCACTTAGAGGTGTTGGCTTGATGCAGGAGACAACTGGGCCCCCGTCTGTCCTGGCTCTAGACTCACCTCTGAGTACAATTCCCATTAACAACTGTGATCCGCAAAGGCATTTGGCCCTTAGTTAAGTGAAGTCATTTGGATCTAAATGTTGCTTTTAATGGCTTCTAATTTTACTCATAAAAATTTTCAGTCATAAAAATCCTCATTTTAAGTCCCAAATTGGGAATTTTGTGAGCAAATCACTTGACCCAGTCACTAAGGTGATTTTAAAGAGCCTTTTCCATCTGGCTAGTTCTCCTGCTCCCAGCCCTGCCAAAACCATGCCATAAACGCAGTTTTTCAATTTGGAATGCAGAGGTTGGCTGCTTCCCCATCTCATGCACATCTGTCTCTTGGTTCACTCTCTTGTATTACATGCATGCATATCTGTTCTTTAAGACCGTATGTAAGTCCTTTAAGGCCAACATCATGCTACAGACAGCTGCATACTCCTTACATATTTAGGCAAAACACTCTGTGCCTAGCAGTTAATTGAAAGAAAGAAATAATGAAAGAAAGAAAATGAAAGGAAGGAAGGGAGGGAGAAAGGAAGGAAGGGAGGGAGGGGGAGAGAGAGAAGAAGAGGGAGAGGAAGAAGGAGGGAGGGAAAGAGAGAGAAAGAAAGAAAGAAAAAAAAAGAGAAAGAAAGAAAATTATTAAAGATGGCTCTATGTGTGTACTAACAGACTAACTTGACACTTCATCAAAAATAGTGCTTACATTCTGTTGATGCTCCAAGATACTTTACATGGTATAATGAAATATTTTTCTCAAGAGTTAATAAAATAAGGAGTACAGGGAAATGAGGGAAATGTATAAAGTGCTATGTCTGCTGTGTTTTTAAGGAAACCCTGATTCAATTCATTTCAGCCCGTGTCATCTTTTGCAATTTCCCAACCAACTGAACTAGACACCAGCTGCAAATTAGGTTGAAAGCTGTGCTTAGTACTCTCGATACATAGGAAAGAAAAAGTGCCTACATGATAATAATAATGATAATGATAATTCCTTAGGTAAGGATACACTTCTTTTGTTACTCTATAAATACCAAAACCTTTGTTTTTAAAATACAATATCAAATTCACTGATTTGAAGAAAGCATAATAGTCTATTATATTATTATTATACTTTTTATTCTGGGTCCTAAATTATTCAATGGGATAAAACAGAACATCTCATTCATGCTAAATATTGATCCATTAAAATAGAAATTATAAAAACTGAAGAGCTTGTTGAGTTCTAATTATCAATTTCATTTCTGTCTTTAAATGTCTTTAAAATTTGGAGAAATTATTTAAAACAATATAATTTTTCATATATTTCTGATTAGACTTAAAAGAATATGCCTTAACCCAAAAAGATATATGCAACCTAGTATTCATAGCAGCATTATTTACAATTTTCAAGATATGGAAGCAACCTAAGGAAGCTGAATGGATAAAGAAGATGTGTTATACATACATATATACATACACACACAATGGAATAGTGTCATTAAAAAAGTACAAAATTTTGCCATCTGCAACAACGTGGGTGGACTTGGAGGGCATTATGCTAAGTGAAATAAGTCAGAGAGAGAAAGACAAATACTGTATGATACCACTTATATGTAGACTCTAAAAAATACAACAAGCAAGTGAATAAAACAAAAAAGAAGCAGACTCACAAGTTTAGGGAAGAAACCAGTGTTTACCAGTGGGGAGATGGTAGGGGAAGGGGAAGTAAAGGGGTAGAGAAAAAAGGGTTACTATGGGATTATATGAAATCGTGTGTGTGAAAATTTTGAAAATTGTAAAGCACTATAGAATTTAAAGAATCTTTCATTTAATTAGAAAAATATATATGCCCTAAACAAGATAATGGTGATACAGTTATACAGAATCAACTAAACACAAAATTATTTTGTTTAGCAGATAAGAAATTTGACTACTGGTGAGAAATGATGTCTGTCTGGTAACCTCTAACCTAGCTTTCTGAACTTCCCTTAAAATATACTATGCAACAACAGAAGAAAATAGAAACCAATACTGCTAGAAAAATCTAGTACAGAAGATAATTTCAACATCATATAAATCCAATGGAAACAAACAAAAGGAGCCTGACCTACTGAATGGAATAAGGAATAAGGAAAGATTCTTTATTTCTGCCTCGGGATCATTTCCCAGGTCCAATAATAGAAGATCTCATCCATGGAGAAGGGCAGGAGCTGCTACTCTTCTGCTGGAGATACTCAGAATGCTTTCAGTCTTTCATCACCTTTACTGAACCACCTGCCTGATGTCTTCAGTTCCTCGCTTCCAAAATCCAGTTGGAGGCCATAATCATCATGGACTCAACTGGGCAGAAAAGTAGTGGAGGTCTGCCAGCGGTATTTTTTCATTCTAGAAAATTTGCCCAGATTGGGTCAAAACCAAAACATTAGCACCAATACCCACTGACTCCAAACTGTCTACTTGATGTTACCACACCTGGCAGCCCCTCTGATATCCTGAATCCAGAGTGAGCTTAAAATTTTCACCCTCAAAGTCTGCCATCTCTCCAATGTGTCCTCTCCCAATAAAAGGTGAAACCATCCACTCCGTTAGTTATCCTAGAAAATCAGCAGCAGTTTTTGATCCCTCCCTCTCCTGCATCCACATCCAAGTCTGTCAGTTCTGTGTCTTCAAAATTTCTTGAAAGTATCCGCTGCTGCCCATCACCACCAGTGCCCTACATCCAGCTGTCACCCTCCCTTCCCTTTGCAGTGGCCTCCAAAGACCCTCCTCACTACCATGCCCCGACCCTCCCTATGCCAATTTCCACAGAGCATCCAGAGTGATGCTCTCAACTGCTCAACCAATCACAGCACTACGCTGCCTGAAACCCTTTAGGGGCTTCCCACTTGTTTTAAGAAAACATCCCAAATCCTCAACAAAGTCTTCATGGTCTGCATGGCCTTCTGCACTTGGCTTTCCCCACCATAGACGTCTTTGAGTCCAAATGCTCTGAGCTCTTTCTTGCTTCAGAAGCCTTGCGTATTCTGTTTCCTCTGCTGAAACAGTTTTATTTCCACCCAATATGATGCTAACTCTGAATCATTCTTTATGGCCTCAGCTTGAAATTTCTGCAATTCACTAACCCTCAGTTCTAAGACAGAGGCCCCCTTATACGTCATGTCCTGCATTTTTCTTTCAGATCACAGGTGTTACTAGAAGTTACCCATGAAATGACTTGTTTAATATGCATTTCAAAGCCAGTCTTCAGATACTCCTGTCACAGAGGCATCTCCAGTGCTTATAGTGGCTACACATAGGAAGGCCTTAGTATTTGTTAACAAAAATGAATGAATATGCTATTTTCAAGAAGCCCATATAAGTAAAATAACACAGGTAAGTAATAAGAGAATAGGCAAAGACAGCATTTTTGTTAGAAAGTAAATGTAAAATCATTCAAGGGCCAGAACATATTCCCAACTGCAGTGCCTCTCCTTTCATATTAAACTTAATTATTTTATCTAAATTTAGCTTGCAAAAGTGTAATGTTTTATTTTAAAAGTACAAATTAGCATTTTAATACATAATGATATGTGATCTCTAGTAATTAGGTTATAATATAAAAACTATTTGATTTATTTATATAATACTAGATTGAATGCCATTTGGATTGAATAAGGGAGTACAGTGTGATGGTTAATTATGTGGCAACTTGACTGGGCCACGTGGTGCCCAGATGTTCAGTCAAACATCATCATGTTTCTGTGAGGGTATTTCTGATGAGATTAACATTTAACTGGGTAGACTGAGTAAAGCAGATTGTTCTCTCTGGTGTGGGTGGGCTTGATCCAATCAGTTGAAGGGCTGAATAGAACAAAAGACTGACGTTCCCCCGAGTAAGAGAGAATTCCTCCTCACTAAAATTCAGACATCAGCTCTTTTCTGCCTTTAGGTCATAGTCAAGCATCAGCTCTTCCTGGTCTCAAGTCTGCCAGCCTTGAGACGAGGTACACCATCAATTCTGCCGGTTCTTAGGCCTTGGGTCTCAGACTGGAACTACACCACTGACTCCCTCAGGCACTCAGCCTACTAACTCACCCTGCAGAGCTTGGGACTTGTCTGCCTCTACAATCATGTGAGCCAATTTCTTACATCTCCTGATACACGCATATCTGCGTCCTGTTTTTCTGTTTCTCTGCAGGATCCCAAAACGCGCAGGTGTCAGTGAAACTAGCCAGGCAAGAGAAATAGTAAATAAGAGGAATATCATGGAACTACTAAAGCCTCATCCTCAAGTGAGCGCTGTGGGAGCACAGAACACACTTAGCTCAGGCTTCCAGAGCTGCCTGGGAAGGCTGGAGAGGGGCCAGACTGTGTTAGGCCAGTGAGGGCACAAATGAATGAACTAAGATCTTCAGTGTGACTTGATCTGTACTCAGAGCCCTGGGGAAATTGAGATTTCGGATGTAAAATACCTGGTGCATCATAGCTTAATAAATTTTGACGTTATCACTTTTTAATATAACCCCAGTGGTTCCATTTTAACTGGAAAAGGCTAATAACCAGATATTTACACCCAAGTTTCTCCTTATATTGTCCTCCGATCATATTTTCAGACTTTACTTTAAGAAACAGCTGAAGAGGTTGTAAAACCCTAACTCCTGGGCTCATCTGCTGGAAACCTTAACAGACCTGGGGCGGGACCCAGGAATCAGCATTTCAAAAAGGTTGTAGGAGTTCCAGATACAGGTAGTCCACTGACCACAGTCTGAAAAACACTGATGTAGAACCAATAAATAGTCCTGTGATAACCATGCCACACACTGGACATTGTGAAATTAAACTGTAAATAAAATAACCTTCCAGAATAGTCATAAAACTCTGAGGGATGGAGTCCTTAGCAATCTTCTTTCATCCTTTTTCTATGCTTCATGACTTTTATGTTGAGATGCAGGTTTCTAAAATCAGAAAGCAATGTTTTAAAAACAATTAGAATGTGCTCTATTGCTTTTCACTAAAAGCTTTTAGTTTGGGGTCCGCTCACGTTACAGACGGAACACTGAAAATACTGAAAGGAAAAAACACAAATATCAGAGGGGGTTCTACTCTTTCGTGGAGAATGAGTTTTTTTCCCCTTCTTTTACTTCCAGCATGTCATTCCCTCTTTTTTGTTGGAAGAACATGAACTTTATTTTTTAAATAAAATAAGAACGTTTTTCTACTCAAAAAATTATCTACCTTTCTCAAACTATTTCATAAAGTTCCAACAGAAATAATACCAAGTCCTCATCACAGATCCTGCTCAGAAACTGAAAATAAACAGAAGCAAACTGGGAAGGCTGTGAAATCATTTTTCTTTCCGTGGGTCTCCAACTTCCCCTTTTTGTTACTTTCTCCATCTCGCACTGGCATTAAGTACCTCCACTCCACCCCAATTTTTTAAGCCTGGTCTTTTCCTATTTTTAAATCCCGTTCTCCTATCCAAACAGACATAACAATGAACATTATCTCATTTTCAAATTGAACTTAATCAAACTCAAGTACTGATTCTCTCAGGGAGCCACTTGTACCCAAAGAAATCCCACCTGCTCTGACCCCCTCACCTTATCACTTCTTTGCTTCCTTTGATGAAAGAACCAGGGGCCCAGGACTTCACCCCTCCCAACTTTGACACTCACAGCCTGGCTGCGACTGTCACCCTGAGGCCACAGCATTAATCCCACTTTCCCCTTCGTCTCTTGTTTAATCCACAAGCAGCCCCAGACTGCCAGGTCACCCTTTATACCCTGTATTGTAATAATCCTACAGTTCTGCAGGTTTCCTATGCTGGCCTCTCCTCCTGCACTCCCTTAGCTCCTAAAACCCCTTCCACTATGCTCTTTGGAGCTTATGGTCCATTCATCAGCAAAATCCACGCAACTGCAGTCTATCTCTAAACACAGTCAGTTCCGTGGTAACACAACAAAAATCACTGGGCTTTTTAAAAATCACCCTGTAAAAGCCACTGAGCTTATGGGGAAAACAGCACGGGAGCAGAACATTCAAAAACTCCATCAGTGACATTAGAAAAAATGTAGGAATTGAATCAAGACAGTAGTACAATTTTACACACATTTAATGGTTAAGAAAGGCATAAACATGACAATAAATATGGCATTTTACCTAGAAAAAGACCTGCATGTGTTTATGGAAGTTGCAGCTTGTTGGGTGGCAGGAGGGTCAGCTGAAATCAGAGGGATTTGTAACCCCTGTTGTGGGTGGGTAGGGCTCACACAACACATGCAGTAAACTGAGGCTGGTGGTAGCTGTTTGAGGACTGTGTATTCTCTGTGTGCCTTCAATTCCCCACTCAGCCTGGCTAGGTCTTCTGTGTTTCACTTAGAATTTCTCACAGATGAAGTTGCATCTAAGTAAACACAAAATTCGCCTTATGCTCAAATTGTTCTCTAATACGTCAACTGTGTTGAAACAAATTCAGATGCCAGAACAAGTTTTATAGGAGAAATGGCTGTAGTCCATTCTTGCTCAGATCCCCAAACCTGACTTTACCCAGAGGATGCTGTGTCTTCTCCACCCCTTCCAAGTCATCACCATTTTTACTCAGCCTCTAGTTCTCGTACCACTGGACCTACAGATGGGTTAAGTGTCCTCTTTGCTCCTCATTGCTACACCCAGACTATTCTTTCTCTTCTCACTTCGCTTGAACACCTCTTCCTTTTTGATCTTTTCATGTTCCTTACCTCTGTCACTTCAACTGTCGTAACTCTAGGACCTTCTCATTACCAGTAATTGAATATCCCATGCATTAGTCAGGGTTATCCAGAGAAACAGAACCAACAGGAGATAGAGGGAGAGATAACATGTGTGTATATCTAGAGAGAGATCAATTTATTATGAGGAAATGACTCACATGATTAGGGAGGTTGACAGGTCCCACAATCTGCTGTCTGCAAGCTTAAGACTCAAGAAAGCTGATGGTTTAGGTCAGTCCAAGTTCAAAGATCTGAGAAGCAGAAGACCTAGAAATATATTTCCCAGTCCGAGGGAGGAGAAGACCCACGTTTCAGTTTACACAATCAGGCAGAGAGAGGGCGATTCCAACCTTCCTCTGCCTTTTGCTGTTTTGGGGCCCCCAGTGGACTGAATGATGCTTACCTGCATTGGGTCACCTGCACTGGCAGGGGCAATCTGCTTTACCGAGTCCAGTGACTCAAACGCTAACCTCACACAGAAGCACTCTCATAGACACACCCAAAAGTAATGTTTAAACATGATTTTAATGTCACTTAAAAATATGATTTAGAAAGTAGCCAGGTAAGCTCCTGTGTTAATACAGTTATGCATTTAATAACACATTTGGTGGTGTGGATGTGTTTTAAATGTCCTCATTATACAAGTATTCTTATACAAGCTGGCTGTAAATCAGAAGAAAAAATGAAATGTAAATAGCATAAGATGTAAGTATGTAGACACTATATTATGAAAAAGAGAAATGCTTACCCTCAGACTTGTGGTGTGGATACTGGGGTAGCTGAAAGGTGAGAAGATGCTGGGATTAAATACATTGGCTGGTACAGTGGATCAGAATTTGGAGGATCTCCAGCCACAGAACTAGCTGTGCCTGCCAGCTTCAACAATAATGCAGAGTAAACAGCACCTCGGAGAAGATGAAAATGGGGCTGGAGGGCAGAGAGCAATCTGTTAAGAGTTAGATTCTAAAGCCTTGATCTCATTTGCAAGACAACAAGTGTCAGCAGCAAAATGAAAGCAAGTGAAACAGAAATGCAGTCTTTTTTTAATAATTTTTTTCTTTTGTGGGGGGAGGTAATTAGGTTTATTAATTTATTCATTTATGTTTGTGTTGGTTTTGGTTTTGGGGGGATAAATAGGTTTGTTTGTTTGTTTGTTTGTTTGTTTGTTTATTTAAATGGAAGTACAAGAGATTGAACCTAGGACCTTGTGCACACTAAGCATGCATTCTACCACTTAAGCTATTATTTATTCATTTATGTTTTAATGGAGGTACTGGGGATTGAACCCAGTACCTTGTGCATGCTAAGCAGGCACTCTACCACTGACCTATATCCTACCCCCAGCAATGCAATCTTGACCCTGCTCACCGACTACTGAGAAAAGAGATCAACCTCTAACCCTAAAGGGTAAGACATTTTTGGGAAAAAAATTATTATCTACTTCAGTCTCTAATGCTCTTTTGTAACGTAATGACAACTGAAAGTTACAGATGTGAAGAGAAGCTTGAAAAAGTGCCTTTAAGTCAATAGAAAAAAAAAAAAAAAAAGATCACTGGAAGCAGACCCACAGATGACCCAGAGGCTGGAATTAGAGACAAGGATTTTAAGAGAATGATCATATATATGTTAAAGACTAAAAAGGAATGGTGCACAAAATAAGAGGAAGTGCTGAGAATTGGGGGGTATTCTCATTCTAAGAAGGAAAGCCTTGAAAAAGAATCAGACAGAAATTCTATAATAAAAAATATAATATCTAAAATGAAAAATTCACTGGGAGGGCTTAGTGACAAGTATGACACACAAAAGAGAGAATAAATGCTCTTGAACAGGTCAAGAGAAATTATCCAATCTAAAGCACATTGGGGGAAAAAAAAGTGAAAACAGATCACTAGAGGATTGTGGAACAACATGTAATTGGAGTCCCAGAAAGAGAACAGAGAAAATTATAGGGCAGAGCTAGCTATGTGTGAAGAGATAATGGTAGAGAGCTTTTCAAAAGTGAAGGAAGCAATCAACCTACAGATTCAAGAATCTCTGAGACCCCCAAATAAAAATTGTTCAAATAGAAGAAAGAACATTGTACCTACGCATATAATAGCCTAACTGTTGAAAACCACAACAGAAAGAAAACCAAACTTAGAGAGAAAAACTTAATAACATCCAGATAAAAAGAATACTCTGCATCTCAGAAAACCACTTCTATTCAGAAACAATGAAAACTAGAAGATAAAGGAATGACATTTTAACATGCTGCAAGGAAAAAAAAATTGTCAACTTAGATTGTTACACTCAGTGAAAATGTCCTTCAAACTGTAGGCAAAATAAGCAAATTTTTAAGCAAACAAAATCTGAGAATTCATCACCTGCAGTGCAAGAAAAACTAAAGAAATTCCTTTGAGTTGAAGGGAAATGATCTTGAATAAAAGCCTAGAAGGAATGAAAAGCATCAGAAAAGATAAATATGTAAGTAAGATGTAACAGGTCATCTTGATATAAGTAAGATGTAACAGGTCATCTTGAATGCTTAATTTTATTTTATTTTTTTGAGGGGGGAGGTAATTAGTTTTATCTATGTATTCATTTTTTACTGGAGGTACTGGGTTAATGCTTTCAACTTTTCTTTGAAGTCCTTTTAAAGCAACCATAACTATAAGGCATTGTGGGATTTTAACATGTGGAAAAATTAAATATATGAAAATAATTCCGTAAGAGTCAAAAAGGGAAGTGACACAGTTCTCAAAAGTGTTTTACATTGTCTAGTAAGTGGTATTGCAGATGGATTTTGATATGTTTCATTTGCCAAGTTTGCATTTTATAACCCCTATGTAACTAATAAAAATAATTCAAAGAGGAGTAGCTAAAAGCCAATCAAGAAGATAAAATGTAATACTAGAAACTACTTGATTAATCTAAAAGAAGACAAGGAATAAAGGAACAAAGGGCAAAAGGGACAAAGAATACAAGTAAGAAGATGGCATAACTACATCAGAAGTTAAATCAAATGCCAATCGACTAAATGTTCCAGTTAAAGTAAGAAATAGTCAAACTAGACAAAAGAACAAGGTTCAGCCTTTGCGACTGAACAAGACACAATTTAAACATAAGATAGATCCACAGTAAAAGGATAGAAAAATGCCTTGCATACACAAATCATAAAAAAGATACTGTGCTTATTTTAATATTAGATAAAGCAGACTTCAAGACAGAGATGAGGAGACTATTTGATGATGGTAAATGGGTTGATTCATCAAGAAGACAAGACAACACTTTGACCAGTGCGCCCCGGACATCTCTAGCTAGGACGCGGCTGCAGGCTGCGGAGGCACCGGCGCTGATGCCACGCTTCAGGTGGGCCGGCGTGCGGGCCTGGCCGCTTCAGCGCTGCTCGAAGCCTCGCCCCCGGTGCTTCGCCCGCCGCTCGGAACGCTCAGTCGTTCCTCAGCGCCGCAGCGATCGGCCGACCGCCACCCCCCCCTCAACCCCGCGCGCCTCTGCGCAGCCCCGGTATCCCTCGCGAGTGTCCCCTTCGGAGCGGAGAGGCCACCTTCTCGCTCCTCGGCCTGGCCTCCGGGAAGAATCGGGAGCGGACCCTGGCGCCTCGGCCGCCAGCGATGCACGCAGACGCGGACAATTAGATGACAGCCGGGGGGGGGGTGGGGGGGGTGGGGGGGTGGGAGCGGGACCCCGCCGTCCGCTGCGGGGCGCCCGAGGCGGAGAGAGGCCCTTCTGAACTCCGGATGTTGACGACACTTAACTAGGGTACCACGGAGGAGAACTGTGAACTTCGGTGGCATCAGTGTCCCGGAGAAATCGGCATTTAAATCTGTTGTTTTGGGACCGTGACGCTGAGGCTTTTGGAAGACTGGTTTCGTGAAGGGGTGGATGTGAACCCTCGGAAAGCGCTGTTGATTGCCGGCATCCCCCAGACCTGTAACGTGGCGGAAATCGATGAGGCCCTGCGAGCTGCTTTAGCTCCCTTGGGCGAGTACCGACTGCTCGGGAGGATGTTCCGGGGGGACGAGCACAGGAAGGTAGCCTTAATAGGGCTTACTGAGGAGACTAGTCATGCTCTGGTCCCCAAAGAGATACCCGGAAAAGGGGGTGCCTGGAGAGTGATCTTTAAGCCCCCTGACCCAGATAATGAATTTTTAAGCAGATTAAATGAATTCTTAAGAGGGAGAGGGCATGACACTGGGCGAGTTTACCAGAGCTCTGGGATATGGAAACGATCCTTTTGGCCTAGACCAGGACATGATCCCAGAAATGCGGGCCCCTATGTTGGCACAGGCCTTAGGTGAGGCACTTCAGCCTGCTCTGCAATACCTGAAATACAAAAAGCTGAGAGTATTCTCAGGCAGTGATCCTCCAGAAACAGGAAGAAGAATTTGAATCCTACCTGTTTCATACCACTCAAATGATGAAGACATGGCAGGTATTAGATCCCAAGAAGAGGAGACTGCTAGAGAGCCTTAGAGGCCCAGCATCTGATATTATTCGTGTCCTCAAGATAAACAATCCATTAATTACAGTTCCTGAATGCGTGCAGGCTCTTGAGAAGGTGTTTGGGGTTATCGATAATCCTAGGGAGTTGCAGGTCAAATATCTGACTACTTACCAAAAGGGTGAAGAAAAATTGCTTACGTGCTGAGGCTGGAGCCTTTATTACAGAAACTGGTAGAGAGAGATGTAATTGAGCGGGAAGTTGTGAATCAGGCCCGCCTAGACCAAATCACTGCTGGAGCAGTCCCCAGAACCCCGCGCGGGAAGTTTGCTCTGTCAGAGGATGGCCCAGCCCCTGGCTTATTGCAGTTACTGACACTGATAAAGGATGAAGAGGCAGCTGAGGAGGAGCACCTTCTCCAGGCAGGATTAGAGGGCCTTTTCACCTGAATCTTGGGATCAGGAAGGGCTCCCTGGCAGTAAGCAGAGCATGAAGGTGGAACAGTCCATATACGCAGTGATAGACATTAACCAATCCCTGCCTTGTGCTGCCAAGTAACTCATTTTTGTGCAATTCTCAGTATATTCCTTTGTCATTTCTGTGCCTATTTAATGTCTCCTATATGTGTCATTGACTAGGAGGATGCAGTTCTGCACTGGTGTTTATATATTTAAATTCACCCTGTGATTTTTTTTTTATCACACACAGCTGTACAGAAAGTCTAAGCACTACATGTGTGTAGTACTTTGAGCGAACAGGCAAGGTCAGGTACACATGCTGGCCAGATCTGCTTGAGCTGTCAGCTTGGGTGATAATAGGTGCAAGTGTAGCTGTCAGATGTGATAATGTATCATAGTTTCTCTTTTTTTGTTGTTTGTTTGTTTACGTTAACATAGTTTACAATGTGTTAGATTCTGGCGAACAGCAAAGTGATTCAGTTATGTGTATACATATGTATATATTCTTTTTCAGATTCTTTTCCATTATAAATTATTACAAGACATTGAATGTAGTGCCCTGTGTTATATAGTATGTCCTGGTTTATTTTATATATGACAGTGTGTATCTGTTAATCCCAAACTTCTAATTTACCCCTGCCTCCCCACTCTGTCCCCTTTGGTAACCGTAGGTTTGTTTTCTGTGTCTGTGAGTCTGTTTCTGTTTTGTAAATAAGCTCATTTGTATCATTTTTTAGATTACACGTATTATCATATAAAAAAAAGACAAGACAATTCTAAGTTAATATGTACATAATAATGTGGTAAAAAATAACAGAAGTTAAAAAAGAAATTTTAACATTTATAAACATAGTTGGGTATCTTAACACACCTGTCCTAGTAATTGATAGAACAAACAGATGAACAACAAACAAGGATATAAAGGTTTGGACAACACTATTCACTGACTCAACCTAGTCAATGGTTAAGGAACACTACATCCAACAACTGGAGAATATGCATTATTTGCAAGGACATGAGGAACAAAGTAGAATTCTCATAAATGAATTTCTTGATGAGTTTCAAAAGACAGAAATCATAAGACTATGCTCTCTGATTCCAAGAAATGTAAACAGAACTTTAATAATAATAATAACAACAACAACTAGAAACTCCCCCAAATATTTTAAAATGATGCAGCACACTTTTTAATAAGCCATGGATCAAAGAAGAAATCATAGTGGAGATTAGAAAATGTTTTGGTTCAGATGACAATAAAAATATGATACATCGAAATCCCTAGGATGCAACTAAAGCAGTGCTTGGAGGAAAAATTATATAACTTTAAACGCATGTGTTAGAAGTGAAGTATTGACACCGTCTTCTGGCTGACCATGGTGGACGTTTTGAGGGCAGCTCACCCGCAGCTTGTGCGCACCGCACCGCCTCCTGTGGAAGCCTGAGCCAGCTGTGGAACTTTCTCCCTTTGTCTCATAACCATGTCCACCAATGAGAATGCTAATTCACCAGCTGCCCGCCTTAACAGATTCAAGAACAAGGGGAAAGACAGTACAGAAATGAGGCGGCGCCGAATAGAAGTTAATGTGGAGCTGAGGAAAGCCAAGAAGGACCACCAGATGCTGAAAAGGAGAAATGTCAGCTCTTTTCCCGATGACGTTACTTCTCCACTGCAGGAAAACCACACCAACCAGGGCATCATAAATTGGTCTGTTGATGACATTGTCAAAGGTATAAATAGCAACAATTTGGAAAGCCAGCTCCAACTACTCAAGCTGCTAGGAAACTGCTTTCTAGGGAAAAGCAGGCCCCCATAGACAGTGTAATCCTGGCTGGTTTGATTCCAAAATTTGTGTCCTTCTTGAGCAGAACTGATTGTAGTCCCATTCAGTTTGAATCTGCCTGGGCCCTCACTAACATTGCTTCCGGGACATTAGAACAGACCAAGGCAGTGGTAGATGGCAGTGCTGTCCCAGCATTCATTTCTCCGTTGGCATCGCCCCACGCTCACATCAGTGAACAAGCTGTGTGGGCTCCAGGGAACGTTGCAGGTGATGGATCAGTGTTTCGAGACTTGGTTATCAAGTCTGGTGCAGTTGACCCGCTGTTAGCTCTTCTTGTGGTTCCTGATGTGTCATCTTTAGCACGTGGTTACTTACGTAATCTTAATCTGGACACTTTCAAACCTTTGTCACAGCAAGAATCCCGCAACCCCGTCGGATGCTGTTGAGCAGATTCTTCCTACTTTAGTTCGTCTCCTGCATCACGATGATCCGGAAGTATTAGCAGATACCTGCTGGGCCATTTCCTACCTTACTGACGGTCCAAATGAACAAATTGAAATGGTTGTGAAGACAGGGTTTGTACCCCAACTTGTGAAGCTTTTAGGAGCTGCTGAACTGCCAACTGTAACTCCTGCGCTAAGAGCCACAGGAAATATTGTCCCTGGGACAGACGAGCAGACTCAGGTTGTAATAGATGCGGGAGCACTTGCCATCGTTCCCAGTCTGCTAACAAACTCCAAAACTAACATTCAGAAGGAAGCTACGTGGACAATGTCAAACATCACGGCTGGCCGCCAGGACCAGATGCAGCAAGTTGTAGACCATGGGTTAGTCCCGTTCCTTGTTGGCGTTCTCTCCAAGGCAGACTTTAAGACGCAAAAGGAAGCTGTATGGGCTGTGACCAATTACACAAGCGGTGGAACAGTTGAACAGATCGTATACCTGGTTCATTGTGACATCATAGAACCATTGATGAACATCTTAAGTGGGAAAGATACCAGGATTATTCTGGTTATTCTCGATGCCATTTCAAATATCTTTCAGGCTGCTGAGAAATTAGGTGAAACTGAGAAACTAAGTATAATGATTGAAAAACATGGAGGTTTGGACAAAAGTGAAGCGCTACAAAACCATGAAAATGAGTCTGTGTACAAAGCTTCATTAAATCTGATTGAGAAGTATTTCTCTGTAGAGGAAGAGGAAGATCAAAATGTTGTGCCAGAAACTACCTCTGAAGTCTATACATTCCAAGTCCAGGATGGCACTGCTGGGACCTTTAACTTTTAGATTGTACAGCTGAGGCGTAAAGTTGTTTGTTGTGTGCTCTGTTTGGTTTAAGTTTGTCTTACTGTTTCTCTACTAAAAACTCTTTTTAAATGTGGCTTGTTACTGTAGCACTTTTTACAACAAAACTATACTTGAACAGTTCCAAACTGTACATACTGTATGAAGCTTCTCCTGTCCATGGGTTTCTAATTTCTATGTGGAATTTCATATCTTGCAGTGTCCTGTAAATAAGGATTAAATTCCACCCTTTTCTTCTTCAAAAAAAGTGAAGTATTTAAAGTCAATGATCTAAGCTTTCACTTCAAGAAGCTCTTCCCTTGGGTGATGATGGTGGGCAAATCTTGGGGGAACTCAGGGCTTTGCTCTGCAGTGGTACATAGGATGAGTTGGGTAGAAAATGGAGCAAGGATTGAGAGGAAATAGTGATTCTGATTCTGATTCCCCATACCAGAGAATGCAGAAAAAGAAAAGAAGAAAATAAGTATTCTAAAGTGGCTCATTGTGCAAATAATACTAATTACATTCGTTTCCATAAACTAATTACTGTTTTCCCTAATCATCATGCAGCCTATGAACAATAATCTAAACCACCACATATGTGTCAGATTGACTAAGTTTAATTGGACAGTGTGTACACTGTCATCATGGTTTATAGCACATAGCTTATCCACCCACAGGTGTGAAGACGTTAATGGAACATTCGCCCAGTGAATTTCTTCCCCCATGAATGCTGAATTCTAGGAAGCTTCATGATTTCCACCGTTGGGAACTTCATCATTGTTCTCTGCTTCCATTTATGTCTCTCTCCATGGATCCATTGCAACTGCTGCTGCTTCTCTGTCTGTTGGAACACAGGCTAACTTCGAAAAACAACGTGAAAACTTCCAGCGTTTCAGCCAGAAATGGTGTGACATTGTCTCATGGTAATGAGTCAAGAAGGCAAACAAAGAAGGCGCTCTGCCCTCTGCAATGATTACATCATTGTCCGCCAGCTAAGGAGTTGCCATCACTTACTGAGTCAGAAGTATGACAACTGTAGTTTCCAAGTTTCCCACAAGTCCAGCTTTCAATATTCTGTCCTTCAGTTTTTTGGTTCAGAAGATATGACTTTTGTACTCAGGGTACAGACTGAGGCCTGTCCGGCTGCACGTTACCTGAGGGGTGATACCTGAATCAGCAATGAAGGGCTTTCCTGTGGCCGTGGGGCTAAGTGCTCTGTAGTCCCGTCCAATGGTAAAGGTCCCTCAGAGAGAAGAAATGAATAATGGTGGCAGTGGACATTCAGCGAGGCCACCCTGCTGAATGACGTCATGGACGCTGGTCACCCTCTGCAGCCATGGACCAGACCTCCTTGCACAGATCTGGTCACACTGACTCAATTGCTTCAGAATGTTTGTTATTTCAAAACAAGGAAATGATTTGGGAAACTATGATCCATTATGACAACAGGCAACAATTTTAAATGATGATTGTGTTAGAGCCCAATCACGACTGTGAAAAATCACTACAAACTGAATGGCTTAAACACAACTATATTTATTATCCTCAATTCTGAAGCTCAGACATCCGAAATGGATTGGTAGACACTATAGAAGAGAGTCTGTTTCCTTGACTTGTCCATCTTTTAGAGGCAGCTCATGTTCCTTGGTCCTTGATCCCTGGTCCCTTGTCTCACTCTGACCTCAGCTTACATGGTCACGTCTCCTTTTCATATTCTCCCATCTTCTTCTTTCCCTTAAAGGACTGTTGTAATTACAACAGATGCAACTGGATAATCCAGGATAGTCCAGGAAAATGTCCCCATCTCTAGACCCCAAACCTAACACATCTGCAAAGTCCCTTTTGCCACACAAGATAACACATTCACAGGTTCCAGGATTGGGATATAAACATCTTGGAGGAGAGGGGGTCAATCATTCTGCCAACTGCACTGATCATGGAATTTATGCCAAACCAAGGGAAAGAATTCCTGATACAATGTTAACTGAAGCAAAATACCCAATTGAAATTACATGGTATATGAAAATGTACACATGGAGTAGAAAATCAGGGTTAAATGTGAAAAAAGTTTTGTAAAAATAGCAAGATTATAGATGCTTTTCTCCCCCCACCCACCCCCACCCCACCGCTAGCCAATCATTTCCTTTAATGGCATATTCTGGGGGGAAAAGAGATTTGAGATTTACCAGAACGTGCCAAGAAAATAATTAAAATTGAAAAATAGTAAATATGTTTCCTTTATCCCAATAAATAGTTAAACTATGTCTCATTTTCTTTCCTAATTTTTAATAAAATAGGAAATAAATGAATGAAAGCAAAGCTAATCTTGGTAGCACTACAAAGGAAGTGTAGTCACACTATCAAAGAGAAAGCAAAAGTGGTATATGAATCTAGAAACCCAACTGCACAATTTCTTTAGCAATTCTGTGTTTCTCATTGATTTTTAATTATCAATTTTTGTAACAGCTTTCTTGACATACATTTTACATACCATAAAATCCACACTTTTCAAGTACATAATCCATGGTTTTTAGTATATTCACAAATCTGTGCAAGCATCACTAGTATCTAATTTCAGAAGGTTTTTATCACCCCCAAATGAAACCCTATACCCATTAGCAGCCTTTCTCCATACCCCCTTCCTCCAGTCCTTGGCAACCACTCATCTACTTTCTTTCTCTCCAAATTTACCTACTCTGGACATTGCACATAAATGAGATCATACAAAATGTGACCTTTTGTGACTGGTTTCTCTTACTAAGCATAATGTTTTCAAGACTCATGCGTGTTATGTCATGCACCAGTATTTCATTCCTTTTTGTGTCCCATGAATACTCCATTGTATGGAGATACTTCCTTTTATTTATCCTTTCATCAGTTGGACATTTATCCATTCACCAGTTGATGGGCATTTGGGATGTCCTGCTTTTTGTTGTTATGCATAATACTGCTATGAACATTTGTGAACAAATTTTTAGGTAGACATAGTTTTCATTTCTCTTGGGTATGTACCTGAGTGGAATTGCTGGGTCCTAGAGTAACTTTATACTTAACATTCTGAGGAACTGCTAAGCTGTTTTCCAAAGTGCTTACACCATTTTATGACCCCACCAGCAACGTATGAGGGGTTCAGCTTCTAGATATTTTCATTTTTATTTGTTATTGTCTGTCTTAAAAATGAACTGGTATCTCCTTGTGATTTTGATCTACCTTTCTCTAATAACAATACTGTTGAAATATCTCTTCCTGTGGTCACTGGCCCTTTGTATGACCTTTTTAGAGAGATACCTATTCAAACCCTCTGCCTATTTAATAATTAAGTTATTTATCTTTTCTTTGTTGAGCTGCAAGAATTCTTTATATACATTGGATGCAATTCCCTTATCAGATATATGATTTGCAAGAGTTTTTTTTTTTTTTTACCATTCTTTGGGTATGTTATTAATTTTTTAACACCAAATGCACTCTATGCATGCTTATTCAAGATTATAACATTCCTTTCCGGAGATGCAGTACTGCTTTTCCTATCTTTCTTTCCTTGCCTTTCCTTTCTTCCTTTCCTTTTTTCTCTTTTTGGATTTGCCCATTATTCTTCACTCTGTCTTCAGAAAGCTCTTGACAGGCTATCAAATCATGTCACTTATTTCTTTCAGTAGCTTTTCCTGTGACAAGATAACCATAATCTGACCTGAGTTCTTCACTCTGTTTATAATGCTTTTTCACTCTTTGGATCTTTCTTAAAACCTAAACTGTTAGCATTTAAGGTCCTTTCTCAATACTCTTAGGAGGCATTTTGATAAAATGGTTTCCTTAGCAAAATATATCCTCACTCTGAAATGGGAGTTATGTGCATCCTTTGGTGATTTTGCAGCATGAGGTAGTAATATTTGACAAGGCAAAGCAAGAATCTTCTCTGCCATAAAACTATTGTGCATGGCTTAAGTTAAACTTCTCAGCTGTTACTAGAGATTTTAAGGACATTTATTTTTACCCCCAAACCCTATATAGTTGAGTCCATTGTCATCTCTGTGTACTTCACTCTCATATAAAATTATCAGGAAGTTCCACTGTGGCTTGTGAATTTGGTTAGCTAAATCATCAGTGAGCTAAGAGGATTACCGGATGATCCATGTAATGGAATATTATCAACCTAGTAAATAGTTTCTAAGACTAACAATAACATGAAATTATGCTCATATTAAGTGAGAAAGCAGGATATACAATTGTAGGTTCAATGCAACTTCAACTATATAAATAAAAATGCTTTAAAAAGACTGAAAGGAAATATATCAAAGAATTAATGTAGTCTATATTTCATATTAAGGGTCTGTAAACATTTTCTGTAAACAGTCAGGTAGGAAATATTTTAATTACACAAAGTGTCCATTGCACCATTGCATCTTCTCCCGTCCTCCAACAACCCCTTTGTGATACTTAATTCTGTATGTCAACGTGACTGGGCAGTGGTCCCACAGAATAAAGGCACACACTGCAGGGCTTCTTGAGACTTAGGATGCAGGACTCATGCAACATCACTTCTGCCACGTTCTTCTAGTCAAATCCACCAGGTTAGCCCAGGTGCAAAGGAGGAAAGAAAAGGACTCCACTTCTGAAAAGGAAAGATGACGATGTCACATTGCTGAGGGACACACATACTAGGATGGGTGAAATGTGTAGCTGTCAAACAATCTACAATATTTTTTTAAAATTGTTTTCTGCTTCTAACTCTTCCTATTGGTTCTTGGTCTTCAATTAAAAACCATATAAAATAAGGCAAATTCTCTATTTAAATAACATCATTTTACCCATTTGAAGAGAGCTGTAATATGACTTATAGATCTTCCCTTCCTTCGTTCCGTTCACTGTTCTCAACTTGACTTACTGACTTTATTCTAGAAGTATAGACAAAACCAGAGCAAATACTTCCCCTTTTCATTGAGGCATGAATACATTCAGTAAAGAATATCAAGTGTATAACTCAGTAAAGGGTTATATCTATTTATATTTACTTAACTATCACCCAGATCAAGATATAAAACATTTCCAGCACATGAGATGCTCTTTTATTCCCTTCCCAGTACACAGGCACTCCAAGCTGCTATTCCCTCCAGCTCAGCACAGAGAAAGTAGACAAAAACACCCAGTTACTAGTTTCTCCCTGATAAAGGCTAAACCACATATCTAACGTCCTGATATTTCCAGCTATTTCTTGAAGCTTGGGTTTCCAATTAGTCTGCATCGGGAAGCTAAGGGGCAGGCAATTAGAAATCTTCCAGGAGCCTGAATGGGCATATGGACAACTCTCATGCCTTCGGGACACTGATGAGTCTTGGCACACCCTATTCTTCCAGGAGCCATTAAAAATAAAGACAGCAGCTTGGATAAATACAAAGGTGTAAGAGGTAACCAGGAAGTTGGGCTGGGTTGATTGGAGAAGTTCAACACCTGCATGAGGCCAGACTATCACAACTCGGAGAGGTGACTGTTTTATTTAATGTGAAGAAATTAATACAGAGAGTAAAGGAAAGTGAAGAAACAGGAAGATGTGTCCCAAACAGAAGAATAAGTCTCCAGAAACTGATCTTAATGAAAGGGAGATAAGCGATTTATCTGACAGAGCATTCAAATAACAGTCGTAAAGATGCTACTGAAGTCAGAAGGGCAATGCATGAACAAAGTGAGTATTTTAACAAAGAAATAGAAAGTATTAAAAAGTACCAAACAGAAATCATAGCACTGAAGACCACAATAACTGGACTGAAAAATTCAATAGAGAGATTCAAAAGCAGACTTGACCAAGGGGAAGAAAGGATCACCATACTTGAAGGTATATCAGTGGAAGTCATCCAGAGGAGCAAAAAGAAAAAGAATAAAAGGAGTAAAGATAATGTAAGGGAATTATGCAACACCATAAAATGGACCAATATATGTATCATAAATGTTCCAGAAGGAGAAGAAAGAAAAGGGCAGAATCCTTCTTCAAAAAAAAATAATGGATAATAATTTCTCAAATCTGAGGAAAGAAACAGACATCCAGATTCATGAAGCTCAGAGGGTAGAAGATGAACCCAAAGAGACCCACACTGAGACACAACGTAATTAAACTCTCGAAAGTTAAAGACAAAGAGAGAATCTTAAAAGCAGCAAGAAAAATGCAAATTGTTATGCACAAGGGAACCTCTATAAAATGATCAGAGGATTCTTCAGCAAAACTTTGGAGGCCAGAAGGGAATGGAATTATATATTAAAAGTGCTGAAAGAAAAAAAAAAGCCTGCCAACAAAAAATATTATACCTGGCAAAGTTGTCCTTCAGAACAGAAGGAGAGATAAAAATTTTCCTAGACAGGGAGGAGGGTATAGCTCAGTGATAGAGTGCGTGCTTAGCATGCATGAGGTCCTGGGTTCAATCCCCAGTACCTCCACTTAAATAAATAAATAAATAACTTAATTACCTCCCCCAACAACAACAACAAAATTCCTAGATGAACAAAAGCTGGAGGAGTTCATCAGCACTAGATCAGACTTATAAGAAATAATAAAGGGAGCTATTTAAGGAGAAACAAAAAGATTTCGTTAGTATCATGAAAAACATATGAAAATATAAAACTCACTTCTTAAGATAAATATATAGCTAAAATCAGAATATTTTAATGTTGCAGTGGTGGTGTGTAAATCACTCACAACTCTAGTATAAAGGTTAGAAGCTAAAAGTATCAAAAATAACTACACCTACAATAATTTTTATGGATGCATAATATAAAAAGATGTAAATTGTGACATTAAAAACATGAAATGTGGGGAATTAGTAAAAAAAAAAAAAAAAAGCAAAGTTTTGTATGCCGTTGAAGTTAAGTTGCTATTAGCTTAGAATAGACTATTATACTTGCAAGATGTTTTATGCAAGCCTTATGGTAACTACAAAATAAAAACCTATAGTAGATACACAAAAGATAAAGACAAAGGAATCAAAACATACCACCACAGAAAATCATTAAATCACAAAGGTAAAGAGGAAAAAGGAACTACAAAACAGTCAGAAAATAATTAACAAAATGGCAATATTAAGTCCATAACTATCAATAATCACTCTAAACATAAGTCGACTAAATTCTCCTATCAAAAGACATAGTATGGCTGAATGGATTTAAAAGCAGCTACCAATTATGTGCTGCCTATAAGAGACTCCCTTCAGCTTTTAAGGGCATACACAGACTGGAAGTGAAGGGATGGAAAAAGATATTCTATACAAATGCAAAACAAAAGAGAGAAGGGTAGCTATACTTATATCACATAAAATAGACTTTAAGTAAAAAACTGTAACAGGTGACAAAGAAGATTATTATGTAACAATAAAAGAGTCAATTCTTCATGAGGCTATAACAATTGTAAATATTCACATATCCAACATTGGAGTGCCTAAATCTATAAAGCAAATATTAACAGATCTGAAGGGAGAAATAGATGTAATACAATAATAGTGGGGGACTTCAATATTCCTACTTTCAACAATGGAGAGATCATCAAGACAGAAAAACAATAAGGAAACATTGGATTTAAACTATACCTGAGATCAAATGAACCTTATAGACATAAACAGAACATTCCAACCAACAGCAGCAGAATACATATTCTTTTAAAGAACACATAGAACATTCTCCAAGATAGATTGTATATTAGGCAGAAAATAAGTCTTAACACATTTAAAGAGAATAAAATAATATCAAACATCTTTTCCAACTACAATAGTTTGAAATGAAACTACAAGTTTTTTTTAAAAAATTGACAAAACTTTAGCCAGAATAAGAAAAAGGGAGAGACTATTCAAATAAATTAGATCAGAAATGAATGAAGACATTACAACTGACAGCACAGAAATAAGGATGATACAAAACTACTATAATGATTATACACCAATAAATTGGATAACCTAAAAGAAATCAACAAATTCTGAGAAATATGCAAACCACCTAGACTGAATCATGAAGAAACAAAAAAATCTGAACAGATAGATTATGAGAGAGGATTCTGAATCAGTAATCAAAAACTTCCAGGAAATGTCCAGGACCATGTGGTTAAGTATAGTTTGCCAACCCCTAATTTAGTCACTTTTATTGGTGCTCTTTTTAATGCAATGTTTTTTTTTTTGTTTTTGTTTTTGTTTTGTTTTTTTTTACCTCTAACAGATTTTAAGATATTCTCTTTTGTTTAAGATAATCTTTAGGTTTGTCAAGAGCTTGACTTTTATGTGCAGGGATGTGATTTTCTTTGTTTCTATTCTGTGGGGATTTGCTGAACTTCTTGATATTTGTCTTCAGTTTTTAAATAATTCTTGACCATTATCTCTTCAGGTATTGTTTTTGATCCACTCTCCCCCTCCTCTCTTTCTCAATTACACAGGTTTCCTATTTTTGTGTCTCACCTATTTTTTTTAAATGTTTGGTTCTTTAATTTTATTCCCTCTCTTTGTTTCAGTTTAAATATTTTCTATTCATCTGCATTCAAGGAAGTAAGTGTGTTTTCTACTGCACTAAGTCTCCTCTTACATCCGTGCAATGAGGTCCTAATTTCAGAGTATTTTTAAAGTTCTGGAATGTACATTTGATTCTCTTTTTTTAATAGATGCCATTTCCTTGTTGAAATTCTCCATCTTTTATTCTATTTTGCCTTCTTTTCCCCTATTTTCTTTAACATATTAATCTCAATTTTCTTAAAGTCCCTGACTGTGAATTCCAATATCTGCATCATCCATAAGTCTCCTTCTGTTGCCTGTTTTTTGTCTCGATTATTGGTCACATTTTCCCATCTCTTTTAATGGATCTCTTTTTCAAACTATATGCTAGACATGGTATATTGAAGAAACATAAAGATGAAAAGTGATGTTTTTATCTCCTAGGGAGTGTACCTATTTGCTCTTTCTTAGGCAAATAGTGTAAGGAACTGATCATCTCAATTCAATCAGAAACAAGCTATTTAGAGCTTGATTCAACCTTTATGCCATTCACCTTGGTTTGCAATTTGATTTCTTTTGGCAGGCCCATCTTTTCACAAAGACTCTGTATGCTAAGCCTCTTTAAAATGAAGGAGATTTCACTCTACCTTTCCAGCCAGCTCTTGGATCTCCCATGAAAACATCCTCTGGGTAAAAATGGCCATGTGTTTGGGGAGCTTCTGCATTCCATTCTGTTATGCCAGCTTACACAGCTATCAAAAATTTCACTGGCTTCTCTTTCCACCAGTGGCATTTCTCTGCTTACACCAAGCCAAATCTTCAGTCTTTAGCCAGATTCAGCAAGTGTCCTTTGGGAAGAAATTTGGCAGCAATCTGTGCTTATTAGGAAGGGCTCTTCCCTCCCTGAAATTTTATGTCATCTAGTCCAGTGTGGTCCCTAAATCTGCAGCATCTGGGAACTTGTTAAAAACAAAAATTCCCCAGCTCCAACTCACACGTACAGAAATCAGAAACTCTACAGAGTGAAAGCCAGTAACTGCTTCAACAAGCCCTCCCGGTGATTCTGATACACGTTAGAGTTTAAGAATCACTGATGTTGTCCTCTTTGATCAGTTCTCTAAGGCCTTTAAAAGTATGATTAATTTATCTGCTTTTCTCCATAATTCTTATCTCAGGAGCCATGACCTGCCACTACTTACTGCATCCTCTCCAGAAGCAAAAGTTCCCTACACTTTTTCTTAATTGTTAGTAAGGTGAAAGGATGAAATATTGCTGTTTGACAGCCAATTATACTTCCCATCTCTTTAAGGACAACAAAGTTTCTTAGGAAATTGTATCAACTTCATCTCTAGCTCCAGAAATGGACCCAGATTAATACATCCTTGGTAACTGACTCAAGGGCAGACACATAACCCCACCAAATCCAGTGATGCCTGAGGGTCTCTGGAAGATAGTTACCTTTTCTACTTCCACTAGTTTTGATGGAGTGAGAATATAAGGTTTGAAGTTTGACTTATTTTACTGAAAATGAGGAAATGAGTCCCAGTGGTCTGAAACTATCTACCAGTAGCAGTTCTGTCAATCCTGAGAATGTAACCTATCCCAAGGTAGACCTGAGAGGCGGGATCCAGATGACATGATTTGAGCCCTGAAGCAAGCCACTCCTGAACTCTTCTCTACCTGTGGAACTTTCATATGCAAGTAGGATGATCAACCATCCTAATTCGCATGTGACTGAGTTTCCCAGGAAGAGGTACTTTCAGTGCTAAAACATGCAACATCTTCAGCAAACTGGGGTGACTTAGCCCCTTAAATACAAGAGATATTTATGGTGAATGTATCTTTATATATTTTATCACTGGAAATAAGATGCAAATTGACAAGAAAAAAGAAGGGCAGAGACTTTTTTGTGGTGAGTTTTTCTCACCAGATTTTTCTTTCATTTTACTTCCTCTACACCTTTGGAAAGATAGTGCATTTTAAACTTAAGTCACAACATTTTCACTCTCCGCTGCAAGATTGCTACAAGGCTTTTCAAGAGACTAAACTATATGATATATTAAATCTAAGTCTATTTATCAAAATGATAAATGAGTAGAAATGCATTTAAAACACATCATTAACAGTTTTCCTCTACAGTATTGGGCAAGTCCACTTCCTTAGGAAGTAATGAACTAAAAAGGAACAAAAACAAACTGAATACTATTAATTTTAATTTGTATAATGTCTCATAAAAAGTGCTCTCAAAATGCCTGAAGAAAGGTTTGTGACGCACATAGAAGAAGCAGAAGCTACACTATACACTAAATTAAAGGTTAAGGAATATAACTCCAATTTTTATTCTATGGGTTTGTGTGACTTAACTTTTACCTGCATTTGTATCCTTAGAGGTTCAAGAGGAATAATGTTAATGACCTATTGCATTTGGCCATGATGAAGAAAAACTTAAAATGATGTACTCTAAATCGCAAGATGAATATAAATTACTTTCTGATTAATAATGAATAACTTTCAGCCATGTTGCTCTCCTTATCCTGACATCTGAGGTTTCCAAAACTACCTTGGAGGAGACTTCTGGTACCTTAAAAAGAATAGCAAAATAACTCAAAGGTGTGAAGTTGCAAAACCCATCATTTTAAGAGCATGATCCTAATATAGGAGCACAAAATAAACCCTTTTCTTTTCTGTGACACAGTTGTCATCTTAGTTTTGACCATGACTGTTAATTTAGCCTATGACTACTTCAATTCCAGCTGAGCAACAGAAACTGTAGTTCATTAAAATCCATTTCTCAATTCAAACAACTGCCAACCATATGAGTTGTCCCTGCAATTAAGGAAATGTAAAGTGATCCCCCACAGAGAGCAATGAAGTCAAGTCAGAAGCTAGGCCAACAAATCATTTTCTCCTTATGGTTTCCCAGAAAAGCTTTGGCAGGGGACATGACCAGACCATGAACTAGACTGAATAGGTGACATTTTTTTGTGTATCATGCCTCTCTGTGTATTCACCACACAAAAGAACTTTTTTTCCCCTGGATTGTGCTAGATTCTGGATTCTGCCTAGATTCCATACACTTCCAATAATTCTGTTGCAGTCAAGTTTTATATTATCAAGAAATCTGTGTGAACTCATCTACAAAACAGAAACAGACTCACAGACATGGTAAACAATCTTATGGTTACCAGGGAAAGAGGGGGGAGGGATAAATTTGGGAGTTTGAGATTTACAAATGTTAGCTACTATATATAAAAATAGATTTTAAAAGTTTCTTTTGTATAGCACAGGGAACTAAGTTAAATATCTTGTAATAACTTTTAATGGAAAAAAATGAGAATGAATATATGTATGTATATGCATCACTGGGATATTGTGCTGTACTCCAGAAATTGACACATTGTGATTGACTGTATTTCAATTAAAAAAAAAAGAAATCTGTGGAGTCTTTCTGAATGATCACAACATTGAATAGATCAAGTCTACACTGCTTTACTTCTAAATTCCCTTCATTATAAATTTATATAAGCCTCAGGCAGCTATAAATCTACTTCTCAATGCATTCTCATAACTGTACTATAAATTTCTTTGCACTTGAAGTAATTCTTTTTTTGTCTTTCAGCATAAGAAAGTATGAATTCTGCACAAAATTATTGCAGCATTTATTCAAAAAGTCATTTATCCCATGTCTTCCTGAAAAACAAAATTATTTTATTAAACACCCCACTGCTACCTTCCTGATAGCATTTTTGCACGTCCTTAATTTTAATACCTTTCTAGGTTGTTTGCTTGATTAATTTTAGGGGAAATATGAGAACCTGAATTTAATTCATTGCCATGAATGACTCATTTTGAAGCCTTGTTTAAATCTGATATTAATAATCAAATACAAAATTATGCTCTATCAAGTCTGACAATTCAGAAACTGCTTGGAATCCATGAAGTCAGTACAGAAATGTGGAATAATTACTGCATGAACATCAAACAATTTCCCAGCTTACTAGCTCTGTCCCAGTCCCCCCACACTTTATCACCACCTCCTTTGTCCTTCCTCACCTCTGCCTCTTTCTGACAGAGACACATTCACATTCAGATGCTCACACATACTCATCCATTATCTGAGAGATTTCAATCAACCTAATCACAAAATTGCATGCAGAAAATTAAGTGGTTGGTTTATCCTTTCATCATACACATCATCCCCCCATCCCTGTAATATCTTTCAACTCTCTATTGTCCAGAATTCATACAGAAATAAACACGTGGACCAACGGACTAAAACACAAAGCCTCAAATAGATCCATGGATTTCTATGGTTGCAAATTTTAGAGCAAAAGATCACAAAGGAAAATATAAACAGCTTGTGTACACTGAAGCTCTTGTGCCCACTGGGAGGTGGGCATGGGAAACCTACAGTCACAAGAGACAGAGAGAGGGAAAGGAAATTGCAGCAAAACCAATAGATAACGATAAATATTTCTACCAGAGAAACAGCTCTTTCAAATCTGTACAGAAAACATCAAGCATCCCATAGATGCAAACAATGAAAAAATGTTCATTTTAGTAATCAATATTAAGACAGCTCTGAAGTACCATTTTACACCTATTAAATTAGTTTCAGAAAATGTTTTACAAATGCTAGTGAGGCTGGAATAAAAGAGTAAAATTCATAGCATTGAACATTAGTATAAATGTCTGGAAAAGCAACATGACAAAAAATGCATCCCGAATTACTAAAACACTCATACTATTGAACTCAGTCATGTAATTGCTCGATATTTATTCTAAGGAAATAATACAATAGAAGAAAAAACTATCTTCTGAAATGTGTTCACTTCAGAATTATTTATACAATAATGCAATGACAGACTTACAAGAAAACAATTTAAGAGATAAAAATATCATCTGCTAGAATTTACCCACTGCAGCCTTATTTATACATTTAAGTGGAGGAGGAAAGCTTAGAATCAAATCAAATTAATATTCCAAAAAAGAGAGGAATTACATAAATAATATCGGTTCCATGAAATATGATATAGCTATTCTGAATAATTATAATTGCTATGCATACATCTGAAAATGACCTAAGCAACAAAAATTATGTAATTAAAAATATATTAAAATATAGAGTGTAATTATGGGCTTTTTTCCCTTCAAATTTTCTTTGATTTACAATATATTTTTAAAAAATAAAAATGGGGGCCCTTTTGTAAATAGGTACCAGCCCATAGGCACCTTATAGTGAAACTAAATCTGTGGTATGTATTTCCATTGAGAAATAAGAAAGTTCTTCATCAACTTGTTTCCTCTGCTTCCTGGACACCAGCATCCTTCACCATTTGCTTTAGCTCTGTGACTAAGTGCCAAATGTATATCTGTGAATGCCACAGCCACATCTGGCCCATAAAAACGTCCTACATGCGAATCTGTGTGTCTCTCCTGCTCTGCGGTAGACAGGCACATTGATCACGGAAGCCATGTGTGAAATACGGTACAGGTAGGGAATCAAAGAAGGCTGGGTCCCTGAGTCACTATCTGGAGTGAGCTGGATATACTAGTTAGAGGAGCTGGTTTTACTCCACTACTCCCTGACTTTCAGTTTGAGGATTTCTAATTAGCATTAGCAAGCAATTAGTACAAATTAAGCTGGCGCTTTGTCATGCAAAAATTCCAAGTTAGAACATTGTAGCTCCCATGCATATAACCCTGATTTTATTCTTTCTCTTTCAGTAAGGATGTTAACTAGACTTATTGTGGTGATCATTTGGCAATATATACTTGTGCTGAATCATCTTATACACCTGAAAATAACATAATGTTATACATCAATTATATTTCAATTTTTAAAAAACACTATTCTAATTTTTTATCTGCCATGCCCCTTCTTCCTATTTAGACTCTTTTTTTTTCATCTGAGCAAAAATTCCTAATTTTAGTGTCAAATTATCATATCGATAAGCCTTTAAAAATACCCTGTCCAGTATCACACGGAAGGAGCATTATTGGTTGACGAGTCTACAGCCAGTTACCCCAGGTGGCTGTTTGGCAGACACAGGTAACCTATCTAAGAGCCAAATGAAGGTCTAGAGCAAGAAAAGGGAAGTCTGAGAGCTTATGGCCCTGGGATGCATTCATGTGTTAAAATTTAGCCCTATGTCTTTTATGGTTCAAAGAGTTTAAAAGTTGATGCAGTTCAGAAAATTTGGAGCCTTCAAAGACTTTGGGGAGAAGGCTAAAAAGAAGGGTCACATTTCTTGGCATTACCACCAGATTGAATTGTCAGATTATATCCTCCTCAGCAGGGATGGCGACATTTCGAGTCACATGCCATGGGCTGTCTCATGTCCATGCAGACACCACTAACGACCTTGGCACGATTCCGAGTCCTTGGCAGCCACTAACCATCAATCCGTTGGGAGGACATGAGAGGCTGCCGCCCCTGCTCCAAAGGCTGGGAATTTTTTCTAAAAATCTTGCAATTATAGTTCAAGGCTGCTTGCCCTCAGACAGTAGGAGGGCCTTATGGAGCTGACAAAATGATTTAAGTGCCTTGAAACAGGAAGAAAGAATCAGATATAGGAACTCTCAAAAAGAAAGATATGTTTGCAATTTTAAAACTCATTCATTGTTCCATTAAGTTGACCCAATACAAAAAACAAAAAACAAAAAACAAAAAACAGAAGTGTGTAACTTTCAGTCTATAATTAATGCATCAATTCAATTAATCTAATCAAAACTGATCAGAACCAAAGTATTATTTATTCCTTTTTTTTTTTTTTTTACTTTTTTCTTTTTTTGAAGTATACAGTTCACAATGTCATGTCAATTTTGGGTGTACAGCACAATGTTTCAGTCAGATATATTTATTACACTTACCCTGTAATACTTTGAGAGCCTTTTTTAGGAAAACTACTATTAAACAATATCTGGAATGAAATGTGAACTTTAATGTGGTGACATGTACGTACTGTCTGACTCTATCCTCCCAACAGATGTGCCCTGATCAGAATGCCCATCACACATTTGTTTTGTGTCTCCCTCTGTTTTGTAATCCAGGCTCTGGCTAGACCTCCAACCTCACGTTCATCACTTCTCAAAAGATAGATGCCTGTGTGTCAGCTGAACAGAACTACTTGGAGTTTCCCAAAATCCTCCAGAACTGGGTGCCCGAGGCTGCAGTTGCCTCCGCCCAGCACACCCCATCCCATCTTCTCCACTTACATGGAGACTCAGCTCCGTCAAGACTCAGCTCCAGCCTGCCCCACCCCTGCAGAATTTTTCCTGGGTTAGCTGCCCTTCTCCTGTGCTCCCTGCACTCCACCATAGCATCCTCACGAAGGACTTGGTGCACACATTTCTGGGAGCTTGTTTGGGGGTTCTAGCAGGGGAGCGCAGTTACTTGTATACCCTCGGCCAAGAAGAACGGTCCTCCTCTATTGGGGATGGTGGTTCTCTTAGACCCAGCACGCAGCTTCAGGAGGGACACACATGGAGCGGTGAGGGAGGAAGGGGACAACTGCCTGGTCAGCCAGAGATCAGCCAAATCAAGCCTGGTGATCAGTGGGGTGACAAATGTTGCAGCCAGATCGCCCTTACATCCAACCCACATTTTACATTATAGGCTGTTTTGTCTTTTCTCTCTGTTTTTTTTTTTAACAGACTGTAAGCCCCTTGAGGGCAGGAACAACCTTTCATCTCTTTATGCCCAGAGCACAGTGTTGGCGTATAGATAGTTGCTTAATGAATTCTGCAGGGTAGACCTGTTTTGAAAAGTGATGCTAAGATCACTTGTTAACCTAATCCCATACCTCAAAGTTCTTTAGTTTGCTAGAACGCAGTTAAGAAGCATGGTCATTGAGGTGTTTTAGAATTAGATTTTTTTTTTTTTTTTGCCATTACAATTTGTAAGTAGTTTGCCAGAAATTCCTAACAAGATGCTTCTCTTTATATACTTGTGAAATTTAGTCTTCTGTTGATAGAATCCATTCATTCAATAAATATTTCAATACCAGCTCTATGCCAAGCTCTTCTAGGTAAAATGCAGCAAGGAAAGAAAAGAAAAAGACTAATAAACCTGCCCTCATGGAGTTTACCTTCCATTAGGGGGAGATGCAAACTACACAGGTATGGATTTTGCCAAGTGTTATGAAAAAAACTAACCTAGAGTCTAGTGGAAAGAGAATGCAGTGGAGGGCAGAGGGTTGCCACTCCATGGGGTACTCAGGGATGGCTTCTCTGATAAAGTGACATTCTGAGCAAAACCTAAAGGGAAGGGTAACAGCAGGTGCAATGGCCCTGAGGCAGGAGCCTGAATGGCATTTTCCAGCCACAGCAAGGTATCAAGTGTGGCTGCAGCAAAGAAAAATGAGGCAGAAGGCTGGGGTGGGTTGGGGGTGAGGTTACGGAGGGTTTGTAGGCTATAGTTAGAACTTTGGCTTTTACTCTGAGAAAAGTGGTGAATAACTGGAAGAGTCTGTGAAGCAGGATGACACGATCTCACTTTTGTTTTCAAGATAACTGACTGCCCTGTTAAGAGCAGACTACAGGGAGCCAGGGATGCAAACAGCCAGGAGACTGCAGTGACAAGATAGGCCCCCCCCAAAAAAGTGGCCAAACCCAAAATGGTATCAACAGTGGAGATATGAAATGTTTGTATTCTGGATATACTTTGAAGGTCAAGGCAACAAATTGTGATGAGAGCTCAGTACGCAGGTGATGACTGCAAGGTGTGGGGAATAGATTCCCCAATTTACTGGTATGTGGGATTCCAGTAATGTGTACCTTTGTGGGAAATATAAACAATGTCTTCTGTATTTATTTTCACGTTAGATGATAAGATCATATCTATAAATTATATGCTCAAAACTCGGAGGACTATCTGAGGGTGTACATTCTCCCCTTCCTTCTCTCCCCAGTCACCAAATCCTGGAGCTTCTCTCTTGATGTCTCAAATGTCTCATCCTCCTTTGCTTTTTCTCTCATGTTCCCTCAGTCAAGCCTCTCAGTGCTTCTTGCTTGAATAAGGCAGCAGCCTCCTAATTGGTCTCCAGCCTTCAGTCTTTGATGCCTCCAGTTCCTCCCATGATGATGAGAACACAGGTGGAGTTGTCACTGCCATGTCCAAAAATCTCTTATGGTCTTTGTCCGCTGAATCAAGACCATGCCTCTGCATGGGGCAAGAACTCACACGGTGGGCTTTTCTAGCCCTGTGTCTTATTACGTAGCCCACCACATGCCCACTGTTTTTGTTGTATATGCTCCTGGCCTCTTAGTTTTATTGGTTTGCACACCCACCCTTTCCAAACCTGCCCCAGCCCCAAACTCACTTCTAATTGTGCATGCTGGGATGTTTCCCATCCTTAATGTCCATCATTCCAATGAAGCTGTGAAGCTTCACCCAGGAAGAATTCATCTTTTTCCTGGTACACAGGATGGATGAAGATTTGCTCCTAAGCTCTGGGATGCTGACCAGCAAGCCTCCTGGCAGACTGGAGCCAGGTGGAGAATGAGACAACGGTCTCTCTCCTTACCCTATCTCCAACACAGGCAAAGAACTGTGTTCCACAATCTCTTCTTCATGGACCAAAATAGCTGTAACAGTTGGACACAGATTCCCATGACAATGACTTTTAGGCTGGTAATGAACTCTTAGAGGAAAATACTGTCTTAAAAGAACAAACTGAGCTACCCAGGGAAGAAAGGAGACTGACCGAAGGCACTTCTGTTTGTCCTTTGTCATCCAAAAGAGAACTTCCTCACCAGTATCCTTTCTTCTAGAACAGAATTAGCAAACTACAGCCTGAGAATCAAATTCCACCCACACCCCTTCCTGTAAATAATATTTTTTTGAATATGAAAGAAAAAGAATTAATATTTTCCTCCCCAACACACTCACCCTTCCTTGGGTCTCTACTTAGCACTCTGTATTCGTTATTTATGTGTATATATTTCTATAGCTCCTTTTGGACATTGACCTACTGTATGAGAATGCAGAATTTGTTTTATTATCCACATCTCTCCAGCATCTATCAGAGCTCTGCTCAGAATAGATCCTCAATAAATATCCATAGTAGGCTTAAATAGCAAATTGCTACCGCAGTGAGAACAGTCTTAATACTGAGGAAAGATCTGCAGAATGTTGGATTGGTCCCCACCCACACACAACCAGTACACAAACACGTAATTTTTTCAATGCATTTTCTTTTCTTGGACATCATTATTATCAGAGTCTGTTTAGAACAAAACCACCAAAACAACGTAAGTTGTTTTAAAGGTCATAGTCAGATATTCTCCATAAACATAAGCCTCTCTGGAGTGATTTTTAGAAAACACTGTAAAGCAAATTAGATGTTTTGTTCCTCTGAGGCCAAGTCTGTTTTTTTTTTTTTTTCTTTCCTTTTTGTGTGCAAATAAAACAATATTGATTTTTCTTCTTCTTTCACTGAGAAAAAAATTCTTTAAAATACACTGGGCAAACTGCTTATGTGCTGCAGAAAGCCAGATGTTTAAGGACACTGAAATAGAAAAATGAGAATTTTATCTCATAACTTAAAGATGTCTGAAGGGAAAACTGATGAACGCTGTGATTTGGGAACTGGAAGCTAGTTATAGCACGCTTAATATCAGGAAAGCCTCCAGTACCCACTTCACTGCTGCATTAATATTATTGGCATAAATGTCTTTTCCCGCTAGATTGTTGCCCTCAAAGCCGCACTTCACTCCTATGTATTAAAACTATTGGTATAAATATCTTTTTTCACTAGATTATAAATTCCTTGAGGGTTCTATTCCCTAAAGTTATCAGAACTTATAAATGTGTTTTTCCTCACTAGATTCTAGGTTCCTGGGGGAGCAGGAACTGTCCTTTATTTATATCTCACCAGCGCTTACCGTAGATCTTTGCACACAGCATTCACTCGAAGAGTGTGAAATTCACCTTGCCCCTTGGCTACCACTCTGTTCGACTTCCGTTCTCTGCTAAAGGACACTACAACCTCTCCTTGATTTAGAATCTTGTGTCACTTGCATTGGAGGTTCAGAAGCTGTAGCAAAGACTCCAAGGAACAGTAGTTTAAAGAGTCCAGGTGTAAGCTTCCCCAGACCCTCTTCTTGGGTGGGGCCTACCTGGGCAGGTGACTCTGGGATACTGGGTATGGTTGGGTAGGATCCCCCTTTCTCCTAATGCCTGTTGTACCACTCTGTGGGGTCCCAGGCACACTGTGGTCTCTGCCCACTTTGCTAGTGTCTGTCCAACTGCACAGCTGTTGCCAGCAGTCCCACAGCTGCTCCGTGATGGGAGAGATCCATGCTCCTTTTTCCTCTCGCCCTACTCTTCCTAGGGAGTCCCGAGATGCATCATGCTCCAAGATGGATTGCTGCCCCGCATCCACATTCCAGTAAGAGCACGCTTCCTGGAAGCTAAACATGTCACTTCTTGAACATCATTACCCAGAACTTAGTCACACAGGCACGCCTAGCTGTGATGGACACTGGAAGAGCTCTCTAGTCTCAGTGGTGAGTTGCAACTCAAGGGTTCAATTACTACAAGAGGAGAACAGATTTAGGGGCTGACTACAAGTCTCCATTACAAACCAGAATGTCACCTTTCACTTTGTCACTTAACATTTCTGGTTCTGCAATCATGATTACCACCATCCTTCTCCTATGTTCCTAATAACCAGAAGTACATCATCTGTTGTCTGAATTTCTGCAGCAACATCTGTGAAGAATGACAGCTTTGTTTCTTTCTTGCTCATCCATATACTTTCCCCCTCACCCTGTATTTCACTATCCAGGACCTCCAGAATAAAGCTGAATTGAAAACATAATAGTGGGGTGGGGGTGGTGATAAATTAGGAGTTTGGAATTACCATATACACAGTACTATATATAAAGGAGATGAACAACGAGGACCCACTGTATAACACAGGGAACTATATTCAATATCTTGTAATAATCTATACTGAGAAAGAATATATATATGTTTTATATATATGTATATATAACCGAACCACTTTGCTGTACACTTGAAATGAACACGACATTGTAAATCAACTATACTTCAATTTGAAAAAAAAAATACCTTTGGGACCTCCAGTATCCCCTTTCTAATTCCTCTGCATTTTCTTCAGATGCTTAGACTCAATATTCTCTGGCTCTGGCCTCTCTATTAAACAAACTCTTGCTTTCCATCATTAGGATGTAAATTTAAGACATTCTGTCTCTTATCAGCATAATAGTGTTTTTGTTGTTGTTTGTTTCATTCATTCAAGTATTCTCTACTTTATTTTACAAAAGATTTTATAAGATTTATAAGGACCACACATTAAACTGGAAGAGAAACATATAGCAATTAACCTCTCAGAACATAGAGCCAGTATAGAGAATCAGCACTAAGGTGTGTCAACATGTAAATTTATGCAGGTCATATGCTACAGTATCATTAAATTTGACCTGTACATTTTTCTGATGTTCTTTATAATCAGTTTTGTATTGACTATAAGAAACAATCATATCAGTTCTTCACAGAAAATAAAGATTTCCTAGCACGAGGATTTGGAACAACAACAAAAATACTTCACAGAGGTTATGTAGATGATACTATCCACACTGTGAAATAAATGCAGAAGCAGATTGCCTGGGATGGTTTGTTGTTTCCCTTCAAGGTAAGCAGAGGGTATTTATTCCAAAGCAAAACTCACTGAACACATGTTTTCTAGTTACCCAAACATTTTGGACGAAGTAACCTGTTACTGATGCTCCTCCCTGGTCCCCGGAGGGCGGGGCATTCACACTTGTTTGGAGTTATGATCTTAACTTTCTTCATATAAATTTGTCATTCTCTCAGCTAGGATTTTTTTTTTAATATGAGTTATGCAGTGGACATTTCAGTTGTGATTAATTTCTGGCCAAAGCCTGCTTCCTGTGACTGATTAAAGATGCATATAAAAGATCCATCACTCTCCCCATTAGAAGGCGGCTTCACGTCCCCTTCCTTTGAGTCTGGGCTCGTCTTGGGTCTGCCTGAATAACAGAATGCTGTTCTCCAGCAAGTGGTGCTGGACCACTGGACCAGTTCTGGGTCTTTCATGAGGACAGCTTCTCCTCCTTCCTCTGGGGACTTCCTTCCTCCCTGAACCCAGCTACACTGGAGAAGCCAAGATCAGACAGAAAGTCCATGCCCAGGAAAGCCAGGTGAGGGCCCCAGTTCAGCTTCTGGGTGACAGCCAGCATCAAACACCAGCCACCTGTGAGTCACTGTGGATGCTCTAACCCAGCTGAGTCCCCAGGTGGTACAGCCTCAGCCGAGACTTCATGAAGCAAAGAAACCACCCAGCTGAGCCCAGTCAACTCAGGCTGGTGGGGGAGTAAAATGACTGTTGTTTTGAGCCCCTAAGTTTTGGGGTGGTTTCTTAACTCAGTAACATATAATAAAAATACTTCCCAACCACATTTCAATCCACTACATACAGTCCTGCTTTGGCCACTAACTCTTTCCCAAATCTGTTCTGGTCAAAGTCATAATGTCGCAAATCACTGGGAAACATGATAGACACCATTCTCGCCTTACTGAAACCCTTGCTGTATTTGATTACTGACCACTCCCTCTTAAAAAAAAATATATATATATGTATATATGTAATAGTTAATATTTTTACATGGTTCACAAACAGAAAGTTTAGAATTGTCACCAACGATAAGTCTCCTGTTTTGTTCCACACCTGGCCAATTCCACTCCCATCTCTGTCCCCAGTGGGTAAAACACATCCTTATTTTGTTAGACAGCAGTCTGGAATTTCTGTATATTCACACAAGTATACATTAGGTTTCTTCTCTTCCCACTTTTTAAACAAAACATTCATCTTATACACATGAGTTCACCCCTTTGCTATTTCCCACATTAGCAATACATCTTGGGGACTTTTATACATAGGGAGCTTCATTTTAAAATCATATTCTTTAAAAAAAAAAAAAAACTTCTACCATATGGCTAGCTCTAGATTAAGATGCTGTGTGTCCCACAAAAGAATTTCCTGACCACTCACAAAAAGGTAAGAGATTTTAGAATATAGGTAGCTCTTTCCTCTCTAGATTCACAAGTGGCCCCCAAAACACCGTTTCTCACTGAAGCCTGACCTTCCAAGGAGAAAAAATAACCCACAAGTAGACCATAATGGATTCTTCCTATTTCATCTTGTAGTGCAAAGCTTTTTTTTTTTTTTTATTGTAACATAAGTGCCTGATATTAAGCTTTTGGTTGCTGAAGCATCTATTTCAAAGACATCTATCTCAAATAAACATATTGCCACATACACAACTGGATAGAGTCAGGCCCTCCTCCATAAAGCCCCACTTTTCCAAAGTCCTGAGTGACCCTGCTTTTCCCTTTCTGTGCTTTAATTCCTGGCTCTTACACATTTTAAATTCACCAATAAAAAGTTCAAGAAACCCTAGATAGCCCATCCTCAACCCCAGAAAAGCAGAACCTCAAGTTCGTGCTGTCTGCCTATGACCTTGTTGTGTGCCCATGGGGCGTGTCCAGGTACTCTCCAGGACCCTGGAGTCATAAACCTTGATTTTCCAAAGTTCCCTGATGGTAGTTGCTGAGGTGTGCCTTATAATCCTAACAAGAATCACAAGGGCTGGACCAGCCATGACATCACAAGACTGGCTCCAGTCTGTGAAGTGTCGGCAGGGCCCCTAGAGGTAGTCTGGGCCCAGGTGAGCGCCGCAGGCATTTCTAGCCAATAGCACCCCTAGTGATAGCTGAGACACAAACCATACCTCCGCCAAAAAAAAAAAAAAAAAAATTCCATTTCATATTGAAAGCAGATTCACGCTTGTGCTTGAAGAGACACAGAGACAAAAATAGAGGAAAGACTGGAAATTGAAACACACAAATCACCTCCACATGTGACAAGTGCAAGGGTCTTCTCTTTTGTCTCATAATAGTATATTCAAGTAACGCTGAAATGAACAGTTCCCTGAATTATATCACAGGCAGTATTCCTCTATGGTGAGAGGAAGGAAGGTCTTGTTCAATAAATCCTGTTAGAATAATTTGAGATTCATGCAGGTAAAAGAAAAATTAGATTCTTACCCAACCTTACACCATAAGTCAAAATGTCAAATAAGTTATATGAGCCACAGAAGAATAAGAAAATAAAAGAAAGTGTACTTAAGATTTTGAGGTGTCTAAGTCTTTAAAGCAAAACATATAATCAAAGGGAAAAATTGGCAGATTTTGTACATAAAAATTTGTCTCCTATAAGACAAAAGCCATCACAAACAAGCTAAATATACGCATGTTATGGAAAGGAACATATGTACAAATAATACACATAAATAATATACATTTGCATTTCCAATTTAATAAAAATGACTAATAGCTCAACAGCACTGTAGGCAAGCCATATGAAAGGACCACTCACAGAAAAACACAAATAACCAACAAATACCTGAAAACATGTTCAATGTAATTAATCAGGTAAACATAAATGGGAAAAAAGTAAAAGATTTACAGACAAAGATTTTACAAAAGTAAGACTGCGAGTAAACAGGTGCTTCCATGCCTTGCTGCTGGGATTAAACTGAGTTACAGCTCTTTGGGGACACAATTTAGTAGTATCTACCAGAATTTAAAGTGAGTGTTCTCTTTAACCTAACAAGTTTACACCTAGAAGTCTCTCTTGCACGTATACATCTGTACAAAGGCACAAAGGCGCTGTTACTTCACTTCTCGGAGACTGATCCTTCATTATTGAAATATTTATTATAATATGAATAACTCATGTGGTTGTTATTTTTAAATGAGATAAATTAACACATGGCCTGGTACACAATAAATTCCAATGTGTTACATATTGATATTACTGTGATCATCATTACCATCTGTTATTTTTGACTACCTACGATTATAAATTGCAAACAAAAATGTCCATCAGTGGAGAAAGACATATTAAGAAATAGCATGCACCTATTATGTGGGTACACACATGAATCACCAAGACATGTGAGCAAAATCATACAAAATGTATAGACTATTTCCATTTATGGAACGATTTGTGTGTGTGTGTGTGTGTGTGTGTGTGTGTGTGTGTGTGTGTGTAAAGGGGAAGAGAAAGAATAAATGTGTGTTTATAAGGATCTAAGGATCTAAAAAGATACCAAACTCTTATTAATGCCTGACGTTATCGGAACAAAGGGGAAGAGTAAAGAGAAAGCTAAGACTTTTTTATCTTAGGTCATTCTGTGTTGTTTGAATTCTGACCTTTCTGAAACAGCCAACGGAAGCTGCCATGTTCTCTCTAAAACCAGTAAACTTGATTCATCTGAAACCGGAACAGCTGGGCCATATGACTTCGGTCAACTCTAACCAATTAGGTCATCTGGGCTTTTCAGATTAGAAATGAGAGAAGATAATTTATAATCTAGATTTTGCACACCATTTAGGAAGTCAGAGATTTATATCTAATTTTTTAAAATGGGGACTTAAGATGAGCTTAAGGTTTTTGGGCAACCCTCTTATTGCAAATAATGGCTGATTGATGAGGCATTTCTGAACAAAATTATTTCATCATATTCTGATTAAGGAACTCTTCATTTGAGGAACCTATAAAATTTTCATATTCTTCCATTAACACTGTACATACAAATTATTAATATTATCCTAATGCAGAATTCTCTAAAAATGTCTTCTGTTGTGAAGACAGTGGTCACATCCCCTCAGTGAATCAGAGCCCCACCCTCCTTCCCTGCCAGGTGGCCAGGCTGGAAAATAAATCATTACAGCTTCTGCTTTATTTGAAATATTCACGATCAAAAGACCCAGCCATCAAGATACCACACATACTCTAAAAGAGATCAATGTCTAGGTAGCTCCTTCCTACTGTCCTACTATTAAATGAAATGACAGCCCCCTACTTCTAATTCAAGATAAGAAAAATAACTACATATAAACAATCTTCCAAATCAGAAAAAAATGGAAAAAATATAGGAAAAGAAAATTTTACCCAAGACAATTCTGGGACAGTGACATTAAACTCTATCCCAGAAATAAGTGGGTTTGGTACGACTTCAGAAATTTCACCCAGTACAACATAGTTATTATAAAACCATTGAGAGCAAACTGTCAGCAATACCAACTAACATTTATTGAGCATTTATATTTGCCAAGCTCTGTGCTAGTTATAGATGTTACCTCATTTGCAATTCAGACAACTTCCTACCCCAGTTTATGGATGAGGACTCAGAAGCTTAAGAAAATTAAGTAGTTTTCCCTAAATCTAGACCGGTTTCCTTCCCAGGCTCCAGTTCTTAACCATTACACGTGTCATCATTCCACCACTGAATGTGACTGATGAGAGAATTTAAAAATACCTGTCATCAGAATCTAATAGTAATACTCAAAGGCACTGTTTATAATTTTGTTAGTATTTATCAAGAAATAAATCTATGTACACTTTCCTCCTAAAAAAACATTTATAGCTTTAATCCATTTCATTCGCTAGAAGACTAGAATTAGTACTAAAACAACCCAGCCTTAATTCCACCAAAGCTTAAAATAAATGTTGTAACAACTTCTTTTCTCCTTCCTAATGCTTACTCAACAAAACACATTTAAAAATGAGCACATCCAGTGAATGTTTCCAAAGTATCTATACAACTAAAGTTAATTCATAGGGAATATTTAAAAACATTTTTTTCCAAAACTATCTGAATGCATTTACAGAAAGCAGGTAATTCCATAAGCACATCATTAGTAATTTTTCAGGGCCAAAAACTTCTTAACTATGAATATGTACAACCTGTAAAGTAACCAGCATTTTTGCAAAACTGTTTTTAAAGGCCTGTTTTTTTTTTTGCTAGCTCTGCTCGTATCTGACTTTGCTACCTAGCACATAGTTAGATCATACCACCTATCACATGCAGTATTTGCAGAAGTATTTCTTTGCAAAAAGAAATTATCCTCAAGTTCTGAACTTTCTGGAATTTTAGTTTTCCTTAAAAAACTTACACATTTTTAATGCTACAAAATCAGTGTCTATATAAATTATCTCATATATGTTGCTTTTGGAGCTGAAACAAAAAAGCAATACCAGATTTTAGAGCAAATGCTTATGCATACAAGACACAAATAAAGCAGTAGCTTTGAAAAAAATTATTTGATGCTCAAAAATCAACATTCTTCCAGCTGAAAACTGGTTGAGTCATTTTTTTCTTCTTGAGTACATTTAATGTAAATTAATCTTTCGATTTCCTCAGTTCTTAAGATTAATTTCTGTCATAAAAGTTTTAATAAAATTCAAAGTATACCCAATAAAACTAGCTTCTGGACATATTAATTTAGCCACAAACCTATTTTAGCCAACTGATGATTAAATTATAAATCACTCAGGCAAATTATAATTATTTTCTGCTGTGTGTATTTCTCAAAAACAGGAGCACACATGTTTTTCACCATCTTTAATATATTCCTTTCCAAGATGCGTGCGCATGTGTGTGTCTGGCTTATTTACAAAAAAAAAAAAAAAAAAAAAAAAAAAAAAAGAAAAGACTAGCTCTGTTCAATTAACAACGCTACTAAACTTTTACCATGGTTTCTAACTGTAATGATGTCTATTTATTTCATATCATTAAATTCAGTACAACCAAAAAAACTATTACTCTGGATTTTACCTCTGTTCTCTGTCTTACGCTCTATACTACTTGAGGGAATAGACAGATAACTGCATGGCTAGAAAATATGCTTTAAAAAAACATACAAAATGTCTTCCTACTTCACACTATGCAAATATCAAGGTTTTTTGTTTGCATAAACTTAAAACTATGGTGTCCACTTTGGCTAGAAACAATAGAATAACATAGCAATGCTGACTTTTTCAGTTATATTAAGTAAATGGCATAGGGCATTTATAAATCATCTCCATCCACCCCTTGGGATTTCTCTATTGCAGTGTTTCTCAAAAGGGAGCTGGACTAAACTGCTTCATACTGCCCAGCAGCTTGCTAAAAATGCAGATTTCTTAACCCCACAGCCACTGATGCAAAATCTCTAAGGTAGGGAGTCTGGGGTCTATGATCACTCTTCTGAAAGCTGTGGTCTGAAACCCATTTGGTACAGTCCTCATCTTAAAAGCAAAACAAAAACAAAAACAAAAACAAAAACAAAAACAAAAACAAAAACAAAAACCCACAAAGTGTTAAGTAGATTTAAGAATAATTTTAGGTCCCTCCGCGGACGCGTTTCTCTCGGCCTCATCCCTCCGCCGCCACCGAGCCGGTTTCCTCTTTCCGGCGCTCAGGGTGCGAGAGGCGGGTCGGGCCTGAGAACCCCGAAAACGACCGTCCTCCAACCCGGGCAGCGTGGGCACCATGATCTACGGGGGGCTGAATACGGAGAAGGTAGTTGCTCTGCTTCAGAAATTGAATTCTGACCCCCAGTTCGTCCTGGCTCGGAATGTCGGCACCACCCACGCCCTGCTGGGCATCTGCCTGAAGAGGGCCACGGCCCAGGGTGCTCAGCATGTGATGCACGCTGTGCATCAGGAAGGCAAGCCAGTCACCAGCCAGAATAGCTCAGGGAGATGCTGGGTCTTTTCTTTGTCTGAATGTTATGAGACGTCCTTTCATGAGAAAATTAAATATTTGAGGAATTTGAGTTTAGTCAGTCTTACCTCTTTTTCTGGGGCAAGGTTGAACACTGTTACTTCTTCTTAAACGCCTTTGTGGACACAGCCCAGAAAAAGGAGCCTGAGGATGGTAGGCTGGTGCAGTATTTGCTTACAAATCCTGCAAATGATGGTGGCCAATGGGATATGCTTGTCAATATTGTTGAAAAATATGGTGGTGTCCCTAAGAAATGCTTCCCTGAATCTTACACAACAGAGGCAACCAGAAGGATGAATGATAATCTGAATCACAAGATAAGAGAATTCTGTATATGACTACAGAACCTGGTACACAGTGGAGCAACCAAAGGAGAGATCTCAGCCACACAGGACGTCATGATGGAGGAGATATTCAGAGTGGTGTGCATCTGTTTGGGTAGTCCACCAGAGACGTTCACCTGGCAGTATCGAGACAAGGATAAAAACTATCAGAAGATGGGCCCCCTAACACCCTTGCAGTTTTACAGGGAACATGTCAAGCCACTCTTCAACATGGAAGATAAGATTTGTTAAGTGAATGACCCTCGGCCCAGCACAAGTACAACAAACTTTACACAGTGGACTACTTAAGCAATATGGTTGGAGGGAGAAAAACTCTATATAACAACCAACCCATTGACTTCTTGAAAATGATGGTTGCTGCCTCCATCAAAGATGGAGAGGCTGTGTGGTTTGGCTGTGATGTTGGAAAACACTTCAATAGCAAGCTGGGCCTCAGTGACATGAATGCCTATGACCATGAGTTAGTGTTTGGTGTCTCCATGAAGAACATGAATAAAGCTGAGAGGTTGACTTTTGGTGAGTCACTCATGACCCACGCCATGACCTTCACTGCTGTCTCAGAGAAGGATGATCAGGCTGGTAGTTTCCTGAAATGGAGAGTAGAAAATTCATGGGGTGAAGACCATGGCCATAAAGGTTACCTGTGCATGACAGAGGAGTGGTTCTGTGACTATGTTTACGAGGTGGTGGTGGACAAGCAGCATGTCCCTGGAGAGGTGCTGGCCATGCTAGAGCAGGAGCCCATCATCCTGCCAGCCTGGGACCCCATGGGTGCTTTGGCTGAGTGACTCTGCCCCCAGCCTTTCCTCCTCCCGTGGGACCTGAAGTAGCTACAAAGGACAGATCCAGGCCTGAAGCCAAAGTTACCCAGGTGACTGTGTGTTCCCACACAGTCAGACCCCTGGATTTCTCTTCCAGGAACCCCTTTGGGGAAGTGTGCTTTATGCTGAAACAAAATATTCTTAAAGGAAAAAGGGAAAGATCAGGTCATACTATCTACTCTCCTCATCTCCAGCAGCTCAGGATCTCTTAGCATTTTAATCAGACGTAACTGTCTTAATTCTGTCAAAAAGGTTTGGTTCTGTGTCTGTTTTTATGTGGCAGGAGAGGATGAGCAATCGAGGTGTGTGGAGAGAAAATGCCCTAGTGCTCCTTGGTCCTAGAGTAGAGTGGGGGGAGGGTGCCTTAATATTCGAGCTCTCAGAACTGCATGCTGCCTGACAGTATCACTGTCCCGCCTAGATGGCAGTCACTGAATTCAGTTTTTTCAAGGTAATTTTATGTGCCTCTAATAGCCCAGGAATGGGAGGTTGATCAACACTGACATGATTCCTTCCTGTTGTTCTGAACTGTGGGGGAACACAGCTCTACCTGAGTCAGAATTAGGCAGAGGCTTAGAGGAAGTGGGTGAGAGAACAGCCCAAACCTTATCATGATCTGAATTATAATCATTAGGGGGAACTCTCGCCAAATGGTTTAAGTTCTGCCTCTGGAATTGGGAGTTGGGTGGGCATGAAAAGGGGATATCTGTTCTTTCTGACAACTAGATGGTACTGAGAAGCTTTTGAATAAAACACTTTGCTAAATGAAAAAAAAAGTAATTTTAATTTTCAAATTAAACGCACTGCATTTTAAAATACTGGGGCAAGGCAGTATCATAAGTAGGAAATAAAATGTATTTTGGGAGCACCCTCAATCCTGCATTATGTACCATTTCAGTGGAGCAGAATGACATGGTGAGAACGTACAATTAGGTAGACCAGGATGCTGTAGTTAAACATTTTTAAAGCAGAATCAAAGTATATTAATAATCACAGAGTTTTACAGTCTAGGGGCATAAAAGTCAACAGGCTAACAATATGCCTGGAAATTGTGTGTATAAAAATAATTTAGTACTTTTTAAGCCCTTAAAAAGACATCAATCTTCATGTATCAGAACAAGACATATTAATCATGTGGGAAAAAAAAAAATCCTGGTGCCTCATTTCAAAGCCAAACTCCAATGAATTAAGACCAAAAGGCCTATGTGTTATTCTGAAACCAAAATATTAAAAAACAAAACTCCTAAAACACCAGTAAATGGAACAAATCAATATTCCTACAGGAGAGAGCATAAATTAAATCTAATCATAAGGAAACTTCAAACAAACCTAAATTGAGAGACTTTCCACAAAATAGCTGTTCTTGACTGTTGAAAATGTTAAAATCATGAGACAAACAAAAAAATCAAGCAATCACTCCAGACAAAAAGAGATGACAACTAAATGAAATGCCCGAAGCTGAACTGAATCTTGATCCAGAACGTACGTGTTCTGAACATCCATGCTGATGAGGTTTGAATAAGGTCTGTAGTTTAGATATTCTGTCAGTGTTAATTTCTTGATTTGGGTCACTGCCCTGTGGCTATGTAAGAGAAATATCCTTGTTGTTAGGAAACATACACTGAAGTAACGAGGGGCTAATGTTTCCAATTCACTCTCAAATGGTTCACAAAATATTATGAACAGAGATTACTACAGCAAAAGGGCAAAATGTTAACAAGTGGGGAATTCAAGTGAAGACTTCTTAGTAAGTCTTCTTGCAACTTGTAAGTTTGAAATTCTATCAAAACAAAAAAAAATGATAAATATATTTTTAAAAGCTGGAACAGGGCCGCTAGAAAAAAAATCTGAAATTTTTAGAATGTATTTTTGAACTTCAAGCCTAGAGGAATGATTAATATCTGTATCAGATGTTTCAAAAATTTAAACAAATTGAATTTTCAGTTCCAGTTGATGTCTTCATAGTAGAAATTACAAAACCGTGTTGTTCTTACACTTATTTTGTCAATTATATGTATATTCCAGATCTACATATATGTTTAATGGAAAATACCTCTACATTTTACACATTCAAATGTTGCTTCTTAAGAGTTCTTTTTCCTTCAGCATTGTGCCTTAGTAACATGTTTCATATCTATAACTGATTTTGTTCAAAAGTAATTTTAAATCAGAATGTTGCCTCTTTAGTGGTGTTCTGAGACACTTAACACATGTAAGTAACAAAGAATCCTGCTACATCAGATTACCAATGCCCTAAATTTTGTTAAAGCACAAATCATTATTTTGCAAAATGATTTCCTAACCGATCTAGTAATTTTGTCAGAGGTTTACTATGTAGGTTGAAGAGAGAGGTGTGGCAGGAGGAAACTGCTAATTCCCCACAACAGTACCTGGCTCACAGTAGGCACAAATATTTTGGAAGGTCAGGGAAGAAGGGAAGGGGTTGTACTATTCTGTGTCACTTTTGCAAAAGATCATCAGAAACCAGGATGTAGTGGTATAATAACTAGATGCTTAAAAATCCGAAGATGCGAGCATAACACTTCTGAGATTCTATAGATGTCAAGTACCAGAAGCCTTTGGTGAAAAATGACTTTTAATATTTATTTTGGCATTTTTTTCCATTTAAGTTATAACTATCAAGGATGTTGTGTATTAATATCAAATTAAGACCATGAAAAGTTTCTAAAAAGACATATTATACATATAGTATGACACACAATACAATATAGCTTGATGTATCAAGCTATAAAGCTATGAAAAATTTAAAGCCAGAACTGTAAGGAATGTCAAGTCCAACAGGAAGTTGCTCGTATCAAAATTTCTTGATATACATTTTTGAAATCCAAAATCTTCAGGATTGAATTCTAGGTCTATTTGACTCAAGCCTGACTTACCTACTAAAAGGAACATTATGGTGACTTTGGGAGACACTCAAAAGACAATGCAGCCACAGAAGACAAGTGCAAAGGACTTTCAAATACTTCCTCTTTTTAAAGTCAAACTACCATTTAAGCACTTTATTTTCTACACAAAAGATGGTTGAGAATTAGTTGAAATAAAAGATACTGAAGATACACTAAATCTAAAGTTTAGGCATACTTGGAGTATATTAACATAGTCACTGATGAGTTTGATACATTTTCACTTTTATTAAAGTTGATCACAATTCCTATTTCAGGATATTCCACAACTTCAGAAAAAAAAAAAAAAGTATTACAGCTGCTGGTAGGGAACACAAGTTGAATTAATGCAAGTTGCAGGAAGAGGATTTAAAATAGCTTTCATAAGACAGGCACGTAACAGACATGCAAACTTCTTATACTATGTTAGCAAATAGGAACATTCCCTGAAAATTTCTTCTGTATAAAAACTCAAGATGAAGACAGATCAAGGCATGTAAGTGCAGAATGAAAACCAGCATCTTTGAGAATTAGTAATATAATACATGTTGCTTGTTAAAGCATTCAGCTGCAGAGGAAATGTTAAGATGTAATGTAATAAAAGAAATAGCACCTTTTAAAATCAAGTTATCTAAAATGTAAGTTTGCAAAACTATTCTGAACTGTGAATCTCCACATGAAATAATTTGAAAAGGTGGTAATACAAGAGAAGTAATTTTGAAAAGTGTGATGTTACACATTGATTGTAAATGCAAATACAGATACAGAACACTTTAAGCCAAAATTACACCTACATATTTATGGCAGGCATAGAAGTTCTTTGTCTTTCAAATTCGCCTATTTAATATTCTCTCTAAACCAGGCCAGTAAAGCAGCAGACCTCAGTAGGGGGTGAGGGGAATCTGTAAAGGACGTATTTAAAGAATTAAAAGCACTATCAGGGTATCTTCAGTGTATCTTTCTATTAAACATGTGGACAGAAGCATTATTATAAGACTTTTTCCTGTTCAACGGAATTCAGAATAAAACATGTCTATTTCAGATCATACCAAAACTTTCTATTACTTAAGTACTACAAAGGGGTTATCATAAGATGATTTTCATTAGATGATTCCACAGTATAAAGTGGCCTTTTTCAGCCAGAGTCTTGAGTGTAACAAACCCAATGTTACCATCAGACCCAATTTTTTTTTTTTTCACAAGTGAGGCCAAGTACATCCTTACATTCTTTCGAATCCCTTAAAATCCTTCCAGTTGAAAAGACTGACCACATCATGTTTCCAAAAATCATCATTCATAAAAAATTCTGCCTTACAACTTGAGAGAAATAAATCCTTGGCTAAGAAAGACCAATACATTATTAACAAATTATTATAATTCTGTATTTATAAATATCACATAAGTATCACTTGGCAGGTATCATAATGGTAAATCATTAAACTAATTTCTAACTACTGATTTAAAAAGCTTTGAACATATGTTGCAAAAAAATTTAGTAAAACTAAAAAAACTAAAAGCCTAGCAAAAGTTTGTTTTTTTTTCCCCCAGGTAATACACCCAATTAATTTCTTACTGATCACCACCTACCCAGCAGTTGGTAAATACTTGCATAGTTCCTGTAGAAAATGGACCTGACACAGTATGAAGACAGGTACTGGCAAACACCATGTGTCTTGAGTTATATTTCAAGAAATTATACAATCCATACTATTTCATGAAGTTGTTTATTCTTGTTATTAAAATTTGGACTCAAGTAATCCTGGCTGTTCTGGAAAAAGCACCTTGTTCGTAGGGATCACTTAATCATCCTTTTCGACAATCACCTCTCCAAGAAGCACCTTTCTTCTCTGACGTAACATATGAAAGTAGAGTTGTGGAAACACTTAATGGGAAAGAAGGAAACAAAGAAAGATAAGCTATTGTTGGAAATGTTTTCTACTTAAAAACCTCTTCAACAAGGCAAACTCTGAGAGCAGGCCCACCAAGTACCACTGCTACCTCCCCTATATTTACAGGGCTCACTCTGAGAGTACGACTCAAGACCCGCACACCATATACTGACATCTTTTAATGCCATAAACTGTTAGGTTTATATTTAAAGCAAACTTAAAATATCATGATAAATATACCTTCATAATGACCTGGAAGGGCATGTCTGAATTTAGAATTCTCTCTCTGAAATATCATGCCAGTACACTCCAGCAGAAGAAAAGCTGCCCCCCGGCCCCCTTCTGTTTTATCGGCCGTCCTGTACCAGGAAGGGTCTCATGAACAGTTGTGTGGATATCCGAGCCCACGTAATCCAGCTTCATCCATCCTCCTTAACAACCAGCTGCCCCTTGGCTACCCCTGATCTCAGGGATGTGTACACCATTGACACAGCTAACCCTCAGAACAGACCTATGCAGTCCCCAGATGGGTGCTCAGCACTGTATGGATAGCCAATTCCGTGATCCCACGTTCCAGAATGTGATTTAGAAGGAAGGGGGTCCTGTTGGGGGGGTGGTTATCAGCAGAGAGCTGGAATGGCGCCCTCTAAAATGTGGCCCAGAGCAGAAGACCCTCTTGGCTGGGCATAAGGGTAGTCTGTTACATACAAACACATAAATGCCTATTAATTAGGTCAGTTAGATGAATGGTCACCTGCTCTGTCAAATTTGGAGAATTATTTTGACCCAATTTGAACCAGTACTTTAAATTATAGGGTAAACGTAGGTGGATGAACAAATTAACATCAGCTACAAACAATACAAATGTAGAAATAGCTCTCAAAATGATGAACAGACTCATCAAAACCAATGAACCTAATGACAAAACCAGCTTTGAATATTTTGCTTAGGCAACGGTGGATAACTACTTTAGAACTTAGCTCAAATGGAGCTAAAATGCACAAAAGATTTTATTTTTACTTAGGGAGGTGTTTATTACCCATCTTGATAAATGTAACCACCATATGATATCAAGAGGCCTAAATATATCCAGGTCATACACGCTCAAAGCCAACTGATTTAATTATTGCAAATACTTCTTGCAGTAGTTATGACAAATTAACTACAGTTAATTAGTCTTACTATATTAACTACAGTTAATGTTCGTGTAGTTCAGTAGAAGCATGGGCTTGAGTTCAAATTCTGGCCTTTTTTATTAACTGGATGATTTTTAAGCAATTCACTTAACCTCTAATCTATAATGTCCTTATGGATAAATAATGGCTAAGACCATTTTTCTGAGCACGAAAATAAGCACTCGAAGGTACTTTTATACTCGTAATTAGCAAAGGGCTTAATAAGCAAAGTCAAGTCAGTTGTTATTACTACTAATACTGATAAACAGCTGGAAAACACCGCCCGGGCTGACTAACCCTCCAGCAAGTGGGGCTCTCGGGTAACTGACAACCTGGTCAAATGAGAAGTTGCTGGAGTCTAACTTTTCCAGGAGACCTGCACACATGCAATCAGAAGTATAGGTTTGATGGTGTCAAACTGGGATCTGTTGGGCCCCATGTTTCCATGGTGATGCTACAGTGATTGTGAGGATGGGGGGGAACCAATAGCTGAACCTGTAACCATGACGACACTGAAGCCAGGTGAGGCTCTGCTCAAGGCATGCTGCATTCACTCACTAGACATGGGGAGAATCGGGGGTGAAACGAGTGTTGCAGGTAACCCACCCCTGAGCCCTCCTGAACTGGCTCTGCCGGACAATCGGATGACAGAGTCGGGCTGAGACGGGAGAGGATGAGGGAATAAAGACCCTCTGTGACCATCTCTGGGTGTAGAAAGACTTAAAGTTGGAGTCCTCAAGGAAGCGGCCAAATTTTACGCTCATCCCCTTGAATTGAAATATTTTATATAGTGTCAGTGTCAATTTCAGATTCTCTTAAAGTCTCTCATTTCCCTTTTCTCCCCACTGACCTCAGAGTCTCTCATTTTAGTGAGAAGGACAACAGCCTGGCTTTATCGTCACATTTCCTGCTAGAGATTGTCAGAATGTGACCTACAAACATACCACTATCAGTATGTAAGAGAAGTGAACAGAGCCTCACCAATTCATTGCATCTATTGAAAGGTGATGAGAAATGAGTGAAGGGCTGTTACTCAAAATATTTTAAGGAAAGCAGCTTCTACACTATTTTCTAGTACATAGAGCAACATACATAAGGTTAAAAAGACTCTGAGATGATTTTTCCAAGTATGTGCTTAATGAAGACAGAGATGACCTCAGATTTTCCTGAGTAAAATGCTTACATGCAGATACATAATTCTAAATACTTGCAAAGCATTCACTGATGCATGATTTCTCTTTAAAAACACACATCATACTAAGCATATTTTTTATACTAAGCGTATTTTAAATGATTTTGAGAAAGCCATCAAAAACTTACCTTTTTCTCACAACTCCCTCTTCAATTATTTCAAATTATGAATAAATGTGGGATTAAAAAGACGTTCTGATGTACTTGTAAGACATTATTTCTCCTTGCTTATTAATTTAGCATTTTATAACATCTTCCAAAAAGCTTTCACAGCATGTGCTAAATCAAAGTACTAATAAACGCATACTTACATGGTATATAAGAGGCCATGGTTATAAGAAGAAAATAATAGTAGTCAAAGGAGACATTGTATTTATTAGGAAGTCTTATTGAGAACATTCCTGTTTTCTTCACATAGGGTAAGGCAGCGTGTATCGTAAGAAGTTCACCAACAACTCCGACAGGGTATAAGATGATAAAAAAATTGTATCTGGAGAAAGAAAAACCTCAATTATTTTCTAGAATAATTATTGGATTTTATATCATGCCTTTTTTGCTACTATATTTAAACTTAAAAATTCTCCTTCCTATATATATTTACTTACAATAACTTCACATAAGAAGGTTACTTTTCTTCTACTTTAATCTTTTGCTTATTAATTTATCACACTTTTTTCTCACAGCAGTTTCCATTTTAAACAGCAGTATCTTAATACAGTAAGAAGTCAACTCACTTCACAGACTGAAATAACTGTACATTTAAAATGTATATGCAGTTTAAGTACTGTAAAGTATACAAGTATTATAAACATATTATATTGTAAAGTAAATGTAAGTGTTGTAAGGTATTGTAAAGGTAACTTCTTTGACACCTGGGATCACACTGATTTTTCTCCCTGCAGCTAGTCATCTGTAGATTAAACACTGTGCTTTAAAAGACTAGTTATGATCCTAACTTTATACCAAAATCTTGAAATTGACAAGCTAGTTCTTTGGAGCCATTTGGGAAATGCTTTCTGGTTACTAATTAAAAGAGTGACTATTTTAGAAAACAGATAAAATCACCTGAAGCATCAGTAACTACTAATGAAGGTATCTGTCTAAAACTGCTTTCATGATGAAACAAGGAAGACAAACTGTTTCCTAAAATCCCACATCAAAGGAATAGTTAGCTTGCTTGAGAGAGAGCTGAGAAAATTCTGCTCAAAATCCAATCACAATGTGTTCATTTGGGACTGTGGATCATTCTCTAACAGAGTGGGCCAGGCATCCCTGACACCTACAGTTAGGGGAACACTGCAGATGCCTGTACTGGTGTCCAGCAGGAGAGCCGCCAGCATCCAGCCAAGGCAGCCACAGTTCTCCAACAAAGAAAATCAGTTTTCTCCAAGTCAGTCACTATATAATGGTAACTACGGAAAATTAAGGTCAAAACTTTGGTGGCAAAAGAAAGAAATCAAATCGACCTGTGTTGTATTTAATCATTTGGTTGTGATTAAGACATATTTGTAAAGAAAAGTCCAATGTGTCAGGATGGCAGAGCCTGGAGACAACTTAAAAATCACCGTATTCCTATACGCCAAGAATATGTAAGGATAAGAGATGATGAGGGGGCAGAATTATCTGCCAAAATAGATTAACTGTCAGAGAAAGGAGAAGGACCCCCTTACTGTCCCTATGTACCCACTCTTGGCTTTGTGTTTGGCACCTGCTTCCTCACCAGTCTTGTCTAGTTATCTCTATATCATTTAAATCAATCTTTTCCAAACTCGATTTCCCAGCTCAATTTAAAATTCCGTAACTGAACATTTTATATTCCCTTCTCAAGTAAAACATTTAAACTTATTAAGTGTTCTTTTAACTTTGTGACTCTCTGATTTTTTGTTTTTGTAGGATTGTTCTTTAATCAGAAAAAAAAATCACTCAGAATAAACTAGGTTAAAGCCTAAAAGATGGTGATTATTTTTAATGAAATGGGAACGATAAATATTCCCATTATGTAATTTATTATATGCACCATGTAATACATTATTTGACTTTATTTGCACTTTAAAAAGGCTGTATGTCACCAACTTTCTAAGCTTTGATGCAGCACGAGAGATTTAACTACCTACTCAGAAAAAGAAATGTTTCCTTACAGATTCCTGTCACTGAAAATTTTTTGAAGAGAACGCATTTTTTGAAACTAAAATGGAAACCCATATGAAAACATAACTATATACAATTATCTATTCAGTGGGCTTTTCTAGGGACACTTCTAACACATGAATAGAATCAAAATATTTTCAAAGCATCACAGTAGGGCAACTACTTATAAATAAGAAGCCATTTTTAAAGTGAAGTTTAGTTTGAGAATAGCATTTGAACATAAGTTCTTATGTTATCTGAGGTTGTTTAATAGGGTTGGTAAATATATATAGAGGTCATTGAGATTTTTAAGATTTTTGACATGAAATATAATTACTCATGAATACTTCTGACTGATATGATGTATTATGTTAACAACACATGCCATTTCAAAGCTGAAAGATTTTTTAGTAACATTTTTAACATAAAGGTAGGTGACAAAGAATTTCTAACAGCAAATCTAAACATGCAGTGGTAGAGTTTTGAACTTTTCCAGAAATTCAAGACATGCAAATGCATTCTAAAAGGCAGGCAAAGTATTAAAGACCATTATCTTCCACAAATTTTATAAATGCAGCACATAAAAGAGACTGTATCATGAATTAGTATTTTCGGAGATGCCAGAGGTCTGAAAGACTAGGTAATGTAAAATGACACTGACATGCGTTCTAGGGTTAGAATCCAACTACATTCCAAACCACCAATCTTGTGAAAGACCCAAGTGCTCTGAGTGATTAAGTTTCCAGGTACAAGAAAACTAAAACCAACCAAATGCTTATATATGGTAGGACAAGCTTCTTATGGCAGACAATATGCTTAAGCTCAAATTATAATTTTAAAGCATTTTATTACATAAAAATCGTAAGCCACAAATGTCTAAAAAAACAGCTTGAGAATATAAAACAGTTTGAAAGAATATAGGATAATTAACAGTGATTATCCTTTGCAGGGGAGAATATAGGTTTTTAAAGTTTTTTTCAAATTTTAAAAGGTTTTTTCCTTCTTTTTGGTTTATTTATATATACTAATTTACCTATATCTGAACATGTATAATATAGGAGTTATAAAAAAAGGAATAATTACTTAAGAAAAAGTTTAGGCTTTTAGGATACATGGATCAAACACAAGTCTAACACTAGATACTAGTTATGAATTACCTTCATAAGTTAGCTATGTATTAATATAAATGTCAGAGTTTTAAAAAAAAATAACAGAAATACAGAAATAGCATTGTTTTTACTATCACAAAACAGCATTTTATTAGTATTAGAAAATTAGAAAATTGGGAATACTCTAACCTCTAGCCTCTAGCAACACAGAACTGAGTCAGGCCTGCTATGGAGTATTATGCAGCATTACAAGTTATGAGAGCTGGGTTTCAATATACCTGCACTGATTTTAAAAAAAGAGCCCCAACATAAAAACAAAAATCAAGTATCATGTCATCCTACTCATGTTTTTAAAAACTCACATCTGGGTGGTCACATTTTTGTTAAGAAGAAAAATTCTGGATGAGTAAACTTGCAACTTTTTCTCTCCTGGGGAAGGGAGTAGGGATCAGGTAGGAATACAAACAGGAATTTCCTGTGTTTATTCTACATACTTCTGGAATATTTTTTGAGGTTTGTTTTTTTTTTTAACAATGAAAATGTATTATTTTTGTAGCTTAACAAAAAATTTAAAGAATGAAAAATATTATTGAACCCTTTTATCCTACCTATGTGGGTCTCTGTCTCACACACACACACACACACACACACACACACACGATAAATGTTTATGGGATAGACGTCCCTTCATGCAACTGTTTCATTGTACTTCTCACCACCTGGCATTTCTCCTATCTGTTGGTTGTTTTATTTTTTTTGTCTCCTCCTTTTTTTGTGTGTGTGGGGGTGATTATGTTTATTTTTATTTATTTATTCATTTACCGGTACTGGGGACCAAACCCAGGACCTCATGCATGCTAAGCACGCACTCTGCCACTGAGCTATACCCTCCCCCTGTCTCCTCCATCTTGAGAGGACAGAGATGCTGTTGTGTTCACACCCGTAGCTCAGGTGTGCAGTAGGCACACAGCATATGTTATTGTTATTATTGGAGTTTTTTTTTTTTTACTATAAATACAATATAGAGAATGGAATGAATAAATCTAGGCTGATTTGTGATTTGTTCTCCAAAGAGCAGCCTTGTTTTTATAAAACCTTTGCAAAATATCGGCTGCTCAAAGAATGCAAACTTTAAAAAGGATGGAACACCTTCTGTTTTAAAAATCGCTGCTTTAAAAGTTATATTTAGAACCCTAGAAATATATTTTTTTATCCTCATTCCAAATAACACAATTTCAAGTTAAGTATGACTTTTTAAAATGTCTCCACCACTTAATACATGTAAAAAAAGTTGGCATTGTGTACATGATACTAAAAATTGTGGACACCAGATTGGATATTAAAATAATTTATGTCAATTAGACAAAATCCCATATTTTTGGCACAGGGTTTATTTAATGTGATTCCAAAAATGTGCATTTTTCTTTCAAAGAAAAATCAATGATCGATTCAGAGGTGATCTCAGAACACTAAGATCATTTGTCTGCCATTGTTTTCACCCAAGATATATATTAATATGCCTCCTCTCTGGTCAATAAATTAAGCCTTTAGAATGCAAGTTATAACACTGCTAGTATCCAAAACAACAGCCTCCTGGCAAGACAGGGCTAAGACGCAAATTTTAATTCTCTGTGTTAGCTCAGCACACAAAACACACATGCACAGGACTGAGAGCAACCACACTGCAAGACATCGCCACCTGGCCCATTTAATGAAGTATGGCAGGTGGTTGAGAAGACTGAATGTGTAGAAGGAATAGCGAGTGATCTCTGTCACCGTCCACGCGACCAGAAAAAGCACCACACTCTCCTCATTCTGGATCTGCAGAATTACAGAGAAATCCACAGTGTCGTTTAACCTTCAACTTCCTTCTCCATGAAGATATTTTATTTTTATTATTTACTATGTACCTTTTATTATAATGGAAAGTTAAGTGTTAGAGCAATACAAAAAATGTGATGCAGTCACCATTACATACTTCTTCATAAACATGCCACTGAAATATGCCCTTTTTCATATTCTTTTTCATTATAGGTTATTACAAGTTCCCTGTGCTTTATAGAAGGTCCTTGTTGTTTATTTTATATATGGTAGTTTGTACACCAGAAACTAACACAACATTGTAAATAAACTATACTTCAATAAAAAATATAAAATAAAGAAGAAATTAACATGCCCTAAGCACAGGAATGGTCAAATTTCTACTGGTTTCTCTCTCTCATCCTTGACTCCAGCCCATAACCCAGCCACCCCAGGACACCATCACCCCCTCAAATCCAGCATGGGAACCGTCTGCCCTTTGACCGTTCTTAGACAACTCTTAGTTGTCAAATCACATCCCATCTGGCCTTAGCACTAACTCCTGAATCTGCCACCCACTCTGGCCCTGTTACCACTGTCTGAACTCAGGACCTTATCATCTCCCATGCCTCCAGCCCCCATCACACCTCTTTCCCTCTGGTGACACTAAACTTTGTATTATTTCCAGAATATGCTCTGAATGTTTGTGTCTTAACACAGGCCAGTCCCTCTAATCAGAATGCAGCTCCCTTCATATTTCTCACAGAAAATCCTTTCTCATCTATTAATATCCAGTTAAAACATCACACCCCCTAGAAACCTTTTCCCAAACCCCTCCCCTCACCCTGAGCAGTCACTTGGTCACCTGCTGTTCTCACAGTCCTTTGTTCATATCTATATTATAGCACTTGCCAATTTCTATGACCACGTGTCTGCCTAACTCTTGTATCTCTGTCCTTCCCTGAATACATTCCTTCCTCAGGGAAGCCTTTCTTCACTCCCTAAGTCAGGCCAAGTCCCCCAGTTACTGCAATCCACGCTGGTCTCGTTTCAAACCCTAACATTAATATAACCGAACAATTATTTCTGCCAAAAACTTGTTTAGCTTCTCTGCTAATTACAGGCTCCACGAGGCGGGAACCATGTTTACAGTATGAATAACCAGATTCCCAGCATGGTGTCGGGCACAGATGGGTGCATGATCCACACTTGTTGAATGACTCAACATCTGTAGGGCTGTCCCCTATTCCCCCGCGGTCAGTACACGTGACAGCTGAGGCTGCCTTATTCATTTCGTAAATCCAGAAATAAGCACAGTGCCAGGTATGCAGCAAGCATGTAATAAATGTAGGTTGGATTAATTAAAGAGGGGTAGAAAGGTGCCAATGGGAAATCACTGTTGGAGAGAATTAAATAGTGATATTAAGGCAGGGATCTTCTGCAAGATAAAAGAGAGCAGTTGGAACTTTTTGTTTTCTCTTGGGGAAAAGCCACCCTTTAGCGTCCCTTGAATTCTTTTCACTAGTGACTGCCGGCCCTCGGTCTTGTCCTTCTTCCTCCTCAGACTTCAGACTGTTTGTGGGACTGGCCCACCTATGACACCCATTCACTGTCTGGAACAGTGTCTCTTTTATTTTATTTCTCTGCTAATGTTGGGCTAATGTTTTTATTTTATTTTTTAATTTTTTTGCAGGGGAGGTTGTTAGGTTTACCTATTTATTTGATTGAACCCAGGACCTTGTACATGCTAAGCATGCGCTCTACCACTGAGCTGTACCCTCCCCACTAGGGCTCCTGCTTTTAAACGACAGGGGATCTGAATCCAGAGTCTGGCTCCCCACGGGGCAGGTGCTCACTGCTATCCATACGGCAGGCACCGGTTAGGGACCAGGTGGCTCGAGTAAGTTGAGTGAAAGGGCCTAGTCAAGAGGGCTGAGGTGTGGAGCAGGAAGAGGGCAGAAGGTCAGCCATCTGTCCCCACACAGACAGGAGGCCAGTGAGTCCAGTAGGCAATGGAAGGGAGGGTAGGTATCGCCCCGAGCAGGGAGGACAAGAAAGGCATCTGAGGAATGAAAAGGAGGCCAGAGAGCTGTCCTCAAGTGGACAGGAGACTCCAGAGGCTGTCCAGAAGGTCAGAAGGGCCCATGTGGGAAATATTTCCATCATGGGTTTAAAAGGCCCAGTGGCTTGACATGGTTAAGCACGGCATTTGTTTGGCTAAAAGGGCTTAAGCCACTAATTAGACCCAGGTCTGTCTCCTGTCATGCCTCAATAAATAACCAGCTTATTTTTCTCTAAGCTCCTTAACCCTTCTAACTTTGAATTCAGTCTGTTCCATTTGTTCAGATTGGCAAAACTACATGAACTCTGTATGCCTCACAGTGCTAAATGAGGAAAAATCAATTGTTTATACTGACAACTTCAGTTACATAACCAAAGAGAATTCACATAATGTCAATACAAAATTTTCAGTTCACTATTTGTCAGGATTAGGAACATTAATTTTAAAAATTGGAAAGCCCTTTGACAACATTGTAAAATGACTATAAATCAATACAAAAAAATGTAAAAAAAAAATTGGAAAACCCAATAGGAGAGTGGATTATTATGGATCTAAAAATGCCAATGTCTCGCTTGTGTTTCAACGTCGTTCTACAAAACGCACTGAAGTCAATGTACAATCACTCTTTAAATCCAAACCCAATCCTTTGGCCAAGGGTTCTGCTTCCTGAAATACAGCAAGGTTAACATTTGGGATTCCTGTTAATAAGAAAGCTCTCTTACAGGTTCAAGCAGAGAACATGCTGAGTCACTTACTGGTTTTATACTGTGAGTGACGAGCCACACCATAAAGATTCTTGAACTCACTTGGACCCCAGCCACAAGCACAGAAGTAGGTACAATTCCTTAAAGAGAAAAACAAGTCAACCACTGTCCCTAAATGCGATCTATGCCAAAAATGAAAGTTAAATCAAAAACTCACCAATTAAACAGTGGACTATCTGCAAGCAAACAAAAAAATAAAAAGCTCATGTCAATAGCAGACAACATAAAATCAATTCCTGTCATCACTGGTTTTAAATGAATTCATAGGGTATAAATAGTCACCAAAATAAAATTGATTTTGCTCAACTGATATATGTTCAAATAAATAGTAAAGTGATAGAAAAACACCACCATTGAAAACTTACCTCAAGCAAGGCAAATGTCTGGAAAAACTTAAGTGTCTTCTGAATACTTCTATATAAACCTTTGTGTGTTCCTTTTTCCATATAAAAACGTACCATGGCAATGCCTAGTACCATCCACCTAGAGAAAATAGAAGTATTTTATAAAGTTCTATCAAAATGAAGCTCCACGGATCTTCCTGAAAAGAAATGCCATAATTTATATAGTAAAAACATGTATTTTTTAAAATTCTATTTATCTTATTTATTGTTTGAGGGGGGAGGTAATTAGGTTTATTTCATTTTAGAGGAGGTACTGGGGATTGAACCCAGGGACCTCGTGCATGCTAAGCGTGTGCTCTACCATTTGAGCTATACCCTCCTCCCAGAACATGCATATTTTATTATGTTCTCAGTTCATTACTCTGTTTTAAAAACTCATAGGAAGAAATGACAAACATCATTTTTACATTGACTCTTCAAGGGAATAAACAGAACATACTGGAGACCAAACTACATACAAATGTCAAATAATGCCCACTATATTTTTGGTTTCAGCAAATAAATGGACAGACTGAAGAAACAGGTTTCTGTACCAAAAATAAAGTTTTTATAAAGCACTTCATAATTATATTAAGATTTTAAGTAAAAGTCTGGGTGTATAAATATGTATTTTTTATGTAAATATACAGTATATAATTATATCTAATTAGAAGTAAAAGTCTTTCATAACAATCATTAATTAATATTTGGGGAGGAGGGTATAGCTCAGAGTAGAACACGTGCTTAGCATGCATGAGGTCCTGGGTTCAATCCCCAGTACCTCCATTTTTTTTTTAATTAAATAAGTAAACTTAATTATCTACCCACAAAAAAATTTTTTTTTATAATTTTGACTAAATAGAAACAACTGTGGTGCCACAGAAGGGACACATATGGAAGGTCAGATGTAAGCCTACTTTTCAAGAGTCTGTTTTAAAACCAGTGGTTACCAATGAGAGGGCAGCGGGGCGGGACAAGACAGGAGTAGGGAGTTGAGAAACACGAACTACTATGTATAAAATAAATAAGCAACAAAGAGATATTGCACAGCACAAAGAAATACAACTATTGTCTTGTAATAACTTTAAATGGAGTATATTTTATAAAACTACTCAATCACTGTTGTACACCTGAAACTAATATTGTAAATAAACTATACTTCAATTTATTTAAAAGAGATTTTTTTTTAAAAAAAGAAAAACTGCATATGCCCTCGCTTTTCAACTTACACTTAATTCACAGAACAACTGTTCTGTGAATTAAAGATACTTAAAATACAAGTTACCCCTGTGGAGACCAGCCTTCTCACCCTAGAACTCAATCTCCAAAAATCACTGATTAGAGATAATTTTTTTTCTAGTTTCCATTGCCATTACAAATGTACTTTGAAGTTTTAAAAAGTTGCATCACCTGTAACTTTTCAAAATCCCTAATAATACACCCATGGAAACCAACTGCTACCCCAGGCTTTCAGAACCAGTGGTCTTCAAAGTGTCCAGTGAAATGGATCTATGAATTATAAAATTATACAGTTTTGTAACTTTTAAAGAACACTCATAAAATACATAAATGGCTTAAAGATTCCTGCAAAGAAATGACTGACTGAATATTATGAAAATGCCAGCTCAATGAAAACAGCAGAACAGGACTTTGACCGAGAACGTCTCCTCCTCAGCACATAAGGAGGTAAAAATAATGACCTTCTAGTGAGCTGTGACAAGCAATCAGGGAAATGTCTGAAACTATCATAAAGCCCTTTGAAATGTAGAAGAATTAATGATAATGACAATGATAATAATCAGTATACTTTCAGAGAGCTTTCATGTCCTTTTTGCATATTTAACACATTAATATTTCATCCTCACAATAACCTTATGCTGGGCTAATCTGAGTGTACTAATCTGGACAACGCTTTGGGCACCTTCCAGGTTTAAAATATTATGGTTTCATTATTCTCAATTCCAAGTCCCTGTACAACTTCTAATAAGAAAACAAAAAGCATAGTAAGATGTTTTAATTCACATTTTCCCATACACCTGTCTTTTCGTTAAGGCAAATCCAAATCAGATCTTTACAAAAGAGCAATTTGAGAGGTCATCAGTAACCTACCGAAGAATTCATCGAAAAATTCATTTAGATGGCAGGTTTTCTACATTTTTTAAAGCATGATGTAAAAATCCACGCATTACAACACTAGAACAAATTCTACTGTTGTCCCATAGGTGGCAGCACTGTACCAACTGGTATAGCATCATGATAATGTGAATTACTAACCTGTTGAAACTAAAAGAAATTAACACCCGGTTAGAAAGGACCATGGCACCATCTATGTTAACCTGTCATCTGCTTTTCAGTACATACAGCCAGGGGCTAATCTGATCTAATCAGCGCTCACTTCCTAAGCCCTCCATCACAAAGGGTGAAAATTAAAGTCTCTCTAAAGTAAGGGCCCTACATTTGGCTAACTGGACTTCCTACATCTATCAGTTTACTTACTATAATTTTAAATACTTCCAAAAGTAACTGGAGCTTCTACAATGAGGACTCTTTTCTGGAAAGTTTGTTGTTGTTTTTTTTCTTTAACATGCCAGAGCTACTGATTACCCAAATATGAACCCAAATAGACACTTTGAGTCCTGGATAAAACACTCTTTGAAGAGTATAAACGTGTTCTACATGCAGAAGGTTTCTTGTTTGCTTGCTTGCTTTATTCCTTTATTTATTCAGTCGTCTCGAAGATCAACATTTATTGTTAAGCCAGGTACTGTGCTAGACACTGGGGAATTAGAGATAAACAGGACATTCTGGGCTCAAGGATATCTTAAAATTAGTAAGAGAAGACAACGGGACAGTGCTGTAATGAGATATACGTGGTATAACTTACTAAACACTGTCTAACACTTACTAAACGCCTTCTTCTCATGCCACTATGGCTACAATAATCCTGAAAAATATTACTGAAGGTGGAGCTCTTTCTTCTATCTTCTGGTGCTTCTTTTAATCCTAGGATTTCTTGCAGACCACCTGCCTTTTGAAGAACTTGGTTTTCTACACCCGAATCTATCTCATTTTTTCCTTTAACACTGCTTTCAAATTTTTTTTATTAAAAAACTTTAAGTGTAGACAGAGGTATAGAGAATGGTACAATGAACCCCCCGTGCCCCTTGCCCAGCTTTGACCGTCATCATCTCATGAACAATCTTGTTTCACCCAAACCTCTATTCACTTCTCTCCCCACCACATCCTTCCCCTGATTATTTTCAATCAGCTGTCATACAACCCATGAGATCATAAATGCTGAATCATGCATCTCTGAAAGGTTTATTTTTCATAAACATAACACCACTATCCCATGTAAAGAATTTAACAATAACTTCTTAAGTCACAAAACTTAAGGCACACATTTCCTTAAAAGTGTCTCATAATTTTCAAAAATTGAATTAAGATTCCTTATTATAAGATTCCTACATTGTAATTAGTTGCTATGTCTTTTATGACTCTTTTAATCTATAGGTCTCACCTCCTTCCCTCCTTCCATCCATTCATTTCTCCTTCCCTCTCTTTGTCATGAAATTTATCTGTTGAAGACTGAGTGGTTTGTCCTGCAGAGTTACTCTCGTCTGGGTTTTACTCATCAGATATCCACATGTCATTTATTACGTTCTCTGTCCCCTGTATTTTCTGTAAGTTGGTAGTTCTAGGGGCTCGATTAGACAGATTCACACTGGAGGCTAATTCCTAGGCTGTGTTGTGTCCTTCTCTAGGGAGCACACAATTTCCGGCCGTCCCTCTTTTGTGTCTGTGTGATGTTACAGTTATTGATGATCATTGCCCAGATTCATTATTTCAGTAGTTACTGAAAAATGATATTCTAATTTTATCACTTCTTCTTCAAACTTCGTTCAAAGTAACCATTTAGAGGCTTGTACCAGAGAAGATCTTTGATGTTCATACAATCCATACTCCCATATATTGTTCACTGACATCTCTAAACTTCCCTTCCTAGACTATATGGAGACTTTGATTTAGTAGCCAATACATATTTCAATTTACCACACATGAGACACATACTGATAAGAGCTAAGCTGAAAGGTTCATAAAAGAAAAAAAAAAAAACAGATAAAATGGACTTCATTATGATTAGGACCTTCTGCTCTTTGGGAGACACTGTAAAGAGAATGAAAACGCAAGCCACAACTGAGAGAAAATATTTACAAATCACATGTCTGACAAAGGATTTGCATCCAGTCTATATAAAGAACTCTCAAAACGCAGTAACTGAAAAACAAACAACAAACCCATAAAAAATGGCAAAAGATTTGAACAGACTCTATATCCGAAAAAGATACACAATTGGTTAATAAAGCCGTGAAAAGATGCCCAGTGTCATTAGTCACTGGGGAAACACAAATTAAAATGACAAAGAGATAACACAATACTCTTCTTAGAAGGTGTAAAATTACGACTGACCGTACCAAGTGTTTGGAGAGGACATGCAGCAACCTGAACTCTCATTCACTGCCCGTGGGGATGTAAAATGGTGCAACCACTTTGGCAAATAGTTTGGTAGTTCCATAAGAAATCAACAATGTGCCTACAGTGTGACCCAGCCATTCTGCTCAGCTCATAGGTATTTGCCCAAGGAGAATGAAAGCATGGGTCCACACAAGAGTTGCACACTCATGCTCACAGCGTTATTTGTCAAAGAACCCAAATGTCCTCCAGCAGATGAATGGATAAACTAGCTGCGGTGAGCCTTGACACGGATCTATCCTCTTCCAGAATAAAACATGTCTATTACTTAACATTTTGAGAAATGTCTGTGCCTGAACCTTGGATTTGGTGCTATGATAACTCACACCACGCATATGTGAAAATGCCTTAGTTTCCATCTTCATGAAGTCCATTTTTAAATTAACCACTAGGAATAGGAATGATCATTTCTAAACATCCTCTGTGTGTCAGGCATCCTGCCGATCACTTCATATCCATTATTTCTTTTTTTATTTTATTTTATTTTCTACTGAAGTACTGTCAGTTACAGTGTGTCAATTTCTGGTGTACAGCCCAATGTCCCAGTCATGCATATACATACATATATTTGTTTTCACACTTCATGTCCATTATTTTTTTATTCCTTGTAATCATCTAGCAAAGTACTTGTGTTGTTCCAATCTGACTGATGAGAAAAGCCAGAGTCAGGGAGGTTATGTAATTTATCTGAGGTTACCGGGCTGAACAGGAGTGGAACATAACCTTCAATCAACACCTTACATATTATTTACAGATTAAAATCCAAGCCTGTTAGCAAAGGCATGTAAATAAAGCCTGTGCAACAGCCCAGGTGACCCATCCCCCTTCACTTCCCACCCTACACTTCAGGCCCACGTGTTGTCACCCCCCAAGAGCATGTCAAGCAATGTCACATCTCTGTCCCCCAGCTCATGCTGTGTCTGCATCCCTGCCCAGTAAACCCTACTCATCCTTCAAAGCTCAGATGAAATGTGATGGTCTCTCCGCAAAAGTTTCCCGATTCTCCCTGTGTGACTTGACACCTCTGTAGAACACTTAGCGTCATTCTTTTTTTTTACTACAGTATATAAATGCCCCAGGTAACACCTCTCCAAGGACAGGACCTAAAACACTTATCTTCTGTTTCTCTTTCTCGCTTGATCTAGGACAATGCACTTAACACATGCAGGCTTCAGAAGTGTCATATGCAAAGCAAAAAAAACAAAAAAACAAAAAAAAAACCCAGAAAGAGAGAGAGAAAGAAATGCCCACTTTCCTCATCAAGTCTCTATTGTGAACAAGCATCGTAAAAATCCTCACATCCTTTGAACTATTTAATTAAATTAATTATATCCTGTAATTCTACTCTGGGAATTCATCCTAAACAACTAATTCAAGAGAAACAAATAAAACAAAATGTCACGAGAGGTGTGATTTAATGCACTACTGGTTCCTTAACTCTATGACCATGAAAGAGCATAATTATTCAAACTATATAGGACTATTTGGTCTAATATTGAGCAAAGATAGAATATACAATAGAGCAGATACAATCACTACAATACTCTGATGTGCATTCATTTGCTCAACAAATACTTCTTGAGTGTGTCATGGAGCTTACACTGTAACTTACACTGTAATGGAGGGGGATGCAAACAATAAGCAACAAGATGAATTTGTAAAATCGTTGTTCAGTTATATGGTAGTAAGTGTGATGGAGAAAAATAAAGCAGGCGAGGGGAATCAGTTTTTGTGTGGGGTTGCTATTTGAATGAAGGTAGTCAGGGAAGGCTTCCCTGAGGGAGACAGTAAAACTCCAAAGGAAGTTACACAAACGATAATAAGGAGAAATGAAACACCATGCTAAGCTTACAGAATTAGGCAAGTTCTTTTTTTTACAGTTAAGTAAAAATTTTATCTCTTAAATGTTATTTTACTGTTTTCAAAACTGTTACAAAAAATTAATAAACCCTACGACGTTCTGCTGAAAGGGAAAAACAAAACAAGTTAAATGAACAGAAAGAACCTCTGCCATCCAAACCCCAAAATGTACGGGTTTGGGTCCCACTGTCAACACTACGACTTCACCAAACTCACTTGCCACAACTCTCCAACCTCCAACTAAATCGGGAGGCTTTCTTGCATCTCATGTCCATTTCCAGAAGTCATCTCACTTGAAATATCTACCCTCTACGTAAGCAAATCCTATCCCTTCTTCAAATCCCAACATCTTCAGAAAGCCTCCAAAGACGTAATTATAGGTATTATTCCATTTCCATTACACTCGCCTTTAAACAGAGACAATAATGGTAACGCTGGCAGAGGCACAAGTTTCAGGGAAGCAGTAATTCGCGGGGCCAGGTAGGAAGGTTGGGAATGAAGTGTGAGAACACAATGGAGAGAACATTTAATTCTGCATCAGGTTGGGTAAGAGACCCAGGAAATTTCAAAGAGGTGGCTTGGTTACAAGTCATGGGACGAATATGGGGGATATTACCCAAAGAGTGAACAGCCTGAGCAGAGATGGAGAGAGCCATGAAAATAAGATTGCACGGTCCACTGAAGGGCACAGTGAGTTATAGGAGATTTCAAAAGCAGTAACACTGGAAAGGGGAATCAGGGAGGTACTGCAAAGCACACTGAAATGACAGCCTAAATCCCGTCCACTACCGTGGATGTAATGGGGAGTCACAGAAGGCTTTAAACTGGAGTTATGTGTTGATTTTCATTTTTCAAAAGGTAACTTGGTCTTCAAAAGACAGAATGGCCTGGAAAGCAAAGGTCCAGCAGACCCGTTAATAAATGGCAGGTATCCTCCAAGTGTTTATTAACTGGACGAGACTAGCACAGAGAAGAGGGCATCTTTTTCAGCCTCCAGGGTATCTGAAAGCTGCAACACATAGTGGGTACTCAACTGTTCTCCAGTAGCTTTGAACGTATTAGTTTTCTCTTTCAAGATGATATAGTTTAGTAAAGTGGAAAGCAGAAGGCGCACAGCTGTGGAGTCAGACTGTCTGGGCTGAAATCCAAGTCTGACACTTGCTGGTTGTGTGAACTTGAGCAAGTTACTTAACCTATTTGGGCCTCAGTTTCCGATACTATCCAATGTATTATCATGCACTCGGATCACAGGATTGCAGAGGACCAAACAACGACATAATTCATCTAAAGCAATGGATAATGCCTGGCACGCAGTGAATCCTCAATAAACACTAATTTTATCAACTGTATTTGGCAAAGCACATAGTAGGTATTCAGTACTGCGTCAAATCATTTATTAAATCTTTGTCAATTAAACTTTGAGGCCTTATAGGAAAATATAAGCTACTAAACTTTTCCCCACGTGTATAGTTAATAACACTTCATGTAATAATGGGAAAATCACTTTTTTTAAATGGCAATGCCATTTAGAAACGATAGAGCATTTTCCCAGCAGGTTCTGAAAGCGGTTGACACAAGTCACTGACAGCTCTTTAAAGAGCGACAGTCATCATGTAACCTTAACTTGGAAGTCATACCCAATGCCAGAAACAAAAGTACAGGGTATCAGTATGGAGCGGTCAAGATGCTGGACACCCGTGCCTTGCTCTGATACGGCAGGGTGTTCTGAAAATCGTCCCAAGTGAGAAGCTCTCGGGCGCACCGTTACTTAAAAAAAAAGGAAGAAAAAAGAAAAAGCAACTTGGTGATATTAACAAGCAAATGCACTCCAGGGTGGGCGGCCGAAGAAGCGGGTTTGGGTCAACGGCCGGACAGGGGCTCCGGGGTGGCGAGACCCTCGCGTTTCTTTAGCAGCAGCGGAAGCAGCGGGCAGCCGCGTCCGGGGCGGCCGGGCCGGAGCCGCCTCCCCCGTGGGTCGGCCCCGCATTCCTGCCCGGCTCTATACTTAACCTCCGGCCCGCGCCCCGCGGCCGCCGCGCCACGCCGTGCACCGTATTAGGCAATGCCCGGCTCGCCGGGCCCCGGCCCCCCCTCCCCCGCCCCACTCCATTCAAGCCCGGCGGCGGCTGCTGCCGCCGCACCCCTCCCCCCACGGCGGCCGCCCGCGACCCTCCCCGCGACCACCCAGCCGCCCGGCCCGCTCGCCGCCCCCGCCTCCTGAGCCCCGCGCGCTCAGCCGCCCAGCCGGCGCCCCGAGGGCGGAGTGTGCGGCGGGCAGCGGCGCGGGGAGGGTCTTTCGGGGCGGACGTACCCCGCGGTCATGGCGATGTTGTAGAGGATGAGCCAGGTGGTGGCCAACAAGCCCAGGCGCCTCCTCTTGCCCGTGGCCTCCCTCTCCTCGCCGGCCTCCGAGGCGCCGCCGTTGGTACCGTCCTCCTCGCTGGACGCCATGGTGGCCGCGCAGCCGGGCGAGGTGAAAGTGAGGGGCAGGGGAGCGGGCGGGGTCCCGGCCGAGCGCGCCGCAGAAGCGCCGCCGCCCGCTGCCTCCGCCTCCGTCAGGCGCCCCATGTGCCGCGCGCAGGGGGCTCGGCGCCGCCAGCCAGGCCGCCCGCAGTGGGAGGAGCGGGCGCCCCCGGCCGCCGCCCCGGCCGCCCCGCCCCTGGCCCTCGGGAGCGCGCGCCGCGCGGAGGCCCGGCCGCCAGGCCCCGCGCGGGGACCGGGGGTCCCGCGAGCCCCTAGGTACGGTCCCCGGGCGGCGGTGTCCTTTCCGCTCCCTGGGAAAACCTATCCGCCTCTCTACTTGCGGGAACCTCCTCTTAAAGACGCCCCGGACTTCTTGGAGCAGGCGTCCTAGTGCATTTAGCCCAAACGCACCTGGGCTTGGGGCGGCCCCGCCCCGCCCCGCCCAGACTTCTGTAACATTGTTTCTAAATATGCAGAGAGGCGGTGGGATCTTCCCGCCAAAGACTCATTCTTAAGAGCTTCTGGGGAAGAAGCGCCCACTCCACCCTGTTTCACGTTTTCCAGCTAGTGTGGCAGATATACGGGGAATGATACAATAGGATTGCCCCCCAGGTCCCCGCGTGGATGCCACTGGAGCTAGTGTTTTAAGGAAGGGCATTGATTTCAAGCCAGCGCAGAATGTTGGATGTTACAGGAAAGCTGCAGGAAATAAGACATGACAAGATACCCAAGGAGAAAAGTTTGAACATATGGAAGCAATCTACAGATTTAAAGCTAAAGACCCTTCCTGCAGAAAACCAGTATTCCGCTGTTCTCCACTTTGTATCTCTTTCTTTTTGTTTTTTGAATTCCTCCAAATACACTTACGTTCTCCTAACAGCTCTTTCCTCTTTGCCCTTAAAGCACACAGTTAAGAAGGCAGGCTCTGGAGTCAGATTACTGAAATTCAAACCACAAATTCCTGGCTCCACCAGATTTACTAACTGTGTGAACTTGGGCAACTAAATCTCTCTATGCCTCAGTTTCCTCAATGGGAATAATTTTAAAACCTATTGAAATTATCCTGGTAAACCACTTACAGGCCTGAAATAGTTTACCCCCCCCCCCCAAATCAGTGTGTTGGCACCATGCTGGCAACTCGGATCTCCATTGATCTAGTGAAGGAATTTCTGCTTAGGCCAAGGGAAGCAATCTGCTTGTTAGGCTGTCCTCTTGGAACCTCAGTTTGGCCCCAGGCAGGGGCCACCACCCAAGGACCACACAGACCTGAGACCACTGAGGCTTGAATCCAGGAGCTCCTCTGGGTACGGGGGGGTCATCCCCATGCCATGCGGAGGAGAGGTTCCGAGAGCACCAGATGGGAGAAAATTGGACCTGGTCCACTTGGATCCTGATCTGGGCTCTGGGCACCCGGCTCAGGCGGCACTACAAGCCTGATCCCAGGAACTGAGATAATTTTGAGGAAGATGTTCCAATAGGGGAGGAGGAGTCTGAGGTGTGCCTGGGGAAGAAATATTGAAAATTGTTCCAATTTGGTGAAAACTATGAGCTACTATTTTAAAAGGCATTTTCACTGAAAAAGAAGTAAAACTATTTGCAAGTGACAACATTGTGTTGTTAGAAAAGCCTAAGGGATCCACAAAAAAGCTACTGGAACTAGTTGCAGGATACAAGGTCAATATAACAAAAATCAGCCCTTTTATACAGTCTAGAAAAGAACAACCAGAAATTAAAATTTAAAGTAAAACTCTATATATATTCAGTACCTTGTAATGGCTTATAAAAAAAAGAATGTAAAAAAGGAATATATACGTATATATAACTGAATCACTATGCTGTACACCAGAAATTAATGCAACATTGTAAATCAACTATACTTCAATAAAAAATTTAAAAAATAAAAATAGCTTTCTAAATAAAATCAATAAAGTAAAACTATATAATGCTTATCAGCATCCAAAAACATGAAATATAGAGGGATACATTTGACAAAAACATGCAAGACGTGTGCACTGAACACTCTGAATCACTGTCGAGAGAAATCAAATACTTTAATAGATAGCTATTTCACATTCATGAATTGGAAGATTCAGTATTACTAAACTGTCAATTCTCCCCAGATGTCAGCAGAATGTTTGTTAATTTGACAAGGTAAATCTAAAATTTATACAGAAATGCATAGGAAGAACCAAGTTGGAGCACATACATATCTGTTTTCAAGACTTAGTATAAAACTACAGTTTTCGGGACAGTGTGGTAGGCATAAGGATAGATACATAGATCAATGAATAGAGTCCAGCCCCCCATACATATGGTAACTGATTTTCAACAAAGATGAAAAGGTAAGACTTTTCAACAAAAGGTACTATCCACATGAAATAAAATAAAAAAGAACCTTGACCCTTACCTTACACCATAGACAAGTATTAATTCGATATAGATCATAGATCTAAGCATAAAAGCTAAAACTCCAAAACCTCTAGAAGAAAACAGCAGAATCTTTGTGACCTTGGGGAAGGTAAAGATTTCTTAAACACCAGGACCCAAAAAAGGCATTACTCATAAAAGAAAAGACAGATGGAACTTCATCAAAATGTAGAACTTCTGTTATCCCAAAGATATTAAAAAAGTGAAGATATTCACAATACATGTATCTGACAAGGAACTTGTACCCAGAATGCATAATCAGTTATAACTCAATAATACAGTAAGCCTTTTTTTAAATGAGCAAAAAGTTTGAACTGACACATCATAAAGAAGACATGAAAACGATAGTACATGTGAAGATGTTCATCTCACTAGTCATTAGGGAAATGGAAATTAACCCCCAATGAGCTATCACTACATCTAATATTTTAAAATGTTGGCAAGGATGTGGAGCAATTGGCATTCTCATACATGGCAAAAGAGAATACTACTTTGAGAAAAAAATTGGCAATTTCTTAAAAAGATCAACATACACATATGACCCAGCAATTGCATTCCTAGGTATTTAACCAAGAGAATGAAAACAGGTCCATGCAAAGACTCAGACACCAGTGTTCATAGCAGTTTTATTTATAGAAACCCCAAACTGAAAATAATCTATGGGTCTATCAACATGTGAATGGATAAAAAATTGTAGAATATTCATATGATGGAATTATGACTCAGCATTGAAAAGGAACAAACTACTGTACACACAACATGAATGAATCTCATAAACTATGCTGAGCAAAAGCAGACAGAAAAGATGATAGTATATGATGACATTTATATGAGACTAGAAAAGAGAAATCTACTCTACAGTGATTAAAAAAACAGAAAAGTTGTTGGCTGGTGCTGGGGATGTGTGTGAAGACGAGTGCACACAGGTATCTTTTTGGAGTAATGTAACTGTTCTCTTTGTTGATTGTGGTGTCACACAGGTATACATGTTTGTCAAAACTCATCATCCTAAAAATACAAAGCAGATGCATTTTATGCATAGAAGTTATTACTTAGAGTTGATTTTATTTCTTTGTTGGTTTTTATTGCTATTGTCTTGGGGGAGTGTAATTAGGTTTATTTATTTAATTAATTTTTTTTAAGCTAAGAGATTTATTATTTCACCAATAATTAAGGGTATACTAGTTTATGTTTCTCAAAATAATACTAAATTATTTAAGACACAATATTACAATAGTCGTACATTCAATGGAGAGAGGACAAGAACTCACCCTGGACTAACGTGCCTTACTATACATCAAAATCAGTGGGAAATATTTTTCCAGTTATTCTTGAGAAAAACACTGGGTGAGTCAAAGGCTAAAAAGCTTTATTTAAAAAAAACACCTGTGTGTACAGGCTAAGTTAGACCCTCAAAAACCAGATTAAAAACTGGCAAAGTAAAACAAATGAGAAAAACTGGTTAAATGTTTAGGTTTATTTATTTTTAATGGAGGTACTGGAGATTGAACCCAGGATCTCGTGCATGCTAAGCACACATTCTACCACTGAACTATATAACCTTCCCCCTAGAATTGATTTTAAAGTATCATAAATAATAAATATTTTAAGTGTAAAATTTACAATATTGATATGTTTAGCATAAAACCCAAATTTTGTGGCAGAATGGGTTTGTATATTGCAGTTAAGAGTTTCTCTTCCAATGATTCTTTAAAACATTGAATATATCACATGAGATGTAGCTCATTTTCACACTGGCTATGTTTTTTTTTTCTTTTACAAAGTTGAATATAACATTTTAAAGAGAAAAAGTTTATCCTGTAAAATAAATAACATGTCAACAGACTTCTAAAACTGTCCTTTAATTTACTATATATTATGTACAGATAGGTGGTACCAAAATGAATGAACAGTGGGGATTGTCCTCATAAAAGCACTACTAAAAAGTGCTTTTTAATGGATGAAAAAATCCTTCAGATAAATGTATTCTAAGATAGTGTTTGAATCATGTCACCTTTCATATGCTAGGCAATTCCACTGATTTAATCCACGCAACAATCTTTACAAGTAGGTATTATTATCTCCATTCTCAAACAAGGTAATTGAAGTCTGGATTGATTAAGAAAATTGCCCAAGGTCATAAGCTAAGAAATAGAGATTTTTGAAGTTCTGTCTGACACCAAAGCCCACATTCCATCATCAGCTGCCGAGTAAAAGAAATTTGAAAAGTGAATCACAAAGCATTATGGGAATAACTTGTTTGGGGGCTCCAAAAAGGCTTCATGCAAGAAATCACTTTTGAATGCTTAAAGAATGAGTGATTCCAATAGACAGATGACAAGAGGCTATTTCAGGCTGAGAGGGCTCACTGTCAACCTGGGGGCAGGAAAACAAAGAAGTTTGAGGAAAAGTGAATCTTGCAGTTAAGTGTTAAAAGTATCAGGAGAAAGAGAATAGAAATGTGCTGAGAACCAGCCTGTATCTAAAGACAGTAGTGAATTTCTGAACTTGAGAGAAGGAAAATCCTATTAAAAAAATTTTTCTCCCCCAAAGGTGAATTTGGCAGCTGTGTATTGAATAGATTGGCACAAAAAGATGCAGAAAGTGAGATCAGTTGTAGCCTAGGAAAGAAGGACCAGAGGCCAGATTGGTGGTCAGCTTCAGCATTTCAGCATGGAAAGGGGAGTGAATAAGGAGACAGTTCAAGACACAGCAGAGTTAAAAAAAAAAAGTTTTTGGGTGAGCGATCAATTAAGAAGATCAATGGAAGAATTTGGTTTCAAATAAAGAAAAGACACTTACTTCTCAGACATGAATAAAGGAAATGGAGATGGAGATACTGTGAGGCAGAAAAAAGGAAGTTGAAAGTAGGAACTTAATTAGGTGTCCTGAAAGCAAAGAAGGTTTGGAATAGCACTTTATGGATAACTTTGTTCAACTTCTCCAAACATCTTTTATCAGTCTACAGATTAGTCCTTGTCTTTAGGATAAAAATTACTAAGCTTTCCTTCAGAGCTCTCTAGGATAATAACCTGAACCTAGGGAAGCCAATTGAATGTTATCTCTTATTAAGTAACTGCCCGCAAAATTGTATGATCTAACCAAGCAGGACTATTCACTGTCCATAAGCTGATCTGACTCACAGGCATAGAAAAACTTGTGTTTGCCAAAGGGGAAAGTGGGGTGGGGGAGGTAAATTGGGCATTTGGGATTAGTAGATACAAACTACTATACACAGGATAGATGAACAATTAAGTCCTACTGTAGAGCACAGGGAACTATATTCAATAGCTTGTAATAACCTAAAATGAAAAAGAACATATATATGTATAACTAAATCACTATGCTATATACCAGAAACTAACACAACATTGTAAATCAACTATACTTCAATAAAAAAAATTTTTTTTAACTGATCTGGATAACTGTGAATCCAAACCTCCATTCTTTTCGCTCTACCCAAACTGATATTTTTCCTTCTTTCTTGTTTCCTTCATTCACTCTTCAAGTCTACACTGAATACCAGTTCTTTCAAGTGGCTTTTCCTGATCCCTTCAACTCATATTGGATCCTCCTTTTTCCCCAGCTCCTTTGTACTGATAATGTGTCACTCATTTTAGCATTTAATTATGTATTGTCTTGGCTTTTACTTAACTCACTCTTGTGTGCATTTTGTCAGTGGGGGGAGAATTGCACATCAGAGATCATGAACTATATTTAATAAAAAATCCTTCTCAAAGACCAATTAATGCTTTGCAATTTTAATAGCTGTCTTGAGGTGTAATTGACATACAGTAATGTGCATGTATTTAAAGTATACAATTTAATAAGCTTTGACATCTGTATCATCTGTGAAGCCTTCACCACAATCAAGATAGTGAAATATACATTATCCCAAAGAGCTTCTCTGTGCTCACCCCGTCCACCCATCATTGTCCCCAAGCAACCACAGATCAGCTTTCCATCACTATAGATTATGGGTTTTCAATAATTTTATATAAATGAAATCATACATTTTGTACTCCTTTTGTCTGGCTTATTTCACTCAGGATAATATTTTGAGCAGGTCCAGCTTCATGGTGCAGTCCCATGGGATCCTGTGCTTAAAAGGGCCTGGCACTTGGTTTAATGTCACTTGCTATCACTCTTTTGAAATTCTTAATAATATATGAACAAGAGAACCCATATTTTCATTTTGCTTTGTGTTCCACAAATTATGTAGCTGGTCCTGAGTTGGAGATCCAACCGTGTTGTGCTGTGTATCAATAATTCACTTTCTTTGATTGCTGAGAAATACTCTATTGTGTGGATATTCCACCATTTGTTTATCTACTCACCACATAATTTGTTTATCACCTTGTATTTACACATTGTGTTTTTCCCAGTTGCAAATAAAGCATCAATGAACATTTGTTGACAAGTCTTTACATGGAGCTATGCTCTCATTTTTCTTAGGTAAATTCTTAGGGGTGAAATGACTGGGTCACATGGTTGGTAGATGTCTAACATTTAAAAAAAACTGCCCAAGTGTTTTCCAAAGGAGTTGTACCATTTAAACGCCCACCAGCACTGTAGGAGAGTTTCAGTTGCTTTGCCTCCTGGCCAACACTTGGTATGGTCAGTCTTTGAAATTTTATGTATTCTAATCAATGTGTTGTGCTATCTCACTGTGGTTTTAATTTTCATTTCTCTTAATGACTGATGCTGAGCTGCTTTTTGTGTGCCTACTTGTCAATTGCATATTTTCTTTGCTTTAGAGACTGTTCAAACCAATTGCCCATTTCCTTAGTGGTGTGATTTTGTTCTTATTAAGTTTTTTTAATTTAAAAAAATGGAGGGGGTAGTTAGGTTTATTTATTTATTTTAACATATGTACTGGGGATTGAACCCAGGACCTCATACATGCTAAGCACACACTCTACTGCTGAGTTACATGCACCCTGCCCCCCTTATTAAGTTTTGAGAGCACTTTATATATTATGGATACAAGTCCTTTATCAGATACGTGATTGGCAATTTTCCTCCCCAGTTTGTGAGTTGCTTTTTTTCCTTAATGGCATTTTTCAGAAAGCAGAAGGTCTTAATTTTGATGAAGTTCTCTTTCCCAGTTTTTTTCTTTGAGAGATTGCGGTTTTGGTGTCATATCTAAGGATCTTTGCCTAACCCAAGGTCACACAAGATTTTGTCCATTTTTCTTGTGGAAGATTAATAGTTTAAAGTTCTACATTTAGGTCAATAATCCATTTTGAGTTCATTTTTTATATGTGTGAGACAGAGATTAAAGTTCATATTTTTGCCTATAGATATCCAAGTGTTCCAGCACCATTTGTTGAAAGCCTATCTTTTCTCCTCCGAATTATTTATTTACCTTTGTCAAAAATCAGTTGTCTATATATGTATGGATATGTATCTGAAATGTCTGTTTTGTTCCATTGATCTATTTGTCCATCTTTATACCAGTTACCATACCATCCTGATTATCATGGCTTTATAACAAATCTAGCAATTAAATAGGGTTAGTGATTTGTGTTAGTGATGTTAATGATTTGTCATGCTTATTTTTAGCATGTAGTGATAAGACTTGATTAGGCTTGGTTTGGTTATTTTAGTAGGATAAAGCAATAAAATCTTTAATGGGAAGCGATGTCATTAATTTAAAAGGAAAAAACCTTAAAAATTTAACCAGTTTTTCTATTTGCAGGTACCACAATAGGAATGAATATCAGGCAGAGATGAAGCTGATGGATTCAGGAGGAGAGTTATTTGTGCAATGTAGCAAAAGTGAGTAATGGACGTACAATTAAAAGCAAATACAAAAAAGAGAATGAGAACCAAATAGTTAACAGTGAGAAACCTCCAAACATACAGAAGTGTTGATCTAGAAAATGATAAATTGAGCACTGTGTTTTGGAAGGAATGTTGGAATTAATTTAATTTTTTATTGGTGTGAAAATTGAGGCACAGTGATGTCGTTACCTAGAGCTTACAAGAACCTCCTCTAAAACAGCATCAATCATACAAATTTGGTTCTAGACAGACAGTTGAAAGTCAAATCTTTGTAAGTAAAATCTTTCTGTTCTCTTGGTGCATTATTACAAGTAAGAACTTCATTCCAGAAGAACCATTTCATATCTTACAAAATTGATCAGGAAAATGAAATCAAACATACAACATGCTATTACAAACATTAATTATGTTAGACTAAACAGAATTTAAAAAGTAGCATTTTATTTTATTTAGTTAGTTTTTAAATTTTATTTTATTGAGTTATAGTAAAAAAAAGTAGCATTTTAAATGTTCCTTTGGGGGACTATTTGCTACATAGGCAAAGATATAGCCAGGGAATTTTAAAATGAAGCTGCCTTTTTTCTTGTTGTCAATTTCCTTTAGTGAGCAGATACATTTCTCACTGTGCCTAGAAACCATGAGATACCTTCATGATTGGAGTCATCTGTTTTGAAATTCTGTGGCTTATTTTAACACGCAGGAAAGCCCCTGAAAAGTCTTTGATTCCTTGGTGAGGAGCAGATTCCTCAGTGAGGTCTTCATTTTCCAAAAGATCCTTCATGATACACCAGCTGCAAACGGAGTCAGCGGAATTGCCATAAATCATGACCAGCTGGTGACAGAGTGGTGCTAATTCAGTTACCCAGCCTTTCACAGTTATTAGGTTAAAGGAAATATATAATCTTTATAGTAGGAAAAGAGGCAAAGGTGGAAGTCAGGAGTTGAGCTATAAAGAATCAAGGGAGTTTATATTTCTTATAAGACTATCCTTTGTTGTGAAAAGTCTATTTATAGACCCTTGCATTTTGAGAATGGGTCTAACCTGCTAAAAAAAAAAAAAGTTAAACTTGTTAGTCAAAAGAAGCAGTTCTTTTAGAATTATCTATTAGGAAAGGTTGGGGAAGTGGGGCAATCTTGCTGGGAATGGGCTGACGCTGTGGTTTTCAAACATTTTTATCTTTTTTCCATTTTTAAGTAATTGTCTAAAATGTTTCCTCAAAACTATAAATTGTTGCAAAGGATATTCTTTCTAGTGATTTTTAAACAGCTTTATTGAGGTATAATTGACATGTAATAGTCCATACATACTTAAAATGTGCAATTTGATAAGTGCTGACATCACAAACTTCAATTTTGATAGAATTCACTATTAAATTCATGGGCCTAGAGATTTTTGTGCAGTGTCTTTTAAGAATTTAATTTCTGTTTCTTCCTAACCCAGTTGTGATAACTTTTATTTCCAGCATTTTTTTTTCCATTTCACCTATGTTGTCATATTCATTGGTGTAAAGTTTTTTAACAGAAAATTCCTTTATGAATGTTTTAATTTAATATTATTGAATTTCCATAATGTTTTAATTACAGAATCTATAGTCATGCTGCTGCTTTAATTCCTCATACTGATAATTTGTGTGTTCCCTCTTTATTTTTTGATCTAAGTAGAATTTTGCCAATTTTATTGATTTAAAAAAGATTGAATTTTGGTTTTATTGATTTTCTCTATTGTTTGTGTTTTATTTCATTGGTTTTTGGTTTTATCTTTATTATTTCCCCTTTCTACTTATTTGAATTTTTTTTCTTTCTTAAGTTTGCAGCTTAGCTCATAGATTTTATTTTACTTTATTTTTATTCATTTAAAAATATTATGAAGGGTGATTTATTTACTTAGGTTTTTTTGAGGAGGAGGGAGGTAATTAGGTTTATTTATTTCTTTACTTTTGGAGGAAGTACTGGGGAATACTAAGCATGCACTCTGCCAGTTGAGCTATACCTTCCCCCTTCATTGAGTTTAGATCTTTCTAATATCTAATGCTTCAAGTATTCCTCTAAGCATCACTTTAATTGCATCTCACAAATTTTGATTGGTTGGTTTCACTTTCATCCAGTTCAAAATATTTTCTGATTTTTCTTTGACACAGAGGTTATTTAGAACTGTATTGTTTCATCTGTACATAAGTTGAACATTTTCAGATACCTTTGTTATCTTTCTGAGTTAATTCTGTTTTCATCAAGGAACCAAATCTATTTAATCTTATCCTTTAAATTATTTTGAGTCATTATAAAGCCAGCATATCTTTGTTACTGTTCTGTATCTACCTGGCAAGGATGTTTATCTTTCAGTGTTTGGGTGGGCCATCATAAATGTCAACTTGGTCAAGTTGGTTGAGAATGTACTTTGAGTCTTCTATGTAATTACTGATTTTCTATTTGCTTTATCTTTACCTGAGAGAGGAATATTAAAATAGCTAACAAAACTATGGATGTACTCAATAAAAAATGAACAAACAAAACGAACAGGAAAACTACAGATGTATCTATTTCTCCTCTGTAAGTCTTGCTTCCTTTTTTTTCTTCAAGTTCTGTCATTAGGTTAATACACATTTGCAATTATTATGTATTTTCAGTGAATTTACCCCTTCATCATTCTGAAATGTCATTCACGATCCCATTTGGTTCTGTTTGGGTTTTCCCTCCCTGAGGCACAGTCCAGAAACTGACCCTGACAGAAAGCTGTGGCCGTCATAGGGTTCACTGCTTGTTTCCTTTCTCCTTGGGCCACAGTCTGTTGTTTCAGATCTGAAATCAACTGTCTCATGTATTTTCCCCCATGTCCTATTGGGTTATGGTGAAAAGGGAAGTCCAGATTCTGTTACTCCCTCGTGACTGGTAATGGAAGTGTGCCAATTTAATGACATGTTTACTATATTTAACAAATACTTGTGGAACCCTTACTGTGGAAAGCCTGGAAGTATAGAGATATGTGAGTCACCGACAAGTAAAAAGTTACAGTAGTATGGCAGCTTTCAAATATGGCCCCCAAATTCTTTAATACTCCTTCCATTGAGAGACGGATTTTATTTCCTTTCCCCTTGACTATAGAGGCTGCAACTGCTTATCCAGTAGAATATGACTGAAATGCTCCTGTGTCCTCTTCCTAGCTCAGGTCTTAAGAAACTGGCAGTCTCCTCTTCCCACCCCTTGCAATGCTCAGTCCAATATGCTGACACACAGGAAGTCCCACATAGATATTCTGGCCAACAGCCCCAATGGCCCAGCCAACTGCCAGCATCAATTCCCAGACACAGCAGGGTGCACACCTTCAGATGATTGCAGCCCCAGGTGTAGAGTCATCCCAGCCTTTGAGTCACCCCTGCTGACACCATGTGGAAGAGAGATAAGCTGTGTCTGCAGAGCTCTGAACAAAATTTTGATTTGCAAGCAAAATAAATGATTTTTGTTGCCCTAAGTCACTAAGTTTGGGGTGGTTTTTAATGTCGTAAAAGACACCTGGAGCAAATATAATATCATTAAGTGCTGTGATAGAAATGGCCAATAATCAACTAATTAACAAATATTTATGGCATACCTATTACAGCTCAGGTGCTGAGTTAGAACGGGCTTTGGGGAAGTGAAATCTGAGTGGAGGTTTGTTTAGAGAAGGTATAGAATCAGAGCAGGAAAGTCTTGTTTGAAGACATGGAAAGTATGGGCCCAGTGGAAGGATTAAAGGAGAGAGTCTGAAAAAAAAAAACACTGAAAAAAATGAAGTTCTCAGGGGCCAGTTCAGTGAGGATGTAACACTAAAGAATTCGGATTTAATTATTTATTTCAAGACTGTATTCCCCATAGGCTATACTCCTTAAAACCCTATCTCACATGGAGCTTTTATCTCTCTGATATTTCCAGCATCTAGATTAGTACTTGGCACAAATAAGGAGTTAATAATTATTTATTGAATGACTGAAGAACCATATGAGAATTTTACAGGAATAACATAATCAGATTTGTGTTTTAGAAAAATCATTCCAGCAGGGGTGTGAAGAATGGTGTTAGCTCGGCTGCCGTAAGAAAATATCATAGACTTAGTGGCTTAAACAGTAGGAATTATTATTATTATTATTTTATTTTATTTTATTTCTATTTTTACAGTTTTGGAGGCAGAAAATCTGAGATCAGGGTGCCAGCATCAGGTTCTGGGAAGGACTCTTCCTGGCTTGCACATACAGCTGCCTTGTTACTCACAAGGCAGAGATTTTTGTAAGCATTCTTCCTACACTACAATGCTAATCCCGTTGTTGACATGTTGTAAACGTTCACAAGCCACGTTTGGAAGTGTTTCAATTTTGGTAAATTAACATAATTTCAATTTACGTGCAAGATGCTCTAAGTCTGTTCCAAGTGGAACGCAAAATTTCTAGCAGATGCTTCTTAAAATTTCTACATGATATAGACAATATTTTGTTAAATAAACTCACAAATAAAGTTACTAAATATTTAAAGTTATTATTAGTCACGAATCAATCGGAAGCTCCATTTTTCAGTTTTCTTTTTTGGCTCCGCTTTGCGGGGTTATTGTAGACCTTCTTGGATTGTGCAACTGATTTTCCAATTCCCATAACTGCTTAGTGGCTGCATAGTTAGTCAGGAGGTGCCACCACCCAACTAGAAGTGCTTTCGACAGTTTCTGAAGCCGGGCGATCGGGACTCTGGGCAAGGTGCCAGCCTTCCAGCCTCTCCGAGGGAGCTGCGCGCCCTGACACTCCCCTCCTAGGGATTCGGGCCAATCCGTCCCGATCACTTGACTTCACCCAAGCAGGTTTCTTGTCACCGCAGACAGCAAATTGAACTCATAGCCTTTTTACTTAGCTGCGCCCCCCACCCCGAGAGAAGGAATTTGCATCTCCCCTCCATAGGGACCACAAAGTTAAGACAACCGACAGCGTGAGGGGAAAAGAGGGTCTCCCTCCACCCAGACGCGACCCTTTTCTTTTTGCTCAGTCTGATTCACGCCTGGGCTCGCTAGTCGGCTTCGGCGCGCCTGGAGGACCCCGTCCTCCGGAGGCTCATGGCGAAGGCCAAAGCAGAAAACTCAGGCATGACTGCCACTCTCCTGTGCGGCTAATAAAAAGGACGTGCTTGATTGGGGGGGCCCTTGGGTTGGTCCTGTTTTCGCGGGGCAGGTTCCGGGTAGGTTCTGGACAGGCAGCGCCGTGGGCGCCCAGATTCCCGACAGGCTCCACGCCGGGGGCCTTCTCGGCTCCTTTGCTGTTGCCGCCGCCGCCGCCGCCGCCGCCGCTGCCCTGGTTGTCGAGGGTCGGCTAGTGGAGGAGCTGTCGTAGACCCTGTGGAGTCCGTGTCGGTCGCTGTTTTGGCCTGAGGAGTCTTCCTTCCTGAGTCGCACCCGGACTCCCGTGGTGTCGAGGGGGAGTCCCTGCGGACACCTCTGCACGCAGTGGAGATGCCTCTCTTTGCCACCAATCCCTTCGATCAGGATGTTGGTAGGTGCTTCTGCCGCTCCCTGTCCACCCCTCGCCGGACTGCGAGCCCCCTCTGCCCGCTCTCCGCGTACGTTCTGGACCCCCGGGCCGGGCCGAGTTCTTCCCCTTTTCCTGAGGCTCTTTCTGTCAGAGTTCGGAGGAGGTTTGGGAGCTTGGCGCATCCTCTTGGGAAGAAATGGGACTGAGAGAGCCTGCGAAAGGGGCCTTGAGCTGGGGCTGTGGGTTCTGAAAGAACTGCTCAAAAGCTTGATGGAGCAGGCCGCGGAGGAACAGCTGGTGTAGCGTCTGGTGCCGGGACAGGGCTTCCTTCTGGGAGAAGAGCTGAGAGCTGGGGGGTATCAGCTAGCGTAGGTTGATAAGCCCTATAATAAAGTCTTCCCCAGGACAGACGTCAAACGTTTGGAACTAGGAGAATGTTTTAGTTTAGCCTCCTGAGAGGATTGTAAAATCCGGTTTATAACCGTTGAAGGGAGGAAAGAGCTTCTGGTGAAGGGTAGACTCTCAGATGTTGGGAGAGATGAAAAATGGAATACTTGGCAACAACTGAAACCTAGTTGCGGACCTGAGCCACGGGGCTGCCTTCCTTGGACTGGGTCTCAGTACTTTAAGAAGTGTGAAATGGACCTTGAGTCTGAAATGCCGATTTGTTCTGAACTTGAAATGTTTTTTTTTTTCTCTGAATCATTGGTTTTAGGTACTGATCATACAAATTCAACAGGTTAGCTTTGTGTTTATTTATTTTCTGGTCTGCGGCAGTAATTACAGGAGTTTGAGTTTTCAGGGAGAGAATTTTGGGGTAATTTGAAGGCACCGAGGGACTACCTTGGCACACCAAGTGTGGAATGAAAGCGAGTTGAATATCAAGGGCCATTGCTGTCGTAAAGAATACTGACAACCTTATGGAATTGCTTTTTATGTCTTTGTATGTTTTGATTATGAAAAGTGGGTGTTGAATTTTGCTTTTTAACTCTAACTTCCAGCATGCTACTGAAGCTTGAAGGTTTGAGTTAAATTAAGACCAGAAAAGTGTTCAATCCTATCTGCCACTGCCTGGCTCAGAGTGAAATCGTGGACAAGTTTCTTAAGCTCTTTGAGTGCCAATGTCCCTCATCTTTAAAGAGAGGAAAATCACATTCTGTTTGTTCAATGAAATAATATGTGTAGAGGGCTGCCTACAGTGTCTCTATATAGTAGGCACCAACTAAATGATAGATTTTTGTTGTTGTTCTGGTTTAAATGAACGTCCTGAATCTTAGCCATGGATGGAACTTTAGAGATCACCAGTAATAATAAATAAATAATTGGAAAGTTACATTTTATTTAATAAGCATTTAGTGCTCTATTTACAGGACACCGCTCAGCGACTTAAGAGGTAGAGTGATGAATAAAACATGGTTGATCTGAAGCAGTTTTATAACTTACTGCATTAATTTCCGGGGCAAATGCTCAAAATAAAACAGTTTCTTAATACCTGCTGCTTCTGTTTCCAGCACCTTGATCTAGTTTTCATGGTCGTGTAGAATTTAGCTTCCAACTACCCAGTCACCTTTATATCCTACTGCCTTTTGAACCTACATTTCCATTGGATTCAGATAAATTTCTTAATGTCAAACCCTTTCCCAGTACCTACGCCACCCAGTTCAAATGCAGGCTCCTTTTTTTTATAGTTTTGCTTGTATTATTTCTTCTACCTTTCTACATGTCCACATGATTAAAAGGGCAACTCAGAATCCAACTCATACCTGAATCATTTCCTGATTACCCTAACCTAGGAGTTCCCATTAGCGACATGACGACAGTTTGGACCAGATAAATGTCTTTGTTGTGGGATCTGTCCTCTGCAATGTAGAGTGTTTCATCCCTGACTTCTCCCCACCCAAACACCAGTTATGATTTAAACATTTCCAGACATAACCCAGTGTACGCTGGGGGTACAAAACAGCTTCCAATTAAGAAACACTGCTCTAGCCCACTGTAATCTCCATCCTTTTCTGAAGTCCTGTAACACTTGTCCTTTCCAGAGTATTTAGCATTAAAGATAGTTCTATCCTGTATTATGCTCCTTAATTCTTCTTATTGATTGCTACAGAGTAGGTACTTAATACAAGTTTGTTGATCTGAGAATGTGTCAATTAAGCCTGCTTGACAGTAAGCTTTCTTGAACATTGTTTTGGTACAGAAAAGCTTACTTTTTAAAATTAGTCAGGTTTTAGTGTTTGAATCAATTCTCTCCTCATGATCCATGTATCAAAATATCATGAAAGGTTATCTAAGAAGATCTGCCAGAGAGACTCCCAGTAAATAATCCTTGGACAGAGTCCAACAGACTTTCATTTAAAATTTTCTACTAGTATAGCATATAGAATATAGTATGTAGAATACATTTACCAATATTTCTTCTCACTTTGTCTATCAGTCTATCAGTATGTCAGTGATATTAAAGCACTGCCACCAATTCACTTGATACATTTATCATTTAACATTAGCATATATTTGTACTTCTTTAAAATTAATTGCCTTTAGCTTTATTCATCAATAAACTACTAACTCAATTATCAAAGAAATGCAGATCAAAACTACAATGAGGTATCACCTCACACCAGTCAGAATGGCCATCATTCAAAAGTCCACAAATGATAAATGCTGAAAAGGCTGTGGAGAAAAGGGAACACTCCTACACTGCTGGTGGGAATGCAGTTTGGTGCAGCTATTGTGGAAAACAGTAAGGAGATTCCTCAAAAGACTAGGAATAGACTTACCAAATGACCCAGTAATCCCACTATATCCAGAAGGAACCCTAATTCAAAAAGACACCAGTACCCCAATGTTCATAGCCGCACTATTTACAATAGCCAAGACATGGAAACAGCCTAAATGTCCATCAACAGATGACTGGATAAAGAAGTTGTGATATATTTATACAATGGAATATTATTCAGCCGTAAAAAACACAATACAATGCCAATTGTAGCAACATGGATGTCCCTGGAGAATGTCATTCTAAGTGAAATAAGCCAGAAAGAAGAAAAATACCATATGAGATCATTCATATGTGGAATCTTAAAAAAAAAAGAGACAAATGAACTTAAATATAAAACAGAAACAGACTCATAGACATAGAATACAAACTTGTGGTTCCAATGGGGGAGGGGAGTAGGAAGGGACAGACTGGGAGTTCGAGATTTGTAGATACTGACATGTATATATAGAATAGATAAACAAGTTTATACTATATAGCACAGGGAAATATATACAAGATCTTGTGGTAGCTCACAGTGAATAAGAATATGAAAATGAATGTATATTCATGTATGACTGAAAAATTGTTCTCTACACCGGAAATTGACACAACATTGTTAACTGACTATAACCCAATTAAAAAAAAAAAAACTCAAAAAGGTGAATCAGAAATTCACTGGCTGATTTATGCAACAGAACATTTCACATAAAGAGGTAAAATACTGGTGAAGAAATTCCTAAATGTGTAATTAGAATGTGAGCTCCAGAAGGACAGGGATTTTTGTTTGTTTTGTTCACCACTGTAACCCTAACGTGTAGACCAGCACTAATAAACATTCAGTAAACATTTACTGAATATATGGGTCTCATTTTGGACATTATATGTCTTGCTAAGTTCAACTCTTGAATTATAAAGATAACTCATTCCATCAAGTTTTTATTTCAAAGTCCCTGGTGACTTCCATCTTGCCAAATCCATTGGTCAATTCCTAGTCCATTTCTTTGTTGATCTCTTACATTCCTCTTTGATGTACTTTATTCATTTGGTTTCCAGGATACCAAACTTTTTCTAGTTTTCTGCTTAGCTCTTTTTTTAGTCTTTCTGGCTTCTTCTTTTTGTGACTTTGGAATGTTGAACTGAGCCCCAGGCTTGGTTCTAGACCTTTTTTTCTTTCTTTTTTTTTTTTGTTTGTCTTTTTCTTCTCCTTGGAGCCTTAGGAGGCACTTTAGCTTAGTGTTAAGAATTCAGACTCTGGAGCTACATTCCCTGAATTCAGTCCCCAGGTTTGCTGCTTATCAGCAGTGTGACTTTGGGTTAGTTGCTTAGATACTCTGTGCCTCAGTTTCCTTATCTTTAATATGGGATGTAGATATAATAATTGTTTTTGGTTTCTTCCCCAAACCTATTCATTCCTTCATCCTTGCCTGTTTGAATAGATGGCACCAGTGATAGTTACTGTCACTCATCCCTAGTGTTTAGAGTCATCACTGAGTTTTCTTTTTCCTTTGCACTCCACATTCATACTGTCAGCAAGATCTTTTGGCTCTACTTAAAAACACATCCAGCATCCCGTCACTTCTCCGTACCTCCGTGCTGCTGTCTTACTCCAGTCATCATCATCTCCTTTAGAGATGTCATCTGTCCCTCCACTCAGCTCCCATCCTTTCTCTTCTCACTGCCCCTTCTCTCAGTAGCCTCAAACTGTTAACCCTGCCTCCAGTCTGTCACCACTCATTTTCCAGGTGGCAGTGATATTTCTACAATGTGAATGTAATCATACGACTCCTCTGATTAAAGTGTTTCAGTGACTCTACAGCTTTTCACCAGAATTGGAACGTTTCAGCCTGGCATCTAAGACCTTTCAGCATTTGGCTCCTTTTTGCCTCTCTGCCTCACCTCCCACTCTTTTCCTTGAGGTGTATTTCCTTGTTGGTTTTATACCACTGCTTTTTCAGGTGTGGATCCTCTGACCTGACATTTCTCTTCATTGGTCTGCATTAAGGTTGTTTTAAGGAGATGATGCAGGTAAAGCACTTAGCCCAGTACCTGTCATATAGTATACGATGGACACATCTTACCTCCTCTTAGGATACGGTTAGGGTTAGGTGTGGAGCCTTTGGAGACTGCTCAGGTTCTAAGGGATGGAATCAGCTACTGTGAAAACATACTAAGGAGAAAAATGTGAAAATCCAGAATACAGATCTGTTAAAGGTCTGATACCCACTGGGTTAAGAAATTGTACTCATTGTTTCTTCTGTTCCTATTTTGCTTCTCCCGTAAGCTCATCTTTCTAATGGTTCTAGGTTTTCATTTCTATTTTGTGCTCTTTTCTGAGATCCTTTCATGCTGTTCCTTTGATGCTGACGTCCTTTTCTGGGTAGAAGAGCTTCAGATTGCTCTTTCTATATAATTTCCAATGGTCAGGAGAGACTGGGATATTTGATGAAACATTTCTGAAAAATTGATTCTGAAATCTCCAAAAAAGGGTAATTTCTTTAGGACTTGCTTTCTCCAATGGCCACTTTTGATGCACTGTTATATGTCCAAGCTGATTGAATGACAAGCTTTTTCCTGCAGCCTGAACATGATGGACAGTCATCCTGTTAGCATTTCTCACCTCCCCAAATCTTTGGCAGTCATAAATTTTGAGAAAATCAACAGTAGCTATTTATGAGAAAAAAAGTTCTTCAATCCATTGAGAAGACCATTGAAATTCAAGTAAGGCTTAGTGTGGGATTTTTCTGGGTACTTATAGGCAGATTTCTCAGCCTCTTCTTTTTGAGTATAAGGGTAAAGATAATCTGGGGATAAAATGAGATCATTATGAAGCTTTGAATTCTTTAGAAGCAAGTCTGTGTTATTTTTGCTTGTCACTTTTTCCTTTCCTGCAAACAATGTTTTTGTCTTAGAAAATAAATAGTTTTGATTTCATTTGCTATTCACAAAGCCATGTTGAACTGCTCCTGGTAGTTTATATTTTTCTGATTTTAGAAATATTTGTTGTAACTGAGAGGCACTGTGCTACCATTCTTGATTGTGAGATATCATCAGTAAATAACGTGAACAATTTTAAATGGGATGCATTTCTGATCTGTGTACGTAAGTTTGTGTCAGATACTGATCCTGTTTATGCATAGGACAGTGTTTAGCATAAGTATCTGCTGATGACTATAACCAAACACTGCTGGGTATGCCTTTATTGACATCATCTTTAGTTATGATAATAGGCAATTTATATTTGATCAGACATAAGCCTGTCATTTCTAGTTAACTATTAACTTTTTAGTAAGTTAAGTTTTAATAAGCTTAGATATTTATTTTTAAATAAAGTGATAGGTTTTAAGATTTAAGTGTGTTCTTTTTAAAAAATGCTCTAAGCTTTTAAAAAAGTCTGCTTGGCTACCAGTCAGTGAGGATGATGAATTAAATATTTAAATCCACTACCGGATCAAAGTGATACTTGCTTTCTTTTTCTAAGATGAAGTACAGGCATCCCTAATATCTGCAGGGGATTGGTTCCAAGCCCCCCATGGACACCAAAACTGCAGGTGTTCAAGTCCCTGACAGAAAATGGCATCGTGTTTTCATATAACCTATGCATAGCTCCCCATATGCTTTAAATCATCTCTAGATTACCTGTAAAACCTAATAAAATGTAAATGCTATGTAAATATTATGTGAATGGTTGCCCATGCACAGCAGATTCAAGTTTTGTGTTCGGAACTTTCTGGATTCTTTTTTCCTACTTTTGACCTGTAGACCCCGAATCCATGGACTGTAAATATTAGACTGGAGGATATTGTTTAGCAGGACTTCTTGGGCTTCAAAGGGATTGAGGGATGTATGAGGCAGGGATCTGGGATTCCTCAATTAGAGCAGTTCCACTAGGACTTGCTTTGTGTGTTGGATTTCTTTTAAGAAAAGTTTTTCTTATAAAAAGAAAGATTATTGAATAGTAAAGAATTCTACAAGTCTTTGTCTCTGTTTTTTGGAAGGGAACCTCTAAATACTTGGAATTTCTTGAGTGATAGAAGTATCTTTCTTATTCATAGTGGGCTCCTGGGACAATACCTTGGTTTACACTAGTGAGATGACTCAGCTTAGGGGCTGGTCACTCAAGAAAGACTAGCCTTGGTTGTAGATGGTTGGGGCTTTGAGTCACGTGATGTCAACTAAACCTCCAGAAAGGGGGAAGAGGCCTGGAAATTGAGTTCCAGGAGGTGGCCAGTCATTCAGTCATTCATGCCTTCTTGATGAAACCCCAGTAAAAACTCCGGATAGCAAACCTCCGTTGAGCTTCCTGGTTGGTGATACACAATTGTTGTGCCAGGAGGATGAGTCCTGAGGGCACAGACGCTTCACCTTTGAGAGCCTCCCAGGCCTAGTCCTGTGCATATCTCTTCATTGGCTGGTTGACATTTGTATCTTTTATAATAAAATTATAATAATAAGAGATTTCCTGAGTTCTGTGAGTTGTTATAGTGAATTATTGAGCCTGAAGGGCTACTGGAAACCTCTGAATTTGTAGTCAGTTGGTGAGAAGTGCATGTGGCTTGGGAACCCCAGAGCTTGTTTCTTGTGTCTTAAGTGAGGTGAAGCTTGCGAAGTCTGGGCTGACTCTGGGTAGTTAGCATCAGAGTTACACTGTAGGGGGCTTCTGCATTGAAAAGTGAAGTTTGAAAACTGCTGAAGTAGATGCTAGTCAAAGTCTGTGTTTCTATGACATTTATGGATTCATAGTGCAGTTACGTAATTAGACTTAGTATTTATTGAACATTTAGGCTGCGAGCATGAATATTGAAAGAATTACCCAAAGTAGAAATTGTTATTTTCAAGGGATTTACAATTATGGAAGCTTCAACAGGTAAATTGGACTCAGTTATCCTCCTGGCCAGTGAGAACAAATTAAACAGCATTTCAAAATTATTTTTTAAAGTAACCTATTTAGTTTCCAGACTAATGTTGAGTTTCTCATTATGTTTTCTTCTTTTCCCTCTTTGAAACCATTTTTACGTATTGGCAATAGATTCATTTTTTTTTCTAAAAGTCAAGCTCTGATCAGATTATTTCCCTGCTCAGAATTTTCTTGGCTCTCTGATGTTTCTTGAATGAATACAGATACCTCATTTTGTATTTTATGCCTTAGAGTACTTCCTGCCTTTCATAAAGTAGTCTCTATTTCAGGCAGTGTACATTCTTCTTTATACTTCTCTTCAGTTTTCATAACTTTACTGTATCCACTTAAATTCTGTTCTTTTCTTAGTTTCTAAATATATCAAGAAGCCTTTCCTGATACTCCTTTTTTCTCCTCACAGGTCTTTTATCTTTTTTTCAACTTGCTTCAGGCTTTGCATTTTTTTTTTTTTCTGTGACACTTTTTCTGTCGTGTATTCAGATCTCTATGTACCTGTTTCATTTTATTTTTTAAGAGTCTGGTACTTCAGATAGAGCCTGTCATAGACTAGAAACTTACTCCATTTTGTTGAATATCTATCCAAATTTTGTAATTTCCTGCAAATAAGTCACCTTACCAAGGTCTCAGATGTTTTGGACATTTGTGTTAATTCGACAAGGAATTTGTTTGTATGAATAGCTCCTTTGTTAACTTCCATTTTAGAAAATGGTAGGGGGCCTGGGCATAGGTACCCTGCCTACCACTACCCATTGGTTTTCACCCACTGCTGTCTTTTTAGATATTTATTCTAGTCCTCCAGTGGCAGTGTTGCTGCCCTACTAGGTGTTGCTGTATCCCTGGGGTCGGGGTCGGGTGATATGGATCAGGTATTGTAAACCTACAAAGAATTTGGACAGAGTTGACTGCTTTCTATTTTCTGCTTTTGAACTGGCTATGACTGACCTCCATCTCTTGGTAGTAAGTCAGAATGGGGAAATGAGTGTTGCCTGTTGAACAAGTCGCCTGGGGCTTGGACGGGAATGGGGGAGCAGGAATTCTGTTGTCTTATCACCAAAACCCATTATTTCAAATAGGAATCTTGATATGGATCAGGCTTCCCACCCCCAAACCATCTCAGGTTAAAAAATGGAAATGTTAGTGAGGATCTTGGTGATGCTATGCTGTCTGTCAGCGTATCTGTTCTTGGAGTTACAGTGCTCCTGTCAATATAGGTTACCTTCTATTTTGATATCTTTTTGTTTCAGAAGACAACAGTTACTTCTTTTTGGAGGAGAGGTAGTAATTAAGTTTATTTAGTTGTTTATTTTTTTGGTGGAGGTACTGGGGATTGAACCCAGGACCTCGTGCGTGCTAAGCATGCACTCTGCCACTGAGCTACACCCTGCCTCCCCCCCAGTTACTTCTTTTTGAAGTATTTTTCCTCTTACACAGGCTCTTGTTTCTTAGTTGCTCTCTTCCGTGTTGCATTTAACTTGCTAATATTTTGTTGAGGATTTTTGCATCTGTTTTCATGAGAGATACTGATTTGTAGATTTCTTTTCTGCTAATGACTTTGGCGTTAGTAATGGGTTCTCATAGAACGAGTTTAGAATATTCCCTCTACTTCTGTTTTCTAGATGAGCTGGTAGAGAATTGGTATAATTTCATCCTTAAATGTTTGGTGGAACTCACCATTAACCTGTCTGTGCCTGGTGCTTTCTGTTCTGGAAGGTTATTAATTACTCGTTCAATTGCTTTAATAGATGCAGGCCTCTTCAGATTGTCCATTTTTTTCTTGTTTGTGTTTTGGTAGATGTGTCTTTTGAGGACTTGGTTCATTTTATCTAGGTTATCAAAATTTGTGGGCATAGAGTTGTTCATGATTATGTGTTTTTTTCCCAACACCATCAAGCAATTCTCCGATTTTCAGTGAACACTGCCTCGATGTCCCACGTATATATTTAGCCCAGTTCTGACCCTCTCTATCTACCTAGAGATAGTGTCAGATTCCACAGGTGAAGGGCTTAGTCCCAGAAGACTGCCCTTACTCCCCACTTCACATGACAGTTCAGGATGTTACCTGGGCTTCTGACTGACTGGCTATAATTTAAAGGCTCCAATGACCCTCTCAGTATTATTAACTCGTGGTAGTATTTATTTAATATCTTTTTTATGTCCATGAAATCTGTAGTGAGTTCCCCTCTTTCATTTCTGATATTAATGATTTGTGTTTTCTCTCTCTGTCTCTTTTTTTTTTGTTAGCCTGCCTACCGATTTTATTGGTCCTTCCAAACAACAAGCTTTTTGGTTGTACTGATTTTTCTCTAATTCTGTTTTCAATTTCATTGATTTTTATTCTAATTTTTTTATCCTACTTTTTTTGAATTTAAGTTCCTCTTCTAGTTTCCTAAGGGGAAGTTTATATTAGTGATTTTAGATCTTTTCTAAAGTAAGTATTCAGATTTCCCATAATTTTCTAAAGTATGTATTCAGCACTGCTATCAAATGCCTCCTACAAATTTTGATAGGTTGTACTTTCATTTTTGTTCAGTTCATAATATTTTAAAATTTCTCCTTTTTTTTTTCTTCATTTGTGTGTTACTTAGAAGTGTGTTATTTGATCTCCACATATTTTGGGATTTCCCATCTATCTCGTTAACAGTTTCTAGTTTAATTCCACTGTAGCCTGTGAACAGACATGTTTGATTTCTAGTTTTTAAAATTTGTTATGGTGTGCATTATAGCCCAGAATATGATCTGTTTTGGTGAATGTTCCATGTGAGCTTGAGAAAAATGTGTTCTGCTATTTTTGGATGAAGTGGGCTACAGATTCCAATTATATCCAGTTCATTGATGGTGTTGTTGAGTTCAACTCTGTCCTGACTGATTTTCTGCCTATTGGAACTGTCCATTTCTGAAAGAGAGGTGTTGAAATCTCCAGTGTATTCATCTGTTTCTCTTTGCAGTTCCAGTACTTTTTGTGTCAGTTATTTTGAGACTCTTGTAGTTAGGCACACATGTTAAGAATTGTTGTCTTCCGGGAGAATTGACCCCTTTACTATTATGTAATGCCTCTATCCCTGATAATTTTCCTTACTCCAAGATTGGCTCTGTCTGAAATTAGTATAGCTACTCTTACTTCCTTTTCATTACTGTTAGCATGGTATATCTTCCTCCATCCCTTTGCTTTTAATCTATATGTGTCTTTAAAGTCAGTTCTTATAGTTGACATGTAATTGGATCTCATTATTTGATCACTCTGACAATCTCTGTATTTAGACCATTTATATTTAAAGTGATTATTGATATTGTTGGATTAATATCTACCATATGTTACAGTTTTCTAGTTGTACCCTTCTTTGTTCCTGTGTTTTCTTACACTTTTCCCCCTACCTTTTGTGGTTTAATTGAACATTTTATATGGTTCCATTTTCTCTCTTTTTTAGTGTATCAGTTATATAGATATTGCTACTTCCAGTGGTTGCCCTAGAGTTTATAATATACATTTTTGGGGAGGGGTTAATTAGGTTGGTTGGTTTGTTTATTTTACTAGAGGTACTGGGGATTGAACCCAAGACCTCGTGCATGCTAAGCAGATGTTCTACCTCTGAACTATACCCTTGCCCGCCTACAACTAGTCCAAGTACACTTTCAAATAACATTCTACCACTTCCCTGGTAGTACAGTCACCTCTAATCATAAAATATTCTTATTCCTAATTCTTCTCTCTTCTTCCTGGTGTCCTTGCTGTGATTCATTTCACTTATACACACACCTGCACACACCACACACACATATATACATATTTCCTATATCTTCTCCCTAGAGAACTTTTAAAAACATTTCTTGCAAGGCCAGTCTACTGGCAGCAAATATCCTCAAATTTTTTTTTTTGAGAAGTCTTTATTTCTCCTTTCACAGAATATATAATCCTAGATTGTTGGTTATATTTTTTCCTCGACACCATTTCATTTCATTCTTTTCTTGCTTTCGTGGTTTCTGAGATGTCATGTAATTGTTATGTTTACTACTGAATAGGTAGGGGCTTTTTTCTGCTGGCTCCTTTTTAATTTTTCCTTTATCTTTGATCTTCTGCAGTTTGAATAACATATGCCAAGGTGTGGAGGGCTTTGGGATTTTTTTGTTTTTGGTTTTGTTCTTTTTTTGACATGTATTATACTTGGTGTTCTTGGAGTTTCCTGGACCTGTGGTTTGGTGTCTTAACATTAATTTGAGGAAATTCTGAATAATTTTTGCTTCAAATATTTCTTTCTTTTCTCTTTTTCTTTTCAGCTATTCCAATTATGCCTTTGTAACAACTCTTATACATTTCTTGGGTAATCTGTTCCAATTTTTTTTTCCCCAGTCATTTTTTTCTCTTTGCTTTTCAGTTTTGGAAGTTCCTATTAACATATCCTCATACTCAGAGATTCTTGCCTCAGCTGTGTCCAGACTGCTGACAAGCCCATCAGAGGCGTTCATTTCTGTTATCTATTTTTGATCTCTGGTATTTTTTTTTATTCTTTTTTAGAATTTGCATCTCTCTGCTTACATAGTTCTTTGGTTCTTGCATGTTATCTACTTTTTCCATTAGCGTTCTTAGCATATCAATGATATCAATGATAGTTTTTAAAATTCCTGGTCTGATAATTTCAACATCCCTGGCACGTCTGAGTCTGGTTCCGATGCTAGCTCTGTCTCTTCCAACTGTGGTCTTTGCCTTTTGGTGTGGCTTGCTGAGAGATGCATATGATGTATTGGATAAAAGGAACACCAGCCTTTAGTGGTGTGATGGTAAGTTATCTATAACCCCGTGACTGGGTCTCAGGCTTTCAGTGAGCCTCTGACCCTGGGGTGTGAATTTCTCTTGAGCTTCTCACTGTCCATCCCCCAGACTCTCTTAGGTGGGACAAGATGGCTAGAGTGGGCTAGAGTTGGATATTCCCCTTCTCCCACCTGGATGGCTAGAGCAGGCTGGAGTTGGGAATTTCCCTTCCCCCAGGTGAGTTAATCTCTGGTGAAACCCTAGTTGGTTAGGTGCTGGTAAAATAATTTCTTTTGAGAGTAGACCTTGTTAAGAAGAGAATGCTCTGGCGTATTTAAAGAGTTACTGTTTCCCTCCCAGTGGAAAAATAGGGAAAATTTTCTGTGGTATTCTTGAGAAACTGGGAGAGCCCATGGAAGTAAAACTCACAGAAGTGTTAGGACTCCAGGCATCCCTGGAGTTGTGACTCAGACTTGTGCACACTTATCCTCCAGCAGTTTGTCAGTTTCAGTATAGAGTTTTGTACCCAGTACTTGTTCCTGGGTTTCTGCTCTGTTAAGTTGTGATTCTGTGTATCCACCTGTCTGTATATCTAATTTTGAGGGCAGCAGTTTGCCCTGTGACCTCACTTCTGACGGATCTAAGAAGAGTTGTTGATTTTTCACTTTGTTTATTTAGCATTTTACTCATTAGGGTGAAGTGATAACTTCCAAGCCCCTTACATGCTGCACTAGAAAATGGAAGTAATTCCCTGTTTTTGGTGCCTAAGTCTCAACTGTAGCTGGTGTCTCCTTGTCTAGAAAAAATTTGCTTTACCTCTAGAAAGTAAACCATCACTCATTTGCTCAGAAGGTGAGAGATGGTTATTAGAGCCCTTGAGTAAGGAAGCAAAGTAGGGACTACCTACCTTTCAGACAGCATTAACCCCTTTTGCTACCTTGAAATCCTCTTTTCTACTTCATTCTCAATCACAGACATTTTTTCTGCTACCAGTGCTTGAATTTTCTGAGAATTCAACAGGCTGGTTCTTAAGCTTTTTTTTTCTTAAGCTTCTTTTTTTTTTAAGCTTCTTTTTTTTTTTTTCTTACTGCCAATATGTGATTCACCTTTCTTAGATCTACTTTCTAAGTAGTTTGCAATGTATCTATATTGTCCTGTCGCTTTTGAGATATTGTTGGTGTTATTGCTTCGTATGTTTTCCTTATCCTTGTGTGTTTGTCTTAAAAAAAATACCTTTATTGTAATTAAGAAAGGGAGCTAAATTAGATGATTTGGTTCAGTCTGCCATACCTCTGTTGTTTTGAACTGGTCAAGTTTTTATTTAAGAAAAAATATTCAATTAAAGCTGGATTTGGTTTCCCCATCCCCCTTCTTAGAAACCAAAATCAACAAAACTAGATAATTAACTAATTTGATTACCTGAAACATTTTGATAGAGATCTGTACTTAGTCATGTTCTTTTGTTGGCAAGTAAAGCTAAGAATTATTTGATAAGGAAAATATTCCTTATTTTAATCATTGTATATGCAGAAAGGGATAGACCTCTGTGTGTGTGTGTGCGTTTGTGTGTTTGTGCATGTGTGTGTGTATGTGTACGTGTTTATAAGGAAAAAATCAATGGCCTATTTTTTTATGCGAAGTAACAAACAAATGAAGTGTGAATGGGGAAAATAATTGTGATAGGTAATAAAGGTGCCCTACTGCCTTTTAAAGATGGATTTAAATATTTCATTAAGCAAACAGTGACAGTTATTCTGATTGTTGATATTTGATTACAGTACAGTTTGATAATTTGAATGTGATCATTTACCTCTTAAAATACAAAAAAAATAACATTTCTGTGATTTCTTTTTATAATATATAGAGAAAGCAACCAGTGAGATGAATACTGCTGAGGATTGGGGCCTCATTTTGGATATTTGTGATAAAGTCGGTCAGTCTCGCACTGGGTAAGTGTTTCGAAGTTTCAAAGCATTTTTATTTATTCTTCCTTTTTATTAACATGAATAAATCAAGCATTAGAAGGTAAAGCATATTGCAGTCACAATTCGGTTTAGAAAGAGAATGTTTTCTCGGGCAAGATTGGAGGAATCACCCCATTTAGGTTACTCCTTATAACCAGGAGTAGCATGACTGGGAACAATGTTGATACTGTAATTATTCACCCTTGTCCATGTTTGCCTCCCAAAATCTAGCTTTTCCCACTGATTTTTAAAGTCATCAATGCTTTCTCAGTTACCAGTTTTTTTGGTAATTTCTGAGTTCTTTTCTTCTTTGTCACATCTGCCTGTTCCACCCAGCTAATCAGTGACTATTGAAAGAGAGACATTTTTAGGAAAATGGAAACTGTATACTTCCTGGGATGCAGACTTTTTGGTAATACAGGGCTTTGCAAACAGTGCAGTGAGGGGATTAACTGATATAAAGATGAACGGTTTCTTTAATTCCTGGGCTAATAGCATCCAGTTATTAATAGCCACATTCACCCCTTTGTGCCACACAAATTATTGTCTCATTTGTGTACTTTCTTATGAGGAATGTTCAGAAGCACTGCTGTAGCATACTTGGTTCTTCTGGTGGGAATCTGAACCTTCTGACAGTGCCTTCTCTGGCTCTTCTTCCTTCCCTTCTAAATACAGATAGTTCCTCATGTTGCTTTGATCCATTTTTTTCCCCTAACATTTTTTTTCTCTGTAAATCTCACAGCTTCTGGGTGTCTTTATGTGAGTGACACCTGTATTTTCAGCTCTCATTCTCTTACCCAAGCACTGGTCCTGTGGATGCAGTACCGTTTCTAACATCATGCTGTGTAAGTCTCGGTCTCATCTTGCAGAAACCTGAACTCATGTCTCTTGGCTTTAAACCCATGTTCCCTCCTTTGTTTCCCGTCTTCCTTGTCTCTGTTACTGACAAGGTTATTCTTTCATTTGCACTTGAAACCTCAGGCTCATCTCTGCAATTAATTTCTTACTAAATTCTATCAGCTCACCACCATCATGTCTCTCATGGTGTTGATGCTATGCAATCTCTTTAGTTAAGTTCTTGAACACGGTCACACCAGGCAGGGCCCTTTGTCCTCAGAGCCTTTCTGCCCCTTCACTTGAGCCCGTTTAGCTTGTAACGCACTCCCGCTGGCAGGTTCCCGAAACTGTGGTTTCCACATGTGGCTCACCCGTCCCCTTTGATGAGTACACATTTTAGTGTATGCAGTCTTGTTCTTTCCTGCCTGCTTAGTTCCCTAATTTAATTGAAGTTTGAGTAGCTACTGTGTGCTGTGTGTCTGTTCCTTTTTTGCTTTTCTCTTGGCCCCAGTTGACTGGAGACATCCTTAACTGTACCTAGACTAGTGCATTAACCCGTTGGTATTTCCTTCTGTTTCTGCCTTTTTTCTGTCCGTCTCTTAGAGCCAGTTGCCACAATAACAACTCTGACCGTGTTACGCCTGTACCTTCTGTGCTGAGCTAAGTCTAGTAATCTCCTTTGGCCTCTGAATCACTTGTTTTTCATTTACTTCTTTTGTACGTACCATTCTTTTCAACTCATATTTGAGTTGCCAGTGCTTTTCTGCCTAATTTTAATGTTTTTTGGTCATTTTGTACCTTCAGTGTGGAATATTCTCTTCTCCCATTCCCTGTCTCTGTCTCATATCCCTCCAGACCCACCATGAGTATTATTTCTTCCACAGAGCCTTTCCTTATCCCCGTTACTAAAAATCATTACTGAAAATCTGGATCCTCAAAGCACTCTATCAAAACCATTCTTATTTGTGTTTTGTCTTGTATAATAGCAATTTATGTATATCTAGTCTACTTGGATTGGTAGGATGAAAGTTCTATGAATTTTTGTTGTACAGGGGAAAGTAAAATACCTTAGTGGTTGACAGAGTGTGGACTCTGGAGTGAGGCCACCTGGTTTCAGATCCTAGCTCTTGACTGCTTAGCTGTGTCATGTTGGATAAATAGTAACTTAACTTTTCTAGTTTGCTACAGAAGAATAAAAATAGTCTCTTTTACATAGGGGCTTGTTTTGAGTGTGAGATTAGTCAATATATATACATTAAGTGTTTATAGTGGTGTCTGGCACATTGTTAAATGGGTGCACCTCTGTCCTTTTTTTTGAGGAGAGTGCTATTTTATGACAGTTTGTCTGTTGAGGACTAGCTTACTGACCTAGCTCCATCCCTGTGTAATTTGGAGATAAATCTTTATATAGCATTCTAGTTGTAAGGGCCCTCCTTCTCTTTTTTCACTGTCAGTTTTCTTTTTGTCTTTAGTTTGCTGTTCTTCACTTTGTAGATATTTTAAAATAATTAAGTTAGTTGCTTGAGATGAAGAGACAAACTCCTTTTCATTACTAGAAATATTCCATATTTTTCTGGTTGAAAAGTAAATTTGTAACCCACCTAAAAATCCTGTATGATATATAATGTAGGTAAATAGATCAGTTTGTTTTTCTTCAGTTAACATTCTTATACTAGAAACAATAATTTGTTACATTTTCCCTATTTTTTTCTTGTGATGAGAACTCTTAAGGTCTACTCTCTCAGCAACTTTCAGATATACAATAAAGTATTGTAACTATAATCTCCATGCTGTACATAATGTCCTCAGAACTTATTTTTTAACTGGGAGTTTGTACCTTTTGACCCCTTTTATTGATTTTGCCCACCCCCCACTCTCCCCATTCTGGCAGCCACCAATCTGTTCTCTGTTTCTGTGAGTTAGATTTTATTAGATTCCACATATCAGTGAGATCATATAGCATTTGTCTTTCTCGTTCTGACTTATTTCACTTAGCGTAATGACCTCAAGTTTCCATCCATGCTCTCCTTATATATTGAAAATGTACTTATTTGTAGCTTTAAAAAATTATTTTCTATTTGTTTTTTGTCATTATCTAGTATCATTAGGTTTAGCTACATGCTCATTTTTTACTTTTTCAAATTTACTTTAGACAACATACTCAATATTTTCCTTAATATTTCATTATCCATTGGAGATTTTAATTGACATTATGCTAAGTCTAAATTTCCTTAATAAATCTTTTCAACTTTGCTAATTTAAATTAGAGGTTGTTCTATTTTTAATATTTTTTCCTTTCCTCTTTCCTTTTTTTCCTTCCACTAATTTTTTCTTCCTTGGAAGTTCTTGCTCTTCAGTTCCTTTAAATTCTTCTTAAGTTAATTTCCAGGCATTGATTTGTTTGTTTATGTAAATACGATATCTCTTTATAGTTCTTATTAATAAAGAATTGTTTGAAAAGTATTGTATGTAAGTGAGATACCATTCTGATACTCCTGGGTTTAAAAAAAAATCAAACCCACAAAATTCACTCATGTCTGTGATTTTTCTCTAAAAATAATGTTTTATGTACATATCCAGTAGTATTTTCTCGTTCTTGCTGTACCTTGGTAATTTCATAGTAGGACGTGATAAGCATCAGGGCTGCATTCCTACTTGCATGGGCCCTGTGCACTTTTTTCTTCCTGGGTCCTTTTCTCCATTAAAAAAATAATGAAATATTTTATGACTGCATTGTTATAAAAATAAATGTACTATTAGTCATTAAAACATTTTCTTTGATCTAAAAGTTCATCTTTTTGTTATTTTAAAAGGAATTAAAACATTTTTGTGGGCCCCTAAATTTGTGAGCCCTTGGTGTTGTGCCTGCACGCCTAAGAATAACTATTACGGAATTGGGTTCTGTATTCTCAGGTCAGCTTAGTAATAGAAAATTATTAAGGTTCTTTTCAAGAGAGCAGTAAACTGTGGGATACTTGTGGTAGAGTTCCTAATGTTACCGAGTCCAAACTTGTTCTGCTCGCCACACGACAGGTCAATAAATCGGGAGATGAGGTGTTGGGGCAAGGAATAGCGACTTTACTCGGAAAGCTGGCAGACTGAGAAGATGGCAGACTAATATCCTGGAGAACCCTCTTCCCCAAGTCAGAATTCAGGCTCCTTTTATACTACAAATGGTTGGGGGAGGAGGGAGGATGGGGGAGGAGGGAGGATGTGGTAGGTTGTTGCAAACTTCTTGATGTAGGAATTCCTTGTTCTTGGAATCCTTTTTTCTTCAGCTGTCCACTTTGGTCAGGTCATGGTGCCCCTGTAAAACCTCTAACACAACAAATGTTGTTTTCTATTCTGCAACTTATTATCTTTATATAAGTACAAAAGTGTTAATATTCTTAAAGGTCAGAGCCTTGAGAATAGAATCTCCTGTATATTTCAGGCTATAGGCAACATTCTTTTACAACAGGTGCAGAGCTAGCAAGACTGAGCCTAGGAAACAGGGCTCAGGGTTAAAGCCAAAGCAACAGCTCCATGTGGAGTCAGATTTGTTGTTTTCTGTTACACTAATATATCATTTATTTGTTTACTTATTTTTATTATGGTAAAATATATAAAGCATAAAACTTAACTTATTAACCATTTTTAAATGTACAGTTTGTGGCATTCGGTGCATTCACATTGTTGTGGCATCATCATCCGTATCCCATCTCCAGAACTTTTCATCATCCCCAGCTTAACTCTGCCGGTTAAACAACTTACCACTCCCCCTCCCCAGAACCTGGTAACCGCTTCTAGTTTGTTTTTAATCTTTTACATCATTTTATAATTATTTATATGGAAAATTTATAGTGACCTGGTTTATGTTGTCAAGGAACCTAGATACACAGGTTTAGATATGGGTTGCTGATGATAGTAACATAAGAATATTAGAAAGTATTGTAGGTTGCCAGTGAGGTGCTCTGGATACCTGGTGTGCTTTAGAAAAGACTGAGACATGTAATTGGTGTGAGAGGGAAAAGGGAACAGTTTTCCTGAGGTGGATGTAGATAAGGTAAGTGGAAGTGGAGGGAAGTTATGGATGGGAATGCAATTCCTAAGGTTATTTATATACTAGGCAACAGTCTAGATTTTTTAAAAAAGCATTTCCATGTGATGTTAGTTTGTAATTTTATAAAATATACAGATTTATTTAAGATAATGGATTTTGGGGTGGTGGAGGGAACTTTAAGAAAAGCATTTCTTTTGCAGTAAGATTTTTTTTAATCAAAATGATTTATAACCAGCAATATATTGTAGAATTATTTGTGCATAAATAAAATAACTTATATTATTTACTTTTTTCTTCCCTAAGAAGATAATATTTAAAAATCCTTTTGACCCTTTAAAATTTTTCTTTCTTTTTTTTTTTTTTTAAAGAGTCATCTGTTGCGCAGCATTGTGATCGTTTGGAAAATATTCTCAAGTTTTAAGGGAAAATAAAGAGCCAATTATTGTGAAATTTCATTTAGTTAGAGAACTATGACCCAGAAACATGGTTCCAGTGGTATTTCGAAAAACCCTCCTTAATTCTTCCTCTTTTCAAAAAATCTTGCTGTGCTGTTCTTTGAACCACCTATTGGTGTGTATTTTTGTTTGTTGTTTTAAAGAAATACTTATGCTTAAATGAGATACATACTTTTTGTTTCAGAAATAGATACATACTCAGATGGCTCAAAAATTAAAACAATTTAAAAAGATGAACATTGACAAGTCTAACTCCTATCCCTGTTTCCCTCCTCCATCCTCTGTAGGTACCACTTAGTTTCTTTTGTTTCTTTCCATTGTTTCTGCCCTCAAATATGAATATATTTTCTCCACATTCATTGACAATTAGCATATTATATACACTATTCTACATTTATAATTACTCCATTCTTAACATATCCTGTCCGCCTGAAATGTTTGAATATGCTGGACTTACAACTGTAAAAAACATTCTGAAAATGTTTTCTGACTTCCTAAGATATTCACATGATTTTTAGTGTGCAGTTCCAGTGTTGAGTACTGAGAATGCCTAGCCAGTGAGGTCATATGATGGACTGAAAAGTCTCTGTTTGTTCAGAATCAAGAGAACTTTCAGAATAATAGTAGCAGTTTTCTTTAACATGTCTTCACATAATAAATAGCTCTTGTCTATTAGTTTTGATTGATTTGTTTGTAATCTCATATGTAAAAAATAGATGAGGGTAGATCCACAATAACAAGTAAATATTAAAATTCTGTAATTGGCATCCAGGTTAATTTGTGCTATTATTTTATATCTTAACTGTCTGTCCTCAGCTTTAGATAAAAATGTAGTTGACTGAAGGTGGAAAACATGATGAAGTTTTTTCTTTGCTTGGTAAGGGATCTATTTAGATAGCGTGTCTTTTATTTATTCGTACAGAACTGGAAGGAAAAAATGATAGTCATTACTGATACTTTGTGAAAAATATAAGCCTTTAGGAAAGAGTGTGTTAAAAATATTTTCACTGGCTTTATTTTGTCTGGTCTGGACCTGGGCTGTGAGTACAGAATACTGGCTGACCTTTGACCGGAAGTTGATTGATTAATTCTTTATTTTTTTTTTAACGGAAAAGTGATCTCTGACCTACATGTCTTCAAGTTAGAAGGGCAGCGTCAGGTAGAGAAACCAGATCTCTTCCAGTATATAGTTTGTAATAATCATATCTTCAACTTACTGGCTTTAGGTTTTTAAAATCTTTTAAGTGTTCTTGTAAGAATAATAGCCAACATTTATTGACTGCTTATTATCTGCTGGATCTTGTTTAAGTACCATATACGCATTTTATTTTATCATCATAACAGCTCTAGGTACTCAAGGCTTTTCTAGTTAACAAATGAAAATCTGATTCATATTTAGGATTTTTTTTTAAATGTGATTTAAACTAGGAGAAGAGTTCCAGCAGGGATAAAATTAAAGGCTTGCTTTTGTAAAGTGTGATCTTAATTTCCAGGTCCCTTTTACTTTCTTACCACAGAATTACTTCAGTTGGTTTCATTCTCTTTATATCAGTTTTTCTTTTATTTGACAAACAGGAACACTGGCTGGGTATCAAGCTTTGGGTATACAGTGGTGAATAAAGCAAGCACAGCCTTTGCTGTCAGCTGTGGTAGTCTACCAGTGGGAGACAGGAACAAACAGATAATGGCTAAGAAGATAGTGGACAGAGTATTTTAGTGGACAATAAAAGGGGAGATCTACTTAGATTTTTCAGGGGAGGACTGGTGTCGGGGTGTAACATTTATGCTGTGATTTTAAAGTTGAGAAGAAGCAAGGAGCTGAAAGCAGAGGCCGCAGGCATAGGGATAGCACTACGTGAATGGGGCCGGGTAGAGAAGGGTTGGTGCTTTCTGAGAAGAGGGAGAGATACAGAGTAGCTAGAGCAGAGGGGAGTTTCCCTGAACAAGTAGAGCTGGGTCTGAAGAGAGTGAGTGAGTTAGAAAAACGGAAGGTGATAGTTGGAATGCTTGAAATTGAGATTCTAAATGGTTTTCTTTTTTTTTTTGGTAATGGCATGGACTAGGATGTGACCATGCGTTTTGAATATGCCATTGAATATAGAGTTATTATTCACTTCAGTTCTGATCTCTTTTGTATTTTATATTAAAATTCTTTTATAGTTAATGTAATGTCTTTATATTTTTGAAAGCCATCCTCTAAATCAGACTTCCCTCAATATTCAGGGAAGGTTTATATTACCTGTTAATTAAAAATTTTTTTCGCTTTGTTCAGCAAAGATTTGAGTTCCCTATCTTTTATTGTGTGCCTGCTATACAAGTTATGCATACATGTGTCCCTTCTGCCTTCCACAATATAGTTAACATACATCCTTGAGTGGTAAGTTGTAGTAAAGCACTTTTCATAGCATGTAAGATGAAAATGTAAAGGTCAAATCACTCAAATAGCTTTGAAAACTAAAGTTGTAAAAGTGACTCAGTAGAATAGGACACGTTTTGTGCTTTCTAGAACTAACACTGTTGACTGTTCTAAGTCCCTGGCACGATTCTGAGAGTATTGTAATAACATAGCGAGCAGGAAGCATTGGAGTCCCCTTTTTATAGATGAGGTCTGTCAAGCCTCAGATCTTTTTCTACTGAATCACAGGGCTGTTTTGTCTCACAGTGGTTCTCAGCCTGGTGGTGTTGCTCTATTAGGGATGGTTTTGGTTGTCACAGCGACAGAGTCACTACTGACATTGATTAGGCAGGGAACAGAGATGTGATATGCCAGACAGTCTTAACACTGCAAGAATTTTTCTGCCCTAAACACCTAGTAGTGCTCGTATTTAGAGACGTATTGCTATTATCTTTGTATCTTTTCAGTCCTGCCTCATAGGTGATGAGAAGTTAACTATGCAAGTTCATTCATTAACTGCCATGTATTATTATTATTGTTATTATTATATATATATATATATTTTTTTTTTTTTACTGTTTTTCTTTTATGTTTGTAATACTTTAAGGAAAAGGTTCTATTGTTCTTCTGTTAGGTCCCATGAAGGGGGATAATGAAGAGATAGTATCCTCATTTTGAAAAGTTGATTGATCTAAAAATCATTGCTTTAGTAATAGATGCAATAATTAGAATTTAAATTCACTGCCTTTTCCCTGGCAATCATTTCCTCAAGCATATAAAATAGGTTAATAGTTTGACCTATTATTTTTATAGTACAAAAAGTACTTTTCGAATGAGATGGAGAGGTGAGACATATTTGAAATAAGAGACTAAAGAAGTTTTATAAAGCATGAGAGCTCACAAAGCTTGACTCCTTTGTCCAACAAAATCATTTAATATTTTTGGCTTTCTCCTTATATATTATGGAAAGACTTCATGCTGAGCTATTTATCTATCATAACTGTACAACAGCATACTTATAAGTAGACAGACGTTTATAAATAATGTGATGACAATTTTGGAAATGTACTCAGGACTATTCAGAGAGATTTGAAATTTCATTATTCTCTGAGAAGAGAATTGCAGAAATACAAAATTAGTTCTCGTTTTCTTTGATCCTATTACTACTGATCTGAGCTGCCTCATATACATGTTTAACTTCCTGAGTTTAACTGTATTCTTTTGCAGCCTCCTCAATTTTATTTTTCTGAAAAACTTGTCCTTCTGTCCACTTAGTGAGCTCTTCGTGCTCTCACAATTAGTTTTCACTTCTCTTAAGGAGTGTGACTATTTCTGTGCACTGAGTGTGACTCTTGCTCAGAGTATGCATGTTTTAAACAACATGGCCCTGAACAAGCCAGCTTCTTCAGCTGGTGCTCCAAGTAGCAGTTTTTGCTTTCATAATTGAGGAAAAGTTGCCTGTATTGAGCAGTTTGAGAGATGGCAGAGTATGTTCTCCAACAGTAACTCCCTAATCAAGGAAAATTGATTAACTGTAATTTTTGCTTTATACCCTGACTTTGGAAACAAACCCTAGGAAACAGTACTGTTCCATTATATTTTACAGTGGTGTCATTTGTGCTATGGTCATTTGTCACATGGTAAGATAAGAGAAAGAGTTATTTTGGGTTGGAAAACTGGGAAAGGTGAGAGGGAGTTCTCCTTGCCTTGCTCTTGTCCCTACCCTTGACCCCCATCTTTTTTGATTTCCCATCTCAAGATAAGGAAAAGAGAGTATAAGGCTTAGAAAAAGTTTTAAAATACCAAAATGGAGTTTTGAGAAGGTTTCTGAGAGAGATGAGGATTTGACTACCCTTTACAAAAGGTAGGTGATGGAAACCATTGGTAAACTCCTCTTCATGCACATGCAGGTTTTATTGTAGCTGGTGTTTTTACAAAGTGCTTCCTTTAAATACACCATCAGTCTCCTCACATCCTGTGCTCCTCCCAGCATTACTTAATGTGCATTTTCCCCCTTATCTTGTGATTTTCAGACGTGAATTTTTTGAGAGCATATACACATAGAAAGCAAATTCAGTGGAAGATGCAGAAGTTGTTAATAAATAGTTTTATAATGAAGATTATTCAATTACTATAAGTACTAATTATTGTACAACAGTGCAAAGCAGTGTTTTTTCTGTTTAGCTCAGTGACTTTTTACTGAGCATTGACCATGTTGAAGGCATAGAAACTGAAAGACTGAGAGTGGTTATTGTAGAGAGGATTTGATGGAGAAGAGCCCCCTCGTAGAACTCTGTTTTCTTTGAAGCCCACAGTACAGTTTATTGAGCTTGATTGTTGTGCTGTGCTCCTGAATAATGACCTTGACTTTGATGCTTTAGTTCATCAGAGCAGACCCAGGCCAAGGCAGCTGTGTCCATTCCTACGATGTCTGTTTTCTTGTCTGGTCCAGGATTTGAGAAAAAGACATTAGAAGTCACAACTAGATGAAAGTACTGCTTTTTTTATTTTCTCACTCCATGATCTATGCATAAAAAAGACAGTTTTTTAGATGAACGTGGTTTTGGCTGGGGTGACTCTATGTCCAGTTTGCCTTGAATAATTTCACTGTATGCCTGCTGTTCCTGTGTTGTGTCCAGTTAGCACCCCCTTCCACTATCAAAAGGGTCCTTGTATAGGTGATAAATGATACAGACACTGTGTTTGTAGACAACTTTCATTTGTCAGTAAGAGGATAAAAGTCATAGGGACACCTCCTTTAAATTTACTTCTAACTCATAAACCTTTTAAAAAAGTCTTTTAGCCATAATCTTTGGTTGAATTTTAAGATTTAATAATAAAATGTTTATAAATATACTTCACTTCTGTATTTTATTTATCTTCTTGTGGAAATACTGAAAAACTGAATTGAAAAAATAACACGGAACAGAATGAGATAGTTAATACTAGATTTTAGTGGGTCACTTCTGCTGTTTAATAGTGCCAGTTTTATACACAGCTCTGAAGGGACTTTTTTTTGTCCTATTATATCTAAAAAGATCACTGCTGTATTGACATACATAAAGTGTTCAACGCTTATAAGCATTCTAGTTGGCTTTTTGTGGCATTATCCTTTTTATGGTTGCAAATAGCTGACTTTTTGGTGCCAGACATATCTTTGTCTTGTTTTTTAAAATTGGGAAAAACATTAAAACAGTGTAGAAATGAGTGAAATGAAAAGTAAAAGTTCCATTTCTAAGCTCCTTTCTCCACACCCCTTTCCAGAAGTCACCCCAGTTTAGACTTCTTTCTTTTAAAACAAAGGTGGTTTATGAACAGTACGTCAGAAATTTCATTTAAAATTTGGTGGTAAAGCAAATATTGAAGATTATTTTCTGAAATGTTTTATTCACTGAGCTGACTCATCTTTGGGTCATTATTTTTAAATGATTTTAATTTTAGTGTTCAGATAATCCTTTTTATATTTGGCCTCTGCCAGTACCTTGAAATGATAATTTTGTGTTTGCCAACATGGTTGTCACACCTGCAAAAATTAGCATGGGTTCACAGATTCTGGCTCCTAAAATAAATCCAACTGTAAAAAAGGCAAAAATCTAAGTAGTAATGTTATATTATATCTTCAGTTTAATGATGCTGCCATTAGATACTTTTAATACAAAATCAATAAAATAAGAGCTGCAGAATCATGAGTTGAATGTGTGACATATAACAGGTATTCAATAAATTAAATTTTTTTTTCTCTTTTCTTCATGCTCTTTAGGTGGAAGACTTCCCAACACGCAATGAAACATCCTTAGAAACAGAAACTCTATTTCTTATTCTAATTTTTCCCTATTAAATTTTTTTTCTGTTTATCACAGTTCTTAGTAATTGTATTTTCAATTCTTAAAGAAATTTTTTAGGATAATTCTTACTGGCCAATTTTTCCAGGGCTCGTTGTATTTCAGATGACTTGTTAATGTATTTTTTGTTGTTTGTTGTTTTTTTGGTATGTGTGTCCAACTGCCCATTTTCAAAACTTCCTCATCCCAAACGGAAGCTCTGTATGCATTAAATAATAACTGTCCATTTTCCCCTCCTCTTGGCCACTGGTGACTTCTGTTCTATGTTCTATCACCACGAATTTGCCTGTTTTGAGTACCTCACATAAGTGGAATCATGTAACATTTATCTTTTTGTGTCTGGCTTATAACTAAGTATGTTTTCAAGGTCCAGCCATTTTGTAGCATGTGTTGGAATTTCATTCCCTCAGGCTAAGTGATATTGCACTGTATTTTGTTTGTCTACTCATCTGTTGATGGAGATTTGGCTATTGTGAATAATGCTGCTCAAAGGATGGATGTACAAATGTCTGCTTGAATTCCTGCTTTCATTCTTTTGGGTATATCCACAGAAGTGGAATTACTGGATCATATGGTAATTTTACATCTAAGTTTTTGAGGAACTATTAAACTTTTCAACAGTGGCTACACCCTTTTGTATTACCACCAGCAATGCATAAAGGTTCCAGTTTTCCTGCGTCCCCACCACTTCGTATTTTCCCTTTTTTTCTTTCTTTTCCAGGGATTTGGGGATACGGAGGGAGGAATGAATAGATGGAACACAAGGGATTTTTAGGGCAATGAAATTATTCTGTATGGTACTATAGTGGTGGCTACATGTCATTATGCGTTTGTCAAAACCTGCAGAATGTACAGCAAGAGTGAACCCTTTGGACTTTGGTTGATAATAATGTGCACAAGTTGGTTCATAAGATAAGATAAAATAAAAAATAAAATAAAATAAAAAAGTGACAACAGTATCACTGATAGCTTTAGAAATAAAAAATTAGCCATCCTGATAGGTGTGAAGTGGTATCTCACTGTGATTTCATTTGCCTTTCTCTAATGATGCTGAATGCTTTTTCATGTGCTTTTTCGCCATTTATGCATATTCTTTGGAGAAATGTCTGTTCAAGTCCTGTGTTTGAATGTTTTTGAATTGGGTTGTTACTTTTTGTTGTTTTTGAGATGTAGGACTTCTTTGTATATTCTGGTTATTAATCCCATATTAGATGTATCCTTCCATTTTGATCAGATTAATTTCATCCAATTAGTTAATTAGTTAATTTTATATATTTTTCTTTCCCGAAGTTGTATTGGGTTCTTTTTTATATACCACCTGTTTACTTGTTATGTTGATGATTTCTTACACATCCTTGAGCATACTTAAAATAGCGTATAAAGTTTCTACATCTTCATTTGACTGAATTTTCTCCTAGTTATGTATCACTTTTTCCTGTTTCATGTCCTATCCAGTAATTTTTGATTGAGTGTTTAGTATTATGGATTTTATATTGTTGAATGCCAGGTTTTGTTGTATTCCTGTTAAAAAGTATTGGATTTTATTCTGTCAGAAGTTGTGACACTTAGGTCAACTTTATCCTTCTGTGGCTTGTTTTTAAGCTGTTATAGGATGGATTTAGAATAATCTTGAGATAGTATAGCCCTGTTCCCAAGGTCTAAGCCCTCTGCTGTGAGGACTCTCCACTTTGGTATGAGCTCTGACAACTGTGGAAGCTTTGGGAACCCTTCAGTGTAAAGCTCTCAGTCACTTTTTGCCCAGCCTTCTGGATTTTTCCACAACAGACCTAAAGGGAACCCCTATACAGGTATCTAGGACTCTTTCTTCATATAGCTCCTTGTACCCTGTCCTACAAAGTCTAGTTCCCATAGCCTGCCGGAAGTCCGGGTTCTGTCTCCTCAACTTAGTGAGATCACTGCTGTCTTCTTGGGATCCCCTCTGCACTGAGATCCAGAAACTGCCTTAGGCAGAAAGCTTATTCCGTATCTGGAAAGTGCCTCTGGGTAGAAAGTTGAGGCAAATGTCTGGTTTATCTAGTTTGTATTCGTTCTTAGAGATCGCTGTTCAGCACTACCTGTGGCCTGATGTCCCGAACATACTTTAAATATATTTTTCCAGTTTTCTGATTGTTTACAGCAGGAGTATAAGTCTCGTTGCAGGTAGTCCATCATGACTGGAAGTGAAAGTCTTGGTCTCGTACTTTATTTAAAAAACTTTTCACCCAGAATTAGCCCAAAATGCCTAAAGGATTGCTAAGGAAGGGAGCCTATTAATTTTGTTTGAAAAATTTTATGGAACTTTTTAATGTATAGTTTTTTGATTGTGTCGTTAGTAAAAATTAAACTTCTCTACCATATTGTCCCTTTTGTATAGTAGTCTATTGCCTTTTATAGTTAGGGAGAAGAAGGTAGAGTGTACTACTAATCTTTACACTTCTCATTTTTTAGACCTAAAGATTGTCTTCGGTCAGTTATGAGGAGGGTGAACCATAAAGATCCTCATGTCGCTATGCAAGCTCTGACCGTGAGTGATTTCATTTTAAGATCTACCGCACAACTGTCTGCTGAAATTGAGCCCTTTTAACTTCTCATTTTATGCTTTTAGCTTCTAGGAGCATGCGTATCAAACTGTGGCAAAATTTTTCACTTAGAAGTATGTTCAAGAGATTTTGCTAGTGAAGTAAGCAACGTCTTAAACAAGGTAAGGAACACTATTTCCAGAAATGAATTAAGACTGTCTTCTTTCTTCATGTATTTTTTTGTTCAGTTCTTCACATTTTTAATCACAAAGGATTAGTCCGTGCTTTTTTTTTTTTTTAAAACTCTTTCTATGCTATTTTTATCCCGTGTAGAAGTACATGGTATATTTTTGCTGAAGAGACTACAAATTTATTTAGAGAATTGGTTTTTGTCAAGCCAGATTAGAATATATTTAACCTCTTTTCTTCATCATTCCTTTCTCCTGATGAAAAATGTGTGCATTTCCTATCTGATTAAGAGGTGCCAGTTTACTTTAGGCACAGCTTTTGTAACCATTTTTTTTTAGACACAGAGATATTTTCCTGGTTTAGGACTGTTCAGAAATACTGAACAAAATGTGGCACTGTTAAGTTTTCATCTTGACATGAATAAGGCCACTGCCTAACCATCACAGGATTTTAATATTATACTATCTGCTTAACTGAATGTTAAGAATTCAGATCCAGGGAGGAGGGTATAGCTCGGTGGTAGAGCACGTGCCAGCATGCACGAGGTTGAGGTCCTGGGTTCAGTCCCCAGTTCCTCCATTTAAATAAATAAACTAATTACCCCCCAAAACAAACAAACAAATAAACAATTCAAAACAAGCAATTTAGGGAATTTAAAAAATTTAATTTGCTAAGTAATATGTGAGTTTTCTCAGTAAAAATTCATACATTCTAAAGGTAATTATTTCTGGCCTCTTTTTGTGGTGGGGTGTTATATGTCAAGAAAAACAACGTTAAAAGGAAAAATGCTTCATGTTTTTTGGGAAAAATGAGTATCTCCAGATTTTAGTAGGAAACAGTACAGAAATGAAATAAGAATTTAAAATTTTGTACTTCTTTTAAAACGTTTTGGTTATATAATAATTTTTTTCCTGTTCTGCTTTATTCAGTTATATTTAGGTATTTGCTAGTACTTAAAAGCAATTCTTTTGATATCCTGAATGTTCATCAAAATGTACAACTGTTTGTGAAGAGATTCTAATATAATGTTTAATTTAATTTAGTTGAAAATCTATACTCAGTATTTAGTAACATGAACAACTGTTTTGAAAAGCAAGCAGTTACATATAGGAGAAAGAACTTCTCTTTATTTTCTAATATTTTACAGTGAACATGTTGGTTTTATAATTAAAGGGAGAATGTACTTTGAAGAAATGAAGTTTCCAGGAATACTGACATGTAATGGATCTCAAGCCAGGCCTCAGATAATTAAGTAACTTGGAGAAAACAGTCATGCACGTTTAAAGTCAGGAATTAAGAATAAAGAAATTGTAATATTTATTCTCTCTTTCCAACTTAATTTGTATTGGTCTGCAGAAAACAAAACAGTTTTCTTTGTCTTTCTCATATACAATGCTTGCTTAGTTGCAAAATACTCTGAAAAGTCTTGTCTTTCTGACCTCCAAAATAAGTTATATATTTAATGTTTTAATTTGATGTGAGGTATGTGATGGTGTCTTCTGTTTTTTTTTTAATAGTGTGAAAATAAAATTAGTTTATTTCCATTAACTGTATTTTCTTATGCGTTGTCTGTAGCTAGGGATAATTTATGATTTAAAAAGAGATCTGAAACACTATTATTTTTATATTTAAGGTATCCATATTAAATCATTAGCCAGGAAATTAGTGCTTTTTATTAAATTTTTTTCTGTTGTTTAGGGTCATCCTAAAGTATGTGAAAAATTAAAGGCTCTCATGGTTGAATGGACCGATGAATTTAAGAATGATCCACAGCTTAGTCTAATATCAGCAATGATTAAAAACCTTAAGGAACAAGGAGTTACGTTTCCAGCTATTGGTTCTCAGGTATTTTAGATAAAGTTGTGTGTGTGCTACAGTTTGTTTCTCTAAAGTAGCCATGTTTATTTGAATTTTTCTTTTTTCTCCAAGCCTGGGTAGTTTTTACTACTCCAGAGGTATTTTTGCTAATAAGAATCTTGCATATAAAGGTGCCAGAAAAATATAGTGAAATATTAATGTGTTCGAGCTTTCGTTTCCTCACTTTCTCCTCCTTTATAAATGAATTCATTTGACATTTTGTGATTTTTAATATTTTATATAATTTTAGTAATACTGACAAAACTGCTTTATTAATACTGACATTCTTGTTAAATGCTCTTAATGCTGTAATTTTATCTGCAAAGAATGACGGCACAAAAACCAGGATTCCTTAAAATTTAAGGATGTATTTAGAGGTTCTTTTGATTTTGAAATTTATGAGTACTTGTATTAAAAATGGGAGGGAGATATAAGGGGGTCATTGGGAAGAGAAGCATATGAAACATCTTTTCCCTTAATAAGGGCTAAGTCTTCTTTCTTTCTCCTAATAAGTATGGTTGACTGAAAGGCTTAACTTGCCTTTAAAAAAAATTTATATTATGGGATCAATCTCTAATTTATGTCATACAGAAAAAAACCGAAAGATTCTTATTCTTTTCCTATTCTGGGTAACCATCCTTTAGTATGTCCAACTAACCGAGTAGGCGTAAAATGTTTGCTGGTTCACTAAGCTGTCTTTCCCCACTGTATGGACTTGGGTAGGGCATAGTGAGTGATGTGAAAACACGAGCAGAAAACACTCTTTAGTTATGGAGGGCACACGTTTGGGGTTTCAACCACCTCAAGGGAATTACAGAATGATTCATCCAGGCTCCTCTAGACTTTCTTCCCAAGGCACTTCTAGTTTATCTGAGTACTCTTGAGATGTGAAGACCCAGAAATATATTTTGGAGATGAAGGAGAAAAGATATTTTTACTCTTACTTGAAAAAATTTGATTTATTAATAGTTTTATGATGATAAATCATGTCTTTGAGAAGAATTCATCTATAAATGACAGCTGGCTTTTACTACTCCCAGAATAATTTCTAAAATCTGTATAATTAAGGAATAGTTTTATGCAGAGTAATCCAAGATATCTTATGGTAAGATATCCTTGACAATAGAAGCAATGTTTAATTATCAAAGAGTAGACTCACTACTGAGAACCAAAGAGTAGTTGCTTCATGGAATTGTAGTTTCTGTACCCTGAGAACTTATTCTAGAGCTTGTTACTTAAAATGTCATTCATTTACCATCCTCATTTTCATCTGGAAGCTTATTAGAACTGGACCATCTCACTCACTTGGAAATGTGCCACTCCAACCAGTGGATTCACCATCTCCATTTTAACAAGATCCCCGGATGATCCTGTATGCACGTGAAAGTTTGAGCAGTGCTATCCTTGAATACAGCTTTCAGTGCAAATGAAAACTGAATATTCAGTCCACAGCAGGGCTTGTTCCTGTAAGAAAAGGACGGAGAACTAATGATCTGTTTGATGTGTAGCTGTGTTTGGTTAACCTAAAATCTCATAGTTGTGGGAACAACTCAGGGATCCTCTAATCGAATCCCCTCATTTTACAGATGAGGATACTGAGACCCAGAGTGGTTAAGTGACTTGCCCAGGGCCACAGCTAGTAGGTGACAGAGCTGGAAGTAGAACACAGGCGTCCTGACTCTCAGTCCAGTGTTCCTTCCACTACACGATCCTGCCTTCCGTTTGACGTAGAGGTTAGTGGATATGTGTCTGTCCGGACTAGGCTTCAAAGGACAAGAAGTGGAGTGAACACTGGCAAGAGCTTTTACTTACTGATTGGCATCGGAGTTAGATTACCCTCCTGTTCCAGAGATTAAGGACATAGATCAGCAATACTAAAGTTAGGAGTTACTTTTTGTGTTTCCCCATCTAGATGTTATAAGTTGTGTGAAAGCTCATTTTGGGATAGTTGCCATCTTTCAAGAAATACGTAAAATGCATATAAAGTGAACTATGATGAGGTAAAATGGTGATTTTTTTTTATAATAGTAGTTTCTGAAAAGCTTTTCATTGAAAACCATGTTTGTAAAGAGCTTTGTGTTTAATGAAAAAATGTATCCTCTGGGATCAACTGCAGAAGTCCCTCCAAATTTTAGTCACTTAGTTCTTTAATTTGTTACTATGCCTTAAACAGACTAGATCTTTGTTAGCGTATTTAACAAAAGCCTCTGAAAACATAAGGATTTTTTTAAAGTACATTTTTTCATCCAAGTACAGAAGAAAATAATATAAAAATATTAAGAAAAGTCTATTTTATTCACCTAACTCTTGCTGTGGTGGTTCTCATAACGCTGGCTTTTGACAGAGAGGTAAAAGTAACGTTAGCTCTGCTACTGTATTTGACTCGTTAATAAGACAAGTATCGTTGCTATACTTGGAACCTGATGATAGAAAGGAACTTTGAAAGGAGCTCAGTTCAGGAATGTCGGGCTTAATATAGCTCGTTTCTGCACTTCCTTCTTGACCAACACAGATCCCTTCACAGACCACAAAAGATCATTCTGTGAAATGCACCCAATTGTGAAAAAAGATATTCAAATACAATGAAAAAGGTTGCCTCTGACCAAGCATACTTATATTTTTGGAAGTGTATGATCATTAAAACATTATTATCTAAGGAAGGTTACAATTAGAGATGGATCAAATTGAGGGTGCTTAAAGTTCTTTTCAGTGAGCTTTTTTTCCAGTCAGCTTTTCTAAAAATAAATGCCTTGTGCATTTATTTGACATTATAAAATATATTAAGTAAAGAGTATAGAACTGTATTTTAGAATGATGTTGAATACAGCCTGGTTATGGAGACAGATATGTAAGCAGAGAATTACAATAGAAGCTGAGACTTATTGCCTGTTACTATGTACCAGACACTGTTGTAAGTGCCGTGTGTGTGGTAATTTGAATATTTTTTGGAATTTCATTTTTTTAATTGCTCTGGTAATTATGGTATATATTTGTAACTCTTCACCATCTATTTTGAGTTAATAATGTATTTATTCCATGTAAAATATAGAAACCTTGTAACTGCATAGGGTTTGAGCATCCTTTATACTGTAGTTATATGTATGACATGTGTTACATCTCCATACGTTATAAATCCCAGAAGACAGGGTGATACATTCTGTTTTAAACCCTGAGTGGCCCCCATCGCATCTGATTTGGAAGCTATATGTATTAATTTAATCCTCCTTACAGCCTCTGGTGTGTAGGTACCATTGTCATCCTCACCTTGTAGATGAGAAACTTGAGGCGCAAAGAGACTCCTGTACCCAAGGTTCATGCTTTAGAAAGTGATGAATCTGAGATGTGAACCATGCTTGCCTGACTCCACAACTTGCATTCTTAAGTACCCATATCACAGTACCTTGTTATCAGAGCAACACAGAAGAGGAAATGCTTAATTAAGGGGTTTAGGAATGTTTCATTGAGAAAGTGTTATTTTAGCTGTTCACTGACGTGGTGAGTTGAAACTCAGTAGGGAGAAATGTGGGTGGAATAAAAGGAGCTAGAGGGGAGGACATTTTAAGTAGAAGGAAATGTGTGTCAGAGGTGTAAGAGTGTGTGAGTGTGTATGTGTGTGCTAGCAGTTTCTGGTAACTGATAGAATGGTTGAAAATGAGGCTGGGGTCTGATTTGCCTTGGTGGCCTTGCAAAATCTAAGTAGCCCTTGAGGCTTAGAAGCTTGTAATTTCCGTAAGTGTTAATTTATGTATTTATTTACTTGTACACTACTTTATTTACAGAATGTGTTTAAGATGGACAATAATTTTTGTCAGAATTAACTATTAGTATTTTGGTTTACAAAATAGTATGATTTTACAAGCATTTATATTATTTATATAAACCTGGGTTCCTAAAGATAACATCCTACATCCTGACTTTTGATCTGGAAATAAACAATAAAATATAACTCTTGAATAGATATTGAAGAACTACTCGTTTTTAAAATAGTTATCTCCTTCCCACTTTCACCCCCTTTTCTGGTTTTAGAATTTTCCAAAAACATTTGAATCTCCTCTCGTCCGTCTTCTCTGGTTTGCATACTGTCTGCTTTTAGTTGAACCTCTTCATGCAGATTGGGAGGGTGTGAGCAGGCTGTCAGGCCTAAGTATCCAAATACTTTCAGTCTGTTTTCTCCAGTTCTGCCTCATCTCCTCCTTTCAAAGTGGAGGCTGCTCCAGTTTGGGTTTCTTTCTTCCTCAGAAGTCTGTGGCAGATTGATGAGAAGGGTCTTGCAAGTTCTCAGATTAGTTGGGGGTAGGAAAATTTAAGAACACCTTTCAGAGATTGTTTTCCTTCTTTCTGTGGTAGGCTGCAGAACAAGCAAAAGCAAGTCCAGCTCTGGTGGCCAAGGATCCTGGTACTGTGGCTAACAAAAAAGAAGAAGAAGATTTAGCAAAAGGTACGTTTCTAAGTTCCTGATTGTGGGAGGAAGAGAGGTCTCTTACTTGATACTTCCTTCTGCCCTGCCCCCTCCACAAGATATTTAAGAATAAAAAAAAAAAAAAAAGGACTTTATGGCTGAAGCTGAAGCTTACTTTGTTCTTTCTCCTTTTCTTCCCCTCTTTGCTAACACATCTTTCCTCTCCTCTTCCGATGCAGCTGCTGTCCTGTGTGTCCTTTCAGTTTATGTTTCTATAATATTTTTACTGTACTGTCTTTGTAGCCATAAATAATGCCAAATACTTTTTTTATGTCCAGCAAGTTCTTTTTTGATAAACAGTATACTCTAGGTACCATCTCCCACTTGTGTTTTTCCTGCAACAACAAGTTTGAGATCTATTCATAATGAGATGTATAAATCAAGTTCATTTGTTTTAATTGCTGTGTAATACTCCAGTGTACTAATAGTACATCCTGTAATTTATCTGTCCTCCAGCTGATGGACATCTGGGTTTTCTGATTTTTTTTTACTATAGCAAGTATGCTGCATCGAGTAGTATCCTTGTCTGTGTTCTCCTGTGTGTGTATATGTATGTGTGTGTGTGTATTCTGTGGTATTTTTGGCTTATGAAGTAGGTGAGTCTTCAACTTTGCTAAGTAGTTGTATTATTTCCTTTTCCATCAGCAATATATGAAAGCTCTTATTTTTAATCTCCTGACAATATTTGGTATTGTCAGAGTTTAATTTTTGTGACTGATAGGTTTGAAATATCTAATTTTAATTTTAATTTTCTTGATTTCTAATGAGGTTCAGTCCTTTTATTTTTGGTATGTTTATTAGTTGCTCTGATTGTCTTTCTTTTTCTATTTTTTAATGATGTATAGAAAGTCTTTATTTTGGATATTAATTTTTTGCCTGTTACATCTGTTGTAATATCTACTCTTGGGTTTTGGCTTACAGTTTAACTTTGATAATGTCATGTTATATTAAACAAGTTTTAAATTTTGATGGAGTTGAAATTCTTGACTTTCTTTTATGATTTTTGCTTTTTTTTAAGTCTTAAGATATTTTTCTGTGTCCCAAGATCCCAAAAGATATTTTCTTATGTTTTCATACGATAGTTTTAAAGTTTTGTTTTCCCGTTTGGCCTTTATTGATCTGGAACAGAAGTAGAAGGGAAAAAGGAGTTTATGGGTTGAGTTGAAAGTAGGGTAATCAGTTTGTTAAAATTACATTACAGTGACTGAGTGACACATGGTGATGGCCTGCATTGGGGGAGGAGATAGAGCAGACACATTTGAAATCTATTTGGGGGATTTGTTAGGTGAGACTTAACTGTAGTCATTTCCAAATTCCAGTTTAGACTGATTACATAAAAATTACCTTTGGAACAATAAAATACGGATTCTCAGATACTGCCTTTGAGACTGATTTAGTAAGTCCTCAGTGAAAGACTCAAGCTTGGGGCTCTTGACTTCTCAAGTAATTGTGATTATTATTTAGTGAACTTAAGCTGTAGAAATACATTGAAAAGATGAATGAAAATGTAAAATATCTGCAGCTAAATTAAAAAAAATTGATTTGAGAGTTTATATCTTTTTGTTACCCAGAATAATTTAAATTGTATGTTTAGTAAAAAGTCATCATGCTGTACAGTTTTTTAAATTAATTTATTTTTTAAACTTTCAGTTGTGAATGAATGAATAAAATAGTTGAAAGGTATTTTTTGTTCAGGATGTTGTATCATATCATGGATATGTCCTGGTTTCCCACTACATTACTGAAAGAGGAATACTTTTTACTTTCAGATATCTTTTTGTACTACTTATGATTGTTGGGTATATTAACATTTTGGGTTTTTTTAAACCCATTATTTTCTAGCCATTGAGTTGTCCCTGAAAGAACAAAGGCAGCAGTCAACCACCCTTTCTACTTTGTATCCAAGCACATCCAACCTCTTAACTAACCACCAACATGAAGGCCGAAAAGTTCGTGCTATATATGACTTTGAAGCTGCTGAAGATAATGAACTTACTTTTAAAGCTGGAGAAATTATTACAGTTCTTGATGACAGGTGATGGTTAATATTAAGTTCAACATTATCATACGAAAATATTGAACATATTCTGTGTTTCACGTTATTCCTGCTGAATGCCTTCTCAAACAAAAAAATAAAATGTTGAAGCAAGTAGTTTTTCTGTATGACTTTGCTCATGTCACGCCATCTGGATTCTTATTTTGTAGTTTCATTTTTTCTCTTTGTTTCATTTTTTCTCTTTGGTCTTTGTTTTGGGGGTCTAGTTTAATCTATTCATTCTTGGTTCCATCCAGTATTATAGATTGTTAAATTAGTATAAAAGTTAAGACTTCAGAGAATATACCAAATACACTTATTATGGAATTTATAAGAAATACATAATATACTGAATTAATTTATTTCCACAGAATAGTACTTCAGTATGGAGCAAATTCCTTTTATGTGGAATTATGTACATTTACATTATCATAGAGGAGGTGATACAGCGTATCTGTTTTGTTTTTGTTTTTGTGGCAAAATATTTAATGCTGCCATCTCCATGGTGGACCACTGGGGGCTATGAGGGTTGAAGCTGGGCATCTAGTTATTTTTACTACAGCTTTATGTTTACTTGAAAATTAGTTGTAATAGTGATACATTCATTTCCTCCTTCGTTGGGTTGTTGTGAGATTCAAATCTGGTTAGTAAGATAAGTTAAACACTATAAAAAGTAAAGATACATAGAAATAAAAATTCTTTGTTATAGTGAAGCATTCTTTTTTCTTGCTCTTAGTGACCCCAACTGGTGGAAAGGTGAAACCCATCAAGGCATGGGGTTATTTCCCTCTAATTTTGTGACTGCAGATCTCACTGCTGAACCGGAAATGAGTAAGTATTTTCCAGTCTGTCAATGGATGATAATCCATAATTCCCCAAAGTTCAACTTTCTGGAGCAGGGACTATCAAATGTTAGTGCCTCCAAGTTGTCCCTTAAAAAATGCACCTCCCCAGTCAAATTACTTATGAGGAATCATCTAATCTAAGAATTGAAATCATCTGTCTACCAAAATTATCTTTAGACAGACTATGGACTTTAAAAAAAAAAAATATATATATATATATGTATTTATATGTCATTGTAAAAATGCAAATTAAGAGGTGTTACAGAATTTATGCATTATGTATTTTTGTTTTCAGTTGATAAGAATGTGACAAATTCAGTGTAAGCTTACAGGGAAGCTTTTCTTCTATTCTTCCTATTTGACCATCTGTCTAGAGTCTAGCCCCAGACTTGGAAACAGTGGCCTCTAAGCAGCATAACAGCTTTCCTAAGCCACCATGTCAGATATTCAGAAGGGGCCGTAACTAATCACGTAGATAGTTTTTGGATTTCCAAGCCTTTGCTGACTAGGAGAAATAGACTAGAAAGTGGGGCCAAAGGGGAAAAGTGATATTACTGGCAGTCACAATCGTTGCAGGAGATGTAACTGCCAGTAGCCTATTAAAATGTTGGTAGGTGGTTCACTGTATTTCTAAATATCACTCTAAGGAGTCCTCATAATGATGAGTGTGAGTCCTAAAGATTAAGTCATAATCTTCTGTTTAAGGAAACAGAAATATGTTTCATCTAGAAAGAGTTCTATTAGCCACTGAAATGTTTAGAGTTTTAAAAGGGTTTTTTGTATATAAGTCAGTAAGCTACAGATATCTGGCAAAATACCTCATCTCATCTTTCTGTAATGCCAGGTAGAAAAGATGAGAGAAAGCTGTGAATCACCATCAGCTTTGGTCTTTTTTTGTTTGCAGGAATTTTAAGAAAGGATCTTTTTCTCAGTCATCTTTTCATTTCCAACAGTACTTGATGCTGAATCTTATCCAGAATACAGACTATATAAATATTTATAGAATAAATGATACATAAGTGTCTGTGTATTAACACTAAAGATGTACTTTTCTTTGAAAACAAAAAATGTTCCTCTTACAAGAAAAGGCTTTAATAATAGACCAGACGTTACAGACCTTTGGTAAAACAACGCCCTCTCCTAGTTATCATCAGGATGTCTTGTGCTACTTTCATGGAGACAGATCTGGTACCCATTCCTTTAAGGGAGTTCTCTTTGTTAAACTCAAAAAAAAAAAAAAAAAAGGCAAAACCATGTTGTACAACCTTGTTTAAATGGCAGCGCATAATGTGCCGACTTTTTAACCTGGCTGATTGTGGTTGGTTTTTCTGTTTGTTGTTTGGGTTTGTTTTTTTTTTTTAAATCTTGAATTAGATCTTGGAAGGGATAGAATTGTCTTGGATTTCCATTCAAGGTGAGATCCAAGATCTCACGTCGATAAGGTAGTCATCTCATCTTTTTTCCCATCACATAGCACTGTAGCCTTAAAATGAATATTCTATTTATTCTCCTGTGTCTCACTCTGGAGCACCTAAAAGAGAAACCAGAGCATCAGAGCGTATGTAATGACATTATAGTCCTCAGGCTTGGAAAACAAGTGTTAGCAAGATCTTTGTAGCATTGTTCTTTATGGGAGAACAGAAGCCACCTCACTTAATGTGTCAGTTAGAAAGCTTGACCTACTTAGATTGTTTTTGTTTTGGAGATGCGGTAAGGTTTTGTTAAAGCTCTTTATCATGTATGTGTATACATAGACATCTGTATATCTCTGTACATATGTATATGTGGTCTTATTTATACATACACGCACGATATGCACACAAACATACACACGCATACATAGTAATAGTGTTAGTCCCCAGGAGAAAAAGCCCTGCAGACTTGGGTGTGGTCAGCTGTTAGGATGTCCCGTCTACCATGTGTTCTCTTAATGGGTAGCAGCCAGTGCAGTGCTGTCCCAGCTTTCGACTCGCTAATAGCTCAAGATATAAAAAGCAAAAATGTCTGTAGCAGATGGCTCTTTTTCTCCCATGGGAAAACAATATCAGTTGAAACCTTTTTTTATGTGTAAAATTTTGCTTTTGGTGACTTGTGTGGGTGAATATATTCCTTATACTGTAAAGTAAACTATTTCCATTTTATATGAAAGCACACAACATAGAATACGTAAGTGGTATGACTCCTTGTTCTTTGAGTAAAATCACAGGCCAGATTCCAGTAGCGTGGGCTAGTAGAGCTGGCATTCAAATCCAGGCTTTGCCATCTATGAGCTCTCTCCTATGCAAGGGTTTTTACTCTTTCTAAGCCACTGTTAACCTCATTTATAAAATGAGCATATCTCATAGCATTGTATTGGAGGTTCCTTGAGGAAAATGTAATATTCCATGACGCACATTTAATAGTTTAATATATATTATTTCCCTTTCTTAATTCTGCCCCTTTCCCACCACTTCTTTCCGTCTTGATTCTTTAATATTTTTGGAAATACTGATTAACTACATTGATACAAGTATGAAAAAAATCCAAAAAGGAAGTTCATTCCTTTAAAGCTGTATGTCCACTCAGTATTATTTTGGAGAAGATTAATTGCCATGTTAATCATAACTTTATATTAGCTAGTTAATTTTACATTGAATATTTTTTAAAAAGTGCTTTGTTGGGCAATAGAAATATATGTTTCTGATTTGCAGATCCCTTAATAACCACCTTTTCATTGCAAAGAATACTGTAACTAAAAAATATAGAATGATTTAGTGGAAAATTCAGATCCCTGCCAAGGCCACTTGTAAAGTTCTCCACTGGCCTGGATGTCATTCCCTTAGTAAAAAAAAAAAAAAGAAGTCTGAGTGGTGTGTGGGGAACATGCAGCTAACTTCTCAATTCATTACATTGAAATAGCATGGCCTGTGGAAAAATGGAAATTTTTCTTTGAAAGGACTAGTAATTTTAAAAGAGGATTTATTTTAAATAGCAGAATTCATTTATGCCAGTGTAAAACTTTGCTTTTTGTTTAGCAGTTTACCAAACTCTCATATGTAAATAGGTGATTAATCTTTGTTTCAGAAATACATCTCTTATTTTTAGAGAAATCTCTGTTCTGGAAAAGATAAAATCTTTAGAAAATTAAGAAATCATCACAGAATATCCTAAAGTAGTGTTTTGTCATTATTGCCTAAATCTGCAACATTAAATTGTGTCTCTCAGATTGAAGGGAATATAAGAAAAACATAAATTCTCTCCTGGAACCGAAAGTGCTTTAAAATAAAAATTTAAATTTATGATAAGGAAAAGATAAATGTTGCATGTTTTACAGTTAAAACAGAGAAGAAGACGGTACAATTTAGTGATGATGTTCAGATAGAAACAATAGAACCAGAGCCGGAACAAGCCTACATTGATGAAGTAAGTGATTTCCTGTGTGAGAGCGTGATACTTGGTATTGAACTTGAAATGGTTTTCTTCTCTTCTTTAATAAAATTCAGTACTTGATTATTGCATGTGTTTTGTTGTTATAAAAATTCAAACAATATAGATGAAGCAAAGATTCTTCTTGAAACTTCCTCTCTAGTCCCACCCATTCTTACCATGTCAGTACATAGAGATGTCCCTCATTATTTGAAATCCTTAATATTCCATAGACTGAATTTATCATGACTTCGTTATTCTGTTGTTGGATGATTAGGTTGTTTACAGTTCTTTGTGGGGTTTTTGTTTTGTTTTGTTTTGTTTTTGCTATTACAAACACTGTTGTAATGAGCCTTTTGGGGGCATATTCAAAGGAATGTGTGACTTTTACTTCTAAATCCTAGTATTTAATGCTCTGGAAATTATATCCTCTAACATTTTAAGCTAATGATGAAAAATGAGATGTCATCTTTAAAATATGTGAAGGGATTTGTGGATTTTTAGGCTTCTTTCAGGGGAGCCAGAAGCAGAAAGTTTGAAGAGCACTCTTTTAGAGAAATAGGCTGTAGAAGACTGCTGAGAGCCAGGGAATGCAGAGGGGTCCAGGAGAATTGGGGTTATATAAGGCAGCATTTGTAGGGTCACACTAGTGGTCTATCTGGAAACCTTATTTGTCTGATAGTAGATAATTTCAAATAGGGTATAGTATTCTGTAAACAAATAAATAGAACACAAATTATCCACGTGTCAGTTGACTCCTCACTCTCATTTTACCTCCACCCCCTCTTTTTTTGGCTGTAAGCAGACTTTTCTGACCTGTGCAGCCTTTTTTAAAGACCACTTAAAATGAAAATTGTGAATCTTTTACATTGAAATATAACATCCATTTCAAAACACAAAATTCTTTTGACTTCAGAAGAGTTTTTTTTTAAGTCTCTTTCACCATCTAGTGATGAATTCATCTCTCAAACTGTTCTCCGTGTGTGCAGACCATAGCGCTTTGTTTTGGTTTAAATAACTGCTTTGCTTAGAATTCACAGTCTTTAAATTATTTACCTGATGTCACTATTACCCTAATGTTCAGTAGTATATCCATGTAAAACCTGAATGAAGAAATGTTTGGAATTATTACGGTAGTATTCTTTGGTATGTGAGCTCTATATTTTGATTTTTTTAAACCTACATATAAATATGTACATACTAATATAATTTATAGAGGTATTTATGTAATGATGGCTTCATTAGTTCCATGGGTCTTACAGCAGAAGATTCTGAAGTAGATCTGACTCATTGCCTTGAGATGCCTTCAAGCCTTTTTACACAGGAGAATAAAGGAACCACAAACCCTTCTATTTTTGATGATAAACTGAAACATTGGTGGAAAGAGAATGTAGAATAAATCCTTCTGGTGCTGCTTAGGAGGAGTACAGCTGTAATACAGCGGAGCGATGCCTTACCAAAACAGCTGCGCTGTCCTCCATGGTGGAGAGGTAATGACGGGGTTGTTAGTCATAAGTAATGCCATCTTGAAAGAGAGGTTACACCTGTCAGCATGGCAAGGCCACAGCTGCCCCAAACAAAGTGACACAGAAATCCACTAGCATGACGTAAGAGATTAAAGAGCTCACATGTTGTGAGTTTAAATGTTGTTCTCTTTCTTCTCATTTAAGAGAGTTTCTGTTAGCAGTTTCAAAAATAAGTAGGAATAGCTTTCAAGGCTCTGACTTCACATAGTTGTGAAGAGAACACACGGATATTGAATCCATAAAAGCAAAATGGAAGTCTTCATGTCTGAATTCCAAGAGTTCTCTGTTATCCAATTACCACAGTGAGAAGGTTTCATTGTATGATTGTTGCTTTTTATAACTGTTTAATTCCTACAGGATAAAATGGATCAGTTGCTACAGATGTTGCAAAGTACAGATCCCAGTGATGATCAACCAGATCTTCCAGAGTTACTTCATCTTGAAGGTAAACCTTGTTTTTCATTTACCTTGGAAATAAGGAATAATTAGAGATTATATCTAGTATTCTGTTGCAGAATGGTTTGATTTAAATAAAATTGAGAATGATATAAACATTGTTCACATTTCTCACTCTTCTGTGACCAGTCTTATGATTATATGCAGCTTAAATCTTTGGTAGAATTCAAATTCTTATACTTTTCTACACAAATTAAATATTTTATTCAACATTTTTAAGTGTTATAAAATGGAAATATGTATTAAAGAATTTCTGACATCAATACAGTCAATCTAAAGTATTGATTTTATAAATACCAAGGAAAGTCAACCTTGGGCTCTGTGGGCTAAGTTTAATGAATAGAATTTGTATTATTCCAAATTAGATCTTTTAGGCCTTAAATTATATGAATATCCTTCAGAGATTTGCTTTCTTTTGCTACATTTTCTTATATTTCTTCAAATCTTGTCATCGTAGCACTATGTCACCAGATGGGACCTCTCATTGATGAGAAGCTGGAGGATATTGATCGGTAAAAGAGCATGCACCAATCTATGTTGTTTACCCTTTTCCCTACAGACCTCTCTAAACTGCTGTTGGAATAGAGCTGCCTTATTATTATTGCATTTTATTTTTATTTTAAAGATAGGCCAGTTCTCACTCACTCGTTTTCTGCTAGATATGGGAATTGAAATTAGACCAGCCTGTCCTCCCCACCCCCTTTTTAAGTGACGATTTATTTGACTTTCACTATGTTAGTCTTTTTTAAAAATAAGGGTTAACTGTTGTAATCGTATTTGCTGTAAGTGACATCATCAGGGCCCACAAATGACCCATCTGTTATTAACTAGAGAATCTAGGTATTTTGAAGTAAAGTCATGTGCAATAAACTAGAGTTCTAGCCCACCACCTCAATCTTAAAACAGTTTTGGTTGCGTTGGAGCTAAACTATAGGATATTTTTTTGTCACGAAGGTCGATTTTTAATAATGTCTGCTTACACCACTTTTTGCTATTTTTGCTATTTTGATGAATCTTATTACTTAGACCATTATATCATTTAAATAGCAGTTGTGTTTTAAATTATTATATAATATTTCAGGAAGCATTCAGAACTCTCAGAACTTAATGTGAAAGTGATGGAGGCACTTTCCTTGTATACCAAGTTAATGAATGAAGACCCGATGTATTCCATGTACGCAAAATTACAGAATCAGCAGTATTATATTCAGTCATCTGGTGTCTCTGGTTCTCAGGTAAACTTTTAAAAACTCACGTATTTCATTTTAAATTCTCAAACATATTTGCAATTATTTGGAATAGCTGTGTTTTTCTAAAATGTGAAACTTTCTAAAAGTAATGTTTAGAGTAAAAATAAAGTTTAAAAGATTTTTTTACTTGACAAATACAGTGTATAGTACAGTATACTAAATAAAACAGTAGTCCTTTTTCTAAAAAATTATTTTTCTGCAGGGATGTACATCAATCACTGTCAAGCTTTAAAACAAACAAACAAACAAAAAACCAAACAGATGCTCTGGCTCCATCCCAGACCTACTGAATCCAGGCACAAGGGCCAAACATCTATATATTTTTAAAGCTTCATATCTAATTATCTGTTTAAGAACTACAATTTTTTCTGTCTGAGTAAACCCCCTAATTATTACTAAATTCTTGTGATCATCCACAGTTTTCGATTTTATAGTGAGCTGCTTTAATCCGGATTTTTGCCCTTCTGCTACGTGAGAACATGTGTAGTGTGGTGTAGAACCATTTCCTCTGGTCACCCCAGAAACTTCTCCCAGAAACATAGAAGTTCAGGGTATAGGGAGTAATTAGCCAGACACCACATTTTATCCACGTAGAAGATTATACACTTTGTGCAGATCAGTTTTTTTTGGCAAGGTCCACTTCTCCTAAAGTGAGGGGCCAGAGCCCTGGAGGAGAGCAGCTGGGCCTGAGAAACCAGGGGCAGATGACACCCTGCTGTGAGTCTCCGTACCAGTGTGAGCCAACAGGCAAACATAAACCTTTCACGTTTGATTGGCAAACAACAACAACAAAAAATACTGCATTTATGAGCCCTGGACTATGATTATAATGGAGATCTTTTGGATTCGGTGTGTAGTGAATCTTGTGTGGCTTAATGGAAGTGCTAAGATGATGACTGTGTTACTGTCTTAACAGCTGGTAAGAGGCTTACTACGTGTACAGGGGAGTTCTCTTTTCAAGCATGTGAAATGGAAGAATCTAATGAATACCATAGAAAATTAAAATGTTATGTGCATTTAAGATTTGAGGGGCATTTAAGACTTTAATCTCTTTAGCTTAACCCAAGTAGAGTTTTTAGATGCAGGGGCAGGCAAACAATGGCCTGGGGCAAAATCTAGCCTCTCACCTGTTTTTTAAAATAAACTCTTCCTGAAATGTATCCTCGTTTGGTTTTGCATTGTTTCTGGCTGTTTTCTCTGTGGGCAGAGCTCAGTAGTTGTGACAGAGACCATGTGGCCCACGAAGCCTGACACATTGACTGGACCCTAACAAAAAAGTCTGCTGACCCTGCTGTAGAAGCTTAGCTTGCCCTATGCTTAACAAGCTGTAATGCAGGAAATACATCTGTATCTATATCTGTATGTAGAGATCTGTAAATAAATGCAGAGTGTTGCTATAAAACAGTGAATTCAAAGACACGTCTCGAGCATTTGTTGGGCTTCCTTTTAGGGAGATACTTACAATACCAACATGCAAGGAGAAACTGTATTAGTATAACGTTTCAAGGTAAGTTCCTCTACTGCCTCTGCACAGAGATAAACACGAGCTTAGCTAACGTTGACCTAAGAACAGAAATTGTCGGAAGCCCACTTCACTGAAAAGTCCTTTTTAAAATGTCGGTCAGCAGAAGTAACTTCAAACAAAACGTTTCAGAGCTGTGATTGTTCTTTCTGTAACCGAATGCCTCTGCAAATGAAGTTGAGCCTGCCTGTTCAAATCTGTCCTACCCCGCTCTCCCCAGGTGTACGCAGGCGCCCCCCCGCACAGCGCCGCCTACCTGGTCGCGGGGGCCGCGCAGCTGAGCCACCTGCAGAGCTACGGCCTCCCCCCGGAGCAGCTGCCCTCCCTCAGCCAAGGAGCCGTGCCGGCGCCGGCCAGCCCCGCCCCGCCCAGCCAGCCGACCCAGGCTTCTTACCCCAAGTAATTTGATTGTTGACTGTTGCTTGTGCTTCGCGCCGTGATCGTCCTGTAACCATAAAAAGTGGATGAGGAAAAATCCACGGTAGATGTCACCGCTGACATTGTGGTGGTGAGCTTGGGGACCCTCTGTCCGACTGGTTCCTGCGACTGCTGTCTTCTCTGTTTTTTTATATACGCCTATTATAATGTCTTTTGTTTTTATTTGAGTCTCTGATGATATAAGCTAAGGACTTGAACAAAACGTAAACTTATGTTGGTAACTAATTTATTATCCTTTTACACAGATTTCATGTAAAATCTGAATGTCTAGAATTACTATTTTAGAATTTATAGTTTTGTACTGCCTCTTAAAGATAAATATTTCCTTCTTTTTACCGTGTGTGGGAATGTAGTGTATATCACAGCAAGGTAAACCATTTGCAAAGAGACAGGATGGGAAGCTCTCTGACCCCGTGGTTCATGGGACGAGTCGCTGAATGTGAAATGCCAGGCCAGTTGTTTTGGTCATTTACTTACGATGCCCCTGTCTTGTAAATGATTATATTTATACATTGTGTTACTCATAATTATATAAATGCCTTTTCTACTTCAGTGGACATCTAAGCTGAAGTCATTTCTTTGAGTCGAATAAAAGATAGGCTTAAGAGTTCATCAGTGTGTAATTCCAGAAGTCATGACATTCTGACTTGCAACAGAGGTTTCTTGGTGGCACAGGTACAGTTTCTAGGAAGCTTTCAATGTTGAAGTTGCCCAGAATGCTCCTCCTCTACTGCCCACACTGTTGTCTTGTTCATCCTCGAAAGAGTCACACTCTAGGGATGCTTGGGGATTTTCAAACGTGTTTTTATGGTCACATCCAGTATTCTGAAGTGACCTTATGTAGGGTAGTGGGGAAGCCTCTTACAGGCATCAAACAGCAACAAAAAAACCCAAAAGAGCACCCCCTACTGGGTTACAGAGCTTAGGAGAAAATGTTAGGTGTAGCTCTTTCTGTCTGTCCTGGGAATTAAAAAAAAAATTTTTTTTTTAAGTTGCAGTTTGGTGAAAATGAGTGGAAAGATGGAAATAGGCAGGGAGCAGCTATTAAGAGAGTAACATGCTGCTATGAAATGAGATCAGAGTGAGTAGAAGGAGGTATTGTTGAGAAGTTAGCCAGTGTGCACGAGTAACGTAGGAACCCCTCAGATATGTTAGTATCAGCCAGAAAGGCCGCCTCTTCCCCAGCTCATCCTCTGTTGCTGAATCACATGCTGCTCCAGCTGTCTTGTTACTGGAGGTTACTTGTCTTAGTTCAGGGCCTTGAGCCATTGTCCTTGCAAGTGAGAATCATCTGTTGGTAGGCGCTTAAACCACATTGTGCTACAGAGCCCAAGCGCCCTGTTGCTGTTTGCTGGGCATTGCTCAGTCCACCTCTGCAGGCTGGATGTGGATCCCCGGTGCAGGACTTGCGCTGTAGTCCAGGGCCCGACTCTGCTGACATACTGGGGCTATAAATGTCACCTCTTGAGAAATGCATGTACATTTCAGTGGATGCTTTTCATTGAGCATTTCCTTGAGATATTTCACCCTCTTTGCTTGGCTGTTTCCTCCTTATTCTTCAGTTCTTAGCTTCGTCTGGACTAGAACGCCAGTACCTCTCTTGCCTTCCACTCCCTCCTCCTCAGTTGCTGTCGCAGGACCCAGGGACACCATTTAGTCTCATAATCTTCTCCCCACTGAGCTCTGATGAGAGCTCTTGAGAGCTGGAGCTGAATCTTCCATCTTTATAGCCGCACTGTGTAGCCCAGAGCCTTACACTGGGTAGGAGTTCAGTAAATATTTGATAAGTAAATGTTTAAGTGTTGATGGGAATTTCAAGGACTGTGTTAGGGCAAGGAGATACATACTTTAATTCCTTGAAAAGGCTTCATGAAGGCTTTGAGGCAATTTTTTAAAAGATACATAAATGTGTAACATATATATTTACAAATGCATAAGAACGGTTTGTGTGTTTGTGTGTGTGTCTGAATGAGAAAATTGATGGCAAAACAGAGCATACGACATACTTGATTCAAGCTTTCTAATAGTAAATCAAGGTCAATGAGGAATTTTTCCTCCATTTTTGATAGGCAGGTTTTTTAGTGTTCCTCCGTTCATTACCTAGGAGGCAATTTCTTATTCTTTTACATTGAGTTTTGATTTTAGGGTTATCACTTTTCCAGACTTCTGTCACCCTAGGATGATCTTACTGATAACTGGGGAAGGTGGTATTGATTTACCTATCTTGAGTGGTGGTGACAATAATGCTTAGGTGACCAACACTGTATACTTACTTGTCAGTTATTTCATTTCGCTTCTATTAAAGGGATGTTTTTTGTTTGTCCAAGTTTGATGCTTTAGATATAAATGAGATCATACAGTGTCTTTCTCTGTCACAAGGGCGGAGTTTTCTTCATTCTCAAGGCTGAATAATATTCAGAGAGAGAGAGAGTGTGTGTGTGTGTGTGTCTAACCTTCTTTATCCATTGATCCCTTGACAGGCACTTAGGTGTTTCTGTATCTTGGCTATTGTGAGTAATGCTGCAGTGATCATACGAGTGCAGATATCTCTGAGATCCTGATTTCAGTTCCTTTGGATATATACCCAGAAGTGGGATTGCTGAATTACATGATGGTTCTATTTTTAATTTTTTGAGGAACCTCCATACTGCTTTCCATAGTGGCTGCACTAATTTACAGTCTCGCCATCACTGCACAAGGATTCTCTTTTCTCCACATTCTTGCCGACACTTGTTATTTCTTGACCTTCTGATAATAGCCATTCCAGCAGGTGTGAGGTGATATCCCGTGGTTTTGATTTGCTTTTTCCTGAGGATTAGTGATGCTGGGCACCTTTCCATGTGCCTACTGACCACCTGACTGACCTTCCTCCTTTGGAAAACTGTTTATTCGAGTCCTCTGCCCATTATTTCAATCAAGTTGTTAGGTTTTTTTTTGCTTTTGAGTTATATGAGTTCTCTGTGTATTTCGGATGTTTACTCCTTATCAGGTTATGTGATTGGCAAATATTTTCTCCCATTTTGTAGATTCTCCCTTTTCATCTTGTTGATGGTCTTCTTTGCTGTGCAGAAGCATTTTGGTTCGATGTGGTGCCACTTACTGGTTTTTGCTTTTGCTGTCATATCCAGGGAATTACAATGAGGCCAACATGAATGACCTTTTTACCCTATTTTTTTCTTCTATGAGTTTTACAGTTTCAGGTCTATTTAAGTCTTTAATCCATTTCAGGTTCATTTTTGTGAGTGATGTATGTAAGACAGGGGTCCTTTTTCATTCTTCTGCATGTGGTTACCCAGTTCTCCCAACACCATTTATTGAGGAGACTAATTTTTCCCCATTGAATATTCTTGGCTTCCTGGTCAAATATTAGTTGACCATTGATTTAGAGTTTCTTGGCCTCAAGGTGCTTACTGGCTAGTAGAGGCAAATACACACAAAATACAAAATTACAACATAAATTACAAATGAAGCTATATGTTTTAGGAGTCTCAGGATTCAGGGAAGATTTCCAAGAAAATATGCTCAAAGTTATTCTCAGCCTGGAAGAAAAAAGTAAAAGGTTTTCTTTCATGAACAAAGACATGGTTCTCATGTTTCTGTTGAAATGACATGCTGTAGAGTGGCATGGTGCCCCTGGAATGAGTAACACGGGGAGTAATGAAAACACATAGTATGTGGTGGGCATTACCAACAGTACAGTGTTACAGAAGGATTAAAGTCTGTGGTGGGAGATGTGCGAGATACACTTGGACTTGAATGAATGGTCCTGGATAACATGTTAAGGAGCTTGGGTCTTGTCTGGGAAAGCTCATAAAGACCTTCTGATGGTGGTGCCGTGGATGTTCAGAGGGACTAGAATAGAAGCCGGGAGACTCGTATATTAGGTCAGAAATGAAGAGTGTCTAATTGCAAGATAGGAATGAGAAAAGAGTTATTTCATTAGCAAATGACTGTGGGTAACAAGGTGGGGAGACAGTGCAGAGCAGAGATATGAGAGAAAGGTATTCAGTGAATTGCTGGGTTTTACCCCTGCGTGGTTGGGTGAATGGTAGAGCTGTAAGTTGAGAGGAGTATAGCACAGAGTGGGAGTGATTAGAGTAACAGCTAACATTTATGGGATGTCGTGTAAGCACCAGGCCACATGCTCTGTGCTTTACATGTGTTAACTCAACTTACTCTAATAACCCATGAAGCAGGTACACGGTCTTCCCCCTTTTACAGATGAGGAAACTGAGCCAGGGAGGGAGGACTAAGGTCCCGTTTAGCTAAGATACAAAACTAGGCATTTTGGCACCAGAGTTTGGCCCTTAGTCTCAACATTATAAATAGCATTGTTGTGGCCCTTAATGGTGTGACTAACAGCATGAAATCTGAGTTCTTGTGATACTTTATATCTCACAACACACCACCTATGGACTGATAGTGGATGCTGCCTTCAAGCATTGCCTAAGTGGTTACGTTAGTTGGTGGAATGTAGCGGTAAATGACTGTCTGTTATAATAATGAATTGGTTTAATTTGTGCAGAGTACAAAAGCACTGAATTTACCAACATCTGATTGATAAACAATCTAGCACTTGAAGAAAAGTTTAGAAATAGAATTTTGAAAATTGTAGGCAGTTGCCCTTTGTATAGCTTGTTTTATGTTTTTCATAGAAACGTGGAGGGGAATCTCATTGTTAAAGCTCTTAGTGTCTTTATGTAGTTAACTTGCTGTCTTCCTCATGGTGAAAACTCGAATATGAGGTTGGGAGTGGGATGAGAAGTAGCAGAGACATAAGTGAAGACAGCTCTGAAGGACTTCTTTTCTGTGGAGTGGGAGCAGTGCCCACGTGGAGGGTGCCTGGCAGGTGGTCAATTACAGCAGGAAGGAGAGCAGGATACATCAGGGGGTGTGGATACAGGTAGTTGATTGATAGATGTTTGGGTGGGAGTAGAGAGAAGGTCTCTTTTATTTGCTTCTCTGTTTTCAGGGAAGTAAGAGAAAGGAGGTTACCAGGTTTTCTTCTTCCCTAGTCCACCAGAGCTGGTCTTAAAGGACCAGTGATTTCCACGTGGCCAGACCCCGTGGTCACTTCCTTTTTGAAATTCTTTTTTCACTTGGCCGTGCCCGTTCTTGCTGTTTTCCTTCTATCTTATTGCCACTCTTGAGTCTTCTTTGCCTACTCTTTCTTTATCTGCCTGCTCAAAACATGGACTGCTTTTTCCTCTGTTCAGTCACTCCCTAGGGGATCTCATTGAGGCCCGTGACTCTGAACGATGTGTGTACGCTGATGACTCCTAGAGAGGTACACTCCTTGTCCTCACCTCTGCTGGACTCAGACTTGCATAGCTGACCACCTGTTCCTTATCTTTTCCTTGGGAATCTCTTAGATACTTCATACGACATGTTCAAAACTGTACTGGGGTTCTCCCTCCCCGCATCTGCTGTGGTCCTCATCTGTGGTCTCTTCTGTTTCAGTGAATAGCTCCACCAGTAACTTAGTTCTCAGACTTTACCTCAGGCATTTTGTGATGAAATTCCCTTCAAAATCTGATGCTTCCCCTGCTCTCTACCATGGCTCTCACCTGGACCATTCCAGCAGCCTCCAGTCAGGTCTCCTTGCTTCTGCCCTGGGTCCAGGGTGAGCCTGTTAAAGCCAGGCCAGATCACATCACTCTTGTGTGTCTTTCCATCTCACTCCAACACAAGCAGAACCCTTATCCTAGCCTGCCCGGCCCGTGTATTCTAGGGCTCCCCTCCCCATCCATCCTGTGCCACTCTCACCTCTGCTCACTCTGCTTCAGCCATCAAGGCCTCCTTGCTGTTTGTTGAACATGCCTGGCATTTTCTCTTCTCAAAGGCTTGCTGTTCTCTTTGCCTGAAATGCCTTTTCCCCTAGATAATCAGTATCACTCCCTCCTGGCTTGTACGTTCCTGTGTCTGAGGGGCCTTCCCCTGCTACCCTGGATAAACAGGAAGCTCTTGTCCCAGCAACTCTTGGTTCTCCTGCCATATGTTGTTTCTTCATACCAGTTGCTACCTCTTAACATATTATATATTTATCATCTTTTCTCCTTATTAGAATGTAAGCTCCTTGATGGTAGGCCTCTGCTCCCCTTCTCTCTTTATGATATCCCAGTGCCTGAAATAACAGTGTTTGGCACATTACAGGTATTTAATACATATTTAGTGCATGGCTTGCATGAATGAGTGAATGGTTAATGATTGGCTTTCCTGTTTCTCTCTAAATGGCTATGTGAGTCAACAGTTACCTAACTGAGTTTTTTTTCCCCCTCCACAGTGCCATGGTCAGTTCTGTTCAAGGAGGTACCTATCCCAGCCAGACTGCAGTGTATAGTCCTCCTCCTGCTGCTGCGGCTGCTGCCACCGATGTCACTCTGTACCAGAATGCGGGAACTAACATATCCCAGGTGCCAAACTATAATTTAACATCCGTGCTGTCTCAGCCAGGAGGCAGTCAGCAGCCACCCCCGCCACAGCAACCATATTCTCAGAAGGCTCTGCTGTAGGACTTGGGATTCCTCTTTGTGGCAAATACCTGCTAAATGCCGATGACAATGCTATGAGATCCTTTAATATCCTAAGATTTGTTTATCCTCAGCTTATAAGAGTCGAATCTTGGTCAACAAGTTCCAATATTCAAGAAGGTAGAACTCTCTTCGATGTGCACTGACGTTTTAGAGGGTCTCCCCCCTCCCCCTACCCTTCCCCCAGAGGAATGAAACTACTTACAACGTTTAATTCCTTTCATGATATGAAAGAATTGATGCAGGATTATTTGTCTCGTGAAATTATCTGGTCTGCAAAAAGTTGAACCTACAAACACTGTTGTGGCAAATGTTATGTACATATATATTGCTATGTAACTTCACTAGTGGCCATTTTGACTCACAGTGGTGATCATGTGAATATATTTAACTGTTAAGTTAATTTACATTGCTATTTTATTTTAATCATGAACAACTACCATGTTTCATGATGTTTTGTGTAAATCTGAGGTAATTACACTATCCTTTTAAACTGCAAGAGGACAAAGCTGTAGCATATTGACATGCAGCCGTCATATTGTTCCTGTTTCAGTTTCCCATTAAACTGACACTTCCTGTGTATCATGTCGTCCTGTAGCCTCTGCATACGACTAGCTGTCATCACACCAGTGTACAGTAGCTAAATTTTTGGTGCAATTATAGCAAATGATTATATTATTCCCTTTTAAACTTCTACATGTAGGCATGATGTTTCAGAGTATCATGGGACCATGAGACAAAAGTAAGTGGGACCACATGCTTTTTATCTTACTTTTGAAGAAATAATGTTGATTTACTTTTTCCTAGTTGAAGGTAGTAATTGGGTTTCTAAGCTGTATACTGTGTTTATTGGTGGCAGTGACACCAAAGATAGAGGCAATGGATAGAAGTTTTTCAACTGGAAAGAAAACGTGAATTACACTACATTTTCAGTGTCTTGTAATTATTTAGGATATAAACAAAATTTGACTTATCTGTCTTAGTCTTTTAAATATGTCTTTAACACATTGTATCTTTTAATTCTTCATTAAAATGGATGTACGTAGATGTTTCAAAGTAATCTATATTCCTGGCTTTGCTTAACAGTTTGTATATTTATTCTTATCTTTCCAACTGGATTTTTGGGCCGCTGTCTTTCTCTTTTAAAGTTCTAAATAGAATTATTTTGACTTCTTATTCAGTATTTTTGAATGAATGCTTTTCTTTTAATCCATGTGAAATGTGTTTCCTACTGACATTTTAATCTTCTTAAATATTTATAATTTCCCTAGTTGTGCTATACTATTACTTAACACCATTATTTAAACAACTGAAAAACTGAGATGAGCATCATATTAGATGGATTGATTTATTAACAGATTTCACATCATAAATGAAGGTTTAATTTGTATTTTCTGAGACTGTTGTGATCAGGTAGTTTCTTTCCTTTTTGGCAAATGATTCCATGTTTGGCAAGGTAGGTTCAATTTAAAGCACCATCTTCAACTTATATGTCTCACCCTAGTGTTGTGTTTTCCTGAGTTTAGGGTATGTTGCCCTCAAATAGTAATTTTAAGATTTGAATTCAAACCTTACATTAAAATTTTTTTAATATGTTGTTTTTGATAAACATTGTCAAATGATTGTAGTCTTTTCCATTCCAATTTGAATATTCTAGTTTGAGTGATACACTTTTTCTCAAGTTATGTTGTTTTTCTCTATCTTTTGATAAATTTGTAAATTTGCCCAATGGCAGATGTATCATTTTCCCATTTTATTGTGATACACTTCATGCTCTAAGATCAATGACATATTCTCTAGGATGTGTTCTGCCCTGTAGAAGTCAAAGAATGATGAAGTCAAAAAAGGCTGCCCATATTACAGTGCATATGCAGTTTTCTTAATCTATTCACATTACTAGGCTTTTATAAAGATTCAAATGATGAATACCTAAAACTGATGCTATATTAGTATGCAGTTTTCATTTATTAGGTATAAAAATACCAGATGGAAAAATTCCACTGAAAAGGAACCAGTGGGTTTTCCGTCCTTCAGATGACATGGGAAGGTCAGAAATGGGAAAAGGACCAGTTAAGAGCACAGTGGTTTTGTTCTGCAACCAATGTCTGTGTTGTGCTTTCATAAAATCTGTCTTTAAAAGATAGCTGTCCCTCTTTAAAGGGAACAGAATTATTTATTAAATTAACTAAGTATAAGATGATTTAAAGCAAATTTTGCTTTTCAGTTTATTTCCTTTATAATTTTTGTATATACATAAACCAGTGACATCTAAATGGAATAATTCAGCCCAATTACTATCTAGCATAAATAGCCAACAAACCTCATAGTCAGTTGGATAATATATCAGTTCCCTAAACTTACGTACTGGGGGTAGTATGTAGTATGTCCTTATGTAATGGTACAGGCTTTTCTAACTGGGGTCCTCCTTCACTGTTACCTGTCTCTCCTTCTCACTGAGGAACCTTTTTATGTGCTCAAGAGATTCCCTACTCTATATTAAAAATTACTAGAACTTTTGTTTCTATAACTCTTAATTTTTAATTTAAAATGCTTACTTAGTAGACCACTAACATTCTTTGATACAGTTTTAATATATGACATATGTATAATTCATCATAAAAATATCTCTAGTTCCAAGCTTCAAGTTTATAAAAGATAAATTAGAGTCCTGTATGGTAAACTATGCAACCTCAAAAGCTAAGTATTTTCTAAATGAAATCCATTGGTATAGTTGGTCAAATTTTCATTTCTTTAATACATTAAAATCACTGTTTTCTTTTTCTCATCTTACCAACTGTACTAGTAATTATGGTTTCCTGCTATATCACTCTTTAAATATTTAATAACAGTTATAGTTTACGTATTTCACTCATGTCATTTTCTATTTTTAAAAATTATTTTCATTGTTGATAAATGCTTAGATAAATATATAGAAGGAACTTACCTAAATGTTTTCTCAAAGACCTTATGTTTAGTTATCTTTTAGAATCATGGTTCAATTAAGTGTTCTGGTCAAATGTCCACATTATTTTCTGAGCTACTGATAATGACATGCCCCCCTGGTTTTTGAGCAAAGCCACCTTGAGTTTTATGCATTCTTTTTTAGTATGGTCTTCTTTTGAAATTGTACTGCTTAGTGACTCTTCTCCCTCAAGTTTTCCTACCTTCAATATTTTTTTCCTCATAATATTCTACAGCATTTTAAATCTCCATATTTAAAATACTAGATTTTCTTGTTGAACAAAATTTAACATTTTGTTGGAGATAACTTGTGGTCATGATGTACTTTGCTGATTGTTTCACACTCTAGCTTCATGTTTTTACTTCTCACTACTGTTATTGTCTGTCTGCTGCTGCTTTTAGACTCAGTTTCTTACAAGGATTGCATATTAAATTATTGAGTGTCAGCAGGCCTCTGTATAAAAGCGAGAGACTGGTTCTCAAGATCTTTTGGTGTTCAGAGACTTAAAAAAAAAAAGTTATGTCTATTTTAGAAAAGAATATATTCAGATTTTTTGATCAGGTACCCTCATCAGTAGCAAATATTTTTGAGTTTATAGCCTCAAAAATATGTATGTCTATGTATCTACAAATTGTATAAGTTCTGTAATAATACACTATATTATTATAGTATATTATATACTATATTACTTTAGTAATATAGTACCTTGTGAAACACACCAAAAGTAGAAATCTTTATTAAAAGGGTAAGAGAAAAAATTATTAATAGAAATTCTAATATTTTCTTCTCAGATCTCTAGGTCTTTCAGTCAATGCCCTAGAATGTGTATACCCAATTTGGAGACCACTGCCCTAGAGGTTAAGATTAAACAGAGAGAGCAGGATGTTGCTAAGTTGGCCCTTTGTGGTCAGTGTCTGATACTACAAGTGGTGCTTTTCCTAGCAACTTTCTATGTTGAATTTTCAGACTTACAGGAAAGACTGAAATAATATATTGAACACCTGAGTATTCTTCATATAGATTCACTAACCATTAACATTTTGTTGCATTTGCTTTATCTCTTTATGTATGTTTATACATGTGTCTGTTTATACATGTTTGTGTATAGTTGTGTTTTTATGGGTATATACACATAGACTTTTTGTATGAATAGACAAAGTTATAGACTTTTAACTAAACTATACACCTAGTCATTTTGTCATGTATTTTGTAAGGATAAGTACATTCTCCTGCACAACCTAAAGCTTTGTCACATAATTCTGTATTATTATTGTTACCAAACACCCCCAGACTGTCATTTGAAGGCATAGTTTTTTAAAAATCCAGGAACATACACCACAGTTTTTATGTCCCTTTATTCTCTATTAATCCAGATTAATCTCTTCTTTTTTCCTCCATGATACTGCCTTTTTACAGATCAACACCAGTTGTCTCATAGCATTTCCCACATTCAGTCAGAACTATATGACTTATGGTTAAAAGTAATGAATCTAAATTTTTCAAGCTCATATCAGAAAACTATGTATAAATGAACATTGTTAGCCTTAAACTGCGGTTATTCTGTATAAGAGACTGTATGCTCAGGCCATTGATGCTACCATAGCTCAGTACAGCTTTGTGTTCTTCATTTCAAATTGCATTTACAGTCACTGAGGAAAGTTTGTGCCCTTGATAAAAATAATTAGCTCCCCCTTTCCCTCATTCAAACCAAAATCAACTTCTCTCAAGCTTGTTCATCTACCTGATTCATTCTGGATGGCTTTTAGGTATTATAGAAACGTAGCAAAGAATCATAGGACTTTGTTTTGGGAGGTGTACATCTTGGCATGTTTGTTTTAAAAGACTTCTCATTATAAACTCATAAAAGACTTCTCTTATAGTCATATCTTTTAAGATATTGAAATCACTCATGAGGAAGGGAAGTCCTTTCTTTTTAAAAGTACTAGTTTTTACTTACTTTCCTGAAATTGGTTATCAAATTGGAATCGGGCTGATTAAAAATTAATAATCAGTCAAGTTAGAAACACATGCAAATTACAGTAATGTACACCATCAGGTTGTTAAGTAGCTGGCTTAATCCCTTACAATATTTCAGTTGGTTGGTGGCTTTTTAAAAAACAGAGTAAATGCTTGTAATCTATTGTTTCTGTGGCAAGAGATATGAAGTTTCTTAAGTGGAGGATAATTACATATCTTGTTACTTTAAAAAGAGAGAAAATATATAAACAATTGAGAATGTTTTTGGTTAATTATACGTAATATTTTCTGTTAGGCATTTAGGATATCAAATATGAAACATCCATATGGTGTAATTATTTTCCTCAGAGTTAAAAATACAGAAAAAAACACCTATATGCTGGTTTTGGGATTTGTTTTTTTCTTCAAAGGAAAAAAAAAGTTTCAATATGTATCTTTGATATTCCATAATGTGAAAATATAGCGATAACACTCAAGGAGTTGTGAAACATGACTAAAGAAGTTGTAATGAAGAATAGAGGTAAATTCACTTAATATTTACCAAAGAGGCTTTATTATAACAAGTCCATTTCTATAAATGGTCGATGGCACAGGATGAAACAAACGGTTTTAGTCTTTGCATCGTATAGTGTGTCAGTTTTTGACCTTATGGGCTTTTTTTTTTTTAATAATTGATGTTATACTTTTGGTTGAAGAGAAGAATAAGAACTAAATTATATTATAGGAGTTTATTGGCCTTCTATTCTGCTGTGAAGTGGAAATTTCAGTTCATTGCCCTAGGAATTCAGATTTTAACCCAGATGTATCTTTTGTCAAAAGAATATCTTGCTCAATATATGATCTTGGGCAGTTCTATGCATCTCTCTGGGCCTTCTACTTATTTCCAGATTGTAGTGTTAGTGTAACTACATGACCCTTTGAAACCAGCAGAAATTCTGTGCTTCAGATCCTCAGCCTCCCTGCCATTCAGCCTGAATAACCATGTGTGCCACTGAAGTTACTTCATAGCTTAGAGAAGGAGGAGGTACTGACAGTTGGAAGCATGATTCCTAGCACATGGTCTTAACAATAAACTTCCTGCAGAGCAATCTGAGGATCCCTTATTTCCATTAGCAAACTCCTCAGCCTTTGGTTTCTATTTGAGTGACCCCACCAGGAACATCTTCCCTCTAAGTAGAAACACTTTTCACTTGATAGTACTTCCACTTTCATTGGTGCTGATTTGGGGGAAAAATTTAAATAATTATGGCTTTGAAGCATATACTGTTTTTGTATATTGCCTCCAACTGAAGGAAAGAGGTAGCATCGGACGGTATGGAATTTAACCATTCTTGACATTCTCGTAGGCAGAATAGCATGGTTCCCCTTGGTCTTACTGATGTGAATGTGGTGATGGAGCAACGTTCTATGCTTGCCATCCTTTAGCTTTTTCATTTACTAAGTAGGCAGACTGCCTGAGTTTAGAGAACTGTGTAAGCTGGTGGTTTCCATCTTTGATGCTATCTGAGTCGTCTTCTAATATTCTAAATAAGGTACAAAGTTAGTGACTTTTTTTTTTACATCACAACTATTTGGCCTAGAAAAATGTCTTAATATACTCTATGAATGCAAGTTATTAATGTACATCAACATTAGCCATTTAAGAAAGGTTGGTTTTTTTCTAATCAACTTTTCTTCTTGTCTGTCGGTCAGTTGCATATGTCCATTCTTTTATATAGTTGTATAAAATGATTCTAAGAATAAAATAAATTTTTTTTTTAGTTTTCTTGTTTGCACTTTAGGCAATTAGATATCCTGCTAGCATTTAAAAAATTCTTTTCTAAATCTATGCTGTTTCATGGAATCTGATAAAAAGGCTTATATCAAGTATTAAATAAAATAGATAAGCCTTTTTATGGGGGGGAAACAAAATTTCCAGTTATCACTAGTTGTGTTATAGTCTCCCTTTGTAAGCAGGAACAGTCACTGCCTTTTTAGAATCGTTTTTGCTGTCTCATGTTAATTTTTTCAAGAATAATTCCAGGAATGAATACTGCTTGGGTTTTACCAAAGCAAACAAACAAGCAAACCAAACAGCTAAAGTTCTTTATCTTAATGTCATAGTAAAAGTCAATTTTGTGTTTATACAGTTTTTTTTCTTTTTAAAAGATTACTTAGATTATAATTGGTGTTAGTGAAATGTTTTGATACCAATATTTAATATCAGTATAATTTTATTTCATTCATATGATTGCCAAATATTAATTTACTTGAAGGGGGAGCAGGCAGGCCAATGGATTCCCTTCAGGTTAAGTTAAATATGTATTTGAAATAAGAAGACTTCTAGTATCTGGAATGGAATTTTATTAGGCTGCAAGTTAAATTATTGTGCTTTTGTTTAGGCCCTTTAAACTAAGGAGTATTTCTTCTCTACATGCCTTTCATGAATTTGAAAATGAGTAATTTCCTTAAGGTTTTTAGCCTGATAGGAGCAAAATTCTGTTTTTATTTTAATTCTCACCCAGCGTTTCTATGTAGTTAACTATGCTGATTTTTCTATTTGAAAAACCAAAAAAAAAAAAAAAAAAAAAAAAAGCCCGGTTTCCATTTGCTAAAGAATACTTACTGGAACATGATCTGTTTATGCTTTCATTGGAGAATTAAAACTGAGTAAGTGTCCAGTTTATACCAAATGTTTTATGTATGTTGAATTTGCAATGGTGAGGGAAATTATTCTTAAAAATTAAGCAAAGAAGGAAGATTAATAGCTAAAAGAACTGAGTTTATGTAATATGTTCTGACAGTTTTGTCAAAAACATTTGAGATTAAAACCCCTGAAGTGGTATTTTCCACTTTTTGACCAAGAGGTCAGCATCATTAAACTGAATAGCATGATCTGAATTACTATGTGTAATATCTTTTGAAAGTCATATTTTTAAATATTCTTTTTATCTAGTAATTCATAGCTTATTAAACAGATGCTGTGTATAACTTATTTTTTTTCTAGATATCTATTCCAAGGGCTATTGTTTGAGAAATGTGAAGTTCTATAGGGAATGTTTGAAATCAACTTAAGAGAAACCTGAATGTTGGTGGTTTCTAGCAGATAACTCCTGTATGTTAGACTTGAGTTGTTATAATTTTGATTACCTGGAGCTTGTAACAGAACAGTGAATTCTGCTGTCATGCACATATGTGTTCTAAAAATCACTGTGCTTTGCATAACTGCACAATAAAAAGGTCTTAGGGTTTATGGGGAAAACCAGTTAGAGGTACAGCATTCCAAATCTTCAGCGGTGACATAATTAAGAATAAAGATAGGAACCTAATAAAAACAGCACTGGTTTACATGTTAAATGGTTTACAAATACATGAACATTATAATAAATATGGCACTTTACCTCGAACAAGACCTGAAGCGAGCCTGTGGAAGTAGGTGTGGGAAGAGTTGTATTTATGAGTGAAGGTGAAAGTTGGGCGGAGGAGCTGCTGGAGTCCGAGGGTAGGTTGTGACACCAGACCTGGGTGAGTGTGACTCAGCCTCGGCGAACTGAGGGCGCTCGTGTGCACGCATGTGTGTTCCCATGCAGCTCAGTTTCGCTGGGTGCAGTTTTCTGCATTTCTCCCTGTTTCTCCTGGACAGTCACACATAAGCTACCCAAAATTTGCATTTTGCTCACGTTGTTCCCTAGTGTATCATCTCCTGCAACAAGTTTTTGTTTTCCAAACAGTCATATCAAAACTGACTCTCAGAGTCATTTAGAGATGGAGAATAAGTGACTAGTCACCATTTATTTCTAACTTAAAAAAATCCTTTTATATACGGTTTTAAGTGATTGATAAGAATTATGGATATCCAGGATAGAAAACTCTCTCCCCCCTTACCAGATCAGAAAGTGTCCCAGTGGAGCTTGTGAGCACATTCAGATTCAAAGAATTACGTGTTTTGCTTACATGCAGTCTGTGAAATTATATACCCTATGATCCTGCCTTCTCCCTCCAAAGAGAAAGAAAAGAGGGAAATTAAGGAAAACATTGTTTTCTGAGTTAAGTGGGCACAGTCATCATGCCATTATTTTCACTGATTTTTTTTAACTTGATTTGTCCTGCAGTTGGTTGATTCTTGAGTGTATGCCAAGTTTTCAAAGTTTATTAACATTTCGAAGCACTAAGTATAGCAGGTATTTATTTAAATATTTTAAATACCTTTACAAATCAAAATATAAATATAGGTTATTTACAAGTTCATTTTGTATCAACAGATTTATCTGTTTTTTTTTTTTTTTTTTTTTTTTTTTTTCCGGACAGAATTACTCTGTTTCTAAAGCATGGTGTGCCAGTGAGTGAATCTTCCTAGGAGTGAGGTTATCTGGATCAGGCACGTCTTCTATAATGGTTTATTGCATTAACTTTTCCTGGTCCTCAGTTTGATCATCAGTAAAATGAGAGAATTATATCTCTTAAATTCTGTTCTAGCTATCGTATCTCCAAGTAATGTTAAAAACAATCAATTTAATCTTACTTTTTGAATAAGCACTGGTGTTCTTCCATGAGAACTCTTAAGTGCTTTTCACATAACTCATTTAAACTAGGGCGATGTTGGAGGTGAGGAACCTTGAGAGTTTGGTGATTTGCTCAAGGTCATCCAGTTAGATGGTGACATAGCTCAGGCTCAAACCTAGGTAAAGTTTGTCCTCTTACCCATCAGCTTGTCATTGACACACTGGTTCACTGTGTACCGTGTGGGAACTCTGGAACCTCGGAGAATGAGGCAGGTCTCTGCTCTCCAAATTCTTCACACTAAGGGAGAATTTTGTACTCTGTGTGTATGTGTGTGTATCCCACGGAAGGACTCCAAGATAAACATTTGTAAGAATACCTCATTAGAATGTAAAAACACATTTTCAAGTAATTGGTGCCAGGTTTCTAGCGTCTTATTTAAGACTTAGGCTTAAACTGCCCCGTTCTAATCTGGTGGTAAACCGGGTGAGACTCTTTCAGGGAACTATGGAGACATGATGGCCAAATGGCCTACTTATTTGATACCTAAGATTAATAAAATTACATATAGAAATTAAAGTAGTTATATTGAATCAATTACCTAAAAAGTTTTTAGTCAACCCAAATCCCCTGTATGTATGTTACTATGAGCATCTTGAGGATACTGATGGAATCTTTCATCTTTGTATTGTATTGCACCTAGAAGAATATTTTTTCCGTTGTATTTACTTAAGTGTTGAGTGAATGAGAAATTCAGTTTCACAGCCTGCAAGATAATTTTGCAGAGAGCTCTGTGTGTCTGTCAGCGGCCTGCCAGAAAGTCGAGTTACACTCCGGAGGTCAACTGAACAGGCTTTTGTAAAGAACTACTTACTGAAGACGAAGGGGACAAAGGATGCTGAGGCATCCTCTACTGTCACGACCCCTAACTCAAAAGGGACGAGTGTCCACAGCAACGCATGGACCCCAGTGAGAGCTAGACTGGCACAGTGGGCGGGACAGATGGACAAGGACAGTGAGTACCCTGGTGTCTCCTGCTGCCCTCTGATCTCCTGCCAGTCCTCTCGTTGGCTGAACCCAACTGGAATACAGAATGATGGCAATTATATCTTGCAGTAGGGGGACAAATGCAGGATGGCCATCCTGCTAGAAACATATCTGGATTTGTCTTAGTCCATTAAGGTGCTATAACAGAATACCACATTCTGGGTGACTTATAAATAACAAGTTTATTTCTCACAGTTCTAGAAGCTGGGAAGTCCAAGGTCAACTTGCTGGCAGATTCAGTTTGTGACAGCCTGCTTCCTGGGTCATAGCTGTCTTCTCACTGTAACCTCAAATGGCAGAAGGAAGGAGGTAGGCTGCTCCTTGGGGTCTCTTATAAGGGTGCTAATCCCATTCATGAGAGCTCTGCCCTCATGACCTAAACACCTCCCAAAGACTCCACCTCCAGACACCATCACACTGGGGGTTAGAATTTCAATGTGGGTCTTGCTGGGAGATAAGCATTCCATCTATAGCATGATTAAAGCATGCATTACCATTTAATGCAATTTGATTCACCACTTGGAAAAATACTAAATTTTCCCTCTATCATATTTTTTCCTCAGTACGTATCTTGTGAAAAGCCAAACCTATTCTAGGTGTTTTCCAGTTATTTGTTTGATATTCACCATTGCTAAGAATTTACATAAAGTATTGAATTTAAATTATCAGTAGGTGGTGCTGCTGAGATTGAATTCAGAAAAATCTATACGAGACGTTTAACTGAGGATTAGGATTCAGACAAGATTATTTGGGCAGCAATGTTACAGAGCCGTCAACTTCTGATTTACTGTTTTTCATGACATCTGAAAAACACTGATTTTTTAGAATTTTGATTTACTTAATATGTGGAATATATTCTGGATTTGCCCAACAAAGGAGCAGCAATGGGTGTATCTCCCCAGAATCTGAAGGATGGGCATGTTACAGAACATGTTCATAATTTCTGACATGCTATGCTGGTGGGTAACTGTTACCTTGTTCTAATTTACTTTTTGAAATACAAGCAATGAATCATAATGTGTATTAAGATTTTTTAAAGGATTCAGTGTTAATTTCCTGGAGGAGAGAATTACAAGCAATTTAACAAGTACCTCAGGCGATCCTTGTGGTCACACTGGTTTGGACAACACTGACAATATGCAGCCTTCTTTTGGCTTAAGTTTCCTTATACACTTGGCCTGAGTTTTTACAAACAATCTGGGTCACAGTCACCTTTAAAAAGGTGAAGAAAGCTATGGATTGTCTCCCCAGGAAAATGCTCCCACCTAGAGTAGTACTCATAATTTCAGGTGCTTCTGAGAGACTTAGAGTCCATCTGCACAGCCTATCTTATGGACCTCTGCCCTGTAGAACCAGTTTAAACCTCAGCCCAGATACTAAGGCTCCCCCTCATCTTGGCCCCCCTCCAGTGACTGGCTCACCCCATCATTCCCATCATAGTCAGGAGCTGTGAAGGTAAATAGATTTCATAGATTATGTTCCTGAACACATGGAAGAATTAACATCAAAGAGCATGAATGGTTTCCTTACAGCCTATGTGAGTTCTTCAAAGTACAGGATAGAGTCTATTGAAGAAGTAACCTAGGTAGGATTTCATAGTTTGCAGCTTCCAGAACAACAACAACAAAAAAATGGTAAAGGGGATTGTGTTGGCTGTCAAGCCACTTTCTTCTGTTCTCAAGACAGGCCTCTTACCTTGAGCATCATTTTAGGGCCATGGGGTACCACAATGAAAGTTATTCTGGCATCTCTGTGATGAAGCATGGGGGCTGACATCAGCCCACTCCAGGCTTTTACCAAAACATCCGTTAGCATCACCAGGCCTGGATTCTACCAGCAGAGTTGTCAAGTCAAAGTTTTTATTATTGACATAATAGATTTGTCACTAGTCTGAATGAACTTAGCAGTCTGATACTGACTATAACATGTGATATGTTTAGAGTATTTTTATCACTACAGAGGAATGTGATATAGGCTAATTTAAATACCTTAAGTCAGATCCCAAAGAGATGTTAAAAATAGAAGTCATACCTGGGCCATTACCTCTGTGGTGGTGATTTAACCCAACTATATTTTGTTTACTTCTGTATTTCTTACAGTGGTTAACTAGCTGTTATTGTGAAATTGGTTTGTCCAAGCTTAAGTAATATAGGGGGGAAAAAAAACATCAGTCACATTAAGTGTCAAGACAGTTTTTAAAAACACATGCAGACAATTTTAAGATGTAAACAAACAGGAAGAAGAAGATGTGGTATATTTATACAATGGAATACTATTCAGCCATAAAAACCAACAACATAATGCCATTTGCAGCAACATGGATTTTCCTGGAGAATGTCATTCTAAGTGAAGTAAGCCAAAAAGAGAAAGAAAAATACCATATGATACCGCTCATATGTGGAATCTAAAAAAAAAAAAAAAAAAAACCATAAATACAAAACAGAAACAGACTCATAGACACAGAGTACAAACTTGTGGTTGCCAAGGGAGTGGGGAGTGGGAAGGGACAGACTGGAATTTAAAAATGTAGAATTGATAAACAAGATTATACTGTATAGCACAGGGAAATATTTACAAGATCTTACAGTAGCTCACAGCAAAAAAAAATATGACAATGAATATATGTATGTTCATGTATAACTGAAAAATTGTGCTCTACACTGGAATTTGACACATTGTAAAATGACTATAACTCAATAAAAAAAGTTAAAAAAAGATGTAAACATAGTTCTTTGTATGTATGAAATTTTATTTCTTTGATTCCCATTGTCTCATTTTAGCAATAGCCTAAAGTTGAAAATGGAATTCAGCAGATACTTGAGCACCAGTGGGTTCTAACAATGACTAAGTGGACAGAAAAATGTTGGCATAGCAGGCCTGACTACATCTTTTGGAAGTCCTGTTTACAATGTTGGCCCTTGGCTGGCATTTGGGAATTTGGATTTGGGGAGGCTTCCCAGTATTTCCAGAACTGGTAAGAGTGACTCACTAGGCCTAAACTATTTGCACAAATGATGTGGTTTAATACTGAACACCTGCTTGCTTTCTGAGAGTGTGGAATTCGGGGGCATACAGGTAAAGAGTTCCTACATGATTAGCTCCCAATAAAAGCCCCAGGCACTAAGTCTAATGAGCTTTCTTGGTGCAACATTTCACACGCATTGTCACAACTTGTTGCTGGGGGAATTAAACAGGTCCTGTGTGACTCTGGACAGAGGACTCTTAGAAGCGTGTACCAGGTTTCCCCAGGACTTCCCCCACCTGCTTTTCCCCTTTGCTGGTTTTGCTTCAGGTCCTTTTGGTGTAGTAAATTATAGCCATGAGTACAGTATGCTGAGCCCTGTGAGTCTTCCTAGTGAATCATCAAACCTGTGGGTGGAATTGGGGTCCCTCCAACACAGCAGGATACTGTCACTGCCTTTAAGGAGGTCACAAATGTGTAAGGAAATAAAACGTGCATTTAAAACCACATGAGGTAGAATTTCATAAGGCATTAAGTACTGTAAGAAGAGATAAGGGCTAATACTGCAACTGGAGAATTAGATATAGGCTTGAGTCATTTCCGTGTTATGGAGCAAAATTTTTTCCTCAGCTATTGAAGTAAGAATTGGTACACATAATTAAAGTATACCATTTTGTGAGTTTGGATGCGTGTATATACCATCACCACAATCAAGATAATAAACATATCCGTCACCTCCAAAAGTTTCCATGTGTCCCTTTTGTTTTTGTGGTAAGGATGCTTAACATGAGATTCACCCTCTTAACAAATTTTTAAATGCACACTACTTTATTATTAACTATCAGCACAATGTTTTACAGTGAATCTCTGGAACTTACACATCTTGTATAACTGACTTGATACCCATTAAACAACAACTCCCCATGTCTCCCTCCATCTCTTGGTAACCACCATTATATTGTCTACTCTACGTTTGACTATTTTCAATTTCTCATATAAGAGAAATCACACAGTATTTGTCCTTCTGTGACTGACTTATTTCACTTACCATGTCTTCTAGGTTGTTGCAAAGAGTAGGATTTCCTTTTTTAAAGCAGAATAATAATTCCATTGTATGTATATACCACAATTTCCATGTCCATTTATTTGCTGGACATTTGAATTATTTTCGTTTCTTGGCTGCTGTGAATAAGGTTGCAGTGAATGTGGACATACAGATAGCTCTCTAAGATGATTTTATTTCCTTTGGGTATATACCCAGAAGTGAGATTGCTGGATCTTATGGTATTTCTATTTCTAATATTTTGAGAAAGCTTCACTATTTTCCGTATCGGCTATACCATTTTACATTCCCACCTAAAGTATACAACAAAGATTCCAGTTTCTCCATATCCATCCTCACCAACTCTTATCTTTTATATATATATATATATATATATATATATATAAAAGCCATCTCAACAGGTGTTGTTATAGATTATAGAGGAAAAAAATTTTTTTCACCAATGAGTATGATGTTAGCTGTGGGTTTTGCACATATGGCCTTTATTGTGTTGAGATAAGTACATTCTATACTTTTTTTTTTCCTGAAAGTGTCATGAAATATTTTTGGACAAAGGTGCTGTCAGTTTCTCTCTTCAGGTCTATGTATACTTTGCTTTATATATTTAAGTGCCTCATTGATGGGTGCATATATCTTTATAATTGTTATATCTTCCTTTTGAATTTACTCCTTTATCATTATATAATAAACTTTGCCTCTAGTGAATTTTTTTTAACTTTTTAAAAAATTGAAATAGAGTCAGTTTACAATGTTGTGTCAATTTCTGGTGTACAGCACAATGCTTCAGTCATACATGAATATATGTATATTCATTTTCATTCTTTTTTCTCCATAAGCTGAAAAGATACCGAATACAGTTCCCTGTGCTATATAGTATAAACTTGTTTATCTATCTAGTGAGTTTTTGACTTAAAGTCTGTTCTGTTGGATGTAAGTATAGTTCCTCTGCTCTTTTGATTATCATTTGCATGAAATACCTTTTCCCATCCCTTAATTTTCACCCTCTGTCCTTAAATCTAAAGTGAGGCTTTTATAGATTCATTTAGCCACTCTATATCTTTTTTGACTGATAATTTTGATTTATTTATATTTAAAGTGATTATTGATAGGTACAGACATACTGTTGCCTATTTATGAACTCTGTCTGTTTTGTAGTTCTCTTATTCCTTCTTCTCTTGATGTTTTTCTTTGTGGTTTTATGATTTTTTGTGGTGGTATGTTTTGTCTTTTCTCTTTATTGTGTATCTACTATAAGTTTATCTTTGTGGTTACCACAAGGCTTGCATTGGAACTCTTATAGTTAGAACAGTTTTGTTTTTTTTTTTAAGCTGTTAACGACTTAACTTCAGTCACAAACAAAAGCTCTACACCTTTACCCTCTGGCACTTTATGAGAGTTTCTTTTCATATTGTGCATACATTACCATATTTCTGTGGTTATCATTATTCTTAATATTTTTGTCTTGCAACCTATATATTTGCATTAAAAGTGACTTACACTGAAATAGTACAATATTTCTTTATGTATTTAAAATATCATTTTTAAATTGAACTACAGTTGATGTATATTATATGTTACAGGTATATAATGTAGCGATTCACAATTTTTTAAGGTTATACTCCATTTATAGTTATTACAAAATATTGGTTATATTCCCCATGTTGTACAATACATCCTTGTAGCTTATTTTATACCTGATAGTTTATATCTCTTAATCCTTCACCTCCATCTTGCCCCTCCCCCTTCCTTTCTCCCCACTGATAACCACTGGATCCTTCTTTACATCTGTGAGAAGGTTTCTTTTTTGTTGTAGTCACTAGTTTGTTGTATTTTTTTAGTTTCCACATGTAAATGATATATTAAATATTTGTCTTTCTCTGTCTGACTTATTTCACTTAGCATAAGGCCCTCCTAGTTCATCCATGCTGTCACCAGAAGTTAATACAGCATTTTAAATCAACTGTACTTCAATTAAAAAGCAAACAAACAACCTATTTAAAATGTGGGCAGAAGAATTGAACAGACATTTTTCTAAAAGGAAACGCAGATGGCCAACAGGAATAGGAAAAGTTGCTCAACATCACAAGTATCAGGGAAATGCAAATCAGAATCACAATGAGATTATCATCTCACATCTGTCAGAAGAGCCATCATCAATAAGAACACAAGTAACAGATGTTGGCAAGGATGTAGAGGAAACGGAACCCTTGTACACTGTTGGTGGGAATGTAAATGGGTGCAGCCACTATGGAAAGCAATATGGAGGTTTCTCAAAAACCTAAAAATAGAACCACCATATGGCCCAGCAATTCCACTATTGGGCATATATCTGAGAAAAACAAAAACATTAATTCAAAAAGGTACATACACCTTACTATTAACAGCAATATTATTTATAATTGCCAAGATATGGAAGCATCCTAAGTGCACATCAATAGATGAATGGATAAAGAAGATGCAGCATATATATATAATGGAATACAACTCATCCATAAAAAAGGATATTATGCCATTTGCAGCCCTTCATTCACTTTTTAACTTCAAAAACCAGAATTTTATAACTGTTATAAACATTTCCTTTGCATCAAAAACAACTTTATAAATAAACTTAATGGAGGATGTTACTTATACTCTGAAAATTATAAAACATTGATGAAGGACCTCTGAAGATGATACAAAGAAATGGAAAGATATCTTGTGCTCTTGGATTGGAAGAATCCACATTATCAAAATGGCCGTACTACTCTAAGCAATCTACAGATCCAACGCAACCGTGTCAAAATACTCATGACATTTTTCACAGAACTAGAACAATTCCAAAATTTACATGGAACGACAAAAGACCCTGAATTGCCAAAGCAATTTATTGTAGGTCTTTTTTTCCCCTCTTTGTTCTTGTGCTTTGACTAGAGAGGTTCCTTTAACATTTGTTGTAAAGCTGGTTTGGTGGTGCTGAATTCTTTGGGCTTTTGTTTATCTGTGAAGCTTTTGATTTCTCCAGCAAATCTGAACTAGATCCTTGCTGGGCAGAGTATTCTTGGTTGTAAGTTTTTCCTTTTCATCACATTTAATGTATCATGCCATTCCTTTCTGGCCTGCAGAGTTTCTACTGAAAAACCAACTGATAACCTTATGGGAGTTCCCTTGTATGTTATTTGTTGCTTTTCTCTTTCTGATTTTAATACTTTCTGCTTATCTTTAATTTTGGTCAAGTTGATGACTATGTGCCTTGGTGTGTTCCTCTTTGGACTGATCCTTTGTGGAACTCTCTGTACTTCCTGGACTTGGGTGACTATTTTCTTTCCCAAGTTGGGGAAGTTTTTGGTTATTTATCTCTTCAAAATTTTTCTCAGGCCTTTTCTTCTCTTTCTGGGACCCCTATAATGTAAACATTAGTGATCTTCATGTTGTCCCAGAGTTCTCTTAAACCATCCTCATTTCTTTTGATTCTTTTTTCTGTTCTGCAGTAGTGATTTCTAATAATCTGTCTTCTAGGTAACTGATCTTTACATCATTTAGTCTATTCTTGGTTCCTTCTAGTGTGTTATTCATTTCAGTAATTTTATTCTTCAATAATGTTTAAGTATTCTTTATATTTTCCAATTCTGCTAAAAACTTCACTCAGTGCATTTGTACTTCTCTTGAGTTCTCTAAACATCTTCACCATCATTACTTTAAACTCTTTTCTCAAATAAATTGCCAAAATAAATTGCCTATCTCCTTATCACTTTCTTTTTCTGGGATTTTATCTTGTGCCTGGGCCTGGGAGATATTCCTCCCCTGCCTCATATTGTCTGTCTTTCCATTTGTATTTTAAGGTAGGTTAGTTACATTTCTCGACCTTGGAGAGGTGGCCCTCTGTGGGAGATGTCCTATGTGTCCCAGCAGTACACTCTCTTGTCACCCAAGGGCTGGGGTCCAGCCGGTCCCAGGGTAGAGTCTGGCCTGTGTTTGTGGATTCCTTCCAAAGGCTTTGAGATTGTTGTTTTCTTATTTCTGGTATCTGCCCCCTGGTGGATGAGGCTGGGCAAGATGCTTGTGCAGTTTTCCTGGCAGGAGGAGTCGGTGCCTGCCCACTGCTGGGTGAAGCCTGGTCCTGGACCTCTGGTGGGTAGGGCCACGTCTAGAGATGTTTGTGACTCAGGAAGTCTGCTGATGGGTGGGACTGTGTTCACACCCAGTATGTTGCTCGGCCTGAGGCTTCCCAGCCCTTAAACCTACAGCCTGTTGGGTGGGGCTAGGTGTTTGTGCCAATGATCCAATCAAGATGTCAGCTTCCAGGAAAGCTTATGTAGATGAACACTCCTGGAATGCCTGCCACCAGATTTTATGTCCCCTCAGTGAGCCACTGCTATCCCCTACCTCCTGAGAAGACCCTCCAAAAACCAGCAGGTAGGTAAGTCCCAGGTTCCTATGAAATCACTCCCTCTGCCCCTGGACCTGGCGTAGGTGAGATTCTGTGTATGCTTCCCAAGAGAGTGAAATCTCTGTTTCCCCCAGCCCTGTGGGGATCTTGGATTTAAGCCCCACTGGCCTTCAAAATCAGATGTCCTGGGGTCTCCTCTTCCAAATGCCGGAGCCCTGGGCTGGGGAGCCCACCTTGGGGGTATGGGGCCTGATTTTATTGTGAGTGCACCCCTCCTACCATCCCGCTGTGGTTGCTTCTTTATGTTTCCAGTTGAAGAAGATCTTTTTTGCTAGGTTCTAGTCTTTTATTTTCAATGGTGGTTTTGCAGTCAGTTGTGGTTTTGCTGTAGTCTCAAGGAGAGGTGAGCTCGTGGTCCTGCTGCTCCACCTTCTTGACCAGAAAATCTAACCATTTGACTATTTGAAATAGTACAATATTCTGTATATATTTGCCTATATATCTCTACTGGTGAGATTTGTACTTTTATATGATTTTGTGTTGCAGTTTAACATCTACTCATTTCAACTTGAAGAATTCCCTTTAGCACTTCTTGTTATGACAGATCTTGTGGGGACAAACTCCTTTTGTTTTGTTTGTCTGGGAAAGTATCTCCTTAATTTTTGATGGACAGTTTTGCCAGGTCTAGTATTCTTGGTTAGCAGTTTTTTTTGTTTGTTTGTTTGTTCTTATTTTTGTTTTCTTTCAGTACTTCAGATACATCATTACACTTTCTTCTGGCCCACAAGGTTTCTGATGCAAAATCTACTGTTAAACTTATGGGGATTCTCTTCTATGTGTTGAGTCTTGTACTCTTGCTACTTACAAAATTGTTTTGTCTTTGACTTTTGATAGTTTAATTATGATGTGTTGTAATTACGACGTGTCTTAGAGCAGACCTCTTTAGGATTCAACGTGCCTGCCTATAGACTGTCACAATGTCTGTTTCCTGCCCCAGATCTGGAAAATTTTTCAGCCATTATTTCTTTATATAAACTTTCCATCCTTTTTTCCTCTCTTCTCCTCTGGAGCTTCCACATTGTTTCACTTTATATGTCCTACAGAGCTCGTGGCTTTTCTTCACTCTTGAAAAAATTTTGTTTTTTCTGACCAGATAATTTCAAATGATGTCTTTCTGTTGACTCATTCTTACTCATTCTTTCTTTCTCTGCTTGATAGAGTCTGCTGTTGAAGCTCTTTCTTGAATTTTTCAGTGCAGTCATTGTGTTACTCAGTTCTAGGATTTGAGGGGGAGGTTATGTTTTCTGTGTTTCTTAGTTGAACTTCTCATTTTCTCACCTTTATTGAGGTATAGTTGGGATACAGTTTTTCCTAGTTTCATTGGGAAATAATACAACATTGTAAGTTTAAGGTATATAATATGATGATTTGATACATGTATGCATATTGTAAAATGAATGATTGCCACAATGAATTTGATTAGCACCTTCATCACCTCACATAATTACCATTTTTTGTTGTTGTTGTGGTAACACCTAAGATCCACTTTCTTAGCAACCTTCAAGTATGTACCACAGTATTGTTAACTATAGTCACCATGTGGTGCATTAGATCCCCAGAACTTATTCATCATCTGACTGGAAATTTGTACCCTTTGATCAGCATCTCCTCATTTTCCCTAACCCTCAGCCTGTGGAAACTACCATTCTAGACTGTATTCTATGAATTAGGCTTTTTTAGGTTCTATAATACAAATGAGGACATATATTATTTCTCTTTCTCTGTCTGCCTTATTTCACTTGGCATAATGCTTTCAAGGTCCATCCACGTTGTTGTAAAAGTCAGACTTTTCTTTTTTCATGGTTGAATAATATTCCATTGTATATCTGTATCACATATTCTTTATTCATTCACCTGTTGTTGGAGACACTTAGTTTGCTTCCATGTCTTGGCTATTGTGAGTAATGCTGCAGGGAAAGCAGAAGGGCAAGTATTTCTTTGAGATAGTGATTTCTTTTTTTTTTTTTTTTTGGATATATACACCCAGAAGTGGGCCTCCTAGGCAGTGCCCTGGATGCCGGGAAAGATACACACCTTCGTCTCTCTTTTCTCCACTAGAGACATCATGGACCAAGAGGGATCCTTCTTGTTGCTGTGCTGTGCTGTGCTGGCCGGGGGGACGGGCAATGCAAAATGAAACTCTTCTTCTTATCCTTTCTCATGTGATTTTTCTCAGTTTTCACGCTCTGCCAGGGTACTGAACCTCTTCACTGGGTTCTGGAATTCTCACAAAGGCGTTCTTGTCCATGGAGAGTTGCTAAATTGGTGTTTCCGTTGGGAGACTAGGGCTGGGGACTTCTCATTCCACCATCTTGCTGATGTCCCACCTTGGGGGAAATTTAAAAGTATATTCTATTAAGACCTTGGAAGAGTATTGTATTTCTCTAGCTAAACCAGTTTATTGAGCTAGAGAATGTTCCTGCTTTTATTCAGGAAACTTAACCTGAACCTCTAGGTTGACCATGTACCTCTCCTCTTTGCACCCATGATGACTTGAACATACATCTCTCATTGCACTTGTATTGAAATTATTTACAGCTATGTCTGTCTCTTCAACCAGGTAGCAAGCTTGTAAGGGCAGAGAGCATGTCTTGGTCATCTTTGTATCCCTTCATTAGCATAGTAGCCTAGAGAGTCCACTCAGTTCACTTGTGAATTCATTCCATCACTTACTCATTCACTGAATAATGATTGAGTTCTTACTATGTACCAAGCATGCGTATATAACAGAGATCAAAATTGGTTAAAATTTTGAGAGAGAAATGTGGTGGGTGATAAGGCCTTGAAAATTCTGATAAAGCCTTGGGCTTTTACCCTAAATGAGATGGGAAGCCAGTGGGGGTCTTTTGATAGAGATGAGATAAGCTGATTTATTTCATTAACTGTTTTATCAGACTAAATGGGCCAAATGTACATAGCACAAGATGATGTATTAATCATGTACCTTAAAGTCTAAGTGGTAATTTAGATCAGAAGATTCCCAAACCCACTATATCTTTAAAAATGTCCACTTAAAAACTGTGATCAAAACAAACCCAAACAAATCTACATCGTGCAGTGTACTTAGGGAACACTACATTTAGGCAAATCGCTTGGAGATTTGGTCAAGCTACGTTAACCAAAATAATTGGATAATTATCATTTCTGTATACTTTGTGAGGATATGGGTATGTCCACTAGCATTGTTTTCAAGTTATTTTATCTTAAGTAAGGAACAGTTGGACAGCTGCCAAGTTATCATCATGTACTTAACTGTGAAGAGTTGGGAAATTCGGGTTAAATCATTCTGGTGAACTTTGGGTTGAAAATACACTTATTAATTAGGGCTATATCTACACTTAGATGGATTTTATTTCTTTGCTTAAATTTGTCACTTTGGAATACTGAAAGACCAACTAGATTATTGTAATCCCTTAAAAAATAAAACCTGAGCAATTGTAAAGAATGAAGTAATTTCCTGTTTTCTTTAAATTTCTGATTCTTAGCTCCCATTTGTATACCACTACACAATTTGTGTGATGATTATATAGTGGAGTGGGAAGTTTTAATTTTCCCTCTCTTTCTTCCTTTCTTCCTTCCTTGCTTCCTTCCTTCCTTCCTTCATTCCTGTCTGAGATCTGGACAAATATAATAGAAAAACATATTACAAGAGAGCACCATTTTTTAAACTAAGTTATATTCAGTTTACAATGTTGCATCAATTTCTGGTGTACAGCACAATTTTTCAGTCATACATGAATATACATATATTCATTTTCATATTCTTTTCCACCATGATCTTGTATATATTTCCCCTTGTGAGCACCATTATTTTTAAACAGTGAGGACATTCCATACATTTTGTTAATTTCAAGAATAGAGTCACTAGATAAATACTGGATAATAAAAGGGTACAACAGTGGATATGCTATCATCTTTGCTCTTACAAAGTTGCTTATTTATAAATAGCCAGAGAGATGAAACTAATCCTTTTCCTATAATATAAATTTCGTGCAGTTTGGACTCTGACAGGATAACAGTGGTAAGAAGGGACATATATCAGATGGTGACATAATCTGAGTTCACTTCAGGTGGTTTATTTGATGACATCTTCTCATGAGCATCAGGAATGTATTTTGGAAATACTCTTTGGAAATTATAAATAATTAGCAAATTAGATGCAGGGACACGCTTTTGCCTCTTCCGTGTGCTCTCCTTAGATCCAGCTTGATCCCGAGAGCAGTTTCATTGCCACCAGCTCCTGCCTTTTTGCACATCAACAGCACACGATCACAGGAAACAAACCACGGATATGCCAGAACATTCCTGGAAGTTTGTACATTTTGTTTCACAGAATAAAACACTGAAAACAATGAACAAACCTTGAGATACCAAATGATCTTACTAACAATTTAAGAGACTTTCAATTTTTGACTTCCTGCCTGCAGGAAGGAAATGACAGTTGGAAGTGTGGAGAACAGGTGTTACCCTGGACAGTGTGATATCTTCTGCTTACTAAAATAAAAAACACTGCATCAGCACTCCTACATGGAAGTGAATTCTAACCACAAGACTCAGTCTTTCCACCACAGACCCAGCTTCAGAAAACCAAATCTGTTTCCTACCAGGAAGTTGTTAAACCCAGCATTAAAAAGCAGACTCAGGGGCAGAGTTCTTCGAATCAGTCTTGGACAGATCCAAGTAAAGAATGTGGATGGTTTGAAAATGTCTCCCTCCCTGTCCTTCTAATTACTGGCAGTGCAGTTGCATGGCAGACTCGTCAGGGGACTTAGATGGGAAAGACTCAGGATTGGCATAAATTGCTCCCAGCTGAAGGGTAGGTGATTCTAAACCATCTCTCAATCCCTTTGTCTTCATCTTTGAGTCAGAGATCTGGCATTATTTCCTCCCAGGAGATGAATGTGGGCATAATGTCATTCTTCATCTTTGGCAAGCTAACTAGTTGCTCTGTCTCTCATGAAGGAACCTTCCCTGTGTCCCAATCTGTTATGGAAAGTTTAGACAAATGATATTTTGGAAGGGCTGAGGACCCTGAAATAATTGAAGGCTATGCCTTGGGCTAGACAAATACCAGACCGTCCTCTCCAGCCTCCTTCATTAGTGGTTCAAATCCATTATGGAATACGCATTCTTGAGGGCACATGGGTCGGAAAAGTTCGGGGAAGATACTGTAGCACTGAAATCTGTAAAGTCATTGTAAATGCTTGCAGGAGGCATAAAATGCATTGTGAGATTAAGAAACTCTGCAATAGCCAAGGCGCTTTGTCCTTGGAACCATGGCTCTGGAGGAAGGAGACATTGTGGCTGCAATTGGGACCGTGCAAGGAAATTGAAACCCATGGGCCGAGTGCACAGATTGTACTGGGACAGGTGGTACACGATTTCTCCTTCTGAGAGGTCAGTGTAAGAGACCGCATTCCCGTGGAATGAAAGACAAGTTAACCACAGCCTGGCGCATTCCTCCTGCCACCGGCCACTTCTCTTACCCTTCACCTGTTTATTCATTCCTGCCCCGCGTGTATATTAAGGGCCTATTATGTGCCCAGCACTGTGCTGAGAAGTGATGGTACAAAGATGGTCTCTGCTTTCAAGGAGCTTGTGGTTTTACAGGAGACCCCAGTCTGCAGGCACCACAGGGAGGATTCAAAAGGTGTTTCACATGAAGGAGGAGATTCTTGCTCCTCCCTCGGAGAAGGAGCCAAGGAAAGGCTTCAGGGGAGAAAACCCTTAATCTGGGGCTGAAGGGGGAAGGCCTTCTTCTTCGCACTCTCCTGTGAGATCAGGAGAAGACATTCACCCTCAACCCCAACTGCCCAGCTAGAAGACGGTCCCTCAGGGCATCCCCGTCTCCTGCTTGCCTCTGGCCATCTCCCTGCTCTTCAGTACAGCCACTGAGGCGCTAGGTGGCTTTGGTTTCTGTTTGGAAGTGAGGGAACAGAAATTCATGGAGGAAAGATTTTTTTTTTTTTTAAACAGAGCAACAAAGTTTTTATTAAGCTGGAACCTCTTTGTTTCATTGACTTTTATTAGTCTAAAATTATCTTCTAATTTTTATGCTTGTGAAATATTCCAACTATGCCAATATTAATTTTTTAAAACCCATGAAAACTCCTGCACCTCACCGCACCCATTCCCCGGGGATAACGCTGTTAACAGTTTGATGAGTACCTTTCTGAATTTTTAACTTAAATTTAAATCTACAACTACGATATTTTACAACAAAAATCCAGTGCTTCTCTCTCCCACCACTCTCCCCAACTCACTGCATCATGAAAATTCTTAGAACTATTTTTCAAATGTAATTACACAGAGAAGACTGCTGTAACAATATATAGATACTGTTTTGAGTCAATAAAAAGCACAGGCCCAAATTCACCTTTTCTGAGAAGATCATCTCTCTGATCAACTGTACTTTGATTTTTTTTTAATCCTCTTCTCCGAATCATCCAGTACATAAATGTTTTTGTATGATATTTGGCCTCTGCTCTAAAACGTATTCCTTTGTCTTATCCCCAAGCCCTTTTGGTCTCCAGGGACAAAGACCTCGTTTTGTAAGAATACAGGTGAGCTGGGGACTGGTCTTTCTTGGTGGGCGTCCATCTGTTGATCTGTTCCATTGCCTCACTCTCTGGATTGGCCCCCTTGGTCTGCTCATTCTTCTGTCCCCTCACTATTTGGCTTCCATTTGTTCGTTCATTCATTCATTCTTCCCTCATTCGGGTGTTCACTCAATCATTACGGAGTTCAACAACATGCCAGGGGTAGTTCTAGCACAGTTTGAGTCACTCTGATCCTGACTCAAAATCATGGCCTCTTTGAATTCCACTTATCAAAGTCTCCCCCGTATTTCTTACTTCAAATTCCTGAGGGTGAAGAAGTGGTTGGCCCAGGTTATGCCAGACCATACTAGATGGCTGGACGTCCTGTGGCCCAGTGCCTGTTTGTCCAGATGTGGCTGGAGGAGGGGGATGGAGGACTGTGGACACGGTAGCCCTTCCCAGCCCTGACCTGTCCTGCTCACTCTGGACACGTTCTCAGGTCTGACCTGTATGTCTGTGTTGTGTCCCTAGAAGGCAGCCAATAGGACCATGTCTCTACCGTGATCTGCACAGTAAGCATTCAATGAACAAGGTTAACACGGTGACTCTTTCCTTTACATGGAGTTGCGCTCATTATGGGCAGAGGATTACAGGCATCACCTCCCTCCTGCTCAAAGAAAGCACAGCCAGTTACCCCAGCGTTCCAGGTGGTGGAGAACAGCAGGGAACATCACATGAATGCTTACACGCTTCGTGTTATCTTTGAAGGTAAAAGTGAAAAGAGATTGGGAACCAGAGGAAGATTATAGGTGAGAAATATAAAGTGAGTGTCAGTTTTAAATTTCCATACATGGAAATAAAAGTTGAGCATTTAAAATGGAATTATAGACTCAGCAAGAGTCCCTTTCCCTGAGAGCCAGGCTGTTTTTATTCAACCACTGTCTTCAAATGCTCAGGTCACAATCCCTATTAATACACAAAATTTGTGAAAGAAATTATAATGCACTGTAGTGCCAGATGACTCAGGTCTGAGCGTTGGAGGCTGAAATCTGATACGTCTCTAATATCATTTAAATAGAAATTTTGCTCAGGGATGATAAGGAGAATTGATGTCAATTAGATGATACTACAAATAGTTGGCAACAGAACCACTGCTCAGATGGTTTTCTGCCAAGCCTTTCATATTCTTGCCACCCTTCTTCCAAGTCTCTTCTTTCATTTGAGAGGACTTCTGCTCCACCGCAGTGGATTTGAAATTCAAGTTCAGATAGAGTAACTAGACAGCTCAAGGAAATGGCTAATTATCCTGCCACGGGAGGGTGGGAGGTGATAATCCTCAGAGCCATCCCTAGGATTCTAGGTGCATCTGGAGAGCCAGACGGCCACGGGGCCCCTTCTTTCTGCAAAGGGCCTTGGGAGAGAGGAGCTGAGAGAAATACTGGCTTGCATCAGTCAGACACCCGGCACAGGAGAGCCATCTGAAAAGGCAGGTAGGTAGGAAGGGGAGGAGTCAGGGTGGATGCAGGGGTCTCCCATCACTCCTGCACCATCTGATCCAGTGAGGCTCTCACCTCCAGTTCAGCCTCCTCTGTGGCTCCCAGGTGGCTTCCCTGCCTCTCAGTTAACACCACTGCCTGGCCTTCACACCAGCACTTTGTCTTTTTGCAAATGGTCAAGTGACTCCTCTGTTCAGAAAACATGTTTTCAGGAACCTCCTACACTGTTGGTGGGAATGTAATTTGGTGCAGCCACTGTGGAAAACAATATGTAGATTCCTTAAAAAACTGAAAATAGAGTTATCATATGATCCAGCAATCCCACTCCTGGGCATATATCTGGAGGAAACTCTAATTCAAAAAGATACTGTATCCCAATGTTCATAGCAGCACTATTTACAATAGCCAAGGTGTGGAAGCAACCTCTATGTCCATTGACAGATGACTGGATGGAAGTTGTGGTATGTATATGCATAAAACAAAATACGACTCAGCCATAAAAAAAGAATGAAATAATGCCATTTGTAGCCACATGGATGGACCTAAGGTTGTCATTCTAAGTGAAGTAAGCCAGAAAGAGAAAGACAGATATCATAAGATATCACTCATATGTGAAGTCTAAAAAAATGACACAAGTGAACTTATTTACAAAATAGGAACAGACTCACAGACATAGAAAACAAAATATGGTTACCAGGGGCGAATGGTGGTGATGGCAGGGATAAATTGGGAGTTCGGGATTTGCAGATACAAACTACTATATATAGAATAGATAAACAGTAGGTTTATACTGTATAGCACAGGGAACTGTATTCAATATCTTGTAATAATCTATCATGAAAAAGATTATGAAAAGGAATATCTATGTATATACATATATATATATATGTATAAAACTGAATCACCATGCTGTAAACCGGAAACTAACACAACATTGTACATCAACTATACTTCAATTAAAAAAAAGAAAAAAAGAAAACACCTTTTTAAATACACACACACACCCGCCAAATCCTTCATGGGATGTGGTCGTTCTGACCTAGCCAATTTTTCCAGCATCACTTTCCTCTATGTGCTGCCACACCAGACTCTCACCACTACTCCACCCTCCTTGCTTCTTTTTTTCCGCCTGAAATGTCACTGATGCCCCAGCATCTCTCCTCATTACCCCTATCCTTCCCACAGCCCAAAGAGGAAGTTCTGAGTGTTACCATCTCATTTAGGCTATGGTTCTGACCTCAGTTATTTTCTGTTCACAGGTTTGTTTCCTCCACGGACAGTGAGCATTTTCAGGGCAGGAACCTTCTGTCGCCCCTTCATTGTTGCACCCCAACACCCAGCAGAATGCTCATCGCAGGTGCTCCAAAGTGGTTTTCAAAGGAAGGATATTCATGGGATATTGCTGTCTTTTAAATATTAGATACGCTTTTGGACTGGGTATAGATGACTCTTAATGTGCTGATCCTGATAACAGGCTGCACATCGCCATGTTAGTTTACTGACCAGCAAAATAAAAATAACGTTAATCTGTGTTGCACAGCAATTAATGTGCAAGAACAAATAAATATTTCAAGCACCAGGAAGAAGCCTGGTTAGGAAGTTGGCAAAATGAATCCAAACTCCCTTTTCAAGCACTTTGAAGAAAACTGAGGGGTCCTTCTCCAAGATAAAAGACTCCGGTTTTAGGTACTTCTCTTTGTCTGAATTAGCTTAGATATAAAAATAGGGGATTGGATCATGTCTCTTCCTCTCCTTTAACTGTAAAATTATATTATTCCAATGGTTCTATTACATTTTTTTTTGGATTAGCAATAAAAACTACATTAAAAGACTCACTTTTACCAATGCTCCCAAGCGTGTTGTGAAGTTCAGTTGACTTCTAATAATGGATGTGCAAACACATTAAGTGGTACTTCCACTGTGGCTCTGTTTCTTTAAGAGACCTTGGTTGTTAAGCTGGAAGATCATTGAACCATATGAGGGTCAATAAAAGAATAAAAAGTCACTGGTTAGTGATTCGAGTACAAGGAACTTGATCCCAGCTCCGTATCTGTGTGTCCATATGCTGCTCACTGTCAGAGGGGAACCATTTGATCCCCAGGTGCATGCCCTTCCCCAGGATGGCTTCTGGAAAACTAGTCAAGTTCCTGGTTTTTGAGCTGCTTGAGTTTGCTGCCTTTTCCATCCCCATGCTCGTGATGATGGAACAGTTTGCCTCTGCTGATCAAAACACAAGGGATACACGGGACAGAACACATTATTGGCTGATTGTTTCCTGTTCGATTGCTTATGTAGCCTTAATGACTGTCTTGATATGGATTCCCGTGAAAGTTCTCTTGTTCAAGAAACGTCATCTTTACCAAAAAATCATAGGATGGTAAGTAGATTTCTTACAGAACTCCATGGATGCTTTCAAAGAGATTTTCTCATGTACTCTCTGTAAGGATGTGAGCACAGCACAACTGTACATAATGTGAGGTGAATTCGGAGTAATACACTATTTCTATAAATGCATTCATATTATGGTATCTTCCATATTTTTAATAGGGTCACTTTTACTGACTGATAATCACAAATTACCTGTGTTCATAAGAGGTAGCATGAATCAATGATGCCCTGAGTAGTAACTGCTGTAATAATTCCTCTGTATACTAAATTGCACAAAGTTATCAGTTTATCTGCAGAAATCACAATTGCAAGATTATAATACAGAATTTTTCTTTTATGTAAAACTGAAAGCAATGTCTATGTTAAAATGTTTACATTGCATTATTTTGTAGCTCTGTGTCCTGTGACCATTCACCAATTGAGATTTTTAAGAAAACTGGTTCCTTTCTTAGATTTAAAAAAATAACGCTTTGCTATGTTGGTAAATTCTGTTAACCTGGTTGGGGGGAGGGTAAGTACTTCAATAATAATACAGAAATATTTTACATAAATCAAGATTTAATATGGATTGAACTAACAGTTTAGCTAATGACTGTATTGATCCATGTAAAGGTGTTGAGAATAAATGACTCTTATCCTTATATATTTTTCCTTTTAAATCTTCAGATCTGGTTCTTATTGTCTGGGATTTCTTTGGTTTTCTTTGATGAGTTAAATTTTTCTTTCATACTGATCTTTAAAGTTGAATAGCATAGAGCACCTGTGAAAAATGAGGAGCCGGGAATTTTAACCCAAGTCAGGGCAGAAATGTAAAAATGATAGATACAGCAATATAGCGAGAAATACTGTTGGAGGGTGCAGCCGGGGAAGGCTGAAGTGTGGCACTCAGGAAGTGCTCTTAGGTCCTGCTACCGGATGTGGCTCCCCAGCCTGGCCTGGGGACTTTCAGTTCCCTGAGGGCCCAGCTCCTGTGGGGTTTCTGGAAATGACCATGTGGTTGGCATTGCTTTCATTACTGGGGTTTATGGGTTTTCCAATTCTTGACCCAAAGCCTCAGGATCAGCTCAGGGTTGGGACTGGAGCTGAGTGAGCCCTTCATCCCTCACACCTACTAGGAGTTGCTTGGACTGTCCAAGACTCCTGGCCAGGCTGAAGAGTTTTGAGAAACTGGGGGAAAGGTCCACATGACTACAGGAGTAAACCAAGGGGAGGCTGGCTATACCAGCCCAGGAAGGTGCTTTTTCATCATTTTTTATATTGGCTCGAATCCCTAGGACCATAGGTCTGAATATCATTCAGGCAGTAAACCTTCCCATATCACTCATTGTTAACCGTGTATTATTATTAAGCTACAATTGTCCCTTTACTGATCCCTGATTACGTACTATAAAATTTATATATGAGTTTCATTTAACTCCATACCACCTGGTGAAGTATGTATTTTTTATGAGTTTATCATTATTATTCCCAAGAGGAAACTGATGATTAGAGAGGTTAAGAAACTTACCTGGTCAGCTGGCCAGTGAGTGAAAGGGCTGTACTTCGGACCTAGGCCTATCTGATTCCATAATTGGTACTTGTAACTCCTACCCTAAACCGCTTCTATGGGAGCAGTTGAAAGTATGGAAGAGAGTAGTTTTTCACTTCTCCTCCCTACTGTGTGTGTTGTTTGTCTGTTTGTTTGTTTTGTTTTGGTTCATCTGGCCCAGCTGCTCTTCTTTTGCTAAGGTATCTTGGGCTGTCACAACAAATGCATCTTTCAGTGATTTCTTTTGGGAGATAGTCTTCCAATCAATCTTTTGTTTCTGTTTGTGGGTGTGGCCAGCCATGAGCGCTCTGAATAGTTTTAGATAGATAACAGGTTATCTGTAATTTCAGTGAGACTGTGAAACTGTTCCCTTATGGCCTTATTCATCAACACTATCATATTGTTATCTCTCACTGGCCTAGAAGAAATTGTTCCTGGGTGCTATTCTGGGAACTTTATGCATTCTGTGCTGTTAAACTTTATGCCAACCCAGTGAGGTATGTGCTAGTGTTCTCATTTTATAGATAAAGAAATAGAACTTGAAGAATGGTTAACTTTGTCAGGTGATAAAGCTTGTAAGCAGTGGAGCTGGGATTTGTGAGCCCAGGGGGGTCTGATTCTGTGCCGTTTCTTCTATTTTGTTTACCTTTTCCTTTATTCTTTCTAATTTTGAATACTATGTGTGTTTCAAGAAAAATGCAACTCCTACCGTGTCAATAGGATGCATTTTCCCCAAAGATGTCTATTTGAATATGATACATGATCCCCAAAGTTGTGTATAGGATATTTTAATGTATGTGGTGTATGTCCTATAACCTGATTGCTAGATGAAGATGATGCGAAAGTAATTGCTACTATAAAAAGTAGGGGTTGAAAGTATGAATTATTTTTGAAGAATACTTGGGTAAATTTCATAGATCCTTAGCACTCACAGATGAACTGTTGATAAGCCCATCTGAGAACCTCTCTGTATGTCCACACTGGCGTCATGGGCCCTAGGAGGCTGGTATTCGAGAACCAGTGAAGCATGTGCCCTGGCAGGACAGCCGAGAGGTGCAGGCCTGAATTCAAATCCCTCCTTCGACACTGACTGTGACACCATGTGTGAGTTATTTAAATTCTTTGAAGTTTAGTTTTCTCATGAGCAAAACAGGGACAACCTAGGTTCTTCATGGACTGTTTTAAGAAGCTGTATAAGATTATGCATATAAAGTTTCAAGCACAGTGCCAGGCAGAGTGAGGACTCAGTGGGTATCAGTGTTATTACCTCAGGCTGAATTTAGTATTTCCATTGAAAATATGATCTGTTTTAATCCCCAGAGTGACTCTGAGAAGTAGTAGAAATGATGATAAAAATGATAAAACTGAAAAAATTATATAAGTGATACTCCATGCGATCAGAGAATGCTGTAGGTCTCTTTTATCCTTTGAGAATAATGAGGGTGAGTGAAGTGATCTCACGGATATCTTGCAAAGCATTTTGCAAAAATGCATAGTGGTTTTATGTTTCATTTTCTCACTTGACCTGCCCACCAGGGTTGTGAAGATGACCGAGTGCACATAATTCCCATTTTATAAGGGAGGAAGCAGTGTCAGAGAGCTTAAGACACACACACTAAATCAACATTAGAGTCTGAGCTTTAATCCAGTGCTCTTTCCTGTGCTCTTGCTGAACACTTCCTCATTCTTTCAGAATGATTGTTCCTTTATGGGGATGCCTGTCATAATTCATAATAGACTAGGGAAATGGTTTGAGGAATGAAGGAAAGCTATTTATATCCACATTATATGGTATATCCCAGTAAATAAGTGGAATCCTTGCCTGGGATACCATTGAGCTACAAATCCAGCCTGAAACTGGGGCAGATTTCCACGGGGAGGGTACCTTGGGGAAGAATCATCCTGGAGGACTTGTGGGGATTCCCAGACTGCTGTGGGAGCTAGGGTTATTGTTCAGGGATTCGCTCATCTTTCAGAGAATAATTACTTTAGATCATGACATGTCAGAATTGTGGGCAGCGCCAAGTTAGAAAGACTCCAACATTTTGGAACATTTTTACCTTGTTTAAATGCTTAACATATTCCTCAAGGTTTGCTGTTGATTTGTTTTAGGGGGCAGTAGTAGCAGCAGCAGGGACAGCAGCTGCATCAGCAGCAGTAGTAGTGGTAGTAATAGTAATAGTGGTAGTGGTGGTGATGGTAGTAATAGTGGTAGCAGTAATCGTGGTAGTATTAGTAGTAGTAATAGTACTGGTGGTAGTAATAGTAATAGCAGTAATGGTGGTAGTAGTAGTAACAGTGGCAGCAGCAGTAGTAGCAGTAATAGCAGTAATATAGTTGTCATCGTAGTAAAATAAGAGCAAATATTTATTGAACGATGACTATATACCAAGAATAGTTGTAAACACACTGCCTGTATTATTTTAGTTAATTCTCTGACCTTTACGAATACGAACACTTACAGTGTCCATTTTACAAATGAGGAAATTGGGGCCCAGAGGTTCAAAGACCACACAGCCGGTGAGTAGTGGAGCAAAGACCAACGCCAGGGTGTCCAGGGTCTGAGCACCTTCCTGTTCCACAGCAGCATACACAAGTGATGGGTTAACCTGAGAAGACAGAGCTCGCTCTTCCCAGCACCTCTGAGAAGGTCGTGGCTGAGTCAGCGTTGGTGCTTAACAGTTACTTCTTCCCAGAGCACTGCCATTTCTCTCAGCGTGTCTGTCATCTGCAGAAACATTCAGAAGATACCAGTTTCTCGTACTTGACCTCAGGCTTTCTATTCTTGTCCCACCATCTCTAGTCAATCAGCATGAGTGTACTCACTTTTGCTTTCTTCTCCCAGCATATGCAGTAAGTCACCAGATTCCATTAGTTCCTCCTCTTTCATCTCTATTTCATTGGCACCTTGCACTCCATGGCTGTTTTCCTCGCCCCAGATAGGCACTCATTTCCAGGGCCACCATACGCTTGAGTGTCTGGCATGGTTCCCCAACTTCTCACCTGTTCAGATCCGATGTCAGATCACTTGTTCTGACAGCTGTTGGTCAAGGAAGCATGAAGAGTATTTGATGAACAGGCTGGGACTCAGGCAACCTTCACAAGCTTATGTCCTTGACTTTTGCTTCTTCTGTCTCCCTCATTCCCTCCCTGTCCTTGCTGACAGAGTAATAATGTTCTTGAAAGAAGTTGTCTGCATGCCAGTTCCACCTGTAGAAATCTATTCTTCCCCTTGCTTGTAGAATTCAGTGTTGACATTATACCACAGAATCCTCGAGCTGGAAGGCACCTTAGAGTTCACCTATGACACTGTTTCTCACAATACAGATAGTCTGCTTCTGATTTTAAAGGGAATTCATGACTTCCTGTGTCTCTAATTATGAGAATAGGCTTCCTTATCTCCTATATTCAAGTAAAATCTGCCCCCATGTAGCTTCCTTTCTGTCTTCTTTGTAGACTTCATCTTATCTGCCCGCCTTTATATGCCAGTGAATTTGGCCATGACCAGAAGCTTTACCTATCGCTCCTTGATTTCCCCTTTTTATTGCTTTTCAAGCACTCTCTTTGGCTCTTGTAATATAAACTGTCACTTATATGATGATGACTCCCAAAGTTGTGTCTCCAGGGATGACTTCCTCACTGAACTCACTGTATCTATATTAAAGCTTTTTGAATATTTGAAGATAGCTGCGCTGCTCTGCCATCTCAGCCACACGGCATCCCAGTCTGTTAAGTCTTCTCTTTTCCAGTGTCCATCAGTTACTCTTTTTTTTTTTTTCTCTAACGGAGGTGTTGAACCCAGGACCTTGTGTATGCCAAGCATGAACTCTACCACTGAGCTATACCAACCCCCCTCCATCAATTATTCTTGTCCTATGATTTCTGGACCTTTTACTCTTTTGGACAGCTCCTTGGGAGGCTGGCTGGCTTATTAATATCTGAGTGTGGTCTCACTGATAGCACAAACCTTCAATTTATTGCAAAGTGCAGTAAAACAAGGTCTGCCTATATATTGGTTTTAGCCAAGCTTTCTAATAAATTTCAGTCTTCCAAATCCTAATTGTGTCATTCAAAATGCTACATGTCCCATTTGATTTTGTGTCATCTGACTTCCTCATCTCCCAAGAGTTACTAAATGTGTTAAATGGCACAGTTTCACTAGAAATCCTCCAGGTTGAAGTAATCTAGTAGGTCACTCTCAGAGTTTTTTTCGAACAGCAATGAATTTCCTCTCAGTTTCCACTTCTCATTCACTCAGTTCCTCTTTTAGGACACATTTACTGAGTACCACATGCAGACATCAGGTATACCAGTCACCATATCCTAGGACTTAACCTGGCATTGCGACCATCCACTGTCTGACCTCTATTTACTTTTCCAAACTACCTCCTTACACAGAGTCTTCATTCCCACCAGCATTGTTCCCAGGCTACTGTGGGGGAAGACCTGCCTATTTTTTCTCCCTTTTCAGGAAGCTTGTGGTCTACTGTGGAGACTGCACAGTTATGCATGAAAAAACTTAGAAAGTAGTATAAAACAATATACCTTAAATCAGTAAATATTATATGACCCATCACAAGTTCTTCATTAGCCCAGAGAAGAGAGTCATTAAAACTTAGTATTGACAATAGGATCTTATGGTAGCTCATACACAAAAAAATGTGACAATGAATATATATATGTTCATGTGTAACTGAAAAATTGTGCTCTACACTGGAATTTGACACAACATTGTAAAATGATTATAAATCAATAAAAAATGTAAAAAAAAAGATTTAATGCTTACACAGTGAAAGAAATCAGTCTAAAAATGCTAAAAAACAAAAACAAAAATAAACAGTACTGACAGTAGGGAAGGTGCCCTTTTGGATTCATCCTCCTTCCTTCCTTATCCCGCCCCATCTGCTCACATACTTAGCAGGTGTTCCATACACGGGGTGTGTGGACTCGGGTTTCCTAAGAGAACACTGTGCTTTGGAGTAGTCAGAGAAAGTCTCACAAGGACAGCTGGATTTGAGCTGAGCTTGAAAAGATTGGAGTGGGAAGACGGTCCATAGCGGGTGAGGACTATGAGTAATGATTTGATGTTAAGAACAACTATGAATTCTTTAAGGGGCGGGAGAAGACCAACTTGCTGAGAAACGAGGGAGTAGAGAGAGCTCAGCTGGGCAGTGTTGCAGAGCGGGTCGGAGTGTGAGTTTTGGAGTTAGAAAGACCTGGGCTAGAACTCATCTTTCACCTTCTGTCTGTAGGACCTGTGGGGCAAATCAATGAAAACTTCCTCATGAGTTTCTCCATCTGTAAAATAGGATGATCCCCGACTCAGCCAGCACCATTGTGGGGTTCGTGTAATGTCTGTGAAATGGTTTCCCACAGTGCTTGGCACAGAGTATACGCTCACTAGGGCTAGTGCAGGAAGTGGGAGCGTTATTATTGGAGAGTTAAGACCAGATTGTGGGGAGCCTTAAAGGTAGGCAACGGTTCTTCAAAATTTCCTTCCTTATAAGGACACCAGTCATGTTACATTAGAGTCCACCCTGATGAATTCATATTAACTTATTACCTCAGTAAATATCCAATTTCCAGGTATAGGCACATTCTGAGGTAGTGAGTGTTGGGACGTCAACATGTCTCTTTCAGGGAACATAACTGAACCCAAAACAGTCAGCTTTCTGCCCCTGAACCCAAATTCATATTCTTCCCATATGCAAGATAGATTCACTCCATCCCAGCATCTCCAAAACTTTTGATCATTCCAGCATCAACCTTAAGTCCAAAATCTCTCCTAACATGACTAACTCAGAGTCCCCAAACTCATCGTCTAAACCATCCACATCAATTATAGGTAATGGTTGGGATATAGTTCATCTTGGGGCAAAATTCCTCCCCACCTGTATACCTGTAAAACCAGGCAACAAGTTACTTGCTTCCAGAATAGAATGGTGGGACTGGCATAGGATAGACGTTCCCATTCCAAAGTGGAGAAATTGGAAGGAAGAAAGAAGTCATGGGTCCCAGGCAAATCCAAGACCTGGCAGGACAAATTTCATTAAATGTTAAGGCTTGAGAATAAACCTCTGTGCCTGAACACTCTGTTCTCTGGGGTCATCAGGGTGGGGGCTCCACCCAGTTGGCCAAGGGAAGCAGCCCCACCCTCTGGATCTGAGAAGGGAGACCCTGGTGGCCGTGGCAGCTTCTCTTGCATCTGAAGCACCATCAAGTCATTCTTCCTTTTCTTGAAGGATAGTACATTTAGCAGCCAGATAGCTTCTATTAGCCTGTTTCCTGCCTGTTGTATCCCGGAAGTCTTCCTTCGTTTCACCCCATCCCCCTTCAGTGCAAGCTGTCAGTATTTCTGCTGAGGTGGTTGAATGGATTCACAAGCCACACCCTTAGAGTTCTCTCCAGAACATGCCCTCTCATTTTTTCTGCTTTTTTTTTTTTTCTGCAGAATAGGCTGAGAATTTTTCTGAATCTTCAAGTTCTGACCCCTTTTTGCTTAACAGTTCCCTCTTCAGTGTGTCTCTTGCCTTTTACTGTAGTCATCAAGGAGAAACCAGGCAGAGCCTTTGACATTTTGCTTAGAAATCTCCTCAGCGAAGCATCTAAGTTCATTGCTTACAAGTTCTACTTTCTACCCAACAAAACACCTTTCAGCCAAGTTTGCTTCCACTTTATAAAAAGGATCACCTTTCCTCCAGTTTCCAATAACATGGTCTTCATTTCTGCCTGAGACATCACCAGAAGCACTTTTAACATTCATATTTCTACCAACTTTCTGTTCATAACAATATTTGTATCTTCTAGGATGATAGAGATTTTAAAAAAATTCAATTTATTAATTTTTTTGTTCTCATTTTGGGGGGAAGTAATTAGGATTGTTTATTTTATTAAAATATTTATTTATTATTGTATTATTTAAATTTTTTAAAATTTTGGCAGGATGGTGGGGGGGTAATTAGGTTTATTTATTTTTGGAGGAGGAGGTACTGGGGATTGAACCGAGGACCTTGTACAGGCTAAGCATGTGCTCTATCACTAAGCTATACCCTCCCCCCAATAGTTTATTTTTTTTACTCTTTCCTAGCTCTCCCCTTTTCCTTCTGACCTCTCACCAGACTCTCCTTTAACTTCCATGTTTCTGCTAATAGTCTCTTCTGAGAGACCCAGCCTTTTTCTATCGTGTACCTTTGGACTCTTCCAGACTCTTTCCATTACCCAATTCCAGAACCACTTCCACATTTTTTGGTATTTGTTACAGCAGTATCTCACTTCCCTATAGCAAAATCTGTTCATTTGCTAAGACTGACATAACAGAGGACTTCTGAGTGGGTAGTTTAAACAACAGAAATGTACTGTCTACCCATTCTGGAAGCTAGAAGTTCGAGATTAAGTTGTTGGCAGGTTTGGTTTCTTCTGAGGGCTGTGAGGCTGTGAGGGGTTCCAGGCCTCCCTCCTAGCCTCTGATGGTTTGCTGGCAATCTTTGGCAATGCTTGGCTTATAAATGCATCACCCTGATTTCTGCCTTCATCTTCACATGACATCTTCCTGTGTGTCTTCATGTAATCTTCCTTCTGTACATACCTGTCTCCAAATTTTCCTTTTTTATAAGGACACTGGTCTTATTGGGGCAGGACCTGCCCTAATGACCTCATTGTAAACTTATAACCTCTGTAAAAACCCCATTTCCAAAAAAGGTAACATTCTGAGGTCCGGGGGTTGGGACTTTACCATATCTTTTTGGGAGGACACAGTTCAACCCATAACACTCTTAACAAATTATGAACATGTGTTAGCAGTAAATCAAGATTTTCAAATACAGATTAGCAGTATTTCTGACTAAATAAAACACAGATTTGGATTGGCATTCACTTATTAACTATTCCACTCATTCATTTAGTATTTATTGAATTCTTGCTATGTGTGCTGTGTGTTGGCATTCTCCAGCATTATGGGGTTCTTGAACTTGGATGAGAAACAAGTTACATCTCTATTTTCACTAACCTCTAATTGAAAGTAGCATTTCTTTCTGTTATGAACGTTGCTAAAAACCACAGTTGCAGAGCAGGATCTGTAAATTTATTACGTAGATTTTTTTCATATCGCATTACAACTGTTGCAGATACTTCAGAATATGGTTTGTGATCTTCACTATCTTGAAGTTATGAGCGACTAAAGTTTCCACTCGATCTTGAGCACCCCAAAGAAAATAAGAAAACAATGTGTTCTTAGATAGGTGTATATATTACCATATCAAAATGTTACAAGGACGTGGATAACTGTATTTCAACATAATTGCTTTGTTTTGTAAGTCTGTGTCTATTATGCATTTAAAAAATTGTATTCTGAGAGGCTTTCATAGGGTTTACCAGATTCTCAGGAAGTTTACTGTACAAAAAAGGTTGGAAACACTGTTCTAAACGCTAGAGATAAAGTAGTAAACAACTCAGATAAGGCACCTGCTCCCTTGGAACTTATCTTGCTTATAGGCAAAGAGTGTGACAAACAAATAAATAAGAAAAGAAATAATCGGCAGAGTTTCAGGTAGTCATAAGGCTGCAAAAAACCAACCATATGTATATATACACATATATGACAAAGGAAGCCAGACATGGGAAGTCTAGGAGTAGAGACTCCGGGGCAAAAAGGAATAGCCAGTGTAAGACTTGAAGGTGGGGCAAGCTTGGTGTGATCCCTGAATAACCAGAGGGTCGTATGGCTGGGGCTAAGTAGGTGTCAGGGAAGAGGCAGAAGAAAGTGAAGAGAGTAGGAGAAATAAGAAAAACCACATCATTTAGAACATGTAGGCGATGGCCATAGGGTTCAATTTTATTCTAATTACATTACTCATCCATTGGAGATTTTGTGTGTGTGTGTGTGTTCAAGTAGTTGCTTTATTTTATTTTTTTAAATATATATTTTTGTTGAAGTATAGTCGATTTACAATGTTGTGTCAATTTCTGGTGTACAGCACAATGCTTCTGTCATACAGGAACATACATATATTCATTTCATATTCTCTTTCACCATAAGTTACTACAAGATATTGAATACAGTTCCTGTGCTATACAGTATAAACTTGTTTATCTATCAGTGAAGATTTTTTAAAATCTCTAAAATACACAGAGTGTATTTTGTGGTAAAATATACATAAAATTTGCCATCTTATCCATTTTTAAGTGCACAGAGCATTGGCCTTTTGTACATTCACATGGGTGTGGTACCATCGCCACCATCCACCCACAGAACCCTCTTCATCGTGCAGACCTGAGAGTCTGTACGCATTGAACAATAACTCCCCTACTCCAGTCCTCCCAGCATTTCGCTTTAGGGAGAAAATATCGCTAGGCAAGAAGAGGCACTAACAGGAAACCGGTTACGAAATACTGCAGATGAGAGATGCTTGTGAATGAACCAGGGTGTTATCAGAGGATGATTTGAAATGTATGTTGGCAGTCAATCAGACAAGATTTCAGGATGATTGGAACAGGTATGGAGAAGAACGTGGGTTCTTTGCCAGGCATGTTAAGTCTGAGTTGCCAATTAGACACCCAAGTGGAGGTGCCATGTAGACAGTTGCATGTACATGCCCAGAGCTCAAGATGGAGGCTAGTATGTATATATTATAATATATTTGGGAGTCATGGGCAAGTGGTTGGTATTTAAAGCCATGGGAGTGGCTGAGATAATTGAGGGAGATAATACAAAGAAGAAGTTCAGGAATAACCCCTGGGGGCACTCATCTTTTAGAGATCAAGTGGGAAGAGGACTCTATGAATACCCTAGCCAGTCTCAGAGAGCTGAGCACTGTGGGAACCTCGATCCCATTTAAAATTTCATCATACCTCTGGTTTGAGCAGGTCGTACTGGGTCTGGCTATGACAGAGTGGCTATCCCACCCCCATCTAGTATCTATCGCTAGAACATCTAAGATGGGGCTGGGATGGAGGGAGACGTGGCTGGACCAAGGAGAAATTCTAAGTCACATTTGAAAGACTCCAACACTTTTTGTACTTAAACACATACAATCCTATAAATGTAATTAGTTTAGTATGTATTTAAGGAAAGAGGAGGTAAATAACTCATTATAGAAAAACTGAGTACATTTTATCTTCGCATAAATTAGTGATGCTAAATATACATTTTAATTCTCTCATGAAATAGAATATTGCATAGAACATTGCATATTGTATCACAATAAGTATTTGATTCCATGATCATGCAAGGCTTAAGAAGTGGTCCAAAAAACATTTTGAAAAATTATGTGATCTTTTTGTGTATTTGATTTTTTAAAAACGTTGGTTCAAGTGAAAAACAATCCAGGTGTTTTCACTTTAAGTCAGCTTGAAGTATCCAATACTGTGTCGTCTCTGAGTGTATTTTTTGAGAAATCAATTTTACAACATAGGGTCTGGTGTCACTTGAGAAAGTCATGCTGTTCGTTTTTTGCAGTTTGTTGCCAGAGCCTGAATTCTTGGGCAGGATTCTGGTGAATGAATTATGAAATTATTGAGTGTCATTTTTCCTGCACTGTGATGCTCTTAGCAGTAGGCAGTTTGCTCATTGACTAGAAATCTCTCACACCTTTTTTTCTAGAAAAGCATCCTGGTTTGTGTGTGTGTGTTCCCCTTTGCCACACTCAAACATTTGGGAAATGGAAATGGGGAAGCAGTCACTTCTTAGAAAAACTATAGATGAATGAAACAGGAACTGCAAAATTGGCAACATGTTAACAGGAACTGTTGATCTTGTACATTATTGCTTTTGCTTATTTTTTCTCCTTTGCTAGGAGACCTGTTATGGTGATGTGTGTAGTACTCACCACACTTCCCAGCTTCAGCTTTTCCATAGCAGTGACTGAGGTATGGAATTTTAATTTCTTCTTCTGCAAGATTTTGAGATTTTACAATGTCCTTTGTTATTAAAACTTTTTAGAGAGGTGTGCCCAACAAGTTTCTTTAAGTTAATTTTCTCCCATCTTCTTCCATGTTGCAATATATATATTTAAAGTGCTAAGATCATTGTTACCTCTGTGATTGTGAAGGAAGGTCTAGCAGCCAATTAAAAAAAAAAAAAAAACTGCTTCTGTGTTTGGGTAAGTGAGAAAGGAATGTTATTTGCAAATAATAAAAAAGCAAGGAATTTGAGAGTAGATCCACATTTGTTTCTCCTGACCTGATGTTTTTCATGAGTGTCCTCAGTTCTAAATGGAATAAAACAGTATCCAAAGGAACAACCGCTCTCATGCTAAGACCTTTGGTAATATGTCCATTGACAAATAATTTGTACATGATATTTATTTAACAATAAGTTTAAATTTACGTTTCAACTAAATGCAGCTTCAAAGGGACCCTGATGGATAGTTGGATAGGCACCGGCAGTTCAGGAATATTGGAGGCAGAACTTGCAGGCTGTGAGAACTTTATTACCTGAGAAGTTCAAAGCTGAATGCCCCGCTAATCCTATTAATTTGCAAGGTGCTGTGAAAGATATCATTTTAATTAATTAATTAAATTTTCATTTACATGTTGAGTAGGTAGTCATTAAGTGCATGTTACATGCCAAGCACAGTGTTAGGTACAGAGGGTAGAGCCCTCAAAAATTTTGACAGAGTCTCTGGCCTACAGTAATTATTTGTTGACAGTAGAGAGAAAAATAAACAGGCAGTTAGAATCAGTATGAACAGTGCTGGGAGAGCGATGAGTACTGAGTGATCTACCATTAGAAATTACATGACCATTAGAAGATGTCCTAAATACAGCATTAGGACCATCGATGAAAGCATAAAGTAATCTTGGAAGGCCACACAGATGTACTTTGCATCAAACTGCAACACATGAATATTTTAATTTGGATTTATCATTTTCTCCTCCTTCCTCCCCAAAGACCTTGTAAAGCACTTGGATGGTCCCCAAGAGCTTCAAAAATTCAGTTTACAAACTTTCAAGGAACACCACTCTCATAGATGATAGTCTGTCGTTTGAACCCCCTTTTTTGGGGTTCTTTCCCGTTATGTCCCACCCACAGCTACATATTTTTCTTTCCTTTTTTCCTTATTTAATTTTTCATTGAAGCATAGCACATGAACAGAAAGTTCACACAGCATAAATATGCAATGTTAATGGGATACCATAAAGCAAACCCCTGTGGAAATACCACTCAGGTCAAAAAATGAAACTTTGCCAGCTCTTTCAAAGCCACCTCCATACTCCATACTCTCCCTCCTCCCCAAAGGTAGCTTCTACCTTAACTTCTAATATCACAGATTAGTTTATCTGTTTTTGAAAGCTTTATAAAGGGAAATCAAATTATCCACTACCTATCTGTCTGTTTGTCTGTCTATCTATCTATCCATCCATCTAATATGTGTCTCTCCTTGTATTCAGAAGTATGGGTCACTCATGTTTTGTGTATAGCTGTAGTTCATTTTTTTCATCCCTGTAGAGTATTTCATTATATGAATATATCACAATTTATTCATTAATTCTATTCTTGACAGCCATTTTAGTTTCCAGTTTTGGCTATTATAAATAATGCTGCTATGAACATACTTGAATGTGTCTCTTGGTGCCCATGTGTAAGCATCTGAGTAGGTTAAATGTGCAGGAGCAGAACTGATGGATCATAAGACATATTCAACTGCTCAGTTGTAGCAGACACTGCCGATTTTCCAAAGAGATGATGCTAATTTAGCCTCCCACTAGCAGAGAATGAGCAATCACGTTGCTCCCCACCCTCACCAGCACTTACTTTGTAAGTCTTTTTATTTTAAACATTCATGTGAGTATATTCTTGAATTTCAATGTCATTTTCAATTGCATTTCCCCAGTAAGTGATGAGATTTAGCATATTTTTCATCTTGCTCATTTTTTTTCCATCATGTGTTGCTTATCTTTTAAAAATGGATTTGAAAAAATTATTTGTATATTCAGATTTCAAGACCTTTGTTGATTATATATAGTGCAAATATCTTCTCATTCTGTGACTTCATGCTGTTAATGATATCTTTTTCTGATGAAGAGAAGTTCTTAATTTTAAAATAGTCCAGTGTATCAATTTCTTTCCTTTATAGATATTGCTTTTGGTAACTTATTTGAGAAGATTTTGTCATATTGTGAATCTGAAACTTGAAGTCCTGAAGATACTCTCCTGTATTATATTTTGGAGGCTATATCGTTTTGTCATTCTCTTTTAGATTCATAATCCATTTGGAACTAATTTTTGTGTATGTTGCTCAGTAGGGAACCAAGGTTTTTTTTTTTCCAAATAATATCTAAAGGACTAAACACCATTTATTAAAAAGTATGTCCTTGTGACATTTCTCTGCAGTGCTACTTTTGTTATAAATCAGATGTGTGTGTTCATGGCCTATTCTGAGCTTTCTGTTGTGTTCCATTGCCTACTTTTCTATTCCTATGCCAACACCACACTGTATTAATTCTTGTAGCTTTATAATAGCTCTTTTTAATCCAGAAGAGAAAACCTTTATATCTTCTTTTTTTTTTTTCTTCTAGAATGTCTTGCCCTTTGTATTTCCATATAAATTTTAGAATCAGCTTGCCATTTTCCACAAAAAATATTGGAATTTTCATTGATGTATCAAATGGCGTCATTTTTTTAAAACCTTACTTTCTCTTTGTTGTTGCTATGTAGAAATAACTTATTCATTTTGGGGAGAATTTCTCCATATACAATCATATAATCTATACATAATGATATTTTGTTTTTATTTCCTTCCAATACTTATACTGCTTATTTCTTTCTCTTGCCTTATTACACTGGCTAAGACCTCTAGGACAATGTCAAACAGAAATGGTCATAATGTAACCTTTGTCTTCTCCCTGATCTCAGAGGGAAAACTCTTAACATATTACCATTAACATGATGTTTGCCATAGGCTTTTTTGTAGATACCTTAAACAGATGAAGGAAGTGATCCGAAACCTAGATTGGTTTACCCAGCTCTCTCTCCTTGGAAGACCCAGCACTCTAATATTTGTCCCCCTGGCTCTTTGAGCTAGGACTCTCAAAGGTTCTGTTTAGCAGCAGGGTTGGGAAAGGTTCGCCGTTCCAGTATTCCAGGAACCTACTGTTATATTTTTACATTTTGCCAAGTTCTATCTTTAACTGAAAGCTCTTCCATTGATAAGAATCCTTAATACATCTTTAGAAATGATTCAAAACCTTGTGGGGCTGAACACCTAAAAGGCTGAAAACAAGGCCTCTAATCTTATAGTAAATGTATTTATAATTAATTTAACACTACTTTCAGACATCTCAAAGAATTTTGAACAAAGAAAGCACAAAAATTTAATGCTTCTAAATGGTCTTCTGAAAACAGGTTCAGAAGAATGTTAATGGTTCTGCCGTGTTACCTGATATGTTACCTGACCTGCCAGTCTCTCTGGTTCTGACTTGCTTGATTGTGGTTGATATTATTGAAAAACTCAGGACATATCCTCTTAGAGGGCAGCTAAAGAGTAAGTATTCTTTTAAATATAAATATTTTTAGAAGCTTGACATACGTTTCTGCTGCTCTATTTTCTGTTCACACATTTAATGATATTTTTTAAGAGCTAACATTACAGATAGAAGATTACAAATGAAGATATCTAAATATAATTATCTTTAAACTTACTTTGGTAGCTATACAGCTATTCTTATTTCCTTTTTACATTTTGATAGTACTGATAAATGAATAAAGTTACCAAATTTCATACCAAATTATTTGTGTTTAACAAGAAAATTATGTAAGTAAATTTTTATAAATTTGTATTTTTAGAACTCTCTTAAAACCTTAAGTTTAGATGAATAAATAGTTTATTTTTGGATACCTTAGCTAACAGGAATTAGTATGACTACTGAAGATATGTACTAGAGATTTATGTGTTTTTAATTGTGGATTGTCAAAAAGCTAAAGATCACACTGATAAAACCAAGATATGCCACATTCCTCCAAAGGGAACAGTTGTAACTAAATATAGGTTGGCCTTTTAAAAAAGGTATTTTGCTCACTAATGTTTTGTCTGGTCAGTCATAAATCCCCTCAACTTGCATTTAATTTTGTGTGATGGTATCTCTGTTTACTTTACAATATTTGTGTAATGTGGTTATTGTATGACTAAGACTTTGCACTTGAAATGGCTGGGTTTTGTCTAATCATTTGCTGATGGGCTGGGTGGGGTAAACTGAGCGAGTCATAGGGCTGACTACTACAGACAGGAGGGGAAATGCCAGAGAATCATTTATCGTGAATCACGACTCCTCCAGTCACTCTCGCTCCTCAGATTATAACACAAAACTGAGTTAGAGGCCACCAGAAAATCTGTGACTCTGAGCTTTATATTTTGTACTTTGTCCTTGGGTGGGAGATGATAGGCTCTTATGTTGAACATAACACAGTTGACATGATAAGATGGCAGCCAGTAAATCCGTTAGGGAAAAGTTACTCCCAAGGGACACCTGCCCTCCACAGCCAAGGGTATCCATCTTAAACTGAGGAAGCTTGAGAATTACCAAACCCTACGCTACTTCTCTAGGCTCCTTAACAACACAAGACTATTTTGAAATTGGACTGCTTTTAATTAGCCTGTATTTTCCATGTTAATGTGAACTTTCTCAGTTTTAAGTGAAAATCTCCTTCCACTAGAAAAAATTACACACATATATTTTTGGGAATAAGTTATTGGCATTTTATACTTTAAGTGATCAATTGGATTATAAAAAGGTAGATTGCCTTGTATTCAGAAGTCATGATGATGAGAGAATCAAAATAAGAGAACCCCAAGGAAGAAGTCAGTCTTGGGGAGAAGACCCTAGAGCATCTTGTACAACTGCTTCTTCTTAGTTAAAGAGCCTCCTTCTCAAACTCTTTTCTGCTCAAACTTAGGAGAGTTAATGTCTGGTTTACTAATTCCACCATTTAATAAAAGTCACACCGCAAAAAGCTAGCATTCATTCAAAATACCTTTGTAAATATTAATTATACATCTATTTGATTTTTATGCAAACTTTGAACTCCAATAGTCTCCTATACTCATTTTAACAGTCATACTAATAAAATCAATTGTGTGACTTGTGAATCCAGGGAATGTAAATTTATTCTCTGGAACATAAATTAATACATAAATTCAAAAACATAAATTATAATACATAAATCTGAACATAAGCAAGTATGCTGTAAATATGGTTCCAGTGCATGTGCTGTCTCAGAATCAAAGCAGTAGGATAGGGGTGGGTGACAAACGAAGTGTAGAATAATTTGACTCCCTGTAGAAAATGTTGGGAAAGAAAATATATTCTGTTCTTTGCTCTGTCCGGATAGTTTGAAATGCATACATACTTGTCAACTTGTAGCAGCTTTGACCTTTTTCTAGATGAAACTAAGGTCATCTATCATGTTTGGATTTGTGGACACTCTTAACATTTCTTAATCACCTTAATTCCAAGCTACCAAAGTTTGATCTTTGAGTAGCTTTTCTTTTTCTAAATTTTAAAATAAAAGTTCTGCATTTGACATATGCTCATGCTTAAAGCAGTCTTCGCTAGTCCAATGAATCCTTTCTGCTAACCTATTACCAGTTGCAATACCTCAGTATCAGGGAATTAACATGCCATTAACATCTAAGTGTGTCATTTCACGTAGACTGGGCTCACTTGGGGATATTTTCTGGTACATAGATCTCTGAGGCATAGCAATCTCACCGAAGTACCTAGTACCTAATAATGTCAAGCCCCAGTCATGGGAACAAATAATAAGAATACAAAACATAGCCTGAGTGTCCCCAGCTCTTACTAGTGTGTGGGTACACATGAGCACACCTTAACGTTTCCAAATGAGTTCTGCTAGCTCAATACCAAGCTGTTAGTGCCTGGACTTCCATCTCTCTCCCTCTCCCATATGGTTCCCTCTCACATTTTGCAACCAGACCCAACGTGGGTCTCCTGTGCTCTCATTTGTTGGTCCAGACTGTTGAATATCCTGCTGCCCCTGCTTTCCACCCAGTCATCGTTCTCATGTACAGACAACTTGGTGGCTCTTTTCCCACCACTTCGCTAGACTCTCTGCTCCACACACCCTTGCTACTACTGCTTCTTATGATCAGGGACCCTTTTCTAGCTTTCTCCTTTCGCTACTACTGCTTCTTGCCTCTGGGATATTGCCTGATGCTCTGCTGGTGATTTTGACTGATTACCTTTTCTCTACCATTGGAATACTGACTTCACTCCACTAAGTTCTCTTTTTCTAGAAGAGGTTCCAAACAGAGTCATGGAATAGCTATTTTCATTTGGAAGCACAAGCCTTTTATCTCTAGGATGTATATGTACTAACAGACTGGCTGGGCTTTAATGCTTTTATTAATGGCCATTCTCCTCCATTAGAAACCACCATTTCCTCTCCTACTACTAGGTTGTGTGGCTGATTCTGGTAGAGCCAGACTCCTCCTTCTTTGGAAGTAGCTTTTTTCCATAGAGTCTCGTAGTGTCTCCTTACATTAGCCTTCCCTATATTGTCTGAACCTCAAACCATGGTCCTGACCCCCTCACTGAGATTTCTTAATTCCCATGTAAGCCAGTGACTGCAGACACACAGGGGGAATCCATGGTTAGGGAGTTAAGTTTTCACTCCTACCTGCAGGATTCATTTGAATAGTGTGAGCCCAGCTCAGGCACCACGTTACAAAGCAGTGTAGCAGGGTGTCATGGTTAAAGTGCTCAGGGACCACAGGTGAAGGAAAACTTCATTTTACCTAAGGCATTGGAGGTCAGAAAAGACTGAAGGCAATATCTGGAATTTGTAGGAGTTTGTAGGCAAAGATGATGAAGACACTTGCTCCACAGAAGGAAGGTTGGGTCTCAAGAAACTCAGGTGTATGTGTTTGGGAGGTAAAAATAACTTTGGTTGGATTTCTCGCACTGAGTGGGCAAACCTGTTGCTGGAATAGAAGTTGCCCTCTTAAGACCAACAACTGTTGGCTTTCAAACAGTCAATTTGGAAACCTCCAGAGCTGCTTCAAGAACTACTCTAACAACTTCTGGTTGCAGGGAGGGCAGGAAGGGGAGGCTGAACTGGGGTCTCTGGATGCCCCAATTCCTCCTTCAACCAGAACAACACAATTCTTGTTTGCTTAAGGGTTGGTATTTTGAGTACGATTTCATTTGAAAAAATAGTTCTTCTGCTAAATGTCTGAAAATCAGTCTAGGACCTCATTTAGAGTCCTGGGCTCTACCTACCTATATCCAGGGTGGTGCTATAACTCAGGTGGCCAGTTCTCAACATCTCCAGCCACTGGTTCCCTAAGAGTCACGACACTGCAACACCTAGAGGAAGTGTTCCCTCATCCAAGGTCTTGTGACAGCCGTTGCTCTGGGGCATGATGCAATCCAGTCCAATCCAATTCAACTGAGCCGCCAGAGCAGGACTATCCCAGGCCCAACATATCCCAAAATCAGACATTTCCAACATTCCATTTTGAATTTTTTTAATGTTTAATATTTTCTATTTTTTTTCAAAATAATCCATATTTATTTCAAAAGGTTATCAAATAGACATAAACAAAAAAGAAGAAAATGGAAATCAACCATAATCCTACACACTGGAGGTTTATAACTGATAGCATCTTGACGGGCATTCTTAAGAAAACCTGTTTTGTGACTTTTTAATTTTTCTTTCTTAGCAATGTATGGTGGGTTATCATTCTTGTTATTACATCTACTGCATCATTTTTATTGGTTGAATAATATTCCATAGTATTGTGAGCCGTGACTTACTAACTCACCTCCTGTTGTTGGGTGACTAGATGTTTTCCCCCTAGTTTTTAGCCACTACTATTATGACTTGTTCAGAAGTGAAAAGGGTTGAGAAGATAAAGACAAGGCTGTGGTTAAAATAAGTAAGGTGATGCGTGGGTGAGTCGGGCAGGGGAGAGGAGCCATGGTTAAGCCCACGTACGCGGATGGTGCGAGTGCGCTCTGTTTCCGGGGACCCTGTGCCGTGTATTCCGCAGCCTCTCGGCGAGGCGACTAGCCGAGCACAGGCTGGGGACACAGAGAGTTAACTGCCGCTGGACGACGGCCGAATGATACCAGGATGATGAGCACAGTGTCCTCAGAAGACCCCGAGCGTCTGCGCATGCCCAGACTCCTGGGCGACAAGGCTTGCCGCAGACACGGACTATTATGGACTGGCTGCACACGCAGACAAACGTGGAAGGGGCCATCGGGGGGTGTACAAACCCGGCGACAGGAGGTCTTGGCTACATTGGGGATCGCTGCGTAGTCAGACATGACTTGCTAGCAATGAGATCAACAGGCTATTTGCGTGGAAAACGTCACAGCTCTTCGGAGGAGGCGGTTTCCACTGTCACATCAGTACGAGGTGCCAGGTATGATGTTGGCAGCGTAGGATTTTCAAATAGATCTCTCAGTGGCCCTAGTCCAGTTCCGTCTGTGTAGTCTCTTTAAGACCCGGAGACTTAGGCCAAATGCTGCAGGGACTTCGGCCGCACAGATGACGAATTTCTTTAGGTGAAATGCCCCCGTGTGCAATTTCTGGCTCAAAGGATATGCCAGATTTTAACGCCTGGCATCTATAATTTTTTTAATGAAGTTCTCCGAGCAGTTCTGATGGCCACCCTGGTTGAGAGCTTTTGATTATAGGAAGTGTTAGAAACTGAGACAAATAGCAAGTTAAAAACCAAGAGATCAAATCCAAATTCCCAAAGGAACCTCCTTTCCAGATTTCCTTGAAATGGAATCTGTTGCTCCGTAACCCAATAGAACGTAAGAGATGTCACAGAAGGTAAAAGGAAAAAAGAAAGAAAGAAAGAAAGAAAGAAAGAAAGAAAGAAAGAAAGAAAGAAAGACCGCTTTTCTCTGAGTAAAAGGAATGGCATTTTGACTTCCCCTTTGCTTCTTTTTAACAAAAAGAAATAGCTTAAACAATCTGAGCCCAGCCGTGTGAGCTGGGTTTCTATAATGCGTTTTGCAATGTGTTTAGAGAGTGCGTATGAGGAACACTGTTCAGGCCATGCCAAGAAGGGGGAGCATTTCCTTTTATAACCCTCCCTTTGCTGCTTAGAAGAAGGAAGTTTCAGGAAAGTATGTTAGCTCTAGGAGTTTTTTTTTTTCCCTTCTCAAGAAATAAGTAGCCGTTGACCAGACTCGGGATGAGAGAAGGGTAGAATTTCTGATTTATACCTTCTAACGAAGCACCAGCTGTCAGGATTAGGTCAGTGTAGATGGGGGCCAGAAACGATACTGCCGTCATCCCTGCACCAAATGACAAGGGATATCAGGTGCTCTCAGAACTCAAGCTGGGACTTCCTTTGATTAGAGCAACTTTACAGGATTTTAACAATTGGACATTTACTCATCAATGTTTTCCGAGGGAGGAAATAACATTTATGTATAGTTTTAGTATGTAAAGTGAGATTCTTAAGAACAGCAAGATGTTTTTCAAAACAAGTATTTCAGGGAGACATAAGGATAATGGAACATAAAGAATCGGCATGTATTAGTCTATAATACCAACGAAAGTTGGAATTTAAAGCCCCAGGTGGAAGTTCAAGGTGTAGGTCATGGTTCTCTGTATCTAGATTTCCATGTGTAGGACTGAAAAGAGTGACATAGGTTGCTGAGCTGATGGGCAGACGCCCTGGGTCATTTTTTTGTTTAAATTGTGTGTTTATTAGTAGTGGGGTCCTATGCATGGGGACACCCATGTGCTCAGACTCTGCATTCACAGGCTATTTTAGGAGCCCAAGTCCCCCTCTTTCTGACAGGATGGGTGTTCCAAAGGCTGCTTCCTATGAACTCACAAGTGCTTTCTTCTTGGAATCACACATCGGCACTTTTGGTCCCCTGCCTGGTGACTCCTGCCATGACCGCCACCACTGCTGGTGTTGGAGTCACAGTCTGCCCTCTCCCGTCTCCGCCTCCGTGCCCGCAGAGCTCTGAGGGCTGTGTGAATGCCACTGGGTCTTCCCTTACCATGGAGCTAGGCAGGTCCCCAGGCTGCGCTGCCAGGAGCTCCAGCTGTCCTCTGGGGCTTGTTAGCATGAGCGGTCCCGTGGTCTTCCTTAAAGGGCTCTCTCTCCAGGACCCAGGGCAGAAGGCAGTGTGCATGGTACATTCTGTGCAGGGCTCCCAAGTCCTTCCTGTTGACTTGGAGGGTGATGGAGGAGGTTTGAGGGGATCGGGCTGGGGAAGGGGGGCTATTTTTCACTCAGTTTGGATGCTTTGGCTGACTTGCCTTAGTGCAGCTTTTTCCTCCATGATACCCATGTCTCCCTCATGGTCATAGACTCCAGAACAAGAATTCCTCCCATCTTTGATGCAGCCAGTCTTTCTGGGGGATCTGTTCTATACCAGGCACTCTGCTAGGTGCCGGGGGTGCAATGGTGGGTGAGAGCAGGCAGAGTCCCCTTTGCATGGAGCTCACAGTCTAGCGGGCATAATAGTACGTGTTTCAACTATACCAACAAATACGTATATTTAAAGCTGAGGTAAGTCCTCCAAAGGCAATGAATCAGGTGCTCAATGCATCCATTTTTGTCACCCAGATTGGGCTCATGCTGGGGTTCCTAACTGTGGTCTGTATCCAAGCACTTCCTGGTAGAGGCATTTCAAACCACATTAATATCTAGAATTATTTATTATTTATAATATATGAATGCATATTAAACATTATATGCTTATTACATTGTTAACATAATAAAATTATTGATTATTATAGTGCATATAATATGCATAATATAATACATTGATATTAAAAATAGAAAAGTAATTTTTCTATTTATATATTATAAATTAAATTACTCTCTCTGACCTAAACACATATTAAAGGGGAGAATGGTCAGAAGTTCCCATATGAAAAGCTGAAGATTAGAAAACTTAGGAAGTTGGAATATTTTTAAATCAACAGTATTATCAGTTTTTAGCTATTTTTGTCCAGTGTTAGGTGAATCTATAAAGTAATGGTAGAGAAGAAGATGGCCTTTAAAGTGTGGAGCCATCCAGCTGTGTCCTCAGACAAAAGAATTCTCTTAAAATTTCACATTGCCTAAAATTCAGAAACGATGCATTTATTTCTGGTCAGGTTTATGCAATGCCCAGCAAGGAACTGCAACTGAATTTGAGGGCTTCTGAATTTACTGAGTAACAGTACAATGCCTATTTTTAGATTTTTGTTGTTGTTGTTGACATATAGTCAGTTGCAGCGCATCGGTTTCTGGTGTACAGCTGTGAATGCATGCCCCTGAGGTCTTGCAGAACTGATGAGGTGTTGAATTATTTGTTTTGAATGCATTAATGTTATTAATTATTATTATTTGTTGAAAACTTTCATAGAATTTTGAGCACAGAGAGAAGTATACTAGGCAGTGTTTAAACAACTGTCTCTCCTGGGGGAGGGGAAATCCCTGATTTGTGCATTTGCCAATTTTTTCTGGTGTGAATACTCTCACCGTGGCCAGTTTCAAGATAGCGAGGTGGTATGGCTGAACACAGGTCACGGGAAGAAGTACGCATGACAGGCTCTCGTTGGCTGGTGCAAGCTGTCTCTGCCGGCACAGGGTCCACCCCTGCAGCAGCATTTTTCTTTGTGACATGAACAGACAAATCTAAGAATTAGTGAATTAGGTTCTGTAGTGTGACATTATTTCTCCCACTTTTTGACCTCCCTCCATATATGAGATTCTGGGTAACTATCACCGAAGTTTAACAAAATGTAATCACTCTTAACTGTTTACTGCGTTCTATTTTCTATTCTATTCTAATTCATTTAAAACAATAGATATTTTAGAGGTCGCTACTTTTTATTTACTTAGCACACTTATGGCTGTTGTGTTGGGTCAGGCACTATTTTAAATGCTTTACCAAGACTGACTCATTCTTTCTTCGTAACCATGCTGGGAGGGAGGTGCTAGATTTCATCATTTACTATTTGGCAATGATGTTACTTGTCTCCCCAGCCTCAGACTTGCTCCTCAAAGGAAGACATGCTAGTCAGTGGAGAGGGTCAAGACAACAGTGTTTGTAATTTGTGTTTTAAACATTTAAAAATATTAAAATGTTTATTTTAGATTTAAAATACACATATAAAATAGGTGTATATTTTATTATGTTTTTATTCTCTAAAAGTGTTATGACTAAAAGTGCTTTGTGTACTTAATATGTTTTTCAAAAAGTTTTCAAAAGGCACTGACTTCTTCTTTTCCGAATTTTTTTTTCTTTTCTCAGAACATTATGTTTAAATCATTAGCGTTTTGCTTTCTCAAGACCATTTTTCTCTCAGGGAAAAATTTTGATCTTGGGGATTGTTAACTAAGACTAGTCATACTTTTTCTAGAGGAGTCTTTTTTTTCAGTGGAAGTGCTGGGGATTGAACCCAGGACCTTGATGCATACTAAGCATACGCTCTACCACTGAGCTATACCCTCCCCTCTGAATGAGTCTTCAATTTGATCTTTGGGTTGCTGTGAACTGAGTTACAATCTCATTTCACATCAGCTGCCTCGACAGCCTCAAGAGCCTCTTTGCTGAATCTCCATGTCCTCTCTGGCTCCCCTGCCTTCCACTGTCCTCATCTTCAGTGTCTTTCCTTGAACTTAGAATAAAGCCCCAAACCCTTATTAAGGCCCATAAGACTCTGCATCGCCTGGCTGTGCCATAGACCATGTGATCTAGTGATTAAGGGTTTGAGGTTCATGTTCTGGTCCCTCTACTTGCTAGCTGTGTGACCTTGGAAACAATTCTTAATCTCCCTCTGCCTCAGTTTATTCACCTTTAAAATGGGAAAATAATAGTATCTCCATCATTGAGATTCACTTTTTTTATTGAAGTATAGTGATTTATAATATTGTGCTAGTTTCAGGTGTACAGTAATGATTCAGCTTTATATATATAAATATAAATATATAAAAATATATATATATATATTTTTAGATTATTTTCCGTTATAGATTATTCCAGGATATTGAATATAATTCCCTGTTGTTATGCAGTAGATCCTTCTTGCTAGTCTATTTTATGCATAGTAGTTGGCATCTATTAATCTCATACTCTGAATTTGTCCTCCCCACCCCTCTTTCCCCTTTGGTAAGCACATCACAGAGTTTTTCTAAGGATTAAGAGATTTGATGGATAGATAGGGCTTAGGTCAATACCTGGTATACAGGAAGCCTTTAATAAATACTGGCTCTCCTCTCCTTCCCTCTCTGCCTCCCCAGCGCCTCACCGCACTCTCTTTCCTTCAGTTCACAGGGTCTTTACACATGCTCTTCCCGCCACCTGGAAAGTTCCTTTCTCCATTCTTCACCTAATTCATTCCTGTTTATTCTTTAGGTCTCTGCTTAAAAGTCACTTCTCAGATGATCCATCCTTGACTCCCAGTCTCATGCAGACCCCCCGTGATGCTCTCTTGGCACAGAACTTACCTTCCTCTTAAAGTCCTGCCACAGTTTATTCTTCTGTATTTCACGAGGCGATCCTGGGAAACAAAGTGGGGAAGGCGGGGGCATTACCTGCTGCTCTGTTCTCGATGGCCAGCCTGAGCTTGGAGCAGCACTCCACAGTTTGTCTGCTCACAGCAGGCAGCCTGGGTTTCCAAGTGGCCTAGCCCTTCACCATCATGAGCAGTTGGAAGCTGCTGTTTGGAGAGGTGGTTTGGAAGTCTCTCGCCCCATAGCTGGACTGTCCAGCATGTCCCTGCTGTGGGCACGTGACTCCAGCCCCACTCATTCCTCAAAAGAGCCTGCCTTTGCCCCTAAGCTGAGTTTTGCCTTTGCCAGGTTGCCTTTAAATAGTGCCATTTTTGAACGAATAAAATTACAATGTCGATTTCATTAAAAAGGGCATTTTTTAGTATCAGCTTCCATCCTGCCTTGTCTTTAGGTACCTTTTTTGTGATTCCTTGCCCTCTTTTCTCTCTCTTTTTATTTAAATAACTTTGATTGCTTTCTTTTTTTCTCTGCAAGAGGAACACACGCTCACTCTCGAAAATTCTTCATTACTGATTTGTTAAGTTGTGCTTATGTTTTCCCCTGTAAGTGAAATAAAACTTTAAGGGAACAAGTTAGAGATAGAAATCCATTACTAGTAAGAAATAATAAAGTAAAAAAGGTGTGAGTCCCTTGCTTAACCATGTGTCTGTTATCAAAATTGCATTTCCTCAATTACTTAGCTTTCGCAGTAAGGATAAAAAGTTGTTTTGGCAACTGACATCAGATGTGGTGGCCATGACACAGAAAGGCTGTTTTTACTTTGTACGGGGCAGTGTGACCTCTAAGGAGGTGAGTAGATGGCTCTCATGGTGCTTGTATCTTTTACGATTTGCACAAATTGCTCAAACAGTAATCAGTAATTGCACAATTAGTAATAGTAAACAGTAATTAGCATGTATTTTATGCAAATAAATATAGTTTTCTCCAAATGGAACACTAACAACTAACAGCAACAATAAAAAGAATTCCAGCTACAAGGGGAGATTTTAAAAAGAATAACTTGGAGGGAAAATAATCATGGAGCCGAAGGGAACAGTATTGGATCCATGAAGGTTTACATGGTTCAAGGATAAATGTGCTGGTCTGTTCCAATGACCAAACGATGTCTTGACATCCTCAACTCTACTCTGCCTTCTGGGAGGCCAGCAGAGCTTCCCAGCTAAGAGTGACAATGCTTCTCTCTTGGACAGAGGATAGCAGAGTCTGTAAACTTGTCCCCAAGTCTAAACTAGTCTCTAATGCACTATGGAGAACTATGAAGTTCCCCGCCCTGATTTCACCAAATATACATGGACTAGGGGCTTTGCATTTCATTAAAAATGAACTCTAGCTAAGAATTCATTTTTCACACTGACCGCTGTTACCCTCAGATGTTATGGTTGCCACTGACTGTTTAAAAAATGTTAAAGTGTCACTTCTTAGATTGCCACTTCCTGTTGAAACAGTGCTGAATTTGCAGTCATCTTCAGTAGCCGAAGTTATATGCTGTGTTGTGTATGTTGACAGAGGAATTTGAATTTTCCTTGGAACACTTTTAACTACTGAGAGAGGTGAAGAAGAAAGCTCTAAGACATGACGTATTCTAAGAAACATATTTTCAATATTGATTTTTTGGAGGGAAAATCAGAGATACAATTGATGCAAGTGAGCATCTGAGTTTAAAAAGAGATGATTTATGATTATTAAAATAATAGTAATTAGCATTTATTTTTCTCCCTTGACTGTAATTAATCAAAATGATACCTACTCATGCCTCTTCTTTGGTGAAGATGGTTCTAAGGGTCACGGGCCCTAAAACTGATTTACGCATGATTCTTACCAGAAGTAAATATTTTATCAATAATTTATTTTTTAAGTTTATAAATGTACTCATTTCACACTTAAAGTTTTAAAATAACTAATTGTATAAAAATGAAACTGAGGTTTGTTTGCCCTTTTAAGCTCCCACTTACAGTCATCAAGTGTTTTATTAGTAACTAATCATAATAACTTACTTGTTTTGAAATGTTTTTACTCCTGCTCAATACAGTTCAACAAATTTTTATTGACTTTGTATCTTTAACCTTTAGAGCTATTGCTTCTAATGACTCCCTTTAAATTATGTCTTATCAAGTAATGTGGTGGCTCAGCTTGTTCACTGAGTAAATTTGTCAAGGCCTGAGAAATCCTTAGTAACAAAAATAGTGCTTAAGTGGATGAATGTTTGGAAAAGAATGTGCTGTTCCTTTCATGTCAAAAAATCATAGCATTAGCACCGTTAGTAAGTCCTGAGTGAGACTTGAGGGTCCCTTCATACCCCCAACCTCAATGCCCATGTGTACATGGGGAGACACACGGTCCCTCTCTCTCTTCCCTGTCTCTTTCTCCCTCTCTCTCTCACAGACACACATACAGATACACACACACACACACACACACACACACACACACTATGTGATTTTAATGAGGAAACATCCTCCTCATTCAGATGACTGACATGTTCACCCACCACACCTCATGGCCACAGGTGAGATACTTTAGTCTAACCAATCACATTGATCAGTTCAATAACGTTGGGGGAAAGAACAGCTTAAAAATCTTGGATTCAGACCCCCCTCATGGTCAAATGAGACCCTCTTAGCACCAAACTCTAAGCCTGGCGATCTGGGTTGCAGTGACTTGTTGGCCTCTTATAAAATAACAGGATTGGACCATTGTACTTTTAGATCCATTCGATTTTATGATATGTGTATGTTTTATAATTAGCATATTGTGTGTGGCCTCTAGAAAGTGACAGCAGCCATAAAGTTAAGAAATTGGTATGAATTCCTGCTCTGCCCATTACAAACAATGTAGTTAAATTTGGGCGTCATTTCACCCCTTAGGGTTCAGTTTCCATGTTTATAAAATGGGATTATAATCCCTATCTCTCAACTCCCCCTGCTGAGGATTAAATGAGATAATGTGTGAAAGTGCTTACTTAGCCCTGTGATGAGTAATGGCTATTATTCTGAAATGGTAAAAATGACTTAGGATTCATATCCAGGAAAATAACAAAGACACAGAGCCTTCTCTGCCTCTGTATTTTGTGCACCCTGCTACCTTTTGCTATCTTGAAGTTCCATGGGTGAAATAGACCTCCAATAAGAGAACATTTTAATTTTAAATAAAATTTCAAAGATTTTAAATTTAAATAAAAATTTAAATTTAATAAACATTAAAAAGATAAAAGTAAATGTAATTTTTAATTTAAATAAAAATTTAAACATTTAAATAGAGATAAAATTAACAGAAAAGTTAAATTTTAAATAAATTTTAAAAATTTAATTTTAAATAGCTCATACAACTTAATAACAAAAACAAACAAACAAACAACTCAATACAAAAATGGGCAGAGGATCTAAACAAGCAATTCTCCAATGAAGACATACAAATGGCCAACAAACATATGAAAAAATGCTCAATATCACTAATTATCAGAGAAATCCAAATCAAAACTGTGGTGAGGTATCACCTCACACCAGTCAGAATGGCCATCATTCAAAAGTCCATGAATGATAAATGCTGGAGAGGGTGTGGAGAAAAGGGAACCTTCCTACACTGCTGTTGGGAATGTAGTTTGGTGCAGCCATTATGGAAAACAGTCTGGAAAAACTAAAAATAGATTTACCATATGACCAGCAATCCCACTCCTGGGTATATATCCAGAGGGAACTCTAATGTGAAAAGATACATCCACCCCAATGTTCATAGCAGCACTATTTACAATAGCCAAGACATGGAAGCAACCTAAATGTCCATCAACAGATGGTTGGATAAAGAAGTTGTGGTATATTTATACAATGGAATACTACTCAGCCATAAAAAAGAATAAAGTAATGCCATTTGCAGCAACATGGATGGACCTAGAGATCATCATACTAAGTGAAGTAAGTCAGAAAGAGAAAGAAAAATACCATATGATATTATTTATATGTGGAATCTAAAGGAAAAACAAAACCCACACTGAACTCATCTACAAAACAGAAATAGACTTGCAGACATAGCAAACAATTTTATGGTTACCAAGGAAAGGGGGTGGGAAGGGACAAATTTGGGAGTTTGAGATTTACAAATATTAGCCACTATATATAAAAATAGATTTTAAAAAAGTTTCTTCTATAGAGCACAGGGAACTATGTTCAATATCTTGTAATAACCTTTAATGAAAAAGAATATGAAAATGAATATATGTATGTATATGCATGACTTTTAAATTTTAAGAAATTTAAAAATAAAAAAATTTAATTTTAAATAAACCAACTTATTGCAGGTAATGAAGACAAGCACGTGTATATGACCAGTCTGCAACAAATAAAAACTGTGACGGACCAAGTGAGGCAAAATGAAGAAAACCCGACACCCCCGCAGCCAGCCAAAAGGACCCAGTTGTCACGACCACCAGGAGCCACGACATGGCGCCCTGCTCCTGATCTGGAGGGACCCCAGGAGCCCACCTTTGACTCAGGAATCCTGAGAGCCATGTCCCAGCAGGACATCCGCGCACAAGTCTTCCTGTGGACCTTTCTGCTGTGGTCTGACACTGTAGAGATGGTCCGGGTGGCCGGGCACCCCAATGTGTACAAGTCAGGCTGGGTCTACCCAGTCTACCTGTTCAGTTTCATTTCTCTTCTTAGAATGATATTCACTCCTCAGAACCCACTTCTGAATTCCCTGGGCATCCTGCTCCAGGATCTGCCCTTTATCTTTGTTAGACTTTGTTTAATCATTGCCCTGGGAACTATCACACCTGTATGGGGCCTTTGTAAAAATGTACTCGTGACTCTCTCTTATGTGTACTTCAATTACTTAACCAAATTCAGGATTTTCTCATCCTTTGAAACATCTTTTTAAAAAGAAAATGTAATGTAGTCAAACCTCTTTGTGTTGCACATATGCACATGTGTAATCTCTTTTGGGGGCAGGCATAAGTTTTTGTCACTATACAAAGAAATGAATAGATAGTGGAGAAAGAACTGTTTTTTAAAAACTGTAGCCAGTCAATTTTTAAAATGTATATACATGGTGCTAACTTTAGGCAAAGTTACAGTTTTATAAGTTAGCTTTCCTCGATCTCTAGAAAATGTTAGTAGTTAATTTTAGGTATGTATTCTGCACTTTTTCTAAAAACGCTCTTCAATTGAGCCTTCTAAAAAATAAGAACATGTTTTCCCACTAAGTTAGTCCAAGAATGAGATTGTTTTTATCATTTATATAAAGAGCATTATAAGAATTAATTAGTTAAAATTAATTTTTAAGAAGCATACTTGTAATTATTGAATAATTTTTAGATTCTACTTTTAAAAATTTGAATTGTAGTTTTAGGGCCTCCTTCAAATATGGAATTATGCTCTTTATTCCACTGTGGCAAGTGGCTTTTATGTAATCAATTGATTTCAGCATAGAAAGCAATTTAGTTTAACAGACATTTGGCTCAATTTCATATCATGAAGTCAAGGTACACCTGTAAACTCTAGACACATTTTATCATAGGAAGCCCTAATTTGAAGAGGGAGATTTCACAGTAAAAGAATATTTTAGTTGTGGAATATTATACCATCATGAAAATAATCAGGAGCAAATCCTGTTTAAACTTAGAAGATCAACTTACTGATCTAACAGCCAATGCATTAGTGTCTTATGTGATACTATACAGTGGTTATCCTGATGTTAAATAATTGGACCCAGAATTATGTAATTTGTTTTCACTATGTTAGGACATTCTCAGGTATTCATAGTGAGGGCTCTTCCTTTTATGTAAATTTTCAGATGCTAGAAAGAGGCTTGTGCATGCAGGGGAATGTTTTATGTAGCCAGTCTTTTCAGTGATCTGTGGTAACAAACAGGATGGATAACTGGACTTGCCTGCCACCCCTGTTCTCCACCAAGTCCCCCAGTCTCACTCCCCTCATATGCTTTATGGTTTCTCCTCACACCACAAAAGAAGGTCTATTCCCAGTTGTTAATAGCTTAACTTCTAGCTTTATGATTTGGGGTAAATTCTTTGACTACTGTAAGCCCTAGTTTCCACATCTAAAATATGAGCATCTTAATAGTACTTTCATAGAGTTACATGGTACTTTCATAGGGGTAAGAGGAGTAAATGAGCTAGGGAATGTTCTCATTACATTGTCTGACAAACTATAATAACCTGATAAGTGCTAAGTATTTTAATTGTACCAAATCCCTACAGAGAAACAGGTAGCTAAATGCAGTATTTTAATTTTCCTGTTTTATTCTTTTCTGTGTCCCTGCTGACACTCTGGGAATAACAGTTTAAACCTTGCAGTTGTGAAAAGTAATATATAAAATCTTAAGGTTACCTCATATATAATTTTCCATCAAGTAGTGTTATGTTCAGAAGTGAGCCATCTACTGAATATACGGATTAAAGCTGATCTAAGTATTCAATCATCAGACACTGGAGTGGCCCTCCCATGAGTTCTCATAGAGCCTTAACTATAGCACTTTTTTAAGACTTTCATTATGTGTTTACTTTTCTGAGTTCCCCATTCATCTTTAAATTCCTTAAAGAAAGGCCCAAGAATATCGTATTTAACAACATGTCTTTATCTTCCTCTGTCATTTCAACAGAAACTTAAAATATTTATAATTCTCAAAAAATTATAAATAATTTTTTCAAAGCACACCATGATAATCTTTATTAATAACCTATAACCAAGTAATTGATTTGTAATATTTATAAATATGAAAATACTTTACATACATTTATATTTGTCTTTATATTGGAACTTAAAGAGTGAACAGTACTCAGATAAGCTAAAAAGTATTACTTGTTTGAGTTTAGAATGCATTTTGTATCTTATATATTTGAATATGAATATGCCTGATATTTTGGGGAGTCACAACACTTTGTATAAATAATGAAGGCATGTACAAATTTATTAAGTACCTAATTTAATTTAATAGTTTATTTTAAGAGTCTGCACATGTTTATAAAGTTCAAGCCTATGGTATTTAATTGGCATTGCAGCAAATTATGCTAATGAAACATTGGAGTTCTACACTGTGGTATTAAAAAATATATTATTAAAATTATATTGCACTTCTCATAGCTTCTAATGGTTCTTGTTCTTAAAACTCATGTAACTTTTGTGTTCTTATAAAAAGTTACAAGTTTAACTTTACATATAGATGAAAAATAAATGGATGAAGAAAAATATACCATGCTAACACTAATCAAAAGAAAGCAGAGGTAGTTATACTAATTTCAGACAGAAACAGACTTCAAAGAAAGGAAATTTTTCAAGGATTAAGAAAGGAATCATTACATAAAAATAAAGGAGTCAATTCTCTAAGGAACATAACAATCCTTAATGTGTATGCACCTAATAACACAGCATCAAACTACATTAGACAAAAACTAATAGAGCTGCAAGGGGAAACAGGTGAAGCCACTATGATAGTTGGAAATTTCAACACCCCTCTCTCAGAAGTGGACAGTCCCAGCAGGCAGGAAGTCAGTAAAGACATAGTTGAACTCAACAAAACTGTCAATCAATTGGGTATAATTGACACCCATAGTCTCCTTCGTCTGACAACAGCAGTATACACATTCTCCTCAAGCTCATAAGGAACACTGACGAAGATAAACCACATTCTGGGGCATAAAGCACAATTTAACAAAGTTAAAAAAATAAAAATATGATGTCTGTTCTCATAACATAATGGTATTAAATTAGAAATCAGTAAATGAAAGATAATAGAAAAAATCCCCAATTACATGGAGATGAAATAACACTTCTAAAACACATGGGTCAAAGAAGAAATATCAAGCAAAATTAAGATATATTTTGGAGTAAATAAAAATGAAAACAAAACTTATCAAAATGTATGGGTTGTAGCAAAGGCAGTGTTTAGAGGGAAACATACCACTGAATGTATATATTAGAAAAGAAAGACCTATAGTCAATAAATTAACCATCCACCCTGGGAAACTAGAAAAAGAAGAGCAAATCAAATCTCATGTAAGGTGCAGAAAAGAAATAAAAAGAATTGGAGCAGAAATCAGTGAAATTGAAAACAGGAAATCAAGAGAGGAAATCAGCAAAACCAAAAGCTGGTTCTTCAAAAAGATCAATAAAATTGACATGCGTCTAGCCAGGCAAACTAAAAAAAGAAAAAAAAAAAGAGAGAGAGAGAGAAGACACAAATTAGTAATATCAGAAATTAAAGAGAGAATATCACTATAGATCTCAATGAAATTTAAAAAATAACAAATGAATACTATGAACAGTTCTATATCCACAAATTAAATAACCTAGATGAAACAGATCAATTCCATGAAAGAAACAATTTGTCGAAGCTCACATAGGAAGAAATAGATAATCTGATCAGGCCTATGCATATTAAATTGAATCAATAATTAATAACCTTCCAAAACAGAAAAGACCAGGTACAGATGGGGTCACTGGTGAATTCTACCTAATATTTAAGGAAGAAATTACATCAATTCTTAGCAGTCTCTTTTCAGAGCATAAAAGAGGAGAGAATACTAACTCATTCCAAGAGGTCAGCATTACCCTAATTCTAAAATCAAACACATTGCAAGAAAACTACAGACCAATATCTCTCATGGACACTGATGCAAAAATCTAAATGGAAAACACAAATGATCTTAGCTATTGTAAATAGTGCTGCTACGAACAGTGAGGTGCATGTATCTTTTCAGGGTAAAGATTTCTCTGGATGTCTGCCCTGGAGTGGGATGGCTGGATCATATGGTAACTCTAGTTTTTAAAGGAAACTTCACACTGTTCTCCATAGTGGCTGCACCAAATTACATTCCCACCAACAGTACAAAGGGTTCCCTTTTCTCCACACCCTCTCCAGCATTGATCATTTGTGAACTTTTTAATGATGGCCATTCTGACCTGTAGGTGGTGATACCTCATTGTAGTTTGGATTTGCATTTCTCTGATAATTAGCAATGTTGAGCATCTTTCCATGTGCCTATTGGCCTATCTGTCTTCTCAATGCCAAGATTTTTTATTGCTATAAGATAATTATCTTCTATTAAATTGCAAATGCATTATTGATGTTTTGACATATCTTGATAAGGACTGCAAAATGTGAGGAATAAGAACATAAAGAAACCTAGTTTCTATTTGTTTGGGTTTTTTTTCTCTTCTCTTTTTTTTTTCTTTCTTTTCTTTCTCTCTCTCTTTTTTTCTATTGGATGTACTGAGGATTGAATCCAAGACCTCGAGCATGCTAAGGATGCACAATACCACTGAGCTATACCCTTTTCCATTAATTTTCTGGTTTTTTTTTTAATTTTAAGTTTTAACTTAACTCCATCATTGTATCTTTGTCCTTCTGAATCAGTATTATCTTGATACAGTTTGAGCAAATTTGCCCATTAAAAGAGAGAGAAAACAAACTTCTGAATCAATCACCAGTTTTCACTATGAGAAAGGATGGAACAGGTTACCAAAGAATTTTTTAAGTTAATTTTCTTGGAACTGTTTCAGAACAAAGGAGTCACTAAGTTCATCTTACATGAAACTGAGTGGGTGTGAGGAACGTGATGTTTGAGAAAAAGTCTAAGAGGAAATGAAATAGTTCAGCAATTGTCCTACCAATTAAAAAAATGAGGGTTTTCTTTTTTATAAAAATCCTTCTTTAGCTTAAAGGAAGTGCTTGTTAAAAATAACCACCATCATCCATAGCTAAGCAAAAACCAGAACTGAAACTTAGTTGAAGAGTATAAGAGAATGCTAAGAGTTGGATTTTATTTTAATGTAAAATATACATAACAAAATTTACCATTTTAACCATTTTTCATGTACAATTCAGTGGCTTTAAGTATATTCACAATGTGGTGCAACTATGACCACTATTTCAGAATTTTTTGTCATCCCAAACAGAAACTCTGAACCCACTAAACAATGATACTCATTCTCTCCTCCCCCACCAGACCCTGGTAACCTCTGTTCTTCATGTCACTAAGAATTGCCTATTCTATGTACATCATATAAGTGGAATTATACAACATTTGTCTTTTTGTGTCTGTATTATTTCAGGATTGTGCATGTTGTAGCAGGTATCAGAATTCCTTTTTATAGCTGAATAATATTCCACTGTGTACACATACAATATTTTGCATATCCATTCATCTGCTAATAGACCCATGTGTTGCTTTTACCTTTTGGCTGTGCATAATGCTGCTATGAACACTCATGTACAAATATTTGTCTAAGTCTCTGTTTTCAATTCTTCTGAGTCTATACCTAGAAGTGGAATTGCTGGATCATATGGCAGTCCAATGTTTAACTTTTTGAGAACTTGCCAAACTGTCTCCCACAGTGGCTGTACCATATTACATTCCCACCTGCATTGCACAAAGGTCCCACTTTTTTCATATCCTCATCAATGCTTGTTATTTTGTTAGTTAGTTAGTTTGTTTGTTTTGATAAAAGCCATCCTAATGGGTGTATAGTGATGTACTATTGTGGTTTTGTTTGCACTGTTCTAATGACTAGAGACATTGAGCATCTTTTCACATGCTTATTGGCTGTGTATCTTCTTTGGAGAAATGTCTATTCAAGTCCTTTGCCCATTTTAAAAATTAGTTGCTTTGCTGTTGTTGCTGCTGTTGAGTTGCACTTTTGTATATATTCTAGATATTAATTCCTTATCAGGTATATTATTTGCAACTATTTTGTCCCATTCTGTGGGTTGTCTTTTCACTCTTTTGATAGTGTCCTTTGAGCAAAAAAGTTTTTAATTTTGTTGAAGCCCAATTTATCTATTTTTCTTTTTTTGCCTCTGCTTTTAGTGTCATGTCCAAATAAAAAATATCATTGCCAAATCTTATGTCATGAAGAATTTTCCTGATGTTTTCTTCTAAAAGTTTTATAGTTTTAGCCCTCAAATTTAGGTTTTGACCCATTTTGAGTAAATTTTTGTATTTGGGATAATGGAAAGTCCAATCCCATCCTTTTATATGTAGATATTCAATTTTCCAAGTACCGTTTTTTAAAAAGATTGTCCTTTCTGCATTAAATGTTCTTGGCCCCTCTGTAAAAAGATCAATTGACCACATGTGTGAGGGTTTATTACTGGCCTCTCTTTTCTATTCTATTGGTTTTTATGTCTCTCCTGTGCCAATACCATACTCTTTTGAATACTGTAGTTTTGTAGTAAGTTTGGATATCTAACTTTGTTCTTTTTCAAAATTGCTTTCGCTATACAGGATTTCTTAAGATTTCATATGAACTTGAGGATGAATTTTTCTACTTCTGCAAGAAACATCATTGGGATTTTGCTAGGGATTGAACTGAATCTAAAAATCTCTTAGGATAGTACTGCGATCTTAATAATATTATGTTCTCCATTCTCTGAACATGAGATAGCTTTCCATTTATTTAGGTCTTAATTTCTTTCAGCAATATTTTGTAGTTTTCATTTTATAAGTTGTTTGCCTCCTTGATTAAATTTATTCCTAAGTATTTTATTCTTTGTGATGCTATTGTAAATAGCATTGCTTGCTTCATTTCCTTTTAAGATTTTTCATTAACAGTGCATAGAAATTCAGCTGATTTTTGTGTTTGATTTTGTATCCTTCAACTTTATTGCATTTGTTTAATACCATTAGCAGTTTTTTGTTTTTGTTTTGTAGCCACTGTAGGGTTTCCACACATAAAATCATGCCATCTATGCAGGGAAATCATTTTACTTCTTTTTCTACAATTTGGATACTTCAATTTATTTTTTTCTTGCCTAATTGCTTTGGCTGGAACTTTCAGTACTATGTTGAACAGAAGTGGTGAAAGCAATTAAAAGCCATAATTAGCCTTTAGAACACACAAGTCTGATACTTAGAGGACAAAGTCCACTCCAGCTTCAGCAAGCTGCAGCAAAGACTCAGCCTGCCACCCTGAGCTGCCATGAAGGAAATGGTGAAATTTGTTGAAATTTACCAGCCTCTTCATCCAGGTCATCACTAAATACTCTTGAGTTTTTTCACTAGAGTCTGGAGTTCTGAAATAATTACTTCAGTTTCTGCCAGTTCAGTAGTTGTGGCAGTAGAATGATGGACTTCTACAGCTTCCTATCCCACCATCTTCTGTGATGTAACTTCTGTGATAGAGCTGTATTTCTTTTCTTTTCTCTCTCTTTTTTTCCCTTGATCACCTCTTTTTTGCCTGATAAATCTTTGTTTCAATAAGAGGTAAAGGTCATGGGATAAATTCTTTGTGAAACAGTTAGCCTCCTTTTGTTTCAAAGTCACAGATTCTACCACTGATCCTGGTTGGCCTTATGACACATTTGTGTAATTAAAAAAAACCCTGATTGTGAGTGTAGGGAGAATTCAGTTAAGTTTTATTTGCTTCTAAGATTAATATGAATCCAAATTAGGACAAAAATTTTGAATTTGTATAATTGATTTACATTTGAAAACCATTAATATCTCATTTATAATTTTTTTTTCTCATGACCAATCAGTGAAGCCTTGTTTTAGAAAAAAATATTTTTGTTTCATCTGCTCTGTTTTGTAACCAACTTTTTCAGGTCAGAGAAGGACTGACTTAATGAAAAAGAAACATTTGTCTTGGGTCCTACATTTTCACCATCTTTTTCATCCTGTCAAAATAATCTTAAATTTAGAATGTTAAAAAAAAATCAGTACACCAGAAATTGATACAACATTGTAAACTGACTATATACTTCAATTTAAAAAAATCAGTAAGAGAACTGTATCATATTTCTTATTAGGAACAGAGTTTATAACATTATCACAAAGATGATAAATCTTGGAGCTTTTGACTTGAAGGTAAACTATTCATTTAAATTTTCAAAAAATACAATGTTTCCAGCAGCTTCTTTTTGACTGGCAAACATTTCCCCCACTCCAGTTGTGGGCTGGCTGGCTAGTTACTAATATCTGCTTTAAAATGTTCTGAATGCATGTTTTACTTCTGAAAAGTAACAAAATAGATGTTTAGGGTTACTAGTGTGCTTAACGAGAGGTCTGCTCCCTTTTCTCTTAAAGAAAGAATTCCATTTATCATGGAATAAGTATTCATCTTTTTGACCTAACGAGCAGATTTTCTCCTAGCAAGAGGACCTAGCGACCTTGAAGAGGATCACTACGGTTGAGGCTGGGTGGTGAGGCTTCATTGCAAATCCTGCCACTGTTTTTCTCAGTTCTCTAGAGAACTTTCTAGAGAAAGGCTTCTAGAACTTTCTCCCACCTGTTATTACTGAGATTCTTTCTTAGTTTTAGCCTCTATTTCACTCTTCTTCTAGCTGAGAAGAAAGCTCTATGTGAAGTTTCTTTTGAAGCTTTCTAAGAAAAAAAAAAGAGCCTCTAAGTTGAATACGGAGAATGAGGGGGACCTGTCTCAGCCCTTAAAATGTTTCCACCATAAAACTCTCCTTTTTAGGTCCTGCCATTTCCACCACTTTCAATGGGGGCTTGTCTGCCGAGGGTCCCCCCCAATCAGCTGCTTACCCAGAGAAAACCTCACTTTTCCAGCCCAGATGATGGCCTCCAGTTTTCCCTCCACGCAGCACCATCCGAGAAGAGCCAGGAGATCCAAGGCGGTTCCACTTCTCCCCTTCCCAGCAGGCCAGCCCTCGCTCTGGAGTCTCACCGCCACCCTCTCACCTCCCCCTTCCTCAGCCCTCTCCCACACGTGTCCCTCTGTCCCTTCCTCTGTGTCTGCTCTGCTCAGAAGTTAGCTTACAAAGCAAAGTTGTAGCTTTGAATTCCTGTTTTTCCAACCACCCTCATGTGACAGGATATCTCATTATTGGAGGTTTTCCCTAATTTCAGAAGCCCTTTAAAAGGGAGAGCTTCCTCCACCCATCTTTTCAGCAGGGCATTTCTGAGAAGGGACTAGAGGAAGGGTGAGCCTGGGACCTCATTGTCTTGGTTCTCCGGTCCTCCCTCCTTTCCATCAGTGGAAGAAAAGGATAAACTCTGGGCCATGAGGCTGTCTCTGCTGCTGGCTTTCCTTCTTCTCATTCCGGTGGCTGTGCAGCTCTTGGGTAAGTCGGCTCTGAGGTGGAAGCTTTCTGCCTTAGGGCCTGGGGCTTCCTGCACACCGTCCCTTTTAGGTCAATGTTAACGGATTCCTTTTGCCACCTGTGGTGATAAGGAGGGCTTCCCTGCACCACCAGCTCTGCGGGAAACCTCTGCCTGGTAGCCCACACAACCTGTCTTCTCCCCACTTCTCCCATCTCCCGTTGCCCCTTCCCTGCTTTATTCTTAGAGCGATTTCCTCTGTGGTTTGCGAATTTTAGTTTTCCATTTCTATCTAACCCCAGTGTTTTTGGCCAGAAGGAGGGCAGCACTGGTGTCTCTTTTCATTGCAGGTCTAGGGATGGGATTACCGGTTGCCCCGGGAAAGAGTCCACGAGAGTGTCACAACTCATCTTTTTTTCTGTGAATAAACCATTTTAGTCGTTCCTAGTTTTTCTTGCTAGAAAGCTCGTTCTTATCTAAGCTGTTCAAACTGATTTATGCCCGTTTTTTCTGTTCCTTTTTTTCTTTTTTCCTAGAGACTGGTGATTACTCATGGGGAACAGACTCGGAGCTTTTCAAATGCTCAAAGACATTGTTCTGTCTCTCTTTCAACCTGCTTGAACTTCAAAATGAGACTGCCTGTAGGAATTCTTATTCCCAGGTCTCTTTTGGGATGGGATAGACAGGATTTCAAGTTTGAAATCTTGGGTTCCTGATCCCCCTTCATTTCTCTCGAATGCAAACCCCCTCTGCACCCAGCCTATGCCCGGGGCACTCCATGCACTGTTGTGGTGGCAGAGACAGGAGCAGGGGGTGGAAGTAACAAGGGAACTCCCGACCCCCAGGAAGCCTCCCAGGGAGGGTGTCTGATCACAGAAAACATTAAGTCATCAGGAGCATTACGTAGTAGACAATACAAAAACACAAGCAAAGGCAGACTCCTTTGCACCCTGCCCCTGCCAGGAAGCTACTTAATTTCTTTGTGCTTTAGTTTTTCTGTCTATAAAATAAGGAGCATCATGTGATATCTCCCATCAGTTGTTGCAATGATTCAATGAGGGAGAATGTGTAAAATAGTTAGAACATGTTATGACTCATAGAAGTTGCTTCCTAAGCGTTAGCTATTAAAAAGAGTGACTTTCCCCCACCCCACGGTAGCAATCAATTGTGCAGTGTAAGTAGTATAAGTAAGCATTTAAAAGAGAGGTTTCCCAGGAAACAGCGCTGAGGAAGGAGTCCTGGAGCCTGAGGGGACATGTCACCTTCGTCCTCGCTGCAAAGCGCGGCTCTCAAGGAGTAAGGAGTTGCTGCTGACACGGGCCCGAGAGGAGCGCAGGGCAGGGCTCTGCATCATCCCCATCTTCGTCTTGAAAAACTGCCTTGTGTGAGAGGATTAGTATATTCTTCACGACCTCAAAGGTTAAAACTGAGACCAGTGAAAATTTTCTAAGGATGGCACTGCCTAGAAGTAAGTTCTAAAGTCGCTAAAGGTCTTCAAACTGATGCTGGATGGCAGGGCAGGTCTCTGCCCACAAGACCTAGACTCTAACCCAGCCCAGTCCATGAGGAACATAACTGGTGACATTACATGGTCACATTTAAAAAGTAAAAAGAGACAGGTGACATTGATTTTATGAATATGCTTCATTTAACCCAGTATAACCAAAATCTTATTAGTCAATATTCACCAATAGAAAACTTATTGGGATATGTTTATGTTCATCTTTTTGAAGTTTAATTTTCAAAACCCAGTGTATAGCATGTATTTTCAGCACATCTCAGTTCAGACTGGCCTTGTTTTAAGTGCACAGGAGATTCTCAAGGCTGATGGCTGTCACAACAGGCCACACGGACACAGTCCCTAATTTTCTTGAAACTGACTCTTAACGCTTTGGGGCAAAAAGTGTTTCTCACTTTGCTGAGGAATTGTTCCCTCCTTGAGACTGCAGGATGCCTTGCTCTGATGAATGTCTTCCTCTGCATGGGTACAAATACCGGAGAGGCAGGGAGGTGCTGAAGATCTGTTTACTTAAAGAATAAAAAGCAAACAAAAACACGGGTAAGGGACCCCTTTCCAGATTTTTAAAAAATTAACTTGAGAGCCTCTAATCCTTATTTTACCTTTTCTTGGCCCAAGCAACACATAAACAGAGGTGTCTGGATAAAAACAGAGCAACTACTTAGTGAGCAGTAGAATAAAGGATATACAAACTCTCTGCACCCTCTGCCTTGAATCACTACCATTAATAAAACCCACAGAAAGATCTCCCTGCTTCCTATGGTTTCTTTCCCCCTCTTCCCTGAGAGCATCCTGCATCATCAGCACCATGAGCATCCCTGTTGTACTTGGAGGTGCCCAGGAGGTCACGCATAGCATAGGGCATCACTCCCCCTTCTTATTCTCACCCTGCTGTCTTTTTAGCAGAAAAAAATTGTATTCAGCTCCAACATTTAGACCTCAGTGGGGTTATAATCACAGTAGAGATACAGTGAGAGTTGCTCAGACTTAGAGGTTTAGCTGGAAATGGGACGGTTTGCCTCACAGGCAATGGTGTGTTGGTAAACTTAGCAGTTGGTTCTCAGAAGAGAAAAAGCGCTGATCTGGCGTGTGATGTCCATGGTGTCGGATGCCCACCATGGTTGATTTCAAAGTGCCAACGTGATGTCATTGGGGGCAGAGTGGGAAGAGATGTCAGCAAGAGGCTCCCACTGGCTGGTGCGTGTAAAGAAAAAAAATAGAGTGAATTTGATTTTTAGCACAGTTCCCTGCTGCGTCCAACCTCCTCATTTTACAGATAAGGAAACTGAGGTTCTGACAGGTTAAGTGATCTTTCCAGGGTCTCACTAGTTAATGGCACAACCTGTTGGGTAGTCAGGACTCCTGCCTCCCAGTGGAGGATTATTTCTATTGTACAGAAGCAATGCATCTTTTCTCAATGGATGACTGATTTTAGTACCAATCTAAAATTTCTTCAAGAAACAGTTACCCGCTGCCCATTTCCTTACTAGTTTTAATTTTCATAAAATTTTCCTTATATTATCTCTACTTTTCTTTATTTTTAGTCTCTCATTTCTTCCTTTATGTATATGACTTATTTTGGGTACCAGATGGAAGTTGATGTTGTTGAACGAAAACAAGTTTTTGTCATCTTTTTTTTCAATTGCTCTTATATTTGTCTATCTTTCTTGTTAGTGTTCCAGACTACCTCTGATTTTTCTGTAATTCAGAGATGGGGATCTGTGGAAGTAGGGTGTTGTAGATATAAGGTAAGAGAACAATTGCTTTGCTGTGTGGCACTTCAGCTGCACACTGGACCTAATTTCTAGGTAGAATGAGTCACCATTGGTTAAATGTGAGCCTTCACGGATCCAATACGCCCAACCAGTTAAAGACAAAGACTCATATCTTCAAAGGGAGCAGGAGATCCCAGGGGTTACAGTGGTCCTGTAACCTGGCCTCTGAGACTGAATCTGGAGCAGCTCAGGGAGAGCTAGGAGGTCCCAGGAACCCCAAGAGGAGCTGGACAAAAGAAACATAGCTTCTGAAGTGGTGTGTATCTGCATGGCAGAGAGGGAGGGAGACTGGTGTCCACATGAGAACAGCAGTATCACCTTGCCGCTCGGTGACCCTCAAGCACTGTTGAATGGAAACATCGTATGGTTACATGGGTCCATAGAGGGAACTAGTGGACACTAGGTGAAGTAAAAGTAAAAGCAGAAGAGATAAGAAGGCTTGTGCCCTTTCAAAAAAAATTGAAACCAACGTGGAAGAAAGCATTCTTAAACATATTCTTCTAATTAAAAGCCAAGTTGAGGTCACAGAGCCCTTTCAGATCCTTAATCACATTACTTGCTTTCACATCCTTAACCAGATCCTTACAACAACTCCCTGGAGTGGGATGTGTAGGTGTTACTGTCCTTCTTTCACTACACGAGGAAATTGAGGCTCAGGTGTCAGCTAGCCAGGAAGGACCAGAGCTAATTCTTGACCATAGTCTTCAGGCTCTGAGGCTGAGAAGTAGACATAACTTACCATCTGGAGTGTGCTGATCAGGAAAGACATCAAACCAACAACAGCCCATCAAAGAAGGACTTGGTCGCTCCCTCTGCGTCGGTTGCTTAGACTTAGATTTTTCACTTGGAGGTGGGAAGGGAGGACGTTAACCTTGGAGTGTTTGCGATCTGCCAGATGACATGCTGAGTGCCTTCCTTAGATTATCTCATTTAGAAAGTTCACAGCAACTGTCAGAGAGCATTATCAGCCTCGTTTGACAGATGAGGATAGCGAGGCTAGAGTGGTGGATTTGACTAGGGCAGCAGCACAGCTAGTAAATGGTAGAACCAGCCTTTGACTGCAAGTTTGCTGACTCCAAAGAACACATCTCTCACCACCACATCCCCTGTCTTCTGAGGTTGGGAACTTTGGAGTCTCCATTGTCTCTGTCCTTCTGTCCATCACTTTGGGCTGCTGCAACAGTTCTCTGTTTTTTTTTGTTTCATCCTGTTCTGAACCATTTCACTTTGCCTTCACAACTGAGTTTCCCGAGTTACTGATAAGAATACACTAACATGGGCCAAGCAATTTCTATGTGTCAGGAACTGTTCTAAGTGCTTTACTTAGGTGATCTCAGTTAATTCTCACAACAACCAGCAGGGACTGTGATTTCCCCCTCATTTGTCAGATAAGGGAAAGGCAGCACAGAGTAGTTTAGAAACTTGACCAAGGTCACACAGCTCTGATTGTATCATGATCCAATTGACACGACACACAAAGTTTAATGAGTTAGTGTGGTTATGAGCGGGAGAGCGAAAAGCAGTGTAGCATCGACTTCTTACTTTTGTTTGTTTGTCTTGACCCTGGGGGAGAGGCTGGCCTTCTGAGGTTGAAGATAGAGGAGAGAAAGGGAAGATTGCTGATTAGAGCAGTGGGAGGGGATGGAATCCAGGACACAGGGAAAGGGAGCAGCAGACTGAGGGAGATCTACCCAGATGGGAGTGAATGAACCCGGGAAGGGTTCAGATATTCCTGTCTTTAGGGAGGGAGGCAGGAAGTTGGCAGAGTTCCTTCTCCCGGCCTCTCCTTCCTCCTTGAGGTCAGTCCTTGGAGTCATACTTGGGCCTCCCCAAAGAGCCAAATGCAGTGGCTTAAATTAGTAGGTCCTGTGGATATTTGATGAATGAATAAAGGATTGAAGTGGAAAATAAAATCTTTTTCCATTTTTCCTGTGTCTTTTGTTCAGTATTGCTAAACCTAATAGCGTGAGCCTTAGGCGCCTCCCTGCCTGAGTACTTGGCGCATTTTTTTGGCATTTACTAGGTGCATAATAAGTCTTTTTTTTCCCACTTAGTTTCAGTTGTTTGGAGACACATACAGGTTTTACATTCATTTACTGAGGCTAATGGACAGATTCTCAGTTTGGGTGGCCCAGGAGGCTGTCCTTTGACATTGACTTGAATGAAGTAGTTTATTTGGGAGCCAGTCCCGGGAAAGACTAACTGAGGTGTGGGGAGGTGAGACCAGAAAGGAGGATACAGGATGTGTTAAGGAGCCAGTGACCATGGTGGACAGCTGCAGCTCGGCCTGGCTGGCTGCTCTGGGCGACGATGGAGAGCAAGTGACTCAGAGTCATCCCCCACAGTGCAAGAGTTTGGGGCTTTCTGTTCACCCATGCCCATTGGTCATCAGAGAAGGGCTCCTCCTCAGGAGCCTTAGTTCTCTGCCCCTTCTGGTCTTCACAGGGTGGGAAGGGGGCTCTGATGGCCAGAAACGCTCCCCCACCCCGACCTCCAGCCTGGAGATCCAGAGATGTGATGCTGCCATTGGGAAGTGGGGCTGGCACTCACTGAAATGGCAAAAGGCAAGAACAACTAAGTGAGGTTCTGGCAGTATCTGCTACAAAATACCCATTTATTTGCCTCTTATCCAGCTTCTCTGCCTTCCAGAAGTCATTAACTTTTATGCTTTTATGTCAATATTTTGTTTATTGATGGTGGAGTCTAAAGATGTATAAGGAAATATAGTATGTGATCATTCCATTTCTCAAGTGTTGCCTTTAATAACCTAATTTTATTTGCCAATAAATTTGGAAACTTAATTATTGGCACAATGTTACAAAATCAAAACTGCTAAAATGTGCTTAAAAGAAAATTCATACCCATGTTATTGGGTATCTAGGCTTCAGCCATTTTTTTTAAAATTTTAACATTTTTTATTGATTTATAATCATTTTACAATGCTGTGTCAAATTCCAGTGTAGAGCACAATTTTTCAGTTATACATGAACATATATATATTCATTGTCACATTTTTTTTCTCTGTGAGCTACCATAAGATCTTGTGTATATTTCCCTGTGCTATACAGTATAATCTTGTTTATCTATTCTACAATTTTGAAATCCCAGTCTATCTCTTCCCACCCTCCGCCCCCTTGGCAACCACAAGTTTGCATTCTATGTCTGTGAGTCTATTTCTGTTTTGTATTTATGCTTTGTTTGTTTGTTTTGTTTTTTAGATTCCACATATGAGCGATCTCATATGGTATTTTTCTTTCTCCTTCTGGCTTACTTCACTTAGAATGACATTCTTCAGGAGCATCCATGTTGCTGCAAATGGCATTATGTTGTTGGTTTTTATGTAGGCTTCAGCCATTTTTAACCTGAGATATTGGGTTGAAACTTCTTGCTTCTTTCCTAAATGTATTTTGACCTTTGATACTTCTGCCCATGAATTGTGGGCTCCGTGTGGCAGAGAACTTCTCTCTGGTTTGTTTTTGCGTTGTCACTAATATGGTGCCTGGCACCTATTTGTTGAAAAATATATGTGAGATTAGTAAAATTGAATTAAGTTGCAAGGAGGGTCTTTTCAGTTCTGTAAATACATTTCTGATGTGTAAGTACCAACTGTCCTCATTTGTTCAGTTCTGCAATATTGCTATTACAAAAACATAATTAGTATAGATGACCCAAAATAGCAAGTTTATCCATATAAAACACTGATGTGGTTAATAGCGACAAAAAATGCCACAAGCTGCCTTTTTTGGGGGTCAAGGTCTTGAATCACTTTCCGAGGAAGAAGTATGACATTTTTAAATCAGAGGCATCACACAGAGACAGTGATAAAAGCAAAAACTACATGTTGACTAGTTGAGAAGAATAAGGTATGAATGTAGGACCATAAAGCGATGATTTTACATTTCCTTGTATTGTCTGGCAAAGGCAATGTCAAACTTGCACTGTTTCCTAATGTCAAAGATAAATAAAGGAAACAAGAATAGATAAGTTTGTATTGAAACAGAAGCCTTTCATATCCAAATACTCTTTGCATAAGTATAAACATTTATAAATTGCTCTTTGGTAAAAATAAACTTTCAAGGGAAGAAGTCATATTAAATAGACCCATCATCATTAATCAGTTATTAACTAAAACAATGTACCTGGGGTCACAGTCCGGAGATACTTCAGATTTAGTAAGTATTCTTTTATTCATTCAGCCAATATTTGTTGAGAGACTAAAAGAGAGAATACAGTACAGGACCAGGAAGACAAGACTTTCTATTCAGGGAACTTACATCCCAGCAAGGACACAGAGAAAGCATAAGTAAACACATTTTTGAAAATATATATTTGAAGTTGGTTGAGACTATTATCTAGAAAATAAAAGATTAAAGTTAGAACAGTCAGTTCATAAAGGAGTTGACTCTTGTGTTGGGACCTCAGGGAACATTCCAAGAAGAGGGAACTTGAAATGTGAAGTCACTAAAGTGAAAATGAGCTAAAAGTTTTTGAGGAAGAGAAAGGCTTTGTGGCTGTAAGGTGGTGGGTGAGAGGGAGGGTGGGATGAGGCGAGGGCAGAGAGCAGCCAGGCTGGATCGTGCCCTGTTCCGTGAGCCATGACACAGAGAATGGAGGTTCTTTTCCTGTGTGCAGTGCTACTCCTGAAGGGTTTAAACTTGGGAAGAGATGTAGTAAAAAACAAGATCTCCTCCAGCCTAGAAAACCTCTCCACAAAAGTAGAAGAAAAAGAAAATAATTTTATTATTGAAAAAGTATTCAAGTAGAGTGTGACATATACAGGCAATCTGCTATAGAGGTTACGAAAACCGAGAGACCGCTCATATAGCTGAGTGGAAGCATCCCATTACATTAGGGAGGGTTTGCAAGTTAGAGTCGGGTGATAAGTTAAGGCCATCTCATCCAGGAAACTGGGAGATCAGATGTTATCTTCTTTGATGATTCCATTTCAAAAAGAGGAAGGTCAGAGTGAGACCATGGGGGGTGGTCTGAGGCGGTGGCAGTGGAGATGGAGAGAAAAGAATGGATTAAGGTACATGTATTAGTCAGCGTTCTCCAGTGAAACAGAACTGATAAGGGGTGTGTGTGTGTGTGTGTGTGTCTACCTCTATCTCTATTTACCTATCTACCTATCACTATCTATCTGTATCTTCTATCTATCTATCTATCTATCTATCTATCTATCTATCTATCTATCTATCTATCTATCTATCTATCTATCTTTTGAGAGATATTTATTTTAAGGAATTGGTTTATGTAATTGTGGAGATTGGCCAGCCCAAAATCTGCATGGGTAAGCTGGAAGGTTGGAAACTCAGAAAAGAGTTGATATTGCAGTTCAAGTCTAACAGCAGTCCAGAGATAGAATTCCCTCGTCTTCAGGGGCTCTCAGCCTGTTTTCTCTGCAAGCCTTCAACTGATTCAATGAGGCCCACCCACAGTGTGGCGGGTAATCTGTTTACTCAAAGTCTACTGATTTAAATTTTAATCTTATCTAAAAAATCAAAAAAAGCAAAACAAAAAAAACCTTCACAGCAACATCCAAACTGGTGTTTGACCAAATATATGGGATTCGTGACCTAGGCAAATTGACACATAGAAAGAACCATTATTTTGGGGTATATTTTGGGGTAGGGCCAGCAGATTCTGCTTATATCCTAGAAGGTGAAGGAAAGCTGGGAATCTAAATGACTCCTAGGTTTTTGGCTTATGAATCTGGGTGGATGATGGTGCCATTAATGAAAAAGAGAATATTGGATGTTTGCTTATTAAATACCTTCATTTTTAGAGTAAAATTAAGATGGAACTACAGGTGAAAATTAAGTACATGAAATAAAAGTCAAGTAAGTACAAAAACCTCTGAAAGAAGGACACTACTCATGCACAAAGACTTATAAGCACCTTACCTTAAATGGCTGGTTACCAATTGCTTGGTTGACTGAATTTGGACAGTTAATAAGGGTTGACTGCTCAACAGTACAATCAAATGGCTGAAGTAGGAGGCGGAGGATAGATTTATTATTGAGATGGTATGAGCAAAACTCTGTAAAATGTGGAAAGTGAGTGTAGATAGGAAAGTAACCTGTGGAATAGCCAACACAAATTAATGTAAAGGACAATAGAACTGGGTCTACAGATATATACAGCAAAAATTTCAGAGTTTAATACTTTTGTAGATTAGAGGATTTACATTTCTGTATGGTACATTATCAGAGTAACTGTTTTTTTTATGGATATGATTTTTTAAAAATTATTTTATTTATTTTTATTGAAGTATAGTCAGTTACAATGTGTCAATTTCTGGTGTACAGGGCAATTTATGTATGTGTGTCATGCATATGTATGTATGTGTGTATATACACACACACACACACACACATATATATTCATTCATAATAGTCTCAAATATATATTCATTTTCATATTGTTTCTCATTAAAGGTTATTACAAGACATTGAATATAGTTCCCTGTGCTATCCAGAAGAAATTTTTAAAAATCTATTTTTATATATAGTTATTAACCTTTGCAAATCTCAAACTCCCAGATTTATCCCTTCCCACCCCATTTCCCCAGGTAACCATAAAATTGTTTACTTTGTCTGTGAGTCTGTTTTTGTTTTGTAGATGAGTTCATTAGTGTCCTCTTTTTTCTTTTCTTTTTTTCTTTAGATTCCACATATAAGTGATAACATATCACTTTCTCTTTCTGGCTTACTTCTCTTAGAATGATGATCTCCAAGTCCATCAATTGTTGGTGCAAATGGCATTTTATTTTCCTATTTCCTGGGTTTTACTGTGAACAAAACAAAATATTATTAAAATTTTAATTGTATTACCAATGCAAAAAGTGACTTATTTTGTCACACAAAGATCAACCTCAGGGAGGAATTCAGCTAGCTGGGAGGAGACTGGATTGACACTGCAAGTTCTGTTGACAAATGTCAACTCTAAAGATGTCAACAGAAGCAGATGTTCAGAATTCAGACTCAATCAAGACTTGATTCCAAGAAATCAAACCAGCAGAAATGAGGAACCCAGCCAAGAAGCCCAGGCAGAGGTTCAAAGTAGCACTGAATCAGGAACCCAGGCAAAATAGAGGCAAGTCTCTAACAAGTGTGGGGCAAGAATAGATACAGCAGGAGAGCATAATCTTTTGAGGCAAAGATCCATTATGATCTTAAGTTGATAGTCCAAGAACTCATCTAGAGTGTAAGTGGTGCTAACCTCACAGGGCTGTCAAGGAAATACATGGAATTTGGCTTGTGAAGGTGCTTTGTAAACAGCAAAGGACTGTATTAGTGGCACTGTGATTACTTTGATTATTGCACTAGGATGACCCGGTTAAAAATAAGGAGCTCATTTAGCTGGACCCTCGAACATCTGCAAATACTATGCCAGCTCATTTCGAAAGAGCCACTTAAGTAGAAGGAATTTAGTCAAACGTCACAAAAAGTGTTTAATTTGTACTTGTGCCACAAAAAGAAAACTGAGTCAGTTCCTTTCATTTGTCTCTTAAAAAATAGACAAAAAGGAAAAAAAAATACTTTACATGATCAAATATGAATTTAATTTTGATTTAAAGGAAAAAAATATGCTTACCAGATCCTTTTAGTCTTTATTTATTTATTTTGGCAAGAGGAAGTTGAGTTTTGCCAGCTAGCACCTACGTACTACAAGCATAAACCATTTATATATATTTATTTAAATCACCAGAACCAAATCATAAGTATAAAAAACACTGTTACTTGTAAAGTACTCTCATAAATATTACTCTAAATGATATATAAAAAAATCTTACATTTATTTAACTTTTGCTGCAAACTTCACAAATTATTATACTTTTAAATGCATTTTTGTATCTTTTTGCTATACAAAAGTTAGATTGAATATGCTAATGAAATAGCATACTAGATTAAGTTACCTATTGTTGGATGGGAAACAAAACCAAATTCTAGTTGCCCAGAACCAGGCTACCCAGAAGGCATTTAGTTCCATATTTGCTGGACATTAAATTAAGATAAAGTTTCATAAAACAAAGTTGTGTTTTTAAGTACAAAAAACCTTCCTAATGTTATTAGAATAATTGTGTACACGTTTCAACTGTCTCAAAGAAGGTAGGGGTAGTCGGACTTCAGTATTCTATTCCAGAATATACAAGTAGTTAATTTTATAAGCTTATTGTATTCATACCCAAATTTGCTTTGCTCAGATGGGTATTATTTCTTCTTCTGTTATCTATCTTTTATGTTGACTCCACTACAATTCGTGTGCATTTAAGGCAGCTGAGTCTTTTTATAAGGTTACTCTTATATGAATTAGGACATCTTGAGACTTTCCATCCGATTGCCATCAGCTGGCAGCCACGTGCTCCCCAAGAGAGGCCCCTCAACCTGGTTTCTCTCTCCAGCCCCAGGGACCCCTCCCCCACCGGAAGGAGCTGAGTTGGCTCGGGCAGAGTCTCCTTCACCTTTTTTCCCTGAGATCATTGGTCTTTAGGGAAATGGAGACATTGGGAACTCGACCTAACACACTGTCTTTGTCACATGCATGCATTTAAGCATCCTTTCTTTCTTCTTCTTCTTTTTTAACAGACACAAGGCAATTTTTAATATATAATGAAGATCACAAGCGCTGCGTGGAAGCAGTAAGTCCCAGCTCAGTCCAAACTGCAGTTTGCAACCAGGACAACGAAGCCCAGAGGTTCCGATGGGTGTCCGCATCCCAGATTATGAGTGTTGCATTTAAATTATGCTTAGGGGTGCCATCAAAAACTGATTGGGTTCCCGTCACTCTGTACGCCTGTGACTCGAAGAGTGAATTTCAGAAATGGGAGTGCAAAAATGACACGCTTTTGGGGATTGAGGGAGAAGATTTATTTTTTAACTATGGCAACAGACAAGAGAAGAATATTATGCTTTACAAGGGATCAGGTTTATGGAGCAGATGGAAGGTTTATGGAACCACAGATGACTTATGCTCTAGAGGGTATGAAGGTAAGAAGTGTGAGATTTTTTTTTTACCTTGCTATCAAATTTTTCTCATCCTCTTAGTTGAAAACTAATTTAAGAAACTAAGTTTATTCTTATTTATTCAGTACTAGAAGTATTAGCTGATTACTTTTGTGTTTGGAACTATTCTGTATTTTGTGAGAACATGACAGTGAATCAATGTGATAAATAAAAAAGTCCTGAATGATAACTTTAGCTATTAGTAATTAATAGGAAGACATTTCTTTTAACTTTTGTTAAGTTTTTTTTTTAACAACGGGTGACAATTTTTAGAAAGTAATTTTCACTGCTGTCTTTGACCTGAGGTCTTCCATTTACCATTATGTGATTGTAGTGATTAATGAATTTAGCCAAATGTTTCTTTTCCTTTGGTTTAAGTTATCCCTGAAGAAATGGTCCACAGAACAGTCTTTACCAATTCAGATTGCATAAAACAAAATGTTGACAATTTGGGTTTCTAAGTATGTCTAATTTATTTGTTACCTTATGGATATTTAAAAACTGTAATAATCAGGAAATTAGAAAAGCTGAGAAATTAGTTTGGGAATTAACATTCAGCATGTTTACTCCACTGTTTTAGAAAGTGGTAGCAACCAATGGGGCAGGAAATAATTTGATATGTCATTGGTTCCTTCAGCTCTTGAAGGTTAAATACACTTGATCTTAGCCAAAAGGCCGAGAAGCAATTTCTTGAAGGTTAAATAAAATCAGGGTATCTAGTCTTCTCTCGTCTTGGCCAAATTTCATTCTCTGGTGGCTGCCTAAAAAAAGATAAAATGAAAACAAAAAAGAACTTGAAGTCCTTTACAAAGGCTTCTTGAATCAGATGATGTTGTAACTACATTCCAGCTTTGGACACTTGGTTGCTGTAAAGGGTTATCTACAATGACCTCAAGGTCAGAGAAAGAGCTTGCCTTTTGGGACAAGGGTTTATTTGTTTCCAAAATCACTGTGTTACTGAGGCTGCAAAGAGTGGTTGAATTTAGCCCGTGGCAGCTACGCAGAGCGTGGGGGTTCAGCTCTTTGCAAGGTGATGATTTGTTGGCTTCATTTTCCTTCTGTATTGTAGAAAGAGGAGGAAAGAGTGTGAAATAAAGAAGGCTGAGAAGGAGGGCTTGGAAAGAAGTGATCCCAAGGCATTTATTGAATGTAATGTAGGTTTAGAAATTGTGTAAGAGGCAATCTAAGTAGCACAATGTTTCGGGAGAAACTTGACGGAAAATTGTAGGGCAGGACAACGGTGAACCAAACTTGACTGGGTCAAATTCTGTAGATGGGACAATGGTCCTAATTGAAGAATTCCACACAAGGAAGATTGGTGCTAAGAGATTGGCGTTCTCATCTTATTTTAAAAGACATCACTGAAGTTCTGTAGTCCCCTCCACTCCCTGCCCCCACTTTCTGTTCTTCTGTTTGCTCTGAGAAAATTATGCATAGGATTTAGGATCATGGTTCTCAAACTTTAATATGCTTAAAAATCATCTGGAGAACTTGTTAAAGATACAGATCCCAAGGTCCCCCTCTCACCTCGATTCTAAATTAGCACATTAAGGGAAGGCGCTGGGTGGTTGGATGCAGATGGATCCTCGACCACACTCTGCATACTCCCTAACTCTCCTCCAATACAAAGATATTCCTGCTAGAAGATCTAGTTCCCCAGAGTGATACTGGAATCTATTCACTGGGATATACATTAGATGCGAAGACAGTGCGAGAGGGTATATGTAGAGTCTCTGTCTCTCTAAAGAGAACGTGGGGGAGAAAACTGTCTGAGGCCAAGGATGTAATTTAGAATAATAGAATCAGATTTTGTAGACTTGGAAGGATGTGAGGGTTGTCTGGAAGTTTGGACCACAAGAAGAGTCAATTGACTGCAGTGACATGATTTGTTAGTGAAGTGGCTGGAGTGAAGGTTGGTCCCTTGGCCTCATCAGTGCTGTGTTTAATAAATCGAGTTCATCCTAAAAAGAGGCTATTTCTGATTGACATCTGTAAATAGAGCACTGACAGTTCCTTGGCTAACTTAATCCACAGTACAGCTCACCCTAATGTGGTCACATTGGGCTTTCTTGAATATACAAAGGAATAATTATTACCGAATCCACCATGTTTCTTATACAATCTACGATTTGAAAAATTAGTCCTGTAACTTAGTGAAACCAAAGCTAGAATCACATTTTAAAGCTACCAACAGCTGAGCAGTGGCAAAAAAAAAATGTAACCTTGAGGTAATTGAAAGTAAGCCTATCTTTTAAGGAGGACTGAATACGTACAGTAAATAAAGGAAAAAGAGAAAAGTTGAAGACCTTACATTTGTCGTGCCCTTAACCTATGTTGGATGCTACATGGTTTACAAACTCCAAGTCATCTAGATGGCTTTTAAGATGTCTCTTAAAAACTTTTTAAAGTCATAGAATCTATGAAACTGAATTGAGAAGAGACGTTCTTCCCTGGAACAAAATCTGAATGTTGACTCTTGGCAAGGGACAAAGTACCTCCCTGGAGAGGATGATTATCTCCAAAGGGGTGTCCCCACAAAGATAGGCTTTGAACACACTGGAGAACTTAGCTACTTGAGTGGTCTGGTTGTCAATGGAGATATGAGCTTTTCTAATCCTTTTGGTTTAAGCCAAACCATAATCAACAGCGACTCTATATTTATTTCAATTTTCCTTTCTAGGTGAACCCAGAGCTTCCCCTTTTGATATGTTTGGACTCAAGTTTTTAAAAAAGACAAATATTGATTGTAGTTGGCAACTAATGGTTTTGAGTGGCATCTTTACATGTGGATGTGGATTAGAGATTTATGTGCAAATTCCTACCCTTTCTCATGGACGTTGTTGAGGGACCCAAGTGGGGGCTGGCTTGACTGGAAGTGGTTAGAAGGGCGTTAAGTTTTGACTGTGTGTTTGGGTTACACTGTTATTAGGTTATTTTTCAGTCTAGAGATTCAATCATTCTGTGATTCCAACCAAGAGGAAGGATGGCTTTTTCTTTATTTGGAGGAAATGCAGAAGTCAGAGATGACTACTTTTGTGGCATGGGAGGAAAGAGGAAAAATCTGTGCCACAAGACAGCAGAAAGGAAGCGGTGCTTGAGTTATTCCTGAGGACAGGCTGCTGGATGTACTCAGCACAGGACTGCGGTAGAGAGAGAGAAGGGAAATAAAAAAGGAATTTCCTGCAGTGGGGGAGTACCAAGTGTGATGCGAAGTGTGAGACCCATTCTTGCGGCATCCTTCTGATTGGAAAGTCAACGTTCAGAAGGTTCACTTACATTCTAAGTGAAAGTGGATGTGTCTCTTCTAGCCATGTACACACTCCTCGGGAATGCGAACGGAGCTGCCTGCGCTTTCCCATTCAAGTTTGAAAACAAGTGGTACGCGGATTGCACAAATGCGGGGCGGCCGGACGGATGGCTATGGTGTGGAACCACTACAGATTATGATGCTGATAAGCTATTTGGATATTGTCCGTTGAAATGTAAGTAACTTTATCATCAGGAAAATGTTGACCCACTGAGTAGTGATAAGACCTTGTGTGCATCTTGGATATTTTTTCCTCAAAGTGATTTTCCACGTATTATCTCATCATACTCCCCCACAACCCTTTACAGATGTCATGGTCCCTCATTTTATAGTGGATGGAGTGGTCTCTATTGGCTAAAGGTCAGAACGCAGATCTTCTGACTCTCAGTCCTGGCTGCATCGAGTAACCTTTTAATTTACATTACTTCTTTTCTTCAAATTTCACTGCTACTGAATTTTATTTTCTAAGACTTCAGGGCAAATTACACTGAATATGATGAATACTTAATACCAGAGGTGGCCATGCCATTTCCCTCCCCTCCCCATTGATTTACCTTTATTAAACTATAAATCAAAAGTAGAATTGGAACAATGCCACAGCATAGGGTTTGATGGAGAGAGAGTGATTGGGGGGGCTCCAGAATTTTGTGTCAGTGTCATGAAAAGGGCTCCTCACTGTGAAAATAGGAGCAATGGTACTCTTCTTACATTTTATTTAATTTAAGCAGAGTATCATTTAATGTAACACAGTGTCAGTAGAAGTGCGTTATTTCTAAGCTCAAAGCGTTTGTAATGTGAAAATCGAAGTATTATTGCAGTGATGCCAAATAGGTGCCATTACATTCTTTTGATGGGAAGGGGTCAGAATGTAAGAATTCTTGGCGTTCTTTCCATGCTCAAGGGTCTATAGAGAAGCAGGGCAGCAGGTGCTGTGGCATGTGGAGGAGGGCTCCGGGTCGGGAGGCAGGGATGGGGCTGGGGAAGGCGGAGGAGGACGGGTTGTTGCTTGCCTTCCGCATCACTCCACGTGCTCCTCCTGCTGCTGCCTTCTCCTGTCTTCCTTTTCCTCCTCCTGAACTTCTTACCGCCTGGCCCCTGGCTCCTTCAGACTCCATGGATCAGAGCTCCTGTTTTCTGCTGTTATCTAGAATTCTCTCGGCTGCTGTACTCCAAGGGGCAGGTGTGGCGACAGAGCCTCATGCGGTCCAGGACGGCTGTGAGACCATCTGCATTGCTTTCCACTAATCTTCTGGGACCACACATCCATACCATCATGTTATTCCAAGAATTATTGTAAAACTGTCCAATTAACCAAAATATTTACATGTGTCAAGTTAAAGCCAGAATTCCAAGAATCATGCTTATGTATCTCTTTTGAATTGTAATCCCTAAACATCTCACTAAAATTCATTTGATTGCTTAGCCCCACAGATTATTGTAATTCCTCTGTTCTGGGGGAAACACCCACGAAAACACACTGGGCTTCCCATGTAGACAGCGGTATTGCTCTCCCATTCTGGGGTGGGGTAAATGTATTTCCCTTTTATAACAACCTTTAGAGGTTTGATTCCCATGAAAGGTCTATAGATGTGAAAGGTTTATAGGTTACTAGATATCTGACCTCTGTGTTTTTTTGCTGGAAGACAAGACAAAATTGAGCTTCCCCCCACCTCTAAGATAAAGGAATATTTCTTGTTCAGTGATTGAGGAGTATCTTTCTCCTTGACTTCATACGAATGGTATTTTCTGAATGTGTTATCATGGAGTTTCTTGGAGCTACATATCTCATGGGTCCCGTGATAACATCTGCCCTTACATGGTGTTGACAGAGGCATTGTTGGTCACATGTATGATGTAACGAATTATTCACTGGAGGCTGAGTGGCCCATCACTAATCCTAAAAAAATTCCCTACCTTGGATAGATGTGTGTTGGAGGAATAAATTATATTCTAGAATAAGCTTTCAGTCTTGCTTGTTACTTCCAAATTGTGTTTTCCAGAGAAATTTATATATTTTGATTTTTTTAAAATATAAAATGAAATAATTGTAAAAACTGGGGGAAAAAAACCTGTTTGATTTCAATATGCATTAAAATTTTTAAGCACATTTTATACATGCCATACCTTTCTTAAAGGGCTTTGCAATTTCCCCAAGTGTTTCATTGTCTTTGCTTTGTGTTCCTTTCAAAAGAACATTTTATTTTATATTCACCTTAAACTGGCAGGTTCAATACAGGAAGATGAGGTCCCAGATGCTGACCTGGTGACACTAAATATTTGCTCTTCATTGTCCTTTGCATTGTTTATTGTAATGTTTTCCTTCTATTTAGACATTTATTTTCGACTATCAGGAGAACAGGAAAAGGAAAAAGACCCCTTTCTCTCAATTCTCCATAGTTTGCGATTTTAGCTTTCAGTGTCAGGTGTGCTGCTTTGTCGTGGGAATTGCAACAATCTGGGGAGATGTAGACTCAGCAAACCAATGCATTTATTGAAAAATAGGTTTGAATTCCCTCATTTAAAGAGCAAAATATACTTTCCTATAAATGAAGGGTCCTATTGCATTTCTTTCTTTAGTCATTTATATCCCTTTCCTTCAATCCTGGATGAAAAGAAATCACCCTCGCCCCTTTTTCCACCTGCCTCACATTTTCTACCATATTACAAGCAAAACCTCCAAATTTCTAAAAATATTTATTTAAAACATCTCCATGTTCAAATAAACCTCCAGCCAGTCTCACCTGAATGATCTCGCTTCCATGGAAAAGAATCCATTTGGATATTAAGTAAGGTCTCAGGTTATGGTAATTTAAATTTAACATTACTAACCCAAATTTATTTTTTATAGAAATGTATAATGATTTTATAGTTAAAATATCTCAGAAATTTCTATGCTGTTGCCTGAGTGAAGATTTGACATATTTTTCTTCCTCTTTGGTGTTTCATAGACCACAAGTTTCATATCATAGTATGTGGTATGTGTAGGAAAAGGTCACTTGTCAGATACAAAGAATCACAATTATATGCAATTATAGAATGTAGGTTGTGTACGGGAAACTGTTCCATTTCTTAGCAAGTAGAATACTTCTCAAAATTTGAGAAGTTATGTAACTTCTCTCTTCCTTACAAATAAATAGGGTTATGACTTCATGTGACTTGTTAAGTGGAATTTTATATTATTTAAAAAGACAAAAGAGAAAATTTTATAACATGAAGCACACAAAAATATTTCATTTGTTAATTGATTTTCCAGACATCTTGTATGTCAAATGCTGTCAATAATATTTATCAAGCTATATTATTGATCTTTCATAGAGCACAGCCTAGTTTATAGAGTATATTGGAAATCATAAAATAGCAAAGAAAAAACTAAGCTAAAAGAGTTTTTTTTTCACTCTGAAGGAAGAAAAACTAACAATCAACATCTATTATTGCCAGGAGTTACTATATTTAATATATTCTAGAGATGAGAGAATGAGACTCCAGAAGTTAGCAGTTTAACTCAGGTCAAATCAAGAGTGAGTGACAGCGCCTGGAGGTGCTGGATTCCGTGGAATCCATGACCTTCCCCTCTAATGTCTGTGTCTTTGATCTAAAAAGACCAGACTAGAATGTTCAGGCCAAATACTCCTTGCTGAGAGAAGACATATTTATTTTCTCTTCTCCTTTTATCTTTTTTTCCTAGGTGAAGGCAGTCAGGCTGGTACCTCTAAGCCCTTGTATTTGCCTCACTTCCCAAGTCATCTGATCTCAAAAGTTCTAATGGAAAAATAGAGTGTTTTCCTTCCTTTCTTTAGGCACATGAAACAGACTGAACATGGTCGATCTTTTGAAAACTCCCCATCTTTATCTCAGAAGTGAGGAAAATCTCATAGTCACTCGAAAACTAAGTAAAAGAAAGAAAAAACAGAAAAGAACTATAATACTTTAGGCACTAAATAATGCTTTTAAATAATACCAAGATTGTTTAAAAAATATTGTTCCCTGAAAGTCTTTTCCGTGCATAATGCAGCCAATTCCTTTGGACTTCTTTTACAGTTGAGGGCAGCGAAAGCTTATGGACTAAAGATCCACTGACCAGCATCTCCTACCAGATAAATTCCAAGTCTGCTTTAACTTGGCACCAGGCGAGGAAGAGCTGCCAACAGCAGAATGCTGAACTCTTGAGCATCACAGAGATACACGAGCAAACATACCTGACAGGTAATGATGTGAAAAGAAAACAAAATTGTGAGTGGGGTCATGATTATTTTATTTCTAGAGAGTTTAAAGCAGAAAGCACGAGTAAATATGGACATCATGATAGTCAGTCCTGAACAGATGGTGCTGAGGGTGTGACAAATTTGCACCCTGAAAAAGACACTCGGGATGGCAAATAGATGTCATCTCATGAGCCAACTTTCTTCTATCAGTTGTGACAGACTCCAGGACCTGGGCTGAGAAAGATTCTGAGGATTAATCTCAGCTCAGAGTAGAAGATGCCACGATGAATTAGTGATGCCGTTCTGGGACACAAGGCATGGGTACCATGCTGGTCAAGAAGGCTAGTTCTAACCTGAGGTCCCAGGTTTCCCATTAGCATCAGAGAATTTAATATGATTCAATGAAATGCTGCCACCACAAGCAAGAACAAGTAAAGAGCTGTCTTTGTTGTCTCCTGTCTCTTCAACTCCAGACTCTATGGGTGCTCAGGTCTTACTGATTCTCTTTCTGCAGTGTTTGTTTGTTTAAGCATTTGTTCTTATAAGATTGTGAAGATTAAAAGAGCTAATGTTTTGCTTGAGATCAGTTTTAGCTTCTGAAATCCACACTTGGGGACCAGGGAGATTAGGACCAGAAATGAATGTGGGAGAACGAGCACCCCCTCTTCCCCAGAACCCCCTCCCCTCCAGTTCACCCTGACACTGCTGCTAGCTTAACACAGCTCTGGTCCAATGGCCACCGTGTTCAAAATGCCCATAGTGGCTTCTCATTTCGTATCAAATAATTAGCGACACACCTTTGCCTGGCATTCAGAGGCGGCCGTCTGTCCACTCACTGCTGTTCCCCTTCATGCATTTCACAGTCTTGACAAAAGAAAGGTTTGAAGTTCCTCATCTTTGCCACACTTTCTTGCCTCCACATCTGTTCCCCTGTCACTTCTTGTCCCTGAAGTTCCCCAAATTTTATACAGTTGAATTGCAGTGTTTTCCATTTCCATCTGCATTTCTTTTACTTGTTTACCAATTTTATGACAGTTACTTACATATGTCCCACTTCCCCAAAACACTATACATACAATCTTTTTTTATTCATTCATTCATTCATTCAACAGGGTGGGTGGTGTCTGTGTGTGAGGCATTATGCTAGGTCCTAGGGACATGATGGTAACCAAAGCCAGGCACGTCCTGTCCACGTGGAGCTTAAAGTCCAACTGGGAAAACAGACATAGACAAGAAAACAAGCAAGTAGATACGAGTTATAGTTGAGTGCGGTGCAGAAAGCCAACTGAAGTCTGTGTGGAGAATGGACTCGGGGGGCAGATGGCTGAAAATAAGGCATGTCTTGTGAATAGTGATGTCCTCCCCACCCCAAAGAGGTTCACACAGAACCTTCCAAGGAAGACAGTTCAGTGGATGTTTGCTGACTGACAGATGATGACGCAGCACCAGAAAAGTACTTGGAAATTCAGCCTCATGTTTGGACGAGTGGTCAGCTTGTGGCGAGAAGACAGTTAACTTACAATGTGAAGTTGCTTATTCATCAAACAGGGAACGTTGTTAACGTAAAGATGCCTAAGTGCAAACCCTAGAGACTAGATCAGTAGGTGTGATGTGGGGCCAAGGAATCTGCATGTTGTCAAATTTCCAGGTGATTCGGGGGCAAGTGGTTGGGGGACCACACTTGGCAAAGCATTCTGTCAGTTCCTGCTGTGTCAGCAATGCCTACGGATTCCGTCCGATGACACTAGGCAGTAGAGTGCTGGAGTGTGGACTCAGGAGTCTACCTGCCTGGGTCCTGGCTCTGTGAAGCCAGGAGACCCTGGGGGGATGGCCTGAGGCGTCTCTGCCACAGTGATGTCATCTGTTAGGGGGAGGGTGTGTGAACCCGTACAAGGGACAGAGCGTGCCCCCAGCCTTGCCTCGTCATCTAGGGTTTCGCTTTCTCCAACTCTTTTTGGATGATATGCTTTGTCATCTGGAACACATTTCTCCTATAAGTAATTATGTTTTAAATTGAATTTGAAGATGTTTATTGCATTCTATTTTAGGTGGGTGAAAAAATGGTGATAGGCATTTATTTAACACAACCCTGTGAAATATACAGAGCGTTCTTGGGTAAGAAAGATTTTTCTACTCCTAGTCTGAGGACTTAATCATGAAAACTGGCCCCACTGGAATGAAACCTTCCCCGCAATAGCTGGGCACCAGGTATAACATTGAACATTTTTCTCCTTTCAGTGTAGACTGCAGGCCACCATCTTCTTTCAGCTATTATTAAGGAGACTGATGATGGAAAAGCAATGGGACCTCACTGTGGGCATTCCTAAACTCAGAGATGGGTTTATGCCTCCATCTGCTCGGTTATTCTGTTTTATGTTGATCTTTGGGGTCTTTGTATGTGGTATTGGGACAAAGTACAGGGTGATCAATATTTACAACCATGTATTTAAAAAACAAGTAAAAAGAGAAGAAAGCACAGAAAGAGACAAAACTAAATTTGTGTCGATCATGATGGAAAAGAAAGGATGCACTGAGATAATCCTGGTGTGATTGGCACTGGCTTGCATGGGGGGGAGGAAATCTATCAGAGTTGTGTTGAAATGGTTTCACTTGGCTTCTTTTTTTTTTTTAAAGATCTGTTTGTGGATTGTGTTATCTTGACTCTTTCGAGTTTTCCTTGTTTTCTGGCTTCCTGGAAACCAAGGGGCAGAGCACAGGTTACCTTTGAACTCTCTTGCCTGGCTGCTTAGCGGGAGGGGGCCATCTGGGCAGAGGCTGTGCCCCATCTCCATGCATCCTGCCTCGGCCCCCTGCTGTCAGGCTCGGGCTGCAGGAAATGCTTCCCTAATCAACAAGGGCTATTATTCTGTCCGTTGGGAGAGCAAACAAGCCCTGTGAGATTGGGAGGCTGAGTTCATCTCAAATACTTATTTGAATCTTATCCAAGCCTCCGGAATTTCAGTCAGCACATTTTAACTGAAAGCTGGCTAGAAATGACTTCTCGAATGAGATTTGTAGTATTTCCTGCTTTGCTTTAAGTCAAAAACACCACGCGTTAGGAGCCAAAAAAGTCTGATAGGGGAATTTCAAAAATAAAACTGAATTTTGTTTTTCTGGAGAGAAGATATTCATGATGTTTGGGATTTATTGACATTCATGGAGGAAGTATCTAAAAAGAAAATCATGATGTGGGTGAGGGGGATTGTGATCGACTCCATTTTGGGGAAATATGCCAGTATAATTTTTTAAAAAGCACAAATAGCCTTTAAATATTTATGTAAGACTTTTGAGGAGTAAATTTCATATTTTGAAAAAGTGTAAGCCTCTTTTATGACTCTGAGATCAAACAGCTGTTGTGTGCCAGACACCGAGCTTTATTTCCAAGGCTGACACCAACCTCGTAAATGAGTATTACTGTCCTTACTTCATAGATAAATTAAGAGACTAGGAGGGAGAAGTTACAAATTTTGCCTAATGCCGCGTATTCAGAAAGTAACTCAGTTGTAATTCAGTGCTGTCTTTCCATTACACTCTGCCCAGGTCTCGCTCAAAAGTAACTGGGAATCTGGTGGTCCCCAAAGCACTAAACAAAACGCTTAATTTAGATGTCAACAGCTCCTTGCTCCAGTAAATTTATCCTAAACTGGCAATCTGATTTCACATTATCTCCTGGGCTCACGGCTTCTGCCCAGTAGCCAATTCTTCCATCACCCATGATCATTTCATCATCTTCTCTCCTATTTCTACCCTCAAAAACGTTGGGACACGCTACTGAATCCTCCATTCCTGAATCAGATTTATAACCACGTATGCACAGGATTTATATTTACAGAACTGAAATAAGATAGAGGAAGTGAAATTGGCTTGTTACTCTGATTGTTTTCGCCAGCTTCCTGTGGTGCTGGTTGGAGAACAAATTGGACCACAAGATAGAGAAGAAAGATACAGTGTAATATTGGACATGAAACCGTCTTCTCTTATAACTAAGGTCAAAAGTAGGTATAAACTGTTTTAGACAATACATGCAGGAAAATTAAAAATTAAAAACTTTAGCATGTGGAACTGATTATTTATATAATAACACTAAAAATTTTAGTCAGGTTCTTTATAAAATTACAAGCACATTAGAGAAAAAAGTGCTCATTACCTTTAAGTGATATATTTAACACAAAGTTTGAATTTTGTTTCTAAATCACACTTTTTGCCAACCCTAATTCAACATGGAGTAGTAATAATAATAGTAACACCATGAAGAATAGTGATTGCAATAGCTTATATTTTGGGGGGCGTATACTGTGTGCTAGACCCCGTTTTAAGAATTATTACTTAATTTAATTCTTCAAAACAAACCCAGGAGTACCTAGAGTAGATGAGGAATGTCAAAGAATAGATAATTGCCTTAAAGACCTTTCATCTTTTTCTCATCATGCCAAACACAGTAATTTCATTAAGCAATCTCAGGCAAAATCTAATTTAATTCTTCCTACAGTCAGTGAATTATTTAGAGTTTTAAAAACTTAGATATGCTTATTTTATTATACGTTTTTAAAAATACCAGAGAATTTGATTTTTGGGAACAGCTATATTTGACATGTTTGAAATGCTACTTTCAGAATCATTTCCTCTGGTATACCCCTCTGTAAGTATGGAGATAATTATTCTTCAAGTTAGTACAGTGTTTAAGAATTCAAAGAAATTATAGGTCAGTACCCCTAATGAAGATAGATGCAAGAATCTTCAACAAAATATTAGCAAACTGAATTTGAGAACATGTTAAAAGGATCACACACCATGATCAAGTGGGATTTATTTCAAATGCAAGGATGATTCAACACCCACAAACCAATCAATGTGATACATCACATTAACAAAATGAAGAATATAAATCAAATGATCATTTCAGTAGATGCAGAAAGAGCATTTAATGAAATTCAACATTAACTTATGATAAAAACTCTCAACAAAATGGGTATAGAGGAACATACCTAAACATAATTCCGGCCGTTTATGACAAGCGCATGGCTAACATCATACTCAGTGGTGAAAAGCTTAAAGCTTTTTCTCTAAGATCAAGAACAAGACAACGATGGTAACTCTCACCACTTTTATTCAACATAGTATTGGAAGTCTTAGCCATAGCAATTAGATAAGAATAAATAAATGAAAGAAATCCAAATTAAAAAGAATTAAAATTGTCACTATTTGCAGATGACATGATACTAATCCTAAAGATGCCACCAAAAAACTTTTAGAACAAATACATGAATTCAGTACAGTTGCAAAATACAAATTAACATAAATATATCTGTTGGATTTCCCTACACTAACAATGAACTATCAGAAAGAAAAACTGAGGAAATAATCCCATTTATAATCACATCAAAAAGAATAAAATATCTGGGGATAAAGTTGACCAAGAAGGTAAGAAGACCTATACTCAGAAAACTATAAGACATTGATGAAAGAAATTGAAGATGACACAGAAACATTCTTGTGGAAGAATGAATATTGTTAAATGATGATACTACCTGAGGCAATCTACAGATTCAGGGCAATCCCTATCAAAATACCAATGGGATTTTTTTTACAGAACTAGGGCAAACAATTCTGAAGTTTGTATACAAACACACGATACACTGAATAGCCACAAAAATCTTGAGAGAGAAGAACAGAGCTGGAGGTAACATTTTCCAGACTTCAAACTATATTACAAATCTATAGTAATCAAAACAATATGCTACTGGCACAAAAACAGACACAAAGATTCATGGAACAGAACAGAGAGCCCAGAAATGGACCCACACTTATATGGTCAGTTAATCTATGACAAAGGAAGCAAGAATATACAATGGGGAAAAGACAGCCTTTTCAATAAATGGTGTTGGGAAAACTGGACAGCCACGTGCAAAATGATCACACTGGACTACTCTCTCACACCAGGCACAAAAATAAATTCAAAATGGAATAAAGACTTAAATGTGAGACCTGAAAGCATAACACTTCTGGAAGAAAACACAGGCAGTATGCTCTTTGAATCATTCTCAGCAGTAATTTTTTGGATATCTCCTCAGGCAAGGGAAACAAAAGCTAAATAAACAAATGAGACTGTATCAAATTTAAAAAGGTTTGCACATCAAAGGAAATTATCAACAAAATGAAAAGGCTGCCTACTGAATGAGAGAAGACATTTGCAGATGATATATCCAATAAGGAGCTAAAATTCAACATATACAGGGAACTCATACAACTCAGCATCAGAAGTCTGGGAAAAAAAAAAAAACCAGAACAACTTGAATAGGCATTTTCCCAAAAAAACCATACACATGAAAAGATGCTCAACATCACTAATCATCAGAGAAAGGCAAATCAAAACCACCATGAGATACCACCTCATTTGTTAGAATGGCTGTTATCAAACAGACATCATTGTAAATCAACTCTACTTCAATTAAGAAAAAAAAAAAGACAGCACATCAACAGATGATTGGATAAAGAAGTTGTAATAGATTTATACAAGGAAATAATACTCAGCCATGAAAAAGAATAATGCCATTTGCAAAGCCAGAAAGAGAAAGAAAAATACCATATAAACCTCCCAAGGTATATAAAGTACCCACGTGTGAGAGCTCTGCTAACTCAGACTTCTTTTTTCTAGGAACACTTGATAAAGGTAAGTGAATCTGAATTAATTTTCACTGATTTTTACATGCCAGCATTTAATTTCATCCCATGGTTATTATTTTATTTAAAGAAATTATACAGTAAGGTTTACTTCTCAGTAAATAACTCCAGCTCATTAAGCATCAACCTACCTAATCAGTATCAACCTAGTCAATATCCTCAAGTGGCTTCTCCCTCTGCAAGGGCCTCTCTGTCAGATGCTGAGAAAGCTAAGGACAGCATTCAGATTACATGTTCTCTAAGAGAGTGATCTGTGCTTGGCATTGGAGTGCAATAAATGTGAGGTGTGATTTTGGGGGGCATCCAGTGAGTGGAATCCCCATTCATTTGAATTTGTAACATGAATGTGGGTATATAGAAGCTAATGAAAAATTGGGGAAAACTTGAGTGAATTTGGATAGCTTAGTTGGTTACATCGGAACTACAGAGTCTGGGATTTGATATTATAAGGACCTAGGTTTAAATTTCAGCTCTGCACATGACATCTAAACTCTTTGAGTGTCAAGTCCCTCGTGTATACAGTGGAGATGGCAGAACCTAATCAGAGTTTGTGAGGATTAAAAATGAGCAAAAACAGTGTGCTGAATATAATAAGTGGTCATTCTCACCATTGAAAAGATTTGACTGGGGAGTCTTATCCTCTGAGAACAGTAAATATAAAGTGGCCTATTTATGTTTACCAGCATGTGCAGACACTTCAGGTTGGTATTTTATTTAACACAAAGGATAGTTTCTTTTTTCTTAACTCTTTTTTAATCAACTAAAAACAATGTGGGGAGGGCAGAGAATCCATGGCTTTTTAAAGGTTATAGGTTGACTGAAACATTATGCTACACACCAGAGAGTGACACAACATTGTAAACTGACTATACTTCAATAAAAAAATTTTTTAAGTTATAGATAATAATAGTGTTTAACATGGACTGAAGTCCATGTTGCTTCTGTTTTTGTTTTTTTTTAATTTCACATCAGGCCTTACATACAGTTTGAAACCTTGTAATTATGATTTATTAACTGCCTCAATAAAGTGTTGTTCATGGCAGCATAAGCACTTAGTGTTCAGATTTTAGTCATCATCTTAATGAGGAAAACATTTGATTTTTAAAAATGTCATTAAATAAAATTCTTCATGTAAGTTCTGAAATATGAGGTCAGGGTAATAACTTATTAGAGTGATAGACTGAAATATCTATTAAACTTTTTCATGATAGAATACTGTGACTTTAATATAAAATAAATTTCACTTTTACTCTAAAGTGAAGTAAAAAAATCTTATTTGATGATAGTTGGAGTCTTATCCAAGTTGGAAGCACATTTGTTCCATCCTACAGTAAGTAGTGCAGATGACGGGGCTGAACCCTGGTCACACCTAGATTAGAACCTTAGCAAGAATGTTACCAGTTTACCTGTGTCCTCATGTCAGTCTCTTTACCTGCCGATGGAGGTAACAGTTATACTCGATTTCGATTGTTAGGAGAATCAAAGGAGATGTGCTAGGCACGAGTTTCATGACTTCCCTCTAATACCTTTTGATTCAAGCACTTAATTCTGAATTTGATTTCACTGTCTTTTCTGAATGTCAGTTTCATTTTGTTTTTGCTTTTGTCATATAGGATTAACCAATACCTTGACTTCAGGACTCTGGATTGGACTTAACAGTCTGAGTTTCAACAGTGGATGGCAGTGGAGTGGGGGCAGCCCGTTCCGATATCTGAACTGGTTACCAGGTAGGCTAAAACTTGTCTGATTAACCAGGTAGGATTAAGCTGGCTGAAGTCATCTAAATTTAATTTACCTGGATGCCATGGAAACTTTCATCATCTCACATGTAGTTCTCAAAGAGGAGAATTGGGAGACTTCATCAAATACAGTCCATTTCTCACCTTGCTTTGAAATCTGTCAACTAGATTTGAATATGCTAAAACTATAATGTTATTCCAGCTTTCTGGGAAAAGGACTTGTCTGGAAGGATTATCACACAAATCAATGTAAGACTGTTAAAGTGTATATTCTTGGTACATCCTTCATTTGCTAGGTGTTTTGTTCAAAAATTTGATTTTATATTTATGAAAGATATATAATGCTATATAGTTTATTCAAAGATTTTATAAATATTTATTTATATCTACACACATTATGAATTTGATAAATTTAAGTTTGAGGGGGGTGGGGCTGGAGAATTTCTCATTATCTTGACCCATGAGATAGTTGCAATATTTCTGCCTATTATAATGATCTTAAGGTCTACAGGAACACCATTTTCTCCTGTTTTGAATCAAATAGAGTTGGGCTAAAAATAATATCAGTCACAGATTTTAATATTCCATACTAGCATAATAATTCATTAGCAGTTTTGTTGACAATTCATAGTTCATCTGTAGAAAAACAGGGGATGATCAAGTCTTCAATAACTTTACAGGTTTTTGAAGGATAGAAAATGCTCTGAACTAATTATTTCTACATTATCATAACACTGAGGTAACAGAACATAAAAGGAGACTAAATAATAAAGATGTTTTGCAAATATGGCAATTATTGAGAGTAAACAAAAGGACCAGTGATGATGAAATATCTTCATCTTATTGGCCCATATCAACCATTGTTAGTAGCCGCTTAAGGCACTGAGTTGAATATGATTCTAAACTCCCTATCCACACCCCCATTTTGTTACTAATCTTGATTTATGAAGAAAGAGTGCAGTTAAGGATTGGTGATGTCTACCTAGTTGTGGGAGAGGATGGGCCACATCTTCATTTACTAGTTCTGCTGTGGAAAACACTGATGTGGTGGTTCTTCATATGGTCAGACTTCTTTTTTAAAGCCATTGAATGGTTTTTGCATTTGGCTTAGAAAATTAAACTCTCCAGATGTGGAGAAAAGGGAACCCTCCTGCACTGTTAGTGGGAATGTAATTTGGTGCAACCATTACAGAAAACAGTATGAAGTTTCCTTAAAAAACTAAAAATAGTGTTAACATATCCAGCAATCCCACTTCTGGGCATATATCTGGAGGGAAGTCTAATTTGAAAAGATACATGCACCCTAATGTTCATAGCAGCACTATACATAATAGCCGAGACATGGAAGCAACCTAAATGTCCATGGACAGATGATTGGATAAAGAAGTTTATGTATGTATATGCAATGGAATATTACTCAGCTGTGTAAAAGAATGAAATAATGCTATTTGCAGCAACATGGTTGGACCTAGAGATTAACATACTAAGTGAAGTAAGTCAGACAGAAAAAGACAATTATATGATATCACATATGTGGAATCTAAAATAATGATACAAATGAACTTATTTACAAAATAGAAACAGACTCACAGACATAGAAAACAAAGGGGAAAGGAGGAGGAGGGATAAATTAGGAGTTTGGGATTTGCAGATATAAACTATTATATATATTTTATATATATCTATATATAAAAATAGATAAATCACAAAGTTCTGCTGTATAGCACAGGGAACTATATTCAATAGCTTAATATAGCCTATAATGAAAAAGACTATAAATACATATATGTATGGGAATCACAATGTGGTACACCAGAAACTGACACAACCTGGTAAATCATCTATACTTCAATAAAAAATAACCTTTCCATTTTCTATATTACTAACTTACGGTATTAAAAAGAAAAACTTTTAAATAAATAAATAATATTCAGTATATGCTGAAACATGAGAGGGAATTTTTAAAGACTCTATGTTGTTAGTTTTTTTAATTGAAAAACATTTTTTTCTTGAAGTACAGTCAGTTTACAATGCTGTAGCAATTTCTGGTGTGCAGCACAATGCCTCAGTCATGTAGGAGCAACATATATTTGTTTTCATATTCTTTTTCACCAGAAGTTACTGCAAGATATTGAGTATAGTTCCCTACGCTATACAGTATAAACTTGTTTATCTATTTTATATATACTAATTAGTATCTGCAAGTTGATTAGATTTTACTAAGAAAATTTGACTTTCAGTGTAGTCCTTCAATGCATGATGGTTACAGGGCTGTCAACTAGACTCCTCTGGAATATGAGAGGTAAACATGGCTGCAAGAGAATTTAAGATGTGCTTTTTACGTGTAAAAATTTGATTTGTCTGACCATTCACTCAGTCAAATTAAACTTGAGAATGCCAGTTGGCTCTGTGAGACCATTAGAGAACAATAATCATTTACTGGGGGACTAAAGTTTATTCTTTGCTGCTTAATTATTGTACCTTGTTAGGCAGGCCACGTTATTACTCAGTTTTGAAGTTATTATTGTAATATTTAACCACTTTCATTCTAAGAGTTCAGTGAGAAAAATGAGGGGTTAACTTCAGTGAAGAATAAAATAGGACTATTAATGAGAAAGGAAAAAGAAATGTCTTTTCTTTTTAAGCCAAGTTCCTGAGAAGTAGGTACAAGATTAAATCACCTTCTGAAGTAATATGAGAGTTTCTCCAAAGGAAAATTAGAAACTTTGTGGAACATTAGAAGTTGTTATTGTATAAATTGTTCGATCAAGTATTCAATTGAGTACTTACCAAGTAATGCATCTATTAAAATACATTTATATTTGAAATGAGGACATTTTACACAGATAATATAGACTATGAATTCGAATATTTAACTATGGCAACTATTTAAAGGCAACTACTTGATATATTAAAATTGGTAATGGTGTTCTGTTGATAAATAACTCTATAACTATGATTTACTAGCTCATATATTCATTAATAACTATTAGCTATAAAATATATTATTGTTTCTTGAAACTAGAAAGTTTCTTGAAACTAGAAAGTTTCTTTTTAGTACTGATACCTGATCTGTTAGTTCAGTTACACTGTGAGTTTGGTCATAATATCAACACATATTAAAAAACATCTTTATCCTGATTACTAACAATTTTTTCTTCGTGAGCTATTCAAGCAACTTCCAAAAAATTTTGACAAAGGCTTTATGGAGCAGGTAATGTGATTCCCATCTTGCGGGAAAGGGAAAGTGTGGCCTGGATCCAGGTCTATATGTGTCAGAGGTCACAAAACAGTCATTGACAAAATGTGACTCATTATCCTGTCTTGTGAGGTGGAGCTAGCTTTTAGAATGCTGATTTTAAAATCATATGTTAAGGGGGCAAGGGAATAGCTCAGAGTGCATGCCTAGCATGCACAGGGTCTTGGGTTCAATTCCTAGTATCTTTGTTTAAAAAAATAAACCTGAAATTACCTCCTCCCCGTTAAAAATTTAAAAAAAAATTTAAATTATATGTTAAAGTGGTGAAAAAGCATGAAAATATGGGTGTCAATGCATGTATCGATTGCATTAGGAAAGTTGACTTGATCTGGGTTTTAGGCAGCTTCCAAAAAGCTATGAGATGAGGGTTAACTATTAACAATATTCTTTAATAAGTTGAGTTGAAAATCTCGAGAAAGAGTCTCAGCTCCGAGAGCACTTTATCTGCATTTACTGTAGCGTGGTGTTACCTGTAACATCTCTTCCCTTGTCTTTCTCCCCTCCAGTGCCTTCTTTTCTGCCTCCTCTTTCTAACTGGGGAAAGATTTTTCATGTCCAGACATTCTCTAGTCTGGACCTCACAGTTTGCTTGACTGAGATATTTTGGGAGGTCTGGACAATGTTTAACATGACTGGTTTGGAACATCATGTATTCTTTTGCTACTTACATAACATAACCGAGCGTGAGGACTGGTCAAGGTTTAAGGTCTAGCTCTATTATTTGATATTGTGGGGGAAAAAAGTTATTTCAAAGACGTCAACTTATAAAATCAACATTTTAGATATTGGAATGATCCAACAATGAGAAAACAAATAGACACCCAACGTGTCTCTTGCTCTGCAGTCAGTAAATATTTATTGGTGAATATATAGCAAAAGAGCAAGTGGGGATCCAATAAATGCCAAGGATGAACACGTGGGGCTGCTGGAGGCTGTCTGCTTGTAATCCCTGTAACAATCCCGCTTTTATTTTTTCTTTTCCCCAAAGGAAGTCCTTCAGCAGAACCGGGGAAAAGCTGTGTGTCACTAAACCCTGGGAAAAGTGCTAAATGGGAAAATCTGCAGTGTGTTCAGAAACTAGGCTATATTTGTAAAAAGGGCAACACAACTTTGAATTCTTTTGTTATCCCCTCAGGTAAGTAAGTGATCTGTTTGATCTGAAGTGCATGAAAGATAAGTTAAAGATAAAATTACAACCTAGTCCTAACTGTATTCAGTGACGGGTTTTGTTGCTCATGTATGGGGTCCGTTTAATGATATTCCTACAAAGTTCTTTTTTGTTGGCTGCTCCTCCTGGTTGCTAACATTTCCTGAATATTCTCTAGCTCTCAGGCATGAGCAAAACCTTTCACAGAACATTAGTAAAAATTTTATCTTCACGGCAGCCGTCTGAGGTAGGTATTGTTATTCACATGTTCTAGATGAGAGAAGAGCTATTCAGAGGATATAAAAAAAATTGCACCTGTGACAGCCCTGGAATCCAGGCTGGGAAATAAATATCTGAAAGGGATGTGTTTATTATGTCCTCACTATTTAATGACCTGTCTGGGCTCCAGAGCTATTCAGTTTAACATCGTACACTGAAGTCTTCACAGAAATGGAATAAAACATCCCAGAAGTAGTAACTGAATTTTGTATACAGGCTAGACCAGCGGGGAAAATGCAATTTATAATTTTGTAGATGATTTCAACTACTTGGGCAAGAATGCATTCTTTCTTCAAATTGATAAAAAACAAATTAGCTACATTTTTTCCCCATTAGCTATTTTTGGAGAACACTTAGTATGTCAGAGGGATTTATGTGTGTACATACGTATTCTGCTTGGGAAATCTGATGATGCAGCATTCTTGACTTTTTTCTCCTTGACTTTTAAAAACAATTTCATTTATTTAAAAATATGATTGATGTGGCTAGAAAGTGAAAAGGTATGGTATGATACACAATAATAATTTCCTCCAACCTCTCTTACTTCAAATATGCTGTTCCCCTCTCTGAATTACTATGTCTGGGTGTATATCCTTACCTAGTTATTCTATGAATATGTAAATACACATTTATGATTATTTTTATCTGTTTTCTACAAGTGGCAGCATTCAATATAACTGTCCCGGGAAGGCCCCAGGGGGTCCTCTTTGGTTACATGCCTCACCTTGTTTCATTTGCTAACCTTCATTTCTTGTTGGGTTTTGAATTTCTCCATGCTTCCTGGATTAATCATTCTATCTTACCTACAAACTCAAATAAACAAGAGCTTGGAAAAGTATATCAGAGTTAAGATTATGAAGCACACACGATTGGTGACTCTCTTGGGCCAGGGTTCCATGTTGTACCCTGTTTGTTCCTTCAGTGCCACCCTCTTTGTCCATAAACCCTGGATCTCTAGAGCCACACTGTTGAGTTCAGTGGCCATTAACCCCATGTTGACACATTGAGCACATGACATGTGGCTTGTTCCAACATAAATGTGCTATCAGGGTCAAAGATGCTGGATTTCCAAGACACAGCATGAAAAAAAAGTAAACTATCTCATTTTTTTTTTATTGATTACATGTTGAAATGATGATATCTTCAATCTGTTGGGTTAAATAAGCTATATTATTAAAATTAAAGTTACTCATTTCTTTTTATTTACATTTAACATGGCAACTAGCAAATTTATGATTATGCGTGTGGCTTACATTTGTGGATTACAATATTTTTCAATAGGACAGTGTTGCTCTGGAGGGACCAGCCATCTTTTGTGGCTGCCCCAGGAAACTCCCCTTCATTTGTTGTTTTCATGTTTTGAAATCTTTTTAAAGCTCATCTATTTTGTTTTTTGAAGCCCTCAACCTTTGCTGGCATTATTTTCAGCTTCCTGGGCTGCAAAATTGAAATATCCCACCAGAGGGCTCCAGAGTTATACTAACATTTACTTTTGTTTTTGGAACCACTGGAACTTGTACAGAAGGCATAGACTTTCTAACAATATGCATTTTTCTATTATAATAATACAGGGTTTGGATATCATGACTGCCTATTTCCTTGAATGACTGTGTGCAGAATCCTGGGCTTATCCAAAGGTGTAGATAGTCCCAGCCTTAAGAGAATATGGGACTGATACATTAAATGGGTACCAAAGGTACCCAATATTGAACCTTTGCTAAGGCAGCACATTTGAGAATGTTTCATATCAAACTTAAATATAGAAGTTGACATTCATTTGGCAATGTAGCTTCTCTCTCTTTTTTAAACATAAACTTTATATTTAGAACAGCTTTAGATTTACAGTAAAATTGAGAAGATAGTACTATGCACCTGCACACCTAGTTTCCCCTGTTGTTAATATGTCACATTACTATGATACATTTGTTATAATTAATGAAAAAATATTGATACATTATTAACTAAAGTCCATAGTTTATTCAGATTTCCTAGTGTGCTTTTGTTTCAGGATCCCATCCAGGATACCACATGACTTTAGCTGGCTTGTCTCTAAATTTAGGCTCTTCTTGGCTGTGACAGTTTCTCAGACTTGTTTGTTTTTGACGATCTTGACAGTTTTGAGGGGTAGTGATTGGGTATATTGTAAGATACCCCTTTTTTTGTCTGATATTTTTCTCATGGGTAGAATTTCAGGGAGAAAGATTGCACGGGTGAAATATCATTCTCATCACATCATATCAAGGGTACATATCGTCAGCGTGATTTATGACCTTAGTGTTGACCTTGGTCACCTGGCTGAAATAGTGTTTGTCAACAATATAGCTTCTCTTTAAGCAAGGTACATTGCAAAATTGCTGTTTGAAACAGTACCCATAAAATGGTCATAATAAGCTACTGTATATCAAATATAACTTCACATTATTCCCTTGACCAACATTCATTACACTTATCATGTGCCAGGCGCTCTGCTGTTTTAGGGCATACGGGGCTGAATAAAGTGAGTCTCTTGCCTTCAAATGTCATTCCCACCACTTTCCCCAGCTCATTTCTATTACACTAGATGTTTCTAATGTATAATCAAGGTCATGAAATTTGACCATAATTATTAGTAGCAGTAATTATGATGTCAGTCACTATTATGGGTTTGATTAAATAGTAATTGTCCTGTTTGTGATTTACAGCATGTGATCGCAAATGTTTTAACAACACAGTGAGGATGGGTAGTTTAATAGTCATATTTGCATTAATATTATTTACATTTTTTTACATATATGGATAATTTGGTTCATGTAATGTGACTTGTCCAAGATCGTACAACTTGTGGCAAATTCAGGTTTTGCATTCAAGACTTCTAAATCTAAATCCTTGTGACTTTGGCAATATAACATCATCTTTTGGGAGCAAGTCAATGGCAGTGGGTCAGTTCAGGGGCCCAGGTAGCCGGCTCACACCGCTGTGGTTTCAGAAGCTCCTTGGTGGCCCCCTGCCCTCCACTCATTCCGTTCCCTGTCTCAACAGAATCTTTCTCCTGCTGTCTGATGAGTCTTGCCCTGCCTCTAATTTTTCCATAGAATGGAAGCAAAATGAAATATTTTCAGGAATACATTATATGCCAAACCGTTTGCGTCTCTGCATTTACATAACATGCTTAGTTCAGGTTTGCCGATGATCAAATGTGGATAAAATGAAACAGTCTATTGTATCTTAGTGTGGCCTTGTTGTAGGTACAATCAAAAAAAGAGATTTGTCATTTAGCTTTATTTTAAAATGAAAGGTGGCTTCATATACATTTTAGTCCAAAAGTGAACACGATCTAGTCTATCTTTTGTGGCTGTCTAGGTGAAAACAATGGAAAATAAATATTCACTGTATTTGCTTATAACTATGAACTGTTTCACATATAGAATGGTAGAAAATATTGTTACAATTAAAAAAAAACTCTTTCCCTTTAAATGTTTTTCAAATTCTTTTTTTTTTTTTTCCCTAGAAAGTGATACACCTACTAACTGTCCGAGCCAGTGGTGGCCATACACAGGCAACTGCTACAGGATTTACAGAGAAGAAAAGAAAATTCAAAGAGATGCCTTGACTGCCTGTAGGAAGGAAGGTGGAGATCTTGCTAGTATCCACAGCATTGAGGAATTTGACTTTATCATCTCCCAGCTGGGATACGGTAAGAACTTCCATCAGACATATGCTTGTCTCTCGTCTTTCTGATTCTGGAGAATTTAATTGCAAGTGTGAAATCTAATAAAATTCAAATTACTAGTTCAATGAGCAGTTCAGTAACAAATATTAATCATGCCTCCAATATAAAAACTGTAGAGTAGTTTAAAGAATTTTTATCACTAAGAGAATATCTGATTTTTCTTTTAACATGGAATCAACTTATGCATAGTTTCAAAATTATTTTTCTACTATTTTTCTATATAATCTGGATTCACAGCAGCCTACCTTAAATTTGTCAACAATATTTCACTTTTTGGAATTATGTGTGTACGTGAATGTATTTTCTCTTATAAGGCTTGTATTTGGTCTCACAGGACAGGTCTCTAAATGAACCATCTCATACTTAGGATTTTATTTACTTTATTAACCTAGCTAATGCTGCTCAAATGATAAGCAGTGAAAGAAATAAGATATTTGATTGGCATCATTAGATGTTGGGTTAAGCCTTTTTAAGAAATTGGTGTCTCAATTTTAGGACTATAATTTAAGAAGTGTATAGAAATCATAGTCACTAAAATATTGTCAAGGCCTATCAGAAACATGTAACAAGTGGGTAAGGTGAGTTGGGGATGCTGATCTGGAAGAGGAGGAGGGGAGGAAGATGCGGTGGTACTTGGCACTCAGCCACCCTTGCTGATTCAATGATGATCCTTTTCTGCTTCTACTGATGAGAATGCTGATTGGTTGCAGCTGTTCATTTCCAGAGAGCAAAACAAGAGGAAATGGATGGTGATGATGGTGGGGACTGCTTCCTGACACTTACTGCCTGAAAATTGATAGAGTGGGGGTAGGGGAGAAGAAAACACAATGAACAAATAGACAAGAAAAACAGAATAGTCTCTGAAAGAGATGTAAAAGTTCCCCAACACTGCTACTTTTAGCATCTGTGCCAAATGGAATCATTTCTGCTCTGCTTACCTCAGCTTAGTAGGGAGACGACATTCAGATATAGCCCATAAATGATGTTTTTAGAGGTTACAATGTGTCAATTTCTGGTGTACAGCACAATGTCCCAGTCACACATATACATATGTATATTTATTTTCATATTCTTCCATAAATGATTTCTTGATTATTCTATATGTACCTATCCTGGAGCATTTGGACTACACAATAATAATGTTATCAAAACTGATATATCTAAAATAAAAAGACCCTGATATATCTGAATAATACCATGACATATACAATGTGATACAGTAGTAATGAAGTTTGCAAATGAATCAGTGGAAAACACGAGTTAGGAGCCTGTAGGGTTAACATGCAAATTTTGCTCTACTTTATAGAATATGGTCTAGTCATAGGAGAACCTTATAGATTTATCGCTGTAGTTATTGTGGGAATTTGGATGACAAAGTTTGCTTTTAAACTCAGCTGGAGAATCAGTAAATTTTCACTAGGGAAAGCTTCCTGTTTTTATTATCAATGAGGATTTATTTATTTAAAGCAATTCAAATAATATTGATAAAGAAATGTTACAAAATTAAAATTATTGTTGCTAAGTTAAAAGCTGAGAAAGCCTTTTGTTAGCTAGTTGAGATGATATCTTCCGTGTTAATCACAGAAATACAGACAAATTGAGACCTACACATATGCTTTCTGACTCCATCAACTAAGACAGCTTCCCTAACAGTTTTATAAAATTCAGTCTAACAACTTTACGCTTCCATCTTATATATTTTTGTAGAATCAAGGTTGTGTGAATAAAGTACAAAACCTGGAGGGGGATAACAGTTTAGTAAGGAAAAAAATTTTTTTTGTTTTTATTTTAATTTTTATTTTTTGGGTAAACAAAAGTTATTCTAGGAAAAGCAACCTATTGAGACATAAAACTGTTTTAAAATTTACGTATGTGTACTGTTCATTGTTTCTAAGAACAGTTTAGAGCTTTAACTTTTTAAACTTACATAGTTATCAAAGGAATAAAGCCAACCACAAAATAAGAATCAGCAGAATGCAGTAATCCAATCATAAAGGACAGTCAGATGTGCTCACACATATTTAAGAAATCAATCATTTGTTATAAAAAATAAGTAGTTCATTTGTGTTCTTTTTTTTAGATTCCACATATAAGTGATATCATATGGTATTTTTCTTTTTCTTTCTGGCTTACTTCACTTAGAATGATAATCTCCAGGTCCATCCATGTTGCTGCAGATGGCATTATTTTATTCTTTTTTATGGCTGAGTAGTATTCCACTGTATATACATAAACCACAGCTTCTTTATCCAGTCATCTGTCAATGGACATTTAGGTGGCTTCTATATCTTGGTTACTATATATAATGCTTCTATGAACATTGGGGTTTATGTGTCTTTTTGAATCATTCATAGATATATATATCTAAAAACGCTAAAAGAAGCTACAAAAAACCAGAAACTCTTCATGTTTTATTATAATCATGGGACTTGAGAACTTGGGTTTTCGTTAATCTTGAACCTCAAACCATTGAGGGGTACATGAGGTCATTTTGAAGCCTGTATTTGCTGCTCAAAAGACCATGATCTAGCAAAATAAGTGAAAGGAAAAGGGATTGTCCCAGCAATGCCATTCACGCTTCATGGTGCTGGAAACATCTGGTGGGGCTGGCACTGGGCCAGGCAGGGACTTCTCCAAAAGCGAAGTTGAGTGACAACTTTTAGGAAGAACAGGCGAAGCCGTTTAGGGAAATTCCTGTGCAATGTGGCCTTTTCCTCATTTTCTACTACAACATCATCTTTGCAATCTTTTGGCAAGTAATTTTATTTAAAGAACATCAATCAAGTATTTATGATGGAATTCCCAGTAGGGCAACTTAGATAGAACTTAAATAGGTATCGAATTGTGTAGTCTTTCAATTTTTTAAAGAAATATGGAAATGTGTAGGTTTTCAGCCTTGAAATCTCAAGCCTTCAATTTTGTCCCATTGTTTACTTCCTTAGAATTTTTAGAATGATAACTACTAATAAAGTCAATAATGCTCTTCCTAGAATTTTGAAACAAAATGATCACCTTTTACATCCATATCTGGTTGTTTTTATTTTAATTTTTGTTTGTTATTTGGGTTTTTCTGGTATTTTGTGGTGAAAATGGGGGCCGATTCATTTATATTTATAGACTAGTAAATAAGTGGTAAATGCCAGGAGACAGCTCAACCGTTCAGTTTATATATCTTCTCACTATATAGATCATTTTCACTCCTATTACAGTGATTCAGCTTTAACAAAAACACCTAGAATGTTCTTGATAACATCATCAGTAAAATAGAAGCATCTTTTAATTTTTACTATTTCAAAACCTTCATAAAATTTAACAGTTGTCAAACAGGTTTATGCATAAATAAGCTACAGTATTTTCAGCACCACGAGTGTGGCTGGTATGGTGGGTTATTTTAAACAAAAAAGCAGCTTCACAAGATAGAGGGTAGTGATAGACCTACTTCAGTTTCACTTTAACAACCCCCAGGAGATAGAATTTGCAGTAGCCCAACAAAAGAGTACCGTCACATTGAAAATGTGAAGACTACATTACACGTTGTATGCTGAAATTGACAACAAACCTCAGTCTACAGCATGTAGATCAGATTGACACTCAAGAGGATGGTCTTTGATGATAATTATACGTCCAGGGAGTTGTTGATAAAGAAGGGGTCTTCCTTTCTTGATAACCTTCTGATCTTTGGAAAGAAAACTTCGTGTAAATTGCATCTGTGTTTTTCTTCCTGTTTAGAGCCAAATGATGAGTTGTGGATTGGCTTAAACGACATCAAGATTCAGATGTACTTTGAATGGAGTGATGGCACCCCTGTAACATTTACCAAATGGCTTCGTGGAGAACCAAGCCATGAAAACAATAGGCAGGAAGACTGTGCGGTGATGAAAGGCAAAGTAAGGCAGCTTTAATTACTGATGGTTAGCAAAAGCCACAGGGAAAGTTTCCTTCTGTCCCATTTATTACAAAGCATTGTTTCCATCATTTCTATTCTAGGTGAAGTGATACAGATGAAGGTTGAACTAAAATTCAGATTCAGTTTCTTGAGTCTCAATTGTCTAGCAAAGTCAGATTTTCAAGAGGACCAGAAAAGCAACAGACAGAAACTTTCAGTTCAAAGATGAAATTAACCCTTAACAAATACTCATATTGTTCTTATGCTTGGTTCTCAGTGGTGCCATATGTTTAAATGGCTTGATTATTCAGTTCAGAACTTTGGTTCTACTTTCAGCTGGTTTCTCTGAGTGAATGTAGACCTGGTTAGATCTACTCTGGGTCCTACAGCTTAGAATCTGTGCTTGGAGAGTTAACGTTTGTTTGTTTAGGTTACATGGAGGTGTCAAATATGAAAAGATGGCTTCCATGTCTTAAATAGCACGTTAGCAACTGAAGCATACCGTCAGATTGTCTTTTGTTCTACAGACGATGAACATGGTGGTTAGCAGGCTGGGTTTTGATGCATGGCTTATTTCCTTTTTTGTGAAATGGGCATAATGATTGTACCCAGCTCACATGGTGGGTATAAGGATTAAATGGGTTAATGCATATAACATGTGCAGTGCCTGACCCTGACCCAAATGTATTGTTCAATGAGTATAAGGTACTGTTGCTGTCATTGTGGTTGCTTTTGTTGTGATAAATCGAAAGCTTAAGAAAGAGTGTGTATTAGTTATTAAAAGAACAGGCAGAAGTCTGTCATGGGAAAAGGAAACCAGAGAGCATCGTACATGTAAAAACTTAAAAGGACGGTATGGCTGGAAGTGTGAAGTCAGAGATAGATGGGTGAGTAGAAGGAATACTGGCAATGAGAAAACATGCATTAGCCTGGGCGTAGCAAAACTAAATCTGCAATTTATAAATAGTACTCTGGCTGGAGAGTTGAGTACCAGGTTGTAGTGGGGTGACACCAAATGAGAGATGAGGAATTAGAGGCAGACTATATATATATATATTTTTTAATTGAAGTATAGCTGATTTACAATGTTGTGTTAGTTTCTGGTGTATAGCATAGTGATTCACTTATATATTCTTTTTCATATTCTTTTTCATTATAGGCTATTACCAGATGTTGAATATAGTTTCCTGCGCTATTCAGTAGGTCCTTGTTGCTTATCAATTTCATATATATTAGTTAGTATCTGCAAATCTGGACCTCCCAATTTATCCCTCCCACCGCCTTTCCCCTCTAGTATCTGTAAGTTTGTTTTCTATGTCTGTGAATCTGTCTCTGTTCTGTAAATAAGAGGCAGACAAAATTGAAGACAGTTTTCAAGGGGTAAAGCAGGTAAGGGAAGGAGAGGAGAGGTCATTTTAAGGTGAAATCTCTAGGGAAGGAGGAAAGGCAGACTCTGAAGTTGAGTGAGAGATGGTACCTTAGATCCAGGAGGACACTCATCAATAGAAATAGGAGGAAGGGAGGAAAGAAGACTGGTTTCATGTGTGTTTTCAGGTTGGGCATGTTGCACGGAGGAGTTCTTCCTGGATGGCTTTATAGATACTCAGTTAACTTGAAAACAGGTGACTGTCAGTGTAGGCGAGGAGGCTGCCTGCAAACCTTCTGTTGGAACCATCACTTAGGGGCTTACAAGCATTTTTATTTTCTCTCTAGAGTCCTCTCTTAGTGGCTTGATAGCGAAGATATAAAAGCACTCTGGGGCTGCAATCTCTTTTCACATCTCTGTAGCCAGAGTCAGATTTGCAGTTTCCTTGTAAAATATCCGTTTACCTTTCCTTTTCAAAGATGCCACTTTCTCTTCATAACTTCAAATCTTTGTTTTCCATGTCGGAGTCACTCTTACAAGAAAATACCACCAAAGGCAAACAACTGATAATCATTAAGGGTTTTTTTGTTTTTTGTTTTTTTTTTTCTCTTTGCTTTCTGCAGGATGGGTATTGGGCAGATCGGGCCTGCGAACGGCCTCTTGGCTACATCTGTAAGACGAAATCACAAGCCCAAACTTCAGGAATAGTGGAAGTAGAAACAGGCTGCCAGAAAGTGAGTAAAAGAACACACATGATGGCTTCAGGGCAGCAAATGGGGATGTGACATACTGAGCTTTACTTTTGTCTGTGAAAGTCCCTGATTGCTGTCATAGGAGCCAAGTGCTTCAGCTGTTTAAATGTTTGGTGGCTTATTGCGGCAGTTTTGTATCATTGTTGTCCCTCAAGCTCTCTCTGCGTATTCCCTCTGTGGTGTACGTGTGATCAGCAGCTGCTTTCCCAATGTCATGGAAATTATAGGAACGAGTCCAGGGAATAAGATGGTGCACCGGATGGAGCCTGATGAGGGTAAGGAGGTGAAGGCAAGCCATCAAGGTGCTGGAAGTCCGTGACCCTATGAGCCATCAGGGATATTTCCAGTAGATAACCTTAAGTTGTAGATAGCAAGCTATCTTAGTCATTTTTTTCCATTTATAGTATTTCTGAGCTGGTTTCTGGTGGGGATTCTTCTCGGGAGATCCCTGCACTGGGAGGCAGGAGGTTTAGACTCTAGCTGGTAATAGCAGCTAGTAACTCAGTTAAACCAAGAAAAACCATGCAACCCTATCGGGCCTCCATGTCACCAGCACGACACTTAGGAACACCTCCCCGCAGATCCTGTGTTTCTTTGAGGTTAAAGTAAATGATCTCGGTGAAGCAGTTTCTAAAAACGCTAAAAGAAGCTACAAAAAGCCAGGGTGCATGATTATCATTTTCCTGTTTGATTGCTGAGTTACCCGTCTTCCTCTTTTTTCCTTTCTCACTTCTCTTGGATAAAAATAAAGTAGAAACCAATTTTCCTTCCAAGAGTATCACGTTATGATCACAAATCATCTTATAACAAATACCAGAGTTCGTGAAACATAATTTAGTGATGTACAGTTAAACCATAAAGAAAAATGGAGTAAACACAGGAAATCACAGGTTGTGAGAGAGATCAGGGATGTTAGTGATGATCAAAATCCCCCTTTTAATTTTTGCATCCTGGAAATTTCAGCCCAGAGAGGCATTAACTTTTTTAGAGTGACACAGAAGCAAGACTAGAACCCAGGTCTCCTGCCACCAAGTCATTATGCTTCCGTGGTTTATTTCACTCCCAGTACATTTATATTTTCTTTGCCTAATCATATGCATATACAGGAGATTGTATATTATTGTAATTTTCTTTAAGTAATAAACCAATATTCAAAGTTTATTACTTCTACACAATCATAATTTTATATATGTATTTTTTCTACTAATTGTCACATCTACAGTCTCTGATAAAATCCAATTTAATCATTAGGCTGGAAATAAGAAAATACTAGGCAACTGTTTGCTGAGTGTGGTTATTATGCTCTCAATGATCTTAAAAGATAAACATTACATTTCTAATTAGGCAGGAGAGGAAACAAGTGCAGAGATAATAATTTGGCCAACTTAAAAACACATGCTCTAGGCAGTGATTTCCTCAGAGCTGGGAAGACTAGGAAAATAATCTATTTGCCAGCAAAGGAAGATGACAGAATAATTTTTTTGCCTGGACACTTGGTGGTAGGGGTATTTCTAAGAATCAGGGCTACTATGACCTGCTGTCATAAAGATCTGGGATTCAGTTATCAATTCATTGCTGCCTGTGTGGGAAATTAAGAAATTGATCTAAGAAATTATCATGAAGTGGTCCCAAGTTACTAATATTCCTGGATGTCTGATAGAGGCAAATGTAAATCCTCTTTATAGAGAAGTCCCCCTTTCCAGGCTGATCAAGGATCCCCCAGCTGAGTTTGAAATTCAGAATTATATCCCACCAGGAGCTTTAGATGGTGGAATTAATGGGTATGATATTAAAGTGAATCTGCTTTAACAGGCTTACAGAAATAAAAGGTGGAATTGAAACTGTGAACCTGCCACCAAGTTTTGTTATGTAATATTTTCATATAATTCAATTCTAAACATTTTTTATTTCCATTGAGATTCTTTTGTGGCCCATTAGCTGTTTAAAAATGCGTATATGTGTGTATGTGTGTGTGTGATTGTAGTGCTGGAAGTTTCGGTGTTGGGGGTTTGGTTTGTTTTTTAGTTTCTAAATAATTGGGAGGTACTATTGATTTTAATTTCACGGCTCTGTGATCATATAAAATTTTGGGGGTTGTAATTTATTGACATTTTCTTCACGGTCTAGTTCATAGTCAGTTTTTGTAAACTCCCATGTGTTCTTGAACAGAATAATCTTTGATTTGGGTCTTCAGGGTCTATATGTGTGGACTAGATTAAATTTATTAGGTTACTAGAGAAGACTTATTACTAGATAAAACTTATTAATGTTTATTCCACATAAACTTTTAAAATGTTTTAAATTTTGAAACAGTGTGAGACTCACAGGGGTTTAAAAAAAAGTACAGAAAATTCTCCTAAATCATCCATTTTGCTTCCTCCAATGAGAACATCTTATCTAACCAAAGTACATTATCACAAAAGGCAATTGGTGTGGATACGCTATTATTAACTAAACCACAGATCTTACTACTCTCCCATTCTGTAACCTCCCACTCCCAGCTACTTATCTTTGCTATTTGTACACGCAGTTAGACCTGGATTTACCAACGTTTATCAATTTCTTTGCTCACTGTAGAATTTTAGCCCACTCATTCCTCTTGACTTTACTTTCTTGCCAAAGTAAATCTTTTAGAAGTTCTTTCACTGGGATTTGGGAGTGGAAAAGACTGTCTTTGTCTAAAAATATCTTGAATTCATCTTCACCACACATAGTAATTTAGGTAGGTCGTTTTAGAATTCTGTACTGACAGCTGTTTTCTGACTACACTTTGTGTATTATTTCATTTTCTCCTGACCTTTATTTTTGCCATTGAAATTCCCGTTAGACTCTCTTACTCTTCCCCTCCCCCTCCTCTCTTCCTCGTCCCCTTCTCCCGCCTCCCTCCTCCTCTTCCTCCTTCTCACGGGTGCTCTATATTTTCTCTGATTGATTTTTAAAGATTTTAAGATCAAAGATCATTGTCTTTGTTCTTAGTACAATATGTTGAGATTTGGATTTATTTATTGGTTCCATACTCAGTGTGCATCATCTTGAAGATTTGTATCTTTCAATTCTTGAAAATTATCCATTGTTAATTTTATTCAGTGCTTCTGAAACGTCTCTCAGGTTGATTTTCAACCTTCTTTTATTTTCTATATTTTCTATCATGATTTTTTAACATCTTTTCATATTCTAATCCCTCTTCTACATTCATTCAATTTACTGATCTTTCTGAAACCACATTTTCTATATTTAATCTGGCCATTGAGGGTTTTTAATTACAATATAGTTGATTTACAATTTCATGTTAGTTTCCGGTGTACAGCATAGTGATTCAGTTATTCATATATATAGAGTTTTTAACTTATATTTTTCTTTTCTAGAAATTCTATTTTTGTGTGTTTTGAAATCCTTTTGTCCTTTGTTCATAGTATTTTGATCTTTCATTACTGATTGTTTCTTCTTTTGTCACTTAAATCATTGAAAACATGCTTATTTTTATATTTTTCCTGGTTGTTTTCTTCTGTTAAACTACTGACTCTCCCTTAAAAGGAGACATTTTTTTCACATGGTTTGTAATTTTTGATTGTGAATTAGGCCCCAAACCATCCCCACCCCAACCCTTAAATGTCATAGACTTTTTTTTTAATTCTTATTTTTAATTGATGTGTAGTTGATTTACAATGTTAGTTTCAGGTGTACAGCAAAGTGATTCAGTTATACATATACATACATACATTTTTTTTTTTTTAGTTTCTTTTACATTGCTTCTCATTATAAAAAATTGAATAATGTTCCCTGTGCTATACAGTAGGTCCTTGTTATTTATCTATTTTATATATAATAACATGTATCTGTTAATCCCAAACTCTTAATCTGTTCTTCCCTCACCCTTCCCCCTAGTAACCACAGTTTGTTTTCTATGTCCATGAGTCCATTTCTGGTTTGTAAATAAAATGTGTGTATATTTTTAAAGATTCCATATATGATCAATATCTTATGATATTTGTCTTTCTCTGTCTGACTTACTTCACTTAATATGATAATCTCTAGGTCCATCCATGTTGCTGCAGATGGCATTACTTCATTCTTTTTTTATGGCTGAGTGATATTCCACTGTGTATAGGTATATAGATATACCACTTCCTTTTTATCCATTCATCTGTTTTTTCATTTTTAAAATTTATTTATGTATTTATTTTACAATATCATATTTTTAAAATTGAAGTGTAGTTGATGTACAATATTATATGTTATAGGTAAATAATATAGTAATTCACAATTTTTAAAGGGTTATAGTTATTATAAAATATTGGCTCTATTCCCCATGTTGTTACAGTACATCCTTGTAGCTTATTTTATACTTGATAGTTTGTACCTCTTAATCCTCCACCTCCATATTGCCCCTCCCCTTATCCTCTCCCCACTGGTAACCACTAGTTCCGTCTTTACATTTGTGACTCTGTTTCTTTTCTGTTATATTCACTAGTTTGTTGTACTTTTTTAGACTCCACATGTAAGTAATATCTTAAAGTATTTGTCTTTCTCTGTCTGACTTATTTTACTTAGCCTAATGCCCTCCAAATCCATCCATGCTGTCACCAGAAGCTAATACAACATTTTAAATCAATGGTACTTCAGTTAAAAAGCAAACAAACAACCTACTTAAAATATGGGCAGAAGAACTGAACAGACATTTTTCTGAAAGAGGAAATGTAGATGCCCAACAGGAACAAAAAAGTTGCTCAACATCACTAATTTCAGGGAAAAGCAAATCTGAATCACAATGAGATACCATCTCACATCTGTCAGAAGAGCCATCATCAATAAGAACACAAGTAACAGATGTTGGCAAGGATGTAGAGGAAACGGAACCCTTGTACACTGTTGGTGGGAATGTAAATGGGTGCAGCCACTATGGAAAACAATATAGAGGTTTCTCAAAAACCTAAAAATAGAACCACCATATGGCCCAGTAATTCCACTATTGGGCATATATCTGAGAAAAACAAAAACATTAATTCAAAAAGATACATACACCTTACTATTAACAGCAACATTATTTATAGTTGCCAAAACATGGAAGCATCCTAAGTGCACATCAATAGATGAAAGGATAAAGAAGATGTAGCATATGTATGTAATGGAATACAAGTCACCCATAAAAAAGAAGGATATTTTGCCATTTGCAGCCCTTTATTCACTTTTTTTTTAAACTTCAAAAACCAGAATTTTATGACTGTCATAAACATCTCCTTTGCATCAAGAACAACAAAACAACAGAATACCTATAAATAAACTTAACCAAGGAGATTACCTATACTCTGAAAACTGTAAAACATTGATGAAGGAAATCTGAAGATGATACAAAGAAATGGAAAGATATCTTGTGCCCTTGGATTGGAAGACTCCACATTATCAAAATGGCCATACTACTCAAAGCAATCCACAGATCCAACGCAACCCCTGTCAAAATACTCATGACATTTTTCACAGAACTAGAACAAACAATTCCAAAACTTATGTGGAATCATAAAAGACCCTGAATTGCCAAAGCAATCTTTTGTAGGTTCTTTTTTTTTAACCTCTTTCTTTTTGTGCTTTGACTAGAGAAGTTCCTTTAACATTTGCTGTAAAGCTGGTTCAATGGTGCTGAATTCTTTGGGCTTTTGTTTATCTGTGAAGCTTTTGATTTCTCCATCAATTCTGAAGGAGAGCTTTCCTGGATAGAGTATTCTTGGTTGTTAAGTTTTTCCCTTTCATCACTTTAAATATATCATGCCACTCCCTTCTGACCTGTAGAGTTTCTGCTGAAAAATCAGCTGGTAACCTCATGGGAGTTCTTTTATATATTATTTGTTGCTTTTCTCTTGCTGATTTTAATATTTTCTCCTTATCTTTAACTTTTGTCAATTTGATGACTATGTGCCTTGGTGCATTTCTCTTTGAGTTGATCCTGTGTGGTACTCTTTGCACTTCCTGGACTTGGGTGACTGTTTCCTTTCCCAAGTTGGGGAAGTTTTGGGTTATTATCTCTTCAAAAATTTTCTCAGTCCCTTTCTTTCTCTCTTCTCTTTCTAGGACCCCTATAATGTGAATATCAGTGCACTTGATGTTGTCCCAGAGTTCTCTTAAACTATCCTCATTTCTTTTCATTCTTTTTTCTTTTTTCTGCAGTAGTGATTTCCACTAATTTGTCTTCTAGCTCACTGATCTGTTCTTCTGCCTCATTCAGTCTATTCTTGGTTCCTTCTAGTGTGTTATTTATTTCAGTGATTTTATTCTTCAACTCTGGGAATATTTTGCAACTCTCTGCTAAAAACTTTGCTCTGTGCATCTATATTCCTCTTGAGTTCTCTGAACATCTTCACCATCATTACTTTAAACTCTTTCTCAAATAAATTGCCTGTCTCCTCATTGCTTATTTCTGCTTTTGGTATTTTATCTTGTGCTTTGGCTTAGAAGATACTCATCTGCTGCCTCATATTGTCTATCTTTCTATTTGTATTTTTAGCTAGGTTAGTTACGTTTCTCGACCTTGGAGAGGTGGCCCTCTGTGGGAGACGTCATATGCATCCCAGCAGGACACTCCTCTCTTGTCACCCAAAGACCAGGGTCCAGCCAGGCTCAGGGTAGAGTCTGGCCTGTGTTTGTGGATTCCTTCTGCCCCCTGGTGGATGAGGCTGGACTAGAGGCTTATGCAGGTTTCCTAGAGGCTTATGCAGGTTTCCTGGCTTATGCAGGTTTCCTGGTGCCTGCCCAGTGCTGGGTGAACTTTGGTCCTGGACCTCTGGTGGGCAGGGCTGTGTCTAGAGGCCTTTGTAGCTCAGGAAGTCTGCTAATGGGCAGGGCTGTGTTCCCATCTAGTATGTTATTTGGCCTGAGGCTTCCCTACAGGCTGTTGGGTGGGGCCAGATCTTGGTACTAATGATCCAGTCAAGATGTCAGCCTCCAGGAAAGCTCATGTAGATGAATACTCCTGGAATGTTTGCCACTAGATTTTATGTCCCCTGGGTGAGTTGCAGCTGTCCTCTATGTCCCCAGGAGAACTTCCAAAACCAGCAGGCATGTTGGTCCAGGTTCCTATGAAATCACTGCCTCTGCCCTTGGACCTGGTGCACGCAAGATTCTGTGTGCGCTTCCCAAGAGAGTGAAGTCTCTGTTCCCCCAGTCCTGTGGGGCTCCTGGAGTTAAGCTCCACTGGCCTTCAAAACCAGATGTCCTGGGGTCTCCTTCTTCTTGCAATGCCAGAACCCTGGGCTGGGGATCCTGACATGGGTCTCTCACTCCCACTTAAGTCTCACTCTGTGACTTAAGTATTCTTTAGCTTGTAGGTTGCCCACCTGGGGGGTATGGGGCCCGATTATATTGTGAGCACGCCCCTCCTACCGTCCTGCTGTAGTTCCTTCTTTATGTTTCCAGTTTAAGATCTTTTTTGCTAGGTTCCAGTCTTTTTTTCCCCCCAATGGTGGTTTAGCAGTCAGTCGTGGTTTTTCTGTCGTTGGCAGGAGAGGCGAGCCTGTGGTCCTACCACTCCACCATCTTGACCAGAAATCTATCCATTTACCAGGTGATGCACATTTAGGTTTCCATGTCTTGGCTATTGTAAATATTACTGCTGTGAACACTGAGGTGCAGGTGTGTTAGTCTTACGTGATCTGGGTTGTGAAATATTTCTGCGACTTCTCAGAGTGCTTGCAAGATTCTCCTTTTGTAGACCACGTTTTATTTTGCTTTTTTGGCTCTAGATTCTTATACAGTATGGCTAGTGTGAAGTCGGGGCTGGCACCCACCTATGGCACAGACTTGTTATTTATTTTCAAAAAGAAGAATTTATTTTTCTTCCTGCACCGAGAACCCGAGGCAGATGACAAGAATCTCCGTCATTTCCTCGTTCTGTGGGTGGAGTTTTCTCATTCTCCTCTCACAGAGGGGTTACTGTTAGTGGGTATCATCTTTATGTAAGGACTTCAGTTCTTCTTATTTCAGGTAGGCTGATGGCCAAATATCCTAATCTGTATGGGCATTCATACCCCAGGCCCTAGACCCCAGGGCCTTAATCAAGGTCTGATACATGACTGCCTGACTATAATCTCAGCGTGTGCATTTTCCATTCCAGCTTTTTAGTTTTCTAGTACTTAGTTTATTTTTTTATTTTTAAACTTTTATTTTAAAGGAGATACTGGGGATTGACCTGGGACCTCGTGCAGGTTAAGCATGAGCTCTACCACTGAGCTACACCCGTATCTCCACTAGTACTTATTTTTGATACCTGGAGACTTCCCCATCTCTCTCTCTCCAGCTCTAGTATGGATTTTTTGTTTATTGTTATGTTTTTATTTAGCATTTCTGTGTGCTTGAAGTGTAGGAGAGAAACCACAGCAAATCATGTTGCCAGAAGTTTGGTAAATACTCTCCTGTGACCAAATGATACAGCTTTATACTCCTCATCTACATTGGCCTCAGTAGGCGACTAGGCTTATTATTCTGCAGATTATTTCCTGTGGTTACCGATTCCAAAACCGAGCTCTTAGCCATTTTGTTCAGTTTCTTTGGTAAATATTTTGCAAATCATTTTTGTTGGAAATTGCATCAGAAGTGGAAAGAATGACTCCCTCCACCCCCATTTTGTATGACAACTTGTCACATGAGGAACAGTGAACTTCTGTTTTCTTTATTCACATAAATTATTTTCATTGCCTGTGAAACTATTGCTATTTGTGTTCTTTACACACATCTTTTGTTTACCAATTTGTGTTACATGCTAGGAGAATTGTTAAATGATAGTATGTAATAAATATGCATGATAATTTTCTTGATAACATTAACAGGGCTGGAAAAGACATGGCTTCTACTGCTATTTGATTGGACACACACTTTCAACGTTCGCAGAAGCAAACCAAACCTGTGCAAATGAGAAGGCTTACCTAACAACTATTGAAGACAGGTATGCCATTACTTTAATTTTATTTTAAAATATTTCAAATAATGAAACATTTCCAGGAAATCGTATCAATGTGCTCTAAATTTCGGAGTAAATTATATTCAATCTTGTAAAGGTAGCACCATTAAAGAACGTATATTTTTTAATTGAGTTGTAGTCAGTTTACAATGTTGTGTCAATTTCTGGTGTACAGCACAGTTTTTCAGTCATACATGAATATACATATGTTCGTTTTCATATTCTTTTTCACCATGAGCTACTACAAGATCGTGTATATATTTCCCTGTGCTATACAGTATAAACTTGTGTATCTATTCTATATATACCTGTCAGTATCTATAAATCTCGAGTTCCCAGTCTGTCCCTACCTACCCACCTCCCCCTCGGCAGCCACAAGTTTATATTCTATGTCTGTGAGTTGTGTTTCTGTTTTATATTTAAGTTCATTTGTCTTCTGTTTTTGTTTTTGTTTTTTTAGATTCCACATATGAGTGATATCATATGGTATTTTTCTTTCTCTTTCTGGCTAGCTTCACTTAGAATGACATTCTCCAGGAGCATCCATGTTGCTGTAAATTGCATTATGTTGTCATTTTTATGGCTGAATAGTATTCCATTGTATAAATATACCACAACTTCTTTATGCAGTCATCTGTCGATGAACATTTAGGTTGTTTCCATGTCTTGGCTATTGTAAATAGTGCTGCTATGAACATTGAGGTGCTGGTGTCTTTTTGAATTAGGGTTCTTTCTGGATATATGCCCAGGAGTAGTATTGCCCAGCAAAAAACATATTTTTATTTGGATTCTTTTTTGCAAACACTATAAAATATTTTGCTCTTTTTAGTACCATAAAACAATATTCAGAACAGTTTGCTAATACTCCAGTAAATGTCATTTATTGTCCTAACTTTTTTTTTTAATGTAATAGATGTCAAATTTTTTAAAGCAGGGAAAGTAAAATTTGTTATCTCAAAATTCCACTTTCTAGCTTTACTACCGCCTCCAACAAAAAAGAGGATGGAGAGATTTACTAAATATTTTATTAATTCTTTCCATGGTTTTCTTTTCTTTGCTAGGTTTACTGGACTAACAGGTCTAGAAAATGATGTGGCCATAAACAAGATTTTATGTAACGTTTAACCTCTAGAGTCCTAGCCACCTTTGGGATTTTAGTTTTTTAAAAAAAATTTCTCCTAGTTTTTGCAAAGCACTGGATCAGATAGAGAGGAAACATAAAATAATTTTTTTAAATGTCCATTTGATTTGGAGTAAATAATTAAAGATGATTGCATTTTAATACAGTGAGTTATATTTATTGGCTTTTCAAGGCAGACCCAATTGAATGTAGAGGATGCTAAAAATTCTTTGATAAAATGAAAGATGTCATAGAATTTGTATAGTCTTTATAAAAGAACTTGTATGTCAACATTCTTTTTTCATGTACAATTAAATCTCTAACACATTGTAACACCTTGATATAATGCTAACATCTGAAAATCAGAGCATAGATACTTTTTCTCTTATGACAAGGAGGTGAGCTGTCCATCTTTCAGTACCATGGGAGCACGTTCTGATGCGAACCATTGATCTTTGGGTCTACTGGGGCAGAGATTTCCCTCTGTTTTATATCTTACATTTGCTTTTCTGTATGTGTTTTCTATGATACTTCTGTTCAGGAGCTCCCCAACTGAGGTTAAATCTGGTTCTTAGACATTGAAGAAAAATTGAGTTTGTTACTTTTCATGCTTTGCATTTGTTTGGTTTAGGGAATGAAATTATTCAGACTAGGGTCAAACAAATGTTCTGTTATTGTGGCTTTCTCTCCACTTCCCTCTCTGCTCTCTGTGGAGTCATCTACACCTCCCTTCATTCCTGGAAACTTTGGACACTAGTTTTCTTTTGCTCCAAAGAGAGATTTTTTTGTATATATTGTTGCATCATTGTCTAATGCCTGTCAATTAAGATAGACTTTGCTTTACTAACCACATTGTGTTAATACCAGATTATGCCAAATACAAGGATGAGTCCAGAGGGAGAGAAAATGTTGAAATTTGTGATTCTGCTCCCTTTTCTTTCTAGAGACTGAATTGCTACTTCTCTGTATTTCTTGATAATTTTCTCTTCTGTTTACAGATGAAGTAAGAGAATGAAATTGAAAGGAGAGTCCACAGAGATTTTCTAATTGTAGTATCCTTGATAATGTTATAACATCTCAACTTCCTCAAGCAAGAATTATGTAGAACATTTGAAGTAGTTGAGAGTGGACTGATTTTTAAATAATATATTTTAAAAGGCTAATAAAAAAGAATAAAATAATGCCATTTGCAGCAACATGGATGGACCTAGAGATCGTCATTCTAAGTAAAGTAAACCAGAAAGAGAAAGAAAAATACCTTATGCTATCACTCATATGTAGAATCTAAAAAAAAAAAAAAAAAAAGGATACCGTGAACTCATCTACAAAACAGAAACAGATCTGCAGACTTAGTAAACAAGCTTTTGGTTACTGGGGAAAGAGGGTGGGAGGGGATAAATTTGGGAGTTTGAGATTTACAAATGTTCGCTACTATATATAAAAATAGATTTTTTAAAAAGTTTCTTTTGTATAGCACAGGGAACTATGTTCAATATCTTGTAATAACCTTTAATAAAAAATATGAAAACAAATATATGTATGTATATGCATGACCAGGACACTGTGCTGTACACCAGAAATTGACACATTGTGATTGTACTTCAGTAAAAGGCTGTGGTTTTCTCCTTTGCATTTTCAGAGTTCTTTTACCTTTTGAGGAGGGGCAGGGGGGCTGATGAGCAATAGAGAGAAATGGTTTGGGTACATTTGTGTGACTTCATTCAATCAGCCATATGAGATTTTTTTCTTTCACAAGAGCCCATGTCCTTTGTGAAAATTTGCATAATTTAAATAATATTTAAATACAACACAGTGGGTTTGAATTGGCAATGAAATCATAGCTCAGGCATACAACTGAGAGATTTTTCATGTGGATAATTAGAAAAATTCACATTTTTCTAAAATTGTTACTTTTTTTTTTTTTTTTAAGATATGAACAAGCCTTTCTGACTAGTTTGGTTGGATTGAGGCCTGAAAGGTATTTTTGGACAGGACTTTCAGATGTACAAAACAAAGGGACCTTTCAGTGGACCGTGGCGGAAGATGTGCAGTTCACCCACTGGAATTCCGATATGCCAGGTACGTGCGCGGCTTCCACCTTGGGTTTCTATTCACCCTGCACGTCCATTGCGCCGAGCCTGCGACTGCTCCGTGTACCTTTCCAAACAGGCTTACATCAGTTAGTTGTGCTCTTTAAATTTTATTATTTTATATTTCACTCTCTTTTTGTTTTTTCTTTTTCTTTCAAAAATATTCCAATTAGTTTGTAGCAGTCTAAGAAAAAAAGGAAGAGAAAACAACTTGGTTATCGGGTACTGCTCTATTTCGAATATTTATGAAATATTGTTGAAATCCTAAATAGTCCTAAAGATGCCAAATGGTTAATATATTTCTGAAAACTTAACTGTACTTAAGGGATATAAAGCTTTTCAGTGCAACTATGAGCAGAAATATTACTGTGCTGGGGCGGTGGGGCCACGGATGGTGCTTAGGTGGGACTCATTATTTCAATGTCTTGTAGGTGCCACACTATTTAGCCCTTTCTACGCCTCGGATTTTGTTTCATCCTTATAAAAAACCTGCGAGGCAAGTTCAAATATCCTCGTAAAGATGGGGAAACTGGGACTCAGAAAATTTATGCGATCAGAAAGCTTCCAAGCATGGATTTAGACTAATCTTTGTAATTCCCAAATCTGTGCTGTGTGCATTAATACCACCCTGCCTCCTTATAAATTTTGATATGCCTTCTTTAATAAGTCATTTCTGAGCAGACTTTGAGTCTTTGCTTTCTTTATGCGCTGGTGTCATAGCATATGATTGCACTCAGGAAATTCAGCCTCCTTAGAGCAAGTGTTCCATTGAATCTGGATAAAAAGCTAAAGGAGTAATATATAGCTTAAATGCATCAATTTACTACTTGGCCTAGTAAGTCCTAATCTTCCGAAGTTTTTAAAATTTGTATCCCCAGCTGTTAATAAGGAAAATAGATCAGTAATTTGGAGAGTGTGGCTTTTGTTTAATTATTGAACATCCTGAAAAATAGTAAGATTTCAATTTAAAGAACAGGACATTATGTTAAGAGTGGAATGCACACTTAAAACAAATATTGGTTAAGAGTGGTAGTTCTTACCCTCCAGACAAAACTCCTTAACTTCACTGGTGTTGATCATTTAGCAGTAGGATTCTAAGAGATTACTCTGGGAACATCCTTAGGGGGTTAAAAATGAATCAAACCAGAGCTCTAGGGAACTAGCCTTCTTAGAGAAAATATTTTGGGAAAGATGTATCTCCCCAGAACTTTGAGAGTTACTTCTGAACACTTAACTGTCCTTTAAAAGAACAATAATAAAAGATGACCTCATGTCGGCAGCAAGAATCCTAATGTTTTCAAAGCTTCATCTTAGTTAATTACTGTTTCAAACTAATCATGACTGTAACACACAATTATAAACTATGAAGCTTGGTATAATCTACATTTTATTTTATGTACCCTTTTATCCATTGAAGCTGGCGTGCATCACGACTCTGTAAGGGAGGTAGTGATACTTGCATTTTAAGACGAGGAAATGAGTTCAGAATAGTTCAGCAACTGATCTAAAATCTCTAGCTCAGGCAGGTCTCATTTTGAAGCCCGAAGAGTTTCTGTTCTGGAATATTTACATGGACCCCAGGGGGAAGAAACAGATCTTAAATACTTTTTTTAAAAAAGGAAAGAAACATCAAAAACCATTATATTTGTCATTATTGTAAATTTTATCATACTAGAAAAATTGTGTCTCTGTTGGTGGGGGGCCACCCTGCCAGCTGTTAGAAATAAAAATGTTACTAAAACCCTGACCTTTGAGATTATAATTTAGCTGGGGATACAGGCCATGCAAATACAAGGTATATGATGGTTCAAAAATAGCACAAATCAGTTGCCAATGCAGCAGGACTACTCCTCCACGGTTTTCTTATCAGGTGTGGATTTTATCACACGATTTGACAGTTAGGTGTGAACTGTCTTCTGTGAGCAGGGCTGGCTTGCATTATCACCTGCTGAGTGAAATCTACTTTATGTTACTTGCAGGTCGGAAAGCTGGGTGTGTTGCCATGAGAACTGGGGTTGCAGGAGGCTTGTGGGATGTTTTGAGATGTGAAGAAAAGGCAAAATTTGTGTGCAAACACTGGGCAGAAGGAGTAACTCGCCCACCAGAGCCCACCACCACCGCTGAACCCAAATGTCCAGAGAATTGGGGCACTTCCAGTAAAACTAGCTTGTGTTTCAAGGTAAGTGTCAGTTGCTCAGCTATTAAAGAATCTGGAATCTGCTTTGGCCTCAAGAATCCCCTAAGGATTTAACACAGAACAAAACCGTTGCGCAAGCTCCACCTGTAGAAATCCTGATTTTATTGACGTGGAGGGGGCCTGGGCATTGGCTGTTTTTAAAGCACTCTCCTCGGGCAGGTGCGAAGGACCAGTTGCGTTTAGACTGACAAACACAGCTGAGATGACAAACACAATGCACGGCAGCCTTTCTTCCCCTGCTTTGCCTTCATCACCACCCACCCCAACCCACCCCCACTCTTGGCATCTTTCCTCTCCCTCACGCTCTCTATCCCCAGTCTGAGCTTGCAAGTCTTTTTATCTTGATGAAAATTTCTGCTCCCCCTTATGCTATCCTATTGCACCCCATTTTTCGCTCTGTTCTTGGAGTGCAAGCTTTTAGGTAAGTGCGTTGATAAACAAGTCTGCAATCATGCCACGCAGGGATCCTAGAGAGGCTACCCCCTTGTTTTGAGTTAGCCCCTGATTATCATGCCTGAAGGGAAATGAAGGACTGCTCAGGAGGGGCACATGGCCATTCGGTGTCCTATAAATGACAATCTGATATCCTGCTATCATTTGTTTCATTCCTGGGCTGGACCATCCATTTTCTCCTTAGGCAATCAAATTCACCCAAACAAACAAACATCCCCTGATACCCCAACGAATGAAGCATTTGGGTTTTTTTTTTCTCTCTTGTAAATCATATTCTTTCTAGAGAAGGCTGGATTTAACCAAATAAAGCAATGCACCTATCTATCACCTAGTGACATTATTATTTAAAGGCCAGCTCTCTGGACCTCTTTTGTTCAATCCTTTGAGGCATGTGGCCATGGTATGTTTTGTAAGATAGTTAGGCAAGGCCAGTGAGGGACTCTAATTACTAACGTGTGTCAGAATGAGATCGTTTGGTCTTCTCTAACTCAAGGACTGGTTGAGTTGGTCACTCCCACCAGCAGCAACATAGACTAATGAGCTACGCAACCCAGATTAGCCAGTCAAATCTAAAAGCTTGGTTTATGTAGAAGGGAGTCTGTTGGGCCAACACAGGAGAGGATTTTGCAAATGGATTGAGGACTAACACAAAGCCCATCAGGTGTTTTATTGCTGCTTCTGGAACCTTTTGAGTTATTATGCAGGGGCCAGGTTCATCCTGTACACAGCCATTCACCTGAGGGTAGCAGGTCATAGAGATTTATTGCTGTATTTTGCAAGAAGCGGCAGAATTCTCCAGAGCTGGAAAGTGAACCAAGGGCTCCGGTAGATGTGATCTGGGTGGACGTTCAACAAATCCACATATGTGCTTCCCTAGAAATCATGTGGTTTTAGACATGCTTGGAGTCGGGTTTATTTGAAAATATATAGACCATCTTTGCACATATGAAGATGTGGGGATTATTAATAAAATTCAGCTGTTAGGAAATTGATTTAAGAAAATGAAATCTTCAATCATGGTCTCACAAGCTGACCATGATATTCCTGGGGTCTTGGGAATTACTGAAGTGGAAATTTGCTCAAGGCGCCTGTGTCCTGATAACCCAAGCAGGGTCAAGGTAAAAATTGCCTGGGGATGCTTGGTGACCACTGGACAGCCATAGTCCTTTGGAAGCAAATCCCTTTCTCTACAAGGCGGCGATGACAGTAGCCATGTCTCATGCGAAACAGTGAATGGAAGCTATAAAAATTGGGAGTTACGTTGAACTCTATCCTGTTTGCAACCTGATAGATATTTCTCACACTGCCACTGTGGATTCCATTCCACCTGCAGTCCTTTGAAAAATATGACACAGTCTCTAAATTATATTGATATTAAACGTAGTTTAGCTTCTATCCCATCTTTTTAGATGCTCTGCCCGTTAAGTGTCTGTCATGGCATGTGTGCCAAGCATTGTTAAAATATGCATCCATAAGGATAAAAGATAAGGCGGTGTTCTTGCAGAATACTACCAATGAAGTGTTGGAGACTGCCTGCCTATTCATTGTGTAAGTTAAACAGGATAACAAACTGTGGCATAACCTTAGGGAGGTTATTATCCTTAAAGTTTTCTTTTTTGTGTGTTTCCTTTCTCCATATGGAGTTTTTTTTTTTTCTGTCTCAATGCCACTTTTCACATTGAACCAAATTAACCCCGTGAACCCTGTCTCCTGCAAGGAGCTCAGTGCCTAATCCATATGCCTAAAGTGTCTACACTTTTAATCTAACTTCTCCTGTGCTATAAAAATAATTTTATTTTCTAAGGTTTTTATTTTCTACAAAATCATCCCCCAGATCTTGTTACCCAACTCTTTGCTCACCAATTGATCTTTCAACCGAGAGAATGACGTTGTTTGGGGGCCATTGTAATGTCTTTCTTTTCTACACATGAAAATCTCATCAGATTTGATAAGCTATGAAGTGTAAAAAAAATTTTCTGAATCTGTACCACCTTTAGCTGTTTACAAAAGGCAAACACGAGAAGAAGACTTGGTTTGAATCTCGAGACTTTTGTAGAGCTCTGGGTGGAGACCTAGCCAGTATCAATAACAAAGAGGAGCAGCAAGCAATATGGCGGTTAGTGACGTGAGTATCTTCTCTACGTAATACTCCTTTCTTTGACCCATTGGGTGTTAATGATATTGAGAAAAGTCTCCTATTTCCAACAGTGTGGGCTTATTATGCTGCTCTGAGTACACAGATCATATCCCAAATCTGTGGGCACTTTTGGATCTAGTTTTACTTCCAAAGGCTTTAATTTTATAGCTATGAAGCCTGTGATGAATTGCTCTATAAACATGTAAGACACTCAGTACATATTGTTACATGAATAAATGAATGAGTATCTGTCAGTTCTTTACAATTATTCTCGGATGGTGCGCCTTGTTTTCAGGATATTTACAGGTTGTACCGAAAAGCACAACTGTGGCATAATGCTATGTTTAGTCATGGAATCCCTTTATCTGTGTAATAACTAATTAATGTTTTGGAGATCACTTTCAAATTTGATTAGGACTTGTAGGTAACCAAACTTGGTTCACGTAGTAACATAAGCTATCTTTATATCTTGTACGTTTTATATGTTTTATTTTATATTTTATTTTTATTGTGTTATATTTATTTATTTTATTATTATATTTTGTTTTATTTATGTTATATTTTATTTTTATGTTTTACTTTATAAAACTTTATGTTTTATTTATATCTTGCAGGGCTAGTGGAAGCTACCACGAACTCTTTTGGTTGGGATTGACATATGGAAGTCCTTCTGAGGGTTTTACTTGGAGTGATGGATCTCCTGTGAGTAATTTGATTTAATATATCACTTTCTTACTTTATCATGTATTTATCTTTTTTTTGAGGTTAATTTTTGCTTTTATTTGCCAGTGTAACTTAACTACAGTGGCTTGCAAACTTTTCATGTATCTATCTTATGTTATCCTTTGGCTTAATCCAAATTTTTGGTAAGACAGGTTATTAGGATAGCTGGAGACATTTTTCTATGTAAAGTAAATTCTATTTTGCAATCCTTATTCTGCCCCTGCCCCAGTACAGGTGTCCTGTTCACCCAAGGCATGAGAAGGGTGGACTGGATGAAAAAAAAATGAGAGAACTCATTCCTCTAATTTATATAAAATAATGTCTTCATTCTATCATGCCAAATTGGTATGCAAGTTGCTAAACTTCTTAAAGATTGAGTGTTTATGGCCTCTTATAGATCAGGAATGGAAATAATTATTGATATTCCATTGAAAAACCATTAGGCTTCATCAGACTTCTCCATTCTCAGCAATTCTCAGGGATGGAGAAATGAGGGGCCACGGCACATGCTGGCAATGTTAACCCTCTGGTCATCACAGAAAGTGGTCTGGTGTAATTTCAATTCTGCCTCCTCTTACAAGCCATCATCAATGGTTTGAGGCATTTGGGTCAGGTGGATTATTTGATGGCTCCATTGATAACTTAGATTTTATGTTTAGATCTCTGGAAAAAAGATCATCATGCTTATCTCTAAAACCCTGTGGGCTGTGATTCCACTTTGAAAACTCCACAGGGGACCAAAACCAAGCCCTTTCCATTTATTTCCACTGCTCATTTTGGTAAAGGTTAGCAGCTTGGTTAGCAACATTTCCTGTTTTTTTCTTTTATAAGATGAACTCATTATATTTCTTTATCCTATTGTTTCAATAAAAAGAAAGTTTCCAACATCACATCTTATCCCTTAAGATCAGGTTATAGAGTCAGGAACTCCCAATACTGAGAAGTAGAACTTTTTTGCAAGGTTTTTCCTATATATAAATCCAGCTTTCATGGCCCTGGATCCAGTCTATTTAATATGAGTAAATGCAATTTTATAATCATTAATAGTGTATGCTACTCAGTTTCAAAAGTTTCCATGTAATGAAAGCTATTTCTTTCCCAGGTGTGTTCATAAACCTTGTTTCCAAAGCAAACCTATTGTGAAAAAAGTAAATAGGTTAAAAAAGATAAATGTACCTTTCATTTTACGTTTGGATAGCAGATTGACATTGGCCTGATAGAAATGGCTGACAGTTGTTAACGTAACGTTTATAACATAGGTTTCATATGAAAATTGGGCTTATGGAGAACCTAATAATTATCAAAATGTTGAATACTGTGGCGAGTTGAAAGGAGATCCCAGTATGTCCTGGAATGATATTAACTGTGAACATCTTAACAACTGGATCTGCCAGATACGAAAAGGTATGATACCCAGTCCTCTCCTTCATCTCGGTTTGGAGAACTAACCTCCTGCAATCCCAGCATCTTCCCTTTATTAGCAGAACCAAACAAACAAAACAACAAAATAAGGGAACTGTCAGGGGTCATCATTTCACAGGATAAGAATGAAGTCACTGAGCACAGATAAATGTTCCAAAGGAACAGAAGATCAAAAGGCCACCCGGGATCCCTGGAGGAGAGTCACGTCCTCCAATATAGTTCCCACGAGCCATGGCTCCGGCTCAGGTTCTGTAGTGATGGGAGTGGGTGGGTCTTCTCCTGTGGACGCAGAGTAATGAGAATGCAATTTCTTTTTGGGGATTTTCACCCTCTGACTCACATCAGTCATCCAGTGGGTGAAAGTTTCTCTCAGTCTGAATATGCTAAGTACTGATTTCTCAAGGAAATGTTCAACCAAAGATTTGGCACCTTTTTGAAGCCCCTGCTGCTATGAGACCCACCATGTTATTGATGGCCAAAAATTATCAATACATACTTACCAGTCATGACTTGTGACTCAGAAAGTTCCACATATCCAAATCAGGTATTGAGGGCAGAGGATCAAATGTTTTCTGTTACAATAAACACACCAGACCCACCCTTGAACCAGAGTATCCATCAGCTTCCTCCGCTGTAAACAGATAAGTGGAACCACATTGCCCTCTGCTGTCAAGGAAACTTGGCTACTATTCCTGCTCTGTTGCTCAAGACAGTTCTCCTCCTGTCTGTCTGCTTGCTTTCCTTACTCCTTCTGCTTAGATGATGCTTCCAAAGTTTTCAGAATGGAAGCATAAATAGTGGCCAGTTCTTTTCTAAAGGTCTCCTAGCTACCAAGGACCAGTTTCCCTGTGTATTATTAGTAGCTCTGTTCTTACAGGTGTTAAATACATTAAACCAAAAGCTAGATAACCTGAGTCCTTTTTTATCAGATTCCAGCAAAGTCCAGGTGTATCATTCACTTCTTGGAAAGAAAAATATTTAACTTTTCGTAAAACATACATTTAATAAGTTTTTTGAAGAAAATATATTTCAGAAATAAACAGTTCGTATTTAATGGTTTCAAATCATGAAAATTTAAGTCACTCCACAGCTAGTTATAAGATGTGTGACTGTAAAGCAGACAGCTATTGAGCACCTTCTGAATACCAACAACTCACATGTTTTATCTCATAGCTTTACATGTATGACTAACTGCTTTCTGCTGCTGAGAAAATTAAGGGTAAGAAATTTAAATCCAGTTGTGGGACTTGAACCTCAGCTTTCTAATTCCAAAAGTGATGGTTTTTTCTTTTTTTCTTTCTTTTTATATGATGCTCTTTGTTGTGCCTGAAAACTGTCTTCCAGTTTCTGGTGGTGCTGTACCTAATTTGTTTAGCTCTTACCTCCCTAATTCCGTTTCCCTTTAGCCTCCTCCCCCACAGCATGGCAGGAGGATTGGAGAGTGGAAGGGAGAAAGAGAAAGAGAGAGCAGTTAAGTTTTCAGCTGTAACTGACTGTGAAACTAGAAAGTAATGTAATAGCAGATGTTCAAGTATACTTTGTATCTAATCTTCTCTTGTTTTCCAGGACAAACACCCAACCCTGAGCCAACCCCAGCTCCTCAAGACAGTAGGTGTTACCTTTTCACTGATCTCCATATGGATAGCCTGTTCCCCTTCTCTTTCCTTTCTTAATGAAAAACAAAATACTTACCCTTGGAAGGTGGAGAGAAGAGGTTCTTAATATCTTTGAGAATCTCATGAAAGTTTGGATCTTCTCCTCCAGACAGATACACGCACAAACACAAAGAGGCTTGTTAATACAATGTCTCAGGGTTCATGAAACGAATCCAAGGACCTCAGGTGATTAATTTCCTGTGACTGCTGTAAAAAATTACCACCAACTTGGTGGCTTCAAGCTGCACACATGTATTCCCTTATGGTTCTGGGGATCAGAATTATGAATGCAGTTTCCCTGGGCTGAAATCAAGGTATCATGCTCCCTCTGGGGGCTCCAGTGGAGGATCTGTTTCCTTGCCACCAGTTTCTAGAGCTGCATTCCTCACATTTGTTGGTTCACGGCCCCTCCCTCCATCTTCAAAACCAACAATGTAGCATTTTCTTTCATTTGTCACATTGCCCCTCCTTCTGTACTCAAATCTCCCTCAGTTTCCCTCAGTAAGGGTGCCTGTGATTTACGTGTAGGGCCTGCCCAGAAAATCTAGGATAATCTCTCCATCTCAAGATTCGTAACTTAATCACATCTACAAAGTACCTTTTTCTGTATAACATTCACAGAGTCCAGAGGTTAAGGCCTGGGTGTCTTTGGGCCTCTTATTCAGCCTGCTCCAGCACAGAATTATAGAAGTCCCTAGAAATCCATGGTTTGAAAGAAGCCCTAGGGGTCCTCCTAGTACCTGAATTCCTTGGTTCTCCAATTATGAAGCACCCAAGTCCATCTGTTACATCTGTAATATTAGATGAAAGCTACTCGCTCACAGTTTCCACTCCTTGAACCTAGACGATCACGGGTGCACATATGTAAATTATTCCAGCTCAGCAATCCGGTTGTTAAAAGTAACATTGGGAGTTCTTTTACCAAATGATAATACGTGGAAGTTAATTGAGAAGAAAAACAGCTAGTTTTTACAGAGTTGGTAGAAAGTGAATATTTGGAATTAGATAATTCAGTCTGTACTTAACATAAACATCCTATTCATTCTGGCCTCTCAGAGTTGCAGATACCTCTGCTAGGGTTACTCCGCCCTTTTCACTTTTATGTAGCATACATACCAGATCCTTGAATTCGTCTACATAAAATCCATCACCTTTTCTCATTAATTTTTCAGATCCCCCAGTCACTGAAGATGGGTGGGTTATTTACAAAGACTACCAGTATTATTTTAGCAAAGAGAAGGAAACCATGGACAAGGCACGAGAATTTTGCAAGAAGAATTTTGGTGATCTTGTTTCTATCCAAAGTGAAAGTGAAAAGAAGTTTCTATGGAAATATGTAAGGATATGATTCATTTAAGCATGGAAAAGTGACATGTGATAAGGCAAGATAATGTCTATGATTGCTACCCTGTGGTGCAATTTCAAATTATGTGCTGAATTGGAGCCTTCTAAGGTCAGGGGTAAAAATGTGAGGGTCAGAGGAGGGGAAATGGGTGTTGGCCATCACAGAAGTGAGTGACCTGATTGCTAGAGTTTTCAATGCAGAGTCACAGAACCCAGAAACAGTGTTTAGACTGGGCTTTGTGAGAATTCAGACTTGATGGTTTTAAGCTCACTAATTTGAGTTTCAAAGGTTATCATTCTTAACTAGTTGTTACGTATCAATACCGGACCCTTTGTGTTATAGTGCAAGTTGATTATTAATTTAAAAATCTGTCTCAGTTGGACCAGATTCTTTTTTATTTTTTCCTTTTGGGGTGGCAGGTAATTTGGTTTGTTTTTGTTTGTTTGTTAATTAATGGAAGTACCTGGGATTGAACCCAGGACATTTTGCATGCTAAGCACATGCTCTACCCCTGAGCTATAACCTTCCCTCCGCCCCCATCCGCCACCACTGCCCCCAGACTAGATTCTTGGTTAATAAGACAGTATTAACAAAGTTAATAAACAGATAGTACGGCTTGATTATTCATATAAAACTCTTTCTTGGTTGAACCAAAATTGTCAGCTAACAGTGGAGGTGTAATTTGTTTTTTTCCGAGGGTGCTTGGTTCAATCTTTCTCTTTAAAAATCTTCATGGCATCCTCGCTGTTTTCCAGAAAGGAGGTAAGAGGGAGAGAAGGCAAAAGTGAGTTCAACGGTAGTGAAAGAATAAAAATTCATTTGATTACAAAAGCATTAGAGCATAGCCTGATTTACCTTCATCATTGTAGATACACTGTGGTTTGAAATTCTCAGGATATTTCCTAATACTGCACAAATATATTTGTGGATGGAGAAGTCTTTCTTAGACACATAATCCCAAATGGCTACTTTGCTTTAAAGAATGTCTTCAACAACCTAATTACTATAGGTGTTTGATATTAAAGAGAATGACTTAAGGTATTTCCTGTATAAATGCAGGTTGTTATATAATGTGCATATTTTTCTTTTTATTCCTATGAAGAGCATTGAATATACAACAAAATTTTTGCATGAATACCTCCTTAGGAAAGTCCCCTAATAGACTGTCTCATTAATATGTAGGTTTTATTTAAGAATTTGCTGATTATAGTATATAGACTGAACTATATGTAAACTTCCATGTTTTAGGTCAACAGGAATGATGCACAGCAAGCATATTTTATTGGCTTATTGATCAGCTTGGATAGAAAATTTGCGTAAGTAAATCAAAATAAAACAACGTTGCTTAGGATAGTGATCTGATGAATGCCTAAGAGTTACTTTCAGACTTTTGTTTTGCTGAATGCATTAAAAAAAAATCCTACTGGGCTGTTAATCTACAAAGCATCTTTTTTTACCTTTTTTAGTTTTATTAGGTGAATTATTACAGTTCGACTGCACATATACATTATGTTGCATATAAATACATATATATAATATACTGCACAAATTTTTTTAGTTTACATGTATGTACTGATCATTGTTTCTAAGAACAGATTAGAGCTTTAGCTTTTTACGCTTACATAGTTATCAAAGGAATAAAGCCAACCACAAAGTAAGAATCAGCAGAATGCGGTAACCCAGTCATAAAGGACAGTCAAATACGCTTACACATATTCAAGAAATCAGTCATCTAAGTTGTGACTAATAACTAGTCATTTGTGTCCTTATTTATTTTATTTTATTTTTTAGATTCCACATATAAGTGATATCATATGACCTTTTTCTTTCTCTTAAAAAAACAAGGAGAATTTTTAAAAATTCTGTTAAATATTTTCAACATTGTAATTCTCAAGTAAACAACTCAAAGTCTGGTTTAATTTTGCAAAATGTCACCTCTCTTTGTTTTAGGGGATCATCACCAGTTAGTAAATCATCTACTGAGAAGATGTATTATACAGATAGGAATACTGAATTTATTTGAAAAGCGATGCTTCCCATTTGGACCGTCCTTGGTGCACAGAACCAAAGGGTCCTTTTCATGTCACCCCACTTAGTGCTTTAATAGCTCTGCTTTGAAGTATTCTTTCAACTGCATGAAATGCTTTCCCTTCAAAGGAATGACCGTACTGTTTTTCACGCAGGAGGGAGGGAATTAGTATGTTTCAGGGGTTTCTTTCATTGTTTATTATGACACATGTTCTCCTCAAGCTGGAAGAGCGGATACGTCTTTTCAGGTCCCGCCCAGATGTTTTAACCACACTTGTTCCCTGTGACTGCTACTGATTGCCATTTTGGGCAACAGAGACCCAAACTCACACTCATTATTTTTAAAGATCAGAAATGTGTGACGCTCCTTTGGACCAGCATTCATTTTAACAATCTCCAAAATGAGAGGGTCGCATTCAGTGATCTCTTGGTCTCTTTCGAGCTGACAGCCTCCAAATTTCTATGAATTATGAAAAGAAGCATAGGGCCACCTACCTTAGGAAAAACCACAGTTAACATTCAAATCAGATACTTGTCCTAATGAGAAACTCTGTATTCTCCGTCTCTCTATGGGTGGTTTTGTTTTGCGGGAATCATGCCCAAGAAGTCCTGTGGGAGGATGTTTGCTTCTGGTCCCTTTCCGGGTGACTGGCATCTCCGTTTCTTCTCTCACTTCAAGACAAAAGCTACTTCTTCCAGGGAGGGAAAAGAAGACAGACTCCCCAGGCATTCAGTTGTTACAGAGGAGCCTGGTGCCGTGGGGAGCACCAGCTCCCTTTGGGGCTTTCATGCTAGTCTCTCTAGAAACTTCTCTTCTCTTTGCTTAGGATCCTGGGCTCCCTTCATCCTGATTGACTTGCCTGCTCCCACCACTAGGCTGTAGCCAACTCTTCTCAGAATCTGATTTTTGCTCATTGGCTAAATTTTCTTTTCCAGTTGGATGGACGGAAGCAAAGTGGATTATGTGGCTTGGGCCACAGGTGAACCCAATTTTGCAAATGATGATGAAAACTGTGTAACCATGTATTCAAATTCAGGTAGACAATATCAAAATCTTCTCCAGTTTGCCTTGTGGTGTGATGTGTCATTTGCTACATTCCAAGGTAGAAGTAGCAAGTTGTGTACTTAACTCAGACAAAAAGGAAGAGAGAATGAAGGAGAATTCTAATTTTAGCAACATAACTGTTGCGTTTTTAAGGAGCTGGATGTTTAACATTATACTAATACACAACACAATATTCTCACTTCTCATTGTGTGAAACATTTTTAAATGTTTCTCTCTTTTCTTTCTCTCCACATTGTTATTTGTAAAATCAGAATAATAACAGAATATATCTGCTCCTGAGAAGATTAAAGAGGTAATACATCTAAAACACTAAAGCAAATGCTTCATGTACATAAAGTTTAGGTATTATTAGATTATTATTGGCAATTACTGGCTATTTAGGTAATATATATGCAACATCAAGTATACGCTTCACTCATGGGACGCTGTCTGTCAAGTTGAAATATTATTGGTGAAATTATTATTAAGCAAAAGCACAAAGGGGTATTGCATAGATCTTTCTGGTCTCTTGTGTAAAACTGATGTTTGTAGTATAAACCATTTTTGAGAATCCTTATAAAATGTAAATGCATTGTAAAAGTGCTTTTGAAGGTAAACATGTAAATCTCATTAAACTGTTTTGTTCTTTGTCAGGATTTTGGAATGACATTAACTGTGGTTATCCAAATGCCTTCATCTGCCAGCGGCATAACAGCAGTATCAATGCCACGGCTATCCCTACCGCACCTTCGGCCCCAGGAGGTTGTAAGGAAGGTTGGAGTTTTTACAATCACAAGGTACTAAGAAAATTGAGTGGTAGTCTTGGCACTGATCCATATGGAGAGTGACAATGCGAATCTTTCAGCTTAAAGTTAACTTTTGCTTACCACAGCACTCCAGAAAATTTTAGACATAAGGGTATACTCAAAGGTACTTTCAAAATTGTTGTGCCCTTTGTCCTAAGGGAGAAAAAAACTTTGCAAAGAAAGTTAGTGGGTGACAAAACTATCTTAATTTTTGGGGTCTCTATTTGGTTGTGGGAATATTTATATTTAACTATAATCGTCATGAATAATTTCAATTTCTTTAGAGCAAACACTCTTATCTTTCTGTACTTAATCCCATGATTTTTTTCCTTCTATCCCAGTGTTTCAAAATCTTTGGATTTCTTGAAGAAGAAAGAAAAAATTGGCAAGAGGCACGAAAAGCTTGCATAGGATTTGGAGGAAATCTGGCATCCATACAAAATGAAAAAGAGCAAGGTATGTGGGCTGTTTACAACCAGTGATGCACATAAACATGAAATTTTTCTCTCTAAAATGGTGGAATGTTGCTTATAGTAAATGATTTTTTTGGTTTTTCCAGAGTAAAAATCTAGGAAGGGAAAGCAAAGACTTACTGAGAGCTGTTTTATTATTTGTAGGCACAGTGCTGAGCATTTTACATACAAAGCACCTTCCGTTTTCATAACAACTCCATGAAGCAGGGATCATTACTCCATTGTGAATGAGGAAATGGTGTTTAGGGAGTCTCAGGTTAAGGAACTTGGTGGGTAAAGGGGTAGAGTTGGGTATCAAACTGGGCCTTCCAGTTAAATTCCACCTGTTTCCACCAAACCGGTTTGTCCACCAAAGAGCCAAAGAAGTGGAGTAGTTCTAGGGATAAAGTAAGAAATTGTTGATTTTCCATTTACTTCTAGGCACTTGATAATTCCTAAGGCAATAAAACTAATTTTTAAATATGACCTTTGAACAAATTGAGGAGAAAAAATTGGATAAAACGTGAGGATAAGCCAGAGCTTTGAAGTACAGAAGGAGGAAATTCACCACTTCTGTGTAGCAGATTGCAAAATTCAGTATAGTATTGTCCACAGAAAGTTCTTGACCCCTTACGCATGGTCTTTTTGGAGCCACCTTACTTGAAGTACACACACACACAAACACACACACTCTAGGAATAGAATATTCACATTTGTGTAACTGATCTACCACATTTTGGGCTCAGCTACCCCGAAGAGAAACACAATAACTGATTTCCTCTCTTAACCACAAAGTGCTGATTCCTGGCATAACAAAATTAGAACCTGGGTAATAGAGATGTGCAGAAGGAAACCATTTTCAGATAAAATAACATTATTCCTGGCGAAACAGGCACACGTTGTTGAATTCTTATTGTGGTTCTTGGCAGAAAACCAGTCAGGGCTGAAATATTGGCAGGTGGTGCTTTTCCACATTTCATTGCAAGTTGGGGATAGGGCAAGAGTTATGATCTCATTTAGGGAAGAAAAATGAAAACAAAGTAAATATCAACCCGTGCTCTTTTCTTTCTGAAAAATATTAGAAGTTTTTTTGGGAGGGGTTGGGGTTTTTTTTGTTTTTGTTTTTTTTGGTTTTAGTTTTCTTACTTTTAGTTAATTGAGAAATAAATCTCTGAGCAGGCTGGTGGCATCTACGCTCTGCTGAACAGTTAGTATGTAGCAGTCGCCCTTCTGTGGAACTGTTTGTTTATGAATAAACAGATAATGGTATCTCTGTAGGCTTCTTTCTGTCTTGCATTTTCTATTAGTCACCCCGAGTGCTGAGTCATTTGGTTTCCTATTTGCATTCAGGAGTCATGTTTAAGCATAGTTTGGGAATTGTTCTGTAGAGCCAGTGCTCATCCATTAGGTGTCCATCTGTGTCCTACGTGTCCACAGCTCCTGGCAAGAGAGGTTGCTGGCTGCAGAAGGCAGCTGCTGTTGTGTGGGAGGCAGAAAGGATGGGGCATGTATACTTTCAAGCCTTTTACAGCTTCTGGATATTTGCCACCATTGTCTCTGCCACAGAATTGATAAAGAAGCAGGAGGCCATGTTTGTCCTACTTGAGTTTCTCTAGAACTTCTCTTCCAATGATGAGAGCCTCCTGGATCCCAGCACCCTCAGTGGATGGCTGCTGACCCCTAGGAGTTGGCCCCCCAGGGAGACGATGTAGTTAGGTAGCTTTTTGGTTTGGCAATTCAAGGTGGTGATAATTTGACAGCTTCACGCTTCTTGTTTTGACAAGTAATTTTCATTTTCAGGGCTTTTCTGGATTCAGAGCCCTCTTTGCCCCCTAGTTATTATGACCAGATTATTTTGTTTGTAGAATCAGGACACCAGCTAACGCATAGGGTAACTGTGCATAAATTAGAAAAATGAACCTTTTCCTGAAGAATGGTAGGCAGCCACAACCTAGACTGGGTTATACAAAATGGAGAGAGGGGCATGGAATGGACTTTAGCCTCCCCTTCTCCCATGCCCTGGTGCCCCAGTGCCCTTGGGCAGGATACAACCTGTACAGTTATCTGTGGTGACCCAGATAAAACCTAGACTTTTATTGTGAGAAACTTTTCAAAGTCCGGAGCTGAGGTGATAACATGATGCTCCGGTTAGAATGTGTTTGTTTTCACGGTAAGTACTTTTAAATAATAATAGAGACATTAATCACATGTTGGGATTTTAAAATTAATGCATTTTGAATATTTTCCATATGTTGGGTATTCCCCCCCCCCAAAGTTTAAAATTATCTCGTGAAACTTTCTTTCAGCATTTATTACATATCATATGAAGGACTCCACTTTTAACGCCTGGACTGGGCTGAATGATGTCAATTCAGAGCACACCTTCCTTTGGACAGATGGACGAGGAGTTTCTTACACAAACTGGGGGAAGGGCTTCCCTGGTGGGAGAAGGAGCAGTCTTTCTTATGAAGATGTAAATATCCCTTTTAGGTCACCTCTCTGTGCACTGTCTCTTTGCTTCAAATCATCATATTAGTGATTAATCTTCTGTTAAAAAATCTACCAGAGTACTCCTTGATCCAATCCATTCTTGCAGATTTTAACTGTTTCAGGCTGAGCCAGCCTCAAAGGGAAAGCTGCGAATTCAGTGACAAACTGTTCATCTTGGAAGGGCGGGTGGTGGTGGTAGTGAGGAACGGGGAAAGTCAGCTCCAGTGTGGGCTTATGTCTATTTGAACCCAGAGTTATCAACATTCTTTGCATCAGCTGCCCCTAAACTCTTTAAGTTGTTGTAGTATTTGGGGTATAGTTCTGGAAGCTACTAGAGCTTCTAATGATATAATCATCATCATCATCATCATTATTGAGCTTACCATCTGCAGAGAGCTTGCTATTAACCTAACCGAGAGACAGATGACTGCTTCTTTATTTCCCTACTTTTAATCTTATATCATTGAAGTCAACAAATCAGTGTTAAACACCCTACTAGACACTGTGAAATATGTGAAGAAACATGAGATTTTATTCTTACCTTAAAGAAGCTTGAACTTAAGCTAGACCACAAGTCTCATACAAGAAATTGGACAGCAACAAAATGAAATTGCATAATGAGAGGGTCAACTGTAAAGCATGAGAACAGTTAGGAGAAAAGAAACTTTCTGTGGGATGGAGTGATCTAATCAGCAAACACGTATCTATGGAGCTCTTCATTTAGTGGAAAGAAGGGATATGAGGAAGAATGAGCAATGGGTCTTTTCCTCAATATATTTAAAATGTAATGATCAGGGGAACGTGATGAGAGGATGGGGAAATTTATGTTAAGTGCGAAAGGTGAATAAAGTCTTCAGGAAAAAGGTACAAGGTGGGTTTGGGCTAGAGTAAAGGGCTTTGGATGTAGCAGGGGCGTCATGCAAAAAAAAAAGTTAAGAGTTAGCTTTAGAAGGTGGAAAGCAGAATTTAGGGAAATTTGGATGCCTTATGAAAGAGTTTGGACTTTGTCAGATAGGCAGCAAAAAAAATGGTTTGAGAAGAAAAATGACCTGATCAAAATGGCACCTTGATGATAATTCATTTGGTATCTATGAGATGCATAGATACATTCTAGTTATGGGTAAGTGACTTTCCAGGGCGAAATTCTTTGAATCCTCCTTACATAAATGAGGGCTGAAAAGTAGAATGGAGATGGGTTTGCTTAGAAAGACTTCATGGATGAGTGGCAAGTTTTATTTAAAATAAAGAAAAATCATTATTGTACAAGTTTCTTTTGTTTTTAGAACAGAAAGAAAAGGAGAAACAATGGAAACAAATAAAATCTGTAATCTCACCTTCCAGAAAAAAACACTTACGTTTTTGCTGGTTTTATTCATAAACTTTTCCTTAGTATGGGTAAAAATTCTAAGTTTATATTTCACAAAAGTGGAATCAAAGCACATATATTGTTTTGTTATAATGACAGGACTCTTATTCTATACAGGGTTCCTGGCTTAGAGCAGAGACTCTGAGCCAGGAGAATGGAAGATAAGAGTAGCTTAGAAGGGAGATGGGAATGAGTGGAGAATTTCTGAAATGTAGATTTGGGGGTTCCTGATAGTTGAAACTCATGAGATAGTGAGACTGGAGGCAGGGAGGTTGAGAAGACCACTGGCTGTTGTGAAACTGTGGTAGCTGTGGATCAGGGAATTCATGAGATTTCTGATAGCACATTTCTCAGAACTGTCACCAAACTTTATCCATTGTCTCTACTTAATGTTCAATTAAGACAGCAACAGTTTGGTGTGAGGGATCCACATGGAAAGTTGGTGCAGTTGCGTAGAAATAGGATGAATTGAAGATGCTGTAAATGAATTAGGACTATCCTAAAATGTGGAGGTTAGAGATGAAGGATTTTATTTTTGTCTGATTAATGAATTGATTTAAATGATGGTCGATCCACATGTGGCTTCTTTTTACTTCTCCATAAATATACAGGCTGACTGCGTCGTTGTTATTGGAGGGAAATCCAGGGACGCAGGAAAATGGATGGATGACACCTGTGACAGCAAGCGAGGCTATATATGCCAGACCCCTCCTGGTAAGTTCCGCCAGACCTTGCCGTTAAGAAGTGTGGTTTTTCAATACTTTTTTAAAAAATGACTTTTTAAAAAAACTTTAAGTTGGATTTATTGAGACTTAAGTTACATACAGTAGAGTTCATCCTTTTTAGGTATACAGGTCCGTGAGTTGTTCAGATTTATTATATAGTCATGTAACCACCACCAGAGGCACAATGCAGAACCATCACCCAAGCCGTTCCTTTGGGTCCCTTGATAGCGATTCCCTCCTCCCACCTTTAGCCCCTGGCAACTACATACTTGATTTTTGTCCCCATGATTTTGCTTCTTCCAGAAGGTCATATAAATGGAATCAAACAGTAAGTAGCCTTTTGTGTTTGGCTTCTTTCACTTAGCAAATGCTTTGGGGAGTCATCTGTGTTGTGTGTAGAGCTGGTTCCTTCCCATTGCTCAACAGTATTCCATTGTACAGATGTCCCACAATGCATTTATCCATTCACCCCTTGGATACTTGGATTGTTTCCAGTGTCTGTCAAATACTAATAAAACTGCTATATATGTTCATGTGTAGGACTTTGTGTGAACGTATGTTTTCTTTAAAAAAAAAATGACTTTCTTCTCAATTTTGCTGTGAACCTTAAACTGCTCTAAAAAATAAAGCTTTGTTAAAAAAAATTCCCTTGCACATCAAGTTATTTGATTTTTACTTCAATCCACATATGTCTGTGACCGATAAAAAGGATATTTCCTGTAATTTGTATTTATGAATATAAGTGTGTCCCCTCATCCATCACCAGAAGTTTGTACAGATTAATCTTGAAGTTGAAACTTTTTCTAATTTTTTTAGAAACCTGGTATGTTTGCTTACCTGTCCCTTAAAAAAAAGTCAGAGTAGGAATACATCAGTTGAACGTGTGTAATTAGAGTACAGTTGCCACAAAGCATCATCTTTGCCTCGTGATTCGTTGTATATTTTGAGTCTTTAAAAATGTAGGTAACTTATTTGCGTTACTTTTTTCATCTTAGGAAGCCTGACTTTGGTTCAATGAAATCTGTTCAGTTATGTGGATATTTACCAAGAATCAAGATTATGGTTGTAATCATTTTAGTTTCTAGTGACATTAGAATAAAAATGTTTGGCCTTGTTAGAAGATGATCAGAAAATAAGAGAAAGATTAGAGATAAGGGTTGAAAAGATGGGCTGAGTTGCTGTCATCCTGAGGACAGCTCTTCAGAGGAGTTTGAATTAGAAGATATTTGTTCTCACAGATCTCACGGTGTTTTATACTTTCTGGGGAATCAGGGAACTAATGTCAGCTCATGACAAGGAGTGAAAATTGCTTAAGGTATTTTCAGATGATGGAGAAGTACTGAAGAAATTCTAACTTTCTATTAATCCCAAAGCAGGCCCAGGCCTTGCCACTTTCTCCTCTGCGCTGTGCCCGGCAGCACCAGCATCTCAGGCCACCAGCCATGCCAAAGCATGGCATCTGTGCTGCTGTTCTTTGGGGGAATTAGTTAACGATGATTCATAAGCTTATTTAAATCTTCTTTCCTTCTTTCTGTAAACATAAGTGGTAGGATATTTGCCACCAATAAAAAGTATTTTGAAGATTTTTAATGATTTAGGCTTCAGGAAAGGTTTACAGTATTGAAGTGAAAAAGGCAGGATGTAAAATTTTATAGACTATTGATTATACAAAAAACATTAAAAAAAAAAACCTTTTGAACATCCTTTAAAAAAAAAGAACAAAAAAAGCTATGGAAATGCATCAAAATAGAAATAGACATTATCTTTGGATAGTGGGATTAAGAACTTTAGTTCCTCCATTGTGCTATTGTATTTTCTAATATTTTTCAAAAACTTTCTTTCTAACTCTCTCTCTATATTTACATTTATATTGTATATATTATATCTATCTATGAATATATCTCTCTACATACAAAAATTATAAGGAAACACTAAAATATTGAGAGGTAATTTTTAGGCGGTTAGATTCTGAGTAATTTTCTCTTATTTTTATGCTTTTCTATATTTCCTAAGAAATTTCAACAAAGAACACGTGTTCAGTATTTTTTAAAACAGTGTGGACTTTATTCATATACTATATATGAATAAAATGAAGGAATATATATAAATTCATATAAGTATATAAAGATATATGAATAAAAACATGAATGAATACATAGGAATATATATGAATAAACAACACTTAAAAAATACATAGCACATGTTCCTTGATGAAATTTTAGAAAATGCAGAAAAGCATAAAGAGAAAAAATTACTCATTATCTAACCACCTGAAGATAACCTCTCAATAATTTAGTTTTAATTATAATTTTTTAATTATAATTTTTTTCCTATGAATGTTTTAATAAACAAGCAAATTGGGGAGTGAGCTAACTTTCCTTGCCACGTATAGCCTTTCATGAAGCCTTTTAAATCTTATCTCAAGCTTCATCTGCCACTTTCAGCAGTCTGAAACTTTCCCAGTGATACTAAGACAAACCCAGCCGTCTCCAAGCTGGGAAATAAGACCTTTCACTTCCTAAGGGCTGTTAACATGCAAGGATCCTGGCCTGGGTCCTGGATTTAATGCTGTTTTACCAACACAAGGTGGCAGCAACAGCGGAAGGGGAGGCTGCCATCCTTGCTGAATTAGAAATTGTTACCAGGGATATTAAGAGCAAGGCAGATGGAAGGTTGGGTTGGTATGCAGTGGAACAGATCAGAGAGTTGGCCAAGGCAACATCAACAGGCAGGGATATATCTAGGACCTAGACCAGAGGTTGGTAAAGCTTTTCTATAAGAGACAGATTATAAGCGTCGCAGGATTTGCAGACCATACGGTCTCTGTTGCGATGACTCAATTCTGCTGTGATCGCAGACAATCGTAGACAGTACATAAACAAACGAACCTGGCTGTGATCCACTGAATTTTTATTTATGGACACACATTTGAATTTCATGTAATGTTGACATGTCACAAAATATTATTCTTTGATTTTTTTTCCCCCCAACCATTTAAAAACTCATGGACTACAAAAACAGACAGCAGGCCAGATTTCACCCTCTGGCTGTCATTCTGTTCTGACCTCTGTTCTGCACCAAGGCGTCAGCTAAGGCATGCAGAAACGAGCTTTCTCTGGGTCTTGACAGTGAGTGGCTCAAAGAATTGGGTGGGACCAAAGTAGTTATTAGAAACCCACACTAAGAGATTGAAAGGGAAGGATCAGAAAGCTGGAGTGGCTCTTGCTTGCAAAGGCTCCAGCCCCTGAGTCAGTTTGGATAAGATACAGGGTATCTCTGGGAAGGACCAGGCCATCATCACAGGAATAAAGCTTGATCCTGAGATCAAGGTTAAATGAACTGGGAACTGTTAAGTGGCTTCATTCCAGAGCATAAACCAATCTCTTGAAGGTCCATTATTCACAGGTGAAGTCAAATAGATATAAATAGCTACAAACTCATGGATGGAGTGGAACAGATTGATGGGGGAGGGTGGAGAAGACTGTGCTTGACCTTGAAATTTGACCAAGATGGAAAAACAGAGATTGGTAATGACAGGATGACAGATGTGCTTTGATTTACGGGATTAAACTGTGGCATTTCTTGCATCTAGATATTAGATCTCATTGGATTTACAAGCCTTTTGGTTTTTATAGTTTAGAAACTTGATTATGTATTTCCCTTAATATTCTAAATAGAGTTTGGAAATTACTTAACTCAATCAGGCATCCTAATTTAAAAATAGAACTTTGTTTTCTGGTACAAAATGGCTCATGAAAATGTTTTTAACACCTGATGGTTTGGATTTGTGCTATTTAGATTATTTTTATGATGTATGAGATATAGTAGTCAAGTACCAATCGCACTCAAATGATGTTCATTGTTAATGTTAATAAAAACAATTTTTCTATTCCAGACTCTTCCTTGCCTAGTTCTCCAACGACAATTCCAACAGATGGCTTTATTAAATATGGCAGAAGTAACTATTCGCTCATGAAATTAAAGTTACAGTGGCATGAAGCAGATAATTACTGCAAGCTTCACACTTCCTTCATTGCTAGTCTTCTAGATCCCTATAGCAACGCATTTGCATGGATGCTCATGCAGACGTTTAAAGAACCAGTGTGGATCGCCCTGAACAGTAACTTGGTAAGATGCTGGAAGCGTGTAACTTGACATGATTGATATATTATGATTGAACATGATTCTCTTCTTTGTACATACCTCTCTTTGACGCTTGTATTATCATTCATTTGGTTGAATACGTGTCATGTGTAAGAATCTTCCAGGCATTGGGAACAATACTAACATGAACAAGACCCGATCTTTCTAGGACCCAGTTCCTTCGAGGATCTAGCAAGTTAGTGATGCCTATCAGACATCAATCTAAGACTTAACCTAACTTATATTAACTCTCATGTTGCTTTTGAATATTAAAATTAAATTCTGTACCTAAGCAGTTTTATTTATTAACTTATTTCTTTCTCATGTCATAATTACAAGTATGCCATAGGTAACCAGGAGATAATACACGTGACAAAGAGAGGTGTATACAAAGTGCGATGAGAGGAGAGAAGAGGGATCAGTTGTGCCAAGGGAGAGGACCCAGAGGGCTTCTTGGAGAGAGTCAAACTTTATAAATGTAGTCTAGGATGGTGGAACATAAGGAAGGAGTACCAAGAAGAGAGAAAAGTATAGAAGGGGATAAAACTGGGAAGCAGGTTGGTATCAGATTTTACAGAACTGCTTCTACCATGATGCAGAGATTGAAATTTAAACTTCATGCGTGAGTAGTTCCTAAGTAGGGTGGTGACTGTGCGGTGCACCAGAAATTAACACAACCATTGTAAACTGACTATACTGCAATTAAAAAAAAAAAGAAAAAAAGTAAGTAGTTCCACAGTGATTTCTGTGATTAAACTTAGCCATGACATTTTTATGTCTATGTTAAATCTATTTTCAGTAATTCATTCTCTTGGTAATTCATTCCTTTTCTTTTCACAGGTATGGCCACAATTGTATTATGAGTTTAAAACAGGATTTTATTTAGTGTTAGAATTATTAAATACCTTTCCATTCTATTGACATTTATAACTAAAACAATACTATTATCTTCCTAGCATCTACGGAGTTAATGATTATGTGATCATTATTTGATTGAACATGGTGGAATACTACCAAATTCTAACTTGAGATAATACGTGCTTTTTATTTTGTCATCAAATCTTTGGTAATTGGCTTGGTAAATTAAATAATGCAGTTAAAAAGAGGACGAGTGTTTAAATGGCTAAAAAATTCAGTTATCTCTGATTAATATTCTATATCAACAGTTTTGAGGCTTTACCTATAAAATCTTTTAAATTTATTTATTAAATTTTTTTTAATCGAGGTACTGATTAAACCCGGGACCTCTTATATGCTAATAAGCACTTGTTCCACCACTAAGCTATACCACCAGTCCCCTAAAATCTCTTTTAAACTGTTACAAAGATGTTATTGATGAGTAGTATTTTTGATGTTATCGGTTAATTTGTATGTGACCATAAATTTACTCAACTAAGTTTATTAAGTAATTAAATATGCAAATTGAATAAAACAATTAGCTTAAAAAAAAAGCCATCATGTTTCATTATGGTTGAAAGGCCCCCTAACTGGAAGGCAAGAGGCTTAGGCTCCTCCCTTATCTACCTACCCATATGGCCTTGAATAAGGCTTTTGTCATTGGCCCTGTTTCAACAGCTGAACAATAAGATTAGAAGAGATAAATGTTTCCCGCAGGGGTCCATGAATTCAATGAAAGTTACTTAATTTTTATTATTGTTTCAAGGATAGTATAATAACATTTTATTTGTTCTGAACATAAAATTTCTCTTTTGCACTGGAAGCCTGCAAATAAAGAGTTTATAGAATAAGACGTAGGCTTTTAAGTTTGTGTCTTTCAAAATAGCTTCCAATGCTCTATTAATGGGGATCTTTGGGAAGTAGTTTTTTTTTTTTTTTTTTTTTAAGAAAGGCTGATTTTACCTGAATTTGAGTTGGATAGAAATAACATATAATGTGCTTTTTATTCCCAAATGGTGAAGATTCTTTGTCCCATTACAGTCTTAAATATACTTTCCACTCCTCGCTTGGTTCTTTGGGTATTTTCTAAGTGAAGCCAGGCTCTATGCTAATGGGTGCTTTTGTTCTTACAGACCAATAATGAATACGTTTGGACCGATAAGTGGAGAGTGAGGTACACTAATTGGGCTCCTGATGAGCCCAGACTGAAGTCAGCATGTGTTTATATGGATCTTGATGGCTACTGGAAGACAGCAAATTGCAATGAAAGTTTTTATTCTCTCTGCAAAAGTTCAGATGGTAATTGAATTCACCGAAACAATCGAGGGATCTGAAATTTTATCAGTGTGCTAATACAAACCACTGTTGACATTATTAAACAGTAGCATGTTTTGGGGAACTCAAGGATAAGATAAAAATATTCCTTCACCTGATGGAAGACTGACTTGGCTGTAAACAAATCTACAAGGATCAGAATGATGGAAATAGAAACTATTCTTCACTGCTTGAGTTTATTTGCTCTGGACACACTTCTGAATTTTTATTATTGAGATTATTCTCTGAATCAATGATATCAGATTCCTCAGGAAATTATGATTGCTTTTGATGTTGACAACACATCTATATCAAAATAATTTTATCAGGATGCATGTGGATTCATCAGAGTCAGTGATATTTTGGCTATCCAGTCCTAGAATTCTGTCATAGAACTGGACAGTGATAAAGTCCTAGAATTCTACATACATCATTTAGTTATAACATCGACGTCAGTCATAGCTAAGAAGGTTCTGTAGGGGCTAGGATCCTAGAAAAGGAGAAGAGTGTCAAATTATTGCAAATTATTTCTGGATGACCTTTTGGGGGAACTTAATCACATCTTTGTAGATATCTACAGAGCTGCATTCTTGATTATGAATGTGATTGATTGCTACTATACTATAGTATCTTCTATTGAGATATATTTTAAGTCAGAAAATTTTTAAGTAAAAGGAAAACTTAATAAAAATGGTGGATCCAAATGATTACCATTAGAGCTTTTTTTTTTTTAATAATGATAAGTGATGACATTTTCCTTAATTACTAATATATTATTCTATGTACTATGGAAACTTCATGTCTTACTTTATTTTAAATATCTTTTTATTAACAGAAACCCCTGCCACCGAGCCTCCACAACTGCCTGGTAGATGCCCTGAGTCAGAGCACACAGCATGGATTCCTTTCCACGGTCACTGCTACTATATTGAGTCTTCATATACAAGGAACTGGGGCCAAGCTTCTCTGGAATGTCTTCGAATGGGTAAGTGCTACATGTACTGTAAGAAAATTCCATGATCGTCTATTCTAGATCACCAGTCCTAGTAAAACTCTATATTAAAAAACTAAGGAACGTAAAAATACAGGTTTATTTTTCTTAATAATTTATATTGCAACAGAAAGGTCAACATCATACCTCCCAAATGTAATTTCAAAACTTGGAGCCTCAAAAGGTTAAAGCATTCTGGTAGAAAGCAATGACCTGCTGAATCAATCTTTCTTATTTTCTGCCCTAATATTCTAAATAGTTAGGATCCTCATTTTTAGTTATTCTGTTGTGTTCACCTCTGATCACTGAGAAGCTCAGGTTTCACGAGTGCCCTGGCACCATTTTGTTTTGCCATTAACAGAAAAGCCTTTAGATCTGGTTATTTTATTTGTGAATAAAATACAAAACAAAACCCAAACTGACATGGCATAGATGGACAATTTCCCTCCTGAAATAAAAATGTTGAATTTAACTTTTCAGGGTGATTTAAAAAATCTACGTAGTTAAATTCCACTGAACATCTTACTGATTTTTTTTTTAACTAAATTTTGATTATACCCTAAGTCAGGGCTCTTCATCCAACAGTGGCGAGCAAGGGTTTCATCCTCATTTCCTTCAGGTTCATTCAAAAGGCAGCCTTGAGTTTTTATTTCTTCTTTTTACTTTTATGCTTATTTTTCTTTTCAGCTTTATTGAGGTTTAGTTGACATAACATTATAATACATTTAAAGTGTACAAGATGATGTTTTGATATATGCATTCAAGTATTCTTACCATCAGGTTCACATATTCATCACATCACATATTTACCTTTTTTCTTTTTTGTTGAGAACATTTGAGTTCTAATCTCTTAGCAAATTACACCATACAGTATGATCAACTGTAGTCATCATATTATACATTAGATCCTAAGACCCTATTTATTGTATAACTGAAAGTTTGTAACTTTTTGTCAGCATTTCCCTATTTCCCCCACCCTCCAAGCCCCTGTCAACCATTTTCCTCTCTGTTTCTGTGAATCTGACTTTTTTTTTAATTCCACATATAAGTAATATTATGCAGTACTTGTCTGTTTCTGTGTGGCTTATTTTCTTAGAATAATGCCCTCCAGGTTAATCAATGTTGTTGCAAATGGCAGAATTTCCCTCGTTTTAAGGCTGAATAATGTTCCGTTGTATATACATACTGCATTTTCTTTCTTCATTCATCTGTTGATGGACACTTACGTTGTCTTCATGTCTTGACTATTGTGAATAATGCCGCAATGAATGTGGAGTGCAGGTATCTTTTTGAGCTAGTGATTTTATTTCCTTTGGATATATACCCAGAAGTGGGACTGCTGGATCATATAGTAGTTCTAATTTTAGTTTCTTGAGGAACCTCCATACTGTTTTCCAAAGTGACTGTACCTATTTACATTCACACTAACAGGGTTCCCTTTTCTGCTCATCCTCTCCATCATTTATCTTATCTTGTGTAAGCCTATACACATGTGAAGTGATATATCACTGCAGTTTTGCTTTGCATTTCCATGATGATTCGTGATGTTGAGGACCTTTTCATGTATTTCTTAGCCATTTATAAGTCTTACTAGGGAAGAGATATCTATTTATGTCCTTTGCCCATTTTTAAAATTGGGTTATTTGTTTTTTGACATGAGTTGTGTAAGTTCCTTGTACATTTTAGATATTAAACCTCTATGAAGACATGTGGTTCACAAAAATTATCTCCCATTCAGTCGGTTGCCTTTTCATTTTGCTGATGGTTTCCTTTTCTATGCAGAAGCTTTTTAGGTTGATGTAGTCCCAGTTGTTTATTTTTGCTTTTTTTTTTTTTTTGCCTTTGCTGTGAGTGTCAAATACAAAAAATTATCACTAAGATTAATGTCAAGGAGCTTAGTACCTATATTTTCTTCTAGGACTTTTATGATTTCAGGTCTTACATTCATTAATCATTTTGAGTTGATTTTTCTGTATAGTGTTAGATGGTGGTTAGATAGATAGAATTGCATATGGCTGCCTAGTTTTCTCAACACCATTTTCATGGAATAATTTTTTTATCCATTTACTTTAAGCCTGTGTGTATCCTAAAGTTGGAATGAGTCTTTTGTAGACAGCATAGAGTTGGGGCTTTTATTTTTTATTTTTTTCCTTTTCTTATCTGTTAAGCCACTTTGTTTTTTTGATTGGAGAATTTAGTCCATTTACATTTATAGCAGTTCTTAGTAGGTATGGACTTAATATTGCCATTTTGTTAATTGTTTTCTATCTTGATCTTCCTTTGTTCCTTTCTTCATCTCTGCTCACTTCCTTTGTGATTTGATAGTTTCTATAGTGGTGTGCTTAGATTCCTTTTATTTTTTTGTATCTACTATAGGTTTTGTTGTGTGGTTACCATGAAACTTATATGAAATATCTTATAGAGTGTATTTAAAGCTGAAAACAATTTAACTTTGAACATATGAAAAAACTCTATATTTTTACATTCTCCCCACCTTTTATGTTTTTGATGTCACAGTTTACATCTTTTTTATATTGTATATCCATTAACAAATTATTATATTTATATTTATTTTAATACTTTTGTCTTTTAACCCTTATACTAGAGTTATAGGTGATTTACCACCACCATTATAATATCAGAATATTCTGGATTTTTAAATGTATTTACCCTTACCATTGAGTTTTATATTTTCGAACATTTTCACGTTACTAATTAGTGTCCTTTCATTTCATCTTGAATAATTCCCTTTAACATTTCTTATGAGACCGGTCTATTGGTGATGAACTCTCTCAGCTTTTGTTTGGAAAACTCTTTATCTCTCATTTAATTCTGAATGTCACCTTTGTAGGTGGAGTATTCTTTGCTGGAAGATTTTTTCTCTAAGCACTTTAAATACACCTTCTCACTCCCTTCTGGTCTGCAAAGTTTCTTCTGAAAAATTTGTTTGTAGTCTTATAGGGGTCCCCTTATGTGTAACAAGATGCTTTCCTTTTGCTATTTTTACAAATCTCTCTGTCTTTAATGTTTGATTTAATTGTAATGTGTCTCAGTGTTGGTCTCTTTAGAGTCATTATATTTGGTGCTCCTGGTTCCTGAATCTGGATGTCTGTTTCTTTTTTCCAGATTAGGGAAATTTTGTTTCTTTGAATAAGCTTTCTGCCCCCATCTCTCTCTCTTCTCCTTCTTGAATCCCTATAATGTGTATATTACTCTTGTCTCATAAGTCCTTTAAGCTAGCTTCACTCTTTTTCATTCTTGTTTTTTTGTTGTTGTTGTTGTTGTTGTTTTTGCTTCTTTGGATATATTTGCCTGTCTTTCTTTGAGCTTACTGTTTTATCTAGTCTGCTGTTGAACACCTCTACTGAACTTTTCAGTTCAGTTATTGTATTCTTCAGCTTTGTGATTGCTCTTCGGTACTTTTTAATAATTTCTCTCCCTTTGTTGAAATTCTTGCTTTGTTCACGCACTGCTTTCCTGACCTCATTAAGCATGTCTGTAACTGTTATTTTGAGTTCTCTACTGGCTAAATCACTTATCTCTGTTTCACTAATATCCATTTGGATATGTATTTTGTTTGTTCTTTTGTTTGGAACGTATTTTGCTTTTTCTTTATTTTCCTTCACTTCTGCATTGGTTTCTGTACATTATATAAAACAGATGCCTCTTCCAGTCTTGAAAGTGGTCTTGGATAGGAGATGAACCTCATCAATCAACCCAACCCAAGCTCCTGTTTGTCTCTCAAAGGTTTGTAGTTATACAAGCTGTTGTCTTAGTTTTTACTGGCTCCCTGTAGCTGAGGGCGTGCCAGTACCTGACGCTGTCCCAAAAGAGAGTATGATAGTTACCACCCGAGTGCAGTTGATTAGAAGCTGGACCCCTACACAGCATCTGGGAAAGTGTATAAGCCAGGTGTGTGTCCAAGCTCCTTCCAGAGACCTGTTGGTGACCTGATTTTATCACTGCAGCAAGTCAGAGGAAGAAGGTGGCAGACATGCACACCAGCTCCCCCAGGAGGGTCACAGCCAGTCCCTTGCTGCATGAAAATTAATCGCTGGATCCCTCTCTCCCACTCCTCTGCAGCAAGTTGTAAAGCATGCAGTCAATCCTCTTCCAGGGAAAGACTGAGAGATGGACATTTTTGTCTGTTCCTTCTTAGCTGAGTCCTGGGAGAATAGCTGTGGCAAGTGCTTCATGTCCATTAAGAACTCCTGCTTTGTTTTCTGTGGTCTTACAGGTCTCATGGCTGCAAACCCCATTAGCTTCCAGAGTTAGGTGTTTGGGGAGCCTATCCCTCAGTGGGGGAACCTTAAAATTTGGAGTGTTAGATGTGTGGTCCAAACCCTTTTCTCTTCAGGGAGAAGCTGGCAATTAGAGGCTCCCTCCTGATTGTATGAAACTGGGCTGGGGGTAGGCTTTATGAAGACAGTGTGTCTCAGCCTTTCCTGCTCATTTAGATGTGGATGTTTTCTCAGTTGCCCTATATGTAGGAGTCACTATATATTTTCCTGTAAATAAAATGAATGATTCTCATTCATCAAAATGTGTCACAAATATATTGAAATGGCTACCATCTGTGAAATGTATTTAATAATGGAATATGAAATTGTGCAGTGAACACAGCCATCAAGGGAATAATCCAAGGCCCTGTCACAGGGGGTTCAGATTTTTGGTTAAATATAGGTCCTCAAGATTCAGAATGCCTGGGTCACGCCATGACTTTGCCCTCAACGAACATTAGGATGTTCACAAATTACTTGCCCTCTGGACTTTAGATTCCTTATCTGTAAAGTGGGGTAACAGAAGTACCAACTAAATGAAGTTGTTGTACAATTTTAGTGAGATTATGCTTGCAAAGCCCAAAGCAAAATGTCTATGGCATGAGCTGCTTAAAATAGGTTTTAACTTGTTATTATTTAAAAGCTAGAGAATTTTACTATAAAATATAATTCTGGCCCTGAGTCCATCTTTGATTGACTTGTCAATGCTATAGTCATCTAAGCACACTTTCCATTACCTCCCTCTTCTCTGCACAGTCCTATATGCATAACGGCTGGATTATTACTCCTGTAGTGCATTGCATCATTCTGTTGCCTGAAAAAACTAAGTGTTTTTTGTCACCACATTACCCTAAATATGTCTCCTGCCATCTGTACTGAGGCCTAACCCAAGTCTTTTTTTCACCCATTGACCAGATTAGTCCAGCCAATCTGAGCTGTCTATTAATACTATTCATTTGCCTCAATAGATTGTCCTATCTGTGTGTCTGTCTATTATCCACCTGTATCATAACATGTCACCATAAACCAAATGTGGAGAATTCCATGCATCTGTGAGCCATCTCTTTTCCTGAAGAAGCTCTATGCTTCCCTCTCCCTTGATATTTTCTCATATTCCTTTTCTCTCTAGAATTATTTTCTATTCTTTCTACTTGAAATCCTATGCTCTTTAATATCTTAAAATCTATTTCTTCCATGCTCCCTTTTATTTGCTTTCCCTGAAACAAATCTTCCCCCTGTTTGACATGTCAATAGCATATTGTATTTATTTTTCCTTCTAATACATTCCTTTATACGCTCAACCCATTACTACCCACTGAACCATAACCTTCTTAAGATATTCGATGTCCTACTTGTCTTTGATTATCTTGCAGTGAGTCGTTCAGTGCTTGTACACAAATGGCGCTGGAAAAAAATCATATTTTCAGAATGGAAACTAAAAATTCTTAGAAGACAAATGGCCACTCTTTGAAATTCGACCCCTTACGTGGAGATTTTTGGGATGAAAAATAAAAATATTGCTCTTAGTCAGTCAAAATATTATCATTATAAAAATATTTTCAACTACTTAAATATACTTCCATCATATTTATTCTTTTGTATTTTGCAGGTTCCTCTCTGGTTTCCATTGAAAATGCTGCTGAGTCGAGTTTCCTGTCATATCGAGTTGAGCCACTTCAAAGCAAAACCAATTTTTGGATAGGATTGTACAGAAATGTTGAAGGTAATTTTGCAGAATGACTACTGAATCGTGAATATTTCAAAATGTTGTAGGTACAACAACTTTTCCATTCTAGAAAGTCTTGCCTTAAATAGTGATTAATTTGTGAAGAGTTTGAAAATTCAAACTCATATTTTCATTTGAGATAAGGACTGAAAATTTAAATGACTCACATATTATGCTGTCTTGAAAGTTGCTGATTAAAAGAATATCTACTGTAGGTAAGTTAGTTTAAGAAGGTTTAAAAAATGTTTTCTACCTTTTGCCAGGAAAAAAAAAATTTAGGGAAGGATGTTTGCATATTTATACCCATGAGGAATACATTTTCAACTATGTAACAAACATATTCTCCTTCCTTGTAATGATTATTTATTACAACCCTGCCTATGAAAAGTCTGGTTGTAAGCAACGTTTGATTGTGGTGTAAAACGCTATGCTTAGAAATTCTGCATGAATAAGTTGAACTTATTTTAAGGTGGGTTAGTTTTAACTTCTGTTTTTATTGGCTTTGTCTGATAATCAGGATCGTGGCTGTGGGTAAACAACAATCCAGTCTCCTTTGTCAACTGGAACACAGGCGATCCCTCTGGGGAAAGAAATGATTGTGTATCTCTGTATGCATCTTCTGGGTTTTGGAGTAATATTCACTGTTCTTCCTACAAAGGATATATTTGTAAAAGACCAAAAAGTAAGTAAGAATTTGTCTTATAGGGCATCCGTTTCCAGGCTACGGTTTCTTTTAAATATTAAGGCATCAGGTGTGGGATAATCATGTGATTGCAGGTTTCTTGCAAGCTCTCCCCCTTTGTAAGTGAGAAGTGCAGTCTGCTGTGGTGAGCAATTGCTGTTTGCAGCTTGGAGTGAGCACAAAACACTCTTTGTCTCCTTGGCTGACGTAATGATTTTGGTATATCAAAACATTTATAGTGGGATGTCCATGCATATGGGTTTGCAAAGTTGCAAGATGTTTGGAGAAACAGCCTACAGAGCCTTATGGCATGAGAGAAAAAGGGTGAAACACTAACCCTGGCCAGACTAGAAGAGGCGAGTGTTCTGGGGAGGAATGAGAATTTATTTATTAAGGAATAAATTATATAAGACCAGTTACATCTCCTGAGACTGAGTGACAGACTATGTAAGGACAGGGATTGGGAGAATTAATAGCGTTTTGTTAATTAGGTAATAGATATAAGTAAATGAATTATGTAAGTTAGCACTCCATCCCCATTAGATTTTATTTTAGAATATTTTAGAATCATGTAGTTCTTCACCGTTTTCAAGCTCTATTCCAAGATACCGTACCTTTTGGTACAATGTTGGAATCTTTTTATTTTTCATTCACAGGCCTTGCAACATTTTACAAGTGGGCCAATTTCAAAACAGCTAGCCTAGGATACATTATTGATGGATAGATTGGGGAGATTTTGAGGTTGAGTATCAATGGCTCAAATGCACCTTGGAAGTTCATATTTTTGATTTTCCAATGTATTCAAACTCACCATATAGCTTTAGGATGCTGGTATAGGATGGATGGATGGATGGTTGGATAAATAGTTGGATGGATGGATGGATAGATAGATAGAATCTGCATATCTATACAGATGTATAGATCTATCTATCATGATCTATCATTAATCATCTATTTGTGATCTGCCTATATCATATATCACCATACAAAATATAGACGATTGGATATATTTGTGAACCAAATAATGCTCACTATCTACAAGCAATTATTATGGATTTTTACAAGCATTTAATTATTTTCTTATTTTACAAACAGTTGTTAATGCCGAACCTACTCATACATTACTTACAACAAAAGGTAAGACCATTATGTAATTTTAAGTTCCATATTAGTGATGCATCGATACATTCTGTTTGTTTTAAAAACCATGATAATCCCTTCCTACACACCCCCACCCCACCGCCGCCCTCTCAGCAGAATGGCTTGAGCTATGCAATAGCCTTTGTCATTGTGTTGTTGACCTCCCTTGAATGATGCTCTAGAAAAGCAGGCCTTGGGGTCGGGTTGGTGTTTGCATCATAGATGTTATTGAAGACATCGATGGCTCTGTTAAGAGTTGCCCTATAATAACCTGTAATTCCTAAGAGAAGAAATTTCTCTTAGGAATCCCTGTGATTTTTTTTTTCTCTTTTAAGCAGTGTTTTAAATTTTAGTTTTATGGACAGCTTGAATAAGGAACTGATCCTCTTTCATTCACTTTGTCTTCTGCTTAAAAAAAACTTCAAATTGAGATTTATGGCTTGCCTGCAGCCCCCTTTATTAACTTCATGGGTGCTTTTTTTTTAACAAATACTTTTGCATTCAAATGTCCACTACTCTTATTTTCTTTTTTCCCTCATTTTCTCCTCTGCTTTTCATTGTCATTATCATTATTATTACTATTCCATTTATCTTCATATAACGTATTTGTAAGCAGCCTTCAATTATTTTGAAACATAAATATTTTAAAACATCGACTAACTCAGTGCTGTATAGATATATGAAATATTCTTTGCAAATGAAATAATCATCTTCACGTTTAAAATAATCCCCTGTGCCGCGTGGACTCCTGTTTTCATATCCTGCATTTCTATTTGGCAAATGACACTTGAAAGAGTATTCACACATTTTAGTTTTTCAAAGAAGAAAGCTGTATTGTTCTGCATAGCATTCTATTCTCTGCCTCCTTCCAGTTTTTTCCTAATCATTTTATTTATTTATAGCCGACCCAAGGAAGATGAGTCCTTCCAAACCGTCTTCCAACGTGGCAGGAGTAGTGGTCATCGTGGTCCTCCTGATTATACTAGGTGCTGGCCTTGCTGCGTATTTCTTTTATAAGAAAAGACATGTGCACTTACCTCGAGAGGACACTTTTGAAAACACTCTCTATTTCAACAGTGGATCAAGTCCAGGAACTAGTGATACCAAAGATCTCGTGGGTAACATTGAACAGAATGAACGCATGGTCGTCTAGTATCATGATGGGATTTAGATATATTTGAATTTCACAAGATTATAACTAAAATGTTAAGATCTTTCATTCAATGTGATTATTGCCTTTAAAATTAGTACTGTATTACACTGGTCTGTCCTTTTTTTTTTTTTTTTCTTTGCCTAATTGAAGAAATAGTTTCTCATTTTTCAGCCTGGCAAGATATTTTCACAAAAGAGGGAAAATAATATTGACTACTATGTTAAAAAATATCTTAGGTGAATACACAGCATTGGTGTGAAGCTAGTATCAAATGCAAACAGAGTGCAAGAACCCCAGAAACAACCAATTAAGCTTCCAGAAAGTTTAAGGAGGTCCCAAAGAAATGTTACTCATTGAATAGTTATTCAGTACTTAGGAGACTGTTTTAAAAATCAAGTACAGATAACCTCAGGTGACACAAATATTTAGTTACTTCCTTTCCTTGACCAAATTTGAGTTTTACTCCAGCTACTTAGAATTGTATTTGTACATGTGCAGAAATAAGGCAGCTGAGTATCTTGTTTGCCCCAAGCAGGATTGTCCAGGCTGAATATTGCAAATGTGTTCTTTGTCCTGTTTTATGTATATCAGGAATGCAAAGATGTGAAATTAAAAAATGTAAATTTGCGTAACTGGATGTACTTAGATAATGTGAAATAAAACTCAAAGACAAGGTCTATTTTTAATAGATTTGTATTTTGGTGATCTTGGTAAGTGTAAATTTTCTTTTAACCATGATTTATTTATCCATTTACTTTCTACTTAACTTTACTCTGAAAATAAATGATATTATTAGTAGAGGAATTCTTTCAACTCTTCATCTGTTTGGAAAAGATAGGTTATGGAAACACTCTGCATAAAACGATGTTTTTACCATAATGACTTGCTTAGTTCCTCTAGGTCGTCCTCCTGTAACACTGATTTGTCTTCAACTCAACTATCAAAGGCATTGTTATTGGAAATTAGGTCTCTAAATATCTTTTCTTCACTTTAACAATTCCTTTTTTGCTTAAAATGTTTTGCCTTAGTTAAAGCTTTACGTTCATTGTGAAATACGTTGGAGGTGTCATGTTTCACACAGCTACCATGCCCCCAGCTCACCCTTTCCTGTCCCAAGATGTTGCTCACGGGCTTAAATTCCTTACCTCGGGTCCCTAAAGAGGACTCCTTAGGTGGCATTAATGGGGTCATTGAGGGTCTCCAAATTGCATGCAAAATATTATATCCATTTGTGTTGATGCCTTTTTTTCCTAGGAAGAAAATAGCTAGGTTTTCCAGAAAGTCCATAATGCAAAGAAAACTAAGAAGAAGAGATAAGACTTCAATGCCTTATCTTTTCAGGAAAACCTCTGTATTTGGCAGGGTACTGAGTATTATACGTCACACCCTCATATTATACTCCCAAACATACAATCAAATAAATAAGTCATCTGTGTTTATCCATGTACCCAAACACAGTACTAAAATATTGAGAATTTTTTTGCGGTAGTGGGGGAGTTATTATATAGGATGGAGAAAAGTAATATTTGTTTTGTTTGCTTTTTGCATTTATTTTTGGTTTTGGTTGTTGAAGTCGATTTGTTTTCATTTTTTAATCAGAAATTCTATCCAAGGATTAAATGTTTAAGGGGTCTCCTCAGTGCTTTTACAGTTGCTTCAGGTTTTCATCAGAATTCATAGCTGGAAGAGACTTAAGTATATTTTTTCCAGTTGAACTCAAAACAATGTGAAGCATCTGTAACCGGAACTCTAAAAACAAAGATGATATCTGTAGAGACTGGAAGAGTCTTGATTCATCCATTTGCAGTAATTCACTCACGTGTCTGTTTGTATATTTACACATTCATTTATCAAATATTCCTTGGGTATCTAGTGTACATGCCATGCATTGAGCTAGGTCCTGGAGATTCAAATCTGGGTAAGAAACAGTGTTTGTCAACAAGAAGTACACAGTCTAATGGGGGTCCAGGCATAAAAGATCATTTTTTGGATTTTTTTATGGAAGTATAGTTGATATATAATATTATACAAATTACAGGTGTACAGTATAGTGATTCACAATTTTTAAAGGTTATACTCCATTAATAGTTACAAAATATTGGTTATATTCCCTGTGTTGTACAATATATTCTTGTAGCTTCTTTTATACCTAAAAATTTATGCCTCTCAATCCCCTACCTCTATTTCCCACTCTCTCCACCAATAATCACTAGTTTGTTCTCTGTATCTATGAGTCTGCTTCTTTTTTTGTTATTGATACACATTTGTTTTATTTTTTAGATTCCACATATAAGTTATATCATACAGTGTTTGTCTTTCTCTGTCTGACTTATTTCACTTAGCATAATGCCTTCCAAGTCCATCCATGATGTTGCTAATGGCAAAATTTCATTCTTTTTTATGGCTGAGTAGTATTCCATTATATGTATATACGCTACATCTTCTTTATCTATTCATATGTTAATGGACATTTAGGTTGCTTCCATATCTGTATTTCCATAATTGTAAATAATTCTGCTATGAACATTGGGGTGCATGTATCTTTTCAAATTATGTATTTTTGTTTTATTCAGATATATATCTAGGAGAAGAATTGCTGGGTCATATGGTAATTCTATTTTTAGGTTTTTTTTTTTTTGAGAAATCTCCATACTGTTTTCCACAGTGACTGCATGAATATACATTGCCAGCAACAGTGTGCAAGGGTTCCCCTTTTCCCACATCCTTGCCAATGTTCATTATTTGTGATCTTTTTTGATGATGACCATTCTGACATGTGTGAAGTGATATCTCATTATGATTTTGATTTGCATTTCCCTGATGATTAGCAAAGTTGAATGTCTTTTCATCTACCTGTTGGTCATCTGCATGTCTTCTTTGGAAAATTGTCTATTCAGGTCTTTTGCCCATTTTTGAGTTGGGTTGTTTGTTTTTTGATGTTGAGTTGTATGAGTGTTTATATATGTTGGGTCTTAACCTGTTATCAATCATATCATTTGCAAATATTCTCCCATGCAGTAGGTTGTCTTCTCATTTTGTTGATGGTTTCCCTTACGGTGCAAAAGCTATGAAAGATTATTTTACAACATTGTGGAGGATGCATTAATAGAAACAGGTTTAAGATCTTTTTTTCAGCTTTTATTGAGATGTAATTGACATATTATTTGGTTGTTTTTTGATGTTGTTGTTATATGACAGCCACTAATTATATTATTAGTAAGTACATTATTTCACTAAACTCAAACTAAATGTATTTCAAATTCAATGTCCATTTATCCTGATTCTCAGAAATGCTCATGGTCCCTCCCACAGGACTCAACACAAGAGGCAGTTTCATAGAGGGGTAGTTGAAGTGGAGAGCCTGAAACAATTATGGGTAAAATATCTTACTTCTGCACATTTTATTTAAAAAACACAACCACATGAAAACACTTTGGGGCCCCTCTCAGGATTTTGGGAGGGACCCATGCAAGCGAGGAGCCCCTAAACTGAAGCACCATTTGCTTCTCAATAAAAGTGTCAGGAACAGCTTCTGAGAGAAGTAGCATCTGAGTGGACACTGAGCAGAGCCTGACTGGATGGTAAGGAGTACTTTGGGGGGGAAGGAGGGAAGGTAGGAATGGATGTCAGAATTAAAACTTGAGCAAAGCCACTGAGGTGAGAAACAGCTGTTTGTTGGGGAGTAAAGCGAGATGCACGTGGTAGGGACGTGAGTTTAGGAATCACAGGCTCAAATCCTGACAGGAGGTGGTCCTTGTTTAGTCCTCCCTCTACCTGGTCTACATTCAGAGCATCCTGACATCACATCAGGCTTTGCCCTCTCGACCTAACCAAGTTGATGACATGTCTAACTGCTTTGTTGCCTTAAAACACACAATCAAAGCATGTGTGACCTGGCTTAGTTTAGAGAGGCCCTCATAAATAAAACCCCTTTTTACTCAGACACTAGATTTTGCGGCCATTACGTTACTCTAGTAAACTCAGAATTAGGCTCAGAGCCCCACCACTCCCGGCACCCAAAGATTTAGGTCACATAACACGGGATGCATAGAACAATTATTGGCTTGTCTCCATAACAAAACTGGAGGTAGACAATCCTACCTTAATTTAGAAACCTTTATATTAAGAATGTAAAGCACCTACATTAGTGAGAATGTACCATCTGCTAATAACTTTGGGAAACTATTGCATTGGCTATAAATGGGTATCTCAACACTGGTTGCCCTTTGTCGTCACATGAGTCTCACCCCAGCCCCACAAAAATAGAATTTGGGGGTGAGACTCAGGCATTGGCTTGACTAGCAAAACAGAACAGAACAGAGCAAGCAAATAAGAACTCCCCAGATGGTTTCATGAACTTGGTGATGAAGAACTGATGTTGAATAGTCCTTCTGTGAAGGTTAATTACTCAGGATTCCCTATTAGGTCAAAATTCTTGAGGACATGTATACAGCAATGTCGTTCACAGTTATAAGAGAGCAGTTGGTGAATTTTCTGATGTAGAAAGGCTACCCTTAATATAATTTTATTTTTTAATTACTTTTTTTTTTTTTAACCAAAGAGAGGATTCAATCCCAAATTGTTACATTAAAGTTTGTCTTTTCATTCTGGTTTTTCTGATTGTGTCCAACTACTGAATAAGAAAATTTCCTTAAAACATTGTTTTAGGTCAAGCCTAAAGCGATATTATCATCAACATGTTCTAGGAAACTTCTTCCATGGGAAATTGTGCCCAAACTTCTCAACAACATACCAGGAACACATATTTTGGTATTAGAATTTCTTTAGTGTTCTGTAAATAATGTTTTTCATTTAGAAAGCACCTCCCCGCCCACCTCCCGACAGGCATCTCCTTTAAACAAAAGGTGACAGTGATATTGGAAAGACTCTGAACTGACTGGAGATCCTGGCTGGGCTTTAAAATACTGAAGTTATTCATGGCAGATCTGCACGATTAGGTTTTGGCAAAGATGATTGATTTTATTCAACTTGCTCTGCGGGTTGAGTCAAACTTTCTCCTTCGGGGTCTGATTACAGCTCACGTACGTAGAGTTCTCTAGAAGTTTTAAAGAAACCTACACAGCTACCATGGTCCCTTTGTGGCTGACTTAATTTTTTTTTTAAGGGCAAGAAAATTCAAGGTTGTCTGGGCTTGCTCCTGATTGGGGGTGTTGGCAGGGGTTCTCAAACATTCATGGGCATAAGAGCCACATGGAGAGCTGATTCAAATTACAGATTCCTTCAGACCCAAGCTTATGAGACTGACGAAGTAGACCTGGGTCCAGTCCTGGAATATGCACTTCAGCAATCATCCCAGGGGGATTCTGATGCCCTCAGGCTGTGATTTTGATGAGCTCCATTTGGGAATCGTTTTACACTGAGGTATCATTTTCCCAAAGCTCTTAGAAATCTCACATAATCCAAGAGGTTATGGCCATTTAGCCAAAGAGCGTGGGAGTTAACCAAACTTGTAGTTCTTCAATTCTTTCTGTTAAATAATCAGGAGCTGTAGATGCTAAAATCCACTTTTTCACTTCTCTTCCTGAACTCCCTTATACTCTCTGCTATCAACTGAATGTTTGCGTGCTGCACCCTCCCCCACCTCCTGAATTCACATATTGTGACCTAAGCCCTGGGTGATGATATTTGGAGATTTGGAGGTGAGACCTTTGGGAGGTGATTAGGTCATGAGAGTGACGCTTTCATGAATGGGATGAGTGCCCTTACAGAAGAGACCCCAGAGGGCTCCCTACCTCTTCTATCATGTGAGGACACAGGGAGAAGATGGCCATCTATGAACCAGCAAGCAAACTGTCACCAGTCACTGAATCTGCTGGCACCTTGATCTTGGACTTTCCAGCCTCCAGCATGGTGAGAAATAGTTTTCTGTTGTTGATAAGCCACCATGTGTTTTGTTATAGAAGCCCAAATGCACTGAGACATTCTCCCAATGCTGTAGTGTTCTTCTATAACCTTCACAATCACCACGAATGAGTATGGATGAGTTGACCATTCGTCTCTCTCTTCCAATCTTTGAATATAAACTCCAAGAAGGGAAAGGCCAGACCTTACGTCATCCTGGGCAGAATCCTATATCTTTGTGAAAAGAGCCATTTCTCCTCGTTGTTGATAACGACAGAAAAGTTTTTATCGCCGTAGAGACTCTCACCTCATGGAAATGTCAGTCTGCTTGGGTTGGAGTTTGCTCATCTTCTAAAAGAAGTCAGTGGAAACCTAGTGCTCATGACCATCATAACTCTGTAACTTTATTCTCCTGAGAAGTGTGAGAGCAGGAGAAATGTCATCAGCTTCACTGAGAAAAATTGCAGTAACTCTTTCAAAGAGGATTCTGTCTCTTATTTTCCCACAGTTTTCTGGAAATCAGAATAACCCTTGGCTGTAAAGGTAATAGGGAAACTGATTAAGTGCCTGTCAAATGCCAGGCAGAGTGGCATTAATCAGATGAAGTCCAGATGGTTCTGAAATGTGTTCTGCTGACTCCTGTGTGCCACCCGAGGGGATAATTCCAAAACTGAGAGGCCCTTGACCTGGTGGGGACACAGGAGGGGGATTTGAATTTTCCAGTGGAGAAGAAGGGCGGGTGTGGGATTGACAGTCTCCAGGAATCTACTTATCTGCCTATGACAGTTTGTTTACCCGGCAAGGTTTGACTCCTTCCAGGAAATGCCAGACTGTGAGATGGGCTAGACAGTGTCTATGCGTTTGTGTGATTGATCTGGGGTCTTATAATAAAAAGTCCTGATTTTCTCTGGACAGGTCTGGGCTTCTGTCTGGATCTTTGCTGCCGTGTGTTAGAGGCTTAACTACAGCTGAATTACTTAAGAGTGGCATTTGTACTCTGCTAGCCCCCTCACTACCTGTGCTGTGAGCTGCCTCCCCATATGGACCGCAGCCCCACCAGATCCACCTGTGCAGGTCTCAAGCACCTGTCATGTGTACATAACAAAGCAAGTGCTGGGACTCCTGCTTTTACAATCTGCAGGACCACTGCCCGCCCCGTGTGGACACTGAAACCAAACCTGCAGAGCATGAAGGAAGCAGACCCAGCTGGGACCATAGCCAGAACAGCTGACACAAACCCCATGGCCAAGCAAAAGATGATCCGGTACACTCTCCGAGGGGCCCCAGCCAACTGGAACTTCTGAAACCACAGCTTTCTCTGACCCCACCTCTTCAGGATGTGTATAGTCATTCAGCTTGTTTTCCCTCCTCCTTGTTCTTGTCTAAAAGCCACATCTCTTCCTTGGAAGGCAGCAAAATCTCAACTCTCTGGGGTTTCCATGCGGGCAGAGAGGAGCAGAGAGAACAATTCCAGCCGGGGGAGGCCAGACAGTATCAGGTAGCCTTTCCTGAAGCTGATCTTGGGAAAATCCAAGCCACTGTGTTCTTTTGGACTGTCTTCAACTGAGTGTATTCCGCAGTGCCAAGCCTCAGAATATCAAAGAACCGCTTACAAAATCCTCCATCCCTCCCAAGAAACAGAATAACTGAGCCAAGAGGGCATCTTTGCCAACAAATATCACATAGGGAGACAAAAACTGAAAGAAAAAAAAGCTTCAAGACCAAGAGAATCTTGCAATAACCTTTAATGAAAAAGAATATGAAAACAAATATATGTCTGTATATGCATGACTGAGACATTGTGCTAGACACCAGAAATTGACACATTGTAATTGCTTATACCTCAATTAAAAAAAAAAAAAGACCAAGAGAATGTGTTATTGGCAGGAAGAACCAGTCACTCCTTCTCCAAATGTTCCCGTTATCAGCAAACCAAAGTTATTTTGGTGGCTGCCATTAACCCTAAGGAACTCACAAAAAAAGACTAAGACACTAAAAAACATAACAGTTCAGTGACTGTAGTAGATACACTACTCGGGCAGCACTCAACATCTATAATTCATGCATTTTTCAGGTCTGACATCATTCTCTTCAACTAATGGAATCTCAGTTTCTACTGCATCTGATATTGCAGTGGCAAGTGGTAAAATGCTGTAAAGAACGCAAACAGCAAACTGACAACGCAAGCTGCCAGCTCAAAAGCTGTTGCTGGAACCTAGCTGAGGACAAGTGGTTGAATCTGGTCTGTTCTTCTGAACATACCAATCGTAGCATTACAACTCCCCAAACGTTGACCTCTGCGGAGGTTATCACCCTAGAGATGCCAGCAGACCATTCTGTAGTTAGCATGGAAAGCAGAATTATACTCATTTAGTTGCACTTTGGGGCCAAAACTACCATCACAGAGATGCTCCACACCATCATCCCTAAAGATTCATGCCTAAGACATCTGTGATCACCACTAGGGCAGGAAGAGATGAGTTAACAGCCAGTAAACCACCCATACGGACCATGGAGCGGAAGACCACGCCCAATATCCCATGGTCACCACGAAACCTTACAATGTTCAAGAAGGAGGTTGAGATATTTTACAGATTATTGATGACGGAGAAAATCTAGGGTTGAAGCCACTCTCAGTTCTGTCTTTGCAGAGCTCATAAAGATGCTGAAGATGCCGGCGGTAAACCCAAGACAGCACGGCTCCATCGGACAACACGAGCCCTTGCCACAAAGCTTCTGAATGGTACTTGGTAAACAGCTGCCACACGGAGTGTGCTTTTTCCCCCCATTCAAGAGCTAGACCTGTTTGGTCCCTCCGGTTCTTTTCATTGAGGTGGCCTCCTACCCCACTGTTCTACTCAGCCCCCTGATTGTTTTCATCATAACATTCACCATAATTCTTGAATATTTCCTTTATTTGATTTCACAAAGACCACTGCCGTGTTCAAGCTAACATGCTCTTCATTGTTCCAACATGGGGTTGGGGATTCCCATAGCATATGCTGTATCCACGCTTATCGTAGTACTCACCCTGCAGCATTTTGTGGACTGTTTACTAGGTTCCTGCCTCTGACTGCAGGCCGTGATCATGTCCTGTTCAGCACTGTATCACCAGCCAACAGTGACTAAGGTAGATGCTCAGTAAACATCTGAGTGTGATACCATGTAAATACGTCAACAACGCTGCACCCTCATTGAGCACTTCCTTTGTGTGCAAGTCATGACTTGTATTACTATTTAATATATATAAATCCTCACCACAGCTCTATGAAGGTAAGTTCCTCACTTCATAGTTGAGGAAACTGAGAGAAAAATCAGGAAATTCATGGAAGTTCACACAGCTAGTAAGAAGCAGAGTCAGAAACACAGCCCGAGCAGTATGGCTCTAGAGTCAGCGAGATGATTTTGAAAGAAAGAAAAGAAAAGAAAAGAAAAAAAAAAAAAAAAAAAGGAAAGGAAGGAGGAAAACAAGGATTGCATGTCTCAATTCCCTTCTTGGGCAAGAGAGAGCCCAGATCACCGTGGGTGGACTAGGTCAGGGTGGAATGGAATTGGCTATGTGGTAGAGCCTGGATGAAAATCAAAGCGATGGCCAGCACAACCCAAAGGAGGCAACAGCAAAAGCAGAACCCACCAGAAGCAGGGGTCCCAGTGGTGGCGGCCAAGGCCAGTGGGCTTCCCAGCACCATCTCCCTCCTCCCTCTCCAGGAGATGGCCTGCTCTCCCGGCCTTAGCCTGGGGAGAGCATGAGACCAAGGACTTCAAGGTGATGGTCAATATCAGCCCTGAGACCAACAAATCAGGCATTTCACTGTCTTTGTTATATTCATCACCATCCTCATCAATGAAGAGAGAACGCATTTATGGGGTACACAAGGCTTCAAAAGGATGGTGAAAACCTTCTGCAATCCTTGGCCCCCAAGTCATTCTCAATTACTATTAGAGGTTTCTTGTGTACTCTTTCAGAGATAAGCTATACAAATACAAGTAAGTATACATACATATATGCAGATAGAAACATACACACATGTTTATTTATATATGCATAGGCTTTTACTGGAAGAATATATAAGAAAACTTCTAACAGTAGTGTGTATACGTGTAGGTACATATATACGTGTGTGTGTGTGTATATATATATATATATATACACATATACATGAGACAGAGAGAAAGCAAGCTATACTTTCCCTTATTTTTCTTTTTATATAAATGCAGAAATTGATCTTAATTTTTTGACTTATTTCTAGGGACTATCTCTTATCAGTACATATAAAATGGCTTTATTGATGTACTGAGTGTGTAATAGTCTAACTGAAAGGATATACTGTAATTTATTTAACAGGTGCTCTATTGATGGCCAATTGGAAGGTTCTAAATTTTCATGCTAACAGTTAACACTGTTCTGAATATCATTTAAGTATATATGCTTCCTTGAGAAATATATGCAACAATTTCTCTACAATATATAACCAGAAGCATTCTATTTAGTTTGGTTCCCTTTTTTCTCTCTTTCTTTCTTTCTTTTTTTAAACAGCCACTGCCTTCAAGATTTCCTTTACCTCCACCCTCACCATATACTTATATCACTATTTGGGGTTTAATCAATAATAGTGTTATTAGATCGTTACTAGGAGCCATTTAGGAAACTTCTGTGGCATTTTCTTCCTTACACTACTTTTGCTTTTACTTTCCATTAAGTTTTTTTCTCTCTTTTTATTTGCTTTATTTTTAAAGGATCTGTCACTAATTTTATTCCTACACCCCTCTGCCCCTCCACAAGTGTAAATCTCATTTTAGTCAATGATTAATTCATCTTAATTCGAATGCATAAGATCATCTCTTAGACACACTTTTTTTTTCTCTCCTCAGAGATATCTTCTTAGGAATTGGCCTCCTTAAGAATTTTGAAGAAAAATTTCCACAATCTTTTGTTATCCAGAGTTGCTTTCAAGAAGTCCATTGCCATCCAATTCTTCATCTTTTATATATGATCTATTCTTTCCTCCTGGAAATTACTTAGACCTTGTCTTGATTTCCAGTGCTCAGTGATTTTAAACTGGTAGCATTTAGGGACACTTTGAGCCCGAAAACTTACGTCCTTCAATTCTGGGGAATATTTTTGTGTTATTTAGTTTCATCTCCTTAGTCTTCTCTGCTCTGTCTGAAACTGTTATTTGAATATCGAACCTCTAACTTATCATTTTAGTATTTTTCCCTTTATTTCCATCTCTCTCAATTGTTTTTGTCTCTCTAGGAGACTTCTCCACTAACCCTACTAATGAAATGCTTACTGCTGCTCCTCATTCCTAATACTGAAGAGCTCTGTTTTGTTTTCAGAATGTTCTTTTTTACATTATCCTATTACTGTTCATAGATGCAATACTTTTTCTGTATGTGTGTGTGTGTGTATATATACATATATATATATAGTCAGCTTACAATGTTGTGCCAGTGACCCAGGCCCAGGGTGTGTATCAGGGACAGTGACCAGAGCATGAGTGCGTATTCATGGCCAGTGACCCAGGCCCAGAGTTCCAATCAGTGCCGGTGACCCAGGCCCCGGGTATTCCCTCAGCCCCAGTCACACAAAAGCAGCGTGTTATTTCTATGCCACGACCCACTCAAAATATCTGTTCAAGGCCACAGACCTAGGCCAAGAGTCCATCTTCACGACCAGTGGCTCAGGCTAAGAGTGCGTCTTCACGGCCAGTGACCCAGGCCAGGGTTGCAATCAGTGCCAGTGGCCCAGGCCCAGGGTGTGTACCAGGGCCGGTGACCCAGACCAAGCGTGCTCTTCACGGCCAGCGTCTCAGGCCCAGGGTTCCAATCAGTGCCAGTGACCCAGGACCAGGGTATGTATCAGGGCCACTGACCCAAGCTAAAGTACGCCTTCATAGACAGTGACCCAGGCCCAGACTTGCAATCAGTGTCAGTGACCCAGGCTCCGGGTATGCCCTCAGTCCCTGTAACACAAACACAGTGTGTTACTTCTGTGCCAGTGACCCAGGTCAAGTGTGTGTTCAGGGCCACTGACCCAAGTCAAGAGTGCGTCTTCAAGGCCAGTGACCCAGGCCCAGGGTTGAAATCAGTGAAAGTGACCTAGGCCCAGGGTGTGTATCCGGGCCACTGAACCAGGAAAAAGTGCCTATTCACGGCCAGTGACCCAGGCAAAGAGTGCGTCTTCACGGCCAGTGACCCAGACACAGGGTGTGTATCAAGGCCACTAATCCAGTCCAAGAGTGCCCTTCACGGTCAGCGTCCCAGGCCCAGGGTTCCAATCAGTGCCAGTGACCCTGTCCCAGGGTATGCCCTGAGGCCCAGTGACACAAGCAGAGCATGTTCCTTCTGTGCCAGTGACCAAGGCCACGTGTGTGTTTAGGGCCACTGACCCAGGCCAAGAGTGCGACTTCACGGTCAGTGACCCAGGCCCAGGGTGTGTATCACGGCCACTGACCCAGGACAAGAGTTCGTCTTCACGGCCAGTGAACCAGGCCCAGGGTGTGTATCAGGGCCAGTGACCCAGAGCTAGAGTGCGTATTCATGGGCAGTGACCCAGGACAAGAGTGCGATTTCATGGCCAGTTACCCAGGCCCAGGGTGCAATCAGTGCCAGTCACCCAGGCCCAGGGTGCAATAAGGGCCAGTCACCCAGGCCCAGGGTTTGTATCAGGGCCAGTGACCCAGAGCATGAGTGCGTATCCACGGCTAGTAAACCTGGCCAAGAGTGCATCTTCACGACCAGTGACCCAGGCCCAGGTTGCAAACATTACAAGTGACCTAGGCCCAGGGTGTGTATCAGGGTGACTTTTCCAGGCCAAAGTGCTTATTTACAGCCAGTGACCAAGGCCAAGAGTGCGCCTTCACAGCCAGTGACGCAGCCCCTGTGTGTATCAAGGCCAGTGACCCAACCGAGAGTGCGTCTTCAAGGCTAGTGACCCAGGCCCAAGGTGCAATCAGTCCCAGTGACCCAGGCCCAGGGTGCAAAGAGTGCCAGTGACCCAGGCCCAGGGTGTGTATCAGGGCGACTGTCCCAGGCCAAAGTTCCTATTTACGGCCAGTGTCCCAGGCTAAGAGTGCGTCTTCACGGCAAGTGACCCAGGCCAAGAGTGCTTCTGTACGGCCAGTGACCCAGGCCCAGAGTTGAATCAGTGCCAGTGGCACAGGCCCAGTGTATGTATCATGCCGGTGACCCAGACCAAGAGTTCCCTTAACAGCCAGCGTCCCAAGCCCAAGGTTGCAATCAGTGCCAGTGACCCTGGCCCGGGGTATGCCCTCAACCAAGTGACACAAGCAGGGCGTGTTCTTTTGTGCCAGAGACCCAGGACAAGTGTGGGTATAGGGCACTGACCTAGGCCAAGAGTGCGTCTTCACGACCAGTGGCTCAGGCTAAGAGTGCGTCTTCATGGCCAGTGACCCAGGCCCAGGGTTGCAATCAGTGCCAGTGGCCCAGGACCAGGGAGTGTACCTGGCCAGTGACCCAGGCCAAGAGTACGTCTTCATGGCCAGTGCCCCAGGCCCAGGTGTGTATCAGGGACAGTGACCCAGGCCAAGCATCGTCTTCAAGGCCAATGACCCAGGCCCAAGGTGCAATTAGTGCCAGTCACCCAGGTGCAGGGTATCAGGGCCACTAAACCAGAGCATTAGTGCGTATTCATGGCCAGTGACCCAGGCCAAGAGTGCGTCTTCAAAGCCAGTGATCCAGGCCCAGGGTGTGTATCAGGCCAGTGACCCAGCCAAGTGTGCTCTTCACGGCCAGCGACCCAGGCTAAGGGGTGCAATCAGTGCCAGTTACCCAGGCCACGGGTATTCCCTCAGCCTCAGTGACACAAAAACAGCGTGTTATTTCTGTGCCAGTGACCCAGGCCAAGTATGTGTTCAAGGCCACAGACCCAGGCCAAGAGTGCGTCTTCACAACCAGTGGCTCAGGCTAAGAGTGCGTTTTCACGGCCAGTGACCTAGGCCCAGGTTTGCAGTCAGTGCAAGTAACCCAGAACCAGGGTGTGTATCAGGGCCAGTGACGCAGAGCATGGGTGAGTATTCACGGCCAGTGACCCAGGCCAAGAGTGCGTCTTCATGGCCAGAGACCCAGGCACAGGGTGCAAACATTACCAGTGACCCAGGCCCAGGGTTTGTATCAGGGCAAATTTCCCAGGCCAAAGTCCTATTTATGGCCAGTGACCCAGGCCAAGAGTGCTTCTTTACGGCCGGTGACCGAGGCCCAAGGTTGAAATCAGTGCCCGTGACACAGGCCCAGGGTGTGTATCAGGGCCAGTGACCCAGAGCATGAGTGCATATTCATGGCCAGTGACCCAGGCCCAGGGTGCAAACAGTGCCAGTCACCCAGGCCCAGGGTGTGTATCAGGGCGACTGTCCCAGGCCAAAGTTCCTATTTACGGCCAGTGAGCAAGGTCAAGAGTTCGTCTTCACGGCCAGTGACGCAGCCCCACTGTGTATCACGGCCAGTAACCCAGGCCAAGAGTGCGTCTTCATGGTCAGTGACCCAGGCCCAGGGTACGCCCTTAGCCCCAGTGACACAAGCACGGCATGTTACTTCTGTACCAGTGACCCAGGCCAAGTGTGTGTTCAGGGCCAACGACCCAAGCCAAGTGTGTGCCTTCAGGCCAAGTGACCCAGTCTAAGTGTGTTTCTTCAGGGTCACTGACCGAGGCCAACGGTATGTGTGCAGCACCAGTCTCACAGTCCCTTGTTGTTCCTAGATTCTTGGAAAGTGACCGAGGCCCTGGGAATGCTTTCATGTAGTTACACAGTCCCAGGTTGAGCCTTCAGGGACAGTGTCCCAGGCCCATGGGATGGCTTCTGCCAGTTACCAGGCCCAGGCTGTGTTTTCGGGGCCAGTGACACAAGCCAGGAATGTTTCTCTATGGCCACAGACCAAAGCCAAGTGTGTGTCTTTAGGGCCAATGACCATGGCCAAGAGTGCCTCTCCACGGCCAGTGTCCCAGACCCAAGGTTGCCATCATAGCCAGTGAACCTCTCCGCCCACTCACCAGATTGTCCCCCGACCTTAAAGTCGCTGGTCGGGGTGTCCCAGAGCCAGGAGGACCTTAGTTGGCACCTTGGTAGGGTGGAAAGACTGCATAGTGCGGAGAACGACGCAGGGGGCCAACAGGCAGCGCCAGAAAGCAGACAAGACCATCAAGCGAGACTCGTCCCTGGCAAGCCAGGCCTGGGGAGAGGAAAGTTTTCTCTCCAACTTCCCGACTCCCAGCCGGCGTGGGGGGTGGGGGTGGGGGGCTCGTCCAGGCGCCCGCGCCTAGCGCTGCGGGGCCGGCCGCTTCTGCCCTCGGGTTGCGTGGAGGGGGCGGCGGGCGGAGGCGAGGCCCGCGGGCCCTCTCCCTCCTCCACCCCTAGCCCCGGGGTCCCGGCCGCAAAGACGGCTGCACAGGCGGCCGCGCACTAGCTTCTTCACCGAGAGTGAACTTCCCGGTTCTGCTCCTTCGCGAGGCGGGGCGCCGCGCCACTTTCGGTTTGCACGCGGGTCGCGCGCGGGACTTCCGCTTTGCGGGCGGGGCACGCGCGCGACTTCCGGCTTGCCCTGCTCTCGCGCGAGCGGCCCGCCCGCAAATCGGAAGTCGCGCGCGCGCTCCCCGCCCACAAAGCGGAAGTCCCGCGCGCGACCCGCTTGCAAACCGAAAGTGGCGCGGCGCCCTGCCTCGCGAAGGAGCAGAGCCGGGAAGTTTGTTCCCGGTGAAGAAGCTAGTGCGCGGCCGCCTGTGCAGCCGTCTTTGCGGCTGGGACCCCGGGGCTAGGGGTGGAGGAGGGAGAGGGCCCGCGGGCCTCGCCTCCGCCCGCCGCCCCCTCCACGCAACCCGAGGGCAGAAGCGGCCGGCCCCGGGCCCGCAGCGCTGGGCCCCGGCGCCCGGACGCGCCGCCCCCACCAGCCGCCGCCGGCTGGGAGTCGGGAAGTTGGTGAGAAACTTCTCTGCTCTCCGGGCCTGGATGGCCAGGGTCCCGGCTTGTTCTATGGTCGTGTCTGCTTTCTGGCGCTACCTGATGGCCTCCTGCGTCGGTCTCGAGCCAGTGCAGTCTTTCCATGTCCCGCCCAGGTGCCCTAAGGTCCTCCTGGCGCTGGGACACCCCAGTGTCCGACTTTAAGGTTGTGTGACCACGCGGTGAGGGAGCAGGGAGGTTCACTGGCGCTGATGGCAACCCTGGGTCTGGGTTACTGGCCGTTAGGATGCACTTTTGGCCATAATCACCGGCCCTAAAGACACACACTTGGCTTGGGTCAGTGGCTCTAAAGAAACAATCCTGGCTTTGGTCACTGGCCCCGAATATACAGCCTGGGCCTGGGTCACTAGCCTTGAGAAGAACCCGTGGGCCTGAGTAGCTGGCCCTAAAGAAACACACTTGGCTTGGGTCAGTGGCCCTACAGATGCATTCTTGGCTTGGGTCACGGGACCCGAAAACACAGCCTGGGCCTCGGTCAGTGGAGCAGAAGCCAACCCCTTGGCCTGGGTCACTACCCTTGAGAAGAACCAGGGGGCCTGGGTCACTGGCCCTAAAGACACACACTTCACTTTGGTCAGTGGCCCTAGAGACACACACATGGCTTGGGTCACTGGTCCCAAAAACAGCTTGGGCCTGGGTCACTGGCTTAGAAGACATCCCCTGGGCCTGGGTCACAGGCTGTGAAGATGCACTCTTGTCCTGGGTCACTGTCCCTGATACACACCCTGGGCTTGGGTCACTGGCCTTGAGAAGACCCCGGTGGCCTGGGTCACTGCCCCTGAAGGCACACCCTGGGACTGTGTAACTTCACATGAAAGCAGTCCCAGGGTCCTCGGTCACTTTCCTAGAAGGAACACCGAGGGACTGTGTCACTGGTCTGAACGCACACACTTGGCCTTGGTCACTGACCCTGAAGAAACACACTTAGACTGGGTCAGTGGCCCTGAAGACACACACTTGGCTTGGGTCAGTGGCCCTGAACACACACTTGGCCTGGGTCACTGGCATAGAAGTAGCACGCTGTGTTTGTGTCACTGAGGCTGAGGGCATACCCACGTCCTGGTCCCCTGGTTGTGAAGGTACACCCTTGACCTGGGTCACTGACACTGAAGACACACTGTTGGCCTTGGTCAATGGCTCTGAAGACACACCCTGGGCCTGGGTGTGTTGCCTGAAGGTCAACCATGGGCTTGGGTCAGTGGCCTTTAAACACACTGGGACTGAGTGACTGGCCCAAAAAGCACACACTGGGCCTGGGTTACTGACCCTGAGTGTATAACCTTGGCTTGGTTCAATGGCGCTGAAGGCACAGCTTATTCCTTGGTCCCTGGCACCGAAGACAGACATGGATCTGGGTCACTGTTCCTGAAGGCACACACTCGTCTTTGGTCACTGGGCCTGAAATCACAACATTAGCCTGAGCACTTGCCCTGAAGACACACCCTGGGCCTGGGTCACTGGTACACAGGCACACCCTGGGCCTGGGTCACTGGCACCAAATTGACACCCTTTGCCTGTCTAAATTACGCAGAATGTATACCCTGCACCACTGCCTCTGAAGTCACACCCTGGGCCTCTGTATCTATCTGTAAACTGCCACCCTTGGGCTTGGTCACTGGTATAGAAAGCACACCCATAACCTGGGTCACTCTCGCAACATGCACATGTTTGACCTGGGTCAGCAGCCCTCAAAGCACACCCTGGTCCTGGGTTACAGACACTGAAGACAGACACGGACCTGGGTCACTGTTCCTGAAGGCACAACCTTTGCCTGGGTTACTACCCTAGAGTCACAACATTGGCCTTGTTCACTGGCCTTGAAGACACACCATCCACCTGGGTGAGTGGCGTTGAAGGCATACCCTGGATGTGGTTCACTGTCCCTAAAGGCACACCCTTGGCCTTGGTCACTTGCTCTGAAGGCACACGCGTATCCTAGGTCCTTGGCCGTAAAGTCACACACTTGGCATTAGTCATTGGCCTTCAAGCCATACCCTGATCTGGGGTCACTGGTGCAGAAGTCACACTGTAGTCCTGGGTTATTGGTGCTAAAGCACACCCTGGGCCTGGGTCGAGGCACTGATGGCAACGCTGGGTCTGGTTCACTGGCCCTGATACTCACCCTGGGCCTCAGTGACTGGCACTCAGGGCACTCCCTGGGCCTGGGTCAGTGGTCCTGAAGGCTCAATTAAGTATAGGTATTGGATTTTATTGAGTGTTTTCTGCAAAAATCAAGATAATGATAATGTTATTCTCCTTTATTCTAGAAATGTTAAAAACTACATTGACAAATTATTTTTTGACATTGAGCCATTATTGCCTTCCTGAGATAAAGCTTAATTAGTTATAATTTTTTCCTAATATGCGATTAGGGTTAGATTATGGAAACATATTATTTATTTCTCAAAAATCTGAAGAACTTACCTACGAAACGGTCTGGGCCTGAAGCTGCCAGGTTTTGATATGCAGTGTCATTGTTAGTCTGCTGCTAAGTATTTTGTAATCTCTCTCTCATCTTTCTTTTTAATCTAAGCATATTTATTAGTATGTTCTTTGGTTTCCAGATAGATGGGATTTGTAAAAATACTCATTTAATACTGATTTCTAATTTTTTATATGATAATAGAATATACTATACATCATTAATATGCATAATTATATATATATATTATATATATATATAATATTGCTTCCGTAGAACTCATTGAGGTACATTGTCAATTTTTATAGATTCCACACTTCCTTGAAAAGAGTGTGTCTTCTCTTTGTTAGGTGTTGAATCCTATCTAGAACTGATAGTTCAAGCTTTCTACATATGTTTGCTCGTGACTTTTGCCTTCTTGAGCCATTAGAGTTTGGGAAAGGTGTGCTAAATCACTGGCCCTGGTGTGACCTGGGATGAATGTTTATTTTTTATTCCCCCCCCCATGTTTAAAAGGTGAAAAATCAGCCTTGATCTCTACTCTTTATCTATTGACTTTGGTTTAAACTGATTCATTAAAAATTCTTTTGTCCCAAACCAGTGATTCTGGTTTTATTGTCAATCATGCACAATGTGCTCTACATGCGCTGATCTTCCCTCTCCTATCAACGGTTTGCCCTGCCAGAGAATCTCTAATGAAGTCGATTTGAGGTAAAATGTCTGTTGGGGCTCATCCGACCATTTCCTGAAGTATTTTCAAATTAGGGGCTGAGGCTGATGTCCCCTGCGTGTTTTGTGGACATCTTGGCCACTTCTCCAACCATGAAATAAGCAAGAGTAACGAACCCCATGCTCCAGTCTGTGGTTTGATACAAGGAACCTCAGCATTTCAAGGCCACTTTGAGGAGGCTAGAGCATCAGATGAAACCCAGAGAAAGGTAGTTGTTAGTAGGTGAGGGTGGGAGAGTGCATGCAGGCAACCTTCCACCACCACCCGTGGGAGGAGACAAGCACAGGGCTCTCACGCCCCCACCCCGCCCAGCTCAGGGCCCCTCACGCTGCACAGACTCACCTCACACAAATAGAAAGAGCATCAGATGGGGCTCAAACCGTCATGCTGTCATTCTCAGAAAAGCCTTCAATTTTCTCAACCTAGGTTTCTTATCCTTAAAGTGAGAATCATAGAGGGTTTATGGGAATGTGTGGGGATATCTTTGATTGACACCATGAGTGGGGAGAGGGCTCTGGCCTTTAAGGCAGAGGAGACTGGGAAGCTAAGTATCCTGTGACACAGGGTTTCAGTCCCACACACGAGGGATTGCCCAGGTGAACAGGTGTCCCTTGTAAGGCACTCAGATGAATGGATCGCTGTCTGGCATTTGATGCTTCTAGGATCATTTCTAATGGAGCATCTTAATAAAACTACCAGAAGGCACCCCTGATGACCCACCACAGGTCTGCTACCTCTGACTCTGCACATACAGGTTAGTATTTCCAGACGGTGTCGGCATCATGAATTTATTGACTGCTGACTAGAAATCCGCTCTTCCTTCTTCTCTGCCCTGAACTGGGTCTTTCATGCTTCAAGGGTGCCCACTGGCTCCCCTGTGGAGACTGCAGCCTTGGGACACACTGGCCAGGGCCGGCCTCAGCCAGGACCTGATGTCATGGCCCCATGATGTCCATGGAACACGGAGTGGCTTTGTGTCCACAGATGGTTGAAACAAGCCTTTTACTGCAGACTTCAGCCTTGATACGCCTGCCCAGGGAAAGGACAGAAAACTCAAGGGTCACTTTCAACAAAGATCCAAGGACTTGCCCCATGGAAGAGACAGCTCATTTACTAATTGAGGAGGAAGCATGCAAATCCAATCAGGAAGTAATTGGATTTGAAGGCTTAAAACCTGGGATTGAATGTGGGTGCAGGAAATCCTTTCCATTTAAACATCAAGAAAAATAGAGTCTGCAGCTGCAAGAGACAAAGCTACCTGAAAACAATGTAATAACAAACAAGCAGAAAAATCAAGGACACTGTCACCTTCGCTTTGCGCTTGGGGGCGCTTTTTATTAGCCTGCTGGGTTTAACCTGCTACTGGTGACTTTTAGCACTTAGACAAAGTCATTGATCGAAACATCTGTTCACATGTGAATCCAGCTGGTGAGCCAAGAAATTAAGTAAATCTACTGGGAGTAGGGGGTGGAGAGAGACAGAAAGGGAGGGAAAGGGGAGGGAAGAGGTAGGGAAGGGAGGCCGGAGAGGAGGAGAAAAGGAGGAGGGTGGGGGTAGGGAGCTGGAGTGAGATCAGAGCTCAAATCCATAGGTTCAGGGTTTTCCTAAATTATTAGTCTCCCCCTTTGACGGAGAATAAAAAAAAAAGGGCATCAACTTTACTGAGGGTTAAAAACAGTGTTACTGAAGGCAAGTTCCTGTGCCCGGCGCATCCGGAGGCTAAACAAACCGCATCCCAGTTTGGAGGAGAGAAGGCTGGTTGCAGGGCTGAGCAAGGAGGATGGGGTGGCTCATGACTAAGGAAACCCTGAACTCCCCAAAGGCTTTCAGCAAAGCGTAGTTAAAGGCCAGGTGAGGCAGGGGGTTCCAGGGTGTGTGATCAGCTCGTGCACAGTCTTCTGACTGGTTGACGTGGAGGGAACAGGGCGTCCACACCATCACCCCCCGGAAGCCAGCAGGTCTGGGAGCCACGTGCTCTTCATCGTCAAGTATTTAATTTCTTCCCTTTGGTGGTTGTTTTTAGCATCTGAAAATTTCAGGAAATTCACATGAGATACTATGATCTGGGTGCTTCAGAGAGGGGCTGCAGCAGAAGATACGGGGGAGGGTCTGACCCTGGAAGCCCCCACAGGGTCCTTCTCAGTTACAACAGAGCACCCCCAGCATCTCCTTGCATAAGACAAATGTCTTCCAAGGAGGAGACGGGAAAGATGGGTTGACTTGCTCCAGCTCCAGGCTGAGCAGGTTCCTCACTGGGCAAGGCCTCAGGGGTGGGGGGTGGGGAGTTGGGAAAGCATGCGTTCTGTCCACCCAGCCCTTCGGCTCACACCTTCTCCTCCTCCTCACAATCTTTCCCTCCTTCCATGTGCTCCAGCCCTGTGCAATATCTCACCCAGACTTGACCCTGGCTGGTTGGTCCTAATACCCTCCTCTTGGACGCCACGGTCTGCCCGAGGATGGGCATGTGACCTGGTATTTGCAATGTGCATGGTAGAGTCTGTCCTCAGTTCTGCGACTGTTATACGGACATGATCTGTGCATCTTTCTGCCACACACGGAAGAGGCCTGTCTCCATGAGTCCACCCACTGGCACCTCAGGGAGGGGGGAGGTGCAGGGGGAGAGGCCGGCCCTGACCACGCTCCTGAGTCCTCAGAGCCCACCTTGCCCAAGGCCGCTCCGCTTCTGTTTCTCCCAAGTAAGGGAGGCAAATAAGTGCCCCTTTCCCTAAGCTAGTTGAAGGGGTATGTCTTTCTTGACTACAGGGTAGGGTCACAGCACCCGCCTTAGACCTGAGCCACCCCAGCCCCCGTGCCCCCCGCTTAAGAGGGCCCTGCTCTCAGCTCCTGTCTAGCCACTCCCCTCCCTGTGGGGTGAGGAGTCTGTGTGTCTGGGGCCTGGTACACTCCCTTGTCTGGGCCCAGGAGCTCCTGGCCACCAAGCCTGGGGCGGCTCTGAGGGTCACACAGGCCTATTCCCTGGGCTCATCTTCTCAAAGACAGAAGACTGCAGGTGTGTGAACTCCCAGGCTTGCATGGCCATGTGAAGGGGCATGATATTGGGGTGTCTGCCCCATGCACATAAGGCCCTTGGATGCAGAAAGGAGACAGGGCTGGGTGAGGAGGGGGAAGGGTCTTCCATCTGCACTCTTTCTGGGGGTACTAATATGGAGGGAGTGTATTAGATGCCTTTAAACTTCTCGACAACCCATGACCCCATTAAGTGGACTGGCCATCGGAGAAGTCAGTTACGTCATAGAGGAGGTAGTGTGGCCAGAGGTGGAGCTTTCAAGAACTGGTGACATTCTTTTTCATTTTGTTTCTAAATAACAGATCAAATGCTCCCCTCTGCTTGCAGGGACTCACAGCCATGCCGAGCAGTAGGTGTTCGCACAGCCCACAAGGGCACATGGGGCTCCGGGCTGTCAGTCACCTTCCATCTGTCTGTCCTGACCCTCCCCACGCCCTCTCTCCCTGCCTGTCTATGCCAGGCCCTCAGCACTTTTCTACTCATCTGTTCCCTTGCAAGACAGTGAAATGACCAGTGAACCACTGCGCACGTCTGTGTCAGCGTCCTCTGACAGGGCCCTGACAGGCCGCACGGTAAGCATGACATCTCCCACAGCGAGCTCACGCCGCGGGGTTTCTCAGGGACAGTAAATGGTTTATAGCTGAACTAATAGACCCTGGGCTGCAATGACAAGGAGCTGCCCCTGGCACGGTCCCTGCACTCCTGATCACAGAGAGGCCACGGGTGCAGTCGCCAGCTCTCAAGGCACAGGGCACAGACACTGCCTCCCTCCCCATTTGACTCAGCTCAGATGCAGAGCCTCTCCAAAGCATCTAATCAGTGGTCCTACGGGATCTCTGGGATGTCCGCTGTGAAGCAGTCTGGGGGGTGCCATTCTGCATCCCCTGGAAGAGATCCGAATGGCTACAGTCAGCCTGCCCTCCACAGCACCACCCGCTCCCAGCAGTTTCTCTCCAGATGCATCCTCAGAACACTGAGCGTAAAGTGTCACCACAGGATGGAGAAGCCGCCCTCAGCACAGGTGTCAAGGACGGAGCCCTCCAGCCCTCACCCACACGTGAGCAGGCATCAGAGTGTCCTGCTCACAGGCTGCCACCCGGCATGCAGGCAGGTGCTTGGGGGCAAATGGATGAAGGAGAAGATGAGTAACAGGTGCAGGCTGGTCCTCGAGGTGCCCTGCGCACTGGAGGAGTTGGAAGGAGCAGAGTTCCAGCTGAGTGAGCCAAACAGAGCCAGGGGAGGACCAGGCGAGGTCCACTGCCCTACCGGGTCTGCCCTGGTCCCGTGTGGCCTGAGAGGCAGAAGGTCTGTGCACCAGCACCTCTGATGGTCTTGAGGACACTGGCCTTGAAGCCCTCCTCTAAGGACATTTTGTGACCCCAGACCCTCCCTCCTCACTAAATGCATGCAGCATGACAGCCTCCTCCTAGAAAAGGCACTTGTGACTTAGGGTCACTGGCACTGAAATTTTGGCTTCAATAAGCAGCTCAGAAAAGTGTGGAGCTGTCCACTCTTCAGGGACAGTGAGAAAAAGGACGCTAGGCGATTTTAGTCAGTTTGCTTCGAGGACTTGAGTCTTGGGAGGGAGGCCAAGTTAGCCGGCTGTGCACATGGCCCTGGGAGGCCCAGCTGAGCAGAGCTCCGGGCTGCAGCCCCAGAGGTCAGCGCCCCGCATGCTTGCAGCTCAAACCGCAGGAACGCAGGAGAAATTAACCAGCCTTTCCGGAGAGAGCCCAAGGGCTTGTGTCAACCGTCTCAGGTGCCAGCACAGACTGAGAGGGTATAGGTTATGGGGCACGAAGAGAATTCAGAGATGAAACAAATGCCAGGAATCTCCCAGGAGCCATGCTCACCTCTAGGTGGTTAATAGTAACAAAATACGTGGACGTCCCGTCGGACTTCAGAATCTCAAGGCACCCACTTCCCTGTAGTGCCTACACGTCAAGGTCTGGGGGCCAAGGGCCGTGCTGTGCTGCTTCCATCAACCCTGCTCCCCCCTTTCTAGACCTTGGCCAGGCTCGAGGTCCCGTGCTCACCACACACTGGCCTGGGATTATGAGTGGTGTCTGTGCTCTCACCTGGCTCTGTTTTTGGAGTGATACACTTTCAGTCTGGGCCACCTTTTGGGCAGACAGTTTTTGAAGCTTACAGAAGAGAACTGGACTGTCCTAGAGGGCATGCTTATTTTCCCTGCCTGTCCTGCTGTTCACATGAGCTTTTAGTGTTTCCTAGGAGGTAAGTTAGGAGGAGACTTGAGGGACCTGCTGTCCCTGGGAACTGTGGCTTGTGACCTGGCCCTCGAGGAGCACTGAATAAGAAAGTGGGTAGAACAGAGTGGACTGGGGCGAGGGAAGGGCTGGTCTCACCATCCCTGAGGTGCACCACACTCTCTGGGAGGTGAGATGTTCAGTGGCTTTCCCTGTTAAAGCCACTGAAGCCAGGCTGAACCCACTCTCTGGGCAAAAATATGGTCTCCTCTGGCTGCAAGGAGATGGGACTGTGAGCGATTTAAGAAGCTGACTTAGCTTGGGTTTCAATGAGACACCCCTGCCCCTCCAGAGGCTCATCGTCTCCATCCGCACCTCATCATCAGGGGGCTTCACTCCCGCTGGATCTCCCAGCTTGATGCACTGTTTGACCAATTTTCCTATGGATCCTGACACCAACTGGTTTTCTGCAATTCACTCCTAGCACCACCCACCTGGATTCCGAGTGGACCCCATACACTAAAGGGCATGGTCTCCAACAAGACTGCTCTCATTTCTAATGGACCAGCTGCAGATCAGGGAGGTTCCCATGATCCCCTCGGGTGTGGCAAGTCACTAGAATGAGGCACAGAACTCAGGAATGTGCTGTAACTTACGTTTACTGTTTTATTATAAAAGATACAAATCAGAAGCAGCTAAATGAAGAGGTCCTTAGGGTAGGTTCTGCAGGGTCCCCATGTATTCTCTCCCCACAGAATCAAGGCTCATCGATATGTTCACCAACCAGGAAGCCCACCCAGCTTCAGGGTCCAGAGTCTGGATTGGGGTTTCACTACCTGATGAACTGACTCGCTGGCCATGTGACGACTCCATATCCAGGCCGCGCCCCTCCCTGGAGGCCAGGAGGCTAGGCTGATATCAGGGGCTCGAGTCCCCAGCCCTCTAATCAATCACGTGGTTGGTCTTTCAGTGTGACCAGCCCATCCTGACACTGTCTGGGGGGGTCACGTGAGTCACTTCATTAGCATAAACTCAGGTGTGATCTGGGGGCTCATAAATAATGAGGGCACTCATATTACCTGGGAAATTTAGATTTAGAATAGAGTCTGTTGGCAGCAACATGGGTGAACCTGGAGATGGTCATACTAAGTGAAGTAAGCCAGAAAGAGAAAGAAAAATACCATATTATTATCACTTATATGTGGAATCTAAAAAAAAATGACACAAATTAACTTGTTTACAAAACAGAAACTGACTCACAGACATAGAAAACAAACTTACGGTTATGGGGGAAGGGAGGGGTGGAAGAATAAATTGGGAGTTCAGGATTTGTAGATACTAACTACTATCTATGAAATAGATAAACAACAAGGTCCTCCTGTACAACACAGGGAACTATATTCAATATCTTGTAGTAACTTATAATGAAAAAGAATATGAACACGAATCTATGTATGTATATGTGTGACTGAAACATTATTCTGTACACCAGAAGTTGACACAACATTGTAAATTGACTATACTTCAATTAAAAAAATTAAAAAAAAAAAGATAAACAACAAGGTCCTACTGTGTAGCACTGGGAACTATATTCCATACCTTTTAATAGCCTATAATGAAAAAGGATATAAAAAGGAATACAGATGTACATGTATAACTGACTCACCTTGCTGTACACCAGAAATTAACACACTGTAAAGCAACTATACTTCAGTTAAAAAAAATACAGCCTTCCTCCCAGGGACCAGGGACAAAGGCTAGTCAAATTCTTTATCATATGATACTAGCCCTTAGCCTTCCTGTTTTATTTTTCCAGATTCCGATGTGCGCATTAACTATGAGCTTGATGAAGTTGTGACATTCTCCAAAGAAGGAAACACCCAGAGCTGCTTGCACCTCCTGATCACTTGGGGCATATGAGGTTACGCTGCAGGAACAGAGAGCTCCCAGATCCAGAGGCTTCACCAGAACAAAGCACTGCTGTGCCCGGGCGCCTGGGGACCTCACGGGTGGGTGCTGCCTTGCTCCTCGGCGCCTTCACATGGGGACCCAGGCTCACAAAGAAGCTCGAACATAGCCAGCCACTGTGGCCAGAGGCCCTGAGGAGCCCCGCAGGGCAGGCACGGGCCCTGGGGGCTCCCAGGAGGGACACACATCCCTTCCATCACATCTCATTGGCCAAAGAAGGGCTTTGGTTGCTCAGTAATTGGGACCCAATCTGAGATCCAGAAAGATGACTTACTGCCCAGGTGAGAGAGGCAAAGGCAGAGGCCGGAGTAAAGGCGGGAGGGGGTGGGACACAGTGGAGCACTCGCAGACGGAGGCAAGGCAAGGAGGGACCACCTCCCTCCACCAGCTCCAAGTTCCGGGGGTAAGGTGGTGGCGCTGGCACCAGGAGATCAGGAACCAAAGGGATGTTCTCTGCCTTTGCAGGATGGTGCTGGAGGCAGCGTCTCCTTTCCGGGGCCCCAGCTGACGGGGAGCCCCAGGGAGAAGACAGGGCTTCTTCATATCATAACCCATCAGCCAGCACCAGGCCAGTGGCCCCTTACCTGTATGGCCTGTGTTAGCTGAGCGCCAGGACTGACCGTGTGGGCTCTGTTGCATAACTAGTTTCAATGTGCTGTTGTTCTCCTGTTGGTTTTTTTTTTTTTTTCTTTTTTTTTTTTCATGATGGAAATGATTCGTGTGTCATGCTGGGCAGGAGATCATATTTAAATATTTCCTGAGTTCGATCTCTGCGCGGGGTATGGACTAGAGTTTGTGCGGAGGTGCAGAGTAAGCAGTAAGCAGACTTAATTAACTCAAGTATTTGAGTGTCACTGTGGACAGTGGGGGTCTAAGGTGTGGGCACCTGCTGCTTCCAGCCTGGCCAACACCAGAAGTCATATTTTGTAATGAAACCACTTGAAGGATTTTGACAACAAAGAGGCCAGGGTGGAGGAGGGGCAGCTGGGGGCCAGGAGTTGCCAAGTGTGTGTACATCTGCTTTTGCCTTGAGCCTGGGCAAGTCCTGACTCGTTCTGAAGACTTAGCCGCTGTCCAAGGACAGTGATGGGGGATTAAGGAGGCAGGTAGCAGGGGATGGCTGGAGGATGTGGCGAAGAGGAGAAGAGAAATTAAGGAGGCAGGGAAGGAGACACAGGCATCCACGTGTGGCAACGAGGGGACAGGCTTTTTGGGGAGCAGAAGAGCAGAGCGTTGGATAGAAGTTTTGGAGGGTCAGTGGAAGAGATGGAGAAAGAGGATTTAAGAAAAGTTTTGTTGTGCATGAAACTCCACCCTCTGATGTGCTCTTGAAAATCTAGGCGTTGAACTGCTTTTAATTAAAGTTTCTAGTCAAATGGCTCTTTCTTTGCATCAGCACGTGGAGTATGAGGGCTCCGGAAATCGGAGCTGCTCTGTAGCCTGGGACACTGGGAGCTCATCGCTGGCAGGAGACACCCTTCCTGGGAGGGTGGGGTCTGTGCTGGTGGTCCCAGCTTTACCCCAGAGGACACCAGGCAGGGCCAGCCGCCTCTGGGGGCCTCAGCTTATCCATCTGTAAGTGGCCTTGCCCACTCTGTCTGACCCTGGCGTTCTTGCTAGAGCGACAGCCCCTGGGGCCAGGCCCGTGTGCACTCTATGGTGGGTCCTGGGTCTGAGGAGCCGTGAAGTGAGGACAGTGCAGCCCCCTCTTCAGGACAGGAGCCCGGGGCCATGTTTCTTTTAAAAATTTTCTTCACCTACCCCGTGCCATGCTCACCAGACGATGGGCCTGCGTCCTGAGTCCTCCAAACTGGAAAACGAGGTGTGTTTCTTGACCCAAGCTGCCACCACCCCCCAGTAGCTCAGAAGCCAAAATACTTCACTTCTGTGCTAGTACGTGCTCATCCATCAGTTTACTTAGCCTTCCCTCTGATGGCCTCCTGCTGGGTCTTCCAGTTCTGCCAATGCTGGGAAACCAGTCTGTCCTTCCCAGTCCCTCGGCATGAGGGCTCTGGACGTGATGTCTGTTCTGCAGACCAGAGGCACATGATGAAACTGACCTGAAATGGAGTTCAGTGGAGAGATGGAGGCCGGGAAGGAAGCATGGTTTCGCAGGCAGGGCTCCTAGAGAAAGCACTGAATCATGGCGCTGGCTTTCTGATTTGGTGGTGGGAGGTCCCTGATCATAGCAGGAAGGCAGGCCTTCGGTGCCCGGTCCTGCGGTGTGGCTGCAGGAGCTGGACCCGAGGCCCTGCCTGGCCTCCCCAGGATCCTGTGAGCCGTTGGATTCCCTCCTGGCCACCCCTTTCTGCTCTCAACCATCTACCATCTCTGCAGAGGAGCCCTGAGCCCTGCCTGCCACCTAGGAGCCACTGATCTAGTGGCAGCAGTGAGAAGCCTGCCCCTCTCCAGGGCTGGCTCTGTGATAGGACTCCGGCCACAGTGCCACAGGGACAGTTGTGGCTGGCCTGCCCCCTGGTCTTTTTCCTTTTGCCTTCTCCCTCTGTCCCCCCTGGAACCTGGTTGCTGACATACAACCGGCAGAGGCAGGGCACTGGTGAGAAGCACCCAGGAACCAGGATCTGTGACACGTGGCTCTGGGCTCGGCACGTACCTTTCTCTGCCTCTGCTGTCCTGATCCCTCTCCTGCCCAGGGCTTGGGAACCTTCCCTCTGTTTGGTATTTTATTTTTAGCTAAATTGTTCCATGAAAGCCTTTATGCTTTCTCTTACATTGATTTTCCAAAACAATCCAAGGGTGGGGTCTGGTGCTTTGATGTCTCTCGTGTGTTGGGTTTCAGTTTTCTCCAAGAGCAAATATAAATGTTGGAAAGTCTATTTGGATTATTAACTTACCACTGTGGTTAAGTAGAGATACTGGGGGATGGGGGGCAGATAAGAAAGCGGGGGCTTTGGAGTCAGACTGAGCAGCTTTGTATCTGGGCTCTACCACCCACTAGCTGTGTGACCCTGGAGAAGTAACTAAACATCTCTGAGCTTTAGTTTTCTCATCTATAGATTGGTAAAAGAAATGGCACCCAGCTCACTGGACTGTTATGAAATATCAAATAAGATAATGCAGATAAAAATTTGAATAGCACATGGTACTATGAAATACCTAATGAATCAAAGTTCTTAGTGTAATTAGCCTCCTTTTTTTCCCCACCAGTAAAAGGAACAAATAGTAAAACACTAAAAATGAACTAATACAGAACAGGCTCTAGAACAGGTTTATTAGCCCAGTGGAGGGGAGGAGGAGGAGACAGAGTGGATTCTGGGAGCAGCAGCTCAGGAAGGGAAGAAGCAGGTGCTTTGCAGGGATGTGGGTCTGTCCGGACCTGCCTCTCTCCCCTCTCGAAAGCCTTCTTCCCCTGACGGCAGGTGGATTGTGCTGGATTCTCTCTCACCATGGACAGACTTCAGCAAAGGAGCCAACAGCAAGTAGGGTCCCGGGACTCCCACTTAGTGTGTGTTTTATTTCTGTTAAACGTTTCCAAACGAGCCTTCTTTGAGATAAATAAATTCTGTGTTATTAACAGAGACTCGTCATCAGGCTAGACACAGCGGGTAAGGCCTCAGTTGGGTGTAGAAGGGTCTCCTTGGTCCATCAGAGGCAAGGACAATCCCCTTTGTCCGGTGATTACATAGCCTCTCAGATACTGAAGGCTGGGGAGATTTTTCTTAGTTTTGTCCAACACTATGGAGTGATATAAAGGAGGGGGAGAAATACACGTTTGTCCATCTAAATGTCTTCTGCAAATGTTTTCTCAGCTTCTTGATTCACACTCACTTCACATTTGATCTTAAGGATGAGAATTTTGAGTAAATTCATCTGAATAAATTGAACTCACCCCTGACGTTAACAATCTCCAACTCTCCGTACCCACAACATGAAGTATGTGCAGAAGGGAAGTTCAGGAAGACCTTTTAAAAGGTTTAATCAAAGGCTTTCTTAACCATCAGAAGTTCACTGTGGGCTTCATTGAGAAGATCAACATTTGGGGGTGAGGCTGGGCAGTCAAACTAGAGCTCTGTTGTGTGCCTTTGAGGACCCCAGCAGCAGTCACCATCCATGGTGAGCTTGGCTATGGTTTGGGTTGGAGGGCTGGCTCCAGGCCTCCTGGGGCTACCCCACCCCCTCCACCTTCCCACCAGGGACCCCCTTGTGGGTCCCAACCTTTCATGTTAAGATGTTCTGCCCCTGCCCCTCTTCTGAAAATTCCTAAGCTCTGGTGTCATTAAGAATTATGTTTGTTGGAATTAGCTTTTTAAATTTTTTTTTGGAGGGGACGTAATTAGTTTTACTTATTTATTTTTAGAGGAGGGACTGGGGATTGAACCCAGGACCTCCTGCGTGCTAAGCATGCATTCTACCACTTGAGCTACACCACCCCTCCCTGTTAGAATTAGCTTTCTGGGGACATTTGTCTTTGTTGTCTAAGTTGTTTAGTTAAATATATCCTATCTTTAAATTTCTTTTCCTACGTATGTTCTTCAGTTAAAGTTTTCCTCTCGTTTCCCACTCTTCTGCTGAGTTCCCTTAGGTATCCCCCACCCACTCCTTCCTCCCGGACCTCTTAGCCAAGGGAGCCTTCTGCCCCCATCGTTTTGCTGAGCTTCTTCCTCGTCTTGCACCTGATTTACAAAGAACGCTGGCATTCTCAGGCCCTCCCATGCTCCCTGAAATACCATCGAGTGAAGTAATGGATCTCAAAACAGTATTTGAAAATCACTTTTCAGGCTCCTTCAAGAATTCTTGCTTCTCCAGTTGCAAAGCGTGGAGCCAAACAGCAGATGGAATACATGTCTTTTCTTCATCTTTAAAAACACCACATGGTTCTTTCCTTATTTGATTTTTTTTTATAGTCACACTGATTCCCTGTCTAGCCTTTGTTCTCCATCTCCCAAATCTCCTAGCTCTGTTTGTCATGAAAACAACCCTCAGAAACATGAAAAGGATAAGCCAGTGTTGGGTACAGGAGCTTCAATTCTAGTCCCTGATTTTGGGTTTGGGAAGAAGAACGTGGGTTCCCACCACTAGGGGTGCACAGCGATGGATGGAAAACCTAGCTTCTTTAGGGGAATGAGATGTAAAATGAAGATTCCACTTTGGGGATGTAATGCTCAGGTCTCGGGTGCTCTGTGAGGCTTCTCTGTGGGCCAGTTTTCTGTCATAGTTTTCTTTAAGGCATTTCACACACATTTATAGTGGATTGTGAATAAACCATAACATTACCTGAGTCTTTGTGACCCTCAGGAAGTAACGATTGAGTGAGAGCCTGGAACATAATTATATTCCAGAAATAATATAATCACCAAGACAGAGATTCTTTGAGAGACAATGAGGGCTTGGAAAAGGGCCAGCTCACATCCTTCTAAGGCCGGAAAGGAAGCAAAATCTATGTTCGAGGCCTAAGGAAACAAAGTAGGAAAGGTTAATTTTCCCAGCATACATTTGGGGGAGTTGAGGAATGTGGGGAGGCAATGATGAAGCATTTTAAAAAATCTTAGCCGTGTGATTCAAAATCGTATTAGCCACGTGTCTATTGTATGATCATACGTGTTTTAGTTAACAACAAAAAATGATTATTTCTGTAACTGAGTCACATTTCTGTTGCTTAGGACAACTTGTTTTAGGTCAGCTTTCTCTACATTTCATTAAGAAATTATTAAAAATGTCTCACTAAGTCATCATTATTCACAGTTTCTTAGTGGAAATAGAAAGAAAGCTGGCCTAAAAAATGCTATCTTGAGCAAAGAGAATTGCAAGTTGGACAGCAACTCATTATTAAGGAACCAACCCTCTAATCCTCAAAGTGGTTCAGAATTAGCCAGACGCCATCCATCTTCACACGTGCTCGTGGGAGGACAACTCTGGGGGGTCAGTGGGGTCAGCATTCAGCTCCTGTTCTTGCATCAAGGCTGTCATCACATGGAAACAACCATTTTACTGTCATTCCTCTCTTTCTGAATTAGTCATTCCCACTCAGACAGCTGTAGGGGCCCCTGGACGCCCTGGGACTGGGCACAGAAGAGCAGTTTTAGTCCAGGAAGGTCGACTTTCCCTGAGGTTCCCGCGGGGCAGTCTGCCCTTTCTGACCAGCAGGTTGGTGGGATTCTGAATGTCATCCGGTTGGCCCTGTCCCATGAGAAGATGGCTGAAAATGCAGACCGCAAGCCCCTGCCTTAGAGTGGTCATTTGCTCAAAGAGATGCCCCTGAGATGAGGAGGGTGCTGTGGGCTGAGTTGTGCCCCGTCCCCTGCAAATTCAGATGTTGATGCCTTAACCCCTAGTGAGATGGTATTTGGAGATGGCCTTTGGGAGGTCATTAGGTTCTGATGAGGTCATGAGGGTGGGGCGCCTGTGATGGGATGAGTGTCTTTGAGAAGAGGGAGGACACCAGAGCTCGCTTGCTTTCTCTGCCAGTGAGGACACGGAAACAAGGTGGCCATTTGCAAGCCAGGAACTGGCCTCACCAGGAACTGAATGGGCCCACACCTTGGTCTTGGACTTCTAAATTTCCAGAACTGGGAGAAGTGAATTCCAATGGGTTAAGCAGTCCCCCAGTTTGTGGTATTTGTTACAGAAGCCTGAGCAGAGGGGTACAGAGGGTGGGAGCTGCTCGCAAGCCGTCGTCTGCCTCTCTGGTTTCCTGGCCACGCTTCTGGCTGGCGGTCCAGCCCGCCCATGGGTGGAATCCAGGCCTCCTGACAGGTGCCCGTTAGGGCCGCAGCATGACATTTGCTTGGAACCCTTTACTGATGTGATGGCTCTTCTCAAGCAATGAGGGGAGACGGCGATGTGTGTCAGGGAGCAGTGAAGACCTTTTAATGGTTCCTTTTTGTGCTTCTAAATGGAGGTGATTTTTAAAGGTTGGAGTTTTTAATACAGGGGTTTACAGACCTCCTCTTTTTGTCAGCTTGCAAACCATGTGGGCGGACATGTGCTTTCGCTCACCTGCGGGTTTGGATGAGCAAAGAGGAGCTTCCCTTTGCAGGCCTGGGCAAGCTCCGTGGACTAGGCCACCGGAGGCCAGGCAGGACTGTCAGGGGACCTGGGGCCTGCGCAGTGGGGAAGGGGAAGCAAGCAGGGAGGGGGACGCTGAGGGAGGAACACGAGAGAGGAAAGAAGAGAAGATGCTTGGGTGGATCTCTTGGGAAGAGTCGGGTACCACTCCTGCTGCTCCAGGCACTGCCTGGGAGGCTGCCTCTGGCCTGGGCAGAAGCACACCCTAGCAGCACAGGGGGCACCGAGGAGAAGGGGGGTCGAGGTCAGAGCCTGCAGAAGGGGCAGGAGCCCAGCCCTGGCCTACCTGCATGTCCTGCTGCCCAGATGGAAAGACCTGGACCCCATAACTAGGCTTAAAGGGCGACACCAAGGCTCCCATGCCCCTTACCTGCTCAGGCTCACTGTCTAAGGGGGCCCGGTGCTTTCACTGTGAGTCTCACCCTGCAGGGAGTGAGGGAGCAGGACACGCCCCCCAGGACACAGCTGACATGTGACCAGGCACTTCTGTCACCAGGTATGACAACCAGAAGCACAAAGGAAATGTCCTCTCAGGCGCGGGTCCAGGCTGCCCTGGGGGTGCCATGGCCGGGACACTGAGACAGGGCTTGGGGTCAGGTCTCCAGGCTTGGGGGGCTGAGGGTGGGCAGCACTGAAGCCCTGGAGGGGTTCAGGGGGGCCCGGCTCAAGGGAGTATCATAATAGATGCCTGACCCACATCCTGCCTCTGAATCCCCCCTCCCTCCTCGCTGCTAGAGGTACTTCCTTAAAATCCCATCCCACCAAGCCATTCCCCTGCAGTTCCTTTTGATGGACTTTATGAGACGTAAGACATCTACTCATTCACTTATCTGACATTCACTGAGGCCTGGGGTTGCAGCTAGGCAGGTGACTGTCAAGGAACCCCTGGATTTTTGTACTGAGGCCCGGACACATATAGAGGCAGGGCTGGATGCTGCAGTAGAAACAGAGGAAGGGGCATCCCTCGGGCTTGCCCTGTGCTTTCCTATGGCCCACCTGCCCTCCCTGAGAAGCCTCCCACCTCCTTCCTGCTTTAAATGCTGTTTTAAAGACAGGGATGGTTCCACCCACTCCACTGGGACGTCTCCATCTTTGTTCCAGTCTGCATTCTCCTATTTTAGTGGAAGACTTACCTCCCTTCCACCTCCAGCTCAGAGGCAGTCTCCCTCCCACTTCCCCGGAGCCTGGCACTGAGTTTGTGCTCAGTAGCCATCAGCCCCTCCCCATCCACAGACCTTCCTTAATGTGGTTCAAACAGAATTCACTGGCTCATCTTCCAGGAAAGAAACTTTGTCTTACCAGCCCCGGGGTGCTGGGCACAGAGTAGGCCATGACTCACGTGTATGGAAATCAGTTGAAAAGTGGGAAATATTCTGTTTGGAGTTATCTGAGGGAAGTAAGGAGTAATATCTTACAGGGACATTTGGTTAGACTCACACAAAGCAGGGGCTTGACGGGAACAGAAGACAGGGACTTGGGGGGGTCCGGACTCGGGGCTCTGCCTTGGGGAGGCCTGGGTCTAGGGCCAGCTCTCTGGGGCAGGACCATGAGTGGCAGCTCGGCTGGGGCCACCTGAGAACTCCTGTTGCCGACTCAGCCGTGATGTTCCCTCGGATGCCAAGGACGGCCCCCGGCATCTGAGCGCCAGGCCTGGGAAGAACGTGCAGCTTTGAGGCGTGGCCTGGGGTCGGCACCATCAGAAGGAGAGAATTCACATGTGATTTCTATGAAATGGGAAGGTTTTCTCATCTGGAGGCCCTGTTACTGGTTTGGTTCAACTTTAGGAATCCTTTCTCTAAATGCCTCTGCAAAATGTAGCTGGTTTGTAGTACGTGGGAATTAAAAACAAGCTGTTTCTTCACCTCCAGAAAGACTGGTCCCTCTTTCCTCAGTGGCCCGACCACATCCCCAAGTGGGAGGGGAGATTGGCAGGGACTAAAGAGCTCTCCGGACACGTCTGGGCCGCACCTGGACCTCACGCCTGTGAGGCCGACCTGCCCAGCACTCACCAGCCAGCGCTGTGCTCCCCTGTAGAAACCCACTCCAGGCAGAGAGAGGGTCTCTTTCTAAATCTGGAAACGTTTATTCATCCTGTTAGGTTTCTTTGGGTTCTCCACCCTCGCTCGCTTCAAAAAGATTTCACTTTTCTCAGCAGGATGTGGGTGGTCTGCCTGCTGTCGCTTCTTCCACTTCTTCCATCGCAGAGGGGTCCTCTGGCCCAGACGAGGCACAGATGTTGTGGGAGGCCCTGAGGCCTCAATTTCCCTTGCAGAAGTGCATCCCAGGCCCACAGGCAGGAGGGGATGTGCTCGATCCCCAGGAAGGCCTCCCAACCTGGAGACAAAGCCAGGGGACCAGAGGTGACAGCTAACAGCAGGAGACACGCATCCCAGATGACACACAGTCTCTAGGCTCAGAGGCGTTGGTCTCCTCCTTGCCAAGACCAGCTTTATGCAGGCCTCTTTCTCCAGCCCGAGGTGCCCTGACTGGGAGGCAGCCGGCCATTAGCCCACAGCCACAGACCGAGTCTGCCCATGCCCTGGGGAGCTGTTCTCTCTGACTAAGTTTCACTCAATAACCCTTGACAATTCTTCCTGGAGGATGCTGCCCAGGTGATGGGCTGGACCTGAGCCACCGTCCCCATCCCTCCTCTTCTCTTTTCTGTCTAGATGTACACCCCTCAGAGAGTTCCCGCTGCACCAGGCAGAGTCCTAATAATCTGGCCCATCCCAAGGCAGCCGGTTGTAGGCAGTGGGGTCCTTGGGCCATGGGGCCATCCTGCCCCCTCTCCTCCCCCATCAGATCAGAGACAGGGACAGCTGAGGGTGGAGAGGGAGGAAGGTGGACTGTGTCGAGCCCTCAGATCTGGACCTGGTCAATGTCCATACACATCATGTGACTGTGAGCACCACTCAGCCTCAGTTTTCTTATCTGTGAAATACCCAGAACTGATGGACATGCACACGTGTGTGTGGCTGTGTATGGGGGTGTGGAGGTGTGTGTAAGAACCATTTATGAGGCTCCATTCAGCCCTGAAACTTCTGCAGGGCAGAGTACGGGCAGGTCTGAGTTCTTCTACAACCAAAGGTGTAAGAAGATAGAACAGTAGGCAGCATCAAAAGATGACTGGAGAAAGAAGATGTGATGTATAGATATACATCGTGGAATATTACTCAGCCATAAAAAAGAATGAAACAATGCCATTTGCAGTGACATGGATGGACTTGGAGATTATAGTATTAAGTGAAGTAAGTAAAACAAAGAAAGACAAATATCATATGATATCACTTCTATGTGGAATCAAAAAAAAATACAAATTCTATTTACAAGCCAAAAACAGACTCATGGACATAGAAAACAAGCTATGGTTACCAAGGGGGAAAGGACAGGGAGCGATAAATTAGGAGTTTGGGATTAGCAGACACACACTACTGTATATAAAATAGATAAACAACAAGGACCTACTGTGTAGCACAGGGAACTAATATTTAATTTCTTGTAATAACCTTTAATGGAAAAGAATCTGAAAAGAAAAAAAATATATCTATGTATGTGTATGTATAACTGAATCACTTTGCTGCACACCTGAAACTAACATTGTAAATCAACTACACTTCAATAATAAATTTAAAAAGAAAAGAGAAAGGAAAAAAAAGCAAAACAGTAGGAGGTGTCCCCTTCTGCCCAGGCCACCTGAAGTCTCAGAGGTGACGGAGCAGTTCCCATGGCCTCTCTGACTGCAGGGACTGTTCCCCGCCCCCCTGTGCCTGGACCCCAAGCCCAGTCTGACCTGCAGGCCCTGCTGGCCCCCTTAGTGGCTCCTCGCCCCGCCCCCAACCTCCTCGACGCTCCTTTGCCCACGTTCCTCAAATCCCAGGTGGAAATGGCTGGCGGGGCTTAGGGTTATTGGACTGGGGCCACCGGCTCCTCCCAAGGGCCCTTCCTTAGCACGTCTGATGCCCATCACCCCGGCAGCCTGGCCCCCTGGAGGGAGGGGTTCTACCTGTTAGGTTAGTTTGCTTGAGCTGAGCTCTGTGCTGTCATAGAGACAAAGACAACAGGCGGAGCATCTTCTGAGCCAGTCTCGGTCCTCTGCAGCCCCTCCTGCACCTGCTTTCCCAGATCGGACACATGGGCCCTCAGCCCGCGCTCATGAGCCCCACTCTTCCATGGTATCTGCGCCTTGTTTTCACGGGGTGCGGTAGAGAGAACAGGCCAGGGCTCAGGGCCTAGAAGACCCAAATCTGAACCCCAACTCTGCCGGGTTAACCTGCAACCTCGGCCCCAAACCTCTGCACAAGCTTGTCAAGAGCATGAAATGAAAATGCATGTAAACGCATTTTGCAAAGTATTACACACATGAGGTTAGAAATGTGCCCCCCTTTGGCACTGTCTTCTAATAATTTCCTTGGTGGTCTTCTTACATCTGCAATTATCTTTTTAAGATTTAAATTTCAAATTAATTTTAATTAAATATTAATATTAGCATTTAATATGTCAGAAGATGTGTCCCGCAGCTGCTGTCCCAGCCCCGGGAGGCTGGCCCATCTTGCTCCTCCTCCAGTGCTCCCTTGCTCTGAGTCACTGTACCTTCTGTCTCATTGACAGCTCATCATGACAGTCTTAGTCTCAAAAGATTTCCTCACTTTGCTGAGCATGGCCTGGGGCAACGGAAGGGCCAGTGCGCAGGCAGTGTGGGGACGCTGAGGTCCCTCCCTCATCCCTGCTGTCCCCTGTGGGTGGCACATGTAAAGCTCAGGTTGGGGAAGCCGACTTGGAGCCTTGGGTGGGAAGACAGGGAACCACAGAGATGCCACGTGACAGTTTTGGAACCAGCCCCAGAACCTTCCTCAGTCTTGCCATCAGGTCAGTGACGGATGCTTTTATGGTTTCAACCATTTGGCCGCGTCCAGCCTGCTGCCTGATTTTGTGACCGTGTTTTCCTGGCACACGGCCAGGCTCAGCTGCTGACGTAGTGGTGGTGGCACTTTTTAGCTGTGGTGACAGGGACTGTGTGGCCACAAAGCCTCAAATATTTGCTATCCAGCCCTTTGAAGAAAATGTTTGCTGACTCCTGATTTAAGTCATTAGCTAGTTGGGTTTTTAAAAAAAAATTTTTAAATTACTTTTAGCCAAATGCATCTTGCCTGATCCAGTAGCAGAAAAAGTAACCCCAAAGAGCTCATGATCTCCAGCAACAGGATGGACATGGCTGGTGGGCTGACAGGCTTGGAAGCGCCATGCCATGGTGGAGCTCATGTCCATTGTGCCCCTCTCCCGCAGGCCCACCGCGTGGCCGCAGGGTGGACACGCAGCCTCAGGGTCACTGACTCTACACAAACTTCCCGGGGGAGAAGGCAATGATTATTTGCTGTGCACTTTTTCTATTTTTAACTTTTAGGGCAAAGGGAGCTTCCCCATCATCCCCTCCATCACACTGAGCAGAGCTGGGCCACACGTCCACACCTAAACCACCTGCTGGCCCACACTGGCCACTGGTCGGGTGAGTTTTCCCACCAGAATTGCCTTCGACTAATCTAGATCTATCCACACATGTCTGGCATGTAGTAGGAGGGCAATACATCTTTTTCAATAAATTAAATACATCAAAACCAAATATAAAATGCTGGTCGGTGATGAGTGCTGGGAAAACAACAAGCAGGTTCACTGGGAGAGAGAATGTGGTGGGAGACAGACAGGGAAGCACTTGAAGAAGGCATCTGAGCCAGGACCAGAGGCCAAGGGGGAGCCAGTCTTGGAAACTGGAGAGGTGATGGGCACGAGGGTGTTCCCGGCAGAAAAGCAGCTGGACCAGCTCTGTGCTGGAAGCCTCCAGTCTGCATCTGTCCACATGAGAAGGGGCCAGGCAGTGGGGCCCTGGGTGGCATGGCATTGGAGCCAGTCCATGAAGGAACCTTGGGGGTGACCAGGGAAGAAGGAAGAGACATTCCTGTGAGAGGAGGGCAGATGCAAACACCAGGAGGTGTGAGCAGAAAGTCTTGTTCTAATAGCACGCAGCCCGCCTGCAAGGTGCGGAGGGCTGGGGGTGGGGGCCGGGGGGCCACACTGGAGGACTTCTCCTGTAGAAAGCTTCGATGACCTGGTTAGGTTCCTCTTAGTAGGTCTGGTGGGAGGAGCTGGTAGTGACAGGCTCTCGTGAGTTTTCTTCTCTCTGCTTCCCTGTGCCTGTCCCCGCGGTCATGGTCAAGCTTTGGCTGCATCCCTGCTCTCATCTGTGTCCTCATCTGTAAAACTGGGGGCTTTAAGCTTGGATCCGGCTCTGTTATTCTATGAGTCACTCACAAGTAGAACAATGAGGGAAAACCAGTTACTGCAGAAAAAGCCCCTCATCTCCAATCAGCTCTGTCCTGCTGGATTGTTCACCGAGCAGTGGGTGGGGGCTGAATGAATGGTCCCTGTGGCTCTCCCTTCCCCGGCTGGCCCTGTGTACTGGCAGCCTTCACACGGAAACCAGCTCCTCTCCTGCTGCAAATACTGAGAAAGCCTTTCACCTGAGTGCCCTTGCTCTTGTCAGTCCACTCACCACCCCTTGGCCCGCTAGGGCTTCCTAACTGCAAACCTGGTCAATTTCCCCAGCCCAGACAATGGCTCTTCGTTAACCTCAGGATAAAACCCAAATCTCCTCCCATGGCTCCCAGGGCCTCCCATGCTCAGGCCCCTGTTGAGCTCTCAGCACTAACTCCTTTCTCCCCTCCAGCACCCAGGTGGCAGAGGACAGCCCCAGGAAGCCTTCCCCACCCCTTGCATGGCTGGGGAGGCTCCCAGCTGACACACTCCCATGGTGCATCGGGACATCCCTCTGAGGGCACCTGTCTCAGAGGACCATGGTTCTTCACTGCGTCTTCCCTTGAGGGCACCAGATGTATGGAGCAAAGCACACAGAAGGCAGTCAGTCAATGTGTATTACATGAATAATGAATCTGAATTCCTAGGGAAAATGAGAAGAAATAAGTGATTAGGGTTTGGTGGTGTCAACACACACACGCACACAAAAGAAAAAGGAATCCAAAAACAACACCAAAGGTAGTTAAAAACATCAAATCACATGGGAAAAGAGCAAAAGAAGAAGAAAGGAACAAAACAAAACAAAAGAACCACAAAACAACTGAAAACTAATTAACAAAATGGCAATAAGTACATACTTATCAATAATTACTTTAAATGCAAATGGAAGAAATGCTCCAATCAAAAGACATAGAGCAGCTGAGTTGATTAAAAAAAAAATAAGACCCATAGACATGCTCCCTATAAAGGACTCACTACAGATTTCAAGACACACATAGAATGAAAGTGATGACTGGAGCACTTCTTCCTTGAAGTGTACAATCTCCCACATTGAATCAGGAAGAAATAGATAATATAAATTAGCTGATTACCGGTATGAAATTGAATCAATAATAAGAGAAACTTCAAAGAAACAAAAGTTCAGGATGTGACAACTTCACAGGTGAATTCTACAAAAAAAAAAAAAAAAAAAAAAAAAAAGAAAAGAAAAGAAAAGAAAAGAAAAGAAAAGAAAAGAAAAAAATTGAGGAAAGAGTGCATCCAAGCACACTCTTTGATACCAAAGCCAGATAAAGACACTACAAAAAAGAAAACTTACACCAACAATTCCTGATGAACATAGATGCAAAAAAAACTTCAACTCAATATAAATACTAGTAAACTAAATTGCAAAATGCATTGAAAGGATAATAGAGCATCATCAAGGGGGTGTATTCCCGAAATGCAAGGATAGTTCAACATCCACAAATCTATCAGTGTGATACACCACATTAATAAATTGAAGACTAAAAATCATATAATCATCTCAATAGATGTAGAAAAAGCTTTTGACAAAATTCAACATCCATTGTTGAATAAAACTCAACAAATTAGGGAGGGAGAGAACATACCTTAACAAAGCAAAGGCCATGTAGACAAACCTACAGCCAACATCATACTCAAAGGTGAAAAACTGAAAGCATTTTCTCTAAGATTGGAAACAAGACAAGGAAGCCCACTCTCACCACTTTTATTACTTAGTATTGGAAGTCCTAGCCACTTTCTATTTCAAGAAAAATGAAAAGAATCCAAATTGGAAAGGAAGAAGTATAATTGTCACTGTCTGCAGACAAATGACACAAAACAGAGAAAATCCTAATATGCCACCAAAAATCTATTGGAACTGATAAATGAATTCAGTAAATTTTCACAATTCAACATTAATATACAGAAATCTGTTACACCTCTAATCGCTAACAACAAACTATCAGAAAGAGAAATTAAGAAAATAATTCCATTTATAATTACATTATAAAGGATAAAATATCAAAGAATAAATCTAACCCAGGAGGTAAAAGACCTGTTCTCAGAAAACTACAAGACATAGATGAAACAAACTGAAATGACACAGACACAGGGAAGATATGCTGTGCTCATGGACTGGAAGAATTAATATTGTTAAAATGACCATATTACCCAAGGCAAACTACTCATTCAATGCAATCCCTACCAAAATGCCAATGACATTTTTTATAGAACTAAGACAAATAATTCTAAAACTTATATGGAAATACAAAAGACCCCAAATAGCCAAAACAATCTGGAGAAAGAACAAAGCTGAAGGCATCACACTCTGTGAGTTCAAACTACACTTCAAAGCTATAGCAATCAAAACATGGTACTGGCACAAAAACAGACACATAGATCAATGGGCAGAGATGAACCCACATTTATATGGTTAATCCATCCACCACAAAAGAGGCAAGAATATACAATGGGGAAAAGACAGTCTCTTCAATAGATGGTATTTGGAAAACTGAACAGTTACAGGCAAAAGAATCAGACTGGACTGTTTTCTCACACTATATACAAAAATAAACTCAAATGGATTAAAGACTTAAATGTAAGTCCTGAAACTTTTAAACTTCTAGAAGAACAATATGCTCTTTGACATTGGTCTTAGCAGTATTTTTAAAACATTTCTTCTTGGGTAAGGAAAGCAAAGACAAAAATAAACAAATGGGACTACATTAAACTAAAAAGCTTTTGTAAGCAAAGGAAAACAATGAACAAAATGAAAAGGCCATCTACTGAATGAAAGAAGATATTTGCAAATTATATCTCTCATAAGGGGCTAATATCCAACATATACAAAGATGTCATACAAGTTGTATGACAAGTCATACAAGTCCTACAACTCAACATCAGGAACAAAACCAAAGACAAACCACAAACAACCCGATTACAAAATGATCAGAGGACCTGAACAGATGTTTTTCCAAAGAAGACATATAAATGACCAACAGACACATGAAAAGATGCTCAACATTGCTAATCATCAGGGAAATGCAAATTAAAACCACTGTGACATAGCATTGCACAACTGTCAGAATGGCCATTACTGGAAAGACAACAGATAAGTGTTGGTGAGGATGTGTAGCAAAGGGAAGCCTTTGTGCTGTTGATGGGAATGTAAATTGGTGCAGCTACTATGGAAAACAGCATGGAATTTCCCCCCAAAATTAAAAAAATACTATTAGGCTTAGGTAGCAATTCAGAGGTAAACAGTGGAAGACTGACAATAAAAATGGAGAAATCTCTGGATAACAGTGATTTTCATGTCACTCCAGTCCCAAGTAAAGCCCTTTGTTGCTAGTAAAACACTGATGTGGTTATAGAAAGCTAGCTCTTTCAATGGACAACTCACGTTTGCTTCTCTTTATGTGAAGCACATTTGGAATTTATTGCTAGTTCTCTTTCAAAGCTCAGCCTAGTGGGTGAGCTCAGCACTGAGCATTAAGAGGGGAAAAAACCCAGATGAGCAGGCACTTGTGGGTGACAGGTTGTGTGGGTGCTTGGCAGGTGGGGGAGGACTGGCGGCTGCTGGGAGGAGGTGGAAGAGTGTGCAGTGGGGCCCCTACCCCTGTTTATCACCAGGCCCTGGATATTAGGCATGAATCCTGGATCCACGTGGAAACCCAGCTGGACAGGGTGCTCTTCCTCAGAGCCTGACCCTGGGCTCCTTTGGGATTCTGGGCTGTCCCCCCTAGCTGTGTCCTCATGATGAATCCACTGTTCTTTGCAGAGATGGGAGCTCCGATGGGCAATGCCCCTACTCCTGCAGCCTTGCCACAGGTCAGCTTGAAGAAGCTGCCATCAGGCAGGTGTTGGGAAGCCCACTGAGCCCAGATGGGCAACATGCAAGGATCTGGGATCAGAGAGAGGGGAGTCGTATGATGCGCAACTGACACACATTCCTGTGAAATGAATGACAACCTCCAACCTGCCTCATTTGGCTGGTGAGGTTTGGGATGCGGTGGGGAGGGGCCAGGTGCTCTGGGAAAGGCTGGCCTGCCCCTGGGGGCCTGGGTGGCAGTGGTGGGGTGAGAAAAACACATCTCCTGGGAGAAGAGTCAATGGTCCGGTTTCAACACTGATTGCCGCATCCTTCTAACATGCCTTTCTGTCCATCTGTCTCCACAATGCGGGAGGGAGGTGGGGGTACAGTCTCATCCTTTAGGGAGGAAATGGTGACCTAGAGAAATCAGTGCTTTTCCAAGCTCACTTAGCACACCCATGCTAGTCTGGGGTCATAACCTGTGGTCCTGTTTGGGTGGAAATGCCGAGACTGAGAGTCGAAATCAAAGATAACCAACAACACCTTTGTCAATGGTATTTTCAGCAGATTTGTGATTCTTTAAAAAGCAAAAATAGTAAGTGAGGGGAGGGTATAGCTCAGTGGTAGAGCTTGTGCTTAGCATGCACGAGGTCCTGGATTCAATTCTCAGTCCCTCCATTAATTAATTCAATAAATAAGCAAATAAACCTAATTATCTCCACCCCTAAAAAGAAAAGTAAGCGAAATGACCAAAGCATTCTTGAACACCTGCTATGGGACACAGGGAGAGACTCATTATAGCCAGGAGTAGTGCAGGAACAATGCTTGTCCTCAAGGAGCTTGGACCTCGGTCAGGAGATGAGCCAGAAACACTCAGGAAAGTAAGTCAACCTCACAGGTGTTAAAATCAGCCAAGTCCAGGCCAGCCAGGAACCAGGGTCCTGGTTCCTGCCTCATGTGCACTTCCCAACCCTCCTCCTACTGGCACCAAAGAAGACATCTCATCAGTCCCACCAGTCCCCGCTTACAATTGCTCACAGTCTCTGAGGTCAGAGAACTTTGCCTGTAAATAAACCTTTAATAAAGTTGGTCCAGCTGCCGCCAGCCTCTTTCCTCTCCCTGTATCCTGACCTACCATCCTGCTTCTCATCTGGCCCCGTGGCATAAAGCAGACACGCTGTCTCCCGCCTGCGCGCCTTTCAATACACTGTTCCCTTTGCCTGGAGTGAGTGAAAATGCCCAAAATGTAAGTAAGAAGAAGACTGCTTTTTTTTAATCTGTCCAGAAAGAGTCAAGTTCATACCCTAGGAGTAGGTTTTCATCAGTCTTTGCCAGGGAAACACATTTCCTTTAATGAATGTGTAAATCAAATGACAAATAAGTAATACATAAAAATAAGTTCCACAGTGAGGCCAATGTAATGAGAAAATGAGGCTGTTTGGGGGGCAATTTAAGGCATCCGGATGAGCTCTGTTTTCTCCCCCTTTGGAGCAGTGTCTTCAGGGGCTGGCTGTGCCGGTCCTGGTGCAGGGACTGAGAGCAGCCTGTGACCAGAGGACGGAAAGGCTGCTGCAGCCTGCGTGAAGGCCATGGGCTTCACACTGAGAGCAGTCACCCAATCAGCTTATCCAAGATGATCCGAGTCGTGGCTAAGCGGAGGGAAGGGAAGCAAGTGAGATGACTTGGCAGAGAGACATGGGCAATAGTGGAGAGGGGGAGGGGTCTATGGTCCCACACCCTGAAGCTGGCCATTTATGTATGACGCCTATATATATGCCAAATGGAATAATATTTATATATAAAACCACACCTCTCCCATAGTGGCCAGATTCAGGATCTGGAAATCAGTTATTATATATATTATAGTATTTTATACACACACACACACACACGAAATATGTAGCATATCGCATATATATATTTAGTCATTATTTACAGCATATATGTAGTCCCTATATATTCACTATAATATATATATATTCTACCATTAAGTACTGTGTTGTCCTTTTAAAGAAAACTGTTTCAGATCCTGGAACTAGTCCTTCAAGCTTCAGGGTTTGAGGTCATCTGTGCAAAACTCTGTATGATTAGTTAAGGGATTTAGGCAATCACTCGTGCCAACCTGATCGTAAATAAATATAACCGTGAAATATCAGCGGGGCTAATAAAATCCCCTAGATCACCCAGGTGATCCGGAATATGTTTTGTTTGAATTTCTAGATTATTGCAGTGAAAATAATATAATTAAGAAATTGTCTTTACCCAGCGTCCCTGTGAGCATGCACCCACAGAGCCTCAGCAATGGGGAAATGGAGGCAATTTGGTCTAGTCCAATGCCAAATTGTAGGACAACTTGGTCTAGCAAAATTCCTCTAAGGGAGGAAAAGTCTCCTGGGTCTGTGGAACACTCAGTGGCTCTTTGGTTATATAAATATTAACCTGAGTGGGAGAGGTTAAGGCAGACATTCCTTTGTGGTCCTGGAGGGACAGAGGGTTTGACCTTGGGGTCAGTGAATGGGGAAGGGGAACAGCTTCCCTGCAGAGGGTGGGAATGAGTCCCAGCAATATGGCCACAGTCTGGCACCCAGGAGAAGAGGCAGGGTTTCTTGTGCCCAGGAGAGGAAGGAACTGATGAATTAATGAATCCAACATTTGGGCTCAGCTCTTCCTAATCCCAAAACATTGGGCACAGACGTTTGGATCCAATAGCATGCTGTGAGCTGTGCTTGGAGAAGGAAGAAGCTGCATGCGCTCTGAAGGAAGGAGTAGAAAACCGGGGTCCGGGGAGGGGGGTGATGGAGGGTAGGGGGAAGGGAGGTTGGGGGGAGGGGGAGCTGTGCAACTGCAGGGATGAGGGGGGAGGGGCTGACAGTTAAGGTAAGAGCAGGAGTTTGAGGTGGGAGTGGGGAGACAGGCACTTGGCGGTACCGGGCAGTCCTGGGAAGGCACTAGGCATCCCCAATCCCACCGGAGATGTGGGTTGGGCCAAAAATTCAAGTTACCTGGATGGGGAATCTTTCAACCTGAACATCGGGCTGTTCCACTGTTAACTTAGGGAGAAACTCTTAGTTACTTGTGTCATTCATGGCTTAACGAATCTTAAAGTCTCCATTGGCTTCTTTTAAGATATTTACTAATGTAAATGAAATATACCAATTCAATTTAATTCTCCAGATTTATTCCATGTGTTGATATTGTGTTCCATGATGTTGAATGGCTATGTTCTATCTTTAAATAAATGAATTCAGAGAAAAAATAACCTCTTCTATTCTTGTGACAATGGACAGTCTAACTAGAGTTTGGGGGTCTGTATAGAGAAGTAATCAGAGAGAAGCTGGAAGAAGTTGGTTAAGGCCAGATCACTCTATAATACTGTTTGCCATAGATTTCAAAATACTGCCGTGTGACCCTGTGATGTGTTTAGAAAAGTGAGACATTAACTTTACACCCTAAGAGTGGTTAATAAGCAATCACGAACTTAACAATCGACAGGCAACTTTAGCAAGTGCTTCAGACGTCATTGTATAAATCTGCACAGAGAGCCTGTTAGCCTGTGAGGTATTAGAAATAATTTTTCATTGGTGGAATAAGTGGTCTTTAGGACACGTGGTTGCTAGAAAGACTGCATGAGCACCTACACGATGAGGTGTGAGGAGGGAGGTCTCAGAAGCCCTCCCCTCCAGCCGAGCTTTCAGTGCAGCCTCTGCTGGGCCCTCAGCCCCACCCCTCCCTGCGGGGGACGCTCTCACCTGACTGAGCAGAAGGCTTGATGCAGAGGCGCTCACAGGGTCGGGCTCACAGCAGACCTTGCAGGCAGGATGCTTGTAGGGGAGCCTGAATGGACACAGAGCAGGACCTCGCCAAGGCGCTAGGGCCGGGGGCAGTGGCTGTTTTCATACCTGCTGACAACTGTCTTGTTCGTGTTGTGCTCACCGTGACATTCGCGGTTGACGAGAAGGGAAGCTGCTGCTCACACCTTCTGGTCAGTTTGCAGCACGTGGGTCATCTTGACATGTATGAAAATGGCGTTTAGCATTTAAACCACTGGCCATAAGGGAGTCATTGGAGATTTCGGGGGCTGAGGGCCAAGTAGCTGGGGAGGGGAGATGAGTTAAGACCAGGGTAGAGCCAGGAAGCTGGTGGACCCCCAGCTAGGGCTTCTGCAAGGCCAGAGCCCATGGGTTCCTCAATTCTTCTGAGCCCAAGGCTGGCCCCACACTTCCCGAGTCTGAGGGGATGCAAGGAGAAGCCAACTCAACCCTCCGGTGACAAAGACACACTGTGATGAGTCAGGAGGATGCTGTGTCCCAGACACATGGATTGCATTTCCTCCCAGCTGAATGTGGGGGTGGGGTGGGGGTGGGGTTCAGAGCAGGGCCAAAGTGGACGGCAGGCAGCCTGAGATTTGCCAAAAGTCACACATTGAAGCTGGGAGGAAGGCTGGGAAGTTCAAACTCTCCTACAGCAAGTTTGTGATTCCTCCCCTTGCGAGATGGAACTGGGGCTGCAATGGCCTCTGAAAAGAGCCAGTGTGAAGTCATCTTCACAAAGAAATGAAGGAACAGGGAGGCGCCTTGCAGGTCACTGACCCGGGGATGGACTGTGGGGCTCGGGACCCATTCCTGCTCACCGCTCTGGCAGGTCTGACATTCTCTCCCCCACTCTTGCTCTGAGATTCATTTCCAAAGTTTGGCTGTCTTTCAGTTGGAGGCAACAGTTTCCCTGATCAAAACTCATGAGCTGTGCAATGCACATGCTATTGCTCCCTGGGGTGGGTTTTCAAAAGTTTGCAGGAAATAGAGTAGAACAAATACATAAGCTGGGAAATTGGCTGGTCTCCCCCGGCCACCCCCTCCTTCTCTCTTCTCAAGCTGAGTTTGCAGGACAGAGAGGGGAAACCTTTAGAAATCTTGAGCACATGGCTTTTTTGTAATTTTCAGGAAACTGTGGACATTTGGAGACTTAAGCTCAGACAAGATCCCACGTCTGGAGGTATATTAAGGACTGGTACCCAGTGATTTTTTTTCTCAAGATTTCTATCTCTCCCTACTCAAAGCACTGTCATGAAGAATGAAAGCTGAATAATCAAAACCATATGATATTGGCATAAAAACAGACACATAGATCAGTGGAACAGAGTCAAGAGCCCAGAAATAAATCCATTCATATATGGTCAGTTAATTTACGACAAAGGAGCCAGGAGCGTGCAATAGGGAAAGACCAATCTCTTCAATAAATGGTGTTGGGAAAACTGGACAGCTGCACGCAAAAGAATGAAGCTGAATCGCTGTCTTACACCATGCACAAAAATTAACTCAAAATGAATTAAAGACTTGAATGTAATACCTGAAACCATAAACCTCCTAGAAGAAAACATAGGCAGCACACTCTTTGACATTAATTTTTGTGGTGATTTTTTGGATATGTTTCCTTAGGCAAGGGAAATAAAAGCAAAAGTAAACAAACTAAAAAGCTTTGAACAGTGAATGAAACTATCAACACAACAAAAAGGCCACCTACTAAACGGGAGAAGATACTCGCAAATGACGTATCAGATAAGGGGATAATCTAAAATATACAAAATGTATTTTATTACCTATATTAATATCTAAAATGTAAAAAGAACTCATACAAGTCAACATCAAAAAACAATCTGACTAAAAAATGGGCAGACAACGTTAACAGACATTTTGCCAAAGAAGACATACAGATGGCCGACAGACAGAAAAGTTGCTTAACAGCACTAATTCCCAGGGAAATGCGCATCAAGCCACGTGAGATACTACCTCACGCCTGTCAAAATGGTGAATGTCAAAAAGACAACAGATAACAAGTGTCGCTGAGGGTGTAGAGAAAAGGGAACCCTTGTTGGTGGGAATGTAAACTGGTACAGCCACCATGGAAAACAGGATGGAGTTCACTGAGAAAGTTAAAAATAGAACTACATATGATTCAGAAATTCCATTCCTGTGTATTTATCCAAAGAAAATGAAAAAAACTCATTCAAAAAAATATATGTACCCTTATGGTCACTGCAGCATTACTTACAATAGCCAAGACATGGAATCAACCTAAATGTCTACCGACTGATGAATGGATAAAGATGTGCAATACACGCACACAATGGAGTATTACCTGCCATAAAAAGGATGAAATCTTGCCATTTGTGATAATATGGATGGGCCTAGAGGGTATTATGTTAAATAAAATAAATCAGACAAAGAAAGACAAATATTGTAAGATTTTCCTTATACATGGAATCTAAAAAACAAAACAAAGGAACAAACATAACAAAACAGCAACAAAACAGTATCATAGATACAGAGAACAAACAGGTGGTTTCCAGAGGAGAGGGTAGTGGAGGGAGGAGAGAAAAGGTGAGGGAGATTAATAGGTACAAACTTCCAGTTACAGAATAAATGGGTCACAGGTATGACATGTACAGCATAGGGAATATAGTCAATAATTGTGTAATATTTGTGTATGGTGACAGATGGTAACCAGATTTATCATCGTGATCATTTTGTAATGTATAGAAATATCTAATCAGTATGTTGTGTACCAGGGACCAAGATGGTGTTGTCGGTCAATCATACTTCAGAAACAAACAAGCTCATAGAAAGAGATCAGATTTTTGATCACCAGAGGTGGGACTCGAGGGGAGAGGGAGTTGGATGAAGGTGATTAAAAGGTGCAAAGGTCCAGTTATAAGAGAAGTAAGTCCTGGGGATGTAATGTACAGCATCATAAATATAATTAACAAGGCTGTGTGCTACATATGAAAATTGTGTAGAGTAAATCCTAAGAGCTCTCATCACAAGGAAAACAATTTTTTTCTATTTCTTTAATTTTGTATCCCTATGAGATGATGGCTGTTCACTCAGCTTATTGTGATAGTCATTTCATGATATATGTAAGTCAAATCATTTCTCTGTACACCTGAAACATATATAGTGCTGTAGGTCAATTATATCTCAATAAAACTGGAAGAAGAATAAAATAACAACTAGTTAACCATCACTGAGTGTTTGGCATATACCAGGTGAGTACTTCTGCTGGAGTAATGCATTCAATCCTCACAGCTGTTTGGGAGAGTGATTACTAATCTCCCATTTTATGGATGAGAAAACTGAGATTTAGGTTAGATTTTTTCCCCCAAAGTCATTGTAGTGGGTTGAATGGTGGCCCCCAAAAGATACATCTAAATTCTTGGGACCTGTGAATGAGACATTATTTGGAATAGTCTTTTCTGATAAATTTAAGGATTTTGAGATGAGATTATCCTGGATTACCAGGGTGAGCCCTAAATCCCATGACAATTTTCCTTTTGATAGACAGAGGAAGAGAAGGGAAAGATGGATACAGAGTTTGGAGTGATGCAGCCAGGAGCCTAGGAGTGCCCAGAGCCACAGAAGCTGGAAGAAGCAAGGAAGTACCCTCCCCTGGAGCCCGCGGAGGGAGTGCAGCCCTGCTGGCACCTTGAACCCGATTTCCATGGCTGAGCGAATACACTTATATGCTTTAAGACACCCAGTTTGTAGTAGTCTGTTACAGCAGCCCTAGGAATCCAATGCATACAGTGCTATAGCTCTTAAGTGATGGAGTGAAGGTGCCATAAACGTTAAAGCTGTCATTATAGAAAAATAATCAGCGACGTCCAATAAGAATTGTACTATATTATCAGATAAAAAATAACCTTAAGATATGTATATACAGTTGATTCTTGAGCAACATGGGTCAACTTACACACAGTTTTTTTCACCGTGGCTTCCATGGCTGCACCCACCCTGATGGGCGGTCTGTTTCTGTGTGAGCAAAGACCAGGGACGCTGGGCTGGGCAGTTCCAGAGCCCTACAAATGAGCCACTGTCTTGCTTAGTTTTGTTTTTTAAGTGATATGATGTACTTTAAAAGGGGAGGCAGGTCAGAGGTGATTTACTCTCACAACTACTCCTTCACATATTCCTACCTGGATTCTTTCTTTTAGTTTTATGTGCAAAGTTTCTTTCTTTCTTTTTTTTTTTTTTTAAGATCTAAATATAATAAATGATGCGTTAGATATTTTCAAATAATAGCCAGGCTGAAACCAAAAATCTCAAACTGGCAAAAGACACTGCCAATTTTTGCAGTGTCCCTTTTATTTTTATTTTTTTAACCTTTTTTAAACTGGGGCATAGTCAGTTTACAATGTTGTGTCAGTTTCTGGTGTACAGCATAATCTTTCAGTCATACATGTACATACACATATTCCTTTTCATTATAGATTACTACAAGATACTGAATATAGATCCCTGCATAAACAGTATAAACTTGTTGTTTATCTATTTTATAGATAGTAGTTGGTATCTGCAAATCTCAATCTCCCAATTTATCCCTTCCCACCCCTTTTACCCCCTGGTAACCATAAGTTTGTTTTCTATGTCTGTGAGTCTTTCTGTTTCATAAATGAGTTCATTTGTCTTTCTTTTTAATATTCCATATATAAGTGATATATGGTATTTTTCTTTCTCTTTCTGGCTTGCTTCAGTTAGAATGACCATCTCCAGATCCATCCATGTTGCTGCAAATGGCATTATTTCATTCTTTTATATGGCTGAGTAATATTCCTTTGTATATACACACTACATCTTTATCCAGTCATCTGTCAATGGACATTTAGGTTGTTTCATGTCTTGGTTATTGTAAATAGTGCTGCTGTGAACACTAGGGTGTATGTGTCTTTTCAAATTAGTGTTTTCCAGATATACACCCAGGAGTGGGATTGCTAAATCATATGGTAAGTCTATTTTTAGTTTTTAAAGGAACCTCCATAATCTCCTTCATAGTGGCTGCACAAATTTACATTCCCACCAACAGTGTAGAAGGGTTCCATTTTCTCCACACCTTTTCCAGCATTTTTTTTGTAGACCTTTTAATGGTGGCCATTCTGATGGGTGTGAGGTGATACCTCATTGTAGTTTTGATTTGCACTTCTCTAATAATTAGTGATGTTGAGCATCTTTTCATGCACATGTTGACCATCTGGATACCTTTTTTGGAAAGATGGCTATTTAGGTCTTCTGCAGGGTCCTTTTCAAATGAAAATATTGTCCATTGCTTTTAAGAACAATTATTAAATGATTTGACTCTGAAATTGACAGACTTTTCCCCTCTGTCCAAACAGTCCCATCTGTCCCATTAAGTCAGGAGGAATTCCTGCATTGTCCTAGGGAGTTGGAAGCCCCTCCAGGAGGGCCAGAGAGTGGACTTGGATGATGCCCAGCCAGCCAGGAATTAAGGAGCCAGGACGGCTCAGCTAAGGGTAAGGCCACTCCATGACCCACATGTAACTCAGCATTTATGACTCAGGACAGGACACCAGAAACCCCCTTGTGACTTCCCCAGAAGGATCACCTGTTCTTACCATCCCACTATGCTAAGGGTATCAGTGCAGCACACAGAGAGATGGCTTACAGAGAAGACACAGATCCTCACCTGGTGACGGCATGTGGAGCGCCAACTCCCAGGTGGGAAATAAGAGAGTCATATGGTGTCAGACCTACTGCCTGAGCTGACATCAGAATTTTTAAGTCTAAACTTAATGAATAAAATACAAGGGCTTAGTGTGAACCCCACATATGCAGTGTTGAAGAAAACAAATAGCTCTTTGGATGTCAAAGATCCTTCCTGGGTAACCCGACCTGAGAAACTGCTGCTTCGGCCACATCTGCTGATAGAAAAGACAGAAAACAGTGACTATAAGATGAAATGAGGCTTGGAGGTGAATCGTGTGAAATCCTGTGGACGGGACTGGAGTTGGGGTGGGAACCAGCTATGACAGTTGAGTCCTGCAGCGCAGGGAACTATATTCAATACCTTGTAATGGCCTATAATGAAAAAGAATATGAAAAGGAAATATATATATGTACACACACACACACACACACACACACACACACACACACACACACACACACAAATGAATCACTGTGCGTTATACCAGAAATTAACACAACATTGTAAATCGACTAGACTTCAATTTAAAAAAACTGAGTCTCGCAAAGAAGGAGCTAGTGGGGGTGGGGAGACCATGAAAAATCAACAGTGCAGACAGAAATTGGGTTTTTCTCTTGGGATGCTCCATTCCCTGGAAAGAAGACTCTATAACAAAACGCAAGCCATGGAGCTTTGCCTGGAGAGGAGTACTGATCCCATTTGCATGTTAAATGGATTGAGGCCTCTTTCCCCCTCTCCTCTTGAAGGGCTGTCAGTGCCCTTGTGACGTGTACTGACTTGTGCCCGCAGCCCCAAAGACAGCCTTGTACACAGTGGGTGCACCATAAATACTGGTATTGAATTGCACTTAAGAACTGGTTTCTTCAGTGACCCCCACTCCCAGAGATTGTGCTCGGATTTTTCCTTGTGTATACCCCACATTCTGCATGAGCTGTGGAGTGAGGTTTTTTTTAAAAGAGGAAGTTTTCATCCTAAAGTCCTTACTTGCATTGGTTTCATCACCTGCTACCTTCCTCCCTTGAGATAAATGGGCCTGAATTGTCCTCAGCGCTGCGGGAATAGCACCATCAGCCTGAGACCTGAGAGCCTGGCAGGGTCAGCCTTGGTGTTAGGGACAAGCCTGGCTCTTCCTCTGCAGGTGCTGTTTTCCACAGCAGACACCTTATCCCTTGGGGGGCTGTTCTCTGCATCTTGGTCCAACTCACTTAAAGGACATGTGAGGCTCTCTGGGAGCCCTTCATTTCTACACACCTGGGCATGTCTGTCCCGGCGCCATCCACCTGCTGCCCAGACCTCGATGGCCACACACTTGGAGCAAAATAGATGCAACTCTATCTCCATGGAACTTACTTTGAGGTGGGAGGGGGGGGGCAGACAAGCAGCAAACATAATCAGCAAGTGTTGCATTAGAAGGCACTGTGTTTTGGATGAAAACAGAGCAAGATGAGGAGGATCTGGAGTTGGTGGGGCACGACTGACGTGGAAAAGGTGTGGTCAGGACGACAACACAAGGGAGAGCCGATGGCACTTAAGGAAGGATGGGTGTAGCTGTAGAACAGACCGGAGTGCAGGGTGGCTGCACAGTCACCTTTACCAAGAGGGAGAAGGGAAGGGGAAGCAGTTCAGGGCACGGGATGCTGGGGAACATCAGGAATTGATTTTGGATATTAATTATGCAAGCTTTTAAAGCAAATCTTACAAATGGGGAGCAGAGTAAATGGAGAGACTAAAACTGTGGTGGTGACAGGAGGAAGCCCCGCCCAGGTGCCCAGGGGAAGATACCAAGAAGATGCGTGAGCACAGGACCCTCTGGAGTGTTCGGTGCCTCCCCACTGCATGGGACCCAGCTTGAGCTGCCCATGCATGCTCTGCGGGAGGGCCTGGTCCAAGAACCAAGGAGGAATCATGCTCTAGAGAGGGGTGAGGACCCCCTGCCAGGGAAGAGTCTCTGTCTTCCCCCCCAGGGGAGCACAAGAGCATCCCATGTTTACCCCTGGAACCTAAGGGGATTCTGTCCATCTGTTTGGCTTATGGGTTATATCTCTAGTGTCTAGCAGGGAATTGGATCATGATGCAAGTTTGCTAGATGATTTTTGAGTGAGTGAGTGGATTCATCAAAAGCCCATGGATGGCCCAGCTCTGGGATCCTTCCCTGCTGGGCATGAAAGCCCATGGGAGATGTGGGCGTGCCTCTGTCTGGCCCCCCAAAAAACCTGCAGCATCTTCCTCCAGGAGGCCAAGGTGACCCCTGGACCTCAGGGACAAGTGAGGCAGAGACAGGAGCTCTGAACCTGGAGTCAGGGAGGCCAGCTCCAGTCATCCTAAGTTTACCTGCCCCAGACTTGGCTGAGTCATCCATCCGCTTCTGTGAGCCCTCTCCCTCACCTGTGAGACACAAAGGATGGTGTCCCGCCCGTCCTGCCTGAGGAGCATAAGGGTGTGTAAGGAAGTGTTCAGGGAACAAAGCCATCTGCAATGGGCGGCATTCTTCTCCCCAATCTGCCATTTGGAAAAAAAAAAAATGAAAGACAAAGGACTGTACAAAGAATAAATGACAAATGCTGAGGTACTCACCCCTCAGAGTAACTGATGTTAAGGATCTGTTCTATTTGCTTCCTATCCCTCCGGGGTAAATCCGTGCACACAAACTCAAGGCCCTGCTAACCCTTTAATGAATTCCTTCATTGTATTCCTCCCCTCTTCCCTCTCCCCAAAGGCAACTTGCTATGAATTTGTGTCACTTTATCCTCTGTTTTTTAACATTTTCAGTATATTATCTATGGGAATTACAACATATAAACAGTATAGCTCAATGTTTGTTTTTAAAGTTTGCCCGAGTGGCATCGTTTCTGCACCCAGTTTCAGTGTGTGTTGCGGGAGTTTGCCCACATCCCCAGCAGTTCTCCCACACCAGCTGGGTGCCCTCCAGGTCAGCTTGGCTCTGACGCTGTCTGCGGAGGTGGTGTCAGATCCCACAGGCTGAGGGCACAGTCTTAGAAGATAACACCCAACCTCTTCAGACACCAATCACAACTCCAGGTTGTCACCCGGGCTTCAGACCAATGGGCTACCAATTGGAGGTTCCAACGAACCACTCCTCGAGTTTGATTAATTTGCAGAAACCCCGTCCTTTGGGGTTCTCATGGAGGCCTCACCACGTTCACGTGGGCATGAGTGATTAAGTCATCGAGGAGCGCTGAGGAGAGCGGAACGTCAGGGGCTGGTCCTGGCACTGGAGGCGACTCTTCCTCAGTGATATCCCGATCCTGGGCTTGCCCTGGAGTAACCTCAACTAACAACCAAGGGGTCCTTGGGGGAAACAGAGATGGACAGGTTGGATGTGTATTTGGGATTTATTTGGACTCTGACAAAGGGTTATCCAGCTCCGACTTGGCTCTCCAGGAAGAGGTGTGCCCCAGGGATGGAGTATTCCTTGGTGCATCTTCCGCTGGTGAAGGCTGGTGTCCAGGGGCTGCCCAGGTGAGCAGGGCCCTGTGTGCTCGGTCTTGGCTCCCAAGAGGCTCATTCTCTGTCTCGCTCTTCCCAAGACATGCTCTCCCCAAGACATTCCAGAGCCGTGATGTGTTTCTCAAGAATGAATAATTGTTTTTGCCCAAGACATAAATAAACCCAGAAACCAGCTCCAATAATCACAAGTGCATGCCAGCTGGCGATCACACCGACAGGGGCAGAAGGAAACCAGCCCAGCTTGCCCAGAAAGGCCACCACTCATGGTGGGGAAGCTGGCAGGATTGTCAGGGCTCCAGACCAGCAATTCTGGAGAAAAAGAACTGGAAGGAGGGGCTAGATTTTAATTTAAATTTGTCAATTTTCTCAAACAAAAGATAGAGCAATTTTAAAAACAACTCAACTAATTTTGCTCAGTTCACTCCCAATCTTAAGAAACAGAAATAAAATGCTCTTGCTTCACTAGGAACCATAGGCTATAATTCTCTTCCCAGAGCTCATTGCTACCATCAGTTTATGTTTATCTTTTCCATGCTTGCTTTAATATCTTTATGACATGTGTGCGCATCTATAAAAACAACTGTATGATATTCTTTTGCACTTCTACAATTTCCTTAAGTGATTTTCTACTGTACATAGGATTCTGCAACTTGCTTTTTAAGAATAACTGTGGCCAAAAAACACAACACAAAATTTATCCTCCCAACAATTGCCAAGAATACAGTACAATATTATCAAGCACATGCACATTGTTGGGTAACAGATCCCCAGAATCCCCTCATCCTGAATGACTGAAACTCTATACCAACCCAGAAACTCCCCACCTCCTCCTCTTCCAACCCCTGGCAGCCACTTTTCAACATTCTATGAATAGATACATCGGTGGAACCATTGACTACTTGTCTTTTTGTGACTGACTTATTTCACTGAGCATGATGTCCTCAAGGTTCATCCATGTTGTAGAACATGTCAGAATCTCCTTTTTTTTTTTTTAATTGAAGTATAGTCAGTTACAATGTGTCTATTTCTGGTGTATAGCATAATGTTTCAGTCATACATATAGATATATACATATATTCATTTTCATATTCTTTTTCATTAAAGGTTATTACAAGATATTGAATATAGTTCCCTGCACTATGCAAAGGAAATTTTTTTTTATCTATTTTTATATATCATGGTTAACATCTGCAAATCTCAAATGCCCCAATTTATCCACCCCCTTTCCCCTCAGTAACCACAAGATTGTTTACCATGTCTGTGAGTCTGTTTCTGTTTCATAAATCAGTTCATTTGTCTTTCTTTTTAATATTCCACATATAAGTGATATATGGTATTTTTCTTTCTCCTTCTGGCTTCTTCACTTTGATGATCTCTAGGTCCATCCATGTTGCTGCAAATGGCATTATTTTATTATTCTTAATGTCTGAGTAATATTCCATTCTATAAATATACCACAACTTCTTTATCCAGTCATCTGTCGATGGACATTTAAGCTGCTTCCATGTCTTGGCTATTGTATATAGTGCTGTTATGAACATTGGAGTGCATGTGTCTTTTTGAATTAGAGTTCCCTCCAGATATATGCACAGGAGTGGGATTTCTGGATCATATAGTAAGTCTATTTTTAGTTTTTTGAGGAGTCTCCGTACTGTTTTCCATCATGGCTGCACCAAACTTCATATCCCATTGCATGGGTAGACCACATTTTGTTCATCCTTTCATCCATCGATAGACATTTAGGTTGCCTCCACATCTTGGCTGTTGTAAATAATGCTGCTGTGAGGTGTGCATCTTATTTTCAATTCTTTTGGGTGTATACCCAAAAGGGGTTGTTGGATCATATGATAATTCTATTTTTTAATTTTTTAAGGAAAATCTTTACTGTTTTCCATAGTGGCTGTATCATTTTATGTTCCCACCAACAGGGCACAAGGGTTACAATTTCTCCTCATCCTCACCGATGAGGATTTTTTTTTATTTTTATTTTTTATTTTTATTTTTGTCTAACAGTGGCCATCTGGATGGGAGCGAGGTGATACCTCATTGTGGTTTTGGTTTGCATTACCCCGATGATCGGTGATGTTGAGCATATTTTCATGTGTATGTCTTCTTTGGAGAAATGTCTATTCAAGTCCTTTACCGATTTTTAAATTGGGTTATTTATTTATTTATTTATTTATTTTTGCTGTTATTGAGTTGTAGGAGTTCTTTTAATAGTCTGTATGTTAACCCCTTATTAGATATATGGTTTGCAAATATTTTTAAGTTTGATGTGGTCCCATTTGTCTATTTTTGCTTTTGTTGCCTTTGTTTTTTTTCAGTGTCATATCCAAGAAATCCTTGACAAATCCAGTGTCATGAAGTTTTCCCCCTGTTTTCTTCTGGGACTGTTATAGATTTAGGTCTTATGTTTCAATCTGTAGCTCGCTTTGAATTAGTTTTTCTATGTGGGGCATGCAACTTGCTTTTTGAACTTACTTGTCTTTGGGATTTATCCATTTTAGTGCAAGTATTTCTGGCTCACACCCTGGCATTGCTGACAGAAACCCTTCATACCAAGCAAAATCCCGGACCAAGGCCTCCGCTGGCCCGGGCTGGGTCCTCACCCATCTCCTCACTTTCTTTTTCACACTTGCTCTCTCTCCCCTCCAGGCCTGTTTGGGTTTCTTTGAATTTTATCTAAATTGCATCATATTTAAAAAAATATGCTAAGATTACCATGACATTTTGCTGTCTTAACTGGTCTGTCTTTGAACAGGGCGAGCACATTGCTAGAAAATCACCACCGCTCAGTTAAAGGTGCCTCTGGAAGGAGTTAATTCAGACCCCAAAGCCCAAAGCCCAAAGCCCGAGGTGCTGGTTTGTCTGAACCCACAGCCCGAGATGAGGAGGAAAAGGCTGCTTCTGGCTGCCCACCGCCCGGCCCGCTGTCAGCTGGTGGTGAGTGTCGCTCCCGCCGTCCAATCCACAACCCCCAGCTTCCACCCTTGATTGATGCTGCACTTTGTAAGGGGTGATTAGACGGGCCTCTGCCTGATTTTCACTCGAGGCTCCAGCCAGTAAGTGGCCAGTAGCCCTGCATTCCGAGGATGGTCCCCAGCCCCCCGGCTGACCTGTCACAGGTCTCTGGGCAGTGTTTGGCTGCCTATAAAAGAGATGGAGAGAGGTGAGTGGTTCAAGAGAGGATTTGTAATACTGTGGGTGTGCAGTAAGTCCTTCCCCTTCTGTGGGGAAGGAGTGGGGGTCCAGTTTAGGGCAGGGGGCTTTAAGCAGACACACTGAGGTGCTGACAGGGGGACACAGGTCTGACACTGGCCCGAGAGTCTAAGGGTGAGGGACTGGTGAGGCGGCTGGAGGAGGTGAGACATTGGTTGCGGGCGGGAGGTTGTCAGCCTGCCAAGGACTGCACCAGAAGGGGAACGGGTCTCTCCTGAGAGATCAGACCTGGGGCCTCTGCCCTTGACACCCCAAAAGAGGATGCCCCCACCTCCTGAGTGCAGATGAACCTCCAAAAGCCAGGGACTGAAGGCGAGCTGCTGTGGCCAGCTGGGCAGAGCATCACCCTTGTCAGTTTTGGGTGTACAGCACAATGCTTCAGTCATATATGTACATATATATATTCATTATCATATTCTTTTTCACCATAAGTTACTACAAGATATTGAATGTAGTTCCCTGTGCTGTACAGTATAGACTTGTTTATCCATTTTATATGTTAGTTAGTATCTGCAAATTTCAAATTCCCAACTTATCCCTTCCCACCCCCTTTCCCCCCTGGTAACCGTAAGTTTGTTTTCTATGTCTTTGAGTCTGTTTCTGTTTTGTAACTAAGTTTGTTTGTCTTTTTTTAAGATTCCATATAGAAGTGACATCATATGGTATTTTTCTTTCTCTTTCTGGCTTATTTCAGTTAGAATGACAATCTCCAGGTCCATCCATGTTGCTGCAAATGGCATTATTTTATTATTTTTTATGGCTGAGTAGTATTCCATTGATACAATACTTTTTTTATTTCTCTGAGTGTATTATTTATAGTAATTTTTGCAGCTTCCTCTGAGTCTCAGGATTGTGCTATCCTCTTCTCCTTTATATTTTTTTTCTCTGTATTATGGGTTAGGTGTTTTCCTCCAATGTCAGGTAACTCTGGCTGTCCATTTATATTTAAGAGTGAGCCAAAACTGTGTGGAACTTCTATGGCTGTCAGCATCCTTGTTGAGTACTGAGCTACTCAACAAAGATGCTGGTGTGTGGAGTAAAAAATATGTTTGATGGTTATCTACTTTATCAAATACCCTTCAATCTCAAATTACAAAGGGTAAGTTCTCAATTTTAGGGTCAGATGAATGAGAATTAAATTTTTCAAAAATTCCCAATAGTGTAGACTGATATGCAAGATTCTGAATAAATATTAAATGTTAAATATATCCTTTGATGGGTAATATCTGTAGCTAACTCCAGGAGGACTTTAAAACCAGTGAGAGAGTTACTAGGAGATGAAGAAAGATGCTGTAAGAAGCTCCATCTTCTCTACTGCCTCTGAAAAGAATGTGGATGAAAACCACAGCCTTTGGAATGTTAACTGTCATATTTACCCACATCATTTCTCACTCTTGTACCTTATGGTCCCCAATCATCCACATCCCCTTATGATATCCCCTCCCTTTGAGTGTGGGTAGGACCTGTGATTCGCTTCTGATCAGTCAAATATGGGATGCTACCCTGTCACCCTGTGGGATTTGAATTTATTAGATGCCAAGGACCTCATGAACTTAAAAGGGGGCCCTTCTGCCACCCAGTCATCAAAAGAAACCCCTGCACCAGATGACACCTGGATGGTAACCTGATGAGACCCTGGAGCAGAAGTCCATGTAAGCCATGCCTGGACTCCTGACCCACAGAAACTGTGGGAGAATAAATGTGTCTTGTCTACAGCCTGACTTGTGTTAATGGGTTATGCAGATATAGATGACTCACACACCTGTTTACACAGTGATTCACCCAGAGTGACTCAGGGAGTGACTGGGAAATTAAATGGTCACCGGGCCTCCTAATTCTAGCTTTCCATTTCCATGAGCTTTTCCCCTGTCTGAAAAGGTCACTTCAAGAGACAGAAAAGGATGACAAGACATCTCATTGTTGTCTCTAGGGGTACCAGTGCCTGCATTTGGTGCAAATCAACAAAGAACTTGAAAAATGGATGTCACAGATGGGGGTTTCTTGGTTTCATTCCACCAACACGCCAAGAATGGGCAATCAGAACTCTTGGATGATATGTCTAGGGCCCAGGCTTCCCTTCTTCTGTCTTCCTGCTTCAACTTGAGCCAAGGCTCTTGTTCTGCTCTTTACCTCACCCAGGGCCACGTGTCCCAGGTGGGAAGCCCTCCTTGATGCCCCCAGCAGACTGCCACTCACATCTCAGAACTGCGTCACGTGTCTTCTTCTAATGAGTCCAGGAAAGCGATGGTTTTTAGCTGGACACTTTGTTGCCCTGAATAAATGAGACCAGGAGGAATGGGTATCAGGTAGACGTCTAGCAAAGTCTACAACTCAAAAGCTTTGTTCCCACAGAAAAAGCCACAGAAAAGATAAGGGAAAAGAAGGGAGGAAATTAATGACATAGAAAGCAATCTATAATGAGGATGCTCAAAGCCCTAACTGAAAGGAGAATTTTTGAAATAGCTAATAAAATAGATCCATTTCTAGCAGGACTGACACACTATAATGAGTAAAAACAATGTACTTCAAAGCATGCACAAAATATCTTCTAAATTATATTAAAAGAATAAAAAGAAATAAAAAGATAACATATTAATATCTGTTATTTCTAGTGGAGAGACCGCCCTCTTTTTTTTTTTTTAATTCTTTTAATTTAGTGGTCATATATGGCTTTTTTTTTTTAAATTAGTGGTCATATATGGCTTTCATAAGGAGAAGAAAATATTATTTGAAAGTTGCACATAAAATGTGTGTTTTTTAAAAAATCGTTTACAAATCAAAGACAACCTAAACTTTTGATTTTAAAACAGCTGACATTTTCTAACTGTTGCAAATACAGTGATGTCCCAGAATCAGAAGATGGGTAAGATTGCTCTGCGGATGCTGCCTTTTCCATGGAACATTCTACTTTTCCCCTGAGAAAACAGTTTAAGAATGAGTAGCATTTATTTTCAAATGCCTGGTGGGTAATCCTATTAAGTATCACAGGGGAAGAGGGTCTGAGATTCTATTTGTTTGAAAGTTCTACTTTCTTCTTTTTTTTTTTTCCTGGGAATTTATTTATTTATTTGTTTATAATTGAGTTATAGTCAGTTTACAATGTGTCAATTTCTGGTGTACAGCACAATTTTTCAGTCATACATGAATATACATATATTCATTTTCATATTCTTTTTCACCATATATATTTCCCCGTGCTATACAGTATAAACTTATCTATTCTATATATACCTGTCAGTATCTACAAATCTTGAACTCCCAGTCTGTCCCTTCCCACCCTCCCCCACCAACAACCACAACCACAAGTTTGTATTCTATGTCTGTGAGTCTGTTTCAGTTTATATTTAAGTTCATTTGTCTTTGTGTGGTTTTGTTTGTTTGTTTGTTTGTGGGGGGAGGTATTTAGGTTTACTTATTTATTTTTGATGGAGTTATTGGGGATCGAACCCAGGACCTCATGCATGCTAGGCATGCGCTCTACCACTGAGCTATACCTTTCCCCCTTTTCTGGGAACTTCTGAGTTGAAGGGGCTTTGGGGAGAAGGCAAAAATCAAAACAGCTGATTTTCTTCTTTATGATGAACTCTTGCTGACTCCTTTGTGTAACTTGGACTCACAAATAAAACATGGGATTGTGTCGCAACAGAAGATTGTTTGGCAGTAGAAGCACCAACTTGATGTGCACAAGCCTGGATTTCTGGTGGCACCGACTAGCTGTGTGACCCTGAAATATGCAGTAAGAAGTTCCTTACATTCAGTTGAAATTGCATGAGAAAATATAGGAGAGGTTGCTTCACATAGTGCCTTGGCATTAAAAAATGTTAATAAACATTATTATAATTATTATTTAGAGGGTTTAGAGTCTTCAGAAAGAGAGAAAAAGACAGCATAAAGGCAGGACATGGGGAGAAGCTATGCTCAGAGACAGCTCAGAGTCAGCTCAGAGTTGTAGGACTTCATTTTATTGCTAGAGATGGCCCCACAAAGGGTAGGCTGGACACTGAGGAAGAGGAACACATGCAGTCCTACCACACGCCCAGAGCCTTCTTTTCTCAGAATAATTGCTGGAAAAGTGTTGTAATAAGTACATAAATCTGTTATGATTATAGAAGCAAGTGATGCTGTCTAGAGTTGCACAGTGCCCAATATGCAAAACTGTACATGGCGGCTTGTTTCAGTCTCATCTTAAGCTGCTGTCATCTTGTATTTCATGTTACCTGGTGGGCCCCTTTAAATTCTTTCTAGGTCAAGGCAAGGTAAATACACTGTAATTACATTATACTGACACGGGGTAGAAATTTCAAACTCAGGCCGCACCAAAAGGCCAAGAATGGAAGCTGGAGGAAGGACTGATTTAATCAGTCCCTGCTTCCCTCCCTCCCATGGAGTGGACTACATCTTCCTGTGTTAGCATAAATATGTCAGGAGATACTGCATCAGATGAGAATGGTCCCAAATGAGGGTTAAATTCTTCTAAATATGAATCAAGGGTAAATAAGCTCCTTCTTTGTACTGCGGGTTAGTTACCATATGAAACTCACTCCTCCCGGAGGTTGGTTTGGATTGCAAACATAACCATGTTTAAGGAAGGTTGATTTCAGGCTCCTTGAGGAAGCAAGCAGGCTGGGCATGAAGAGTGACAGCTATGACCCAGATCAGGGGAGGGAAGTGGCACCTCCACGTTCAGCCAAGTGCTTTGTTTCCTTATTAGTCCTTCTTCATCCTTGGAATATGCCCGCCAGCTCTGCCTGCCTTTGAGGCTGCCTCCATGGCTTTTCCTTGCCCCTCCTTGTGGCTGTCTCACCCTGGGACAGGAATAGGAACCCCGCTGGTGGCTGACTTAGGTATGAATGTGAGGGTAGAACAAGCCTTGGAGGCAAATGGAACAGGCTGAGACCTAGGGGGAAGTTGACTTAGGAGCCCTTGTGGCTGTGGCTGGGAGGTACTGAGAATAGCTGAGACTAGTGACTGGTGTTTGAGAATTCCTGCAGGCAATACCTGATACCTCACTGGGCCCTATTTGGAGGGAATCAGTCTCTAGCCACAGGGAATTGGAGAGGGGAAATAAGGAACTTCCAAGCTGGACTTCGGGGAATCAGGAAAAAGGTCCCAAAGTCCCAGCAGGGGGGCACTGTCCTGGGACCACTAATCACAGTGAATCAAGATCCCATCCTGCTGCAACCTGGAAGGTTAAACAGTGGGACTCAGGTGGGGAAGGCAGATTTGGGGACCTGCTAATTGGAGGCAGGCCAGGAAGCAAGAGCTTAATTCCAGAAATAAGGCAAAGCTGAGGTTCTTAAAGGTAGCAGGTGACGGTAGGGCTGGATAATTTGCTCAATAGGTTTTGGGCTACTTTTCTCTAGCTACCTCCTAACAAGCTCCTGAGGCTGAGATAGGGCTGAGCCTATAAATGATGCTCAGGTGGTCCTTGCTGTGGGGATGGCAACAGGCAATGAGCAGGAGTCTGCAGGGGGCTCTGTTTAGTGACCCTCTCTGATCCGGAGCCATTCCCTTCTCTGCCTTCACTGCATCCACAGCTAGAAGGTCTTGACCAGCTCCTGACTCCTCTGTTGCATTGATGATTCTGGACTCGAACTCCAGTGAATCTTGCCATAGCGCCTATGAGAAACCAGTCAAGTCACTTCCCTTGACAATTTAGATAAATCCAAGAGCTCCAAGGTGCATAATTCAAGAGAAGCAGGGCATTATCCTGGGAGTGTTTCCCTTCCCTGTTTCTGACACTGTTCCCAGCATTCTCTCAGGATTACCCCACCCTGTTGTTTCCAATTTGCATATCCAGTTAGCGATGGTGGAGACGAATGATCCCAGCTTCTTTCTCTTCTTATTTCCACTGCCTCCCTACCCATGGTAGCCCCACTCCTCCCCAGCTCCCACCTTAGAAGCGGACTCAGAAGTCTGCATCCATTTCCCACACTCTTCAGGTACCCTTTGTGTCTCTACATCCTATGTGTCACTTACATGTACATCATCCACTTTGAAATCTTGGGTTTTAAGTTCTCCTACCTCCTCTAAAATTTACCACTTCGTTTGTTCTTTCAGTCTTTTATTCCCTAATAGTTCAGGGAGAGCTGGTTTCACAGGGCCTGTCAGGCCTTAGGGAATTTCTTGTACCACAGACTCTGGAATCAGACTATATACAGCTAATGAAAGTTCCCCACTTCCCAGGTAAGAGCTGTATTCCTCCAGCAAATACTTTGTTTGGAAACATCTATTTCTGAATTTACAAACGCCTTAAATTGTTTAAATCTCTGTCCCTTATAAAATAAATAACGTTCTAATAAAACTCTCTTTTCAACAAACCCTTGGTTTGAGTGTGGATAAGAGAGTTATCACAGAATCATCTGGTTCAAAAAAAAAAAAAATCTTGATCCAACGCTAAAACCTTTACCATTCTGCAAGGTGAACTCGTTTGCCCTAGAACTGTCCTCTAAAAGTCAAGTGACCATAAGAAATTCTAAGATTTTTCTTAGAATTCTAAGAAAATTGCTAAATATTGATCTAAAAAGTCAGGTTCATTAGCGACTTAAATTTGATTTTCCTGAAAATCAGCCAGACAGAAAGTTCTCACTTTTATCCACCTTCATTGTTACTCTCCATAGCAACAGAAAACTGTTCTGGGCTGAAATAATCCTCTCCAGCTCCCAGTGCACAGTCAAGGAATTTTAAAAACAGAGGAGAGGACTTTGTAACCACAAAATACTCTCTGAGATTTAAAAGGCCACAGAGCTCTGGATAAATATTTATCTTTCTTCTGAAGGGAAGCAATGTGTTTAGAAATGTTTGTATCCTCTTCTGTCATTTTTTAAAAATGCTAACATGAGAATCTTCAACTCTTTCTCTGTCTCGCTTTTCCTAAACCATGAAAGTAATCCCAGTATTTTTGTTACTAACCCTCAGTCATTCTTGGCTGGTCTCTGGGCTAAGATCCAACATGAGATGCTGTTAACATTTTGCATTCCTTAAGCAATCAGTTGACAAGATTAATTTTTTTCCAGAAAGTTGATTGGCTCCAAAGCTGTTCTTTCATGTCTTTAGTGAGCACTGAACATGTGGATTTATCATGGCTCGTGCGGTCTTGAAACTCCCTTGTTTTTCCAAGCTAGTTCATACTTTGTTTATCAACTGAAAAAGGGAAAATGAAGCAGTAGTTTCTGGATGTTACTCTGTTCTTTTTGTCCTTTCCTTATCTAAAACCTTCTAACTCAACATGATATCTGTAATTTATTAAACTTTACTTTCTGTTTATTTTTATTTACTGACTTCGCTGATGAGGATCACAGATCCCTGGGAGGTCTACTCGAGAGAGGGATAAAATGAGGGTGTTTCCTGCCCCGGGTCCTGACTTATAGCACCTTCAGAAGAAACACTGAAATGTGTTCTTCCTCATTTTTGACTCTCTGTTTAGTTCAGAGGGAGGCAATATAACAAGCTTCTTGGCTGTTCCACAGTTTGAAAGTCACAGCCAGCATCCTTTCCTGCCGGTTGGAGTTATAATCGATCTACAGACCCCACCCCCCTGTTGTTCAGAAACAGCTTGTCATTGCAAATCAGCTTAGCCACCCAATTAATGAATCCTTCCAAACCTGTTTCAGGCACCATAATTAAAGCTTTTATTTAATTAATTTTTTTCCTTGCCACAGAAACTCCTCCAGTTCCAAGTTTACACTGTGAACACCAAGCCACCCACCACCACCAAAGACAGACTTGGTGTAAAGGAAGAGTGGAAATGTGCTTCTGGACAAAGCTTTCCATATTCTGGGTGCCCCTGGCCCTTCTCCTAAGCCTTGTTCCCCCTGCTGAGACAGGAGAAACCTTGACTCCAGGCAGCGGAGGCACTTGGAGTCCCGGGCAACTGACCGAAGTGCGGCTTCTCTCTGCGGACGAGCCCCCACCCCTGAACCACTCAAGAAGCCTCATCAAAACCTTGCTGGAGAAAACCGGGTGCCCACGGAGGACAAATGGAAGGCAAGGAGATTGCAGTCTGATTAGTGCAACAGAACGGGATCAGGGAGCAGGGCATGTTCCAAAGAGAACAGTGGATTCTGATGTCAGTAAAGCAAAATCCATACAAACCTTCCAATATTCCATTCTAGTGGGCAATGCATTATGGTGCAATAATTACAAATCATACGGGGTTCTGCACACAGCATTTAAAGACAGGGAGAATGTTGTTTGTTTGTTTGTTTTTTAATTAAAATGGTCATGCTTATGGAAGCCTTTCTGGAAGCCTTTCTGCAACCCTTCTGCAGCTTGAAAGGTATTTATCCGTGAGTAGGAACTTTCAGTTCCCTCTTCTTTCTGATTGGCTCCTCCTGTTTGTGAGCTGGCAGTGAGCATGAACATGTTGACCCTGAGGTCAGCCCTAATCTAAGCCAGGAATTGCATGTTGGTTAAGAATTTAGGAGGCAGCCAGATCTCAGCTCCATCATTTAGGAGCTTAGTGGACTCACTTAGCCTATCTGTGCCTCACTTTCCTCATCTGTAAAAAGGAATGATAATGGTGATACCTATTTCATAGGGTTATGATGAGGATTACATTAATCCTGGGGTCTACAAGCCAGTGGATGGAGTTCTGGATGCCTGTGAACTTGAATGTGGAAACGAGTTACATCTAGGCTCATTAGTTTTTCAAATTTATGGTAACATTAAACACATCACTGGGTCTTATTATTTAATGTGTTAGAAGAAAATAGAAGCGCCTTGATCGCCATATAATTTTGTATTGTTTTGGCGACTATCTCAGTATTTTTTTGTTTCTCATGTTGATTAAGTAGTAGAAGCATTAGCAAGTGAATGTATCTAGGGGATGAGGAATTGTTTGTAAAGTATTAAGAAAACCCTTAAAGGGAAAAGCCACTCTAGCAATGAAATTAACTGGAGAGGACCATCTTCCTCCATGTCTCTGAGGCAGGTTCTGCATGGGAGCAGTCATTCCAGAGCTGAACGCCAAAGATTTTGGGGGTGCGATAATGCACAGAAATGTTCTTGGGTCTGTGAAAATCTCATTTTTATTCATATAATCTTATATTAATTATTGGGACTTTTTCTGCACTACCCATAAGTATTGTCACCAAAAGACCTTAGGACCCGAATCAATGTGCAGAATAAAAAGAACTGTTCGTCTTGCAGAGAGGGGCTGCTATAAATGAATGTGGCTTCTTTTCTCCCCTGCTTTCATCTGCAAATGTGAGAAGTCAGGGGGAGAAGGCTGGGGCAGGTCCTCCTGGCACCCTATACATTTTAATTGAATTGAAAGATGTTGATAAGGTAAAGAAACTTACTCTTCTCCAAATGGTGACAGGCAACACTTCCACTGCAATTTTTTAAGAGAAAAAGACCACAAAGGAGTCCAGATCATTAGAAGGGCTTTCCTGGTGTGCTGGGTAACCACCATCCCAGCTCCCAGGCACACATGTTCCCCTAGAGGAGGGAGAGCCCCGCCCACAGCTGGTGGAGGACAGTAAGATGATTTCTTCTTCTTGTAAGTCTGCCTTGCAAGGCATTTTTTTTGAATTGCCCACTGATTGCTTTTTTTTTTTTTTACTGTGACAAGGCACTCAGTTCCTTAAGTTCACCTGGCACACTGCTTCCAATGGAGAAGCAGAAAAAGTAGCAGGAGGTGCCCTGTCCCACCATCAAGGTAGATGCCAGACAACTCACCAGAGGGCTTGGGAACCCCAGTTCGCAGGCTTCACCTTCAGAGCTTCAACACTTAACATGCAAAACAGAGCTGAAGTGCCTGCCAGTGGCCACTTCACCCAACACTTAGCCATGAGGAACCCAGCATATCAACTAATGCAGAAGTATATGAGGAGGTTGGAGGTGCTGAGAGAGCCTGCACACATTCCTCTCCAGGTCACTGGCCCTGACTTGGGAAAAGCACACATGTGACCAGCTGCACTGAAACATACCATTGTGAACCATCACAGAGAAACTAGATGGCCCTGAGCCAGCAGTAAAAATAGCTTCTCATCCAGCACAGCCCAAACTAGGAGCCTGGCAGAGTCTTAGGGCCACTCTAGTTTTGATTTCAACTTGACCAAAAAAAAAAAAAAAAAAAGGTTTCAACTGGGAGAAGGTGCCTTGCCGTGGAAAGAGAGATGAAAAATAGAAATGTTCCACATTTTACCTAGCTTATTTCATATGCATTTGACTGTCATTAGCAGAAGGATGAAAAATATTTGTAGCTAGGGGGAAAAAGTATTTGTCTTCTTATTTAACTATAATAAGAAAAACTGGCAGACCAGCAGAATAACTTGGTAAAGAACTTCCTCAACACACAGGCTAACAGGAGGAATGGAATACAGAGAGAAATGAAAATTTGTGCTTTATGGTTAATGATTTTTGAAGACTCAGATTTACAGATTCATGGGAGTTCTAATTTGTTTATTTCATTATTTATTTGACAGAAGCTTTTTAATTCATCCCCCATTGTTCCAGGAAGGTTTCTATTTTTACCAGTGGGGGTGAATCACGCTCAGACCATTTAGGGACATGTTTAGAACATGGTTTTCCAAGTCAAGACCCACGTGTAATTTTGATTCCCAAACTGAAGCCTTAAAGCTCAGCACACACTGGCCATTGTGCTCTGTATGACAAGATGTTGGCCTGCGTGCACTGATTGTGTTACACAGGCCAGGGGTGATGGGAAGAGTTCCATGGGCCAAAAATAGCTCGGATAAAAACTCCTTACAAGATAAGAGGAAAGAAGTGGCATTTGACTTGGTGTTCTCTCCGTCCCCTGACCTGGTGAACAAGAAAATGTTTTTGTATCTTTCAGTTGTTGAATTTGATGTGGTCTTGGTCTCCATTCAATCAGCAAAGAAGTGCTTGTCCTCATGCACAGTGTTGTTCTGTCCCCAGAACCATGAATGATATTTCTTATTTGACTTCCAGTGCCTCATTAATATAATAGCATCTTGATGCCTGGTTGATAATAAATCCCAGCTCTGTTGGATTTACTTTTGAATTTTTAAATAAAAGATTAAAATAAGTGAAACTGAATCTGATTAGAACAGATTTTTACCTACCTGCATAAACAGTTTTGGTGTTTGGATTCACATCTTCAAAAGTACAGAATAATTGTTAAGTTCTGTTTTATAGTTTTTAAAGTGTGAGTCCCTTGAAACTGAACATTAATCCTAGTGTTCTTTTTTTTTTTTTTCAGTAGGGCAGAATTTTAATCTACGGATGAGGTTTATATATTTATAACAGCCCTGCTAGGAATCTTAGCTTTTTCTCTCTGAGTGTCAAGAATTTGCTCAGAGTCATTGCTGAGAAAAGAGAAAAGAAAAAGCTTCCACTGTGAGACTGTTCCTTAACTAGCAAGTACTTTTTGATTGCAAGCTGATTTCCATTCCAAACAGAGAAACTCATATTTCTGATTCTATTTTTCTACCTAACAGAAGCAAGGTTAGATGCTTTTCTTTTCCACTGGAAGACTTCCATATTCATAAATATACTGATGTGTGTTTTCTTGTAATACCTTGTAGTTCTATTTCAAGCATTGACATTTTCTATAGAGCTGGAATTTATTTTGGTATAAAGAATAGAGTATAACTCCAGTTCTGTTTAATGGCTTTCCATTTGTCCAAATACAATGTGGTACTGATTTGAAATACTTTCACTATACACGAAATTTTTATGTGTTCTGGCCTCTTTATTACTTTCCATTACTGTATCTATTCTAATTACCACAGTTTTAACCAGTGTACCTTTCATGTTGCCACACTGTTTTAATCACTGTAGTATATCATAACACATTGTATATTCATTACACTGTATATTAAAGTGTATTATAAAGAGATACTGCTCATCATTTGTGTTCTTTTCCAAAATGGCCCTGGTGACTCCTTGAACCTCTTAATAATCTGCAGCCTAATCTATCAAGCCTTCTTGCTTGCTCCCTCTCTTCTAATTGATTGGAATGGTTTTTTGTTTATTGATTAATTTAGATAGTATAAATATTTCAAAATACCGCATGCTCCGAAGCATAAAAATATTGACTATTCCCTGAGTGCTTCCCCATTAATTTCATTCCTAGGTGTTGAGTGTTTTGGGTCTGTTGTTGTGACTGAGTGGGTGTTAAACCTCTCCTACTGGATACTTTCATTTCTTTTTTGTTTGTTTGTTTTGAGCTTAGGAGAGTACTGATTTTTGCACACCACTTTCAAAGCCAACTACTTTGCTATATTCTTTTACTCATTCTAAGCATTTTTCAGTAGAGAAACATCCTTTCATAAATAAGGCAAAATTGAGTCACATTTGTACTTTCAGTTGTTAACATGTAGAGTCTGAAAGAGTGAAGTTTTGCTGTAACTGAGGATATGCACATTTCTGTAAATATTTTTAGCTTTGATAGCTTTACAGATTTGAACCTTGCCCAATGGTAACAAAATCAACCTGAAGGTTTAGGGTCTACTCCCAACTCATTGGCTAAAACACTGCGATCATAAGCATTTTTTCCCCTTCCCTTTATTATGGGTTTTTACTTTTTTACAACAAAAAGAGTAATGATTCCTCTTTTCTCCCTACTTTGAGGGTGATGTGAAGATACATGACACAATGAAGCAAGGTGCCATGAACAGATTCTCAATACTATGTTGCATCCACCAAACATACCTGCCAATACCAATAAGAATGCTCCCTGAAGGTTTTTCATGTTAGTTTAGTGTAAGAGAGGAGTAGCTTGTACCAGCCTTAATTTTGATATAGCAATTATGAACTCTGAAATAATTGTTTATAAGATTTGAAAGCACTGGGGAGTAATTGGGTAAAAGCTTCATGCAGTGTGGGGTGGCAAAGAGTCTAGAAGAAAGCCACCATCTTACTGGACAGAAGGGTAGAAGGTGGAGTATGGGATGATTGAGTGGTAGGATGTTGATGGTGGAAATCCTGGAACAGAGGGCGCTAGAGAGGGGGAAGCCCCCAAATCTGAATATAAACTCCTCTCCAACTCTCAGCTGACTCAAAACTGTGCATATGCTGGGCAGACTGCATAAAGTCTAGCAGAGAGAAAAAGATATGAGACTGAAAGAGGGGAGCAGAGGTTCCAGCTCTTCCCACTGCAAAGCAAACCTGTTTAGAATTTTGAAACCTACCCAGTTAGAGGAGTTCAGTAAACATCTCAAAGTTACTTTGAAACTATAGAAGGGCCTTCCCTTACAAGAAAAATCTGTCCCAGGACTGAGGGGTTTCACCCTGGGAGTAAGGGGCAAAACCAAAAAAGACCTGCCCTCAATACATGTTAAACCAAGCATCCCCAAGGTAAAGTAGATCAGTCAGTAACCTGACTGCTTGCTATTCCTCACATCAACACTCTTCATGGAATGTAAGGGATTCTAAAGTGTCTACAATATATCACCTACAATGTCCTGCATATGATTTTTAAAAATTACTATATATGGGAAGAAACAAGGAAATGTAATCCATAGTTAAGAGAGAAATCAGTCAGTAGAAATAGATTCTGAATGACCAAGATGTTGGAATTAGCAGGTATGAATTGTAAAGCAAATGTTAAAAAGAAGTTCCAAAAAAGTAAAGGGAAAGATGGGCATAATGAGTGAACAGATGGAGAATCTCAGAAAAGAAATAGACTATATTTTAAAGAGAAGGAGGAGGAGGAGGAAGAGAAGAAGGAGAAAGAGGAGGAGGGAGAGAAGGACAAGAAGAATCAAAATGAAATTCTAGAGTTGCCAAGTATAATATCTGAAATGAAAATGTCCCTGGATGGGGGAAGGGTATAGCTCAGTGGTAGGGTGCCTACCTAGCATGCACAAGCTCTTGGGTTCAACCCTGAGTACCTTCATTAAATAAATAAATAAATAAATAAATAAATAAATAAACCTAATTGCCTCACCACAACTCCCCCCAAAAAAGTCCCCAAGAGGGCTTCACAGCAGATGAAGAAGCATAAGAAGGGATCTGTGAATTTGAACACAAATCAGTAGAAATCATCCAGTCTTAAAGAGAGAGAGAGAGAGGGAGAGAGAGAGAGAAAACACCTGAACAACAAAGAGGAAAAAGATCCAAAAATGTCAGAGAAAAAGGTACAGTTGGATAGCTTTTGAGGACTTTTTCCCCAATGCAGGATTTGATCAATTCAGTTTGGTTCTGGATTCTACACTGCTGGAAAGCTGTGTTTATCACTCCAACAAGCTCTCTTAGAACTGCTTTCTGAAGAATCACTTTCTGGATGAACAGCTTTTTGCAGGCCATCTCTCCACTTCCTTCCAAGTGCATGAATCTCAGCATTGTCCTTGATGATCCAATCAAAACTATCCAGAATGGAAGGGGAAGTTCCTTGGAAACATCTATAATTTTTTTCAAACGTGGCTTTGTGGTTTTATCAATGAAACTATCCTTTATTTCCCCAATAAGGTAGGGCAGTCTATAAACACTTGTTGAATGATTGATTGCACAATCTGAAGGGAAAAGAAGATTGGAGACTGGGAGGGCTACTGAGAAAGAGGTTTGTGTTCCTGACTGCTGACTTAAGCACAGAGACAAAGCACAGCCAGAAGAAGATGGACAATGGGGAAAAAAAAATCAAGGGCTTAGAAGGCGGCGCTTTCAAAGAGGTCAAAGAATAGGTGTAGTTGGAACGAAGGAACGGGAGGGAGAAAACGTGCTCTGCTCAGAGTGACTACAAGATTTGAGAGACAGTCCAATTACAGGGGATGACAAGACGCAGAATTGCTGCCCAGTTCCAGGCCCTTCATGTGAAAGTAGCACATCCATGCAGACCCAGAAGGGGAGCCATAAAATCAGCAGCCACCATTGGTTCTTCATCTTCTTCCCAACTGAACCCTTGATGTCTTCCCCACACCTGCTCCTCCCTGATCTTAGCAAATTGCATCTCCAACTGCCTACTTATGCCCTAACAGAAATCTGGGAGTATTTCTGGATTCCTCCCTTTCCTCACGCCCACATTCAGCCCATCGAGAACTATTGATTCTTCCTTCTCCATTGCCATCCCCCTATTTCAGGCTGTCACCATCTTTGTCCCAAACTATTGAAATCAATGTTTATTTATTTCTCTGCCTCCCACTCATCTCCTCCTTCATCTTTTCTCTACCCATCAACCATACACAGTGATCATGTAAGAATATACATTAAATCATTACTTTCCTACTTAAATCAATAGCTTCCATCACACCTATTACAAAATTCACATTTTTTTGCTGTGTCATCAACCCCTCCCCCCTATTTCCCCAATCTCATTGCCCACAACTCTTCCTCTGAGATTATTACATCCCACCCACACCAGTATTATATATACTAACACTAATATGGCAGACCCTTTCCTCTTCTACCTGGACACCTTCATAGATGTTCTCTCTTTGTGAAGGGATCTCCTCATCAAATATCTGACTCCTTCCTTACCTTTGGGTCTCCACTGAGAAGGCCACTTATTCAGAAATGTCTTCCCTGACTTTCCTGCCTGAAGTTGATCTTTGTCATTCTCCCACGCAGCACCCTATTTGTTTCCTGGTACTTATGCTGGTTTGAAATTGTGCATTCTTTTACTTGTTTATTGACCATCTTTCCACTAGAATATAAACTCAGTGAGGGCAGAGTCACAGTGATTTTGTTCAGCTCAGCTGTAGCACGCTGTAGGTGCTCAGCAAGTATTTGGTAAGTGAGCACATGGAGGGAAGTGTCTTCTGAGTTCATGCAGGCACCCACTTCCCCCTTCCCGGCTCCTCCCTGAGTGGACCCTGCCTTCCACGGACTTTCATCTTCTCTTTCCCAGACTAATTTCACTGAGGACAGGGGCCTCCATCAAGTAGAGCTATACGAATAAGTCCCTGTGGGGGAGGGCATAGCTCAGTGGTAGAGTGCATGCTTCACATGCATGAGGTCCTGGGTTCAATCCCCAGTACCTCCATTAAAAAGGAAACAAACAAACAAACCGAATTATCCCCCCACACACCAAAAAAAAAAAAAAAAAAAAAGTGAATAAGGATAAGTCCCTGGTGTAAATTTCAGGGAGGTCTTTAGGAACAATTTTAAGTAACTTTAAATAAAACTCGTGATTCAAATTGTAAGACAAGAAACCACAAACCCATTATCAGTGCTGTATTCAACCCCAATAATTGGTCTTGTTCACTCCTATTTAAGCAAGTCAACCTGCAATAAAAATGATGATATAAGCTAAAGGTGCTACCCCAAAAAGTAATTTTCAGTTTGTAGTTTTTTTTTGTTTTTTTGTTTTTTTTAGTATTATCTTTACAGAGAAAATTAGGACACAGTTGATTATCACATTTCATGTCTTGGTATTACTGAGGTCACAGACACTAATTCCAGGCTTTAGACATTTAGAAATTACATGTTCTTCTCTCTGTAAGGGAGTATGAGCTACTGACTCACTGCTAATCGAGTGGCCACTCTCCCTGTTTATTGAGCTGTGGCACCGGTTTGGGTTACTCCATCTGCTCTTCCCTTTAGTTCCCTTTCCATCTACTCAAAGGCACTGGGGAGTTTTTATTCTTACAGAAATTAAGTGACCTGCAAATCTTGGTTTTATTCACACCGTGTCTTAAGCAACTTAGGTAATATCTCAGACACACGCATCCCAGTTTGTTCAATGTTGTGTTTGTGTGTATGTTTCATTAATAAATTACAAGTGGTTTATCTTGACACAGTATTTCTATTCCCATCCATTCCCTAAGTACTGTCCTAACCCTTTCCCATTTCCCAACCTCATTCCATTTAAGTGATTTATGATGTCAATTAAAATGGAAAGGATATCATTTAAAGAATTTTGAAGCATGTGCGTTTTAAAGTTACTGCCTTACAGGTTTGTTTTGTTTGGCAGTTTAGACACTTTTTTTAATCTAAATAACAATTTAGACTATCAATAGTATAAGCCCATTCAGATTACTAGAGCTAGAAATCTTTATCACAGCATGTCATGTGTATATGCAAAATCAACATTATTGAGCACGTAAATTGTAGCATATATTTTATAATATCTTACCACATTTAACCCTCAAATTACTCTGCAAGGTACATATTATCATTTGCTTTTTACAGTGGTGGAAACTGGGGCAGAGGGAGGTTAACTACCATACCAAATGTCCAACAGCTGATACCTGTACCCAGGATTTGAATTCATTCCTGTTTGGCTGCAAAGGTTACGGTTGTGGCATTGTGAGAATTCTACTTAATTTAACACCATGTGTGAAAATTCCAGTATTCTTAAATGTGTTGTTCTAATTCCTGGGTAATGCAATTATATGATCCTGTTTAGCACACACATCATAAATTTTCAGCTGGAGTAAATAAGAAGAAACATTTCATAAAATTCAACACCAGTTTATAATGGAAAAAAAAAAAACAAACCTCTAACAAAAATGCATATAGAGGGAACATATATCAACAGAAGAAAAGCTATTTATGACAAGCCCACAGCCAACATAATAATGGTGAACAACTCAAAGTTTTCCTTCTAAAATCTGGAACAAGAAAAATATGCCCAGTCTCACCACTTCTATTCAACATAGTTTTGGATGTCCTAGCCACAGCTATCAGGCAAGAAAAAGAAATAAAAGGGATCAAAATTGGAAAAGAAAAGGTAAAACTGTCATTATATGTGGATGACATCATACTATATAGAGAAAACCCTAAAATCTCCATTCAAAAACCGGAGCTGATAAAATAATTCAGCAAGATAGTAGGATACAAGATTAATATACAATACTAGTTGCATTTTTTACACTAACAATGAATTAATAGGAAAACTTAGTAAAGAAATAATCCCTTATAAAATCACATTTAATACAATAAAATATTTAGAAATAAATCTGGCCAAGGAGGTGAAAGACTTACCTCTGGAGAAATACAAAACACTTATTAAGGAAATTAAAGAAATGGAAAGATATCCCACGCTCTTGATTTAAAAGTATCAATAGAAATAAAAGCAAAAATAAACAAATGGGACCTAATTAAATTTATAAGCTTTCTCACAACAAAGGTAAATATAAACAAAACAAAAAAACCTATGGAATGGGAGAAAATATTTGCAAATGATGCAATTGACAAGGGCTTAACTTACAAAATATACAAATAGGTCATACAATTTAATAACAACAACAACAACAACAACAAAACCCCAAACAACCCAATCCAACAATGGGCAGAAGACCTAAACTAGCATTTCTCCAATGTAGATATACAAATAAATGGCCAATAGGCACATGAAAAACTGCTCAATATTGCTAATTATCAGAGAAATACAAATCAAAACTACAATGAGGTATCACCTCACACCAGTTGGAATAGCCATCATTAAAAAGTCCACAAACCATAAATGTTGGACACGGTGTAGAGAAAAGGGAACCCTCCTACACTGTTGGTGGAAAGTTAGTTTGGTGTAGCCATTATGGAAAACAGTATGGAGATTCCTCAAAAAACTAAAAACAGAGTTACATTATGATCCAGCAATCCCACTCCTGGGCATATATGTGGAGACAGCTCTAACTCAAAAAGATATGTGCACCCCAATGTTCATAGCAGCAGTATTTACAATAGGCAAGACATGGAAACAACCTAAATGTCCATCGACAGATGACTGGATAAAGAAGTTGTGGTTTATATATATAATGGTACTACTCTGCCATAAAAAGAATAAAACAATGCTATTTGCAGCAACATGGATGGACCTGGAGATTGTCATTCTAAGTGAAGTAAGTCAGACAGAGAAAGAAAAATACCATATAATATCACTCATATGTGGAATCCAAAAAAAAAAAAAAAAAATGAGACAAATGAACTTATTTACAAAAGAGAAACAGACTCACAAACAGAAAACAAACTTATGGTTACTGGGGGGAAAGGAGATAGGAAGGGATAAATTGGGAGTTTGAGATTTGCAGATACTATATATATAATATATATATAAAAAAACAAGGTCCTATTGTATAACACAGGGAACTATATTCAATGTCTTGTAGTAACCTATAATGATAAAACATGAAAAGGAATATATGTATGTACATGTATGACTGAAATATTATGCTGTACACCAGAAATTGACACAAAGTGGTAAACTGACTGAATTTCATTAAAAAAAGAAAATTAAAAATAAAATAAAATTTTAAAAAATCTTTGTGTGTCAAAGGACACCATCAAGAAAGTCAGATGACAACCCATAGAAGGGGAAAAATATTTGCAAATTATATCTCATAATGAATTTGTATCCAAAATATATAAAGAACTCATAACTCATAAATAAAAAACTATTTTTAAATGGGCAGATGATTGAAGGGATATCTCCAAAGATGATAAACACATGAAAACATACTCAATATAATGATGTATTAGGGAAATTAAAACCAGGAGATAACACTTCATCCACCCTAGGATGTCTTAAATGAGAAAGCTGAACAGTAACGAGAGTAGGCAAAGATGTGGAAGAATTTAAAGTTTTTCATCATTGATGGGAATGTAAAATGGTGAAGTCACATTAGAAAAAGTTGTGCAGTTCCTCAAAAAGTTAAATAAAGAGCATATGAACCAGCAATTACACTCCTAACTATACACCCAAGAGAAAAAAATAAAACATACCTACACAAAAACTTCGAATATATAGTGGAAAGAATATGGACAAAAAGGAAATCCTTGTGCACTATTGGTGAGAATGTAAATTGGTGCAGCCATTATAGAAAACAGTATGCAGTTTCCTTAAAATATTAAAAATAGAACCACCTTATGATCCAGCAATTCTCCTTCTCAGTATTTATTTGAGGGAAACTTAATCATTCTCTCAAAAAGATATCTATGCTCTCATGTTATTGCAGCATTATTTACAAAAGCCAAGACATGGAAACAAACTAAGTGTCACACCGACACACAAACGCATTTTTTAAAATGTGATACACACACACACACACACACACACACACATAATATATTATATTATATATATAGAATATATAGAGAGAGTATACATAGAATTATATATAGGGAGAATATATTATTTAGAATATCATTATATATAGAATATTCAGCCATAAGAAAGGAGGAAATTGTGCTATCTGTGAAAACATGGATGAACTTTGAGGATATTATGCTAAGTGCAATAAGTGAGACATACCTCACTGTATGACCTCACTGAAAAATGAAATCTATAAATAAAAAGCTCATAGATACAGGGAACAGACTGGCGATTGCCAGAGGTGGGGAGTAGGCATAATAGGTGAATTGGGGTCAAAAGGTACACACTTGTCATTAATAGATAAATCAGTTCTGGGTACATAACGTCCAGGATGGTGATTTAGGGATAATAATACTGTATTGCATGTTTGAAACTTGCTGAGTGGGTAGATCTTAAAACTTCTTATCACAAGGACAACAAGATTTTAACTATGTGTGGTGATTAATGTCAATAAACCTATTGTGGTAATCACTTTGCAATACATACATACATCAATCATTATTTGGTACACCTAAAACTAATCCAATGCTACATGTTAGTTATATCTCAAAAAGAAAGAATATTATGAATAGGGCTGTGTAAATTATAGGCTAACTAAGCAAAAAGCACACAGGTCCTTTAGGTATCATTAAATAAAGCCAACATAATCCTCTTCTCTCAAAAATCAAATGTTAATTGTTGAATAAATAGCACAGGATACCAGTGATCTTGTAGGCTCACCCAAGTCCCTTCCAGGAAGACAACAAAGCAGCAAGAACCCTGGACGTAAGCTTGTAAAGTTCTATTTTAAATCTCGGCTCTACCACTTACTTCACCTATTTATTCACTTAGCAGCATTTAAGAACAATCGCCTAGGCAATAGTCCACTTAATATTTTGAATCCTGATAACTCTGCTATAAAATGAGAATAATTATACCTACCTCACAAAGTGAGGCATACTCAATAAAAGCTGATTGAAAACATTTTCTCTTGCTTAATTCCTCAGAATAAAGGTTCTTGATCATGATCAGGAAAAAAGATGGGCAATTAGAAAAAAAAAACAGTCACAGTGTGGGTAAAGTTTGCATTAGCTCTTACCATCTGTCAAGTATTACTTTCTCAATGTCTTTGCATTATAATTACAAGGACCGTTTTTACAGTGTCGCTGAACCAGTTGCAGCCTTTCATCAACCCTATGGTATAAGTTTCCCCAGGATCTAGCTGCAGTTCCTGAAGCTTAGAGGTGAATTTACTGCCTGTCATCACACAATCAGAACATGGCGGGGCCGAGACCCAAGACTGGCTTGACCATCTCTGGTACCTTGCCCTTGAATGCCAGTGAACCACAGTGGTGCTAAGTCCAGAGAACAGTCAGTGTCACCCATGACTTCAAATGTGGGGTAATTTCACATAGGTCAGTACAGTCATGCACAAAAGGGCCTGGTCTCAACTCTGAATGCCTGCTCCCAGCATGGATTTGGGCGATTTACTTAAATATATGTATGTTACATGTCCAATGGAGTTGAAAATGATCCTCATCTTCATTCATAAGATCTTAGAATTACTTTACATACTAAATAAGATCCTTTGGAAATCACAGAATTGCTTTATGTATCTGGGAGACAACTGCATCACACACCAAATATATACCAGACCAGAATTTGTAAAAATAAGTATTAATTTAATTGAAGAAAATACATTCCATGACTCACTGTAATATAATACAGTATGTACCATATCAGGTTATGTGACTTAACAATTTTCAAAACATGAGGAAAAAAAAAACAAACTTCTGTTATGAAGGTATTTTGGTCTGAGTATACAATTGACAGTACATTTTTTCCCACTATGTTCCGAATCTGAGTTAATGCTAAACATCTTTACTGAAGAACACAAACTCATTCTATCAACACAATGGTTACATTATACAATAATACTTTCTTCCCCATCAATTGCACTTTTTTTTTCTTGTTCACACAAACTGCTGTTACATATTAAATCAATTGACTAATTCTAAACAAATATTTTGAGTAAAAAACAAATGCAAACAATCTCCAGCTTTCTTGTAGAATTAAATTAAAACATTTTGTCTACAAAAACACATATATTCTTGTTAAAATTTAATAGGGGAAATATGCCATGTTAACATTACACTGCTCTGGAAAACTGTTTATTTGCTACATTCTTATATAGCCTCATTTGTTTTCTGTCACATTTCTTATCTACTTATTTTTAAAATTCCTAGAGAGTCAGTACCATCTTCTCCTGTGTGACAAAATTCCAAAATCACAACTGAAATACACAGTATTTTTGTGCAAGATGTTGGAGCCAGAAGTTAACATAATGGATGTTTCTGAAGGCTGAGTAGACCCTTGGCACACTTTCTACCACTTACTAGCTATGTATCCTTGGATTAATTGGTTGGTTTCTTTTTTGTTTTCTTCACCTGAGTTGTGAGAATACTAAATATTATGTATAAATTTTCTGGTTCAAAGTAAATAAATGGTGGGCATTCCAATCATGATTATTGATTATCAGCTTCCTCACTTGCTAACCAATGACTCAGTATCCTGACTGACCAAAACTACTAACTTTCTAAAGTAGATGGTGCACAAATCTATTGGGAATAGACAGAGAAATATAACTACATTTAAAACATTCAAGCTCCCCAACAAGCCAAATTTTTATGGTATGTTTCTGTCCACAAGACCCCCCAGGTCCACAGTGATATGAGAAATAGCGCTGACAGAGCTCACATGCTTGGACACTCTCCCCCAGGGTCCAGTGAAAACACGGTCAGTCATGCCCAGACTTTTTGTAAGATAGAATCATTTGCTAATTTTAAGCATCAGCCTTAGGGCCAGGCATCTAATCTAACACACATTTAGGGGTCTGCTGGGATATTCTCCAGGGACAGTGGCCAGTAGGCACCATCTTCCTGTGCCGTCTTTCCCCTCACTCCCCTCCCAGCAGGCACCACCAGTTTTACACTCCCCGTCTCCCTTCCTCCAGCTAGTGGGCACCATCTTTTTTTTTTTTCCTATCATGCTAGACCTTTAAATTTTTTTCTTTTTCCCAGTGGGTGCAATGTTATGTTCCACCTCTGCTCTGCTCCTGCCAGCACCATCAGCCCACTTTCCTTCTGCCATGATGCAGAACACCACTCCTAGAGGGAAACTCTGACACATGCCTGGTGACCTAGTTTTTGCAACTTCTTCCCGGGGGATGCCCCTTGATCATGTGGCTATGGAGGCCAGGGGTGCTTGCAATCCTGGATCCTGTGAGAATGGAACAAGGAAGACCCTATTCTTGGCAGACAACCACCCACAGGGCACTGCACAGACAGCAGACTGCACACTCCTTGAGTCTTTCTGAGAAAGAGACCTTGGGTTTGGCCTCAGAGGCAAACTTTCTGATTGGCACACATCAAGGTATGCACAGAGGGGCTCTCAGGGCATGGAGCAGAGTACACAATGTTTGTGCTCTCCCTCTGCCTTGTTTCAGATCCCCAATGTCTCTCACATAGGAGTTTATCCCCTTGTCCGGAGCCCCAGTTTTTGCAACTTCCACCTAGAGGACACCTCCAGACCACCTGGTGCTGGTGACTAGCAGGTCTTATGCTTGCAGTCTCATATGACTATATAGATATTTGGATACATTAAAAGCTGAAAATTATTAGAGAAATGCAAATCAAAACTACAATGAGGTATCACACCACTCAGAATGGCCATCATAAAAAAGGCTACAAATAATAACTGCTGGAGAGGTTGTGGAGAAAAAGGAACCCTCTTACACTGTTGGTGGGAATGTAAATTGGTGCAGCCACTATGAAGGACAGTATGGAGGTTCCTTAAAAAACTAAAAATAGAGTTACCATATGACCCAGCAATCCCACTCCTGGGCTTACATCTGGAGAAAACTCTAATTTGGAAAGACACACGCACCCCAATGTTCACAGCTGCAGTACTGATAACAGCCAAGACATGGAAACAAGCTAAATGTCCATCAATAGATGGTTGGATAAAAAAGATGTGGTATATATGGGATACATATGAAATATTAGCCATAAAAAAGGATGAAAGAATGCAATTTGCAGTAACATGGATGGACCTAGAGATTATCATATTGAGTGAAGTTAGTCAGATAGAGAAAGCTAAATATCATATGATATCACTTATATGTGGAATCTTAAAAAAAAATGATACAAATTCTGTTTACAAACCAAACACAAGACTCACAGGCATAGAAAACAAACCATATTACCAAAGGGGAAATGGCAGTGAGGGATAAATTAGGAGTTGGAGATTAACAGATACACAGTACTAAATATAAAATAGATAAACAAGGACCTACTGTAGAGCACAGGGAACTATATTCAATTTCTTGTAATAACATAATGGAAAAGAATGTGAAAAGAAAAAAGAGTATGTATGTATATGTATAACTAAATCACCTAAACTAACATTGTAAATCAACTATGCTGCAATTAAAAAAAAAAAAAAAAAAAAAAAAGGCTGCAGCCTGAGGGTCTGGTTTCCAAAGAAGCATCCAACCTACAGAGGCCATATAATATAAACTCAGCCACTGCTTTTTAAAGTTGTTACCACCACCTAAATAGCTAAGCTAACTGATACACTTATTTTGTTTTTTATATTTTCCACCTCCATGAGAGCAAGGATTTCTGCTTGTTTTGTTCACCACTGTATCATCTGTGTTCAAAACTCAGTGGGAACTCAGTAAGCATTTGCTGAATGAATTACTGTAGCCAAGAATTTGTCATAGGGATGGGAAAGGGAAATCTGACAAATTATGGTTTAAATCAGTGATTGGGGGAAAAAATAACATATTTGGACACTTATACTGCCACAGCATTGAGATCACACAATAGTAAACCAGTCATCTGTGTGCTTGCTGCATAGAAAATGCTGCATAAATGTTTGCTATGATGTCTGTTATTGTTATTTTTAGATCAAGGAGTATATGCAATTGAAATTAGAATATAAACGCAAAAGGTTTTCTGAGATGGGAAAATTCTGTGTTGCAGCTGGGACACTGGGATGGTGAGAATTTCCAAATGGCCTTGTTCACATGGCTGAGAGCTGGTGCCAACTGATGGCTGGAAGTTCAGATGGGGTTATATCCAAGGTTCTCAGTTCTTCTCCATGTGGACCTCACCATATAGTTGCTTGGACACAGCATAGAAGCTGGATACTAAAAAGGAAAGTTCCAAGAGGACACATCTCAAATTGTAAGTGCCAAGCAAGCCTCCATTCATGTTTCATTTGCTGATGTTCTGATGGCCAAGAGTAGACACATGGCCACTCTCAGAGGCAGTGAGGGACACAACTACACCAGGGTGTGAACATCGGAGAACATGAGTCATTGTGGGCAGGCAAAGGAACATCTCACAGAGTGTCTGGACCATACAGATTGAATATCCAGCATCTCAAATTTATCCCTGTATACAAGCGATCAAGTGTGAACTGATTTAGGAGTTCATGTCGCACAAACCAACTTTGCAAGAGCCTGATTGATTTATAAATGATAATACCAGTTCATTTTTCTTGGGAAATCTGCTTATATCAAAACTTGGGACCATGCACATATGGACAGCAGGTCCTTGTTGAGTGAAGGATCAGCAAGAGACCAAACCATAGTTCATCTGGTGAGCTATAAAAAGGAAACCCTGCATTGTCAGAAGCACTTGTGCAGCAAGCTAAAAACATTCGTGTGTTATCATTCTCCAAGTCAAAGACCATTTCCATCTCAATTGCTGGAAATGGCCACTAGATTTAAAGTAATTGCCCCCTTGGGCAATGCAAGACATAGAAACCAGATTTCCCTTGCTAAGTTTTTTTTCTTTAAAGGCTTGATATGGGTGTATGTAATTATTATTTCAAAATTAAATACTACCAGATTACCAAGGACATATGTTCTACTAGTTTAAATTTAAATTGGTGGTTTTTGGATGAAGTTCAAGGACACTGTTTCAATGGCAAAATAAACACATAATACCTCAGAGTTGATTAGTTTGCTCCAACAGCTACTCACCTTCACTTCTTGATGCTTCTACTTAGCATCAGTTATACGGAGTGGCATTTTTGTACTTGCCTCCGATCCATCAAAATAATGTACCCTCTTTGGTCATAAAACTTGAAAACAAGTATTTAGAAATATCCATCTGGCATCACTTTCTAGAACATTAGAAAAATACAGAAAGACTAAAGGTGGAAAGGTAGATCAATGATGTGGGCCATGACGAGGGAAGGGAAGAAGGAACCTGAAGAATCACAGGGAAGGAGGATCAACAGGACCTGCTTTGAGGGTTGTACTAAATATGAGGGAGGACATTAAGAGGACTCCAAAATAGTTTATTTACATAGGGGGTTGGAAAAATGGGGCTTGAGAAAGGAAATCATTTGGAGGTAGATGCGAGTAATAGGATGATGAATTATTCGGAGGGGGGTGTTGAGTTTCAAATTCAATTTTTTCACCGTGTTCCAAGCTCTGGGTTCCAGTAGGGAGTAAGACAGGGATCTGCCCTCAGGAAACGTACCTTCTACTGGAGAGAGACAGCAAACACGTAAGCAAAGAAGATAACTTCCAATGATAATTTATAAATGCTACAAAGAAAATACAACTAGGAAATAGGACAGAGAGTGAAGGGGACTGACAGGGGAGGTGGTAACCACATTACCTCGGGAGGTCAATGCCAACCTGAGACTTCAATGGTGAGAATGAGCTAGCAAGCGGAGCCTCTGCAGAAGGCATTCCAGGCAGAGGGGACAGCAAGTGGAAAGGCCCGGAGCTGGGAACTAAATTTGCATGTTTGAAAGTTAGGAATGAGAGAGACAAGGTAAGAGATTAGTTTGGGGAGGGAAGGTAGAGGTCAGACAAGACAGGGGCTTTAAGTCATGGTGAGAAGTTTGGATTTTATTCTTATATTCATGGGACAAGCACCAGAGACTATTGAGCAAGAAAGTGATAGGATCTTATTCTAAAAATCACTCATGCTGCCCATCAACTGCTAAACAGATAAACAGAATGTGATGTAGCCATTCCATGGGCTATAAGTCAGCCATGAAAAGGAATAAAGTACTCATACATGCTACAATGTGAATGAACTCTGAAAACATTGAGCTAAATAAGCCAGTCACAAAAGACCACATAGTTCTTAGAAGAGGCAAAATCTAGAGGGAAGAATTAGGTGATTTGGGGCAGGAGAAAATGGGAGTGACTGTTAATGAGTATGAGTGTCTTTTCACAGTGATAAAAATGTGCTAGAATTAGATACTGGTTATGGTTGCAAAGCTTTTTGAATATCCTACAAGCCACTGAATTTTACATTAAAAGAGTGAATTTTATGTTATGTGAATTACATCTCTATATTTTTCAAAGTTTGAATAGGGACTGGGTATTAGATATTACCAAGAAATTATTATAATATTGATAAGTGCAACAGTATTATTGCAGTAATGTAAGGCTATGTTCCCTTCTGTGAAGATGCACACTGAAGAGTGTAAGAGTGAAATGATATGATGATGTCTTGGATATGCTTTGAAACAGTTCAGCAAAAAAAAAAAAAAAGATGATTTTAAAAATGTAGTAAAACCTTAATAACTATTGAATCAGGGTAATTAGTTTATGGGGGTCAACATACCCTCCACTCTACTTCTGTATGTGATTGAAATTTTTCAAATAAAAAATTGCTAAAAGAAAAAAAATCACTCATGCTGCAGTATTAGTGTACCAAATCAACATGCTGTACACATGTACTTACACAACCTTAAATGTCAGTTATACCCAAATAAGGCTATAGCAGAAGAGAGACTGCTCTGGCTACTCTATGGAGGATGCACCATGAAGGAGGAAAAGTGGAGGTGAGATGCCAGTTAGGATGCTGTTGCACAACTCCAGGTAAGAGGTATTGGTCTAGATTAGGGTGTGAGCAGCAGAAGGTTGAGAACTGTCCTGCCAGCGGCTATACTGTGATGAGCCCTGCTAAGTCCTCAAAGTGGCATCTGAATGACAGAGAGTAATTATGCAAGACTTGCCCCTGAAGACTCCAGAGAGCAGCAACATGAGAGACACTGAGGGAAGTAGAGAGACATACACAGAATTTGAGAGACAGTAAAAGAGATGATTGCAAGATAGTCAAGATGGGGGCATTCTCCAGAATGCCTAGAAATACAGAGCTGGAATTTAGGTCAAAGGTTAGGATTAGAGATGTACATTTGCAACTTACTAGCTTAAATATGATGGTGGAAATTTTCATGCATTCTAATAGACTAAGAATAGAGTGGGAACATCAAATCATGTTAAGGGCTTATTTTTATTTAGAAACTAGCAGGATGAAGGGGGTGTTATAGGGCAATTCCCAGAGACAAATGACCAGAGTAGGGAGAGAGCCGAGTGGACTAAAGCTGCATAAAGACAGGCTCTGGATCTCAGATGACTTTGGCTACTAGCAATGGCCTTGTTGGTTGGTTTGTCTAATCAGAGACAGAGTTCCAAAGGTCTTAATGATCCAGGAGGTTGAGATCTTACAAAAGGCCAATTTATTTTTAAGAAAGAATTCTTAGCAATCATTGAAAATAGAATCAGTTGAAACAATAAGATGCCACTACACATCTATTAGAATGGCATGGCCAAAATCCAAAATACTGACAGCACCAAATATTGCTGGGGGTGTAGAGCAACAGGAACTCTTACTCATTTCTGGTGGGAATGCAAGATGGTGCAGCGACTTTGGAAGACAGTTCAGTGGTTTCTTACAAGAATAAGCATACTCTTACCATACAATCCAGCAACTGCACCCCTTGATGTTGATCCAGAGAAGTCAAAAATGTATATCTACACACACTGCACATGGATGTTTACAGCATCTTTATTCATAACTGCCAAAACTTGGAAGCAACCAAGATGTCCTTCCATAAATGAATAGATAAATACACCATGGGACATTCAGACAACATGTTTTTTTTATTCAGCACTAAAAAGAAATGAGCTGACAAGCCATGAAGAGACACGGATGATCCTTAAATACATACTGCTAAGTGTAAAAAGTCAACCTGAAAAAGCTACATACTGTACGATTAACACTCTATGACATTCTAGAAAAGGCAAAACTATGGAGACGATAAATAGATCAGTGGTTGCCAGGCATTAGAGGTGGGGAAGGGATGAACAGGAAGAGCACAGAGGATTTTCAGGGCAGTGAAGCTGTACAGTAGAATACTACAAGGGTGGATACACATCTTCATACATTTGTCAAGATCCATAGCATGTACAGCACCAGGAGGGAACCCTAATGTAAGCTACAGACTTTGGAAGATGATGACGTGTCAACGTAGGTTCTTCAACTGTAACAAATGTACCATCCGGTGGGAGGTGTTGATAATGGGGGAAGTTGTGTTGGGGTTGGGGGCAGGAGTATAAGGGAAATCTCTGTACTTTATGCTCAATTTTCCTATTAACTATTAACCTCAAACTGCTCTTTTTAGTTTACTAATTAAAAAAAAAAAGGTATCAGTAGAGTGTTATGGCCTGAAGTAAAAGGAAAGAGACCCAAACAACAGCCAGAGCTTTCAGTGAGATAGCATGGTCATTGCTTTCTGTTAGCTGGGCTCTATTCTTCCCGTTGCCTAGATCAAAAACGACCTTGTTGTCTTCATTCCTCTCATTCCCTCACATCCCTCACCTAGTCCATGAGCGTAACTTTTGGCTGTACCTTCAAAGTACATCCAGAAGCTAATCACTTCTCCCCATATACATGACCTCCTTCCTAGATTATTGCAACGGCTCCCTAATTAGACCTCTGTGTCCCCCACCTTGACCCCTTAGGGTCTATTCTTAATACAGAAGCTGACAGATCCTACTGAAGCCAGATCCCAAAGCCCTGTCTCCACTCAAACTCCCCCAAAGACTTCCCATCTTACTCAGAGCAAACCAACATCCTTACATGACCTAAAAGGCCCCACATTGTGTAGCCCCCTCTCACTCCCTGGTTGCATATTTTAAAAGCTGCTAAACAGGGATCAGCTTCCAATCAGCCTGCATCTGGATTCTGACTAAGATCTTCCCACTTCTCGACACCGAAAAGTCTTGGCACACCTTCAACTACGGGGAGCCATTAAGAATAAAGAAGGCACGTGGGCAGTCACAAAAGTTAGGGGAAAAACGCAGACCTAGGGCAGGTCTGAGTGATAGGCTTATCTCCTACAGGAGACCACTCTCAGAAGACTGGGAGTGGTGACTGATTTATCTAATGCAAAGAAAACACACAGAGTCAAGGAAGATGAAGAAATAAGAGTCATGTGTTTCAAACAAAAGTAAAAGACAGAACTCAAGAAACAGACCTTAAGAAATGGAAATAAGTGACTTATCTGATGAAGAATCCAAAATTAATTGTCACAAAGATGCTCACTGAGCTCAAGAGAATAATTCATGAACAGAGTGAAAATTTCAACAAAGGATAGAAAATATAAGAAAGTACCAAACAGAAAACATGATGCTGAAGAATGTAATAACTGAACTGAACTTTTTAATTGAGGTGTTTAACAGCAGTATAGATGAACCAGAAGAAACAGATCAGCAAACCCAAAGACAGGGCACTGGAATTCATGCAACTGAGGGAGAAAAAAGAAAAAAGAATGAAAAGTGTGATTAATTAAGATAGATTAAAGGATTTATTAAACAACATCAAGGGAACCAATATTCACAGTATGGGAGTCACAGAAATATAAGGGAAGGCAGAAAGTGTATTTGAAAAAATAATAGCTGAAAATTTCCCTGACTTGGGGAAAGAAACAAACACACAGATCCAAGAAGCCCAATACATTCAAAAAAGGAAGAATTCAACAAGACACACACCGAGACACAGTATAATTAAAATGTCAAAAGTTAAAGACAAGGGAAGAATCTTTAAAGCAGTGAAAGAAAAACAACACGTTATATACAAGAGAACCCCCATAAAACCATCAGCAAAGTTTTCAGAAGACACTTCTTTCTTTTCAGAAGAAACTTTGCAGGCTGAAGAAAATATTCCAAGTGTTGAAAGGAAAAAACAAACAGAGAAACAAACAAACAAACAAACAAACAAACAAACAAAAAACAACACTATCAGCCAGAACACTCTACCCAGGCAGGTTGTTCTTCAGAATTTAAGGAGAGAGAAAAAGTTTTCCAGACAAGGAAAACTGAAGAAGTTCATGACCACTAAACTGGCCATGCCAAAAAAAGTTAGAGACTTCTTTAAGCTAAAACAAAAGGCTAATAATTAGTAGCAGGAAAATATATGAAGGTATAAATTGCAGTGGTAAAGAATCCTTTATTACTTGTCATCATGATGAATAAATCACATAAAAATCTAGCATGAAGGTTGAAAGACAAAAGTATTAAGAATAACTAACTGCAAAACTTGCTAAGGGATAAACAAGATAAAGATGTAAATTGTGACATCAAAATAACAAGAAGGAGCATTTTAAAATGTAGGACTTTAGTATGCATTCTAAATTAAGTTATTATCAGCTTAAAATAGACTTATAAAAGCCATTTTTATATAAGCTTCTTCATGGTAACACAAAGCAAAAACCTGTATTAGATACACAAAAGACAAAAAGAAAGGAATCTAAGCAAACCACTGCAGGAAGTCATTAAATCACAAAGGAATACAGTAAGAAGAAGAAGAAGAAGAAAGAAGAAAGAAGGAAGAAGAAGAAGAAGAAGAAGAAGAAGAAGAAGAAGAAGAAGAAGAAGAAGAAGAAGAAGAAGAAGAAGGAGAAGGAGGAGGAGGAGGAGGAGGAGGAGGAGGAGGAGGAGGAGGAGGAGGAGGAGGAGGAGGAGGGGAAGGGGAAGGGGAAGGGGAAGGGGAAGGGGAAGAGGAAGAGGAAGAGGAAGAGGAAGAGGAAGAAGAAGAAGAAGAAGAAGAACTTTAAAAAGTCAGAAAACAATTACAAAATGGCAATAGTAAATTCATGCCTATCAATAATTACTTTTTAAAGTAAATGGACTAACTTCTCCAATCTAAAGACACAGAGTGACTGAATCAATAAACAAACAAACAAACAAACAAAAAAACACAACTGCATGAGCCTACAAGAGACTCACTTTAGCTTTAAGGACACACACAGACTGAAATTGAAGTGATAGAAGGGATGGAAAAAGGTATTCCATGCAATGGGAACCAAAAGAAAGCAGGGGTAACTATTCTTAGAGTAGACAATATAGACTTACAGACAAAGAGAGTAATAAGAGACAAAGAGGGTCATTACATAATGACTAAGGGGTCAGATCAACAAAGGAATATAATGTTTGTAAACATTTATGTAACCAACATAGGAAAGCCCAAATATATAAAGCAAATATTAACAAACATGAAGGGAGAAACAGAAATACAATAATAGTTGGGGGCTTCAATACCCCATTTTCAACAATGATTAGATCATCCAGACAAAAGTAATCAATAAGGAAACATTGGACTGAAACTACATGTTAGACCAGATGGACTTAGAAGACATTTATAGAACATCCATCCAGAACGCATTCTCCTCAAGCACACATGGAACATAATGCAGGATAGATCACATGTTAGACCACAAAACAAGTCTTAATAAATTTAAGAAGACTGAAATCATATCAACCAAGCCAGAATCGTATGAAACTAGAAATCAATTTCCAGAAGAAATCAATTGCTAGAAGAAAACAGGAAAATTTACAAATATGTGGAGGTTAAATAACATGCTCCTGAACAACTAATGGGTCAATGAAGAAACTGAAAGAGACATTTTGAAGCATCAAGAGATAAGTGAAAATGGAAGTATAACATGCCCACGCTTATGGGACACAACAAATGAAGTTCTAACAGGGAAGTGAATAGTGATAAATTCTTACATTAAGAAACTATAAAAATCTTAAACAATCTAAGGTTATAGTTCAAGGAACTAGAAAAAGAACAAATTAAGCCTAAAGTTAGTAAAGGAAGGAAATAATGAGATCGGAGCAGAAATACACAAAATAGACACTAAAAAGGCAATGGAAGAGATGAAACTAAGGGTTGGTTATTTCTCCAAAATTTAAAGGAGAGTACTGGAGGAGGGGTTGGGCAATACTTACTAGTCTTTGTATAACCTAAGCTCACTGACTAATGCTCACTGCAGCACTGTTTATACTACCAAAATATTAGAAATAACTTAAATGTTCATTAATAGAAGAATAGATCAAATGTGGTATATTCATACAGTGGAATACTATGTAGCTGTTAAAAGGAATGAACTAAAGCTGTATGTACTAACAGATAAATCACAGTGTTGTGCAAAAAAAACCCTAAACCAAGTTACAGAAAGACTACACACACACAAACACACATAGAATACCACCATATAAAGTTGTTTTATCAACATGGAATATTATATTCTATAGAACTGATAGGTATATAAAAAAAGTAATTAACAGTAAAAAAATATACACAGGAGTAATGATCACTACCTTTAGGATGGGAGAATTCTATTAGAATTCTCTGAAGACAAGGGAAGGAAATCAGATTGGAGAGGTCTAAGATTTAGTATCTTATGTTGACTGGTGGGTACATGAATGTATTTTATTATCTAAGTCCTTTGTATATAAGAACTATTTCAAAAAATGATCCCAAATTATTCACTAAAGAATTTTCAGCTTTAATAAACTCTAGGGGAAAAAACACTTAAATTTTCTTCTTTCTTGCCTCAATTTATCAGACTTTTTAAGGTATGGCTAAGTAGTTTGAAAAATATTTTCAATAATGGTATTAATCTCCAAATTAATATGGTAGGCTTTATTAAGTTTAATAAAGCACTAAAAATTTTGACTTCAAAGCTTTCATCAATTTAATATATGAAACATTGTTAACAATAAAATAACTGACAGCAGAGGACATTAATCATTGTAAAAAAGCAAAACCTGTATATGGATACCTTACTCCATTTATTTTATGTTTGCTTTCAAAATTTACCTCATGAGCCAACATTCTGTATAATTCTTCTTTTGTAATAGCTAGTCGTTCTCTGTCAATGCTATCGACCAAAAGAATGATGAACTAGAAGTGAAAAAAAAAAAAAAAAAAAAAAGAAGAAGAAAATTGAAGGGGATGTGAGGTGCTCTGCAAAACTACTCTAAGTGCTAGAAGTACTTTCTGTGATGGCATCATCATCACTATAAAATGGACTACTGCATTTTCATCATCAGGAGTTTACATTATACTGAATCACATCAAGCAGCAAAATCCAAATGTTTATAAGAAAAATAACTCATAATTCAACAAATAAAAACCATGCTCAAGTTTATTTTCAAGTGGTGATCCTTGAATGTATAATATACCCTAATATGTACTAAGATTTATTTTAAAATGCAGGTAATAAAAAGTAGTTTTTAAAAAGAAAGTCACAGTAATTTAAGTAACTTTCACTAAAACTTAAAAGTACTCTGCACTCATTCAAGCAATCGATAATTATGTTTAAGACAGTCTCCTGCCCCTTAGAAAGAGGCTAGTTTCAAAGAAAAAAAAAGAAATACATTAAAAAAACCCTAACAAATAAGACATTTTTACATGACAATATCAACAATAAAAGGGCAAGAAAAATGTGCTAAGTAGAAATATACTTGGGTGTTAATAACATACTAAAGATGCAGGTGAAATTAAAGAGTGCAAGGAGAATAGAAGAAAGCTATTCGTAATGGTGTGCGTGAAAAAAGGTGAAGGTAATACACTAAAAATAATGTATCTTTGATGAGAAAAATAAGAAGATAAAGTGAGAAAGGGCCCCTAAATGGAACATCTTATGCAGAAGAAAAAGCTAAGAAGTGAGATGAAGTGGTTTGAAGAGTTATAGAAGATAAGTGATATAAAACAAATCGAGACAGGAAGGGTAGAATCAGATTATTCAGACGGCTTTAAAATTAGGGAAAGAGACAACTATAGGAACCTGACTATAAACTGAGAAAGGGCTGAGAATGATAAAAGAAAAGAAAATAGAAAGGATAAATGTAAGAAACACGGCAAACTTTCTTATGGGGAGGTAACTATAAATTAATGAGAGGAAAGCGTCAGGAATTAATCAACAACTTTGACTCGCTGTATTAAAATGGAGACATTTCAGCTTTTGAATGGTCCCTCCATGTAAAGAATTTAAGAAGCAAGACAATGGTGAACAAGGTGATGGGAGAAACACCACACAGATGAGAGCCCTACAAGAGTCTAACTGCCAGCGCCTTGTGCTATGCTGGTGGGCTTACATCAGAGGCCAAATGTTCTTTGTAGTAATTTCGATACTTTTGTAGAAATGTTTTATTTAAAGAACATTTCATGCAAATGGCATCAGTAATAATGTACCTCTTTCTGGATCCACACAAAGTCTTCTAAAGTTCCAGCAATTTCAAAAACTACCACTTAGTAATGCTATAAATATACGTGGATCAGCCAGAACCAACTTCTATCTATTCACCAAAGATAAATGTCCTTTTCACACTTGGAGCTAACTGCCAGCTTTGAAAACATTCCAACAGCTATGCTGCAATGTTGTTCTTTCCTTCTCTCTAACAAATTTTAATTTTGGAACATTATTTTACTGCAGAAAGATATATTAAACTAACCTATAACCATAAATATTAGCTTCCCAACTTATCTTCCCCCTGCAAATAAAAAAAAAAAAAAAATTAAGTGCTCCCACATCTGCTGAACATCTATGACACGCCATCTTGGTATGACCACTCGTACACTGTGCTGGACTATATATGCACACACACATTTGCTATTATAATATAAACCTACAGGAATACATAGTTCTTTTTATAAAGGCAATTTATTCATTCAAAATTCCTTGCATCAGTACTCCACCTCCTCTGCACTCCCATCCCTCAAAAAACACTCAAGTTTTAAGAGGCTTCCATTTAGAAAAAATAATTAATTTTGTGTACCTCCTTGCAAAGAAAAATTATAGACCCAAATGTGCATTACTATTCCCAAGGACAAACCTCTCTCAATCACACTGTAGAGTTTAAAACAAACAAAGAAACAAAAAAACCTGACTCTAAGAAATAAAAACAAAAGTAGAAGATATTCCAGATTTGTTGTCCAGGTTGACTGTGAACTAGGAAAATGAAATAAATGACAAGAGAACACTGGGGAGGGGCTGGCCTGCATATCCATTTGCTTTTCAATTAAAACATAATACTCCCAAAATTGTGAATGCTCAGTTTCATATTACTTGAAAATCCTGTATTAAATTATACTTATAATGTTTTATTCTTCCCCTAACCAGGGCCTCTTATAAAGCTGGGAAAGGTTACATAGTTTATTCTACTGTCCGATTTCTCCAACAATGGAGCTCTAACAGTATCACCCTGAGGGGCAGCTGAGAGCGAGCCTGACTACAGGAAGCACTCCACTGATGACAGCCCCCGTTACTCCTCCCGCCTGCCCTTCTCTTCTACTTGAGGACCTCACATTCCTCACAAAAGAGAATCTTATTGAAAGGCAGATGTCACTATGCCTTATGTCCAGTCTGTTCTCTGGGTTTACCCCTTGGTTGTTTTCATTCAAATTCAGAAGTAACTGTAGCGTACCTCGGTGTTTGTGTAATACATGTTCCATGATGAGCGCAGGGACTCCTGACCACCAATATCCCACATGAGAAAATGAGTGTTCTTCACGATTATTTCTTCAACATTGCTTCCTATGGTTGGAGATGTATGAACCACTTCATTCATTAAGCTGTTAAAAGACAGACACCATAAAAGCTCTTGTCAATCCCAAGAACCTGAAGCACATTTTCCCTGTACTTTTATATGAATCAACCTTCCTTACTTGCATCAGTGATGGTAATCACTAGCAACAGAAATGGAACCCTGGAGAACATTTGTGCAAACACCTAGACAGAGAACAAATCCCGAAGGAAGGCTGTTTTTTTCATTCTTTCAATGGAGTAAACTACAGGCTTGATCTGGATAGGAGGCAACTGTGTAGTGAAGTTGCATTTCTGTGGCCAAATTTCCAGTAGCCCCCATGCCCTGTTACCAGCTAGAGCAGAACCAATGCTGCATCCTGAAAGAGAAGGTTTCCAGGTGACTGTCATCGACTTGCAAAGTAGTCACCATTGCACAGTAGGCTGTCTATAATTTTGAAGACTATTTATGTGAGAAAACAAACCCGGCTGAGGCATAGAAATTAGTGCATGCCTATTAACCGAAACTGCAGTCTTAAAAAGACCTTGGGCAAATGAAAATGTACGTATTGGAATGCTGATGCTCCTATCACATGTATTATCAGAATCACCAGTGAAGCTACACTAATTAATTCAACAAATACATATTTACCTATAACACATCAGTACTGTGGTGGAAAAAGCTTATAACTCTCTCTTGGGTTTTATATATATGTACATATATATTTTGAAGCTATGTGCAAAATTACTTCAACAGTGATGGCAGGTTTCTGGAATGTGATGTGATGTCTAAAGGTTAAGTCATATTAAAATACATCACGGCCAATGAATGAATGTTTAAAAAGTTTTCCCTGTCAATAACAGGCACGTAATTTCAGTTTTCATTCCTTCCATTAATTTATGGATAAATAAGCAATTACAAAAGAAAATAAAAACAAAAAAATCTCTTCAGTTCCCTCCTCCGTTCTGCTGCTGTGCACTAAAAACAAGCCACTTCTTTCTTAAGGACTTTTAATGCCTGTCTAATTAAGTCTGTTAAGTGGGAGAAGTTCTGAAACCTCCTTAGAACAGTCCAGATATCTTCTTTTCTAGATTTGAATCTATCTATACAGAATATTTTGAAGATTCCTCCTCCCCAGGGCAGAATGCTTAAAAAGCTATCAGTGAACCTCAACAGGGTATGTAAGGAAGTCACATAAACCTTCACACAACCAGCTGATTTGTGGTGAATGTGCTGACACATTTCACAGCAGAACCCTGCTGCTCTTGTTAACCTCTGAAGAATGTCAAAATTCTGACTATACACCTCATCAAGTATTAGCTGATATTCCTACCCTAAAGTGTCAATACGCATCAGTCAAAAAAGGGGCCATAATTCACAGACAAGTTCTCACGTGGTCACTTTGGACATCTTATTTCACTAGAAATCTCTTCCCGGAGACCAAGCTGCACCTCTCCTCCCAGCAAAGGTCTGAGAAGAGTATTTCCAGTGTTACTCATGGATGCATCTCCAGAGCCAGACACAAAGCATGTTTGTTTATATTAAATGAAGGAAAAGGTCCAATCACAGAGCTTTTGTTTAATTTTGACCAAGTGTTTGCACACAAGTTTCTCTACAGGTTTGGCTGTGGTGTTTATTCTCCTGGATTTCCTTAAAAGCTGGCTCATATATTTTTGTAAGCAAGGAATAAAGGCTATACAGGATGAGGCTTCAAAAGAAAATCAGTAAGCACACTTGCTTGTAGACAAATACGGGTAAAACAGCTATCAAGAAAAATGATGAAGTGGGGTGGGGGTATAGCTCAGTGGTAGAGCACATGCTTAGCATGTAGGAGGTCCTGGGTTCAATCCCCAGTACCTCTTCTAAAAATAAACAAACCTAATTACCTCCCCCTCCCACCAAAAAGACAGAAAAATGATGAAAAAGGAATTTTAAAAAATTAAGTGAAAGAAAAAAAATTAAAGAAAAAATGTTTATCCCCTTACTGGCCCCTTTTTTTTAACTAAACTCATTTTGAAATTTTAGTACAGAATACCAAACAATGTATATAGACTAACATGTGAAAAGTATTAGAGAAGCACTAAATGCTGGCAGTTAACTGGCAGTTAAATACTTCACAGTGTTACTGTGAAATAATATGTTTACATTTATTTAATCACGTGAAAATCGGATATCGTTAAAATGTGCAATGAAATGACCAACTTTTAAGATATAAGAAATTCCCTGAAATATCATGCAATAGGGATTGCTATCTTCTAGATACATGATGTCTGCGCTAAGACTGTCATGTGATGAGAACAAGCCGTACGTAACACAGAGTATGTGAATGATGCTAACTAAATAAACAGAAATGCCCTCTGCCAAATCCAGTGACTCCAAACTGGAATGTCGCACATACAGAAAATCAGTTTGCATTATTGCAAGGGGGTAGGCAGTAAAATGTCAGAGATAATGCTACAGTCTGAGACCTGAAGCCCTAGACAGCAATGAGGAGGTGCCAAGCAAGTCAGCCTCTTGAGAGGGAGAGGGAGAGAGAAAAAGAAAGGGAGAGAGAAAGAAAGAGAAGGAAAGAAAGGAAGAAAGAGAAAAGCTATTTTAAAAACCAAAAAAACAAGTAATTCTGCCCTATATTATAATTACAGAATCATAAAATATCATGGCTTGGAACAGACCACAGAACTTGAGCTCTACTCCTTCCCTCCCACCTCCACCTCTTCATCAACAAAGGCACCACCTATACGGCAAATCTGAGGAACCCAGGTCTCCAAAAATGCACAGAACTACTGACCTGGCCCACTTGGCAGATTTTATAGATATAGAAATTAGAGGCCTGTGAAGTTGGGGGGGAAAAAGCTGCTATTTTCAGCAAAGATATAATTCAGTAATAAAGGCAAAATAAAGACATTTTCAGATAAAACCACACTATAAAAATGGTAGTTTTTCAGCTTGAAGGGCAATTATACAAGATGGAAATTCAAAACATGAAAAATAGTAATGTGGGTAAACATAAGAAAAATTTACTCTTTAAAGAACGTGATTGTCTATGGCAAAAATTATAACACTGTATTGTGCAACTTACAATACACGTAGACACAATACAAACATGTAACCTGTATAAAGGACTAGAGGAGGGGAGAGTACAACTCCGTGTACAGTTTAAAGATTCTTAAAACTTCCAAGCATTACATTATTAACCCTTAGTAGCCTTAGACTGCAAAAAGGTAAGAATGTATGTTGCCTAGAAGGACCATCAAAATGATGCAAAATGGAATTTTAAAAAAAGGCAAAAAATAAATTAAAATAGAATTCTTCAAAAAAAAAAAAATAGTTAACCCAAAAGAAAGTGGGAAAAGAGGAATAGAGTAATAACAAAACAAACAGAGATGGGACAAACAGAAAACAAATGATACAAAAACATACCTTAACATCTAACCATATCATAAATCCAACCACATCAATAAATTTGGTCAACATTCCAATTAAAAGAGAATTTCACCCTAGATAAAATAAACAAGATCCCAACATACGCTCTCTAGAAGAGATACACATTAAGATATAAAATATATAAACAAAATTAACACCTTAAACAAACATTTATAGAACATTGCATACAGAATACATGTTCAAGTGCAAATGGTACATATACCAAACAGACTATTTTGATGAACTATAAAAGTCCCAATAAATTTGGAAAAAAAGAAAAAAAAAAAAAGGAAAGTTTACAGAGCATGCTTCTGACTGAGACAGGAGGGAAGAGGGCAGGGCACAGCCATTCAAGGAATGACAGCAATTAACACCAAAATGGCATAAGTTCAATTCCCATTAGGCCTTGAGGCTCAAGATGGCAGAAGGTTTGGCTTCGGGTAGACCTTGAGCTTCATTATATCCTCACTGTAATGTATTAACATGAATAACATGCCCACAGGCGCCAAGACAGCTCCAAGGCTAATTGTAAAAGGTCGAAGAGTGGGCAGTGGCCAAATTCCCAGGAATCCCAGACCCTTCCCCAGGGTAGTTAGGATGGTCCTCCAGCCAGTTACCTTATGAAGCTAAGGAGCCCATAAAAACTGGCAACAGGGCACCTTGTGGCCCCCTCTGGCTCCCTCCTCTTCAGAGATGGCCCGCACTGTCTAGGGAGTGCGTACCTACTCTTACTTTAACCTAAGCACCCAACCCACACACCTTGTGGCCTTTCTCTTGGTGAACAGCCTACACTCTATGCAGTATGTATCTCTCTAAACAAATCTACCTTTACTCAACTGTGGCTCGCTCTTTAATTCTTTCCTGATGAAGCCAAGAACCCACCCCGGCCAGGCAGGCAGGTCCCAAGGGCTCAACCGAGGACCCTCCTCACACCCCACATACTTTTCCCTGCATCACAAAAACAAATATTTGGAAACTGTAACAACACTTGTAAAGATTCCATAGGTCAAAGAAGAAATCAAATTTTTTAATGTTTCAAACTAAATGAAATATATTTAAACCTGTGGAATAAAGCTAAAGCAGTAATTAATAGAACAGTTCCAGCTTTAAGATGTTTACACATGAAAGGAAAAAGAAGCAAAAACAATGCCACACACCCAACCCTTAAGAAGATGGGAAGAGGGGAGTAAAGTAAACCAAAAGTAAGCAGAAGGAAGTAAATAAACAACAGGAATTAGGAAGAGACAATAGAGGAAAAAAATCTCTTCTTTGAAAAGATTAACAAAATTGGGAGAAACTACTTCCAAAATGTACCTGAAGTCATTGCAAGAGAAGACAAAGTCTAGAGATAAAAATCAACGACACAAATGAACTTATTTACAAAACAGAAACAGACTCAGAGAAAACAAACTTATGGTTACCAGGGCAGGATGTGGGTGGGAAGGGATAAATTGGGAGTTCCAGATTTGTGGATACTGTCTACAACATATAAAATACATACACAAGTCTCTACTTAATAGCACGGGGAAGTATATTCAATATCTTGTAGTAATCTATAATGAAAAAATAAAAAGGAATATATGTACATATACGTCTAACTAGAATATTATGCTGTACACCAGAAATTGATAAAACATTGTAAACTGACTATACGTCAATAAAAGTTTTTTTCAAATCATTTGAGTTTCAACAGACTCCAAAGTAATCCACTGGGAAAGAAAAACCTTCAGCAAATTATACTGGGACAAGCAGATATTCTTCTAAAAAATTAATAAATCACAACCCCTACCCACATAACCCCCAAAATAATTTTAGATGGCTCATGGGCCTAAGCATAAAAGCTAAAGCTTCACCAAAATAAAAAAATCTTCATTCAAAAATGTTAAAAAATAAACAAACAAAAAACTCCATTCAGCAAAAATCCCCATTAAAAAAATGAATAATAATAATAAAAAAGACACTGAATAGGGAAGCCATGGTAGAGAAAAAGGGGGATATTCACAAAATGCAGCTTATAAAAGACTCCATTCCAGAATACATAAATAAATATAAATAGCTTTTTGACCAAAAAACAAACAAAAAAACCCAAAACAAAAAAATGGGGAAAGGATTTGCACATGCTGCAAAAGAAGATACACAAATGGCCAATTAGCACATGAAGAAGTGTTTAACATCCAAAAGTCATCAAAGAAACGCAAAGTGAGGTACCACTGCACACCCAACAGGCTGACTGACATGAGGATACTGGCAACACCACATGTTGGTAGAGATGTGGAACAATTAGAAATGTCAAATGTTGCTGGTCGAAGTACAAAAATAGTATAATCACTTTGGAAAACAATCTAACAGTTTCACTTACTACAACCTATTATGATGCAAACGAAGAAACAAACCATAGTATATTTTCATGCAACAGAATTATTTCCAACAGATCTATGAGGAAAGTTTCCAGTGAAGAGCTAATATAAAAATAGAAACAGAAGGGGGAAAAAAAAAACTTAAGACACTTAACAGACATAGCACTATGAAGCAATGCCACAAGAATTTTAAAAAAACAGCAAATAAGAAAAAGCATTTAAAAATTAAAAATAAGATAGGTGAACCAAATATTCAAAAGATTTGGAAGACAAAGGAAATATCCCAGAAACTTATTTTTTTTTAAAAAAAGTGAAAGTAAAATGGAAAAGAATATCTGACAATCAATTTAGTACCATATGACCAACAAGATTCTCAGGAAAGTAGAAATCCTAAATAGTAAAAAAGAAAAAAAAAAAAATCCTAGAATGGAAAAAAATGCAACTTTGTGTTAAAAAGGTGCAGAAGGCCTAGCACAATGAATCAAAACATTACATAACAGGGCACAACTCTTTCAAATTTAAAAATGCCAAGGATAAATGAAACATTCTAAAATCTACTAGAAAGACTAAGAAAAAAAAATCACAAAATACTGGTCTTAACAATACTAGAAGCTGGAGGACAACGATAACATCTTCAAATTCTGAAAGAAACATTTTCCCAACTCAGAATTCTATATCTAGCCCAATTATAAATTAAAAGTGAAGACAGACCAAAACATCTTCAGTATTTGAAACTGCAGAAAAATGATCACTTTGGAAACCTTTGCAGGAAATGTCTGAAGCATGTGCTTCATCAAAGAGTAAAGCAAGAAAAACATAAGTTCTAATCAAACAGAAAAGGAAGGGAAATTCCTAGAAGGATAGCAAGGACATGTCCAGAACAGCTGTGTACCAGGCAAAGAGAGGGACACAGGTCCAATTTGGAGCAGGATGGAACACTGACCAGGCAGGGAGGTGTGTGGACAAACTTGTAGGAGAGCTTCTGTATAGCATGAAATGACTTAACCAAACATACAAAGAAAACTAAGGCAATGAAATATTAGTTACTCTAGGGGAAAAAAGGTGTAGGAAAAAGGGGAACACTGCAGCACAGCAGTAACTAAACTTTATAGTGACAATAATGAAAAGACAGAGTGTGGATTAAGCCAAAATACTATATAGGGGTGATAAGGGAAAAGGGCCAAAGTATTTTCTGTTCTGCTATAAGAAATAATTAGTACACCTGAAATAAATATAATATTATATGTTGATCTTATCAATTTTTAAAAAAGACAAATTATACTGTTTAAAATTTCCATATATGCACATTATCCAGAAACATCAAAGTATATACTAGGGAAAAAAGGGTAAGGCATTAAAGAGATTTGACTAATATATATCATTTTCAGTTTAACATTATATAACTTTTTTTTTTTAAAGAATGTCTATGTTACTTTAACACAAAATTTTTATGTTGAGAAACAAAACAAAAAATTGAGAGTGTTTTGTATTGGGGCTACAACAGGTAGTAAGGCAAAGTTCATGCCTCAGTGAGTTTCTATTGAAAGAAAAAGACAAGTAAACAAATAAGCTTATACGATGACAGGGATAACTGTTACTCAGAAAAATGGTAAAGACAGAGAGACTGCGTGTCAGGGTGGTAAGAGTGGTCAGGGAAGGAAGGCAGGCAATATATGTGTGTGTGTCTATCTTTATTAACCTTGAAAAAAGGCTATTTTAGTATTCTTATCAATCTACGGCACAAGTGAGCTAAAGCCATTTCATTCTCTTCATGACTTATTAAGTCCGGGAAAACCCCACCACCACCATATTAGCAGTAACAAATTGGCCATAAAACACTGCCTTTTTTTAGGCCTGGGCATTAAATGCAAAATGAAACTAGTTGAGTTTTTAAACTGGCTTCAATTACTGAGAAAACATTCTGTTAAAAGAATGCCTAAAACTTTACCTATTGCTGGCCCTTTTTGTATGGGTAAATTTTCTCTCTTCAGAAGGCATCACATCTGATTCACTCTGACTCAGAACAGGTTTTACAACTTCTTGGCCCTTTGGTCTTGCAAGTTTTAGATGTCTCAGAACCAGTTCTAGACTAGTTATGGACAAGCAACATAGTACATGGAACCAAAAGCATTCAGTTTTCCAGCACTGAAGAGAGGAATAATCGGTTTGCAATGAAGATTTCCAGGAAACCCGTGAACCTCTACAGGACAACATATTCCCGAGTCCTGGTGAGCAGGCGAAACAAGAGAACGTGAAGGCGCACGGGCTTGAAGAGCAGGGCAGAAAACAAAGCACTAGTTTTAAAAAGTTGATAGGTTTGGGGATAGACATTTATCCTCGGGCAGGACACTTAGGATGCTTAACGAGAGACGGAAAAGGCCCTCCAAGTGCCTCCGGGTATCATTAGGTGCTTTCCGCTTTCCTTCACTAAAATCCCCAAATTCTTGGTTTGGCTCTTGGGAGACCAAATGCCCCTTTTCTGACTCTCCATTTCTCCCCGTCATCACGTCTCTCCAGCATCTACTCCCAGCCTAAAATACTGAGTTTTTACCCAACCCTCTTGACTGACTAACTCACTTCTCTGCGTCTCAGAAGGCTAGTGTCCACAGACAGCCCTGCCTCCCGAGCTGTCCCCTTCGGCGGCCAGACCCACTTCCTACGGTGCCAGCCGTTGGGCAGCTCCATCCTTCTTACCTTGGTTACAGAAGAGGCTCCACAGTTTGGCGAAGATCAGCCCCATCACGAGCGCCCGGGCGGGCCGCGGGGTCCCTCAGCAGCAGGTGCCGCTGCGCCGGGCCCCGCACCGCGGCGCTGGCCGCGGGGATCCGAGGAGAAGCCGACTGGGACCGCGCGGGGAGGGCACTGGCTGGCCGGGAAGCCGCAGCCGGCCGCCCAGCTACCCGTCAGGAGGCGCCGCCCCGCGTCCCTGCCCGAGCGTCCTTTGTTCGAGCCCACTGAGCCCAACGCCGACCCGTAGTCCCCTCGGTCTGAGCCCACCTACCCACCGGAGCCTCAGCCAGTCCCAAGCCCGCCTCCGCCCCGCCTCCGCCGCTTACCCCGGAAGGACGGCGCCGGACGTCGGCGGGCTGATGTCACCCCCGCCTCCGACGTGGCGCTTCCTCGGTTTCACTTTCGGCGGGCGGGCTCCCCGCCGCCGGATCGCGGGGCGGCGGGGGGAGCGGGGTGCGCTTGCGAGTCGCGGAGTTTCCCTGGGTGAGCCCGTCTTCTGTCATCGCTTTTCCGAAGTCCTTTCGCTTTCTTGAGTCGCTGCTGGCTGGCAGGGGCGTCCCTGGCCCCTCAGCCTGGGGGCAGGTTGCAGTTTCTCTGGCTCAGCCGCCGCCGTTTGCCACCTTTCTGCTGCACAGAAAGGAGTGTTTCAGCTGTCACCCGGTTCAGGCTGGCAGGCAGGCTTGGGGTTTGCCGTGATTTTAATTCTGAGTAGAGCTGATTGGGATAGGATCCATGGAATGCCAGCAGCTACAGAGTTCATGTTTGTGAATAACCTACAGTCCCCCAGTTTTACTAAGTATTTGGTATTTTTCAGGATCCCAAATCCACAAAATAAAACTTACTTTCTGAAGTGTTGAAAGGAAGTAATTTCCTTTAATTAAAGGGGAATCCTAGGAACAGCTGTCTCCTGTTCAACAAAATGGGAAGAAAATCTACAAGTGCAGTACTTGGAGCAAGGAACTATTGTAAACTGACTTCTGAAAGTACTTGGGGGGACTGGCTGCAGCTGGAATTGAATTCAGTTTATTACTCAGTTAAGTAAGAGGTGTGTGTTATGTATACATGCCGATTCGCTGCTTAATGGTTTCAGTTCCATTTTCCTTCCCGTGGTTAGGTTCTACTCTCTTTATTGCTCTTCATTTAGCTTATCATCATCATCATTACTTCTTACTTTTGGGGATTTTTCCACACTTCCTTTTTGGATTAGCAACACATTTCAAAAAATAAACTTTTTGTGCTTAATCAAATGTGTGTGTTTTTTTTATGTTGTAGTTTGTCATAATGGATTCAGAGTATTAATTCCCAAATGGCCAGAAACAAAAGTCTCAAGGTCTTTTCAGAAATAAATAGGAAATACCATTTTAATTACTCTGAGCTTCTGGAGAAGAAGGAAATGAAGTAAATAACTGCCTTGCAATATAGGAAAGTACTTTGCAAATATCTCAATTTGGGGAGGTGGTGTGGCAAGATATCATTTAGAGAGAATGTCTTACCTGAACTATAGCTTCTGCAGTGCCTGCAGGTTGGAGGGGGCTGATATCTTAATTCTGTTTCCTGTGTAACTGCGAACTGTTGCCCTAAATTACTTTCTAAAGGTTATAGATTATAGTCAAATCCTCACGGAGAGGATTAAATGGATAGGAAACCAGTCACAGAATCTGTAGCAAAATTTTCTTAGCTAAGATCCTTCTTTCTGAGAGTATCTACAACATGAGTATTATCTAAGAACTCATAAAATTCAGTACCTGCTAAATGGCCTCACATTTCAAATGTCCAAACATTATTTTATTTTAATAATGAACCAAGTGGTACCACTCCAATAATGGACTTGAAGTAGGTTTAAAAAAAAAAACTTGTATGAATCTTATTAAAGACATAAAACTCAGGAAAAATTGAAAATATGTTGAATAAAATTTCTTGACACTGGAATAACACCGGAAAATTTAAGTGACCTCTTGCCTTTTTGATAATCCTGCAGACAACTATAATATTTTCTTGAAGTATAGGATTCCGTGCAAGGCCTTTCCTTTACTTAAGAAGATTTAATTGCTATTTCTGACTTCTTTCCAGACATCTCTATGTGGGTGCCCAGTTCACAGTCAAATGATAACTATCTGAACCTGAGCTTAGTGATGTTTACTCCTGTTAAATCAAGATTTATTGAAATCTTCCTTTATATCATGTTCTTTGCAAGGCAAAGTGAGTGAAAGATGAATTAGCCATACACTTATCTTCCAAGTGGCTTTCAGTCCACTAGGGATGGGTAGGAGGGACAGAAAGCATGTTTTTTTAAAAAAAATCACATGGTGTGGTAAAGGCTAGAATGGAAACATATGCAAATAATTCTTTTTCTAAATGTTCTTAGCATCTTATCTTTTTCTCTCTCATGGCATTATTACTTTTACCATTTAATACAGTCATTTGTCACTTCTATGACTTCAGACTTTTTTGAGGGGTAAGACATGGATATTATGTTGTGTGCTTTAAGACAATTTTTTGAGCAGTTTTAGGATTACTGCAAAACTGGGGGGAAGGGGCAGAGATATTTGGTGTGCTCCTTCCTCCCCCCTACCAGCTTCCCTTATTGGTAACATCCCCCACCAGAAGGGTGCATGTGTTACCATTGCTGCACCTGCATCCAAACATCATAATCACACCAAGTCTGCAGTTTGCATTAGGAATCGTTCTTGGTGTTGTACTGTCTTTGAGTTTGGACAAATATATAACGACATGTATCTACCATTAGAATATCATAGAATATTTTTACTGCCCAGAAAATCCTCTGTTCTCTGCTTAGTCATTCCCCTCTCCCCCCATGATATCTTTTTAAAAACTCTCCAACACATTTAGCTGAGTGCCTTGCATGGGAAAGTAACAGTAAAAGAACAACAGCAGTAACACCATTAGCAACAAAAGTCACTTAAATGTTGCTAACTATGTGTTAGTCTCTGTTCTAGGGTTTTGTCCCTGTTACTTCATTTAATCCAAATAACAACTCTGCGAATCAGGCACTAACATTATCCCCTTTCAACTGATGAAGAGACTAAGGCACAAGTTAAGTGGAATAACTTGCTCAAACCCACCTAGCTCGCAGTGCAGAGTCCAGAGCTGGACAGCAGGTAGTCAGTAAACACCCACTGAAGACATAATAAATTAATATTAGGTAGCTGTTTAAAGAAAAACTTAAACACAGAAGTCTTGGAAATTCTACATCTGATACTAATGCATTTTCCTTTGGTGTTGGGGCTGCATCATTTGTGGAGACTGTAACAAACTACCTCTGCATTAAAGGATTTTATTTATGTCTGGTGGGGGGCTCCTCAGTAGTGTCTCTGCCCTAAGACACAAAAGATCGACACATTTTACCTATAGCAGTTCTTTGGTTTTGTTGTCCTGTTTTTCAGATTAGATTGTCCTCAAAGGACGGAAGCTTCATTGCCATGCTGGACTTCTTGTGTTTTACATGGAAACTTCCCCACTGCTCTGAATATAAATCAGCGTTACCGGCAGCACATAACAACTGACTTTACAAATTAATGGAATGCGCCAAACTGGAAGTCATTTGGAAACCTGGACCCTGTTGGCCTTCTTGGTCTTTTACCTTCAGGCCCTAAGATAATCATAGCCTGTTGGAGTTAGAAGGGGCTTTGGATCATGTGATCCAACCATCTCCTTTTCCAGACAGCAGGCTCTGGTTCAAAGCAGCTCTGACCCACCTGAGGCCACACTATAAATTAAGGGAGGACACAAATGAGGACAATCCCATTTAGAGATGAGAAGGACATGCATGAAACAATCGGAGACATGTTTCGAGGGCAGCATGAGCTATTACCATGAAAAAAAATTAGCCATTCTCTGTATTCAAGTACTCGATGGGGGGCAGGGGAGGACAATACAGGGCACAGGCAGACTGATGGGGTCCACACCAGTGACAGAGGCTAGATTTTGTGGGATTGCAGAGGAACAAGTGGTGCATTCTGGCCGTTGTATTCAGGGAAGCTGCCGTTTATTCATCTGATCTGTCATTTTTATCTAGCATATGCTCTGAGAATTACTCTGTATGCTAGAGAATCAGTGAACATGCTTTGTCCTCATGGGATTTATATCCTTATTGAGATAGACTGGTCTTCATTTATTTCTGTATCATTAACAATGAAAATACAGAGACTGGGCAGGGAGTGCGGGTTGGCATCTGCTCAAAATGGAATGGTTTTTAATAGCTTTGAAGTCGATACATTTTTTTCAAAGCTCTTTTTTTCCCTTCTTTCATTCTTCCTACCCCTCCCCCCCCAGCTCTTTCTTACTGGACATACTGAGCTGTGCTCAGCTCATAGACAATTCACAAAATATCAATGTTGATATCATTTCCATTCTTTTTACTAAATCAGTGCATGGTAAAACCATTTTTTTCCTGTACTTTAGTAGGAGAATCAGAATGCTTTGCAATACTGTATAATGGCTTAGAAAGTTGGAATCAGAATGCGTAGGGGGATTTTTCTCAAGGAGGCTGTAGACTCTCATGTTCATTACTTTTCTTAATTCTAATGGGGAGGAAGGAGGAAAGAAAAAGGAGACTTTTAGTTACTTGCTTTCTTAATGTGATTTCTTTGACAGAATAACGCTTCTATATAAGCTCAAAACAAGCCCAGAGAAGAGGTAAAATTAGAAAACAGATATGTAGAATTTTAGGTCAATATCATATGTATCATGTGAGGCTGAACACATTTTAAAAATTTACTGAACTTTTTAAAGGATTTTCCTAAGTCCATTAACTGTTTTATTATATTGTCCATTTTCCAAGAATTAAGAATAAAGCAACATTTCCTGTCAGTGAGGAGACTGAACAGAGTGGACGCACTTGAGACTATGCCTACCTCCTTAAGACATTTAATTTTAAGCTTAAATCCTAACTAGTAGCATCTGAGGATTTTTTCTTTAACCTCCCTCCATGTTTGCTGGGCTGGCCATGGCCAGTTTGCCCACCTATCTGTTCCTAGCCTCTCTCTTGCTTGGCAGAGGTGTCAGCATTCTCAGGCTGATTTTTCCAGGTGATGTTGGCTTCCAGCTGTGCCTGGCAAATGGAGGCTGGGTGGGGAGTTAGAGGGCAGTGGGAAGGAAAAGCCAGGGTCCCCCCGCCTGCTCTCTCCCCTTGCCCACCCGTGATCCATCCCTGCTGGCTGCTCTGTCCCCTCAGGGGTCCGCTTTGTGCCTGGCAGGCTCGCTGTTGCTTTAGCTGCTGCTGGGTGGCTGGCATCCCTGGGCTCTGATAACATCACTTCCCTCTGCTCACATGCAGGAGTGGGAGGGGCTGCTTCTGTGCTAATGTCTGGGTACCTCCTCATCCCCGGTTTGACTGCTTCAACCTTCCAAATGCCACTGTAACCAATGTTATTAAATCAATTCTGTTTTAAATATTTGGAGTGGTGTCTGTCTTCCTGAATGGTCTTGCCTGTAGTATGATGATGACTTTCAGAATTTTCTTTATTCTAGTATAGAAGCAGAATCCCTTTCTTTGGGGCACACCAACTGGAATGGGGTGAAGGGTTTTCCTCCAAATTCATGTCTACCTGGAATCTCAGTATGTGACCACACTTGGAAATAGGATCTTTGCAGGTGTTGGTAATTACTGAGGTCATACTGAAATAGAGGGACATCCCCAGTCCAGTGACTGGTGTCCTTATAAGAAGGCTGTGTTACTACAGAGGATGGGTTGAAGCTGAGTTTGGAAGTAAGTTACACAGTCTGTCTCTGGCTCATCTTTGTTTCAAGGGTATGGCTCTCCCAGACATCTGGTTTACATCCTGGACAGTCCTCTTTTTCTTAGGAATGAAATACTGTTGTGACTCTAGTTCTGTGCTTCAGAGCCAAATCGCCAGGCTCACACCCTGTATATTTTCAAAATTTGACAAATACTGACAGAAAAACTTGACAGTGTGCTTGAAGCAAGTTTTTGTTTCCCTAACCATTGAGAAACTGAGAATTTCTGTCTGCTTTTAGGAGATTTTGACCTGTCTCCTTTTACCTTTACAGCCCCAGAAAACAGGAAATATCCTGTTGACTAGATGAACTGTTGTTTTGGTTTTCTCAAGTTCCCTATTTGCTACACTGTTTCTTCTAAGGGTAGTCAAAGCTTTTCCACTTTACATTTTCCCCTTAAAGGCTCTGTGCTAAGGCAGACTTGAAGCTTGGACAAATTAGATCTTGAGTCTACAACAGAAATTTGAAGGCTTTTCCTTTACCTCAGTCCACATCATTCGCCATTGAACAGAATGTGTACAGACCTTTTACACTGAGGAGGGAGAGGACTGTGAGGATGGTGATAAAAGAAACATTGCATTATTTTTTTCCCCTTGAATTTGTTCTCAAACCCCCTTTTCTGGTAGTTCACACATTTTCATTTTGTGGCTGATGTAGGCAGGGATGACAGATTTTTAATACTGAAATGGTGTGAAAATATTTCTGATAAAACCTGGAAAACAAGTCTTTCCAGCACAGCCACTTGCCAACTGTGTAGGTTTCAAGTCCTTGAAGCTGTACCTTCTTGATACCTCCCTGTACTTTAATACATTGCATTGGAACCGTCTACTTAGGTTTCTCAGTCCAGAGAACAAATAAAATTTCCTCAAGGACAATAACCTTTCCTTTGCATCTTCCATCCCCAGTGCCTAAGCCCAGCTGTCATATCGTCAGCACTCGAGACGTGCAGTGACTTACCTTGATGAGGAAGAAGCACCAGCTGCTGCTTTGGGATCAGTTAGCTAAAGATTTTGGATGGTTGAGGTCCCGTGGCTCCTCGGTATGAAGAGCTAAATATAAAAAGAAGAGAGTTTAAAAATGTATTCATCTTCCCAAGCCCACATCATCTCTCCAAAGCCACATCTCCCCAAGTCCATGTCATCTCCCCCAGTCACCATCATCTTCCCTAGCCAGCATCATCTTTCCAAGCCCACATCTCCCCAAGCCCACATCATCTCCAAAAGCCCACATCTCCCCAAGCCCTCATCATCTCCCCAATCAGCATAATCTCCTCATCCCACATCTCTCCAAGGCCACATTATGTCCCCGCGGCCACATCGTGTCCCCAGGCACACATTATCTACTGAGCCCGCATCATCTCGCCGAGCCCACAGCATGTCCCCAAGCCCACATCTCCCCCAGTCACCATCATCTTCCCTAGCCGGCATCATCTTTCCAAGCCCACATCTCACCAAGCCCACATCATCTCCAAAAGCCCACATCTCCCCAAGCTCACATCATGTCCCCAAGCCCACATCATGTCCGCGAGGCCACGTCATCTCCCTGAGACCGCGTCATCTCCCCTGGCCCGAGACATCTCTCCAAACCCACAACTCCCTGAGCCTGCTTTATCTCCTGGAGCCCACATCTCCCCAAGCCCGCATCATCTCCCCAATCAGCATAATCTCCTCATCCCACATCTCTCCAAGCCCACATTATGTCCCCGAGGCCACATCGTGTCCCCAGGCACACACGATCTACTGAGCCCGCATCATCTCGCCGAGCCCACAGCATGTCCCCAAGCCCACATCTCCTCAAGCCAACATCATCTTCCCAAGACAGCATCATCTCCCTGGCTCACGTCTCCCCAAGCCCACATCGTGTCTCCAAGGTGACATCATGTTCCCGAGCACACATCATCTCCTCCAGGCCCCGTCATCTCCCTGAGCCAGCGTCATGTCCATGAAACCAAATCATCTCCCCAAGCCTGAATTCTCTCCCCAAGCCCACATTTGCCCAAGCCCACATCATTTCCCCAAGCCTACATCATCTCCCTGAGCCCTTGTGTCCACGAGTCGGCATCATGTCCCAGAGCCCCCGTCATGTCAGCGAGCCCAAGTCATGTCCACAAACCAGAAAAATGTCTGCGAGCTCACATCATCTCCCTAAGACCTCATCATGTCCCCTGGCCCGAGACATCTCTCTGAGCCCACAACTCCCCGAGTCCGCATTATCTCCCGGAGCCTGGTCATGTACCTGATACCACATCTCCCCAAGCCCACATCATCTCCCCAAGCCGACATCATGTCCCAAGCCCGCGTCATCTATCCAAGCCCACATCTCCCGAAGGCCACAACATCTCCCCAAGCCTGCATCATCTCCCCGAGCCCATGTGTCATGGGTGTTTTTGTCTGTGTGTGTGAATATCCTGTGAGATCACAGGACTCCTCAGGAAAGTGTGAATTTCCTCACACTAGTATATTTAGAAAAAACACTCTTTTCAGAGGGTGCTGTACTGGATTACCTCCAAAGGTCTCTTTATGTACCCTGATTATGAAATTTAAAATGATATGGAGTCGTTAATAATTGATCATGATAATTGACTGATCCCCTCCTGCCCGCCGCTGTAGGAGTGGGCACAGAAGTGCCCCTGAGAGAGTCAGCTTTAAAGCACTTGCCAGGTCCTGTCCACTCAAGACCAGCTCCTGGGAGTGTCGGCCGCTTAGGAGGAGCTGGTGCGCCCCCTGCAGGTTTGACCCCGGCAGGGCCAGAAGCCATAATTAGCCAGCTGCGGGAGGAAGGATGGAGCCAGGCAGGGAGAAGAGGCCTGCCCTGCCTTCCCCCCCTCCTGCAAGCGGTCAGCCCGCAGCATGGCCTCGCTGAGTCACTGACGTGGTGCTTTTGTAGTTACATGGTTAAAAAGTTCTCAAATGTTATACCATGCTCCTAAATAAATCTTGGATTGATTAAAGATTTAGTTGATGGAAATAAAAGCAAAAAATAAAATAAAAGTGAAGAAAGCATGTAACATAAGGCTGAGCCACAGAGCAGGGTCAGCAGACAAGCAGAAAGACATTTTCATTTCATCTGGAGAGCGTGTGTTGGTTTCTCAAGTTTGTACTTAATGATGCACATTGCCACAATCTCTGAAACCATGAAAACAGCTTCCTGCTGTTTGCACCTGCTAAATTCCAGGGAGACTGGCTGGGGCCCAGAGGGATGCGGAAAGGAATACACTGAGGGATAAGGAGATGGAGAGGTTTTTGGTGGGGAGCTCTCTGGGGAACTAGGCCTTCAGCATCCTGTAGTTCCACCCCACTCTAACCACAGTCACATACAAACATCACTTTCTCAGGGGCAAGCCTCACTTCTGGAAATGTCCCGAAACGCTCAGCCACCTAGCACCGACATTTGAAAGGAATCGAAACTGGCCCACAAGCCATTGCAGAGATTTGAAATGGCTTAGGCTCCCACGTGCACACGGGGCACACTGGGCCTCCGGGCCTCTGTGCACACGTGCAGGGACACTGGCTCTGGAGCGACAGTTGAGGGACAGTTGAGGGTCAGTTCTGTTGCTAGGCTACGAGTGTTCCGGACGAAACATTCCAAGCCTCTGAGCTTCGCAGCCGAGGTGTGGCAGCGAGATCTCTGTGGCTTTTCCATAGCGCTAGCGCTGAGATCGGGAGGTGGCAAGAGGCCAGGAGGGAAGTGAGCGGTGTCGGAAGGCGAAAGGCCAGATCATGAAGAAAGTGATTAAGTTCATGAGCTGGGTGGGCTTCAGGAATCTTGAGCGTCCTGAGCCTCCGTACATCATCGATAAGAGTGAGCTACCAAAGCTCCACAGAGCTGCATATTTAGGCTATGATGAAAAATTGCGGAAGTTGCTGTCACGTAAGAAAAATGCTATAGACAGCAGAGACAAGAACGACAGGTAACAGTGGCGGGGCGGGTGTGCGGACCTGGGAGGAGCTGCCAACTATGGTTGTAAGACATGAATTTTAAATTGCCTTCCCATGTCAGAGATGTTGAAGTGTGAGAAAATGAACATGTTAGAATCATTGAAGTACAGTGTTGTCTCTCATCCTTGCAGCAGCAAAGTAGATATACTACCATTTTACTTAATTGAAATGCTGTCTTTGTAAAATAGTAATAGTAACAATTAAAACATTATCTAACAATGATTGAGCTGTTATTTTGTGCAAGCGACTGCCAGACACTCTGCATAGCTTTTCATTTAAGCATCACAGCGGCGCCCTGTAAGGTAACTACTACTTCATGCCCATCTTGTTGATGAGGACACGGAGGCACAGACAGGCTAAGTGGCAGCTAATAAGGGACAGTGTTAAAGGAGAAGTCAGACCCAAGTTGAGCCGAATCTCAACGGCATGCCCTTTCTATTCAAACAGGTTGTTCTTCCATTAAAGTGGTGAGTAATAAGAGCTAATAAATATTGTTCTTTCTCCATAGAAAGAACTAAGATAAGAAGACTAAATGTTAGTTTTAAAGGGGTAGGAATAGCATGCTGTTGAATGTTTACAATTACATGAGTAATTGTATCTTTGAACTAGTATGCTCTAATTTCCTAAGCAGTCCTCTCATGTTCGCAGGACTCCGCTACACGTAGCCTGCATCAGCGGCTGTCCAGCAGTGGTGGCTCTCCTTATCCAGTTCAATTGTGATCTGAATGCTCGTGACAAGGAAAGGACGACAGCTCTCATCAGGGTATGTAGCTGCCAACCGTGTCCACGTGAGATGGATTCGATTTAATTACTTAGAATAAAAATTAACTTATCTGTTTTAAACATAACAAACTGATGGAACTTGGGGAATGTTAACTTGGAATGCCTGGCACTTACAGTCTGTTTCTTGGCATGATACCAACAGGCTGTACAATCCCTGAACAAGAGATGAGCCGGTATCCTGCTGGAACACGGTGCTAACCCAAATCTTGAGGATGGCAGTCAAAACACTGCTCTCCATTATGCCATCTTGGAAGAGAGCGTGTCAATTGCAACACAGCTGCTTTGCCATAATGCAAATATCGAGGCGATAGACAAGGTATAGCTCAACTAACTTTATTTACAAGATATTTGAAATACAGGGTCTTTTCCAGCTACAAGTGTTTTATTTATAGTAATATGTATATATACTGAATGCAATACATCAGGCCCTGTTACCATGGAAGCAACTCCAAAGCCAAGGCCAGGGGCCAGAGGTAGTGCCCACAGAAAGGGCAGAGCTCTGTCTCCCAGCTGCACTTCTACCCCAGAAGGAACAACTTCCCATTAGGAAGTGCCTGGGAGTGGGTGGTAGGCTCAGTGCCTACAGAAGATGAAGGCTTGCGGGGAGTGAAGTGATGGCAAGGGCTGGCTGCCTGCAGGGGCAGGGGTGCTACTGGGGATGGGTGGGAGGAGGAAGGAACCCAGTACCCAGCAGGGGGAGCTGGGTGGCTGCACCTGGGCAGGGGAGGCAGCAAGCCACAGGCCTGAGCACCCCAGGATCCCAGGTTCTAGAATTTGGGCAAGTGAGGTCAGGTCATGTTTGCCAGCCAGCAGGGGCATTCGCTTGTGCTGGTGGCCACATGGCCCTCCATGTACACCTTGGGGTCTTCCGTGATCAGCCTGGTGTAGCTCCCCTGCGGGGCTGTGGCTGTAGGTGGGGAGCAAGTGATGGCAAAGCTGGTCCTCTTGCTTTTTCTCCTGGCTCTCCCCTGAAGATTTTGATTGAATAAATCTACTAAAGTCTGGACACAGGTATTTAGAAATACTTCCCTGAGATTCTGATACAACACTTGGTTAAAGACTATTGAATGGATAGGTGTAATACATGTAAATTCACAGATCTCAAAACTAAGACATTTCTGGAAGAGCGGGAGTTTGATAGATGCTGCTTCTTTCAGTGCTCTCCTTTCCAGCCATGTTAGCCTGATTTTATCCTTCTCTCCTTCTGTGATTGAGGAGTTTATTTGAATATTACTGGCAATATCTATTGGCTTGAAGAATAGCTCCTTTTTCCTTCTAACCACTGATCATTCAGTGGCACTCAGACAGTCTTAGAAATTTGCTTGTGGTGCATGATTTAATAAGTATAGTCGGACCCTTTAAAGATTTTGCATCTTTTGTTCCCATCCAGGTCATTAGGTCAACAGGGTTTTTCTGATTGCAATAATAGGAGATCATGAGCCTCCTTTTGGTTAAAGCTGTGTGACAGATTCTTGCAATATATCTGTTAGATTTGCTGAGCCCTAGCATAATCAAGATGACGGGTTTTTTTTTTTTAAATTAAAGTCTAGTTGATTTACAGTGTTGTGTTAATTTCTGGTGTACAGCAAAGTGATTCAGTTTTATATAAACCATATATATATATATGGTTTTTTTTTAATATTCTTTTCCATTATGGTTTACTACAGGATATTGAGTATAGCTCCCTGTAGTATATACAGTAGGACCTTGTTGTTCATCTATTTTATATATAGTAGTTTGTGTCTGCTAGTCCAAAACTTCTAATTTATTCCTCCTCCACCCCCTGCCCCCTTTGGTAACTGTCAGTTTGTTTTCTATGTCTGTGAGTCCATTTCTGTTTTGTCAATAAGCTCATTTGCATCATACGTTAGAGCCCACGTGTCAAGTGACACCCTATGGGATTTGCCTTTCATTCTCTGACTGACCTCACTCAGTATGAGAATCCCTAGGTCCTTCCATGTTGCTGCAAATGGCATCATTTCATTTTTTTTATGGATGAGTTGTATTCAATTATATTTAAGTACACCATGCAAGATGGCAGTTTTAAACATCAAAACACATGACATTAGTAACAAATTGGAATTGTTTTAATAATTTAGTTTTGGCCAGCTTATGAACTAATTATCCATTTGATTAACAATTAGGCAGAATTAGATACAGGTAGATTGTAGTTTTAGTAGGCATTGGAAAAATTCTTGAAGGGGGTATTATAAGCCTTTTCTAATGTATTTATTTTACAATATCTTATTTTTTTTTAATTGAGGTATAGTCGATGTACTATGTTATATGTTACAGTTATACAGTTTAGTGATTCACAAATTTTTAAATGTTATGCTCCACTTATAGTTATTATAAACTATTGGCTCTATTCTCCATGATGTACAATACATCCTTGTAGCTTATTTTATGCCTGATTGTTTATACCTCTTAATCCTTAACCCTAATTATACATTTGATTAACAGGGAGAATTTGACACAGATAGATTGTAGTTTTAGTAGGCATTGGAAAAATTCTTAAAGTGGGTATTATGAGTCTTAATCACAATTTTTATTACATGTTGGGGCCCAGTGTTTTTGTGTGTAAGACATATGATACTAAAGAAAGGCAAGGTTTTACATACAAATACTTGATTTATACCGAACTGTTTGGAAACACAGCAAACATAAAAACACAAGTGGGCTATAGACTAAACATGGCCCTGGATATGTTCAGTTTGTCCCCACACATTGAGTCAACATTTAAAATTTGGGAGACTTGTGCAGAAATCTGCATTGCAGAACTTCTCCTGAAGAATCAAATCTGGTCCCCCTTGAGCCCAGGCTCCTAGCAGACTGCCCTGCAGAGGTTGCCCCTTCCCAGTGGGACATGTGTTCTCCAGTTTGCTGTCCTCACCTGGGACCTTCACTTACTCAGGTCACCTACGTTGCCTCTGTAAGCATTTGAATTTACAATTCCTGTTGTATAATATATTTTGATAAATATTTCAAGATTTTAAAGACACTCTATATTAATTTATAGTCTATTTCATATTTTATAATAATCCCTTAAGAGTGGGATGGAATTTTTCAAATTAGAATTTATAAGTTGGTTTAAGAAAACCTTTTTCTTTACATGCGAATGATCATATTCCCATTGGAGTGTCTGCAAGCTTTATGAGATTAGTCATAGTTGTAATTGGATAGGTTATGCATGTTGCAGACAGTATGGTATCTTTCTCCTCAGCATGGGTCCTTAAAAATGCTTGATTCAGTAGCTAAATGGTTCTCTCTGGAGCAGTGTTTAGAGTGTCAGAAGTAGTCATTGAGCAGTAAGGTAACTACAGAATGCCTGATAGACACTGCGATAGAAGGAAAGGTTCTTGGAACCAGCAAATGTCTTAAGTGAGTTTCAGAGAATGACTTCAGAGGTAAACTTTTGAAGAGGTCAAGGAGGAGCCTTTTAAAGGGAAGGAGCACAGAGGGGCAAAGAGGGAGGGGCTGCTTGTTATTTACTTTATAGTATATGTTTAAGTTCAGAGACTTAAGTTTTTAAATTCAGTTTTGAAATTTATATGTAATTTTGTAAATTATCAACTGTTTTTGCTGTTTTACAGAGTAATTTGACACCATTTTTACTCGCTGTCAAGGAGAACAAAAAGGAAATGGTCAAATTTTTGATAGAGAATGGGGCAAATGTACATGCAGTTGACAACGTGCAAAGGTACAGTAGTTTGTTCTCTCTCTCTCTGTTTTTTTTAAACCTTAATGTTGTTCTAGAGTAATAACAGCCAATCAGAAAGATTAACTTAATAAGAAGAGGATTAACTTAGAATCAACACATCATCAGTTAGGTAGAAAAGCAATTATTCTGCCTGGTGTCACAAAGAACAGTATGCAGCAGGATTCATCTTCCTTTGTAATAGTGACTGATGTCATTTGCAACCTGATTTTCTTGGTCATGTGATCTTACAACAGTTCAGGGATTTCATTTTAGTTTTATTAGTATGGACTTTAATTTTAATTTACCTTATGAGACAGTGTTGAGTTTCTTCACTCTTTTATATTTTTTTAAACCTCTTCTTGGTATATATTTTTGTCTTAAAAGATGCATATTAAACAAAGAGGAGTTTGTTTTGTCTTTTGGATGACTCTGCTTTAAATTACTTTCTTTGAAGGATACTGATGTTATTAGGTTATCACTAAGTGAGTATCACTAAGTGAGTAACTATTACCAGATACTGTGGGCTCATCAGTTTTTATCCTTTTTCATTTCTAGTACATTTTGATGTTTTTATTTTTAATTGATAATGGTAGAAGGAAGAAAAATAGCTCTAATTATTGAATAAACATTCCCTTTAAAGAAGACAAGTCATTGGTGGGTGATAAAGAGGAAAGAGCTGGGCTTTAGAGTCAGACGAGGTTGAATTCCCAGCTCTCCTGCTGGCCAGGTGTGTTACCTGGGGGACATGACTTATCAACAAATATGTATCCTGACACATAAAGGAGGGTCTTAGTACATCCTTCGAGGGTGGCTGTGCCTAAGACCACACGTAGACTATTCAGGTTAGAGCCGGGCACATGCTTCTCAGCGTGGTTAACTGCAGCCGTGACTAGTTTTGCTGCCATCTTTATTCATATTACTGTTTTCAGCCTGCAAACAGCTTCTCCTTACCTGACCTCTAGCTGATTTTAAAGTATTATATTTCAGATGAGGGAAGAAATGGGGAATCCTTTGTTTAAATCTTTACCTACTTCAGACAAGTGACCTCAGCATCCTTTCCTGTCCATCAGAGGACTTTAAATTAGCAACTTCTACTGTGTGCTACCCAACTAGGACAGGAGGCTTCTTTTTTGTCCTTCCATTTTGGCCTTGGAGGTCATTCGCAAAGATGAGCACTCGAACATGTAAATTGTCAGTTCTCCAGGGGTGGGCAGGATATTAACTTGGTAAAATAGATCAAATTAACTGTTTAAGTGAAGCTAACTCAGTTCCTAATGGTGAAGTTATCTCTTTTTTATTTTAGATCAGCGCTCATACTTGCTGTATTTCATGACTCACCGGACATAGTCAAGTTACTTCTTCAGGAAGGTGTTAGTCCCTATTCTCAAGATTCACACGGAATGTCTGCTGAACAATATGCTTATTCTAATGGGTTTGAACAGTAAGTGTTTACATTGAAATGCCAATTATCTCTTAACTGAGGTTGGAAATGACCTAACTGTTACTTGTTATGTGACAGGTGAGAGTTCCTAGTTGGGAGCAGGCACTTTGGGGATGGCAGTGAGACTCTCCACATCATCAGCTGGAAACCAGCAAAAGGCCAGACTAGTGAGATGGAGCAGTGGGCACAGGGTTCTTTATCTCAGGGTTTGTAAGACCTTTATCCTTAGGGATCCTACTGTTCTCCATTGCATTCCAGTGTAACTCCTGTGCATTGGGGGCACAAATAATGTCACATATCTGATTTTTCTAACTAATTCTTTGGGTCTTGAAATGTTTAGTTGAGCAGAAAATCCTGTATTTTCCTTTGGGGACTTTCTTCTATAATCTTCCTTTTGAATTTTCCAAGAGCCTAAGGGATTCCCTGAGATCACAGTGACAATCCTCTCCCACAAGGCATTGGGGCAGGGTGAGGGCATTCTAATCATTCTCTTGTTTCCCTTGATTCTGTTGCTGCAGTGTTGGTACTAAAACTGGTTTTAACAGGATCTCCTTGGCAGCTGAGTCTGGGGTCTGGACGTTGCTCTCTAAAGACCTTTAATAAAATTTTAAAAGAAGAAAAGGAAAAAGAAACTGGTCCTGCAGTCGGGTCACGATTGACCTCTGCTCCCGGGATGCCTGTGCTGATCCAGTTTCCGTGGTCTTCATGGTGATCGACACGTAAACTTCAGTGTGACAGCTTGTTTAGTTCTCATACATATGCTTGTATGAGGTCACATATTTATAAATAAATTTAGCTACAAATTATATAGTAGCTGAGGTGCCCTGAATTATAAACCATGAAGAACAGCTAATCACCATAATTTGTAACATTTTCCTGAAAACTGCCACATTTAAATATTACACCTGTGAAAGAAACACACATTGGGTTTTATTTGGGATTCTCAAGTAGTTCCTGCATTAAAGTTCAAGAACAAATTATTCCATTCTTCCACACTTTCTCTGAGCATCTGGGGGATACATTATCTCATTAAAACTTTGTAATACTCTTATGAGTATTAATAACTAACTGCCTAAGAAGACAGTAAGATCCCAGTTTTATAAAGGAAGACTCTGAGCTGAAGAGAAGCAACTTTTCTAGGAACAAATAGCTGTTGGTTATAGAGCTGGGACTTCTGAGTTCGAGACACTTTCCATATGTCAGGCTCACTCTAGATAACTTGCTGAGCTGTACTGCCCTCAGTTCATGACACTTCACTTTACTTTTTTTTCTTCTTTAATTATACATGCTAAATTTAAATGTTTGTAGATTGTACAAATTTGAAGTATATGGGACAATTGAAGTTTTGATATCTCTGATATTATCTGAAATAATCTAAGAATTTAATATATTTGGTAATTGTTTTTCATATTAGTATTCAAGTAGTAATATTTATTTATCACATTATTTCATATATAGCATTTACCAGCTGATTGTCGACTACAGAGAAGGAAAGATACCAAATACTCCCTCTCAAAATAGCGATCTGGGACAGAGTTCTGGTAATAAGTTACTCTTGTTGGTCCTACCATAGATAAGGAAGTAAGAGTGAGGAACTTTTGATAATGAAAGAGCAGTGAAAAAAGCCAGTGTGTAAATTTCATGTATGTTTTTATTTTTTAATTAAGTTTTTCTTAATGGTCTAATATTCAGAATTACCTAAGAAGTTAATTGTAGGTAATTTAAAATCTGAGACAATACTGTCTGAAAAGAAATTAATTTATTTAATCATAGCTCCTGAAATCCCATATTATATCTTTGTGTAAATAAGAAAAACTTTTTTTAACTTTGTTGTACATTTCCTCTAACATTATAACAAGTTGGCCTTGTTATAGAACTGGATCTTTAGTTTTTATAGCGAATGGATTACATTGGGTAAATGAATGCTAGTTATTGCATAGTGATTAATCTCACTAAAAAAGTTACTGTCTTTAAAATGGAACTCGGCAGTGCCTTCCTGATGCTATAAACAAATGGCCAACAATTAGAACTGCACAACTGGGCCAGTGTGCAGCATACTAATAAGAGGTTGTTTTTTAAAGATACCTAGTGATAGCGCATAAGTCAGAAAAGCAGTGCCTTGTTGAGAAGCGCTGGTTACTTTTTGCATCATTATACCAACAAGGTCTCACTCGGTTACCAATTTCATTCCTCATAAGTGCAGACAGAATGCAATATGTTGACTTCATGAGAGTGAGATGTTTTCTTCCTTTTTGGGGGGATACTTGTCTTGAAACTATAATTTTGTGAGGACAAGATTCTTTGTTGCCATTAGTTAAAGGGTTGTCATAATAAATACTCAAATAGCACAACTCAGGACTCAACAAATTGCAATAAAAGCACAGAAGGGCTTCACATAAAAAAACAAAAACCAAAAAACGACTGTGTTGCCTAGATGTGACCCCTCGCGTGCTGTTCGGTCTGAACTGTGTGAGGGCACCTTAAACTTAGTACACCTCGATCAAGCAAAGAACGTCTGTTGCAGGAAATACAAACATGGAATAGACAGGGTTTTGGTCTTCAAGGTGCTCATAACACAATAGAGTTGTCCCTGGTTAGTGTCTGTATTTTTTTTTTTAAACAGGATTGTCAAAGAAAACATTCTTATCTGTGAATTCACCCACTTGACAGATGACTGTCAAGTGTGTTTTAGGTACTAAGCACCACTCTGACGTTACAGAATGCAAACAGGTCAAAAGCACAGCTCCTGGCCTCCAGGAGCTTGTTTCTGTCATCACCATTTTTATGATTGACTTGACTTTATTCTGTGCTTACTGTGTCCCAGAGCCCACTAGGACTTTGTAACTGTCTTTATGTATTTTTTATTGATATTTAATATGTACCAGATACTTTAAGCCCATGGTGAGGAAGGGAGTGTTGTAAAAGTGGGTAGGATGTCAGGTAAGCATGCAGAGCAAGTAGAAGTTTGCCAGGGAAGGAGGCAGGAGGGCAGTGTTTGGTGGGCAGAGCATCTTTCAAGATTACATTTGGCAGAAGGGACAGCAGTGCAAACGCTAAGATGTGCCGGTGAACTTTGCAGGATCTATGACTTTCATTTTGTTGGTGCAAAAAGGATGCTGTAGGAATGGTTGGGAATGAGGTGACTAGCTAGCTCAGGCACGCTTCTGACAGCCTTTCTAGTACTATAGGAAGGAGCAGGTCTGCTGTAGACCTTAGGAAATTTGTCAGAATGCTTTTAGCTGCAAATAATAATAGGAGACCTAAGTAACAGTGGCTACAGCAACAGGAACCAGGGTTGTTTAGAAGGTTCGGTGATGTCATCAGGATCCCAGATGCTGTCCCTCCTTCAGCAGTGAGGCTGCTGGTGTTTGATGTCGCCTTTCCTGGTCTGCTGATTGGCAGCAGCTCCAAGCGTCATCTTCTCACATGACAGTATCCGCAGGCGAGGGGGCTGCTTCTCTCTGCATGTTTTCTGTTAACTAGGAAGGAAACAGAGAAGCTTCCGGTAGACTTCCCCTAGCATCTCACTGGCTGGGTTACATCACATGCTCATTCCTAAACCAGCCACTGGGGAAGGAGATGTAGTTACTGTGACGACCACAGAATAATCATTTCTCTTTTTGCAGCTGAGAATTTACCTTCTTTGCATACTGGGGCAGAAAATACCCAAGAAAAGTTGCAGTTGTCCAGCAAGGACAACGAAGAAGACATGGTTGTCGAGCTGGGAGCCAGCAATGGCAGCTGCACGGATTCACTGAAGAGTGTTGAGAAGAGTAAGAAAATTTGATTTGAGTCTTAGGGTTTCCTGGTTATGACACAAAGCAGGGATGCACAAGCTTTTTCTATAAAGGGCCAGAGAGTCAATATTTTAGGCCATGTGGTGTCTGTCACATCTACTCATGTCTGCCATTGCAGTGTGAAAACAGCCCTAGACCATATGTGAGTGAATAGGGATGACTGTGCCCAGATAACACGAGTCTGACAAAGCCAAATGGCAGGGTTGGTTTGTCTCATGGGTATCGTCCAGAAACACCATGCTATGTAAGTTTGTCATTGTCAGTTTATGATACTGATTCTACTAGTGATTATCATTTTTTTGTGAGTCTTATAAAGTTTGGTTGGGATTTTGGTCCTTGTAAGCAGCAGTTCACTTTAAGATACTAAATTTTGATAAATACCTTTTTTTTTTTTTTTTATAAATGTAAAGGAGGGGAAGTGGGTTTTATGCATTAATTACCCACCAGGAGTATACTCAATATTCACTCGAGTGTGTAGTCTCCAGGTGTGGTCCCAAAGGAATGCTTTTTAACAAAACATTGGTCTTATACTTTTAATATTCTGTATTTTTCTATTGCTGATACAAAATCTATTTTACTTTTCTCTTTAATAGAGATTTTAAGGGTTAAGTTTGCACCAAGGTTTGAAGATCTCTCTGTAAGCAGGTAGGATTTTGTGGATTTTTAAAAATTATATGTTGACTAAGGGAACACAGAGAAAAGAAACAAGGTTTGTTGAGTGTCCTACTCTGGGTTAGACACGCTGTTGTGCACTTCACATTTGTTATCTCATATAGTCACCGCAACAGCTTTGCAGAGTAGCTGTGCTGCTGTAGCTTACTTCTAGTTAATTAGGCAACTGTAGTTCAAGGAGGTTGACTAGTTGACCCATGATTCTATGGTTAACAAGTAGTTGACCTGTGACTTGACCATCAGGCAACCTGGCTCCCAAATCTGCTTTCTTATCCCTCAGCATAGACTTTTGTTTGTTTAAAGAAATGAACTCACTCATTTTTGATGTGTATTTTTGCTCCAAAGTGTTTCATCCATACCTGGTATTGATGATTCATGGCATCCATCAGATGATGACGCAGATCTTGCTCCCAAGGTAAAGTGCTCTCTTGTGAAATTAATTTTTCTGCTCTGAATTTAGTTTTGTATAGTATTTACTCTTAAAATTTAGCAGTGGTCTGCCTATCATTGTTCTATGTTTGTGTTGGAAAGTTGGTCAGAGTAAACCATTTTATAAAAATACGACAGGTTGATTTTTTTTTTCTGTTTTTACTTTGGTAAATACTGAAGATGAGGCTGAAGCAAAATGGACCAGAAAATATATAGTGACAGGAAAACTGTGCTGTGAAAAGTTTTCCCACGATAGAGGAAGTGTGAAGCTTGGCCAAGGATAGGGGTTCTTTGACTTTTAAACCACACTGATGGCACTTGTATAATACTTGTGCCTCAGGGACACCTTCAGTGCACACAGCTACTTACTGTGATAAGCATGGGCTCTTCCTGGGGCCTTTCAGTTCCAAAACTTCGTGGCATGTGTCTTCCCCCCCACCTTGGACACTTTTTATTTTGGTAGCATAGAGTTTTTTAGGAAAGATTTTTTTTTTTTTTACTTTATTTCTATCTTTGGTTCTGCATTAAGACTAAAATAATAGTTTAAATTATAGAAATTTAGAAATTAAAATTCTGTTTCTCAAAACCCATATTATAAAGAGATTCCTCTGTGTTTTCTAAATTATCCCATTAAGAGTTTATTCAAAACTCTTCATCTAATTGAAGAATACATGTTTTCCCTAAAATAACAACCGGCTTTCAAAGTAGACTCTTAATAACAACCACATGATGAAACCTACTTCAGAATTCTTTTGTATTATAGTTTTAAAAAGTATGTCCAGTCTTTGTGTCCCATTCTAAAATTTCAAGTTTCAGACATTTTGTAGTATAGTTATTTACATATTCATTTTATAGCCCCTGTATCAGTATACGCCGCTAGAGAGTAGGAAACGTAATTGTGCATTTCCTGGAGCACCTAGAATAAGGTCTTAAATATAAGAAGCATTTTAGTATTTTTTGAATGTGAATGCATGAAGAGACATGGAATTCTGTATCATGTTGCAGATAATATAACATGTACACTCTATCATAATGAAATCTATTTGATGGGACAGGTAATATAATATGCGCACTATGTCATAATGAAATCTATTTGAATTCCAAAAATGTGACTTAAATTTCTATTCCCTTTGCTTAGGTTGTAAAAGTTCAGTTGTTATGAGAGGAAATATGTCATTAATGCCGAGGAAATAGATAAGAAGTATATGATAACTAGGAAAAGGTTACAGTCTGTTTTTCAATATCCACCAATTGTGAGCTTAGAATTTGAGATGAAAACTTTTTAACCTTCTTTTTAGCCCCATCTCATGTTCCATTAAATATATCTTTTCAAGCTATATATTCTCCTTAGAATCCTGATTACCAGTTCTTTCTCTGGAAAGTTGATGTGTTAGAAACTTTTTAAAATCTATTTCTCTCTCTCTCTCTGATAATAATTTACAGCGTTCAGGTAGTGAGAGACGACCATGTTCAACTGAGTGACTTATAGTGACAAAATTTAACTCTTACTTATAGTAGTGTTTACAAGCAAACAGTTGTAGAGTAATACAGGTCAGCATTATTGGGGATATACTATGAACAAAGGCCTTTGTTTTATATATATGTTTTATATATCATATATTTTGATATCTTTAAAAATTTGCTGAAGAACAATATATATAATTGCATATATAATTTATATATTTTTACATAATAAAAAGGTAAAACAGAGGCTTTCATTGATAGTATGTCCCTAACAATACTGATACATCACTGATCTATTATATATAAATGCTGAAATATATATATTTCTCCACATACCTTGTTATACTTACATTTTCCTTTTTTTCTTGCCTTAAGTTTGTACTTGACTAGTCATGTCTCATGTTTTCTTTTCTTTCTCCTCCCCCACTTTTTTTTAATGATTTGCCCCAAACCTAATATTTCTTTGCAGAAAACACTTCTTCAGTGTCTGTTCTTTCAGTCCATCTCACTCTGCCTCTGTGAACATATTTAGTTACAGCTTTCTGTTTACTATGTGTGTGGCTTTCACTCATGAGTCATTGCCCTTCAGAATTACCTTTGTTTTTAATTCCTCTTTCTTAGAAGTAGCTAAATTTAAGCAATCATTTGTCTTTAGCTTTTTGGCAAATGGAATAGAAGTAGCTTATACTGTTTGCTGTTCTAACTCATCCAAATAAGATACTGCTAAAAAGTAAACTCTCATATTTCCCCCATGAGAGATCATTCACACATATATAAATCATGCAAGCACATTTCAAAATAGAACAATTACTTTAAATTTCTTAATGTTAGTTTTTTCAATAGGACTCTAAACTGTCAGGGATAAGTTTTTGTTCTAGATCATTTTGGTCAAGAAAGTCATCTAATGGATACCATAGTGTTTGTATAGTAATCAATGAGGGGTAAGGAAAGTAACATTTTGGGACTCCTGAGATCATCTCTCATAATCCTCACCCCCATGAGAAGATGTAGGTTGGTAAAGGTCAAAACCAGGATTTGAATCCATATCTGAATGACTCCAAAGCCAGTGCTCTTTGTGTTAGATCATATAGGAATGGGGAATGTTATAATTATTTTATTCAATTTCGTATTTGTTGTTCTTAAAGCTGTTATTTTCTTCTCTAGAAAGTCTGGCATCCAAGGTTCGCAAAGCCAATTCAGGCCTGGCAAGAACCCATGATAAACAGTGAGTTATTTGAAGACTGTCCTTGTGTTTTCACTGACTAGAAATTATAGATAATTTCATCTACCATACCTTGTTTTCACTACAGCAGAGGCAAAAGATGGTGTTTTGAAACCAGGAACTAGCACCTCCTTTGAGGACAACAATTCTGATAATAAAAAATGAAGATGTGGTTTCAACCTTTCCCCAACCATCAACCAAAGTTCCAGGCTTTTCTCATCCTGCCTTCCCAGCACCAGAACCTCTCACGTCTTCAGCAGTCCTTGGTGTTACAGAGGTAAGTCGTTTTATTTTTAACTTTTTCTTCCTATGCTTTTTCACATACTGTCCCCCTGATTCTCATGGGGATGAAAAGGATCCTACACAGAAATGGAAGTCCTCAAGATCACAATAGAAAACTGTGATAACAAGAGAGGCACATGTGCAGAACTGAGATTTGTAAAGGTTGGTGGCAATAAACAGTTCTCAACTGTGCCATTAAGAAAGGAAAGAATAAGAAAGCAGCTGAAAAGAACAGCTGGACGAATATGAAGATGGGCAGGAGTACAAAGGGGAAGGATTCATTTAATAAGGACAAGATTAATATAAAGATAAATGAGCGTCAAAATGAGAGAGATTATTACACAAGCACAGCAGAAATAGTGGGATCACGTGAGAGCAGGAGCTCTATGTACAAATTATGATGGAAATAATCTCAAATTCAAATTAAGAGAAGGAAAAGTCAGGTCATGGAAAATGCTCAGACTCTTCTGAAGGACATATAGATGATTTTTTGAACAATGGAAAGAAAATTTGATCCTCACCTTTTTTCTTTTTGGCTATAGAAGTTTTTTTTAATTGATATGTAGTTGATGTACAATATTGTATGAGTTACAGGTGTGCAGTAAAGTGATTTGATTATACATATATGTGTATATATCTAAATTCTTTTTTTCTTTTCCATTAAATTTTTTTTTACGAGATATTGAATATAGTTCCCTATGGAAGTTAGTTTTAACTTGAAGTTATTTCTTTTTTTAGAAATCCTCACATTTAAACTGATGAAGTGATGGCTTATATTTAATCTAGCAAATTTTGTCTCTCCATTCCGTCCCCAGTAACTGAGTTCTAGTTTTCCATGTGACTTCTCATGCTGTTTCACACCTCGACCTTCGGCTCAGGCTGCCCTTTTTAGAATCCCCTTCACATCCGCTCTTTGCACCCGGTCTGTCTTTTAAGACACAGTCTGGCCTTCCCAGCTTTCCCGGAGCTATTGACACGCAGCAAGTCTCTTCTCTCCTTTGTGCCTTTACTGTATCTGTTCACTTCAGTTGTAGAGCTGTTGAATGATACTTGTCTGTGTTGATTCATTTTCATGTGTCTCTACCTCTCCTAGAATATAGAGCAGAATCTGTCTTTTATATATATTGCCAGCTTCTCCCAGGATAATGCCTATGATCTGATGGATACAGTAAATATATGTTGTCTTCCTGACTGATTGATTGAATGACCAAGTGTAGGAATATGATGTTTTCTGAAGTTGGGTTTTTGTTATATATATATATATTTTATAGGAAGAAAAATATATATATTTTATAGGAAGAAGCAGCAAAGCCAAAAACTGGGGGAAAAGAGAACGGCACTCTGACTATTCACCGTGTTCTAAAGGAGCAAGCAGATCATAGCAAATTGATCTCTATTGATGGAGCACACAAAAATGACAAAGGTGGTAAGCTAGTGTATATCTGTGGATTTTCTTCTATGCTTAAAAGCTAGTATGGTTGGAGGAAGGAGGGTATAACTCAGTGGTAGATCACATGCTTAGCATGCACGAGGTCCTGGGTTCAATTCCCAGTACCTCCATTAAAAAAAAAATAAACTAATGTAAACAATCTGAAGTGTGTAGATCCAAAGATGATAACCATTTCTTTTAAGTGTTTTTCTTTTGCCACCTTTCTTCATAAATATCCCAACTATGACCAAGTTTTCTTCCAGAAAATGCTTCAACCCTCTGAAATTCTTTCCTGCCACTTTATTTTATTGACATAGTCATGAATGGAGATAGACTTATATACGTATTTAAACTTCCCAGTGGTACGTGTTCTCATTAATGTATCTGTGACTGCATTTTGTAGGTGCAGCCTCAGCATTAGGATTAGGAGAAAAGGAAGGTGTGGAACCATCCTGGGATTCTGAGGTACTGTCTTCTATTATTATTATTTTCAAATATAAGCATTGCATGATGTTAAAACATAAATGGAGGGATGTTTTGACTTTACTTTCTCACTTTTGCATTTGCCCAGCAAAATTTTTCCCTCATATTTTTAACCTACACTTAGTAAAATCATTCCACGCTACATGTCATACCACTGCAGAGTGCACTTCTGTTAATTTTCCAGACTCACCTAATGAAACGGGTATATGTAGTGCAAAAACCAAGGCTTAGAAGTCACAGGGAATAGGTTTGGGCTCTGAAGTTACATTTTCTGAAAACTAATGAATTATTCTTGGTCAGCCTGTGACCAGATGTTTGTTTCTTTGTTATAAATGGATGTGTAAAACTCTTAGTGAGATTCAGAGAGAAACAAGTTGCATTAAAAAAAAAAAAAGTGTTTTTGTTTGTTTGTTTAACCACTTTGACCTTGAAAAGACAGTGCCTGTGACTTGAAAGTATTATTATGTTTGGATTGTCAGGTAGATCTGCAACGAACATTTCAGGAGAAGCAAAAGCATGGGGAATAGTAATAAATATGTGGGGTTAAAATACCAGCAGTTTGGTTGAGTGATGTTTTACTGAGGACAGCCCATTTTGGGCAGGGAAAATAGCGTACACTGAGTACCTTTATGGTGACCGGACTTGAAGGAAGCTAAGTGCAGGGTAGTGATGACCTATTCCAAGGTGACAGCCATGGAAAGAGGTCAGAAGAGCCTGAGCCCTTGGATCTTGGCAGCTCCTGCCTAGTGGCACAGCACTGTACTTGAAGTCAGCAGACGTGGTAGCATCCTGGTTCTGATCCACTGTGGGATCTTGGAAAAACTGGTCTGACTTGTTTGAATGTCAGTGACCTCATTCAAAAACATGGTACTGACACCTACCCCTCAGGTTATGTGTCATGAACAAAAATGTGGTAACAAATGTGAAAACACATTGTCAGTTGTAAAGGGTGCTATAGAAATGTAAGACAGAATGATGGCAGTGGCCACCAGTGACCTACTAAAATGTTGAGGACACTTTTTTAAATCTGAAGGATGATAAAATGGGAAAGTTAGAGTGGGCACGGGATTTCTCATTTGGGGTATGCTGAGTGTCGGTGGGCTGTTATCGGACATCTCCGATAGGTATGTAGTGCTTTGGTACTTGACGCCCTCTGGGGATTTTAGATGTTTTGAGCTTAAATAAATTCCTGTTCTTGAACACCAGCTATGCATCAGGCAGTTAGACACTGAATGTAGCAGTTGAGGGGTTAGGCTGTAGTGGCAGGAACAGAAGAACAAGTAAACAGGAACCGTTTTTCAGGGACAGTAAGTCCTTCATATAAGGAACGTGGAGAGCTTTAGGTTAGACAACAGTGGGGGAGATTGCAGTTAGGACTGGGGTGGAGTAAGGGTGGAATTTAGGTAGTCAGAAAAGAGCTGAGTGTGACCAAAGCTGCCAGGTGATGGACAGGAAGGAGCCAGTCACAAGAAGGTCCAGGGCAGGGATGTTCCGGGCAGAGAGAACAGCGGGTCCCGTCTGCTCATCACGGTGCTCCAGCATGTTGGAGTGGCCAGGAAGCAGCAAGTGGGTCCGTCCTTAGAATCACTTTTATTATCGTTGTGTGTAGAAAAGAGAATGTGCATCATAAGGGCCTGGCACATGCAGATGGTCACTAAACAGTGTTCTTATTCTTCCCATATTAAAGTAAATCTTATGGTACTTTTTTGAAGAGCTGCATAACTACATTTAAAATTTGTCTGGTGTTAATTTAAACATAAATGTTTTTCTTTCTAATTTGCTACCTTATTCAACTATTTTCCCTATCAATAAAAGTTTTATCAAATAATAGTTAGATTCTGCTAAGCCTTTGTTTACTGAAGTGTAGCAGTTTCCACAGTGTTCTGTTAATACTCAAAATGACAGACTCCAAGGCTTCTTTTCATGCCAAGTATGTTATTTTAATACTAAAGACAATATCTGCCCTAAGAAACATTTTAAATTTATAGCATGTATACTTATTAAAGAATATAGTTAAATATGTATATTTTTAATTTTATTTTTTATTGAAGTGTAGTCAGTTTATAATGTTAGTTTCAAGTGTACAGCAAAGCAATTCAGTTATACATATAAAAATACGTATTTTAAAAAAAAGTCCTCTTCTTTTGTCAAGGAATGCAAAATGGAGTTAGGTGTTTTGAAGTTAATTCTTTGTTGAAGTCTGCACATAAGTCAGTATATTGTCTGTGAAAATATTTGCTCTGGCTTTCCATGCTCAGTTTACAGAGTCAAAAGCCAACTGAAGATAAAAGATAGACTTGATCTCGAGAGTGTATTATGAAATTTTCTATTTAAATGTTTGGGTTTCTAGGATATGCTTATCTTGTTTTTAAATCTAATTGCTTTTAAAGTAGGAAATTAAAAAATAATAATAATAAGGTAGGAAACACAAGCATTTTCTTAGAAAGGGATTAGGAAATCTTTATGCAACTCATTATTAATATTAATTTTAACAGAGTACCTCCAAGATTCAACTACCGAACCATGTTGATCATTTATCTGGAGCTGCAGGTCAAGGAGAAAAAAATACATTAAATGGACAAATAGAAAGTAAGCACTGTATTTTATAAAAAAGTCATTTGACAGAATGTTGATTTAAAACATGAATTTGGATATATTCTCTCAGCCAAAGAAAATCACCTGTTGAACGTATAGTGAGGAAAAAAAGAGGAGAAAAGGAGGTAGATTGTATATCTTATCAGATGTCAGCAACAGATTAAACTAGAATGCTGTTTGAGGAGCTCAGTTGTTAGTTTTCTTTCAAGATGCTCTTTGACCTGAGGACAGTCAGGAAACCAGGAGAAAGGAAGGAGGGAGTGAAGAATGAGAGAGGCAGGGAGGAGGGGAGTAAATGAAGGAAAAGGAGGGGGGTCCCTGGCAGGAGGTGGTAATATAGAATAGTTCTTTAGAAGAAGGAAGAGGAGTGTTTGAAATGAGATGGGTATGAAGTGAGCTTAGCTTCTTCCAGCACCAAAGCTTGTCCGGGAAGCACAGCAGAATATTCCACTTCCCCGCCCCCCTGATCATTAGGAAGGCGGTGAGGACTGCAGTACCTGATCACGCAGAGCTGGGTGTGCCTGCCGTGGGTGAGCACAGGCATGTGTGGTCAGCTTTAAATGTCCGGAACTTCGTGTCATGCAGCATGTTGCTGCCTTATAGGATGGTGTCTCACAGGCCAACAGAAGAGTGGGAAAGAGGAAGAGAGCAGGGTGCATTCCGGGGAGGTCAGGAAAGCTGGAGCCTGGTAAAGGGTCTGTTGGAAAGTCTGCAACTTCTGATGCAGCTTTTGGGGAAGTGTTACAGTGAGGCGCGTGAGGATGGATTTCAGAAGGATCAGTTAAGTCCAAGTGCTGTAGAAGCAGACTCAGTATAGACCGGAGTTTCTCAAATTTTACTCAGTCACCCAGTGAAAAGTGCACATTCTGAGCAGTGGGTCTGCATTTCTAACAAGCTTAGGAGATGCCCTTTTTGCCGGTCTTCAGACCATGCTCAGAGGGTAGACTTGTGTTTAGAGGAAACAAGAAATTAATAAGGTTCATTCCATAAATGTTAAAGTTGTTATTTTCAGTGAATACTACACAGGTTTTGAAATATAAAAGACTTTTAATATCTAATAATTCTGTGGCAATTAAATTTTATTTTTGATCATCAGATTTCAATATTGAAAACTCAGTATACGTTCTTTCTTGCATGAGTGGATCAAGAAACTTCGATGGCTAGAGGATCCAAGAAATGTAGGCATACCAATAGCCCATGTGGGTATGGAAAAAAAATGAATATTTTTATGAGCTATTATTCTACAAGTGTGTATCCAATCTGATCAATTCATCACACTTTCTCTGATGATAAGTGAATTGCACATTCAAATGAACTGCCATCACAACTGTGGACTTCCTAAATTATAGGACAAATTGAAGAGCATGATAAATACTTGTAGTCTAATGGTGTCAGTCGCATTAAAGCTGTGCTGTTGCATTTTACCATCAGCTTTCACATTTGTCTTCTTGGAGCCATGATTTGTTCTTCTAATTAAAGCTCGCTTTTCTTCTCCTCAGGCAGCACGTTCACATTGGTATATGTGCACGTTTCTATGTTATAAAGTCATTTGAAACATAATCGTACTTTTGAAATCTTAACTGCATGTTTTGTTAAACCTATATTCCTGTTCTTTATTCAGTATCTATAATGGATTCATATTTCGGTCTTGTTGCTGTCCTAACTGCCCCTCAAAAACAAAACACCGAAACCTAATGTATTCATTTCCAAAGCAAGCATGAAGATTGCGCTCAGTACTAACTCCGCATAAATTGATAGTTGGCTTTCATATTTACATGTAATTGATTATGTGTCCCTTTTGGCTTTTAGATTCTACTGAAATGCATCCTCACTTGAAGGTAAAAACTTTTATACTCTTATCTTGATTTTTTTTTTTTTTTAATGAGGGTACTGGGAATTTAGCCTAGGACCTCATGCACTGCTAAGCAGGCACTCTTCCACTGAGCTAGACCCTCCACCCCTTGAATTATTGCTACAGATTGTATCAAATGTACATTATTAATTGGTTTGTTTCAAAAACCATTCAGCCTGCAGTTGGAGTGAAAAATTCTGTTCCTAATAAAACAGGAGGAATGAAGAATTTACAAACATTCAAATCAGGTAAATTTTGCAATACAAATTTAACTCAAATGAAGTACAGTCTTCTTATTCCTAATTCCTTTCATTTTTTTTCAAATTTAATTGAAAGATGACATAAATAAGGCAGATGTTATTATTGGCATCCATGATTGAAAAAAATATATAAGCATAAGAAAAAGATTTTTTAAAATGTCAGCTTTGACTCAGATGTTTCTATTGATTTTGGGAGACACTGAAGTGCTCAATTTGGAATCCCTATATTTCTTAGGGATTCTGAGAGATTGATTATTAAGTTCTAAGGTTTTTCCAGAGATTTAAAATGCTTAACTGAATTCTGACCTTTACATAGGGTAAAGCTTCACTTGCTAACATGTCAGTCATATTTCACTTTAATTATTTTAGTGCTGTCACATTGATGATATTTATTTATTTCTGTATTTATTTATTAATGGAGGTCCTAGGGATTGAACCCAGGACCTTGTGCATGCTAAGCATGTGCTCTACCACTGAGCTATTTCCCTACCCCAAAGATCTTAAGCCAACTGGATGTTTTGATTAGCAGTGTGTGTGGGGGGGAGGGGGTGGTGTCTTTGATTATTAAAAATGATGGAAGTAATTAGTCCTACCTTAATATTTGGTAGACACGATATTTTAAAACAATAATCCTGAAAGTTTTGGGGTTTAGGATTCTTTTTATACTATTAAAAATTGAGAATTCTGAAGAATTTTTAAGTGGGATTGTATCTATTGATGTTTAGTATATTATAAAATAAAACTGAAAGATTTAAAATACAAGCACACACAAACATTCCATTAGCCATTAGAGCTATGATGTTATCACATGTCATGTATCTGGAAAACTCCTCCACTGCACACTTAACAGAGAATGAGAATGAAAATAGCATTCAGTATTATTGTGAAAATAGTTTTGACCTCGTGGACTCCCTAGATGGAGGGAACTTGGGGCTCCAGGGCTTCTCAGATGACATTTGAGAACTGCTGTTTTAAACAGGGTTCATGGATGTGAAATGATAAAGGGGCCCTTGTGATGAAATGGGCTTTAAATTTCACTTCTACATTTCTTACCTTTTTTTCTTTAACTTGTCTTAAAAAGTGTAAATCTGACAACTTAATTCTTTAAAAAAAAGGAAAACATTTTTTACATATTTCCTGTCTCATGGCACTCTGTACTGTTTGGATCTAGTTTGTACCTAGACTTATCCTATTTTTATATGGAAAAAATTAGTCACTCAAGGCTATCCTTTCTTAAATAAATTTATGATGTTTATCCAAGCCTTAAGGAAAGAATTCTGAAGATATTGATACATTGAGGAAAGACTGGCTCATTGTAATTAAAGTAGTACCATTCAGTAAGTTTTCTTAAAGCCCATGTCTCTAGGACACAATACTGCCATGCATATTTAAACGTCCAGTAAATGGCTGGTTAGACATACATTTTGTTAATGAAAAAATTCATATGTTGAAGAATCCTAATTATTCATAAAGCTCTTATGGAATATAGACTGTTTAATAGAGAGTGTGAGTGAATCCAAATAAGAAATACTAGAGAATTAAAAGTAGAAAAAAGAGAGACAGTGGTTCCCTATGTGAACAGCAGTGACATGTAAAGCACAACCAGCTGGGAAGGAGCAGTGTGTTTGGGGGGAGAGGAGGATGTGGGGCTGTGGATGTGGGGCTGCTGCTCTGGAAAGAGAATTTGTACAAGTTAGTCAAGCTGGTATTGTTATTCACATTCTAATAAGTGGAAACTTTGTTTTCGGACTCTTCAGACGGGGATTCTACTAGTTTGAGACCCAACAATGCGGCTGGTCAAAGAGCCCAGCACTTGAAAGTCAATAAATGTCCGTTGGTATCACAATCAGTGACCACAGACCAGTCAGCACCCACAGAACTGAGGCAGATGGCCCTAGTAGATAAAGACCAGATGAATATTGGAGCCGTGTCTCTGTCAGAAAATGCAGTGCTCTGTGGCCTGCGTGAATCACAGCTGTCTGAGAACAGCAGCAGCAAGGAAGGTAATAAAGCAGCACAGAGAGCTAGATATTGTCCACCTGTGTGTGGCTTCACCACACTCTGACTTTGCAGAAATCACTTTGTGGCAGGATCTCCTTTGTGTTTACTCCTTTTATGCAACCTACAACCAGACAATACCTTTTGGCATGACATTTACATTTATCCTCTGACCAAAGCAGCATATTAAATAGCAAAGAGGGTTAGGAGAAAGTAAGTTCGTTCAGACTAGTATTTAGCACACTCCTGAGAGTGGGTAGGAGGATGATGTCTAGAGCTTTGTGACTAGTTGGGAAACCTAGGTGGACATCCAAAGATTCCCTTCTCAAAGTATGGTTTCTTAGCTTTATTTTTATCTTGCTCTGAATTTATAAGTATTAGTTGTAGCTATATTCAGTGTAACTGAAAAAGAATCTCTGCAAATAAATATCAAAATATTTCTAGTATATTCTATGACTTTCTGTATTTTAGAAGTGGCTTTCCCAGTGGTAGCGGCAGTCATTGGGAATTTGCTACACAGAACCTCCTTCTTAACTGTCCACATAGTATATCAGCTTGTTTTATTATTTTTGATGGATTGATAGGTCAAAAAGGATATTGGTTTTTAAGGAGTGCTTTATCACTTAAAAAGAATATATGGACTATCAATTCTAGTTCTTCTAGGATACCCAGTCTGTTGGTTAACCACATCTAATATGTGTTCTACTTTATATACCAATTAATTTAGTACCTTAATCAGTGATATGATCAGAGCTGTAGTAATAAATCGTACAATATTTTTTCTACTCCTATAGTTTTATCTTCTTTTCTTTCCTTATCTGTAGAATTAATGTCATATTTACAAAAGATTCTCAATTATCTTCTATAGTAGTGACTACAAGCTATAAACTCAAAGTTTTTTTAAACCAAACAAGTGACTTGTTTGCTCTTGTTTCTTCATGAGCTTGGGAGATCCAGAAAGCAGGACTTAAGACACCTACATGAGCTCCCTCAACACGGGAAAATGTGAAACAGAAAAACTACAACAGAAATAGAAGCAACTGAAAATAGTTCATGCAGATCATGTCTCTTCTCAGTTGATATCTTTTATAAAGTAATAAACAGAGTCTAGTTCTCCAGGGACCCAGTAGTCATGCATTTATTTATTTAATAAAGATTCTGTGCTGGGCCCTGATAATCTTAAATCCTAAATATTTCTGGAAACATTCCCTCAGTTCAAGCCTGCATCTTATTATTTTTTTTTTTTACATTATCAATTCCTTCAAATTTGTCTCCCTCCATTTATTTTTATGCCCTTTAAATTCATCCCTCCTGCAGCACGTAGAGTGATCTATCTCAAATGCACACATGACCATGAAACACTCTTTAAAGCATATTAATGTCCAGGCACCTTACAGGGACAGGTAAGGCTTTCATGGTCTGACTTCTGCCTGGCTCTCCATCTCTAGCGCCCTCTGTCTGTCCTTTGCTCTGGTGTTCTGAGCTGCTGGTGGTGCCCTCCTCACCTGCCCTGTATTTCACACAAATATTGACCCTCTCGTGTGCATCTCTCCCTTGCTGCCCAGCCTTGCATGCTCTCTTCCTTTCCTGACCCGCGTTCCTGGGAAGCTGGCTGACCTCACTGTTGAAGTCTTAGCTCAGGCATTCTCTCTAGAAAAGCCATCCCTGACACCTTTTATCCACATTCTTCTGTAAACTCCAGTGCCTACTGCTAAAGCAGGAACTCAATAAGTAATTATTGAGTGAAATAAATAAAGACTGTTTATACAAAGGTACTTTTAAGAGTTTGTCCTCTACAGCATAGGAGCAAAGAGGATAGACATGTAAAGAAATAGTTTACAGCTCAGCTGATGAAGATACACTAGAAAAATCTGTGAAGTACCAAGGTAGCTCCAAGGGAAGAGATCCCTGTGTCTCTGTAGAAAGATAGCTGTAATCAAGGAGGACTTCACAAAGCAGGCTGAGTCTTAAAAGAGGAAAACGAATTTGTCAGAACAATAGAGGGAAACATTTCAGATTAAGGAAAGATAAAAGCATAAAAAGTAACAGTAATTTTGGGGACCATGAATAGCATTGCTCTTGAAGCTTGGTATGTTGTTAAAAAGGTAGTTAGGAGGTACAGAATAGAGTCTATTGTGACTTTGTATATTTCTAGTGTATTTTTAAATTTTTTTCTCTTTCTCTTTGCTTTATTCATGTCTGGTGGATGAATTTGCAAATGAAACTTTGAAATGTTTATGTGCCTTTAATCTGGTAATATCTAGTATTTCCCAAATACTTTGTTGAAGTTTTAGATAATTAGAAGTATTTCTTAAAGAAGTAAATGTTCAGCTAAAGATTAAGCTTAATTTAAACTGTCAATTGATGAAATGTTTTTTTATCTGTTTTTATGAAGATGATGCCTTTCATCTAGCTGTTCTAAGTAGTTAATTTTAATTAAGCATATTCATTTTTCAGCAGACCTAGACTTAGAAATGACATCTAAGGAAGAGCAAGAAGGACTTGATGGAAGTGAAAACAACCAGTCACAGGTATGTAAAAATGTAAATTTAAATTTCTGGTTTAATATTGTTTTCTGTGCTTTAATAACACAGTTCAAAAGAAATTGCCTTTCAAACTAGACTTTTAGAGTCAATAAATAATTATTTAATATTTAGTTTTTAATAGCATTTTATCTAGTTACAAAGCTTAAAGTATCATTAGGGTCTATAATAATTTATAGTTAAACTTTATCCTTGGAATTGAGGCAAAAAACCTTCCTGAATATTGTTTACTTCTTCCATTTTTATAACTTCTTCACATGATAAAGAAGGTGATATCAAATATTAAATCATGTGATTAAGTAGTTGAAATTGTAAACAATATAGCAGTGATGGCCACTAAGTTAGTTTCATGTAAGGAACAGTCATTCCCAGTGGTCCAAAATTTGCAATTTCAAATTGCAAGTCATTGATGCCAAGATGAAAGATTTCTTCTGTCTTGTGATCTCTATGTATTTGATTTCAGAATCTACAATCAAGGAGAGAATAGGGGTCATAGAGTCAACCCAACTGCCTATTAAGAGAATCAAACCTTCCAGGATTGGACCTTTGCTCTTACGGAACAAAGAAAACCTTTCTAATTTATTTCATTTCAGGGTTGGAAATCAGTAAATATTATTAAAAATTCTTTTATTCACTCTCACTAGTGAATATTAGAGTATAATACACCTGGATGGATGCAGAGAATACATATTGAGATAGATCACTATCATAGTATATAGTTTGCATTAAAATTTAGGAATTTTTTCCTCTTTCTGATTGATGTTAATTGATTTTGGCTCCTAATAATTTACAGTTTGCCTTTTCTCCAGTTATTAGTCCTTTTTAAAAAATCTTTACATGCACTGGAGGGGCTCACTATTTAAGGTATGAGAGGTGAAATATTTTTTAGTGAGGAAGCCTTTGTAATGTTAAAAACCTAATCTCTAATTCTTGGTAGATTTAACATGTATGAATTGTTTAGTTGAAACAAACAGTGACAAAGTTAGGTTTCTGAGTTCCTATTTTTCTCCTATTTCAAGGCTAAGGCAAGTTATTTTTCACTTCTTTGTTTGTGAGTAGCCAAACATAGATTAAGAAGTTTGTTAAATTTTAATTATTTTCTAATTTTTCTTTATCCGTACTTGACTACTTAAGGATAAATGTGTTTTACAAGCATGTACTGTGAAAGAAAAGAAATCTGAAGGTCAAATCAGGCAGATTAATCTTTCACCTGTGCATCTGCAAAAAATGCCTGGAGAACCAGGAATGAATAAGGAACAGGACAGAAAGGACGTACCTGTATCTTCAAAACATTCTTGTGTGGAGAAGCATGAGGACATGTGGGTCAAAAAAGGCAAATTAGACTGGAAAAATAATACAAAATTTATCACAAAGGAGTTAAATCAGAAAGTCAGTAAAATCCGTGAAAAATGCAAAATTACTGTTCATCGTAAGGCAGAGTCACTACATGACAACTCTGAACTACATGGTGACTTAAAGGAACTATGTTCCAATGTGACAAATAATATATGTGATTCTGAGGAAAAAGATGCACCTGGAGCCTCCGTCTCTGAATTCCAGGCGTTCCCTCCACACGAAGAGCCCAGTCTTGAAAATGTTTTTCCATCTTACTCCAAGTCTGGTTCAGCAAAGTATGGCTGCCAGTCATCTTCAAAACTTTATTTAAATGAAAATAAGTTAACTGAAAATGGTGAACCATACACTGAACATGTTTTTAATAAAAATGAGGAGGGTTTTTATAATGATAGAGCAAATGAAGTAAGGAACCGAGTCCGACTTCTGGTGGAAGAAGACCAAGAGTTTGATACGAAAAGAAAACAGAAAAGGAGCCAGAGTGCTCCCTGGAAATCAGACACTGGACACGCACCTCAGGTCAGTGACCCAGAAAGCCTTTTTGGCCTGTGGCTTTCCCGCCCTGGTGAGATGAAACACATGATTCAGATAAAAAGTCACGCTATGTCTGCTGTTTCAAATACTTACAAGAAAACCAAACCAATACAAGACCAGCTCCAGAAGCCATTGCTTGCAGATAACTGCGGTGCTAATAACTCTAAAATCATGGACCCCAAATTAGGAAATGTGAGTTCTTCTCCATCAAGTGGTAACAGAACAAAGTATATCTAAGAGTTACACCAAGATATGCAAAGGTTTAAGAATGAGGTAAGCATGTTACAAGTAGAATTCCTGGCTTTGGAAAAAGAAAATTCAGCTTCAAAAAGAGGTAGAGGTTCCTATGCTGCTACTGTGTTTTTTCTCTTTATCAATCATCTCTTCCGTTCTGATCCATATCTGATCTGATTTTCCACTTAGGAAAATAGCTTATGTATAAAATGGGGGTGATCTAAATATGTAATTGTGTAGAAACAGACTATTTCTGCCATCTAAATAACAGGAATTCAGGGAAGTATTTTCCTGGGTTTGGTTCCTTAATCAACATAAGTCTCTGTGTCAGTCTTTCATATGAAGTGGGAAAGTAGTTCAGCTGTGTGCCACGTGACCTTCTGAGCCAGAATAAATGCAAGTGAAATGGCTTAGGAAATATAATAAGCTCAAGGTTTGTTTGTTTGTTTTTAATCTATTGGCTTAAATATAAGTTGCATTTCCATAGAATGGGAAGGAAGCAGTGACTGAGAGAAGGGATATAAGCACACACTCTCACTAAACTGATCCATTCATTGTGCGTTAGTGAGTGCGGGCTTACCTGTCTCACTGATCACTGGACACTTAGAATTCCATCATGGCCACTTTGAGATGTTCTTAAGAATAAGTGCTCCCACATATTCTTGAATCACCACTCTTGGGTGTTTCTGTTGAGTCAGACCCTTACATTGTATTATTTAACAAAATGTAGTAAGTTTTGACATGAATTATTTTATCATATAGGTAGTATGAACCCTCAGCAAAAAAAAAAAAAAAAAAAAAAAAAAAAAAATCAGTATTTATCTCCAAAGGAGAAAACTTGAGTTTTGAGATGCACTGAATGGTTTTCTTTACTTCTAGTAATAGATTTTTAAAATGTGTGTGTGTGTTATTTTGTGTGAGTGCAAAGAGTGTGAAAGATAGACAGAAATCGGAAGGTGTTCTCCTTTAATAGAAAAAGGAGATGAGCCCTGCCACCAGCTCTGCCAAAGTCACACTTTTAACTTATCTGATCAGTTTGATGAATTTATTTGGTAGCTTATTAGATTCAGTGTTATAGAATTGTATCATCTCTTTTGACACCGTGAAATGCTGAAGATTGCTGCTTTAGGGGCCTTGGACAAATCACTTAAACTTTCTTGGTTGTGTTCCCATTATCAGTAGACAGTGGGGCTAAAGTAGATCACTCATTACTCCTATGCCCTCTAGCTACAAAATGGTCATGGTTATTGAATGCGAAATTGGGGAGCATTATTCCTATTCCAGAATTCCACACTAACTGGCAATTCATCAGTTTCACTCTGCTCCTTTCGGTAAACTTGGGTCTATATATTTTATTAAACACCACTTTTTTGATACCCCAGGATTCAAATGAAACAAGAATTATAAAAAGTAGTGGGGAAAGGATAGCTTTAGCACAGAAAGGAGATTGTTTCCTTTCTGTTACTGAAGCACCAAGGTGTGACATCTTCTAAATCTGGCTGTTTAATACAAAATCTAGGTGGCAAAGACAGAAGAGGACAAATTTTATGCCTTTGTCTTTTTATTTCTCTGTCTCTGCCATTCACATGCAGAAGAGTGGATGTAACAGCACAACATTAAGAAAGCCCTTTTAAAATTTTGGAAATTCTGTTTCTTTTCCTCAAACAGAAAGAAGCAGAATTTACAAACGTTTCAATGTCTTGAAATGATAAAATTAAAATAAGCACAAAAATATTTTAATCAATTGAAATCAGGGCAAACTCTGAGTCAAATGATAAAATGAATGAAAACAAAGTGTTTATCATGAATAAAGTAATAATTACCTTTTGTATCAAACTTTCACTAAAGGTTAAAGGAGAAGAGAACAGGAACAAAAGTGGTGAACTGAAAGGATCAGAAACCATGTGTGATGGCAACTGTTATAAAGGACTAACTCAGCAGAGGAAGAGGAGAAAAACTGATGACCAGCAGTTTCCTGCTCTGCAGAAAGGAAATTCTGATAGGTAAGCCTATATCAGTATTCAACAGTAGATAATTATTATTTCCCTAGTATTCAGAATTTCTTCCCACACTCATCTCTGTACTTGCTTCCATGTATTTTGCACTCTTCCTTCCAGGTTCCGAGGACACTCCTAGAAGCCAAATGCCTAATCTTTGTGCTCACATTCTAATCTCTTAGGTAGAATAATTTCCTCCTGTCTCTTTTGCTCATGACCTGTTTATTTCCCCTCTTCTGTAAAGCCTTCCTTATGCTCACTTATTACTTTCCATATCAGCTTTTGCATATCACATTGTATCATAATTGTATATCTGTCTTTGAAGCAAGAATTTGTATTTCCTTGCCTATGGTTGGCACTTGATAACCATTTTGTGAATTAATAAATGACTGAAGATGGGTAAGAGTTGGAATTTTACAAAAATTGTTTTTTAAAAATTTATTAGTAGAATTATTTTTTAAAAATTGGCTTTTTTATGGATTGTTTTAAAGTAGCTCTCCTGGCTTGCCTATGAAGGAAGTAAAGAAGAATGAAAGTGGAAAACGGATATTAGAAGCATCTGTGACTTCACATGTATTTGAGAAGACTGCCTCACTGGCTGGTGGTCTCCTACACATGAATGACAACAGCAGTTTAAGTGAAGGCGATCTAGGTCATGGCAGGGAAAATCTACAAATTCTTTATTTCTAGGTGAAGGCATATTGGCAGTGATTACCTTCTCTGGAAATAGAACAGCATCATATAGTGCAAAGGCTAAGGCAAGAGATTTCTCAACTATCAGAGGAACACTGCCAAAAGGTTAAGTTGAGGACAAGTGCTTTGACCAGAAGTAGTTTCAATAATACGTCCCCATGGAAGCCAGGCTGCAGTGAATCGGTCTAAACAGCCCCTTAGAGAACATTCACTGGGAAGGCAGGAGAGGACTGGGTGACAACTGAAGGGGGACGTGGGGCTCGTGGGGGTTCCCTTTTTTTTTAATGATAAGATGGTAGTTTGTAGAGCATGTCTCTAAGCTGTTGGAATTGATTCCGTAGAAGACACGTTTTTCAGTTTAACCTTGTTTGCATTTCCGATATTAGAAAGTGTACTGATTGTATTACATTATCTTTAAAATATTGTAGTAAACTTCTATTCACGTATAGTTGTTGTAAGTGCTTATTCATTGGTTCTGAAGTGTAATATTTTTACACAATTGAATATGCAGATAATGACTTTAAAGTTACACTATTGTACATAGATTTTTAAAAATTGTATACTCATAATAACTATACACACACTTAGGCCATACTGAATAGGGTTTAATCATTCCTTGATGATTCTAGATATTATAGTGTCTTTGACAGTATCATCATCGGTGGCTATGGTTTTGTATGCTATTGTAAAATATCAGATTATATTAACTTAATATTTGTTTAGATTCTAGGAAGAAGGGGAAGATTTTGTTTGTATACAATAGAATAATAAACTATTAACAATCTGTCACAGATGATTACTTTTGGATTATTAAGTTCTAAATTACAAAAGCCATCATTCCTGTACCAAAATTGTCATTAACATGTTTTGTTTGCTCCATAAGGACATGTCAAATGCATGAACAAACAGCTGAATGGATAATGAATGCCCACTGATTAATTTCTTTAGCAAAAACAAATCTTTATTGAAAGTTGATTTCCAGTATTGCCTAGGTCTAAAGTCTTTTTATTTTTAAAAAATAAGTGTTAAGATTCAGAAATTCTTACTACTATTATTTTAACTTTTTCAATTGAGTCATAGTCATTTTACAATGTTGTGTCTAATTCCAGTGTAGAGCACAATTTTTCAGTTATACATGAACATACATATATTCATTGTAACATTTTTTTTTTTTGCTGTGAGCTACCATAAGATCTTATATATATTTCTCTGTGCTGTACAGTATAATCTTGTTTATCTGTTCTACATTTTGAAATTCCAGTCTGTCCCTTCCCACCCCCTGCCCCCTTGGCAACCACAAGTTTATATTCTATGTCTATAAGTCTGTTTCTGTTTTGTATTTATGTTTTGTTTTGTTTTTGTTTTTAGATTCCACATATGAGTGATCTCATATGGTATTTTTCTTTCCCTTTCTGGCTTACTTCACTTAGAATGACATTCTCCAGGAATATCTATGTTGCTGCATATGGTGTTATGTTGTCGGTTTTTATGACTGAATAGTATTCCATTGTATAAATATGCCACATCTTCTTTATTCAGTCATCTGTTGGACATTTAGGCTGTTTCCATGTCTTGGCTATTATAAATAGTGCTGCTATGAACATTGGGGTGCAGGTGTCATTTTGAAGTAGGGTTCCTTCTGGATATATGCCACAGAAATTATTATTTATAACTATACCTAGACATAGAATAATAATAGAGATTCATTTACTATGTTAGTTAAAAATACTTAAAAATAAATATTACTTTCTTAGCATATTGTGAAATGCAAGTATTGAAGCCAGATTGCCTGGGTTGGAATTCTGGGCAGACATAGGGGCTTCGGCAAGTGACTTAGCCTTTCTGTGCCTCATTTTCTTCCTGGGTAAAGTAGCTAATGTATTACCTACCTCCGAGGATTGTTGAGAGGATTAAAATGTCTTTAAGGCATGTGAAGTGCTGATAATAATGCATAGTGGTTGCATATTAAGTCCTCAAAAAAGCTAATTTCATGATTATTAGAAAAGGGTTTCTTTCATATAAGGACTTAAGTAACACTTTCCAAATAGGTTTTAGTGCCTTAAATGCCAGTTTTTATTGAAAATGACAACAACAAAAAAATCCTGGTATATTTTTTCCTATCAAATAATGCAAATAACCTTATGTTTTTCCTTTTCCTTTGTTTTTCCACTTGATCTAAATTTAACACTTTGTTAATAATATAATTGATATACTTTCTTTGTCCTTTAATGTTACGGTTTCCATTTTTTGTTTAATCCCTTTTATTGAAAATTAATTATCAATGCAAAGATTTTATATAAAAAATAATAGGTTTACATATTTCTTTTATTTTCAATATTTAGTATTTGGCTGAAATGAATTGCTTTTTTTTTTTTTGGTCTTCAAAGAAAACATCTGCTAAAAAGGACAAGGTATAGTAAAATATTAATTATAAAAATATTATCCTGTAGTAAAAAAATTTATAAAAGATAGAGTGGAAAAACAGAAAATCCTCCTCTGTTGTAGAGACATTTACTTAAAAATAATTTAGAAACACTATTGATAAAGTTAGCCTTTTGACAAAAATCAGTTCTTTCAAGAAGTGTCTGTTTTTGCTCTCATAAAAAGATGGATATTTATCACCTCAGTACACTGAGTATATTTTATAACTGTTGGAGACGCTGTGAAATAGTATTATTTATTTGTAGGTCAAAGAGCAGATGAATTCTGTGGATGACCTCGATGACTTAACTCTGTCACCGGAAACAGCTTCCGAGGACTGCGAGTCGCTTTACCCTAATTATAAGAACACCCTGAGGCTAATCGAACGACTTGGCCTGGAGTGTAAAGGTAGGACCCCCGTATGACTACAAAGCCTTTTTAAGTATCTCGTGGTAACGTGTGCACACCTAGTACTGCCCCAGGGAGCACGGATATGTTATAGTCCGCTGTGTCTCAGAAACCTGCTTTGTGTTAAAGCAGAATCAGACGTGTTGCGCGCTGCCAGCCAGGGGCTGTGACCGCTCCCACTCCGTGTGCTTTCTGTTGGCTCTGCTGCTCCTACGCCTTCACCCAAGGTCAGGTTATCACTACTTCCCTCCTAGAACACTGAAATCACCTCAAGACTTTCTTCTCTGCCGTTCCACCTCCTGGAACCTTGGTCTACACTGCAACCATGATTACTAGATAGTTTTTAAAATTCAGATCTTTGTTACTCCCTTGCTTAAAATCCAGCTCCTGCTTCTCACAGCTCCGTGGTTAAAGGCCACAGTCCTCTGGCTTCATCTTGTTTCATTTTATTACCCTTCTTTCCACATGAATTTTAGAATCAGCTTGTCAATGTGAAAAAAAAATCTGCTAGTGTCCTGGACATTAGATGTAGATTATGTTAAATCTGTAGATTAATTTGGGGAGAATTGACTTCTTAACAATATGGAATTTTTAACCCCAAAGTTTATTTCTCCACTTATATAGGTGTTCCTTGATTTTCTCAGTAATATTTTAGAGTTTTTAGTGTCTGGGTCTTTCCATCTTTCATGAGTTTACCTGTATTTCTTATTTTTCAGTGTAGTTGTAAGTAGTATATTTTTATTTGTTTGTTTGTTTTAAAATAATATAATTTAAATTTTAGTTTCTGATGATAGAAATACAGTTGATTTCTGTATGCTGACTCTGTGCCCTCCAACCTGGCTGAGCCCATTGATTAGTTCTAGTAGCCTTTTTATGGATTCTCTCAGATTTTCTATGTAACCAAATGTGGTCAAGATTTTTCTTCTTTAAACTACTCTCTTACTAAAGATAGTTCACATTTAAGACTTGCAGCCAATAAATACATTCTCTGTCACAGCTAATCAGCTCTGTCACTGTTGCGACAAGAGTAGCCATAGACAATACAGAAGTTAATGGATGTGGCTGTATTTCAGTAAAACTTTATTTACCAAAGCAAGCAACCCAGCCCACAGGTTGGAGTTAGCTGACTCGCACCATGTAATCATATTCCTCGCTGACTAGCAGACAGTTTTACCTCTTCATTTCCCATCCAGATGCTTTTTGGTTCTTTATTTTGCCTGATTGCACTGGCTCCAGTATAGTGCTGAATAGGAGGAGTAAGAGAAGCCATTCCTGTCTGGCTCCTCACCTTCTGGGAAAAGCATTCCGTTTTTCACCGTTGCGTATGGTGTCAGCTGTAGGGTTAGGACAGATCTTTGTCATAGTGAAGACGTTCCCTTAGTCCCTAGTTTGCTGGAAGTTTTTACTAGGAATAGATGTTGAGGTTTGGGAAGTGCCTCTTTTTATCCACTGACATGATCATATGGTGTTTCTTTTTTAGTTTGTTAATATGATGAATAACATTAATTGATTTTTACTTGTTAATACAGCCCTGCATTGTTGGGATACACCTCACTTGGCCATGATGAATTATCCTGTATTGTTGGATTTAATTTGCTAATGTTTTGTTTAGAATTTTTACCTCCATTTTCATGACATTAGTTTTCTTTCTTGTAATATCTTTGTCTGGTTTTGGATTCAGGATAATGCTAGCTTTGTAGAATGAGGACATATTTCTTCCTCTTCATTTTTTGAGGAGAATTTGTGTAGAATTGGTATTAAATTTTCCTAAAATATTGGGTAGAATTCACCAGTATAACCACTGGGACTGGAATTTTCTTTGTGGTAAGGTCTTTAAATAGGACTTTCATTTTGGTTTTTAAGATATAGGGCTTTTTAGCTTATGTGTTCTTTCTTAATTGAGCTTTTGTAATTTCTCTCTTTCGAGGAATTTACCCACTTCATCTGAATTGTCAAATTTATTTACATAATGTTCCCAATATTACTTTGTCATTCTTTTAATATCTGCAGAGCTTAGAAGAATGTCTTCCACAGAATAGATGCTCAGTGCCATCTGTTCAATGTATGGATGAGTGAATGCAAAATGCACAGTCCTTTATACACAAAAATTACTCATACATTATATTTCTATTTGTGTTTTCTTCCTAATGCAGATTATGTTACCTTATTGAAAATTCAGAATGCAGTTCATTCATTCAGAAGATTAGTAGAATGTAAAGAATCTGACTGTAAACTACTTAGAGGAAAAGTTAAAAAAAAACGGAAAATAAGGTCAACAAGCTACAAAAAGAGCTTTTGGAAGCAAGAGAAATGAATTCACAGTTAGAACGTCAAAATGTGGTGTGGGAACGAGAGCTCTGCAGTCTGAGGTACTGAATTCCTTGGTTTTAAAGAAATATTTGAACTCTTTATATTTAATACTGTAGATATGTAGGAGAAGTCTTATCATTGCTAACTGACCTTTTGGGATTTTACAGGGGAGAAAATTTCTTTAATATTGTGGAATATGAGACTCTTGGAAATAACACAGCAATATATATATATATTATATATATATATATAATAATATATATATATATATATATCCTCATTCTATATTTCTTTAAAAAAAGACCTTTGATCCTTATCTCTCAATTGTCCTCCAGAAAGTTCATATTACTTTACATTCCCACTTGCAGAATTATGAAATGAACAATTCTCTCAAGGCAGAAACTTAAAAAAATTTATGCAGTTTTATTCTTGACATATGAATAGATGGAATAAAAAGTAAGGTGGAAAGTGATTGCTGGTTAGTTTCTTCAGCATCTCTCTCATGCAGAGATAAGATCAGTTCAAAGGTCTATGCTGAAAGCACAGATTACTATTTATTGTTTAATTACTTATTATGGATCCTGCCTTGTTTCAAAAGGGATTTAAAAATGATTTACTAAATAAATAATAGTCAACAAGGTAAGTTCAAAGTGTTGCAAAAGAAGAAACATAAAGTGTAGGGCATCAGGTAGTAGACTCCCCAGCCTCGCCTTGGATTATGCTAATTAGCGGATCTGTGTTCTGGAAAAGACATCTGTGGCTGTTACCTCCCACTGTAGATCATTTAGGAGTACCTGTAATATTTCATGAAGTTGAAATTTTATTTCTCATGAACTTATAAACTTGTTTCTAAACAACTTCTCTTAATTAGTAACTAAATTCTCTGTTCTAATAAAGGAGTAATTTATGACTATGTGGGAAAAAAAGGGTAATTCTCAACTCATACCTTACTGAATAATTGCAAAATTTCTTTCCTACACTATTCACCAGAGTTACTCTTGACTGAAACTCAGTAGCATTATGTCTTTTCATTGCTACTTTTCAAATATATATATCTTTATGAAGAGATTGAAGTGAGGAATTTAAAATGTGAGACTTAGAAATGAAAAAAAAAATGAGAACATAGAAATTCCATTAGGGTAATAAACTGGCATGTGAAGAACCAGATCATAAAATGAACTTTTTATTTTCTAACAAAATTAATTTTAAGGGAGAAACAATACAATGAAAAAGTTTTCCTGAAACAGCAACTTGAAAGCACTGTCCAACCACTAGAATTTGAACTGAAGAGCATAAGGAATAAACTGAGTCAGGTAAATTAGCCTTAGGTGAAAATTCATATCTCTAACACTGTTTCATCAATATTATTTATAATATTCCTTTGAATTAATCTATATTTTCATTTAAAACAAATTTAAAAATTTATCTCATCCTAAATATGAACTATGACATTTAGAGCTTAACTTACTAATTTCTTGGTGTTCTTGGCATCTAGTAGATGCTCTGTGTCTTTTCTGAATGAAGGAATGGAAGGTAAATTGTTATATAATCAGAGCTAAGGCTCTTAATGAGGGGGTAGCTCTAAAGATTAGACATCAGATATAATTTTTAAGTGTAATCAGATTTATTCATTTTTTATTTTAAGCCTTCTGGATTTGTTGTATTTCAGAGAAAGAAAAGCTTTTCCAGTTCTGAGCTTCTTAAACATTCTTTTGTGATTTCTTTCTTACTTTCATGGATTCACTGTCTTTAATTAAATTTTTGAACTTTTGGGGATTTCTGCTTGTTTAAAGTTTGAGATTTGTATCCATCTTAAGTTTTTCCAGTTGGACATCCAGTTATTGCAAACTTTTTGTTGTATAAACTTAGAGATTAGTCTTTCACTTCAAAGGAAATTGTGATATGTCAGTTTATTGTGTACAGTTCAAACAGTAAAAGATGAGTGGTTTCACTTACAGGACACAATGAATTTTGAGGTGTCTGACCCAAAAGATAATGGCAAGGTGCTTCCTCGGCAACTTTCTGAAGCTGAAAGTCAATTCCGTGGCCCAGAGATTGAGCTATACCCCAGGAGAGATGCTCTTAGACCAATGATGTTGGTATTAGAATGTGTGCATAGAGACCAAAACCAAGCCCAGTGTTCAAACAAGGAAATTGAACCCTTGTATCAGCATGAACAAGGGAAAGTCAATAAATACGCTGGAAAGCAGGCATCCTTGGAGGAGAGATTGCGTGAACTACAAAGTGAAAACATGTTGCTTCAACAGCAACTTCATGTTGCTCAAAATGAAGCCAAAAGTAAAAAGACAATTAATATCCCAGAGCTGTTTCCAGATCAGATGAGTAAAGCCATGCATAAACAACTTCTGATGCTGGAGGAAGGAAACAAGCAATCAATCAATGAATGCAAATGTGTAAAAGACAGAATGTATCAGTATGAAACTGACAGAGCAGAAATGCAAGTAAGTACCCAGAAACAGAACTAATTTTCAGACTTCCTCAAAGAAAATTCAAAGTAGTATCTGATGAAAGCTAAATGTTGAAACTAGTTGAATGTTAAAAATGTGTGGGCTATAAATATATACACTGTAAAGCAGCCTAAAAGCATATCTTGTATCCAGCAAACAAAAATTAGACCTGAGAGGTGCTTTACTTTGAGTAAATATGCCTTGTCACATGAAATTTTAAGAGATTAAGCTGTAAGTTGTTGATAGATATAGGTAGGTATTAGTAATTTGGTCTTATACTACCCAAATCATTTTAATCTTTCTGTCACCATATTTTAGTATTGTGATGAAGCAGATAAATGAAATGCTCATACCTAAAATGAATATTTTGAAATTCAGATTCAGTTGTGTGAACAAAAAAAGTAAAAGAAAAGAGAGAGAGAGAGAGAGAGAAGATTCAGTTGTGTGGATTACTTTGACAGTCAAGTCCAGATTTCCCAGATGAACCGATGTGTAAACGCTGCATCTTGTAGTACTTTTCCTTCAGTAGCTTTTTATACATTTTTAGTTGATATAATTTTATTTTTATTCATGTCAATTGGAATTAAATTTAGAAATATTTCCATCTCAAATCATGTATTGTTGTGACTGCTCCACTCCTTAAAGGCATTTACTTTTCATTCAGTCATAATTTGGGACAAATGTGAATTTTAGGAAAACTGTGTTTGCCTTAGTCTTCCCCCGTCTATTTATAATTTACTTTGAACATTTTTTCAAATAATTTGCTCACAATTCTCATTCCAAGGCTCAGTTACTGTCATTTGGATCTAAGTTTGTCCAGTATAGAGGAAATGGAATGCTCTCTGCTGTACGAGTTTGGCATTGGGGTCCCATTTTCAGACTGAGGAGAAGTGGCCAGAGTCCTGAGTGGCAGGAAGGGAGTGAGTGGGAGGGGTGGGGGGAGCTGTAGGAGCTGCATTCCAGGAGGCAGGGGAGGCCAGGTTGTCTAGGGTCCCCAAAGGCCATTGGAATAACCTCATTTTTATTGTGAGATAGGAGTCTACTGGAAGGATTTAAGCACCAAATTGAATATGTGAAGAACTCTGAACTTAAGCCTCTAGTGAGAAAGGGAGAATGCTCCACAGTGTGGAACTTACCACCACTCATCCTACCTGCACACCCCTTTCTGTTTGAGACTTCAGTGGGGTTAAAGCTTGGCCACTTCCTGGGAGGGTCAGGGAATGGCTGGTGGGGCTGCATCCATTGCCTAAGTTAACTTACTGTCGGTAAGGCAGGAGGGTCATGCCTTCTGTGTCTTTAACAAAAGCCAGTAAACAGGAATGTGTGCCTACGGGGAAAAGAAGGTGAATTGATGTCTGTGGGGATAGTTCTCAAAGTCCGTATGTTGGAGTTATATATTATTAATGTAACTTAATGATCAGGTGACTTAAAAATCAGTAACAGAGTTATCTTTTTAGACCTGTGTGAGACGGCTTCAACAAGAACTGACTGACACCCGAAAGAAAGTGTCCATGTTGGAAGCGTCCCTGGAGGTGACAGCACATCATCAGACTAATGCAGAAAATAAGACACAGCATTTAGAGAGGAAATTACATCAAATTGCAGATCAAGTATGTATGAAATTGAGCACGTCGGCCGTGAATGTACAGCACAGAGTGCTGTAGGACACTAGCTGTTCAGGGATAGCTTTCTTTTGTAGCTTCATTATAATTACAGCTTTATTATCTTTATGATGCACTTGTTTCTTAAACTTTGACTTTCATTCTGCCATGTCTTTACATATTTTTTTCTTACAATATTTACCCTTAGAGAAGTTGAAAATTATACATATTTCCTCACAGAAGTTAACTTTTTTCTCCTATTAAACAGTATTTTTTTAGTGATCTTGCATCACAGTAAGGCAAGCTAGATAAAATCAGAGGATAATGTTTCATGGCATGGTTCAGAAAATTGTCATGTCTCATCCGCACTTTTATGAATGGATATAGAATCTGTGTGTATTGATTTCATGGATTTCAGGATAACTTGTACAGAAAGGTCATTATACAAACCAGTTGGAGTTAGGCATTGGCTTCATTTTCTTTTCATTTTAGGCGTGTTGTAAAAGCATGGAGAAGTTCAGATCGTATATGTACACCCAAAATAGAGAATTAAGAACATTGTCTAGATCCTGCCTTTGGATTTTTTTTAACTTTATGGAGATATAATTCACATATTATAGGGGGGATTGAATAACTCAAGTGGCAGAGTGCATGCTTAGCACACACAAGGTCCTGCGTTCAATCCCCTGTGCCTCTTCTCAGAATAAGTAAGTAAAACCTAAGTACTTCCCCCACCAAAAAAAAAAAAAAAAAAAAAAATTCACGTATCATATCATTCACCCTTTTAGGATGCATAGTTAGTGTCTCTTAGTGTACTCAGAGATGTGCAACTGTCACCACAATCAATTTTAGAACTTCCTATCACCCCAAAAAGAAAGCCTGCATCCCTTGGCCATCACCCTCAGCTGCCCATCTCCCTCAGCTCCCAGCAACCACCAGTCTGATTTCTGTCTCTATAGATGTGCCTGTTCTGGGTGTTTCACATGAATGGAATCACATGCTATGTGGTCCTTCATCATTAGCTTTTTTCATTTGACATAACGTATTCAAGGTTCATCCACTCTATAGCGCTTGTCAGTATTTCCATTTCTGTTTATTGTTGAACAGTATACTCGGTTGTGGGGCTAAGCCATTTATCTGTCCACCAGTTGATGGACCTTTGGGTTGCCTCTGCTTTTGGCTCTTGTTAATAATGCTGCTGTGAACATTTCTGTCCAAGTTTTGGTGTAAACATGTTTCCATTTCTTTGGGGAATAGACTTAAGAATGGAAATGCTGTCGTATGGGGCATATGGTAACTCTGTTTAACCTTTTGAGGAACTGCCATAGTGTTTTCCAGAGTGGCTGCACCATTTAACATTTTTATCCAAAGTATATAATTCTCCCAATTTCTATGCATTCCTGTCAACACTGGTCATTAGCTCTCCTGGTTGGTGTGAGTTGGCATCTACTTATGGTTTTGATTTGCATTTTTCTGATGACTAAGAATGTTGGGGATCTTTTCATGTGCTTATCCATTTGTGTATCTTCTTTGAAGACCTGTCTGTTCAGGTTTTTGCCCATTTTAAAATTGGATTGTCTTTTTATGATTGAATTGTAAGAGTTCTTTTTGTATCCTGGGTGCAAATCTTTTATCAGATGCAGGATTTTCAAGTGCTTTCTCCTATTCAGGAGCTTGCCTTTTCACCTTTTGACAGTGTCTTTTGAAGTGTAGAAGTTTTTAATATTGATGAAGTTCAGTTAACCTATTTCTGTCTTTTACTGTCCTATCTAAGAAACAAGTGCCAGATCCAGGCATGAAGACACACACCTGTGTTTTCTTCTAAGAATTTTGTAGTTTTAGCTCTTTCATTTTGAGTTCTTATATATAGTATGAGGTAGAGGTCGAATTTTGTTCTTTTGCATGTGGATATCCAGTTGTCCCGTACCATTTGTTAAAAAGACTATTATTGTCTCATTCAGTTACTTGGCACTCATATCGAAAATCAATTGACCGTAAATGTGAGGGTTTCTTTTAGATTCTCAGTGGTGATGCATTGATCTATGTCTGTCCTATGCCAGTACCAAGTCAGATGTTATGAGAACTCTTTCCAAGTCATCTTGCATATTACCAGTTGTTTTACATACAAATAGAAAGTTGGTGTAGAGGAATGTCTGTAACTCTACTTCTGTGGAGATTTGCTGCTTCCTGAAGGAGTCTGTGCCCAGCTTATGCCTTGCTGACTCTGTGACATGACAGAAAGTAGGCTTGCAAAGATAAAGTCCATTCCTTCCCCCCCCACACCATTCAGACCTTTAGTTTCTCACCCAGTACCTCCCACTTCAGTCCAGTTTCCATCAAATTATCGTCACAGGATCTGCTGACTTAGTCTGCAATATACTTCATTATGTTGCACTCATTATAATTCATAGACTTATCCATAGATTTCACTACCTAGAAGCAAAAGGTTAAGCCTGGAAAAGATGAATTCAACCTTCCTCTTTGGAAGCCTCTCTAATCCATCATCTTGTGGTTCACAATGAAATCCTCTTTTGGCTTCGTTCTTGTGTGTAATGCTGGTGCCGATCCTGTACTTGATGTAGATCCTGCATTCTCAGCTCCCTGTGTCTACCTCCTTTTACTTAAAATGAGAGATGTCTAGCTGTATTCTATAGCTTAATGCATAATTAATGAAATAAATATTTGATCCCATCCAAGGAAAAATTTTCAAGAGTACAACTGTTAAAAATCAGATAATATTCAATCAGTTTATCAGAAACAGATAACAGATTAGTAATTTGAATTTCAAAAGTTCAAAGCCAATCTGTGTGATATGGAGAAGCATTGTGCTACAACATAAAGGTGAGACAGTCTTACCTTCCCTTACAAACAAGCTTTAAGTAAGGTAAAGGAAAAATTGTATTTAATTTAAATACTGCCAAAGGACACTACATTTGTTTTACTACTGAGAAGATTGAAAATGGTTCCATAATATTTTATTTTCTCTCTGAGGAACGGAAAATGAAGAGTGAGTGCTAGATTAGTAAGTTCTCAAATTTGCCTGTCTCTTAGAATTTCAGTTAATTGAAATGAGGTAAAAAGGCTGATTTCGGTAAACTGATTATTTCTAGTTGTTTTTCAATTATTAGTCTTCATATCATATGTCTCCTTGCCTACCAGTCTTCCTTATCCTCAAAGTTGAGGGGAAATTGTAAAGAGGCATGCATGCCTATTTTATAAGAAATTGTAATTGAAGGGAACTCTAAAAAATCTTCATTCTCACTAGTTCTTAGGTCTTTCTTTAAGTTATCTGCTTCTTCTTATCAACATTTTGTCATTAAGTTAATCTCAACGTTTATTACATTACAGTTTATAGGAGACCAATTTCTACTATATACAAGTTACATTTCTTATTATCTTTTTTCATCCATTTTTCTGTTTGTCTGTTTTTGCCTAACAAACTCCCCAAAGTTCAGTGGCTTAAACAAGCATTTATTTTGTTCACAATCTGCACTTAGGAAAAGCGTGGCCAAGACAGCTGGCCTCTCTTCCTCTCAGCTTCAGGTGGGGCAGCTCGAAGGCAGGGGGCTGGAATCACTTGAAGGTTCATCCACTGATGTCTGACAGTTGATGTTGGCAGTTGGCTGCAGCTCTGATGGGGCAGGCAGTTGGGCCGCCTCCCCTGGAACACCTAAGCTGTCTCTGTGGCCTGAGCTTGCCCACAACATAAGACTGGGTTCCAGGGTTAAGAGTGAGGCAGAAGCTCAAATACCATTTCAAACCTGCCCTGCAGTTCACTCGGTGCCACTTTCACTGTATTCTGTTCATTAGGAGCAGGGCACTTAAGGTTGGCCATATTCTACCTTTTTTATAGAATTAATTTTGAAAATTTATGGAGACATTCAAAAACCAGCATAATCTACTCACTAGCCACAGTGTTTTCTTACTGCTTCCATATGAGAAACACCCTTATCCCTACTCAGTTCCCCCAGCAGGTCTCGGTCACTGTGGTGTTAGGCTCAGGCTCCAGTCCAGGGTCTTACTTTACCTTCTTCATCAGGTCCAGGTGGGGCTGAGGTTCCTGGGCGTGGTTTCTAGAGTACAGCCCCTTGGGTACACTCCTCTCAGTGCTGAGGCTTGAGGATAAGGAGACTGGATATTTACTGCCGCACAACCAACTCCCTCACTCACAGTTGGAAGATGGGAGGCACACTGGTCCGTAGCAGTTCTGAAATGCAGCCTGATTCTGCTGGCTCTTTGATTAGGACTTAGTCCTAACCCTGGGAGGGATTCTCCTTTGCTGCCTTCTCTGAGCTCTTGCTTCTGTCCCTTTCATGAGCAATGACCTGTGTGTTTACAGCTGAGTAGTTCTCTCAAGCCAGCTTCCTCCTTGTAGACCTTCTAAGAAAAACCCAAAGGCCTCGTCTCATTTTGCACTGTCTTGGTCTCTTTCAGTCCAAGCTAGCAGGCAGTGTTTTTGCTACCACAGTTCTCTTTTAAAACTTTGAGTTTCCTGTGAATTTTACTGGGGTTCATGCCATTGGAAAAGCTACCCTCACAAGTCTTTTTGAGATTAGCTCTTCACCTTGGGCTTCCTGTGAATCTGTTGTGGGATGATACCTTTAAAACTCATGCTTTTAAGATCCTGAAAGGAATTTGAGGCAGCACCTTAAATTTTTACAAGGTCTTAGCAAAGTCTTGGCTTCATCTTTAGACTGTGTTTTCCTGGCAGCACCCTAGATTTGATCTTAGCCTAGAAGCCATTTCTCTGTTTACCCATTATGTGACAATTGGGAATATGGCAGTGCTTTAAATGGGATACAGATATTTGAACCCAGTGAGTCCTGGTTCCTTTGTATTTAATAATCTTTTTGTTTGTTTTAGCTTATCTCTCTCATCAATTTTACTTTCAACTCTTTGGTAGCAAGAGTCCCGTTTCCTCTGGTTTCAGTGTCATTTTCTTCCCTGGCCTAGAAGCCTTTGTTCTCAGCCCTTCAAAGGCCCCCAGGCTTCCACTAACAGTCTCATGGGCACTTTGGGTTTTCATTCTTACTCTTCTCTACATCTGTTCAGGTTCCACCTACCTCCAGGTTCAAAGGCATCCCCACATTTTTAGTTCTTTTTTAATGACTGCACCCCATTTTTAATATCAATATCTGTGCCAGTTATTTATTGCTAATAAGTTATATAATAAACCACCTCAAGTCCCAGTGACTCAAAACAGCATTTGGTTGGTTCACAAACCTGCATTTAGACAAGGCTCAGTGGAGCCAGCTCATTTCTTCTCCATTTGGAATCAAGTGGGCACTAGAATAATCTAAAGGCTTGTTCATGCACATGTCTGGAAGTTGGAGCTGGCTTTGGTTAAGGACGTTCGCTGGGGCCATAAGCTGGGACAGCTGCGTGTACAAAGACTCACTAGGTGGCCTGGGCTTCACAGCATGGTGGCTGGGTTCTAAGGGTGAGCGTCCCTACAGAGTGAAAGTCAGAAGCTATTTAGCCTTAGAAATCACACAGCAGTGCCCCCACATTCTGTCCCCTAGAAACAAGAAGCCAAGGTCAGTACATACTTCAGGGGAGGGAATTTCACAGGGGAAGTGTCAAGGAATTTGTAGAGATGTTTTACAACCACCACCTCCGCCTGCCTTGTCTTACCAAATAACCCTCCTATCTGAAGGAAAGTAGTGCTTCCCAAGTCAGTGTCACTGAAATTCCAGCAAGGTTTTTTGTTTTTGTTGAGTATGTTCTCTTGTTTTGTGGAGAGTAACAAAGGATTCCAAGAATTAAGGCTCTTTTGTTTGTTTGTTTGTTTGTTTAGAAAAATGTATGGGTCATCTTACTAAACCACTACACTAGGAGATGGATTTCTCCTTAACTCTGCAAGTCATTCATTGCTCCTTGGAATGCAATTCAAACTAGCATAAAATATTTTTAGTTCAGAGAAAGGCTTATGGCATTAGAATCCATATTTGTAAGATGTATTAATTGCAGTCTTGTTTTCAAAGTCTTGTTTTGGGAGGCATTTATTAATTCAGCCCTGAGTAACTCAATATGATCTCCCTAAAGCTTTAAAAATCATGGAGAGTTAAGACTTGGGGGAGGAAGGGGTAAGAGACTTTCTACTAAGAGTTGCCTTATAGTCATTTTACGTAGGAAACACATGAAACAATTACAGAAAAATGAGTGTAAAATCAAGTACAAATGTATAACAAAGATGATGACAGTAAACAACATATTTTTGTGACTCTTGGTGGTTTGAAATTTTTTCTTGATTTTCTGAATAATTTGAGTTTCTCTATTCCACAAGGTAGATACCATTTTATTGTAACTGAATTTATTTCAACATTTGATGCTGGGTTAGAGTTAGGATGTTCTCAGTCTGCCAACCTCATTACCAAACAATTTTATCTTCTTCATGCAGAATGCTGATCTTATAGCAAAACTGGTTTCGACAACTTCAGCACTTCTCCATCTGAGTGCAGAAACTCAACTTCTTCTGAAAGAGTTATTATGTATGAAAGGGATACAAAAGAAATGTGAAACATTAGAGGAGGAGAAAAAGAAGTTGGAAGAAGAAGTAGTAAACCTCAAACATCACCTAGAAGTGAACACAGTGGAACGCAGTCAAGTGGAGCAGTACAAACAGGAGATTGACGAGCGAGCAAGACGGGATGTAGCAGAAAAATTGACAGAACTCAGTCAAGTCGTGCAGTGCAAACGGGAGACTGAAGAGCGAGCAAAACAGGATGTAGCAGGAATATTGAAAGAACTCAGCCAGTTTTTACAGGTGAAGCACTGATCTGTAATGTGCTCTAATTCACTTTGCTGTGAATTACAGTTTGGATGTATACCTTTTATGTTTCCTCTACTTCCCATATAGCAGTTTGTTTTGTAGATTTCTGGAAGGAAGGCCGCATTTGTTACTCCCTTTAAATAATTCAATTTCCATCATTACTATCACTAAATTGATCTTTCAGAACTACTCTCGCTATAGAATCATTTTTAAGGCCAACTGGTGTAAATCAAGACTACTAGGAGGAAAAGGAAATATTGTGATTTAAATATTATACCACACTCTTGGATTACTCTTAGGTTTTATTGTTCAATTTTTAAAATTTTAAGTTGATCCTATTATTCTTTGAAGTATCACATTACATGAGTACTGATATGAGTGATTCAACTTTAATTTCATAATTCAGATTTAATTGACTTGACATTGATGATAAGTATTTTAAAGTTCAGCTTTTTTACATTTAAATTTGCTGTCTGAATCATTGACTCAAAACTAAAGAGAACAAATACACTGTAATTACTCAGGTTATAATTATTTTTAAAATTGTATCCTTTTAATTTGCTTTAGACACAAGCAGCATATGAAGAAAACTTGTTAAGAGCATATAAAAATGTTTCAATAAGTCAAATGAAACACAAAATTAAATATCTGGAATCTGTTTTACTTTTCAGTTAGATTCTGTCAAAAAAGAATTGGAAAAACACAGACAACTGTACCTCGAAGAGCCAGAAAATAGAATGTCATGGGCAAGTCAAGTACACTCGTAAGTCAAAACATAGAACTATAGAGAGTAATTTAGGCCATTCATTTGCTTCTAAGGCATAAGTTTTATTGAGCCAGGTTCCTGAGGTGAGTAGCAAGTGAAAGCTGACTGGATAGTATAATTTTGGAAAATGATGTTAGTAAATGAACTCTCCTTTAAAAGGTCAGTCCAGGGCAGTTTGCATCTCCCTGCCTTTTGTTGCTTTTACATGACTTTGTGTTTTATATTTGCATATCTTTAACCTGATCTAGACTTTAAGCTGGGGGTTTTGCAAACTTTGTAATTTAGACAGCCATATTATCACAAAATTTCTAGCTGGAATTCCCATAAATAGAAATGTTAATGAGTTTAAAGTTAACTGTGTTTTGGAAGAGTACAACTTAAACCCAAAGGGGTCCCATTCTGGTGTCTGGTGAATTTACTTTCTTGATTGTGATATTTGGTATCACCACTAGTAGGCACCCTGAGACGAAGTACTGTATCCTAAGTTTGTCTCCGCTACGTAAAGGCATGCTTGGGAAATAGGGGGAAACTAACATAGGGGTGAAGGTCAGTATAGCAGTTCACAAAGTGGCTAAAAAGAATACGGTGGCCTGCCCGAGGGGGTGTGTGGAAGACAGAAAGGGCAGGTCCCTCCTCCAGTGCCTGAGTAACAATGTTGTAAGCTACAGGTGTCCCCGGTATCCAAAAGTAGAGTGTTCTGTGAAAGTTGTCGGTGTAAAGCAAAGAGGCAGTTACCTTAGGACACATCTTGCTGGTGGATGCATAAAATAAACATGCATGAAGCACAGGCTCTCACAGACACAGTCCAAAGCCATGGCGGCATGATGCCGGGATACTGAGTGTGGTTCTGGGGAAGGAGCTCGGTGGGGCCCCTCTTGCTGCTCCGGGTGCGTGTTGCCCTTCTGATGGCTCGGGCTAAAACAAACACCCAGTGCTATTCTGGCTTTTTGCTTTTTTTTCATAAAAGTGAAAATCCGCTTGAGATTTTTTTTTGTTATGGAAAACAGGTGCTGATAAATGCAAAGTAACAAAGTGAGCTTTGGGAAATTGGGGGACACTTGAAATTGCCCCTGGCACTGTCATAGTTTATTCCCATCACCGACTCTGCCATCTGGTGCCCCCCAGAGGTGGTTGCTCTAAACTGTTCCTCAGTGCCGCATGCTTAATTTCTCCCAGGTAATGAGTGAAATGTGTATATAAGGGTGGTGAAAGCAAACACTTGATAATGGCTTTGAGGGATGGTTTATTTTTTATTTCTAAACTAGTTTCTTAAGGGTAAGTATGTCTAGATGCAGCCGGTGCAGAAGGCAGAGGGGGTCCTCTGTGGAGGCATCTCCATCTCTGACTCTCCCCACTTTGAAGTACTTGTTAGTTAAGGGCCCCCCAGGCATATACGTCCTTCTTTAGGACATATTTAAACTGTAATTGTTTACAGTAGGTCTGCGCTGATGTATTTTCATTGTCAAAACACAGTTTAATGGGATAATCTGTTTGCTATTATAGCGACTTTAAAAATACACATCACTTAGGAAAAAAATGAAACGAATGAAATCTGTGTTTTGCAATCCTCACAGGATTAACGAGAGGCTGGTTGTGATGAATACTAAACTTCAGATGGCGGAAGAGTACAAGAGTTCTGTCCTCAAAACTGTTCCTACAAGGCCTGCTGAAAAATTTAATAATAGCTTAGAGCACAAATGGACTCTTACTTGAAGTACAAACTTCAGGATTTTTTCAGAACCTTCAACTAGCACGAGTGATTGCTTGTTCAGGGTTAGTTATATTATCTTTTTTCCCTTGGGTTTCAGATTCCTGATATAATTCTTGTTTTTAATTTGATGAAATTCTGAGTTACTTATTTGACTTACGCACACTAAGTAAAAGCCATAATTAATTGTGCTAATAAAGAAAGGAGACAGAAACTTTATAATTTTTTTAAGTCCCTGGACTTCTCATTTTCAAGAGATACCTGTCATTAACTTTATTCAATAAATGCAACTAAACTGACAAATTTTAAATTTCTTAAAAAGCTCCATTTTAAATTCTATTTTAGAAATTAAGTATTATTGCCTAATAACTAGAGATATACTTCCCAATGTTTGGCTTAGTTTCTGATTGATTTTGGTTTGGCATTGGTTCATAGTAATTTTCAAGTTTTGCTGCACCCCAGTTTTTCTACCCCTAAGCATAACTAAATGGCATTGAGCTACTAAACCACATATGGATGTTTTTTATTTAAAGGAATCCAAGATAAATTCTTTTTATGAATTCAATAAACTTGTAACACTAAAAACATTAAGTTCTGTTTTTAAGTTTAAAATTTTTATCACTTTCTTCTGTAAGAGTACATCCTTAATTGCTAATTTACTTATAGCATTTTTATTTTAATTGTTATAAAATGTCTTACTGAGCAATTGTAGAACATTTCTGAATATGCAGTCAAGTAAAGCAAATATTTAAATTTTTAGAATGAAGTTCACTTATGTCTCTGTCCTGCCCTCACCTGTAGAAATACCGACGTGGCAATGATAGGGAGCCTTTAAATTACAACTAGTTTCCATTGTATATCATTGTTGTTAAAAGAGCCATTTAAAGCAGTGCATGTTGGCTTATGGTTTGATGGTGTTTTCATGATCTTCTTGATGCAGAGAAAGGTAGCATGGGCCCTTGTTAAGTGAGGTCTCAACCTGTTTTTCCTCACTTGGCTTCATGTCATAATAAATCGAAGAAGAAAGAAGCTCAGGTTTCATAGACAGTGTTGTGGGTAAATTGAGTCTAAGTGCTTCAGAGTCATGAAACCGGACTGCGTGGTGTTAAAAAAAAATGCATGGCTAACACTTCTATCAGTGGCTAAGCATGATGCAAACTTGAAATGTTCCCATTAGTTGTCACCAAAAAATTGACAGTGTGTCACTTTGCAGGATGATGGTGAAAGAGTGTGAGTGCAAAAGCAGCGCAGGAGGAAGCTCCTGAGGACAGTTTTCTCCTTTAATGTTTTTGGAGGAAAGAGGTGTCTATTTGTTAGTACTTCTAGATAAGTTGGAAAATAGTTTATTTTTAACTCAGTGTTGTAGTTCCAAGGTACATGTAGTTCTTCTGTGGGGCCATGGGGCCAAATCATGCTAGATTTAGCAAGGGAGATGAAAAAGCACTGCTCTGTCCAGATGCAAAGACACGTCTTCATCGTCACTACGGAGCACCTTACAGGAGTTATTATACAGTTACTGTTTACAGATTTCTTAGATGTACAGAAAGAAGGTGCCTTCTGGAATTGCTAGGGATGTAACTATTTCTGCTGGGAAAACATAAAGTAATGCTATGAGAGGTGTGAACATAGTGTTTAAAATGACAGGAAGGGAGGGGGTTTTGGATGGGGCTTAACAAAACAACAGACTTCCACAGCTTTTCAGCTATGATTCTAGAAAGCAAAATGTTAAAAATGGCATTGGGATTGAATTTAACATTCTCCTTTATTTGCAAGGTTTTAACACTTTGGACTGTTCCTACTGTGAAGTTCTAGCTTACTCAGCCTTTTTTTCTAACTCGACGGAAGTATTGCTCTAAGTCTGTGATTTCAGTCATGCTGGTTGTTGAAGCAAGTTTTCTCCAGTTCATAATGCTTGGATTTATTGCCTCTCTTACTGCTACATGAAGTATAGCCTTGTCACTTGACATCGTTGTAGTGGTAGCAGATGGACCCCATATCTGTTTTGCTAATTTTTACCCTCAGATTTCACATTCTAGTTTATTTCTGGGATGTTTTGTCCTACGTGTCACAAGCAATTTTACAGTTTTACTCAATTGTGTTATTTATTATATTATTATAGAATACAAAAAGTTACAATTAGCCTGAGCAGATACATCACTGTTAGATTTTCTTGCACATGGAATTTTTTTCTAAGAACTGAAAACTTAATTCCAGACAATATTATAACAGACAGAATTTCTCTGTTTTAAAGATTTTTTTATGTTCAAGAGTTTTTAAGTATTGGTGTGCCTAACATTAAGCATGGCCACGATAGTTAATAAATGTCCTTCAAATCTATTTTAAATAGGAAGACTAAATTTTACATTGATTGATTTTGGGCTTTTGGTGTATTACTGACACTTTCAAACATTTTCTAATGATTTATTTAAGTAATTTTTAAATTTCTCAAATATCCATTCAGTTTAGCAGCCCTTTTTCTAAATGGGATTATACCAGTGCACCAGAGCTAAAACAATTAATATTCCTAAGCCTGTAAGTTTTTACATGACACAGCACTGTGTCTCAGCAGAATCTGGTCACATTTCTTTTAAAAGAAGCCTTCCAAGGCAGGGGACATCCACTCTGAATCTTAATTCTAATCAAACTATCACAGTAGTTAAGCTCATTTCTCATAAGGCAGAGGCAGAGTTTAGTGACCTTGTTTGTGGTATCAGTTCTCTGCTCTGTGGAATCCCTCCTGCCCTCATTTCATTTTGTGTGAATGGACAAATGAGGAAGTGTGTTCTTTGGTAAGACAATCACTTAACTTCCTCCAGTTCTTTTTCTTTCATTCACTCTTTTCTCTATACTTAATTTTTTAGCTCCTTGATCAACAAATTCTTTCTCATTTCTTTTCTCTGCAGCAAAATACATGTATTTAATAGTTACAAACTGACAATATAGCTTTGCAGAGGAAAAGATAGTATTCTTACATTAAATTCATGTAAAAGTGTGATCTACATTTTGCATAGTGTTATATGAAATTATTTCAGTAAAGGCTTCTCCCTTCATCTGTTCAGCGTTACTCACTTTGCAGGACCTGCCTGGCACTGTTGTCACATTGCTGATTGCATAAGGCCTCTCTAGAATGCTCTTGACAGACAGTGTTATGGGAAACAGTCTCTGAAAATATTGGCAAATGGTAGCCCAAAATTTTGTCTTTGCACCTAACATTTACAAAGGCCTCGGCTCTCATGTTACTGTTATCACCACAGTGTTTATTATGTCTGGTGTACTATTTTAGACCCTGTTTAGTGAGTGGGTGACTTTTATAAGAAAGATTTTTAAAAGAACACTCTAGATGGGGACACTTGTAGTTTGAAGTGTCCCCACACATTTCATAATTAAATACATAACTAATTAAGTCAAGTTTCAAAAAGTTGGCCCTAATTTCTAGAATGGAAACAAAGTTACAGTTAAAGAATTATGTATTGTTTTCCTTGTTTCTAATTCTAGGAAGTTGTGAATCAGAAACCAAGTTTGAAAACTGGTGCTAGCCTCTCCTTTTCCTTTTTTCAAGCAGGTTTTCTGACATAAATATCTTAGTCATATACAGAGAGCAACATGCATTTGTTTAATTTGTTTGCCAGTAGAATTTTCACTTGACATTAGAACAGAACCCCTTTCTTCATCTTACGCATCTACGATTCTGTTAAAAACATTTTTAACATAGAACAGACCTTAAAATTTTAGTTTTATAAAAGTGCAGGAATGGAAAGCTCATTTTAAGGAAAAGTCCATTAAAGTTAAAAAAAAAAAAACTAAACTTTTATAAAGGGTAGTATTTCTGAGAACTGCAAAGTAATGCATTCAGTGTAGAACATGACTTGAATTGTTCAAACTCTTTGTGCTAATAAGATCGGACATCACCCTCTGAGATTATGTGTCTCCGACAAGGCAGGGTTTACTGTGCTTTCCATCAGGGGAATCTAAGCCTTACATATATATGTTTTCTATTATCTAAAATCAAAGTAAGTAGGAATTTATTTTATTTTATTCATGTGACCACTTTTCCATTTAAGCAATCTCCAAGTTAGGTCAAGTCTCTAAAAGTATTATTTAAAGGCCACATTTCATAAGCTAGCTGTCATTCCTATGACAGTGTTTCTTGTTTAACTTAAATATTAAAAATAATATTTGACTTATTTCAGATGCACAAGAAGTTGGAAAATAATGCATCTAGAGAAGTAAAAGAAGGTATGTTGCCAACATTTCTGAATTTAGACATTGATTTCTGAAATGCACTGTAAACAGTAAATGGCACCTCTTTCTATTGTTTGAATGACAGATACTATGTTAAATTTTTTTCTTACACGTATCTAATGAAAACTGTGAAAGCACAATTTCATTCATAATGATAAATATACTTATTCCTCACTTCTTCATCATGATCCATAGCTTTAAAAAAGAAGTCTGTGTTCTCTGTTTCTGGCTGTACCCTTCCTCTCCTGCTGTCCCCGTGGGTCTGTCACCTGCACATGGATACTGTTCTCAGAAAGCATGGAGGTCATCAGCTTCTCGAGTTTCTGATAGTGACCGAGGCCAAAAGCCCCAGACTCAAGCAATCACAGTTCATGTAGCTGTCACCTGGTGGATGACAATTAAATTTCCTGTCATTCACTTTGTCACTGGTTAACACTTTGCCCTCAGGAAAAACTCCAAATTCCTTAGCTTGGAAGAAAAACACCCACATCAGTTTGGCTCCTGCCAAAGTGTTCAGCCGCGTCTCTTTCCTCCCCTGCTCCGCCCTCTGCTCCAGCATCTGGTCAGACTGCGTCCAGCTCTGTGGGTGCCCTTCCTGCCTCTGCTCTGTGTGTCTGCTTCTTGCCTCTCCCTCCCACACTTTCTCTCCTCCTTCAGGTTTCTGCTTACATATCACAGCCACCAAAGAGCGGACAGTATTGACACAAAGCTGGACATCCCTTCTGAGTCTTCCAACTGTGCCCTCTTTTATACCTGTCACGGCATTTATGTCTCTGTACCGAAATTGCTTGTTCATCTATTTTTCCAGTTTACAGTACATGATTTTTCAGGGTGGACTGTGTCGTCTTCATCTTGTGATTCCAGTGTTTGTCACAGTGCCTTAGCACATGGTTGCTGAGTAAATGAATGAATAATGAGAAAACTAGGAGTTCTGATCCTTAACCACAGAGCAGTTAATTCAATGTGCAACCCTGGGCAAAGTGTAGAGTAGTAATCTTGGGTTTTGTGTTGTAATCATATGTAGGTATTTTTCATCCTTCTTAAAACTTAGAAAAGTCTCAGCTTAAAAAAAAAACTGACATTTTGTTACCTATGAAGTATTTTAAATAAGGAGTCTAATTCTTTCATTTTCTTTCCAGCTACTCCTAAACTTCAGTCTGAGTCCTACAGAACTTCTCTTGGAGGATCTTCAAAAGAGTCAAGATTAATTGAAGATATGCTTTTGAAAGCATGTAAAGAATATGAGGAGGTTTTGAAGAAAAAGTATCTGTTATATGATATAACAGATGAACAGTAAACATTTACCTCCTGGGCTGTTTGTGTAACATTTTAGTTATTTCCCGTTAAGTAAGATATAGACAATGTTTATTAAAGGAAAATATTTTTGTATTATATGTGCATGATTAAAACTTATGCACATATATTGTGGTATTTTAAACCACATTTCTCTGCATCTCATTAACTTGTAAGCCAATTTTGGGAATAAAACCCAGCACTTTGGAGTATTACATACTCAAACTGAGCCAGATGCCAGCTGTTTAAACAACACCCAACCACCCACCAAACTTGTCATTGATATTGAGCAGTGTTGATTGATAGCTTTTTTGAATTTTCCAGTGTTAATCACTGTATATAGACCTGAAGATTTAAACGGACAGCATTCGGATCTGGTGTGGCTGTTGTCAGTGTCTGATGGATCACAACAATCGTTACAGTGCCATCAAACTTTCTATATGTTACCTTAAACACTGATTCACAGCTATTTCCTCATGGAGAAATGAAATCTGCCTCAGTCTTTTCATCTTCTCTATTTATTTACTTACTTTTTGGAAACAGTCTTAAAATTAGAGAAAAGTTCTGAGCACCAGACTCAAACGGACATTGTCACAAAACTGTCACACCTCCCATTCATTCTCCTAAGGCACTATTTATCTTTCCTAAGTGTTACCTGTTCTACCATAAGTGCCTTTTCTCTCCCCTCTCACCAAGAAGTCATTTGTTTTTCAAAAAATGCCTTTCTCCTTTTCCTGTCACTTATTAAATTGTATATAAGCCACCAATTCTAGCCACCCCTTCGAATCACATTTCTTTGTGAACTCTTGCATGTATTCATATGTAATTTTTTTCTCACAGTAATTGGCTTTAGTCAATTTAATTTGCAGTCTTCCAATCACTGAACCTAAGGGAGTAAAGGAAATATTCTCCTTCTCTACAATTTCCAAGAGCTAAAATTTTAATAACTCCTACTTACATCCTTTATTCCCTTTTCTGTCCTTTCAGTGTACTTACTTGGCAAAACTCCCAACGACACAACTGACTGATTATCATTCTTCCCCCTTAAGTTCCCCCAGGCATCTAAGTGCTGCTGAAAACCACACCCTGCCCAGCGATCCTACTACTTTTATTTAGTTAATTTGCATCTTCTTCCTTCTCAGTGATGATTTCAAATTTCCCTCTCTGTAAACATCTCCCTGTTTCTTCCCTCTCACTTGAACCAGACAGTCTTACTTCTGATGACAAACTTCCTGAAAGATTTGCCTGCTTCCCCTTCAGCAGTCTGTCCCCACCCACTCTGGTGTGTCTTCCCCTTCCTCCATCCCCACGCAACGAGTCACTGATGACTCCCATGTCTAAATCAAAGTGACACCTTTCCAGCCCTTGTATAACTGAACTTCTCATGCCTCCGGGCATTCCATGTAACTGACATCTGTAACTGACCGCTGCCTGCAGCAACCTCTTCACTCTTTAGCTGAAGATGATGTTGAAGGTGAGGGCTTCAGCCTTCTTGATGAGTTCACTCAGTTTTTCCTGGCTGTCTCCCATGGGTATAAACAGGAAGTATACGTGTTATTCAATTTTTATTTTTCTCTGTTAACCTGCCTCATGTCAATTTAACTCTTAGACCAGCCTGATGAACCTAGAAGGGTAGAGGACCACTCCCCGCCCCACCCCAGCATGAGCCTGTGCTCATTTACAGCTGGTGTGGGCGCTGCCTCGCCTGCAGGGAAAAGATCGATGGCAAACCCTGCTATTCCTACAGCACTAGCCAGTGAGCTGAAGCTCACCTGAATGTCTTCCAGGCTGAGGTGGGGTCACTGCTCCCAGCAGCAGAAGACTGCCTTTGTGAAAGAAAAATAAAAATGTAGTCTGCATTGCTTGAGAGGGCTCACTAAGGAGGTGTGACCTATGCACATCTCAGCCCACATAGAATCTGAACCTGTGAGCTTTTATTGCCCTAATGAAGTCATCTGGAACACCTGCCAGAAACTTAAGATACTCACTAAGCCCCTACCCTAAAATAACCTGTGCTTCCTTAAGGACAAAGGCTTCCTGACTGGCTCACATCAGTGTCAGTCACAATTCTCATCAGGCAACTTTTGACAGCCTCTTGGCTTTTTGTCTTTATAAGCCCCTGACTCCCGTCCTTGAAACACTCAGTTTTACCCAAACCTGTGTCTCCCAAGTTGCAATTTATTTCTTCCAGTTTTATTGAGATACAATTGACATGCAGCACTGCATTATAAGTTTCAGGCATACAGCATAATGACTTCATTTACACATATCATTAGATGATGACCACAATGTACTTTACTATAACTATTAACATAACTATACCCCTGTCACTGGGATATAGTAAAATGATTAGTCAGGGTTATCCAAGGGGGAAATGAAAATAATAGGAGATTATCCAACTCTCTGTCTGTCTGTCTAGCTTTCTATCATGTCTGAAATCTGTAGGGTTGGCCTGCAGCCTGGAAATTCAGGTAAGAGTTAATGTTGCAGTCTTGAGACTGAATTCCAAGGGACAATAGTCTGGAGACTTAGACTGGGTTTCCACACTTCAGTCATGAAAAGAATTCCCTCCACTTTGGGGAGCCTCAGTCTTTCCTCTGAAGGCCTTCAACTGATTGGATGAGGCCCATCAACATTATGGAGGGTAATCAGCTTTATTCAAAGGTACTGATTTAAATGCTAATCACACCTGAAATATACATTCACAGAAACATCTAAACTGGTGTTTGACCAAACAACTGGGCATCATAATCTAACCAAGAGATATTTATCAGGAGTTGGAGAGATTTGTTCTAAAGGGAGATAAAGCTTTGTCCCAGCAGGAAGTAATTTGCTCAGCACAGTTCTAGGTCAGCTTTGGGCACCTGATAATCATGAAGTCTGATCTGCTTTTCCCAGCTTGTGAGTCTTTTTGTCCAGCAGATGGCACCAAATGACCAGTCATAACTCAGATGCACAGGCTCATCTTTGGGAACAGGTGCACTGTATTTATGTATGGCCAGCATCTTAAACAAAGCACTCATGTCATCTGTCTGCAACTCTTTTTCTCCATTTTACTGAGACATGTGGATCAAAATGAGGAGTTCACAGGAAAATGGTTGTCTTTCCGGGAATGTGGTGATATTGTGGAATAATGAAAATGTTAAGTCAAACACAGAGACAGCCCAGTAAAATGGCACCTAAACACAGGTGTGGGGAACTCGTGTGTGTGTGTGTGTGTGTGTGTGTGTGTGTGTGTGTGTGTGTGTGTGTGAACTTGTGCTTCTGAGAAAAATTAAACAGGAGTGGAACTGAAGAAAAATACTTCAAAAAATGTAAAGATAAAATATTGTAGAAAAACCTGTAAAGGGAATAAAGTTGGAGAAGATGAAAGAGAGAGAGAGAAAAGCCAACTCGAGTGCGCATGGGACTGGGCTACGTGGATGGAGTGTTACCACGGGAACCCCTGGAGAAAGGATCCACGCGTCCTAATAACAGGAGACCTGAGTTCCAAATGAAGACCATGTAAGTGGAGGATTAGGAAAAAAGACACCAAACCATCTGCAACCAATTCAATGGAATCCTTTATTTTAAGGGACTCTTAACTTCATGCTCACATAGACGAGGAATGATCCACATTACACACAGCGTGTGTTCCAGGAGGCAGGGTTGAAGCTGTAGGCACTGAAAAAGGAACCTCCCTACCATGAAAAATGAGAGAAGAAAATCACAAGGCTGGGCTGGAATAGTACCTAATTACAGGAGGTGCTGGTAAGGAATCTCTCTGCAAGGTTTGACAGGGAATTTTGCATTTTCCCCTAGAAGTCAAACTGAAAAGCAAAAACAAACCCTGCTTCTTCCACCCAGGTCCACACTGAGTCACAAGACAATTACTCACTTGAATTTTTAAAATGCATGGGTTCCTATTTATGTATTCTTGTTTCAAAGTAAAAGGTGAAATATGAAAACAGAGGTAGGTTGCAGGCGGGCTGTGAAGGGTCTTGAGTGCCGTGCTGAGGAATGTCAACTTAATCCTGTCTGCAAAAAGAAACTGCTGGGGAAGGCTGCAAAATGACTTGGTGTTTAAAATCTTCCCCTGGACACCCCAGGGTTTAAAAATCCCACCCTGGATATCCCATGGTGTAGAAATCCCATCCTGGTGTAGAGAATGGATGGGTATAGCAAACGCATTGGAAACAGAGATGCTTTTTCAGAAAGTGCAGAAGACGTGTTTGAGAGCTGTAGTGGAGGGCATACAGAGAGGTGGCTGTATCTGAGAGACGGAGCAGCTAGAATCAATAACAATTGGTGAATTACTGGATGTGGTGATTGAGGAAGAAGAAGGAATCAAAGATGACTCAGATTTCCAGAAAGACCAACTAGCTGAAGGGTAAGGCTATTAGCCTAGATCAGGACACAGGAAGAGGAATAAGATTGGGGACAAGATAAGTTTTTTTCAATCTAAAATTTAAAGAATCTGTATTATGCACCAGGGCTTTGCTGGTACTGTACATGCATCTCACTTAATCTCAACAGCCTTCTGACGGAAGTCTTGTCATCAACCCCATTTTACAAAGGAGGAGATGGAACCACACAGAGGTTAAGTGCCTTGCTGTGGGCAGCCAGCTCTCTCATGGTGGGGAGGCAGGCAGCAAGAGCTCTCACTGTTTAACTGTGCCCACCTCTCTGAGATGACTTGTGAGCATGTTGAGGAGGTGGCGATCTGGGGCTATCTAGTTGTTGGTATAAATTTGGCAGATGAAAATCTATTTCCTTTTATGATTTGTTTTTATTTTCCTTCTATTTACGTGTCAGTATTTATCAAGGCTTGACATGGAGTCCCATGTTCTTTTCTTTGTATGTTGTATCCACTTCCATGGCTGCACCTTCACACCCATGGAATGACTCCCCAGCACTGATCTCAGTCCTTGACAAACAGCTATTTATCTCCAGCTGCCTGTTAAGCATTTCTAATTGCATGACTGCTGCCATAAAAATATTTAATCCCTAACTGATTATCTAGGGTCTAGTAACCAGCTGTGTCAACCTGGAACAGTCATATATCTTTTCAGAGCTTCAGATTTTTCTTGGCTGACAAGAGGTGGTTTGAAGATGAGTATCTAGAGTACAAGACCTTACAGCCTAGGAGAAGCCTTAAATACCTAATTATTGATAAAACCTCCTTACGCTGCCTCAGGTTCCTGTAGTTCTAATTTGTGCTGTTCAATACAGTTTAAACTTAAATTCTATACAGTTAAAAACTCTCTTCCTCAGACTCACTAGCCACATTTAAATGCTCAGTTGTCATATTGTGACTAGTGGCTACCATAACAAACAATGCTGACACAGAACATTTTTCTCATTACAGAATGTTTTTCTGGATGGCTCTATAGATGAACCAACCATTGTGTTTAAAGCCAAAACTATCTTCCCCTCCATTAGCTCAGACTTCATACTTCCTTTGTCTCATGTAGCATATGACACCACTGCTATGGACTGAGTTGGGTCCCCTACCACCCCCGGCCCAGGTTCATATGATGAAGCTCTAATCCCCCCACCACAATGTGACTGTATTTGAAAATAGAGCCTTTAGAGAGAGAATTACAGTTAAATGAGATCATAGCATGGGACCCTAATCCAATAGGGCTGGCGTCCTTGTAATAAGAGAAGGGACCCCTGTCTCACAGCAAGGGCACAGGGGCAAGACTCAGTGAGAAGGGAGCCGCCTGTAAGCCAGGAACAAAGGTCTCACCAGAAACCATCTGTGATGGCACCTTGATCTTGAATTTCTGGATTTCAGAATTGTGAGAAAATAAATGTCTTGTTTAAGCCATGCAGTCTGGCACTCCATTACAGAAGCCCAAGCAGGTTAATACAAATGTTCTCTAAGAGACCTGGCCAGGTGGGAAGCCGAGGTATGAAGAAAAGGGATGCCTCTTCTTCCGCCCACACCTTCATATCTAACCCTAAAGCCTTTGTCTTCTCTTTTAAATTGATTTTTTCTTTTGCATATATCTTGAATATTCTCTTCCCATTTCCACTACTAACATTGCATCATCTCATATTTGAGATACTGAGTTACCTGGCATCACTTTCCCCTACTACTACTCACAATTTATAAATTAATCTCACTAAAAGGTTGTTTTCAATAATGTGTTAATTTTTGTCATCAATCTTCAGAGGTTCTTGATTAACTCTAGGACAAAGCCCAAGCTTCCTGTCCCAAGATTCATAGTGTGGCCCCTATCTACTCCTTTTATAAAAAATTAGATATAATTGACATAAAACACATTAATTTTAGATGTACAACATAATAATTCAATATTTGTATACATTATGAAACGATCACCATGTAAGGCTGGTTGCCATCTTCCACCATACTTATTTACGAAAAACACACATACTCTTAATGCCTCCCCCCCACGCAGTACGCACTCTGAACCAACGGACCCTCCGACTCATTCCTACACTTTGACAATCACCGACCTTGCTCCTTGTTCAGGTGTCTTGTCCTGGGAGGTAGGTGAGTCCTGCTCTATGTTCCGACCCTTCCAACTCCTCAATGTCCATCACCCATCACCCCCAGTGCAGCCCATAACTCCCTCTCTTTCTTGTAAACTTGACTCATCATTACCAGCAACATAATCACAACAGAAATTACAATAAAAACAACTTAAGGAATGATTACTGTGAGCCAGCGACTGTGCTTAGGAGTTTATTTTATGTGCTTTTCATAAAAACACTCTGCAATCAACATCACTGTCACTGATTTTAAATGGAAGAACTGAGCCTCATATTGCTCAAGTTAAGGCAAACCTTAGCTTATCCCTCTTTGTTACACTCTCTCCTTAACGCTGATTTAGTGCTTGGTGCCAGAATAGTTATCTTGCTTTCCCTACTAGCCTGGAAGCTTCCCGAAGGTAAGTCCACATCTAACACACTTCAATCAGGCATCAAAGCTGATCTCCAACTGTCCCGCTTTTCTTTCCACTTAGCTTTCTAAATCCCATCCCTAGAAGGCTGACATTCCTCACATATCAGCCTTAGGCCCGCTGCTCTTTCTTGCTCTATGCACTTTGCATTGTCACTTCATGAGCTCTTGGCTCCATCACCAACTGTATGTGTGGTTCAGACCCGCCTGGATGGCTCCTCTGCTAGAAAATACCTGTATGAAGAGAAAGGCTGGAATCCATCAGGAACCCTGGAACTCTTTTGTGACCTCTGGCAGGGCCAACACTGGTAGGAGGATAGTGAGACCCTGAGGATGTGAAATTTAAGGAGATGCTCCCTCAGGATTGTGGACTTGCTGACCCTGAACTTTCATGATCCTTAGAACAAGTCCGGCCTTGACCTCTGGGGTAGGCCTAGGGAATATGCTTGGCAGACCAACAGTGTTGGCTGTAGTCCTATAGGCCTTTGGAATTTACTGTAATATAACACATTTTTCCTTGTCATATTGTTAGTGCTATGCTGGGCTTTCCCTTTGTTACATGTTAAGTTTCTTGAGAATGGAAACTCATTTATCTCTTTAACCCCTCCCTGCCAGTGCTTTATAACACACCAGCCACTCAAAAAAAAAAAAAAAAAAAAAGTGGTTGCAATGTTGAATTGAATTCCCACTTATTTTGGCCTATCTCCGCAGTGGAAGCCTGTGAGAGCTCCCATTCCCTTTACCCCTCTGAGTTTCATCCTGGACCAGGAGAGATATCTATAAAAGATTTAGGGACTACAGGGAGTCAATGGAGGAACAGGCACAGGAGGTAGCACTTAAAGAACTAGAGCCAGAACAGTGGTTCTCAAAGTGTGGTCCCTGGATCCACAGCCTCAGCCTGACCTGGGAACATGTTAGAAACTCAAACTCCCAGGCCCCACCCAGATATACTGAGTCAAAACCTCTGGGAATGGGGGCCTGAGACCATGTCTTTATAAGCCCTTGAGTGATTCTAAGCTGAAGAATGATCAGGTAGTGAATCAACCTTAGGGCCAGAAAGGATTTCTTGGAGCTAGCCAGAGGGAAGAAACTGTAACCTTAGAATATTAGTCTTGTTGAGTAGCAGCGCTGAGCAAGACTGACTGACCCTGGGGAATGTGCTTTTATTAAAGAAAAAAATTGAAATCTGAGATGCTTTTGACACTAAAGAGAAGGGTTTCTTTTATAGACAGTTTCAACCTGTTCCATAGAAACTCAACGGAAAGGATCCTGAAGAGACTGAGGTGTCAGGGGACACTCAGGATAGGACAAGCCAGCTCAGAGGAGAAGCAGATGTCAGAGCAGACATGGAAGCTCAGTGGGGAACCAGAGCCTGGCAGAGAGACATGACTCTGTCCCCAGACACAGAGAGTCTTCAGTTTGGTCCCTGTAAAGACACAGAGGTAATGGTAGAGTTTGAAAGACTGGGAGGAAAGGATGTGTTTAAGACTGTGAGTTTCAGAGAGCATAGAAGGACAGAAGAGGCAGGCTGCACTTAGGACTAGGAAAGCAGTAATATTCATGCCAGGCTCATCCAGGTGGGGGAGCTGACTGTTCCCAGATATTAGGCCTTGTGTTAGGCTTTTCTGGAAAACAAGAGGGTGTGTGTGTGTGTGTGTAGGGGGAGAGAGGGAGGGAGAGAGAGAAAGAGAGAGACTGAGAGTTTGATCTGTTGATTTTAAGGAATTGGTTCCCATGATTGTAAGAGGCTTTGTGACTCCAAAATCTGATGGAATAGGTTGGCAGGCTGGAGACACCAGGAAGAGTTGCAGTTCAACTCCAAAGACAGTCTGCTGGCAGAATTCCTTCTTGCTGGGGTAGGGAGATGTAGGGTGGGGGTGGGGTCTTTGTTCTATTGAGCCCTTTGACTGATTAGATGAGGCCCACCTATATTATGGAGGGCAATCTGCTTTGCTCTAAGTCCATCAATTAAATATTAATCTTATTCAAAAAACACCCTCACAAGAAACATCAAGAAAAATGTTTGACCAAATATCTGGACACCATAGCCCAGGCAAGTTGATATATAAAATTAACTATCACGGGCCTACATTCAGGAAAGCTGCCTGCTAGCAGGCTGGTGGTAGTGGTGCCAGTGTCTGGTACACTGCTACTGTGCTGAACAACTCAGAGGAGCAGAGATCCCAATAAAGGGATACACTACTTTCTTGGTGTTTGGCTCATTTCAATTTATAAGCTGGGCGTGCATAATACTCTAGTTAGAGGAAGGAATGAATTATATAAATTTCCATAAATAAATAAAATATTAATAATTCTTTAATTGTTTGAGATACCATATCAAAAATGTTAAATTTATATCCCCCTTTACCATTCTTTTACTCAAGACTGTCCTAATTTCTAGATCCTCTACCTCAACATAATTTGATTGCTTTTCAGGCATTTCCTGATTATGTTTCCTCTGTTTTGACTCTATTTTCCTTGCCTTGTTTATTTCTTTATTGTCTATAAAAATTAACAGGCAGTTGGACTATTCTAATTTTTTGTTATTATGAATAATATTACTATGAACATTTATATGTAAGTGTTTTGATGTATACGTCTGCTCATTTCTGTTTGGGCTATTCCTAAAAGTGACATACATACAAGTATGCAATTTTATGAGACTATGTAATACAGGTTTCTTCAGGCTCTGTCTGAGAATTCTAGGTGGGTGCTCTACATCTTCCACCAACACTTGGTAGTGTTAATCATGCCATTCCAGTGGGTTTGAGGTGAATATTTAATTGTGGTTTTAATTTGCACTCTCTGAATATTAATAAGTTTGAATTCCCTTTCATTTGTTTGCTGGCTATTTTGATATCTTTTGGGGAGTGGGAAGTACCCATTCAAATCTCTTACCCTTTTTTTTTTCTATTGGATTTTTCTATCTTCTTATTGATTTTTTGGTCTTTCTTTATGTATTTTGTATACAAATCCTTTGTAGCTTACAGGCATTGTGTTTATCTTCTCTGACTTTATGGCTTGACTTTTTACTCTAAATTGTATCCTTTGATAAACAGAACATCTTAATTTTAATTTGGTCCAATTTATCAGTCTTTTTCTGTATGGTTAGTGCTTTTGTGTCTTGTTTAAGAAATCTTTCTTCAACTCCAAAGTAGTGGGGGCTTTGTTATGTTAGAAACTCATAGAAATTTTATCTTTTATGACTCACATTAGGTAAACTATCACTTGGAATTAATTGTATGTAAGGTATGAGGTAGTGTCAAGGTTAATTTTTTCCAATGTGTTCCAGGTTGAGTTCCCTAGGAAGCAGAATCTGGGACACTAAGATTTGTGTGCAGGAGTTTTACTGGGGTAAACTTCTGAGAGGGAGTAGAGGGAGTTGGATGGGCTGGAGGGAGACTTAAGTTTTGAGGATGCAGTTGCTTTCATGACCTAAGCTGTTCCCAAGGGGAACTCTTAAACTAGAATGGTTCTTGAGAGGCCAACCCAGGAAGGGCCAGGACTTTCCATACTTGCGTTGACCAGTCACTGATGTAGGAGTATCCTCAGGGAGAGAGGATCATCTTGGAAGAAGCAGCTTTCTTTGGATACAGGAAATTCATGGGAGGAGAGGCAGCTGTGAGCAGTGAGCAGCCATCTAACTCTCCCAGCCACCAGAACAATGAGTACCTCAGGCCTGAAAGGGCATCTGAGTAATCCAGTTGACTCAGTACCATTTATTGAGAAGACTGTCCTAGTCCCACTGTTCTGCAGTGCCACCTTTGTCATAGATCAAGTGACCACATGTGTGGGTCTAATTTTTGAACTCTATTCTGCTCCATTGGTCTCTGCCAATCCTTGATGCAATACCACAGTGTCGTAATTACTGCAGCTTTATCGTAAGTTTTGATGTCTGGGACATATTTTCTTTCAAGATTGTTTTGGCTATTCTTGGCCCTTTGCAATGCTACTGTAGTCCTAAAACTAGTCCGTCAATGATCACACATACAAAATGTCTGCTTGGTTTTTGACTGGGTTTACACTGAATCTATAGCTTCAATTAGAGGAGAATAGACATTTTAGAAACATTGAGCCTTGTAATTCACAGACTTGATCTATCCCTCCTCCTGTTTTTGTCTTTAATTTCACTAAATAATATTTTATAGTTTTCTGTGTAGAGTCCTTGAAAATCTTTTCCCTTGCTTTTTTCTGATGCTGCTGTAAATTAAAAAAAAAATTCACATTCAAACTATTTACACTGGTATAAAATTACAACTGATTTTTTGTATATTGCCATTATATCTGGCAACTTTGTTAAACTTATTTACTAGTTCAAATAATTAATCTGTAGATTATTCTGAATTTCATACATGCATAATTATGTTGTCATTGAAAAATGACAGTTTTCTATCTTCTTTTCCACTACTTAAGTCTTTTAATTTCTCTTCCTTACTTTAGGAACTCTGATTGAATGAAAATAAAATATCATGTTTAAGAGCCATAGTAGGTAATTATAGCACAATTTAATTAATATTTGATTGAAGGACAGTTAAATTGGTCTTCTCTTTCTCATAAATAATGCTGCAATGAGTATCTTTTCACACATGCTTTTGTGCAGTTGCCTCATTCATTCATTAGAATGTACTCCTGGATTTTTTTGGAATAGTCCAATCAACAATTAAATCAAATGCACATAAAATATGTTTAAAATATTTTTTTAACATGTATATGTGGTTACCAGACAACCATGCATTTTGTTAGTAACTTCTGTTTTGATTTACAATGGGATCACATTGTTATGGAAAAAAGTGTAGGATCTTGAAATGTACACTTAGAAACAGAATTTTTGTGTGATGTGAGTTTATATTCTCCTTTGAATTTGTGATTTAAGGTACTCTGACTTCCTAGGATTCATATGATCTTACTGTATTTTTATAAATCTCTTTCATAGTGTAAAAACTGCCTGATCTCTTGACCTAAAGAAAAATGCATTTTCCAAACATTTTCTTTTGATACTGCAAAAAGAAAGTAGAGAGAAAGGGGTGGGAGGGACAGAGTGAGAGAAAGAACAAAAGTGAGGGGAGTATGGATAAACAATTTGAGACCTTAATTCCTGCCTTGCCCACTGCCTCCAATTTCAAGGTAATAGACTAATTCATTGCCTCTTGGCCAGTATAACAGGTGGAAAGCAGAACCATCTGTAGAATGTTCCTGGCTTTGTTTCAAACAGTTTAATCCCACTGAGAACAATAATTCCCCAGAAAAAAGTTCCCCTCATCTAGTGTTAGAAGAGGTTCATAATTTCAGAGATGTAGCAACCCAGGTCCTGTTTACAGAAGATGCCTCAGGGAAGCAGCAAGATCTCATAGAGGAATATTGGCAGAGAGATTACAATAGGATTCTTAGATAAAATACAGGACATCCAGTTAAGTATGAAATTCACATAGACAATCTTTTTTTGTATAAGTATGTTCCAAATATTGCATGGAGCATACTTAAAATATTGATTTGCTGTTTATCTAAATTCAAATTTAATTGAGTGTCTTTTTTTGTTGTTATTATTATTATTATTATTATTATTATTTTTGCTTAACTTGGCAACCCTAGATCACAGGCAATTTAGAGCTCAGCTTTGCATTAGACAGAGATTCCTGAGGCCCATGTGTAGTGTGGCATGCGTCAGAGAGCCACCAGGTGTGGGTCTGCACAAACAGGGACAGCAGATATCTTGGTACTAAGTGGAGATAAACAGATGACTGAGGACTAGGACCCTCCACTTGGTCACTGTGTGAAGCCTTGGAACCAGGGTCCAATCTGGTGTGAGACAGGTAGATTTTTCCAAAATGTCTGAGGCTGAATTTCTGATTTGCTTGTTGAGATGAAATAGTCACATAAAAATTGTATTGTTTCCTAGAATATTTTAAAGCCATATTCCATTCACAACTGAGTTAGTAAACTGCGTTTCTTACCTTGTGATGATACAAAACCAAAACAGAAAAGTCTGGAGTTTCAAAATCTAGGTGATTCGTGTCTTAACTTTTTTTTTCTGCAGTGGTCAGAGCTCTAGAAAAGGCTTTGTTTGTACCAGTCAGGAGTGGAACTAAGGATTCAGGGTGATGGCATGGTGACAACTACCTATTTCTGCTTCTGAAGATGTCCTCATGTGGTTCCCCTGTTTTCCCCGAGGTTCCTCTGAGTTGCAGAGGACAGGGTATGATGCAGAGATCTGCCCAGCTGGGACCTGCAGGGCGTGCACCCAGCTTATCCTGCCCACTCATGGGCAGCACTCCTGCAGCCACCTCAGAGCTGCATGACAGGAGTGGGAGATGCTAGTAAGTGTTGGTCACAAAGAAAGTGGCCATGATCAGAATCTGCAAACTCAAATGCAAACTCAACACAAACTCAAAAAACCCAATGCAAATTAAAAAAAAAACAAAAAACCCAAATGAGTGCGGTTCCCCAGGGAGCCCTGTGTGTAGGTGAAAACCATTCCCAAGGAGTACGTATTGTTCATTATGACAGCATTTTGACTCCAATTTGCACACGACTCTTCTGACCCTGGTGAGTTCAGCTGGACCATGAGCTTTTGCAAGGATCCCTTTTGTCCCCAAGACTTAAAAGCCTAGTCTGAAGGCAGCCAGGCTGTTTCCTTGGCCATTTTCCTTCCTGGCTCACTTCCTAAACTTTAATGCCTTACCAATCCTACAGTACCACAATGCCTTACTTATCGACAGTAAGAAAATCAAGCAAAATTAAACCAAAACCCACAAAAGTCAAACCCAACCAGGGAAAGATCGTTCATGAAAGATAACTTAGAGATCTTGGAAAGACCTAGCATGGCCAGGCTCACCTGCCTGCTCACTGCTACTTTCCCCAGCTCCCCTCTGATTTCTTCTTGACCTTTGATTGGAGGCTGTTTTAATTGATTTCTCCATGTGAGGGTGTTGGGGAGAAGAGGTGCTTTTCTCACTAAGAAGGAGGTCCTGGGCCCATATTTTTACTTCAGCTGCTCAAATGATAAGTTTAAATAAGGATAAAGAATCCAAGAGAGGAATTCAGGTAGGTACATTATGCAGAGACAAGATTTTAAAAAATATATATCCTCTTCACTCTTCACATATCTGCTCATTAGCACTACAGCTCAGTTTTCTCCTGGTCCTTGTCCCAAATCTGCCCCCATCCAAGGAGGAAGTGAGTGTGAGGGTGGGGGAAACCCAGCATCCTCAATGGGATAGATGTAATACAAAGCCAGTAAATTGGAGGTGAAAACCACTTCCTAATAATTTGCAGGAAGCTGTATCCTGTTTTTTAGGAATTCACCAATTCAGAACTCATTTGGCAGCACAGGGACCTATTTCTGGGCTTTTTTTTTTTTTTTTTTTTTTTTTAACCTAAGAACTACTCTTCCAATGACCTCTAGGTCAAATTTTAGAGATGAGTTTACTGATGATCAAGGAACTGGTATATGAAGTCTAAAATCCTCTGCCTGTATTTAAGAGGTACCCTGGGATCTGGACTTTCTCATTTCAATTCCTAATTTACTTGGAATGAGTTAAGTAGTAAAAAACTTCACTTTAAGAAAATACTTGGAGTAAAGATTATTATTATGTTGTACTGAAAATATGGCTATTTTTCCAGCTTGCTGATATATCTAGCTGTCCTCCCACCATCTCTCACTAACCAGCAGCTTGTTCCGACAGTTTTTTGATGTTTGAACGAAGGCCCACCCTCCCCACCCCCCTCCCCAGGCAGGGCTTCTCTCTGCTGTTATCAGAGAGATCTGACCTGATACCTTTGACTTCTAAATGAACACTGAAATCTCTCTGGGGCATCAAGCTGGTTTCTGCTTCCAGGTACTGTGGGACACCTTAAATCCTTCTTAAGGAAGAAGGACTGGAGCAGTATCCTGTGCCCTCCTGGCAGGAGAGAAGCTCATACACTTTATCTTTTCTCTTTCCCATCTTTTGTCTGAGGGAATCCCAGAAATAGCTAATATTCTCAAATATGTCAGTGGCTTCCTCTTTACATCTGGTCTTCAGGTGCCATAATTATCATAAATATATCATTAAATATGTCAGATTAAATTTGTGGTAAATCTTATCTCATTTCAATGTTACTATTTATTTGTGTTTTAAAATCCAGGAGAGTTTCATCTGGAGCCAGGCTGTCCTGTCATTGATCTGAACTGGCTTTCTGGAGAATTACATTGTGCCTCTGTGATCTTGCTGTGTACCCCGTGCTGGAAGCTTCGCTCCCTTCCCAGTGGGTATACACTTCTCATTTCCTCAGCCTTCTGTTCATGATTTGTGGATCAGATAGAGGATGATGTTGGCTCCATCTGGAAAGTGGGTCAGCCAGTCTTTGAGGAGAGACACTGGGGGCCTGGAAATAGTGCTCTGGACACAGACTGATAGGGAAGAGAAGAAAGAGCTGGACTCTTAGAAAGTGAAATCAAATTTCAGCCTGAAGTGGATTGCATCAGAGATGAACAATTGTCATTCACACAGAGATCTAGTTGAAGGCAGGCACTGCCAATCTTTCTTGATCTCAAATACCTCCCCCAGAGGCCTGTCTGAGCACTGAAACTTTCCACAAGTAGATGGTTGGCTGTTGGGCTAAGTCAGCCAGAAAAGCTGACTGTGTTACTCAGGAAGAGTAATAAGTTGACAACTACCAGAATATTTGTACCATTGCTTTGCCAGATTCATCAGTCCAGGGAATTGCAAAGGGTCGGGGTGGGGCAGATAGCCTGTGGGGATAATTTATTTGGGGACAAGGCTATAGAAGCAATGAAAACTGACAGTGATTTCTTTCCTTCCCTTCTGTTCCCTCACCTTTTCTTTCTTAAGCTCCTTTAATTGACCTCAGGACTTTGGCTTTACCATCATCCTTTGTTCAATATGCTTTCATCATTAGTCAGTGCATGATCTGACTTATTTATTTAATTATTTTAAGTAAGCACTCATGAATCTAGTGCCCACCTCATTTTCATGCCTCACTCCACCCATGGAGGTCAGCGATCTCCCTGAATCCTGTGTTCATAATTTCCTTGCATTTATTTTCATCTGAGAATAACACAATTCATTCACCTGTTCTCCTGTGGATGAGCAGCTAGGTTTTTCTAGGGTTTTTCTGTTTAAACAGTGATGCTATTAACATTTTGGTAAATATCACAGGGTTTCTTCTGTGTTCATATCAAGCGTGGAAGTGCTAGACCATAGAGTATGTGAATGTTTGACATTACTAGATAATCGTCAATTATTTTCTAAAATGATCATACTAATTTACATTTCTACCAGTAAAGCATAAAAGATTTTGTGGATCCACATCTCCTCCATCCCTTCCACATCCAGTGACAATAACTTGGCATTACTGGACTTCAATTTTTGCCAATCATATAGATTCAATTTGTGTGTCTCATGTTTTGATTTGCATTTTCATGAGGTTGAACATTTTCTTTGTGTTTACTGGCCATATATGTTTCTTCTATTTTGAAATGTCTGTTCGTGGCTTCTGCTCATTTTTCATTTGGGATATGAGTACTTTAAACTGATACGTAGGAAGAGTCATTTTTCTAAAAAAAAAGAATCTATTCTAAATTTAGGATTCTATTCCCAAATGGAGTTGGCACACATAATTTTATATATTGTTATTCTTACTCTAGGAAAATCTTCTTTGCATCTGAAATTCAGAGGATATTAATGGGCAACCGTGTTCCTAACCTTAAAAAAATTATAATCCTGAATTCAATAATTTTCAACCAACTCAACCATTATCATCCTGCTTTTCCCACCCACTTCTAGTCCAAACCATCATCATCTCTTATTCTGACTAATGCAACAGCTTCCTAACTAGTTCCTCTGCTCTTGCTTTCCTCTGTCAGTCTGTATAGCAACCCCTATGATTTTGCTACTGTCAAAACCCTCCCATGACTTGCAATTGCCCTTGTAATAAAACCAATACTCATTGCCACAGCACTAAAAGCTCTATGTGATTTGCTGGCTGCCTTCTCTTTCCCCTCATCTTTCCTTGACCTCTCCCAAGACAGAAATTTTTGCTGTTCCTGGGACAGAGCAGGCTTGATACTGTTTCAGGGGTTTTATGATCATTATTTGCTGCTGGGGAAATTGTTCTCCTGGGGTCGTCCCATGTTTCACTTTTTCATGTCATCCACCTTTCTACTCAAGGCAACTTAATCAGAGGTGATTTCCCTGACCTCCAATCTCTATACACCTTCTTATCTCACTTTAGTTTTCCTCATAGTACTTATTCCAGCTGAAAGTAAGCACCACAATGGCAGAAACTTGACTTGTTTAGTGCTGTATCATTTTTATCTGGAACAGTGTCTGGCACATAGTGGAACACCAACAGGCACTTATTTGTTAAATAAAATAAAATAATAATTAATATAGATGAGAATGCTCCCCAGACCTTCTTCACTTGTCCACCTAGATGTTCACAGGCAGCATTAAGTCAGCACATGTAAATCATATCGTGGGTTCTAAGAACTAAGATGATTCTAAATAGAATCAGAGGTTGATTCTAGAAAATCAAGTGAATTATGGAGAATACCTAGAGTTGGTAGTTCCTTTTTTTAAAAAAAAAATTTATTGAAGTACATTTTACATATCACCTATTTCCAGTGTAAGATTCAATGATTTTAAATAACTTTACTGAGCAGTACAGCTACTATCATCAGTTTTAGAACATTTTCATCCTTATCAGTAAGATCCCTCATGCTCATTTACAGTTGGTTCTTATTCCCAGGCAACCACTAACCTATCTTTTTGTCTCTACACATCTGTCTTTTCTGGACATTTCATCTAGACACAATATGTGATCTCTTGCATCCAGCGTCTTTCACTTAACCTCGTGTTTTTGAGCTTTATCCATGACATAGCATATGTTGGCAATTTGTTCACTGTTATGGCTGAACAGTATTCTACCATGTGGCTGTACCACACTGTGTCTATCCATCCACCAGTGGATAGACCTTTCAGTAGTTTCAGTTTCTAGACTTTGGCTATTATGAATAATTCTGCTGTGAACATTCATGTGCATGTCTTTGTGTGGACACAATGTTTTCATTTCTCTTGGGCAAATACCTCGGAGTAGAATTGCGGGGTCTTAGAACAGTTTATATTGAACTCTTCTGAGAAACTGTTAATTTACTTTCCAAAGTGCCTGTGCCACTCCTACCAGAAATGCACGAAGGCTCCTGTTTTTCCACATCCTCACCAACATTTGTTAACATCTGTCTTATTTATTATAGTCCTTCTAGTGGGTGTGTAATGGTTTCTTGTGGTTTTAATTTTCATTTCCCTAAAGACTAATGATGTTGAGCATCTTTCTATGAACTTATTAGCCATGCATAGATATCCTCTTTGGAGAAATGTCTATTCAAGTTGTTGGTAGTTTTTAAATGTTTTAAAGGAGAGAAAACATATTTGTGGAAGTTTTCTCAATAGACAGAATTAAATTCTACAAAGGCAGACATAGGACTGGAGTGTACAAATTCCTTATAAAGGAATAGTGTAAACAGCACAGCTTTTTTAGAATGGAGGGTCTCCAAAAGGTGGTGGAGGACTAGTGGGATGGGCAAAAAAATTTGGTAAGTGGTCTTGAATGCCAGGTTGAGAAATGCAGCAGAAGAGGAATGGTAGTAAAAAGAGACTACATTTTGATGCCTAAAAGAAGTATTTGGGCTAAATATGTATGTACTAGTTTTCTTGTTTGTAGGGACATAACAGGATATATTCCTCAGTCTATTATAGAGCTGTAGGAAAAGAATAGATTCCAATTCCATTTGGTTCATCTGTCTATCCAGGCAGAATTAAATAGAACTCATTTCTGATACATAGATATAGTTTCTACTGAAGATCACAAATTATTCTTCAATGAAGTTTATTCTCTTCTGCTCCTTGTTAATCTATTTCAATTAAAAACAACCTTGACATTCAGAAAAGCTTATTACTTTCTTATTTCCTTCTTGAATTTTAATTACATTTTAATTTTTTTACTCTAAAAGGTCTGATTTGAGATATAAAAACAAATAGTTGAAACAGTTACTTTTCATCACATTTGGTACTCATGATACTACAGATTCTGGAAAATTGTTTCTCTTTTTAGCCTTCTGTTCCCTAGTCTGCTTTTTCTATGCCATATATAAGAACTTGCTCATGAAGAGCCCATTCCTCCCCAGACGCTGTGATAAATGATTACTGGAGGTCAGCCCCATCACTGAAGACCATTCACTGACACAGTTGAACAAAATGAGCTGAAAGCTTCGTGTGCCTCAACTTCTCTAAAATTGTCTTTTGTCTGAATAGGGGGCTGTTGGTAAAGACTAGGCAGAAATTTCCCCAAAACTATTGTTTCTAAAGGGTACATCAAAAGGACAAGTAGAAATGATGTATATATGCTACAGGATTAGGGCTTCCGCCTCAGACCTACTTAAATGCTAGTATCAAAAGCAATCAAAAGAAGACACTTCTAAGTAAACTTCAACTACTTCATAGGTATGGACGTTCTCTCTTCCCTTTCCTTGGGGACAATTCAGACTTACAGCTAATTTGTCACTGAGCGCTTGATGTCTGTAAGAGAAAGAGAAAGAAGAAGAGGAGGAGAAACCAACTGACCAGAGGTTAGATAGGAAATCTTAAGTTTCTTTGCCTCCATGTTTTTGTTTTTGTTTCTTTTTTTTTAGGGCTAGCAGAGGTCTGGAGGAAGCATTTTTAAAAACTAGGCACACATAATATTACTGTCAAAATAAAATTACAGATTTCTGAAACTATTTTGTACCTGGACTCATACTTAGGTTTATCATTTTCTTAGCCTGAAGGTGTTTCTGGAACACATGCAGTGATTATCTTCTTTCACTACATTTTGTTGGCATATATTTCTGTGTTATGTTTCTTTGTTTTCCATTTCCATACAATCCTGACATTAAAATGATGTCTGAAATTTCAATGATATCAACATTACTGGATTAATGTCTCTCAAGTTTTTTAAAATAGCAGCAAAAATTTTATAAGGAACTTGCTATCTAAACTTGTTCTTTTTAAGTTTGTTTGGATTTACAAATTCCTGCTATTCATCAATGAGGAACTGTCATTATATAGTGTCTCCTATGAGTACCTGGTCCTGGGCACTTAACGAGCCCAACTTTCAAAAGCTTCTGTGTTCAGATGAAGAGCCAATTCCTAAACTGATCATGAAGTAAGCCCCATTATGCCTAAGGCAATATGCTGATGAAAACAACAGCATGAACTATAACAAAATATAGATATACATGGGAGTGAGGTGCTTCCCTGCAGCAATGATGGCAGACAATATTGAGCAAAGACAAATCCATCCATCTCCCATCTTTTGCTAGCCACAAAGTCTATTTTTCAGTAAATTTTGTTTCAGATTGTTTTGCTGTTCTTATTACTTAATATGAAAAAGAGCCAATCCTTGCATTGAATGGAGTCGAGCTTTAAATAATTTGGTGTGATTTTTCCATGAGTGCCAAATCGGCCCTTTCCTCCACTGGTGAATGTCAGTCAGTGTCATGGGAAGTTGTTTGGGGACATACGTGGCCTTAGCACACTCAGGATTTTCCCACATAAATGCCTTTCCTGGTGTTTTCTTCCCTCGTGGTCAGAAAGTTCTTCAGGAGTCTTTAGTTTACAGAACTGTATTGTGTGCATGGGAGCAGGGGGATTCGGGGAAATTAGCAATTTGGGTCAAAGTCCTAGATGACACTGTGTTTAGTGGTACCTAAAAATGCACTTCATTGTGGGGGCAAGAATAGCGCATGTCACGACTTCACAGTGAAAAGCATAGATGACTGGAAAGAGGAGTGCTGTTAGAAGTGATGCTGACAGGGAGGAAGAGTTTTAAGGGTAAACTGGAGGCAGATGAGAATAAACTGCTAAGTGAAAAAACATAAACATCTTGAGTAAGCTTTCTAAGTTGGAAATAGAAAACCAGAGAGTTTTTTCCTTAATAGATTTCAGGCATCTTTTCATCGCTTACTGTTGACTTTCTCCTTTTTTCATATAAAAATGGATGGAAAAGTGTTACCAAAGAGTGACAGATTATAATGGTGAAAAGCACAGCTCAGAGCAGAGGTTCTCAAAGTATGACCTCTGGACCAGCAGTATCAAAATCACGTGGGAATGTGTTAGGAATACAGATTCTCAGGCCCTATTCCAGACCTACTGAGTCAGCAGTTTGGGGGCTAAGGCCACTAATTTGTGCTTTTGACAAAAGCTCTCCAGGTAAATCTAGTGTGTACCAACATTTGAGGACCACCAGTGTAGTGATGAAGGGTATGGTATCTGGAGCCAGATGGCCATTTTACTTAGGGCAATTCATTTGTTTGTTTGTTTCTCATCTGCAAAATGGTACCAGTCCAAAGCTCACAGTGCAGCGATGGAGACTAAATAAGCAAAGTGTGTAAAATCCTTAGAAGAATGCTTGCCCACCGCAAGGGCTGTAGAAATGTTTAGAGGAGGATGATGATTGATTAATTGGTGATGATGATGATGATAGGTGCTATTTTCATTTTTTTTTCCTTCACAGGCTTCATTTTACAGTTTATAGCAAGGCTTTGTGTTTCCCAGGAGACCTTCTTTCCTAATATCTTAGAGTTCTTTTTCCATGGCTCAAGGCAGTTTTTCTCAGCATGTGCTCCTTGGACCATTTGCATCAAAATCACCTGTGGTGCTTGTTAAAATGCAGATTCTTAACTTCCCCCCAGACCCAGAGTGATGATCAGAATTCTCTAGTGATAACTCTGCATCCAGAAATTTCAAAACCAATGCCTTGGATAACAAAGACTGTAATCTTCATTTTGCAAACAGGCATATGAGGCACAGGGGTAGCATATGCTTAGGGAAATCCAGAATCTCAGTGAGACCAGGAATAAGAACTGGATTTCTGATTTTGTGTTATAGCAACAGATTACGCAGCTTCTTTGTGGCTTTATTTGATGTATCGAGAGTTTGATTTGGGTTGTGCCACTTTGTTTACTGAGACGTAGCACTATTTAATCTAAAAATAACATTTACCTTATAAATCTAGAACTATCAAGAATGATGAGTTCCTGGAAAATACACCTGGACCATTATCCATCACTCAGCTAAAATTGGTTCAGTTGTGGCTATATCTAATACATCTCTCTTGTGTTACAGATGAAGCAAAAGGGCTCAGACAAGTTGAAAAAACTGTCAAAAGTCACATGGCTAGATATCGGCAGAGCAGAAGAGTAGAGCTTGGTCTCCCAACTGCCAATCCAGTGTCCTTTCACCATATCCCACTGTCCTAAACCTTGCTGATTTCACGATTTAAAGCAGCACTTAAAATTTTAAAATAATTTTACCTATACTGCTCACGTAAAATCTGCTCTAAGCAGTTTTTTTCACCTCCTTTAATTTCTTTTACTTAAAGATATGCTAACATCACATCTTTTTTTTTATAATAGTGGTAAATCAATAATATACCAACAACTAATAACTCAAAGCTCCATTGCATATTGCTTTTTCAACAGCGAGGATCTGACTGTTCTAAAGCAATTAGATTGACTTTTGGGGCTGTGATGGAAATGCTTTGGGCCTTTTCACACAGTGCCTACAGGTCTTGTATATATTGTTCTATCACAGTCAAGCTCCCACATAATGTTAATATGCATTTAGATAACAGTTCTTAATTTGAGGCCACACAAGGGTATTTATCTGCTCTACAAATCACGTCCATGTAATCGGTGGTGGTCAGGAGGTGCTAATCATGCCAGGATCACTTGATTATCTTATAAGATGATTTTCTTTTTGTCTCAATTATTTGCACCTTTTATATGATAAATGAACTTTATCTTAATGCAGTCATCTTTCTCCATTCCTCTTTCCTTCTAAGAGTGGAATATTGGCAGTCTTAGTGCACTCGTACACGACTCCCTCTACCCAAGATTAGTTTCTTTTCATCTTACCTTTAGCTAGTTTGCTACTACTTATTACCTAGTTAGCTACTTCTCAATCTTTAGGTCTCACTTCAAGTGTTAACTTCTCATTGAATTCTTTCTTTTTTTTATCTTTTTATGTAAGAATCTCCCTGCCCCCATACCATGCACTCTTTGTAACTTTACAATGTTCATTTCTTCATGGCACTTATCACCATATGTAATTGTAAAAGTTATTTGTTTGCTTTTTTATTATCTCTCTATCCACTTAAGACACATATAAGGTCCATGTGTCTATCAGGCAGATGTTTGTCCCTGTACTAAGCACAATGCCTGATATGTAGTTCAATCAACATTTGTTGAGTGAATAATATGTCTGTGAGTTGGTGTGGAACTTTACAGTCTGCTTAGAGGGGTATGAGTATGTGTTATATCTTGGTCCCTTATAAAAAGTTCTTTTGAATTATCTCCTTCAGGGATGGGCACTAACATAGACATAGGGTTGTCTACCTACTCAGTTAGCTTGACTCCTGATCTATTAAGCAGACCAAGCCCCCAAGTGCATTTGGGCCATAGTACCTTATTTTAAGTGGATCTATGTTGTCTAGAGCATCCTAGACCATGATGCACTATTTTCCAGAGCTTGAGTTCTATGGTAGCCACTGGCCACAGGTGGTTATTGAGCAGGTGAAATGTGACTAGTGTGAAGTGCCATATGCTGTGAGTATAAAATACACATTGGATTTTGAAGATTTAGTACAAACAAGATAGAATATCTCATTAATAATTGTTATATTGTTTAATTATTGAAATGACACATTAGGCTAAATAAAATATATTATTACATTTAATTTCATTATTTTCTTTTTACTTTTTAAATGTACTACTGGAACACTTAAGGTTATATGTATTGATCAAATTTGTGGCTCACATTATATTTCTATTGTGCAGTGATGTTCTAGACCTAACTAGTTCACCTCTATTGTTTGGCGATGTAGACTGAAGGTGATCCACTGAAGGGAATGCCAAAATTGCAAGAGCCTTTCATAGCCTGCTTCACTCTTGGTAGATGTGTGCTAGGGGAAGGGCTGGCACTTCTGGAGAGTGGCTCAGGTGCCATTTCAGGACTCCCTCAATGTCAAATCATGAGGCCCACATACAGTTTGTGTCCCAAGACACAGAAACTTTTAAATGTCTTGCCAGTGGTTGCTTAAAATAATGCTGGGACCAGAACCCAGGTCTTTCAATAATACTGAGTCATTGAATTACTTATAGAAGCACCTACTAATAAAATTACATCTTCCCTTTTAAAATGTGATACTAGAAAAATTTAAAGAATTTTTAATAAGTTATGCAGGCTTTCTAAAAAATCAATTAATAAGGAAATTACACTTCAGTCTTCAGATGATTAAATAGAGAGAAAATCATATTGTATACATTGATAAATTAAAGAAACAGAGATTCCTGTTATTATTGCCACATGTACTATAGTAGGTGATTAAAATGAGATGACCTTTATTTAGTAAAGGAGTATATGCTGCAAAGCAAAATTTAAAGAAATCAAATATGAACATGAAACCTACTTGTAAATAAACACAAATCTAATAATGATTATTTGCATAGCTGTAAAAACTCCCTTGGAGACCACACATTGCAGTTTGGAAAACTGATTGCTATGTCTTATTTCAAAAGCCCTCACCACTGACATATCAGACTTCTCTTCTTAGGTAAGGAGATGGATTTTTAAATAATTAGCATCATCATAATCTTCTGGTTCATTAATTAATTTGGCAAACATTTATTTGGAATCTACTGTATGCCAGGCATCTGTGTGTTCTAGGTGCCCAAGATACTATGGTGACCAATGCAGACAAATCTTTGCTCTTTAGAGCCTACATTTCCATGCTTAGGTGTTTTCTCAACAAGGAGAACAAAATAAGATGGCAAAGTAAATCTAAGCAGAGCTACCTTAAAATGCCACAGGTGACTTTTTTTTTTTTAGTTGGGAATTGAAGTGAATTTGAGATTTTTATATATGCTTTTCTTGGGGAATTTGAAAATGGAAGCGCATATGGAAGGTGCAAGGTCATAAAACACTACCTATCCAGCACTAATTAGTATTTCCAGAATGAAAATGTCAGAAGATACTCTGAAAGCTTCAAATAAAACAATGAGGCTATGTTAAGGGATTTTCCAATCATTTTTGGGGGGGCTTGGCATACTTATTCAGCTTTTCTTTCTCCAGCTGGGATACCCCAACCAGATGTTTTAGTTCTTACATCCACTAATACTAGGAACTCCCAGTCAGAACGCCTTCCCTTCTCACTCAACACAGACTCACTCTCTTTCATTCTCTCACAGTCAGAGTCCTGACCCTGCCCATGTTGTCTCCCTCACGTGCATACACTCTCACAGGTTCCCCTTCATCCCTTTCAGAGGTTCCTTAAATATGGCACTTTTTCTTAAAGTTCAGCCTGTAGGTGTCTCCATTACTCCCTTATAGCTAAGACCTCAGCAAACAGGGTTTAATCATTTCTTTAACCGACAACAAGGAGGAAGATTTGAAAATTTGCCTAAAATGAGCAGATGCTCGGGAGGACACATCTCCATCCTACATCCCTCCCCTCCGATTTAAGTCTCCAATGAAACTACTTTCTCCCTCTTTTCCAGGCAAAAAAGGATGCTTTAACTAAGCATGCAAGACGCCAACACCCTCCTCCTCAGTACGCGCAAGTTTCCTTCGCTCTGAGCCAGCCAAGCTTTGCTTATCCCCTCACTCCCGCCCACCCTTCCCCCCGCCACTCGGGTTCTCGAGTCATCAGGGAACGCGAGTGGGTTGAAAGGACTCAGCGCGGCTACACTCCGTGCCACCGCCTCCTCCTGCGCCTCCTCCGAGCCGCCGAGGGTTCGGCACTGGACTCCCGCCCAGCCCAACAAATGGCAGGCGGCTGATTGACAGCGCAGCCGGCCAAACAGGGAGCAAGACTACTCGAAGCCGCCCTACAAGGGTTTGGTTGCGGCCAAGCTGCCTCTTTAAACCGGCTTTCCTCCCGAGAGCACGGAGAGGCAGAAGTGCGGTTTGCGGCCGAACCTGAAGGCTCCAATTAGCCAGCTGACTGGCCCCCTCGGCTCAAGAGAGACAAACGGCTTAACAGAAACCCTTGCTCTCTGGGACTCGCTGCTGCGCTCGCGGTGCGGGTCCGTGTGCGCGCGTCTCGCGCCTTGGAGCAAAGCGAATGAGGAGGAGCCACTGCCGGGAGGCGGGAACGACCTGCCACGGGTGAGATGATGGAGCAGCGTCTTCGGCGGCTGCGGCGGCGGCAGCAGCAGCAGCAGCAGCAGCAGCAGCTCTCGAACACACCTCAATGAAAGCGGCGGTGGAAGCTGCTGAGCAGAAAGACGTAAGCAGGCTAACTATAGCTGGCGGCAGCGAGAGGGGATGTAACCTTTTCGGCTCAAGGCTGCGAGGTGCGTAACCCCGAGCGGACCCAATGCCAGCGTTGCCACAGGTGATTTGATTTCCTGTGACGGTAGCTTAGTCAGCCAGGCGTATTTCGTAACATTTTTACTTTAAAGTCCTTTTGGACTAGGTGCCATCTGGAGCAGGGGCAAGACCCCTAGTACAAGTCGTACTGTTGATAGACTGATGACCAAAATTTTAAAAGTGACTCCTCCTGTTACCCCTCTCCGCTCTGCAAGGGAGATGGGAGCCATGGCTTACCCCTTACTCTTCTGCTTCCTGCTCGTTCATCTGGGATTGGGAGTTGTTGGCGCTAGCCGCGACCCTCCAGGTCGGCCGGATTCCCCTCGCGAGAGGACCCTGAGGGCGAAGCAGCACTCCCAACAGTCGGCTCGAGCCTCTGCCTCAGACCCCTCAGCTCCCTGGAGCCGCTCCACCGACGGCACCATCTTGGCGCAGAAACTCGCCGAGGAGGTGCCCATGGACGTGGCCTCTTACCTCTACACCGGGGACTCCCACCAGCTGAAGCGAGCCAACTGCTCCAGTCGCTACGAGTTGGCGGGCCTGCCGGGAAAGTCGCCTGCCCTAGACAGCTCCCATCCCTCCTTGCACGGGGCGCTGGACACGCTGACACACGCCACCAACTTCCTCAACATGATGCTGCAGAGCAATAAGTCGCGGGAGCAGAACTTGCAGGATGACCTGGAGTGGTACCAGGCACTAGTGCGGAGCCTCCTGGAGGGTGAGCCCAGCATCTCCCGAGCGGCCATCACCTTCAGCACGGAGTCGCTGTCCGCACCGGCCCCGCAGGTCTTCCTCCAGGCCACACGCGAGGAGAGTCGCATACTGCTCCAGGACCTGTCCTCCTCGGCACACCACCTGGCCAACGCGACGCTGGAGACCGAGTGGTTCCACGGCCTCCGGCGCAAGTGGAGGACCCACTTACACCGCCGCGGCTCCAATCAGGGGCCCCGGGGCCTGGGCCATAGCTGGCGGCGCAGGGACGGGCTTAGCGGGGACAAGAGCCATGTCAAGTGGTCCCCGCCTTATCTGGAGTGCGAGAATGGGAGTTACAAGCCTGGGTGGCTGGTCACTCTCTCCGCTGCTTTCTACGGGTTGCAGCCTAACCTGGTCCCGGAATTCAGGTAGGGAGGGAAAAAAGATAAAAGCAACGCCTTCCTTCCGGTTTCATGGTTAGTTGAGCGTGTGGGGAAGGAATGCATGGCTGTGACACTTAAAGCCTCCCACTCTCAAAGCAGAGACCCAGGCTGAGGGACACCCCAGGCAGGCTTATGTGCTTAGGGACAAGAAGCGCCCCGCGTTTGTCAGTTTCAAACACTCTGCGAAAGCTGTTCTCTCAGATCAGTTCCCCGGCAAGGGGCAAAGGACGGGCAGCTCTTGGTAGAGCTGAGATATGCCCTGTTTCTTTCTAACCCTCCAGAGATCAGAGAGAGTTCTCTGACAGGGATGATGCACCGAAATCTGGTGAGCTCAGGGTACGCAGCAAGGTGCAGAGTGACAAGCATCTCATGAGAGTGGAAAAGGGAGAGGGAGGAAAAAGAGTTCATTGTTTCTGCTACTTCGGGATAGCCTTTGCCCGCTTCCTCCTACGTGTGTAGTTTGGGGGCGCCAGTTTGTTGTTAGTCAGTTACCAGAGCACATAATGAAAACAGTGCAATCCCCTCGGCAGTTCTGTCTCCTCAGCAGTGAGTCAGTCTCACAGTATAGCTGTCCCCAGGATCCAGACTTTGCAATTTGGTCACAGTGTTCCTTCTACTCATCTCCCTCCTTCCCCCAATCCATCTCCTATTCCTTGGTGCCCTCCTTCTCCTGCTTTCAGAGTTAGGCATACCTAAGGTTTCTCCTGCCCTTCACATACAGACACTATATAAACAAACCTGGTTGAGTTATCCTAGGGAGGTAGGGATCAGTTCTCACTGAATTCAATTAGGGAGCTTGGAGGAAACAATAATAGTTCTGTATTTTCCTGCCTCAAGGTATAGCATTTGTGGGAAGGTGCAAAGTTGCAAATTAGCAGGTGGTAACTTATGCTCTGAGATGTACATGATCTTTGGGGTGAGGAACTCCTAAGAGCCCTTAAGAGTGAACGTGAACACAAAGGAGAGCAGAAACTCCAAAGAGGGCCTGGGAGAGGGTACAGATTGGAATCCTCCTCAAATCCCAGTGGGAAGAAGGTTTTAGGGGTTGAGCTGCTTCTTTACCTCTTGGGAAACTGGGCAAAAGTGAGAAACTGTGTGTGTGTGTGCGAGTTTTAATGCCCTTTTGGCACAAAGACAGGATGATGACTTGGTGGAAGATACCAGCAGGAGCACTGGGTGGGCAAATGGGAGGAGTCAGCTTGTTTGTCTTGGCACTGTCATTTACTGCTGAATGACCTCAAATAAGTTGCTTTATCTTTCTGGGCCTCAGCTACTTATCAAGTAAGGGAGTTAAACTAGATGGTCTCGAAGGAGCCATCCAGTTATAAAATTCTGCAGCTTTATACTGGCAATGCTTGAAAAGGCATAAATGAAAAGCAATCCCTTTCCTTTGATTCTGTAGGACCATATTAAATGTTTTTTTTTTTTTCTGTGTGTCCTTCTATCTCTTTCACAAGGATCTTGTCTTAAACCAGCATAACTCTTTCCTACTTTAAGGATAATCTCATTTCCTCCTGATTCCTGCAGGATCCTATTAGTAAGAGCTGAGCCAAGCTTTGAGTCTTTGCCATATTGTTTGCTCAGAAGAGGAAAGATAAGCAGATGCCATTTACTTCCAGAAAATTGCTTTTGGCCTTCACATAAGCCTTTTCAGGGAGTCCCAGGTCCCAGGATTGAAAGATGGATCCTATCTATCTATCTATCTATCTATCTATCTATCTATCTATCTCTTACTAACATATATTTTATGTTACGCTCCATGCTAACTGCTTTGCATGCATTATCTTGATCAATCCTCACAACATTCTATGAAATTAGGTTTTATTAATTTCCCTATTTTACCAAAAAGGAACCTGAAGAACAGAGAGAGTAATTTCTTTCCCAAGATCACAAAGCAGCTAAGTAGTAGAGCCAGGATTTGTGCTCATTTCATACTTTTAACCACTATGCTAACCTGTTTAATGAAGGTGCCCTAAGAGTGCTGCATGTATTATAGCTGCTGTGTAAAAATATATGTATTTTCAAGGGTCAGACAAGGGGCTGGGGAGAAGAACCATTTATTTTCAGAAGTATTTTTCTTAAGGCTTAGAAAGTACAGGTCACCTAAATGAACTCAGGCTTTCTGCTATCCAAGATAAAAGACTGGAAACACAGGGGGTCTGAGGTTGTGGAGGCTTACATACCCCCTACCTAGTTCTTGGACTATGTTCAGAAAATAGTTTGTTTCTTCTGGCTGAGTCTCATTAAGTGCCGTCATAGTCATTGATGGTGTTCTTTGGCCAAGGCATGAAGCCAGGCCATTTAGTGTCTGGCTCTCTACAGATTCTGGCCCCTCCTGGCAGCATGCATGACCAGCAGAGTAAGCGCTCTCCTGTGAGTGCTTCTGCCCATGTCCCGTGCCCCTCAGGTGCAGTATTGAGGATTCACACAGATGTTAATTATAGGAACTGGAAGAAATCCTAGGTCAGATGGTTCCTCCTGTTTCACAGATAAAGGAGCAGATCAGAAAGGTGGAGTGACTTGCCCAAAAATTGCATATCAAGTTTTTAACAACAGAAATAGGATCCAGGCCATCTGCCTCTGGTTCACACTATGCTTGCCATAAATATATGCTTAAAGCACATTTCTGTGGCTCTCTGGACCTCTGCACACAACTTATGTTGGGGGCATAGTTTACTCTCTATCATCTTTTAGGACCAAAAAAAAAAAAAAAAAAACCCATATAAAACAGCTGTTGATTTTTTTTTTTAATTGAAATATAGTCAGTTTACAATGTTGTGTCAATTTCTGGTGTACAACATAATAATTCAGTCATACATATACATACGTATATTCATTTTCATATTTTTTTCATTATAGGTTACTACAAGATACTAAATATAGTTCCCTGTGCTGTACAGTTGAAACTTGTTTATCTACTTTATATATAGTAGTTGTATCTGCGAATCTCACACTCTCAATTTACCCCTTCCTAATTTCTTCCCCAACTGGTAACCATAAGTTTGTTTTCTATGTCTGTGAGTCTGTTTCTGTTTTGTAAATGAGTTTGTCTTTTTTTTTTTTTTTTTTCAGATTCCACATACGTGATATCGTATGGTATTTTCTTTCTCTTTCTGGCTTATTTCACTTACAATGACAATCTTAGGTTCATCCATGTTGTTGCAAATGGCATTATTTTATTATTTTTTATGACTGAATTGTGTTCCATTGTATAAATATACCACAACTTCTTTATCCAGTCATCTGACAATGGACATTTAGGTTGTTTCCATCTTGGCTATTGTAAATAGTGCTGCTATGAACATTGGGGTGCAGGTATTTTTTTGAATTAAATTTCCTTCTGGATAATGCCCAGGAGTGGGATTGCTGGATCATATGGAAAATCTATTTTCAGTTTTTTTAAGGAATCTCTATACTGTTTTCCATAACAACTGCACCAAACTACATTCCTATCAATAGTGTAGAAGGGTTCCCTTTTCTCCACACCTCCTCTAGCATTTATCATTAGTGGACTTTTGAATGATGGCCATTCTGACTGATGTGAAGTGATCTCTCATTGTAGTTCTGATTTGCATTTCTCTGATAATTAGTGATATTGAATATTTTTTCATGTGCCTACTAGCCATTTGTATGCCTTCCTTGGAGAACTGCTTGCTTAGGTCTTCTGCCCATTTTTGGATTGGATGGTTAGTTTTTTTATTAAGTTGTATGAGCTGTTTATACAGCAGCTGATTTTTTAAAAAATATTATATTGTTTACTTCAAACATTTAAGAAAAAATATTTCAATGTGTCTTTTCTGTCTCTTCAAACTCATAAAAGGCAAAGGTCTTTTATATTGTTGATGTTTTATCATCTAAGATGTGTATTCTAAAATTTTATAATGTAAGTGAATAGTATATGACAGGTATGGTAACAGGGTAAACCACAAATGAATTTTTGGGAAGCCATGGGAGCTCTTAATCATGATTTTAAATACGTTTTGAATCTACAGAATGTTATTTGCAAAAATAAGGCTTTTAAAAATCAGTATCAAAAAATCTATTGGTAATGATTTCCTCATGGAAGAAGAGAAGAAACTTTGTAGTTAAGACTTTCATTTAATTTCAGTTAATATTTCAGCTACAGTTTCCTCAGGTCTAGCATACAAGATTCAAGCATTTAAATTACATTTTATTTTTAGAGAGTATAAATCCGATACATGAAATTCAAAAGTAATGTGTAGAACATGCTCAATTATTGTCTTATATTAATGCTTATCACTGTAAAATACCTCTCAGAATAAATTTTATTCCCCTCTGTTTCAGAATGATACAAGTTTCTTAAATTCTAAGGCCTGGCATAAAACTCCTATGGGAAGAGAAATTTACTGCTCATTTCTTTTTCTTCCCCCCCAAAAGTGGCATTAGTTGCTTTACCTAAATGGCTTGTGAGCCTTTTGTTATAGGCTTAACAGTGTAAATATTTTAGGTCTCATCTTCCATTCCAGCAAAAAAAAAAAAAAAAAAAAAAAAAAAAAAAAGTGAGACTAATAATTTAAGGTATACCCTAAATTACTTTTATTTATCACATTAGGTTTGTGATGTCTTCATAGAGTTTTCTTTAAAGTTAAGTCTTTTAGTTTTGCATATTAATTTTTCTGTGTGGAACTTAAAGTACTATGGAATTGGATCTCATTTTGCTAAACCATAGATACCTTCCTGGTGGTGGCTGGAACTGTTCAGTGCCTAGGATGAATACAAGTGTTTGTTGAATTTAAATTATGGTAAAGGAAACTTTGAGACTTAATTCTTACTTGATGAGCAGTAAGGGATTTTGGAATTCATTTGATGTCTTTCCTCTTCTCATTGCACAGTGGAGAAACAGACCCAAAGGGCTAAAGGAATTTGCTAGGGTGGTGTTAGGCTCTTTGGGGTGGGTTAGAATTAATGGGAACTGATACATATTAAGCATCTACTACATGTCAGATACTTTAGATATAAATCCCACTGCATTTAATTTTTAGTATTCTCAGGTAGTTAGAACTTCAAAAAGCTGAGCAACTTGCTTAAGGGAACATAGCTAGTGAATTAGGGAGCCTGAATCAAATTTAGATCTACCTAGTCATGAGGCTGTACTTTCTACTACCTTATGCCACTATCTCTTGATCACCAATTTTGTTTTTATTCTGTTATTAAAGAATGTAACATGGTATTGGCTTGAAATAATGAACATATTTGGCCAAATAAGTGGTAGACACTTGTTCTTTTTGACCAATCATGTAATCAAGTATGTTATATAGAGAGAAGAGTATTAGACTTCAGTTACAACTTTGCCACAAGTCCCAGTTTTGTCTCTGACTGGCTGTGTTACCTGACAGTTTCTGCACAATTAAAATGTGGAAATAGACTTGATGATATCCAGATACCTTTATAACTCCTTGTTCTATGAGTTCTTAAGTGGCCTACCCAAATGGGCCACAGGCGGCTCTGGAAACAGTGCTGATACACATAAATGCAGTATCTTGTGGAAATGATACTGATAGGAGTGTAACATGCAGAAGAAGAAACCAAGTGAATGTCAGACCAGAAGTTTGGTTAAAAAAAAAAAAAGGCAATCGGGTAATGAAGGAAAGATCACAATAGTGTGGAAACCCCTTTTTAGAAACCAATGTAATGAACATTGGTGTCACTGAGTCATTGACTCCTGAGGGGTCACTTCACTTTCTCTCCTTCACAAACATATGCCCACACACCTCCATCAGAGATTCTGGTACAGATCTCTGCTTTCAACAAAAGAGGATGATTCACACAGCATTAGAGAAATTACCATCTTGCTCTAGGCCAACCATGTCTTATGTCTCTCGTGGGTACTGGTAGTGGTTGAAGAGGTAACCTGCAGGTACAGCACAGAGTTGTCTACCTGGGTAATGGATCAAAGAGTTTTTAGATGGACTTTTGCTATTGAGACTTTTCAGTCTCAATTATTTCATCTGTAAACTGTGAATAGTAAAGTGTATCTCCTTTGGGATTCGAAAAAGACTAAGTGAAGAACTGTCATCACATGGAAAGCTCAGTATATATTTTGTATCATAGCTTCTATCTTCCTAAATACTGTCCCTATCCAAACATACGCTTTCTTAGTTTAGCTGTATTAAAGTCATATGATTTATAGTAATTCATAATGTATATAATGGTTTAGTTTCATTCCTAATTATTTTGATGGCCTGTAATGATAGTGGATCATGGAAGAAATACTGGCCTCGAAGACAGAAGATGTTGGTCCTAGCCTGGACCACACCCTTGACTATGGTGTTACCATGGGCAGCCTTTCTAAACTGGTTTCCTCATCTGTAAATTAAAAGGGGTTGGACTAGGTTACTTGTTGGTTCCTTTCAATTTAAATGCTGTGACTATATACATAATTAAATGTGTCACTTTAACTTGTGAAGTTCTGATTATAATGCTGAAATCAGTTAATGTATGCTCATTTAAATGGGGATCATGTTCATATATATTCAGTGTTTGACTTTATCATGGTCATTTATTCACAGGATATTTAGAGAAAGCCCTCTCCATGTACACTGAATTAAGTATATACACTAATGGAGATGAGAACTCCGTTTCAAAATAAGAATAAATTTACTTAAAATTCAACAACCTGTTTCACAGGTTTCTGAATCAAGGGCCTCAATATACTTGTGTAATTTCCCTCAAGGTACCAATCTTTAGGCATCCTAAAGCTCCTTACTCTTTTTATTTTATTTTTTTTAATTTTTTAGGGAGGGATTAGGTTTACTTATTTATTTTAATGGAGGTACTGGGGGTTGAACCCAGGACCCCATGCATACTATGCATGCACTCTACCACTGAGCTACAGCCTCCCCTCTTCTTTCCTTACTCTTAAAAGAACAACCTGTCTTTAACTTACCTCTCTAGTTGGCTTTACATCTTCAAAGAAGGCTATTTAGTGTGATGAAACAGTGCTACAGCACTTTCTTGCCACTTTCTAGAACATGCATTCGGAAGCAGAAATGGGATTTCCAAGACTGCTAAGTAAATGACAAGAGTTTAGGCCTACCCTCCGGGGAGGGAACTAATGCCCTCACTAGAGTGATTTTACAGACTCAGCTCCCGGATAAGTCAAATTTTACTTTCAACTTCAGAAAAGCAGCAGTTTGTTGTTCACTGTTGAGGATTTTAAGGCTACCCTTTTCCAACAAGCACTGTGTTTTATTGAATTTGTAATATACCGGGATGCTGAGAAGTATGTTGGTGTTATTTTGCATTTGGTTGATAAGGAAGCATTAGCGCCTTGTGTGTTTTCTCTCTTCAGTTCTGCATTGATGTTCACAGGGTTAAACAGAATTACTAAAATGGTACATTGGAATTTTGATAACTTCAGCAGCCTGGTGGCCACTACGTGCAAATAGGGAGTTCACCAGCCCTGGAACTATGCTTGGGAGGTTTTGCAGCCAAAAGCATTATTAGGCTCTTGCCCAACACAGCTATGGCATATGCACTGCCTTGTTTTCCTGATCCTTTGGTCTTATTCACTTTTCAGCTTTTAACAAAAAACCTTTTCTAGGTGTAATTTCTACTTTGACTAGGCATTTCACTTATCTAATAAGTCTTTCTTTCTAAAACTGGACCTATGAAAAAACTTCAGTGAATAAGCTGTTCTATGAAATACTTTTTCAGTTCAAGAAAAAATTAATCTTCTTAGCTAAAAGTCTTTCTCATCCTGCCCACCCCCATTTTCTAAAACAGCAAATTTAGTATAAGGACAATGACTTTCTTTTTTATACCAAAGGATATTATAGTGCATCTAAGCAATCATAGGATTCATCTAGTTTTATTATATAGGTAGAATTATAGAAAGAATTTATTATAGGTAGAATTTATAGAAAACACAGATTAGCTTAAATGTGATCTGACCCTAAGATTATTTTCCCCAAACAAAAAGTTGATTTCCTACCTTTTTGTCAAAGACGGCGGTCTCTTTCCCTTTTACCATTAACAAATACTCATAATTAATTGAAATCCAGTTAATTTTCATTCATTACACTATCTGTTGTAACTTTTCCCCACAATTCATGTATGACTGAAGCATTGTGCTGTACACCAGAAATTGACACAACATTGTAAAGTGACTGTACATCAATTAGAAAAAGGTTAAAAAAAAAAAAAAAGACAACATAGGATTAAAAAATCTTGTCCACCAGTGCACCTATAACCTAAAGGAAACTTAGAATTACATACAATTTTGGCTTACTTCCTTAACCTACTTTTCTCACTATGTGTTTTGTCCCTTGTGCATACCTTATTACATTATTGTGGAAGGATTTTTATAGAATAACATGACACATGGCTTTTCTCTGAGAAATAGGAAAAGGTAATACAGAATAATGTATTTTATCAATTCTAAGATAGACCTTTTTCACATTTTGATATCTCTCAAATTGAGATATGTCTTATGACTGAGGGTACATCATTTCCAATTGGCATACATTTTCTTTTAGTGGTACGCAATGTAATAATAGTGCATCTTAAAATTAATGGCATCTTCTATTTGATGACCTATGATATTAGAAAATGGGAAATCATATTCCATTGTCTCTGGAGCTATAAAGTTCTATTATCATCTATAAGTTTTCAAGATGCAGCAAAATATGCATATATAGAAACAGCAAAAAAAAATCTAGACTTACACCTTACTGCTGTATATAAATTAGATTGCTATTGGTCTTCATGAATAATTTTGTTAAAAAAGACAAGCTATGCTAGAACCTATAACCACACTTTCTTTTTAATACATGTGAAATATACAAAACACTGGGCCAGAAGCTGCAGAAACTTTTATTTTCAGAATAGGTGAGGTAATGATTATCAAAATCTTTCCCACACCATCTGGCAAAGCATTTCACTCATGCTGTGGGGAAAAGTCCAGGACAGTGAGAATAAAAGACCACTTATAAACTAAAAATAGAGGAAACAGATCTGTCTTTCCATTCTAAAGTGCTTAGAGGTTTCAGGGTGGAAGTAAAAGCTGTGTGGTATAGCCATGTAAGTAGTTTTGGTTAAAGAGATTTAAATGGAATTGTGGAAGTGTGGTCTTGTTCTGTTCTGTTCTTTTCTTTTCTTTTTTCTTTTCTTTCCTTTTCTTTTCTTTTCTTTTCTTACAGCTGCCTGGAATGGAATGCAGAGTTTGGTTTTTCCCTTATTTGATGCCTCAGACCACTGTGTAGAGTAGGGGTTCTTCACCTCAGAACTACTGAAATTTGGGGCCAAATAATCCCCTGTTGTAGGGGATGTCTTGTTTATTGTAAGACATTTATCAGCACCCCTGACTTTCACCCACTAGATGCCAGTAGCAACCTCCCCATCCAGTGTGACAATCAAAAATGTCTACAAACATTGCCAAGTATCACCTAGGGGATAAAAATTCCTCTGGTTGAAGGTTGCTGGTGTAGAGGGAACATATATAAAATGCTATTCTATGGCTATCCTTATTTCAAGGGTTCTATATGTATTTCTATGTGTGTATGAGTTTGCCAGATCACATTTCTATTTGTCTGGAACATAAGATCACTGCATACATGAAATCAGACAAGGGCGAGAAGTGGGAAATTTTGATAGATCAAAGGAATATTAATTCACATTTACATATCATTAGGGCTCAAAAAGAACATCTGGCCAAATTACTTGCAGAATTTATTGCTAAGCATGGTTTTACTGCTTGTATAGCTAAATGTATTATATTTAAGATTTCCCATTAAAGGATGCATTCTGAAAAGAAAATGTGTGTATGTGTATGCATGAATCTCTGGAGGGCAAAGAGAGGAGAGAGGGAAAAATTAAGAGTGGGGATGGGAAAATGGAGATGAATGAACTGATGAAAAACAATTAGCAATCTATGATGCTGTGGAATAGTGTTTTACTTTTTCATGAAGCTCTGTTTCCCACAGAGTACTCTCATAGTTCTGATGAAACTGAATTATTCTTTTCAGTAAGTAGTGAGGAATCAAGCTCCTAAAGGTTTAATCATCATAAAAACAGGTTGACTGTGCATGCATTTCAGAGCTTTATTTCGGGAAGTCAAAGCTGTACAATCAGGCTGATGCAGAGCTTAACCTATTAAAGGAATATTAGTACATTATAATACATATTTTTAAGATGCTCTGTTTGCCACTTTGACCTTATTGATTTGACTAGAAGTTGTTCAGAGTTTGAATGTATTATAAATGGAGTTTCCTAGGAAAAAAATAATTAAAATGACATGTTACATAAATATTACTTAAGGCTTTAACATGTTTAAAGACAGTTTTTAACATTAGTAATTTCTAGAATCCTAAGGCAGAAAAAATCTTTAAAAATAATAATGACCACATGATGGAAAAGAATGTTTAGGCTTCACAGTGCAAATTACCTTAGCACAAACTGATACATGACTACTTCTTCCCATAAACATGTAATATACGTGAGCCGCTGGGGCAAGGAATGAGGAGCGGGCTGCTGTACACTGTGCTGACCACAGGGAAATGAGAGACAATGCTGGGAATGTTGAAGGATGAGTCCAAGGCCCATGAAAAGAAGGATGAAGATTATTATTTTTCTGGATAAGGCAAACTTTTGAGCAAGCTGCTTTAGGTATTGACTTAATAATTAGTTTTGAGGGAAAGCCCTCATAATTGGCCCTCTGACAGTTATTTAGAAATGTATTTGTCTTTCCACTTTTTTTTTGAGAAAGAGGCAAATAACAATTGGGGCATTCTTTAAATAAACAATATTCTAGTAAATGTCGTGGGGAAGCTCCTTTTTGAAGAATTAGAATTTTAGCAGTAAAAACGATTTTAGAGATCATGTAATCCAATTTATTTTTACTTTTATAGGTGAGGAAGTTGAGACCCAGGGGAGTGGTGACCATCACCTGCACTAGCTATGGCTGTAGTGAATGTGTAGTTAAATAACAGGTACGGAGAGACCCTGGGTCATCAAGTAAAAGTTTAAGTTACATTCATTATTCATTGACCCCAAACTTGACTGGGTATCAGGATCATGTAAAAAGCCTGCTGGTAAGTTCCTAGGTCCTCTCCAGACCCTGGGAATGAGATGATGTAAGGATAGTTTCAGAAGTCTACATCAAAAACAAAACTCTTTATAATCTAGAAGCAAACTTGGGAAAAAGTAAACAGTATTTGATAAGGTTGAAATACATATAATTAATTCCTTTTACCAGATTCTAAGAGTAAAAATTAAAAGTTGTAAATGCTTTGCAACTTCAGTTTTAGTCATCCAAAACATTTGGCTGCAGGCCATTCTGAGTCCTGAAGCATTCCAGTGTTGTGTATGACCCTTGGCAGAGGCAGAATGACTAGCAGGTTATGAAGGCAAGGACATCACAGGCAAGAGCACTGGAGTGGTGAGCCACTGAGCTGCATGCTGTTTCTCCCTCATTTTATTTTGGATTATATTTTGATTTCTCACCTTTAAAACAGGGACTATCATGAGAGCAGCTGCCTCTTGTTACAATTTGTTTCTTTATGTAAAAATCCTGTTTCCTCAACTAGTTATACATGTCCTTCAGGGGCAAGGACCACATTTCATGACCTCTCATATTCACTGCCTCTAGAAATTGCCTGCATATTTCAGGAAGTATAGAATAGTTCCTAAGAAGAAGGGTTTGGGGACTATAAACCTAGATTTAAATCTATGAGCTTCCACTTTACTTCCTGTGTAATACTAGGCACATTATTTACTTCCCTCTGTGGCTGAATTTCTTTATTTGTAAAGGGCATAGAGCACAATGTAAAGAGTAAATGATCTTATATATGTAAAGACTTTGGCATAATGTCTGGAATGTGTTATTCTTTTTTAAAAAATGGGGTATGTAACATGTGCCAGGCCAGGGGTATAGGTATTGAGAATATAACAGTAAAAAAGACAGACAAAAATCCCTGTCCTCATGGATTTTTTGAGTGGGGGACATAGATGACAAGCAAAATATAGTAATTCTTGGTAGAAATGAATGCTGTAAGGAAATAAATAAGATAATATGGTAAAGAATGGCTGAGAGGTAAGGTGGGCTGCAGTAAATATGGCAGTTAGGGAAGACTTCCTTAAAATGCTGACTGAGTTAAATGAAGGAGGAGAAGGAGACAGACAAGAAAGAAACAAGCTTAGGCAATCATCCTTGAGAAAGAGAGCAGCAAGAGCAAAGCCCTTGAGATAGGAATGAGCTTCAAATGCTCTAAGAGCAGAAAGGAAGTCAATGTTACTATAATGTAGCCAGAGGGAGGCTGACAAAGAAGATAAGTAAAGTATACAGAAAGTGTTCAATAAATGCTTAAAATACAGAAACACATTAAGTGCTTTAAAAATTCCTAGCCTGTAGTAATATGTAGATTGTGGATGTATTCTTATTTTCTTTATTTTCCATTTTTCTTTTCTCCTTCCTGCCCATTGCCTCCTTTAGCTCTGGGAGTTTGGGTTTTCCAAATTCTCTAATGAGATTTTACTCAAAGAATAAGCTAATTATAGTTGCCCCATTCTTGAATGTGAATGAATAAAGTGGAACAGTTGAGAGGTGAGGGAAGTGGAGACTGAAAATCTAGAATTTCTTGCATAAATCAGTTGGGTGCTTTTTCTGCTCCCCAGCTGAGATCTGTACAGGGAAAACCTTTCCAGGCACAGACAGCAGGAGACTAAGGGCAGAGGCACCGCAGGCAAACTCACAGGCAAAGCACTGCTTTCCTCACTGGTGTGCCTGGGATGACATTCTGAAGGTCAGACCTCTCTCAAGCTGGTGGCTGGCAGGTCTTGGCATCTGGCATTTCCTGACACACTTTGTTGCCTCTTATGGTGAGGGCTCAGATGTCAGGTCAGGGGCTGCTCAGAAACTGCCAGTTAGGGGCACAGGATACAGAAGTGAGATTGGAAGAGCCAGAGGAGACACTGCAAACGTTTGAACATGAATTTGGAGGAGGCAGACTTTGCACCATAGGAAAGAAAGTATAGGCAGGGGTGCATCTCCAATGAAGAGCATCATCAGTGGAAACTTGGGATTATAAGTTTTAGGAAATAAAATCATCATTGGCTTCTCTGATATGACAGATGTGGAATTTAGCTTCTTTATATTTCATGTTTCCTTTCTCTACTCTAGCTACTGTATTATTAATAATATGTAAAAATTTTCTATTGGTTACCTGGATTTTTATACCCATACATTTTAAATGGTATCTTCTGTCCTTTACTTTTCTTTCTTTACCCTGTTACCCCTATTCCAATATTTTTAGGTAATTAAAGATGGTAACATTTACAGTCTGTCAGTACATTAAAAACAAAAACAAAAACAAAACTCACTTCTGTCCTTTGTCCATAAGTTGCTTCTAAGAATTAAAATCTGAATATCTGAATCTATGCCATTTTCAGAATAGTCCAGGTTTCAGGGACCAATGGATTATCTTTCCTCTTTTTTAGATCCATTGCTCAGAACAATGTTACCTTTAGTTTGTGCATGTCTGCATCAAGACCTTTCACATATTTCCCCCTCATGCAGTTGCTAATTTCTTTTTCATATGAAAGAAACAAAAAGAAACCATGTTTTCTTATTTCTAAGGTCATCCAACTTCTTAATCGTTTGCTAAAGAAAATGTACTTTTTTTTTTTTTTTTTTAAGATATTCTTGGAATCTCAAAATTTGTACAAATTGCTTTAGGCCTTCAGCAGCATAACTATTGTAGAAATATTTTCAAATTATTGAAATTTTGGATCCAACTGTGTGTTGGATGCTGGTCCTCTTTATTTCTAGAATTCTTTTTTTTCCCACCCCCGATAACAATTTCAAATATTTTTTTAGAAAGATTCTGCGTAAGGTAAAATTGCTACATCTCCCCATAGCTGAAAAAGTCTTTGTCTTCATGCATGATTGATTATTTGTCTGAATACAGAATTATAGGTTCAAAGTCATTCTGCCCTCAGAATTATATAAAGATATTGTTATATTGTTTTTAGCACTCACTGTTGCTGCTGAATAATTTAATGTTAACCTGATTTATTATACCTTTGTAGCTAATCTTTTTTCCTCATGGAAACTTTTAAGATCTTTTCTTTTTCCTTGGGGTTTTGAATATTCATGATGATGTGCTTATATGTGATTTTTAAAAATTTATCAACCTCATCAATTAATTGGCTCTTTTAGACTTTTCCACTCAGTAATTTCCTTATATGATGGCTTAAAACTGTTTTGGCCTATCCATTTTCTCTTTCTGGAACTCCTACAGTTAGATATGTGACTTTCTGGATTGATGTCTGTATATCTTAACTTTTCTCTCATTTTCCATCTCTTTTTTTTTTTTATCTTTATTTTTATTTTTCCTACCTTTTTGAAAAATTAAATTAGTTTTCATTTGGAAATCTCTTTTACTTTCCATGAATTCTTTCTTGCTCTGATTGTTTCTTTTTCATAATTATATGTTCATTTTCTCAAATCTCTTTGAGGATATTAGTTAAAATATCTATGAAATTGTCTTCTGTTCCCTGAATTATTGCTCCTTGTTTCAGGTTCAGTTATTTCCCTTGTTCATAGCAGTTCTCCTTTATGCTGCCAGTTCATCCCAAATCCGACCCTTGTTAGTCATCAGTTTTATGTCAGAAGGGCTAGGTTACTGTATACAGCTACAGGGAGTGGATTCTTGTGGCAGATGTAAAGGCCTAGTTCCTCAGTGCCCCCCCCGACTGTCAGGCTTCATTCACTCTAGGATGCCTGAGAAGGCAGTTGGCAATCTCTGGCTCACTCTAGACCTTTACTCTGGGAGAACTAATAACCATTTAAAAGTTTTAGTTCTTTCCAGGCATTTATTTCAGTCTCTTTACAGAATAGGTCTTGGTTTTTAGCTTGGGAATAAGTGTCATCATTGAATGCAGAGGATGTGCCAACTTGTATAACTGCTTAGAAGGGAAAAATATCCTTCAATTCATCACCTTAATGTCTGCCTCATCTTCTACTTCCACTCTTGATACATACTGACTTTGAGCCTAAAATCCTTCTAGAAACTTTGCTTAGAAAGCAATGTTCACTTCTGTTCCAGCCTTCTCCTGAGCATGTCCTGGGCTTAGCTCCACCACTCTGGCTTACCGTCAGTATGATCATAGATAATTATGTCAAATCTCTGGTCAACTACTTCTCATTCCTTCTTGTATTTATTCACTACCATTATGGTTGGATGTGGAGGGACAAGGTAGAGAAACATACACTCAACTCACCAACTTGAACAAGAACTCAAACTTAGGTCTTCTGCCCAGTCTTCTTACCATTACACCTAAGATATGGACATCATATTCATTTTTTTTAGTTATTACCATGCTGATTGCCCATTGTGGATAGGGTGCCCCTGAGGAAACACAACTGTCTCCCAGATTTGGGTGATGTGGTGATCAACGTATTAGCTGTGTGTCCTTAGGTATGCCATTTCACCTTTTTGTGTCCCAAATTTCTCAACTATTATTTAGGGAGAATGATATTGGCCATATATAGTTGTGATATAAATTAGGGAGATTAATACCAGTCACATAACAGTTTCAGTGAGGATATTTTAAGGGTGTATTGTATAATGTCAGACACTTAATGAGCACCTGCTAAATGAAAATGTAGAACACAGGGTGTAAAGCATACAAGAAAAGCCTAAATTTAGTTCATATCTTGGGTATCTAACAAAGCTCTTTATTTTAAATTCCAATGGGAACATTTTAAATTTACTTTATAGCCTTATCTGCTTTTATTATTTCTAAATCAGAAGAATTCCCTGACACAAGCTATGTATCTTTGAAAAGTTACAAGGAATGTCTGACTTGTACCTTCTGTATAGAATATTAGGATCGAGGAAAAAGTCATTTAAAATAAAAAACTGTGCTGATTATCAGATGGTAATTTGATTTGAAGAGCTATATGTATAAGGACCAACAGAAAAAAAGAGAAATTTAATGATTTAAAAAATTACTAACAAAAGAGTATTTTTCACTTAGATATTGTAGCCAAACACTAATATAAATGACTTGTTTAATGAAATCACCAGGAAACTCAAGGTATAAAATCATTATTATATATTGTAAGACAGATTAGTGTTCACAGTAGACATTAATTTTCTCTGACAGGATATATTTTGTTCTTATTTTTTATTTCCTAGCAATTAAGGTATGGCTTTGAACATATTATATAAGTTTTCTGAACTTTATTTTCTTTATTTGGGAAATAAGAAAAGTACTTCCTCCTTTATAGAATTGTTGCTTGAATAAAATGAGTCAAAATAGGTGACTTCTTTGTATTGGGTTCCCTGACAAGGGTTGTGTCACTCCATTTAGAAATGGTCATATTCAAAGAGGTGATATGAGGAAGACTGTGGATGTGTTTGATAAAATAAACTGTCATCTTGTCATTTAAAATTGAAAGAGAATGTAGCTCAAAATTATTCCAGTGAAGGAAAACTAAGGAGACATTAGTCAGTGACTTCTGCAAAAGCAGCAAGCTCAAAATATATTTTTTAGGGGTATAATCATTTGTTATTGAACTCTAAACCTGTGCACTTTTAGAGATGTGTTGCACTTGACTTTGAAAGTATCACCTTCAGGAGCCCCAAAATAGAAAGACTGTATACTCGTGGATGGAGAACAGATGTCCCTCCTGATTGACCTTACTTTATTTTATATTTATTGTTTCTCTTTTTTTAAAATCAAACGAGTTATTTTCTCCACACAAAGTATATAGACCTTCCCAAGGAAGGTGTGACTTGATTGCCAAAAAGCCTTCCAAGAACAAGAAGCCAGACAGATGGAAGATATTTGTCACTATGTAAAGTTTTTGGCAAGCTTCTCTCGACATGTCAGTTGCAAAGTAGTGTGGGGGACGAGAACATTTTCTTGCCCTAAGACTGACTGTTGTCAAATTCTTCTAGATTTTCTAGAGGGGAATCAGACTGTGTTCTTGGTTCTCCTGTACTTTTTGTAGTTATGGGTTTGAGCTAAATGAGAAATGTTTTTCTGAGCAGTGTTTTCTGAGGACGAGAGGACCCAAGTGAGGAAGTTACCCAAAGATGACTGAAACATGGTTCTAGAGTATTTTACAGTTAGATGGTAACAAAAAGGAAATTGATCTTTGTCCCCTGTACAAAGGCTCTTCTTGATCCCACCCCATTAGCAACTATGAAGTATGCTCTTCTGTTCATGTGCTATTTGTGTGCAAATCATTTTAATGAAATAATTGCTATATATCTCATGATTCTGCTTTTTATTTATAGAAATCTGTTTTAAAAATCTTTCTGCTGCTACTCATACAACCAGTCCATTTCTCTACTACTACATAATATTCTAATGCTGCATAGTGTGTGGAAAATGTCCAGTTCTAGGGATAAATACCCAAATTGTCTTCACTACCCTGCCATTGCAATAACACTGTGGTTAGCTTAAATGCCCCTTTATGGGCCTGCATGAGAATTTCCTTGAAAGATAAACCAAAATGCAGGATTTCTGGGTCACAGGGAGGGCTAAATATGATTTTACAAAATATTGCAAGATTGTTCTCAAGACAGGCTGCATCAGTCTACATACACACACCAGCACGGCGTATGGGCTCCTATGGCCTCACATCCCTGCCAACACTTGGCACTACATAGCTTTCTAATTTTTGCCAGTTTAATGACTGTAATGTGGTATCTCACTATTGCTTTAATTTGCATTTCTCTGGCTACTAATGAGCTTATTAAGCATCTCTTCATGTGCTTTTAAGCCTGTTGGGTTTACTTTTTTTGTAAACTGCTTGTTTATAGCTTTTGCCCATTTCCTATTATGATTCCTGTATTTCTGTTGTACTGGAAGAGATCCTGTTGTATTCTAGGTACTGTTTCCTTGGCAATTTTAGAACTGCAGTATCACCCAATCTGTCACCTTTCAGGTAACTTTGCCCATAATATTTTCCCTTAAGCAGAATTTTTAAAACTTTCTGATGTTATTTACTTAATCAAAATTTGGACTTACAGTTTATGCTTTTGGGTTTCGTGTAGGAACTCTCAATGCCTTCCCACAAAAACAATCTCTTAAATCATCAACTACTATCTTTAAAGTTGTACCTTTCATAGGCTGTGTATTGGGAGTTCACTTTTATACATGGTATTGAGTAGGGATCCAGTTATATTTAGTGAGCCAGGTTCCCAACACTATCCTCCTTTATTTTACATACATGTGCCTTACATGCACATGTATGTCTCAGAGCTCTCTATTTTGTTCCACTGCTTCCTGTGTCTGTTCTCCTGTCAACACTATAATTTTTATTGCTGTGGTTGGGTAGTATGTCTCAATATTTGCTTGGGGAAAGCCTACCTCTTTCCCCTTTTCACAGCTGACTCTTATTTTTCTACTTAAAGTATGCTATCAAATTTCTAAAAAATCTACAGAATTTTGATTGATTCTGCATTACATTTATAGCTCCATTTGATGAGAACTGACATTTTTAAAACAGTAAAATTATTCCCTTTCAGAACATAAAATGACTCTCCATTTATTCAGATCTATTTTGTCCTTCATTAGAGTTACAAAATTTCTCTGTAAGTTTCATGTATTCTTGATTTATTTATTTTATTTATTTAAATTACATCTTTTTAAATGGAGATACTGGGTTCAACCCCCAGTACCTTGTGTATTCTATGTGTATTTAAACAAATATTTTATTTTATTTATTCATTTTTTGTTGTTCTGCTTTTGTTTTGGGGTGAGGTAAGCAGGTTTGTTTGTTTGTTTGTTTGTTTATTTATCTATTTATTTTAATGGAAGTACTGGGGATTGAACGAAGGACCTCAGGCATGCTAAACATGCACTCTACCACTGAGCTATACCCTCCCCCATCATGTGTACTCTTAATTACTAGAGAATTTATAAGTTCTGTTACTATTTTAAATGGCATATTTTTAGTACTGACTTTTTGTTGGAGATTGTTGGTGTAGAGAAACGCTATCTGGTATCTAACAACTTTGCTGAATTTTCTTATTGTTCTCATATTTATGTGTTGATTTTACTGCTAGATAAATGATCATGTCATCTACAAATAATGACAGTTTAATTGCTTCTCTTCTGATCTTTACATCTCACTTTTTTCCTTATAGAATTAGTTGTGACTTTTAGTAAGTGTTAAATGGCATCTGTGACAGTAAACATTTTTGATTTAAAGGGAACATCTTTTAAGTTTTTCCTTTAAGTATAGGGTTGTTAGAGGCAGGTTTTATTAAGTTAAGAATTTCCTTCTATTTCTAGTTTACCATGAAAAAAAAAATTAGGTGTTGGAACTTTGTAAAGTGCATTTTTATATTGGTTAAAACAATCATATAATTTTTTCTCATTTTTCCTACTAAGCTGTGAATTTCACTGATATATTTCTAATATTGAAACATACTTTTATTCTTGGGATATACTCCAGTGGATCATGATGTGTAATTATTTTAATATATTTTAATATTTGCTTAGCTGATATTTTGATTAGGATTCTTAGATTTATATGCATAGTTAAAATGCGACTACTTTTTTTTTTTAGTATTGTTCTTATGTGGTTTGGAAGCAAAACCATGTAAAATAAATTGGATGGTTTTAGTTCTTTTTTGGCTTTAGGAACTTTTAAAAATAAGAGAACTATTCCTTAAAAATTTGCTAGAATTCTTATACAAAATCATGTATGAAGGCCTGAAGTTTTTCTGGGAAATGAATGATTTAAAATTTTTTTATGCTTATGGTTATATTCAAATTTCACATTCCCTCGGGGCAAATTTGGCATTTTACATTTTGTATCAATTTATCGATTTCCTCTAGTTCTTTATGTTTGTTACAGAATAATCAGTCATAATACCAGTTTTACAAACATTCCTTTGTATCTGTTTTTCTGTATTGTTTGCCTATTTTCTGTTTATATGCATATTTTCTCTTTAATTTGAGTCTCCCTTATTTATGTTTTCAAAGAAATTTGATTTCTTTATAACTAATTTATTTGAACTATTTTGAAATACTTTTGGACCTTCAGAAGATTAGCAAAGATAATACAGAAAGTTCCCACATACCCTTCCCCCAGCTTCCTGTAACATTAACATCTTATGTAAAATTATCAAAAGTAAGAAACTAATATAAAGGCATGTTTTTGATTAGACTGAAAATAAAAGAAAGAAAGAAAAAGGAAGAAAGAAAGAAACTAATATTAGTACAACCCTATTAACTCAACTACAGATTTTATTCAGATTTCCTGTTTTTCCACTAATGTTGTTTCTCTTCCAGGATCCAAAATAGGATATCATATCTTATAGGCTGAATTTTCCCCCAAATTCACATGCAAATGTCTTAGCCCACAGTACCTCAGAATGTGACTATATTTTGAGACAGGATCTTTAAAGAGATAATTAAGTTAAAATGAGAATGGGCCCTAATCCAACATGACTTGTCCTCTTAAGAGGAAACTAGGGCACAGGAACACACAAAGTGAAGACCATGTGAAGACACAGTGAGAAGACAGACATCTACAAGCCAAGGAGAGAGGCCTCAGAAGAAACCAAATCTGCTGACACCTTGATCTTGGACTTTTAGCCTCCAGAATTATGAGAAAATATATTTCTGTTGTTTAAATCACTCAGTCTGGGGACTTTGTTATGGCAGCCTTAGCAAACTAATATATCATTTGTTTTTCATATTTCCTTAGTCTCCTGCAGTCTGTGATAGTTTCTCAGTCTTTCCTTGTCTTTATAACCAATATTCTCTTATGTTATCAACTATCAGCTGACACTTCTGAAGTGTGCTGAGAAGATATTTTGTTGAATATCCCTCAATTTGGATTTTTCTGATGGTTTCTTATGATTAGACTTAGGTTTTGGACTTCTCAGAAGAATACAACCGAGGGTAAATGCCCTTCTCATTGCACCATACCAGAGAGTACACAGTATTATATATCTTATTATTGGTGATGGAGACCTTAATCACTTGGTTGGTGTGATGCCTGCCACGTTTCTCCACTCTAAAGTTACTATTTTCCCCTTTCCATTCTTTACTCTAAGTGAAACACTAAGTTAAGCTTATACCCAAGGGAAAGTGAATTAACTTCTGCCTGGAGGGAGGAGGATCAACGAATTTTGGATACATGTTAAAACCACTACAGTAATGAATGAATGTTTTGGAGAAGATGAGATGCTTTGAGCTTATTCAAATATCCTGTTTCTTCTTAATGTTTTCCCCACTAATTTTAGGGTTTATCAGCAGGTCTTGCCTGCAACACTTACTAGTGATGATTTCCTATTTCTCTCATTCCTTCTAAATTTACGAGATGGAATTCTTTTGTAACGAAGAGTTGTTCCTTCTTCCTCATGTAGTTACTTAATCATTTATTTATATGAGTATGGACTTAGGGATATTTATTTTAGGTGTTGAATCCAATATTATAATTTATTTTGTTGTTCAGATTGCTCCAACTTTCACAACTGGTAACGCTCTTAAGTTGGCTTGTGTCCTTTTGACATGCCTTTGTTCTTATTTTCTGAAAATGATGCTTTAGTCATATTTTGCATATTCCCTGCCCCAGGCTTAGGTTCATTCATTTTTCTAACCCTGTTCCAGAATTTTGTTTTACTTGTAGTGTATTCACTGCCATTCATATCCAAGTATTCATTAATTTCTTTTTCAACCTAAGGGTTATTTAGGAATTTGTTTTTATTTTCCAAACATGCAGGATGTATTTAAGCTATCCTTTTAGGAAACTTAATTTATAATTTAATTCTTATGACTAAAGGACATAGTGTGTATGACACTGATTCTTTGGAATCTGAGGTTCTCTCTGAAATGTCTCTGGTTTATTTTTGGTAAATATTTACTTAATATTCTGTGCATGTTAAAATAGAAAGTGAATTGTCATGTGAAGAACATGTACATTATATATGCCTAAATAGTTTAAGTCTACTAATTACAATGTTGAGATATTTGCTAATTGCTTCTTTGACTTATCAGTTTCTCAGAGAGGTATGTCAGAATTTCCAAATACAATTGTTTATTTCTCTTGTTATGTCAATTGTTGACAATACACCCACAGACACAAACACACGTGCATGCACTTAGGTGCGTTTATGTTCTTGGTGGCTATATTCTCTTAATCTACTGTTTCCTTCCCAATACACAGTATCTATATTGGTTAGATGTTTCAGTCACCTATTTCTGCATAATAAATTACTGAGAAAACCTAGGGGCATAAAACAAGCATTTTATTCTCACAGTTCTCTGAAGTTTTTTTTGGGGGGGGTGGTGGTAGGTAATTAGGTTTATTTATTTAATTTTTTTTTAATGGAGGTACTGGGGATTGAACCCAGGACCTCCTGCATGCTAAACACACTCTCTACCAATGATCTATACCCTCCCCTCATTGTCCTCACAGTTCTGTGTATCACAAATCTGGGAAGGGCTTGGCTAAGCAGTTTGCTTCTAATGTATGTAGTATCAGCTAGGGTGGCTGAGGCTGGAAGATCCACTTCTAAGATGGCTTCTTTACTCGTATATCTGGCAACTGGACTGGGATGTTTGGAATAGCTGGGGGATGTATGGGAACTGCTCAGTAAACTCTCCTTCCACATTTACTCCACCTGGCATCTTGTATTACTCACTGCAGGATAATCTCAGGGTAGCTGAGCTTCCTATACACCTACCCCTCTCAAGTCCCCCACCCGCAAAGTCTCATTTCATTGTGATATTGTCTTAAAAGTCTGGATTTAGCCATCTGAATGAGATCCAGATGAGCATGAGTATCTATGTGTACGGTTCCTCAAATATAGTACCTCTCAGTTTGAAGACCTATAAAGAAGTATTAAATCTGCCCCCTCTCCCCAGTATCCCCTCAACATCCAAATGTGGTTAAGAGATTGAACAACTACAATAACACTTCAGTTAAAGAAGCAGGATGCACATAGCAGTTACTAGTCTATGGCAGTTCTGAAATCCACTTCAACACATGCCACCAATCTCTTGATTAGGACCAGTCCTGCTCCCTGGGAAAATTCTCTGAAGGTCCTGACTTTACCCTCTGGGCCCTTGAGTGTCTCCTCTGAGCTAGCCTTCCTTTTCCTTAAGAAACTGACTCTGCTGCTGGGTGGCCTTCTCAGCTTGCTACATGCCCGTAGAAGGGTGGGGGTGGCGGTGGATGAGATGTCTTTTACAATGTTGTACTCATTTCCTTTTAATTCAAGATGATAGTTCTCCTGTCTATGCTGTTCATTGAAAAATGTGGGTTTTCCATGAATCTTACTGGAGTTCATTCTACTAGATGAAAGCCACACTTACAAATCTCTTTTAAGATAAGTTTTCTATCTTAGGCCCTGTGGTTGCTATGCAGTAAAGCCTTGAGAATCTTAGAATCTCTGTTTAACAGAGAAGGTCTTTGAGGCATACCCATATGACCATCGGAAGTCCTTTAGTCTCGCTGAAAGCCTCTATGAAACACTGCCTTAGATCTTTCTGAGGTCTTAACAAAGGAGTACATGGGCTGTTACTGTCAATTTTTTGGAGTGATGGAGAAGGAAAATTATTGTCCAAGGTAACATGGTGAAGAAACAAAAGCAGAATTTCAAAACTTTCCTTCAACCTATCTAGTTTTTCTTTCTATTCATTCACCCATATAAGTTCATGATAGTTTTTAGTTTCTCTTTCTCTCTCTCTTCTTTTTTTGGTCGTTGTTATTTTAGCTACCATTTGCATCTCCCTAGTATCTGCAGTTTTTTCAGGGTTAATTTTGGGGATGGGTGGATTTAGGATCTGAGGGAAAATATTACAAAGACATGGGCTATAGATATTTTAGTATGGTGAGAAAAACAGATCATTTAAAATCAAATATTATAGTAAAGAGCGCTAATGGTATAAAGAAGGTAAGCACAGTGTTTAATGGGGAGAATAGAGTTAGTTTATAAATGAGACTTGGAGTTCATGGAAGACTTTAGAAAGGAGCCAGGTAGGAGCTATGATAGGTAAAGCACAGCTTAGGCAAAGGGGCTTTAGGTATGAAGGTATGTATAAAAGAATGATTTTCTGAGATAGCATGAATTATTTAGGGCCTCACGTGTAGTTCTGAATTGTATGGAACAGTAAATGTATGCAAGAGAGTGAGTGGAGAGTTGGAAGTAGAAGGGGCCTGGGTATAATGTTACACCAAAGAGCCTGGGTTTTATTCTTTACAAGAGTGGAAAATACTGATTTTAAGCAGGGAATTGTGAGGATCATATTTACAGGTTTCAAAGATTAAACAGACAGCAGTGTTTGATGCTTAAGCTTTAGGGCTGCTGGCTTGCATGGGAACTTTCTAAAGTCCTGGAATGGGCACTAACGAGTTTTGTGGTCAACTGTTTTTTGTAAAATTTGCAAAAGGAAGATTTAACTGAATGGTCTCTTTCTACTATAAACTCCCTCCACTACATTTTCCCTAGGCTGTGGACATTTTTGGAAATTGGTTAAGGATCAGTTCTGGATTATTTAGTAATATATATTAAAATAGCTTATAGTCACATCTGTCTATAGCTAAGTTACCGCCAGCCATCTTAGTATAGAAATACCTTCTGGTAATGATCTTACAACCCATCCAGCAGTTATAACACAAAGATGTAGGGCCAAAGGTCATACTGTGATATAAATTTATATTCATGATTTTGTATTTGTTTCTTAAAGAAGGACCCTAAACTGTATAAATGTCAGGACCTACAAACTGAGATCCTCATCTGGAGCAAAGTCAGACAGGTCTAAATTACTAAACTATTACAAACATTTTTTTTAGCTCCCTGAGATGAAGGCCTGAACCAAGCAGAAACAGCAGAAATGGTGGGTATGGGTCGAGATGCAGGAAGCAGACAAGGAGTAGAATCTAAGGAACTTGGCAACTGTTTTCATTCAGGGAGTGAGTTTCAGAATGAACAGGTTATGGACTTGGATGGATGGAAGCCCACTGATGGAGAGAGAACATTAGGGAAATCACAAATCTCATTGGGGGATGAATCCCATCTTGTGCTTAGTCCAGTGGGAAATTTTGTGTCCTTGAGAAAATGTGTGAGTATAAACTTGCTATGATTATACCTTGAACCACTGGGTTAGAAATCTCACCTCAGTGAGGCTTATCCTGACATCCTTTAAAAAAATTTTTTTATAACTTACCTTCTATTCCCACCCATCCTCCTTACCTGCTTGAGTTTTTTTTTCTCCATTGCTCTTTTTAGTTTGTAATGTGTAGCATAGTTTACTTATGTATTATAGCCATGATTTATTATTTGTCCCACACTGGAAATGAGCTCCATGAAGGCAGGAAATTTTTTTTCCCCTCTGACTTACTAATGTGTTTCAAAGACCAAGAACAATTTTGGCCCATAGTAGGTGCTCAGTAGGTGATTTATTGAATGAATTAGAAAAAGAATGTTATTTTCCAAAGAGCATGAGTAGAGCCGAGAGTGGGCTTGCGTGATTGGCAGGACCGGTTAGAACATAGTTCTGTGGGAAATCTTGGTGGGTGAAGGAGGTCAACAAGTCAGCCAATATTTATGGAATACCTGCTCTATCCCAAATGGTAACTTTCCACATCCCCCAGGATTTAGCGTCCATTCTCCATGAAACATTCTGATACTTTTTAAGACACCCTAAACCTTTTGGGATTGCTTGGGCAGGACCTGTATGGTTCACCTTCATGGCTTCTCATGTTGATATGCACATTCCAGGTGATAAGTATTTGTTGAAAGAGTGAAGGAGTGAACTGGGTCAAGGCATTCTATTACTTGGGAGTTCAGTTATTTATCACATGAATAGCATTTGTTTTATGGAATTATGGTCCACAATAGTAATGTTTTGCAAACTGCGGCTATTTCTCAGAAGGATTTGTAAGTTTTTTATGGTAAACATTTGGGTTTTCCTTTCAGTGATCCCCTGAGAAGTGAACTTACACATATTCTGGGTTGCCTGGACATCCAAGTACTAACAGGAGGTTTTGGTGTGCCTGCTTGTTAGCACTATGTGGTGTAGTACATACTTTGTCACAGGTTAATAAGAACAGAGGCAGCCTTAAGAAGTAAATGATTTATTCACTCTAGATGAAGCCCCAGTGACATGAAGCCACTCTGTCAGAAGATTTCACAGTAGCTTGAAAGGAGAAAATAGATGAGAAAAATGAGTCATAACATGGTAAAATAGGCTTACTGAACTAGCAGTTGGTATCATATCCCCTTTCTGAGAGGTGGAAAAAATGTAATCATTGGTGTTTTTAAATTAATATTTTAAATTTCAAATTTATTGGCTTGACAGTTTCATTTGCATTTGTTTTGTTATTTTGTGTATATGTGTATGCTGTAGCTGGAAGAGCTATAATATAAGGAATTTGAGCCTACCTTTATGTTTGTACACATTTAATAATATCATAATGAAAATAGTTTAAGTTGGGGACATGGGACCTTGAACATGTGTTTTTATGTTTAGTGAGTTTTATTGGAGTGTTTCTGCTTTATTTAAGTTTGTGAAAAAAGACATTACAGAGCTGTGGACTTCACAGCCCAGTCCACAGAAAAATTATTTCAATTAATTCCAGGTGCAGTAGTTCAGTGTAAGACATGTATGTCTGTTGCTTCTGCTGCTAGGGATGCTGGTGGTGGTGAAAAATAGAAGAGGGGGATCTTAGGAAAATGTAGGGAGATTTGTTGGCAAAAATGGAGGAATTTTAAAGTTGGAACTTCCTTTGCAATTTTGCTTTTGGCTCTGAATTTGTGAGTTCTCTTTCTTAATGACTTTTCTCAAATGGGTAAGTGAAATGCAGTGTTCTTGTTTCTAGACTTAAAAGAATAAACACTAATCAGTACTTCTGTGGATGGTGCAAATCTCTGGTGTGGAACACTGGAAGACCTGAAGAACTGATTAAAATGACTGTGATAGAAGATCAGAGGAAAGAGATGCTTATTTTCTGACACTGTCTTTCTCCTAATTAAGCACCCTTGCCACCTTGTCCCAACTTTCCCATCCCTGGCCTTGCATTGGGAACTAGAAATAGAAAGAAATGAGATAAGGGCTTTAAATTTTTTTACTTTAATAGAATGGGTACTGGGAACAGATATTAAATCAGAGTCAACTTTGCTACCATGTCTGGAGCAATACTGTCCTGAGTTTGGTCAATCAACAAATATTTATTGAACACCTACTGGGCACCAATCATTATACAGGGAGATGAAGACAGTTAACAGTACAGAACCCCTGCCTTTGGGACTTACATAAAAATAATACTTGCTGATTTTGTTCTGTTGTGTCTCTATCTTCAGTTGGTACCTGTTAAATGAATATGAGTGGGAAATTTGAAAAATTTTAGTGCATTCTTTATGCTGATTTGTCTGACTTCTAGGGTAGAATAAAGAGTTACAAATTGCAAAAGCCCAGATTAATTTGTTCTTTCTGTCTTTCTCTGTTTTTAAGGGGTGTCATGAAAGTTGACATAAATCTTCAGAAAGTGGACATTGACCAGTGTTCAAGTGATGGCTGGTTTTCAGGAACTCACAAGTGTCATCTTAACAATTCAGAGGTAAGAACATGGAGATAAAGTTCTCTGAAGTCGGAAGCTCAGAAATATATTACCTTTGAATATATTGTATTTGTCTGGAAAAGTAAACAAGAGGCATCTCGGGGCGGGGGGGGGGTGTGTGTGGAATCTCCTATGCAGCTATGAATGTTGCCAAATGAACTGAAAGAAGATTAGAAAATGAAATTTGTGCAGAATAACTGTCATTTGGGGACTGAGAGAAGGCTGAAACTAAAATTATCTCTGAAGTTTGGCTTTAGTAGAAGGCTGACCCTATTCTTCAAAATGGGCTGGAAATTAAAATAGCCATGAAATGAGAAACCAGTCCCAGGAGGGATCAACCAGATTCTGCACATTTTTGTGGAGTATGATGCTTGTTGAAACATTGATGGTATTCATTCAGACACCTTGCCATCTGCTAGAGAAACAATAAAGTATGGCAGGGTGATTTTGAAAATAAGGAGAAAACTGTACATTGTAACCTGGAATGGAAATGTGTATATTTGATGTGTTTTTTTCCAATTTTCAGTTCCTATCCATACTTGATTTCATGCGACTCTGGTTGGTGAGAAACAGGCATAGAGATCATACTTCTAGAAATAAGACTGTCATTTTTTTTTTTTAGTAATTAATTTTTCTATGGAATGAAATATTCTTTAAGTTCTATAGTGTTTTATAGTTTCCAAGTTTCATACAAATAATTTCATGTAATCCCATAATAACCCTTTTTGTCTCTCTAACCCTATGTTGCCCCTCCCCGCTTCCCTCTCCCCACTGGTAATAACTAGTTTGTTCTCTATATCTGTGAGTCTGCTTTTTTGTTGTTATATTCCCTAGTTTGTTGTATTTTTTAGATTTCACATATAAGTGATATCATATAGCATTTTTCTTTCTCTGACTTATTTCACTTAACATAGTGCCTTCCAAGTCCATCCATGTTGCTGCAAATGGCAAAATTTCATTCTTTTTATGGCTGAGTAGTATTCCATTGTATATATATATATATATACCACATCTTCTTTATCCATTGTTCTGTTGGTGGACACTTAGGTTGCTTCCATACCTTAGCAATTGTAAATAATGCTGCTATGAACATTGGGGTGCATATGTCTTTTTAAATTAGTTTCACTTGTCTTTTGTCACTTCAGAGAGGAGTTGTGATTCCATCCTCATTTCATTTTCAGTGATCTATCTGTGAGGTCCCCAAATTCTCTGAAACAAATGTACAGTAAAGTTCCTGACCTTGAGTACTTGGGCTATCTCAACTTTGAGTCCATGAATTTATGAGAAAAGTCAGCTTGATTTATTTAAAATAGGGTCTAATACTCTGGTTTCTCTTCAGATTGTATAAATCTTTTGCCTTTTAAAATAGGGGCTATTCCCATAATCTACATCTTCCATTTGAATTTTTGCCCGTGTGAAAGATGGTTGTACATAGTGCAATTGTAAGGTTAGGAATTTTAAATCAAAAGGAAATTTAACAGGAAGCACTTATCTGTGCCATTACATGCAAAAAGATGTGTAGACAGATGTGCACACATGTACATATGCTCATTGCGTGTTTCCCATGTGCACGCCCCACTATCCTGCCACACTTAAGCCACATGTTCCTATAGGCCACCACCATCCAAATAATTTCCCACAGCTCCCCACACCCCCCTACATTCCACACATACCTGCGCCTGCCCTCTACACTTCCCACCACAATATCCCTCAACCTTCCCACTCGCTAATCCCTCTAGAAATCTCCACAATCACCCACATCCTCTAAACCCATCACACACCCCAACCATGTTCCCATGACCCCCACACCCACTCTCACATCTCCATAAACCTCCATGTAGCCAGCCTTCCACACAGCCCTCACTTCCTTCACTCCCACCCCAAATTCGGACCCAATTATGTAGAGAGAATGTTTCTGTCTTGTCAAGTCACAGAAGTCATGATCTTTTCACCTCCCTTTCTTATCTGTTCTCATGGTTTTGAACTTTCCTGGGTTTCTACTTCCCTTTGGGTGATTCTGACATTTCTAAAGATATGAATTTCATTCACTGATTTGGTAAATATCTTTAGCCTGATTACCTATCTCCATGCCAATGGTATATAGCCATGTAGCTTTGTCTTTCAGCCAGGGTGGAATTTTTTTCTGCATGGGTGTCATATTGTGGATATTGATCTGTATGTGCTCATTTCTGTATAGACTTGTTTCAGTGGTGCTCCTGGGTGGTTCAATAAGCAGTCTGTCTAGAAACAAGGAGATATTAACTTATCAGTCTATTACAGTTGCTGCTTGCCTCTAATAATCTCAGTGTAGTTTTTTCTTCCTTATTTATCTGACTAGATGGTCTTATTGGAAGAACTTCTTTCTCCTTTTGGAATATTGATTTATTTTCATTGCATCAGGATTATTAATTTTCTATGTATTCCATCTCTTTAAAGCTTTCAAATAAACTAATTTATTTCAAGATAAACTATTACCCTCTATTCTGGTTAACAAAGATTAGGGTGAAATATTTAACTTTTATATGGGAGCATTGTATTTATTCAATTCCTATAAGAGAAACTGGAAAAACATATCCTGTAAGACAACCGACCGTTCAATGAATCTCATTTGAATGTGTTGTAGAAAGAGGTTCAGTGATCAAAAAATAACATCAACAAACACTGAGTCTACAAAATGCATGTTTTGACTTGAACCCTGTATCCCTCCACCCCTTTCCTTGCCCAGTCCTGGGATTGGGAGGAGGAGATCTTGGTGTCCTAGGCTGGACCCATGAGGTCCTTGGTGGATAGTGTGATTTGCATGGGACTGGCCTGGAACTCTTCATACTTTTCTGTTGGGCTTCTCTAAGCTTCTGTAGTTGGTGCTGGTCACTCAGGGCACATCCTCAGACTTGTGACTAGTTCAGTCGTTCCCTGTAGTGATGTGAATTGGAGACTAGGCACTGGCTTTTATTGACTTTTTTACTGCTTGAGAAAACAGAAAGAAAAGCTTTTGTCCAGGGCATTTTTCATCTCCTTTGTTCCTTGTCACAAATCTTCCATTACAGACCCCAGGATCATTGGGTGTAAGGACCTGTCTTGATGAATATCCACATTACAAGAAACAAGGGCACTCATCATGTTTACTGTGATTTTATCTTACCAGTGTTTAACATTATTTTCTTATAAATAATTGAGGCAATTACCAATTTCAAAATTATAATTAAGGCAAACTTTTCATTTAAAAATTTTTCCCCCAGTGTATTGACTTTTCAGCCTCCAAGTTATCTTAAACTAGTACAGCAAGTCTGATGTCAGAAACAGCTAAGTGGTATGAAACCAATGACCAAAACCTCAGGAGCACTTTAGAAAGGCATGGGAAAGTTGGTCAGGAAAATAATCTCTCAGCAAGTTTGGGTTGTTATAGGGTCTAGGAGGCCACTAAGTATTTTTTGAAGGGCATAGTAAAATAAGATCTGAGTCGACACCCTGAGCTGGATTGCAGGATTATTCTGGCTGTTTTCATAACTGATCCAGGTCACTGCTACCTGGACCTGCCTATATTTTCAGTATCCATTTGAATAATTCTTGACCTATTTCCATATCATTGTTTGCTGTGAGTACACAAAATCCTTTCCTACAGAATAGTTTATTAAAAAGACTCAAATAAATTGATACTCATTTTTGTTTGAAAGGTTTTCTTTTGCTTTGTTTCCATTAGAAGGTTTAAGCATCCACCCAGAGTATTTGTATATTTTTAGTCTACAAAGTATATGCATCTTTTGTTATATATTCTGTATATTATAAATCATGAAACTTAATTGGGTTGAGATAAAGATGAAATGATATTTTAATGTAGATTATATCTTGTAAAAATAAACATATCTTTAATGAGAGCAATGTAGTTGACTGAGTTACAATTTTTGAAAAATTTTCAGGGTCAGTGTTATGATTCTGCTTCATCATTTAAAAAATTTTTAGTTTAATACTTAGTAATGCAGTGACTCAGAGGTCTCTAAGTTCAGTTTATTTTTATACTTAGTTTTAATGTCTGTCATAGTTGAAAATATGCCTCACAAGTATATGTTAGTCCAAATTTAAGAAATAAATTGTTGACTGTATTTGCTAAATTATAATGCTCATTTTTCAGTCTCAAGTACTAATTTTGCAAAGGTTTTTTTTTTTTTCCCATTTGTTTTGTCTTTTTTCAGAAATACAGCTGGCAGTTTTTCATCTTACCTGATGTCAGTTGGTCCCTGAAAACTAATTGGAAAGCTAGGCATTTTAATATTTTAAAAGAATAGGTTAAAAGTCCACTCAAACTTTCACAGAGAATATTTTTAAACAGATTAGGAAATTTTATTTCCAAGTTTAAATTGTATGGCTATGTGAGTATTTATAGTTTTTGGCTACAGAAACCACATAACACTGAAAACATTTCCAAATATCCGCTTTCAAAATGCTCACTTCAAAAGGCTTCCTCATGGATTATTAAAATGTCACATTTACTTTGAAGGAATAGCTGATATATTTAAAAAAAAAATACCTGCTTCATTGACACCACTGACAAGCACTTGTCATCATAGAGTAGGTCAGCATATTTGGAACATTTGCCTTTTTTGTAAAGAGTGATGCATAACCAATCTTCAAGTTCAGAAATGAGTAGTTTGCTTTGAGATAATCAGAAAATCTTTGTGTGGGGAAGATTTTCTAGGTCACAGACCATCTTACTATGAAGAATTGGTAAATGTTTTACAATTTAAAATAATATACTCTGTAAATCCAAATAGATGGTCAAATGTAAAAGGTAATACACTGAAATTTGAAAGCAAATGTAGGAACCAATTAAACACTGTCAATATTTCTGTCTTGAAACTAAAAAAGTAGTTTATTATAGGGTTTTATTTGTGGCCTTGTGCTGGCCAGAATGTTCATCAGTTCTTTGAATAATGATATGAGAAACAGGTAATTAAGAATAATAAATTCATCTGAAGTTAAAAATCAGACTAAAAAGATACTGCTGAGTTGGATAAATTGACATATCTATCAGGATGAAACTTAATAGGAACAAAAGGAAGATCCTGAATGAATCAAATAACCTAACTTTTGAGCATAGGAAGAATGGTATGGCTGAGTTGTAGCACATGTGAAAAATAGTGTGGTGTGACTGCAAAACTACAGTAGCAAAAGCCAACTTAGTCTTAAGTTGTTCTCTGGATTTTGGGAGGTTAACATCTCACTGTATTCTCAACTCAGCAGAAAACACCTGAAATAGTGTGACAAGGAATATAGAAATTTATAGAACATATATAAAACATTCAATATATTGAATTGCAGTTCAACATAGAAATTGAGGCCCATTCAGAAGAGAAAAATTAGTATTATTAAGGACTTTGACACCTTGTATTTTGAAGAATCAAAGAAATTAGGATGTTTTTCCAGGGAAGAGAAGACCTGTGGTTGATCTAACAACTGTCTTCAAATATGAAAATAGCTAGTATATGGATATTTATACTTTTACTGAAAGGACCCAGGGGCTAAGCTGTGACTTACAAGTAAACCAACAGGGATTGCAAAAGGCTCTGTTTAACTCAGTGCAAGTGGAACTTCATAGAAATCAGAATTGTTCAAAAATTGAATAATACATATATTTTTAAAAAGGAAATTGTAAAGTTATATATTAGAGTTGTGCCATCACATCTAGCCTAAATGACCACTTGGTGAGGATGCTACCAGCTTTAGTATTTTCAACATGAAAGATACAACTTGACAGAATTTTGCAGGATTCATAAAAACTTCATGCAAAATTGGCTGTACAGTTGGACTAGGTGCCTCTTAAGTTTCTTTCCAACCCTGAGATTTTATACTTTTGACATATATTAAAGGGAACAGTTGAAAGTTACTTCCATCCAAAAGGAATGCTCTGATTATCCTTGCATTGGCAGTACTTTGAATCATTAAATCTTGATTTATAGCTTTCTACTTTGTCAACTTCATGGATTACATAAAATGTTTTTTAAAAAAGCTCTTACAAGATCTTATTTATAAGATCTCTCATGAGTGGTGTAGGTAAAGGCACTTTTGATAATATTTGCTAATAATTGAGTTTTCTTTAGCCCAAGTCTGAAAAGTCCATGAGACACCAGAAGTAAAGTATCCCTTTGATACAAGTTTGTTCTTCAATCTCTGTGTAAGAAAATAGTTATTTAATAATAAAAAATAAGACATATCCATCTCATACTTAATTATATATTATTGTTATTCCTCTTTTCTAGATGAGAAAACTAAGACTTAAGAGTGGTTTAAGTAACTTGATTAAGGTCGTGAAAGTAGAAGTGGTATTTCAGAAGTTTAAACTATAAAAAGGTACTATGAGTAACATATGGTAGTTTGGAAAGAGAATCACTGACTGGTAACAGCCTATGGGCTGATACTGTTAGTCCTGTGATTTTACCCATAGGAGTTCAGCCAAGAGGCATGCTGGAATCTTATACTTGACTAATTGGTTAGGAATATACCAATCAAGAAGAACTGATCTAACTCTAGGTGGCCAAAACAAATTTCCAAGTGGGTATGGCAAGCTCACAAAGAAATTTGGATTAGGATCAATATAGCAGGCTTTCATCTTGTAGGTATGTGAGTGGCAGCAGCAGAAGTTTCTTGCCAGTGTACGTACTCTTGTTTCAATGCCTGGCAGTGACTGGGAATGGTAGGAATGTCCAGTGGGAAACTGGACCCAAGGGATAAGATCCATCTCTGTAGGTAGAGGTTGGCGACGGCTGTACACATTGTCTGGGCATCAGTTAAGATGGCAAGTGTTAAGGAAAGGGACCCATTCCTAGCAGGGAATTAGAATACAAATCAGAATGTAGGAATAAAACAACAAAGGTGGCTATGGAAGATTGGAACTCACTGGGAACAGGGATGCCAGGGTGATCTACTGTGTTTATGATAATATATAAATACATTTTAGATTCTAACTATTGCTGAAGACAGAATACCTAAAATACTCCCAAACTTCTCTGTGACCTGGGATTAGAATGTGGCCGAGCTTAAAGGTGGGAGATCAGCACACACAGCTAGGCTAGAGTGGGCTGGGGCAGGAAGACTGACTTAACATACAACAGTGGATGTGAACTCAAAGTCCTAGATTTCTTGATCTTTTCAATTTGATGAGAGAGCATCTGATGAAATATGAAGTTAGTGAACAGATTTGGAGTATGTAGCTAAATTTATAATGGAGTCAATCAGGAAAAAAAATCTACCTATTAAACCTTTGCTTTTGTCATATTCAGTAGCAGAAAAATTGCTACTTGTCCAATTCTAGATATGAGAGGCAATCAGAATATACAGTGAGTGCCCGGGGGTGACTTTTTAGGGGTTAAATATAGCTGTGCATCATTAACTTATGAGGGAAAAAAAATCCCATTATGACAGCAAATCAGATCTAATCTGGCACTCCCTCTGCTACAGTTATATAAAATATGGTGGAAACTTGTCAAAGCTTTCAGTGAGAAATGAGGCTACTGATGCTTGGCAGCCCCCTTTTTGAGCACAGTGAAGAATCATGTTGCTTAGCTACAGCCTTTGGCTGATTTAGAAAGCTTTAACTGACTGTATTATACAAGAGTTAAACTCTATTCCTTGATTTTTTTTTCCTAAGAAAAAAAGCCTTATTTGCCACCTTCTTATTTTTGGGGTATCTTTACCAGGTCATTTATGTGTATTCACCCAGGACAAGTTTTGATTTATCATTGTTTTTCCCTCCCTGGGGTTTATAGATTGAGAAAGAACAAGTGGGTGGTTGATGATACAAGCAGAACATAAAGTATTGAAATAACTTAAATGCTTTTGCATACAAAGTAATGTGCAAGCATCTATTTCAAAATTTTTTGTCATTTGAAGTCATGTTTTTCACCTCTCTTTCAACTTATTCATAGTTTGAGTTGCTGTTGTCTTTATAATGCAGAAGAATGTATAACATTTAATTATATTTTTGTATTTCAAAATGTAAACTGACTTAATAGGTGTATGGAAAAGTATAGGGAACAGTGAATGAAACTAGGTGAGAGTCGCGGCTGGAATTGGAGCCAAAACACTGAAAAGAGAAGAATTAAGAGGAAAAACAAAGAAGAATTGTAAGTGGAGAAGTTTACAGCAATTATTGTATGTGAAATAGAAAAGTATGTAAAGGCAGAAATATCAGATGTGTCAGAGCTCATTTCAATGGGATAAAAATACTCAGAGACACTTAAGTCTGAAGGAGATTCTAAAAGGCTTTTGGTTCATGTTCTGTCTCCAGAAAGGAATTTTTTTTATACTGTTCTAAATATGTGGATATTCATTTTTTTAATAGCTCTTCAGAAAAGAGAGCTGTCCCTCAGTAATGCTTTCTAACATCTTACCATAATTATTGTAATGAAGTAAAGCTATGATCTAATCTTAATTATGTAATTATTCAGTAAACTTTACTATTGGCTTGTCAGTACAATCTTTTATACATGCAAAAGCAATTTTTCCTGCTTTAAAATTCCATGACTACCTGAAGGAAAGTCTATAGAGTTGATTCTATATTTACATTTGGAAATAGGATAGTGGATAATTGTCTCTACAAGCTGGTTCCATTATAATTCTAATTCTGTTGAAACCCAGAATTCTTAGACTTAGAAGCTAAGCCCCTTTGTTTATGGGCTTTAATTTTATGCTGGTCTGCAAATCACTTTCATTTGCCACCTTTTAAAAAGTGTGGTCCTGGAAACCCTAGGGGTTTTCAAGACCCTATTAAAGGCGTCTGTGAAGTTAAAACTATTTTCTTAATAATTCAGAGACAATATTTGCCTTTTGAACTCTACCCTCTTATGGGTGTACAGAGGCTTTGTAAAATATAATATAGAAACAGATTGAATGCAGAAAGAAATATGAGAATCTACTTGTCTTCTAATAAGCCAGGCTTAAAGGAGTTTTGCAGAAAGTAAAACAATGATATTCTCCTTGCTGAGTCTTTTATTTTTGGAAAACACAGTTATTTTTCATAAACACTTTTATATTAATATGTTATGAACTTATTGGTATTTTTAATGAATTATTAAATATTTTGGAAATTTCTCCATTTAATATTTAAAATAGTAAATATCAGTGGATACAACCAACACAAATAAAAGCTCTTTGGTATTCTCAGTAATTTTCAAGTGTGTAAAGAGGTCCCAAGACCAAAACCTCTGAGAGGTCCAATCTGGTGCGTTCGTCAGCTCCTGCATGATTCTGATGTTGACTCCACTTCCTGGTTTCTGTTCTTTCTCTCTCTTCCTTGCTCTGATGATCCTACTGACAGAGCTCTGCCCCCTACTTCTCCCCTCCATCTTCCCTCCTGACAATTTCATCCTCAGATTCACATTAGTTAAAATGGCGATCTGTCTAAAGTAAAATTTCGCATACTGAGTTAAATATGTATTTCTAACTATAGTGACTGCATTACAGGTTAAAATCTTCATGTACGATTTCACTTATTAGTTTGAATAAGAAAGACATTTTTAGGATTTTTATTTTTATTTTTTAATAGCTTTGACCAAAGTATCAAAGAATATACCGTATTCTACTGTTCAGATTTCATATTGGAATTTTAAGTGTAAATTAAAGGTCATTTACACACTAAAGCATGGAGAACTATATAGAATTCTGTTGCTGTTAAGTATATATGAAGACTAATGTGTCTGCTTAGCTAGTGCTGTTTATTAATAAATGGCATATTCAGGTAATGCCTGAAAATTTTCTTCTTATGATTGGTCTGAAAGTTTACTCCTTTATCATTTGGTAAGCTGGTCAGCAACTATTTAATTTTTGTTTTTATTTAATGAACTGTGAATTCAGGAAACATATTTTTTGTGTGTGTTCAATCAAGATATTCTTAGGACCAAATGAATAGCATGTACATGTAAAATGAAAAGTTAATTTAGTATTTTATTCCTTTGTTGAAATAGCCAGAGATCCCAGAATATTTTTTTTTTTAAGTGAAAGACTTCACAGAGCTTTCTTTAAACAGGTTCAATATTGGATTGGCAGTTGTACAACATTTTGTTACCTCTGCAACAATGATGCCTGTGTTGCATCTAATGGGAGACGGGGGTGGATAGTAGGTGAGGATGACTGGAAGTGAAATCCTGCACCTCTTTTCCTCCATCAGGGTTGATTAGATCTTGAGTTACAAAAGTGCTTTGTAGCCAGGTCTCTCTGGTGGCGATGTGTCAAGCTTTCCCTCTTCCTCACGCCCACATCCAGTCACACGTGAGTTCTTGTCAATTCTACCTCAGTGTCTCATCAATTTTTTTCTTCTCTCATTCATACTGCAACTGCCACAGCTGACTTAGTTCTAATCCAAGTTATTTCTTGCATGGACTTTTGCAGTACTCTCTTCCTGTCTTCAGTTTCATTCTTCTTCAACTCATTGTCTGCACTGCTGCCAATGTGATTTTTAAAAAATTGATATGATGATTATATTGTTCTGTATTTTTTTCTTGAGACAGTATTGCATAGTAGTTAAAAGTGCTGGCTTTGGATTCAGAATGTCTGAGTTTCTTAACTTTTCTGTGCCTCCAACTTCTTTAAATGGGAATTATTCCATGATGATTGCAAACTGCTTTGCATATATAGTCTCTATAAATATTAGCTATTTTCCACAGCACTTTGTATGCTTGAAATTATTATTTATATTTATTTATGTCTATCTTCTGTGCTAAACTGTAAGCTCCATGAGGGCAGAAACCACATCAGTTATGTTCACATAGTATCTCAAATGCCATAACAATGTGTCCAATAAAGGCATTCACAAAGATTTGTGGTTGACTATTTCATATTTTTCAGTGACTCTCCTTAATCTCTGAGATGAAACCCACCTTATATACATGACTTTCCAAATCTAAATTTCTTTTCATTCTACAATACCCAGCTAACTTGCCATCCATGATTCTACTGTGGTGTTTCATTTCTCTGTGCGTGCATTTATTTGCACATGCTCTTCCTTCAGAATAACATACTATTTCCCATTTTGGCCACCTGCTTATCCTTTGAGTCCTAGATTTTGCTCCTTTGTGACCCCCTGGCAGCCTATTCCCCACTTCAGGCAGAGCTGGTTCTCTTCTATGTGCCACTATAGTGTATTGTACATATTTTAATTTTAATACCTATAATACTATATTAAAATGATTAATATTAACTCAATAGCTACTTTTATCAGATGCCTGCCCTATTATGTCCTCTACGTATGTGTGTGTATACATACATATGTGTATAAACATATATATATATAAGTGAATTTAATTCTCAAAACAGTCCTGGAAAATACTTATTATTTTTCCAATTTTATGGATGAGGAAATGAGATCAGCTATTTAAAAATATATATATATAGGTTATATCTTAATTAGGAATTTGGACTGATCAGTTGCTGATGCAAGAGTACCCTGAGGCAAGGGCTGTGGCTACTCACATCTTATTGGTATGGCTGCTCTTTGTAGTTTAAGTTCATGCATAATATCATATTTGTGTTATAGAGTATCTCTTACAGTGACAGTTTTTATCATCGTATCATGCCCAAAAGAAAGATCTAGATTCATTCTACCATTGTTTGCCAGGTACTCCATGTTCCTTTGGGAATGGAAGATTCAGGCACTGCCTAGTTACTCGTGATGCTCTTCCTAGTATCGGAAAACTTTCTTGGATAATTAGATTAAACTTTAATTTTTTTATATTTTACTTCATTTATTTCATTTACTCATTGTAAGCAGTTCTAATTAAAAATGAATAGGAGTTCAATTAAAATTGATGATTTTAATTCTTATTTAGGGAACTTCTATTATCACAAATACTATAATCAACTACTATTATTTTTAGAATCAAATAAAAACTCTGTACATGCCATAATGACTTAGTTATGTGCTTTAGTTTCTATTGTTTTTCATTTGTGATAGATGCATTTTGGAAAAAGGGTGTAAAGAATTCAGAGTAGGTGGTTCTACAAATTGATGAGTGATTATTCTCAATTCACCATTGTCAAGTATTTTTGTCACTTATCTAGATTTGAAAGAATGATTGAACACATGATGCTTTTAAAAACTGCATCTCTCTCTCTTTTTGACATAAAAATAGAGAGCTTTACAAATACTATTCAGCTAAATCCATATAAACCCTCCCTCAAAATCAAAACACCAAGTTAAACATTGGATTATTTTCTTGATAGAAAGTTTTTCAGTGTGTATAAATGTATAATTAAAAAAAAAAAACTTTGTCAATTTTTGGCCTTCCCTTCCAACCACCCCTACCATCCTTCTTTTTCTACATTTGTCCTTCTTTCCTTATTTCTTTATTTTTGTTTTTTTCCTTTTCCTTTTCCTCTGATCTCTTTCATTCCCCCTTTCTTGTTCTTGTCTTTCTTTCCCCTCCTTTAAAAAATCTCCATTAATTCCCAGAAAGGAAAATGAAATGTGGAAGTTTTAACTTCCAATAAATGTTGGGCTAAGAAATGGCACAACTTGGGCCAAGGTTCTAGGAGTCCCAAGCATTCCCAGAGTAGTGATTGCCTATCTTTTAAAGTATGGTTATGCTTTTAATATCTGCTAGTTGAGAAAACATAATAAACAAATCATTTTATTACTGTTGCCTTCTATACATTTGAAAAATAAGATATAAACAGTCAGTATATGTTTTTAATTTAAACTAGAATGATTGCTTGTTGTGGTTTCTTGAGGTGACTCCATGATTCCAGAGGTTTATGAGCTGCAGGTTATATCCTACTTTCAGATAATTTTGGAACTTACTTTCTGACTCATCTCGTTCTGCTTTTAAAAAGGCATGTAGGACTTAAACCAAACCAAGAATAGAATGTATTAGAAAATATGATTTGGTTCCATGTGTGCCATGTGAAATATCAACATAGCAGAAAGTCTTCCTTCAGTTGGTCCTTCAGAACATGATCCCATTTAGGTCTCTTGTTCAGGACTCCACAATTAGAATGTATTTTATTGAATTCCTTCACACATTTAGCTTCACATATTTTACAGGTGTTGTGAGCATGAAGATCAAGGAAATTTGATCCTTCTTGAGTTTTACAATTAAAAAAGAGCCCTAGGAAAATATTATGAGGTCTAATAATACATGCCAATCACATATTATAATTCATAACTGGGAAGATTATCCTCTGAGAGTGCACATTCTTCTGCATGTTGTGGAGGTGAGAGTCAGTGGTGGAGGGAGGGCATGGAGTGGTTATGGAGTGAAGAAACTGGAAGGGAAGTTGGAAGGGAAAGCCTGCCTCTGAAGTGAACTCATTTTAACTTTCTTTAACTCTTACTAATAAAGAGCTAATCTGGATTTTTCTCTAGGTGGGAGAGAAAAGATGAGGTGAGCTACTTTCTTTTCCTTTTATCAAATTCAAGGAGGTTTGGAGTGAGAGACAGAGGTGAAAGGACCAGCAGCAGCAATCAACCTCAAATAGAGCAGTTATGATCCAAGAAATACTGTTATCTCCTAGTTTGGTTGGCACATAATACCCTATATTTTCTCTTCTAGAGAAGGTATAAATAAATAATTTGTAAAGATAACCTTGTTAAAATGTTTATGCCAGTAAACTTTTAAGCATCTTTATTTGAAATGTTTCTGACAGTAAAATTTAAAACATCTTTCCAGAGTTTTAAATTTTGGGCATGTTATGGTCAGTTACAATTAAATTTATTTCTAATTTGGAAAGAATGTTTGAGTCGGTCTTCCTCTTCCAGCTATTTTTGTATTAATATTCCAATGTCAGCATCCAAATAAGCAAATGCAATTTGAAAATCAGTCTATCAGTAGGGTGTTACCACAGTTGATTGCATACTTTTTTTTATGCAATTGAGGTTAACATGTTAATAAGCTTAAAACAGACTGTTATAACTATAAGATGTATTTTGAAAGCCTAATGGTAATCACAAGGCAAAGGCCTAAAACAGATAAATAAATGATAAAGAAAAAAGAGTCAAAGCATACCACTACAAAAAAATCATCTGTTCACAAGACCTCAGGAGAGGAAAATGGAACAAAGGAGTTACAAAATAATCAGAAAGCAGTTAACAAAATGGTGATAGTCAGTCTTTATCTAACATTAATTGCTCTTAATGTAGGAGGTTTAAAATCTGCAATTAAAAGACAGAGTGGCTTAATGGATTAAAAAAAAAAAAAGACCCAACTATATGCTGCCTATAAGAGATTTGCTTATGCTTTAAGGATACTCATAGGCTGAAGAGAAGGGAAGGAAAAAGATACCATGCAAATGGAAACTTAAAAAGCAGCAATAGCTATACTTATATCAGATAAAATAGACTTTATGTCAAAAACTGTAACAAGAGAGAAAGAAAGCTGCTATGTATAAAGGTCACAATATATATAAAGGGGTCAATTCATCAAGAAGACATAACAACTGTAAATATATGTATGTATATATATATACCCAATATTGGAGTACCTAAATATTTTAAACAATTATTAATAGATATGAAGGCAAGACTAGACAGCAATGCAATAATAATAGGGGACTTTATAACACTTTAAACAATGGTTAGATAATCAAGACAGGAAATCAATAAGGAAACACTAGACTTGAATTACACCTTAGACCAAATGGGCCTAACAGACATATATAGAACATTCCATCCAGCAGAAGCAGAGTACACATTCTCTCAAGCACACATGGAACATTCTCCAGGGTAGATCATATATTAGATTATAAAACTAATCAACAAATTTAAGAAGATTGAAATCATATCAAGTATCTTTTCTCACAACAATGGTATTAAACTAGAAATCAGTAACAATGGAAGAGCTAAAAAATTCATGAATATGTGGAAAGTAAATAACACCTTCTGAATAACCAATAATAGGTCAAAGAAGAAATCAAAAGGGAAATCAGAAAATATCTTAGATAAGTGAAAATTCAACATATCAAAACTTATGGAATGCAACAAAATCAGTTGTAAGAGGAAAGTTTATACAGATGTACAGATAGACAGTTTATACCTGCATTAAGAAAAAAGAAAGATAGCAAACAACCTAATTTTATATCCTAAGGAACTAGAAAAGGAAAAATAAACTGAACTGAAATTTGGCAGAAGGAAAAAAACATAATCAAGATTAGAATAGAAATAAATGAACTAGAGACTAAAAAGCAATAGAAAAGGTTAATGAAGCTGAGAGCTGATTCTTTGAAAAAATAAACAAAATTGACAAATCTTTAGCTAAATTTACCAAGAGGAAAATAGCAAGGACCCAAATAAATAAAATCAGAAATCAAAGAGGATATGTTACAACTGATACCACAGAAATACATATGATCATAAGGGACTACTGTAAACAATTAACTATATGACAACAAATTGGACACCCTAGAAGAAATGGGTAAATTCCTAGGCACATATAACTTACCAACCTACCAAGTCTGAATCATGAAGAAACAGAAAATCTGAACAGATCAATTACTAGTAAGGATTTAATCAATAATCAAAAACCTTCCAACAAATAAAACTTCAGGACTGGATGCCTTCACAGGTGAATCCTGCCAAACATTTAAAGAATTAACACTAAATCATCTCAAACTCTTCCAACAAATTGAAGAAGAAGTATTTTCAAACTCATTTTATGAGGCCAGCACTATCCTAAAACCAAAGCCAGAGAAAGGATACTACAAGAAAAGAAAATGACAGGTCAATATTCCTGATAAACATACATGCAAAAATCCTCAACAACAACAAAAAAATCCTGTTCTCTTGAATTTAGTTTCAGGAGCATAGGATCATGCACCATCATCAAGTGGAATTTATCCCTGGGAAGCTAGGATGATTCAACATATACAAATCAATAAATGTGATATACCACATTAACAGAGTGATAAAAATTATATGATTATTTAATAAATACAGAAAAAGCATTGATAGAATTCAGCATCCTTGCATGATTAAAAACACTCAACAAATTTAGGTATAGAAGGATTGTACCTCAACATAATAAAGGTCATATATGAAAACTCCACAATTAATATTATATAATAGTATCACTGTAACATCTATCAATAGCATCAATGATGGAAGTTAAAAGTCTTTCCTCTAAGATCAGGAATAAGACAAGAATGCTCACTCTTGCTACTTTTATTCAACATAGTACTGGAAGTCTTAGCAATGATATTAGGCAAGAAAAAGGAATAAAGGGCATCCAAATCAGGAAGAGTAAAATTGTCTCTCTTTGCCGATGCCATGATCTTATATATAGAAAACCCTGAAGATTCCACCAAATATTTGTTAGAATTAATAGATAAATTCAGTAAAGTTTCAGGATATAAAATCAACATACATAAGTCAGTTGAGTTTAAGATTAATGTAAATGAGATAAAGAAAGCAATCTCATTAACAATAGCATCAAAAACTGTAAAATACTTAGGAATAAACTTAACCAAAGAGGTTAAAGTCCTGTACACCAAAAACTATAAGATGATGATGAATGAAATTGAAGAAAACACAAATAATTGGAAAAATATCCTGTTTTCTTGAATTGGAAGAATTAATATTGTGAAAAATATCCATACTACCTAAAGCAATGTACAGGTTCAGTGCAATTCCTACCAAAATTTCAGTGGCACACTTCACAGAAATAGAAAAAACTATTTTAAAAGTTGTATGGAACCACAAATGACCCTGAATAGCCAAAGCAATTTTGAGAAAGAAAACAAAGCTGGAGGTGTCACGCTTCCTAATTTAAAACTATGTTACAAAGGTATAGTAAACAAAACAGCATGGTACTGTCATTAAAAACAGGTACACGTACATAGACCAGTGGAATGGAGCAGGAAGCCTAGAAATAAACCCACTCCTATATGGTCAACTAATTTCTGACAATGTTGTCAAGGACACAAAGTGGAGGAGGTGAGTCTCTAATAAATAGTATTGAGAAAGTTGGACAACTACAGACAAAAGAATGAAACTGAATCCCCATCTTATACCACTCATAAAAATTAACTAAAAATGGATTAAGGACTTAATTTTAAGACCTGAAACCCTAAAACTCCTGGAACAGAACTTAGCGGGAAATCTCCTTGGCATTGCTTTCAGCAATGATTTCTTGGAGAAGACATCAAAAGCACCGACAATGAAAACTAAAGCAAACAAGTGGAACTACATCAAACTGAAGAACTGGTGCACAGCAAAGGAAACTAATTTAAAATGCAGCTTATGGAATGGGAGAAAATATTTGCAAACTGTATATTTGATAAGGGCTTAATATCCAAAATATACATGGAACTCATACTACTCAATAGCAAAAAATCAAATCATCTAATTAAAAAGTGGGCACAGAACATCAATAGACATTTTTTCAAAGAAGACATCCAGATGGCCAAAAGATAAATTAAAAGGTGCTCAGCATCACTAATGATTAGAGAAATACAAATCAAAACCATGAGATATTTCACCTCATGCCTATAAGGATGGCTATTATCAAAAAACACAAGAGGTAACAAATGTTGGTGAGAATGTATAGAAAAGGGAGTTCTTATGCACTGTTGATGAGAATGTAAATTGGTATAGCCATTATGGAAAACATTATAGTAGTTCCTCAAAATTAGAACTACCGCATGGTCCAGCAGTCTCACATCTGGATATATATGCATAGAAAATGAAATCAGTATCTCAGATAGATATCTACACCCCCATATTCTTTGCAGCATTATTCAAAATAGACAAGATATGGAAACAACCTAAAATTCTTTGGTGGATAAATGGATATGATGGAATATTATTCAGCCATAACAAAGAAAGAAATCCTCCCATTTGAAACAACATGGATGAATCTGGAGGCTTTATGTTAAGTGAAATAAGCCAGAGAAAAAAAGACAAATACTGTATGGTATCACTTATACGTGGAATCTTTAAAAAAATAATTCTCTCTGTTTCATAGAAACAGAGAATAGAGTGGTGGTTGCCAGGACCTGGGGGGAGGGAGAAATGGGGATATATGGGACAAAATATACAAAATTTCAGTTATAAGAAGAATAAGCTCCAATGATTTAATATTCAGCATGGTGACTATAGTTAGTAATATGTCATTGTATACTTGAAAGATGCTGAGAAAAGATCTTAAATGTTCTCAAAAAAAAAATATACCTAACTAATTACTGATTTTGACCACCATTCTCAACATTTTTTTAACCTATCATTGGTTGTTAAGAGGTTAAGTGAAGTTCCTTTAAATGGATTCCTCTTACTTTCAATAAGAGGGTAGGGAAAAGTGATGAATTCTTAAAATAATATTTGGATTATAGCTACTTTTGGTGCTAAGGACATTTCTGGAGTTTTTGTTTCTCTATGTAACTTTTAACTCAGTTACCATTCAGTGATGGATTTTTACTATTTTAATATTGAGTCAGATAACAACTCTCCTCTGCTGCTTTATTTTGTTACATGGTCTGTTGCACATCAGTAAACTTAGAATTTTTGAATTTCGTGCAGTTGAATTTTTATGGCACTCAGATGGTTGCTAGCCAATTCAAAAACATTTTTCTGTACCTAGGCCCCTTAAACGAGGCATCTCACTGGAAGAATTTTAAACTGTTTTGCACTAAATAAATTGTTGAGTGCCAATCCCCAGTATATATCTAACAAATATTGGCTGAATGAATAAATGAATGGCTTGAATGAATGAAATGTTTATATAAACTAAACCTGGCAATTTTCCAAGAAAATTACCAATTCAAAGAACCTCTTAGTTGCTATGTGAGTTTGTGGAATTTGCAAGGAAAACCAAAGAAGAGGCAGCAGCTGTGGATAGCATAAAACAACATAGGTCACACTTAGTGTAACTAATTTACAGATGTAGACAAATACTGGCAGTAGACCTGGTGAATCTTCATTTCATTAAACAGTATCAGAAGCTTGATAGGAGACATCAGATGGAACAAAATAAAATTTTGAAATCTGGCACGGACAAAAGGTGACTATTAATTTCATGGAAATACATAACCATGAATTAAAATCATAGCCTTTAAAAAAAATCTAAAAACAAAAATTAAATTATACCAACAAATAGAAACCTCAGTATTTTCTGAGTGAATTCCTTGGCGAGAGCTGGATTGAGAATGAAATTTCTCCATATAATTCTTAATCTCCTTTTTCTCTGCTGACAGATAAGAGAATGGGGTATATGGGGATAGTTAATGCAAGGGCAAAAAACATTAGAACGCAGTGTTAACAGAAATTTTGGGATTGACAATTACATAAGCTCTCACTCACTTCTCTCTACTCAGATAATGTTTCCCTTCATTTGATTTGAAGTGTTTTAGAGGTAGACTAGATTTTCCTTAAGATTAATACTATAACAGTTCACAGAAGAAAAATTACTTCAATTGTTTTGTCAATAACTCTTATATGTCCTCTTTCTGTCTCTTTTCCTTTCTTTCTTTTTTTCCTCTTTTCTGTCTTTCTTTCCCCACAGTTTTTATCAATGAAATATGAATTAGCAGAAAGTTACTGTCATATGCAGGGAATCTCAAAAAATATATATTATGTGGGCAGTTTTAAGACTCATCCAAACAGAAATATGTATAGTGGGTTTGCACATTGTTCCCCATTGCACCTCCCAGAATTTAGCCTAGATTCTAACTTATTATTCCATTGGATTCTCAATTCATGGCCATATCAATTCACATACCAGATCTGGAATTCATAGCCTTGGTCATGTGACAGGTCCAAGGCATAGTTTACAAAACTGAAATTGAGACAAAAGACAAACAGCATCAGACAATGAGTTCTTACTGCTGTTAAATCAAGTGCAATCATGTCTTCATGGCCCTCAAGGCCATCTACACTGATTTTACCTAACTTAGCTAACTAGCCTTCCATCCAGTAACTTCTCAAGCTGTACTGTCTTTCACATGTCAAAAAAATTTTTTGTTAATCATTTAAAATTTTTATTTTTCATTTCCCAGAATGGCATTAAATAGCCAAAAAAAAAAAAAAAAAAAGCCATGACAAGTGGAGATCCTGTGGAAGAAAGGAAAAGTGTTCTAGGTACCATTAATGGCACTTTTTCTTGCTTTTTGAGCAGGAGGCCCTGTATTTCCATTTTGTACTAGGCCTACGATTACATAGCTGGCACTGCCACTAGATTTCCAGGATAACATTTTCCCAGCTTATCAACCATGGCAGAAGGGGCATCTTCCCATAGCTCCATCAGTAAGTACCAGGGATGTCACTCATTGGCACAGCCTGGGTCACATGCTTATCTCTGAATCAATCACAGCAGATGGGGAGGCAGGACCTCTCTGATTGGCCAGATCTGGTCATATGTCCATCCCTATGACTGGAGGATTGATCAGCCTACCTCAGATCCTTTTGATGCATTCTCCATAGGGAAGAGGAAAAAATATTTTTCTAGCTTTTACTGTGCTCGCTCAACCTACAATATTATTTCACCCTTGTTAAATTTACTCGTTATTCAAATCCCAATTCAAGACCTATTGTCTCATTGATCATCAACAGAAGCAAGCTATACTTTGCTCTAAAATGGAAGCTTTCTATATTATGTCACTTAAGTTAACTAATTATGCATTCTGCTTGTAAATTACTGCATATGTTTTCAAGCCCATTTTAAATGGATCTTTTTTGGCAGGCCTTTCCCAAATTGCCTACCCCTCATGTGATGTTCTCTAGTAAAGAGTTAATTAAACTTAGTGCATATGATCCTGTGTCATTGTCTACCTGATGTCTATTCATTCTTCAAATTAGGTTAAACATCACTTGCTCTGGAAGACATTATTTGATCTGAAAGCAAGATCCTTTAATATAAGTTCTCCTAACACTGAAAATATTTTCATATCACGTAAGATTTTATTTAATTGTGTCTATAATCCCTCTTTTATATCATGCTCTTCTAGTTGGTCTATATTTTTTGTTCATTAATGTGTCCCCAGTACCAGCCAGGGATATGTTACTTGACACAAAGTGAGTAATCAATAAATTGTTTGTTTAACAGGTGTTTGAAACTGTGACTCCTCCATCTCCAGTAAGATTAAGTTATTTAAGAGTTTCCTTTATGTTTAGCATAGATGCTTATATATAGGAGACATAATAATTATTTATTCCTTTGTTTCTATGCAACTCTAGCAGGTAAAGTAGGAAGAAAAGAGACAAGAAATGCTAAATACCATTGGAGAAGACTTGATGCATAGTAAATGCTTCCAGGCTTTTGGAGGCCTAATTCTCTTGTTCTGGATCTCAACAATTTGAACCTTGCCCCATCCATTTAGAGTAAGAGTCATCCTCCCTATCCACATATTCACAGAAATTTCATTCTTTAATTATTCAGGCTTGAGAAAATAAATAAACAACCCCACCCCAACCCCACTAAGCACATAATAAAAAGGCTCCAATGGATTACTCCACTTTGTCATTATCACTACTCTCAGCCTTTGGAGATAGTAACCACTGAATATCTTTATATGTTCTTCAGTCATTTCTTGGGACTCTGTGCCCCATTCTTCAAGTAAAAACAGAGATACCCTAGGGCAGAAGCTGCTTTTTCTTTATATGATTTTTTTCTGCCTATCAGCTCTTAAGATAGGAGTACAATAAATATGCTAGAAGTTAAATTCTGTAAGTGATACCTATGTGGGTATAATTCATATCTTAAAATGCAGAAGGTGACATCCAACAAGATCAGGGAATGTAGGTAGAAACCCAGAGGAATCTGAAGTACACACTATTGCTTGCTTCCTTGTTTTCTGTCAGCCTGTCTTCATAGAGGCCAAAGGGTAAACCTAAAAGCAGGTCTGAATTCTCATTCCACATCTCAAGCTCAGCTTCAGGCGTGCTAGACAGCCCAGTCATCAGTCCTGATCTAGTGAGAGGCTTGAGAAGGAGGGGTGCCCTTGACGCCAACACCATCCTGGGTAAATGTTGGAGAGTCATAGATAACAATTACCAGTGAAAAGATTTGATAATCCTCACAATGAAGATAGTCATCATCTTCGGATCCTTACCTCTTTGCACCCTAGATCTTTTTTTATTCTTGAAGCCAATACTTCTGTACTTAACCTTATTTCTCTTGGGTTTTTGGTTTACTTAACCAGAGATGTATGTTTCTTTTGGCAGGCACAAATGCTACTGAGCCTGCTCTGGTCACTTGGATTCATTAATGCTTTAATTCTCGATAAACTTTGAAATAACATTGCACATTTAATTGGCTCCTTGGACACTACCTATCTCAGTCATTGCTTTAGAATTCTCATTCCTGAACTGGACTTTCCTTCAACTACCAATTTTGCAATTGCTTCGGTATATAAACATGGAAATGTCTTTAAAAGCATCTTTGTCCACCAAGATACTCAAAAGCAATGCCAGTTCAACTGAAGGGCAAGTAAAGGAGGAGTCCAAGAGGGGAATTAGTGTAGTTGTTGGCCAGAAAACCTGTCCCAGGGACACACTGAAGAGGCCCATCCTAGGTAAAGTCTTCAAGGGTGGAACTGACTCAGGCCATGGCTCCTGTCAGTGAATCCTGTGAATGAGTCACAGGATCATGGGATTTGATGATTCCTTTATATTAGTGCATAAGGTAGAGTGTTCAGAGAAGAGGCAGAAAAGATTTTTAAAAACCATAAATGGTAGCTTAGAAACAGTTCTTCAACTGAAACTGACTTCTAGTTCCATTGTGTATGCAAATGTGTGTGTGGGGTGGGTGGGTGTAAGACTGTGATTCTCAACCTTGGTTTGTGACAGCTTTGACAATCTCCAAGACTGTGGCAAAATTCTTTTGATAAAAAGCCTATAAATTAAAAAACATTTACTTACTAAGTCCCTGTCATGGAACTTTTTAGAGAGTAGGCAGAGGTGTAGTTTAATCATTTTGAACCTAGTCTACCTTTTCTCCTGAGATTTTGGATATTACATTTGAAATATAAATAGCATGCCTAACTTTTATAATTTTTAAAGAATACTGAGAAGAGTGAGATATGATGTTGATTGTGAAATAAATTCTAAATCTTGAAAACATCAAAGAACTATATCAGATATGGATGAATATTGTGAAATATTTACAGTAGTTATATAGACATTAAATTAGGCATTATTATTATTGAAAAATACACCAAAGCTAATATGAACTTTTATTTTAAAATAGAAGTTTGTTGTGGTTTTGCTTCAATTTTGCCCATTAGAAGCAGGCAGGGTTCACGTTACTACACAGCTCTGTTTCCTCTGATGACAAATCTACTCTAAATTGATACTTTTTTTTTTAGGATTAGTCTTTTAATAACGATGGTGAATGAGTACTTTTAGCTCCATTTAAAACCTTTACCCTACTCTGTCCTTGGGAAAATATCATTTACAGTGATTTAAAAAATGGCTACAATGGATTTTTCTAAAAATTTAACTCAGTTTTAATTTCAGAAATGATTTTTCAATTCTTCACTCAGAACTTCTGACTGTTGAAAAATTGAAAAATTAAACGCTAAAGCTTTAATATTCGCTGTTCAATTCAACAGTGAAAGACCATGAACTGAGCATTATGGGATAGAATGGTAAAAGCATGATACCTGCCTTTAAGGAGCTTGAAGTTTCACTGGAAGTGGGGATAGGGAGCAGATTTGGAGCAAATAACACATAAGCAATTAATGATCATTAAAGAAACTTCTGAATACTACGTGACCTGGCATATAAAGTAATTAATAGTGACTTCTTCAAAAAAATAAGATTATTTTTATAAGTTAAATTATTACTGCTTTATGCAGCTGATTGATAAATGAGAAATTTTGGCTGTGGTAGTTTAGCAAACTGTATACTTTCCATAGTGCTTTCAATATGTGCTGATATGTTCAGAATAGGCATTCTGGTCAATTAATGAGGAAACTTATATGTTTGTTAGTAGGTATTGAAGAATGGTCTTCAAATTAACTTGATTGTTCTGAAATCATTTCTTCATAAGCCTGAGATGCTTTGGTGATGGTCAGTGGTGCCTTTTAGCCAACTTGAAAATTTAGGGGAATATATAACAAAGATGATGGCAGAAGATCTGATTTGATTTTTCCACCATTCTAGCACTAACTGGAGCCATTCTTTTCTTCCTGGAAAGGTCATTTGGACTGTGACTTTCCATTCATATGACAACATACTATTTATTGATTTAAAAATGGTTGTTGCATCAACTATATTATCAAGTTATTACCTTAATACCTTTGAACCTTGAACTTAGTCTTGTACAAAATAATTTCTTCAACAAACTATAATGACTTTAAAATTTAATTTCTTCATTAGAATAATGGGGAAGAGGGTCTGTCTTTGAGCTGACTACTTATTGGAGATACCCCTAAGATCTTAAAAGAGCTATGAAAAATCATCCTTATATTCACAGAAAACTTTTATAAAGGAAATCCTAAATCTGCAATTCTACCTTCAACTTTAAGGGGATTGGAAGAAATTTGATAATTATGGGTAATGCCACTCAGAATCTTCTTTGACAAAGGAAGAATATAATTATAGAAAGTATGTTAATTTTCACAAGCCTACTGTAGAGAAGATATTGATAATATTTGACAAGTTTTTCCGATGAATGATGCTCTGTAAGCATATAAGCCATGATGAAACCATTATATGTGTGTATTTGTGTATATATTGATAGTTTCTGGCCTGTTCTGCAGTTAATGATGTGTAAAGTGATTCTCATTTGTTTATGGGATAACTACCTACAAAAAGTTTTCCTTTTGGAAGAAAACTTAAAATCAGTGAACTAGATATTGTCCACTGCTCTTGGTCAATGTAGTAAATATAAAACCAATATATCAGAGTGATAAAATTGTAGAAACCATAAAAAAGGTTCTATTCTTGATAATTCCAAAGAGTTGTCTCGTCTAACTAATTAGCATTTAGCTTGTTTTTACAATGGAAGGATAATATATATGTGAATTCAAGAGCTTTGACTATTATGTGCCATTCACTTTTAGATCATTAAAAAATACTGTGGCTAAGAACTAAGGAACATGGTTTTGTTGTTGTTGTTGTTTTTTAAGGTTTATGCTACCACTTGTACTTTGGGCTTTTTTTTGGATCTTTGTAGTATTTGTAAAATACTATTTAAGAAAACCAAGACTGCTTATACTTGTTAATTATTTCATTTCTCACAAAGACGCCTTGATAAAAGTGTTCTTCTGCATGGTAAAACACAGCAAATTGATTTACAAAACCATATGAGCCTATATGAAATCTAAAAATGTATTTATAAAAACACTGTATGATGTAGCAAATCCTGAAGAGCAAAGCCTCTTATCACAAGACAAAAAAAAAACTGCTTTAGTTTAAAATTGTATTATTATTGAAGAATTCTTATTTGCTTACTTTTAAAAATGGTTGGTTAAAGTTTTCTTTAAATATTTTAGCATAGTCATGGAATCAGAAAGTTCTGAAAGGCTCATAAAGGAATGAGTTTATAGGAGGTCACTAAAATATAAAATAATAAATAATTCAGAAGTGAAAAAATAAATTCTTCTACTTCCACTACTCTGACTGCACTAATATCATCGTGTTACATTATGTAGAAGAAAACAAAGAATGTCAAGAAGGGTAATGGGAAGGGAAACAGATTTTGAAGATCCAGTTTCAGAATACCTTGGTATTTTTGTTACAGAAAAGTTGAGTGTGTGATTATTTGGAGAGTAAAAATGCATTTGAAAGCATATTGGTGTAATGTGTTTGATTACTGATTATTTCTAAAGCTGTTTGCAAATTAACTTTCTCCTTTTTTAAAAATATCCAACTACAAGATAAATTCTAAATCTACTTTTTCCAGAGAGCTAATTTGGATGTTCAACAACTTTAATACTCAGTCATTGAAATCAATATAGAAAGTCTTAGATATAGTCCTGCTGAGTCTGTTACTTCCTGGAAATTCTTGCTGTAGGTTATAATGACGTCAAATTTTTTATGGGTCTGGACTCCCTGCTATTCCTGGACACTGTTTTCATCAGCCTCTCCAGTTATGTAAATTATTCATATTCATTCTCCCCACCCCCCAGGCTTTCTCTGTCTTCTCTCCTTGTCTGTCTTTCTGTCTCTCTCTGCAGATAGCTCTTTTACTGAGAGCAAAACTAACACAATACTGCTCCCAGTATGTAATTTTAGTAATGATAGTTGAGTTTTGTTTTTCTCTCAGGATCCCTTACAGCTTTCAATATGTCTCAGTTCGGCTTTGTGCATCAGATGACTTTGTTGGATGACAGGACCAGAATGACTGCCTTGTTTCCTATATGCTGTATTAATTTTGTATTGCTGCATAACACATTGCCACAAAGTTGAGTTCATAAGAACAAAAATTTGCTACCTCACAGATTGTGTTGGTTAAAAGTCTAGAAACAGCCTAAGTGGGCCCTCTGCCCAGGGTCTCAGCAGGTGTTAAGGTGTTAGCTGGGGCTGTGTTCTTATCAGGAACGTAAGGTCTTCCAAGCTCATTCAAACCATTAATAGAATTTACTCCCCTGTGGTTGTAGTGTTGCAAAAAATGTGTTACAGCTCAGTGTTATACTTGGTGTTATAGCTCAGTTGTGACAGCAACCTGGATCCGGACAAGAGACGAAGCAGCACTCAGAGAATTGGAGAACTCAGGTTTATTACACCAGTGGGCCCAGAGGAGTTAACACTCCAAGCTCTGGACCCCATCTGTAGGTTTACACCAGCTTTTATAGGCTGCCAGTTTACACTTTGCAACATCATATGTATAAGGAAAGTTGACTAATTAAGAACAAGCTTTGTAGAAATGGGCCAATCAGGAGGGAGAGAAATAACCAATCAGGAGTGAGCTCAGGGAACCAATAGAATTTTAGGTGTAAGTAAGCTGTTTCAGATGCAAAAAGTGAGATAGACCCTCTGGGCCAGGGAACCCAATGGTGCTGGCAGGAGATTAGTGGCCCTGCTTGGGGGTCCTGCCGGTCTTTTTATGGGGCTTCCCACCTCAGTAAGTGTTGCTGTTTTCATGCTGGCTGTCAGTCAGAGGTCACTCTCAGCTCTTGGAGGAATTGTCTCAAGTCCCAGTCACATAGCTCTCTCACAGCATAAAGGCTTACTTCTCCAAAGCCAGCAAGAGAATCCCTTTTACTTCAAATCTCAGTCTATTTTGAATAACTCTTGACTGATTGATTCAGACCCATCCAGGATAATCTCCCTTTTGACTCACTCAAAATCAACATACACAAAAGTCCTTTATCTTAGTCCTGTAAAGTAACTTAATCATGGGAATAAAATCTGACATATTCAGAGACCTGTTGATACTCAAGAGGCAGGGGATTATAAAGAATGTGTGCAAAAGGGAATGGGAATCTTAGGGGCCACCTTAGCATCCTGACTACTGCATATGCCTTGTCTTTTCAGAATGAGTTTCTATTTTCAGCATTGTCCAAGATCAAAATGTGCTTGTAGGTACATTATTAGATAGTGCTGTGACTAATGGCCTTCCATAGCCACAGTAAGCCTGTGGTTACCATTTGCATTCATTACTCAGTGGCCTTTACCAAATGATTAATGAATACTTTAGTTTTTTTAACCCTATTTTTAGCAGCAAAATAAATATTAAACACTTTCTTTAATTACTATCATAACCTGAAAATATTATGAAGATATTTAGAAAAAGAAGATGTGTTTTTATTTAGAGGTGACATCCAAGAATCTGTTGGAGTTCAGTATACTTTATGCATTCCACATGAAGAATCTGATCTTTAAAAGTAGTCATCCTTGGTTGTCCTATTTCATGCCCTAGTTAAACATAGAGATATGCTCAGCAAATCTGCAGATGAGACAAAGCTAATAGCATTAGTAAATGTATTGCAGTTACAGAATTGAGATCCAAAAATATTCTGACAATAAAAACAATCAGCTGAAATTAGCAAGATAGTTTTTGATGGGGATAAATATAAAACCCTGCATTACTCTTTTCCCTAAACAAGAAAAACAGTGTCTCAGGTACAGGTTGGTGAATAGATGGCTTAGTATACCTCTTACTAAGTGTGAGAAAGTCTTAGAAACTTTGGTTAATGTTGAGTTCTACGTGAGCCAATGGTAGTATGTGGCTGCCAGAAAAGGCTGATTTTCAATTTAGAAATAAGGGAGGAAATAATTCTGCTCTATCTTTTTATCAACAGAGTAAGTAAACTACATCTGCTGTCTTTTTTCCCTTTTCTAGTTTTTCCAAAATAATTTCTCAACGTTTGAAAACATTTTTGATACCTCTTTATATATTCTTATTTTGTTTATTCTGCTTATTAGAAATCACTTTGTATTCTTATTATGTCATTAATTTGTACCTAGTTATTTTGAAAGACCTTTAATTTTTAGCTAAGCTTGCAAGTTATATAAGTCCATTTTCATGTCTACTTACATAATGAATGTTTCTACTTACACAATGAGGCTTCTTATACTGGTTTCTTGTCCTTGAACCAAGCATCATCGCCTGTCCAAGAGGGTTAGGGAAAATGAAGAGGATGAAAAATTCTCCTCTCTGTTGCTCATCCTATACCCCTTCTGACTCTTTGGCATGTGAATGCCTTTCTTCTACAAAACAGGAATAAAATGTGGTTTCACCAGTTGATTCCAAGGCTACATACTATTAAGAAATAAAAATAATGTATTCTCTTGGAAATGATTTCTATGAGATACTTTTAACTACAAGAGAGTTTCACCTGGTGCCTAGACCACCTAGAGAGGTCTAAGACATTTAAGATAAAAGAATTCAAGTAGGTTTTTACACTAGGTGTAAGACACTGCTCATTCAGGGTATTAAATCACCTCTATGTAAATCGTGCGTGCATGCATTTGCTCATTCAATGTATTCTTTTATTGATGCATTCAAAAGTTAATATAGAACTTAATTATATTATAAGCACTGTAGTAATTCCTGTATCTTAAGTTTTCTTTCTTAAAAATAAGAATACTTCAGTATAATCAGTGTCCATTGAAACTTTTAGCCTTTAAATATGGCTGCTGGACTAGCTGACCTCCTCCTGGCCTCCTTCCCTTCCTCGCTCCCTTCCTACCTTTCTTCCTTTTTTATTATGAAATATGTCCTGCATATAAGTGACTGTATATAGTATATCAATGGGGTTAATAATACTAGTAATAGTAATAATAACAAGACCCATGTAAATGCCATTCCGTTTCTAAATGTTTGATGCATCCTTTGGTTATCTCCCAAAATGCATCTTCCTGCTACTACCTACCAATGAAAGAATTCTTTTTAGAGAGTTTAAAAAATCTTTTACATATCCTTTCTTTGCTGTTTCATTAGTTTTACTATATACATATGTATCTCTAAACAATGACATTTTTAGTTTTTATTTTTGAAAAATACTTTATAAATGAAATTTATATTTACTTTGCATCATGTAAAGTTTTGATATTCATTCTAATTGGACGTATGCAGCTCTATTCATTTATTCAATTTCAGTTTTGTGTACTGTGCTACTGTGTGAATATACCATAATTTATTTATCAGTTCTGTGGTCAGTGAACATTTATGTTGTTTCCAGTTTTTTCTTTCTTTTTCTATCAGAACAGTGTTTCAATAAGCATGCATTTCAATAAGCATGGTTTCAATAGCCATATCTCTGGTGTATGTGCGCAAGAATTCCCCTAAGGAATGGAATTGCTGAGCCATAGACTATATGCATGCTTCACTTCATCTGTAGTGCGGATTGTTTCTCCAAGTGGATGTACCAGTTTGTATTCCCATCAGCACTGCTAGTGAGTTCCAGTGTTCTGCCACATCCATGGCCCTTGATATTGTCTAATTCTTTAATTTTGGTTTATATATAGAATGTAAAATGGCATTTCATTGTGGTTTCAATTTTCATTTCTCTGCCTACTAATGAGATAAACTTTTTATTCTTATGTTAATTGGTCATTCCTGTTTCTACCTCATGGTATGATGACTGTCTTGTTTTCCTTTTTCTATTTGTCTTTTAGGTTGCTCATATTACTGATTTGTAGGATTTGATTAGATGTTGTGTATGTTAATCCTTTTGTGGCTTACTGTGATTAAATATCTTACCTCAAGTTGTGGGTTGTGTTTATAGTGTTTTTGAGGAACTGAATTTTAATTTATTATTTTAAAAAACATTCTTTATGATTTTTGCTTTTTGCATTTTTTAAAACAAATCCTTCCTTGCCCCATAATCATAGAAATATTTTTCTGTAATTTCTTCCATAGGTCTTAAAGTTTTTGCCATTCCTATTTATATTCTCTATGTATTTGGACTTGATTTATGTTATGGTAGAAGGTAGGAATTCATTCTAATTTTTTTAAAATATCAATCAAGGGTCAGAAAACTTCCTGTAAAGGATAGGATAGTGACTATTTTAGGCTTCTCAGGTTGTATGGTCCCTGTTGTAATATACTTAATTTTGCCATTGTACCACAAAAGACAAGCTGTAAATGAATGAGCATGGTTGTGTCCCCATAAAACTTTATTTATAAAAGCAAGAGGCTTGTTGGATTTGGCCTGTGGACTATAGTTGCCAACCCTTGATATGGCTAACTAACTGTCTCAGAAAAATTTTTGTCTTTCTTTTTCCACTGATGTCCAGTGCCTACTCTGTTATATAATGTTTCCATGTATGTGTGAGTCTGTTTCTAGGCTCTGTGTTTTTTAAAAAATTGTTTTGGTTTTCTGTCCCTGTGCTTACATCCAACTTCCCAATTCCTGTAGCCTTATTATAAGGTTTGACATCTGACAAGGAAAGCCCTGATTCTTCCCTTCTGATTCTCCTTTAGATGTGCTTTGGCCTTTCTTGGCTTTCCCTCTGCATAAATCTTAAAAATCAACTTGTCAAGTTCTACAAAAACTCCACTTAGAATTTGATTGAACTGTATTATATCCATTTTGGGAGAACTGAGATTAGAATATTGTATTCCTGTTTTTGAGCACAGTATATCTCTCTTTTAATTTGGGTCACATATTAAACTAACGTTTATAATATTCTCTAAGTCCTTGCACATCACTTTTTAGATTTATCCCTAGCTACCTTATTTTTGTGTTACAATGGTAAATTGTATCTCTCTAAAAATTGTGTAAAATTTCAGGAAAAATTTATATGCTGACCTTATTTCCGTCTACCTGGCTAAACTCTCTTAATAACTATAATATTTTTCTTTGAGGTTTATTGTCTATGTACAATGACAGTTTCCTTTCTTCTTTTCCAATCCTCATGCTTTTTATCTATCTTATTTTATTCCATTGACTCCAGTCTCCAGTACAATGTTGAATAGAAGTTATGAGAATAGGAATCCTTCCATTTTAAAAAATGATTTAACTGTGTATGATATTCATGATAGAATTTTGTTTGTTTGGAAGATATATTTTATTAGGTCAAGGAATTTACTTTGTTTTCCCCTCAATACTGGATAATTACAGTTTTTTTTTTTATTCTTTTCCTTTTTTTTCCTTGTGACTCTAAGAGAGGCCTATTTTTCCCACATACTATGAGGCCCTATTTCTCAAAGCATCATCTGCACATTCTTCTAGGTCTGGATCAAAACATGTTCTTTCAGAGAGGAATTGTGCCTGCTTCTGCTAGTATGGTCACCACTGTCTTAGAACAACTTCAACTAAATTTTTGGCCAGAGAATTTATAGGCCACACAGTTGATATGAATTCCTACAAAGGACAGACTTCTTCCCTTTCTTCCAAAGAATCCAGAGTTAAGGCTAAGAATGACTTGTATTATTCTTTCAGTAGGACAGTTTTTTTGTTGTTGTTTTTTGTCTTTGTTTTTGTCCACCCATCCTGCCTTTCACATTCTGAGGATGTCACCCTTCAAAGGCATCAGGTTTAAGGGAGCATCTCTAATCTGCCCTTTTACTCTAAAGGGACTTTGGCTTGGTCGTCTGTTCTCCACATGTAGCTGATTAAAATTCAGGGTCCAGGTTAGCAAGAATTGCCATAGACTTCAAAGCCACTGCCACTTCCCAGGCTACTGACTTCTGAGGATTTGTGCTTTCTTTTCATTTTGACCTTTGAGAAGTTATCTTAATTTCTTGTCAGCTGGAAAATGCATCAGAAAAAAAGTTTTAAAATATTTTATCTAGCATTTTAGTTGTGCTATACCACATGGGGGTGAAAACCTCTTCTGCTGTGTTGCCAAAACCAGTATTTCCCCCTTAGACTTTACCCATAATGACAGCCTCCTGTCCTGAACTCTGTCCCACCTGACCATGATTAACATTTACATCAGTCCTTCTCAAAGTTTGCTGCACATTGAAACCACCTGAGAAGCTTTTAAAAATCCTGATGATCAGGCCACACTCCAGATAAATTAAAATCTCTGAGACATCAGTAATTTTTAAAGGTCCCACAGGATTCCATCATGCAACCAAGGTTCAGAACAACTCCTTAGACTCTAGCTGCCCATTTTGATTCATGTCTATTCCTGTTCACCTGTCTTTTCACTTTCCTCAGCCAAATAGTTTCTTTCAGAGGCCAGGTGACCACATGTACATAAAACACTAACTTTCTAATCCTCCTGACCCCCTTCTTCAAACTGATATGCTTTCTGTGTAACTAAATCTACTCTATCTGTGGTCAACTGAATAGGAAAACGTTCAACTTGTTTTACTTTTCTTTGCAACATTCTATATTCTCTTTTTACATCTTTCACACTATGCAATTTTGTTTTCCTCTGCTGAGAAATTTTTAGTGCAGTCTCTTAATTTGCTAATTAATTCTGATAGACTAGTTTCATAGTCTCAGCAAATCAGTATGTGATATGCTTGGATTATGAATAGCTTAGCACAGAAAATGAAGTAATTTCCATGGAATAAATTAGAGTCAATTAACATGGCAGAGTCAGTTATCTTTTTGAATAATACAGATTTGCTCAGAAAAGCATTCTGTTTTGTTTGTAAGATGATCTGGGCTTTTAACCATTATGACTGCCACAGCCCTTTCTCCTTTGGAGCTAATAATAAAAAAGGAGATGGTAAATGACAGGAGCAGTGAGGCCAGTGGTAGCAAAACAGAGAGGTAGGGCGGTCACCATACTTTGTTCTAGGTCAGAGTATGTTAATTGATCATAGCATGTTATTAGAATGGTGTGTTTCATGGCTGTCTTTAATGTAATACTAGCACATCCAAAAATGTGACACAATTATAAATTTATAATTATTTCTTCTGGAGAAATAATGATGACATTTCCTGCAAGTCAAACAAGTTGGAGCTTTCTTATATATCTATTAGGGCTTGGGACTAAGTAAATAGTGATCTAGTTACAATATTAGCAAATGATTAGTTTAACACATTAATTTTAGTGTCTTCAAGGTAAAAGATATCTTCCCAACCAAGAAAGGCAGACTTCTTAGGATTTAATGGTGAGAGGTGAGGTCTGGAAAGCTTTAGAGAAAAGCCACATCCTTTGGGTATGCGCTTAGGCGAGCTGGTCTTTAGAAGCCTGCTACTGCTTTCCATAATAATGGATAATTATCATTATTTTCCTCCAGGGAACATTGTGTGGAATAACTAATTAATGATTGCAATGCACTTTGGAATCTGAGACATTTGGAGTAACTTTTAAGTATTTTGCATTTGAGTATCAGGATAAAATAAGCATGGATAAAGGAAACCTGAAAGGAAAGCTTTTATTTCCAGATTGTGAAATAAATTTTCTGACATTTTATTTTGTTAATAGGTTTAGTTTCTTTAAAAAAAAAAGCCACTATAATTTCATTTCCTGTTTAAAGATGCTGCTTATTACTATTTTTCAAAAATTCTGCTGCTGCGATGATCGTATGTGCCTAGAAGTGGCTATAAGGTCCAATACATGGCACAATAAATTTTATAAAATGTGGCCTGTTGGTTAATGCTATCTTTTGGTATTTGGAGACCTGAATTTTCACCTTGTTGGATATATCACAGGTTTGTTTTTAAGAAAGCCATTCCTAATTGTCACATCTCAGGTATTTTTGATCTATGGCTCTTATTTTGCAAACTAGTTATGTGGCAACTAGGTTCCAAAGATCCAGCCTTTCCAGTGAATCACACCTCTTGGTATTTATGCCCTTCTCTGTCTTCTACACATTGAATCTGAGCTGGCTATTTGTAACCAGACTGATGCAGCACATATTCTGAAGACAGGTCATAAAAAGCCCTGCAACTTTTGCCCTGATTTCTTGGAAAGCTTATTCTGGGGTAAGCCACCTGCTATGTAAGAAGTCCAATTAACCTTGAGATTTCCATGCTGCAAGGTTACTCAGATGAGGCATTTGAAGAGGTCACGTGGAAAGATATCTATATATGTTCACATGTTTATAGTTATGTATATTATATATGTATTCATTTGGCTAGTTCATGGCTATTGCATCCATCCCACCTGAAGCACCAGACACATGAGTGTAGAACCATCTTAGGTGTCCAGACCAGCCTTCATATGACTCCAGGCTCAGCTGTCATCTGATTGCAAGTGCATAACTTAAGCATGAGATGTCCAGCTGACCTGAATCCATACACACAACTGTGAGAGAGAACACAGCTCTCTTGTTTTAAGCCCCTAAGCTTTGGGGTGGTTTGTTACACAGCAGAAAAAACCAAACAAAGGGCACTGAAGACTTTGACACTGTTTGCTATGCTGGTGTCATACAGTTTCTTCATTTGGGTTACATTTGCTGATAGTATTAGGCAGATCCTTCATATGCCAAGATGATGTTCTTAAAACTTGTCACAATGATATCTAAAGAGTACCTTTCCCAGTTTCCAGTGCTATCTATGGGTTTCATGCTTGCTTGAAAATAGAACTGGCTCTGTGACCAATTTTTAATATTTCAAGAAGCGTAACCAAAATGGTGCATTTACTCAAGATAAGGATGCTTTTCTTTTGCTTTGGTTTGGTATTTATCAACCTCTCAGTGTATCTTGTTGAAATAAATTATACTTAAATGCAGTGGTTTTTTGTTTGTTTGTATTTGTGAGACAAAAACCAAAGCATAAGTATGTTTTTTGCAAGCAGTATCTTTAAGTGGAGTATATCTTTTATATGTAATGTGATCTACATTTCAGTATTACACACAACAATTTTCTGAATATATGTTAGAGATCAAGTGAGATAAGAGAATACTCTTTATGTTATGAATAGGATAAAGAAGAAAGTGTTCAACCTGAAAAGAATGTTTACTTGACTATAATTCCTTTTAGGTACTTTACTATTTCTTGATCAATGTTTCTTAACCTAGGGTCTATCTATGAGGATGCATGGATAAGCTTTAGGATGCCTGTGAAGTCTTTGCAATTTTATATAACATATTAGGTTTATGTGCATTTTTCAAGGGAGAGTCTTCATACATTAGATCAGATTCATAAATGAAATCTGTGACCCTAAGAACTTACAAATTTATATTTGTTAAGACTCATTGAATTATATACTTAAAATTGGTGAATTTTTATATGTGAATTATATCTCAAGTAAGTTGACCCTGCCTCAAAAAGCTGTGAATTAGTATTCCCAATGAAAGGCATTTAAAAAATAAAATGCAGACAGCAAGACACCTAAAGGTTTCTTCTAGGTGGAACCTTTTTCTTCCAGTTTGCCCTTCCTTCTAGAATGTCACCAAAATAGCTTCTATTTTTGTGTGCAGATTTAGTTCACATGGAAATGGAGGCAAAACTAGGGTAGGATATAGAGGAATAGGTTAGTCATGAGGTATTACAGTGTTATCAGTCTTTGCCTTGACAATGAGGCTCAAATAAGTTCCATAAAATATCATTGATATTCAGTAAATTATTTTCAAATAAACTTATACTTTAGAAAAATCTGTGAGTTATGTTAGGAACTTTCTAAGTAATTTAAGGTGATGCATATGTCCTTTTGTTATTTAGTTTTGATGATTTGTAGATGGGAGCCAAGAAACCTGGGTTTGGCTTTTTGCCAGTAACTTGTTTAAGCAAATTCTTGTGACTTTAATGAAAAGTTCTTATCTCATTTTCTTCACCTATAAAATGAAGATCATATTACTTTCTGTATATACTTTAACATTTCAATACCCTGACCTAAGACCTAGTACATTGACAGCTTATTTTTTGAATGAATCAATGAATTTCTGATATTTAATAATATTAGTTAATTTATTGAGGGATTAATTTTAGTTTGAATAGAGCAGATGGTTCATGCAGGAAAATGGGGGAACATAAAGTTAGATTCTGATCATTTTAGATTTTAAACATATTTATCAAGGTGTAAAATAAGATACTTTAGGTATACTCCACCATAGCTTTATAAAGGTTAATTAATTAGCTCATTGTTACACACTTAGGGTAAAAGGGGAAAATTGCTGTTTAAAACCATATGAACAATCAAGAAAGTGAAAAGACAACCTATGGAATGGGAAAAAATATTTGCATCTGATAAGGGGTTAATATCCCAGATATATAAAGAACTCATACAACTCAATAGCAAAGAAAAAAATAATTCAAGTTAAAAATGGCCAAAGGACACAAAAAGACATTTTTTCAATGAAGATATATGAATATGAATGGCCAACAGGTACATGAAAAGATGCTCAACATCATTGATTGTTAGGGAAATGCAAATCAAAATCCAATGAGATATTACCTCATTACCTGTCAGAATGACCATCATCAGAAAGACAAGAGATAAATGCTGGTGAGGATGTGGAAAAAAGGGAATCACTGTGTTCTGTTGGTGGGATTCTAAAGTGGTAAAGCCACAATGAAAAAAGAGTATGGAAGAGCCTTAAAAAATTAAAAATAGATATGAAAATGAATATATGTATGTTCATGTATGACTGAAGCACTGTGCTGTACACCAGAAATTGACACTACATTGTAAACTGACTATACTTCAATAAAAAAATATATAGATAGAAAAAAAATATAAAACTACCATATGATCCAGCAATTCCGCTTCTGGTAATATAGTCAAAGGAAAGGAAAACACTGTGTCAAAGAGATATCTACATCCCCCTCCATGTTCATTGCAATGGAATTTACAAGGAAACAACCTAAGTGTTCATTGACAGATGACTGGATAAAGAAAATGTGGTGTGTGTGTGTTTGTGCACATACACATACATGTATATACATATATACACACAATGGAATATTACTCAGCCATAAAAATGGGGATATCCCACCATTTGAGATAACATAGGTGGACCTTGAGTACATTATGCTAAATGAAACAAGTCAGACAAAGACAAATACCATATGATCTGACTTGTATATGGAATCTGAAAAAAAAAAAAAAAAAAAAGACAAAATCCAAACTCATAGAAAAAGAGATCACATTGTGGTTACCAGAGGCTAGAGAAGGGGAAGGTGAATTGAGGAAGATGGTTGGTCCAAAGGTACAAACATCCAGTTCTAAGATAAATGCTCCAATCTGGTCCTCTTCCATTCTCCCTATGTAATGAATGACACCACCATCTACCAACTTGCACAAGCCAGAAATCTACAAGCCTTCCTTTACATTTCCCTCTTCCTCATCAACTTATCCAACTCCTGTTGATTTTACTTCATAAATATTTTTGTATACTTAACAACTACCCAGCAATGATGTAATTCAAAATTACCCAGAACTCTAGCTTTCTAATAGATCTCTTCAATCCATTGTTGTCCTCTCTTCACTATAGTTAAGAGAATGAAGAAACTGATAGGCCATTCCCCTGCTTAGTTCTGATGCTGTCACTGCTTTTAGGATGAAGTCCAAAATCCTTATCATGGCCTACAATTTCCTGCATGCTTCAGCCCTGACCACTTCTTTATTTTCATCTCATTGCTCTTACTCTTGGCCCATTGAGAATGGCTGGGCTTTCTTTTAGCGACTCCGAAGTTCCATGTTGTCTCATACCTCAGGATACTTTACTCTGCTTGGATATCTTTCTCCCATTTGTATCTAGTTTATCTATTTAGTTAATTCTCTCCTTCAGTAGTCTGCTGAAACAGCATCTCCTTAGAGAAGCTTCTGACTTCAGGCTAGATTTGTCTTTTTCTGTTATTTGCTGTCATGGCAAATCTTTCTTCATAGTTTTCTAATAATTTTAAATTGTATATTTATTTACGTGATGATTTTACTTGTGTCTGTTTCTTTCATTAAACTCTAAGCTCCATGTGTCTGTTCTGCTCCTAATTTTATCTTTAATTCTTAGCACAATGCTTAGCTTAACAGTGACTTAAACATTGAAGGAATGAAAGAAATGATATTATAGGAAGACATCTTATTTACATACAGCCCCATTTTCAGAGAATTGTCTGTTTTAAGCAGTGTACCTTGAAGTGACGGTAAGCATACTCTGGTTCATCCACCCTGATCACACATTTGTTAGGTGGCAGGTGAAGGTAAGGCTTTACAGTGTGGCTGCAGAAACCAAGGACTCTTGAATGCTTTCTCTACAAAGTTCTATTCCAAAAAATAGGTAAGTGAGAGACATGATATTACACTATCGAAGTAAGTTTCACTGTGACTGAAAATGCCCACTAGTGCCCCCAGTTGTTTTTTGGGGATAATGAATGCCTCCTAGGTCATCTCAAACCAGCTCACATACTTCTAGTCATCAAAGAACTCAGAGGGTAGCTGTCTGAAATCCAGATGAACAGTGATGAATGAAGGCATCAGATACTCAGAGGGCAGAGAAACATTTCTGAACTACAGAATAATGTAGTCTCTTAGCCCAGTCGTAATGTAATTTACTGGTATTGACAGTTAAAATTATTTAGGCTTGAGTTTTCTGAATTCTTGCAAAACTTCTGAAGTGTTATATTTAGTAATATGTTGTTTGCTTATTTGTTTTTTTTTTTTTTATTCTCTTGTCACATTTTCTTAACCAGGAAAAATTTTGATTTGGTGCTTATTCAGATAATATTCAGATGGCATAATGTCTCACTGCTCTGACAGATGATTTATTTTGTTATTACTCCTATTTTCTATTTCCTCTCCTTTGCTTTCCTTTCCTCCTTTGCTCTCCTCTCTCTAGCCCTTTTTTCTTTATCCTATCTCAAGATCCCATCTCTTATTTACGTGCTCTCCTGCTCAAGTCAATTTATAAATGTAGACAGGAATGTGTACAAATGTCAGCTTTCTATTTTGAGTGGAAATTACCTTTCTAGAATGTTTATAAAAATGGATTACTTCTTTCAGGAGATTCATTCATCAAGACAGAAGTTGGTCCTCCTGTACAAAATGGAATGGAAATATAAACAGTCAAAATACACTAGGATAAACACAGTGATCAGGGATTAGATGGGGAGGGGAAGCCTTAGTTGGAGGAAAAATGCTGGCTGCTTGTGAGGCAAAGAAATAGAACAGCAAATATTCCTTCAAATTACAACACAACGGGAAGGTTATCTGGGGATGTACTAGACTTAAAATTTTATCCAGGACTGACTTGAACCAAGGCTGAGCTCCTAGAATTATAGGTATATCCATGCAGATGTCAACATCATAATTTCATGGTATTCTAGAACCTAAGAGCTGAAGGACTCTGTAAGACAAGAAGGGCATGTCTTATCCAAAGTCACACAACATGTCATAGCTGGGACTAGAATTCAGATATTCTGATTCCAAGGTTATTTTAAATTTCACTGCTTATAAGCACTGTATTGTTTTCCAGTTCCTGGAGATGCACCCCGCTTTATCACCTATGTTCTTCCCTATCCTCTCTAGTTTGCTTTGTGGGATGTGCGCATCAGGCACTGTTTCAGTCACACTTCCAGTTCTGGCACCCTTATTGTCACTAGCAATACCACTTAACCTAAAGGGGAATGACTTAGTAGATTATGCAGTCTTACCTAGATTCTTCTCACTTGCACACAGAGAGAAGCAGTTTATTTTATCTGCAGTTGAAAATCTGTCCTGAGAATATGCAAGGACTTTCTTAAGGGAATTAATATCTTAACTCTTTTGTACCAATGTAAAGATTTCCATCATGTGTAGAAAATAGCACTCCCTTTACTGTAAGCATATTTTGGGGATAAAAAGATGAGTTAATTCCTACCTACTATGACTAAAGTACTTCAGGAAGTCTAGCCAGGCAGGCCTATTATGGACTGTAGCTAATTAAAGAGAAGTGCTTCCCAGTTCACTTCTTCTGTACCTTCTTTATGCATTGAAGAAAATGGTTTTTACTCAACATGATGTTTCTCTGGTATATGTGGTTTAGAAAAAGAGGCAAGTTGGTAGTGCACCACTTCCTCTGTGATTGACCTTTTATGGTTGGGATGCTTTTGTCTCCACTTAGCCCATTTATTCTTCTGCCTTTGAAGTCAACGTTTTTTATTAAAGTTATTTATAAAACACAGATGTCTATGATTGTTTTGATTGCATTGCTGAACTCTTCCTAAACCATTTTTTTCTTTAGTATTTACTTTCCTCATGTCTTCAGAAAACATATACATGCACACACTTCATGTGGTCACACCACATCCTATATAACATGTGGATGATAAAATAGGCTTGCTTCTAAAATAAGCTATTTATTACTATTTGAAGAAATAGTAATGCTATAAAGGGAGCATAGAAGAGCTTTACCGAGGAGATAATTTTATGTGAAGATTAACTTATATGCATCTCCAATAGATACGCATTAGTTAACAGCATAGGAATTGTGTCTGATGTGTAAAACAACTTACTCCTCAGCGTTCACTACATATAGACCAGCATAAGGAAACTGGTGACAGCGGAGAAGCAAATTATCAAACTCCAAGGTAGATGAGTATGTGTTTCTAAGGTCACAAAGTGACCCACTCTTTTAATATATCTAAAAGCCCATTAATGCAGGTGTTTTAAAAAACTTAATTTTGCTTCCTGCTACCAAACCATCAAGGCCATGTAGCTATTTAGATGGACATTGAAGAGATATTATGAAGTATTATAATTCTACCCAGCGTTATGGAAATGAACTAAACCTTTATTTTGTTTTTGATGTAGTATAATCAATTAAGTAAATCCCTGATTGTAAATATAGATACTTCATCTTCCATTTCCTAAATTCTGACTTTTGTGTGTGCTGGGAATTGAAGCTATATAAAAGATGAGTTATGGTGACAAAGAAAAAGGAATTAAATTATTGGGAAAACAATGTTGCTAGAATTATAGAAAAGTTATTCTTGTTCAAAACAGTGGTTAGGGACCATTTGTTTAGGAAAAATTATATTAAATTATGCTAATTTAATAACATTTTTAGTTCTAGAATCCTGCTTATTGCCTCTTAATATTAAAGCATTATGTGCTTGGATTTTGTTTAAATCATCTTTAAAAAGTTTCCATAAAGTTAAGTTCTATAGGCCCTGTTCCACAGTTTCATAACAAATTTTATAATTTGGGTTTTGTTGAGAAGTGTGTTTTCAAAATATAGTCCAGGACTGCCTCCATCAAAATCTTCAGAGTTGTTTGTCAAAAACACAGATTTTTGAGGTTCTTCTCAAACTGACCCAATTCCTGACTTAATAGGAATCTCATGGTATTCCAATATACACTAAACATTGAGAACCATTGCTTTATTAAGTAGTAATCCTTTTCCTTTTATAGACCTCCTCCCACTGAATTCTTGAAACAGTCTCTTGTTCTCTACCTTAGCTCCTCATTAACAACTATAGGAGCAGAAGAGATAAATGACTTTCATACCAATAGCAGTCTTTTCAACACCTTCCCTTCATATGTTGCCGGAAAGAGAAATCGGAGACATTTTCAAAGGGAAAATGGAGAGATGGATGTTTGATACTTGAATGCTGCCAGGCCTCCTTACCATCTTTCATTGCCCCAACCCAGATATGGCACCAAAGAATGGACATGATAGTGACTTTCATTTCTATAGCCCCCTTCTATTGAGAAAGAAAATACACAATAAAAAAATTTATATAACTTGCACCCAGAAGGAAAACTAGATCATTTTGCTCAGTTCTGTCATTTTACATGTAGAGAAAATGATGCCTAGAGAGGTTATGTGACAAGGTCATACTCCTAATTGTTGTCAGAGCTTAAATAGGGACCCAGGTATCCTGACTTCCAGACTATTGATCTTTTTAGGGCAAGTTATTATAAAAATATTGTATATTACAATTACTTACTTTAAGAGAAAATTGTTTTGTGGCTAGAACATCATTATTTAGTGTTCTTAGTAGTCTCACTGCTTTCCTAGACCTGTTTCTATTTATAGTATGTTGTGGGAAAACAGCACTCTAACAACACATTTCTTATTGAGTGAATTTTGGTGCAAACTGTAGCTTTCAAAGGAATTAGATCCCTTTTGCTTGAGGTTGAATTTGGTAACACTTTATTTTAGGTGTCAAGGCATGGTATATTTAATTAGCATGCACTGTAATAACACTGATCAGTGTGAATTCTGTTGATTAAAATCTGGATATTTCTATTACTGTACTTGGGGCAGAATTCACCTGCTTCCTGTTATATTTACTGGACTCTTCTTTCACTCAGTTTTGATTTTGCAAACACACACACACACACACACACAAAACCCCAAATAAAATAAAACTGCTTTTTGTTTCTTCCTTTGGGAAATTTAATTGATGGTTGTTGAATACATTCAAAATAGTGCCTGGGGCAGAGTAACGAGGTCTTTGTCCTTCCTGATCATGTGACAGCTCAAGTGGGTAGTTATTTGAATTTGGATATAGGCCATTTTGATAACATACTGTTGTAATAAAATCATTCTTCTCTAAAAATCTAGACAGAGAACTAAGAAACACAGAACATTAGTCCAAATGGATCAGTAGAAATACCTGTAATTGAATCTTGTCTGTAAAGAGATGGCAAGAGGAATACTTTAACTTGAGTGAGAGAAGTGTCACATTTTGTGCATGAAAAATAGTAGTCCTGAAGAGCAGAATCTGCTGAGAGCATTTTGAATGAAGAACAATGCTTTCTCCATTACAAACCTAAGCAAGAAACTCACCTGAATTAACTTCAGATTTTGAATCAAGAAAAGTGAAGGCAAGTAGAATGATTTGGGAACAGATGTGTCACAGAAGCAGTAAGAGCAGTGAAACATATGTTCTAGGACCTCCGCCCCCCCATCCCCTGCCATACACACACATACCCAGAGTATTAAAAGTATCCATCTATTAATTTGATCTTAATTGAAACTTTTCAAAGAAAACTAAAAAGTAACAGGAGTTTTTGAGCAGAGCTATAATGAGTAGGATAGTACTATCAGCTCCTGCAGAGAAAAAAGGCAATAAAAGCCTTCTATTGCTGGCAGAATGATTCATATGATACTCTGAAAAGCTGGATAAAATAAAATAAACATAATTTTAATTGAATAGCTGACTTTGTAAAAAGGTCAGTGAAATATTCAAATTCCAAAAAACAAAATTTTAGAAACAAATCTAAAACAAAATTCAAACCTCAATTAATTACAGAGTTGAAACAGAGAGGTAAGCAAGTTTGGGAACTTAGCAGTTAATAAGGAAATAGAAGATTAACCCCACAGTTGAGAACTTTGACACAATGCACATAAACCAAACTCTTCATCTTGAAATTATGGACTATATTATTTTTCTTAGTCATTTACAAAAGAGGAAACATTTAGAAAAATTGACCATGAAGCCATGAATCACCTCCAGTCAGGTTTAAAGAGCAGTTTTATACAGATCACACCACATGCACTGCCCATGCAGTTAAAATAGTCATCAGTTAAAAAATAAAAAGAAAGAACTAGGGGGGAGGGTGTAGCTCAAGTGGTAGGGCACATGCCTAGAATGTCTGAGGTCCTGGGTTCAATCCCCAGTACTGCCACTGAAAAATCAAATAAATAAGTAAACCTAATTACCTCCCCCCCTGCAAAAAAAGAAAGAAAGAAAGGAAGGAAGAAAGAACTAATCCTCTCTCTGTCTTTTTATCTAAATTACTTCTAAATAACTCATGGGTAAAATAAGAAAGCAAAATGGAAATTTTAAAAATACCTAGAATTAAACAATAATTAAAATAATATAAATCAAAGTTTGGGGAAATAGTAAAGGTGGCACTTGGAAATGACTCTGTAGCCTTAAATGCTTATAATAGAAAAGAAAAAGAAAAAAAAAAAGGGCTGAAAATAAATGAGTTAAGTGTCTAACATAGGAAGTTAGGAAAAAGTAGAATAAACTAATAAACTCAAAGAAAGAAGGAAGAAAACAGTGAAGAGCAAAATTAATGAAATTGAAGACAATATAGAGGGCCAATAAAACCTAAAGTTAAATGAATACAATTGACAAATTTCTGGTGATGTTTCTCACCTGAGTATAAAATGTAAAGAGACCCATCACAAGGATACCAGTGTAGGTATAGAAATATCCAAATAAGAACAACTTTAATTAATTTTTTTCTTCTACAAATTTAAGCTTCATTTTAAAATTTACATGGATGAAAATGAACTGTTTTTAGTATCTATGAGTTTTGATACATAGAGTTGAGTATCTGTCATAATCAAGTCACAGATCAATCATTCTCCCAAATTTCTTTGTGTTGTCACTTTTCGGTTAGTTAGTCCCCACTCCTTGAAACTTGTGGCAACCATTGATTCTGTTCTCTGGCCCTGAAATTTTGCCTTTTCCACAAAGTCATGTAAATGAAGCCATACAGTATTTAGCCCTTTGTATCTAGATTCTTTCATTTAATATAATACATTTGATAAATGTTCATATTATACGTGTCAATAGTTTGTTTCTTTTTGTTGTTAAGTAGCATTCCCTTGTATGGGTATACCACAGTTTTGTGTATCCATTCACCCCTTGAAGAACATCTGAGATGTTTCCAGTTTTTAACAAGTATGCATAAATATTCATGTACAGGTTTCTGTGTGAACATAAGTTTAATTTCTCTTGGTAAGTACTAGGAGTGGGATTGGCAAATGTAAATGCATTTCAAGCCTTAAAAAAACAAAACAAAACAAAACCACCAGACATACTGTTTCCCAAAGTAGCTATATCATTTTGCATTCCCACTAGCAGTATCAGAGAATTGCGTCTGTTTTGCGTCCTCACCAGCACTTGCAACTTTCAATTTTTAAAAACATGTTAGCCAGTCTAATAGGTATATGATGGTGTGTACTTGTGGTTTTAATTTGTGATTTAATTTGCATTGCCCTAATGATTAAGGACATTGAACATACTTTCATGTGCTTATCTATATGTCTTCTTGGTGAAGTTTCTGTTTAATTTTTGTTGCTGTTGCTCACTTTCTAATTGGATTGTTTATTTTCTTAATTTGAATTATCACAGTTCTTTATATATTCTGAACATCCTTGTTTGTGATTTACTAGCCTTATTATAGTTTGCTCATTTTATTTTCTAATATTTTGTTGAGAATTTTTGCACCCGTGATAACAAGACATGTCAGTCTCTAGTTTTGTTGTAATGTTTGTCTGGTTTTAGCATCAGAGTAATACTGGCTCCTTAAAATGATTTGGGAAGTATTTAATTCTCTTACATTTTCTGGGAGAGTTTGTGTAGAGTTGGCATTATTTCTTCCTTAAATGTCTGATAGAATTTACCAGTAAAAGATCTGGATCAGGAGTCTGACTCCCTCCCTTCTTTCCTCTGTCTTTCTCTCTCTCTCTCTCTCTCTGTTTGCAGTGGTTTTTGTTTAAAAAAAAATTACTGAAATATACTTGACATATAACATTGTGCAAGTTTAAGGTGTAAAAAAAATAAGGACATAGAAAAAGATACTATTCAAGCATCAATCACCCACTTTTTGAGGAGTAAATTTAGAATTTGAACCCATGTTTTCATATCACTAAGCTTTATTGCTTCTCAAGAAAAAAGTATAAAAGGATCACAAATCAGGGTAACTGAGAGTTCTGAGGAGCATTTATTTAGTTCTGCTCTTTTTTTTTTTTAATAAATGAAGCCTTAAACAGATGAGTTAAAGGCATTGTCAAGGGCTAAACACACAGTTTGTGGCTGACTTAATACAGAACCAAGATCTTCCATTTCTCAATTTTTACTTAATAATAACATTTAATTACAAATGGTAGTACAGTTCCAGTACTCCTGGAACTTATTTAAATTCACCTATTTGATTTTCATTCAATTTATTTTTTGGGGGAAAATATGATCGCTTGATTTTCTTTTCACTTTATGTTGCTGGGAGAAAATGTATTCAAATATAGAAACTTAATCCTTCTAGGTTTTCTAGACTTTGAGGTTCATTTTTCAGTTATTCCCCTTATTTAGACTAGAATTTATTTAGTTTCAGCTCAAGTGATGAAGGTGAGAGTAACTTTCAGATTGCCTTTTAATTATGTCACATCTACTTCTATAGGCCAAGAACAAAACTCATGCAAAATTAAAACAGCTATCCTTGTTCAGACAGAAAAACAAGTAAATACACATAGATTGGAACTGTCAAAAGTTCTTTCCCTGTAGTTGTTTGTTAACTAATATATGTAATTATATAAGCCATTTGTTCCACTCGGGCTTTTTCCAGAATAACTAACCCTTATCAGTCCTCGGAATGAATGAATCTTAAATATATAGTTCATTCATGATCATAGTCCTATTCCTAACTCTTCCCTTCTGCTTGATACAGTGCTTAAGGAAATTCACATACCATTTAAGGGCAGAATTCCCATCTTATATTCTTCCTTTCTCTTTCTTTTCCACTTTTCTGTGATGCTGACATATATATAGGAGAGTATAGTGGGATAGGAGTCAGAAAACTTAGTCATGTTTTGTGACTTACTAGCAACTTGGCCTCTAGCAAATGTTTTAATATTTTTGAGCCTCTGTTTTTTCACCTTCACTTCATGGTACATGTGGATCAAACTAGACAGTTTATTTACCCATAAACATTTATTGAACTTCTTTTATATGCAAGACACAAGGATGGGCACTGGGGACACAAAGTTGAATAGGACATTGCTGCTTCCCAGTGAGTACATGTTCTAGTATTGGGCTTGATGTGTAAATAATTGTGACATGCAACCAAATGTATGAATGTAGTGTAGGAGAATCTTACAGGAGAGAGTCAGAAGATTCACAGGGCCCATATTTAAAATAGGAATAAAAATCCACTAAGCAGGTGAGGAGAAAGCATTCCAGGCAAAGGGAGTAACACTCAAATATTTTATAAGTGCACATCAAGAGCTGGTACAGATCCACAAATGTCATTATTTTAAAGAAACTATATATCAAAGGATTATGAAAAATGTAATTTGAATTTTGAAAACCACCTTCTTGTGATTGTTGATAATAACCTTAGAGAAATGCTTGTTTTAAATTCATGAATAAGATATGGAGATAGAATGACAAATCAAGACTGCAATTAATTATAAGAAATTGGATCCTCTAAGTCTTCATTATGAGCCATGTTAATTAACATTTCATTAATTACCTTGACAATAAAATAATCACACAATTAGTGACCCTATGAAGTCATAAAATCATAACAAACACAAGGTAACATTGCTTAGAATGTCAAGGTTAAATAACTGAATATAGGATTGGCTGGCATTATAGTCAAAACCCACACAACATAGAAAAAGCAAAAGATAGGAAAACTTACTCAGATTTAGTATGGCTCTTTTTATCCAGCATCTCAAAGGCATTTCATAACACTGACTTTTAGAAAATAATTCCATATATTACCTCTCTGATTTTCTAACAGAATTGAATTCCTATTACTGCTGTCTTCTTGAAGTGTATCATTTGGGATACTCTGGGCAAATTTTGTCCTCAGAGGTTAGAATTTAAGAAGAAAATTACAAGGGTAGATAGTTAATAATGTATGTAATCCAGTGTTTAAAGTTGTACTAACATCTACAAAATCCATTGGTAAAGCTTAAAAGCAAAAGAGGAAAATTCATATGATGGTGAAACCTTAAAATAATATATCAGTTCAAGGAAAAAGAAAACATGATTTCAAAAGGAAAGGGAAGGGCAGTAGAAAGCATCCAAGGGAGAAATAGATGAATAGTCAGATAAAATAATAGTCAACAATGTAGTTTTTTTGTCATTAGCAATAGAGGTATACTAGATAGTCAGATGGTGATGACTTTGTAGCAGGGAGGTGTTCCTATGTATAAGGCAAGGTATTTCATGGAGTATTTTCTTCTATTTGTTTGTCTTACTATATATTCTCTCACTTTGAACCCAAGTAGGATAATTTTATTTAGTTCTTCTAGATAACTGTATATTATGCAAATAAAATTTCCTTTTGAAGTGTTGAATTAAAACCCCATCTTAACTGAACCAAATATATTTCTTTGGTCGTATAGGGGCCCCAAAGTACTGCATGTTAAAAATAAAATTCTACTGTAAAAAAAAATTTAACCAAAATATGTAAAAATTTAATGAAGAGAATGTCATAATTAGAAAAAATTAAAATGTTTATTATACTAATGCCATGATGCACTTAATAATTGCACATTGCCTTCTGCATGCAGCCATATCTTTAACATAATTGCAGTCATAATGTGTATCGTATTATAATTTTTGTATTATGAATTGCCATCTCTCTTCATCTTATAAAAAATTTGTCAGCTTATGAAGAGATGCACAATAGGACAAGATAACAAACAAAAAACAAAAAAATCAAAGAAAATTCAAGAGAAAGAGAAGAGTAGGAAAATAAGAAATGTATGAGGTAATATACAAAACATATGCCATTAGATTCTAAATGTAGGCTATAGATTTATTTTTGAGCAGCCACACAAAGAGGGAAATGGGATCTATTCCTGACTTACAGTAAACTACAGATTTAAAAAGGCCAGTTGTTTAGGAGAAGGGACAAGTGTTCTTAATCCTGAGGTCATGTAGAAATTTCTTTTGTTTGTCATTGTAGAGGATACAGTGGCTTCAACATCACTCTGGTATCAAATGTGCAACTCATAAATTCATGGGGCTACTTTTTATAACATACATTTTTATATTTTTGATGTTAGCAAAGAGTATAGAACCAAAGTTAACATACAATAATGCATTTTAAGGAAGCATTTAAATCAATAATTCCATTTGCTTTAGAATTTAGAATGTCTATTTGGAATAAGCTGATTGTTCCTTTTGTCTTAAAAAAAGTCTTTCAAGGTTACTTTGAATGGACATTTCTTTCCTTTCTTTTGGATAAATTTTCCCATGATGAGTAGACAGTTTAAAGCATTTCACTGGCCTTAGATCTATCTATGCTTTTCAGTGCAAGCTTCCCTAACTCCCTTTTCATCGCTAGTTTATTAGCTGTATATAACCAAGTCATTGAATGAGGGAGCAAAGGGTTTGGCAACCAGAAATAAAGCTAAGTTTAGTATAATGACTTGTGAAAAGAGCACAAAATGAAGCCAGTAAATAAAATAATAGATTTTAAATATGTTCACCTAAATTATACAAATTTGAAATGAACTTTATACACAGAGTTGCTTTTATCTCTCTCTACACATGTGCACATGTGCACAAACACACACACACACACACACACATGTATGAAAAGAGAAAGAAATTTATTTCCTGGACAAAATTCAATATTTTCTTGGTTAAGTTGACTTATTTTCTCCAAGAATTACTATGTCATTTGCTATAAAAGACACTTCTCTGACCAGAATTATGTAGTTCATTAAGGAAGTAAACAATGATGGATGATAATAAAAACAACAAGGGTTATAAGGAGAAATCAGTCACATTGAGTAGGATGTGATTTTTCCCATAATGAAAGTGGTTTAGAGATTTGATCAATTACAAAGACAGTATGCAAAAGTTATCTTTTGCTAATAGTAAAAAATTATGTTTTCTACCATTCCTAGCCAAAGTTATAAGCTCATTGATTTCTAAATGACCCTTTGAGATTTTGCAGTTTTTCCTTTGTGGGTCAACTGTAAAAGATACTTCCTTCATACACTACTGCTTGATGAGTGTTCATTTTCTAATAGAAAACATAGGGATTTGTACAGTTATTCATTCTCTACTTTTTAAAATTTTTATGATTAAAAAAATCTAAATTATAACATTTTGCTGTATGGAATCAGGGAAGATATCTGACCATGAAACAGCCTGGTACCTGATTGTCCCACTTATGTAGTGGGTCTAGTCTTCCTAGGATGAGTAAGTCTTAAAAAATGGGGATAATCTTCACGTAAGTTTAGTCCTTGTTTAGAAGATACACAATAACTAGTAAATATTAGTCTCTCAAAAAGTAGTAGCCATATTGTTATTGCTGGTGATATTTTTTGATGCAAATTGGCAAGAATTGTGACCAAATTTCTTGCAGAGGTCCTTGTAGGCACCATGCTTTTCTAGATAAGTGTTTAGGATTAGAGGTAGCATATTAGACATTATTCCATCACAGCAGGTGATAGTCTTGCTTCTGGGGACCATCCTGTCTCCTTAACCCTTGTTTGAGGATTTAAATGTTTTCTTTAAATTTGTAAATTCTCATATTTTAAATGATGTAGGTTTACTAATAAACAAATTAATTTTCTTTTATCTTGTCATCGTTATATCAACCCCATTTATATTACTGTTGTGTAATCAATCAACTAGTGAAAGATGAATGAAAATCTTGTTATTTGAACCAAGGGAAGGACTGCTGACTAAAAGTAAGCAAACAGAACACCTTTATTGGGAAGGCCCCAGGAGAAACTTTGTGAGTTATTATCACTTAACAAAAATTTTTAATCAATATTAAAAATCATGTCTTAATACTCTCTTCTAATTAAAAACAGAGGTGGAAATCCCTCTTTAAATCAACTTAGTTTGCTCAGCAAGATAATTTCAGTTCATAAAGGCATGTTCTTGCTGAATTTTCTGAGTCGTGCTTGTGACTCATTGGGCTAGCTTTGATGACGGTGAGTCATTTCATATTTTCTGGGAATGAGACTACCTGACTATCATTGCTTTATCTTTGGTTTGCAGTGAGTTGAGAAAGTGCACCATCCCAGGTGACAGAATAGATAGCAAGAGGAATATGGAAGGAAAAGCCAGCCCCTATGATTTGGGTAGAATCTCATCCATCAGGTAAAGGGCCAGTGATTTGTGTATTAAAAGAGATACTAATCCAGCAAGTGGTCTAATATTGCCAAGAATTTTCTTCTTGGCCTCTTAACTAAGAACATGGAAGCAAAATTTTCCGTAGGCAATAACATTCTTTGCATTTTTAAAACAAAGTTTATACAGAGGCAAGATATTGGTCCTATCTGTGAGTTCTATGATGTCAAGTTCTTAGGATGTCTAGCTTGTCAGGTCAGCATCTGGATTTGTAAAATGCACAGAAGCTGAACGTAAAAATTAGTAGTATTATTAACATCTGATAATATCTCACCTCTATTGATTTAATACTTTAAAAAGAAGAGGGCATAGGACTTGACTGCTTTCTCAGTATTTCATTTGGAGATTTATTTACCTATCTCTTTCTCAGCCCACTCTTTTCCCCAGTCTTCCCCATGTCAGCACCTCCCCATGTCACCCACCTGTAGTCAGAATCCTAAGAATCATACTTAACTGTTGTTCTGATTAGCTTCATCAACTCTTTTATCGACTTCTGTCTCTTTCTTAAAAATACATCCTAGATCCATGCACTTCTCATTGTCTTCACTGTTAAATCCATAGTCCAAACCTCATGATATATAATGTGGCCTTCTCTAGTGGTTTCTTAACTGGCAGCCCTACTTACATGCTTGCCCTTTCTAGTCTGTTCACCCAGCAGCCAGGCTAATCAGTTTAAAAAACAAATCAGATCATGTCTCTCAGTCACTTAAAATCTCCCAGTGGCTTTGCTTCCCTTCCCTTTATCCTTCAAACAAAACCTGAAAACACTTTTCATGGTCTACTGGAGCCAGGAACCTGAACCTGACAAAGTCCCTCCAGACTGAGGGGTTTGCTTTACCTAACATACTCTTCTTCTTTGTAAGATACTCTTTACAAAGCTCTCTTCTTCTGGTCTCTGCTCAGATATCAAAAAAGGCTTCTCTGGCCTCCTTTAAAAAAATAACATGTTGGGTCAGTGATGTTAGAAGCAGAACCTGCAATAAGTATTCTTGTGAAAATCATTTATTGAGGGGGAATGGGAGAAATATTATAGGGCAGGGGAAAAGCTAGATGAAGACATGGGCTCAGCTGGGGATTTGCTTTAGTCTGGTTGCATCTGGAGTACTGGAGCATAAATCTTATCAAAGCCTTTGTCCTACCTGGAGGCAAAGAGACAGACCATTTGTCCGCCATGTCAGTCAGTCATTGCTGCTCCTGGGATGGCAGTAATGGGATGCAGCCTCCCAGATAAGGGACCTCCCATTCAGTGGAAGGCAGTTCTCTAGGAAAGGAGGTAGCTGTGAACCTTTAGCAGCCATCACTGACTGAAGCTGAGGGTGTATATATCATTTTGTGAAAGGGGATCTGGGTGAGTCACCAGCAGCATCCCTTCCAAGTAGCCTCCCCAGTTATGTACCCTGCTTGACTTCTCTTTTTTTTTTTTTTTTAACATTTTTTATTGATTTATAATCATTTTACAATGTTTTGTCAAATTCCAGTGTAGAGCACAATTTTTCAATTATACATAAACATATATATTCATTGTCACATTCCTTTCTCTGTGAGCTACCATAAGATCTTGTATATATTTCCCTGTGCTATACAGTATAATCTTGTTTATCTATTCTACAATTTTGAAATCCCAGTCTATCTCTTCCCAGCCCCCACCCCCTTAGCAACCACTAGTCTGTATTCTGTGTCTATGAGTCTATTTCTGTTCTGTGTTTATGCTTTGTTTTATTTATTTATTTATTTATTTATTTATTTATTTATTTATTTATTTATTTAATTCCACATATGAGCAATCTCATATGGTATTTTTCTTTCTCTTTCTGGCTTTCTTCACTTAGAATGACATTCTCCAGGAGCATCTATGTTGCTGCAAATGGCATTATGTTGTCAGTTTTTATGGCTGAGTAGTATTCCATTCTATAAATATACCACATCTTCTTTATCCAGTCATCTGTTGATGGACACTTAGGCTGTTTCCATGTCTTGGCTATTGTAAATAATGCTGCTATGAATATTGGGGTGCAGGTGTCATCCTGAAGTAGGGTTCCTTCTGGATGTAAGCCCAGGAGTGGGATAACATACAAAGAAGAACTCATACCAGTCCTTCTCAAACTCTTCCAGATGACTGAAAAGAGGGAATACTCCCAAACTCATTCTATGAAGCCACCATCACCCTAATACCAAAACCAGGCAATGACACTACCAAAAAAGAGAATTATAGGCCAATATCACTGATGAATATAGGCACCAAAATCCTCACCAAAATATCAGCAAATAGAATCCAACAGCACATAAAAACACATCATGACCAAGTGGGGTTCATCCCAGGGACACAAGGGTAGTTCAACATATGCAAATAAATCGATGTAATACATCACATCAACAAGAGAAAGGACAAAAACCACATGATCGTCTCAATAGATGCAGAAAAAGCATTTGATAAAATTCAACACCCATTATGATAAAAACTCTTACCAAAGTGGATATAGAGGGGACATATCTCAACATAATAAAAGCTATATATGACAAACCTACAGCCAGCATAGTACTCAATGGTGAAAAACTGCTTGACTTTTCATTACATTTATTCTTACTTGTGTTACTTGTGTGTGAGAATTATATTATCTAACATGTGTGTGCCTGCCATCTGTCTTCCTTTTTTAAAGATTTTTTAAGATAAAATGAAAGCTTCATGAGGACAGGGACTTTGTCTTGCTTATCGCTGTATTTCTTTTTTTTTTTTTTTTTAACATTTTTTATTGATTTATAATCATTTTACAATGTGTCAAATTCCAGTGTCGCTGTATTTCTTGTGCCCAAATAAATACCCAGTACATTAAAAGTATCCAATAAAAATAACCATAGCTAACTTTTAAGTGCTTAAACATTCCAGGTTTTAATTCACTTAATTATCATAACAATTTTATAAGGAAGACACTATTATTACCCTCATTTTACAGGGAGGAATGTGAGACAGAGGGTCAAAGTAACTTGCTCACAGTTACATATTTAGGAAGTGGTGGGTCTAGGATTCAGCTCCAGGCTGTCTGCTGACTTTCAATGAACAGTTTGTTGAGAATTGAAGGAATAAGTCAATTGAGTTCAGTTCATCAAGCATTTTCTAGGTAGTTTCTACCTTTCTGCCACCTTGTTTCAGCCCTATAATGAAATGGGAGTTCAGTAAAATTCACCCTTCAGTGTCTTTCTGTGCCTGTGTCCTGCAGCACAGGCTTAGGTAGCAGAAGGCTGGTACTCTACTCAGGCTACCCATTGCTTATGGCCTGTGTTTAGCTCTTTGTGACATAGTCACTGTTTTTTTCTGATGTGCTCCATATTATAAGCACTTTGCCAGGAGTTTAAAGAACTTGATCCTACTTCTAGGTCTGATATTGCTATCTGTGCAGACCAGGACAACTTTGTCCCTCTCTCTATCCTCAGTTTCTTTATTTATAAAGTGACTTAAGTTTTTGCCAGACAAAAAGGTTTTTTGTTTTTTTTTTTTTTTTTGCCAGATAAAAACAGTTTTGGCATGCTTTATATTATCCCATAGGTCCCTTATATTGTTTTCATTGTTTTTTATTTGTTTTTCTCTCAGCTGTTCTGATTGGGCGCTTTCTATTGCCCTGCCTTCTAGGTCACTTATTTGTCCCTTTGCATTATCTAGTCTGCTTTGTACAGCCTTTAGGTCAGATCTCACCTCAACAAATGAGTTTACCAGTTCTACTTGGCTCTTCTTTACAGATTCAATTTCATTTATGACATATTTTATATCTCTAAACACTATCTCTTTTAGTTCCTTCAGTACTTTGATCAATTCTTTTTTGAAATCTTGATCTAATAGGCCGTCAGTGTCTATTTCATTGATCGTGCTTTCAGGGGATTTCTCTTGCTCTTTCCATTGGAAGTGTTTCCTCTGCTTCTTCATGTTGCTCATACCTCTCTGGCACTGTGGTTTATGGAGTATCAGTTATCTATTGTGGTCCTTAAGGAGTATATTTATTATCTATCTAATACCTATGCAGGAATAAAACTTAAAAAAAAAGAGAGAGAGAAAGAGAATTTTAAAAGAAGGGAGAAATAAAAAGGTTTGAAAACAGGTATAATCATAATAGAAGAGCAATTTGAATCAGACTAGCAATCGAGTTGAGAAGTCTTTTTAAAAACCTTAAAAAAAGGAAAAAATAGCAAAAAACAATACATGAAACCTGTGTGTAATCAGTAACAGGAGATCAAAACCAAGAGAAATGAAAATGAAATCAGGTGGATTTTTAGAAATAATAATATTTTAAAAGAAAAATTTAAAAGGGGTTAAAACTGGAAGCATATACAATTGTTTAGAAAGTAAAAATTAAAAAGGTAATAGAAAATAGAACAGATTAAAAAAAGAAAGTAAAAAGAGAATTTTAAAAGAAGGGAGAAAAAAGGTTTGAAAATAGTGTATAATCAATAATAGAAGAGCAAGTTGAAGCAGGATAGCAATTGGTTTGAGACCTCTTTTAATAACCTTTAAAAAAGGAGAAAAGAGGAAAAAAAGTTGAAACCTGTGTATAATCAATAAAAGATTAAAACCAAGAGAAATAAAAACGAAATGAGGTGGATTTTTAAAAAAAAATAATAATAAATATATTTTAAAAGAAAAATTTAAAAGGGGATTAAAGCTGGAAGCATATATAATTGTTAAAAAGTAAAAATTAAAAAGGTAATAGAAAATAGAACCGATAAAAAAAGATTTAAAAAAGAGGGGGTGTTCTTGTGGAGACTCTGTGCTCTTAATGATTTTATCAAGAAGTCTTTCTGTCTTTGCCTTGTTTTGTGAACTCAGCTTGCTAATTCCAGAGGCCCTCCCTTGGCGACCTCCTCTGTGCTGCTCCCAGTGCCTGACTACAAGCGCTCACGCCCCCTCCCAGCACAGCAGTCAGGTGCTGCTCTCTTTTGCGTGGGTGGGCGGGTCACTCCCCCTCCCGATCCTGCAGTCAGATGCTGCTCGGGTGAGGCAGGCAAAAGGGTCACGCCCCCCTAAAGTTCTGCTTGTTTTTGTTTCTTTTTCTTAAAAATTTTCTTTCTTCTCTCTCAGTTACAGGTCTACTGTTTTTCCCTGACTAGGTATTTGAGCTAATTAAAAGAAATGCTCGAGTTTGTTTCCATTTCTCTGCCATTAGAGGGGTTAGTAGGGTTTCCAAGAAGATAAAATCTGTTTATTTACTCCAGTCAGAAGAAGGTGCTTTTCACTTTACCTTTAAGTTTCATTCTTCTACTTAACTTCTTTAGCTGGAGCTAAATGTTACTTGATGTACATACAGTACTCATTTATTTTCTAAACTGTTTTGTCAGCAATGATTTGAGGTTGTAGTTACCATAACTGAAAATCTTTCTTTTGAATTTATTTTGTAGAAGAGTTATATCTTTCACTTGGAATAATTTGAACATGTTTTCAGTATAAATTTTGAACGAAGAGTTTAATTTATATTACATTTTAGAAGAATTTGATATCAGTTTTCTATTATTTCTGTAACAAATTGCTCACATTTAGTGGTGTAAAACAACACAAGTATATTATTTTACACTTTTGTAGATTAGAAGTCTGACCCAGGTCTCACTGGGCTAAAATCAGGGTGTCAGCAGGGCCACACCCCTTTTTGGAAGCTGTAAGGAGGACCTGTTCACTCACCTTGTCCAGCTTTATTGTCCACCTGCATTGCTTGGCTTGTGGCCTCCTTCCAGCTCCAGAAATTGCATCTCTCTGATCACTCTCACATAGCTTCATTTGCTTTTGACTCTCTTCTTCTGCCTCTCTCTTTCACATTCAAGGACATTTGTGATTATATGTTGCCCCCAACCCCAAAAATCAAGATAATCTATTTTGAGATAAACAACCTTAGCTGAATAGCAACCTTAATTCTACCTGCAACCTAATTCTCCTTTGCTGAGTTAATGTTCAGAGGCCCTAGGGATTAGGACATGGCCCTTTCTGTGGTGGTGGGGGCATTATTCTGCCTACATACATTCTTAAATTGAGTTTTCTTTGTTCCATTTGAGTGTAATTAAGCTAAGAAGAATTTGCTGATAGAGGTTCTCACATAAATTTCTTTGCTAAATACATAAGAATGATTTTACTTAGTCCAATAATGTTTATATGCAAATGTACCCTTTTGGCTTGATTGAGGGTAAAAAATACCAGTTTATTCACTTAAATTGGTTTAATACCCCAGTACCCTCTTCTGCTACAAAGAAAGAGAAACATGGAAGTAAAAGAAATTTTAAGGGGGGGAGGGGCAGAGACAGAAAGAGTGAGAGGGTGACAAAGTGAGAGAGAGACCTTATTAGACAAGAGTGGATTAAGAGCAGCAGAAGTCAAACCAGTGAATCCATTTGGGTGTGTACTAGTCAGGCTTCATCAGATAGCTCAGAGTACATCACTACTCCATTGATGGGCATTGTTCATGTGGAGGCAGAGGCTAATGTGGTGGTGTAGCATCTCATTCAGCTGCTCTCTCCATGTTTCATCCATTTGTGTGCTATCATTATAAGTTTTGTAGGATACCTACTTGTACAGGTTTTACCTGCCATTCTTAATCCCTTCAAAATGCATTGTGAGAATTTAGAAAAAGATGTATGTGTCTATGAATTGGAGCACTGGCAAGAGGAGGAGCTGTTCAGAAATAGTGTTCCTCGATGAAATTTTCAATTAATAAAAATTATACCACATAACCTTAGTCTCTCCATCTCTACAATAAAATGGTCTGACTAGAGGACCTTTAACATCCTCACTTCTAGTTTTAAAAGTCTAGTCTTCTAAGCCAGGTGTCAACTGTCGCTATTCATTAGAAAAGAAATAGAAAATGTCAGTGTCTGGGCCTCACCTTCAGAGATACGGATTTAATTGCTCAAATTCTTCAAATTCTATTTCTATTCAGCATTCTTTTCCAAAATTTTAGATCTTCAAGATAAAAGTTAAACTGAGTATTAATAAGGAAAAAATACCCAGAATGAATAAAGAGCTTATAAGTGAACACTTGTTTTGAATTACTTCCTATCCTACATTAAGTGTTGAGGTTTTGAGGGATTTCTGAAGAATTGTAAAAATGTTGAAAGTTTGGAGGGGGAAATGTCCTGATTTCCAAAAAGGGAAAGTAATTGAACATTATGTATCACAAATTGATACCTCTGACTTTGATTTTTAAAAACTGAGATTCTAGAATAGATTTTAAAAATCAGCTTTATTGAGGTATAATTTATGTATGATAAAATACATTTTAAGGTCAACTACTTCCTGTGTAACCACCACCCAAATCAGGATGTATGGGATTTTCATCTTTCAAGAAAGTTTTCTAGTGTTTCTTTGTGATCAGTCACTCTCCACTCCCTGTGCCAGGCAACCACTGATCTGATTTTATTACTATAGGTTTTCTTGTTCTAGAATTTCATATAAATGTAATCATATAGTATGCACTTTTTTGTGTCTGTTTTTTGTTGTTGTAGTTCAGGGTAATGTCTGTGAGATTGATCTGTTTATTGCATCTATCAGTAATTGTTCCTTTTTATTGCTGAGTAGAATTCCATTGAAAAGCCTGAATATTTCCTGTTAACATTCTAATTTGGCAGAACTCAATCTCAAAACTGTCTTCTCCATGGATCTTATTGGGGGCTTACATTTAGGTTTTTCTAGGTGGCTTCTAGAGTACATTTTACTTGTGGATAGGGGTTGGCAAACATTTTCCTTACATGTCTAGGCAGTAAATATTTTGGGATTTGTAAGTCACTTATAGCTTCTGTCACATATTCTTATTTTTTAACCAAAGTTTTAAATATGTAAACACAATTCTTAGCTTGTAATTCATACAAAAACAGGCTGTGCAGGTAGGATGTGGCCCACAGGCTGTAGTTCACCAGTCCCAGCTCTCAGTCAGTGCTGCTCAGTATAGTTTTCTGGGGTGATACCTGTATTTAAGAGGTCTATTGTGGTAGCCACTAGCCACCTGTGTTTACTGAGCACAGAAATCTAGGATGGCTTTTAGGAGCTATTTGTGAACAACTTGAAACAGAAATCAGATGATACCAAAATGAGTTCTCAAAAAATTATATAGGCTACAATAAGTTATTTCTTTGAGTCAGTTCCTAATCTGGTAGATGAATGAAATGCAGTAATCACAATACTGACTGATTTTTTCATGATAGCCTCATGTCAACATGGAGAAATTAGATTTAGGGACAATTAAGGATTCTTAATTGAAAATTGATTGTAGCAATCAGGCCAAAGCTTTGGTACTGTGGATGACAGGTCATGGTGTGTTAGTTAGTTGCTGTGCTGTCCAGTAAGCAACACTGGCCACATACAGCTATAAAATATAAATGTAAATTAATTAAAATTAAGTGAAAATTTCTGTTCCTCAGCTGCACCAGCCACATTTCAAATGCTCAGTAACTCTACATGGTTGATGGCTGCCATATTGGACAGCAAATATTTAGAACATTTCCATTATCACAGAAAGTTTCATTGGACAGTGCTGCCAGAGAGAGGTTTCTAGGGACATGAAAAAAAAAGCTCTGTCCTTAACCTTACATTGTCCAATATTTTAACCATATTTTAGATAAAGATTACACAGATAAAAGAGAATGTGATTATCCAGTTTACAGATTTATAGATAAATCTGGGAAGGAAAACAAATGTGTTAAAATGACTATCAGCTTCCTGAAAGATCTTGACAGCATCTTTGGAATAATAATGTTAATTAGTTAATGTATTATGTGAAAAATATCTTTCTTGTCCCCCTCCCCCCCACTTTTGGTAATTAACCCTTTTCTTGTGAGTCAGAAAGCATATTAAAGGCTCTAAGAGACCCTGGATTACCATATGTTTTATTTATTAACATAGAGAGATGGATTAGATCTAACATGGTAAAACTGAACAAAGATAAAGGGAAAACCCTGCCTTTTGGGTTTCTCTAGAATTTTTAAAATACAAGAATGAGTGAGATCTGGTCTAGAAGGAGCATGTGTGTAAAGGGTTTGGGGATTTTAGCCAATTATGGGCTGAGTGCAGTTGGTAATGTGATAACCTCCTCTCCCCTTCCCTGGCAAGAAGCTACCGTGATGGAGGCTACACCCATGTTTGTGTCTGCCTACTCATGAAGACATGATAGTGTGTTATTTAATTCAGTTCTGAAGGCTGTGTTTGAGCTTTCTAAGAAGCTTCCTGTTTATTCTTTATAGTTGACTTTTTCAGGATTCTTTCATTAAAAGAAGGGTATGCCAAAAATTATTTTGAAAAGTCATGTGTGACAGACAGAGCCTGAGTTTGGAAATATCTAAGTTGAAATCTTAAATTCACAATTTCCTAATGTTATTTACCTGAACAAGTGCCCTTGCCCTGTAGGTCTCAGTTTCCTCAGCTGTACTAGTCTTGGATGCTGTCTTGTGGTGTTAGCCTCATGGATAACGATGCTCAAGTTACCAAAAGGGATAAGTGAGATGTAAATGTTTCTTCTTATGCAAAACTGGGATAGGCAGATGGGAAAGTTGAAGATGGGTAAGAAGTTTACCTCTTGCAAACAGAGTACTTCATATTGCTGGCTCCAGAAGAGGGCCAAGTTCATCCACCACTTTCATCATTCCTATGGCCTTGAGCATGCTATTAACCTCTCTGTGTCCCAGTATTTACATTTGTGAAAGAAGGATGATAATAGAACTTACCTTACAGGGTTGCTCTGAGGGGTACCATAGCAGTTAGCTCATGTGCAACACTTGGAGGAGGCCTGGTTCAGTAGTTGAGCAGAGGCCTGCACTCACTCTTGTTTGCTGCAATTATTGATATCCCTTCTATATCAATTTCTTTCAACCAGAAATATATACCTTTTCTACAAAGCTAGAAATATGTGTATATATATATATATATTTTTTTTTTTTTAAACAGAATTTGTTGACTTAATGTATTTTTCCTGTGTGTTGGCCATATAGCTAAAGCTACTATCTTCATTATCTGGGGAGAAAAAAAATGTGTCCAGTCTTTAGTTGGGAAGCTTGTAGTAATGTCTAAAATAAATAAATAATAAGTAGGGGATGCAAGGATGAAACTATACATATTCAGAAAAACTTTATTTACCTAAGGCTGAAAATAAGAAAAAATAAGAAAATAAGAAAAAGTTTTGAAATCACAGAGCCATTTGAAATTTTCCAAAAGACTTTAGATTGAGGTGAGAAATTAGACGTTTCAAGTGTGATTTTTATAATATCACATTTTTTTCTGTTTCAGGATAATAATGCATAGGAAGCAATACCATTTATCACTCATCCCTGTCAGTTTACTTTTGCCTCAAGACAACTCTTTTATAGAGAAACTAAGTGCACATTCAGTTGAGAAGAATAAATAATAGCTTGATAACGCTTGCTACAATTTATTGAATGTATGTGTGTGAGTGTGTGTGTGTCTCCAGCTATGTGGTTTTTTCTCAGTATATTTCTAAAAATATTCAAAACACCTCTGCAAATGAAGACCAAGGAACTTAAGGTGTTTGCCCAAAGTCACACTGGTTAATAGGCTGATAAGTAGTAAAGTGAATTTTAGAGTCACCCACCCTTTTTTGACCTTGCCTCTCAAATACAGGGGAATGAAAGGACTGTTGGTTGTCTTATGAGCCTCGAGCTTATGAGGCATGATGCTGGTAATGTAATCCAGCTACTCTCAGATTCCTGGATATATTCAGTAGCAATTCAACAAATAGATAGCTAGCCTGTGTCTGAAGAGTTCACATCTTTGGAGCAGACACATTCAACCCTTTTGTAGTCCTTGATGCTTAGGAACTTTTTCTAAGAACTTCTACCTGTTTAGATCCTCATACACTCTTGGTGGTGACACCTAAATACAATAATTAATTAAGCACAATGATTGTCCTATACTTGATTTCCTCCTTGACTCTATTTCCCTGTAGAATTTGATAAGGTCAATAAGGTGGAGAGAACTGGCTGATAAAAATCAGTTTGCTATAATTCAGAAGTAGTGTGACAGCAAATCTGTCCCAGTTTAGTAGGCTGTGTAATCTCTTTCACTAAAGAGTGCCTTCCCAGATATTTAGCATTGCATGTTTATGTCAGGGACATTTAATAGTTCATTCATCAACTATTTAATAAGCTTTTACTATGTGCCAGGGACTGTGCTGAGTGCTAGGGATACTGACAAGAGTAAGATTAAATCACAATTTTCAGGGAATTCAGAGTATAGATAGGGGTATACATATGCCACTAGATAAGTATAATAATTATAGTGTGGTGATAACTGACCTCAGAAGCGTATGGGGACAGAAACAACAGTTTCATCTCAGTTTGGTTGGATCAGAAAATGTGTCTTAGTGAAGGAGATGCCTGTGTTGTGTTAAGAATGAGTTGGAGGTAATAAAGGAGAAGAGAGAGTACTCCAGACACTAGGAGACTGTGTACACCTCTGGGAGCCTCTCTTGACCATGGTCTTTAACTTTTACTTCGGCTGGGTGATTTTGCACTGAGCAGGGTTAAAGGACAGACAAACCAGCAATAATTTATAAGGCGCCCTAAGACATCATGAAATCTAGTCAGAAATATGGCTTTGGGTGGCTCAAGTCTTCTTACATTGTTATTGTTAATGTCCTAAAGGTAGAAGTGGAAGCAAATTAATCATAGGAGAGAAGTGGTATTTTAGGAGTTAAGTCATTACTCATGGTTTAAGTTTATGGTTCAGTCTCCAAAAAGGGAACCTAAGTTATTGTAAATGATTTTTAAAATGGCATTAATATTGAACATATTTTCAGTCTTCATTTGAAATGCCCCTGTGGGTTTCTGCTTCCTCCCTATGCCTAATATTATAATACTAAATTAGACTCACCATTTGACACTTGGACTAGTTATTGCCTCCCAACTTATTTTCTTGCTGTCATTTTTCTCCTTGTTATTCTGTTATATCCCTACCATTTCCCTAAAATGCCATTTTCACAAGGTCATTTCCCTGATCAAGGGTGTACAATGAATCCTTATTGTCCACTCCATGTATTAGTTTCATTTGGTTTCTTAGATGGCCTTTAAGACCCTCCATAATTTGGCTTTGCTAGGCTCCTCCAATGTTAATTTTCACTTAGTACTACATATCTCTCATTGAGTTTCAGCTGTAGTCAGACTGGTTATGATTATGATTTTGATTATGATTATATTATCATTCATTACTCCATACATAGTTGTTGAGGTAATGTGGCTAAAACTGAGAGCAAAAGAGACATTGATGATTGTTGTCATCATGCAAAGAGTCAGGAAAAGAATACAAGTATTAACAGAATAATTAAGAAAAAGTACAAAGACATAAATTAGTCTTTGCCTACTTTTTTACAGTATGTTTGCACACGTGCACATATGCACACACAGGTGCACACACAGGTACCCACACATTCTTCTGTTTTTGTATCTTTGTATATTTACTATATGCTGAATCTGTTACCTGGAATTCTTTTTTTCCTTCTCTTTATCTGTAAATATGTTGTAAGTCTTTTGGAACTGTACTAACTTGTGCATCCTTGGTTAAGCTCATGTTGAGCTCAAGGTACTGCATTGGTCTACAAAACACGATTTTGAAAAACTGTTCAAGAGGGACTTCAACTTACTTTCCAAAAGGCTAAAATTTAAGATTTTAAACTGAATCACAAATAGCAGTGCTCAGCTAACACAACCAGCTCTGATAACGATGGGCAAGTTAGAAGTGCTTTGTACCATCTTTTATTGATGAAACATGCAGGCACATTCTATAAAATTTTTATCACTGTCTACTTGGGAGAGGTTTCAATTATGTATTTTGGAATGGTGCCAGTTGAAGTTGAACAAAAAGGATTTATATTCTTTTTCACAATTTCACTTTGAAGCCATAGGAAAGTATTTTGTCATTTGGAAAAGTTGACGGTATTTGAAAAAAAAATAACGTGAAGAATGTGTATCTAATACAGGATGGTTGATGTCAGGAGGAAACATTAGAAAGTTGAAACAGTATTTTCTTAAAGGTGGCCTCTAGGATGAAACCCAGGGCATTTGAGATGGTGGTTAGCCGTTCTTCTTCCAAAGGAAACTAACAACTAGTCCATGTCCAACATATATGCTGTAAAGCAAACTCTCATGTAAACCTCTTCTCTCCCTCCCTCCCCCTTTCAGTCTCTCTCTCTCTCTTTCTCTCTCTCTCAGGCTCATGCCATCCTACGTCACCACGTTTTATCTGGGTCATCTATTAGTCCCCAGGCTTTAGTTCCAGGATCCAATTTCTGGATCCTTTTATTTTCTCCCAGTATTATTAACTTCTCTATGATCTTTCTCCCCTACACAGACTGATCTATAGAATGGATTATATGGACTGTGTTTTCATGAGCACCGTCATCTTTGTTGGCCCCACTGACCTTTCTGTGAACCCACTGAGCTCCCTGATACCAGTTGCATAAGTAAACTTCTCAGCCTGCACACTTTGGAGGTTTCATGCTGCGAGAGAAAATAGTCTAATAATAGAAATGTAGATTTATGAATTCTAATCTCAGTAGTATCCTCACTACCTTTCATTAACTTCTCTGATTTCTCTCAACATCCGTTCCAGACTTTATCCTCTCTTCTCAAACCATTAACCCAACCATTAATTGGATAGTCTCAGAGGATTATTCTACCTTCCATCATGTCCTCTCAAACTGAGGCCATTTACATAGATATAAATGCTTGTCCTCTTTCTACGAGGAATTGCAAAGGATCAGATATTTTACCTGCTAAAGGATAAATCCCCCACCTCTGACTAGCCCTTGCTCTGTCACATATCACCTCTCTTTAACTTGTTCTTTTCCACTGCTACTTCTTCTTAATTTAGAACTATGCCCAATCCTAAAACCAACCAAACATCATTGCCACCCACAAATTCTTTTTTATCTTCCTATCTCCTTTTCCCCTCATCCAGATGACTTGAAAGAGTAGTTTGCTCTCTTTTCCCCTGTCATCCTTTCTCATTTACTCAATAACGACCAAGATTGAAGAATAATTGCCAATTCCAGTAGATGTGGTCCGGGACTTACATTTAAGGTATCTGGTATTGTTGCTCTTCTTTGAAAATCTAATACTTATAGACTCCTCATTCTTCCTCTGCCTGTTCTGTTTAACAGTAGATGCTGAATGTCTCAAACTCTCTATGGTTAAAATTTAACTCATTATTTTCTGCTCACATGTTAACACTGGAGCTTCTGGATTTCCTTTATCATCTGGTAACATGCCACTCATGCCAGAATGCTGAGAGTCATCCTTGACTTTTTCTTCTTCATCCTTCAGATCCAGTTAAACATAAACCTCTCTTTTTAATCTTTATTTCCTTGGATCCTCATCCTTTTTCATACCTCTGGTCAAAATTTTCATTAAGCAATCCGTATATAATCTTGTTTTATGTGTGTTTCTGTTTAAAGACACCTTATTTAATGTATGTATGGTTGATTCACTAACACTGAACTCATGGCCAACAGCACTGTATCTCATGCCTGAATGAAGCTTATCTGACACACATATTTTCTCCATAAGGCACATCGCAACCTTCTTGTGCTTAGGAACACTAGAAAGCACTTCAACACTATACTTGGGGACCATTTTAAACAGTAAATCAGCAACAAAAAGCTCAAAAATGTGAAAAACATGCCACTAAATAGACCACAAAAAAGAACACTTGTGTATACTCTAAGAGCTGAAACAAGAAGTTAAGAGTGTCTCCTTGTTTGACCTCAGCTTGGAATTTGTGCGTTGGGTGACTCAAAATTTTCACCACTCTATGCATGTCCACAAATTGCTGTGAAAGTGCTACAGTTGATTTTGTTGTTACAAATAAATTTTAGCAAGTAAGTGAATTCACCAGTATGGAATCTGTGAATGATGAGGATTGACTGTATACATATATATGTAAAATATGTATATGCATTTTTTTCTGAATCATATAAGACTAAATTGCAGCTGTCTTGCATCCTTGACCCTAAACACTTCAGTGTGTATTTCCTAAGAATAAAGACCATATGTTGTGTTACAATCATCAAAATCAGGAAATTAAAATTAATACAATGCTATTATCTAATTTCAATACTTTATATTTCACCAGATGTTCCAATAGTGTCTTTTATAACTTAAAAAAAAATTGTGGGCCAAAATTAACTCACACCTTGCATTGAAGTGCCATGTCTCTCTTCAGGTTCTTGTTTGGAACAGTTTCTCAGTCTGTTTTGTCTTTCATGACTGATGTTTTTGAAGCATATAGGCCGACTGATTTGTAGAATGTTCCTCACTTTGGGTCTATCTGTTTCTTCATGATTAGATTTTTGTCAGGAATATCACAGAATTGCTGCTTTTTCAGTGTGTCATAATAGATGTAAAGTACCTGTTTGTCCCACTATTACTCATGTCAGTTTTGTAGCCCTCATTAAACCTGGTATATGCTGGTTTTCTTGGCTGTAGAGTTACTGCTTTTACCCCTGTTACTTATAGGGAGATACTTTAAGATTATACAGATGTGTATCCTGTTGGAATTCTACTATAATGAAGAATTTTTGCTTCTCCCCATTAATAAATTAATTTATTTATATAAGTATGAATGCATGGTTTTTATTTTACTTCCCTTGGCTAATATGACAGATAAGAAATATCTCAGCCAAGTATTTATTTTTTAAAAAAAATTTTAGAACTTGTCTGGTTTTATTTTTTTATGTTGAATCTCTGATATACATGGAATTCTGTATGCTATGAGATATGGATCTGATTTTATCTTTTCCCAAATGTCTATCCAGTTTTCCCAGCACCATCTGTTAATACAGCTCTTCTTTTAGCTTCAGTAATCTGAGATGTTACCTGTATTTACTAACATTCCACGTTATGTTTCCTTGTATTCTAGGACCCTGTGTCTATTTATACATTAGTACTACAGTGCTTGAATTACAGAGAAATTAAAATTTAAATATTTAGTTAGGCTAGCTTCCCACTTGTAATTTTTTTTTCAGTTTTTCTTAAGTTTCCTTATATGCTTATTTTTTTCACATGAACGTGTACAGCTCCATTAAAAAACCAAAAAACAAAGCACCTTTTTTGGTATCTTTATTGGAATGCTTTTCAATTTATAAATTAATTTGAGGAGACATGACATCTTTATGATGTTGAGCCATTCTATCCAAGAACAAAGACATCTCATTCGTTCAAAACCATTTTTGTGTCTTTCAGAGGTACTTTAAAGTTTTTCTTACATCAGCATTGCATTTTTATTTGTTTATTCAAAGTATTTTATTTTCTGTTTCGCTATTGTAAGTGCATTTATTTTTTACAATTGTATCCCGTCTACCAGGTTATTTCCTGTGTATATAAAGAGTATTGATTTCTGTATTCTAATTCTGTACTCTGATTCTTTATTGAATTCTTTTATTACTAAAAGTAGTTTTATAACTGATGCTCTGTGGTTTTTCAGAACCTCTGCAAATAGAGATATTTTAATGTTATAACTCAGCAGTTCTCAAACTTTTTGGTCTGTACCCCTTTATGCTCTTAGATATTTCTGAGTATGCCCAAGACTTTTTGGTTGTATGAGTTATATCTATCAATATTTACCATATTAGAATTAAGGATCAGAAAATCCATTTTAAAATAACAATGGTAAGTCCGTTGTATGTTAGCACAGCTTTTTTTGTTAATGAGTTACTTTTATTAAGTTAGTAACAAGATTGATATTGTTCTGTATTTTTATAAATCTCTTTGACATCTGGCTTAATAGAAGACAGGTGAATATTTATATCTCTTTCTGCATTCAGTTTGTTGCAGTATTTTTTTCTGGTTGAACTATATGAAGAATATTTGGCTTCATACAGACATGTAGTTGGAAAGCAAAGGAATATTTTAGTAACATTTTCAGAGAATTATAGATATTCCCCTTTATACTCCAAAACATGACATGTGGTAACTTCTTAATGTTATTTGTAATGTGGAATCTGAAACCATTTCAATGTACTTTTTATGCTATGTTACATTAAAACCCATTAGTGTATCTTGCAGTTTGAATGGGTCTTTTACCCATGCATAAATTTGTTATGTATGTATTGGAGATATTGTTTCACTGATTTATACAAATATTCCAAATGTTAACACACTTCATTAGAAAATATTAAAGAATCATATTTGTTAAAAGTAGTACTGATCTTATCAGAGAAGGCTTTAATTTTTGGGAAGCTGTCAAACTCATGGTGGTAAATATAAGATTTCTAAAACTTGAATTTTGTCATCGGCAGCAAATCTTGCCAGTTGTTTTCCGTGAAGTCCACTTTGTGTGTTTTCTAGAAAATGTCTGCCAGATACCCAATCTGAATAACTATAATTTATCTGTCAATTTTTCTTTCAAGGGAAATGGTGTTCCATGAAGTAAGTGCTAATTCAGCTCACAACTGAAACAATTGTACATGTGATTTTACTTGAGACAAACATTATAATTTGGTGTGCAGCATAAATACTTTATGCATACTTTTCTTTCATCAAAATGAGTATTGAAAAGAAATGTATTCAATGATTAATATTTAATAATATTAATAAATTTTTTACTGCTTGATTAAGGGCATTCTTAAGTGAATTTATAGTTTTTTTCTTCTAGTACCTGACAGTAAAGAATACAATGGCCACTAGTAGAGTTTGATGCCATTGCCTTGATTCATGCTAAGATGCCAGGAATTTTAACATCTGTGCTTTTGCACCAAGAATACAGTAGAAAAAGCAAGTAATATCTTAGTATTATTGGGAGGAAAGCTTTGACATTGCAAACCCCTTGAAAGAGGCCTGGGAATCACCTGGGGTTTATAGACCAGTTTGTAAGAACCACTGATCTAATAGATTTTTCTTTTCTAATTGCATTTACTGTTGCCTCTAGTACAATATTAAATACTGTATATTAAATAGTGGAGAAATTGGATATCTGTATCTTGCACCTAATCTTAACAGAAATATCTTTTGTGATTCCATATTAAGTAAAATACTGGTTGTAAGAATAAGGTTTGTATATTTTATTACATTAAAAAGTATATATCAATTCCAGTTTTCTTGAGTGATTTTTTTAGTTAGAACCAGATGTTAAATTTTGCCAAAGGTATTTTATTTTTATTTTTTGTAATCTAGAGCAATAATCATATAATTTTTCTCCTTAGATATTTTATTATGTTGTATTATGTTAATGGGCTCCCTAATCTATTAATATATTTCTTGGAATAAATCTCACTTGGTCATGATGTATACATATCTTAATGTAACACTAGATTGTTCATTTTAGTTTGTTAATATTTTATTTTTGTAATGATATTGATAAGTGATATTGATCTGTAATTTTTTGTACTGTATTTACAGGTTTAGATTTTAGTTATACTTCTTTTATACACAGAATTTGTAAAACTTATTTTATTTTCTGTGCTTTGGAATAATTTATATAGCATGAGGATGATATGGTCTTTTAAGATTTGGTAGAATTCTCCAACGAAACCATCAAGGCCTGGAGCTATTTAGTTGGGAATTTTCCTGAAATGTTTTTGTATTTATGCATTATAAATTTGTCTTTTTAAGCATTCTACCACTAATTGGGTACAAACTTTAAACTGTGTTTTCTTTGGAAACTATACATTTCTTTTGTATTTATTAAGGTTTGTGGTTTTTTTTTTCCTAGTTATTACTTTTGTACTTAAAATACATTTTGTAATGCTTTTAGACCCTATTTTTAAATTTCACCTTTTGCTATCTAATTTTTCAGTTTTTAATTGTATTCTTTGACCCATTGCCCATAAAACAGTCAGTGAGATTATTCTACTTTATTTTTATCTCTCGTCTTGTGTGCAGTATCTTATTTGGACTATTTATTGTTTTTCAGAACATACTTTTTTGTATATCTTTGTGTTCATCTGTTTTTTGTCTTCTATGTACAACTGAAGTTTCTCCAGAAATGATTAGATACTTATTTGCTTGTAGAATGCTCAAGAAGGGCTCATGTGCACTGTATTCCATGAGTTATTTCATGTTTAAAATTGTTTTTCTATAGCCGTGTTGCTTGAAAGACAACTTAGCTGGATATAAAAACCACATTTTATATTTTCTTTGCTTAATTCTTGAAAATGATGTTTCATTGTTGCCTTGCTTTGTATGTTGCTTTTGAGTCCATTTGATTATCTTGCTATTATAAGTTATTTGACTTTTCTTCCTTGAGACCCTTTTTTATTTTTATAATCTAATAGTTTTAATAGGCTATGTCTCAGAGTCGATCATTAAATATCAGTTTTCCTAGGTGCCTTGTAGGCTCATTCTATGTACAGATTAAAGCAGAGTTTCCAAAACTTTCTCAGTTCATAGTACCTCAGAAAAATTTTCATGGAATCCCTAGACCAAAATAAATATATGACTGTTCTGTTTATTAAGTATACTGATCTAAACAACTTAGTAAGTATTTGTGTCCTAACAGTTTCTTGATCATTTGAAAACAACTGAAAGAAAAAAAAAACATGTTTTTATTTTGTTCCTAAATCAAATGTACTATTTGGGATGTGTGAGCCTGTTAAGCACTGCACAACTTCCCAAACCTTAGAATCACATTGGATACTGCCTGTTCCACATTGACTCTCACATTGCACTTGCTTTTAATCACAACTATTGACAACTGAACTTCACAGAGTTTGGTGCTATGAAAAGAAATGTAATACCATCTGATGTTAAATCTGTGAACTGTTTTGTACGATTTTCCACAGATTTCAAATATTGCTGTATTTTCCTCAAAAATTTAAAGTATCCCATGTCATGCCTGTGAGTTCACTCAGCATACTGATATGCCTCAACACAGTTTGAGGAAGATTGGATAAAGGTTTTATTTTACTTCTGGAAAGTTATTTTGTTGTACAGTTTTAAATATTAGTTCTTTTCCATTGTTTTATTCTATATTTACATTTGTTATACACTTTTTGGCTATTGTAACTACTTTCTTTATGACTTTTCCCACATCTTTTAAAGCTCATTTTTATCCTCTTGATTTTCTTCCTCTTTTCTTTGATAGCTTTGTTAAGTTTTTATTCATATCTATTCTTCCTTGGGCATTTGTAATTTAATCTTTATTTCTGATTTAATTTTTGACTTCTGCTTCTTTTATGAATTCAAAAAATTCTGCATTTCATCATTCTTCCTCATTTTTGATCATTTTTCTTCTTAGTTTTTACATTTCTGGCTTAATATTTGTTTTCAGATCCCCAAAATACTTGTTTGAGGATATCTAATACAGTTTGGAAAGTTGTGCCTTCTTTTGTTTTCTGTCTAGATTTTCATCAGCTATGTTTGGATTTTCAATTTGAATTTTCTTCTTATAGTAGTAGCTTTGGTTGTGCCTCCACTTTCTTGAATAGGGCTGGCAGTTTTGATATGAAATGTAAGATGTCTAGTTCAAGAACCACCCACTTTTATTAAATGAAGTAACCTATAGTTTACTTAATCGGTAGCTTCTTTGGAAAATATTGAGGGGAGGGGAGAGTCCCTCATTTTTTAAAATGCATCTGTTTGTAGCATCCTGAATTCACCCTTCTGGCTTTTCTTTCCCTTTTGGTGCAATTTGCAATGGATGCATCTACCTCCCCATTTCTTTCTTCATAAGCATTGCCTTTTTAAGACTGCTTTAATAACCTCATGTGCACTTTTAAGTCTCTTACCTAGTAGGACTTCTTTTTCTTCAGTATTTTCACACCTAGGGTAGAATTTCTCTTTCCGAGGGTGATTGAGTTTAATCATAAGACTCTCCATTCCATTCTTCTCTCTTATGTACTCCCCTTCCCCACCTGACTTTGTTGCCTTAAAGGTTTAGAACAGAATACTAAGAAATAGCTTTACTGGAAAGTTATGTTCATTTTTTTCTACACAGAGCTAATTTGATTTTTGTAGTGTTCTCTGTCTTCTAGTTCTACTACAAGTATGTGTTTTTTAGGCATCATTTATTCTTATTGTTGATCTCTGTGGGTTTTGGAAGATGTTTTGCAACATTTTATTCATATTATCATTGTTATTTTAGCTGTACTCAGTAAGCATTTTGTTGAAAAATGAAAACTTGACATGTTTCATTTCTGCTGTAAAATTTATCAGTTGCCTTAAGCTTTAATCGGGCACTATAGCCATGTTAAAAAATGGCTCTATTTAGTATAATAAAGAATGTCATTCCTGTGGAATATAGGATTCAAATATAAAAGTTCTAAATTTTTACACAACTTACAATCCTTGGCTAAAGGTAAAAGTCTAAATTCTATAACATGATATGGAAGACTTTTTCCTAATTGATCCCTCCAGACTTCAAGGAGAAATTCCATACTGAGTAGATTCTTCCTGATTGTGTGTCACCACACCTAGGGTAGGGTCTTTGGTGATACCATATCTCTGTCTTTCCAATCCATCTTGACATGGCTTTTCTTCTTCTATCCTTTGTTGTGGAATGGCTCTTTAGCTAGTTCTCAGTTCTTTCCAGGGGGAATTGGTCTACATGTAGTTATATATTTGTTTTGTCCTTGGGAGGGGACAAAATCAGGATCTTCCTACCTGCCATCTTGAACTGCCTCTCCCTCATTCTTCTTTTAATAAACAAATATTTATTCATTGCTTATTACAATAACGTATTTATTTTCCAGGTGTATGATACTACTGTTACATGAAAACATTCTTTCCATCTTTCAGTAATTTCTTCATTTATTTAGCAAATTTTTATTTTTCTTCTACTTTGTACTAAGCATTTGTATTTATTTCTTAGGGCTACTGTAACAAAGTATCACAAACTGAGTGGCTTAAAGCAGCATAAATTTACTCTGTTACTGTTCTGGAAGCTTAAAGTCCAAAATTAAGATGATGGAAGGGCCGTGTTCCCTCTGAAACCTATAGGGGTGAATCCTTCCTTGCCTCTTCCTAGTTTCTGATGATTTGCCAGCAATCCTGAGTGTTCCTTGGTTTGTTACTACCATACTTCAATCTCTACTGCTGCTGTCACATATAATTCTCCTCTCTTGTGTTTCTGTCTCTTCCTCTTATAAAGATACCAGTCGTATTGGATAAGGTCTACCTTAATTCTGTATGACCTCATCTTAACTTGATAACATCATAAAGATGCTATTTACAAATAAGGTCATATTCGTAAGAAGTGGGGATGAGGATTTCATCATATCTTTCTCAGGGACACAATTCAACCCACAACAGTCTATTTTATGGTCTCCCTAAATTCATATACTTTTGGTGTGCATAATACTTTCACCTAATTGCACTATCCTCAAAAGTCATAGCTCATTGTAGCATTAACTCGAAGTTTAAAATCTCATCTAAATACCATCAACACAAAAGCTATCAAATATTATCAGCTAAATCATCTAAATCAGTTATGAGTGAGACTCAGGGTATGAATTCCTCTTTGTGGAAAACAAGTTTTCTGCTTCCAAAATACAATGGTGAGACAGACATTTCCATTCCAAAGTGGGGAAATTAGAAGGAATAAAGGCATAATGGGTCCCAAGCAAGATGACAACACAGTAGGGCAACCTGGATTTCAGGGCCATAGAATAATTATCTGTGGCTGGACACTCTGTCCTCTGGGACTGCTGGGATGGCAGCCTTGCTCTTTGGGCCCATCAGGGTGGTGGTCTTATTCTTTTGGGCCACCATTGGCTCAGGCCTCTGCATTAATGGCTCTGCCCTTCAAGTCATTCTTCTTTCCTTTACCAGGATAGGGTTAATATTTATGTACCTTTTATATACTTTTCTTCCATTGTTCTCTACAATTGCCATAGATAAGTCTACACAACAGAGGAAAAGGCAAAAAAAAAAAAAAAAAAAAAAAAAAGGAAGAAATGGAGGAAAAGGGAATAGAATTAGGGTGTAAAACATGAAAACCTTGACTGAGGTACCCGCAGTGTCATTCTATTTTATGTACCTGCACCTAGTCTTTTGAACCAGGATCCCACAGCCTTGATTCAGAGTCACCCAGATGACCTGATTTCTTGACTTCTTCAGTTTTTCCATGGCCTTAAGTGTTTGCTAGCACAGTGCCTCACAAACGGCTCATGTATTGCTGTGCTAAGCAGTATCTCTGCTGTCAGCAGTGCACCAGCAAGTGAGGTACCTCACAAGGGAACCATTGAATTAAATGGTGCACACTGGCCTGGCTGTGTTCTCTCCCACTTTGGAATGACTTCACCTTCTCAGTTCCCAAGTGAGATAAAACTCCTTCCATCTGAGCTCAACTTGCCTTCTGAAGGGGTTTGGGGATTTATGACTCTTTGACGTGGAAGGCAGGAACAGTGAAGCACTAACCAAGTGTAAATTGCCACTCTGGCTTTTATAACTGTTATATTGACTGGGGAGTTAATTGCCTGTGTACTTCACTCTTAACTATTGGGCTTCACTGGAAACTGAAAAGTTGACACAATTACAAAAAGTTAGAAGAGAATGAAAGAAAAGGATGGGAAAAAAAAAAAAGAGAGATTGAAGGTCAGAATGACTTTTCAGAATTTTCTGAACCAAAGAGAAAAATTTTAAAAATGACAGTGTTAATAGTGTATCCTATAGATAGTGCTAAGTGTATATAATTTGTCCCTGTAATATGGTTAGTGCATTGGGTCTGAGAGTTAATTCACTTGAAATGTTCCTGAATGAGAAGGCACTGGTTCTTGTCTTGATAGGACATGACATATATTCAGACAGGATTTGGTATTAGATACCAAGGAATCCTCACAATTTTTTATTCTAGATCCCACCTGTGGCAACATCTGGAACTGTAATTGAAGTAGAGGTCTCAGAGAGATTCAGGGAGACTAAGTCCTGTTGATAAACTTTAGTAGGAAATTGTTGGGAAATATCAGTAATAGCACCTTATTAAATATATATTCTACTATGTAAATATTTGCTACCTAATGTTTGTTTTGGTGGAACAGTTCTTTAGTCTCTGGAAACCCTGAAGAACACATTGATAGCATTCTATAATCTTTAATGATTTAAAAGCCAGTATGTCTAAACCAATAAAAGCTATTATAATTATTTCTTTTTTCAGAAATGAAACAATTAATGTGGCATACTAAAGAAAAAATGTGAATGACATTTCATACATCTTAATTTACTAATAATTCCATATATGATTACTTTCCATTTACCATCTGTACCTCACTGGACATGTTAGGATCATTCTGCCTGGTAGTTTGATTGAAATGCTTATAAATTTGTTTTGCTTTGTTGCAAACAATGTGGATACTAAGATGCATTTGATTTTTATTACTCAGCCTGCTGTACAAATATTCAGTGGTTTTCAGGTTTTATGATTTAGACTTGTTAATCCAGCTCTTGGATCCCCCTGTGTCTCCCAGGGTACACCCTCAAGGTACAGGCTTTTACCTCTCACGTGTATCATCCAGCTCCCTCCCTTCTGACAGATGTAGGATTGTCTAACATCTCTGTTCATTCCCTTTAACTTTTTAAAACCTTTCTCTTGAAGATGAGTATTCTTTTACTTCTCTTTTTTATTCCAAGCACCTCCCCTCTTTTTATAGTTTTCCGCTACAGTGATGACTCACATTTATTAAAACTAGAATTGTTGTGATTGCTGAAAAAGCCAGGAGCTAAGTCACATATACTGAAATTCAGCATAAGGGAACTCAAGTTTGGGGAGGCATCTCAATGTTTCTTTCTGCTCCTTGGACAGTTTAATAAGTAGCTGTATAACAGAGACAGATTAAAATCAAAGGACACCATTCCCCCTCCCCAGAGATTCTATATAGGATTCTTAGTCTTCTGTGATTGATTTTACTGTATCTTTGATATGATGATGTTTAGAAATTAGATCCTGGGAATGTTTAGGAAACAGTTAAGAGTCTGTGCTGTTGGGGTTGAATTTTATTTTATGATAGCCCTCTTTCCTTCATAGATGAAACCAAGTTGACTCAGTAGTAAGTTGTTTCAGTTTGAATAACTGACATCTAAATAGTTGAGGCCTTAGCTGTTGGAAAAACATGATTCTTTTAATCACCAAAGATAGTCAAGCAGAGTAGAGTGGAATGCAGCAACCTACACCACATTGGAAGGATACCACGACTATCGCATACCATGTTTGGTCCTATACTGAATGCCCAAAATATGATAAGTAGCAATATAATAATCAATGTCTATTTTTATTTTTAAAACAATACCTTCTCTCTGCTGGGTAAACACTGCTTTCAAATCTGCCACAGAAAGGAGAAAGAAAGGAAGGCCTTCTTTTCTTAGGATGTAGTATGACACATCGCTGTATTTCCAGTAATTTTTTTCTTTGCTAACTTAATTGTCATATTCAAGTTCATTGGACAGATATCACACTTTTTTACTAACTAGTGTTGTTTTGGTGTGATCTACTGGTTTGAATCTATCTTAGCTTTATCATAATTAGAGGTGAAGAGGAACAAGAAAATTCTATCTGAACTCATAGCAGAAAAACAGACTGATTTAAACGTACTCTGAGAGGTGTGATAGCACATTAAAATGTGTAGGGAATAAAATGAACCTTAAGAAAGGCAGAAAGCAGTGACTCTGAAAAGAAGTTGCTACCACTGTCTCTGGATTTCTTAGTATTTCTGGCTGGTTTCATCCCAGGCTCCGCATTCCAGGTTAGAGATGTGGGTCATGCAGACCGTGTTCTCCACATTGTTAGGATATGACATTATTTTGAGAAGAACCCATTTTATCAACATTCAAAAAAGATCCTTTGTTCTTTCTGAGATTTGATTCAAAATAGTATGTGGGAGTGCCAGTACAGAAAGAATAAGACTGGCAATGAATTGATAGTTGTTAAAAGTTACATAGGGGTTTGCTCTTTGCTCTGCTTTGTGTATGTTTGAAATATTCTCTAATAAAAGGTAAAACAAAATAATAAAAGAACAAAATTTGAATCTAAAAAATTACAAAAAAAAAAAAAAAAGGAAAAAGTCCTTTGTTAACATACGGCATCTGATGAGAAAGAGTATATACTTATAGTTCTGTGGTTTTAAACTTAGAGAGTCATAGAATGTGTTTATCAGAATCACCAGAGGGAGCCTTTGGCAAATAAATTTCTGGGGTCTCATCTCTGAAGATTCTGATTCACTAGATCTGGGGATGGAAACAGCTTTCCAATGATTCTGATGTATTGACAGTTTGGGGAACCACTGCCATTGTTAACTGGCTGGATTGTGTCATGAAACTATTTGGCAAAGACAGATTTTGGTGAAGATATAAAAAAATAGAAAATGGTAAAAGTCATGAAATTGACAGTGTTTCTTAAGGTAGAACTATGGCACGTTTCTACAATTTGCAGCCTCTGATATTGGTTTCCTTGGAATGAGATCTAGTGAGAATACATAGAGCATTACAGCTGAAATTTTAGTTGGACATCTCTTGTCCAGTCTTTTCATTTTATAGATAAAAAATTGTGCCATTCAGTTGATTTTGTTTTTTAAAGACTAAACAGTGTAGGCAAGCAGGGACACATTAGAATTTCTGCCCATAGCCTGTTAGCTAGGGATTTAGCAGTCATCTTAAATGCTGAATGGTTTGAATGCCCACACTTCTGCAGACACTCTTTCTCTAAGTTTGTTTTTTTTTTTTTTTTAGGTATCTCAGTGGTTCTCAAGTTTAATATGTAAAAATTACCAGACAGAGTTGTATATACTTATCTATAAACTGTATTTTAAGGCAGATTTAAGGGATTTTCTTAATTATATAAACTCTGGGTGACTTTAGATCATCAGTGTAAGATGTGAGTGCTATAGTGAAATACGTATCTCACTGTGATTGAGTGATTGGACATGATACAATGGAGAAGGGGGGATAGGTAACTGAAAATGGATATTCTTTCCAGAAGAATAATTATTTACTAGTTTCTAAATTCCCTCCAAAATGAAAACTGGCCAAGGACTTATGAACTAAGCATATAAGCAGAAGTTACATACCAAAATATTTTATTCTCAAAGGACATGGTGATTGTTTGCTTTTGCTAAAAGAAAGTAGTACCAACCATCTAATTGTAGGGCAATTTCCTGGAATGTTGACAGAAAGAAAATGGCTGGGCAGAGCTTCTTATGTGACATCATTTAGGCTTAGTGTCATGTGTCCTGGACCAAGTATAGAGAGCTCACGGACACCCTCCTCCCTGTACTCTTGACAGTATTGCTCAGGTGTTGCTTTTTTTAAACTTATACATTGTAGTTCAAATATAATATGGTTCTCATGGAGAAAATGCACTAGTTTCATTTATAAATACATTTAAAGAGCATGGTTTCCTACTAGAAATCGAAGGGAGTATTTTATCTATAAAAGCTAAAATGGAAATTATTGAATGGACAAAGGGGAACTTGTATAAAATGACAACTAGAAGTAACAGTAAATTTATTTCAAGTTTTTGCATTAATAATAATAATAATAATAATAATAATAATACCCCCAAAGTTTGGGTATTAAACTAGTCACTTTGTGGCTAGGAAAACATTTTTATGAATTTAAATAGGGAGTATATTATGAGTAGAATTTGGAAGAAGTATTAAAATAAGAACCTAAGTGGAATTCATCGTCAGCTTATTCTATTATTGCCATTTACTCTAAATCTATAATGATCAGTTTTCTCCTACTGGAAACATGTCTTCTCCTGCTTTGCTCTGTCTCCTGTCATTGTGAAGCGTCAATGACTTTGACAATAGAATTGGCAGCATGAAGTCTAGAACTGTCATGACAGGTCAGTTTCAGCTTTAGATAAGCAATGCAATTGCCTTTAGACTATGCAACCAGAGCCAAAAAGTACAGTATCTGAAGGAAACAAGGTCCGAGTGGGAAGAGATTGAGCCTTGAGTCAGGCCTGGGATCCAGTTATGATTGTTTCTAAAGAGCTGGGTCACCTCAGGCATTCAGCTTCTATGTGACCCAGTTCTCCTTAAAGATGGTATAAATATGATTACCTGCTTTACTACTGCATAAGGTTCTTGTGAGAATAAAATGTGATACTAGATGTGAAAAGGGAAGTGCAAGAGGAATATGTACTAACATTTTTGACTCACTGCCTTTATGTGTTTGACTCTTCCACTCTGAACTTTTTTTTTTTCAAAAATTTGAAAAGTTAAAATCCTGTCATATGTATCTTCATTACAGATGTGCAAGTCAGGGAATGGGCAGGAATCAATGTGAGGTTAAGGAAAGGCCAAGACAGAAGGATCTGTCTCATGGTGAAGATCTTGCTAAATTGAAAAGGTCCATGCAAATCTTTCATTTCTAAAATAATTTTTCTTCATGTTACTTTTAGAGAGAATATTGCACAAATCCCTAGGATATGGGAGACTTGTTCAGGTACTACAAATAATTTACTTATTCAGTATATAAGTGCAGTCTACATATTTTTTTCAATATTTTGTTTCTAGAATAATCCAACAAACTTCCGAGTTAGTACTGAACAAAGAGAGCAAATGAGTGCTGTACTTGGATTTTTCTGGCATAAATACATGATTTACTAATAGCTTAAACTTGGTTAGATGCCAAAGAAGCAACTACATTCTTGCTATTAATATTTCATTACTCACTAATAGCTTTTTGCATAGGAATAGAAATTTCTAGTGTTATGAGGTGCTGTAATAACAGTTCCTTTTGTTGATGTTGTAAATGACAGAATATTGTTTTTAAAAATAACTTGTTGACTTTTAAATTTTATTCATGAATCTGACATAAAATATCTCAACATGGTATCTGGAATATTTCCTGGTCTACAGATTATATAAAATGTTTCACCAATACTGCCTTATGGTCCTGTGGAACTTTTCTAAACACAGGAGTTCAACCTTGTTGTGGCATTTTGTCCAGTAACTTAGACCTTCTCTCTATATAATTACTTCTTCTCCCTATCCAGGAAATTGCAGAGTCTGAAGGAAAGCTATTCTAATAAGCTCTTCTGCTCTTTTCTTGAAACTTCTAGAACAATATTATCATCTTGTTTACAGTCTATTGATAACCCAATACCTTGATTGTGTCAAGTTTGTTTGTCTGAGACTAAGTCATTGTATTGTAAAAAAAAAGAAAAATCTTCATTTGCACCAGGAATTAATTTACTATATTGGGTACCTTCTTAATATTAAAAAAATTTCCAATCACAAATATAGCTAAATGGCTCCACCATTTACTAGTTGTGTGACATTGAGAAATTTAAAGAACATTTCTGTGATTCTGTTCCATTGTTGGGAAAAAGAGAAATGACGGTAGTACCTAAAAGATTTGCTATGAAGATTTAGTAAGAGTTCCTTACATTTAAGTGCTGAACATAGTGCCTGCACATGACAAGCACCTGATAAAAATTAGCTGTTGTTGTTATTATTACTGAATGTGAAGATTGATTATTGCCTTAGTACGGTTATTGCAAAAGATATGGATGTTTGAGCTATGTGTGTATTTACTCAAATATTTAAATGGGCAAGTATTTTTTAAATGAATCATTGTATTTATCTTGTCTACCTATCATAAAAATAAGCTATAAAATGTGGATAAGCCAATCTCTACTTGAATTTTTATACTTGAATTCTGTATAATTTTTACAAGACAAAAAACCCCACATAGATAATAGAACAAGAGAGAACATTTTAAAATTAATAGCATTACAAGCATTTTGAATGATACCAAAGAACTGTTTATGTAGTGCTTCCTTAATTGTGATTCAGTCTGCTATTATAGTAGATGATTTTGGTTGCCTCTCCAGCAACCATCCCCCTCCCTCTCTTCCTTTTTTTTGTGAACAGAACTCTGATTCTATTTAGGTATCTGCTTTTCTCTCAGTGACTCAGAGTTAGATCCTGATAGATCTTATCCAATTTGGTGCACCCTCCTATTCCCCTTGTCAGTAATTGGTTTAAGCAAGAGCATGTTATAAAGCTGTGACTAATGAAATATGAGGTTATAGCTGAAGGGATTCTGAGAAATGTTTTCTTTGCTCTCAAATGGAAAAGCTCTCCTGTTCTGCTTCTGGGCACTGTGATGCTTGGAACTGTTGTAGCCATCTTGTGATCATGAGGTCATAAGCTTCAAGATAAAATTGATATATGAATATGGAATAGCAGTAAGATGAAGCTAAACTTGGGTCCTTGAAGATGATGTTAAAGTATTGAATTAACCAGCATTGGAATTGCCAACCTCTTAAGTTCTTTTGTAAGATAATAAATTCTCTCTTGGTGTCATTTAGTTGAGTCAGGGTTTTCTGATACAGCTAAAAGCATCCTAAATAATAAAAGCATCCTAAATAATATTACTCAATGTATATTTTTGTTTTCTTATAATGTCATGTTAAAAATATGTAAATGAAAAATATAACTAATTTATAACCACGTAGGATTCTGTAGATGCTTAAATTCTTACGCAGATTATTTTCTGAAAATATAGCAGCACTTGACGTCTCTTTCTCAAATAGAAGTAAAACCACTTTCTACAGTGTTATCATAGCAATACTTGACAATATTTTTTAACTTAAAAGTTTGTTAACATTTTTTAACTTTGAAAATTCATTTTTTAACTTTAAAAGCTATTTTACTATATATATGCTATATGTACAAAAAACCACATAAATCTTAGTTGACCCTAAATTTTTATAAAGTTTTTATCAGCTTTTATAAAGTGAATACACCCATGTAAACTACCACCCAGATCAAGATATAAAACATTACTAGCTTCTAAGAAGTCTTCCTTGTGCCCCACCAAGTCAACATGGTCCCCTCATCCCAAGGGTAACCACTTTTCTAATACCATAGAAAAATTGTCTTATCTTTGAATACTGTATATTTCAGACATATAATATGAACCCTGACTTTTTTTCTTAACAATTTGGAATGATATTTATTTACATTAGGCGTAGCAGTAGCAGTTCACTTTTTCTACTTAGTATTCTATTGTGTGAATATACCACAGTCTATCCATTTTATTATGACCACTATGGATTTTTGGCCACTATGAATGGTAAAACTATGAACTTTCCCATACATGTTTTTCATTGTATATATAGCTGTACATTTCTATTGGGTGTATAATTAGGGGTGGATTGCTGGGTCATAGGGTAGGCAAATGTCCCTCTTTACTAGATCTTGTCAAAGAGTTTTCTAAAGTGATTTGTATCAATACATACTTCGATGAGCCATATATGAATGTAAAATTTGCTCCACATGCTTGCCAACATATTACATTGTAAATTTTAATTTTGGCCTACCTGATGTTGTATAGTGCTGTCTCATTTTAATTTTCATTTTAGTTACCATTTTCCTGATAACTGAAGAAGTTGAGTGCCTCAATCTTTTAGAGTTACTTTAATTCTTTTAGAGTTCTTATGTAAACAGTTTTGTCATCTCTGAATAGTGTTTATTTCTTCCTTTCTGATTCTCATCCCTTCAATTTGTTTTTCTTCCTCACTGCACTGGTTAGAAATTCAAGTACAGTATTGAATAAAAGTAGTCATACAGAGATAGCAGACATTCTTGTTCCCATTTCAGTGGGAAAGCCTTCAATATTTCATCATTAAATGTGACATTTGCTGAAGGTTTTTTGTAGATAAATTTATCATATTAAGAAAGTTTTCTTCTCTTCATTTGCTAAGCTTTTTTCATGAAGCAGTTGAAATTTTTCAAATACTTTTCTGCTTTTGGTGCACTACTGGAATTATCATATATAAGTTTTATATTATATTATGTTAACATGGTGAATTACATTGAAAGGCTTTTAATATTAAACTGATCTTATGTTTTTGGAATAAGCCCAATGTTTTCTAATAAATCATCATTTTATATATTGCTAGATTCATTTTATTTCACACACGTGCAGCTTAGAAACCAGAAGTGCCTTTGGGGGAAAGTATCTATAGAAAGTCAGCTTACTTTTCTTCACTTCTTCTATTCTTGGGTCTTAGTCCCTCAAGTTCTGCCTGCCTTAGTAGCGCTAAACTCCAGTTTTTGTCACCCTAGGTCAGTAAACCAATGTAGGCTCTAGGTTGCTTGAAATCTGTCTACCTGATACAGACTTGCAAATGTCTTGAAAGGGAAAAAAAAAATGTGGTGATTAGAGCATTCACCTCAGTGAAGTTTCCTGTATCAGGATCTTGGCCTCTCAAGTCCTGGTTGTTTTGGTTACTCTCCAAAGCCTTCAAACAATTAAGTTTTTGTTTCTTTGTTTTCTTTCATAAAGGTCTTAGAGCTAGCCTCAGCAATAAAAGCAAGTTATAATTTAATGGCTTAGAAGTGGGATTTTCACAATGTTTTAAAAGGCTCATAAGCAGATTTATATAATTCAGGAGGATTCTTAAAAAAAATACTATGTTTGGACTTTGTTAAGTGTATATGTTAAGCAGGGAAATTACAGTTAGAGAAAGACTAAATAACTGTCTCTGTTACATTAAGGAATTAAATAATGAGATTAAAAATTTCATCAGAGAACTGGAAACTAGAAGAATCAAATAGTCTAGAACAGAAAGGTACAGTAACAAATTAACTATTGAGAGTCCCATATTTATATGTAAGAGTAGAGTAGACAACTAAAGAAAAAAGTTAGTGAATTGAAAGATCAGAAGTTACTCAGTGTGGAGTGTAGAGAGACAAAAGGTGAACTATGTAGAAAACAGCTTAAGAATAGAGCCTACAATGAGAATGTACAACATAGGTGCAAGTGAAGTCCCAAAGGAAGAGGAGAGTAAGAATGGACCAAGCACAGCATTTAAAGAAGAAATAATGGCTGAGAATACTGGTGAGAAACACTAAACCACATATTTTATAAATACTATCAACCCTAAAATAAAAATAAAGAAAACCACAACTATACCTATAATAGTATAATGGGTGAAAACCGAATGTGAAGATAAAACTCATGTGAGCCAGAGAAAAAAATATTATCAAGGGAGCTACAGGAAGATGGACAGTTGGCTTTTTCTCTCAAATGACTGAAGCCAGAAGACAATGTAATGACATCTTCAAAATGCCAAAAGAAATTAGTGATGACTTAGAAGGTTATATTTTTCATAAATGAAGTTGAAATAAACACATTTTCAGGCCAGCAAAGACAAAAAAATTCATCAGAGCAGCACTACAGAAAATATTAATAAATATTCTTCAGGAAGAAGGAAAACAATTCCAAATGGAAGTCTGGATCTCACAAGAGAAAATGAAGCAGAGTAGAAAAAATTAAACATGGGTAAATATAAATGAATATTGAATGTATGAAACAGTAATAATAATGTTATGTCAAAATATGCTAGAATATAAATTGGTAGAGAAGTTAATTGTATATTTTAATGTCCATGCATTGCCTGAGAAGATAATTCATATTAGATTTTGCTAAGCCAAAGATGGATATTATAACCTCTATGGAAACATCTAAAGTGGTAGTAAAGGGATGAGTAACTATGAATCTAATATATAGGAAAAATAAAATAGTAAAAAATGATGAATCCAAAATAAGGGGAATCAAAGAAAGAAGAAAGACTAGAGATGTATTTTGTTGAGGATTTACTTGTACTGTCGTGACAGTGTCCATCAGAATATCTGGGCCACCCTATTACCAGCAGTGGAAATTCCTCTATTCTTTTTTTTTTTTTTTTTTTGGCGTAAGCAAACCAGTAATTTCCCCTCTCCTTCATAAACCATTATTTTTAATATTTTTCTACCAAGACTTATTTTATTATTTTTTTGTATATGTATATTTTTATTGAAGTATAGTCAGTTTATAATGTTGTGTCAGTTTCTGGTGTGCAGCATAATGCTTCAGTCATACATGAACATACATATATTCATTTTCATGTTCTTTTTCACCATCAGTTACTACAAGATATTGAATATAGTTCTCTGTGCTATACAGTATGAACTTATTGTTTACCTATTTTATATATATTAATTAATATCTGCAAATCTTGAACTCCTAATTTATTCCTTCCCACCCCTTCCCCCTCCTGGTAACCATAAGTTTGTTTTCTATGTACCAGGACTTATTTTGGATTTTAGCCTGACACCATCTTAAAGATCTGTGCCAATCTTTTGTAGCACTTATCTAAAGTTCAGCCCACCTTAGTATGTGTTCTGAAGAAATCATGAACAAAGGAAAATTGAAGCATATGAAGGACTCACTTTCTGATCCCCTGTCCCCTTAGATGCTTCCACATTTCTCTTCATAATCAGTTATGATTTAATTGATGAAGTTCCTGGTACTTAGTTGCTCTTGAATTGCTTCCTCTTCTAGCATCTTTGATGATACAAATATATAGCCCATGGGGTAAGTGGGTCTCCAGCTTTCTTCACATAAGGAAGGAGATGCATCTTCTTAGGTCTTCTGCTAGGTAGATAAAATACTCATCAAGTCAAGTAGAGCATCAGTGAAAGTCTCTGAGCCAAATGAGACTTCATTCAGATGACTAACAGACTTCCTATTTTCTAGGAGAGTGAGATTTAGATCTTGGTATGGAGGTAAGTTTAGGATACCTTGCTAACCCCTTTTAATCTGCCCAGGTATTAGAAATGAGCATTGTTTGCCTCCTTAAGCAATCAATAAATATCCAGAATTTCTTAAATTTGATGTTCAGACATTTTAAGAGGTAAAGGAAATCATGACTCTTGTTTCTAAATTTTGACTTAATTGGAGAAGGAAGAGAGTAAGCAGATGACTAAAATCTGATGAGGTTCCTGATTCATTTAATTTTGTTCAACCCACTTAAGGTTGTATATAAAAGACCTATTTGACTTTAATCTGTTACTCTCTATGTGTTCTCATGAAGATCTTAAATTGCCTGAATCTACTAGCATAATTCAGTTAGTCTACTTGCAGAGATAATATTACTGATTTCATATCACATGACTTATTCACTGTATGGCTCTATTTCCAGTTTGGTCAAAAAATCCTTGAGTTGGGATTTTTATAAATCATCCTTGATTTATCAAAATCTTATTCAGTAGTTTCTAAACTTTAGAATGTATAAAGATCATCTAAGGTGCTTTTGAAAAGTTCACATTCCTGTACTTGTTCACAAAATATTTTGAATTAATAGATCTAAATGGGTCTGAGAAAGCTTAAGAAGCACCTCTGACAATTCTGAGGCAGGTGTCCCATGGACCATTTTTTGAAAAGCATTTTTTGTGTAACTTATATAACTCCTAATAGGTGATTATTTACCTTGCTAGAAGACACACATGCACTATGGACTTTGAATCATTGAAAATTGTCAGTACATTTCCAAGAAATAGAAAAAAATTTTCATCATTTAACAAAGAGGAAAGAGCTATTAAATTAGGCATTTTACTTAAGATCATTATGCATATCAAAGAAAATTAGTAATAGAGGCTAGAGTCTATATAACTCAGACCTCTTACACTAATCTGAAGCTACTGGTTCACCTTTGTTTTCATTAGTGTCTGAGTTTCTATTACTGCTTTGTGCTTGGCATTCTTCTCAGAAGAGACAGTCATCAAGATTCACTGCTTTAAAGGTTCAGTCGGTTGGAAACATTCTTCATATTGTGCAGCATTAAATTCAAAATATATCTCAAAATATACAGATGTGTAGAATTCACTGGTGGTATTTTTTGTTATTTTGTTTGGGGCTGGAGATCAAATTAAGAATTAATTACCTTGATTTTTTTTTAAAAGGTTGCAGAATCTTAGACTTCACCTGATTTCTGGTTTGATTCATTCATGGATAACACATTCCAAATACTTTATATTAAAAAAATTAAATGTCTGAACATGAAGCATTTACACCATCAATAAGCATAGACGTGCTAGCTTTATGCATAGTTATTATATTCAAGTAATGCAACTGCTTTCTCTGAAATGAATGCTGTTTGCTATACTTGACCTTGTTGTGAGATGGAAGCTGTTGTCCATTTGACAGGTAACTAAGGATAGACTCCATCTTTCATGTATTGCCACAGCAGAGTATCTAACCTATCCCTCAGTGGTCTCATCAAGCAATATTCTACAGAGACAAAAAGGAGCCTCCTGCTGGCTGACCAGTGGGTGTTCCACTAAGCTTCTCTTTGATGAAGGTCTTTCTCTTGCCCATCTTACTGTGTGGCAAGGCTCTTGACAAGATGCCTGACTTCTATCATGGAACAAAAGTTAAAAACATCTTTGTAGTACTTTGATCTCTTGTGAAATCAGACTACAGGAATACCCCATATGATTTGTCTGGAAAGTACCCATATTTCTAGTAATCCTGAATGTAGCCATTTGTGGTTTTATAAATAAAAAATTTAAACATAAACCAGATTAAAATATTGCAGAGGAAGGAAGTAAAAGATTTGTTGATTAAGCATGGAGAGGTATCAGCTCCATTTTCATAATCTTTATAATTTATAGCCATTAATAATGCAAATATACTAATGATAAGTCTGCTTGGTTTTTTATTTATTTCTTTTTTTGAAGTTATTTATATTAGCTAAGTTTCTCTTGTGAAAATTGAAATTTGCTGGCTCATGTTGATTTTCACCATAGTTTGTATTTCAGCTTCATAAGATATCTTAATAGGGGCTTTTCTTATTTTACAGATAGGAAAACCAAAGCAGAAATAGCCCAAATAACTAATTGTATCCGAGAAAGTCCTCAGATGAGGTAGCAAGTTAGAATTCATTTTAGCAATGCTAGGGCATTGGCCAGCAAGATATTTGTATGGAGGTATGTGTTGGGGGAGGCAAGTGATATGGTTCCTGGAGAAGTGTTGGATTAGAGTCCCTATGAATACATTGTGCTGTATCTAGAGCATAGTGAGCAGAAAGCACCCAAGATAATGAGGAAACTGGCATTTAAATATAGCATATCTAAGTCTCAGGCCTGAAGCTGAGCTCCTGACCCAAGCCACTCCCAAATGGATTTAGCAAGACTATGCTTATATAGACCATATATAATAGGAGTTCCATTTTCACCAAATTACCCCTAAGAAAAGAGTTTCAAATAGCCATACATTAAGTACTTACAAAGCTCTCATGTTTCTGGGTGCTCTCACAATCACTTTATTTTGAGCAAGGAAATATTGCGCTGGAAGACAAAACAACTGGATACTATTGAATGCAGTTTTAGTTTTAATGCTCATTAGGTCAGAATGAGTCACCAGCCTTCACTCCCCAAAAAAGGAAAAACACTTTAACACAGATACAGGAAATATTTCCAGCACCTCAAAATTACAAATGTCCTTTATAAACAAACTTTTCTCTTTTGTATGTCTGAAAGAATTCATAATTTTAAAAGTAATTTTTAACAAAGGTGGAATCAAACAGAGAACACAGCACATTTCATTTTGTGAACATCTTTAGGTGCACTGGGTTTATCTTGCCCAGCTCTTTCCAGGCATGTATGTTCCTTATAGATTTGGGGGGGTCTATCTAAGGTATTCCATTCTTCCTATGGGCCATCTAAGTAAGAGAAGAAATCAAAAAGCTGTTTATTATAAATATGTAAAGTATTATTTCTAAAGGCAAGGTTGAATTCATCCTTATGTTGTTTCCTATGAAGACTTTGTGTTGGGGAAAATTTCTGCAAAAATGAAGAAAATTTTTCAGAGTTTGAGGTACAGAACTTGAACCTTGTCTTTCCAACAGTTAATGAAGGACCTAGATTCTGCTTTCTGGTATCCTCTGAAGTAACTGACACAGGAGGAGAATCCCTGGAGCATCAGGTTAAGAACAGAGAGATGGAATCAGATATACCCAAGTTCAAATCTTGGCTTGATTTTCACAAGCTGTATAAACTTGGAAAATTTACCCAACCTGCCTGAGTCCCACTGGTCTCATCTTTAAGTGAACAATAATTCCTGCTTCATAGGATTGTGTTGAGAATTAACTGAAATATTTGTAAGGTACCAGCCATAATGCTTGTCTTAGTTCTCTGTTGGTATTATAACAAATTACTACCAATTTAGTTGCTTAAAAAAAACACACATTTATAATCTTATGGTTCTGTAAATTAGAAGTATAATATGGGTCTCACTGGACTAGATGCATTCTTTTTTGGGAGATTTAGGAGAGGATGTTTCCTTGTCTTTTCTAGCTTCTAGAAGCCTCCCACATTTCTTGGTTCATGGTCTGCTTCCTTCATCTTAAAGCCAGCATTGTAGGATCTCGCTGACATTTCTTTTGTAGTTACTATCCCTCTTTGATCACAACCAGTAAAGGTTCTCTACTTTTAAGGACCTTGTGATTAGATTGGATCCACTCTGATAATCCAGGATAATCTCCCCATCTCACAGTCCTTAATTAATCACTCCTGCCAAGTCCCTTTTCCATGTAGGGCAGCATATTCACAGGTTCTGAGGATTAGGATATGGGTATTTTTTGCTGAGGGTCTACCCCGGGGCCTAGTGCATTAGTAATCTTATCATCATCATTGTAAAAGCCATCATTTCCATCATTACCATTGTGTATATGTCATTTGTTAGGAGCTCAAAAATATTTGGTTTATATTTTTTTAATAAAGGGCTGTCTAGAAAATTGGAAGTACTCTTCATGGGATACAGATAACGGCTTAGGCAACATATTTTAGTAATTCATTCATGTGTCCTATTTTCTCAATATTTCAATGTCTTTTTACCTACTATTTTGAACTCTTCTGAAGAGTTATGGCATTCTGAAGTTAAAAAATGATGTTGGTGATCATATGGTCCAATTCTGACTTTACAGATGGAAGAGCTGAATAACAGGCAAGCTGAGTCCCCTGACTGCAGTCATACAGCTTGTTAGAGGCAGTGCAAGGGTGAGAAGTCCTCATTCCCCTCTGCTGTGTTGCCCCCACCATCAGCACTGTCCACACCCAGCCTTTTTGTGGGCCCTGCTGGGCTCAGTCTTTGGTGCAAATGTCCACTGAAGGCCCTTGGTGCCTGACATCATATGTGCACACCTCTCTCCTCCATGCTTCTTGGCTGTCATTTAGTGCTCTGCATCCATGCTCCCCTGAAAGCTGCCAGGGAGTTAATGGAGCTAACTGCATGACTATATTCCCTGGATTATTCTATTTTCTTTCAATTGTCCCCCCTGAATTTTCCTATTCTCTGACTGCTTTATTCTTTGAAATTGTGATATATGATGGGTAGGTTATATAATTTTTGTCTTTCAAGTGAGTAGACAGAGGTTTCAAGCTTGCTCTTGAAAATCTTGGGGAGAAGACCTTCATAGGTAGACCCGCTGGCTTTCTGAATATTCTTTTATGTCTAAGACACAAATGTATGCTCACAAGAGAAACCATTAAAGGTTAGTCATGTTGTTACTACAGATAATTGCTCAAAAATGATATTTTAGGAAGGAAGAAGGAAGGAAGGCCACATCTCGTATTACTCAAATATTGGATAAAATACAAGTTCATATTCTCATCAGTAAGGTAACATTTTGCATAAACAGATTATAACATTATGGCTAAGAAGCTACAAATAGTTAATGGGAAGTAAAGCTATTGGCCCTACTAAGCATTCTATATTGCCAGGGAAGTAGAAAATGAGGGCTTACCATCCTTGGTGAAGCCAAAAGCAGATTGTTACTAGGATGCACAGATAATGAGTCTGTAATATCCTCCATCTTCTTTAATCCTATATGCATGTTCCCCTGTTGACAGGTAGGGCCCATATTTCAAGTTGTAGAACTGGAAGACTAGGATGTATTATGTAAAAGAAGAAGTTTTAATGTACAGGCCTCTTCAGATCACTTGATACTTGCTTTGAAGATTCATTCTAATCAGGCAGCTGTTTAATTTACAAAATGTTAAATTCTAGTTTGGAGCTTAAAAAACCAATCAACCTGAATTCTGGTATTTTTCATTATTTCACTGTTGAAAACTCAGTTTTAATTGTCTGTGAATAGGCATATTAATTTCCTGTTGCTGTAACAAGTTATACACAAAGACAGTGATGTATAAATTTATCTATCTTACCATTCTGGAGGTGAGAATTCTGAAATCAGTTTCTCTGGACTAAAGTCAAGATGTCAGCACAACTAGCTTTTTTCTGAAGGCCCTTGGAAAGATTCTGTTCCCTTTCATTTTCCAGCTTCTAGCAGTTACCTTCATTCCTTGACTTGTGGACCCTTCCTGGCATCATTCTGACCATTACTTCTGTTGTCATATTTTCTTCTCTGACTTTGACCCTTCTGTATCCCTCTTATAAGGACCTTTGTTATTATATTGGGCCCACATTCATAATCTAGACTAAATTCCCCATCTTAAGATCCTTAATCACATCTGCAAAATCCCTTTTGCTGTATGAACTAACATACTCTCAGGTTTCAGGAGACAGGATGTGGATGTCTTTGGGGATAGGCACTATTAGCTCATGGAAGGTACAGCTACTCCATTGTCCAGTGATATTTTCTGGTGAGGCTAAGGGAACACTTTTCTTGCTAACTTCATCTAGAAAATTTGCATGGTGGAATAGTAGCATAATAGCATGTAAATCTGTCTTGTAGTTTAATTCTTGTTGCAAAGATGACCCTGGGTTAGGGCCAGGATCACAAGTGAGGATGGTGGGGAAGGTGGGGAATGGAAGTTTTCCCATGTTCATACTCCAGGGACAGGTATTGACAGAGAAGTCAAACTTTCTCATTTCCTGAACATTTTCTGAGAATTGGTTGCCCTGGAGAGAGGACAGCTGTCTCAGGATCAGACCTGAATGCCGAGAGTGATGTCAGTAGGTATCCTTTCCTTCACCTGTGCCAGGATTCATCTGCCTTTCTTTCCTTGTCCTCCTGTACTAGGCAAGAATATATGTTTTTATATGCATGTGCTCATCATAGTATTTTTGTTTCCTGGACTTCGGTTTCTTTCATTCAATCATTTGTTCATTCATTCACTAATTCATTCAATAAATAATTGGTTGGCAGTTACTCCCAGTCCAGAAGATTACAGGTAAATGATTTAAAACTAGCATTGTAAGACTTATAGTAGAATTACTATCAAAATGCTAAAAGAAAACAGTTGTCTCCAGGTGAGATGGAGAACCTTTCACAGAAGAGACTCTGAGCCTGAACAGGTGTTTGCTTTCAGAGCCAGGCTGGCCTGCTGCCTGTGCTCTCACGCTGAACCTCTCATAAGCACAGCATATACCTGTAAAGAGAAGGTATCCTTGGTATTCTGTTTAAAACTTTGTTTTCTTTGTTTCAAGCCGGGTTGCTAACATTTGAAATTAAAATATGACCCTTTATGAAGTCTCCAACTAAGGCAGGCGGAGGGAAGGAGGGTTAATCCAATCTGTGTGGCAGCTTCAGCAGAAGGCAGTGGGTGCCAGAGGTAGCGAGTAAACAAGTTGCTTTTTGTATTAAACTGTCCTGGGGAGCTGGAGTGGAGGTGGCAGGGGCTGTCCTGGGACAAATGGTAAAACCTCAAAGTCAGACAACTCAGGAGTATGAGTGTGTTGTGGGGTGAGGGAGGTGGAGTTGGGGGTGGCTGGTGGGTTCAGACTTCCAGAAATGGGCCAAATGATGTCAGATAATAAATGGGGAATGGGCAAAGGAGTAAAGGTAGCTACTCTCTCCTTGTATTTGAATTTCCATTTTTCGTTTGACTCCGGTGGGGACCTGCTTCCATTTAGGCCAACACCTTGGCCTGATAAAGCAAAGCTGCCATACCAATAGTTTGTTGTTGTTGCTTTTTTTTTTTTTTTTTTTTTTAATAGTAGTTAGATAGCCACTACTCAAATATACCTACTTCACCCACTTCCAGTCCCAGACTCTTAGTCTGAAACCCCTGGACATCCCCAACTAAAAGAAGACCTCTGGGCCTGCAGGGACCTCCAGGACCATGCTCTGGGACTGTGGCCAGCATTTGTCCTGATTGATATCTATGTCATACTGTCATTACATATTTTAAACATCAGTATAGTGAAGCCCATAATGATAAAGTTAAGTCATCAGTTTAATTAATGAAAAGTGAACCCTGCTAGCTTCACAGAGAGCTCAGCAGTGTCCTACAACTATGTGGGGCAGTCCTTGAATTTATTCTGATAAAAAAGCAAATTTTTGAGGTAGCAGTTAAAATTAGACAAAGAAATTCATGCAAAATTCTAGGATATTAGTTGGCCTTCAGTTTTGCTTTAAAATGGTTTCTCAATTTCTAGAAACTTTTATAGAGTCTAAGCTTCTTTATATGTTTATGTTAATATAATTTTAATAAGTGTATAATATTAAGAATAAAAGGCAAATATGGCTTTGCTGATTGATTACTTCTGCCTTCCCAACCAATCATCAGAGCCTCCCTGAATATCAAAAGTTCAAATTATACATCCTTATAATACTACCCGCCATTAGAGATGCTTATCCCAGATTAAAGGCACAGGTTCTAGAGATTTCTCCCATGTCTAAAACTTGTGTCTAAAATGACTTAAGCTCACAGTGCATCACAAGCCACTGAATTTTGTTTATTGTTATTTGGTGTGTTTGACTCATGTTTTAGGTGTTTAAGGAAGCAGAACATGCATTGAACGGCTCCTCTGTGTATTACTTTCCTGATTCTTTGTGAAGTTTCTTGGTATTGAACATGGCCATTGTAAGAATATAAGAGAATTAAATATGTGCTCAAAGAAACAGATAAAAATATAAACCAGATGACATATACAGTGCTACAAAGAGATCTGGGTAGTTGTTTCTAAACTAACACTCCGCAGCTTTGCTTGTGTTTCTGTCCATCCTCAGTATTGCAATATTGCCATGATAGTACCTATTACACCTTCAATTAAATAACCTTGTTAAAATTCTGCTAGAGCTGTAATGACCACAACCATCTACAGTTTAGGGGAAATGAATTTCTGCTGTTGATTACTTTGTTCTTCAAGAAAATCCAATATTTTATTTAATAGTTAATTTTTATAGTACTTAAGCTTATTATTTAACATCTTTGTAGCACCTGGTATTTAAAAAGTGTCTTACAATGATTAATTACTTCCTGCACCTCACTTTTATAAGGTGGATTTAGCCTAATTAGAACTGTTGAATCCAGTGCAAAACTAAGGCCAGGTTTTCTGTTTTAAATCACTAAATGTTTCCATTACAAATTTTTTATAATAAAAGTTGGGACTATAGCCTAAAAATGAAACATAAAATTCAGAGCTTTGAATGTCTGCCTCCTTGGGCACATTTATGCTTGCTGTATCATGTTGTGGGATTGGAAGAGGATCTTCCCTTCACTACTGAATCACAGAATTTTCTCCTGCAGGAAGGCTCAAAAGTGTTAAAGTGGTGATTTACCAATGTCGAGTAAATCTTTTCAGGTCTACAACATAACAAATTTTAATTCAGTAATAAATTGCTTCAAATCCCATGGTGACCTAGGCTCTGTCTAGGAAACTCTAGGTATATGTTTTCATGTAAATAGCTGAGTATTTCCTTCATTTTGTTTCCCTTTTTATAGGCCATTGTGAGATATTAAATTTAGTTCCTTGTACTATACAATAGGACCTTGTTGTTTATCTGTTTTATATGTAGTTGACTCACTTATTCTTTAATGTTATCTTCTCAATGCTTCATTCAAACTGTTGTTAAATACATTAAAGAAGAGTGCCAAAAGCAGAGGCCTTGCCATTCACTACCACGAATTTCCCTCTATTAATCAGAACCCCATTTAATGACTATTTAGTAATATCTTCAAGTCTTTCTTCCATTTCTCTGTGAATTTTAAAAATTTTAAATAAAATCATGGGAAATGCTTTGGTGAAGTCTTTATGTATGCCTTTTATGTATGCATCCCTTATTGGCCACCACAGACATCCTCAAAAAGGAAATGAGGGTCCTTTAAACATTTTAAACTTAATCCTAATGCTTATTACTCCTTGTGTTTTTCTTAAAGGGATGTTTCTTTTCTGAACTTTGTTTTACTGGATAATTTCTCCTTCTGTTTTAAAAAGTCTGTTTTCCTAAAGTCGAGGGTACATGTCAGTTTTAGCCTACATTCCCACTCATAGACATCAGGAATGCTAAGATTCCAGAGCTGCTTTAGATTTCTATTCACTTTTTTTTGTTGGTCAGATTAGGTTTAGAGTCTCAGGTAAGGCAAAGCACACTAAAGTTCTGTGACTTGAAAGTATGTGCAAGACTCTGAATGTCATGCCTTAGAGATTATTTAAAGGGGCCTGTTTTGATGATAGAGAAAGTTTATAACCAGTATTTTTACCCTTTATATAAAAATGTATATTCCTAAAGTACTTGGAAACATTTTTTATATTAAATATTTACTTAAGCTTTGTCCTATTAACAAAAAAAAAACTTTTTTGTGATTCAATGATGAACTAAGGACATTTATGCATCTTGAATTTTTTTCTAGAATTAGATAAATTGTTTTAAAACATCTTGCATGTTTTTCAGCTGAGAATGGTAGCAATTATACCAATTAAAGTGATTTTCTTCTTGAGTGATAAACAATATTTTGTTTTCCCCATAATAAAAGAAAAGCTCAGTGTCATTTGAGAATATAACATTTAGTTTTGATTTAGCATTTAATAGGCTGTGTAGTTCCTGGCTTTTGGTTTAGCCCTGTGCCCTTTATTCTTTAGCTGATTTGCTAATTACTATTGAAAAACCCTCTAAAATTTCACTGGGAAAATGCAAATGTACATTCAGATTCTAAATACTTGAGAAGCAGCCAAGAACTGAGTGCATGCAAACACATTCTGAGTTTTACATAATTTTTTTATATAATTACTTTAAATTTTCAGAGGCTTCCTCCTTCAATATCAGTATATAGATCCCTTCTCCTTCAGCAAAAATGGAATGGACAAAATTTATTCTTTCAAATAAATCAAAATAATTTAAAAAATAGAATTTATATAATAGGTGAAATAAGAGAAATTAAAGATTAAGGGTGGGAGGCAGAAGTGTGTAGCATAGTATTAATTCTATAATTTTTATTGAAATAAAAAACATTGCATAAAAGTACAGAATCACAAGTATACAACATAATGAATTGTCACAAAACATTGTATGAAAGAACAGAATCCTAAGTATACAGAATAATGTATTGTCACAAAGGGAACACACCTCTATAAGTACCACTCAGGTCAAGAGAAAAATCATCACCAATACTCCAGAAGGCCTTCTAGTTCTCCATCCACTATCTCCTCCCAACTATTTCCACAAACTAACAAATATCCTGATTTCTAACACTAAATATTGCATTTTCCTGTTTTAAACATTATATAAATAGAATAATGCAGCATATATGACTTATTTTGTTCAACATTGTTTGAGGGATTAAGAAATTCATACAAGTTGTTGTATATCACTTAGTTTATTTTCATTGTATAGTATTCTATATATATATATATATAGAATAATATTAGATAAATATAATTTACTTCTCCATTCTACTTCAGATGCACATTTGCCTTCTTAACAGTTTGGGATTACTGCAAACAGTACATCTATTTTTGCTTGTCTACCAGAGCATATTTCCATATCTTTTAGTTAGTATATACCTAGGATTGAAATAGCTGAATAATAGGGTATGTTATGTTCAAATTTAGTAGGTAATGCCAAACTCATTTACAAAGAGATTGTGTTAATTTAATTTATATGACTGTTCGTACTATATGAGGGTTCTATTTATTCCACATCCTCACTGACCCTTAAATTGTCAGTTGTTGGAGTTTCAACCACTTTGATAGGTATGTATTGGTTATCTTAAATTTGCTTTTCTCTGATCACTAATGAAGTTGGAAACTTTTTATATGTTTATTAACCATTGTGACATTCTATTCAAACTTTTGCTCAGTTTTAAACTGGAATGTTTATTTTTTTCTTATTGATGTATAAGAGGTCTTTTATATTCAGGATTTGAATTCTATTTTATTATTTCTAGTTGTCTTTCCTCTTTGGTTCTTTCTGTCAATTCTCCTCACTACAATCAACTTCGTGTCTTAAATTCTCTTAGTCTTCTTTTAGGGATGTTCCTAATGATACCTACATAGTTATATCAGTGATTTAAACAGTATATATTAATTTCAATTAACCCAAATTTTACCCTGGTTTCCATGACTGCTGACTCCTTTCTGCACCTTCAAGGTTTCATTTGAGATAATTTTCTTTCTGTCTAATAAACACTCCTTAGTATTTTATGTAGTATTGGTTTGCGGATGAAAAATGATTTCAGATTTTGGTTTTCTGAACATATATTTAATTCACTTTTTATTTTTGAAGAGTATTTTTCTTGGGTATAAATTCTAGATTACCAGTCATTTTTTTTTTTGCACTTATATTAACCAATCACTTAATTTTAATAATAATAATAAATATATAATAACATATACAGTATTGAGTATATTCAAATTATATATAATATATATTTTAGCTAGATATGAAACCAGCTTTAAATATTATCTTTGCATTTGATATGTTTAGGTGTTATTTTCCTTATATTAATCCAGTTTAGGGTTTGCAGTGCATCTTAAATGTGAACTTACCAATATTTTTTGGAAAATTTCCAGCCATTATCTTTTTGTTTTTTAACATTTTTTTTTATTGAGTTATAGTCATTTTACAATGTTGTGTCAAATTTCAGTGTAGAGCACAATTTTTCAGTTATACATGAACCAGCCATTATCTTTTAAAATGGTACTTTTGCTTCAGTGTCTCCCTCATCTCCCCTCTGGGGTCTCTAATGACGTGTATGTTAGGTACTTTCTCTATACTCCCTATTTTTCTTGTGTTATTTTCTATATTGTCCATTATTTTGTCTGTGTTTAATTCTAGACATTTTTTTTTAATGATCTAGCTTTCTTGTTTAATAGTTCATTCTTCATCTTTATATGATGGATATTTAATCTATTGACAATTCTTAAACTTACTATGTTTCATTTATTGAAATCAATCTGATTCTTTTTATTATTTGCCAATCTCTGCCAATATTATCAATCTTGTCTTTTATATTCTTGTACATACTAAGCATGTTACTGACTGAATGTGCGCCCCCCAGCGTTCATATGTTGAAGTCCTAACCTATGTGATATTTGTAGAGTGAGCCTTTAGGAAGTAATTAGGTTTAGATGAAGTCACCAGGGTAGTGCCCATTAGTAGGATTAGTGCCTTTATAAGAAGAAGAAGAAAGACCAGAACTCTCCCTCCCTCCCCACCATATGAGGACTCAGCGAGAAGGTGGCCACATGCAAGCCAGGAAGAGGACTTTCCCTTGGAACTGAATATACCAGCACCTTAATCTTGGGCTCCACAGCTTCCAGACTGTGAGCAGTATCTGTATTTAAGTCATGCGGTTTATGATATTTTGTTAAAGCTGCCCAGGATGACTAAGACAAAGCATTACCAAAACGTGTTTGAGTTTTATAGCTCACTTACCTACTTTACATTTATTTTTATTTTTATTGCCTGCATTTTCTCAGTTCTGAAGGAAACTTCTGACCTTTTGTATACTTAGTTATTCTTTTTATAACAGCTTATTGAAATATAATTCACCCACTATAAAATTCACTCTCTTAAAGTATACATTTCAGTGTTTTTTATTATATTCAGAGTTGTGCAATAACAGTTGCCTAACCTTAGAGTATCTATGTCACCTGCAAAAGAAACCCTGTACCCATTCTTTCTCACCCCAGCACTTGGCACCCACTCTTCTACTTTCTATCTCAATAGATTTGCCTATTTTGAACATTTTATATAAATGAATCATACCATATATGCTCTCTTGTGACTAGCTTCTTTAATTTTGCATACTTTACCTCAAACTTATTCATATTGTAGCATATATCAGTACTTCATTCCTTTTTATTGCTGAATAATATTCTGTTATATGGATAAGCTACATTCTATTTATCAAAATCCACTAATGGAAATTTGAGTTGTGTCCATTTGGGGGCTGCTGTGAACATTTCTCTGCACAGATTTGTATGGATAATTCTCTTGGGTATAAACCTAGCAGTGGAATTGCTGGGTCATATGAGAACCATGTTTTACATTTAAAGGAACTGATAAACTGTTTTCCAGGGTGACTGTACTATTTACAGTCCCTCCAGCAGTGTATGAGGGCTCCAGTTTCTCTTCATCCTCACCAACACTTGTTATTGTTTACCTTTTTAATTTTAGTTGCCCTAGTCAGTGTGGTTTCTCTTGGTGCTACTTGGTTATTTTTCAAAAATTTTATTGATGTGCAAAATGCATACTACAAAATAGTGAACAAAATGACCGTACTTGTTTAAAAAGCACTCAGGAAAAGAAAATATTACCAGCAAAAAGACCATTTTCACTCTCTTCTAATCCCACCCCACTTAAAAAGTAATGACTATCTTGATTAAAAAAAACATTAATTTTTCCTGTTATTCATTTTATTAAAATGTAAACATACAGCATAGTAATCTAATAGCCCTACTGTACAAATGCAATGTTTTCTACTCATCACTAGACAAACCACACAATGTTTGCAAATTAAAAAAAAAATCACTGTTAGAAATCGGACAGCCTGCTTGTTTTTCTATTTTCCTTCTTCCCTTCTTGTGCATTTTATTCATATATATTATACTAATATTTTTCTATCTGTCCCATTATATTCCTTTCTATCTCTTTTCTTGCTTTAGTTGGCATTAATCTATTATTTCTTCTTATTAGTATTCCACTCTTTTCTGTGGCTGTTAGTTATATGCTGTTTTTCTATACTTTTAGTAGTTACTCTATGGATTATAACATACATCTTTACCTTAGTACAAACAATGTAAGTTATTCCTTTTACCTTTCCCAGACAAAATAGGGTGTCAGCATCTTTTACAGCATCTTACCCTTTCCCTTCCCTTTTGCCTTGAATTTTAAGTCAGTATATATCTTAAAGCGCAGGAGAATTATTATTTACTATTACTACCTTGTACCATTTTAATTTAGACTCACCCATATATTTACTTTCCATTACTATTCATTATATCCTGTATTTTTGTGCTTCTGTCTGGCATACTTTTTCTTCTGCTTGAAAATTTCTTTAACATTTATTTTGTCATAGGTCTGGTAATAAGGAATTTTTTCAGGTTTAGTTTGACTTGAAATACCTTTATTTCAAATCTGAAGGGATATTTTCTCTTGGGAAATAATTCTAGGGTTTTCCCTTCTTTTAGCACTTTAATGATGTCATTCTATTATTTTCTTGTTTCTATTATTTCTTTTTTTTTTCACTTTTGAAGCTTTTTATTACATGAGAAATCCCAGAAAAGTACAAAGCCCATGAAACTAGGAGCATTTCAGAAAACAAGACATTTGCATACATTTTTAATGACAGTATTTTAGTTTTGATCTTCAAAAAAACCCCTCATAAGTTTACATTGAAGCATACTGCTCATGAATTAAGTACATTCTGAAATACTGGAGGATTTCCCATCTCTCATATTTGAACTTGAATTCCTACAAACAGGTATATTACACTCTCTTTTTAGAGATTAAGTTCATGGTATGATTCATAAGAAAAATGGTATTATTGGTTCATAGTGACTTGAAGAATAGAAATAGGAAGTAAGCATAGAACACACATCTATGACTTTCAGTGATATATCAGATCAAAGTTGAATTAATTAATCTTTAGTGTTTTTAATTATTATCAATGAAAATACATAGATCCCACTGCAGAAGAGAGGTCTTGTAATATGAGAATGCTTTGCTCTTATATCAGTGTTTTATATTTAAGTTACATAGATAAATAGGTGATGTTGAAAACCATGCTGTTTCTATCCTCAAAATCAAATAAATGTATGATTACATTCTAGAGTCTTATCAAGAGTCACTGTGAAACAGTATGTAAAGATACTTACTACTTTTGCCAAATACAATGTAACAGGCCACCAGAGGCCATAGCATGTACTTTTAACTTTTGGTAATGTGGCAATTTTCAGTGGTTTCAGGGTCCCTTCTTACTTTCTGTTGCTGCTATTACTACTACTAATAAAATGATAGTAAAGGTAAAGAGAAGGAGAAAAACAAAAGAAAATAAATTAAATCTCTTGTAGTTTTTCTAAATATTGTTTTGGTTTATCGTTCGACTGGAAATCAATTTTCCAAGGTTTGGAAAGAAAACAAAAGCATCTTTAAAATTCACAGCGTGTATTTCAGGGGTCTCGTGATTTACCGTTGCCAGTGCGGCTAGCTTGTCGTGCTCCCCTTTCTCCATGTCAGCTGGTTCTGTGGCTATCAGGGCACTTAACTGTTTCCGAGCACAGGAGAGGAAGAGTCCCAAGCTGGACAGACTTCTTTGGTGGATGACTTGATCAAGCCTTTTCTGCTCCTTTACATACTCTATCAATTCCTCTCTTGTTCTCTTCATGGCCTCTTCCACAGCCTTTTCACTATGTTTCTGCTCTTGTATTATTGCTGCCTTAACAGTTTCCTGACTAATTTTTCTTTGCTCTTGTATAGCTTTTTGAATCTCCTAAGATACTTTCTCTTGATCTTTTGTGTGCTCAGTCTTCCATAACTCCGTTTCTTCAGTGTGAGCTTTTCCCAAGTGTTTTCTTTCCTCTTCTATGGCTTTTAAAACTGCTTCTTTCATTTCTTCTTTCTCAAGCTTTGCAGCAGATACTAATGCTTCTTTATTTCTTTGTCTTTCTTCCTTCAAACCTTTTTCCAATATTTCCTTCTGTTCTTGAGGTTGCTGAATCAAAGCTTCCCTTATTTTTTCTTTTAACAGTTCCTTCTCTGTATCTAGCATTTCAAGCAGCCGCTGATGCTGAATATTTAACAACTTCTCACACTTGAGTGCTTATTTCTCAGTTGCAGAAATGTACTGTTTTTCAATTGCTTCTACTTGTTGCTTAACTGAAGACTGCAGTAGTGCCTTATATTAATCCACAATGATGCTGAGGGCTCATGACCAGCTTCCCTTATGTCTTCTAATTCTTGTTTATGTTTTTCCTGAAGTTCTTTGTATCTATCTTGAAAATAAATGCCCTCTTGCTCTTTTTCTTTAAGGGAATCTTTTTCTAAGACACTATGTTTTTCCATCAATGATTCCACATCCTCTTTAATTCTCTGTTTTCCTTCTTCAGAAACTTTGAGTTTCATCTCCAGACTTGCAATTTTCTGCTGAAGCTGTATGTTTGATACATTGGCTCCAGGATCCTCAGAATCACCCACAGGAGCAATTGTTCCATTACTTTTCTCATCAGTTAAACCCAATGGAAAAAATGAGATATCCAGATGAGTGTGCGTTGATTGCTGAATCTGTGCTTTAGGAACCGTCTGACTGACAATGCTGTTGTCTGTATGTGTATTCTCTGGCGAGGAAATGATGGGCTCAGAAGAGAGGAGCCAACAGAAGGAGAAGTGTGGTCATGGTCCAGTACAATTTCAGGAGAAGCTGGGGCAAGATGGACTCCAGCTACTTTATTCCACTTTGGCATCAGTGGCAACGTCAGTGAAGCTCTACCATAAATTCTGGAAGGCAGTTTACAATGGAAATTCCATTTTTCCCTGTAGGAAAAGCAGCCCAAGGAATAGCTGGAGATGTAGTTTGGGTTTCACCATTCCCACCAAAAATCTCTGCTGCCTCCAAACCACCAAAATCATCATCATCCATTCTTCAAGGGCACCTGCGCCCCGCGCTCGCTGCCGCCGCCGCCGCCCGCCCGCGCGGCCAGGTGAGCCGCCCCAGCACTCGGCCCCGCACACGAGCGCCCAGGGCGCGACCCCAGGACCCGGGGGAACCGCCGCCCCAGTCACCCGAGCCGGGGCAGCCCTCGCACCTCTTGTTTCTATTATTTCTGTTTTGAAAACAGTTCTCAAACTTGTTGCTACTCATTTGTTAAGTATGATCTTTTTTCCTCTGGCTACTTTAAGATTTGTGTGTGTGTGTTTGGTTTTCCAGTTAGACTATGATCTTTATCCACTTTGGGGTATATAGCACGTCTTGAATTGGTAGCTAGATATATTTAGTCTAACGTTGCTTCTATCTTCTCCCTTTATGTGACTCCAAATACATGTATATTAGATCCCTTTTCTATATTTGTATGTACTTTATGTTCTTTTGAATAATTTTATTCAATTTAGTTTTCCAGCTTCAGACTGGGTATTTTCTGCTAACCTGTCTTCTAGTTGGCTTCTCCTTTCTTCTCTGGTATCCAATCTTGGTTTTGTTAGTTTCAGAATATCTATTTTATTTTTTTTCTAAAAATTAGGTTCCAGTTTTTCTAAAAATAGTCCTCTACTTTCTTGGACATGTTGATTATCGCTATTTAAAAATTGCTGTCAGTAGTTTGAGCACCTGGTCATTCGTGGATCTGTTTCTATTGTCTGTTTATTTCTTGGTATTTGGTCATTTAAGAGTGATTGCCAGACATTGTGTTGTTATAGCACATTACCTTCTTCCAGAGAGGCTTTACCCTGTCTCTGATAAGTAACTAGATAGAGACAGATCACCTTAATCTAACCAGTACTTGATCTTTCCCAAAGATAGACAGAATTCAGTGAAACACTCAAACTACTCCTTATTTACTTCTACATGTATAACATTCTAGGGGGCTCACTGAGATATTTACAAGGGCCCTTCATCCTTGAAAGATCCTAAATTCCAATTAGGAATTTAACGTTGTGATTCTGCCAAAAACTTAACTCTGTTTCTCTTCAGCATCTGCTTTGTTTCTTTGATTTTCACTCTAGACAGCTGAAAAATTCAAGAGAAATGTTTGAGTCTCAGTCTTATTTCTTTGCTTTTCATTCCCTCTAGGATTTTGTCCTTAAGGCTTGAGTATACTTGCAGCCCTCAAATTGATTAATTTTTTTCCTGAGGACTGTAAGATTACTAAAACTTTGCTGGCTTCTCTACTTCTTACCATCTACCTGTCTGGATTCTGAGTCTTCCCCCAATGCCTCATATCATAAAATACTCAGTTTGATGTGTAAATAAGGAATATAGAATATCTGTAGATTTTCCTTATTTCTGTGATCTTGGCCTCTTGATTTGGGCTCCATTGTCAGCTTTCTGATGCCTCCACATAGGTAGGTAGGTTAATTCATTCATTTGTTTGTCCCTTCATTCCTTCCTTCTATTTTATCTGGATGTTCTAATTGGTTTTGGTGGGAATGTCATCCCACTATAAAATAATGTATCACAGCCAGAAATTATAGTCAGTTCCTTCCTTCTTTCATTTCAGTAATATTTATTGAGTACCTACTATATTCCAGGCACTGTGCTAGGAATTGGGGCTATTGCTGTGAAGAAGATTGTACCCAATGTCCAGGTTAAAAAATAGATTGTTACCAGTACCTCAGAAGCCCCCTGTATGCTCCTCTGTCATTCTATACCCATCTGCCCCACCAAAAGGTAACCATTATCCTGAAGTTTATGTTATCACTTCTATTCTTTATCATTTCACTTATGTATATGTGCTTAAACAATACTTTATTAAAATTTTACAAGTTTTTGAATTTTATAAAATTGAAATTATATATTCTTTCATTGATTTCTTTCTTAGTATGGCAATTTGTATTTTGCAAACAGTTGACTACTCAGAAACATACATGAGGCTCTTTAGCTATGAACAAGGTAGCAACTTTGATTTTGCTTTTGTGCTTATGGGTTGTAAGCTCTTTGAGAATTAGACCATGACTTTGTTTCACTTTGTTGCTGCAGCAAAGAGCATACAATGGAGCTCAGGAAACAAGAGCTAAATTAAGTCAAAAATAAGACAGAAGTCCCCACTGCTTATGATCTGTGATCACAGGAAGCACAGGGAGTCAAAGGTAGAGCAGAGATGTGTCATAGTGAGTTTGTGTTTTAGTGGAGGGCATTGTTCTATTTTTAAAAGTGTTGAGCTATTAAGAACTTATCTTTATCAAGCCTTTGGGGCTTTTTTTCTGTAAGAAGGTTTAGAAAATTGGCTCGCTCTCTCAATGAGATACAATCGTAACATTTTCCTGAGTCAGTTTCAACCCCCACAAAGCATCTTGCTGTGTGTCAGTGTGAAGTTAGACTTGTAATGCGTCTGCACCAGATGCTGCATTGCCATTCGTTAGCCCTGTATTGTGAGATTTGGTCAGTGCATATAACAAAAACACTTCAAAAATTAATAATAGAAAATAATTTCTTTTTTCATTTTAACTATGTCAGAAAAGAAACATCCCTTCACATACACACCCCCTACCCCCAAGTCCATCAAGCTTTTTAAACCAGGTTCTCTGGCAGCTAATGAATAATAGAGACAAATGTAGTTCTTTTCCTCCCTGGTGAAATGCTGCATTATTTGTTATTCATGAGTTCTTGTTTTCCTGGAAGATGGTTTGATGAAATATGTGGGTGATGTGTACCCTATCATTGCCTGGAGGCCTTTTAGATTTCCCCTCTTTGAGTGTTTCCTTTTGTTTTAATAAACTTTGCTGATAGTCGTGGAGAAGTATCACCAGATGTTATTATAATTAACCTGTTTTAATACCAGCTTCCCCCAAACCCACTCCCAAATGACTAGATTCAGCATTTTACAGCATTTCTTCACAAGTTACATTAAAGGAGTAAAATAAAAATAAAAGCTGCTGGCTTTTTAAAATAACCTGTAAGACCCAGTTACTACTTCATTTTGCCAGGTCAAGCCTTTCGTCTGTCCTTATGCCTCTGTGGTGTTGCCATCAGAACAAGGCTTGAATAAGGCTCAGCAAATTCTTTATAGCAGGAAACCCTTTCCAGAATTAAATAAGTCTTCTGTCAAAGAAGAATAGAACTGTGCTTTTGCCACCAAAGAGAAAGAAATGACAATTCAGACTGTTGTGGACTCCCTAGTTTCCACTGCTATGCTTGCTGAGTGTAGTTTAGGGATAAGCACCTGTGAACTGGCCTCAGGATTCTCCCTGGACCTGAAGGGCTTCTGTTTTCAGAAATTCAGGTAGGGAAGAGATACTCTATTGATATGCTGTGAAATGAAGATTCATTTTCTAAACTCTGAGCTGAGGACTCTGCTTTGGGAAGGGAGGGGCTTATTTTTTAAATTTGTAACAGGCATGGGAATTAACTGCATTTCTTAAAATACGTATCATATATGCATTTTAAAATTAATAACTTTCACATACATGAAGCTTAATGATCCAGCAAACTAATCCATTTGGAATATTGCTTGAAACCAAGAAGAATGAAAAAAATAAAGTTCTTGGAACAATCAAAATAGATTCCCAAGTGAGTAGACGGTAGCATCTGCTCCTGTTTATGGGATGTTACTATGCACTTATATTTCATGGAAACTAATTATTCTCCTGGGGTTGAATCCTGGCTCTGCTGCTTAAAGCTTTGGGCAAGTTACCTTAGCAGTCTGTGCCTTAATTTTCTCATCTTTAAGATGGAGATAATAATAGAATTGATGTAGGGTTAAATGTGTTAATGCTTATGCACTGCTTAGAACAGGACCTGACATATACCAAACACTGAGTAAATGTGAACCATTTACTATTATGTTATTTACTCTTACTTTGTTATATATTATCTCATGTACTCTAGCTTTGTATGTTTGCTGATCTAGTTTCCTTGTATACAGGCAATTATAACTGTAATATAGCAGGGAAAAGACACTTCTAGAAATAAATCTGTATTTTACAATTAAAGTATGACAACAAAATTAAAAAGAAAGAAGAAAACATATAAAAACTAAGCAAAAGGACTCAAAAAGTCCAGCAGTCTGGGCTATTTGGTGAATGAGAAAATAGCTATAAACTATCAATAGCTCCAGAGGGCATTAGTGTATTTAAGCACAGTTCAGTAATGATTCTGACTCATGAAAAAAATGTTAAATTTTGTTCATGGTGTTCAGTCCAGAGAAGCCAGAAAACATTTCACATTTTAGGAGGATTCTAAAACAAAGTTAAAAAAAAAAAAGAAAGAAAGGTGTTTAAAAGGTTTGTAGAGGATTTTGAATTGTGAATTTTATTGTATTTGCATTTTTGCCCTCTTTCAGTCTAAATTAGTTTTTCTTCAGAATGACATGTAAATGTGATCCGTAGGCACAAGCATTGTTTGCATTAAATGCCAAACAAGACTTCCCCTGTACATATTTGATTTTGGCCTTCATTTTAGCCATTTCATTGCTCTATAGTATCTCCATACAAAATCTTCATAGTTCAGGCTAGCCAGGTTTTGCCCTGCATTTCTGTTTACCAGGAGTTAAGAAGGATCGTATGTCATGCCAATTACGTATTGCAATATAACCTGTAGTCTTTACATAACTATTGTTGAGGAAGAAAGACTATTTTGCTCTAAACTCCTTTTTTATTTTTAATCGTGTTAAAAAATATGTAACACAAAATTTACCATATTAATCATTTTTAAATGTACTGTTCAGTAGTATACATTACTTTCACATTGTTGTGGAACAGATCTCTAGAACTTTTTCATCTTACAAATTGAAACTCTGTGCCCATTAGACAACTTCTCATTTCCCACTGCCCCATGTCCCTTGCAACCACCATTCCACTTTATTTTTCCATGAGTTTAATTACTTTAGATACCATAGATAGGTGGAATAATGCAGTGTTTGTGATGTTTGTAACTGGCTTATTTCATTGAGAATAAAGTGCTCAGGGTCCATCCATGTTGTTGTATGTGACAGGATTGCCATCTTTTTTAAGGCTGAGTAATAATTCCATTGCATATGCATATCCACATATTCTTTACTTAATCCATTGGTGAACATTTGAGTTTCTTCCCCCTCTTGGCTATTATGAATAATGCTGCAGTGAACATGGGTGTGTAAATATCTTTTCAAGACCCTGCTTTCAGTTCTTTTGGATATATACCCAGAAGTGGGATTATTGGATCACATGGCAATTTTTTTTTTTTTTTTTTGGCTGTTAAGTTCTATATATCAGCCCCTTATTGGATATATGATTTGCAAATATCTTCTCCCATTAAGTAGGTTGCCTTTTCATTTTGATGATGGTTTCATTTTCTCTTCAAAAGCTTTTTAGTTTCATGTAGTCTCATTTGTTTATTTTCGCTTTTGTTTCCCTTGCCTTTGGAGTCGGATCCACAAAAATATCATAGATGTCAAAGAGCTTAGGAGTTTTCTTTTAGGAGTCTATAATGGCCTACTTTAAATTGATAACAACATAAATTCCAAACTGCTATTTTCTCTCTGGGTCTCAGGGTGAGTGAGAGTACACATGCGCCCTTTAAAAGGGGAATCTGAGTTTCCGGTAGCACTTTAGTTTTCTAAGCCACATGTTTTTTGGGCTCATCTTCCTGTTGCAGATCCCAGGGGTTGGGGTGCTTGATGTCGGGCACTAACCCCTTGCTCCTCCAGAAGAAGTGCCAGACTGGTGAGATTCCTCCCTATTTTGTGTCATCACTCCAAGAGTGGGGCTTTTGTTAAGATTGTGTCTCTCCCTTTCCTACCCATCTCAGTGTGGTCCTTTTATTCTTTGTTGTGGAGAAACAGGTCATCTCATTTTCAGATCTTCACAAAGAAATGATTCATCTGTAGCTGTAGATTTGGTGTATCTGTGGGAGAAAGTGAGATCAGGGTCTTCCTAGGTTGCCATTTTGGACCACCCCCCCCCCCCCGATGTCATTACTTTTGTTTGTCTTCTCTAATATCTTTCAGCAATGTTTCCTGGTTTTTAGTTTATAAGTCTTTCACATCCTTGGTTTAAATTTGTTTCAAAGTATTTCATTCTATTCGAAGCTATTATAAATGAGATTTTTAAAAACTCCTTCTGGATTGTTCATTGTTAACATTTAACAGTCAACCAACTTTATATTTTGATTTCATATCCTGGAACTTAGCTAAATATGTTTATTAGTTACAAAAGCTTATTTTTGGCAGGGGATGGGGATCTTTAGGGTTTTCTACATATGAGATCATGTCATCTGCAAACAGAGGTAATTGAACTTATTCATTTTCTTTTTGGCTGCCTTTTATTTATTTTTCTTGCCTAATTGCTCTTGCTAGGACTTCTAATACTGTGCTGAACAGAAGAGGTAACAGTGGGCATCCTTTCCTTGTTTCAGCTTTTCACATTCATTGAATGTGATGTTAGTTACAGGCTTTTCATATATGACTATTATTATGTTGAGATAGTTTCCTTCTATTCCTAGTTTGTTGACATTTTTATCATGAAAATGTGTTGAATTTTATCAAATGCTTTTTCTGCTTTAATTGAAATGATCATGTAGTTTTTGTCCTTCATTCTGTGAATGCGGTGTATTACATTGATTGATTTTTGTAAGATGAACCTTCTCGTATCCCAAGAATAAATCCTACTTTGTCATGGTATATATCCTTTTAATGTGATGTTGAATATGGTTTGCTAGCATTTTGTTAAAATTTTTCACAACAATACTAATCAGGATTATTGGTTTGCAATTTTCTTTTCTTGTATTATCTTTGGCTGGCTTTGATATCAGAGTAATGCTGACCTCATAAAATGAGTTAGGAAGTGTTCTCTCTTCAATTTTTGGAACAGTTTGAGAAATATTGATGTTAATTCATCTTTAAATGTTTGGTAGTCTTGTCCTATGAGGCTATCTTGTCCAATGAGGCCTGGGCTTTTCTCTATTAGGAAGTTTTTGATTACTGATTCAGTCTCCTTACTAGTATAAAGTTTGCTTAGGTTTTTCATTTCTTCATGACTCAGATTTGGTAGGTTGTATACTTCCTAGCAATCTATCCATTTTGCTCTATATTCTTAACCACCATCTCTTCCCATCTGGATGTGGATTACTCTTAGGAACCTAACTATGATTATGTGTTCTCTAGAGCTCTCTTTAGGAAATCTCTGCTGATGGCTTGGTAAGGTTCATCAAAGAAGGCATGCAATCTTGTGAGCACCTACCTCACTCACAAGGGGGCTATAACTCTTAATATAAGAAACTTAATGTTTATCAAAGGCCATCATGGAAGAGCTACCCTTATGGAACAAGAAGGGCTGTTTTTTCAATTTCTACCCTCTTGGACTTCTATAAAGTTAAAGTAGAAAAATTTAGATTTGAATATATAAAATAAATATCTTTAATATCTAAAATGATTATCTTAAATGAATGTTAGAGTTAAAGTCTGAAGTTTCTCCTATATTTAATGAAGATTTTTGCTTATATTCTAAATTCCTAAGGAGAAAACATTACAAAAGGCAGATATTCAGTCCAAATACAATAAATAAAGGTTGAGTAGTCACTACACTTATGGAGATTAAAAAAAAACCAAACTAGCTTGACTAATAAACCAATTGCCTCATTTTTAAAAAGGTAAAAGTTTGGTTGGAGGTGGCCAAATTGGAGTAGCTATAGAATGGTGGTGGTGGATGGAGCATGAAAGTATGGCAAGTTGAGTGAAAAATTACAATCATTAAGAGAAAAATAAGCCAAGATCACTTGTAACACTCCAAGACAAGTGTATGTAAGCAGCAGCACATTTAGGTCCACACAGGCTCCACAATCTTGGAGTGTATGCTTCAGAGTGATATTCTTTTATTGAATTTAACTGGTTGAACATTTAAAAATTTTTCTTTGAGAATATAAGATAATTTAAGACTAAAACAGTTTGAGGTAACTAATAATTCATATTGCAGTATTTCCCATAATTAGGAAGCATTTTTTTAAGTTCAGGGGACTTTATATTTGGTGATATTTATCTAATCAAGTAGATTTTTTAGAAACTTGATTTTTCTTTCAGCTCTATAGTTAACTTATATTAAAGAGGTATTCTTGTTCCAATAAACTTTCAGATCTGCCTTAGACATTTAAAATTCTCATCTGAGTCAGTGTTGCATTGCCAAGTGACATTACCAGGGATTTAGTGCTGATTGAATGAATAGCGTTAACCTCCAGTGAAGCAGAATATTTAAAGTACACTGCTATATTCTTAGTGTCCAAGACTTGTTTTACCTGGACGTATCTTGGCCAGATGAATGTTTAGTTGGTGTAACTCACAAGAAATTCCATGTTATGCACTTAGTATCGCTGTCTAGTTAATTAAATAATGACACCTCATTGAATTGCTCTTCTCAGTATCCTTTGCTTCGTCCTTTCTGCCTCACCTCTTAGCCTCCTAAGGAGGGTCCCAAGTCTCACCACTTATTTACTTCACTGCCTACAGGCACTCCCTTAATGGTCTAGTCTTCTCTCATGGCTTTATCTGTCATCTGTAAGCAAATGAATCCCAAATTATACAGCCCAGACATCTCTCCTAAATTCCATACTACTTTATCAGACTGCCTATTTGATATTGAGAATTAAATTTCAAATAGACACTTCATTAACATTTGTAAAACTGAATTTCTGCTCTTTTCTCCAAATCGACTTCACCTGCAGCCTTTCCCAGCTCAATGATGGCATCTCCATTCTTAAGGTTGCTCAGACCAAGATCACTGGAGTCATCCTTTATTCTTCTCTTCCTCTTATACCCCATATTGCACCGGTTAGGACATCTTGGTAGTTCTGCCTTCTTCAAACTGGACCTGCATCTGACTGAGTGATTGTTCTTACAAACTAAAAAATAATAATAAGGCTTTAGAGAATTTAGGAGAACAGCCCAAATCCACATAGTAAGTGATTAAAGTCAGAATTCAAATATGTATTTTCTGACTGACCACAAATAATATGATCTCTTCACCATACTAGTGCTTCTCCAAAGTAATTGTTATAATTGCCCTTTTGTTTATACAATTCAGAAATATGATCTGATCCACTATATGACGGGGCCTTTATAAATAGTATATGTTAATTCATTCAGGTCCTTTAGGAATTCTCTAGGCACACAATAGTTATTTCATAGACACTTGCCAACTCAGTTGAACTGCCTGGTGCTCATCTGCTCTTGTATTTTGCTCTGGGTGAAGAACTGTGTTTTCAATTGAAAGATATAATTGGGTATGTGGGTGTTGGGTGGGGTAAAAAAGGGGGGTATTAATTATATAAAATATTCAAGAAGGTATTTTAGAAAGCTCTTTTTTCAAAGGTTTTCTTGGTATAATATGTGAATTTAGAGCATGTATTAGCTCTTGCTACCTTACATATAAATGCTTTACTATTTGCTGGAGTTTTCAATGATATGCAGTAATCAATCTTGTTACCAGTCATTAAAACTTAGATTGTAGGAGCATTATTTAGATAATTTAGAATTTTCTCTCAAGGGCCTTTGTATCAGAGGGACACTTTATAACTTTTAAATTCACTAAATTCCTAGCTCCTCTAATAGATTATAATGGCAAAAAGGCAAAAAGGTTGAGATCTTGTTAAAGAGATATCAGAAAAGAAGTTTCAGTGTTGATTAAATTCTTGAAACACTCTGCTTTACTGATAAACTGTATTTTAATAGAAGTTATTCCATGCTTATGTAATTGAATGTAACAGAAATCAAGTATGTTACACTGAATTTTGCTAGGGTTCAGTGATATAATTGAAAGAAGCCAATATTAAGCTTTAGGGAGCTGTCCATTATGTGTATCTGTGTAACATGTTTGGAAAGCCAATCATTGTTTTTCTTCTTTTTATGTGCATGTATAACATTTATCTATGAAACAGATTTTAGGTAAAAAGCACTTTGGATTATTAGTTCAACTTTTTTTTCTTTTCTAAATTTACAATTTAAAGTTTACTTGCTTTGTTATTCCATCAATTTGTATTTTTTATTTGGAGGGTGAAATTTGATAAATACTTAATTCATGGGCAGTTTCCACATATTAACTTCTATATATCTGTCTGTCCATCTAGCTACTTACCGACCTTTGCTCTGGTGGAAATATTTAGCACGGAATCACTTAAAATATTCTTATAGGCTTAGGAAATGTCTCTTAAAGCAGTAAGATGATATTTGAGACATTGAAAAAACCTATGTCTATAATTACTTCCTATGGCAATTGACTGAGATAAAGACGTATGGCAAATGCAGCTGTAACGGCATATATTTAGAAAGGAAACTCAGTTTGCTACTTCTAAAAAAAAGTCTGTTGGCCAACAAACCTAAAATAAAAGTTCAAAAGTGGGACATTTTATTTCTGGAAAGTACGATAGTTCTGTTACCAGTTGCAATGACAGATAGCTGTGCATCTTTATACTGTGAAATAGACTGTGATCAACTGTATTGCTGTCTTTTCTGTTTCATAGTGTATGCCAATTAAAGGCCTAGGATTCGTGCTTGGAGCCTATCAGTGCATTTGCAAAGCGGGATTCTATCATCCTCAAGTCTTCTCAGTGAACAACTTTCAGAGTAAGTGCCCTTTGCTTCTGTGCATATATGTGAATACATCTAATATCTACCATAATTAATTACTCAGACTTTCTATTAACCTTGTGGAGCAAGATGATTACATTCCCACTGGTTTGGCATTGTTTCATCACTTAAGGAGTGTTTTGCTTCAGTTTGTCATCTCCAGTCCTCTGGATTACCACCAGAAAATGTGTTTGCTTTAGGCATATTTTCATTTTCAATACATTTTAAATGCCTGAAAATATTGTAGCTACTCAAATAAGACCAATTGGGATTCACTTATTGAGAACTGTTGCATAAAATTCCTAAAACTAATATTGCTAGTTTGCTTATTTATTTATCAATCTGTTTATATGTTAGGTCTCTACACTACATGAAGAATTTCCACAAAGTTAATATCTTAAAGCAACAGAGTCTTATTATCACAGTTTTAACTGGTTAGCTTTTCAGTCAGAGGTTAGCTGGTTCCTCTGCACAGGCTCTTACTGGGCCAAAATCAGGGTGTCGCCTGCGATGTGATCAGATCCGAGGCTCAGGGTCTTCTTCCAGGTTCATTCTGGTCATTGGCAGAATTTGGTTCCTTGCAACTGTATATGTGTGAGGTCCCCTAGATGCCAACCTGGGCTTACATTCAGCACCTAGAAGTCTCCTCAAAGCCTAGTCATGTGACCCTCTCAGCTTTGCACCTTACTTTTCAAGGCTACCAAGAAAATTTTCCCAGTTTGTTCAAGATGGAGTCTCCTGTAATGTAATCGTGGGAGTGACTATCCTATCACTTTGCCATGTAATGTAACCTAATCGAAGGAAAGGCTACCCCGTTATATTTACAGGTCCACCCACACTCAAGGAGAGGTGATTATACAGGGCAGATACAGGCTATCTCATTTTATTGTACTTTTCTTTAGTGCACAGCAAAGATATTGTACTTTTCTTTTCTTTTCTTTTCTTTTTTTTAACAAATTAAAGGTTTGTGGCAACCCTGTGTTATCAGATGATAATTAGCACTTTTTCACAATAAAATATTTTTTAATTGAGGTACGTACATTATTTTCTTTAAACATAATGCTCTTGGGCACTTAATCGACTATATGCTGTATGCATAACTTTTATATGCACTAGGAAATCAAAACATTTGTGTGACTTGTTTTATTGTGGTTTCACTTTATTGCAGTGGTCTGGAACCAAACCCACAATATCTCTGTGGTGTGCAGGTACTCCAGAATCAAAACTTGCTCACTTGATTATTTTTATCTTACTCCAGAAGATGTCACTGTTACAATTTGAATATTGACTTTTTACTCTATCTCTAGAGAATTCAATGTTGCTATATTGGCTTGTAGCCAACTGTTGGATATAATAATTAAGAAGGAATGTAGTGGTGAGAGGAGGAGTCTTCTGGGAAGTTAGGGTTGGGGGTTGCTAAGACTGAGGCACAGGTGTCATTTAGATAGTCAGCCATAAATCCTTGCCCGCGGGACTGTTGGCCTGTGTAGGAATTTGCATCTCTCCTAGGCATAGTTCAAAGGATACATTGAGATTCAGACCTGAGTGTCTTTCTCTGGGAAACTTGGTAGACAATTACAGATTTTTATTCCTGGTTTTCTCTTGGAGAGCAGTGTTCTTCACCTTGAGACTGTTTATACTTAACTTCTAGGTTCTGGAGGTGAGTAACATTTTGCTCTCTCCTCAGTCATGTAATTCCCACAGTCCAGGCCTTGTTCTGAGTAGTAGGTGTTGTAGGCGTAATTTCAAGACGGACTCCAAGATTCTGTTCCCATGTGTGCTTACAATCCCTCACCTTGCATGTGGGTGGGGCCTGTGAGTATAAAATGAGGTACTCACTCCCTTGCTAGGCTATGTTATGGCCTAAAATCAAAGGTGATGTTACAGTCACTCAAGTGATTACATTGCATTAAATAAGACTCCTTCCCATCGTAGCAGACTGGAGAGAGAGTCTAGTACCAGCTGTGAAGAAGTAAATTAGCTTGTTGTAAGAGGGCCATGTCGCTAGGACCTGAGTGACCCTTAAGAGCTAAAGGCAGCCAGCAAGAGTACAGGGACCTCAGTCCTATAAATGCAAGATCTATAAATTCTTCCAATAGCCTGAATACATTTGAAAGAGGACCCAGATGAGAATATAGCCTGGTCACAACCTTGGTTTCCATCTAGTGAGACCCTGAGCAGAGACCCCAGCTTCACTGGGCCACACTTCTGATCAACAGAACCTGGGAAATAATAGGTGTTTTAAGCCATAGGTCTTCAGTAAGTTATTACACAGCAATAGAAAACTGATACAATAGCAAGGATAACATATTTTCAGCATGGATATGCTTTTTCTCATGTGTATGTGTGTGTGCGGGCATGTGTGTGTTTACCAAACCATGGCGATAGCCCAGCTACTTTGGCATTCCTCACATTTATGGTCCAGACATAACATATGATTCAACACTGAAGGATTAAGGGAATAGGTTTTAGCTTATGTTCTGTGAAGGTATTTTGTGTCTGGTTTACCCACATTTGTTCTCAGCTCCCACTATGTGACTGAAATAAAACATCTAAATATTGTAGAACCAGAGAATGACTATGCCATTTGCTTATAACACAACCGGGAGAAACTAGTTAACCTTTAACAACTTATCTTTATTTAATTTGCACACTCCTACTTTCTTCCTTATTTTAAAAGTCAGTGTTTTTCACTGGACCTACTCTCTCTAAGAAGAGGCTGCTTCTCTGCGGAAGTCCAACCCCCATGCTGTACACACGGCAGCCCTAGAAAAGAGGCCACAGTTTTCAGAAAGATAATCTATATTTGGACATAGCTGCGATTCAGCTTTGACCTCAGCACATACTTAACTAGAACCAGCCTGCCTCAATGACAGAGCAGGAAGCTAACTGCATGTTATAATTCGAGGTCAGTGAAGTGCTCTTTGACCAAAAATAACATTCCTGATGGCCAGTGCCAGGTTGCATGAAAATCTAACATTGTTCATTCCTTGTCCTAAAGAACACAAAGTATAACTCACCAGGGTCATCTACCAAGGACTCTCCAAACATTTAAAAATATTTTTGTTTATTGTTAGACTTATACCACATATCTATGTGTTTTAATATATTATAACAGTTTTTAATCATAGTATCTAGGCAATTTATATGCGCAGTTGTTTTCGTATGTTCTTGAGGCGGTTTCCATGAAGTAAGGAATGACCACATTTATCCCTTGGGCCAAAGGTAAAGAAAGTATTGAAGACCCAAAAAATGAGATAACACATGTAAAACAGCTAGCATAGTAGACGATATATAATAAGTGTTCATAATATGTAGTTAAATAACTGAATAAGGAAACAAACACACATACATCAGTGATACGTATAAAGAGATAATCCTTAAGTACCACTGGTATTTAGCACTTGCCTCACATATTTTATTATATTAGGATAACCAGTTTTTAAAAGTAGAGCTCTTGGAGTATGAATTCTACATGGGTCTGCAGGAAGATGGGACAGCAAGTCTGTAACAACCAGTGCTGCACTGAGAAGGGCAGTAGGAAGAAGTCTTGGGAGTTAGAGGCAACAGGAAGAAATCAGTTGCTTGATAGCGAAAATGGGACACAGAAAACAGAAAAGGATGTACCTCAAAGATAAAACTTATTTAATTTATAGCTGTAAATCTAGAAAAAGGCCTGACATTCCCAAACCTATAATAGTCTTTTATCCCATTTGGAGACAGGAGCTAAGATGTGGTGCTCTTAGAGAAAATGTCAAAGAGAGTGTTACACATCCTGTTAAAATATGAAGTGATTTAAAAATCTTTATTTAGACCTAGGCCCACAGTAAACAAAGGGCTTGTAAAGATCAACATAGATATGTTCAGACGACTTGATTTAAAATTGTGCCGACAGCCCAGAGACTGTGTTCCTAGCGTCTCTCTTTAAATTGGTGGTCATATGAGAGCTAATAGGATCTGACATCTGGATAGCAGCAGGATTTTAGAATAACCAAGTCCTGATGTGTAACTGTCTCCTCAAATCCAGGCTGTTCACTTCCAGGTTGATGAAATACAAGCTTATGACAGGCTCATCTTCCTCAAATCCATCTGCCTCAGTACAAACTCTAGCCAGAGTAAAATCTCTTTTCTCTTTTATGTGGGACACATCACCAGCCTCTCAGTCTTACCTCTCTTGCCTTTTGGATCCACTTCAGCTCATGTACATTCCCAGATAAACCCAACTTACAAATGACCTGCATCTAAAAGTGACAGTCCCTGCTTTGCCACTTCTGGTGCTGTTGATGGCAAGAGGAGAAAAATGCCAGAAAAACTCAGACACTTTTAAAATGTGTAGTCTTGGAGGAAAAAAAATGGGCAGCTCTTTGAAAGCAGGTACAATATAGGGATGCAGAGCTCCAACCAAACTGCTAAGCAAGGCTAACCTATCTCTGGGATGGGCATCTTTTTTGTTGCTCATGGGCCTCACACTGGTTACCCCTCTTCTATTTCATGGCTGGAGAGCTGGAGGTACTTGGTTTTTTGCAGATGAAGACCAGCATCAGTCTCTAGTCCAATCCCAAAATATAACACCCAGTCCTTCAAAAATCTTCCTTTCTCCCTTACTAGCTGAAATTTTAATTTCTTTGATTTTTTCTTTATTTATGACTTTTATTTATTTACATTATTTTACATTATTAGGCTTCTAATTAGAGATTCACTTACATCAACATTCAGCTTCCCCCAAATAAAAAACCTTTGGCAGGGAAATTTGACTGTCAGTCATTCCTACATTAGCTCACTGTATAGGTGGGGTAGTGCCCTCCAAACCCTAAAAGATGTGCATGTTCCAATTTTCACAACCTGCAAAAATGTCACTTCCCATGGGAAAGGGGGAATTTTCAGATGTGATAAAATTACAAACACAGAAGTGGCGAGTTTATCCTGGATTATCCAGGTGGGTCCAGTCTAATCATCTAAGTCCTGAAAAGTAGAGAGCCATTCCCAGCTGTGGTCAGAGACATGCAAGGACCGAGGAAGGGTCAGAGAAATGCTGCATTGCTGGCTTTGAAGATGGAAAAAAGGGTCCAACAGCCAAGGAATGTAGGTTGCCTCAAGAAGCTGGAAAAACTGTACACTCACTAGAAATTGACACAACATTGTAAACTGATTATACTTCAATAATAATAATAAAAAAAAAAAGCAGCAGCAGCTGGAAAAGGCGAGGAAATGGAGTCTCTCCGGCACCCTCCAGGAGGGAAAAAAATGCAGCCTTGCTCACAGCTTGATTACAGGCCAGTGAGACCCATGTCAGATGTCTGAGCTACAGAAATATAAGAATGAATTTAACTTTAGCTGACTCTTAGACTACACAGCCTTAGGGGCACTGACCCCTGCGAAGCTGGAAACCCATGTATAACTTTATAGTCGGCCTTCCTTATCTGTGGTTCCACATGAGTGGATTCAGCCAACCACGGATCGCATAGTGCTGTGGTACGTGTTTAGTGAAGAACATCCACATGTAAGTGAACCTGCGCAGTTCAAACCTGTGTTGTTCAAGGGTCAACTGTATATTGTATTTCACATAAGAAGCAATATAGATTTGGGTAAGACACCAAGTTTGTGATAATTTGTTACAGCAGTAGTAGAAAACTAGGACACTCAGTAAGTTTGTTTTCACTCTTGCACATTCCAGTATTCACTGTAGGCCTAGTGTTTTTTTTTCTAGAGGAAATTAGTCACAATTCCAAGTGATTGCTGACTTAGACAGTTCATAACCTAGTGGGCTTTCTGGTTTCGAGTGGCCTTGGAATCAGATGGGTTGAAGTCTTATCCCCACTTACTAGCAGGAGACTGCGGAAGTTTCTCATATAGTCTGAGTGAAATCTCTGCCCTTGGGAGTTATGAGGAGGAATTGAGGTCACATATGATATCCCTCAAATTATAGTGATTATTATATGAGTGAATATGGAGAATGTAGTCCTTATTTATTTATAGTACTTATGTATTGAGTGTTGTGGGGATTGAATAAGTTGTCTATAGGCAAAAAAAAAATCCATTCACGTTTAATAATTTTATAGTTCAGATCAAAATTGTTCCAAGATCTGAGGTAGTATTTTTGTCCAAAGAAAAATACCACTAAAGTCACTTATAAGAAATAAAAAAACTAGAAGATAGCAGAAAAATAAATATAAGATATATGTGTAAGCATATAGAAATACAGGGAAAGATTGACTATTTCATAGTGAGGAAATATAAATTAAAAAATTTTTGTACTGGGCTTTATTTTGAGTTTATTGTTACAGCTAGCCATCCATGATCTAAGTACATGAAAGTATATTAGCTAATCCCAATTTTAGGATATGCAAATATATATTCATATCCAAACAGTAAGAATCTGTTTGGATAGCAGTGTAAATATAACCACAATCTGCTAACTGTACTCTCCCTGTGACTGTTACAAATATTGAGCCAAATATGCACAGAAATCTCCTGAATGTGTTGGAGCTACTCATGTGCATGTAACTATTTCCACTTAATTTCTGGATGTGATTTCATCAAGCCGGAGACTGGTGGCAGATTGCTTCATCATTCTAAACAGATGAAATAACGAACAGCGTATATATCTTCCCATGGGTAGCTCACTGCAGCATTTTAACTCCAAACATTGATTGATGAATATGTTCCCTCCAGTTCTAATGAAAAATCAAATATGTGTATGGGAAGGAAGAAGATGTTTACCCTAATAATGATTTCAGATGAGCATTATTTTTATGCAGAGTTGATGCTGAATTCTCAATGTCTGGCCTGATTCTTTGTTACTTCCAGCTGAGTTATGTTCATTGTCTGTGACTCATCTTTTTCTTTCATGCCTGTGGAATGGAAAGAAGAGGAGGTTGTGACATGAAAGCACATGGGGCTGGTCTTGCAAAAGTCCAAGTTTATTCTTCTTCTGCCAGAACCAGTTCCTAGCACTGAGGGCCACAATACTTCCAAGAAGGCTCCTCGGATCAACTGGTTTTTTGATTGATTTATATATCTGAAAATCCATCTGTCAAAAAATATTACAGGGTGCTATGTGCCAGACAATGTTTAGAACTGGAGAAAAGGAAGTGGGTAAAAAAAAGTGAGGCTTCTAAGCTTCCAGGACAAACCCACATCTTCCCAAAACAACTTGCAATACCCACAAACAACAAATGAGGGCAATCTTCAGTAAAATACAACTCACTGCCCAAGGTTAGTAAAGTAGGTCAAATGTAAGAGCTTTAAGGTTTAACTGGCCTTAAAGGGTAGGCATGATTTCTGTCCAGATACTCAGTTGTCCAAATGTTGTGTTTTTGCTCTTGTGAAACTGGCACTTAAGAATCTTAATGTGCAAAGTCCTTAGTATTATACTGATATTTCTACATAATGTTTAAACTATGAAGACCTGAAATGTGTAACTTCTGCTTCAGTTCATCCTCCCTCCTCAAACTCATTCCTCATTCTTTTTTAAAACAGAAACTTTTCTTCCATAAAACAGAGGAAGAAAATTTTCTGGAGTACATTTTGAAATATGTACATAAGATATAAAAATGTAGATATATTTTGATGTAGCAGTTTGATACTTCTATAATTTATTCCCAGGAAATTCAATCTAAGTGATTAAGAAAGAATGTATTTTTTTAATCAAAAAAATAGAATAGGAAGAGCAGGAAAAAAGTGCCCCTTTAATTTGTTCATTAGTTAAATCTTTAGAAAATTTTAAAGGAACTGGTATTTTTTTAAAAACTGGAAATCTTTAGTGTTTTATCAGCAATAACTGAAATTACCACTTGGGTTTTTATCTTAAGTGAAATTTCTCAATGTATATCCAATGTAATTGTTTTTGGCAGCAGGCATTAGAAATGTAAGTTTTCTAATGTTACATTCTAATTCTATTTGCAATTCCCTTCAAAAGAAAATATGGTATTATCTTGTTGAAGGAAAAAGTTTAAGATATCACTACTTAATATTATGTACAACTTTTGTACTTAATATTATGGACAACTTTTAATCAATGAGTAATGCAGTTTATTCTTTGCTGAACTTTTTTGTGGAAATAGTTATGGCTACCTAGGAATGACAACACTATTAACTGAAATTCATTTTTAATAAAGTGATAGGATGTCTAAGCAAGTCATTTAGAACTCTATCTCTGCATTTTATGGGGTTATTTTGAATTGTCTAATTTATTTCAGTAGAAGATTTTTAAAAATCCCCAAATGGGGTGAAATATGTAGAACGGCATTGTTAATAGTATTAACTGTCCTAATCTTGTAAGAATATCAGTAAGCAGTACCCAGTTTAAAAAGAGCAGCATAAAGATGAAGGACTCACTAAGAAATCATCTCCATTTCCTGGTTTAATGATAACAAAGTATTTCCATGTAAAATAATGTGACCAACAGTAACATACAGATACACAACTAAGTATTTATTATATGAGTTTGATATACACTATTTTTCAACAGCTGTATACTTGCTGTGTGTTACAGTCATAAAAACTTGCTGATTTATAGTCTGTAAAGCAAAAACCTTATAAAACACAGCAAAACTACAGACTGATCAGAAGACTGTTTTGGGGGACTAGGAAAAATACTTTGTTAATCATGTTTCATCAGGGACTAGAGACATGGCACCTAAATGCAAGACATGATCCTGGATTTCATCCTGGATGTGTAACAGTAGCTGCAAAGGACATCACTGTGAGAACTAGTGAAATTTTGATACGGACTACTCATGAAAACACGTGGTGTCAATATTAAAGTTCCCAATTTTGATAACTGTAATGTGGTTTTGTATGAGAATCCTCTTTTCACAGGACATACAAGCTGAAGTGTTTATGGGTAAAGAGACACACTATCTCAAATGCTCCAGAAAAAATAGTATAGAGATAAATTTATAAACATTTTTTTTATACATTGAGGAAATATGAGTGATAAAGTAAATGCTGAAGAATGCAAATAATTAGTGAATTAGTAAGGAATATTACATTTGGTAAATTTAAAGTGCATAGTGTTACTTTGATGCACTTGTACATTGTAATATGTCATTGAGCCAATACTGAATCACATTACATCATTATAGTACAATATTTTTGTGTATATTCCTTTATTGTGCATCAGATCTCTATGACTTATTTACTACTTCTTACAAGTTTGTAGCTTTAAATACCATCAGTCCTATCCCCCCACATCCTATTGCTGGTAACCACCATTTTATTCTGTGTTTTATAGGTTTGACTTTTAGATTCCACATAAGATTCCATATTGGTGTTACCATATCGTACTTATCTTTCTCTATCTAACTTATCTTGTTTCACATAATGTACTCAAGTTTCATCCCTGTTGTCACAAATGGTAGGATATCCTATTTTCTCATGGCTGTATAACATTCCATTATATATGTATATAATATGCTGTATATTTTTAATCCATCTACATGGGGTTCCTTGCAGCTTTTCAGTGCATTTCAAATTATATCAAAATTAAAATCTACAAAAATAGAATTTTTAGGATTTCAGAGGTCTAAATGTTTTCAGTAATTGTAGCATTGGTGGGTTAATGAGGTCTTTGGGATTTGGAGCAAAAATTCCTTCTTTGCTGATCGCTATCCAGAGGGTCCTGGTTTTAAAATATTTGTTTTTATTATGTTTTTATTATAAAGACAATGTACACATTAAAGAAACTTGGAATGTATAAAAAGTAGAGTTTAAAAAGTCATTTGAAAGTCTATTGTTCATTTAATTCTTTAAGTTTATAGTTTTTGTTCAATAAATTCATTTTTATTTATTTTTTTCTTTTTGTCTATTTTTTATTTTTTAACATTTCTATTGAGTTATAGTCATTTTACAATGTTGTGTCAAATTCCAATATAGAGCACAATTTTTCAGTTATACATGAACATACATATGTTCATTGTCACATTTTTTTCTGCTGTGAGCTACCATAAGATCTTGTAAATATTTCCCTGTGCCAAACAGTATAATCTTGTTTATCTGTTCTACATTTTGAAATCCCAGTCTGCCCCTTCTCACCCCCCACCCCCTTGGCAAAACCACAGGTTTCTATCCTATGTCTATGAGTCTGTTTCTGTTTTGTATTTATGTTTTGTTTTGTTTTGTTTTGTTTTTTAGATTCCACATATGAGTGATTTCATATGGTATTTTTCTTTCTCTTTCTGGCTTACTTCACTTAGAATGACATTCTCCAGGAGCATCCATGTTGCTGCAAATGGCGTTATGTTGTCAGTATTTATGGCTGAATAGTATTCCATTGTATAACCATATAGGCAAAACATTATCTGACATACATCTCAAAAATGTTCTCCTAGGACAGTCTACCCAAGCAATAGAAATAAAAGCAAGAATAAATAAATGGGACCTAATTAAACTTACAAGCTTCTGCACAGTAAAGGAAACTATAAGTAAAACAAAAAGACAACTTATGGAATGGGAGAAAATTTTTGCAAATGAAACCAACAAAGGCTTGATCTCCAGAATATATAAGCAGCTCATACGACTTAATAAGAAAAAAAAAACAACCACCTGATCCAAAAATGGGCAGAAGACCTAAACAAGCAATTCTCCAAGGAAGACATACAAATGATCAATAGGCACATGAAAAAAATGCTCAATATCACTAATTATCAGAGAAATGCAAATCAAAACTACAATGAGGTATCACCTCACACCAGTCAGAATGGCCATCATTCAAAAGTCCACAAATGACAAATGCTGGAGGGGCTGTGGAGAAAAGGGAACCCTCCTACACTGCTGGTGGGAATGCAGTTTGGTGCAGCCACTGTGGAAAACAGTATGGGGCTTCCTCAAAAGACTAGGAATAGACTTACCATGTGACCCAGGAATCCTGCTCCTGGGCATATACCCAGAAGGAACCCTACTTCAGGATGACACCTGCACCCCAATGTTCATAGCAGCACTATTTACAATAGCCATGACATGGAAACAGCCTAAATGTCCATCAACAGATGACTGGATAAAGAAGCAGTTTATAGTTTTTATATAAATGTCTGTATATATGATCTGCCTAAAAATTTGGCATTCTATTCATTTGAAATATAATTTTCTAGAACATAGTTTGTTACATAGAATTCCACTGAGTAAATGTAATGTGGTTTACTTAGCCATTCTAAAGTTTATATTTTTACTAGTTTATGTAAATGTAAAATGTATAAAAAATGTCCAGAAAGTTTGTGTCTTTCTGATGTCAATGTGAAAAATTACGCTAAGCAAATAGGTTAACATATTGTTTACAAATTGCCACGATTTATCTTGATGGGCTCATGTTTACAGGTGATTGTTTTAGATTCACCAGACATCCTGAGATGCTACTATAACCTTCTCCCAAAGTCCTCTGTATTTTTGTTCAGGGCAGCATAATTGATCACCCATATAATGAACTGAAAATTTGCTATTGCCAAAGCTAATAGCTCTCCATATTTGCCATTTGTCTTTGGAAAGTATTTATCTGAAAGTTCCAAGTCTCACCTTTGTTTTCCAGCTTCAGCAAAGCAGATTGGGATTCTGTGTATGGAGGATATTTTAAATTGCTAAATTATCATCCAAAGTGATTTCCAAACAGATTTTCCTATAGCTTCAAAAGACACCTGTCATAACTTACATTTTTAGTGTATCTTTCTAATTTATGTCTAGCATGTTTGTGTCTAACATCTATAATTTTGAATAAATTTTGATGCATAAGTGGTTTGAGAGCATGAAGAAAGATTTGAATTGAATTTTTTAAACTATATTTTTGTATTATAGACCAATTAATTTTATTCTTTTGAGAGAGCACTCTCATTATCACCAATTATTTGCTGAGTATCCAGCATGTATAAATTTTTTTTATATTTGCTTATTTGTTTTTTTATTTTTCTCTTAACACTTTTTTATTGAGTTATAGTTATTTTTACAATGTTGTGTCAAATTCCAGTGTAGAGCACAGTTTTTCAGTTATACATGAACATACATATATTCATTGTCACATTCTTTTTCACTGTGAGCTACCACAAGATCTTGTATATATTTCCCTGTGCTATACAGTATAATCTTGTTTATCTATTCTGCATATGCCTGTCAGTATCTACAAATTTTGAACTCCCAGCAGCATGTATAAATTACTGTCTTTGGTGCTGAGTGTATAAAAAGGTGTATGGATCACAGTCCCTGGTCTCTGGGAACTTAAAATTTTGAACCATTATAAACATAATATACCATTCAGTAGGTTAACCAAAAGCCCATTATTATTACCTAATAGTAGTATGATTTCTACTAGCTGTGTATATTTTCTTGTCCTAGATAGAGAACTTCAGCATAAACTAATAAAATATTTTTGGAACCAGAAAATTATTTGATCATGCTTTGTATCCTATAGGAAACACTAAATGTAAAGGCTCTATCCTTAATTTTAACTTTCTTGAGCTTTAGAAGTCATCTCTGACTTTCAGTTTTGCTTTTTCTTCAATTATGCTTTCTCTTCAATTTCTTTCTCTCCATTTTAACACTTTGTGTCCCTTTTAGAACCTCATAATTTTGTTACCGAACACAAGTTCATGTGCATGACACACAGTGAGGCCAAACAATACTGCAATGTCAGAGTTTGGAGCAGAAGAAGGTTTTCTGCAGTGCCAAGCAAGGAGAACAAGTGGCTCCTGCCCCTCAAAACCCTGAACTCCCCAAAGGGTTTCAGCTAAGCCTTTTTAAAGTCTAGCTGAGGGAGAGGCATCCCAAAGTATGTGCACAATTTTCCAATTGGCTGATGACGATCAACCCTTAGGCACTAGAAGGTCTGGGGGCTAGATGCTCATGATCATCAAGTAGTTAATTTCTTCCTTTTGGTGGTGGTTTTTAGCATCTGGAAAAACTCAAGAAACATGCATGAGATAATAGTATTGAGGTACTTGTGGAGAGGAGCTATAGTAGAGGGTATGGGGGAAGGGTCTGTCCCAGGAAGGCCCCATAGGGTCATGTTTGGTTACAATTTTTTTGTAGTAAAATAAGTGAAGACAATTATTAAAGAGAAAGTTTCTCATGATAACACTTCACTATTTGACATTTGTGAGTTGGTCTTGTGATTATTTTGAGTACAGAGGATAAAATGTGATCATTATTTACTTTCTAACAAATTGCTTTTTATCCATGAATATTGAAAAACTCACTTAGCCAAGATAACTTAGTATTACCTGTATCAGGAAACATAGAATTGTTTGGAGTTATGTCCATTTCCAACCTTATATCTAGCTGCTACTAGTTCAGTAGACATAATACCTGTTCACTGTTATTTCAGTCCTACTTGAGGAAAATAATGGAGTCTGTGGGCTTCTCTGTGGTATGTCCTGTACTCATGATCATATTTTATAGCCCCGTAATTTATATTGGGTCTTTTATAACTTTAGGTTGGAAAATAAAAATATAAAACCATAGTCCTATTTTAGGGAGTTTACAGTTTATTGGGGATCAGCATATAGATCTATGGAATTCTAGCAGTAAGCACAGTAGAACACAGGCAGTTAACAATAGTCATAAGAGCTTGGAGCATTGGGAAGAGAAGTGAACAGAGACAGAGTGGATCAGTCATGAAGAGTTCTCTGTGTTGGTATGGATCTCGGGTAATGTTGGTAAAGAGAACAATGGTGCTGGATAGTTGCATTTGGACTATGGGATCAACTATAGTCCATAGGGATGGACTATGCAACAGGACTACCTGAGGTTCTTGTGTTCCTGAGTTCTACCTCCCATTCTCTGCTTCAGTAGGTTGAATCTAAACAAGCAACAGTCTTTCCAGGAAATTAGAATTGGGGGACATGGCAATCACTATGAAAGAACTTTGATTTATGTGAATGACAAATTATATCAATGTAGAGGAGGTCATAATTAAGAAAGACAAATGTGCAACAGAATTGGGTTAGTGAAAGAAATGTGTATCTTTCTCAATTATGCAGAAATGGTATGTAAGTCTGATTTAGGAATAAAATTTTCTAATAAGGAAAGAAGAAAGGCTAATTTTAAATATATATAAACAGGATTTAATTATATGCACTTAATATACACAGAATAAATTTCACAGAGAATGTACTCCATTTATAATCACAGAAGAAAATTTTTTCTTTTTCTTTTTCTTTTTCCTTTTTAATCCTTGGAAAAGTCTTACAAAGAGAAAACAAGTAACTGATCTTAAACCCAAATGTTTAGAATGTGGCAGGATGTCTTATGGGTGTTTGACAATACAAATATCAGTTGTTGAATTTGGAGAAATCTGAGAAAAGAAACTGTTTGCCTTCTTTTTTTTTTCCTAATGTGAAATTAAAGTTTTTCCTTTGGTGATGATGTAAGCTCACTGAGAGTCCGATTTGGGTAGTTTGATCAACCCACCTTATTAGCATATCTCACCATACTGCAATACGGTTACAATCTATATGATAAAAAGGGAAGTGGCCAGGGTTCTGCTCTTTAAACATGATAGTTTAGACTGGGAGCAATTCACTGCATTCTCTGCTATCTTTAACAAATGGATTGAGATGTAGTACTTATAAAGGAAAGAAAAGGACCACAGGCAAGAATAAACTACTTCTACAAAGTAATTTGCTTTGTGAACATGGAGGAAAGTGTTTAACCACGTAATTCAAGTGTCTGTGAGACTGACCAGTTCTAGGGTTGCTCACCTCTCTAAGTCTATGGTCAGTGTATTGTTCAAATCATGTTTTATATGACTTTGGAACTTAGAAGCTATCTCTTTTTTGTGCCCTGCATCACATACTCTTGATATATCTCAGATTTTACCCACTATGATAGTTACAGGGCATGCTACCAGTGTCTCCCCTCAAGTGTCCCCAGAATTTCCTTTTCTGCCTCAGGGCTTCCTCTGAAGCCCTCTAAGCTTGCTCAAGCCCTTGTCCAGGAGTGCTGGAGGAATTGAAGTCCCCTGGGAACAACTATCAACCAGTGGGATTGGTAGTTGCTGTATAAATGCTCCCATCCCTTTGGAGAGACAATTCTGCAGGGTATTGTATGCAGTGTGTAGAGAGCTCCCAGAAAGATTGAGCCCACATTACCCACAGTGACATCCAACTCAATAATGTACCTTTTATTACCTTTTTTTTCTTCCTTGTCTCACTCTACCTCACCCTTTTAGGAAATCACCTTCCAAATCAGTTATCTGTACCCAGATTGTTATCTCAGGCTCTGCTTTTGGTGGACCCAAACCAAGATAGCAGCTTTAGCTCTTTGATCAAGTCATTTAAATCCAGAGAAAATATTTCTTTGTTGGTTGGTTGCTTTTCTGTTAAACCTTTTTGTATTTGCAGTTATGAAAGAAGTAATTCAGTACTCTTTAAAAACATGAGTCATGGCCAGGAAAAGTTTTGTGTGATTAAGGATTTTGTGTGGCATTAATATCAGAGGTCCCAAGGAGTCTTCTCTACCTACACTGATTCTCTTGGAGATCTGATCCAGTCTCCTGGCTCTAAATGTGATCTGAATTCCCATGACCTTTATATCTTATTTTCCCTGCAGACCTTTCTTCCAAATTCCAGACTTAATATATCAAGATGCCTACTTGACATTATCCCTTGGGTCTCTGGTAGATATCCTTACGCTGAAATGCCAAGTTTGAACTTATGATCTTCTCCAAAAACTTTCCCACCTACATTGTTCCCCATCTTGGTTGACAGTGACTTCATCCATCCACTTGTTCATGCCAAACACCTGGAATCATCCCTGACCTTCTTCTCTTTCATCCATAGCTAACTCATCAGAAAATTCTGTCGACTCCACCTTCAAACTATAGCTGAATCCAGCCATTTTTCACTGTTACCCTGTGGTCCCAGACACCATCAAGTCTCACCTGGATTTACTGCAATAGCTTTTCACAAGACTCCTGGCTTCTCCCTTACTTGCTGTATTATATTCTCTATACAACCAGAGTCATCCTTTAACAACATGAGGCATATCACGTCACTCCCCTACTCAGTACTCCCATGGTGGCTCTCTCTGTTTTACTGAGGGAAGAATCCAAGTCTTTACAGTTGCCCACAGTGCCTTCTATGATCTGACCCTGTTACCTCCCTGACTTCACCTTTTACTGTACTGCCCCACACTTAGTATGCTCCAGCCACATCAGCCTCTTTGCACTTCCTTGGATATGCCAGTCATGCTCCCACCTCAGGACCTTTGCACTGGCTGTGTCCTCTGCCTGGAATTCCCTTCCCTCACAAGTCAGAATGGTTAACCCCCTTACCTCTTTCAAATCTTTGCTCAGATAGCACCTTTAGAATGAAAGCTACCCTAACCAATTTATTTAAAATTGCAGTTCCCACGCCAGCACATCTGATGCCCCCAACTTCACTTTTTTCTCCTCTTGGCACTTCTCAGTTGTTTTGGAGGAATATTATTCAAACTTTCTTTATTATTTTTTAATTGAAGTATAGTTGCTATATAATATCATGTAGGTTACAGGTGTACAATATAGTGATTCACAATTTTTAAAGGTTATACTCCATTTATAGTGATTATAAATATTCGCTATATTGACACTTGTAAGTTTTAACATATGGTACAATTTACTTGCTATGTTGTTTGGTTGTGTCTGTTTGCCTCACTGGAACATAAGTTCCACAGACACAGATACCTTTGTCTGTTTTGTTCACTACTTTATCCCACTAAAACAGTGTGTGACACATAATTTGACACTCAGAAAATAGTTGTTGAATTGAATAATAATGTGTATCTGTCAAATGCTATACAACTTGAGGTACCATTCTCCCAGTTCCTTCTGTCTCATAGCTCATTCCAGAGTGATGCAGAGCACCTTACAGAAATGCATACTATGCAGCAGGGTCACAGCTAAAGATGAGGAAATCGAGCAAAAGTAAAATAATGGTCATGAGAAAAGTCAGGGGTAGGGTTAGGTTTTTTACATTGACTGGAATGGATCACAGATTTGGCTCTAAGCAGAAAGGAACTCTCAAATTTTGATGGGTTAAAAATGACTGAAATTTTTACAAAGCTGAAGGACTTATCAGCTATATCTAAAATGTGACTGTCATTGCTTGCCATGGCCATATGGTACAAAAGCTAACAAGCTCAAATACACAGAGAGGTTAACATGCTGCAGTATTTTTCAGGTTCAAGTGATTCAGTGTGCTAAGTAGCCTCTCCTGATACTATCAGGAGAATCCCTTTGCAGATGGGGATGAGGTTTCAAGTTTAATTCGTATTGAGAGTAAATTATATATACTGCTTGGCTTACAAGCAGCCAAGTGCTTTTTAAACCTATGAAAAATATCTGGCTATTTAGCTGAAGCAAAAAAGACAAGATGGAGTTAAGAAGGACTATTTCACAAAACAAAGATCTTCTATAGATACTTTATTTTTACTATTTTAAATTTTGTTTTGGTTCTGTTTATGACGGTTGGTTTATTTGAAGAGTGTTTGTACTTTTTAGGAATCACTGTCCTTTGTTACAAATGTCCAGTGTCTGTAAAACAATTACTTTTTAATATTTTGTTCATTTTTTCGTTGTTTCTGATGAAAGAGTAAATTCAATCCCAATTCTTCCATCTTGGCCAGAAGAGGAAATGTCAACTTCTGTCTCCCAAATCTGTTCTTAGCACTCTTGACATTTTTGTCAACCTCATCAGACCATCTGAATCCTTGACAGCTTTTTCAGTCTTACTAAATACAGTGATCTTTCTGGCTTCACTTACATGACTGTCCAGTTTTCACTCAAGAGTTTGTTAACTCATTATTTTCTTAGTAACCTAGGCTTTCAAACTTCATAGCTTTTGGCTTGTGTGTCCTATTATTCCTCAAGTTTGTGTCTGTATTACACACCTGTTTTTCATCCTTCCACATGCCTCTTGGCCCTACCTCTTACCCTAGCCATTGCTGTGACGATTTCCTGAAAGCTTTGAACAGCTTTGCATAAGTACAGCTGTACTTTGCTTTGCCTGAGACCCCACTTTTGACTTTCTATCCTGCTGTGGGGCACGACTGAAGTTAATTTTCAGGGTGTAGGAATCTGCTCTGGACTCATAAGTGCAAAGCCCAGAAATGTGTGGAAATTAATGACTCTGGAGGCTACCTTTGAGCAATGAGTAAGGTTGAAGATGGGGCAGTGTTTTCCTCTTTAGTCCCTTAGATTGACTCATACTCGGGGGGTCCCTGGAAGATCGAGCATCTGCTCCTCCGAGTGAGTACAGGCTGCAGCTCCATTACACAGCCTTGTGTTGGGTTTTCCTCCTTCCCTGCAACAACATCGTTACAATCCTTTTTCTTTATTTTCTCCCCTCAAATGCTCTATTCTCCTCATTTGTTTCTATGCTACTGATACTTGTAGAAAATTTAAAAAAAAAAAAACTATCTTGACTGAATCTAGTAAATCATAGCATCTTACTCTGACTGGATTCCTTTTCTGCCAAGTGATCCAACCAGATGTCTTGTATTTGATTGCTGCCTTAATCTTTCACGTCTTCAGCCTCAAAACTGGCCACCTTCATCCTCAACACATATTCTTACCTGAGCTGTTGAAAAGTGTAAGACTTTATAAGATTGACTTCCATATTTCCTTTCTTCACTACTTCAAAATGATTTTCAATTGATTTCTCCTCTCTCTAAAAAATACTTTAAAAATCTTAACTATACCTCTACTTTCTAGTGTTAGAAGAGACATCAGTTATTAGAGTTAATTTCTCCAACTATGCTCTTGATTACCTCCAATCCTGACTTCTCAAGTCTTTACTAATCTTCTCAATTTTTCTTTAATTTTCATTACCTCATTTTGCTGACAGCAGCTATGTTAAGATCTCACCTGTAATACAAGAAAACAAAACACAAAACCAAAATCCTTTTTTTTTTTGACCCCATTACTATTCCTATTAACCATGAGCTTTTCTTGCTTTTTTAATTCAGTGTAGCATTTATTGAAACAATATTCTTTTTTATCACATATTTACTCCTTAAGCCCTGACAACCTAATTTCAATCTCTGCCACTATCTGGAAACTACTGTCTTAAAGGTCAATGAAGGATGAAGTAATCATCAAACCTCATAGTCTCCTCATTCAGGCTCTCTGATCACATTCCAGCATGTTCCTGTAAATCCCAGTTTTTGTCTATGACATTGTGAAAACTTCTACTTGTTTAGCTTCTTCCTCATTGCAATTCCTAGTCATTACCTTAATTACTCCCAGAGCTCCATGTGGGTTCTTTTTCTCTGACACTGATTCTTCTCTCACACCCCAACCTCATATTATTTCTCACTTATTGCACATTTGTCCTGAAAAATGAGTTGAACCTCAAATTTAACTTATCTCAATCAGGCTTATCATTGCCACTGACTCCCTCCATATCTCACCTCTTTCTTGTAAAATTCTTTATTTTTGGACAGTAGTGCCTTTCCTTAAGGTATCAGTGGATTCCTAATTCCTCTTTGCATCTCCCATATTTGAAGAAGAGAAAGCCAGACACTGTGATTTATATACATTATCTCATTTAAACCCCACAGCAATTCACATTTCATATATAAATCAACTAAGACCCAAAGTGGTCAAGTGAGTTGCCTAAGGTCTCAAATGGGAGCTGTATTAGCTGGATGCTAAAATTCATCTGCTTTTCACTGTGTAACAGAAATGAAGACTCTTAAACAGCAGTATATCCTGGATCAACAAAGAAATATTCAATTATGTTTGCTATCATGTTTATTAAGTAAGGAATGAAGACAAAAATACATTTGAGAAAGATTGTGAACCTTCAACAAGAGTTAAAAGTAATAAAGACTTTCTGTGAAACTTTGTGTTATTAAAATACTGTTAACCAGAACAACTCCTTTCCCAAATTCCTCAAAGTTGTGTTATATACTGAACTGTGTGCTTGTGTTATATACTAAATTGGGAAGACATTCACTAATGAATGTCTTTCATGTTGGAAACAGGTTTTGTTTTTTTTTTAAGTATGTGTTGTTTATTGGGTATTTGTAAATGCTAAACTCAACTCAACACTTAAAGAGAATTCTTACCTTTTGGACTTCAGATCTAAGTTTGATAACTAAGACAAAATTAAAGGGACGATCAATAGCAGCAGTTAGTTAATAGTGTGGAAACATCCTATGGGTGTGCAGAGTAGGAAATTACATGATAGCCTGTAAGTATGGATTGTACTCTGGGCAAAGGATGCACCATCATTAGGCAAGTGCACACTGAACAACTGTCGATTAAGTACCATTTTATCCAATTTAGACCTAATGAACTTGGTAGATGAGATCCCTGCTGGATTAAGCTGCAATCAAAGCCTCATTTTGGATTCTGTGCCATCTAGGTCAAGAAGTTCCAAAAGTGTTGTGTATGTTTACTTGCTACAGGAATGACACAACTTTCTTAACCTTCATTCTAGTTAATTCTTTAACAAATATTTATGGAATATGATTTGTGCCATAGGGAGTTTCCATTGGTGAGTGGTAGATAATGATATAAAAGACTTAGAAAACTGTGCCCTGCCTTTAATGAGTTTTGGCTCAATTTTTGCTAATTTTCTTCAATTACTCTGAATGCAATTTCTTTCAAATCAAAAGCATAAAAGAATTTTGTTTGACTCCAGAGGTGAAGCAACTCTCTCCCCTAGCAAAAAGGTTGATGAAAGGTCTTTAATAAGAGGGAAAAAGAATGAAGAGATGAGGATGTGTTTTGACTCTGTACTTAGTCTCATCTCCCTGAGAAGTGCAATGACAATGTGGTTTTATTTGGAACTTTCAGGAAGGGGTCCGGATCACCATTTTGCAGGAAGTGCAAAGGATGTGTCAGAAGAAGCCCATGTCTGCCTACCCTGCAGGGAGGGCTGTCCCTACTGTGCTGATGACAGCCCCTGCTTTGTCCAGGAGGATAAATATTTGCGACTTGCTATCATCTCCTTCCAAGCCCTGTGTATGCTGCTCGACTTCGTTAGCATGCTGGCGGTCTACCATTTTCGCAAAGCAAAGGTAAACCCAGGTACCCTGGTTATGATCTTCCTTTTTATTATGAAGTGACCTCTTCTTTTCTTAAGCTAATAGAATTTTTCCGAAGCCCAGTTGCTTCTCTCTTGAGCAACAATCCTTCTGTAATATGATGGGACTAGAATATGAAAGTTATATTCTTCAGCTTCCTAGCAGAAATAGGGTTTGAAAATATGAAAGTTTATTATAACATGTTCTTCTACAGAATGTTTTTCCCTGTTTAGCCTGAAGCTTGAATATCTCATTGCCTTAAAGGACTCTTTCACAGCATCTCTTTGGCCTCTAGAAGAATTTCTTCTGCCAGTACCCAATATATTGTTAATTTTTTCATATCTAGAAAGATTTATGATAGTTATTATATTTAATTTTTATTTCTCTTAGCCATATTTGAAGACAGTAAATAGACTCAACTCTTTCTAAGCACATTATACTTTGAAGAGTGAATTTATTCATGACCGTGTATTTGGTCTTAACGTCAGTATCCCAGGATCATTGTGAGCCTGTGAAGAGCTCACATGGCTTTTGAGAGAGGCTATCCCTGGGTTCTGTTCTGAGAAATCAAAGAATAGTATAGGGGTTTATAAGCTTCTCAGTCAGAAGCTTATAAATTGGATGAACTGCCAAAATGTTCTGGGCAAAGCTTTCTGAGGAGCTGTCTTCAGTTGGTCACCCAGTTAATTATATGTAGCTAGTGTTGTGTTAGAATTTGTGGTTCTATTGCTTTCAGAAACTTATTTGTGCTGTTGAAAAGAAAAACAAAGCCTCAAGTTTCCCCCTTTTCTGAATTAATATGACCCCTTCATGTCACGTTAGGAAAGTTGTGGAGGTTGGGTTAGATTTTAGAGCTCACTGAAAGTATAAATTGTTTCTATTAAGAAAACAACTCTCTGTGAATGGCATGTATTATAAAGACTCAGATTAACATAAGAAAACACCTCTGTTGAGATTCTAGGATAATGCATCCATTATGTTAGTGTTGTAGACTTTAACAGTTGTTTTAAATAGACAGTTTTATTAACAGAACCATACAATGAACTAGAATCAAGCTTTAATTCAGCAAGAAAGGGCAGACAGGGAAAATTGCTCTTCGTTTAACCAATACTTGTCATTCTTTTGCAACAAAATATATGTTATATGTTAAATCATATATTTAATAAAGTATTAGACAAGTGGAGTGGGGAAATATTTAACCCCTGTTACCTAGATAAAATTAATTGCTTTTTAAAAAGCCTGTCACTGGCAGAGCTGGTAGAATTGAAAGGTCAATTAAATAAACTGCTCTGAAATAACCTCTATATAATGTAATTCATTTACACAATGGGAAACATATAGTTCTTTATGAATTTTAATTGATTTTAAACATTAATGTTTCCTGTGTTAAATGGAGCTAGTAATATATCATGGGTAGAATATTACATTGGATATTAAAAAGCTGAGCTATTTCTTGCTAGACCAATGTCTTAATCTATGGTCAATGTCACTGAACATTTCCAAAGTTATTAACCTTCAGAATTTCTCTGGACCATCATATGAAATGCTGCTTTATAGGGCTATCATGAGAATAGATATCTTTACATGTCATTTGGTGAGATTTCTATAGATGCAAACTAGTTGGAATACATAAATTAGACATTATCTACTTTTAAGATGGTCACTTTTTGAAGAATCAGTTAGTTTTCACAGAATGTGACATAATATAAGGGGGAGATTTTTTAGGAAATAAGTTAATAAAGTAAGTGAAGATAGATCTGATTTATTGAGGAAAGGAAATGTCTGGTGAAACTTTATCTTCTGATTTCAGTTACCAAAAGCAATGGATTAATTGTAAAAAGCAATAAACTATTTCTAGTATAGAGATGCATGTTGAAAGCATGTAGACTTTGGCTTTGCTTTTTAAAGTTTTTATGTGTCTTTGCAACTCTTCTTTGAATGAAGCAGAAACTGATGATCCCTCTTGGAGCAATGTTTATGTTTTCCTCATGAGTTTCCTATTATGTTCCCTTCCCGCTGATAATTAAAAGAAGAAAGCCCACATAATCTATCAGCGTACACCTATTTTGACAAAAGAAAAAAGCTTAGTTGCAATATAGGAAACAACATCATGGATAAGTGTGCAGAATCTGGGGCCAGACTGTTCAGTCTAATTACAAGTACATTAAGTTAAACAAGGTTTACCCATGCCTAAAACACCAACTCTGTAGTTGTTGAGTACCAACAATCATTGGTCGAAGGTTAGTTTAACATTTTATCATTTTAAACAACACAAACTAGATTCCATTATATTTTGGGATAATGCTTGTGATAAAGCACCACAAAGAGTAAATTAAATTTTACCCCTCATAAACATTTAGAGAAATAATTATATATATTTGTCTTGTGCTCTGGGTTAAAGATTAAATCTGTCATTAAACTATGAGTGGTTTTGAGCCCAGAAAGTTCTTCTAAAACAGCAGCAATTTTTAAAACGGTATTTTAAAGATTCTGAATATTAAAATATTTGGAAAATTATTTCTGTGTTTTTACCAAACATTATGACAAGTCACATCTTTTTCTATTAGCTATTCTGAAGAGAGAGAATGGTTTCTTACACCTTAATAATATCAACTGTTGGTACAATTTACTTTGGAGTGAAAATTTCAGAGAGACAATATACTGGAAAAAACAGCAGTTTATTCCACTTCTGAAAATAATCTTTTGCTTGATTTGTTCTTAGAAAATTTTAACATGTTCTGTTTGAGCTTAGTGGTTTGGAAAAAATAGTGATAATCATTTTTTAAAGTGAACAAACTGAAGTTTGTATTTTCCCTCTCAGTCCTGTAATAGTTCTTTTTTTAAAATAGAAATTAATTGACAAGTGATTTTATAACTGCCCATTTTTGGTTTGGAAAATCAGGTGTTTTAATGTAGAGTGTAGCTGTTTTTTAAAATGAAATTCTACTAGGCTAATTATGATGTCTAATGCCTATTTTGGTCAAAAGGGGGAGGTATATTACTTTTTTATTGTATAAAATATGCATAACACAAAATTTACCGTTTTTACCATCTTTAGCGTGTAATTAAGTGGCATTAAGTACCTTCCCATCATTGTGCAACCATGACCACTGTTCATTTGCAGAACTTTTTCATCATCCCAAACCAAACTCTGTAACCATTAAATAGCTCCCTAGTCCCCTAAGCCCTGGTAACCTTTATTCTACTTTCTGTCTCTACAAATTTGTCTTTTCAGAGTACCTCAAATTAGTGGAATTACACACCTTTTTTTTTTTTTTTTTTTTTTTTTTTTGCTGAAACAAAACTTTACTGTCAGGCTCTGCAGGGCCACAGGACCTCAAGAGAGGTCCTCACTGGACTGGCCCAGCCTCCTCTAAGTTATTCAATAATATTAGTAATTAAATATCAATGCTCATCCCCCAACCGGAATGTACAACAGAGGTCCCATTATGCCTTGTGGTCCCACGGGGTCTGGTCCCATGAGGTCTGGTCCCCAAGAGGCAGGGGAGTGGGCTCCCTGATGCAGAGGGGTTCAGGCCACAAAGGAAAAGGAGAAGGAATGGAGGGCTGGGGTCAGCTGGGCTGGTCCCTCATATCCAGAAATCTGGCTCTACCTTAAGTTGACTGAGTGCAGGGCATGCCAGGACCCAGACTCCGTGAGTTCAGATGGGCGGTGGGGGCCCCTCGGTGTGGGCATGTGTGAGGGTTTTTGGTCTGGCTGTGTGTCCGTCCGGCCTCGTGCCCAGGTCCTTGGGGCCTCTGGGCCGGCCAGGGGTCCACCAGGTGCATCTGGTGGGCCCCCTGCACCAGGGCAGGGGCTGCCTTCATCAGAAGAACTGGACAGGGCTGGGCCTCAGGGCCTGGGCAGCCCGTTGGCCATCCTGCCAGAGTACCCCAGTTGGCCACACTTGCTACCCAGGATGCTGAGGGACGAAGAGGAGACGCTGGAAGAACAGTAGGCTGAGTCAGGAGCTTGAGGGTCTGGGGCCCGAACCGGGTCAGGGGCTGGTCCAGTGGGGGTCCCGCCAGCAGCAGCGTCAAGGGCTCGGGCGTTGGCCAGGAACTCCTCTTCCAGGCGCCGGAAGAGTGGCTGCTCCTGCTTTGGGTCAAGCTGCAGCGGGGTGTGGAAGACACTGGCTGGGGTGGTGCTCAACTCTGGACTGGGGCTGGGGGCCCGGGGAGGCCGGAGGGCTGCAGGGCTGTGGGCACAGGGAGTCTGGGGGCTGCTCCTGCCCGAGCCCCCACTGCCCCTGCCCTGTGGCACCCACGAGCGCTGCCCGTCTCGGTCCCAACGCACCAGCAGCACAGCCTGCTCCTCGGGGCTGTGGCTCCGGGCCCGCCAGGCAGGGCCGGGGGCCAACAGCTGGCCTCCCCTGCCTCCTGGGGCCCCATGAGGCCGCCCCCGATCCAGCCGGCCTCGGGATTGGCTGTGCGGGGAAGGTGGCCGTCTCATCGAAGCAGGGGTGCCTGTGGTCACCCGCTCACTGGGCCGCTCCCGCTGGGGGCCAGTGCCTGAGTCTTCACTGCGGGGGCAAAGGAGGCCGCCACTCTGGGCTGATGAGGCTGTAGAATCGCTGTCCCCGGAGTAGCGGCTGGAGCGGGGATTGGGGAGGGCGGGCAGCTGGTCCCGGGTCCTGAGTGGGGTCTCGGGCCCCTCCTTTGAGCTGCGTAAGCTAATAGGTGTCACCTCGGGGCGGGAGCCCCGGTGCTCAGCCGCTGGAGCTGGGCTACCAGCTCGGGGACTGGGGGTAGGCGACACCCGCTGCGGGGAGAAGGTGCCGGCCTTCAGCTGGGGCGGGCGGTGGGCCGTGGAGGAGCAGCGGCAGGAGTCATGCTTGTCCAGGTAGTGCTCCAGCGTGTCCCAGCCGCCGCCCACACGCACTATCACGTGGCTCCTCAGCACCCGCACAAAGATGAGCAGGCTGGAGCCCCCCACGCGGTACTTCCCTCCGAGGCTTTGATCGTGGGAAACTGGTCTGGGCAGGTGCAGCGGCCCATGAGCTCCCTCGCCAACTCGTCGAAGTTGCTCAGGTCGCTGGGTGTCATGCGGGGCCCCGTGCAGGAGCCCCAGGGGTGGCGGAGGTCTCTGCGGTGTCCTCCCCAGTAGTTGGGGGGTTAGGGGCCGGGGGCGCGGCGCGGAGCTCCCGCGGAGTCTCCTGCTTGAACTGCACGAGCCGAGGGGCCAGCAGGCCGAGGCGGGCTCCACGCCGCGCCGCCTCCAGCAGACGCAGCACCACGCTTTTCTCGTTCCTATCACTGGGTCCTCCGTCTCGAACATGAGCACTTCGGGCACACCCAGCTCCGCTCGGCACCAGCCGATGAAGGTGGCCACGTTGTCTCGGGCCATGAAGGAGCCGGGAACCACGCTGTGTGCCTGGAAGGCCACACCGAGGGGCGGGCGGGCAGCGGCCATCGCGGGCGGCCTCGGTGACAGCGTTGGCATGCTGGCACAGGGTGGTGCCTGTGGCCAGCCCCGTCAGGAAGCCGTCGCCACCATTGGGCAGACCCAGGCCGTACAAGGCGTTGAGCCACTTGGCCAGGTCCTCCTTCATGGCCTCCACGTAGGCCTCACTCGAGCGGAACAGCCGCACACTCTTGGCCGCCGAGCCTCCGATGCCCGCGGCCGGGCTGGAGCCTGGCGGGCTGCCAGAGGGAGGCGCCTACCGAGCCACTGCCGATTCGGTCCCACCATTTGTTCTTTTGTGTTTGGTTTATTTCACCTAGCATAGTGTTTTAAAGGTTTATCTATTGTGTAGCATGCGTCATAACTTTATTTCTTTTAATTGATGGATAATATTCCATTGTGCGTGGTTACCTCATTTTGTTTATTGAAGGACTTTAGGTTTGTTTCCACCTTTCGATTATTGTAAACAATGCTATTGTGAACATTGGTGTATGAGCATTTGGTTGAGATCCCAATTTCAGTTATTTGGATATAACCTAGGAGTATAATTGCTGAATCACACAGTCATTCTGTGTTTAACTTTTTGAGGAACAACCCAACTGTTTTCCACAGAAGCCAAACCATTTGATATTTTCACCAACAAATTCATGAGGGTTCCAATTCCTTCACATCCTCACCAACACTTGTGATTTTCTGCTTTTGTTTTTTATCATAGTCATCCTAATGAATGTGAAGTGGTGTTACATTGTGGTCTTGATTTGCATTTTCCTAAAGATTGGTGGCAGTTGAGCATCTTTTCATGTACTTATTGATAATCTTCTTTGCAGAAATGTCTATTCAAGTCTTTTGCTCACTTTTGAGTTGGTTGTTTGTTCATTGCTGAGCCATAGGAGTTCTTTATATATTCTGAGTATGAGTCACTTATCCCATTTTTTCCCATCCTATGGGTTTTTTTCACTCTTTTGACAGTGTCCTTTGATGCCCCAAAGTTTTTAATTTTGAAAAAGTCCAGTTTACCTACGTTTTCTTTTGTTGGCTGTACTTTTGTTATCATATCCGAGAAATCATTCCCAAAGCCAATGTCCTGAAGCTTTCCTGTTATGTTTTCTTCTAGGAGTTTTATAGTTTTAGGCCTTACATTAGACTTTGATCTGTTTTGAGTTAATTTGGGCCCAAGTTCGTTCTTTTGCATGTGGATACCTAGTTTTCCCAGCACTATTTGTTGAAGAGAATATGTCTTTCCACTGTGTGGTCTTGTCACCCTTATCAGAGATCATCTGACAGTATACATGAGGGTTTAGTTCTGGGCTCTGTATTCTGTTACATTGGTCTGTGCCTTTCTTACTACAAGATAAATGGGTTGGGGTATATTTCAATTACATAACTGACAACTTAGAAACTTTTGGATTGGCTTCGTAAATTATGTTGGATTATTTTATACATTTATTTCATGAACAAGATGTTTATCAGAGCACTGTGTTAAAAAGGGTCCCAAGGCAGCAAGCATTTCTTCTGAAAAGTGATTGGTATTGGCTAACTCAGTAGCCGTACGTCCAATTAACAGGAAGACTAATGACATATGTACCACATATTTGCCACTCCTTGGCTGGGAATTTCAGGCTCGGGGACAAATGAAGAAAGAAAAGCTACTTATGCAGGATGTTGGAGGGTGTCTGTGATAAGTGTGGCCATGAAACTGTTTGGTTTACGGATAGCCTACTTCCTAAAAAGTTATATCAAAATTCAGCATTTCCACAGGCGATGAACTGCTCTATCTATCCAAGATATAATGGATTTACTAGGAGTTATTCCGTTGCATAATTTACTAGCCAGTTCTCAAGTAGTTTGAACTTGACACAGTCTGAAGTGTATTTTGACAGGTGCTTTCCCCTAAATATTTACAGGCAAGTGTATTTCAAATAAACTGTAATGCTTTCAACTCTTATTCATTTTTACTTTTCTTCTAACAAATACGTGTGGTATATATTGATAAAAGTGCCAGAAGAAATCTGATCTTAAAAAATTATGGCCTTTATCCCAGCGTACAACATACATCCCCCAATGTATTTTGTTAACAAGAAAATATGTTATGAGCTCTGAGTAGAGCTTTGCCTCCCAGCTCAAGTTTAGATTTTCAGATCTTTTCTTCCTCTTGTTACTGTGGAAGTTAATTTAACTCATTTGTAGATCACCTTTCCTTAAAGCTGCTTCTACTAGCAACAAAGAATGTCTAGTTTTCTGGTCAATAAGCTTTTAAATTGTAAAAGGTGAGCTTTAGGACTAAGGCTAACATTTAAACAAAGCAAAATTATAAGGCAAGTTGGAAAAATGTGTTTTGATGTGATATAATGGTAAAGAACTAACATTCTTACTCTAAAAACAGACAAAATTCTCTTATGAATCAATAATAGAAAAATATCCAATAGAAAAATAAGCAAATAATATTCACCAGCAATTTATAAAACAACGACATAAAAATACATTTTCTATACCTGTGAGTAATTACAAAATGCAAATTAAAACAATGACATATACTTTCATAACAATAATAATTCTCTGTGTTGGTGAAGATTTTGGGAATTAGGTTCTCCCATACATTGCTGATGGTTGTATAAATTGGTAGAAACTTTTGGATGAGGTTTGGCATTATGTGCAATAAACTTAAGAGTGCAAAGTAGTTTCAATTCTAGATGTCTGTACTAAGGAAGTCATAGACGTGCACAAGGACTTAGAAATATATTCATTATGTGTGTGTGTATGTTTATCATAGCACTATTTATGGTACAAACAAACTAGGAACAATTAAATATTCCAAATTGGGTTAAGTCATCCGTGCATTTAAATACATAGCCCATAAAAGTGATCTTGTAGCATACTAAATGATGGGAGAAAATGGTTTTAATATAGTTATCTAATTAACCTTCACCAGAATATTTCCCACATTTACTGAAGTTCTAGCACTCTGTTTTTTAATCTTTCCCTTTCACCTTTTCTTCTCATTCCATCCCTCTCTGCCTTCCATTCCTTCTTTCCATTCATCATCCATCTGCTGAGCATCTACCAAGTGCTTGGAAGTATCACTCATGCTGGGAACGCAGTGTTGAACAGGACAAAGGAGGTCTGTGCCCTGAAGAAGTTGATATTCCACTGTGGGGCTGGTAGAGATAGGTAGTAAAAAAAAAAAAAAATGGTAATGTATCAGGTGGCTAGTAAGTGCTGTGATCAAAATTAAATAGTAAAAAAATGATTGGCTGTGACTCAGGAGTTAAAGTCTTATGGCCACCATGTAAGTTACTATTATCGTCATTTTATTTTTGAATAAACCAAAGCATAGAGAGTTTAAGAAACGCATCCATTGTTACCTGGGGGATGTAGGATTAACGGTTCGGGTCTGTTTGCTTTAGTAACTCATTATCGCTGTTAACCACTGTGCTGTGCTCTCTGTCATATGGTTACAATGCAATTTTATCTTAAATTCTAAAAAGTGGACCTCGCCAACCCTGGCCCCATTGCAGTAATCCAGGTTCTAGGCCAGCATACTTTCTTCTTTTCTTTTCATACCGTTATACCTCATCAAAACTTTACATGTCCTGTGCTTCATTCTTGTTAGCTGCCTACTAGTTAACTGAATACATGCATGGTACCATTTAAATGCGTTATCCTTTCCTTGTCTCTGTTCATTTGTGCTACTACACAGTTTTGCATTTTAATGGCATCCCTAAATGACTTATCCCAAGGAGCATCTCAACGTGCAATGGTTGGGGGGGGGGATGTATGAACGTCAGGGTAGTGTAAAGTAAATATGGGGAGAAGCAGGAAGGTGGAGAAAAACATTACAGCTGGAGAGATTTCCTTCTTTCTGTGCTTCTTAAGAAACATCATTTAAATAAGTTCCTGCTCCATCTGGGCAGCAGTGCTCATTATGAATTATGAACAATGAGAGCGATTGTGATGCCTTCAAAGCCATAAAATGCTTACCGATCACCTAAGCTCCGTTCCTCTTCTGAGGCACTGACATTTATTTATGCTTATGTGAAGGGTAAAGCCAGTTACATATTAAAGTATGCTAAAAATTACTGTACTAGTATACTGAATTGCTTGCTAGTTGAAAAATATTACAAAAGACCAATCTGTCTTTTCTAAACTCCTTATATCTTCATTTTTAAACCCCATTCAAATATCATGTAAGCAAAGTACTTTGCACAATTAGAAATTAATGCCTCTATTAACTATTTATTCATGAACATTTAGCTAGATTCACAGTGGTGATTTTGATACTGGCTTGCCCACGAGAGACTCCCAATCTAATGGGGAAATGAATATAAGGAAATAGAAAGTAGATAGAAACGTGTTCTGCAGTATGTTGACTGCTTGGCAAGGCAGTAGGAATAGTGATTAAGGTCACAGACTCTGAAGTCCGTTTATGTGGGTGCCTCTCCTGGCCTCATACAAAAGAGCTCTTAAACCTTAAGTTAAGTTACCAGCCTCTCTTTGTCTCAGTTTCCTTTTCTGTCATATGGATATAATAATAATAATAACTCTAATAATAATGAAACTCATAACAAAAAAGCTTACAGGGTTGTAGTAAAGATTAAAATATGTGGAATGCTAATAAATTTATTACAATCAATGGCCTGTGGAAAGTATACAATAAATGCTGGCTATGAATAGGGATTTGTACAGAATATGATAGCATAAAATATGAGTGGTTAACAGTGCTATGGGAAGACTTCAAAGAAGAAGTGACGTGTGAGAAGAATCTTGAAAGATGAAATTTCACTGGTCAGACTGTCAGGAGGTCAGAGGGACAGGCGAGGCAGAGAGACAGACATAAACATGAAGATGTCAGAGAGCCGGTGACACATTCAGGGAAACTGAAATATTTCAGTATGAATCCTGAAAAGCCCAGCTAAGCATTTTGGACTTTATCCTATGGGCACTTGAGATAAATTGTTGAGCTGGCAGAAGTTGTTAGACATATGGGTCTGGCACCAGAGAAGTAAATTTGTAAGGCATGCATTCATTCATTCAGTATTTTTTGAGGCTGTACTAAGTTCCCAGGCATTGTTTATGGATAGTGAACAAAACAGGTATCATCTGTGACTCTCTGATCAGAGTTCATAATCTTGGCGGCGTAAAGATAAGTGAGTAAGTAAAGTAATAAATTCCAGTGTGTTAAGTGCCATGAAGGAAAGTAACAGTAACATGAGGAAGGATAATAGACCAGAGAGAATAATGGGATGGGGAGACTCTACCAGATGAGCTGTTTAGGAGGACTTCTCTGAGGTAGTGTCGTTTCATCTGAGGTGTCAAGGATAACCAGGAGGTGGGGAACAGGGACAGAAGAGTATTCCAGGAAGAGGTGCCGAAGTGTGAGAAGTCATGGAGTGTCTGGGAACTTCAGGACCAGCATGGATGGCGAATGGTAGCAAAGTGGTGCGAGCTGAGTTCAGAGAGAGCCAGTCCTTTGGAGTTCTAGCAGCCAGAGTGAAAAGTTTTCTTTTATTTGAAGTGCAGACAGAAGCCATAGAAGTATTTGAAGCAGAGGGATAAATGATCTCATGTAGGTATGAAACTAATTTCTCTAGCTGCTCTGCAGAGAATAGCTTAGTAAGGGACAATGTAAAAGTGAGGGAAATGGTAAGAGGTCTGCTGAATTAGTCTAGGGGAGGGACAGTGGTGGCAGAGGCATGGAGAGTGGCTGAATTTGGGAAACATGAGGAGGTGGAACTGACAGGACGTGCTGATGAATTTGTTGTTAGAGGTGAAGAAAAAAGAAAAATCAGATTTGATCCCTTCAGGGTTGTAGCTTGAGGAACTGGGTGAAAAGTGGGTGCCACCTACTAAAATTAAGAAAATGTAGTTTGAAACACTGGAGAGAGAGTGGGTTGAAGGGCAGAGGAAAGGAAAATCAGGAGTTCCACTTTGGACATGAGTTCAACGATGGTTGCCAGTTTAACACATAAAAAACAGGATGCCCAAGTAAATTTGAATTTGAGATGAAGTCTGTGACAAGTATTGCATGCTGATACTAAAACATTATTTTGTGTTTATACGCATTATTTATCTGGCAGCCCTGGTGGTTAACCCACCTGTGAGAAGTCAACGTGGAGATGTCAGATGGGCAGTTAGATGTGTGAGCTGGCAGCTGACTGCAGGAGTTTAGTCTCCGTCTATAAACTAAGAGTTATAAACAGTGAGACACAGAAACTTAAAGCTGTGAAAATGAGATTACCCACTTAGGAAATGTACAAAGAAGAAAAAGAAGAGAATGCTCAGGATTGAACCTCTTCAGCACTTTGAGGAAAAGTAAAAATGCAAGAACCCTTTTTGAATACTTGAAGAGTAGCCAAAGGAAATAGGGAGATGCCAAATCACAGTCATATTACAGAATCCAAAAGAGGATGGATGGTATTTAAAAGGAGAGTGGCCAGCCATGGGGAAAACTGCAAAGTGATAGACTAACAATGAGGAGGGGAAGTATGCGGTGGATTTGGCAACACGGAGGTCACTGACAACCTCCGCAGTGCGCCTTTAAGTGATGATGGAGGAGGCAGAGAAAGCGTGTATATCCACAACTTCTAAGAATTTTATTTGGGAAGGGAACAGAGAAATAGTGTTGGTTAGACAGTGAGAGCTAAAGCCAAGACGAATTCTGATTTTTCTAGGGGAGTGTTTACGGTAAGAAAAGAAGACATTGGAAACAACATCTTGGGAATAGATACAAGAAACAGAAGGAGGAAAGTGGACAGAGGAGTGAGAGATCTGAGCCATTCCCAGTAGAGAAGTTTTATAGAAGCAGAGAGGGACTCAAAAGATGGTAGCAGATAATACAGAGCAATGAAGGAAAACGAAGCCTAGAATAGTTCATTGCTATACCCATGTCACACTATTTTAATTCTTATACTTTTACTGGGACTTAAGTGTTTGGTAGCTCGTAGTCTTAATCTTTAAAATCTTTTGGATATTTTTAGTCTCAGCTCTTCCATATTTAACATCGAGGGAAAGCTTGTCAAACTCAATGCAAAATCCTATTGAGATTTTGACTGAGATTGCATTTAATAGTTAGTATAAGAACAATTGTCTAGTTATATAGAAAAATACAGTATTAGGTCACTAACACCATTTGCAATAAATCCCAGATGAAAATAACTCTGTGGATTTTATGATTATGAAGTTTCTGAAAATTTTTACCCGAGCAGTTTCGGAGAAGTCAGATTATGGTGGACTCAGAGATGGGTTGGTAATAGAAAAGTAGAGAAAATAAATATACAGCATTCTTTCAAGAAGCTTGGTTCTCAGGTAAGATAGAAAGAGGCTATGACTAAATGGCCAAAGGGGAGACTCAGGGTTAAGGGAGTTTTGTCTTGGAAAATGGGAACATATTTATAAACTACTAGAGAAAGGAGAGAAGAGCAGGTGGAAAATACAGGGAATCGTGGAACATGGTCCCGTGAGAACAGAAGGGAATAGGATCCTGAGTACCGGTGGTGGAGATACTCATTTGAGCAGAAGGTCTCAATTGCATCTAAGGCTAGAGAAATGGTGATGCTGATGAGGAAGATGTCAGTAATTTGGGGTTCAGGCAATGCAGCTGAAAAATTTTAGCTTAAATATTCTGTTTGAGATTTGGAATAAAGTCATTTACTGAGTATTCTCGAGTAGAGTAGGGTAGAGAGTTGAGAGGACTGTGGCAAGTTTGGCATAGCCATCACAGGGGAAGGGAAGGACAAGTCCAAGTGCACATTAAAGGACTGCTGAGAGCCCAGATCAAAGTGGAAAGCACAGATGTTTCTCTGAAGTTCTCTGAAAGGAAGAAAGCTGACAAGCTACAAGGCATTGGCGTAGTTGTTATGTTAACTGCATGGTTACCATTCAAGGAACTACACATATTTAGCAAGTGGCATCTTGCTTTATGTTCATTTGTTTTTTCTAAAGTAGAGTTGCAAAATTCTCACTCTCCAAGTTTTTTAGTACATTTACAGCACTAATATTTGTGACCATTCATTAATTTTAGAGAAATCCCCAGGAGGGAGAGAAATAACAGGAATTAGCATCTTCAGTTACAAATGGAGAAAAAATGCCTAAAGATTCTCCTGAGGTCATAATGCAAACCACTCTTTACTCACAATTAAGTGAACAACATCTTCCAAATTCAATGAAAAGAGTGTGTTTTATGAGACGTTAGTGGGAGCATTATATTTGTGTGGTGTCTGGGGCCATCTTTCTCTTAGGAGCTCAGTATCTAGTTATAGTCAGGCCTATCCCAGTTAAAAATGAAGTCAGGAAGATTTATTTTGTGAGTTTTATTTCTTAATGCAGTGGGGATCAGCAAACTATGACCTGCTGAATGTTATGGAAAAAAATCAGAAGAAGAAAATTATTTCATGTCACATGGAAGTTAAGTTGAATTCACATTTCAATCTCCATAAACAAAGTTTTATTGGAATACAGCCACACTCACGTATCTACATGTTGTCTCTGGCTGATTTCACACTATGGTGGCAGAACTGAGTAGCTCTGATGGAGATGGTACGGTTTGGGAAGGCTGAAATATTCACTTTCTGGCCCTTTACTGAAGAAGTTGGCTGTCACTTAAAATATAGCACCTGCCTGGTCCAGTTGCCATCTCCATGTCACCATCTCTCAGCACCTTGCTCACTGGTGCTGCATACTCCAGGGCTGTTTGTCCTTTCATAAGGAACACTTTTTTCTTTTATTGAAGGGTAGTTGATTCACAGTGTTGTATCAGTTTCTGCCGTATAGCTTGGTAATTCAGTTACACACATATATATATTCTTTTTCATTACAGGTTATTATAATATATTGAATATGTTCCCTGTGCTATACATTAGGATTCATAAGGAACTTTTAAACACTAAAAAGCCAAGACCCAAATGGGTGAATGGACAGTGCTGGAATTTCACATGCAGGTCAGGATGCCTGGATACATTTAGACTGAAAGGTTACCCTGGCATCCTTTAATTCCACTATGCAGTCACTTCTGTTCTGTCAGCTACAAAGGTGATTCTAATTTGGAGCATCTGCCAGTTTCTTGACCTGTTGTTCTCTTGGTGACATACAGGTCCTTCAGATCCCAAACTTAAAACTTCAAAACAGTCTTCCCAGGCAGGGTTGAGCAAGGAGACAGGGCAATCAGGCCTCAATCTGCATTTCAAACATAGCTGCTTAGAACCCAAGTCCATTGCCTGGTTCTAAGTTCTGGGAGCCTGGAGAAGCATGGCTTGGCTGCCTTGGATCATAATGTTCAATTTTATTTAAAATTTTGCTTTACTGAAACAAAATTTCATTTGGGCCATGAGCACTTGGCCCACTACTAATTGGTATTCAGTTTAGCTTTGTCAGTACCTTGGAAGGTAGGTCTTGCTCAGCTGGAGGGCAGTGCATGTCTCCCATGCCTGCCTGGATCAGCGCTCCTCAAACCAGAGGTCAGGAGCCATCCTTTGAGGGGCCTCAGGGCTCATTTGTCCCACCTTCCTTGTACATATGCCTACAGTACTTCCTTCCATTTGGCTTTCCCTGTTCACCCAGGTAGACTCACAGGGCTCTCAGGGACAGGACAGGAAACCATGGCAGGGAATTAGACATTTTTTCTTTCTGTTGGAGATGGTTAGGGATGAGCTATCATGGAGCCAAGACTCTTCCATGTCTATAAAAGTCATGTTCTTCTTCATACACCTATACATATGTCACCTGGCTTTCTAGGGGCAGAAGGTGAACCTGTTCTTGGTAGGTTTTCCTGTCTGCAATATTTCAAAATGATGAATTTCTTTTGGGCTTCACTGCAATATTGGATCTGAACTCTTCCTCCAGATTTCCCCTCTTGGCTTTCCACACAGATCGGGGAAGGGAAATGGACTGAATGCTCCCTGAGCATGTCAGCCTCAGCCACCATCTTCAGGCTGGGCCCAACTCTGTGTAACCTTGAGGGGTGGGGTTAGGCTGTCTTAAGAAAAGACACTCTTGACTGCGCCTTGAGCGGGGTTCCTTTGCAATAGCCAGTAAGATAGAAGACAGGGCCTCTCAATCTACACCTTCATTGACTGACTTGCTAGTTGATGTTTGCAGAAGAAAAGCATGGGTTTCCATTTTCCCTTTTAATTATCCATAATTGCACCCTACCAACAGCGCCTAAGAAATACATCTGACAGGGAGACATTCATTTCATTTGGAAGAAAGCCGAGTTGACATGAGAAAAAGTAGAAGTTCAAGAGAAGTAGGATTCTCATTGATCGCTTTTCTCTTCCTTCTTTTGCTTTGCAAAGTCTTTGAGGCTTAAATTATCTTTATAATGCTAATTAGCAAAGTTTCTTATTTATTACAGATCCCAGAAACGTGTAGAACTTTTGAGAAATTAAAATGTCTCTAAAGCTTGTTTGCCCATTCTAATGACTTCCCAGTTTACTTTATTATTTCTCCATAAAAATTACTGAATTTAAGTATAATACTGCTTTATAATACTGCTGAGGGCCCAAAAGGGTATATGTTATTTTCTGTTTCAGAATAAAACACTCAGATAGGATCATTTTTGACATTTCAGTAATGCAGGCAATTTTTAGCTCTAGGACCCAAATTTAAAATAGATTAGAAGTAAGATTCATAGTCTAATTTCTAAAACATTTGGCCTCATTTTCCTTATGAAAAATAGGAAGGATCAGGAAGCAAAGTGAATAATCATAGCAGAGAAGCTTAAAACAAATAACAAAGGCCTTGACCTCTATTGGCCAAGAGCAGGAGAAATGTAGTAACTATTTTGGGAGCTCTTAGCTTCCATATTGACTGTTTACTCCCTTTTTATCTTTGAGCTCCTGCACTCATTTGTCTCTAGAATTTGTTCTTCTTCCTCAACTTTAACCCCTCAGCTCAGCACACACGAATGCTTCACTGAAGCTGTGGTTCTGCTGCTCTGGCCTGGCCACCTGCTTCCATCTCCACACCTGATTCAGTTGGTCACTAGCAAAGCCTGGGCCGGCGATGCCACGATAACCAGTTTTTCTGCTTTTGGCTCCTGTGACTTGGAGTTTGCCCTTTCTGCTTTGGAATCCATTGCACAATTCTCCTCCTGACTGCTAGGCCCCGGCTGGCCTGTTCAGATACTGTTATTAGATGCTTACCGCGGGTGGGTGACTATTATTTCCAATAAAGTCTCATGTGCTTGGGTTGGATGGGGGTCACTTAAATCTATTAGGCAATCGATTTCTGAATCCCCCGTGCAGCCTTTTAAAATTTGGATAAACATACCCCTTCTCAGATCTTAGGAATAAGCTTCTTGGAATGGGGTCTTCATGCACATACAATTTTTTAAATTGTCACAGGTGTTTCTAGCATACCTCTAGGGTTGGAAACTGTTGGCTTACAACCTTGAAAATTATTCATCATGTCCTCTTCTATGGCCGGTGTAAAACCTAAAAACAATTTTTCTCATCTGGGGAAGCGGAAGTGAGACTTTTCTTTATTAGTCTTGTGCTTTCAACAATCACATAGACACAAAGAATTTTGGAAATCATAGTTAATCTGCATTCTTGGCTTGCGTGGGTCAGGGAGAAATAAAACCACAGGGAGGTGTATTCCTGGAGGCAGTGACTTTCAGGGACAATGGAGCACTGTGGAGGGAGAGGGGGCCATTTGAACTGTTCTAGATTCACTAGGTGAAATGAAATTCCTGAGCTGTTTACCCCAGGCCACGAAACAGCTGAAGGAAAATTTATTTTTAAATGTCTGAGAATGTAGAGAGGGCACAAACATGAAGTTTGATTTCTAGAAGAAATCAAATATGGAGGGAAGCCCTTGATTCATCTGCTCTGGCTGTCAGCAGCGTGAAGTGGCTGAGACAGTAAAAGCTACCCAAACTAGAATGGAGGTTTAGGATTTTTTTTTTTTCTTTGACACAGATAAGCAAACAGAGAAATGCTGGCCTGAAAGTGAATGAGCAGTTAGGCACAACAACAAATGAACCCACAATGCAGAAAGCAAACAGTGGTGGCTCACCAGTGAGGTAAATACGGGAAATAAGCTGAAAGACGTGACTGCATGAGACGGATGGAACACAAAGAGACAGCAGATGAGAATCACATATAAACAACAGAGGCAGCTGGAGTTCAGCTGAACCCTAGACCCTCTCTTTTCCTGTTACCTCTGCCTAAAGGACCTCGGGCATTTCCTCTGCACTCCGGACCCATAGTCCCAACTGCCTAATCGATATTTCTGCTTATGTCTCAATACATCACTACACTTAAAACCAACTCTGGATCTTCCTCTGCCAAACCTAAACCTCTCCCACTCCTTCCTGACACCACCATCCATCAGAGGCAAAGAGTATGTTAGAATCACAGCGTCATCTTTGACACTTTCTTTTCCCTCGTCCCCCGTAGCCAGCCCATCACAAATTCCTGTCAGGTCGTGCCTAAAATGGATTCACTTTTCTCCATCTCTTCTGCCACCATCCTGGTCCAAGATACCGTCATCTCTTCCCCAGATTGTGAAACTGTCCTCCTGCATTCATCCAAGTACTCCATCAACATCTCTACCTGGCAGCCAGAGAGATCTTTTCTAAATGCAGTTTAAACATTCTTCTAAAATCAGTCGTTTTCCTCAGAAACCCTCTGATGGCCTTTCACTGCTATAGGGTAGAGAACAAAATCCTAAACCATCCTTTTAAGTACCAGCATGATTGACGTTGACTATCTTTACAACTTTAACACTGACTTCTCTCCCATTCTTTTGGTACTTCAGCCATACCTTTCGGTCACTCGAGGAGACGTGGTCCCCAGGGACTAGGTACCTGTGGTTCCTCTACTTGGAACACTATTACTTTTCTCTCTCCATCGCCACCCACTTACACAGCTCCGTTTCCTTCTTCCCATCTTTCAGACCTCAGTCATCCATCACTCTCAAGAAAGCCTCTCCCAAGTTCTCACTCTTCGTCAGATTCCTTTTCTATATGCTATTGCAGTTCCAAGTAGTCTTCCTATAGCACAGTTCTTCCCAGCCTGGGCACTATTCATATCCTGCTCTAGATAGTCCTCCATTGTGGGGAGCTGTCCTGTGCCTTGTAAGTAGCCCTCCTGACTTCCACCCACTGGATGCAAGTTGTAACAATTAAAAAATGTCTCCAGACATTGTCAAATACCCTCTGTGGGACAAAGTTACCCCCTTTGGAAACCAAAGGTTTAGAGCATCTACTTCTACTTCAGACTGTGATGTATGTCTTCCCTAAAAAATTGAATACTTCATGAGAGCAGGAACTGTGTAGTGTGTGTGTGTGTGTGTGTGTGTGTGTGTGTGTTTTGAATGAAAGATGTAAAAAACAAAACAAAACAAAACAAAAACCAGAGGGGAATAATGTTACTATTTGATTCTAGTCTCCAAAGTTCATTCTTTTTTGTCCAGAAGGAAATTTGAGAATTCTATCCATAATATTATTGAATTTCAAATCAGCATAATCTTGAAGTAGAATTCACTAGAGACCATTAGTCATGGGGTATATGCTTCCATGACTGGCAATCTCCAGATCACTAAGCTTCTTGAGGAAGAAGCTCAACTTCTCTATATCTAAACACGCATCCTAAAAATCATATGCATTCTTCATGTAGCTATGTGACAACTTGATATTATTAACTATTTGGGGGGAAACTACACTGACAACATAGCTAATATTTAGGCTTGAAATGGAGTACAAAGCCTTTCTTAGATGTAACAGGAATGTAGTCTATGCCTTCTGTGAGGTTTCCTAGCAGCTCCAAGTAGCTGATGAAAAAGGTAGACATAAACACACTAACAATGAGTGAAAAAGTAGGTAGGAGTGGGTATACAAAGGGAGTTCTAAATGGAAACATCAGGAATGTCTTTCCAGAAAAGGCAATATTTGAACTGCTTTGAAAGATGAGTAAGAATTTTCTAGGTAAAAGAACAACTTCTGCAGAGTTCTTGGGATTAAAAAGAGCACAGTGGAACACACAGCCTGTGGTCTATGGGGTGTTTGAGATGGAGCTGGGAAGGTTGGAAGAGGTTATAACGTGAAGAGCTAAGGGCTGAGATAAGGAATTTGGATTTATTTATAGCAAACCACCCTAAGTATTTAAAAAAGGAAATTATATGGTTGCATTTGTATTTTACAGATATCTCCCTTGCTGAATGTGGAGGATAACCTAGAATGTGTGAGACTGCAAGTTTCAAGACCGATTAGGGATCAGTTATACTCGTTTCCAGGAGGAACGAAGACAAGTATAACTTATACAGTGATACTAGGGGTGGAAGAATGGGAATGATTTCCAAAGATGAGTAGGAAGTAGAAATGACATGGTATTGGCAGTAGTGACAAAAAGAAAAGTCCAGGATGACTCTTAAAATGCTAATGTAATTTTCTGCATGCATTGTGAAGCCATTAATAAAAGGAGGGGATATGGAAGGAGGCTGTTTAAATGGGCAAAGATGGGTTTTGGTTTTGGACATGCTGAGATTAAATCATCCATGAACTCGGGTTGGAGTAGCCAGGACTGGTGCTCTGAAGAGAGGTCAGAACTAGAGACAGATTTGAGGTGCTAGGATGGGGTGATAACTGATGCTATGAGAATGAAATAGGTACCCAGAGAAAGGGTGTGAAGAAGAAAGACAGACTTCTGTTGTATATCACCAAGGAAAAGTTTAGATAAGAAAAGCCTTGGTCTAAGTCTTTATCCAAAACTCGAATCACCTGAAGGATTTATATTTTAAGATTCAGGAAGGGAAAGTAATCAAATTATTTTCAAGTCCATTTGCTCTGATTTATTTATTCTGCTGGTATCAGGAGAACGAATGTTGAAATGCCTTAAAATAAGCTATATCTATTTACAGCTCTCTGTGAGTCAGGAAGTCACAAAATCTTTGTAAATTTTGCAAGTCTTTGAGAACAGCCTTCACGATGTGTGCTTTCAGACCACGGGCATATGGTGAGAGAGTTCTTGCCTTCCAAAAGTAGGGATTGAAAAATAGGAGCATCTGAATGTAGTTTAGACCATTTTTGAACTAATTTAGCATTAATGGGTTGATTCTGTTTTAATGACTGTTTTTTATTCTCTTGAGCACATATTTTGTCCATGTATTTCCATATATATCTATTTCAGAACTTCTTATATTTTATTTGGCATATGGCCCATTCATGTTAATGACTGGACATCTGAATATGGTCATTTGAATGATATAAACCAAAATCATTGCATGTAATTATTTCATAAATGACAAGCTCAAATCAAGTTCTAGCCTATTTTTAATTGAAATATATTTGACATGTAACATTGTATAAATTCAAAGTGTACATGTTACTTTGATACATTTGTATATTGTAATATGATTGCCATTGTAGTGATAATTAGCACCTCTATCACATTAATTATCTTTTTTAGTGGTTAGACTAATTAAGTTCTAGTCCCTTAACAAGTTTGATGATTGTAAATAGAATGTTGTTATCTACATTCTAGCCTATTTTCTTATTATATTGGGTTACTATAAAAATGTATCTGTCAAAACCATTTGTAAACAACTAGGTAAAAAGGACAGATTCTCATATGCATTGATCTGAATGTTCACCAGCAAATAGATACATTTTTTCCATAAGACAAATAGCAATTTTTTGTATTTGTATTTTAAATTGGTACATAAGATATGGAAGATAATACAACAGTCTTCTGTCAGTTTTAATAATAGCAAATGGGAGTATTTGTTGTTTTGTTTTTATGGTGCCCTTTTGGAAAAACACATTTTCTGAGGGCAGAAAAAAAGAGTGATTTACCAACTGAAAGGCCATAAAAATGTTATTTCAAATTTAAACGTAATTGAAATATATTAGCAAAAATTCACTCATATCAGAATTGAACTCACAAACTCATTGAATGGCAAAACTGTTTATACCTAACAAGAACAGAATCAGAATTTAGCAATAGATTTCTAGACACTATTTTCAAAATAATTTTTTGTGTGCACAGAGAAAAAAGCAGGTATATATGTTTTATGTAGTTATGGTGCATTTTCCTATAAATAGTGTATTCTTAAAGAATTGAATTCAACTTGAATTTTTGGTAGATTTGAGAATAAACTAAAATTAATATTAATAAAGTTTACCCAAAAACAGTAAGTCACAGAGCCAGTATGTAAAACTCAGATGATAAACACTGCAGAGCTTACACATTTAATTACCACCCTTTGTGTGATGTTCCTCATCTTTCTTGGAGTATGGGTAGAGAATGCTGAGCTTCTTGTTGTCAATTTCTTGTTCCCTTTCTTGTAGGGCTCTCTTCCATCTTTGTCAAGTGATCAGATAGAAGTAAATGAAGTATGGAAATGTCATTGGTCTAAATGTAATTTAACAGAATATACAGATTGAAGGTACAAATGGTAGAAATACGAGAAAAGTATGAACTGTTGGTTTCTTTGCTAGATTACCCCTTGTGAGGTAAGGCTTACAAATTACAGTTTGTACCAATTTCATGAAATTTAAGGGGTAATAAAAGGTCTATTGATTTTTATCTTTAATCACCTTAGTGTGAGTTTCAAATCCTTTGTTATTTATTTTTTTATGAAGGTATAATTTACAGAGAATGAAATGCATTAATCTTAAGTGTACAGTGCAGTGAGTTTGACACATGCATACACCTGTGTAATCCATGCCTTTATCAAGATGCAGACATTTCCACCAGCAAGTTCTCTGTTGTCCTTTCCCAGTCAATCCCCACACCTCTCTCCATCCTTAAACCAGAGATGACTACAGTTCAGATTTCTGTCACAGTAGATTAGTTTTGCCTGTTCTGGAACTCCATATAAATGGAATCATGCAATGTGTTCTCTTTTGTGTCTGGCTTCTTTAATATATATAGTTTTTGAGATTCATCTTGGCCATGTGGCTCAACACTTTTCCTGTTCTATTTCTGACTAGTATTTCATTGTAAGAATATTGTTATAATTTATTTATTTTCCTGTTGGATGGATAGTTGTGTTGTTCCCATTTTGATTATTAGAAATAAAGTTGCTGTGAACATTCTTGTACAAGCCTTTTTGTGATCAAATGCTTTTTTTACCTATGAGTAGAACTGCTTGGTCATAGGGCAGATGTATTTTAACTTTTATAAGATGCTGCAAAACCATGTTCCAAAGTTGTTGTACAGTTTTGAATTCCCATTAGCAGTGTATAGAAATCCCCCTTGCCCTAAACCTGCTCCACATTTGTAATTGTCAGTCTCTTTAATTTTAACAGTTTTAGAAGGTATCTTTTTATAACTTTAATCTTTTCAATCTTTTTGTGAGATTAGAGTTTTAAACTGTTCTATGTTATAAAAGCAATACAAGTATATTTTACAGAATTTGGAAAATACTGAAAATTTTAAGTAATATAAAAATTACCTATAAGTCCAAATTTTTTTAATTTTGTTTTAAAATATTTAATATAAAATTATTTTCACATGTATAAATGATAATCTTATACTCTTTTGTCATTAACTGAGCTCTGAAACCTTGAATTTTATGACATAATATTATTACACTGTAGAGTATATTATAATTCATTTTACCATTTGTCTACCCTGGGGGTTGTGGGTTGTCCCTAATTTTCTCCTGGTATGAATAATACTGCATGGAACAGTCTTATAAGTAAGTCTTGTGTATGATTCAGATTACTTCCTTGGGAGGGCTTCCTTCCAGATCGCAGTGTGGTCTCATTTCCATTCTTTATATCTGTTATTTCATTTTGTTATCTCATTGTATTTAACAGAAATTCCAGAATACTGTAAAACCCCACTGTTACTATCAGCTGTCCTTATCGTGTGCCTGCTTAAGAAGGATTCCTGGCTCACCACTAAGACTTGGCAGTTTATTTACCGTCGATGTTCCTCCTGTTAGGAAGTGATGCTTATGAACATTGCTTTCAACATTAATTTCAGTTGTGATAAGTGTGCCACTCATGGAAGTACTCTGTGTGGTGAGCATAACATGGAAACAACCCAGTTTGGGCAATTCTCTGAAACTCCTGTGGCTACCACCTTGCGTGTTGCAGGGAAATCACTTAAAAGAATCCTTTATTGTGTGAAAAGTTAACGAAGCCAAGACCTGAGGAATGAGTTGAAGTGAGCCAGGTGAGCGCTAGGGAGGGAGGTGGAAACAGGCACAGGTGAGGGAACAGGATGAGCTCTGGCAGCCCTAAGGTGGAGAGCAAGTGCATTTGTAGAACCAAAAAGTGGCCAGGTCTGCTGAAACATGGTGAGCGAATGCGAGAGGGTGCTGGACGGGGCTGAGGAGGGAGCAGGGGCCATGAGGTCCAGGACTCTCACTACATTCAGGCTTTTGATTGGTAGAGCTTACAAGAAAATGATAACTGTGATTGATATTAAATGTCCTTTTCCCCATTTTTTATGCTTTTTTACCTTGAATTTCATTCTGCCACATATTGGCATTGTGGGGTTTTTTTTTACATGCTAAATTTTTGTTTATTCCCTTTTTCTCTGGACTTTATTTCTTCCATCTTCCTTTCCTTTTTATCTTCACCGTCTTTCTTCCTTCCCCCATAAATATAAATGCTTACTACATGCCAGACCCTTGAGGTGAACTTTGAATACCTCTTCTCTTGAAACTTGTGGTTAAGTCTCTTATATGTAGATGCTAATTTGGTTGTGTTTCATCATTTTTTAATTATTCTGAGTATCTGCCTATCTCTCCCATGGTTCATCCTTTCTCTTCTTTCTTCTTTCCTTCCTTTTTTGGCATTAATTTTTAGCTGATTATTACTTGAATAAGAAATGAATACATTGTTGTTGAACAAAATTAACACATAAAGAAAAGTATAACAGCAGTCTGTGAAAGGCCCCTCTGCTTCCTCCCCCTTCTACTTCTCTTCCCAGAAAATAGGTACCATCAAGGGTTTGGTACACGCATGTACGCTCATACCATGCCTTTCACTGATAAAGGCTTTTTATTTAAAATTACTTCTAAAAAGTCCTTAGAGCTGTTTCTCTGCCTGTGCATATGTATCTTTCTCTTTTTAAAAATAGGTGCATAGTATCATATCATATGGATGAACCACAGTTTATATGTTCTCTGATATTGGTGGCTATGCCAATTGTTTAAAGTTTTCCACTAGGTATTATATCAATGGTGCTTTGGTAAACATTCTTGTGCATATATTTTTGTGCAAACATGCAAGTAATCCTGAAGAATAAACCCCCTGGGTGTGAAGTGGCTGGTATGATCAACTACAGACACTTTAAATTTTAACAGACACTTAAGATTTTGATAGATGCTTCAAAACTGCTTAATCAAAGGCTTCATAAATTGGTATTCCTAGCAGCATGGAAGTGCCCATTTTCTAGCATTCTAAATAGTAGTTGTTGTTATCAATCTTTTTAACTTCTTCACTCTAATGGATTAAAAATGATATAATACATTTACAATTTCCATTTCCCCCATTATTTGTAAGAATGAGGACTTTTTTTCATTTTTATTTCTATTTGTATTTCTGCTTTGAATTTCCTGTTCACAGCAGGGTTGTGGTTTTCTATTCCACATGTGTCTTTATATTTCAGTGGGAGGTTAGTAAAGGTTGCTTCAGGAGCTGCTATCCAGATATTATTTTAAATGACAGCTTTAAGAGTTGGATTTTGAAAGCGACAGGGGCAAGGCTGAGTGATACCATTATGTAATGTCAGTCCTGTCAATCTCTTTGGGCAAGTTTTTTAGCCTCTCTCAACCTCAGCCTCCTTATTTATAAAATAGGGAGAGTAATAGTACCTACTATTTGTCATGAGGGTTAAATGTGTTTGTGGGGGTTAATTAACATGAAGCGCTTAGGATGATGGCCGGCATAGAAATTCAACTGTCATCATTATTGTCTCTGTCATTGTTGTTACCTAACTACTACACTTATTATCAATGTTTTGTTAAAGGCAGAGGTGTCTTTGGGGAAAATGCCACTGAATGAGCAAATTAGCAATGCTAGGTACACTTCCAGGCCCCTGTTTTACCCAATACATGGATTTACTGCCCTTTCCCCTGAGCTGGCTTTTTCATTCCCAGAGTGTATGCATTTATATCTCTTTCATGGTCTTAAAAATGTGGTCAAAGAAGAAACAAAAAGAAAACCATAGTAAACAGAGTATATTCATGGGGAACAGAAGGGAGCTGGTGTTCTGGACCTTAAAGTCACACCTTCCCAGCGTGTCATGAAACTACCACATAATGGAAGCTGGATTTCAGAGGCACCTTCCTTATTACACAGACTTCTCCTGCAAAGAAAGAAAGAATAAAGGGAAGCAAACCTACTTACTTAGCTTGCCCTCCACAAAGGCTTAGGGGGTTTTCTGAGGCACAGATGTGTGGCAGTTATAGCTAGATAGACTTATTCTTGATGGACTTTAAATGCACAATTGAGAAGAAAAGATTTTTTTTCAAATATGAATTGCTTCTTAAAAAAAAAATCTCCAACAGAAGATGATGATGGGGTACCTTTTATTCCTAAGAGGGAGCTTTGCATTACAGTTTCTGATTGAATGTACATTCCTTGGTTTACTTCCATACAGGAATAGTCTCAGAGGAAACAGTCACAGACAGTGATGTTGGGGGGCACCAGGAGGTCCACTGTGCTAACAACCTCACCCTCTTAACTTTCAGAGTTCAAGATTTTTGCCTGTGAATTTTAAGTGCTTGCTATCTATTCTGTTTTCCTAGCCCTACCTGGAGGAGCAACAATTAAACTATAATTAATCATGAACACCCTACTTTGAATTTTTTATATTCCTTTTATTTATAAAAGGTAGGTAAGATTAAGGAATGGAAGAAATTAAGAGTTGGGAGGAATAAGGGAATTCCTTTGAAATACATGCCTTACTGGATGAGATGACAGAGAGGGTAACAAGGAGGTATTGGTTGTCTGAAGTAATAGGGATGAAGGCAAGAGAGGGCAGTAAATACAGGGAAGACGTCTGTAAGGAAGCTGAGAGGATGGTGACCTCCTCTGTGCTTGAGTCCCGCTCCGCCTCCACCCACGCCATCTGCAAACCATGTTACCCCATGAAACCAGAATTAGCAGTGCCTTAAATCAAAGAGAAGCAGGTGGTTTCTTCTACTTCCCCCCTCTCTTCCTGCTCTTCCTTTTCTTCTCCCAGAATCTTATTAAGATTTTGACTGTTTAACTTATTCTCTGGGTTGTAGAGGAGCCCATGGATTCCAAGTGAAGAATTTCCTTTCCACGTGGATGCAGCTCAGCGTTCATGCTGCTTCTCAGTTTAACCGCGTCTTTGGTTACTCACTCTTCCATTTACTTAGTGAGACAGTCGGCCCACCAAATTTGAAGGGGGTTCTTGAAAGTAAACCCATGAATATTTCATAAAACCCACTTTTATTTCTAGCTTGTAGATAAATATTTTAGATAGTTTAACTACAGAATAGGTAACTGATTACCACCAACCAGGATGGGAAATGTAAAGAGAAAAGCAGATTGGAAAATGGAGAAATTTAGTTTAGAAACCTTGAGTTTTAGGTGCCTGTAAATCATTCAGGTAGAACTGTGAAATACAGGTCTAAAGCTCCAAAAAGAGGTTTAGGTTCAGGTACAGGTTTGGAGTCATTCCTTTAAAAAGCTTCAAATACTGATTACTTCTAGAAAACTGCGTCAGTAGTAGTTCAACTTTCCGTGAGCTTAAACACAATTGCTTTTTAAAAAAATCCTTTACACTGTAAAACCTTTTTTTCTAATTTTTGGTTTTGTAACATTGTTTTAGCTTTTCAGTAATTCTCCACTGTCCAGTTTCTGCTTGTACTTAATTATTTCTCTTGTATATTTTTGAGTTAACAGTCTAATCCTAATGCATTTGTATATTTTAGAGCAAAGAATAACTAAGCAGGGTCCAACACAGAAAAGAAAGAAGAGTAATTAAAACAGCCCTCAGTTAGTGTGAACTTTCTGAATTCTATATTGAAGGGTTAGCATTTATTTCTAATTAAAACTTATGAATTTATTATTTGAAAATCTTTCCTGAACCATGTTAATAATATGAAATATGAAACTAAAAATATCAAAGTAATTATTTAATTGCAGACATGTTATGATTTGCTAATAAACATTAAGCCTAACTGAAACAGCAGAATTTCATGAAACAAATGGTTAGAATTAACAATCAAAATGGAAACAAGATATTAGTTAACTATATGATTCCCATTTTTTTCACTTTGTCTTGCTAAACAAGTTTAAGAATGAGGCACTCCATGTGGATTGATTTTCAAAAACAGTTCCTGTTAATGCTCCCAAGTGTGGGAAAATCAGAATCCAATTTACTTCATCTAATCTAGAAATATTTATACTATTTTAGAGATATTTATATATATATATAAATATTTATACTATTTTGAGTTTTGAATTCCTGTCTCCATCCTTTTTGCATCTAATTAGCAGCTGTTTTCCCACAACCCTTTATAATCTACCTTTGTTTTTGCCTGTTAGACATAATCCTGCTGTTTTAAAATTCTGAACTGCTACTCTTCTTGGAAAAAGGGAGCATCTCTTTCACCTCATTAAGTCATCTATTGGTTTATTCACTGAAATGCTCTTCATATTTGTACATTTGTAAATGTCTTGTCAGCATTGAAACATTTTGTGTTACTGTGGAGTATAAAATAAGGAGCATAAAAAAGTCCAGGAATATTTAGACTGTCTCCAAATCTCAGATGAAGTATGAAATGTCTCTTCATTTTACACTTTGTCTAGTCATTCCCTGTACTTCCAGACATGCTATAGAAGGTAGACAATGTGTTAAAGACAAGCTTCACAGTTCTAAGCAGTTCTGTTCCTGTTCTCACATTTTATTTTCCTGTTTAAGAAGTTTGAGGAGAGCTGACGTTGTCTAGCTAACATCCGATAGGTTCTCTTGCCGACGTGTGAGCAGTGGGATTTTAAAGCACCTACCTTGCAGATCCCAGTTTTGAACATACCAAATTAAAAAAGAAAAAAAAAATTCTGAGATTAAACAGTGTTCAGATGATAAGAAAGATTGCCTAGATCCATTAGCACCTATCTAGCAATCAGGTGACACTGAGCAATAATTTGTGAGGTCTTGAATTTCTCCAAGTATAAAATACACTTATGTTTAAAAGATGATTGATGTCAGACTAGATGATATTTGAGTTTACCTCTGTGAAACAAAGCTTGATATTGAAAAAGTAAGCCAAGTGTTTTTTCTCATTAATGTCAAATTTTAAAACACTTGTTATTAAATTGTCATTCCACTCCATTTTCATGAGGGGGTATCTGTTGTTCTTTCAGTGGTCTACTTTTTATTTGAAAATATATCAGTTATTCTCAATAGCTTTTAATCAATAATAGAAGACTACACAAATGACATATTTTGTTTCAGTAATTTCATGACACTTATTTAAGTAATCCTTCTCAAAGCAAGATGTTTTTGTAATATTTTAGTCTGTGCTATTCACTTCTGCATGCTTTTTTGACACTTAGGGAATTCATCTCCATCATGTGAAATGTGAGTTACTCTACTTATTAGTACTGAAAGAAAAAGGAAATTGGAGATTGTGGATAGATTACAGAGAATAGCAGCTATTTTTGCAAAGAAGCTATGGGGAAAATGAGGACAAAGCAGGACATGGTTATCTGCATTTTAGGAATGCATTCCAGTAGCATCTTAGCAGAGGGGAGGGGCTGAGTTGGGGGATGAAGGCTGATAGAAAATGATCTGGCGTTAAGTTGTTTTGGACATAAGCATGAGGGATGACTTGGCTGAGTGAAAATGATCCAGAATGTCCCTTCCCGTGCATCTAGGTTATTCTGCATCTTTGCAATGGCAGTGAGAGTCAGCAACTTTGAGTCATAAAATCAGGCACTGAACTTCCAAAAGATGAGACACTGGGGGGGACACTTCTAAGTGCTGAAACAAAGCAAAGGGAACAGGCATGCGTCTCATGTAAATCCTGCAAAAACAAAAGAGATGTTTCTGCCCAACAATAAATGTTGAACTATAACTAATAATGAATGGCTGGTTATTTCTTATTTCACATATATAAAATATCCCAGACTTTGCTCTTTACTTAGTGTGCTGTACCGTTTTAAAGAGTATGAAACTGTATACATTACTCTGGATTTTATTTTTGGATAAACATTTTTCTAAAAAGTCTTAAACAGCACTACTGCAAATTACCTTATACAAAAATGGGCTTTCTTGTGAAGTCTTAGAAATTAAAAAGAATTCCTAACTAAGGCAATGGGACAAATTGTTTTAATGTTTTACATAAAACAGTCAGGAATTTTACACCCTCCTCCCCCACCCCGTCCCGTCCCGTCCCGCCGCCCCCACCGCCCCCACCGCCCCCACCAGCCATGAGCTCCACGCAGCTCAATAAGGGACCCTCGTGCGGGCTCTCGGCCGAGGTCAAGAACCGGCTCGTGTCCAAACATGACCCTCAGAAGGAGGCGGAACTCCGCAGCTGGATTGAGGAACTCACCGGCCTCTCCATAAGCCCCGACTTCCAAACGGGTTTGAAGGACGGGCTTATCTTATGCACACTCATAAGCTGCAACCAAGCCCAGTCCCCAAGATCAACCGCTCCATGCAGAACTGGCACCAGCTAGAAAACCTCTCCAACTTCATCAAGGCCATGGTCGGCTACGGCATGAACCCCGTTGGTCTGTTCGAGGCCAACGACCTGTTTGAGAGTTGGAACCTGACACAGGTGCAGGTGTCTCTTCTCGCCCTGGCTGGGAAGGCCAAGACGAAGGGGCTGCAGAGTGGTGTGGACATTGTTGTCAAATACTCAGAGAAACAGGAGCGGAACTTCGACGACGCCACCATGAAGGCGGGCCAGTGCGTCATTGGGCTGCAGATGGGCACGAACAAGTGTGCCAGCCAGGTGGGCGTGACGGCTCCAGGGACCCGGCGGCACATCTATGACACCAAGCTGGGGACAGACAAATGTGACAATTCCTCCATGTCCCTGCAGATGGGCTACACGCAGGGCGCCAACCAGAGCGGCCAGGTGGTCGGCCTGGGCCGGCAGATATACGACCCCAAGCACTGCCCGCAAGGCCCAGCCGATGGCGCTGCAGCGGCTGCCGGTGACTGCAGCGGCTGCCAGTGACTGCCCCGGCCCGGGGAGGCCCCGGAGTACCCCTCCTACTGCCAGGAGGAGGCAGGCTACTGAGGTGCGCAGGCGGGCTGTCTCCCCACATCTTGCCCCACCTGAGTTTTCGGGTTTTCTGTGTTTTTGTCTTGTTTGCCTACATGTCTGAGTGCTCCGGGCAGCATTTTTCCAGCAGGCTTTGGGACAAGCAGCTGCCGGGGGGGGGGGGGGGGGGACGACGACCCCGGCTCCGAGGGGTTCAGGCCCCAAATGGTTTCCGGTTGCTTCTTCCCCTCTTTTTTTTTCTCTGCTGATCAGTTTGTGGTTTCCGTACCCCCAAAAGTTTCAGGCGGTTTTGAAAGTACTTTTTTTTTTTCAGGGAAGCAGTGTGGGGGGTGGGAGGGTACTGAAGGAAGAGGGTTCCCTAGGAGAAAGCCAGGCCACAGTCCCCAGATACGTGAAGCCTCATGAAGTACTGGATTTCCCTAGGACCCTCAGGCCAGCAACGCTGGCCCCTCCCAGGGGCCTGTGGGGACACCGAGGCCCAGACAGGACAGTGAGCTCTGAAAGGTTGAGGCAAAGCCAGGCGCCGCCCCAACTCGTCCTTACTCCCCTACCAAGTACTGCGCAGGTACCTCCACCCGGAGGCACTCCTAGGGACCAGCCCCTGCCCAGGAGCCCTGGGACCAAGAAATAACGTGAAATACTGATTGTGAACAAAAGGAAATAAAACCTCTTTTTAGGGGAAAAAAAAAAACTGAGGAATGTTAAATTGTTTAGTAACTTTTTAGATAATATCTGGACCAAACCCCTTAATTGTAGTTTATTTTTTAAATACTCTAGTCATGCTCCGTATTTTTGTTATTATAGTATTATATACAGTTCTGTTCCTTTGGGTATAAAGGTGACGGAGGGTCAGGTTGGATGTACAGAGGAAATCACCCTGACATGAGAATCAGCAGCTGGGGACGACAGGACCTTGTCCCATCACTCAGTCGGCTGAGTGAGCTTAGATATGTTCGCCTCACCTCATCTACCTGTCCATGAGAGACTGGGGATGAGCTGCCACTGACTGAGAGCCTGCTCCGTGCTGGGCAGCAGTATCGCTAATCTTTACAACAGTACTTCAAGGTGGACATCATTCCACCCATTTCATAAATGAAGAAAGTGAAGCCCAGTAGGTTAAGTGACTTGCCCACAGCACACTGCTTATAAGCCGCCAATGCTGAGGTTCTGGTCCATCTGGGTATAAAGCCTGTGTATTTTATTCTATGAATTTATAATTCTCTGAATTACTCTTATTTCACTTTGGGAATCTCTATCCTGACCATATTCTTCTGCTTTTTTTATAACTTTTTTACTCCTTAGCGTTCTTCTGAAAAACTGCTGTTGATTTTAACTAACCACATTTTGGGCAATTGTTCCTTGACACACTTTTCTAAATCTGATTGGCTTTTCAATGTTTCATCACAGGTCTTCTTACAACAAACTGCTTGCATCCAGTCTGTCAAACTGGATGAGTCTATTCTCATCCATTTAAAGAATTATAAAATAAAATTATTGAAAAACAGTGTCCTTGTGCCTCCAAGTGTCAGGGACTTTTCAGGATCACCTTTCACATCTTGCTTCCAATTGATTGTTGTGTAATTATTTCATCAGGTGTTTGTCAGGTTTCATTTGTAATCTCCCTGTCCATGGGTTTCTCTATAGAAACAGAAGAATGAAAAGAAAAAGTGCAGCTCGTGACAATGTTCTCCTGCCACGATGGCTAATTCTTTCTGTAAATGATACAGATTTATAGGGTCTTGGTTTATCAATTAAGCCTATGCTAGTTTATTCTTTCCAGAATCTTAATTCTCTTGCTTTCTTGTATTTTCATCACACATGCTTGAGGTGCAGCTGTATAAAAATGTCTTTATGCTCAGAGGTTCATTTTGTAATAGAAATAAACTTTAATTGCTGCAAGGCTGAAGAAATCAGCTGTGATCAAAAATAGCTGCAGTTTTAGGAAAATATACATTAATTTTCCCAGCGGTTAAATATGTTTAAAAAATGTAAGTGAAGTAGTTAGTCCCTATATGATCAAGGAAATAATGACAAACTATTTTAATTATTTTTACAAGTTCAGACTTAAGCATTCTTATCATCTTGTTACTTCCGGTGACTTAGCTTCCTTTGGGTGTTTATATCGCAGGCAAATCTTGTGAGAATATCAACTGTGCTTCGTCTTATGCCTCTGTACTTTGCAGCTAGAGATTATGGAATTTAGAATTTGACTTTGACATAATTTTATAAAATTAATATAATAAGATGAGCCTTTCTATTCTGTCTGCAAGTTTGATATCTGACTGTTGTTAACCTTCATAAGTTAGTTCTGAAAGTTTAAGACATGGGGAAAGTGGGATGGAGTGGAGTGAGGTGGAATCTGCTCGCCTCTATTGTCAACTCTGGAGTCATATGTGTTAGGCTTTGTGAATTCTAAGCCAGAGACTTAGGCTCAATTACCCCACCCCCAGTTTTATACTTACCTGTAAGTATCATACAAATACTGTTTTATAATTTTATGCATGTTGTTGGTACTGCATAAAATTCGCTAAGTAGATGTTGGGTAGGAAGGGCTTTATTAAGATGCCTTTGCATATTGTGATACCTAGTTTTCTAATAGTTGAGTTGACATATTTTACATGACTTTAATTTTGTTTATTTAAGTATTAAAATGTATGTAAGACAGCAATGTTTGACTGTCTCCAAAGAAAGTAAAATATTTCCAGATAAGTTGTCTACCCTCAAATGTACTTCTCCAGGAAAAACAAAAAAACATTGTTTTCAGTTTGGTATGCATCCCAAACCTGAATTTGATGTATTTATATATAGAGAGAGAGGAAAAAACAAACAAAAAAAAAAAACCAAAAAACAAACACATGGTGTTGATTTGTATGTATGTGTTTTATATAAATAGTATCATATTGTATATTGTTGGTCAGCTTTCAAGAAAGTTTTCCAGTTAGCAACTCTTGTTAAAAAGACTTCCATACCACCATTTCTACCTCAGGCAAAACTGTGAAGGAGATGAAATTTTTTTCTTGGCCTCTGTTATTTTGCTCATTATCTTTTTTCATCCATCTTTGGTTTTCAGTCCCTCCTCTCCTTCCTCATCCTGTCTCTTGGACTCTAAGGAAAAGATTCCTGTCCTTCACTTTGAACTTAAGTCAGTGTATTGCTTACAATAATACTTGTGTATTAATTGTTAGCACCAAGTACAAAACAAAATGTTTTAGTCCAGTTAAAAGAACTTCCAATACTAACAAGACAATGGGGAAATGTTTTAGGGAGCATGAACTTTCTTCTTTGCCCCTGAAGTCCCACCTACTAGGTACCTGCTCATTCTGTGAGGCCGTGAAGCCAACTCTGCCCAAGACTATTCTTAAAGAAAAAGCACACATTTTTGAACAGGCCTTACATCTGATTATGGAACCACTTGTTGGAGTTCCAATTTATAATTTGAAATTATGGGCTCATCTGCTCAACCTGGAGCAAGGCAATGGAGTATTAAGACTGTTCAACATGTCCAGATGAAAAGGAGACAGATAATTTGCTCTGAGAATATGGGAGACCATGCACCCCTACAGCTGTTGTCACATGGTAGTGATGGCTGTAACACAGCTAAGAAACTAATGGCCCTAAAAAAAAAACTGCTGTGTTCTCTACCGCCAGGCATTTGGCTCCTCTGGGGACATTTTGGATCCCAAGCTTTAAAAAAATTTTCACCACTACTTAAATCTCTGTGGTTTTCAAATTCATGGTCCCGCTGTTGCTTCCTTCCTTGAAGAATCCGTTCCTGCTTACTGTGTGCCGGGCATGATGCTAGTCATTTTTGTTTACTTCGTATTTTATTAAAGCAGCCAGATTTAATAAGGCAGCGATTAGGATACCCATTTGTCAGGTGAGGCCACCGAAATTCAAGGTCACCTGACTAAAGTGGTTGTTTCCTAATTCAAATTGAGATGACATTAACTGCAATGCCTGTCTTTTCCATTAAGCCTTGCAGCATCTTTTTATATCCCTTTTTTTCAAAGGATAGTGCAGAGACATTTTACAAGCAGTCTTGCATTATATTTTGGACTCTCTCTCTACATCAGTGTCATTTTGGAGAAAGTTTGAAAAATAAACTGTGGAGTATTCATCATTAGATATGAATGTAATTTGCCATGCTGGAAATTCTACCAGCCAAACCCATTTAAAGTCTTGATGATAGAAATTTTCTTTTCACTAAGAGCATCTGCCAGCTAAAATGATGACCAAGAGTGAGAAGCCACTCGAATAATCAAATCTGTTCACTGACTAAATTCTTAGATTAATGAAAACCCCGAGTTCCTTTGAGGGATTACACACAGTATTCTGTGTCTAGCAATCTCCTACCAGCGTTTTGAAGAGGAACTAGAATTTTCTTTCTCTGGCTGTCCAGTTGGATGATACTTTTTTTTTTTAATGTAATGTATTTGTGGTTTAGCATTTCAGCTTCTTTTTGTTGTTGCAAAATTAATTAAACTACATTTCCTATTAAGACATCATATTCACAACAGGTGTAACTTGTGTATACATTTTACATTGCATTGAGTGAAAATACAGGTGATCTAGAATGACCTGTTTTTGTGTTTGTATTCTTAATCAATACATTTGCACTATATTGATATTTGAACTCATCAAAGCAAAATTTATTATTAGAAAATAAGATTGTTTGGTCTTTTATTTCTTGTCACAACTCTAAGCATTTTGCTTTGGGAAGATAATGCTATTTTGAGTCTAACAAAATAGCTTAAGATCATTGACTACATGCTTAACAAACTTTAAGTAATCAGGAAGTTTGTCCTGAAAATCAACTACTTCATTTGAATTTTGAGTTAAAATAATTTATTTCATGATTTATAATTATAAAATAATTAAATTAGATATTAAAATAATTAAATTATATATATAATTTTTATATATAATAATAATTATATATAAATTACATATAAAATAATAGTTAAATTATAAAATAATTTAATTATTTTCTGTTTTAAAATGTGATTTATATTGTTTATAGTGTGAAGCTCTGTTACTGAGTTTTGGGGACTATGTTCTGACATGGTGGGAGATATACCATTGGGATGTCAAAACCTTGTACATATGTTTGTTCTATCCCCTGAAACCATCACTCAGGTATTTGTGAGATGGTTTAGGGGTAGCAAGTGGAAATGCACTTGTGGCCAATGTTTTAGAAATACAGGTGAGATCTTCTGTGTCTGTGAATTTCTTAGGTTGAAAGGATCTTCTAAATAGTGTTCTAAGCTGCTCAGACTGTTCAGTCATTCAAATTTTAGAGAACAGAATTCCTTGAAGCCGCTGGCAATATCATTAAGTCTACCACCACCTTTATAGTCAGTCTTATTGCATGTTTCAGTTAAGTCCACCTGTTTGAAATACTAGCCAATTTCTAGTTATTACTCCCCCACCCTCAAAGAATGCTGTTCCATTTGAGGCATTATCACAATAGCATAAATTCTCCTATGCCTAGAAATGTCCATTAACAATGACATTTTCATTTTTTTGTTGTTGTTTTTAGAGCATCAGGGCATCGGGCCTTATTCTGTTGGAAACAATCCTTTTTGGGTCTCTGCTTCTATACTTTCCGGTAAGTAACTTTATTGTATAATTGCATTTTTTAAATTGCCATTTTATGTTGCTTAAGCATACAAAAGCATACAAGGAAACCAAGGTAAAATGGAGCTAATTATACTTTTCTTCCCAAATTTGTGAGAAGGGTTAAATGCTTAACTGAACTCACATGTGAAAAGCATGCTTTGTATATACATATACACACTGCCTTCCTTTTTCTTCCCCCTCTACCTGAATCAGAACCATGAGACACACCAAGTAGTTAATGCCACTGAAAAATGCCAAGTGGTTACATAGAAAAATAAACAAAATAAATGTGTGTGCGGTACTAGTGGCATAGATAATCATGGTAGACTCTTCCCATCATACTTGTAACATGTCTGGAACCAGAAGGTAAGTACTGATTTTACTAATTCAAGTCAACCAACTTGTATTCAGCAGTTCTGTATCAAGCACTATGCTAATCTGGGAACACTCTGTATGTGAGAGAAACTTACTTTCTCATGTCAAGAAGCTTACAGTTTAGAAGAGGTGATAGTCCGTACAGGCAGTTATAATGTGATGTGACAAATGCTGAGAAGTGTGGTAAGGGCAGGATGCTGCAGAGGCACTTAGGAGAGACACCTAACCAAGTCTGGGGAATCAAATATATGACTGAGATCTGAAAGATGAGATGTTAGATGAGGAAGAGGCAGAGCTTCCAGGCCACCAAATTCTTTTTGGTTTTCCTCTTACCTCGCTAGCAGCTCCATTCCAGCCTTTGCTGATTCTTTTTCTTCTTTCCCACTTTTTAATACTGGAGGGTCTCAGGACTCAGTCCTTGCATCTTTTCTCAATCACTCTTCTCCCCTGGTGATCTCATCTAGCCTCAAAAGTTTTAAATACTGTTGAATTACCAGTGACCCCCAAGTTTGTATTTCCAGCCTAGACCTTTCCCTTGAGCTCCAAACTCACTTTCAGCAGCTTAACCATTGGAAGGTCCAGTAGAATTCCCTGTCGTGCTCTTAAATGGGGTACTGATCTCCCTCAGCCCCCAAGTCAGTCAGTCTCTCTGTCTCTATTGATGGCAACTCCACCCTTCTAGCTGCTCAGGCCAAACCCTGGGAGTCACCCTTGACAGCTCTTTCTCTCACATCCATCGGAAAACCATTCAAAACATAACAAGGATCCAGCTACTCCCCACAGTGTTCACTGCTACCAACATAGCCTAAACCACGATCACTCTTTTCTGAATTATTGCCAGTCTCTTCCTGGCCTCTCTTCCTCTGTGCTTACCCTCTGCCAGCTGTATATTTTCAAAATATCAGCCAGTTTTAATGCCGGAGTTAGACCACGGCATTCCTCTTCTCAAAATTCAGAAAAGGTTTCCCATTTTGCTTACAGTAAGAGCCAGAATCCTTAGGATGGCCTTCAAGGCCCAACATGATTTTGGTCCTGCCCTCTCTGTTACCCCATTTTTTAATTATCTTCCCTGACTCACTGTTCACAAGCATTCTTAATCTATCCAGGTTTTCTACTTCTTGAATTACATGTTATATTTCTGCTTAAGATAGAAATATATTTAGGTGTAATTTTTATTTTTCCATAAAAATATCCATATTATTTAAGTTTCCTAATTTATTAGCATACAACTAGAGTTATACACAGTAATTAATAATAGAAGCAATATAAGAATACAAAGACTGTTTATCATGCCTGGTACTATTTCTGTATAAATGGTATGTTGTATATTGTAACGTTTGACATTCCCCCCATTAAACTACCAGACAGATATTTAACCAAAGTCATGGAATTGCCCAATTATGAAGTAAAAGACCTGAAATGACTTCAATAATCTGAATAATAACCTTAATCATATGAATATGTGTTGTTGCTGCTCTGATCATCTTTTCCCTGAACCTCTGCTATTTTAAAATATATTTTCTACCCAGTAGCCAGAGAGGTATTTTAAAATATCAAATCTAACCTCTCACTGTCTCTATAGCTTCTCAGTGTTCTTAGAATAAAGACCGAAACTCTTGACATGGTTTATAACGTTGTGCATAGCATGGTCCTGGCCCACCCCCAGCAGCCAGCCTCATCCGGTACCACTTTTTCCTCACTTTCTGTACCTAGCTACCCTGACTTTCTTTCAGTTTTTAAATGAAACATGATCTCATGGTAGGCATAATAATGGCTCCCCAAAGATGTCCACAGTCCTAATTCCTGAAACCTGTGACTATGTTACCTTACGTGGGAAAAAGAATTTGGCAGATTGATTAAATTAAAGACTTCACATTTAGGAGATTATTCTGGATTATCTGAATGGTCCAAGGATCCCAAGTGAGAAAGAGAAGCAGAAGAGAGTCAAAGAGATGGAGATGAAGCCACGAAAAATATCAGACTGTTTGTTGCTGGCTTTGAAGATAAAGGAAGAGGCCACAAGCCAAGGGATACAGGCAGCCTCTGGGAGCTGGAAAAGGGAAGGGAGCAGACTCTCCCCCAAGGACTCTAGAAGGAACACCTTGATTTTAGTTCCATAGTTGATCCATTTTGGACTTCTTACTTCCAGACCTGTAAGATAATAGATCTGTGTTTTAAGCCACTGAATTTGTGCTGATTACAGCAGCAATAAGAAACTAATTACGCATCTTATCATAAGAGCTTTTCACATGCTTTTCCTTCAGGTTTGAAGACTCTTCCTCTCTTTGCTTCACTCCCATCTCACCAAGTCTTTTGCCTAATTATAACCATCATCTTTATTTTTTTAACTAATCATCTTTAGATTTCTCCTAAAAGATTGCTTTTTCAGGAAAGCTTTCCTTGACCCCAGTCTGAGTCAAATTCCTTCCAAACACTTCTCATGGAATCCTGGTCTCTTTCTTAACAACTCCTATCTCAGTTTGTAAGAGTACATTTCAAAGTGCAATTATTCAATTACTGTCACTCTCCTGTACAAACTCTAGTTCTGTGAGAGCAATGGCCTGTTTCCGTGTTACTCACTATTATATGTGTAGCCCTTAGCTCAGTGCCAGTCGCCACAGTCAAAGCATAGTAATTATGCAGTGAATGAATGAATGAGGATATACATGGATGAATTTAGAGCTGTACCCTAAACTAGTTGCTGTCATCCTATTGAAATAGCCTCCAGAGAATCTGCTTGATTGTGGGAGACCAGAAATGGTAGTCCTTATTTATACTACTTTATGTAATGCCTACAGTTAGTCATTAAACATTTCTTAATGTTATTTTTAGATGTTAGCAAATTTTCATATATTTTTTATTTGTAGGATTCATACTTATTCAAATCAAGTGGTCCTAATAAAGAGCATGGGCCTAAAATCTATAGAAGAATTTTAAAGCCTGTTAAACAGTTGCATTCTAGAAAAGAAAGACATTTGAAACAATAGTATATGTTAGGCTGCTAAATGTTCAAAGCAGTTAATAACTGCTCCTTTTTTACTGACTGGGATCCAATTTTGAAAGACATGTGGTGGACCTATATCTATGATATATCAAGTACAGAAAAAAAAAAAAGGAGAAATGGAATTTTAAAAGGAATAAAAGAAATACTTCTGGTTGACAATTCTATTATGCCTGGGAGAAAAAAAGGAAAAAAACAGAAAAGATTTACCAAACAAATTCTCCCCAACAGAAACATTAGGATACGTCATCATGTTGACTTCATGCTTAACTAGCCGTCTAGTTCATCTTTCATAATGTAAATTCTTTTTGCAACTGCTTGGAAAATGAGTGTGTAGCTCCCAAACTCATGCTATATACCTTGGTTTTGAATAAGTTAGTGTCCGTGCTCCGATGATGGAAAGGTCATGATGACAAATTACTTAATGAAGATTTGGATGTAATGTAAGATACAGAGGAAGAAAGGACATTAAAATATATAATTGATTGAGTCTGGAAAGAAAAGTAATTTTATTTTAGGTGAGAGAATGGAAGATGATGTCTCAGAAATTGATAATAAAGTCTTTGTCTACATAGGGTATGTCTATGTGCATGGTGTGCATGCACAGAGCATTCCTGGCAAGAGGAATAACCTGGTCATTAGGCCAGAGCTCACTGGCTTTCCTGGGTTTTGCAGGAATGAAGTTTATAACTTTTGGCTAGATTTTTTTGCTTTCAGGAGGATCTCTGTATTAAGTGATAAAGGTGATTAAGTAAACCTAATATAGCCAAAGAATCTAAGAAGGTGATGGTATAAATTTGACCTATACTTATTTGTTAAATATCTTACTACTTTCTCTGTTCCTTGTATGGCCTCTACCAGAATGGCTCATGAAATTTTTACTGGGGGTTACAGTTTTTTTTAAGTGTTCTTGAATAAAGTAAAATTGTTTTTCAGGCTGGGTGACTCCCTGGAAGGATGCTTTGAGGATATTCACTGTTCTACTGAGTTGTTATGCAATGAGCCTTTTCTCCTTTTTATGCTGCATATTGTTGTACAGATTTGCAAGAATTAAAGTTATTTTTGCCTTTTCTAAGCAATCTTAGACTACAGACGATTTCATAACAATGCTTATATTGGAAAGTCCAAATTAGAGATTATCATCATTGTGCAGATAAGGACAAACCAAAATCTGACTAAATTTAGCATTGTTATAATTGGGTAGCAGAGAACTGAAGCATTTAAAACACTTTCTTACAAATTCTCAAAAGAGACTCATGATTTGAAGTCCGTACATTTGTGAACAAATGATTAGTCTTCATAATCACCTTAAAAACTTTCGTACAATTTATAAAAGAAAGAAAAAAAGAGCTTTTAAAAAAATTCAGCTAAAGTATATTTTTCTTATTAAATCACATAAAAATAACATTTTAGGGATTAGTAAAACATATCAAGTAATATGGAGTCTAGAAGTTTGTCTTTGGCTTGACTAAACCACCGGTTTCAGCTAATAAAGTAAATTTTCCCCTCAAATCCTGGTTACCTATTTGACTGGTTGATGTGCCCTTCTATAAAGGACATCAGTGCTATTTATTTTCAGGTTGTTTCCCCCAAACCCCACCCACAGCCTTGGCATCGGCTGTTTCCTCTTCCTGGAGCAACTTAACCCACATATCTCCACGGTGAACTCCCTTATCTTCTTTAAATCTATGCTCAAATCTCAACTCTTCAGTGAAAAGAAGTTAAGGAACTCATTATGTTAGAATAAAAAGGAAGAGGTTAAATAAAAAGAAATGACAGTAAATTGAGACTAAACCACCACAATTGCAGAGAATTTCTAGTAGGACCAAATGGAGACAGACTCAGTGTTGATATGTCACAGTTTGGCAGTAGACTAGGAACATAATAAATGATACCGAGAATGCCTTCATAGGAGCAAATGGGGGGAGACTGGCTCTGGCAGTGATAGAGAATTTGACAGTCAGATGGTTTGAGTTGAAAGATAAGAAATTATACTTCTGCAGCAACGTCATAGCTAGCATGTTTTAGCCATCTAGTAAAAAAGTTTGAAAAGGGTGAAGTATCAGTTCATTTCTAACTCCCCTGCCAGGGTTTGTGGATTAACGTCTTTACCCATGGGAAAAACATGGCAGAAACTCTTTTTGTCTCTTTTTCAATGGTTGCTGTTTCTTCTGTGCTTACAAAAAAAATGCATCTTGAATTTTCCCGTGCAGGCTCAAGACACAGAAGTAATTAGCTATTTCTGAAGTTTGGTAAATTATTTTCAGTTAATAAAAAGCCTAACAAAGTTATACTTCGGGTTTTAGGTATTAGAAGTGAACACGTAGTTTTAGAGAACTTTAGTCTGTAGGAAACTGTCTCAGAGTTGTCAGACGTTTATATTAGCAGACCACAGCTACTGTGATGTCCAAGTTTATCTCTGGTCTTATTCATGAACAATTGACATAAGAAGGTCTGAAGATGCTTAGACATGTTTGAGAGATAATTAATAAAATGGCTACAAACAGAAGAAAAGTTTTCAGAATTAGTAATGTGTTCTGGAAAATAGTTTCCTCTTCAAAGTTAATGGGAAAAAATTGTAGAACACTTAAAAACACTATTATTTAAAAAGCACTATTTAAAATGGTAGCAAGTATTCTTTAAAAATGACAAGAAGATGACATTTTTGACAAAGCAAATCACACTTTGAATGTCAGGGACTACACAATGACACTAGAGAGTCACAATTCAGTAAAACAGATATATTACTTAAATAAAATAGCAAAAGAGGAAAAATATAAAGAAATAACACTAACGTGGAATGATAGTAACAAAAACCCAACTGACCTCAGCACATCCAGATCCTGGTATCGGTGTGACTGAAGGAAAAATTTGAACCTATCGTTTAAATTAGAGGGGTCAACATGAGATTTTAGGAGAAAGAACAGATTGCTTGCCTAGAATATATCAGAGAAGTATGTAAATTTATATGTTTATTTTAGTTATACCTTCATCTAAAAGCTGTGATTATGGTATATAAATATCTCTTCGTGTTATAATTTCTATAATATGAGGAAAATAGACCATATTTTGTGAAAACTTAATCACTATTGATGGACCTTTATAAATATTTAATATAAGTAATCTAAGAGAGATGTTATTTATGATTGGATGTCTGTGGTCTCCATGATTTGTCTATCCTCAGGTATTCCTAATTGAGATTTATTTCGAACGCCATCTCTAGGCTTTGGAGATAATATGGTTAACTCAAGTATAGATATGTCCAGATGCCATTCTAATCCAAACATTACTCTCAGTTCCACATTATGTTAATATGGTTCCATATTATGGCATATGAATATATATATCAGTTCCAAGATGTATATATATATCTTGAGTTGCTCTGTTTGTTATCAGTCTGGAAGATGAAGAGGATTCAGCAAAGGAGACTGGGAATGATCTAGCAGGGAAATAGAAGGATAAATTGAATGTACATATTGCCCTTCAAGAAAAAGAAGAGCGTGGTCAGTTCCTTCAGAAACTACTGATTGGTCTTGTGAGAGAATTGCCTGCTGCATTCGACACTGTTTAGGTGGTATTGACAAGACCGTTTTGGTGCAGTGGATGATGAAAGGCTAACTGTGATTCTAAAGAGGAAGTGGATGAGATGAAATAGAGACAGCAGGTAGAAAGCATTCTTTCTGCAAGTTTTGCAGTGTAGGGAAGTAGAGAATTTGGGTGTTAGAGGAAGTTGTAGATCAGGTGAGACTATTTTTAATGAGGAAAAGTACAATATGTTTTCAGGGCTGTGGATGGAAAATGGTGGGGCAGGAGAGAAGTGAATATTGTCATTAGGGAAGCCCTTAAATAGACAAAAGGACATGGGATCCAGTGAGTAAGTCGAGGGGCTGAACGTAGAGCACATCCATTTCATTCATTATAAGAAAGAAGGAGGTACCAGGACTTCTCTTCCATAAAAATCAGATGGAAACCGGGGGTGAGGCAAAAATGAGAATGTGAGACATCTCCAAGAATGTGTAGTTTGGGGCTATTTCTATCACTTTCCTGTTGTTCAGGACCTCACAGGGGAGTCAGGCAGGATCTCAGTGCAGCTGAGGTTGGGAGCCCTGATAAGTTAACTACAACATTCTGATAACTGGCAGTGACTTCTCAGACTCTGTGGTAACTGTTTCATACTACACAGTGATCTGGCTTCATGTGTCCCCTCCAAACAGTTGTACATTCTGTGGCAAAATGACTGATAGAATGGTGACTCCGGATGATAGCACTGCCTGTCAAGCCCTGTTCAGTTCAGATTCTGATGTGTTTGGATCCATGTAATTTTCAGGGCTGTCACTGTATCAGCCATTCAGTTACTTAGGCTATTTCTGCCATCATACAGTAAATTAAAAATTTGATGATTGCCTAGTTATTCTAATCCATACAGACAGATAGTAGAGGTCTTCAGGGCTAGAACCGAATTATCTGTCACATGAACTCAGATAGAATTTTAATTAAAAAATTTAAGCCACAAAAATGGATGAAACCCTTAATAACCCAGGCTCTTGGGCAGATCTTTACAACATTGACTAGTGCTGGAAGTGTTTCCCTTCGTTCAGTTAACCGTTTTGCCATTTTATTTCACCTTCTTCTGTCTTACTTTACATAAATAGAATGTTGAAGGCAAAAGTTGAATGCTGAACATTTGCAAAGTGTACAATTTTTAGACAGTGTTTAAATGGCTTTTTTTTTTCACTTTGGGAATCTTGGCTTCTAGGAAGTGGCTCATCTACCACTGGGCATCTTCTCAGTTCTTCCTTAGGAAAATCTTTTTTATTTCTGTCCCTTTGTATTTGAAAAAAGTGAATCCATGATTCAGTTCCAGAAAAAGCTTTACGATGACATCCTGAAAACATTCAGAAATGGAGTCGTGCATTCAGGGTGCTCAACCTCAGGGATGAGGAAAAATAAGAGGAAAGGTGGGGGGAGGAAAAATAAGAGGAAAGGTGGGGAGAGGAGATTCTCACTCATATTAATACTGTTAATAAAACTGGCATGAAAGTATTAGTATTACAGAACAACTAAGCATTATGCTGCAGTATTACTGTGTTCTGTCTGGGTTTGTAGTTGCGTTCCTGTGTTTCACTATTATAAGCAACAGCAGAAGGGATCAGCTTAATGATCATGAGAGCTGACATTTATTGCGTGATTTTCCATCCTCTGTACCACATTATATATCCTAAGTGCTTTCTGTGTGTTATCTTATGTCTGATGTATTTTGCATCCCCTAGTGTGTAGCATAGTGCTGGCATATGGTAAGAATCCAATAAATGTTTTTCCAGTTACTTGTAAACAAGGCATTAAACATGCCAACAATGCAGAGCTTCAACATGGCAAAAAGATGGCTGCCCCATAATATGATATAAAAGGCTCTGACAGAACCATATTAGCAAATATGTCCCCGTAGTTGGCATGCTAATAAAATTAGAACTGTTTCTCAACTTTCTAGAGGCACGTGATTAAATTGTGTTATAGCAGTTGTTTCCTGAAAAGCTTAATGCACTAGCTAGTGAATGCCTTATCTCTTAGTATTCACCTATGTGGTCAGTCAGTCTTCACAGTGTAACAGTTAAGAACATGGACTGTGTAGCTACTGTAACTGTGTGGCCTTAAGTTAGCCCTTTAACCTCTCCAGACCTCCATTATGTCATCAGTAAAATGGGAATAATAAAGGTATCTTTGGATGATTTTATGCATGCAGGATGCTTAGAATAGTGCCTGACACACATCACGAGTATGTAAGTGTTAGTTAACAGAGTGGCATATCCTGAAGCAGTGGTTCTCCAACTTTACAAGCATCAGAATCACGTAGGGCTTGTTAAATCCCGGATTACTGGACCCCTCCCCTGAGTTTCGGATTCACTAAATCTGGCGTAGGGTCAGAGAATTGCATTGTAAATAAGTTCCAAAGGGGCTCCCATGCTACTGGTTCTTGGTCCCTGAGCCACACTTTGAAAACCTTTGGCCAACAGTAGTGCTTTTCAAACTAGGTGTGGTGAAAGAATGGTTATTTTTCACTTGCTTGTTTTGTTTATTCTAATCTGTCATGGACAAATTCTGTGGTAAAATACAATAAATATGAATTACTAGGAAAGTAAAATGAAAAAAGATATTCTTTCAGTTTCCAGTTGATTTTATTTTCAGAGAAATGCAAATTTTTTGTTCATACCTTCAAAATGGGAGAAAATTCATACAGGAAATCAAGTGAATGTGTACATTTATGTTTCACGTTAGGCTTGTCCCTTCTGCTATTTCAGCAATACCTTCTATTACCCTCTTCCAAATGGAGAGCAAGACATAATGTATTCACAAACTCCTGGGATTAAGATATAGATATTTTTGGGTGCTTTTATTCTGCCCAGCACAACAGTCATCAAAAGTTCAGATTCCAACCCTGATCCAACTAAGCTACTACAAGTCTTTGAGGCACTCTGATATCCAAAACCTGATTTTATTTATTTATTTTTCAAAGCCTGGTTTTAAATGTAATCAGCCTCTGAAATGAACAAAAAATTCTGTTTTTTATTGCCTCTACTATGAATTTGCCCTTCAGGCAGGTGTGCTCTGTGTAGGGATTAATTTACTTCATCATAATTCCTTGCCAAAATCATTTAAAACTTAGCAAATGAACTACTTATTATTTATAACTTATATGATTGATTTCTTGAATATGTGTAAGCATATTTGACTGTCATTTATGATTGGATTACCACATTCTGTTAATTCTTATTTTATATTTGGCTTTATTCCTTTGATAACTACGTAAGTTTAAAAAGCTAAAGCTCTTAACTGTTCTTAGAAACAATAATCAGTACATATATGCTAACAAAAAAAAGTGCAGTATATTGTATATGTGTATTTACATGCAATATAGTGTATATATACAGTCAAACTGTAACAAATTCTACCTAATAAAACTGAAAAGTGAAAAAGAAAATTAGCAGAGTTCCTATTAAATCCTGGGCCCTCATTCCCTCAATGCCAGCCATCTGCTGGACTTGCACAGTGGATCCCGACTAGGAACGTGCCTGTGTTTTCTGGGTTTTCTCACAGTCTCACCCCAGCCATTTTATTCATGCAAAGTTACTGCCTGGCTTTCAGTACAATGTTTGATTTTGCTGAAAGTTTTGACAATAACAAGGAAAAATATCCTTCTTCTGACACCTACTTAAAATTCCAGTAAAAGAATAAAACTATTTAAATTAATGAAAATAAGGAAGCCTCCCATATGCTCCATGTTCCCAAAGTAAAATAAACAAGCTGAACAAAAAATTTAAAGAGGTAGTGCATAATTGTGACTATTTTAAAACTCAAAAGGTAGGTAACAAAAAGTAAGGTGCTATTAGGATTAGATAGGTGTCAGAATCAGGATTAGCTGCAGGTACCAAGGAATATAAGAACAGAAGCTTTAAAAAGCTAAGCTTTCTTTCTCCCATAAAGAGAAGTATGGAAGTGACTAGTTCAAAACTAAATTCCATTTCACAGTTACAGGAATCCTGGGTGATTTATTCCTTCTGTCCCTTCCAACTATCATGTCTTTTCCAAGGAAGCAGGCAAGAAGAAATGGGGAAGAGGGAGGGAATACTTAACCTAATAAGTCAGAATTTAATTACATGTCCACTCATAGCTTCAGAGAAGTCCAGGAAACAGTCTTTTATCTGGGTAGCCATGTGCTCAACTGAAAACCTGGGTGAAGGAAGCGATGTCCATGGTGAGGTCTCTTCTCTGTCATGCATGTGGTTTTTATTTTCATCTAATTGCTGATTTATATTTTCTGCATTTCTTTAATGCATATGTATATATGTAATCTTTAGCAAAAGAAAATAAACGAAAAGAAGTCCTGTCTCTGACTCTGCCTAGCCATGACTTTTGGAGAGAGAATGAAATTTGCTGAGGTACTGATTATGCAACTCACAGTACAGACTTCATCTGGTGGAAAACTGCCTGTCATTATTAATTGTAATCTTTATATAGCTCTTCCTTCTTGCTTCTTTCACTTGCTTGGAAAGAAAGTAATTATGTAATACATGTGATTCAGACAGGAAAGAATGTCCTTATTTAATTTATGGGGCTATTAGATAACTACAAAAGAGGGACTCACCTAAGATGGATTTTCTCCTATGGGTTTTCTGTTGACAGCTCGATTCCTTTTAGGGTGTGCTAATTTCAATGGCTCAAAACTCTTTGGAAGTTACTTTAAGCTATAGTGTAGGCACACTAAGTATATTAAATCTGGGGGGGGGGAGGAAACTGTAGTTTTACTCTAAGCTTCATTTCCTTGGCTATGAGGTTTTTTTTGGTTTTTTGTTTTTTCTTTAAAGAAAGGCAATATTGCCACAAATTGATTTTGATGCATAACAAAATGTGTAAAATTTCTTTAAATTCAGAGGAGAAAAGAAGACAGGAACTTTTGTTGGCCTGACATCCTAGTTATAAAGAAAAATAATGAAACAAAATAAAATTTTTCTTCCAAGTGGCTTTTCTAAAATAAAACAAGGTAATTATCTATTGAAATCTCTGCCTATCTAGAAATTAGCAGTATCTCAAATGAGAAGAGTTGCTAAAGAAGTTTGTTTAAGGTAGCTTCTCAAAGCTCAGGAAATTTTATCTGGATTAGGGTTGGGAACAACTTTTGGCAACTGGTGGTTGTCATTGTATATATTTAGCCTTTGCTTCTATTTTTGTTTACATTCCACACATCGAAATTTTCTTCAGTCACTAAGTAGATGGCAGTGATAAGGTTTCATAATGTATAGAGTGCTGATAGGAATTTTAAAACGATTGAGAGGACATATTTTGAGAAGCCATTTACAAATTGAATTCATAGGTATTATGGAGCACTGAATGAGGTACGGCATTTTCAAAGAGTTCAAGGGTTTCACACTAGAGTGCCTGTTTGAGTCATGGTTACTTTTGAATCATGGTTGCTCCCTCCTCCTCACCTCTACCTGCACCTATCCTCTTCACCTGTTTAACTTTTCTTTTTTGTTGTTGTTGTTTTCTTTGTTTTTGTTTTTGTTTTTGTTTTTGTTTTCGTTTTTGTTTTGTTCTGTGGGGTTTTTTTGTGGTTTAGAATCTTTACTTAGTCACGCAACATCAAGAATCAGTTAGTTCCAGGGCAACGCGCCATTCCATCCCTTGGGTCATTCTCTCCCGCCACATGCTCTACAACGCAGTATAACCAAACGGCGCATTCATCTAGAATAGAAAGTTTAAATAATATCTGTCCAATAACTGCCCTTTCTTCTTTCTGATGTTGGGAAAGAAAAAACCAAACAAACAAACAAACAAAAAAAGAAAGCAACCAAACCCAAACCCTTTCTAAGCCAGCTAGTGCCTATCTTCCCACAGCATTTTTAGGGGAATTTCTGCTCGCCCTATTTCATCAGTGAGGACAGAGGCCATGGGACAGGTCTGGGCCTCTGTACAGGTTGGAAAGAGAAACCAAACAATTTCGGCCACAAGTAGATTCTTGCACATTTTTAGATGAGGTTAAAAACATCACGGTGTGCACAGGGAGCAGGAAAAGGAGTTTTCTGAGGGCAGTAGTGCCTGGAGGCAGAATAAATAAACTGTCCGGTCTACTTTTGGGGCGGGGCTCCTTGAGGTAAGGACAGAGGAGCTAGGGGGCCTCGAGGAAGGTGTTGGTTCGGAAGATGGAGGAGACGGTTCTTGCCAGTGGTGTTGATGGTACCCTCACTGTCTGAGCTGGACTCAGAGTCGCTGCTCCCAGAGTAGGCGCCCAAGCCTGGGAGGATGCCGATGCAGATGGCGGCGGAGGGGCAGTGGATGGAGGGACCAATTAGGGATGTGCTTCCAAGAGAGACGCAGGATGGGGCTTCTTGATTCTTGTCACCTGGGTCAGGGTCCGATTTCACTCTTTTCACACTGTTGCCACTCTCTGAGCTCTTATGCTTCACAGCTCCTGCCAACAGCTTTGCCTGGGAGAACTTGTTCTTGGTTTCTATGGGTTTCACAGTCACTTTCTTCTCCACTTCTTTCTTGTTTTCTGGAGAAATTCCAACCTTGTTGAGATTACTTCTGTATTCCTTCAGTTCTTTCAGTTCTTCCTCTCTTCGCTGCTTTTCTGTTAGTTCCTGCTGCCAAGAAACCTCATCAAGGAAGTTGATCTCATCTTCATCTAAGCCTCTTACCGTGTTTTTGAATTTGAACTGTTCCTCATACTCCTGCTGCTTCCTGTCTTTCTGTTCCTGTAGCTTTTCATACAGAGACCGAAGGTCATAAATCTCCCCTGGGCATTCTTCGGGATCTTCAGGTTTCCAAACTTTCTCCCATTCTTCTTGCCTCCTTTTGCACCGTTCATCTAGCTCTGCCTGAGACACAAACCTCTTTTTGATGACAAGGTTACCATCATCCCCTCCATCCATAATGGATCAATCAATCATATGACACAGGAATCCCACTCCTGGGCACACATCCAGAAGGAACCCCACTCCAGGATGACACCCGCACCCCAACATTCACAGCAGCACCACCCATAATAGCCAAGACATGGAAACAGCCCAAACATCCATCAGCAGATGACTGGGCAAAGAAGACTTGGCACATCCATACAATGGAACACTACCCAGCCACAAAAACCGACAACACAACGCCATTTACAGCAACATGGATGCTCCTGGAGAATGTTATTTGTAAAGAGCAGTCTGAAGTAACCTGGCTGTCTAGGCATCTACCAGCATGCAGGAGGCGAGGCCCCCTCACCTCGGCGGTGCCCACCCCAAACTGCCACCACAAAGGCTGCTCACTCTTTGGGAAAAAGAAAGAAAGAAGGAAAAAGAAAAAGAAGAGAGATAGAAAATAGTCTTTGCTTTTATATTTCTTCTGACCCTTCAGGGCTTCCTGTTCCTCACCTCCACAACAAAGTTCCCTGTTTAACTTGTCATTATCCTTCAGGTCACAACTTAAATTTCAGGTTCCCAGGGTGAGACTTCCTTAAACTGCTCCCTTCAGTCACTTTTTCTTTCTTCACCCATCCCCACTTCACTCCTATATGCAAACAAGGCACCATTTAAAAATAGTAGAGAGAGGAAAGAGTCTTCAGTGAATGCTACTGAGACAAGGACTTATACGTGGAGGAAATAAAATTAGATCCTTACCTCACACCACACACACATACACTCAGAGAACATCCAGATAAATTGGAGATATAAATTTGAAAAAATTTTAAATTAGCCTTTCAGGAAAAAATATAGAAGACTATCTTTGTGACCTTGAAAAGATTTCTTGACTAGTACACAAAAACCGAAAACCATAAAGGCAGATTTTTATCATCAAAATTGAGAACTTCTGTGTGAAGAAATACATAGAGACAAGGTAAAGTAAATCAAAAGAAAATTTATATAAGAAGAAATGCAAGTGGGCAATATATATGTATAGATGCCCAACCTCAAGTGCAATTAAGGAAATGCAAATGGAAATAGAGATACCACTTCACATTCATCCGCTGTATGGATATGTGGAAACTGAAATCAAAATTCTCACTTGTTGTATTTGTATGCACAGCCACTTTAGAATGCAAATTGTCAGCGTTTATACAAATTTAAAATATATGTACATTTTTGCATGTGTAGATGTAAAATTATATATGATGTACAGCCCCAAAATACTATTTCTAAATATATACTTTAGAGAAAGACTCACACTTGCTTAAAAGTGGACATGTTTAAGAATGTTCACAGTGAAAATTTGTGGAGGATGCCTTAAATGTTCACCAACTTGGAAAAGAAAATAAATATATGTTCATTTTAGAAACTTTGAAAACCAAAGAAAAGCATGAAGAATTGAGCGTTGTGAAGTTCAAGGTAGATTTTTCACTATGGATGTGTATGATATATGCTGTGTGTGTGTGTGTGTGTGTGTGTGTGTGTGTGTGTGAAAAATGATCATGATTCAATTATTTTAAATTAGCTTTTCTATAAACTCTTATAGCAGGGACCAAATATCATTCACCAAATATTTGTGTGTTGTTTTACATTTCCCATTCTCCCTTGAGGTAAGTTTGAGAGCCATATGAGCAGATGGGACAATGAAATGTGCACATTGATTTGTAAAATGGATTGAGCCAGTGTGTCCCCTTTACCTTTCTCTTTCTCTGCTGAGGCAGTTTTGGAGGACATATTTCCTACATGAGGTGGCTGCAGGATGAAGGGCTGCCTGAGATAAATGGACTTTGCATGAGTGAGATGTAGCCTTTGTTTAAGTTACTGGGCTTTCTGAGTTTGTTTCTGGAGCTTAGCCTCGTTGAATGTTGACTAATAACTATCTCCAAATAAATATACATTTCTCAAAATTGTTGAGATAAATTATCATTTATCACTCACTGTAACCCACCTAGATTCTCCCTGCATCCCTAAAAGTACTCAGATTTATTCTCTAAATTTTAAATGTGATTTTAATGTTTATTATTATCAAAGTTAAGAATTGAAGATAAATATAAAGATAATAAAAATTACCCATAATTCTATGACAAGGATAACTTGTTGACAATTTCATCATTATCTTGCCTACCTAAATATGTATTTGTTCTTCATATCACTGAAAAACATTCTATTTAATAACTGTTTACCTTACCATTATGTGAATGGACCAAAATGCATTTACAAGTCACCACATGTTAGACATTTATGTGGTTTCCTGTAATTATCATTACAAGTTGTGCTATGAAGACCATCCTTGAATCAAAAACACTGTTCAAACAGAAGAGAGGATGGTGAATTTCTTCTATTAAACACAATTCTTTGCTGACACTTTCCTCCACCACTTCTGGCTTCTTCAGTGGCACCGTTTTTTAATTCTGTCACATGTGGTTTAGGACATATGACTGTTAAAATGCATTGTTCATCATCTATTGTGAGTATGTTGTAAATAATGAAAGAGTTATTCCTTCTAGTCCACGCCTTTTTCATCCTTTGTTCTTAGATTAAATACTATCTTGAAAAGAAAAGTAGTTTCCTATTTGGACTGTAAGCTCTTTCCTTATGCTCAAATCCAAAACATCACAGACTTTTTGACTAGACTTTATCAGCATATGGCCAAGGGTCTTTGAACATTTAGTGGAAAAAGAGACTAGAGCAATAAATGGAGACATTTCACCTGAAGGGTGAAAATGAAATTTATCATAGTGGGCTGATTTTATTGGCCTTGTAACAAATGATAAATAATTCAACCTATTTAATCAACGAAAAATGAGTTTTTTCTACTTTGATACTAACAATATTCATTATCCAATATGGTAAATTTGTGTTTAGAAGGCTTGTTTTCCTAAATTTTCCTTTCTATTTTTTTAATATTGGAAAATAATTTATCATATTTGAGTAAAATTTAGCATTTACAAAGAATGAAATCACAGTGACTCCAAAGACCTTCACGTGCAGAACTGCAACTTAAGAGAAAGCCATATTTCCTAGTATATTTTTTAAGAAATTATTGACATATGCCCTTTTACAAAAAGAGAAATTTGGTGTGTGTTCATTGTTGAATCATAGATGCCTTTGTTCGGGCCTCACTGAAGAGCTGGACTTGGAGAGGTCCCCTAGTATAGGGCCTACTTAAATACAATTGCAGGGAAGCCCTGTGCTCTTGTCCCCTCTGGTCTGACTTCAGCATTACTCACTCAATCTCTCTTCCTTTTACATAACCCAGTGCCATTCTGTTCAAGCCAAGCTTATCTCTGCACCACTCAGATAAGCCCCAGGCTGCTCTCTGTAAATGTCACTCCTTTAAGAAGATTGTTTTAGGGTGCTTTCTGAAAGAATTGGTTTTTAAAGAGTTCACTGACTGAATGTACTCTGAAGGATAGTTTGAGTTGGGGGCTATTTTTTTTTTTTAACCTCTCAGGAGAACACCTGGAGACAGAGCAGGTAGCCCATCATTGACTCAGGAAACTCACTGGACTTGTTCAGTGGATAAGCATGGAGTGAAACAGGTCTGATAGATACAGGTCTGCAGTGTCTGATGCAGGCAGCCAGGTTTGGGGACCACATCTGTTGCAGGTTGTCAGCAACTGTATTGGGAAATTATTCAAGCAACATCAACCATGTAGACTAGTGAATTAAACACCTATAATATAACTAATAATCTGAATCTCAAGGCTGTGAAAATTATTTTTGTGACAGTTTGGGCAGCTTCAGATTGTTTTGTCAGAGTTGATAATGTAGATGACCTTTGAGGGCTTTCTTTATTTACAAAAGGGTTTATGGGATGATTTTGTAGTTACCTGTTTATTGTGCTTAATATTTTCTTCAGAACTTCATGAATAGCTGCCTATGGTGTTTAAATAAGTTCTAAATGACTGCATTTAAAATTTAAATCATTTAAAAATGTAGCATAGGAGCAAATGTCATTTAACTGCTATACATGATTCAGTTAAAACAAATTCATCCATTATAAAGTCGCAAAAGTGTTGCATACCAGAGAAGCAGGCTGACTTCTACACCTGGGGTCCTCAGTAGCCCCTACGCTAACCTGAGGGAAAGGGGAGGGAGAGAGAAGCCAAGAATAAAATCTACCGAGATACCATATGGTAGCGGGTGGAGTCCCTGGTATATGTAATTGTATTGCTAAATAGTATTTGTTCACATAGTGTAAATCAACATACAAAGATAACTCACTGATCTCTATTATGAACTAATTTTAATTCAAATACTTGTTCACTAACATCTAAGTGGATTGATTTTTTTTCTGATCATAAATTTTTATGCTGCATTTAGAAATTTATTAAATGTAAAGCTGTATGAAACAAATTAAGATCACTCATATTCTATCACTCAGAGATAACTATTGTAGCATAATCATACATTTTGGTCAATATGTTTTGTCTAAGTGGGAAAATTAGATCTTACTATAAATAGTGTTATCTTTTTTGTTTTTTCATTTACCTATGTCATTAAGTACTCACCAGCATTATACTTTATAACAGTTCCATAGAAGTTTGACTATATGTATGTGCTATAGTAGCAAAATTTATTTAGCTACTCCTAGACTTTTAGTTTCTCTTTTTTTTAATGTTTCAGTTTATTTAAACCACTCCATAGTGAAGTATTTTATATGTGACTATTTGAATCTAATTGTTTCTATACAGTATGTCGCTCTATGCATGGATTAAAGACTACAAACTCTTTCGTGTTTAAAAATGTAAATATTTTTAAATGAATTTACTATTTTAAAATAATTTCTATTTATTTATTTATTTAAAGAATAAGTTATTTATTTTCTATTTATTCATAATGGCCAAAAACCGAAAACAACCTTAATGTTCACCAACATGAGCATATTGACGCTCAAAAGTATATAGTGTACAATTCCACTTACATGAAATGTCAGGAAGTACAAATCTACTTCACAGTAATGGAAAGCAGTGGTTGCTTGGAACCAAAGGTGACAGGTGAGAATTGACTAACTACAGAAAATTTAGGAAGTATAGACAAGCAAAGAGAAGGAATTATCTCACCATTTAGGGATTTGTATAGCATACCTTTTTAGATAACATAAGTACATGAGGACCAAATTCTATTTAATGAGGTTTATTTATTGACTAAGCAGGCAAGATCTCATGAGTAACACTACTGCTTTTGCTATTCTTAAGATGATTTTAAGCTGTCATTCTTTTCCAATGTTAAAAAAAAATGTTTTAATATCGTGCGTTGCTGTGTCATTCGACAGTAAGGAGAAATTGCCAAATGATCATGAATTGTATATTAACTAAGTCTTTTTCCTGTTAATTGATTTTGCAGCTTTGATCTCCACTGCATATTACCAAAAAACAAAAAAACAAAAAAAACAGTGGAGATTGCCTAAAATGATTGGCAACCTGCTTATAAAATTATTAATATGCATTTAAATGAAACACTAACCTCTTTTTCCTTCCTTCAGCTGAGGAATTTTCCCCACTTCATTAGGTCCCATTAATGATCTTAGAGCAGGGCCTCTCATCCCTGACCCTGCTGACATGCTGTAGGGGGCCTGCCCTGTGCATTTTGGAATGTTTGGCAGCATCCCTGGCCTAACTAGATACCAGTAACACCCCAGCCCCGGTTGTGACAACCAAAAATGCCTCCACATATTGCCAAACATCCTTTGAGGGAGCAAAATCACTCCTGGTTGAAAACCACTGACTTAAGGATAATCCAGCACTTTATTGTATTATCAGTATTTCCTTTATTACACTTGTCTCTCCTTCAATCATGTGAGTGTTCTTTTGATTATTAGGCTCCGGTATTTCTGTCCTGCTGTGATTTCAGATTAGTGAGGCAGACTTTGACAGGCCTTGGCTGTCATATGTCCATATGCACCCAAGTTACTTATGAACACCAACTAAGCTAAGGCACCCTTTGGAATGCCACTGTCCAGGATCGTGAAAAGTGGAGAGACACTTTGCAGATATTGACACAGGAAAATGTGAGACGAGAAGATGACCATGTCCCAGGACTCGGTTGAGTCCCTGGGGTGTATCCTGCCAAGTGTGGGTCCTTGGCTTCACACAGGAAAGAATTCAAGAGTGAGCCACAGTTGAGTAAAGGTAGATGCAGTCAGAGAGATACACACTCCATAGACAGAGTGTGGGCCATCTCAGAAGGCGAGGGAGTGAGAGTTTTTATGGGCTCAGTAGCTTCATATATGCTAACAAGTGAGAGGATTATCCCAACTACTTTTGGGCAAGGGGCTGGGATTCCCAGGCATTGGGCCACTGCCCACTTTTTGACATTTCATGGTCAGCCTAGGAACTGTCATGGCACCTGTGGGAGTGCCACTTACCATATTAATATATTACAATGAGCATATAATCTGGAAGTCAAGTCTCCCGCCATCTTGGGCCACACGGTCTGTTGGGAGTTGAATTTTCTGCCACCTTGGTGCTAACTGCTGTGTCATTCCTTGAATGGCTTTGCCCAGCTCCCTTCCTCCCTGTCTCAGTATGACCACAGTTCTCCTTATAACTTTATAGCAGGCATTTAACTACTTGTGACTCTGCTAGCTCTTATTCAAAACATATTAAGCAGACTTAATTTTACTTCTACATATAAGCAGGTGTTTAACAAGGTTAAAAGTAAAGGACTCTGGGGAATTTTCAAGTTAGTGGGAGTTATCGGTGCTTTCCCAATTCACTGGGAAAGAATGCTTGGCACAATTAGTAGGCGTTTGAGTGGAAGAGAAGAACCGTAATAGTTGAAATAGCTATCCTCATTATCACTTTGGGTTAGATGGGGATTACTGTCCAAAGGAGGCTGGTGAGTATACCGGAGAAGCAATTATTAATCTGTGTTCAGCAGTCATTGTGCTAAAGACACTGTACCAGACTATTTGGGGGAGAAACAGTAAGAAGAGAGCAGAGTGGTCCTCACGGAGTGTACAATCTTGGGAGAACTGTACGTAAACATTTTTACAGTTGGGTAACATGACTATCAGTGAGAAACAGTTATTTCATCAATTGACAGTATTTCATTGATTGCCAAATGAGTTGTACAGACAGTCGCAACAGGAGTTTAGGAGACAGAATTCTGTAGACTGGAGAGGTCAGAAAAGTGGGGTTGGAAAAAGTAGGCTCTGAGCTTGGCGTGAAGATAGGCAAAGGAGGTAAGGAAAAGGATCCCAGTTAAGGAAGATGGCATGTGTGAAGGCTGAGATAAGAGAGCTCAAAGTATATCTGGTGTGTGGAATTGAGAAATAAAGCCAGGAGAGCATAAAGCCAGATCCTTGAGATCCTTGAACATCAGGGTAAAGAATTTTGATTAGATATTGGAACCTAAGGTTTCCCAGACTGGGTTCTGTGAAACAATAATCCCAGGGAATGTCCTTTGAATAAAGTGTTATATGGTTAAATAAACTTTCAAAGTGTTGCATGCTGGTTTTTAAAGGCTTAAGTCAACATTTGCAATTGCAGTTTTGATCACAAGGTGGATATGGGGAGAGGATTATGAGGAATAAAACCAGACCTTTTATTAACATAAGCATAGCAAACTATTAACAATCAGTGGAACAACTTAGAGAGAACTTGCAATTTGATGAAAGGGAAGGTTTAACTGTTTTTGAAACAAGAGGTGATATTATCAGAGAAATATTTTAGTCAGTATCAGCTTGTAGACAGATTGAAAAAAAATGTATGGTTGGCCCTTGAACAGCGCCACAGTTTAGGGGCACTGACTGTCAGCGCAGTTGAAAAATCTGCATATAATCAACCCCCTCTGTACCAAGGTCCTCCTCATTTGTGGTTCCTCATCCACTGATTGAACTAATCGTGGATCCTGTAGCACTGTAATATTTACTGCTGAAAAAAATCCAGGTATAAGCAGATCCATGCAGTTCAGACCTGTGTTGTTGAAGAGTCAACCACACATAAAGTATTCAAAAGATAGGGCCCATCTGCAGCAACATGGATGGACATAGAGATCGTCATTCTAAGTGAAGTAAGCCAGAAAGAGAAAGAAAAATAACATATGATATCACTCACATTGGGAATCTAAAAAAAGAAGAAAACAGGACACTAATGAACTCATCTACAAAATAGAAACGGACTTGCAGACATAGTAAACAATCTTATGGTTACCAGGGGAAAGGGGGTGGGAAGGGATAAATTTGGGAGTTTGAGATTTGCAAATGTTAGCCACTATATTTAAAAGCAGATTTAAAAAAAAACCCAAATTTCATCTGTATAGCACAGGGAACTGTATTCAATATCTTGTAATAACCTTTAATAGAAAAGAATATGAAAGTGATTATTTGTATATGTATGCATGTCTGGGACATTATGCTGTACACCAGAAATTGATACACTGTAACTGATTATACTTCAATTAAAAAAAAAGAAAGATTGGGCCCATAAGGAGAGAGCTTCTGTTCTAGGAACTTGTTAATTTATTTTTTCATTCTTTCATCCCTCCAAAAACATTTATTAAGCAAATACTCTATGCTGTGTGGTAAGCAAGGTAAATTACATGGTAAAGAAGGGATACATGGTCCCTGCCATCATGGAGTTTAGATTCCAAAGGAAGAAGACAAACATAGATTTAATTTTTTTATGAGCACTGTTAAAAAAACAGAAAGAAAGAGAGTACTCTTCTACTATTCTGTTGAATGCCAATGCTTAAAGAGATCTTTTAATTTCATCTTAAATATGTCATGAAGTATCTATTTTAATATTAGCAGTATCACTCAATCTTGTTAAATTTAACTTTGCTGGTTTCAGTGTTGAAGTATAGCTTTATTTAATCTTGGACCAGCTTAACATTTTGGAAATAACATTTCAAAATACCCATTTGAAAGAGGAAAGAAAGTATAAGGAGAGAGAGAAGTAGTTTTTTGTTTGTTTGTTTTTAATGCATGTATGGCCTGTTACAATGTGTCAGTTTCTGGTAGACAGCACAATGTCCCAGTCAAGAGAAGTTTTGGGGTTTTTTTACTTTTGTTTAGCATATTATATATGCAGAAAAGTACACATATCATAAAGGTGCAGCTTGATTAATCTTCACAAACTGAAAACAACAAAATGTGATCAGCTCCCGCAAAACATCCCTTAGTTTCCTTCTGTTACAGCCTTCCCTGCCCGCTAGTGTAATCACCATCCCAGCTTCTTTCAGCCATGGATTCATTCAGTTTGCCTCTGTGTGTGTCATATATAAATATAGGCATTCGTTACATAGAGAATTTTGAAGGAAGCCAAGAAGGCATATTGGGTTCTATATCCAGAGCTTTCTGTAGTTCAGTGATTCTTAAACTTGGTCACACACACGTTGGAAACAACTAGGAGCTTTGAAGATTACTCACATCTGAATCCCACCCAAAGAGGTACTTAATGTATTTGGCATAAGGTAAGGCCTGGGCAACAGCAGTTGAAAAGCTCTCCGGGTGATTCTAACATGCACTGAACATTGAGCATCACTACTGTCAACGTGTTGAAAGTAAAACCATAGATGTTTACATAATACTGGCACTAGCTTTAAGCCTAACTGACTAATATTTGTAAACCTGGGCTCTCTGTGTCTAGAGTTTAGGTTGTGGGGCAGCAGAAGAAGTAGATATTACATGTGACTAACAACCCTCCCACGATCTGTCACCTGGGCAGCAAACCGTTTTTGAATTTGGGACTGCGTGGGAGGTAAATCGGTTTGCCTTGCTTTAGAACAGCCTCTGCTTATAAGATGTTGGAATGTCACAAGCACCAGATTGCAGAACTGTCAGATTTGTGTCAAAAGGCATTACATCCTGGCACTGAGACTGGAGAGCAGTGACTCATTTGCTTGAGAGCTTTAGGGACCCCTGGAAGCCTGTGGGGCCTGGTGATGGCCCTGGGAGCTGGGGGTGGTTTTCTTCTCAGAGCCTAAGGTAGCCCTCAGGGGGACTAAGATATTTCAGACTTGGAGGAACACAGAGTTGAGTTCTCAGGAATTCGGGTAAGTGGGAAGTGCCGAAGCATCTGAATTCTATGAAAGTATTTTCATTTTAGCCTGAAAATTGACTCAGCAGCAAGCTGATAAAACTGAATATGTTTCATGTCTTTTTCTTCATTTTTTCCCAAAAGCTTTTTGAGGTTAGTAAAATTTTGAAAGAATTTTATTTTACAAATGATAACTTGCAAATTTCAAATCCTGGAAGAGGGTCTTTATGATTCACTGAAAGGACAATTTACCTTCCCTGAAATACAGTGGGACCTTCAGTTCCAAACCCAGAGGCTCCAATCCATTTTGCAAGTCTCCTTAGGAATGCTTCTCACCCCATCCTACCCACCCCCAACTTTAGAAGAGCTGGTGCTGTTCCTTATCACCCTGGGATGTCTTTACACCATGGTGATAATGTTGACCCCCAGCCATAGAAGAGCCTGGGCTGTTCCTGCCCATTCTCTGAAGATCATGTGTTGTTTGTTTCTTCCCTTTGTGTATTTCCTGTGTCTGAACTAGCTATCTATTTGCTTTTTGAGGATAGAGAAGTTCATGAGAGACAAGATCCCTTCTCTCAAGGATCTTATAGTCTAGTAGAAGAGACAGAAAATAATGTTGGCTAATAAACAGATAAGGATTTCAGAGACCTCTCTAGGAAGAGGCATGTGAGATGAGACTTAGATGAAGAGAAGGAGCCGTTTCAGTGAACACCTACAGCCACAGCATTCTAGGCAAAAAAAAAAAAAAAAAAAAAAAAAAGTGAGTGAAAAAACCTTGAGGAAGGCATAGGCTTTGACATGTTTGAGGATCAAAAAGAAGATGGGAGTGGCTGGAGCGCAGTGAGGATGGGGAGGAGCTCGGGAGGTAGACAGGCTAAGTCAAGGAGTTAGGATTGTATCCTAAATTCAGTGGGAAGCATTTGAATCCAGCAAAGGATGGTTGGATTCACTTGATTTGAATTGAACGTACAATGAATGGATTTTTTTTAATAAAGTGGAATGAATCCATTTTTTTTCTCAGATCAGACATTTGTGGCTTTTCTTTCCACCTCCATGTTCACCTCAGGAGTACTAATGCCATTGTCTCAAAGGAAGATATGAGAGAGACCTGTGGCTGGATTCTTGCCCTTCACCTTGGTGGCAGTGGAGCTAGTGGTCTGTGGTAATCATTACTTTAATTGAATTTGGTTTGCTGAGAGCTTGAGATTTCTTTGAAAACCTATATTTTATAAAATTACATTCTCTATGTACTGCAGATAAATATAGAAAGAAGCGCTGGTGTGAGACCTTCATTGGCTTTTAGAATGATATTTGCTTTTCATTTGACAGTCTACTTTGACTTTTTCAAAATACCTGGGGATCATTCCATGCCTTTTGGCAGGAAAAAAAAAAAAGGAAGAAATGAAAGCATGGGCTGGATGCCTATCACTTTTAAATCCTGAAAAAGAATCAGACAGGACCCTTATTAAGTTACTGTAGAATGTAACACATATAACCTTTACATAGTGGTTTATTTGAGATGATCAATCTTAACTAAACGATCGAGTTTTTATTTATTTGTTTGGTATTAAAGCATAAAAGCTGGCGGATTTTTTTCTGGATGTTTCCTTTGTTGACACACAGAACTGGTTGGTCTTACACTGAAGCAGATGTGTGCATTTAAATCTTGGAGAGGCATACACAGTGTGAAGTGACTGATAAATGAACAGGGCTTACAACTGCAAAGTTAATGCACATGGCAGCTTATTGGCATATAAATTAAACTGCTGCAAGGTGGAAGAATGGAAGAAAAAATGAGGTTGCTGTGTGAGATCAAATTAATTTGGGAATCATTTGGACATTTTATTCCCCTGAAAACAGTTTGCTTGGGGATCTCCGTCTGTGTCTGGCATCAGGCCACATTCACAGTGAAGGAAAACGTGCTTTAAGACTTGAAGTTACCCAGCACGCAATGGTTTCAGTCTGTCGTGCGCATAAATAAATGGATGTTTTACAGAAATCATTTCTGGTAGGAAGTGGAAGCCAGAAAGGGCCTGAGGAAGAGCGATGGTGCGGACCTGCGTGGGGCAAACTGGGCTGGAGACGTGCCCCACTCACAGCACAGAATGAAAAAGTCAGGGCTGCTCTGGGGAAAGAATTGATAAGGAAGAGAGGGGAGATTAGCACCAGGAAGTCGGGGGCTCTTCACAGCGGTGCCGCACCAGGCAACCCCGTGACGGAGCACGGCATCCATCTTGCTCATCCTCCAAGTCTCTGCTCAGATGTCACTCTTCCCAGGGACCTTTCCTGATCATCTTACCAAAACCTCTCCTTCCATGATTTTCTATCACTGAACCTAGTTTTGTTTTCCTTGATGACAATTTGAAATTATTTCTTTATCTATGTGTTTATGTAGATATTATCTCTCTTCCTTACTAAATTAACCACAGTTTGCAAGACAGGGCAGCATCCTGTTTTCTTTGCCAGGGTTTTCCCAGCCGTGCATTCTGCATTCGGCACTAACTCTGCCTGGCAGACAGTTAGGCAGGTAAGAAATGTTGTTGAATGGATATACAGAGCCTGGAGGAAAATAATCCAATATCAGCTGTGGATGGGATTCTAGCCCACGTACGTTAGTCTTGGGGGTGCGGCTCTGGTTAGGGTGCACACAGAGAGATGTTCCACACTCAGCCGGAGGAGAGCAAACATCAACTTGCAGAAGATCAGGTGGGTGAGGGTGCCCGACACCACCTCATCCATCCCCCTGATGTCCTGTGACACAGACTAAGGAAATCATAGCTCCCCTCCCAGTGTGGTGAGAGCAGGACCCACTGTGAAAGAAGCTCTCCAACTCACAGGGCAGATGCCAGCAGAGCCAGGATCTGAAGCCCAAGACCAGGCCCTGTGTTCCCTTCCACGTCATCTCCTGACACTGTGCTCCATATACCGGGTGTCCCAGCAGCTGCGAACTCTTCTTTCCCTGCACCAAGTACCGGAGACTTGTCCCTGAGTTCTGTAAAGCTTCAGCCTCCAAAGCCAACCTGATGGCTCCCCTGAATACCACAGGAGCCGCTGTATCACACACCCTTTGCCCTGGAAGATTTCCATTTCTGATGACTGCTTCTTGCAGCGAGACAGTCGAGCCTAGGAATAGTCCCAAAGAAGGAATGCCTGAGTCTAAGACTATTTTAAGCTTCCCCTAAGACAGAGATAAGCTTATATAACCTCAGAACAGTCATGATTTTCAAAGCTTACTTCAGAGCAGGTTAAAGTAGGTGTAGCCAACGTGCTTCCACAATGAACTACCCCCCCCAGGACCCTTGGAAGGGAGGATAATTCTACCATGTACCAAGCACCTACCGTGTGTGAGACACTTTATGTAGATTATCCCACATAAGGTGAACCAAGGTAAGTGTGGGATCCAGCCACATCTCTGAGTGATGCTCTAATTAAGAACCACATTTATAAAGCTGCCCTGTTGTGATCGAGGGTTAAGGTGGGACCACTTTGCAGTCTGGTAGTTCTCCAAATGCTCAAAATAAGCTGGCTTGTTTTTCCTGTCCCCACTGAGCAATGATGCCATAGTTGACAGGCTTCTAGTGTTGAGGGACTAGCCTGCAAAAAGTACAACATGCAAACCAGGTGGCTGAGAGGTGCTAACTTCCAAGCACATGGTCTACAGATGGGGCCACCTCTGCTGCCAAGGAAGTGGATTATGAGTTCATCTCAAGCAAGGAAAGGCCTTGAGTTATATTTACATTTTTTTAAGATACTTTTACCTCCTTGTGCCTTTCACATGTAAAGGGCTGTGACATTTATCACGTTCCTTCCATCGATATGGCCAAAATTATAAACAGGTAGTATGTTGACTGGTACCTTTCCCATAGAATTACCAAAAAATTCTAGAAAAAAATTCCCAAGGCATCTTTAAAAAAAAATTTTCAGCTGTGGATAGTGTTATCAAAAAGGCAAAGCTTTTCTTCTTTGATAAAATATTTCAGGGCCAGTAATTTTAAAACACATGGTCTGAAATCATGAGTGTAACTTCATAGTTGTGGAAAAAATCTAGACCATATAATATCAGAGTTTAATTCAATCTTATTTTAACATTAAGCAAAAATCCCAACCTTTATTATAGGTATCTGAGTATCTACAGACTTGTGGCTCTTTGTAACAGATTCTATACTGTTGAGCAGAGAAAACTCCAAATAAGAGTCAGTCCCAGGCATTCGCCACAGGCAGAGGAGTTTAACTCACTTCCTAAAGCAAAACCCCTACTCTGTTAGTGTCAGGAGAGCACTATCTGGGTAATTCTATTACTGTCAACTTCCTCATGACACGTGAAACTCTGCACAAATAGACGGGCCATGATCTCTGCCTGGAATTACTGTCCACTGCTTGTCATGTGGCTGAAGTTCAGTTCTCTGTCCTGCCTTCTGGCCTCCTTTACCCAGAGGACCCTCCCTCACTGTTGTCTCCTACCTTTGCATGCTGTCTGCCTCATCAGTAACATTTAAAATAATTTATCATTAGTACTATTTTATTGACTTATTTATGGATCTCTTCTTCATTTGGTTTCAAATCCACGAGTTCAGGGACTGCATATTTTTATTTACTAGTATATTGTTCTTTTCTTGGCACAGTACCTATCACATAAACTCAAATATTTGTTGAATAAATGAGTGAATGAAGGGCTGAGTAAATGAACAAGTGTGACAGAGTGGTCAACCAAGTCTCTCTGCCTTTTCCTAAATATACTGAGCCCCCAACTTGACTTTCTTTTATCTTCATTAGATCCAGGAAATATACTGCTTTAGTTCTGTGCCCCAAGAAGAGACCCCGGTCTCAGCCTTGCCTGGTTTCTTACTTTCTAACCCTGGGCCAGCTTTCACATGGAGAACACCACCTTATACAGTCCCTCATCTGGGAGATGCCTCTAACTCCTTACCACCTTCAGAGTCAAGACCAACAACAGCAGACCTCAACTCTGTGGCCATCTAGGGCATTCCTACTGAGTTCTGCATTTTCAACTAGTTTCTGTTAATCCCTTTACTCCTCAAGAGAGAGACCAGAGCATGGCAGGGTTGAGACAGTAACAGATCCCCTGTTTTCAAAGAGCTCTGAAAATTTATTTGGATCCTGTTTTCAAGGAAATTATATGCTTACTTTTTTATAAAGAGAGATCTCCCAACAGAGATACAGCTTCCTTATTCCCATAACCCTGTTGAGGATAATGCCAATTTTCATCTAATTCTCCTTGGCTTTAGTAATGAGATATAGGAGTTGGGGAAAAATGAAAGATTAGAAAAGAGATCTGGATTTAACTTGGCCTTAATGGAAACTGGAACAGTTTAATTCAATTCACTATAAATTTCAAAAGGCTAATATACAATTAACCACTTATATACAAATTTTAAAACTCACAAAATAAGGTTATGTATTATTTATGGATACATATAAATGGAACAGAAGTAGAAAAACATGTCCTGAATGCATATACATCAAATTCATTTTAGTGCTTGCCTCTGGAGAAGGTAGGAGACGGTGGAACTATGGAGGGGAATTAAGAAGCTTCTACTTGGTTATCTAAAAGCCAAAAGCAAAGAATCACAAAACTATACATGTTTATTATTAATTTGTGTGGTGTGCAGATATCAAGGTTCTATTAATTCAATTTCTCTCAGTTAATTTCTGTATTTTTAAAAGACTGTTCAGAAAATAAAAAGATAAAGTTGTATTGAAAGAGTCCTGTCAAGATCTAAGCTGAGCTGAAGGGAGCTGAGCTGCCAAGTGTCAAAATAGCTGATCAAGGCCACAAGGCAAAATAAAAGTAGCAGTCGAGCCTTTCAGCACTCACGGCAATAGCATCAGCAAGAGGCTGACCCAGACCAAGTGCTGGTGCCCCCACTGTTCCATTGTCTCCCATGGAAATGGCATCAGGAAAGGGGCAGATGGGTCAGCACAGGTGTGGGGAATTGTCTCACTGCAGAAGGAGCCCCAGACAAAAGGCCCTGGCAGTTTTGTGGACCCAGAGGCCAGGGGAAGAGCTAGGAATGGAAAAGTACTCAGTACTGAGTCAGAGTGGAGAAAAATGACTTCAAGGTCTTCCAGTTAGGAGACCTCAGGATGGAGGTACCTGTGCTAAGGATGCATGTATGAGTCAGAGCGTGGCTGGCCGGAAGGCCAGAGCTCTTGCCTATAAATTCCTTGAGACTGTAATACATCACAGTTGTGCATGTAACTCACATTATGAAGCTAGCATACCCTGATACCCGAACCCGATAAAATCCAAGGTAATAGAGTACATAAACAGCTGCCTTCGTGAAGGTATATTCAGAATTCCCTAACAAAATAATAGCAAATTAGATCTATAAATAAATAAAAGTGATAATACATTGTGGCCATGTGGTGTTTATCTCAGAAACTCAAGGTTAGGTTAATATGTTTTTAAAATATCAAATAATATAATTCATCACATTAACAGGATAAAGGAAGAAATTCATATGATCATCCCAATGACAGAAAAAGCATCTGACAAAATTCAGCACCTACATACAATAAAAGTTCTCAGAAGAAAATAGAGGAGTTCTTTCTCAGTATGATAAAGGGCATCTATCTAAAACCATACTTAATAGTGAAATACACAGTTTTCCTTAAGATCAGAACAAAGTATGGATATCTGTTCAAGCTAATACCACTCAACATCATACTGGAAGTCCTGGCCCATTGTTACATGGCCAGAGAAAGAAAGAAAAAGAGACAAAATAGAAAGGAAGTAGTAATATGGTTTTTATTCATAGGCAACATACTCATTTGCAACAGACAATATGAAGAAATGTACAAAACCGTAACAGATGTAATGAACTTGGCAAGGTTGTAGAATACAAAGTCAATATACAAAAATCAATTATTTTTATAGACAGGAAGCAATTGAAAAATGAAAATTTTAAATTATATTTACTGTAACATCTAAAAGCACTAATCACTTATAAACATGTCAAAAAATGTGTGACATCTACACTGAAAACTACAAAATATTACTAAAAGAAAATAAAGAAAACCCAACCAATGGAGGAATGTACGATGTTCATGAATTAAATAGTTGCCAGTTTTCTTCCACGTGGTCTGTAGAACCATTGCAGTTGTAATCAAAACTCTAACAGGCTTTTCTTGTAGAGATTAACAAGTTGATTCTATAATTTATATGGATAAGCAAAGGATCTACACAAGCCAAGTCACTATGTAGAAAGAACAAAGCTGGAGGGCTAATACTATCAAATTTCAAGAGTTAACCCTAAAGCATCCTACAGGACACAATACAGTGTGAATTGGGCTAAGTAAGGGTAGATAAATAGATCAATTAGACAAAATACAGTAGCCAGAAACAGATCCACACATAGAAGTTCAATTGATTTTTTTTTTAACAAAGGCTTCAAGGTAATTCAAGATTGAAAATAAGTCTTTTTTTTTTTTTTCTCTGAATCACCTTTTAATATCAGATTACTTTTGCCAAATGCTGAGCCAAGAGGGTTTCCAGGCTACAAGGGCAAAGCACTGGATTTTTTGTGTCAGGATCATCCATGTTGGGTTGTGCAAGTTGAGCTGATGGCATTTCCTCTACGGTTACCTGAACAAAGCGCTGTGTGAGGGCCCGTGTCTGAAGACGAACGAGACAATCTGTGCATCCTCGGAGTTGTTCCGAGGGCTTAACCAGCAATGGGCCTGGAGCAGCAGCAAATGCTCTTATCAAAACCTGTGCTACTTCAAAGTACTGGCATGTTCCCAGGACATCACCCTGGGTATCAGAGTTTAACCTGCTGCCAAAGCAAACACAATCAAAAACTCCAAAATGAACACAGTCCTTTTGTTCTCAAAAAGAAAAAAAAAAAAAAAAACCATCACCATATTTATTTAGTTTAACATTTCCCCTGATGTAAAGAAAATGATGTCAAAACATAACCTAGGACATATACACAGGCGCGCACCCCCCAAACCCAGATAACCTTAAATTAAAAATAAGGGCAAAATTCTGTCCAACAGATAAGTTTATCTTCGCTTCTGGAAGATGTTTTCACGTCCCATTCCACGTCCTCGCCCTCTTGCGGCCACTTGGGCCTTCAGAATAGCAGCTTTCCCCCACCGGCCTCTGAGCCTTGGTTTTTGTTTTTCATGCTCTTTAACAATGGGTGCATTTTTCAGCATGTCAGGCAAAATCAGAAAGCGGATCTTGCTGCCGCGGATGTACACCTGCTCCAGCTGTGCTACGCGGTCGTCTCTGTAGGTGACTGTGATGTTGGACGTCTGGCAGTTCATGTTGTCCTCGGCTTCGATGAGCTTCCCTTGATACACCTCAGCGGGTGTTTGTCTTACAAGTCACGATGTGACCCTCCGCCTCATGCAGGACTTTAATCGGCACACCAATAGACATCTTGGCCGGAAGAGTCCGGCTCCCGTCTCCTCTTCCTCTCTGGTGCTGCGGAGACTCTGGCGACCACGAAGGCGTGAGGCGTGCGAATGGCGGGCCCGCGCTCCCAGAATCGAAACTAAGTCTTTTCAACAAATCGCATTTAAACAACTGGAGAAATCTGTTGCGGGAGTTGGGAGAGGAAGAGGTAGGCAATGATTTCTCTGAGAGGACACACAAATCACTGAACATGAAAGAAAAAGTGGATAATTTGGAATTCATGAAAGTTAAAAACTTTTGCTCATCGAAAGGCACCTTTGGGAAGCCTTCGGTTACAGGGAGGGGAGGGTGCTGGCTGCACTGGAGGTTACCATGGCTACACAGGCATTGCCTTCGCTTATAATTTGTTACTATGCTAGCTCACACAAGTAGGAAGTAAAAGCGGAAAGGGAGGGTTACTGATACAAAAACGATAACCAAAAAACTGTGGTGAAACACTTTGACACCACAGTAGCTGTACTGGGAGGGTTGAAATGGGATTAAAGGGAACACAGGAATTTCATTATCGGTTGGCCTGGTGACTGCTGTAACAGAGAAGACCCTGCAACAACTGTCAAAACACCCTTCATTCCTGACCAATGGAGGCGGGGCCTGATCTCTTCCTTTTCAGGGCTTCCCTTTTCGTTTTCGTAAGAGACCTCGGTCCTACCTCCCAGGCCTGCCCTGTTCTGCCTGTTTTTTGTTTTTGTTTTGTTTGTTTGTTTTTTGGGGTTTTTTTTGTTGTTGTTGTTGTTTGTTTTGTTTTTTTGCCTTGTTCCTGTCTTTCTAATAACTGGCAAGAGAGCAACAGTAGTTTGCATACCTTTTTTTTTTTTTTTTTCGGTCTTACTTTCCCATCAGTTTGAGTTAAAACAAACAAAATCCCCCACTGGCCCTTCTTACCTAACTGCTTCAGTGTGACACCACAAAAGAATTCTAGTTTCATCCCACTCACACAGGATCAGTGTCTTTCGCCTCCTCGATCCTAACACACACAAGAAAAAGGGCCTTTCCTTTATTTATTTATTTATTTCACAAATTAAGTCAGAGGCTTTATAAAGGCACTGTAATGCCAGTGTGAAGCTGGTTACTGCGCCAAGAATGTAATAGTCATTCAGTCTCAAAAAAGAATATACACTCAATGATTCCATTTCTGTCATGTTCAAGAACAGCCCAAACTGGCCTATGGTCATGAAATGTTGCAAATTAGAATCCACAGAGCTTAGAACCTGTCTAGACTCAGTGGAAAGGTAGGCGGCCTATCTGACAGCCCTTGGAAGCGGCTGCCGCTAAGTGTGCTTCCCACTCCCCACAGCCAGCCTGCTGCTAGTGAGTCAACAGCAAGAGGAAAGGTTAAAAGTCTACCAAATAAACACTACTCCTCAGTTATCCAGATAAATAAACACATATGCAGAGAAAATAAATGCATGCTAAAGTTCTTTTTAAGGTCTTGCATAAATTAGGAATTTTGATGTGACCACATGCCTGGAGAGGCAACGTCTTTCCAAGGAGCAACAGAAAACAGGCTCAGGATCTGCTCCTTCCCTTCTTGGTCTCTCTCTACCTCTCCTTTCAGCACCTCTTCTTGCGTCAGTACCAAACCCTTTCCAACCTAGGTACCAGCTCTCCCTGGCATCCTGGAGCCAGCCTCACTGGGCTCTCCCAGTCTGAGCAGCAGACCACATCCTGAATGGTTTCTTTCCTTCTGTTTCCACCAAAACTTCCCTATCCTGCACCTGTGCTTTCAAGAACTTATATATATTATCCTAAGTGACTTTCATTTAGCTGTTGTCACTCTAATCCTTTCAGGTAAATTTCATTAGGGATTTTTTTGAAGATATAAAAAGTCATTCTGATGGTAGATATTTTAGGCACTGTGACAACCAGTAAGAAAAATATTTTTAAATAATTTATCTTTTGGTTAGTGCCTCTAAAATTAAACTATTCACGACACATCCTAGTTGCACTTGCCTTATGAGAACATTGTGGGACATCTTACTCAGTGACTCTTACCAAAGGTTATTCCAAGAGCTGCCCCTTTTCTTTGTGACTTGGACATGTTATCATGTTTCTGAGTTTATCACAGTGCATTAAGTTTGTTAAACCTAAGAAGGCAGCTGAATTTGGAGCTGATGATTCCTAAATGAAAAACACTTTCATTCGTTCATTCAGTTAGCATAAATTGAACATACTGCCCAGTCGAGGAGAGAGATATAGTATTAAAATGGTATCATAATGCAACATAATATGTTCCATAACAGAGGAACAAAAGGCACTGTGAGCACAGAGAAAGGGCTACTACCTGTGGAATACAGGAAAGGCTACAGGAAGAAGAAAATATTTGCTTTCTGGAATAACGATTAGGGAGGTTGCTGGGCAAAAAAAAGTGGGGGTAAAGAATATTTTAGGATTAATGGCACAAATACAGGCATGGAGTTATGAAAGCCTGTGAAATCCACGTGGCTACAATATGGATAGATGGAGATGGTATTGGAAGAGAGGACTAACAAAGGATGGTGGGGACATAAAGGAAGGGGAATTTGTAGGCCATTGTAAGCAATGTAAATTTTATTTAAAGAAAAGAAGGAAGCCAAAAGTGATTTCTAGATATGGGTGAGATATTATCAGATTTGTGTTTTAGATAGAAAACCTCTAGAAAAATATGGAGTACAACTTCTATTCACCAATATAAAGATGTTCTCAAGGTAACAAGCAAGTAGTGTTCATCAAAACACCTTTATTTCTGTAGTCTTGAACCTGTGGCATATGGTTCAGAAGACAACTTCTCTGGGTGATACTAGCTTTCCACGTGATCCAGGACATGGCCATGTAGATCTCCTCTAGGCCAAGGAAGACAGTGGAGTAGAAGAGGTGGAGGAATTGTGGAGTTAGGGTACATGGAAGTGCAGAGGGTAATGAATGGCAGGAATTGATGGAAGGTTCTGTGCATGGGAATTGCCTGAGAGTTCAGTTCCCTTAGAGACAAGGGGGGTGGGACAGTATATTGCAAGAATTTCAAAAGGAAAGGCCTGTGTCTAAATATAGAAGAGTAATTATCTAAAGAACACTGACTTTGAAATACTTAGGTTGTGGTGCAATTAGTAACTTGACATTTACCAATAAGGAAACGCAATTTTTGGATACTGAACCATTTTTTTTATTAAAAAGAAGAGGGAACATTCTTTGAAAATGTTGACAATTTAGAGTAATCCCACCTTTGACATGTTTAAACTCTGTCATCACAGGCAAGTCACTAAACCTTCAAAGTATCTCTGCTCAGGAAAACATAATTGTGTGTGTAATAAACAGGAACAATTCCATGTACAGATAGATTTTTGTTATTGGTAATGATTACATGATTATGTGTTAAACAGCTCTGCAGAACAAGAAACTGAATAGGTGGAGGACTAAAAATATATTGAGAAAAATCCATTTGTCACCACTTACTAATTCTTGAAGAGCTTTTATGGAAACCTACAGTTAAACTTAGATTTTTATTTTCAGCCCTTTATTTGGAACTGAATAATAAGAATGTGTCCTCTCCAAAAGGAGCGAGGCAGTGAATGACTCAGACTGAATTGGGCTGGCTGAGCAGTTCCCTCATCATAGGAACTTGATGTTTATGTTCATTTGTGATTGAGAGAGAATTTATAAGGATCAGGTAAAATCACCTACTGCTCAATTTAAACAGAAATAAAAAGAGTTTTGCATCCATCCTTAAGGAATAAATACAGGAGAAATCATCGTACCACTCCAGGTGATACAGTGCTTTCACTTAAGAGGGAGAGAGGAAGGGGGTTATTCACTCAGCTTTCCAGATGAAGAAGGAGGTGGTCAGAATGATCTGCTCAAGATCATGCAGTTAGTAAGTGGCAGTGCAGTCCCTATGTCTCCAGATAGTAACATCTTTCCACTGTATTCCTCTGCTTCTCAAGAAAGACATGCTTGCTTCTGCCCAGGGCATTGAGAGTTGGTACCCGCCATGGTGACTTCTCCACCACGGGGGATGTGATTGAAAGTCCAATTCTGAGCCTGGCTCATGGCTGTGGCTTGAATAATTACTTTTTTAGACTTTAAGTTGTGGTTTATAGAACCTGTTGTTTTATATGTTCTGCACAATGTCTTCGGCAAATTGGGACGCTCTTCTCTCTTAGCTTTGTGGAAGAAAGGATGACCCACAAAGCTAAGGTAAACAGATGGACCATGGCCAAGGGCCGAGTGCTGCCTAAGGACCAGGAAATGGAACAGTGATCAAGCACTTTGTGTATTCTCTTCTTGGCTTTAAAAATAATTATCTTATTGTGTATTGTGTCTCTTCATCATTTTTCTCATTTCTTCTCAAAATGCTGTACCTCAACTCTTTTTCTGTGAACTGTGTTGCATCTTTCTTTCTTTATCGAGTTCTGTCTGGGGTTCCTAAGATCCTCCAGTTTCTCTGAGGTCATTTTTCTACGTCTTGCCACTTCCATGTAATGTCAGTTCATAGATACCATGTATGGTGCCTTCTCCATTTGGCTCTCAGATCCCCAGTACTTAGAAACAACCCCTCCAGACCCCACAACAGCCAGGCATTTATAGTGATTACGGTGAATTAGTTAGAAATCTTTTCATGCATTTTTTAATTCCCTTACTACAAAACTTAATATATTCTCATTATAAAAAAAGTTAATTAGCACCAAAAGATACGTTAAAAAGTTAAAATTCGGGGAGGGGAGGGTGTAGCTCAGTGGTGGATTGCGTGCTTAGCATGCACCAGGTCCTGGATTCGATCCCCAGAACCTCAATTTAATAAATAAATAAATAAATAAATAAATAAATAAATAAATAAATAAATAAATAAATAAATAAACCCACCCACCCAGTTACCTCCCCTTGAAACAAACAAACAAAAGTAAAAATCCCCCCCTCTCTCCCTACCTCCTCAATCCCCAAGCCACCTACCCCAGAGGTAAATAGTCTTAATAGCCCATTGAGTGTGCAGCAAGACATTCCTTTTTCATATATATACAAACAATCATATTTTCATACTGTTATGCAACTTTCTTTTCATTTATAATTTCTCTTAAAGAATTTTTTTTACAGCAAAATAATCAGATCGATTTATTATTCTAAAGTTTATGGTTTTGCATTCTGTATGGATGTAACATGAATTACAGATCTGAGCTGTCCATCCGGGTGGAGAATGTTTCCATTGTTTCTCTGTTACACACGATGCTTGAGTGAATATCCCTGGACATGCATCTTTGCATATTTTGTATGCGTGTATATGTAGAGCGTTTTTCTAGAAATAGAATTCCTACTGCATTTTACTAGGTCTTGGGCACTTTCCTCACTCTTCGCTGGTCTTGGTCTGAGCTGTGGCTAGCCCAGCTCCATGTGTGGCTGGCTTCTGGGCTATACACTAGTCTCAGGAGCTCTTAACCTGTGCTAAGTTAAAGCCATCTGTAGACCATTTTCAAAAAGCAGGTTATTCAGGCTGTGCCCCGTAACTACTGAATCCAAGCTTTCACAAGGGAAATCTGGGCTTTCATAACACCACCACAGGCAATGCTGATGTTGGTCGGAGTTGAAGACCATGGAATTGGTTCCTGGCCTCCCATGATTACGGCTCTATCTTCTCTCTGACTGAGTTGTTCTATCTCTGAGCGGATTTCACAGTTTCTCTTCAGGAACAATTCCAGTTTTGTTTTTTAGCATTCATTTCCCCATTTGTTAAGTGCATTCTTTTATCTTTAGTTATAGCTTTCATTTCTTTTTACTTGAAGATTATTTTTACCCTATAAATAGCATTATTCAGTTTAGCCCCTCCTTGTTTAATACCCTGAATAAGCCAGAGTTCTAGGGCACCAGGCAGTGGACAACATCCAGCCCCCTTCAGAGACCAGCCACTGCCTTTACCTTAAGACTACCCTTCCTGTGTAAGGGCGGACAGTAAGGCATAGCAATAACCATTTCCAGCTCCAGTTAGACTCAAGCTGAGTTTAAACCCCAGCTCTACCACTCATTGGCTGTGTGACCTTGTAAAAATTCCTTAACTTTTCTGTGCCTCAGGTTTCCTGTAGGTAAAATGGAGATAATAATGCCTCTCAAAGGATTGTTGTAAGGAACAATAAGTTGTTCCATGTTAAGTCCCTTTAAAAGTAATTGGAATGTAGCCACACCTCATTAGATGTCATTATTATTAATTATTATTATTATTATTATTATTATTATTATTATTATTATTATTATTATTATTATTATTATTATTATTATTATTATTATACAAATCCCTCCAAAAAAGATGATGGACAGACCTCTGAGGGCCCTCCTTCTCTTCGGGTGCAGAGTTCCTCTTTCTTTGGCTTCTCCATTGGGTCCCACACTGCCATCTGCTTTCCATCTACCAGAATTCTGCTGATGTCTATCATTTGTTGTCATTTCTACTCATACTCTCTTTGGCCTTAAGTGTTTTATGGTTATTTAACTAGAGTTTCCAGAAGCAGCAGACATAAACACGTTCAGTCTGCCAGGTTTAACTTAAAAGTCTCCACTCTTTCTTAGCTACAATTTAAACATAGATATAAATGCTTGAAAAGATCCAAATTATTTCTCCCAACACACCATGATCATGGTTTTCTCTTTGTTTAAAAATATTACAACCAAAAACGTCATTTCTCAACAGCTCCTAGTCATGAGCCATGTGCAACAATCTCAGAATTATGAACTTGATAATGAATTAGACTCCACTGGAGAAAACATCCTTGGTAGATTTCTTTTCATCTTTAAAAAATATCTTATTTAAAAAAGGGAATCCTCCTACACTGTTGGTGGGAATGTAAATCAGTGCGGCCACTATGGAAAACACTATGGAGGTTCCTTAAAAAACTAAAAATAGAGATACCGTATTATCCAGCAATCCCACTCCCAGGCATATATCCAGAGGAAACTCTAATTCAAAAAGGTACATGCACCCCAATCTCCACAGCAGCACTATTTACAATAGCCAAGACATGGAAATAACCCAAATGTCCATCTATAGCTGACTGGATAAAGAAGATGTGGTATATACACAATGGAATACTACTCAGCCATAAAAAGGAATAAATAATGCCATTTGCAGCAACATGGATGGACCTAGAGATTATCATACTAAGTGAAGTAAGCCAGAAAGAGAAAAAATATATATCATATGCTATCACTTATTGTGTGACTCTAAAACAAACTCACAGACATAGAAAATGAACTTACGGTCACCAAAGGGAAAAGGAGATGGGGGAGGGATAAATTAGGAGTCTTGGATTAGCAGATACAAACTACTATAGATAAAATAGATAAAACAACAAGCTTCTACTGTAGAGCACTGGGAACTATATTCACTATCCTGTAATAAACCATAATAGGGAAAAAATCTTCCTTAAAGTTATTTTTTACATTATTCTTTCTTTAAATGCATGCCCTAAGTATTTAATGGCTTTTTGTTCTATATTCTTCTTACATCATTTGCTTTGAACACAGGTAGATAATAGCATTTCTAATTATTTCAAAGTAGGGTCTCCTTTTGTGGTAGGTAGCTTCTAAGATGGCCCCAGTGATCCCTGCCTCCTGGTATTCACAGCCTGTGTACTCCCCTCCCTTTGACCAATCCATTTCTAATTAATAAAACACATCAATATTGAGAGATTGTCACTTCCACAATGAGGTTACAAAAGATTATGAATGCCATCTTGCTAGCAGACTCTCTTGCTGGCTTTGATGAAGAAAGTTGCTATGTTGGAGAGATCTCCAACGCAAGGAACTGAACATGGCCTTCAGCCAACAGCCAGCAGGGATTAAGGACCTCATTTCCTGGACCTTCAAGGAACCAAAGCCTCTCAACAATCACATGAGCTTGGAAGTGTATCCTTTCCCAGTTGAGCCTTCAGATGAGAACCCCCAACTCTGAATAATACTTTCGTTGCTGTCTCAGGAGAGACCCAAAGACTGGCAAAGGCTAGATTGCTAACCCATAGATACCATGAGATAATAGATGTGTATTGTTTTAAGCCATTAAGTTTGTAGCAATTTGTGATGTAGCAGTAGAGCATTAATACACCTGGCTCCCCCTGCCTTTACCATCATACTAATAGCTCTGTTACCGCATTAAGGACACTCAGTTTGCCTTGTCTATTTCTTTCCATTTCCCTACATAGTCCATTCTGACTGCACAGTATTCAGAAGCTTCTTTTCATTTGAAGGTAATTGTACAAGAGGACTAAACAGATTGTTCATTCAAATGTGGCAAATATCAAAAGTAATTAACGTATGTTAAAAATAAAACTGGCATTTCTCCATTTATCTATGGTTTATAAAGTACTTCCATAAATACTATAGGATTTTGCATTATTTTCATTAAACTGTTGAGGAAAGGGAGGCCCCCAGAACTTAAGGGATTTGTCCCAGGACATATGTCTAGTGGTGGAGCCCAGATTGGCATTTAGGGCAGCTAATTCCAAATCTCTCATTTCATCCATTGCACCAGGCTGCAGTCTCCCTGCACCTGACTTGTAGGCAACTCAAATATTTGCATTATTTTTGCAAATGAAATTTTTCAATGTCTTTTTAAATTTTTTTGTCTTACTAAATCTTGAAGCAGGTTATCATTCTGCCAGAAATCACAGCAAAAATTTCTAAGATACATGTTACAAATATTTTTATTCTGAAATAAAGTCTCCCCGTTTCTAATGGCCAGTCATTATTGTTCTATTTACCAACTCTTGTACTATTTTTGTCCATTATATAAAAAAACTGAATTATTAAATCATTGATCGTATTCAGAGCTCATTTGTTTCTAAACTTGTCTATTTCTTAAGAGATATATTTTTTACCTCTCTGCCAACTTATTAGCTCATAGATAAATGGCATCTTTCTTGTCACATTTTAGGTAGTCACATTTAGAAAGTTTAATTTTATGTTCCCACTATCTGCATGGATTAAACAAAAAGATTCAGTTATGCTATCTTACTATTTGCTGAGCTCCTGTAACAGATATTAGAGTAGTTTCTTGTTTAAATTAGCCTTTTTTCTAATTTTAGAAAAAATTTTAAATGCTAAGGAGTACATGCATACCTAATACTAACATCAGAGAATCACTGTCAAGACCGTTAACTTTGTGAGATATATATGTGTGTGTGTACATAGATATATATACACACATGTGTATACGTATACACGCGTGTGTGTGTATACATACACACACATCTATACATTTATATTTATTCAGAATCACCCCTTGCTTAATATACGGTTATAGTAAGGTTTTGAACTGAATCTAACAAGAATTTATGCACATTTTAGAAATAAAAATTTTTTCATTGTAGCAAAATAAAACTAAAAACAAAAGTTAACTGTAAGGATCTTGTCATAATCTCACCACTGCTCACTAATGAGTGTTCTCTCAGAGGAGCATGCAGTTTGCTCATAAGAGCATCAAGAGAGAAAATAGGAGGCAGAACTGTAGCTTCAGATTCTGTGTTTCTTTGTTTTTGTTTTGCTCTTTTTGTTAACTATAGAAAGTATAACTTCTAGTTGGATTTCTTCATAGAAACATACAGAGCAATACATTTTTCCCATTGGTTTTTATGTGTAGCCCATTTATGGCCTGTTTTCTGGAATAAATTAAGGATTAAATTAAGAATAATAAGTGATAAGTCTACTTTCATTTATGTGTGTGTATATGTGTACATATGTATTCATATATACAAATACATTTTAAGCATGACCAATATCACTTTGTATACTGTTTATATCTTTTTTGTGCTTCTTGTTTTTTTCACTTAATATAAATCCTGAGAGCTTTCCCATATTTGCTGATATTTTTGAGAGTGTGATCATAAAGGATGGTATAGTCTTCTATCGTAAGTCACGCACCATAATTTATTCTTCAACAAAACATTATTTCTTTTGAACACATAAACCGAGGTCATAAAAGTTTAAAAAATAGTCATTTGTTCCTACACTTACTATGTTTGTTAGGATGGAATATTTCCACTAAGCGCCTCTTCTTGTGGAGCAATGGGAAGACAGACCAGGGAGGCTCCCTGTACTTTCCAGCATTGTCCTCTCTGTGCGCTTGTCTCCACCTCGCTGTGCTTTTCCATATGGAGCTGAGCATCACGTTTCTGAATGCTGCATCCTGGGAGCTGTAGTCTGTGAATGGATGGAGAAGAGAGGAGCTGATAGGGGAGGATGGTAAAGGACTAGGAGGCCCCGGGACTGACTGATGGAGAAAGGCTCCTTCACAGGACGCAACCAAAAATGTTTAAATCTGTTTGTTTTGTTTGGCGAGAGCCTATGGGTCTCAGAGTTAGACCCTGGCAAGGAGGGTGAATGCAGATCTTTTTCTCTGTTATCTTTGGGCTTTCATATCTTACTCTGGTTCAGGGAATAAGGTGCGAGGGGTTTTATTTAAGAAGTGCTTGTTAGTTCTGCACCATCTACCAAGCAGTGGGTAGAATCACTTCAGATACTGTGAATCTTGTCATCTCTGCCTTTAGCTTTTAGATCTGTGACCCTTTAATTTCTTTTTATTTTTTCAGGAGCATTACATTGGGAATTTTAGAGGGGCTGTGTCATATCTCATCAGCTGTCATGATAACTCAAAAATGTTATTGTATATATTATACAATTTTAAAGTTAGGTGTATACTTTATACTTTTAATTTAATTTATCTATTTAATTTACCCCTGTTTTGTTGCTTTAGAACAAAAGAAGCCAAGTGCAAAGTAATAAGTTTTAGCCCATGGTGGTATGAGGACATAATCACCACCATCCCTTCATGTGTGTAGTAATTTGTATTAAGTATTTTTTTATTTTTTGCAGTTTGACTCCAACTTTAGATAATTAGTTAAACACTTACAGGACATGTATTTTCACCCTAAATATTTCCTGTATATGGAACCATATATCTTGCCAAATACAGGAAGAATAATTTAGAACACACTCAAGGACTTTGTAGCTACTTATTTTTAAAGCAAATCATGTATAAAAGTGCTTGAATATACATAGTCCTGCCTAAATGATTGGTTTCCAGCCTCCTACTTCAAAGGACAGCAAACCTGGATAGTTTAAGTGCCAGGTTTTAACATCGACTAGTTCCAAGTATTACCCTTGTGGTCTGTCCTCCATCAGGGTATCAGCTGCATCCTTCACTTGTTCGGTCAGGATTGTTGGGAGCACAGTGACCTGGAGGGGGATGAGTGGCCCTGGAAAATATTTGACTAGCAAGACTTTTCCTTGTACAAAGCAGGAGGCAATTCTTAAAGGCCCAGAAATCCTTCAAATCCTTATTAAAAGGCAACTTCGTTGACAAAAGTCTCACCACTGGCATCTGTCATGGTGATCCCATGACCCAGTCATCTTCTCTTATAAATAAAACTGTTCACACATACCTACTGACAGAAACCCCAAAGCATGGTAACGCCACCTTCACCTGTGAAAGTGGTTTAATTCACAGCCAGTTTCACTGAACTGAAGCAAATAACGCTTGATGGGTCAGTCAGGAAAGTGGAACCTCTGTGTGCGACACTGCTAGGAACCTGTTGCTCAGTTCCTGAAAACATCAGGCCTAAACCGGGAGCTTCACAGCTTTCACCGTCAGAGCTTTGGGACAAGCGCCGGACTGGACTGACTTCTGACCACATTACCTTCTAAGCTTTCCTCTTCCGGAAGCACTGGACCTTGTATCTGCTGACGTAGCAGAGGTTAATTTTCTCCCTCTGGTATTGTGTCTTTATTTATAAAAGAAAGCTAAAGTGTTCTTCTATTTCATATGTATTTGAAAAGCCTAGTATTCTTTTCTCTGTAGTTCCTTTTTCTTCCTCATTCACTATGTTCAGTATCCAAAAAGTATAGGCAATCAAGCTGACTTCAAAACTAGCTTAAAAAGTCACATTTGATGAAATGGGTGGATAATTTGTGCCTGTGTGTTTGTAATGAGGGGAATGCTCAGAAGGCTATTTCCAAAACCACAATAATTTAAAAAATCATAATGCCTAGAGTGTCTCACTACTGGTCAGCTGACTGAATTTCGTAGCATCTGAAAAAACTTCCCATGGTGAAGAGCCAAGTCCTTAAAAATGGAGGGTGCATCCTCTGTAGACTTTCACAAAGGCTTCTTCTCAACAAGCTTGGGGGAAACCAACCTGTAGGCAAAGCATAGTGAGTTCCCAAGAGGCGATGTTAAAGGTAAAAGGAAATTGGTGGCTTTGGTGTGACACATTTTCTCCCGCTGGCTCTGAATGCATCTCTTTTTTTTCCTCTCTCCCCACCCTCCTAAACCTGCGACCAGTTTATACCCTGTGCGCACTCGGCCAGCAGTTGGGTATGTTCTTCTGTCCTTAGTTACTCACTGGCCAGAGTGGTTCACACGCTGCTTCTCACACATTAAATAAAATGTCTTCATGTCTATCATTAGCCTCTCATATTGGAATGAAAATGGGGAAATTTTTCCCCTTAAATATGTACTTTGAAAATGTACCTTTCAGTAAAGGAATAATTTATGACTTTACTATTTTGGCAACTATAGGCAAACTAGTGAACCCCATTAACGGTAAGTCTCTACCATTAAAATGGGGATAATAAAGTATATCTTGGACCGTAGATGTAAGTAACGTGTCTAGCATAGTGATCAGTGCGTGTGGGCATGTACCAGCTGTCATTACTGGTACATAAAAATGACAGCTCAGTATTGTCATCGTCATTCAAAAATCTTCAGCTCAGTGGCCTAGTTTTTCTTCATTTCTTCTCCAACCAAGGTTTCTTATGAAATGCATTATTAACTTGGGATTTGGGAAGGGGTATTTATTTTACAATAATTTGTTAAATGTATATTTACATACACTGTATTTATCAAGAAAAGGTTAAATATTGGGATTTGAAAAACATTGAGATGTCCTAGCCTTCTTTTTGTTTGCTTCTTATTACAGATTTTAACTACAACAAAGCTAGATCTGGACAGGACACCGCATAGAAAACTTACACTCAGTGCATCCAAAAATGAGCTTATTATTGTCTCTCCTTCCTCACTTCCTCTCTCCTTCTCTCCCTCCCTTCCTTTTTTCTTTTCTTTTTAATGGAAATATAGTTGATTTACAGTGTTAGTTTCTGGTGTACAGCGTAGTGATCGTCCCTTCCTTTTTTAAAATCTCATTCCTTCCTCATCCATTTATTGGTTGCCTCCTATGGCAAAGTGCAATACTAGGGAATGGGCATGCAGTCGTGGATAAGGTAGTTACAGTCCCTGCCCTCACATCTTACCTGCTGGTAAGACACATTCAATAGATGAATTACAGAAATAATTATATCAAAATAGAGTTGATGAGTGAGATGAAGGAAAGCTCAGAATTCAGTACATGTAAATAATGTGCAACCGAGATGGAAGCCTGACTTAGCCTGGGGGAGCTGGGGAGCACTGGGGATGCCAACCCTGACGTGAGATGTGAAGGATGAGGTGGGGCTGTGGAGGTTTTTAAGCAGAGGTAACATAATTCCCCCAGACTTAATGCATCTTTTTCTCTTATTTGTTTCTTTTCAAACACAATCATCCTCCCAATCACCCAGGTTTTAAATCTCTATATTATCTTTGACATTTTATTCTCTTTTGCCTTAAAAAAAAACCAGTTTCCCCATTTTCTTGATTCAGTGTCTTCTTTTCCTCCGTTCCCATGAGTGACTGAACTCCCATTCTCACTATATTGGGTACATCTGTCTTTACCTTTTTTCCTACAGCTTTATTTGTTTCTTTCATTCAACAAATATTTAGGAGCATTTTCCATGTGTCAGGACTCTACTAGTGCCAGAGTTAAAGGAGTGAATACGATAAACATGACTGTCACAGAGCCCACACGCCAGCATAGTGTCATGGGTCCTGTGCTGCAGTAAAGCAGGGACAGTGTCCTAAGCCACGGGGAAGGCTTCCTCTTCCTGGAGGAAGAGATATTCAGGCTGAGGCCTGCGGGTAAACGGGAGTAAGCCAGGACCACATGAGACTGTGGGGTTGTATCAGGAACGTCCAGGCAGAGGGGACAGCATACACCAGGATTGGAGGGCTAGAGTGGATGGAAAGTAATGATATAATAAAGGTAAGCTGCTGTCAACCACCTTGAATTATTTAGACATTTTCATGAGAGCACTAGGAGCCACTGAGAGGCACTAGGCAGGAGAATGAGGCATCAGAAGCATCCTCCGGGCTACCGTTTGGGAACTGGAGGAATGGGGGATGCTGGAGTAAGATATAAGAAGAGGGGAAAGGTTGATGGGAAAGATGATGGATTGGGGTTGCTCTTCTTTTTTCCAAATGGTCCTCTCACTTGCAGTATCTTCCCCTTCCATGGGAACCAGTCCTCTGGCATGCTGCAACCAGAGTAGCTTTCAGGAACACACTTTCGATCTCAACTCTGAGAAGTTTAATGGCATGTCTGCTTACAGAATAAAATCTCAGCTCCTCACCCTGTTATGCAAAGCTGACAGTGAACTGGCCCCATCTCTGCTTTAAAGCTTGATATTCAGCCCTGCCCTGATGTCTTCCTGCTGTAGCCACATACGCCACACACTGAAGTCCTCCCACAGCCATGCCTCTGTCTTGGGCTCCCTCCCCTTTCCTCTGCTTACCTACTTAAACCCACTCCTCCTTCATGTCCTCGCAGATGCCCGCCCTCCCAGGATAGCTTCATTTGTTTCCACTGAGATTAATTGCCCTTTTCTCTGAACCCTCAGTCTGATGGAGTCTGTGGTATCCTGGCATTTGTCCCCTCCCTTTTGTGGTAGAACTCTTTGGAGAGACAAGCCAGGGGAATTCATATGAGTACAAATGCTGGAACCAGACTGCTGGATTTGGATTCTAGCTCAGACACTTCCTAGCTGTCTGTCCCTGAGCAGATCACTTAAATTCTCTGTGCCTCATTTCTCTTCTGTAAAATAAAAGTCCCTATTTTAAAAGGTATTGTAAAGATTAAGTAAGTAAGTTAATGCATAAGTTAGCATCTAGAGATAGTGCTGTGTAAAAATGTGGTATGACCATACCAATATTTTCATCATTTACATGTAACATCCACTGTTCTAAACTTGAGGACCTAATCTGTATCTGATTTATTTTTATGGCTTCTAAATCCCTTACTGCCTCACACAGAGTAAATAATAGTGAATGTGTAAATTAGAATCACAAAGACTAGTGAACCCTAGTTAGACTTTTCAAATAGTTTATTGTGAAGGTAACACTTTAGTTATTGAATTAGCTAAGAGATCATTAAGCAAATACTTCACATTTAAATGCAAAGCGCACAGGTTATATGGAGAAGCCTGCCTCCTCTGATTTTACATTTGATTCAGAGAGACACCCACAGATAACTATAATATAAGGTAAAGAAGCATACAGTCAAAAAGTGATTATAGGAATTCAGGAGTGGCTGGAACCATCAGTAAAGAATTCATTGAGTTGATGAAATGTAATTATACTGCATTGGAAAAGTAACTTATTTAAATTTTTTTAAATTTATATTTTAACTTTATATTTATTTTTCAAGTTCACTTTTAATTGAAGTGTAGTTGATTTACAATGTTGGTTTCAGGTATACAGCAATGCATGGAATGGTAGCTTTTAGAACAAAGCATTCATAAATCAACTCTCACAATAATATTAGCCAGAATAGTCACTGTATACTCACTGAATACTCACTGTAAACTTCAAAATAGTCCCATCTGCAATTATTATTGTTGTGTTCATTTTACACGTGGGAAGACTGAGGCATAGCAAGGCACTGTGAAATTCACAGAACTAATAAAGAACAGAGCCAGGACTAAACCCAGGGAGACTGGATTCAGAGCTTGTGTTCTTCATCACGATACTGCAAACTTGAGAGTTCAACTTCACTATCTGCCGAACTGTTTCTAATAATACATTTTATTTAGTGTACTGGAATTTCATTTTCTATTACATTTTAAACTTATACCTCATCCAGGGATGCTTAAAAAAAATTATTACTCCTTCATTTATTTCTAACCAACTCAATCTTTCACTTACAGTATCAAGTCTTCAGATTTTTCATCTGTGAAATAGAAGTTTGAAGCTCTATCAGTAGTTCCCTAACAGTTCAAGAGCAATTCTTTCTTTCAAAAAAAACAAAAAATTATGCAGACTTCTTTGCCATAGTTGTTCACCTTTGCTTATTCATTCTCTTGGTCATTGCTTGCTGTGAAATGGAAAACTCTGCAATAAGTCACAGGACTTTGCAGCCCCCAGGAATCCGCCATAATTAGAATAATCTCAGAAGTCATCTCTAGCGGAAATATTTGAGATTTTATATATTCTAGACTTTAATTTAACTGCCTATCTCTCTAGTTTCTAAGCTATCATTTCTCTCTGCTGTGAGAAGGAACACATATGCTTCCCTAATCCCTTAATCTTTTATCAAGTTTTCTCTGCTTTTTTTTCCCCCATATGTTTTCCCTTCTTCCTTAAGCTTCAACTCCTTAGTAAACAGTACAGCTTACTTTGCAGAACTCATAATTACCATTGGACCCTTGTGCATAGCAACTATGTCTAAAGTATATGCGCTAAAACTTAAAATACAAATTTACAGAATTTGAACTTGTTTTGTGAAAATAAAAGAAGGTTTTTTATATCGATTTTTGGATGAATTCAAACAATTTTCTAGTAGAGTAAATTCTGAAATCAAATCATTATCTGTATCTTCAGCATAGATTTAGTGAATTAGAAAATTAAGGACAAGTACTACGTATACAAAAAGGAACATTATCTCCTGTCCATGCCTATTTTTATCTTCATTTCATTTCTTCCTGACACTTTAGCCAGTCTTTTTCACACTCCTTGAGAATTTAATCCTAATGGTCTTGTCAGTCCTTGGTGTCATACCTGTACAGTGGAATTATTTGAGAATTGTTGGTACTGCTGGAGAGTGGGGCTCCATTGGTAAGATATCTGCAAAAAATGTCAGCGCCAACCCCCCCAACACTGTGCCCTAGCTGTGCTTTATGCTTTTCCAATATTCACATCTTTGGGACAAAAAAAAAATATTCAGGATTTGGGGAGCAGGCATATTTTTCTGTTATAATGACCTTACGTTCAGCAGAATCGGTTCAGGCCAGCTGCTGCAGCAGAAGAGTGTGGGTCTGTACTTCTGAATGGCATGAATCCCTTAGCAGGGCCAAACCACTTCCCATTCTCTCAGGGCTTCCTCCAAACCCACAGTGGCAGGTGCAGGGTGGTGCATACAGTGCTTTCACATGACTTGTGATCATCCCCCCTGCAAATGGCCCCTTGTTCCTTTGTGTCCCATCAAACCTGCACAGATATTTGTCACAGCATCCATACCGCCTTGATGCAATTTCTTGTCGATATGGCTCTCTTCCCTTTCTCATTGGCCTTTGTATCCACAGTATCTAGCAGAGTGCCTGGCTCATGGTCAATGCTTAATTAATATTTGTTGAATGAAAACTCTGGAGCGAGAAGCAAGGAGTTAGTGAAGTAATTGAGCCAAATACTGAGTGAAGTAATAAACTTATAAAACACAGAGTGGTAGATTGACTGGGGATGGGGTACAGTACAGAATAATCCTCTCAGGAATATTTCAGACAGGGAAAAGGTATTGCTGGAAGTGTGGAGGTGGAAATAAGCAGGGCTCTAGTTGAGAAAGGCGTGGGAACTCACCTGTAGTTACTCACCATCTAGGGAAGTAAAGAGAGTTAAGCTTGGACACACCTAAAATGTAGAGACAATTGATAGAAACTCCTGAAAGTTAGAATTAAAGACTTTAGCTCTGATTTGAAAGAAATAAGGAGACTATAGTCTTTTGATTTGGACAGTGAGTGAGCAAAATAATATTTGAAAATTTTATTCAAATGAATATGTGCTTATGTCAAAATTCAAATATACGAAACATCAGATTATGAAACCCTGATTTTAGTCTGTGGGTCATCATCTGATCCTGAAGGTTTCTTTCTTTCTCTTCTCACCCAACAGGTTGTTATTTTGTACTTTGAGCCAAGCACGTTTCGCTGTGTTCTCCTAAGATGGGTCCGTCTTCTTGGTTTTGCTACTGTTTATGGAACTGTCACCCTCAAGCTTCACAGGTATATTATATTTTATTGCCTTTCATTCCCATGGGAGGATCAAAGTGTTTGGCTTAGCATGTCATTGCAAGCTGGTTCAGCCACTTAAATGGTTAAATTTCAAGAACTTAGATAGCAAGATGATACATAGTTTTCATTTTCAAAGTAATACCTTTAGGATTCTCTGGGAAAATCTTTTAATACAACTGAATTGGAGCAACATGCTTTAATAGAATATGCCATTCTTTATGGAAAGGTTAATTCTGAATAAAAAATAAGTATTAAATGAATGTGAAACAGTATTTAATAGCTAAGAACAGAAAGAGATGCAAAGACAACACAATTGAAATAATAATCAAAGTCCAGAGCTACCAAAGAATGCTATATAGAGGAATTCGGCAATATGCTTATTTGACAGAAACTATTGGCCTCCATTCCCAAGTTCCACACCCCAGGTAATCCTGCTAATATGCTATGGGTGAATTTCCAAAAAACAGTATTCTTGGCTTTCCTCTTAATCAGCGTGCTCAGGATTATCAACCTTATAAATTGGAAAATGGTGTAAATTCCCTTATCCTTTAGTTTCAAAGTCACCTACTTTTAAAAATGTACATGACAAGTTATTAGAAAGACAGAGGCAACAAAATAAATTACCTCCCCACAAAGGCTGGGGAGAGCTGGAAATCATTCCAGGCCTTTCCTTTGCCTCCTCTTTCCAAGTTTTCTTAATGCAGTGGTACCAAAGAGCACAGGAGAGAAAATACAGATTGCTCCTGCAGGGCAACATTACAGTTCTAGAGAGGAAACACTACACTGATCAGCTTTAACGTTGTTTTGATAACTGCAGTAAGCCATTCATATTTTCTTGCTAATTTGACCATGAGTATTTCTCAATAGAAGTATTTTGACATGGCTCATATAGTAGTATATCTTAGATGCTGTAATATGTGTTGTATTCATCTTTAAATGCCACCCCCCTTCAACGTTTCTTGAAATGTGATCATTGTACTCTCAACTACATGAGGATCTCCATTTCTTTCTTTAATTTATTTTTTGATACTTATTTACTGGGAGTGCTCCAGATTTTTGGAACAAATGTAAATATCCTTAATATCTCAAGATTCCTCTCTTACAGATGTCATCTAGTGCAAAGTTTATTGGACTGGATCTCAAGAGGTCCAGTTTTAATCTCAGTTGAGGCTCTAATTCTAGGAAATCATAGTCCCCTGTTTCCTAGAAAAGAAAGGATTAGGCCAATCTCTAATGTTCTTTCTGAGGCTCACTTTAGTCCTTCCACGTCCCAGCACACTTTGCTCTTGTGCCCTATTCTTCAAGTACCTTCTGGTTTCCATTCCTTGTGTAATAGCTAGTTTTCAACTGCTGCTCACCAAGAGAAGTGAGAAATCATTGACAGCCTATAATGGACAACAAGACATCTGGATTTCCTGGAAATAAAAAAAAAAAGGGTGGCCCCTTGAGACTTGAAAATGGCCTCTCTCCCTAGAAGTCTAGCAGTGAGCATCTGTTAGGTCCTCTATTATATAGTACAGTTTGCTGATGTAATTATGTTTTTCATTTTTACCTAATTTACCTTCTCCTTGAAGCGACGGTCTTACCATTGAATCCCGACCCTTAGCACAGTGACTGACATGTAGCGTGTGCTTAATACGTGGTAGTTGATGAGTGAATGAATGAAAATGGCAGATGCAGACTTGGAACTGCTCCCCACAGTTCTCTCCACACATTACACACTCACATTCCCCTGACTCACTGTGTGCCCTCGAGAGTCTGAAACACATGATGCTGTGATCTCCAAGAGGCTGTTTGGTGGGACGAAAACACAGTGGTAAATAACACTGAATCATATAATACAAAAATTACTTCCATTCAGTTACTCTTTCCAGCCTTCTGTATATTTCCAGGAGAAATATTAGTTTGGAAATAGTAGGTCATTAACACCTGCCAAGCAGTTGCTAGCTTTCCTTTATAGCAAAAAGAGGATCAAACTTCACGCTCAGAGCTTCCCACTGTATCACTGTCTGGATAAAATTTATTACCTTTATTTCCCTGGTTTTTTTCCATAGTTAATTTCTATGACTGGATTATCTACCAGTTTTTCATTGAAAGTAGCAATATAAAGTTTTCTTTAAAATATTTTAAAGCAAGAAATATAAATTGATTTAAAGAAATATTAGCTGGTACACATACAAAGGCCAAAATCTTCAGGGTGGTATACAAATGATTGGAATTTGGGAAACTGGATTACTTCATCACTCTTTTGTTTATTTTAAAGACTGTAATTAAAACTATTTTCTCTCTGACTTTGTGTCTCTAGAAGTCATTGCAGTGAAGAATTACCTACTGGTGGCTTAAATTGAGTGGAAACTATTTCTCATTTAATGAGCTGAATTATTCATATGGCTTTATATTGTATTGGTTTTTCCCATACTGTTTAAATTCAGCTGATTCCAGTATTGTTTAAGTCTATAAACTGAAGAACCACCATCCTACAGGGATGTGAGCTGCCCGATGGAAGTGACTAGCTGAGCAAGTTTTGTGTTGCCCAGTCTCAGTGCTGCATCTTGCCCATATTATATGTGTTCAGATACTTGTGAAGTGACTGTATGGTGGATATTTATAGTGAATGTAGCTTCAAGGGGTGTCTTTGGTTAGTATCTCTGATCATCAAGCAACATGTGATCCTCAAGAAAGGATTTCTAAGATTTCGTGGTAACAGGATAGGGAGAAAAGACATAACTCTTTACAAATCCAAATTTGAATTTCAGTTCTGCCATTAATTATTTATACAACCAAGAATAAATTACTTTAACATCTGAGAAATACTTCTCACCTCACCTGTGGAGTTGTTGTAAATCATTCCAACACGACTGGAATATGTGTAAATATATCAAGGAGGGGGCTTTGGTTGCAAATGACAGACACTGACTATGACTAAATTAAGCCAAAAGGGAATTCGTTGGAAGGATATATGGAAAGTCACAGAGTTGAAGCTAAAAACCAGGCTTTGGAGGACCTGACCCAAAGGAGCTGAAGGGATGAAGGTAGCCTGGGCTAAGGTATGAAGACTCCTGGATGCCATAGTCTCATTTTCAAAGAACTTCATTTTTTATTTCAAAATTTACCAAAAAAAGTAAATCTTACCCCTTTAGGCAGAAATTCTAAGGCAATTATCAGTACTGATAAATAAAATGACTGCTCTAGTCCCTTAAGAATAGGATAGGGAGGAAAGACTTGCATTTTTGTTTTATTTCAGCAATTTCCCTCAGGCTTAGCACAATTGCTGAATATTTCTTTTTCTATCTCCTGGTCTCTCACTGATCGACTGCAGTGCTTACAGAATTCCAGTAGCTCTGAGAACTTGAAGAAAATAGGAAAAAGGATAGGATCTCACTCTGTCACTAGAAATGATATTGTTTGTCTGCAATGGGAACTTAAGGGTTTCATTCACTTTTACCAAATCTCCCATCTTTTTCTTCAGTGGTCTTTCCCCACACTTGAGAGTCATACCGCCAATCCAAAGGGATACTAATCCAAAGGGAAAAAGTCTTTTGTTTATTAGCAGTGCAATACGGGGGTGTAACAAGTTAGGGGAGAGGGCAAAGTGGTCCACTCCTTCAGGGAGGAAGGTTTTATCCCTGACATTGTTTAGAATGACCAGCACGTGGTGGTGATAAAAAGCAGAACAACTTTTAGTTGTCATCATGATTGTCTTAAATTCTCTAGAGACATTGTTACCTGTACCCTGGGCAGAGCAGTCCCACCGCCCCACCTCAGTGGCAGACCATTCATGCAATGCAACTTATTTGAACGTGAAACTGTTTGTCTCTCTTTGGTGAAAGAAAAAAAAGGAAGAATGGGACAGGTTTTAGCTGGCTTAGCATGGATCATAAGGAAATAAAGTAGACAAAAATAAAGAAGGTGCATTTATAAAAAGGAGTTTCCTTCAGTAACCATAGATATGTTTGACTTGGTACATGAACGACGTAGGACAGATCTGAAAGAACATCTAGCACCTTCGTGGATGTGTGGGTTCACAGAATACTTGCTAAACTAGGTTTGTTGGTTTGTTGGTTTGAAGAATACCTGGGAAGGCAGTATCTCTGGGCTCAGAAAAGCTGAGTATGTTTTCAGGAGGTAAAATGAGGAACTGTTTTAAATGAAAGTGGTTGGAGAGAGACTAAGAAAGTTAATGCTAGGACATTTTCTTACTCCCTGTAATATGGTTTCTGAAAACAAATTGACTTTTCCCTTTTCTAAGGCTAATCAAGAAAACAAAAATTTTTTTTGTACTATATTTAAAATAAATATTTAAGCAGGCAGCAAGAAAGCCTTCTTCTGGCTCTGGACTAGAGATTTTCATTTCATACATTATTCAGTACTACTTGCTCTGGCTACAATGCAATACATAGCAGTTTTCTCTCATTAGCCCCAAATATTTACACTTTGTGGGAAGGGATAGATAGATAAGTAGATAGATAGATAGTATTGTTTCCTAGTAAATTTTGAAAAGTCATTGGAAAAGACATATTTATTTATTTTACATATTCTTATAAGGATACATAAAATACTGTAAGATATTTTAAATTTTTAGAAGAGCAAAAGAAAGAAAATCAAGTGTGCAACTATATAGAAAAAATGAGAGCTCGTAACAGTGAAGGCTGTCTCCTTTAGCTTAACTTGTGATAACCACGGGGTGGCAGGGAATTTGAGAAAGGGACTTAGGCAAACGCCTGAAGTTAGTAGGCTTGATCTGTTAAGTGCAGACCCATCTGCCTCAGCAGAGCCCTGAGCAAGGTGTTGGTTAGCCCTCATTTATGAAACCCCCAAAATAACAACCTTTGTTCTGTTCTTAGGTGGCTGAGCAAATGCCTAAATGAGATTCTTCTAAAAGTCTTCTTGCAATCACCCCAGCACACAGATGAAGGGTGTTTAAGATCCCTGATCATGACCCAGAGTTTCAATGTGAACCAATTTCACAACAGTTTTAACCAGTTCCCCACCTCAGCCAAAATAACCTATCAGTAGGGTATCCTTTGAACATGTAGCTGTGGGCATTGCATTCTGACAGGAAATGGGGAGAGTTTGCCATGTGGATCCTGGAAAAGATAATTATTTCAGGCCCTTTCTGCTGAGCTCACTGTGATTTCTCATCTTCACTGGCTGCCTGCTCTGGATATAGAAATAGTGATGTTTGCTAAGAACCACATTTTCCCAGAGAAAAGGGACTCATTCTTAAGTTTCTGAGGCAGGTCTCTTTCCTGGTCAGCAAGTGTACTGTTTGAACAGTGTTAAAGGAAAAAAAAATTATTCGGACACTTGTTAAAGAATGGTAAGACAGATTTTATTAAGAGGGCCAACTAAAATGGTTTTTGTTTTTGTTTTTTTTTTTACAGTAAGGGAAAGAGATTGGGCTCAACTGTGAACACAACAAGAAAAAGTGGGGACTGATTGCCAAGGAGCAGGGGGGGATTCACCGGATAGAAAATTACAAGCGGGCAACCTCAGGGGTAACAGAGAATTTCTGGATAAGCCAACTTGGCAGGATTCTTGCTGAAGGCAAGCCGGTGTGATCCCAGATATCAAGGATGGGAGAGTCTCACTAAACAGGCCTAGCAGGATTCTGGCTAAAATGGAGCAAGGCAAAAACACAGACACGTGCGTGTGCCCAAAGGTTAGTTAGGCTCAGTGAAGGGCAGGGCTCAGAGGAGCCTGACTGAAGTTTAGACAAGGAGAGAATCTTTGTCAATAGGAAGCTAAGTTCCCAAGCCAAAGAAAATTACTTAGGTTCAGACATAAATTAGAAAATAGCCAAGCCTTATCTCATATGCCCATGCTTTGCATATAGTAGAAAGTAACAAGGTGCCCTACAGAAGAATGTCATGCTTAAGGTGAAATCTTAGACTAGAAAGGCTTTGAATTGATTTTTCAGAACTACCTCTAATGCTGGTATTTTAAGACATTTAAAAAAATTAGATTTAAAAGCAATTTGACTTACTCTTTTCCTGTTTTTTAACTCATTAAGTGCCAACATGGGCTTTGTGAGACTAAGATTTGAACACTCTCCCTGGAGATACTCTTACCATTTTAAGTTGTTTTTAATGAAACAGGAAAGATCAAAGTCACTTGGCTCCTAACAATGTAAATTTCCTTCATCGTTTCATTAATTCAGGAAGCCTTGGTGTGGAAGGCGCCACAAAGTCTCGAGCTAAGTAACTTTCAGAAATGGTGGTGTTACATGCCTTAACTTTGCAGACCCTACATTTTTGTCGTTCTCATCGCTCGTGTGTTGGAAGGGCCTAGAAGAGAGGCCCTTGAATCCCTGAGAGATGAGCAGTTTGTGCCCCCTCCCTTCCCCTTCCCGCCCTCACCTTCCCTTCCCAGGCTCCTTGTAACCTGTCTGGGAACTGCCTGAGGCCAAGTCCTCTGGGACTTTGCATACAATCTCCCATTACGAATGGCTCCCCCATAACCATGAAAAACAGACATTCCTGAGCTCCAGGGAGTTGCTCTTATATTGTACAATCTCTGACTAGCTGAGGAAAAGACAGCTCCCGCTGCTCATTCCTCCCCACCTGCTCTTTCTAATGACCTCTTATCACGTTGCCCTGCTAGCTTCTTGAAGGAACCCAGCTGAATGGCCCTAAATACTGTTAATTATGTTGGTATATTCATGTCACTTTCAGAAGCTAATTAGGGGTTTCTGCCTTAAATAGACCAATGTATAAATTGATATGTTCCATTTACTCTACTCATATGAAGTCAAAGATCTGGAAAATGCACTAAGCATGTTGATAAGAGGTGTCTTTTAGTAAGTAGAGGTACCTTTACAAGAAAATTAGAAATAAAAGCAAATTTTGTTCTTTATAGTTTGTCCTTTCAGAACATATTAAACATTAGGCATGAACAAAACAGGAATATATCTCATAGAAAACTAAAGAGACTTAAAAACTTTCCTTATTTTGTCTGGCTTTGAATGTCCTACTTGATTTGTTTTATAACGTATCTTTGAAATACACTTTATTTTATAACATCTACGTTCAAAGCTCTTCAGTATTAAGCTTCTGTTTTTGTTTTGTGTTTTATGTCTATACATGCTCTAGTTTCTAAATACAGCATCAGTATTTTATGTCTAGGTTTCTGGTAAGTGGTTTGCCTGAGAATGTATAGTTTTGGAGCTCTGTGCCACATTTAACTATGGAGATTTTTATTGCCTTGATGGTTGTGGTTTCAACTTGGGTGTGTGTGTGTGCCCTTGCATGCATGTTAATCAATTTTAAAATTATGAATGGAAACCTACCTAGTAATTCAGAATTAGTACATCTCAGGCTGCAGTTAATGAATACTTTATCCTAATGTTCACTGTTAGCAACTAACAAATCTTGTCTGCCCTCAAGAGGAAATATTTATTTCCCTTATCTGGAGTAGATGTAAGAGAATACATGGGAAATGAGATTAATTTATTCATGCAGCGGAAAGAGGGGCAGTCAGATTTCTTTAAAAGCCAAGGTGACGCAGTTGGCTTCTGCCAGCCGTTTGCTGCCATTGCCAGCCTGCTGCTCTTGTCCGGGCACAGAGGCAGGGGTTCCACTTGTGTTATTGTAGGGATACACTTGTGTCCCTTCTGATGCACCATCAGCTCACCTGGCCTCTGGTTAGTCTGCTGCCCCCCACCCAGAATTCATGTGTCCAGTCCAAAATGCCTGACTTGTTTTTTCATTTTCCTTTGGTTCAAAATCATTTCCAATTTGATTTATTCTTTGACCTACTTGTTATTTAGAAGTGTTACTTAGTTTCCAAATATTTGAACGATTTTCCATAAGTCTTTCTGGTTTTGATTTATAATTTAATTCCATGTGGTCAGAGTACCTACTTTGTGTGTATTCGTACCTTGAATAATCCCATTAAATTTAAACAAATGAGGAGACACATCTTATCACTGAATGGGAAGGTTTGAGGTATGAAGACTCGCAGTTGTATAAGCTTGTGAGGTAGGGCTCATCTGTATCCTGAAAGCCACGCAGAGCACAGTACCTTGTGCACCTTAAAGTGCTGAGTAAACATTTGTTGAATGGATAAGCCAAAGGAGAGAACCTTGCAAAATAATCCTAATATTCCTCTTTAAAAGTAAAGAAGAGCTAGGAATATTTGCATAAAAATAAGAACAAGAAGGCAAGATTATAGATATTACAATGTATTATCCATAAGCAATATTCAGAAGAGTAAGTCAGTAGGTCAAGAGGACAAAGTAGAGAGCCCCAGGCAGACTTTTCTACCAGAAGATCTATTTGGTAAAGAAAGCTTTCCAAAACAGTGGAGTGAGGGAACAAGGGCCAGTTCAACAAATAAGGATTAGGAAATTAACTATATACCTAGAAAAATTTACCTTTGAGTTTTTTCTCAATTTATAAGAATATCAATAAATTCTAAAACTAAATCCAAAAAGAATAACAGTGAGAAATTATAGATTAATATTTCATTTATTTCAGGTTGGGCAATGGAAGAGATCAAGAAAATTCAATTGATTGGATTTCATAAATTTTAAACTTCTGCATGGGGAGAAAAACCCCATAAATTAAAAGGCAAATAATGAACAAGGAAATATGGTTGTGGTATATTTTATAGCTGAGTGCTGTCCAATGGAAGTATAACTGAAGCCACAAATGTGAGCCCATATGTAATGTTAGGTTTTATAGTAAAATAAAAAGAAGCAGGTAAAATTAAACTTAATGATATATTTTATTTAATCCAACATATTTGAATTATTGCCATTCCAACAGGTAATTTATATACAAAATTATTAATAAGATATTTTCGATTCTTGGCTTGGACTAAGTCTTCAAAATCCAGTGTCCATTTGGCACTTAAACACATCTCATATCAGACAGGTGCTCAATGGCCATTATATCTAACAGCTATGGTATGAGATAGTGCAGTTAGTTATAAAGTTAATATAAATAAAAAAGGCTAAAGCTGGGGGCAGACAATTCAAAGGAAAAGAAAGTCAGTTGGCAAAACCACATTTAAAAAAAATGTTCAATGAAACTAGTAATTAAAGCAGAGCAAAATGAGACACTGTGGTTCATGAATTGGAATAGGGAAAGGTTTTTTTTAAAATTATGATTGTCTATAATATTAAGTACCCAGTGGAGTAAGACACTGGCATACTTGGCTGAAGAAAGTGTAAATTGGTACAATCTGCCAGAAATAAGTGGTAATATGTATCAAGAACTTTTATAAAACTGAGTCATCTTGTTTTTTTTCATGTAAAGAAAAAATTAAGGATGTGCACAAAGATTTATCTGCAAGAATGTTCATGCTTAAAATATCGATCAATAGGTAGAACAAACATATGCGTGATCATAATACATGTCATTATGCCCTGAGGGTGAGCGAGATGTAATATCCAGGCGGGCAGCCTGGGAAGGTAGCCTGAAGAGGAAGGTTTTGGGATGATGTCAGTGAATGTGGAGGATTTTAGAACACTGTGGAGAGAAAAACACAAGCCGGAATAGAGCATCCCCTAGTCCATAAGCAAAGAATGTGATGGAAAGCACTTAAAAAGTAGATCCAGCTCATGTAAAAGGGGACCTTGAAGGCTATAATCACAAATACTTCTTAACTTGCTAAATAAAGTGCATCGACAGAAGGTTTATTTTTTTCCCACATTGTAGCCAGATTTTACCTAGATAAAAATTTCCCTATGTCCTTAGGCACTAGGAAATTTTTCCTGAGTTGGGCATCTGTTCCAATATGAAATTATGAAATTTTATATATTTAAAACCTGTACAACCTTGTACTACCACCTTTCTTCCAAATTACTTTCTCAATTAACTTTCAATCCATTCTAAACCTGATAAAAGAGATGAAACATTCCCCAGTTTAGATCATAACAGCTTATATGCATAGAATTTAATGCAATAGATGTCTGTCTTCCATTCTTGGACTTTTGCTAGCTTTGAGGAATGAGGGGAAAAAAAGAATGTTCATTAGAGAGTGGCTTATAATAAAGAAATAATGACTTGCCTAAATGGTTATGTGCTATCATGTTATTTACAAATATAGGTTATATGAAAATACTCAGAACACCTGATTATATGAAATAAGTATAATATAAATTATATGTTATAATCAATGTTATAAAAATATTTTATATATGTATAGAAAAAAATACTGGAGAATAAAGTTCACCACAGTGCTGACAGGATCTGTGTACAAGTAGTGCTGTTTTACATGGTTTTCACTTTTTCTTTTTATTTGCTTATATTTTTCTGGTTTTTTACTTTGATCATGTATTATAGTTTTAATGGAGAAATCAATTCACCTGCAAAAGTAGTTGAGTGTTTGTTACATCATATAACACTTCTGATCTATAATCACTGAAGACAATGTAGCGGGAACCTTGGGACCTGCCAAGAAATTTAAGTCAAAGGGTTTTAAATCTAGTAATGAGACAAAGTGTAAATAGTTGAATAGCACAATGACCAAAGAGCACTTTCAAACTAATTTCCAAAAGTTTCAATGACAGTAACTGAAAGTTCTTCCACTTCAAGATTAATAATACTATCTAAACAGTTAAAAATATTAGAGTTAGACAGACTGAACAATTGCTACAGACTCACACAGCAGATCTCCTCAATTACTTCTGCAGTTGGATCCTCTATTTGCTAGCTAATGTATTTTGTGTATAACTGTGGATTAATGTGATGGTGCATGCAAGAGTAAGTTTAGAATTTTTAAAAACATTACTTTTTAACATTTCTTTTATATGGGACTAACACCTTAAAGAGGTTAACTATACTAATGTGCAACTATTCTTTGAGAATTTAGTAGGGGGTTTTTTTGTTTGTTTTTATAACTAATCACATATTAAAGTGTACCTTTATATTCACAAAGAATTTTGTCATCTTTTTGTGATCCCCATGGTCTGCTACTGTTCTTTATCTATAAATGTATTAAAGGGACTGAAAAAAGAGAGTATTAGGTCTCATTTAATTAGATTGAAACTTTCCTTAGAAAGAGAAATAAGTTTTTCTGTTAGTCATGTCCACTGCATTCCAATTTGGACAATCATAGTTGAAGAGAAAACATGTTCAAACAACTTTGTCTTAGGACATCCCTGGGAAATACTTACCTGTTATTAACCTATTTCAGAGGAATAGTGTTTTTTGTTATTGTCGTTGTTGTTGTTGTTGTTTTTCAGACAGCAAAACTAAATCTTGAATTAGAAGTAAGAACAGATCAAACTTTAAATAATGTCATTTAATATGGTGTCATTTTAGAAATTTTCTAACTACAAAATCATGCAAATAGTAATGCTTCCTTTTTGAGATTGTAATATAATTGCTCGTTTAAGTAATGATGCTATTAGGCAACAATCTGAAATAACTTTGTTTTTGTAATTTGTCTGAAATCATGTGCTTGAATACCAAAATGTTATATTAAATAGTAAAACACTAAATTTTAGAAACACCTAATCCTAGAATGAAAATTTAATTTAAAATTATTTCTGTTGATTAATCAGTGCTAAATAATTGAAATACAAGGACAGAATCTGTTCTCATAGCCATTTGGAAGACGATGGTCATAGAATTTGTATTCACTCTGGATGTAAGGAAAGGAACAAGCACATAATTCTTAAACTGTTGATAATCTGATTTATTTTCCTTCATCTTCAGACTGATTCACCATCTGCTTATTGTTTAAAATATCTTTCTGTTGTGAGATGGGGCTGGAAGAGCAGTGGGGAGGGAACAATAGTATCTATATTTGAATTTATTGCTCTGAAAGCTTTTATTCCAAACTTTTCAAAACTAAACATCTCTAGAGCACAAAAACTCAATTGCTGTAAAATGTCCTTTATTTGCATTATTGTTACAATTGAAACAGCTCCAAAGGAATGTGGTTTAGGAAACAGGTGTTTATGCCAAGTTAAAACAAAGAAGGTCTGATTTTAGATCAGTTAGTATTTTGACCTCTATTTTAGGGAATCAACCATGCTTTATTGATTTTCAAATTTCTTACATTTTTCCTTACAGTGTTAAGATCACGGAATGAACTCTTACAAGAGAGGAATGATGTACGCAAGTTTAAAATAGTCACACTGCAAATAAACTAGTGTTAAGCCTGGTGAACTCACCTCAGCAGCCAGGAGAGGGAAAGAACAACCAGATGGTTGAGGATAGCCTGGGGCTACAGTAGACAGGGCTGCAGTGTTCAGAAAGGCAAAGAAGAATTTTCTCCTTTTCTGCAATAAGAATCATTTTGGGGTTTTTGTTTTTGTTTTATTTTTGAGGTAGAATTCATATTATATAAAATTTACCATTTTAATCATTTTAAAGGGTGCAGTTCTGGCTTTTAATACATAGTGTTGTGCAACCATTACCATTATCTAATTCCAGATTATTTTCATCACCCCAAGAATAAATTTCAAGCCCATTAAGCAGATCACCCTCACTTCTCCTCTCCCAAATCCTGCACACAAATCTGCTTTCTGTCTCTATGGATTTACTTATTCCAAACATTTCAGATAAATGCAATCATAGAATTTGTGGCCTTTTATGTTTGGTTTCTTCCACTTTCTTTCTTTCACATTTTCAAGGTTCATCCTTATTGTAGTATATATCAGAATTAACCCTTTTTATTCATAGATATAATATCCTGCTGTTTGCATATACTACGTTGTGTTTGTCCACTCATCATTTGATGGGCTTTTGAATTGTCTCCCTTCTTTGAATAATGTTACTATGGACACTCATATACAGGTTTCCTGTGTGAACCTTATGTTTAATTCTCATAGATAAATAATAAGTAGAAGTGGAAGTGTTAGATCATACGGTAAATCTGTGTTTAACATTTTTGAGGAGCCACCAAATTGTTTTCCAGAGAGGCTGTACCATTTCACTTTTCTACCAGCAATGTATGAGGCTTTTGATCTCTTCACATCTTCATCAATGCTTATTTTCCATTTATTTTTATTATTGCTGTCCTAGTGTGTGTGAAGTGCTATCTCATTGTGGTTTTGATATACATATCCCCAATGACCAGTAATGTTGAGAATATTTTTAGGTGTTTATTAGCCATTTATATTTCTCCTTAGAGAAATGTCTAAGTTCTCTGACCATTTTTAATTGGGTTGTTTGTCTTTTTGTCATTGCATTGTGTGAGCTCTTATACATTCTGGATGTGAGACCCTTATCAGAAAAATTATTTGAAAATATTTTCTCTAGTTCTGTGGGTTTTCTTTGTCAATTTCTGATAGTGTACTTTGATACATAAATTCTTCATTTTTATTAGGTTTAACTTATCTATGTATTCTTTCATTACATACGCTTTTGTCATGAAACTTAAGACAGCATTGCCTGATCTCAGTTCAGGGGGATTTATACCTCTGTTTTCTTCTAAGTGTTTTATAGTTTTAGCTCTTACATTTGGGTCTTTGATTCATTTGGAATTAATTTTTTGTGTACTAGGTGAGACAGAGGTCTAAATTCATTCTTTTGCATTTGGATATACACTTGTCCTTAGGACCATTTGTTGAAAAGATTATTCTTTCTTTATTGGCTGGTCTTGGCACTATTGTCAAAAATCAATTGACTAGAGATGTACAGGTTTATTTCTGGATGATCTGTTTTATTCCACTGTTCTACATGTCTGTCATTATGATAGTGCCACACTGTTTTGTTAGATTGACCTGAATCTGTAGATCAGTTTAGGGAATATTGCCATTTTAGTAATATTAAGTCTTCCAACCCATGAACACAAAATGTCTTTCCATTTCTTTAGGTCTTTTAAAAATTTCTTTCACTAGTGTGTAGATTTCAGCATATACATTTTTTTAAACTCCTTGATTAAATTTACCCCTAATTATTTTTTTTGGATACTACAGTAAGTGGAATTCAACTTCACTTTCAGATTGCTCATCACTAGTACATAAAAATAAAACTGATTTTTTAATATTAACTTGTATCTTACAAATTTGCTGAATTTGGTTTTTAGCTCAAATTTTGTGTGTGTGTGTGTGTGTGTGTGTGTGTGTGTGTGTGTGTTTGTGTGTGTGTTCCTTAGGGTTTTCTATATATAAGACCATGTCATCTACTAATGGAGATAGCTTTACTTCTCCCATTCCCATATGGGTGCATTTTATTTCTTTTTCTTGACAAATTGCTCTGACTAGAACTTTTGGTACAATGATGAATAGAAGTGGTGAGAACAGACATTCTTGCTTCTTGCTTTGTTACTGATACCAGGGGAAAGATTTCAGTCTTCCACCACTGAGTATGGTGTTAACCTTGGTTGTTTCATAGAAGCCTGGTAAGGGTCAGGTTGAAGAAGATACCTTCTATAGCTAGTTGTTGATGTTTATTATTATGAAAGAGTATTGCATTTTGTCAAATATTTTTCTGCATAAATTATAATCATATGGGTTTTTTTCCTTCATTCTGTTAATATGGTATATTATATTAATTGATTTTTGTATGTGGAACTGCCTTGCATTCCTGGTATAAATCCCACTTGGTCATGATGTTACCACATTAGATATGAGGCCCCGCTCTCAGGGCCCTGGCCAAACTGAAGCCCCTCTGGCTCGGTCAGGGAGTTCTCTCCCACTTCCAGTTCTCACTGCCTGTAATGAAACAGTTTGGTGGAAGCAAGACAGGCTTTTATTCAGTGGCCAGAGAATGGAGGAGGGGAGCTCATGCTCTAAAGGCACCTTCTCCCCAAAGCAAGGAAAGTGAGGGAACATTAAGGCGAAAGAGGCAAATGCTTCATCAGAAGCTGGGGATAGGGCAGACTTCCGGAAACAGCCGGCACAGCATGCATGGTCCCTCAGGCTCCCTTGCACGTGGCACAAATTGTGCCTAGCAGAGTACAAATCCCCCTTTGGGGGACCATCTTAACATGGTAATGAAGCAAAGGTAACTTTCAGACACCTCCAGGTTTCATCTGTGCAGGTGCGTTCCTGTGATCAAGTCAGAGCCAACTCAATCTGGTTTTGTCCTGGGTCTTTGTGACATCCTGCTGATAAAACACAACTAGCCTGTATGGTTAAAAACAGTTTCTGCACCCGGGGCCTGGGCTGCATGAGTGACAATGGAGTATAATCTTTTTAATATGCTTTTGTATTTTGTTTGCTAGAATTTTGCTTGGGAATTTTGCACATATATTCATAAGTGATATTGGCCTATAATTTTCTTTTCTTGTGATGTCTTTATCTGGTTTTGGAATCAAAGTAATGCTGGCCTCATAGAATAATTTAGGAAGTGTTCCTTCCTCTTCTACTCTTTAGAAAAATTTGAGAAGAACTGATGTTAATTCTTCTTCAAATATTTGGTAAAATTCACCAGTGAAGTTATCTGGTCCTGGACTTTTCTTTATTGGCAAGTTTTTGATTACTGGTTCAATCTCTTTACTTATTATATGTCTTTTAAGATATTCTACCTTTTAGTAATTTGTGTGTTTCTAGAAATTTGTCCATTCATTTAGGTTAACTAATTTTTTAGCATACAGTTATTTATAGTATTCCATTATAATCCTGTTTATTCCTATAAAGTTGTAATAATGTCTCCATCCTCTTTCTTAATTCTAGTAGTAGGAGTCTTCTCTCTCTTTTTTTCCTTGTCAGAGTAGATAAAGGTTTGTCAATTTTGTTTATTTTTTCACAGAAAAACTTTGGTTTTGTTTATTGTCTCTATTGTTTCTCTATTATCAATTTCATTTAATTCCACTCTAGTATTTATTATTTCCCTCCATCTGCTTGCTTTGGGTTTAGTTTGCTCTTCGTTTTCTAGTTCCTTACAGTATTGAAAGTTCAGTTATTGATTTGATAGATTTCTTCTTTTTGTTAATATTTGTATTTGCACATTGTAAATTTCTCTCTGAAATATTTGCTGAAAGACTTAAGTTTTGATATGTTGTTCTTTCATTTTCATTTATTTCAAATTATTCTCTAACTTCTCTTATTATTTCTTCTTTAACTGATTGGTTGTTTAAGAGTATGTCATTTAATTTCCACGTATTTGTAAACTTTCCAGAGTTCCTTCTGTTATTAAGTTCTAATTTGAATCCACTGTGGTTGGGGAAGATAGTTCGTATGATTTCAGTCTTTTTAAATATATTGAGACTTGTTTTGTGGCTTCATAGATGTCTAGTTTGGAGAATGTTCTATGTGCACTTGAGAAGAATGTGTCAGCTGCTCTTGATTTACAATGTGTCTCAATGTAAATCTCTTTGAGTTTAACCTACTTTGAGGTACTTGAGCTTCTTGGATGTACAGATTCATGTCTGTTTTCTGGGGAAGCTTCAGGCATTATTTCTTCAAATATTCTTTCTGACTTTCTTTTCTCTCCTTTCTTTCTGGAATTCCCATTATACCTATTTGGACAGTATTCCACAGTCTGTTAGGCTCCATTCATGTTTCATTATTTTATTTTATTTTATTTGCTACTCCTCATACTGGATAATCTCTCTGACCTAGTCACTGATTCTTTTGCCTGCTATTGAGTCCTTTTTAGTGAATTTTTCATTTTAGTTACTATTCTTTTCAAGTACAGAATTTCTATTTGGTTCCTTTTTGTAATTTCTATGTATTGATATCCTCTATTTGGTGGAATATCACTTTCTTGGTTTCCTTTAGTTCTTTGTGCATAGTTTTCTTTAGCTCTTTGAGTATATTTAAGACAGTTGATCTAAAGTCTTTGTCTAGTAAGTGCAACATCTGGGCTTTCTTAGGGACAGTTTCTATTTCTTTTTCATGTGTATGGGCCATATATGCTTTTCTTTACATGTCTCATACTTTTTCTTGAAAACTGGACATTTTATAATGTTATAATGACAAGTGTTATAATGTAGTAAATCTAGAATCAGATTCTTTATCCTACCCAGGATTTATTGTTGTTCCCTAGTGTAGTTGCTGTTGTTTGTTATGTGGCTTTTCTGAACTAATTTTATATATATATATTCTTTGTTATGTGTGGCCACTGAAGTCTCTGTTGTTTGCTTAGTGGTCAGCTAGTGGTTCAGCAGAGAGCTCCCTAAAGTCTGCAAAAAACAACAACAATAAAAACTTTTGAAATTTTCTCATTCTTTGCATATGAACTGTGTGTGTGTGTGTGTGTGTGTTGAGACATGCCTTCACTGCTTGGCCAAGGACTTTACAACTTTACCTTAGACTTCATTCTATGCTTGTGCAAGCCTCCAGTCAGCAGGGGATGAGAGCTTAGGGCCTTCTTAGATCTTTTCTGAGCATCTTCCAGCCATCTAGATACCCAGGAAAATATGGAAGCTTGTCAAAGCCCTGATTCTCCAACACATCTTATTCTTCAGCCTTTCCTCCTAACTTTTTGTTTAGTTTGTTATTTGTCCCAACCATTATCCCTTGCTGCAGGTGGCATCAGATAATCCATTGTCCTTTAAATGTTTCAAACAAATGACCCCCATATCATTGCCTCAGCCAGCTGAGTAAAATAAGGAAGGCCTTGAACTAGTTCTCCAGGGAGCCACCAGAGAGGTCAAAGTGAAAAACCACAATTCTTTGAGAACAAGATCCACTGTGTTCATCTAGTACTAGGTACCTATACAGAGAGTATAGGATATTGTCTTCAAGGCCACCACTGAGCTAGTGAGTGGAAGATAGGACCAATGTAGGTTAAAATGCCACAAAGCTCCGTTACTCAAATTCAGCTATTTTTTTTATTAGTTAAGTATCCCCTGGTTGCTATAAGCTTTTGATTAGTTTCTAGTGTTCCCAAAAGTTGATTCCAACAGTTTTTACCAATTTATTAATTGCTTTTATGAATGGGTCGACTTTTGGAGTTCTTTGTTTCACCATTTTTGTTGATACCACTCCCCAAGAACCATCATATTTTAATTGCCTATTTATTTATGTTTTCTAAATTTATAATAAACCTGAAAGCAGGTAGATAATTGCCATTTTCTTTACTAAATTTCTAGGATTTACTGAAGTGTTGGCACATAACAGGAGATAATATTTACTCTCATTCCTGTATCTTTACCAGAATTCTTTCAAATTCCCTGATTTACCCAGCTTCTTCCTCCTCTGGTTTGTTTTCTTTAAAACACAGGCAACACAGTGAATGATAACAATAAAACTTCCTTTGCTAGCTATCAGGAGGACATTTGTAAATAATTAGTCAACTAAATGTTCTTGCCTTCATGTGCTGGATCTTCTAGGGGTTTAGGAAACAAGCAGGCATCCCCTGACTTCAAAAAGATTGTAAGTGTATGAGAGATACCAATTGAGTAATGGTGATCATTGGGGAAAATTTTGTGGACTAGGGTCATCAGACAAAGATCTAAGTAGTATGAGGTTCTCGAACTGAATCTACAAAGGTATGTGCGTTTGAATCAGTTTAGATAAAAGGGATGGTGCTCTGGGCATCTGAATTAGAAAAATACAGGAGAGTAGAGGAGATATGGCATGTTTAGAGAGGCAGATTCCTGTTGTGCTTTTTAAAATTGATGTAACTCTGAACTAACTAATAGACAGTTCTGTTCTGGGGAAGATATAATAGAAAAAAGCACTAAGATAAGAGAAAATGATAGGAGTTTTGTAGTGTTCTGCTGCTCATGGACTTTGTGACTTTGGACAAGTGACTCCCCTCACTGGGACTCATTTCTTTTCTGTACATTAATGGGATCAAGAGAGATCATCTGCAAGTTCCTCCAAGCTCTATCAAAAATTTGACTTGCAACAATCTTATAACCCTTCCTTCTTTCTTTTCTCATCATTCTTCCTTCTTATTCTATCTACTTATAATTGGCTTGGAAGAAAGGAAGATTAGGATGAGACATGAGAGCTGAAGCAGTACCTGAAATTGATTTTTTTAAATGCCTAAAGTTGGAAGACTGAGTTGTGAGTTTTCCTTCTTATAATAGCAATAACTTAATATATTCATAATAATCTTACTGAACTTCATGTCTGATAAATGTTAAAACCTGTTTCTGTCTAGGTGATGCTAGTCCTTCTTAATATACCTAAAATCCACCCAGCAGCCAAGAAGTAGCTTTAGTGTATTTCTGAAAATGAAATTTTGAGAAATTGATGAGCACTTGTGACCATTGAAAGCAAACTGACAGGCAGTGACTTCAGCCCTTTTTGTGTGGTTCACTCTCAAGGCTCTTTTTGTCAAGAATTGTTTGGCTTCATATTTATAAAAGATAATAACCACCTCCTACCTTTCATCACAAGCAATTATTCTCTGGAATTTCTAAGAAAGCAATAAAATTAATAGAAATTCAACTCTAATGGAGAACTTCAAGACTTTAGGATTATCCAAATTAAATTAATAGAACAGAAGACTGGATGGCTTAAGGATGTATTATCTTCATTCCCTTCTAGTAAACAAAGGAGATGCTGCTAAATCACAAACAAATGCAAATATTCTGAAAATGGAAAACTTTCTGTCCCTAGAGGCTTTAAAGTTTGGTGTCAGCATAATGTAAACTCAAAAAGTTATCTGATAGATTAGAGCAGTTTGCCCGTGGGAAAGGCACCTGCACCAATCTTAAGGCTTTCAGGAAAAATTGTTTAGAGCAGGAGCTCTCAAACTGTAGCCTTTATCAGAATTTACCTATAGGCTTTGTTAAAATACATATTTCTGTCCCTAACCCCCAGAGTTTCTGACTTAGTAGTTCTGAATGGGACCCAGGAATTTGCACTTCTAACAAGTTTTAAGATAGTGTTGATGCTACTGGCTTGGGAACTGCTGGCCTAGAGCAAGTGACATCTCAGCTGAGCTATGAAGCTATGTGGAATTAGCTAAATTAGGGGGTCCATACTTATGTGGGCAGAGGCAGTACAGAAAGCTGAGGGCAAAGGTTCAGCTAGAAGACACCTGCATGTGGTCCACAGGGACGTGCAGGACCCTAGGAAAAGGAGAATGGGGAGAGATGAGCCTGAAGCAAGAAGGAACCAATGTTTAAAACCCCTTTACCATACTAAGGAGCTAGGGTTTGGGTGGAGAGCCACAGAAGGACGGTAAACAGGGGGCAACGTGATCAGAAGTGCAGTGTAGAAAGATCACTGTGGCTTTAGTGTAGAGCGTGGACTGAAGGTGGGCCCGACCAGTAAGGAGACAGCTTAGAAAGCTACTGTAGGAACAGACTGATGACCAGGAGCTGTATAGTGGCAGAAAGGTGGAGAAAAATAGAAGGATTTGAAAGATATTTAAGAGGTAGAAATTAAATTTCTTAGCATTACACTTGGGGTCTGGAATGCTGATGAGGGAGAAATATCAAAGTTCATCCCCAGGCTTCTACTTTGAGCAATTAAGTGAGACTAGTCATTGAGACAGGTAACTCAAGAGCAGAGGGTTAGAGGAGAGAGGAGTGGAGACAGTGATGTCTTTGTCTTGGGGCCTGTTGATGTCCAGTAGGTCACTGAGCTCAAGAGAGTGATCTAAACTGAAGACACAGATTCAGGACTCACCAGCATATAAATAACTGAAACAGCGTCATGGATGGAATTGCCTAAGTGTAATGTGTAAAGCAAGAATGGAAGATGGGGGTAGGTGTGTAGCTCAGTCGCAGAGCATATGCTTGGCATGTGCGAGGTCCTGGGTTCAATCCCCAGGACCACCATAGGAAAAAAAAATATAGCTGACTGTGTCTAGGGGATCCTTGAGGAACCCAGTTACTTAAAGGGAAGCCTGAGGCAGAGGACTCTGTGATAGAGACTAAAAAGTTTCTCACTGAAGAGTAGGAAGAAACTCAAGAGACTGTGACCTACTGGAAGCCACGTGCTTCCACCATGCCAAAAGCTGGAGAGAGGTCAGTTTAAATAAGAGAAAGAATATCAGTTAGATATTTGAAGAAGATAACCAATAACCTAAGTACAAGTCCTTACAGAAGAATTTTATGGGCTCAAACCAAAAACGTATGGAAAGGGAAAAAGTAGAGGCAGACAATATCATGACAGCCAATTCCTGGGCTGCCCCTTTTTTTTCATTTCAACATTTCTATGAATTTATAAACTATATTAATAATGAGAATTGAAAAGATACTTTAAATATACCTATTTATATTAAGTTCTGGAAATTTTTTGCAGCCTTCTTGTATATGTTACTGCTTTCCTTCAGAAATAGTAAAAACCTTCTGAACAGATGGTAGCTTAAAGATTTATCTATGAAAAAAATAGTGGAAAAATTAATCTATATAAGAAGTTTAATGATTGCATTTTTCCCATACAGCTGTATTTCAAATAATTGCGTGTCTAAGGATTTCATTTTTAGAACTTGGTTTCTAGGCAGTGAACCTATGTAGACTAACAAGAGCTCATTTTTTTTTAAAGATATAGCAGAATTTTCTCATTTTATTTTAAGGCAATCCTAGAAAAATGTATCTTATTTCATTTTACAAAAACCAATATCCTGAAACGCTTAGATTGTAGGGCAGAGTTGTGTTATTGTGTTTTCTAATGTTTGAAAGCCAGTAAAATCAATAACAGGAGACTCAGGGGGGCTTTGCTCTGGGTTTTCCTCTCTGGAAATGAGATTATGGGATCTGTGACAATCTTGAACTCCTAGGCTATATAATAAACACCCACACAGTCATCTGGAAATCATGAATATTTCTGATAATTTAGAAGTGGGATTTCTTGATGAAAAGATTACCAAACTGGGATCATATAGATTTCCTCTGCAAATGACAAACTCATCTTGTTAAGAAGCACTTTAAAGATGGTTATTTTAAAAATCCACTGTTCACTCACTTTGAGGTATAGAGTTTCTATGTGGATTGTGAAAATCTTCAAGTATCAGAAAAATAAATGATTTCCCACATCTTGGCCATGGAAACAAAATATAAATCATAACTATTTTCCCCTGGAGCGGTGATTCTCAACCCAGTGAAAACTCCTCACAGTAACTAGAAAAATCCCTAGGAGTTCCTGTGGGTTGAGAAAAAACAAAAGCAAAAAAACTTCCCCTCTTGCCAAACATTTCCACCCACTGGGCTTCAAACACAACTTACATTTCCCTGCTTTGTACTTTGTTACATGATTCCCTTCACCTGGAATATCTCCTTATTTCTTCCCCACTTCCCTCTGTTTCTACCTATTGATATCCATCAACACCCAGTCCAAATATCACCTATTCTGTGGGGTTACTGGACTTACTAGCTACTACCTATAACAGTATATAATATATGCTGTTCTATATGGTAGCTATTTACATACTTATTTCTAGTTAGATTGCAAGTTTCTAGAAGATGAGGGTCATATCCTAAGACTTCCATGTTGCCTAGCATGATAACTCACATACGATTGTCACTACATAAATGTTTGTTCATTATAATTACATTTCAGATATTCAAATGCAGTAAAGACAGAATTTGAAACAATTCTCTTCTTTTTCTTTTGGGCATATCCAAAATATAGAGGAGCAGAAAAATGGGTCAGATTCTCTCTTTTGAGATCTTAGTCATTCAAAATTTAGAATTCACCCAGGTGCAATGAGAAACATTATGTGTACATAGTGGGTGTAGATTTCTCATACAGAAAGTAAGATTGGCACTAGCAAAAATACTAATTTTCTAAGAAATTGCTCTCATTTCTAAGACAGAGAGTTCTTTGAATATTGATCAGCTGATTATAATAGAAGCTTTCTTAATGGATTAGTAATCGGTCAATTAATTGATAAAGTTGTTTAAACTGGAAAGGGATTAAAAAGGTGCATATACACTGTAATCTAAAACACAAGTAATCCTTTACCAATATTTTTGAAATAAGGCCTTTTCTTTGACTATGGATCTAACATTTTGAATGCATTGTTCTCTCTCTAGCATACATCCCTGCAGTGTATTATCTGTTTTTCAGTGTTGGTTCTTTAAATAGGAGTAAGAATCTAAAGAGTTGTGGATTTTTTTTGAGGTAATCTAAGTGTAGACTCCTTCTAGATTTTTTATGCTTATTGACCACCCCAGTATATTAAAATTATCTCACTTTCCCCTGAATTAGCAGCTTCTTTTAGTGATTTGACTTTATGGAGTCTTTCCAAGGTATTCAAAATAGATTTCATACAAATAAGCCTCCTTTGCTTTCACACTCAATTTAGTTCAATCATGTAAAATGAGAACAAATACTCTGTTATCACTTATATGTGGAATCTAAAAAATAAACAAATGTATATAACAAAACAGAAACATACTCACAGATCTGGAGAACAAACTAGTGGTTACCAGTAGGGAAAGGGAAGGAGAGGGGATAAGAAAGGGGTATGAGATTAAGAAACACAAACTACTATGTATAAAATAGATAAGTAACAAAGATATATTGTACAGCACAGGGAAATGTAGCCATTATTTTATAATAACTTTAAATGGAGTATAATCTATAAAAATATTGAAGCACTATGTTGTAGCCTAAAACTAATATAATATTATAAGTCAACTAGTCTTTAAGTTTTAAAAAGATGATAACATTGGGCATAATCTGGGGACAAGTAAAATTGATTCTTAACAAGTAGCAATTCAGCTACTTGGAGCAGAAACATTTGAAGCATGAGACAGGGGTACCACATTAGCTGCCAGCACTAGCATTCAGTACGGCATGGGCTGTACTCAGTGTTTTACAGCAGGAATGGAGAACAACTGTTAATCTGGTGAATTGCAGCTCTTCCTTGACTTTCAATGGAGTTATGCCCAGATAAACTGATTGTAAATTGAGAATATCATGTCAAAAATGCATTAATACACCTAACTAAGGACCATTATAGCTTAGCCTAGCCTACCTTACCCATGCTCAGAACACTTACATTAGCCTATAGTTGTGCAAAATCATCTACCATGAGGCCTATTTTATAATAAAATGTTGAATATCTCATGTAATTTATTGAATACTGTACTGGAAGCAGGGAAAAATAATGGCTGAATGGGTACAGACAGTTGTAAGTGTATCCATTGTTCACTGTCGTGATCACACAGCTAACCGGGAGCTGCAGCTCTCTGCTACTGCCCAGCATCATGAGAAAGTATCTACCACATATCACTAGCCTGTGAAAAGATCAACATTCAGAATTTGAAGTACAGTTTCTACTGAAAGCATATCCCTTTGTGCCATCATAAAGTCAAAAAACCATAAGTCAAACCATCTTAAGTTGGGGACCATCTGTAGTTAAATGGTGAGTAGTTAACATGCCCTCCTTTCTACTCTTATTGTATATTAATACCTTTCTGACATTGTTCCTCATAAAAATTGAGGATAAGTATTTTATTCAGAATTAAATACCTTCATCCTATGAGTTAGTTGAAGGACAATGAGGTTAAGGATATAGCAGGGATGGGGGGGAATAAAAAAGAATCTGCTAGAAAATAACTTTCTTTGCTAGATGTGTTGTGTGAACTCAGGGAGAGCTACTAAGGGTCTACATAGGAAGGAAAAATAGTGTAATACATCTAGACTGTCTCAGGTGTATTTATTTCATTTCCAGATTTATAATGATTTTATGATTAATTCATATGAATATTTAATTTAAAATGTTAAAAGAGTGAAATGGAGGAGGAAATAGAGTTGGGAAGAGAAATTTATTTTTGCCTTTTGGAAATTGATTATGGTATCATAAACCATCATGGTAGTTCATATAAACTCATAATTTTGTGACCTAAAATACCAGAATATGAGTGGGGAGTTAAAATCAGCTAAGAATATTTTGCAGATGAAATTAAAGAAAGTGTGTCTGGAAAGATCCCTATAGTAAGGTTGGATTTTGTCTTCACCCCATGTCTAGAGGTGGAATGGTTCTTAGATCTCACCTAATCTGGTAGTTCTCAACCCTGGCTATTCGTGTGAGTCCTATATGTGGAAGAAGAAAATGTAAATTTTAAAAATCACTACATTTCTTATAGGTCATATCCCAGTCCTCCTCCTCAATGCAGTAATCTTACTCGGGGGTATTTAACTACCCCTCTTACTGTTTCATACTTACTATTTTTGGTAATGTGATAAAATGACTATAAAGGGAAGCTGTATAAAATGATTATCAGAAAATACCTTTCATAGCATTCTACTGTAAAAAATAACTGGTTTAAGGAAGTTTTTGTCTTCGTATAATGCTGTAAAACCCAACTACTCACTTTCAGGACTATTTTTTGATCCCTCAGAAACCCTGTTTGTGCAATGTTGCCCTATAGATCTTTCTAAGGTCCTGAGAATTTTCCTTGAAATATTAAGATGTACTCAAAAGAATTCCATCCTATACAAATCTATTGACTCACTGGCCTCTAATGCAGGATATTTGTTCTGCTATTGGAAGTAAACTGGATGAAATTAAGTAAAAATCAAAGCAATAGTTTCTGGTTTTTTTTTTTTTTTTAATGTTAAAACTCTACATAAGTAGGTTTGGGTGGGTTTAAATTTCACCTAGAAAAATAAGATTTTAGAGTTTTGCTTTCTGAGTGTTAGGTTTGCCTTCACATTTTGATGTCTTACTTTTCCAGGGTTTTGAAGGTGTTTCTTTCACGAACAGCGCAACGGATTCCATACATGACTGGGGGACGGGTCATGAGGATGTTGGCAGTAATACTCCTGGTAGTATTTTGGTTTCTTGTTGGCTGGACTTCATCCGTTTGCCAGAATTTGGAGAGGCAGATTTCACTCATTGGCCAAGGGCAAACATCAGATCACCTCATCTTCAATATGTGCCTCGTTGAGCGCTGGGATTACATGACAGCAGTTGGTATGTGGTCACTTGTTTTGTGTGATTGTATCGTCCTTTGCCCAGTAGCATTAAAATGGACCTCATGTGAAGCCTTGCCAAGCCCTGTCACAAACCCTAAAGGAATTTCACTAAATATGGTTTTGGTGGAACAGTATTATGAAAAGGACAGTGATGACATATGGAATACGAACCTCTTCTGAGAGTTCCCATTCTTTCTCAAAAATGTGTAGCCTTGTTCAGAAAATGTAATCAGGGATTATAAATCAATAAAAAATGTTTAAAAAAAAAAAGAAAGAAAGAAAATGCAATCAGGAAGACATTCAGTAAGTAAAGGCAACTTCTCTGTCCAAAGAGCCTTTTTGCTTTCTATCCTATGAGTGTGTCCCCATTTGACTAACAGTAGCCATTCTCTTGAATTATTTCTTTAGTTGGGAGGTAAAAAGGAAACATATTGGTAATTTTTATATAGTTCTGGTCCTATGATGTATTAGACTTGGTATCCAGGGCACTCTATGCAAAATTTCTAATTTATCTTCCCTGTAAAGATAAATTCCCTGGAGGTCCAGTATTACACAAACATAGATCTGGACTACTTGGGGGCAATAAGAGTTATATGACTGAGAAACTGGAAAACTTGGAAGAATCACATGATGAATTGGGCCAAAAATACAGACTATTTTTCTGGCACCTCAGTTTGAAAAAAATTGAAAAAATGAAAAAGAGAAAATTCCATAGAAAATGTTTTGTTGTTAATATTTGGCTGTTTTAAGATAAACTTCCAAAGATATAAAAACCCTTTATTATTTTGTTGTTATTCCCCTCAGTCATCCAGGGACAAATCTTAATTTTATTTGGCAGATGTCAAAAATAAACACATGGATTTAATTTCTATTTTCTGTCTCCCCTATATTTGGTAATTGTTTGTTGAATGTTCACAATCAATATTTTGCTAGAAGCTAATAAAATATGTATAATATTTTACTAGACAAGATACTTTAGGAATCTTATAGGCCTGATATCGGTAATAATAAGCAGTGTAGGTACATAAAGGGAATGGTCATTATGGTAATATACAAAGTCAATCATTGTTTTGATCAATATCAAAGAAGATATCAGTAGTTCCACCTCAGTGCATATCAATCTCACTATCAGAAGATAAAGCCAAGGACTAAGGTAGGAAGCAATTCTGATTGTGACTTTAGTCTGGGTAGGGAAATTAAATAAATTGTCTAGGTATAAATTTTCTGCTTAATAGAAACCTCTTTTATTATTATTTTACATTCTTCAATTCAAGTTAACCAAACTGGGGAAAATCATTTCCCTGTATTACTATGAAAAGCCCATTATGGTTCTTTTATGTTTTACAAAGAATATAATACTCAGAATACATAAAGAGGCATCATTGGATAAGCAACAAACAAGCAGAAAGCATGTCCTATTTATTCACCTAGCATTTTTTTGCATTTTTCACACATTGGTTTTGAGATGTATTCAAAGGCCTTTTTAAAGTGTATTTTTCACCCTAAAGAAGGTCACATATGTGATCTCTATGTAGAAATAAATAGGAATATATAACTGACAGTAACCTGCCATTCATTTTATATAAACTTTCTTTATATATAAGAATTTTATACAATAAGATCCACTGAACACCCATAATGTCTCTAGTACTATGTTGAACACTTTATGGGAGATATGAAGGCCTTACTCCTCTCATCAGGTAGTTTACTGTTGGTTTATACAGATAAGTGAGAATTGTTAAAAATTATTAAAAAGCAAAAATCAATGGTAAAGGAAGGCAGCAGTTTAGACCAGAACCCAGGTATCTTTATAAAAGAGAAATTTTCTGAGCCATGGGTCATATTTAGATTATTGTGAAGAAGTATGAAGATAGGAATAGTGGTGGGGGTGGGTGGGAATTATATGAAACATGAAGGAAATGCCTAGCTAGAAAAGAGGGTTATGATGAAATACATTGTAAATAATGCCAGATGGTTAAGTTTATCGTGAGTCTTGAAAATCTGTTGAAGGAACTTGGTGAACCAAAAAGTGATGCAATAAATCAGTAAGTTCAATCTAGATTGCCTTTAAGAGGTTTGTGTATATATACATACAATATGAAATGGACCAAATTCAGGGATTTTGGAGTTGGAGCCATTAGAATGGAGAAGGATTGAGAGCAGTGCTTCTCAAAGTGCCGTCTCACAGCCAGCAGCCGCAGCTTCGCCCAGGAGCCTGTTAGAAATGCAAATTCTTGGGGTCACTTCCTGAAGTCCTCAACCAGACGAGACGTTCTAGGATAGTGGGCCCCAGCTATCTGTGTATCAAGCCCTCCAGGTCATTCTGATGTTACCCTAAAGTATAGAGTGACTGACTCAGAGGAGGTAATCAGATGAACTTCCTAGAAGAGAGGGACCACTTACGGCAGTTAGGCTCTGGGCATTCTGCAATGCCCTTCCTGCGTTGCTGACCAACCACTAGAACATTCTTCACAATGTTATTTCAAGTCTTGACATGTATCCTCTCTTCATACTTCTAAACTATCCACTTCTCTTTTAAAGAACTTCTTGAAAAAATAAATAGGTGCCATCAGAGAGGAGTGTCTTTCAGTTCTTGCCTACACTTCTATTCCTACCCACTCGTATTTTTTCTCCCTCGTACTATCTAAGCTAGGCCACACTCATCTCCACTGAGCCCCCTCATCTCCAGTGACCTCTCTCACTTTATATGACATTTTTGCCATCTCAAATCCCCCACCCTCTCAAATCACTCATTGAAGAATTCCATTCTGACCACACTTTTTCTCCTCGCTTATTGGTTTAACCGCGCCCTCCACAATCGCTCTCTAGTATCATGGGCAGACTTCACTGTACTTGACTGCCAGGAGATTCTCCAGGAAATTCTTCTCCAGAGAGGAATGCATACCAGGAGGCAAGTTTTTCCACTAGCAAGGAAGAAACTGTGGAAAAAAAAGTGGGCATTTTTTAATACATTAAGTGTGGATAATACCGGGGAAGGAAAATGAAGAGCCAGGAGGACCCCTGAGCTCTCGTTCCCGAGGACCCTGAGGTGGTGGTGAGGAGAGGAGGAAGAGCCATGGCTTAAGGGGCTGCAGGGAATGCAGTACTTCAAGCAATGTAACCAGATCTCCGTTAAGGTGGAGAGAAGTGAAGAGAAGAGACTGGTTATGGTGGTCAGCTCTAGGTCATGCTTTTGAAGTGAGATAGAATTAGCAAGACTTGAGAGGCAGGAGTTAGTTAAACTAATATCCCCAACAGTGTGAAATGATACCATTAGTGTCTCCTGGAAAGTACAAGACTAATAACAGGGTGCAGAGATCAAGGGGTCAGAGGAAGGTAGATGTTTGGTGGTGGTTTTGTTATTGTCCAGACATTATGTGCTATAAACCACTGGAACACCTTAGTTTCAAAATTACACTTTCTTTCAGTGACACAGTTCTCTAAAGAAAAGCCGTCATGTGATTTAACAATAGGAACAAATATTTGAAATTAGGACTGTTTTGAAAAATCAGAGGCATATGGTTGCTGTAATTTTTTTTTCACACTACCCTACAGCAATCTCATTCATTTCACTTTCAGGATTGGGCATTAGAGATTCTGTATTGAACCTCTCCGAGTTTAATGTTTTCTAATGTGTAGTGTATGCCTCTTTTCAGTTCTCTTTGTATATTTCTAAAAGTAGCATGCTTACCATTAGATTTTTTACATCCAGGTTGTTATTCAATAATAAATTCATATATCTTCAGTCAGCCAAAAAGAAAATTATACTGAAAGCTAAATTATTCCCTATTTCCTAAACAGAAATGTTTCTATGCAGGGGAGAGGATATGGAGAGGCTGGAGGGAGGTTTTTACCTTGAAGTTGCTGTAAGAAATCTTTATCAAGAAGCTGTTTTTTACTTACATTAGTGTCAGGAGCCAATTTAGAAAAAAAAGAAAAGTGATGGTTAATATAATGATAAACATGCATTCTGGATCGGCCTGACCCATCGAAAACAACCTATTTTTTTTAAAAAATACAAAATACAGAACAATTTAAAGGAGTGTGATAGGAGTTTTCTCACTAAAGTAGATCCCTAGTTAGAAACATTGGTGATAATTTTCAAGGATGGGGCCTTTCTATTTTTGCTTACTGACCAGGTCTGCTTCAGAACCACCCAGGTAGGTGATTTTCCTACCACAAGTGTTTCAGAAGGAGGAACTGGGTATAGAAAACTACTTGGGGATATCTCTCAACCCCTATGAGCCTCAGTTTCTTCTTTTAAGAAATATTTGAAAATATAAGAAATATTTCAAAACATAGAAATAGAAGAAAAAATGACTTTCAGAATCCCATTGTCTGCTTATAATTTTCAGTAATCATTGTTTGTCCTGTATAAAAAATTGTGAAGTAAACTTTAATAGAAAGCAAATAAGGATATAAATATTGCAACTGTGAAAGACAGATGAACATTGGACAAGGTGAGGAATACTGTATAGGCCCCCAATAGTCTGTTTTTCAGAAAGTAATTTTATCTGGTAGAAAGAGAATTTCAAATTTTGGATGTTCCAGAGTATTTCTGGATCAGACTTGAATTCCTATAAAGACTTCAGCTGCCATACGTCTTTGGAAATCATCTATATCCATATAAAACATAATCCTGCTGCACTTGTCCCATTCCTCTGTATATGACTTGGCACTTTTCTGAGTATGTTTCAGTGTAGCATCTGTAGCTCAGTGAAGGCAAAAGAAAGGATTCTTCCTTCTGCTCACTGCCTTTCCTCTCCTAACCTAGAAGCTACGTGCTCCTCAGCAACACTGCCTGGATGGTTCACACCACATCCCTGGCACCTAGCAATGTATTTGTCAGGTGTGGGCTCCTGATAAGCATTTGCTGAAAGAAGAAAGAATGAGCCCAGCTGCCTTTACCTTGTACTGTTCTGTATGGTCAGCGTTAGACCAGTGTGAGGAAACACGCTAAAGCTAAAAATCCAGCAGTTACACAATTGTCCCCAAATTAATTTGAATGGTAAAAGTGTATGTTCAAATTTGGGGAAATGTTTTTGAGAAAATTATATAAACTAAAATGGCAGTACCCAGCCCTTTTAGGAAATTCTACCTCTGACTCATCCAACAGTCAAAATAAGACCTTGGTACAAATTTGGCATGGCACATCAGAATTATAATTTTTAAAATATTGCATAGTACATTTACAAATATTGAATAAAATTGATTTGCTTTTGATAAAAACTTTTTTTTTTTTTAATGTCACCGTCCTACTGGGGCTATGTAAAGAATAAAGGAGTTGGGATTGGGAACCATTCTGCTAAATTGATGGTGAAAGCAAATAAATATCCCAAGTCATACTCATTCTGAAAAATGTTAGTAGTAAGATTATCAGATTTTTTTTCTTAATCTCTGTACCCTAATTGGTAAATTGGTGGTCAGTTTTTCGTGTTCAGGATTTTTCACAATAGCAATAAAATTTATCATGGTTAAAATTTAAAACTTCATTACCCTATGAATTTCCTGATTGGTAAAAACTGACAAATGAGTGGAACTGACTTCTCATGTCTGAATTATTTTTATAATGTCAGTCGGGAAGACCACATCTTTATACCTAGATTTAGAGCTTGCTGGCAAGGTCCTCCAATATACAGCTTCCAAGTTTGGAATACATAAATTCAATAGCAGAAGTGATGATGCAATGGAGGTCACTCTTTAGTATATTTAATTGGTTAGCAGTTAGTTTCTGACTACATATTCAGAATGTAGACTGAAGATACTAAAGCAGTACCAGTGACCAGGGTAAGTTAGAAGAAGAGGGCAGATTCTTGCCTTGCCTACAAGAAACAGCAACAAGGCTGCAAAAATGTGACCAATAGATGGTAATGGCAAGGACGTGTAGAACTTCCACTGCAGGACTAAATCTCTGTGTCAAACTTTAGTTCAAAACTAGGCAAGCACTGAAATGTGTCCTTGGTTTCTTCCAGAAGTTAGGTGGTGATAATCTAATGTGGTTAAAAATGGACATGATTGAGAATAAAGCTATTTCGCTGCCTTCCTTAACCTAGCACAAAAATATATACTAAAAGCTCTATTCAGGCTCTGTTTATCTTCTATTATTGTCTGTTATCTTTCTGTATTGCTGATATGACCTAACTCTTCTCAACTGTATTTATATGATCTAATAACTGTTCCCTGACAAAGACTGCTATATAAATTAAGATCTTCCCCATCTCTTCACGGTTGTGAAAAGTCCACCAATATATGAAGTATCTCATGGTTCTGGAAACCCCTTAGAGCTTGAAATCCTTTGTTTCAGAAAAAGACAGAGAAAAATCTAAGCAGTGATTGAACAGGTATGATAAGCTTGGGTTCACATACCATTTGGGAATTTAAAATTTAAAATTCCCAAATTAAAAAAAAAAATCCTAATATTTGGTTGCTTTCAGAGGATTCCAACATTGATTACCTCATAGTTCAAAAGCACTCATTCATTTCCATGAATTTCACATGGGCTGTTTTCACTACAGAAAATATAATCTTTTCTCTTCCTCATTGACATGTCCTTCTATGTTCACCTCTTTCCTGGTGTCATATTTTAAACACAAAAAAGCAGATAGTGTGTTCAGTGACTTAATTAGCCATATGCCAGTGTTTAGAAGGAACTGAGAAGAATACAATCAGTCTTACTTAAAGAAATTCTAAAATAGCCATTGTTTCTAAGGATTTAAATTCTTAACCACCCCCCCCCCAAAATTAGGCTATATTGTGACAGGTGAAATGTGATAAAAAGCCCCCTTTAATGAGTATTGGGGAAAATAGATTAGCCTTCTGTTGCCAGTGACTAGGTTCTCGTCTTGCCACAGAAAAGATTCAGAAATGAGAGAGGGACGTTAAGAAAGTAAAGTGAGAATTTATTGAAGGATGGATAGTCCTCTCTCAGGGGGAGAGTAGACAGGGTCAGGTGGGCATCTGCCCTGTGTTTCTTCAGCAAGCTGGTTACACAGAGTGTAAAAATGAATGGGCAGAATATTCCTTGTGTAGGGAAGGGTTTGGAGTTGTATCCTCTATTTTCACCCCAACTCCACCTTCCCTAGGGGAGAAGGGACTTTTGTCCTTAAACTGGATCAGAAGTGTCATGGAGTCAGTGCATGATGGGTACTTCTAATCTGCAAGGCTAATTTTATTGAAATGAGGGCATAATAAGCAAAAGGTTTCATTCAGACACTGGAGAGTCCTGCCTTTTCCCACCTTTCTTTGTCCACCTCAAAATGTGTGCACTTGTCACCCCAAAATGTGTGACCACTTATCATCCTAGATGTCCCTGCTTTTCTTTCTCTGCTCAAGGACCCCTGTTGTTTACATGATGTAGGGTTTCCTGTATTTGGCCAGTTGTCAAAAGATTTTGGCAGCTCTTTCTCTGGTATTAAAAGGACTATCATAGTTTTAAAACAAGCTGTGAATCCATATGGACTGCAAGTTCCAGCACGTTCTTACACCCCTATCCCATCCTGATTTCTGCAGTAATTGTGGAGAGCAGAGCCTGGAACTGATTATAGGAGTGGAAAGGTTTGTGAGGTTTCCTGGTTCAGCTCGCTGGGCCCCATTCCCCAAAGTAGTCAAAACTGTGGATATAAGGGGGAGACAATTTGGCCAACAGAATAACAGAAGTTTGGTAATGATCGCACAAATCCTTCACTCAGTGGTCACCAATGTCCTGGGCCAAGCATCACTCAGCAGAATTGTCTCATAGATGTTATAAGCTGTAAATTGAACATGGAAGTTAAAGTTTCTTTAACTTCTAAGAGAGAAAATGGCACTGTACGTATAAAATTAAGGAATAAAATAAATTTATTCTTTCTTTGTCCTTTAGCATCATACAAATCATTGCACTCAAAGAAGTAAGATATTTTTCCACAGAGGTAGAATATAAATAAATAAAAATATAACCCTCCCACTACCAGTCATTCTAAAACCACTCAAGCTAGTCCTTCAAAATGTACATGTGTTGTCGCCCAAGCAAAGGCAATGTCAGTGCTGTCAGTCTTTGATAAAGGATTGAAATTTTAAAATATGTTTTTAAAGTGGTAACAAATAACCCCAATTCCAACTCCTACCCCAAACAACACACATGTAAATAGAGAAAGGAATAGAAGGAACGTTACTGAAGACAAAGCCTGCTGCCCTGACCTCCACCCTGCATGGTCCCTAATCTTATTCTGTCCTTCTCTTCCGTCTCTTCTTACATTTATGACCTTTAATGTTCATTTATCAGCTTGGACGAATCTGGGGTTACTACATTTCCATCACCCCATATCAAACTTTAAAAAGCATAAATGTGTATATGAGAGGGAAAGAAAAATATACTTCCTCTAACTTCCCCAGTTAAGAGGCAGTGGAGTTGGTGAAAAACTTGATCTCAGTTCTAGGGACGTGTGAAAGGAAGCAGTAAAGGAACACCAACATGCAAAGGTATCCACAGCCTTTCTGCCTGAGGGAGCTCCCCCAGAGATGGGGAGAAAACAGGCCGCCATGTGGCCTGCGTGGCCTGAATACTCTGCGTGATTCAGAGCAGCAATCCTTAGCATTCCACACAGTGGCTCTGCCCCAAACGACATTTCAGCACTCAGAATTCTGCCCCAGCCTTTTTAAAGGAGTCACAAATTCTCCAATAAAACCTTCATAACTGTAGCTAATGTACAAAATGCATTCAGCTCACTGCCTCGCATATTTGAAGGATGTTAGCTCCCAAGTCAGACGAACTGAGGGGCAGAAAGCACTTTTGAGTAGAACTCTTTTAACCACCACTGGCTAATTCTAATTGGCATATTAGTTGCTTAAAATACAAACAACTGTTGCTTGGGAAAATGTTTATTTTCTTCAGTAGTATAAAAATATGTCCAAGGATTTTGTCTAGGCCTCTGTTAATAACAGAGCAAAAGAAAACCTCAGCCAAAAGATGTAATTTAGGGAACACTGGTCAGGAACCAGGAGGCCTGGATCCAGCCCCCGTTCTGCTGCCAACATAGTGAGTCAGCGTGGGGAGAGCCAGCTTCTCCACAGGCATATCCCTGTGGCTCGCTGCTCCCGGGAGCTGAGAACAGAGTTGTGGCCCCATTGTCCTGGCTGTGAAATCTCCCTTCTCCTCCAAGCTTTGCAGGTGAATAAACTGACTTCATGACAAGCAGAATAACTCACCAACCAACCCCATACACAGCCACACACACACTCAAAAATGTACCCTGAAGTGCTCACCTGAAGTCAGTTCTAGCTTTGAAATTCTATCAGAAGTATCATTCTCATTGTCCTTATTTTTGTAAGTCTCATAACTGTCTTTATTTTAACAAAAGCAAAGACAAATAAACCTCCAGAGTATGAAGGCTTCTGTCTGCCAGCCAAGCCCTGGCATGCTGGAGTTTGAAGTATTCGCAGGCACTACTGGAACTACTTGACTTAATACTTAGCGAGAATTTCTGTGATGCCCACATTATTAAAAGGAAAACAGAATAGGTTTACTTTGACCACAAATTTTCTAAGTGGATAAGATTTAGAGAAAAAATAGAGGAGGACATTAAAAGAAACATTTGGAAAATGAAATTTATTTTTTGTCATGTAGAAATAATTTTTTAACCGGCTACGAAGCACAAAATGTTATTAATACAAAATAGCCTTGCAACACGGCACAGCAGGGTAGATCCCACAGCTTGAGAGACATATGTGCTTTGAAGTTTTGCCTCTCTCAGACCTTGTAGGTGTTCTCAGAGCTGGGGCATCTTTAGTGTCAAAGAGCTGATAGCAACTTTCACTTCTTTGCTTGACCCAGCCCTTTGGAAGGATAACTTGAAATTACTTTCATTACGGCATATTAATTTTTTAAAGGCTATGGCAGTTAACTTTTACACTGTTATTTCTAATAGATTAAAAATAGAATACCTCAGTTTTCTGAAAGCCCTTTTTGAATTGTTAAATATAAATGCAATTCCCTTTTTAACTATACCCATGCCTCCCATCAAAAATCATTTAACACCAGAAATTATTTTCTAAAGCAGAAGCACAACATATATTTTGACTCCCACGTAATAACACTGCAAAATTTGGTAACATCTGCATATTTTCTTTACTAATTGCCGTGTTAGTCTGTAGTTAATTATATGAAACTGATTTTTTTCCCTAAGCACAACTTTTATATATCACAGTTAGTTTAATTGGTACTTTGAATAATAAATTGTTTTTCAGCTAAAGCATATTGTTTGATATCGCTAATGAAATGATTTTAATGTACAGCTTAGCTATTAGGAGGAATCTTATTTTGTCTTATGTTTTTAAATATAATTCTCCATTGTAGCACACTATTTAACCTGATAACTTTCCTTTTTAAAAAAATCTTCAGTTATAACATTGTATAAAAACACTGCAGTAAGCGGGAGAAGATTGTGTTTTTATAACTCATCTACATGTGAACCCTTCAATTATAGTATATTTTTTGTGTTAGTGTTTGTTTAATAATATTTTTCATAGACCATGCTTGAGTGCCGAGCACAGTATGACACACTCAATGGTCCATCAGTAAGTAGCAGTGACCACCATTAATGATAATGCCAATATGACCTTTAGATCATGTCTATAGATGGATCGTGTATGTAGATGTTAGATGGAGCAGTAAAGGAACTGAAAGTCTACATCTCTCATAACATGAAACTGGTACAATTTATATTCATTCAGTTCAACAAATATTTATTAAATCTTATCTATGTGTGCTCAGTACTGTTGCTGTCATCTGTGTGGGCAGAGGTAGAATTTTGACTCAGTTCTTGCTCTGAAGGAGGTCATGTCTAGTTGGGGCTAAGGAGAGGAGTGACTAACAAGACCCCATGAACAGTTTTCTCCCAATTATATATTGTGTGGCATTATTCTCTGCATTGTGTAGTATAGGTAGCCAAAAACTATAAGAAATTAGAGGAAGGAAACTTCACTGTAGATTAGAAACATCTCAGATAGCCCAACAAAGGAGGTGAAAACCTGAATTGGACATTGAAAATTGGTTAAGACTTGGAATTGTGGATAAGAGATTTCTTGTGTGAGAAATAGCATGAACAAAGACTCAGACACAAGAAGAATCTTTGGGGTGTTCAGAGGACAATGAGTCTTCCTGAGTCAGTGCAGAGTTCATGTCAGGGAATGTTAGGAGATCATATTGAATATGTAACATGAAGTCATAGAGGGCTAGGAATGCCAGGCCAAGCATTTGTAAGACTACAGTGAACTGCTGAAGATTTCTGAATGAAGACGCACGCAGTACTTCACGAAACACTAACCTGAGGGTCAGAGACTAGACAAGAAGTCAGGGTCTAAGAAATACACAAGCACAAAAGATTAAGGCCAAGCAGTGGGGCAGCTAATGGGAACTCTAGGTGGCAAGAAAGTCTTGAAACTTTCTTGCAAGACAGTCATCTAAGTCTTGAAACTTGAAACACGCCTGCCCTGGCAGGAACCCCTGTAGGCTTCCTTTGGGAGCAGGAATTATTCGAGGGTCCTAAGGGGACATGAGTGGATCTTCCAGTGGAAACATGAATCAGCTAACCCCAAGGGAGTAGCAGAGACTTGGACAAATCCTGATAAGATCAAAGTGGAGTTTCAGAAAAATGAACTTGTCACTTATGAATGAATTAATGCAGGGTGAAGCCTGGTTTACCTGGGGCAGTTGAAAAATAACTGTAATAGATAAGGAGTAAACAGGTAGGGGCTTAGGCCAGGATTGTAATTGTGAGCATTGAGAGAAATGATGCTTAGGGAAACTAACTCAAAAGTAGAAATGTGTCAATGAAAGGTGGCTCTGAGATTTCAAACCTGAGTGAGGAGGCAGTAGTAACACCGTGGACAGAAATCAGGACCTCCCCTCTGATCTCATGGAGAACTTTGAGTGAGGTGCATTTTTCCCTTGGCTTCTGAACACAGCAGGGTTTTAGAATAACTCTTGACAGATGTGTTTACTTGAGGGATTTTCAATGATTGGGGCACTACTTATTGTTTAAATACTGATAGAAATAGGCTGAAACTTTGGCAGGTGAAACACCTGGGCATATGGGACTGGAAATCAGTGTTTCAGTTTATAAACAGGTAATGCATTTGATGTAATATGTTCTCCAAATTAGAGCTTTCTTTTTGTCAGTTAGATATCTCCAATGAGGTTATGTCACTAAGACAGATAAAATGGATGATAACAGTTACTGGTCAGAATGAGTTAAAATAACAATGTTCAGTTTGGGGAAAAAGAAAGTCAAAGGAGATGTTTAACAATAAGAACTAATTTTTAACATCTCTATTTATTTTTCTAACATCTACTATGTCAGAAACTGTTAAGTGCTTTATATCCATTACTTGATTTCATTAGCAAATAATCCCATGAAATATATACTTTTATTATTCTCATTTTCCAGATGAGGAAACTGTGACCAGAAAGGTTAAAGTGCCTCAGATTATGCAAAGTTAATTAGGAATCCAGCCAGAATTCCCAAACAGGGCTAGTGTGACTCCGAAGCCCTGTCTTTGCTATTCTCTGCTTGTCTCTTCTGGCCTGAGCAAGCAAACAAGGTGACTGGGAATTTTACTAAGCCCTTAGCATTCACCCACAAAACACATGATGTCTGCTATGTGAAGACATTGATAAAATTCATTGATAAAATATGCCACTGAATGTTTAGCAACCTATTTTCTCACATTTCTGACAACAAATGTCTTTATGCATTGAACCAGGCTCAGTGAAGTAAGGACTTAAATTTCTAGAAGCTGCATGTAAACACATTATCAGCCTTTTGTTGCCTTGATGACTTTATTGTGACCCAAATGCTCTATGAACATCTTAAACTTGGGTTAGGGATGTGGTTAATTATTTTACAATTGTTTTAGGAAAAAGCCAGGTATTAGCAAAAAAAAAAACCCCAAAAAACAAAAAAACCCTGAGATACCAAACACTATTTTAAAAAAATTTTTAATGTAAAAAGCCAAAATATACCTGTGAAAAATCCTCTATGCACTGAATAAAAAGTTAAATATATGGCATATGTAGTCATACGTGAGTGACATTTTGTATGCATTTCTCGCCATGTGTTTCTATCATAAGCACAAAATGCCTGCTACAGAATTTAAACTTTGCTTTCTCCTTCACCTGGAAAACTAATGGAAAATTGTTTGGTTTTTTTTTGTTGTTGTTGTTCTTCTCACAGCTGAATTTTTATTCCTCCTGTGGGGCGTTTATCTCTGCTATGCAGTGCGGACCGTCCCATCAGCATTTCACGAGCCACGCTACATGGCCGTTGCAGTCCACAATGAGCTCATTATCTCCGCTATATTCCATACAATTAGGCAAGTGATCTACAGAACCAGTAAATAACTGTTTTGATTTTTTCAGGTGTGCTGCAGTTTAATTTAAATAGCAAAATTGGATAAGATGCCTCATGAAAAAATATAGGAAGGATAGTATTTTATAAATTGACTCATTTCTTTGTTACAAAAATGGCAAATGAATATCGCTTTGAAAAAGAAAAAGAAAAACTCTGCTCTTCTTAGATCCTTCTGATGAGTTGTTTATTGCCTTCATTTATTTTGAAGGTTAACTAAGCGTTACTGTGTTACGTTCAGCCCCTTAGGGGCATGTTATTGGGTGTTATAATTCACAGTACTTTTTGTTCTGAAGATACAAGGCAACACATGCATACATGATAAAATAGATACAGATAAATTGTCTATGTTTTCACTCATGTTTATTATGCTGGTTTGTACTTTCAAAATCTTAACACTCAGATAACTTATGTGTGTGGATTCTTTTGAATGCAAAACCAAAAGACCAACAAAACCGCTCCAAGTTGGTGACTAGATTTTTGTGTGCAGTGGGTTTTGTCATCCTTACACTGTAGCAGTGACTTTCTGTGGTGAGAATGCATGGCCTGGCCCTCTTCATAGTCAGTGAGTACAAAGGAGGAAGAAGGTAGCTTATGGTAAGTGAACAAAATGAAATCCTTATGACTTATCTTCTGAGAATTTTCACCTGATTGATATTTGAAAATGAAATAAAAACCTCAGTGAGAACAAAAAAAAAAAAAAAGGAATCTTATAGTTTGAAAGGCAACAGAAGGAGGGCATGTAATTGTTCGATATATATTAAAAGTTAGGACACACTTAAGAATGTGTTAAATTAAAAATTCTGAATATTTGTCTTGGCCCTCCGTGGAAAGATGGAGATAAATAATAGGGCGAAAAGCTGTGGATCTGTGGAGGTTTTGCAGGATGTTTCTCATCTCTCACTTTAGTCAATAATAAAATGATATCTTACACTTCTTAGGAATAGATGATGCCAGAGAACTTGGGCCTTAGGCATAATCTACATTTTTAAAGCTCTTAAATAAGAGAAAGAGGTATTTATGATCTGACAACCCTAGAAATTCCATCAGAGAGGGCCCGGAATCAAGGGAATTTGCCTCCTTCCTTCCTCTTGTCCAAGAAAGAGACAGACAGAGAGAAGAGAGACAAAGAGTAGGGGCGGGAGTAAAGATGAGATGCAAAATACAAAGTTATACATAAGCAAAGAGAAGAATGCTTCATGGCTCCACTCAGACTGGAGTTCAAGGACCTGGGAAGGGGTGTCCTGGGTGGAAAGCGCAGTCAGCACCAGGGGGCACTTGGTCCTGGTGCCAGAGCTCGACAGCCTTTACATTTCTCCCAACCCATCTCCCAAGACAAGCTGCATTTTTGTTGTTTGTTTTCAGAATATCAAACACATGTTTCAAGATCTAACAAACATGCTTATCTAGAACCATATATAAGTTAAATGTTACATTAACAAAGCAACTAAAAAGTTATAAGCATGCAGAAAGGCTTATCACAGATGAGTTTAAATGTCTTCTACTGTCAGAATGCAGAGTTTCTGACTTTTGCCCTATAATTAACTGCTGTGTTTCTTAGAACCAGATTAATTGCCTGAGAAATTAAATCTGTTCAAAGCAGTTGCCATGATTGATCTATATCTTTTCAACCTTAAGATTTACTCTGTTCTGTTTCCATCATTTGATATGCTTTTTTTCAATGGATTTTCAACTCTCAACTGGCCCAGGTCCTTTTAGAAGTAGGCAAGGTAAATGATTTTTTTTTAATGAACTAAAAAAAAAATTGTAATAATAAAGCAATAGATGGTTATTTCAGGAAAATCATAAAATGATAAAGAAAAAATAAACTTCCTAATCCAACTACCCAATGTGCTGTGAACATATTAGTAAATCACTTTTAGAGGTTTTTATACACATGTGTATTTATGACGCACTGCATTTGGTAGCTCCTCCTAGGAATGTCACAGTGCAAACGAGCACACCAAGAAGTTCTGCTGTAAGGTTACCTTTTTAACTTTGTTTAATCAGCATTTTCCAAATTTTATTGACCATGGACTCCCCCCAACCCTCAACTGACAAGTAGTAACAGTGGCCACACTTCAGAAAATACTGTTCTAACATTGAGCCAAAGTGATAGGAAGTCTGTTACATACTAGTTGAAAAGAGCTTTCACCTTCCCGGGTAGCCGGGTGGGGGGCGGGGGGCGGCACCTCCCCCCCGGCCGCGGCTCCTCCTCCTCCTCCCCCTCCCCTCCTCCTCCCCCCCTCCCCTCCTCCCCCCCCCCCCCCCCGCAGCCGCCTCCCCGCGCCCGCAGCGAAGGTTTTGGGTCGGGGCGGCGGCGGGGCCGGGGCCGAGGCAATAAGAGCGGCGGCGGCGGGCGGCGGCTAGCAGCGGCGGCAGCAGTTCCCGCAGCTCCTGCTCCGGTCCGCCTCGACCGGCGGCGGCCGTCAGACCCCTCAGCGTCGGCTCGAGGGGCCGGGAGCCGCGGGCTCCCCTCGGTCAGAGCGACACCACCCTCCCCGCGCGGCCCGTAGTCCGCACCGCGCGCTCCTCCCCGAGGAGCCGAGCCCGCCTCCGGCCCGCCCGCCGCTGCCCCGGCCCTCTCGGCACTCGAGGCCCTCGCGAGGCCGCCTGCGCTCGGCCCCGCCGCCGCCGCCGCCGCCTCCCTGGGCCGCCTCGGAAACAGTAAGACCGAGGACCAGCGCAGGGAGGAGAAGGCGCAGCGCGAGGCCAGCAGAAAGCTGGAGAAGCAGCTGCAGGAGGACAAGCAGGCCTGCCGGGCCACGCACCGCCGGCTGCTGCGGGTGTTCAGCGACTGCCGTGACGTCATCCAGCGCGTGCACCTCCGTCAGTACGAGCTGCTCTAAGAAGGGAACCTCCAAATTCAATTAAGGCCTTAAGCACAATTAAAAGTAAAACGTAATTGTACACGCAGTTGATCACCCACCGTAGGGCATGACTAACAAAGCCACCTTGCCTTTCCCCACAGTGATCTTGCGGAACCCCCTGTGCCCTTCAGCTTGCTTAAATATTCGAATTTTAGAAAGCTTAAGGCGGCCTACAGAAAAAGAAAAAGCAGAAAAGGCCACAAACGTTCCCTCTCTCTTTAAGTAAATAAAATAACAGCAGCAAACAGAAATAAAGAAATAAATAAATGAAACAAATGAAATAAACATTGTGTTGTGCAGCATTAAAAAAACAAAATAAGAATTAAATGTGAGCAAAAAAAAAAAAAATGAGCTTTCTTACTCTGCTTAGATTTTTCCTACAAAATCCCAAACCACCCACCCATCCAGCCAGAAAAATCGTATAAACTGTGAGCTGGGTTTGTGTAGACAAAAGCTCTGATTGAATTGTTGATCTTGAACCTAGTAGGTTTGGTGTTGAGTAGACAATGCATGATCAATTTGATCTCACAAGATCAATTTTCTTCCAGACAACTCTGTGGACCCCTTTCAGTTTTGAACAAGGAGGACTTCCAATGGCAGCACAGTGACCAGGCTTGGCAGCTTCTGCTATTCTCTTAGGCAAGCCTCCACAAACCTGAATGGGAAGCTATACATTTCAAGTTCCAAAGCTGACTTTTCTACATAGACCAGAATTGATTAGATGGTATCATATTGGCTTCAAAGAATCATAGCTCCTATCTCTTGGAAATTTAATTTTTATGGCCATAAGGGACCAACAATGGAATTACAGTTTAACAAAATAAATCTACAAAACACTGATTTTAGGGGCATGAGCCAGGAGCAAGTAATAAACAGTGATAATTAAAGAAATTAAGGAAGCACAATTTCTTCTTTACACGTGGACTAAATTCATATATGCTGTGGTTCCATTATTAATAAAGTTCAAAGATAATTAGCAATAACCTAATAATTTAAATCAACTGGATTCATCTTGATAACTTTTTCCTAGAATGAAATAATATTAAATAAGGCATCCAACATCAGCAAAGATATTCTGTATAAATAGGTATATATGTTCTTGTCTGCTTAAAATATAAAATGTGTACATATATGTATGTATATGTATTTATACATACATATATATAAATTTAAAACTATGACTACATATTATGTACAGACTTTCTTTCTTTTTTACCAAATTGTCAGACTGAACAGAAATAACCTAAAAGGATTAAGTCTAGAAGGTTAAATAATGAGAAGGCATTTTACTCAGTCTGATCTAATCCTTTACTTATTTTTAGTGCTAAGCATAAAGCAAACTTCTGGAAGAGTGCAAGACTTTTAAAAAATTTGCCTTTATTCTTAACCTCAATTTTCAAATATTTCTATGCTCCTGACTTTTAGATCTATTCTTTAAGTTGAAATACTCTTTTAAAAAATTGAAGCTTTAATACTACTACAAAACTCAATTTTTCTTAAGGTTTTTCTAATCAGAACTGTAGCCTAAAAAAACCTGGCAATAATTAAAGCTGATTAAGAACAACTGATGTCTGTATACTTCAAAATTTTTTAGATTTCCTATGTTAATTCAAATATGTAACTATTCTTTTTTTTGAGATATTGTCAAGCTAGTGTCAAGTTTACTTCTCTTGGCATTTGAGATAGGAATTCCCAGCGCATGAGGATGCTTTTAGACTGTAAATCCATCTCCTTTGATGAAACTGTCTCCTCCAGTACTGGCAGTGGCCTCGGCAGATTAGGACTGTATTATTTTCCAGGGCACATTTTGTATTGCTTCTGTGCTTCAGTACTGTGCCTCAGAGACTGTAACTTGTTACTAAGTAAGATGCTTCTAGTGCAGTGCTTAAAAAAAATCTTACCTTACCCAGCACAGGCGATGTCAAAAGTATCCCATCCCTGAACAAAGTGAAGATTCAATCATATTCAGTGAAGCTACTTTTCTCACAAAGGAGCTGGAAAAGATGTTAATCCAGAAAATCCCTTTTAGTTGTCCGTGAACTGTTATGACCATTCTACACTTCTGCGTATAAGTCTAAGTTGTTTATGACACAGGAGAACTCTCTCCATGTTGATAACTCATGAGCTTCCATTTCAGCTTGCTTTTTTGGGGGGTGGGGAGAGGATGGAGGTAAAAATGAGGAAGAAATACATTTGATGGAAATTTTGTTTTAAATGTGAATAGTATTAATTTACTTCATAAATTTGTCATGAATATGGTATAAAGCAGAAATAAAATTTGTCTCCTCTATTTTTAGATTCATACCTGTTTCTTTCATGATTATATCATAAGCTTTTCTTAGGATGTTAGGTTTTCAAATTTGATGATGTTTACCATTGAAACAAAATGCCAATTCTCTAATTCCAAAAGCTCTAAAGTCTCATATTCAGCTTTCATGGATAAACAGTGGATGAGAAAACATTAAAAGAAGGGTATGATTGCAAAATGACCTTAATAAAAGCCACACCTGGTTTCTGCATAAGGATGAGTCCTTAAAACATGAGTTTTAGTTTGCACATGCACTTGATGATTTGTGAAAATACTCCAAAATGACCAGAACAGAGAACAATCATGGATTTTCTTCCTAGTCATGTTTCCTGCAGGGCTGTCCTGGAATACAACTCCATAAATTCCTCAGTAAGATGAGATTTTAAAAATTACATTTTAAATGATTTTAAAATAATTTGACACTTTATAAAAAGAAAAATTTTTATTTTAAGAGATGTACTTTGTACATCAACTATATTTTAAAACTAATAAAAAAAAATAAAGGGGGCAGTTTATAAACTGATTATTAGTATATTCATTTTATCCATTACACTGTTTATCATTTAAACCTCTGGGGTCATTCACTAAGACAGGTATTTACCCATTTTTTCCCTTAATTCTAATTAATATTTTTAAATGAAGAATATTATGATCAAGAATGATGTGGACGTGTCTTATAACCCAAATTTGCCTGAAACAACCAGTTTTTAACCTACTCTTCTTTGGAATTGATGTGTGGTCTACTGCTTTTGCTTTGCACATTCAACTTGCCTACAAAATAATAATCCGAGGAAATGTTTAGCACATTATTTATATATATGTTATCTTTCTTACTTTTGATAATTTAAAGAAATAAACAATAAAGAGTTCATATTCTTATGCATCTAATTAGGGTTACTTAGACCCTTATTCTTCTGTGATGAAAATATATGTCGTAGAAACAGCAGTCTGAGTTCTTGCTTGCTTGCTTGCTTTTTTCTAACACATTGAGGAGAAGCGTTTCCAAGTAGCCTCGTGTTTTAAGTGGAGATCTTGTTGGGTTCTAATGCGGTGAATTCTCATTTCAGATTTGTTCTTGCCTCAAGACTTCAGTCTGATTGGATGTTGATGCTGTATTTTGCACATACTCATTTGACTGTGACAGTCACCATTGGGTTGCTTTTGATTCCAAAGGTATTCCTCCAGCATTACTTTTCTCTTGCAAGGCAGTTGTCTTTTAAATGAGCATGGAACTGTTTCTTCTTTTAAAAATATCTGGCAATATAGGCAAGGGAAGGTGGAGAGATTTGCTTGACAGTGTTTTTAAAACTTCCTCCTCAGGAAACTAGGCATCTCTTTTCTTTTGGGAATTTATTAAACATCTCACATAATTTTAATTGCCTTAATTTGTACAAAATCCATCATCTGTCTTACTCTTTTTCCAAATGTTTTGATATCTATTTATGTTTTAATTATTAGAGGTTCACAGTGGCTTTTATCGTAGCTATAACATCAAGATCATTTTTAAAGAGAATTATCCTATTCTAAGAAACCTCTTCTCTGGATTCATATTCAGGGAAGTATTGTGTTTTAAATATTCAGAAAAATTTTATATAAACAGAAATAATTTTAATATTGTGTAAAGAGAGTCTTTCTTAACAATGATAGATTCTGACAAAGGCTTATCTAGGCAGCATTATGAAGTGGAGAGAAATGGGGCAGGACCCAGAATACAAGGATTCTGAACTCATACTCCATCCCAAATTAACTGTATGATACACACACACACACACATATATAATATATAGCTGTATAGTATAACATCAGCCAAGACTTTCCATCTTTCTGGGTTTCAGTTTCCTCATCTATGACATGGTAACAGTGAGGCTGCTTGAAATAAAATTAAAAAATCAGAGTTTTGGGAAAAAACATACTATACAAACTATCATTGTTTTCCTGTTTTACATGTAGGAAAACAAAACATTAGAGCATCATATATCTTCATCAGTGCCGTGCACTATAACATGAGCACGGATGAAACCAGAATTGCGATTTCTTTCTTTCCCTCTAGGCTTTGCTTTCTTTACTTCAACTCTCACAATTAACCAAAACATTGAAATTCAGCCTGATTGAAATGGCCAAACAATTGTAAAAAGCAAAATTCTTATTTCTTCCTTACTTGAATTACACCAAATAGCCATAATTTCCATGGATTAGTCTGTTCCTGCAATTTATCGCAATCATTTTTATATTTTGCATAATATGATTACACTTTCATTAGTTGGGTGTACACTCAGACTGTTTATTCATTCAATACATTGCTATTGAGCTCCAAAGGGAACTGAAAACATACAGAAAGTTGTACATGAATGTTCACAGCAGCATTATCTATAACAGCCAAATAGTGGAAACAACCCAAATGTCCATCAACTGATAAATGCAGTGGGATAGACTCACAAAATGAACTGTTAGTCATCAGTAAAAGGGGTGAAGCACTGATACATGCTGCACCTCGTACAGACCTTGGGAACATTAGCCAAGTGAAGGAAGCCAGATAAGAAAGGCTACATATTATATTTTATTTATATGAAATGTCCTGAATAGACAGCTGTAAGGAGACAGAAAGTGGGTCAGTGGGTGCCGTGGGCTGGGGAAGGGGGAGGGGGAAGGGGAATGACAGTTCTACAGGTTCAGGCTTTCTCTCTGGAATGACAAAAATATTCTGGAATTAGATAGTGGTGATGACTCTGCAGGCTTGTGAGTGTACTAACACTGATTTGTATGGTTTAAATCTGGGGATTTTATGGTATGTGAATTATCTCTCAGTAAATAAATAATTGAAAACATTTAGGAGCTTTGCTAACCACTGTTCCATATCCTGGAATAAGAGTAATAAACAGACGTAAATCCGTGCTCTCGTGGTACTTATATTCTGGAAGAAAAGAAGAGGAAGCAGGAAAGATTAACAAAACAAATATTTAAAGTAGTATTTTAGATAGAGATAAGCATTAAGGAAAAATAATAAAGCAGGAAATAGACAATATTTGACAAATAACTTGTTTCTTAAACTCATGGTCATCGCTAAGACTTTGCTCAAGAAAAAGAATTCCATTTTATAGATAACCACAGCCAGTTTAACTAGTAGCACAGGAGATTTTGGAGGCCGAAGACTCTTTTTCATCCGTCTCAATGGCCTCAACTTTACTGCACATGTGGCTCCCCGAGACGTAAGTAGAAGAATGAGGGGCAAGTTCATCAGGGTCTGTGGTTTCTCAGCCAGTCCCAACTACAAACTTTTTTTTTTTTTACTTAAGTAGAGAACTGCCACTTCACATGTTCTCTCCTGTTTATGTTCACCTGCCTAGCTGGACATTTTAACAACAGTTGACATTAAAATATTTCTGTGTCTCTGTATCAAAGGGCAATCTGTTCTTTTTTTTTTTTTTTTTTTTCTTTTTAAGGAATATTTCACCTTGGTGACAAGCTAGGAGAAGAGAATCCATGTTCTCTAAGCCGTTCTCTCCATTTTCACAGGACAGTCACGTGGTTTCTATGTCATGTAAAGGATGCTTTTGATTTTCCCTGCTTCCTACCACTTAGCCAATTCACATCCCTCCCTTCTCCCTGGAAGAAGAGATAGTGAGAGACCCTGAAAAAATATCAAAAGATGGCATGAAGATAATTAAAATATATCAAAATATGATGCAGGAGGAGCTTGAGAATAATTAGGGGGAAAAGATCTGTAATTTCAGTGACTCTTTGAATTTTAGACTTGAATACCACCCAGCCCAAGCTCTTCAAATAGAGAGGTAACTGTGCTCCAGAGAGGTTCTATGACCTGGTTAACATCTCATTGACCATAGTTGAGACTGGAATTAAAATCTCCTGTCCACTGAGTTTTGAAAGTAGTATTTTTGAAGAAGCTCTGTGTGGTAGACTGGAAGTCACATTCCTGTGATCAGGGCCAGTTGTGCCCATAGATGAAATACAGCCTCCTTTGTGTGACGTGAAATGAGAAATACCAGGTAGACCCCACTGTTCAAAAACACATTCCCATTCAGCTGCCAAGGGGTCTAAATTGCTGCTCTTAGAGTCCAGTTTACTAAGAGCACTCTCAAGCACATTTCTTTGGATTCTTCTGCTTTTTTTCATTTTCGGAATTGCAAAATATCATTAAAGAGGAGTGATATAAGTGGACACAGGGAGCCTGGGAAGAAAGATGAGGATGAAAAAAGGAGTCAAAGAGGGAACCAAGTGGGGGAGGGTGTAGCTCAAGTGGTAGAGTGCATGCTTAGTGTACACATGGTCCTGGGTTCAATCCCCAGTAGCTTCTCTAAAAATAAATAAGTAAAACCAATGACCTCCCCCTCCAAAAAAAAAAGTTTAAAAAAAATTTTAAAAGAGGGAACCAAGTGCTAATACTGCCTCACTAAGCGCTCTAGCATGTGACATGGAAAGAAGATCACAAATAGAGCAGCAACTCTTTTGTAAAGGGTTCAGTGAATGAATTTGTCCAAGCTATAGACATGATGTAACATTAGAATCTTTAGAAAATTATTATGCCATGTCTTACAGTGGGCTAATATCCACGGCTCATATTGCATATCTGTTGCAGTTTTCACATTCAAGCAATAACCCGCGTGATGACATTGCTACAGAAGCGTATGAGGATGAGCTGGACATGGGCCGGTCTGGGTCCTACCTGAACAGCAGTATCAATTCAGCCTGGAGTGAGCACAGCCTGGATCCAGAGGACATTCGGGTAATAGCAGTATTTTTTTCTTCTCCATTTCAGGTTAGGCCCAATCACACAGGCACGCATGTGTGGATTGGTGTCTATGAGTGCCCATGTGTGTGCTTCTTTGTGTGAGAGACAGAGAATGTGGGTTGGTGTCAGAATTGAAGGCATCAAATGCAGAGTTAAGCCAATTCTAAAACATACAATCAGAGTATAGGTTAGAATGCACAAAGCAGTCTTGATAGTCTCAGCTGACTTACTGGCAGCCATAATGGTGGGACAAGCCCCATAATACAGTTTATGGCATCTTGCTGATGGGACGGTAAGATAGATCTGTGAGAAGAGAGTGGGGATTCTTTAAAATAATCTGTGACGCTCTGTCAGCATTTGGAGGGAGCAGATGCTTTTAGAATTTGATGATCTGTCATACCCTAAACCTAATCTAACATTAGGTGTAATTCTGTCAATGGCTACATGATGCTTCCGATATTGTCCAGGGGTCTGGTCCATCAGGAGACAGCAGGCTGTGCCTTGTTATGGCCCAGCCTCAGCCTGGTCCACACAACTCACAAGTTCTAAGTGCTTGTTCCATGGAGCAAGTGTAGAATGTATGGGTTCGTGACTTAAAGTTCAAACTATGTATGAAACAAGATACAGGGGAATCAGAACATCAGAGTGAGGGAGAAGTTGATGGGCAGAGATGTCAGGAAGAGCTGTAGAGGGCAGTTCCCTAAAGAACTCAGTGTATTGACTTCACATGACATTCAGTGATATAATCCAGCTGAAATGCTAAATTCCATACCTCTCTGAATTTACTCTTGTTTCCGGCAGGACGAGCTGAAGAAACTCTATGCGCAGTTGGAAATCTATAAAAGGAAGAAGATGATCACAAATAACCCCCACCTCCAGAAAAAGCGGTGCTCCAAGAAGGGCTTAGGCCGTTCAATCATGAGGCGCATCACTGAGATCCCGGAGACGGTCAGCAGGCAGTGTTCCAAAGAGGACAAGGATGCTGTGGACCACAGCACAGCCAAGAGCACAGCCCTGGTCAGGAAGAACCCACAGGAGTCTTCGGGTAACACTGGGAAGCCCAAGGAGGAGTCCCTGAAAAACCGAGTCTTCTCCTTAAAGAAATCCCACAGCACATATGACCACGTGCGGGAGCAGCCGGAGGTGTCCACGAGCTTGCCAACCGAGAGCCAAGAAGAGGAGGCGACAGAAAACTCCACGCTGGAGTCTCTGCCGGGGAAAAAACCAACACAGACACTGAGAGAAAACAGCGAGGCTGTGTCCACAGAGTCTGTGCCTTTGGTGTGTAAGTCGGCAAGTGCCCACAACCTCAGCTCAGAGAAGAAGCCGGGGCACCCACGAACATCCATGCTACAGAAGTCCCTCAGCGTCATAGCAAGTGCCAAGGAGAAGACTCTCGGATTAGCTGGGAAAACCCAAACATCAGGCGTGGAGGAACGGGCTAAGTCCCAGAAGCCAAGAGAGAAAGAGACAAACAGAAAATACTCAAATTCAGATAATGCAGAGACTAAAGATCCTGCCCCCACCAACTCCAGTCATTCAGAAGAGCCGAGAAAACCTCAGAAATCTGGGATTATGAAGCAACAAAGGGCCAACCCCTCCGCTGCCAATTCTGAGCTGAGCCCAGGCACCACCCAGAGGAAGGACGACTTTGACATAGGGGAGGTGTGCCCTTGGGAGATTTACGACCTGACCCCTGGTCCTGTGCCTTCAGATTCAAAAGTTCAAAAGCACGTATCTATTGCAGCTTCTGAAATGGAGAAAAACCCAACTTTTTCCTTAAAGGAGAAATCTCATCCCAAGCCTAAGGCAGCTGAACTGTGTCAGCCATCCAATCAGAAGAGCCTAGACAAGGCTGAGGTGTGCCCTTGGGAGAGCCAAGGTCAGTACCTTTTTGAAGATGAGAAGTATTTGATTCCCAAGACTCAGGTTCCCCCGGGAAGAGCGAAAGATGAGAACAGGGGCCAGCGTCACGCAGCCAGTGTGTGTGCTGGGTGGTCTGAAGAGCTTCCTCCCAAAGTTGTAGCATCTAAAGTGAAGAATGAAAGTCTCAGCCAAATAGGAGACCAGGAGAAAAAGACATCTCCCTCTGAGCGAAACGTGCCTGACTCCTATAACCCAAGTAACAACTTCCAGCAACCTTTAACGTCACGAGCTGAGGTGTGCCCTTGGGAGTTTGAGACCCCAGATCAACCAAATGCTGAAAGAAGTGTAGCTTTCCCGGCCTCTTCTGCTTTAAGTGCAAATAAGATAGTGGGGCCCCGGAAATAAGAGATCTGGGATACTTTTAAAGTGTAGCATGCCCAGAAAGAAAAGGAGAAGGAAGAAGTGTTGGATTCAGTGTTAAGACAGAAGATATGAGGATCAGAAGTTCCCAAGGAGTATTGATCAGTTGAGGGAAATGGAAAGGCAGGGGTGGAGGGAGACCTCAGGCCAGAGCGCTGTCAGAATGGAGAAGTGCGACTGGCCAAGGAAGCCTTTCCCCAGGCCATCCTAGGAAAATCTTTACCCTTGAGCATGTTTTGGGAAAGTACCCCTCAATGTCTGCCCCTGATCGATACTTACTCTTGGGACTTTGAAGATCCCAAGCAAGGCAAACCAGAAGACACAGAAGAGGTCTAAGATTTTGCAAAGAAGAAGATATCAACGTATATGACCGAAATTCTAAGTAGTCGACTAAAAAGAACTTATTTACCTATTTAACCCTGATATCACTGCTAACTTAATGCATCCAAAAATATCTTTTATATTAATGATTGCTCTCATTTTCTTATAAATGTATGTTTCAGTACCTTGTTGTGTCTCATATTCAAGCATTCCAGATTGTATAATTTTTGCAAATAACTTTGATATTATGTGACACAACACATTTATGCAATCTGCAGCTACTCAATTGTTATTGCAACTTACAGAATACCTGCTGTCTGTCGACTGTAGTTGATCCTTGAAGTACAGTAAGCTTTCTCTGGCTCAGGAAGCCATCACTGTTATGATAAAAACCTTTCAGTTTGGGCTGTGGTTGATATATTGTGACTTTAAATTTGACTCTATTATTTCCCATCATGGTTTGTTACACTGTCTCAATCAAGGTTTTTTTATACAAATTGAGTTTCCTGTTTTGCACTTCCTGTTAGGACTCAGAGGCTTTATTAGGACTGGAGATCAAGTGGTCCTACTTAGTCATATATCTCAATAAGTTAAGGACAACTTATCTATTGTTTGTTCAGAGTCAGACGTCGATAACGCCTTCATTCCAATTAATTGTCCCTTTTAATTCTTTCAGTATTTCATACTTAGCAGCATTTCATAAGAAAGGAAGAAGCTGAAAGAGTGAGAAAAATATACTGTGCATTATTATTACCTTTGGAAAGGGAAGACTCCAGGAATAACACGAGAATTACAGTACTGCAGAGCCAGGTAGTTTGCCTTTGAAACAAAAACAGAAAGGAAGCTCCTGTTAGCACTTTCAAGGGGATTATATTTTTAAAGAGAAAAATTATTATTATAGCATCAAGATCACTGTATGGATGTATTTTTATTATGCATACTGAATATATACTATTTTAAATTACCTTAAACTACTTATTCTCATAAACTCTTATTCTTTGCTTCAGGCAGGGGTAGAACTTGCTGGGCTCAAATCCCAAAGAGGTTTATAACCTGATTTACTCAAAGCCTATAACATGGTCCATTTTTCCAACACCAGAAAACTTACAAGTCCTGCAGATGGCCTTTGTGAGCCACCTAGCTCACAATTTCAAATGTATGGTTTATTTGCAAAATGAAACAGCCCCCCAAAATGTATTTTAAAAAATATATTGTATTCCACACTGATCACCTGGCATGGGAATCCTAAGCTGCTGATTCACTCCTACTGATGGGAGCATGCAAAGAGATTCCATTCCAAAGCTGAGTCTCATTTTATTTTAAGATGAATCTCTTAAAAATAGAACGCAGACTTCCCTTTCTCTCATGCTAAACACTGAAGTATCAACAGCTTGTTTGGCCAGGGCATCCACAGCCTAAGGCACTGTTTTTCGTTTCTTGAGCAGCAAGGAGAACGTGCTGGGAGGAGAAAAAAATGAGAAGAGGGATCAGAAGGTGGATACAGGGCTGTTCTTAGGGAATATTACTCTCAGTGGAAGATGAAAACCAGAAATTCTCCTTAATCGTCATCAGAATTTTCTCAATGATTTGGAATCAGGAGTAAACACGCATTGCACCATTTTGCAAAGCTGTGCATAAATCTTCCTCACCCGTTTGCTTGCTTCGTGCGTTACTCAGGATGGTGGGGCAGGTTTGGAGAGATACAGACCCCCTATTTGTTTGTGTTTTCTTCACTTACTTCCTCTCCCCTTCCTTTTCAATCAAAGCCTATCTACTTGGTGACCTTGGAACACAACTTTCAGGCATGGAGTTGTGAATTTGGTTTGGAGTGTCCAGACCCACCTACTTGTTTCATTTCTGTCCAAGATCTGTTAGCACTTTATTGACTTTTTGAGAAATAAGCAGTCAGGCATCGATGAGTTTTGTATTGCACTTTAGGATGACCCTGTTTGAGACGAGGCCTAAAGAAGGCTTGTCAGATTATGCCTAAGTCCAGTCCCTAGAGTTTCCTCCACCAGCATAAATCAGTGAAAGCACCTAGGGTCTTTCCTGGAGTTCATTGCCATTACTTATCACCAAGACAAGTGTAAATCTACAGTCCTTGAGGTTATTTTCCCAGATTGATAACCATAAGAAAGTGAAGAAACATGTTAGTTCACAAACATTTGCTAGGTTGTCCTTCTCACTGCATGTGCGGCTGTATCCTGTCCTCGTTTTTAACCCAGGGTTTATAAATAAGTAGATTTATACCAATCTTAATAGAACTGTATATTTTATGCAAGAATTAAATGCTTTACGACATGAATTATAACCCAACCCATTGTAAACTTTGGTGGCAACATGGACTTGAAACTCGGCAGTTCTCTTGTGTTTGCTTCCTAGGTTTCTGCATGCGAGTGATGACAGGTAGGACTGAACAAACACTGCCTTTTGACTTCTAGCACTTAGCGACCGAGAGTTGTAGAGTCAATAAAGCTATCAGTCTCCTCACGCAATCTGTGGTTCTTCTGAAACTATTATCTGAAACCTACAGCATCCCACCATAAAATATTTGGTAAATTTATGTTGTGACGTGTTGCAGCATGTAAATACTTATAACTTCTCTGCAATAAAATATATTTATATGAAAGTGATTTGTGTGTTCATCTATCAAAAGTTGGATTTATTTCACATAACCAACTTTAGGCACAATCCCATGTATCTTTGGCTTTGATACACTTATGCACACACTTATGCACACACATCCTCATGTTGCCTATCGCTAGGAATGTGTGATTAGCCAAAAGTGGCCTCAAACATGCAGGTAATCATTTGGAGCCAATAAAACCTGTTAGGACTAGTGGTTTTGATTTAAGAACGCGCTAGTCAAATGGGAACTAATTCAGCCACCTTTTTAAATTTACTCAGGCAACATACCAGGCAGTCTGCTAAGCAGTGATGATGATCTTCAGATGAACAAGAGCTCCAGTAATACTCGGGCCCCTAGGAGCATCCAGTCACTTCTATGGTATTATACAGGAGGGTGTGACTCGGTCTCAGGGTCTCAGAGTCAGGCACGTTCACCAGGCTGAAATTCTGCAGAGCCGTCAGGTATGAAAGGGAAGAGGTAAGGTGAGAAAGGTAACTGTGCACAGCCTTGCATGCAGGTTAACTACAGTTTTATCCTTTAGTTCTGAGAGCTATCAGAAATGCTTTAAATAGGGGCATTGTCAAGTCCCATATTAGAAAGATCATTTGGGGAACAACCCAGAAATGGGCTGAAGTGGGAAGAGACTAGAGGCAGCTAGATCAGTTAGAAGATTAGCATTAGAGTTGAGATCAGGGAAAGTGAGGGCCCCGGGAGGAGAGGGGGAAAAAATTGGTTATTTCATCAAATGGGTTTATTGTTATATTATATTCTTAGGAAGCCAGTAAAACCAGAGTAACTAGATAACTGTGTCTAATATAAATGTTCCGTCTAAGTTTGCTGACATTTTGGGTAATGTCAAGTTTTAAAAGCCCTCTCTGAAGGTCAGTAGATCTCAATATCATCTGCTCATGAAGAAGTGTTGAATGCTAGGTTCAAGCTATGGGAAACCTTGCTACTTAAATGGACTGAGAAAGGAGCAAAGAGCTTGCCTAGAGAGGGACTTGTATTCCTGTCTGGAAGGAGCAGCTCTGAAGCAGCTCCAGAAAGAAGCAGGTGTGGCAAGAGGGCAGAGGAGAGAGCTGGATCCACCCTGTGCCTGCATCATCTTTCCTTCGATGGTTCCTGGCCCTTCCCCATCTCTTCACCCCACTGTGGACTGCATATGCTAAACACTCTCAGTATATGTACACTTATACGTAGAATCTGTGGTTTCAGGTCTTTGAAGGATCCTAACCAGCTAAGACAAAAGCATTTGGGGATTAGCAAGTCATGGAGGTCAAGTCTACATATGTGGCAAGAGCCTTCTCAGTGTCGGTTGGACTTGCTCAGTTGCTGGCTGTATCATTTTTCATATATTTATACAGAGTGATAGTCTTATTGCTTTGTTCTAGATTTAGAACCTTTCTGTTAAAAAAAAGTACCTAGGGGAAATATTCCAATCAGAGGTTGATTTTATCACTCATAAAGTAATCATGTAAATCTATTGTTCTAAAGCAATGCAAGTTAGTTAAGATTTTCTTTATTATTGTATCATGTTCCATCCTTTCCCCCTTGAATAGTTATGAGGACAGAAATAATGTCTTTTTAATTTTGGATGTTTTCTCTTTGAACATTTGTTTCTTGGAAAGTGCAAGGGCAAACTTGGAGCACAGTGTTTGCTCTCATTCAGTGTTAACTGGTCAGAAGGCAGATAATGGAATGTATGAATTGGTTTTTAATTTCGCTTTCTTCCTCTGTGATGTGAATGGAATACTTTGCCAGAAAGAAAATTATCTAATCAAATGAAAGTGGAAAAATGTGAGGGATAAAGATAGGAAAAATCTGTGTTGCAGAACAGACAGTCCTAGAAAGAAGAATAAGTTAAATATGCAAATAGCAGGTTCATGACAATTCTTAAACTCCCATTTCCATTCAAACAGCGATAGAAAAGGGGGTAGGGGCGCCCTCTTCAAGAGAAAGATTTTTCAGCACAGTTTTTGCCTTAACATCCCATAGGATTTATTCCTCCATGCCTTTTGTCCTGCTGTTTGGTCCATCTGAACTTCTAACCCTCCTTCTGCTCTGTGTCAACATCTTACGTGCGTTCGGTTACTAGTGCGATCATATAATTTATTGTCCAAAGAACCCTTTGAGAGTGAAAGTGTAGTGCTAATAACTAATAATCATGCCTGGAAAACAGCATAAACTGGGACTATCCCAAGGGACCCGGGATGTCTGCTTGTTTATTCCCGCTGTGAAGCATTTCTTAATGCCACAGATCAGAGTGAATTTCCCCTTCCTCTGTGCTTGCAGGAATTGGCTTAAGTCTGTTACTGCACTGATTCACAATTTAGTCAGTTACCTACTCCTCTGAATCACCTGCTAAAATAAGAGCCCCCTTGAGGGCAAGGAATTTTTTTATTCACCTAGGTAGCCCCAGTTTCTAGCAGTGTGCCTTGCTCTGAGTTCAAAAGACATTTGCCAGATTGAAATGTTTGATTACTAATCACTGTCTAAAATACACTTGAAGAGAGAGAGAAATTCAGGAATTGGATGAAGACTTGCTGCAGAATTTCTAAAATATTGACAACTAACTGGTCTTCCATCCACATCTTGGCCGTGCCTGGAAAATTCAGATTATGCCTGAACCACAGTTAGCTCTCCAGCATGACAAGGAAAGAATTGGTTTGTTAAACCATAAGGAGGGAGAAGCCTAGGGTTTGGGACATGGCCCAGTTTGTTAGAGCTATAAAAAAAGTTTCCATATGTTATAAAAAGTAAGAAATATTTAACTTGGTTGTAGGAACTTGCTTTTAGTTATTTGAACTCTTTCTGGAAAATAAAGCCTGGTCTATATAAAATATCCACATGAAAATAGATCCTGGTGCTAAGCTTTCAGATGTTTCTGAGAAATTAGTTTGAACAAACTATTTGGCTGTTTGACTGACTTTAGAATTTCTTATCCATATATTTCATGTTATGTAGACATGGTCATGATATGCATGCATGTAACTATTAAGTTTCCATATATGAACAGAAATATAAAAGTTACATGAACAAACATATATGCATACAACTTGTTTGTAGCTTGTAAAATTATAAAAAGCCATCTAAATTGGCCAAATGGTGCAAATATCAAAAGGTCATGAAAAATATTGTTCTTTCTCTTACATCTTATGGACTGGTAGGTCTGAACACAAATGGTGAATATTTAGCTGATGAATTTGTCCCTCTGCTGCTTACAATACTCCTCACATACAGTAAGCTGAGAAACTTGGATTTATTGTCATGATCCTTCAGGTCAAATTCAGTGTCAGAATAATGTAAATCAGTTAAGTTTTGTGAATGGTTGCGGCTGACTTCTAATAAAATTTTGTTTATGAAATGTAAAACATCCTTTACTAGGAAATTAAATATATGATCAGGTATGTGAAATTGTTATATTCATAGTTCTAAAACTATCAATTATCAACAATTTTATACTGTTTAACCTATTAAATTATATTGCATCTATACATTGGAAGTACGACTCAGACATATAAGAATGAGGAGACTGTACATGATATATATGCTCTCTGGCAAATGTTTACTGAAAAAATGTAGAGTGCCACCATTTATACAAAACAAAAGACATAAAATATTCATTTTTAATATTTATTTTATTGCTTAGAATATCCCTGAAAATATAAAAGAAGAAAGTGTTAACAGTGGTTATCTGCTTTGGGGAGAGGAGAGAGGGGATTAAGCCTGAGTAGACAGCGATTAAGGGTGGAAGATATTTCACTGCATAACCTATTTCAAATTTTTGATCTGTGAAAGTGGATAACTCCAAGTTTTAACTAAAAAAGTTAAAAAATAAAAGAAGCTTCGAACTTTATGCATTTAAAAAAATAATAATAAGTAGGTATTGAACCAGAGTCAAGGGTGGCCTGTAGGGGAATTACTTTCTGGCGCATGAGAAAACCATAAGGGTAGCTGTTCAGGAACACCCAGGTAACATGCAGGAAGAGCGAAGATGGCTCCACTGAACTCCTGCGTTGTGTAAGTGGGGAGTGGGTTCTCTATAAAGAATGAGAATATGTGTAGCAGGCAGCTGATATTAGGAGGTTATATTTAGAATAAAGATTTTTTCCCTTGAAGTTCTTTCCTAATTTCCACTTGAAATTAGTGAAACTCAAGCTTCTGGATCATTTGGCCTGGGACCAGAGCACATAAACCAGCAGCCGCAACATTGGCATGAATTTTAAAGAAAGTCTGAGCAATCTGAGGTTGGTCCTGATGGAGGGTTCCAGTACGCAGCTGTGAAAAGGCAGGATTTATGTCCAGGTAGCTCACCCCTTCTTTCTTAAAGAAAATGGAAATCAGAGATATGGATCCAGAGCAGTACAGCCAATGGCAAGACCAAGAGGCGGGGCACAGCTAACACTAGGCAAAAAGTTGGTGCGGACAAAAATGTGAATGGACCCAGCTTCAAACTAGGCACTGCTATCTACCCAGGTCTAAGAGGCCAGTGAGTATTTAGTGTGTCTCAGAACTTCCTTGGGTGTTACCAAATGTAACATAAGCTGTGTTTCTTCCTGACAGAGGGAGCAGCCTGGCATTCCAAGTCCATATTGCAGGCAGCTGGGCCAATTCTGGTGACACAGATTTCAGCCTCAAACAGTAGCCGCCATCCACACAGAAAACCATATCAGAAAATGGAAAATCAAACCAAAAGCCTCTGAATTGTAAATGATCAAGGATTTTTAATTGTAGTGCCTATGACCTCACTTGAGCACCTTGGCAGGGAGCACTGCTCCTGCCCATCACTCTTTCTCACCTGAACCCCAGTCAAGAAGACACATGGGACAGAGCTAAGCAGACTTGCTGGCATGTTGCAGACAGTTTGTACTGAGATCAGCCTTTTTGACTGTAAGCCACTGAGACACATGAGTTGTTTGTATCACACCATAACCTAAAAAAAAAAAAAAGCTTTAACTGATACAGAAATCAGTACCAAGAACTAGACTGCTGCTGTAACAACAAAACCCATAAAATATGTGATATTGATTTTAAGGCCAGAGAGTGGGTGTCAAGGAACCTGTAATTAGAGTTTGGCGTTTTTAGTGGCCAAATATTTGGTAAAACTGTTGCTTATACTAAACTTGGAAGCAGATAATGTCCCTAATAGATGTGTAACTTTAGACAGAGACTGGGAAAACGGAGTGTTGGTAGCCATTGACTACACTTGGACAAGATACCACAAAAAAGAGAAGAGCCCAGAAAGGAATTGGCTGTACTGTAAGCAAAATTGAAAGGAGTATAGATAATCCAGAAGTTCTGGGACTCACAGGGCTGGGAAGAGGAACTATTTCTCAAGTCCAACTGGTAAAAGTTGAAAGTTTTGAGTCAAGGGCCAATTACACCTCAGCCTTGGTGCAAAGATCTAAATTGAGTTGTCCCCCAGTAAATCACCTCACATGAATAAAATGCTTCATGAAAAAGTAAATATGGGTGTAGCTCTTTCATGGAAGGCTGGTAAGCTCAAGGTACCCCTAAATGAATCTAGGGAGAAATTCAAAAAGAATTGCCAATGTGGTTATTGGCACATGGTGATGCTAGACATGAAATGAATAAATAGCTGGATGGGTTTTTGTGAAAATTTTTGCAGGATAAAAGCGAAGGCATTGTATCATTTATCAACCAAACTGGAGCACTTTAAGAAAGAAAGAGGCATTATTAATTACATGGAGGCAAGAGCTGTAAACTAGGACTTCTGGTTAACTGGGAAAGAAGAGAGTATGGCAGTTTCAGATACAGAATGACCTTTGGGCCCCGAGCCTTTGATACGTAGGAAGACACCTGTGATACTTCCGAGGTACGTGTATTCTCCAAAGTCATATTCATACGTGGCCAGGGAGAATCATGGACAAAGAAGGCCCTCCCAGAGGGTAGAGCCAAAAGCCATAAAGTACCCTGGACTAGGAAGCCAATTTCAGCGAATATTACCCTGCAAGGGTAATAAACACACATCCTTCCTCACTGGCACAAGACTTGCAAGCCCCACCCGAGGAGGAGGGTACTCCCTTCCCTTGTCGATGGCAGGCTTGGCCACTTTCAAGCAGAGCTTTAAGGGTCTTCCTGTGGTCCTGGCTTAGTTGTTTTCTCTCTGCCTCAAGAACTCCATGGCCTAAATTGACACTTCTCCTTTGGCCTGGATCTCAGAATAAAAAAGACATGTGGAGCAGAGCCAAACAGAACCTGGCAAAATCACACCTGTTCCACAGCCAACATAATGTGAACAAAATATAAAACTTTGGGAGCCATGGAGAATTTAGGGTTGTTTGTTACCACAGCTTAACCCTGAAAGCTGATTGAAGGTCCAACTGGTTGACCAAACTGTATCCTAAACTCCATCATTTTAGTCCTTGCTTTGGACCTGTCAGCCATGGAGGTATGTGAGGGGCAGGAAATACCACAGATAAAATTATTATTGAGGAGACAACTGTCCTTTGTTAGAATAGGATACCATTCTGTCTATGAGGTATCTATTCTCTGTCATACCATAACTCCATGGTACCTGCTTCTTAAGAGCAACCAATGAGTGGAAGGCTCATTTTAAATATAGATTATGAGTCTACTCTTGGAATGTGCCAGCTTTATCAGGAACTATGACAGTGATTCTAGAGGTCTGAACCTCATTTTGAGTAAACCTCCTAATGGTGGTGGGCTTTGTGTCCCCAGAAAGTTTGACTTGTATAAGGGCACTTCAGGAAGAAAGAATGTACACAGTGAAGTGATCTGCCTCTTGTGATAAAGATTATGCTGCTGTAACACCCCCGTGGAGTGTACACATTGAAGGACAGAGTTCAATTTTCTGACTACCTTTAATCCACCTACCTGAGTGGCCACCCCCTCTTAAAACTGACATTGCAGAAAGTGATGTGCTGAGAAATAACATCAAGTAATTCATTTTGAAGTCTGTGTTTCTATATATTTTAATCCCCTTGATCCAAGATGATCACGGCATTTTAGGCTTTCTTATGACACAACCAAAACGAATATAACTTACTTGGTTGATATTCAGAATGTACACTTGGCCCTGAACAGCTGAAAAAAGATAATAAAGCATCATTTTTCCTGCCTTGTTGGTAGCTTGTGGCATGGGCAGTGGGTGGTCCCAAGAGGTAATCTAAGTTCCAAGAGAGCAATTTGTAAAAAGTCAAAAGTTTCTCAAGAATACTCCCTTTATAAGTTTTACAATCAAGAGTCTAAGACAAAATCTAGAGGAACACTGAGCATGAGCTCATCATGAGGGTAAGCTGCTACTTTTTCTTAGAGATGATTTAACATTAATATTCGAATTAGACAATTCAAGAGATTATTTCCAATGTTAAAGTCAAGCAAGAAGAGGGTGAAATGACAGTCTACTTCTTTGTAACTCATAATCCAGTTTTCCACTCTGGGCTAACATTTCTTTCCAACCTGCTGAGTTCAATGGGTTTTCATTGGCCACCTTCTATAAATGGAGAACTGAATTTCGAAGACCATGGTCCCTATCTTTAAGATGCCTAATATTCTTTCCAAATCTGTTCAGCCCACAGATCTGCCACATGAACACGAAGTTATTTGTGGATTGATTCAAATCCTCTTGAGATCAATTTGTAAGTGTTAAAACCAACTCAAGGTATTAATAATTTTGGTAGAAATTTGCAACCTTGTTTATCCACTTTGTCTGGGAGACTCCTGGTAAGCTTCCTCTAAATGAATGAGTCTGGTCCATTAAAAGCTGAAAACATTCTGTTCTCTTTGGCTAATGCTTGACCTTTCTGGAGGATCTTAAGTATCAAGGATGTAAAAATAACCTGGCATTTACATAGGTCCTCTCTCCTCAGCTCAAAGGGCTCATTGTTATGGGAATTCTGACTGGCATCTTACTCATCAGTGTGTCCTCTAAAAGCACATCCCATTCTAAAATCTAATCTTCTTTATTCCCATTTTTTAGTTCATTAAGAGACTACATATATGCTTGTTTCCAGATTCACTGAGCATAACACGATTCTAGTAATCCAGTTGCTTCATTTGTATCCCAAACATAAATTAAATAGAAGTAAATTATCCAGTATTTAATACTATTTAGCAGCCACATTTTTTTTTTTTTAAATTTTTAAAATTCTCCTTTTAAGTTTCCTCTGATGTTTTGGTTTAATCATCTTGGTTTTTGTTGTTTTTTTTTTTTTTTTTTTTTCACAATAGGATACCCATGTTTTCCATGTATGGGAGATCTAACAGCCTCAGAGCTCAGGAACAGCCCCAAACCTGCAAGTGAATCAGTGCCTGGCAGTGACCTGTAGCCAAAATGACCAAGAAATTCTGAAAACACAAAAAGTACCAGAGGCCCAGTGAGAAAGAAGAGGCCTGATGAACCTAGAAGAGGTTGTTGGAACCCCAGTGCCAGTAGCATCAAACTGAGAAGTATCAGAAAAGGAGCAAGAAAAAAAGGGGAGGGGAAATAAGAGGCAGCCAGGAAGAAATGAAACAGTTAACAGGGACAGCTGAAACTGTGACTGGCTCAGATAATAGCAGAGATGAGTAGTTACGGGGTCAGGAAAACGCAAAACAGCTGATTGTAGCACCAAGTGTCCTCAACAAACAGGGCAGCCTGGAGCGCTGAAGTGTAGAGATAAAAAAGATAAGAAACTTGAACAAGCTCTGTGAGCATCATGAAGCCATAGCACAGTAATTACGCACGTAATCAACACTCAACACCACTTCTCATCTGTAAAACATACAGCCCTAGCATCCCTGGGGAGCCAAAGGGGCTTTGTCCCTGGAGTCACGTGAGGCCACTATAAAATGTGTCGTGCTCACCCAAAGAAAATTCATTCCCATGCCTTCAGGGCTCTACAACCCAGAAAATGTGAAACAAACCCAACAGAGATACATAGTTCATTAAAAAATGTACGTGAGGCATTTTAATTTTTGTGTGTGAATCAAATCCCATGCCCAGCAGTTCTAAAGGAATAATTAAAGCAGATTTCTAGAAAATGACCTTCACAAGGGGAAATCCAGTTACTATCCCTAACATCAACTTAAAAATGTTCCTTCTCGTTTAGAGGTTTGGTTTGCCAAAAGGGCCTTCCAGACCAACATCGAATAAAGAACGAGCATCTGTACAAACTAAAGCAGAGGTATCCCATGCTTAGATACACAGAGAAAATGTGGTTCCCCCTGCTCCATCAGTGCTCTGGTTTTCTTCCCAGGCCTCCACCCCTCTGGGAGACAGGGACAACTTTGACTTGCCCATTATTACTATTTCAGTGTCTTCTAATTTAAGCACCTTTCTTTCTGTTTATAAATGTTCACTTTTTTAAAAAATTGAGACCCATATTGAACTTCTAACCTACAGAACTTACTGCAAGAGAATAATTCTGTGTTGTTTTAAGCCACCAAGCTTTTTTTTAATCACTTGTCACAGCAGGCATAGAAAGCAAATATACTGTGTGACATGGGAAACATTTCTTAATCTCTCTGAAGTTCAGTTTTCTCATTGGAAAATGGAGGTAGTTCTAACCCTGGTCCCTGGCCTTAAACTGAATCCTAACCCCAGCCCTAATTTTTTATTTTAATTTTGATTTAAACTGCAGCAAAGTGAGCAACAAGCCGGTTGGCATCCTCCCCCCCCAAAAAATGCATTTATGTCTATATTTCTTTGCTTACAAGCTTTGTTTACATTGTAGAGTCAATGAAAGATGCAATGAGCTAATGTGGATAACTTGTCTAGCTCAAGAAACTTTAGCTCCCTTCTCTTTTTTTTTACCACCCCAGAAACCCCAAGCAAGAATGGAACTCAGCTGATTCCAAATTACACCTTATGCACACCCTGCAAGGAGAAAAAGAGTAACTGAGATATTTCAAAGAGTGCTGAAGCAGGTGCAAGTCAACTTGCACTCAGACAGTTAAAAGAAACAATTCTCACTTCCTGGAGTTTATTTACCTGTTAGCAGTTTCACATTGTGCATTTCACTACGCTGACTTGCCCACAGGACCTTTCCCTATTTCTTCTGGAAAAAGAGATAAGAAAAAAACAAAATAGTCACTGGGGTAATTTGAAGTCACCTAGAGAGGGGTGGAAGTTAAAATTAAACTTCAAAGCGAAGAACAATGTTGTCCGGAGGGAACATGCTATTAAGAATAATAGTAAGTCAGCCATAATTAAATGCTCATTCTATAGTTTTTCAGTATGTTTCATTTCTTTCCTTTTCCTCCAACCCAACTCTTAGTTTCCAGTCATTGCAGGAATTAACCTCCATGTAAGAGAGAGTTGGAAGAAAATGCTACCTTCTCCAATCTGAAATACCAGGTTAACATTTTATATAAATGCCAACCCAATCATAAATTGAAAAGGAGAGAATTTTAGAGAATCCAAATTAGAAAGAAGTCATGAAGACTGCTGATAGCACGGAGGTTGGAAGGAAGAGTTTGTCTTTAGGATCTATATAGTACAAGTTATAGTATCATAGAGGGGATCTCTCTTTAAGCAAACCTGATGGATAAAAAAAATCTAGATTTATGTAATATACTTCAACAATTGCTTATTCAGAATTCAGACTGTGATTCTTGATAATAGGAAACTACTCTAAAGCATTTTTAAAATATTTTTTAAATGCAGTTAATAACTGATTTTCTAGAAACATGTTTGTTGAATAAAACTGTTTTCACCTGTTCTTCTCTGGAATGTCCTTTATTTGAATTATTTTTTCCCAGATTCACAACACCCATAGCTTTTATATATTCTCTATTACCCTGATCCTTTTCTTGATTGTCTTATGTGTAACTCATGAAAGCTAAGCATGCAGCTAAATTTTGTTCTTCTGTCCTAAAAGGAATCAGAAGCCCAAAATCCACTGATCTTTGATGAACTCATCCAGAGCATGGTTTTCCACCAAAGATTCTTAGCCTGATTTTCACCAAGACTTTGAAGCAGCTCTTGCCTGATCCAATGGCTAATGGAAAATGATGAGACGTTTGTTTTGATTTTGTAGCTTGTGTCTGCATCAACCTTGGTATAGGGTTTATTATGCAATAAGAGTCTTACTCTTTTGAAAAGGACATGTGGGATTCACCTGGGTGTTTACTGGTGGTCTCTAAAAGCAAGCCTCTCCTACAGCTAAGATCTGTTCCTCAGTGAGTAGCATCATTGTCTGTCAGGCAAGGAAGAGATTTGAGTCAAGGGGTTAAAACCCTGGGCTCTGGAAATGGACCTGAGAAAAAAATGTCTCCACCTCTTACTAATTGGATGAGTTTGAGCATACTGTTTGATCTCTTTGAGTTTCAGTTATTTTATATGTTAAATGGTGTAATGATTAAATTTCATGTGTCAACTTAGCTAGGCTATGGTTTCCAGTGGTTTTGTCAAATACTAGTCTACATGTTGCTGTGAAGGTATTTGTAGATGCCATCACTACCTACAATCAGTTGACTTTAAATAATGGAGATTACCCTCGATAATGTGAATGGGCCTCATTCAATCACTTTAAGGTCTTAAGAACAAAAATTGAGGTTTCCTGAAGAAGAAAGAATTCTGCTTCAAGACTGTAACAGAAAAATCCAGCCTTCCAGCCAGCCCTACAGATCTCAGACTTGCCAGCCTCCACAACTGTGTGAGCCAATTCCTCAAAATAAATCTCTCTCTTTCTCTATCCATCTCATTCATTCTGTTTCTCTGGAGAATTCTGACTGATGCTGACTTTGGTACTGAGATTGGCTCTAGAGGAACAGAATCTTAACAGTGAGTTTTCTGAACTTGTTCTGAGGGTCCTGGAATTGGTTCTCTAATTTGAGTAGATTTAAATGCACTAATGACTCTTGCCCATGGTAAAGAGAGTACTGGTAGCCCACGGTGTGATGTGGCCATAGAAATGTACAAAATATCACCATTGAATATTCCTAATCAAATATGTACGGGGGGCAAGGTTCCGGATGACCATACATTTGATACCTTAGAATATTTTGTCAAACTAACGACCATAAGGAGTTTGGCTTCTTGTTCCTAACCTCTCTGGACAAGGTGAGGAAAAGGAAAGGATGAATTCAGGGATTCAACTTCCCATTTCTCATACTGCATAAATCACCTGACAGATTCCGTCTGCCTTGAAAAAATCCTTACCTCCTGTAGCCACAGAGCTGAACTTTATAAAAACCAGACACAGAGCCTTTGCAGTGAGTGGCTGAATTATAATGCAAATTAAATTCTGACTTGATTTGCATGTGTGGAAAAGTTCTAAGTCAAATGGCAGAAGTCTAACTTGACTCACCAAAACAGAGAGTCATGGTCCTTGAGTCAGTTCCCAGTCTTGAGCCAGCTGACAGACCCAGAATCCCCCAACTGAAAAGATCAGGTCCTCTGGAGAAGGACCTGACCACACTGCCAAAAATGTACACTATTAATCTTTCTCCCAGCCTTCTCCAAAGAGACCTACTGCCTTTTGCAATGGTGATGTGCATTGGGGAAAAGGAAATAATTAGACTTTTCAGAGATGATTGGACACTAGTTCTGAACTGATGCTAATTCCAGAAAACCACCAAATGTCCCTGTGGTTTGACAGAGTAGGGGCTTATGAAGGTCAGGTGATTAGCAGCATCTTAGCCCAAGTTTGTCTCACAATGGGCCTCCAAACCCATCATGTGCAGTTATTTCCCCAATTCCAAAGTGCATAATTAGAAGTACTCAGCAATCAGCAAATCTCCATATTGTTTCTCTGATCTGTGTTGCATCATAGGAAAAGCCAGGTGGAAGCCACTAGATCTGCCTCTACACAAGAATATAGTAAACCAAAATCATTATGCATTCCTGGAAGTACCAAAGAGATTAGTGGCATCATCAAGGACTTGAAAGATGCAGGGGTGATGGTTTCCACCACATCCCCATTCCACTCATGTATTTGGCTTGTGAAAAAAACAGATAGTTCTTGGAGAATGACAATGGATTATCATAAACTTAACCAGGTGGTGACTCTAATCACATCTGCTGTTCCAAATGTGGTTTTTCTTGCTTGAGTAAATTAACATGTCCCCTGGTACCTGGTGTGTAGCTGAGCTATTGATCAGGAAAAAGCATTTTTCTCCATACCTGTTAATAAAGACCACCAGAAGCAGTTTGCTTTTACCTGGCATGGCTAGAAATACACCATCACTGACTACTTCAGGGGTATATCAATTCTCCAGCCCTGTGTCAGCATTTAGTCTGCAAGGACCTTGATTGCCCAAGACCTCTTTTCCACAAAACATCACACCGGTCCTTCACATCGATGATACGCTGATTGGAACCACTGGACTAGAAGCAGCAACTACTCTAGACTATTGGCAACAGATTTACATGTCACTGGGTGGGAAATAAATGTGACAAAAATCCAGGGACCTTCCACCTCTGGGAAACTTCTGGGGGGTCCAGTGGTGTGGGACACATTGAGATATCCCTTCTAAGGCAAAGGACAAGTTATTACATCTGGTCCCTACTAAACCCAAAAATCAAGCACAGTGCCTAGTGGGTCTCTGGATTTGGGAAGCAATGTGTTACTCATTGGCGCACACTCCTCCAGTCCACGTAGCAGGAGACTAGAAAAGCTGCTAGTTTTGAGTGAAGCCCAGAACAAAAGGCTCTGTCCCTTGGACCATTAGGTCCCGCAGATCCAGTGGTTCTTGAATTGTCAGTGTCAGATAGAGAGACTGTTTGGAGCAGACTAGGTGATTCACCTAATAGGTGAATCATAGTTCAGACCCTTGGAATTTTGGAGCAAAACCCTGCCATTATCTGCAGATAGCTACTCTCCTTTTGAGAAACAGCTTTTGGCTTGCTACTGGGACTTTGTAGAGACTGGACACTCAACCATGGTCCACCAAGCTACCAGATGACCTAAGCAGCCCATCATGAACTGGGTGTTATTTAGCTAGATGGTCAAGGACAGGAAAGTAACATGGTTGGGATATTGGTGGCAACAAATTCGGGGGAAGAAGTGTGTGGAGACACTTCCCTGAATGGGCAAAGAAAAGTGAAAGTGTTTGTGTCCCACATGAATGCTTACAAAGGGTGACCTCAGCAGGAAGGATTTTAACAATCAATAAAATGATCTGCTCTGGATACCAGTCAGTCTCTTTCCCAGCCACCCTTGTTTTTGCCCAATGGGCTTATGAACAAAGTGGTGATGGTGGCAGGGATGGAGGTCAGGCCTGGGCTCAACAACATGGACTTTTACTCACCAAGGCCAGTGTGGCTACAACCACTGCTGTGTGCCCAAGCAGAGGCCAACACTGAGTCTTCAGTATGCCGTCATTCCCCAGAGTGATCAGTCAGCTACCTGGTAGCAGGTTGACCAGCCTGGATCACTTCCATTATGGAAGCGGCAGTGTTTTGCTCTTACTGAAGTAGACTCTTACTCTGGATACAGATTTGCCTTCCTTGAATACAAATCTGCGCCAAAACTATCTTACGTGGACTTATAATAACTCATCCACCATCATGGTACTCAATACAGCACTGCTTCTGATCAAGGGACTCATAGCGAATGAAGATCAGCAATGAACCCATTCTCATGGAATTCACCGGTCTTACCATGTTCCCCATCATCCTAAAGCAGCTGGCTTTGTAGAACAGTGGAGTGGCCTTTTAAAGACTCAGTTCCAGCACCAGGTACGTGGCAGTACCTTGCAGGGCTGGGGCAAGGTTCTCCGGGAAGCTGTATATGTGCCATATCAGCATCCCATATATGGTGCTGTTACCCCCAAGAGCCAGGTTCATGGGCGCAGAAATCAAGGGGTAGAAATGGGAGTGAACTACTCACTATTACCCATAGTGACCCAGTAACAAAAATGTTATTTTCTGTACTCACAGACTGATGCTCTGCTGATCAAGCAGTCTTACTTTCAAAGGGAGGAATTCTTCCACCAGGAGACATAATAACTGGAAAGGAAGATTACCACTGGGCAAGTTTGAGCTCCTCATGTCTCTGTATTAATAGGCAAAAGGGAGTGGCGGTCCTGGCCAAGGTGATTAACCCTGGGTACCAGCGGAATTGGACGGCTACTACGCAGTGAGGTAAGGAAGAGTGTATCTGGATACAGGCAGTCCCTTTGGATACCCGTCAGTACAGCCATGCTCTGTGATTAAAGTCAATGTCAAAACTTCAATAACTCAATTCAGGCAGGACTGCTAATGGTCCAGACACCTCAGGAATGAAGGTTTGGTTCATTTCATCAGGCAAAGAACCAGGACCAGCTGAAGCAAAGGGTGTAGGGACTCAGTAGTGGAAGAAAGGAGTTATAAATACTGGCTACAATCTCGTGACCAATTGCAGAAATGAGGACTTCATCGTTATGAGTATTTATTCCTTATTTTGTTATGAATATATTTGTATCTGTGCATAAAGCAAATATCTTTGTTTTCTTCCCTCTCTTAGCCCTTTATAATATATAACATAAAATGTATCACAGTATTTAAGTAATATTAACTTTACATCATAGTATTTAAGTTACAGGATATCAAAAAGACAGATCACTCAAGCACTCTGCGTCCTGCTCTAAGGAAATGGTTAGTACGTGTTTGATTGTATGTAGGATGGTTGTATTGTGTTAGGAAGAAGTAAGACTTGGTCATTGTCTTTATCTGGAGGTTAAGTATGGTTTGGGTAGATGTATATGGTTGCCAAGTTGAAGAGGGGTGGACAGTGATAATTAAATTCTGTGTTTCAACTTAGATAGGCTCTGGTGACCAGTTATTTGGTCAGACACTATCTAGGTGTTGCTGTGAAGGTGTTTTATAGAGGTGATTAACGCTTATAGTCAGTTGACTTCAAGGAAAAGATATTATTCTCATTAATATGGATTGGATTTCTCCAGTCAGTTGCAAAAACTAAGGTTTCCCATTCTCAAGACTGTAGCATAGATCTTGCCTGAGTTTCCAGCATGCTGGCCTGGCTAGATTTCAGACTTGCCAGCATCCACAATTACATGAGCCAATTCCTTAAAATAAATCTCTCTCTCAATACATGCATATGTATATATGTTATTGGTTCTGTTTCTCTAGAGAGCCCTGAATGATGCACATGAGGAACTAATAGCTCTTATGTTACTGGCTTGCTATAAGAATTAAGTAAAAAAATATATATTAATAACTTAATATGTTTCTGGCACACAGTAAGCCTTCAATAAATGATGACAGCAGTGGCGGCGACTACTGTTATATTATCTCGTACACATCTTCTAGGATGTCTTTGGCTACGTTTAGCCTTTACTCACCAATGCAGCAACAGGATGGTTCCGAGAACTGTTTCAATTTCTTCTCTTCAGACAGCAGTGAAAAATCAATCAATACTTTCTGCCTCTGCAGGTCACACAACCTTGTAGGCAGATCATATTATTTGGGCTTTTTGAACATGACTCATCACTCTCCCTCGACAGGTAGAGGTGGGGGATGGGGCAGGTGGCTGCTGCAGTACTGCAGGTGACTAGGACAACTGTGTAACTCAATCCATGGCACCTGGAGGGATTTTAAGGCACGGCGTGTTATGAGGTCCCTGTGTCAGTACCAAGAAGCAAGTTCAAAGCTGAATCATAAACAGCAAGAGGGATTCCACAGTTGAAGCCAAATGGATCAGAGGCTAAGGGATGATCTGTTCCTGAAGGGGTTCTGTATTAGTCAGCTTTCAGTCATAAAACAGAAACCACACTGGTTATTTGGACTGGGAAAATGTAACATAAAATTACTAACTAGTAACAAGAGATTGACTTTCAAGAGGGGTAAAGAGAACTCCATGCTACAGAAGTAGCAGGTGCAGAGTGAAACCACTACCTCTAGGGCTGAGCGAGAAAGCCCAAGGAAGGAACAGGCCCCGCTCTGTGGCTGATGGCCCCCTGGTTGGAGAGGATGTGTCTGTGCATCTGAAGTCCACTGGATGCTGAGATGCCACAGGGCAGGAACGGCTGACAGGAAATTGCCTGTGGAACTCACCAGGAAGCTTCCCGCTGGGATGGTGATGAAAATCACTGGAAGGTGTACACCCAGCTCTCCCAGGCCCCCTTGCAAGAAAGCCACCTGCCACGCCATAAAAAGCAATAAAAATCCAGCACCAGAAAGACAAAGAGAAGCCTCTTCCACTTGCAATGTCTCTTTCACGTTCTCCAATGTCAAGGACTAACCCTGCACCAGCTGACAGAGGAGAAGTGTTCCAGGGTCCATCTCCAGTAGCACCAAGCAGGGCAGAGGAGGGGGGATACCTGGAGCTGAGACACTGACAACCAGCATAGATTCAAAGTAGGTAAAGTGAACCCACAAGGTTTGAAGAAAGGTCCTGAGTCCACCAAGTCATTTCAATGTCACGCTCATGACCTCTGATAAGGGAGTATTAAGACTAACTAGCAGAATATTGTGGACAGAATGGCTTTTGAATTAATCTGCTCCTAAGCACATAACTCCAAGGCACCCCTCCCCCAGCCAGTTCTAAAAAGAAATGAAATACATCAGCTCCCTATCTGTCTTGGCAGCTTGGACTAAGTCCTAACGAGATGTCTACAGCACGCTCTGTGTTAGGGCTTTGTGTCATGACCAGTAACTTCCCGGAGCAGAAGCTGGAAATAAACAAAGGGAGATTTGGAGTGAACATCAGCTACAGGAGCATATAAACCCAATTTGAATATTTTAAAATTTAATTAAGCATTACTACAAATTGTATGACTGAGTTCACCAACTCAGAGTCAAAGTAGTTCCTGCCGCAATTTTGTTGAACTTCCTAACCATACAATCCTGTAACAGATTCATTGAGAGACCTGGGAAATCTCTCCCAGCAAAATGTTTAAGAGAATTTTATCAAGCACAGTCTCCAAGGACTTAATTCAGGTATATTAACTCCTTTTTTCTCTTTCTGCTGCTGAAGTGTGGCAAGTCTATGAATAATTGGACTTGCACATGGCAATCCACCCCAAGACCAGAGCAAGCCTTAAAGTGGGCTGAAGCACTGGAGAGGTGCCATTTGTTAACTCCAGGTCTGGAAGAGTCTTCTTTTCTGGCCTGGAAGCTTATTTTTCCTGAACTAAACTAATTAACCTGCAGTAGACCCGGTTCTGCGCCCAGTGTTGAGGGAGGTGTTTATAGAAGAAACAGTCTAGCCAGGACATGTAACTATGAGAAGTCTACAAAGAATGCAACTATTTGTCACAAACACTAATGAAAAGAGATATTCAGAGACACAGGTGACCGATATGTGTGCCTGCCCCCGGGCAGGATTTATGAAAAAGACAGCACGGACTTAGCCTAACATATTGGTGTTTTTATTTGGTGGTGGAGTGGGGAAGTGGGATAATGATATGTAACCTGGGTTCTGGTTCTGGTTCATCTACTCAGTTCTGACTTGAGGCAAAGTACCCATTGAGCCTCAACCTACTTATTCCTGAATTGAGAATGATAACAGATGATTTGTCCACCCACAATGAGACTCTGTAAACAGTCCAGTTCCATCAGCATTTATTATTTTTTGGAAGGTATACTTAACAAGACTACTTGATGAGTCAGAATCTCTTTTCTTGGCCATGCCTACTTATAGGCACCTTTGAAAAGAACTGCATTTAAATAAATTTGAAAGAAAAACCACCTTCAAGCTGCAAAATGTACCCAGAATAAAGACAAGAGGAAGTGAAACAACCTTCCAGATTCATACACATATGTTTGTTTGTTCCTTATTTTAAACCAAAGAATGTAGTGATGCTTTCAAAACCACAAGTAACCATGCCAAGTGCCCAGGTTTCTATGGCATGTGACAGCTGAGAGTCCAGGATGAGCCGAAGGCTCTATTTTTAGTTTTTAGTCAAAGAATAAAAATCAGACCTTCCTGTGAGAATCATTTACACTGACTCATGCAACACCATCAAGCCAGAATAAAATAGCTCTATGACCCAAAACAGTCATTACCTGAAGAAAGTAAACAGGAGCAGCTTTTGAGATACCCTGAGATTTCTGGAACATTCTCCGAGAAGAGCATGTGACCTTTAGTCAGTGCAAATGAACCAAGCAGCCAACCTCACTGTTAATGGGGAAAGAGAAGGAGGAACTTTAAAAAATTCAGTGTGAATTAGAAATGAAAGATTATTTAAATCCAAGGCAAGGGGAAAATAACCAGCCATTCTAATTATTAAGCAATAAATAGTTTGACTGATAATGTCTAAGCTTTCTGCCCAACCTGAACTGATAAATCTGTTGTCACTTTCCAGGGCCAAAAACACAGGTACTGGGCTACTTCAAGAATGAACAGTATGTGAACACAAAAACAATGACCTAGTATTGTCTAGGTATTATGGACTTGTGCTCAGAAACGTAGAAACCATCTGATTTAAATCCCTTCAGTTTTAAAGTGAAGTAGGTGAGACCCATAGAATTATAAGAACTTGCCCCAGTCAATTCATAAGCCAGCAACAGAGCAAGGTCTAGAACACACAGAGTAGAAATACTCAAAGATGATAATGGCTAAGGTCCTGATTGTCAGCAGGGGACAGAGTAGATTTCAAAGACTAAGGGAAAGGAGGGTTTGTAGATGCATGACTGGAAGCAGCTGCAGAGATTACCTACTCTGACCCACTCATTTTTGATATGAAACAGAATGAGACAGAGCAAGGTGCTGGCCCAGCAGCAGCCAGGTAGTTAATGACACAGCCCAGACTAGACCTTGGGTCTCCGGATCTTTGCCTGGGGATCTTTCCACTTCACTAGCATTGAAATTCTTCTCGGGCAAAATTCTAGAATAGATTATTAAACAGATGGCTTGGGAGCATTTAAAAAAGAAAGCAATCATTAGCAGCCAGCATGGGTTCAGTTAGAACAAGTAAGTCATGCCAGCCTAACCTCATTTCCTTTTTTGATATGGTTACAAGCAAACGTACACATTATTGTAGGATGTGAAAATGGGGGAAAATGCCAACAGCAGTGAGGTGAGCTATGTTTACCAGGTTTAAGGTCATAGCCAACCTGTCTCGATCTACATTTCTCCCCTCCTTGTTTCCTTGAAGCATGCTGTTTTCAGAACTTTTTCATCCTCCACTTTCCCACCTAAGACTGTAGCCTAGCAGTGAGAAACTACATTCTTTCTTTTAGAAAATTTGTATAGCTAGGGAGATTTAACCTTTTCCAAATCAAAGATACAGGATGTATATACATGCAGAATTTGCTTTGCTTGTAAATACTAACTACTGAGAAGAAGCACATAAATAGAATATCCTTAGTGGAGGAAGACATTGGGAACTTCAATTCACTCGGTGGTTTTTCTAGTGCTATGGGGCAAGTTCCATGCATCTGTAAATGCCAAGAGCCCAAGGAAAGGAAGGAAGATAGCATTACCAGGTGATACATGCGGAGATGAACATCTCTCAATTTGTAATGAAATCAAATTATCTGCCTTCCTCACAGATTAGCATGGTATGTATTATTATGGAGATTAGATACAGATGACACCTTGAGAGGATTTTGAAAAATTTGTGAGGGGAGAAGTGGTTTTAATCTATATAAATCTTTGTCAAATTCCTGCCTTGGGCTGAGCTTACTTACTAACATTGCCCACCACTAGGATGTCAAAAGGCAACATGAGGTCACCAAAGTTGCCTCAGGAGGGTAGAAATTAACCTAGGGTTAACCCAGGAATGTTAATAGAATATATAGTGTTCCTTGATTGCCCAAGACGTCCATGGTCTCTTCATGAAACATGGTGACCAGATTTTAGGACCCAGCCCATGCTGATTAACGGTTCTACCACTGGTCTGTTCTTAGTTCTTTAGTGTTTAATTGATGACCTGGATGAAAGCATATATTCCTTGTTGATCAAGTTAGTAGTCAAAAATTTAGGCTCAACTGAACTTTCTACCAATTAATTCGATGCAAAGTTGATGCAGCCCCAGGAGACAGTCAGTTCCCACTACTGGAGGCTGTAAAATAGAGACTGGATGAAGCTTAAGGGAGACACAGCCAAGGGAATTTAGTGCACCTGGGAGGCTGAATCGTCTCTAAAAATTCTATTTTGTGACTCATTTATTCTAAAATGAAGGTCCATGAAACTGTCTGAAATGCAAATGCATATCACTTATTAATGGTTAGAGAAAAGTAATGTTTGTTTCTTTTTTTGTGACCCTTCTTGGTTTTTCCTGCCCAAGGTGACACACGCCGTATGTGTTCAATATGCTCAAGATCTGGATGAATAAGTCAGAGGAGGCCAGCTGACACTGGGGAGTCTCTAGATTAAAAAGATGAGAGTGAGTCACAAGTGGATGTAAAAATTGTATTTATGAGACAGTGTTTGGATGAGAAAAAATATCCTAGAGGAAAAGTGATCTGTGTATTCCATGATACCCTAGTTTAGAGGAAATATTACTTAAGGGTAGAAACTGGTCCTAAAATGGTTCTGTTTTAAATCAAAGAACTCATGATGAGATGTTTTCTGATCATTTTTCAAATGGAAATCTCCAGGGTGGTTTCAAACAGCTATGTAGCAGGAGGAACTCTCTCCCTATAAAAGGGAACTCTGTCCCTTTTTAAAGGGATCCCAGGGGGCCCTGGCCCCATGGGGGCTGGTAAGCATGTATCTTTGTCAGTTCACAAATAGTCAAGGTCCCTCCTGCCTAGAATCAATCTCAACCACTTGGGAATTATTTAACATCAGCAATATCTTCCCCATTCTCCTAAACATTGCAGTCACAATAATGCAAACCAAACAAAAACAGGAGATAGTATCCCTGTAATTTAGGATCTCCCTAGTTAGTGGGAGGGAAATGGGTATAAGTCACAGGTTGGCAGAAGTCTTGGCAGGAGCAGTGGACAAGGAGTCAGAAGAACGAGGCTCCTCCTGGTTTCCAGACTCCATAGCTTTGGATCCTCCTCTGAGTCTCATGTTCTCCCTGAATCCCAGTTTTGGGGGGAAGAATTCTTAGAGATGGGATATTTGAGCTGAAGCCCAAAAGGTGAGAATTCAGCCATGCAAAAAGGTTTTCAAGCAGCCGCATCAGCAGGTGCCAATGTCCTCTGGGAAGGCAGCTTGGGGTTGTGCTTGAGGAACTTAGAAGGGGATGGAGGGGCCAGGAGAGGGGCAGAGAGGTGTGGGTTGGAGAGGTTAGAAGGTGCCAGATTATGCAGGGCCTTTGTGCCCTAGGAAATCATTTAGGTTTTTTGTTTGTTTGTTTACTTGTTTTATCAGCACTCTGGAAAACAAGAAAGGCATTTAAGCAGGGCAGAGACATGTCTTGAGTTATGATGTTTGAAGCTCACTCAAGCTGTTCAATGGAGGAGAGGTTGCAGTAGCCTAAAGAGTGCAATAAGTAGGAAGACCAGCTTGGTGGCAGCTAAAGTCGTGTGAGCAAGGATGATAAAGTTTCAGCTGGAGAGGGTGTAGGGGAAAGTGGGAAACTGAGATACAGTTAAGAGGTGGAACTGACAAGACTTGGAGCTAGAAGCTCAGATGCTACTGTATGGATAATCCAGTGAAGTATAAGTGGGTTTTTAAAAGTCTGAATATCAGTACAAATGCAAGGCATTGCAATCACTATAACAACACAGACCAAAATGTGTGGTGAACATGCATGCTGAGTTTATTCCTGAAGAGAAGGAGGAAAGAGTCACATATATACATCTACCCACCAGGTGATTCAGTAGACAGGCCAAAAAATCATCAACAATAGTTACTGTTCCAATTCTTTCCCACTATAACTCCCCTACCCTCCATGGACAAACAAGAGAGGGTCCTGAGACAGCACTGTCCTTGTGTATCTGGGCAACATCTCAAAATTGTCAGTACCATGCTGATTCCATGACTAGTTTCCAAGAGGAGCCTTCCCGCCCCTACCCAAGGCATGACCTAGGACATCCCTGACAGCCTTCCTACTTTTACAGGTTGCTGGGAGTTGCAAAAGATGCGACCATAAAGCCAAAATGGCCAAGCAATTTTGGAAGCCCCAGATCAAACCATTTACATGACACTGTATAGAAAAGTGAAACACTTTATTATCTGAATTTTTTTGCCTTTGACTATAAGGAGGAGCCTCATTTAGACACAGCCAAAATCACTGCTCCATAAGGAGCTTAGGGCTACCCTGATTCTGGAAGACACTATATAAAGAAAGTTCGCTTCTATTTCCAAAGCTGCTATAGAACCAAAATAAACCATCAGCAGTCTGTACATTCATTTATACATACATACTGTACCTCCTCTAACTGAAAATATTCACACAACAGATTGAATTCAATATGCTTTCCTTGAAGATGTTATTCTGAAGAACAAAAGTGCTATTACCTAAAATTAAAAAGATAAGGATGTTAATTGCACAGTGATTCCATTGTCTCCAAACTATCTCCACTGATGAGTCTCTTAAATCAGTTTTAAAAAAAAAAAAAAGAATCTCCATTTAATTGGAAAGTACAAGGTCAAATCCTTATATTTTTGGGCAGGCTGCATGCAGAAGTCAGAAATTAACAGCTGTGTTTCAGGGAAAGTGTCTTCGGAATACTTTTGACCCACTTGGGATTACTATTTGCTTTCTAGATATTGCAAAGCAGGAAATAGATGCTTATATAAAGTGGGCAATGTGGAGTTCCTTTGAAATTGCACTGGTACTTTTTTCTGTTAAATAGAGAAAGACTACTTAAAATGATATTACTCAAAGTTAGTAAGGATATTATCAACTGCTAACAGCATTAGTCATTGTTCTAGTTCTTTTTGAAAGCAATTAAGCAATATGATTCCAAAGCAATAAAAAACTTAATGCCTTTCATGTATCTTTATCCTCAACTTATGAAATTATAGCTGAATAAAATATTCTAAAATATGAGGGAAAAAATCAGACATAAAGAAGTTTTTCAGATCATAGTAGTTTTGAAAAATTGGAAGAAACCTATATATATACAATAGGGAAATAATTAAATCATAGAGAATCCATTCAATCTATTATAAAATCTTTTTTAAACTAGGGTTATAAAGACTACATAAAAGTATGAATAATACTTATGATACTAAATAATGCTTATGAATCAAGCTTTATAATTATTTGACTTCAGTAAAACATAAAAAGGAAATGCGTGTGTTGGTAAGGCCAACTTTAGATAGGATTTAGCATTTTTAATCAAAGGGACAGCATCAGATAGATAATGTCTGCATAGACTTTAGCTTCTCCAAAATGCTGGTGTCTTACTTAAAGACATTTATCAGTCAGGATTCAATAAGGGAAGCAGAAACACTAGGAGTGATGGAATGCAGGATTTATTGCAGGGGTTAGATTTTATGGGATTATGGCGGCTGGTGGAGTCCATGCAGTTTTTCAATAGCCATGCCAGCAACTGTGGGAAAACACTGCACACACGAGAGCTAGGACAAACCAGAACCCTAAAGGATAAACAAACACCTGAGGACAAGCTGTACCCACATCCCCTGGAATGAGCTTTCTGTCCCTCACACTAAAGAGTTGTAATTGATACAAGCAGATCAGTCAAGGCACTGATTGTTTTGTAAATACCCAACCCTGACCTATCTGGCAACAAGACCCATGGGACCAAATGACTGACCAACTGACGACCCACTCCAGAGTCCAAAGGTGCAGGACTGGGGTAAACCTAGGAGGACTAAGGGAATCCAAGAGATTTAGGGGTCATAGGGGAGAAAACGAGAAAACTCACATCTAAAATTGGGAGTGGAGCAACTTTGAGGCTCTAGAAAGGAAACTCTTCCCATCCATCCAGGAATTTGGAGATCAACTGAATGGAATATAGAAGACACTCTCCAACCTCTACCTTCTGAGCCTTCTGTGCAGGTTATAAAGCAGAAAGGAAATTTGACCCTTCGCAAGAGGCTGCTTTGTGTGTTCTTGCAGACTCCATCTGGGTTGTGGGCTCACTTGTACAGGCGTGGTCCTGGGGTGACACACTGTGAGGACAGCCAACGCTAGGCAGCGTCTGTCAAGGCTGGTACCTACTACAGTGTCCATCCCTCTGTTTTACAACCGTGGGGAAATCCGTAGAAATAGAAACCAAGAAAACCAAGACTGTGTGCCTAGAATGCCTTTATGACCAGATGAAAAATGCCAGTAATCAGCCCTTTGTGGACATAATACATGATTCCATAGAACTGATTTTTTCTCCCTGCCAAGTTCACAAGTTAATAATAATGACCTATTGCTATACCTTGAAAGTGAAGGTAATCTTGTAATAATTTCCTCAAAATAGACTTCCCTCCCTTCCACTACCCTCCTGAGTGTATCCTCATCCCCTAAGACTCTTCATAGGATGTTCTGCTGCAAATACACCATTTTCCCATTGTCAGGGAGAGGGAAGCTTTGACCCCAGAGCTCTTTGTCTCTGAATCCCCAGCTTATGTCCATCCAGCCCTCTGAGAACTAAATGAGATTTGTAAGTAAAAGCCACCCTGAGGCTCACATAGATTCACAATTTATCTCTACAGCTTTCATGTTATCTTGTTATCTGGGTGTTGCCTTCAAGCCCTTGAAAACAACACTTAAAAAGATTCACATTTCTCACATCGACAGAAAGTTTGTGATGCCTTTTTTCACACCCAACCTTGTTAGAATAAGGAGTGGTGGAAGCTTGTTATAATATGACAGAATTAAATTTTAAAAAGAAATGAATGAATCAGGATAAAGAGAAAACCATGGGAAAAATTAAGTTGCTGCGAGGATAAGGATGGCCCCCACAATGCATTGTAACATCCTAAGAAACTGAGCTGTGCATTTGACTCAGAGCCCCCCAGCTTCCATGGCAAAAATGAGACGTGATTAATATCACTAACATTTATTCTATTACATGGTTGCTCAGGGGACGTTTTAGAAAGTGTCCATAGATAGATGAATGGAGCATCAGGGAAATGCAAATCAAACCCACAATGAGATATTACCTCACACCTGTCAGAATGGCTATCATCAAAAAAACCCACAAATAACAAATGCTGGCCAAGACATGGAGAAAAAGGGACACTTCAACACTGTTGGTGGGAATGTAAATTGGTGCAGCCACTGCAAGGAGGTTTCTCAAAAAACTGAAACTAGAACTACCCTATGACCCAGCAATTCCACACCTAGGTATATAAAAAAAAAAAAAACTAATTCAAAAAGGTTCATGCACTCCAATATTCATAGCAGCATTATTTATAATTACCAAGGTAGGGAAGCAACCTAAGTGTCCATCAACAGATGAATGGATTAAGGTGTGGTATATATACACATTGGAATATTATTTGGCCATAAAAAAGAATGACATAATGCCACTTGCAGCAACATGGACGGACTTGGAGGGCATTATGCTAAGTGAAAATAAACAGAATAGAGAAAGACAAATAATGTATGATATCACTTACATGTAGAATCTAAAAAAAACCAACAAACTAGTGAATATAATAAAAAAAGAAACAGACTCACAGATATAGAGAACAAACTAGTGGTTACCAGTGGGGAGAGGGGGAGAAGGGGCAATATAGGGGTAGGGGATTTAGAACAAACTACTACGTATAAAGTAAGCTACAAGGATATATCGTACAACACAGGAAATAGAGCCAATATTTTATAGTAACTAGAAATGGAAATTCATAAATTTAAATTTTAAAAATTATGAATCACTATAATGTGCACCTATAACTTGCATCATATTGTACATCAACTACACTTCAATAAAAAAGAAGAAGTGCTTCAAATAGTAAAACATTAAAATTTTTAATTTAAAAAATTAAAAAGAACTGTCCATTAACAGATGAATAGATAGAGAAAATGTGGTATACACACAGAATGGCATATTATTCAGCCTTAAAAAAGAAGGAAACCCTGCCATTTGTGAGAACGTGATTAAATGTGGAGGGCAGTATGCTATGTGAAATAAGCCAGTCCCAGAAGGACAGTACCCCGTGATTCCTCTTATATGAGGTGTCTGAAACAGTCCTACTCATACAGCAGAGAATGAAAGGTGGTTGCCAGAGGCTGGGGGAGAGTATGAAGTTTCAGTTTTGCTAGATGAGTAAGTTCTAGAGATCTAGGATATTGTTAACCCATAGTTAACGATACATCATTGAGCACTTCAAAATTTATTGAAAGTAGATCTCATGTTAAGTGTTCTAAAAAACATAAGCTACAAAGAAACAAAAAAACAAACACAAAGAAAGTCTGGGGGGTGTAGGATATATCTGTTACCTTGATTGTGGCCACATGTTTAACTATGTCCAAACTCATCAAATGGTACACATTAAATACACGTAATTCTCTGTATACAAGTTATACCTCAACAAAGCTGTTTAAAAAAATAAACATAGAGGGAAAGCGAGAGGGAGACAGACGTTGAGAGAATGAGAAGGAAGGAGAGAAAATGGCGTCCATGGATTATAGTACCTACAGCCAGGCTGCAGCCCAGCAGGGCTACAGTGCTTACACCACCCAGCCCCTCAAGGATATGCACAGACCACCCAGGCATATGGGCAGCAAAGTTATGGAACCTATGGACAGCCCACTGATGTTAGCTATAGCCAGGCTCAGGCCACTGCGACCCATGGGCAGTCCGCCTATGCAACTTCTTATGGACTGCCTCCTACTGGTTATTCTACTCCAACTGCCCCCCAGACGTACAGTCAGCCTGTCCAGGGGCACAGCACTGGTGCTTACGATACCACCACTGCTACGGTCACTACTACCCAGGCCTCCTATGCAGCTCAGTCTGTGCAAGGCACTCCGCCTGCTTACCCAGCCTACGGGCAGCAGCCGGCAGCCACCACACCTACAAGACCGCAGGATGGTAACAAACCTGCTGAGACTGATCAACCTCAGTCTAGCACAGGGGGTTACAACCAGCCCAGCCTGGGATATGGGCAGAATAACTACAGCTACCCCCATGTGCCTGGGAGCTACCCCATGCAGCCAGTCAGCCCACTGCCATCCTATCCTCCTACCAGCTATTCCTCTACACAGCCGACTAGTTATGATCAGAGCAGTTGCTCCCAGCAGAACACCTATGGGCAGCCGAGCAGCTATGGACAGCAGAGTAGCTATGGTCAACAAAGCAGCTATGGGCAGCAGCCGCCCACTAGTTCCCCCCACCCCAGACTGGATCCTACAGCCAGGCACCAAGTCAATATAGCCAACAGAGCAGCAGCTACGGGCAGCAAAGTTCATTCTGACAGGACCACCCCAGTAGCATGAGTGCTTACGGGCAGAAGTCTGGAGGACTTTCCAGACCAGGAGAGAACCGGAGCATGAGTGGCCCTGATAACCAGGGCAGGGGAAGAGGGGCATTTGATTGTGGAGGCATGAGCAGAGGTGGGCAGGGAGGAGGACATGGTGGAATGGGCAGCACTGGAGAGCGAGGTGGCTTCAATAAGCCTGGTGGACCCATGGATGAAGGACCAGATCTTAATTTAGGCCCACCTGTAGATCCAGATGAAGACTGTGACAACAGTGCAATTTATGTGCAAGGATTAAATGACAATGTGACTCTAGATGACTTGGCAGACTTCTTTAAGCAATGTGGAGTTGTGAAGATGAACAAGAGGACTGGACAACCCATGATCCACATCTACTTGGACAAGGAAACAGGAAAGTCCAAAGGTGATGCTACGGTGTCCTGTGAAGACCCACCTACCGCCAAGGCTGCCGTGGAGTGGTTTGACGGGAAAGATTTTCAAGGGAGCAAACTTAGTTTCTCTTGCTCGTAAGAAGCCTCCAATGAACAGCACACGAGGTGGAACGCCACCGCGGGAGGGCAGAGGGATGACACCACCGCTGCTCCGGGGAGGTCCAGGGGGCCCAGGAGGTCCTGGGGGACCCATGGGTCGCATGGGAGGCCGTGGAGGAGACAGAGGAGGCTTCCCACCAAGAGGGCCCCGTGGTTCTCGAGGGAACCCATCTGGAGGAGGAAACATCTGGCACCGAGCTGGAGACTGAAAGTGCCCCCGTAAGGGGTGTGGAAACCAGAACTTCGCCTGGAGAACAGAGTGCAACCAGTGTGAGGCTCCAAAGCCTGAAGGCTTCCTTCCACCACCTTTCCCACCTCTGGGTGGTGACCGTGGCAGAGGTGGCCCTAGTGGCATGCAGGGAGGAAGAGGTGGCCTCATGGACCGTGGTGGCCCTGGTGGAATGTTCAGAGGTGGCTGTGGTGGAGACAGAGGTGGCTTCCATGGTGGCCGGGGCATGGACCTTGGTGGCTTCGGTGGAGGAAGACGAGGTGGCCCTGGGGGACCCACTGGACCTTTGATGGAACAAATGGGAGGAAGAAGAGGCAGGCGTGGAGGACCTGGAAAAATGGACAAAGGCGAGCACCGCCAGGAGCACAGAGATCGGCCCTACTAGACGCAGACCCCACAGAGCTGCATTAATACCAGATTTACTTTTTAAACCAGAAAATTTTTTAAATTTATAATTCCATATTTATAATGTTGGCCACAACATTATGATTATTCCTTGTCTGTACTTTATTATTTGTGAAGAAACATTAAAACAAGTTAATGATAGTGTGCTGAGTTGGGTTTTTTTTTCTTCTTTTAAAGATGGTTGTTTAAGACTAAACAATGGGAACCCCTTGTGAGCATGCTCAGTATCATTGCGGAGAACCAAGAGGGCCTCTAACTGTAACAATGTTCATGGTTGTGGTATTTTTTTACCTGAGTCCAGTGACAACCTCTGGTTTATCTTTATGATGCTTTTTAAATAATGCTACTTAATAAAAGATCTGAATATATTTGGGGGGGGCAGAAGTTAGTTTCTTTTTAGCTTTGGGAGATAACACAGCAGAGGAAACTGTGTCAGGTACAGAAGAGTTAAATAGACAACAGATAAGTATTGGGTGTGAGTGACGCCTCACTGCAGGTCGAATAGAATGTTTGCAGACCAAATGGTTTTAAAAGACATTTACTGTGCTGTGGGTAACTCTCTGTAATTATATCAGAGAGTCAACCTTTTGCTTTGTACCTAGTAGAAGCTCACTGTCAAATCGACAACAGCCTCAGTCTAACACTGTGTTGGTGGAGGAGTCAGAGAGAGTAACTTCTCAGGCTTTTTACGGTAGAGACAGTATCCCGTACTCACAATGCTGGGACCCCACCCTCCCCCAGGGGCACATGTGCTACTTGAGATCCAAGCTTTGGTATTTGTATTTTATGACATTTACTTAGAACTCAAACGCTTGTGCTGTACTCCTGAACTTAGAAATGGTTATGTATCTTGTATCCTATAGTATTACAGTAACTACAGTAACCCGCTCATGGAAATTAAATATTGGTTTGTGGTTATAATTACAGGCACAAGCCTCAGGCAGCAGAGCTTAAAATTGAATTCAATTGAGTGAAATTGCCATTTTTGGAAACCAGAAATGGTCAAAAATTGGCTCCAGGGCCAAGGAATCCTGAATTCAGATGGGACCTGCCAATGCTGGTGAGTGGCCCCGCTCCAGCCCAGAGTTGCCTGGCTCCACAGCCAGCCTCTAAATTCTTGAATGTTATTTCTGCATTTATTGCCCTTATAAATGTCATATTTCTAAAACCCTGGGCTGAAAATCTCACGGGATGAACTCAGTTAATTGAGAAACCTCTGTAAAGAGAGGCTGAATGCTAACTTTTGACATCTTTCCAATGGAATGTATCCACTTTCCAAAAGTGACCTATGCCTACCATAGTCCGGAAATTTGTGAATTTAGAGAAGTGAGATCAACATACCAAAGCACAGAGCACACAGTGTAATCAAACAAATGTACTTTTTCTTTAAGATCGTCTCTGTGGGGGCTTATATCCTCATTCCCAAAATGAGGTTATTGTTTAAAATAGAGCTGGTCCCACTGTTGGTATTAGTGAGAAAGAGTTTATAAACAGCATCCCCATCATCTGGCATTCACGCCTCATAAATCCGCGGAGGTGCTTGAGTGAGAGGCTGGTGCTGTATCTATCAAAGGCTCAGAATATTTTAATAGTGGTGAACACACCAAGAGGTGTGACCACACATTATAGTTTAAAGGAAGGCTTTCTGGAACTAACCAACTTGGGGCTGAGTCCCGGGAGTGTCTACAGATTAGTTTAGCAGGATGACCATTGTTGTTTGATAATTTTCTTTTGTATTAGCTTGGGGTTTGGGTTTTGTTTGTTTGTTTGTTTGTTTTGGGATTTTTTGTTTGTTTGTTTGTGTGTGGGTGTGTGAGACTGTATTGTATGGTTTTGATTTATGCTTACCTTGTTTTTCAAGTATGTTAACCCATTACTAAATCTGTTTGCTTTATACTGGTAGTCTAATAGGTTCAAAGGCATCCTAAAAAGAATGAAAAAAAGGGAAAAAAACTCTACATTTTCTTGTTCCCCTCTCCCACCTTTTATGATTTGATGTCCTCTTTTACATCTTCATGTTTATTCTCTTGCAACTTATTGTAGTCATCACATTTCCAATGATGGTTTTCTCATTTCTATAGCTTCCTGCTTCTTTTCCATTTAGAGTAGACCTTTCAATATTTCTTTTAGGATAGATTTGGTATTGCTGAATTCTTTCAGTTTTTGCTTGACTGTGAAATTCTTTATCTCTCCTTCTACTCTAAAGGATAGTCTTGCCAGATAGAGTCTCCTAGGTTGCATCTCATTCAGGACTTTGACTATATCTTGCCACTCCCTTCTGGCCATCAGTGTTGTGTAGAGAAATCAGCTGAGAGCCTTATGGGGGTTCCCTTGTAACTAACTCTTTGTTTTTCTCTTGCTGCCTTTAGAATCATTTCTTTATCTTTAACTTTGGCCATCTTAATTATGATATGCCTTGGTGTAGGTCTGTTTGGGTTCTTCCTGTTTGGGACCCTCTGTGCTTCCTGTACTGGGATATGTATTTCCTTCTTTAGGTTTGGGAAGTTTTCAGTCATGATTTCTTCAAATACCTTTTCAGTCCCCTTTTCTCTTTCTTCTCCTTCCAGGACCCCTGTTATGCATAGATTGGCACGCTTTATATTATCCCATAGGTCCCTTATATTGCTTTCATTGGTTTTTACTTGCTTTTTTCTTTGTGGTTCTGATTGCGTGACTTCTGTTATCATGTCTTCTAAGTCAATTATTTGTTCCTCTGCATCATCTAGTCTGCTTTTGACTGCCTTTAGCTCAGCTCTTATCCCCGCCATTGAGTTTCCTATTTTTAATTGGCTCCACTTTACAGTTTCTATTTCCTTTTTATTGTATCCTGCATTTCTATTCATAGTCTCTCTTATTTCCTTCAGTGCTTTTATTACCCCCTTTTTGAAATCACGATCTGGCAGGCTGTTGAGGTCTATTTCATTGTTTGCTTTTTCAGGGGACTTCTCTTGTTCTAACTGGGAGAGGTTCCTCTGCTTCTTCATTTTACTTATTTTTCCCTGACTCTATGAATTTAGGAGTCACAGTTAACTACAGTGGTCTTGAAGGGTTGTTTTGTTTTGTTTTGTTTTGTTTTTTGAAGTGGGAGTGTTCCTGTGTGGACTGTGCACATCTCATAATGTTGTCATGAGAGCTGTTCTCAGGGTGGATGGTTACCACCTCTTTCTTCCATGTGTTAGCTGCTATGCATTTGACTGGGGGTGTGGTTGGTGTTATGATCAGAGCCTGCCCTGGTGGTTGTTGAGTTTGGCCTCCTTTTTTGCTCTGTGGTTGTCACATCCTTGACAGGGTCCAAGTCGGCTCCCCTGCTATTGGAATAGAGGCTTCCAGACCCACTTCTGAGCTACAGTGTGTGGTCACAGTGTTGGGGTGCTTCAGCTGGGAAGAGGAGCCACTGAGTGTCCCTCCACAGGAGATGTTCACCAGGAAGTGCCCGCTGTGGTGTTGCCTGTCACTCGTTATGTGGGCTTGCAAAGTACTCTTTGTTGACACTGTCCTTGTCCCTGCCTTAGCCTCAAGAATATCAGCAACCTGCCCTGGTGTCCCCCAGGTTCTGCATCTACAGAGCCAGCAGGGCAGATTTGACACCAGGCACCAGAACCCACGGTAGTGAGTGTGCGGTCACACACTCAGATCCCCGGTGCACTGCAGGGCCAGCGTGGACCCCAGCCCCATGTGCACATAGGGTACACGGGCCCATTGTAAATGCTGATCCATCCCCTGCCCTGAGCCAGAACTCAGCTTGGTGCTTGTTCTTCTTAGAGGCACAAGTCCACAAAGGCACCCACGTAGCAAAAGTCAATTCTCAGTCCCAGCTGTGAAGCCACAGGGCCCCTGGGTGGATTCAGGTTTCAGCCCTGTCTCCGCCTCGGAAACCATGCACCAGTGATTGTGATGGCTGTGGCCGAGCCCCACTTCTCTTCTCAAGAGAATGCACCAACAATGGTCTGGGAAAGCCCTCTGGGCTAGCGGAGACAGTGGCTATGGCCCAGCTGCATTGCTCCCCTCCTCACCATGTGCACCCCACCATGTGCACCAGCAGTGTTGCCTTCTTATGGGGACCCCAGGCTATTCTGTTCTGTACAGAACAGACCCCCAACAGTCAGTACTAGTTCTATGCAAATTGGTGGGCCTGTAGATATAATTCTCGGCATGTTCATGGGAAGGGAAGAGCTGTGCATCCTTCTACTCTGCCATCTTGGCACCTCCCCCTTAAGACAATCATGGTTGCTGATATTCCCTAGTTCATGGAAAGAAGATAAGCATGAAAAAAAAGCAGTATGAATGTGATTGGATTTTGGTACTTAGTGTCTATTTTGTACTATTTTCTGATAAACTTAAATTTTTCTCTCTGAGTGCACAGAAATTCTCTAACATTTGAACCTGGAAGGGTAAAAGTGCCCTTGAATCTGTCACAGCAGACCTACGGAGCCCTCTGGGTTTGTGGTTTTGTCCTGCCTGGGGGTGCTGAGAGGTGCCCTTCCACAGGACCTACAACGTGGTGTATCTGCACCCTCCACCTGGCTTTCTGGTGAATAGGAGATGGAGTTGAGAACTAGAAGGTGGACCCTTCTTTATTTTCCTTCCTTTTGGAAGATGCAACTCTCAGTCCTGCCCACGTGTCAGCCAGCTGGCAGTCTCTCCCATCCACAGCAGCTCTTGTTGTCACTCCACGTGGGGTGCTTCCTACACAGCCAGTATTTGACCCAGGAGGGACAGCAGGAACTAGCTTTTGGGGGGCATGTTCCTTATCCACAATCACTTATATCAGCCCAACTCTGTGCAAATGACAATATCATGATTCCATATTCTAGAGACTCCAAATGGAGCCCAATCCAATTAGACTTTAAGTGGCAGTTTTTTATTGATCCTCAGTAGAGAGGCTGATTGATGAATGCTACCAAGAAAGCCTCTTTCCTGTAGATTCTCTTGCATTCCTGATTTGATAGACCAGCCATTCTGAAATGGCCCCTCTCAACACCACAGGTTCATTGGATTATTGGAAACAAGAAAGACAGAATAAGAGTGAGTCAGTAAGACAGGAAATGTGCCAAACTAGTGCCTTGTTTAACTGTGCAACAGGCAGCACTGTGGCCACACTGACTGACGAGGGTGTCTTCCAGGTAGATGCTATCTGCAGGATGTGCTAAAGAAGAAGAAAGGTTTTGGGTGATTGACACCAAAACCCATTGAGTTCAGAGGAGGTGCAGTAATGCAAGGGTGCCTAGGAGGGGTGATCAACAGAGGCACAATATTCTAAGAGTTCAGGAGCTGGCAGCCCTGGATCGGAGCAGAGCTGCTCATCAGCGTCAGCAGACCCCGTTGGTAATCAGGATTGCCTGGCTCCAGAGCCAATTGATTCTGGCAAAAAAAAAAAAAAAAAAGCTATCTCACATGGTCCAACATCACACTCAGTTCTGCTGCCCAAGGGGTGTTTTCAGTGCCCAGTCAAGACTCCAGGCATCTCTCTCCTGCGCCAACCATCTCCATGTGCCCAGAGAGCTGAGTGCCCTCCGGCAGGATGCTCTATTTTGGGTTGCCCTTGAGCTCTGTTTCCTTTCCCTGCATCCAAACTGACCCTTCCCCACTGAAGGGTCACACTTAGGTGCCACTACAGCTTCAGGCATTATTCAACTTCCAACCCCAGATCATAATTTAACCCAAAGGGGTTCACAGGAGAGAATTTTAATTAGAGTAAGAGGACAGAGAGGGTACCTTTGGATACATCCAGGGTGGCAGGAACCCCTTTCTTGGACCTCAATTGTAGTCACAACCAGGAGGCCACCTGCCTCCTCTAGATGTTTGACAGGCCTTCTTTGGGTGATTATGAAACTGGAGAAGCTATTACGTTGTTTTCTAGGCCACACTCAAGATGTGTATATTTTTGTCACTCGTTCGGCAATGGCTTTAAATAGCATACCTGAAGAAGCATTTTGAGATCTGGGAGTTTACCTTTGAGATAATTTCTCCTCTTTGTCAGCTTCAGGGCCATTTTTTGGCACAAGATACATGCTGTTAGGATATTGCAATTTACTGGGATAAAATTAACTCATGATGTCAGACCCTCAGCCCAGGAGTGCCACCCTCACAGATCATCTGCGGGGAGGGGCAGCAGGGTGGGCCTGGCCTGAGCCTCCTCCAGGATGAAAATAGAGTGCTAATGGCCTGCAGTGACACGGAAGAGAGTGGGAAGTGGACAGATATATTTATAAAGAAAAACGGCTCTGAACATCTGCTAAGTCCCCATTCTCTTATTTTTCCCCCGTCTATTTCTGGCTTCTCTTTCCATAGCACAGACAGCTCCTGAAAGGGCCTTGCTCCTGGTGGCCCTGGCCTCCAACCGAGCTCTTGAAGGAGGCAGGCTGTGAATGATGATTGTCTGTGTCTGGCGTTTTAATTGAAAAACCTTCCCCGAAGTGGAAAGACACACGGAGGAAATGATCTCATCGTCATTGATTTCGCACCCCCCCTCAACTTTCACTTTGGTTTCTCTGCACTAGAACTTGATGCAGCAGCACCTCTTAGTGGTGACTCTCAGAACTGCGGCAGAGGGGGCTGCCTGCAATGAACTGAGACTCGGAAACAGAGGTCCCCAAGGCCACATTTCAAACCTGCATCAAAAATGTTAAGATATCTCTCATCAGGGGAGCTTCTTCCCTCTGTGCTTCTCTCTCGACCCACTTTTTACTGTTTATAACCCAGTGGGAAGGGCCCCACCCGGGCTTGGTACCAGATGCATTACAGGAAGGTGAGGGGATTAAATGCTGCACATGAACTTGGAACTTCTGCTCAGAAATAGAAAAACTAAATGAAAATTGCTCTCCACTCAAATAAGAGTCTAATGAAATAAAGTTTATTTGGAAAAATATATGAATGTGATTCTTTTGTGCTCACTGTGTGTGACTCTACCTACAAACACTTATTAATATAATCAATCATTCTAAAGACCCTAAACTCATTAATCAAAGTTCAAGCTTTCTGCTTTTTGGGAAAAAAAATCTTCCTACATACAAATAAATATGAAATCATGGAAGCAAAAGAGTAGATTGTGATTCTGCCTGTTGCAGCAGAGATCAAGATAAAAATCAGCTAAATGACCTAGGTTTGTATTTTTACTCCACACCTTTGATGCATCCACAAGAATAAAGTTTTATTTCCCCCCCTTAATATCCAGATGATAGACCCCACAGAATGTAAGTAAAAGATTTTACAAACTGCACATGTCATGGGATTTGACCCCAAATCTGGATCTTTCTCTAAAGATTTTAACCAAAGAATTTGCCTGCCTCTCAGAGGAATAAAACAAGGGATCACTCTCAAGGAGATGACGAAACATTCATTTACAATCCATGTGCTCAGTTCTGCCGGGTAGGGAGACCAAAGCATTGAAGCTGGTTAAAGAGTAGCTGGTTAGAGAAGGTGCCAGTGGCTTCCAAAACAAGGCCTCTCAAGGTGTCACTGGATGTGGTTCCAAGATGGCTGAGTTGCAAGTTTTGAAATACAGTGTTGTCAGTTTCCCAGGGAAGGTCTGCGTCTGGGGGACAGAGCTGCATTAATGACACCAGAACTCCAAATGGACGGTGAGAAACAAAACTACAAAAATGAATTTGCAATGTTCTTGCTAGATGAAAAACATCTTCTCTGCTTAGAGAAAAGCCACATGGGAAGATGAATTATAACTGGAAGGTGCTTTGGTGTCATGGAATCAAAGTGTGGGGTGGGGAGTGGAGAGAGAGGAGGAGATGGAATGGTCTGAATGGCTAAGATTGTGGATCTGTGATAGCCTGGATCCCCGCCATGATGGGAGCCCCTGCTAAAACCCTAGGAGGTTGATCTCCCCAGAAGTGAGAGGCTCTGAGACAAGAATTTACGCAAAAATGATTTTTTAGGATGTGTTTCCAGGAAAGACTGGTAGGTGAGTGGGGAAGTGGGTCAGGAATGAGCAGCAGGGAAGCAAGGGTGAGTTATCAGGCAAGTTTGGTGCAATCCCACAGGAGAGCTCTAGAGATGGGCCAGTCTCCACGTCAAACTGTCCCAAACAGGGCTGAGGTTCCTGGAGTACTTACACTTCTGCAGCCAGAGTCATTGGGTGAGAGCCTCCCATGTGTGCAGATCAATCAGGCTTTGGCAACCTAAATCCACGGTCAGTTCTGGCTTGGGGTCAGCACTTAGGCGACGAGATGCAGGTGCCGGCTGTTGGAAGCGAGAGCACACAGAAGACCAAGTGTGCAGAAGCGGAAAGGGATCCAGGGGGCTGCATCTCTGGAAGATCCGCACATCCACCCCAGGGCTGTTCTGGGTTACATCACAGGCTTACTCTCCACCAGCCTTTGTGTTTGCGCGCCCCCAGAGGCCAGTCCCTTCCTTAGCTCTATACTGGTCTCTGAACTTGGGTGTTCATAACCTACATTTACCTGTGAAAGGGTGACTCCTTCTATAAATGGTTGAACTTAATATTTGCACATCCACACACTCTTCTTCTGTTCTCAGAGAAAAACCTTATAATCACTCCCGGTACACCCAACCCACACTTCATAGAGGGAAACAAGAGGGTTGAGAACTACATACACCATGATATGTCAACTTTGCCCCCCTAATGGGGGACCGGAATTATGGGATGAGGGGGTGAGAATCATTTAAATAAAGCAGCTTAAATGTTTGCTGTATCCAATCTTTCTCTAAAAACACAGCTACAGACTCTAGTTCATCTTTGACGTGGATATACTGCGAGGGGAAATTGTCCCCAGGAGAATGGCCACGCACGAAAAGGGTTAACCAGTAGAAAACACTGCACAAAGACCCTTTGCCTGTCTGACCAAGGTCTTGGAACCCTACACAAACTGACTCAGACTTGTCAAGTTCTTCTGCCCTCAGCCTCAGGAGCACAGCTCTCTATATAACATCTTATCCATTTTTTTCCTTTCCTAATGCACAGATTTTCCACCCCATAAACCAACCCCCACTCCATCTCTGCCTCACTCCCTACCCCTTTTTTGGTATCGAATTCTGTTACTATTCTAGTACAAGGGAAATTTTTTTTCCTGGCAATTTTAAAGTGAACAAGCTGTTCTTTATGTTAAAAGGACAAAAATCTTTCTCAACCCAGATATTTCTAATACTATTCCATGCGAGTCTAATGTGGAAGATTATTTAAATCAGCCCTTGGTGAATTTTTATCCAGCTTCCTGGACACAGAGGACAGAGCAGCAACCTGAGATGCTTATCATAAAATCTGAGGTGCTTTGCTTCAGATCAAAGATGAAATGAAAAGAGAAAAGAACCAGTGCCCTAAGCAAGAGAAAGTTCTTAGTCTTGAGCAGGGCAGATGGAAACAGCGCCAGAAAAGGACTGCATTTCCAGATGCAGCACTGCTGAGCTGCAGCGAGGTTTCCGAGTGAAAGAGAACTCAGAGGCCTTGCCCACAGCATCAGCTCCAAGTCCTGTGCTAGGAGCCTGGAGCAGACGCAGGGACCCCACTCCTGGGTTAGGCAGCAGGAGGCAGGTGCCTGTGAGCAAACATTGCACAAATGTGGGAGGGGCTTCCCTACCCATGGACCTTATTACCACGGCCTTGGGCCCAAGGAAAGGCACCAGAGAAGATGTTAGAGCTTTCCCTGGTGATACCCAGGATCAGACAGTGACAGTGCTCCATAGTCAAGGTTTGTAAGTTAGGGTCGGGCTCAAACTAGTGTGTGGTTTCCAGAATTTGCCATAAGCTAAAAAAAAAAAAAAAAAAATTTGCTACCATCTCATTCCCATACTTTGTGGTCAGTGCCCTGGCAATTTGGGAACTGCAGTCAGCCAGTTGAGCTGACCGGTGAAGAGACCAATTCAGAGTTCAAGGTGAAGCAGCAAGTCTAGCAAAATGTGACATCCCTAGAAACCCTGATCTCTGACACTGGCCATGGGCGCTTCCACAGGGACCCAGACGCCAGTTTTTGCATGACAAAAATTCTGGAGCTTTTTCGGCTTGGAATGACTTCCTCCTCCTCCTCCACCCGTTCTCCTCCGCACGCCATCTCTGAGTCTACCTTTAAGATATTTAATATCTACGGCAAATGCTCATCCTTATCCTAATCCCCAGCTACAGACCTTTTTATCCTTGGACCTGTAAAAGCTTAAAATGCTCTTCTATAGAACTTGTTACTTTCTCGGATGTAAGTGCCTTGACTTAATTTTATTTATTGCCTCAGCATCTGTGAATACCTTTCTGTGCTTTTGTTTTCTTCATCTACGGGTTGGGAAAAAATAATAGAAGTACCCGCCTCGTGGGTTGCCATGATGATTAAATGAGTTAATAATGTATGTGGTCCTTGAACAGAACTAGATGCACAATAAATGGCCTCAAAAGTTAGCAACTATGATGATAATATTTATTGTTACCCTAATAGCCTGATAAAGTCTCAATAAATATTTTGTAATGAATAAATAGGAAAAAAAAATTATTCATTACCCAGAGTCATGGGTGACATGGGTGACCCAGTTAGTCCTATGTCCCCAGGCTCTTCTAAGAATTATTCTGCCATCACTGGGGTCACCTAGAGAACCTGGATTGTGTCTTGCTAGGTTTGTGTAATGACCTCCGAAGTTTCACATGCCTGTTAGATAAAACCCCAGATGAATTTAAATAGGAGAGACCTAAAGAGATTAAATTCTTCTCAGAAGGAAGAGCAGTTGCCATTACTTTTGTCACTCTTGATTCAGTGTAATAGTGTGTGCAGCATAATGATTTGACTTACATATATTATATCCTAAAATGATGACCACAATAAGTTTAGTGAACATCCATCCCCTCATATAGGTCCAAAATCAAAGGTAAAGACAAAATACTTTTTTCCTTCTGAAGAGAACTCTTAGGATTTACTCTCTTAGCAACTTTCATATATAACAGCAGTGTTACAGTAATCGTGTTCTGCATTACATCCCTGGGGCTTATTTATCTTATAACTGGAAGTTTGTACCTTTCATTCAATTACCCATTTCCCTGACCTCTGCCTCTGGTAACCACAAATCTGATCTCTTTTTCTATGAGTTTTGTTTGCGTATTTGTTTGTTGAAGTAAAATTGACCTGCAACACTCTGTTAGCTCCTGGCATACAACACAGCGATTTTGATGTTTCTACACATTTCAAAATGACCAAATCGTGTTCATCTTAAATGACATCCACCCTAATGCCTCTTCAGAAAGGTGAACAAAGGGCAAATGACACAGATCTGGAAAGCCAGGTAGAGACGTTGGATGAAGTTATATTGGGAGACTGTAAAGGAGTTTAGGCATGAATAATTTTCAGTAACGGTGTAATTCGAGGAGGGTCAGGAAAAGGATCTTTATGGGGGTGTATAGGGAGCTGTGGTGGAGACCCCCAATCCCAGCTCCCAGCCATGACTCCCTGCCTCTTACCTCTGGTCTCGTCAGCACTGTCCATCCTCTAGAGGACCAAGTGGGCTTCCAGTGTGTACCCCGAGGCCTGAGAACCGGGACTTGGAGAGACGTGGTTGTGCAGCTGGGATAGACACACATGGCAGCCACCTCGCCTGACAGGAGGGAGCCAGGGCTTAGGAGAGAAGGGGCTGAGGCCAAAGCTGGGACACAGAGGTTCGGTGTCTTTGCAGGCTGGCACCTGCCACTTCACATTAAGGGATCTGAGGGCTGAATTCCCGCCTGACATCCCACATCATTATGGAGCCATACTTGTCAAGGGGAGAGGATAGCATGAATTTTATACAAGTTGATAGCTGGGTTTATCATTTTAAATATTGGGCACACGTGAACCCCCATCTGTACCCTTGCGGGCCACCTGGCTTCATCCGAGCCTCTGTCCTCAGTCACTGACCCTCCAGCGTGGCCCCCACTAGGGTCAGTCCTAATGACACTCATGTTTATTCATTTTCCCTTTATTTCAGATCATGTCTACATATAACATTTCCTCCTTCAGGCATTAAATGGTGATAGTCTCAACTAACGTTTTATAAAGAAATATTGAGGTTTGTGATACTTGCCCTTTGTCTACATATCTGAAGAGGCAGAATAGTGATGTCCTTTTGCCATGAATCCAGTGATTTGACATCTGTGTTCTTCTTTCCTATTTTTCCAGTCTCCTACAAGACATCCTGGAACATTCTTGCTTCCTGGTCATAAAACCACCATGATCGTATTGAAACAAGGACATCAGTCTTAGTTTAATTAATTCAGAAGCATTAGGGCACAGTGACCCTCTTGCCTGGCTAGCCGGTTTGCAGTTTTATTTGCAGTGACTGAGCCTGGTCAGCAGATGGCAATGAACATCTTGTGAGGGAAAAAAAATATTTAGGTTGAGTTAAAAATAAAGAGAAGAGAGAGAAAGAAAGGAGGACATGTGGAGAAGCAGACGGCTACAAAATACCGTCTATTTTGTAGGACGTGGAAACACACGTGTGATCGGACCTGTGTGGGGCCAGGGTCCATGTTCCTGGTTTCCTCAGCCCCTGCATCTCTTTCTAGCCCACGCTTCTTCCTCATTGTTCAGGAGAAGTTGTTTACAGGAGAAGTTAAATTAACAGCAAGTGCAAATTGGGGGCTTCTGACAAGCACGGAAGCTTGCCCCTGAGTCTCAGCCCCAGGAAGGGCCAAGCTCTGCCTTGTCCTCCTCTGACCTGCTTCCATCTGCGGCTGCCTTGCTGGTCCTTTCCTGCTGCTCTGCATGCATTGAGCATCCCAGTCTGGCTCCCGGCTCCAGAAACAGGCCCTCCCCGACTCCCCACCCCAGGCAGCCCGGGTGACAGGAGACAGCTAATTTAACCTGTGTGTCCTCATCTCCCTTCTTCTCTGGCGGTTGCCATGGCAACCCCCAAGGCTCCTCGGGCTTTCTCATTGACTGACCAGGCCAGGAAAAACCATTCTGGAATTGACAGTGCTATATTTGGGGAACATATAATGAAAGAGCAGGTTGACCTAGTTTTAATGCTACACAATGAAATGGCAGGGACGAGAGGGATTACTGAGGAGGAAAAGATAGTTGGTACCAGGAAGGTGCGTGAGGCCACGGAGGCAAAGATCTCATCCTGTGTTATTTCCTCATCGTCCAACGAGACAGGGCTCAACATGAAAATTAGGCAGACAAATCTCCCAAATGGTGGTGATATTTCAGAAAAGGCAGAAACATAGAATTATTTTTCCATATTTTAAGAAATATATAAACTTAAAATGATCTGACTTCCTTAAAAGAGGAAAACAAAAGATAAAACAACTGTATTCCCATGTAGTGGAAACATGATGGGAAATTTGGGGACAACATCCCTGGCCATTTAGATTCAAGTTCACCTGTTCTGCTCATAGTGATCTGTCCAATCTCCAGAGGCTCTTGGGGCAGGCAGCCTCAAAGATGTTCCTGGCGAACCCGATCTCCTGGTCCTCCAGTCACGCCTTCCCTTCATTGTGGCAAGACTTATTGGTTTGTTTCTAATGATGGGAATGCAGTAGAAATGAAGGTCTGTCACTTCTGAAATGAACATAAAAAGACTGTGGGTTCTGCCTTGGGTGCTCTCTTGGGATGGGTGGGGCAGTCATTAACTCTCACATTATCAGGACACACAGGCAATGTATGGAGATGCCACGTGGCAAGGAGCTGAGGTCCTGGAAGTGGATGGACAAGATGGAGCCTTGGGGTGACTGCAGACAGACTGACAGCCTCACTGCAACCTTGTGAGAGATCCCAGGGAGAGGACCCAGCAAAGCCATCCAGACCCTTGCCCCACAGAAACTGTGAGATGATGTCTGTTGTTTCTGGCAGCTGAGTTTGGGGGGTGGGGGGTTGTTACACCGCAATTGATAACAAATACAGCCATTTGTTTGCTCTCTTGCTTTCATGGTTGCGACTGTGATTATGATACAGTTGATCCTTGAACAATTTGGGGTTTAGGGGTGCTGAGCCTCCAAGCTGTCAAAAATCAGCATACAACTTTGCAGTCATTCCTCTGTATTCACGTGTGGTACTATAGTATGTCTTTAGTGAAAAAATTCACATATAAGTGGACCTGCGCAGTTCAAAACCTGTGTTGTTCAAGGGTCAGTTGTATATGCTTTTAGAATTTTATCCCAAGCTTCACCACTTACAGGTAGATCAGCTTGGGCAGGTTACCTGACCTCTCTGAACCTCAGTTTCCTTAGCTGTAAAATGGCTTGATACCTGTAAAGCACTTTGAACATACCCAGCTCATGGAATTGCTTAATAAACTATTATCATTATTTGCATTTCTATAGAACTAATTTTTTTCTAAATTTTTATCTATAATTTGTCTTCAGTGCTAATTTCCCCCAAAATGTAATTTTTGAAAACTAGCACTTTTAGAGCATTGTGTATCTATTACGAAAACTGCAGGTACAACTACGTGGCTTGCAAAGGTGTTGTGATCCACGTATCTCTGAAATTCTTGAATTCTAAAGCCTCATTTAGAAGATCCAAGCATCACTGCCTATGTCTGGAGAAACTAGATGGCCAGGAGGACATGTGACTATCAGGCAGAGATCTACTGAAGGCCTCCTCTGTGCCTGGCACCGCATTATGAGATTTGCATGCGTCATCTCTAAACACATGCTCAGAGGTCACAGACTGGAGGCTGAGGGCTGGATATGCTCCCCAGGGCAGGCAGTGATGGGCTCACAGTTGTCCCCTCCTAGCTCAGACCTGCCAGGCCCCACAGGCACTGATAGGCACACACCCCAAAACTCACTGCCTGTCCTGCTGGTATCAGGTACCACTGGTAGTTAAAGCTAGCCTTCCTCTCCTCTTCATCACACACACACGCACACGCACACGCACACATGTAGGCACGCACTTCCTCTCCTATGTGGGGTGGGCCAGGATAGAGGGCTCAGTTAATATCTCCGGTACATCTACCATATACATTTAGTTTAGATGCATCTCTGACCAAGAATGGACTCCAAGCAGAAGTTTTACAACTTCACTGAAGTAGAGGAAATCCAGGATCTTAGGGCTCACCACCCTTGGTCTCACGAACTGGCTCTTCTATTCTGACTTTATAATGAGTTGGGGGCCTGGTCTCCCCTTAACCTCCCCCCCATTTTGATGCTGTTTCCAGCAGAGGCTGGTGTGAGTTAAAAATGGCTCTCCTCAGACCCTCATCCTCCCAGACAACCAAGAATCAGACAACTACAAAGTCCACTATGGGTCTGGTGCCTAACCTTTTAACCTAAAGTTTTTGGGGGGAAAAAAAAACCTGAAAAAAATTCTAAATAAAGTAATTCATTTGGGCATTGACAGACATTAATGTGTCTGTATGAATTAATTTACTAAATTAATCAATCAACTGTGCTGAATAATCAGATCAAGGAGATAACAAGCCAGTTTGACTTGACCTGATTAAATTAGGTGAGTGGAGATATCAGATGATTAGATCAGATTACTCAAGTGCTTTTTAGAAGGAGTCACAGACAGAAACTGCAAGGTCTTCCCAGGGCCCCAGAGCCTTCCCACAGAGTGTGGGGGGTGGGGATTGGGCTGGTGGGGAGGGACTTCTGGGAGTCCCGGGTGCTGTCCCAGCTCAGCTTGTAGAAACCCTGCAATTTCAGGCACCAGGCTCAGTAACCAGGTTACTGGACAGCTGTATGCTTCTGTAACAGATTATCACAACTCTAAGAGCTTTAAAAGAACACAAATTTATGATCATGCAATTCTCTAGGTCAGAGTCCAAAATAGATCTCATGGGGATGAACTCAAGGAGTAGGCAGGACTGAGCTCCTGGAGGCTGGAGGGAGAATCTGTCCTGGCATTTCCAGCTCCCCAGAGCCACCTGTTCTCTTTGGCTCCTGACCTCATCACTCTGATGTCATCAGTCACATGACCCTGCTGCCTTCCTCTTTCACTTATAAGGACCCTTGTGGTTACATTGGGCCCACCTGGATCATCCAGAGTAATCTCTCCACCTCAAGATCCTTAACCACCACTGCCACATCCCTTTTGCCATGTTTGGGGATATATTCATAGGTTCCAGGATTAAGATCCTTGCAGTACCATTACTGTGCCTCCCACAACAACTAAGGCCACTGCCAGATTTTTGGAAGTCAGGATGGCACATCTGGTCCCTTACAGACACCTCCATGATTAGGGACACTGAAAGGCCTTATGGGATAAAGCCATACAACCCTGACTCTGCCACAGTAACTAAAGCTCTTAAAATGAGAGTAATCTCTCTGCATTAAGGCTTGGCTTCCAGAAAACTCCTGCTGCCATAGAAATACAGAATGTGGGAGGATAAATAGCATGGTTTTATAACGTCCATCACCTGTCATCAAAGATGATGGATTGGTTTATCAAATTCCCTATGATTAAGAGGTGCTATAATTAACACACATTGGAAGGAATTCAGCTAATAATAGTCAGAACTTGGGACTCTAGGCTCAGCTCCATACTCCAGAATAGGCAAAAGAAAAAAAATTAAACTGACATCAATTACGTCTGCATAAAATATGTTAGCTGGAGACAGTGTCCAATAACAAACTGAGCTGTGCTTATGTGTAATCTTATATTTCTCTCATGAGTTACCTCTGCTAACAATGGGACACTTAGGAGGCCTTAAGCTTGGAATTGGGGAGAGCGTCTATCAAGGGAAGAATAAAACCAGTTTAGTATATGCCGCGTCCGAAGTGAGTAGGGGATGACGTGGTCATTAAAACTTGACTGGGTCTTCAAGGAAGTTGTGTTAGCTTGCCTGGGCCTCCATAACCCAGGGCCACAGGTTGGGCGGCTGACACAACAGAAGTGCATTTCCTCCTGGTTCTGGAGGCTGGACGTCTGAGATCAAGGCATCTTCTGAGGTCTCTCTCCTTGGCTCATAGATGCCATCTTCTCCCTGTGGCATCCCCTGAGTATATCTGTATCTGAATCTCTTCTTCTTACAAGGACACCAGCCATGTTGGGGCGTCCTTAATGGACCACATGACCATCAGGGACACCCAATGACCTCATTTAATTAACTCCTTTGAAGACCTTGTCTCCAAATCCAGTCACATTCTGAGGTACTGGGGGTTGGGACTTCCACTTGGAAATTTTGGAGAGCCACAATTCAGCTCATAACAGAAAGGTAGGAGTTAACAAAGTAAAGCAGAGGGAGCAATGGAGGTGGAGGAGGATGGAAGGGAAGCCTCAAGAGAGGAACTGTAACTTGGGCAAGAGAGAGTTTAACTTGCCCTTAACTGGAGGGAAAGACAGCAGGTGTAGGGAGACAAGGCAGTAAGGAGCTCCCAGATGCCGCTGGATGATTCACTACGAAAAGTTTGCTTTCAGGGTTTTCAGGTCTTCTTTGATCTATAGTCTGCTTGTCACAGCATTTACCCTACACCCACATTTCAGGAGTGCCCAGAATACGTCTGTTTCCCTCCGTGACTGGGAAACTCTATCTTGAAACTTTTCTTATGACACAATGAGTCAAAATGGAAGAGATATGCAAGTTCCCCCACTTTACCTCTTTGGGGACAGAAAAGTTTGCCATTTTTTAACTTACTCTGTAAACCTCTCTACCTTAATTTCTTCATCTGTAAGAAGAGATGTGATGTGTCTAAAATTTTATTATTTAGTGGAGCTGGACTCACATCTACTCATGACTCTTGAGAAAACTATCTAATGTATGTTTCCCAAGGAAATAATAAATTCAAATCATGACTACATAATAGCTAAATACTAAGTGAAGATTAGTATCAATAAAAAGAAAAACAATTAGCAAAATAATCCATTGGTGTTCTGTGTATGTTTTTATTAACATTAATCACTTCCTCAAGGCAATTACTGTCTGTATTAGTTTGCCAGGGTGGCCATAACAGAGTAATACCAACTGGGCAGTTTAACGAGCAGGAACAGATTATTTCACAGTTCTGGAGTTCAGAAGCCTGAGATAAAGGTGTCAGCAGGACTGGTTCCTTCTGAGGACACCAGGAAAGAATCTGTTCCAGGTCTTTCTCCAACTTCTGATAGTTCCTTGGCTGGTGGCAGGATCCCTCCAGTCTCCACCTGGCAATCTCCGTGTGTGCCAATCTGTGTCCACGTGTCCCCCTTTTTATAAGAACGCCAGTCACGCTGGAGTAAGAACCCACCTTACTCCAACACAACCTCATCTTAACTAATTACATCTGTAACCAGCCTATTTCCAAATAAGGTCGCCGTCTGGGGTACCAGGGGTTAGGTCTTCAACATATGAATTTTAGGGGGAACAATTTAACACATAACACTGCTCATGAATGGATTAAAAGACAGACATTTTTCTCTGCAATCTCTTCCATTGCAAAAGTGAGACTCAGGCTTAACATGTAACTATGTTTCTGTAATGACACTTTTAATCAGTAATTAACTCAAAAGCAATGAAAAGAAAACTTCTAGGTCAACAACAACAACAACAAATGAGTCTTGATTATAAACTGGATCCTGCTTCAGGAGTGCATAAAATCTATTTGCCTTTAGAATTTTCCCGGTCAGTCTAGTGTTTTGTTTTTCTCTTCCAACTCCTATATGCAGTAGGTTTCGAAGTTATATTCAGAACACTCCACTTAAAGAATCCTCGAAGCAACAAAGTATTTCTTTTAGGCCACCTGTCATGATTCAGGTGTTTGTAAGACACCGGTAAGGAAGAGAATGGATTCTCGCAGGTAGCCTGGAGCAGCCACAATTTAGACTTGATTGGTAAAACTAAGTGCAGTCTCCCTAATTCCAGTCTCGACTCACTCAGCATTCCATGGAGCAGGTGTTTATAAATAAAACAAATGCAACATTTGTATCGCTCTCGTATCTTGCAAGGAGACATTAATAGGACTCTTTCCTTTCTTTCTTTCTTCCTTTCTTTCTTTCTTTCTTTTTTTCTTTCTTTCTTTCTTTCTTTTTCTTTCTTTCTTTCTTTCTTTTTTTTCTTTTTTTCTCTCTCTCAATTGATGTATAGTCGGTTTACAGTATTGTGTTAATTTCTAGTGTACAGCATCGTGATTCAGTTACATACATATATATATATTCCTTTTCATATTTTTTTTCATTATAGAATTAGAACATGTTTTAATTCTTCACTTCTAATTAGCTTTTGCAGAGAGTAATTATTGCTGTAAATTCCATATTAAAGTAGTAACATTTTCTGATAACTTACTAATTCAAAGTGGCCACAAAAGGCTCCCACAATTTAAGAAAAATCATCCTTTAATATGGACCTTTTAAAGATAAATGCACGATTTCCATTTGGGAATATTCCTTTAACCCTGCTTTGAAAATGTCTACCATTCTGAACATTTGGTACCTGATTGCTTAAGGGCATAACATTTTGAAACCAGATTTAGAACAAAAATCTCATTAAACAGTGCCTGGCTAACATCCTCAAAGTAAATCAATTGAAATGAAAAAAGTCAGTCAAGGGACATGTAGAATATATCTTCAAAAGCAGTGGGGACATCTTGTGGCCAATTTTATTAAGGATTTTTTTTTTTTTAATGAGCTATTTTGACTCAAATATAGTGAATGGTTTTAGTAATTATGCTTTATGCAGGGAATACAGAGCTGCTAAAATAATTTAAGCAACAAACATATATGCTGCTTACAAGAAATTTGTAAAAATTACATTTACAATCTGCATTTACTATACGTAAAATTTACTTCAATTTACAATGAAGAAAAAAAGAACAAAACACATGCACTCAAAACAACAAAACATATTTTGCAAGAACATATATATAGTATTAAGATGCAAGGAACAGTCTTGGCCACAGGGTTGAATGATTCCCTCAGATGTGATTGGTTATCTGATTGTTTTGAGAGTGATGCTCTTATGCTCATGTGGGGAAAGAAGACAGGGAGTGGGAAATGGGAATAAAAGAAAACAAATTAAAACAACAACAAAAAAAGGCAGTGGGCTTTGTGTGGGCATGTGCCATGGAAGGGGGAGTCGCCCTATCTTCATTTGTTTGCCATGTTGCAGAAATTGGTGGAAATCTCTGAGTGACTGATGATTCCTTTCCCAGTTCCACCATCTGTGAGAGTCAATATATTTTAAAAAAATTATTTGTTACTGCCTTTACTGTTATATACACGACCTGAGACAGAAGAGAATGTCATTGAATTGCCTTTAATAATAGTTTCTAAATTTGGCACTTTTGAAAAAAATATTTTTGCATTTTGAATGATAAATTGCTCTCCTACGGTTGTCAAAATACATCCCAGGAAATGGGCCAAGGGGGAAATGAAATGGAAATTGCCAAGGCGCTTCTGTTCTCTGCTTCTGGTCTGGCCAGTTTTTACTCTTCATTCCTAGGTGATTGCTTTTAATATAGAAGTGCAGCTATTCTTGGCCACAAGGGGGCTCTCCACTTAAAACACTAGCTTTGCACCTTTTAGTATTTGACCTGGTCTCTCCCTTACAACATACATGTGTTGAGTTTTCCTCTTACGGGTTTAGGAAGAGTAAAAGTAGTAATCCTGTGTACCTAAATACTTGAAAAGAACATTTATTATTTTAAACAAAGGGGACATTTGTTACAACAGGAATATTCCAGTGGATCTGGCTGGAAACGTGTAGTACTTACCAGCCTTGAGTTCAGTGAAAGGTGCATCCTTCCTTCCTTCTCTCCTACTTTATTCTGTCTCTCTGTCTGTATTTCTGTCCATCTCTCTTTCTCCCTGTCTCTCTCCCTCTTCTTCTATATCTTTCTTTTCTCTCTCTCTCTCTTTCTTTCTTTTTCTTCCTTCCTTCCTTCCAGCACTTCCTACTTTGTTTCTTTATTCTCTTGCCACCGCATAGAACAGGGGACGAGTGTGGGTTGTTTTCAACATACAAAACCATGTTCAGAAATCAAAACTAATATTCTAGGCAGTCACACTGTATTATTTCTGATAATTGCTTTTGTTGCTTCAGGCTTTCCGGTCAGATTTTCAGAAATCACAGGTTTACATTTGCATAAGGCACCCTGCTTTGTTCCTGAACCCTGAGGGCTTTAACTGGGTTCACGAAGTTTGCAGCAACCCTCCTATTGTTAAACCTCGTGGCCAGCACTCAGTCCTGACCTCACAAAACGTGTCTGAAGCTTTTGATATGATGGGCCACCTTCCTTTCAAAACAATTTCCTGTTTTGACTTTTATGAAGCCACATTCTCCTAGTTCTCATGCTACTTGTCTGGTACTCCTTCTGTTTTCCGTGTGACTTCCCTGTCTCAGTCCAATTGTAGAATTTGGGGTGAGGAAGGATTCCATTATGGACTGTTCACTTACACCCCACAACCTCCAGTCAATCCTCACCCCACCGCCCCATTGCTGCTCTGATCTTTTTCTACATTGGTATTGTAGAACTTTATGCAAACAGAATCATAGAGTATGTGCTTTTCATTCTCCGGGTAGTTGGTGGCCTGCAGGGAAGAGAATGCCCTGTTCCTACCATCTAATCAAAGCAAAATGAAATTAGTGACTGAAAAGAACTTGGGGCACAATATTGAAAAAGAGCAGCACTGCAGCATTCATGTATCCTGATTGCATGACTTTTTTTTTTAATTTTATTCTCTTTGGGGGGGAGGTAATTAGGTTTTTGCTTATTTATTTTTAACACCTTTATTGTGGTGTGGTTCCTGTATGTTTATTTACTTATTTTTATGGAGGCACTGGGGATTGAACCCAGGACCTCATGCATGCTAAGCATGTGCTCTACCACAAAGCTATACCCTCCCCCCTGCAAGCCTTACTTTTAAGCTCCAGTAATCAAGACAGTGTGATATTTATGAAAGAATAGACAGAAAGATCAGTGGAACAGCATAGAGATTCCAAAAATAAACCCACACATAGTCCACAGATTATTTTTTATTGTGGCAAAATATACAGAGTAGAAATTTTACCATTTTCATTGTGTTTAAGCATCAAATTCAGTGACATTAACTACATTCACTTTGTTGTTCCAAAAATCACCTCTGTCCATTTCCAGAATTTTTTCAGCATCCCAAGCAGAAAGTCTATATCCATTAAACAATAATTCCCCTCTTCCCAGGCCTTGGTACCCTCTATGCTATGTTCTGTCTCTGTGAATTTGCCTTTTCTAGGTACCTCACACAAGTGGACTTATACAATATATGTCATTTTGTGTCTGGCTTATTTCACTTGAAACAATGTTTTCAAGGCTCATCTGTTGTAGCCTGTACCAGAATTTCATTCCCTTTTGAGATTGAATAATATTCCATTGTATGGATATACCACATTTTGTTTATCCATTCACCAGTTGGTGGATATTTGGGGCATTTCTGCCATTGGGCTTTTGTAAAGTGTGCTGCTATGAACACTAGTGTACAGTATCTGTTTGAGTCCAGCTTTAATTATTTTGGTCATTTACCGAGGAGTAAAATTGCTTGATTGTACATTAATTATGCATTTGACTTTTTGAGGAACTAATTGGTTTCCATGGTGGCGACGCCATTTTACACTCCCACCAGCAATACACAAGGGCTCCAGTTTCTCCTGTGATTATATATAATATGCATGCTAATAGTGAAGCGACATATCACTGTGGTTTCAATTTGCGCTTGTATTTTCCTAATGATTAGTGACACTGAGCATTTTTTTTATGCATATTGGACAGGTGTGTATTTTTTTTTGAAGGCATGTCTATTCAAGTCCTTTGCCTATTTTGAATTGGCTGTTTGGTTGTTGTTGTTGTTGACTTGTTAGACTTCTTCATATACAGTGAATATTAATCCCTTATCAAATATATGATTTGCAAATATCCTCTCGCATTCTACCAGTTGTCTTTTCACTCTCTTAATAGTGTCCTTTGATGCACAAAATTTTTAATTTTGATGACATCCAATTTATCTTCTTTTCCATTGTTGCCTATGCTTTTGATGTCATCTTTAAGAACTCACTGCTGAATTTAATGTCATGAAGATTTTCTCTCATTTTTTTTTCTAAGAGTTTTATAGTTTCAATGCCTACGTTTAGGTCTTTGATCCCTTTTGAATTCATTTTTGTATATGATAAAGATAAAGATCCAATTTCATTCTTTTGCATGTGCATATTCAGTTTTCCAAGTAGCAATTACGAAAAAACAGTCAACTGAGTTTTGACAATGATGCAAAGGCAATTCAATGCAAAAAGAGACAGTATTTTCAAAATATGATCCTAGAAGAATTACACTTCCATATGTAATTTAAGGAAAAATAATAGTCTTTTCCACAAGAGAATGATTTTTTTTTTTGCAATGGATACCTGTGTGCAAAAAAAAAAAATAACCTAGACACAGAACTTACAAAAAAATGAACAAAAAGTGGATCACAGCTCTATATGTAAAATAGAAAACTATGAAACTTCTAGAAGAGGACATAGGAGAAGAAGCTAGGTGACTTGGGTTTGGTAATGAATTTTTAGAAACACGACCAAAAGAGCAATCCACAAACAATTAACCATCGTGAATCACTGTGTCGTACACCTGTAACTTATATAATATTTTGCATCAACTGTATCTCAATAAACATATATATTTTGTGTGTAAAATAAGAATAAGAAGAAGAGTTGAGGACTTTTCAATAATGGATGGAAGATCAGCAAGGAAACAGAAGACCGGATGACACTACAAATCATCTAGACCAAAAGGCATCTATAGACCACTGGACAGGACAGCAGAATACAAATTCTTCCTAAAGTGTGTGTGGAACATTCTCCAGGAAAGACCGTATGTTAGACCATAAAACAAACCTCTGCACCTTTAAATGAAATGAAATTATGCAAAGTATATCTCAGAACAAAATGGAATATAAATAGAAATCAATGACAGAAGGGACTTTGGAAAATCCGTAAATATGAGAAAGTAAACACAACACTAATACAAGAAAAGAAAAAATAAAACACATTGATGGGGTTGTGTTGAAGGCACACAGGAGTCAACTGAAGGAGCCCCCCAATGGACAAAGCCTGGAGAATCTGAACAAAATACATAGCATAGTATTGAGTTAGAACCCAAAGTAGAAAGTAAATACCTGTACTGATATAAATAAATGACTGAATAAATAAATAGATGGGGGAGAATACACAAATTTCCCATGCAGAAGTACAACTAATTTATGTAGAAAGTCCATTCTCAGGGAGGTGGAGGATAGCTTTCTATCCTCTATGTGTGGGCTGCACACAGCGACTTCCTTATAAATGGTCAAAGGGGAACAGAGCATCTTTTTAGTGGAGAAACCTGACAAATTCTACATTAGGCACCTGATCATGGTGAAGAGCAAGGATAAGTCATGTTGATAGAATGGCCCTGTATCGCTGATGCCTTCCTCCCAAAAACCCATAACACATTTCATCACAAGAGTAACTGCAGAAAAACTCAGATTGAAGGACAGTCTACAAACACCCAGCCATGAAGTATTCCTCAAAACTGTCAAAGTCATCAAAAATTGGGAAAGTCTAAAAAAGACTGTCCCAGTTCAGAAGAGTCTAGGGAAACAAGAGAACTAAATATAACGTGCTATCCTGGACAGGACCGTATAGCAGAGAAGGACATTAGGTACGCACTATGGAAATCTAAATATGGAATTTACATAATAATAATAATGTTTCAGTATTGGTTCATTAACTCTGACAAACATACTGTAGTAATATAAGATGTTAATAATAAGGGAGACTGAGTGTGGGGCACATGGGAACTCTGTACCATCTCCAAAGTTTTTTTATAAATCTAAAATGATTCTAAAATAATAAGTTTATTTATTTATTTTTTAAAGCATATGGAGTTTGGACTATACCCTTTAGCAATGTTGCCAGACTGGTTGATTTCCCACACAATTGATTTGACTGAAACATGAAATTGTGGGGAAACGCCACTGATGATTTCCTGGCTTTGCAGAATTCACAAAAGGCAGATATACAATACGTTGCTAACTCTTCACAGCAATTGAGATGCAATTGTTATCACAAGGTGAAAATGAATGTAACATATAAAAATTGCAGGTTTCAGAATGATGAGAGGGAATCATCCCAAAAGTTTCACTCTAGAAAAATACTTGGACAATTGGTGATGGAACATGAACCTCATTTTCAGGAAGACCAAATCTGCAAAAATAAAATCATAAGCAGTGTTCTGTCTACTTGCCTCTACAGTGATTTCCATAAATTTCTAGAGTGAAAACTTTGCTATTCAGTATAGCTTGTAAGTACACACAGTAGGCATTTCATTGTTCCACTAGGAGAACATCAAAAGCAAGAGGAAAATTTTCAAAAGTGAGACTTGTTGAGCAACTATGTCTACACAAAGTCACTGGTTTGTTTCGTTTGAGTGTCTTGTGAATTCCACAAATGTCACATAAGTTATTTGCCAGTGTTTAATTTCCAAGTCAAATCCCAGGTGATCCTTTCTTCCCAACATTTCTCCTTAAGGACAACCTTAAGTCTTCTTTTGAAAGTTTAATAACTTCCACATGGCTGAAAATTATGTGATGGTTGATTTAATTATTTTCATCATCATGATAAATAATTATCCAAAGTTTATCCATTATGCAAAGTATCATATGAGGCACAAATGTCTAATTTTCTTCCTCTCCCACCACACATGCACAGTGAATTGATATTTTAGTATTTTATAGAATAGCATTCAGCCTAGAGTTTTTCAGCTTTTCAGTTAACTCTGACACAGAATTGAGATGATGTTAAGTCAGATTGACAAAGAAGTAATGAAAATTCAAAAATTCTCATTTATATGGATGAACATGATATTGAATTATGAGAAGTGACTTAATTTCAAATCATTCCTGCTGCTTCAGATCAAATTGGACTTATATTTTATTAGCATTAGCATTAGGTTTTTCCAAAAAGATAAATTATGGTGCTAAAACCTTCTTTCAGAACTACAAGTACATTCTTTCCATCTAAACTTGATTTGAGCCATCTGAGTATGTAAATGTTATTTATATTTCCCTAAGAAATCCATCAGAATTTGATGACTTGCCTTCCTATTAATATTTAAGCAAATACAACTTCTTTTTAGTTGAGTAACCCTATTCACAGTCAGAGTTGAAGGCAGATCTTCAAGATGAAAATGTAGTTGGGGAAATTGTAATTTTCATATAAAATCACCATTCTAACTCTGCTGAAGACCATGAATGAGTATGATGTGTTCTTCTAGTGAACAGTCATTAGCAGAATCACCCAAAATATGTGATTTGAGGAAGGCCAACTATTACCTTTTGATTACATATTTCTTTCCAAAAAGTGTATTAACTGTCAAAACATATTCTTCTACACCACTACCAAAAGTGATTTGTGTACATTAGACCTCAAATATGTTTATGGAAATTAACATGTCAAGGTACTGGGGAAATAGCCCAAAGAAGTTAGAGCAGAATTGTCTGGATTATCATTATTATCAGAGACTGAGGTCCAGGGAAGCCAGTTTGCTCCCTGACACATGGTTTGATTTAGCCATTAAATGACTCACACCAAATTGAAGGCCTGAGGCTAAGGCTGCCTGCTTAATTCCAAAGATAAGCGAGGTTCTTAGTTCAAAGACAGCCTGTAGATGTGGCTGACAAATCACAAAGACGATTAGTGAAGTTTAAATTATATAGTCTGAGCTAAGAGCTGTGATTAAATACAGACTGGTCCCAATGAATCACTAAGGAAGCTTGCTTTTCCGTGTGTTCCCTTCACTCATTCTGATGGTAGTCATCCAATGAAGCTATAGAAAGGATTTGAAGAGAAACCTAAATATTTAGCATTTCAGGTTGAAAAGTTGTATCAATCCAGTGAGGCTTTTGGAGTCTAGGAGATTGAAGCAGCATCTAACTAAGAAGCAACTCATTCCTTCAGAGAAGATGCTGCCATGGCACCCCCACCCCAGGTGACACAGGCCAAGTGTGTGTCTTCAGGGCCAGTGACCAATGCCAAGTGTGTGTTTTCAGGTCCAGTGACACAGGCCCAGTGTTGCCATCTCTGCCAATGACCCAGGTCTAGTGTGTGTTTTCAAGGCCAGTGACCAAGGCCAAGTTGTGTCTTCAGGGCCACCACTTCACCACCTACTACTGCTGCCTAGTCATGAAGATGGCCCACATTTTTACATGTTTCAGAAGTAAAGGACCAAGAATGTGACCAAAACAGGCAGAAGTAGCACAGGCAAGACAGATCTACAAAGCTTCCTTTCTCATTTTGCTTTGAGAAACTCTGATGTTTCAAATGTTCCACCCATTTAGAAATGCATTTAGGGGGGAAAAAATGGGGCTATTTCTGGGATGCTGAAGAACTATCACTGTAAAGTTAATTAGTTGAAGCAATTTCCACAGATCCTAATGCCTAACGGAGACCAAATGTGCCCAGGGAATGATTATTTTGATTAGGAGGAGTGTAGGAAATAATTTTGGAGTCTGAGTCCCTTTGGAAGAAAGGGTAAGAGCAACAGGGAGGTGCTCAGGACAGCATGGAGAAAGGTTCAAGGAGGAGGTAGGGAAAACCAACGCCAAGGGCCAAGTATTTTTTTTTTTTAAGGCTGGTCTTGTACTCAAGGCAATATGAACTTCTCCCTCCCCCTCCTCTTTTTTTATCTTTGTTCTTTGACATCAACTCCACCAATATTGTTATGGATGAAATAAATGGTTGTTTCCTCACCTGGGACCATAAATAACAGTACTTTGGGGGCAGAAAATTGTTTGGATTCCAAGCAATCAATTTATATGTGACTCAGGGCACACATTTCATGGGTAAGGTTGGGTTCTCCAAATATGTCTCTCCAAAGGGAACTCCTTTACGTATCATTGTTTCTCCTGCTTTTGTGTGGATTTTTCTCTTTACTAATTGACAGAGCCCAAGCAGGTCAGTTCTTCCACATTCCTGCCACTTTCTGAGCTGGCATTTTGTGATTAGAGATGACAGAATGACTCAAATCACAAGAACCCACCTCTGTCATTCTTGAACCTGAATCTGGAGAAGGAAAAAAGAGGAGGCCAGGATAAGGAGATGCTCTTTTCAGGTGTCAGAGGGAAGTGCTCAGGGAAATTTAGCACATCATTGGGGGTGGTACAGTTTATAGTATATTGCATTAAAAAAATCAGCTACACTGATTAGATTGTTTTGCCATTATTTAAACAGTTCATCAGTACATTCTGGTGACATCTGTTAGTCATTTTCATTTAACCTTTAATCTATTCTTGTTTCTCTAATTTTTTTTTAAAGCCTTGTTCTTATTGATGATGGCCATTCTGACAGATGTGAGATGGTATCTCACTGTGGTTTTGATTTGCATTTCCCTGTTATTAGTGATGTTGAGCACCTTTTCCTGTTCCTGGCCATCTGCATTTCCTCTTTTGGAAAAAATGTCTATTCAGTTTTTCTGCCCATATTTTAAATGGGTTGGTTGGTTGCTGTTTGCTTTTTAATTGAAGTACAGTTGATTTAAAATGTTTTATTAGTTTCTGATGTACAGCATGGATGGACTTGGAAGGCATAATGCTAAGTGAAATAAGTCATACAGAAAGAGACAGATACTGTAAGAGATCACTTACATGTGGAGTCTAAAAATATGCAACAAACTAGCGGATATAACAGAAAAGAAACAGACTCACAGGTGTAGAGAAGGAGCTAGTAGCTACCAGTGGGGAGAGGGGAAGGAGAGAGGCAAGATGGAGGTGGAGGATTAAGAGGTACAAACTATCGGTATAAAATAATCTACAAGGATGTTTTGCACAACATGGGGAATATACCAATATTTTATAATAACTATAAATGGAGTATAACCTTTAAAAATTGTGAATTGCTGTATTGTATGCCTGTAATATACAATATTGTACATCAACTATACTTCAATTAAAAATATGATATTGTAAAATAAATACATAAATAAATAAAAATTTATTAAAAAAAAAAAAAAAAAGCCTTGAAAGGCTTGTATGGTCTTTTCTTTGTAGCCACTACCCATAGCACAGGACTTTGCAGAAAGAAGCCTCTCCAACAGTATTTGTCCAGTTTATTTTATTACATGAGATATTCTCTTTAAATAGCAACAGGGGGAACAATTCAAGAAATAGATGAACTTTGATAATGTGTTTCTTTTTTTCTGCTGAGCGGCTCTTTGTCTTCCCACTTTCTCTCTGGGCCTATGTTCTGAAATGACACTTGGGGGCAGTGTTGAGTCAACCTGGACTTCGCTGTTGGAAACCAGAAAAAGATAAAGTCAGAAGGTAGGGACTGACAGATAGGAAATGAATAATCTTAAAAATACGTCACAAGCTTTAAAATGACTGTGTGCTTTGCTACAGAATTCTGTTTAAAAGCAGCACACCCTCCTTCAAGTCTCCTGGGAGCTTTTGAGGATAAATGACCTGTTTTCTTTCTAACCCTGGGTGGCAAAGCAAACTGCAAGACATTTAACTGTTTACTCACCCAGCAAAATGGAGCATATGTGCAAGCCGTGTCACAAAGGAAGACAAATTCTGCATCCATTTATGATGTGAAAAGGCACAGTGACTGCTATGATTGAATATGACCTTTGTAATTAGAATCAATTAAATCAGCTCAGTGAAACACTGAAATAAAATGCTCTATTAGCCAGATCTCGGCCCTGCCATGCTAAAGAGAAGACAGATAAGGGCTGTGGTCAAGTTAATAGCAGAGGTTTGTTTGGCCAAGGAACTCGCTAAGATACTCTACGCCCGTGCTGATTCTGCCCATCTCCCGCAGCTCTGTTCGGCTTAGATGCTCTATTCATTCTCAGAACATTTGCCTGGGTATTACAAGGTCAAAACTAATGTGCTGATTGTTTGGAAAAAGCAAAGTAAACAGGCATTTCAGAATTTTTTTTTTTTTTAAGATTTGGAAAAAAGGTACAAAGAAAGCTCACAGAAAAATAACTTCCCCCAGAATCTGAAGACCCAGAATCTGAGGCAACAGCATACATTTTTTTATATCAGTAAGGACTCCATGAACACTAAGTGGAGAAGTGCAGTAAGCTAGGAGCCTAGTTTCTCCATAGGTCCACAGCCTAATTTCTGCCCAGGAGAAGCAGCTGCTGCCTTTTCTTTGCAGAAATCCTTTAGTGACAACTTTATTGCCACCATCAGTCCAGCCTGAATCAGCTGGGAAGCCACAGGCCCCAGAAGTTCTCAGACATCAAGCTTGGTCTTAACCTGTTTATTCGTGACCAGAAAAAACAAACTTCATTTATTTTCTTTCCTGACTCCTCCCATGCTCCTACCTGCTTTGGGGAATTTGTTTGTTTGTTTGTTTGTTTGTTGTTGTTGTTGTTTTACAGTGTCATCTACTTGGGGACCACATCAGGCCTGATCTTTCCTACAGCGCTGCAGGTGAGGGCAGAATCTCAGCCAAAGCGATTACCATCTACAGTGAAAGACTTGTGCCTATGGGCTACCCCTGTGCACTGATACATTCATTTCCCCGAACCCTGATGCCTCCCTCTCTCCGCCCTCCAGGAAAAGGTGGGGAAAGGGCAGAACTTTCGCCTGACTGTTTGAGAATTGTGGAAATCAGACCTTAGATTGGAATGCAAAAATCAAAAACAAAATAAGGTGTAGAGATGGACTGACAGAGAAATTGGGTAGAAGAACAACTTGGAAGTGACCAGATTATATTTTCTGTCAAGAACAGAATTGGACACTGAGAAGGAAAAATCAAATTGAATCACAGATTTTAAAAATAAAGCTGTATTTACAGACACCCGAGTCTTGTCAATTACTGTGACTGTGAAAAGGTATGTCTACTATGCAAATAATCCATTGTATATGTCAATTAGTTATTTATTGCTGTATCGCCCAAAATACCTGTCCCTCACCACCCTACGCCATAGTATGAATGTGACTGATTGCATCTTCAGTCTGTTTTTACACTTAAAGTCCAGAAATGTTGGTGCTGTTTAGACAAATTTAATTGTCCGTTCTGATTGTTTCACCTCAGACTCTTTCCAGTAGATGGTGTTAGTCCTAAGCATAAGTAGAAAAGAAAGGCTATTGAAATACAGTCATCTTCTAACCATCAGCTGTGAAAGGGATGAAGAAGTCATTTTATATGATTATTAGCAAATATGCATTTAAATTCCTTGCCCATTAGGGATTCTCAAATCTCCATATAGATGGTCTTCTGAAGTAGATAAAAATATCAAGGGAGGAATTTGGATACATGTCAATGGTCCCAGCAATGCTAGAGGGTCTGGGGCATCATTGAGGACAGGCTGTTACCAGAAGCTTGGATTCAAAAAGGCCTGGGATGTGCTTGTCTCTTAGAAGAGGACTTATATTTGCTGAGTTCTGGGGAGAGGGGAGAGGAGTGGGGGACAGAAAGAAAAAAGATATATAAGGAGGAAAGTGGGGGAATCTAACTTAATACATTGAAGTCTGCTTCTTCCTAAAAGCATCAACTTCATGCATCAAAGTAGAAGATACTGCTTTTGGCAAGGGTGGGATGGTACGTTCGGATGAGGCTAACTTGTCCCTAAATGGTGTCTGAGGGAACAAAATAATGAGACAAGAAAGTCACAAAACTTTTGCTTTTTAAGGCTTCGGATACTCCCTCCAAATATTATGCTTCAACCATTTACTTAAATCTGAAATATTTGCTAATTATAAGTAATTTAATAAAACATTAAAAAAATCTTTCTGATTTGAAAATCTTTGTCCTGACTGTCCATAGCCTGTGGAATGTCTGTTTTATAGTTAAAGTGATTTTCACTTTATCTCCGCCCCACCTACCCCAAACGCATGTCTAGCTCCCCCTTCTGTTGAAGTGTCATCGGCATTTTGGTGCCCTTAATAGAACAACAAATGCTGTTATTTACTTTCCAAGAAAAACCCACGAGTTCAACCACATCTTTCCAGAGGCTCTGACATCAGCCCTGCCATTTCTGTGTTTATTTATTTACATTGCAACTAAATTATAATTATTATAACTGCCCCCTTCCCTCATCTTTCTTTTCTAAAGTGTGAAGCCAAGGACAGTCAGGAATTACCAGTCCTCTCCCTAGAACTGTCACAAAATTCCCGTTTCCCCATCCAGTCATTTCTTTTTTTTTTTTTTTTTTTTTTTTTTTCTTACTTTTTCCCAAAGAGGGAAAAAATACCATGGGCTTTGGAGGAACCGTCACTCACTGTGGGACCACTGCACCCCTCCCAAAGCTTCCCTGCTGTGCCTCTGAATGTGCTGTCTGTAGCCCGTTGTTCCTGTTGAATAACAACGTGAGCTGCCAGGCCTTTTTTGCCGGCCTGCCTGCAGATGGATGAGGCTGCCGGCTTTTCTGTGCATGGGGACAGCACCCGGGGCCCCAGGGAGGCCGTTATCAGCCACCGACAGGTGGAGCCAATCCGCTCGCTGCCAGTCATCCAACCTGTGGACCCCGCGCCCTGGCCAAGAAATTAACTGCTTAGAAAAAAAAAAAAAATCAGTGGACTCAGATTGGAAAGGATTAAGAAAGAAAAGGGTAAGCAAGGCAAAGAGGATGCCAGGCTCTGCGAGGGATCCTGATTGACGTCAGCACATCCAAGTGTGTGGCTTGTTCTGAGTTAGCTTTGGTTTTCAAATAGAAGAAAGATGCAGGATTAGAACGGAAATGTGTGGGAAGAAGAAAGGCCACTTAAAAGACAGCAGAATGCCCACTGCTTCACATTGGGACATTCACATGCTTTCTGAGGCGGGGGGTGGGGGGGGGCAAAAATCCTTTTTTCTTGTATTTTTATATTAGTGGAAATTTACATTTAATCTGTGGGCTGATTCATTGTCCTTATTTTTCATTGTTTCATATTTTGCTGCCACTACGATTTCCAGATCAGCAGAGAGAGGTTTTGGGTGTTTTTTTTTTCCCTGTGATGGTTTTATGGGACTATCTTTATAACTCATATTTCTTTATTTCCCTAAAGAGTTGTGTGTTTGTTTTTTTTTAAACAAATGATGTTAAAATTCAACTGAGAAAATTTTAAAGATCTTATTGGCTTTATCCAAAGGTTTCATTCATGAATTTGGCAGCATCCCATCTAGCTAGCGGATAAAAAGACAGTCCAAGGTGCTGGACAAAATGGAAGACTTTTATAGGCAGAAAGGGCGGGGGACCAGGGGACAAGGAATTATACAGCAAAGAGCACTTTGTTTGTGTCCAGATCATCTTTCCTATTAGGGGACAGTAGGGATCTTTCAGACATATTCTCTTACCAAGGCATTCTAGGTTTAAGATTCCATCCTGAGAGAGACTGAAACTAAGTTAGGTATTAAGTCTCAGTTTGGTGACATGGGGCTTAGCACCAGTGACTTCATTTGGATCCTGTTGTCTTGGTTTTAACAACCAAAATATTAGTTTTGATTCCATTGCAGAAATGGTTCCTCACTGTGTGACCTTCAGTCCTTCATTGTTTTTTATCTCAGTTACCTGCAAAATGAAGTGTGATTGCTCAGATCCCATGCAGCTCTTAAACTGTATGACTCTGTAAATCCGTTCCCTACAATATTTAGAAATGACTTAGACAGAATATCTGGAATAAGGAAATAAGGGTCATGGGAAAAAAGGAAGCCATAAGAGAGTTACACGCTACGTTACCCAGCACAACCTCTTCCTTTGGAAATTTCTCCAATGAAATAACAGATCATTATTACCAGGGTCACAGCAAGGAAGCATCAACAGTCTCAGTAATTATGATGCAGAAGAGATTAGGGCTACCTTTACTTAATTAGAGAATTAAATACAGTCTTTATATGTTAGGCTTTATCTTAGTTTTAAAACAAATGTATCTTTGATCTTGGCACAGCAAAGCAGTGTACATTCTACATCTGAGTTGAAATAACCCGTTTTTTTCTGCAAATAGACATTTAGGGGCAATTTAGTTTGATTAAGAATGAATTATTACAGCAAACTTTTATCGTTTATCACATGTCAACTTCCAGCACATCCTGGAAATAAAATATAGTGCTTTTCCTCAAGGAACTTAAATTGTACCAGTTGGAATAAAAACAGCTGCATAAATAAAAATAATGGTAAAATAATGGCCACCACTTATTGAGCACTTACTGAATGCATTTCAGCACTTGACCTACATCTACTACATCTAATCCTCAAAACACTGCAAAGTATCATCATTATCTGTTTTTCTAAAAAGACAATTTTTTAGAGAAATTTTACGTTCACAGAAAAATTAAGAGAAGATAGAGATTTCCTGTTTACCATCTGCCCCGCCACATGCATAATCCCCATTATCAACATTCACTGCCAGAGCGGTACATTTGTTACAATTGATGAACCTACACTGACTTATCATAATTATTCAAAGTCTCCAGTTTATATAAGGTTCACTCTTAGTGGTGTATTTTCCTGTGACTTTGGATGAATGTATAATAGCATGTATCCATCATTATGGTGTCATACAGAGTATTTTCATTGCCCTAAAACCCTCTGTTCTCCACCTATTCATCCATCACCCCCATGTCACCCCTGAAATCACTGATATTTTTACTGTTTTCATAGTTTTGCCTTTTCCAGAATGTCATAGTGTTGGAATCATGCAGTATGTAGCTTTTTCAGATTGGCTTTTTTCATTTAGTAAAATGTACATAGGATTCCTCCATGTCTTTTCATGGCTTGATAGCCCATTTCTTTTTAGTACTGAATCATATTCTATTGTCTATAGTTTTTTTATCCATTCACCTACTGAAGGGCATCTTGATTGCTTCCAAGTTTTGGCAATTAAGAGTAAGATTGCTATAAACATCCATTTGCAGGGTTTTGTATGGTCATAAGTTTTCAACTCCTGTGGGTAAACACCAAAAACCACTATGTCTGTATTCTATAAGAGAATGTTTACTTTTGTAAGAAAACACAAAACTGTCTTCCAGAGTATCTATACCATTTTGCATTCCCACCAGCAATGAACCAGAGTTCCTGTTGCTCCACATCCTCACCAGCATTTGGTGTTGTCAGTGTTTTGGATTTTGGCCATTCTAAAAATTTTTTAAATTGGGTTGTTTGTTTTCTTATTGTTGAGCTTTATAGGTTCTTTGTATATTTTGAATAACAGTACTTTATCAAATGTATCTTTTGCAAATATTTTTTCTCAGTCTGTGGCTTGTCTTCTCATTCTCTTGGCATTACCTTTTGTAACAGAAGATTTTAATGTTAATAAAGCCCAGCTTGTCAATTATTTCTTTCATAGGTTGTACCTTTGGTGTTATATCTAAAAGGTCATTGTCATACCCAAGGTCATCTAGGTTTTCTCCTATGTTATCTTTTATGAATTGTGTATCTTGCATTTTACATTTAGGTCTATGATTCATTTTGTGCAGGATGTAAGCTTAATAAACATTAGCTATTCTTATATATACTTCTGTCTTAAAAAATGTATCTAGATTTTTTTGAGATGTGGTTTGATTTACTACCTGGCTGTGTTTTAGCTGTTACAACCTGGATGTGTCGGAGTCTCTTATGCCAGACTATAAAAGTCCCATTTAACCAACATTGTTATCTGTGAAAAGCCTGTGGCTTTTAGCTGGAAAAAGTCACTACCATTCTGTAAAATATTACTTAAAATATACATATCAGGATTTTGGTGGCACAGGTCATGCTGGAAAATGATGACTTTCAAGGTTTTTTTAAGAATTAATCCTAAGATATGTTTTATGCACAAGGTGAAAAATGACCTGTCAGATTAGATAAAAATGCATTGCACAGAAAGATAACATCTTTAGAGAATGTGCTATTTATTTTAACCGCCACCAGATTCCTTTGCTATGGTCAGTGGGGACATTCTGTGACCAGATACATAAAGGAAACATTAAATTAGACATTTCTCACTGAAAAAACGATGTTTTGTAGTGGTAATAGGGTGACCTGGCAGTCAGAAGACTAGAAATCTTGTGTTGATTGCTGTTAAATTATTGTGTGATGTTGTACAAGGCCCTTCACCTTTGGGGGGAATCTGTGTCTTTATCTGTGAAAGGTGATCATTTTGTAACACAGTTTGTAAAGTCTTTCTAGTCCTATAAGTCTATAGTTTATACCTGTTCAGCATCATCAGCCTTAGAGATCTCTAGATTTAATGAAATTGGGAAAGCAGGACAACTCGCTCTTTGATTATTTGATGATATGCTTGTGGTTTATTTCTCTCTCCTTTCTGTAGTTGGCATAGCTGATGTAAGGGGGAAATGCTTTGTGGTACCGTCTATGGACAGCTTCGTGAATTCAAGGTCTGATGAATTAGAATAAACAAGTATAAGATGAGTGAACTTTTTTTTTTTTTTTGCATTTTGTAGTTCAAATGGATTATTTTAAAGCCCATTTCCTGATTCTGCACCAAGTAGATCATACAGAAGAGAGGATGCTAGTTTGCTGGTGCCACAGGCTTCAGTTTCTCGGACATGATGGAGCATTATCATTCCTAGATAAACATTCATCCATCCAGTGTTTTTTTTATTTATTTACATCTCTAAATGGCACTGGCATTTGATAAAGTTTCAAGGACCCCAAAAGCAAGTTTATCAACCAATACAACACAAGTTGCCAAAGTATTGGCTGTTCTCGCTCACATAATGTAGAGAACTATATTCTGTGAGCTCGGGTGAAGGTGCTCCTGGGTCATTTCTCTGTTACCCCTGAAGAGAATCACCTACCTAAACATTGTTAATCCCCCTAAACGTAATTCCCATTTATATGAAATTAGTGTTGCCATTTCTACTAAATCATGTTCTACTTTCTTTCTTTTTAATTATTTATTATGCTTATCAAGATGTTTTATTTCATTCACTTTTATGCCTTAATTTGGGGGGTTTAGTTAGGTTTTATTCATTTAATGGAGGTTCTGGGGATTGAACCCAGGACCTTGTGCATGCTAGGCATGCGCTCTATCTCTGAGCTATACCCTTCCCCATATGTCTTAATTTTTTATTACTTATTTAGACCATGCTACAATCAAAATGAGGAAGAATATCTTTAGCCACTGGTCTGTGCCCTTCCTTATAAGATTGGAATACCCTCTAACTCTGGATCTCGTCTTCCCTAATTTTCCTTAAAGGAGTAATTTATATTCTGGAAAACTAACTTCATCAGAAAATATCTTCCTACTCTGTAACCCATATATTTTTTGCTGTGCTGTATGACATTATTTCCAAGTTCCGTGGTCCATCTTGACTATTATTGTGATGAGAAGTCTCTTCCTTTCCTATCTTGGGCATCCCATTCTCTGTTCAGGTCACCCGCTCCCTCTGCTCTCTCAGTGTGCTTCCTTCTTTCTTATGCTCCCAAGACCTGCTGCCTTCATTGGTGACTCTTAGGCAGGAAAGGGAGGCATGAACTGGAGATCAGGTGACTGGCCTGATGAAGGAGGAGCCAGAGACTTCAGAGCTTATGTTTTTGCAGTTTTATTTCAGTTAATTGCCCATGTAGATGCTTTGTCTCATGAAAGAATTGTTGTTTTTAATTTTCAACTTGAGCTTATGTGTGTGTATTCCTAATATTGCATTTTGAAGGAAGCCATTTCTGATCTGGTGGGTCTGTACACTTAATGTCTGTGTAATAAAGGATGATTACATTTGCCTGTAAGAGACTGTAGATTAACAATGAACACCAATGCCATGAAAGGCCAGCTGCAGTGCATGAACTGGATGTTTTCAGAATCACTGTCATTTATTACACAATGGATAAAAACAACTGGGTTAATTAATCAAGCAGGCATTCTGCTTCATGGCTAACATTAAAGAGTAGTAAGCCAGTTTATTGAACATGCTTACTTGACAGCCATCTGTTTATCCTTTGATGCATTTCATCTTAAAGGAAGATTTATACTAATTAAACAATTTAAACTACCCATAAAAGTTACACTACTATATCCCCACACACTCTGTAGAGCTCCTGTGTGTGATTTGTAAAGTCTATTTATATTCCTTGGGTTGGATTAATTTTAGCAAGCTGCTCCTCCTGTTTCTGTTTGCAGTGTCTGACCTTTTTGTGAACAACTTACTGTTTAATCTCAAATTTCCTTCTCGCTAATGACCACAAAGGCAATACCAGTGTAACTCCAGAAACACCTGGATGTTTCCCACCTGTTCGGTTCTTTCCCATTTGGTTTCAAATCAAGTCTTAGCACCAGATATTGTGAGGCTGTGTCTATCACAGAACAGATCCTGACAACCAGTCCATGAAAAACAGACAGCCGCTGCCTGGTTGGGAAGGGAGTGCTGTCTCATCACCAGTGGCTACACCAGTCACATTTGCAAGTATTCAGTAAGCGCCTACTCAGAGCTCCAAATTGGAACATTTAAAATGTGGTCCTTGTGCTTACAATTGGCCTAGGACTCTGTGCCACTTTCGTGGCCAGTGGAGTTCCCAAGGTGCCTGCCATTCCAGCCTCTGGAGGTGGCCGCATGTGACCCACAGCAGAGCACGAATTCTTCTTCCCAGTTCTTATGCTCATTGTCAGTGAGCCATTGTGAATGAACTTTATTCTCCAGTCTGTGGATTAAATTCTAAAATCCTGTAAATCTGAATCACATGAATTCACATGTGGTTGGCAGGTCAAGAAACGCCTTTTTTCATTTTTTTTTAAAGACCAGCCTGGTTCCTTTCCTCCTTGGGTCTCTGCTAGGGAATGGGTGGCAGTGGATCCTGACCCCTCTCATGGTTTCTGCTGCTTCTCGGTGCTTGCAGAGAGCAAGACCAGGTCCTGAGACAACAGGGTTTTTCCTCAGTGAAAGGAGACTGTCCGTGGTGCACTGTTAGGGGAGGACCAACTTTGTGGCCTTGAATGACCTGACTGGGCCAGGTTCTACACCCTCTCCATCAGGCTGGTCTTCTTAAAGAGGCATTACCTCCTTTGGCTGCACTGATTTCTGAGCTCTTCCCGGAGAATATCTGCAGGTCTGTTTTAGTCAAACAAAATCGTTTGGTCCAGAGGGATGCCAAGTTATGCAACCCAGTTCCTCCCTCCTCTGTGAAGCAGTAACTGTTGACTATTAAAATGGCAAATTACAGGAGCAGGAGGGGCCTCATTTCCAGTATGGATTCAATACTCAGGTTTTACTTTTTGAGACACATGGACTTGTAGCAAAGGGAGTTTGACTTCTAAGAGTTCCAGTCATTGCTGGTGTGGTCAGCAAAGCTGAAAGACACCACCTCATGCCAACTTGTCTGTCCCCACACCCCAGCCAAAGCCCCAGCCCAGGCAAAGGGTCAATATTTTATAATATGTTTTAACCAGTCAGGACATGGATGAGTGACTGACCTCAAAAAAGCTGAGTCATTTGTTTGGATGGCCAGTGACCAACTGATTATCTCTGATTAAGAAAAATTTGAACTCAGAGACCAGAAGCTATCGTTAGAAATTACAGGTCACCGTAACAAGCTACAACAACTCCCCCAGCTAAAGCAAGACGAAGCTCACGCAGTGCTGTTGCTAGCCGACACGTGATACGAAGGGCATTTGAGCAAGTAACTGTGTTCTGCCACCTTTCCCAAAGGCAAGACTCTTTGAACTAATTTTCAGAGAATTCTGGCCCTTTGAACTAATGAGTACTTTCATAGATCCAAAGCATTTATGGAAGGAAGTTTAGTGTCCAGTCTCTGGGAAAATAAGAAAATATTTGGTTTCCTTGAAAATGACAAATAACCAATTTGCTAAAAAATGGATTTTTGTCACCCTGACACCTATATAGATGAATTACCTCCCCAGCCTTCTAGATAAACTATTTGCTTTTTTGCTAATACAGCTATGATTTATCATAGCAATATCTCCTACATAGAAATTCCTCCTTCAAATGAATATAATTGATATGCAGTGTGATAAACTATTGTTTTCCTATGGGATATTCCATATAAGATATGTGTATATACATACACACATCCTTTTTTCTTTTAACAAATATTCATTAGGGTCTACTGTGTACATGATGATACTAGGTGACAGTTGGGGGAAAAGGACACAGGACACCATCCCTCCTCTTAATGTTACATCTAAAAAACAAATTGATTACTGATTTTATAAAATGTTTTACTAAAACATAGGCATATTGTCTTATTCTTCAGAGACTAGTTTGGAGAATTAAGGTTGATTTTAAGTCTAGAAGTCCATATTCTGTTAGAAGTTGATTTGGGTGAAAATTTTCCTCTGCTCTATTCATTGATAGTAACCTACTAGGCTTAGCACAAAAAAACCTATCTGATGAATACATGAGTGAATGGGTGAAAAAATGAACTGGTAAGTTTATAAGTATAAAAATTCCACATGTGAAATCTGGCACACTCAGAGCAGCAGCTTGCTTTCTTGTCACTAAATTAATAAGTTTTTTCCCCTATGTTTCTGGTGCTTAGAGAACCAAAATTTTGATTCTACTTGGTTTTTCTTAGTCTCAATACTTATCTATGTGCCCCGTACAGCCTTGTTTTTTAATTGAAGTATAGTTGGTTTGCAATGTTGTGTTATTTTCTCAAGTACAGCATAGTGATTCAGTGTTTTATATGTGTGTGTGTGTCTATGTGTGTGTATGTGTGTGTGTATATATATATATATTCCTTTTCAGATTCTTTTCCATTATAGGCTATTACAAGATATTGAATATAGTTCCCTGTGCTGTACAGTGGCACCTTGTTGTTTATACCATGCAGTCTTTATAATACAGTATATTTAATTGGGATCACAGGTCTTACCCCCGGACAAATCCCAGAGAATTAATTAGTAAAGTAGCTTTCTTTAACTCCAGGATGTTTTGAAAACTTTTGTCTTCCTTCCTTTAAGAGTTGATACTGAGGAGAGTTGTGTGGAGCTGATAGCTGCTTTTTCTCCAGTTCAGTCCATTTTCTGTGATGGGTCATTTTAAACCCCTCACTGTGGGAAGAGTGATGGCCTGCAAGCAGTTCCAGCTGAAAAAGATTCTCTCGTTGCAAACATTAATGATATTGTCCATGGAACACATTTTAAATATTCAGGCTCTTATACATTGTACCACTTGATCTGCATGTGGTCACTGAGGAAGATGATTAAGTCCTGTTTGATGCATATAAGATTTGGTATTACTGGCCAACATTGTGATTTCAATAAACCCAAGGCTACTGAGTTTTCAGATTTGATCTATATCATTAGTGAATTTATCTTTAAAGTTAATTCTTATTTTCACTTTAAAAATGGCAGACGAAAAATGGTGTTGCCTCTTTTCCCTCTTCTAAATCATTCTAAAAATCACAGAGATTGAATATAAAATGTAAATTTCATCTAGGAGGCAGTTGGGACCCCAAACCATAAAGTATAAAGAAAGATGGTGTTTATGAGATGAAGCCAAATTTCAGTCTGGGGAAACAGAAAGAAAACACCTGCGTCTGTGTGTCTCAGGCCAGGGGAGCAAGAGTTCAGACATACCACCCATCTGGCGAGATAAGACCCCAGCCTAGTGTTTAAAACAACGGGGACAGGGTTCAGGTGCTGGGGGCTTAACTGGATTGGGTTTGGCCCCCAAGGAGAAGCAAGGGAATTGAAATTGAATGAAGACTCACACAGACCACTGTCAAAGATACAGAAAGCTGGACACTAGTTAAAGTCATAGGACAGATTTTGATGAGCAATAATAATTGTAAAAAGGGCAAGAGCCTACCATGAACTGAACTCAACCTTGACTTGTACAGAGGGGACTGGACATCATTTGGGGAGAATGAGGGAGTAGGCAGCTGGGGGAGCAGGGGCTCAGGAGAGTCAGAGAAGTGAAAAATCACAGAAAGCAGAAGGGAGTGGGGCTGGTCCAAAGAAAAGCCTTCTGGGTTTGCTCCCTGGTGCCACTGAAGGTAGGGTCGTGCCATCCCAGAGACTGGGAGATGGGGCCTTGTCCTCAGAAGTTTCTGGAACAGTCAACTTATTGAGAAGTTTTCTCAGGTGGGCACTTTCAGGGCACTAGGTCATCCTAGGGGGGCAGCCTTCAGCTGTTGGAAACTGCATCAGAGGTTAATGTTGTTCATTTTCATAGGCCAAAGCTGAGGCCTCATTGAGGAGAGAGCTCAGAGGAGCCTGGACAGGATTTGATCAAGGAGAGAATCTTTGTCACCAATAAATCGGTGGTGGAGAATGTGGTACAGTCACAAAGGAAGTAGATTCTAGAGCCTGCTTTTCTAGTTTGATGCCTGGCTCTGCCACTCACCAGCTGTCTGCTTTTGGGGGCAAATCACTAAATCTCAGTCTCTCTATTTCATTATCTGTAAAATGAGGATTAACATAGTACCTGCTCCATAGGGACTCATGAATATTAAATGAATGCATGTGGGTGGAATGCCTAGAACAATGCCTAGCACAAAGTAAGTGCTGTGTAAGTGTCTGCTGTGATTATATTTAATGAAGCAACTGGGAGAAAAGAGACTCTGGACAGCCATTTTGGTTAACCTGAGAGAAAGAAGGGCTGATTTTGGTTAACCTGGGAGAAGGGAAGGCTGAAACACCCACTTGTATGCACAACTCTATATTATAAAGAAAAAAAAAAAACTGCACTGTAAATCAGAGAGAATCTCTGCCTAGAAAATGGCCTTGACCCTTCTCCAGGAAGGACCTTGTTCAGGAAGAACTCATTCAAGAAGAACTTCATTCAGGAAGAACTTCATTCAAAGTTGAACAGTAATCCAGAGGAACCGTTCATAAGGAAAGTATCACTGTTACACGCTGACATGAGTTATATGGATCAAACAGTCCTGGCTGTGTGATAAAAGCATCCAGCTCTTGTTCCCTAACTGTACTCATGCACAGTCCGTGTCTGTTACATGCACCTGGTGGTCCAATGGGCCCTCAGCTCAGGAAGAGTCTTGCCTCACCCATTAGTACATTTACTGCTACAGAAAAATGACCCTGGGAGACAATCCAGTGTGGCTGATGGAAGATGAAAGTAGTGACTCAGGCCTACTTTAGAAAGATTAAGCCTTGGCTCACTGGGGAATGGCAGTCAGGCCTGTTGGCTCTGATAGATCTGGGATGCTAACATGTTGTGGATTCCTATGCCCCACGTCAAACATAGACCTATAATATCAGAATTACTGTCTTCTTACAAACCGCCTGTTCTTCTGCTCTAAATAGCAGTAAATAGATAGATAGATCTAGATTCATGGGGTTTATTTTATGAGCTAATGGTTTCTGACCTCCACACTTTTTAACAAAGAGGAAAATAATGTCAATATTTCATAGAAGCCAATGGGCTAGGAACAAGAAGGTTGTGGGAGGACTATGGATCTACCATATGATATTCAGATACAGTCCCATGACATGCCCAGTGCCTCCGTATGGAAATGCGTTGTCATTTTCTGTGGATGCTCCTGGGGTTGTAGGATTATCCCACAAGGAAACTCCCAGCTCATGCCAAACCGATTAGGTTACTAATCTCCACGCCATGATTTATTTTCCAGGAGTAATCCATCACTTGTACTGCACTGAAACTCTCCTTCTCCAGGCTGGTGAAGTCACCCTCAATTCACATTCTAGAGAATGTTTCTCTGCACCATAAACAGATACTTAAATCAAGCTGTTTGCCTAATACCAGATGCAGACAGCGGTGCAATGGGATCTGAAAATATAGGCAGGCAACACAGAAGATGATGCGAATCCGGCCTGTTTGCGGGACTCAGATTGTGACACGTGTGTTTAAATGAGTTTAAGTGTGTAGAGCAGTCGGCCGACGTATTCTGCAGTGACTGCTGAAGAAAAATCTCAGACTCGGGTCTGTGGTGCAGCACAGAACATTGCTGCTGTTTGATGGAAGGACACTCAAGGAGACTTATTGTCTGGGTGCTTCCATTGGGTTTTTTTGTGTATGTGTTTTGTTTTTGGTATTTTTTTGAGAAGCTAGAGGTTGAATAGCTATGACAAAAAATAGCTGTTAAGATTACATTTAGAGCTGAGTCATTATTTCTGCCGATCATTTCATTTCCTTCTGAATAGAATGAGCATCTAGACATGGAATCATGGAACTGGGGGTTGGAAAGGTCATTAAATGTCATCTAGTGTGATCTCTTACTAACTGGAGGAATCACTTTTTTAAATTCCTGTGCAGAAAGTCTGAAAATAGGACTATTTTTCTCATCTCTTTCTATTTTCCTATCTCCTCAATTTCTTTCTTTGTCTCTTTTTCCCCATCTCCCCCCACCAGATCTCTCACTTGCTTGCGCACACACACACACTCTGTCTCACATGGATTTCTCTGCTACTGTGTAATGTTGTTCACATATTGATTCTACTTTCCCCTTCTTAAATAACAAAGAGGAACATTTTTTCTCTCTCTTTCTTCTGCATGATATTTCTTCAGATACCATGGCACTGGGATTTACTTTCTTCTAGCTAAATGAACATTACTCTAGAGCTTGGTTGCGTGCCTTCACGACAGTCACTCCCCTCTGGATATACCTTAGGGTGAGAAGGAAAACATCTTTAGCTGATATTATTTCAAGATATTTAGAGGCTTAGAGTAAAATTTATATTGGTACCAAAAGTGGCTATCAGTTATGAATATTCTCTTACAAGCTTAGACTCTGCAGGTATTTGGTCAGGTGTTAACAGTAGTTCACTTCATCCTCCTGTCTTTCATGAAGCATCAAGGACTCATCTATTTGTGGCACTGGGTGTTCCAGATAAAGGTAGACCTTCTTGTTCTTAAACGTTGGAACTGTATGTGATGGTCAGGCTAGCGTCTCCTGCTAGTGGTCCCTAATCCCTATGAAGGCCGAGAATGTTAATAGCATTAGTCATTTCCTTCAGGTGCTGCCCAAGACACCAGATGAGTTACACACAGTAAGTCAAATAACTTACTACCCAGTCCAAGAGGCATGTAAAGAACTAAACAAAGTCCATATTTATAATAAGGCAAAATTGAAAGCTGACCTGTGCAATTAGTATAAATGTTCTGTGGGTTTTTTCAGAGTTTGTTTTTGCACATATGTGATGGTCGGTGTCTCCCATTTATCTTTCACAAGGGTGAAAAATCTTCAAAACCATTTAACCTAAAAGTGACTTTCAGGTATGTTGCTTTGAACTAGTGTATTGATATGATAAAGACCTCAGTTGGTTTTGCATGGACAGGAGCAACTACAACCCAGTATGTTAAGTGCTCTAAACTGTCATGGAAATTGAGCTAGGAAAGCATGGAGAAGAGAAAAAATCAAATGGAGTAAGTGTTAAGTAAGGTTAACTTACTTAAGGGGTGGGATGGAATTTAAACAAGGAAGGTGGGATTTACGGTTATTTTTAAAAGATGCACAAAATTGGAGGCAGAGAGAAGGGCAGTTTTCACAAAAGCAACAACAGAAGCAAAACAAGTGACAGCCACACCACAAATGTGATGGGGACATAAGGGTTTTGGAGTGACGTTTAGAGACTGAATGGCAGAGACTGAGTTGGCTTAACTCAAATACGATGGTAGGTCATTTGGAGAGTCTGGGGAGAGGGTTTTATGTATTCCAAATTAGAATGACAAAGTAATTGTTGATGTTTTAACTTTTTGGAAAACTGAAAGCAGGGTTGAAAATGGTCAGGAATTGAAGAAATTGGAAATGGAGAGACCAGTTAGGAGCTTGTTGGAATAGCTGACACAGGGGATGTAGAGGCCTGATTTGCAGTGGTGTCAGGTCTGCCGAGATGAGGATGCATTCCAGGGAGTAAAGTAGAATTGGCTGGGTTTGGACTGGAAGGGAAGGAGAGAATGGATTCTATGGCAACTGCTGCTACCAAAGCCCATGGGCTCCATTCTCCACCAAGGTGGCAGATGCTAGGCAGGGACATAGGGTGCCCTTTTGAGCTTTCACTCTTGCAGTAATTCAGCATCACCAAGTGCATGCTACAATTTAGGCCCTGTGTATATGCACGCAGTGATACAACTCCGTCCTCAAGCTGTATATTCAAGTTGCTCTTCACACACCCACTTAGAGGGCAGTTGTGATAAGGACAAACTACCATGAGGCCACCTAATGTGGTCTTGGCGCTTATAAGGAAGGCTTCCAGGAGGAGATGTTTAGGCTGCACCCTGAGGAACCAGCAGGAATTAACCACAGGGAAGAAGGGGAGGGCTTTTCAGATGAAAAGGACAGTGCGAGCCATTGCCCAGATGGAAGAGAGTGTGGCTGACCAGGGGCAGTCCCTACCACCCTACAGAGTGGCAGGGGCAAAGAGTTCAAGGAGGAAAAAGGAGGACGAAGGAGCCAGGTCTGGAGCTTGCATGGCCTAGCAGGCCATACAATGGAGTTTGGTCTCTAGCCATTGAAGAGTTTTAAGGAGTTAACATTGGAATGCGAAGAGGCAATTGAGGGGGTGGGAGGTAGGAGTAGGGCAGGAGACTGAGAGCTAATCTGGCTGGAGGGCAGCTGCAGGATGGTAGGAACGGAGAGGGAGTCGGGGAGATGTGGCAGCAGCTGCCATTATGGGGAAACTTGAGGAAAGAAGAGAGGTAATCAAGAGGGGTCAGTGTAGGAAGTATTGCTGTGTAAATCACAGTGTGAGCCCCTTCCTGTGACTTCATTAAAGGTCTACATTATCCATTAATGATCTTAGAGTTGGATTCATATTGTTCTGAGAAGATAAGACAGTGTGCTCAGATTAACCTAAAGGTGCATATAGTTAAGAACACTAGTTTGCTGATTTGTGAGACTTAATAGGCCATAACACAAGCTGAGTTTGTCATTCTGGATAAAATATCCTTGGGATGCCCATGGGGCATGGAGCCTGCCAGTTTTAATGGGTGGCTGGAAATCTGTGTCCTCGGGGGAGTGAGGGTGACTGGCCACCTGGACCAGGTAGGACAGGGAGTGAGTCTGGGTTTGAACACATACTAGGCTAGTGCACGTGTAGTAACCATAGTTTCTCAAGCATATGTCCAAGGATTATGGGACAAATCTTTCCAAGTCAAGACTGTCCCAGAAAATATTGGTTACAAGGTTGCTTTTTAAGTGAGTAAACAGGTGGTCAAAACAACCAGGGAAGCCATGGGGCTGGGTTGCAAAGGATTCTGCTGAATCACTTTCTTTGCATCTAAATGCATGGGTGGTAAAATCCCCAGATATTTATTTCCACAGTGTCTTCCTTCACTTCACTGCATCTTTCATGAGCTGACAGTTCTGCACAGAAGTGGGGGACAGCAGACCCATCTTGTCCTGCCTGTAGAGGCTGCTGCACCCTTCTGAGTCCAGGCTGCTTTGGTTGCTATTACTGAATTGTCCAGTGATGTGGCCATTTGAACCACAATGACCTACTTTCCCTAGTACGGTCAGTTCTTTGACCTTTAAAAATCTTTATTAGAAGAAAAAAAAAAAAAAGCCCTCCGTGCTATTTACTGGAAGAAAAAAGTTCTGCTTTCTTACCATTCTCCCTTTGGCTTGGATTTTTAATTTTTTGAAGTCTGATCTAGCTTTTATTGGATAGAAAAACCTATACAACAAACAGTAGTCACCCCTACAACTCAGACAGGACAGGGCTGCAGCAGAATATCCACTGAATCTACTCTCAAGAGCATTAGGTTTTGATGGTGAGGGCCGGGGAATCGGGCCCCATCCGCGCTCTGTGGGCCTCCGGGGCTGGGGTGGGCGGCGAGGGGCGAGCCCTGAGGTCCCATCTGCCATCCCGGCCTATGGGACGCCGTGCGGCCATCCCAGCCGCCCTCCCGCCTTCTCCCCTCGCCGGGCTGGGCTGGGAGAGGTGCTCGCGCGCTGCCAGGGCTTTCGTTTTCCCGTCTGCTGAATGGGGCTGGCGGCCTCGCTCGCAGCAGGCCTGTGCGAGGGCGCGCCTGCGTGGCCTGGGTTGTCCCGTCACGGGCACTTCAGGGCTGGGCCTCCAGCGTGCTCGTGACACCGGTGGAGGCCTTGGTGAGCGGCGGAGGGGGAGGTGGCCTCGCCAGCTGTTGGACCCAGACCCTTTATTGCGCACAGGCCAAGATGAAGGCTCGAGACCTTTGGGGCAAGAAGAAGGAGGGGCTGCTGTAACAACTGGAGGACCCGAAGGTGGAGCTTTCCCAGCTGTGCGTCGCTAAATCAGGAAATTCTATAAGGGCAAGAAGTACAAACCCCTGTATCTGCGCCGCCGGCTCAACAAGCACGAAGAGAAACTGAAGACCAAGAAGCAGCAGCGAAAGGAAAGGCTGTACCCACTGCCGAGGTACGCGGTCAAGACCTGAGCATCTGGGCGTCAATAAAACAAACAAAATGGCAAAAAAAAAAAAAAAAAAAAAAAAAAAAAAAAAATAGGTTTTACTGCATCACAGGTCTCTCCAAAGGAGGATGACCTGAAATCTGGAAATCCGAGCCATAGCTGTATAAAACTGTGGGAGGTGAAACCCACCCCTGCAAATACCTCCAGCAGCCCCTAGATGCTTTATCAGATGAACTACAGAATTCAAAACCCGGGGAACACGCAAATGGAATTGTTTTCTTTGCAGGTGAAGTACCTCTGCGTTCATCAGGCTTTCAAGGGCAGGTATTCTTTTTCCCAAAATGGAAATGTCAGAAATGTCAGAACGAAGCACAGATGTTTTACAGAACCAGCCACAAATATAAGGGGGAAATTAGCATTCTAGTCACGACGGCGAGCCGTTTATTCTGGAGTTCATTCGGAGGAGGTAATAGCTAGGAAAATGACAAAGAAAACTGTTACTGACCATTAGTGAGCAATCACTCTGTCATATTACTGAGATAATTTAGATAAATGCAGGGTTTTGCTGTCTCCCAGGGAGACGGTGACTGACACCTTTGAGAGTGGCAGCCCACTTTAAGGTTGCTTTTAACAAATGTATTTTTTCATCAGGCAGATGCAATACAGTCATGTCTGGGCCTGTCTGTGGGACATAGTAATAGTTCCTTTTAGAAATTTGTCCCCAAAAAACCCCAAAAACAAACCAAAAAGACCCCACCTCTGTCCATTCTCTGTGTCTTGTACCCAGGGTTACATGCTGTAATGCCCTGCAAAGGCTTTTCAGCCCCCGTGGAAAGCTATGTTTGGAAACATAAGGTATTTAATAAATCAGTGCTGAGCATACCATATTTTTGTTCAATTGACTTCTATTATTTTAGCAGCTGCTAATTATGCGCTGTTGATATTTGCAGGCCGGTAACAGATTTCTCTGCTCCATCTGGGTAATCCGGCTTCTCCAGAATGGACTTTTCCCCACCCAAACACTGTAGGATTTTGGCTGCTGTGTTTTGAGGGCACTGATCAAATCAATGCAAAATGAGTAGGCCGAAGGGAGAAGATGAAATTTACCTGGTGTTGTTGGCAAAATATTTCATTTTTTCTTTGATGTCACAGGGCAGTCTCTGGTGGCATCCAGGTCATTCAGGGCTGAGAGGAAAACAGGAGTGCCTAGTCTTTTCAAAGTGAGTAACAGACGTGTGAATTCTGAGACTATTTTACCTTACGAAAATGCTGAGCAAAAATGGCCACAGCATTTGTTCTATTTGTTAAGCATTTACAGGAACTGTAATGCGTGTGGGATCCAGCTTTTATTTGTAGTGGGGTGAAGTGGAACAGGATGGGGAAGCTGACTGTGGGGCTCAGAGTCACATACTGCCAGGCACTAGCTGTGCCAATGGGCAGGCTTCTCAGATTTTCTAAAATTTGTTTTCCTTGTACGTAAAAAGGGGTGAAAACAGCATCTCATTTTTTTTCTTATAATCTTTTCACTGCCTAATGTAGTGTGTCTGTTGCCTTATTCATTTATTTTTGGTGGGGGTGGGTGAGGTAATTAGCTTTGTTGATTTATTTTAATGGAGGTACTGGGGATGGAACCCAGGACCTCGTGCATACTAAGCACATGCTCTATCACTGAGCTACACCCTCCCCCCTCACATCTCATTTTTAGGACTTTTATGAAAACAAGATAATGAATATATAGCTATGATGATAATGATGATGATGCTGCTGATGGTTTTTAAAATGCCAAACCCACCTTGGAATAACCAAAGGTGCTTTTACTTACTGTGATGCTGTGTTTGGGGGATAACAGGCAGGCCCCCTGCTGCTTTCCTGTCCTAATAGACAGGGAGGCAAAGAGCTGCACAGAACTTCCACTGATTAGCTCCCATGCTCTTTATCGCCTCTTTTATGTTTGGCTTTGTCCTGGCACATGGGTGTTTTGTTTTTATTTTAATGTGGCTAATTAATTGAAATGCTTGCTAAGATGAGTGGCTGCCTCACTCCTGAAGACTGGGCAGTGGGCCTGCTGCTGAGGGGAGGGGATGAGGGGCAGACCCCTCTGCAGGCTCGATCCCTGGGTTAGTCTGCTAGGGCCGCCATCACAAAACACCACAGACTGGAGTGGGTAAACAACAGAAATTTATTTGCTTACAGTTCTGGAGACTAGAAGTCCATGGTTCTAGCTAATTCAGTTTCTGGTGAGAGCTCCCCTCCTGGTGGGTAGATGACCACCTTCTCACGAGGTCCTCACACGGCCTTTCCTTGGTGCACAGGTGTGGAAAGACCTCTCTCTCTTCCTCTTCCTACAGGATCATCAGTCTGATTGGATTAGGGCCAACCTTTAGGACCTCATTCAACCTTAATTACCTCCTAAAGACCCCATATATCTCCAAATACCGTCACAATGGGGGTTGGGGCTTCTACATATGAATTTAGTGGGGGATACAATTTGGTCCCTAGCTCTCACCATCAAAGAGAAGTGTATTTTTGGAGATCCCAAACCCCTCCTCCCACTAGAACGTATGCTCCACAAAGACAGTGATGCTTAGTCCACTGATGTATCCCAGCCGTCTGGAAAGGTGCCTGATACATAGCAACCCCTCAGTACATCATTTTTCAAATGAATGAAACACCTCTCCAGTTCCCTGGAAAGGACCCGTGGCCAGCCCTGTAATATTTCAGGGCTCCAGACTTGTGCCTTCCAGCCCAGTACCTGCTACTACCAAAGTGACGTAGGACAGATCCCAGCCCACAGCCACTCTAATCCTGTTCCCAGTAGTCCACCGCCAGTGGGGAGGTAAAGAAAGCTAAATCCAGCTATCCCAGAAGAAGAAAAATATTCATTCTGTAATTTTTGAAGATATTCCTTGATATCCCAGTGCCTTGATTATAGTCTGTTTTATATCTCGGATCTTGCTCTATGAAGGAGAGAGAAACTTTCCTCAAGCAGAAATCTTTTAACTCTTAGTAGGGGGAGCAGAACTAATGACTGAGTTTTGCCTGTGCGTACCCTTTACAGCTCTTAATTCAGCATTATTCAGTGGGTAAAATTCCCATCAAGAGATTCATAACTTAGCCTGATTTTAACACTAGTGAAAATGTCATGGAGATAGCTAACTGTCAGCATGAGCCCTCATTTCCCATCACTTTGAATTAATAGCTACTACCTTACCTCCTGCTTCTCGCTCACGTGCAACTCAAGAATTTACTCCACAGAAACCCTTGGTTCAAAGCAACACACTCTGTCCCCCTAGGAACACAGAAACAAAGTCTGAGTTGAAAGGTTTGTTGCATTTATTTTATCCTTTTTCCGTCATTCACATGTGGGCTCATCCTAAGGGAATACAACATTGTCGGAAACTCTTAATTGGATCTTACCAGGGTTTTCCAATTGCAGTATGTGGTTTAGGAGAGAAAAGCTGTCATAAAAACTCATCTTTAGCAATACGAGTAATAGAGGGGGAAACTGCAGTCAAAGGGAAATGGCTTTTGAGTACACATATGCTGTTTGCTCTCCCAGGTTTGACACATTACAGAGTAACCTTTCAGTTAAATCATAAAGCTTTCGTATTGCCTTCTCTTACTTCTTTGTGGATGGCTGATGAGAGAAGAAAATTATGTGAAGCCGTATTTACTTTTTAGTCCATGGATTTTTTCCCCCTCCTTTCATATAGCTGTGTTTGCCTGTATCTTACCTTTTATCCTTCACCTAATTTGTTGAGAGTAGCCACTCAAGGCATGGAGGTGAAGAGGAAGAAACTCTTAGTCTTGAATCAATGAAAATGGAAACTGAAAAATGAGGATGAGTTGGCATTATCTGTTCAATACCCCTGGAAGGTTCTGGTTCCTGATGAGCTCAGGGCAGCCGAGCGGGCAGAAATCATACAGAAACAGAAGTCACACCACTTGCATCTCTCAAACTCTGGCACACAGTTGAGCAGGAAGTGCCTTCAGCTGTTACCTCGGGTGTGTGAAGGGGAGGAGGGAAACCACTATTCAGATTGCCCAGTCAACCTGAAATTTGTAAATTAATATGTGCAGATGGCAGGGAAGCTTTTTCTATGAGAGGAGGTAATTGGGGCCAGTTCTGCCTGTTCAGTCAGGGGCATCTGAAATTCTTCCCAGTTCCGGGGGGATTCTGAAATGTGGATTTTTGGAGCTTTCTCACTTCAGGAACCCCCAGTCCCTTCAGTGACTGCTCTGCTTGTGCCAGGGTGGGACCCTGATGGCCTTGGTACTGGTCCTCAAGGTTTCACATGCCACCTCACCCCACCCACCTCAGGGCATTCTCGATGACTGAATCCGTGCTCAAGGTCCCATCCCTCCTGGTATCACTACAGGGTAGAGTGAGGCACGTTCCAGGTGAAGAGGTTTTACAGTGCCACTCTGGTCCCTGCAGGTGGCCATCATTCCCATGTCCTATACCTGGAGGCATAAACAGACCTCCAGGTGTGTTCTCATCATCCTTCCAAGCTGTACCTGTGACTTATCTGGTCTGATCACATGGATCCTGGGGGCTGACCCTCCACAAATTCAGAGGACAAGAGCTGATACAACCATTGAGAAAATTGTTCATTCGGAGTGATAGGAAATTAGATGTCTAGGTGCTCACACCCCTGGCTGACGTGGATGTCTCTGGAGAATGAGATACCACAGGAAAAGTGCCACGTAAGTCATATATTTACTGTAGGAAGGAATCAATGCATAGTGGGTCTGATTTTATTGATCTAGAGTTGAGAAAATGAGGTCTGGAGAGATGAAATAACTTTCCCAACCACCCAGCTGGTATGTCCTGGAGTCAGATAAGAAGTCAGATTCCCTGAACACTTTGTTCTATTTTTTCCACACTGACTCATAAGAACCCTCTTTTACTGGGTACTATCCTTGTAGAGAATCAACTTAATTATTATACTGAGGGTGCTGTCAGCTTGAGCCTGTCACTGCAGAGATGCAGACGTACCCGACTGTCTGATGGCCTGTAGTATGAAACAGCCAAAAATTTCTTTGCACAAAGAACCAAGGATTTTGCAAAATAATTCACCCTCAGGAGGCCTGAATTAGGCCCCATGATAGCACTGGTAAGAATGAATTATGTTCTATTTGCTGCTCAGCACAGGGAATTCTCTTCAATGTCTTGTAATGACCTATAATAGAATATAATCAGAAAAAAAATAACTAAATTACTATGCTGTATGCCTGCAGCTAATATAATATCATAAATCCACTATTCTTCAATAATAATTTTCTTAAAAGAATGTATTATATTCTAAGGAAAAGGATGATTTTTCCGGCAGCCAGTGAAGCTTTTTCAGCTTAGTTCATCTTGAGTTACTGTAGGGAGGGAACTGTATTCTCAAAAGAACTCCCATAAGAGCAAAAATTAGAAGACAGATATCACCCCACCTTCACCAGGGCTGTCACTGACCTGGTCCAAGTCAAGGGCCATGAGTACGAGGCAGTGGTACCCATCCTCTGTATCTTAGTGAATGCCACCCCCTGGAATTGTACAGCCGAACACAAGGGTTCTTGTCTAGAATATTCAATTCCATTCACTGGTGGAATAAGAGACAGAGTAGTGAAGAGGGAAGGCTCAAAGCCAGGAAATCTAGTTTTGAAACTTCATTTAGTCACTGAAAACTGAGAAACCTTAAGAAAGTTATTTCAACTTTCTGGACCTCAGTTTCCTCATCTGTAAAATGGATGGATGAGGAATAAGTTCTCTGGGGTTAAAATGATATGATTGGTTGTACCCTTCTATGCATTTTGCCATTGATCAGTGAGAAATGTGTCCAAAGAACCAGTTTTGGGGGCAACGCTTTAGTCCACTGGAGAAGTTTTTTTGCACAATCCACTGATTATTTCTCAGGAAGAACCTTTCTGGGATGGGCATTGTTTTGCACATAGTTCAGAGTTGCCAGAGTGATGGCTCAGCCACAATCCCTCATAATAGACCTCTGATTAGCAGACCGCAGGAGTCATGAAGGCCGGTTGACTCAGCCGCACCTCCTTCTAAATATGGGTCTGATCGTGCCTGCGCCCTGGCAGGATCCCCTCCCCTTAACTCCAGAGGAGTGACTTCAGCAGGAGATGTGCACCAGGGAGTGTTGCCGTTGATCATGAGGCTGCACCCAGACTCAGGGGACAGCACAGTGAACACAGTTCTCTGATTTTCAGTCCTCTGCCCTCCTGTCAGAGGGTCCGTTCAGTTTCATGTTCCAACAGCACAACCACCAGAAAGGGGAGGCCATGTGACCATCCCAGTGCCCCGCCCTTCCCCTTGGGCATGAATCATGTTCATGGAAACACCTCTTAAGATCTTAACACAAGGAATGACTCTGTGAGACTTCCCATTTATTCAACTAAAAGATGCTTCTCTGACATTGAAAGTGCTCTAGAACAGAATGATGGAAAGCTTCCGAGTTCTTTTTCATGAAGCCAAAATAGCAGTCATATCAAAATCAGACAAAAGCAGTGCAAAAAGGAAAACTAAAAACAATGTTCGCCTCTGAATAAATACCAATGGGCAAAGTTAAATACAATAGTACGTAGTAGACTCTGGTGGTAAACTAAAAGAATGGCACAGTAGGACAGAGAGTTCGGTGTAGAGGCTGAGTTCTGACTTGAGCCAGATTATCTGAGTGTGAAGGCTCCTCTGCCTGTTTAATAGCTGTAGGATCTCGGGCAAGTTACTCAACCTTTCTGTGTCTCCATCTTCTTATTGGAGGAATGGGGATAATTATAGTAACTACCTCATGGGTTGTTGTGTGGGTTAAATTAGTTACTATACACAAAGTGCTTAGAATTGGGCCCAGCACACAGCAAGTCAGCTTGTATTTTTGTCACTGTTTTTCCAGGTATACAAGGGCTGAGGCAGGGGTCAAACTGTTTTTCCCAAATAAAATGACCATTTATTCCAGCATAATTTATTAAATACTAGTTTATTTTCTGACCTATTCGAAATAATGGGCTTTGCCAGATTCTAAGTATCAGGATCTATTCCAAGATGTTCCATCCTGTTATGTTTACTTGGAAGTCTATTTTTGATCCAGTAGCATATTGTTTATATTTTTAAAACAAGTTTTTAATAATTTGTATAATTTTTTCTTTGCTACCACCTTATTTGTTCTAAATTGTTGTGGTCATTTGCCCTCATTATCTTTCCCGATGGTTCAAAAAGAGAAACTACAAACCAGTTTCACTTATACATATCAGAGCAAGCAGTTTAAATAAAATAATAGCAAATACCTATTGGGTATTAGTAGAATTTTTTTAGGCTTAAAATTACTTTAATGATATTTAATATCTTCATTGTATTCCAGGAAATTGGTGTACTTTCCAGCTGCTCAAAGTATTTTATGAATTATCTCAGTGTGTTTTAAATTTTCTTATATTGACTCTTCTATCTTTATTGTTAAATTGATTTTTTTCATTTGTTTTTTCATTATAAGGAATTAGGACTTTCCCCCTTGTATATTTTAACTGGCTGTTGTCCACATATAGGGAAGTTTAATCAATGTTATATATTTATATTTTAAATATAGAATTCTCTTCTCTTAATTCTTTTCTTAATTCTAGCATATTTCCCCCTTTATTTTCTTGAGCTTTCTAGATAATCATATCAACTTCAAATAATGAAAATTTGGTGTCTGAATTCCAGCTTATACACTATTCTCATTCTTTACTAGCCAATGCTAATATTTATAGAGCAATCTCAAGTAGTGGTAGTGCTACCAGACATCTTTTTTATCCTCTGACTTTAGTGATTATGTACCTGTGCTGTAAGCAAGCGTTTTGTTTGGTTTTATCCCAAGTGGTTAAATTATAGTGAAAACTATTACTGAGAAGTGACATAAAGTTAACCCCAAACTACTGGGGTAATTTGGTTTTGTTGTTGTTGCTGTTGTTGTTTTCTAGTTTGTTTGTTCAATTTCATTTATGAGCTGGTGAGTAAAGAAAATAGTTCTGCAGAGAGGGTCAAGGCATAGGATTAGAAGTCTACACTAAAAATAATCTCCAAGTGTCTTTGATGTAGTGGAACCAGGGACTGGTAGTTAAAACCATTACACAAAATCATAATACCTCACCTAGAGCAGATTAAATGCTGTCCTTTCCCCACCTCCATGACTCCATTTCTCAACGCCCCCACACCATCCTAAAACCATTCCACCATGTTAACAAAATCGTACAATGACTACCATTTCCTAGGTGCTTATTCTTGTCTTTGCAGAAGGTAGGTAACTTGTACAGTGACACAAAGCAAGTAGGTGGCAGAGCCAGGATTAAAAACCAGATTGGCTTGACTCTCATCCATGTTTTAAATGGATTTGGATGGATTCAGACTCCAGTGCTTGCCCTCCGGAGAGCAGCGTCCAGTAAATATCTAGTCATGTAAACATAAGTGGTAGGTACAGGAACTAAATAATGTGGAATTGCTATTCAGACTTCTGTAACACCCACAGGGTCCAAGAAAGAGCAACTACCAAATCAGTTCTTTGCACATTACAGACAGGGTAGGTACAAAAATAATTTTTTTCATCATCATCATGATGGATGCACACACAAGGCCTTTTAAAAAATTCTGACTCATCAAAATTCTATCTAGTTGCATTTCAATGTAAGTTGACAGTAATTTTTTCATTTTCCATGCCTTTTTGTCTTCAATAGTACAGATAATATAACCTTTCTTATATAAGCAAAACCATCTCTATTATGACTTCAGCTGTAATAATCTGCCAGCCAGTGAGCATTAACTAAACAATTCATTCCTCCATCCCCCACATATACTGCTCACCTCAGAGGGAGAGATGAGCGGTGAGGCTCCCTACATGAATTCTTGCCTAGCGATATACTTGGTTTTCTGAAAAACCCTTCACATAAAAACTTAAAAGTATATCCCTTTTTCACAATCCCGCACATTTTACCAATCATGTTAAAAACCAATAATTAATGATGATAAAGAATTAGACATTAACTAGACAACATGAGAGGTCAAGCCCTTGGAAAGTGGCAGGGATTCTGCTGACTCCATGGCTTGTTTTTGATTTTGCCTCATTGGCTCACAGCTTACAAGCCACAGCAGGCTTTCATTCTGAAAAGTCGCTGTCCAAGGGCATGTTTTAAATTAATCAAACCTGTTTCTGAGAGATAAGCTAAATTAGTTCTTTAAAAGGAGAATGTGAAATGCAAACTTACGTATTCACCATTATATCTGGTTTCAAGAAATAGCCTTACATAACCCCAAAGTGGATGTAAATGATGACTAACACCCAACTTCAAGTTTGAAACTGATACAAACTCTCAAAATAATAAGTTGTGACAATCTTCTGAAGTCATACATTGGACTCAATATGTTTCTGATTGTTCCATTCATTTAAATCATAGTTTATATGATGGGAGTCATGTCATAAGTATGTATTAAGCTCCATTATGTACTATGGATTTAGAAAAGTGGTTTAAGATGTAGTTTGTCCACCCAGAAGGTAAAGTCTTGCTGAGGCAGAAGACTTAGAGACATGGAAACAGTCATAGATAAATAAAAATTATATGGAAATGACTCAAAATTCAGTTTCCAAATGTTGTGATATGCGTTTACAATCTCTGTTACTTTCTTGCCTCTGTATCCTCATTTAATCATGGTCCAAAGCCTAGCTCTTTCCAATCTAACCACAGCCTACAGAAATCTTAGACTGAGGCACGCTTTTCATTATCAAACAGGAGGTTATTACTATCCCTTTGTTCAAGAGTAGCTTTAACAAAAGATTAGTGCATAAAACTTAAGCAGCCTATAAAAAAAGAAAAGCTTCAGAGAAAACAAGTAAGGTGTCTGGAAGCCATCTTCCTTCTTCAAATATCCTAAAAACCTTTAGATATCCATTGATTTCTTTACTGGCAGTAACTTGAAGGTTTCTAGATTGTAGGCTTCCTGAAGAAAGGTAATTTTTATCTTGATTGTCCCCAAGCCCACCAAAGTATTTGCCACATGCTAGACATTCAATATTATTTGCTGGATTAAAGAAAAAGAAAGAATGAATAAATGTCTTCTTTAGAACAATGTTAAAATGCAAAGTTAAGTAGCACAGTAAAGTTTGGATAAGATACCTTTTGATTCTTCTCAGTAAACAAAAGCCTGCATTTAAAACAATCTGTAAGGTATTTCCAACGTTTGCCTCTAATAGTTGGCTGCATCATACATCAACAAATTCTTAAATACCAGGGAGACAATGTTGAAAGACTGTGTATTCTTTTGGCTCTGTATGTATTAAATATGGGTTTTGTTTTGTTTTGTTTTGTTTTTTTGCAAATGTGGTAAGAAAGATTATTCCAAATGGTGAAAAAAAAATCCCCTGATTTAAGTAAAGAAAGATTATTATTTCTAAGCTTTTCCCTTGTGGGGAAAGGTGATTTCACTGCTATTGAAGTTTTCATTTTAGAGTTGCAGTCTTTCATCTTTTGAGTTTATGGTTGGCAGTGAAATAGATGTCTTCATAAAATAAACTGTTGGAATGCCACTGGCAAATTTCAATATTCCTGCTCTCGATTATTCTGCTTGAAGAACCATCCCCAATGAGAGAGCTATCTGTGGTCCACAGAATGCAGGCAACTCTTCAGAGTCTGAAATGAGACTAACATCTAGTTGATTAAGTGAAATTAAAGCTCAATTAATGGTTGCAAATATGCTGTTCATTGAATGTTTATTTACTCCCAGATTCATATGTTGAAACTTAACCCCCAGTGTGATGGTATTTGGAGGTGGTAACTTTGAGAGGTGGTTAAGTCATGAGGGTGGAGTCCTCATGAATGGGATTAGTGCCTTTATAAAAAGAGACCTTCAAAGAGCTCCCTCACCCTTTCTGCCACATGAGGACACAGCAAGTAGTCCTCACCAGGCACCAAATCTTTCAGTTCCTTGGTCTTGGACTTCCCAGCTTCCAGAACTGTGAGAAATAAATAGTAAATATCCATTACTTGAGTCACCCATTCTGGGATTTTTTTTTGTTATAGTAGCCCAGGCAAAGACAAGATGCATATGGATTCCTAATGTAGTAATGTGAGTGTAGATGATTCCTCCTTGATCAATACATCAAGTTCAGTACATCAAAAATGAATCTTTCTGTTGCCACATCTAAGCAGCCAATATGAGCTCCCCTTTCATAATCAGAATGGCCTTCACAAGTGAATCCCAACCGATTTCACGGTGGATGACCCAGCCACGCAGGCAAAAATGGTGAGCAATTGCCACCTGGAAGCCTGGATACTCTGAAAGCGTGTCATTATGGGAATCATTTTCATGGAGGTTGCTATGGTTTCTGTGCTGCACTTTCTCTCTAGAGTTGGATGATTTTAGTCAATCAATGGCAAGCCACAGTGTAATCATTTTCTCTTCAGAGAACATAAGGAAAAAGAAAAAGCCTGGAGTCTGTTGCACAATGTCATTGCTGACAGTTTGCTGTTGTTTTCTGTTTATTTGTTTTGCTACAAAAGAAAGACATGTTCTTATTCTAAATGAAGAGCAGGAAAGGAAAGCTGGGGGAAAATTCAGCCTGGACTTTTGAGAAGCACCAGAAAAGCTATTCTCCCAAATGATCTTCCTAGAATAGTTTTTTGTTAGGATGTTCATCTAGGAGGATGTGAGGAGGAAATAATCCATACCCATGAAGAATCTTGAGATTTTCTTACTACCTCTGCAAGGTGTGTGGGTGCTGAGAAGCCATGGTTTGGGCTTATTGTTTTACCTGAAGTCAATCATGCTTTGGGTTTTTACAGTTTGTTTACAGGATATTATTAAAAGAAAAAGCCACTACTTCATATAATGTCAAACACAAATAAAATATGGGAAAGAATCCTATTAAAAGAAGCAGAGAAATAGAATCATCACAAGTAAAACCACAAAAGAGGCTTAGGAGATTATTCAGAAAGCTGAATATTCAAGAACTGGCACCAACTTTTCCTTTCTAGTCCTAAGAGTGGATTGGGTATAATCTAAGTGTGTCACAGACATTCAATGCCGGTGTGTTTACTAAATTTGAATTTGGGGGCAGATGTTAGCAAGAGGACCAACAAGATACAAACTCTGGCCATCTTCATACAGAGTCCATTCACCCCAGACAGTGGAGACAGCGTGTGAAAGTCACAGGGAACAGAGGTCTTCTCGGAAGTAGTTCGAGACTTCTGGGTCACATCGTCAAGGAGGATGGGTGGTGGGATTTACCAAGAAGAAGGCAAGACTCATGTTTTGAGAAACTTTGCATTTGCATATAGAAAATACAAGTCTATGAACAATTTAGAAAAATTTTCTCATTGTAAATGTAAAGTTCAGCCAATTTCCTATTTAGATTTTGTAACAAGCAGTCAAAGCCAGAATTCTGTGGTCTCATGTAAACAAATCACACCACTCCCAACCATTCTGATTTGAAAGGATATGTTTAATTCAAGCTGTAGGAGTTTTAGTTCATATTTGAAAACAGGCCTATTTTTAGACAGACACAGCTCTCTACAAAAGGGCTGTGTTCCTTAATGATGTGAAAAGAAATTCAGAGCCTTCACATGCACCATCAGATACACAAGAGAAACAATGGACTTCAGAGTTTCAAAGACAGTGTTGATGTAGTGTGAATATTACTTTTCCCTTAGTTTCTCTTATTGGAAAATAAAAATACAATACAGATAGTGGGAAATTTTATTACTTCAGGGAAGTCCATTAATCTGTGAAGATTAGAGGCCGCCCTTGGCTTTAGTTGTTACTGTCACATCCATAAGCCTCCATCACTGTTATTTTTGGGGTTGGCACTATGCTTTGTTTCCCTGATTTTTATGAGGAAATGGGGTTTTCCCCCTCTTGGCTCATCAGGCAGGCTGAGAACCCATCAGGATTTACAGAAATGAGTTTCTGTCCACAATGGCTGACTTCCTCTGAGCACTATAGTCACGTACCTCTGCCTATTGAGATTCCCTGCAAGTGTGCAGAGTTCTTTTATAGAACATGTGATCTGTTCACATTGTGGTCTGCATGCTTTTTAGCACTTTTGGTGAGAACCACAGCATGCACCATAGACCTTGGAAACTACATGCTTTTTTTTTAAATATCATTCACACTTCTGCTTGGGACACTTCTGCAATATCTTGGAGACTATTCTCATTGAGACCTACTTTCTTGTCTGCTTATAAAAACAATACCTAGTTGTTACAAAATATTTAGAAAATATAGAAAAATTTTAAAATGAGCATTAAAAGTTACCTACAATCACACCATACACTTATTACTACTGTTAATATATGGTACATTTTCTTTAAAATTTTATGCAGTCACACACATACATATATCCAAATATACACACAAATACAATGAACTATATATATGACTATTTATATATATATATATATATATATATACACATACACACACACACAGTGAACTATAAGGATAATCTTTAGTCTGTCATAGGTGTTACAACTACTTATTCTTATTTGACATTAGCCTTTTAGTTTTAAGACTATTGATAATTATACATTTTAAATCATTTGTTTTAAAAATTTTGTCCATCAGCATCTCATAATAACCTATAATGGAAAAGAATCTGAAAAAGAGTCGAGATATATAGATATATATATATGAATCACTTTGCTGTACACCTGAAATGTAAATCAACTATACTTTAATAAAATAAATAAATAAATAAATAATTAAGACTTTGTGACTCCTCTAATCGCTTTTATGCTTAGAAAGTTCTTTCACACACTAATATCTAACAGAGTTTCAGTCCTATTATTTCATTTTATAGTTTTCTCCTGCATGCATCTGGACTTTTTAACTATAAGATTAAAAGAGAGTATCTTATCTAACTTATTGACTTATTAATTGTCTCAACAACATTTTTTGACTATTCCTCTCTTCACTGATTTATACCATCTTTATCATATCCTGTTATATTTATATCCTGAGATTTCTATCTAGGCTAAGTATTATGTTATGTTGTGTTGATCTGTCCCCTTGTAAATTCATTCACGTAACAGATGTTTCTGAGGGCCTGTGATGTGCCAGGCATCATTTTAGGCAATGAGGATAAAACAGTAATACACACACACTCATCCCTCCCCTTATGAAATTTACATTCCAGCACAGGTTGGGAGGAGATTAATGAATACAGAATGACTAAGTAAAATATGTGTCATATTAGACAGTCATGAGAGCTGTGAAGTAAAACACTAAAGCAAAGAGAACCGATAGGAAGTGTGTGTGTGGAGGAAGATGGTGATTACTAGGTTGTTATCATTCAGTATTTGGAGGCAACTCTCTGACCCTAAGACATAAAATAATCTGAAAACATGAAATACTCATGCTTTGGATGATACCAGAGAATGCTCTTGTGGTGAGGGCAGTGCCAAGAACAATGCTGTAAATACAAGAGAAATGATTTGTGCGGGAGAATACTATTCTTATTTGACACTACAAGTAGGTTGAATCTTTTCCCCTGGGACTGACTCTGCTGGATTTTATTACCACTTGGACAGTTCCCCATAAACAGCCCTTGACTGACTAAACGAAGAGCTACTTGTTTTATGGATGGCAGTTCCAAAGTGATCAGACAGCATCCTGTTTGGAAGGCTGACACTCTGATCAATGAAAGTCAAAATAAGTCAGCCCAGAGACTAACAGAAAGGCATGATGTTTTCTCCTGTGTTTGGATTTTTACCAACTTGTGGGCAGTGGCCAATGGCCTGTCTATGAGGTTAGCAGACAGGCAATGGACAACTGGCCTATTAAAGGATGCTTGGGTTGGGGAGAATCCTGTAGAAATCACCATGGAAATTTGAAGGGTGCATTAAAGTAAGACATGTCAATCAATGACCATCAGAAAAACCCCCTACCAGGAGTGTAAGTAATTTGAGCTGGTCAGTGGGTATCCCAGGGTGCTCACTTTAGGTGGCCACCTGGTTCCACGAAGTGAGTGGACACTGAAGGGCTGGAGCAATGCAGAGATGGGTTGATGTGATGGACTGAGTATGTGCACCTATGTAACCCTGCCTTCCATGAGTAACAGTGGACCAAGGGAGAGACACTTGCTCATCTAGTATTGTAGTCTACAATCTAAACCAGCACAGTGGCTGAACATAAACTCCCTTCCAATGGTGGAAAACTTTGGGTCTAAATGGAGAAAAGAAGGAATAGTAACTGAGCATAAAGAAATGAATAAATGGATTGGGTAGTTAGGAAAAACCCGTTACTATATTAATGCTTCAAAAAAGGCTCAGAGAGGATATTGTCTTTTCATTCAATTATACCAGATACCTGAAAGGGTGAAGCCATGTATTACTGAGACCACTCCTACTTTTGGAAGGTGACAAGGTTGAATAGAAGCCTGCACACCTGAGAGGACCTATCCTGGGAGACATTTGGGTCATACAATATAATGATGGATGGGATTAATTATTAATGACCAGATGGGGTTCCAGTAATGAGCTAGGATCTTTTGACTTCTATTTTAACAGGGAAAATCCCCACCCAATCCCAGCTCCTCCAAATGTTAGGCATATTCATATTAATATTCTTGTTATATAAAGGCTACACCAAATGTAGAAGTTCAGACAAATATGATCATTTAAGGGAGCCATGGACAAAAACGAGGGGATAATCTGTTGTATAATCATTTGTCCAGTCTTTGTCCTTGGTTCCTAGGAGGTAACATCTATATCTTTGACATCTCCTGAGTTATAGGAGTATCCTTGCTCTATGTGAACATCTTAGCCTATCTGAGTTTATGCTAATGAGATGGCTCTGATGGACTTGGCCATGCTGAAGAAAACAATCATGTGATTAAAGGGTTGATACGTGATGTCCACACAACCTCTTGACCTCTAGGAAGGATGGGGGCTGGAAACTGAACTCAGTCATGCAGCCAGATGATTCAGTTATGACTACGTAATGAAACCCCAAGAAAAACTCAAGACACTGAGGCTCAGGTAAGCTGTCTAGTTGATGAACACATCAGTGTGCCAGGAGAGTGATGCAGCCTGATCCCTCAGAGAGAATTTAGGAAAGCTCTGTGTTTGGGACCTTCTTCATCCTTGCCTCGTCTCTTTATTTGGCTGGTCCTGATTTGTATCCTTCATAATAAAACTGTAATTATGAGTATAGCACTTTTGTGATTGCTGTGAGTCATTCTAGCAAATTATCAGACCAGAACAGGTCACAGAAACCTTCCTAAATTTATACTCAGTTGCTCAGAGTGTGGGTAGCCTGTAGACCCCTGAACTTGCAGCTGGCATCTAAAGGGAGGGCAGTCTTGTTGGGGACTGCACCTTTAAACCTGTGGACCGTGCACTAACTTTGAATGGTTAGCCTCAGAATGGCATTGTGGCATTGAAGGTGGCCTTATAGATCTTGCACCAGAAGAAAGAAGTGTGGAGGCCCTAATGCAGATGCATGCCTGGAGGGTTCAAGGACACCAGGAGGCTAGTCTGGCTACATCAGAATCTGCAGGGACACAGGCTGTGTCAGGCCTTCTTTGTACTTTCCTCCACTTTGTCACCGCCTTGCACCTCCTGTGGCCTTTGGATGCCAGAATCCCCACTTTGGCATTTTTCAGTCTTTCCAAGCATGGCTCCTGTTGACTCTCCCCATTTCCTCACATCAGAACAGTTCATTCTTTTGGCAGAAGGCATTAAGAGCTTCATTTCCTCAAGCAAAAAGTACCCCTCAGGATTTCAGGTCTGTGATTATCTGTGACAGACCTGGGTTGTGCTGCTGTGCCCGGTAATACTGCTCTCTCCAGGGCAGAATGGCACCTGCCATCTTCATGTGCATCGGGGGTGCTAACGGAAGCCATTCCTGGTTTTCTGATTGTTATCTCTGGCTGATTCCTTCACCTCTGTGAATTCTCTCAGGCATCCTGTGCATCAGTCTGCCACACTGCCCTTCCATTTGGCTGTTTTATCAGAAAGAAGCATCCTCTGTCACCTTTGATTACTAGAGGGTAGGGAAGGATAATGTTCAACCTCCTCCTAGAAAAGAACAAGAAGAAGTGAGTGTGGCTTCTTCACCTTTTCTCCAGCTGGGAAGAACAGTGGGGAAAATCTGAAAAGAAAAGGTAATGAATGCATTTCATCTGAGACTTTTGTCAAGAACCTTAGGGACTTGGAACACCAGGACTATCATATTCCCCAGTAAGAGCACGCGTGCTACTGGACCACTAAGAACAATTTCTTCCATCTCCACCAGTTCTTCAGCAGGGGACACGGCTTGAGGAGAACAGACTATCTTTAGTCCATGTAACAGAGCCCTGCCTGCAGAAAACCCAGTGTTTTATCATGATTTGAATAAAATATTGCTAATTAGTTCATATAAAATATTTACAGCCATAACAATTGCAAATCCATAAATACATGGATTAATTAATTAATGCAAATGAAAAAAGTCATTAAAAGTTGGCTAACGTACTTCACTAAGAGTTGTTGAAGGTCATAGAAAATAGTACTAATTCTAATGTCCATAAAAACCACATTATCCTCTTATGTCTCAGTATCATGAGTACCATCACAAAGATGAAGGCTACTTAAAGTTTTTTTTGGGGGGGCAATAATTTGGGAATTTTTATTTTTACAAATACCTCCAGATGATTTTCACAATCAAGAAAATTTGGGGAACGTGCTTTTCTGCTTCCTTTGCAGATTTTAAGTCTTGAACACCTGATCCCAGAAATGACCCAATGAAAAAAGTCTTATCCAGTCGAGTTTCAGGAAAGGAAGTCTTCTGAACGTGTGATTTGTTGTTTCCTAGAAAGCACTGTTTCTCATTTCTGTTTCTAGTCCAACTCTTCTAGATCAGGTTTTTCTTGGAGGGTCCATCTTCCTTGGGTTGAGGTATAGCAATACAAACACTTATTAATTTACATCCCCTTTTTAATTTAAGTATAGTTGATTTACAATGTTGTATTAACTTCTGGTGTACAGCACTGTGATTCAGTTAATCTAATCATTTAAAAAAATTGGCTTCTTATTAAAAATTGTCATATTTAATTAAATAACCTTTGCTTGCTTGCTTTTGTCTTGCTCCCTTCTGCCCTGAAACTTGTGTTAATAAGCTAGGGTGCTTTGTATAGACTCAATATTCTGGCCTTTCCACCTTAAATTTCATACCGATGACCCCGTGTATGCCAGCCTGGATCTCATCGTTTTAACAGATCCCACTCCCTTTCGCGTACCGGTCAAGCTAATATCTCCTTCTTCCAAGGTCATTATCTTAGAAACGTAGCTGATGAGGTAGGGGATGGAAAAAATCATGGAGGATGCCTCACCGTCCTGCCTGAGTTCGTCATTGACCTTGAGCCAGAGCTTCAGGTTGTGAGGGTCAGGGAACTTCTCTTTGGGCACCAGTGCGCTGACGGGGCAGGAGGCCGTGAAGCTCTTGGCCAGAGTCCAAGGCAGCCCCTTCTTCTTGCACTCGTCCTGCACATCCCTGGCGGTCATGTCCAGGCACAGGGCATAGCCGGCCACGTAGGCCATGGCCGTGGCCTCCAGGACGGCGCGGCCGCGCCTGCTCATCAGTACGCCCAGCTCGAGCTCATGGTGCAGGTTGCAGCTGCAGGCGGGCATCAGGACCGGCGAGCCCTCGGGGGCGTAAGCCGGGACGGCTTCAGGAAGAGCAACTGCTCGTTAGGCACCGCGCTCTGCATCTCCCTGACTCGATCCGCATAGTTCCTGCCCACCCACACGATGTTCTTCCCCCACTCCCAGAACCGGGACAGCGGCCTGGTGGCAACCATGGCTCCTGCCCGCTGTCCCATGGCTCCTGCCCGTTGTCCAAGTGTTTCTTGATTTGTTTAAATTTAATTTGGTTTCCACACCAACATGTTAATGACAAGGAATAATCAGTATTACAATCCATAGGAAGTAAAATAAAGCAATTTTTCAATCTTTTAATAACTCATAGCATTTCTCTACTTTCTGTGCATGAAAAATGTTGCCAGGGGAATACTCCTGACACTCTAGAGTAGTTTTAGGTGATACCACAGTGAGACAGTTCCTGCAGCTCTGACAGGAAATAATAATATCAAAACCACTACACTCGCAGTTTGCAATACTGATCACTTTTCTCTGAGGCATCACTTCTCTGCCTTCAGTATTAAGGCACTTTTATTTTCTTTGAGCTCTTCAGTTGTTCCTGAAAGCTTGCTCTTTTGTTCCTATGCCTCATCTTAGACCTCCTCTCTAATCATTCTTAACAGTACTGGGCAGTAAAACTACATTGCAAGCTAGATATTGTAAATTTCCTAGTAGTCATGTTAGGAAGAAGCAGAAAGAATCAAGTGAAATTAATTTTAATAATATATTTTGGAATCCATATATTGAAAATGTTATCATTTCAACGTTTAATCAACGTGAAAATTATCAAGACATTTTACATACTTTTTTCATGCTAAGTCTTAACTCCAGTATATATTTTACACTGACAGCACCTCTCATTTTAGACCAGTCCTCTGCGAGTACCCGATAGCCACATGGGGCTCACAGCAACTGTAATGGACATTGCAGTCCTGTAACCCCTTCCTTTCTAGGTGATTTCATCTGTTACTGTAGACTTCCACATTTCTTCTGAGCTCCAAACCCACACATAGAATGGCCAAACGGACATGCCATACATACACCTAGAATTGTTTAATAAGTTAATGTAAATATGGTAGTCATTAGTGCTGTTTGATGATGTTTTAATTTTCCTCTTTCTGACACATGGTAGAACTACATTTTCCCTCCCCTTTGAGGATAGGTGTAGATCTGGGACTTTCTCTGGCTAATGAAATCTGAGCCGAAGCAAAGAGTATCATGTCAAGACAAAAGCCTCTACGGAGCAGGGCTGATTCACCATGATTCCTTTGCTCTGAAACACACCACAGTTGCAGCAGAGGGTGGACTCTGCATTCCCCACATCCCTAGCATGGAGCTGAGTTCCCAGCCTGTACTGTTAGTACATACTATGAGTGAGAAATAAAGTTCAGCTTTAAGCTACTGAGATTTAAGAATTATACGTTACGGCAGCATAGCTGACCTATACTGATTAACACAATTAGCGATATTATATCTAGACCTAATGATCCATAACTTCACTTATGATAACTAAGTGACCACACAGAGGAACAAGAGTAAGGGCCACTGCCAATGCAATTCGCAAAACCCATCTAGGGTACTACAGGGCCATCAGAAAGGACATGAATTAGCAGGAGGAGGGGGGTGGGGAACACTCCTCAAGGAAGTTAAGAAGGAAACTAACTAATCTTATAGTTACTATGGTGGAGGGACCAGGTGAAACAGCCCGTGCTTCAGGTGTCACATGGGTTTATTTTTTTAATTAAGGGAAACATATTCCATGACGTCAGTAGATTTAAGTCCTTCAGCAGGCTCTATACAATTATGGCTACTCTGAGAAATTCAGTAAGATCCATGTCATGATAGCTTAACAAATTTTCATCAAACAAATAATCGGGTTAACAACAGAATATTAAATCACACCATGCAAGTTAGCTTGACTTTTCTGTACCCTTCTGGCATTAAGCTTCAAACTGATATTCTCCAGTCTTGAAGAACCACAAATATCACATGCCACTGCTAAAACAGCACTCTTAGAACTGATCCCTTCAATTTTATCAGGACCGTCTCATAGTGTGGTAGATCCCAAAGGTATTAAAATCTCATTTATTGGATATAATTCTCCTAACAAATACACATTCACAAATGCCCTGGGAGTTTCTACATGCTTATGACCTCAAGAAAAGTGATGGCCTACAAAACAGGGGAAATAAACAACCCAGAAAGGGTTTTTACTGAATTGCTGGTTATCGGATTATAGCCACAGCCACCCACAGAGGCAAGAATCACCGGTTTTAAAGATAAAGGTACTGGAATGATTTAAAAAAAAAGTTCAACAGCAGATTTATATAAAACATGAGCTGAAATCAATGGCTAAGTAGAATTACAAACCAAATTTCATAACTAATGTGAATAAAACGCTTTTACTTTTATTAGGAAATATTTCATAATAGGTTTGGTTAACTGAAAACTGAAGCTACTCTTTCCTAGAAGAGAAATGAGTAATAAAATGGGAGAGGGATTTTCTTCTCCTGATTTACTTTATACTGAACACTTAAAATCAGCCAGTGCCTTAGAAAACATTTAGATATTACCATGTTTGTGAACTTTACCGATAGTCTTTCTCCTGTCCCCTGTGTATTACCATTCACCATGTAGCAGAGATCATTACACGGCTATTTAACTTTGGACCTCTTTCAAGAGATTCTGGTTATCTCATTAAAAGCTGGCCCTGAAGGCTTGTGGAGCATCTGTGTGTGTCTGTGTGTGTGTGTGTGTGTGATGTCTGTCTTAAATGAAAACCTTATACATATATGAAAATGAATCTCATTAGCGTCTGTAAACTAATGTCAAGACTCATAGAAGAAGAGAGATTAAAGATCACCTGGTTTTATTTTATTTCCCCTAATTTTCAATTGTAGCCGTTTCTATAATATGCAATCTATTTTCCTGTTTCTGGCAAACCTCTTCTTGGCTGATAAACATCCAAGATGTCCATCCCAGGGCAGACTGTGATTTGATGTATGTAAGCAGGGTAAGTGAGTGAAATAGTCAAACAGATGCTCTCAAGAAGCAGTTTCAAAGATTATATGAAACAATAGGAATACCCTGAAAGAAAGAGCGGTCCTTCGTGGTAGCTGGTCAGCTGTGACTTCCCCAGATAGGCACAAAAGGAGCTTGCATGCACGAATCTGGGATGCCAGCTTCCCCACAGATATGCCATGTCAACCAGCCACGGGGCTTACACGACTCATTTATGCCCTCATTTCAGATTGAAAAGTACATACCTCTGGCACTGTTATGCTTGACTGGTGCTAGCTTGTGGCATATGAACAGCTGAGGAATAAATTTGGGGACATTATTAACCAAGACCAAAATGGGCCACTCTGTTTTTCACTGGCTTAAAATAACTGCTCCTATTTTTCTAAAATGTCATCGTCTTCATGTTTGAGGACCTGCATCTCAGTATCAGTTGCCAATGAATTTATAACCAAATAATTCATAAAGCAGCTATTTGTAATATGCACATATCTATCTTCTAGCAAGCCAAAAAAAAAAATTCAGGAGTTTTTAAGTGGATAGTTTAAAGACATATAAGGACATTTGAATCTGAGGGAGAGTCAAGCCATTTTTGTGCAGCAGTTTGATGATGCAAAATATAAAACCCTCTAACAAATATTTTGCAAGTCTTCTACAAGTGGATACTATTATGCATGTGAAGAGTTATAAAAAGGCACAAAATATTAGCTGTGCTTCCAAATTCCAGTCAATCCAGAAAAGGAAAATATCTATGCAGTGCAGGCTTGCATTAGGGTTAAACCAGCAGGAATGGGGAGAAGGCAACAGACAAGTAATATCCTATAGACCAAGTCTGAAGGACTCAGGGACTCACTGAGTGCAGAAGAACGAAGTGTAATAAATAGATTATGTGACAGGTGACTGGGGATAGAGCATCAACAGGACAAGGACCAAGTAGGACCAAGTTCAATAGAAAGCATGATATTCATGCTTTGACTCTTAAATAGTTTAATTCCTCCCACCTCAAATAAAATATCTAAAATTGGGGGGTGGGGAAGGAGGACTTCTAGACAATGGCTGATTATAGCAAAGATTGGGAGGAAGGCAATTCTTTAACTCTTTGATTGCCCAACAGATGAGAAAAAGAAAGAAGCTGCTTCCCCCACACGTCAGCCCTCTCCACCCAGAGCAGACAGTGAAGGAGTCGGGGAGGCACCCATTCACCTAACTCCAAGAAGAGAGCCATGTGGACTGAATTTTGAACATGAATTTATATGGTCTCTGATTACATTACTGTGCATCACACTAAATATTTGACCAGCAAATTTGAGGTTGAAGGTCTGTACTTATCGTCATCTTTTTCTGAGCATCATCTTGGAAAACAGCTATTTTAACTGAATATATAGCAAATATGGGAATGGGTGAAGGTGAGATTGCAAGTCAATAAAGAAGTGATTCAAATGATCAGATCCTACTGATTTGTTATACACAATGCAAGGAATCACATGATCATAAAGGCAGACGTTATTCTGTCTTTGCAGGAAAAGCTATTTTGATTTGTAGCTCTTCCTGCTATGATCAGCTGGGGCAACACCTGAGGTCCATTAACAATCATGTGGGTTTTGCCCACCATTTATTTTTTTTTTTGGCCATTGTGTATTTCTCCCACTCACTCCAACTGAGGGTAGAATTTTGTTACCCCTTAATTTTATTTATTTATTTTTGAAGTATAGTCAGTTTTAAAGTATCAATTTCTGGTATACAGCGTAATGTCCCAGTCAAGCATATATATAAACATATTTGTTTTCATATTCTTTTTCATTAAAGGTTATTATAAAATATTGAGTATCGTTCCCTGTGCTATGCAGAAGACATTTGTTTTTTTATCTGTTTTTATATATAGTGGCTAACTTTGTAAATCTCAAAATCTCAAATTTATCCCTTCCCACCCCCTTTCCCCTGATAACCATAAAATTGTTTACTATGTCTGCAAGTCTGTTTCTGTTTTGTAGATGAGTTCATTAGTGTCCTCTTTTTTCTTTTTCATTTTCTTTTTCTTTTTTTTTTTTTAGACTCCACATATGAGTGATATCATATGGTATTTTTCTTTCTCTTTCTGGCTTACTTCACTTAGAATGACAATCTCTAGGTCCATCTATGTTGCTGCAAATGGCATTATTTTAGTCTTTTTTATGGCTGAGTAGTATTCCGTTGTATAAATATACCTCGACTTCTTTACCCAGTCATCTGTCAATGGACATTTAGGTTGCTTCCAGGTCTTGGCTATTGTATATAGTGCTGCTATGAACATTGGGGTGCATGTATCTTTTCAAATTAGAGTTTCTTCTGGATATATGCCCAGGATTGGGATGGCTGGATCATATCATTAGTCTGTTTTGGGTTTTCTGAGGAATCTCCATACTGTTTTCTATAATGGCTGCACCAAACTACATTCCCACCAGCAGTGTAGGAGGGCTCCCTTTTCTCCACACCCTCTCCAATATTTATTGTTTGTGTACTTTTGAATGATGGCCATTCTGTCTGGTGTGTGGTGATAGATACCTCGTTATAGTTTTGAGTTGCATTTCTCTGAAAATTAGTGATACTGAGCATTTTTTCATGTGCCTATTGGCCATTTGTATGGCTTCATTAGAGAATTGCTTGTTTAGGTCTTCTGCCCATTTTTGGATTAAGTTGTTTGTTTGTTTGTTTTTTTTTTGTTATTAAGTTGTATGAACTGATTTTATATTCTGGAAATTAAACCTTTGTCAATCACATCATTTGCAAATATTTTCTTTTATTCTGTAGGTTGTATTTTTTTTTTGTACTTATGATTTCCTTTGCTGTGCAAAAGCTTATAAGTTTTATTAGGTCCTATTTGTTAATTTTTGCTTTTATTTCTATTGCCTGGGTAGACTGCCATAGGGGAACATTGGTAAAATTCATGTCTGAGAATGTTTTACCTATGTTTTCTTCTAGGAGGTTTATCATGTCCTGCCTTATATTTAAGTCTTTAAGACATTTTGAGTCTATTTTTGTGTATGGTGTAAGGGAGTATTCTAACTTCATTGATTTACATGCTGCTGTCCAGTTTTCCCAACACCACTTGCTGAAGAGACTGTCTTCTCCATTGTATGTTCTTGCCTCCTTTGTTGAAGATTAACTGACTGTATGTCTGTAGGTTTATTTCTGAGCTCCCTATTCTGTTTCATTGATCTCTATGTCTGTTTTTATGACAATACCATGCTGTTTTGATTCCTGTAGCTCTGCAGTATTGTCTGAAGTCTTGGAGGGTTATTCCTCCAGCTTCATTCTTTTTCTTCAGTATTGCTTTGGCAGTTTTGGGTCTTTTGTCACTCCATATAAATTTTAGGATTATTTGTTCTAGTTCTATGAAAAACATCCTCTGTTAACCCTTCATTTTAAGTGCTTCTTCAAAATCTACTGCCCAGGAGGTGTGAAGAGTATCAGAAGTGCCTCCAAATTTCACAGTTTTTATGAACAGTCCACAACTAAATCCATGGGTCTATAATGGGAATTTTTATCTTCAGAGATTCTCAATAACATTTCTTAGGATGGAGACCTAGGAGTTTGGATTATATGTATAATTTTGAGGAGGGGGAAAATAAATGAAAACTAGTAAAGAGATTATTAGTAATAGCATAAACTGAGTGCTTACTCTGGGCAGGTGCTGTTGAAAACAATTAATATATTACCTCCCTGGATCCTCACAGCAACCCTGTGGTGTAGGTACCATTATTACCACCATTTTCCTGAGGCACAAAGAGCTTAAGTAACATACACTACACAGGGTCCCATAGTTTAGAAGCAGACAAGTGTCATGCTGTTTCTTAATGTTGTCAAGAACATTGTGGTACTTAATTATTTTTGAAAGTTTGTTTTCTATATTCTCCTGACTATTAATGTTACAACCCAGTTTATCTTTAACCATGATAGCCTGTGTCTCTTCGGTACTTCTCATCAAATTACTAACTTTAATGTTTATGTACTATATGCAAATCTCTTCCAACGGTCATATTTCTAAAATGATCTGTTATTATATACTGTCCAGCTAAGCATTTAGTCTTGTATGGGGTCTCATATCTCACCGGAAAAGCAATCAAATGATGGAAATACTGACCCAAATAATAAAAACAAAAGAATGAGCCATAGGTATTACCCCTGCTTTTTCAAAGCTTTAAATGGATGGCTAGACATTCATGCCTCCTGTAAGCATAAGAACCACCGAAACGAATAGAAAACCCCTTTGTGCAGTATATTTAGTTTCCATTCCCTTTCATGTCTTAAGGACCCTCACACCTCTCCTCCAGCACTTCAAGCTGATAGGCTTCAAGAATGGAATGCCAAAGGGCTTTAGCCCTCCTTGGCAGGGTATCTTCAGAATCCAGAAATTGATCTCAACTGATACCTTTAAGTATCAATTAAGCTGATCTCCTACAATAATCTTACAGAGATTAATATCAAAGTTTAGAATTTAACCTTTTCACCAGAAGCTGCTTGGAATTCAGATAATTAAATTTGACCCCCCCCCCCTTCTTCCTTTTAACTATTGAAAAGCAATAAAAATTCATTTTAAATCTGATTAAATGCTTCTTTGGGAAATGAGAAACCCTCCCTAGGGTTTTTTCCTAGAAAGTGGACAGCAGTATCATGGGAGATCCTCGGTGCTGAAATGAACTAGACACCATACAGGATTTGCCACATAATAAATTGTGCTAATTTGTATGTGGTTAATGGAGGCATAGGGACAAAGGGAAGCATGTCAATGGAAATGGGGCTCCAATAATTAAGGCACTTGGAGGTTAGCAGCTGCTCCTGTGTGGCTGGCTGTGGATATTCACATATCAGGCAGGCCTTGGAGAAATGAGACTGGCTGGTAGCCAGCAAACTGGATCCAGAGGCATGGACCCCAAGTATCTAGACTTATTCTTGCAGCCCACTGGATCAGCCTGAGTTGGAACAACTCAGCAAGGAATAAAACTGGAGTTTCAGACCCTATAGTCTGAGGCCAGCCCTCTTCTTCCCCATCAAAACTTCCAGGTACAACCAAAGCAGTAGAGACACCCTGGGACTGGGTTGGTTTTCTGTCCTGAGCCACAAGGGACTGATTTGAGAACATAATGCAGTAAATGATAGGGAAAGAATTAACATCCAGATGGGTTGCTTGATTCTAATCCACTTCCATTAAGAAATATTTGATGAGGAGGAGGACGCTAAGGATAATAAAACAGCCTCAACAGCAGAAACAACAATAAAAATGAAAATATACCATATTTTAGTTTTTAGTTCTTCAGTTTTACCATACAAGGAAGAAAATTCTAGCCCATAAGTCATTAACATGAACTGAATAAATAGAGCCCATGCAGTTACCCCAGAAATTATCTGGAGTCAGTGAAAGATATAAATAAACAAATTCTTTAAATTTATTTACTCCTTCATCTCAAATGAATCAAGACCAAGTTAAGCTATAGTTAAGGGTATCATTGCTTTTCTCACATTTTGCTTCTTAGTCATTTCATCCTCTCTCTCTTCTTGTATATGATCCTATTTCATCCTTGCAGCAACTTGGTGAGTCACACTGCAGGGGTTACTCTGGTTCCCATATTTGAGATAATGAGATTGAGACAAGAAGAGGTTGGGCAACTTGCTGGAGAGCAGGTATCAGTTACTGAAGTTCTCGGATCTACAGCTGGGTCTCCTGGAACCAAGCCCTTTTCACTCACCAAGCTATTTCAGTTTTTTTGTTTATTTGTTTGTTTGTTTTACTGCAGGTTATGCTGTATTAAGGCTATTGTCCCACTATAGGAAAAAGTCACTGGAAAAGTCTGAAGTCTAAGCACCCATAATTAAGGTTTAAACCTCAGAAGTCTGATCTTCTGAATCAATTCAAGTCATTCTGAACTTGGCGTAAGCACAGACCATGTTTCTCTTGATGTTCTCTTGATGTTCCCTTCCTTTGCTGTGCTCCCTAGAAGCAGGAGTAGGAACAGTGTTCAGAACTTCTCATACAGGTCCTGGGGACTCTCAGGCTCTTATTCTGCCTCATATTTACAATCTACCCAGGACTTTGTGATAAAAATCCTCAGAGTCATTACTCTGGACCTTCAGAGAAGTCTTATCTTTTTTTCTTCATCAGTGACAAATGATCCACATCAGCTTGACTTTGGCTTTTCTTATTTTTTGGCTTCCCGTATTTTATAATGCACATAGCCTTGAGTAATACGGGCTTATTCAAGGAAGAATTATTGGCCACTCATCTCCCAGCCATCTATAAATCTTCTTCATCTTCCCAGCTGAATTTGTGCTTACCACTAAATGTGCTTTCTGCTCTCTTTCTAACAAATAATCCTTACCCCACTTCACCCCTGTTCCGGCTTATGGTTTTACTGGCCAAACCTCAGCTTAGCAACTGTTGCTCAGCTTGGCTTTCCTGGGAATGTAGTCAGGACCTAATAAAACGTGTGACCAAAAAAATTTGCTTTGGTCAGAGAATACCTGCTGTTTGTAGCACACAACTAAGGCCTATTGCATGGATGTATTTTTACCTTTGGAACATGTAGTGTCAGAGGTGCTAGTGGCATGAGAGCTTGAGTGATATTTCAGGAGTGATGCAATTTACCAGTTCTGGCTCCTAGCCAGGAACCCAGGGGATCCCTCCAGCAGACCAGCCTAATGGTTTGATTTCAGATCCATTCTAGTGTGCTAAAAGAAAGTATAAATAAGTAAATAAATTAAAATATGAATATAAAGACACAAAGCAACAGTTCAGTGGTCAATTTCTAGGCTCCTGAACTGTTCCACAGTTAACCTTTCTTCCCTATCCGCTACCTAAGTGCAGGCCCTACAAAGCCTGTTCCATGAGTAGTGTTTCTTCCCATTGAACAGGGCTGAGCTACATTCCCCCTCTCATTGATGTGTGTTGATCTGACCATGCCTCTAGTAAGGTGCTTGCTGACATGGTGCCACACTGTGTATAGAGCCCCATGAGGCAAGATCAGAAATTGAATGCAAGCATTTAGAAGCCTTAAAGCAATTTTAGCTCTATTGAATCTAATAATCAAAAACAATTGTTTGATCTTTTATCTGCCTTTGATTTTTAAAATCCTTTCCTAAAAATTCATGATTTACTCTAGTTGGTAAATTATTAACTTGCAATGGATGGGAGTTTTGTTCTTTTAACGATCCTTCAGCTGGTTTGAGAAACACAATACTGAAGGGCCATAGGCAGTGCCCCAGTTTGGCCATCGAATTGGCTGATTTGATACAGAATGATAACACTGCGTGTTGGCAAGTGTCCAGCCTGCCCTCTCCTATACCTTGGACACATGGCTACATGTATTCACATAGTGGGTTGTGGAAGTGTGGCATCAACAGAGAACCTGGCTTGTTTAGGGGGCTGGAGATGGTTCTGACTGTCCGGTAAGGATAGTTCAGGCAGGACATGAATAGGCGAGAAGGAAAAATTTAGCGAAGGACGGTGGTTACCTACAGTGGGATAATGATGACAGTGGGCATGGAGACCTATTGAGGAAGTAAATGGACAGGGCCTGGTAATTGACAGAGGACAGGAAGGAGTCAAGGGTGAGCTTCCCAGTTCTTCTGTCAGCCTTGGGTGCATGGCTGAGACACGCTTAACAGTAGTGCATTGTGGTTTCTGTAAACGATAGTGTTCCCCAATGCCCACAAGCCGAGGCAAGGTAGTGCTTTATACTCTGCACTGCACATCATGAAAACAATATTCTTCCATTTTCCAGATATAAAATTGCACCACTGTGCTTTTTCTTTTTTTTTTTAGTTGAAGTAAGTCAGTTACAATGTGTCACTTTCTGGTGTACAGCACAGTGTCATGCACATACATACGTATATTTGTTTTCATATTCCACTATGCTTTTTCAAACCACACTGAGTAATGTGGCCCCTGTGGTTTGGGTGCCATCTTTCTGCCCCACTAGGAATGGCTGGTGGAAAGGAAAGTGCAGGAAGCCTGGAGGCAGGCAGACCTGGGCTCAAGCCCTAGATCCCTTTTGTGTAACAGTAAAATTGGCCAAGTCCTTTCAGCTATCTAAGCCTTTGTCTCTTCCCCTTAAAGTGAGAATAAATGTGCCTATTTATTTTCATTTGTGAGGTGGTCATAAGAAACATTTACTCCTTCACTCACTCGGTAATACTCATTAAGCACCTATGTGTACTAAACATGGTGCGTCATGCAGAGTAGTCACAGGTAAACAAAACAGACCTGATTGGCAGCTGGCCATCTAGTATAGTAATAACAAAAATAAACAAGAAAACAACAGTAACATCATTGCATACATGGTAAATGCTACAAACAAAATGAACAGGATGCTCTGAGAGAGGGAGACGAACCTAGGTGGGTGGGGGAACAAGTTGAAAGGGCACAGGTAGGATGGCCAGGGAAGATCTCACTGGGGAAATCTGAAGAATAAGAAACCGCCAATGCTCTAAAGATGGAAAGGAAGGGTGTTCCAGGAGGATGGAACAGCAGGTACGAAGACTCTGTTCAAGCTGGAGGAGGCTGTGTTACTGTGTCGATAGACCATCATGAGCTGAGGTGCAAAACAACAGGAATGTGACCGATTACTTCCCTGGTCTCCACCATCACCCCAAAAGTATTGCACCTTTTTGGCACTTGAGGAAAATGGGTTGAAGAAATTAAATGATTTGACTGAGGACATGGAGCCGCTGGGTGATGACGATGAGGGCTGGACAGAGGTTGAACCCAGGGCTGTCTGGCTCTGACATCCTTCCTGTTCCCTGTTCCCCAGTGCCATGCTGCCTGCCTGCTGCTCTCTCAGCCATCAGAGGCTTAAAGCTCCACACCTGTGAGGTCTTCTTGTTGTAGAAAAGACTGGATGATTAAAGGCTGGCTCCCCAAAGGAACGTGTCATTTGATTTCACACAGGGGTACAGCTCACATACACACACTGAAACCCCAAAACACACACATAGAGCCCTACCGCTCAGGGCCATGAGCTTGTCTAGAGGAGAAAATGAGACAATAATCTACAAAGAACTTCTGGCATAAGAGGAAAGAAGAATTAGCAATGTGCCTTTCAGAATTTGGAGTGACCTGGACTGCTAGGCATGGCTTTATCTGGAAGGGCTGTCTCTCACTTGTAAATACTCCAGCCTAAGAGATGTTTCTGACTTCATTTACCTGGAAATGGGGACAAAAGCCACCATATCAATTATTTAAATTAGGAAGAAGTTCTTGTCATCTTGACTCCAATGATATAAAACATCTAATTTAGTCTCCCCAGTTGGGGATGTGGCCAGATGTCTCTTCTCACCAGGGAGCAGACTGACACTGAGGGAAGGGATGCCTGGGGCCCGGGTTGTCCCCACCATCCAATAGATGAAGTTGGTGGAAACTGAAGGGTTAAACACGCTGACGTGACAGCACAACTAAATCAGCAGGTTTGAAAAGTGATTTCATTTGGTTCATTGGTGTGAGTTTCTCCCAGTGTGGTGACCTTAGAAATGCTCTTCTGGGACCTAAAACAAAAAGAAATATACACAAACAGAAAGTAAATAATTTCTTCAGAAAGGAAGGAGGGACAATAGCATGAAAAAATCTTTTTTTTTATGAGTGATGTGACTGTGTTTAGCACTTCAATTTATAATCGTGATTCCTTACAGATGTCTGATAAAATTAAGTTCAAATGGGGCACAGAAAACCAATTCCTTCAGCAGAGCCTTATAGCACATCATTACAAAGCACATGCTGTCACCAGGAAGAGAAAATGTGTCCTGTTGAAATACGTTTCTGAATATCACACAAAAAAATACCCTCTTATTGGGGAGAACTGATCCTCAAACAGAAAATCAGATGTGCCTTTTCAGAACTCATTTTCATTTTTTCTCATGACATGTAATCATTCTGCCTTTATTTTGCCAAGTTTCTCTTCCACAAGTTTCCAAGATGCCAGTTTTCAAATGTCTATTGTTTCTGCAACTCGCAAAAATAGAAATAATTTCACTCCTGGTGCAAAGCCCCAATATGAGACGTGACATCTACAATGATTTACATTTCTAATGAGAGATGGGAAATTTATATTAGGAAATACTTTTTTGGAAAACCTTAATGTCACTCATCCTGCAGGGGCCTACAAGCCCTCACTTATATATTGGATATAATGAACTTTTCCAGACATCTTTTCTTAAAGGAAATGTTTTTCACAGTACCAGTAAAGGTGAATATCAGATGACAAATTGGCCAGTATCTTGTGAGGTCAAGTCTATTGTTTCCTTATGACCTGAAAATTCTGTGTTTTAGTCACTCAGCAGATTGGCAGGTGCTTTATCTAAATAAGGGTGGCAATTTGACACATAATTCTAAGGGCTATTGGAATAATGAAAAGAAGAAATGCAAGAAATTGCTTTGTAAAGCAAAGCAAGCCATTCTAGGTGGCTCTAGCATCTGTGAGAAGTGGTTCCCTTGTCCCCCATCCCCAGACTTCATGAGGAACAATGGTTACTGGCTGAGCAGAAGGTACGAGTGCACTGTTGGAAGGAACCCAGTGCACTGGACACTCCAAGGGATTATGATGACTGGCTCTGCTCCCCACTCGTCAGGAAGGTGGTCAAATCACTTCTAAGAACTTCAAGGTAAGTCTGAGGTTTACAGTAGGATGTCAGATTAATGAAGAATACAACTTCCACTGCTGAGTCCTGGTGCCTGAAGAAGTACCAGGTACAGAATAGACATTAAAATATTTGAGAGCAGATATCAAAGGCTGGGATGGGAGGAAGCACAGAAGAGTGGCAGACCAATTCATCCCAATATCCCAACCAGTATCTTGTGAGATCAAGCCTCTTGGGTCCTTAAAACATGAAAAATTTTGTTTTAGCCACTCACTAGATTAACAGAGACTTACTCCAGACAGGGGTGGCAATTCAGTGCACAGGGCTAAGGGTTGCTTTTGGGGGAGAATGAAAAGAGGAAATGCAAGATTTCTTTGGAAAACAAAGTAAGTCAATACGTTCGCCATCAAAGACCTAAGATCTGATGTACGTTCTGCTATCTTCATGGCCCCCTGAACTTCATGCTAACCTAGTTAAAAAATGTGTTGAGTTGTTTTTTTTTAATCAGGCTCCAAAGATTTTGAACTTCACGCACACTATATGGGAAAGCAATAAATGGGGGAATGGAAAGTGGGTTTTGCTTCTGAAAAGGATAATGTGATGAGTCACTATTTAAATGAATCAGTGGAGCTTTGCAAAGTCTTAAAATGGACCATTTAATTGTGTAATCCTGAGTCCTTAACTTTATAGTGTCTGGAAGAAGATGGTCTCTGTGAAGTGGTGAGGGGTAGATGCTGCTCTGTGATACCGAGATGAGAACAACAGCTGAAGATGTGAGGAGAAAATTGTGAATGTTCTAAATACAAAACGGATCCTTCCAAGCCTCTTTCTTCTCTTTACCTTTTTTCCTACTGGGAACTATTTTCTCAATTCTTTAATGACCTGCTTCAGGTAAATTAAATACAGTGTGAGTTTAGACTATGATTCCCAACCAGGGTGGTTTTATGCCACCACTACCACCACCACCACACCCCCAGGGGACATCTGGCAATGTCTGGGGACAAGGTTGGTTGCCACAATCAAGAAGATGCTACTAGTATCTGGGGGTAGAGGCCACAATGCGTCTAAACATCTCACAAACCATAGGACTGTCCTCCCAACAAAGAATTATCTGGCCCCAAATGACAATAGTACTGACAAACCATAATTGACCTTGGTGTTAAGGTCCATTCTTTTTGTTTTTCAAATTGTGCAAGTTACTCACATCTGTAATGACTCCCAAGACCAAACTATGAAGAGTATATTCACTCCCCTGAGTCAGGAGAATTAAATTCTCATGTAATTTTATGAGAAACTATATGATTATGCTTAAGTAAAATCATGATAATGTACCATATAGTTGCATACCACTCCCTCTGCAAAGCAGCATAACACAACACAGCAAAACACATCAAAGGGATGATATGCATATATTCAGGATTTTTTTTTAATGTTCTTGGACACATATCAGGTCTCAGAGAGATAAACATATTTTAGGAGACCAGGAACACTAATAACGACACTGAAATACCATCAGACTCTCAGAGAAAATTGCTTCAATTCACATAAAATGCTTTGTCAGGAAAAATAAGAATAACTACAATTTTCTGAGTGCTTATTTTTCACTACTTTCTCTCCTCAGTGTTTGACATGATTTTTTCTATCCAATACTCATGAGAGTCCTGTAAGGAAAGTGTTAGTAGCCTTACTTTAGGGGCATGTTGTCGCAGGCCTTGAGCAATAAAGAAACTCACCCAATTACAGTAAATTCCAGGTATCATACTGCTTTCTATCCCACCCTTATCCCTTTTGGGGGGTCACAGGCACTGAGTCAGAAATAACTGAGGAGGCCTTTTGGTAATGGAATCCAAAGCAGAGAAACAGACTATAGTTCATCTGTATTATATATTTACATAACATTTATATAGTAATGTATTATGTATAGTGTATGTATTACATGCTGTATATTATTTAGTTAGACTGTATTGTATATTTGAAAGTTGCAAAGAGGATCAATATTAAAAGTTCTCATCACAGGCAGAAAAAAATTTGTGACTATTCATGGTGATGAATGTTAACTAGACTTACTGTGGTGACCTTTTTGCAATATATACATATATTAAATCATTGTGTTGTACACCTGAAACTAACATAATGTTATATGTCAATTGTACACTCATTAAAAAAAAGAACTACTGATGTGAAAAAGTAATAACAAAACCAACATGACAATGTCTTCCTAGTCATGGCCATATAAAAAAATTGCCAAAATTGGTTTACATTTTAGGTCTATGAGCAAAAGGACCGATGTTTGCAATCCATCCACCGTGTAATTGTGAATAGCTAGAAAAAAAAGTGTGACATACCATTCCACATGCATTGACTTCACCGTGGACTTAAGGTCTTGGCAAGTTGAAGTGAGGCACCCCACTAGGTAACAGCAGAAATTGCTGGAACCACTGGTTACTCGTACTTCAAGTCTTGCCACCTCTAATCATTTAAACTGAATTACAAGTGTATGTGTGACTATAGCATAATTTAAGATACTGCATAAGCTGTTAAAGGAAAATAAACCCACAAGTTCATCATAGCAAGGCAGATGGGTGTTTCTGCACAGAGGACTGATTTCCTCTGCCATCTTCAATCTGAGGGAAGTCTCCCTTCCCCTGGTCCCGAATAGAAGCTGGATTGAATGGAACTAAATGGACAACCTATGTTACAGGGGATAAGGGGAGGCAAGTCCTAGGAGGCAGCCAGGAAGTTCAAGGAACCAAAAAGGCATCAGAAAGAGGGTCCAAGGAAAGCTGTTGGGAAACTCTCCACCAAATGAGAAAGAAATGGCCTCAGTGGTCATCCTGAGAGACAAAGATAGAGAATCCCCCCAAAAAATGTCCTTTGGTCTCTGGCCTTAGAGAGGCAGTAGAGTACAGTGCATCAGATCAGGGGCTCTGGAGTCAGCCTCTTGGCTTTACATCCTAGTTTCACCCCTTATCAGCTGTGTTACCTTAGGCAAGATACTTGACTCCTCTGTGTTTCAGATGGTGTTCACTTTCTTAGATTGCTTTTATCCCATTATGTAATTTTTTTACACTGAAGCTAAATGAGATTAACCTTAAAAAATCACCCAAAGTTTACTAGAACTAATCCCAGTTATTTTAACCCAGTGTTTGGATGTTTATACAACAAAAATACTCTTAACAGGGATTGCTATGGAAAATAGTATGAGAAGGGGAAATAAAGAATAGAGAAAAAAGAGGGGACAGTAACTGAAAAGGATAAGGAGAGAGGTGGTATCATCAGAGGGAAATGAGAAGAAGTAATAAAATGAATGTCAAATATGGACAGAAGGAGGGAATGGCTGGTGATTAAAAGACATTATATTTATGCATCTTAGTGATGGGTGAAATGAGCCTTATGCATTACAGTGTTTCTAATTTGAACAACAATTTGTAAGCTATAAATGTTTATAATGAGTGTAATTTGTTCAACTTATGTTAATAGAATAAATAAGACATAGTGTTAGCCATTAAGAGATGCTTTGCAGATTTACAAAGGGATAATTAATTTTTTGTTGGAACAGAGCAGATTCAAACATAAATCATTTTATTACTCTTACATATTAGAAAAATATAAGTTTTAGGTAAACCTAAAACATAATCCTATCTATAGCTGCACTGGTATCTGAATTTGAAATATAAAACCAGTATAACTGTTCTAGATCAAAGGAGACTAAAGAAAAATGACAACTAAATGTAACTCCAGATCTTTGATTAGATCTTGGATTGAAGAAAATCTGAAGATCAAGGTGTCAGCAGGGGCAAGCTCCCTCTGAAGGCTCTAGGAAAGAATTCTTCCTTGTCTCTTCCTAGTTTCTGGTGGTTCCAGGCATTTCTTGCTGCTCCATTACTTTGCCTTTGTCTTCATGACCTTCTCTTTGTCTGTGTCCTTTTTTGCTTAAAAGGACACTTGTCACTGGATTAAGGACTCGTCCAGATTATCCAGGATGATCTCATTTTGAGATCCTTGACTACTTTGGCAAAGACCCTTTTTCCAAATAAGGTCACATTCACAGGCTCTGGGGTTAGAACATGGGCGTATCTTTTGGGGACCATCCTTCAATCCACTGTGGTAGGTTTTAAATCGGTAACAATAATAATACCATTAACAATAGCCAACGTTTACTGAATATTTATCGTGTGTCAGATTCTGTATTAAACTTTACACGAATCATCTTATGTAATCCTCACAAAAGCCCTATGAAATCAGTACTACTATTATGCCCATTTTACAAATGAGGACGCAGAGGATTTAATAAGCTAATAGTTCCAATGAGCTTACATGAGTCTTTTGGCATTTTCATGGTTTTAACACACATTATCCATATTTAAAATGTCATTTAATATTTACCAATAAAAAGGTCACCAGATCCAAATAGTTTTAGGGGAGAGTTTTAGAGTTTTCAAAAAATAGTAATTTCTATATTATTCAGATTAAAGCATATAAAATATGAAAAGATTGTTAACTTATTTTGCAAATATTTCACACTGATAGATAAAGCACAGGGGGAAAAAATGTAGACCAAGCTTACCCATAAATGTAGACTCAAAATTGCCAAACAAAATATAAGCAAATTAAACATAGCAGTGCATTTAAAAAAACAAAATAAAACATGATGCCTAGTAGGGTCTGTTCCAGGAATATCAGAATGATTCAGTATCAGAAAACTTATCAATATATTGTATTTCATTAATAGAAAAGCACTGATTTTTATCAATATGCTAAAAGTCATTCTGTAATATTTAGTTATCCTAATGAAATAACTGAAGAAAAATAGAAATCGAAGGCATAGCAGTCGTTCCTAGACATTACAATAAGTATGTATTAGAAGCCAACTTCAAACATTCTATTAAAATTATAAAATACAAAAAAAAAAAAAAAAAAGACAAAGTCATCGAGAATTATTCAGCCTTGACTTAGAGGTTCCAGCTTTTGCAATAGAGAAGGAAAATAATGTAAGTGGTGTATATACTGGAAAATTGTCTTAGGCAACTCAGACTGCCGTAACAAAATGCCATAGACTGGGGAGCTTAAACTACAGGAATTTATTTCTCACAATTCTGGAGGTTGGAGAGTCCAAGATAAAGGATCTAGCTCATCTGATCCCCTAGGTTAAGGCCCTTTTCCTGGCTTACAGCCACCTCCTCACTGTGTCCTCACTTGGCAGAAAGAGCTCTGATCTTTCTTCCTCTTCTTATAAGGACACAGTTCTTGTCATGGGGGCCTCCTCTAAACCTCCCAAAAGCCTCACTCCAAATATCACTACACTGGAGATTAGAGCTTCCACATTTGAGTTTTGGGGGAACACAAACACTCAGCACATAACATTCTTCCCCTGCCTCCCCAGCCCCAGCCAATGCATGTCCTTCTCACAGGCAAAACACATTCATTCCAAGCCAACAGGCTCAGGTCTTAACTTGCTCCAACATCAACTCTTAAGTCTAAAGTTTAAAGTCTCATCCAAACATACTTTAAACAAGATATGAGGTGAGCCTTCAGGTAGAATTTACCCTGAAGCAAAGTTCTTCTCCAGCTGTGAACCTGTGAAATCAGATCATGTATTTACTTCCAAAACACAGTGGTCAGACAGGCATAGGATTTCTCCCATTTTGAAAAGGAGAAGTTGGAAGGAAGTGACTTATAGTTCCATGTGTTAGAACTGACTGAGGTAAGATCTTTTCTGTAGACTAGACCTTTCCATAGCAGAAGATTCAATCTAGTGGCCAGAAGGGACAGAGAAAATAACTAATGTAGAAATTAGTGAACAAGGCACTGAAGAGGAAAATGATTGTCTATTCATGAATTTGCCTAGGGACAGCCTTGCCCAGGAAGTCTAAAAACTGAAAAAAAAACAAAACCAACCAACCAATTAATGAACCAAACAAACAAAAACCTATTTCTGAAACATCAGACATCTTAAGTATAAGAGAGCTTGTATTAATGGTTACACTGACATGATCTCATATTTTTCTGTGATGGACACCATTTAGGACTCAGCATAACTGGGTAATCAGCATCTTTGTACCCCTCACTGCTTTCTTCTGTGCCTCGGCCAGGAGGAAATTATTCAGGGAGCAGGAAATTCTGAAGGAAAATGGAAACATAGCCCATGGGAGAGATGCACAGGTTACAGAGAGGCGGGGGGATTTTGATGGTAGGGACACAGGGCTCAGTTGGGAAGGCTTCATCTTTGGGGAGAAGGCTTCATCGTCCAGGTGACCTTGTCTAACACAGAACCAATACCTCCAAGAAGAGCAGCTGTAAACATCCAAGTTTGCTTGAATTTCCTGTGTTCACTGAATAACGGAACAAAAGCAAGCAAGAGAGTCTGACCTTGATGCTTGTGATTCCTGGGGGACACAATGAACGGGTAACTTATGCAGCTAAGATCTATAGAACAAACCATTTTGTATGGTGTCTCCTAATACAGACACCAAAAACAGACAAAAGTAAACACAACAGCAGTAGTGAAGGTTTGCCCTTTATTGCCCCCTAGCTCAAACAGCAATGATATGGGTGATTTCTTTCTGTGTGTTCACCCCGTCCCCCTTATATTTAAATCCATCAGCTCTTTTCTGTCTCTGAAAGAGGACTGTCCAAGGACAAGTCTTGGCCCTAACACTGTCCCCAGGCAGGGAATAGGTATTGACAGGAAACTCATGCTAGAGGGAGTCTCTTACTCTTAGTGCCACCCATCAACACCCCTATTCCAGCCCCATCCCAGCCCGATTGCTGACTCCCACCTGGCTGACTCTTTCAGAGGTCAAGAAGGTCATTTTATCCCACGGTGAGAGAAGGAGCTGCGTCCTTGTCCTCTCGCAGCTGGATTATGTCAACTGCCTTCAACCTCTATGTCCCTAATTTATCCTGCACGTCACTATTATAGTCATGTGACTTTCTTTTTCTGGATTCTGTTAAGATTTTCTCTTTTCTTTCGCTTTTGACAATTTGACCATGTTATTTAGCTATGATTTTCTTTCACTTGTAAATGTATCCTATCTCAGCTTTTCTAAACTTCTTTACTCTGTGGGTTGGTATTTTATTTTATTTTATTTATTTTTTTATCAACTTTGGGAAATGTTGGGCCATTTTTTCTTAGGATAGTTCTTGTCCTTCCAGGACTCCAATCATATATATTCATTCACCAGTTCCTGCCTAGAATTTCTCTTTTCACTGCCCCATTATCACAATTTCCATCCATCTCTGATTCCACCTTTACCAAGATAGTGGCCCCTCATGAATTCCTTAGACCCCTTTATGAATGCCATGGCTAAAATTCTGCCTCTCCCCAGTATTACACATGAAAATGGACAAAACCCAGTAAGCACTGATTACCCCTCAACACTCATTTTACTAAACAACAAACTAAAGATTCCCATTTCAACATGAACTTTTGCTAAAATGAACATTTCAACTGGAAAGAACACAAAATTCCTGCTTAATTCCACCCACTAATTCTCTTACCTGGCACATCTATTATCATAATTATTATTATGTAAGTCAAAGCTCCATTTAAGTACTTAGCTTCTTAGATCCTGGAAGAGGGAGACTAGTTTCAAAACTTTCTATTAAAAATCTGCAAAAATTAGCCATTGTTGAGAAAATAGGAGAGCAAAGGCAGAGCAAAGGTATAAACATGTTATGGGAAAAAAATACACATATACACATATAATTTCAATCATGATTTTCAAATGTTGTTGCCATGATCCTTACCATTTAGACTTCAACATTTTATATGATACATAACAAAGCAAAATGAGACAGGACAAAATAATACATGTAAAGTATCACAACTGATAAAAAGTGTTACCACTCCAATTCAGAGGATTACCAAAAACTTCTTAAAAACTGAGTATCATTGGATCAATAAAAATTTGGACCTAGGATAAGGGCCGAGGGGAAAAAAATGAAATAATTTTATTTAGAAAAGGAAAAGGTGAAGTTAAAAATAAATGGATTTATATTCCAGGTTAATATATCAACAGTAATCTCTTGTTCATTTTAGTGTAAACTGCCTCAAATCCTCCATGGAATGAAACAAGGTATAAAGCATTCAATCAATGCATCACATACTAAAGATAAAAAAAGAGGTAAAATATCAGTGGTATTCTACGTCATCTAGGCTACTGCTTCAGAAATCTTCTTTTCCATTTCTCTTCTCCTCTCGATAGTTGCAGTGTTGCTAAGTGCTTACTGAAACTTTCTCCTTGGGTTATCAAAGCTGAGCTCACCACCAACTTCCTCCCACCCACCCACCCACTTGTTCATTTCCCACTCTCTGTCAGTGGCACCATCATTTCCTGCATCAATCACTAAGGCTTAATTTTTTGAGTCATCATTGACTCATTCTCCTGATTTTATTTAGTCCTATATGATTGTTTTGCAAAGTCTCTCTGGATTCTGTCCATTTCCTTCTGTTTTCATAACCTCATCACCTTGTCCTTTTGTAACTCAGATACTCCCTGTGTGCTTGAGTCCCTGTGCTATGTCAATGTACAGGAACAGCCTGACTAAAAAGTAAAATTGATGACAATTCGAGTCCTTGTCTCTCCAGAAATGCACAAGGAGGTAGTTAAGAATGAGGATCTGAAGCCAGACTGCCTGGGTTAAAAGCTTTCTCTGTCAATTCCTAGCAGTTACTTCATCTGCCTCAATTACTTCATCTATAAAGTGGGAATAACAATGGTACCCACATCATAAGACTGTTGTGAGAATAAAATGACTCAACACACGTGACTCATGTAAAGAGATGTGTCTTTTATTCAGATCTGTCCTTATTGACGGCTCCCAACTCTTTTGTAGAAAGGTGATGAAATTCTTGGGTCTTTATCTTACTTCACACAACACTCCACAGAAGATACATTTTTATTATCTAAGATGACACTCTTGAACAGTAAGGTGCAGTGCCCTGTCATCAGCACATTGCTATGAAATTATTTAAGTGCTAATCTTCCCTAGCAAGTGGTACATAAGGTAACAAATTGTTCTCAACTTCAGGTCCCAAGGCCTCGTACATGTTCAAGAAAAGGTTTAAAGAAAAATCTAACTGCATTTCTAATAAAAAAAAAATAAGACAAGTTCCAAGAGGTTATTCTAAGAAAGGGTGGTGGACCAAGGGGTCATGTCCACAGCAACTCCCTTTCTGGCCTCAGGTGGTGTCAGAATACTCACTCCCTCACCACATCATCCCTGCTCAGCTCCAGAGACTAAGGGCCTTCAGCACAGGGCCAGCCCTCCCAGGCTTTAAGCCAATGGAAAGCAAATTTCACAGGACATTGGAAGAACCAGTCTCTCAAATTTACGAGATCTGGACTTGCTTTCACAGTCTGAAGCCCAGTGTCTGTACCGATGTCAGCCATAGCCTGGGTCAGACCTGGATGGCACTCACCTTTTAATACTACAATTTGATAACATGTAGTGGAAAAGAATCTGGGGAAAAAATGTATATGTATGTATATGTATAAGTGAATCACTTTGCTGAACACATGAAACTAACATTGTAAATTAACTATACTTCCAAAAAAAAAAAAAAGAACCCTACAAGTTGGATTTCTGGCTACCTCCTTGGGGCCAGCTCTATAGCAATTCTCAGAGAATCACTTTTGGCAACTCCTGTCCCCCTTCCCATCCTTGAGGTCCTAGCCTGTGACCGAAGTTCTGCAGCTTGTTTCCCAGTAGAGATCAGGGGTTGGGGAGGGAAAGAGATCAAGGTCCATGAGAAGAATATTCTAGACTGAAAGAAGATGGCTTTTGGTGTTAAAAATTAGCCAGAACTTTATTTTGTGAATTTATGTAACAGTGTTGTCCAAATATTATTTAACATTCATATACAAAAATACTTTAAAAATACATAGTATATTTATAAAATAATTGTAAGAATCATGCATGTGTTTTTCCTCAACATTTTATTACATGAATGTTCAAATAGAAAAATGGAAACAATTGTAAACACACACACATCTACCACCTAGACTCTGCAGTTGTTAACATGCTGCTTTACTTGCTTTGTTGCATTTTCATCTCTCCGTTTTTCTATCCATTTCATTTTTCGGAGCAGATATCAGCACATTTCACTCTTAAGCATTTCAGCATGTACATGTAGCTTTAAAAATGGATTCTACCTACTTCAGATTTTGTTTAGGCCCCAGTTATGAAAATCTTATAGGGTTTCAGTGGGTTAAGGGGAGATTGGGGGTGTGAGGAGGAAGGCATATGGCCTTGGAGAGTTTAAGGGAGTAGAGAATAGTTACATTACAGTCATTTGTGGTAAACTTCCAGATGTCTTAGAAGGGATCTGTGAAGTCATATACAGGCCACACTTTGTTTATAGATTGAAGAAAGCAAGCTGCACATGTAGGTACCAGTATACATCAAATTCTTAGAGGTACAGCTGTGATTAAGAGTAATATAAGTGCATTTAAAACTGGGACTGAATTTGCAGTAGATTTTTTGTCATTAGATATTTTCTCAATCGATGGTTTTCAAAATGCAGCTGACAAGGAAGATTATCAGAAATGTGTTCTCTTTCAAAAGAAGGCTTATACTCCACAACATTATAAACGACCTCTTTAAAGAGACCAGAGTATTGCAGACAAAGGGAATTTGGAGCAGCCTATGATGACGATGAAGATGGTAACCCAGCAGCCCTGACACCTGACCTTGTGCTCTTTACTCAGGATTTAACACTTTCTTGTAAGTGAGCTACTTTAAGCTATCTGCCTCAACAAAGTGCAAAGCTGTTTAAACAATCAGGTTCTGGGTCAAAAAGTCCATAACACTCAATTGACTTCTTTTTTAAAGTTTTTTTTTTAATTGAAGTACAGTCCATTACAATGTGCCAATTTCTAGTGCACAGTACAATGTCCCAGACATGTATATATTCATTTTCATATTCTTTTTCATTACAGGTTATTATAAGATATTGAGTATCGTTCCCTGTGCTATACTGAAGAAATTTGGGGTTTTTTAATCTATTTTCATATATAATGGCTAACATTTGCAAATCTCAAAATCCCAAATTTATCTGTTTCCATTCCCTTTCCCCCATAGCCATAAGATTGTTTATTATGTCTGCAAGTCTGTTTCTGCTTTGTAGATGAGTTCATTTGTGTGCTCTTTTTTTTTCTTTTTTGGAGTCCACATGAGTGATATCATATGGTATTTTTCTCTCTTTCTAGCTTACTTCACTTAGAATAACATTCTCCAGGGACATCCATGTTGCTGTACATGGCATTATTTTATTATTTTTTATGGCTGAGTAGTATTCCATTGTATAAATATACCTCAAATTCTTTATCCAGTCATCTGTCGATGGACATTTAGGTTGTTTCCATGTCTTGGCTATTGTATGTAGTGCTGCTAGGAACATTGGGGTGCATGTGTCTTTTTGAATTAGAGTTCCCTCTGGATATATGCCCAGAAGTAGGATTGCTGGATCATATGGTAAGTCTATTTTTAATTTTTTGAGGAAACTCCATTCTGTTTTTCATAATGGCTGCACCAAACTATGTTCCCACCAGCAGTGTAGAAGGGTTCCCTTTTCTCCACAGCCTCTCCAGCATTTATTGTTTGTGGACTTTTGATGATGGCCATTCTGACTGGTGCGAGGTGATACCTCATTGTAGTTTTGATTTGCATTTCTATGATAATTAATGATATTGAGCACTTTTCATGTACCTGTTGGTCATTTGTAAGTCTTCCTTGGGGAATTGCTTGTTTATTTGATTAGGTTGTTTGTTTTGTAATTAAGTTGTATGAGCTGTTTATATATTCTGGAAATTAAACCTTTGTCAATCACATCATTTACAAATATTTTCTTCCATTCTGTATGTTGTCATTTTGTTTTGCTTATGGTTTTCTTTGCTGTGCAAAAGCTTCTAAGTTTAATTAGGTCCCATTTATTAATTTTGCTATTCCCTGGGTAGAGTGCCCTAGGAGAACATTGCTAAGATTTATGTCAGAGAATGTTTTGCCTATGATTTCTTCTAGGAAGTCTATCAAGTCTTGTCTTATGTTTAAATCTTTAAGCAATTTTGAGTTTATTTTTGTGTACAGAGTGAGGGAGTGTTCTAACTTCATTGATTTACATGCTGCTGTCCAGTTTTCCCGACACCACTTGCTGAAGAGACTACCTTGTCTCCATTGTATATTCTTGTATCCTTTGTTGAAGATTAATTGACCATAGGTCTGTAGGTTTATTTCTGAGCTCTCTATTCTGGTCTATTGATCTGTATGTCTGTTTTTATGCCAATACCATGCTGTTTTGATTCCTGTAGCTCTGTAGTATTGTCTGAAGTCTTGGAGGGTTATTCCTCCAGCTTCATTGTTTTTCTTCAATATTGCTTTCACAATTCTGAGTCTTTTGTGATTCCATATAAATTTTCAGATTATTTGTTCTAGCTCTGTGATCAACTGGCTTTTGGTTAGCCTTTAATGCCATGATGGAAGTCGGTTCCTGGGTTTTGATGCTCATGGAGAAATAAACAATGTTAATATTAACTCAACAAAAGACAAGTGGAAATGGCCTTCCAACAGCCATTGAAAGTTAAAATTTCCCTACAAAGGGATACATGGTTGTGCTGAACCCCCCTCCTTATTTCAAATTTATTTTCTACTGATCAGTCACCTGCCAGTTTTGGAGATGATTAATGCACCAGGAACAGAGAGATGAATTTCCCTACATGTACAGTTTATGCTTTTAGAATCTAAAACCCAACAGGTTACTGATCCTGCTAGTAAATTACTTGTATACACAGAGGCCATAGTTATATTTTTCTAAAAACAAAGATATTATTCATAGAAAGTGAAAGTATAGTTGCTAAGGGGATATGTTCAAGATTCAGATGGTCTGGTCTAACCTCCTAGTTGGCACCTTGGACGTTCTTTGACCTCATTGTATTTCATCTGTAGGTAGGGAGTATTAAAAGATTTTGTCTTATAGGATTATTGTGAAAACTAAATAGGATAACACATTGAAAGTGCTTACTTACGACACTGCTTGGCCTATAGCGAGCATTTATTAAAGTTAATATTATTTATTATTTTAGAAGACACTTTTCTAGCTTTTAAACTGTTTATAAATATAATTCCTAGGCAATATTATTTTTAAAAAATTTCAAGTGTCCCTGTCTATAACATTATTTTATTATAGAATTTCAGGATTGAAGGATGTCTTATTCATTTTGGTTTATCTTAAAAGAGCCTTCCAGAATTAGAATTCTTCTAGCAGTAGAATTGCTCAAACTGGGGTATTCTGAGGGTGGTTTGTTATAATGGGGCTGAGGTGAGGGTCTGGTTACATTTGCCTTACAAATTTTGGGCTCAAACTATTTTGCCCCTGACTATGAAATAGAACTTTCAGAGATTTATTAACGAACAATCCGTCTGCACCATGGGGAAAATTCAGAACTGTTTGAGGAGGATGTTGACTCAAATATCAGGTTCTCCCTCAGCTCACCTCAGAACAGCAGCCTGGACTTCAAGTCTGGGAAGAGCCTCGTAGGCTCCTTGGTTTCCCTATTTGGACGTTAACCAACCTGTGGTTAACAGTTGTTAAGAAATCTTGGTTGGTTCTCCCCCGTCAGCAAAGAGTAGCTTTTTTCCAGAAGCTTCCTAGAGAACCCAATCTAGTGCTCACTGCCCCTCAGTTGATTAAATACAGTCTTCACTGTGGAATGCTTAAATACATCCCTGAATCAAGGGCTTAGCAGAGATTACCTAAGCCACAATAATTTGACCCCTCTGGAATTATTTTTTCTTTTTTTTTTTTTTTTTTACAAAACAGAAATTGATTCACACACAGAAAACAGATTTATGGTTACCTTAGGGGAAAGGGAAGGAGGGATAAATTATGAGTTTGGGACTAACAGATACCCATTACTATATATAAAATAAACAACAAGGTCCTACTGTATAATACAGGGAACTATATTCAATATCTTATAATAAACTATAATGGAAAAGAATTTTTAAAAAATGTATAAACTGAATCACTATGCTGTACACCAGAAACTAACACAACATTGTAAATTAACTATACTTCAATTTAAAAAAAAACTGGTAAAATTTAATCTATAAAACAACCCTTGAAAAGAGTGTCTTGTTTTATATTTTGTAGACAAAATCCATTCTTAGAGGGATTTAATAACTTGCAGCAGACCAGGATCAGAACCTTGGTCCTTCTGAAATGTAAATGCATATTCTTTTTAGTCCTCCTTGACCAGTGACCAGACACTTGTAATATGGCAGAACTCAACTTATCTGTTTCCACACAAAGCAGTCTTGAGGTTGTTTCTAATTTTCCCTTTACTGAGGTTGCACTCTGTCAACTTCACAGTCAAGAGCATTGTCCAAAGAACGTTTCTAATTACCCTGTCTCGTTTACAAGTAATTTACTAGTTAGCCCAGTGCTGGGCATCAATACTCCAAGACTGCTTTTCAGTTTATTTTGACTATCAAATTCACTCATGGAGGCCACCAGTTTTGCTTCGATTGGGGTCACAAACGCTTGCTGGAAGACCTTCTATTTCTTACCATCATGCTGTTCGCTCTCTAAGCTTTACATCAGAACAGCACGGTGTTTTGAGGTGACTGCAGAAAGGGGGGAACCCCCACCCCCTCCAATCGAGAAAGCCATAAATGATATGAAGTTTCTTGGACTGACAAGATTCTGGGCCTCTTCTGATTCCATGTCACCTTGGACAAGTTTCTTACTTCCTCATGCATAAATTTGGGAGAAAAATAATTACTTTGCCAGCATCACGAGACTTGGTCAGCAGGCTGGAGCAAAGTACAAGACAGGCATCTCTGAACATGGCTGCCCTGGGGCACCATAGCTGGTCCCCCGCAGTCCCAGTGACCCACGAGTGGCAGTCAGGGCACACGTGGCCCGCAGCATGTTCAGCTGTGTTTACATTCTCTGGAATTTTTTTTTAAAACAAACTATGGATTGTCACAATGTCACAAGCCCTGATAAGAAAAGGCCTGGAATGCACTGTAAAGTTGATGTAATATCTTCTACAGTGTCCTTTTTAAGAGGAATCCTGGAGGAATTCCCCTCTGATCCTAGACTCAAAAATAGTTGTAATTTTCCTGAGCTGTTGTATTTGGTTTCATCTCATGGACACAATGAATCAGATCTCCCCTGATTTCCTTTTTTCACCCTGTTTTTGGCTGCCCACCGATATGCAACTTTTCTCCTCCCACGGGGAAGACTAAACTCTCCAGCTCTCTCATGGGTGGAGTCACCAGACTAGTTCTGGCCACTGAGAGTGACCTGAAGCAATGTGCCCAAAGCATTTAATTGCTAGTGCAAGATCCTTCAAAGCTCTTTTCCCCTTTGCTCCATGACCAGCAGCATAAGAGACAGTGGCTGCTCAACTGGCATAAAAATTAGGAGAGTGGGCAGCAGGCCTCGGGGTCCCCTGCAGTGGCCTATAACCTGAAAGAGGAATTAGAGAATAGTGTTTACAAGCTCCTGAGATTTTAGAATTATTTTTACCATAGCATAACCCAGTCTATCCTTATTAATATAAATATGTACAGTTATCTAGACACCCCATTCAATGAACAGGTGGAAGGTTGCTGTTTTATGAATTTTAGTCTAATTTATTGATAGTTTTGCCTCAAACGTTGTTTCTCTTTTATCACTCAACACAGTCTGATGTATCCAATCTCATCATAGTTTGAGCATCCTTTTAAGCCGTTTTGAGAATAGGTGGGGAATTTTAAAAATACAGCAAAATAATGGATTTGTATGAGGAACACATCAGTAGGAGTTGGCTTTACAGGACGCACTGAGAATTTAAGCTCAGGCTGCTCTGGAAATTCTCACCTTCTAAGAGAAAACACTTACATAAGCATGGGACTAGCAACTGTATTTCCAGAGGGATACGCTAGAGGGCGTGTGGAGTTTAGAGTACAGTATGACACCATTGCCCAGTATGAGTGCCCTAAGGGATGTTGTCCAAGGATTTGGGTGGGAGAATTTGTCTATTTTTCCACTTTTAAATTTCAGAAATCCATATTAATTGACCTTCCTTTTATGCAGAGTCTGTTCTAGGCAAAATGATAAAACAAACTGAAGCTTGCCAGTCTGTAACATTATTTTGCTATAAAATTCAGACTTGAAGAGCATCTTTCTTGGGGTTTTATGGAGTCTCTGTTGACACAGGGATTTTCCTTCAATGCAGCATTGAACATGCTCAGTGTTATTCAGTTTTTTTTCATCTCTTCCCTCAAAACCAACAAATCTCCCATTTCTTGGGAGAGGCCTAGAAAGTAGAGGGTTTGTTAATCTGGCAATTTAATTTGAGATAGAATGTTGATGGCTGACAATACCTTATTACTAACCACCTACCTTTCTGGATAGAATTATGGTTTTAACTGGCTCTAATTCTAAAATCAAAAGGGGTCTACTGGGGCAGGTATAACTCAGTGGTAGAGTGCTTGCCTACCTAGCATGCACAAGGTCCCAGGTTCAATCCCCAGTACTTCCATCAAAAGCAATAAATAAATAAATGAATCTAATTACCTCCCCCCACCAAATTTTTTTTAAGAAAAGGGGTCTACAGAAGTCAGTGTGGGAGTTGCTTTAGGGTAGAGGGCCTGCCAAACTTGAGTACCATACCCAACTTCCCATATGTATCTATGAGCCTTAGCTTAGAGCAATTCATCCATCACCTAAGATAAGAGTTCTGCTCTCAGTGGAATTACTACTCATAGAGCAAGTTGAATATCACTAAATATTTTATAGAAGACTTTTGTTATTCAGATCCCCAGTTTGAAGATAATGCACCTGGAGTTTTGACATGTTACATGCTATTTTTGTGGTTGTTTAAATCTTTGGTAATAGTGGCAGGAATTGGATAAAGGGTTGACATGCATTTGATAATCTTCATTCTTCAGTCAACAACTTCAACCTTCTTTCTTTTGGGAAAAGTTTAGGATAAATGAGAGAACACAGATTTTGGAGTCAAATAAATCTAGATTTAGACTCAGGCTACCACATCACCCTGAGTTTTCTATTCCTAAACCGTAAAATGGGGATATTCAAGGATTTGGGGGAAGCTTTATGTCATATGAAAAGTATCTCAAATATCTTAAGAAAATGTTAACTTTATCTTTTTCATCAATTTTTTTGTCAGATGTAAGGATCCTGAACAAAATTAAACTATTTAAGTTGCATTTCTAATATATAGAGTTGTAAGGGCATTTCCAGTTAATATTGGTGAAGTGAAGCAGCTGATGGAGGGTACTGACAGTGAAATGCTCAAGGCTGGTGGAGCAGACCTGGGTCTGGTTTTAGCAAATAATCAACACTTGTGACATCTGTCCACCATGTGAGGTCCTGGCATCCTGGTCCTACATACCTGATGATATTCAATTATTATAAGCTGTCATTTTCAAAATAACTAATTAAGTGTAAGATGTTATTTTTTAATCAATTAGAATATATTTCCAGAATCAATTAACAGGCAATATATAGGAAGAAAAGTTTCTATTACAAGTGCCTGTGATAGGATGTACCTTGTAGAAGAAATTATTATTCTAGAAAATGATTACTGAAGGTCAGCAGTTCTAAAAATAATCTAGGCCACTCTTATCTGCAGAGTGAATACAAAGGGAAATATAAAATTCCATGAAACCCCTGATTATCTCCACCTAATTCCTATTGCATCATGGCTTTGTCCTTGACACTCTTTGCTACAGATCTTTCATGTTTTCATTGATTTCTGGAGCCTGTATTGATTGGTTTGGGTGACATATTCTCTCCGTAGTTTCTGTCTTGTGTCTCAAAATCATTCTGAGGGAAGAAGAATCCGTTTCATCACCCTTTCTTTAGAGGAACAAGCAACTCTGGTCAAAGTGTTAATTTCCATGACCATCCTGTTACAACATCCTGTTTGAACCAGGCATAGTGGTCAAACCTGATTAAAATACAATTAATGTGCACTCCTTTGGGTTTCACTGTAAAATACAATTTTGTGCATTTCAAATGTAGTTTTTATAGCTAAATTTTCTGAGCTTTTTTTTTTTTTTTTGGTAACTTGTATTATTTTGAATCATGCACATATTATTAAATAAGATTTAAGAAAGCTACTTCAAAGGGGAATCCATTCTATTTTTCTAGTTTGCCATTCTTTTTCAATTTCGCTGGGGAACCAGAAGACTGAATGAATTACCTCTGCTCTAACAACAAACTTCTCAGACCTTGTTCTGAGCTGTCACTGCATTCTCTTTCCCCTCCCTCTCCCATCTCCCCCACACCTCCTGAATATTTTGCCTTTGTCCTTTTAACCTAGAAGATTAGTAGAAATTGCATGAAAACCTTAGTTATTTTGAGCAAAGGAAATAGAGAAGCTGTACCGTACAAAGAACAAGCAGGAGAACCTTGGTGAAAGGGGATGATGTTGTAAAGATGGGAAAGAGGACAGAAGAGCAGTGTAGACCAGAAACAGGGCCAGCTCATCACCAAGTGGAAGTAAGTGCACTGGAGCAATAGAAGAAAAGCAAACTTCAGTTAGGACTGAAGACGGTCACCAGGCACAGATCTAGAACAGGACCAGGGTGGTTAGGATTGGGGATGAACTAAACAAAAGAGCTGCTGCCCAGGTCGGCATTCTCGGGGTACCAGCTGCTTTTGTTGTCATGAAAGACAAGGATAAAATCAGCAGTGCTCATGAGATTGATTCTGAAATACTTGGAATCCCTCAAGCTGGTAAGGTTGACAGGGATATATCTTGCCTCCCATTTAGTCTTCTCAAAGCTCATTTGGATGTATTTTAGTAGGTGGGTCAGGGCTTTCTGAATGAGGCATTTACTACTCTGCCTTTGAGGGAGAGATCCGTGGAAGGAGAGAAAGGAGAGTGTTGAGTGTCATATGCTAATTGATGTGACGTGAGGATTGGCTAGAATGATGGGCACATAGACCCTCAAAAGCGAAAACACTAAAGTAAAGGGGAGGAGGAACTTGCAGAGAGGGCAGGGGGGGAAGAAAATCCCCATTGATGGCATCGATATTTTTTTCCCCATAAAGCAGAAAGCAAGGTCACCTATAGGAATAAGGGAGATAAGGCGAGAGGGAAGAGGGGGCTTGAGCAGACTAATGATTACTTATAATTATTAATATTGTCCATCAATTAAAATCTAAAAATATTTTAAATTTTAATGTAAATAGCATACCTTTAGTTTATACTTGCCCTATGGCACATTACCATGGAGACAGAAAAAAAAAATCTCTCCCTATCCAGCAATTTAACTAGGCTGAGAGACCCCAGGGGCTAGATTGACAGTATAGGTTTAAAAGAGAGAAGGAAAAAAACCACTGACATATTTTCAAGAAAGACAAATGGGGTTAAAATTAGGACTGAATGAAATGGTTGCAGGTTTTTTTTTAATTGTTTCATTCCTACATAATATATATTGGTACCATATAATTTAGTTCATAGAGAAACAAGCTACTATATAAATATTTACCAAAATCATATCAAAAAGAAATTAAATATGATATTGGTATAATGATATATACTTCTAGAGAATGCATATTTGCTATTTTTATTTTTCATTTTCCACCAGCAACGGCAGCATTGAGTGAGAGTTTGAATATACAGCTTCAGCCAATTCATAGTCTATTCTTATTTTATATCACTGAATTAGAGAGAACATTAAATTTTTCTAGTGCATATTGATTTAGGAAGACAAAAATACTCACTACCATCACCTACCCCAAACCCTCAAAATCTCCTCTTCCTTTTCTGTTACCCATTTTTGCCTTATTTCATTATGATGGGAAGCATCCTGAGCTTGGGATTTTAAGTCCCAAAGCCCCAAAATCTAGGTATATGATCTTGAGCATGTAACCCAACTGGCTTGGACCTGTCTTCCTATTAACAAGAATGAAAAAGAAGAGGCACCAGCTCTGGCTTGCTTTCTAAGACGTTGTGGAGGAACCCCCAAGTCTCTGCCTTGCCCACAGACTTTCTTCTGACTCACTGTAGAGGTGGGAGTTCCAGGGCTAATCCTTGTGGCTGAGAAGCCACCCTAGAATTCCTGGGCATTCCTGAATAAAGTGTACCCAGTAAATGTCTCTCAGGACCTAACCTGAGATGAGACTTGCTGTTCAGGGAGGCCTTTTGTAGATCAGAGTCATGTGATAGAAACATTAATATGAACGTGAACTTATTCTGTAGTCATACGCCTGGGACATCTGGGCCACAGATGTCTTATCTCATTTAATCTTCATAACAGACCAGTGAGGGAGGAATTATCATCCTCAAATTATAGACGAGGAAGCTGGGATATAGTGAGTCAAGTGTCTAATTCAAGATCATCCAGCTGAAAGTGCTGAGATTCTGATCAGCAATTTCTCAGAATATTCTTGGTCTACAGGATCTCTCTGCTCCCCAAAAGCCCTTCTGTTTGGGAATAGTAAGATCGCATGTTGTTAAAATAGAAAGATCACACTTGTTATTGCTTTGGCTTGTTATTAACACGTTGGGCATGACTCTCTGTCACATAATTGTGTAGATGTTTGCATCCTGCCCTAAACTGTCAACTCTTCAAGGATGGGAGCTGAATTGTTTTGACCATTAGCTCTTCAACGCTGAGGAGAATTTTTCCAATTAAGTGTTTGCTGAATGACTTGCTATGTGCATGAGGAAGTGAATCAGTGAATTAATATGCAAGAATACAGCTCACATCTCTTGATGTATGTACAGTTCTGAGGCATGTGGAGAGTATTCTTTTAAATCATTCATAGCATTCAATAGAGAGTTCAGTAAATCATGGTCAAGGAAATAATTAAAAATTTCTTTTACTTAAGTATCTAAAATCACTGATTTTTAAATTGTTTTCTTACAAGTGGACATTTAACCGTACTGGTTGATGTTGATACACTGCAAACCAAGAACAGAGTTAAGGAAGACTCTAAAAAAGAAGCCAAAACTTGCAGGGTTAAGTAATACCAAGTAAAACATCACTGCCTGGATGGTCTTGCTGCTTCTGTAGGAGTTTCTGCTTCTTTTTTTTTTTTTTCTCTCTCTCTCTCTTCAAATGGCAAAATATCTGGTCACCTGGGGTAGGAGATTCTATTCTAGTTGGTTGCATACAACTTATTTTTTATAATAATCTCTATTTCACAGAGTATGAATTTCATTCATTTAATTTGGGGGGAAGAGAATCCCTTTACTCTTTCTAATTCACAGTTAACATCAAAGCAGCTCCTGTGAGGAGGCTGCACAAACATGTGCCCAGCTCCCAACTCCGCATCATCTCAATCCGCTCCTCTGCAGTAAGAACGCCGCTGATTCTGCCGCGAAGAAGTTCCTACGGACAGAGAAGAGGGTGCACCGAGTGGTTTTACACGTTATCTTTTCAGTATTAAGTATAGCTTTATGCTGAATTAATTCCGTCATGAAAGCCCATTTTCCAGTTCTTCACTTTAAACTTCGTGAGTAGGTTAATCCATCTGCAAACCTGCCCTGATTCAGCACCTCGCTGGAACACACGCAAAGCTCCAAATCGCGCTGGGTCTGGACCGAACTTCTGCTAGAATTGTAGGTGGATGGGGAGGGGGTGTGTGTCTCAGATCTAAATGTAGAATATTCTCTTTTTTTATTTTTTGTTTTGTTTTTTTTTTGAAATAACAACTTTCTCTTTTTTTTTTTTTTACTGAAGTATAGTCAGTTTAAAATGTTGTGTCCGTTTCCGGTGTGCAGCAAAATACTTCAGTCATAAAGGAACATACATATATTCATTTTCATATTCTTTTTCCCCATAAGTTACTGCAAGATACTGAATATATTTCCCTGCGCTATACAGTATAAACTTGTTTATCTATTTTATATACATCAGTCAGTATCTGCAAATCTCAAACTCCCAATTTATCACTTCTCACTCTTCCCCCACCCCTGGTAACCATAAGTTTGTTTCCTATGTCTGTGAGTCCGTTTCTATTTTGTAAATAAATTTGATTTTTTTTTTTTTTTTTTTTTTTTTTTTAGTTTCCACATATAAGTGATGATATGGGGTATTTTTCCTTCTTATCTGGGGTACTCTGCAAAGCCAGAACATTGGCACACTTTTACCTGCCTCTGGAAGCGTAGCTTGCTCTCTGAGAGTGAAATCCCCCATCACTCACGTGTGTCAGTATCCTTCTGAGGTCCTACCTGAACGGGGGGTTTAGCACCCACCCTGATGCTCTAGGTTGTGGACCAATCACTCTGCTGCCTGTGGTTTTGTAGAAGGAAAGAACGCTTCTGTGTCTGACAGCCTAAGGTGCAGTTCTCCAATAATTACCCTAAAGACTACCCTAAGGCCCTCCACTGTTGTGTGACTTTCTGCCGCCAGGGTTGGAGCTCCTCTGGGCCTAATGTACCTGGACTGCATTTTTGATGAGCTAAGATTTCCTCCAGTTACATTTCTCCATAGACCTGATCCTGACTGCTTTATATCAAATTCTTCAAATTTTCTCAAGCATTGAATACACTCTTCTTGTTTTCCTATGCTGCTGTGGAACTTTGTCTAAGATACAATTTCATAGGATGATGGTTGGGGTGGAGGGATGGCGCAGGTTCTCAGTCTGCCATTTTGACACACTATCTTTTCTGTGTTCCCTTTTATGCTCTGTGGACCAGCCATATTCATCTAATAATCCTACATTTCTTTTGCTTTTCTTCCTTCAAACCTTGCCTGTTTTAGTGAGTCTCTTGCTAAACATTTCTCTCCTCTTCTTGATAACTTTCTGTTCCTTGAACACTTCCCTGATCCTTGTGTCCAAATTTAATATGCTCCTCCAGTGCATCGTTACGGTCTTGAATATGAATCACTGTTATGACTAAGTTATAACATAAAGCAGAATATATTATCTGTGAATGTACCACTCCTTCACAACCAGACATACTGTCTTTCTCATCTTTGTTTTCCCATTACACAAACAGTGCCTTCCACCTTAGTAGGGACAAATATCTGTGATGGGAATTGAATTAATTTGAATCTCTGGCCAGTTCCCACCAGTAAGAGAGAATTCATCTTTGTACTGTGCTTGGGCTGACAGTTTTAATAACTGTTTTTTTAAATTATTACTTGATTTTATTAAGTTTCTTAGAATGTCAAAAATTTTTTGAGAGGCACAATAATACAAATTATGCTTGTGATTAACTTTTGTCCTCAAAATTGAATGTCTATTTTTCTCACACCACACATTTTTATATTAAGACCCCCAAAGAGAATATTAAAAATATTTTTGATTTGCTCATCACTTGAAGACATAGCTGATATGATATTTTCTTAAACAATGCTATCTGCTCAGCCCATACACTCTTAATCTCTTGCAGATGGTACCACACTGACATGTATAATCATTTATCACAACACTTCCCCTAATCATTCATGCTGCTCAACCTCATCAGAGGTCCTTCCATCAAAGTGTGTCTCCATGGTAACCTAAGCCAGATTTGGTCATTTGGTCTCTGTTTGGAATGCAAAGGTCTCTTGAGTGTTTATGACATTTGGATTTTGGAATGTGTTTCCAAAACTACAAATTCTGCATATTTTTGACATTTGGATACACTCTTCATTAATAGGGTTTTCCCTTGGTGTAATTCTATGTTTTAATTTGGAATTATGTTTGTTTATTGGAAAAGAAAGCAGCCAATGTAACCAATTTTAATGAGATTCACTTTTGTTTCTTCATGACATTTCTTCCCAGAAGACAATTCTTTGTGCCTTAAGAGTGCCATGTAAGAAAATCATTGTAAAATGCAAATCACTGAGATTGCTAAAAAAAAAAAAAAAAAAAAAAAAAAAAAAAACCTCAAACTAACAAAACTGAAAAACTGATTATTGATTATTTTGTAATCTCTTCTTCTTCAAAATACAAATACATCTTGAATCTTTATTGAAATGGAATAACAGAATTATTCAAGTTGTCAGCCTATTGTTGTCTTTTCATATATAGAAGGTATTGGATTTGAGGATGGAAAGATCTGATGTGTTTTCATTGAAACACAATCATTTGCATCTAAATTGGAGATTGTCTAAAAAAGAAAAGCCTAAGTCTTTAATGAAATGTTTAAAATCCTTAGAGTCTTGTAAATGGAAATTTGGAAATAATAAAGAGCATGGCTGTTTCTGGATAATAAGGCTCAATATCGCAGAATCAATACTTCCCAAGTAGATCTATTTAAAGTAATAATAGCCAACCCTTGCTACTACTAACAAGCACTTCCTACATGCCTGATTCTGATCGAGGTGGTTTAGACGTATTAGTGTATTTCATCTTCACACCAACCCTAAGAAGCTGATGCTATGCCATCCCCTGTTTTACCCATGAGAAACAAATACCCAGGTAGAGTAATAACTTGCCCAAGGTTTACAGCTACCAAGTGGCATAAATCAGGATGCAAATCCAGGTGGTCTGGTCCCACAAGTTAGACTGCCCCCAGCTCTCTAAATTTTGGGGATTCCAATTAAAATCTAAATAAGTTTATCTCTCCAGAATTTTTTTTAAATGTGGATTTCATCTGAAGGAATAAGCACCGCAAGATAGCTATTAAAAAGTCTCCAAAAAGAAAAATAACAACTTAACAGATATTTAAGTATTTAAAAACCCAGAAAACTAGTTTATAAGAGTAATTTGAAAAATGATGGGTTTTATTTTTCTCAACAATTTTCTTTAACGAGAAACTTAGAGGTAGGCAGTTGACGACTAGCGCGGTGGATCCACAATGCCTTCGAGGGGAAGCAGGCTTCCCATAGAGCCTGTGCCCCAGGGATGCCTTCATCCTCAGGCTCGTCCTTCGTGGTTCCAATAGGCCTGCTCCACATCCCACATCGCTTTTGGAACTCAGTGAGCGAGTAAGGGTATGAGCAAGAGAGAAAAAGACAAAACCAGACGAGTTGGCCTTTTTTCCAGAAACCTCTCACAGTCATTTTCACTACATTACAATTACCTAGACCTATCACATGACCAAAGCCAGCTGCAAGGTAAACTGATCTAAAAAAAAAATTTTGACTGGGCACACCCCCACCACCCTCGATCAAAACTGGGGCTGTAACAGTAAAGAGGTGTTGCTGAGGCAGGTCTAGAATAGGCTTTGCTCCAGGGATGGTTTAGCCCTACGACTAAGGCTCAGTACATCCTTGTTCTTTCTGCCTTGGGTGTTCAGTGAGCTTTCTCATGCTGGCTATTGGTACTCAACTGTTCAGAAATGCTCCATTTACAGTTCTCCACTTCATGGAGTTTCACTCCGAAGAGACTTTTTTTCCTGTGTTGCTCCCTCCTCTCTCTGCTCTTTCTGGATAAGTTTAGCTCCCTCGGCCTCCGTGAACTCCATCTCTGACAACCCAGCTGAGGGGACCCCCCCCCCCCCTACATCACAGTTCTGAAGACCTTCCTGACAGAAATCTGCGGCCATTGAGGGCTCGTAGAACTTCTTCCCCTTGTCACTTGTCACAGCCCTCTGCTGTCTGTCAACCAATGTCTAGAAGCAGTTGGTCCAGTTTTCCAGTTGGTTCCAGTGGGAGGGCAAGTGGAGGGCTCGTTACTCCATCATGGAGGAGGTCAAAGTCCCTTCCGAGGGTCCTTCCCTTTGTGCAGGTCATGCTCTGACACTAAAAAAGGCAGTTTCCCTCCTGTGACTCATATGTGCCTCTTCCTTTTTTAATCAGTTGCTGGGAAGATAAAATACATTTCTCACAGAAAGGTCATTAAATATTTTCAAATTTACCAAAGATGTGGGTTCTAAGACCCAAGATTTTAATTGCAGTTTATATTTATTTATTGTTTTTGTTTATTTGTTTGAGGGGGATGTAATTAGGTTTCTTTTTTTTTTTCTAATCTTAGTGGAGGTGCTGGGGATTGAACCCAGGACCTCATGCATGCTAGGCATGCACTCTACCACCGAGCTATACCCTCCTCCCAATTGCAGTTTATAATAGTGAGTTGGTAGGGAAACACCTGAAAGACTCCAAATAGCTCCCAAATGTGATAGATGATCTGTATGCCATTAGCCCTCTGGTATAACAGAGGCCATGCTTCTAAAAGCAGACCCCAGTCATTCCATGTCCCTTAGAAATTATAATTATTACTTGAAAGTTATGATTACATAAATCTGTCATGGCTCATGATAAATGCACTCTTGCAAATTTGTTTCTGACATTAAGGAAAGTTTAGGTGACCATTTTTGAGAGCTTTACAGATAATTTTACTGTAGCCTGTAAGATGGAAGCCATCTGATTGGATTCACAAATCCTGTCTTAAGTAAAACTATTTCATGCCAGATAAACTGCAGAACTGTTTATAATTATATCAAAGATTTGATGTATTAATACAATAACACATATAATTATGGGGATTTGGGGTAAATTATAATAAATGTGGACCTTGTGTTGTGTTTTTGTTTTTATTTGTGTTTTGTCTTGTTTACCACTCAAAGTGCTTTTAAACAGCTCTCTGGTTATGCCTAACTCAAGGAATTGAAGATGTTAGCTCTCATGTAGAAGAAATAACTGTGTAAAATGACTTGAGAGATAGCAAAAAGGCTGGTGTATACATCTCTCCTTTACTGCTCTTATCCTGGAATGACCAAGAAAGCCAAGAAAGATCCATGTAACTCCACTGGGTGAGGGCAGACTGGAAGATGCTGTTTCTAGACATGATTTCTTAGATTGGTCAAGCCCTATAGAAACAGGTTCTAGAGGAAGATTCTAGAAGAAGAAGGGAGCTCAGTCAAGTAGAGAGTTCACCACCCAGAGCCTTTGGGAACAGGCATTCTGTGCAGTTGATGTGGCATCCAGGAGGGAGATTCTACACAAGCAAGGAGAAAAGAAACATGGATAATTCCAAAACAGAGGGCCCTGGGAATCAGGCAAGCAGAGAGAATTAGCAAGGAGAGTCATCTATCAGAGCATAAAGGGACCCCGGCAGAGTGCTGAGGATTTTGGGCAAGCTAGTTTCTTGGAGCAAGACTAGAAATAGGAATGGAGGCCTTATTTCTAGCACAATGGTGGTAGGACAGGGACAAGGCAGAAAACTAAGGTCTAAGTTGGACTGGCCACAAAAGGACACACTCAGAGTCTCAGAGTTTCAGGCAAGAGTGCTCCAAACCATTAGGTCTTGTGTATGGGTATCTTTGCACCTTTTACATGAAGCTGAGCCCAATGGAGGGAGTCAAGAGGCAGAGCTGTGGGGAGCAGACATGGGGTGGGGACACTGGCAGGACCAGAAACCACCAACCTGCCTGCCATGTGCTTAAATGTCTCATCCTTAGAAACAGTTTTTTGTTTTGTTTTGTTTTGTTTTGTTTTGTTTTTTTTTGCATGGACATCTTTTAGAGGCTCTGTTAGAATAAAAAATACTACCAGAAAAGTAACACTTTAAACCCCTAAGAGACTAGTCAATAGAATAGATTAGTTTCTCAGATTAGCTGTTAGTTTTAAAGAGAGAGAGTAAGATCCTGAGGGAATGAAATTCAGACATTAGATTTAAAGGGTATTTGAAGGAAATAGAATTTCAGAGCAGGTAATCTTACACATATTGCAAATTAGTGGGAAATTTATCTTTTATGCCCGTCATTTCAGACTTTCTCCCACAATCCCATAGCTAGTAAATTGCAAAACTGGAATTTAAACTCATCTATGTCTGGTGAACCAAATATTCTACAAGAGGGTCTTTCAAGAGTTCAGGTGAGAGGCTTTGATAGTTTCACTAGGGAAGGCGGGAATTAGGTATCGAGAAGGAAGAAATTTTTCTTAACCCTTTAAGTTCTTCTAGCTGGTCTAAGAATTAATTTAACATGAGACAGATTAACAAGAGAATATCAAGTAAAACTTTCATAACGTGTATACACAAGAGAGACCCAGAAAAACTGAGTAACTTGTCACAATGGCTGAAACCCTCACTTTAATTACCATCTTCAGCTAAAGACAAAAAAGGATGTTAGGTGTAGTGGCTTGGTTCTTCAAAGGGGAGGAAGGCAAATGACATGGATTTGGAGAAGCAAAAGTTGGTGAATAAACATTTGCTGGGGGTGCAGAGACAATGGGGCACACAGAGAAATTTTAACAGACTTTGTTAGGTCCCTCCCTGTCTGCACACCTAGTTCACATTGTAGTTATCTATGGTGTAGCTCCCTGCCTGGTCTTTAAATTCTTTATGCAGCTAAGGGGGAGGTAAAAAGAAAGACTTCTTGAGTCTTCTGTTTGTTAAAAATAATCAACCTAAATTAATACTCATGCAAAAAGGACACATTTGGGGGGTGGGGTGGGGCAAAAAAAGAAAAAAGCAGAACAGATGAGTAATCATCCTTTGTTTGTTGCATGCCAGCCATGATCAGAGATGATGCTAGGATCTAGGGATACTGTCATAAGAAACTAGACACGACAGCCCAGCAGGGAAAAGACATTCAACCAATAGTGATAAATAACTGTAAATAAGCATCAATTTTATAAAGGGTTGAAAATAAAGGTACTGGGTGGTGGCTGTCATTTACAAAACTGACTCTCCTGCTTTCGTAATTCGTGTTTAAACAAAAGAAGAGAATGAAAAATGATGCTGAGAGTGAGAGGGAACAGAGACAGCAAAGTCCAGAAAGAAGAGCAGTTTAGTCTGAGAGAAGATGCTGAGATGGGTTTACAACATGACAAGTGTAGGGTGAGTTTGAGACATCCAGGAATTGTGCACTGAACAACTGGAGATAGGGTCAGGTGCCAGAAGCAAGGGAAAGAGACCCTGTCATGAGCCCCAGAGAAACACTTGGTACACAGCCAAGCTGGACACAATGAAGGAAGGTGCACAGGGCTCCCTGGAGTGTGATCTTCACTCCACATCCATGTCTAGACCTGCACTTGTGGGTGGGAAGGGGAGGGAGAGGGCAAGAGGGGTAACAAACAAAGCTGGTAGCAGCAGGCATCTTAACTTTGTAAGGATCTCTTTAAAATACCACAGTCCTTCTTTTAAATAATAATAACTCACAGTACCTGTTGCTTATTCTGTGCCTGGTTGCTGTCTAGTTTAGTTTTCCTACCAGCAGCAGGAAGAAGGCACTATTATAATTAAACCCCTGTAAACACCAAGAAAATTGAGGCCCAGGGAGGGTAACTGATTTCCCTGAGCCCCATCGCTCTGAAGGCTGTATCCTAGATTCAGACTCAAGCTGGGCTTTTAGCCACAATGACAGATCCCCAGGGAGAAGGAGCAAAAGAGCTTTTTCTTCCTTCAGGTCCTGGTGTAAAGAGAAGGGAGTGAAGTTGCTTGTTTCCTCTTTCAAAGACAAAATGTATGATTTTATACCCCAGTGCCATTCGAGGGGAACTGCTATGTGTCTACATCTCCTGAGTCCTAAGTATTTTAAATCTATTTCATCAGACCCTGACTTTTATCTCATTTTCTGAATTCTCTGAATTTTGTCTCATTTTGTCATACCTGATCTTTTCAACTGATCGAGATAACAGGTGCTCCACCCATGAGTTCATCCTAGCCTCCTCTTTGTAGCTGTGCCCATAAAAGCTTTGAAGATGGGAGGAAAGTGGCGAGGATACCAAAGGAGGCATCAGAGGATATCTAATACTGGAAACATTGGCTTATCAAGAAACTTCCAAAGTGGCATCTGAAGTCTGTGAAAAGTTGAGCCAGGGTAACCAAACACAGAAAGAGGAATTGTGTCTTTTCCTTAGCACTTGCTAAAAATGCACCATAACCATGGGAAAATCCCCGACCTCTTTAACCTCTGTTCCCTCATCTATTTAATAGAGCTCATTTGAAAGTATTCTGTGTTGCTCTTGAGAGGATTTCATAAGATAACTTTTATATGCCCTTTGCACAGTGTATGATGCTGAACAAGGCCTCAATAAATGTTTGCCTTTAAAGTAAAAATGAGGCAAGATATATGAAATTATTTTATAAGCCCAAGCACTTTATAATTGTGACTCTCTTTAGATGCAGAAGAAAGGAAATGGACTCAGTAGTGGATTGTGACTATGTAGACACCTCCGAAGATCCATTTTGAACTGAAATATGGAAAAGAGACAATTCGTCTCTCTGCATTGTTTCGCTTTAAGCCTCTTCTTATTTGCCATGCTTACCATAACTTTAGCTAAAAGCCACTAAGTATTTTCCGTGCAACTGAATAATAAAAGTTGCACCTTTTCAGAACTGAATAATAAAAGTTGCACCTTTGAAACAATATGAAACATTTAAGCACCAATGACCTACTATTCTCATCTAGCTTTGTGATGTGTTATCTTCTGCCATCAATGTTTCCACTGCCACTCTGCTGTTTCAGATAACAATGCTTTCTGGACACTTGCCTGATAGCCATTTAAGAGATTAGGGGCAGGTTTTTTTTTGTTTTTTTTTTTTTTTCTCTTAGTCTATCACTGTGTTGATTCCCAGCTATACAGTTACCATTTGTAAATCAGTGGAGCAAGAAATGAAGGACACACTGGTAGCCCTGCCTGTGGAATACCAATAACAATAAAGGTACAGGATCATGGAGCTGCCTTGGTGCTTGCTGCCGAGGCTTTAGCCAGCTAAAACACTCCTCCTCCAAAAAACAAACAAAAAAAGCATGATTACCTAATCACCAGGAGGAATAAAAGAGACACAGTAATAGTCAGATTCAGAGATGATGAAATAAACTTCCTGGATTTTATAATACAAAGATGAAGCCCTGTTGTCCACGCTTTGTTTTCACATTTTTGTTTTAATTCTTACACTAACTTAGACTTTAATTTCCATGCTACCCATGGTTGTTCCCTAGGTTTGCTTTGATGTGAAAATGGTCCTCTGCAAATGATACCTATTAAATAGGAAACAAAAGAGGGAGGTAGAAAATTGATGAATAATACTACAACTGAGGGAGCTTCATTTTTCTCTTTGTACAGAAGAGTCAAAATCCACCTTCCCTGTTAGTTATTCACATTCCTGCAGATGCTCTGGTGAATTGTCTCATTAGGAAGGAGCTACCAGCATGCCTGTATCTTGCCAGTATGTCACAAATGGCATGGATGCTCTCCTCTCCAGAATCTACGGCAATCAAAAGAAATAGCTGCACAGCTAACAAAATCTGGGAAATGACACAAGGTCCTCAAACTCCAGATAGTTCCCTCAGTCAATTCACCATGCTTCCAAGTGTTCTGGAAGCCACAAAATACTAGTCCATTGGCTTGTAAGATTTCTGGTATAGAGAAATTACCGTAATAGACGTTAAAATATAATTTAATGGTACAATAGTGAAAACAATAGTGAAAATGGCAGGGGCAAAAAATCCCAACAGAACAGAATGGAGATTCTCTGAGACCTCAATATATAATATATGAAAATTCATATTTGAGAACAGAATATTATAAATGAGGAAGAGATGTATTATTCCATAAAGTATGTTGGAGATTGACTAATTAATCAAAACAATAAACCAGCAAGAGTTTCAGCTTATAACATACACCAAATAAATTCTGGTTGAGTAACTAACCCAAAAAAGAAATCCATTAGAAAGCTCGAAGATTCAATTAATAATAGCTTGATGGGCAAGGACTTTATGACATAAAAATAATAGAAGACACTGTACATTTTATTTTATTTTTTAAATATATTTTTATTGAAGTACAGTCAGTTTACAATGTTGTGTCAGTTTCTGGTGTACAGCACAATGCTTCAGTCATGTAGGAACATACATACATTCATTCTCATATTCTTCTTCACCATAGGTTACCACAAGATATTGAATATGGTTCCCTGTGCTAACACTATACATTTTTAAATGATGATAGACTACATAAATATATAAAACTCTGGTGTCTTCAATATTAATTGGTATAGAAATAAATATTGATATGAATATGTATGTATGTATAATTTCCTTCCTGTGGTTTTGTTTACTGAGAGGTCCTGGGAGCAATGATACCACAAAAGCAATGAGCACACTGAGTAAACAGACTCGGTTTCTAAATTCCAACCTCTGTTAAAAGAAACTAGAACTCTTTGAAGAAATGGCTGATTCCAAGACTGGAAAAAAGTACAAAATGGGCCTAGGACATCTTAGCATGCCAGAAAGTGAGAAATGCCCAAGGAATATAGGGGGTAAATCAAAAGGACATGGACACTTCAACTGGCCAAATCTGGGGTGACTGGAGCATCAAAATAAATGATAGTAATAGATTATAACCCAGTGTATAATATAGGAATCCATGAGTCTATATTGACTTAAATTAATAATGAATCAATTGAAAATTTGAGGTAAAGAATTCTTCCCCTCAAAATTAGTTATTAATGACAAAAGTGGGAAGGAGGAACTTCACAGTGAAGAATTCTGGCAGAATTAATCAAGTGTTTAAAGTGAACATGACCAATATTATGACAAGTCCAAGCAGAGTTCCACCTGACAGGATGTAATAAGAACACAGCATCTCCTCTGTGATATGCCTGACAAAGCTGTATGACCTGAATCTAATCACAAGGAAACTCAGCAAACTCATGAGGTGTACAACACGATAAACATAATGAAAACTGCTGTGCGTTACATGTGAAAGTTAAGAGAGTAATTCCAAAGCATTCTCTGACAAGGGAAAAAAAATCATTCTTTCTTTCTTTCCTTCTTCCTTTCTTTCTTTAATTTTGTATCTATATGAGATGAGGGATCTTCACTGAACTTATTGTGGTCATCATTTCATGTCTGTAAGTCAAACCATTCTGCTGTACACCTTACACTTATGACAGTGCTACATGTCAATTATATCTCAATAAAACTGAAAAAAAATTTTTTTTAAAAACCAACAGACAAACTCAGGAGGGAGAGTCTACAAAACAGCTGAGCTATAATCTTCAAAACTACAAAGGTTTTGAAAATTAAGGAAATACTTAGGCACCATTCTACATTTAAGGAGACGAAAGTGGCCTGGCAACTAAAAGCGATGTGATTCTGGATTAGATCCTTTCACATAAAGAACACTATTGTTGAAACTGGAATGGGGCCTGAAGATGAGTTGGTAGTCATGTCCCAATGCAAATCCCCTGAATTTGATGGTAATGATATGATAATTAGGTAGCAAAATATTACTGCTTGTAGGAAGTACACCAAAACATTCAGGGATGATGAGTTATCATGTAAGCAACGTAGTCTCAAATGGTTCATGAATATAAAAACATTCTTACAACTTTTTTGTAAGTTTGAGATTGAAATAACAACATTAACAAAAAAGCAAGCATACCTCTTTCAAATTATTTTTTGCCTTTTGCCAACTGGATACATCTAAACATTATGTTAGTATCATTATGTATTTTTGATGTAACAGTTACAGCATCTTCTCTTCTATGAATTTAAATGCTAAAACACTAGGAGAATTATTAGGATATAGCTAATATATACATATATATATATATATATATATATATATATATATATATATATATATATCCTAGAACATTAGAAATATTTTTAAATGTTTTTTTTTTAACAGGTCAAAATACATGGGAAAGTTCTCATCCTGTTGTTTTAAAATAAGATTAAAGTAGTACATTCAAAATTAATCTGATTCTGCATATACATTTATGACTTGAAGGAATTATAACATTTCAACCATGGTTATACCTGGGTAGCGTAAATACAGGTGATTTGTGCTTATTTTTATTTTGGTATAGTGTCTCAATTTCATGTAATGACCATTCATTCTTAATAATAAATATTGAAAGTATAATAGTAATTAATGTAAGGTGATGTGAAGGAACATAAAAAGCAGTTTGATAAAGAAGGAAATATCTGTGGGCATGAAACCCTGCTGGACATATTATAGTAGCTATTGTGGTGAAGAAAGAATCAAGGAAAAACCAGAGATTAATCATTTTGCTCGAAGAGGAGACCTCAGTTGTGAGACTAGTATCTATCTCTGTGGCATTGCTAAAATACAGCTTTAATTTGTGAGTGCCCTAAATTGTGAGTGGCAGAAGAATGATGAAGGCTGTCAGGGCAGATACTGGTTGTTGGCCTGGATTTCTTTCTTGATTGTTTGGTAAGGAGGTCAGGGACACTGTCTGTAAAGCACGGTGGCTGTCACCTGGTCACAGGACTTCCTGACCCATGCTGTGCTGGGGACACTCCTCTGTCGGTGCAGGGAGACCTGGGCAGCCCCAGGCCCTCAGAGCAGCTCTGCTGGAAGCTTGTCACCAACCACTCGCATGCATGCACACAAGAGACTGCCTTTCCTACCCACTCCAAGGACCAGAAGGCTTAGCCTACAATAAGGAAGGGGCAGTAGACAGTGTTAGTAACCCAAAAATCCAAATGTTCAGTCTCTTGGCAGACACTGAATCATTCCTATTCTCAAATCAAAAGGACTTGGTCACCATCAGAGAAAATGAATGCATTTAACTGCTTTTAACATTACTAGGAACTCTCTACAGAAATCCTCTAGAGAAACATCACACATTATGGATTTGACAATTCATCACACTCTTCATTCTAAGGCTCACTTTCAGCAAATTTGAAATCAGCTGGGAGGCTTCTGTTGATACAAAATATTTGCAGACTTGGATCTTCTGATGCAAAACTGATCATATATGACAGATGGTGAGAAAATATTAGCTGAAACTGGCGCACAACAGTATGAAGGAAATAAGTTTCTTAGCAGAGAAATCTTTGAATATGTCATAAAAACTGTCCAAAAAGCAGCATCTCAAAAGGCTGAAATTCAGGATGTAGAAAAATTGTGTCAGGTTTGCAGTCTGGCTTCTTGGGTTCAAATCCCGATAGGTAGATAAGAGCCAGACAGGTACATAATGGGACTTTTAAGCAAGTGACAAACTCTGTAGGCTTGGATTCCTTGTATGATAAACAAGACTATAATGTATTCAAAAGTATTTCATTAAGGGAAGGAAAAAATTAACAAATGTATATTTCAGAAGAGAACATAGTTATAAGTGACAATTCCCATTGTCCCAGGGGGGCTTATATGTGACAGTTTAGAGCCTCCATCCAGTCTTCCCCAGGCACTCGGATGATCACATCATCTCAGATGACGGCCTCCCTCCCGGTACCATCCTGCTTCTGTCATCCCACACCTGAACCACCACAGATGCTTCGGAGTCCCCAAGGGGCCTGGACCCTGGTGGTCTATGGCACAACGGACACCTCAGGCTCCTCACACAAATGATGCTGAAAAAGCACCACATACACGCTGCCTGCCCAGACACTCTCAGCTTCAGGTGTAACAGCTATTTACTTGCCTCACTTACAGCTTCCATCCTTGCCCTTGGACTCAGTCAAGGTCCAGGGATGTAGCTGAGTGACAGTTTGTGCTCCGTTTCTGTTTCTGGGTCAGCCTCATCACGACTCCTTTCTGCCTTTGGGGAATCTGTCTCCTAGTTCGCTCCTCCGTCCCTGGTGCAAACTGACTTCTGATAAGCATGCCTAAGGGAGCTGGATGCCAGCTTTAGGACACCCAAGGGCTTCTTGTCTCCAGAAATAAGGCAACTCCTCTCTAGCCATAGACTCCCTCACATATTGTTTTTAGAGAGTGAACCTCAGACAAAAACAAACAAAATAAAGAAAATACAGCTGCTGCTTTAGGGAGAGCCAAACATTGGCTGTTTCTGCCTCTGGATACTCTGTTGCTTTTGTCTCTGTTGCCTGGTTTGGGTGAAGATGTCCACCTGGGGTGTTATTATCATCACAGATGATTCCATTGTTTCTACTTGTGTACCAAGAAGGGCCATGACACCTCCTAGTTCTGCTACTTAAGTGCCCTGTGCTTCTGCATTTCCGGGCCACTGAGTCTTCCTTGAAGAATTAGTGCTGTTCTGTTCTGGTTGGCCCTGAATTCCCTCAGTGCACCTTGATCATGCAAGGATTTTGAAAGCTTTTTCAGTGACAGTTTCCTCCTGTTCAGAGCCCAGATGAAAAGTGAATTCTGGAATGTTTTAGTCTAAAAACCTCGTGTCTGATTTGATGTGGAAACAACTGAATCAGAATATGATGCACAAGATGATGTTACACTTTGGACTGGAGGGAGAATAATCTGTCCGATCCCGCTTTCTTTACTTCTCTGTAGGTGCTGATCCCAAGCACACTCCCAATATCTTTTGGATCTGTCTCCTAAAGCAAAGGAAATAAAAGCATAACTAAATATATGAGAACTAATTAAACTTTAAAGCTTTTGCACAGCAAAGGAAACCATAAACAAAATGAAAAAGCAACCTACTGAATGGGAGAAAATATTTGCAAGTGATATGAGCAATAAGGGGTTAGTATCCAAGATATATAAACAGCTCATACAACTCAACAGGAAAAAAAGCAATCAACCTGATTAAAAAATTGGCAGAAGACCTAAATAGACATTTTTCCAAAGAAGACGTATAGTTGGCCAACAGGCGCATGAAAAGATGCTCAACATCATTAATCATCAGAGAAATGCAAATCAAAACCACAATGAGATATCATGGCACACCTGTCAAAATTGCTATCATCAAAAAGACCACAGATAGCAAATGTCAGGGAGGTTGTGGAGGAAAGGGAACCCTCATACACTGTCGTGGAAAGGTAAATTGGTGCAGCCACTGTGGAAAACAATTTGGAGGTTTCTTTAAAAACTACAAGTAGAAAGAACATATGACCCAGCAATTCTACTCCTGAGTATATATCCAGGAAAAAAACCCACTAACTAGAAATGATATATGTGCCCCAATATTCATAGTAGCATTATTTATAATAGCCAAGATATGGAAATGACCCAAGTGTCCATCAACAAACAGATAGAGAGATGTTGAATGGAATATTACTCAGCCATGAAAAAGAATTAAGTTTTGCCATTTGCAAAAACTTGATGGTCTTGGAGGTATTATGCTTAGTTAAAAGTCAGAGAAAGACAAATACTGTATGATATCACTTATATGTGGAATCTAAAATATACAAACTAGTGAGCATAGCAAAAAAGAAATGGACTCACAGATATGGAGGACAAACTAGTAGTTACCAGTGGGGAAAGGGAAGGGAGGAGGGGCAAGACAGAGATAAGGGATTAAGAGGTACAAACCACTGTGTATAAAATAAATAAGCTATAGGAATATATTGTACAGCACAGGGAATATGGCCAACAGTCTACAGTAATTATAAATGGAGTACAACTTTTAAAGACTGTGAATCACTATGTTGTACACCTGAAATCTGCATAATGTTGTACATCAACATCAATAAATAAACAAATTAACCACTTGAAGATAGGAGCCATTTCATTTCCTTCTTTTCTGTTTATCAGGGAACCTAACACAGTGTTAAACCCCTATGCGTCATATTAATAGGGGATAAATAAATAATTCCTCATTGAGAACAACCACAGTATTAATATGATGACAAAACATTTTAAAGAAAAATGGATACAAATTAGCCAAGAAGAGGAGAAAACAAATGTGACATTGAGGGTTGTCCAGGGTGGACTGCTGATGGAAAATGACCTCTGGTCAGACTTAGTCTGCCTTTCTCAGATACTTGGTCACTACTAGTAATGATATCAGTCATCTTGGATCTGGGAAGCTGCTGGCTTAAAAATGACTCTGAAAAAAGTGGGGTGTAGTAACCTGGGTCAAAGTGTCCAGTATAGTTGTTTCTTATATTTACTTTCAGAAAGACTCAGATGATCAGATACTAAATGCTCAGTGTGTTTAAGAATCAGGAAGATGGCTCATAATCACAGAGGCAGAAACAATGTCACTGGGATAAGCATTATAACCTATTAATGTTAAAATATGTGAGGGACCATTTTGGGCTATCATGACCTACAGTGACCTCTTTTGTTTATCGATGAGGTCAATGGGTGATTGACATTCCCTCATGGGAACAATAACAGATTTAGCTGAGCAGTCTTATGTGAACTTTGTTTGCTGTGTTTTTCTGTGTAATTTGCCCAAAGGGAAAACCAGAAATGTCCTCACAGCAGGATTCTCTTAATTCACACAGGAGACCAGGGGATCCCAGCTCAATCCTGAGAGTGAGGGGACAACAATCTGATGCATGGCCACACACCTTCTGTGAGCTAGCCTCCCTTGATGCTAGATTTGTTCTGCCTCTGAGGCACCTGTGCTTTGGGCTAAGAATAGCATTCTCTGCACCCAAACTGACTCCTTAGGTTGAAATCCCTCCGAAAATCAATCAGCCTAGTATTTAAGGAGGCTCTCGCTGCTTCTAGAAAAGGGCACAACTGGGCATTTCTAGAGTTGGCTTATCAGTAAAAAAATGAACCAATCTGACATGGTGGCAGGAAATCTGAGGCCATTTTGGTAGATTTTCTTGCCTCCCATCTCCCTAGACTGGACTCCCCAGCCTCATGTCCCCCAGTACGCTGGTCACCACTTTACAATTGCTTCCCTCCTTGACTTTCTGCATCTTTCACTTTGCCAATTCCCATTCTTGAATTTCCAAATATTGTGGGAGAAAAGATTTTAATTCCAGTGATTGAGTTGATTTCAGTGACTCCCCCATCACACTTCCTCATGGGTACCCAGCAGTGACTTGACCCTTCCCTTGTAGCTTCCAGCTATGGGCTAGAAATCCCTCTCTTCTCTGGGAGACCCAGCCTCCACCACACACGGGGGCACACACACACCCTCACTGTACTGAGCAGCACTGCAATGCTCTGCCCACTTCCACGGTATGTCCATCTCTCCATTTCAAAGTCTTACTATATATTTCCTCTCTAGGTCCCCTTTTCCGACATTTCTGAAGACTGACATTAACTTTCCAGGGCTCGGGGTGCCTGTGTGTTCATTTGCCTTCTGGATTCACTCCATTTCTTCTTCCTCTTCTCCCTGTCATTTCATTCAGCCATTTAGTCAATTGCTGAACAGAACCCCCACCCTGTGCTAAGGCATTAAGGACCCAAAAATCAATAAGTGATTTTTGCCTTTAAGGAGATATAGAAACAAAGCTTCTAATGCAATGGGCTCAGAGCTGTTTTAAAGGTACTGTGGGAGAAATAAGTCTCACGCTTCAGGGTTGTTTTGAGAAAACTTACGGATAGCCAGTTGCACAGGGCATGACATATGTGCTTAGTATCTGCTATACATGTATTTTTTTCCAAGATAGATTGGCATGTGACCTTCAGTTGTTCCTCTTCTGTTGGCTTCTTTCTCTTGCTTTAATCTCCACCAGCCTAAAAAAAAGCCTTTCTTACACTGCTGCCCCTCTTTCTTTCCCTTTATTATCTGACTTCTTAAAAGAACCTCCACTGACTCATTTTTCTTCTTTACTATCCATTTATTCTAAAAATACCTGTGACCGTGAGTGAAATAGGAATCATCCCAGCATATGTGTATATGTGTGCATGTGTACCTAGGCACACACACAGTGCAATTCATTTATAAACAGAATCTTTCTGCACTACCTCTACTTGTGTGTATGTGCATGTAATTTTAGAGATATTTGGTGAGGACAGTGGTAAAGCATTCCTGGGGCCCTTCCTGATCTGCTTTGCAAAAGTAAAGTACTCATTCAAACCATGTTCTTTTGGGACCTTCTTGATCAGGGATAACTTTCAGAGATGTCAAACTCTCCAGGGTTGCCATTAACCAGAGTCAGTCCTTTGGACATGATCAAAGTTTGTATCTTAATTTCCAGGACTGGTCTAGAATTGGATCTCTCCCCAGGAGTGGGAGAGTCAAGTAATATTTGCTGTGGCACTTGTCTGGGTGAGTTACAACAAACCATGGAAATAATCTTTCATATCACACTCCCCAAAAGATATGCCATCTCTTTTTTTTTTTTTTTTTAATTTAAAGACATTTAAGTTGGGCTCCATTCTTGGTATTTTATATTGCCTCCTTCTCACTCTTTTTTAGAACAAATGTGTATAATCTCATTGATGATATGCTATCCCTGCAGGTAGAGCATGACTCTAGTAGCTTTAAACTTACACTTGGCAGTTGTGTTGAATGCGTGAATTACAGTCACCACTGGCACACTTCGATGTAAACCAAGAAATACTTTGAAATGGGTAAAGCACTATGAGGGCATGATTTTTTATTCGGGACACCTGGTTGTATTAGACCATTCTCCATCTCATTTCCATGGCTTTTCTACATTTTTTTTCTGTTTAATTCATATTTATAATTTTGTCTCATTTCTGAATTCAACATACTACTGTTGCATTCTTCCAAATTATTTAATGAAAAAACTTGGTGGATTACTAAAGGGTTGTCCACATTTTAAAGCTCTTAGTGTCAATTGATCAGATCGTGAACAAATGGACAGGGTCGTACTGTCGGATCTTTTCATTTTTTACTCTCACTTATCTCAAAACACTGGTCTTGAAGCCATTTTTCAGATTGCATTATCAGAATGTCAAACATTATTACACATTTATTTTTTAAGTGAATGGGGTCCATAGTCATTCTAGAGCCATTACAGAACAAATTCTGAAAGTGAATTTAACACTTTCCTATACAGTGTATGGTTTTAAATATACAAGTTCTGTGTTGAATAGAGAAAGAATGTTTGATTATCTTTGTCATTTTCAAAGTTAAATCAAGTAAATAAAACACAGTAGACGCTTTTCTCTGAGAAGCTTAGAAGATGTTACAGAGTCAAATATTTTGGGTTTTCCTGTAAGGAAGATAGTGATCTCCAGTTTTCAGGTGGAAAATTGAGGAGAGACAGGCTTGCCCAGTGTATATATGTGTGTCAGCAAGTCCTATCCTCCGCAAAAGAGTGAAACACGTTATGATTGTATTTAATTTTCCTCAATTTCTACTTGAACTTTCTTCTCTTTTGAAAGCTCCCCCACTACTAGATCCTAGGATCCTTCATTTGAGTTTAGTTTTACTGCAAGTATCCACATTTTTTAAAACCTTTTTGACTCCCAGACCCCACCATCTAAGCAGTGCCTTGTTCCACACCTTTTCATGTTCTGTTCCCTGATAATCAATCCAGTATTTTTTTTAATTGAAATATAGTTGATTTACAATGTTGTATTAGTTTCTGGTATACAGCAAAGTGATTCAGTTACACATATATGTACATATGTGTATATAGATTCTTCTTCATATTCTTTTCCATTATGGTTTTTTTCAGAATATTGAATATAGTTCCCTGTGCTGTACTGTAGGACCTTGTTGTTTATCTATTTTATATGTAGCAGTTTGTGTCCGCTAATCCCTAACTTCTAATTTATCCCTCCTCTACCCCCTTTCCCCTTTGGTAACCATAAGTTTGCTCTCTATGTCTGTAAGTCTGTTTCTTTTTTGTAAATAAGTTCATTTGTATCTTTTTTTTAGATTCCACATATAAGCAATAAATGATTATCTCTAGGCTCATCCATGTTGCTGCAAATGGCATTATTTCATTCTTTTTTATGGCTGAGTAATATATATATCACATCTTCTTTATCTGTGCATCATTAATCGATATTTAGGTTGTTTCCGTGTCTTGGCTACTAGCCAATAATTTTTAATCAGTGATAATAACTTTCTCTTTAACACCCTTCCCAACAGCCTCCAGCCTCCAGCAGTGTGGGCCTACCCAGGATTTGGAGCCGGAGGATCTGAGTTTGAATCTTCTGGCTCTTGAATCATCCATATCTCAGTTTCTTCATGTGTAACATGGGGATAATAACACTGACCTCACAGAAAGGTTGTAAGGATATGTGAAAAGAATTAGATAACTGCTATTCATTATTAAAAACTAATATGCATTCTATTGAGAGCCTTGAATGACTCACATTGCAAAGAATTTCTGATTCACTTGTAAGTCAGTGGTGAGATATTTGGGGGTGTCCTTGGAGCTTCCTACTTTTCTACACAAAAGCAAACCTATGCATTAAAAGGCAATCAACCTCATCTCCCATCCATGAGGATGGCTACTTAAAAAAAACAGAACTTAACCAATGTTGGAAAGGATGTGAAGAAACTGGAACCCTTATGCACTGTTGGTGGGAATGTAAAATGGTACAGCCTCTGTGGAAAACAGTATGGTTGTTCCTAAAAAAAAAAAAGTAATAAAATTACCATTTGATCCAGCAATTCCTCTCTTGGATATATACTCAAAAGAACTGAAAGCAGAGACTTGAGGTGCTTATACATCCATGCTCATAGCAACATTATTCACAATAGCCAAAAGGTGGAAGCAACCCATGTGTCCATCAATGGATGAATTAATAAACAAAATGTGGTACACACGTACAATGGGAGATCATTCAGTCTTTAAAAAGGAAGGAAATTCTGACACATGCTACAACATGGATGAACCTTTTTTTTTTAACATTTTTTATTGATTTATAATCATTTTACAATGTTGTGTCAATGGATGAACCTTGAGGACATGATGCGAAGTAAAATAAGCCAGTCACAAAAGGATAAATGCCATGTGATTCCACTTAGCTGAGGTACCTAGAGTAGTCAATTCATGGAGACAGAAAGTAGGACGGTCGGTTGCTAGGGGCTGGGGGAAGAGGAATGGTAGTCACTGTCTAATGAACACAGAGTTTCAATTTTACAAGATGAAACCAGTTCTATGAATGGATGGTGGTGATGGTAGCATAATAATGTGAATGTGCTTAATGCCACTGAGCAGTGCACTTAAAAAGAGTTAAGGTGGGAATTTTTACATTATATGTATTTCACTACAATTTTTTTAAAAGAAGACAATCAACCAATCTAGCACATCAAAGTCCCTCATTTCTTATCTGAACACTAGTCTATAAACATAGTGTCTAAAAACAAAGAAATGACTATTTTAGGCAACCTTTAAAAAAAGGCAAGTCAGCTGCACATCCCACACTCTATACAATGTCAACTACATATAAGATTGCTTCTCACTACCTGCGTCCACCACTTACAAACAGTTCAACCTTGAGTTAGTTATTTAACCTCTCTTTGTCTTTGTTTACTCTTTTGTTAGATGGAAATGCTAATTTCTTTCCTGTCGGGTTCTTGTGAGGATTCAATCCAGTGGTGAATGGAAAGGGCCTGGTAGGCAGATGGCCTGGACAGTGCATAGTATGTTTGTTTCCTCTTACAGCTGAACTCAGTGAAATGAGAATTCATTACACCCTGAGGGTCACAATTTTAAAAGATCAGAAAGGCAGATATATGAAAGGAGGTGAAAAATCATGTTTGGTGGACTTGAAGAGAAAAAACATGTTGACGGATCAGAACACATTTTTAAACTTACTTCCAAAAGTGGATTTGGTTCTTTGGATTTTGTTGTTATTGTTTGTTTGTTTGACATTAACTTCACTGGTTTTCCTGCTTTTTAAAGCTATCTTGTCCAGAATCTCCTGCCCCCATTACACTAATTGCCAGTGTAAATATTTCAGCAAACTCTGTGGGATTACTTTACCTCAGCTTTAGCCAAATGTGCAATTTAACACCACCAAGACAACCAGCTTCACCTCACCATTTGATGCTTCTCAGCTTCGAGTTAATTACATGGCAAAGAATTTTGCCATGTTGTGAAATGAGAAATTAGTTTGTAACACAGGAGACAAGGAGGTGTCTACATTTCAGCTTCAGGAAGTCTCAAAAAAGACTGCACATTGGGATTTTTATTGAGGTTGCTTAAGTCAAAGGGGACAAAATTCTTCCATAGATGTGCATGCTCTGAACTCTTGGGCCACTGATTAACCATTGCAATCATAGGGAAGGGGAAGTATCAAAAATGAGGGAAAGTTCACCCTGAACCATGTTTGCCTAAAAACTCTATTTCATGGTTGTTAAATGACACTTACGTAATCCTCCTATGCCCTTCCTTTGGGTTGAAGGAGATTTGCTTTGTTTTTTGTCTGTTTGGTTTTTTTGAGAGAGGTATTATGTATTTATTTATTTTTTAATGGGTGTACTGGGGATGGAACCCAAGACCTCATGGATGCTAAACACACACTCTACCTCTGAGATATGCCCTTTCCCCAAGGAGGGTTGCTTTGGAGCAGAGATGCAAAAAAAAATTTTTTTTACAAAAATTATTATTTTTTTGTAGATTTCTTTCATCCCTTTCTTTCCTTCTCTTCCCCTACTTGTCCCTACTGCTCCAAAGGGCAGTCTTTATGAAAATCTATGTCAAAGAAGGCAGTTTTGGCAATAATCCAGGAAACAAGGAAAAAGTGCAACTGCTTCATAACAATGATTGCTTTCATTTGTTCTATGATGCACCTGTCACTGCCCATAGGCCTCCTCATTAGAACAGGTGGATCAGGTTTGAAATCTCGAGCTCCAGCAGCCTTTCTGTGTCTATGAGCTCAGGCATAGGGCATGTGATGCAGCTGAGTGGCAGCCCTCTGTCCTGCACCACAAGAACTTGAGTCCGAGACTCTCCCTTCAGTGACAAAACCAGACCCCTGGGTGTGCTTGTGCTGAAAAAGAGCCGGGCAATGGTTGTGTTGATCTTTTTATTTTGGAACATTTGATCATCTACGTGAGGAAGCTAGGACTCATTACAAAATTTGGGACCCTCATTCAATGAAGGAATGTCATTAGCATAAAGCAGTCAGTTCTCTGGAGCCACAGACACAGTATTTAGATTTCTATAGAATATTTAATAACAGACAATTAAACCAGGAAACATTCCTTTTTTCTTTTTTTTTTTTTTTTGAAAGTCTCAGGTTTCTAAGTGTATTTGTGAATTTTAAAATTCATATGTACAAGTTATCTAGAGATACAGATTTTTTTAAAACCATTCTAGATTTCTGTATTACAAAAGTCAATATTCTTGATATATTCTTCCAGATTTATACAGGTGAAGGGGTCTGTGTTTGACCTTTTCTTCCTTTCTTTATTTCTTTCCTCCCCTCCTTCCTGCCAGTTTTATTGAGATGTAATTGACAAACAGCACTGTATAAGTTTAAAATATACAGCATAATGATTTGACTTACAGACATCATGAAACGGTTCCCCCAGTAAGTTTCAGGAACATCCCTCATGTCACATAGACACAAAACAAAAGAAAAGAAAAACATTTCTTCTTGTGATGAGAACTCTTAGGATTTACTCTCTTAACTTTCATGTGTAACAAACATTTGGTTTTTAAGTGGTATTTCTGTGGGTAAAACCCTCTATCAGTCTTGACTTTGGCTGCCTCTTTAGAAACTCATCAATTTTAGTATTAGGCTCTTTATAAAAGGGAATAATAGCTAAAGTAGTAGTTAGCCTTTATTGAGTCAACAAAGTACCAGCCCTGACATACTATATTTCTTAGTCCTTGACATCTCTGAACTTGAGTATATGCATCTCCGTAAAGGCACCAATGATATATCTTGTTACACAAATATGAAAAAAATCAAAGTTCAGAGAAATTAAAAGAATTTTACAAAATTCATACAGCTAGTAATAGAATGAATCTCATTGAGAATAAGAGCCTTTCTCTTTCCATGAGGCTACCCAAGGTTTTCTATTCAAATAGTTGGTGTATTGGAATATGAGTGAAAGAAATTTGTAAAAAAAAAAAAAAAAAAAAAGCCTGGAAATCCTTCTGTGAGAAAATGATAATTATAATAATGACAACAACAGTAATAATTATAGCTAATGTATGTTAATTATGTGTTATATGCCATCTAACGTGCTGACCCCCTTATGATAATACTTTCATTTACTCCTTATAATAATTCTGTGATGTGGATAATGTTCTTATCATTCACCATTTTCTCAATGAGTGCCTTGAGGCATAGAAACACTGAATAATGTACTCATAATAAATACATATCGTACATTGTATATGGTTAGGAAGTAGTGGAGCCAAGAGAGCAACTGACAATATACTAAGTTAAATGTGTATGGTGAATCCTATTTTTCTTTTTATTGCCAGTCTAAGAGTTGAGTTTCACAGGAGAAACATAAGCCAAAGTAAAAGCCATACCACTGAAATATAATAATTCAGAAAGGACTAGGTAACTAAAAGATGTTGGCCGTGAGACACTAGAGGGTAGTTGGGAAGCCCCCTCATAAACTTGCAGTACTTTTACACAAACTCAAACTCTGGGATATTTTCATTCTGTATCACTCTCTTTCCCAGACTTCCTGACACACCTATTCCTGAGGATTTCCCACACTTGAAACATCCTGGCTGTTTGGCTGCCTGCTTTTGCCTGAGAATGTTCACGATCTTCTCAAAGTTACCTATGATAGCATCCTGTCAATAGGCGATACTAATCCAGGTGCATTTTGGCCTGAAAATTCCCAACATCTGATTATACAAAGTGAGTGAATGCTTTGCTCCATAATTAGAAAAGTCGGGCATGAGGTTCACAAAATTTCTGGTAACCGAGTAGAAAACAAAAACTTTATGTTTCTAAGTCATTTTCTTTCAGAATTGATTCTACTTCCATCCTTCCTCCATCTCTATCACATTGTGTGTACATCTACCCAGGAGCATCTGAATCACCACTTGACTGGATTTACCATTAGATTTCCTGAGTGGTGACAGTCTGCATTATGCTGCTAAACTAAGACCATTCAACCTCGATGTCCACCAAGTGATGAATGGATAAAGAAGAAGTGACCATACATAGATATGACTATTCAACCATGAGAAAGAAGGCAATCATGCTATTTGCATTTCTGACAACTTGGATGAAACTTGGGGGCATTATGCTAAGGGAAATAAGCCAGATAGAGAAAGACAAATACTGTATGATCTCACTTCTATGTGGAATCTAAAAATGTCAGACTCATAGGAACAGAAAATAGATGGTGGTTGAAGGCGAGGGATGGTGGTAGTGGAGGAACTGTGGAGATATTAGTCAAAGAGTACAAATTCCAGTTGTAAGATTAACAAATTCTGAGTATCTGATGTACAGCATGGTGATGATAACTAATAGTGTTGTATTATATACTTGAATGTTGCTAAGAGAGTAGATTTTAAATGTTCTTACCACAAAAAAGAAATGTTAACTGTGTGCCGTGTTGGAGGTGCTAGCTAATACTTGGGTAGTAATCATTTTGTAATGTATAAATGTATCATATCAATACATCTTAATCTTGCACAATGTTATATGTCAATTATATCTCAGTAAGCAGGAAAAAAGGAAAAAAGAACCAAACATATACATAAATATGTGTGTTTGTTTGTTTGTTTACATTTTTTTCACAGAGTTATTTTTGTATCAGAGCAGAACCCAGTGGCTGGTTGGTGTTTTATTTTCCTTCCCAATCAACTACCCCTGGAAAGAAAAAAACTTCAGCTATGGGGCTAATTCCCAAATGACTTCTTAAAATTTTCAGCCTGTTAGGAGTCATTCCAGTCAGCTATCAGAGAAGTCACCCTCTGTTTGACATCTCTCCACCACTAACATTGTGTATATGAATGAAAACTGGTGAAAATGAACATTAAAAGAAACTTTGATCTGTGGAACTCAAGAAACATTGGAAAATCTTGTTCTCTAAAGAAACAGAGTATCAAAAATTTTTGAAACTATATTAGTATGAATGAAGCATTGTATTCTTGCATGGAGGTTCTAACTCACTTTGACACAGAGAAGTAGCCTTGACTTACAACTCAGGTGCAGGGCTTCAGATAAGGTGTTTATGAATTTGACATTCTCCATTTATCCAAGGAAAAGGGACCCTGGGCTCATTCTGCAGTCCAGACCTCAGGTTGATCCCTTTACTCCCAGCCCTGCTCTGCTCTGAGCCTATCAAAACTTGGCCTCATGGTTTCTCTGGTGGTCAGTGCCCACTCTTACAGAGTCAATGAACCTGATCGCGGGACTGCAGGCTCCATCCTTGATGGTCGTAGGCTGCTGATTGGATTGGACACACTGTTCTATTCTTATGTTAGTGCCATACTCTTAATTATTATTGTTAAATAATATGGGATTTTTTCACTGCTGTCAAAAGGTTCCCCAAATTTGGGGGTTTTCAGACCCTTTTTTACACTACTAAAAATCACTGAGGATTCCAAAGAGCTTTTGTTTGTATTATATCCATTGATATATACCGTATCAGAAATTGAAACTAAGAAAATAAAAAGTACAATTATTTCTAAATTAATTTTAAAACACTAGGAAACTCATTACATGTTAAACAACATTTTTTTATGAAAAAATCATTATATTTTCCCAAACAAAGGAAATTTAGTAGGAGAATTGATATTCTTTTACATTCATGCAAATTCCTTTAATGTTTGGCATAACAGAAGACATCTGCTTCTGCATTCATTCTGTTGTGATGTCACATATCCTGCAGCCACCAGAAAGCTGCACTGTCTACTTGTGAAAGAATAGGAGAGAAAAAAAGTATTAGCATTGCTACAGAAGCAATTTCATTCCTGTGAACCCACTGAAAATGTTTCTGGGACCCCAGATGCCTCCAGACTGTAGACAGAAGTCATGGGTCTTAATTGTTCTCGCTTGCGTACTTTCTTGGATGAATTTTAGAATATTTTTGTCTCTTAATTTGGGAGGTAGTAATTATGTATTTAAAATTTTGTCTTCTCACTTAAGGGTATTCTATGTCTCTCCAATAAATAGAATACTTTATAATTTCTTACTAGCCCTTCCTTTTTCTTTTCCAGATCTCCCATATTTTATCTTTTTAAAAATCATTCCTAGTTATTTTATGTTCTTTATTTCTATTGTGAATGGAATTCCTTTTTCGCAATGTATTTTTTTTCCATTGTATTTTAACTGGTCATTGTTGGCCTGTTTTATTTTGTATGCGGCCATTAGGTTTCTCTTTATTAATTCTTACGTTAAATTATATGTTTGACATGATTTAGTTTTTAAAGAAAGGACCTGAATTTTTGAATCTGTTTATATGTTAGTATTGATACTACATTCTCAATATTCTGAGATTTCACTTTTAAACGAGATATATGATATTCTGAGACAAACTCAGTGTTCAGTCAAGTTCTAGATTTCAAAGATACTTTGCGAGGAAGGATCTTGAATATGCTGAATGCCTTTTTGGCATCTAGTCAAGTGACCATACTTTTTCGTCAAGTGACCATACCTTTTCTTAAGATGGACGGACTGACAGACGGCCCGTTTGGTCTTCCCGAATACTCATTTGGACAACATCATGAATGATCCATTTAGGCGATCAACACTATCACAGAATTGTTTATGGTTCTCGTTTTTTGAGGGGGAAGAAGGTATAACTTTGTCCAGAATGTCCCTAGATGCTTTTCAGGGGAATCTGATCGGCATGGACTGACCCACTGAGCCCAGCCAGGGGACAGAGAGGACCAACTAGAGGGCTGATAACTAACAGGCCTCTTTCTAAAGCCAGAAATTGAGAAGTTGCTACCTTGACTTCAGCCTGAGCCTCAACTTTCTTAAACTGCTTCAGTGAGCTGGTGTCTGTGGGGGAGACCTCTTAGTCACTTTCCCTCTCAATTTCGGCGCCGGAGCCTGCCGGCCTGGAGATGCTATCCTCGTGGCAGGAGCCCCAGGTAGTCTGAGGGAGGCTCTTGGGAGAAGACACTGCGCACAGGCAAGGAGAATTTGTTTCTGCAACGTGGCTCTGTCCGAGAGGGTTCCAGCGATTCCAGGGCCTCCCCACTGCCACCCGGCCCCAGGCCGAGTGCCAGGAAGGCCCTAGCGGTTTTGACCACCTGCCTGGGGCCCAGAGACCAGCGCGGGGCGGACTGCGCGGCCTCCAGTCCCCCGCGATCTCGGGGGCCAGGAAAACACTCTTCCAGGGTCTGGAAACGAGTCACGGGCGGGCTGGGATCCTCGAAGCGCCCGCTGCCTCCTCCTCCTGCCGGCCTCGGCCCGCCCCCTGGGGAGTCCCGCCCCGGCCGGGAGCGCCCCAACCTGCGCCCCGAGGGGAGGATGCAGACGCCCGCGTCTGGCCCAGGTAGGGGCTGCGCCGCGGCCGCGGGTGCGGAGCCAGGCAGCTTCCCGGGCCGCACAGGACGTTTGGGGCGCGCGGGACCCCGGGAGTGCGAGAACCCCAGGCCCACCCTGGGGAAACCGGACCAGGAACGAGAGCGGGACCCGTCCCGGCCGAGCCTCGGGAACCGGTGGCCGGCGCCTCGGCGGGTCACCCTGAGGAACTCCTGTTCAGGGCTGATTTCTCTGGCGGCAGGTCGGTGGAGCTGGGGTCCCTGTCACTCCAAACGCCTCTGTTTTAAAAAGTATTCTTTTTACGGAGTGGAAAAGTGCAGACAAGTGTAGAGACATCCTCCCAGAGACGTAGTAGTTTCTGTTTGCACCTTTCTAAAATTTTCCTTCGAGAAATTAAAAAAAAAAACTTTCAAATAATATTTTATTGTTAATAGGACGATAGTTGGACTTAAGCCTTGAAATAGACTTTGTAATGGCACTAAAATATATCTTAAAAAGATTTTTGAAAAACTATGAAAACCCAAAGAAACCTCATGGATTGTTTGTTGTTGTTGTTTCTGCAGTTTTCTTGGTGATTGTATGGGTGCTTTTAAAGCCTCTTAAAATTTTTTAAAACTTTTCATTGATTTAGTAACTTTAGAGTTGTTTTATGCCAGCACAGGATGTGAAGTGCTCCTTGTTAGTTGTGTAAAAATGCTAACCCTGAGGAATAAATTATCGTCCTGCCGTACTACCTAAATGCTTCTAAGTTCAACTTCTGCACACTATCCCCAGATCCTTGATGCTTATCCCTGTAACACCTGCACTTTGTTGTGCGTGACAGGCCCAGGATCACAGGGGCAGCCTGGACGCTTACTCTGGGTCCCGATATCTGAACATTATTATGCATTATTTTCAAGCTTTGCCAAAAGTGGGTGATTAAGTCAACAAGCTTCTGAATTGGCTGGAGCCTAAGTGCCAAGTTTTGACAGATAAATGACGGTGTGTGTTATTCATGCCATATTGATTTTTATTACATTATAAAAAGATAATTGTTTTCAAATGGGAAAATTTAGAGGTGTATAAAATTTCAGAGATAGCTTGTTCTTTATGAGTATATTGATATGATGTCTAGGATGTGAAAAATTACTCTCATTTGTCTTAGTCCGTTTTTATTATTATTGTTGGGAACAAAAAAAAGTGCAAAGTGGAAGACTCAGTGTGGTGATCTTTAATACCAGATTGTATCTGTTTGGAGGGATTGTGGTCACGTCACAAAAGGAGAAGATTCATCCTTCACTTTTCTTTTTCTACTGTATCTTTACAGCCTACTTTTTTGTGCAAATATCCTTTGAAAAATAGCTTTTATCTGTCAAATCTGAACTATTTGAAAGTCCATTCGTTGCTACTAATAGTGTGATAAACAAATATTTGAAAGTGCAAATATACTTTAGACTGTAAGTGTAAATTATATAAAGTTTTGTTGTTTTATTATTTTAATAATTTCTGCAATGTCAGTGCTCTAAACCGTCACTTCCAGGTGTGGGGTTTTGTTTTGTTCTGTTTTAACAAACAAGAGTCTCTTCATTAGTTTTTTTCCCCTGGATTGATAATTTCAAAAATTGTATCTAACAAATCCCTTTCCTTAGCAATAAGAAACAAACTCAGTTATTCCTTAGAGCATAAAAAGGTTTCCTTTAGGTTTTCAAACTAAATCATGGAAGAACCCTTACCACTTTGGGGACACATAGGAAGTCAGGAACCACAAGTGGGAAGCATCATTCTTTTGAGCTGAAATCATCACGGAACATCAAATTTCCACCATGAACAACCTGGTATGCCTGGTTTGTTTCCTGACTCCGCCATTTATCAGCATTATAACCTTAAAAATTCTCCAATCCTCAGTCTTCTTTTCTGAAAATGGGGGTTTCAGTAATGCTTTTCTGAAGGATTTCTTACGAGTATTAAAATTAAATGGTATAATGTGTGTAAAACTCTAAGCCCAATAGGTACCTGGCATATGATGAACAGTCAGAAAAATGCTAGCCACTCCTATGGTCCAATTTTCCTGATGTCAGAGGGTGATTACGCCATGGGGAGGGTCTTGTTTATTGGCCATTTTTAACAAAGAACACAAAACCTCATGTAGACGTCATAAGCTGGTTGCATAAAGGCTGAATTTGGCTGGATTTGATATGTTTATTTGCATCAGCTTAGTACTTTAAAATAATTGAATACTTTAAAACTATTTACCAATGTTTTAAAATGTATAAAGTTTATGTAAATTCCCAGAGTCCTCACTTCTGAAAAAACGAGACAACCGGGCAAGGCTGGGCTTGCTGCTGCCAGCCGCTGAAGCCAGGACGTGGCCGCCCGCTTTGGAAGGGGCACGCACTCTCCACTTTGCCACCAAACATCTCCACTGCCTGCTCTTATTTCATCCAGATGTGCTTCCTTCCTGTGTTTTACCTCCTTTCCCCTTGTGGACATTTCCGTTTGTGACTTCTGTCTCAGAGAATATCCCCTACTAATTTGAATAGGTTATTGTGTGGCCAAAACTATACCCCAACTTACATCCTTAAAAAAAGAGGAGAGTAGTCCTGGATTAGAATTTACGAAGCATCGTTTCATCACAGGACTCATTTGATATTTGTATCAACTCAGAGAATTAGTTCAGACATACATTCTTCTATTTTACAGCTGTGAATATTGAAGTTTTATAGGTTTGTACTAAAACTTAAAATACTGTTCTGATGACAGTTTTTTGGGGTTCTCATTAATGTCACTTTTTAAATATGGAGACATTTTCTAGGAAATGATAGCATTTTCTTTTCTTTTCTTTTCTTTTGGTTCCAGTGTTTACTCATGTACTTTTATCCCAGTAATTAGGGAATGAGAAAATAAGTGGTGGAAAGCAGAGTACATGGATAGAAGTATATAAATAGAAAATGTTAAGCAAATTGAAGGGAACAAAACATTGGTTATGGCTCATTCAAAACAGACCATATGTACAACTGAACAAGTTCTGCTTTAAACCATACTTTATTGCCTGTGTTATTGGAAAACTGGAAGGGGATGTCCAGTTCATCTGGTCTGTAGTTAAGCGAGACCAGAGATTTCTGTGAGTCTGTGTTTTAAAGTTCTGTGTGAAAGAGATGCTTGAAACTTGTTTGGCGATTCAGCCTGGTGTCTCTGGAAGGTGGTTTTATATGGCAAACTCACTTTTCTGTAGGCTGCTTTTAACCAGCAAGGCTTTATTTTATTACTTGTATGATCATACCAGGAGACTAACCTATACAAAAAATTAAAATCAGGGACAGTTTCACTCACAGGTGCAGTAGCTGTATGTGCTCCTGATGAGATGTGACTGGGTCTGAGAGAAGCTCAAGCCAGCCATGCGCACCATTGGGGAAGTGTGTAGGCAGAGGCTCTGGGAGGTCCTACAGCAGAGAAGAGTTTACAGTGTTCCAAGACTTATCAAAAGGCAGCTGAGGCTGAAGTCACTGTGAGTGGTGAAGAAGAACATGGATTGAGTTTAGGGAGGTCAGAAAGAGCCAGGTCATTCAGGATCTGGAGGACTTGTAAGCATATGGACTCTGAAGGATTTTTAGGAGGAAAATAATGTAACCTGGCTTCTCTGTTGAGGTCCTTCTTGCCGCTCTGCCTGTGGAGAGAGACAAGTTCTGTAGCTGCCCTGCTGACGGTTCCAGAATCTCTCTCCCATTATAAGCAGGAACTGCCTTGAAATCTAACGTAAACTGTATGAGATGCAGTTTGAACAGCTTGGCAGAAGTGGTTGCATAAAGGGAAGGACCTTCCAACAGTAATCTGCAGGAAATGTATGACGTGTGCTTTTAAAACAGAGAATCACAGTACTAAAATATTGCTTGGTTTTGAGTAAAGCCATCTGCTTTTCTTAGCATCTTCTATATTATGGGCAGATTGCATTTTCATTGAGAAATGGTGTTCTCTGCCTGGATTTTGGAGAAGTTAACAATTAAGCTGATTAATGCTTGTATTTTATTAGACAAGAAAATGTGCTCATGTTCGCTTATGAAGCAGTTATCCCTAAATTGGGTTTCCAGCCCCTTCTACTGATAAATTTGGTCATTACATCTAAGGTATTAAAAGGTACTTGGAGAGAGTGATGTTCTGATATTTAAGAACTTACATACTCTCCTTAATGATTATATGAGTTAAGAACTGAGTGTTAAGAATGAAGGCCCATTAATGCATACATTGCAAGAAAAAAATAACTTTTATTTTTCTATTTCTTCCCTCTCTAATATTATTTCTACGCAATTGTGCATTTAATCTCAGTTTTTAAGTTTCTTGCTACAAAATTCTATCCTTTTATGATCTTTTTAGTCTCTGCTATAATTTGTTAGTGTTGCTCATCTGTACCATCTCTTTTGTTTGTTTTTTCTTGATCAGTGTTGTCTTTTTCTTGATCAGGGGCTTATCTATTTAAAAAAATTATCTTTGAAGAACTATTGTATTTATCAATCCTTTAATCAGCCTTATTCATTTTCTGTAATGTCTTTAATTTCAACTCTTATCTTCATTTTTTTCTGCACTCTGCATTTATTCTCTTCCGCAAAAGGTCTCTTTCTCAGGGGTTATTGTTAAACTCTATTTATTTTGGTGAAAAATATCTTTAATTTGCCTTTGATCATGAAAGATACTTTTGGGGTTTTTTTCTAGATTAACAGCTATTTAAGCATTTTGAATATACTATGTTACTGTTTTCTATTGAAATGTCAGCAGTCATTCTAATTGTTTCCTCCCATATGTAATATATCTTTTCTATCTGGAGAGTTTTAGGAGCTTCCTGTTGTCTTTGGCTTCCTATAGTTTCATTGCAGTGTGTTTGATGATGGATTTTTTAAAAAATTTATTGAGCTTCCTAAATTTGAATGTTCATACCTTTCACCTGTTTGGGAAATTTTCATTATCTATTGCCTTTTCTCCATTCTCTCCTTCTCAAACTGATTAGATGTGTGTTAGACTGAATTAGTCAGGAAAATAGAATTAATATCAAGTTGTTCAACAAAGGGAATTTAATATGGTGCTATGGTCTGAATACTTGTATCCTCCTAAAATTTGTATGTTGAAGTCCTAATCACCAAGGTAATGGTATGGGAAGGTGAGGTCTTTGGAAAGTGATTAGGTTATGAGGGCAGAGCCTCATGAATGGGATTAATATCTTGTAAAAGAGACCCCAGAGAGCTGGATCCTCCCTTCCACCATGTGGAGTTACAGCAAAAAGGCAGCCATCTAGAAAGTGGACCTACACCCAACACCCAATCCCAGTACCATGGAATGGGATTTCCCGGCCTCTAGAACTGTGAGAAAGAAATGTTTGTTGTTTATAATCCATCCAGTTTATTTTTATTAAAATAATAGAGCAGACTGAACAGGCTAAGATTTATGGGGAATTCGTTACAAATGTTTTAGGATATCTGAAAGACAAAGGGGGAAGAAAGAGGCCATCTTAAGAGTTAGCAATAGCAAAACACTGCCATCACTCCTCAGGCTGCAGAGTTACAACAAAGAGATAGTCTTTCCAGAATGAGAAGCTGAGGCCATCTAGACCATGGCAGGTCTGCCCTGTGGAAACAGGGTAATCAAGGAGACAGCTGCTGATGGAGGCTCTACATGACCAGAGGAAGCAGAGGGAAAACACCACCCCCAGCCATCCAGGCTCCTGCCTGGCACTCTCACTGACAGAATGAGGCAGGAGAGGAGGCCAGTGGGACAAGGAATGTGGGAAATACAGTTTTGAGAAGTCAGCCCCCAAGTTTCAGGACATGGAAGGTCATGCATGGATCTGAGAGCAAGCCCACCATTCCAGCCACTCTTCCGTATCTTTCAGTTTGGCTTTCCTCTTTTCCATTACTTTGTTTCCCTATACTACATCCTGAATAATATTTTTATTGTGGTAAAATGACATGACATGCAATTTACCCTTTTAACCATTTTAAAATGTGCAGTTCAGTGGCATTAAGTACATTCACATTTTTGTACAAGGATCACCACCATCCAACTGCACAATAAGTTCTGCCTGTTCAATAATAATTCCCATTCCCTTCCCCGGCTCCCCTAGCAACCACAGTTGTACTGTCTGTCTCTGAATCTGACTGTTCTGGGTACCATATGTAAACAGAATCATACAATATTTGTCCTTTTGTGACTGGCTTTTTTCCACAAAGCATAAGGTCTTCTAGGCTTTTCCATGTTATAGTATGTGTCAGAATTTCCCTCCCTTTTAAGGCTGAATCACATTCCATTATATGTATGTATTTATCCATTCATCCATTAACAGACATGTGGGTTGCTTCTGCCTTTTAGCTATTGTGAATAATACTGCTATGACCATGGATGTATCTCTCTGAGACCTTGTTTTCAATTATTTTGGATATATCCCCAGAAGTAGAATTGCTGGATCATATGGTAATTTAGTGTTTTCTTGAGGAACCACCACCTCATTTTCACAGCAGCTGCACTATTTGACATTTCCACCAGCAATACATTAGACTTTCCATTTCTCCACACCCTCAACAATGTTTGTTTTTCGTTGCTTGATAATAGCCCTCCTAATGGGTGCAAAGTTGTATCCCTTTAAGGTTATGATTTGCATTTTCTTAAGATTAGTGATGTTGAGGATCATTCTCTATGCTTATTGGCCATTTGTATATATCTTCTTTGGACAAATGTCTGTTCAAGTCCTCTGTCCATTTTTAAAAGTAGATTATTTTGTTGTATTGTAGGTGTTCTTTATATTCTGGATATTGACTCCTTATCAGGTATATGACTTGCAAATATTTTCTTCTATTTTGTGGGTTGTCTTTTCACACTGTTGACAGTGTCCTTTGATGCTCAAGAGTTTTTAATTTTTATGAGGTCCAATTTATGTATGTTTTCCTGTTGCCTGTGCTTTGGTGTCATATCCAAGAAATCATTGCCAAATGCAGTGTCATGAAGCTTTTCTTCTATATTTTATTCTAAGTTTTATAGTTTTTAGCTCTTCTGTTTAGGTCTTTGATCCATTTTGTGTTAACTTTTGTATGTGGTGTAACATGAAGATTCAATTTCATTCTTTTGCATGTGGATATACAATTTTCCCAACATCCCTTTGTTAAAGAGACTTATTTCCCCACTGAATGGTCTTGGCAGTGTTGTCAAAAATTATTTGACTGTATATGTAAAGTTTTATTTCTGGGTTCTCCATTTTATTCCGTTGGTCTACATGTCTGTCTTTTTGGCAGTAAACTACTATAGTTTTGCAATAAGTTTTGAAAGCAGAAAGTGTGAGACCTCCAACTTTATTCTTTTTCAGATTTCTTTGGGTTATTGGAAGTCCTTTGAGATTCCATGTGATTTTAGGATGGATTTTTTTTCCTATTTATGCAAAAATCTCATTGGGATTTTGATTGGGAATGCATTGAGTCTACAGATTGCTTTGGGCAGTACATATTGACATATTAATTCTAATATCTTCCAATACATGAATGTGGGATGTTTGGTGAAGCCATTTGAAAATTTCTGTTTCCTGTTTTCTGTTCTCTGTTCATTTCTCTCCAATATTCAACAAATACTTATAGAGTACCAGCCATGGCTTTGGAGTCTTTGGGATACATCAGTGAACAACTTGGATAAAATTTCAGCCCTCATGGGCCTGACATTCTAGTAGCATAGACAAATAATGAATAAAATTTAATAAACAAGAAATGGTGTAGTGTGCAAGGAAGTAGTAAGTGTAATGAAAATAGAGCAGGGTAAGGGGGACCTAGAGTTGGGAGGTAGGATGGGGTGGAGGAGGACAGGTTGAGACTGTAAATAGGATGGTCAGGGTAGGATTTGTTGAAAGGTGAGGGCTGATGTAAGCTGAAGGAAGTGAGGGAGTAAGTCATGTGGATATTTGGAGAAAGATAATTCCAGGCAGAGAGAAGAGACAGCCCAATGAGAGGTTATCCTTGCTGTATTTTAGCATGAGCCTACAGGCAGTTTGGTTATTTTGTAAAGAAGAGTTAAGTGCAGGTTTATTAAAGCAGTCAGAATAATTGCTGAGATGAATGTTACAATCCTGAAGTAAGTTCATTTTGTATTGTATTATGGTCTCTTTTCTATCATGGAAAAAAAACCCTCAATAGCTTAATATATAATACATCAATTCAAAAAGATGATTCTTCATTTCTAAAGGTATCTTTGCAAGTACTTTTTCAGAATTATGACAAATACATATATCAGAATACAGTAAACGTGTGTCAAAAGTAATTTTTAAGCAATTATGTTTTAGTTTTATGAGCTAGAGAATTATTTTTTATTCCATGAGTGCTAAAGGTCTAGGAAGAAAATGAACATTGCTATGTAGAGTGCAATTTACTGTAATCATTTAATAATTAATTATTTACCCACTGTGACTTTTTTTATATTCTTAAAGAATAAACAACTGGGTATTCCAAAAGGTACAGTTTAGAAGTTGTAAGATTTGTTTTAATTCTTACTCTTGAAATTCTTTACTGTTTAATTTTGAGGAAGTCACTTTAGGCTTCATTTTTTCCCTACTTGTTGGGAGTTTTGTTTGTTTTAAATGAGATTTGTCTAAGCGCTTTCTGTTTCTGAAATGCCTGTGCTTTTGTCATTCTGTGATAATTGTTTTATATTGTTTTATCACATAGTAATGCACTGCTTTACATATTTGTCTTATGGAGAACTTTAAAGAAGAAATTATATTTTAGACCAATTTCTGTTCTTGTCCGGTGTCCAGCTCTAATACTGCTTATTTTCTGTATCTTTTCATGATACTTCAGAATTAATTGCTTCTTCACCTGGGCTACCTGGGTTAATATTTCTATTAACACTTTTGATAATATATTATAGTTACGTTTTTATTTACCTATCCATGAGTTACCTATCTTTGTATCCCCAAAACTCTAAAGTACTTTGTGCACATTTGGTGTTCAGTCACTTTTAATTGAATTCTCATGCCTGTATATTTAAAGACCAGTGGTTAATTTCTGATAGTTAAAATAGCAGAAATTAAAATTGTGTTCAATAACATCACCACTTGAAAGGCTGTATTCCATAAATGAATGTTTCTTCTGGTTGAAAACTCCTTTTCCAGACATTTAACAAGATTTAATTTGGTCTTTTGGTCTGACTTTTACATTATATGGCTGGCATAAATGCTTATTTGCATGACTCAAGTAGGTAGAAGTAAGAAGTAGTTATCTTGTCACTGATTGTGAAATCACTAAAGTGGATGATTATTACTGATTACCTCCTACTTGTTCCTTTGCATTTTGGATCAAAAGCCCAAATTCATAAAGATTAAGTGTTCTAAGAGTTATTCATAAGTGTGTTTTTATGTAGTGATATAATTTTCAGCAGGCATTCATAACCATTTACTGGATGATGACCCCTTAAATATAATGAATCAGAATATGATCCTTATTTTGTTTAGATTTTCTAATTCTTTTCAGCTCCTCCTAATCCACATCTCTCTCTCATTTAGAAACTTTTTTAAAGAACTGTTGATTGATTTATTCAACAGCTGTATGTTTAACATCTACTATATGCCAGGCACAGAGTTAGGCATTATTAGATTTGTAAGTGAGCAAGATAGATAAGGTCTTTGCTGTCAGAATTAACAGATAAAGAAACATTTGCCCTTTTAGCCAGCATTTCCTAATTATCTACCATACCAATAGGTGTCATTCTGGGAACCGTGGATACAGTAGTAAAAATAACAAAGACCATACTGTCTGTAGCTTATGTTCTGATGAAGAAATAAAATATACAGGGAAGACCTTTCTGAGAATGTGATGTTTAAGCTGAGATATGAAGGATGAGATGGAACCGAAGAAAAAGACTGAGGCCAAAGAGCAATTACTAGGGGAGGGTGTAGCTCAGTGGTAGAGCACATGCTTAGCATGCATGAGGTCCTGGGTTCAATCCCCAGTACGTCCACTAAATGAACAAACAAACCTAATTACCTCCCCCCCAAACAAACAAAAATAAATAAGTAAAATAAAATCTATTTTTTAAGAGAGCGACTACTGATAATACGTGGAATGAACTCCTAATGTTTGGTGCACATTGGTTCGTAGATTTTGAGATGTGAAGATTAAGGAGTTTATTATTGCTGCCATTTTTTCACTTAATTATTCGATGAGGGCATTGGGAAGTTTTGGGGAGGGGATGAACAGCAAAGAGGCAACACTTTGTGGAGAGAGAAATTTGAGGAGAGGGATCACTGTGAAATAGTCTCTCCAGAGAGAAGGGGATGTACAAACCCGGGAAGCGCAGTAGGATTGCTGGGCGCTGCTGAGAGTCTAAGTTTTCATCCTGAATTTAAAGTGAAACGATTCAGTGTGGTTGTGTGGTTTTCTCCAGCTACAGGTGCAGGTGTGAATAAGATGTAGAGCTTAACCAGAGTTGGTTTTTTCACCCCAGGATGCTGGTAGGGGAGAAAGAGAGGCAGAAGAGTGCTGAGGGCATTTGCAGGGAAGTCCTAATCATTCAAGCTGTAGAAGTTATGTGGGGGAAGGAGAAAATGAAGAGGGAGTGAGGACTGAAGAGAGTTGATGAATATAAAGAAAGTGAGGAAGCAGTGGATTGGTGGATTGGATGAGGTTGAAAGTCCTGGTCAGACAAGTCAATTTCATGGGCCAGTATTATTATGTGATAGTAACACATTTATGAAGAGATGTGCTTCTATGGGTATGCGCACACATACAAGCACTACTGCAGTCAACTTTTTAACATTGAAAAGAGTGAGCTTTTGCATAGGTAATTTAAAAATTCTGAGGGCTGCCACAAGTTCTGTTTGCTCTTTCTGTTCCTTTTTTTTTTTTTTCTTAGTCATTTTATACAAATGGTTGAATGCAATATACGGAGAATGTGAAAGGTTGAAAGCACCACTTGGAAGATCTTACCTCAGGTTATATATAAAATTTCCTTTTTAAAATCACTTGGCCTCATTGGCCGTATTCTCTCAACTATTTCAGCCCTGTGGCAGGTGCTGGGCATACAGTGATATCAGATCAGGGTGGGTTCAGAGTGCCCTGGAGTACAGAGGTGGGCATACAACCCAGATGGGATGGAGGGTGGATCCATCTGGAGGAAATGACCTCTAAACTAACATCTGGAAACATAAATAAGAATTAGAATTTAGCAGAGAAGCCACAGGCAGAAGTGGGAGGAAATTGTGTATATTAAGATCCTCAAACAAGAAAGAAGTAACCTAAGGGATCCCAAGTGGCTGGTCTGTAGTGTCTGAGGGAAGATGTGTTGAGACATGAGGCTAGAACATTAAGCAAGGACCATATATTAAAGAACCTGGTAGGATGTGGGAAAGAAATTTCATCCTAAAAGCATTGGGGGATTACAGGGTTTTGCATAGAGCAATAATATAAAATACAATCATTTTAAAGTGTGCGACTTGCTTTGATGAAGAAGTTGAATTTTATCATCTCTAAAGTTAACTCTAAAATTCTTTGATTCATGAGTATAAAGCAGTAAATCAAAATGATTTAAATATGTGTCTCATTTTAATCTGAAAATAATTAGTAGCAATTAATATGGGACTGTATTAAACATAGAAAGCCCTGATTACAAAGCATTATTAGACTCATATTAATCTGTTTGCAAAAAAGAATTGAAAGTAAAATTTTCTGTGACCCCGAGGACATTTGGTTACTGCTGTGTATTTTCCATCATATCAGTGAAAATGTTAGATAATTTCCCATGAGTCTATGTGTGCTGTTTAATATCACCAATCAAATGTAGATTAAACTCTGTTCCTTTTCCTCTCCAGTGAATTAAACTTTTGAGATGCTTCCATTAATTGGAAAGACAATCATCTTTGATAACTTTCCCGATCCTTCTGACACATGGGAAATCACTGAGACGATTGGCAAAGGGACATATGGAAAAGTTTTTAAAGTGTTGAATAAGAAAAATGGCCAAAAAGCAGCAGTCAAAATTCTGGATCCGATTCATGTAAGTCACACTGGTTTGTTTGTTTGTTTGTTTGTTTGTTTGTTTGTTTTTCCTGCTAATTAGCTTTTGAAAAAATCTGTATTAAACAGGCAAAATGTCTGTAGGCAACCTATCTTGATTTATCACAATATCAGTTGCAATTTGAAGACAATGTTTTTTTTTTAAAAAAAAAAAAAGTCTACTTGTTAGATTTTTCTTGTTCATATGCTTAACATGTATAATAGGGCCCAATACATACTTCATAAATGAGTAAATATATACTACAAATAAGTGTATAAATAAATACAGCTCTCAACAGCTCAACAGTTGATTTAAGATCATTTTAGACTTTAGAAAGTTGTCCGAATACAAACTCATGGGTCTAGACGTAATCCTAAAATGTCATCTTGACCAGATCTCCTTTTCTTCCTGAGTTTATTTAGGACTTCAGGCAGAATTCCTTTTATGCCAAACCAGAAATATATTTTTAATTAAATTTCTTTCAAAGAAGGAAAATTAATTTCCAGGTTTACTTAAACATTTCTGAAATAAAAATGGTGTTCCTTTATAATCAGGGTGAGATTCCTTGTGAAGAACAGAATTTCACTTTCAGCCCTTATGGCCTCTTTTCCAGCAGTGCCCCCAGTGGGATATTTCTTTGGTTTTTTTGGAATAGCCATGGTGATAACACACCTCATCTTTCTTTCTAAGTGAAGTAAGTCAGAAAGAGAAAGAAAAATGCCATATAATATCACTCATATGTGGAATCTAAAAAAAAGGAAAGAAAAAAGGATGCTATGAACTCATCCACAAAACAGAAACAGACTTGCAGACATAGTAAACAATTGTATGTTTAATGGAGGAAGAGGGTGGGAAGGGATAAATTTGGGAGTTTGAGATTTACAAATGTTAGCCACTATATGTAAAAATAGATTTAAAAGTTTCTGCTGTATAGCACAGGGAACTATGTTCAATATCTTGCAATAACTTTTAATGAAAAAGAATATGAATACAAGTATATGCATGTATATGCATGACTGGGACATTGTTCTGTACACCAGAAATCAACACATTGTAACTGACTGCTCTTCAATTTAAAACAAAAGAGCATGATGTGGTGAAGGAGGTTCCTCTTTCTGGGAGTGAGAACTAGACTTTGGGAGCATCTTCAGCTTCTGGGACGTAGCTCTCCCATGGCATGCGGGGATCAGAATAAGCTCAGTGATCCCATAATACCCAAACCTCTATTGAGAGCAGCTTCTCCTGTTACTCATCTCTTGCCCATGTGATGAGAGTGTGACATGCTGGAAATGATGTGATGTGTGTGGGAAGGGCGTCTGAGTCCTTGTCATAGCTCTTACACTAACAAACTGTGGGACCCTGCAAAAGGTCTCTGGGACTCTGCTCATTTGGGGGTTTCTCTTCCTTCTTTGACGGTTAATTTCTGGTAAACCCATTATAACTACATTGTTTCATATTACTTTGAGCAGAGGAGGGAGAGAGTGAAGGTTTCTTTCCAAGCAATGAATTAGATACACTGAAGGGGGAAAATTGAGAAGCACTAAAGCCCAGGTTTAACTGATGCTGAATGTCTTCATAGCCCCTGTTGGAAAGTTCTTACCATTTAAACCGAGTGAAGAGAGACACAGATTAAGCTGTACCAAAGTAATTTTGGGCTTTGCAACTATGGGTCTGTCCTTTGGCCTCTGCTATTATGGGTTGGGGTTCATGGTGGCAAAAGAAAGGCTCCAACCTGATCCGTGTCTGGGCCCATAGTAAGTGTCTCTCTCCCATCCCTCTCCTTTATGGGTGAGAACAAATGGTTGGTGAATACATGTAGCTGTTATTCTTTCATAATTTATTCATGTTTGATATCCTTCTAACCTTATAAATCATGCTTTTGTTCTATTGCTTTAATGAGACATACTGATTTCATAACAATGGTATAAAGTGTGTTCTGCTGCTGCTTTTATTCTTGTCATGGAACATGTATATTTTTCTAAGAATTACTTATTTACTCTTCATTCATCATGCCACAAGTCAAATAAAAAAGATTTATAACCAGAAGATTATAATCTTCATAAAATAAATTTCAGTGCATCCAAGCATTTTAAAGAGTGACTTTTTGATTAAAAGCATCTTACTGTTATGGATTTTGAACTAGTAGTTTTCTCTCCAAGAGAGGGATGAAATGAGCAGGACTAGAAGGTAGTAGGCATTAGGCTAGTCCTGAATCTTACACTAACCACCTCTGTGACTTCCCTGAGCTTTAGTTTCTTCCTCTCAAGTTAGAGCTCTGGTCTAGAATTGTTTCCAGCTCTGTGATTCTGGAATTAAATGTTAGACATTAAATGTTACCGTAAAATCTTAGAAGGTTTTTTCTTATTTATGACTCAATGAGTTGTTTTTTTAAATTTAATTTTTTATTTAATTGCACACAGAAATAGCCTTTTATTTATTCCTTTTCAATGAAATTAACTACAGATATATTTGATTAGCAGGAACATCACAGTTTCTCCCATTAAACAGTCTAATAATAAACTTCAACACATGGTACTGACCCCAGTAAAAACTATCCTGACCTTGCTTTGACAAAATAAAATTCTGTATTTGATAGTCTTTAATATGCTTCTTTGACTTTACTCCTGTTTTTCTCACAGTTCTCTTCTTATGACTTTTTGAAACTAGGATATCGATGAAGAGATTGAAGCAGAGTACAACATCTTAAAAGCACTTTCTGACCACCCTAATGTGGTGCGATTCTATGGCATGTACTTTAAGAAGGATAAAGTAAATGGAGATAAGCTGTGGTTGGTCCTTGAGGTATGTGTTTCAGCATTATTTTAGAGGTGGAAATTTGCAAGGTGGTCTTGGAAGGACTTCATGTTTATGTGACACTGACCCCTTAAAGTGGTGCTTCCAGTATGTTCCTGACTGGTCACATCCTCGGCAGAATGTTGTGCCGAGTTCTGGCCTTGCCATCTTGAGACACATCAGGAAATGAAAGAAAATGGACTGAAGATTAAAATAAAACATTTCTGCAATCAAAGACAAAAGAAAGTAGGGTTATTTTTCTGGCAGAAGAACAAGCTTAAAAGGGACTTCATTGTCATTTTTATTTATTCATCCGTGTTTTGTTCAACTAACACGTGACTGATGCTCGGCACTGGGTGCTGTGATATAAGAGAAAATGTATGTAGCTGAGGCTTCATTAGACAAAAATGGTGAGCTGCGAATTTCTTTTTCTGGCTTCATTGAGTACTAATGACATAAACTCCAGAACCAGGTATAGTTGGTCCTCTGTATCTGCGGGTTCCGCGTGGTCAGACTCAAAACAGCTGTGATCGCGGATACAGAGGGTCAACTGTATGTACATTTATGGGGGAAAAAAAACCTTACTAGAAATGGTGAATACCGAATAAGCTACCAAAGGGAAACTGTAAAGTCTTCTTTTCCAAGTTTGGAGAGTAGGTTGGGACAATTCTTTCAATGCAGAAGTCCTAGAAAGTGCCCCCTAGGGTAACTGCCAGTCCTAGAAGACTGTGGTTTTTCTAATGTTCACTGAATATTTTTACCCTAATGAACTAATCATTAATTCCAATAAAATAAAATAAAATTTATAAAAATGTTTGAAAGTTGCTTTTATTAAACTCAAAGCTAGTAAAACCTTTATTTGATCCCCCCTTAGCAATATCTATTGATTGCATTCACATTATTTTATTAGCGTTTGACTGTTCCATTTCTTTTTTGCAATGTGCTATTGGTTTTCCTGCAGCTCCATTGGTTTTCCTGCACAGTAATCATTTATAAATTATATTGTCTTTATACTTTATATTTTTTTCTCTTACAGTGTTTAAATGATTCTACAAATAAGTCATCCCTGTAGGAAATACTTGAAACTATAAAAAGGAACACTCTTAACACTGAACATATTTCCTTCATCTTTTTTGTATGTTTAAAATGATTGATAGTTTTGCTTATGAAATTATCCTTTTTTCCAGTTCATATAATTTCAGATAGACTGAATCATTTTTATCTTAAAGAAATATACATTCACTTGATTAATAAAAAGCGAGTAGAACTAAAGGGCTTATAATACAGAGCAGTACTAATGTAGATCCAGGCACGTGGAGCCCCTTCTCCTGGGCTGTTGCTGTGCTGATTGCTGTACCTGGAAGTAGATGGCTGAGCTTGTCTGCTCTTCCATTTCCTAACCTGTGTTCAGAATCTTGGCATGATTATTAATTGCGGCTCTGGAACCCTGTGTCCTCCTGCTTCATTATGGAGGTCTGCCGGGTATCTGACCTTTGATATCTCTCCACTGCTCACCTGGGTGGAATCCACTGCTTCCCAGATGGTCCCTTGGCCTCCACTTTCCAGGTTTACTTCTCTGTTTTGCACATCATGTAGTTATGTGCCTTCCTCTCATTACCCAGTGCCCTGATGTCACCAGATCTTGAGTCCCTTCAGTATGGTTTCTCTGGGGAACAAAACTTCCAGTCCTGTGTGCTGGTCTGTGTGTGTGTGTGTGTGTGTGTGTGTAGTGCTCAGGCAGGCTCCTGGATGTTGATGCTTTGTATGTGGGGTAAGAGGGTGTCAAGTCTTTTGATTAGAGACCTCCAAAGGATCCCTTGTTTTCTGCCCCTCCCCCACCCCCTCCGCTGTCACTGTTACCTCACCCTGTCTGGATTAATCTGCTCAGGTGACCTCAAAATAGCACCTTAGTGTGTGGCTTCCTCTGCTTTGCTAAATCAGCTACCGTTCAGTCACCTGTGTTCCATGTCAAAAAACTTTGTTGAGATATTCTCTCCATTTCTTTCCCTTTTTGTTCTCTTTTCTCTTGTGGTTTTATACTGTTTTATTCCTTTATTAGCATTTTAATGGCGGTTCATGGGTGAGAGGAAATGAACTTATGTTTTTAATCTGCCATTTTTAATTGAACTATAGAGCCTTTCAAAATTATGAAATAGATTTCTCAAGAACCTTTTCAGAATCTGAAGCTGTGTATTATATTATTTTATAGCAGTTTAATTTTTTTTCACTTCATGTTTGTGTGTATTTGAGATGTAATGCTGTGCAAACCCTTAATGTAGCCTTGAATAAAATTTTGTATCTTTATATCCTTTAGACTATTTTTGATAAGCTTATCTGTAATTTTTTTCCATGTAGAATCATTGGCAAATTAGCATTTGAAGATTCAGGTGTTCTGCCTAATGTAGGCCTAAATGGGCAAGAACACAAGGTATAAATCTTTGTCCAGAATTTAAAAATACTGAATGAGATCAATCATTGTCTTTTATGCCTAACCAACTCCTGTTCTAATTATATTGTCATTTCTCAGTGTTATCACTTGGAATTAGGTAAGAACTGGAGACTCCTGATCATAGTTAAATGTTCTTTGGCAAGAGCTGAAAAGATTGATTAAAATGGTTTTGGAACATCCAGTACAAGCAAAGTGGCTTCCTGATATAATGAATCAGCACAGACTTAACAGCTTCTTTGAACTTTGTCCTTATAGTTTATTATCAGATGGAGGCATTGGAAATATCCCTGAAAGGCTTGAGAAAAAAGAATAAATGGTAGTTTATTAAAATAGTGTTTCAGACATCTGATCTATCTGAACTTACAAAGCGGGGAAAAAACATAAAATAAGAAGTTGGCAATCTGTGTATAAGACAATTGATTTGCATATGTAAATAGGCTAATTACATATACACATAAGTGGCTAGATGTACAATTACCTGATTTATAAACATGAATGGTGCAGGTGCTGCTTTAGAGGCACTTTCAGAAAATTGGCTTGTGGCATCAATACTTTATTCTACAAAATGACTGCTAATTATACCTCTTATCATAATAAAACCTAAATAGATTATTTTGCATGAGGATACCAAAAGCATGGCCGAAGAGGGGCTGCGGTGTTACCCAGAGAGTCATGCTAACAATGCTAGACTCAATGCTAGACTTCTCCTGTGAAGCTGCATAAAGAAGGTGTGTCCTGGAGGGGCTGAGCCACCAGTGACACCCTGGCTTGTGGGGTGGGGCAGGGGCTGTACCCGCTTAGACAAACTCCTGCCCAGAGAGTCTTCATCATGAAAAAGTCATTTTATTTATAGTTCAATCTAAAATTGAAATTCTAAGAAGAGAATACTTACCCAGATTTTCCCTGGGTTATTCTTTATTCTCTATTATTTAATTACAATTTTTGAATTATTTCTTCCATTTTGATACAGTTTTTCTCCTTCCTGTATTTATTGTTGTTGTTGTTGTTACACTGTAAATTTTTGAGCATGAATGATATACAGGGCTCTGTTTAGGAATTATTTCCTTCTAAATTCTCTTTATGTTCATTTTCAGAACATACAGAAGAGTCCTAGCTGCTAGCCCTATGAAACTCCAATTGCATACTTGTAACGAAGCTACCTAGGAAGAAAAGGGGTAGAAAGTTTTCTGCTGTGGGAACTGTCTTTTTTTTTTTTTTTAACAAATCACCTAGGGGGATTTTTGTTGTCAATACTTTACGGTTTCCTGATGATGTCAGCATAAAGGGAGAACTAATGTTTTGTTGTTTTTGTTGTTTTATTTATGTTTCATTTTGAAATACCATGCTTAGATTAATTTCTGCTAATTGCTATCATGTTTCTTGACTTATGTTCTTTGTAAAATGTAAAACCTCTTTTGCTTTGTGTTTCCTTTAACTCCTAGTATCTACTGTTGCAGGTCCGGAGCAGGACGGAGGGGGACCTCAGGAGGTAGCAGTTGGTTAGGTTTCTGCATGTGCTTATCACTAAACCAGGAGGCTGAAAAACAGCCAAAACTGAGTTAAATCAGCCTGGAGTCAGGCATTTGCTACTGATGAGCACAGAGGGCAAAACTGAGATTTAACTGTAATTTCCCCCTTTTTGTTTGGATGAACAGCAACACCTTAAGTATATAAGTAAGGAATCCAGTCTTTTGTCCCAGAGTCTGTTTGTCTAGTGTGTCCTCAGCCATACTGGAACCAAAACTCAGAGTTAGGAAGGAAGGAAGGACATCTTTCTGTTAAAAGATGCTGTCCCTCATAATCCAGTCTTAGCTATAATTGCTCCTTTCATGGTGGGAGTACAGACTGCATTCTGTTGTTTATCTGAATTAGTCCTGATTTGTTCATTCTTAATAGTGACACTGCTTTCTCTCATTGCTTTCCAATTACAGCAATTTTTCTATTTGAAATTATATCCTTTTCAAGAGTTCAAAGACTGGAAATCACAGGTGGTGTTTGGAAGCACAAAACTTCAGTAAATAGTCATAAAGCCCCTCAAATTCACATTTCTGGTAACAGAAGTGGTTTTCATGAACTTAAATATGACTTTCATATGTCATACATTATTGGTTATTCTGTTTTTATACTTATATCTAGTAAGTAAGATACGGTCCATCATGAGGAAAGGAAAACTATAAGATGACAGAAGGAAAATGAGTTAGAATGACCTAGCGATTTCTGTTTGTTCAGCTATTAACCCTTCCATGTTTCTGCCCTGGAGGTAATTCGTACTCGGAAGGGGACAAGAAGCCCCTGCAGGCTTGTACATGGCGGCAGAGGGGGGCAGTCCGGGGAAGCAGGGAGGAGTAGAAAGCTGGGCTCTGAGCTGCTCTAATAGCACAGTGTCATTTTTTTCCTTTCTGTAGCTGTGCACAATTGCAGTGGAGCAGCAGACTGGACAGGGTGATTCCTTTCATGTTCTTAGGGGCTGGAACAGCCATTCCCAGCTCTTGTATAAAGGGCTGTTATTTGGTGTACTTGCAGCAGAACAAGACAGACAATTACCTAGAGTCATCTCATTTTATTTTTTGTTTAAAGAGCAAGATGGAAAAGCAGTGTAAATGTACTTCTTTGCACTCTTCTAACCCAGAAAATACTAAATAATTTATATATGATACTTGTAGGTGTTTTTCCCTTAATACTACTTCAGTGCTTGCAAAAGCATCTGCTCTCTGAATAGGAGTGCAACCTTACAGTATTAACTCGGAGGAAAAATATGAGATGATTTGCCATTTGATGAATCAATATATGTTGACCATATACATTAAAATATTTCTCCTAAGTTTTTTTCTTTTTTATCATAGATTTCTTGTTGCTGACGTTACCAATGTTTGATGGTATTTTCCCAAGAATTTTGAAACGTTTTCGGGTGAGGGATATGCCTTTGTATCTTGATTTAGGGGTTACAAGATCGTATACAGTTATCAAAATACATCAAACTGCATGCTTGAATGAGTCAGTCATAGTGTATGTCAGTAATACGTTAACTTTGCATTTTATATTTTTTAGTATCTTTAAAAGAAAAATCACTGTCTGAAATCACAATTATAACTATATATTATAGAATCATAACAAGCAGAACTAAAATGCGTGCCAGCAACAGCGGAGGGACAGGAGAGGAAAAATGGAAATTAAAACACAGTTTTAAGGGTCTTACATTATATATGAAGTAGTATAATGTTGTTTTAAGGTATATTGTGTTAAGTTAAAGATGCATGTTGTAAACTCTAAAGCAACCACTAAAAATAAAATAAAAATATAGTTAGTAAGCCTGTGGAACACTGCAAATAGTCAAACCAAAAGAAAGTAGGAAAATAAGAAAAGAACAAAGAACAGATAGGACAAAAAGAAAACAAATAGCAAGATGGTAGACCCTAAGTCTATGGAAATGGTCTAAACTCTTAATGGTCAATTAAAAGGCAGAAATTGTTAGACTGGATGAAGAGGAAGACCAACTACAAATCTGCTTTAAATATAAAGACAAAGATGTATAGATGAGTTAAGAGTAAAAAGATGGAAAATATCCTGCATACATTAATCTTAAAAAAACTGTAGTGGCTATATTAATATCAGACAGAGTAACTTCCAGGCAAGCAGTATAATCAGTGACAGGACATTTCATAACAACAAAAGGGTCAATTCATCAAAAGAATAAAACACTCCTAAATTTCTGTGTGCATGATAACAAAGATTTAAAATACATGAAGCAAAAACTGATATAACTGGAGAAAAAATAGGCATAGATATATCCACAGTATTAAATGGAATTTCAACATCCTGTCCTCAGTAGTTTAAAAAACACATAGAAATTCAATGAGAATAGAGAAGACTTGAATATTATGTACTAGAAAACAAATCTCAACATATTTAAAAGGATTGAAATCATAAGAAGTATGTTGTCTGATTATAATAAAATTAAATTAAATTTCAATAAAATTAAGATATTAAGAAAACTCCCAAATATTTGGAAATTGGACCACACACATTTCAAAAACCACCCTTAGGTCAGAGAGGAGAATGAGAAGAGATTTTGAATGGAATGATAATGGAAACATAGCATATCACAATAGTGGGGTGCAATTAGGCAGTGCTTAGAAGGACAGTTTTACTTCCTGTCCATGTCTATATTACAAGAGAAAAAAAGTTCAATATCAATCATGTAAGATTTTTGCCTTAAGATGCTAACAAAATTGAAGCAAATTAATCCCAATGTAACTTGAAAAAAGGAAAAAATAAATATAACAACAGAAATCAATTAAATAGAAAATGAACAAAAACAAAAGAGAAAATGGACGCAAAAGTTGGTTCTTTGAAAAAGTCAGTAGTTAACTTGATAAATCTCTCTAGACAGACCCAGAAAAAAATGAGAAAATATAGATTACTAATGTTAGGGATCAAATAGGGAAAATCACTATTGAATCTACAGACATTCACATGATAGTAATGAAACATTATGAACAACTTTATATTAGTAAATTTAGCAACTAATGTGTCTTCCTTGAAAGACACAAACTGTAAAACTGACAAAAGAAGAAATAGAATAAGTAGCTTTGAATTAATAAAAGAAATTTAATTAAAACCCTTTTACAAAGAAAATGCCAGGCCCAGTGGCTTTGCTGGTGCATTCTGTCAAATATTTATACTAACTTAATTCCAGAGAGATATAGAAGTGTTATTCCCGTGTAACTCACCTCTGTCTTCCTCCTTTTTATGCTCTTGTTTTTGTGCATATTATGTAAATAAATAGTATGCTTTTCAAATTATTACTGTATATAATTTTATGTGTTTTAAAGAATCTCAGAGAAGAAAGGAGAGCAAGTATGTAATTACAGAGTTTGTTATATTAACTTTCTTATTTAACATTTCTAGTTCTCTTCCTTTCTTCCTGTGAATTTTGGTTACCATCTGGTGCCATTACTTCAATATAGCTTTGTTCCAACCCACTTCTTTTGTGCTGTTATGTTAAATATATTGTATTTCTGTATACTATAGGCCCAACAATACAATTATGTACATATTGTTTTATACAGTTGCTTTTAAAATCAGAGAAGAAAAAGAAATATGCATTATACTGTCTTTATAATCCAATAACTACCTTTATTGGTGCTCTTTGTTTTCTTATGTGGAGTCAGATCACTATCTTTCATCCTTGAAGAACTCGCTTTAATATTTCCTGGAAGGTGGATCTGCTAGCAATAAATTCTCTAGGTTGTGTTTACTTGTGAATGTCTTTATTTCTCCTTCATTTTTGAAAGATAGTTTTGCTGGAAATAAGATTCTTGGGGGACAGTTTTTTTTTTTTTCTTTAGCACCTTTACCATGTCATTCTTCTTTCTTCTGCTCTCCATTCTTTTTGATGAGAAGTCAGCAGTTAATCTTTTTGAGTATCTTTTTTACATGACAGTTAATTTTTCTCCTGCTACTTTCAAGATTTTCTTTTTATCTTAGGCTTTTAATATTTCCATTTTATGTAACTGGCTGTGGATCTCTTTTGTTAATCCTACTGTGAGCTTCTTGGGTGTGAAAATTAATATTTTTTAAATCAAATTTGGGAAGTTTCAGCTATTTTTTTTCAAATACTTTTTTCTTCTCCTTATTCTCTCTCCTCTCTTCTGGTATTCCCATTACATGTATATTGATAGATTTCTCTGAGACTGTTCTTTTGTCTTCATTCTTTCTTCTCTCTTTTTATGTTTTGTAATGTGGACTCTTTCTTCTGTCAATTCAGATCTACTGTTGAGTCCCTCTAGTGAATTTTTCATTTACATTTGTATACTTTTCAACTTTAGAATTTTCATTTTTTTTTATTTCTGTCTCTTTATTGGTATTCTGTATTTGATGAGACATTGTCATCATACCTTTGGCTACTTCTTAAAGTATAGTCTTACACATGTACAAAAATTAACTCAAAATGAGTTATAGACCTAACTATATGTAAAACCTGAAACTATAAATCTTCCTGAAGAAATTATAGGAGAAAAATTTTGTGACCTTGGATTAGGCAAACATTTGCTTGATATGACACACAAAAAAATTCCATAAAATTTTTTAAATGATAAAGTTAGAACTCCTGCTTTTCAAAAGATACTTAAAAGGGCAAGCCACAGAATGAGACAAAATATTTACCAAACACCTAATAAAGAACTTGTATCCAAAAATATATAAAGAACTCTCAAAACTCAACAATAATAATAAAAAAAATTAAAAAATGAACCAAAAATTTGGACATTTCACCAAAGAAAGTAAATGGACAGCAAATATATATATGAAAAGATGGTCAGCATTATTAGTCATCTGACAAATTCAAATTAAAGTCACATGAGATACTAAGCATTTAGAATAGAATGGCTTTTTTAAAAGTCACAATATCAAGTGCTGGTGAGGATGTGGAGCAACTGGAATTGTCATTCTCTGCTAGTGGGAATGCAGAATGGCAAATGCCTAGAAGGTCAAACATGTGATCTATAGGACCCAACAGTTCCCTCTCTTATGTATTTACCAAAGAGAAATAAAAACTATATTCATGGAGAAGCCTCGATGTGAATGTTTACAGTGGTTTTACTCATAATTGCCCCAAACTGGAAACAGCCGTGGTCCTTCAGTTAATGAATGGATAAACTAACAGCGGTTTGTCAATTTAGTGGGATACTCAGCATTAAAAAGGAATTAACAACATTAAAACAGGATGAGAGAAGGAATGTGCAGCAACATGGGTGAATCTCAGATTCATTGTGCTAAATCAAAGAAGCCAGACTAAATGGGCGACACGCCCTGTGACTCGGTCCCCATGGCAGTCCTGCAAAGACAAAACCATAGGGACAGAAAAGAGATTAGGGGTTGCCAGGGGTTGGGGGAGGGGTTTCAGTACGAAGAGCCATGAAGGTAGATTTTTGTGTGACGGACTTGTTCTGTATCTTGACTGTAGTTGTGTTAACATGACTGATAGTTTTGTCAATACTCAGAATTGTGTGCTAAATTGGGTGAATTTTATTGTATGTAAATTATACTTCAGTGTACTTTAAAAAAAAAAAAACTGAAATGTGTATCACAAAGAATCCTGTATTCTCAACTTTACTAGTTGGGGAAAATAACTATGTCACAGAAATACTGATACCAGAAAGTGATATTTGAACTGCTTAGTGAAAACTCTATGATCACATTAGTTCTTTTTTTTTTTTTCAATTTTAGTTTTATTTCCTGCATATTCTTTATGGCTCCTTTATTCTCTTTGTAAGATCACAGATGTCTACTCTTTTTTTTTTTTAATGGAGATACTGGGGGTTGGACCCAAGACCTCGTGCATGTTAAGCACACTCTACCACTGAACTGTTTACTCTTGTACTAACGTAATAGTCAACCACAGTAGATGCCGCCAAAGAGAGGCCACCCTTCGGAGATCTAGGAACAGACATTTAGTCTCCCTACAATGAGGTTTGGAAATGTTAAAGCTGGTCCTAAGACTTGGTTTTTTTAAATAAATGCTTTGCAATTTAAAGGACTCTGAATTTCTTTTCAGTCAATTTTGAATTATTTTGTGAACCATTAGTGCTGGGCCACCGTGAAGCAGTGGGACCCTGTAGTCTGCTGCCAGGACAGCAGCACCGCTTATCCAGTTACAAGGTGTTCCCTCTCCTGCAGAAGGAAATGCCAGGTTTGGAACACTAGGGCTGCACCTACTCCTGTAGAAGATGAACATCGTCTTTCTACGTAGACAGACTCCAGTTGTACATGGGGTTGCATCTAAATGCTCATTTGTGAGTTTGTGTTTAGATGTTAAGCACACTTACAAAAACGATATCATACATGGTGGTTAGATCCACCAGCCCCCCAAGACAGCCTGTCGAGGGATCACGAGATGTCATGGTTAAATGGAAGGCTGGGCCCTAGGGTCAGAATGCCTGATTTCAGGTCTCAGCTCTGTCACCCCTGTGTAGTCTTTTCCAGGTTACCTTATCATTTGCACCTCCCTTTCCCAATCTTTAATACGGAAATGATAATAATACCTGCTTCACAGAGTGGTGAGATAGACAGGTAATGTGTGTAAATGGATTAGAAATGTGCTCGCACAAAGTACGTGCCCAACACAGCTGTCATTGTCCAGCCCATGATGGATCCCAGATGTTCAGGCATCCAGTAAAATCCACTGACTGTGTTAGAAAAAAGTTGGAGAGAAAATGTCTTGAGTATTTCAGGCCAGGATGCTAGGACACACTTCCTCTCACCTTCTTTCTCTGCCTCCCTCTGTCAGTAAAGGCAGGGAAATGATGGCTGGCTCTTAGTTCCCAGGCCCTGAGGTGGCAGAGGAGCCCCAGTAGGTCAGGGTAAGGGTGAGGGGACCATGGACCAGAGCCCTAGGAGGAGAGGTGGGCCTGACAGCAAAGGCTAAAGGATCAGAAGTTGGGGGTCGAGCGCTCATGGGGCCAAGTTTTGTTGGGACCATTTGCCTGGTTGTCTCCCGTCTCACGTTCCACTGCTCGTGTCAGTGTTTCTGTTCTGCAAATACACAGCTCCTTTGAAAGTTTTCGGTGGGACTTTCTGTTACCTAACTTTGGAGAAACCTGGATGTGAAAAATTCCCCTACCGTGTGCCTCCCTCCCAATTTTCCTTTTAGATTCCTCTTCTCTTTGGAGAGCGGTGAGGAGGAGGCATGACATTTAAAACAGTTTTCTAACACACTATTTGGTTTTGCTTTGCTTTGTTTTGTTCTCTTTTTTTTAAAAAAATTAAAGTATTGTCAAGTTACAATGTGTTGATTTCTGGTGTACAGCATAATACATTCATTTATAATACATATATTTTTTTTTCATGTTCTTTTTATTATAGGCCATTGCAAGGTATTGAATATAGTTCCCTGTGCAATACAGTAGGACCTTGTTGTTTATTATATGAATAGTAGTTAGTATCTACAAATACTGAATTCCCAATTTATCCTCCCCCCATACCCTTTCCCCACTGGTAATCATAAGTTTGTCTTCTGTGTCTGTGAGTCTGTCTCTGTTTTATAAATAAGTTAATTTGTGCCCTTTTCTTTTTTTTAAGATTTCACATATAAGTCATATCATATAGTATTTTTCTTTCTCTTTCTGGCTTTCTTCACTTAATATGACAATCTCCATGTCCACCCATGTTGCTGCAAATGGCATTAATGTATCCTTTTTATGGCTGAGTAGTATTCCAATGTGTGTGTGTGTGTGTGTGTGTGTGTGTGTGTGTGTGTGTGTGTATCACATCTTCATTATCCAGTCATCTGTCTAAAATATTATTTGTAATCCTTAATTCAGTGTACTCTGAAATTTTACCAGAAAGAAGGTGTATTTTTTAATTAATGCACATATGAAACAGTATATAGCCATGGATTGAGGTCATAGACTCTATTACACTATTAAACTATCAGAAATCAAGAATGCTTTTAAGCCCTAGATCCTAAAATTGGGGATGAATTTATAGAATCAAAATTCCCATCTTTGAATTTCAAAATCAAGGGCAGTACTTCTCCAAATTCTCTTCTAAAAATTAATGCATGTGAAAACCATACTCCAATAATTAATTGTACACTAGTACAAGTGTATGTGTTCATTTCATTTATGAAACCATAAGGATGATGGGAATAATCATTTGAAACAAAAAATTGAAAGAATTTTTTTAAATGTTTTGAGGAAACCTTTGATAGCAAGTACTTAAAATGTCACATCCGTTTCATACCTATCTTGAAATACTCCGTTACAGCTGTGCAATGGAGGATCAGTGACAGATCTTGTGAAAGGATTTCTGAAGAAGGGCAAAAGGATGAGTGAGCCCATGATCGCCTATATCTTACGTGAAGCACTATTGGTAAGGCAGTTTAAATTGTTCGTGCATTAATTATGAGGCAGTTCTAGTTAAACTTTAAAAAAATGTGGATCCTATTTTTATAAAAATATCACTACATTAGTATTTATTGATGCAAGAGTAAGATACAAAAATCTGAAGTGTTAGCATAATGAATTCCTTTTTTCCATTAGAAATCTACCCTCCTTGTGTCAACAGAACCCTGAGTTTTGATCTCCTGGTATATTTCTGAGGTTGATTATGACAAAGGTTGATAATGTGGTTTTTTTTTACTAATAGTTGGATTTTCATTTGGCATTATTTCAAATAGCTATATAGAATGTTTTCTTCTTTTGAGATCAGCACATTTGAAATAAAAGATTTGCTAAGGGCTAAGGAGTATGCTCTGGTTTTTTTGGATTTTTATTGTCAACTGAAAAAAACACTCAGCCTAAAGTTAAGTTAAGTTTTGTTTGGTGGGAGGACTCGAGCCGGGATGACAGCCTCTCAGATCGCGCTGAAGGACTGCTCCAAAGAGGCAGGGGAGGAGCTAGGATATGTAGGAGCTTTACAACAAAGACCAGGTAGTTGGAACAGTAAAAGATTGCTTGTTATCTAAAGAAAACCTGGCATCTCAAGTTAAAGAAGGTAGTGGTTTTCTATGTACAGGAGGAAGCAAACATTTGGGCTCATTGTATTCATTCCTTTGACAAGCACCTAGCTGTCTAGGGCCAGTATCCTGTCCTTTCTTATTCTGAGTCTGCTCAGAGGGCACCGTTGTGAGTGGCTGCAGAGGCTGGGCTGCAAGCCTGTCCTCACTGGGGGGGACAGGGTGGCAGCCACTAATGACTTGGTTTCAGCATTCTTTGCTTACTGATATGGTTGCAGTATTTTCATTCACATTGCAGTATTTTAGTTCACATTATACGGTCCAAAGTGGAGATGAAATGCCTTGATTTGACTAACTCAGTATGAAACATCTAAAAATGTTTGAAAGTTAACTTTAACATGTTTCCTACTGATTTTGTATAAATGCATCCATCTGAAAAATGTGTTTTCTTTTGATCCTTTCTTTCAAAGGCGTTATGTATTTACTTCCCGTTTCTAGGGACTTCAACATTTGCATAACAACAAAACTATCCACCGTGATGTAAAAGGAAATAACATCCTATTAACCACCGAAGGTGGAGTCAAACTTGTTGACTTTGGTAAGTTTTGTTTGAAATGCGTGGATTTGGGCTGCGAAATTAGTAGTATGATCTGATTTGATCATTTTCCATCAGCCTTGCTTTCTAGGCATTGAAAGTAGATAAAAAACAGTATCTCAGTGAATTGAGAAAGGGCAGGGATTTTTTTACATTTGGCAAATGAGAGATTCGCAGGAGAAAGAGCCACTTGCTTTCAAGTCAGCCAGCCTGCGCGTGTGACACCAGTGCAGCCGCGTGTGTGCTTGAGTCTCTGAAACAGATGGGCCCCCGACGATTACACGAAGTCCAAATGATAAGCCCATGGCCGTTACTGCTGTTGGCTTTCCTAATGGGCAGGTGCCCAAATCCAGGATTTTGTGATGTGAGGGGAACCCTTTAAACGTCTCTGGGGAAATCTTCCATCCTAAGGCAGCACAAGGTGGTCTCTTTCTTCCTTGGGACGTTCTGTGTCTTATTGTGAGCCTGCAGCCACCTTGTTCTATCCTGAGATGTTCCTCCATCCCAAGTGGAAAGGCAGCCCTGAGAGACGGTAAGAAAGAGGGTCCTTGATGACATAATTCAGCCACTAAATCAGCTTTGGAACCTGCCCTATCTCTGGGCCTTTTGTTCTGTGAGATAATAGGTTCCTGTATTCACTGAGCCGGTTTGGAGGGTCTGTGTCAGAGCCAGAGGCACCACAGCTGATACCTCTGCTCTTCAGCAGGGTGGTTGTTTTCCAGTTGTGACAGTGCTGTTCCCCTCCCCCTCACTGGGTCCCTGCTAATTCACTGCACCTGTGAGAGTGGGCAGCATCATTCTAGGACATTAAGTGTCCTTGTCATTCTCCCCTTCCTGCACTCAGGCTGGGTCAGGTGTCTTTCCTTGTGCTTCTGTACCCTTTATATTTCTCCATTTTTGTGTTCATCACATAGGATTATAATGATCTATTTAGTCTTTATATGTAGATCAAGATACTTGGACAGATAGACAAGGTCCTTAAGAGGTGGGATCGTGTCTTCTATTTTGTAGACCTAATGCTTTGGGAACAGTATTTCAGTAATAGTTGAATGAATGAGTGAATCTTCCTTCATTTTGCATTTTGGAAAATGAAGCTTAGGGAAGGTAACTGACTAACTTTAGAATTTAATTGTTTTAATATCTGGGTATGTATCACTCTCTAGTGATCTGGCTGAACCCAGGAATGAACTTCAGGGCATCTAGACAGGAAAAGTTGAATAGGATATCCATCAAATGACCACACATGTACTTTTTTTCCTGCAGCTGAGCATTTGAGAACTCCGGAGCAGCAGTGAGCTTGACAGTCAATTCCTGATTAATAACAGGGACACAGCTAGTATGTGTTGCTAGTTGAGTTTAGAGCTGTGCATTTGAACAATTTGGATGGGCTAGGATACTAAGAAAAAACCTGTTCCTGAAAAAAAAAGAAGAAAAAAAAAAAAAGGCAGCAAAACACTCTTCACTTTATCCACTCTTCCATGGATAAAGCCATGACTCTCCTCAGACAGTAATTTTGGCTCCACCAGACCCAAATGGAGAACTTAATATTTAAGTTAAGATCTCATAATTCCCTTATTCTCAAAATTGGCTACACTATATATTGCCCAGGTGAAAGTTGTTAAAAGTGTAAGTAAACATCTTCTTCAGTCACAAAAGAAAAATGGGGTAAACCAGTAGCTCTGAGAAATGCAGCTTCCTGGGACACCTTCCAGAGTAATCCAGAGTGAAAATACACACCTAGATAATAAATAAAATGGCCTTTACCATATCTTTAGAAAGGAGTCATAAGTTAGCTGACAAAATGAGAGCTTTGGTTTTATATTAATTGACTTAAAGACTGCTTTCAGTAACAATTAGAAAAGAGGGCCAGTTGCCTATTAAAGGTGTTCCTAGTGTCTCATACTGAAATGCTATTGTTTGCATATGGAATGATGCATATATTTCTATTCTCCATGGTAAGAGGATGTGGATTCAGGTCGCCTAAGATAGTTTAAGGTTTTCATGTGAATTAAAACCCAAAGACGGAAGAGCATGCCTAGTGAGACTTCTCAAGGGCAGAGGGAATAAGATGTACTAAGCCACAAGCTGCAGAATCAAACTGAAATCAATGTCATCATTTTATATTTGGATCAGATTTTCAGAGAGGGCCACAGCTGGGAGTGAAGAGTTTTAAAATACATTCTATTTGAATTTCTCACCTCATAAAATATACGGTAGGCTCATTATTGGATATTGAAGCTCTGTACTTGGATGGCTGCCAGTCCTCTCAGAATGTCCAGAATGGAACTCCACCACCTCATCCATCCCTGGAAATCTGCCTCAGATCAAGAGTTTCTTGTCTTAGAAAAAAGGTCATTAGTATTTATTTTGTTGCTCAAACCAGAAATCTTAGGCCTTCCTTTGTCTTCACCTCCCATGTCTACAGCGAGTCACAGAACTCTTTCTCTGTCGTAAATCCCCAGACTGCATCTTTATTGCTCCTCCCTGGTCCTGGCCATCACCTCTAGCCTGGGCTCCTGCAGCTGCACTTTCCTGAACCCCCTGCATCTCATCTCATTCCCTTCCTTCCAGGCTGTTCTCCACACTGCAGCCAGAAAGGTCAGCTGACCCTGCCACTCGCTTGGCATAAGGAGAGGGACATTCCAGGGCTACACCGTAGGGTTTCCTGTAAGAGAGAGCAGAAGAGGGAATTCTCAGGTAACTGTGAAAGGTGAAACAGAGCAAGAGGCTGGACGGTGAGATGAGCTTTTCAGAAGTGAAGGTGACAACAAGGGCAGAAAGGACTCACCCTCACCCTTCCCCCCACTGTCATCCAGAGTAAGCCACCTCAGAGTCGTGGTCCAGACTGCGTGAGCCGCACCAGCCTTGCCTGGAGGTGTGGAGTCATTACGTAGAGGAAACACTCAAGCCGCGCTTCTCCAAACGGCTACCCTTTGTTCCCAGAAAACCAGAAGCCACTGTCAATCTGGCTGGGGAGATTCTCCAGGGAGTTGCTCAGGATGGAGAGTGAGACATAGAGCAGATCACCTGGGCCAGGTCTGAGTAGGAGTCCCAGCCAGACCTCCAAGCCTTCCCAGCCCCAGCTGAGGCCAACCTGAGCCCCGGTCTGCCAGGAGGCTCTTCAGGAAGCCCTGCCTGCATGAGAACAGGCCACAGCTCACCGGATGCAGACGCTGGCATGGGAGGCCAAGGGGGAACCATCAGGCAGTCAGACAAAGGTACATGGCCCCAGGGACCAGAGACCTACCACACCCAAGAACCCTCTCTCTTCTCCCTGCCTCAAGGTCGTAGAAGCCACCCCTCATCCCACACAGACAGTACCGTCTTCAGGGGAGAAGAAGGAAGGGTGTCAGTCGAGGGATGGAGCAGACACTTCCATCTGAGAGACCGAACTCCATCTAAAAGGACTTAGGGTTTGGATCTTTACTTCTCCCAGCCAGCAGGGAGAGGCACAGGGAGACGCCATAATAGTTAGAGGCAAGATGAAGAAAATTACCGTTACAGTTTGTCTGTGTATCTTATTGGTGTCATTGAACTTTGTGACCTGTTACAAACATGATGCTTTCCCTGCATGGAAACTTCCCCTCAGCCCTGCACCCAGCTAACTTCTGTCTGCCTGGCTGGGTGCCCCCCACCACGCTCTATTTTCTCTAGCCAACCAGTTGTCACACTTGATTGTAATCATCTGTTTAATTCGTGTACCTTCCTTGCTGAGCTGTAAGCTTCATGACACCAGGGTCTGTGTCTGGCCTGTCACTCTGTCCCTAGAACCAAATATTGACTGACACATTGGAAATGCTCAGTAAATACTCCTGAATACATGAATGAATGGGAGGCAGAACATCCCATACATTTGTGTGACCTTGAGAAGGTCACTCAGAGTCTCCAGGGACATCAGGTATGATAAAGAACAGTTTGTACTTCACACGGTTGACAGCTGTGGAGAGTAAACGAGGTGATACAGGTGGACGACCCAGTATAATTATTGAAAGTTTGCAATTTAAAAAATCTGAGCTCTCACCAAAATCATGAAATAATACTCTCATCTCGCCCCTAGCTCAGTGTTGGTCATATAGTAGGTACTTAATAAATAGTAAATAAATACTTTATTTAAATAGTTGCTAAATAACAAAAATCTGAGTTCTCAAAATGGGTGCTTCTTTCTGCTTGAAATAAATTAGCCCTTTGCTGGAGTAAACTGGGCATTAACTTTAAATTAATCTAGCTATTTAACTGCACTAAAAGTAAGATCCAGTTCGCTGATATGTTGTGAATACAGCCTTTAGGAAAAGCTTACTTTCTTGTTAAGTGGGCCGGGCTTTCACATGAAACCAGTAGACACCTCAGAGACTAAAAAGACAAGTGAGCTTGCAGACGTTATTAATGAAACACATTAGCAGTCACTTGTGTGTATGCTCAGTCAATAAATAATATGCCCTCCCAGGAAATAAACCCCTTTCGGCAAGTCAGCTAATGTCTGAAAAAGCAGTCCTTGTTTGGGATAGAAAATGGAAGAGAGACTAAACTTAAAGGGCAGTTCTCAGTTCTCATCTCTACAGATTTCTCTCTGGAGACCTTCGTTTCTAATAGAATAGTTAGCATTTCAGTACGGAAGTACGGAATGTACTTCTTGTGATTTATTTAGACATCGTTCTTATGACAGAATATTTTATGGCTTTAAATCTCTTATTACCCACATGAGCAAATTTAGACCAAATCCCCAATGAGTAATGTAGGTCAAAGAGAAGTTGTGATTTATTTATTAACAGCCTGCTTCTGTAGCATCAAGTGAGGCAGGTACACCTGAACTTAAAAACCATGGCGTTCCCTTCATCCCTTCCTTTCCTCCGGAATAATTCAGAACCAGAGCCATTAGATGGGGCTGAGTAAGTGTGGGACCCAGGGAGCAGCTCGGCACGTGCTTTGGGCCTGAGATGGGTGAGGAAGGTGGCCACGCTGGGAGGGTGGTGGCCGTGGTGGCTCTGCATGGGGTGTTGCATCCCCAAGGATATTTGTCCAGGGGGATGGTGGTGACCCCAGTCAGGTTGTCAGAGCCTGCATCTGCATAGGGGTCAAGATGGATATGGGATAGATTACATAAAGGGGGCATAATACGGCCAGGAAATATAATGAGGTTTCTTACTATTAGAGATAAGAATTACAGATGTGGAAAGGGAAAAAACTGAGCCCAGTGATGTTGGATTGGAATTGGAAGTATTAGTGTGAGCTTCCTGTTATCAATATATATAGAGGGATATAAAAGTTAATATAATGTGAGATGTATGTGGGGTGTGTTGTGTATGGTGTGTGTGTGCCTATGTATAGGTTATCTAGCTACTTCCACTAAAAGGACTTGCAAGCTTGATGCCCCAAGAGCAAACACATGAAGCCCCTAGCTATTAGTTTTTAAATACAATTCTCAACTAATAGGAAACAAGGGTTCTTGGAGAAAAGCTGATTTTTGTGGCTCTACAAGATGAATCTGGAACTTAATGTGCCAAAAAGTAAGGAAAGGAAAGAATGATGGAGACAATGTCAAAGGGACACAGAAGCCAGACTGAAGCAATTCTCCCTGACCAAATCTGGGACAATTTGAACATCAGAATAATAATAATGATGGTAACAGTGGTATCTCTTGAATAAAGTAGAAATCCATTAATTCATGCTTGCATACTTATACACATCAATAAATGAATGGAAAAAAGCAAAAGCTACTGTATTTTAAAGAAGAATGGTAACTAAAGAGGAGGAGTAGTAAAAAAGAATAATGAAAGTTTTAGAATTATCATTTGGCAACCATCATAGTAATAAGTAATTCATCCAAAAACTTCAGTGGATGCTAAACTAGTGGGTTAAGTTTTGATTAGAAATAGGATATTTATGTAGTCACAAAAGACATCCCACAAAATACTTAATTACAAAAGAAAAGGAGAAACTTCGCACAGAAGGCTGGCAGACACAAACTGAATCAAGTGAACAGAGTGCATACAAGCAGTGATGCGAGGAATGGAGATCACATTCCACCCGACAGGGTGCAATGAGAAGACTTCACGTCCATCATATTCCTGCCAAAGTATAATCACGAGGGAATATCTGACCAATCCAAATTCAGGAACATTCTACAGAGTAACTGGCCCGACATCTTAAAAAAATATCAAGGTCATGAAGTTCAAGGGAAGATTAAGGAACTCCTCCAGGTTGAAGGAGACCAAAGAGACGTGACATCTCAACACAACCCATGATCCTGGGTTGGATCCTTTTGTTGCAAGGACATATCTGGGACAATTGATGAACTTTGAATGGAGTCTGTAGATGGTAGAAATGTGTCAGAGTTAAATTTCCTGATTTTATTAGTTGTATTATAGGTACGTAGTAGGGGAATGTCCTTGCTTGTAGCAATCATACACAAAAGTATTTGGGGGTAAAAGGGCAACCTGTTTACATACTTACATACTTAAATGGTTCGGGAAAGTAAATAATTTGTACTTCTCTTGCCAGCTTTTCTCTAAGGTTGAAATTATGTCAAAAATGTTTTTAAACTCTGGAGTAGAATTGGAGACTTAGCACAGACATCTAAAGATATTTATGTATATGTCTAAAGATTGTATATATACACATGTGTATCTACCAAATATCCATATTTGGTAGTTGAATGTTATGAATCTAGAAAATGCGAGAGCTAGTGCTTTCTGTAATGAAATGATATATAGGGGGAAAAATCTAGACGGAAGAACCATTTTTTAAAAGTTGGCAGAGCTTTAGAATTTTCATACCTATATAAAAAATTAAGATTTTCCTCAGCTAGAATTTGTCTTTGTACTTCAGGGAGGTGACCTTTATTTGAAAGGAAAGACGTTTTTAATTCTTTCAGTTTGTAAACAAAACCATGAATAAATGGACTCTTGTTTTAGACCTTTGTGGTTCCACCTGAACCTGTGGGCTCAAGTGTTCCAAACTGAACATTTTCTGAAGTTGAATTAAGCTGTTCAACATCATGGACAGTGCTGTATGTCTTGGTCAGGGGTCTTTCGGTTCTAAGGACATGAACCCCAAGCCAGCTCCGAAGAGGAGTGGGTACAAAGGGCAGTCTCGTAGATGAGAAGAACTGGAGGCGGGGGCTGGAACGGGTGGAAGGACGGGAAGCAGAAACCAGGACTGCTTGTTGCCTTTTACTTCTCCCTGGAGGAACCGGATCGCTCCGCTTTGACTCTCTTTGAGCGTCTGCAAACTAGTCTCTGGACTTTTCATGTTGCCCAGCAAGGCTTCTCAGAAACAGCAGCCTCCAACCTCCTGGCCTTCATGACCTTATGAGTCTAGTGCCAACAGCTAACTGGCCCAGACTTTTAGCACCATAAATTGAGGGAATTTGGAGTGGGAGAAGGAGATCAGTTGGACAAGCTGGCTCAGATAGCCCCTTTGATCCAATCAGGCATGAGGGGGGTGGGTGGAGGGGGTTAGGTGGAAGGGGGGGATGGGCTGATACAATCTGCTTGGTTCTTCCTATCCTGCAAGTAACTAAATATTTATTTTTTTTAAAGAGGGTTATGGAAAGGGGGAGACAAAGGCATTTTTAAATATCCTAGAGAGTATTTTTTTCTTAATTGAAGTACACTGCCCTATATTCTGAGACGTTCAAAAATTTAATCTTTAATTGTTGCAAATAAATTACGTACTTAACATACACCAAAAAATTCTATTATGAAGTTAAAAACGAGGTTTCAGACATTTTGAAAGAGTTTTTTTTAGCAATAGATAAAAGGAAACTTTATAACTAGGGATTTACTTAACACAAAAACAAACTAATCAGCTCAGTACAGCTTGGAAATGTTAATATAAGTCACCAATTCTGCCTTTCCATGAGGTGATAGCTCTAGGCGAACCAAAGAGGACTTTCCTTCCGTTTTTTTTTTTAAGAATCATCTCTTTGCCTTCTCAGTTTTTCTTGTTGTAAAATAAATGTTTTGATTAAATGATGTAGTCTGCAGCTCTAAAATGTAAATTCCTGAAGAACTTCAAGTAAGTAGATTTTTATGAAGGAGCAGGAGACAGGACAATGGGAGAGGTCAATGGGGAGAAAAAGGAATGAAAAAATAAAAGGCCAGTGATAATAGTGTAGCATAAATGCAGAGCATCACATATACTCAGCTCTCTATAACTGAGGTCCAGTTCTGTGCGTATATACACACGTCCAGACTCATACAGGATTGAATGGCCCGGACAGCAGAGGTGCATAGTTCACATGTTCAAAGCAGAGAAAGGACAGCGAGCAGTATGGTCTTGATGCCTTTAGAGATAGCACTGCACCGTCTCCATTATAAGAGATGAACTGAATATTAAAGAAAAGGAGAGTGCCGGGTGGACTGGAGAGGGGACAGATTTTCAAGGGAAATCATATTAGTATTGATAGGAGTGGTGATTGTATAGAATCAGCTACCTGTGTCATTTTATAGATTTATTGGATGTTAAAGCTGGCGGTAACCTTGAATGTCGTTTTGTGTATTAAGTACAGAAATGTCGGAAGATGTTTGACATCCCTTATATGCAAAGCATTGTGTGAATGTGAATTTCCTGGTGAGAAAGTATAAAGCTTTCACAAAACTCGCTGAGTAGTTGTGACCCAAATGTAATAGAGAATCATTGATTTATTCCAACCTCCTAAATTAACAATGACAAAACAAAGCCTGAGCTCATTCTGAGATGGACCTGAACTAAAGCTTCATTGCTCACCTGACCTCTGTTAAGTCCCAACTCTGACTGGGGGAACACAGTGACGTTTGGGGTCTCATGGAATTAGTGTCAGTTCAGAGTTAGTGTCCAGTAATCCCAGAAAAGTCTGCTTATTTCCTTTTCCCCCATGCACACTTTTCCTCTGGTAGAGGGCCAGTAGTCCCTTTAGGGAAGGCTGTGAGAAAGATTAATAGTATGAATTTTTGGCAGTGAGCTGGAGTCCTTCCTTAGGGGGCCAACCTCCCCTTCATTTGGGGAATTCCAGGTAGGTAAACCAGCTCAAGTCTTGGCATTGACTGAGGGGCCATGACCATCTGTTTTTACGTTTCAAGTTAGATTTTAGTTCACCTGGCTTAGAACGGTTTTGCTTATGGAGGTCAAGTAAGACATGTACATCACTGCCAGTCTGCTTCTCTTTCGGGAACACCACGATCGGTTAGGCAGCACCATCGGTCCCTGCAGCTCAGACTGTTCTGAACGCTGCTTCGGCTCTGTCATCCCTTGGCCCCTGCCACTCTGTGGTCCATGACTCCCATTGAATTTCTGGTTTCCAGCTCAGGGGTAGCAGTTGCCTTTGAGAAGAGTGATAACAGAGCTCTTGAGAGATGCCGGGGCTGCCCTCAAAACTTACTCTCACAGTTGTGTCCTCTGGACCATCCCATGTTGGGTGGTAGGTCTTAAATGACAAATCCACTCTTAACATTACAGTCTTCCTAAGCCTTTGAACCCCTTCTTCTGGAGTAAGCCAGTGTAATTCTGGCATTTCAAGTTCGTTTACTGGGGCCAGTTTTTGATCCATGTCTGAGCCAAGCAACCAACCAAACTGTTAGACGCCACGTGAGAAGCAGAGTGTCTGCTTACTGGGCCCACATCAGTAAATTCAGCCTGATTCAAGTTTATGTTCCTTCTACTGTTACCCCACACCCTTAATATCCATCCCCCACGGAGTCTCTGAATACCTGTGTGTATAAGTTTGAAAAATCAAGTAGTTCTTTGGACTTTTGGACCTCACCTTTAGGGTTCTGCTGGGACTTGAGTTTGATTATAGGTTTAGAAGCAAAGAGAGGTGGTTGGGATGGGTCCTGAGAATTCTCAGTGTCTTGTAAGGCAGCTCCATCAGAGGAGGGCGAGTGCAAGCTTAATCTCCTCAGAAGGGGTTAGAGATTTGCTTAGGGGACAGAGAAGACGCATCAGAATCTAGGGGTTCAAAGCCCCTGACTTCAACACACCCAACTTTCAGGATCCTATTTCTTCTGAATCCATGCCTTCAGTTTAATAGCAGATACCCTGTGAGGGTAGGAATTCAGCTTACATCATAATTTAGCCACTTGCAAGATGAGATTCTGGATTTGGCTTTCAGCGATCTCAGCTCCCTGGCTACGGGAGAGACTGGTCTCTTTCAGGGCAGACACATGAGTTTTCAGGTCACTGTACAACACATGAGCTGGGAATTTGAATTCCTGAGATCATCCTTCTCTTTCCTCACTTTGTCCAGCGATATTAGAAACAACCAGCCACTGTCAATACTCTCGTTCATTTGGTGGAAATGTTCAAAGATATCACGTGCGTGGTCACCCTGAACTCTGCCTCTTGTTGATGCAGGAAAACGGATGTGGGGCATGAGGAGGGCTGTGTCCCAGGTCTCGTTTGAGCCCCTGGAACATGCCCTGCCAAGTGTGGGTCCTTGGCTTTGTGCAGGAAAGAATTCAAGTGTGAGCCACCATTGAGTAAAGGGAGATTTATTTAGAGAGATACACACTGCATAGAGTGTAAGGCATGAGAAAGGCAAGGAAAGAGGTGTGGGAATTGGGTGCTCAGGTTAAAGTAAAAGTAGATACACACTCCATAGACAGAGTGCGGGCCGTCTCCAAAGAGGAGGGAGGGGAAAGGGCAACTAGGCATGGTGGTGTCAGTATTTATGGGCCAGTAGCTTCACCATTCCAACAGCCCTGGGGAAGGGGCTGGGATTCCCATGAATTGGGCCATTCTTTGGCCTTTTGTGTTTATCCTTGGGACTGTCATGGCGCCTGTGGGCATGTTATTTGATCACGCTGTTACAATGAGCATATAATGAAGCTCAAAGTCTCCTAGAAGTCAAACCTCTTACTCCTCAAGGCCAACTAGGGGGTGAATCTTCCACCATTTTGGTGAATCTTCTACCATTTTGGTGTTAAATTACTGTCATTCCTGGAGCAACTGTGCCCTGTCCCCTTCCCTCCTGTCTCACTGTAAGTGTGTAATTGCAAGTGATCAGTGATGACATCTTGTGTGTCTCTATTGCCACATCATGCCTTGGACTGTTAGTGCTCTCTTTCCTCCTGGAAATGGAGCCATTCATGTCTTTTAATCTAATCAGATCTGAGGGTCAATTCCAGAAACCCCAGAACCAATTCAGAAAACCCATCTTTAATATTCTGTGCCTCTACAACCATCCTCAGTACTAAAATCTGGACTAGTCAGAGTTCTCCAGAGAAACAGAGCAGACAGGATGCTTATGGATATACAGAGAGAGATGCCTTTTTTTTTTTTTTTTTTTTAATGGCTTATGTGACTGTGGAGGCCTGATGACTCCAAAATCTGATTGGAGGCTGGCAGGCTGAAGACCCAGGAAAGAGTTGCCAGTTGAGTCCAAAGGCCATCTTCTAGCTGGACTCCTTATCCAGCAGAGGTCAGGCTTTGTTCTGCCAAGATCTTTCACTCAGGCGATGGGGACAACCCACATTATGGAGGATAATCTGTTTTACTCAGAGTCCACTGATTTAAATGTTAATCTCATCCAAAAACCACTTTCATAGAAACATCCAGAGGAATGTTGTATCAAATATCTGGGCTCCATGGCCCAGCCAAGTTGACACATAAAATTAATCATCACACTGTCTTAACCTCACCAACAAAATGAAGGGATTAGATGGTATAATAAATTTTTTGGCCCCTACTGTTGCAAAAATTCTATAGTTTTATGACTTCAATTCTCATTCCTGCAGTATTTTGCTTTTAGCAATAACAGCAAAACCCCATGCTCTTCCTTTTGCTCTCTTGAGATGTCAAGCAAGGGCTTTGCCTTGACAAATGGTTATGGCAAATCAAGTTCCCTGAAGCCATCTGGTCTGTTTGAACCAGTTTGGAAACTACATATCTGATGTTTCTTTTGACTGAAGAGTTCTCCTGACCACAAGTGTGAAGCCTGCATGTTTCTCTCCCTGGAAACAGGACTTACTTATGCCATAGAGCTACTGTATAGGCATCAAGTGGCCCAGGAAGCCTCATTGGAAGGACTTGAAAAGTCCCCAGCAGTATAATCAAAGCAAAGGGCTGAAGAATCATTAACATAAGCCTCCTTCGTGTTCCTGTGGCCTTGACTTTTAATGGATTATTGCCCTCTCCTCTAGCTTGCTTTCTGTTCACCCCTGATGTCTTGTGGGCCTCTTGTTTCTTCCAATATCCTCTCTCTATCCCAACTTTCTGCCTGGAATTTTCCATCTTTGGCATCTTCTCCTCTGAGATGCTTATGTAACTGTTTACTTAGGTGACCTACTCCATTAGCTCCTCCCTGCACAAGATGATTTTCCTAATCTTCCTTACTTCCTAGGGCTCCTGAACTCATAATTTGAATTGCCTTTTAAAGTAATTTATGTCAATCATTTCTAATAGAATTTTACATTTTTCTACCTTCTGGGCTCATTTTCTTGTGAGAATTTAAGTAAAAATGCCGTTTGTCCTCAGGAGACTCATTTTTCTCTCCAGCTGAAATTTACTAGCCTGAAAATGTGCATGTTAGATGTTATGACCATTAAGTTGCCTTCTAACTCTGAAGTAGTTGGTTGTGTTGCTAAAATGATCTTGAGGTATGACAGTCATCACAGAAGCGTTCAACAAACGTGAAGACCTTCCTTTGTCACTCTTTCATAATTATGTATGTGTCCCAGTTTTAATGTGATAATCATCCGGTATTCTCAGGCTCAAGAATTTCTTATTTTGCCTACTTGCATTGTTCCTTTTTCACTTATATTGAGACTTTTTGTTTTTCCTTCTTCACATTCTGGACTGAATTTTTCTTGTTTCCATCCAGTTTACAGGAACCAGGTGTAAAACATTCTTTCATAGGCTCCCAAAGACGCTAAACAGTATATGAGGCTCCATTGTAATTCATTATCCCAGATGCCACTGGAGTGTAGAAATACCCATACCTGATTAAGGAATATTCATAATACATTTATTATTTTAATATCATCCTTTAAAATTATCTTTAAACATTTCATAATGTATATGGTAATACACCAGGAAATACATAGAAAGTTGTATGTATATTGAATATGCTCGCTCAGAAGTTTCTTGTTGTTTGGGATGTGTGACAGAGTTTGGAGACCAAATGTTTGCTTTAGAAAATTCTTAATTTGTATTAATACAGATAAATATATAATCTCATATTAACATAAAACCTAATGACTCTTAGGCTTTGTAAACTCATTATTGACTACTACCTGTGTTGATTTGCTCCTTTATATGTAAAATCACTAGGTTCTTGTATTAGTCATGGTTCCTTGGCTACAGGCAAAGAAATTTATCTCCCACCAACTTAGGTGATGATACTGGAAACGACACTGCGTGACCTACAAAGTCACGGGAGAAACAGGACAATCCAGCCTCCTAAGAAAAGAGCTCTGGCATCCCTGAACCTCTGAAGCAGCATCGCCTGCATGAATCCTTAGAGCCCTGACATTGGGTGACTTGCTCCAGTCTCCTCCTCCCTGAGTGTCTCCACTCAAGAATCACGTTTCCAAGAAAAAGTCTGAATGGTCTATCTGAGTCACATGCCACACCCTAAAAACTTTTCTCAGCATCCTTCCCTGTATATTTCCTGTGGAGTGTGGAAGGATGGTCCTTTCCTGTCATTTATATCTATAAATTCAGGTGCCAGTGTGTGACTGCTTGCTGAAAAATGCCAGTTCTAGTGATATAATCTTCTCTTTATCTCCAGAAAGAGGAAAAAAGTTTCATATGATTAGTCTAAAATGTCACTTTCTTGCCAGGAGCGAAACTTCAGATATTTTAGTGAGTTACGGTTTTTTCCATCCCCTTTACATTTCACTTAAATGACATTTGAATTTTTTATTAAACATTTTTTATTGATTTATAATCATTTTACAATGTTGTGTCAAATTCCAGTGTAGAGCACAGTTTTTCAGTTATACATGAGCATATATATATTCATTGTCACATTTTTTTTCTCTGTGAGCTACCATAAAATCTTATATATATTTCCCTGTGCTAATACAGTATAATCTTGTTTATCTATTCTACAATTTTGAAATCCTAATCTATCCCTTCCCATCCCCCACCCCCTTGGCAACCACAAGTTTGTATTCTATGTCTGTGAGTCTATTTCTGTTTTATATTTATGCTTTGTTTGTTTGTTTGTTTTTCTTAGATTCCACATATTAGCGATCTCATATGGTATTTTTCTTTCTCTTTCTGGCTTACTTCACTTAGAATGACATTCTCCAGGAGCATCCATGTTGCTGCAAATGGCATTATGTTGTCAGTTTTTATGGCTGAGTAGTATTCCATTGTATAAATATACCACATCTTCTTTATCCAGTCATCTGTTGATGGACATTTAGGCTGTTTCCATGTCTTGGCCTTACCTCTTCATTGTAATCCTTCTGTGTATAATCTCTCTAAAGAAAAAGGGCTGATTCTATTGATGGTGTTGGTTTAAGGAGATGTGGTTAATTAGAAACTTCCAGTCAGGTGTGATTTGTCCCAAGTTGATAGATGAAAAATAATTTTATTTACAAGTCACCTGCTTTGTGCATCCCACCATATAAAACACTCAAATTCACCAGAATTTAGTAGTGGGCAGAGGGAAGAGGGGGTGCAGGTAGCCATACCACTCAAATCACAACAACATGCCAAGACATGCAAAACAGACAAATAGTTTAAAATCTAGAAAGCCAAAAGATATAGCAGTTAGGGTGATCAGAAGCAGATTAAGTCAGATGGGGGAACTAAAACTTGTAATGGGACTTTAAGGATGGATTGATTTGGATATGAGAAATAGAAAACAGGAGGACCGTTGTGTATCTTGGCTTTGCAGACATCCTGACTTTAAGGTGAAGTTCAAGTCCAGTGGCAGATGTAAGGGATCCGAATTTTAGTATTAGCTCATAAGCAGATCTATTGTGGTTGGAATCTCCTTACATGAGTCACAAATGCGAGAAGTAAGTCTCATCTCTTCCTTCCAGGTGTGTCTGCACAGCTCACCAGCACCTGGCACCGTCGGAATACATCCGTAGGAACGCCGTTTTGGATGGCTCCTGAGGTCAGATAGAGTTTTTTGCTTTTTGTTTTTTAAACTGGAGTACAGTCAGTTACAATGTATCAACTTCTGATGTATAGCATAATGTCCCATTCATGTCTGTGTGTGTGTATACACACACACACACATATTTGTTTTCATATTCTTTTTCATTCAAGGTTATTATAAGATATTGAGATAGAGTTTTGAAGGAGACAAATGTAGTATTTGATCCTTTCTGACTTTTGTTTTCATGCGCACTCTATCTCCATGTGGTTTTGGAATATACCAGAAGAAAATGTCAGTTATGTTGTTTTTATGTGAGATTTTTGCATGTGTGAGGAGGGACATGGGAGATAAGTGAGCTGTGAATGAATATGTAAATAAGTCAGGCAGGGTGAAGAGAAACTACAGTTGAACAGCACAGGTTTGGACTGCGGGTCTGCTTATACGCACCCTTTTTTTCCCCCAATAAATACAGTACCTGTATTTTCATTTTACAGATCTTTCAATTAACTAAGTGTGGGGAAAAGTTTGTGTTTGATCAGGGCTCACAATACGTGGAATCAAAAGACCTAGGGTTTGGGGGAGGGTATAGCTCAGTGGTAGAGTGTGTGCCTAGCATGCACGACGTCCAGGGTTCAATCACCAGTACCGCCATTAAAAAATCAATCAATCGATCAACAAACTGATTACATCCCCCACGGGAAAAAAATTAAAAAAAAAAAAAAGAACTAGGGTTTGTGTCCCGAGTCTGTCCAGACTGTTTCAGCCTCCCGCCCTAGGGGGAGTCATTTGTCAGCGCCTTTGTTTTTGAGCAGAGTTAGCAGTGTGTGGATTTTCAACTGTGGGAGGGTTGGCACCCCTACCTCCATATTGTTCAAGGGTCAGCTACACATGCAGCCTTAATTTTTCATTAAATATACTTTTAATTTCTTAACTTGTATCTCTGTTAATGATATTTAGATTCTACTTTTAACTTGGATAGAAATATAGAAGATCAGATTCAGGCCTATGAACCTGTGTGTAGTAGGTTCCCATAATGAGTCACTCTACTCAGGGCCACATGCACCTCGGTAGATTCTTTTCACCGTTACCTTGGGGAAGTTGTAGAGAAACTGCTATAATAGTTGAAGAAAAATGTTTTCTAGAGTCACATCTTCTCTCCACAGTCACTGTTAATGCCTTGAATCCTTTTGATTATGTTTCTCGGTAAAGAACACTGATGTTTGAAAACTCTCTGCAACCTTTGGGAAAAACTCTGCTATTTACCTACAGCTTTCTAGGGAGTGAAGGGAGATAATACTACATTAATATTGCAAAATCTTAGAACTAAATTTGTTTGAGGATGAAGTCCTGGTGTACTGTTTCTATTTTAGTACTAATTCAATTACTACTTGCAAAAAAGGTTAAAATGTAAAAGGTTTAAAGTAAAATATGGAGAAAGGATAAATTACCTTAAGAAACCTGAAACTTCCAATGGCTTCAAAAACTTTTTAATAGGGAGAACATCTTAAAATAAAGGTAGAAATTATAGTCATATAAGCAAAAACAAAATTGAATAAGAATATCAAATGAGGGTTTCTTCAGTTTGTTCTGATATGTTACTAGTATTTAAAAGCTTATGAAAAAAATTTTTAATGAGAAGTTAATAAAATTTAGCTATAATTCCAAGCTTTGTATCTTATTCCCATATATTAATAATTACTACAATAAATACCATAATATATAATAACTGTATAATTAATATTAAATAATTAAGTCTCCCTTTATCTTTTCATATGTTAATTTATAGTAACAAAGCCATTATTATATTTTAAGTTTGCCATTTAGTGACAGCAATTTTGATTAGTAGATCTTGGAACCACTATAATCTATGAATAAAAAGAAATACTTTGATCTATCTAGAATTTAACAACCAGAGTAATAAATGAAATAATAATTAAAATTGATACTCTCTAATATGCAATTGCTAGATAGTCATCTTACTGATAAGTCATTATTTATTACTAGTAAGCCTATGGTAGCACAAACAGGGTTTGAAAGTGCTTACCTACTCAGCAAACCAACGGATATTATATCAAAAAGAAAGGTTCACTGCAGTCTTTTCAAACTGTCATGTGAATATATGTTCAAGATTTTCTGCATATAATATTCCTCTCTCTGTAATAAGCATTTTCCAGCTTGTGAATGATTGGCAATGTTTCAGTAAATCTCCACTTATCTAGAATTACTGAAGAATGTATTTTGAATAACCAGCTATCTAGTTAATGAAGACATCACATATATACCAGCTCTATGTTATTAACGTCACATTTCTAAGAATTAGAAAACAGTAGGTAAACTAATTTAATATAGTCTTCATAATTAATGCATAGAATTATTTCAGTGTTTTTAAGGTCTCAAAGGCAAGCTTGCTCAAATCAATTATCTTGAAAAATCAAAAAGTGAAATTCTTTTTTTTTTTTTACTTTTAACTTGTCACCTTGTTTATTTTTTTATTTTTATCTTTTTTAATTGAGGTATAATTGACATATAACATTATGTTGGTTTCAGATGTACAACATACTGATTTGATATTTGTATATATTGCAAAATGATCACCACAATAAGTCTAGTTAACATGAAAAGTGAAATTCTTGATTTGACATTTTTTTCAATTTAATTCTAGATCAAAGGTAACATTTGTTGGTTACATAAAGTCATCCTTCCCAAACTTGAGTATGGGGGACAGGGGGCAGGGGAGACAGTGGCTGTGGTAGGTGACCCTATAACTTACTGTACAAGCCGGGACACCTTGGAGAGTGAAAGGAGGTGGTGTTTATCATGACTCTAGGGAAGCAAGCATAAACCAAGAATGTCGTGGGCAAATTGGGGCATAAATTCACCCAAGCCTATGAGGAAATTTTCCCAGACCACATGTGTGAAGCCATAAAATAATGGATTATCCTGAAGCAGTCATTTTCACTAAGAAAAAATAAACTGGTGGGGTGAAAAATATTATTTTTATACTAAAGCAGACAAAAATATATTACACAATAGAATAGAAAATTCATATGAATATATTTTTATTTTTAACAGCTTTTTTGACATATAATTCACATAGCATATAATTCACTCATTTAACATGTACAGTTTAATGATTTTTTAGTGTATATTTGCAGGGTTGTGCAACCGTCATCACAGTCTAATTTCAGAATATTTTTATTCCCCCAGAAGAAACCCCATTCTCACTAACAGTCACTCCCCATCTCCTCCCAAACTCTCCTAAGCTAGATAGCCACTAACTTGCTTTCTGTCTGTTTGATCTGGACATTTCATATAAATAGAATCAGCTGGTCTGTATCCTTTGTGTCTGGCTTCTTTATCTTAGTGTCCATCCATGTTGTACCCTATATCACTCCTTTTGATGGCTGAATAATATTCCACTGTATGTAGAAATCACATTTTGTTTATCCATTGCCAGTTGATGGACATTTGGGTTGTTTTCACTTTTGGGTTATTATGAATAAGACTTTTATGAATATTTGTCACATGAGGTTTTTTTTTCTTCTTTTTTTAGAAAATTGCAAATAAAAAGTTTAATTTCAGAAACTGAGTTCACCATTTTTAAATACACTAAAACACAGTCAGTGCAAATTCAGGTTAATAGGTATGGTATTTTAACAAAACAACAACTTTTGCAAAAGGTCATAGGCAAATCAGTGACGTGTTTCACCCAGAATATTTAACTGGTTTGAAGTAAGAAAATGAACCCTTCTCTAGATGTTGAAGTAAAAACTCTGAAGATGAATTACTGTTAAAACAACCTGACAACCAACACTCCATTCTGATGTCCAGGAGTCTAAATACCCCACTGATGGTTGAGCTGTCCCAAGTATAAAAAATAAAATCTTAACACCTAAGGCTAGTCTTACAACTGTCCTATAATAGTTTTCTTCCCTGTTAATAAACCATTTCTTCTAAAAAGAATTTTATACATAATTGATCAAATTGGGGGTCAGCGCACAAATTTTCAAGACAGCTTCATGGTGTAGAGTCGCCGAGTCATAGGCTTGGAGGTTTAATCAACAGGATGCTGTAAACAGGTCACCATGTGCACCACCTACACCACAGGCACCACTGGCGCTCACTGCAAGTAGTTGGGATGTGTCCGAGCTAGCGGACCACGTGTCACATGAATTGTTAGTAGAAAACTTGGGACTCTTGCTTCCAGTAGTTCAGGCTATGCTCTCTGATTTCAGCAACTCACTCTCCTGTGTTAATAAAAATGCTTTGGTGGGAAAAGTTGAGAAGGGCTGTGTAAGGTGATGGCCCCATCCTCATCAAACTGCCTCTAAATTGGGAAAATATATCCTGTTTCTCTCTTTCCACACACATGCGTGCACGCGTGCACACACACACACACACACACACAATTTATTTATTTATGTATGTATTATTGGCCTTCAGGTGCTTAGAATTGGTTTGGGTCATGGCTTTCTTGTTTATTTGCCCATGAACTCACCACGCAGCCCAGGACGAGGATGTCACCTCTAGTGCACATTTGCTTCTCTGCTTTTCCTCTGTCCCATCCTCTGACCCCTCCCTCCCTGGAGTGATCTTGTCCCACATGTTGTGTTTGTCATTGCCTCCATTTTACTTTTAATCACACTCGTATGTTTGTATTTAAACTCTTTTTTTTCATTGCTGTGAGTGTCAGGTATGAATAAAGATCTACCTGGGAAGGTGTCACCCTTCCTGGATGGCACATGTGTAGATGTTACTGACTAGACTGCACTGTGCCAACACAGGAATTTTTTTAATGTGTTAAGCCTGATATTAAGTGGAGTCAGAAAGATGAAATATTGTTCCAGACAGGACCTTAAATTTCCTTCACTTTGCATGTCATTTCATTGCACTATAGTTAAATGATAAAACTCTAACCTGCCATTGTCTCCAAATCATTTTTTTATTTGTCTTGTGAGTTGGCTGGCATTCACAAAATGTAAAATTTATTTTAATGTAAAAAATAGTTCTAAAATTTTAAAGTTGAATTTTCTTTTTGTTATCACTCATTGATGTCACAATTATTATTTGCAGTCCATCTTATTTATAGTATATATTTAGAAATAAATGGTGATGTAGCTATGTAATAATTCTTCTGTGTTATATTATGTCACAATACTGCAAAAAAAAAAAAAAAAGCCCACCTTTTTTCCTCATTTCTGAGTGATGTCTTTAATTACTGGAATTTTTAAAAACCTGGTTGTAGCTTGACTCTTCAGTGTTCTCCCAGAGAAGCTGCTGATAAAGCCTTATCAGTGTTTGTTGATTGATTGATTGATTGATTGGGGGAAGGTAAGCAATGTTTATCCTAGGAAGAGCAACTCATTGAGAGATAAAACCGTTTCAAAGTTTACAGATATGTTTACATATCTGACAGTTTAGAGCTTTAGCTTTTTAAACTTACATAGTTATCAAAGGAATAAAGCCAACCACAAAATAAGAGTCAACAAAATGCGGTAATCCAGTAATAAAGGACAGTCCGATATGCTTACACATATTCAAGAAATCAATCATCTAAGTTATAAATAATAAGTAGTTCATTTGTATCCCTTTTTCCTAGATTCCACATGTAAATGGTATCATATGGCATTTTTCTTTCTCTTTCTGGCTCGCTTCACTTAGAATGATGATCTCCAGGGCCATCCATGTTGCTGCAAATGGCATTATTTTATTCTTTTTTATGGCTGAGTGATGTTCCATTATAAATATATATGTGTGTGTGTGTGTGTGTATACATATACATATATACACTACACCTTCTTTACTCAGTCATCTGTTGATGGCATTTGGGTTTTTTCCCATGTTTTGGCTATTGTAAATAGTGCTGCTATGAACATTGGAGTGCATGTGTCTTTTTGAATTATATTTTTCTCCGGGTATATGCCCAGGAGTGGGATTGCTGGATCATGTGGTAAGTCTATTTTTAGTTTTTTAAGGAATTTGCACCCTGTCCTTCATAGTGGCTGCACCAATTTACATTCCCACCAACAGTGTAGGAGAGTTCCTTTTTCTCCACACCCTCTCCAGCATTCATCTTTTGTAGACTTTTTGATGATGCCCATTCTGGCTGGTGTGAGGTCATATCTCATTGTATTGATTTGCATTTCTCTGACAATTAGTGATGCTAAGCATCCTTTCACGTACTTGTTGGCCATCTGGATATCTTCTTTGGAGAAATGTCTATTGAGGTCTTCTGTCCATTTTTTGATTGGGTTGCTTGTTTTTTTGATATTAAGGTGTATGAGCTGTTTGTGTATTTTGGAAATTAAGTCCTTGTTGGTTGCATTATTTGCAAGTATTTTCTCCCATTCCGTAGGTTGTCTTTTCATTTTGTTGATGGTACTTAGCTGTGCAAATCAATGTTTATTTTTATCCAGTTTATTTTTCTCTTATTAATGGTGTAAGCCTTTTTACATTTCTCCAGACTTGTCTCATTCCTGCCTTCTAGTTGTCAGAAAAGGTCAAGGCCATTTAAGTAGACTGCTCTAGAGCTTAATTTTCTTTACCTCCTTCTTCACTTTTAACTCATTAAAGATACATTCTTCATCTTTGCCATGATGAATGACTCGTCCACTCATCAAATGTTTACTGAGCTCTTGTCATTGCACAAGCTTTAGCTGTGTGATTGATCCCATCCCTTCCCATCCACTGGGGACACTGTTTCATTCCCCTTTCTGTTTTGCATTTTCAAAAATATTTTTTCCCATAGGCTTCTTCCCTTATATATGCAAACCTGCTAAGATATTCTCTGTTCTCAGAATAAAGTTGCTACTACAGGTTGTGATGTGAGCTTTTACTCCCCCATGTTACTGCCTTTGATCGTAGCTATTAACCTCATCAGCTTGAACTTCCACACTGTCCTGAGCTTTTTGCTTTGTGCTTGTTAAAGTCACAAATGTCACTTTTTTTTTTTTTCTGTTTTCTATTAGGTGATTGCGTGTGAACAGCAGTTGGATACCACTTATGATGCCAGATGTGACACGTGGTCCCTGGGGATCACAGCCATCGAGCTCGGGGATGGAGACCCTCCACTAGCCGACCTGCATCCCATGAGAGCGCTCTTCAAGATCCCAAGGTCAGAGGGCTCTCACGTGCGTCTGGCACCGGCAGCCCTCCAGCCACTGACGGCTCGTCAGGCTCCTCATGGAAATATCCAGCTGTACTTCACCAGACTGGGAGCAGGGTGGTCTGGAATATCATTCTGCTTCTTCCAAGACACTCTTATTGTCCCACAGTTTCATTTCTCTAGTCTAAGTAAAAGAGCTTTCTCTGGATATAATGTGTCTTTTTCCCTTCGGTAAGGATTTGATCTCAGAAAACAGCAGTTCCTCCCATTCTTGGTCCACTTCCTCACTCGTCACTGAGGCTCCCTGATCCACAGTCAATGCCACAGTGATGTGCTGAGTTTCGCTCCATCAATCTAGTAATTTTTGCTATTTGCTTAGACTTCCCTTTGTTTAGAATTTTAAAATAATAGCATTAAGAAAATTATGAATAAAATTTACTGATCAAATAATAAGGATTTTAAACATGTTGCTGTTCTGAATATATTAATGTAAAACACTAAGCTCTTTGGAGCCAGGAAGGCACTTTCCTCTGTAGACCCCTCCCCTTCAATGCGTTTATTGACACACTTTCCTCAGCTTATCTGAGAGCTAATTAATCACTCTCTTATATATGTTTTGGTTAATTCCTAGATATTTCAGAAAACTGATGTGAAAAGTCTACCTATTTTTATTATAAATCTGTTGTCTTTTGAGGACTTTTTTAGGGATTTTGCCTGGCTCCTTAACTTTAATGAAATGCATAGAAAGGGCCTGTGGTGACAGGGTCCAGGGCAGAGAGGTAAAGTATGTTACAGTTTGTTACCACACGCTCCATTAACTAAATTTTGTGGTCCTAATGCCCACAGAACATTGAATCATATGTACAAAGCCCTGGTGGGGGTGTTTCCAGTCCTAAAGTAATAATGCCAATATGATTTATCCATTTCCAAATAGATCCATTTGGAATATTTGGCATATACTTAAATTGGTATAAGACCAAAGCATTTGAATTTGTTTTTAACCTTACCTGGGAGTTTCCTGCCCTATTTATATATTGTGAATTGTAATACCCTAGATAATCTATATACCATCCTTTACATAACAATTTCAATGTATCTCTCTGGTCTTACTGTTTGTGAAATATATTGTTTATTTGGTAAAGAGGGAAACAAGATTATTTAAAAAAAAAAAAAAAACAGGAAACCTGCTCTATACCAAGTCTAAGACATTTCATTAAATTTGAGGAAAACAAACAAACAAAAAATCTGTGTGTCCTAACTCCTACTGTCATTCAGTATGTATGACGAAGGACCATTCTTTCTGAACCATCTTTATGGTCAAATGACTGTAGTTAGCTTAGTGTTACTGCCCTTGGTGATGATGCCATGCAGAGGAGGGAACGCTAATGTTGATATATTTTCTAGCAACAAGCAAGGAACTTCTGGAAACTGCTCCATCTTAGTTATTTCTCATTACTTCTACCGTCAGTATGTCTCTAAGATGGAATTCTAAGAATACGGACTGTAGAAATAATTAGGGGAAAAGGGCATCTGAAAAGCTACCCAAGTTCTGAATTGTTCTAGATCAAAGCCTTGTTATACTCAAAGCAAGCCAATAGATCTCTTAGAAAGAAAATTATCAGGAGAACAGGAAACAAGGCATGATTGTCGGAGAAAAGAATTGCTTCTTTTAATGTGCAAATCAGCAATCTTCAGATAGTCCTGAGGGTCATGAAATGAGCTGTAGGTGTGATCTCGGGTAGATGAGTCGCTGCACTTTCCTTTAATGAGCCAGTACAGACTGCACATTAATTTCATTAGAAGCCGTTTGAGGAGTAATGCAGAGCTGAAGACAAAGTGCTTCCATTCCACTAATGAAAACAGAGAGCCGTTCGAATTAACATAAAGCAGTACTTCAGCAAACTCAACTCTCACAGCTGATCAGTGGTGCTTGATTACAGTTAGATTAGCCTCATTTTCAAATGATGTTCCTTTGTATTCATGAACATACCAAAAAGGAAAAGGTTTGCTCAGCTTAAGATGAAAGGAATTAATAACAAAATGTTCTAAGTGGCATTCAGAGCTTTATTGCTCATCGTATTTTCCAGTTCCTCGCTTTTGTAACCTTGTTTCCAGCCACCCAGTAACAACAAAACAGGTCTTAAAGTCATCCTGCAAGAAAGGTCCCTCTCTGCTGCAGTTGTCTCCATGTTCTGAACAATTCTCCTTTCAGGCCACCTCTGGGTACCCTGGATGTTCCGCAGAGTCTTCTGCAGAACCGAAAGTAAAAAATCTTTTCCCCGGTAATCATTGTTTCTATTTGGCTAAGTATTTATGTTTTCCTCTAGGGCTCTCAGTTCAAAGCAAGAAGATTCTTTCAAAGAAAAAAAAAAATGAACAGTTAGAAAAAAATGGGTCATGTATTAAGTGCTTTCAGAGAAACAAGGAACCTGTCATTCCACATACAGAATGATTAATAACTCATGATCCTTCTTTGAATTGGAAAATGATGGTAATGCTTGATTATACCAGGCAGAGGCTGGATGCAGTCATGTCTGTCCAGCCTGTCCAGCTCTGCCCCTTAATTTTGTCCTGACTGAGCGGTGTGCACAATCCAACCTTGTATCTTACTTTTCTAGGAATCCACCCCCAAAACTGAGGCAGCCTGAGATATGGTCGGCAGAATTCAATGACTTCATCAGCAAGTGAGTAACAATAGAGTCTTTTAAAAGAACCAAAGATCCCATCCTGCTATAATTTTGAAATGTGCCTTTTATAACAATTCCTCCACCCTTCTGAATCTCCTCCTTATCTTTTAAATAGCTCCAGGAGTTTCCATTATTTTCTTCAAAACAAGCATTTGTAGTGTCTTCTGAAATGTTCGGTGAACTCATTGTTGTTCCAATAATGACCTTGGGGTCCTGTTCATCTGCTTATTGATGACAGTGCTTCTGCGGACGTTGCATCGTCCACGGACATGCTCTCTGTGCACCTGGCTTTTGTAGCCATGCCCTCAACACCTCCCACCTTCTGACCATCATCTTATTCAGTCAGTTATTTAGCCCTTCATTTATCTGCATCGCTAATTCTCATCACAGTCAGGGAATTTTCATTGCAAGTGGTGAGTCAGATAATCACATAGATAAAATGCTTATACATTTGAAATTCATTTTTAATATGACAGCTACTTAGGACAAGTGCACTGGCCTCCAGACAGTTGGCTGGAAGCTATGAGTCAGCCCTTTCTAAATCTGTCCATGAACTTTTCTCGTAATCTTTATTAGGACTTCACCTTGGAAGACTAAGGTGAGGGATGACTCTGGGTTGTAAGTGGAAGAGAGGGGTCATTAACTTTTGATGTGTCACACTTCACTCAGAAAATGTGAAAAAGAAACAAACTGTCAGGTATCAAATAAGCTACGAGGATGTACTCTACAACATGAGGGATAGAGCCAATATTTTATAATAACTACAATTGGAGAATAACCTTTAAAACTTGTAAACCACGATATTGTATACCTGTAACATATAATATTGTACATCAGCTATACTTCAACTTAAAAAAAATGATACTGTAAAATAAATACATAAATAAAGTTTAAAAAAAAAGAAAATGTAAAAAGAGCAAAGAAAGCAGAGAGACCCATCACACGTGCCCCTACTGCTACGGCTGGTTTTCCCACCAACAATAGCTACTTGTTTCTATAAAGACAGAGGCTTATTTAAGGGTTATGAAGGTGCCAGAAGGATTGATAATCTTTTTTTTTTTTTTTTTAGTTTTCACTTAACTAGTTATTTCTGAGTATGTACTGTGCTCTATAGGATAGTCACAGATCTCTTAGGAGAATTTTTGGTAACTTCAAAGGGCTCCCCATCATTCAGTCATGCCCACATCTGCAGATCCTTCCATGCGGACTCTCATCGGGGCTGGGTACATTGACATATCCCACGCCGTTTCACCTCCTGAAACACATCCAGGTTTCCTCCAGGCAGGGAGGGCCCTGCCGTGGGTGCTCTCATTGCACTTTGCTGCACCTGCTCTGGCAGCATCACCTCTTTTATTCAGCTTCCTGTTTAGAGGTCTTTCTCCCAAACGAGACTGTAAGTAACTCTAAGGCACCAAATGTGCCTTACTTGTCCTTATGACTTCAATGTTTCACAGGGTGGCTGGTACCCATCAGCTATTTGATGAGGTTTTACTTGAATAAAATAATCCCATATGTGACTGAACTCAGTGCGTAGCTACACGTGCTGCAGGTGGCAGAAATTGACATATTCTCTTAGACAAAATGAAAACTAAGAGTGTCATCCTCATTCCTTAGCATATGTTAGCATCCCTGGGTACGATCTTTTTAGTTAAGCCCAATAGAATAAATTGCCAAATTCCCATCCCAGGAAGATGAACAATACAGATGAGAAATGGCACGGCTCAGGTCAGGCATGGGTTCCTTCTTATTTTTTTCTTGTTTTCTGTCCCCACATGACAGCCCAGCTGTGACCAGTGTTCTCATAATCATCGATCCTCAGAACCTCAGGGTTGGAAGGGTATCCAGAGCATGAATCCTTCTAGAACATGTGTGCTGAGTGACCATCCAATCAGTAAACCCCTAATAAAAATAATCATGCTTCTCAGTGCATCCCGTTCCATCTTTGATAAGATTGACTGTCAACAAGTTCCCCCTTACACTGCCCAGAAATCTGTTCTCTCTTAATTCTACCAGTGATCCTAGGTTTTTTGTCCCTTGTGACCACTGAAAACTAGTCTAATTCCTCTTCCAAATATTTGAAGACAGCAGGCTAAAGATCCAGTGTTTGTTCAAATGCTCCTCTTTGATGCTGTCACCTGGTTGATCCTATCAAGACGTGTGATAGTGCACTCGTCCATCTACTGTAGGACCTCATGAAACATTCACTGTGCTATTGTGGAATTCCAACACCCCCAGCACATAAGCCTTCGCAAATGGGTTAGCAGTTTTATCACGTAGAAAGAAACAGATCAATTGAGAAACCTTTAAAAGCATTAGTGAAGGGACACTGAAAATTTTGTTTTAATTTTAGATAAGCATTAAAACTATAATGACTTCATTGTTGTTTATCTTTAGCTACTGACTTGTAAAGGAGTCTTTGCAGTGGAGACTGAGTTCAATTATCACTCTGCAATAAGACTTGCTGGGAGGCTAGGGAAGTGGAATTTAGTGGAAGTTGGTATCACTATAGCATAATCACTCAGGGATATGTGCACTTTCACAGACATTAATTCATCCTGTTGCAGTTTTAACATTTTTTGAGATATGTTTCTTGGGCTGAGCATTGATGGAGAGCATCATTCCATTGTGTTAGAGTAGTTTTTAAGACTGTGAATAATAATTTCAAAGCTCTAACTTATCTAACAATTGCATGTTCTTTTTTTGCCAGTGCAGGTGCTTGACTAAAGATTATGAAAAGCGTCCAACAGTGTCAGATCTTTTACAGCATAAATTCATTACTCAAATTGAAGGCAAAGATGTGATGTTGCAAAAACAACTCAAGGAATTCATCGATATTCATCAGTGCACGGGAGGCACAGAAAAGGCCAGGTAATCAAATCATATCTTGACTCCAAAAGTCCAAAGATCATCTAAAGAGTTGGGCAGTTAGATGATGTGGTGGTTGTTAAGGTGAGTAAGGAACTCCTTGGTTTAATTATTTAAATTTCCTACTTGTGGTTTGGAGATAAGATGGTATTCGCATGAAAAGTGAATGTCACATGATGAGTTGCAGTCTGGTGTAGGTAAAATTACTGGCAGCATTATTTAAACAACTTCATCAGAACAGAGAATGTAAACCTCAATAGGTGACTAGTATTGGCTTATATTTTCTTGTGTTTTCTGCTCTTCTGTGGAATAAGATATCTTAAATTTGGAATTTAAAAAGGAACATAACATTTGAAATACTTTTTGACACTATGATTTTTTTGGTATCATTTTTCCCTGTTTGAATTATATTCAGAAGTAACTTTTAATATTTTTATTTATGCTTCCTATTTTGATTTTTAATGCACTACTATGTGTAGTTTTTATAATATTGAATTTTTTTACTTATTATAGATAGTATATAAGTTCATTTTATGAAATTTAGAAGATACATAGAAGTGTACAACATAAAACTGTTTATAACATTTTGATCTATAACATTCTAGTATCTCATGAATGGAAACACATTTAAAAACAAAATTGGAATATGTGTCCTGAAACCTGCCTTCTTTCACTGAATAATGAATATCTATGTCTATAAATATCCTTCTACCACAAAATTTTTAATTGCTGCTCAACATTCTCTTGCGTGACTTATTCAATGATTGATTTAAATAATCCCCTATTATTAGACACTTAGGTTGTTATTTATTGTTTTTATTCTAATAAGTCACACTGTAAGGAAGAGTTGTACACAAATCTCTTATCATTTCCTTAAGATAAATTCCTGTAGATGGTACTGTTAAGTTGAAAAATAATCTTTTGTAATTTAAATTTATTCTTGAGGATCCCATTAATTTCATCTCAGGAGCATATATCACTATTTAGGGAGTTGGGAGAAGTGGGTAGAAAACAAGGCATGACCTAAAAGGCAGTTGTATTTGAATTCCTAATGCAGTTTAACACATTTAATTCCTATTTCTTTAATGCCTACTATGCACAGGACATTATGTTAGGACTTTATATGATGTCATGTGATTTTACAACAACTCCAAGGGAAATGTTTTATGATCCCAGTTTTCTCAGCTGAGAAGAACTGAGGTTTGCAGAGGCCAATTAACTTGTATGAAGCTGCACAGGTGAGGAATGACTTAGCAGGGATTCAAATCCTAATCCCAGAGACAAAGCTTTATTCACACGAGTGTCAATGGCCAATGATTGTGGACAGTCTTGGGAGGTAACAGTCCCTGCCTAAGTGAGTTTACAGCCTTGCTGGAGAGACCTTCAGTGGGGAAGAATTTAAGTTGTGAGTGGAATAGAGTGCCAAAAAGAAGGAAGCAGGCATGCCGTTTATAGTGGGGAGGTAGTTGTGGGTTCATCCATGCCCATCTTTGTATCTTTGTGTGGATACTGTTCCACAGTCGGCCATGCTTCCCAAAGCAAATGGACAAACAGCAAGCAAACAAACAAAACAGAGATTGAGGTGAACCAATATTATATGGGATGTTCAATGTCAACAGTTCTGAAGGATCTAAGATTTTCTCCCACTTGCAAGCTAACAGGTTGACCTGCCCATTTCATAAATGCTGGCAGAAGATACAAGACTCCTGGATCAGAGACAGGGGACTTTCTTACTCACAGTTAAGCCCACAGTGTGAGTTTTATGTTCATGTCAGTTGTTCTTGCCCCATAAGTCCTCGGGGTGACCTGGAATGGCCTTGGTAGATGCTGTGTACACAGTGGGTTTGCCTCACAGTTTGGGAACCTTAAGCTTGGGAAACTCTAATCTTTTAAAGGGATTGCTAGTATATCTCCCTAAACTTTGCCCTGGAGCAGACGTTTTCTTCACTATTCTGGACAGCAAACAAAATTTCCATATATTCTGGAGGGAGACACTTTCTTTCACTTCCAAGGCTGTTTGTATAACAAACATAGCAAATATAGTCTAGAACAAAAGCTAATACAAGACATGAAGAAATGTGAGAGACTCTTGGAGAATTGCCTCCCAGCATTCAAGCATTATAAGAATGGTTGAACTATACAATATTCAGACTGAAAGCCTGGTGCTCTAAGTTCTAGTGATTAAAAAAAAATTATTGAAAACTACTGTTTTCTGCATCCCAATGTTCATAGCAGCATTATTCACAATAGCCAAGACATGGAAACAGCCTAAATGTCCATCAACAGATGACTGGATAAAGAAGATGTGGTATATTTATACAATGGAATACTACTCAGCCATAAAAACCGACAACGTAGCACCATTTGCAGCAACATGGATGCTCCTGGAGAATGTCATTCTAAGTGAAGTAAGCCAGAAAGAGAAAGAAAAATACCATTTGAGATCACTCATATGTGGAATCTAAGAAAAAAACACAAAGCATAAATACAAAACAGAAATAGACTCACAGACATAGAATACAAACTTGTGGTTGCCAAGGGGGTGGAGGGTGGGAAGGATTAGACTGGGATTTCAAAATTGTAGAATAGATAAACAAGATTATACTGTATAGCACAGGGAAATATACACAAGATCTTATGGTAGCTCACAGAGAAAAAAATGTGACAATGAATATATGTATGTTGATGTATAACTAAAAAATTGTGCTCTACACTGGAATATGACACAACACTGTGAAATGATTATAAATCAATAAAAAATGTTTTAAAAAAAGGAAAAAAAAGAAAACTACTATGTTTTCGACACTGTGTTAAGCTCAGTACTTCTGTTTGAGTCACAAAATATATTCTTCTTTATCCAGTTAAGAATTTAGAACGTGCTTTTGATATGAGAACTCATGACTTACTCAGTTAAGGAATTTTTTCAGTCATTAGTCCTTTAAATATTGATCCTCTTGCATTCTTTTTATTTTCTGCTCCTGAGAGATGAGTATTGGAAGTCCTAATTTACTTTAAATATCTTATTTCTCTTTTGTGTTTGTCATCAGTTTCTGAATCTCTGCTGCATTTGAGATGATTTCTTCATAATTGTTTTCCGATTCACTAATTCTCTGTTAGACTAGACCTAGTCTAGAGTATCCTATATACTGATTTTTCATGCTGATATTTCTATCAACACCTGTATTTTTCATTTCTAGAATTTCTCACAGTTTTAGTTTTTAACCATTCTTTTCTCATGTCTGACTTTTGTATCTGGCCATTCATACCTTGCTAATTTCTTTTTCTTTTTGTGAATGTAATTCTTCCCTTTTTCTCTTGATCTTAGACTGTATAACAGTCATTTTTTGATTTGTATTTCAACAAGGTTGTAGTGTCCTAATTAATGAGTTTGTTTGCACAATATGTGGTTTCCTTCTGTGGTTTAGGATTTTAGTTTGTTCTTCCATCTTTAGTAGGTGATGTTTTGTTTTGCTTTTTCTTTCTGCATTCCATTCTCCTGTTTTTGAGGTTTTGCCTTTGCTATAATCTGGCTTCAGGAGCCCCCTAGTCCAAATTGCCCTTCACGACTTTGAGGATATTGAAAATCTAGTCACTCAGCCAGTATGGCATAGACCCCATGTCTCTGCTCGGTCCTGCCAGCTCAGGTACTTGGCTCCATAAAAGGAAGAGGGTGCAGAACTTTATCAGTCTTCTCTTCCAGACAGGGCATACATTCAGCTCCATGCTCCCCACCAAGCCCAGGTCAGGGCCTTCGTTGTGAGGGTGTGTTTTGCTTCCTTACCTTCCAGGTACCTTTCTACCTATTTCTAGTCCTGGACTTCACATCACCTATAGTTCCTGCCCTCTTATCCAGTGTGTGTCTCATCTGTTAGGTCCACTCTCATGTTCACTTGTTTTAGAGAATGCTTTTGTCATTTTAATTCTGCTTAAAAATATTTTAAAAAGTATCTTTCACCAGTGTGTATTTGGAGGGGTTGGGAATGAAGCTTGAATCATGACCCCATAGCACTCTTTGCCCACAGATCTATGACTTTATAGGAGAGGGAAGAAAAATGCTCTCAGCATTTTCATACTAGTCCCAAAGTGTGAGGCATACTCTGGTGAAAGAAAAGAGACTGGAATGCTGGCACCACCTTGGGCAAAAGTAGCCCTCTTCAAGATCTTGCAAGATTATTTGATTTGTATAAGTTCCCAGCATTGATAAAACCAATCTAAAATCCGACTGTACTAAATCAACGTAGCTGATTCAAAGCTAACATTTGTTTATATGTGATACTAACCTTTGGAATTGGATTGACGTATGTGTTGGGCAAGATAATTTTTTTTTTAATTCACAATTCAGTTTTAAAGAGGACTGTCCTATAAACTGAATACAAACTGAGTTCTTTAAATGTCTTGATGATGGGGAGGGGTGGTGGTAGAAGGTGGTGTGGAATGGAACAAGAACTTCCTATTTTAAGTCAAGGCCCGAGTTTAACAAACAAGTCGCTCTTATAATTACTCACCTGTTCTGAGGACTTGCGATGCATGTGAATGCAGCAGCCTTGTTTGTGGCAAAGTCCTCAGCTGTGGGATTGCATTTTTCACAGGAGTTAAAATTTAGGATGTTCACGTGCAGGCTGAATCAGTGAAAAACATGAATTATAACGTATTTCAAAAGAAAAGTTTTACTCTTGAATCCACTATTTTAAAATATTCAATTATCCAATTTAAGGGGAAAAGATAAAAGTCATTTGTAATTGAAATGCACTATTCAGCATCTTGACTGAAAAACAACATAAGCCAACTTGAGAAGGAAAGTAATTTTGTGAAAAATACTGGATGGCTCAGAGATCTGAGAGGAAGGCAAAGAGTAGGAAGCGAAGGAAGCAGGGGCCTCAGACATCCTTCCTCAAGAACTGCCTGCTAAGAGGCCACCACAGATACCCACCTTCAGCACTGCAACATTTCCTGCAGCAAAGCAACACTGGTTTCTTGAAAGCCACAACCACCTCAAAGTATTTATAAACTGATCTGAGCTTTGTGTCACTCCCTTGATGTTCTGAGTTCATTCCAGGACCATTGCTTCCCCAGGCATAGGTCACAGGCCCTGCTGTATGTGAAAAATGAAGTGAGAAATACTGGGTCCTCCCTCACTTCCGGTTTCTAGACTGAGAGGCAGAGCCCTTCCTCACAGCCGTCCCGGAAGGCTATTTTTAGCTGCTGAAGCAATGAATACCCATTATGTGGAATATGCAAACAGGGTCCTAAAATTCTTTTATCTATCTTGAACATTTAACTACAAATATTATTTAAGCAATGATTTGCATATCTTGTAAATAAAGGAAAAACCTAGCCCCATAACTACTTGAATAATAAATTCCCAATTAAAATTTCTTTTTGTGACAATGATACTCTAAACATGTTATCTTTTAAAATTTCTTATATGCAAAGCAAAATAACTTGATACCCTTAATATGTTAGTGGTGATTGTCTTTGATATGTATAAATTATATTTTGCATGTAATTCTATAGAAGCAAAAAGGAACATTTATAAGAATTTAGTAACTCAAATATAATTATTTCTTAGGCCAAAAATAATGGCTTTTTTTATAGTGCTGCTTTAATCATTCCACTCGTCTCAACACATATGGTTCCCAAACCGGGATGTAAGGCATATTTGAGACACAGCTCAAAGGATTAACAAATGAAAGACAAACTAGAAACTTGTCCAGCCATTCCGTGCTAAAAGGGCCTGGTTCAAGCTGTCATTTCTTTATTTTGGTATGGGACTTGATGTAATATAAATTTGCTAGAATGGGATTTTGATTTTATACAAAAAAAAAAAAAAAAAAAAGAAGGAAGGGAGGGAGGGAGTGAGGAAGGAAGCAGAATATCAACAGGAAGTAATACTCAGGTTCTTTCAGTTCCATGCAGTGCATAACCCCATTTTACTTTCCGTTTTCTGGGCAAGGTAATTTTCCTCTAATGGCTGTGACTATGTTGTGGCGAGAATTATTCACCCTTTGGAATATTTGCTCCTTGATACATAGGACTTCCGAAATGCTCTCCTGGCTGCTCTCGTAATAACGCCTTTTGATTCCTGTCTCCACTGAGTATTTCAAAGATGCTCTAAACTCAACCTGTTCAAAACTGAACTTCTGCAGTCCCATCATACATTAGTTCTTTGTTCCTTTTCTTATTGGTGTCACCACCACTCGTCCTATTATGCCCACCAAGAACCTAGGGATTATCTCAACACAGTCTTCTCCTACTTCCTGTTTTCAGTCCATAGCAAGGCTACGTTTCTTACACACCTGCTCAACCCATTACCAATTGTGATATACTTCCTGCTACCATAGAAATTTTGGGTTGAGACAACATTCACATTGTTGCCATATTAATTGAGGCCATTGGGTAAAGCTCTGGATGAACTGCCACGCAAGGGCCTGACAGCTGAAGCAGCTGTAGGCTCTGTGACCTGAGTTATCTGTCTTGGACAGACACGCCACCAGTGAGGGACATTGATGAGACATTTTCTCCTAGATTTCACACAGACAATTCCCTTTCCTCCTTACTTTGAATAAGACAAGATCCTAAATAGTATCTTCCTTTTTAGTGAAAGGGATAAAAACGAACGTATAAATAACCACTATACAAAGTTGGACGTTTCCATACCATAAAAGGAACACAAATAATGTCCTGTGCGAGGTGTAGAAGAAGCAGAGAGTGGAAGAGACAGGGGGCTTGTGCAGGAAGTGGCCTTGAATCAGCACTGCAGGGAATAAGCAGGACTTAATCATGTGACAGTTAGGGTTACCGTTACACGAACATTATTGCTGGAGGGAACAGCCTGAGCAGAATCATGAAAGCCAGGAGACAGACTCACAGCAAGGCAAGCAATTAATCAAAGTTATATTATAAGGGTGAAAACTCAGAAATAGGATTGGAGAGACACGCAGAAACCAGTCCAGAGAGAGCACTGAAAGTCAACTGAGAGGTCTGACCTGTGTTCTTGTTTTGTTTGTTTTATGAGGGGGTGGTAATTGGGTTTGTTCATTTCTTTCTGTTTGGAGGAGATACTGAGGATTGAACCTGGGACCTCACGCATGTCAAGCATGCTCTCTACCACTTGAGCTATACCCTCCCCCCAGACCTGTGTTCTTGACAGCCCCATCGAGGGTGTCCGCCTAAGCCACCTGTGTCCTACTGTGCACCATCCTTTTGTGGTTCTAAAAGGTACACTGTAGATATACCAAGACAGACCACAGCAGTCATTTTGAATGCATTTTGTTTTTCCTAAGATTTCTTCCTAACTTTAAACTACTGTTACTTCTTTCTTTGAAACTGGTTGATCCCCATCATGTTAATTATCAAAGCAGTTAGTGGCTATTGTTTGGATATTTTGAAATGAGGAATCTATTGACATATTATTTCTGTTATGTGAGGTGTGTGTGTGTGCACATGCACATGTGCATGTGTACTTCTAAGTATGCTTTATTTTGGAAAATGCTAATCTTATTTTGGTCAAAATAAGAGTGTGAAGGAATTATCCATGTGAAATTTAGGAGAAAATGTCTTATCAGGGCATGAGCTGGTGGCAGTGTCTGTGCAAGATAGATAATTCAGAGACAGATGAAACTCTGAGAATATAGTAAGAGGACCCATCTGAGACCAGGAAATTTAGAAAAGAAATGATCACTTCTCCTTCCCCACCTGAAATATTTCCTTGTGCCTTTCTTCACTAATCCACCCCCACGCTGGAAAAGGTCCTAAATAAGAGCTAAATAACTTTTAAACATGGTCTCCAGGAATTTTATAAGGAAGAGGTTATTGAATCAGCTCTCCCTGGAAAGGACCATTATGAGTATTTGCTCCTAAGTACCAATAAATAAAGGAATTCAAATAAACAGTGAGAGCCAGTTTCTAAAATGTACTTAGAAGCTGGAAATAATGCCTAGGAGCAAATTACATGGATGCTTCAAAACAAGACAAGACAAAACAAAACTGAGTAAAGAACCATCACATTCATACCAACCTGCCTTCTGTGTTGACTCAGGTAACTAGAGGAAACTGAGACCCAGAGAAAAAAAAGATGCGTTCAGGGTTATGTCACGTCATAGAGAAGAGCTGGGGTCAGAACCCACTTGTTCTACCACTGTGAGTTCTGTTCCTGTCTGTATCATGACGCTTTCTTTTTTTCTCTGCAGAGAATAATCATACAGTCATTGCTAGAAGGGAACTTTTCTCCTGGTTCCTTATCAGAGATCGGAGAAGTGAATCCTGCTGATTCAATAACCAGTTAATAGCCGGCTCTGGGCTAAATAAATTTGTTTTCAGACCAGCTCTTTTACTAACTTCCGTATTTCTCTCTAGTATAAGTTAGAACAAAACTTGTTATTTGAAGAGTATTCATTGGACTTTTTGGGGGCTGCTTTGTATGATTTAGTCATATTGGGCACTTAATTTAAATTTTAACCAATTTCTTTGAGATACTACAATTAAGAGTTTGCATCCCTGAGTAGTGTATTCAAGGGGTCAAGAAATCTTTGTTCATGTTTTGCCAAAGACCCTTTTTTTAATTTAACTGAGAAGATAGAGTTTGAAAACAACTAAGTTTGTTTTTTTAGGTTTTTTTTTTTGTGACTTATTTATTTATTTATTTAAAAACATTTTTTATTGTGTTATAGTCATTTTACAACGTTGTGTCAAATTCCAGTGCAGAGCACAATTTTTCAGTTGTACATGAACATACATATATTCATTGTCACTTTTTTTTTTTTTTTTTTTTTGCTGTGAGCTACCACAAGATCTTGTATATATTTCCCTGGAAACAATTATGTTTAAATGACAATCTAAGTATGAAATGTTTGGGATATAATCATCCAGGAACTGCATTTTAATGACTACTTGACATGAGTTGATGATCATCAACATAGTGATCTTTTTATTTCTTTTGGAAAGAGCCCCTCATCTCTGTGATGAGTTCAAGGATTTTCATTTGTTTTTACAAGTTATCAGCAGGGGCCAACAAAACTGCATTAATTTCAGAAAAGCCATTAGTACCCCTTTTTTCTGGTAATTACTACTTGAAGTTATACTGCTCTCTGAGATGTTGTTCAGCATGTTATTTTGTCTACTCTGTGGTATCTGTCACTCAAACCTTAATTTTATTTAGGTCAAAAATGGCAAGTTCTCAGTGGCTTCCATGATGCATCACTGATGAGAATAAGTGGGCCTGTGATGACCAATTTGTCCATCTCTTCCCATATACCCATATTCTGGCCGCCAAGCCACTTGGTTGCTGAACGTATAATGCTTTTCATTCCTCTCTATTTTGGCTCATGTAGTGTTCTCTCCTTGAAATCTTCCCTCTTTATTCACTCCTTGAAAATATACTTCAAGGTCAGTCTTCATGATACTGAAGAGCTGGTTCTTCAAAAAGATAAAAAAAATGACAAAGTTTTAGCTAGACTCAGCAAGAAATAAAGAGAGAGTATTCAAATAAATAAAAATCAGAAATAAAAGAGGAGATAATACAACTGATACCAAAGGAATACAGATGATTATAAGAGACTACTATGAATAATTATATGCCAACAAATTGGACAACCTAAAAGAAATGGGTAAATTCCTAGAAACATACAACCTACCAAGACTGAATCAAGATGAAAAGAAAATCTGAACAGAGTGATTACTAGTAAGGAGATTGAATCAGTAATCAAAAACCTTCAACAAACAAAATCCAGGAACAGATGCCTTCACTGGTGAATTCTGCCAAACACGCAAAGAAGGATTAATACCAATCCTTCTCAAACTCTTCCAAAAAATAGAAGAGGAGTGAACTCTTCCAAAACTCATTTTATGAGACCAGAATTACCCTGATAACAAAACCAGAAAAGGGTGTCACAAGAAAAGAAAGTTTCAGGCCAATATTCCTGATGAACATAGATGAAGAAATCCTCAACAAAATATTAGCAAACCAATTTCAACATTACTTGATCATATACTGTGATCAAATGGGAATTATTCAAAAGATGCAGGGATCATTCAGTATCTGCCAGTGAATTGATTTGATACACCACATTAACAAAATGAGGGGTAAAATCATGTGATCATCTCAATAGATGCAGTAAAGAATTTAACAAAATTCAACATCCATCTATGATAAAAACTCTCAACAAAGAGGGTATAGAGGGAACACAACTTACTATAATAAAGGCCACATATGACAAGCCCACAGCTAACATCATACTAAATGGTGAAAAGCTGAAAACTTTTCCTCTAAGATAAGGAACAAGCCAAGAATGCCCACTCTCACCACCTGTGTTCAACATAGTATTGGAAGTCTGAGCCACAACAGTTAAGCAAGAAAAAGAAATAAAGGATATCCAAATTGGAAAGGAAGATGTAAAACTGTCACTAATTGCCAATGACGTGATATTTTATAGAAAACACTAAACACTCCATCAAAAAAAAAAAAACTGTTAGAACTAATAAACGAATTCAATAAAGTTGCAAGATACAAAATCAATAAACAAAAGTATGTTGCATTTCTATACACTAATAGTGAGTTATCAGAAAGAGAAAATAAGAAAACAATCCCATTTACAGTTGTAGTAAAAAGAATAAAATAAATTTAACCAAGGAAGTGAAAGATCTGTATATTGAAAGCTACAAGACAATAATGAAAGAAATCGAAGAAGACACAAATAAATGGAAAGACATCCCATATTCATAGATTGGAAGAATCAATATTGTTAAAATATTCATACTACCCAAAGCTACATATAGATTCAATACAGTCTGTATCAAAATTCCAATGGCAGTTTTCACAGAAATAGAACAGAAATTCTAAACTTTGTATGGAACCATAAAAGACTCCAAATTGCCAAGGCAATCTTGAGAAAAAAGGATAAAACATCCATTAGAATGGCAATTATTAAAAACACTAAAAATTACAGATGTTGGCAAGGATGTGGAGGAAAGGGAACCCTTATGCACCATTGGTGGGAATGTCAATTGGTGTAGCCACTGTGGAAACAGTATGGAGGTTCCTCAGAAAATTAAAAATACAACTAACATATGATCCAGCAATTCCACTTCTGGGTGATTATCCAAAGAAAATGAAAATACTAATTCAAAAATGTGTATGCAGCCCCTTGTTCATTGTAGCATTATTTACAGTAGCCAAGATATGGAAACAACATAAGTGTCAACTGGTGGATAAATGGATAAAGAATATTCAGCCATAAAAAAGGAATGAAATCTTACCATTTGTGACAACATGGATGGACCTGGAGTGTATTATGCTTAGAGAAATAAATCAGACTGAGAAAGACAAATGTTACATGTAGAATCATACATATATGTGTAAGATATACATATGTAATAAAAGTAAGCTTATGGATACAGAGAATAAATTGATGGTTGCCAGAAGTGGCAGGTAGAGGATGGGAGAAATGGATGAACTGTTTTTGTTTTTAGTTTAAATAAGTTGAATTAAAAAACTAAAACTAAAAAACAATATTTTCTTACTCTAAAAAAAAATCTCCAAAAGTCTCAAGGATGTGTTTACATTTTCTTTCTTCTATGGTCACACAGTACTTTGTTCATACTTAAAAGTCAGAAAGACCTGGAATCAAGTCCTCATCCTTCCAGGTACTTGTCCTGCCATGTCCTAGTTTGACTTTGGGCAAGTTATGGAACCTCTTTGAGACACAGTTGAACTTTGTTTATGACATGGGGGCACTAATGATACCTACCCCGTTGAGTTGTGAGAATAAACGAAATAACACCTAAGAAGCATGAAGCACTTTATGGATTGTTATACATGTCTGTATTTTGTGAATCATAATCATCTTTGTATGTCATAATGCTGAGTCCAGAACTTTGCATGTAGTAAGTGCTCAATAAATATATATTATCTTGAATTGAAGAGTTTGTTTTAAAATTTAGAATAAGAAGTCTTCATCTGTCTCTATATAGTCAATAGACACAAATAATAGTACATTCAACTATTACTTAACTACGAAAAAAATTGGATAAGCGAGTAACGTAAAAGCTTTTTCTTGAGAGAAGGGTTTTAAACATTTTTTTCTAGAGAAACTTTTTTTTTCAATAGTTCTCCTGCTGGGTCAGTGGTAGAAGCAAAGAGGACTTAGAAAAAAAATGATAAAATTATGGTAACATCTTGTTTGCTCCTAAAACCATCTCTGTGAAGTTGTATGATGTGGACCACAGCCCTTCTTTTAGGTGCAGTGAGCTAGTGCAGAACTAGGCCTGGCCGGACTCTCAGTTTCATCTCTGTGCTGTTTCTTGAAATTTATTCAATCAGCAAAATAACCCAACTGATAGCCGGGAGTGGTGGGAGGGTAAATTTTATGTTTTAGAGGTGTTTTACTAGTGAATGTTATAGGTTAAATGGATTTGGTCGTGCCATTATCCCAGACCCTTTATAACCAGCACATACGGTTCTACAACTTAGTAGGCAGTGCTGGCTCTTGCAAGAGAATATTACATTTTCATCTCGAAGCCCCTTCTTATGGGGCTCAAACTGTCACTATCACTCTGGTTTTAGCAGCTGAGCTAACAGCATTATGCGTGTGCTCCCACTGCAGTTTTGTCTTTGCCTGCTTTTGTCCACTTTGCCTGCTTTGAGTCACTTTTTTCAGATAGCAGTGGATTGAGCTTTAAAACATGCTTTGGTTTCCTCTGTTTCTGAATTCTTTTGAAGAAATAATGAAAATATTAGCTTATTTGTAAACTGTGACCTTCATTTTTTTGTAAAAGTGACCCTTACTGGTTATTAAAAAAATCCAATCAATGCATAAACATAAAAAGAAGCCTTAGAAATTCATCCAAAAACACAGCACTAAGGAAAAGAAAACAGCATAAACATTTGATGAACACAATTCCAGATTAATTTTTCAGTGTGTGTGTGTTTGTGTGTGTATAAAAGAGAGAGAAAATCCTTACAAATATAGAATTATTTTATACCTACTATGTTTATTGATGTAATTCTAAATTTACATACATTTGTAAAAAAAAAAAAACAATTCAGATGGACCCCGCATACCCACTACTCCAATTTTCATTTAATGGTTATATTTTTCCAAAACTATATAAATATTATTTTAAGTGAGCATTTTCCTCAAATTCAACAAAAGAAAAAGAAACTAAAGTGAAAATGGAGATATTGTTGGAGTTCAGATAAATGTTTATCTTGCTTCATCTCAGGAGTTTTGGGCTTTTGCTAAAGTTTAAAAGATTAGATTCATTTTGATTCAATTCTAGGCAGTATCTACTACCTTCTCACTCTGAAGGATGGAGCTAGTGGTTCCACTTCCCTGCCTCTCCATCTCCACTTCCTGTATCATTACACTATCCTTTTGCAATGCCGAGGGTTAACATTTGTAGTCTGTCTAGAACCATCATCGTTAGGGTGATAACCATCTTTTTTCTGTATTTAAGTTGATTCGGTACTCACCACAAGTCTTTTGGTTTGTTTTTTTTTTTTAACTGTACCCTCTCCTGAGTTCTTCACTTATTCTCTTGGGTAGCTACATTGCCTCATCTCATGGTTATTTCCAGAAAGCCTCAAACCCTAAATTCTTGCCTGCTTGAGCCTAAAGCTCGGTTTAGTTGGATAAAGTGTACTAAGGTTGACATTTGTTTTCCTTGAAATATCATATACATTGTTCCACTGTCTCTTTGGCAGCAAGTGTTGCTGTTGGAAGAACCAAGGCAGTGAGATCCCTCCTTTTGTTCATGACTGGCTTTTCCTGCAGGGTGTCCCTAAGGTTTTCAGCAGTTTCTCCCTGCTGTGTCATCATGTCAGCCCTCCCGTCTCGATCTTGCCTGTACCCTGCAGCGCACTGGAGCCGGCTCCCATCCGCTCCTGAGAGCCAGCCGGGTCTTTGTTCTTGTTCTGTGTGCTGCAACCACACACTCACCACATCTGTGGGCTCCGTCATGGATGTGCTGCATATTCTGCTGCCTTTCTCTCATGATTATCCTCCATTTCTTTCCTGGATTCACCTGCCTCAGTTTTTAATCTATTTCTGTTGCCTTCTTATCTCTTCATTGACGCTTTGTACCCTCTCTTGAAGACTTTTCTCTTTTCATGAGACCTCATGTGAGAAATGTCTGTGAGGGATGGGGAACTTTTTCCATGATTCCTTCATGTGGTGTGTGGTCTTCATCTGCCTTTTGTCTATAATCCTTAACTCTCCCTCTTCCTTTTTTAAAATTATAAGTGTGTAGTGATGAATCTCTTCTCAAGTGATACTGGGAACAGCTGTGTTCTAGCAAAAAAAACAAAAAGTGAGAATGATGGAAGAATGATTTAGGAGGCCTTTCATTGGAATTAGGTTGATTCTCTTGAACAGCCTCTCACCAAATCTGTATCTTCTTTCCCTTGGCACATCTCCCCTCAGTTCTGAACCTTGAAGAGGTCCGTGTACCCAGCCACTAGGTGGTACAAGCCCGGGTAGCACCATTCCTGTCGTGTTCTCTGTGGCTCCCGGCAAAATCCCACAATGACAGTCTTTCTCTATCCCAGTGTGGCAGCTGCTACTGCCTCTCTTCTTTTCGTCCTGCCACCCTTTGGCCAGTGGCCACCCCTCGGCTGGACGAGTAGGTCACTGTCCCATCGTCTTCTCCAGGGCTCAGCACTTTGCTCTTTTGCATGTCGACCTGGGTCTCATCAGGTGACCCTTTCCCACTTCCCGCATGGCCCACCCATGCCTCCAGAACTGACCCCTCCAAGCACTGGCTCATCACGTAGACGTCTCAGGGCTGGGCACTTTCTTCTTTTTTTTAAGTCTCTGTAGTTACTGATTGAGGTCTAAAGAATTATGTGTTGGTTCTCAGCTTCCTCTCTCATTCTTTTATTTGACAGTTATGCTTTATGGATTGTGGTTTGGGACTGTGGCCATGTCTGTTTCTCATAAAAGAAGGAGACGTTTCTCTACTTTCCATTCTTTTTTGTTGTTTATAATGAGTCTTAAGGGAAGGAAACAATCACATTACTCTGTGACCTTTAACATGAAGTAACTCTCACCCACTTTCTCAGCAAAATAGGACAGGGTGTGATGGATTGGAGACATCACAGTTTTTTGACAAGTCTTGTGTGAGAGCTGGAGTCTGTGTTGCCTTCCCTTGAATCTGGCATTTTCTGTGACTTTGATTAGTAGAAGATAGCAGAAGTAATGCTGTGACAGTTTTGGGCCCAGGCCTGCTGAGGAATGCTAAGCAATGGCCAGCCTGGCCAGCAAGGGCTCCACGTGCTGAGGGAGCAACATGGGTTCCCGAAAGTGACCAAAGAGGTGTCAGTCACCAATACGTGGCTGAGCAAAAGCTCACAGTGGTGTCCAGCTGAAGCAGATCTGTCCAGGAGCACTGGTGAGACCTACTTATGGGGATTTTCTGAGGTCACAAGAGTCCTACATTAGCATGTGAAGGCGATGAGCAAGAAAATTTGGACTCCTGGCATTCTGACCACTGTGTGTGGGATAGCCCACATTGTACAACTCCATGAGACACTATTCATTTCATATTCCAGGTGAGTGCTCTCACCTTGGAGCGTGGAGACAGAACATTGATGGTGGCCCCTAGAGCTGTACCATGTGGATGATGGATCAGGAGCCTGGGAAAAATTCTGAATGCATTTGTTTTACAACCCAAGATAGATTCCCATTGGTATTATTGCTATAAAGAAAAGACACATTTATTTGCATAGAATTACATTTACTGTTGAGTTCTGCAGTGCCTCACAGGAGACAGGACACTGACTATAGATGATGATACTAATTTTTTGGCAGCAAATTGAGATGCACAGACTGAATGGAGGGCAGAGCAACAATTTTTCCCCAAGTGCTTTCACATTTTTAGTACTCTAAATCCATTTTTATCATCATGTCAAAGGCCTTAGTAATATGTATATTGAGAGTAACTTCCTAGAAAAATTTTGCTTAAGATAGCTAAATGTTTTAACCATCTTTTTGCTGAGGAAGAAGAGAGAAATATTTTTTAAGATAGTATCAAGTTTAGAGCAGAATATTTCAGCCTTTGAGTAGAATTCAAAATGACATGCCCCCATTCTTTACTGCTAGGCATGGAAAGCTTTATCTCTGTTCAGCTACCCTAATCTTGTTTGCTTCCCCATTTAGTTTTGTAATTTCTGCAAAAAAAAAAAAAAAACTGCTGTATTTAACAGAATTTTTAGTTTGGGAAGATTATGATTCACTTTGAAGTTAGAGTTTTATACATTTATATAAATACAGCTGGGGTTTTTTTTTAAGTGAAAAATCTGATGTCACAATCCCCAGTGTTTTATCAAAAAGAAGGAAAGAAAAGGAAATAAATAAAAAGCTAACTAATTGCTAAGACTGGCAATTCCAGTCTTGGGAATAGAAATTTAAATAGAATCCTATGATTTCATGGTTGATTCTTATATAGATTTAACTATACCACAAGATCCCCTCAAAAAATATATATGTCTATTAAATACATATATAATATATAAGTCAATATTTAATATGTAAATATACAAAATACAAATATATATAAAGTGTATAAAATACATATATATAATATATATATATAATATGTATATATATAAACATTATCTGGGCATCCCAGCCTAAAATATGGGTGTTGTTCCCTGTCCATGGATGAAAATGTAATTCTCCTGTATGTATTTAAATACAGTGGAGGGTGGTAATGAATTCTGTTTGGGTCATGTTAAATTTGATATGTCAATTAAACATGAAAGCACAGTTATCGAGTAGATAGTTGGCCAAAGGAGTCTGGACTTCAAGGAAGAAGCCCATGTTGAAGATAGTCATTGAGTCACTTGCCAGGACAGGTGTTAACGCCGTGACACTGGCTGGGTCACTGACTATGAGGGTTTAGGAATTTAGCAGAGGGAGAGGAGCCAGAACAGGTGATTGCAGGACTGTGGTCCTCTAGGGAGGGAGAGCAGGGGAATGTGGTCTGTGTTGAACCACATAAACCAAGTGTTTCAAGGAGAGAATAATCATCTCTGCCAAATAGTGCTGAAAATTTGAAAAAAAAAAAATGAAGCGATGTTAAATTTGGACACACCAAGTTCTTCAATGACCTTGGCAAGAGTCATTCTCAGCAGGGTGGGATGGAGGGAAGCCCCAGCTGGGAGAAGTTAAGGAGAGAGGTGAAGTGAGGAAGAAGAGATAAGGAATAAAAACTACTCTTTCAAGAAGCTCAGCTGTAAAAGGAGAAGAAATGGGGCAGTAGCTGGAAGGCATGGAGGTTCTACAGGGAGCTTGTTAAAGATGGGAGATGCTAGAGCGCGTTTGTATGCTGACAGAGGGAGAAGCTGGTGCCACCAGTGAGAGGGGGGGCATCACAGCAGTGAGTCCTGGGGAAAGCGAGTGTACAGGTAGCCTTTGCCCCAGGTGGGGAAATTTACCCCTCGTCACTAGAGAGGAGGCTGAGATAAGATGACACAAAGATGAAATCCTGTCGACTTGTTTAAAAACACTGTGCATGTATAAAAGAATAAAAGGAAATACCAAAATGTCAACAGTGGTTATCTCTTGGTGATGCAGTTATGGGTGATTTTTTTTTTCTTATACCTCTTGGTATTTTTCAGGTTTTTTAAGAAAAGAAAGTATATTAGTTTTATGCTTATAAAAAATTAATGTAGTAAAGATAATCACACTTGCTCCATGATCCTTCGTGCTGTTATTCCTTGAAAAGTCAGACTACGTGAAATTCCTCAGCTGTGTTTGTTCTTAACGAGATCGTTTTTCTGCACTGATGTTTGTCCTACAGATCCTTTGAGTGGCGCTGGTAACTGCACTTTGAGGGAACTGTGCTTCTCCAGCAAGAGTCTGCTCACAGAAACAGTCTCTTCTCTGCTCTCTTCCTTGGCTCTAATTGAAGGGTGAGGAGAGGAAAGCTGTTAGTAACTCTTGGCAGACGGAGGATAACCATCAAATATTCTTGCAAACACAACTGTCAGTTTCATTTCAACATCTCAAACCAGGTCACTCTAAAATAAGAGCACAGAGAAGTCACATTCACAGCAGAAACAGACAAGATTTCTCAGCGGGAACATTTTTCTTCAGCCTCCAGATAATTGTGTGGAAAGAGGAAGGGCTCTGTTAATGAAAAGGGCAATCAAAAGTGTAGTGGAGCTGAGTGACGATGATCTCTCTCACTCCCCTCATCGCGAGAGCTGATCTGCTGATCTGGCCGGCCAGGCTGATGTGTGCGTCCGTCCCCACCATCATTTCAAAACTGCACATTTGACCAAAGGGGTCCAATTGCAGATAGATAAAACTAGTCTTCAGAGCACACCAGTGAGAACCTCTGGTCCACTGATACTACCAGTTGTGACTTTGTTAGTGGAATTTAAAGATGGATAAGGAAACTAAAACAAAACCATTGATTAGATTTTTGTTTAACAAAGGATTTCTTTACCACCCCAGTGGCTCCTGAATCACCTTAGAAAATAAAGCTTGATATTTACAAGAGAATATTTAACCAAAGTAAAAGCAAATAAAGCTGTTGCATTATAATAATACAACTGAATAGTAAGGCTAAGAATTTAACATGGAGCCACAAGAGTTGTTTCTTTTTTCAGTGTGTAGAACTGAAATACAAGTGAAGCTATAATAACCACCCCCAAGGGTATTGGTGACCTTAGATAACACAGAAAGAAAATATTTGCAGTCTGAAACTATGTCTCTCCAGCATTACAGAGTAAATGAAAAATAGAACCTGGTTAACAAGCTGTACTTTTCACAAGAGGACAGGAATCTTATTGGAAGGATTCTGACTTTTCCTTTCCCAAGTCTTACAGAAATTAAATATGTAATAAAGTAACAAGAATGGAAATTAATTCTATAAAATGAAGGCAAAAGAAAAATGTTAAAAGTGTAAAGTAATCTTGAAACACATATAGGTGAATACACATATGTATGTATTTTTTTTTTCCATTGAGCATTTCAATTGTTTATAATGAGAATAAAAAATAAAATAAATTTCCTTGGTCCCACAGTAGATGAACATTTAGTAAAAGTAAAATATTCATTCCTTTTTCCCAGGAAATAAATTTTGAGAACCTACTATTTGCAAGACTCTAGGAGTATGGGGCGTATCAATCAACAGATTTTAAAAAAGGAAACAACTCTGTTCTCGTATCAATGAGAAGAGCTAGGGAAATTTTAGTAAATTTGTAAACAGTGTAATAGACGGTGATGCACGCTAAGGAAAAATAGAGCGAGGTCAGTTGGAGGGAGAGTCAGCGGGATTGGTGGGGGTGAGAATCGCAGCATTAAAGAGAGTGGTGGCTCAGACCTCACAAGGGAGGGAGGTACAGTAGCCTATGGTTCTCTGGGCAGAGGGAAGTCAGGGCGAGCCTCTGAGGCAGGAGTGTGCATGGCAGGGAGGAGTGAGCAGGGGAAGGGTGTTAGAAGATGAGGTCAGAAACAGTGGGGTAGGGATGGGGTCAGGTTACATGGGACCTTTCTCTGAGTGACATGGGGACACTGGATGGTCCTGATCAGAGAGTGACATATCTGACTTATGTTGTAAGATCATTCTCACTATTTGCAATCATGCAAGTAAGAAACAGTGGGGCTTAGATCAGGGGAGTAGCCATGTAGGTTTGACCCTAGAAGTAGACATTGAACTTTCTATGAAATACCCTCTCTGTTTAGGAGCTAGAAGGAGAGCAGACTACTGTTCAGAGATAAGAAATGCCTTTATTTTTTAACCAGTGTATCAAGTCAGCAGTCCCAGGCAAATTTTCTAAACTGTTCTTACATATGTTCTTTGCTTTTATGACATATGATTTGTGCATTGTTGTGAGAGATGAGAAAGGTGGTAGATCAGATAGTTTTGGTGCCTAAACTGACTTCTGATTAAAAGGCTTACCAGAAAGGGTGGGATGTGAAGTAATAGGGAAGGACATAGAATCAGTCACACTAAGAAATACTGCTCTTTGTACACCCACTGGCTGGGTAGGGCTCAGTGTTGCAATTCAAGCCACCAAATGTATTTTTACATCTTCATATCCTTGATGCCAGGCATAGAAAGATGAGTAACGCTTGGTTTCTGCCCACAAGTTTATCCTGGTCTGTCAAGACTGAGGAACAAACACGATGCAATGTGAAAGCATTCCTCCTTGTGATGCATTCTCGCCGGAAAGTTCTGCAGTGACTTCACAGGGAAGGTGTTATTTGCACAGAGAGCCTGACTTTGTACAATAAGTACAGTTTTGCCGGACATGGAAGGAAAATCATTCCAGGCAGAGAAAACAAAATGAACAAAGCACAGACTCTTGAAAATGCTTGCCCTTTGGGGACTGTTCTGTACAGATAAGACAGGTGGTGGTGTGGAAAGCTTGAGACAGACTCTGAAAGTCCATGAATTCCATGCCAAGGAATTTTTAGGTCATACTATACAAGATTTTAAGTCATACTGTCAGGGTTTTTAATCATCACAATAACAAAATATTTTCTATGTTTTTTGAGGCTAGTACCAAAAGCATCATGGAGGATGAATTCATAGGAGGGAAAGAGTGAGGGTACCAGCCAGCCAAGACTTGACCTGTCACCCTGGGCTTCACCATCTGCTCCTTGTCATTCTCCAGGAACAGTCTTTGGATGCCAAATAGTCCCATAAAAGCAGATAAAAAATTCAGGGCTCTTCACTTAAATACATAATTGGATTTCCTTTTCTAGTTTCTTAAAGATCATGTATTGTATGAGTTTCTTTGGAGGTAGGGGGATCCATACGATAATACTTGTCGAGATCAGCAAAGGTGGGCATTAACTGTGTGCAAATCCTGTGCCAGAAATCGTGGGAGATATACATTCACTCATTCATTCAACTAAAATTTATTGAGGACCTACTATGTTCTAAATCATTTCCTTGTTGCTAGATACAACAGGAAACTAAAGACATACAGTCTTGTGTATCTTGGAGCTTACACTGTAGTAAAGGATTCAAATACTAACTAAATTATCCATACAAATAAGTACATAACTGTAAAGTTTTAGAAATGCTGTAAAAATTATTATGGAAGAATCTAAGACTTATAAGTAGGAGTAAACACTGTTCCTGTGATTAGATACAAGTCCTTAATCAGATATGCTTTTTGCAAATATTTTCTCCCAGTCTATGACTTCACTTTTTATACAGTGTCTTTCACAGAGCAGAAGTTTTTCATTTTAATGAAGTCTACCTTATCACTTTTTTCTTTCATGGATGATGCTTTGGGTGTTGCATTTATAAACTCATTTCCACACCCAAGATTATCTAGATTTTCTCCTATACTTCTAAGAGTTTTATAGTTTTGCATTTTACACTTAGATGTATGACCCATTTTGAGTTAACTTTTGTGAAAAGTGCAAAGTTTGTGTCTAGATCCTTTTTCTTCCCCCTGCATGTGGCTGTCCAGTTGTTCTAGGGATAAGATATCCCTATCTTGAGGAACTTTACAGTCTAGTAAAAGGAATAAGACCCTTATGCAAATGATTGACTGAAATGACTTAACTAAGATATTTGTCCAGAGAAATGTAAAAAATTACGCTGAGGGTTTAAAACAGGTGGCATCTGAGGTAGACTGTGAAAAGTGAACAAAGTTCCATCACACAGATAGGGCTGAAGAGAAAAATGAAAAATCTTACATATTTTAAAACATCACTCTGAAAGCAAAGGTGGCAGCAGGGAGGTGGCTGTGGCATGAGGTGTAATAGGGGGCAGGTGCCGGTGCGGAGAGATATTTGGTTCTAGATGCAATCTGATGACAGAGCTGGTGGGTCTGTGTGTCATCTGCAGGAGGGATACAAGAGGAAAAGAAGAGCCAGGGGTCACGCCAAGATTTTTTGCCCGAACAGTCAGAAGAACGGCGTCCCCAGTGGCTGAGATGAGGACCATGGACAGGAGCAGGTTTGGGGCTGGGGTTTTCAGGAGCTTGGTTCAGGATGTGTTAAGTCTGCCACCTCAACTTCCAAGTGCAGTATCGAGTGAGCAGCTGAATGCTTAAGTCTGGAGATCAGCAGAGATGTCATCTCATAAGTGGTATTTAAAGCTATGAAATCAGGAAGTAAATCTTGGTAGAGAAGAAAATAGCTCTCAGGACTGAAGCTCAGGAGATTCCAAAATGTGCCAGTGGAAAAGATAAGGAGGAACCAGAAAAAGATACTCAGATGGAGATGCCAGTGAGGTAAGGAAGAGAGTCAAGAGAAGGGCCCGGGACGCCAAGACTCATGTGTTTATGAAGCATTTGCCCAAAACTAGTGGTTACCAGTGGGGAGAGAGAAGGGGGAAAGGGCAAGATGGGGGGGGGGGATTAAGATTATAGAATAAATAAGCTACAAAGATATATGGTACATCACAGGGAACACAGCCAATATTTTATAAATGGAGTATAATCTATAAAAATTTTGAATCACTATGTACTTGAAACAAACATAATATTGTAAATCAACTATATTTTAATAAAGAATTTTTTTTTAAAAGCCTTTGTCCAATGTCACCAGGAGGTTAAGGAAAATGAGGACTTGGAATTGACCATGGAATTCAGCAATGTGTTGGTCATTACTGTCCTGAATGGTAGCTGTTTCCGTGGCGCGTGGAGATGACAGCCTAATTGAAATGGGTTTTCTTAATAAGCGCAGTAAAATTGAAGAGATTAAGCACAGATAATGCATTTGAGGATTTTTGCTGTAAACCAAGGAAGAAGAAACAAAGTCAAGGACTGGTGGTTGGTTTGTTCTGAGAAGGATGCTGTTAACAGCTGAGAGGGGGAAATGAGTGATGTAGGCATGAAAGAGGAACCAGCAGGAGTGATGTCCTTGAATAAGTGAGAGGAGAGAGAATCTAGTGCCCAGAGCAGGGGTCCAGTGCTAGATGGAGGTGAGGACCATTATCAGTAGTGACTCAATTCTCTAAACAATGAGAACCCATTGAAGTTTGGTGAGTAAATAGTATGATCCTTATTATTCGTCGTAATCTGTGTATTCCTTCCCTTTTTACCAATGGACAAATTCAAGTGCTTAACAGTCTGTCCAAAAATAAATACTGAAAATACACTTCTGCCCAAAATAAAATGGACGATGATTTCACGTCCAGGAAAGTTGAAACAAACCCTTGTGTTTACCTCAGCAACTTCTCCAGACGTGATGTCAAATCAGGATCTCTGCACTGCTATTGAAATTGCTGAAATGTTTCACTTTGAAAATAAACTTCCTAGTGCCTGAAATCAATTTTCTATGCACATTTTTTGAGAGTCCACAATGTGGTTTATTTTGTATTCCTCTTAAATTCTGCTGAATACTAGTTTTTCAGATTATCTTTCCTTGACCATCAGTGGCCTACCACCACCTCAGACAAAATTGGAAATCTAATGAATGCAGATCTCTCTGACTCACCACTTTATAACAGATTAAAATATACATCAGAATTTAGAGAAAGCTTTAAAGAATATAGATAGAGGATAGTTCTTGATGGAAATAATGAACTCTTTTGATTATCCATGAAGTAAGCTTGACATGTTGCGTTTTCCCAGTGAAGAGAAGAAAACAGATCAAATACGTGAGGCTGTTTGCTGGTAAATTGTTACTGTTGACTTTAGTAAATCAGCTTCATGGAATTTTTCAGTCTCTTCTGTGTCTGTGTCTTACTTCTACTATGATCAGTAATAAGTTCTCAAATCAGGAAGTGTCTTCTTTCTGTATTGCTCCTCAGACATGAACGTCTTTACACCAAGAAAAGTAACTTCAGCAAATCTCTAATTTCCGGCCTGAAGGATGTAGATGATTTAGCAACCCTGGAGGTTTTGGATGAGGTGAGAAGCTCAGTTTAATTAAACATTCTCTCTCTATTTTTTTTTAATTCACAAAAGTGGTATGAGCAGGAGATTCTTGGCCTCTCTTGGCTTCCTGATCATCTCTCCTGTCTTCATTTTTAATACGTGTAACACACATTTCCAGATCTCTCCAACCTGGTGTCAACTTTTTCTTCTTTTTTTTTGATACTCACAAAGGTGCAAGTTCACACAAGATGAGTTGCTTAGAGCATAGGCCCCCTCTTCCCCTCAGTTCTCTCCATGAGTCTCAAAGGGATGATTTACTGCAGTCAGAAAACAGTTTACCTTTAGGGGGAGGGTATAACTCAGTGGTAGAGTGTGTGCCTAGTGTGCAAGGTCCTGGGTTCGATCCCCAGTACCTCCATCAGAATAATTAATTAGTTAATTTAATTAACAAACAAACCTAATTACCCCCCCCTTTTTTTTTTAAATAGACTACTTGAAAAAACAGAAAAAAGAAAAAACAAAGAAAACAATTTGCCTCCTACACCACCATCTGGCTTCCCCCCTCCTTTTCCTCTCCTGTTCTACACTCAGTGGCAGGACCCAGAGTCTCTGAGATACCTCAAGAACCTGTCTGTCACTATGGTCAGTGCTCCCCCTCATGGGATCACACAGCCCACCTTTTAGGGAATGACCTCAGAAATATTTCAGACATCTCTTGTGAAGATACAAGTCCAGGCCAGTAAATTGTAGTCTCAGCCGCTTTCTCCTCATCTCCTTTTATTTCAGATAACCACATCATTGGAGACATAAATAGCTCCTTTTCAGTAAAAGGTCGGGATCACTATCCTGCCTGACCCACAGAATTTTACTTTTTAATACTTCTGATACATGCCTGAGCATTTTGCTTAAACATGCAACTAATCAGGAGGCATTTTCTGCACCAGAAGTAGTTATTTGGTAAGTGGAGGGTTGCATGAACAATTCAAGTACTTCCTCAGAATAGTCACTCTTGAGAACATCAAACATCTTGTATCAAATAGTGTTTGCAAGTCAGAGATTGCCAACACCTTTGTGAATCTTTGTGTATCGGATTCTCCAATGATGTGAAGCCCCAGGCTCATGGATTATAAAGAAGGCTTTGCTAATCACATTGATGACCTTTGTCTTAAACACTGGGTTGGTTTGTTTCTATTGTGTGTGTTTGATTTTTTGACCTAAGAACTTTTGCTCTTGTGTCACGAACTATAAATGATGGTTTCTGGCACTATTAACCTTGATTCCTTTGTACTCATATGACTTATCACCTATGGAAGTTACTTCTCTGTACTTTTTACTCTGCTTCAAAGCCAAATACTTAAGCAAAGGGCCAAGACAATCCACAGAACCAGTGAATAACCTCGATTTGGAATAAAATCATGTTAGCTGTATCTTCCCTTCCCTTTTCTAGTGTCTTTCTCTTTACTTCATCTACTGCATTTACTTAGTTCCTTGAAAGCATTGTGTGTATGTATTCCCTGTAACACACAGTGTGTCCTGTGGAAAATGCAGAGAACAATGACACCCCTCTATGGTTCTCAAAAGAGAAGAAAATAACCCATCAAGGGTAGTTGCTGACCCACTGCTACACTTCTTACTACCTATTTCTTTCTGATCTTTGCTCCACATTCCAGATGTTTTGTTTATTATCATTTGCTTTTAAAGTTATAATTGACCATCAGTGATTTTTGAGAAAAGTAAATTGTTTTTATTTTATTACAGAATACAGTCTCAGAGCAACTTGAGAAGTGTTACTCCAGAGATCAGATTTATATCTATGTGGGAGACATACTCATTGCTCTTAACCCTTTTCAGAGTCTGTGTCTTTATTCTGCAGAGGTATGTGGTGTGGCTTGTGTCTTCTCACTTTGTACAAATAATTATACTATTCAGATATTTAAATTAATTTAAATTATGCCAAAGAAAATTTGGTCCAATATCTTGAATAAAGAGTTAAATAATTATTATTAAAACACAGAAATAGAGAAAAACAGAAGGTGAATTGATCTTGATGCAGTTTGTGGTCTTTATGTGAAATATGTTAATTATTTCAGTTACTGGTAATTGGTAACTGGTCTGTATCACGTATCATATCAATAAACAGATGCCTAAAAAAGTGCAGACTTAATATCTATCTCTGAACCAAGGATGGGAGTGTCAAAAGTAAAATTGCATTGTATATACAGGTGCTATATACTTAATGGCTATAAAACTTACCATTATGTGTTTAAAAAGTCCTTTTGACCTGCAGATTGGCTTTTAATATCAGACAATATGTTTTATGAGTATAAGTGTCTAACTATCCATTATTCAACTCCTAATGTTTAAATACGGAATAGTATTCTGGAGTTAGGCTAGGCTGTTTTTGTGTTTAATTGGATGCATACTCATCTAGCTATTTGTGTGCTCTAGAATAGCGTTTACTACTGTGCTTAATGTTATTTTGTGTGTGGATGAAAAGTATGTAATTCTGTCTCTTTACCACTTTAATATTTACAAGAATAATGGCAAATTTACGAACCTTGACTGAAGTAGAAGATCTGGGCCTTAGTGTAAATTCTGCTCTCAATTAACTATGTGATCTTGGGCAAATCAAATGAGAATGTATGGTAAATGACGTGAAAGGAAAAAAGTGGTGATTGTCTGCCAGACATTATTATATCCAAAGAATAGTCAACAAAATGTTATCTGATTGTCCTATTTATAAAATGTCTTCTTATTTAAAGAAATAATAGTATTTTGAAACCTTAAGTTCTGCTTTGGAAGTGGTATGCATTTCCAGAAGAGTCTTCTTTTAAATGGCACTGCCAAAGTGATGTCATATTTCGTCATATCATGTTTCTGGGCTTTTTTTTTTTTTTTTTTTGTCGCTTTTATTTTACAGAATTGTCCATGATTTGTGCATGTCTGTGTGTATATAACATATGTGTAACATTTTGCTGGTATGAAACTGTATTTTGATTCATGTTTTGCTCTTTAAAATTAGTGCTGTATCTGTAAATAAATGGGGCTGAAACAAAAACAAGACTCAAAACCCTATGAATATTCTTTTTAACCTTTAGCATTCCAAACTGTATATGGGAGCAAAAAGAACTGCCAGTCCTCCTCACATTTTTGCCATGGCTGACTTAGCATACCAGTCTATGGTAACATATAATTCAGATCAGGTAAGGACCGTCTCACATTCATAGCAATTCCCCTCTTAGGCTCTTGTGTGTCCACTGAATTTTGTGAGGATGAAGTCTTACAGTTTGCTCCTCTCACTGTGCAGTGCATTGTTATTTCTGGAGAAAGTGGTGCTGGAAAGACTGAAAGTGCTCATCTTCTAGTTCAGCAGCTGACAGTGCTTGGAAAGGTATAATTTATTTTTTGTCTGTCCTAACAGGAACATTTCTGATATTTCACAACTTAATTTAACCAATTAGGTTAATATTCATAAGTTCCCACATTTTATAATGCACAGAAATCATAATGCTCTTTGTCGTCCTTTGTGAGTTTAAAATATAACAAACAATAGAAAGTATGTATGCTTTGTTTTGAGGATACTTTTATTTTCATTCTCAGTAGGCAAGTCTTTATTAATTTGATTTTCTCTCTTTTTCACCCTAACATATGCACTGAATGCTTTCTTTACTTCCTCTCCTTTTGTAGTTAGCAAGTTAAAAGGGGAGTCAATATGCAAAAAATAATTATTTAATTTATATTTAAATATATTTAAATAAATATGTATCACACACATCCCATCGATGATCAATTAGAAATTTAAATTTTAAAGTGTCATTCATAAATAAATAAATAAATAATTTAAAAGCAAATAAAATAAAATAAAGTGTCATTAGCACCACAAAAACATGAATACTTAAATTTAGATCTTACAAAACAAGTGCAAGATTTGTATGCTGTAAAACAGAAAAAAGTTGATGAACGATATCAAAGAAGTCCTGAATAATAGAAGATACATACCACATTCATGGATTAAAACACTTAATATTATTAAGATGTCAGTTCTCCACAAATTGATCTGTAGATTCAATGCAGTTACAGTAAAAATCTCAACAGGATTTTTTTTTTTTTAGAAACAGACAAGTTGACTCAAAAATTTACATGGTAAGGCAGAGTAACTATAATAATCAAACGGTTTTGAAAAAGAACAGTATTGGAGGATTAACACTACTTTATTTCAAGACTTACTATAAAGCTGTAGGAGTCAAGATTGTCTTATTTGAAGAAAAGATGGCATACAGATCAATGGAATAGAAAGAGGAATCTACATATATACGGTTTATCGATATTCAATAAAGGTGCAAGGTCAGTGAATGATAGTCCTTTAACAAATGGTGCTGGAATAATCCCATAACTAAAATATTGAATCCTAATCTGGACCCCATGCACTACAAAAAATTAACTCCAAATAGATCGGAGACCTAAATGTAAAACCAAAAACTATAAAATTTCTAGAAGAAAACTGTAAATTAACTTTGTTCTCTGTCATCTGAGGCCAGGCAAAGAGTTGTTACGTACAACATGAAAAGCATAATCCATAAAGGTAAAAATTGGATTTCACCAAAATTCAGAACTTCTGTTAAGAAAATGAAAACACAAATATAGGGTGGGGAAAAGAGAGGGACAACCACATAGGCCCACTGGCCTCGACCAGGGTTCCACGTCTCCCACCCACACACCCGAGCTGTTCCTGATTTGCACAATTATTCCCTCTCCTCTGCATCTGAGTTTACAGATTATCTTTACACCCTTAGTTTCAGGTTTAGCAGCTTCCATGGAAGCAAGAGAAGCGGTCCAGGCTTTGGAGAGCATTTGGATGGGGCCCCAGGCAGGTGGAGGAGGAATAACAAAATTTGAAGTGTACCTCAGTTTGCATAGACTGCTTATAAATTGTGTTCATAAATCAGGAACTGAACAGAACCATATCCGAACAGAAAACGTATAAAATATCTGTTTGCCCCTCTGAGAAGGGTAGTGAGTGGTGCACCTATGGAAAGGGAAAAACATACTAGGTCATAACATCTGGCAACATAGCGAGAATATGCTCTTGTGCATTCTCATCTACATAAAGTGCTTATCAAAGAGGAGACCTTTCATTCTACACAAAATTAATTTAAAAAAAATTTTAAATATCTTGACATTTTCTCTAGGCTAATAACAAAACCCTGCAAGAGAAGATTTTACAAGTGAACAATTTGGTGGAAGCCTTTGGCAATGCCTGCACTATTATAAACGACAATTCCAGCCGATTTGGAAAATACTTAGAAATGAAATTTACCCCTTCTGGAGCTGTTGTGGGAGCACAGATTTCTGAATACCTTCTGGAGAAATCCCGAGTTATCCACCAAGCCATGTAAGTTTGTGTCACATGTTTGCTTATTTCCCAGGAAAACATAAGCAAAGATAATGCTTTTCTGAATAATAAAACATATTATCATTTAACAAAATTTCAACAAAAATTCAATAAAATTTTGTTGATTACCTGCTACGTGTGAGCCATTTACTGTTGGAAGCAGAGATCCCTCAGCACTGCCTATTCTCTCGTGTGTTACATCCAGGAGAGGAGTTTATAAATAGCCTAAAGTTGATGAAACTAGACAGAAAGCCCAACCCATTATAGAAGTACTAACAGGATAAGTTAAAGCCATTTCTGAAATAAGAGATAATATATTTCTCTACACAAAACTAATATGAAATTTAAATAGAAACAAGTCTTTCTCTTAAATGCTGGTATATATAAATAGATCTTTGTATTAATTCTATTTTTCTTAATGTTTATACACAAGGTACGAAAAAAAAATTCAGGAAGGGGCTTTATTGTATTGTCCTTTTTCTTGCCGGTTGATTTAAGCCACCAATACGGTATTTTGGTATGTTTAGATTGAATGAATTCCAATTGGCAGTGTCTCTCTTGTCCTAATGATTCCAAAACATCCTTGTTTGTTGTTCATATGCAAAAACTATAATCACAACATTGGATATGTACCCTGGTCTTTATATTATTTTTTTTTAATTGTGGCAATTTAGAGTCTTCTGTTTTTCTTATGTCGGTTTTGTGCTACACATATCTACATTATGGTAGTAATGTGTTGTATGTTAAATTCCTGGAAACATAAGCTGTTGTTAGGTATTAGTGCATTAGTATTTAATATAAGTGCCTTCAAATTTCCTGTCATTCAGTTTATGAGTAAACTGTGAATGTAAGTTGCCTGGAGGCACCTCCCGAGCTCAGCCTTCAATGTGGAAAGTTATCCTCTGGTCTTCAATTCTAAATGTGTAAGGATAATTATTAGGCAGTGATGGCTTCGAATGGTGGTTCCATGAAATGTTACTCACCTTGGGTAAGCTATTTAAACTTTAAAGACCCTTATAGAATCTTGTTTCTGCAACTTACTGTGTGTATAATTTGAAGTGCTTAACCTCCCTGCACCTCAGCTTTTCATTTTTAGAAAGGGGTAGCAGTGGTCCCTACCTGTTAATTAAGAAGATGCCTGTAGAGTGTTTAGCACAGTGAGGAGCACACAGAAAGAAACCTGTTAAGTTTAAGCCCTTATTAGCAGTTGTAGTGTTCATGGTTGTGTGGAGATTAGAAATAACATCTGGTGGGGGTGAGATAAATTGGGAGTTCTGGGTCTGCAGATACAAACTACTATATATAAAATAGATAAACAACATGGTCTTACTGTACAGCACAGGGAACTATATTCAATATCTTGTAATAGCCTATAATGAAGAATATGAAAAAGAATATATATGTATAACTGAATCACTGTGTTGTGCACCAGAAATGAACACAACATGGTAAATCGACTATACTTAAATAAAAATAAAATAACATGTAGCACAGTACATGAGACACTGAAGATGTCAGTAAATAGCCGCTACTGTTATCAACGTGTGCAGCCGCTCAGGACTTAGTAGGCATGATTGTTAGTGCCTTTGCCAACCTTACCGGGAGGAACCACCTGGTCTTATGCAGGTGTAGAGACATAACTGGTTCTCAAAACAATTTGTCCTGCTCTCATAACCATGTAAGACTCTGTACTTCTGGCCTTTGGGGAAGGTCCACCTAAGATGCTAAAGTATTGGGATTTAGATGGGGTGCCATGATGTGAAGTGTCGGGGGCACCATTCACAGTGGGTTCTCTGGAGTCTTGCGCTGCCGCACCTGCATGTAGAATACCATGTGAGCGGTGCCCTCTGCGGCTACACATTGAGGCTGTGGATTTGTAACCATAAAAATAATCTCATTTATCCGTATTGAACCATTGCATCATCAAGTCCAGGAAATAGCACAATTAGGGTTATATTTTAGGCATACTATTAAGTAAGTAAGCTTATTTTCAGCTGGCCTAACAGACGATAGTTTAACAACATTGTTTATTGGTGAAAAGTATTCCAAATTCCAGTTCATCATCAGGTTGATAAAGATCTCAGTTACAACTCAAGCACATTAGCCGTATAATTTTTCTATTTTTCCAGGGTCTTTTTTTAATATCTATTTTTTTTCTTTTACTTAATTTGAATTGCATTTTTAAATTCTAGAGAAGCTTTTTGTAATGATCTTTAAATGAGAAAATATCAGAAATGTGATAGAAGAATTCTTAGTTGGTAAATATAACTGTGCTATGTAATTTGGGGACTGAAAGGAAAGAACCAGTTCAAACGGCTTAACTGAGAGGAGGTAGAAGGCATCAAAGAACCAAGAAGAAACGGTGAGATACCCACATATGAACAGCACGGAGAAATCATTGCTGCTCCTGGGTCTGAAGGGCAGAACGTGGGAACACTCCGTGGAGCCTGGTGAGAACCAGGGCGGGGAAGAGGATACTGCGTGTAGGGAGCTGCTGCCCAAAGGAACACAGTTGTCCCTCGGTGTCTGCGGGGCGTTGTTTCCGGAGCCAGCTCCCTCCACGGGTGCCCAAGTCCTTGGATGCTGATTGGGTCCTCCGGGTCCACGGGTTCCGCATCCACAGATTCGATTGGTTGAATCCGTGGATGCGCAACCCAGTGGATATTGAGAGCCAACTCTACCGCTCCTGGGAGGGAGCGAGCAAGCGGAGGAACACCTCGACCTCGTTCGTCCTTCATCTCTCCCTGCAGGCTCCTGCCTGTGCTTCCTCCCGGCCCAACCCAGCGGGAAGCCGGAGAGCAGGGGAGCCCGGGTGTTGCCGTCTCTGGAGGTTAGCGAGCAAGGCAAAGAGCGGAGAAGAATCTGCGGTGGCAGAGAAGAACCGGAGCGGACCATTATTTTTTAAAAAGGAATTTACCTTTTCTCTTAATGGAATAAATGCTTTTCTTTTTGCCTCTTCCCACATTATCCCACCCCAATCTCTGACCCCATTTTTTTTAATACTTCCAATGATGGTATCTCTAGTGATAGGACTATCATAAAGTTGTGACTGACAGCCTTTCCTAAAATGTAGACGATTTTAAAGAGGACATTTCAAAAAGAAGTGACTCAATTCCAAGAAGAAAATGAAGCATCTTAACGTCAATGCTGTAAAATGCTCGTAAATGTAAATGGTAGCTGTTTCACCGCAGTTTTCCCCTGTTCCTACAGTTTAGTTCAGCCAAGGACTGACTGCGTTTCTCTCACGTGCCCGGCACTTAACTAGACGCTACGGGAGACATCGGCCGAATGGCACGTGTGTGCTCTCCTGTGGAGAAGGCGAAAATATTACTTATGGAGCAATTACTCTGTCAGGCACTGTGCTTTGTACTTTACGTCCCTAATCTCTTCTGTTCCCTCAGAGATGTGACAGGGTATTATTGTCTATCCTATACAGGGGGCAACAGACCAAATATATTGTAATAAGTTGCCTAATGTCAAAAAGCTAATATGTGACTGAACCGGGGTTTGAACCCATGTCTCCCTGTTTGACTCCAAAGCCCACCATTTATTCATTGATGCACCCATGTGGCAGACATTTATTGGGTACCTACTATGTGCAGGAGCTGTTCTGAGTGCAGGAGATACAGAGCGGGACGAGAGGATCCCTGCGGTAAAGCAGCGCCTGGCCTCCTGGGAGCCGTGTCTGATTTGATACAGGGCTGGTTGGCTTCTCATCTCTCAGGAAAGTAGGCAGCAAGTTCCTCTGCGAGGGGTGGGCAGGGAGATGGCAAGGGAGGGGGACTGAGGAGACGGGACATCCTGGAGAAGGGAGTCCTGGAGGAGGGAGCGGTACTGACAATGAGCAGCTGGAAGCACTGTTTCATGAACACCCTGTGGAGCTTCATAAACGCAAGGCTGTGTTGTTGCTTTTCCAAGCCTCATTTCGGGCCCCTTTGGTGAAGGGCAACTCCAAGGTTGACTTTCCCAGGTCGGGTAAGTCCCTGCCTTGTGAGGACTTTGCCACAGTTTTGAGGTGCTAGAGGCCTTGGCTGCACAGGTGATCCCCAGGGTCCTGGGCACACGGGACAGCCTGGAGGGTCTTCCTGCCAATGGCTGGGTGGGACTCTGAGGAAGCATTAGAGGGTCCCCAGTGGGGGTAGGGCCAGAGCCAGAGAAATAAGTCGACTCTTGAACACCAGGGGGTTTAGGGGCACCAACCCCGCCTTGCAGTCAGAAATCTGCGTGTAACTTCTGACTTTCCCCAAACTTAACTACAAACAGCCTGCTGTTGGCCAGAAGCCTTGCCAGTAACATAAACAGTCGGTTAACACATATTTTGTATGTTACATATGTTATATACTGTATTCTTACAAAAGAGTAAGCTAGAGAAAAAAATATTATTAAGAAAATTATAAGGAAGAGAAAATACATTTAAAGGACTACACTTATCGATGCCATTAAGTTTATGTGTTCTGTTGACAAGACGAATCACCCATCAGTGCCTGTGTCCGTGTTGTCTTAGTTGATACAAAACACTGTAGATGTTATGCTGACACTGGACATCAAAAACAAAAAGATAATATGAGAAAGAAATGCATATTTATTTACAGGTATAACGGTTCATGCGTTGATCATAAAGAGGCAGCAATCAGATTGCCTTATGTCACCTCGTGTAGTCAATACAATTGCCTCACGGTAGCCTGGTCTATATGCTAAGGAATGAATCTTATAAAATTTTATGGCATACAATAGTTCAGTCATATTCACAATACAGTATTAGGAACTTCGGTGCATTGTCTCAAAAACCACTTTGTGACAATAGGCTGATATGTAGTTTCTCCAGCTATGAGAGAGAGGCATACTGTATGGTAACGTAATTCTCTGAAGACAGAGTGATCAACCAGTAAGAAAGTGACACATTATTCATTTTACATTAACTATCACTCACTTTAGGCCCATGTGGAGATCGGTTATCCACTCCAAGTCTTGTACACGATATTCTTCACATTTTTTTATACTTATTGAAAACATTTATGCATAAATGGACCCACACAGTTCAAACTCGTGTTGTTCAAGGGCCAGCTGTTTTACCTGGTGGCTTGCTGAGACCCCACATTTGTCCCCAGGCCATCCTGACCTGGGAACCAGGTCCCGCTTGTGCGGGACGCTACGGCGCTGTGCCTTCTGTGAGTGCCGCTTTCATGTAGCTAAGGTGGGACACGAGATGGGTAATCTTCGGAGGTGACTTATTTTCCTGTTCCTTTAATCCTCTAGTTGTTTATCCACTGAAGGTCAGTGTGTTTCCTATAGCATCTCCAGGTCCTGTCGAATTACAGCCCTCAGTAAATGCAAACTGCTAATTAAAGAGAACTCCACCAGTTTTGTGTGTCTGTGTGTATGAGTCACTTCTCTAATTGCACACTGCATCATTAAAGGTGTGGCACAGAGAGCAATCAATGTGATTCCATTAGAACAAAGCGAACTAAATTATATGCTGTGCCTGTCTTAGAGAAGTTTCATTATTTTGTGGTGAGAAAAGACAAAGAACTAAACTTTTAGTTTTGTTCTAACCTTAACTCATGCCCAATGCTAGTGTTCATCGAAGCATTACTTGTGACTGCCGCAAATAATGGCTCAGGGGGTGGAAGATGCACATACAGCCAGCTGTAGAGAATGCTGCCATCCTCACTTCAGCACCTCAGCCCGTGTGTGGACACCCCTTTTCTTGAAACACCTGTCTTTGCTTCTATGACTGGACCCTCCTGTTTCCTCCTCTACCTCTCTAAGTTTTTCCTCTCTGATTTAGATTCATCCATCCATTCCCTAAATGTGCACTGCACTTACCAAAGCTTTGTTATTGTAGCATTTCTCTTTTCTCTCTGTATTCTCACACTTAGCAATTTCTTTTGATATCATGGCCTCAGCCGATAGCTCTGTGTGATTGACAACCAGAGATGTGCTTCTCACTGTCTCCTAAGTTCACATTTTTCATTTCAGCTGAGTACAGGCACAGCTCAGAGATATTGTGGGTTCAGTTCCAGACCACTACAATGAGGTGAATATCATAATAAAGCAAGTCATGTGAATTTCTTGGTTTCCCAGTACATATAAAAGTTTACACTGTGCTGTAGTCTGTTAAGTGTGCAATAGCATTATGTCTACAAAGACACTGCACATACCTTAATTAAAAAGTACTTTATTGCTAAAAAATGCTGACCCTCCCTCTGCTGCCATTTTATCTCAACCCCTTGTTCCCTCACACCCACGCATTCAAGAGATTTGATTTCCTGGACATTGGAACTTTCTTCCAGGGTGTCGGGATTATGCCCTCCCAGACTCGGGGGGCAGTCTCAACCCAGAATGCATACTAATCAATAGCACTGATACTTTTCTCTTTCAAAATGCATCCCTTCTTTTTGAAATATTAACAAGGAGGAGCAGGAACCCACATTAATCACTTTATCAAGTAGTACACTTTTGTATGAAGTATTTTTATATGTGAATTTTCAGGAAAGTCTATAAATGATGCCCTTCTCAATCCCTGCTAACTCTCTTGCTTTGACGTCAGCTTCGACTGAAATTAACATAATTACTCCTGCTTTCTTTTTGTTTTGTTTTGTTTTTTGTACTTTTTTTTAAAGAATTTAAGCCTTTTTTTTTGTTTGTCTTTGGGGTTTTTTTGTTGTTGTTTTTGCTTCTTTTTTCTTTTTTTCTCCTGCTTTCTTTTGATTGGCATTAGCATGGTATATTTTTCTCCATCCATTATTTTTAATCTATATGTGTCTTGGTATTGAAAGTGCATTTTTCAAAGAAAGAAAAAGACAAATGAACATAAATACAAAACAGAAACAGAGTCATAGACATAGAACACAAACTTGCGGTTGCCAGAGGAGAGGGGGCTGGGAAAGGACAGACTGAGAGTTCAAAATTTGTAGATACTGACAGACATATGTAGAATAGATAAACAAGACTATACTGTATAGCACAGGGAGATATATACAAGATCTTCTGGTAGCTCACAGCAAAAAAGAATGCAACAATGAATGTATGTATGTTCATGTATAACTGAACAATTGTGCTCTACACTGGAAATTGACACAACATTGTAAACTGACTATAACTCAATAAAAATGTTAAAAAATAAATAAAGTGCATTTTTCATAGACAACATATAGTCGGATCTTGTTTTTTGATCAACTCTGACAGTCTTGATTAATTGAGGTATTTAGACCATTCATGTTCAAATTAATTACTAATATAGTTGGATTAATATCTACCGTGTTTGATACTGCTATTGTTTCTAACTGCTGCCCCCATTCTTTGTTCCTATTTTTGTCTCCACTCTTTCTCTGCCTTTTTGTGGTTTTAATTGAGCATGTTATGTAATTCTCTTTTCTTTCTTTTCTTAGGATAGCAGTCATACTTCTTTTTTTGCTTTCTTAGTGGTTACCCTAGGATTTTTAATATATTTTTACAATTAACCCAAGTCCACTTTCAAATAATTCTATAGTGCTCCACAGATATTGAGAACTTTATAACAAAATAATCCCAATTCCCCTCTCCCATCCCTTGTGTCATTGCTGTCTTTGATATCATTATCTTTAAGCATACATAAGCATTTATAAATGTATGTATATATTATACATACACATAAGCATATGTAATTGAATACATTGTTGCTATTATTGTTTTCAACTAACTCTTACCTGTCAGGTCAATTAAGCATAAGAAAACGTATTTATTTTACCTTCACTATTCCTTCTCTGATGGTCTTCTTTTCATTATGTTGATCCACATTTCTGACCTACATTATTTTTCTTCTCTCTAAAGCACTTCTTTTACCATTTCTTCCAAGGCAGGTCTACTGGCAACAAATTTCCTCAATTTTTGTTTTTCTAAGTCTTTACTTCTCTTTAGTTTCTGAAGAATAATTTCATGGGGTATAGATTTGGAGGGAGGTGGGTTTCTCTTTTCTCGGTACTAAAGATTTCAGTCCCGTCGCTTCTGAGTTGCATGATTTCTGATGAGAAGTCAAATGTAATCCTTGTCTTTGTTCTTCTTCAGGTAAGGTGGTTTTCTCCCTCTGGCTTCTTTCAAGATTTCTTCTTTATCTTTTATCTTTTTCCTTATCTTCTATAATTGGAAAATGATATGCCTAGGTGTCTTTTTTTTTTTTTAAGCATTTCTCCTTCTTGGTGTTTTCTGAGTCTCCTGGATCTTGGTTTGGTATCAGACATTAATTTGGGGAAATTCTCAGTCATTATTGTGTCAAATATTACTTCTATTCCTTTCTCTCTTTCTTCTCCTTCTTGTGGTCTCATTAGGCGGGAACGTTGCCTAATGGATTATGGCAGGTAGATGAGATCAGACAGCACATACTGCCATCTGGCACGACACACTCTGTTTATCATTAACTTGTTTCCTTTTCCGTCTGGTCCCACTGGCACGTAAACTCCAAGAAGTTCGGGCTTTTGACTGTTTTGTTCCTGCTACATCCCCAGTGCCTAGAACAGTGCCTAGTAGACACGCTCATACAAAGTGTTCAGCAGTATCTGGAATTTGATGACAGTGGTTGTTGAAAATAACAACAGTCACAACTACAGAAAGGCAAACTCCAGTATTCTGGGACACCGACGTGGGCACTTAACAGTTGTTGTTCTGATCATTATATTGCCAGGAAACTTCAGCAAGTGATAAATATTCTTACTAACTGCCTTCCTGAAAATGTCTTATTTTTTCAGTGGAGAAAAAAATTTTCATATTTTTTACTACGTCTACGCTGGTTTAGCAGAAAAGAAGAAACTAGCCCTTTACAAACTGCCAGAAAATAAGCCTCCCAGGTAACAAAGCAGGGTGGACTTCCATAAATACTGCTTCCACTTTCCACTTAATTTCAGATTTTCACCTATCCTTTCATATTTTTTTTCAGATACCTGCAAAATGACCATATCAGAACAGTACAGGACATGATGAATAATAGTTTCTATAAATCCCAATATGAGTTAATTGAGCAGTGTTTCAAGGTCATCGGCTTTACAATGGAGGTGAGTGTGAAAGACACGTGAACCTCTGCAGGAAGTGTCTTTTTGTCGTCACGAGTGGTAAGAGTTAGCATTTGTTGAGTGGTCACTATATGTCAGACGTGGCGCTGAGGGCATTACATGGATCTTTTTTTAAATTACTGAAATGGCCTTATGAAATAGCTAGAATTATATTTACCTTCTACATGAAGAAACTATGACCTTAAGATAGAACCAAATGGTTTTGTTCGTAATCTTTTATTTTACTTGCATTTGCATCTCCCACATATGTATGCAATTTTATTTAAATGAGTAACTGTAACCATGTCTCATGTTCTTTTTTAGCGCAATCTGTTTTTCTAACAACTTTATTAAGGTATAATTCACATCTGTACAAGTCAGCCGTTAAAAAGTGTACACTTAATGCAGTCATGAGGCTGTGCATCCACCCCCATAATCACTTTGGGAATATTTCCATGTTCTAAATTTTCCACCCCAAAAGGCGACAGGCTGGTGATTAGCAGTCCTTCCTCATCCCCATCCCACCTCTACTTCCTATCACTCTAGATCTGATTATTGTGGACATTCCACACTCATTTACTGATGCCATATGTCACCCTTTGTGACTGACTTCTTTAGCATAATATCTTCAAGGTTCATCTATGCGGTAGCAGATATCAGTACTTCATTCCTTTTTATTGAGAAATAATCCATTGTCTGGATTTACCTCACATTATTTATCCAGGCATCATCATTTGATGAGCGTTTGGGTTGTTTCTGCTTTGGGGCTATTATAAATAACGTTGCTGCCATCATCCAAGTCCAAGTTTTGTGCGATGTGAGTTTTCACTTCTCTTTGGTGTGTACCTAGGAGTGGAAGTGCCAGGTCGTGGAGTAACGCCTGAGGAACTCCTACACTGTGCCCCAAAGTAGCTGCACTATTTTACATTCCAACCAGCAGGGTATAAACGTTCCGATTTCTCCCCATCTTCCTCAGCACTTATTATTATCTGTTCATAGCCTTTCTATCAAGTGTGAAGTGGTGTCTCATTGTGGGTTTGATTTGCATTTCCCTAAAGCCTTATGATGCTGTAACTTTTTTTCATGTATTTATTGGTCCTTTATCATTTATAAATCTTTGAAGAAATATCTGTTCAGAGTCTTTGCCTATTTTTAATTAGGCTGTCTTTTTATTATTGAGTTGTAAGAATTCTTTGTATTTAGATACAAGTTTCTTATCAGATACATGATTTGCAAAAATTCTCTCTCATTTGTTGTCTTTTTACTTTCTTGATGGCATCCTTCAAAGCACATTCTTTGTATTATTGATTTTTGCTTTTTTATATTTTTATCAAGTATTCATTTGGTTTCTTGTGTTATCCTTTTGCTTAAGGAGAAAACTTGGTACCTCTATTTCTTTATTTAACAATGGAAACATTTAAGGCTACAAATTTATCCCTGAGTAATAAAGATTTCTTTCTGTGTCATAGGTTGTATTTTTTAATTTTTATAACAAAGTATCTTGTTTAATAGGGGCTCCTGAAGGCTTTTAGAGAAGCTTTCAGGCTCTGCTCTTAGCGGTTTACTGTTTGCTGTGTTATTTCAGCCCTGCAATAAAAAGAGCACTTCACTCTGAATGTGAATCAGGCTTTTAGTTGAGCTCTTTCAGGAAAGTAATGTGCAGTTGGTTGATTTCAATTTCATTTCATAAATGACACTCCTGCAACTTGAAACAGTTAATATGTCTGCTTAAGCAGTATACTGAAATTTCTTGGATTATCAAATCTCTGCTAAGAGCTTGAGCTAAAAATAATACCTAATTCTTCTCCAAAAATTTGGAAAATTTGATCAGGAGGATGTGAAATGTAGAGATGCTGATAGAAGTGAAATGTTACAAGAATCATTCAAGTTGCGTGCAGTGAGGTTATTGAGTTTAATCATTCTGTAGCATGTTTTTAAGGCACTGTGAACTCCCTTTTAAAACGGAAGGCTGTCTGCAATAACTGTTAGTCCACTGATGCATCTGCTTGCTAGAGAATAGTATTTCTAAAGCTGTGTTTGTTCTCAGCATAGAGAAAAGTTTGCTACTAGTGTGTTTTCTCCAAATACTGGAGCTTCTGCTGTTGACAGCTTCCACAACAGGTGGCCCCCCAGTCTTGACTTTCCTTTGAAAGCCTTTGGTTCCATCCACCTTGGGTCTCCTCACTCAGGGCTGAGGGGAGGACTTCCTTAAGACCTTGATTTTAGGGAGTGAGATGTGATCTCTGCCAGCTGGGTGAGGTTGGAGAAGAAGGATAGATAAACAGCTTTCTTTTGTCTTGAAACTAGGGCCTTACCTTCAGGAGTGGTTTTGGTAAACCACAGTGATCTTTGTCCATCAGGACACATTTCAACTTTCAGAGCTTTTTCTGATGTGGCCTTTCTCCATAGCCAAGAGGAATTCACATTTGATGGGAAGACTCCCTACCTGGCTGCCTTTACAGCCCCAGAATTTAGAGTCTTCCTTTAATTCTGAATTCTGAATGCCACTCTGTTTCTAGACAAGTGGATTGGTCATGGGGAGAGGTGGGTGAGAGCTGTGGGAGCCCAGGGGAACTGGCAGGCTGTTTTCAGGACCAAGGGAGGAGAAATAACTCCTCTTGGGACCAGAGAAGAATATTACCATGACTTTCCCAGAGCTCTCGGTTTTTTGCCAGAAGACTGAGAATTATGTGGACAAGAGGGAAGTGATACTGTAGATTCATGGGCAGGCCAGCATTGAATGCATACTTAGGCACATACTTTACTCACGGGGAGTCTTGAGCTGAAGTTGAAACACCTTTTGGTTTAGCAGTAGAAGCTCCAGCTCAACCATCTTTATTTCTGAATGGTGCGTTCTTTCCATGGATTCCTAGAGGCTGCCTGGAAATTTGGCTAAACTGCAGCTCGAATCAGGAAGCTCAGTGGTTCTGCAGAGGTCTCTAGGCAGGAAGCAGATGATTCAGGACCTTCTCTCTGTTGATGCATTAAATAGCTTTTAGGCTGTAAAATGGAACAAAGAATCCATTGTTTGATAAGATTTCTGAAGGTTTTTAGGAAAGCTTGCAGACTTTGCTCTTAGCTGTAATGTTACTGCAGAGAATTTTCTACAGGTGAGACGGATGCATTTCTTAAAGGGCCAGTATATAAATCTCACTCCCCTACTCCACTCTCACAAAAGAAAGAAGGGGAAAAAAAGAAGGAGGAGGGCAGGGAGGCAGAGGAGGAGAAGCCACTGTGGCAGCAAACGTTGGCAGGGTGACTGGACTGATGTGTGAGGACAGGACAGTTTGCTTGAACAGTAGCAGCCTTTGCTGGAGAGTTGGGAGGAAAACGGTGAGGACAGAACAGGAGAGAACAATTGGGAGGTTCCTGAGCTTGCAGAACACATTGTGGCCATCTCACGGGAAGAGCGGAGTGATGTACACCCTTGTGTGCACCATGAGGTCTGGGTGGTGGACACCATCTGAAAGCTATGTTGTCAACTGTACCTGACTGCCTTTGGTGTCAGAAATGACCCTAATATATTTCCTAATGAAACAGATGGCTTTATACCTAGGGAAATAAGTGTGTTTGCCATTGGCTCAGCTCTGGGGAGGAAGGCCCTGACTTGAAAGGCCTGAGTGTCACCCATATTCCAGGTGACGTATGACTGTCACCCGGAGATTTCAGACAAGCCATGGGAGACACTGCAGGTGATTCCACATGCCACCCTGGTCCAGACATAGTAACATTCATTCGCTCTAATTCTGAGGTCCCAAGCCTCACTGGTGACCACCTGGGTCTTTCACTCTCATTCTGGGTGAAAGGGATCAAGATCTCGTCCTCCCCCGTGTGTTAGCACACTATATAACACCTAGAGCAGCTGCAGCAGGACTGAAAATAGGATGCTTGCTGCTCCGTCAGACTAGCTTGATGCTCATCAGTTTCAGCTTAGCTCTACCCCGCTCCAAGCCCTTCCTGGTCATGGCTGCTTCCGGGTGCATCTTCCTCAGTAACATTGGCCAAAATTCACATTCAGATCTGCCTCCTCCCCTACTGCTGCATCGCTGTCCCTCCCCCGCCGCCCCTAATGCTGCCATCACCGGCAGCTTGTACCTGTGGAGACAAGTTAACTCAAGCCCTTAGAGGGTATCGTGCCTCCTAAAGCAGAAAGGGGTGCAGCAAATAAAGAAGAAAGCAGCTCCTTTCTCCAGTTCTTGGTCGTAGAATGGATGTTGCTAGAGGCCGATGCCCCTTTGGACTGTGATCTGGCCCCATTGGTTGCCTGGTTACGGGAAAAGAGGAGCAGTGAGTTGGATATCAGAGCATCTTCCAGCCCAGAAACATGCTGTACAGCACCTGCTGCCCACCAGAGGCTGGGCCCCATTGAGTTCTTTCCCTTTTTTTTTGTCGGAAGAGCTCATTTTCTCACCAGTTCTTTCCCCCAGAGGTTGCTGTCTCAGAAACAGGGAACCATTTTTAATTTTTTTTTTTTTTCCCCACTTCTCCGTCTCGGTCATTAAAGGCAATGTTTCACTTATATGGGGCTTAACTCCTCTCCCTCGCCTGGTAGAGTAATGTTTAGTCACATTAAAATGAAACCAGTCCTGCAGTTAGCATCTAGTGACAAGTGTAATTCATTTATGTAAAACTGTACAGTCCAAATGTAAACATACTCAATGCTTATTGAACATCCAGACACACAGCTTAGGATAAATTAGGAAAAATATAACATCTGTTTCTGGAGCTGAAGCACAGTCACTTCTAAGTAATTTGTGCAGATTTCTAGTCTGGTTCAAGGTGACTCTCCCAGGACAGGGTGGTCTCCCACCTAAAAGCAGGGCCTCAGACAGTTAACAGGGCAGACAGCTCCAGTTTGCTGACAGTAGAATAAACCAAGCGGGTGTTTACTTCCTTTTTATCCCACTCCTGATTTTTTCATGTCCTCTCACTGGCTTTCTTGGGTATGTCCTTGGTCTGTAGCTGCTTCAAGTTCATTTTGGAAAGAGGCAGCCTTCAAAATCAAGTTAAATGGCTCAATTTTCACATCCTCTAAGCACAGCTTGCCACCATCACATTTTACTGCTGCACAGGTTGGGTGACTCTCCAGTATAGAGAGTGTCTCTCTCTCTCTCTCTCCCCTTGTCTTTCTCTGGTTGGTGTCAACAGCACCCAAGATGTGTGTGTCCCTTTAAACATTCCCCGGGTTTGCAGTTCACCTGTACGTTTGTGATTCAGCACACGCCTGGCAAACTGACAGGCAAATCAAAATTGAATATTCTCTAAAAATAACGCAAATTGGAAAACCTCTAAAACTTTTCAAAACATAAATGATTTCCTAAGCCATTTTCCTGCCATAGTTTAAAAATAAATCATTAAAATAAATGAGTAGTTTTATGAGTCAACTCATTTAGAGGCAATTTCTATCGTATCATGACACAAATTTTTATTTGTTTCCCTTTGCACAAAGTCATATGTCTTTTGTCCAAGATGAGAAAGCCTTTTCTTCCTGCTTTAATTTTGCTTACATTCCTTATGACAGTCTGAAATCACCAGCTAGTACATTCTCTTTGGATTATCAGTTATGGCTTTGGTTATGATCAAATAATATTTGTGAAGTAAATTTTGAAGTATTTTAAAGCATCACACAAGGTATTGAATTTCTGTGAAATATTTCATTTTTAAAAATCGGTTTTAATCAGGGTGCATGGGGCATAGGAAGTCCCTTTTAGTTAGTCATTTGATAATAATTTAAAAACAATAATTTGATACCTAGTAGTCTGCATTCAAAATGCATAAAATAAGTATACAGTTCTTGAATGTCATAATTCAACGAACATTGGTGATTTGAATGGAATGACAGGACCAAAGAAGCCAGTAGATTAAAATAAAAATAATTCTGTACCAAAGAGTCAGAGTCTGTGGGTTAAAGTCCTTGGCCACTGCTTGTTTGTCTTTAGAGCAATTACTAAGCCTCTCTGCCACTGCTTGTTTGTCTTTAGAGCAATTACTAAGCCTCTCTGGTCTAAGTTTCTTTATCAGTAGAAGGAGGGCGGAGGAGTGGCTTATTTGAGCCACTTCTTAATCTCACGATCTTTGATTTTGTGACTAAAATTAAGGCCATTTAATTTCATTCTGATATTTGCAAATTGTTCGTGTCACCTTATTGCTTTATTTATTTGCAAAATTCAGCCTAAGCATACAGAACGTATTAATATTTGTTATATACAAACAACTGCAAATGCTGATGGCTCAGCTTCTCCTTTCTTCTCATCAGTTCCTGTTTGCCTGGTATGTGGGCTCCCATAGCATCCCGTCCTGTGGTACTTGCCCAGCCTGATCCTCTCCGTCCTGCCTTCCCTGTCCTTTCTCACTGGCAGCATCAGGACCTTGTCTCTCCGTGGACTAGACTGGGAAGGGCCACGTTCCCCAACTTGGGCTGGTGTCACTTCACCATGGTCCATGGTGATCCCCACCTGCTTTGAGGTCCATGCATCTTTCCCCCTCTCCTTCCTTCTCTTGGGTTTCAGTTAGGTGACAAGTGTGGGCTGAGGCTCTAAGAGGGGACTTGGTGCATGTCACCCAAAGAACCCTGCACCAAACGCAGTCTATCCAGCCTGGGCTGTAGCTTCCATTCCCAGAACAAAATCAGAGAAAGAGGATCATGTATTTCCCAACTATAAGGCTCTACCACTTAGAGGAGTTAATTGGCTTTTAGAAGAAAACAACTTGGCTTAATATGGTCTCTTGGCCTCATAAAATCTAACTACTGATTCAGGATGCAAAGCCTGAGACCAAAAGAAGGGGACAGTTACAATTTTTTAAAAATCTGAGGAGGATAAGCAGAAACTGTGAGACACAGATTAAAAGACTTCAAGACAAATACGAGAGAGATTGTTTTGAAAGTGAAGGAAATTTTATTGTCACTTGACTGACACAAAAGAAAACAGTTGACAAGCATTTATTGAGTGCCAGTTGTCTACCAGATCCTATGTTAAGAATTAGAGGCATGAATTAGGCATGGTCTCCATCCTCAGAGAGTTTATCATCTGATAAAAGACACATACACTAAGCATAATTTTAATAAAGTGGAGCCAATTCTATGATAACAAATAGAGAATGGTACAGAAACGTGAAGTCTGGTGGTTGGTCAGTGAAGAGTTCTGAGAAGAGATTATGTGTGAAGAATGGGGGAAAGAACACATGAGCTGGAACTAAAGTATGAAAGTAATGTGGAATTCGTGGGAACCTGTAAGAAGTTCGGCTGGCTGAGAAAATAGCTGGAAATTAGGGTGCAGAGTCAAGCAGACACCAGACACCAAAGAGGCACTTCTTTGGGTGCTTTAGTAAGAAGTCGGAACTTTATCCTTAAGGGAATAAAGGCCATTGAAGGATGCTAGTTGGAGACATAGATGATCTGGTTTGCCTGCTGGGAAGATTGCTATGACAGTTGTATGGAAGATGAACTGCAGAGTCGCAAGACCAGAGGCCAAGGGACTAGTAAGGGGCATCATGCCAGAGGCTGAGTTTGTGCATCGATCACGTTTTGGAGTCTAGCTGGGACCCTGATCCTGATGGAGAAACAAAACTAAGGCCAGGCAGTTTACCTGTGAGTTGTTAATGTTCGAAGAAGGCATGTTTTTGATAATTTATTCCATATATTAATGATTTTAAAACCAAGTACCTAATTTTTTCCTTAAGCTCTTAAGTCTTGCTTATATAACCTTTTTTTTAAGGTTTCATTTTTTTAGAGAAGTTTTAGGCTCACAGCAAAACTGAGTAGAAAGTACAGAGATTTCCCATATTCCCTTTGTCCCCCCTCTACCCCCAGCCTCCTACACCATTCACACCCCACACCAGAGTGGTATATTTGTTACAACCGATGACCCTACGTTGACTCATCATTATCATCCAGAGTTTATAGTTTACTTTAGGGTTCACTCTCAGTGTTGTACTTTCTTTGACTTTGGACAAATGTATAATGACAGGTAGCCGTCATTATGGTATCACACAGAGTAGGTTCACTGCCCTAAAAATCCTCTCCTCTGCCTACTCATCTCTCCCTGCCTGCTAACCCCTAGCAACTACTGATCTTTTTACTGTCTCCATAGTTTTGCCTTTTCCAGAGTGTCATATAGTTAGAATCTTACAGTAGGCAGCCTTTTCAAATTGGTTATTTCATTAGCAATATGCAGTTATGTTTCCTCCATGTCTTTTCAAGTCTTGCTAGTACTGAATAATATTCACTTGTCAGAGTTCACCACAGTTATCTGCTCACCAACTGAAGGACATCTTGATTGCTTCACATTTTGGCAATTATGAATAAAGCTGCTGCAGACACCCAGGCACAGGTTTATATGTAGACATACATTTTCAACTCCTTTAGGTAAATACCAAGGAGCATGATTACTGGTTCATGTGGTAAGAGTAAGTTTAGTTTTGTAGCAACCTGCCAAACTGTCTTCCAAAGTGACTATACCATTTTTGCATTCCTACCAGCAATTGAATGAGAGTTCCTATTGCTCCACATCCTCGCCAGCATTTGGTGTTGTTGGTATTTTGGATTTCGGTCATTCTAATAGTGGCACAGTGGTATTTATTTTGTGATTTTAATTTGTGTTTCCCTGGTGACATATGATGTGGAGCATCTTTTCTTGTGCTTATTTGCCATCTACATGTCTTTTTCAGTGAGCTGTTTATTAAGATTTTTGGCCCATTTTTAAATTGTGTTGTTTGGGTTTTTTTTTTTTTTATTGTTGAGTTTTAAGAGTCCTTTGAATACTTTGATAACAGTCCTTTATCAGATGTGTTTTTTGCAAATATTTTCTCTCAGTCTTTGTTTGCCTTCTCTCACCTAAATGAATGCAGTAGCCTCCTGACTATTCCACGTTTCCATCTGTTCCACTTAGTAACCAGACTCATCAGTTTAAAATACAGCTATTTTACTTTCTTCATAGCCCCTTTTTTCCCCTGAAATGTCATGTTTAGCTACTTGTTTATTTACTTAATGTCTGCCTTCCCACTGCCTGAATCCCCCAAAGGAACAAGGATCATCAGTCTTGCCTGCTGCTGAAGCCCCTTTGACTAAAACAGTGCCTGGCATGAAATATGTGTTTATTGGATAAGTGAATATATAGCTATATACATATTTATTCACTCAACAGATATATTCATTTAAATATTTATTATATTCATTGTATATATTTGTTATATATGAATGAATAAATATCCCCAAAGATTGTTTTCATATACAGTTTCATCAAAATTGTGGGGTGTTGCAGTGGGTGGGATCATTGTTTCTGTTAAGTGCAGGAGCTGGGCTGGAATAAATACAGCAATGTAAGAAAATGATAAAGGATTTTTTTCTGTCCTGTACCTCACTGAACCATGAACATGATTGGAATGACACCTAGAAGTACCATAGACTCCTTGACAAAATTCTTCCAGTGCCTCCAAGAAGCCGTGTGTGTGTGTGTGCACACGCGTGCTTGTACGTATATATGTATATATCACCCAAGATTGCAAGGAGATACTAACAAGGCGATGGTGGATGACCTGGAAGCCACTGGTTGAGACTGAGTGAGAAGGATTATAAAGCAAATGGAATCATCTTTTTGTAATCTCCGGAGTGGGGGGTGCGGGAAGGGAAGATGAGTAAACTATTTAAGATGAATAATACAGAGCTACACCAACTGATCTCTCTTGCAGGTCTTGGGTTTGGCAACTACTGGATGAGAATATATATTTATGTGTTTGTAAATGTATTTCTGAACGTACTTTTGATGTACTTTAGGGTTTTATGACTATAAACTCTAAACTGTAGTCCGGATTTCTGACGTCCTAGTTAAACCATACGTAGCCTCTGATTTTGGTGCTGAGATTTTTTTATTTTTCTTCCTTAACTCTCCTTTATCCACACATATAGCCTCGCTTTTGAGGGGCCTCAAGGAAAATGAACACATGGAAATGGACACATCACATTCTGAAGTTAAGTTTTACATGGATTGATTAATCTATGTTAATTTAATGAATTAGGTTTTCTACTTCTTCTGAGGGCTGCTTTTCATTTCTATTTTTTATTCATATTTGCATTCATAAAATGTTTTTAATTACTCAGTGTTTTAGGCACCATGCTCACCTCTAAGATTAAAATTACTAGGAAGGCCGAGCTTAGTTGGGTCCTTGCCTACTTGGGTCTCTTAGTTTGACGTCATAGTCCATGGGATGACTTTGTTATGCTGGAGCCTAAAGATTCTTTCCCCAGTCTGTCCACAGCCACGGTCTCTGCCTTGTTATGCTTACAGCCTTTCTGTGCTGTGTTTCAGCAACTTGGAAGTGTGTACAGTATACTTGCTGCAATCTTGAATGTTGGAAACATTGAATTTTCTTCTGTGGCAACTGAACATCAGATTGACAAGAGCCACATTTCTAATCGTGCAGCTCTGGAGAACTGTGAGTTTTATTATCTTTCATTTAAAACTGAACTGTTGAAAAAAAAAGTCTGATGACATAGTGCGAGTGTCACATAAGGATCATTTTAAGCAGTTGTACTTTTATGGAATCCTAAAAAAGAATACTCAGATTCAATTTGTGTAAAATGAAGTTTTTAAAGTCCAGTATAAACAGATCTCATGCCTACAAATTAACTAATTACTGCAGAAGACACAATTAAAATTTAGTAAACTGATCTGAAAAAGACTTAAAGTTGTTATTGTGTAGATCTGGCATCTCTATCATTTTAAAAGTAATAAAGACTTGACTATTTATTTTCATACTGGATGGGTATTTTTACACACGTTCATCTTGGGTTGATTAATTTTGGAGTCATTTTCTATGCAAGAAGTACATCATGGTATTTGCTTCAAATCAACTTTTCTCTTACCAGCAATTTGATGAATTATTTCAATAATTTAAGGTTTCTCACTGATACCTTCCAGTGGCAAAGCTTTTTTATTTAGAATATACCCTATTTTTTATTTTTAATATTGGCATGTGCCCTCACAATTTCAGATTTGTTTCATTCATAATCTGGGAAATGAATGAAATCCCCATCATCTCCACCCCCTGAGTCCCTGAAACCAGCTTGGTAATACAGCAGAACAAGTGTCTGAGGTTGGCATATAATGACTGGCAGGTATCTGGAAACCATTCTGGTTTTTCACATATAAAGGAAACTTAATTGGCACATAAGGTATTAAGTTATCAAAAGTGGAAAGAATAACCAGAAAATTCCAGCAATAAGATTCAACCCTCACCATCTGATCATAATTAGAAGAGTTATCACCAACCAATAGAAGAGCTCCAACAAGATATGTTGTAGATGTGAGTGTACTTAGAAACTGCAAACTAAAACCTGATTTTGATGACTGAAAACCTATTTCCATATAGCATTAGACAGTTATATGGATCACAAATGGTTTGTATTAATAGGAATATAGTTAAAATGAATTAAAGCACAGTCTGCAACAGCCACTCATGGAAAATAGAAATTTTACTAATTTACATTAAAATAATTTATAATTAAAGTTACAAGGAATTATCTCCAAGCCAAGGCCATGTTTCCAGATGATTTTACAGATGCATGGTCTCAACCATGTCCATTCTATCCCATAACTCTCTCCCAAATATGACCTTTCCTCTTTATCTCCATCACCATCACTCTCATCCAAGACAACATCATGTCTCACCCAAACTAAGTGACTGCCCAGTTGTTTATTCCACATTAGTTCTCAAACTTTTCCAGGACTTTCCCCACAAGTCATTCAGAAACCACTTAACACATGTATAAGTGGGTTCCTGCAATCTCCCTCCCCCTTCCTTGTCCCTCTGCCCACTTATACTTCTTGGTTAGCTTCCCATTCCCTCTGGATAAAGACCATCAGGACTAGAAGTTTGTCATACAAAGTGTTGCACTTAGTAGTATATCCCCAGGTAAAATGCCAGGCATGTAGTACACACTCACTAAATAAATATGTCAAATGATACATCTCAAAAATGTTCTCCTAGGGCAGTCTACACAAGCATTAGAAATAAAAGCAAGAATAAACAAATGGGACCTAACGAAACTTACAAGCTTCTGCACAGCAAAGGAAACCATAAGTAAAACAAAACGACAACCTACGGAATGGGAGAAAATTTTTGCAAATGAAACTGACAAAGGCTTGATCTCCAGAATATATAAGCAGCTCATATGACTTAATAAGAAAAAAACAAACAACCCAATCCAAAAATGGGCAGAAGACCTAAACGAGCAATTCTCCAAGGAAGAAATACAAATGATCAATAGGCACATGAAAAAATGCTCTGTATCACTAATTATCAGAGAAATGCAAATCAAAACTACAATGACATATCACCTCACATCAGTCAAAATGTCCATCATTCAAAAGTCCATAAGTGACAAATGCTGGAGAGGCTGTGGAGAAAAGGGAACCCTCCTACACTGCTGGTGGGAATGCAGTTTGGTGCAGCCACTGTGGAAAACGGTATGGAGATTCCTCAAAAGACTAGGAATAGACTCACCATATGACCCAGGAATCCCGCTCCTGGGCATATATCCAGAAGGAACCCTACTTCAGGATGACACCTGTACCCCAATGTGCATAGCAGCATTATTTACAATAGCCAAGACATGGAAACAGCCTAAATGTCCATCAACAGATGACTGGATAAAGAAGTGGTGGTATATTTATACAATGGAATACTATTCAGCCATAAAAACCGACAACATAACACCATTTGCAGCAACATGGATGTTCCTGGAGAATGTCATTCTAAGTGAAGTAAGCCAGAAAGAGAAAGAAAAATACCATATGAGATTGCTTATATGTGGAATTAAAAAAAAAAACATAAATACAAAACAGAAACAGACTCATAAACATAGAATACAAACTTGTGGTTGCCAAGGAGGCAGGGGATGGGAAGGGACAGACTGGGATTTCAAAATGTAGAATAGATAAACAAGATTATACTGTATAGCACAGGGAAATATACACAAGATCTTATGATAGCTCACAGCGAAAAATAAAATGTGACAATGAATATATGTATGTTCATGTATAACTGAAAAATTGTGCTCTACACTGGAGTTTGACACAACATTGTAAAATGACTATAATTCAATTAAAAAAAAAGTTTAAAATAAATAAATAAATATGTCGAATGAGTGAACAACGTGGGAATAGAAACAGACATACCAATCAATAGGGCACATTGTTCAGAAAGAGATGCAAGTGGAATTCCCAGAAATGGCATTACAAATCACTAGGGCAATCAGTTTTGTAGGGACAGCCAACTGGGTGGCCATTTGTAGGAGAGGGAATCTGAAGCCTTCTCACACACCACATACCACAGTGAATTCCAAACATGTATCGACTTAAATGCAAAAAAGTAAATAAATAAAATGAATACACAGAGCAAAATGTATTTATATAATCCTAAGATGAAAAAAGACTTAAAGAACTCTATGTGCAGAAAACCAAGAGCAGAAATGATTTTTGAAAATGAAGATTTGACTACATAAAAATTAAAACTCTTTCATACTAAAAAAAAAAAAAAAGGAAAATGAATGAAATTGCAATGCAAATGAAAAAATGAGGAAAAGTATTTGCAGCATACATATCATTATTCTCTTTAAACTGTAAAGAGGGCTTATAAATTGATTAGGAAGAGATGAATATATCAGTGAAAAAAGGCAGTTCACAAAATAAGAATGACGAATCACTAATAAAAAATATGAAAAGAAAGTATTCAGCTTCCCTAGGAATCAAAAACAAATTAAAAGAAGAAAGCATTACTTTTAAAAATAATAATCCTGTGTCCATGAAATTGTGTTGAAATTATTTAGCTTTCATCTGGCTGATACGAGAATAATGGTTCAGAATTTTTGAAGAGCAACTAAACAGTATGTATTAAAAGGCTTAAATATGTTTATACACTCAGAACCAATTGCAGAATTTAGGCAATTTATGCTAAGGAAATAATACAAATCAGGAACACAGATTCATGCCCAAAAGATTTATCCTAGCATTCTTTACAATTGTGAACATATGGAAATAACCTAAACATCCAACTATTTAAAAATTAATGTTATAATCAACTATACTTCAATAAAAAATAAAATTCAAAAACTTGATGCATTATGATACATGGCAGAACATTATGCAGCAAATTTAAATTTTATTAAACAATAGTCAACAAAATGGGAAATGCTTAAGACATTAGGATAAAATGCATGGGCAGAATAATGATAATAAACATGCCCAGAAGGAAAAGAAATGCAGAATTTTTCTTTGAAGGTAGGATTTCTGCAGTAAGCCTATAGTGCTTCTACAGAGTGAAAAACTATTTTGTTTAAATAAGGTTCCACAGTTTTATCCATATAACCAAGAAATATCTTGTCCCAAATGCTAAATGTATATTTAAAGTGTTCAAATTTTTTTAAAAGGAGAATAATTGATTTGAAAGATTAGCTTGACATGAAATAGTTTGGGTTAAGTATGTTTATTATATTCAAAAATGAATTTTGTTCACTGAGTTTAAGTGCTATTCACTTAAAATCCCCTGTGATATTTAATTAACATTAAATGTTAAATGTTCAGGCAACAAGTTTTAGCAGACTTTTGTCATTGAAGTATGTAACTGAAAAGTAGTATGGTAAAAAGTATATGAATGTCATGATGTTTTATGCAAATTTGTTTCTATATTGCAAAAGATACTTAAAATGCATTAGTTTGGGTAGTCGTGGCCGAGTGGTCAAGGCAATGGACTTGAAAATGCATTAATTTGGGTATATCCCTGAAGCCTAGGTAACCTTACAATCAATTTCTACATTTTGAAAATGTGTATATAATAGTGGTATCCAAATGATAGCAAAACTGTTCATTATGTTTTTAAACTATTTAACATAATTCAGTGAAATTATGTTTGGCATCAGCTAAACAACCACTGGTTTGTACAGCTGGTCACTCTCAGCCAGTCCAGGCTGAGTGGTGCTACATTTTACAACAGCCAACATTTGACCGGTCAGAGTAAGCAGAGGAAGATGATTAAGAAGAGATGAAGGACTCCAATTGAATAGTGACTTATTTTTACATTATAAAATCTTCACATATTTATTTCATGTCATTTGAAGAAGGTGAACTACATTTTCATTCTCTGGGAAATTACTCGATTGTCATAATTTCTTCTAACCACCTATCTGGTTTTTTGTTTGTTTGTTTTAGCGGCTTCTTTGCTTTGCATTCAAGCAGATGAGCTGCAAGAAGCTCTCACATCCCACTGTGTGGTCACCAGAGGAGAAACCATCATACGACCCAATACTGTAGAAAAAGCTAGTGACATCAGGGATGCGATGGCTAAAACTTTATATGGACGCCTGTTTAGTTGGATAGTCAACCACATTAACAGCTTATTGAAGCACGATGCACCACCCAGGTAAAAATCTTCATAGAAATGTTTTCCCCCAAATGCCTGGTGATGTAAATCTGCTTTCTAATTTACTGATTTGTACATGAGTCCCTTTGAAGATATTTCTAATTGGTATCACTTAATTAGTAAAGGTATACTTCTAGTAGGTCTGTTTGGTTTCCCAATGGTACCATTTCATTGCACCATGTATCTGCAAAGTTTTAAAACTGCTGGACCATAAAAACTGTAGCAGTATGAATAAACATAATAGAAAGTGATTTTTTAAACTATTTCTTACTATCAGTTTATATGTTCTTGGATTAGAAGATGTGCCGTGATGCACATACCATTTTACACTTGCATAAAATGTCTGTTCAGCAGTTTTTTGTTTTAAGGGATTGAATTTAATCTTCAAGGCAAAAGAAAACATGCTTTTCATATTTTAACTCTCACTGTAACCCAGTAAAGGTAGGTATGACCTCCAATGAAATTTGGTTCAGAAATGCTCTCAGTAACTAGTAAATCATGGAGCAGAATATGAACAATGTTACAGAGCCATGACAGATGTAAGATATACAGAACTTAAATCTACGACCTGCCTAGTACCTTGTCTTTGAAATAAAGATAACCACAGCCACCACTGATGGAGGGCTCTCCACACACCACAGATTGTGCATAGATATGTTCATACATTTACATCCAAAGCTTTGTTCTGCCATAAATTATACAATTGTCAGAAATTTGTATTTGAAAAATAAGATGGATTCCTACCTTAAGATCACCTCATGTGCACCACACTTGCTTACTAAGCATAAAAGATTTCATATACATTTCAGGCATGTAATTCACTGTTATTTCTCCCTAAATACATGTCACATCATAATATTCAAAATAATCTAAGAGATTATCCATTATCCCTCCATGTTCTTAACTGTCTGTCCCTCAAAATTGCTTCTTTTCAACTCCCTGTCGAACTGTACCCTATCTGACTAGATCTGCAAATCACAACCCACTTTGCCCGTTACAATTTAATGGCCAAGACAGTTTGTATGTTCACGTGTGGCCATTTGTAGGATGCCAGGCTTTCAGGTGAAAATGGAGAAATTCCAGAATTTTTCTATATCTGTGTATTCCGTAAAATGTAGGCAATATCTTCAGATACTTGACCTCATTTTCTTAGTTGTCATCCGCATGTTTGACACTAAGTGGTACCCAGGAAGCTGTGACTTATAAACAGGTGAATCTGCTGCAGTAGCCTGCCACTGCTGGGTGACTTTCCTTTCCATACACTGATGAAAACTGTTCAAATCTTAGATGTTTACACTTTTGGTAGTTTAAAAAAAAAAATTAAAAGAAGACCATTCGAGTAGTTTGGTTCAATCTGTCAAGATTTACACCAAGATTTTGGAGAGATGTGTTCTGTGCCAGGCTTGCCCATCAACTCGTCGTGTGACCTTGGGCGAGTTACTGCATCTCTCAGCCTCTCCTCCTCGCAGTTAAAAAGAGGCATGGAGTGACAAGTCGTGGTCTTCATTGTTGGTGGGTATCCTGGAGCCTTTTAAGAATCTCTTGAAAACTGTATCCTCCACTCCAAAATAAAAAAATGGATCTTTTTCTACATACCCACCAAAATATTGCACACAGTTGTCATTCCAGACCTTTTGAAGGCCATTAACAGATCCCAGTTTAAGGATCCCTGAACTAGCTCGTCTCTAAGATCCTCCTGGCTCTAACACATTATTATTATTATTTGAGTTAAATAACTATCTCTGTGGGACCCTGTGGGAAAAAGAGATTGTAAAAGAATAATAATTTTGACTAAACCAGGATAAATTTTAACTAGACATTTTTGTCTTATGTAACCACATTGAATTACACTTACTATTCAAAATAGGAATTTTCAGAGACATTCAGGTATCTTTCCTTTAGTCCATCCCATCACATGTTCAAAGTATTTTGTAACTCTGTATTCTGAACTCAGTCAGTTCTTCCAAATATAGGGAACACCCATCAGTTCACAGCATGTGGTTGCTAGCTGTCATCTCCAAAGTTAACCGAGAATACATAAATAATGAACAGAAAAGGAAAGGTTTGTACTCTCCTTTTTAAATTCACAAGGAAATAACTTTGCAGTATATATATTTCTTGGAGGAGGAGTATAGTGTTTGACCAAGTCTCTGACCTTTAGTGAACAGAGGTGACCATTATGGAGGGGCAGGGGGAAAAAATGCATTTGGAACACTGAATTGTAAAATAGTATTTAATTGTATTTTAAAGTATTTAATTCTAAAATAAATTCACATATGCTTATATCTTTCTCCAGGTTGCTATTTATTCCGTGTTAAAAAAAATTAGGTGTAACTAATTCAAAAACAAATAACAATTCTTTAAAGTAAGTAAAATAGTTTTAGCAAGATGTTTAAATTGTTCTCTAGTGAGAGACTAAATACTTTTTCATAGAATTTTTGATTTTCTGGTATGGTTTATATTGAACATGTTTATTCTGTGTTCTCAGTGCTGGCTAGGTTTTCCCTGCGATTCATGAGTCACTCAGGGCTGTGATTTTTGTGTTTACAAACCCATAGGAGAAAAAAACATTTTGTTTAAGTATACAAAAGAGTATAGGAGTGGTTTCTGTAGTACAAGGAAAATATTGTAACATCTATATATTAAAATCGATGCTACCTACTTTATATTCTGTGGACAGAAGCTTTTTCAATTAAAACAATTTTCACTCTATATCCTGGTACTAGGTTTTTTTGGGGTTTTTTGTTGTTGTTGTTGTTGTTTTGCTAAATCACAAAAATGAGTCTGAAAGATCCTGCTTTAATTACCTCCTGAGAAAATAAATAAGAACTCAAAATAATGTCTCCTAAAATTTCCAGTAGGAATGGTGATGAACTAAGCATTGGCATTCTGGATATATTTGGCTTTGAAAACTTCAAAAAGAATTCCTTCGAGCAGCTGTGCATTAACATTGCAAATGAACAAATTCAGTATTATTTCAATCAACACGTCTTTGCATGGGAACAGGTGAGCTGTGGTATTTTATTCTACGTAGTATAGATGCATGTGTGTGTGTGTGTGATGTGCAGAACTGTACTATGAAGCAAAATCTAAATCATAGATTTAAAATCTTAAGCACTTGATAATGATCAAAAAAAGATTTCCTTTTCTCCATGCTCGCAGTGAAAACAAAAACAAGCCAAAAAAACTAGTATAAACCTAGGGTGCCTTGTTACGTGATGTTGGGTGTCTTCCACCAAAAATCATCAGACTCACCTCCAAAACTTAGCAGCTCTGAGCCCTTACAAGCAAAGAAGTTTCCTTTGGAAATTTAAATCAGCAGATATATCCAGCTGTTTCTCTTTCTGTAGACTGTATAGCTGAAATTCTGTTTGAAATTTAAATACCCATCTAAAATGCATTAACTTCAGAATTCCAGTAGCTAGGCAACAGAACGCAAGATAATAGATTTGATGTAAATGCCATGAAATGATAATTCTGTCAGAGTGCCATGTGTAATTTATGATTTAGCTTCAAAAATCAGAGACTTACTTGAATTGCATTTGGCAAAACTGTAGTATTAAAATTATTTTATCAAGTCTAAAAGAAGTAGTTGTATTTTATATAATGTAGTGTGTCATTGCTCCTTTAAATAATACTAAATTGTTTTGTGTTTACTGATTAAAACTGAGGTTTTTATTAAGTCATATGAGCTGCTTATATATTCTGGGATCAAGCCTTTGTCAGTTTCATTTGCAAAAATTTTCTCCCATTCCGTAGGTTGTCTTTTTGTTTTACTTATGGTTTCCTTTGCTGTGCAGAAGCTTCTAAGTTTCATTAGGTCCCATTTGTTTATTCTTGCTTTTATTTCTATTGCTTGAGTAGACTCTTCTAGGAGGACATTTTTGAGATGTATGTCAGATAATGTTTTTCCTATATTTTCTTCTAGTAGGTTCGTTGTATCTTGTCTTATGTTTAAGTCTTTGATCCATCTTGAGTTCATTTTTGTGTATGGTTTAAGAGAGTGTTCTAGCTTCATTGCTTTACATGGTGCTGTCCAGTTTTCCCAACACCATTTGCTGAAAAGGCTGTCTTTATTCCAGTGTATATTCTTGCCTCCTTTGTTGAAGATGAGTTGACCAAAAGTTTGTGGATTCATTTCTGGGCTCTCTATTCTGTTCCATTGGTCATTATGTCTGTTTTGGTACCAATACCATGCTGTCTTGATGACTGTAGCTCTATAGTATTGTCTGAAGTCTGCGAGAGTTATTCCTCCAGCCTCATTCTTTCTCTTCAGTAATGCTTTGGCAATTCTAGGTCTTTGATGGTTCCATATAAATTTTATTATGATTTGTTCTAGTTCTCTGAAATATGTCCTGGGTAGTTTGATAGGGATTGCATTAAATCTGTAGATTGCCTTGGGCAGTGTGACCATTTTAACAATATTGATTCTTGGGAAAGATGGCGGAGTAGAAGGACGCTCTCAGGTCACCCTCTCCCACAAATACACCAAGACCTACATCTACAGACCCACTCAGCCAACCAGAGCACCTGTGGAACTCCGACAGAACATCGCCCTCTTCAAAAGATAAAGACGCCAAAAATCTGGTAGGAGAAAAGGAAAAAAGAAAGAACAAAAGGCAAAGCAGCGCGGGACGGGTCCCGCGGGGAGGGAGCGGCAAAGGAGGACTGGCGCTCGCTCGCTGGGTCTCCCCTCTCCAACTGAGAGGCCAGCCGGACGGAGGGGGAGCCTCCGAGGCTCGGATCTGTACAGAGCAGCCCTTGACTAACAGAACTAAGTTAAACGGGCACAGAGCGTCCCCCCGACACCCAGCCTGAGACGCGGGCCGGCAGCCGCGGGCAAGGCCAGGCTGCACAAGCCGGGCGGAGGACAGAAGTGGCTGCACGGAGGCAGCCCCGGGGGAACGCAAGGGGCTGCGCGCCGTGGCTGTGGGTGCACAGGGCAGAACAACCTGGGCCCTCCATAAAACAGCAAGGTTGATGTGCTCTCGGGGGAAGGGTGCACACCCCCATCTCTGAAAACCCGTGGAAAGTTTTTGGGGGAAGAGAGGCGGTGCTCAGGCACAGCCGCCATATCCTCCGCGCTGAGCACCCAGGCGGGGGCGGGGGCGAAACCTGCATCCGCACCGAAGGGCTTAGCAGCCTCAAAGGCCAGACTGAGACTGGCCTGCAGCCCGGGGCAGATAGGATCCTTCCATCCTGGTCCCTCAGAGAACTTGTTCCACAAAGACAAACAAGGAGCTGGGTTCTGGCTCGGAGCAGGGACAGGGCTGATCCCTCGGTATTCCCCGAGCCCACCCGCGGAGCGCCGACCAGGGCGGAGCGCGCAGCCGCACACAGCAGCGGAGCTACAACATCTGACTGCGGCATCCGGAGGGGCAGCGACCCGCCCACCCACAGCAGAGAGCTGTACCTGACCCAGTGTTAGGAGGAGGCGCGATCTGCTTGCTGACAGGTGCTGGGAGCAGCACAGAAGAGGGCGCCAACGGAGGGCCTCTGAAAACGGCAAGCTGAGCTTCCAAAACAGGACGAAGACAGAAAGACTTCACATTAAAAGCACACAGACTCCAGGAGAACACTGACAACCCCCCCCTTTTTTTTTTAAATCTGTTTTTACCTGTTCTATTTTCTATTACTCTCTTAATCTTTACTTCTTAATTCATTTCTATTCCTCTTGGGTTTTGATGTCCTGCTATTGATTAGACACAGGTTTCAAATACATCTATTCATCTCCCCCCCCTTTTTTGGTAAAGGTTTCAAAAGGACATCTCAACCCGATTAATACTCTGCTTCAACTCACTCTTCTATTATTCATTATACACTGTTTTCAAACCCTCTTTGTCCCTTCTTTTAAAATTCTTTCTCTCTCTCTCTTATTTTTTTTTTTTCTTTTTTTCCTAAGTTCTATTCCTAAATAGGCATCAGATAGATAAAATCCTTAAGGACCAAAATAAACAAGTGATACTCCATAAACCACAGTGCCAAAGAGGTATGAGCAAGATGAAGAAGCAGAAAAACCTTTCCCAATTAAAAGAACAAGAGAAATCCCCTGAAAGAAAGATCAACAAAATAGACATCGATAGCCTACTAGATCAAGATCTCAAAAAAGGAGTGATCGAATTGCTGAAGGAATTAAAAGAGATAGTGCTTAGAGATATAAAATATGTCAAAAATGAAATTGAAGCTATAAAGAAGAGCCAAGTAGAATGGGTAAACTCATTGACAGAGATGAGGAATGATCTAATAGCTGTGCAAAGCCGACTAGATAATGCAGAGGAACGAATTAGTGATCTAGAAGACAGGGCAATAGAAAGCACCCATTCAGAAGAACTACAAGAGAAGCAAATAAAAAATAATGAAAACAGCATAAGGGACCTATGGGATAATATAAAGCGTCCCAATCTTCGCATAATAGGGGTCCCAGAAGGAGAAGAAAGATCAAAGGGGATTGAAAAGGTTTTTGAAGAAATCATGACTGAAAACTTCCCAAACTTAAAGAAGGAATCAGATATCCAAGTACAGGAAGCTCAGAGGGTCCCAAACAGGAAGAACCCAAATAGACCCACACCAAGACATATCATAATCAAGATGGCCAGAGTCAAGGATAAAGAAATGATTCTAAAGGCAGCAAGAGAAAAGCAAAGAGCAAGTTACAAGGGAACCCCCATAAGGCTCTCAGCTGATTTCTCTACACAAACACTACAGGCCAGAAGGGAGTGGCAAGATATATTCAAAGCCCTGAATGAAAAAAAGATGCAGCCTAGGATCCTTTATCCAGCAAGGCTATCCTTGAGGATAGAAGGAGAAATAAAGAGTTTCACAGACAAAAAAAAAAGCTGCAGGAGTTTAGCAACACTAAACCCATGCTAAAAGAAATATTGAAAGGGCTATTCTAAATAGAAAAGCAGCAGGATGCTACAGAAATGAGAAACACACAACTGGAAAGGTGATAACTCATGAATTACAAATAAAGTAAACATGAAATTATAAAATAAGACATACAAATCACTGAGAGTGAGGCAGGGAAATATAGAATATTTTTTTCTTTCTTTTTAAAATTTTTTTAACAGTAGGATGGGCTTGAGATCATGTTACTATCAGTTTAATAAAAACAGTTATAGTAATGGGTTGATAGATTTACAAAAAAGGGTAACCACAAGCCAAAAATTTACAAAGGAGTCACAAAAATTAAATAAAATCCATGATAATACAAAGGAAAATTACCAAACCACAAAACGAAGAAGAAAGGAACAAAGAGGATATACCAATTCAACTGCAAAGATAAGTTCAAAATGGCAATAAACACACATCTATCATTAATTACTGTAAATGTTAATGGACTAAATGCTCCAGTCAAAAGACACAGAGTGGCAGACTGGATAATAAAGCAAGAACCTTCAATATGCTGCATACAAGAGACCCACTTTAGGGAGAAGGACACATATAGATTGAGAGTGAAAGGATGGAAAAGGATACTCCATGCAAATGGAAAAGCCAAAAAAGCAGGTGTTGCAGTACTGATTTCAGACAAAATAGACTTTAAAACAAAGGCCATAAAGAAAGATAAAGAAGGACATTTTATAATGATTAAAGGAGTGATACAAGATGAGGATATTACACTCGTTAATATATATGTACCCAATATAGGAGCACCTAAGTACATACAAGAATTACTAACAGAGATAAAGGGGGATATTGATGGGAATACAATCATAGTTGGAGATTTTAACACTGCATTGACATCACTAGACAGATCTTCCAGACAGAAAATAAACAAGGCAACAGAGAAATTAAATACTACAATAGAAAAACTAGATTTGGTGGATATTTTCAGAGCATTACACCCCCCAAAAATAGGATATACATTCTTTTCAAGTGCACATGGAACATTTTCCAGGATCGATCATGTACTTGGGCACAAAAGAAACCTCAACAATTTTAAGAAGATAGAAATTATCTCAAGCATCTTTACTGACCACAATGCCATGAAACTGGAAATCAACAACAGAGAAACAAAGGAGAAAAAAAGGAAAGCATGGAGATTAAACAATATGTTATTGAAAAAACAATGGATCAATGAGGAAATCAAAGCTGAAATTAAAAAATACCTTGAGACAAATGATAATGAAAGCACAACCACTCAAAACCTATGGGACACAGCAAAGGCAGTGCTAAGAGGGAAGTTTATAGCGATACAGGCCTTCCTCAAAAAAGAAGAACAATCTCAAATAAACAATTTAATCCACCACCTGAATGAATTAGAAAAAGAAGAACAAAAAGCCCCAAAAAGCAGCAGAAGGAAGGAAATAATAAAGATCAGAGAGGAATTAAGTACAATAGAGATTAACAAGACCATAGAAAAAAATCAACCAAACCAAAAGCTGGTTTTTTGAAAAAGTAAATAAAATCGACAAACCTCTGGCCAAACTCACAAAGAAGAAAAAAGAGAGAGCACAAATTAGCAAAATAAGAAAGGAAAATGGAGAAATTACAACAAACAAAATAGAAATACAGAATATCACACGAGAATATTATGAAAAACTATATGGAACCAAACTGGATAACCTAGAGGAGATGGACAAGTTTCTGGAAACATACTGTCCACCAAAACTGAATCAAGAAGAAGCTGAACACTTGAACAATCCGATCACTAGAAAGGAAATAGAAATAGCAATTAAAAACCTCCCTACAAATAAAAGTCCAGGACCGGACGGCTTCACTGGGGAATTCTACCAAACATACAAAGAACTCATACCAGTCCTTCTCAAACTCTTCCAGACGATTGAAAAGGAGGGAATACTCCCAAACTCATTCTATGAAGCCACCATCACCCTCATACCAAAACCAGGCAAAGACACTACCAAAAAAGAGAATTATAGGCCAATATCACTGATGAACATAGATGGCAAAATCCTCACCAAAATTTTAGCAAATAGAATCCAACAACACATAAAAAAGATTATACATCATGACCAAGTGGGGTTCATCCCAGGGACACAAGGCTGGTTCAACATACGCAAATCAATCAGTGTAATACATCACATCAACAAGAGAAAGGACAAAAACCACATGATCATCTCAATCGATGCAGAAAAAGCATTTGATAAAATTCAACACCCATTTATGATAAAAACTCTCGCCAAAGTGGGTATAGAGGGAACATATCTCAACATCATAAAAGCTATATATGACAAACCTACAGCCAGCATAGTACTCAACGGTGAAAAACTCAAAAGCTTCCCACTAAAATCTGGGACAAGACAAGGATGCCCACTATCACCACTCCTATTCAACATAGTCTTGGAAGTCCTAGCCACAGCAGTCAGACAAGAGAAAGAAATAAAAGGGATACAAATTGGAAAAGAAGAGGTAAAAGTGTCATTATATGCTGATGACATGTTACTATATATAGAAAACCCTAAAAGGTCCACACAAAAGCTACTAGAGCTGATTGAAGAATTCAGCAAGGTAGCAGGTTACAAAATTAACGTTCAAAAATCAGTTGCATTTCTTTACACTAACGACAAATCAACAGAAGAAGAAAGTAAAGAAACAATCCCCTGTAAAATAGCACCCAAAGTAATAAAATATCTGGGAATAAATCTAACCAAGGAGGTGAAAGAATTATACACAGAAAACTATAAACCATTGAGGAAGGAAATTAAAGAAGACTTTAAAAAATGGAAAGATATTCCATGCTCTTGGATTGGAAGAATCAATATTGTTAAAATGGTCACACTGCCCAAGGCAATCTACAGATTTAATGCAATCCCTATCCAATTACCCAGGACATATTTCACAGAACTAGAAAAAATCATAATAAAATTCATATGGAACCATCAAAGACCTAGAATTGCCAAAGCATTACTGAAGAGAAAGAATGAGGCTGGAGGAATAACTCTCGCAGACTTCAGACAATACTATAGAGCTACAGTCATCAAGACAGCATGGTATTGGTACCAAAACAGACATATAGACCAATGGAACAGAATAGAGAGCCCAGAAATGAACCCACAAACTTTTGGTCAACTCATCTTCGACAAAGGAGGCAAGAATATACATTGGAATAAAGACAGTCTCTTCAGCAAATGGTGTTGGGAAAACTGGACAGCAGCATGTAAAACAATGAAGCTAGAACACTCCCTTACACCATATACAAAAATCAACTCAAAATGGATTAAAGACTTAAACATAAGACAAGATACAATAAACCTCCTAGAGGAAAACATAGGCAAAACATTATCTGACATACATTTCAAAAATTTTCTCCTAGAAGAAATAAAAGCAAGAATAAACAAATGGGACCTAATGAAACTTACAAGCTTCTGCACAGCAAAGGAAACCAGAAATAAAACAAGAAGAAAACCTACGGAATGGGAGAAAATTTTTGCAAGTGAAACCGACGAAGGCTTGAGCTCCAGAATATATAAGCAGCTCATACGACTCAATAAGAAAAAAATAAACAACCCAATCCAAAAATGGGCAGAAGACCTAAACAAGCAATTCTCCAAGGAAGACATACAAATGATCAAAAAGCACATGAAAAAATGCTCAATATCACTAATTATCAGAGAAATGCAAATCAAAACTACAATGAGGTATCACCTCACACCAGTCAGAATGGCCGTCATTCAAAAATCCACAAATGACAAATGCTGGAGAGGCTGTGGAGAAAGGGGAACCCTCCTACACTGCTGGTGGGAATGCAGTTTGGTGCAGCCACTATGGAAAACAGTGTGGAGATTCCTCAAAAGACTAGGAATAGACTTACCATATGACCCAGGAATCCCACTCCTGGGCTTGTATCCAGAAGGAAATCTACTTCAGGATGACACCTGCACCCCAATGTTCATAGCAGCACTATTTACAATAGCCAAAACATGGAAACAGCCTAAATGTCCATCAATGGGTGACTGGATAAAGAAGAAGTGGTATATTTATACAATGGAATACTACTCAGCCATAAAAACCGACAACATAATGCCATTTGCAGCAACATGGATGAACCTGGAGAATGTCATTCTAAGTGAAGTAAGCCAGAAAGAGAAAGAAAAATACCATATGAGATCGCTCATATGTGGAATCTAAAAAACAAAAACAAAAACAAACAAACAAAAACAAAGCATAAATAAAGGACAGAAATAGACTCACAGACAGAGAATACAGACTTGTGGTTACCAGGGGGGTGGAGGGTGGGAAGGGATAGACTGGGATTTCAAAATTGTAGAATAGACTACACTGTATAGTACAGGGAAATATACACAAAATGTTATGATAACTCACAGAGAAAAAAATGTGACAATGAGTGTGTATATGTCCATGAATAACTGAAAAATTGTGCTGAACACTGGAATTTGACACAACATTGTAAAATGATTATAAATCAATAAAAAATGTTAAAAAAAAATATTGATTCTTCCAATCCAAGAGCATGGGATATCTTTCCATTTTTTAAAGTCTTTAATTTCCTTCATCAATGGTTTATAGTTTTCTGTGTATAATTCTTTCACCTCCTTGGTTGGATTTATTCCTAGGTATTTTATTACTTTGGGTGCTATTTTAAAGGGGATTGTTTCTTTACTTTTTTTTTCTGTTGATTCATCATTAGTGTAAAGAAATGCAACTGATTTTTGAACGTTAATTTTGTAACCTGCTACCTTGCTGAATTCTTTGATCAGCTCTAGTAGTTTTTGTGTGGACCTTTTAGGGTTTTCTATATATAGTAACATGTCTTCAGCATATAATGATACTTTTACCTCTTCTTTTCCAATTTGGATCCCTTTTATTTCTCTCTCTTGCCTGACCAATCCAGAAATGGGCAAAAGACCTAAACAAGCAATTCTCCAAGGAAGACATACAAATGATCAATAGGCACATGAAAAAATGCTCCATATCACTAATTATCAGAGAAATGTAAATCAAAACTACAATGAGGTATCACCTCACACCAGTCAGAGTGGCCGTCATTCAAAAATCCACAAATGACAAATTCTGGAGAGGCTGTGGAGAAAGGGGAACCCTCCTACACCGCTGGTGGGAATGCAGTTTGGTACAGCCACTGTGGAAAACAGTATGGAGATTCCTCAAAAGACTAGGAATAGAATTACCATATGACCCAGGAATCCCACTCCTGGGCATATATCCAGAAGGAACCCTACTTCAGGATGACACCTGCCCCCCAATGTTCATAGTAGCAATATTTACAATGCCAAGACACGGAAACAGCCTAAATGTCCATCAACAGATGACTGGATAAAGAAGCAGTGGTATATTTATACAATGGAATACTACTCAGCCATAAAAACTGACAACATAACGCCATTTGCAGCAACATGGATGAACCTGGAGAATGTCATTCTAAGTGAAGTAAGCCAGAAAGAGAAAGAAAAATACCATATGAGATTGCTCATATGTGGAATCTAAAAAAAAAAACAAAAAACAAAAACAACAAAAACAAAGCATAAATACAAAACAGAAGTAGACTCACAGACATAGAATACAAACTTGTGGTTGCCAAGGGGGTGGAGGGTGGGAAGGGATGGACTGGGATTTCAAAATTGTAGAATAGATAAACAAGATGATACTGTATAGCACAGAGAAATATACACAAGATCTTATGGTAGCTCACAGAGAAAAAAAGTCTCAATGAATATATATATGTTCATATACGACTGAAAAATTGTGCTCTACACTGGAATTTGACACAGCATTGTAAAATGATTATAAATCAATAAAAAAAATTTTTAAAAACTGAAGTTTTTATTTAAACGTAAAATAAATTGGAAGTATATGAACTTTTTTTGATTCAAAATATTTGGGCTTATTGCAAATTTACTTTGAAATCGCATTTTAAAAACAGCAGTCACACAAAAAAGTTTAGATTGTGACATTTCTTAGGTCAAAAAAGGGACTTAAGTTTAGGATAGTATCTGTGTTTGCACAGTTCTCAACTATCCCAGGGTCTTGTTCCAGCAAACATTCATTCTCTCACCCTCTCCCTCCGCCCCTTCCCCACTTCTCTCCATCAGGGCCATCCTTTAGCCTAATTATATGATGGAATCTTCAAAAGTCTCTATAGTCATGACCCTCTCTCTTCCATTCACAACCAAGCTCCTTGAAAGCATATTCATTATTCATTGCATTGTGTTGATTCCTTCCCCACCTGGATACACTGAGTCCATAGCACCTGGCCCTGACCTCCCCCGTGCTATTGGAATGGCCCTAAATCTCATCAGTCATCAGTATCAGAAACATTTTAGTCTCCCCATTATTAGCCTTTCTGTATTTCTGACCCTGTTGATAGACTCCTGTTTTTGGAAATTCCCTCCTTTGGCATCCCTAATGTACTTTCTGTTTCTCTGCCTCTTTGATGGGTTCCTGCTTTACTCTTCCTGCACCACCCCATAAGCCAGTGGTTCTTGACCCTGGCTGTATCTTAGAATTACTAGGGTATCTTTGTAAAATCTCATTGCCCAGATCCTGTCCCAGTCCATTTAAATCAGATCTCTCAGGATGGACCTAGGTATCACTATGTTTTAAAGTTTCCCAGTCTATTCCAGTGTGCAGCCAAGGCTGAGAATTACTGTCCCAAATGCTAGCTTGCAAAGAGTTCCATCCTTGACCCTTTTCTATTCACTAGGAAAGAATCTATTTCCATTATTTCAACTGCCCCCTTCGTGCTAGGGGTGCTCTAGTCCCACCTCCATCCCATGCCTCTCTCCGAACCTCCTCCATTTAGGACAGCTTCCAGAACTTTATCCAGAATTGAGCTCATCATCTTTCATTCTTACTTATATTCTTTCTCAGAGAATGACATCTCTGTCTACCGACTTACTCCAGCCAAAAGTGTTATGATACATTTCATTTCTCTGAAATCCAAACCCAAAAGACTTATATTCCTCCCTCCTCTACACTCCAGCAAAAATATTTGACAGTACAGTATTTGGTTTACATTTGCATTTCCCTCTCGTTGGGCTGAAAAATCCTTGAAGCCAAGGATTGTATCTTAATTCTTCTTGTATCTTCAGAGCCTGACATATAGCAAATGCTCAGTAAAGATTAAATCAATGTCATCTTGCTTTAATAAGACTCACAATGTTCACAGAATCCATTCTAACCAGAAATTGAAATAAGTAAGTTTTTTTTTTTTTGCTTTGGGCTATTTGATAAGGATTTGTTAGGATTATTTGTTTCATGGGACCAGGTGCATCTTCCTCCATTTCCCATTTGATTCATTAACAACTTGTGTTGATAGACTTCTGTTAGTCTTATCTTTCAGGGGTTGAGGCTAAAACCTGGTTTATTGGAACTACTCTTTAAAAAATCTTTCAGTAATTATTTGCTTTTTAGTTTTTACAGAATGTTAACAGTTTACAGTTTGATTTACACATTGATTGATAGCCTTGAATTTCATTTATGATCCTAACACTCTTAATTCTTTTGTCTTTGGGCTTGCTACAAGTGAAGCTATTCTATAACTTTTTTAAAAAATATCCTTGATTGGCTTTCAAAACAAAACCAACTCAAAATTGCCTCCAATGAATTAAAAATGCAACTAGGATCTGGGATTATGCAAAGCACTTTGAGGAATTAAGGCCGTTCCCAATCCCTACAAATGCCTTCCTAGGGTAATGACCGAAGAATCCCTGCTTCGTAATCTTATTAGGCCAAGCACTGGCAGCTGAGTGATCAGATCTGTGAATCTGTGATCCGGAGGGCTCAGGAGTAGTCAGTGATTCTGTTGAGTTTAACATGTGAGTGCACCTGTTTGGGTTTTTTTTTTTTGCTTTCACCCTTTCACTCCCCTGTGAAAGCAAAAATTATAACTGAGAAATTTTTATTTAGCTGTATTAGCTATCACAGATAAAGAGAGCACATTTACACCAATTTCTATACGTGAGAAACAGCCATTCAGCCAAATCATTAATTAAAATCACTGTCACACTTTTTCTGGTCAAATAAGAGTTCCTCTGTTTAATAAAGCCATTATTGCTTATCAGGAAGGCATAGTGTTGTCAGTTTCATGGACATACACATGACGTGTCCAATCTGAGCAGGATTAGAAACCTTGCAAGCCTTGGGCTGCATCTTCACAGATGAAACCACTTCTGGTCCTGCTTAAACCAACAAGTATTACCTTTATTGACAGTCCTACAACATCGGAACATAGGTTAAGGTTTTGCTAAAGGCATTTCCTTTTTCAGCCTTAGTTCGGTTTGCATGTAATGTATAGCAGAGTTGGTTGTGAAGACACTTTGAATATCATTTTCCCATTACGTTCCATTACAACAATAATCAACAGACTGCAGTAAAACACTTTTAGTGAAAGAGTTTATGCCAGTGACCTAATCCATAGTGTTGAGTGGACAGTTTTGTTTCTTGGTATGGTTGCCTCCAACCAACCATTTGTGTTCCTTTTGAAACATATTCCCAAATCATTTTCAACTCGCTGGCAGCTGTGCCTCCTTTCTTCCCAAAACCTACTTTTCTATGGACGTAAATTATATTCCTCAGACTCTCAACCCACAACGGGGAGCACCCAGAACTTGTATCTTTTTTTTTTTCTCCTTATTATGTAGATATTTAGAATGTCTAAGAGAGCTAGTATGAAGTATTTTTTTTTTCATTTTTCAGTCAATAGGTAGAATTGTTACAATTTGACTGCATTACAATTTGCACATATACAATATATTGTGTGTAAATACATATAAAAATATACTGCACATATTTTTAGTTTACATATATGTACTGATCATTGTTTCTAAGATAGAGTAGTATTTTTCTACTGTGTATAATATATAGCTTCTGAAAATTTTCTGAAGTTCGATATTTCATTTGAAGCTAGTATTTGAATATAATATTTGAAGCTCCCATACTCTTACAGCACTAGAAGAACCATGTGACTTTAATAAAGTTTAAAGGAACAATCTATATTTGAAAATGATAGTTTGAAAATTGGATAATAATCTAGGTCCCCACCCCTGCAAACAGACAAAGAGGAGTATGATCGCAATCTTTTAAAATTCTAGACTCTTCTTAGTAATGACTCCTCTAAGTAAGTTGCAACTGAAAAATGTATGCTCTTCTCTTAATTTTATTAATTCCATGGATGGAGTATCCATATTTCAGCCTTCCCTGATCCATTTGTATAGCATTATTTTAATGCACACTATTTTCATATTTTTCAAAAAGCTTTTAATTAGCAGTTCAAGGAGCAGCCAACAAGCCATTGCATTTCTGATAAGGAAGGTAGCTGTTTGAGGTAGCCCTCACGCTGAATCTCCATGGTAATTATGCAGCCAAGATTTTGTTTTTGTTGGGTTTGTTTTTGTTTATTTTCTGGTTTTCTTCCATATGAAAGAGAGCTCAACAGTAATGAAAGTGTGATAGAAAGCCTGAAGTTCTCTTTGACTGAGAGTCACGCTAGTGCTGTAGCTGTGGGTTTTGTCCTTTTACTTTTGCACGGTGGTGTAATCATAGTGGTACAGAACATACAAAAAGAAATAAGCCCTGTTCTCTAGAAGTTCACAATTCAAATCAAGGGAACACCAACCATTGATTAGTCCCCCATGGGCATGAGTTTGAATTAGAACAAATGCCATCGTTCTGTAGGGCTGTTAGGCATCCAGAACTCTGTAGCATTGTGCTGTGGTCCTGAAGATTCACTCTACTTCCTCATAGGCCTATTTATACCTCGGATTAGCTTTCTGATCCAGGAGTGCAGCACATTTTTCTGGCCATTAACTGAACTAAAGTGTATTTTTAAAGTGAGCTATTAATACTTGGATAAGCCCTATGAGGATAAGCTTTTGCATATATATATAATTTATATATGCACCCATGAATTTAGAATTAAAAGTCAGAAGTCATTTTATAAGCAGGAAGCTATTTGCAGCACATAATGGAACAATAAGTGCAATTATGGATCTGGCTTCTCTCACAGAAAGTGATGTGTATGAATTTTATCTCCAGCTGTTCATATCCTAAAGTTTAAAGCTTTTGGGATTTTGAGTGTGGGCTCCAACATATAATTTGTGACAATTACAAAGAAGAAAAAATTCGTTCATTTATATAGTATCTATATTTTCAACGTTTTTTAATATTTGTAAAGTAAAAAGAATCAGTCATCTGATAAAAAAAAATGTGTGGGTAAATTAATACAAACCCCTTCTAAGTGCTTTCAAATTGTTGTTTGCAAGTGTGAATTTTTATTTTATATCCAGCTTTCTCCCCTATGACACGCACCATGTGTGTGTGGTGATGTGGGCACCATTTATAGGCATTTTCCTTAAACATTAAGGCAGCTGTGCATTTAAGAAACCCTTGACAGACAATACATTTTCTTTTATAAAAGCTTAGCCAAGTAAGAGGTTACTGTTTGAGATCACGTGCAGATGTTCCTTAAATTTCTCACACACTCGGTGAATGTGGAAGTTGATACCCAAATGAGTAGGTGCACGTGGAGCATTGCTGGGCATCTCCTGGCTGTGAGTGTGTGCTCTCCGCCTCTGGCTCCCGCAGGCAGCCTCCTGGGCTCCTGTGTCTTCCCCGTCCCCCATCCCTCACTCAACACCTGGACTGCCCACACTCTGTTTCTCTTTCATCAACTAAGTTGGTCAGCACCCCTATGTGATGTGGGGATTTCTGGTATTTATTTTAACAATTTGGCAGTATTTTTAAAAAATCTATTAATTATGATTAAGAAAAATTTTGAATGAAATATGCAATTAAGAGCATAGATCCATATGCAGTTACTATAGTTTTCTACATGTGAGGTTAGAGCATAATCTTGACAAACCGAAATAAAAGTTTTTGGTAAAGAGTTAAGCATGACAATAAATGAGAAATAGTTTAAGGTGGAAGAGATCCTGGTGCAGAGAAAACCATTTCTGAATTCCAAACTGAAACTCCCTCTTATCCTAAACCAATACCTGTCAATAGAATATAAATTTGTAAAGTCCTTTATGGCTTTTAAGACTTTTCAAGGATAGGCACCATACACATAAAGTGACTAGATGAAACTTTTTATCTCAACATGTGTTTGTGTACCGCTTTTTCTGCAAAAGGGAGCTGTTCTAGGGGGCATCGTTTAAATCTCCTTTCTCCAAAGTTCATTAAATATGTGTAAAATATAACAAGTATATTTTATTAGGAATTATCCAAAATACTTTCTCATTAGGTTACTTGTCAAATTCTGGATTAATGACCTATGTCATCTCAGGTTAATGATGATCAGCATTCCCCGTGGCTTGTTATTAACATTAATGTAAAAATCAATAGGACTGTTGATATCAGCTTTGAATAGAAAATACAGAAGGAAATAGATGTCCAATCATAAATTTTATTTGACATCAAGAGTTTAGATTTTTATACTTCAATAAAAAGAGTTTAGATTTTTACAGCATGCATATTTACCACTTTGCTTTCTTCATTTTTAGTTTTTTAAAATATTTACCTCAGTAAAATGTTATTACTAAAAAAAAATCTATGTACAGAAAGAGAGCAAATGATAAAGCAAATGTGGGAAAATGCTAGAAACTGAGGAGTTTGGATAAAGGGTACATGGGAGTTCTTTGTACTATTCTAGCAACTTTTCTGTAAGTTTAAAATTATTTCAGAATAAAAAGTGGCAGGTTTTTTTTTCACTATGATAAACGTACTCAATTCACCTCGACAGCACCCTAAATCCCAGATTTTCAACATGTAAAATCTTTCTCTTAGAATGAAGAGGGGTTTTTTGTCAATGGTTAGAAAGAGGATTTTTCTCAATGGTTTCTTTCCACGTGGGCAAATAACTATGTGTACTCATATGAGCAGTTGGTGAGTAGGAATTCTTTTACTGAAAGAGAGACCTGAGAAAATAAATGTGTTTTTGTGGCTTCCTTCCCCTCTCAACAGATCTTTATTCATTCATTCATTAAGTTTCACAGCATGTTCAGGACGTTCTGGCATTTTGAAACCTAAATATATCATTTCCATGTCATAGATATAGATGTCTCCCTCTGACTTGCCCAACATTACAGGCTGGTTAAACAAAGCCAGGACCAGACTTCAGATCTCTATTTTTGTTTGTTTGTCTGTTTGGATGGTTGGCAGGTACAGGTGAAGGCTGTGTCCCGTGTTCTAGGAAGGGCCTGTGGCCTGTGTCTTCCAGTGGCCGGCCTGAACAGATAGATGGAAGGAAGGATTGATGGACCTTCCATCGGTGGAAGGATGGATGAATATGTGGATGGATTTTGGGGGCTCCTGAGAGTGGAGGATACCCATCCAGGGTTCTTCTCATGAGCAAACAAATCAGCAAAGTTGAGAAGAACCAGGGATCTAACAAAGTATTCTCTTGTAGAGAAGAAAACATACTCTATCTGTTTGAAAGAGAGAAGGAGGGAGAGAGAGAGGAAGGAAGGGAGGGAAAGAGAGTGAGTTAGTCAGTCTTTTCATGTGAAAGACCAAGGAGAATCAGCGTTAAGTCAGGAAAGAAGGAAATTGGAGAAAGCAGTAGCGCTAAGGCAAGTGGCAGTGGTAACAGAGACTGTGACAACTGGAGAGCGAATAGATGGAGCAACTGAAAAAGAGAACACAGCAAAAGCAAAGAAATCCCAGGATGTAACTCAAGGATTGGAACGGAAAAGAAGAGAGCATTTCTGCTGTGCCCTAAAGAACAGGAGCTCTGCCTTTCTCATCTCTATTTCTGCCTTCTCCAGTCCCACTCACCCCTAAATATACACGTGGTATGTGCTCCACAAATGTTTGAGGAATTTTAGTGTGTAGCATCGTCTGCATGATCTACACAGAGACAGTGCCACACACCTAAGTGAATTCCAAATTCCATCCGATATAAATCCCATTCATTCTTCTTCCATGACTTGAAATGGATAAAAGCATTGAAAAGTGGGCTGAGGAGGGCGCCCGACCTTCATGGAGCACTCGGCTTCGGGGGCAGGATCTCCTGTCCTCACGTATTTTAGGGCGAATGACGGAGGCGCCGTACCTCTTTAAGTCCAGTTCTGCTGCATGGGCATTGCCGGCCCCGGATGGGGACCCCTGAGGCTGGGGAGGCAGCGACCATCGACCCAGGAGACACCCCGTTGCATGCTCGAAGGAGCGAGTTGCCCCAAATGCAAACGAAGAAGCTCATCAAATAAAGTGTGGTATCTGCACACAATGGAATGTCCCACCCAGCACTGTGGGTCTAGGACCACACCCAACAGCAGGACGACTCACACAAGGTTGGGGGAAGAGACCTCAAGAATGCAGTGCACAGTTTGAAAGGAGAGGCCAACAGCCCTGCTTTAGAAGTCAGAATGGTGGTTACGGGTGGAGGGAAGGAGACAGCTGGTATGCGGGGCTTCTGGGGACTGGGAGCCGCTGGGGGATCTCAGTGCTGCTAAAAGGCCATAATGGGTGTAACTGCTCTGCGGGGGTTCTGCCCACCGTGAAGAGAAATGCTGACTCCTCCTCTGCACTGCATCCCTGGCCCCCTGCCCCCCACCCCCATCTTGGCAACCAAAAATGTCTCTAGATGTTGTCCAGTGTCCCCTGGGGGCACAGTCAGCCCAGTCTGAGAACCACCGGACTGGGGGATGGTTTCTAGACTAGAACACTCTAGACCTGCCCCGTACAGTACAGCAGCCACTGGCCACATCCGGCCACGAGTGTTTGAACTGTGGCTGGTCCAGACCGAGGTATGCCGGGAATGCGGAACAACCAGATTTTGAAGACTTATCATGAAGAAAAGCATGTAGAATACCCCGTGTCTAATTTTTGAATACTGACATGATGACATCTTGGATATTTTGTCTTAAATAAAATGTATTATTAAAATTTTTTTTTAAAAAGTGGGCTGAACTTATTAAAAAAATGAAAGAGATACTGATTTATAGTTTGAAACAGCAAATACAGGAGAATAAACATTGAGGATCATCTAAACCAACCCATAATATTTCCAGATTCTAAAATACCTAAAACTGTGGATCAGTGTCAGATGATGAACACACCTACATGAGAAGGACATGACTTCATTTCCCAGGTGTGAGTTTAGTGTAAGAATTCAGTATGCCCTGTTACTGAATATAACCAACCTGCATAAAACTAAAATTTCACATAAGCCAAACTCCTTGACTGAAACCTTGATTTCAGGAAAATAGTTTTGAAACTTCAGATTTAGACATCACATTTCCTGGTTTCAAACTGTATTACAAAGCTATGGTAATTAAAACAGTATGGTTTGGGCATACAAACAGACATATAGATGAAAGGAACAGAACAGAGAGTCCAGAAATAAACTCAAGTGGACATGATCAACTAATTTTCAACCATGGTGCCAAAAATACACAATAAGTAAAAGATAGTCTTTTCAATAAGTGATGCTGGGAAAACTGGGTGGACACATGCAAAAGAATGAAACTGGATTCCTTTCCTACATCACATACAAAAATTAGCTGAAAATGGATTAAAGACTTGAATATAAGACCTGAAGCTATAAACTCCTAGAAGAAAACGTAGGAGTAAGCTTGGCATCAGTCTTGGCAAGGCTTTATTTTAGATTTTCACCAAAAGTAAAGGCAACAAAAGCAAAAATAAACAAGTAAGACTATATCAGACTAAAAAGCTTTTTGCTCAGCAAAAGGAACCATCAACAAAATGAAAAGTCAACCTACAGAGTGGAAGAAAATATTTTCAAATAATAAATCTTGTAAGGAATTAATATCCAATATATATTAAAAACTCATACAACTCAACAGCAAATCAGTAAAGAAACAATTTGATTTGAAAACAGGAACAGGAACTGAGTAGACGTTTTTCCAAAGAAGACACACAAATGGCCAAGAAATATACAAACAGATGCCCAACATCAATAATCATCAGGCAAATGCAGTTCGAAATCCCCTCACAGCTGCTAGAATGGCTTTCATCAAAAAAAGATGAGTGATAACAAGTGTTGGCAAAGGTGTGGGGAAAAAAAGGGCTAAGTTAGTAGGAATATAAATTGATGCAGCCACCATGGAAAACAGTATGGAACATCCTCAAAAAATTAAAAATAGAACTATCATGTGATCCAGCAATCCCACTTCTGGGTATGTATCCAAAGGAAATTAAAACAGGTCTCCAAGAGATACCTTCATTCCTACATTAATTGCAGCATTATTAACAATAGTCAAGATACGGAAACAACCTGTGTCTGTCAAAGGATGAATGGATTAAGAACACACACACACACACACACACACACACACAGAATGAAATCTTACTCAGCCAGGAGAAAGAAGAAAACGCTGCTGTTTGCAACAACATGGATGGGACCTTGACGGCCTTATGCTAAGGGAAATAAGCCAGATAGGGAAAGATAAATACTATATGTATCACTTATATGTGAAAATCAAAAAAGCCAAACTCATACAAACAGACTAGAATGGTGGTTACCAGCACCTGATGGTCAAAGAGTATAGACTTCCAGTTTTAAGACGAATAAGTCCTAGGGATCTAATGTACAATATGGTGATTATAGTCAAATAATACTTTGGTATATACTTGAAAATTCCTAAGAGAATATATCTTAAATGTTCTCACCCCATAAAATAAGTGATAATTACGTGATGTGATGGAGGTTGTTAGCTAACTCTATGGTGGGAATCATTTTTCAATATATAAGGTGTATCAAATCAACACACTGTACATCTTAAACTTACACAATGTTACATGTCGGTTACATCTCAATAAAGTTGGGGGAGAAAGAAGATAATTTCCCAGGAGAGTCACTCACAGGTTCATTCATTCACTCATAATTTATGGAACATGCCCAAGTCTCCCTAGATAGAGGAGAATGGTGCAGAGGCGAATCAAAGTTCCTTTTCTCATCAAGATTTCATTCTAATGAGAGAGATGGAGAATAATAAGGAGAAATGCTAGAAATACTGAAATAATTTAAAGCAGGGCAGCTGGGGCGAGATAGATAGCGGCCAGTCGAAGAAGGGGTGGGGGCTTGCTGGATTAGACCAGGAGTTGGGAGGAGGTCTCTCTGAGGAGGTGAGACCCCAGTGACACGTCACGCCTTTATTGTGTTATGGATCTGTACTGAGTAGTCCACGCTTACATTGTCACCTGCCCTAGAAGCCACGTGGAAGCCTGCAGCCTGATCAGCCTGTGATGGCCACCCTTCCACGCTGCTGTGTAAGCCTGAGGACTCAATGTAGTCACTTCAGATTTCTCCTGGGGTGACACTTTGGCCCTAAATATTTGCACTTGTTTAGGTCATAGCTGCAGGTGCATCTTCTGCAGGCTTCCTGCTACTGTGTCTTTCCACAACTCATACGCAAAATTCAGTGCAAAACGAGGAGACCTTAACTCACTCGGGTGTGAGGTTTTCTAACATCCAAGGCTTCTCACTTCCTTTCTCCTTGATATATACTTAAAATAATTATTCATCGACCTTTTTGCAAAAGGGAATTTGGGCCATCTGAACAGAGTAGGGATTATATATGCTAAACAGCTCAGCTTTACTGCAGTTAGTAACCCTGCTCATCTGCTTTAAATGTATTTTTAATGCACAGGGCCTAGCAGAGGACTTTCTGAATAGTTAGATGAGCTGTATTTCCCCACATGTGCTTAAAAACAATGAAACGCTTTGAAATCATAGCAGCTATATAAATACAAAGTATGTTGTTTTAGGCAGGACGATTTTCCTAAAAGTGCTTTATAGTCCTGGGTAACAGCCTGTTTTCTCCATTGATTTGCCCGGAGTCTGTAATGCTAACAAATTTCTTAAAGGTCTAAGCCCGTTGTTTTCCAAGTTACTCATCTCTGTTCTGTACAACCTGCCACAAAGGCATTCGGTGGATTTTGACACAGGCAAATAGAAGTGACAGATGCATTGATTTAGACCTTAACCTCACCCACTTTATATATGAAACATACAAAGCCTCTTTTGAACTTTGCGGTTGCCATTTAAGCTGTAATCTGCTGTCAGCATAATGTGTCTGACAGTCAAGTAATTCTAGGTCTGCATACATCTCCCAAGGTCACCTTCAAGTGAGAATGCTGTGAAACTTCAAACATTGTTTCCATTTTTTGTACTGGGCAAACTGAATGTCTTTCAGGTGATCCACCTTTTAGATCAATGGGTTCTGCCTCATTTTTATGTATCAAATTTTGTCTTATTTAAAAATTTACATGTGTTTTTCCCCCATGATGCTCTTGAGCTAAGGCTTCAATTTCATAAGGCTCCAAAAGTAGTGATGAAAAATTTGGCTTATTAAATGCCCCACTTGAATTCTTCCATGAAGATGCCAGAAATAAATTCTCTTTCTCTGAACTCCTTGTAGGACAGTGTATGTAGCATTTATCTATCCTATGTTACCTTGCATTTTCAATATTTGTTTACTGAAATTATCAGTCACATTTTATTTTAAATCCACTGAGGGCTGGGAGTTTGTTTTAAACATCTCTTTATCACCCGTCATAGTTCCTTAGTATAAGGTATCCAATGAAAATATTTAATGCATTAAAGAGTTTATCAAAACAGTAATGAAAATGGCCTGTAATTTTAATTTGTGAATGGTGCAGGACATTCTGCCCCAGTCAGTGATTATCTGATACACTTCCCCAGTACAAAGTTGCTTTATCACCTGAGAACTGGTGAGTACCCTCCAAGTCATGCTTTAGAAGTTATGTTGTCCTCTCTTGTACAGACTGCAGCACTGGGGTGGGGACCCGGTATGAAGGCAAAAGTCACAGAAGCAAAGCTGCAGGACAGTTCTTCCTGTCCCTTTTCTAAAGCAGATCCTCAGCCCCAGTGTTGTGCTGAGACCACCATCTTACAGTAATTGTTCATTGTTTTTATTTTATGCATCTTACATTACAATATTCTCAACAGCAAATGATTGCTAATGTACCAGACATTTTTACTTTGTTAGATGGAGATTGTTCCTTCCATTTAGTAGATGAGAAAAATGGAAGTTTAAAGAGTAACAGAATTCCAAAGGATTAGACAGCTAGTTAAGTGGCAGAACCCAGATGGGAACCTCTGTGTTCTTGGTTCTCAATCCACTGGTTGTTCCTGTGACCCACCCCCCCAGGCTGTTCACCCCCAAAAAATGCAAATGTCATCATGACTGAAAAGTTATGTAAATGTTTTTGAGAGATTCAGTATTTCTGAAATTAGATAAAAGATTCAAATTAGAGGGAGTATAACCTGAAGATACACCTAATTAATATTTATAAATTCTAGAACATAATTTTATTACTGCTTATGAGCAACACTTTGAAAGCTTGAGATGCCTAAAATTCTAGTATAGAGACTAGAAACTTTTTATGAGTACCCCGAGTATCACCCGGGCTGACTCTAATGAACTAGTGGTTCTGGAAAGAGAAAATAAAATACCCTCCGTGTAAGGGCAAGGTCATAGGGAGCAATTTATTACAACATATGTAAAGTAGAATTTTAGGTACTTGCTGCTAAGCTACACATTATTTGTATGATTTTAAGTGAGTGTTCCTACATGTATCATGTCCTGTTATAGAATGAATACCTAAGTGAAGATGTTGATGCCAGAGTTATTGAATATGAGGATAACCAGCCTCTACTAGATATGTTTCTGCAGAAGCCAATGGGCTTACTGTCCCTCCTCGATGAAGAAAGTGGGTTTCCCAAGGCCACCGACCAGACTCTTGTAGGTGAGTTTTAAATTCAGTATGTCTGCATAGTTTTCATGTAATACAGTCATGCAATTCTGAACAATTTTTTAAAACTTTAATTATCTGGGAGAAAAATAGCTATGGCAAAGCCTGTTTATCTAACTTTAAAGAACAGACTTTGGATCTAATATCTGGACCAGTGAATGTTTATAATAGGGTGACATATTTAGGGATGAATTAAACAAGTTTGGATATTGGACTTCTCTGTATATTATGCTTGAGCCCCAGCTGTAGGGTCTCCTGTTATAAATGACCTTAGGAATTACCCAGCCCAAAGTTAGAAATAGGAGGGCAGGGCAAAAGGACGGCTCTGAAACTGGAAAAGAGATCGCTAACCAGGAGGAAATTCATCTGTGATGTTCTAATTGTTTTTCTAATAGAGGTAAATAGCCTCAAACACCTTAATAATCTCTAAGTTAAATACATTAATAAACAGCCATGATAGTAATCCTGAGTCATCAAAGAACGATTAAACATATTCATTTTTCCATTTGAGAGGCAGAGATGTGTATATTATATTTAAGAAGATTATCATCTAAAATGGTTAAAAGAAAAATGTCCTACCCCTTAAATTAAAAAAATAAAAAAGAAACTTTAGATTTTTCAGATATCTGAAAAAACCATTTTCCATGTGGAAACATATTCCCTGATATAAGAGATACTCATTATGTATAATAAATACTTTGAGAACATTTAGATTCCCATTTTTCTCTCATTTCCTTTTGGTGATACAGAGATTCTGTTTCTTACCATTAAGTCTGTGATGTTGCTTCCTTCAGACTCTGCAATTGGCTTATTCTCTCCTCTAGTTGGACAATACTAGATGGAAAAGAAAACCCCAAGGTTTGGGGGAAATCTTTTCATACTAATTACTTGATTTTTGATTTTAAAATGTACCTTCCATGACATGGAATAACAGAGAATTGTGTTGGTGTAACTGTTGTAGAAATGCCTTTGTGATCCTATTGTGTTTCCCAGATAATCAATAACAGCCTATAGCTTCTCTTACAGAAAAGAGAGCTAAAATACCAAATTTCTAGACTCAGGGCTTCACATCAGACTGTGTTTCATAAAGCTCTCTGGACAATGTCAAGATGTCAAGAACATAGTTTCCTTTCTCTGTACCAGTGGTCCTTAAAATGTGGTCCCCAGACCAAGAACACCAACATCATTTGGGAACTTGCTGGAAATGTTAATTCATGGATTCTACTCCAGATCTACCGAGGCAGAAACTCTGGGGGTGGGACCCAGCAGACTATTTTAACAAGCCCTCCAGGTCATTCTGATGGTTGCTAAGGTTGGGGACCTGCTGTTTGAAATCATATTGGAATGGTAAAATTCATGACCTTGAGTTTTGTCTTACCATTTATGATTATATTACAAATATGCATATAACAGCTATATAAAATGTTCTGTGTTTTTTTCCACTGTGTATTGTCAGTTTTATGGTGAAAGAGATGTTACAGTCAATCTGTATTTTTTGAGGGCCCTCCTACATGCTTGAGATAGGAGTTACATTTTTTTCTGCAGAAAAATTTGAAGGCAACCTGAAATCACAGTACTTCTGGAGACCTAAAAGGATGGAACTTAGTTTTGGAATTCATCATTACGCAGGAAAGGTAAGAACTCTGAAGCATTGTAACTGAGTTTCTCTTTAGTCTTTCACTGAATAATAAGGCTATGAAAATTATGGCCCAAATATTTATAGACAGTTATAATGAGATAGAGACCATCTTTCTGTTCTTAAGATCTGGCTTGGGATGAGGTTGGCTGGCAATAAGTACCTATTTTTTCTTTCCTTTAATGATAACTGGGAACCTTTTATAGAAACTGCCTTCTTCAGACTTCAGATGCTTCTCTGTCCATTGCAGCCTTTGTCTCTCCTCCTTCTTAACAAGAGAAGGTGCCAGGCTGGAGGTAGGACCAGATAACTGAGCTAATTAATTAGAGAGAATTAGCTGACGAACTGTCATGCGGTTGGTGGAAGCAACGTTTGTACACTGATGGATACACCTCCCCACACCAGAGCAAACCTGAGATACATCATCCTACACCCAGAAGACGCTTTACTTCCCTTCTATGGAGAATAACAGGTCTTTCCTTCACAAAGATGTTATAAATATTGGAGGACTAAGAAGATATTCAAATCAAGAAGGAATTCATAAAATGAGAAATACATAAGCAAAATGAAATAACACTGAACCCCAAGCATTTAGTCTGCTAGAATTTCTGTGTCAGTCAACATTCCATAGACTTTTGTCATTGAAAAAAAAAATCTACCTAAAGTATTATAGTTATAGCCTTTCTCATGATTATCAGCATGTTATTTTCCAAATAAGCCTCCTTTAAAATATCCATCAAGAATTTTCTATGATCATCTTATCCAGTTGTTTTTAATAACCATGTTAGTCTTCTTCGGCTGCCATAACAAAAATGCCACAAGCTTGGGGGCAGGAGGGGCAGCTTAAACACAGAAATGTATTTTCTCATGGTTCTGGAGGCTAGAAGTCCAAGATCAAGATGCCAGCAGGTACGAATACCTGGTGAGGCCTGTCCCCCTGGCTTGCAGGTGACTGCCTTCCCGATTGGCCTCATGGCCTTTTCTCTGTACATGGGAGGGAGCGAGAGAGATCGCTGGTGTATCTTCCTCTTCTTGAAAGAACAGTAGTCCTGTGGGATTCGAGCCCCAACCTTACAGCCTCCTTTAACTTTCATTACCTCCTTAAAGACCCTGTTTCCAAATGCAGTCACACTGGGGATTGGATTTTCAACATATCCATTTTAAAGGGACACAGTTCAGCCCCTAACAGCAACCGCTTTGGACCATCCTACAGAAGTCTTTGACTTACACTGATCTTTAGAAAGTCTTCAAATTATTTAGAGGTTCCAGAAACACAAACACCCACAGTGCGTTTAGACCACACTACTACTGAAACAGAATCTATAAAGGCCTTTTCACTGCGGGTGAATCAGTTATCACAGAAATGAGAATACCTTGGTGGCCCCCACCCTCCAAATAGAGAAAGGAAACACACAAAACTGCCAGCATAATAAATGGGAGGAATCAAACCTCTGGTTATTTCAACCCAAATGAAATCAGTGAGACATGAATTTTTCTCTGAAAAGATATAGTGTAAGCCTGGAGAGGTTCACTTTTCCAACCAAGTTGTAAGGGACTACCTTTATAAATCTTTGTGTGTCTGTCACTCAGCACTGAGTGAGGGCTCTCAGTGAGTATCTGTTGATGATGATAAGGATGATGACATTGGCTGTGACAATGATGGTAACGTACTTTATCAACAGGTCATCTACAATGCAAGTGGGTTCTTAGCTAAAAACAGAGACACTCTTCCAAACGATATTGTACTGCTTTTGAGGTCATCAGAAAACAGTGTAATCAGGCAGCTAGTCAGCCACCCTCTGACAAAAACAGGTAAGCTAAGGCAATTTCCTTTAATTTTTTTGATGTGTGAGTTGGTTTTAATTTGAGAAGTTTCCTCTGGCCCAGTCAAGTAGTTTCTGACTCTGTGATTTTTATGTGTATAACCCTCAGTTTTTTCATGTTGGTTTGTTTTCAGTTCTATAAATATGTACTTATACCCTCTGCCCAGATCACCTGAAGAAAATATAAAACAATGTAAAGGAGCTCGGTTTCCATTAAAGAAAAGTGTCTGCATCACATATCAGAAAATACGATGGGGTCCTAGCTGCTCACTAGGAGAGTTCAGTCACCTCCGTGGAGTTCAGAACCACCTGCTGTGTCAGGAATGGGCAGCTTTTGGATGCCTCTTTGAGATACTGCAGGTTTAGTGAGTTCTGCCTTATTGACTAAAAATTCACATGCCTTTGGGGGGACGGTATAGCTGAGTGGTAGAGCATGTACCTAGCATGCACTGGGTCCTGGGCTCAATTCCCAGTATCTCCATCAAAATAAATAAATACCTAACTACCTCCCCCAAAACAAAAAAAGAAACAAACCAGAGAAAATTTTTTTAAAAAAAAGTCACATGCCTTTGTTCCAAACAACTGTGTCGTCCTTGTATTTGCTTTTAAGTAGGAAAAAAAATGTAGTTTGGTTTGTTTTTCTTTACTGGAGTTTGAAATTGTTCTCTGTACTTCATTGAGGTGTAACTGACATACAATAAACAGCACATATTTCAACAGTAAAATTTGATGGGTTCTTGACATACATAGATGCCTGTAAAACTATCACCACAATCAGTAGTGGACAAGTTCATCATCCCCAGGTGATGTTCCCCCTTGAATCTTCATGGTCCCTCCCTTCAGTCCTCCGTGCCCCTACTCAGTTGTTCTAGCACCACCTGTTTAAAAAGATCATTCTTTCCCCTATTGAATTGCTTGGGCACCCTTGTTCAATATATACATACTGAATATAATATTGAAAATATTGAGGCTTCACCTGGGTCCCCCTCCCTGCAGTGCAGTGTGAAACCTCATCAGACAATACTGGGGCCATAACAGGGCTCACCTCACTTTTCCCTTTTCTTGAGGATCAGTGTCCTGTACTGCTTGTTGCAAAACTTGTTGTTCCTAGACAAATACTACATGATTCCAGCTACATGAGGTCTTAGTCATAGAGACAGACAGTAGAATAGTGGTTGCCAGGGGCTGGGGTCGGGGGAAATGGGCAGTTAGTATCTAACGGGTACAGTGTTTCTGTTTTACAAGATAAAGAGCTCTGGAGATGAATGGTGGTGGTGATTGCACAATATTACGAATGTAGTTAAAGCCACTGAAATGTACACCTAAAAAGATTAAGGTGCTAAATTTTACATCATGTCTATTTTATCACAGTAAAAAAAAAAAAAAACTGAAAATAAAAAAAGAACTGTTTTATCAACTTTGTAAGTCTTTATAGTTGTTTGAGGTGGAAAGGTTAATCCAGTCCATGTGACTTTACCTTGTCCAGAAAAGAAGTCTTCAGTTTTGACTTTAACAATTGTCATCTCTTTCTGTATCCACTGACAGTGTCAGTACATCTAACTTCATGTTTCCACCCTTTTAAAATATGCAGCCAGGTTTTCAATTCTATGTCATGTCTCCTGACTTTCAACAAAACAGTGTCAAGTTGGCTGGGGAGGAGGGAAGAATTTTCTAGTCAAAGGTGTTTCAGTAACTCAGAGCCTCAAAGCTATCAAAGGCTTTTAGGTTTTATATTCAGCTATATTTGCAAACATGTAATAGTAGTAACAGTAATAACACTAATAAATGACTTTGTTCAGAAATTGCAGTGTGCTAGTCACTGTGCAAGGACTTTCATTTACTACAAAAAACAACACTCTGGGAAGGAAGTACTTTTATAGATGAGATGCCGAGGCTGGGAAAGGCTGAGCCGCCTCCTCAGTGTTACCCCACCAGGGAGTCCTGAAGCGGGTGTGAAAGTGCAGACTCTTCAGTTCTGTATGGTGCTGTCTCCCAGATTCTGAAATAACCACGGCCCTTTGCATGTATGACTTCAAATGCAAAATATGGTTGTCAGAATCCAGGAAATACATCAGAACTCCTTGCAACTCACATCTCTAGTTTGTTTTGTTGCAGAAAAATGTGTCACAGCTCAGTGTTACAGCTCAATTGTGACAGCAACCTGGATTCAGGAGAGAAACCAAGCAGCATTCAGAGAGTGGGAGAGCTCAGGTTTATTACCCCATCAGCCAGCAGAAAAACACGAGTTAACACTTCAAACTCTGAAACCCAACTGCAGGTTTACACAGGCCTTTTATAGACTGCCAGTTTTACACTTTGCAACATCATATGCAAATAAAGTACAACAGAAGTTGACCAACCAGGAACAAGCTTTGTAGAAATAGACCAATCAGGAGTGAGCTCCATGCAAATGAAGTACTACAAATGGACCAATCAAAAGTTAGGGAAGTGGACCAATCAGAAGTGAGAGTAATAACCAATCAGGAGTGAGAGTAATAACCAATCAGGAGTGAAGGAAATAACCAATCAGAAGTGAAGTAAATAACCAATCAGAAGTGAGCTCAGGGAACCAATAGAATTCTAGGTGTAAGTTAGCCGCTTTAGAGGCAAAAAGTGAGATAAAAGCCTCTGGGCCAGGGAACCACACGGCGCTGGAAGGAGAGCAGCGGCCTTGCCTAGGGGTCCTGCCTGTCTTTTTATGGGGCTTCCCGCCTCAGTTTCATCACAGTTTCATTCATCAGGTCTACTGTAAAAGCAAAGTCGATATAATTTCTGACGTTAAGATCTGTGCTCATTTTAGTTCCTGTTGATATGCATGAATGAGTTTTGTAAAAGCTCTCATTTATTTTCCTGTTAAATAATTTTACAACTTGTATATAAATTTTGTTAAAGGGAAATTATTAATTTTTAAATTTCCTCTAGTGGTTTAATTTCGGATAAACTTAAAAGTTTAGTGTATGTTTGGTCAACATTAAGTAATGATACCTAGTAAGCAATGGGTCTGTCCTGATTAATGTGCTGCTAGTACTTTGTATGTTCATCTTGCTTCAAGGAAATCTCCAAGTCTGTGGTTGTTCCCCCCCCCCCCCCCCAATTAAAATGTTTTTCTAAAACTTTTCCTGGTAATCCTGAAAAAAAAAAAAAGAAGAAGAAGAAGAAGAATTCCTGAAGCTGTTCCTCTGAAAGCCATCAGTGACTGCTCTACTGTGTTCAGTAAGACTCACATTTCAAGAGTGAACAGTGCCGTATGCAGCCTCAGCCCCACACAAAAGCCACGCACCCACCTGGCACTTCTGCTGGAATGATGCGGGGACAGGGGACAAGCAGAGCAAAGACCAAACCCCATGGGGGCTCCTTCCTGCACTGTCATCTCAGAGCCAGCCTTTTGCAACCACAAAAAGAAAAAGAAAAAAAAAAGGATTTGCCAAAACATGCAGCCTCTACTTTCTGCCTGAAAGAATGAGAGTGGAGAGAAACAGTCTTCCTGAAGTGATCCTGAATTCTGGAAATATTTTGATGACTCCTAGGAGGATAAACTCTCAGACTGTGGGTTGGTGGGTGTGTTGTACTGGGTGGGAAGGGAGCAAACGTTAACTGACATTTCCAGGCACCCACCATGTGCCAGACATGCTGGCACCAGAATTCTGGGAGGTAGAAGTTATCATCCGCATTTTCTGGATTCAAACTGCAACTCAGAGACTCAGAGTAAATGATGCATAACTTAAGCACCATAGCTGGTATCCAAACCCAGGTCTTCCTGGCTTCAAAGGACATAATTTCTTCACTACTCCGTAATTTTTCACAGCCTTGTGTTGTCTCCAAGTACACAGCCCTAGACCAGGGACCTAGTTCTGAATGTTAGGTCGAAAATGGCATTTGCCCTCAACCATACTAGACTTGCTTATAACCACTTCATGTGAATTGAAATCCATAAGGTTTTTAAGGCCCACTGTAAAGCTTTTTTTTTCAGTTTTCAGTTTTAAACAGGCAGAATTGTTACAATTTGACTGCACATATACAATATATTGCCTGTAACTAAATAAATACAATATACTGCACATTTTTTTAGTTTATATGTATGTACTGATCATTGTTCCTAAGAACAGTTTAGAGCTTTAGCTTTTTAAACTTACATAGTTATCAAAGCCAACCACAAAATAAGAGTCAACAGAATGCAGTAATCCAATCATAAAGGACAGTCAAATGTACTTAGACATATTCAAGAAGTCAGTCATCTAAGTTATAAATAATAAGTAGTTCATTTGTGTCTCTTTTTTTTTTTTAGATTCCACATATAAATGATACCATGTGGCATTTTTCTTTCTCTTTCCAGTCCGCTTGACTTAGTATGACAATCTCTGGATCCATCCATATTGCTGCAAATAGCATTATTTTATTCTTTTTTATGGCCAAGTAGTGTTCCATTGTATGTAAAGCTCACATTTGCATTAAAGAGAATCTCAGATGCCATTTAATACACACACACAAAATTGCTCCTTTATCATAATTACCCCATATCTTATAACAATTAAAAGGAAATCCAACACTTACCTCTCCTTCTTCAGTTCTCTAAACTGGAGGGTTTTTTTTTTTTTTCTGAATGTAAAATTTGTTATAAATTTCCCTTTGTATTATTTTATCCCTAAGTGTCTCAGTCACTAGATTAAGCAAGCATATGAGTATGAATATTGTGGGATCGACAGTGCTTCTTTTAACATTGAAATAAAGGGAGGAAATCTTCTATCTGTTAAGGTTTCTAAAAGGTATATTAATTTTATCTACATTCTCATAGGTAATCTGCCACATTCTAAAACTAAAAATATAATAAACTATCAAATGAGGACTTCAGAAAAGTTGATCAACCTGACAAAGGTAAGAAAACGCACTTTTCATGGCAGTGAATCTAAGACTCTGGCCTTTACAATGGCAGTATTTGTATGCTAAGAGTAAACAGCCTTTTCCTTAGTTTCCTCCCTTTGATCTTTCTTTTCTGCTAAAATATTTATGTTATGTTCATATTACCACTAGTCACTAAAATAATCATGCATTTCCAATATATTCCCAACTTTTCATTTACAGCTAGTTTTTATATTACACTAAGACCAACTGAAAATGTATCAGCTTATGTCAGAGAGAGTCACATCCCACGCAAAACTGGTTAGAATCCCAGTGAGACTGGCAAGTTACCTGAAAGTAAAAATTCAGCATTTTGTCATTCTATGTGTGTGAAGGCATAGACGAAGGAAAAGATCACTGTCTTTCTTGGTCTTAGGGTGAAGCTGGAGAAGCCACACGTCACGCCAGAGAGACCACCAACATGAAAACACAAACAGTTGCATCATATTTTAGAGTAAGATACTAAATTCTACTGTGTTGTGCTTAGACGTGTCATTTGTTCTAAGTTACCGATTAAAAGAAAGTAACAAATATCAGTGTGCTGTTAGCAAAAGAGAGTGTTTATTGTGTTTCATTTACTGTCTGTTAGATACATGACCTATCAGAGTGTATTATGGATTGGTTTCCTTTGGTAGTTTATCTATCCAGTTATTATATACTAGGTCAATCTTAATGGAGGTCTGTAGCTTCATTAAAATTTGGTCCAGAATCAAATGCGTTTCCACTAGAATGAAACCTAAGAGGGTTTTTAATTCAATGGTATGCTAACCATCAGTCCTCCTCTCTACTCCTGAATGATCTTAGGGTGGACAGATGGGACAAGATGGAGCGTCCATCTCCATTCCTTTATCTCTCTGTACCTAGAGGAGCTGAAAACCTCAAAGGAAAAATAGAGGGGGTATAGACACAGGGCAAGGAGACAGGACACCAGGGAAACACAGTAACATGCCAAGGCTGTGAGTTGCTGTGTCCTTCGTGTGGGATCCTTTTTCCTTGGACAATGTGGGAGATGGGGGAGAAAAGGAGCATTTCACATTCTCTGTGCTCTGGAGAACCAGCTCTAGATCTCCCTGCCTGCATTACTGCCTCCAGTTCTTGTTTATCTCTTCTGATAAAGTCATTTTATCCAGACAACAAAAATTAATAAAATACCACCCAACACCTAGAAATTAATCATATCATGTAATGTGGGGGAAAGGGGAGGAAACTGGGTTAAATTTCCTATGTGTTCAATAAATAAATCCAATTCCCTAAGAGAATCATGAAATACTTTTAAAAATAACTGGGTAACTTTACTGAGTATTTTTCAAGTCCTAAGCTTATAGCAGACAGTGTGCGCTTCCTCATCTGTGAGGAGCGCCGAGTGCATTTATGTGCCTAATATTTCATGTTTGCTGCTGGTAAACCCACCTTCCATCAGGCTGCAGCACAGCTGAATGACTGAGCCTATTTACAGCCAAATTATTTTCTTCCCTAAGTGAGTTGTCCGGGACTAATTATCATACCACTGCTGTTGACGTCAAACACCATGTTTATGTTTAAGCCATTCGATCATAAAGTCATTTTACACCTCCAGCAGCACTGAAAAGTGATGGAGATAATTCCATATAGCATGTAACGTATTTTAAGTTATTTTTCATCCTGCAGAGGAGAATGGAAATAATGTAACACTCAGCCTTAGTCTCCGAGAAACACCATGCCTCAGCTGCAGGGAGCTCTTGCTCAGGACACCGACAGACACGTGTATCACCTTTCCACCTCCAGCGCCTGGTGGATGAGTGCCTGGCTCCCTGAGTCTGGTGCCCAAGAGGAAGCCCAGCAAATCCAGTGCTATGTCAGTTTCCCAGTTCCAGGGCTGGCTTGCACTGGCTTTGTATTTCCGTCACTAAAGGAGACCCAGCCGCCAGCAGCTATCCACGTCCAAACGTTCATTACCTTGCTGACAGATTGTAACCTGGTCTGCAACATAGTCATTTTTGGAGATTCCACTTTTAGCTGAAGCATGATTCTGCTAATGTGTTATACTTAGTTGTCTAGCAGTTGGTGGCTGTTTTAATACGGTGTTGCTGCAGAAGACAGTTTTCATGTCCATGCGATTAAAATATTTCTAAAATAAGAAATTATCAAACTAGAGCAGATTACTTAAATGGATTTGCTTATTTTTGTAATCTTGTCCTATATATTATAACGCATTAACTTCTCAGTTCTTATTTTAAACTAGGAGATGATTCTGACAGGGATCAAAGTATTCACTTTCGTACTTTCTATTAAAAAAAAGAGTTAGACAAGGAAGTTAATTGTAAAAGAAAGAAAGCAGATCGTGGGCCTAAATATTGTAATTTGGCAAATTTCTCCAAGACGATATAATTACTTACAGACAAACTCTATCAAAATAATCTTATTTATTAATTAAAGCTGCCTTAAGAATTTACAGGCAGCCTTGTAATAGCTAAGTTCCTAATTATTACCTCTTCATTTTTATGAGTAAATATGTATTTTTAAAAATATACTATAAATAAAATTTTTATTAATACATATTTCCCTCACTTATTGTGAATTACTGTGTAACCCTCAGTTTTCAGATTTTATTTTGATAATACAAAGACCTGCAAGCTCGTAAGTTTTTGTGTGTGACGCTGGGAACTTAATTTTTGTTGTATGTTTATAGTATTCTCTGATGGATTTGTTATCGAAAATGGTGGTGGGCCAGCCTCACTTTGTCCGCTGCATCAAACCAAATAATGAACGTCAGGCAAGAAAATATGACAAAGAGAAAGTTCTGCTGCAGCTTCGCTACACGGGAATTCTGGAGACAGCAAGAATTCGAAGGCTGGGATACTCGCATCGGATACTCTTTGCCAACTTCATAAAGCGGTACGTGGATTTCTTAAGTTTCCATGTACAGTGTATAGAAAAATTCTTGAGGAGAATTCTAGGAAACAAAAAGAGAATTACTTAGGCATTCTAGGAAAGGAGGCATTTTGTTGACGAAAATGATTATGGATCAGAAGAGAAGGCAGATATGAGCTGGGGCTGGAACTTTCTGTTGGTGGCTGGGGGCTGCCCACGTCAAAGACACACATCCCAGGATGCGTGCTGGAGACAGTGTGATGGAAAGGCCAGTTGGAGGACCTAATTCTCGTCTTAGCTCTGCCACTTGCCATGTGACCACTGGCCTATGGCAGTGATTGTCACCAGGGGGAGACTTTGCCCCTCAAAGCTCCCGTAATTGTGTGGAGACTTTCTGGGTTATTACAGTTGGTGTGAGGCGGGTTGCTGCTGGCGTCTGATGGGTGGAAGCCAGGGATGCTGCTAAAGATCCTAAAATGCACAGGACAGCTCCCCACGACAGTGAACTATCCAGCCTGAGATATTAGCAGTGCCGAGGTGGAGAAGCCCTGTCCTGTAGGGGACCTCCTTTCTGTCATCTAGGAAACCTGCCACGACTGCCTGATGGAGTTGTTACAAGGATCGAGAGATTGTCTGTAAAGGTGATTTAGAAGACATAAAGAATCAATTAGGTATTAGGAGTCCTTTTCAATGTTTGAGATTAATGTAAAATGAATTATGCTATGTATTAAATGTATATTATTAACTAACATACTAGTGGCGCTAAGGTCTGGTTTCCGTAGTGTAGTGGTTATCATGTTCGCCTAACATTTGCGTAACTCTATAGAGGTTCAATATCTTACATATTTAATATTTTAAATGCCTGTGTTTCTGTTATTTATCGCTTCCATGATTTCTCTTAGCCATTAAACTTGAAGTGTCAATTTTCAAAAGTGAAGTCTATTACAATTTTCAGGTAAAACCTAGCATTGAGGAAGTCTCCATGGGTAAAATTCTCTGGCCCTTTCAAGAGTGTCTAAGTTAATATTAGGAATAAAACAAAGTTTTGTGATTGCACAACAAACTTGATTTCTAACTCCCTCTGCCGAAAAACAAAGCAAAACAAAACATCATCATGTGTCAAGCATTCTTTTATTTTGGGTAACCAAGACCTTTTCTAAATGAAATGAGATTTTTAATTCTTTTTGCAGATTTTCATATTTTCAGCAATTCATGATAGGTCTTGATTTTTTTCTTTAGAAACCTAGGAAAGAAAAGAAAGGTCTTCTTTTGAAGTGCCTAGGCATAAAGAAAACCCCACCATGCATTCATGATGGAGAGCAAAATTGCATAAATGTGGTGACTTCCATACTGGCAAATCTTTTATAATAGTTTAAGACAAATTTTAAAGACTTTACGTTTTAGAGTTCAGAAGTACAGCCAGCATTTAGTCACTGACTTTACCTCTCACAGAGCAGACCCAATTTTATATTCAAAACTAAGAAATAAAAAACATTGGAATTTCTTATTGGCCAGTAGGTAAAGTCTCCATTCTGTGCATAAAAGCAGGTAACCCAAATGTTCCTGAGTTTCAAATTTCAAATTAAAATTTGACCTTATTATCATACTTTTTTATTTTTTAGAAGAGTCAATCTTTAACTTGCTTGAATAGCAATCTATAGAACATTAGTATAATTTTAATATAAGTACCCTTAAATTTCAGTGACTTTTTATTCATATACAAGGCACTGTGCTAAGTGCTATGGAAGACGCTGAATGTTAAAGCGGGCTTGATCCTCAGGAATTAACAGTTCAGTTAGGATTCTCGGAGCCATAGACATGGAATGTTAATAAGCAATGCAGGGTAATAAATTCCAAGAGCCAAAGGAATGGTACAGAGTGTAAGAGTTCGGGGAAGAGAAGAATCTCCAAGAGGGCTGATAAGAGAGAACATCAAGAAAGAGGGCTAAGCTGGGATCTGCTGGTGGGTGTGGTCTGCGGAGAAGACAGGAAGGGGCTTTCTCCGTGTACAGGTCAGTGTTCCAAAAACTAGAGGGACTTGGATTAGACTGGCACAGCCACGTGTGTCACTGAAGTGACACAAGGTAACATGTGATCAGACGGGAAAACTGAGCCAGTTAAAGTTATGAAAAGAGAGCCTCGAAGGCTAAGCTAAACTAGTAGTTTCCCAACTCTCCGGAGTTTTACAGCGGGGACCAGACACGACCTGTTTTCTTGATGATATGGCAGCTGAAAGGAGCTTAGTTAGAGGGTCGAAGTGAGAATCCATTTTTAAATATGTTTCCAAGCCCCGTGCTGTTATTGAACAGCAAATTACTGCACGATAAATAAAAAGGGGGAAAAACTCAGTTGACAGACAACATGTGAATAGCTGTTCTGAATGTAGGAAGCCCCAGAAATAAAAGGCTGAATTTTTTCAGTCACTAATTTGAAAGCTGTCATCTGAATTGGCATAGACTCTTAGGAAAGCAGGGCAATTTGCAAAGGCCCTGCAGAGGTGTAAATAGGACTAAATAACCCTCTTCTGTCCAGCCTTAGCCTTGGACTAACCCTCCTTGTAAAATGCAGAATTCATCAGATTCTTTGTCCATTCTGTTGTAGATAAGCTCTTTTGTTTTGTAAGAAAGAAATAATCTTAAAGGAAGATACACGACATGTACTTGCTTGGCACAACACACTGGGGTTTTGCTGTAGTTGTTTCAGGTGAACCCTTATGCTGAGAAACCACTGAAATTGGCTCCGTGTTTCCACCTCATACATGGGGTTTGGCTCTCCGAGCTCTAACACATCCAGAATTTATTGAAGGGAGTAGTAGAGTACACCTGCTTTGAAGTCAGAAAACCCAGGTTTGAATCCCAGTTCTGCCACTTAATAAATGCATGGCCTCGTCCAGCATTACTTGAGTGACATTCAATCTTCGATCTTTCCCATCTGCAAATAAGGATGATGATAATAGTATCTACTTTGTATGTGGTTATGAGCATTAAGTGAAATAATATATATGAAGTTTATTAAGAGAACCAAATGTTGACAATACATATCAGCTGTAATTATTTTCACTATAATTTTTGCCTCAGCCACAAGCTCCCCAAATTACTTATTACCTACAGTGCTGTGGTCTCAAAACACCACAATGTAAACCATGAAGCTAACCCATTAAAAAAAAGAAGAAGAAGTCAGTATGTTGGCTTTAAAACAAAGGGCACAACAAAGCTCAGGTCTGGGTCTTTCCTCCGTAAACTCATCTGGTCTACAGAGATGTTTCTTTCCACCGCAAGTCCCAGAGACAGTCCATTAGTCACTCAATAAGCATTTAATTGAGCACTCACTATGTTCCGGCCCTTGAACTGGATTAACGCAAATCTTAACCCAACGGTTAAGGATCCAGAGATTAATAAAAGAGCTTCTGATGTTAAGAAACTCAGGCCAGACTAGTTGTGGGAACAGGGATCTGATTGTTAGCTACATGATCACACAATGTAATGTGAACTCCGGGAGGCCAGAGTGCTGGTCTGCTGTGTCCCCGAGCACTTAGCAGGGTGTCTGGCACATACTAGGGACTCCATAAGTATTTGTTATATGAATGAAAGAGTAGCAGATATTTTTAATGAAAGTGTGTATATCTGAGAGCATGAAGTAGAGCTGGTGTAAGTGAGGAGGGAAGGGAGAGAGAGATTATAATAGAAATTCAGAGAAAGGAGAGAATCATAAAAGTAATATATAAATACATACTATAAGTATATATTAACTTAGAACATGGACATATATTCACTTTTTCAGTCTTTTGATATAAGCTTATTTTTTTTTTGAACAGAAGTCCACTAATCAGAGTTCATTGACTCTGACATAAATTATCCATCATCCCTTATTTATGATTTCAATTGATATTTCTTTCTTGTCGTTGTTAGAGGAGGTACTGGGGATTGAACCCAGGACCTCATCATGTGTGCTGAAAGCACACACTCTACCCGTGAGCTATACCCTCCCCCTCGATATTTCTGGAAGTGAAGCAATAAGTTGAAGATACTCCTGAAACAATTACAGGGCTGACTATCTCTGATTCTTGTGATTCTCCTTAACCTTTTGTAATGGCATCGCCCATGTTTAATTCCATAGTTTTTTAGAATAAGTACTTCTTTACGAGGTCGTACCACAGCATTTGATGCAGTTTTAGAGAAACAGCTCTCTGGCTCTCCTCACTCAGATTCCATCAGTTTACCTGCTGTTTATTTGAACACTGCTCTGGCAAGCGCAGCTGGAATACACAGGTTTGGCAGCAGACGCAGCTTCCCTGGCAGGAGCAGAAGCACCCAGGCACACTAGCCAGAGCTGCTCCCAGTGCGCTGCAAGGGTGCAGTGGACGCCCCGGGGTGTCTCACACAGGGAGGGAGACTGTCACTCGGTCCAGTTAGTCTGTTCGTTGAAGATGCGCTAAAGAGCGTTTCTAGAATGTTGAAAGAGCTGGTCTTCCTTGAGGGGACAAGGAGTGAGAATGGAAAGACAGTCAGGCACAGAGAATGACACACAAAGGCGCAGAGCCAGGAGCAGAAGTGGCCCTTTGGCATCACTGGGAGTAACTTCCGTGATCAGAGCTCAGAATGTCCATGGAAGACAGCAGTAGGTGATGCTGGAAAGGCAGCCAAGGACACAGAGCAAGAGGGAGCCTGCAGACTCGACCTCATACATGGCAACCAGTTTTAAAGGCCTGCTTCTCAGCAGGTGTGACCTTTGCATTTCCCACATTTCCACTGCTTCCCAGCTCATATATTTCCGTGACCCCCCAGCCTTGGAAAGCACCTGCTTTTGCCATCCCAGCTTAGAACTTGGGACCTTCTCAGGAACTTCCAAGTCAGGAAAGGACTTGATCAGACTTTCATTTTATTAAGGCAGTTCAAACAGAGCTGTGGTCGTTGGCTGGGGAGCGGGAGCAGTGTGTGAGGATGGACGTAACCAGTCAGGAGGCGGTTACAGAAGTCAAAGTGAGAGGTCCTTAGGAGAAGATTTAAGGTAACGGCAGTAGGAATAGAGAGAAAGACATGCATTCCAGAGAGATTTTTCAGCTTCTTGGATACACTCAGTAAAGACAGGGGAAGAATCTAGGATGAATCACAAATTTCTACCTTTAGTACCTTTCTGAGAAGGGGCGATGGCATTCACAGACATGGGAACTAGCAGAGGAAAGAGAAGGCAGTGAATTTTGCTGAATTTGGAGTGACCGTGGGATAACCGGGCAGGGATGTAGAGGAGGCAGGCAGGAGTCATGCAGTTACAGTTTATGTAAACGGGCTGAAGATGCACATACAGGAATCATCACATCCAGGGAAGAGTCAGAGCCGTGCCTGTAGACCGGACACTTGTGGAGGGAGCTTAGAAACAAACGGAACTTTGTAGAACCCTAGCATTTAAGCAGCAAGTCTCAATATGAGGCATGTGGAGGAGACTGAGAGGGAGGAGGAGAAATGAGGGACCAGGGTGGCATGGGAGGGCTGGGGACTTTCTCTCAAGTTGGAGAACTGCATAAAGAACACTCAGGATCAGGATAAAAACTGGCCCCCCACTAAGACATCATCACTAAAAGGTCATATGCAGTTAAATAAGATTCCAGGAGCTGAGTAGTGATGGGAAGGAGAGACATGAGACAGTTGTTCTAAACCGTCTTTCGACATATCTATAAAGCTAGCAAGGGATATAGTTTTCAGATGAGAGACACTTAGAGGGGTTGTTTTGTACTAAATGGAAGGAGCCAGGGGAGAGAAAAGGGTTTGAAAATAAACAGAAGGGGAGAGGAAGAGGCAGAGGAGGAGATGATGTCGAGAACACAGGCAGGTGGAGAATGAATAGCTCCTCCTCTGAAGGAGGAGGGACGCGTCGATCGTGGACAGATGAATTTGTAGTTGGGGAGACGTCAGTGGAGCTGGTGTCTGGTGGGCTCTCATGAAACAGTAGACGAGCTCACATGCAAAGCGCAGTGCAGAGGGCAGGGGCAGGTGGACAGAGACGTGCAGAGGGCAGGAGAGATTGAATAGCTGCTGTGAGGATGGAGAGAGGAAAGTGGCCGAGGACACCAGTCAGGATTCTGAGCATCCTTGTGGGCCCAGCTGAGTCAGGAAACAGCCCGTTTACAGGGGAGCACTCTGTGCACGATGGGAATTTTCTCTGGCAGCGCCCCGAAGCCCAACTTAAAAGCAGATGAACAGGTGCTTGGGTGGTCCAGGTTTGCAGGTTTGCAGAGCATGTACAACAAAAGAATGAGAGTGAAAGGGTCTAGGGGGCTCTTAGATGGTGACTCCGGGGATGAACCGTGAGATCTTGGCTGGCTCTAGAAGGCAGTGGAGCCTGGCCTTGGGTGGCAGGCTGAAAGGGCAGAGTGGCTACTGGGGTCACTGCATATCCACAGGCAAATTTAGTCCTCAAGTGGGCAGGCCTGAAGGATGGGGGAGGCCAGTGGGCACTCTCTGAGGTTATTTGCACAGACAGCAAAAGCTATGACCATCACTTCATTCTAGGCCATTCTAGGCCAGGAATCTCCAAAGAGCCTGATGTCTGCAGCTGAAATGGGATGAAACTTGGTGGGGCTGGAATATATTGCTTTATAGCCTTTTTCTCCAGGCTTATTTTCAGACGAGGAAATAGATACTGAAAGAGGTCGCACAATGTGTCCAACTTTACACAGATAATTAGTCGAGATTAGAACTCGGCTTTTCGACTCCCGGTCCAGCGGGCTTCACTTCGCCGTGCTGCCTCAGCTTCTGCACTTCGCAGCCTCTGTTCTGAATTCACAACCTACCAAATCTTGCTGCTTTCTTTCCTCTAGACTGTCAGGTTAATCTTGCACCAAGAAATTAAATAAAAATAAAGGAGTGTGGAAAACTGTAGAAATCTGCCTCTTGGCACAAGGCTATTGACCAGTGTAATCTGGTTTTCCTTCCTTTCATTCACCCCTTTTTCCAGGAGACTTTGGGGTTAAACTGAAAAACTTGGGGCCTCTTTCATTTCCCTCCTGCAGTAACCCCTTACTCACTTCCTCCCCTCAACAGTTGATGTACAGTGGGAAGTTTGCGTAGAATTAAACTGCTCCATCCAATTTGAAGATCAGCTTCCAGTATTTTTGTGAGGGTGGAAAAAAGAAGGAGAAAAGCTTTCCCTCTGCTTCTGACACTGCGGTCCTTCTGCTTTTAGTGACCGGGCAAAGGTTGCTTTGTGAAAAATATCCAGCCAACCTTTTTTAACAAGTTTTGTGGGGGATTTCAGTGTCGTGTTGAAAAGCAGTCACTGAAGTGAAAAACAATGCTCAAATCACACAAGCAGGCCGATGTGGATTTGCATCAGTCTGGAATTCAGTTTACCCCAGAGTCGTTCTAGGAAGCCTGAAGGACTCACCAGGCTCCCGAGGTGCTGAACTTTTATGAAATACTAACCGGCCCTGTCTCCCATCCAAAGGTACCACGTTCTCTGCTACAGGCTGTGCGAGGAGCCTCCACTGAGCCCTGACACCTGTGCCGCCATTTTGGAAAAAGCTGGTCTTGATAACTGGGCTCTTGGAAAAACCAAGGTAATGTCTTCACGTAATTTTCAAGAAAAAAAAATGAATACCTATGGAGGATGTACTGAGAATTACAGCATTTTACAATGATTGAAAAGATCGTGGCTTTTTATGTTGTAGAATCTGTAGCTTAAAACAGGAGAAGGAGATTGAAACATTAATAAAGCTTTTCTTCTTCGGCAAAATTAAACACTTTGCTCTCATAAAGGTTTCTTCTAAGAAATTAAATATATACATATATATGTATATATATATATATACCTTGAAGATTTATCCAAAAAAAGGATGAAATTTATGAGCCTAGAAAACAGGCTGATATATTTTATATTTTCTCTATTTTATCATCACCAAATACAGCCAGAAAGCTGTAGAGAATCATAATGATCTCAGTAGGATTCTATTTTTTCTTTTTTTCCTTATTCTCAAATCTGCTCTTACTGTAAACCTGAAATTTATCCAAAGTGGGATATTGTTACTAGACTTGCTATAAGTGTTTGGATACCGGTGTGTTTATGTATTAGATTTGAGAGCCTATGAGATCTTAGCTTATTTAACTCTTTAGAGAATGAAGTACAAAATCATAACCCATTTTGAAAGGATGCATTTGACTTATCAGATATCCTCAGAGCATTATAAGATGGGGATAAGGAGACAAACAGGGTACCAAGTCCTGGGCGTAGACTAAATGCATCAGTGGGGGAGGATGGAGAAAGAGCCAGTCTAAGGCAAAGAAGTACTCAGACTGATCACTCAGGAGTAACTGCCGTCAGCCGCACCGTAGATGTAGACTGAAATTCCGTATTTGCAGAGAAATGTGTATTAGCTGTGGGAGGTGTGTTCAGATGCAAAGTTAGTCCTGTAACAATTTAAGGAATTTTTTTTTAGTGTTTATCTTATACTGAGCATCCTGCCTATTCGGTAATCCGTATTTACTTTAGTATTTAGTAAGAGGAAATGCTGAGCATTAAAAAGATGCGCATTTTATACACACCATTTTCTTTTAGATTCTCCCAAAGATGAATATTGTCAGGCTGAAATCTCATGATTTATGGTCTAAAACACATGCCCAACTTCAAATGGAGTTTTAACTTGTAAAAAGGCCCTTTGCAGTTCTCGTTTTGCATGATATTTAAGTAGCATTTTAAAGCTATTTGTATTTTTCCACTTCACCTTTTCCAACTCATTAAGATGGATAAAAGTATTCAATATGAGAACATTTCTAATGCTGCGCAAAAAAAAAAAGATGATGACCTTTTTAAATAGATTGAATTTTAAATGAATTGTCAACAGTAGAATGGACTAAATATATTAACATCTAGAGTCCTGTAGAAATTAAAACTAAATTCAATCAAAACCTATAATGCTAAACTGTTTGCCTCTGGTGCCAGGCTTCCAAGTGATGGAACGCTGAGAGAATTCTGCAGGCAGGGTTACCAGGTCTTGTGACTCAGCTATTAAATTTGAATTTAAGTGACCTTCTAAGTGGATTCAATGATTTCTCTTGGAGGTGACTTTCATTAGTAAATTTAGCCATTCGCAGAAAAAAAGAAAGAAAACTTCCTGTTTCCTGGGGGTGGTTGAGAACAACTTCAAGCCTCCAGGCTCCTCCATGGCTCAATTCATTTTGATTTCAGAATCATCAAAAATCAGCCCTCTTGCTTCACAGTGGCCACTGGGTCCAGTGAGGATGGCTGGTAATTCTGCATGGGGCCCTCTCTCTGCCTAATTGTCTCCACTGACATCACTATGAGCCCCTGAAGGGCAGTGCCCTGGTTTATTCACCATTGTATCCCAACAGAGAAGTACATAGAATAGGTCTCAATGAACATTTGGTGAGTGAACGGCTATACTGTAATTGTCCTCTTACAGATAGATTTGTAAGATTTTTAAATTGGGGAAATATAATTGTCTCTTCTTTAAGAAAGCATACAAATTAGCTTTGCCCAGAGTAGATGATACTAATAAAACTTTGATAAAAGAACTTGATCTCCTCCACTCATATTGGCCCACCCGACAAAACCTAGGTACCTGTTACAAAGAAACAGTACGAGTGTCAAACTGCATTCCTTCTCAAAGAGAGGTTTTCTTCCAACATGAAAATCCATAATGTTCTAGCAACATCCAGGCCAGAGAAGCAAAAGATAGTGATTTCCAAAATCAAAAAATATTTGAAATATAATCGAGTCTTCAAAACCCCACACATGCCTGTTTCACGTCTGCGTGCCATACTTTTATTTTTTGCTTTATTTTAATTCTTTTAAGGTGTTCCTTAAGTATTATCATGTGGAGCAGTTAAATTTAATGCGAAAGGAAGCCATTGACAAGCTTATTTTGATTCAAGCCTGTGTCAGAGGATTCTTGGGTTCCAGAAGATATCAAAAAATACAGGAGAAAAGGAAAGAGAGCGCTATAATAATACAGTCAGGTAATTACTCAGACCTTCTCACTACGTAACAAAACATCATGTTATGTTTATATGTGGGCATGAAATCAAATCTTATATATAAGCCTCCAATTCTTATGTAGCTTTTGTGTTTAATTCCAAACTGTTACCTTGCTACTTTCTCTATACTAAATCTGAATGATTGCTTTAGTGATTGACACTTTTAATATCTGAATAAATGTTCTGTTCTAAATAAAAGAATTTTTAAATGTTCCATCACAGTGAAAACACAATTGACCTACAGTGCAAGATACAGCAAGTGCCTGAATGAATTACAGATCTCAAAAGTCAGAGTATTAGAACCCATTGGACAATAACATTTTCCCTGCTTGATTCCAAAGGTTGCACTTGCCATAATTTTCAACAGCTTAATTAAATCTCATTTTGTTAAAGGGCATCCGTTTCTTTCTATTAACTGTAGGGAAATAATATTTATAATCATATTTCACACAATTTTTATTAAATACATCAATAGACTTGGAATTCCATTTTCCTTTTTTTTCTATAAGAAACTAAGTTTAGAACCTAGCATGGCTTAATACAGTATCTTTAAAAATTTTTGACTGGATGTCCTTAATAAAAAAATGTATTTTCCTCCATAACCCGGTACACACACACTACAAAGCATGCTCTCTGACAGTTTTCTATTCTGGTCTATTCCATTTCATTTTTAGATATTAGATTTAGCCCACTAAATCGGTTTTATGATTCACTATTTGATTTGCAGCCTGTGTTCTGAAGGATACTGGCAAGGTGGGCAGAGTAGCTGACTAACACTCAGGAGACTGGAGTTCCAGCTCCAGTCTGTCTGTCCATGACTCACCATCATCGTTTGGAATCTTAAACCCTCAACTTCTGACTAGGACATCAGACATGCAAACCCTGTGATTGGGGATCTAATTCTTTATCCTCAATTCTAAAAGTCCTAAAACACTGAAAAAGAGGTTTTGCTTAACTCATTTAGAAGTGAAACATGACCTGGTATTTACAGTCCTCTATTCATCCCAGTTAGTAAAAATTGTGTGTTTTTCTGGAGAAGTAGTCACTTGTTTGATTATGGAATGTTGACCTGCCATGGGGAATGTTACAGAATATATGTTATTTGGTCTGAATTACCTTCCTAAAATTAAAAAAAAAAGAAAAGTTTTAATATGAATTCTGAAATAAATCTGGCTCCCAGGAAGATTGGCCAAAAGGTCCAAAACATAGACAAATAATAGAGGATTTCTCCCATGAATAACTGACTATGGCAAAAATAAAAGGAACATAACCATTAGCAGATTTTAAGCAAATGAGTGAGTACATTTTGTCTTTTTCATCACCTTAGCTTATCTCTATCATTTTAGTTTCATCTTCATACTCCCCTTAATACGAAAGGTACTTCAACTATTTTCTCGTTAAAGCACGTTGTCTGGAAGAGTCTTTAATGAGTCCCATATTTTTTATGAACCTGTTCTATTTGTCTTTAACTTCATTCCCCTCTTTGACACTGATAGTCAAAAACCATTTGTTTGTACCCCGTCAAAGTAATGTTCTTTTGTTATTCTGATTAACACTACTCTGGGCCTTGTATGTTCCAGCTGCAAGAGGACATCTAGTCAGGAAAAAAAGAAAAGAAATCGTTAACACGAAAAACACAGCAGTAACAGCCATTCAGACTCATGATCAAGAATTTGACTACAAGAAGAACTTTGAAAATAAAAGGTAGAATGGTGTTCATTCTTATGCCATTTTGACATTACAGATTTTTCAGATACGGAAAGTCATGAAATAAAGTTCACAGTCTTTCTCATACCTCACCAGGTTCCTGACACTGATTCATCAAATGTCAGTGGCCACTTCTGTGTCCTTTATCCTATTTTGGAGTTTGTTGGCATTTCACGCCAAAGACCACACTTTCCTCCTCAAGGATTTTTCTTCCTAGGCTTCTGCTCCTAATTTCTGCTCCTAATTCTAAGTGTCTTTTGCTAATTCCCCTTTTCCCCCTATTTAAATCCTCCTCCACTTCTCAGTAATGCCCCTGGGCTCACTCATTCCCATGGCCTTTATGACCAATATGCCATTGGTCACAGTCTGTTTTTCAAAGCATAGCACCTTTGTCCTATCTTCTCCTGAGCCTCTGAATCTAGAATTCTAACTGCATGTTAGCAGATACACCTGAATTCATTTATACAGGAGGCTTCCTGATAAACAGTGGGGACACACAGACAAAAGAAGCAAAATCCTTACCCTCAAATTGCTGCCAGAGTCTTGGGATAGAAACATGACAAATAAATACATGATTCTAGTGACATAAGAATCTACTAAGTTTGACTAAACCTCTACTAAAAAAAATCTATGCAAAGGGTAGAGTAGGCCCATAGAAGAGGGTTGGTTGGCAGAGATTAGGGGAAGGAAAAAAATATCCAGATTTTACCTAAGTGGTGAAACTTGAATTGATTGAAAGATGAATAAATGGTTCTCTAAAGAGGTAAAAGTCATTCCAGCCTCTTTGTCTTTTTTTTCCCAAAATTTATTGAAATTTAATTGACACCTAGTGTGAGTTTAAGATGTACAGCATGATGATCTGTTACACATATATGTATTGTGAAGTGATTACCATGATAAGATTAGTTAACGTTTCCCTCATTCATATAATTGTAGTTGTGGGGGGGATGTCAGGGTAGCGAGAATGTTTGACAACTATTCTCTTAGCAACTTTCAGTACGTAATACAGTATTATTAACTATAGTCACAATGATGTGTATTAGATCCTCAGGACTTATTCACCTTTTTAAAAATCTCAGCTTAATTGAGGTTTAAGTGACATAAAATTAGAAGATATTTAAAATGTACATTGTGGTCATTTGATATATATACACACACTCATTGTGAAAGGACCCCCCATCTAGTTAATCAAATCATCCACCACCTCACAGAGGTTTGGGTTTTTGTTTTGGGGGTTTTGGTGAGAACACTGAGGTTTTACTCTCTTAGCAGATTTCAGCTGTACCATCCTTATCAACCATAGTCACCATGTTTTAACATTAGATCTTCAGAACTTATCTTAAGGCTGGAAGTTTATATCCTTTCACCAACCCCTCCCAGTTTCCCCCACCTCATCTCCCAGCCTCTGGCAACAACTTTTCTGCTCTGTGTTTCTATGAGTTTGACTTTTTTTTAGATTCCACATATAAGGGATACCATGCAGTATTTGTTTTTCTTTATCTTAGTTAATTTCACTTAGCATAATGCCTTCAGGGTCCATCCATATGGTCACAAAAGGAAAATTTTCCTTCTTTCTCATGGCTGAATAATGCTCCATTACATATGTATACCATATCTTCTTTGTTCATTCATCCATGGATGGATGCTTATGTATTTCCATATCGTAGCTCTTGTGGATAATACTGCAGTGAACATGGGGATGCAGGTAACTCTTAATTTCTTCTGATATACACCCAGAAGTGGGATTGCTGGGTCATATGATGGTTCTATTTTTAGTTTTTGGAGGAACCTCCATACTGTTTTCCATAGTGGCTGAACCAGTTTACATTCCCACAAGGATTCCCTTTTCTCTGCATCCTCACCAGCATTTGTTATCCCTTGTCTTTTTGATGACAGGGGTCCTAACAGCTGTGAGGTAGTATCTCATTGTGGTTTTGATGTGTATTTCCCTAATGATTAGTGATATTGAGCATCTTTTTATGTACCTGTGGCCATTTGTATGCCTTCTTTGGAAAATTTTTCTATTCAGTTCTGCTGCCCATTTTTTAATCAGATTGTTTGTTTTGTTTTGCTTTGCTGTGAGCTCTGTGAGTTCTTCATATGTTTTGAGTATTAACCCCTTATCAGATACATAATTTACAAATATTTTCTCCCATTCTATAAGTTGCTTACTCATTTTGTTGATGGTTTCCTTTGCTGTGCAGAAGTTTTTTACTTTGCTGTAGTCCACTTGTTTATTTTTGCTTTTGTTGCTTTTGCTTTTGGTATCAAATCCAAAAAACCATTGCAAGACAGATATCAAGGAGCTTACCCTCTGCACTTTCTTCTAGGAGTTTTACAGTTTCAGGTCCTAAGTTCAAGTCTTTAATCCATCTTGGTGATTTCTGTGTGTGATATAAAGGAGGGGTCCAGTTTCATTCTTTTGCATGTGACTATCCATTTTTTCCAGCACCATTTATTGAAGAGACTGTCCTGTCCCCATGGTTTACTTTTGGCTTCATCATCATAAATTAATTGACAGGAAATGTGTGGGTAAATGCATAAATTCTGGGCTCTCTATTGTAGTCCATTGATTGATGTGTCTATTTTTATGCCAATACCATACTGTTTTGATTACTATAGCTTTGTAATTTAGTTTGATTATCTTCTTTATTAATTGCATTTTAACTAATATAAGCATTCTCTGGGGCGTGTTATGAAGATATTCAAAATACTAGAATACCCATTCATCAAAATTATGGTGTCCTGGGTTCCCTACCTAATTCTCTGATCCCTGGCATAATAATAGGGATTCTGTTAGGCCTCGTGTATAAACCTAAGGATGCCATAGGGGGCCCAGGAAGTGACCAATGGGATTAGGAAAATTGAGGCCCAGTAGCTATTCCTAAGTGTGACCCAAAGAAGAGTCCTTCTTTACAAACAAAATGTAAAAGATCCAATTCTCCCAGGGCATTCCTGGGCCAAAACTGGCAGAAGCCCCCCAGGTAGCATGTCCGGTGTCAGGATATGGCTTTTTGACTCCACCTTAATAACCTTGTCATGTTCATATTGTTCTTATGAGGCTTTTGCCCTCACACACACACACACACACACACACACAAAAGCTATGTGGCTAAATAAAAAAAAAAATTTTTAAAGATGAGTAGAGAAGATCTTATCTTCCAGTTAAGGGGAAATCATTTTGGAAGGATATTAATAAAGTAACAGCTGTGAGGTTTTGGCCAACATACCAGAAGATCATGAACTGTAGCAGGGACACTCCCTTTGCTTTAATTTTGTAAGAAATTTCCTGTGATCCGCAGACTGAGAGCTTATCAAAGTACAGCACACCAGCCTAGTGAACACACCCTGCTTACTGGGCTTGGATCTAGATGTGGTGTCCACGTCTCATCACCAAAGGTACTGTGTTTGAAAAGGACATACCTTGAAGTGATTGAATTCCTAGGATGTTGATACCTCATCGAGTGAAATTATGCTGGGATATTTCTCACTCTAAGTTGAAGTTGGTTTTTTTTAATTATTTGAGTAGCCATCACAGTTGTCTCTAGAGAGGACACTTGGAGGAAAGACTTGATTCTTGTGACTTGGTAAGTTTTCACTCTGAGCTTTTTTGTCCCCTTGCTTGTCTCCCAGCATAGTGTAACCCATGCTGTTGGCCAAAAGAGGTAACAAACTCTGGTTTAGTATCATCTATTCAGATACAATTTGTTTTACACAGGGACTCTTTTGTGAAGAAACAGACAGAAAATGTGGTCTCTACTAACGAAACAGTCATTCCAGCTCCAAATAATAGACAGAGCACCTCTGTGGTGAAGACTTCTGCCTTCAGAGCTGAGGAGGCAGCTGCAAATGCTGTGGAAAGTAACGACAGAGGGCATCAGCCGCAGAAAAAAATGAACAATGTGTATGAAGAAGAAGCTGAGCAAGAATTATGTCTAGCGGGGGACCCTAGGGCAGAAGTAAGCCCCAATAAGAAGTATATAAACAACTTGGAAGAAGATAGCAAGATAAGGAAAGTGGAAATGGAGGACACCGTGGTCCAGAATCACTATGAGAAGTATACAGAGGAAAGGAATTTTGAAGACTCAAAAGCAGCATATCTAGAAAGGAAGGCCTTATCAGAAAAACCAAGCTACCCCGGACTCTGGTTAGCAGAGAAGGAGACTTCAGCTCAGAAGCAGGCTTCTTTTAAAAAAACTTTGGAACCGAGTCTTAGCCAAAGGTCTGTTTGTCAAAATGCAAATAGCAAGGAAAGAGAAAAGAAGACATCTGTGGTCACCCAGAATGCACCAGTATGCAGCCATCAGAGAAGCCACATGAGGCATGGGACGGTCCCAGAGAGGCAGGTTGAACCAGCAGTATCAGCCCAGGAAGAAGAAGAAGATAAGGCGGCAGTGTTCATCCAGAGCAAATACCGGGGCTACAAGAGAAGGCAGCAGTTACGGAAGGACAGGGCGGCTTCTTTTAAAAATCAAAAGGCTGTTGCAACACCGACAGAAGGAGCAAGAAACACTCACAATTTGTATTCCTGTCCCACAACACTCGAGGACTCCTGTAACATCAGGATGAAGAGTGATAAAGACGCAAAAGCAGTTTCAGAAAAAGACGCATGTGATTTGGCAATTTTTTCAAAACAGGTATGTAAATGAACAGGTTTCCTTACTAGTTCAGATCTCTGGGAACTCCACAACAACCGAATTAAACAGTCGATAACCGCTAGGGTGTTTCATCTGTTCTTAGGAGACTACAAACATTTTCAATAAAGTGTCTCAGGGGCTGTGCCATTCAGGTAGCTATAAATGTTTAAACAATTTTCTATGATAAAGATAGTATAAAACACGCGAGGAATCTTGTGTAGTAAGGAGACCAGCCATTGGTTTATGCAGCCCTGACTGAAACGCTGCCGTTTGACAGTGCAAATTTCCATGTATCTCAGAGTTTCCATTATAGCACTAAGAAAAAGTTTTCTAAATCCTCTTAAGTCTATGCTTCTCTACCCCAGATTTTGAGAAGACCTAATTCTGTATCAGAATCAGGTGTGTAGTGTTACATGCAACAAAGATGAAAGGTCTGCGTGTTCCATTATGACAACGAGGAATCATAAAGACCGCAAGGGAAAATCCCCTTCGGGGACTATCTCGTACCGTTGGTAGGCATGTTTCAGCTGTTTCTAGAAGCAGGCAGTTGGCTTTAGGGCCTCTCCCACGCAGACGTGGAGCTCTGATCATTGTGTGCTGTGGAGAGAGCCCAGGAACGGCTCCTGTCCCTGCCTGTTCAAGGTCTTTCTCTCTTTCTAGGTGTTTGACCTTGAGAAAATCACTTTATATGTCACCACCCTTATTCTCTCCTGTGTAAAGCGGAGGATTTTCATTACACAACCTCTAAAATGCATGTTATAAATTAATCTGTACTACCAGGGTGGTCAGTAGTGAATCGTAAAAGAAATGTCATAGTGACTTAGTTCAAATTCAAAGAGGGATCACCTTTAACTCCTGAGTCCCTAAGCTCTGCTTTTTGTCTGACGGTGGCTGAGCCACAGTAACTGCCCTCGGACACCCCCTGACCATTGTGGGTGTGACCCAGACATCTCCCATCTCTAGCTGTTCATAGATCTGCCGTTGATTAATTTAGCCCTTTCCCGTTTTACTTTTTTAAGCACATGGAGATGGTGAGTTTAATATTCAAGCAATCCTTCCTCGCCTTGTGATAAATCTGCTCACTCTGAAGGCCAAATCAGGGATTAGGACCCTGACCTGCCATGCAGCTGAGACACTCAGGAGATGTCGAATTGCCAGGCATCTACCTAGAGCTGGCTGATGACACCATGGAAGTGGGCTCAGTGCTCACTAGAGGTGAAAAAAAGTTAGAGGCAGAAAAGCAGGGGCCCCACTTCAGCCTAGCAGGACAACCGTGTTGGCAGACGAGGCCAGGGTGGAAAGAGGACCCAGGAGAGAGAGAGTAGCCCTGAAGTCAGGCTAAGAAGACTGGACAGGAAAGGAGGGAAGTTAACATAATCAAAGTCAGCAGAGGGTTTCCTCAGGATAAAAGCAGAAAGGCAACGGCAGCAGAATGGTTAAGGACAGAAGCCAGATACCAGGGACCCCGGCAAGGAGTTACCAGGGGAGAATGCTTCTGGAGGAAGACATGTTTGGCCATTTTGAAAGGAAAATGTAAGATGGGCAGGTAGCACAAAGGGGGAGGCCTTGTCAGGTGAGGACGTACCTGACCTTGGAATGCAGTTAGGGCGGGAAGTGTGTGCGGGTCCCGGGGGGAGGGGATGAGGAGTTTATCAGACCCCGGAGTACCTGTGCAGCTCTCTGAATTCTTTTCTTTGATTTAATCTGACACGTGACCTTCTTTTTAGATATCAAAGCTATCTGAAGAATATTTCATTCTGCAGAAAAAACTGAACGAAATGATTTTGTCACAGCAACTGAAGCCTCTTTATCTGGGTGTCTGTCCTCATAAGCCAGTCAATAGACGAGTTTCTTCTCAGCAGTGCATCTCAGGTAAAAGTGGGTAGAGCTGGACCTTCCTGAAGGGACAGGCAATGCCAGATACTTTATTAGTCCCCCGCCTTTATTCTATGGCCGATGTGAGGTGACTGTGTTCTGTCTTGGCGAGAACCTTCATTTCATTTCATTTTTTATAAGTAGACACACATCTTTGCAGAACATTCCATATGCCTCCTAACCCCTCTGATTTCATTCTCCTCCTCTTTTCTTTTCTTCCTTTTTCCCCTTTATATACACTGTAGCTGGAAGTTGGACTATGACACCAGAAGGGAATAGAAGGATGGAGTTGAGGGTGGGTAGGTGGGGTGCAGAGGGCAGGGTGCAGTTTTGATGGAGCAAACAAGTGAAATATGTCTATTCCCTGGTAACCAGCATTCTACTCCCTGCTTCTGTGTTTTCAGCTTTTTTAGATTCCACATGTGAGTGAGATCATGCTGGTTTATTTTCTTTCTGTGTCTGGCTTATTTCGCTCAGCATAATGTCCTCCAGGTTCATCTACAATGTCAGAAATGGCAGGATCTTCTTTAAGGCTGAATAATATTCCAGAATGTGTGTGTGTGTGTGTGTTTGTGTGTCACATCTTTATTCATTCATCTGTTGCCAGACACTTAGGTGGTTTCCCTGTGTTGGCTGTTGTGAATAATGCTGCAGTGAACATAAAGATATCTCTTTGAGGTACTGATTTCATTCCTTTGGGATATATACCCAGAAGAGGGATTGCTGGATCTTATGGTAGTTCTATTTTTAGTTTTTTCAGAAATATCTAATTTGTTTTTTGTAACGGCAGAACCAATGCTTACAGGGTTCAACCAACGGTATAGAGGGTTCTCTTTTTCCCACATCCTTGCCAGCAATTGTTTCTCTTGTCTCTTTGATAACAGACGTCCTACTACATGTGAGGTGATATCTCATCGTGATTTTGTTTTGAATTTCAGAGATGATTAGTTATGTTGAGCACTCATTCATATACTGTTGGCCATTTGTATGTCTTCTTTAGAAAAATGTCAGATCAGGTTATCTGCCAATTTCTAAATCTGGTTGGGGGTTTTTGTTTGTTTTTTGCTATTGAGTTGTATGAGTTCCCTATTTTAGATATTTGGGTATTATCCAAAATATATCCAATATATGGTTTGCAAATATTTTCTCCTGTTCCAAAGTCACCTATTTTATTTTGTTGATGATTTCCTTTGCTGTGCAGAAGCTTTTCAGTTTGATGTAGTTCCACTTGTTGATTTTTCTTTTTATTGTCTGAGCTTTTTATTGTCTGACACCATTGGTGTCATATCCAACATATATTACCAAGGCCAATGTCAAGGAGCTTCTCCCTACATTTTTTTCTAGGATGTTTACGGTTCAGGTCTTATGTTTAAGTCTCTAATCCATTTTGAGTTGGGTTTTTGGTATGATGTAAGGTAAGAGTCCAGCTTTATTCTTTTGTGTGCAGTTATCCAGTTCTCCCAACACTATTTATCCTTTCCCCTTTGTGTATCCTTGATGCCCTTGTCAAAATTAGTTGACTCTATATGCTTGGGTTTATTTCTGGGCTCTCTATTCTGTTCCATTCATCTGTGTGTCTGTTTTATGCCAGTACCATACCATTTTGATTACTGTAGCTTTATTATGTAGTTTGAAATCAGGAAGTGTGATGCCTCCAACTCTTCTTCTTTCTCAAGGTTGCTTTGTCAGGGACTTTGAATAGGTCTAAAAGCAGCAGCATTTTACTAGGAAGTCAGAATAGTCCATTTTATTCTTCAATATGCCATTTTAAAAAATGAACCTAAGAATATCAGAAATCAATTCTTAGCTTGCTGTGATTCAGAAGACAATTGTAATTCAGTGACATTTCTTTAATTCTTCGGGTTTAGAGGGAGAACCTTTTCTGTGCATACGTAGAGAGGTTACATGTTCGACTACACTTGTTTACAGCTAACCTGGCAAACATCTGAATTGTCCCCTGTCCCTGAGAGTAGCAGAGGAAGTGCCCGAGAGAGGGGGGCCGAAGTGGCCTGAAGAGGGATCTGGGCAAACCTGACACCCCAGAACTAAGGAGAAAGGGAGGACACTGGGAGATGTGGTCGGTGCCTGTGACTAGAGACTGGATGGTACAGTTACTCTCAGCAGATGCTAATGAGAACCAGGAAGAGCTGCAGAGCAGATGGCCTGTCTCCACCACCACTGTGAAGCTGCAGAAGTCCCCATCCCCACCCCCAACTCAGATGTGGCCTGGAGAGAAAAAGAGGAGGGTCAGAACCTCAAATGACTAATAAGTTTACTCAGAAGATGCTAAGAAAATGGAAAACAACTGAGTTTAACTAGGATTCATGAAAAATAACATAATGCTAGAAAAGAGAAGTGAGCACCAGGCAGCAGGAATTCAGTCAAGTTTTAGGGACATCAAGTGACATTCTGTTCATCTGCATTGTTGTAAATTGTGAGCTTAACCTGCTCTAGACAACAGCACTTTTGAAAGATCATCCTGATTGCATGATATGAATAAAATTTGATGGAACAGCAGGAAATGTGGGAGGCCAGTAAGAGATGAGGGTGGTTTGGACAAAGTGGTAGCTGAGACAGTTATCAGTTTTAAGCAAAGGTTAGTTGGAAGATGACCTGCCAGGCAGGTGGACATGTGCATCGTTCCTGAAGTCGCTGAGTTGATGAGATCGTCCTGGAAATCCACCTACAGGGAGAAGAGAACCCAGAGCGTGAGTTCAGACATGTACAGGTCAGGTAGAGAGGAACCAGCAGAGGACCAACCGGAGAGGCGGAAAGAGCACCAGGGATTTTGGCCCCTCAGAAGCCGCAGGAAGAGGGTGTGTAAGATGTTGTGCAGAAAGATGCTGACAGAACAAATGGGGAGAGATCTATAAAATATCCATTGGATCCCCTGTACATTAACTTCCCCAGAGGTTTTCTCAGTATTACAATAGACACAAAGCGGAAAAGGGGGATGCAAATAATGATTTTGCTCCTTCTGGGAGATTCAGCCCCAATATTTGCTGGCTTTATCATTGGATATCTTTGATGTTCATGTATTTTAATGACCTATGCAGCTTTTTTTTTAATTCCTTGAATACTTTATAAAAGTTCACAGTAAAATATAGTTCAAAGAATTCAAGCTGAGGTCACCAATTGGGCCGGATATTGCTTGATCAATATGTAAGCCCTGCGAGGGGTCTAGATCCATCATTGTACCTTTGGATGCACTAATTTATCTCAGGAAAGGCAAACTCCATCTTAAATTTCTTTATAAACCAGCCCAGGTTCGCCAATCTTCTGACCACATTTAAACCAAGAACTCCCACCACCCATCCCCTCTTCCTCCAGTTCTAGTGATCTTCCCTGGTATATTTATAGACCTACAGACATCGCAAACTCCACACGGGCATTCAGGTGCCCTCTTACAGGAGGGAGTGGATTATCCAGGACCACAGCCTGCATTTACTTATCCTCAAAGTTATTTCATGTAGATTAGTTTTGTCTTCCTCAAATAGATTTTCAACCCTTTCAAGCAGGACCGTGCCTTATACTATATATTCATTTTTCTGTGACCCTAGCACACTATTCATCACACAATAGACATTTAATAACTGCTTACTAATTGTCTGGAAAGCTGTTTCATTTCCTCCAAGAATTATATGTGGAGCAAAGTAGAGTGGTCAGTGGAGTGAAGATTTGAAAGTTTGGTTTTTACTAAAACTAAAAATATAACATTACATTCTTTAAACGTTCATTTATTTTTGTATGGTATAGGCTTTTAAACTCCTTCTGGTCAGGAAAGGTCTTATAATATGTAGAAGTCCTGTGTCCTTAGATCATCAGAGTTGCTAACCACAGAATTTGGACCCTCACCCTGCAAGCAGCTGCCCCCCACCTGCAGAGGCAGACTTAGCTGATCTGTGGAACCTGCCAGCTGGGGTTCAACAGGCCACCCCTGGGGTACCAACCTTCACAGCAAACCGTACCTCCCCATGAAACATTTCACTTGGAAAACGAAATCAAGCTCATTTACAAATAATTCTGTCATTAAAATAAGCTTAAGAGTCACCTGAAGTTTTAATTATCTCATGCTTCTCAAAAACCTATAGGCATTACTATATATAAAAATAGATTTTTTAAAAAGTTTCTGCTGCATAGCACAGGGAACTATGTTCAATACCTTGTAATAACCTTTAATGGAAAAAAAAAGAAAGTAAATATATGAATGTATAACATGACTGAGACATTGTACTGTACACCAGAAATTAACACATTGTAACTGATGGTACTTCAATAAAACAAAACAAACAAACAAAAAAATGAATTGTGTACACCAAACCTCAAAAAAAAAAAAAAAAAAGAATTGAAGGGATGAGGAATTATAGGATTTAAGAGATTACTTTTGAGGTTTCAGATAATTTTAAAAATGCCAAGATTAAATTTTGATCTTCTGAAAAAAAAAAAGAAAAGGCTACAGGCATCTTCATGTAATTGCTACACCCACCTCTTTGGTAAGATCAGCCCGCCCTAGCTGGAGCATGCAGAGTGACCTGGGAAAGCTGCTCACCTATTCTAAAGAAAGCCCTAAAAAACGTGGATAACAAATGAAGATAATTAACTTTTCAAATTTATTTCAACAAACTGTAACTTTCTTTTATAAGATTTCTCTCTCTGTGTGAGACATCCCTTTAAATGTGCAATAATGTCAAAAGTAAAATAATGTCCAAAGGAAAACTGAGGAACTAATTATGAAGTTTAAAAATAAAGTAATAAACTAGTTATTTCATATCTTTGTTTTGATAATAGTTGTTATAAATTGAAACTGATAGGAGTTAACTGCACCTGCATTTTCATCAAGAGAAATATGACAGGATTTATGTGTCTGGGGCATGGCCATTTGATGATAAATTCTCTGCTGTTGTATTCATAAGCATACAATGACATTGCATCATTTCTCTTTGAATAATGTGCACAGTTGCTCATTTTAGGGGGGATGTTTTTCTTCTTACTTATGGTGCACCTGGCAATCTGTGTTGACCATTGTGAAGAAAAGAAAAAGATTAATTGTAGGACAAATAAATCCCAGTAACACAAAAACATGTTTTCTTTCTCTCTTTTCACAAAGAAGCTATGACTGTCCAATAGGCTGTAATTTTTTAATGGGTTGCAAGGTTAACAAATCAGGACACTATTATAATTCCCATGCTTCATTTACATAATATCATCAGTAAATTCAGCACTAAATCAAAGCAGCCCCTTGGCATGCAAACATACAGTAGATACAATGAGAACGCTTTTGTGTTGCTCTCAGAGTAAATGTCAGAAGAAAATAGCAATCTTCTGTTTATTTCTAAATTTTTATGGCATCTAAATTCATGCAATAATACTAATATTTTCAGTTGTGATGCAGATTTGGGTTTTTGGGGTTTTTTTGGGTTTTTTTGTGTTTTTTTTTTGTTTTTGTAGGTATGCCTGTCATTTACCATTGTAATGCTGGCACCTAGAAATGCAGTTTGCAGACTATCCAAGAATACATATCCACATGTATCTGTAAACATACTTACATTCATGTAAAGACTGGGTAGCTCAAATAATGTTGAGTCATATATTTTATAGGAATATTTTTTCATTAAGAGTAGAAAGTAAAGAGATATCAAAAGTAACATTACTTCCCACTCAACATACCTCTGGTGAACACTTATCTTCCTAAATGTATTTGCTACTATTCTCCCTTCATAAGAAATAATACAAATTCCCCCAAAATCTTTAAGAAACAACTTTCAGTATCCAAAAATTAATGATTTTATTTACAATCTCACAATTCAGTGAATATCATTTATTTTTAGCATTTTAATTATATTAAATACTAACCTTAAAAGCAGTTTGCCTTATATCTGTTTACATTCTGAATTACAGATTTCTGATAAGTTAACTGATTTAACTCAGACAAAACAGTTGACCTAGAAGCCTTGGGTGGAAACAGCTAAACTTTTTGTGCACAAATTATTTCTTCTTATTCCATAATTTTTATCTATTCTAAACTACAGAGGACACAGAGCTGCCATGGAAGCAAGAAAGGAATAAACAATATATTTCTCCCCAACTTCCCATTAAATTTCTGATAAAAATGCACAAAAAAAGACCAACCATGTCAGCCATACTGGAAACAGTTTTTTTTTTTTTACACATTTTGACACCATAATACTTAACTACATGAGATCAATTCAAAGGGAAATTACATATCATATTTGATAAAATAATATAGTCAAAAGGTAAATTCACATAGTTTATAATTTCATACCACATAGAGAAAATACCTTCCTAAATATCTAGTATATTTTTAAATTTTTCCTATAACTAGATATATTGGGCTAGTCCATAAACTTCCAAATATCAGAATTCAACCAGATTACATTTTCTGCTCATGATGCAATTGAGATAGAAGTGAAAAAAACAAATCTGCAAATTAAAAACTAAGAAATGTGAATGAAGAAATTAATAATTAGTGTTATCAATTATTTTAAAATAATAAAAATGAGAATAGCTACATATAAAAACTATGAATATAATGCAGGCAGATTCTACTTTCAAGGGAAAAGTCAGATCATTAAATGTTTTCACTATTAATTGAAAGAAAATTATGAGAAAAGGGTGTAAATTTAAGAATTTTTTTGTGAATGAAGAACAAGTATTATTCAACCCAAGGAGAAACAGAAAAGAAATAATTATGATAAGACAGAAATATATCAGATATCTAAAGGTAGCTAAAATAATATTTTTTGAAAATAAAACAACAAAATAGACTATTCCTTAAAAAGAAGCCATGAAAAAATTAGAAATAAGAACAAGATTATAAGAATTATAGTTTACTAAAATCTTGGCAAGCTATGAATGCAGTCAGTTTCACAGAGACAATTTGAGGCTGAAATACAAATTTCTGGAAAAATACAAATTTTTCTTTTTGGAAAGAAATAGTCAATATGATGATATGTCCTTCAAAGAATTACCTTGAAAAAGAGGTTCAAGGAACTCATAGTGTTTTAGGCAAATGGAACAGATAATTCCCATACTGTGTGATCTGTTCTTGAAAAAAATATAGAAAGAGAAAGAAAGTTACCTATTTCATGAAGATCATCTACCCTAGAACCAAAGTCTGACAAATAACCTTTTTAGGAAAAAAGAAAGGAGGGAGAAGAGGAGGGAGGAAAGAAAAAAGAAAACAAGAAGAAAGCTATGGATCAGTCTGAGGGGTTTAGTGGTAAAATTCTTAAGTATAGTCTTAGCTAATTGAATGCAATATTATATTCAAAGACTATCCAAGTAACACATACCAATGTCACGTAATAGCAAAAGGTCAAAAGAAAAAAGCCATCTTATTAAATACTGAAACAGCTTTCAATAAAATCTGACACAGAGTCCTGATGAAAAACAAAACTCTTACTAAATTAAAAATAGGAATTCTTTAGCAATATAAAGAATATATTTCTTAAACCAATTGTCAACATCACAATCAATGGTAAAACACTGAAAGTAGCTCCATTAAAAGGCAGGCTGCTACTAGCAACACTTTTTTACGTTATTTGGAAATTTCTAGCTGAAATAATAGGATAGCGAACAGAAGTTTCTGAAAAGCACAGTTATTGAAAAGAAGAAGATGGGATTGTAAGAGTTTTAGTGCACAACATGAATTTTTACCTTAAAAATACAAAGACTGAACCAAAATAATGATTGGTACTAGCAGAAGATTTCAGCAAGGGTATGCAGGTAGGGGCATATAGATATTCTTTCCTGTAATAATTTGTAACAGAAAAGAACTTACTGCAAATAGCAGCAAAAACATATACAACACCTTGAAATAAAGCTAGCAAGAAAACAACAAAGGGCTTAAAAAAAAAAAAAAAAAAAGAAGAGGTGGGTAGTGGAATGACACTTTTTCTGGATTGAAAAATAAGAAATTATAAATATACTATAAAATTGAATTCATGGTTTAAAAAACTGCATTTAATTTCTATGAGATTTTCTTTAGAACTTAATATCCCTAAATATCATTTGTAAATTTCAGGGGAAAAAATAATTATAAATGAGGACTTGCCTTTTAGATGATAAAAAGAATAATATAAAGCCATCATTAAAACCATATGCCTCTGTCATGAAAATCAACCACAGATTAATGGAACAGAATAGATGGCCCTAAAATTGACTGTAGTATTTAAAAAAAAAAAAAAAAACTGTCACAAAAAGATACATGGCAAACCAGTAAGAAAAGGATGGATAATTCTTAATTTTTTTCTGATTTGGGGAGAATAAATAAAACAGTCTTACCTTATGAATATCCCAGTATTTCCCAGATTATTAATGATGTAAATGTGAAATGTAAACCAAGAGAAACCAGATGGTATGAACTGACTATGTCACAGTCTCTGCTTAGGGAACGACAAAGCATAAGAAGCAGTAAAAGGAACTGCAGAGAAAAATTGTGGTCAATTTAGACTGTGTAAATGTTAAAACCTCGAAGAGGTTAGAAAACATTGTTAAACGTTAAAGAGCTGCAGACAAACTGGATAAAATATTTAGAACAAATGGGAAAATGGTCAACATACATAATGTAGAAAGAGCTCTTATAAATCATTAGGAAAAACACTAACACCCTCAATGGAAAAATGGGCACAAGACATTGATTTATTCATAGAAGGGCAAACGCAAATGGAAAACAAGCATAAATATGATCGCCCCAGAAATTAAAAAATATATAAATTAAAACAAGTTACTATTTTTGACTCATCACAATGGAAGGGACGAAAAAATATTTAACAATGATGAGAATGTGCTAATTTAATTATCCTCAAACACTAATGGCAAGACTGCAAAGAGTAAACATTTCAAAAAGTGATTCAGCAAAATCTAGAAAATGTGTTGAAATAGTTTATATCATTCACTAGTAAACTCACTTATGAGAACATAGCCTAAGGAGATAATCAGAGCTGAAAGAGATAAATTATGTACATGGCCAAAAATAAAATTACACAATAAGAAAATGATTAATAAGTAATGACACATTCATAAGTGGAATAGAAATAGCCCTTACAATTCATTATTCAAAGAATAACCTTGGCAAACTGCTAGCTAATCTAACAATAGAATATAATACTGCAGAATTTGAAAATACTATAAATCAGGTGGCTTAATCTTCCTTCTCCCATGTCAGGTGGTTCATAACAGGAGCATCTATACAGAGAGTTCTAGAAGAGCCAAGTGACGGGTTGAGTGAGGACAGAGTGCTTGCTCTCCAGTAGTGGACACTCTCCAAACTTCCCCTAACTTGGACCTTCAGAGTCCACTTCCGTATAAAATGAGTATGATCTGAGTAATGTTCCTGCAGCCTGGTCCTCCATGCAGGATAAGACCAGAGTGCCATCTTCAGATATGTCATCTTTACTGCCACGCTGTCTTGAGCCACTGAAAGCTTGCTTGCCGTCTCCTGTGGCCATGCTTGTAACCAGACATGCCCTCATAGGGAACAGTAGCTTTTCAAAAATGTTGGTGTATTTAACCTGACCTTGATAGGAACCATCTATCTGTTGTTACAGAGTATGAGCAGGGCAGGGGAATCAGGCGGAGACCAGAGAAAACTAAATATTGCTTATTTAAAATCAAGTAATGTGTTCCCATTCTATATTTTTCAAAGGCTAATGTGAGAAAATGACCATGAGCAATCAATAAATAATTTTCCAAAATTTGGCTTTTTGGAAAAAATGAGTGTAAATTCCCACCTCAGGCTATATACCCAAATATTTTTCAGATAGAGTAATATGATCTTGAAAACTAACCAAGAGTTAATTAGGGGGGAACTTAAATGCCACCCCTGAGGTTTCCTTATTCTCCAGCCAAGTAAGCATGTATCTCTGTTGTTTGACTGTGTCCGTAGTCCCACGAAAGGATGCATGCTCACAGTTCAGCATGACACCCAACAGCGGGTCACTCTCACAACACCATGGGCATCGCTGGGTGCATTCCCGAAGGCTTCTTGTGGTGTGCCCTCGTTCTGGGAGTGAGGGAGTAACCTCACCCCATGGACCAGAACAAAACTACCTGGCCTTGAGCACTCTAATCCATGACTTCTGCCCAACGGAGATGACAGAAGTAAATGGCGGATAGGCAGTCATCATGCCCAAGAGACAGATGGTAGTCCAGAGGGCACGTCTGTTGGTCTCACCATGCTAACAAAACTGCTTTATTCTCCTCTGCTTCTCCTCTGCCATAGCTAGACAAGACTTGAGGGGCAGCACCTTACCTAAACCTAAGAGTGTAAGTTAAAAACTAAATGTTCAGTTTCTAGGTTCTGGTGCAAAGTACAAAAATCCGAGAGCAGCATGACCTGTCAGATAAGGACAGGTGTAAGCTGGATCTAGGGCATCAGTGTTCGGTGGATAGAAAAAGAATAGCAGTTCCAAATGGGGGTGGGGGCTGGCAGCTGCCACTGAGAAGGTCCAAGGGAGCTTGTGAATCAGACCACTCAATGGTACGGCATCCCCCAGTGTTAAGGGCACTCAGAGCAGGAGCACCTACTCTCACAGCTCTTCACCTCCAGACAACTCAAGAGAACAGGGTAAAACAAGGGGTCGAATCCAGTGCAACCATGAGAAATGAAAATACCTATGGGAACTCAGGGCATGAGGCAGCGCGAGGCAGCGAGAGGCACTGAGGAGCTGAACCATCCACACAGGCTCAGAACCTGCATCCAGATCTTTTCACAGGTGCCCAGCCCGGCTGAAGGGCAGATGAGGGGAAAGGCAGGAAGAGCAGCTTCTGGAAGGCAAGATTGCAGCCCTGACTGGGATGAATTCTGCCTCTAACAAAGAACAATGAATATTCCTTCCTTCTAAGATTTCCTTTGGGTCACTATATTGCTTAAAGTTCACAGACTCTCCATTATAAATGGAAATTTACCAAAAGTAAAAGATTGATTTCTTAAGGAAGAACTTACAGTAACATATGTGCCTTTCTGTTCTTCTAATGTCTGATTTATACACATGATACTTTTGCAAATTATACTCTGCAAGGTTTCTTAAATAAAATAGTGTATTTATCATTAAAATGAGAATAATACTGAAACTTAATTTTCTAAAGCAAATATTGGCAATGAGTTTTAAATCTGTCATCTTTCTTCTGAATGAGAAATGTTGAGATGTTTGTCCATTTATTATTTTTCAAATGTGCATTCCCGATCAACTCAAACACTTAATGAAACCACTACCAGAACTACAGTATAGATAAGTATTTTACCTTCTGGCTATTTAATATGGCAACAATCTTTACCAGCTAATATTTATCATGCACATCACACAAAATAGTCACAAACCTAATTTTGCTACTGCCAACGTTGATATGCTGCTGATAATTTGTGATTATAAATGTTTATGTCACTTTTGTAATTAAGGGGTTAGAATGGGGTTAGCAGACAATATTTGTATTCCCGCAAAGGAACAAAAATTTAGAGGGCGAAATAAACTTAACCTTTCTGAAATATTTGTTTGCTGATAGGTTCATGGGCAGTTTGTTCTTCAAAAATACAAAATAGTCTGGGGAAATTTAATCAAAACAATTGGATCCCGTTGAATACACTCATCAAAACTTCACACTTACTGGCTGCCATGTTACGGGGCAGTATCTCAACCCCCAGATTCAGATTATCTTGGAAAAGAAAAAAATCAATAAACTACCACTAAGGCAGATTCTGCAAGCTGTAAGAATTAATCTGAAATTCTGAAAATTCAACACATTTTGAAATATTTTTACCTCCATAATATACACATACCTTCATGCATAGTTATAATTTTATTTTATTTTATTTTATTTTATTTTATTTTATTTTATTTTATTTTATTTTATTTTATTTTAAATGTATGATTCCATTTATATGTAACGGCCAGAACAGGCAAGTTCACAGAGGCAGAAATATTGGTGGTTTCTAAGGGATGGTGGGAGCAGGAATGGGAAGGGACTGCTCAGTAGGTACAGGGTTTCTTTTTGGGGGGATGAAAATATCTGCAGTTAGAAGTGGTGATGACTGCACAACACTGTAAAGCCACAGAATTTGCACCATTTTAAATGGTTAACATTTTGAAGTTTATGTCAGGTGAATTTTACCTCTATAGAAATACTTTTTAAAAATTTAATGTGCACACAAATCCCCTGGGGATCTTATTAAAAATGTAGATTCTGATTCAGGAGGTAGGGCCCCCAGTTGTGCATTGTTGGTAAGCTCCCAGGTGACGCCCCTGCTCTTCACTCACGGCCACACATTGAGTAACAAGGCTACTCGAGGGCCCTTCCACTGTGTCGCCTTACGATACTGGGCCTCAGCTGCCTCTCCTCTGTGAACCTACTCCTGCCCTGTCCGCCCCTATAAATGAGGAGGGCGGAAGCCCAGACCCACTGAGGCTCCGAAGTCAGCCTGTAGGGGGTGTGAGCCTCAGGGCATGACAGCAGATGGAGAAGGGGTTGTGGCTGCAAGGGTCACTGACAGCAGACACAGAGGGGACCAAAGGAGGAGTTTTTATTTTGCACAAAGCTGAGGAAGGCAGGCCAAAACGCAAGGATCTGTTCTCAGAGGAGAGTTGCTGTATCACTGCCAGCGGCTGGTGCTCAAAAGCGACCGTCTCCATCTCCTAGGAGGTCAGGCATCGGGCTGAAGGGCCCTGGGAGCAAGTTCCAGGCCAGCTCCTCCAGCTGACCCAGCAGGCCTTTTACTTCTGCCTCCAGGTGCTCCACCGTCTTCTCCAACGTCTCCTCCAGGACGTCTAACCGGCTGTGGATGGCCATGTGCCTGTCACACCTTGTGGCCCGAGCTGGGTCTCCGCGGGAGGGGATGAAGGGTTCGGCAGCGGCGAAGGCGCCCGCGGCGCGGAGCAGGGCGAGCCCGGCCAGCGCGCAGAGCAGGGGCCCCGCATGGTGCAGGCCGCGAAGCGCAGCGCAGTGTCTGCCCGCGGCCGCCCTCCCCCCATCCCCGGGATCGCGGCGACCCGCCTGGCATAATTTTACATAAATGCAACCATACATACATTCCAAGATTCCTTTTAATGCAATATTTTTTCATTTTCTCTTTTTTCCCTGTTGCTTTCCCTCATTCCCCCTCTCCAACCCACATTACTGTCTCCACCAAGGAAACTCTTACAAAACTTGGGTTCTGTTATATCTTTTGTACATATGCATAAATGTCCTTATGCACACACACAGATATAGAGATTTTTGTCATTGTTTTATATAAATAGGATCATAATATAAACACTTACACATCTTGCTTATCTCCCTCAGTCCCTTAGCAGGAATTTCTGTACATCAGCAGGTGTAGTTACAGTTCATTCTTTTTAATAGCTGTATAGTATTCCATATGAAGATCACAATAATTTATATAAACTTTCCCCTATTGTAGATATTCACCTTGTTTCAACTTTTTGCCACTATGAAAATTGTTGCAGTGAACATCTCAGAAAATGTTCTTGTATACTGATTTTCTTTTTATGGGCTAAGCCACCTGGGGTGGGGTTATTGAGTTGAAAGGTATTTGAGATTTTGATAGACTGTGTTTCTAAAAGGCCCTAACAATTGATGTTTTCTTTTCATTCCTTTCCGTAACAATTTGAGTACACGTTTTCTGACATCCTGTCCAGCAGTGTTATCCCTCTTTTTAATCTTTGCTCAAGTATCTGGAGTAAAATAATATTTCACTGTTATTTTAGTTCCTATTTCCTTGTCTGCTAGCAAGCTCATTTGCCTTCCATGCTTATTGGATTTTTGGATTTTCTCATTTTGAACTTCCTATTTATAGCTTTTGCCCAGTTTTCTGTTGGTCTGTATTTTGCAGTCATTTGCTGTCTTTTTATGACTTCTGAGTTTTAGTTAAGACATTTGTACCCCCAGATTGTTCACGAAGTCATCTGCATTTTCTTTCAAGAGGTCTGTTGGTTCTTTCATGTACATTTATCTTTAAAACATCAGAATTTATTTTTATTTCTGGTGACAAATAGTGATGTACTTAAGAAAACTATATTGAGTACCTACTCTTCACTTAACAGCATGTCTCTAAGCTGAAGTGGAATCAGTCAAACCTCTTAGCATCTCCAAACACTTGCCATGTGCAGTCGTCTGTGGAAAGGCAGGAGGCCAACACAATGGAAGGCATAGTGTCCATCATCCAAAAACATATGCTCCCACTATTTTAAAAAAAGTCACAGGTAAAATTAGTAAGTGGCAAGAAGTATAAGATTCAGTGTTATGTTATTTTGCTAAGGCTGCCATAACAAAATTCCACAGACTTGGGATTAAACAACAGAAATGGGGGAGGGTATAGCTCAGTAGTAGGGTGCCTGCTTAGCATGCATGAGGTCCTGGGTTCAATCCACAGTCCCTCCACTAAAATAAATCAGTAAATAAGTAAACCTAATTACCTCCCCCCAAAACAAAAAAACAAACCAACAAACAACAGAAATGTTATTTCCTCACAATTCTGGATGTTAGATGTCCAAGATCAATGTGTTGGCAACGTCGCCTTCTTCTGAGGCCTCTGCTTGGCTTAGAGATGCTGTCTTCTCCTTCTGTCTTTATATAGCCTTCTTTCTGTGCCTGTCTGTGTCCTCATCTCCTCTTCTTTTGAGGACACCAATCATATTGAATTAGGGTCCACCATAATAACCTCACTTAAAAGACGCTTTCTCCAAATGCAGTCTTATTCTGAGGAACTGGGGGTGAGGACTTCAACGTATGAATTTTGAGGGGACACAGTTTAGCCCATAACACATTCCAAATAATCTGTACAGCCTGTAAATACCATTGGTGGTCACATGAGGAGGAAAGCCTTGGACAGTCAGTGGAAGCTTCATGGAAGAGCTAGAGGCAGAGACAGGCGCTGAAGGATGCTTCTGATTCGGTGAGGCCAGGAAAAGCCTTTCTGTGAGAATAAGCGAAGTTAACGCTATAAACGCGGTGTGCTGAGGTTCCAGTGAGGTCACCAGGCTGACCAGAGGAGATGGTTCGTTTTGGGGGGAAGGGGAAAAAAGAAGCATTGTGGATTTTTGGAAAGTGCACTGTCATCACTGTCATCATGAGAGTAGTACTGAAGGAAAGAAAATCTGGCTTTCATCTGTGAGACAGAGCGCGGAGGGCACATGGAGACTCTGCCCCAGTTATTAGAACAGTTTAGCCCAGAGTGGGAGCACGGGCAAATGGGAAGAAATGGGGGATGAGTGTTAGATATTTCAAAGAATGTATCCAAAAAACTGACAGAAGTTGCTGACTGCCTGCTTATAGGAGGTGAAGAAGAGAACTAAGGCAAAGGTGACATCAATATTTTAAACCTGGAGGACTGAAATATCACCACTGAGGTTGTGGTGTATCGAGTCTTAGATGGAGGAGAAAGCTGGCCCCTGATTCATCTGATCTGAGAGTTTTAAATGGAAGTATTCAGTAGGAGTAAGAAATCAGGGCAGGGCTTTGGTGGGTTCAAAGTGGAGGTATGTGTTCGGAAGTCATCTGTGCGGACTCACTGTGCAAAGTGCAAGGAGCTAGGAGCATGAGGGTGCAGCCCGGGAGGCAAAGGATTCTTTAGTCATCAGCGAACTTGCATTAAGCACTTCCTGTGTGTCAAGCATTTCCTTAAAAGCCAGGAATTCGAAGATAAATAAGATACAGTGTCTGCTCTCCGAAACCTCACCCTCAGTCATGCAGGGAAGGGGCGGTCGATAAAGTTAAACGATGAAGAAGTCAAAGATAATGAGGGCAGAACAAGGGTCTTGGATTAGTCAATGAAATTGTCACCCTGGACCATCAAGAAGGCATTTCTGTAGAGTCTTCGAGGTAGAAATCGGATCAAACAGCAGCATTGGATGAGAAAGTGGACCCAAGAGCAAGACGTCCTTCATTCCCACAATCTGTTTTTCACCCTCATAATAGTTATTCAGGGTCTCTGCCACCTCACATTTAATGAATTATTATTACAGTAGTAATGTTCTGACATTTTAATTCAGACTTTAAATATTAATGTCAAGTTAAAATTTAGCCCCAGGTCACCTTCATGTTTCTGAAAACAATAACTTGATACTGTATTTTAATGTTTCTTGCCGTTCAGACTCAATTAAGTAACATAAGTGGATACGGCCAATGCGTTTAAAAATGATGAAACTCTGCAAGAGCCAATAGGAGCTGTTTAATAATCAGCCCTGGGAGAGATGATCAGTAAGGGGAAGGGAAATAATAAAAGACCACTGTGGGTGGTGGCGGCAAGAATCAGGTTTTGCCATCTTTCCTTGTGCCTGTGACTGTCTTTTTAATAAGACAGGATTCAGATAGGGCTCCAATATCTGGGTTCCCTCTGTCTCCTCCTTTGGAGAAAAAGGGAGACAGAATATGGGAGATGAGCCTCCAGGGATTGGTTGGAAAAGTGCTTCCACTCTTCTCGTCTGTTACTAATCACAGTATAACGTGGTCTCGTTAACAAAGATCCCATTTCCTTGTGTTTTATTCCAAAAAGGACAGTAATGAATGATGGTCCTGGTTTTCTCTGGTTCGCATGGTTCCATGTCTTACACCCCTATGACATACTCACCACAAGCTGATCTGTCTTGGTCATTTCTAGCCATTTCCTATAAATTTTAACATGAATGAGCTGGATGACATTAGGAAATGAAGGCTGCTGCGATAAGCCTGTTCACCCAGGGGGCTGGCCTGGGATTAGAAAGTCAGGCATCTATAAGTCTCCATTCTGGCTGAAATCATTTTACACTGCCAGTCAGTAAGCATTAAATATTCACTGATTTGATTAGATTTAACTTGATTTGATTAGAATGGTTTGGGGCAATTCAGTTTCTCAGTGTATTTCTACTTCTGAGGAGTAAGGATCATTTTTGCCCTGTTATTATATGTAATAATGATCTATTAATGCCCTTAGAGCCCCGCTGAGAAATCTGTGCTCATTTATCTGTGGAATGCAGGCTGTTCTCCAATAAGCCCCCATGCCCCACTCCCACCCCAACCCTGAAGTTTTTATCTTGCAGACAGTCCTGCACAAATGCACTTAGGGGATGCGTTGGTCAAGAATCATGAAAAAGAGACAAATTCTTTGTAAAAGGCCTATTAATTCTGTCAATAAAAAGCCACCTGTAACGAACACTGACAACCAAGCGTGAAGGTCATCAGAAGCTCTGATGATGTCGCCAGGGCTTTGGGAACGAAAAACATGGCTCTAGGGGTAAAAAGAGCAGGAAAAAGAGGACAAACTTAATTATTTCTTGGCCAAGGTTTTTTGAAGTCTGATCTGAACGTTCTGATAATTTGAGATTCTAAATTTTGCTGAAAGACTAGATTAGGCTTTTAGAACAGAGTCCAGCCTGCAGACAAGCAGTCTCTTGATGTGGGCCATAACATGAGGTGGTACTTTAACTGAGAAACATGCAGTGCTTGGATGGATGGATGGTGGGTGGGTGGATGGATGGATGGATGGATGGATGACTGTGTAAGGCCATGGCAGGGGCAGGAAAGAAGACAGTGAGATTCTGTGAGCATAATCCTCCTTTTTAAAGACTTTCTGGCAGCTTTGACGCCTCACCCCGCCCACTCTCCGAGCTGCTATGCCCTGTTCCACATCACCAAGCTGCGCCTTTCTTGTCTTGTCCTGTCTCGTCTTCCCTTACTTCTCAAAATCCTAGACCCTCAGACAATTGGAAGGAAGTACATGGTGAAGAGGGTATGGTAAGGGTTGGTGAGAGGAACAAAGGAATTTCCTCTTTATCCCAGTTTTAGCCCCAGTTGTGTGTGCGTGTATATATAATTTGTTATTTAACCCAAAAAGAAAACACTGCTTGATAATAGCCTTTGTAACTGAATCTTTATTTATGATCATCTCTCTTGTAGGTATCTCAAAGGGGGAAGAGACAAAAATATTGAGACCCCCAAGACGGCCCCGAAAGCCCAAAACGTTGAATAACCCTGAAGACTCCACATACTATTCTCTGCTACATGTAAGTGGCTCCCTCTTATTATCAGATGGAAGCCATGGCACCCTCACAGCTGGCCAGCGTGGAAACTGACTGCACCAGTCCTGTCCACAGGGAGGGCTCTGTAGCAGGGGATGCCCCCTCGGTTTCTGGTTCCCTGTCCCTCCCTTGGCTGACTGTCTGGGCACTGGCTCTGCTCCGGCCCCTCTTCCTCAGGGTCCACGCCTCTGCCACAGTCCTGTAACCCCCTTGTCCTCCCAGAAGTTTGCTCTGCTCATCCTTCAATCTGAGCCGATGTGCAAATATCACCCCAGAAAGGGAAGTGCATCAGAGCGGGAGCTCTCCAGAGAGGGATGTGAGTGGAAATGCCCCAGTTACGGTGAAAGTAGAAGGAAGAGGGGGAAGGAGACACTTATTGAGCACCTTTTAAATTCCAGGCCTCGAGTGAGGGATGTACATTGTGACAACAGTCAGGCTGTTTTCCGGGGTGCTGTGAGGAATCCACCTGGCGTCACGGAAAAACCCCCGAGGGTCTGTTCATTCTTCTGAGGCTCTCAGCCCATGACCACCTTCCTGGAGCACAGCTTCTGGGCTAAAGGACAAGCTATTCTGGGTCAAGAATGTACAGGGAGTGGAGAGTGAAGTGGAAAGGTTGGGGGCTGTTTAGCACAGAAGCAGTTGAGCAAGCGAAGCAGAGATGAGGGTTTGGCAGAGAAAAGAGAAGAGCAGGTTGCGAGAATTTTAAGCCGGGATGAATCAGCAAACAGCTTGGCGTCAGGGAAGCCCTTTTGCGAGTCAGCTTCCGGCTCTTTCAGTAGCACGTGTGAGTGAGCGTCTGCTCGTCCCCCGCCTGCCTCTCCCTGGTGGGAAGGCAGGGGCTCTGCGCACGCCTACAGCCCCGCTGGTGCTCGTAACGAGAACGCTGTTTGCTGAACAACGCACGACATACTTTAGACAAGGCCCTCGGGGGCTGCCAAGCTGTGGCCGTGACACCCCTCACACTTGCCCGACATGAGCAGCTGTGCTTACGGCTGTCTGACTGTCTCTGCAGCTTTTGTCTCTCCTTGGACGTCACCACGCCCTGTGGTCGTTCTGACTGCCTTGCCAGCAGGACCAGCTCTCTTCCCTGGTTTGATGCTCTTACTCCCTTCCATCTGGGAGATGCTGCCGTTGCTGTGTGCAAAATGAGAGTCAGCTGAGGCTGAGAAGCATGCCTGTGGGGGAGGGCCCGTTTGCCCCGCCGTCACGGTGCGTGCTGCCTGCTCTGATGCTCGGAAGCTGTGCAGCCATCAGCAGAAATGACTCAGGGCCGATGCAGCTTCCTCCAAAACTGAGTAAGGAGCACCGCCACTTCTCAGGACATTTCCGGTCCTATTATTTTCTCTGGACCCTTCCCTCAGCTACGGCAGTTGGTGGTTTGGCCTCTCCAAGGTCAACCCCCCCCCCCTGCTTTTTTTGGTCTATATTTTGGCAGCCCTCTTCATCCCTGTGAAGACCTCTGAGTATATAATGTATTAGTGAATGTCCAAAAGGGAAGTAAGATTGTGTCCACCATGATGTACTGGAGATGAATCTTAAAGTTTTACCATCAAATGTATTTCTTTATGTCAGGTGGGAGGGAGGGGGAGTGAGATGCAGCTGATTGAGGAACAGTGATCTTCAGTCCTCTGAGAGAAGTTCTTGGTACTTTCAAAGGCCTCCTCGAGAAACAGCCACACTGGGCAAAAAACCTCCTCCTTAAGTCACCTCTGTTTCCTTGTCTTTCTCTCCTCTTCACTCTAGTTCGAGAAACTGCTATGGGACATTTGCTACTTTATTTGCACTTCAAATTTCAGGTGTGTAGTTTGTCCTCTCAAAACTCTGATTGTTGGTCTTAGCAGTTCAGACAGACTTCATTTTTTTGTGCTTTACAGATACTGTTTTGGTTTTGTTTTTGTTTTTTTTTTACAAATTGAAGGTTTGGCACAACCCCGCATCCAGCAAGTCTATTGGTGCCATTTTCCCAATAGCATTAGCTCGCTTCCTGTCTCTGTGTTACGTTTTGGCAATTCTTGCAATATTTCAAATCCTCCACGAGCATTTTTATGGTGCTTTTAGCAATAAAGTATTTTTAAATTGAAGTATGCATTTTTTTAGACATAATGCTATTGCACACCTAATAGACTATAGTATAGTGTAAACATAACTTTTACATGCACTGGGACGCCAAACGTTTGTGTGACTCGCTTTATTGCATTGGCCTGGAACCAAACCTGCAATATTTCTGAGGTCTGTCTGTAAACACCCCTGATATAAAGCCCCATGTGATGAAATTCTTATTAAATCCTCCTCCAAGAAGCACAGTATCCTTGTTCATGATGAAGAATGCAGTTTCACCCACGCCCTTTAGTTGTAGAGCCTGGGAAACTATGAAACAGCTCAATGTAAGACTCCATCTTAATGCACGTCTCTTTTTCCCTCTTTGGTCCTTATTTACAACACCTATTTTATTGCCTTAATTATGTAATTGCTTTTACTGTAAACCATCGTAAATAATTTTTGGAAAAACGTATCACTGAGTTGCATTTCATCACAATATTCTAGCACAGGCAAGAATGAAATAAGCCTGGACAGTAGTTCCTCTTCTAGGAGTTCCTGTAACTGAGAACCAACTTACACACACCATCTCCCAGAGGGAGATGCTGACCCAGAATAAAAAGGGGTCCTCACCAGCTTGAGAATTCAAGGGCAGAACATTATTTGATTCTTGGTTGTGTAAAAGGGGTCTGTCACTCAGCATTGTTCAGCATAACTTTGTATTATAGAAAATTGTTATCGAGAACAAGAGAGACACTTTTTTCAGATGACAGATCAAGGAGGCAGGACCTCTCATATTGAAACAACCACCACCACAGCAAATATCCACCCAGTTCCAGGGATCATTAACTGGACTGCTAGGGGCCAATGTACCTCTGCTGGTAACATCAGTATTTGTAAGCACCTCCAAGCCTCGGGCATTGGGTCAAGAGTGCTAAGTAACAGGAAACAGGAAGGAGGGCAGGAGTGTAATTGGTGTCCTTTACATTGTTAAGTCCTGAATGGTCCACTCCCAGACTTGATGCATTTAAGCATTCACCTCTACCTCATCCACCCACTAAAGCAGCAAGCAATCAGAATAAAAGAAACTGTGAACTATTCGACTCATCTAACATTTCAGGGTATTACAAGTGATAACTTACGAGAAAAATGGCTCGCTATGTCTAAAGATAACCTGGGAAAACCCTTGATATTATTAACTGCCATTTTTATCGTCTCGCATGTTATGGTGCCAGCCAACTTGACATTTGCATTTGGGGTTCCACAGTTATAGTATCTTCAGCTTGTTCAAAGTGAGTGTGGCATTTGTTTTCTCAGCCTAAAAGACCTGTATGCTCTTTTCAACATGTAGATACAGGAGCTCAAATATACTGGGCTAGCACACAGTGAAACACATTACCAGCATCACAATACAAAAGGTAATACAGCTTTGCGTGTAAGATCAAATGAAATACCATTTTGTTAGTGTTTACACTGAAGCACTGATTAAAATATAGCTAATTATCTCTGTAGTTAAGCATTCTAACTTGTGCCTTGATACATAAAGTTCTCAACTGTGGAAACACGTCATCCATGCTGCTACTTTCATGCCATAAATGGACTCTTCTGGGTTAATGAAGTCAGTTTCCATTCTTTTGTGCACTGTTGCACCTGCCCTAACGCTCCACCCATCTGCTCTACCTGCAGGCAAGGAGGGCACATAACCAAGACATCAGAGCAGCCTGATTAACCCGCTTAAATATAACTACGTTTGTGATAGAAATGGACTGTCCAGAAAGTCTGAAATTTTTGTCCCCATTTGTAGGTAGATAAACCTTAGGTAATCTTGTGTAGACTGGTCACCACTACCACAAATTCATAATCAGTAAAACTTGAGTAAATTAAAATTTTTAATTGAGTAAAATTGTCTTTAGATTGTAAATAGATTGTGTCTACTTGCTTATTTCCAGATCAGCTTTATTGGAATAAATTTGTATGTTAATACTATAGTAATATCTCAATTATATTAAGATCATAATGTTATATAGATTCTTTTAAATTATTCTATTCCCTTTAGAAGTCAATCCAAGAAGAAAAACGAAGACCAAGGAAAGACAGGTAGTTATTATTTCTAAATTTTATTATGTCATCTTATCGAGCCAAAATGTAAATCCATGTGTTCAAATTATGACTAAAAAGCACCTATTTTATATGGCTAGATTTGGAAAGTAGTGTGCTCTCAATATATTGATATTATAAATATGTGGTTTATATGTAATTTATAAGATCTTGCCTATTGGAAGAATACTGAGCTAACATTGTCCAAGGTGTATACTGAGAACCCAAACAGTTTTGAATGAATTGTACCATCCAATACAGAATTTTCTTTTCTTGTCCCATTGGTACAGTTTTGATTGGGCAAACTGAACATGCCCGTGTTCATGGTCTTTCTTTCCCCAAACTCCTCTGTACTCTCTTGTTCTTCAACACAAGCTAAATCTCACTTTTTCTAGTGTTCATGGATTTGCTGGGAAGATAAGTTTTATGTTACCTGCAGGTGTGGCACACTTAAATTTCCACTCTTCCCCTTTTCCCTGTAATATTTCAGCCCACCTCTGCTTGGCTCTGTTAATCTTACACCACCATTTCAATCAACTAATTTCCAGACAGTGCCCAAAACAACAGAGGTTTCTGCTATTCAGCGTGAGCAGACACAGAGTTCCCAATTTATGAATCGGTGGCATTCTGAAAGTTCATTTACAAATTGGTATCCATTAACTTGAAAAGCACGTTTCCCCAGAAACACTGTAACACCCGGCAGTTTTCCAGACCTATACCTGTGTCCCTGAGATGACTCCCATCAGACTGCAGAGACCGAGCCCCACGGGAACCAGAAGCCTAGTCCGAGTAGGTCCGAGAACGCACGTGGTTGCAGACACACCCCTGTGCGTGTGTCACGTGCAGCAATTAAAATCTAGCACAGAAGCGAATCCCCTGAAGACCAGCGGGTAGGAAAGGACAGGGGCCGCCTGTGAAGGAAGTGGGTGAGGGGTGGTCAGGACACTCTGTGCGCCTCAGTGGGCTGAGAATGCATAAAGTTGCAAAATGCTTGCGTTAGTACATACAGGTCAGCTTTCTTCATAGTGGCCCAAGGGTCACTTGTGACCCCTGACGTAGACAGGCCAAACTGGGGCGTTGTCACGACTGGCCATCTGGAAACTACCAGTTTCGTGCCAAGCTGAATGTGGTAGCCGTGGGAAGCGCTGCTCCAGCAGCCAATGCTCTCTGAAACGTGAGAGGTGAGGGCACTGTTTTTCTTTCTAATTTATGGTATATTCTGTTTTTGCACATTTCAAGACTTTTCTCATCTCTATTGACACGCAAGTATTACTCTTTAATTATTGCAAATACTTTAAATGAAGAAAACAGGTAATCTTGTAAGTTTAAATGAGTAGAAAGTTAGCTTGACACTATGATGTGTTTCTGTGTTTGTTTGCAGTCAGGGAAAATTATTAGATTTGGAAGATTACTATTATAAGGAATTTTTGCCCAGTCATCCTGGACCAAAGGAATGCAGCCCTGGTTTAAGAGAACGGAGACCACAGAGAGAACCCCAGAATCAATGTTTTAAGGCTGATGAAAGGTAATAACTTACATCACCGTACAACAGTGTCAATGTTATACTCATCATTGCATTTCTAAAGTACTTTTACTTTATATATGGACAAATGGCAAAGCACTCTCACTGAATACTGCATTTTATGGTTGATATGTTGTTTAAAAGTAAAATCATAAGGATTATTGCAGGGTAACCAGGCATCCCAAATTTTCTAGCACAATCCCAGTTTTTACCTGTTTTCTTGATGTTATCATTAATAGCTTCCTGTTTTAAAAGTACCCCAGTTTGGACAATAAATTATATAGTCATTATAATTAGAACTAATTTCTGTCTTTAATAATATCCAAAACCAAAAAATAATAATAATAATATCATCCAAAACCTGTGTTTCAGCTCTAACGTGATTTCACTTACTTATTGGTTTCTCAGTTATGCTGCGTAACTTCTCAGAATCCGTAATGTCAGACCCAAGAAATATTTCGGAGAAAGATTCATACAGAAATATGTATTTTGGATTTGATTCTCACTTTGCCACCAACTTTGTTTGACATTTAACTAACTTAAATCATTTGTAGCTTACTTACTACTTTGGGAAGTTTTTTTTTTTCTTTCCCCAAAAGTTCTTTGTAAAGTTTTGAAATTGAGAGCACATAAGATGGAAACGTGGTGTATGAGAAAGGGGAGCAATGCCAGGCCATGAAGAGCTATTTTTCCAAAATCCTAAGTGAACATCCTGTCAGCGCAGGGCACTCAGACCCCCTCACCCACCTCTTTTACAGTGTGACCTGTGGTTCAGAGAAGAGGCTTCAGAGTCAGGCTTAGATTTGGATTCTGATTCTGCCACTTAATAGCTGAGTGACCTTGCTCGTGTACTTTGCCTCTCTAAGCTTCCGTTTCTACATCTGCAAAAGGATTTACTAATTGCCTCATTGTATTGTCAGAGTCAATGAAATGATGAAAGCGGGGCACTTAACACGAGACGTGGCGCCGAGGAGGCGGCCCATAAATGGTGGCCACTGTCATTTTGATTTGTTTTTCCAGAAACTCCTTGAACTGGTCTCCAAAAGATGCTTTCTCCCATCTTGAGGCCAAGAACTGTAATGCATCAGAGCTCAGAGATGCTCTAGTCTAACCACAGAGTTCAATACGGGAAAATACCAAGTGCCAGAAAGATGAAGGGGACTGGCCCAAAGTCACCCATTGAGTCAGTGAACTAAAATCCAAAGGTTTTCACTCCCCGTTCAAATTGCTTCTCACTGACTTACCTGCTTCCCATTTTAACAACCCAATCTGCCTCCTCTCCAGCATGTCCTCCCCTCCCCCGGCAGCAGACACACCTCTGCTGTGAGGCAGTGTCCCTGGTGTCCTGGTGGTGTGTCTGGATGTGTAATGAGCGTTCACTAGGACAGAATGCTAGCAGCCCGCGTTGGTGAGTGCTCGGGTGTCCTGGGCTCGCTAGGCTGGGCTGTTAGCCCTTTCTCCTTGTTGTTATCTCTTTTAATCCTCCCAGAAGCTTGTGAGGTGGTTACTCTCATTCCCCCATTTTACAGATGAGGAGGCTGAGTCTGCAAGATTTCATACTGCAAATAGTCACCCAGATAGTAAGTGATGGAGCCAGAATTTGAACACAGGCCTTTTTGAGTTTTGAGCTGATACCCTTAATCATTACTGTCTCCTGCCTCCTTATGCAGAGCCCCACGCTGGGCGCTTGAGGAAGTGCTGATGGGGTGGTGCCCAAGGTGTTAGCCTTACATCCACACCCGAGGAGCTTGACTCCAGAGAGAAAGTATACCGATCTAACAGTGCTGACAAGGGAGCTCCAAGACGGGAGTTTTCTCCGCTAAGGAACATTAAAGAGGCAAAACAGCCAAGTGCAGTAGGTCAATCTTGATTGGATCTTGGCTTTAAAATAGAAAATAAAAGAGGAACACAGTTCTTAAGGACATTTTGGGACAACTAGAGAAACTTGAGGCCAAAGTATATGTTGGAAGATGTTATTACAGAAAGAATATTTGTATATATCTTATTATAGAAAGAATTTATATCTCTTATTACAGAAAAAAGATTTTATATATCGGGGGGAGGGTTTAGCTGAGTGGAAGAGTGCATAGCATGCACAAGGTCCTGGGTTCAATCCCCAGTACATGCATCAAAATAAATAAATAAACAGACAAACTTGATTACCTCCCCCCCCCAAAAAAAAATAGGTTTTAGGTATCTTATTAAAGTATTATTTAATAAATATATTACATGTTTTATATATTATATTACATATAAACATATAGTAGATACTTGCAAAATATATAAATTATTGTATACATATTTGAACACACACCCCTGACGTACTGACGTCAGTACACCAGGAAGTTACGAGCAGGTCTGGGATTCAGAGACAACAGCAGTGATGAGTTGAGTGTCTCGTGAATCTGAATGAATAAAAGCAGGTGGCAGGTAATCAGCGATTAGATGGATGGCTGTCCTCCGAGCTGAGGCCAAGCCTTCCCTTTGTGCCCTGAATCCTAGTCCCTCCATCTACACAGGAACATAGTCCTGCAATTGTGCCCGCTCTCTTCTGCATCTTCAAAGTTTGCTCTCTTTGCTGAACCATTTCTGACAATCTGTGAACGTCATGCAATTGGACCCATCATAAAAAGTACTCTTGACTCAAACTGGAAGTCAACCTTGACTTCCAGACCACTCGCTTTCCTGCTCCTCATTATAGCAAAAGAGTAATAATACTTGAGCGTGATCCTCCCTCCCCCAGGTCCTCTCTTCCTGTCCTTTCCTGAGCCACCAGACTCAAGTCTCCATTCCTCACCACTCCATTGAAACTGTCACTGACAAGGTCACCATATCCCGTGATCTATTCTCAATTTTTACCTCTCCCGCAGCAGCACTTGACATTTTTTCTTTCAACATTTTCTTCATTAGCTTCCCCAACAGTAAGTGGTCTTCTTGGTTTGCCTCTTCCCTCACTGGCTGCTTCTCATTCTCCTTTGCTGGTTCCTCCTCATTTCACTGAACTCTTAACACTGGAGAGTCCCAGTTCTTTGCATTATCAACACACACGTTCATGACCTTAAATGTCATCAGTTTACCGGAAATTCCCAAGCTGAAATCTCTAGCCTAGATCAGGACTTATATATGCAACTGCCTATTCAGTATCTGCTCTTGAATACCTAGTGAGTATCTCAAACTGAAACCAAAATATTCTCCCCAGAAACATTCTCCTTCCATAGCCTCCTCATCCCGTTAAATGGCAGCTTCACTTCCCACCTGTTTAAGGTAAAAACCTTGGAGACATCCTTGATTCCTTTCTTTGCACCACACGTTCAGTCCATCAGGGAATTTATTCTACCTACCAAGTATGTCCAAAATCTGACCAGTTCTAACCTCCTCTGCAAGCCTAGTCCAAGCCACTCTCAGTCTGACTTGCACCACGGCAGTATCTCATAGCCGGCCTCCTAACTTCCATGGAAGCATTCCTCCACTCAGAACCCTCCAGTATCTCTCTCGCTCTAAGGAAGAGTCAAGTCTGTGCCCTGGTCTCAAAGATCTATGTTGTCTGTCACGCCTTCCTGGCATCCCCCCTGCTCTCATTCCTTGCTCTTCTCCCCCTGGTTTACTCCATTCAAGCCTCAGTGGCCTCCTCGCTGTTCCATGAACACAATACATACACTGTAGTCTTGGAACCTTTACATCTTTCCGGTCAACCTGGAATGACTGCCTCTCCCCAGGAGATCTGCCTGGCTCACTCCTCGCCTTCCTTCAGGTCTCTCATCAGATGTCATCTTATCAGAGAGGGCTTCCCAGATCGCCCTCTGTGAAATTGCTTCTGCACACACATACATACACACATACGCACACCCACATCAGCCTTTCCCCATGAACCTGCTTTACCTCTCTGTAGAGCACCTCCCACCACCCAGTGTACTGAAGCTGTCTGGTCCTTCCCTCCACAAGGCTATGAACTCCACGAAAGCAGGGACTTGTGTTCACCCATCACTTACAATGGCGGCTGATCCTTAGTGCCCCAAGAATAAACGAATGAATCAGTGTAGCTGCATTTAGGGAGCACCCCACTTCCCCCAGCAAAACTGCAGAATCTAAAGGTAACTGTTGGCAGGGTTTCAGAGCAGTGGGCTCAGGAAGGTGGCCCAACGGCCTCGTTGAAAACATTGAAACACTGAAAAAGCTGACAGGGTACGCTGTTGAGGCTAACAAAGCGATTGGTCAGATTGAGCAGGGAGAGCAGTTGCAAAATAATGGTTGTCTATATTGTCACCTTGAGTTTCCTGTTTGGTCAAAATATGTTCAAAATTAAGGTACTAAAAGAAATGTTTGTTTATTGGTTGTGAATTATTTCAGCCCAGACGAAGCTCACCTTTCTGAACTATACTTTCTGACGCTTTCCTTAGCTGTCACCCAAACACAGCGTCACCGGGTTCCACCAGCCCTTCTGCTCCTGGCTCAAGGGTTTTGAAAACCGCAGGAGATATTGCTGATCCCGTTTGGCTACTGCCCTGCTATTTTCAGTGTGCGGTCCTTAAACGCCCACCGTTGGCGGGCGGTGTGGGAGGAGGGCAAGCCCGACTCCGGGGGGGGGCGCGGTGCACGATGGCGCCGCTGACGCTCGGCCCCGGGTCTCGCCCGCAGGTGCGGGGCGGCGAAGAACGGCGAGGAGGAGGAGAACGGGCCCCCGGCCAACCCCTACGACTACAGGAGGCTCCTGCGCAAAACCTCCCAGCGCCGCCGCCTTGTCCAGCAGGTGTAGCCCCTCTGCTCGGCGGCCAGCGCCGTTGGGATGTGCGCGAGACTGCGGGGCGTGCAGGCGCCAAAGCGGGGACCCCCGGGAGGCGCTGGGGCTGTGGCCCTGACACTGGCAGGGGCTGCGCGCTCTGTTCGCCTTTCGAGAGCCCTGGCCAGCCTCTGGTGCTCGGAGGACGGAGAACTGAGAGCCTTTCTGACGCCGAGCCTCCTCAGTCCCGCATCCTCCACTCCCACCAGCCCCCCTGTTTGGACGTCCCTGGCCATGGCCCTGGCCCGCTATGTGTCTCCTCGTTCACTTGTTTGCGACTCTTCCCGTGGACCCGACTGCACCTGAGCTCTCGCCAACTCCTCCTCTCTCATTTTGGGCGACTTCAAAGATTTCTTCCTTCTTGGAAACGGCTTTGCTAGGACTGAGGGACCCTCGCAGATGGGCTGAGCCTGTGAGAACAGAACAAAGGCCAGGTGGGAGGAGGGGAGGGGGGCCTTGAAGATGAACTTCATCCCAAACTCACGCTTTCCCTTCCCTTGGTCATTAAGGTTATTAAATAAAGCAAGTGCCTTGGGAAGTCCATGGCTTTGGGGGCGTTCCTGCTGTCCGGCTGTGCAGGTGGCAGCACACGGGTGTCTTCTGTCTCCATCAGGGAACAACACCCCCACCCAGCCATTCCAAACAAATATACCATCTAACTTAAAACCGCGTTCTTGAGGTGTGGACTCCACACAAATCTCCAAATCCCCCAACACGCAGCAAGTACATGAACACACAGTCTCATACATACAGTCACACACACACACAGTCTTCCCAGTGTGGCTTCCTTTGGCCCCACCTATAAAGATTCCAGTCCATCCACTGAGCTAAATTATCAGATTTTCTAGATTCTCCTAGTCTGCAGATTTGGGGCCATCTCTGCTGCTCAGAAGTTTGTTGTGTTTAAGATAGAAAGGAGGGTGGTGGGTCAACAGCGTTTGCCTTCCTCTGTTGACTGCATTTTATTTTAAAACCCAGGTTAAGCTCTTCTATGGAAATGGCACCCTCTGCGTCTATGCAGCCTGGAGAGGGTGATGGAAGGTGGTGCGGTGGTTTCATGGACGACTGAGTTGGGAGAAGGGTTCTGGCTGGGATGGGGGCTTTGTCCCTTCTGCTGGTGTCGCTGGCTCCCGTGCCTAACCTCCCCGAGCCAGGAGACTTGGGGAAAAATTCGAGGGCACCGTGTGGCCGGCTAACTCTGTTTTTTGTGCCACGTGCCCAGTGGGTGGTAAGGTTTTCTCCAACCTGAACAGTTGACATCGAAAGGTCCCCAGCGATGACTCGCACAACCGCATCCTTTTACAAAGCGGGCCAGCACGAGGGGAAACCTCCCGCTGTGGCAGGGCTGAGCTCCCAGGCCAAGTGTGCTCAGGTCCTGCTCCTTAACCTGGGTTCACGCCGCGGCCTCCACTTGGGATTGAGAACCGGAGGGAAAGAGTCACCTCGGCGGTGCAGACCGCTGGTGCATCTGCAGGCTGGGCCTGGCCCAGGCGCCCAAGAAACGAGCCCTGCAGGGCACTGCACCCCAGGGGGTGGGGTAGGGGGTTTAGGAGTAACTGTAACCCTAGTTGGCTTGGCTCCCTCCGTTGCTACCCACCCGTGTACCCCTTACCAGGAGGCCTTAGGGGCAAGAAACAGCTCTGCTTCATTGCCAGGCCCCTTCAGTCCCCTTCAATCCAAGCTCCCTGAGTAGCCCCTGCAGACTAGTGCCCTGGCAACCCGGCCTGCAGATGGATAGAGAAGCAATTGTCCCCTCCCCTAAAATCCACTCTCTCCCTTTTTAAAGTGGGACTAGGAAAGAGAACAGCAAACTCGGGATGAAAGGTTGCAATGTTTTTGTTTTTCTTTTGAATTTTTTTTTTTGAGTAAAGGTAGATTTATTTAGAGAGGTACATAGTGCATAGAGTTTAGGCTGTTTCAGAAGGCAAGAGAAAGGCCCTGAGGTGTGGGGGTTGGGTGCTCAGGTTAGAGTAAAAGTAGGTACACACCCCATAGACAAGAGTGCGGGCAGAGTCCCAAGATGAGGAAGCAAGAAGAGTGGCCTGAATTTATTTTTTTCTCTCCTTTTTCCTTCTTTCTTTCCATCTCTTCTTCTTTGTCCTTCGACATTTAAGCACTGGGAGGACACAAGGGAAATTTTGTACCCGACATTCTTCTTTGGCAGGCCTGCGATGCGATTTCTGGGTAAACCACGGACAAGAAACAGGTCAGCCAGGGAAACCACCCTGGCTGCAGCACCCCTCCCCCCCACCCCCGCGCGTGGGTCCCTTTTCCCTTATTCGAGGAAGGGCCTTGGAAAGCTTCCCCCCGCCTCCCCTTCGCACTCGTGGCTGCCTCCTTTGTGAACTAATGACTGTAATTATTACCTCCCAGAGCTCTTTTGTTATCTCCAACCCTAAGCCCATGTGAGGGGCGGGGGAAGTGGGCTCTTTTGCGAAATGGAAGTCTTTATAAAGCAAATTGCTGTCTAGGGAGGGACGGTTTTAAGGAAAGGCAAATCAGATCCCACATGCATCTGAAGACGCTGTGTTAAATAAAAAATGTAAATACCACCATTAGATTCAAAATACTCCAGAGTTGAGGGATTTAATGGAGTTTAAAGAGTAGGATTTTAAGCCATCTGTTTCTTTTTTTTTTTTATTCTGTTAAATTCAGGTGTTGTGATTTCTACTTTTCTTGTATTTTAATCCGTTTCTTCATGGTTTTGTGTTTTAAATGCTTATTTTAAAGAATCTTTTTTGTTTTTGACTGCTTATCCAGAGCAGAAAAGTTCTGCAGCTCCAGTCTGCCGGCTTGAAGCGAAATATTTGCAGAATTTGGTGTGGATTTTAACAAAGAACTGGTCTCTCCGACTCGTATCTGCACGGCTGTAGCAAGAGCTGCGGAGCCGCCCTGCTAGCGGCGCAGACGGCGGAACCACGAAGTCCTTGCTCCCCTGGAGTTGTTACTTGGATCCACTGGAGCACTGGAGCCGAGGGCGCCGTTAAGAAGGGTGGGACACCGGCCTGGTATCTCGCCCACCGCGCGGCCGCAACCTAGCGCAGACATCTCCCCACAGCCGGCTCCGCGTCAAGCCTACGACAAGGTCTCGGCCAGCGCCCTTACGCGCCCCTACTTCCAGGCCCAGGTCTGCGGCCACTGTGTAAATCCCACGGTTCCTCCAGGCTCCAGCACGTGGGAAGAGGACAAAGCTTTGTGGAGATAATTGACCTGGCTTCTGCGTGCATGGGGGCACAGGACTTGGGTTTGTACGTGGCCACCCCGGGCCCCAAGATGCCCTTCCTGAACAAAGAGTCGAGAGATGGTAGCCAGGACTGAGGACCCGTGGGTATCTCTGCTTTAGTAGCAGCTTTGGTGACTTGATTCGGAGATCAGAGAAAGAATGACTTGTGAACACAGTGGAAGTGAGAAGCGCTCACACAAGGGGAAGGCACACACCCGGGAGTGCCCACCCCGGGAGGCCATACGCCCCCGTTTGCCACCCAGGTCATTCTCGCCCTCTCTCTGCGCGCCCAGGAGCTGCAAGGTGTACTAGACACTGATCTCGACCTCCAAGGGAAAGCTATGCAAACTCAACCGGCCCCAAATTTTCAAGGCGCCCTCCCTTTGTTTAATAGCGTGTAGGGAAAGGAAATTGTAAAAGAGGAGAGATTTTGACTTTCTTAGGGAAAGAAAAAACCCCTTCCCACCTTGCCTCAGACACAGGGAATCTCCCGTCTCCCCCAACCCCACCCCATCATGAAAATCCCCTTGTGGGAGGAGGTGGTCACTGATTTGAGGCTCAATAAAACGCGGGCCCAGCTGGGGATGCCTTCTTTCCGCCTTTGGAAAGCTCAGATTGCTTATTTGGAACCTCGGTGCACAATTCCCACGCACACAGCGATTCTCGTGACACACGCAGTGGGCCCTTCCCTGCCTCTGCAGGCCGAAGTCACCAAATGACCCGACCCCATCAGCCGTCAATCCTGCGGCTCTAGCTGCCCTTCCCAGCCCCCTGCCAAGAAGTTTCCATTTGTTTTATTTCTCTGCCCAGCCTGAGGTCCTCGGTGATAGGTTCCAGCGTGGATTTTAACTGTCTCAATCAGCAGTCTTTCTCCCCAGCCGTCAGTCAGAACCTGGACGGTGGGTTCGGCTGGCACGCACTCCAGAAAGCAGAAATGGTGCGCTCCCAGGGACTGCGCGGCTCAGTAGGCAAGCATTAGGCTCTACTAAGGAACTGAATTGAGCCCATCAGTGCATAGGTGACCTTCCCCCATCGTAGCCTCCCCAGGCTCGCGAACCACTCTTGCTTCCTACCCAGCTGCCAGGCTCCTGGGGTCACCATGACCTCAGCACCCTCTTGGAGGAAGGCAGCACGGGAAACGCGCCTCCTTCCCCACAGCCCGAGCCAGACCTCAAACAATACGCCAATAGATACAAATGTAAGACTGTCTCGGCCACCCTTCCCGCGGGGCAAAGTCTCTCTGGTCTACCCCTGTCGAGGTCGGCAGGCGGTCAGTTGCCTTAGCCCTCCGGACAGCGCGCCCGGGCCCGCAGGGACCGCCGGGACCGCCAGCACACTTACGCCTCTCGCTGCCCTGGGGCTCCCCTGCACGCCTCCCACCCACTCACACTGACTCCAGCTCGGGCGTGCTGTCTGCCTCGCACTCTCACGATTCAGCTCCCTCCCTCTCCCATTTTTTCCCTCCTCCGCCCCCTCATCCATCCCTGTTGGGCTCCCTCCCCTTCAAAATCACTCAGGCGCTCCGCGCTTGCCCATCTTCAGGCTGTGAGGACCCTTCAATTCCCTTTCCTATTCAACCTCCAAAGCTTTCAGAGCGTTGCCACGTCTCTAAACCCTAATCCCAATACACACACACACACACACACACACACACACACGGCGCGCGTGCACATGCAGACACACACATTTCCTGTCCCTGTGTGACACCCACCCTCTGCCGTGCCACCGCGCCGGTCCCCCCGCGGTGTCCTCCTCCCGCCACACACACAAACACGCGCGCGCGCGCGCACTCACACACAAGCACGCGCGCGGGGCCAAGCAGAGAGCAGCTCGCTGACAGTTTGCACTCAGAGGCGTCCTGCTCCAGTCTCGCAGCACCGATGGCATCTCCCGGCTCCGGCTTCTGGTCCTTCAGATCTGAAGATGGCTCCGGGGATCCCGAGAACTCCGGCACAGGTAGGAGAACCCGGACTTGCAGGAAGCGAGCTTTGCGGGTGGACTGGCTTTTGCAGGGCTGGGGGAGATGAAGGAGGTTTTTCCACCTGCAACGGGAAACTTCAGAGGCTTCACCCTTCCCTGGGGGTAGGTACTTGATGGCCCAAGAGACCAAAACCCCCACAGGCCCTTATCCCCTGGGAAGATACCCAGAGAATCTCTGGCCCTTTCTGCTGAAGTCTGGGAGAGCCTCCTCCCCAAACACGGCAACATCTCCTTGACACTGAATTCGTGGGCTTGGGGCACTGCCACCATCTTGGTGTCTGGACCCTGGAGAGGGACGGAGTGGCGGTGAGGAAAAGAAATATTGAAAAGGGGACGAACTCTTGGTATGGAAGGAGAGCCTGCAAGGAAATGGACAGCCTCGGTGTCTTAGGAAAACTCGCCCGAGCGAGGCAGGAAGGGGAGTTTGCCCTGACCGATTGACACCTGGAGGGCAAGCAAAGGGTCGCCGTGTGAGCAGCTCCTTGGGAAAAAAATCAGCGAACCGAGGGTCGGGCCAGGCCGCCAAGGTCCCGCGCACCGCCCGCACCTGCCCGCTGTGCCGGGCCCCAGGAGGCCCCTTCCCGGACCCTGGGTTTACTGACGTCGTTCACAAAGAACGAAATTTCACGTGTCCGTCTACTGTTTTCTTTCTGCCTCGCCATCCTCCTGCCTGTCTTTTCTTGCAGCGAGAGCCTGGTGTCAGGTGGCCCAGAAGTTCACGGGCGGCATCGGAAACAAGCTGTGCGGTGAGTGCCGGTGCCCGGTGGAGGGAGGCGGACGTGGCCAGGCTCCTCGGGGCCCGCGGGGACAAAGCCACCTTCTCTTCTGAGCATCCCATCACCGGGGTCGGGGATTCTTGATTCTTGGCCAGGGATGGGCGGGAGCGAGGGAGCCAGGCGGGTAGGCAGCTGACCGAAGTCCGCGCTCGGTGTCCTTGCCCAGCCCTGCTCTACGGAGAGGCGGAGAAGCCAGAGGAGAGCGGTGGGAGCCAGCCCCCGCGGGCCACCTCCCGGAAGGCCGCCTGCGCCTGCAACCAGAAGCCCTGCAGCTGCCCCAAAGCAGATGTCAACTATGCGTTTCTACACGCAACAGGTAAGGGCATCTCGCGGGGGGGCGGGGTGCCGAAGCCTCTGCCCCTCTCCTTGCCCTGCCTACCGTGGCCAAGTGGGTCCCGGCTCCGGGAGCCTGATCCGGGGATCGAGGTGGAGCGCGGAGGCCGACCTCAGAAGAATCGTCAGCTGATAGTGAGACACGCTGGGCCCACCCCCTCGGTCTGACCCCCTACTGCGTTCCAAGGGGCTCCAGGGCCTTGGCGATCTTCCCCCAGCGCCGCCCTCGGGTCGGTGGGTGGCCTAGGCGCCCAGGCTTACCCTAGCTCCAGGTCGGCTTCTTGGTGCCGCTGAGGCCTCCGGTAGGACTCAGTTTCCAGTTCAGAATTGCTGAGACTTTCGAGGTCTTTAATGCGGGAGTAATTTGTAGCTGTGATTTCACAGGAGAACAACTCACATGAGACCTGCGCGCGGTTTTACTCCCTTGCGCTTACACACCGGGTCACCCAAACAAATGCACTCGCGCACAGACACACGCATGCACGCACACGCGCGCGCACACACGGACTTTGGAAACACCAGGCCTTCGTAATAGGCCAGAGATCCTAACATTGCATGTTCCACTTTGTCTGATTTGCCCTAAAGGCATTCCTCAAAGATTATTGACCTGAAGTATTTACATAATCATCTAAGATGATTTATTGAGAAATAACATTTAGGACGTACCCCGGTGAAACAGATGAGTGGAAGCATGCTCCGAAAGAGAGAAAGAAAATAAAAGAAAAAGCAAGTAAGTTACGAACTGAAATGCAAAAATTAAAATTAATTAGGCATAGGGAGAGAAATAGGGGTTTTTTTCCCCCCATTCCTTCATCTTTGAAAAATACCTCCCCTTTAAAGAAAATGCTCTGCCTTTCCAGAAGACTTTCTTTTTAACGTAAAAATCTCTCGGTTTAAAGAGCTTGCTTAGATATTTTCATTGTTAAATTAAAATGTGGCATTTTGATTCCATTCTTTAGACCTGCTACCAGCGTGTGATGGAGAAAGGCCCACTTTGGCGTTTCTGCAAGATGTTATGGACATTTTGCTTCAGTATGTGGTGAAAAGTTTCGATAGATCAACCAAAGTGATTGATTTCCATTACCCTAATGAGCTTCTTCAAGAATATAATTGGGAGTTGGCAGACCAACCACAAAATTTGGAGGAAATTTTGATGCATTGCCAAACAACTCTAAAATATGCAATTAAAACAGGTATTGTCCAGTCAGAAATAATAAAGCTCTTTTTTTCTTTTATAGTTTATATTTTTTCTAGAAAAAAATGTTTCCTGGTTTATGGGGTTAGTGATATTTTTCAAATTTACCGTTATTTTTTCATCATTTAAAAAATAATCATGATTAGAGTGTTTAACATTTTACCGTTAGTGTTCATGCTTTTGAAGTTGATAATATCAGAGACATTATCTAAGTGTAAATCACCAGATTTTACATTTCACATATTTGGCCATGGAAATTGACCACTAATGTAGAAGCAACCATTTGTCAGTGAAGTCCAGTCAAAGCGACCCAAAATAGAGAAAGAGAGGGATTCTGGAAAATGAAAGCACAAAAGAACGTGATCTAGACAAAAGCCCAAATACCGGAGCAGTGCTGGTACTTCCTTGGTGTAGAAATGGTCAGAAATTGAACTTACACCCGGTGTAATCATCGAACCAGAGGAATGATATTTTGGCCTTGTCTAAAATGCCCAATACTTCAGATTCAAACTCCGGATTTTCCTCTGTTTTTAAAGAAATGTACACAAAAGAAAACACAATACAAGCTAGCTTAACAGTTCAGCCCCGCTATACAAGGATGTGCGAGCTTCCTAACCACTCTTATACAAGAGAAAGGAAAAAGGGAGAGAGGGGAATCAGATATCCTTAGGGACAAATTTCTTAGTGTATTTTGTGTTTATTGCTTTTTTATCATACTCGTCATAGTCTATCCAATTTATAGCCCCGGGTGTAACATTTATGTGGGTGCATTCTAAGCTTTCATTTTATCTACACAAATTCAGCTCTTCATCTCCCCAGGTCATGATTATCCCTTCCTTTTCTACTTTGCCTCTAATCACCCTGATACATGGTGGCACTACACTTCATTAAAGCAATAAAAATAAGTATGAATGAATTTCAGGGGAAAGGGGCAACCTTGTGGATCTAAATTGATTTGTAGCTTTAAAAAGATTTGCTAACAAAGCAATATGTAAAATACTACAAAAATATTAATTACCCTAGAAACCTAGATCTTTTTCTTAGCAAGTTTTTTGTTAATGAATTATCAGTATCATTCTGACCAACAACAAACTTGAAAAATGTTTGCTATGTGGCTTTTAGCCCCTTTTTTGTGTTTTGATTTTTGCTTCTGCATGTTCTTTATACCGACAGAGAGGAAAGATGTGCATAGAAGAAGCCTGGGGAAATTGATTTCCCGTTACTATAATCAACCACTTTTGTGAAAGTACAGATTTAGAATTAGATACATAAGGAAAAGAATTGAACTTAGAGATTTCTATCAAGCTCAGTCTGTGGAGTATGATTTCTGAAGGCTTTTTAGGTTTCATTCTGAATTATGTTCACAGAGAATCCATGTATATACTAGGCACGGAAGATGTCCAGATTTCCGTGTATCTGTAGGTGCAAACCTGGGCAATGCTTTTAATTCATTTTTGTTTGACCTGTTGCCCAATCTAATATTTAAATATATTAAGAGTAAATTGCTACCTATTACTTTTATTGCTACCAAACCAAAAAAAAATCTATAAAAATGTTTCCCATCTTCACCCTTAAAAGCTGGTGGTGTCTGAAATGCAATTTAAACAGTTAAGATAATGGGAATTGCTGGTGAATGAAACTAATAGTTCTGTCTGTCAGTGTTCCATTTAGTGTCAGGAAAAGATGGGCCGATTCAATACTTAGACTTTTGCCATAGTGCTTGTGAAACTGTTGGTCAGTGTAGCCCTAATGCATTTTATTTAAAGTTCAGGGAAAAAAAATATGATTAAGTTGAATTTCTGACCAAGGCATAGCAATAGTAATTTGGTATTAATATTATTCATAATGTGTGTAATCTGGTCCTTCCCTCCACCTCCAATAGCATTTCAAATAATTAGCAGCAGTCACCTTCCTTTTTGACTGGAAGGTGTATTGGCTTCATGCTATAACTTGCATTTGACAACTAGTACTATTTAGGGTCTGTGAACTATTTACCATCACTGCTACCTTTAGGCATTTCAATGTCCCTTGGGAGATTCTTTTATAAAATGCATGTTATCGTCTGCTTTCTACTGAGAGTTCTTAACCTAACTTCCACTTGGGCTCCAAGCTTAGAGAGAAGTAAGGGGCACTGGGGAAGTCTTCATGCATTGTTAAAATTACCTCTAAGAAATATTGGAATAGAAAATTGGAAAGTGCAGACAATGATAGAATTCTGGAATAATGAGTATCTGCAGGGGTCCTTAGGTTGGGGAGGGGGTGAAGGTGTTAATGTTGTTTCGAATCTCTGAACCCAATGATCTGACAAAGGAATTGAAGCATCAGTAAACGAGGCCGTCCTTGGGTGTGTGTTGCCCGTCCAGAGAGAGCAGCCTGGACTGACTTGGGGCTCCTTCCCAATGGATTGTGGACACCAGGGTCAGAGCTGCCTGGGGCTGGTTGTTTGCACAGTTTGCGCATCCTTCCTGGCTCATTTGCCCATCTGTCGGGAGCGTTCCAGAGGCAGGAGCGGCTCTCATCTCACATTTCAAACTGGCTGTCTCCAGAGCAGCGCATGGCCACCTGATTCCTTGGCGGGACGCTCGCTCACAGCACAGGGCCAGGTGGGGGCGGCCACCGTGGCAGCTGGATGCCAGAGGGGCTAGGACAGCAGGCAGGCTCCCAGACAGGTCTCAGGGCACCCTACCTGGATGTGCCAGCATTCTGTAGGTTCATAGGAAGAGAATACATATATTTTTATAGAAATCATACTCTGATCTGTCAAACTATCTTCCCGCATATTTCCACGTCATTGTTACTGAATGAAATATTTGAGGCAGGAGAGCTTTAGGTGAAATAGACCAAGGTCAAAAAAATATTTAGAAGAAAGAAGCCAAACCATTGAAGCATCACACTTCTTTCCACGGTTTCCCCCAGGCAGTCATCACGGTGGGTTGACCTTCTGATAACCTAGGGCACAACACACGTCTTGGGACCCTCAATTTTATGCAGAGGTTTTCATGCTAAAGTTTCCATAGAATTAAATAGTGTGTCATAATAGATACCAGATTCGTCCAGAAAATGCATATGAATTGGGAGTGTTGATTAACGGGTAGATTTGCTAATCCTTATTAATTTCCTCGCTTCAAAGAAATGGCTTAGGGAAAGGGAAATAAAGGGGCATCAGGAGGGAGAAGCCGGCTCTGATGTCAGCTGTGAGTGCTAATGAAATGGGGAGTCAATGAGGCAGAGAGGCGTGGAGGGCTGTTCCAGAGGCAGGGCAGCCACAGCAAGGAAGGCTTTTTCCTTTTCCATGGATGCATAAACTGATGGGTTAACATCAGAGGGCCTGCAAAAAAGCTGAAAGCTAGAAGGGTACCGTGCAAGGCCACAGGGCAGTGAAACAATGCCGGAGAATGAGCGAGACCTGCACAAACCCAGTCTCTTTAAGATGAGTTCTCCCCTGGCTCCTATCCTATCTTTCCTCGGTGTCTAATTGTCTAGCTGCATGCCGCAGGCTGATAAGAGAGCTCTCCAGTCCCGGAGATAAGCTTTGTGTTGACTTTCGTCTCTGCTTTCCCCACTGCCTTCCTTTATCTTGTTTCGTCCACGCTGGCCTGAGAGACTATCACATCTCCAGGCTTCAGACAGGTGTCCAGTAAGTGGCGGATGCCTTTTTATCAGAAGCTATTTCCATAATTGTTAATCTCCCAAAATTCTTGCTGCTCGATAAATCACAGATTTATAGATAGGCTTCTGCAGGGCAAGAGAAGGGAACAGAATTCTAATGAGATCTTTGCAGTCACATAGGAGTATTTGGGTGTCAATCCCTTTAGATAGAGTTTTAGAGAAATCCAGAAGTTAATGAGATAAACCTTGCTAATGGACTGATAAGCCCACCGAATATACCTTCATGTATCTTGTGGACAAGACAGTGAAGTTGACTGTATTCAGCTTTATTTTGAATTTCGATGATGAAGGAGGTCTGTTGTTTATGATCAAATATTCAGACAGAAAAGAAAGGACAAGAATTAGGTTTGTTCATACCACCTTTAGACAATCATCACCTTTTGCATCCAGGGCAAATCACTCAACAGAGTGTCCTATCTTCTCATTTTTTGCCTTGTCTTTTCTGATCATCAGCCATTTGTCACTGATATTACTATGAATGTTGGCGTGCCTGGCGGATGTCATGCTATATGACTGATTTCCAGAACAACTTCAACAAAAAAGGATTTTTTAGCAGCATGAGTGTAAACAAGAAGTCACCTGGTTTGAATAGCTTTGGATTGCAACAGCATTTGAATTTGCAAATGCATGGAAAGAATGCTAGAAAATAAATTAGCATCCATGATGCAAACCATGTTTGTTACTTTTTTATGGGGTATGTTTAAAGGATGATTTTTAGAGTGTGTTTTAAGAAATACCAAAACCCAAAATAGTCTCTCCCATTAAAGGAAATGCTCCTTTGGGATGTGTATGTGCATGTGTATGTGTGAGTTCGTGGTAGGTTTCTGAGCATGGATTTCCTATAACTGAAGGATCGTTCAAGGTTCTTTAGCTGGAGAAATCATGTGTTTCAGAGGCATTTATTTTCATTGGCTTCATCCTGATCCTGGTGTTCCGTCTAATTCAGGGCATCCCAGGTATTTCAATCAACTTTCTACTGGACTGGATATGGTTGGATTAGCAGCAGACTGGCTGACATCAACAGCAAACACGAACATGTAAGTTGCTAAATGTGTTTCCGTGTAATCCTGGATAATTATTAATGCGGTTCCATAGTCTTCCTTCTACCTCTCATATGAAATATCTCTTTTTTATTAAGTAGCCCCTAAAATAATGATACAAATTTCAGAGAGCATGGTTGTTCACTCTAGCTTAAAAGAAGAGTCCTGATAGATCTTTCATGTACCATGGTTTAAATACAAAAGGGACTTATTTTTTACATGTTGGATTTATAATTATGTATCATATGAAAGAAACAGGGCTGAATGCTGTCCTTTATATAGTGTTACTGTGTTACTTTGCAATGTATTTATTCACCATGATAAATGACCCTGTGCATTAAGCCAATAGTGAAGCTCTTGACTTTAGGAACATAGAAAACTGAGCAAATCTTTTTTTTATATATATACACATATTTTTTTAATTGAAGTATAGTCAGTTTACAGTGTTGTGTCCATTTCAGCAAATCTTTTCAAAGACAATTTTCTCTCTGCTTAATGCTATAATTGTAAGGCTTTGGAAAAGGAAGTTGTTCTGCAGATACTGTGATGATGAATTATTTCTTTGTGTTTCGTACATAAAATGTGGCCATTACTACATTTCAGGTTCACCTATGAAATTGCTCCTGTCTTCGTGCTTTTGGAATATGTCACGCTAAAGAAGATGAGAGAAATCATTGGCTGGCCAGGGGGCTCTGGCGATGGGATATTTTCTCCTGGTATATGATATTTCAACCTTTCTTTGTGCTTTTTTTTTCTTTTGCTATGCCATGCCTTACTACGAACGTGGAAATAATTAAATGTCTAGTCTGTATTTCTGCTTAGGTTAAACAGGCAATATGCTGATCAAGAAAAGAGTGTGATTAAGGACACGTGACCATTGACCACGCCTCCAAGCCGGCTACTCCTTGCTTGAATATTAATTATTTGTGTTTAAAAAAGAGCATAAGCATCAATGGGATTAACCCAGTACTTCTTCTGTGATCCTACACATAGCAAGGATGGATCACGTGAAACAAAGGAATAAAGATTCCTAATAAAGGAATTAGGGAATAAGGATTTCACACTCTCAAGAATCAGGAAATGGACAAGGGTAGCTTCATTTAAGAAAGCCTTCTCTGTTTGAGGGTGCGTAACAAGGAAGAGCTACAGGATAGGGCGTCTGCGCCCCATCCCTTTCAAATAACAAGCAGGGAAGCTGATTCACATAATTTTCAGGGAGGATAGGAAGTGTCTTGGGAGACAGTTTCTTAGAGCTAAAAAAGAGGGTGATGATTTCTACAAGAGGTTTCTCATTCCCTTTCTTCTTTCTGGTATCATTCAGTCTTTCCCAACCTGCCTTTCATCTCCAGCCATTGTGTTCTAAGCTGCATTATTTACACCTCTTCCAGCCAAGAAAATCGACCTGAGACAGAAAGTCCTGCCCTTGGCTCCCGGGTCTGTGTGGGTGACCTTGGTTTGATGCAGAGAAGAAATAGAAGTTAGGAAGGCAGTGGGAAGAGAGAGAGTCACTGACCCATGGAAAAGAAACCTGGCATGCAGACCGTCACCTCGTCAGTGGCAGGAGGGGGGTCATTTGAACGGACGGACGCTGCCCTCGGGCGCAGGACTCGCAAACTGGCCCCGCTGGGGAGGCCAGAGCCACACCTGCCGTTGTGTCAGGCACAGCAAAGGCCAGGCCCCGATCTCGCTTCAGCGAATCTCCAGACACAAGGGGATGATGAGGGAGAGAGAAAAATAAAGAAAAAGGCAAAAGGAAGAAATGATGTTGTGTAACAGTGGCCTCGAGGCCAAGTCTTAAATTAAGCAGCTTTATCCACAAGCTCAGATCGGCTATTTTATTTTCTGTTTCTAGAGATAAAGCATATGTTTTCAGGTGCTGAAGGAAAATGTGTTAGTTAAATGAAAGGGAAAATTTGCCCTTTTTTTTTTTAAGTCACGGAACACCAGCTGTGATGAATTTTAAGCTAGTTTTATTTTGTAGGGAACTGAGTACTTAGTGTTCCTTTGGAAAACCATCCCCGATAGAGGGAACTTTGTCAGCATTAGCTGGAACTGATGCTCTTAAGGTATTTTTCATGAGGAATTAGGTGGCGTTCAGAGATCAACGTTCTTTCTGCCTTTATTTGTCCTCCTCTTGTAAGGTTGGTTGTGTGACTGAGCTGTCCCCGAGGAGCCAGGAGCACGTTGGGCTCTCTTTTAATGTTTTCCAGGAGTGGGAAGAGAACAGCTGCCCCTGTTGACCCGTGAAAGTTGACCACAGGGGGCTGGGCCAGGCCTAACTTACCTGGCTGGTCTTGGAACCCACCTGCCCCAGAAAATACACACCCAGAGAATCTTATTTGGCAGTTCTGCTAAGCCAGGTGTGGGCTGCCACCCTCATCAACGATGGGGAATGATCAGGTAGAACAGACTTCAGCTTGATCCTGAGGCTCCTTCCTTGGATCCCAAAGACCCTTACGCTCTCACCCCAAGATGGAAGCCATAGGTGCCATGCTGCAGGGTAATGCAGACTTTGCAAAATCGGGAAGGGACAGAAGAAAAGGTCATTGGCAACCTGTTTCTGCTCTGCTGTCGACAGGCATTACAGAGAAGAGATGGATCATAGCATCCTCACTTGCCAATGGATGCCTTTCTATGTAGCATCCTACCTTATTCCTAGGGGAAAGCGTCATGATTTTAGGGTCAGACACAGGGGAAATGACACAGGCACAGATCTTTTCCTGTCCACAAGATTTTCAGAATGTTTCAGGGCTTGTCTTTGCTCCATTTCTCTGGAAGATTCCTGGGGAATGAGAATGTGTAGGGCTTATACATCTGTCCTCATGCCTGTGTTACACAAGGCAGTCTGCTCTGTCCAGGGACGCAGAGGCCTCCCCATCCCTGTCAGGGCTGCTGAACTTTAGACAGAGAATGACCGAGGTGTGTCATGAAGAGTGGGCAGGCAGAGCGGAAGCTTCCTGGATGATTACACTGTGAACTGCACTTTCTTTGCATCCATCTTCCCCTTTTTCTTCTGCCTTCCTTCCTCCCCATCCTCTCTGGAGAGAACTAGGGCAGTGGTTCTCAATTGGGAGCTATTGTGCCCCCCAGGGCACATTTGGCAGTATCTGGAGAAAACTGTGATCATCACAACTCACTGGGGGTGGGGAGTAGTGCTGCTGGCATCGGGTGGGTAGAGGCCAAGGATGCCCAGGAAAGTGCCCCCACCAGAAATCATCCAGCCCAGAATATCCTTGAGTGCCAGGATGGAGAAACCACGAGCTAGAGTGGAACTTCCTTTAAAAGCTGGTCTCTTGGGGCAGGGGGTAGGGGGTGGTATAGCTCAGTGGTAGAGCGCATGCTTAGCATGAACAAGGTCCTGGGTTCAACCCTCAGTACCTCCATTTTAAAAAAAAATCAAGAACTCCCCCCGCAATAAATTAAATAAATGAAATGAAATGGCTTTTAAAAACCGTAAAAGCTGATCTCTCGCCCCACAGCATCCTATACGGTCAGCCTTTTAGACAGGGTGTCTGCTCAGAGCAGGCCTGACCTGGATTCTATTTGTCCTGCATCTCTGGGGTCCAGAAGAGGTAGGAACTGCCCTCATTCTGAGTGATGACAGATCCAGGCTCTGGGTGACAACTGCTCTGTGCCAGGGCTGCCTGCTTGCGTCAGAGCCCAGGGCTCATGAGGCAGAGATCATGGCCCAGCGTGGACCACTCCCCTTGGTACAGAGATACCTTCTGGTCCACGGCCACCAGAAGGGAAGGGACTTGGAGCACTTGCGTGACCCCTTGGGTGGGAGGAGGGACTGTACCTTCCCTCTGCCTCATGGTCTCACAACTCCCACACCAGCTTGTTCATTTGCATTCACAACCATCTGTCTTTTACCTGGATAGCAAGAATCCTAAACTTTCCAACAATCCTGGGGGAAAGCTCACTTTGCTTTGCTTATCAAATGAACCTCTACTTACAAGATATAAATCCTACAGTACAAAATCCTTGACAGTCTTAGGATGACCCTTGAAAAGTAATTAAATATGGACTCAAAGTTCCCTTAGTTGTGTGTTTTCTTATAATTATGAAATTTTAACTGTTAAAATTGTATTCTGATGATGTCCTTGAAAAGGAGAACCATTCGGGGGGAATTAACAGGCAAGTATGATGAGATGGGCTTGGATGTTCATCCTCATCCTATAAGGACCATCATTAATAGCAACTGGTCTTCCTCAGTCCAGGTGCAATGCTTTGCATGAGCTGTAATGAAAAGAAATGTCTTCTCCATGAGGATATGGGTAGGATTTTTAGAGGCTTAATGCAGAATGACCACACTCTCAAGCTGAGTAGTAAGGCAACACTTTGTAAGTTCTTAAAAGCCTCTCCCAAGGGCTCCAGGCAAGAGCAGAATCAACTGCAGTTACCCCAGGGACTGAGGTGGGTGTGGAAGGCTGGCCCCCATCCTAGGGTTGGGCTGACTGCTCCTTCTCTGGACCCTCTTAGCTTGTGCCTTTGATGATTCAACTCAAAGGACAGCCAGGAGGACGGTCCTCTCTTGTGTCCAAGGAGGACTCTAGGTCAGTGGACGTAAGGAATGTTGCTTGTATGTGAATGATGTTGACTAGGACTGGGAAAGGTAACTGTGTTGCTCTGCACTGTAGGTGGCGCCATATCTAACATGTACGCCATGCTCATCGCGCGCTTTAAGATGTTCCCGGAAGTCAAGGAGAAAGGAATGGCGGCTGTCCCCAGGCTCATCGCCTTCACATCTGAGCATGTAGGTGTTAATGTTCTTTCCAAGTTTAAGGAGATATTTCATAAAACCCGAGTTGAAGGAATGATATTTGGAAATGCTTTACCCCAGTGGTTCTCTTTCCAGAAGATACTTCTTGGGAGAGAATGAGGGGAGAGATCAGCTGGGTGGTTCAAGGGGTAAGCTCCTTTCTCTTTGAAATTCAGGAAAACACTCAAAGAGAAAGCAGAGTGCTTTTACCCCTCATTCCTATACGTACTTCTCTGTGATAATGTTACGTGTTGGGAGAACCGGGGGAGGAGAGAGGACAGAGTCAGTCTGAATCCATTGGGTCATCAATGCTGTTCCTGCATAACTCAAAACTCCAGCATGTCCTGTTGATACGATCTTTCTGTTAGAAAACTCTGATCAGATACTCTACCCTCTTGGTGCCTTGAGGCACTTCACGTAACCCTTCAGCTCGCTTGACCAGAGGTTGTATCACTGTAGAGAAATGGTGTAGAGGTCTGTCATGTCTGATCTCTGGGCCAGATCTGTCCCAGCCAAGCACAGGCTCCTGCCCACTGCCAGGCTGCTTCAGGGCTTCTTTGTTGAGCTCCAGGCAACAGTGCTTCATCTTCCTTCCATGGCCTTCAAAGGGTTAATGCCATTGTCTCTATTACTACTTAGACATTGAAAACAACTTCCCATCTGTTCTCATAAATGGAACTAAACAGCTTTAGCCTGCCAGGCTGCCATCTTTCCCCCACGTGCTAGGATAGAGCAGCACACAGGTTCAAAGCCACACTGCAGCTCTTTGAGCAATGCCCTTATTCTGAACTATCCTGCCACATGGGCTCTGCAGTGAGCCAGAGACCGATCTGGACAGGCATTAGTAAGCATTACCTGCTGTGTAATTTCTAAGATGGTTCCTTCATGACCCCTGCTTAAAAGTAGCCTAGAGTCTGGGGAACAACTGCCTTGAAGAAGATCAAAAAGCTCTGTGATGGCTGGGGAACTAGGAGATGGGGAGGGAAGATGGGTCTACATGGAGACTGGGGGATCCTTACAAGGAGATGTCAGCGAGGAGAAGCAGGGGATCATAGTGGACCTCAGATCTACTATAGAACTTTTCTTTTTCCTGTTTTAAGTGGTGTGTGTGTGTGTGTGTGTGTGTGTGTGTGTAAGAGAGAGAGAGAGAGTTCATAACAAGGAAACAAAAGGCAAGTACAGATTGGAAGCCAGTGATTACAATTCACAACCACTCCACTAGCCATGGAATTAAAGGAAACTAATGATTTATTTTAACACGTTATCTTTAGCATCTTGTTTTTAGTCATGTTTCAGCATTTTAATTTTTTTAATGCCCTTCCTCAGTTTATAGACATCAAATGTAGCAGAGAAGACTACAGCCTGAAGTCACTTGATGTTTCATTTACCTATTGCTGCTGGAACAAACTACCACAAACTTCATGAGTTAAAACAGCATGAATTCATTCTCTTACAGTTCTGGAGGTCAGACATCTACAGTGGGTCAGGCGGGGCTGTGTTCCTTCTGGAGCTTGTCGGGGAGAATCCATTTCCTTGCCTTTCCAGCTTCTAGGCGCTGCCTGCCTTCCTTGGGTCATGGCCACTTCCTCCATCTTCAAAACCAGCAGCAGCAGATCTTCAAATCCCTCTCTCTCTCTCTCTCTCTGACCACTGCTTCAATTACCACATCTCCGTCTCTGGCTCGGACTCTCCTGTCTGCCTCTTTCTCGTATAAGTGCCCTTGTGATTACGCTGGGTCCACCCCAGTAACCCAGAGACTCTTTCATTTCAAGATCCTTCATTTAATCACATCTGCAAAGCCCCATTTGCCACGTAAGGTAACATATTCACAGGTTTCAGGGAGTAGGATGTGGACATCTCTGTGGGGAGCACATTATTCAGCCTTCCAAGCCAAGTTCCCCACCATGAGCTAGCTCTCAGTTCTGAGCTTCTCCAAGGGTGGAAAGACATAATGTAATGTGTCCTCCACTTACTATTTCCCTAAAGTGGATTTGGATCCCTAAACAGCTACATGTTACTCTCGGTCTCCAAACACCCAGATGGTCTTCCCTTGGGCATCTTCTTTTGGCTTCCATGCTGTTCCCACAACCTGAAATGAGGTTGACCTACCGGCAAGCTTCCTTGTGCTCTCTGGTTTCTGCACGAGCTTCTTGGGCTCAAGTTTAATGTAAGTTCACTTAATGTTGCGCAGAAAGTCCAGGTCACTTGATCTGAGGATAATTTGGCCATGCCTCTTTTCCTTGATATTGCCAACTTGGGGTCTGTTTCTCCATTTTCTAAGGAATGAAAGGTGATTCAGAAAGAAATGGTTCTGCAACCATCATCTGATTCCCCCTCCTCCTCTTGGTGTTTCTATCCTTGCCCATAATCATGAAGGGACATTCCAAAGTTGTGAACCTTTCCTGAAATACCAATTGTTTCTAACTTGAGGCTTATTTTGACAGATGAGCTATCGTTCTAATGCACAGTACCCTACATCTGATTGCTACTGACCATTTCCAGCTTCCAATAGACACAAATTCATTTGATTCACAACAACCTTATGGGCCAGGCAGAACAGACATTGTTTTAAAAAAATGTCTCAGCCCTTTTTTAAATGAAGAGGCTGCAGTTAGTGGGTAGGTAGAGCCAGGAAAAAAAAAAAAAAAAAAAACAGATTTCCCAACTCCCAGACCAGTGAGGGCCCTGCCATGACCACCAATGCAGAAACCAGATTAAATGATTCAGTGACAGAGTTTTATAAACCACAGCTCATCAGTTGCTTTAACATTTTCTACCTTCCCATATCAAATTAACACCAAGAGTTTTTTCTTCATGTAAAGGTGATGCTAAACTGTTCCTCATCTGTCCCCTCACCAAAAAAATCCCCCTCATTACCTCATAGGATTGGGCTGGAGTGGGCTGTCAGAGCTTGATTGAAAGCGCTCCGCTGTCTCGCTGAGCACTTGATCCAGCCCATTCTGGACAGATGAGCCCTGAAAAGTGGGTCCTGCCCTTGGAGCTCCAGGTTAAGAGGTAGCACAACCCCTGCTTCTATTTGCTTCTGGGCTCCAGACCTCAGGGCAATTCCATCCCGTTCATCATTCAGTATGGCTCCTTCCAACTGCAGGCCCGGCCAGATATTTCCTAACTCTTTTTGGATTTTACAATCACTGTCTCCTCCAGCCCCAGAAATAGATCTTCACAGGCTAAAGAAAGAAAATTACCGAGTCAAGTCTCAAATGCCTTTTCTCTGGGCTGGTCTCCATTTCTGCATTTCTGAATCCCTTGACCTGCAGGGAGAGAGGGTGATGGAGAAGATGCCATGTGGATCCAGGGGGCCCAGGGAGGCCAACGGCTGAGGCAGGAGCTGCTTCACGTATGGTCCCTCCTCACTCTCTTTGAGAGTTTCCAAGGCCCAAGACTCGGAGAATCAAACGAGAGCCTTAAAAATCACTTCCCTCAGTTCCTGGGACATAGAGAGATCTACATAAATATTAGGTAACTTAACTGCAACAACACCGTGTTTTATGGATGAGGAAACCAAGCCCCAGAGATGGAAGACATTCTTCCCAAGGTTTCATGGCCAGTCCATGGCAAGGTCAGACCGAGAGCCTCAGTTTTCCAACAATCCCAACACTGCTTTCAGCTACTAGGTTGGATGACCTGGATGCCACTCTAGCTGATTGTTCTACATTCACTTGAAGCATCTTTTCTCAAATTCTGTTTTCCTCATGTTGGTCATTCTAGTGCTAATATAATTTCCTGATCTATTGAACCAGGTCAGGTTACTGTCCTGTCTTCCATTCTGAGCACAGAGTTTATAACTGGACATGTTCAGAGCCATAGAGATGGAAACAGCATTTGAGAAACCTTCCAGCATCCATCCAGAAACTTCTCACACTCAGAAGGGAAAGAGTCATCCTCTGCTTCTAGGCGACACTTCCCTCTCTCTGTGTCACATCCCACAAGGCTACTGTCACTTTTCTGGTTACCAAAACAGACTAGAATTTTCCCTAGTTGATAAGGAGGACAAGCTGTTTTTTGTTGGTTCAAAGCAAACTGTTTTCTTGAAATTCAAATAGAACTAAATCAAACACTCAGGACTGCGATGAAGGACAGAAGAACATAAATCACTGAGTGGAAACAAGAGCTAGCGTTTGAGTTTTGAGTAAAGAGTTACAAGATTATTTTCTTCCAAAATATAGAATCACAGAATTGGAGGGGATCTTAAAGATTACAGGGTTCAGTGCTCATCCTTTGCTGGAATCTCATCGAATTCAGTCATTGAAAAGCTTCTCAAAGATTAATCTGATGAATTTTAGGTACTTTCTTGCAAGTAGGTTTAGAGGGAAACCAAGATCCCAGCTCAGTAATTCACATCTCTCTCTCTAAATGCTTTGAAAGCCCCAACCATGAGCTTAATTCCAAATTCCTCTTATTTCCTCGTGTGACACAGCCTCTTCCAGAAGTAGCCTCAGTGAAACAGCATAATTGCATCTGGGAAAAGTGTTCCTTGTGACTGTAACAGACATTGGGATCTTTTAGGCAAATCACCATAACTAACTCACCCCACTGTTGACACGCCAGGCCCAGCTCACGTCACCAGTGTTCTGCTGAGGCCCCCTGTGGCCTTAGCCCATGTCTGGGGGGAGGAGGGGGTGATGCTCCTAATTGCTTTAGAAATATGGTTTTCCTATCACAATGCTTTTTGAGAGGGTGTCCAGTCCCAAAACAGACATCCTTTATGTTAAAAACAAAAGCCTGGTAGTGACCCAGGCAGCTTGGGAGACGCTCCCATGTATGGAATGCTGCTCATTAGACAGAACAACTGACAGAACGTTCAGAAAGTGAACCAAACTGGGTTCCCCTTTGGCGCCCCGGCCCCACCTCCATGTTCCTGCCTCTTTTTCGTCACAGGGCCCTCATCGCCCCCCTGTTATTTTCTCTCCCACCCAATCCCATCGAAACCTGCTCTCAGGAAATAACCTGAGCTGTGTGACTCTACATGCTGTCTCTCCTAGGGGTATTTGTCACTGCAACAGGAGACCGAGGAGTGAGGCAGTGAGGCATAGGCCAGCCGCTGGGCCGGGAGAGGTTTCCTTCACTCCTTCCTCCCTTCACGCGGTGCTGCTACACCAGGCGTGGCCCCAGGCACTGGGGGGACAGCAGGGGACAGAACAGACCCAGTGCCGGCTCTCAAGGAGCGTACACTGCAATGACAGAGAAGGGAAAAACAAGAAGTGGACATGTTAATCCCAGTGCCCCTGAGATCATGGTCCACATTGGGACCATGGGTGACTCTCCCTTGCTCCAAGAGCCAGGTCAGGAGTCGCCTGACTAGGAGTAGATCTGTTTCAGGTTAGTGGATAAAGCCCATAAGCTTTGGAATGCTCTAAAAATGATGACAGGCCTTGCTCTGCCATGTCTCAGGGCATGACTTTGGATTACCTACTTCATTTCTTCCTCATCCGTAGAATGGGGATTATAATACCCAGCTCACGTAGCTCTTGGGAAGATGAAGAGAGATAATACAATGCCTGGCCTTCAGTAAAGACTCCCCGAATGGCAGCTAATACTCCCCTTATGACCAGCCAGCCACTGGTGTCCTATGTGGGGGTAGAGCTGAGCCCCTCCAAGAGGCAAGATGGAGGCATATCTGGGGGGTGATCATTTTCCTAAGGTGGATAATGGTCCCCCTCCCAAAATACCAGAGCAATACTCAAGGAGTCACAGCTTCGGGAGAGTTTGGGTTCTCTGTTGTTCCTTGTATGATTTTGAGATTTTTTTTTCCATGCTCTAATATGGCATCTGTTTAAGACATAAAGTGAATCGATGTTACTTTTGTTTGAAGATTTCAAAATTCTGCTCAAGGTACCCAGGGAGGGTACACATTAGGCAGGAGGGTGGAGAATTAGAAGGGCCACAGCTTTGTGAGCCTCTGTTGATGCCCATGATCCGTAGGGACTTCACATGCAGTAGCTACACTTCTCACACCAGCGAGGGGGGAACTCATCACTGCCACTGAGCTAACAACGGCTCAGAATGAGAGAGTAACTCACCCAAACAGAGCTGATCATTTTGTCTCAAATGACCTTTTCCCATTACATACTTTCATTTCACTCTTCTCAGGATCCTAAATCATGGAAATAATTGCTTTCATGTGACTGAATCCCTGCTTCATGCCAGTGTCCCCGTCTGTCACCGCATGTCACCACTGGGTCTACTTAATCCCAGTACATGCCATTCCTTTCTCTTAAAAGACACTTAGGACACAAGCTCACAATGGGGTGACTTTAAACTACAGATCTGAGTGTGAATGATGAGGTGGTAGCTTCACAGAAATGCCCTGCGTGCAGGTCCGTTACCACCTCTGACTCACACGGAGTCTCTGAAGAACAGGGTGGGTAATCGCCTCCCTTCAAATCATAATAATTAGAAATGAGTGAGGCGGGCTCACAGAGTACAAGCTTCTTTGTGAGTCAGATGCTTTCGGAGGCAGTATGCTCTCTGAGGTCATTTGATGAGCAAAAACCAGGGCAAGAGCTACCAGTTTCTCTAAGACAGTAAAGGAGGTAAATTACTGAGTGTCAGGAGAGGATACGGAAAAGCAGGCGGACAGGAGAGGACTGCTGGTCCAGTCACTGATGCAGGAGGGGGCGTTCCAAGGCGTAGGGCGGGTCAAAGAAGCAGATTCCAGCTCAACCATAGGTTGGGCTTCCTTGTTGGGAATCCATGGTGTATAATGACGCGTGATCCCTGTTCTGTGTTCCTACACACTCATGCCATTCCCTCCACCCACCAAGGGAAGGACTGTTGGTAGGAAAGGATCAAGTCCAAGGGCGATTGATAGACCTTGGAGCTAAAGGGTAAAGCTTTGGCTGGAACGTCAGGAGAGTTGAAGAGCTAAGACTTCCAACTGGTGTGTCCTTTCTCTTTGTTTGTTTGAAGGATTTGGGTTGCTTCTTTCTTCCCCCAAGCAGCTAGTCTGGTTAGAAGGGCCCACAGCTGCCTCCTGCTTGGGAAGGACCCCATGTTAGGCTTTCTGGGGTGGGTGCCGAGAAGACCTCTGGGCTCACTTTTAGAATGAGCCTTAGATTAGAGGCATTGGAGTCCATTTAAGCCACCATCATCTGGCCCCAACCACCAAAGCCACACCAAAACATCGAGATTGGTGGCCAGAGATTTATGGCAATAAATACTAGCTATTTCCCTGGACTTGTTCTCTGAGCACGTGGCCAAATACAAGTGCTTTTTAAATGCTTCAAAAAGTCTTTGCCCTCATGCAGCCTATTCTAGTAGGGGAAAGACTGTAAACTAATAAACATTTACTCTAATGTCATGTGGTGACAAGAGAGTGCGGTCATAGTGGGCTGTTTTACAACGTGGTCATAAAAGGTCTCTGTGGAGGTGATTTAGAGCAGAGACCTACATGGAATGAGGGAGCGATATATATATGTGTCTGCGAGGGAAGGGTTTTCCAAGAAATGGAACAGCAAATAAAAAGGCCCAGAGGCAAGAACAAGTTTACCAAGCTCACAGAAGACCACGAAGGGCCCCTACCAGCAGGTAGAGAGTGAGAGAGGAGGGGAGATGGGAGACGAGGTGGGTGGGGGGTAGCTGGTACTAAAGGCTGTCTTGATGATATTTGTGTCCCCTGAGCTTAGCAGAGGTTTTCCCTGAAATCTGTGGTCCACAAGGCAGCTGAACTTGAGCCTCAGTTAAATATCTGGATGTGACCAACAATGGCTTGAAAGAATTAACACAGCTGTCTCAACTGCTTATCTAAATGGTGAGAGAGGAAGAGAAATGGCAATGATTTGTGCCAGAGCTTTCGACTCTTGCCCTGTGAACCCCCACACCATCCCTGAAGACAGGTGAGATTTACTGTCCACATTAAAGAAGGAAGGGACTGAGGCACATTCTCTGGTCATGGGGCCGGATGGAATGGGCTGTCATTGTCACACATTCTTACTCTGGATAATCTCATCCTTCTCAAGCCCAGAAAGCCTACTTACTTTAACATCACAATTATTTTATAACTATAAAATCCCATATTTAATTGCAAATATTTTAAATTATGTAACCTGGAGCTAGATTACTTATGATACATATTTTTTTAAGATAGAGAACTTAATCTTCCATCAACCTTGAATTTTCTATTTAGTATAAAATAAAAATCATATGGGTTTTTAACATCTATTACCCTTGAATAGAAATATGATTTAGTCCTAAGTAGTCACTAGATTCTACGGGGAGAGAAGGGGGCTCTTCATTAACTCATATCCCCCAGCCACTCCATTGATGGACAACTGATCAGTACAAGAGTCTTGATAATTTGGGGACACATCAAAATCCTTGTAGCTTCCATATTTTGTTCGTGGTTTTATCTTCTGAAGTCACCCAGAGCAGTCTATCCCTCTGCCCCCGACCCTGGCACAGCCCTTCTGATGTGAAGGCCACCCACGCCACATGTCCCCCGTGCCCTCTGCTCTTACTAAGCATCCTCTGAGCTCTCTCTAGATTCCTGGTGCCCAGGCCCCTCAGCTTCCAGGATGCTGCCCTCTGCTCTGGTTAATCAACAAGTGGTTCCATTAAACATGGTGCCAGGGTTGCAAAATGATTCTCGGTGCATTGTCTCACCAGCACAGAGTCCTGCCATTTAAGCCGTCTTTGCTGTCTCTTCCTCACTAGGTAGTCTTTTTTTTTTTCTTTTTTCTTCCCACTCAAGTTCCTTCTTTCCAAGGTCCCTTGCTTTTTCTGGATAACATTTAGCTATTTCCCTCTCCCTTCCGTGAAAATATAAACAGACTCAGTGTTCGGTACCTAATTTTCTTTTTCATGCCTTTATTCTCCATCTTGAAAAGCTTCCTATTTGGGCACGTGTCTTCCTTTAAATGTGTGGCATTCGGTCTTGTGACCCATTGTCCTAGGTAATTGCTCCTCATTTGAGAATCCCCATTCTTCCTCATTAAAGACCAGACAAGACTGCTTCCTCTCACTGACCGCGTGCACCAAATCTCTTACTTATCCCCCATGTGCCATTTAGCTATTTAGTGCTGTCAAAAGTTCAGGGGGAAAAAAAAAAACAAACAAAACCAGTGAATCACTGAAGTCCTAATTAGTAAAAGTGTGCTGTGCACACACCAGAAAGACAGCTTGCAAGCCAGGCGCACACAAACCAAAGCATGGGCTGAGGCAGAAGTGTGTGGTGAGAGAGAAGCTCGCATCTTGTGCAGGTGGGGACTGTTGATTCTTCACAGTGACTGGTGACCACATTAGAATTTTATCAGCTGAAAGGGGATCGTCTAGTGGTTACCTCGTGTCAACTGGGGAGAATAATTGAAGCCCCACTTACGATTTTCAGAGGCCTGAGAAGTGACCCAGGTCAAGTGAGCCTCACTTGTCTTGCAACGTAAGCTAAATTAAGCTTGGCTTGTCTGATTAAACTGGTTTTGTCTGCTCAGGGAATTTTCAGGGCTCCGTTTGTGTTTGATTTTAACAGTGCTTATGAGCTCATACACTGACGGGCCTGATTCGGGCAGCGTGTGCTCGCTCAGTGGGGCAGCTGGCCCCTCGGTTCCGTGTTCTCCTGGCAGTAACAGACTTAGCATGGTTTTCCCCTGAGCACCTTCTTTTTGGGGTCATCCAGGGACCCACTAACTACGTAAGAGAGAACACTTTTATTGGTGGGGGAGCCATGCAGCTTTCCAAATCCAATTAAGCTTTCCTCTTTCCAAGTATCTTGGTAACGATTGTCCACTTTGTCTTTCTGAGGCTGTAAAATGAGACTAATGACCCTTTCTCATTACTGCTTTTAACTAAACTGGGCTTTTAAAACTCCTCTATTCAGCGCCTTGTTTATTGGCTTATATCATTTGCTGCTGTGATAAAGGTGATTGCTTCCTGCGTATTAGCCATACCCCCTAGAAATACGCATGTTAACAGTTCTATGCTGCGTATTTAAGAATTTGGAGGAGTCCAAAGTGGGCATTCGAAGACGGTGCACTCTGGAACCATAACTTGAAATTCCAGTCAGCAGCCCTCTGGAGATGTAAATTGAGGAAGCAGCTCTCCTTTTGGACAGCTTAATGATCTGTAGTTAATAGTGAGAGGCTGCTCACAGATGCAGTACAGCTGGGCTAGGTTAGCCTCTCTCCCTCTCCAAATTGCACAGTGATTACAGCCATTGAGATTCAGATTCTTACCCGGAATCAATAACCAAAAGCACAAAGATTCAGTAGGGGCTTGTCAGGGTGGCCTTTCCGTATGCACTGTTTGCCCAAGCCAGTGACCAATGCCTCCTTCCTGATCCCACCCCGGGCTGGACTGTCGCCTCCACAACAAAGAGCCCCCCCCCCCCCCAACAAGTCCAGGATGAAGAGTGCTGGATTTAAGGCCAACTTCTCTTCCTGGAGTGCACCAAATGTCACTGAGCTTGCAAGAAACTGAATGTAATCTCTGGGCAGCAAAATATAAGCCTGAGAGCCATCCAGTACACAGCTGCTGGAGGCAGTTAATGTGTTCTTATGCCTTGAATGTGAAATTGGCCTGGATTACTGTGTGTTGGGGTAGCGGGTTCTTTGATAATTTCCAGGGTCTTGTTATCTTCATGCAAAAGCCCAAGTGAATTCAATAACAACAAAAAAACCCAAACAACCCCATTCAAAAATGGGCAAAGAACTTGTATAGACTTTTCTCCAAAGAAGATGTACAAATGGCCAATAAGCACATGAAAAGATGCTCAACATCACTCATGGTTAGGGAAGCACAAAGCAAAATCATTCTGAGCTATCACTCCCACCCCCATTAGAATGACTATTGTCAAAAATCAGAAGACAACAACCGTTGACAAGTATATGAGAAATTGGAACTGTTGTGCACCGCCAGTGAGAAAGAAAAATGGTGTGGCTGCAATGGAAAACAGTATGGCAGTTCCTCAAAAACACAATTACCATGTGATCCAGAAATTCCATTTCTGGGTATATACCCAAAGAATTAAAAGCAAGGCTTAAGGAGATATTTCTACACCCATGTTCATAGTAGCATTATTCACAATGGCCAAAAAGTGGAAGCAACCCAAGTTTCCACCAATGGATGAATGTAAAAACAAATTGTTGTATATATATAAAATGAGTATGATTCAGCGTTTAAAAAGAAGGGAATTCAGACAACATGAATGAACTTTGAGGACGTTATGCTCATGAAATAGACCAATCATAAAAAAAAAAAAGTATAGTTCCACTTATATGAGGTACAAAAGGAGTCAAATTCATAGGATAGAAAGTAGAATGGTAGTCACCAGGGGCAGGGGGAGGGAGGAGTGGGGAGTTCTCGTTTAATGGATAGAGTTTCAGTTTTGCAAGATGAAAAGAGTTAAGGAGATAGATGGTAGTGATGGTTGCACAACAATATGAAGGTACTTAAGGCCACTGAACTGTACACTGAAAAATGATTACAATGGTAAATTTTATGTTGTGTGTGTTTCACCATAATTAAAAAAAAAAAAAGTTTGAGTAAAAGATACCATCTTCTCTCAGCAATCCAGGCTTTGAAAGGACAGGTTAGAAATAAAAGGAAAGAGGGGAGTACGTAGCTCAAATGGTAGAGCACATGCTTAACATACACAAGGTCCTGGGTTCAATCCCCTGTACCTCCTTCAAAACTAAACAAGTAAACCTAATTACCTACCCCTTAAATAAATAAATAAATAAATAAATAAGAAAGAAAAAGAAAAAGCGGCCAAAGGAGTGGATCTTGACTTTATATGCAACTAATTACAAATATACTTTTTTTTTCCAGAGTCATTTTTCCCTCAAGAAGGGAGCTGCAGCCTTGGGCATTGGAACAGACAGCGTGATTCTGATTAAATGTGATGAAAGGTGAGTGTGAAGCTGCAACCCTTGCTGGTGAGCAATGTGCAAGTCGTACACGTACACCTTTAAGTCTGAAAACCGGCAACGCCTGTGGAGCAGGCAACCTGCCCCCCTCCCAGCTGTTGGCATTCACTACTTCTTTTTCACATGGGCTCTAGCTTGGAGTCCTAGGACCTTGTTCCTCAATGCCACAGAGGCATTCACAACCTTTGACTGAATCAGAACCTTTGTTAAATCAATCAAAATATTCTGCACCAAGAAGGTGCAGAAGGACGTCCATCACTTGGGCACTTAAGCAACAACCAGCAGGTTGAGCACTGATTTATGGCGGTGTCATCACTCCAGGTGCCATAGATGGCGTGAACTTGATGGAGCGATGACAGGAGGGAGACAGTTTAGTGAGTAAGTGGTAAATAATTTCCCCAGCAACTCATCAGCATTGTGCCTGAGCCAAAGAGCTTTCTTAGGGGAGCTTTGTGCCTGTCTTAAGTGGCACCCAAACTCTGGAAAAAGGTGGAGTGGGGGTGAAAATATAAGAAATTAAATTTAGTCTTCAAAGGATTGAATAAGAAATTTCACTAAATTAAAAAGAAGCCACTCAAGTCACCATTTATTTATTCACATGAATCTATTAGACAGACATATATGATCACCCACCATGTCACTAGCAAAGCACAAGGCCGAATCCCAGCCCCCGAATGCATGATCTGGGTGGGGAGACATAGGAGCATTGGAAGGACGGGGGCTGACCTGATGCACAGCGGTGGCGATGAAGTGCTAGAATTAACGGGAGTTACTGACTGACTGGTGTGCAGACTGAGAGAGGAGTCAAGGGGGAACGGCAGGCTTCTGGCTTGCCAGCTGAGTCCATGTGGTGCTTCTCTCTGAGATCAGGAGCACCGCCCAGGTGGCGAGTTCAGATTTGGAGAAGCTGAGTTTGAAGAGCTTATATGTCCAAGTGAGGGTGTCAGGTATGGAACTGAAAATATTAGCCTGGAGATCAGAAGGTAGACAAAAGGACCCGTGGAGAGGGGGCCTAGGAAAGAACTCAGGAGCATGCACACTTCAGGGACATGAAGAGTCAGAGGAGCCTGCAGTGGGGGCTGAGAAGGAGCAGCCAGGTTTGTTGGAGGAGAATCAGGACCCGGGGCCACGAGGGCCATGAGAGAGTTTCTAGAAGGAGCAGTTAACAGCATCAGATGAGATGCAAGGAGGGTCACCAACTGCCCCTCAACTTTCCCTGCAAGGAGGTGGCTGATGAGTTTGGGAAGAGAAGTTTCAACAGAAGGATGAGGGCAGCAGGCTGAAGATGAGCGGGAGAGGAGGAAACAGAACAATTCCAGACATTTCCAGAGGCTGAGCTGTGAAGTGGAGGAAGTAGGACAGTAGCTGGATGGAGAAGACGCTGAGTCCAGGATGGTTTGGTTGTTTTAAGGAGCAGCCTATTTAAGTGGCAGGGAAGGATGTCCTAGAGAGGAAATGAGTAGTGCATGGGGGGAAAAGAAGGGATAAAGTAGCTGAGGTTTAATTTCCTCCGTGAGTTCCTTATCCTTTTGGCTAAAATTGTGTAGGAGCTTTGTCTGAAGAGCTCACATCTTACATTAAACGACTGGAAGGAGACAGAGGGGAAGAAAACAAGGGGTGCTGGTGGAAGGGCGGGGGTGCTTCCGAGAGGGCTGGGGATGCGGGAGCACTGGTCTGGGCTTACACTCCGCTGACAAGCTGTTAATGGGCTTCAGTTCGGAAACCCTCAGAGTTGGAAAGGTCCTCAGACATGAACTCATCCAGCCTTTTTTCTTTTAACTTTGTATTTTTGTGAATAACTCCAAACTTAAAGAAAAATTGGAAGGATGGTAATAAGAACACACACACCCAAAACCCAAGTTCACCAACTATCATCATTCCAACATATTTGCTTTATCAGTCTCTTTCTCTCCACGTATATAATTCAATATTACATATTTAATGTAATAATATTATAATATTACATATATAAATTATATGCATATCATAGATATAATTTTTTCTGAACCATCTGAGAATTCCTTACAGACATCATGCCCCTTACCACTTAATACTTCAATGTGTATTTTTTGATACAAGGAGATTCAGTTACATGATCACCGCCCAGTGATGAAAATCAGGAAATTTGACATTTACACAAGACTTTTATTTAATCAATACACCTGATTCAAATTTCATCAGTTGTCCCAATACTATCCTTTAGAGCTATTTTTTCCCTCTAGACCGAGATCACAGATTACATTTAGTTGTCACATCTTTTTAGTCTCCTTTAATCTGGAACATGTCATCATCCTTCCTTTGTTTTTCACAACATTAACATTTTGAACAGTGTATACCATTTATTTTGCGCCTTCATTGGGGTTTGTCTGGCATTTCCCCATGATTAGATTCAGGCGATGCTTGGGGGAGCAGGATTCCAGGGAGGAGATGTTTGTCTTTCTCCAGTGCATCTTATCAGGAATAATGTCCGCTCTGACCATTTGGTTAAGGTGGTGTCTGCCAGGTTTCTCCACTGCAAAAATGACTATTCTCTACCCTGCATTTAATAAATATCTCCAGGGGATGCTTTGAGACTTTGTCAATATTCAGGCACTAGTTTAGTATCCGTTGATGACTCCTGCCTCAGTTATTATTATGATGGTTGCAAAAGAGTGATTTTCTAACGCATCATCTCTTCCAAGTTTACTAGTTTCTTTTATTCTACTATAAATAAGAGATTCCCCTTTCCGTCTCCCTCTCTCTCTCTCTCTCCCCCTATTTGTTATCAGTGTGGATTTACAGGTGCTTTTAGAAATTAATTCTCCCCAGCACTCCCTTCCACTCTCTTTGATTTCTCCATCGCTTCCTCCTCCCTTTACGGCTCCTTTTAACTTACCTAAATTACTAGGAAATTGCTGTTAAACCTTACGGAAAATGAGCCTGACTAAGATACATGATACCTGGTTGGCACAGGCCTAGAAGAGTCACCGGCCTCCCAAGCTCCCTTGTACCGCAGGAATTCTGTTAGCTATTTTGATTCATACTGTGATACCACACAAATTAACTACTTACGCTTTTGTATACATTTTTGTTCTTTCAACATATCACTTAGCTTTATCAGTTACAGTTAGAATATATTTCACCATGCTTGTTAAGTACCACACTTCAGCATACGATTGATTCAAACAACTGAAAGTATAAATAATCTGGGGTCATTATACTCTTTTATTAAATTAACTGAATCGTGGCCAGTGCCTGAAGGAGGTTAGGGAAGCTAATTTAACTCTTCCAGGTGGTCAGTGAACTACTGAGTACACTGTTATAGGGTAGACTTCACAGAGATCCTGAATCAATTATTGAGCAGCGCTATGGTGAGCCCGCAGAGTGTCATATCTCCTGTGAATTTAAGATGCAGAGAATTCAGAGGTGCCAGTGGTGTCCGTGTTTCATTTTGTCCTCCATCAGGAAGGATTATAAAATAATAATAACTGACACGTATTGAGTGTTTAGTATGTGCCAAGCATGGTGCTGATGTGGCTCATAAAGAGTTTCTATCCATACAATAGTCCTAAACAGTATGATGAGTTCCCTTTTCTCCATCTGACTCATGGTCCTGGCGCGGTGTGACAGGTCCGAGGTCACATCGCGGGGAAGTGAAAGTTCAGGGCTTGGACTCAGAAGAGAACTCCGAGTGTTCACCAGCTAAATAGGGTCCTTTCTTTTTTTGCTTTTTCCAGTTTTTTTAAACTGTGGTAAAATACATATGAAATGTACCCTCTTAACCGTTTTTTAAAGTGTACAGTTCAGAGATATGAAGTACATGCACATTGCTGTGTTATCCATCTCCAAAACTCCTATGTACCCTCTAAACCCTCTATTTGCATTTAAAACAAAAACTCCCCCTCCCCTTCCTCCAGCCATGGCAACTGCCGTTCTGCTTTCTGTCTCTGTGAATTTTACTATTTTCGGTACCTCACTCTTTTGCGTGTGTTTTTGTGACTGACTTGTTTCACTTAGCATAATGTCCTCGAGGTTCATCATGTTGCAGCAAATGTCAGAATTTCCTTCCTTTTTATGGCTGAATTATGACTCAGTTCATCTGTTGATGGACACAAGTTTATTTCCTAATCTTGTCCATTGTGAATAATGCTGGAATTACACGGGAGTACAGATAGCTCTTTGAAATACTGATTTCATTTCCTTTGTGTGTTTTTCTCTTTGGAGGGGGAGGTAATTAGATTTATTTATTTATTAAGTTACTTTTTAATGGAGGTACTGGGGATTGAACCCAGGACCTCATGCATGCCAAGCATGTACTCTAACTACTGAAATACACCCTCCCTGATTTCATTTCCTTTGGATAATTACCAAGGGGTGGGATTCTTGGATCACATAGTACTTCTATTTTAATTTCTGAGGAACCTCCATCTATACTGTTTTCCATTCTGGCTGTATTGATTTACATTCTCACCAATCTACAAGGGTTTCCCTTTTCTCTACACTCTTACCAGCATTTGTTTTTTCCTTGTCTTTTTAATAATAGCCATCCTAAGAGGTGTGAGGTGATGCCTGATTGTGGTTTTGCTTTGTATTTCCCTAGTGATTAGTGCTGTTGAGCACTTTCCCATATACCTGTTAGTCTTCTGTCTTTTTATATATTTATTTACGTTGAGGGAGGTAATTCAGTTTATTTATTTATTTTTAATGGATGTACTAGGGATTGAACCCAGGACCTTGTGCATGTTAGGCATGCGTTCTACCACTGAGCTATACCCTCCCTAGCTGTTAGTCTTCTGTATGTCTTCTTTGGAAATATGTCTATTCAGGTCCTTTGCCTATTCTTTAATTGGGTTATTTGGTTTCTGCTATTGACTTGTAGGAGTTCTGTACATATTTTGGATAGTAACCCTTTATCAGATATAGGTTTACAAATAATTTTCTGTTATAAGTTGCATTTTCACTTTGTTGTTTCTTTTGATATGCAGAACTTTTTGGCTTGATGTAGTCTCATTTGTTTATTTTGGCTTTTGTTGTCTGCTTTTGGTGTCAAGTCAAAGAAATCACTGTCAAGACCCAAATCAAGGAGTTTATTGCCTGTGTTTTCTTCAAGGGGTTTTGTGGTTTCAGGTCATATGCGTAAGTCTTTAATCCATTTTGTGTTAACTTTTGTGTATTGTGTAAGGTAGTGATCCAATGTCATTCTTTTGCTTGTGACTATCCAGTTTTCCCAACACCATTTATTGAAGAGACTTGTCTTCCCAACCACCCCCCACCCCCCAGCCTTTGTGTATTTTTGGTGTATTTGTCAAAGATTACTTGAGTATACATGTGTGGGGTTACTTCTGGGCCCTCTATTATGTTCCATTGGTCTATTTGTCTGTTTTTATGTCAGTACCATTCTGTTTTGATTACTGTAGTTTGTAATACAGTTTGAAATCAGGAAGGGTGATGTCTCCAGCTTTGTTCTCTTTCTCTAAATTGCTTTGGCTATTTGGGTTCTGTTACGGTTCCATACAAATCTTAGGAGAGTTTCTTCTGTTTCTGTGAAAAATGCCATTGGAATTTTGATAGGAATTGCCAATATTAACTTTCCCAATCCATGCACATGGCATATTTTTCTGTTTGTCTTCTTCCATCAATGTCTTACAGTTTTCAGTGTACATATCTTTCATCTCCTTGGTTAAATTTATTCCTAAGCATTTTATTCTTTTTGATGCTATTGCAAATGGAATTGATTTTTGTAGGTTGATTTTGTATTCTGCAACTTTACTGAATTTTTAAATTGGTTTAAACAGTTTTTTTAGGTAGTCTTTAGGGTTTTTCTACATACAAGATCACGTTATCTGCAAATGGAGAAAACTGAACTTCTTCCATTCTAATTTGGATATCCTCCCCCCATCTTTTTTTTTTTTTTTCTTTTTTCCTAATTGCTCTAGCTAGGACTTCCAGTACTATGTTGAACAGAAATGGTAAGAATGGTCATTCTTGCCTTGATACTGATCTTAGAGGAAATCTTTCAACTTTTCACCCTGAGTATGTTAGTTGTGGACATGGTCTTTATTATGTTGAGGTACTCTGCCTCTATACCATTTGTTGAGGTTTTCTATCATGAAACGATGTTGAATTTTGTCAAGTGCCTTTCCTGTATCTGTTGAGATGATTATATGATGTTTATATTTTTTAATTTTTCATTCTGTTAATGTGGTGCTGTCACATTGATTTGCAGATGTTGAACCATCCTTGCAACCCAGGGATAAATCACATTTATCATTGTGAAAAAACATTTTAATGAATTGTTGAATTTCATTTGCTAGTATTTTGCAAGGATTTTTGTACCTATGTTCTTTAGGAATATTGGTCTGCAGTTTTCTTTGCTTGTAGTGTCCTTATCTGGCTTTTTGTATGAAGGTAATGCTAACTTAATAAAATGAATGTGGAAGTGTCCCTCCTCTTGAATTTTTTGGGAGAGTCTGAGAAGCATCAGCATTAATTCTTCTTTAAATGTTTGGTAGAATTTACCTGCGAAGTCATCTAATCCTGGGCTTTTCTTTATTGGAGGTTTTTGATTACTGCTTCAATCTGTTTACTCGTTATTGGCTTATCCAAAAATTCTATTTATTCATCACTCAGTCTTGGTGGGTTGTATGTTTCTCAGAATTTATCCTTTTTTTCCTACATTATCCTATTTGTTGGTGTATAATTTTACCTGGTAATCTCTTATGACCCTTTGTATTTCTATGGTATCAGTTGTCTCCTTTTTCATTTATGATTTTATTTATTTGAGTCCTCCCTCCTTTTTTCTTATTTAGTCTAGCTAAAGGTTTGTCAGTTTGTGTATCTTTTCAAAAAGCCAACTTTTAGTTTTGTTGATCTTTCCTATTGTGCTTCTAGTCTCTGTTCATTTATTTCTGCTCTAATATTTGTTATTTCCTTCCTTCTGTTACCTCTGGGGCTTACTGTGCTCTTCTTTTTCTAGTTCCTTGAGATATAAAAGTAGGTTACTTATTTGAGATCTTTTATTTTTCTCAATGTAGATATTTGCCACCATAAACGTCCCTCTTAGAACTGCTTTGCTACACCTTGTAAGTTTTGCTACGTTGTGTTTCCATTTTCATTTGTTTGAAGGTACTTTTTGACTTCTCCTTTGAGTCATCGGTTGTTCAAGCCTGTGTTATTTAATTTCCACATGTTTATAATTTTTCCAATTTTCTTCCTGTTATTGATTTCTAGTTTCACACAATTTCAGTTACAAACATACTAATATGATTCCAATCTTCTCAAATTTTTGACTTGTTTTTATGGCCTAACATTATCCTGGAGAGTGTCCAGATGCACTTAAGCAGAATCTTTATTCTGCTGCCGTTGGATGGCCTGTTACTTGTGTGTCTCTTAGATCTATTTGGTCATTTTGAATTGATTGTTTTGGTTGTTTTTATTTTTGAGATTAAGTAGTTTTCTCTATATTCTAGATATTAATCCTTTTATCAGATATATGATTTGCAAATATTTTCTCCCATTCTGTGGTTTGCCTTTTCACTCTATTGATAGTGTCTTTTCATTCACAAAAGTTTTTAATTTTCATGAGGTCCAATTTGTCTATTTTCACCTTTTTCACCTTTGTTGGTTGGTGCTTTTGGTGTCATATCCATGAAACTATCTATTGCCAAATCCAGTGTCATGAAGCTTTTGTCTTATGTTTTCTTTTAAGAATTTTATAGTTTTAGCTCTTACATTTAGGTCTCTGATCTATTTGGGGTTTTTATATGTGGTGTTAGGTAAGGGATAGCATCCCTTCCATTTTTTTTAGAGACTAGAAAGGAGTTTATTAGCGTACACTGTCATGGACAACAGCGAGCCACACAGACGAGAGATGCCTAGGAGAGCCAGCCTCTTCCTTTTTAAAAAACAAATACAATGTTTTTTCTTATTCCAGAAGCAGAACATATTCACTGTACGAAAATAAGAAAATAGGAGGACCTAAACATAATCTCTCATAATACTTTGATGCATATAGTTCTGAATACATTTGTATATTTAAATTAAAAAATTATTGATTAAAATTTTATTTTTTACATAGTAAAATATTATGGATGATTTTCATGTCATTAGAAATTCTCCAGTATAATTCTCAGTCACTACTTAATAATCTATTATTTAGAATTTATATTAGTTAACAAATCTCCTGATATTGGACATTTAAGTTACTTTAAATTTTCACTATTTAAAAAAACAATTCTAAAAATAAATAAATGAAAAATAAAAAATTTAAAAACAATTATAAATATTATTGAGACTAAATATTTGCACATGTATTATTTTCTTAGGATAAATTCCTAGAAATAGAATTTCTGAGCCTAGGACTGTGCCTATATGAAGAATTATATTTGTTGGCATGTTGCCCTTCAGAAAGGAACAAACCAACTTATACCTCCTCCAATCAATGTACAGGGGTGACTATTCATTATGTCCTCATCAATCCTAAGAATTAAAACCTTAAGTGATCTGGCTCAATTTGATGGACAGGACCTTTTTTATTACTGATGTTTTCATTTGCATTTTTGATAATTTGCAGAGTTAGGCATTTTATGCTTATCGGTTATTTATAGTTAAAAAAGAAACAAAATGCTTTTTGTCACATATGTTGTAAATATTTCCAAAATGTATACCTGCTTTTATATTTTATTTGTGGTATTTATAGACATGTTCCACCTTTAGTGTCTTTAGAAAGTCTTCTCCATTCTTAGGAAACTCTTTACCCCATCATGGGTAAAGTCCTCAGTTGCCCATCACTAGAGTGAGTGTGTGTGTGTGTATGTGTGTGTGTGTGTGTGTGTGTGTGTGTGTGTGTGTGTGTGTATAAGCCAATGCTTTTGGAGAATGTAAAAATTTTTTAATTACTAGAATTAGACACAAACTCATCAAAAACATCCTGCTCCCATATCCTGACTGTACTGCCAAGGGATCCCATTGTGCATACTGGAAAACAAATCTTAAAGGAGAAAAAATACAGTTCATTATTATAGTTAAAATTCTTTTCCTGAATCAAAACTATATATTAAAGGGACCAAAGAAGTTCACTGTTTATAATTATGGGCAAATTTTTCTCTTTGCAAAGGGCTTGGTTTTGTAATACCAGTACATCCTGAATGATCTGTGTTGACTGCTATTTTATCAGTTTATCTCATGGGCCTTTCCTAGGATAAGTTACCCACATGGCAGCAGCCACGTGGAGACACATGCAGCTCTTTTCCCCAAGGTGGTCCTCGGGTAGGTTTTACTGCTGCTCTAATAATTCCTGTGATGTTTCTTTTTTTTTTCTTTTTTTTTGCCCCAAGTCAATCCATGCCAATTGTCCCGTCACCACACAGTCCAAGCAATTTGCAAATTCACTTCAGTCCATGAATTCCCCTTGCCAAATCCATATTACAACCAATGTTAAAGAAATAGTTTTGTTTAGCCCTGACTAGTTAAAAAACAAAAAACAAAGAAGTAGCAGCTTTCTGTTACTCCTGTACCCATTGGGGACTACACTAGAGAGAACAGGGCCATCTAAGGATGACAGAGCGATACAATTTAGCAGTGGGTTCCATGTTTTTCTTACTTTACTAATCAGTGCTATTGGCAGCAATAAGAATTAGGATCACAGAACTGCTCAACCCAGGGGGCTTCCGAAAAACCATAGTGGAAATATTACCTACATCACTACAATTCTAGGACTTAACCTGAAAGATTTCTCATTACGTTGAGGCAATTGGCATTTTGTTTAAACCCCATAAATGCTTCGGAAGACATTTATCATGCAACCCTGAGAATCTGGGTTCTGATGTCACATGTTCTCTAAACATATATTCGTAGCTGTAAGTTTGAAACCTGACACCACTAGCTGTGTGACATCCCGCAGGTCACACAATGCTAGTTCTACTTCCGGTTATAACAATGACGAGACTGTCTAACGTGTATTGAGTGGTTACTGTGTGCTAAGCAGAGTTTTATACTTCGTGATTTACAGTGTTTTATATTTACCATATCCTTCAATCCTTGTGTAAACCTTGTGAGGGAGGTACTCTCAGCAGCATTTTATAAATGAGTAAAGGGGAGAACTTAATTCTTCAAGTACACACACTGAGCGTAGGATCGGGTTATTCTCTCTCCATGTTTCAAGCTTTTAGCCACGTTCATCTGCTTCTCTGAGCTTCAGTTTCCTTATCTGCAAAGTGAGAACAGTGATCATTCTGTTGTAGGGTGGGCATGAGGGGCCGAGATCACAGAGTCAGTTTTTGGGCCTAGGGATTGAAAGCTCCCCACCCCAGGTCTTTCCCCGCCCCCCCCACCCCTAGCCCCCACCCCCAGCCTGCCCTGTGTTCCCTCTGTCCCTCCTTCAGAGGCCCATCTCACAGAAGTTCCCCAAAGGTGGGCTACTCTGAATGAGTCACACCCTCAGGACCAAATGTTCGTTGAACGCCCTTTGTTCCATTCCAGCCCAGCTGACTAATCGCTGATAACACCTCCATTGCCACTGCCGGGTAATTGCACTTCAACTGCCTTTCTTTGGAAAACAGCTTCACAAAAATCAGTGGTTCCCTGTGCTTGCAGGACTAATGTCAGTTTTATATGCCAACTATTTTGTAATCCCTTCTGTTAGCCTGAAATGAAAACTGCAGAAAATGTAACTTACCTACTCTCTATGCCCAAGTTATTTTTTGTAAGATGAAGAAACATTAGAAAAGTAGTTTATTTTTTCAGTCTTTTTTTTTATATATATAAAAGTAGTTTATAATAAGATAACATACTTCAATAGGTAAAGCGTAGGCAAGACAACACCAGAAGATGCGAAGGAGCCCCACTGTTTGCTCTGTATCTACTGAAAATCACAAGGACCACCACAAAAGGCTGTGGAGCTAATCCCAGAACCTCATGTGCTGCTCCCTGAACGCCAGGAGCATCCCCAGCCACTTATTGTGACAGCCTCCTTCCCATAATTAATTTTTTCCAAATTGCCTTTTAAAAACCTAGATCAACGACATGGATGTGAAAAGTTTAGCTATTTTAGCAACCTCAAGGCAGCTATTTCGGTTTAAAGACTCGTTCACTACCTCCAGAACCAGGTCGCTACTCTGTCCTTGGCCTGTTTTCCCAGAGTCTCGGGGTAGGAATGTCATCATGCATAATCACTCTCTCAATGATAAAAGCTCACATTTATGGAATGCCTCCTCCATGCCAAACTCTTTGTAAACAATTTTGCATTTATTAACTTATTTAATCCTCATAACTCCCTAAGTAATATTACCACTCTGTTCCAGGGATCATGATAATAGGCACAGAAATTAAGTGGTCGGACTAAGATCACACCTCTCGCTGCATCGAGCTTCTTATAGAAATCAACTCCTTTGATTCTTATAATGGTGGGGGTTTATAGTAAACAAGGCACTGGCTGTGTTTCCATTTGAAGAAAGAAACATTTTGGAGACGAAAAGATGTTTCTTGCTCAGATGCCTGCCTATCTGTTTGAAATTTGAGCCCATGAGTTCTTGGCCTGCTTTATGCTTTTAGCCCTTGGAATGTAATTAGGTAGCTTTTGACTGAATGTTTTCATTCAGATGTTACAGAGTGGATTTTCTCTTCCTGGCATTTCGTTTATGTGACGCTGCAGGTCCATTCGTTGTAAGATCTGGAATTTAAATCTCTATCTGAACTTTGCTTTCATTGCCAAACGTCTTGCTCCAAAGTAGGTTTGTCCTAACGAATTAAGAGGTTTGTTCTAACGAATTAAGAATTAAGATCTAAAAACAGGCTCCATCAGAGCAGGGGGACACGTGAACAGTGTGGTCCGGCGTCCCCTAAATGTGTCAGAAATTACAGTCAGGCATCATTCAGGGAGGAGATGCCTTTCCTTCTGGAAATCAGATAACCTTGGAATTGTTCTATCTGATCATTATTATCCATGGTTTAAGGTTGGACTTTTACCCTCCCGCAGCTCCTTGTAAACATAACAAAGTAAATTATTCAAAGCAAATGTATTTTTCCTTTCAGGGGGAAAATGATTCCATCCGATCTTGAAAGAAGGATCCTTGAAGTCAAACAAAAAGTAAGTTTTTGGAGGGAGCTTTATCTGCCCATAAGAAGCTGAGGGTGTATATTTCCCTTTCCATCCAGTAGGGAACACGTTTTTGTTTTACTTTTAAAAGAGAGTATGGAATTTGGCATTCAGTCATTGCTTAGTTTTCTAAGCTCTGCATTGGAAGGGTCAAGTTACTGAATAAATATGATACACAGTGATATTGTAACAACTTCCAAAGTAGTTTGTCTTCCTGTGTGTTGAGGATTGGCATTTAACAGACACATTCTAAAGATTGTATTCACAAGTGGAAAATCCTGGGAAGCTAATTTAGAGTGTGGGGAGTTGCCACATGTGGTTATTTGAAAGGGGCCAGTGTTTCCTGCCTAGGCACATAGTGAAATGATTGGCCCTCCCCAAGCACCTCTTTATTCAGGAAGTAATTTAGTCCTCCTTTTAGAAGTAACAAGTTCTGAAGACCTGCTAAAAGCTCCTACAGAGCTCTAGAAAGTTATTTGCATCCCTGGATGGTCTGCAAGCCACAGCTTTTAGTAAATGCAACCTATAGTTCAATGACATAACGGATGGATTTTATTATTAGGATTTCAGGAATAATTATTCATTTCCATATCCTTTTTTGTCCCCCTACAAAGTGGCAGCAGGATGGTTTCCCCTTGTTCTGATACTAGACCGACTTCTAGTCACATAAACCACAAGATTAAGCCTTTGCTGCCCTCTAAGGACTGACTCTGTAACATCATGTTATTTCGTGTCTTTATGGAGTAACTGTTCATCCCATCTCAGGCATTCTTCTGCCATCTTTCAGCAGCCACCTATTCTATCAATTTTCATCTAGCCGTGGCCAGATAGACCAAGCCAACTTAGAGGGATAAAAGTCACGGCTTATTGTTTAGCCGCAAGTGAATCCTCTCCTCTAAGACTACAAATAAATAAAAACAGGCTCCTTGAATGCCTCTGTTACATTATTTGGGGCTTTCTCATTTGTGTAGGGGTTTGTCCCTTTCCTTGTGAGTGCCACGGCTGGGACCACCGTGTATGGAGCCTTCGATCCCCTCTTAGCTGTTGCCGACATCTGCAAAAAGTACAAGATCTGGATGCACGTGGATGTAAGTATCCCATCAGGCCTGCCCCTAAACTGTCCCTGCACTTTTTTCACCTGGAGCTCATGGGATGAAATTCATTCTCTTTTGTACTTTAGGGGTTTATTTTCAGAATGGTGATAGTTAAGCTTTTAAAGATTACAGAGACAAAGTTGTAGACAACTCACAGTACATAACATTCACTAGTCCGAGGCTTCATTCTGCCTTCACAGTCCCAAATAAGGACACAATACTCTCATTTCTATGACCAGTTCTTGAGCTGAGCATTTAGTTCTCAATTCACTGGCCACAATGTCCACGGAGGAATATAGCCAGCATACATACACACATAGGGTCACACACGCAGTCACACACGTGCAAAGCTTACCTCCCTAGGAGAATGATCAAACGAGTAAATAGGAGTTGCATGTATACAGGAAACCCAAGAGATAAAAAGTTCAGCTCAAGTCAGATACTAGTATATTTGACTTGACAACTGGCTAGGAAATATGTCACCAAATTTCCAGTTTTTTTTATCTTGGTAGCTAGTAAGCTAAACTATATATGAGATATTTTGACTCCAGGATTAGTCACACCAAAAAAATAATGGAGATGTACCCATCAGGACAATTTCAAATGAAAAAAAAATCCATTTTTAGAAGGACAAATTAAAGAGATTTAGGTTGAGACCAGTATTACTCCAAGCATGGCTCAAACATCAGTTTTTGTCTGCAAACTGTTAAGGACCCAGGATGAGATGAGGAATCGGTGCCAAGTCATTGCCTAAGCACAATGCTTGGTTCAGCTGACGTGTTTTTCATTGTGAGACTTTCTTGACAAGGGAGGCATAAGTTGATTTACATTTTGGTGCAAGAGGCTTATGTCACTGAGTAGACTGAGTTAGATTATTTTGGCTTTACAGTAAGCATTCAGACCAAATTAATTCCCCTTTCTTTATGAGCAGAAAACCTCCCCTGGCTGAACTAGGTAAATTTCCATTACCCCAGAGTCGGCCAGCCTGCAGAGCAGTTACCCACCCTCTTTTCCTTCCCTGATTCGCAGTGTGCGTTGTTCATTAGCCTACCAGAGACCCATTTTACACAGGAAGACACTGAGAAAGGTTGGCAAACCCAAGTACCATCAGTGACCTGGGTCTTGGAACTAGAGAGCCCGTTAAATCTCACTAGCTAATTCAGGAAGAGGGTTACCCTCACAGCTCTAAAAGAACAACAATGTATCTTCTGAGCCAGCAGATGCTATGGTGTCTCTGACAGAATGTCTGCTTAAAATAGAACTGGGAGATCTTTTAACCAATTGCATTAGCTTTCTTCAAAACATAACAAGTTTACCACTCATCCTCAATGTTTATACATTCTATAATTAGACTAGAAAAAAATCTTAAAATATTACACATTTGGAAAATTGGATAATTTTTCAAAGTGTAAAAGGACTGAAATTACAACAAAAGAAAGTGCAATTATACCCAATTTTTTTTCTTTAGACTTGTCCCAGGATTATTTTTACACCCAAAGCATGTCAACAGGTTTCAATGAATCTCCATCTTGACATCCTATCTTTAAAGGAGGTCTTTACACCAATTCAGACCTTCAAACTTGAGTACAAATTTTTAAAGGGACACATTCTTTTTTTTTTTTTTTTAACATTTTTTATTGATTTATAATCATTTTACAATGTGGTGTCAAATTCCAGTGTAGAGCACAATTTTTCAGTTATACACGAACATATATATATTCACTGTCACATTTTTTTCTCCGTGAGCTGCCATAAAAAGGGACACATTCTAATTGCTCAACTAAAACTAGTACAAATCTTTCCTGTTTGGCTTTTTTTTTTTTTTTTTTTTTTTTTGTCTGTTTTGTCTGTTGTTCGGGGGTTTGGGTTTTGTCTTTTTTTGTTTTTGTTTTATTGACAAAGAAATTATCCAAAATTATACATTAGTCAAATAGGATTATGAAGGTGCTTCCTCCCTCTGGAATCATTCAGATTTGTCAAAAAAAGTTTTCCTTCCAAAATGGAAGTTGTTTAAAAGGTCCCAGCCCATCTTCTCTACCTTAAACTGTGGAGATAATAGGGTTTTTAGTTTTGAGAGTATGAGCTTCACTAAGACTGAGAGCGGAGCTGATGGTTGGGAAAGAATCTACCTCCTTCTCGTGCAGACTCAGGAAACGTGCCCTCAGTTTGGAGCCTGACACCCATGTAAACGTGGGGTGGAGCCTGAGACCTTAAAGCAGCCCCCGATTTAACCTTTGGAAGTCTAGTGCCAGGGAAGGGGGCCAACCCTCTAAGTTTCCTGGGGTTGAGGATGTAACTTTCACCCCAAGAAACTCTGAAGTCACCAAACTCTAGAAACCCAGGCAATGAACAAACACTACCTTTTCTCTGTATGCTCTCCCTTTTTCAGGCAGCTTGGGGTGGGGGATTACTGATGTCACGGAAGCACAAGTGGAAGCTGAGCGGCGTGGAGAGGTACCCACATTTTTCTCATTAACAGCGTAAAGTGTGAAAGCTAAATGTGAAAAGCAAATTATACCGGGTTTTTGAGAACTGCTGGTGTACAGGTGAGCCCATTCTGCGCAGTGCTGTGTCCCTTGCCTTGTGTGGTCATATGTGCACGAGTATTGTGTGTAGACAACAAGAAGAAACCAAACCCCGCATCAGGCGACCCAAGTGGGATGTCTCTTGAGCACCGAGCTTCCTAACTGGCATCCGCGGTTGGCCAGACAACTCCCGAATGACCTTCCTGGGATCTCTGAACCAGCTACCAAAACTTTACTTCAGGCTGTTTTCAAGGGAGAGCTATAGCTTTTGTGTTTTGTAAGAGGAAGATGCCCACTGCTTTAAAGAAACCAATAAGTAATTTTGCAAAGTAAATAAGCACCTTATAATTGATCAGTGTTGAAAGTGGGGCTTGGGGTTCAATATGGCCAGTTTACTTAAAGGGAAGCATGCTTGTGATACCATCATTGATGGTGTCATCCCCATGGTAATTTTTTTCTAGTATAGCTCTGGTTGGTGTTTCAGAGCACCTTTTATTCAGAGAATAAGCAGTAGACCATAGAGAAGAGCGGCAAACCCCGAAGGACGTAATCTTTGATTCACAAAAAGCAGACTTGGGTCCAAAGGAAAAAGAAAAAAATGACAGGATGCAAATATCAGCCTCAGGCTTGGGTTCTGGACCACGTGCAGAGAGAGCTCAGAGCTCCTGGTCCTCCCATCACAACACGGCAGGTCAGGAACAGCGGTCAGCTCTGACACTCCAGGCAACGGAGAAAGCCGGAATTCATCCGAGGCTGCCAAGTGCCCCTCTTGACCTGCCAAGTAGCCAGGTGCTGCCCAGAAAGAGTTTCCCACTGGCTCTGCCTCTGGACATCTTGGAACAATTTCTGTTCCAAGGCGAGGAGAGGGGCTGGTGGAGCTGGGAAGCTCGGTGAGCCCTGGTCACACTGGACAGTCAGGCCAGAATGAACACGCTGGGTGTGCTGTATCATATCCAGGCCTACATGCACAGAGAACCCGTGGATGTGGAAGGGGGCTGGAGTTACAGTGGCAGAGTCTAGGGCACCTGCCTCATCATTGGAAAGAAGGCTGGAGGCAGACCAGGTAAGGCCCATGTCAGAGGGGGACCGTCCCTCAGCCTGCGGTCCCTGCTCGGATAGCAGGTACCCGTTTAGGTGTGAGTGGATGGAGACAATTTTAGGTCTCTGCTTCTCATCCTTTGGGCTGAATTCCTTGAAACCAGAAGCTTAAGGTGGAGGCAGTGAACTAAACAGTGAGAGATGATGAAGAGAGAACCATTTAGAAGGTGCCTGTTCAGAGGATCAGAACAAGAATTAAATTGATGTGCTCCTAAGAGACGTGGCCTGTACACAGAACCTTCTTTTCTTGGAGGGCCTTTCTGGTTGGCCTGTTACTAGAGCTTTCACGCCAGCTTTGACTCCGAGTGCTGAAAGCCAGCCACAAAGCACCCTCCACCAGGGAGTATTTGAAACCTCACTAAATCCCCTACCCTGGGCTTTGGAGAAATAAACACCCACACGCTTTTGTACTAAAGAGTATTATTTGAGAGCAGAGCTTAGAACATTCATCATGGAACATAGAGACCTCTCTAACTGCCACAGTTCTTGAAATTGTATTGTAACTAAATCTACTAAATGGAACAGCCAAACAGCAAGTCCTAAAAAATAAGGAACTGTGGTCGTTGTGCTTTGAGCCAAACCCCCTCAGCCATCCATTTACCGGACAGAATCCATCTTGGTGACTTCTTAGCGAAAGTCATTCTCTCTTTGGTGAATGGGATGGTAGAGCAGTGGAGACCCCCTGCGGAATGTGCCTGGGCCCACGCTGAGGAAAGTAATTTGACTCATTTGGGGTGTTTGGCATTTTCCCAAGTACTAGGACTCACTCTAAAGTGGAGGAAATCCATGGTTGATTCTTGTCACCAAATCCAGAGGTGCCCAGTGGTCACAGGGATCCCAGAGAGCCATCCTCTTAATAAAATGGCACACACACCTGGAGCCCAATTCTGCCAAATTACCAAGTATTGCCCTCACTCTGCCTGTGAGCCAGGGGTTCAGAAACTCAATTCACTGGTCCCTGAGCCTCTGTCATTTGCAAGTCACAGCAGCAGGCATGCTGAGCGCATGTCAAGCATGGTATGAGGCCTGTCTTCAAGGAGTTTAGAATCTAGTAGAGAAGACTGCAGTCAGCAAGGGGTTTGATTCAAGGCGGAGGAAGTAAAGGCTCAAAAGAGAGACAAGCGAGCTGGACGGCACAGAAGACGGACTCATTCTTTCTAAACAGGGTTATTACAGGAAGGGACCACCCCCAGGGTGAGCATCGAGCATCACCAGGCAGCCGTGGAAGGAGGGCGTTAAGGTGAAGAGCAGGGACGCGGAGGTTTGAGAGGGTCCTTGGAGAAAGTTCAGACAAGTCTGGTTGGAGACCGGGATGGATTCGTGGCGGTGACTAGGAAGCCAGGGGAGTGTCCAGAAGTCCTGCCCGTGAGTGTCCATGGAGGGCCTGCCCCAGAGCCAAGTCAGGGTCAGCATGAATCCGAGCTTAACCTCACTGCTGTGTGGGCCACTTTAGGCACGGAGAGTGTTACATTTCTTGGGTTGAGGAACGCAAAAAGGAAAGGTCCCCGCCGTGACAGCCATAGCGGGGGTTTGAGGAGAGGGGCAGGATTACCTGCGCTTTGGAAAGACAGCTCTGGATTCAAGAGCCCACGGAAGCCGGGCCTGGCAAGAGGCTATCAAGGCATCACAAATGTCCGGTTCGAGTGGAGGGCAGAGATGCTGAGGGCGGGGAGCAGGGAGGGAGCAGGGGAGAGGAACCCAGGAGCGTTGCTCCCATGGAAGAGGACGCACCATCACAGAGACCCGCTCTTCCACGTGGTGGAGTGCCCGTGCTTCGGCTTACCTCACGTGCTTCTGAAAGTGTGTGTTTTGGTGTGTGTTTATGTAGAAAAGCCGCACTGGATTACACTGGAACACCATATGTTACAAAATGCTTAAACACTCCTTGCATGCAATGCTTTCTTTTGCTTTGCTGTACTTTCCAATACTTTAAGAAATTCCATGCAGGAGAGTATAGAAAACTAATTGCCCCCCCCCCCCAAAAAAAAAGAAATTCCAGAGAGTTCCTTCCTGGACAGATTTTACAGTTTTGTGTATTATGTTGAAAAGCGTAAGGGACATATGTTTGTAGAGGTCTTTGATTGAGCTAGCATTAGCTTGTATAGAAAATATCTTTCTCAAAAGTTCCATCAAAAATCTAGCACCATCATCGTGGGGATTTATCCAGACTGCCTGGGGAACTTTCTCAATATGCATATACCGGTCGCATCCCAAGGAAACATTGCAGACTCTCCAGGGCTTAGAGTGAATACGTGTGGCGTTAGGCCACGGTCAGAGCAAGGACCCGGTACACAGGCAACATTTTGAATCCTACTTGCTGGTTGTATGCCCTTGGGAAAGATGTCTGGCCATCTACAAAACTGTTATTGCTACAATAACAGGAAGTACCTCCTGGGGTTACTGCTGTAAGGAATAGATAAGTTGATGCATGTGAATCAGTTAGAACAGTGAGTGTCATATAGTAAGTACTTATTAATTGTAGTTAGCATGTGAATGCTCAATATTTTCCAAGTGATTCCCATACACCATCCACACACACACACAGAGAGAAAATCTAGCACCAAATCACTGTAGAATAATGTATTTTATGCAGAATTAAAAAAAAAAAAAGAACAATAAGGAGTGATATCAGGAGAGGGGAAGAAAAGAGAATGAAACCAAAACACTAAGGTTTGGGAGCCGAATGCTTGGGAGGAAAGGGGTGTGAGGAATTGAGGCCCAGGATAGAGGAGAGAGGACAGATCCAGAAGGACCAGGAGGGGGGCAAGTTACTGAGTTCATGTCAGGGCTGCTGAGTTTGAGGTGCAAAAGACTGCACAAAGATACATCTCAGAATGGTCCCAGGGGACTCAGCTCTCTCCAATTTATGGAAAATCAGAGGCCACATGACTGAATCCCATGGCAAAACATTTTGGAATGAACCTGAGGCTGTTTTTCACAAATTGCCAACATTTCTCAGATAAACTAAGGCCATGTTGTTGAATCAGTCTGTGCATCTTTTTGCATCTTTATGAGAGAATTTGGTGACAGGATCGGTGTGGGCCTTGGCAGCTTCTAGTCTAAAAAGACAAACTGGTCGCTGCATAGGAATAAACACCCTCAGTTAGAGGCGTGGAGAACAGCTACTCTCTTCTGCATCAGGTGTCATGCCTGATAAAGCTGCGTTTCCTCAGGATCGGGCACAGAGTGATAGGATATTATAGAATGTATAGAATGGCGGTGTATGTGCCCAGTGTCACAAAGCTCATAAATGACACTTGAAATCAGTATCAAGAGCCGATCTTGTTTAATGTTTACTGTGTGCTGGATGCAGTTATAAGCACTTTACCCAAATGATTATTATTCTGTTATGTTTACAAAGCTAGGCACAGAGAGGTTAAGCAACCTGCTCAAGGTCACACAGCTAGGAAGTGACAGAACCTGCATGCAGACGTAGACTGTCTGGCTCCCAAGCTCCGCTCCCTGAACGACTATTTACCTATTGCTCAGAGCCCAGGTTTCTTGACTCCAGGGTCATTGTAAAGAGCAGGGAGATGTTTTCCCGGAAGGAGCTTTTTAATACCAGTTCCATTATTATTCAGGAAATCTTTTAGTCCTCTTTCCAGGGGTGTAGCCACCTGGCCATGAACTGCCTTTGCTTCTTTCCCCACTTTCAACCTATCTGACAGCCAGCGTCAAAGCTCAAGGAAGACCAGCAATGAGCTGGACTATCTATTGATTCAGATAAGATCCCCAGGCCAGTAAGTGTTCTCGGACCATCCAGCTAATGCCTGCTGTTCATCAACTAGATGAATGGGCTCTTCCCCAGCATCTCCTTTCTTCCCAAGGTCCTCACACCTTGAGCGTGGGCAGCAGGGGAGCCCTGGTCTGCCGTTCAGCCAGCAGAGAGGCAGCCATGCAGGGCACTCTGGAGGTAGCTGCCACGGATCGCCCCGCTACGTTCCTTCTCCTGTGAGTCTGTTCATGTCAAGGTCACATTCCCAAGCTTCATCCTCAAGGAACCCTCAGTCTCTCCAAAGACGTATACAGAGACTCCTGCAACGTGAGCAGCCGCTTTCCCCGGGCACTGGAGGAGGAGGGGCTTGGAGCGGTTGGAGAAGTTGAAGGAAGTTGAAGAAGGCTGCAGAGATATACTTGATTGGCCTTTAAGAATAAGTAGGATTAAATTAGCAAGTGAAGTAATGGGAGATGACATTCCATGAAGAGGAAATAGCATTAGGAGACCCAGGTGCATGAGAATAGAATGTTCTGAGAACACAGTGTCCTCTGGTGTGATGGAAAGTGACAGGACTCAAGATGGGACACATGGCCTGGGGCTCACCTGGGTGGACACCATGAGCTACCCTCTACAGTTTGGAATTTAGGCTGGAGGTGGAAGGAAAGAGGAGAGAACCATAAACAGAGCTGGAAAATAACTCTAGTCCCGGGTGGAGGATGCAATGGAAACCAAGCATCAGTTAAGACAGTGTATCTGGATTAAAATAATAACAGCAATTATTATTATTATTAAAGAAATCTAAACCAGGGCTGTGGTTTAGGCTTTTCAAATAGATTCAGTCCCTGAGCTGAGAATCACTATTACTGATGGAGAGCATTCTAGTTCTCAAGTACATCGGGACAAAATAGATTGAAAATTGCTGAAGGAGCCACAGCATCTCTCCCCCACAGTCCAGAAGGCTATCTGTGGATTAGAAAAGAGATGGAAGCAGGGGATAAGCTGGAAGCTGTAATGAAAGGACACATTTGAAACATTTGGTAATCAGTTGAATGGGAAGAAGAAGGAAGTGGGTTGGGGAAAGAACAGAATTAAGCAGCGGGAAGAGCCACAGCTCTGCGCTCCAGGGCACTGCATTTGGGTCAGAAGCAGGAACGGTGGAGGCACACGAGGCCACCTGCCTGGTGCTCTGCTCCGCGGTGGCCAAAGGACGGACCTTGGACTGGACGATCCCAGTCACCCAAAGAAGCTCCCAGACCACCGTGGCCGCTGAATGGATTCCTCAACTCAGGCGACACCACATGGAGACACTAGCCCTCACCTACTGTCTCTGCAAACAAAGAAAAGGTTGTAGATTTGAGTCCACTTTTTGTCCTGTAAATTAATGTCACACTGGAATCTAAGAAACAGTGCCAAGAATCCTGAGCGGTGTTGCCCATGCACAGGGTCTTGGTAGTCTGAGCCTGTCACAAGTGCCACCCTCGTAACGTGATTTGTTTCCTTTAGGGCCAACTCTGTGACGTGGAATCCGCATAAGATGATGGGCGTCCCTCTGCAGTGCTCTGCTCTCCTGGTCAGAGAAGAGGTATGTCTCTCCTGACTTGCAGCCTGGTCCACCGGTGGGGTTTGATAGCGTAAATGTGTGTAGTGACGGACTGGAACGGTGAGCCACATCCAAAAAGGGGAAACTGTCAATGAGGATAACTGTAAGGTCCTGCTCTTACGTCCAAATATAGGATAGTTATATTTTGACCAGACAAGACAGGCATGCTTCACGCATGGCCAAATTGTCGTCCTTGTGAAAAAGGCCTAAGATGTATTCTGCAGGGTCAATAGTGGGTCCAGAGAGAAATACCATTCAAAAAATAGTAGTGGGACAAAAGACGTGGAGTTTCAGGATGAGGGAAGTGGTCACCCCCCACTGTCCTCTAGTTAAACCACACCTGGAGTGCTTCGCTTAAGTTAGTGCCAAATCTCATCAGGGACCCCACCAAGCTAGGATTCAAACGTGAGGAACATTACTAAACATGGAAGTGAGGTGGTTGAAGGAGCTAAAGATGTTTAATCTAAAAAAAATACAAAATTAAAGGGCTGAGAGGATGGCAGCCTTCACAGTATAAATGACACTCGGATCAGAGAGATTTTTTTTTCTTGAGGTTTCAGGGAGCTGGGTGGTACAGCTTTGATGGCACAATCAGAATTACCATGATTTGAGATCTGACTTGGGGATCAGCAAAAGGAATGCTTTTCTAAAAATTAAGCTGCCCAGCTGGTAATGAATGACTTAATGCATGAATACATTCATCATCGCAGAGGTGACTGAATGGAGATTGGAGAACCACTTATTAGTAACAGGATAGAGAGGTAGACGGAGAAGGAATAGATTAAGAGCTCTAGGCTCCCTTCCAAATCCAAGAGTTCATGATGCTCTGACAGCATTTCCCTTATCGGGGTCCAAGGAATAGAATTGTATTAAGTTTCCTGTGATAAGAGTGTTCTTGGTTTTAAAAAAGCTTTGGGGGGGATAGGGTATAGCTCAGTGGTAGAGTGTGTGCTCAGCATGCACGAGGTCCTGGGTTCAATCCCCAGTACTTCCATTAAAATAAATAAACAAATAAAAACCTAATTACCCCCCCAAATAAAAATAAAAATAAAATAAAAAATAAAAAAAGCTTGAGATATATTAGATTACAGAGTTAAAAACAACTTTCATTACTCCAGGGTTTATCACAGCCTTTAATTGCTGGTGTATATTATAAATATCTCAAAAGAAGGTATTTATGATAGTTTCCTAAGTTCATGTGACCAGGGGGATTTCTTTGACAGCACCTGTCTTACCAGCAGCTGTTAATGTATTTAAAATCATTTGGGATTTAATGGCTCAGGATATTATCTCACCAAGGCCCTTTCTGTGACTTTGACTTGTCCTTTTGCACGATGAGGCTGGTACTGTCCAACCTTTTAGAGGTCATGTGCTTTGAGCTGCTTTTCTGATCCTAGTCTATGCATCATTCCACACTCTCTGGGGTGGTCTCCCTTAGGACTGATGGCACCTGGTCATGGGCCTGCGTGGCTGGGATGAAAACGGTGCCAAGTTTCTGTGACCAAGAAACGAAATAGATGCACCTGTTGCAGTTTTCAGTCTTACTGTCTTCAAGTGAATTTTGGTTTTCCAATTCAATGTCATTCTACTGCTCTATTACAATTATATTGTATTTAATTTCTGTTAGTCTCAAAAAGTTAATGTAATGGATTCCACCAAATATGAAGCCCAAATCACAAGAAAGACTGAGCCCAGTTCTGTTGTCTTCCACCTGTGGACGTGGGCTTTCAGGACAGAGATCCAATTTTACTTGCATTTTGTTTTAGTTTGGATAATGTTTAAAAGAGTTTTCACTTCTAACTTCAACTGAGTGACCACAGTCTAGTCTTTGCTTCTTGTTGTGAGTCACAAAAGGGAAAAAAAAAATGCCAAAGCTTCTGTAAAATCACAATTACACTGTAGGTAACAAAAGCGACAAAGACTTCCTGTGGTTCATGACAGACTGAAACATGGTGAGACTGGTGATGCTGTTTGAGTCAGAGAGCATGATTCATTCCCTGTTCTTTGGAATAGTTCAGTCACTTTGCTACCCATTTTCCACAGTAAGCTTGCGGCGCTGGGGCAAATTCATGGTCATTGACAGTGAAACTTTCCACTGGAACTGCCGTAAGCAACTGAGTATGAAAACCCAGTACTCAAGCTTTAATCACTCTTGAGAGAGGAACGTGATTTTTGAAAGAGTCGTTATTTAAGACATCTCGGGGTAGCTATGTCTTTTATTTTTTCAGATTTTAGCATATCTAAATGAGAGCAATGAACTGTCTTAAAAGCTGTGATTTCCATAAAGAACCCAAACCTTTACAGCTGAATGACAAAGTCCTTGAACTAAATCTGAATGAAAGAGAAGAATCACACCAATAATATTTTATAAAACCAAAGAGTTTCCAAAATAGTTCGATTACAACAAAACCAGAACATCAGGATATTCTCCCAAACAATGAACATTATACTCTGATTTTGATTTTTTTTTTTTTTAATAAATGCCTTCTCTTAAGAAGGAGAATAAAAGTATAAACATACCCTGTTGTTAACCTCTGGTAACATTTGACCCTGAGCCATTTCGCCCATAGAATTGATCTATTACAACAGCCCATCCTGCCCAGATATTGGCCTTAATTTTTTTTCTCCTTTGATTCTTACTGTTTTCTTTCTTTAGGAGATTCAATGCCTCTTTCATTCTTTTTTGTTTTCTCCTTAATAATTTCCACCACAGCGTAAGTCTAATAGAATGCCTGATAAAGTCAGTAGAGTTTCCTAAGTTTTCTCTTCTCTCCTAGGGACTGATGCAAAGTTGCAACCAGATGCATGCCTCCTACCTCTTTCAGCAAGATAAACACTACGACCTGTCCTACGACACCGGAGACAAGGCCTTACAGTGTGGACGCCACGTCGATGTTTTTAAGCTCTGGCTCATGTGGAGGGCAAAGGTGAGCACGTGCGGGTCGGCTGAATGTTGACTGAAAACAGGAACTAGATCTGCTGACCCTTATGATGCCCTGTTAAAATTGATTTCCAAATTGAAAATTATTTACCCAAGATTATATTTCTTTAAGCCTATACCTAGTTTTCTGCATTCTCCATGGGTAAGAATATAATAAAACCCATTATGTGCTTTTTTTTCTCTGAAGTCACATTGCTTCTAATGCTCACTTGTCTAGAAAACCAATTAATGTTGCTTTACCCAGCAGAACCTCCTGATTCCCAAGAGGTGTTTCATTGTGCTTCTTGTCCCAATTCTCAGTTTTTACCCAGTGATTGATCCCTTGGGGAGGTTAAATGCAATCTTTTTGTTTGGAGAACAAAAAGGAAACGTGAAAATTAAAAAGTATTACTGCTTATTTTTGACATTTCATGGGGTGGCCTCTAGATATACAGCTTTTTTAAAAACTCTGGAACTCGCTAGTGACCTCCTTTTGTATAATTTCTGTATCTGCCTCAGAATTTAACCGTGGATGATCACCTCCCCCAACCCCTCTCAGAAACCAAACTCTGTAACTAATGGTGCAGCATTGGTTGGACCTAGTTATAGCTTTAAAAGAGCGCTGTGTATGGTTAAACGTAAGCAGGCTGGAAAGGTCAAAGACTTCATTTTTCATTTTGACCAGATTCCCAACCTAAGTGTCACAAATCAGTGACTTCCCACCTGGCTTCATTTATCTCCCGCAGGAGGCAGTGGCCAGAGCCAGCGGGCCACGCTGGAAAAACCCAACTGGTAGAAAGAATTTCAACTGTTAAAAGAGTATGTGAGGGAAACCTTGACAAAGGGAAATGAGAAAGTGAGAAATTAGAGGGAAGTGGAAATACCCCAAGGTCCTGTGAGTTTTGGAAACGGTCCACCAGTTTGACTGTAAGCTTTCTAAGTAGACTACACAAAGAGGTGATGGGTTTTACCCCATAGGAACAAGCAAATATTTGGTCAACTGGATAAGATCACAGAATGGGTCCTCCCTCGGATCTGTGTATGAGGTATGAACCATGTTCACAGCACCCAAGCCATACATAAGCTGTTGTTTGTAGAATTGTCCAAAGTAAACTGAATTGCCTTACACACTTTAGAGAGGCAGATGGCTAACGAGAGAAAGAGGGCGCTTGGAAGTGAAACAATGCAATTGACAACTATTTTATGGAATCTTCTCTAAACCCATCCTGGAAAAAGGCAGTTTAACTAGAAAGATGATCTTGCTTAATGCAAAAATAACTGTTAGATGGTTTCGGGGGGTGGCTGGACTAGACAGTCTTCAGGCAAGCCTCCATAATGGTATTTTCCCTGGTCAAATTTTCTCTAAGTATTGCTAAGTGTCACCACCTGGAGTGAGGCCCAAGGTGAGTTATTTCCCCATAAAGGTGGGTGACAAGTGAGCTCAAGTCCCTTGAGCTGGGCAGGGGGTGCCTTCCTCCTTTGAAAGGTGAGAGCCTGACAAGGACACATATCTGGTCCCCAGCACCCAAAATGAGACTCATTCTGTTGGCAAGGACACTTTCGTTTGGCAAATTTGGCAAAAATAAACCAACCAAGAATGGGGATCATTGGTGTCCTCTCAGGCTGTTTTAAAACAGGCAAGTTTTTTTTTCTTTCATTGATGGGTGGGCATTATAAAATGACAAAAAATAAATAAATATCAGCTAGTAAGTCGAGGAAAGCTTGGTCCTAAATATTGTTCAGTATCACTCTTTGTGTCTCTTGTTCCCGTGGCGTTTTTATTAAGATGATGCTCATTAGCTATATTTACACAAAAATGTTTCTGCCATGGTTCATTAGTTCCTGCTGCTCCCTTCCCATCTGAAGCCTCCTTGCCAGCGTGGTGCAGCTGGCTGGTTCTCGGAGAAATAACTTGGAGGACATCAGGTGTCGATTAAACAGTAGGACCAAACGAAGCCTGAAATAAAGGCAAAGGATCCCATTTCTCAAGCACTGAAGTGCAGGCACCAGAAGAGGGGATAGAGAGAGAGAGAAAAAAAATAAAGATCACAGTTGCTGCATATGTATTTTTAAAATTCCTTATGCAAGCCCTTAGTATCTAAACATCTAACTGGCAGGCACATTCATTTGGCTTTCAGCTTAAGGCTGCATTTTTTGTAAAATGAAATAATAATTGTTAAAGTAATATGCTCAGTCCTGCAATGCAGATCGGAGGTGAGGAAAATTAGCCTTCAATATCCCTAACTCTCTAGTGACGCCAGCCAGGGTAGAAGTCATCCTTTCCTGAGAAGAACAGCAAAAGAGTTGGCCATGTCATTCTATTTTGTGTCTGCGAAAACAATAATGAGGAGGAAGAGGAGGAATAGGGCTTTAATCAGCAAACCCTGGATTATCAGGTACATCTGGAGAATATAATGTTCAAGTGAATCCACACTGTCTCCTTAGTAAGATAAACCCCATGAAAGATACTCATCTAAGGATAAATTACTACTCTTTGACTTGTTAATAACAAACAGAATTAAGTGCACTGAAGGCAGCCATCTTACTGAGTCCAAGATAACTTAATTAGAGCAAATTTATGCCCCCAAAAAATCAGAGCCTCCGATGGGATGCTGGGAGGAGATGCGGTTGGTGATACAATTTGTCAGCCTTTCATGGGCAAAGTCATTGTGTTTGCTCTCAGCTCCATTCTTATGGGGTAGACCTTTTATTTTGTCTGCATTTTATTAGGGAATCTTAGGACTTGATTATTTTCCACCTTGACAGATTTCCTCAGTGGTTAAAGCTTAGTGGTAGACAGAAAAACAAAAAACAAAGAACGTAAAATTTGTCCCCTGTTGAGGACATAGCTACTATAGCTACTGAGCTTTCACCGTAAATCTCTGTGTTTTGTGTAAGATTGTGCAAATTGGCAGATTTCCTTATGGTTTTCTGTGATCGGCCTCGTAATTAAAATGTAGAGGACAGAGAGAGAGGCAAATGGCTGAGGGTTAAAAATAAGAGGAGGAAACTGTTAAAGGGAAATGGATATCTGGCAGTCTTTGCAGAATGACTGAATGTTCCCTTCCTCTCTCAAATATCCATTGGTTTCAATGAGTGCACATGAGCATCTTTTACTGTGCCTGGTGTTGAATGGGACAAGCGGGCTACAGCTTTCCAGGCAGGAAAGATAAACGCTCCAATAATCATCTCAAAAGACAGCACATAGCTGGTTATAAATGAAACACAGACACACCTGGGGACTTAAGAAATGGAGTGCTCATTCCTAGTTTGAGAGCCAAGAATGATTTACCAAGAGGTGACCTTTGAGATGGGTCTTGAACAGGGTAGGTAGACTAAGTAGAATTTCAACCAGCAGAGCTGGAAAAAGAACGTGCCAGCAAGAGGGTCTGCCAGAGAATAGAGGGTGTATTCTGAGCTAGTGGAGAGTCTAAGCTGCCTGGAGGAAAATTAGCGCTCTGCCATCCAGATGAAAAGTAAGAGGGCCTGAGAATGGTGGTGGCAGTGACAATGGAGCTGACAGCCGGAGATTCAGTCATTCTTCCAGACGCCACATCTCTGGGGCCTGAGAGCATGAGGTGAGGGCTTTAAGAAGCAGAGATGAATCGTGAGCAGCACTTGAGATGCCGGGTCCCAAGATGACAGAGGCACAGGCGAACCCGGGGTGACAGGTGGCAGAAGACGGCCACACAGTGTTCCTCTTCCTGAAATTCTGACTTAGGAGTCTGGGGTGGGACCTGGGACTCTGCCCTTTCAACACAGTTCACCTGGTTCTGATGTAGACGGTTCTTCAGAACATATTTTGTAAAAACACAGCCCCGGGGAGTAAAAGTTATCCTTCCTTCCTTCATTCATTCAACAAATATGTATTGAGCATCTAAGACGTGCCCAGCCCTGCTGGTGCGAGGGATACAATGGTGAGCAGAAGAAACACGAATCTGCGCCCTGGTGGAGTATCCGGTTCAGCCAGGGCCATCTAAACCAATCCTAAGTGGTGGGGGTTGGGGGGGGGGAGAAGATATAAAACATCTTTCTCCTGAAGCTCCTTCAGCCCTGAGGCTGGGATCCTGCCACCCACCTGGAAGTGCCCATCCCAGCCCTCAGCTTCTTTCACAGCGACTTGGGTCACAGAGATGGGATGCCTGGGAAGGTTTTACATGTGCCTTGTGCGTTCTCACAAGAAGAGCTGTGTGATATATAACCATTCAACAAGCATTTGATGAATGAATGAATTTTGGAGAATCTCCTAAAGACCTGGAAAACCTTGAAAATGAAATATGGCTCTTATTCCCATCAGTACCCAGCATGAAAGGAGGAGCCCTGGGCTTCTGAGGGCACATGAGCCTTCCCTTGTCCCTCCCCTGGCCTCTTCAGCTTCGACTGAAGGGGCAGTCACATCACTCCTGATCGTCCCCGGAGTGAAGTCCGAGACTAGCGAAGGCTGGAGGACTCCCATTCCTGTCTGTGAAAATCACCCCCTTTGCAATACAATCATACTCACCTTCAGAGCATTCACTTTACCTCCCTGTGTCTCTGTGTGGGGAATCAGACAGGCACCGTCATTCCCACGTGACCAGAGAAGGTAGCCAAGCCGTGTGGCTGGACAGGGTCAGAGTCATACTGGTCCTGGGCAGACCCTGGATCAGGTCCATGCCAGTTTAAATCTGACTCTAGAATGGTCCCAAGGATCCAGTTTGGAGAAGAAAGGTTAACTTCCCTCCCTCTTCCCTAAGGTCCATCCAAAGGGGACCCAAACTGCCAGGTCGGTCCAATCCTTGGCACCCACAGGCTCAGGGAGTGTGTGAGTGCTGGCCTGACCATACGGGTGTCAGCCCAGGCCCTTCCTTCCCAGGGGCATCAGGAACCAGTCAGTCTGCCTGAACCAATCAACTAGGGTTGCCATCTCCAAAGGAATGAATTTCTGAACCCATCAAGGCAACCCACCCTTCTTTAATGCGGCTTGTTCTTAAATACGTTTCAGATGTTAAAAGCCGCTGGCCCCACTGGTCCCCCTTTTAGCTGAGACAGTGAGGCTGTGTGTTACAGGAAAGTGGGCTCATCTCATCTCCGTTCCAGTGGCTTCCTCTAGTCTGCAGGTTGGAGGAGTCACTGCTAGGCCTGTTCCCAGAGTTCCTGGGACAAGCATTAACTGTCTTTCCAAGCTTTCCCTTGGTATGTCACAAAGACCAAAGGGGTTATTAGGAGGAAAGCCATTTTGAAAAGTGTGTGTCCTGTTGTCTGTTAAATATTTCCTGTCCAGGGCTGCTGTGTTGTTTGTCACAAGCCCATATCCTGGGCTCCCAGGAGCTGGCAACTAAAAGCGATCATGTCCACGCATTACAGACACGGGAGTCATGCATCCCTAAAGGAGAAATCTAACGAGCTTTGCAAAATGACAGGCTAACAAAGCATCTTCCAACCCCTTAAAATTCATTCATTTGTCCAACAAATATTCACTGAACAGCGACCCTATTTGTTCTATTATGGGGGGTACCTTGGTAAACAAAAGTGGGCTTCGGAGATGGCAAATTTACCTGATGGGCAGAAACTAAGCAGGCATCCTGGGGGTGGGGGTGGGGGGCTCTGATAATGCTTCTGCTCCAGGAAAAGAATAACCCATCCCTCCTGTCGTTAATGACTTCCATAATTACTCCTTTGAACAGCAGAGGCAAATTTTCCCCTCGAGTAATCAAAATAATTGCCTAGGGACTGGAGGCTCGGATAGAAAAGGATTCTGCTGCGATGACATGAGAGGGAACAAAAGCACCTGAGTAGGAGAGCATTAACGGAGACATGACTGCCAGAAAAGCCTCCAGAAGCACAGTCTTGTGTAAGGAAAGTGCAGAGCTGAGACCCAGGGTGCAGAGGGGCCACCCGTGTCCAGAGAGATCCATTCCCACGTCACCACCCGAGACCTCACCCACCTCTCTCAGCCTGCCTGCTAAGCTTTCTTCTTCTCTGACTTAGGGGACAACTGGGTTTGAAGCACACATTGATAAGTGTTTGGAGCTGGCAGAGTATTTATACAACATCATCAAAAACCGAGAAGGATATGAAATGGTGTTTGATGGAAAGGTATGTATATTCTGATTTCTCTATGCCCAAAGGTTTAGTAAATTCCTGGGGGGAGGGTATAGCTCAGTGATAGAACACATGCTTAACATGCACAAGACCCTGGGTTCAATCCCCAGGACCTCCATTAAAAAAATTTTTTTTAAACAGAGAGTGATAGCAGTCAGAAAGTGGTTATCTCTGGGGAGAGGTGGTGGGTATCGATTGGGATGGGATACGAGGGAGACTTTCAGTACTGGAGATGTTCTGTGTATTGAGCCGTGTTGTGGTTATAAGGCTGTGCGCGTGTGCACACACACACTTCATGCAGATGTAACCTAAGATTTAGGATTTACTGTAAAACTTCAAAAAGAAGAAGAATGAAATGCGAAAAAAGAAAACCAACACTTCTAAAATACTAATATAAACCAGATACTGTCATGGAGGCTTTTAAGGGACATTGGTAAGAACAACAAGAAAAACTACCACCATTTATTAAGTACCAGAGACATTAAGTTTGTTGTCTCATCTGAAAACCACAGTGATCCTATGAGAGGGGCATTATTATTTTTCGAATGAATAAACAAAAACTGAGAGAGGTTAAAAAAAGTGTAGTCAATATCACTAATTATCAGAGAAATGCAAATCAAAACTACAATGAGGGATCACCTCACACCAGTCAGAATGGCCGTCATTCAAAAATCCACAAATGACAAATGCTGGAGAGGCTGTGGAGAAAGGGGAACCCTCCTACACTGCTGGTGGGAATGCAGTTTGGTGCAGCCACTATGGAAAACAGTGTGGAGATTCCTCAAAAGACTAGGAATAGACTTACCATATGACCCAGGAATCCCACTCCTGGGCTTGTATCCAGAAGGAAATCTACTTCAGGATAACACCTGCACCCCAATGTTCATAGCAGCACTATTTACAATAGCCAAAACATGGAAACAGCCTAAATGTCCATCAATGGGTGACTGGATAAAGAAGAAGTGGTATATTTATACAATGGAATACTACTCAGCCATAAAAACCGACAACATAATGCCATTTGCAGCAACATGGATGCTCCTGGAGAATGTCATTCTAAGTGAAGTAAGCCAGAAAGAGAAAGAAAAATACCATATGAGATCGCTCATATGTGGAATCTAAAAAACAAAAACAAAAACAAACAAAGAAACAAAAACAAAGCGTAAATAAAGGACAGAAATAGACTCACAGACAGAGAATACAGACTTGTGGTTACCAGGGGGGTGGAGGGTGGGAAGGGATAGACTGGGATTTCAAAATTGTAGAATAGACTACACTGTATAGCACAGGGAAATATACACAAAATGTTATGATAACTCACAGAGAAAAAAATGTGACAATGAGTGTGTATATGTCCATGAATAACTGAAAAATTGTGCTGAACACTGGAATTTGACACAACATTGTAAAATGATTATAAATCAATAAAAAATGTTAAAAAAAAAAAAGAAAAAAAAGATTGCATACATAAAAAAAAAAAAAGTGTAGTCAATTCCAGTTCTTATCCCGGGTATTTTCTGATGTTAGCGGTGTGCTGTCCGGGTAAGTGGGACCGTTACAAAGGAGAAGCAGGGATGAGGGGGTAGCCATTCTGAGCTGGAGTCAAGATCAAACTCAGAAAAAATAACTCCACATGAGGTCGTGAAAGTCAGGCCCTCTCAAGGCAATTATGGATTTCAAACTAGGAATTGTATCCAGAAGCTGGATTTGAAATGTCCTTGGAGTTTACAGAGTTGCCAGTCAGGGCTGAGTGTGAATCTTCCTCTCCTCTCTGCAGCCTCAGCACACAAACGTCTGCTTCTGGTATGTGCCTCCGAGTCTGCGGGTCCTGGACGACAACGAAGAGAGAATGAGCCGCCTCTCCAAGGTAAGGATGCTGCCCTGACCCATGACGTGGTGTGTATGTTGGGCCTTTCACGTGCACATCATCCTCAAGACAGACCATGTGTCTTTAGAAGAAATCCATCCTCAGCCTTGGTCACGGGCCCCCTGCCCTCTGTGGGGTCCTGCAGAGCCAGGACATACAGAGCTGCCAGATCCAGACTCCTGACAACTTGCTTCTGTTTTCTGAGAGCATGTTTATGACATCTCAAAATAAGCAACGAGGTCGTATCTCTACTGGCATTCACGACTCAGCAGGAACCTGCTGACGTTGCCTGATCTGCCAGGAGAATCTGGTGCTCAGTGACAAGCACGGACAAGACTCCAGGCATGAGAAATGGTTAGAAAACAGCGCTCCTGCTGATCCTCTTGAGATGCCAAGGTCAGGGCTCCTGGTGGGGTCTTTAGAGCTGTGATGACCCCCAGAAGATAACAGAGCAGGAGGCAGTGATAATAAAAGCCACCGTTAGAGTGGGTCCTGTGTCCCTGGTTCAGCTCTGATGTAGCATTACGTCACTTCGTGCTCACAGCCGCCTAGTGCAGGAAACACTGTGGTCTCCCCGTCTGGCTGATGGGGAAACCAAAACACAGGAGGAAAAAGTCACTTTCCCAGAATCACACAGATTGATTCCAGAGCCTGAGGACTTGAGCTTCACATTCTCTTGAGGCCAGTAAGACACCCTTTATCTTTCATTCTCTCCTGCTCCCAACATTTCTGCGAAGGTGCAGTGTAGTTTGTAATGTGCACCAAAGAGAGCCTTGAAGGGAGAGAAATGCAACGGCCCACCTCCCACTGTGTTGGAGGAAGGGGAAACCTGTGTACATAGTTATTTCATAATAACTATAAATGGAGTATAACCTTTAAAAATTGTGAATCACTGTGAAACATATACAATATTATAAATCAACTTTACTACAATTAAAAAATACTAATAAAAATAAAATAGTAAGAGTTTATAAGAAGTATTTAAAAAGTACATTAGTAAGGAAGTAGATTGGCCTCATATCTGACTCTTTTCAAGTCTAGGTTATTCAATGTAATGGGGAACTTAATTGGTGATATTTTAATGTTTTCAAATATCTTACCTATGGTTATTCCGCTTTTTAATTTTTCAAAATTTCTCTCAAGCTTCCAAGATTTAAAAACAAAAAGGTCTGTTAATACATAGTGAAAAATATGTTTCTGTAACATCTCATAAGTTTATTTTATAATACTTTAATCTGAGGCCTCATTGGAGGACACAAATATGGATTTAAATTATGGAAGCATTCCCTGGTTACTGTTTTCTAAAGGACTGAAAAAGCTAATGGCACAAGACAGAAAATGATACCCTAAAACTCTTGAGGCATCCCCAAACAGCTCTTGTCAATTAAGCCTTTTATGAATTCTTCAACATGTGGCCCCTCTCTTCCTAACTTTGTTTATTCAGCAAAACCAAGAATGTGACCAAAAAAAAAGTCTAGAACAAAATCAAAATAAAAAAATGCTGTATATTCATCAGAATAGTCAGAATCTTATTTTCCTTCTTCACTTGCAACTAGTGATTATGCAATGAAGTAGATGTTCCATATTCCTGCTAATTTTAGTTCATCAGCATTTTCTGGAAGCAACCAAAAGTCATATGTATTTAGACAGCTGTGATTTCTGCCAACCCAGCTTCAGGAACTGGGGGGTTTCAGTCTTAACTTTATGCCAAAATATGTTTGGGATAGTGACTGTTACCATTAGTCTTTTGACCTCTGGTTTGCATGTATTTGAAAAATTTGACTTGATCGTCCTTAATAATTAACCCATTCCTATGTGTTCTATTTGCATTGCCCATGAAAATGCAATCAGAGTTTAATTCACTGAGTAAAGCATTATCATCGTTTTATCAGTGCTAAAGAACAAGCATGATTTTTGCACAAATGATTTTTTCCTTCAGTTCCTCCAGACACATGGACTTGGAACTCCTTTTCTAACCTGGGATTTCTCTTCCCAGGAACACATCAACTTGCCATGTGACTCACAGCACAAAGTGTGATACCTCTCATGTCCTTAGGCTAATATATTCTAGTAGATTCATTTTCAGGAACTAATTCCAGACTTAAAATATTTATTTTTTTTTAATATTCATTCCCTGGGATGAGTCTGATGCTCTGTGTACATCGTTCACTCTTTGGGTGAAAAAGGATCACCCCAACAGAAGCATTCCTCTTTGCATTACCTCCTTGTGGGAAAAGGAAGGAGCAGGGAGGGATTGTTGCAACTTGTTCACCTGCAATCAGAACATCCCAATGTGGGCATCACCTTCCACATTCACTTATAGATGAGGGAATGAGGTTCAGGATATGAAGTGAAAGTGAAATGAACATGAAGGTAAAGTCTGGCTTGGGCTTTGGTTTTGGTAGCTAACAAATAACTAGGGCCTGGTGAGAACCGTGTTGATTTTGCCGTTGAGTACTTTGAGGATTAAACCAATGATTATGTAAACGTTGATATTCAAAAGTCACATGATCATAATGCCATTCCATTTGAATCTATCCTTCATTTAAGATGAATCCAACTGTGATAGAAGGCATCGCTTCCGTACTGAACTGCCTTGCAGACTATGTATGTCTAACATAAGCCCAAAGCTTCCCTGACATCTACATTCCTCATTATGTATTTGCAGCAATGACCCTAAAAGATCAGATTGTGTATTTACAAACTTCAGTGGTAAAATATTGGACAGATCCTGCATACACGTGGACATAATTTAAATGCATGCCTCATCCTAGGAGCTGGTCCTCTTCTGCCACTTTTTACAGTCAGTAAAGACTCAGGGAGCCCTCCATGTGCACACAGTGCTGTGCTGACAAACAAAAGAAGTAAAAGACACTGTTCCTACCCTCCAGGAGCTTACAGTTGAAGTACAAAGATGAAGTGTATTTTCTTATAAGTGAGAGGGACTATAGGAAATTAGAATACAGTCAGAATCTATGGATAAGGATTGTGTACTTACACCTTAGAGAAAATAATGCTAACGGACTACAGAAGTCAGGAAAAGCTCCCTAGTGGGTGTAGGACTGTGGTGGAGCCTTGGAGTCTGCGTGGGATGCAAACCGGAAGAGAAAAGGGATCCTAAGCAAAGAGAACAAGTGTGACATGCTGAGACTGAGGACCAGAGTGAAGGGACAAAAACAAGTGCGGTACGCCCAAGGGATACTGAATAAGCAGGTCTTGTCAGAGCTGCAGATCCATCTGGGTGAGCACTGGGGGATGAGTCCTCAGAGCTGGTGACAAAAGGCATTTGTGCTGAACTAAAGAGTTCGGGCTTAATTTCCTACACAAGAGAGGACCGAGGGCTGTAATTATCCGTCTGGCAAAATCTTGTCTGTGATCTGATTTCCCATAATGTTAAATCCTTGTGGGTGCAGCTTTTTGCCTCAGCTGATTCTTCATCATTATTAGGGAGAATATTTCAAAACATCTTATAAACTGAAGGAATGCAAAAGGAGAATAAAAAGAAATTAGAAAGCATAAACGTCTCAAGAAAGCAAGCTGCTTTAGGGTCTCAAAAATCTGCTTATTTTCATACATAACTTCATAGTGAGGCTATGTCTCTTGGTCACCATTCTCTGAGCTATGTCTTACGACCAATGTTTTTACCTTTCCTGAGGGGGGGGGGAATCCCCCAAATGTTGTATTGCTAAACTCTTCAGCCATGGAACAAACATCAGATTCTTCCCATTCTCCCAAAACACAAAGTAGAAAGTCAAAGATACGGTGTTAAGCTCGTGATAGCTTACCATTTATTACTCCTTTGAGATCTTGGACGTATTAAACCACTTCAGCCCTCTGATCCCAAAGAAAGCGGGAGGCAACTCCTTCAAGGGAAAACAAATATGGTTCTGATTGTTCAGTTAATAACTAAAAATGCCACTTGGTGTTGGGTTCTCAGATGGAGGGAAGAGTCCCCGGGAGAAACAGTCACCATTTGTTGTTCTTGTCTCTCCCACAGGTGGCTCCAGTGATTAAAGCCAGAATGATGGAGTACGGGACCACAATGGTGAGCTACCAGCCCTTGGGAGACAAGGTCAATTTCTTCCGCATGGTCATCTCAAACCCTGCAGCCACTCACCAAGACATTGACTTCCTGATTGAAGAAATAGAACGCCTTGGGCAAGATTTATAATAATCTAGCTTACTAAGCTGTTTCAATTCTCTAGGTAGACAATTAAGTTGTCACCAACTGTGTACATGTATTTGTAGTTTGTTCCAGAGTAAATCTATTTCTATATTGTGGTGTCAAAGTAGAGTACAGTTTAAAAATTGAAAAAAAAAAAAACCAAACATTGCTCCTTTTAAAAATCCTTTCTTAAGTTTAGAATACCTCTCTAATAGTGACAAAAGGCTGTGTTCTAATAAGTAAGGAAAAGCTTAAAAATTGTTACAAATACTTCCCTTACTTTTAATATAGTGTGCAAATCAAACTTTATTTTCACTTCAGAGTAGTAGGGTTGAATAGTGCCAAATTGCCCCTGAATCATAAAAGGTTCTTTGGGGTGCAGTGAAAAGGATAAAGTAAATATAAAATATATGTTGACAATAAAAAAAAAAACCTTGCCTTTTTCATAGTATTACAAAAGAAAATTTCTAATTTACCTATAGCAACATTTCAAATGTATTTAAATACATATAATTTTACAAAAGGAAAAAAATATATATATTAAAAACAAATCCTATTTTGTAACATATAGATTTTTATTTTATATGGGTTATACAAACTGCCGGGACAGGTACAGAAACTAAGCCAGACTTTTATTTTTTTTTTCCTTTCTTTTCATGGAGGCACTATAAAATATTTAGCAAAGTTATTTTGAAACAAAAATAGGCCCACAAAATTCTTAAAAGATATGATATTTTCTTTCTGTTCATTTTATGGTGTATCACATCCCTAAAGTTAGTATTACAAAGCAAACACAAAAGTATACTGCAATTTCTTTTAAATGACTGGTCAGATCAACAGTAAGATGCTCTTCCCATTTAAGGTTTTCACCCATTTGACCCTAGCAGACCTGCTCAGGGGGCACGACAGCCCACCTCCATCCTAGACCAAATTCGGGGACTCGTCTCTGCTCTGCTTTCCAGTTTGGCTGTTTCAAACAGCAGGTTGATGCTGCTTCTTAAGATATCTTCCCAAACAGCATTCTTTTCTTAGGTCATTTGGATTAATTAGAGAAAATAAAAATAAAAATCTAATTGGCCCAAGCAAAGAGGAATGAAGCACACTCCAGAACCCAGAAAATTAAACTTAGCCTTGGATCTCTGTGTGAGAATGACAACTTCATCCTGGGTGCCATGCTGCCCCTGCCTGGGAAGAAGTCATTTCCCTCCTCATTCCAGCCCACAAAAGTCCCCCCGCTGATCTCCTCATCACTGGGATCCCAGATAGTTAATTTCTACTCCCTGGGTGGTTATTTGCCCTCTCAGGAAATGAGCTCCTCGCCAGGATTTTGAGACAGCATCTTAAGATCTTCTTTCCTCTGTCTCCCATCAAGATGCAAAGTGACCAGAGGATGCGGAGACAATAATGTGCTCCTTAGAATCCAAAATAATATTTTAGAAGCATCCTTCTGCCTCTGCAAACCTGATGGAGAGACATGAGCTAACCACAGCTCCCACAGACATGTAGGGGGCACAGACTGTCGGACTCCACATCCCGATGGGAGGGCAGGGGAGCCACGTGCACAGACTGCAGATACATGTTTAAGAACATTGGTCTTTTTTGTATGGACCAGTCAGATCTCTCGTCAGGAAGACTGCAGGTATCTAAGGGATGAAAGAGGACTCCATCCCTCATAAGATAGAAAAACCCTCTAATACAACAGCAGGGTCCAACCCCTGAAAGCACTGTGAGCTCGCCCCTACGATCTCTCTCCCAGGTTATACACAAAAACGTTCATACTTGAGATGAATCCAGCTTTGGGCTCTCTCTGTCTAGGAAGCAAATGGATTCCCTATGACTTGTAGAAGAAAACTCTTTATCTGTGCCCCAAAATTTCATGAAGGAATAAGCCTTTCATTCTAGACTATGTCTAATGGCCAAGCATTCTTTTCCTTCCTTGGAATTGGCTGTTGAGAGTAAGCACACAAGTGCCCACCTATTCGTGAGCCTCAGGACAAAAGGCCCCATCTCAGAGGCAGAGACACTGATGACCAAACCCGCCGTCCTGCTCAGAGGAGACTGTGGAGCCCAGTGCCCTGATCTGGACAGACCCCGTTCTACTGTGGGATGCTTCTACCTAGAGGTACAAGTTCTCTCTCAGAAGCGGCAGCTTTTTCACTTAATTGTATGACAATTTAAAGGAGGAACATTTGTGCCTGTGTATGAAATTCCAGCAAAATCATTTTTTACCAATAGCTTGTTTCCCTGACCCCCTGCCCCAAGTGTGCTGGGAGCCTTGCTTAAGCCTATGCAGTGAAATCCTACCAACCATAACCCAGGGAAGGAGGAAAATAAAAGCCTGACAGGTCCCAGTAGCTTAATAAATATTCTTCAAAATAGGTTTATAATCCACTCAGGAGGGAGGGAAGGAAGGAAGAAAGGGAGATTGTTTTGAACTTTAGCCCAAATTCCCAGTGCCAAAGGCCTTTATAGGGGACCATCCTTTACAAAATATTAGAAAGTTTTGGTTTTAGCTTTAATCACAGTTGACATGGCCATTTTCATTTATACAGCAATATTGTATTTATTATTTTTAAATACTTGAAAAAAAAAAGTGTGATGTGTCTTCACTGGATACATGTAAATGGCACTGACTTCCTGGACTGTCACAGGGATGTGAGGAAAGGAAAGGAAATCAACCGTGTGTGTGACTGTGTTGCCTTTATCATACTGATGGTACTGTCTTGTCACCTCAGATTGGGGTTGTGCACTTTAGATCTGAACTGTACAGTGTTGCAAATCTACATGTGTTGCTGTAAAAGCTTCTGCAGTATATTATTGATGTGTCTTTTTCTGTGTGGTAGCTGTGCTGATGTTCCCAGAACCACATTCCCATCTGTTCCCGAGCTCTCTCCTGCCCTCTCTCTGCTATACTGTGTGCCCTCCTCCTCAGCTGTAACAGAGAGAATGCCCTCGGCCACGCTCACTACCGACAAATCTCCTTTGAGAATTGTGTGATTTCACAAAACATAAGGGGAATGCTACTTCGTCTCCGAGAACAGAGGAAACCAATATGGAGCACCACAAACAACCAACATTGCAGGAACCATCCCTGCTAAGATCTGGAGTCCCTGCAACTCAGAATATGGACCAAGAAAGCACGGGTGTAAATATAGCAGCAGGACAAAGAATCCGGGAGCCTGACAGTTGGTATCATCTTGCACGTGCCCTCCTGCTGTCAAATGCTAAGTGCAAACACTGTGTATCGATTAGTTACCTGCGCCAAAATACTGTTCCCAACTGGTGTTTCTGAAAGACATCGACATCCCCCCCAGCATCTCTCCGTCACTAAAGACAGAAAACAATAAAAATTATAAACACGTGGCAACCTGTTCTTCCTACCAAATATAAACTTGTGTATGATCAAAGTATTTTATCTGTGTTGTCTCTCTAAACCCAAATAAATGTGTAACTGGATATATCTCAGGCTTTGGATTCTTATATCTGGCTTTGTCATGTTGTGGGGCTCATTTTTAATGAATTACCCGCATAAAATGCCCTTCCCTTGTCACAGAGCTCAGAGTGTCTTTGGATCTTTGTTTGGGAAAAAAGCCCTTACTTTTGCAATTACTTTTTTTTTTTTTTTAGTTGAAGTGCAGTCAATTACAATGTGTCAATTTCTAGTGTATTGCTTCTGAAGGATATTGTTTCACCGCTCTGATTTCTCCTTCAGTCAGATCCTTTTTTTTTTTAATGTATTTTATTACAGAAAATTCCACATACATACAAAAGTGGAGAAAACAGTATAGTAACCTTCCACAAAGGCTTCACCCAGCTTCAAAAGTTACTAATTCAGAGCCTGAATCATGTTTCATCTATCCCCCTACCCCATATCCTCCCCAACACCCAATTATTTTCATATGAATCCATAAAAGATAAAGACTCCTTTAAAAAAAAAAAAGTTCTCAAAACAAGGATTACAAGTGAAACTCATAATAATATTGCCATAATGAGATCAAATATCCAGTCAGTGTTCTCAGTTCCTGGATTCTCAGTTCTAAAGCAAAACCCATGGCCCATGGCCTGTGCCCAGGAAGCTCAGTGAGGCCGCACACACCTTTCAGGACAGCTGGGACATATTGTATACAATTTAGGTGCAATTGTATACAACAGTGCAAACCATACACGTGCAGGCTACGCGTGGGCTGTTGTGTATTTCCTTTGTGTCCGGTTTATTTCTGGACCTCTGTGGATTTGGGAGGCATCACATGTTAAGGGGATTTTCTCCCAAGCTCTCGGGGGTTAAGAATGTGTGCAGGTTAAAAGCTAGAATTTAATTTAATTAGCGGAGTATATCCTGATTTGTCTTATCAGGTCCAGGTTGCCCCTATGGGCTTGAGAGGCTCTAAAAGATATTAGTCTGGAGTAAAGAGAGAGCACTTCAAGCAGACATGGGGGAGGGGAGGACATAAGAGAGGAAGTTTCTGGATAATTTCAATATTGCTTGTAAGGGAACCAGTGGAGAAGCCAGATGTGGCGGGAACACCTTGACATTCCTGTCTTTGTTCCCTCTATTCCCTCAGCCTGGGGAGAATCTCTTAGTCCTCCTCATATCTTCATGGATGTTGTTATGACAGTGATATTCTTCACAAGGTTTTTGTGGGGGTTAAATACATCATTAGCAGTTAGCGTGGTGCTTTGTACCCAAGAGCGTTCAACAAGTCTTGTTGTAATGACAGTAACTGTACATGAATTTTATAAATCAGCTCTTGCTTAATCCTTAAACACTCTCTTGGTCATTAGTATCTGTGCATAACAGGTTCAGGCTGGAAACATCTTTTGCATGTTCTTCTGCTCACCCAGGTAAAGCATGTGCAGAGTCTGTTTCTTATCCTTCTGTGTTATCACCTCTCCTTCCTGGCCCCCTCCAACAACACACATACCCTGACAAGATTCTCCGGTCTCCCGTGGTCTCCTACAAGTAGAAGGCACTCCACCAAGATCACTGGTTCTGCCCCTGGTCTGGGGTGTGACCTTAGCTACGTCCATTCCTTCAGCTGAGAAATGAGTGTGGGACTACCTCATCTCCAAGGAAGGATGTAGGTGGGAGATGGTGATTTTTTCTGTAAATCGCAAATCTGAGAACCACTAATTCCATCAATTCTTTCTGATTCTTCCACCCCCATACTCCATTTCAAGGCCCTTAGCTTTTGCTTCAAAAGACTGTGGACTGGGGCATAGTCTACATGTTGTAAGAAGCTACTCATCTTCCAATAATATTTTCATTTTCAGATTGACACACATCCCAACTGGCATTGGATTCCTCATACCTGATTGCTTGCATTTTATCGCAGTTTATCCAGGCAGGTGCTGTCTTTGACTCCACTCTGGCCATACAAAATAACATTTTTTTTCCCCTGGTAACCACTGAAAGATATTAGAACCTAAAATCTTTTGTGATATTTCACATAAACAACGACCTTCAGAATTAGTCTTTGATGGGTGGAGAAGTTGTGACTCTGAAATATCAAAACTATCTCTTCATTTCACTCTGTTGACTTCAGATGAGAGTGAGTTCTAGTCTGTTTGAGGAGCTAGCAGTTTCCCAGTCTTTAGCCAGTAGAATGGCAATTCTTTTTCTACTTCACATCTCCTAATGTTTCCTGGGCTGTGATTGAAACAAATGGACACATTTGACATTGTTTGCCTGGCATGGAAACTGACAATCCTCAGCAACATGTATCAAAATGTCTGCTTAGGAAAAGCATCTGGTCTAAATCTGTCTTTGCTTATGTGAAGGAAGCTCTGATTAGAAATGACTTAATAAACTCAATTCTTTTCTTTATTCTTGCCATCCCAGTTAATTCTTAGTGGAAGTTTCCAGTAGTGGGTAGGGAGGGAGATGAATTTAAGGAGAGAGAGCTGACTCTATTCTATTTTAACTTCTTCATCCCAAAAGGACATCAGAGAAGTTTGTTTTTCTTCTGGCCTTCAATGAGCTGCAATTCCCAAATATCTATGCAATGGGTATATGTAAGTACTTAAAGACAAAATGACTAAAGAGATTTGTTTTGACTGTAAAAACATTACCCCGATGTATACGAGATTTTTAATAGTGTCCCTATTCCCATACCTCACTTGATATTTTTTCATCTGTTAGTAGTAAAGAGATTCCAATTCTTATGCTAACCCAACCAGCATTGAAATTACCAGCCCAGTGTTTATGATAAAACAACAAACCAGAGCAGTTAATTATGAAACCAAAGGGGGCCCAAGGGTTCTGCTTCTTGTCCTTGACATCCACTGAGGCACTGAGTCCTATTAATTTCCTTCCCAGGGACTACCATGGCCACATAAATATAATCTAATTTAGTAGGTGTTACGAGTGCTGTAATTTCAGGGAGGAGATATCCTAAAGGGCGGGGCTGGAGGTGGCCTGGACACCTGGGCTCCTGCCAGGAGAGATCGGCGCTGTTTGCTCACCTTTTCATTCCTTCAACAAGGCAGCTGCTGGAGAGACTGCCTGGCCTTGAACGCCAGCTCTGCTCTTGATTAGCTCTGAGACCCTGAGCTGATCACTTGACCTCTCTGAACCTCCGTTCTCTCATCTGTAAAGCGAGGACAAAAATAGGGCTTCCTCCTAGGGTGGGAGTGAAGATTCAGATGAGAGGAGAACCCAGTGCCTGGAACACAGGGAATGTTCAGGATATGCTAATTATCTTTTGATTCTGTGCTGCTGCCTGTAAGGACCAGGCTTCCCGGCCAAAGCCCTTCATCCTACTTTAGTCACATAGACAAGATCATCTTAAACACACAGAGGACATGGCAGCAGCATCTCCCCGTAGAAAATGACACAGCCGCAGACTCAGCCTTTGCTTTTGCAGAGAAAAAAGACCCAGAAGGGCTGGGCAGGGTCACTGAGGAGAAAGGAGGAACAAGAGGAAGTAAGCTACCTCAGCTGGGATGAAACATCCAGACCAGTTTGCACCCTCTTCCTCAGGGAGCATCCTTGCCTCAGACAGGCACCCATCAGAGTCAGAGCGAATGACATGGGCCATTAGCTCTGGCTTCACTGGAATGACTAATATGGTCCCGTCCCCAAGCCCTCCCAGCTTCCATTGACACAAGGGGAATGGGTCACTGGCAGCACACGAGGAGGAGGAGCGACTTGGTCTCCCCAAGCCGTTAAAGACTTCCCAACGCCTCAAAAAGCAAGTAGTGAAGAAGCATCGAAAGATCCACACTGAAGGTCCCCCCTGCCCAGGTACCTGCTGCCACCAGTCCTGGCCTTGGAGAATGTGCACCAAAAAACACAGGCTACAAGCTGTAGTGGGATTCTCTACTTAGCAACCCCTTTCCCTCTTTTGGAAAAAAGGTTTGTGGTCTTGATTACAGTGTCAGAACTGAGGTTTCTGGCTGTGGGAAAGCAATTAAAAGCTTGTTACAGTTGCCAAGGAAATGACTTTCAAGAGGAATTTTAATTTATTTAAACGCAGTAACTTTGTGAATTCCAAGAAAATTCAATTGCACAAACTTGAGCAAAGGAGAGATTCAAAGAGTGTCTTTCAATTCAGATTTTAGTCAAGAGGAAATCTTGCTGCTAAGACTGTTGCTTTCTTCCTTACATCCTTATATGTCTGTGTTAGGATTGGGGCGCTCAAGAGAGTAAAGAGGAGGGATTTTCTTTAGTATTTCTTTTTATTTAAGTTGTTGCACAAGGTTTCCATTCCCTCTGTGCTGTTGAGACCTGGGCTAGAGGGAGGACGCATTCCTCGGTGCGAGTCTCCATGACCGGCTGGGCTCGGGCTGGTTTACCTTCGCAAAAGAGCAAGTGGTTCCAGTTAATCCTTCGTGGCCAAGAAGGAAAGAAAAAGTTTCCTCCTTGCTGTGTAATGTGCTTGTTCAAGTTGCAAAAACAAAGCATCCGTTCACTTCACTTTTTTAAAAGGATGGATGGAGTTTCAGGTAAACGATGTTCCCTGGATGAACCGTCTATAGTTAGGCATGGGTGGGAAATTAAATTCTGGCATTGAGTGATTCTCTCTGCTCCTGTCATAACAAGCGGTAATAATTTATTATGAGAGATGATCTAGTCTAGGAGAAAATTCAATGCATGAAGGACTGCAACCCACTGACACCATTAATCTAATAATTATAGCAATATTCCACGAGGAAATCCAGAGATGGAGGAACGGGCCAAGGCCTGGCTTAATTCTTTGTCTGAGACTCACCCTGAGCCTGAGGCAGATATTCCCAAATTCCAGAAGCTCTTTCGATTCTTCCTGACTAATGACCAAATTCCCTACTCCTCAATAATATATTGTCCCTTCTCTTTATAAATTCTGAATGTCTCTTCCTCACCTGTAAAACCGGGTTGGGGATACTTATTGCAGGAGATTGAAAGGATTCGATGAGAAAATATCTGTTAAGACCCTTGGCAACAGTAGGCTGCCAGTAACTGTACTTTTCTTGCCCCAACTCTGTCCTGGGACTGCCCTTCCTCCCTGTGGGATTAGAATCACCTCCTGAAGGGCCAGCTGCAGGCAGTCAACCAGATCAACATATTCATTATAAATATGATTATTTGCTACCCCAGGTAGCTCTTATAGAAACTAAGGGGGTTTCGGTTTTTGTTTTCTTTGTTTAAACAAAACATCAACTGAGACCAGGCACTTCTGCAAAAAAAGAGCCAGGGGTTGGTTTGATTTTATTCCACTAAACTCATTTATAAGGACTTTATTGGATTCAATTTAGAGAGGGGCCCACAAGGGACAGAGCTGATAATCACCTATTAGCTGGTGAGTGGCAGCCACCTGAGACAGAGGACCCCAGGTTGACAGATGCTACCACAGCTGCCTTTGCTGCAAAGAGATGATTCATGTGAGCCTTGAAGGCCACAGCACAAGGAATGGAACCAACTAGGCTGCACCAGCCTACATCCCACATCCAACCGCAAGACTGGCACTTAGGAAGCATTTGCGTCAGGCCCAGGCTATGGGAAGCAGGCCTCCTGGCCTCTCCCAAGACCGTTAACCAGAGCACACACAGTGGTCCCCATCAGGTAAGAGAGACCCCAGGAGGGACCATGTCCTTTCTAGTTCTGTCTGACACTGAAACCATAATTGCCTCCCCTTCCCTGTGCTCCATCAAGGGATTTCTCCGAGAGAGGAAATGAAGGAAATGGAAAAGCCAAAGAAGAGATGTTGATCTGTGATTGAAATAAAAACCATTTTACAAATAGTTTCTGGTTTACTAGCATCTGAAAACTTGAGTAAATGTGATGGTGCTGGGTTTTCTCCTAAACAAGAACAGAGACTTTCAGACACAAGTTGTTTGTGTGTGTGTGGTTTTGTTTGTTTGTTTTTTTGTCAATTAGCATGAGGGATAGTAGCATCCTCATTTTATTTGTGACTTTAATACAAATGCTTGTGTTTTGCCATAAGTATGAGCCTACATCTTAGTTTGACAGATTTATCTTATCATATTAAAGAAATATTCATTTGATTGTATTTTACTGTAATTTGTTTGAAGTCAAGAATAGGCACTTTTTTGAGTGGGCTCGGGTGGGGAGATAATTAGGTTTGTTTATTTAGTTAGTTTTGGAGGAGGTAGTGGGGATTGAAACCAGGACTGACCTGCTGCATGCTACGCATGTGCTTTACCACTTGAGCTACACCCTCCTCTGCAACACTGACTTTTTACCAAATGCCACTTCTACACCTATCAACATGATAATATCTTTTCTTTTGACCTATTTATATGGTAAATAATTATGTTAATAAACATCCTAATACTAAGCCTCTTATAAAGTCCTAGGATAAACTCCACTTGGTTTTGTGGACTTTTTTCAGTTTATTATTGGATTTTATTTTCCTCCTTAGTCAGGATTTTTGCATAGATATTCACATGTGAGCCTAGCCTATAATTTTCTTTTTTGTGCTATTTCCATCAAAATTTATATGCTGATTTTATTAAACAAAACAAAACAAAACAAAACAAAACTTTTCTTTCTCTGTGCTCTAGTACAGTTATAAAGTCATCAGAATTTTCTGTTTCTTGAACATTTGAAAGAATTCACTGAGGAAAAATTGGATGCCAGTACTTCTTAAAGGTATAGCTTTTAGAAAACCTGAATAGACCAGAAATAAATATATAAATAAACCTGCCCACTTCCCCAGACTCTCCCAGCTGAGTTCATGTTCTAGCTCACTTCTGAACTTAGTGCTGAGAACCAGAACAAAGGCCAGTTTTCCAGAAGATTTCAGGTACCATGCCACCAGACTTTAGAACAGCCTGGAGAGGGCTTAGGGAGGTAGTGGGTGTGCACCTACCTACCTCTTAAAGATCAACATAGTAGTTCCAAGAAAGTCTACTATACTGAAAAATTATTTGCTTGCCAGATCATAATCTTCTTAAGGTTGGCTCCAAGTCTCGTAAAATTCTTTTTTTTTTTTTTTCCAATTTTTTAAATAGCTTTTTTTCTTTCTTTCTTCCTTTCTTTTTTAAAGCCTTACCCTTATTTGGGGACTGGGGTATGTAATTAGGTTTGTTTATTTGTTTGTTTGTTTGTTTGTTTGTTTATTTAATGTTAAGTACTGGGGATTGAACCCAGGACCGCATGCTAGCTAAGCATGCACTTTACCACTGAGCTATACCCTCCCCCAAAGTCTCCTACAATTCTAACAGCTCTATAAAGTTCCTGATAATCCAAAAATAATTTTCTAAATTTTTTAGGCTTTTGTCTGCCTTTTCAAATCTCACATCAAATCCTCAACAATGATGTACTTATCCATAAGAAAAATATTTCAGATTTCATCTATACTCACCCCTGCTTGGTGCTCTGATGTTAGTAAAGCTTTCTTCCTGAACTTGAAGGGAGCATAGAAATTGGATAGCAAAGTGTGGTAGGAAATGTACTTCATAATACAGGAGATAAAATGAATAAAGGAAAGGAGACAGGAAAGCAGAAAGCAACTTTAATAAGAAGTTGATGCCTTTGCAAAGTTTGATTTGGAGAATGGTGGGGTGTAAGGCTGTGTGATAAGTTAGGGCCGGACTGTGGAGGACGGGGCTGGCATGTGGCTGTCTCGTCACGGAACTCACCAGGACTCTCGGTATCATGTATCTAGAAATATTTTTAATAGCATGAAGCAAAAATCCCTTAGTGTCCATGTTGCAATTCCAGATTCCCATGAGAGAGAACTGGGGTGACTCATTATGAGGGTCAGGGGGCCACTGTCACTCCACTTTCACTCATTCTGTGGACAAGAGTCAATGTCACATAGAAGGAAGGAAAGTTTCCTCTGGGCTACAGGGACAGTCAGGCTCTCAGAGAAGGAGGTGTGGGCATTAGGGAATTGATTAACTTCTTTGTCCCCAATTCTGTCCTTTTTATGTGTGACTGTTCTTCTAATTTCTCAATTTCTAATTAAATTATGTTCTATTACTACAAAATACCAGTATAACTAACAGTTTTTCAGTCTCAACTGATTCAGTATTATGTGTGAATCTGATGTGCATCTTCTTGTTTTCCCTTATCCTGATCACTTGTGAAAACATTTTAGATAGAAATTTGGCTTCCTAGTGTAGCATCACAGAAGGCTCAGGTTTCTTCCAAAAAAAAAAAAAAAAAAAGTGGGTTTAGAAGAAAAATGTTCTAAAAACCAGGAAGCCCAAAGCAAAAGGTTATAGACTGCATCTGTCTGTAGTAACAGATGGTAATACTAATTGTTGTTCAGGAGTTGCATATTGTTTTAATTTTCTCAAGGGTGAAATATAAAAGTAGACTTGCATGGATTATTAATATCCCATTTCTACAGTCACCACCTGAGCTTTGCAAATTATGTGACTCTCTTAATATGTTTGATTCTCTTAATATAATGTATCTTTTTTTTTTGAAAGGATGTGGCCCTTCTTTAAGGAGAAACATTTTCAGAAATTATCAAAAAATATCACAACTTAGAAAAACTCATTTGAAATTAAGTTGGATATTTGCATGTGAATGGGGTGCTATTTCTGTTCCTTTTCATACCATCAGCATTCTGCTTCCGGTAATATTCAGAGACTTGAATATCAGATTTTCATTTGCAAGTCACCATGATGAAAAGTTTTGCATTTCTCACAATTCCAGAGGACTCAGAACCTGCCCTCTGGTTCACGGGCTCCTTTCGTGTATATATGGGATTTTAATACATAGGGGTGCCAGGATGGACTTCAAGGGGTTCTAAGATGGACTTTTCAGCCCACCTCACTCTAAGTATTTCATTCTTTGCCTTGTCCTTTCAGAGAGCAGGTAAATATACTGTCAGAGGTCTATCCCTTTGGATGAAGCATTGCCCCTTCCAAGTGTCCTCTTTAAAAAATGTTCCTTCTGAGAGGTAATACAGAATATCAGTGACGTCTTCCCCTGAGAGGGTTTATCAAATAGCTGTGGAGAAAGTGGGATAACAGGAGGGGAGGAAGGAGCAGAAAAGGGCACGTGGGGACACAGAGGATGCTGTTTGTAAGTTCAGCTCGGGTTCAGTGATTGAGTTGGTGCTTTTCTCAGTGAAATACTTCTATAACTAACAAAATTGCTTCAAGTTTGGTTTTTCTTTTGTTAGACTTATTGAAAGCAATAAAGTATCCTGATCAGACAGCCCATGTGACTTGGATTATATTTGTACCAAAAGGCTCTTCTGCCACATTAAATGAAGTGATGGCCACCACCTTCACTACACATGGAGAACCCAAATAGCCAGTATGAGTTAATTTGCAAGTCAGTCACTATCTTGTTCTCAGTTTCCAAATCAACCTAGAGCTGACATGAAAATGTATATAGATACTTAGCACAGCACTGTGCTTTTGGGATTAGGACTGGCTATCAGACAGAATTTTATTTAGATACCTTTTACATAAAATGTCATATAATATATCCATATACCATTATATTTCTTTCTCCCAAGAATTTGTAATGAGGGAAGAAGAGAGACCCCTTATGACTGGGACTGGGACACGTCATTGGAGAGTGTGGGGTGGCTGCATTCTGCCCTTTGAACTCAAGAAGTGAGAAAAAGTTAGACTGTTAAAGAGCACGATACAGTGGGTATGCAGTGGGGGTCCTGGCAGCTTTGCAATTCCCAGCTCCAGTCCCATACTGAGTCCAGCTGGGGTCCGTGAGACACCCCTACATCCAAATAACAAATTTCCCACAACTACCTTTCTATTTTTGCTTTCAGTCAGCCTGCATTGAATATGGTTGCTTGCAAACAGAGTTGAAACTAATACAGTTCTTAGGATGGTTTGGCAGATACACCACAGGCTACACTTAAGATGTCAGGGAGAATTTCTGATAAGGCTTCCAAAAGGGGATGGCTTGTGCTAATTAAGGGTCTATGTCTATTTTGGAAGAATTACATGCATGCCACCTGGAAAACTAAGCAGTTGGCCATTCCTTTCAGGGTTTAAGTCTATCATTGATATACCAAGGACATGAAAACAAGACAAATAGGATTGGCCTCTGAAGACATGAAACATAAAATCAACACACAGTGGATCAGATTAGATATAAGCCAAAATATCATTTTTAAACATCAGCATGGTCCCTCTGCCAAAATTCTGATAATAACGTTGAATGCAGAAATTAGGTTCATTGGAATTCTGAGATGACTTTGATCAGCTGCAGATAGAGCCTGGGCTAATAGGTTTCTGGTTTTAAAATTAAAAGATGAAATTCTCAAAAAGTATAAAACTTACATAAAAGGAAATTTTTTCAATTGACTTTATGTAGGTGGATGTATTATATGACTTTTTATGTAAGAGGTATATATATAAAACTGGCACAGTATTTTGAACTTTTTTATTCCGTAGTAATTAAAGACAGGAAGAACTACATGTAGCATTACCGTATTTTTTTTTAAATAACTGCACAGCTCTGTATCTAATGATAAGAGTAGAATTATGTTAGAGGAATTGGTTATTCATTTGCCTTTAAAGAACATAGTGTAATTCTCTATGTATTTATGGATTCCTTTATACAAGGTCATATTTACTGCAGTCCTATATGAATTTAAATATTTGCAGTGCCTTAGGCTCTTGCCATATTCTCAAAATAAAATTTCATTAAGCTCTAGTGAATTTTGAGTAAAAACTTGAATGAAGTCAGGGAGCAAGCCTTGATTTATGGCTAAGAAGATAGTAAGTAGAATCATGGATGGAAAAATGCATGTTTTAAGACACAAAAAGCAATGTTATGTAGTAACTAAGGCAGCAGTTCTCAAAATGTGGTCCTTTGAATCTTAGGGATCCCAGTCCACTTTCATGGGGTCCATGGGGTCAAAATTATTTTCTTAATAATTTTAAAATGCTATTTATCATTTTTTAAAACTGTGTTGACATTTTAGTGCAAAAATAACAATGAATAAAATTCCGTGAGCTTTAGCATGAATCCAGGTGGTAGTTCCAAACTGTACACTATACTGGGAGTTATTATAGCCTGCACCACCATGAAGTTATAGTTGAAAAAATCCAGTTGCACTGAAGCCTGTCCTTGATGCTGCAGTAAATGTGATTAAATCTCCACCTCTGAGTACAAGGTGATGAAATGAGAGGCACACATAAAGTACTCCTGCTTCATACACTGTTAAGATAGTTGCCTCAAGAAAAAATACTTGTGCACTTTAGTTGCAAGCTAAACTAGCCACTTTTTTCATGGGACATCATTTGGCTTCAAAGAATGACTGACAGAAAAACTACGCTTATTCAGATTTTAGTATGTAGCAGATTTTTTCCCCAAAAGAATGAAAGGAGACTGTCACTTCCAGAAAAGCAATTGACAGTATTTTTTACCAAAGATAAAATTGAAGCTTTAAAGCAAAAACCTCAAATTTTAGAAAAGTTGAATCCACCACCATGAACTTGACAACTTTTAAAGACTTTTTGGATGAGACCAATGGTGATTGTTAATGAATACGATTTTTTTTAGATTATGTAATTAAATGTATCAGTATTTGGGAATATCTGCCTAATTCGATAAGTTGGTATTTTCCACATGACCAGTACATGTTACACAGCTTTTTACACAGATTTAAAAAATAATACACAGCTAAAGGACCTTTGCAAAGTATAAGAGAGATCAATGGATGTTAACGTAGCAAAGAACTAAAATTTCATTGATACGGTTTTTGATTCACCATTTGCAATTGACTTTTATGTGAAAAAGCTACTAAAAGGCTCCTTTGCCAACTGCATATATGTGTAAGGTCAGGCTCTCTTCACATATTTCAATCAAAACAACGTATCACAGTGGATTGAATGCAGAAGAAGAAAACGTAAATCTGGCCTGTAAATGCGCGTCTTGTATGGATACAGCTTCCTTACTGTTCTCATTTGATGAAAGGATGTTTAGCTGACTTAAGATCTGATATGTTGTCAGAGAAAAATCTATTTGGAACATTCTTATAGGGAGTGATTCTATGGTTCCTCTCAACGTTAACAGGAGCCAATATTTAGAAAGAAGCAGAGTGGTTCCTAAGCAAATATTCCAGTTTCGTTTTCCTCTTTTCTCCTCTCTTCCTTTTCTGTCAAGACCAAAGTTTTTACTCCAGTGCTTTCCAAGCAGCAAGCATTGTCATGTATATGGTTTTGAATACAATAGATGAGAAAATGCGAGCTACTCACAATGGTTTCAAATGAAGTAAGATTTGCTACAGCATATTATGAAATGGCCTTGCACTAGTGTCCAAGGTCACTCAGGGCCTCTACACACCTCTGCTCCAGTTTTCCACGAGAACCTCACTAACGTTCAGTGCGGACACAGAGACCCCGGCCTCATAGACATATTAGTGACACCTACCAGCCAGAGGAATTGCACTTTCTTAGTTACGTAGAATATTTTCCTTTTACACATTCACTATTTGAAATAATACTACCCTTGGAAAGTCTGTTTTTCCAAATACTGCAGAAAATTTTTAATGGAAAGTCAAACTCAATCATAAAAAAAAAGATAGCATTCTAAAATGGGAACATTTTAAAGTATATAGTTGTTTGGAAAATCCCTGAGAGAAAAAATTCACGGTAGTTTTTCTGTGTGAAAGTTACATTTGCATTGTAGCAGGGCTATTCCCCAATATTTAATATATACATGAGTAGCCTTAAATATATAGAGAAATGATTCTGTACTTGATGCACCACATTCGGAGGGTTTTAAACTTGGCCAGGCATGAGAAATGACCTGATGAAGAAATTCAGGAAGCAGTGAGTGGCCATGACCAGCACTTCTGCTAAGGTGGCACCAGGTCTTTAGAAGGAGGAGTGTTTCATCCTGAAAATCACCTGCCACTGAAATCTGGCTGAAACTGTGCCATATTCTGTTTCATTTCTACATCGGATCCAGTGTGGAACAAGTTTACAACAGCTTAGGCAGAAGTGGTAATCAAAATATTTAATGTCTCGGATAGGGCGTGGGTGCTGATCACTCAGAATGGAAGCCCAGCCTATCAGAACAGATACTGTATTGGTATGTATGTGCTAGCATCAGCTCTGATCTTAGAAACTCACTGAATAAGAAAAAAAAAAAAAAAGAATTTGAGATAAAATCAGTTTAAAAAAAAGAAAGAAACCCATAGAAAAATAAATCCAAGGGATTAGCTATGTCAATACGTTGGATTGTGTGTACTTTTCATATGCCTTTTGGTCATATTTAAAAAATGGTTTGGGTAAGAGCCTCACTTCTTAAAGTAAACTTGAATATTAAAGTTGTATAACTATACAATTTAAAATTGTAAATTGAATTACCAAGCAAAAATTTCCTACTTAGTAGAGGGTGCCTAGTGCACTAACTGAATAGCGTGGGCATAGTGGGTAGTTAAAATAGTGGTATTAGTACTATATCCTTCCTCTCCCCGCTTTTCTCCCTTTCCGGGCTTGGTTTCCCGCCTTTTCTTCCCCTCTCGCCCCTCCTTCCCAAGCCCCTCTCACCCCCCCGCCCCACCCCCCGCCCCCGCCCCCGGGCCGAACCGCAGCGGAGAGGCGGAGAGCCGGGCAGGCGGCGAGCGGAGTTGCGGGCAAGGCCCGCAACGACTGGAGATGCAGGCAAGGCTCGCCGCGGCCTGCGGAGGACAGGGCAGACGGCGGGCGGAGACGCAGGTAAGGCCCGCCACGGTCGTCCGAGAGCCAGGCAGGCGGCGGGCAGAGATGCGGGCAAGGCCCACAACGACAGGAGATGCAGGCAAGGCTCGCCGCGGCCTGCGGAGGACAGGGCAGACGGCGGGCGGAGACGCGGGCAAGGCCCGCAACGGCCCGTGTGAGGTTAGACTTGTTACTAGCATGTGACGCAGTTCCAGTGCCGGGCCAGTAGGGCTGAACATTTATTCAGGAGTCCGTAGAGGCTACTGTGTCCTATGAAGAAGACGTCTAACAGTAACACTACTCAGGAGACCCTGGAAATAATGAAACAAACAAACAAACAAAAAGCTGGTGGAAGAATCTATAAACAAAAACAAGTTTATATCTAAGACTTCAAGCAAGGAAGAAACTGAGAAAGAGAGTGAAGACACCAGTTTGCGTCAGGTGGCACAGCGGCGGACATACAACTGTGCTCATGCCAGGAAAAGAGCCACGTCTGATTCTGAGCTGAAGGTGGTGGGCGGCGTGCAGTATGTGAGGAGTCCTCTGCACCGTTTCCTGATGGACCACTAGAAACCCAGGATGTAATTCAACTGCACATCAGCTGCTCTTCTGACAAGGAGGAACAAAAGTCCACAAAGGATGTCTCTGAAAAGGAAGACGAATAAAAACAAAGAAAAGGTCCCAAGGAAGATGCTGTCTAGAGACTCCAGCCAGGAATATGCAGACTCCACTGCAATAGACCTACATGAATTTCTTGTATATACACTGAAAAAAGAATCCAAGGGACAGAATGCTGCTGCTAAACTTAGAACAGGAGATTCTGGAATTACTGACAACCACCACCAGTTCAAGAAGTTCCCTCAGGTGAACTCTATAGGCCTCTGCCTGAAGTATCTAGAGAACAAGCCATCGGATGAATTGATAAACAAGCTGTGAGAAATGTCCCGTAGCTAGCTGGATAGGAGGTGGCCTAGGCAGTGCATCCATGTGGTTGGCTGGCTAGCCAACAACGGGTAAAATCCTCAGAGGAGGACAACCTAAGACAGGCACAGCCGGCTGAATACAAATGGGCTACTTAATGAAGTTTTGTGACGAACTTAAAAACAATCTGTCCTTGATCATGTAACGTTCTGTGCTTACTGCAGGAGCCTGGGACCCTGGAGCCTGGAAACCTAAATAGCTTAAAATTAACATTGTTATAACTTAGATGATATGTGAGGCACCATGCACGTTCGATGTAAATCCTTTTCTAAGAATCTATAGAGAACTGCTTTGCTTCTCTCCATATGGTGTTCGTACATACATGATATCGCACCACCGACAAGCTCATGTCACCGGATGCTGTTATACCGGGTGGCTGCCTATTTCAGGATGGACCACAATTTTGATCAAACTGGAAAAGTTGTCATCATCAACAAAACCAGTAACACGAGAATCCCTGAAGAGAGAGTCTCAGAACATACAAAGGATGAGAAGAATACAGAATTCCAGCAGAGATTCATTCTCAAGAGAGATGATGCCAGTCTGGATTGAGATGATAACCAGATGTGAGTTCCTTTGCAGGGTGGACAGAGGAGCAAGTCAGTAAAAGAGAGAGAGAAGGAATATGAAAGGGTCCGAGAGAGAGTATTTGCCTGAGAGACTGGCCAGAACAGGTATCTAGATGACATCGGGGGGAACCACGAGGGGCTGAGCCGCACCTCGAGCAGCTGCCAGCGCAGCACAGACAGCGAGCTCAAATCCCTGGAGCCTCGGTGTTGGAGCGGCATGGACTCTGACAGCTCTGTCCAGACCATGCGGCCCCGTGTCCCCAAAGCCAGCAGCTTCAGTGGAACCTCTATCCTCACCCGGGGTGGCAGCATTGGGAGCAGTAAAGGTGGCAGTGCAGAAAGGATCTCCAGGCTAGGTGTGGCACTTGGTGCCCCAGAAGTGGGTAGCCAGGTCTGTCTGGGGCCTTGTCCCTTGTACTGCCCAGCAACCACAGCGGCAGCTCCCTGCTCTCCCACCCATGCCTCTGCAGCAGCCACCCTTGAATAATCACATGATGTCACAGGCAGATGACCTCAGCAACCCCTTTGGACAAATGAGCCTTAGCCACCAAGGGTCTGCTGAAGCAGCTGACCCATCCTCAGCTCTGTTCCAGCCCCCACTTATCTCCCAGCACCCTCAGCAGACTGGCTTCATCATGGCTTCCACAGGGCAGCCCCTCCCCACTTTCGGCTATTCCACTTGTAGCCATGCACCACCTACTTCGCAAGTCCTGCCACCCCAAGGCTACGTGCAGCCCCCTCAGCAGATCCAGGTTTCTCACTATCGCCCTGGACAGCATCCTAACTCCAAGCAGCAATATCTGCCTCTCACCTGGTGGCCTGCAGCCCCCAGCGTAGTCAGCAGCCACCTCAGCTGTCCAGCAGCCTGGCTTACAGCCCGTGATGCCTAACAAGCAGCAGGTGGCTTACCAAGGCACGACTGGGGTCCGGCAGCCACAGAACCAGGGCCTGCTCAGCAGCTGGAGGAGCAGCATCGGGGGCCAGATGCAAGGCCTGGTGGTTCAGTACACTCCACTGCCTTTTTACCAAATCCCAGTGGGTAATGATTCACAAGATGTGGTCCAGCTGCCTTTCCAGCAACCCAGGCTGGTCCCTGCAAGTCAATCTGCACAAGGGGGCCTCCCAGCAGGGGGTGTACCTGTGCACTGCAGCATGATCCCACCAGCTCAGAAGAGTGGTACAGGCCCTTCTGTGGGGTTTCTGCAGCCTTCTGGTTCTGAGCAGTACCAGATGCCTGGAGCGGCATGGACTCTGACAGCTGCAGTCCCTGCAGTCCACCACAGATGCCACAGCAGTACTCAGGAGTGTCACCTTCTAGACCAGGCTTGGTGGTCATGCAGCTGAATGTCCCTAATGGACCCCAGCCCCCCCCCCCCCGAACCCATCCATGGCCCAGTGGAGTCACTGTAAATATTACAGCATGGACCAGTGTGGGCAGAAGCCTGGAGACCTGTACAGTCCTGACAGCAGCCCCCAGGCCAACACACAGATGAGCAGTAGCCCTGTCACATCTCCCACCCACTCTCCAGCACCTTCTCCTATCACCAGCCTCAGCAGTGTCTGCACAGGACTCAGTCCCCTTCCTGTCCTCACACAGTTCCCCCGGCCTGGGGGTCCAGCATAGGGTGATGGGCGCTACTCCCTTTTGGGCCAGCCATTACAGTACAATCTGTCCATCTGCCCTCTCTTGCTCCATGGCCAGTCAACTTACACGGTGCACCAGGGACAGAGTGGATTGAAGCATGGAAACCGGAGAAAGAGACCAGCACTCAAATCTGCCTCCACTGACTTGGGGATGACAGATGTTGTCCTGGGGTGGGTGTTGGAGGTAACAGCTCCCTGAGGATATCACCCATGCCGAGGTGAACAAACTCTTCTCAGCTTGCCTTGTCCGGCGCCAAGATCCAGTGGCTCAAGGACGCTCAGGGGCTGCCTGGTGGGGGTGGGGGAGACAACAATGGGACTCCCGAGAACGGCTGTCATGCGGACCTCGCTGCCTTGTACAACGTTGTGGCTGTGTTCCCCAGCCCCCTGGCTGCCCAGAATGCCTCCCTTCTCCTCAACAACTCCATGAGTCACTTCAAACTTCGAGTAGCCAAAAAGAACTATGACCTGAGGATCTTGGAGTGAGCCAGCTCCCAATGAACGGAGGAGGAGAAGGGACCGGCATGGCCTGGGGGGAGCAGGGTCCTGCCAGGCCACAGAGGCAGAAAGGTGACAGACACTAAACTGAAGCCTAAGACAGTAGGGATGAATATGGAAACAGACAGACACTGACTCTCTCACTGGACTCTCACTCCCCTGTCAAGGGTCCCCTTTTTCCCTGGTTGGCCCCACGTTGCTTCCTTCTCCTTCCTATCCTCTTCTATTGTTTTTTTATTTCTTCTCTCACCATGAAATTAATTTCTTTCATAATTTTTGGTCGGGTAGAATTGGGAGCCAAACTTCCCTGTTCTCCTGTTCCCTTGCCATCCCAAATTCCCCTTTCTTTTTTGGTCTTTATGAATATATTTATATGGACAGAATTAAGAAAAATGAAATTGATTTCCCCTTTTTCTCACCCCGTTTTGTTTCCCCAAGCCCCACAGAGTTAAAACTTGGGCCTCCCTCCACCCCCCAGAACACTTGTATATTGTTTGTTTGAGGTTTGTGCCACAGAAACAGACACAGTATTTAATTGCACATACAGTTGTTTGCTGGGTATATTCACTGTAAATTTTATTTAATCTGATTTTTTGTTTGGGGGGCTATCTGGGAGGAGTTGATTTTGTTTTTAAATATTAAAAAAAATCTGTTACTGAAAAGAAAAGTACTATATTGTCACCAAATATTTGTCAAATTTTATGGAAAATTTGTAACCACTCTGAAGACCTGTTTAGGTAATTTAGAGGCTTCACAACCATATCTGACAATGTAAAGAAGTCAGTTGAGTCCACACAGAAAATGATAGTAAGGAAGAGGAAGTTGATGCATCCATAAAGTAGAAGATACCAGTAGATAGGAAACAAATGAAAGGAAGTAAACTTAGGAAAGCCGAAATAAAAGGGAAGTGAAAAAGACAAGATAAGAAAATTAAGTAGCCTAAAATAGATCTTGTCAAAATCCACAACACTAGGATGTGAACGCAGCCAATAGTCTGGCAGCACAAAACAGAACTACAGTGTCCTAGATGATTTAGAGCAGTGCTCAGACAACCTTTCAGTGTCTTCTCATATTGTCCAGGATAAAAGTAGCCCTTTAAAAAGCCATGCAAACCGGACCTCCAAGAGCCTCAGAAGGCCCCAGAAGCGTGTGGAACTTGAGGCTCCTCCACCATTCACACCCGTACTCCAGTCCTTGGATTTAGCTAGTCCCAGGAGCCTACAGTCTTCAATTAACATCAGATGATAAATAATAAAGTGGCAAAACAAGAGACATTATTTTAAAATAATTACAGACATTACAGAACATTTAAGAGAGAATTGAGGACTGAAGAGTCAACCAGGATGGCAACATAGGAGGCTTCTGAGTGCTCCACCTCCCATGTGTGCACCAAATGTACATCTGCTCACAGAGCAGTTGCCTCTGAAAGAGATTCAGAAATCAGCTGAGTGACTTCCTAGACGTCAGACAAATGAGAAAATACCCACATTGAAACAGGAAAAGCTGAGATGCTCTCTCACCATAAATTCCCCATTAGCACAGCCAAAATGATTGGGAGGAAACCCCTAAGTCCCAGCTGTATTTTGAGGAGCGAAGGATTTGGACCCCATTTGGATCTAGCACTCCAACTTTTAAAACTCCCACCAGAGATACAGGTTCCCAAAAAACCTTGTTCTGAAAGCCAGCAGAGCTTGTGTCTACAGCAAACAAAGGAGCGATTCACGACAATGCATGATCGCTCCCTGCAGCTATCTCCACCCACCCCACCTCTGCCCCTGGTCTCAGTGCTGCACAAACAGGCAAAATCACCTCTATCCCTGTCTTCTCCTGAAAGAGGTTTAACTGCATACTTTCAAAGGTGCTACCTGAGGTTCAAGCTTCTAATTCAGCAAGCACTAGGTGCTGGCTGCAATCCATCCCAGAGACCAGGGAAGCCAGAGGATACCCTCTTGCCTTCTTCCTCCAACCCACTCCAAATCACCAGTATCTCTTTGGAAGGACCTTATACACACATGTGGAGCCCCAGTTTTTGCAGAAGTCATCTTAAGGATAAGCCTCCAAACCACCTAGTGCTAATACCAGAGATTGGTTCTGATACCAGAGCTTGCATTCATGAGTCCCATGGGACTAGCAAACGAAGAAATACTTCTTAATGAGTGCAGGAGCATCTCCTTGCAGCTATAACTCCCAGACACAGAGGGAAAAAACAAAAATGCCCATCTCCCAGGTTTCTCACCAACAGGAACTTAACTACATACTTTCCTGGCCGCTACCTAAGGGTCTGGCTTCTAATCAGCCTGCATCTTAGGTGATGACTACAGTCCTCCCCCTTGGGATACAGTACTCCCCTTTGTGATCACTGAGGGTCTTGACACACCCTCAGTTAGCAGGAGCCACTAAGAAGGAGGCTTAGAAAATCACAAAAATTTGAGAGGCAAACAGGAGCTAGGGCCAGGTTGATTAATGAGACTCATCTCCTATACAGACTACTCTGTCAGGACTGGCAGGTGGATGTTTTATTTAATGTGTGGAAACCAACACAAAGAGTCAAGAAAATGAGAAAACAAGGGAATATGCTCCGAAAAAAAGAACAAGATAAATCTCCAGAAACCAATCTTAATGAAATGGAAATAAGTTATTTACACTATAGAGAGTTTAAAATAACAGACATAAAGATGCTCACTGAGGTCAGGAGAGCACTGCATCAACAAAGTCATCCTAGGAACAAAGTCTTCCTCCAAATCACCTGGTTCTAATACCCAACAGCGCTTAACAAGGATACAAAATATTTAAAAGTACCAAACAAATCACAGAACTGAACACTGCAATACCTGAAAAGAAAAATTTAATAGAGGGGTTGGACAACAGACTAGATGAAGCAGGAGAAAGGATCTGTGAACTTGGAGACATGGCAGTGGAATTCATGTAATCAGAGGAGCAAAAACGGAAAAGAGTGAAAACAGTTTAAGAGACTTCTGAGACACTACCAAATGAACCAATATATGCATGCAAGATCATCCACGACTTAACTCCTAGCTACATTGTCACCATTATATTGTGATATCTATATGTTCTTGCTATTTTAACTTACGTGTGGGTCATTAAACACATTTTTTCTTTTTTTGTTAATAATACTTTCTCTCCCTGAGTGTGTCTCAAGCCCCCTTTACCTAGAGGTGAATTTCAGGGCTCGTTTCAGATCATTAATGCTTCTAGGAATTCTCTGCTTTCATATGTATAGGATTGTAGAAAGTACTAGAGCACTTATCTTTCCAGAGGAGAAACTTCTTGGGAATTAATGCTTTGAAATCTCTGCTCCCTTCTTCCCCACACTCCCACATCACTGAGTCAGTAACTCAGTGGCTGTCTCTTCAGTAACCTCTTTAATCTGCTTATATGTTGATGCCTTCATTTTTTTTCTACCCCTTTCCTCATCTGGTTCAGAATTATTGAGAGAGGTAGTAGAGACATCATCAGAAGCCAGGTGGTAGGAAAAACTACCCTAGCCTGTGAGGAGAAAGTTCAGCACCAAGGACAGGGGCACCCGTGCCTGTCCAGGCTTCCTTCCCTGCCCTCTCCTCCCCATCAGTGTTTGAGTTGTGCCATGTTCCTTAGGTTAAGAGCTCGTCCTCGTTGCTGAGTTTATCTCTACCATAGTTGTCACCTTATATTGAAATTACTTGATTCTTATTATCTCCCCTGCCACACTTACGGGTACCCTCCTTAGCACAACTCCTGGGGCAAAGTGGACTCAATAAGTTATACATGAATTAATGAATGAATCAATGACAATAAGCCAACAAATAGATTTCATAAAACTGAGTTAAGTCCAATAACACATTTAGATAAATCAAGTATGCTTGGAAACAAAGTCATGTTTTTATTTCCTCCTTTGGACATAAGTCCTCAACCCTGACTGTGCATCAGAATGGACTGTAGAGATTATTAAAAACATGAAATCCAAGATGCTACTCCAGAAATTTAGGATTAGAATCCTAAGGGTGAAGGATGGAGAGTTACCATGTGTATAGGAATGGGGCACAGGTGATTTCCAAGGGCATGAAACAATTCTTCCACAGATAGCAGTGAGTGCTGCTATCCCTAGAGGGAGAATCAGGCATCTGGAAGAGGGAGAAAGCTCCAGCTGCTTGTGTTTCTATGAGCAACAGGACCCAGTCATTTCAACTAGGTGAAACAGAAATCAAGAGGATTGTGTCTTTATGCTGACATCTACTGGTCTCTCATTTATGGTGTAAGAGTGCAGACAGTTATTCTTTCAGATCCTTCCCCTCCCATCTGCAATCTACAAGTAAACAGTCCTCAGAACCATCTCATTTCCCAGGAAGTGCCAGTAGCACAGGATAAGTCCACTCTGCTTCAAATAGGGAAGCAAAGAAATGCCAACAACAGCACAGTGGGTGTGAGAGACAACCTGTTTCAAGCTTTTGATTTCCTTTCTTTTTGTGATCTTCACCTTTCTAGTGATCTTTGTAGAACTAGCTGCAAAATTTTCTCATCAAAATATGAGGTGAAGCATGTTTCACTAACACTTGAAAGCTCATAAATTCATAAGTAATTTAAGCTGCCAAGCATATTTTTTTTCCATTAAGGCCATTTAATTTTCTTCTTTTGTCTAGAAAACAGGCTATTTGCATTTTAAACACTCATGTAGAGGGCTTGCTGCCAGATTTTCCAAAGACTAGAAGAATTTATTAAGTGGACCTTGCCATTCAATTCGATTCAGAAAAGTCATTCCTGGATCTCTCACTACATCTATCTATCATTATAGCATGTGACCCAGTCCTGTCCTCAGAGAGCTTATGCTCTGGTTAAAGGATAATGGGGTTGGCCTTAAGTTAACTGAATGAAGACTCTGACCATCCTCTTCATCACTCTTCTGCCAAATCTAGGAGCTCCCTGCCTTTTATAGCATAATTCTCCTAATCAACAAACAAGCCACATGACAAGACTACAAGGAAGCCTCATATTTTTATTGAATTTTAAAACTTCTGATAGCTGATTTATTAGCTATGATGTTTTCCAAAACTTGTACTTTAATATTTCTGAATCCCTTACTAATATTGCATGAAAGTTGTTGCACTGCAGGAAACTATTCAAACTCTAAAAATTATAATCAGTTTTAAAACATCAATTAGATGAAACACTGGAAACTTCAGTGTATTGAAAACATTTAGAAAAACAGGTTGTTTAAAATGTATATCTCCGTCAGTTAATATGAAATGTATGTTTTTTTCCTTTAAAAGTAAAAATACGCTTTCCACATTCCTGACCTTTTCAGAAAAAAATTATCTCCAAAATATAACAAAAACTCTTGTTGTTCAAGGAAAGAGATGCTGTCTTTAAATGCAACTGGAATCAATGTATATCGAGTAATATTATTACAATATGTGCCACATGGCTCCCATTTCCCAATTTGTCAAAATAGAAAAGACAGTGCTAAAGATACAATGAAAATGAGAAAACCATTACAGATCATCTGCCGATGAACATAAACTTTATAAGTAAACAATCTTGAGTGCGAAGTATCACACAGAGAAAAGCTATTTAAAGCATGATTCAGGACTGTGTATTGATTTATGTCTTGGAAGTTTAAAATATAAGGGATTACAAGAGTATTGCATCTAAGAAATAGAGTTTCTCTTGTATTAAGAAAGGAGTCTATTTTCATCAAAACTCAAAAGCTTCTTAGTAATTTAATTCAAATGCTACCTACATTCCATCAACAGTCCTTCCATCTTCAGCCTGGTAACGTATTTTCCAACCAGCTGCTTTTCATAGCTAGACTTGAAGCCACATGCACACCCAGACCTGCATTTCTCACCTTATTTGATTTTTTGCTCCTTTAACACCTCTAAGTCAAAAATAAATTAGTTCCACTACACATTTCTCAGAGAGCGCCTCTCCTTGGGAAGGCCAGGAGTTGTTAGAATCCTTTCCTAAAGAGTTCTTTGAAGTAATATTGGCTTGTATGGCAAACAATAGGAGTCAGAAAAACCATGTCCTGAGCAACCCACCTAACCTTTCCAGACTTCGGATATTTTTATCAGCTTCCTGTTTCTATTAAAAAAAAAAAAAAAAGCTTTGCAATTTAACACAGTAAAAATGGCTACATTTTTGTCCAAATATTTTGCAATTTGTGCCAGTCATCAATTCCTTGTCTCTCAGTTCCAAATCCACCCTTTCTCAACTTAAAAAAATTTTGTAACATTTATTCATATACCACACAAGTCACCCACTTAAAGTGTACAATTCCATGGTTTTTAGAATATTCACACAGTTGTGCATCACTACAATCAATTTCAGAACATTTCATTTTACAAAAAGTAATACCATACATTTTAGCCGTCACTTCCCAACCCTCCATCTTCTACCCACCTGATTTTTGTGTGTTAATTTTGTATCCTACAACTTTACTGAATTTGTTTGTTAGTTTTAACAGTTTTTGGTGGTATCTTTAAGGTTTGTTATATGTAATACCATGTCATCTGCAAATAGGGGTAGCTTTACTCCTAGTCTGTACATAAGTTTTCTACAAATCCCTTTACAAAAGCACTTAGCCAGCCCTGGCATGTTCAAATAATATAACATTTAGGTTAACAAATCTTCATCCTCAAAGCTTCTGTGTTGATAGCACACAAAAAACATGACAGTCAAAAGTAACAAAGCCCCTTCTTTGAGGTTTTCATGGGGCAACCCCTTTAAAGATTTTCTTTTTACACTAAGGAAATGGTTATTTTATGCTGAAACTCAGTGAGTGCTCACAATATTTTTTTAAATGAAAATCTAATGGAAACCAGACAAAAACAGCCATCCTAGGGAGTTAGATCCTTATCTTGGTGGTACTTTTTATAGTATCAGAGCCAACAGATTAGGAATATGACAAAAATATAGCCTCCTTTAAGGAGGGTTCCTCACACCATCACACTCGCCTTATGCCCACACCTCCACTTTTCATTCAAGGCTCTACTAAGTAATTATCTTCTGACCCAATGAACCCACCAACCTAGACTCCTAGTCACTTCCACTCAAGAGAACTATTATTTACCAAAACTCATCCAAACTAAGTAGAAATACAAGTTTAGAGCAGAAAATACCTTTTAAACATAATCCTAATTATAGGCTCTCAGTATAGTTCTCTCTCTACATGTGTATGTGTATTATTTTCTTTCCAGGAACATTTCACAGTTATCTTAACTTTACATAATGCCAAATAGTCAATCAAAATGATTGCCTACAATGCCTAACCTGCCTTCCTTAATAAGGCTTCCTGGGTCCTGAAGGTGAATAGGTTTAGATGTTTGCAATGACTACTTAGAAGGGAGCTAGCCCTGTTCTCATGTTTCAGTTACAAAAACAACAAAATTCCCATAGGCTGCTTGAATTATTTTTGGTGACTGGTGTCTGATGTACTAAAGAATCTGATCCATTCCTTTCTTGGGTTCAGTGTTAAATGGGCTGGAATTTGCCCACGCTCTCTACCATATGCTCATGGAACCGAGGAGTAACCAGAATCTTCATGGACCCCCAATTCAATTCTCATTTCACGGGTGAGAAAACGAGGGCCCGGGAGGGAAGTGACTACTAGCCCCGTGGATTATGAGCAAAGCTAAATGTCTTGACACCTTGAACTGTGCTCTCTATGTGATCATTTTGATTTAACTCCTGATCAATATTCCTAAATACTCCCAATAACTTTTGTCACTGAGATGACTCCAGAGGGAATTGAAGCATCTAAGTTGTGTTCAGCCTGAATAGGGGAACAAGGCTTAGAATGTGTAATAGATTTAACCCCTGACAAAGAGGTGTATCTTTTCCTGACAAGCTCACATCACATAATAAAAAGAATATTATTAACTAGGGTCTGAGTTCTGTTATCTGGTTCCCAGATCATCACAATTTATTTTGACCCAGCGGAATGAAACCACAATTTTGGTTTTAGAGGTTATACTTTGCTTATATTGACCTACTAGGGACCTTCTTAGTGAATATGGATATTCTAAGACTTGAGATTTTGATCTATAGAAGTTAATATTGTATAAACACGTAAATGCTGAGCAGGAGGACCATAAACAAATGAATGTAGAGGGCATTTTCTAAGGGCACGGAGGTGATAAAAAAAAAAGCAGTAACAATTGAAAATTGTATTTTAAAGGAATAAAGAATAATTGAATAATATTTTTAAAGCAGCAAAACATATAATGAATATCTAAGAACTGAATTGTGTAACTCTTTAGACTGAAAACACCTACATGAAAAACTGTCCATTAGTCAACTGTCTCCATAAATTAATAACTTAGACCACTTTTGTCTGTCCTGGGCATGTGGTTGATGTAAGCCACCTTGTCTCAGTCAAGTAGCACCATGTCATCCTTGTAGCTTTTTCTTTGTTCTTAGGCATGACAGAAAATTTCCCTTTGCACAGAGGAGATACCTAATATTCCCACCAAAAAGCAGCTGACTCCGTAGAAGTCTCAAATGACCTAGAGCTCATGGTAAGATGCAGCGTCACAAGCTGTACCAAGGCCACCTGAAGACATCATAACTGGAAGACAATTGTACTTTTAAATTGAACTATAGTTGGTGCACAGTGTTACATTAGCTCCAGATGTACAGCACAGTGATTCAGTATTTTTACAGATTATACTCCACTTAAAGTTGTTACAAGATAATGGCTATCGTACCCATCACTGTACAATATATCCTGTTGCTTATTTATTTTATACATAGTAGTTAGTATCTTTTAATCCCATACCCCTAATTTTACCTCCCCCATCAATAACCACATTTGTTTTCTACATCTGTGAGTCTGTCTCTGTTTTGCATATACATTCATTTCCATTGTTTTTTAGATTCCATATATAAATGGTATCACACAATATTTGTGTTCCTTTGTCTGACTTATTTCACTAAGCATAATATTCTCTAGGTCCAACCACATTGCTGCAAATAACAATTTCATTCTTTCTTATGGCTGAGTAATATTCATATACATACATGAATTGCTTCCATATCTTGGTTGTTGTCCTATTGTAAATAATGCTGCTATGAACATTGGAGTATTTGTATCATTTCAAATTAGTGTTTTTGTTATATACTCAGGAATGGAATTGCTGGATCATATGGTAGTTCTATTTTTCATTTTTTAAGGAACCTCCATACAGTTTTCCATAGTGGCTTCACCAATTTACATTCCCACCAGTAGTGCATGAGGGTTTCCTTTTCTCCACATCGCTCTCCAATATTTGTTATTTGTAGACTCTTCGATGATAGTTGTTATGATAGGTGTGAGATGATATTGTGGTTTTGATTTGGATTTTTCTAATAATTAGCAATGTTGAGTATCTTTTCATGTGCCTTTTAGTCATTTGTATGTGTTCTTTGGGAAAATGTCTATTCAGGTGTTTCGCCCATTTTTTTTATGTTTTTTTTCATATTGAGTTGTATGAGCTGTTTCTATAGTTTGGATATTAACCCTTTGTTGGTTGCATCATTTGCAAATTTTTTCTCCCATTCTATAGGTTGTCTTTTTGTTTTGTTAATGGTTTCTTTTACTGTGCAAAAGCGTTTAAGTTTAATTAGGTCCCATTTGTTTATTTTTGCTTTTATTATTTCTTTTACCTTAGAAGGCAGATCCCAAAAAATATTGCTGTGATTTAAGTCAGTGTTCCATGTGATTTCTCTTCTAGTAGTTCTCTAGTTTCAGGTCTTATATTTAGGTTTTAGACCCATTTCGAATTTCTGTTTGTAGATGATGTGAAGTAATGTTCTAGTGTCATTGTTTTACATGTAGCTATCCTGTTTTCCTAGCTCCACTGGTTGAAGAGACTGTCTTTTCTCTGTTGTATATTCTTGACTCCTTTGTCATAGATTAATTGATCACAGCTACATAGGTTTATTTCTGGGCTCTCTATTCCATTCCATTGATCTATGTGTCTGTTTTTGTGCTAGTACCATGCTGTTTTGATTACTGTATCTTTGTAGTATAGTCTGGAGTCTGGGAGGGTGATACCTCCAGCTTGTTCTATTTTCTTAATATTGCTTTGGGAATTCACGTTCTTTTGTGGTTCTATGTGAATTTTAGGATCATTTGTTCTGGTTCTGTGAAAAATGTCATGGATACTTTAAATCTGTAGATTGCTTTGGGTAGGATGGCCATTGAACAATATTACTTTCTCCAATCCAGGAGCACAGGATATCTCTCCATTTCTTTGTATCATATTCAGTTTCCTTCAGCAATGTTTTTAGCTACTGGAGTATAGGTCTTTTACCTCCTTGGTTAGGTTTACTCCTAAGTATTTTATTCTTCTTGATGTGATTTTAAACAGGATTGCTTTTCTACTTTCTCTTTTAGATAGTTCATTATTAGTGTGTAAAAACACAACAGACTTCTCTATATTAATCTTGTATCCTGCAACTTGGCTGAATTCATTTATTAGTTGTAATAATTTTGGGTGGAGACTTTAGGGTTTTCCATATAAAGTATCATGTCATCTGCAAATAGTGATAGTTTTACCTCTTCCCTTCCAATTTGGATGCCTTTCTTTTTTTTTCCCTTGTCTGATTGTGGTGGTTAGGACTTCCAATACTATGTTAAATACAAGTGGCATCTTGTCTTCTTCCTGAATTTAAAGGAAGGGCTTTCAAGTTTTCACCAATGAGTGTGATTTTGGCTGTAAGTTTGTTATAAATGGCCTTTATAATGTTGAGATGTGTTCCCTCTATACCCACTTTGATGAGAGTTTTTATGGTGAATGGATATCAAACAGACAATTATACTTTAAACATGTTGCGTAGTTGAGTGTGCTGCATAGTGGGTTTGGGAACAACCCAGTGGAATTCCATGCCAACCTTCTAGCATAATGTCTCAGGGGAGCTTCACACTGAGGACCATGGCTCCCTGCTTGAGGGTCCTTCCCTGGATCCCAGCCCCTGCGGCCTCACAGTAGCACTGGGGCCCAGGGCGGCTGGGCTCCAGACTGGAGATCGCACATTGTCAGCAGGGGTGGAGAGCAAGAGTGACAGGGCTCCACCTGCTGGAAGGCCAGGCTCTACGCAGCCAGTGGGCACCCACTGGCAGTGACAGTCCAGTCAGTTAGAGTTTAGAGATCCTTTTGTGAAGACTGTTAAGATCCAAAGTCTGGGCTTTTTCTAGAGCATCCTTCTACCTCTTAATGTTGTCTAATCTTCAGTTGTTGAGGAGAGGTATAAATTTTACGCTACATTTGTTCTATCCCCTCAGGACATATTTCTGAGAACCTTGATGTGATAAACAGAGTGTTCTGTCCCCTGAGGACAGAAGGAAGAAATGTAATAGAGGCTAAGCGTGTCATTCTACACACTGGGAGCACAGTGAACACAAAGTGCTTGCTGTTCAATATAGAATTCAGTTTTAATTATCGTCAGTGTTTCCATGTAGTCTGTTACAGGACTTCCCAGTTTGTAGACCACTGCTGTTTGATTTTTGACACAACCTTGTAGTGAAAGTGTGAATTACCCCCTTGAGGATGCTGAGAACCTCAGCAAGATCAAGGGATTTGACTGAGCTGACAATTGGCAGAGCTGTCCCCAAACGGGACTTCAAACTTAAAAAGCTGGGTCTTATTTGAATTCCCTGCTGATTGACATCAATTCCTATGATTTCCTTTCATTTGTGGTGATTTTTGTCTACATTAAAAAATTACCAAGCTGAACTATAGTGAAAACTGTTCTTTCAGATTCTGATACAAATGACATTTACATAACACATCTTACATGAGGACCCTAGGCCAAATATCCTTCATGGATTCTTCTAACATCATGGTAACCATTGAAGATAAGCATTATTCATTTAATAAACTCACAAAATAAGTCATTAACCTTCCAGGAGTTTCCAATTTAGTAGGCTGATGGAAAAATCATTACTGATTAGATGTACCAATATTCCCATGGTATCTACGGTGTTTCTACCGTAACTTTCAATCCGCCAGCCCCCTTCCTCTCTTCATTCCTCTCTGGAGACCCCACTAGTCACCCCTTCAGCATCTCTCCTACCAGCACTTTTATACCCCTCAGCCCTTTGTCATCTCAATACAGAAAGATTCTCCAGTCTCTCTTATCCTAAATGACAACCAATAAAAGGGGTCTCCCTTAACTTCCAGCTAAAGCCCCTCAATCTGCCCCATCACTCTGCTAAAACTTCTCTTACCCAAGTCATCTGTGACTTTTTTTGTACCTGAAATGGATACTTTTAAGTCCTCTTCTTTCTGGGTCCTTCTGCAGCATTCAATACCATTCACTACTCTATTCATTTTCTTCTTTAACCTTGAATGACATCACATTCTCCTGATTTCCACCCCCCCCAACTTCTCTAGTAAGAGAAAAAGTCTCTTTCCTGAGTTCATCATCCTCCACTTATCTATTCTGTATTCCTCAGAGTCCAGTCCTTGGCCCCCAGCACAGCAGTGCACAAGTTGCACAACTGTCCATGACAATCTTACTGCTCCCCCATAGATTTCATCCCTGGCAGTGGTTTCAATTATTGTGTATATGTTGACAACTCTCAAAACTAATATCCCTGTTGACCTCCAAACCCATATATACAGCCCCCTTCTCACCTTGAATATCCCAAAGCAAACATCAGCATCTTCATCTCCCTCCAGATCAAGTCCTCACTCTATCTCAATGAAAAGCACTATCAAGGATGGTGTCCTTTGTTCATCTATAACCCCAGTCAGTAATGAAAACCTTCCGAAGCATTAGCTGAACTTAGCAGCAGCCATTCAATTCCAATGCCCTTACAACTAGCCTCTCCCTGTTTCTCAAGTGTGTGAAACATTCCTCCAACAAGTACATACTCTTCGAACTGTATGCTACCCCAGTTCCCCAAGAGTGGATGTTTGACAATCGTGGTGCTACCTTGTGTCAGGAGTTACCTGTTCTCTATCACCAGTGATGGGGTCTCCATTTCAATCTAGTTGCGTGTGATTCATCTCTACATTCTCATTTTAGTCTCTACTTTCTTAGACCTTTCCTGGCACCACCTGCTGTATGTTGTGTTGCTTGGAGGTAGAGTCTGAGCCATTGGGCTATACACCCTCTCCCCTTCTTTGTCATTGTCATCACCAACCAACCCTCCCATTAATCCCAGTCACTCATCGAAGATTTGAGCAACTGGCTCTCAGTCCCTTTCCCGTCGTCATTTGATGCGACGTTAGTGTCCATAAGAACAATCCAGGCAAAATGCTTATCCCCCAGTTCATTGATCTCCTTAACCCTGATGACTTTTATCTCAGTTCCTCTACTACCAACTCCTATATCAGGGTGATATTCAGGCTGCACCCATGTGTATAGTGAACTGGGTGTCCTGTGCCAATTGACCAGGCATCAGTCTGATTGGTCAGTACCCATATTTTATAGTTGTTAAATATTTTTAATATTGTCTCTAACCATGAGCACATCCTGCACCATGTTCAACTTTTCCCACTGTTCTTTAGCCTCACTGGAACCAATCTGCTGACCCCTCTGGTTTCTCCAAATCATTGGCCTCTCCTTCCTTTATTTCCATATTCAATCAACTTAGAATTAATGAACCTTCATTTCAGCAAGATACTGGAAAAAACAAAACAAAACAAAAAACAAAAACAAAAAAAGCTTCAACCATCTGGTTCCTGAATCTTTTCACAACCCCACTTAGAGTTTACAAAATGCTGCTTTCTGCATGACTCAGGCAAGCCCTACTAGAGAAAGTCACATGCCACATGTTGGTACCCCCATAAGTTCATGATCCCCAGCCTCAAATGGGCCATCAGTGCTGCCTTGCAGTCCCTCATGGTTGCTTGTCAGATTGCTGCCCAGCTTTCATAGCCTCAACACTCTTCTCAAAACCTCAAGCCCCTTCCTTCTATCCTGAGCAAACTGGCCTTTGAGGTTTTTTTTACTGTATATATGTATTTTTCTATTTTATGTATTTTTATTTATAAAAATTAAAGTAATATGTGTTTGTTGTAATAGGAGGAACTGAAATATGTAAAATGAAATATGCACCATAGATGGTATTTCCTCAACAAGTTCTCCAAATTAATATGAATAAATGCTACTATCTAGGGAGTGTATGTGGTCTTACAACAATGAGATCATATTATGTCTATTTCTCAGCACTTTGTCTTTCTCATTGAATAACAGTAATCATAGACATTCCCCACCTTTGTCAGTACATATCACATCTATATCACATATGTATCCAATATCATATATATTGATATGCCAAGATAAAAAAATTATATATCAGTACTTGTAAATATGCTATAAAGATAAACCACACTCTGTTTAGCATGTACAAGGCCCCAAGATTATTTAACTGTACATCCAGGCAACATTCCCTCAATCAGAAATAATTTCCAAACTCCGTAACTAAGCAAAGCCGAACAGATAACGATGAGCTCAAAGCCCTACACATTTTCACGGAGAGAGGTCTCAAAGGTAAAAGTAGTTCTTGTAAAATACTGATATCAAGATTAAGGTACTTCTTCCCCAACAACACAGTTCTTGCTGCTGGAACAAGGGTACATGACATGGTTCCATGTTAGTATCTTCTCATGAATGAATCTTTGGCTTTTTAACATCCTTCTAACTTAGTCATTTAGTAACTGACAACATAATCATTTTCAGTTTTCTTGCCACTACAAGCAAAGCTGTAACAAATAACCAGGAACATATGGCTTCACATACGACTGTCTCCACAAGACAGATTTGCAAACTGGAATTCCTGTGCCAAAGAGAAAGGATTGTTTTTATTTTAGTGGATGTGGTCAGATTACATTCAGAAAAAGCACTGCAGTTCACTCCTTCCAGAAGCAAAGTAAGAGAACACTTGCTTTCCTGCAACCCTGGTACCACACAATGCGATCCCTTTCCTTCTTTTTTTTTTTTTTTAAGTCTGCCAATTACATGATTTAAAAATATAAACTCCTTGTTTAACTTTCATCAACTTGACTTCTAGCCAGTTTGAGTATCTTTTTATACATTTATTGGTCATATAAATTTTATCTTCAGTGAATCACCTTTGCCCTTTTTTCCCTTACATGCTTTCTATTTCTTACTCATTCAGAGAAATTATTATTATGGATGTTAGTAGTTCCATCTGTCATACCTATTGAAAATATATTTTCCAGTCTGCCTTTAATTTAGTCTATATTTTTTTTTGCCATGAACTTTTAAAAGGATGTATGTTGAAAGACATTTGTCTTTCTGATTACTATGCTCATTGGTCTGTTTGAAGGGTTTTCCTATTCCAAATTTGCTCTCCAAAAATTTATTCTACTTGTTTATGGCTTTCTAATATTAAATCTTTATTTCTGTACATAGTATGAGAAAGAGGGCTAGCTTTGTTTTCATGTATGTACATGTGTGTATATGTTACATATAATTTAATGTCTATCAGAGAGAATGATGTAACCAAGATGGCAGAGTATGGGAACCCTAGTCTTTATTGCCCAACAGAGATCAACAGTTAGGTCACAAAAATAGCCCTGGGAGAGCTCTAGAGTTCACTTAAGAAAATTTAGTAACACAGTGGAACAAAAAACAAGAATAACCGCACAAAAAGGGAAGGAAGGCAGCTTCATTTTGCCTGCATCATCCCATCCCCCAAGCCAGCATTGCTGAGCATCAAGAGAGAACTCCCTGGTTAGAAACAGTTCCTCTCACAAGAAGAGGAAGAGCAGGGTGAGCAACCAGCTTCCCCAGTCTTTCTGGGCACCACAAAAAGGCCCCACTTCAGTTTCACCGCAATCAGAGACAGGCAAAGCTGAGATAGATACAGATGGCTAGGAACAACAAAGAAGATTAGAGGCTGCCTACAGCAGCCATATTGCCGGAATGCTTATGTCTTCTCAGGGACCTGCTTTAGTGACAAACCCAGCAGCCTTCATTACTGAAGAAACCAGAGACCCCTTGCAGATTTCACTGGTTTCCATATCACAGGCACCTGTAGCTGGCCCCCACGGCTGAGCACGTGCACACCACCAGTGCCAGCCAGTGCCATGAGGTGGGAAGCCCCATAAAAAAAGATGGGCAGGACCCCCAGGCAGGGACAGCATTATCTGGTCCCCTGGCCCAGAGGCTCTATCTCACTTTTTGCCTCTGAAATGGCTTACTTCTAGGAAAGTGGAACTTAGGCCTAAAATTCTGTTGGTTCCTTGAGCTAACTCCTGATTGGTCCATTTGTAGTATTTCATTTGCATGGAGCTCACTACTGATTGGTCCATTTCTCTCCTTCCTGATTGATCCATTTCTACAAAGCTTGTTCCTAACTAGTCAACTTTTGTTATACCTTATTTACATATGATGCTGCAAAGTGTAAACTGGCAGCCTATAAAAGCCTGTGTAAACTTAAAAAAGGGGTCCAGAGCTTGGAGTATTAACTTCTCTGGGCCTGCTGGCTAATAAACCTGAGTTCTCCAACTCTCTGAGTGCTGCTTGGTCTCTCGCCCAGATCCAAGTTGCTGTCACAACTGAGGTGTAACACTGAGCAGTAACACTGAGCTATATAACACTGAACTGTCGCACACTTTCCTGCAACAGCCACTGCCTATCCCCTGGATCTGGAAGCACTGCTGAGGACCCCAGTAGCCCTTGCAGCCCCTGTGCACCTTCTCCCCCTCCTCCTCAGTGCTCACCAAGGACCACACAGTTGTCGATGCTATGGAACCCAACAGCCTGAGCCAACAAGCCATCACACCCCCCAGACTTGGTGCCACCACGTGTGCCTGCATTTGGTGACTTGCACCACTAGACCTGGAGTCACAGCATGCACCAGTGTCCCCTCAGCCACAGGTGAAAGTCTGCCCTTACCAAAGAGGTTGTAATTATACCAAGCAGCTTTTCTGACCACAGTGGTATGAAACCAGAAATCAATAACAAGAGGAAAACTAGAAAATTCACAAATATGTGGAAGTTAAACAACATGTTCCTGGACAACCGATGGGTAAAACAAATCAAAAGGGAACATAACTTACCAAAACTTATGGGATGCAGCAAAAGCAGTTCTAAGAGGGAATTTTACAGAAATAAATGTCTAAATTAAGAAAAAAAGAAAGACCTCAAAAAAAAAAAAAACCTATCTTTATACCTGAAGTAACTAGGAAAAAAAGACAAAGTTCAAAGTTAGCATCAGAAGAAAGGGATAACAAAGATCATAGCAGAAATAAGTTAGAGAATAAAAAATAAAATAAAAAGAAACTGAAGGTTGGTTTTTTGAAAAGATAAATAAAATTGACAAATTTTCAGCTACACTTACCAAGAGAGAAGACTCAAATAATTAAAATTATAAAAGAAAAAGGAGACATGCAACTAATACTACAGAAATACAGGATATCATAAGAGATTACAGTGAACAACTATATGCCAAATAATTGGACAACCTAAAAGAAATGGGTAAATTCCTGGAAATATACAATCTATCAAGACTAAATAATTTAAAAAAAAAATAAAAATTTTATACAGACGAGTAACAAGTGAGGAGAATGGATCAGTAATCAAAAATCTCCCAAAAAAAAGAAAGCCCAAGAACAGATGGAGTCATAGATGAATTCTACCAACATTTAAAGAAGGATCAATGCTAATTCTTCTCAAACTGATAAAAAAAAAATACTGAAAATGAGGCAACACTTCCAAACTCATTTTATGAGTCCAATATTACCCTCATATCAAAGCCAGATAAAGACACTAAAAGAAAAGAAATGTACAGGTTTGTATTCCTGATGAACATAGATGGAAAAATCCTCAAGAAAATAGTAGCAAACTGAATCCAACAACACATTAAAAGGATCATACACCATGACAACTGGGGTTTATTCCTGGGATGCAAGGATGGTTTAACATACGCAAATCAATGTGGTATGCCACATTAATACAATGAAAGACAAAAAACATATGATCATCTCAATAGATGCAGAAAAAGCATTTAACAAAATTCAACATTCTTTCATGATAAACAACAAATTGGACAAGAAGGTACATAACTCAACATAATAAAAGTATATATATATATATATGTAACAAGCCCTCAACTAACACCATACTCAATGGTGAAAAGTTGAAAGCTTTCCCTCTAATATCAAGAACAAGACAGATGTTTTCCCTCTCACCACTTCTATTCAACATAGTACTGGAATTCCTAACTAGAGCAATTAGGCAAGAAAAGAAATAAAAGGCATCCAACTCAAAGACGTAGAGGTAAAATTGTCTCTGTTTGCTGATGATATGATCTTGTATATAGAAAATCCTGACAATACCATGAAAACCTGTTAAATACAAACAAATAATTCAGTAAAGTTTCAGAATACAAAATCAACATACGAAAATCAGCTGCATTTCTATACATTAACAATGACCTACCTGAAAAAGAAAGAAAGAAAACAGTCTCATTTACAATAGTATTAAAAATAAAATACTTAGGAAAAAACTTAACCAAGAAATAAAGATCCATACACCAAAAACTATAAGACATTAAGGAAAGAAATTGAAAAAGTCACAAATAAATAGAAAGATATTCTATGCTCATGGATTGGAAGAATTAATGTTGTAAAAATGTCCCTACTATGCAAAGCCATCTACAGGTTCAATGAAATGTTGTTCAAAATTCCAAGGCCATTTTTCCAGATACAGAGAAAAAAAATCCTAAAATTCTTATGGAACCACAAAAGATCCCAAATAACCAAAGCAATTTTGAGAAAGAACATCACACTTCCTGATTTTAAACTATATTACAAAGCCATGGTATCCAAAACAGCATGATATTAGAATAAAAACAGACACAGATCAGTGGAACAGAATAGAGAGCCCAGAAATAAACTGGTATATATGGTCAACTAATATTGACAAGATAGTAAAGAATATTCATTGGGTAAGAATAGTCCCTTCAATAAATGGTGTTGGAAAAACTGGATATTCACACACAAAAGAATGAAATTAGAGTTCTATATCACTCAGAAAAATTAACTCTTGAGTGTAAAAACTGAAATCATAAAGCTCCTAGAAGAAAATATGGAGAAAAATCTTGACATTTGTCTTGGTGATAAATTTTTTGATTTGGACACCAAAAGCACAAGCAACAAAAGCAAAATTCAACAAGTGAAACTACATCAAAGTATGAAAGCTTCTGCACAGGAAGAAAAGCCTACCAGTAAAATGAAAAGGCAACCTAAGGAATCTCCCATTCCTTTGGTTGCCTTTTGAAAATATTAAGTCATCCCAAGCCTTTATTTCATCCTTAGTTCCTCTATTATGGCCGACTTGCACTTTATAGTCCATTCGTTTTTGTATTCCTTGCATTTTTATGAGCCTGTATTACTTTTACAAACAATAAACAAAACAAAGATATAATTAAACTTAAGTTAGTCCCCAAGGTTTCCCAAAACTATCATTAGATGGGTTCAAATGGAGAAACTGGTGTGTAATATATTCCCAATCAAATAAGATAAGCAAAATTGGAAAAATTTTTAAAGGCAAATTGTTTATTCTCTACTGTTTCAAATGGAAAAAAGAAAAAGAAAATTGCCTGTATTCTTTTCCTAGGACTGCTGTAGCAAATGACACCATCTGGGTGGCTTAAAACAATATAAATTTATTCTCTCACAGTTTTGGAAACTAGAAGTCTGCAAACAGGGTGTTGGTGGCACCAAGCCCCCTCTGAAGGCTCTAGGGAAGGATCCTTCCTTGCCTCTTCTTTATTTCTGATGATTCTCAGCGATCCTTGGCATACCTTGGCTTAGAGCTGCATCGCTCTGATTTCTGCCTCTGTCATTACATGGCCATCTCCCCTGTGTGTCCTCTGTGTCTCTGTGCATCTCCAACTCCCTTCTCTCATTAGAACACCAGTCATTGGATTTAGGACTCAACCTAACCCAGCATGACCTTGTTTTAACTTGATTACATCTGCAAAGACCCTATTTCCAAAGAAGGTCACGTTCTGAGTTTCCAGGAGACACAAATGTGGGGGGAGACACTGCTCAATTCAGTATGGGTCCATTGTTAAACACACAGTAGGATCTTAATCAAAAGTGATTGCCTACATCCACTGGAGTAAAGAAAGCCTCTCAGCATCTAATTCTCAAGAACAAGCAGAAGCTCTGCTAGATGGAGGTGAGTGATGTGAGTGAGGAAGTATCACAGCTCAGTGTTTCTGAGGGGACATTGCCACTGCCCCATCTTCACCAATTCTAACACCGAGCCAGCCTTTTTTTTAAAATTCATGATCCTACCTCATTCCCAACTCCCCCTCTCCCCACTATCCTCAACCCCACCTCCACAGAGGGGAATCTTAAAGTTGTAAAGTTCAGGGATGGGGTGAGGATTTCTGTTTTACCCATCACTTAGTAATTTTTTTAAAAGATGAAACTTTAACAGTTTGCTTCAAGCCAGGTCAAAATATCCCTTCATCTAAATGTCTGTGTCAATACAGATGAAGTAAAATGTATCGTCATTTTGAAGGTAGAGTGGTGTGGTCAGATCAGATGGTCAAAGAGGCGGCTCTGGCTACAGTATGGGGGTCCCCTCAGAAGAGATGAAGGTGCATGGCAAGGCGTCAAGACAACATTCACCAGAGTCAGCCCACATCTCTGTCCACCTCCACATGCATTTCCTTGTATTTAGAGACTCTTCTGACCTCACCTGTTCCTCAGCCCAGGCAGCCAGGCATGAACAACAGCGGTGTCTCAGCCAATCTGGAGGACAGAGGGTCCCATTCTTGGCTTGGAAATTTCAGAAGTTGAGCTCCAGCTGTCAAATAGAAATTATCTGTGAGTATAGATAATCAGGAAAGACCAGAAAACAGAGAAGTCAAATTTATGGCTCTTGAGCTTCAAAAACAAAGGCCCCTGGGCTTATGAGACAGGAACTGTGTTTGTGTCCCTCAAAATGCATACTTTGAAGTCCTAATCCCTCTTCTGTGACTACATTTGGAAATAGAGCCTAAGAGGAGGTACTAAAGGTTAAATGAGGTTGTGAGCATGGGCCCTGATCCAATAGAACTGGTGTCCATAAGAAAAAGAAGACACACCATCTGTCTCCCTGTCTCCCTCTCTCTCTCTTTCCCTGTTCCACATGGGTACAGAGAAGAAGCCATATGAGGACACAGAGAGAAGATGGCAGCCTATAAGCCCGGAAGAGAGGCCTCATTATAAACTAAATTTTCTGGTACCTCAATCTTGGACTTCCAGCCTCCAGAACTGAGAAAATAAATTATTGGTGTGTAGGCCATCCAGCCTGTGGTCATTGTGTTAGGGCAGCCCTGGCAGACTTAAACAGTTTGTAACCGAGATCTTAAAGTCAGGGGCTTCATCACACTAGGCTTTATTCCCTCATATCAAAACAACCGAGAAGTGGGACTACAGGACCCTTGTGCACCCCAGCACCTCCCACTCTGCTGCTCTGCCATCCTTAGTATGTGGCTCCTATACTCAAGGTCACTCTGTGGTCCAAAGACACCGATTCCAAGGTTTGCATTCCAAGCAGCAGGAAGGAGGATATGAAGAAAGCATATTTTAAGGGCTTTCTAAAAGTCCCAAATCATACTTTCACTTATCTGTCATGGGCAAAATATTTATTCACCTGGCCAGAGCTAGCTGCAAAGGAGGCTGAAATACATATCCTTTAGCTAGACACATTATCCAAGATTCTGCATCACAGAATAGAATGAATATTGGAGGCTAGTGATAATCTCTAATACAAAATATAAGAAAGAAAAGATTTGAAATAACCTGTAATTGAGCAGGATTCATTTTTCCCACTTCCACTGCCAGCCTCCAATGAGACAATGCTTGGAGTGGGAGGAGAGAGTGCAAGAGAAGAGGAGCAGAGAGGGGAGTTGGTTTGAGAGTTCTGAATCAGGTGGACCCAGGCCCTGACTCCAATATGGTTGCCTTTGGAGGAGCCAGTGTCCCCCACACGTCCACAGCTGGGAGAGGAAAGACAGCTACATGGTAAGAAGCTGAAGAAGAGGGGCTGGGAAATGCAACTCACAGTCCCCATGAGGAGTAACCAGATGTTTCTCCAATGTGCCTGGAAGGGTAAAGACAGGGCACTGAGAGCTTTCAATCAAGAAAACCCCATTTACTCAAGGAGGGGAGAAACAGGGGACACAGACTGTGTGACCCTGCCCATGGGAGTTTACTGGGATTAGCTTCGCAAGATTCAAATGAAAAAGAATCATGTCATTATGAAAGATATTATGGGGGAAAAATTGAGTAAGATTCCTTAAAAATAATAATAAAGATAACTTAGAATCACTCAAGGTACGGGTGGAAACTGAAATAAAAGAAAACTGAGACAAACAATCTGACTTTGTCCCCTATTTTGAATAAATTACGATTAAAAAATGGAGATTTTTTTCAACACAGTTCCAATTAGAAATTTACATTTCCAGTAATGAATTGTTTTATACTTTCACCTGAGATCATAGGATATAAAAGTGAAGGAAGCAAAGCAAACAGAAGTAGTTGAGCTAGCTTTTGTTTGGCCTTAGGAAATCCACTGGGTCATTTGATTACAGCAGCATCCTCTCAAATCATTAATGATTAGTTCTGAAAAGAACTACTGCCACATATTTTACTGTGCTTGACATTCATTCATTCATAGGAAGTTTTCCACCTTGATCAGATTCCTTCTTCAATCTGGACAAAGATGGAAAGGAAGGAAATAAGGGAGAAAGAGAATGAAGGATGGAGGGAATTCTGGACTAAACTAGAGAAAAATTTCCCATTTGAAATGTATTTCTTTGCTGTGTTCACTGAAAGAATAAAATGTACATATTGTTACTAACTTAGTGCCTGAAGATTGCTGCATGATCAGCAGTGGGGACCCTTGAGGTCCCCAGGGCAGGCAATGAAACACCTCCCAAGGGCTTCTCCTTTAAGCCCATTGATGTCACTGCTTCATCCTTGGTAGAACTCACAAGTGAAGGCATCACTATGCTGTGAAGACCACATCAGCCTGGAGTTATTAACAACTGTTCCTGTTTACAATTTTCTAAACAACTTTGCCTGTGTTACCGGCACACCCACCCTGTGATTCAGGCAGGAAGACATTATTATTAGCCTCATCTTACAGCTAGGGGTGTGGTGATAACATAAAAACTTCTGACCTACTAATGTTTCACAGCCTGATCACATCTTTAAATTGAATATATCACACTACTTCTCTTGGAAAATGCACCAATTTAGGACAAAGTTCTTGGAGAAATGAAGGCCCCCTGAAGTTTCCTCAGCCCCTACCTTCAAACCACCCCTTACCTCCCACTGCAGCTACACTTCCATGTCTCCCTGGACTTTACCTAACAAGGGCAAGAGGTTATCTTTGAGGTGAGACCAAAAGGATGTGAAGATGTCATTCAAGCAGAGTCAGGACGTGAGAATTCCAAGCAGTTCAGAGTTTCTCAATACTCAGGAAAAGAGGAATACACCAGGATAGCTTGAACTCAGCTTGCAATGGGGAGAGACAATTACGAGATGAGGTTGGAGAGGTAGAGTTGGCATCAGATCTTGTAAAGCCTTGGAGGTCATATCAAGAAGTTTAAATTTTATCCTAAGTACAAAGGCAAGGTTACATTTTCTGTAACAAGGAATGACAAATTTGACATGTTCAGGGAAGCAGGACATATAATGGTTAATAGTCCAAGCTCTAGAATCAGACAGTGTAGATTCAAGTACCATTTCTACCATCTACTAAATGTATGAATGAAGGCAGGTTATTTAACAACTATATAGGTTAGTTTCTTCATTTATAAAATAAAGATAACAATAGCATAGCACAGGACTGTATTGAAATGATTAATTGTAAATCAGAAATGGTGCCTGGTGTATGGAAAGCACTGGTAAATATTATTTGCTTTTATTTTATTTTACTTTACTTTATTTTATTTTTAATTATTCTTGCTGCTGTGTGGAGAATGGATTGGGAGCAGGGGATAAGGAACAAGACAGTTGGGAAGTTATTGAAATGGCGCAAGGGATAGTTCATGGGGCTTAGACTTAAGTAGGTGAGGACAGAGATAAAGAGATGGATGTATTTTGGGGGAGTAGAGCCCAAAGGACAGCTAATGCATTAGATGAAGGTAAGAAATGAAAGATAGAATCCATGGTGGCTCCAGGGCTCGGGACTGAGGTCTGGAGAGGAGAGGTCCTTTTACTGACATGAGAAAGACTGGAAGGAGGATTAGTTTAAGGGAAAATAAAATTGTTTTATCCATATTAAGCTTGAGCTATCTGTTATATATTCAAGTGGAAAGGTCAAAAAAAAAAAAAAAAGCAGTTAGGTAAAACCAGGTGAATGCAGCTGAATCTGATTAGAATCTTGTGGCAAAGAACAGGACCAGGCTCACCCTGTGAAACAGGGCAAAGGTAGGATGTGTCAGGAAAGTCTGTGAAGGACTTCGACATGGGCAAAAAAGATCAGTGGGTGTCCTGTAGCTCACCCATCCTGATCATCTACATCTTTCATTGTCTGTGAGCTGTTCTGCAACCCTGTACATTGTAGAATACGGTAATAATACAAATGATTCTTGACCACAGAAATGCAAATTTCTTGTGTCAGGTGAGATGTAATTGACAGTTGCCTTGGGGATGGATTAGTCTCTTTATTTGTAAGTTCATTTCCAACATTTCTCTATTGCATGTAAACTTGTAAACCTGTGCGCCTTTAAGTTCTCCTTTGCAACTCTTACAGGGTCCTCCATTGTTTAATGAATTAAATAAAATCCTTGACCAGCGTTGGTTTTATATTAGTATGAGAATCATGATTTTTATCTTAAAAAAAAAAAAATACCCTGTAACAGGAGCCAAGATACTTTCCAGTAAAAAAAAGATTAAAAAAAAAAAAGCCTCAACCAAACATCATCTACGTGTAACTTAATATCTTGGGAGAAAAAAGGAAATAGAAATGTTCATGCGGTGTGGACCTGCGAAAAGCCAGTCGCTGGCTTGAAACCTAGATCCCTTATTGGGAGCCTGCAAGGAGACCAGACGAACAGTTATTGGAGACTAAACAGCACCTTCCTAATAACGAAGGCTAGACTGGGAAGATAAAGTTTACTATGAGAGCCAAATGGACTTTCTGTCACTGAACCTGAGAACTAAGCCAGTCACCCAAGTTATGGCGCAGCTGAAGCAGGAAAATTTTTTCAACAAATGATGTTTGGACAACTGGGTAAGTGCCTGGAAATAGAATAAATCTCAACCCCTACCTCACACCACTCATAAAAATTAGTTCCAGACTAATCATAAGCATAACTAAAACTGCAGTTAAACTATAAAACTTCTAGAAGAAAACAGAGGAGAAAATATCTGTGATCATGAGGTAGGCAAAGGTTTCATAGATAGGACACCAAAAACACTTATCATAAAAGAAAAAAGTGATTTATTAGACTTCACCAAAATTAACATCAGAATTAACAACAGGGGAAAATCCTCATTAAGTTGTACACTTAAAATCTGTGCATGTCTCTGTATGGAAATTATACCTCAATTAAGAAAAAGGTTTGTTGTAAAAGTGAAAAAAATTCATAGTGCATCAGAGCAAATGTTCACAGAAGGAAAATAAATAATAAACAATAGTTACTATTATATGCAAACTATCACATCATAAATTTATAATACATGTCTGCTAATAACGTCTTTTACAAGCCTCTCATTGAAATGGAGATTTATTTTTAAGTGCAGCAATTCTGTCAAAATAATTTTCTTTAATCTCTAAGAAGGATATATAAAATTACTTAATGTAATGCAAAAGGTAATTTAAATGGTTCTATTGAACAAGACCTCATTGGTAATTCAAATGCCTTAAGGAAATAATTTGTACTGATCTTATGTCTAGCTCAGTGTTTATGGCCAGCATTCCAATGTCACTCTGTGCCCATCAAAAGCTGCCAGATCTTAATTTGATGTTCTAAAATACCGCACAGGGTCAATTGCAATAAATTCTCATGCACTTTTTTCTTGTCTTAATCTATTATAATCTTGCCATATAGACATACACACAGAAAAAATTAACTATTTAAATTGGAAGCACTTGAAATTTTTCCCTTCCTCTTAATGGAGTTTCTGAGGAGTGTGCAGGCCTCTATTACCACGACTCACGTGGAACTAACAAAAAAGCAGATAAAAAATTTTAATTTGGATAAAAAAGACCTTTAATAAAGTTTGTGTTCTACACTTTAAAAATATGTAACTCTAGCATTTCTTAAATCCTAAAGCTTTTTTCAGTCATGATACAAAACCCATTTTGCTCTAGAAACATTCAAGGTGTCAGTCCCTACAATGTCAAATAGCTTGCTGTAGCCTGTGGCATTCAACAGAGCTTCTGGAAGATTTGTAGTATTTGATATCATATTTCTTCCTGTACAATTTTGAATTTTCTCTCTCTTACATTCAGATCAAGGTTTCCAACAACAAAATGTGCAGCTATGAAAAATCTAAAGCAGAGATTCTTCCCTACTTCTTGATATTTGTTCAAAACATTGATATTACAGATTTCAATTTTTTTCCTTTATTGTTGATAAGTAAGATTTTAAAACTTAGTATGTAGATTGTTAAAATTACATTGGGGGGTTAATTGTTTTCTAAATTTTTTAAAATTATTTTTTTAAATCATGAATTGAAAAACAATCCAAGGTACAATTTTTTTTTTACAGTTCTGTTGATGTACAGTTGACATGTAGTAAACAACACATATTTAAAGTGTACTATTTGATCAGTTTTTGATACATGTACACACTCATGGAAACCATCACCAGACATGTTCATCACCCTTGAAAGTTTCTTAAAAGTTTCCTTATACCCCTCTGTAATCCTCCCTCTTTCCTTCCCCACACCCCTTCCAGTGCTTATTCTGTCTATAGGTTAGTTTGAATGGTCCAGAATTTAAATAGGTGAGATCATCTGACATGTATGCTTTTTTTAATCTGATATTTTTCACTCAGCATAATTATCTTGAGATTCATCACATTGTTGTGTGTACCACACGTTTGTTCTTTTTTATGGAGTAGTATTCTGTGGTATGATTTTTACACCATTTGTTTATCCATTCACCTGTGCTGGACATTTGGGTTGTTTCCAATTTGGGACTATTACAAATAAAGCTTCTATGAACATTTATGTGCAAGTCTTTATGTGGACATATGCTTTTATTTCTCTTGGACAGTTACCTAGGAGTAGAATAGCCAGGTTACATGGTAAGCATATGTTTAACTTTTTAATGAACTGCTAAACCATTTTCTAAAGTTGTAACATCCCCAGCCACTGCAATGTCTGAGAGTTCCAGTTCCTCCATACCCTTGTCAACACTTAACATGATCAATCTTTTTAATTTTCACCATTCTAGTATGAGTATGTAGAAGTGCCTCATATGGTTTTAGTCAGTGTAGAAGTTTTGATATCAACAAGTATTTTAAGAATTTGGCTAAGGTGTCAGTATTTTTTATGGCTCCACCAATGGTTCTCATTCATACCCAGGCTTAATAATCAAACTGGATGGAACAGAAGAAGCAGATGATAGAAAGCCCAGAAATAACCCCTTACATAAATGCTGAAATGATTTTGGACAAGGATACCAAGACCATACAATGGGTAAAAGGCATTCTTTTCAACAAATGGTACTGGGAAAACTATATCCACATACAAGAGAAAGAAGCCTGACACTCACCTACAACCTATACAAAAGTTACCTTAAAATGGATCAAAGACTTAAACATAAAACCTGAAACTATGAAACTTTAGAAGAAAACACAGGGCAAAAGCTTCATGACATTGGATTTGGCAGTGATTCCTTAGCTATGACACAAAAGGCACTGGCTTCCAAAGGAAAAATAGACATATTGGACTTTATGAAAATTTAAAACTTTTGTGCCTCAAAAAACAATATCCACAAAGTGAAAATGCAACTCACGGAATGGGAAAAAAATTGCAAATCATATATATATATATATATATATATATAGAGAGAGAGAGAGAGAGAGAGAGAGAGCATTAATATTCAGAATATATAGAGAGCTCTTAAAATTCAACAAAAACAAACCAATTCAAAAATGGACAAAAGACTTGATTAGACATCTCTCCAAAGAAGGTAACACGAATGGTCAGTAAGCACAAGAAATGCTCAACATCATTAATCATTAGAGAAATGCAAATCAAAACTACAATGAGATACCACCTTATACCCATTAACATAGCTACTAAAAAGAAAGAGAATGTGGAGAAATGGGAACACTGTGCACCATTGTTGGGAATGTAAAATTGTATAGTTTCTGTGGATAACAGCATTCCTTGGAAATTAAAAATAGGATTACCATATGATCCAGCAATTCCACTTCTGGGTATATACCCAAAAGATTAAAAGCAGAGATTCAAAGAGGTATTTGTACACCCATACTCATGGCAGCATTATTCACAAAAGCTAAAACGGGGAAGTAATCCAAGCGTCCACGGATGAAAGAAAGAATGGATAAACAAAATGTGTACACACATGCAATGGAATATTAGTCAGCTTTAGGAAGGAAGAAAACTCTGGCTTATGCTACGACGTGGATGAAGCTTTAAGGACAGCATATAAGTGAAGTTAGCCAGTTTCAAAAAGACAAATACTATACGATTCTACTTATATGAGACACAATCAAAATCATTGAGTCAGAAAGCACAATGGTGGTTGCCAGGGGCTGGAGGAGGGGAGAAGAGGGAGTTCGTGTTCAGTTAGTATAGAGTTTGGGTTTTACAAGATGAAAAAAAGCTCTGGAGAGGGATGGTGGTGATGGCTGCACAATATTATGAATGCATTTAATATACACTTAAAATGGTTAAGATGATGAATTTCACATTATGTATATTTTACCACAATTTTTTAAATTGAAAAATAAAAAGGAAACAAGCAATGGAGAGACTTCCTGGTGGTCCTCTGGTTCTTAGTGTAGTCCCTTAAGAGACCCAGCTGTACTTCCGGAGTCCAGGGAGCTTTACTCCAAGAACTGCTTTCTGCCTGAGCCAGTTTCAGTGGATTTTGTTCCCTGCAGATCAATCCCCGTTTGCTTCATATGTTGTCAGTGGTGCTAGGTAGCAATGGTAATTGCTTCACAGACACATGTTCTAGGGAGAGACAGTGTATGCATATATAGCGCAGTATTTCACAGATGTTAATGCTTATTAAGTAACCTAACACTGGGCTCCCATGGGCATAGCCTCTGTGCAGGGTCAATTCAAAGAAACCAACAGCCAAGTTTAATTTTAAACCAAGTCCACAATTCTTAAAACTCCCTTCTTCTCACTCTCTGCCTCTCTCATACCCTGCAGTGACTCCAAACATCTCTCTCCGTGCTTTGCCCTCAGCTCCCCACCAAAACTTCTCTCACAAGCCTTTTTGGGCTCTTTCTTCTTCCCCAGCCTTCTCCTCCTGGTGCTGTTCTCCCATCCCTTCATTTCAGTTCTCCTCCCGCTGACTATCCCTGGGATGTGCAGGAAGGGGTTGGCTGAGGGAGGTTAGCAAAGGGTGAGAGGTTAGGCAGAGGGAGATTCTTGTTAACAGGCAAGAGGAAATACATGTGCTTTATATAAAACCTATCATTAGTAACAGCCTACTAATTATACACACACGTTATGATTAAAGTAGAACTCCTGAGCAGAGTTAATTTTATATTACTGATTTATATTTTATATGGTAAAGCACAGACGCTTTACCAGGACCAAAAAAGGAGAAGCCGAGGTGTGCAAGATGGTATTTTGAGTAGCTCTTGCTGTGAAAAAAACCCAAACTGAGAGGCTCCCACAGCTGTTAATCATTCTCTCTCAGGGATCTGTGGGTTGACTCGACTCCGTAGGGTGGTTCTTTCCCCCTGGTCCCTCGTGCAGCCGCGTTTAGATAAGAGCGGGGGCCAGAGTCCTCTGAAGGCCTGACAGGGGCTGGGCGCCCATGATGGCGTCTTCACCTCCCATCTGTTGCCTCAGTGTTCCTCCACGTGGCCTCTCTCTCCTCAGGGCTGAAACAGCCAGTTAAGTGCCAAGTCCACCACCACCTCTTCTGTTTTCTATTGGTCAAAGCGGTCACAGAGCCTGCCGGGACTCAAGAGGGAGGGAAAGAAATGGATCCCACCTCTTGATGGGGAAGGGAGAGATAGTCATAGCCATCGCTGGAAAACCTATAGTCTGCTGCAGGTGGCATAAAAGTTAGATATTTACACCAGAAACAAATATTCCTTACCATTCAGGGTGAGCCCAATAAAATAAGTGGGCAAAATTACAAAATGCTAAATCAAAAGGAAAAAAAAAATCCCTTCCCACTCCAAAAAAAAAAAAAAAAAAAGGCAGAAATCTTACTTCAAGTCAACCCAGATCCCTTGCCAGAAGGTTAAAGTGCACTTTAGCCAGGAGGAGATGGGCCAAAATACATGCTGGACTTGGGGGGCATGCCAAAAAAGTGAGGTTGTAAGAAGCACAGCTAAAATCCAACTCAATTAAATGAACTCCCCTACATTCCTATAGCCCCCATCCTCCAGCCACTAGCCACCCTCTGCAGAGATGTTCCAGGAGGTCCCTACCTAAAGAGGAAGCCACGTGGAGAATTTTCTCCCACACCTTCATTCCAGGACATTCTGTTCTTCCTTGCCTGTAATTCAATCGGCCATCCTCTTCTTCACCTCCCAAACTCAGTCAGTGCCACTCCTATCTTTTTTTTTTTTTTTTAATGAAACTATAGTCAGTTTGCAATGTTGTGTCAGTCTCTGGTATACAGCAAAATAGTTCAGTCATATATATACATACATATATTTGTTTTCACATTCTCCTGCATTATAGGTTACTACAAGATATTGAATATGGTTCCCTGTGTTATACAGCATAAACTTATTTATTTTATATATAGTAATTTGTATCTGCAAATCTTGAACTCCCAATTTATCCCTTTCTACCCCCTACCCCTCCTGATGACCATAAGTTTGTTTTCTATGTCTGTAAGTCTGTTTCTATTTTATAAATAAGTTTGCCTTTTATCAGATTCCACATATAAGTGATATCATATGGTATTTTCCTTTATCTTTCTGGCTTACCTACTTAGAGTGACAATCTCCAGGTCTACCCATGATTTGCTGCAAATGGCATTATTTTATTATTTTTAATGGCTGAGTAGTATTCCACTGTATAAATATACCACATCTTTATCCAGTCATCTGTCAACGGACATTTCAGGTTGTTCCATGTCTTGGCTGTTTTAAATAGTGCTGCTATGAACATTGGGGAGCATGTATCTTTTCAAATGAAAGTTCCTTGGATATATGCCCAGGTACTCCTGTGTCTTGAAGCTATTTCTAGAGTGTTCCTCTACTTGGAGCTTTAACTCTGCCCTTGTAACTTTCCATTGCCACTTTCTCAAGGTGAAGTAGTTTATTCTCTCAAGTTCAGAAGGTGAATTTCCTCTTCTCTGTGCTCCCCATTGCTTCCTGCAGACTTTTTAGTGGCTCAGCGTTTTATTCAAAACAAAACAAAAAAGTAGACAAATTCTTCTCTCGAGGCTCCTGCCACTTGGGTAACTATTCTGTCTACCTCTTCAGAATTGTCTTCTCCCAAAATTACAGTCAGTCCTGCTCTCTCATTTCAAAACACCTGACTCCCAATCCTCCTTTAAGATGACCTTAAATCTTGCCATCTTTCTGTTTGTCTGAAAGAGTCACGAATTATACCTGTTTCCTGATTTCTTACCGAGTTAGTGTTTTGGCACCCTCAAGAGCATCCCAGTCTCAGCAATTTTATGTGGCCACCCTAATCCTGAATGACTTAACAGATAGCTATCCTTTGGCCTCTTATTTCCTTGATCATCTCAGACAGCCAGGCCCTTGGACACACCCTGGGCATTGTCAGCACTCATAATCTCACTGCCTCGAGAAGCAAAGTTTAGTCTACCTAGCTTCTGACCACAATGACCCATCCTTCCGGCGGGCTTGTTTGGCCACTCCCATTATATCTAAACTTTCTCCAAACCTAGTAACCTAGCCCTGCAGGGAGAGCCACATGACTGAGCAGATTGCTTTTAATACGATCACCAATTTCAGACTCTCAGGCTGCCTGGAAGTCCCATTATATTTTTCTGAGCAACTCACTCTCCCATTCTTTGCAATGACTTTGTTAAACTTTCTCTAGCTCCCCAAATCTATGACCTGCTGTTCTCTCACCCCCTGGTAGATGACTCTACTCCTTTTCTTCCTTTAGAGAAAATAGAAGCTTGAAGTATTATTTCACACAATCTCATTGCTTTTAGGATGAGAAAACAATCTTGACCACTGTCCATGTCGTTGGTCCTATGCAGTTTGTCCCTACTGATCTTTCTCTAGCTGGCCTTGCCTCATACCAGAGCTCCCAGGACACCAGTCACACTGGTTTACACTCAGTTCCTAATCCCTTCTGCCACTCTCCTGCCCCCACCCCCGCCCATCAGCAAATGCTGTTTGTTCTCATTTCATAATGCATCTTGGATCCAAACTCTTCTCACCATGCCAACTCTTAGAATCCTAATCAAAGCTATCATCATTTTTTAATCTGGGCTGCAGCCATAGCCTCCTGAGTGTTCTCACTGCTTTTCTTCTTGCCCCATTCAATTGATTTTCCAATCACAAACCAGCATGATGGCATATAGCAGAAGTCAAATCATGTACTCACTTGCTGAAAACCTTCAAATTGCTCCTCATTGCAATTATGATAAAACCCGGAGTCCTCAGGCTGACCCTCGGGCCCTGCTTGGTCTGGCGCCTGACTGCCTCTCAGTCTCCATCCTCTCCTACTGTCCCCTACTCTTTCGCCATATTCCAGATGCACTGTCCTTTCTAACCTTCTGCATTCCCATCTCAAGGTCTTTTCTTGCTCTTTCTGTGCAGTGCTTTTTTGGCCGCCCCTTTTTCATTATTTTGCAAAGAGCTGTTTCCTGATCTCTTTCCCTTTCCCCATAAAAGTCACTTTGTTGCTTGACTTGACTTTCCATATAGTACTGGGACTCTGTTCAGAACCTCCCAATAACTTTCCATCACTCAGAGCAAGGTCCCTACCAGAACAGAATAGTCCCTTCCTTGCTGTTTTTCCAACATCTCAAGTGCCCTCCTAACTCAGGGCCTTTGAATGTGCCCTCCCTTTTGCCTGAAATTTTCTCATCCAAAAATCCACATGGATTAATCTCTCATGCATTTAGGTCTGGCTCAAACATCACTTAACTAGATCTTCCTTGATGACCATAGTTAATATAGCAACTCCATCCCCACCCCCATCAGTCTCTCCTCCCCTTCTAGTTTCCCTCAAAATTCTTACATTACTTGACATGTTAAATATTACTTCATATATTGTCTGTTTTTCCCCCAACTAGAATCTACTTTCCATGAGAGCAGGAACTGCTTTCTTCACTACTGTTTTCATTGTTCTTAGAGAAGAGTAGGTGCTCAATAGTTTGTTATTATTTAATGACCAAACTATCTGAAGTTACCTAATTAATTTATGGGTCTAATTTATGCCTTTATGTCTCCACCGCCTTCCCCACATACATGCCCTTGAAGACAGCTTTAGAGGCGAAAAAGGTGAACTTAACCACGTTTACAAATCTGATTTTAACGTCTCTGCTTTCAGATCTCCCCATTTTCTCTCTGGAGACTCCACTCCCGAAAGTCATGGGGTCATATCCAGTCAGTCGTTTCTTACGATTACAAATCCGGCGGCCAAGAATGGTCTTGGGCGTATGCAGGACTTCTTTTTCATCACTGTATCTCTGTAATACATTCGTAGAAGCGGGGTCGCCCGGTCAAAGGGTCAGGGCAGATGTCAGTTAAGTAGCTGTTGCCAAATTCCCCCCTACAGGGTTCAGACCATTTTGGAGATACGCAAGAAGCCACAGCCTCGCCCGCCAACTGAGTGTCGTTAGGCTTCGGGGGAGGGGGGGCGGTCTGATAGCTGAGAAACCCCTACGGCGGAGGCGCCCTACCCCACCCGGTTCCGGCACAGCCCGCCTAACTCGGCCGCGGCGCCTCCCCTGCGGCGGCGCGGGCGGGCGGGGACCTCCCCTCTGGCCCCCGTCCCCTGCAGGCGGGCTGCGCGCGCGGGAAAGCTTGCACAACCAGCCCGAAAGAGGAAGCCCAGAAAGGGCTGTAGTCAACACTTCAGAAGGCCGTTGCAAAGTAAACCGGCTTCTGAGGCTTTTGTGGAACCATCATCCGGCTCCCGATCCTTTAGCCACTGGTATTTCCAGGAGACAACAAAGGGGACGCTCCCGAGGGAAGAGTGCGCACGGCGCAGGTAGGGGAGGGATGAGAGAGGAAGGCGCAATTTTTCCCAGAATTAAAACCAAAGTCTTCTGGGTGGCGGTGGGAGGAGCAGGGGGTGCTAAGACGAAATGCACAGACCCGATGAGTTGGAAAAAGCAGCCCCCGAGCTTTTGGTGTCTTTATTCATGTCCGTTGTGTCTCCAACCAGGCACCCTTCTGGCACCCCGATGCGGAGCGGCCCGCCGAGCGCCACACCTCTGTGTACCGCGTGGGGAGGGCCCAGCTGACACCACTTCCTCCCCTAAGCTGCCGATTCGAGCCCGGGCGCAGCCGAGTGCACCCCGCGCCTTCCCGGCCGCCGCCCCAACACTGACCCGCGCCCACAAGTCCCCGCCGAGGCCCCGCGCGTCTCCGAACAACCGTCGAGGTAAGTGGCGCCCGCCATGCCGGGGCCCTGGGAGCTGCACCCGGGCCCGCGGGGCTGTCATCCGACCAGGTGTCTAGCCCATCGGTTCCGAGGCCACGCCAGCTCGCAGCACTGGCTGGGTGAACGCGCGTCCCCCGCTTGGCTCTACAGAGCGAGGGGTCCGCAGGGTCCTCTCCGCGGATCTCTGCACTTGACCCAGCTTCCCCGGGATTGGCAGCTCGGTTCGCCTTCCCCACCTTAAGTTTCATCATATTTGATTTCCTGCCCAGAAAATTGCTACAGGTTCAAACGAGGGACCGTGACTCCCCCTCGCCTGTTTAGCGGGTCCAGGTGTCCCAGCTCTGCAGGAATTCCCGGGGCGTTTAGGACACCGTAGTTTAAATCCAAGTGGTGTGAGAATTTGAGAGTGACGATCCACCACAGTCTGATGCGTCTTGGAGTATTTCCTTCCTTGAAAACTTTCAGACAGTTGTTTCTTCTTTTTAAAAATAACTTTTCCTCCAAATTACTGTCATTTTCATTTTAAAATAACATAGAGGAAAGATCTGGACACCAGGCATAAGTTTTGTAATTTGGCTTGAAATGAATATCCCGAGCGCCCTTTTAAGCATGAAGCAAACTAACCAGGATGTTATTAGATCCAGGAGGATCTCGAGGCAGGAGTTCCCCTGAAGACTTTGCCCAGTGCAACTCTTATTTTCCTCCTGGGAAGGTATTTCTTATCTTTCATACCATGGACCGCTAAACGTGTTTTTTCCTAGAGCAGTCCAGAAATAACTTTTAACGTGATCGTTAGAGAAAGGGGAATGGAGCAACAGAGAAAAGTAACATGAAAAAACTCATGAGTTTATGACTCCTTGGAATATGATTTCTGGTGGTATAAAATGGTTCAAATAAAGGCAAGGGTACTAGCTGCTACCTAATTTTAAAGTCTAGGTCTCTGAACGGAAGTTTCAGAAAAAGAGCCTTTGTCCCTTTGAATAATCCTCCAGTGGCAATTTTCCATCTGGCTTCCCTCCCTGAAATACTGGGATGGCACATGGGCAGTCTTACAGTAACGCTGGCTGGCAAAATTAACAGAAGATCTGCTATGAAACTTCTGTAATGTCTTCCGGATGGTATTTCCTGTCTGCTCAACGTGTTGTGAAAGGTCTATGAAATTTAACACCATCTTCAGACTATTAATACTTAGCAATTTTTACACTGTGTTTGTGTTTTTTCTGGGTATTTGGGAGACTTGGGTTCTGTTCCATATCTGCCTCTACACAAGGATAACTTTGATTAAGTTGCTTTAATCTCTCTGGACCTGAGATAATTTATCAGTAAAGTTTATTGGCTTCCATTATGTCTGTCATTAAACTAGCAATTGAGGAATTGCCATGTCTTTGAATTCATCCTGTCTGGAATGCTGACAAAGTTAGAATTGCCTATCACTAACAAAAAAAGAATGAAGAAAATGATAATGATAACAGATTTTATTAGATTCTGAAATACTTTGAGGCCTTGTGTTTCTGAGAAGTTCCTCTAAAAACAATTTCTGACCTACATGTAAGATGGCAAATTTCCATATAGGGGGTTGCTGTGCCCAGGCTTAGGCTGGTAAATACTAGATTTCAGAATTCTTCCATTGTTACTTCTCAAGAAATATAACTTTGTTCTGTGGATTACTTTGTGATTTAGTTACTTCAAATCTTAAACACAATACTTACTAAGTTACGTAGTGTCCATTAATTTTTTTGTATTTTCATATCCTAAGACTATATAACAATCACTCACTATTTTTTGCCTTTTTTCACTTATAAATAAAAAATTCCAGGTATCTTCATGTTACTAGAATGAGCTGCTTATGATATTTGTAGTCATAAGTGTCTGCATTTGATATACCACTTTGAATTTCTTTAAACCCTCCCACTTTCAAAAAGCATTATTATTTTCATTTAGTTGTAATCTCTTCAATTTTATTTCAGTTATGTTTATATCTAATACCCTTTAGTGAGTCCATGAATCTTGTAATAAATTAAGTTTGTGTTTCATAGTCAATTACACCAAAATATTTATAATTGTATAGGGCCTTGTGAGTTTATTTTATAAGCAACAGAATGATTTTAGGAATTCTGGCCTCCCAAAAGAACAGTTCTTCTTCTTATTTTTTTAATAATTTTTTGTTTGTTTTGGGGGGGAGGTAATTAGGTTTATTTACTTATTTATTATTATTACTTTTTTTATTTGATGGAGGTACTAGGGATTGAACCCAGGACCTTGCGCATGCTAGGCATGTGCTCTACCACTGAGCTGTATCCTCCCCTCCAGTTCTTATTATTAACACAAGATTTTCAGTATGAAAATATATATGTGTTATGACGGTTTTGTCATCTTAAAGTGGGCAAGTAACTTAAAGTTTAGGCATTTATTATAAATTCAAGTACATAATAAATGTGAAGACTTAATGGTATTAGATTGGGATACTGGTTGTACAGAGATGTTTCCATGTATCACAGTTATAATTGTCATGAGAAACATGACTTCTAGAGGAAGTTGCTCTATATCTGGAAAGGCAACAATTAAATTTCTTATGAGGTGAGAGAGTAGCAACACTGAGGAATGGCATTTAACCGTCTGTGATCAGTGAGGGGCTGGCCTGTACATGCAGCATAACAAGGCAGTGCCTGAGAACAGCTTCTAGGGAGGAGAGGATGTGACCCAGCACCACCGCATCCCTACTGCTTAGCCAAATTCCTGGCACCATTGTTGGGACTCATAGCATTTACTAAATGTACTGATATATCAGTTCCACTTCTGGTTGTACCATCGAAATGCCTCAAGCCCCAGAGCCCCAGCTGGCTCCATCATTACCAACCCTGGGGCTTAAGCAGGCAGAGATGTAGCACCACTCCAAGGTACCACACTTTCCCAGCACGTAGTCTAGGGCTTGAATTCACCACTCCATCTCCAAACATTTCTTGAGCATCATCTCTGCACTTGAATCATTAGGAGACGTGAGAGCTATTATCTTTCTTCTCTGTCAACTCAGTTTCCTCTTTCTCACCCAATATTAATTGTAAATAATAATTACATGTATTTAGCTTACATTTTTACCAGACCCTGTGCTAATTTAGTTGTGTTGTTTCATTAATCCTCACATCCTGGGTTTATACTATTATCGTCCCCTTTTATCATTGAGAAAATGAAAGCACAGAGAGGTTTGGGAGTAAGAAGCAGAGCTGACGTTTGAGCTGAGCCCGTATGATACCAGCACTGGAGGTGCAGTACCAAGGACAAGAGCTCAACTGGTGAAAAAAAAATACAAGGCCTTTCCTCGGTGAACTTCTAGTTGAATGGAGAGACATAAATGGTCAGTTACAATTCCACATGTGACCAAGGTCATGTGCTGTGGGAGCAGACATCCCTGTATCACACTGGGGTCTGGGGAGATGAAATGACGGTAGGTAAGCAAAGAACTTGCCTTGTTACCATGGGAAGGCAAGATATAATCACTTGGAAAGTGATCGTCTTTATATGTCTTGAAAAAATAAGTCTGCCTTGGCAGCAATCATGTGATTTCATTTTTATCTTTATTATATTCTAATCCCTCTCGATGGCTGGCTGGGTTGATTAAATCAATGAAGCAGGGAGTAGACTTTTTTCTAATTCTACTGGGGATCCTTCTGATTTGATCTCGTATCACAGGCTCATCAGTCCGATGGCCCTGGGCTGGAGGGGAGGAGAAATGCTAAATCACACAGCAATTATGTTTCCACAAACTGGCTGGAAGATTTATGTCCCTAGGTCTTTATCACATCAAACTGGAGAGAAAATATAAAGAGTGGCAGTAGAACAAGCAAATGCTAGACTAGATTTATTTTTTCCTTCCTTTTTTACTGTGAAATATTTCATACATACAAGAGATGGTGTAAGATATATACATAAATAATTGCAAATAATAATAAAGCCAACATCTGGATACCTGTCACCCAACTTAAGAAGTAAAATGCTCCCACTGCATCTTCTGGTTTCCTCCCAATAGCATTATCCTTTTTTCCTGAGAGAGGTAATCATTATTCTAAATGGGCTGATTTTTTTAAAAAGCATTTAGAAACCACGTATATGCACTTGCAAAGATGTCAAACTGGGAATCAGAGTACGTTGGCACTTGGGAAACTGAAATTAGAATCTCCCGCTGACTTTAAGTGTGGTCATAAATAGAGTATCCTGTTAAGTAAAGATAACTTATTTAATTGAAATAACATAGAAACAAAATGGATTACAAATGGTTAAGATTAAGTAATGGGAAGAGTGGTATCTTAGTCATTAATGAAGTGACCAAAATTCATCAGCAGATAACTATGCCTTGTAACGGTAGTGAAGCACATGTGACTTAGGAACTGCTCATTTCCATGTTACTTAGATTTCCATTTAAATACAGTTCAGTCATTCAAAAAATATTTGCCAAGCACTATTCTAGGTGAACAGAAGAGACAGAGATCTCTCTCTGCATTTGTGGAGCTTGTGTTCCAGTGAGAAGATACAGACAATAATCAGAAAGCATAGTAAATAAGTAAATAATAGGTATTAGTGAGTGAAAAATCCTATTAAAAAAGGCAAAGTTGAATGAAGTAAAATTACAGTATTAACTGCAGTGGGTCAGGCTTGGCCTCACTGAGAAGGTTAAGATTTGAGCAAAGGTTTGAAGGAGTTCACTATCTGAAGGAACAGTGTTCTGAGCAGAGGGAACAGCCAGTGCCAAGGCTGTAAGGCAGGAGTAAGCCTAGTCTGTTCAAGGAACAAGAAGGCCTGTGTGGTCAGAGGAAAGTGAGCAGGGAGAGAGTCATAGAAGCTGTGGTTGGAGAGGTAAGAGGAGGGTGAAGAGATGACAGAACCTGTAGATGACAGAACTCTGGCTTTTAATCTGAGTGAAATTGAGGGGCCATTGAAAGGTTCTGAGAAGAGAAGTAACATGGCTGTCTTACACTTAAAAGGCTCACTCTTGACTGCTGGAGAAAAACCTGGACAGAGTTTAGGAGGCCATTAGGAAGCTTTGGGAATTGGCATATATTTTAAAGGTAGAGCCAACAGGATTTCTGGACAAAGTGGACGTGGTTGTGTGAGAAGGAGGACTCAAAGATGACTCCAGAGTTTTGACCTAAACAGTGGGAAGGATGGAATTATCATCAACCAACATGGAGAGGCCGGAGGGGAGACCATCAGAAGTTGAGTTTTGGACGTTGATGAAAAGTACCAACTTCTAAGTGTGTGCTTATTGTCTATAAGGCTAAGGTCATCCAGGCTAAGTAACTATTTGGGAAGATACTGTTCCTAATTCTCAGTTTACAAATTAGAAATGACAGTTTAGAGAGTTTAAGAAATTTGCCCAAGATTACACAGCTTAGGAAATGGGATGTGAAACCAGATCTTTGGGGTCCTGATGCTTTAGCTACTCTTTGAAAACTTGCTGAAAGGACTGGCCAGCAATCCTTATTATACAGATAAAATAAGGAGATAGTCAGCTAATCAGTAACATTTCACATCCATGAGATTCAGGACAGTGAAACTTCTTCTTAATAGGACACTTCCTCATTGCACAGCTGGATTTCGGATGGATGTGCGTGTTGGAGCAGGGCTCAGGGTCACTAGGAGCTGTTGCAGTGGTAGGTGACGAAGTTGGGGTATCTGGAAAGTTGAAAGTGGTAGTTAGGAAGCAGCTTCTGAGATGGAGATAACTGGCATTTCATTTGTTTAAGTTTTAATAATAGATCGAGGCAGAGTCATTATGAAATAGCACTTTGTGGAATGCTGCTTGCATCATTAATTACCATTTAGTAGACTATTTTTTTTCACAGGCAGAAGTCCAGTTTTCAGTTAAGGGCATTATTAGGATTTCATCTCAAAAAGAAAAGAGCAAATGAATTAGTTATATGGCAGAATAAAACAACACAGGATCTTTTTCAGGTGACTTATAGAATTATCTCAGTACAGTGACTGATTAAGTCAATTTGCCTGAGGCTCCTGTATTTATAGTATTGAAGAACTCTTGCATCTCTGCTAATAACATAAAGTTCACAGCTGTTAGGTCAATTAACTGATTAGGTTTGGGATGTAGCCTTAGTTTGTTCTGGGATTTTTTTTTTTTAGGGGAATGACTTCCTTCTGATTAAATTCCGTAAATGATATGGCTTAGCAAATCAAGACTATTTCTTAGCAAGTCAAGACTATTTGTTGACTATTGCGGTGCATTAAATTTCCTCCATCTTACGCAACAAACAGAAATGAAGTGGCTTGGGCCAGGGATGTGGGTAAACGCAGTGTGACGCTGACAGCAGATGGCTCCTAAGACCACTGTCAAATAGAAAAGCTGAGTCCACCAGATAGCATCTCACTACACCGCCCATCAGAGCAGAGAAGCATCCCTCAGTTCGAGACTCGCAGAGCGGGCTTTGGCACTTACACGGACACTTGGGTTCAATGAAGCTCTGCTCAACATGCTGTCACTGGAACTTTTTTTTTGTCAGTTGCATCACATATCCATCTGTTGAGGGCCAACCCTGTCCCAGGGTGGAAGGTATAAAACAGAATAAGATACGGAGCCAAACCTCAAAAGTCTGGTCTAGTGGGAGGCCTGCAAATAAACACATTCTGGTGTGTGATGTGCATAATATAGTGAAGAGAGGGATTATGGGGAAGACGTTGTGTGGGGGTGACCAAGGGACCCTTGGAAGGATAAAGGTATTTCCAGGATGTCCAGTGGACCAGCACTACCCCAGGCACCATGTGTGTGAAACAGTTTGGCAGTGGGAAAGGAAATGGGGAGATTCTGACTTAACCCTTGGTGAGTAATAGGTGGACTACATTAAAATGACACGGTCACCACAATCTGTCATCTTTGAGTCAAACGCTAAGGCTTGTAATAACAGAACTGTAGCACTCTGGTCCGGCCCTGTCCAACAGAATTATAACACCAGCCATGTGGATCACTTTATATTTTCAAGAAGCCACACTAAAAATGCAGTAAAAAAGAAACAAATGGTGTTAATTTTAGTAACATTTTATTTAATATAAATATATATCCAAAATGATCATTTAATGACTTAATATTAATTATACTAAGTTGCATTCAATTTAAGTAATATTAAAAGTATTGATGAACTCTTTTCTTCTTTCTTTCTTCATACACAGTCTTCCAAGCCCAGCATGGTTTACACTTGCAGCACAGCTCCATTTGGACGAGCCACAGTTCAGGTGCTCAGGGGCCACCTGTGGCTGGTGGCTGCTGAATTGGATGGTGCAGCTCTAAATAACTTCACAAATATCGCATCCTAACTGTGCGTTGACTGTTGAGCTGCACAGAGGATATTAGATGCATTATGAAGTAAGCCAAAGGAAAAAGGAATGGGGAAAAGCATTTTCTATTACTGTGTCCTTGGAATCAGATTTTAATGCATAATTCAGCCTACACCCAGAATGCGTTATTAGCCCTCTAACAACAACAACAAAACCCCTCAAATTGCCATTGTTTACTTTTCTTTTTATTCTTTCTCTTCCCCTCCTCACATCCCCCACCCCCTGCCCTTACTTTTTGAATTCTTCCTAAAAGTAACCGGTACTGAAAAAGAGTGGGAGTAACTGGTGGAGCAGTGGGCCCTAAACCCACATCCTGCCAAAAGTGATCGGTTGCCCTAGGCAACGGTGAGTGTCAACTCTTTGTTTTTTTTTAAGCTTCCACCTACTAGTTCACAAGCATAGCATACCCTCATCACCTGCAACCCTCTTTGCAGTGGTTCTCAACTCCAGAAGTACACCTCCATTTCCTGGGAGGGAGGCAGTGATGAGATGTGAACTGTGGAGTTGGGGGTGCCATGGGTACGGTTTGAAGAAGCCTCAGGAAGATTCTGATGCAGTTCCTCTTGTGTTCAGAATGGTTGAGAATCTCTGTCCTAGAAATGCTACTTACAAAAGTCCTTCCCAGTGGCTGAGTCTTAAAAGTGTGCCTGGCAGTCTGGCTCAGTCTCCAGGTACACAGAAACACAACAGACAGAGGTGACTATCAGTGGTGGACTGTGTGTGGTGTGTAGGTGACCGACTTGTGTTTCCACTGGTGGTGTCAGAGGGAGAATATAGTAATAAACATGATGGTGATGATGGTAATAATAATAGTAGCTGAGGGGGGAGGGTACAGCTCAAGTGGCAGAGCACTTGCTTAGCATGCATGAGGTCTTGGGTTCAATTCCCAATACCTCCTCTAAAAAAAAAAAATAATAATAATAATAAAAAATAAACCTAATTACCTCCCCCCTAGGAAAAAAAAAAGGAAATAATTAAAAAAAAAATACTAGCTGATAGTGACATCACTAATATCACTTTATATGTGCCAGACACTGTGCTCAGTACCTTTCAGGCACCATCTCATCCCTCTGAGGTAGTTTTCATTGCTGTTTGACACACGAGGAAAGTAAACCAACAGAGGGAGTTTAAATAACTTGCCCAGGATCACCCAGCAGCTGAGTGTATTTGCTGGGTACATGGCGATGTCACATGCGTGGATGAAAATACAAGATTCCACACCTAAACTTAGTGTGGTGTGGCAGACAGACACCAAATCAGTTGTGTTCGAGCTGGACACACAGACACTGTAACAGCAGCATTAGCAAAGTAGCTACCGAATTCCACCCCTGAATAAGCAGTGTGTGTCTTCAGAAGACTGCGTGGCGTGTTTGTGAACAGGAGCTCTCGAGTTAGACGGGGCACAGTCCAGCCCTCTGCTCACACGAGCTTGCACCAGGTATTAATTCTCTCGGCCTGAGTTTTATAACCTATAAAGTTAGAATAAAGTCACCACATCACAGGATAGAGTTTTGAGAGTTAAATGAGGTGTCTGACCTATATAGTAATTGTTCCATATTTATAACGCCTACTATTCTTATTTTAAAATAGGTGCTAATGCATACTAACATGAGCTATTATTATACATTGAGTTGTAAGTACCAGCCATGACAGTGTGCCGGGTAGTAAGAGCGCTGAGGTGTAAATTTCACGCCTCAAAATAGTTGAGAAGATATTTTTAAAATACACATAAAGAGTCAGATAAGCCATAAGGCAGCTTGTGAGCTGTCAAACTAGTGGTCCCGACTCTGCTGCCACAGGATTTGAGAGGAGGGTGGATGGCCAGGATCCAGCAGGGAGCTTTGTGCTGGCCTTGGGTAGTGAGCAGGTTGAATGTAAGTGGAGAAAAATAGGAGAAACAGCACAAAGGTATGATAGATGATGTGCATGGGAGGAGAGAAATCAGCTGCCTTCACTGTAAGGTTTAATGAAAGATGCTGATGAACTTGGAAAGGTATGTGGTGTGGATTGTGGGTAAATCACCCCAGGAGCTGTTTGCCCTGAACAGCTCTTCCAGCAAGCTGGTGAGAGGCCAGGACGGCCTGTCTCCCCGGGACCATGAGGGCCATGGACCAGTCATCTGGCCTCTGCTCCTTGACTGGAAGCAACACTGGCCTCCCTGCCACCCACTCCTTTCTTGATTGACATGGGCTTTCTGCATGTGATATTTGTATCCTTTGGAAAGCCTGCTGACCTGGCCCTGAAGACTCTAACTTTCCTCTGGGCAACAAGACAGACCCTGATCACTCCTGGAAAAGGCCTGGATGGAGGGTGGTAAGAATAATTCCATTTTTGACTGGTTGTCTCTGCAGCCGAGCTGCTGGGATGATGAGCCAAGTTGGGGAGAGGTCCAGAGTCTTCACCAAGAGGCAAATAAATGATAAAGATGCTGAAAAAAAAAATCCATTGCTTAGCTAATTGGAATATAAGTGCAGGCCACGTATTAAGTACTGTGAATGTGCCATCATTAAAAACGGTCTTGGGGGATTTTCAGCTTAACTTAGTGGAGTTTCATGGTAACTTACATGAAATGCATATAAAATACACAGACTTCTAGAAGTTGAATTTCCCTTTATATCTGCTGACTCAGCTGTTTGGGGTCCTTGAGGTTTGGAGGGGGTTTTGTTTTGTTATGTTGGTGTCTGTGTGTTTTAAGTCAAGAATTAATTTCCATGCCAGGTTAATCGGTGATCTTTCTACAGATGGACTTGATCTAAACCAGTTTTGCTGGAGTCCAGTTCTTTGCAGGAGCAATCGTAAATTTACCCTAAATTCATTTGGATCGGTCCTGGATTATAGCAGTAAGGTACTTGCTGCCAGTTTCTTTTTACTTTTTATCATAGGGCCTGGTTCACAGCTACATATATTTGCATAAGTGACTCCATGAGTATGTTTTGATTGAACGTGCAGAGGACTGTAGGTTATCACATCACAGAAAGAAAAAGAGCTTTTTTTAAAATTTTCTGGTTCTTCAGGTATAAAAAACACTCCCCTCTTAATACCATCTATTAAAAAATAATGACACACACTAGTCACAAAGTCTAACTCATAATGGACCACAGACCTAAATGAAAGAGCTAAAATTTAAAAATTCTTAGAAGAAAACTTAGGAGTAGATTTTTATGACCTTGGATGAAGTAATGTTTTCTTAGATATTATACAAAAAGCACAATTTTTAAAAATGGGTAAATTGGACTACGTCCAAATTTAAAACTTTTCTGCTGCAAACAATGCCATTAAGAGAGCTTAAGGACAATCACAGAATGTGAGGAAATACTTGATTTGAAAATCTGAAAAGGGACTTGTATCCAAAATATTTAAAGAAAGTAGTAATAATAATAATAATGTATTTTAAAAAAGATATATAATCCATTTTGAAACTAGGAAAAAGATCTGAGTAGATTTTTCTCCAAAGAAGATATAAAAATGACCGATAAGCACATGAAAACGTGCTCAACATCATTAGACTTGAGGGAAATGCAAATCCAACCCGCAATGAGAGCTTCACATGCACTAGGATGGCTCTAATCAAAATGACAGACACAGCATTAATGAGGATGTGAAGAAATTCAGAGCTTCATATACTGCTGCTGGAGTGCAAAATCACACCACAGCTCTGGAAAAAACAGTTCAGCAGTTCCTCAAAAAAATAAAATATAACGTCATCACGTAACCCGACAGTTCCACCCCTAGGAATCCCTAGAGAAAATGAAAATGTACGCCCACATAAAATCTTGTACCCAATGTTCATAGCAGCATAATTCACAAAAGCTGAAAAGTTGAAACATCCCAAGTGTCCATCAAGCGATGAATGGATAATCAAAATGTAGTGTTTCAACACAATGAAATATTCAGCAGTAGAAAGAAATGAAAGGCTGATAACTATTACAGTGTAGATGAACTTGGAAAACTATGCTAAGTGAAAGAAGCCAGACACAAAAAAACACATACTGATGGTCCCATTTCTAGGAAATGTCCAGAATAGGCAAATTTGTATAGAAAGAAAGTAGACTGGTGATTACTTAGGGCTGAGGAGGCGAGGGGTGAATGGGGAGTGACGGTTAATGGGTATGGGGTTTCTTTCAGGGGAGAAGAGAATGTTCTAAAATTAGATTGTGGTGATGGTTGCACAACCCTGTGAATATACCAAAAACCACTGAGTTATGTGCTTTGAATGGGTGAGTTGTGTAGTATGTGAATTATATCTTTAAAAAGCTATTTTTTGTACTATGCAGCCCAGGACGAAGCCTGTGTTCAAGGTGCCGCTCTAACCACTGGGAAGATGAAAGGATGCTTTAGAAGCAATCTCTGCATTAAGTGAAAGCTTTCAGTGTGCCCAGGGATTATAAAGAAAACAGTAGTTGTAGCAGCAGAGTAGGTTTTATGGGAAGAACAGGATGAGGTCTGAAAGATGGAGCTGGAGAGATTGCTGGGGGTTGGACGGGAGAACGTAAAAGCCACATTAAAGAGTTTAATTGTATCCTCTGGGCAGAAGAGAGCCACTGGAGAGTTTTGATAATTGAAAGGATGTGAACAGAACTGGGTTTTATGAAGAAAATTCTGGTAGCATTTAGACACCAGATTTAAGAGGGAGAGATGAGAGGTAGGGGATAAATAGTAAGCAGATGGCAGAGTCCTGATAAGACCCTTGGAGGAGCTGAACCAGGGTGGTGGTTGTGGGGAGAAGGGGACAAGTTCAAGGGCGTTAGGAAGGCTGAATGGACAAGACACGCTGACTGCTCAGATTGGGGACCTCAGGAACAGGAGGCCAATGAGGTGCCCCTGAAGTTCCTGAGAAGATGGCTGAGGGGGGAGAGTAGGGCTATGGGTCCAGATAAATGTAGGTTGTTTGCAGGGAAGGGGAGGAGATGTCTGGGGAGAGGAATCATCATGTCCCGGTGGCTCCTTTTAGCAGCACGGCTGACCTAGTGATCTCAAGCATCGACAGCGACTAAGCTAGCGCAGTCTGTTCCTTCACCCAGCCTGTCCTTGCCTTGGTCTCGTCTGCTTTTCCACTTCCTCGTGGGCTCCTGTTGCACTTCCACATTCGGGTAGCTCTCTCCCTGGACTTCAGCGTCTTTTGCCAGCACATCATGTCAACCTCACCTCACCACACTTCCCACTCCTTCCAGGGATCTGATTTTCATCCACAGTCTCTCTCTGATTTCTCAGGCCCCCAGTTCCCAAGATAATCTCTGTCTTGGATCTTGCTGCACCACAAACCCTGCTTTCCCTTTCTATTCTATGCTACTTTATTCTTTTTTCTTTTCTCTTTTCTCTCTCTCTTTCTCTTTCCTTCCTCCTTCCTCCTTCCTCCCTTTTCTTTCTTTCAAAGCAAAAGTGTTTATCATAGAAACGTTCTCAAACAACATTGGAAAAGGTGTTCACACAGGCAGGTGTGATGGAGAACACCGTTGGAATGGGCACCCTCCACACACACTTTAGGGACACTCCTTCTCATCCTTTGAGGCACCCCCACCCTTCCCTGCCTCATCACCTGGGACCCAGTGACCTCTCCCCACTGCAGGCTACAGGAGACACCCACAAAGGAGGCTTCTCCCTGTGGTTGCCCCCAACCCCGGCTGATCTGTGACAGTCCTGTTTTTACAGCCAGAAGAACAGTCCCAAACAGAATTCCAACACCCCCCCCCCAGCTAAATGCAGATCTTCTCAGCTGCCAGGCTCATCAGCCACAAAACCACTCCCCACAAACTGGTCAAGGCAGGGGGACACTAGGTGAGGATGCTAGGGAGGCAAGCCAGGGGGATTGGGGTTGGGTGGAGAAGAGGAAGCCGGGAGGGGGCCATGTTTCCTTAAACCCCTCGCGGACTGCCCTGTGGACATGCCCAGTGGACAATGGGAGTGTAAATGCAGGGTTTAAAGTGAGAAGAGAGATGGAGACTCAGATAAGTAAGATGCTTCTGCAGCATTCTGCCACAGCATCTACAGAGATTAGGTAATAGAAATAAGGATAATAGAAAACAAAGATCAGGGAGGATCCCCCCCAAAGATTATCTGAATCACATCTAAAATGACTAAATCATTTTTCTGAAATGGCAACTTGCCACCCTTACTTCAGAGAGTGAAGCTGCATCTTTATTCATATCTATGAAATCTGGGTATTTTGACTGATGAATACCTTTGCCAAGACAGCCTCATTGGACAACAGGAGGGTGAATGGGGTGGAAGATGCAAGAATGTAATGGATAGTTTCTTGGAAGTTTTACTGAGACCTTATCTGGAAGGGTCCATGGATGCCTGCCAAAGAAATTAACCAGGCACAGTATCCCATTTTTCTCTGTATCCATATCAAAGCGAACCTACATTGTATCTTAATCTTTCATACCAGGGCATCACCAGGCAGTTGCACTGATATGAAATAAGTTATTAGTGGGGTAAAATAGGTACAAAACAAAGACTCTGTAATATACCCACCCAGAATATTAAGACCATATTTAATTTTAGAGTTTTAGATTCTTTTTTTTTAACATTTTTTATTGATTTATAATCATTTTACAATGTTGTGTCAAATTCCAGTGTTCAGCACAATTTTTCAGTCATTCATGGACATATACACACTCATTGTCACATTTTTTTCTCTGTGAGTTATCATAACATTTTGTGTATATTTCCCTGTGCTATACAGTATAATCTTGTTTATCTATTCTACAATTTTGAAATCCCGCTCTATCCCTTCCCACCCTCCACCCCTCTGGCAACCACAAGTCTGTATTCTCTGTCTTTCATAGCCATTTTTAATGGTAACAAAAACCACTGAGTATAGTACAGTAATGAATTCTTCTCCTATTTGTCTAATATTTAGATTGTTTTTAATTTTCAATAATGCTGCCATTTCATCTCCAGGCATATAGAGTTCTTTCATAGTTGGTAAGATTTCCTTGAGTTAAATTCCTAGAGGTTGAATTAACAGACCAAAGAAAATGAACATTTCCATGATATCTAGATATTTAATAGGTATTTGTTGATGAATGATTGAATATAAAGAAGGAGCTTCTTCAAAGCTCCTGAATTTCAGGTCATACTTGGAAAATACCTCTCTACTTAAAATGATCAGGAAACAGAATCCACTTTAGATTAACCAGAAAGGAGCTTATTACAAGGTATATGGCTGCATACAAAACTGAGAGGGTCAAGGAGGTAGGTTTGATGTTAACAGTCAAAAATAACAGAGTGAGGAGAAATGCCCAACTATAACTTCAGGACTGTTCTGGCAAAACCTTACTGCAGCCATGACCCACTGCTCCATCTGTGGCGATAGGGACAGAACAATTACCCCCAGGAGATTCTGTTTCACCATCTGTCTCTTTCACTTCACGTGGTTCAGTTCCATCTAGGAGAAATAGCACCATGTCCGCTTGACTGCATCATAGGTAGAACCCTAACTGCAAGGGAACATGGGAAATGTCACTTAGCAATTTCCAGCTTCAATATTATGGAAGCACATCATGCAAGGCACTTGGTGAAGGTGTTCAAAGAGCCATTCAGTAATATTTGCCACAAAATTATAAAGAAGGGTGGGAGGGAGGGAGAGAGAGGAAAGGAGAAAAGAAAAAACCCTTTAATCTTCTATGGCTCTTATAGTTTTACTCTCACACTTGGATTCTTAATCCAACTTGAATTTATTTTTGTATGGTGGTGGGGTAGGGATCGGACTTTATTTTTTCCAAGTGGATAGCCAGTTGTTTCTATACCACTTATTAAATAATCTATTATTTTATACTGATTAATAACTGCCAACTTTTTTATATATTAAATTTAAATTCTGCAATCTTTGTTCTTTTCCACTGGTTTGTGTTAATCTTGAAGTACCAAGAATTTTTTCTTTGAAATCCTTTTTTTGGGGGGTTATTATTTAAGAATAATCTTTTTTCTCAGATGAAGTTTAGAATCAGCTTGTGAGCTTTTGTTTTGTTTTGTTTTTTTAATCCATTTGGAGGTTTGATTGGAATTTGAGATTTTTTTTTCTGGATTTTTATTGTCTGAGACCATCTGAACAAACTTAAGTAGTAGCACTGATGATGAGACTCTGACTTGCGTCCGAATTTAATAGGAAGACTTCCTGTGTTTTACTATTAGAATGATGATTGCCCTTGGTTTCTGGTAAATACCCTTTATTGAGTTAAAGAAAGCACCAACCATTTCAACCTCACTATGAGGTTTATAACAGGAATAGGGTATTGAATTTTACCAACTGCCTGTTCACTGTGCATTGGGATGATTATCTGGCCTATCATTTAATATTTTAATTTAGTGAATTACTCTAATGTATTTCCTACTGTTGAGCTGTTCTTGCATTCCTGTTATTACAAAATTATTCTTTTAATAGACTTCTGGAATCAATTTTCTAAAATTTTATTTGTGATTTTTATAACTATATTTGTAAGTAAAATTGGTTTGTTATTTTCTTATTTTCTTATTCCTTTTTTAATAGCTACTGTTCTTATTGCTGTATCATCAAAAATCTCTCTGAATACATCAATTGGAATTTTAAAAAAATCTCTCCTCTATTTCTTTTATCAACTCTATTTCCTCAGGGGTCAGTATTCTGGTTTTTAGTCTTGATGCTCCCATGCTCATGTTTTTCCTAAAGTGTTTCATGGGCTTTGATTATTGCTTCATAATTTTAATGAACGGCTGAAATAACATAAGAAGATGGTATGATTTACTTGGCAGCTGAACAAGTCTCTTTCTTGACTAGGAGGCTGACTGTAGGGTTCTGTAGATGGATGTGGGGATTTTCAGGCAGTTTCCCCCTTGGGTTTGGATATGATCAGACATGAAAGTTTCAGCTCTCCTTGAGTGCTGTTTGCTGAGGCCAGCAATGCTTTGTGCTGGAGGTGGAGCACCTGAGAGTCCTTAGTGCATTTCACTGAATGTGGACGTTTCTCTTTCCACCTCTTCTGAGGGATGGGTGGATGGATGGATGGATGGATGGATGGAAGGATAAATGTTGGTTGGCTGGTTGGACTGGGAGCTGCCTGTCTGTTATAGGGTCCCAAACTTTCTGAGCACTACTCTACTTGGAGGGTTTTTTGGCTCAAGTCCCACTTTAGGAACCAGTGAGACAGTTCTCCCACATTATATAAGGCAAGGGTTCTTGCTGAGTTTAGACCCAGGGCAGTAGTGGTTTCTCATTTTTCCTTGTGGCGGAGAAATCAAATGGCCCATAGCATCGGTCCTTTAAATAATTACTTTTCCAGTTGGTTGTCCCTGGATTCCCATTCTTGCTGACCCTGAGTTTGGGTGTTCTCCTTGACTCTGTTTTTCACGGCCCTCCTGCAGACCCATACTGGACCACTGTTTCCCTGGCTCTGTTGTTTCTCTAGACAATGCCTTCTCCTTAACATCTTCCAGAAATTCCTCACAGTTTTTGGTCTGATAATGCCCTCTTTCCTTGCATTCAAGACTGATGTAGAGTCATTTCACTGGAATTTTAGGAGAGGATGTGTATTCACTGCCCATTAGTCAGAAGTTATCAGTGCATTTTAAATATTCTTCCTATATGCAAACAGCACTATAGGGCAGTTACTCTGCCGGGGAGTGACTATGCTAATTTAGTCCTCACACAATTTTATAAATTACATTTTTTGTCCTCGTTTTACAGATGAGAAAACTAAAGCTCAGCAAGGGAAAGTAAGTTGCACAAGGTCATGCATTTAGCACTGAACCCCGATGGGACACATCCGGTTATCACATTTGCATGTAGTGAGTTTTCTGATGATCAAGCAGGGCTCCAATGTGGACCATTTGAATGATGATCAAGGGTGATTCCAAGTTCCTTACTGGCTGTTTTTATTTCCTTTACATGTGAATTAAATAGCGAATCGGCTTAGTGGTCTAAATAAAACTGGCAGAAACTCTGGAGCCGTCTGTATTTTCAAGTGCATTATTTCCATTCTATCCTTGTTCTTTCTCACAGCTATAAGAGAGAAATTGAAAATGCAGTAGCTGTAGACTGGGTGTGATCCCATGTGGACTGTGTGGAGGGAAAATATAATTCAGTTAAAGGGCTCTCATTTGCCATATATAAAAATAATACCCATAGGAAATTGTGTGTAAATATCCTTCACAAAGAAAGGGAGGAAGCTCATCTAGAGTCATCTGTCCACTGAACTGATAGGATCCCTTCTTTGCATCGTAAATGTGCTCAGGTCTTAATTAGTTAGCTGTTAGTGATGCTCTGTAGACAGGTTGATTTCTACCTAGTTGGCTTTTTCAGGGACACAAATGTCTATATTTTTCATAACAAATGTCTCATAATTATAAAATAAATTATAAATAATTGTAAAATAAATAAAATCAAATTATGAATGCTGATAATACTATATGTTATATATTGTAATGCTATAACTACTAATTGTAATTAATAATGATTTTGCACCTCTTAGTGAGTAGTTAACAAAGCTTAAATTCTCCATAGGAAAAGCATCAACCTTTTAAATTTTTTTAAAAAAACAGTTTAATTGTGTAATTATTAATTTTTAATGTTTGCCATTTTCTTTTTTTTTTTTAATAGCAACAAACACAAAATTTATCGAGTACTTACTGTGTACTAGGAACCATGCTAAGTGGTTTACATGGACATTTTTCCATTTAATCTTATGAGATACATAACATCTCCTATTTTGCAGATGAGGAAACTGAAGCTTATGTTTCTTTTTTCTGAGTAATATGAGTCCATTTCAGGATAACTTGTGTCACCTTTCTCTTATCCTTAAAAACACTTTTTTCCCATTTTAAAAATAATGAACATAAAAAAACATAATGAACATGGCAATTTTTGCTGCCATGAATTACATGTCCTGGTCTATGAATATCAGCCTTCTCCAGACGTTAACTTTGTATTCCATTCTAGACTTCTGTTCTGTTCCATTGGCCAGTGAATCCTGAACCAGTGACATATTTTAATTATTACATTTACTCCATTAGTGTTACTGTATTACTTATATATATATTTTTTTACTTTGCCATATGAAGCTATACTTTGTTTATTGAAATGTAATTGACATACAGCACCATGTAAGTTTAAAGCATACAGCATAATGATTTGAATTATACATATCATGAAGTGATGACCACAATAAGTGTAGTGAACATCCATCATCTCTTATCGATATAAAAATTAAAGAAATGGAAAAAAAATTTCCTTGTGATGAGCACTCTTAGGATTTACTCCCTTAACAACTGTCATATATAACACAGAGCAATGTTACTTACATTTATCATGGTGTACATTACATCCCTAGAACTTACTTATCTTATAACCGGAAGTTTGGACCTTTTGATCACCTGCATCTGATCCCCACTCCACAGTAACCACAAATCTGATCTCTTTTTCTGTGAGTTTCTTTGTTTTTGAAGTCTAGGTGACCTATATAACACTATGTTAGTTCCTGGTGCACAGCATAGTGATTCAGTGTTTGTATTCATTACAAGATGATCACCACAATGTTTGCCATTTTCTCATTATCATGTTTAGCTAAAGACTGACATTTGGGTGATTTTTTTTTTTTGATGTGCTGAATTTTGACATAAACAGTCATTTACGACATGTGCCTTTGCCTGATACTATCTTTTCAGAGCCTCCACTTCTTCACATGCACGTGGGAATAATATATTTTGCAGAGCAGTCGCAAGGATGAAGGGTATAGCATGGAAGCCTAGTATTGTGCTTGACACACAGATGGTCCCTTGGAACCGTAGCTGCTCTAATTGTTTGCTCCACTATCAACAGCTGTGTAACAAACCACTCCAAACTTAGGGCTGTAGAACCGAAGTTTTACTATGGTCCTCAATTCTGTGGGTCAGGAATTTGGACAGGCACTGCAGGGCTCACTGGTCTCAGCTCTGTGATGTGTGTGGCCTCATTTGGGAGTAGAGCCCAATAATTGGCATTTCCAAGTGTCTGGGGGGGTTCTGTAGCTGCTGGTCGGGGGATCCACACTTTAAGAACCACTGTTGCAGAGCAAACCCAAAACCAAATCCAAAGATTAGCTTGGATAGCATGGGGAACCATATTCAGTATCTTGTAACTTAGGGTGAAAAAGAATATGAAAACGGATTATGTATGTTCCTAAATGACTGAAGTATTGTGTTGTACACCAGAAATGGACACAACTTCAATAAAAGTGTATTTAAAAACAAAAGATAAAGACAATTAGAAAAAAAAAGATTAGCTTGAGCCTCACTAGTTTACTCAACTATGTCAACCCGCCATGTGCTTTCAGCATCTGGCCATCTTCCCGTAAGAAATAGGAACTTACTAAACCAGGGCGAGGGTGATAGGACCATTCTTGCCACTTTCTGAGCATTTCACGGCTATGAGGCATTTGGTAAACACTCTGCATACATTGTCCCCCTTAATCCTTACAAAAACCCAGTGAAATAGCCTATTTTATAGATTTAGAAACTGACACTATGAAGGCTGTTTCCTGACATCACACCACCACGAGGGCAGAGCTGAACCCAAGTCTTTCAGAATCCAAGTGCGTGCCCACACTCTTAGCTGCTCTGCATTCCTCCGTCTTCTCAGGCTGCTGAGAATAACGCCTCACCCCTAGGGAATTAGCCGTCTCTCTTCTCCCATCTCTTCTTGTTTTATGTCTCTTATATTATTGTTATATCGTGTTCAATTATTTTCATGTCTTGTCATCTCATTTAGACTTCTCACTTCATCCATCCTTTTAACACGTATTCAAGGTAGGGATTCTTGCAGTTACCGCAGGGTCTGGCAGAGAGCTTGCCTCCCGTAAATTCTTCTTGAGTTGATGAGTGAATGAATTCAGAAGTGAAGAAATCATGGTATAAAACTGCAGCTTGTCACTGTGTAGGTAAATGAGTTTATGTGAAAATAAGCAAGTGGTCATTAGGTGTATTTGTTTGTGTGGCTCCCATTTCTCCAGGTTATACAACCTAATTGAGAAATATGGTTATTGTAACAGTAACAGGAATATCCCATCAGCCTGTATCCTTGAGCATGGAAGCATCCTGTATCATGCGGCGGAGGTCTCAAAGGGGCCTAGTTTTCTTTGAAGAGGTGACACTTATGCTGAGATCTTAAGCACCTACCATTTTTAAGCCACTCCTTTCACATAAAATCTTTCTCCTCAAGCCCCAAGATGCTGAAACCCTAAATCATGTGATAGGCAAGGATTCAAAGTGGCACTTATTTTAAATAAAATACGTAAATAAAGTTTTTAAATAAAACTTGTGGTTACATACTGTTGCAACTTACTAATTTTGTGATCTGGACTCAGTTACTTAAACTTTGTCAAATAGGAGAAATAATGCCATCTTCAAAGGATTATTATTATGAGGATGCAGTCAGCTTTCCAGGCCTTCTGGAGGCTGAAAGACAGCTTCAGTTCCAAGTGCTCAGTGGTATTAGGACCTACACTTACTGAGCGCTGAGAGCCAAGCCAGGCCTGTTCTACATACTTCACATACATTCATTCGTAGAATTCTCACTTTGACCCTCCGAGGTGGCTTATCATCACACCTTTCAAAGATGAGAAAACTAAGAGGCTGTGAGAAGTTAAGTAACTTGTCCAAGGCCACACAGCCAATAAGTAGCAATGCTGGGTTTTTAACCCTGGGCCTCCTGGTTCTAGGCTCTGTCCTTGTCTGTCCAAGACCCTGGGGGAAGGGTCTTGTCTGCCCCAGGCTGCTCAGTAGTCCCCCAGCCTCAGCCCTGGGGGGGCCCACATGTAAACAAAATAGAAGGCCCCTCCCTCCAACAATGCACGCCAGCTACTTAAGATGATTTTGGAGAAAAATATTAGACGTTCTTGTTTTATTTTAAGGGATGAATCATCTTGAATGTGGAGGAGTAAAAACTCAGTTCCTTTCTTGCTTCAAAATCAGACAGTAGAAAGTATTGTCAGTGCATCTTTGAGGAAGAAGAGAGAGAATGTCCTAAGAGACTCAGGAAAAGAATTAAAACGGAGTTGCCGCTGAAAACTCTTAAATATCTCTCAGATTTTCTGATACAGATTTTTTTCATGGTATGTATCATATTTTGGACACAGGCAGTCCCAGAAATAGCCATAAATACTTCCAAATAGAGAGAAAGAAAGGGCACAGTGCTCACACCCTGCTTGAGCTCATTAATGCAGAACTTACCAGCCTTGATGGTTATTTTTACCAACAGCCCCAATCCTTTGGAGTTTTTTGAGGCCAGGTGCAGAATATTGATCAAGACACAAAAATAGAAATTTCCTCACCCCACAGAAAGGCAACAAGAATTGGTTGATATTTCCAGTTTTATCCTTAAGCCATGCTGCATATGATTTTTCAGCAAATGAAAGCATCTGGCTCATAACATTATTTCTTGAAAAGAAGAGCAAACTGTAAATTTCCAGCAACAGAGAGCCGATTAAATGATGGTTGCAGTACAGCGACACCAGAGATGCTTACGGCCATGAAAATGGCTTTGAAAGAATTCTGAGTGACAGAAAGGAACGCATGTCACAATTGCTGTAGACCATATGGACTCGCCTTCTCAGTAAGCTGTCTGTGTAGTTCTCTCTCCTACTTGCTTCTGAAGGGGGCTCCATTCAGTTTCCACTCTCAGTGCTCCTCCAGAGATAACTAGTGACTTCTGTGCAGTTAAAGCCAAAGGTGATTTTTCAGTTCTTATCCTGAGAACATCCAACATCGTTATCAGATTTCATTGATCAACTCATGAACATTTTCTATTTGGAGGTGGGAGATGCTGCACTGAATGTTCAGGAACGTTTTAGGACATAACAGCATCCCATTGTTCATAGGGTTATGCATCATTTCTTCTTAGTATTACAGACGAAATGTGGGTCTTCACTTCTTTACACTGAGCATCTAAAGATTCTAAGACATGCAGAGTATGCCAGGACTCTTAGCCAAGTGTGCTGTTCATAACCCAGTCCTGCAGATAATCCTGTTCCTTTCCACCTTTAGAGTTCACAATATAATGTTTAGGTTTATCACAGAAAGCTATGAATTTTAAAATACTTTGTTGGGTTAAATACAACGATTTATTTTTCTTTGTTGTCTTAACATATTATTGGAAGTTCAACAACTCCCTTTGAATTCCAATTAGAAGCATTTGATAGGTAGGCCTGTGGTACCTAAACGATAATCCTTCATGATGAAATCTGCCACATCAATCTCTTTTGAGTTTGGAAATTACAATCTGAGCACTCTGGCAATTTCTGCTGCCATGAATTTCATGTCCTTGTCTATGAATGTCAGCCTTCCCCGGACGTTAACTTTGCCTTTCAGGGCTGCATCATCGTGAGTCTTTTGAAAGCTTTTAAACAGATTTGGGATCCAGATTTAACAGTTGAACTGTGTGTCTTACTCCCCGTGCAGATAACTCGACTGAAATGACAATTAGATAAAAGGACACCTTTTTTGTTTCACTCAGTTCACACATAGACAATTAAGGAATACTACATCATAGCCGATTCCTGTTGGTGGTGGCCACATTTCATAATTGACCACGTGAAACATGACTTCAGAAGTTTAGAATGTAAAAATATGTTTTTGAATTGAGGAAATATGTTGCCTTTATTTTTCCTTTTGGTTTCAGTAGGTTTTGTTTTTTGTTTCTGTTTGATTTTGGTTTTGTTTTTTGATGTTCTGAGGCAACCTATGGATTTATTTTGCAATAGGAAACAACTTACAAAACTGGCCCTCAGTCCTAGAGTCGTGTTGTGGTAGGTTCAGTCCCTCATGGCTGTATATCATGGTAGATTCAGCTCGGGGGTCGCTATAGCCCCCGCTTTCTAAGCAAAGCCTGAAGTATGTGATCTGCCTCGTGCTGTTCCCCAGACCTCAGCAGACATGTTCTCATTACTCCAGCGATGGCCAAGACCGTGAAAATGAACTCTTAGGAATCTTTAGCAAATATTCCCTCTGCACTCCTGGAAGTTCAAAAGCCATCTGATACTAATATTCTCGTGCTTGGATATTTAAGAATTTTAGCAATCGCTCAGGGAAGTCTTCCTTGTCCTAGAAAACATTGGTCTTTGCTGCCAAAGCAAAATGAAAAATCGAAACCAAAAAGTATTTTGACCTCTTCCCATTTATCCTTTTCCACTTTCAATGGGGAGTTGGAAGAAAAGAGAAAATGAAGTTTTTAAAAATCATCAGTCAGCATCTTGTGATTATCAGATCATTGCTGCTTTGAGCTGTTTGTTAAGCAAGACACTTGGACCCTGGCATGTACTTGTCTCTCCTGTCCCACGCAGCCTAGGGGCAGATCCCAAGGTCATGGCCAGGTATGGACCCTAGCTTAGTGCTGGCTGTTCTAGAGTGGGAATGACTATGACATAGCATCCATGGTCACGTCTGTGGAGACACAACCCTTTTCTGAAGTCTTGAGAGGGGGTGATGTGGAGGAGCCTCACTTTGACATGGGACGTAACTGCAGGAAGGTCCGTTTCTCTGACTTTCTGTGCTCATCTGTGCCTTTTCTCTCTTGTTTTTTTTTTGTGGGGTTTTTTTTTTTTTTTTTTGCGTGTTTGAATGTGTGTGGTCTCTTCTGGAGATGTGCTGAGTGTCTAAGTGTATTTTCTACATACGTTTTCCTTTCACACACATCTCCTGCTGTGACTCTTCGTCTGCATGGCTTATTTTCTGGGTAAGACAAGAGCAAGCAGTGCAATGAAAGAGACTGAACTTCAGTCTGAGTCCTGTCCTGTATGACCTTGGGCCCACCACTCAGACTCCTGACCACCAGCTCGTCTGTGAAAATGGGAGTGATATTTTCTACGTCCACATAGTTTTTATGAGAATTAGATGAGATCACGTATCAGCAGTGCACAGGGTAGTTTTTTTTTTCTTTTACATTGTCATCTAACTTTTCATTCTCCCCGTTCCTCCTTTTCCTTTCCTTTTCTTTTTCTTTCTTTCTTTCTCTTTCTTTTTCTTTCTTTCTTTCTTTCTTTCTTTCTTTCTTTCTTTCTTTCTTTCTTTCTTCCTTTCTTTCTGTCTGTCTGTCTGTCTGTCTGTTTTTGTTTTGATTTGCTTTGCTTTGCTTTTTGAAACTCAGGTCTCTCTGACTTAAAATATTGGTTCTTTTTCCTCTAACTTTTTCTTTTGAAAAGTTTCAAAACTTGAGCAACAACAAAAAAAGTAAGACTGGTGCAATGGACACCCATCGTCCCTTCACCCACATTCACTAACTAGTTGTTTACATTTTACTGCATGTGCTCTATTTTTTCCACCATTTATCCCTTAAAAACAAAGACATTCTCTTACCCAACCACAATACAATAATCACACTCAGGAAATTTAATTGATTGAATATATTTTCTGATACTTAGTTCATACTCAAATTTTTCAAATTATACCGATAATGTCATTTATTATTTGAAGAATCCTGGCTGGTCATTTTGTTTGTTTTTGTGGCATGTCTCTCAATTTACATTTGTCTGATTGACTCCTCCTGACTGGACCCAGGCTGAACACTTTGGCAGCAGTATTAATAGAGATGATGCCATGTTCTCAGTGCATCACATCAGGGGCAATGATGACAGAGTGTCTCATCAATGATGAGGCTAAGTTTGACCATTTGATTAAAGATGTGCCCACCAGATTTTCCCATTTTTGAAAGTGTTAAATAATCCTCTGTATCACTTATAGTTTTTCTTCTGAGTTCTGTTGAGCATTTTGGGGTCTTAACTATCTCACCTCTCACCTACCCTGGAGGTTGACTTAGCAGAGTATCATCCGCAACCATCTTCCACCCACTGGTGTCCACATCCACTGTCCATTCTTGCCGCCCATTATGGTGATTGTAGAATCATTTCCCTTTTTAAATTGATCTTCCACTCTCTCTATTGCTCCTCCACTGCTCTTCCAAAAGTCATCCATTCATTCATTCAGCAAATACCTTTGAAGGTCTTTCATGACCAACACAGGCATGAGACTTGGCACTCAGAACGCAGAAGTAACCCCTGCCCTCATGAAACTTAAATAAATATGTTGCTTTTTTTATTGATACATTCACTTAACAGCTATTCACTCCGTGTCTTGTCATGTACCTACATTACTTTGCTTCCTGGGAACCCAGCAGGAAACAGAAACAGTCAAATCCCTGCTCTCTTAGGGTTTTCATTCTAGTTGGCAAATGGAGAGAGAATATGAACAGGGGAAGTGGACTCGTGGGAAAGAGCTGATTTTGAAATAGGTCAGGGAACAGCTCCATAGTGAGGGTACAATTAAGCAGAGACCTAAAGGCAATGGGAAGCAAGCTATTTCGTTCAGTGGGGAACAGGCGTTCCAGCCAGAGGGAAAAGCATGTGCAAATGCATGAATGGATGAAGTTGAAATACAATTTTCTGGAGAGGAAATAGAGAGTCAATTTAGTTTGGCCTCCAGCATGGTTGCTCATTATTGATAGTTTAGAAAAAATTTTACTTCAGTCTCACATCTCTCTGTGGTAAGTCCTAATCAGTAACTTCCTTTGTGGTTTCTTACCCCTGGGGGTGCTTCTTGCCCGGAGCAGGACCTCGGAGAACTGAGTCATTTGCCCTCATTTGACATGGTTTGGCTCCCATGGCTCCCAAAGGCTGAAGAAGCAGCTGGTCCAGCCCAGTTAGGACCACACAGCCATCAGTTCTACTCCCTCCCTCCCAACTGCTAGGCTGGCCCTGGGGGTGTTGTAAGGTGGCCATGGAACCTGGGTCAGGGTGACCCCATGAGCAGAACAGCATCTCCTTTGAAGAGAAGATGGAGTCCACTGTTCATGAGATTGACCTTCGATCCAGCTGTTGCTGGAGTCCAGGTGAAGCTGAGGTAGTGTTGGCAGCCCACTAGCCCCACCCCAAGCCCCGGGGTCACTACCAGGGTGATCTCCCAGCAAGAAAACAGTGTTCCGTGCTGTGGCTGGGTTACTGGTAGAGAACTGCTGTCTGAGAAGGAACTTGCAAGTTAGAATCCCTGAAACTTAAACTTAATTAGCATCAAGGTCAATTGGCCTCTGTTAGGAAGAAAAGCCAGAAAGATAGCTTTTGTGGAAGCCCAGTGAAGAAAGTGTTTCCAAGAGAGGGTGATCAATGAATGTGTTGAATGCTGTTTAAGATGCTAAGAATTAACCACTGGCTTCAGCAACATGAAGGTCATTGGTAATCTTGACACAGTTTGGTGACATGGGAACAAAAGTCCAGTTGGGGTATGTCTCAGTCAGTTTGAGCTGCTATAACAAAAACACCATCCATAGACTGAGCAGCTTAAACAACAAACATTTATTTCTCATAGTTCTGGAAACTGGGAAGTCCAAGACCAAGGCACCAGCAGATCTGGCGTCTGGTGAGGGCCCTCTTCCTGGTTTGCCATCCCCTTGCTGTGTCCTCACGTGGCAAAGAGAGAGAGAGAGGAAGCAAGCTCTCTGGTTTCTCTTCACATAAGGGCACTAATCCCCACATGAAGGCTCCAGCCTCATGATCTGATTACCTCCTAAAATCTCCATCTACAAATACCATCACATTGGAGATTAGGGTCTCAATTTTAGGGAAGACACAAACATTCAGCCACAACCGGGTAAATTCAAGAGAAAAGAGACAAGTATGAAAACAGTGAATACAGATAACTATTCATAGGAGTTTTGTGTATGAAAATTAATGTCCATTGTTCTTACTTACAAGTGAGTGAATAATACATTTTCTATTTTTGTCCCTTCAGAAAACCCTAATTATGTTGTCACTTCTGTTTGATGTCACAGTAGATCCTAAACACGAAAGCAGGTGCCCATGCTTTCTGTAGATGCTCAAAATAGAATAAAAAGGGAACTTAAGAAAATCTCAAGAGTTTAAAATTCTGTTTTCATCCCATGGATATCCAAGTGAAACTAGTCTACATCTTGTCTCCTAGAGATGCAGAAAAACCATCTTGACAGGTGCAAGCAAGAATTTGTGTTCATATGAGCTGACCTCCCCTGTGTCACATGTAGTTTACTTTTGAATCCTGTTGCATATTTTTGGGTCTTTTTCCACCATCTTCACTTTTGACTTACCCTTGAGCTTGACTTAGCAGAATGCATTAGTACTCAGCCCCCACTCCACCTTGCATTCACTCAAAAGCAAAGCAATTTGGAAATAAGTACATTTAAAAATCTACTTTTGAAAAATATGGTAGCCCATCTCATGCAATGTGTGTGTGTGTGTGCGTGTGTCTACACTGTGACAAATTCTCAGGCCTTTCAAACTACCCCCTTGGCATTTTTTAAATTATTGAAATAAAATGTCATTTCGTGATTACTCTTTCATTTGAAAATTTTTTTTCCATCAAACTTTTGCCATCTCGGTATTGCTTACCAAAGAATCCTATCGTCTGGGCTGTTCCTTTCGCATGACCATACTGATGCACATCTGCAATGTCCACATGAATTTCCTTTGTGATCAATCTTTGTGTTGGTCTGTATAGTGATTATCCTATTAACTTAGTAACTATTTGTCAGCCTAGTTCTTAAAGTTTTCACTGACCTGGAGTACACTGTTAGAAAGCCAGTTAAATTGGCCCAAGAGATTGCTTCTAGTTGTTTGTTAAGGACTCTTTGATACTGTGTGTAGTTTTAGAGATCCTTCTGTTTCCTGTTTTATGTTACGCAGAAGTTTTAGCTCCCCACCTCCCCCAAACACTGCAAGAACCCTTAACCATGTGCTGTGTTGTTCCGTGAACCACTTCCTCTTGAGGAGTGCTTTCATTGCATTTTGAAGAAAAAAAAAACAACAATGCTGTATTGAAGGAATCAGGCAAAATTCAGTATTGTTAGTTATTTTCCCATCCTGCTGTACAGTAGTAGCTCCTTCATAGTTCCCACCAGCATTTGTGATCATCTGGAATCCGCAGTACAGATTCCATATGAAGGGTGACCCTCATCATCAACAGATCTCTTTTTGTATCAACCTTCTGTTTTGTATCTATAGCTGTAACGTGTGGGCTAATTTTTTCCTTGAAAAAATAAACATAGCCAGCTATTTCTTTAAATTTAAAAGCAATAAAAAATACCAAAGCAAATTGATACTGAGAATGCCTCAGAGTTTTCAACCTTCTTTCTCATGAATTCCAGTTGTATGTTAACTCTGGCCATCTAGCTGTAGACTCAAAGCACCACTCACTTGCGCTCATACATGATCGTGCGACAACATGGATGAATCTTGAGGATAATTATTTCATTCTACTTACATGAGATGCCTAGAGTAGCCAGATTCATAAAGACGGGGAGGAAGATGATGGATCCCAGGATCTGGGACTTGAGGGGAATGGGGAATTATTATTTAATGGGTATGAAGTTTCAGTTGGGGAAGATGAAAATGTTCTGAAAGTGAATGCTGGTCATGGTTGCACAACAATATGAATTACTTACTGCGACTGAACTGTACACTTGAAAATGATTAAAATGGTAAATTTTGTGATACATGTATATATATTTTACTTCCATTTTTAAAAAATTTATCAAAAAAAATGGGATATAGAGTAAACAAATAATAGTCTTAATGCAAGGATGCAAACATTTTTGTCTTCAGAATGGAAAGATGTATAGTAGGTAGATGAACTCAGATATTTAATCCTTGACACACTGGTGAAGAGACACTCAGTGAGGGAAAAGTCTTCCAGAGATTCATTTGAGCCTAGAACAGTTTTGGGATCAGTAAGTCTCTATTGACTGACTTAAATTGTGTAATCTTAGGCAAGTTACTTAGTCTCTGGGTACCTTAGTTTCCTCATCTGTAAAATGGGGAAAATACGTGTCCTGTCCAGGTTGGTTGTGAGGATAGATTTAATCAGTCAGTACACAGGAAGCACAGGAACAGTGCCTGGCACAGAGTGAGAGCAGCTAATAGTTATTAGGTATTGTTTTTATTATTATCAGGCAGGCAGAGAGATGAGATTCTCTCTCTCAACCTGCAGCCACGCACAGGAGCAACAGAGAGGGGGACTTTGTACCAGGTAGGTGCGTAGTGGCTGTTCTGGTGGAATTTTGAAGACCAGTTCTGACCTGTCTGCCCTTAATTGACTGACTCATTTTACTGATCAGAAAGTTAATTTTACATATCCTTTGTTGTTTGGTTAAAAGTTTTTCACAACATATTCTGTCTTCTCTTCTAATTCTTGTTGCTTTAAAATTTTCATTGGTACCAATACCTCAATGCAAGTAAAGTTTATGCATGAGGGAGAGCACAGCTGAAAAGATGATCTTTGCAACCTCAAATTAGATCATCCACAAATTCATAGTATCTTAATCTGGCTCTATGGGAAAGCAGGCTTTTGACAAATAAGCTTCTAATAAAAATCTAAATAACATAGGGTTCTCCATTATATTGATGCCGGCTGCCACTGAATCCATCTTACGGTAGAGTCAAGAATTAATAATCAAAAGGGAAAAATCTTAACCTTTGATTTTATACAGAAGTTATTAGGATCACTTTTTAAAAACCTGTCTTTTTGTTTTCTGTTTTATAAAGATTCTTACAAGTTTATTATTTCCTCTTTTATTTAGTATACAAAATTGTATGTTTTTATGAATAGAACTTTTCTCTTTAAATGAGTAAAATAACCCCACAATCTAATACTATTATGCTCAAAATTCAGTTCCTAACAAGAAATTATAACATATGTTATGAGAGGAGTATTTGAACATATTAATTTTGTTCTCACAGATTAGCAAATGTACCTTATAAACACATAAAGGAACAAAATATAACACTGGCAAATACAAATAGGCACATATAATTTATTCTCAGTTTTGAAGCCCAGTGCAAGCCATAGGCATACAGCTACTTCTATGTAAACAGTAAACCACATATAATATATTATAAATTATTATCTTAAAGTGATGCAGATAACCTGATATATTACTGTATAATTAAGCTGTTACATTTTTGTGCTAAAGTGAGATAGAAGTCTATATTGATGGGGTTAAAATTAATTAGATATATCATGTGAATAAAGGAATAATTAAGATAGAAGATATAACTTGTTTTTAATTAGTAAATAATGGTGAATTAATCTACTCCTTGAAATGTTAACTGACTTTAGGGTGAACTAGATAGGAAAACCATAGAAAACGTCACTCGAACTGCATGGTTGTGATTAGATTTTTCTCAAAGTGTCAGAAATTGGCCGGTTGAAATCAAATTTAGGCCTAAAGAGATGTGAGCCCCAATGAAACCTCTGTATTTACCAACAAAATTTATCTATATAAATATTGGTTTTTACTCACTTGGAAAGCACCAAAAAAAAAAGGGAGGGGGGAACTATTGCTATAGTGGATGAGGTTCCTTAAACCCACAACTGCGACAATATCTTAGAAACAGACATTCTGTTTATTTGCCCTGGTAGTTAAAGGAAATGTGGGATTCAGTGACCTCCAAGGACCATCCAACCCAGGAAGGTCACGTTTCTGTCTGCAGTGTGACAGGATCCACACCCAGGGCACAGGAGGTGGAATGACAGGGACTGATGACTTCTTCCCTTTGGTCTGGGGTGTTCCCTAAATGCTCAGTGTTTGCAACAGAGCACTTTTAAACCTAAGGATGAACAAGATTTACTAATCCTTACTTAATAGCAGCTCCCAGTCTAGAAGGAAGTTCTAATATGAACAGAGTGTGACTCAATATGGGAAATGCTATTACTGAGTGCTGTGTGCTGTTTTGTTTAAATGTCACAACGGGGGAGGTGCGTGAGTAGAGCTCAGTGTTAGATCTCATGCTTAGCATGGGCAAGGTCCTGGGTTCAATCCCCAGTCTCTCCACTAAAACATAAAATAAAATAAAAAATTAGTTTAAAAATAAGAAACCTAATTACCTCCCCTCAAAAAAACAAAAACAAAAAAAAAATTTTTTTTAAGAAACAAGAAAAAATAAAAGACATCATTGAAGTGTTGACATGAAAGCTGGATTCCAAATGATAAACGGGACTTTATTAAAAATAAATGGACAGAGAAAGATGTTATTTAAAGGGAACAGCATATACTAAGACAACGTTTAAAAGTCTATTTAGACAATGTCAAGGACCCTGAATGTAAGAGTTGAACCATGAAAAGTAGGTTGGGGCAAACTATGAAGAACTTTGAGAGACGTGCTGAGATTTGAACTCTGCCCGCTTCATCTTCAGCCACAGAAGTTTTTTAAACAAGAGACCAAATTCATATGAGCTGCCAAGGGTCTCAACAGTGAGGATGAAGGAAAGGAAAGCTCTCTGCAGGAAAAACCAACAGGATTTTTTGACTGATTGGATGGAAAAATGGGAGGAGTCAGGGACTATGCCAAGGTTTCTAAATTAGACTAATAAGGGAATACTGACCAAGAGCCAAGTTAGGGCGTGTAGGAGGAGAAGGCACCAGAGGGGGAAATAGTGGTGGAAAAGCCTGTGCATATTGAACAGGTTGTTTTAAGTGAACCACTGAGATAAAATGAGGTCTGCCCTGATCTAGGTCCAAAACCATGGCTGGAATTGCTCAACCAAGTGGCAACAAAATCTGCATCCCAAATGAGTTAAATACATGAGGTTAACGTTGCCATTGCCATAAACAGATGTCCTATTAAGCACATATTTATCAGCGTGCTTAGGATAGACTGGTTTTTTTAGGTTTATGGGGATATAACTGACATATAACACTGTGTAAGTTTAAGACTTGCAGCATGATGATGTGATATATGTACGTATTGTGAAACGATCACCATGATAAGTGTAATTTAACATATCCATCAGCTCACAGTCACAATTTTTTCTTATATTTTTAAAAATATCTGTATTTAAAGTTTATATATGAAATTCATGTATGTGGGGAAGAAAAACTATTTGAAGCCTTCAAAACACTGAGCCTTAGAAGTTTGACCCTTTGGGAACTACTGAGCATTAGGGAAAATGCCCCACTCACTCAAGGAATCTAAGGCAGTATTTCAGTCTGGGTGTGCAGCCTCAACCACCCCTCCCCTCTCCTAGCCACTCCCCAAAGTCTCAAAAAAATAAAATAAAAAACAGCAAAATCTTTCTGATAAAGTACTATTCCAAATTTTTTTTATCAACAGTTTGTTGTTCTTCCCAAGACAGGAGTTCAGAAATGACGTACTCATAAAAAGATGTTAATTCCACCCAATCGTGATGTGCACATTGCTCATTTTCCAATCCATTGCTTCACCAAGGCTGCTCCACCCCTGCTTTTTTGGGCAGTTAACCTAACTTTGAGCTGTCAGGGTGGGGTTTTCTTTCTCTCTTTCTCTTTTTTTAATCTTGATTTTGACCTTTGGGAAACACTGTACAAATGGATGCAGCCCTGTGTTCTCGTGCACGGACGCATGTGTGTGCAGTGTGGATCTCTGTGTGGCTCTGGTTTTCTCCATTCCAAAAACAGGGCTTTCTGCAGGGAGGATAAATATGTAAGATGATTGAATTTACACACTGATACAAACTGATGTTAATAATAGCCCTTAACTTAGATCTTTCATTATTTTCACCAGAGATGAAGTTCTTTTTTTTCAATTGAAGTATAGTTGATTTACAATGTTGTATTAGTTTCTGATGTACAGCATAGTGATTCAGAATATATATATTATATATATATATATATATATATATATATATATATATATATATATATATATATACTTTTTCATTATAGGTTATTACAAGATATTGGATGTAGTTCCCTGTGCTAAATAGTAGGACCTTTTTGTTTATTTATTTTATAGACAGTAGTGCAAATCCCGAACTCCTAATTTGTAACTCTTTGAAACTGTGATCCATGCAGTAGCGTATTTACTTACGATAAGATTTACAGAATAATCTTAATATTGATGCCTTTAAATAATTCAATACCAACAGACTCTGGGGGAAAGGACTGCAAGGGCAGAGGGAAAGATTTTGACCAGATGAACACTAGGGGAGTCAGCAGGGGTCACGGGAACATGCTGCTGTTTTATTTCCATCTTAGGTGTGTGATTCACTCTGGCAAGTCCTCAGCCCATTCTGCACGGGTGCTGTGCACAGGCTGAGCAAGTAAGGTCTTTGGGTTCAGTGGAGATTTCTGACTCATCAAGGTCACGTTTCCTTTCAAGACTTTATTCTTTATCTTTTCATCACGTTTCCAAATTTAACGGTTTAAGACAAAGCATCAGTGAGAAGACTACTATTCTCAGCTTCATCTTTGGTTCCTTTGGGTTTATTGGAACACTGACTGGCAGTCTGTTGGGGTTTTTGTTTGTTTGTTTGTTAGTTTTTTCTTTAATGGAGGTACTGGGGATTGAACCCAGGACCTCGTACATATTGGGCATGAGCTCTACCACTGAGCAATTTCCCTCCCCCATGACTGGCAGTTTTGAGGTCAGCAAAGAAATCTGGTTTTGTCCACTCTGAATGGATTACTCTTCTCTCATGCAAAATTTTGAAATATGTTAACACTAGTACTTACTCTTAACTTTCCCTGTTTGTAATAATTCATTTGAAGGATTCCTTTATTTTGTCACAGTATTGTACTGCGTAATACTCTGATGAAAATAAATTCACGTGGGCAGTTCTGGAATTTTATTGCTTTTTTTTCCCTACTAATTCTCTTACTAAAGTAATGAACGAATCCTCCATTACAAGATTTTGAACACCAGGTTAATTGTTTGAAGGGATACCTTTTGAAATCATGGGTACTTTGTTGACTTAAATATTTTCCTTCCTCCATTTTGTAGTTAATTTGAAGAAGGGGGGTATGATTCAGGTACTTTATAAGCATCTTTGAGGGGATTAAAACCACATGTGAGTGGACCCCAACATTGACTCCCCTCCCTAACCAGAAGCAGGACCCACCGACAGCTCTTTTTCCTTCTCTGTGATGAGCTAAACCCAACAATCCACATGAACAGGATGAACATCATCCATCTTTCATGACTGATGCTGTTTGAGGCCCTCCAATCTCTTAGACTTGCACACATAGACTCACACCTGCAGTGTCTGCCTCACCTGTCATTTCTGTACCTGAGGGCTCATCTGCCTACCGGTCTGACCCTGTGCATTCGCTGAATGGCTTCATCAGATTCAAACACGTGCTTCCCTGTCCCATGCGTATGTTCCCCGGATTCTTTCAGGTGTGTCTACTACTTAGAAGTGTGCCTGTTGCATCATATCTTAAACTTCTTTTGTTTTAATGCTGTCTCCCACCTGGCCCTTCCTGGTCAACCCATAGATACCTGATGCTCCTGCAAGATACCTTCTCCACTGGAAGCCAGATGGGGGGATTCTGGAAAATTAACAATCATAGCAATACAAATTGTCCTCCCTCCCATATAAAACATGCACAAATTAAAACTTGAAATGACTACTGAAGGTACTCAATAACTATAGCTCAGATTGTCTTTTGTGTTTCACTGGAGAGAGAGCTGAGGAGAGCAAAGAAAGAATTATTGTGGGGAGAAGGGAAATTCAATTGAAAAAATACTCTCAATCCTCATCTCATCTTCAGTGAGGTTGGTAAAGTTGTGTAGCAGGGGGAATCATTTTTCCTTCTTAAAATTGGGAGGAGAAAATATATGATGGGAAAATTAAGCCGGAGATATCCTAAGTGATGTAAACTCAGGGTAACTGTTGAAGACAATCTGGGAAGATTGGGCACTAGCTTTGTAAGGTGGAGATTTGGAGGATATGCACAGATTCGCTCTAGATGACCTGTACACTCGCATTCCTTCTGATTTCTCAGTGTCGATGCCATTCTGAGTGGTTACTGTTACCATCAATCAACCTGGCTTCTAGATTAGTTCTTGGAACATGGTGCTAGATAAATGTCATCCTCCTCCTCATCATCATTACATCTCTGTCCTTTGAAGAATTTTTTTTTTAATCATTCAGGTCAGTTTTAAGTAAGCAGAGTCAGTACGACAAAGGCATTTTATACGCATATCTTATAAAGAGACAGAGAAACCCTAATTAGCTGAAGCTATTAAGTATGAAAAGGTATTATTGCTCAAGTATTAGTTTGAAGTTATGGTAAAGGGAGAACTATAAGTCTGCAAGATCATGTATTCGAGGAAAGATCTGCCTTGACTTTGCCTCTTTTAGCCAAATAATTTTTTTAATTGAAGTATAGTTTCTGTACAATATTATGTAACTGACAGGTATACAATACAGTGATTCACAATTTTTAAAAGTTATACTCAATTTATTGTTATTAGAAAATATTGGCTGTATTCCCCATGTTGTACAGTATATCCCTGTAGCTTCTTTTATACCTAATAGTTTGTACTTCTTACTCCCTTACCCCTATATTGCCTCTTCCTCCTTCCCTCTCCCCACTGGCAACCATTAGTTTGTTGTCTATCACTATGAGTCTGCTTCTTTTTTTTTGTTTTATTCACTTGTCTGTTATATTTTTTATATTCTACATATAAATGATATCATACAGTATTTGTCTTTCTCTGTCTGACTTATTTCACTTAGCATAATGCTCTCCAAGTCCATCCATGTTGCTGCAGATGGCAAAATTTCATTCTTTTTAATGGCTGAGTAATATTCCAGTGTACATCTTCTTTATCCAGTCGTCCTTTGATGGACACTTAGGTTGCTTCCGTATCTTGGCAATTCAAATAACTTATTTTAAATGCAAACACACACAAGTGTGTATGCAGAGATAATAGTATTATGGTTATAGTAAAAAGAAGAAAAAGCCTTGGTCTTTTAGGGGTACATATGGGTTATCTACATCAAAAAGATCAGTCATGAGTTGATCAGTGTTCAAGATGGACAATGAGTACACAAAAATCATTATATTATTCTCCCTACTTTGATATATTTAAATGTTTTCATATAAAATGATGGAAACAAACACACATATACACACACATAAATATTATTTGGCTTAAATGAGATGTGCTGACCGTCTACAATACATTACTAATCAGTGGCTGAAGGAGGCCTTGTAATCTCTCTCCCAATGCCCCGATTCAGCCGTGCCAAAAACGTCAGGAAGAGAGCAACTAGTTACATCTCCCAAGGCGTCCCGACGTCATTGTATGGAAACGCTTTTCCTCTCTTGGACAATTCTTTCTACTGGTTCAGGCAGAGAAAAGTTATAATATAAAATACGCTTTATTTCCATCTGTTGTCACTTGAAGCTGTGGCCATTTTACTTCTGTTTTGTCACCCTAATGCTTCCAAACAAATGTGCTGAACACTGCTGTTTCAGAGATTACTTTGTAAAGCAAGGAATGGTTTGGTAAATAATCCTACTCACTCCTGACATATTTTTATGTAGATTTTTAAGTGAAAATGAAGTTCTTCATCTCTCTGATGCAATCCCCTGTGGCCTGAGGCTTTCTCCTTTCCCAATCAGGGTGTCCTATGGTGATGTGAATTCCAGAGTGATGTTCACTCTGTTGCACTTGGGCATCTGGAAAAACAGAGTCCAGTTGTCACTCTGAGACAGTTCTTAGGGTTCGGTTCAATCTTGGACCAAGCAAATTGCAGGGAGGTCAGGCATGAAATTTCAGGCTGAAATGAATTTTCCTCTCCATAACTTTTTCTTCCTGACTTACTTGCCCGTGGATGGGGCTTTGGGGGAATAGAAAGAGATGGAACAATTACCCAAGGATCAGGCTTTTATTAGAGAGCATCTTCATCTGGATTTCTTCTTTTTCAGATGGGTGAGTCAAACGAAGATATAGACCAAATGTTCAGCAATTTGCTGGGAGAGATGGATCTTCTGACCCAGGTAAATTCCCCTTCTTACCTTTCAAATTAGAAAAAAAACAGAGTCACAGAATTTGAGTTTCATATGACAAGAGAGCTATTTCAAAAAAAGAAAAGACTGGAAATTGACAATATTATATGTTCCTCGTGTAACTGTGACAGCGAGCGGTAGGCAGAAAAATAAAGCTTTTTTCTCTGATCATACCCTGCTGAGTTCAGCTAATGGAATACATGGGTCACACATACGTTCTCATGCTCACCATGTTCAAACATTTAGCCAGTGGAGGAATTTTCCTCAAGCAAACTTTCCACAACCACCACCGCCGCTGAACAATTTCCCCTGCAGCCACCTTTCTATAAAAACTAGTGAGTTCATCACCTTCTACATAAAACACTAAAATAAGAATCATCCAGTATTCCTAAATAAGTCAGGGGTCTTAAAGATCTCTACAAAATAAATGAAGAATAATCTATATTGTTTAAAATATTATTTTAGGAACAATAAATCAATATTAGTTGGTGTCTGCTTGTATAAAATTTGAGAAAATTTAAATTCTATGAAAGAAGAGACAAAAGATGGGAGAACAGGCTTAGAGAAAAGGGGTTCTGACTAATGACAGGTGTCCTGGATTTGCTTTCACATAAGGCCTTTCTGGGTTTTGATCTTTTCTTTATTGTGCTCGAGTGCATGTAGTCACAGGGTTGGTGTGGCTAAAACTGGTCTCCGAACAGGTAGGTCAGGGTAAAAGTAAGTTTTGGAGTAAAGTAAAGCCCCGCTTTGTCCCTGGGTCTAAAATCTGTTCTTTGATTCAGCCGTTTTCAGCTGCCCTTTGGGGTGATCGAGTGTCTTCCCAGCCATTTGAAAAGCTTGTGTTTTGATCCCCACTTGTGAATTCTGTGCCTGTTCTATTCTTGAAAACAAGAGTGGGGTTGAAATGGATGGATTAGCTGTAGGCTTCCTAATTTTTCAAAATAAGCAAAAATCAAGGAACTAAAATATAATAATGTGATAATTACTTTTTTTATCTTGAAATAATTTCAAGCTTAGAGAAAAGCTGGAAGAAAAATACAAAGAACTGTCATTTACTTTTCTCCCAGATTTCTCATTAATTAGCATGCTACGCCATCACCACCACTGGTCTGTTTCTGTTTCTTTCTCTTTGTCTTTGAGTGTGTGTGTGTGTGTGTGTGTGTGTGTGTGTATGAGATATATGTGTCTACATAGATATCTATACACATAAAGTCTAGAAACCAGTACATATATTAACTGGACATTTTGTGGGGAAGGGGGATGAAGTCATTTCTACTATTTATATACAAAAAAATTTCAAATACACAGATTGCCAGAAAAATATGAAAAAGGAGTAATGATACATTAATACAGATTCATGAAACAGAATTAGATATAAATAGAAACAAGAATTTAAAATCTGATCAAAGTGGCATTCTAAATAAGTAGGAAAAAGAATTATTTAATAAATTGTGTTAGGTAACACATCTAAAAAAATCAAAAGCTGAATTTCCCCCTCAGACTTTACACTAGATGAGTTCCATGAATCACAGATCTAAATATATGAGATACATAGAGAAGATAACATGAGAGAACTGTTTATGCATTTTGAAGATGTGGGTAGCTTTCCTAAGCAAGAAATGGATATCTACAAGCCATAAAAGAATGAAATATTTAAATACATAAACTTCTAAATTTCTACATGTAAAAAATAAACTATGAGTTCATAATGATACTAGTAAAAAGCAAAAACAACACTACTTTATTGGTTGCCATTGGAAATTGCCAGACATTAACATATTACTCTGAAAACTGATAAATAAAGGAAAGAATCAAGCATTTATGTCAGTCTTTCTATAATCCTAGTCAAACCATATTTCAGAGTGAACAAATAATTGATGAGAGAAAGTTCTTCTTTATGGAAGAGTTCCAATTAAACATTGAAAAAGAATGAAGAGTTAGAAAATCACCATCACGCAGCTTTTAATGAAATACGTTTTCAAGCATATGATTTGGGGGGGTGCTTTTTAAAATTTTATTTTGTATTGAAGTGTAGTTGATTTACAGTGTTAGTTTCAAGTGTATGGCAGGGGAACTCAGTTATACATATACATACATATGTCTTTTCAGATTCTTTTCCATTATGGCTTATTACAAGACATTAAATATAGTTCCCTGTGCTATGCAGTAGGTCCTTGTTGTTTATCAAGCATGTGACTTTTAAGGAGGTTACTGTGGAACAGTCTTCTCAAACTTCAGTCATTCACATATCATCTTTGTGATCTTTTGCCTGTCTTTATTATTTTCTTAATATTTGTCTTTAATTGATTTTTTAAATTAAACTGCATCTCAATTAGGTTAAATATTCTAACTTAATTTTTCTTAATAAACATCCAAAGTTGATACACAATAATTTAAAATTTGACTTGTGACTTTGTATATGACCTAAAATCGTTTGCGAGGCCACACCAGACATACAGAGAGAAATGTTCCCTTCTTGTTGGGCTTTGAGTGACTTTCCTGTGATTAAAGGAGTTCCCTCCTAAAACCGTTTCCTCTCTCTTCTTTCCCTCTCTGCATTTTACTCAAAGTCTGGTATATCACACATTCATGTATTCGTATTTTGTTAGAGAACTACTTCTCATTTCTTTGGGTAGCATAGTAAATTATATTCCTGAGGGGAAAAAACAATGAGTTGGCTCATTGTGATGTCAGGCTTCAAGTTATAGCATTTAAAAATCAACTGGTTAATGAATTTTTTTTTTTTTTTACTTTCTTTCACTAAATGTTTTGTCCTCTTATTCACCCCCATTGTTTCTCCATCAGTCTTCCCTTTTCTCGGCAACTTTTGCATGGTCATCCTGTTTTTTTAAATGAATTCTGGGGTTTCAATCACTTTTCCCTGCATTTTATCCTTGATTCTAACTTGCTTGGGTTCAGTTTTTTTTTCTTAACGTTTTGATTAATGGTCTTTTTTTTTTCCTACTTGTAACTGGTTATACCTCATTAATTACCCACAAACATATAATGATTGATTTCCTTCAGAAATTTAAGACACGAACAAGGATATTTTTTACCAAATCAAATTAATGTCAAAGGAAGCACTCACTTTCATGAAAACATTCATGTATTAAGAACCAGTGAAACCACTTCTCAAACTATGTAAAAGTATTTTTAGAAATTTAAATTATATGTGTAATATAGCCTTTAAATCATCAAAGAAGTCACTTTTTCAATTTAAAAATGTTATTTACAAAATAGTAATTTATTCTGACTTAATTTCTTTTTAACAAGAGTTTTATTAAAAATAACAGGATTAAAATCTTACTCTATAATAGCAGACTGCCTCCTGAAATAGCTTTTATCTTTGAGTGATTAAATATTCCTTTCTTTGGTGTCATAACTTAAGTCCTTACAGAATTGGGTGTAGTGGGTGTGTCATAAATGCATCAGTACAAGAAATTTTTTCTGTTTTATAAAAATGAACAATCTCATTCTCATCAGTCTCAGTTGACCTATTTTGTTTCAAGATGTACCTTCTAGCATAATTTTTAACTTGCAATTTTCTGTAGGGGGAAAAAATCACCTAAAACATGTTCAAGTAAGAATAGTTTTTTAAGAACATATGTAGAGAAAAAAGACATAAACAAAAAAAATGTCATTTTACTTACTGATTCAATTGCACTGCAAAAATGTTAGTATCATGAATAACTTTGGGGGATGATGATCTCTTTTCACAGAGTTTAGGAGTCGACACTCTCCCTCCTCCGGAACCTAAGCCGCCCAGAACTGAATTTAACTATAGTGTGGGTTTTAAGGATTTAAATGGTAAGCATAATCATTTCTTTTCTTAAGTAATTTGAAATCATAATGGTGACTAAAATGTGTACAGAAGTCTAATTTTAAAAACAAAATTTAAGGAACCTGGACATCATGACAAGGATCATTTTTAAAGTCCTGAATTTTATTCAGATGGTGTTTTATTGTGCTTGGATTGAATTGAAAGGCCAAGAAGATATTTTTGCCTATAGTGAAAAGGAACACTATCCTGCATTTGCAGAAAGTCTAAAAACTATTTTTTTAAAGTAAAGAAAGTTTCTTATTATTATTAAGTCATTGGAGTAATAAGTTACAGTAGTATATGAAAATATTAATAAGGAAATTAATTCAAGGAGATTAATGAACTGCCCATTTCATCTTGATTGATAATATATGAATAGATGCATCAAGAATATTTTTATTTAATATATAATTAACATATAATATATTTGCTCTATTTGACATTTTTTTTATTCTCCCAGAGATCATCATGTTCTTTTACTAACAAAACTCTCTCTTCCTATTTAGTGCTTGACAATCTTTAGCCCATGTGCTATTCAGATTACAATGAATCCTAAAATAATTGCTCCCAAATAAGTGAGAATTCACTGCAACTCTTGAAAAAGGTTTTTCAAAGACTTGCAGTGCCTATCAAAAGAATGGGAAACAGGATAATAGAGAAGCCCAGTTACAGAAATCCAGAGTTCCAAATTTTATTTCTATCACTCACCGAGTTCTGTGTTTCTGTCGTTTTCAATAATTTTTTGATAAACCCAAGGTGCCAATACCTGTATCTTGATAAATTATAGTACATCTCTTCTACTTTCCCTCTTTTCCTATTTCCCATGTAAAATTATTTCTGTCGGTCATTTTCATTGCAGCATGGAATGATGGTAACATTCATGAAGTTTCAAAAAACCAACACACTTTTGTAAAATTATGACATTAATAGTGAACATATACTTGGACATGTGAACTATGCAGGTTTGCCTGACACTCTCATAACAACTGGATACTTTATCAGTTCAGTTAAAATTCAAATATAATCAATAATGTAGTTGTAGTCAACTCAACTAATGCTTTTGAAACACTTAGTACCCAGTATCAAAAAATTACTGAAAATGACGGAAACCAAGAAACCCAGCAATATATAAACATAATAACATGAAAGTGCAGTAACAAGAAACTCATGTCAGTAAGGAGACAAGACGATAAAGAAAGTACTGATGTATCCTGAAAATTAAATTTGTTGGGAATTAAAATAGAGATAGATTTTTTTTACCGTCTTCACTGAAAGCATTGCTTAAAATGAGTCAAAAAACTATTTCACCCAAAGTCATTTAGAGAATTAGTGACAGACTTCCAAACAGAATCCCTAGTTCCTTACCACTCAGTTCCATACTGATATGTTAGGATTATAATTTACTTTGGAAATCGTTAATATATATTAAGTGTGATTATGGGAATTTTGTCCCCAAAATCTTTCTAAAGGATTAAAATCATTTGCTTATGTGCCAAGAGTCACAATGTAATTGGTAACGCTAGAAAATTCTGACTATGCTTCATTAGTTGAACATATCTTTTCTCTGGGGTTTTTTAAAATGAATTTCACTTAATTTTAAGAAAAAGTTATATGCCCAGAAAGTGATGGCTTAGAAGGAAACAAACCCTTTTTACACAGTTGGGAGATCCGGACTTCAGTCCATGTGCTGTACATATAACTAGCAGCGTGAATGTAAAATGCTCCAGGCTGTTTACGATAATGATGTTTGGCAATACATTATTTCACCATGCTTTCTGCTGATTTGTTACTGAGTAAGCTTCATTTCCACCACCCCCATTTCCTCCTAGTTTATGCTGCACAATGCAGCTAGAATTCTCCGCCTCATGGTCATCCTTTGTCCATGACACACGCTATCCGGCGACTGCCTGATCTCAAAGCGCCCTGCCAACACGACTCCCCGACACCACTCCCTGTGTGCCCTGTGGTCTGACAGCTTTGAGGATCACATGTCTGACCCCCACCGGAGTCACACATGGCAGGAATCCCAGTGAGAACCGTCCCCCTCACCCCCACTCTGGAAATCCGGGGCTGCCCTTTCCTCTGACAGTGAGCTCCCAGCAATCTGTCTTACGAAGTCTTTACCAGTCAATTCCAATTTAAAAAAAATTTTTTTTAACTCCTAAACTCCCTTAGTGCTTTATTTCCTGCTGTGTGTCGTTCATTGCTCTTTGTGTGGTGTGAGAGTTCCTACCTTGGGAAGGCTGCCCACAGGAACTCCAAGTCTCAAGGAACAGTAAATAAATCCTAGTGGGTGAGATCTACTTTTTTCCAAATATATTGACCAGTGGTGCTCTGTCTGCCCTCCAAAGACCTGAGGAGGACTTTCCAACCATTTCCAACCTCTCCCCTCCCCTACTTTCTAAAATTCTAAGATCTTGTACTAGAATGTACAAGAATTCCCTACTTCGGTATTCTAATCACAGGCTTGGATTTGACTTTACTTATAAGTGACCTGTGAGGTCCCCCAAAATAGGGAAGATATTTCCCTTCCCTCCCCCCTCTTTTTTTCTTTTTTGAAGGTAAAGAATTTTTTTAACTTTATTGATATTTAACTGACAAGTAAAATTTAAGATATCTGAAGTGTACAACTCCATGATTTGATATACATATATATTGTGAGAGGGAGCCCCCTAATCAAGTTAACACATTAATCACCCCACATACTTAACTTTTGTGTGTGTGTGAGAACATTTGAGTTCTACTCTCTCACCAAATTTCAGTTATACAATACAGTGTTACCAACTCCAGTCATCAAGTTATACTTGGATCCTCAAACCTCATTCACCTTGTAACTGAAAGTTCAGACCCTTTTATCATCCTCTTCCTATTTCCCCCACCTCCAGCCCCCTGCAACCAGTGCTCAAATTTACTTTCTAAAATAACCATCTTTCATGGCGTTTAAGGGTACAAACTTGTGAGAAGTAATAAACTAGCCATAGAGATTTAATGTACAGTTTATTAAACACAGACAATAATATTGTAAGCGTGTAATGTGATAACTCTCCTTACAATGGCAACCATATTACAACACATAAATGTATCAAAGTAACACACATACACCTTAAATTTGTAAGTTACATGTCAAATGTATCCAATAAAAATAAATGATAAAAATGAAATAAAATTACCATCGTTCCGATTTTCCAGGTGCAAATCGTTGTTCTGATGGTTAATGTGATTTCTCCTATCAGAGTCCTTAAACGCACTTGAAGACCAGGATTTAGACGCTCTCATGGCGGATCTGGTAGCAGACATAAGTGAGGCTGAGCAGAGGACAGTCCAGGCCCAGAAAGAGGCCTCTTTGAACCGGCCTCCTTCGGCATCTCTGGAAGTTCCAGGTTTCAGTGGTGCAGCTTCTCTTGGTTACGGAGCAAATGTTGCTGCAACAAGTATTGGCCAATGTGAGGATGACTTACCACCTCCACCGGCTGACCCCATGCTAGACCTTCCTCTGCCACCACCTCCTCCTGAACCTCTCTCCCAGGTATGTCCGTGGGGCCAGTGATGGCAGGACTCTTGACTTCTGCCACTCACAATCTCTTTCTTCAAGGTGACAGTTACATTCATGAGTTTATCTGCCCAGAGCTCTTGAGATAAAAAAAAAATGAGGATCCCGGATGTGCTCATTGCAAAGTCAGAGTCCTCATAAAAGGACACACTGGTGCATATAAAGGATATATTAGGACCATATTCACAAATTATTACAGTTTGGCAAAAATCTGTATTTGTATGCCACACTCCTTGATAATACTCAATCTTTGGAGGTAATGTTCTATTAACTTGGTATGAACTGTGGAAATGATGTATTCATTTCTGTGACCCTGGTCCTAGCTCAGTGCATATAGAATTGGAGGCCTTCCTTACGTATTTCTGAATATCGCTGAATCTGGCAGCTGTGTTCAGAAGGGCGAAGAGATCTCTGTATCACTTGTTAGGTCAAAGTTGGGAGGGGCGTTATGGGGCAGGTAGGTGAAGAGGACTTGATGTTAGTCACTTTCTGAATACCAGGAAAATAAACAGGTGGGAAGTTAGTATCATCTTTATTTGGGGTGTTGACTTATGTCTCTCATCAAAGCAAGAAGGGCACTTTTAAGGATTTTTCTTAGCGTAAAGCCATTTTAAAAATATGTTAGTGGGGGAGGGTATAGCTCAGCAGTAGAGCACCTGCTTAGCATGCCCAAGGTTCTGGGTTCAATCCCCAGGACCTCCATTAAAAGTAAATAACTAAATAAATAAACCTCAGTACCCTCCTCAAAAAAAAGTGGTTTAAAAAAAAAAGTATGTTAGAGTAGAACCTAGCTGTATTTCCTGTGGCTTCTGCATTTGCTGTGCTGTGTCATTAAGATTAGTATTCATAAATACAATTGTAGTAACCTGGACATTTCCTACAAAGCCTTTTGGATGAACAAATATGAAATATAAATCAAATATTAAATCCTACTTATTGCTCTATTGTGTAATTATTGTATAAAAATTATTTGAAAATTGGCAATCCATAGAGAACAGAGGCTCTTTTTTCCCCAGTTTTATTAAAATGTAATTGACGTATAATACTGTGCAAGTTTAAGGTATACGACGTGATGATCGGATACACATACGTTGTAAAATGATTACCACAATAAGGTTAGTTAACACTTTCATCACCTCATAAAATTACCTTTTTGTTGTACGTGTGGTGGGAACATACAAGATCTACTCTCTTAACAACTTTCAGATTTAGGACACAGTGTTGTTAACCATAGTCACCAGGCTGGGTGTCAGCTCCCCAGAACTCACTCAGCTCCCCGCTGGAAGTTTGTATGCTTTGACCCACCTCACTCTATTTCCTCTCTCCCCTAGTCCCCGGCAACCACCATTCTACTCTCTATCTCTGAGTTCAGCTTTTTCAGTGATGCCCTCAGGGTTCATCCATATTGTCACCAATGGCAGGATTTCCTTTTTTCTGGTGGATAAATAGTATTTCATTGTATATGTATACATTTTCTTTATCCGTTCATCAGCCTCAGACACAGGTTGTTTCCATGTCTTGGCTGATGTGAATAATGCTGCCGTGAACAAGGGAGTGCAGGTCTCTTCAAGATGGTGGCTTCGTTTCCTTTGGATAAGTGCCCAGGAGTGGAATTGCTGAATCATAGGGTAGTTCCACCTGTAATTTTTTGAGGAATCTCCATATTGTTTTCCACAGTGGCTGCACCAGTTTACATTCCCACCAACGGTGCACACTTCCCCACCAACACTTGTTATCTCTTGTCTTTGATAATGGCCTTTCTAAAAACAGAGGCTCTTAATACAGGGTCCATGAAGATTTCAGAGAGGCCATGACACTCAGCTGTATGCAACGTTGAATACATACGTGAAGCTTCATGGGTTTCAGGGCTTTCAATATATTCCTTGAGGGGATATGTGGCTCAAAAACAACATGAGAACTACTGGTATAAGAATATATATGTCCACTTTCAAGTAATTAAAATGCAACCAGAACGGCTCATTTCCTTATCATTATAAATAGGTAGGAGAGCCTTAATAATCCTATTCTAAGGATATTAACATAAAAAATCTAAGGGTTTTGGGCTCATAAAATATTTCATTCTCTTTTCTGCCTGCTCATGTATGTTTGTCAATATTGGGGTTTTGGGTTTTGGTTTGTTTTTTTTGTTTTTTTGTTTTTTGGTGAATTATAAATTTCAGTTTGAGTGTAAGTCTTAACTCTGGGTAAGTTAAAGACCCCTTTAGGAATCTAATAAAAACCAGGAATCCCAGCAAACGCATACTGATCCAAAAGAATGTATATAATTTCAGGAAGTGCTCAGTTCCCTTGAGATTAACCTAGAGATTTCTCAGGTTAGACCCAGTTTTGAGCCAGAGACTTTTGCAGACTATGTGAAGCCCTGAATCATCATTCAATCTTTGAAGTTACTATTTCTAAGATATAAAAGGTGACTGTCTTCTGTATCTCTGGGTTTAAGATTCTGTTACTGTCACTTAAATTCTGAAAATCATGCACGTGAAATTTGGTGCCCTATAATACAGCCTTTCGCCAGAAGACACCAGTGATGGCGTGGGTACCTACTGGTATTATTTAATGGACTGTGTTGAATGTCTTGCTGTTTCACAGGAAGAAGCAGAAGCTCAAGCCAAGGCTGATAAAATTAAGCTGGCATTGGAAAAACTGAAGGAGGCCAAGGTCAAGAAGGTAAACTATGAGTCATTTTTGCGTGGGGGCAGTCAAATTAATGACATTTTATTATGCCTGAGGATAAAAAAGTTTTAAATTTTGAGCGATGCTTCCCAGATAGTTGTGTTGTTGTTGTTGTTGTTGTTGTTGTTTTAATTCAAGGACAAAGACAAGTTATTCTTTTCTGTGACATCAGTTGGCTCATTTGTGATTGATAAATCTGGGACACTAAGACAGTGGACATGTGGAAGTTTCCAAGTCTCTACCTCCAGGGCTCCCTCCCCTAAGGATGCCCCCTGGGTTCTGCTTCCTCGTGGATAACTGCCCACCCTCAGCTGGGTCAGAGTTCGACATCCATTGGCATCACTTATTTCCATGATTGTTTCTATGCATTTTTAATACCTGCCCTAGATATCCAAGGTCGCTCCCAAAGTACCAAGTGTTCTTTTGGCTAGTGCTGTGTGTTCAAAGCTGCAAAGGTTTTGAGTGACCTGCTCCAACCCTATTGTCCCAATAAGCCCGTAACTGATGGTGCCTTTTCTGTAGAGCATTGGTTTTTCCAGAGACACAGGTATCGTGTTATAACAGAAGCACATGCGTTTAACCTCAGTAGAAGCATCTAGCTAATAATAATAGTTAATTTGGTAAATTATGAATAAAACAAACAGCTTCAGTCCAACTCCTGACTCATACACCATGTCTGAGATGCAATAAAAACTTTTTACTTACACTTGGGCGAGTTACTCTTTTTCATACTGGGCATTAGAGTGTATGTTTCTGCAGCACCTCTCATGGTTCCTTGAATGAAGGCATTCAGTACATGTTGACTGATATTTAATAAACATTCCTTGAATCTCCCAGGATCCAGACCTTCAAGTTTCATCTGTGAGAATTTTTCCACATCAGTCTGGTTCCATTCATTTCAAGCTTGCATTTTTTTTTTTTTTTTTTTTTTTGCTGCTCTTTTTCCTCATCTTCTACATGTGATTATGCTCTGTGGTCCATCATTGAACTCGTCCATCCTCGGTGGCCTTCTTGCCGCTGCTTGTACCCGCTCTGGGAAACCCTGGTTCAGTCCAGCTCCCCGTCTACTCAGTGGGGGTCCTCCATGCCGCCTGAGCTTCCCCAGTTCAGTCATCTCCCACTAATCTAGAAAACTTTCTCCCCTGTCCTTTCTCTGGAAACCTCCTTCCTCACTCACATTCTCTCAGCCGATGATGCTGCCGCCTGTTGCACTGAGAAAAGCCATCAAGAGGAAGGTCCCACCAGCTCCCGGCACATGTAGCTCCCCGCACATGTAGCTCCCCGCCTGCCCGCACCTGTGGCATGTGGTCCACAGTCTTAACTGTTCTTGTGGGTGAACTCTCATGTTTCTAAGAGCAGCCTCCCCTCATGTGCTCCACTTCCCATCCTTTCATCTTGTCCCTCCTCTGCTCAGAAGCCACCAAGGATGCCCTACTCACACAGCCAAGTCCAGATCCTCACAACGATGTAAACCCCCTGGGTGACCTGGCTGCCTGCCCTCTCCCCATCACTGTCTCCCTCAGTCTCCGTTCCAGCCACCTGGTTTCACCGCTGCTCCTTGATGTTCTGGGCACACCCTTGCCTCAGGACCTTGGTGCTTTGTGGTCCCCCTGCCTCAAAAGCTCTCCCCAGACTCTGGTGGCTTCTCTCCATCCCTAACTAGATCTGGTCACCTGCTCAGTGCCACATACAGTATCCCTTAGCATCCCCTGCTTTCCTTTCCTCCGCTGCGCTGTCACCATCCAGCGTACTCTCCGCTTGACCTTTTCATCTTGTTTATCCCATTTAATGCCTGCCTCCCCTCCCCACCCCCAGGGAAGCTCCTCTGGGAACTTTTTATGTTTTCTTCATTGACACATCCTCATCTCATAGAACCAGGGCTGGGGTACAGAGAGGGGAACAGGCAGGTGAGGTCCCTGCTTGTGTGGAGTTAAATTCTAGTGGGGCAGACAAGTGCTGTGAAGAACATAAAGCAGGAAGGAATGAGACTACCCAAGAAACGCTTTTTTTTTTTTAATTGAGGTAACATTAGCTTACAACATTATGTAAGTTTCATGTGTACAGCCCTGTATTTCTACTTCTGTGTATGCAACAGTGTGCTCACCACCAAAATCTAGCTTCCATCTGTCACCATCCAGTCAGTCCCCTTGACCCCCTGAGTAAGAGGGAAAACTGGAGAAGTTGTGGTCAGAGAGGCAAGTGGGGCCACCAGGCCTCACAGGCATGAGGAAGAGTCTGGAACATACTGTAAGTGCAGTGGGAAACCATTTGAGGGTTTTAACAAGGGATAATATACAGCTTTAAAAGATCATATTGGCTGTTTTGTGGGAAATGGATTGAAAGGGGATGGGCAAGGGCAGGGTGACCCGTTCTGTAGCCTTTTCTAGCACAAGCCTTCCCTGTAGACAGTCATGGGTGGAACTGAGTCACAGAGGGATGGCAAGAGAGATGGGCTGTCCTGGGTCACTGACTTTACCTTCGGAGATAAAAATACAAAAGGAATGAATAAAAATAAAATTTGTAATTTGTTAAACTATTTTAAACCGCTGGATTGTTTATAAAATAGGGACATGGGAGATACCCTCAGAGGAGGCATGAAAAGAGAAGCTGATGCTTAGATAAAAAGGTAGAATGATTAACATATCTGGTCCATTTGCTTAATTGAATATTAAGAGAACAGGGAGGAGAGAGCAGGATCGAAAGCAAAAAGTACCACCTGCCTTTAGTCAACAAAGAAGATGTAAAACAGAACCACTCTGATCAATGGGAGAGGAAAGAAAATTAAGAAGCCAAGTGGTAAATTTGTTCTGCCTTCAGACACTCCAGATATGTTTCTTAAAACCAAAGACTGTTGCACAGAACATTTAAAAAGATAACTGTGTCCATTAAGAAAGGAACTAAGACATACTGACACATAATCTACAACGTGCTTTTTAAAGAATGGAAATCAAGTGTTTTCGAAGGACTTTGCCCTCAAGTATTCTGTGGGGGGTTGACATCATTTTGGACCACGAGTCTTGATGTGCAAAGCTTTGGAACTGGAAACAGAATCAACTCACTCATTGATTTTCTTTCTTTTCTTTAAAGCTCTGTGACTCAGGAGAACAAATCCATTTGTAAATTTTATTATAGAAACAAATATATAGTAAATGATTTAGGACTGGGATTTTTTTTTTAGTTTTTGGGGTTTTTTTTTTAGTTTTTTTATTGAGTTAGAGTCATTTTACAACGTTGTGTCAAATTCCAGTGTAGAGCACAGTTTTTCAGTTATACATGAACATACATATATTCATTGTCACATTTTTTTTCACTGTGAGCCACCACAAGATCTTGTATATATTTCCCTGTGCTATACAGTATAATCTTGTTTATCTATTCTGCATATGCCTGTCAGTATCTACAAATTTTGAACTCCCAGTCTGTCCCTTCCCACCCCTCTCCCAGACTGGAATATTCTTGTATTCATTAGTTTGCAAAAGAAAAAGAAGAAATTATTTTAAAAAATTAAATCTTTACTAAACTGGATTAGAAAGGGGAAGTTTTTTCATTCTTGACTCATTGTGCCCTGGATCATACATACAGTGTTGATATGAAGAGTCCTTGGCTTGCTAAATCACGTAACTGTGATTTAGGGGGTCATGTGTTGGCATAGAGCTACTCTTCACCTTACAAATGTGAAAAAAAAGGTGTGAAGAATAGTAAATATGATTTCTTCTTGCTAAAAGTCACCAGCCTTCTCTTATTTTTTTCCTAAGTTTTATAATTGTGGACCTTCATAACTACATGTGGATTAAATTTAGTTTGCAATTTATGCCAAAAAAAAAAAAAACCCTTTCATCATTGCATCATTGTCAAATTATGCAGTTTACTTTTTTTTTTTTCTCTCTCTCTCTCTCTTTAAAACAAAAGAAAACACCAAGATATGTTTTATTTTCTCAAGAATTCCTAAGCAAAAATGAAATGTGGTCAAACATCGTTAATTTTTCCATCAGGAAGATTGCCTTCTAAATCCTAACACTGAGAGTGTTTCTTAGGACATGTAGCTACTTTATAGCAGGAATCCTCAGCAAAGAGCAGGGGGTATGCCTTCCATAGAAAATAAGGCATGGTAATTCCACTATTTGAGGAATTTCTGTTTTTTCAGGCAACCCTCCATGCCTGATTTCTCAGGTCAGATTAGTGTGTCTTTGACACTGTGGTACTTGGGCCTGTTGTTTTAAATACATCAGAAGATGAACATACAACAGAAACAACTGTCCAACTAGAGGTTTCGGTGCTACAGATTTTCAAGGGGGAAAAATGTGTTCTTCAAACAAGCCTGGAATAAAGGTCTAACTTGAATGGTCCCAGGAGGAGGAAATGCACTTCTGTTGCCCTGGTGTCTGCATCTGCCTCTCAGGTGTGCACGTGTGGGAAGGGAAGGCACTAGGAGTGGTTTGATGTGCGTGGTCCTTGCCTGCACCTGACTCAGATTCTTATCACCACCCACACCATTGGTTGCTGTTGGTGACTCTGCACAACAATCCACAGGAACTGCCGTCTTCACTGCTAACCACACAATGTTTTCAAGATCCAACTGGGTAGAAGTGGGACTGGAGGGGCAATATCCCTGCGGCTCAGAATCTAACCCAAACTTTGGAGGAGGAAGAAATGTTACCAATTGTATGGCCTCTCTCTCCATTCCAACTAAAGACTTTTTTAAATAATGATAAGTCTCTTTGTACAGCCACAATGGAGAACAGCATGAAGTTTCCTTAAAAAACTAAAACTAGAGTTGCTGTATGATCCAGCAATCCCATTCCTGGGCATATATCCAAAAAAGATGAAAACTTTAATTCAAATAGATACATACACCCCAATGTTCATAGCAGCACTGTATACAATAGCCAAGAAGACATGGAAGCAACCTAAATGTCCATCAACAGATAACTGGATAAAGACATTGTGATATATATATATATATATATATATTATATATATATATATATATTATATATATATATACACACACATACATACACACAATGGAATACTACTCAGCCATAAAGAAGAATGAAATAATGCCATTTGCAGCAATGTAGATGGACTTGGAGATTATCATACTAAGCAAAGTCAGTCAGACAGAGAAAGACAAATATCATATGACATTGCTTATATGTGGAATCAAATAAATGATACAAATGAACCTACTTACAAAACAGAAACAGACATAGAAAACGACACAGACATAGAAAACAAACATAATTATCAAAGGGAAAGGGCAGGGAGGGATAAATGAGGAGTTTAGGATTAACATTTACACACCACTATATAAAAAACAGATCAACAACAAGAGCTTGCTAGCACAGGGAATTATATTCAATATTTTGTAATAACCTATAATGGAAAAGAATCTATATATAACTGAATCACTATGCTGTACACCAGAAACTTAACGCAACATTGTAAATCAACTATACGTCAATTAAAAAAGTAAAATTAAAAGAAATGATAAGTCTCGTTTGTGAATAACCAGGACTGGCCTTAGACCAACAGAACAGGCACATCTTGTTTCTGACTATGTCTTTCAAGTTAGAATAGAAATTTAAGCAAGCATATTAGGTGGTTCTGGTTGACGACACTGTTTCCGGGAATTCTCCACTGGCTGTGTGTGGAGTGGCTGCAGGCACCGCAGAGGTTGGGCAGGGATTGTCTGGAAAGGAAAAGACAGCACCTCCTTCCTGGGTGGCACTCAAAGATAGACTCTAAACAGAGCTGACTCCCGCTTAATTAGGTAGGATCTGTGGTCTTGGCCGAGAATAAAATAAGAATGTAGATCTTCCCAGAAGGAGTCATGGGAAATCGTCCCTTAAACATAAGTGTCTAATAAATTTGAGCTTAGTGGGCACATTTCCACTCTTCCTTTTGAAGACTGGATATATAGCACCGTTATTACCTGTAGCACACATAAACAGCAACTACTGTCATTAAAAATGTTATAAATACACAGGTGACAAAGAAAATCCAAACCCTAGCTACTTCCTTCTTGAATTGTTATATTGCATCATGGCCTCTCTTAGGGATCACAAGTTTTAATAACCTTGGCAAATTGTCAATGAAATTCTGTGTCCTTACTGAAGATGAGTACATTGTGCTCCTACCAAACCCTCCAGATTTAGAATGAGATAGCTACCAATTTGACTATGAACCCAAAGCAGCAGAATTTTTTTTTAATGGAATGAAAGGTAAACTTGATCACTAATTTGCCCGCATGCCTCTATAGTAGCTTTTTCTTAGTCTATATTGATTGGCTTAATCCCCTTCTAATCTCCAGTGTGTTGTGCTGTGACACCACCTGCCTCTTAGCAAGACCCCTTGGTGGTGCTGTCACTGTGCAACTCCCGGCCTCCAGAGAACTGTAGATTAGCCAAGTTGGTCTTACCTGTGTCCCAGAACTCTTGGGTTGCATGAAATGGGACCCAACCCCAGCTCAGCAAGAGAGAAGAATTTATTATAAAGATACTGGAGGGGCTTTCAATTAAGAAACACTTCTGGGCTCTGTGATGCTCCTGAACAAGTAACAGAAGGATGTCGGGAAGGCAGGCACTCAGCACTTCTTTGGTTCTCTTGGTTTTCTGTCTCCCTCCCCAGAATGCAGCCCCTGGAGGCCGGACAAGCGCTTTGCATATTGTGTGCTTATTTGTTTTCGTGAATTGGTTTCTCCATGTCTGTATTGCTAGCCCCTTAAACAAGTGCTTGGCATAGGAGTGAATTCATATTGAGTGAGTTTGCAGGACACCTTCTGACTTAAATTCACAGAAGCAATAACGACCTTGAAACCTTAACCTCTGTGGTTAAATTGCCAGAACTGACTGGTTGCTCGGGTGGCTTTATCTTCAGCTCGTTGTCAAGGTGCACATGGATGATAACAGCACGAAGTCACTGATGGTGGATGAGCGGCAGTTGGCCCGAGATGTTCTAGACAACCTTTTTGAGAAAACCCACTGTGACTGCAACGTGGACTGGTGTCTTTATGAAATATATCCAGAACTGCAGATTGGTAAGTCTCATTCCCAGCAGTAGGCTGTGCTCCAAAAACTTGTGAGTTTGCTTTATCATGGGTTTTGGTCTATTATTAAGAAGAGTTTGAGTCAAGGCTGTCAAGACTCCTGAGACATCAATTCCCTTGCCTCAGCTTCAGTGCTCGCATCTTCATTTATTTATGGTGAAGGGACTGGGATTGGAACAGGTGGCCAGACTTTGGGGAAAGTTAGCGTGATTACTGCTGCTTCTCTAGGGGACCCAAAAGGAAGAGCAAGTGACAGGATGATACTTCTTACTGCGAACTGAGCAGATTGCAGGAGGGCCAGGGTATCTGTCACCCGATGTCTCCTTAGAGTTTGCTTCCTTAAACTATAGGGTAACTATGCCACAGGCCTCACATCACTGTCCGTTTCCCCTCCGTTCCTCCCCACTCACTCAACACCTGACACTTTGTCTAGTGGAAGAGGCTCAGCCCCAAAGAGCAAAGGAGAGTTGATTGAAATTGATGAGTTTTTTGTTTTTGTTTTTGTTTTTGTTTTTTTAGTTAATAAGCAATTAAAGAAATACTCTGTTACTTCTCATTCTTAATACCACTCACAGAACAGTCATCTCCCAGGAGGGCCCGTTGGAATCCAGAATTGCCTGTGTTAGAAGCTTTGGGTTCACCTCTTTCTGGAGGAAATGGTCTACACTGAAATAACCTCTTGAAGTTTTCTTCCACTCTCTGGGCCAAATAGAGAAATGAAAGTCTCCAAAGGCAGGCTTAGGGTTGATTCCGACGTCCATTCGTTGTTTTTAGAGTTTGAGGGAGCAATGTTTTCCAGTACTCATCACTTTCCTCACGATTGCATTCAGGGTTGTTTAACCAATTATGGCCTGATCGTCTTCCTTCCAAATAGGATGTTACCTCCACCTGGGACTATTTAAAGTCAAAAATTCGAATATGAAAAAAGAGCAGTGGAGGACCACTGTCTCTATAGTGTTCATCAGCCATGCTTTTTATGGAAAATAAATTGAAGACCCGAGACTGAAGAATAGCCATGACAGGTGTTACAATGTGACATCATGTAATTAGGAATTTCTAAAAACTGATGAGAAGCATGAAGCATTGTTAACTCAACACCAGCTCATTTCTTTGTTGGAAACCCGGATGTCTTGGGTCTGAAAGAATGCTTTTTCTTCTTTCATCAGAAAGGTTTTTTGAAGATCATGAAAATGTCATCGAAGTCTTATCAGACTGGACAAGAGACACAGAAAATAAAGTGCTGTTTTTGGAGAAAGAGGAAAAATATGCTGTATTTAAAAACCCCCAGGTAAGATGACTTGCCTTTTGTTAAACCATATGAAATGTCCATTTTTTAACGTCACCTGTGTTCTCACCATGTCATTCATTAGCTCACAGAACATCACAAATTTATCCCTTTCAAAGAAACACAAACTCAACTCTTAGGCCATACGTAAACAAAGAGCCCCTTGAAGGATTTAGAAAGTAAAGAATTCATTTTGTTTCTTTTGATTCAGCATCCAAAATATACCTACCTGCTGACTAGTCCTCTTCTGTCCTTGTGTCGGCTTGGCTGCATGAATCCAATATACGTTAATGAACTCTGAGCCATCAACGCTTTGTATTTTAAAGATATTCTTTTCTTTATTGTTCATATTTGGTGCTTCTTGATGTTGAAATAAGTGAAGGGAGTGCCTGGAAAATGTACAATGTACATCCTACGAGATAAAAAGCCTTGTTCTTCATATTGGAGAAAGCATCCCCAAGTCATACATACAAGAATGTCACAGACCTGTCCCACAGTGGTCTCCAGCCAACTGTCAATGTGCGTGGCAGGGCAGGGAGGTTTACTCAGAGAAAGTTATGCACAAGTGCTCACCTGGGAAATTGACTGGAATTAGCCAGGTGAAGGGTAAAGAGGAAGAGAGCATTCTAGACAGGGTGTGTGTGCTAAGTCCAAGGAGAAGGAGGGAAAGAAGTTCATTTAGGTCCTGGGAAATTGTATGGCTGGACCATGGAGAGGTGGGGGTGAGGACACAGAGCGACAGCATGTTCAGATCAATTGGTGGAAAAGAAATTGATTCAAATAGCATATTGGTTAAAATAAAAACAGGTCAGAAATGACGTTTCCAGTCATCAGTTCTTACAGTCATGATTGTATGGGGTTTGTTTAAAATGTATTTTCAGGCTGTTTACTCAGTTTCCAGCATTTTTTGTTTGTTTTTAAAAATCCAGTCTCAACTACCAGCCTACTTTGCCTATGTAGCCACACTCTGTGTTTGTTTTATATGAAACTGTGTTTTCTTGCCACTGTGGGACTCAACTTTGCTCTCATGGTTGAGGTTGTTGCCTGGAGCATGCCCTACTCTTTGTGGGTGGAAAAGCTGAAGTCTAGGGTTTGTTCTATGGAAGTAGAGACAGTGAGTAACACGCCATTGGCAGATTATGATAGGACGGAAGATGCAGAAGCTGATAGTAATCAAGGGCACTGTTCACTGGATTCAGCCCACAGTGTATTGTGTTTATTCCCACCATCCCTGGACCTGTCAAAGCTGGTCCTCACTTCAGACACACGGTTCCTGGAATCGGTCCCTGTCTTCCTGGCTGGCAGTCATGGCATGAGGCTATAGACTTATACTCACTTCACTCACTTCACTCACTTCACTCTCCAATGCTTCACCACAAGCCCCAAAACTTTAGAAATAGATGCCAAATAAGCATAATTGGGTAAGAATGCAATAGAGATAAAATGAAAAAAACTTGAAAAATCTTCACAAATGGCCTAAAAGATTAATGATGTATAAAAACTAAGCACTACTAAATACTTAGTGCATCTGAATCACTAAGATCTGAAAAATAAGTGGGAGAAGCAGGAGGGATTTTTGAACCAATTTGTTGTTTCTGCTGTGATTTTATTCTTCACCAAATTGTTTTAAACAAAATCTTATGATCCTAGCAAGATCTCCTTTAGACTGATGGGCAGCAGGAACAAGATGATCAAGGACTTTACAGATCATGTTAAAGCCACTGGACTTTCAACAGATGACTGGATAAATAAGTTGTGGTATTTATAGACAGTGGAATATTACTCAGCCATAAAAAAGAATGATATAATGCCATTTGCAGCAACATGAGTGGACCTAGAGATTATCATACTAACTGAAGTAAGTGAGACAGAGAAAAACAAATGTCATGATGTCAGTTATATGTGGAATCTAAAAAATGATACAAATGAATTCATTTATAAAACAAAAGTAGACTCATAGACATAGAAGATAAACTTATGGTTACCAAAGGGGAAGGGAGAGGAGGGATAAATTAGGAGTTTGGAACTAGCAGATACATACTACGATATATAAAATAGATAAACAACAAGGACCTGCTGCATAGCACAGGGAACTATATTCAATATCTTATAATAACCTATAATGAAAAAGAACATTTTTATGTGTAACTGAATCACTATGCTGTACACCAGAAACACACAACATTATAAATCAACTATACTTCTATTTAAACAAAAAAAAAGACATTGGACTTGATCCTGAGGCTTGCAGGGAGCCGCTGAAGGGTTCTGAGTTGGGGGAAGATCCCTGTGATGGCACAACAGAGAATGGGTTTGGAGACAGTGGAAGTGACAGCTGCCACGTGCTGGAGAGGTGGTTACAGAAGCCCAGAAAGCGCAGGTGATGGTGGACTGGAGGGCGTTGGGAGACACTCAGGAGGCAGAATTGTGCAGAATATGGAGACACTTGGATGCTGCTGTAACAGGAAGGAGACAGGGATGACACTGTGGTTCCAGTCTGGGGAATTAGATGGATCCTAATGCCCTTCTCTCTGGTAGGAAGCACAGGAAGAGTTCTAGGTCGGGATATAAATGTGATGAACTAGATTTTAAACATGCTCAGTTTCTCCCTCTCCTTCAAAAAAAAAAAATCTCATTTCACCCTCCATAAATTTAACATGAAATTTACACATTTCCACTTTAGTATTTTTCCACCAGATGGGCAATATTTTATCTATAAATGTCATTAGAGACATGCTCCTAAATTTTTCCTTGGGCTGTTTTCCTTTTCTCGCAAGATTAGTAGAAATCTTTTCACCTTTGAGACCCCCATCTAACTTCTTCTCAGACTCCCAGGCAATTACAAGGAGAAAGAGAATTGACTGGATTTTTGTCTCTTTCCCAATATCCCCCAGAACATTCCTTGTCTTAAGGGACTTTCCTCTGTGATTGTGAAGGGAAACTTCTAGAGATAAAGATAGTGACAGGAACTGACTTATACTTAATAGTAATGGGTTTCAATTCTTAAGATATCAAACCTTAGAACTTGTTTTCATGGTGGTTTGTGACAAAAGCTACTTGTTGTCAAATGCTGAGGGATAAACTGATGATCCAAGGAAAGAGGGAAGTTGCCAGGCTAGAAGCTTTGCGTGTATTATCTTTAATTGTTACAGCTATGACGGTTAAGAAGACTTTATTGCTATTCCTCTTTACAGGTGAGAAAACTGAGGTCAAAGATAGAAAGGAGGCCTTTGTTTGGTCTTAGGACTCTTAGTGGAAACATCGATGAACAGTTTCCATAGGTTGATTCTTCTGTTCAGAGCTCTCTAGACTATAGAAAACCTAGAATGAAACTGGGGGACTTAGTGACTGTGGATGTCCTCAGACAAGATAAATTGGATACAGCTAGCAGGGCGATCCCATGGTGGAATCAGTGGACTCAGAAGTTACTACACTGGCTCAGTTTCTCACAAGGAGAAGAAACTGGTCCCAGGAGGCCCAGATCCGCATAAGCCCAAATGTATTCTGCTGCTTCTCTGTAGAAAAGTGGATGCAAAGCCCTGGCCCAGCCCCCCATTCCTGGAGAACCACGTGCTAACAGCCACAGAGTTTTACATGGTAAATGACATCCTCTGTGCCCTTAGGAGACAACGGCGCAGATTCCCACGGGGCTGCAGGTGTAGATCCCTGCAGTGCCTCAGAGGTCCGGTTTGCTCTTTCTCCTTGGAATCTGCATTCGTGCCTTCAGGGCCAGTCTGCTCTTGGCCCACCTGTAGCCCATCTGCTGTGTCGAATACAGATGAGCAGCTGCAGTTTGACGGAGGAAGAGCTTATGTGGCCCAGAGTATCAGTTCTTCTGGAAAATTACTAAACTATACAAAGTTGTGCAAAACTTCAGGCTTCAAATCCCAACACTGAAATCTTTACTACTTAAAAGGACTCTCTTACAAGCTCCTTACCTCTGGGGGTGGATCAGGGAGGAGACGTAAAATGGAGGCAAAGGGAGTTTCTGAGCTCAAATACGAGAAACAACTGTCAGTAAAGATTTGGGGACGTCAGCGGTGTGCTTCTGCGGGCACAAGTCCAAGGCACTGCCTCCACTCGTGACTGGAAAAGTCATGTCTCTCACCTGTGTCTCAAGTGTCACCTGCTGACTGTGTGGCCTTGGCAGGCTTTCTGATGACACCTCAGTTCAGCATTTCCTGTGTATGATGCGATACTGCCACACTTCCCACCTCACAAGATCAAATCCAGCAGGAAGACCGCTTGCCACGTGGGCAAGTTATGTATAAAAGTCAACTGGTTTGATCCCATCAGAAATTCAGCAGTCACCTGTAAGAAAAGATGAACTAAAAAAGAATGAAATAATGCCATTTGCAGCAACATGGATGGACCTAGAGTTATATTAATTGAAGTCAGATAGAGAAAGAGAGATACCATATGGTATCATTTACATGTGGAATCTAAAAAAAAAAAAAAGTGATACAATTGAACTTATTTACAAAACAGAAAGAGACTCATAGACATAGAAAACAAACGATTATTACCAAAGGGGAAATAGGAGGAGAGGGATAAATTAGGTGTTTAGAATTACCAGATACAAACTACTATATATAAAGGGGGGAGGGTATAGCTCAAATAGTAGAGCGCATGCTTAGCATGCACGAGGTCCTGGGTTCAATCCCCAGTACCTCCTCTAAAAATAAATAAACCTAATTACCTCCCCCCCAAAATAAAATAATTAAATAATACAATAATAAATAAAATATTAAGAAAGAGAAACAACTCTTTTAAAAAACTAATATAGATAAACAACAAGGTCCTACTATATCTTGTAATGACCTATAATGAAAAAGAATATCTATATGTGTAACTGAATCAGAAATTAACATGATGCAAATCAGCTATACTTCAATTTTAAAAAAAAAATGAACTGAAACATATTAAAAATATTAAGAGTTTATTTGAACAAACATCAATTCGAATCAGGAAGTGCCAAATCAGTAGTGAGGAGCACCCCTTGGCTAAGAACCAGGGGAAAGATTTACGGAGAGAAGGTGCAGAAACCAAGAAGGGAGATTATTTGATTAGCTCTTGCTTAAAGCCTAGTTGACTCTTTGTAACTGGATGTCCTTAAGTTTCGATTTTGTAAACTTGAGGCTCAGATTTTGGTTTGCTTGCATGGGTTCACAGTGTTTGAAAGTGGCAGGCTGAGGGGTAGAGCAGGGACCCTCTAAAGCATGGGGTCAGGACAGGGGTCCTCCTACGCAGGGGGGACGGCCTCCTTGGGGTAAAGTGAATCTTACTGTTCTAATTAGAGCAACCTTATTTACGAAGCAGCTGGGTTTCTCTTCGTTTCTCAGTCTCGTTGGCATTGGGGAAGTCCCCTCTTCCCAGATGACTGTAGTCCAGAGTGGTCTGCTCATCCTAAAAAAAGTGCCAGATGAAAGTCAGTGGTAAGCCAGAGAGTTTTGTTTTCCCAGCTGTGCTGACATACAGCCCCCACCATGCAAAGGCCAGCAACCTCACCCTGCACCAGAAGAGAGGCAGGAGGGCTGAGGTCTGTGTCTGGAGAGGGACGTGCACTCTGGTGTTTTCATTAGCCATTCCTCTTGCTGGGGGCCTGAAGAATCTCTTTTGCAGTGAAGGTATCGATAAAACAAATTAAAGTCCCCTGCTTGCTGTCTTGCTTTTTATTTCTTTTAGTAACATCTTTTATATTTCTGACTTCACAATTCATATATCAATTTCCTGGGGAAAAAACTTGAAAAATAGAAGAAAAGAAATTTGAATCATCCCTGTTCCCACACTCCAGTGGTAATCACTATTGATATTTTAGGCAATTTTCATTCCCATGTTCTGTTTCTTAAATGAAACTAGGTGGTGGAGAATTTGGAAAGAAAACCACAGTGTCCTTCTTCCCCTCAGGGGCACTGTGGGAGACAGTTACCTCACAGCATCCCTCCTCCTTTCCTTTCCAACCTCCCTCTCCCGCCAAGATTTATCTTTGACCATCGAGGACCAGGCCCAGCTGGAAGGAAAGGAGAGCAGGAATCACATTTCTGTCCTCCGGGATGGGCTGCTGTTCTTAAAGGTCTGCTCTTGACTTCAGTGCCCAGTCTTGTCTTTCCAGCCAGTGTGGGCGTGTGTATTAGTCAGGGTTCGAGGTGTGAACGCAACCTCAGAATCCCCGTGGCTTATCACAGCAGATAGTTCTCTCTCCTGGGTCTACAGGTCACCCGTCCGTGGCTCCAGTATGTGAGTCCCATCCAGATAGTCCCACCTGTCTCCTACTGGACCCGCAGCCACCTGTGACACAGAACGAGCAGAAACATGCGTCACTGCCCCTTGTGTCCTCTCCTCACGAGGATGCACTGTCTCTTCCACCCACCTTCTGTTGGCCAAAGCAAGTCACGCAGCCAAAATCAACATAAGGGGACAAGGACATGCGCTCCAGCCGTTCTAGGGGGAGGCACCGCACTGTCACTAGATGGCCAGCACTGGTGTGTTCTGACTCAGGGCAGAAAGGAAGAATTGGGAGTGATGGTCCGGTCTTCATCAGGGGTGCCCCAGCTCTAGTCCAGGTAGTTGAGCATGGATGGTCCAAATTCACCCAGTACTGAACCCCCTCTGACCTTTGTACATGTTTTTCCTTCTGCCCCAAATGCTCTCTGTGTTCCTTTTTCCCTGTCTGAATAGGGACATCTTCCAAGGCATAGTTCAAACTTTGACCTTCTCTGTACAGTCTCCCTTGATCATCTCGGCCCACAGTGGTTTCTTCCTCTCTAAAAACGTATAGAACGTGGCTCATTTTTAACTTCTGCAGCATCTTCTCCAGCTCCTCCAGCTGTAGATATGTAGCCATCGACTTATGTATTTATCTTCTCAGTGTGATAAGAAGATCCTTAAGAACAGGGCTATCTTACATGTAAAGGGTACTCACGAATATTTACTCATGGACTGAAAAGTATTGCTTGATTTACACTTTATTCCCAAAAGGTGATATTAAAAACGTATTTGCTGGATTTTTTTTTCTCCTGTCCAGCTGCCCCCAAATCTTGCATTTTCAGAAGATGTGAGAAAAGAGGGCAGAAGCTGTAACTGAAAGTCTTATTTCCCATTTTAAAGTTCCCTATTGTTCAGCTCAGATTGTCCCCAGTCTCCACTTGCAACAGATAATGAATTGACTTTTGAAATCAGCTGCTTGCTACAGAGCCACTCAAATTCTTACCCAACAGCAGTAAGTCCTTTCTAAAGACTGCCCTGTGTGATTTCCAGCCTGGTTTTCGTATTTCATTAAAACAAAAATGAAAACACAGTGTCGCACCATCACTTGGAAGGAGGTGGGAGGAAAGATAATAAGACACTGAAGAAAGGAGAGGGGTCTCAGAGAAGACGTGGGCTATGTCCTGACCCTTCAGAGTACACTCATAAAATGACACCCTTCGTTTATCTGTCCTTCAGAGGGTGACACGTGCCCTTCCTTTTACAGAAGATGATGAAACGCACATGCTACAGAGTCTTCCGCAGTTCTCTGTCCATTCTGTCCACTCATACATAATCAAAAATTTCCAGGACCCTAAAGCAAGGTCATCTCATTTTTTTTATTTATTGTAAAATGCACATAACATAGACTTTACCATTTTAGTCATTTTTAAGTTTGTAGTTCAGTGGTAAGTCCATCCACACTATCATACTGGGCTCTCTCCTGTAGTGTTCAGAGCATCTTAATGCTGAGAAAAATTACTAAAAACTCAAAGCTCTGACACTCAATGGTCTTGGGCAAATCACTTTCTCCTTCTGTTTCCTTACCTATGAAACAGCAATCACACCTACGTTGTGGGATTCTTGTAAGGATGAAATGAAAATCAGACCATTGAGGCCTTAATGTGGAGTCCTGACAGGTGGTGAGGCCTTAACGTAGGTCCTGACAGGTGGTGTATGTTATAGGTTACGGTTAGTCCTCAAGCCAAATGTGTAAAATTAGAATTGTTCCCAAGCCCTATAGAGTAATCACAGTAATTCACAACACACTGTCCTTTCCCGGAAAGGATAACACGGAGAAGTTTAAGTCTTTAAAAACCTACTAAATGATAATGCAGTAAGAACTGTGGGAGGAACTGTAATTGACTTTTTTCCCCTATTTAAGTTAGCACATCACCATGTTTATGCATTCTATTTGTAGGAGAGCTCCTAATTCTGCAAATTGTATTTGCCTGCAGTTTGCTTCCTCTTTGTCCAGTACACTCTGTTCTCAAATTTCAGTGTAAGTGAAAAGCAAGTGTGTTGGAATGCAGATTTCCAGGCCCCGCCCTGAGATGCCAATTCAGTCGGCTGGGAGGCCAGGAACATGCATTTTATAGAGCACCACGGTGGTCTGGGGACCACCCTTGGAGAAACATCCCTTGATATACATAGACATTAGTGTCTAGACTCAGGAGGGCCCTTAATTTAGTCACTACACTCCAGAGGTAGATGGTCTAGTGTTAATGCATTTTTTCAGGCATTATTTTACAAACTGTGTTCCCACGTAAAAGTCCAAATGCCTTAACTATGGTGGTGGCCACTCACAATCACTGTGTATACTGACACTTCCGCTGTACTGGTTATGTAAGAATCAGTCCCTGGATACGCATGATTTTCTGGCAACATACGCACTTAACATGTAGTTGTAGGCTCCTCACTGGTACTCAGTATTTACAAGGTATGAGGCGTAGGTTCATACAAACCCCTCTTGGAAGCCAGGTGCCCATTTGTGAGAACTTTTACTTATTTTTTGAAATTGGAATGTGTCATTTTATTAGACAGCAGTTGTGTCATTGTTAAAATTCCTCATCGTAGCTCTACGGTGGATAAGACTGTTCCTAGTTTTTAAAGGTAAAGTTGTTATGGTTTCAAATGGTTCAGGAAAAAAATACATCGTATTCTGTCACACATGTGCATAGAAATGTGGCAAAAGTTAACTACTGGTGAATCTAGGTAAACAGTATAGAGGTTCATTGTATTATTCTCGTAACTTTTTCTAATTTTTATTTTTTTATTGAGGTGTACAATTATAATGTTTCAGATGTGCAGCTATGTGATTCAGTTATACATACCTATTTGTATTCTTTTTCATTTTATTATAAGATACTGAGTACAGTAGTGTGTATCTGTTAATCCCAAATTCCAAATTTATCCCTCTCCCACTTTCCTCTTTGGTAACCATAAATTTGTTTTCTGTGTCTCTATTTCTGCTTTGTAAATAAGTTCATTCCTATCATTTTTTTTAGATTCCACATATAAGTGATGTAATATATTTGTCTTTCTGTCTTACTTCATTTAGTGTGATAGTCTGTAGGTTCATCCATGTTGTTGCAAATGGCATTAATTTCATTCTTTTTATGGCTGAGTAATATTCCATTACACACACACACACACACACACACACACACACACACACACACACCCGTATCTTCTTTATCCAGTCATCTGTTAATGGACATTTAGTTAGCTTCCATGTCTTGGCTATTGTAAATAGTGCTGCTATGAACATTGGGGTGCATGTATCTTTTCAAACTAGAGTTTTCTCTGGATATATGCCCAGGAGTGGGACTACTGGACCATATGGTAGCTCTATTTTTAGTTTTTTAAGAAACCTCCACACTGTTCTGCATAGTAGCTGCACCAATTACATCCCCACCAACAGTGTAGGAGGGTTCCCTTTTTCCCACACCCTCTCCAGCATTTATTTGTAGACTTTTTGATGATGGCTCTTGTAACTTTATAGTAAGAATTTCTTCATATTTATTTTATTTTTCTAAATTTCTTTTGTGTATTTTAGGGGGAGGTAATTAGAGATTTTTAATTTATTTATTTTAATGGAGGTACTGGGGATTGAACCCAGGACCTCATGCATGCTAAGCACATGCTGTACCACTGAGCTATACCCTCCTCCCCTTTAGTAAGAAATTTTTCTATTAAAAAAAGAAAAAAGGATGGCAACCTGACACAATTCAGAAACAGATTCCAAAGAGATAACCATGAGAGAGGGTGGGTGCCCTACCTCCCTGAGTCAGGAGCTGCCCTTTAACTGCTGATTTTTCATTTCAGAGGTAGTGTGGTATGGTGGTGAGACCCAAACGTCAGACACGCTCAGCCCTGGCATTCAGTCAGGCTGCAGTGCCCTAGCTATTTAACCTTTCCAAACCTCAGTTTCCTAACCTGTAAAATGGGACCACTGTAACTTACCTCACAGCCTTGCTGTTAGGATTGGAAGTGATGTTTACAAAGCACCTGGCTGAGTGTCTGGCATGTAATAAGTACTCCCTTCAAATCGTGGGTGCTTTTAAACAGTGGTCTTTGCCTTTGCTAAGCTGGTTCTTTTTCCAGAAACGCCCTTTCTGCTGCTCTCTGTCCTTAGATGTTGCCAAGTAGCAGACTCGTTGTTGTGATTGACACATGCAGTTTTTAAAAATTAAAAGTAGTTGCCAACACTAATAAAAAAAAATCCAGATTTCAAGCTTCTCCTGATAAAGTCAGAATCTCCAGTCCTCAGGGCCTCGGGGCCCTACATAGTGATCAAATGCTGGAATGAGACACAGACTCCACCATCCTCCAGTTCCAGGCTCTTCCAAGGGCATTAGGGTCTCCCAGCTTCCAGGATTTGACAGGTGTTCTAGCCATGGAATTTAACAATTGAGTGACATTGTATCCTTCACTAGTGTTTTCTCTCTTTTATTTGTTTCCTCGTTGATTGTGCACCATGAGGGGAAGGGAACTGTTACTTCTGGCCAGTGGTGCAGTGGTCAGCGCTGGGTAAGGCTCTTGGTAAGCCCCTCCAAAAGCACATGGTTGACACAGAACACACAGCGTGGTTCCCAGTTTATTTCCCACAGGTCCTCCTCTCTTACGCAAGACCAAGAGTTCCGTGCTGTGGCTACCGTGGTGGGAACACTTAATGATCTAATATTTTAATATTTTATTTAGAATTTTTACTTGGGTAACAAAGGAAAAAAAGAAAACAAGGAAACAAATGAGAAAATGAATGCAAAGAACAAGGAATCCTTACTTGAGGTAAGTTTAACTTTGCAGACTAAAAGAAGAGGATGTTAACTGTATCTATTTTTAAATGATTTGCTTCTCAGAACAATGGGCGATTCTGAGACACTGAAATTTTAACTTGGGGTTTTAAAATCAAATTATTGCTAAATTATAGCTATTTAGAGAACTAAACTGGTTCTTGAGTTGTTAAAAAGTATGACTTTAGACAATATATTTCACTCTTTCTGAAGTTCAGTGAGTAATTCTTGACTAAAAGACATGGATTCACATAAAACTTGCCTCTAACATTCCATATATTTCGATACTTAAGTGCTCCACAGAATTCAGGCTCAAGGATCTCCAAATTTTGTTTGCAGTGAGTTCTAAGATGCCCTTCCAGCAGCCACATGTGGTGGAAAGCGTGAGGTTGGAGTTAGAGATCTGATCATGGTTGGCTCTGCCTGCTGAGTTCATGTGTTATTAGGCAAGTCCAGGAACCTTGGTTTCCGGTATTGTTTTGAATTATTACAAAGACTTAGGGAGTTAGGGGAAGGAGAGTGTGTAAATTACCATACAGATGTCTGTGATTGTCCCTGCAGGGATGTGTTCCAGAAGTTCATTTGATGTGGTTGTTTTGTTTTTTTTAAGTCTAATGAGTTTTCACATAGCAGCTCTGCTAAAAGTCAAGGCTCTGTTCCCCGCACGTAATGCAGATATATGCCAGATCATAGGTCACAGGTGGGCATGGGAGACCCAGATTTTTGTTGCCCCTGACAATATTTTCTTGAGTTAGTAGAATCAGGGCTTCTCTTGAAATTCAGAATACCTGCTGATACCTGGACCCACATTCCCACCTGAAGCCAATTCACTGATGCTGAAGGGCACTCTTTTCATGCACCAGGTGTGTCCAGGCCCCTGCACAGGGGTCTAGCCACTCCAGGCTCTCCCAGCCCTGTTCCCAGTGGAGCAGGTAATACAGCCTTGCTGCCACTCAGTCCCAAGGTCCTGGAAACATGCTACAAGTTCTGGTCCTGGGACCAAGAGCCCAGTGGGTGGTTCCCAGGGAGGCCCAAACGGTGGGAATGGGGACATTCTTTCTACGTTTATCAAACTGACTCCAGGTTGAGTTGAGGAAAGTAAAGCACCAGGCATCCCCAGCAGCATGGAGATTCAGTGTCCAAGCATGCCCAGCAGTGATGGGGACTGGGACCTGGAAGGCGACACAGCCATTGGCCGTTAATCAGTGCTCTGCAGCAGCTGCCTGTAAATCAGGGCCTGGGTCTGCCTTGACCTACACAATTGCCCGAATAGTTCTCATTACAAGACTTCAGCAGTATTTTTAAGGCTGGATGTGAAAGAAAATAAAAGCATGTTATACTATGAAAAATAAGCCTTATCCTGCTTGCGAATTTGGACCCCAAATCTGCTTGAATTTAAGAGATTATTGACAAGACGACTAATACCAGCTAAGTTGAGAGGAAATTGGGGAAAATGTGAGCAAAGGTGTCTCCCCGCCCCACTACATATGAATTGACTTGAAGGATGTGAAATTAAGTTATTCTGCTTCTATGAGACTGCATGAAAAGAGGTTGAGAATTATTTTTTTTAAAGAAGGCAAAAATAAGTTCGGATATTTGAACTGAAAATTAGAACAATATGTAATTTTATTACGTTGCTTTTTAAAAGACATTTCTTAAGAATTACATAATTCTATGCAGGTTTTGACTGTTGAAAATCTGCTCTTAGGAAATGTACTTTGTTACTATCTTTTCTGGTACTAATTGGCATCAATCTGATACTTTTCTGGTATTAATAATTGCCTTCTTCATTTTTTGGTAAGAAACTATTCCCCCAAAAGGAAATCTTAACCATTGTTGACAACATGGATGGACCTTGAGGGTGAAGTGAAATAAATCAGACAAAGATAAACACTGTATCATCTCATGCATCTGTGGAAGCTACAACAACAACAACAAAAAACCTGAAACATGGATGCAGAGAAGAGATTTGTGGTTGCCAGAGACAGGGGTGGGGGTGAATGAAATGGTAAAGGGGGTCAAAAAGTACAAACTTCCAGTTATAAAATAAGTAAGTCCTGGGACTGTCATATACAGCATGGTGACTGTAGTTTACTGTACCATATGGTACGTTTGAAAGTTGCTAAGAGAGTAGATCTTAAAAGTTCTCATCACAAGAAAAAAAAATTGTATCTGTGCAGGGTGATGGATGTTAACTAACCTTACTGTGATGATCATTTCACAACGTATACATACATCAAATCATTAGGTTGTACACCTAAACCTAATACAATATTATATATCGATTGTTATCTGGATTTAGAAAAAAAAGAAAATTAGGTCAAAAATAAAATATTAATGTATCCATACTTTATGTATAGAATTAATCATATATTATAATTTTTCTATTTACTAGCAGTAAGGTAGTCATTTTTTTTCACTTACAGGTAAGGAATAGGTTTTCTATTCACCGACTTAGAATAACAGAAACAGACTATGTAATGCTTGCTTTTACAATATACCAAGATTATTCTCACAACCTTCCTTATGAAATTGGGGCTATCATTACTCTAATTTTGCAAGTAAATGAACTGAGGTTTAGGAACAGAGCTAATTTGTCAAGAAACTTCTAGTCTATCTCAGGAGCTGAACCACCTTTTTTGGCAAATGGTATCCTATGTCAGTGTATGCATTCGATCAGAGCTGTAGACAAAATGATGTTTGGCTTGAAGGCAAGTTTGTCACAGTTTGTTTAAATGTGAACAAAGTATGTTTTCACTTTCTTGGATTTGTTTATCATCGGAATCTCAATTTCAGGAAAGTTTCTGTGGAACATCCATCATTGTGCCAGAACTCGAGGGAGCCCTTTATCTGAAAGAAGATGGGAAGAAATCCTGGAAGAGGCGCTATTTCCTTTTACGAGCTTCTGGAATTTATTATGTCCCCAAAGGAAAGACTAAGGTCAGAAAGGGAAAAAATTATGCTGTAGGAAAAAAGCATTATCATGAACAGGAAACTAAAGAAATCCTTAGATGTTCATTTAAATCCACTCTCTTCTGCTGTGAGATTTATGTTACTACGATGTATATACAGACATATATCCTATTAGACAGAATTACAGAAATCCTTCTGAATCTCTCCATTGCTGTCTCTTGAAAGTGAAGAATTTAATCTATTTTAAGGTCAGGTTTCAGAAATGATGACCAAAGCACTTTTCTTGAGATTAATTTGTTTCTTTACATACTGATTTTTTGAGGACTTTTTCCCTCCTTTTTTTACTCTATTATTGTGAAGTCATTACGGTAAAACTTCTTTTATCTGGAATCATAGAGGTATTAGGCACCGATAGATTTGCAGTTAGCCCTTATAACTTGAGTGTTTGAATTGTTCTCTGAAGTGTACTATACACATTTCCCTGACTAATGTAGCAAAGTTTGTTAGATATTTCACTTCTGTTTGGTAATTTAAGATTATTGCCTCAAATCTATAACGCACATAGTAAATTTGTTTCCTTTGAAATGTAATTGTAACCCTCATTCTAAATCTTAGCTTTTTCTAAGACTTTTCTTAACAGACGGCCGTTTTCACCTTTTGCTCATCTTTTAGCAGCTGTAGGCTATCTCTCCTCCTATATCTGGAGTAAGCCGAAGTTTTTGCCTTCACTGATGAATCCAGGGCACCACCAAATGGCATATTTTCAAATTGCAGCTTTCCTCTAATTAAGGCTTGACCCACAATCCCTTGCAGGTGGAGTCATGGTGCCCATCCAGGGCTGCTCCCACTAGTTAGAAATGGAATGCAGGAGAGCATTGTGGGAAACTCTTGGTCCAGAGCAGCTATTACTCCTGCCCGGTCTCAGCCTCAGAATGGATACTTTACCATCTGTGCTATCTTTAGTTCAGTCCCAGACACTGGGGACACAACAGTTGACCCACAAATCATTGGTTTTATTTTAGAAATGTTACGTCTTTGGCATTTACATATGAATAAGGCTATCACAAATAACACACTTAGTGACAAAAATTGGAAGCATTCACATTAGAGCTGGACAGAGTCCTTTTTGTCTCTGCTCCCATTAATGCTGGCACGGAGGAACTAGCAGGAAGTCAAGAAAAAGAATAACAAGTGTAATTATTGGAAAAGAAGAGGCAAAGCTCTTTATTCACAGTTGACATGATTGTCTACCAGAAAATATAAAACACTCAATTGAGAAACTTAATAGTTTGGTCCTAATGAACCAAATAAATTTACCAAATAAGAAACTTTTCCTTTATATAAACAATATGCAAATTAAATATAATGCAAAATATTCCATACATTACAGGAATTGAAAAATGCAAAATATCTAACAATAAACTTGACAAGAAATGTTTGAGATCTATATGGCATAAAATATAAAATGTAATAAAGGAAATGAGTTAGAGCCGAATAAATAGAAATGTACCATGCTGCTAGATGAAAAGATATTAATTCTCCTCCCAATTTTTCTATATATTCAATTCCAAGAAAAATTTCAATAGGTTTCTTTCTACTTGAAGTTCAAAAACTGATTCTGAAATTCATCAGAAAGAGATACTGTTCTGAAATAGACACACACAAAAATTATGAAGAAGACTAGGGAGACCTCGTCCCAGGTGTCAAAACATTAGACAAAAACAGGGCAAGAAGAGAAAACACATCAACAGAGAGCCATGTAATATAAGAGAAATTGAAGTGAGCACTTTATAGCAGTGGGGAAAGAATTTGATACTCAAATTAGCATTGAAATAATTGTATATCCATAGGGAAAAAATAGTTGCCTACCTCATACCATGTTCCAAATTAAATCTTACATTGATTAAAATATATTTGGAAAAATTATAAACTATTAGAAGAAAATGTAGGTCAATATTTTCATAATTTGGCAGTGGGGAAGCCTTCTTAGGCAAGACTAAAAACTCAAAATTTAACAGAGAAAGCTGACGGATTTGACTATATAAAGTTGTGTTTAATTCCTTATGGCCAGAGATACCAAACAAGAAGTTAAAGGCTAGCTCTAGAGTCAGAGAGTACATTTGCAGTGTGTATAACCAAGTACAAATATCCATAAAACATAAAAACTTCAACAGCTCATTGAGAAAAAGATAAACACACTCATAAAAAAATGGCAGTGCTTATTAAGTGAGAATTCACAGAAACAAATCTCAGAAGCCAGGGAATAATTAAAAAGTTGCTCTATCTTACTAGTAATCAGGAAAATATAAATTAAATAGTGAAATATTCCCTCCTGTGGGACTGATAAAATTAACAATGTTGATAATACGCAAATTTCATCGAGTGGGAAAGAAAAAGGGACAGCCATGCACAGAAGGCTGGAATGTAAGCTGATAACAGCCAAACGGATGGGGAGGACACAGTTTAGCAAGATTTGCATAGGCAAATATAAAAGGGAATAATCCTTCAAAGGCTGGCTCTGTGTTTGGCAGTCTGTCCCACGGAAGTATTTGCTTATATGCACAATATTTTTTGTAATAGAAAAATATTGAAATAACTTCTAATTATCTATAGTAGAATGGTGGAATAAATTGTTACATCTATACAGTGGAATGTTATGCAACTATACAATGAATGTGATATATCCTTTTTAACGTTCTGACGTAGCAAGAACCCAAGATAGAATGTTAAGAAAAAGAACAAATTCATGAAAAAGTATTTATAGTAAAGCCTCATTTATATTTTAAAAATTGTATATGCATATGTATGTATGCCTGTTTATATTTACACACGCATAGGTATATAAATGTTTACCCAAAAATATTTGGAAGAATGTCTTTGGAGAAATGAATGAAATCAGAAAAAAGAGTGACAAAGGAAGATTTTCATTTCATTATGTATAAAATAAATTGTTTTTTAAATTATGATGAATATGTTTTATTTTTCTAATTAAAAAAATTACAACTTTGAAAAGTATCTTACAAGAAAAAAGTGTACAACCATATATAAAGGAATAATTGTGCAATGAGGTGTAGCAATTCTGCCCTTTATTTTTAATTCATTAACTCTGTAAAAGAATTACAGGCTGGAAGGGGAGAAAAAAGAGGAATAGAACAGACTTGTAACTGAAGTGTAACCAAATATGTAGATTAGAGGTTGCACTCTTCACAATGCATATTGTAAGTGGAGGAGAGGGTTCTGTTTCCATAGCAACACCACCCGACTCTAAAGACAGCCTGAAGGGAATCTTTTCTCCTCGGGAGGAAGTGCATGAAGTGTGTGCTAATTTTCTGAGCATCAAATTTACCTCTCATTGTTCACCGTGAAGGGGCCTTTTTTCTAAATGCTCGATCGTGAAATCCATCACTGACTTAGAATGGCAAAGGCCAAAATGCAATTTCTGATGAGGTGCCGGGTCACCTTGTCTACACCATGTCAATAATGATGTCTTAAGGTCAGCCAGTAGGCTCTGGGAGTCCACGTGCGGCTGCCAGAACAGATGTGTAATCTTTTGCTCCGGTTCTGGCCTGTGGCACACAGGTTTGCCTTGGATGTACTCTTTTACTTCTTAACATGTAGGCTTAGCTTTTAGAAAACTACACGTGGTAGAGGCTTAAATTACCCGAAATTCTGAACTTTCCTGCGAAAATATAACCCTCCGTTGTGCCATCACGAACAACCTTGGAAATATATTACCTGTCAACTAGGCTGAGGTTATTTTTTTCCTTCTCTTTCAGACATCTCGAGATCTGGCATGTTTCATACAGTTTGAAAATGTCAACATTTACTATGGGATTCAGTGTAAAATGAAATATAAAGCACCCACTGACTACTGCTTTGTTTTAAAGGTATGTTATATGAAGTCCTTACTTTAGATTTATAAGCAATTTGAGTGAATATTTCCTTTTTTTTAATTGAAGTATAGTCAGTTTACAGTGTTGTGTCAATTTCTGGTGTACAGCATAATGTTTCAGTTATACATATACATACATATATTTGTTTTCATACTCTTTTTCATTATAGGTCACTACAAGATATTGAAGACAGTTCCCTGTGCTATACAGAAAAGACTTGCTGTTTATCTATTTTAAATATTGCAGTTAGTATCTGCAAATCTCGAACTCCTAATTTATCCCTTCCCATCGCTGGTAATCATAAATTTGTTTTCCATGTCTGTGAGTCTGTTTCTGTTTTATAAATATGTTAATTTGTGTCTTTTCCTTCAAATTTCACATATGAGTGCTATCATATGGTATTTTTCTCTTTCTGGCTTACTTCACTTAGAATGACGATCTCCAAGTCCATCCATGTTGCTGCAAATGGCATTGTTTTATTCTTTTTCATGGATGAGTAGTATTCCATTGTATAAATATACCACAACTTCTCTATCCAGTCATCTGTCAATGTACATTTAGGTTGCTTCCATGTTTTGACTATTGTAAATTGTGCTGTTATGAACATTAGGGTGCAAATATTTCCTTTTAAGAAAAAAATATTAAATGTTATATAGTTAACTACAAATATAACATAATAAGCTTTTTATTGTACACCAAAATAGGAAAGAGGAAAACATTCCTACCCATTCAGATCATTTCTCCCAAAGCCTGCTACAGAGTCTAAAACTCACAAACCAATCTGTCTGGATTTCTTCATTACTTTATGAAAATGAAAGCTCTACATTTTGAACAAATTTTATTTACAATTTTATTGACAAAGTGATAAATTTTTCAGTTCTATATCAGACTCTTATTCTATTGTCAGACATTTTTAGAAATTAGGAAGTTGACAAGATTTCCTAGAAAAATATAGAAAATACAAAAGTAGGGGAAAATATCATTTCTTAACAGACTCACAGACATAGAAAACAAACATGATTACTGAGAGGGGAAAGGGGTGGGAAGGGATAAATTGAGAGTTTGAGATTTGCAGACTAACTACTATATATGAATAGATAAACAACAAGTTTATACTGTGTAGCACAGGGAACTATATTCAATATCTTGTGTAACCAATAATGAAAAAATATGAAAAGGAATATATGTGTGTATATGTATGACTGAAACATGCTGTGCAACAGAAACTGACACTTTGTAAACTGACTTCAATAAAAAGTTAATTTAAAAAAATCTTTTTCTAAAAATAGCATTACTGGGTCTTGAAACTTTTTAAGGTGTGTGTTATCAAAAAGCAGTATGTATTATCAGTTGTCTGGGAAGGTTTGTTTACATTAGTACATTATTTTGGAAGGTTGGGCAAAAGTAACTTATCTGCCACATGTAACAACTGACTCCTGGAAATGGATTCAAGGAATTGATGCAGCTGTTCTGGCCACACCATTGCCTGGAAGACCGTAAATTCCTTTCCCTTCACAGCCTCACACCAGAGAGCAGGGGTTATCTCATTCCATTTGGCCTGGGTCCAAGGCTGTGTGCAGAATTTATCTTTTTTTCCTACAAATATACTTTGTTTTTTTAAATTCTTTTTTAATTGAAATGTTGTTGCTCACAATGCTATATATAGGTTACAGGTGTACAGTATAATGATTCACAATTTTTAAAGGTTATACTCCATTTGTAGTTATAAAATATTGGCTGTATTCCCTGCATTGTACAGTGTATCTTTGTAGCTTATTTTATCTAATAGTTTATACCTCTTAGCCCCCTCCCCCGATATGACCCCTCCCAGAAATTCCCCAGAATTTCTCCTTTCTTGGAGTCAGGGCTCCCCAGTTTCCTTCTGGAACGGCTGTCTGTGGGGCAGCTGTTCAGGAGACCTGGTTCCTGGCAAGGCTCCATTTTAGCTCAGTCACCTGCACTGCACACAGGAAGACTCCATCACCATGTTTCTGGAAAGGTCTGCAGCTGGACCCTGTGTGTCCGCATGTACTCCTGGCAAAGCTGTCACCCTTCCCGAGGAAGTAGGTCAGTCTACACTTGGGGGGGTTATATCATTTTCACAAATGAAGGACAACACTTAAATTTACCTCTGTAGCAAAAGTTTTCTTTGTCAAAGTCCGCATCCTTGGAGATGATCGTGAACACACACTATCATTTCAGAGGTGCCCACACTAGTGTGCTGCTGTCACACAGCTGCTCCTCCAGAAGTTGAGTATCTCCTAGACCCAACCATTCCCAAAGCCCAATTGAGCAGAACAGTAAATGCAAAGGCCCTGGGGTTGAGGCCTGCTTGGGTCAGAAGGAAGAGAGGGTGGGGAGAATGTGCTGCCTGCTTCAGGTTCCTGCATTTCTGGCCTGTTCCTGGTATAGAAAGTGTCCTGAGAACAATGGCAAATACATACCTTGCATCTATAATGCAGTGATTTAAACACTTAACTCATTTAATCCTTTTATCAACCTTATGACATGAGAGCCACAATTCTCCCTAGTTTTTAAGCGTGGAACCACTGCACAGAGATTCCTGGCCAGGGAGTGGCTGAGTCAGGATGAGAAGCCAGAGGGTGGCCCAGAGGCCATTCTCTCAGACACTGTCTGCTCAGACACAAAATCTCTGCGTCCCTCAGCCCCTCCACTAACCACCCTTGAACTGTGTCTTCATTATGTTTCTGTCTGCCCCCATGGCCCTTGTTTGCAATCCTGAGACTGTGAGAACTTACCAGAACAGGGACCCTCATTTCCACATGGACGTTCCAATGCCCTGCATCAAAGCGCTGCCCACATCTCTTGGGCAGGGAGAAGGTTTTGGAGGGAGGTTCTGAAATGCTTGCTGGTTAATAAACTGGCTGAATCAGAGTCAGAGGAGGCTGGTTAGAAATACAAATTCCAGGGCCCTGACCCACTGAGTCAAAACATTGAAGGTTGGGGCCCAAGAATCTTATTTTTTCCTAAGCATCATCACGATTCACTTAGGATTAAAATGGGCTCTAACTTTAAGCATCAATCACCAGGGCTTGTTTGCTATGATACCCTTCAGAGTGGACAAATAAAATGAAAGTTGTCAGAGGGAGCGAGGGCCCCAACACATGGCCAGGGTCCAGAGGCCGTAGCACAGATTTCCAGCAAGAGAAAGAAGAGATCTCAGACTCAGAGGTTCCCAGGATGAGGAAGCAGACACAGGGAGCAAGGGAGGAACTCAGTCTGACACAGGACGCAGGTCCTCCTGGACTAGAGCTTCTAGAATCCTCTATTCAAGGCCTGAGTCTTCTGGAACCGGTGGGGGCCTCCCCAGTGGGGGAGAGGGCTCAGAGGTGGGGGGAAAAAAAGCAGTTCTGATGATCTGAGAACAAGAATCAAGAGCAACCCAGGCGGAACATGCATTTCCCTTTTTCACAGAATGATGATGAGTTCTGATCTGAAGCCAAATTCTTTACCAGCAGTCCCCCTGCCCACTTCACTCTGAAGTGCCCGTCTTGGTTCCTTCCCAGAACATGAAGAATTTTTATCATTTGCTGAGTAAAAGGGTCTGTTACTGCTTGGAGAACCTGATTTGTTTCTGAACATTTTGGTCACTTGTTTGTCCTGTCCACTGTGGGAAAGAAAAAAAAAGCCCTTGATATGCAAATACTTCATGAGAGTGGCAGATTTACAGAAGTCAAAGAATTCCTTCGTACAGACATTGCAAAGGAATTCAGGATTACGGAGAAGCATGTTAAGAGAGCCTGTGAGCCGAGCCGGACTGAGAACTTCACCCTGGAAGCTCCTTACTCAGTAGGAATTCACGGATTCTGACAGTTCATGGAGGGCACTGTTGGGAAGGTTGGAATTTGAGTCCTGGCCTTGTCACCTGGCACACTTTGCAAGACTCCCTAACCGTCACTGCCCTCTGCTCCAAAATGGGAATAAGAACACTTCCCATGCAGATTAAACAGTATGTGCCCAGAAACCACCAGTGCAATGCTGAGAAACACAGCCCGCGTGCAAGAATTGGCAGGCGTTACTACTGCACTCCCGTACTAAGTAAATATTCCTACTGACCAGTGGTTCTCAAACTTGAGTGTGCATGAGACTCACCAGGAGAGCTGTTAAAACACTGATTGCTGGAGGGGAGGGTAGAGCTCAGCAGTGGAGTGCATGCTTAGCCTGCACATGGTCCTGGGTTCAATCCCCAGTACCTCCGTTTAAGGGAAAAAAAAGTTAAAAAAATATATATACAGATTTTTGGGCCCATAGAGTTCCTTGTTCTGTGGGTCTGGGATCAGGCCTAAGAATTTGCTTTTCCACCAAGTTCCCAGTTCACCAAGTTAACATCACATTAACAGCCCAGGGACCACACTCTGAGAAGGGACATGACCTGCCCCTTAAGAGGTCGAGCAATATGGTCAATAATACGGCAGTGACTTTGTATGGGGACAGATGGATACTAGACTTGTCGTGGTGATCACTTCCTAATGTAGGCAAGTGCCACATCACTAGATAGTACACCTGAAACTAAAGTAATATTGTACATCAACTATATTTCAATTTTTTTTAAATTAGTAAGTAAATTTTTAAAAAATTTTAAGAGGCTGTGCGTACTCACAAGAAAGATACCAGAATCCAAAGAAAGGACTTTGGTACTCCAGAGTCATGTCTGTGTTTGTGCTCTCTCTGGGACACATGCTCCCCTTCCCTGCAAAGTTGCTACTTTGTGAACTCTTTCTCACTCCATTCTGAGGGTGGCTGTGATGGGGAGATGGAAGTAAATAGCCCCGGGGAAGAAGTTTGTCTTTACTGAGCTCTGTTGAGAGGCAGAGCGTCAGGAAGGTCATAGAGAGAGTTTTGGAATTCCACTCCATCACTCACCTACTCCCTACCCTTACTCTGCTACGTTTTCTTCACAATCTGAAATTACATCACTTAGTGTTCTGTATTTTTATTGACTTTCTCCCCTAGTAGAATATAAACATCTGTAGGCAGGGGCTTTTTCTCTTGTATTCACTAGTATGTTTCAGAGCTGGATCAGTAACTTGACACAGTGTAAATTCTCAGCACACACCTGTTGAATGAAGGAAGGAAAAGAAATTCACGTCAAGCCCTACGTGCTCCCAGAAACCTGGTTCTATCATTAATATTGATCATGATAATAACAAGTCCCATCATGCTACAGGCTCCATGCTGGGTCCTTTTTATATATTACAATCTGCCCTGCATATCTGAGGGCTCCACATCTGTGGATTCAACCAACCTTAGATAGAAAATATTCAAGGAAAAAATTCCAGAAAATTCCAAAAAGCAAAACTTGAACTGGCTGGCAACTATTTATGTAGCATTTACACTGTGTTAGGTATTCTAAGGAATCTAGAGATGATTTAAAGTGGACAATAGGATGTGTGTAGGTTATATGCAAATACTGTGCCATTGTTTATAAGGGACTTGAACATCACTGGATTTTGGTATTTGCTGGTGTCCTGGAACCAATCACAGGTCACATCTGGGTCTCATCCAGTTGAGCTAAGTCATTCCTTTCTGGTTCCTGAGTCTGCTTTTTACCCACCAGGTCCAACTCCTGAACTCGCTGAAGATTTTGGCCACTTTTCCTCTGATTTCCACTCAACTCAGCCTTCTACCCCATACCCACTGACTTTTTGAAGCTAGAAATAGAGAAATCATCCTTGAAGTCCCTCCTCTTCCCTGTCTCATCCAATCCATCCTCATGTTCTTCTGGTTTTTATCATCAATGTCTCATCCAGCCCTCTCTCCATCTGGTCCTCCTGACTCCACGTCCACCTCCCGCGCAGCCGCCATTGCTGCCTGGATTCTCTGCTGCTCTGAATGTCTGATGGGCCCACTGCCTAGAGGACAAATTCCAGATGCTGTTTGGACACAAAGCCCTTGACTCTGGCTCCTGTCCAGCTTCTTTTCTGCCTCTTCCTTCCATGGCTCCCAGGTTTTGGCCACACAGAATTTCTGCACGTTCCTCAAATGTATTATAACATGCTGTCACCTCTTCCAAAGAGCCTTCCTTTGTTTTCCTCCTTAGCTTTTACTAAGAACCTGACTGTTTCATAGAGTGACCACATTTGTTTATGTACCTATGTCTCCCCCAGCAACACCCCAGCCACCACTTCTAAGTATGAGAGCCTCTCACTCATCTCTGTTTACCCAAGAATTGGTGTATTTCTCGGCACCCAGAGGTCCCTGCTGGATGCACGGGCCCTCGGTTCTCAATTATGATTCTCCCTCTCCTTTTGGCCTTGGATCAATGGCTTAACCTCTCTGGTTTCCCATTTGTAAGTTTAGAAGATCTATAAGGTCCCTTGTTGCAGTAATGATCTGCGGTCTCCCTCACCTCTGTGTGCTGTGCGGCACATCCTACGGGAGCTTCTCTCTGTGGTCAGGAGCAACCAAACCAATAGCAGGAGAGTCTGGCCAGTGGCACAGAGCCAGTATTTTTCCTTAAACCTCTTTGCAAATATTTTTTTCAGCAAAAGGCTCAAGGGAAGTAAACCCCTTGGCAAGGTCCCAGGACATGACAGGAGAAAAAGCACAAGGACTTGCCGTAGGATGTCCTGGGAGCCGGGAGGGTTCCCGCGCTAACTCGGGAGCCAGAAAGGGGTCTCCTGGCCATTGGCAGCTCATCTGAGAATCAGAAAATCTGAGGATCACAAGAGACCTTCGGGGTCATCTGATCCGAATTCCCCTTTACACAGTCAGGGCACACAGGTGATGTAAGGAAGTCGGGGAGACACACCCCACTAACATAGGAGAGAATGAACCAAAGTCTCTACACCCACCTCCTCATCGTAGGAGGAGCTGTTAGAACTCAGGGGCAAGAGTTCTGGCCTCTGCTTTGTGCTCAACAGCCGTTACGTTTAAGGGAATGACCACATTTTACTGTATTTGGATGGAGAATACACTTAAGAAATTGTTTATTGTGCTGTTGAAGTGGATCCGTCTACACACACAGTTGCTTTCTGCATTTCATTGCAAGCACAGTACGATTCACAGTCTGCTCCTGGGAACATGACGGGACACGCACCAAGAAACAAAGCAAAAAAATTTTAATATACAAGCCCAAGGTAACAGCACCAACGTTTTAAATTCCTCAGGGAAAAAAATAAATAACAGCTGCTTTCTAAGAACAATTGCTGCAGGAAAAACAGGGGTGGGGCGTGAGGAGGGCCCTTTCCCAGGCCTCGGTTGAGCTCCTGGGATGTGCCCCGCCAAGTGTGGGTCCTTTAAAGAGCAAGCCACAGTTGAGTAAAGGTAGATTTATTTGGAGAGATATAGCAAAAGGCAAGAGAAAGGCCGCGAGGTGTGGGGGTTGGGTGTTCAGATTAGAGTAAAAGTAGGTACACACTCCGTAGACAGAGTGCAGGCCGTCTCCGAAGAGGAGGGAGAGAAAGAGGTGGCCATGAGGTGCCAGTTTTTTATGGGCTTGGTAGCTTCACACGCCTACAGGTGGGACCATCCCAACTACTCTGGGGAAGGGGCTGGGATTCCCAGGAATTGGGCCACCTCCCACTCTTCGGTCTTTTGCGTTAGCCTTGGGACTGTTCTGGCGCCTGCGGGCATGTTATTCACCATGCTGAGGTTACAGTGAGCATATAGTGAAGCTCAAGTTCTGCTAGAAGTCAAATCTCCAGCCATCTTGAGCCCCAAGGCCTGCTGGTGGTTGAATCTTTCACCATCCTGGTGCTAATTGTTGTGTTATTCCTTGAATAGCTGTGCCCTGCCCCCTTCCTTCCTGCCTCACAATCACAGGCATCAAATTGCTGGAGAGACCCATGTTTTTGTCCCTCTTACACAACAGTCAGAACAGGAATGCAGCTGTAAGGCAGGGAGCTGGGTTTCTGGGGCTGAAGGACAAAGACTTCTGGTTTGGCTTTGTGACTTTTCGTATTGATAGATGTGCTACAGGCATGTGTGGAATGTCACAGCCCATCCAGGAAATAAGTATGTCCTCCCCCAGTGTACTCATCCTTATGACCTGCCAGTTAATTCATGTAACAAATCCTTTTTTTGCTGCTGCCGCTAATGATCTGAGTTGACGGAGAGTTTCAGTTTTAACAGATGATTATTGGAGAAACATTCGCCAATCACCCAAAGAGGATGATTATTGGAGTAACATTTGCAAAAATGAAATCTAACATTCAGAATTGACAAGGAAGCATTGAACCCAAATGAGGAAATGTGTGATACATGTTGCCACCTGCTGGCCAGAATGGAAAACTACAGACAACATTCAGGAACCTGGAGCCAAAAGGAATAATAATTCTTTATAATTTCTGAATTTTTCTGTGTTTTTTTTAAGTCTGGAATTTCGGCATAATAAATTAATATGAACATGGAAATTCTAGGCGGCGGGAGAAGAGACTCCAAGGGTATACTGGACTATGGAGTAAAATATACAATAACCTCTCTAAGCCTGTTTTCTTTTTGTAAAACCAAAAATTACTAACCTCTCATCAAGCTCAGAGTCTCTGTGGGTCTTGTGACCCTTTCAGGGCAAAGACAGCACAACCCCCAGCTCTTGCTGGCCTGGCCGTTAGGGTGACTAGTCCAGATGCTGCTTCTCAGATTCAAACTGAAGTTCAAGGGTACAAGGCCCATGGTTGAGATCAGCTTTGAAAAGAGCCATTTCCCTGAAGGTCAGTAATTGAACTGAAAGCAAAGTGAGGTGGGAAGGTCCACGCAGGACCCTCCGAGAGGAACCGGACAGCCTCGTTCCTTCCCTGCCCACTGAAGATGACTTCTGGCTCCCTGCCCTCCCAGCAGCCTTGCAACACCCCCACCGACGATGCTTATCCCAGCAGGATTAACGAACGGCTCTGAGAAATGGAGGATGAAGAAACAGGTGGTCTCACAGCACCCCGCCACCCTGACACACACACACACACACACACACACACACACACACACACACACACACACACACACGGTGGTAGTCATTGTTCTATATAGTGAAGCTTCTTACAAATTATAATGACCCTTGAAAATTCACATGACACACAGCTTAGAAGCTTAGAACCTTGGTTGGGTTGCCTGCCCCTCACCATATGGCCACGAGCCTTCTGGCTGAATGGGAAATCTTATGCTTGCTTATTTCCCTCAACAATGGTTTCCACCTCTGGACTGGAGGACCGACCACACGCCAAGCCATGGGCTAAGCCCTGGGGGTCTTCGGCAGTGAACAGACATGGTTCCTGGCTTCGTGGAGAGAAGAATCTGTCAGAGACAGAGACATAAAACAGAACTGACAGGGCAAGGAGGACTCAGAAGGAGGACAGGGTGTTCTGCATGACTGGGGACCAACCCATGTCTTTCTTTCCCCCTCGTTTCTGCCCATCACTGTTGTCTTTGGCTGGAGCTCCTGCAAGGCCTGGGTGACCCCCCTGGGCAGCACCCCAGCTCACTGCCACATAAGATTAGACACAAAATAACCCTCCTCTGGGCCATCCATCTGGAGGCCAAAAAATCGGGTAGGAAGTGACAGTCCCTGGTAGCAGAAATAACCCTAGGACTGACTGGGAATCACAAAAGCATTCATTCCTTGACATGAGAATTACATCAGGTAAGTTTCCTTATCTGATCAATGGAGAAACGATTTGGATTTCTTCTGGGGCTAGAGACATGTTAGATGTGACGGCTTTCAAACGTTCAAGAAGCAGGGATGAAAATGATTTTTTTTAATTAGGAAAAATGGTAAGAATAAACATTTTTATTAAACGTTTCATTATTTAAATATATTTCCAACAGTATTCCTATTTTATACTGAAAGGGTACTGAGAATATAACCTGATCTTTCATAATAGTAAGTGTTGTATCTTGTCCGTAATTGATCTTTAATTTTCCACCTTGTCGATTTACTTGCCATCAATTGGATTTATATTTGAAGAGTTTTGTTTTATTTTATTTTTTAAATCTTATCTTTTATTGAAGTGTAGTTGACTTACAATGTTAGTTTCAGGTGTACAGCCAAGTGATTCTGTTACACATATGCATACATATATATGTAAATATTTTCAGATTTGAAAATGATTATTGATAATATGACTAAAAGTGCTTATGATAAATCATGTCACAGATTTCTTTAAATTCTTTCCAAATTTAGCCCATATGAAAAAGTACCCCTCTTCCTAATCCTAAAATTGCTACCTGTAATTTTGGCCACCGTCTCAGGAAATTTCATACACTAAGAGTTTTTTAAGTGTTGAAAGGTGCAAATGAGGGAAAAGTTCCTAAACGGTCTTCGAAATGGCTTTTTTCTAGCATCCCCAGATTCAGAAGGAGTCCCAGTATATCAAGTATCTGTGCTGTGATGATGCGAGAACACTGAGTCAGTGGGTCACGGGGATACGGATCGCCAAGGTGAGAGAGTGTGGGGCTCACCCCATCTCGAATTTGCTAACCAGCTTCCTAACCTGGGTTTCGGTCTTTGTGCTACTGGGAAACACCTGCCCCAGTCTTACTGAGTCAATACTATCGACAGGTCAGTGCACAGGATATGACCTCATTTATTTGCCCACTGGTTTTTTTTAAGTAGATGAGAGTGGTAGACACATGGAACCGCTCCAGTGACCTGAGAATTAGGGATTTATTTTCCCAGGACAGATCTCAGATATTTATTTATGGAGAGCTTTGCAAGCATAGTGTGTAATTAAGAAACACGAGATGTAGCCTGTGATAGAATTACATAAAGACGTGTCATCAAGTGGCATGGCTACAGCGCTCCTTTAACGGGTGGCTGAGAGTATTAGCTAACTCTGCTCATCTGGGAAAGCATTTAACATAAGGAAACGTGACTTGTGGACTTTTTAAAATTAAAATATGTTTCCGTAAAAAAAAATCTCAGGAAAGGAGTAAAAAGAGTGGTTGTGAAGTCCTTTCCCCTCTCAATTTGTGGATGGCAGTTGAATGCAGAATTTGGGTTAAAGGCCTCACTCTGTTGCTTCTTCTGTGTTCTCCTCCAGTATGGAAAGATGCTGTATGATAACTACCAGCGCGCCATGGCAAGGGCGGGGCTCGCCAGTCGGTGGACAAACCTGGGTACTGCCAACGCAGCCCCGCCGGCCCCGCCTTCTACAGGTACTGCCCGGGGTGGGGGTGGTGGTAGGGAGGAATCCTGACACCTGTTCAAAGCTCAGAGCTCATGTTCAAATTTATCTAACATATTCGGTAAAAACAGAACTTTGTGAATGCTGTACAGAATACCTTACCCTCCTGATGGTCAAGGTTGAGATCCCTCCACTCCTCCACAGCACACACCTGAATCTATTTCTTTATAAGTGACTTGTAGCAGAGCTTGGGCCCTTTCTGCATGATATGCTTGAGGACAAGATGGTGATGGCCAGTTTAGGGTGAGCATGTAGGGAACTGTCTCATCAGAGCATAAAAGCGCTGTTTGTCCCAGGCTTCGTGAGCGCCCAGCAGACTGGCCACACCAAGGGTGGCATCATTCCTTGGCGTTTTGCCTCAGTGATGTCATGGCTAGAGCCTTGTACCCAACTCTGGGCAGCACATCTTAGTGGTAACATAGCAGCTACTTGTTTGTATTTTTCAGAGGGAGGACAAGACACTGAGAATGGAGTGGGTACTCTGCACTGCTTTGTGTGTATATTAGTTCTGGTCCTTACAGTGATCCTGCAGAGTATAAATTATTATCCCCACTCCACAGCTGAGAAAACTGAAGCTGGGAGGAGCTAGTACCTACTGTCTTCTCAGTGGCTGAGCTGTAATCCAAACACATTATCTTTATGATAAATAATCGTTGAAAGAACTGGAATGATTGATGGTCGGTGATTTAATCAATCGTGCCTCTTAATGAAACCCCAATAAAAACTCTAAACACTAAGGCTTGGGGAGCTTCCTGGTTGTGAACAAGTCAGCGTAGCAGGTGGGTGACATGCCCGGACGCCACAGGGAAAAGGCATGGAGGCGCCATGTCCAGGACCCTCCCAGACCTTGCCTCGTGTGAATCCTTTATAATAAAACTGATCATTAAGGATAGGACTTTCTTGAGTTCTGTGAGTCATTCTGGTGAATTACTGAGCCTAAGGGGGCCGTGGGAACCTGTCAGTTTATAGAGGGCTGGTCAGAAGTGGCAGGTGGCTGGCATTGGAGCGCAGGCAGCCTTGTGAAGGTTATGCCTTAAACCTGTGGCGTGTGATGCCAGCTCCAGGAGGTGTCAGAACTGAATCACAGCCCACCCACTCGGAGTGGAAGCAGAGCACACATCTCGCCAGGGCCTTAGCTCCACCAGGTATGTGTGCATGTCAGGGTCACCGGGGGCTTAGGGCTGCTGTGAGATGCTATTATGATAGGGCCCCCACTGAGCCTGTATACGTTTGATCAGCTGGGCCGGGTTTGTAACTCCCAATTCAAGGCTCCCTGGTAGAGCAAGCAAGGGCATGTGGTTTAAGCTCAGAGCCTGAAATGGGCATCTTTCTTCCCTCCATCAGAGTCTTAGCACCAGTCCCAGACAGAGGCAACTGTAACACCAGGGACTTAAAGAAAAAGAAGATAAGAAGGGAGCAAGAGAAGGGGGAGGGGAGAAGGAAGGCAGGAAGTGAACAGAATGGCTGGGCCCGGCCCTCAGCCCACAGTGGCTCCGCCCACCGTGAACCAGGTTAATTGGTGGCGAGGGGACGAGGAGTGAGACGGGGGACATCCTTTCCTCCTAGAGGCTCTACATGTAACAGATGTATTGATTCGATCACAACCTGTGGTCATCAACCCCACCTGGGCCCTTAACACTGCCTTTGGATCTTCTTGTGTTTCTCTGGACCAACCAAGGGAGCCTTGGAGCCCCGGGGGGATTGGCAGTGTCTGAAAACATTGTTGGTTTCATGCTTAGGGTGGCGCTTCATCATCTAACCTGCAGAGCCCAGGGACGCTGCCTCTCCTACAATGCACAGGACAGCCCCGAACAGCAAAGAATTTTCCAGTCCCACGTGTCAGTCATGTTGCGAAAACTTGTCCCAGTCAATGTAATGTCCTATTTTCTCTAACAGTTTCAGACTTTCTTCACTCCCCTCAGATTTCCAACATCCAGCCCCTTTACTCTCAGCAGAGCAAGTGGAACCATCAACTGCCCACCATCAAACGCCATGGCTTACGTGCATCGGCATCTGTCCTAGCCTGTGTCCATCATGTTACTTCCTAACAAGGGTGAATTCTCCCCTGTGTGCTCTGGTCCCCTGTTCTTGCCTCAGCTGGAGTCCTGCAGTACATCTCTGATGCTGACCACCGGTGTCAGCTCAGACCCCAAGGCTAAGGGCACAGTCCCAGTAAGGCCGCCCCTTCTTCCGAGGCCAGCCACACTTCAGGGGTCCCCAGGCCACCCACACTTCTGACGTACTGGCTACAAACCTGGGGGTTCCCATAACCCCCTTTAGGTTCACAGTTCAACTCACTCAAGAAAGTACTGTTCTTATTGTCACGAGGTTATTACTAAAAATACAAATCAGGATCATACACTATCTATAAAGAAAAGATTTTGAATATGTAAAAGAAGAGAGAAGAGGGGAAGGAGACTAGACCAAAGGAGATGAGAAGGTTGAGCACTTTGGAATCTAAGGGGTTGAAATCTCACTCAAGGTCTTAAGAAAAATCTTGAATTTAAACATCTTAAAGCCTTACTCTTACTTCCCACCCTCCAGAGCAAAGATTTGGCTAATTCGAGAGAGACATTGATAAGCCTTAGAGACATGTGGTGTTTACGTGGCACACGGTGTATGTCCTGACAGCACCAAGCAGACGTGCCGAGGGGGGCAGCTTGGTTCTTGCTGACTGGGGAGCACACGTGTCACAGTGAAAAAGCTGACAGTGCAAGTTGTTACAGCCTGTTCCAGTTTTTTAACTGCATAAATGGACATGAATATCTTTTTGTTCTGAAATAATTTCAAACTTATGGAAAAGTTGCTAGCATAATGCAAAGGATTTCCATATACTCTTGACCCAGAGCAACGATGCTGAATGTTTGTCACATTTGCTGTGTCATTTTCTCTCTCCATCCACCTTTCTCCATGTGTTGTCCATAGACATTATTTCTTTTTTTTAATTGAAGTAGAGTTGGTTTACAATGTTGTGTTAGTTTCAGGTGTACAGCAAAGTGATTCAGATATATATATGTATATCTATATGTTATTTTTTCAAGTTATTTTCCATTATAGGTTATAAGGAATTGAATATAGTTCCCTGTGCTATACAGTAGGACCTTGTCATTTTATCTGTTTTATGTATAGTAGTGTATGTCTGTTAATCCCACACTCCTAATTTATCCCTCCTCGGCTTTCTCCTTCAGTAACCATAAGTTTGCTTTCTATGTCTCAGAGTCTATTTCTGTTTTGTAAATAGGTTCATTTGTATCTTTTTTTTTAGATTCCACATATAAGTGATGTCATACGATACTTGTCTTTCTCTGTCTGACTTACTTCACTTAGTATGATAGTTTCTAGGTCCATCCATGTTGCAGCTAGTGGCGTTATTTCATTCTTTTTTATAGCTGAGTAGTATTCCATTGTATAAATATACCACATCTTCTTTATCCAGTCATCTGTCAATGGACATTTAGGTTGCTTCCATGTCGTGGCTGTTGTAAATTGTGCTGCTGTGAACACTGGAGTGCAGGTGTCTTTCTGAATTAGAGTTTTTGTCCTATCTGGATATGTGCCCAGGAGTAGAATTGCTGGATCACATGGTAACTCTGTTTTTAGTTTTTAAGGCATCTCCATACTGTTTTCCATAGTGGCAGCACCCATTTACACTCCCACCAGCAGTGGAGGGTTCCGTTTTCTGCTCACCCTCTCCAGCATTTACTATTTTTTTTTTTTTTGGAGCCACTTGAGAGAAGATTGACTACGTCATGTAACTTTGCCCCTTAAATCTTCCCTTTGTATTTCCTAAAACAAGATAAAGCTGTTCTCTTACAACCCACAGTACAGTTCTCAAATTCAGGAAATTTAGTTTCATGTTGGTAGACTTTTTACGTAAACCACAGTCCACGTCTTCCAGTTTTGCCAGTTGTCTCAAAGATGCTTTACAGTGATGCTCTTTCCTGGCACAATTTCCATCCAGGATTGTGTTCTGCAGACCTATGTGATGATATTATTTTTTTAAAAGATAAGGGAATGATTAAAATAAAAAAAGAAATTCAGGCTAATAGGTACCTGCAGAGGACAGGTAGGGAGCCAGGACAGGGGAAGAACTCCTAGGTTGGTACAAAGAATGCTCAGAGTCCAGTTTTTAGGCCGGTGGGTCGGTTTACGTGTGAAGCACTCATGGCTGCTGTGCTTCTTCAGGTCTCTCTCGTCTGCTGTTATCTGAAACATTTCCTTGGCCTTTCTTTGTCCATCAAGACAGTAACAATTTTTTTAAGGAACAAGGACCATTTATGTTACAGAATTTCCCTCAGTTTGGATGTGTCTGGCATTTACTCATAACTCAGCCCAGGTACTGCACTGGGGGCAGGGCCAGGCTTCTGGGTCCTTCCCCGGGTATCCCAGTTGGAGGCATATGGTGTCTCCATGCCCCTTAGCTGCTTGGTTAAGGTGCTTTCCAATTTTCTCTCCTATGCAATTTCCTTTTTGTGTTTAATAATTTGTCCAGAGAGACTTTTGAGACTTGTGGAAGTATCTGATTCCTTCTCAGACTTTCCCTTCTTCCCAGTCTCCTGAAGTCCTTAAAACCTTCCTTGAACTATTTTGTAGATTCGTGGGTTTCTCCAGATATTGGGGAAATATTTGAAGAAGCAAGTAAACAGTCATTTCATAAATATTTGGCAGGATAGCTGGTCCTGAGCAGAGCTAAAGTAACCTCAGATTCACTCAGTGAGGAGACCTGATGTCAGGGGCTGAGAGGCAGTTCAGTCGTGGGAGAAACGGCCTCGGTGTGTGGAGGGCGGGCTGACCTCCCCCAGATGCCCTCTCAGGAGCCATGGAGATCAACATACAGCTTCTTCTGTCTGACTCTCAAAACGGTGAGGCACACTTTTGTGCAAAAGAGCAAATAAAAAGGCAGAAAAATAAGTGCCTATCAGGACTTTCAGGGGGGAAAAAAAATCTAATTCCAGGATATATTAGGGGTCTGCACCTTTTGCTCAGTCACCTCTGCCTCCTGTTTTTGTGCCCAAAGTACTTTTTGTTGAGGGTAACATTCAAAGTTGTTCCTGTGTGCAGCAGAGTGTGCAACCGGGTCCATCCATTTCAGAAAAATCTTCAACAATGAGAATCCTTCTAAAAAGGAAGTTTTCCAGGTTTATTCTCCAATTACCCAAAAAGTCCTGAAAAGCAGAACATACTATTCTCTAAGACCCTAGTTAATCCAGATTTTGTGGCTTGCCATAAAGCACTCACTTCCCTGAAACTTTTGCTGAATCTCATGAAGTGTTGTCAGAGAACCTCAGACTTGGGGTGAGCCCTGTGTACCTACGAATCCTTTTGCTTTGGAGACATGAATTGCTTTGTATTTTCAAATTTAACTTTCAAGAACGTTGAAAATAACTTGCCATTATTCTTTTTTTTTTTAATTGAAGTATAATTGATTTAAAATATTATGTTAGTTTCAGGTGCACAGGAAAGCGATTCAGTTATATACTGTTTTCAGATTATTTTCCATTTTAGGTTATTACAAGATATTGAATATAGTTGCCTGTGCTCTACAGTAAATCCTTGTTGCTTATCTGTTTTATGTATAGAAGTGTGTATCTGTTAATCCCATACCCCTAATGTATCCTTCCACCTTGCCCACTTTTCTTGGCTCACTTCCTCCCTTTTAATTAAAACAGGCACCACTCAGGCCAATGGTCAGATTCCCCAGGCGGCACATTCTATGAGTACAGTTCTCGGAGAAGCACAGAGACACATTGAACCACCCAAGGTAAGACCAGGAAGTACCTGACCCACTTCTAACAGACTGTGCTCTGTAAGCCCAGGAGCTGTGTTCTAATGATTGCTCCTTTGAAAAGAGGAAATACAGTCCCAGCAATTCAAAAGTCACCATCATTTCATTTAGATAATTGTGCTCTTGCTCTCTCTCTCTGTATATATATATTTATATATATATATATATTTATTTTTTTTTTAATCTTTAAGTTACATAGGCTAGAATGGAAAATTAAAACCAACTATTATTACACAGCTTCGGGAAAATGTAAGAATTTTTTTTTTAATTCTGAGGATTGATAACTATTTTTAGTTTAGCTACACTTATTTTGACTGAAGTGACTGTTTGTTTAGTCGAGTGGTTTTAGCACTCTTCAAAACTGGCATCTGCATTTTAAGTGCTTGGGATTTTTACTTATTTTTTCTGAATAAATTAGATCAACTCATTAGTCAGAAGTCCTTTGTTAAATGCTAACTGGACCCCAAGCCAGATTACAAGAGTACTAACAGGGTTCCACTATAAAATGTGCATTTTGTATTTTTCTGTTAATATTCTACATACATCCTCAGAGTGATGGAGAAGAGAGAACATTTTTAAATAATAGCCAAATTGGTATAACATTCTCCATAACTTTTTTTCAGTAGAGGAGATTAATGTAGATTCATTTTAATCTAAAAATTATAGCTAAGAGTGATCATTGGTAACATCTGAATTGACTACACAGCTTCCACTGAAGATTCTCATGTGTAATTCAGCATAATCCTAGCTGTCCCTGCAGTAGTTTTCCACCTCATTCTCCCCTTTCATCAGCCAGTGGTGGAAACAATCAAATCCTGCATTTATTGAACTTCTTGTAATTTTTGAGAACCATGGTAGACCATGAAAAGCTGTGTTTCTCTAATATTCTTGTTAGCTCCTCAAGTCTGACAATCTCATCACACAGTGTACTTTGAGCAATTGTTATTTTCATGGTTTCTGTAATGCCAGCTGAAGAGAAACATCTTTAAATGCTGAAAGCAAAAAAAAAAAAAAAAAATCAGAATAGAAATCACTTAACTATGTGTGAACACCAATTCCCAAAGGGCCAGATCAAAAAATTTTTTTAAATATATCACCAGTTAATTTCTTATCATGCTAAGCAGTTGAACTAAATAAAATAAACTCAATCAGAAGGCACTTTGTTAGGGGAGAAAAAAACTTCTAAATTTAATCTTCAGTGGTAAGAGGTTATTAAGCAAAGAAAGAAATACAATGAAAGCCTGATAAAATGTAAATCACAATGATAATTATCACTAAAACAGGGATTCAATTCAGCTGCCTGAAATTCTCAGGTGCGTTACATTATATAAATATAATTTATTAATATCTATTCCACTGTTGGCAGATGAAGGGCTGAGCCCTCTGTTAGCCTCTGCCAATAGCACATGCAACATAATTTTAGTTTTCAGAACCCACTCATATATTTATCTCACCTGACCACATTATGCATTTAAGATACAGATAATAATAGGGATTATGGTGCTCATTTTATACCAGATTAGCCAGCTGACATTCACACAGTTAAGAGAAAGTAAATCTAAGACTATGGATCAAGTGTGCAGATTCCTGGTCTACCCACCTCCTCCCTGGAAGCTGTTACTTCTGAAGGAGTGAAACATAGAACTGGCTCCTTCCTTGCCCACAGCCCTGGGGAAGGGTTGTCAGCGTGCAAGTACAGAAGCAGTGATGCAAGAGCCAGAACCATCCCCACCAGGAGAGAGAGCCTCTGTGCTCAGGTTTGCACGAAGATGACCTGTAGTCCAGAGAGAACGCTTTCTGTTTTCTTTTTCCCTTCCATCTTTGTGCTGATCAAAGTAGGACGATTAAGCCAGATTTGTGAGAGATTTGGGGAAGCTCCTTAACCATCTGTCTGCCCCTGAGGAGATGGTACAGGAGCAAAATAATTTCAGACACCTGGTCCTGACAACTGCCCTTCACAACCAGCTCAACTCAGACCAAGAAAAATGTGACATCTGTGTTTGCCTAGGACCCTGGTGGCTTGTCTCGGGAACCAAGGCTTGAGTGGGAGTTCCAAAAGAGCCAATATGCTTCCGTTTGGAGTTGCTCTAGGCTGACTGTAGGGTAAAGACTGAGGTAACCCACAACCAGATAAACCCTGCACCACAAGAGCCCTTTTAAAGACACTGGTAACTCCTGTAGAAGGCAGCTCTGAGGAGACACCTGTATAATCTAAATAAACACCTTGCTGAATAGGGCAAGGGCTTCCATTGACAGAATAAGACAGGGTAGATTAGCAGCAGGTAGTAATATTAAAAAATAATGTTAAAGGCCATTTGGAGTCCTTCTATCCCAAAGCAAAGATGAGCTATCTTAAGAACAACCTGGCATCTCCAGGACTGAGGGATTGAGACTCCCCCTGGGGGCAGATGCTTCTTAAATCCTGAGAGCTCCCCTGTCCAAGGAAATGTCACCTCCACGTGGCCGTGTGGTCAAGAATAATGCTGTTCTCTTTGTTGAAGGACCAGAAGCCAGCCCTGGGAGCGCCCAGGGCCCAGCCCCTCCCGAAGTCCAGCCTGCCTCCACCCGCTCCTGTGCGAAGATCTTCAGATGTCAGCGGCAGCCCGGGGATGCCCCCCAAGGCCAAGGGCACGGCCGCCGGCTTCTCCGCCCTGCCCAACGACCTCCTGCCACCGCCGCCGCCACCGCCACCCTTGGAGGACGACGAGCTCCCTCCACCGCCCCCCGATTTTGACGCGCCCCCGGACTTCGTGCCTCCCCCACCGCCCTCTTTTGTGGGCGATGCGGGGTACCCGTTACCGCCGCCGCCGCCTCCCCCACCCGCCTTCACCCCGGAGTCTGCCGAGAAGCCCCCGATGGTCGTCAAAAGGCCTCCAGTTCCCCCAAAGAGGCAGGAGAACCCAGGACCACCCAGCGGGGGAGGCGGGGAGCAAGATTTCATGTCGGATCTCATGAAAGCTTTGCAGAAAAAGAGAGGCAACATGTCGTAAGCAGAACTTATAAATATTTTTGGATGATGGATATAATCATTGCTAACCTCAACTGCATGTTTGTTACTTTGTTTTCATGACATTTTGTCCATTCTTAGATACAATATTGAAGTATTCTGACTAGAAGTACTGCAAAACATCTCCCTGTTGCTCAAGTACACCTGTAATCCTTAATCTAACATGGAATTTAGAATATCTACCTAAATGGACCTACCTTTCCTATGTATTTCCACTTCGATGGATTTTCCCTTCCATTTCAAGTTAACTAAAGAAGTTTTATGTTACGTTCCAGTGTCAAATTAATAAAAATTTAAATGTTTTTTCCTGAAGATGGTATTTTTAGAACTATGAGTCTGTAAATCTAATGCAATATCAATTCTATTTTATAACATACTTGACCTTTTAAAAATCCTAGTCCTTCTAAAGTCGTGTTGATCTTTGACATACTTCTCATCACCACCTCAGTGACCTCCACGACTTTCACAAAAATCGAAAGAAAGAAAAGGAAAAAACAGGTAGAGTGAATTCAATTTGAGATTCACTGCTTGATCAAAAGTATGCCTAGCCAAGTTTCCATAGTTTTGAGAGAATCAGATAGAGGCTGTATGTTGATCCCCCTGGCTCCTGAGAAGGCATCTGGGGAATGGTCAATCTGGGATGAAAGTGTTTTATTCTCTTTTTAAATGTAAAAGGCCTCAAAATCTTCTTAAAGTGGGTAGAAACTAAATAATAGCTAATGTGTTATTTTCTACTTAAAAAATGATTAATCTTATGTTGTAATATTTGGGTAAAAGTAAGCTCTAAACTGACATTTAAAGCAAACAAAAAAGCAAACTCAGATTTTAAAACCAAAATATTTAGTGATTAAAACTGGTAAGGTGCACTAAAGTTTTCTGAAGCATTGGAACCCACCACTGTGGATCAAGAGGGCTCAGAGAGTAAGACCCAGGGGACTCACGAAGGGAAAGTGAGGGATGTGGTTGTTATGGACCTCCCAGACTCCAAACATCAATTCAAACATATTCCTAACTTAATGGACAAGAATTGAGGCCTGAAGGTGTGCTTAACCTACATCCCAGAAAGCTGGATCTGTTTGATTTTATTTGAGATGAGCCTTTTCCAAAATAATTATCAACTGGGTAGAGAGGAAGGATGTTTATCCCCGCTGGCATAAGACAAATTCCAAGAGGACTCTAGAAATCACCATTTTGTGATTCTCAACAGCATTTTTCTGAGTTACTTGAATGAAGAGAATATTCAAATTCCATTTCAGCTTGATTTTAAAGATCTGCCAAGACATGACAGATAATGTAAAAGTATCAGTTCCCTGTGACCCAGTAAACATTACATACCCTTTCAAAGAAATACTATGCAATCATCCAATCATCAAAAGTGTCACATTATAAAGAATGAAGTAGCAGGGGAAAATGTTTAATTTTAGCGAAAAAAGAAGACTCTAAAGCTGTTCAATAATATGATTACTACTACTTAATGTTGGAATCCTTCATGAATTGCACCTGCTTTCCCTACTTAGCCTTGCCATATTACATCTTTTAAGAGACGGGTTATTTTGTTTCAATCTGGGTAAACAATTTCTAGATGAAAACAGCCTAACAAAATTGTGTAACGCTCTATCTGCCAACAACGTGAGCTTGGGCAAGACACTTACTCCCTCCATGTCTGTTTCCCCACCTGTAATTAGGGCAGAGGGTAAAGTGTAAGTCACAGGATTGTTGCAAGTACACGTGTTAAATCTCTATTTTGGCAAACTCCACCTGTCGGATATTTCTTAACATGTAAATCTAGATCAAGATAAGCCACAGGTGCACATTAACAACTTTTGTTAAGTACCTGACACATCTTTTACATAATATTCTTCAATATTGGGGGGAAAAACTCAATAAAATTGACTTATTTTAATAGTTTATTATAGGCTTTCATTCAGTGAAAAAAACCCCACAAAATGTTAAATATAATGTGCTCAGCTGTATGGGTACTTGCACTCTTTAATAAAAAAACACATGGGTCTGAAGAAAAGAAAAAGTGTCATAGAACTTCAGTTGCCTGTTTGCTGGTCTATTTTCTTGTAAGTGAACTTTTTGAGGATATCCCTAATGCTTACACTTTCTTTGATTGGTTTTGTGTGTGCGCATTTATTAATTGTATCATGACTTCTGTTATAAATACAATCTTTCGGTACCATAAGAGTAGATCTGGCTGTAGAATTAAGCAAAGGTCTTTCTAACACATATCGGGTATTATTCCAGACATTCTCCAGTAACCCCTGGGCCAGTTACAAGTAGGTTCAACTATAATTAGGCAGGCACCCCTGAGGCCTTCCAGGGACAGACCCCTTCCCCATATCCTCTGCTGTAGCTCATCTCTGAAGGACCCAGGTAATAGTACTTCAGGCATATTTTCCGAGTTTTTCAGATGCTAAAACTATCACCAAATGGCAGAAATTAACTACTTGATCATGAGCCAGACCTTCTGACGCCTAAGGGTTGAGCACCGTCAACCAACCAGAGAATTATGTGCACCTGATCACATACACTGGGCTGCCCCTCATTCAGCTGGCCTTTAAAAAGGATCAGCAGAAACCCTTGGGGGAGTTTGGGAGTTTCAGGGGCATGAGCCACTCATTCTCCTTGCTCTGCCCAATTAATTAAGCTTTCTTTGCTCCAAACTTCCGTTTCCGCAGTTTTTGGTTTTTCTGTGCTTGGACATGTGAAAGGTAACATTACCAAAATAAACAACTTCATACACTAAGCGGGACTCACAAATCCACACGTGAGCCAGACTGCCAAAGTGGGCCATGACACACCCATCAGCTTTTCAGAGCAGGGAGTCGGCTAATCTAGCTGCTTCTCAACAGCCCTGCTCGGGGTTTGACTTGTTGCTGGAAAGAGTAAAAGGCAGGCACTTCTTTCAAGGCCAGGTGGCCATAAGGAGCAGACGACGAAGTCGTGGCAAGTGACACCCAAGAGAAGCAGCTGGGGAAGCCGGAGCCTTCCGATTAGACAGCAAAACAGGAACCCGATTCTTTGCGTCCCGTTTCTCCCTTGATTCGCAGAAGGAAAGTTCGTGACGGCTCGCTGGGCGCCCTGTGTGGCACTTCTGGCGGCAGGCGGTCGGCCAAGGGTGCATTTTCGCCCTGACTGTTGGAGGCTCGGGCAGGGCGGGGTCGGGAGAGGCCGCTCCCCAGCAGGAAGGTCACGCTGGCTTCTCCCCGGCCGGCGGCCCGTGGTGGGGCGAGGGGTCCAGCCGCCCGCCGCAGCGCAGCCCTCGGCGGCTCCGCGGTCAGTCCCGGGCCAGCGGCAGCCGAGAGTCCGCGCAGAGGACGCCCGGGCAGCAGCGAGGAGGGCGGGGGCGACGGGACCGAAGCCCTTCCGGGGCCGAACTTCCTGCTCCGGGTCCCGGGAGGAGGGGACGCCGGGCCAGAGGCGGAGCTGCCGCTCTGCCGCGACTTTCAGACTCGGACCATGGCCTCTCGCTGGTGGCGGTGGCGGCACGGCTGCTCCTGGAGGCCGGAGGCGCGGAGCCTGGGGCCCGGGTGCCCCGGCCGCGCGGGACCGTCCGGGCCGCGCGCCGCCGCCGCCGCCGCCGCCGCCGCCGCCGCCGATGTCACCCGCGCGCAGGTGAGGCCGGGAAGCGCGCGCCGCGGCCGGGCACAGAGGTCACGGCGCCAATGACAGCGGCGCGGCTGAATGAATGGGCGCGAGCGGCTTGCGGGACGCGACCCGGGGCTGGCGGGGCCCCGGGAACGGGAGTTGAGGGGTAGGCGCTCTGCGCCGGGCTGCAGAGCGGTGTCCTGGGGACAGGGGAGCACTTGGGGTTTGGGGACGGGGCGGTGAGGATCCAGGTCTCTGGGAAACGCAGGAGTGGTCCACTTGCCCCCTGGGATACGGAGGAGTAAAGCATGGAGACCGGGGGCAGCGCTTTCCTCTCGAGTTACAGCCAGGGCTTCGGGGGCGACGGAACTTAACTGGGATTTTAGAGCAAAAAGTGATCTGAGCCCCTCGGATCTGGGGAGCCTCGGATTAGGCGGAAAAGGCCTCGTGGAGAAAGCAGGGCTTGTGCTTAGAGTGGACCGTATTTCGGTCGTGCGGTAGTTGCTTCGGAGGGAGGGCAAACCTGGACGGAGTAGAAGGGTACTGGAAGGAGAAGAGGCCTGAGGATGTCGCAACTGGAGAAACCTTGAGCTTTAAGCCCACCTGTGCCTTCTTGAAACAGAATCAGAGTCCAAGCACTAACCATGATTCCTTGACGCTCTCCCCTGCTACCTCCTACCTTTGAGCTCCATCTCCTTTTTCTCCCTCTTCTGATCAGTTTAGCTCCTGAATGTTGACAAGTATTTATGGCTCTGAGTCCTTTCCGCACCTTGTAGTGATTAATTCTCAATGTGCCCGTACCCTAAGCTCCTACTGTTTAGCGTAACCACGCAAATTCTAAGAACTCACTGTCCTTTCTAAAGACTTTTCCGGTCATAGAGTACTTGTATGGATTCAACTCTCATCCACAAGGCTCTTGGGGAGGAGGGGGCAGCAATTAGGTTTATTTACTTATTTATTCTTAGATGAGGTCCTGGGGATTGAACCCAGGAACTCATGCATGCTAAGCCTGCACTCTACCACTTGAGCTATATATCCTCTCCTGAAAGGCTCATTTTTTTAAAAAGTGTATTTCATTTAGGACTCTTCTGTTTCAGTCAGATTTGGTACAGTTCCCTGTACCCATCAAACACCATTTTCTCCAATATGAAATTTGTTGCATTTCGGAATGTCTGCTTTTGGATACATATGGGTGTACATGTCACAACTTATCCAAAATAGATATTTGGAGAGAGAATGGCAGCTGGGCTAATCTATAGACTAGACAGTAAAGAGAGAAGATGGGATAAAGAGTCTCCTGGGATCCATTTCAGTACTGTCCTAGCCAGGCTTCAAAGATTTCTAGTAGCGTACATGGGGACGTTATTTGGAGAGGTAGGCGCTCCCACCGTTGATGTCACTGGTACTTCCTTTCTTTGATACTCCTTTGCTTCCATGCCCAGCAAGCAATTATCTCAGCCCCGTAAAAGGTGCTTTACCGCAGACAGTATGCTCCAGGTCTTCTGCGTCTGCCTTAATGACCACAAGGAGGGACTGTGCTGATGATGCCAATACCATGTATTTCTGATTTATGTATCCATGGCATTTTTCACTATAAATTGATACATGAGCTTTCTGGTCTGCCTCAGCCACGTGTGCTTTGGCTAGTTGGTCCTTAGGGACAAAGAGCAACAACAGTAAAGCCGTGCCCGGCTCCACCAACGCAGCTCCACCCTTCCTGATGTTGGTGTGTTCCCCAGATTTCTCCATTGGTAGTGTTCACACGTCTTGTAATAGGACGGAAACCAGCGTTTGATTGTGCCAAATCCCTTGCCAGCATGTCTTGATTCTTACTCAGCGTTTTTGCACTTTTCAACAAGTAAATTCGTGGGAGGGAGGCAAGGTTGGCTTTCAAGCAGAGTATGTGATGGGAAGGCACAAAACCTGAATTGGAAAAGCTTGTTCCTCGTGCTGGTAGTGGCACACTGAGTGACTCCAGTTCCCTGGCTCCCTTCTAATAAATAGTTTCCTGCTCTTCAGTGCTTCTCTAACCTCACTTTGGAAAACATTGCCTGAAGGTACTCTTCCCATACAAAACAGCTTGATTGAGTAGATACCATATTAAATGTATACAGCCAGGAGCTTTCCATTAACCTCAGCGTTCCTTTGAGTAGATACGATCCACAGAAAGATGTTGCATGGTAACCGCCAGGAAATCCTGGGATTTGAGCCAAGATCCACCTTCCAGAGAGCAGGCTTTCTAACAGGTTACACGGCTCTACCGCCTGTGCTTCAGGGCACTCTGTTAGCTGTGGGGTTTTAACCCTTCACCCCAGGTCAGAGGTCAGGTCTCACACTGAATAAGTATTCTAGTAAAATACTGAATTCATGTGACTCATTTACCCATGAAAGCTGAAAGAAGAAGGTTAATTGTCATAAAACAGTAAAAAAAAAAAAAAATCAATCAACCAGGAGGCTTATCACTTTGTTTTCTTGGGACATTGTAATACCTGGGATGTAATAAATATTCTTACTGGTCTAATGAATATGAAAAGCAATGGTGAGAACAGAACTCAGACCATCTTCTTTGGCCACCACCTGCCTGATAAAGTGAGCCTCTATTGTCATTTTAATATGTCTAAAGCAATCTAGAGAAAAATCAAATGTGAACCAGAAAATGGAATAAAACAAACAACTCCCACAATTCTATTTGTTCCAGAATAACTTTTGTTTAATATCCTGGCTTATACACTTTCAAACTCTGTTCTCTGTGGATTTTATTTGTGTCGGTGTATACATTTTCAGTGGAAGCACATAATGCACACAGTTTCTGTAGGTGCTTTTTTCCTTTTGATATAATGTAAACATCTGTATTAGCAGTTTTTCAAGAATTTCAAGTTCCCTGGCTTTATAAGAACAAGTGGTTGTAAGTGTCAGCGTAAAAGCATGTTGTGAGACAGGATCACTAATAGAGTGGATTCGTTTTATTTTTCTTGTGCTAAATCCATCCTTTGTCAAAGTGGTTTCCAGTATTCTGTAAGAGCCCTTCCCGCATTAATTAGTAAGTTAGTAACTTCTGAAATGCCTGTGTCCCTGAATTCTTCGAGATTGGCTGTCTGTAATCTTTGGGTCCCCAGTGCCTGTCACAATTCCTGGTTCTTAATAGTGCACAATAATTGCTGGGACTACTCTTTGCGGTCACCACCTTTCAATCTTTTAAAACGCAGTCTTTTGTTGTTCTAATGTTACCAAAATGTGATACTGAGCTTGCTTGTTTGTTAACATGACTTTTCAAAAAGTATCATTTCCAAGTATCTTTAGGAGCAATAACTTAAAATAGGAAGTGTTTGTGGACCTGTGAATTTCTTCCTAAACATTGAAATCCTTTCTTTCCCACCACCTGGGCTGATGCTTTGGGGGTCTTGATTATTCTTTGCTTTAAACCAATTTAAGACTTTAAGAGAGTGTAAATCACACTAATCCTTACTACTTAGTGCCCAGCCTTAGTTAAAGGAAGTGATAGATATGATTATGGAGTGTTCTTTAGGGGAAGGGGTAGATTATAAATGGTTTTTCTGCTTTTTTCTTATTTTCTGTTATGACAAATATTACTTTTATAATAAGGAGAGAAAACATTTTTGTCAAGTCTGCAGTCTCTAAATGGACAACTAAAAGATAAAGATTACACTTATTATAAATTATGGGAGTTTTTATTTAGTGTTATAAACAAATTTTTCATGGATATTCTTGCAAAAATCTAGTCTTAAAGTTTTTCACACATATTCTTAATACTTTTATTTTATAGGTGTCCTATTTTAATCTTGTGAAGAGTTTAACATCTGCCTTTCCAATTATGTATAGTATATCACGGTAAGTTTATATCCATACTGCACCTGCTAAAATTATTAGTCACATTGCCAGTATATTTCTGTTCTGAATTGTGGTGGGCTGGTCTACCACACTGAACGTTGTTTAACTAAGCCCCACAGTACTTGCTCTATGTGATCTCTGCGTTTTCAAAAAATGAGAATACAGTCATCCCTTAGTATCCATGGGAGATTGGTTCCAGGACCCTTCCCCTCAGATACCAAAATTTACAGATGCTCAAGTCTGTTGTATAAAATGGTGTCATATTTGCATATAAACCATGCACATCCTCCCGTATGCTTTAAATCATCCCTATTTGACTTATAATACCTAATACAATGTAAATGCTATGCAAATGGTTGTAAATACAGTGTAAATGCTATGTAAATAGTTGCTGGAGCGTAGCAAATTCAAGTGTTGCTTTTTGGAACTTTCTGGAACTTTTTAAATTTTCAGTCTGAGGTTGGTTGAATCCATGGATGCGAGACTCGCAGATACAGAAGCCTGACTGTACAATAAAATTTAAAATAAACTCAGAGCACAATGAACATAGTTTAGTCTTTCTTTGATTTTGTGGGTTCCAAGGTCCTGGTTATAAAAAATATACTATCAGTGTATCGTTGAGCAAGAATGAAATTCTGTATGTTTTTCTAAGTTATAATGACCTTTTTGTATCAATGCTTAATTTCCAGTAAGTATCTGGGCTTCAGTTTTCCATCATCTGACTCTGTTACATGTATATGCATGGGTGTATATAATTCTTACTTAAAAATGAAGTTGTCTCACGTAATAAAATAGCGCTGTCTTCCATTGTGTGCATTTCTGCTGCTTCCAGGTTCCATCACACGACGCCAGCAGCGTGCTGCTGTAGTAAGACACGGAGCGGTGAGAGGTACACCGATCCTTTTAAACTTGGTTGGAGAGACTTGAAAGGTCTGTATGAGGACATCAGGAAGGTAAGCTATTTCTGCGATGCTGTGAAGTAATGTTGATCTCTTAGAACTACGAGACAACAGGGCAGACTTCCAGACGTGGGCTGTGCCATTGCAGACTTGACTCACGAATGTCAAGTTTCAAATGTGTCTTGAGCAACAAGGATGGGGCAACGTGGAGGATGCAATATGTGTTACCATCCAGTGAGGGGTGACGCCAGAGTTGGGAAACTAGGTGGGGGGGGAGGCACAGGTGCAGGTACAGGCAGCACATAGAGTCCTCTCTAACCCTTCCTCTCCAAATCATCACCTGCTCCAGGCCTGGTGAGGCCCTGAAGCCACCGGTGACTCCTGCTCCTGTCTTCCTTCCAGTTCTGGGTATCAGTGCCAGGCTGCCCCCAAAGAGGCCTTTCTTCGTTAATCATCCTATCCCCCCAATTTTCAGTAGTCCCCAACCTCACGTGGGTTCTCAGATGCTGCCCTGAAGTAGTCACATGTCCCCCGTCGACTTCCTTCCCTTTCAGGGTTCTGTGCTTTCCCCCCACAGCCCCCACCCCACTGTCCTGATTTCTCAGCACCGCCACTTCCTCTCTGGTGGGCCAGGCAGAGGCCATGAAGGAGGAACTCCCTGCACGGCTGCTCTGTGTCACCGACAGTCTGGGCCGGCTGCGGGCCTGCCTCCTCCTCCCACCCAGGGAAGTCAGTGTTCCCTTCTTTCCACTGTAGTCCCTGGACCTCTGGTGACAGTCCCATCCCCTTTGCCTCCTCCTTGGCATTCTAGGAACCCCATCTGTATTTCCCTGTCCTCTTCATTATCTGCAGACTCGCCCTCTTCATTCTGTCTCAGATCCATTTCAGATGCTCCAGCTTCTTCCTGTCCATCTTTTAAAGGACTCAGCCTTGGCCCCGAGTCCCGCCCATCCCCATCCCATGTGCCCCACTCCCTCTCTCTGTTGCCCTTCCCCATTACTCCACCATCTCAGTGGGCCTTCCTTTCCAGCCTCTCTCGCCTCTGAAGCGCCTTTGCTCAGGTCATCAGTGGCTCTAAATCCAGCGGCACATCCAGTTTGTATTTTCCTGGGCTCCTTCAACACTGGACGCTGGTGACCACTCGCCTCCGCAACACCCATCCCTTGTCTTCTGCTCTTTCCTGGCTCTGACCCTGGCCATCCTTCAGTTGGCGTCCTAGGTCCCTCTCGACCCCTCCTCACCACCCCCTTTGTTTTCCCATTCCCTGGGGTTCTTTTGGCCCCTTCTCTCTCTGTGTCTTCAGTTTACCCCTTTCCATGCTTATGAGTCCCAGATAATATCTCTGGTCCGGATTGAATTCTCTCTCCTAAACACATACATCTGACTGCTCACTGGGCAGCTCCATGGAGTGTCCGTGATGGTCGCAAACTGACAGATCTGAAGCTTTACTTTCCCCTACGAGTTGTTCTTTCTCTTGTTTTTCTTGTTGATTGAAGGTTGCCACCCAGGAACCTCGGAAGCACCCTCGACCCAGCTTTTCCCTTCCCCTCCTTGTCCTCCTCCCCTGCCGTCAGTCCCCCTGCCTTAGGGTTCTCCTCAGAGCCTCAGGGGCTCTGGGTCCATAGGTAGCTCCCACCGCTCCTGGGACAACAGCTCTGTTTACCCCAGTAAGTCCCTGGTGGCAGAGACAAGAAACACATGCCCCCTTCTCTTCACAAATCAAAATCCTCCTTATCCTTTAACCCCCGGTCAAAGCTTATCTCCTCCATGAAATGTTCGGTTTTTCTCATCCACACTGATCTCCCCATTCTCTGAACTTTTAATTCATTTAATTGTTCAAGTTATACCACTGTATAACTACTGAATAGTTCATATTAAAAGTTTGCTTCCCCAACTCAATTGTAAGCTCCTTCCCATCAGGTAAACCGTGTCTCACACTTTCTCTGTGAACCTTTGGCTTGTCTGTGGTTAAATGGCTGAGCCAGACTCAGCCTGTGCTCCTGCCCGGCCGCCATCTTGACTTCTGGCCCCTGGTACCCCGATACCCCCCAGCCTCCTGCTTCACTGGCTCCCACACTCCCGTCTTTGTCCTCCCCCTCTGTCTTCCAAGCTGCAGCCAGCTCTGTTTCTCTCTCTGTCCAGCTGTCACTGGGCCACCTGGTGCTTCCCTGCCACGCCTGTTGTCTCTTGGGGTCACTGGGGCAGGCGGGGGCCAGCCAGGCCCTGCTCATGGCCCAGCCGCAGGGCAGCCAGGTTTGTGGTCATACAATGTTGGACCTGAGTGCTGAGTTTCTCACCTGACATGAATACACTAAAATCAAAGTTTTACGAAAGAAAGCCCGTTGCTTTTTTGGTGCAGGTATGATGCCATACTGACATAGAGAAACTTTATTTCAGGAACTATTCATATCTACAACAGAACTGAAGGAGATGTCAGAATACTACTTTGATGGGAAAGGAAAAGCCTTTCGACCAATTATTGTGGTGCTAATGGCCCGGGCCTGTAACATTCATCATAATAACTCCCGGTGAGTTACTCATTTTCTCTCCTCTGTTGGTTTTATACTTGGCCAACCTTCCTTCCCAAGGTTACCACTTAGTTTCCTGTGTAGGAAGCATCTTGTAGCTGAGAATTCACTTTGTGATGAGTAGTTTCTGGCTTTGCATTTCTCAGGTCACCCTGGAGTCTGGTCTGGGCATGTTCCTTTCCCACACTTTTAAATGCCTGTAGGGGAACAACAACTTCAGCTGCGAATAAACATTTTGGAAAGCATTTTCAAAGCCAAAATCCATTTTCTCACTGAGAAGTGAATACCAGGATGTATGCATACTTGTGATCATTGTGCACACCAAGCTGTTAGTGCAAAGGTTGATCTTTATAAAGTCATGAGTCAGACCCAGATTCTGGGCCCCACACCCTCTGCAGTGCCTAACTTCCTGCAGCCTTCACAAACAGAGAAATCTTAAAAGATAATATTTTGAACTTCTGTGTTTCGAATATATATACATTTTTAAAATGTTAAAACAACTGCAATTTTTTAATATTAAAGGAAATCTTAAGACAAAAGATTTACCCAGAACCATTATTTTTTAAAACTCTTTGCCACATTACTGGAGTGTCTTCAGTTTTTATTTTTATGTCAGATCATCTGTTGCTGGAAACTCCAGAAGACCAGAGTGTACTGATAGATTTCCCTAGTGTTGAACATCTGTGTCACATTCCTTTTCCTTGGCGGGTAACATTCAAGGTTTGCCGGCACTGAGTTTGAGATGCTGTGGGAACGAAGTTGTTCGTGAGCACAGGCTCACCTCTGCCCACAGCCATCTGCGCCCCACTACTGTGCCACCCCAGCGCATCACAGCATGCTCTGGGGTGTCTCCTGCTCACCCGGAGAACTCTCCAGGGGCTCGCAGTGTTATCTGAACAAGCAGTGAAATCTCTGGCAATGACCATTCACCCAACATCAGGACCAATTTCACGTCACCTGAAAGGCAGAGCAGCAGAAACGCTCCCTCTGAAGAAGACTGGAAATACCTCTCACGTGGTATGGAACCGGGCTTCTCAGCCTTGATGCTACTGACATTTGGGGCCAGATCGTTCTTTACTGTGGGGATAGTTGTGTGCATTGTAGGTTGGTTGCCAGCACACCTGGCTTGTCTCTGTTAGATGCCAGTCGTATTCCTCCCCAAGTTGATGACAAACAAAAAGTGTCTCCAGACCTCGCTAGATGTCCCGATGAGCAAATCATCCCTGGTTGACTAGTCTAGAGAGAGTGTGTGTTTATGTTTTTAATGTCTCAGATTAATGCATAATATCGTTCGTCACCCTCAGAGATAACATGGGAAGGAAGATATTCTGCACTGCTTCCAATCCTGTCCACTGTTATCCTCATAGTCAGAGTCTTTCCACTTTTCATCATTGAAACTGCATAAATGTCGGTTGCAGGAAAAAATGGGAGACTGTAGCACAGAAAAGGCATTGCTAGTTTAAAAAGTAAGTTCAACTCGGCCTTCCCAGGGATGTTCTAGCTACAGCTTCATCGTCCCCGTAGGTGGTGGGAGTGGGGCTTACTGGAGGCACCGGACGGAGGCCGTGTCCAGCACTGGGATGTGGCATGATTTGGGTGGTACAGTAGGCTAACAGTATTACCCTCCGAACCCCAACTTCTTGAGAATTCTTACTTCCTAAGGACCCTTTTGGATCAGGCTCTTAATGGGCTAAATATCTAGCTGTCACTCCCATGCCACTTAAAGCAGGGAGGGGGTGTGGGAGAGCTTCTGGCCGTTTGTGATCTTGCTGCTGAGTGGTTTAGAACAATGTGGGGCGGCAGTGGCTGGAGATTCAGGGCAGGAGCACACGGGCCTTGGGTTCCAGCCAGGGCCCCCAGAACCCCTTCCAGGGCTTCACCTGCCGCCTGCTGGCCTTGGCAGAATTGAGAGAGGCCTGCTTTATCACCTTGCAGTTGAGGTGTAATGGCTCCCCTCAGGCTTCTCAGACGTCGTCATCTTGCTTCTGAGACTTGTGTTCCGTACGTTAGCAGTAATCCTGGAGGAGATTTTAGAAAACAGGATAAACAGATACCTTAAGAAGTGATGGAGGAGGGTGCTATACCTTCTATTGATTTTTCTCTTTTTCCTTTAGTAAGCTTTTCAGTTGTCCATTTTATGTTCCACCCTCAATTACTTTACTGGGAATTCTTCACCTGAGGCCTGTGGGAGTTATGGGGGGTCTGTGAGCCCCTTAGAATCATATGCAACATCTTTTGTGTGTTTGCATTGTTCTGAGGAAAAGTATACATAGATTATAATATATTCTCAGGGTAATATGGCCCAAAAAGTTCAAGACTATTTTTCCTCTGTGTCCTGAAAAGCACCAGTACCTGGGCAGGTCTAGTAGGAATGCACACAGCAGATGATCAGACTTGAGAGGCCCAGGAAGCAGTTATGCCAGATTCTGAGCCATGCGGGCCGCGCCCCGCTTCAGGGAAGGACCTTTGCTGGGCCAGGTGCTGTTGGTGAAGAGCCTTCGGTTCTCAGCCTCTTCAAGGGTTGCGTCATAAAGGGTTGCAGAGAATCCTCTCAAACAAGCCAGTACACATCCGGGGACCCATAGATGAAGGGCTGTTCTAGCTCAGAGCACGCAATGGAGGGGCCTGTGTTGCAGAAGCTTTTCCCTCCACCCAGCGCTGTTTCTCCCCACCCCCGCCCCACCCCCGACGGGCACTCCTGAGCAGACATCCTGTACTTTCAACTGGATAATCTGCTTCCGGGAGAACTCAGCCCACAGCAGAGTTCAGCCAAACCCAAACTACCTGTAGGTCAGGACTGACTTTATCAAGAATCCAGATCAAAAGTGAGCTTTGTAAGAAATTGATTTCTATGAAATTGCTCTACTTACTGAATACAACAAAGCATCTTGTCCCTAGTAAGCCCCACCTCTCCTGCTCAGCGGCCTCGTTGAGGGCACCTGTTCTTATCGTTGTTGATGCCATCTGTTCCTGGTGGAATCTTCCGGCACTGGAAGGTGGATGTCACTGCCAGTGACTGGGATAACGGGCCTGCTCAAGTTGCACTGGGCGCAGACTGATTGATCTTGACTGTACAGACAGTCGAGTGGCATTGACTCCCACTAGCCCAGGTTACAAAGCCAGACGCTGACTAGCTAAAACACTGTAAGAGGCAGTGTTCACAGTAGTTAATAGGTCAAGTTTCCAAACGTGGTAAAAATCTTAAACTCAGAGGAAGTAACTTTTGTGATTCTCATGAAGACAAAGGAAATGACAAAAGCCTGCCCTAGGGAAGCTGTGACAGAGCAGTCATCACAGCCCCGGCTCACATGCATGACTCCCCACATCAGGCCACTGACGATGCTGGAACTGCTCCTGGTTTCTGTGTGTTCCGAGTCATTGAACCAGCTACTGCAGTGGCTGTTTATGGGGTAGTCAGGAGGGTTGGTGCCAAAAGCAATGTTTTTGTCTTTAACCTAGGGTGTGGCACTTTTGATGGGTCTACTCATTGCTAGAATGGGTCTGGGAGTGTGTAAGAAGCGACACCTGCTGAGGCAGAGGAGGCTCTCATGGCCAGATGGTGTCCATTTCATGGGCGAGGTCAAGCTCAAGTGTAAGGCGACATCACTGAGAGCAAGACAGCTGTGGAGCTGTGACCATGCCGGGCGCACAGCCTCTGCTTCCAGCACCCACCGCCCCGCTAAGGCTGATTCGTCGCTGAAGGAGTCAACCTCTCCATTTCCATCAGCTGTGCCCAATTTGAAAAACCCAAATGTTGCATTATTCTGTCACACCCTGGATCCCGCAAGGAAAGCCAGCCTGGATAGGTCACAGGCCTCATAGAACTTCATGGGGGTCGCTCTCCAGTGTCCAAGGATTCCAGGATGCGGTGCTTCTTCAGTAGCAAGAAAACAAACAGTAGCAGGAAGCCTGTATCATTTATGATGCCGCATTGCCGACATCTGTTTTCACCTGGAGATAAATCTGAATATTCAGGAGCTGCTGCTCTTGGATGTCAGTTCTTTTCTCTTGATATTAAAACTCCTAATGGATTCATGACTGTTAGGATCAAACTTAAAACTGCCTTTCCCAGCAAAGAAAGTCTTCACTCTAGCCCGGTGTGTTTATTTGGGTTTATGAAGGTGACTGACCTGCTTCGGCAGGTGTGGGCTCGCAGGCATCCCACTCTGCCCTTCCTCAGATGGGAGGCACGTTGGATGCACCTGCCAGGAGCATCATCCTTAGTGTGCAGGTGAGGAGGGAACAAGGTTGCTGTGCACAGAGACAAAGCCAGGAAACAGAAGTCAGGGCCGAGGGTGCGAAGCGGAGAGCAGGCGGCGTCCAGGGACTCCTTCAGTCCCCCACATGCAGCTGGAACACTGCTGGGAAGGGCAGACCCTTCAAGGTCGTGTCAACAATGAGGAGAAAAAAGACTTTAGACAGATATAATAAAGTCAGGTCATTTTAAGAATCTGATCACTGAAAAGGAAACATTGAGCATCAGCAGAAGAGGCTGGAGAAGGTAAACCGTTAGGCTGAAAAACAGCCCCACAAAAGGTATCCATGTGCTAATGCTGATGGGTCCCAAATGCTTGTCTCCTGAAAGAGGGAGACAGAGGGAGACCGACACGCACAGAAGAGGAGAGACGTGAAGACGGCTGCTCCTGCCAGATGGGAGTGATGTGGCCACGAGCCGAGGCGTCTCCCCTCCAGCCTTTGTGGGGAGCCTTCCAGATACCTCGATTTCAGTCCAGGGAAACTGTTTTTGGGCTTGTGGTCCCCAGAACTGAGAGAGAATTTCTGCCAGTATAACCATACAGTTTGTGGTAATTTGTCACAGAGCCACAGAGAACAGATACAAACCCGGTGGTTTACACCCTGTCACATCAGTGCAAGGAGTGTGCCTGGCAGGGCTCCTCCCTCCCTCTGCAGGTGCCTCTCCTGGACCCCCCAGACTTACAGCGCAGACCTGGGGTAAAGCGGAACACTTCCACGGTGTCGGAAGTTGAGGGACTCAAACTTGCAGCAAGTCAGCTCAGTGGCAGATAAAGCTAAAATTTTATGTGAGTCTGTGTAGATATTGCTCAGCACACAGAACACTTGAATATATGGACTTCCCTCAGGTAACACCTGGGAGATGCAGTTTATTTACATCCTGAGGAATTTGAGACAGAGGCTTCGTTTGCATTTGAAGTTTCTTCCGTACCGAACTGATGCGTGCCCACGCGTGTCCTTTAAAACTCGAGATGTTGCGGCGTGTCAGAGGAAAGGACGGCCACCCTCCCATGGCTGTGCTGTTCAGAGCAGGGGAGACTCTGCACATGGGCTGTGAAGAGACTCGGGGAATCTATCACACGACCTCTGAACTGAGCCCCCAGGTTTCAGGTCACTTCTCAGGTAGCAGAGTGGCCCCTCATGCCTGTGGTTTAGAGGCGGTGCAGCAGGGGGTCTGCTGAGGCTGAGCTTGGGTCAAGACCCCTCTGAGGAAAAGCTTCCACGTGGGCTTACCCCAAGTCCAGTGAGCACCCCCACGTACAGAGCAGCAGCTCCCTGACTTCGCGATCAGATCACCTGGCACGCTGCTTAAAGATGCCAGTTCCGAGCCCCACCGTTAGAGATCGCAGTTCCTATGTCTGAGGGATTTTCAGTCTTGTCTTTTCAAGAGTGTTAATTTTGACATGATGGACCAGAGATGGATATTTAAGAAACACTAAGGTTGTCAGAGTTCTAAGAAGCAAAGTGAAAGACTTATCTTTAGAAGTCAGAAGAGATAAAAAAACAGAAAAAGATTTTGAAATAGAAATAGAGCCCCCTGTATGCCACTGGAGAACTCTGTTTTCCATCCACCCTGTGTAGATTTGGGAATTTAAGTGTCTCTGTTAAAGTGAAACCACATTTACCACTTAAATTTATCTGCTTCCCTCATTTGTTCTGAGCCAAGATGATCCACTGACAGGGTTTGATTTTCTTTTTAGAGACACTTTTCCCACACCGGGGGATTACTTGTAATTTGTATGTATTAGTGTGACTAGGGGAACAAAGTATTTTCTTTAACTCACATGTGAGCTTGGTGAAGTGTACGTGGGGAGGTCATCATTCTGTCACTCTACCTATTTCTGTCTGTGCTGGAAATTCTTCATTATGAAAATCTTGTTTTAAACTGAATGAAGAGGGGAAACTTGACTTTCCAGGGGGCTGGCTGAGTCATCGCATGGTGGACAGAGCCGCCTTTCAGGACGAGGGGCCCCCTTTTCTCCCGCTCTCTCACCTGGCTGGCTTTTCTTAGCTCATCTCCTGAAGTTGGGAAAGTGTGGCAGCAGGAAGTAGAAATGGTGCCCAGCTTCTGATGGCATGACTCAGTTTGGTACTTCCAAGATTTCATCTTGAAGACAGTGCTAGTTGTTCCTTGTAATCTGGAGATTTGGGTTCCAGACCAAGTGCTGTGCCGTGGACACACTGTGGCGGTGTTTTCCAGATAGAAGCTGACACACACCAAAGCCTCATTGTAGAGGAAAAAGTACATCAGGAAAAATGATAAAGTGTCTAAAATATGTTTCTCCTAGGTAGGGGCTGTGTCACAATGCCAAGGAAGAACATTCTAAGCAGGAATCCTGTTTCACCCGTCGGGAATTTAGCCATACAAAATGGCATTTTTTACATACATGTAGAGTCTATGAAATTTCAAACTACTGTAAGAAATCTTTGTACTTGGAAGATACTAAAACAAAGACAAAAGCCCCAGCATCTCAGTGAGCACTCCTGTCCGAGTGCAGCTCGGCAGCAGGGGCCCTGCCTGCCGACGTGGTTTGTGCTGATGGACGTGGTACCCAATCTGTAGATGCGTGAAGAAGGCTCGAGTCTTACCAGCTGTTTTAATGTCAGATCTGCTATTAACCAGTAGCAGGTGTATATTTTAGTGAGTGAAATTCAGTTGAGAAAATATTCTAAAAACATAGCCTTTTATATTTATTTAAAAAAAACTGTATAAGGCTACATCTGTTCTTGCACAAGCAACTCAGATAAGACAGGATCCAGTAAATTTACCTGAAAAATATTTAAGGTCCAAGCTTCCTTCTCTAGGCTTTGTGAATGGCTTGCTGAGGGATTTAGAAAAAGCTTAGAAGCTGCCTAGAGCTCCGTTTTCTCCTCAACCAAAGTGGTTTTGTAGAATGATTTGTACCCCCTTCTCGGTTGCTTTACTCCTGCCCCTCGGAAAAATGTGTTGTGATCTGAAGCATCCAGAACTGTTGAAGTTGTGACATATTAATAAATAATGAGCAGCACTTTACAGTTGATTTCCGGGCTCACAGCAGTTGGAAGTTTCTGAGGTTTAGTTCTAAAAATCTTAAGAGTTGTCGGCAAAGCACCACATTTTAAAATTACATTTAAAGCAAGTCAGGAAGATACCGTTCGGGCTGATTCGGTGTTTGCAGTTAAATCCCAGCATCTGTAGTGCAGTTCCACTTCATTTTTCACGGCTTCTGCTAGATCTGAGGAATTCGGATGAGCACTGGCTTTTGCAGATATTCAGATTAGATTTTTTTTTTTTTTTTTAAAGAAAAAGCCACATTTCAGTATACCTCTAACGCTTCTCTCTGAGAGAGAACGTGGTGATGTTTGCAAAGTAAGGTATTGGAATAAGTGAAACGTTTGGTTAGCATGTGTTTAAGCCAGCCTTCTGTTTTAGGTTCAGAAAATTCAGCTGGTTATTTTCCTCAGTTTGATTTTTTGGAAATTCAGTTTTTAAAAATTCGCATAGATGATGATGATTAAAAAGAAATGGGGTTCCCTTTTAACTGTAAAACTCACATCAGTCTGTCTTCTTGGGAGTGCTTCTCCTGTGTTTTGTGTTAAGTCTGGGAAGTGAACATTTAAATTTCTAATTTGCAGGTTAAATATGAATTGGAATTAGGGATTCCAGCAGGTCTTCTTACTAAATATTTAAGCTAATATTAAATTCACCCGTCTTCCCCATCCATCCCTGGGATTTAATTATAACCTAATTGTAAACTTGATCAACTGACTCAGACCACCGTTACAAGACATAAAGACAGTTCTTCAGCCTGATACCCAGACTTCTAAGATGTTTATCCTTTTTTTGTCATTAATTATATAAATTCTACTTCTTAATGTGTCCCTAAAATATAATCCTGGTGCAGGGTATCTTCTGCGTTTTTAAAATGTTCTCCAGAAGATAGAATTGACTATGTAGGGAAGCCGAAGTTTTTATGCAGTTTCTCTTAGAGAAATAAAATTCTTTATCCTAGATCTGATGTCCAGTTTTCACAAGATGATTGCTAAGAAGGTTATAGGCGGCGTCTGTGTTAAAAAAGCATTGCTTTCTGTTAACTAGAGACATGCAAGCCAGCCAGCGTGCCATAGCCTTAATAGCAGAAATGATCCACACTGCCAGCCTGGTGCACGACGACATCATCGACGACGCCAGTTCCCGGAGAGGAAAACACACAGTTAATAAGATCTGGGGGGAAAAGAAGGTATGGCTTTTGGGTTTTTTAACTCTTTCTTAGCAAATCCCACGTTCATTGGATTGCATTTATTTTTCAGAGTTGTCTCATTGAAAAATGAAATATGCTTCCTCAAATGTGGTCTGCCAGCTTTCAAAATAGTTTCCATGTCTGGTCTGTATATGGCTGTTTGATCATAGATAATACCATAGGGAAAAAAAAAAAATTTAGCATTCCAGTTTATTCACAGTTTTATATAGAATTTGGTTAAGGAAAGAGAGTTTTGTAGTTATCCAGAAAGCATATTTCATGAGGAATCACACCTTTTGCTTTGGGGCTGAGATCACTCAGATTCATTTTAATTACTTTATGTATTAATTGCCACATGCCGGAGTGTCAGGGCAAGTAAATACAACTAAAACTATGTGTATATATGTCTGAATACCCATCTGTATCTATCTCAGAGGGGTACTGTTCACCCATGAAATTTTTACATTTTTAAATAGAGGCACTATAATTGAGTTGGTTCATGTGTATGTGTTACATATTTCATTAACATTTCTTGAAGGGGACGTGTAGAATGTGGAGTCTTGCTTGAGGATGTTTAAGTCATGGGTTGAGGAAGGGGTGAAGTTGGGCAGACAAGAGGGAAGACCCACAGGCCTCCTGGGAGCAGCGTCTCCCAGCACACGGGCACCCCCTCCCCTGCCCTCCCGAAGCACAAACACAACATTCACGGGATGGAAGTTTCCCTCCCCCTCCCTCCTCCTCCCTCCCCTGTCTGTTGGACCTGGTTCCCACCTGTTTTCTAATTGGATTCAAAGAAGAAATGCATCTTAATTATTATCTTGACATGCTGGTTTTGCTGTGTCAAGCCCTGCAGTTTCAATGGTAAGCCTTTGATTTCAGATTTTAGATGACGAGGTTTTGTGTCCTGTGGACAGAACTCCATGCATCAGACTGTTGGTGGGAAGGGTGGAGTTGCATTGTGGAGAGGTCACGGGTGACCCCGTGACATGTCCTGCAGTCGGCTGTGGCCGTTTTCAGGGCCTGTCCTAAAGCCTTAGTACCCGAGTGTATGGGTGGAGGAGGAGGAATGAGTGAACAAGTTAAGGTTTTCTCCTTGGCTGGTCCCCTCTGCCAACTGCCTCTACTTTTCTGAGCACACGTGAAAGACTGTGTTTCCACTGTCACCTGCCTCTGAGCTGTGAGACTGGTCTGCCCTGCACAGGGCCGCCTGCCAGTCTCCTCCACTATTCTGTCCCTCAAACAAAACTACTGTGTTACCAGTAAAAATCCATTCACAGAATAGCTTCTCCATGAGCCTCGTTCCCCTTCCTGGGACCCTGGCACATCTTTCCCTTAGCCCCTTGCCCTAGCCATCCCCAAGGTGGCAGCTTCAGTTCCAAATGCTGGAACCTTTTGGCCTCTGGGATCCCCGGGGCTAGGAGAGGAAAGAAGTCAAAGCCTAGAGGTCCTGAGCTCTCAGTGGCTAGTGATGTAGGGGTGGATGTGTGTGTGCTTGTATATCGTAATGTGTACAGTGATTTTATAAGTGTATAGTCACGTTTATATCAATTGTATAGCTTATACAATATACGTTACACAAAATGATCAATTGGTAAACATACTGAATGTCACTGATTTTAGAAACTAGAGAACAGACATTAAAAATTTAAAATGTGGTAATGTTGCAAATTCCATGAATTAAGAGCTCCATGAACTCTGTCATTTATAGCTACTCTGTAACACTTACACATGTCTTTGTGCAGATTAGTGTATTTGATTACAGCGTGTAATTCAATCATGCATAATTTATAATTAGTTTTAAATACAGTATAGACATGTACTCACAATCTAAAGAAGATTGGAAAAATGTTATCTAGGGTTTAGTGAAAAAGATTTTTTATCCTGGAATGAGGGGCAGTGTCATGGTATGCAAAGAGCATTGAGCTTGGAGCCAAGATTCCTTGGTTAGTTTTCATTGAGAAAAGCGTGGGTCGTGCCAGGCACTGGTGCATGCTGCATACTAGCTGGACAATTCCCAGTCCGTGCCCTTAGGAGTTTGTAAATAGGAAAAAAATGTGGGAAGACAACAGTGTCCAGGGGATGCCGTGTTCACAGAAGATGAGACAGAGGGTCTGAGTGAACTTCCTGTAGGTGCCACCTGAGTATGCAAATGAGTCTGCCAGGTGAAGAAGGGGAGGGACTTACTGAGCAGAAAAAAACAATAAGTGCAGAGGCTAAACCGCCTGGTTTGAGGGGAGAGCGAATGGTCCAGCGTAACTAAACTAAAGGCAGCTGTGTTTTGCCATTTTGCCCTTTTTCCAGGGCCAGGAATGAAGCCAGAGGGTCAGCTACTTCCCGCCTCCTTCAGCTCTGAACTGGAAAGACAGACCCCGTAATCTCTGAGAGCCAATCCAGTTCAAACACCTCCCACATCTGTGATTGATAACATCATGCTGAGGAAGAGGAGGGGGAAAATCTTAGACCCAAGGGGACCCCGCCCTCCCGTTCAGTGTTTCTCTTCTGAGAAGTCAACTTCATTGGCTCCAATGCTCGGATACTTTTAAGTTTTTCTTCTTTTCTAGGCTGTCCTTGCTGGGGATTTAATTCTTTCTGCGGCATCGATGGCTCTGGCACGAATTGGAAATACAACTGTTATATCTATTTTAACCCAGGTGATTGAAGATTTGGTGCGTGGTAGGTTAATTCTGACTTTTCTTCTTTTTTATTTAATCTCCTAGGATTTTGGCAGGCAAAAAAAAATCCATATCTCAAATGACCCCTTTCTTTCTTTATAGGTGAATTTCTTCAGCTTGGGTCAAAAGAAAATGAGAATGAAAGATTTGCACACTACCTTGAAAAGACATTCAAGAAGACTGCAAGTCTGATTGCCAACAGTTGTAAAGCAGTATGTACGTCCTGTCTTTTTTCAAGTTAAAAAAACAAAAACAAAAACAAAAAACCTCCTAGCTTTTCCTTGGGAGCTAATTCTCCTAGAAAAAATTTCACTGGAGAAACTTAAGTAGTAATCAGAATCCCAAGAGGTCATTAAGAAATGAATTACCTCCCGCAAACAGCAGAGAACTTCTGTGGTTTTCACCTTTGCTGACTTCTTCTGCTATGCAGACATTAAGTTTTCATCTTTCCTCCCAAGGATTGAATGAAAATAAGCTTTATAATATATTCCCCAATCTAACTTCCAAACTGCAACATTTTGAGCAACTTATCATAGTTTCTCTTGTGATTATCACACACTATGCCTGACATTTTACACATACAAAGTTATGAAGTACTGTGTTCTTAAATATAACATTGACCCAGAAGAAAATGCACACTAGAGTGTACTAGTGTTCTGTGTACTTCTTTATAAGCAGTAGATCCTCCCAATTTTATGAAATACAAACAAACCATTTTTCCTCCAAGTGTAAACTGAATGTGAACCATAACTTTTTTCACCCTTTGCTTTCTCCTTGGCCTTCTCACCACTCTTCACATAATTTTCCTTTTCAAAAATCAGTTCATATTATCCTTAACCTGTAGACTAAAATGTGGTGTTCAGTGCTAGCTCGTGAATGAGAGACAGTTCTCTCCAGAGAATTGTCCATCTGACCATCTCTCAGCCTAACAGATAAACATGAGATGAAAACTGGGTGATTAAGAGGCCCTTGTAATTAAAGCAACAAGAAAAAAAGGCTTCTAAGAAGCAAATGTCAATTAGTGTCATGATACGCTCAACATAATTACAGCTGAAGAGAGCTTTTTCTCAGGCCTCCCAGGTGAAAAAGTCCCTTGCCAATAGTGTCTCTGTTTGGAAAAGTGTCAAGAAATGTGTGATTGTGAGCCAGAATAGAATGAGGCCAACATTTCTTCCTAAAAAGACCTAATTGAAACCCTGAGGAATGTGAATTATGTAGAACATGCTGGCTGCAATCTTAGCCATTTTTGTCTTTTTATTGAAAGCTTTTTTTTAAATTTCCAAGAAATTTCAAGTGTGGTTTTCAAAAAAAAAAAAAAGAGAGAGAGAGACAAAAATATGATAGACACTAGAATGCTAAATAAAAGAATGACTGATTTAAATGGGCCCCATAAAGCTGTGACATGAGTCCTTCATTGATCATCTTCTACTTGATGATGAAAATCTCCAAGGAGATGGGAGACCCGTCCTCATAAGCCACCACTAGTGTGTTAAGTGACGACCTCACAAGCTTGACACTGCAGTTAGAAGTGCGAGCAGCTGGTGAGGCAGTTGGAACTGGAAACGCTGAGGGTCACTGTCCACACAATGTGGACCTCCCACAGCCACAGCCAGCAGCCCCCATTGGAGCCAGAACCAGACCGGGGCGCTCAGTGATCGAATCCTGCGAAGAGCCCACAGAAATGAACCCATGGCCTCAAGGAAGAACTTAATTCACTGTCCTCTGCTTAGGAAGCCAAAGACAGGATAGCACGCATATTTGATTATGAAGAAGACCTCATTCTTCACAGATTAGCAAGTAAAAAGGGACTTACATAATTAACATGGCTCGACCCTCATCACAAAAGAGATGTTTTACGCCGTCCACTAGGAGGCATGCTGGCTTCATCCCAGAACTACCCGCTTTTCATGTGATTTATTCCTAAGCTCCAGAGCTGTTAGAATAATAAAGCAAAATCATAGTGTGAGCTCTCTGAATAAAAGTTTCTAAATTTAAGTGCCTATGGATAGAGATGTTCCAGAGGTGTTATATATTCAAAATTACTATTTTTATGTGCTCCTGGTATTTAAAACGCAAAGACTGTGGCTTTAAAAGAATGCGTGCAAAGCAAATTAGAGGGGGGAGGGTATAGCTCATGCTTAGCATGCACAAGTTCCTGGGTTCAATCCCCAGTACCTCCTCTAAAAATAAATAGACCTAATTATCCCCCACAAATAATGTTTTTAAAAAGCACATTAGAGTTACCCAAAAAAAGGGTAAGGAAAATTTAAACATCAGAATTGTTACAGAAGAACTAATGGAATTCCAAGATGTTATAGGAATTTGAAGGAAATTTAGCAGCATATAATTCATTGTCCTAAGGATTATTTAATGGAAAATAGTATTGAGTCTGAGAGAGGACTGTTTAGGAGTGATCTGCAACACCAGCACTGATTGATGTCAAAGTAGAAGTAATCTTAAAAGATGATTGGCTGTTGGCTTCTATATGTAGTCATGCCAGATCCATTGTGTAGCTTACCAATGAATGCTGTGACCTGGTCCCCAGAAAATCTGACAGGACTGACACCAGAGGGCCCTGGTGTCTCCTCTCTGCTGTCAGACAGTAGCTGAGCCGGCATTTGAACCTAGAACTGGGTATGATAATCCTGCAGATTCATTTATTTTTCGCACTTTTTTTTCCTGAATTTGTATTCTCTCCAGTGCTGCATGTGGCCTGGAATCAATGGACTGTCTTCCTGTTGCCTCATTTTCAAAGCCACATTGGGCCACTGCAGAATTTTGATATGTGGGTCAAATCTGCAGAACACCTATTTTTTGGATTTTGATAATCTGTAGATAGATCTCACTCCAGTTTTAACAATTTTCGTGTTGTTCTAACAAACGGGAAATTTTTTTTTTCTGGTCCAGAATCCAGTCCAGGAACTCATGTTGCATTTAGTTGTCAAGAATCTTTTTAATTGAAGTGTAGTTGACTTACAATATTGTGCTAGTTTCAAGTGTACAGCAACGTGGTATTAGATATTTCAGATTATTATATATATAAATAATATATATTTCAAATTGTTTCCCCTCTAGGTTATCACAAGATACTGAATGTAGTTCCCTGTGCTGTTCAGTAAATCCTTGTTGCTTATCTGTTTTACTTACAGTAGTTTGTATCGGTTAATCCTGTACTCCTAATTTATCCCTGCACCTCTCTTTTCCCTGTGGTAACTGTAAGTTTATTTTCTATGTCTATGAGTCTGTTTCTATTTTGTATATAGATTCATTTATATTATTTTTTAAGATTCCACATATAGGTGATATATTTGTCTCTCTGACTTACTTTGCTTAGTATAATATTCTCTAGGTCCATCCATGTTGCTACAAATGGCAGTATTTTAATTCTTTTTTCATGGCTGTGAAATAATATTCCATTATATTGGATGTGTATATATGTGTGTGTGTGTGTGTGTGTGTGTGTGTACACACACACACACACACACACCCCAAACACATCTTCTTAAGCCAGTCGTCTGTTGATGGACACTTGGGTTGTTTCCATGTCTTGCTTATTGTAAATAGTGCTGCTATGAATATTGGGGGTACATGTATCTTTTCGAATTAGAGTTTTTATCTTTTCCAGATACAGACCCAGGAATGGGATTGCTGGATCATATGTAGCTCTGTCTTTAGTTTTTTAAGCAACTTCTGTACTGTTTTCTATAGTGGCTGCACCAATTTACATACCCACTAACGGTGTGAAAGGATTCTCTCTTCACACCCTCTCCAGCATTTGTTATTTGTTGACTTTTTAATGATGGCCATTCTGACCGATGTGAGGTGATACCTCATTGTAGTTTTGATTTGCATTCCTCTAATTAGCGATGTTGAACATCTCTTCATGTGCTCATTGGCCATCAGCGTGTCTTCTTTGGAGAAATGTCTACTTAGGTCTTCTGTTCATTTTTTGTTTGGGTTGTTTGTTTTTTTTGATATTGAGTTGTATGAGTTATTTGTATATTTTGGATATTAACCCCTTGTCAGTGGCGTCATGTGCAAATATTTTCTCCCAGTCTGTAGGTTGTCTTATTTTGTTGTTGGTTTCCTTTACTGTGCAAAAGATTTTAAGTTTGATTAGGTCTCATTTGTTCACTTTTACTTTTATTTCTTTTGCCTTGGGAGACTGACCTAAGAAAATATTGCTGACTTATGTCTGAGAATGTTTTGCCTATGTTCCCTTCTAGGAGTTTTATAGTGTCATGTCTTACATTTAGGTGTTTAAACCATTTGGAGTTTATTCTTGTATATGGTGTGAGGGAATGTTTTAATTTCATTGATTTACATGCAACTGTCCAGCTTTCCGAACACCACTTGTTGAAAGATTGTCTTTTTTCCATTGTATATTCTTGCTTCCTTTGTTGCAGATCGATTGACCGTGGGTGTGTAGGTTTATTTCTGGGCTCTCTGTTCTGTTCCACTGATCGATATGTCTGTTTTTGTGCCAATAGCATACAGTTTTGATTACTGTATCTTTGTAGTATCTGAAGTCTGGAAGGGTTATGCCTCCAGCTTTGTTCTTTTTCCTCAGGATTGCTTTGGCAATTCTGGGTCTTTAGTGATTCCGTATAAATTTTAGGACTATTCTAGTTCTGTGAAAAATGTCCTGGGTAATTTGATAGGGATTGCATTAAATCTGTAGCTTGCTTTGGGTAGGATGGCCATTTTAACAGTATTAATTCTTCCAGTCCAAGAGCATGGGATATCTTTCCATTTCTTGGAATCATCCTGAGTTTCCTTTATCAATGTTATAGTTTCCAATGTATTGGTTTTTCACCTCCTTGGTTAAGTTTATTTGTAGGGGTTTTTTTGGATGAGGTTTTAAATGGAATTTTTTTTTAACCTTCTGATATTTCATTGTTAGCATAAAGAAATGCAACAGATTTTGTTACATTAATCTTGTATCCTGCTGCCTTGCTGAATTCATTTATACATTCTAATAGTTTTTGCATAGAGTCATTATGGTTCTCTGTGTAGAGTATCATGTCATCTGCAGATAGTGACAGCCTCAGATGCAGCTCCAAGCTGCGGTGTGGGGTGGGCAAACCAGAGCACTCCTGCTGGGAAGTGAATGGATGCCCTACCCCTCGCAGGGGCTGTCCACTCAAGACGTGCGTTTCTGTAGCATCACCCATTGTGGATGCCAGGCCCACCACTGCTGGACCCACCCCCACCATATGTGAGGGAAAAATAGGCCTCGTGGACCATACCCCAGGCCCTCTGGGCTGTCTGCGCAACTAGACAAAGTCCTCTCCTGGGCAGACCCCTGAGATTCAGCCCCTAGCCGCCGTTGATACTAGCAGCGCCCCCTGACTTTTGGACCGGGAAGCGCAGGCACAAGGCCCTGCGGCAGCCAAGTGCGCATGTGCGGATCTCTGCAGCTAGCAAGTCGGCACATGCGCACGCCTCCCAGCGGAGTCAGGCCCCTCCAGCCCCTCTGCCCGTCCCAGTGGACCTCCGGGGAGACAGGGGGCTCCCCTGGGTGAGGGGCCTGCCTTTGTGGACCTTCCCGCCTTCCTTCACCATCCCTCCTAGGGACGCTGTCCCATCCTGATGCCTTTTTCTTTTTTTTTTTACCCATCCTACACAGTTATGTAGAGATCTTTTTTGCAGCTTTGGTTGTATAAGAGGTCTTCTGCCAGTTTCCAGTTGGTTTTCTGTGGGAATTGTTCCACATGTCAGTGTATTTTTGATAGGCTTGGTGCTGGGAGGCGAGCTCCTCGGCCTCCTACTCCACCGTCTTGATCCTCTCTGTCCTGAGTCTTTAGTCTCTTAATGGTAATTCCTGGGTATTTCTTTTTTCTTATATCACCTTGGTATTTTGAAGACTACAAGCCAAGTTGTACAAGTTACGTTGTTTCTATTTGGGTTTGTGTGACTGGATCCAGGTTATGAATTTGGTGATTGCGAGCAGTCACTGGAGGGAGACCACTGGAGTTCAACTCTGATCCCACCATTTCCTGGTCCTGCAACGCCTGGCACCTTCTGTGCCTCCGCTCCTTCCTCCTAAGTGAGGGACACGTGAGAAAGCTCAGGAATTGTTAGCTTTTACCATCGTCACCCGCAGAAGAAATATTTATGGGATGTCGTGAGACTTAACTGAGAGAATGTAAAGTGCCCGTCCTACGTACTCCATAAATTTTAATTCATTGAGTTTAGAAATAGAATGGGGTTTTAAAAACCTTCTACTTCTCAGGAAGGAAGGTTGTATTTTTGTGCTGCTTTGTGTGGAGGAAACGGTGTCACCCGCGCTGCGGAACCGCCGTGTGAGGTTTTTTTGTCTAGAAAGGGGTCTCGTTGCGGTCGGAGCTCGGCATTTCCCAGGCAGCCCAGATCTCGCCCCTCTCATCCTTTCAGCCGAGTTGATGCCTTTCTTGACTTCTCTCAAACGTCTAGGCTGTCTTGCGTGTGGTCTCCTAGGGTCGCTCGTGGAAGGGGGATCCCTCCTTACAGCCCGCGGGGCGGTGCCCACGAGGGTGAGGTCTTTGCTGTTGAAAGCAGTTGAGTTTATTATTCACTCAAGTTAAGTGGCAGCCTGACCTTTTATGACGTGTGCGTTTTTATGGAGAACGTTTGGCCAGACATTATGCACTCAGTCATTACGTCGTCAAAGACATCCTCCGGGTTGAGCAGGGAATGGGCCCCGGCTTCTGTTCACAGAGGTGCGTGGGCCACCCGCCCTGTCCTGTTCCTGCATCAAATGCGCCAGGAGGAGGAGGGCCGTTAGCGGTAACAGCAAACATACCAGGGAGGGTTTCCCGGCAGCACCACGTGTGGGCCTGTAAGTGCTTTTGGTCCCACATCTCCCAGATGAGGAGACTGAAGCACAGACTCACTAACACACGAAGGTCACAGTGGTGATTTTAAGGGGCCGCCCTCGCCGGCCAGCTGCAGAGCCCAGCCCTCACCCCCTGGCACACTGATGCCTGAGCCAAGCAGGGTCCCAGCCAGGGGTGGGGGCTGAGGTCAGGGACCAGTGACAGAAGGGCCGGAGGAGCCCCATCTGACTTTCTTGTGGGTCAGTACCTACCTGCCCCCTCCGGTAGAGGAGTGTCCCTCCTGCCCCCATTTTGGTTTTTATCATCTTTGTCCTTTGCAGGGTGGCCTGGCCTGCTTAGCATGCTTAGCAGAGCAGCAGGAAATGTGCTGAGTGGCTGGTGCCAGCTGACTTTTTGGAGTTTTACCAAAGATTTAGAAGTCCTATTTCTCCCCTACTGAAAAGAGGAAAAATGTTTTTATGCAGTTAACTTCTTGTGAGAGAAATCTGGAAACCTTAGGACCAAGGAAAGTCATTTGAGAATGAAGGAATAGTATGTGTCTGAAGCTCGAGGCCTGAGGCTCTTACAGATGCATCAGGAAAAAAACTGCATTTCAAATTAAGTGAAATCACCAAAGATGACTGTAAGAAAGGACTGCAAATGGGGAAATATGGATAGCAATTTCCTGTGTGTGATTACATCAGATTAGATGTCTATCTCTAAAATAAGGGTAAGTCAATGGAAAAATAAAAATAGTGCCAACAGTTTGTCGAGGTTGCCGGGTCCTGGAAGCCAGCATTTCACATTATTGGAGTCTCTTTCTTTTGCATGTCTAAAAGGCTCACAGCAGAACTGGTCCAGTCATCTCTTGGGTTTTTCTGCATGGTGGGAAACACGGCTTACCCTGTGACAGGGGGAAAAGGATGGTTTTCTTAAAGTTTAAGAAAACAATCTGAGGCAGAAATCCTTTCATTAAAAGCACAGGTACTCTGCACGTGTTTGGTCTCCTGGTAGCATCATCCAGCCTCACTGCCTTTTTCCTAAGAGAAAGGATGTGTGGCTCCGTCCACGCGGGGGTTGGCTGCCCTGCTTCTGCCACCCAGCGTCTTATCTCCAGATTCTTTCTTTCAGGTCTCTGTCCTGGGATGCCCTGACCCAGTGGTACATGACATTGCCTATCAATACGGAAAGAACGTGGGCATCGCTTTCCAGGTTGGTCCTCGGCTTGGTCAGCGGGCAGCCTGCTGGTGCGGTGGGACGGGCGGCAGGGACGCTGCGGGGTGGTGCCCGCGACAACCCTTTCTCCCTCCTGCCAGCTGATAGATGACGTCCTGGACTTCACCTCGTGTTCTGACCAGATGGGCAAACCAACATCGGCCGACCTGAAGCTCGGCTTAGCCACCGGCCCTGTCTTATTTGCTTGTCAGCAGGTAGGTTTTATGAACTCTCTGGATGCGCTGCCAGGTAGCCCTGCAGAACCAGTTCCTTCCGGGCTCAGCGGGCGGGCAGGTCTCGCAGGAGATGGAGAAGCGTCTGTAAGAGGGCACAGGGACCGGGGTGTCCAGGCCAGTCATTGTGCCTCTGAGATCCACCTGTGTCCTCCTCTGTAACATTGAGGAGATGACAGCTGCCTCCTGGGGTCGTTGTGAGGATTAACTGAGATAATATTCATGGAGAGACTATGTAAACTAAGAGCGGTGTGCTAAATTTAAGGAGGCGTCAAGAGTGCTTCCATGTATTTGGGGCACTGACAGGGTGGCAGGTTTCCACATCTTGATTGTAGGACAGGACTTTGAGTGTGCCTCAGAGCCCGTTAAAAAGGCCCAGGAAGGGCTTCCAAGCCTGAGAAATCCTCCAGTTCCAGAAGTCTAACGGGACTGTTTGCAGCTCCCAGTGCCTTGGCCCTGGCCGCAAAGTGTCAAGACGTCAGTGGAAGGCACCCCTGGAACCACACAGTCCCTCCTTCCTGCAAGACCGGGGGGCTGTCAGTGCAGGAAGTAAGTACAGCTGCCTTCAGTCTCCTTCCTATGGACGAAAAGCTGCGGGAGCTTCAAAGACGCTGCCGTGACTCACAAGGCAGGCGTTTCCAGAGCCTGCCCTGGCCCCAGGCCACACCGCCTCTGGCCATGCCAAGTGCTGTTTGAAAGAAGTGGGACATTAGCTGGTATTTGGACATCATTTTAATAGATTTTTATCTGAGTAACATTTAATTTGTCATTTAGCAAAGCAGTGAGATGTTCGTCACCATGCCGTGAAATTAAAAATTAGCTCTTTGGCCTCAAATTTTAGTCACTTTTAGTCTTAGAGAGTTTGCCTCCTCTTAGAATTTACGCAGATAAATCGCGTCTTCCAAAGACCTCCATGATTCCATTTTGATATTCTAGAAACCAGCGACCTTACATTTGATCAGTTTCTGACACAAAAGGGGAGAGGGGGAGGGTATAGCTCAGCGGTAGAGAGCATGCCTAGCATGCATTAGGTCCTGGGTTCAATTCCCAGTACCTCTACTAACTAAATAAAGCTAATTACCCCACTTCATTAAAAAAACTAAAAAAAAGGGGGGGGGGGTATTTCATCCACTACCTCGCAGAGCCGCAAACAGGGTCATTCTCAGAAGGCTGGGGAGCTGGGGGGCCGGGGGCCGGGGTCGGGCCGGCTTAGCTCGGGCAACACGTCAGTGGACAGCCGTCAACTGAGGGATGAGGGCTGTGAGCGGAGGTGCTGGAGCAGCGACCCCACAAGGAGACATCTGTCCTGGTTACTGGGCTCCCGCCAGCCTCTCAGCGTGGAGGCAGAGGTGAGAGGTGCCGTGAACAGCTTCTTCCTCCTACAGAGACTAACTCGCCAGCGCGGACCTCAAGAAAAGTATTAATACGAGTACCAGATTCTGACAAGAGTCTGCAAAATCGTGTGCATTAAACGCACGAGGGAGGGACATTTTCTGTGTTACCATTAACCCACAAAAAAACAGAAGATTCACGAGCCAGGGGAAAGTAAGGCACGTCTGAGATGAGAAAGATGAGGCAGTGGCCGCAGAGTGAGCTCCCCAGGCCTGGTCGGGAGACGGGAACGAGGAGCCAGGAGCTGGGGGAGCGCACGGAGCTCCCGCCGCCCAGGAAGCCCCCCTCAGCCCGGCCCCGGTCATCAGGGCAACTGAGGAACACGCTGTCCCCTAAAGAAGCCACAGTCTACTGAGAAGCACTGGGTGCTGTGCCCTTAAACATCTCAACAACTGTAAATAATTGTCACAGGCCCCTTGACGCCAGGTTAACTGCTGAGTCCTGCTTTGACCTTACGGTGACTGAGAACGTTTGCCTCTGCTGACTGTGCTTCACTTCGAGCATACTTCAGAAGGAGCCCCTTTGCCCTCCTTTACACAAAGGAGAGTGACTAACTCTGCTTTCAGATGTGCAGGGGCAAACTCAGCAGGCAGGTGGACCATTCCTCCAGATTAACTTGTTGGTTATCTACAGAGATTAAAAATGATGGTTTGGGAAAAAAAAAAAAAAAAACCAAGGAAAAGGAACAAACAGAAGTTTTCAGTGTCCTAAACCACAGCTCTGTGTGTGTCACTGGGAAAGGCCAGCATCCCAGGGCACACACTCACCCTCACCGCTTCTCCCGTCTGCCCAGAAGGCGGTAGGGAAAGGAGTTAAAAGGAGCTAAAGGCACACCGCAGCCTTAGAGAAGGGACACGGAACGAGGCCGAGCGGGAAGCAGCCCGGGACAGTGCTTGTTTCCCAAGCAGACTGATTGTTCTGTCCTGTAGCGTGTGGGCCAGGAGTGAGTCAAATGCGTGTGTTGTTTTCAAATAAAACACCAAGTTTAGGCTCTGCTACAGATTACATGATCAAAAGTTAGATTCTTAGTCAGAAATTTGTTTGTCAAAAGATTTATGAGGCTCAAGTTGACCTGGGGTAAAACAAGTTCCAAAACTAACATGAGAATGTGCAGTCTCTCCATTGAATGATTTTACGGTTTGCAAAGTTTGGATGTTCTCTCTGACCTCACAGCTCTGCTCTGCGGTAGGTGTTCTGTCCCTTCTACAAATAAGCAAGAGATGCTCAGACTTGGCCAAAATTAAACATCTGGTAAATGGCACCTTGGGCAATAAATGCCCCATGTCTTCTAGGACCAGCACTCACTTTGCTACATGATGCGGAATTCCTGCCACCGCCCATGGTGGCCAGTGCTGGTGCCTGATGGGCTTGTCTGAGCTCCAGGAGTCCCCGCAGAGCAGGGACCCAGAAAGGCACTGGCGACACGCAGAGAAGAGGCTCTGGGTCGGCTCTCACTGTTGTCGGTAACCTGCCCCTTTAGTGGACTAGTAAGATGTCAGTAATTTCTTTCCAGAGGTAGGTGAGTTTTGTTTGCAAGCTAGTTAGTCTTTGAACTTTTCCGTTTACAAACATTGAGTCTCACTGGACCAAGACCAGCAACCTTGGGAAACCACCTTTCCTCTCTCGTTTAGCTTGCTGGGTTGTCTTGATATTGGAGTTTGTTGGACTCAGCGATTTGACAGAAACCCCCTCTTTGGAATTCACTATTTCTGATGTTTCTCTGAGGGAGTTTCCTGATAACAGGTGATACAGAGGATTTAAGAAAAGCTGCCGGATTTCTGGGGAGGTCGCAGGGGCGACCGTGTCCGCCCATGTACACATACTGTCTGCAGAAACAAAACCTGCGTGTTAAAATAGACCTTTAAAGAATATAGGTTGGATTTCAAGATCTTCAGAAACCAAATAGAAGTGTTTTCTCTTTGAGGGGTGATTACGTTAGTTCTCAAATACCCTTTAAAGATCTTTCCTTTCTTGTGCTTTTCTTCTCTCTGTGATCAGTCACCAGACCTAAATGTCAGCCTGTCGTCCGGCTTCCAGCCGCCACCACCAGCCCCTGCACCAGCTGCCCAGGCTTCTGCTACTGTGTGACTAGCTGGTGCCATCATCACCCAAGTCTTGGCTGAGTGATAAGCTCACTACAGTTCACTGATCCCCTCTGTGGTTAGTTAATGGACAGAGTTCACAGTTAGAATCTGATCTGTCCACAGGTGATTTTCCGACTCTTAACAACAGAGCCCAGGCAAACAAGGATCTTCTTCTTCCTCAGTAAATCTGCAGGCAGGCTGGTGTCTTTCCGGCCTGTCACGCTTTTCATTTCCTTGTGCACATTTCGGGGACAGGGAGTGCCCAGGGGGAAGTTTGATATTTGCATATTAAAATTGCACACACAACATGTTTCAAAGGAAGGATATAGTCACACTTAATGCAAAAAATTTTTTTTCAAACTTTGCTTTCTCAATGCTTTTTATAGTAAAAGGAATCAGAAACCACCCCAATCAGCACATTTTACACAGTTGTTGGCACTGCAGAAAAAGCTCATCTACCGTAAACAACATAATTTTACCAGATGCCCAGGACAGTAGCACATTAGCTTTAAGGATGTATAGCCTTCTAGAAATCCAGTTTTGAAATATGTTCTTAAAAAACTAAGACACGTCTTACGGATTCGACTTTTTACCACTAAAATTAATCAGTTTAGCTTTCCCGACTGGTAATGAAACGTAAGTTTTATTCTTTTTATTTCCCCCACACCTCGTAAATTTTCTTCTTAAAAGACCAGTAACTAAAACTAACTACTGGTTTTCATTTAAGAACTCATCAATTGCTGCCTTTTTAAATTTTATAAACATATTATTAGCAGCCTCTACGTGTTTAGAACTTTGTTCTGATGCGTACTTTGCCCTGGAAGGAACATTCTTAATTCCTCATTGCCATCATCGAGTTGAGATCTGTCTATGTGTGACCTATTTTTTCCTCTAGGATTACTAATACCATGCTGCTGGTTACAGGACAGCAACTTATTTCATCCTTCAGGCTCATGGCCAGGGAAGAACTGGCAACTGCTGTAAACACTGACGTGGCCAGGACCAGACGTCTTACCTTTTATTTCAGGGACCCAAAAGCGATTAGAAGTAACGGATTTCTGCTCACATAGCTCAGCTCCTTCATGATACAGATGGGGAAGCGGGGGCCCAAGCGGTTAAGTAACCAGCTGTGGCAGTGCCAGGACTGGAGCTCGATTCTAGAAAGCGAAGGGCTTGCGGTCCTGGCTTCCTGATTCTGTTAATGCAAATAGTTCTCCTAAATTGTTGCTAAATATTGTAGAATACAGATTTTTTTTTTATTGAAGTACAGTCATTTATAGTGTGTCAGTTTCTAGTGTGCAGCACAATGTCCCAGTCACGCATATATATACATATATTCATTTTCATATTCTTTCATTAAAGGTTATTACACAATATTGAACATTGTTCCTTGTGCTATACAGAAGAAATCTGGTTTTTATCTATTTTTATATGTAATGGCCAACATTTGCAAATCTCAGACTCCCAAATTTATCCTTTCTCACCCCCTTTCCCTGGTAACTGTAAGACTGATTACTATGTCTGCAAGTCTTTTTCTGTTTTGTAGATGTGTTCATTAGTGTCCTCTTTTCTTTTTTGTTTTTAGATTCCACTTGTAAGTGATATATGGTATTTTTCTCTCTCTTTCTCGCTTAGTTCACTTAGAATGATGATCTCTGGGCCCATCCATGTTGCTGCAAGTGGCATTATTTTATTTTCTTTTATGGCTGAGTAGTATTCCATTGTATAAATATACCACAACTTCTTTATCATCTGTCGATGGACATTTACAGTGTTTCCATGTCTTGGCTATTGTATGTAGTGCTGCTGTGAACACTGGGGTACATGTATCTTTTCAAATTAGAGTTCCCTCCAGATATATGCCCAGAAGTGGGATGGCTGGGTCATATGGTAAGTCTATTTTTAGTTTCTTGAAGAATCTCTATACTGTTTTCCATAGTGGCTGCACCAAACTATATTCCCACCAGCAGTGTAGGAGGGTTCCCTTTTCTCCACAGCCTCTCCAGCATTTGTCATTTGTGGACTTTTGAATGATGGCCATTCTGACTGGTGTGAGGTGATACCTCATTGTAGTTTTGATTTACATTTCTCTGATAATTAGTAACATTGAGCATTTTCTCATGTGCCTATTGTCCATTTGTATGTCTTTACTGGAGAATTGCTTGCTTAGGTCTTCTGCCCATTTTTGATTGGATTGTTTGTTTTGTTATTAAGTTGTATGAGCTACTTATTTATTTTGGAAACTAAAACTTTGTCAGTCACATCATTTGCAAGTATTTTCTCCCATAGTTTGTTCTGTTTTGCTTATGGTTTCCTTTACTGTGCAAAAGCTTGTAAGTTTAATTAGGTCCCATTTGTTAATTTTTGCTTTTATTTCTGTTCCCTGGGTAGAGTGCCCTAGGAGAACATTGCTAAGATCTAAGACAGAGAATGTTTTGCCTATGTTTTCTTCTAGGAGGTTTATTGTGTCTTATATTTAAGTCTTTAAGCCATTTTGAGTTTATTTTTGTGTTATGGTGTGAGGGCGTGATCGGTCTTCATTGATTTACATGCTGCTGTCCGGCTTTCCCAACACCATGTACTGAAGAGACTTCTTCTCTATTGTATATTCTTGCCTCCTTCGTTGCAGGTTAATTAACCATAGGTCTGTGGGTTTATTTCTGGGCTCTGTGTGGTAGCTGGCACGTGTCACTCCATTTAGTAGGAAAAGCAGAAGACCCACCTGCATCTTAGGCCAGTGGTTCTCAGATTTGCTGTCAGAGAGGAGCACAATCAGCCTCATCCAGGACACAGCAGAAGTGCACCCAGGCCCCACCCCTGCTGATTAGAAACTGGCAGGGGTGGGGGGGCCCCTAGGCCCCCAGTGATTCTGGTGCAACCTTAAGTTTGAGATCCACAGAAGCCCAATAAGGAGATTTTAGGGATGTGCTTTTGTTCCTTGTCTTTCTTAACTCGGCGTTGGACCAAGGATAGAACAGAAGGGCAGAATAAACACGGATCGATGCCACACCAGCTCGTCCCGGGCGTGGAAACAGATGTCCTCTTAGCTCTGCCTTTTTTTTTTTAATATATTTTTATTGAAGTATAGTCTGTTCACAATGTTGTCAATTTCTGGTGTACAGCACAATACTTCAGTCACATAGGAACATACATATATTCATTTTCATATTCTTTTTCATCATGTTACTACAAGATATTGACTATGGTTCCCTGTGGTCTACTGTATAAACTTGTTTATCGGATTTTGTGAGAATACTGTATTTTGAAAACGAGAGACACTCTGCCAGAGTTCAGCAGGTGTTCTGTGCGATTCACTGGGCTTGTAGATGTAATTCTTCGTGTATTTGTGGGAGAGGGTGGGCTGTGAGTCTCCACTCCACCATCGTGGCTCCGCCCCTCTGCTGCTTTCATTGCTACAGTTTACTCCCTCCATCTCCACACCAGCCCCGGCCCCATCATCTAAACATTTAATCACCTTTGTGGGGTTTTTTTCTGTTGTTACAAACTAGTGTTTGAACATTTGATTTTCCCAAGAGCATTAAACAGATTTTTTCTTTCTCGTTAGTTCCCAGAAATGAACGCCATGATAATGAGACGGTTCAGTTTACCAGGAGACGTGGACAGAGCGCGACAGTATGTGTTACAGGTGAGATTATTTCTAAAAGAAGAAAGACAAGAGCAGGTATGGTGTGGCAGAGCTCTTGAACCAAACAAACAAGGTAACAAATATTAGATACAAGATCAAGTTTGGTCAATTCTTGATTTGACAGAAACTGAGAGGGAAAAACTTATATAATTCATATTTCTTCTAGAATTCTTCCCAAAGATTCTGATTTATTAATTGGTCTTGGGTAGGGCTTGGGCACTAACATTTTCTGGAAGCTATCAAGTGACTGCAGCATGCAGTCTGGGCCAAGACCCGCTGGTATGGAGCAGTCTTCCCCACGCCCATCCCAGCAGCCACACTGCTCCCAGGCACCCAGATACCCCTCCTTGTCCGAGCCCTCATCCTTGCCACAGCCACACGCCAGGAGACCTCTCAAAACTGCTCTTTCCTAGTCCGTCCTACTGAACCGCTATGAATGTGACTTAAGAAATGGTAACTGAAAAGCAGTTTTTTTTAAACCAACATATGCAAATTAAGCTTTAGCCACTGAAGGTTAAAGTTTATTTCTGATACACGGCCACGTATCCTCAGAACTTCTGTGGAAGCCAGATCTCTTTGCATATTTTCAGTTTTGATGACTATCTTGAGAATGAGCCGTTTCCAAACCAAATCCAAAGTCATTTGGAGACAAAAGATCTCAAGTGAGATGGAGTGAGCAATTGTTAGTAAGCAGCTGTGATCCGAGATCTGTTGTTAGTCTAATTCTTGAAAGAATCCAAATAATTACCTCTCAGATTTTTTAAATTTCCACAGAGCAAAACCTCTCCAAAGGATGTATTTCTTTTTTTAACTATACTGTTGAGCATCATAATTGCTATACACACCCCCTCCCTTAGAGGGCAGTTTGGCAGTACTATAGGAAACTCGGCATGAGGGGGCCGGAGCTGATGGAGTTGACATACCTGGGAGCGGTTCCGGCTTCAGAAATAAAGGTGTTACTGAGGCCGAAGTAAGAAGTGGGACCGAAAAGAGGGAAATTAATTGTAGCTCTTGTGCCAAACAGTGAAGTTCCAGCAAGTCTGCGCAGAAATGCACTTAGGAAGAAAATCCACAGGAATGTTCTCTAAGCAAATTTTCCAAAGACTTGTAAATTCTAGCTCCGTTCCCCCGACAGGGCTCCTAGGCCCTATTCTGTCACTAAGTATGAATAGACAACTGGGATTTATTTAGGAGGACTGCTAAGCAGTTGACTGAAGCTCACTGCATGAAAGAGACCAAGTCAAAGAAAGAATCAGGGAAAAAAACAGGACTCAAAAATACTGCATTCATAAAGCAAGAACAGGAGAGTATTTTTAAAAAAAACAAAGAATAAGCCCTTAGAAATGTTAAATGAATGTGAAAAACTAACGCCAAAGAATTGCTGGGATGTGACACTGAGGAAGTCTTCCAAAATGAAAACAGCAGTGGAAGAAAATGAAAAAAGCTAAGACGATCAGTACAATCGTGTAACAACTATTTTAAGGAAGAGACTCAAAACACAAAAGTTAAAGAAAAAAAGTCACCAACAAAAGGGAAAGAGACGACAACTTGCTCAGTGTAGAGCAAAGCCCCGGGCCCTGGAAGGCAGCGACTAGACTTCTGTATCCAGTCCAACCGCCCAGTAGGTATGAAGCAGGAGTCATTACCACACTTAAGAACTAAAAAGCTGACTTCCGATGCACATATCCTGGGTAAGTTATCTGTGGATAAACTGCAACAAAAATATGGAAACACCAAAAGAGAAAGATGTAGGTACTAAAACGAGTGGAATGAACCAACAAGTTGAATGAAAAGTCCTCCTGAGATGGCAGCTGCACAGCAGAGCTGGAAAGCAGTCAAGGTAACAAAGAAAAGGAGGCAGTTACATGCGGCAGTGGCCTTTCGTACAGGAAAGCAGAGCAAACTAAAATGCGTCGTATTTTAAGTCATATTTTGTGTCACTTGGTATAGAACATCAGAGGCCTTTCAACCATGATCTTACATTCTGTTCTGAATGATGGAACCACAGAGAAGGAAATAAAATCACAGTACAAGTCTTGATTCTGCAGTAAACGTTTTTACATAATGGGAGTAGTAATTTTTTATTAGTTTAGCTTTCAGAAGGAGCCAACATGAAAACAAGGGTAACAAGGGTACAGAATGGAACAGAATGGAATGTGAGTCTCTCTAGTGTACAGTTACCTTAGAGGGAAGAACAGGGGGGCTGCTGTCCTCACGCAGGATGAAGCCGGACGTGATGCTACAGAATTTGACAAACGTCATCACTGGAAGAACTAAAGGCAACAATCTGGGCAGGTTAGGAGAGGGGTCATGGGCTGAATCCTTGTCTGTCTTAGCAGAAAGGCAATAGATTAAGAACTCAGATTATTAATTGAAATACTGAAACCAACAGATAAATTTGGTGCCTTTGGAAGAAGGGAACTGTTGATTTTCATTGTAAGCTCTTTTATACTTTTACATATTATGTATCTATGTCCTCAACTTTCACTTTAGGTTGTTTCACTTAAAAATTTTAATATACATAGAAACTTTAAAAAAAAAAACTTGAATACTTAAAAATAGGGGGAAGTAGGGGATGGTATAGCTCAGTGGTAGAGCGTGTGCTTAGCATGCACAAGGTCCTGGGTTCACTCCCCAGTACCTCTGCTAAAAATTAAATAAAAATAAATCTAATTACCCCCCCAAAAAAACTAAGAGGAAATAGATAGTTATTTTATTAATGAGTTTGTTCCTTTGCATGGTAATAGAATAAAAATGTGCTTCAGTCTGAGAAGAGGCCTAAAAATGTAGGGAGAGGAAGCCATGAGTTGGAGGGGAACATGAGAGTTTGGCTTTTTACTAACCAGGTCTCAAAAGTAGGTTTTAATTCATTAGAGCAGGAATTTGAGAGCTGATCCCAGGCGGGTGACGTGTGCACCTCTGTTGTGTTTTGTGCTGTCCTGCAGAGTGATGGTGTGCAGCAGACAACCTACCTCGCCCAGCGGTACAGCCATGAAGCAGTACGTGAGATCAGCAAGCTTCGACCATCCCCAGAGAGAGAGGCCCTCATCCAGCTTTCGGAAATTGTGCTCACAAGAGATAAATGACAACTCTTTCTGTTATTTCTGGCAGCTATTTTACCAGACTGTGCCTACAGAATTTTGTGGAATATATTTTGCTTCATGTGCAGAGAACCAAAAATCATTTTAAAAAATCATTTCCACCTTATTAATGGGATTTTTTTTTATTGGCAAAGTTTTTCAGAAACCTTTTTAAATGTACTTACTTCAATCATCTGAAGGTCATTCTAGTCCTGTAAACTCTAATCGAGGTATGTTGACGGTTATATGTGGTATTGTTTACATGGTTAATATCCACATGGAAAGCCATTACACAAATAAATAATCAATGTTAAAATTCAAATGGTTTATCTTGTTTCACCATAGAGGTAAAGATCATAAAATTGTGACGTCTACATTTCAATCCACATTAGATTTTTTAACAGTATCCAAAATTTCATAGGAGAATGGTTTATTATAAAAGACTGTACATAAAATTTAGCCAACAGGTTATATACAAAATTAAGAGAACAATCCACTCAAAAAAAATGAAATGAAGCAGGTAGCTAGCTGATCACTAGTGGTACTGAAATCATGTTTAGAATTAACAAAGGCAAAATGCATAAGCAACAGTCACACTGATTTGGTAGCCATAATGGTCTTTTAATTTTCAGAAATAAACGTTTTGCACTAGTCTTACCATTCACTATGCTGTTGTTAAGTCTGTAACGCCCAGTACATAACTGTAATCTAAAATCCAAACAAATCTCAATACACAGAAACCCACACGTGAGTGTTCTACTTTAATATCCCAGGCAATGGAGAATTATACACACGATGAGAAGACATCCCTCTAACCCTTAAATTAAAGGAGACACACAAAGTGCATGTGTTGCATTTCAATTATACCAAGACAATACAAATCTGTTGGTCAGGTATATCTCCCTCCCTGTTCAATGATTAATACATGGCCCACCTTTTTGCCCCAATTATTTTATTTTTAGAATATTTTTATGTCACTAGTATCAGGTAACGAGTTTAAATAGTGCCTAGTCAAAAATCAGTTGCATCCACTTTTAGAAAAAAGAAATAGGTAAAAGAGAAGTGTAATTTCCTTTCATTGAACCAGTATACAGCAGTCCCCTGGAAAACTGAAGGACTGATAGAGCAATCCTTAAGAATTCTACCTACAGAAATGTGCACTTGGACACATTTTCTTAGCTTTGAAAAAGTTACTTAAGAAAAGGAATTCAGTAGATTGACTTGTAAATAACCATTTCAGATTTTAAATCTGTAAAAATCAGCCACTGCTTTTGGGACAGGTTGAGGTAAGGCTAAAACTTTTTTCCAAGTTAATATATTGAGAAAATAGAACCATAATTCTGCAATAAATCAGTATCTTTTATTTATTAGTATTTTTTAAAGCAAACCAGTGAAGGAAAGGACAAAAACCTTTGGTTCACTTATGTATTTATGAATGAAAAAATTTATAATGCAAATTCACTCATTAAAAAACTTAGGTACAAATTACAACATTACAGATAGATCTTTTTTTGTTTTGTTTCACATGGAGACCTTAGAGACTCAATTCGTTTCAAGAGACCTAAGTACGAGTACTCCAAGTAAATATTACACAAACTGGAAGCATCTTGGATTTTTTTTAAGTATATTTCAATACATAAATTTGTATGCATGCTATAAACAAACAGTATATTTCAAGAATGAGAGTCTAAACAAAAAGTATGACCAGCACCAGCATTTAAGGTTTCTGATTTTACTATTAGTCTGACAGAGCGTTAGTAACCATGCTGCACTGAGACATGTAATGGCACGATCTGAATCATGATTTGTTAAATAGTATACCCCACACCCCCAGAATATTTAGGCTGGTCATAAAGTTAACAATGTGTAAGTAAGTATATAAGCATAATCAGTTAAAGACAGCCTCCTGTGTGAATTGCTGATTAGCAATACCCAAACTGCCTCCAAGATTTATGCTTACAGGTAGACATTCAATTATACCAATAAAACAGCATGTCCTGAAAATATGGGCACGTTTTAAAACATTTTAAGACGATTCTGTTAACCATAATGGTCCCACAGTATGACTGAGTGATGAGAAGAACCTACTTTAAAAGCAAGCACTTAATCAGCATAGTGCATGATTGACTCCACGTAGTTGCCCGGGAACAGGCCAGTCACTCGGTTGCAGACCCCTTCATACCAGCCGTCGTCATTCTTCTTAATCACGTAAATGATCGCGCCCTCCATGAATGACAGCTCATCGTCCTTGTCTTTTGTATAATCATATATTGCCACAACTATGGAGAAGAGTCAAAATATCACGTGGGTGCGCTACAGCCAACATTCCACTGAATTCTAAAATATGCCAATTAACAGTACAGCAAAGCCAACTGTCTATGAATATTCTTTATTTTCTTATGTCTATACATTCAGGTAGGTCAAGTGGCCACCACATGCTTACATCACTGGCTTGATCTTCAGGCCAAAGTGACAATTCAGCTAGACTACAGAAATCAATGGTCTCTCCCAATCTATTTAGGAAACATCTCTGAGTTTTAGGATTTATTAGATGTTTCCGTTCATTTGTTCAGATATCTACTAAGTGCCAACCACTTGCAAAAGCACCATTTTTCAAAATAACTAGTGAGCGAAGCTGTACAGCCAATCAGGTAACAACTCAAGTTCCCTAATTTGAAAATACACCCTACACTGAGAGGCCAATCTCATCGTACTCATCCCAGGAAAATACTCATGTAATTTATGGGCTTTACCCAGACTTTTTTTTAAAAATACACCGTAAAGGTCAACAGAAATTTTTTTTAAAAGGGGAAGTAGGTGAGTGAAGACTCACTAAGATTTAGAGAACGGTTTTGCAATTCCATGGTATCTGTGATTATTTTGAGTTCAAAATATCCACTTCCTTTGCCAACAGTCATGGAAAGGCATCAAAAAATTACTAGCCTTCCAAACTATTGGTTTATGAATTTAATTATTCCTTCCCTCTGCCTTTATAACAATAATTCTGAAATTACATGTAATTTTCTGGTATATGTGAAGTGGTATAAAATATATTTTTTTCATTACTTTACCTCATATAGTCTTTTTCTTAAAATAGAGTTTTTAAGACATTTAAGATATTCTGGAACTTATCTTTCCCTTAAGAAAGACGGCTTCTCCCTAGAATTATTCTGAATCAGTGAATTATAATAAGGAAGAGACCTGAGGTACTTCTGCACAGCATCATTTGCTAAATTAAAATAGGCAATCTTTTCCCCCTCACAAAATAGTACATTAAGTAAACTCAACAAGTCCATTCCCCTCCATTTTAATCCTGAAGCAGAATCATAGTATTGTGATTACAAGCTAATTAATATATCCAGTTTCAAAATCCCCAAAACATAAAGGATAAATAACATTAAATTATTATCCTGGTATTTTTGGCCAAATAACCACCCAAGAAAACTGAGTGATTGCTAGAGATAAACCCTTAGTTAAAAGAAAAAATTGTGTAATAATAAAAAGTTCAATTAACTATTGATTTGCCAAATATTAATAATCATTCTTTAACTTTGGTAATTGTTGTCTGTGTATTAGGAATCACATCTTGAGTGGTATAGATGACTTAAACTGGTCATGACAACGCCTGATATCCTTAAATCATTCAGCAGAATGAAAATTTTATTTCCTCATGTTCTTAGTTCCACTTACACAAAGAGCTGATTAAAAAAAACTGAGCCCAATGAATTATGTTTCTGTTTTCCAAGTCCCCTGTGTAATGAAATCTAGTCACACCTAACCTCCCCTCCCCCAATGTCTATATTCTCATAACAACTCTCACTACTGAGTAACCATTAAAAATTCAGTGTCCATTCTACTCTCCAGAATCTTAATCCACGTAAAGATCTAAACACTCCTTTCTGTATGTGCTGGAGGGCTCTTTGGAACCAAAACCTAATATTCTAATCTCTGTGTATCTACATGATACAAATTTGAAAACAACTATCTAGCCCCTCTGAAATCTTCTTTTCCTCAGCTTAGAAACAACGCTTTCAACTGTTTCTCTTTATAGATGCACTTTCTAGATATTTCAGCTTTCTAAATATTCTCCTCTGAAGACATTTTTGTTTGCAAGATCTTAAAATGTGGTACTCTAACAGAAATGAATATGATCAGATTTGTACACATCAGGTTAAAGTTCAGCTGACAGACCCTAAGAATCTGGCTTTTGGAGCAGTCATGTCATACTGTTTAATATATTCAACTGAAATCCAAGTATTAAACCAGGTTTTAATCATCTTGTAATTTATAAAGGTGACCATTGAAGGCTTCAAATATAATCCTACCAAATATCAACTTTCTGATTTAGACTAGGAGTCGGCAAACAATGATCCAGGGCCAAAACCAAGCCAATGCCTTTTTGTCGATAAAATTTTATGGGTTCACAGCCACATCCATTCCCTTGTGTATTGTCTATGCTTGCGTTTGTGCTACAGCAGTGGAGCTGAGTAGCTGTGACAAGAATGTATGGTCGGCAAAGTTTAAAGCATTTCCTTTTGCAGTATACACAAAATCAAATTATTATGTTGTACACCTGAAACTAATATGTTATGTCATTATACCTCAATTTCTAACTTTAAAAAAATATTTAAAATATTATCTGGTCTTTTACAAAAAATATGTGATGATTCCTCGTTTAAGACTCATTATTTCAATTTGTGAAGAGATTTTTAAATCCTGCTCTGTTACCAAGTATATTAACCTTTGTATCATTCCAGATTTGTTAAGTTATATAAATATAACTGTCCCATTTTCATAGTTACTTAAATTTGTTTTTCCAAGCCAGAAAGTAAGGGTAAAAACACAATTCAAGACTACTCAAGTGTATCACCCTCAAAATAACCACAACATATCTCTATCCCAAGGTACATGAGAATCTAAATATGTGGAATATGTTTAGAATACTCAAGACTTCCTAAACAATACATAGAATATTGACTGTTTAAAAATATTAAACAAACAGCACATTGACTTTCAACCACATATTCAAACCTTGAGCAGGTAGGAGCGCCTCAGGTTTCAAGGCTACAGTTACTTGCTTCAAGTCAGTTAATCCAGTGAAGCCAATGGAAGGGAATACATTTAAAGGCAATCAAATGTGATCAACTAAATTACAAGCATTTTTCAAAACTCTACAAATACAGATTTTAAAATAGCACAGAGTTGATGAAAAACAAACCCTCTTAAAAATAGGATTTGTTTCTTTTCTACCCACTATTTCTTAATTATTACGGTGAATTTCAAGTAATGTAGGTAAATCTGGACATGAGTTACACGTAATTTCATGAGACGAAATTCTAGCAACTGTCTTCTCTTTTTACAAGATTAACTAATTGCAAACCTTAATTGAGGCTTTTTCTATGGAGAGTACCAACATCTTTTCCAGTATCTAGATGTGAAAGTGTTCTATTTTTATTATAAAAGCTTACAAACTCTTTTAAATATCATATATATATATACATATATATAAAGTTCATATAAATCTAAGTAGATGAACGAAGAAAATCATTGAACTCCATCTTTGTGCCTTAGTTGTTTCATCTATAAAATGCAGGACAGGCAAATTCATCTCCAGCTGGAAGCGTATGTCATTTGAAAAAGGACATCTAACATTATTTTTTTAATTGGAAAAAAAAATATTAAGAAAGAATTCTCCCTTTATATTGGGAATGTACAGGAAATAAAGTTTAGCTAAAATCACTGTGGCTGATAAGCTTATTCAAAAGGAGGAGAAGCACCGGGCTAGCTGTTCTTTATGGCTCTTACACACTATACTTAGTTCCTTCCCTTTACAGCAATTCAGGGATGACAGTGCCTTACCTTTCTCAATATAATTCTTAGGGGCCCAAGCAGGATCCCCGTCTGCATATGGGTCATTATACTGGACCACGGCAGCCTCCTCATCTTCATAATCCACTGGAGGCGGCGGCGGCGGAGGGGGAGAGTCATCAAACATGGGGATGTCATCTGGTGGAGGTGGTGGTGGTGGAGTTGGACTATCAGCAACTAAAGAGTTCAGAGAATTAATTTAAATCAGAAATTACACTCCGTGGAAATTCACCAGTTAACAGAGTTTAAGAAAGCTCTAATTCATCATATACGGCATGCACTATAATAAAACATGCAGTGATTAGAAATAAAAGCTCGGTGTGTTAAAGCTTCTACTATTCTTAAGAATACTTTTGCAATAATAAAATGAGCTAAAAAATAAGGGTATTAGGAAGTGCTACAAATTAATGAATGCAAGAGGTTAGGAAACAATGTCTCTTTTTATAAGAATTATAGGAGTAAGGAAGTTCCCTCACTCCAAGGGTCAGGTCAGAACAAATGTCACTCTAGTTAGCCTGCCTTTTGGCACCTTCGTCACTTGGACTACAGTAAACACTATGAATAATGCTACTTTAATGGTCTGATATCCATTTACTGTGCACAATCATGTTACTGATTTTGGCTTTTAGTTATCTTTAGTTCCACAGAAATACGTCTCCAGTGGGTGGATGTGTATTTATTTCTGTTTGCTTTATTGGAGGAAAAAAAAGAGCTGGTGGTATTAGGTCTGCTTCTATGTGTACATTTTCTATTCTTTTATTTAAATTTTAACAAGAGAAAATGAAATTAAAAATTAAGTAATTCCAAGCTAGTAGAAAATTTCGTTATTTTTTAAAATGTTTGTATTCATAATCAACTTGTTAAACATAGAAAGCAAGCTAAGATTTTTACATTATTGCTGGTGAAACTAAGAATGGCTGAGGGAGAAAGTAGATCCTTAAAGATCCAATCTTCTAAGAATACATCCACAACAAAGATTTTAAAAATAAAGTACTGCAGGAAGATGTAATAAAAAAAAGAAAAACAACCCGAAAGGAACTTATATCATGCAAAACAATAAAAACAACTCATACCTCAAATTCTAGATGGTTGTGGTATGTGCATGTGTGTGATTTAAATAATCCAAGGTGTAAACAGTGAAATGGGAAAATGCCAGGCTAGAACTGTGCTCAGTGAACTATTATGACACCAGGTCACAAAAGCTCCCAGTGTTAAGGAATTCAAAATGGAACACAACTAACTCTTAACTTACATTTTTGATCCACAAATTTCTTTAAAAGTTAGACATATGAAAATGCTTTGATACAAATTGATATAGAAATTATATAGTATCTGTAGGGGAGAAATCAGAACACCAACATACTAACTCATGCCAATTCCTGGGGCTATTTACGTGAATAAAGAAAATGGTCATAATCTATTTGTAATATAAGTTTTAATGTTTTCTACACCCTATTTCGAATAATGTACTGAGAATATAATCAAGGAATCTAGGTTTAAAACATATGCAGATTAACAGCTCTGCTTGAGAACCACTTTAATTCTGTAATTTCTATTTTATCCTGTTGAGGGATGAAAAAGCCTAGTAGGAGAAAAAAATCCTTTGTGCTGATGCTCATTCTCATAGCTCTCAAACTGGTGTACAATTTCTTCTTCCATCAAATGCTTGGACCCATTTTATTTTTGCCCATCTCTTCCTCCATGAAGCTTCCTAGTGTTACTGAGAGAAGAAAATGGGTATGAATCCACTCTGACATCAAAGAGCCACAGCTCATATCCCTCATGGCTTAATATATAGATTATACACGTTTACCTGAATTCCTAAAGTACACGTTTACTCTTGATTTATACATAACGTACTAGTTTATAGTGTTTTCACTCAATTGTCTTTATGTCTAGCTACTGGTAATCTACATTGGCTTGTCTTCAAATTATATACACAGGGGCAAGTCTGGTCAATGTAATTCTCCGTGCATAATACTCTGTCTAGCACCATGCATAATTAGTTCAAAAACGCTCTTCTGATGTTAATCGTAAACAGATGTAAACATACTGCTTTTTTAGAGGCGCATGTCTTAAACTGAAACACATTTATTAATAGGGTTAATTGCTACATGCATTATCACCAATTTGAGTGCCAGAAGACAGTGAATGTTTAAGAGAACACAGAAAATTTGTAATTCATAAAACATTTAAGAAATCGATAACGCAGTTTGTCAAAAATCTTCCTAACATGCTTTCAAAGAAAACAGATGCCAAAGCTGGGCATTCTGGAGCACACGGAGGAAAACTGACTCAAGTTCATGTCTGGGGGAAAGAACATATGAAATATGTACTAAAACAGTACTATGGGTCTCTTTAGCAAAGACCACACATGCCTAGAATAATGTACACTAACACTGAATTTCTATTTAAAAAGGAGTTACCAAAAAGCTAATCAATGAGCTTTGGGCACACCAAATGGATGTTTATTACGGCTATTTAAAAATATTTCCTAAAAATTCTTGGCTATAAAAGAAAAAATTTTAAAAAAAATCTTGGCTGTAAGGCAGATCGAAGGCTGAACTGGCTTAGTTTTTAAATTTTTGCAGACTAAATTTTTAAGCTCTTAGACCATTAGGGACCAGCAATTTACCTTAATTCACATGTTTAAACATGTTAGTGTTTCTAAAACAAATGTCAGCAATGAAGTTGGTTTACGCTGAGAAATTTCAACACTCTGAAACTAAATGTTTTATAAAAAGCCCATTAAATCACACATTTCTGAGAGGTAGGAATTCTGTCTTAGCCAATGTGTATATTCCTCCCAGAGCCCAGGACGCAGTACTGAATGAACAGATACTTGACTAGAGGAAGGGAGGACACGTGGGGAGGAACCAAACAAAGACAGCAAGAGCTGCACGATGGGATGTGCCACAATGTTTTCTCCCGGGAGATGGGCTGGTCAAGTGAGTTACCCATCTGTTCAAACCATTCTGAGGTGTGTCTGCATGGTGATGATCCCAAATGAGGTAAATTAGTACCAGACCACCTTCCCTTTTCAACCTCAACAGCTATTTCAGCATAATACAATTCAGTAATAGGGGCGGTTTTCATTTTGCCAAGTAACATTCACTATGATTATGTACTTAGGACTATATATCTTCCAGAACTTCAAAGTAATCAGGTAGTAATATAAAAACTACTCTAGCCTAATTAAGTCCTTGTATTCAAAAGAATTTCCAAAAATCATGAAACCTGACCTTCCTTCAGAGAAGACCTAAAAAGTTGCCAGATTTGCGAGTTCAGAAATAATCCTCGTGGGTCCGCACGTAGCCAAAACACAAAGAAGGCTCTACACTGATTATCACTCTCATGCGGACAGCCTGGATTGAATCTGCTTATTCCTGCAGATTCATTTTTATCCTAACAACAAATCTTTCTACAGGTTCAAAATTACTTATGGATAAAAATCTGAGGCTACAAAGCTTTCTTCAAAAGTTTTTTTAACTAAAGGAGAAAAACTAAAAAACAAAAAACAAAACAAAACAACCCATCCCAACCACATAATAAATTTAATCTTACAGTGTAACTATACACCTGGATGAATTTGCTAGCAAAAGAAAATGAGTTTCCCTAATAACTATTGAAAGCTAGTAGTTTCCACACAATTTGAATTATGGGGTTTGATTGGGCTTTCCTTAAGAATCCAAAGATCAGAGTTCATGTTTTAGAGCATGTAAATACATAAGAAAGTTGCAGTTTTGAAATTTATATGGGTCAGTAATCATGCACACAAGGGGAAAAACTGAAGATCGTGCTCTTCAGTTTCAATAACATATCTGCACCAATTTTCAAGGTAAGATTAGCTTCTCAATAAAAGGAAAATGATGACTCATCAGCCATGCATGCTATAAGGAGACAGCCTCTACTCTTTGATAGCTTGGTTTTTCCAAACTTACTGTTTTCCTGCACCCTGGCCACGAAGCCTGTGAGAGGTATCTGTGGAGTCAACTGAGGCATAGGGGGAGGGGGTGGAGCAATAGAAACTGGTAGCAACAACACAGTGTGGGGGAAGTAAAACAGATAAAGGAAAGAAAAGGAACAAACAAAAAGCAGAAGTCAGTTACAAAGGACCACAAACATAAGTATGCAAAGAACAGTTTGCAAATGAAACAAAACAAAACAAAAAACAAAACAAAAACCTGCAGAACCTTCTCCAAGTTCATTTCCCACGAGCAAACCTAAAGCTGAGTTGTTCTTAGCCAATAGACTAATTTTTTTAAAAAACAAATACATTTCTTTTAATCCTAATGCCATATTGTTTGGGGGAAGATTTAAATGTACCATCACCTTCACTTTCATACAATGAAATTTTTGAATTCTAAGGAAAGATTTTTTAAAAACGGGTAACAATGAAATACCAATAAAGGTTTCCAGAATATTGTGTCTTCACCTCATCTCTCTAACTTAACAGGTATGCCTAGCTTTAGGGTAATGTTGTAAACTAGAACTCAAATAAACAAATGCTATGGAATAGCTGTTTATTCCATGTATAAATAAATGCATTAATTACAGGGTTCCTTTAAAAACAGTTCTTATTATATATCTAAATCTACACACAGCTCTCTAGGAAAAATTCTTGTTTGTAAAACAAAGTTATTTTTATTTTTTAAGTTGACAGTTTTATTTTTAAAGGCATCACTCTTAAATCTACTAGGGAATAAGAGTGCCCCATTTACCAAGTTAATTATTCACTGAATTTCATGGGATATTTCAAAAGTGACTTCTTCCTTTTCATCACTATTCTGAAAAATAAAAACCCTGATCTAACAATAAGTTAAAATATGCAATTATTTGCATTAAAGTAACTTCTAAAGATCACTGGGTAGCTGGAAACACTCCAACTTCTTTCTGGAGAACACATAATTTATAGGAAATTGACACCAACTGCTCATGTGGGCAGAAAATGTATTAAAAATTCTAACTATCTAGAAGTCAATTCATACGTTTACCACCCTGTCTTATTTTAACAAGACAGTAATGGCCAAAGATTGCTCAGAAAAAGTCAACACGACTGAGCCACAAAATTCAGTTTACTGGTAGTCACCAAGAAGTGATATTAAGTTACCAGGGAAAAACAATTTACTGATTCCCAAGAATCATTTAATTGAAAGATTGTTCCAATTAATCCAATCTACAAATTCTGTTTGCTTAAGCATAAAAATTTGAAAGAGGTTCAGTATTCAAATAAGCAACAACTTAAAGCAATATATGTGCATTAATATTCATTGTATGACTAAAAATAACATTCAGTTCACTATGAAACTGGTCCTGGTTCATTCTGATACTCTATATACAGAAGTATATACAAGGATGTATATACTCAAACAAGTATGTGTGTGTATATATATATATGCACATATATATACACATATATATGACACTTTTAATAAATAAAACATTACAGCTTTGTAACTTAAAAAGAAAAAAAAAACCCACAAACTTAAAAAATTTATTTTAGAAACAACCCTTAGTAACTAGCCATGCTGGTTAGTACATAAACAAAAAGAAAGGCAATGCTGTGACAATACTAATCGTTATCACCACATTCAGACAGAGGGATATATGCACATCACAACACTAAGAACACTTACATACTACTACTACAACACCGACAGTAACTCAGGTTGAAGGATAATTAATTTGACAACACATAATAATTTATTTAAAAGTTGAGGCCAAATTTGCTTCACAATATCCAAAAAAATACAGACATTCAGTGATGAAAATGTCATTTGAGGATAAGTGACCCACCAAGTACTGTTTAAACACTACTACACAGACATGTGTTAGGTGCAGAGTCACCAAAAAGCCTTGTTGTGGAGTAAACTAAATGTCTAAGTGATGAAAAGAAAAATAATGAACATGAAGTAAAGATGGGACCTAAAAACGCAGTATAAAATGAAAATAATATATAGTTCATGAAACTAGTGAGCCTAATAATCAGATTATCTGTGGAATATTCAGCCGCCAGCTACTTTTCATTCCCAAAAGGAGACCAGGGGAAATGTGAGGTAAAATTCTAACTGGAGAAGTTTCTTAGTAGCTTAGATGAAAATTTTAGTCTGGAAAAGGATTGTATAAATTTGGGGATTATCTGTGATTGTGACATTTCTGCTAAAATGGTTTTCAATTCTTAGCAGTTTTTCGCTTATGACACAATTAATCTTTCACTGTAAAATTTAACCAAAAAATAAATAAGAGAACTTGCCCCCAGCTCTACTTTAAAATACTTGTTCAGAACACACATCATAAATAAAAGGAACTTAAAACCAACTTTCTATGTAAATGTGGGGTATTCAGTGTTTTTTAGGTAAAATAATACAACACAGCACACAGCTCTAGAAAGCAGCCAGCTACAAAAAGCCACGTGGGAAAGTGAGTTTCAGACTATGCCCCGTGATCACCACTTCAAGCCAGTAAAAGATACTGAACAATCGGCTCATTTCAGATTTCTCCTTGTTGGCGTGAGCATCTGGATATGGAAAGTGAAATTAGTGACTACCCTGAGCAATTTGAACTTTCTGACATTACATGCCAAAGCTATATTCTAATCTTATCAGCCTTTAAACATTGATTGCAGTTAGTGTTGAGATGTGCAATTTGAGGTGAACAGAAAGAAATCAAAAGAAAGTCCTCCCCACTGTTATAATTATTAGAGACAGAATAAGCAAGCATCACAAATGTTTCTTGATGGTTTTGAACTCATTTCAGTATAGGTTAACAAGCTTAAAAGTGATAGCCAGCAATTTTGTTCTATTATTGTAAAGAAAAACTGTCCCAATGTTTTTTAACTTTACTGTTATTGAATTGTATTAAACATGCAATAAAAATAAATTCAGCTTAATTAATTTCAGTGTTTTTCTTCTCGAGCTCTATTTACAGTAATAAAAATTTCATCAGTTAAATTTTCGTATACAAGTATACTCAGTAAGTCTTTTGAAAGTGATAAAAGCAATTATTCTTAAAATGGTACCATTCAAGGTCTAACTTCTTATAAAACAAAAATGAGCATGAAATAGCATGGTTTCAATTGTTGTCTATCACTGGTAAAAATAACAATTTCAAATAATTTCCTTCAAAGGGAGCTCCACCGCTGCGGTGCGCCTGCAAAGCACAAGCTTACTTGAATTCTGAGAATAAAGTGGACCTCCATTAACATGAGGCTGAGCAGAAAACTGAGCAGTCACAGAGGGAGTCCGTCTGTATCCACCAGAAGATGTCGAGGAAGTGGTAGAGTTGTGTCGAGAAATCTGCCTGGTCATTGTGCCATACTGGGAGCCAGGAGCTGAGCCCGGGGCTGCTGAAAAGCATTAGTCAAAGGCAACCGACAGAGAACTTGAGCATTGCACATCACCTCCGATGGCAGGACAAAGAGAAGGGGGGCTCTCGGTAAGAAATATTTATGACTTTTTTTTAAAACCCACAGCACATAATAAAGAGAAAAATAAAGATAAAGATAAAACATAGATAGCTCTATTTCTGAAGTTACAAAAAAGAAGGAAAAACAGATACTGTGTGGAAAGCTGCAAAAGTAAGTAACATTTTTAAGCCTTTTAATTTACCATAATCCCAAGTGGTATTTTGCTAATACTGTGTATAAATTTTTTTCTGTACCATTTTAGAACACACAGCTTTTATATGTTAACTGTGTCTCCCCAGCCCCAGCAAAGTAAGTACCAAAAGATAAGTCTGAGGTGGAAAGCATTTAGTTATCAGATATGAATGTATTAATCTGGCTTATAAACTTCTTCCTTTCTATTGCCAAATCTTCAGAAGCACAGTATAAGAATCTATCCAGCCAAACCTGGCTTAAATTATAAGATTTAAATAGTTAAGTATATTTTTCACATGTACTACTGTATTTATTTGAACATTTAATGTGATAGCAGTTAGTATCAATACATATTAAAATCATTTTCAAGAGAAGTATAATTTCGAGTTTCAAAGCACTTACATATTATATAATGTCAGATTTGCTATTTATCTCAAAATTTTTCAAAATAACACATTTTTCCATATCACTTAACTTTCTGTAACTGATAAAACAGAGAAAAAAAATTTAGACTCTGAAAAACATGGACATTTTAGGCAGCTTTGTGCAGAAAATCCATTGTCCTTATCCATACTTGGAGGGCTTTTTTTTCATACCACACCCAAAGCAATCTTTTTAAAAATTATCATGCATATCTAAACTATCTAAAGTATTAATAATACTTAAAATTTTATTCAATGTCATCTTTACCAACATTTCAGAAGTTTAAAATTTAAAAGGTTAATAAAAAGTTCAAAGCCTCTCAAGTTAACTATACCTTCCAAAGGTAACTCAAGATTCACATTATCATCCTTAACATCTAACCATGACAGTACATAAAAAAACAGCATCCTAGTTTCTTTTCATTCAACTGTCTAATTTAACTTCTCCTGGAAGTCATGCAAGTTATTAGAAAAAATACAGCAGAGGTTGTTCATGAAAAGAAGTGCCAATATTTAACATTTTGGAGCTCCCAAGCATAGGCAGTCACTATTTAAATCATCTACATGCTCATTTTCTAAACAGAAACATACTTTTAAATACTCTATTTAAATTCCTTCATGAATGAGTAATTTTGAACAACTAAGATTTCCAAAGAGCTAAGAAGTGACCCTTTAACCATTTTTAACAGAAATCTCAGTAAAATGTTTTTTGTATTTCTTTGACTTGTATAAAAAGTCTATAAAATCCAAGTTACTTTTATTGGTGATTTAAAACCAAAACCAAACTATTTACAGTAGTTCTAAACTATGCCTGTTTTACTAAACTTAATATCTTATTATGAAATAAATCATAATACCAAAGGGTATGTGATTGATACATAATTATATATGATATATAAATAATACATATAATATATAGTTATACATACTAATATAGTCTATATTTATAATGGTTATATGTATTTTTTCATAAATACTATATATATAAAGATATATATATAAAGATATATAAATATAAATATAAATATAAATATAAATATAAATATAAGTTAAAGGAAAAATTAGATAAATATCCAGCTCCAAGAAACAGAATATTACCAGTATCACTGAAGCGTCCTATTTGCCCCTTCTGGATCCTAAACTCTAAAAGATATGTGTTAAATGTTCCCTTTCTTCACTACATATAGTTTTTTTTTAAATCACAGATACTTATAACCTTAAACAATACATAGAGATTTTGTAAATTTATAAATTTTCATAATAGAATGATTATGTATTCTGTTGGATTGCTGTTTTCCTTTGATATTTTTTAAGATTCATCCATGTTGGTAAGTATATCAATGTATCATTTTTATTGCTTTCTTTGCATGTGACCATGCTATAATTATTTATCCATTCTACTGTTGCATCCTGGGTTGCATGCAGACTTTTGCTAGTATTATTACCACTACTATGAACATCCCTAAATATAGTGCCTAAGTTTCTTTAGAACAGTGATTCTCAAACGTCAGCACTGATGAGGATTTCATCCTGAGGGCTTGTTATAACAGATTGCAGGGCTCCAGTCTCAAGAGTTATGAATGAGGAGGTCTGGAATGGGACCTGAGAATTTACATTCCCAACTAGTTTCCCCATGATGATGCTATCAGTCTAGAAAATCATTCTCCAAAAACCACTACTCTAGAACAGTGGTTTTTAAAATCCATGGTCTTAGGGTCCACTCTAAAGTTAGAGAACCTCAAAAAGCTCTTTGAGGTGGGTTATAGTGAGGTAACTACCATACTAAAAATTAAAACTGATTTATCTTTAAAGCACATGAATACACAAATACACATTCCACTGGCTGTCAAAAATGATGTTATCATACGTTATGTAGCCTCTGGAAAAATCCACTGTGTACTTTTACTAGAATGAGAATGAAAAGGGCAAATAAGTCTTAGTATTATTATGGGTATAGTTCTGACCTCAAGAACCCCATGGAAGGATCTTGGCAATCCCCAGGAGACCCATTACCATATTTTGAGAACCAGTACTCTAAAGTAAGTATCTAGAAATGAAACTGATAAATCTAAGCTAGAAACCTGTTTCAACTTGACTAGGTAAAACATATTATTTTCTAAAGTGAATACGTCAACTAATGAATTCCCCGCAGCGATGCACTTTTCTGTTAGTGGACATCTTCAACAATATTTGGTGTTAGGAGACTCCTACATTTTTACCTATCTGGTAGATTTAAAATAGTATCTCAAAGTTTTTATTTTCATTTTCCTGATTATTATTAGATTGAGGGCATTTTTTTTTCACATGGACTTTCTACCAACAATTTCTATTATTACTAGGGTCTTTTTTTTTATTACCTCCTTTTGCTCCTTCTCCTTTGAGTACCAGTGCCCAGGTTTTGAAAAGAAGTTGCTAGATGGCTGTATTTCACAGAAACTGACACTCAGCTCTCATTACTCAAAACAACCCTATCCATTTCTACCCAAACGCAATTGTACTTTTCTAGGCTGACGGTTTTATACTGCGTCTATATTTGGAATTCCTTATATGCTCAATCCAGTCCCTCCAACTTGGGAATAATTTAAATGTGTTTTATTGAAAAGAGTTTCAAGGCATTCTCAGACACTGTAAATACTGGGCTATTTCAGCATTTTTCAACTGCGATCAGAGCACCTCACACCACACATCCTTTTCCTTTTCATTTTTCTTCCTCCTGTCCCCTGACTTCACCCCCATTTCTTTGTTGTATATACCAGGGAGTTCCAAATCAAGTTTCACTTAAAAAAAAAAATACTGCGTTACTAATAAAAAAAAATTTCTGAACAATCACTGCTATAATTTTCTTCAATGCAAACCATGTTAAATTGGTTATAAACTAGGCACAGAAGCATTTGGCATCGCAGAGAAGTTTCTGTGTAACTTCAGAGGCCTTTCACCAGAAGAAATTAGTGGTAAATTAGATTTAATATTTTAAACTTTGTATTACCACCTACAACCTAGTATCTATTAAAAGCTAGCCATCTACCAGAGGGGTTTATTGTGAATTATGCAAAGTAAGTTAGGTCACTGCTGGTTATGCAGTCTCACCTATCCCTGCGCTCACTGGGAGCAGGGGCGCAAGAGGGGGCGCTGGTGCAGCTCCAGGAGGAGGAGGGACAGACACGTTTTCTAGTAAGATAGTTTATAATTCTGCTCAGAGTGCAAGAAAGAGAACTAACCATTCTGAAACAGTAAGAAAGTACACTGTTTTGGAAAGCAGAAAAAAAGAAACACACCCATATGTAAAGCACATTCAAGCGAGTAAGAATTTTACTAGATAAAAAGGCCACTGAGTTCACACTTGCATTAACTATAAAATATGCCTGTTTTTATAAGCTTTTTCTCCTTTCTCAACAACATCCTTGAGAAGCTAAGAATTTTTCCCTAATGTTTTGATTATCGAACTTAGTTTTTAAATGTATATTTTTAACACCATAGAGTTTTCCTTTCATTTACTAAAAAAATCAAGAGATCAATTTTATGCTCTGCAATGATTTCTCAAAATTTTAAATAATCTAAAAAATAAAAGAGCTTTTCCTAATTTAATCCCATTTTATATTCATGGCATTTTATTGAAGTATGTATTGAATATCATACATAAATACAGTAAAGTCACAGAACCAGCTAATACCAGAGTGATAAACTAGCCTACAAGGCCACATCAAAGCTCAACGATACCTAACTCACATTAAAGACACTGATCTTTTGGTTGAATTATCAACAATACTGGTTGCTGTTGAAATAATAAATATCATTCTTGACTTGTGCCAGAGGCAAGTATTTCTAAAGCAAAATTGTCAAAAAGTTATTCAATAAAGCTATTTAATATGCTATTTTATATGTAAGGAGAAACAGCTATAAAATTATAGACTGAAAACTAATCAAAAACTGTTTTTGAATTTATTCATTTTCATTCCAGCAACAATCACATAAATCTAATCATTTTATCTAACAGAACTAAATTAATTCAGACTTCCATAATAAAGCTCATAAATACTACCACATATTAAAGTGAATTACAGGTAACATACCTGGCCCAACAGTGGGCGGTGAAGGTGTAGGCACGGCAATGGGGATGCCAATACTGCTGCTTCCACTGTTTTCCCGGCTCCCACTTCCTCCACTGCTTCCACTGCAAAGGAAAGAGAAAAACTGTGAAACAGACTGCAATTCCAGAGATTTATCCAAAAAAAAAAAAACAAACAACAAAATCAACTCAAAGCCACTCAACACTCTTTTTATATGTGTGTGTGCATGTGTTTATATATATATATATAGATATAGATAGATAGATAGATAGATAGATAGATAGATAGATATACACATATACATATATATACACATATACACATATATATATAAACTGTTCAATACAAAGTTTAACCCTAATACTTGAAGTGGCTCTCTGTTTCATTCTATTTCTCCATCTACTGGAAACCAATATAATCATACAGTACTCAGAACTATCAAAAGAGATCACTGAGAAATGAATGACCAATATCATAATATAATACAATGAGTCAACAAAGATTTATTTAAAACCTAGTAGAAACAGCAGTGAACAAAGCAGGTATGAACTACATTGTCATAGAACTCTTAGTTGAGAATGGGGGAAGTAGACATTAAAAGATAGTGTGAGGGAAGCCACAAAAGATGCAATGGAAGTTAATGAAAATGGTAACCAGTTTTAGTCTGAAATCAGTATGTAAACCTCCACTCACCTGAAACAATGGTGATAAAACAAATTTTTGGAAAAAATGAGCAAATGACCAAAAAAAAAAAAAAAAAGACAATAATGAAGTTTCTGGCAAGGAACATCCTAGAACAGTCAATACTGTTAAACTCTAACCAATTCCCTACTATTCTAATCCCTACGGATTTCCTGTCCCTGCAGGTGTATGATTTTGCACTGACCAGCTTTAGTGAAGTGAACATGCATGTGAATACGTACACAGATGTACATATGTGCACACGTGCAGCCTTAAGCTCCATATTATATGTTTTAAATCACATCACTGGCTCAACAGGCCCAGAAACCCAACAGGGCAAAGATATGCACTGCACAGATAAATTTTTTTCTCCAATATGATAATTCTATAATTACATAATCACACACTAATACAAGGGAGAAAAGTGATTTATATAACAAAAATAGCTTTGATGTGAAGGCCTCTCTACTCTCTCAAGCTGGCCAACACTCTGCTTTGTGCCATCACTGCATCGTAAACAGATGAGTATTTCTGCACTTAATGCTCTTCTACAATTACTGGCTTATGCGCCTTTTTCTAATGAAGGTTGGCGAGTAAGAGCCTGTGGACCAAATGCGGCCCACGGTCTGATTTTTATAACCTGTGAGCTACGAACATTTTTTTTTTTTTACATTTTAAATAGTTGAAAAAAAAATCGAAAGAGGAATAATACTTTACAATACATTAAAATTATATGAAATTCAAATTTCAGTGCTATATATAAAGTCTAACTGGAACACAGCCACACTCGTTCACTTACATGCTCCCGGTGGCTGCTCTCATGCTACAATGACAGAGCTGAGTAACTGCAGCAAAGACCATATGGACCACAAATCCTAAAATATTGACAATCTGGCCCTTTATAAAGAAGTTTGTTGATCCCTGTTCTAACAGAATGAGCTCCTGAAAAAAAGAACTGTTTCACTGGTATATCCCTGGTAGTTAACGAAGTAACTCTTAACAACTGGTTGTTGAATATGATTAAACTATTACAGCATCCATTACAGAGGAAAAACATAGTTTGATATAATAATTCAATAACAGACATTATTTTTTTAAAAAACAATTTTTTCCTCTTTGATCTCATAGTAACTGGAGATATCGATATGACAATCTAATTGCTAACAGTACCAGTAACAAACATCATTTAGTTAGCACCGAAGAGCTATGGAACTGAATCCCCAAAAATGACTTTGCCAGGTTGTACCTCTAATAAAACCAATGTAAAAGTCAAGATGAAGAGAGGTTCCTTGCCCAAGTTATTAAGTGAGAGGTAAAATCAAAGAACAAGACAGATTAAGCTATACAGTAAATTTGTCTGGCTTTATAGAAGTACCCCAAAATAAAGTAGCTACTTTTGGGGGGAGGAGAATAGAGGCAATAATTGGAAAAGGGATGCTAATGTTCCATTTTCTGATCTGGGTGATGGTTACATAAGCGTGTTCAATTTGTATTAATACATCAAGTTGTTATTCTTAACAAAGTATACACTGTTCTCAATATATGGTATGCTCCATAATCAAGTTTTTTAAAAAATCTACTGGGTAGCTGATTTCTAGAACTTTTTTTGGTAACAATTTATGTAAGAACATTCTAGTAGTCAACTCTCTGAAGAAATTCTTCCCCAGATCTAAACTAAGTCTTCTTTCCTCCAGCCTCTTGAAGTTTAAATCACATTGTATGTTTCTGATCTCTAACCTTTTATCCAGAGAATTTAAGAGTGGTTACCTTGATCTTTTCTAAAAGATTGTTTTAAAAAACATTCTTTAGCCTTGATCCAAATAAATAGTTGTACTTCTGTCAAAAAGAAGGAAATACAAGCAATCTGCTAGTGGTATAAGTAGATACTAAAAAAAATCTGAAAAACAGAAGTTACGACACAAATTTACAGAAACATACACAATACTATTACCCTCAACTTTTACATTCAATATCAGCTTTCAAACAGCACTTTACCTTTACCAGCAACTTTATAGGAGTTTTTCACCAGCCAAGAATGCACATTCTCAGATGTTCAAAATCTCAACCTGAAAATTTACCTGTGTGTCCTTGGTCTCTGATTTAAAGAAGCCGTCCTGCCCGGACTGTGCTGACTTCCAAGCCTAGCAGGACTTGTCATGTAGTCATTAGGAACTGTTGGAGGTTTAACAGGTTCCAGGGTTTTGTAAGGAGTATTTCGTCTGAAGAAACATAACAGAGAAAGGAATAATGAATAAGAAAAATAAAACGGTATTTTTCCCCAAATTTGTGACTAGGTCTTTATAACCAAGTATAATACAAGCTTTTTTTTTAAAATAATAAAGTTTGATTTAAAAGATGTTTTAAATGGGGTATAAGAATTTTGTTACTTTAACACAAAAACTAAAATTTGTTACCTTTTCTTAGGAAAACCTTGGAAAGGGTAATTTAAAAGTTCAACCTTATTTCTAAAAATAATGGTTATAATTTTTAAATGCTCAGTAATATCAAACTCTGAAATATACATTATTCCCAGCTCAGTAACCCACCAGCTGCTGTCCTTGTATATTATGGAAGCTACATAGCTCCCCTGCAACTTATTCCTCCCTCAATACGGAAACGTATGGACAAACACAATCTGATCCTGGATGTGATGTCATTAATTTCTCAATAAACGATTTTAACTTTTCTGTTTAATAACTTCATATGTTTTTTTCAGGGGCAAGAGGTTTACAGAATGAAAGCAGAAACTAAGGTCCTCTAAAAAAGTTGACTGCTGATCCCTGTTACTATAGAATAACAATTCCCCACCCCTCCACCAAACACAAGGAGTGTAATTTTCCATAATAAGGTGAATAATCTTTCAGAAATGTCTTACCAAGTATTCAATATTTGAATTGCACAGAAAACTGAGAAGGAAGAAGCAACAAACTGTTGTCTTTTCTACTTCTTCACTGGCCTTCTGGAAGCTACTCTGGTAAGAATGCCCCTAAGACTCCAGCAGAAGCAGTTAGGGACTCTTTGCCTTGAGCACTTCTAAGTCTCAAGTGAAACAGAAATAGGGGAAACAAAAACTGCAGGCTACCAAGCCAAAATACACAAAATAGACCACTTATTCAAAGTCCCGCAATATAAATATTGCAAATACATGTAAAGACACCAACCATATATAGAACGCTCTGGTCATTTCATTTTAAATAAACATGTCAGATTTACATATATATTTTTTAATGAATTAGAAGATAAAAAATTTAAAAATGTTCATTTACACACATACAAAAGAAGATTTTTAGTACAGAGTTCTTTAGAGAATATTACAGAACAGGCAGATTCATTTTGGATTCTGTTCAAGGAAATAAGAACCAAAATGAATTTGTGGAAGGTAGTGTCACATAGAGAGGGTCAGTCACAAGGATCCATGCATTAACTTAAATTACGAAACATCCTTTCCTTTAGTATGCAAACTCTCTTGTAAGATGTAGCTGAATTCTTACCCCAGCGTTCCCCGGCCTGACATGGGAGGACTCGGTGGTTTCTGAGTAGGAGGATTTGTTCTCGACAGTGTGCCAGTTCTTGCGGGCTGGTTATTTCCATGCTAAAATGTGGAAAGAAAAGAGTTTATTTTTATATCAAATTGTTCTCTGGGTGTTTTGACACCATGTATTATTATTTTTTTAATATCAGAATGTGAAGTAAGGATTCCCAGACAGTTTTAATAACAGACTTTGGTACTACATTTTAAAAAGTCAAGTTATCACTTACACTTGGCTTTTCTTATTATTTTGTGCCATTCATACCAATTTATTACAAAATACAGGTAACATTATTAAATTTTATACATTATTTTATTGTTAAAACACGTTTACTGAGATCTAATATATCTGCAATTCAAATACTGGGTATTCTGAAATTTTTGAAATGTGTGCATGAATATAAACCACAGATCTCAGTGTCAACTGCTTAACTATCCATCTGAAAAATCATCTTTCCCAACAACTCAGTAACAAAGTCACATATAATGTCTGGGAAACCTCCTAACTGTAAGTCAATAAAAGCAAGGCAACTATCAAAAAATGAGCAAAGCAATAAATGTTAGCAAAATTAATGTTCCTATATAAATGCAGATGTCAATATATCTTTGATATATTAACACATCCAAGCTAAATGTTGCTGATTTGAACTGAGTTTGAGTATATTTAATCTACATAAATCCTATGGGGAAAAAGCAGACAGACACAGGAAAAGTTTTCAAATTTTAGTGGCTCTGCAAGCCTCTATTGACATAGAGGGAATACTGTGGATCAAATAAGTAGTATCTCTTACCTTGGCTTTTAGCCACTTTACGTTGGCAAAAAAAGGGGGGGAAAAAGTAGAAATTAATTCTGGATACGTTATATCTGATAGGACAGGTTTACATTTACAGTCACTCAATTCATGTTAACAAGCTTTTTACCCAGCCAGATTTTGCAAAGTTTGTAAAGGAAAGATATTCATAGGCAGTAGGGAAGTATCACGGGTATCACATACTTTTTCAAAGTAATATACTTACAAGGAAATCACCACGTAATTATGCCAATCTCACGTAGATCCAATAATTTCTAAGGTCAGTATTTTATTCTATGATACTAACCCAACAAAATCATAGATGATTAAAAAAAACAAAACTGATTTAAACACAAACACTATACCTCATTAAACGTATGGCTACTTTAATACATCAGTGACCAAGACTCAGACTTCTGGAAAATGACTGCCCATGTATGACTACTCATTATTTGAATAGTAGTATGATATTTTAAAGTGATAAATTGCAAATATTAAAATTCAAAATTCAGAAAAGGACCTAGCACCTCAGTTTTTAAAAACAAAATTACAAATCACAATAATAGCTTAGCCAGATTAATTAAGAAACAGAGTCGGAAAACCCTCTCATGTGAAGCTTATGAATCTAAATCTCAGGCAGGCCAATACTACTAGGAACTTTTAAGTTGCTTTAGCTCTAAATTTTCTTCTGAACAAATCTGGCCATAATACAAAACAGAAGAAAAGCTGCTCTGAATCTAAAGGTTACTTCTATGAAAGCCGGCTAGCCTGTATGTACGAAACGATGGGTCGAAAGCACCACTGCTTATACCGTACCACTTAAGAGAAACTATTTTCAGGTTGCAGAGTCTAACTTCTTCTAGATATTTGAGAGTCTCAAGTTCTTTCCATAACATTTGCCATTCTAAACACGTATCTATCATTTTTCAAGAGACCATAAAAGCAACATTAAGAAAATCATCCAAAAAAGGAATACACTTTGCCTTTGATATATTCTCATTTCTAGAAAGAAACTGTGCTAGAATTTTGGTATTCTTTAATGTTTGTTTAGAATGATGTGGCTCATTTTTATCTAGATTAAACAACGTCTGGAATTCTACCTAGACGCTACATTTCACACCTGGATTTAGAAATTAAACGTGAATAACCTTATTATCCTTGAAATAAGATATATTAATAAGATAGCATTACAATACACTAAATAAATACTATTCTTTGGTAACTTAGAAATATTCTAAATATGACCACACATCTTCCCTCATTTGCTATTTCAAGCAAACAAAAAAACAAACAAAATAGCATTTAAGTATAAACTATGAAATGAAATAATGAAAGGAAAATTAGATTGGGAATAAAAATTCTAGTTGAACTCTGCTACTTTGCAATAGTGTAACCTTTAACCTCTCCCGTGGAGCTCAGCCTCCTCTGCTAAGTGTGTGTTTATGATACAGATGAGAGGGGGTTCGGGAGTGCTGGAAGGAAAATGACCTCTGTATCTTACAGCTCAAAACACTGTAATTGTTATTCACAACCTAAAAAATTTTCCACTTAAATGTCTCCCAAACACATTCAAAACAAGGCTTTTTATTTCCTTAAGGTATCACTTCACTTCCTTAGTATTTACATATCTGGATGAATCATCTTACCATTTCCCTAGACTCGTAGGTGGAAAACAACAGAACTCTCTCTGATTCCTCCCCACCTGCAGGCCCTCAGTAGATGAACAGACCTGCACACCACAGGTACAGAAAGTATGAGGCCTATTCTTTTTTTGGAATGATTCATTAGCTCACTACTCTATTTAATAAAATCAAAACCTTTTTAAAAAAAAACATTCCTATGAATTATAAAGCTTTAGTGTCTCGACTAATAAAATGTAACAACTCCTGGATCACCTGGTCTTTCAAAGGCTTGAAAACAAAGTCCTTCATAAGCTATGAACCAGACTATAAAGCTCTTAATTGTTTATCAGAAATAAAGTTAGATGTTTCTACTAATACTCAAGCCTTCTCTAGCTCACTCTGAAACCTTGTGCTCCTTTTTATTAGGATGACCTTCAGTATTTTTATTTTTATTTTACTTAATTAGGATGAACTTTTTGTTCATTCTCTTTTCATTCTCCTTTTGGCAAATGTTCTAATGTTTTCTCTATGCAAGGATTCTCTTATTCATATCTTACATTGTTTCCAAAAGTCAAACCAAACTTAAGATATTTTTCCATATTTTAAGTTCTTACTAAACTTACGTGTACCATCTATTTCATAGCATAAAATGCACTGACATAGAAAATAACATTTAAATGACTAATATAAATACCAAAACACTAAAATTTACATCACAAAGGAAAAAATATGATGGAATATTAATCATGGAGTACAGAAACCTTTACATAAAATTTGGTAGCTGTAAGAAGTTTGGATACAATTTTTTAACAGTCTGTGTATATTTTTTTTAAATACCAAAACATCAAAGTCAAAAGCCAAACAGCAGCATGAGAAAATATTTGCCAAAATATAAGGAGCTAATTTCCTCGATAGAAAGAACCCTTAACTCAGTAAGAAAACAAACTTCTAAACAGAAAAGTAGGCAAAAGATAAGAAAGTTATTCTAGAACTGTAAGTAGAGTGTCTTCCAATACTTAAAACACTGAGTTTAAAATAACTTCAAACTTTTCCCTTTTGTAATTTTGACTCTGGCATTTGTTCATTAATTAACTACCCAAATTTCCAATTTTCACATATCTCTACAATCTTTAAGAAATATTGAAGCCAATGATTTTTAAGGGAAATAAAACAGGAGAAATAAAGCAGCAATGAGACTCCTGGGGGAAAAATAATTGTGTGTTTGTATAACAAAGAAATCAATATGGACAAATAAGCCATATATCAGCTTTTAAGATACACTGTTCTCACAAACCACCCACTCTCCTACCCACAGAAATACATTTCAAAATAGTCCATATAATAATGTAAATGTACTTAATGCCACAGAACTAACTGTACACTTAAAAATAGTTAAATGGTAAATTTTGTTATGTATATTTTACCACAATAAAAAACTTAAAAAAAAAATCTGTGTCTAAAGTATCCAAATTACAAAATGTAGATTGTCACTTTCAGTGTGTATTATGCGCTTTCAGTATACATTATGCTGTGTTTGTATTTCCCATTTTATACATACATAATGACACAGTTAAATTATCTCACTCAAAGTTTCCTTATAAAATCTGGTTTCATCTTATACTCTGCTAAGTACTATGTATTAAACTGTGAAACACAATTATCAGTGGAGAGATAACAGAGGATATTCACTTCGAAGATGGTGATAGATTTTTTTTTTATGAGTGTGTACTGCTTTGGCAGCAAGAAAAATCAAGATTAAACAAAAGGGGAAGTGAGCAAGTGAGAATGGGTGCGCTCATATCTCTGTACATGTATACGTATCTATACATAATTTTCACTCTCAAGACAGGTAATAATACAAAAGAAGTTCTTCCGAAATTCAAATTCTATAGATCAATCTAGTCTAAAATACCTTAAATTAAAATTGACTTACATTCTTATACAACCCTAGCCATATCCTTGGGTAAAAATATAAGAAACAAGTAGCTTCCTCTACATTTGCAAAGTGCTCCAACTTCCAAGCGTGACAGTGAAGGGCAGATTCCAACAGTCTCAGAGAAGAGCAGAATAAAGAGCAGTGTTATCAGCTACACTCCCCTCTTGATCAGGAACCCCAGACAATTCATATGGAACAAACCCAGCAATAGCATCAGTCAGATAACCAGCTAGGAAAAACTTCAAGATTCTAGCTGATTCCTAACAAATTATTCTGGACACCAGAAACAAAATCAAATAATGATCCCCTAGGAAAGGGACTACCAAATTTCAGCAGAATAATTTATCCTGAGCAGAGATGGCTGAAGAATTCAGGTAATTCCAGATGCTTGCAAAATAACACACGAATACCTAAAATGATGACAGGCTGCAGGTATCCTTCAAGAACAGCTTATTTCTGCAAAGCTCAAAAAAGGACATGGGCAACATATTACCTCTTTCCTAAAAGGCTGCTGGGGCAGGGGATTCCAGGAGAGTGGGGAGTGATGCACAGAACAAAAATACATATAATTGTTTCATTTTCCATAAATTGCTGAAATTACATCCCTATCTACATCGATGCACTAATATACACACATATTTAGAAATAAAAGAATGAAAGTATTTATAAATTATTTTCTAAACCAATTCTGAAAAGGATATACATTTCTTATTTTTAAATATTTATTCAGTAGCGAAAGCAAGACTTGGCATCCACAACGCAAATTTGTAACATTAGTCTAGGATTCAAACAGCTTAATTAATGAATAGCTATTTCAAGTCATATTATCTTCTTGAATACTGCCTATTCCACAGGTAAAATTCTACCCCAAGCTTATATAATACACAATTGATATTAAATAAATGTTCTATGAAAACTGTAATGCTAGTTACAAAGAAAATCTATTAATTCTTTAAGAAAATCATCTTTATCACCATGTTTCTTATCCAAAATATTTACTGAATATGCAAATTATTTCCAGTTGATACAATATAAAAACGCTCACCTTGACACCATGGCCCACGTCATCCAGAACTGTGTAGTCAATAGGTTTCCGAATATACCTTACAGGACGCTCCATATTTGCAGGTGCTATTATTTTGTGAGTTCTTGATGTATTCTTATTTGTTGTCAAAATACCAATTTCTCTTCGAGCCACTTTCTCTTTATGAATGTCCACAGTCTGTATTTTACATTTGAACAAAGCAGGAAAATTTTATTTTGCATAGTAAATAATATACATGATATTCATAAGTAATAGACCATAAGACTGTATCATGTCTATTTTCCTGTGAACACTGTATCTTCCCCTTAAAAATTAAGCAAAATAGTATCTTTGAGGCTCAAGACATGTACTATAGAAAACTGATTAAAAGCACAAACTAATTTACTGGTTTTGATTCCAAAATGATTCTCAGGAAAGCAATTTTCTTTCCTAAAGACCTGGTGTGCATGGAAAGGGAAGGGGACCTGCTCTGTGTAGCTTACTTTATTTTATAGGGATACAGACCAGAAAAAAAATCAATAATTACAGCTTGATGAAGTAAGTGCCAGAATGACACATGGACAGTTTATTTGAAATTACTCTAAAGGTATTCAGAGCAAGCTATCCAACTAGGTTGAGAAGGCTTTACAGAGTAAGAAGGTTTTAAGGCATCAATAGGAATATAAAAGGCAAACACAAACATCATTCAAAGCAAAAAGAACAGTATGTTGCAGCAAAGGTGTAAGAGGAAAAAAAAAAAAAAAAAAAGAAGAAGAAGAGCGGAAGTTACAATCTGGTAGCACACATCTATAGCCAATCCAGTACCTGCCTTCACAACTTTAAAGTTTTCCCCCCTTATTTAATTTGTCAAAATTTAAAAACTGGATAGCAGTCAGTACAAGAGAAATAATTATACAACCTCTCAACAATTTAAACTTTGTCCTAACAGTAATGAGACACCAGTAACAAATTTAAATTGAGTGACATCATCAGATCTGCATTTTAAAAGATCCCTCCAGCACAGGTTTGGGGACAGACAGAAGCCTACTGGCAGTGAGAACAGTTAGAAAGCAATTATAATAGCCTACATGAGAAAATGCAAGGATACGGACTGAACTGAAAGCAGGGGAGGGGTGTGGTGAGGTGGGGTGCAGGGAAGCTACTGTCAGAAAAAAAAAAAAGTTTAACAGTGTATGCATTTTTGCACATCTTGTGAAAAAAAAAAAAGGTACTGACTCCCTCAATTCTGCATATTTATATAGTAAACAGCCTTAGAAGATATAGTGTCTCCATGCAGAGGAAAAGGCAGGTTTGTTTACTGTCCAGTATAATAAAGATAATGTCACTCCCCAGGGCAAAGGTCAGGAAGCCTTCCTGCCCATTATAAAGGATCTGGTCCCCAAGGCTGGGAGCTCCTTTCCTATAACACACCCAGTTGTGTGTGCAGGCATCATCTGGCTCTTTGCAGCATCCTGTAGAAATTGGGGCTGATTAACTGACACAAATGCTGACACTCTGGCTACTACCATGAGTAACGACATCCTTTGTCTCTGACCCAGGAGTCTCATGTCCCCTACTAGCATCCATGGAATTGTGGAGGGCTAACTTGTTCATTTCCAAGAAGAGTAAAATCTCAAACCCTTCACAATTTTTGAGTTTTGGTAATGGTGGAATACTGACAAAGGAAAAGCTTTCTGGAAATAGAATGAAACGACAGTTAAGAGGAATTGAGAGAAGTCCACAGGAAAGGTGAATGAACATATTGACCAAATTGTACAGTCAACCAGGCAATGTCTGGTCCTATCCTTTATTGCCTGTTAAAGAGGCTGAATTAAGGTGGTAGTTTCAGGCTGAGTACCAGGACGTAGTTTCAAACACAGGGCTGAATGATGTCCTGGTTACTGTCAGCTATCCACCAAGCTCACCAGGTCTGCCTGGTAAACAACCAGTAATAAGGTTTGTCTGGCAGAGGGAGGCGGGAGCACATAAAGTTCTTTCAGACAGTGTTACGGAGAAACGTATCTACACTGAGTGTGAAAGAAGGGGAATTGTAACCAGTGTGGGCAGAACCAGGAGAATCTTCACAAGTGCGGCTGGTTTGCTTGGGAGAGTGTGGCGGGGGGCATAATGCTCCTTAAAGAAGAATGGCAACAGCTGGCTATCTTACTGCTCAGCTCCTCCTGCAATCTGTCTTCCCAACATTCAACCCACTGCAGTGAGCAAAAGACCTCGGCATTTTTGGCAGTGGGCCCTGCCCGCTGTAAGACAGCTTTGGCTCTTTTGGGAAACTTTCCCCAAAATAATTTCCCAAGGGCACTGACTAATCTCCAGGCTCTTCCAGAGTAAACTGGGTTTTCAATGATGATGAAGGTGATTCACCAGAGAGGAGAAACTCACCCAAAGAAATCTAGATAAATTTTCCCTATCAGACCTGCCATCTTTGGAAAACTCCCCTAGCCGTTCTGTTGAAATCAAGCAAGGAGTAAAGAGCTATGATCTTGACGATGGAGCAGCAAATTGCCCACGTTAGGTGGACTCCTAGAAACAACGATACCACTGCGCAGATCAAGCCCAAGTCAGCCAAAGGGTATAAACCCATGGCCCCCGCCACAAAGTCATGCGGCAGTAGCTGTTGACTCAAGGTGGTCTCAAAAGAAATGGATGATGTCAGCAACATGACCTTGCCACAGAATACAGGGCTTTGGGTGGGCCCAAAACACTGCACATTTATTTGGTTGATCAGCTTGCAGCTACAGCACTGCTCAAAACTCAAATAAATTCACCTAGTTTACTGGTGCAGAGCTGCTCTCACCCAATCTCCCCCTATACTCTTTAAAGAAAAAGATTAGGGATGGGGCCAAGTTCTCCAAGTCCCCAACGGGAGCTGAAAATCAAGCATACCTGGGTTTGCTAGATCACTGGAGAGGGGAGGGACTCAACATTTCATAGCTGTTTGATATACAGGAGCCCTTGTCACCTTCATACCACATCAAAGGAGGGAGAGGGTACGTGCCTTCATGAGGTTTGGGTGTGGCTCACAGTGGGGAAGAGAAGCTAACGTGTCCTTTTGGGTGGGGCTCTTAGGACCAAGTCAGTGTATTACTGCTGGGGATTCCACCAGTGAATGTGTCACTGGGATTGATACTTTACATGCCTGCACAGTGAACACTTTCAAGTGCCAGAAGGGATCATGCCAACGGGGAAGAGCCACATGTGGAAGAGCGCTAGCAGCCTTAGTGCCCCAGTCCTTATGGCCCCTCTGAGTGTAAGTTTCTGTGCACAGACGATTTTACTGACTGGAGCCTCTGGCCAGAGGAGCAGCATCCACTGGAGGTGCCCCCCGGGACTGGTACGTTCAAGACAGCAGCCACCCTATGACATCCCAGCTTTACATGAAAAAGTGGCAGCTATCCCTTTAGCGAAAATTTATCTTCCGTTCTGTCACCTAAAGCAAAGCAGTCGGTTCAATGAGGTCCTTGATTCACAGAGGGTCCCCTAAAAGCCTGGGCCTGGTACACTAATGGTTCAACTAAGCTGAACCCCCCCGTGGTGTCCAGTGGGCTGCAGTGCTGTTCGACCTCAGAGCACAGAGCTCCAAGTGGGTGTGGATGTTGTGCTCTGTGGGAGGAACTGACGGATGTTCCCACAGATCTGGCCGATATTCCCCTTGATAAACCTTGTTGTGTTTTCACTGACCTGGGGCTATTACCAGTGGCCTACTTGTTTGGGTCTGCTACTTGGAAGACTACAGACTGACATATTAAAGACTTGCCAAAAACTGGAGACAAATGAGAGTTGCTGATCAGACCACCTGGGTCACTAATATAGCCGCCCCCGTAAGGGCCCGTCGTCTAATGAGGCCAACTGGAGTCAAGCTGCTGATCAGCCTGCACCGCCCCGCCTGCCGTCACTGCTGCCCAGTCCATCAGCACAGATGTGTCCGCAGGTGTACCATCAGAGAACAGCCCCAGAGGGAAGGACTCTATGTTCCTGATGCAGAGGTGACCACTGCATCCCACACTTGTGACTCCTGGAAAGAGACCCATTTGGCTCATGGTGAGAGAGGCCACATCACTGGCAGACTGCCTACATCAGACCCTTGCCCCCCTCTCCAGGCTGCTGGTGGTGCCTCACCGCTGATGGTACTTTTTCAGGTTACAGTATTACAATTTCAATCCAATCAGCTGACTCCAGCCATACCACTGTGGCCCTCATCTGTGTCATGTTTTTCACTTTCCAAACCATTTGCTATCTGACAGTGCGATGCTTTTTACTGCAGAAGTCACTAAAAATGGGCTGTTCATCAAGGTATGTGACGGCCTTCTACACTCCCTGCCATCCACAGGCATCTTGTGCTGGTGAGTGCTGAAAAACCCTCTTCAAAAAACTCAAAAACAAAAAACTGGATTCAAAAATGGACAAAGGACTTTAGTAGACATTTCTCCAAACAAGATACACAAATGGTCAATAAGTATTTGAAACGATCACTAATCATTAGGGAAACGCAAATCAAAACCACAATGAGACATCATAACCATCAGGATGGCTACCACCCTGCAAACACACACACACACACACACACACACACACACACACACACAAAGAAAATAACAATTGTTGGCAGGGATGTGGAGAAACTGGAACCCTTGTGAACTGCTGGGGGGAATGTAAAACGGGGGAGAACAGTCTGGTGGTTCCTAAATACTTAAGTATAAATATAGAATTACCATGTGATCCAGCAATTCCACTGTTGGGTAGATACTCCAAAGAATTGAAAGCAAGGTTTCCAAGAGCTATTTGTACACTTATGTTTATAGTGGCATTATTCACAAGAGCCAAACGTGGAAGTAACCCAAGTGTCCATCGATGGAAGAGTAGATAGAGAAAATGTGGTTTTATATACAAAATATACATTCAGCAGAATACTACTGAGCCTTAAAAAGGAAATTCTGACACATACTATAACATGGATGAACCGTGAAGACATTATGCTGAGTGAAATAAACCAATCACAAAAGAACGGATATTATATGTTCCACTTACATGCGGTACCTAGAGTAGTCAAATTCATAGACAGAAAGTGAGACAGTGGTTGCCAGGGGCTGCAGGCAGGGAGGGACGGGAGCTGTTGTTTAATGGGAACAGAGTTCCAGTCTTGAAAGAAGAAAACAGTTTTAGAGATGAGTTGCACAACACTGTGAATGTACTTAACACCACTGAGCTGTACATTTAAAAATGGTTAAGATGGGAAATTTTATGTCATGTGTATTTTACCACAATTTTAAAAACATTTTGAATCAACTCAGAAGGATTTCTGACTACACCTCCCTTACCTCTTCCTGGTTTACATACATGAGCAAAGCAGTATGGTCACTGAATGTGGCTGAGCCCAGAAAGAGATCATTTCCTCTTGGCCACTTAGGACCTGCCCTGAACACGATGCTTCTTTCTTTCCCTTCAGTGGGAACCCCATGGTGGCCTGATTGGTACAGCCTCAGGGTGGCAGCCCAGCCAAAAGGGGGCCTTGGGAATTTTAACTTACTTCCAGTTTAGCCACCTGAATTACCTTGTTGTATTTCTGTGGTCTTACATAATAAAGATAATGACCAATGATTAAGTAAGTATACTCTTGTAATAGAAAAGAACAAATTTGATTCCATATTAGATCTGTTCCTTTGATTTCACTGCACTGCTTCCTGTCCTAGGCTCAGTCTTGCTGGTTCTGCACCTTTTGTAAAAGAATGTTGCCTGTAGCCTGAAATACACAGGACAGCCCATTCTCAAGGCTCTTACCTTTAAGGATATTAACACTTTTCCATTCATATAAAGATAACAAGTTGCAGATTAGAAAACAACGTTTGTTTTGTTGGAGGGACACCATGATCTGACCAAGGTGGACAGCTGCAAGAACAAAGGATTCCAAGAACAAAGAATTCCTACACCAAGAAGTCTGCAACAACCAAGCATACCTTCTCCCCTTTTTAGTGTAAAAGGAGCCTGAATTCTGACTTGGGGAAGATGGTTTTCCAGGACATTAGTCTGCCATCTTCTCGGCCTGTCGGCTTTCGGAATAAAGTTGCTACTCCTTGCCCCAACACCTTATCTCCCGATTTACTGGTCTGTCATGCGGCCAGCAGTAATGAGTTTGGACTTGGTAACACTCTCACCAAATCTTCTTACACTGGACCATGTGGACCAAAATGAGGGACGTAACAATCTCTAAATTTAATAAAAATGCCTTGTCCTTTTTGCACCTGACCCTTCCAGACAAAAGGTCAGGATGAGGGTCAGGGATAGCTGGAAAAAAGGAAAAGGTTAGCTACTGGAATGGGACACACTGGCTGTGCCGCAGTGGAAGGAGAACACTGGCACCTGTGGAAGAAACATTTTAAACCTCAGGAAATGAGAAGGACGGGCTTCTGTGATTTCTGTCTTTCTCAATCACCCCTGAAACCTTTCTCACAAAGGAAAATTCCCTGGTGCAGCTCTCCCAGATTATGCAACTGTCTTAAATGGAACTGACTGCTGGGTCTTCCCTACCCTGCACAACACGACCGCCGTTCTCCCTGGTGTCACTGAAAAATCTTTAGGAAGCAGCAGAGGATGGTCCAAATTCCTGAGCCTCCCACACAAAACACAGACCAGTAACTCCAGGGGCCTACCCACTCCGCCAATGAAATTATCACTTGGTCATCCCAAAGGGCAGACGACTGCCACCTAGGTGGTGGCACAGACAACTAGGGAAGACTGGACTGACTAGCTTAGGTACTTCCTCCAAAAAGAAAAACAAGTACTAGAGTTAGTTATTTGTAATGACTGGGAGCCCTAAGGCCAACCAGCTGTCCAGGAGGCAACACAGAAGAAACTGTCAGCCTGTGCTCCGTAAGTAGGTCCCACCTTGGAGGTAAGGGTGGGGCAACCACTGGCAACACCACATTCTTCACAAGAGTACTTGTGCAGAAGCCAGGCATTAACTGACCTCCCTCCAAAAAATGCAGTGACTTGCACTGTAGGGATGATCATAAGAGATCTTCAAGTGTTTAAGCAAGCACCACCAGCAGATTCTGTAGTCTGCAGACAGCTGTGCTCTCTCCAAAGTAGGGCTATTCTTGATTGGGAGGTAGGGGGGTTCCCACAAGGACAGCTGACTTGTTAATTATGTGTACTCTGCTCTGAGGTATTTATCCCTAAAATGTGAGTCATCCAATTAGAAAAAGGTGGTTTGAAATTGGTCCGTGACTTTAGCTGAGGTGAACAATGACATCATACCAGCTCTGGAGCCATTCAGGTCAGTCTCAATTCACCAGCCAGGATTGTTATGGATGACAAAATTGCCCTAGACTTCCTTCCTGCAGGCCAGGCCAAATCTGGGCACTCCCTATTCCTCCTGCAGTATGGGGTCAAGTAGAAAGTCAGTACGGAAACTTCCGGAAAAAGCCACTTGGCTCTCGGTAAGGCAGATCGTAAAAGTTTATGGCATTTGTTCAGCCAGCTGGTCGAGGACCCTGGGGAGCAGGGTTGAGGTCAAATTGCAGTTTGGCTTCATTCTGCTACCATATTGATAGTATATAACCTAAATCAGATGTTTTATGACACAAACTGAATGGCTCTGGTCCCAGCCTCTGTCAGACAGATTACTCAAGGTGACCAATGACTCACAGTAATCATGGAAAATTTTACCAGGAGCCATGAAGGCAGAGAAATGGGGGTTAGGTCTTGTTGGAAGGCAGTTATCCTTGGGCCATCACATTTCTGTGCATCCTGTAGGCAAAGGTACTGCCTCTCTTTGTTTCACACTACCTCAGGTATGTTTGTATAGCAAACAGCCATGAAGGATAGAAATGTCCCCCTGAGGAACAAAGGGCAGGTCTGTTCACTATCTAGTACAACAATGATGTCACCTCCCCCCCTGATTAAGGATTTTGAGAGTCACTGATGTTACCAATTGTAGTTAGCTAAATTTTTTGGGGGGTGCTTCTACGTATCTCTTATAAACGCTCTCCTTTTCTAACAAGTCCACACAAGATTAACTAGCACAAAGTTTAGCTAAATTCTGCTTGTCATGGAATTAAGTTTAGGTACTCATTACCCCATAGAAGGGAAAATACTGAGATTTCATTGGAAGGTAAAAAAGATGGATCACCACTCACCCTGGTTGGCTCCTAACTCCCTGAATACCCATTCTCTGTCTCTTTGACAAGGTCACCTGGCAGACATGGTGCCTCCAGGTTTAGTTGTAGGCTCTTCCTCTTTATAACCTCTCCTTGGCAAACTCATCCGCATTCAGGTTTAAGTTACTATACACACACATAAACTTCTTTATACATATTCTAGACCTCTCCTCTGTGCTACAGAATCATACAAACACCTGTGATGTTCCTCCCGGCTATTTCAATGGTACCTCAAAATGAATGTGCCCAAATTCATGCAAATAGTCAACTCAACTCTACTTCCTACTTCAGTTCTCTATCGCGTTACCCAGTTCAGACATCTAGCACGTATTTCATATTCAGTATCACTAAATCTTGACACATTTACCCTTAACCAACTGAAATTTGTTTCCTTCTCTTTCTGACAGTTTAATCCTAGTCAATCTAGGATCATCTCTCACCTTGGCTATTCATTTATTTTTAATGGAGGTGCTGGGGATTGAACCTAGGACCCAGTGCATGCTAAGCACACACTCCACCTCTGAGCTATACCCTCCCTTGCTCACCCTGGCTACTGCAACAGCCTTCTAACTGGTCCACCTGCATCCAACCTAGCCTCTTTCTAATCTGTTCTCCACGGTATAACCATGGTGATCTTACCAAAAAACTAAACTTGAGAAGACAAAATGAAAAAATTAAGGATCTTGAGGGTCACTGATGTTACCAATTGTAGTTAGCTAAATTGCACCTGCTTAAACCCTGTTGAAAAGAATATCCCACATAGCTCCCAGTCTTCATGGGAAAAACGAATTCAAAATGGCTCAAGTTCTTTCCGTATTTTTCTGAAACATCGTGGCATCCACAACACTCCTTAAAATCATCTTTTTTTCATCCTTCCTACTTTCCTCACACACTGTAGGACTATTCAGGACACTACTTCAAATTACTTGAAAAGATTTTTCTCTGAGTTTACTCCCTCCCCAGGCTCCCAATTCGGAATCATGAAAGTCCAAATCACAACCCGTCCAGCAACGTACAACCATCCATACGGCAGGGTGAGTGAATGAAGCAGGTGGGAGGAAAGGAACAGGCCTGGAACATTTGGAGAACAAGAGCACGCATATGCTCACCAAGCCAAAGTTAGCTTTTCAAGGGAGACCAGTTCTTTCTCATACTTGAATTTCCCTACTTTTCACACTTTATCTTTAGATGGACAAAGAAACAGTCTGATATAAAGAAAATTAGTTTTCAATTCTAATAGAATAAAGATAAAAAATTCAAGAGTAGCCCGAATTGAGAGGGACTAGCAGGCCCAGGGGAGCAGCCTACCGCAATCCTCAGACCCATGAATGAAGCAAGGTAAAAACCACTGGTTTAAAAAGGCACACAAACGTGAAACCAGAAAGCCTGGATTTAAACACTGACTCTTTCACTTACTAGTCATGAAATTTTACACAAGCTTTAACTCACTAAGATTCTATTTTGTTTATATAAAATGGGGGCTGGGCTAATACTAGAACCTATAATATTGCTTGATACAAAAAGTACTAAAAAAAGTTAACCACATCTGAAACATGTTTATCAAATGATCCAACCTAAAACCCTGCAATTAAGGCACATTATTTTCTAAAATATAAACATAAAAGCATGGACAGAGCACACCATGAATCAGAAACACGATAAATGTTGAACCGAGAGGACATTATGCTAAGCAAAATACACGCCAGATACGGGGGTGGAGCGGAGGGGGAACACTTCATCATCTCACTTATATGTGGAATCTAAAAACGTCAAACACTAGAAGCAGAGACTAGAATGTTGCTTAACAGCCGAGGGGAAGTGGGAGAAATGGGGAAATGTTAGTCAAAGGGTACAAAGTCGCAGGTGTGCAGGACGAGTAAGTCTAGAGATCCGATGTATAGCATAGTGACTACAGGTAATAACACTGTACTGAATCCTGGAAACGTGCTCAAAAAGTAGATTTCAGGTGCTCCCATCACACACACACAAATGGTAACTCTGTGAGGATGATATGCTAATTAGCTGGATGTTTGTCATATTTCATTAGGTATACGTGTATCAAATCATCATGTTGTACATGTTAAGTACATACGATTTTTATCTTAAAAAATAAAAAGAGGATGAATATGAATTATGTTCACATCTCCGTTTTGCCAATAGCAACAAAAAAAATTTTAGAAAACTCCTCAGAGCCCAGTCTAATAAACACTAAGATTCTAGAAGCTAGAAACTCATTGATTCCAAGGTAACTAAGTCCTAAAGGCTAAATTCATTTGAAAGAGGAAAGCAGATCTTACAGATCTGGGAATCAGTAGAACAAACTAGAGTAAAGATAGAAACTCAAAGACAAGTTCTAATAAATGACCATGCTGGATGATTCAGCACCTGAAGGAGAAGTGATAAACAGAAAGAATGTCTATGAGACAAATCTGGAAGTAATGGATGGGACAAACAGGTACAGGGCAATCACCTTGTAAGGCATTAGTCTACTCGTGAAGGCACTGTCTATAATCCAAAACTCATAAAAATTCAAGAACAGCGTTTAACACAGGACAGTATTTTGCTTTCCTGCTTAAACACTGAATGACAATAAAATAGTTTAACAACTTCCCTGTTCAGTTTTGAAATTATGCAATGGTTCCTCAATTTTTAATTTGAAGGAAATCTAATTTTTTGAATGCAGCCCAATGTTCACAGTAGCATTACTGACAATAGCCAAGACATGCAAACAACCCAAATGTCCATCAACAGATGACTGGATAAAGATGTGGCACATATATACAATGGAACACTTCTCAGCCATAAAAAATAAAATAATGCCATTTGCAGCAACATGGATGGACCTGAAGATCATCATTCTAAGTGAAGTGAGCCAGAAAGAGAAAGAAAAATGCCATATGATATCACTTATATATGAAATCTAACAAAAATAAAATTAAAAAAAATAAGGACACAAATAAACTGCTTATTACTTATAACTTAAATGACTGATTTCTTGAATATGTGTAAGCACATTTGACTGTCCTTTATGATTGGATTACTGCATTCTATTGATTCTTATTTTGCGGTTATCTATTTCTTTGGTAACTATCAACCCCAAGTTTAAAAAGCTAAACCTCTAATCTGTTCTTAGAAACAATTATCAGTACACATATGTAAACTAAAAAAAAATATGTGCAGTATATTGTATATATGTATTTACATGTAATATATTATCTATGTAGAGTTAAACTAATGTTACCTAGTAAAACTGAAAAAGGAAAAAAAGGCAAACTTCTACAAAAATAATTTTTTGAATTTTATTAATATTTTATATTGCACTTTCTGCACATGAAGTGAAACTGCACTGCGATGAGCTGGTAACAAGGACATAGCTGCAGAAGCCTAACACAAAGTAAACGAGACCCTGGAATTTGAAAGGCACAACCTAGAGCTAATATAACACGACTAGGAAGCTCTCCTGACTTACTATGACAAGTATGAATAATATAAAGAGTTGTGACAGAGAATAACAACAACGGGGAACATAAAATGATTAATAGAAATATTCTACCCCCCAAATAATCAAAACACCCTGAATAAAACCCAAAGAAACTTTCTCCCCGTGTAGTTATAAGGGAAGAAATGCAGAAATTGTGAAATGAGGGTTTGTGAAATGAGGGTTTACCAGATTAACCTGAAAAAAAAAAAAACTGTGTGGTCTACAAAGCCAGGTATAACACACCCTATCTACTCACAGCCAGATACACCTCTCATTCCCCTACTCCCAGCCAATGCTGCACTGATGCCAAATCTCCCCAAACTGATCTAAAGCTTCAGTGCCTCTCAATAAAAACTAACTGAGTTTTTCATGGAATGGAAGGGCAAAGGGGAAAGAATGACCAAGGCATGGTTCTTAATAGATGGGGGGGTGGAAAGGGGAACTTGCCTGCTTAGTTTATTATTATTAAGACAGCAGGGTTCTTAAATAGGGTTAAATAAATGGACCAATTCAAATGAAGATAAAACTCAGAAATAAATTCATACTCATAACAAGGAAACTTGTTACCTTACAGTGATTGCACAGGGGGAAAGAATGCATTATTTAAACAGGGCAAATAACTTGCCATACAGAAAGAAATACTGAGAATGAATCTCTATCTCACACTGTAAGGAAAAGAACAATTCCAGACACATTAAGTGTAAACACAAATAAGTGGCACATTTATTCTTAAAATATTGCATTAACGAGAATGAACTAGTACGAATGAACTACATATGAAATACAGATAAATAGTAGAAACATAATAACTGAATTTAAAAAAGCAGGCCATGCTAGACTACATACAGCCTCAATCTATTTTTATTAAACACAAAATTAATAATTATTTAAGGATTCAAATATATGTGATAAACTTTTCAAAGGGGCAAGGAAATAAGAAACATACCCTTGGGAGTATGGATTGAAACACATAGGCAGAAGAAACAGAACTGACCATTTTCTAGTTAACTTTGGTGGCAGAGTCCTAGATGTTTATTTTATTATAAATTTTATAATGTACATTGCATTTATTCTTTTGAATGTTATTAACTATAATTATTTAAAAGTCTTTAATTGAACACAAAGCACAAATAGAGCACAAGAGAAAAAAAATGACTAATATTCCTGGAGCACCATCAGAAGACTCCATAAAAGAAACCTACCACGTTAGCCAGCTGTACGTGGCAGCCAAAGAGAAGACAGTACACAGGGAGGGGGTGCACAGAGGAAAATCCACGCAAAAACAATACTGTAAGCAAAGGCAAAGAGGCATGAAAATACAATACCCATCTAGAGATCAGAGAAAACTTTAAATAGCATGAATAAAAGTAAGTTGAACTCTACTCTTAAGAGTTATTAAAGAAAGACTAAATAAATTGGGAAACCAAACTTGACAATTTCTTTCTAAAGGGTCAAGTGGGCCCTTTATAATATGAGCAGACTGGGAATTGAACAGGTAAAATAAATTGTGTGGAAAGCAAAGGTTCGAAAGAAAGAACAATTAAAACACAGCCAAAGTGATTTGATTTAGAAAAACATTATTTTCCAAAATGAATGTTGAAATAAAAAGATCAATTTCACAACTAGACAAGATTTTTAAATTACCCTTTCAAATATGATTACTTAAAATTATTGAATAGAAATATGTTATTTTAATTATAGTCTTTCTCTTACCACTTTTGGAAGTTGTGGGTGGGTTGTGGGGGTTTAAAAAATATGCTTCTTTTAAATACCCTCCAAAAAATAAATAAATACATACATACATACATATCCTCCAGGAAAAAAATCCTTTCTAATTATCAAAAGACAGAAGGACAGGTGGGAAAGAAGTATGACGCAGCAGAACTACTTAATATTTCTCATATTTTCTACAATATCATATCGGAAGGCCTATCACCCTCACAACTGCCAGTGCCAATACAGGGAAGCCATTATAGGTTTCAAGAAAAGAACTTTGTAATGTAAGTAAAGGCACAATAAATGCTTGCTGAAGAGTAACTACAGAATAAAAACCAAAACACTTTTGCCCTGAATACAAAAAGGACAGGAGTATAAAAGGGGTAGAAAAAGTGTTAAGGAGTCCTGAGACAAGCCACACACAGAGAGCCTTCAGCCAAGAGAGAGACAATCTTTGTCTGTCACTGCTTATTTGGACCAGACTCTGGAATTGGCCCTATGCCCAAAATTCTGTGTTACAGAGCTTTGTTCAATAAGCTTGAAACAAGGTCCCAATCAACTGGAAGTGAACTTGATTCAGAATGACCTATATATACACACTATAAAATGATCTATTTAGAAAAGATGAGCTGCAAAATAAGACTCTGGTGGGAAAACATAATATAAAACACTTGGATCAGGATTATTCCGAAATACTTTATCCTGGGAAAAACTGTCACTAACACTTAGGCCCACACTCAATTTTTTTGTACAACCCAATGACATTTTTCTGTCTTCTCACCTCCTGCTTAGGAATATAATTGCACACTGTAGAACACTTCACATGGTAATTATGTATCCACCTCAAAGAACAATTTTTTATGTGCTTAATTTAGTGACAATCATTTTTGACCCAAACTAGGATCTAAAGTAGATATGAACTTGAAAGACAACATTAGATCACACTTTTATCATCTACATATCAGGTCATGAATTTGTACTTATTCCCCAGCCTACTATTCCTTACCTAAGAATTAACATTTGTTTTAGTATTTCATGAGTGTCCTCCCTTCTTAAAAGAGATTAATATATTTAAAATTCTGTAGAAATGTCAGGCATTAGAGTCTAATGACTTCAAAAGCATACTCAGGAACCACACTGCATAGATTTAAAAGTAGACTCTACCATTTACTAACTGTGTACCCTTGGGTAAGTTACTTAACTACTCTACGCCCTGTTTTCTTACCAGACAGATGAGGATGAAAAACAAACAATTTAATCAATCTCACAGAGCTAACATGAGGATTAAATGAGCTTATATCTACAAAGGATTTTTCAACAGTGTCTGGCATGTGGAAAGAACTAAATAAATGTCAGCTTCTATTATTATAATTGTTATTCTCTGTTCTCCAACCCACATTCAAGTGTTAAACTTACTAGATGATATTAAACCAGTTAAAGCTATAGCTACTAATAAACACAAATCTTAGAAGCAATCTTAGACATTAAGAACTGTTACTTATTTCACTTAAGATGTTGTAGCTATATTAAACATATAACAAGGAGTGAAGATCAGTATTATCAGAAAAGGGTCAAATCCAACACTTTAAAAGGATTTGGACTGTACTTATTATTAACCCTTTTGGAGCCTCATTCCTTACACATTCATCACAGGAGTATTTCTGGTCCTGTGATGTAGTGACCACATTTCGGCATATTTATACAGAAAGGATATTTAAAGGCACAAGTTGATAAATTAAATGAAGAGATTAAATTTAGAGGATGGATTACACACTGTCTCTCCCTTCTGACACTTCACCAAAATGACTGCCAAAGAATCAATTTTTATATATATATGTATTTTTTTTCCTCCCCTGAATGATTAAGAGAAATAACAGGAGAAAATAGGTGGACAAAAACTTTCAATAAACCGCTGGATACTAGAAAGGAATCAGAGGCAAAGGAATTAAGTGAACAGAACAAGAGAAGAAGCTAGAATCCAAAACACCTGCAGACAGCAAGGCAATTTATTCAAGAAGAAGAAAATAACCCTTGAGAGGCTCAGAATTTGGAAGCAACGGGTTCTTTAGACTACAAAAGTGAGGAACAGAATCAAAGCCACAATGAGCTACCTTGAGATCCACTAGAATGGCTACTAAAAACAAAGGTGGGGGTAGAACAGCATTTGTGAGGATGTAGAGAAACTGAAACCCTGATATACTGCTGGTGGGAATGTAACATGGTGCGGCCACTTTGGAGAACAGGTGGCAGGTCCTATTATGGTTAAACGCAGATTTACCACAGGATCCAGGATTCCACTCCTAGGTATATAATCATAAATAACTGAAAACATATGTCCACACAGAAACTTGTACACAAGTGTTCACAGCATTATCCCTAATAGTCAAAAAGCGGGAACAATCCAAATGTCCATTAACTAATAAATGGATAAATGTGGTATTTCCATAAAATAGAGTATTATTTGGCAAGAAAAATGAATGAGCACTGAATACATGCTACACATGCATGAGCTTTTAAAACATCATGCTAAGTGAAAGAAGCCATCACAAAGGACGTGATTCTGTTTATATGCAATATCCAGAATAGACAAATCTACAGGGCTAAAAAGTAAATTACTAGCTGCTGAGGGCTGGGTAGAGAGAGGATGCAGGGATTGGGGAGCCTATGATAAGTAAGGAATGTAAGAGGTTCCTTTTTGGGGTAATGACAATATTCTAAAATTGCTGTGGTGATGGATCTACAACTCTGACTATATCAAAGGCCACCGAATTGTACACTTTAAGCTGGTAAATTGTATGGTATGTGAATTATGTCTCAATAAAACTGCTTTTTTTAAAAAAATTGTATTTATTTATAACTTCTAATTTTTTTTTTTGGTTTTTTTGGGGGGAGAGGTAATTAACTTTATTTATTTATTTTTATTCTTTTTTTTTTTTTTAATAGAGGTACTGGGGGTTGAATCCAGGACCTCATGCATGATAAGCATGTGCTTTACCACCTGAGCTATATCCTCCCCCTTAAAATTGTTTTCTTTTTTAAAAAGTGAGGAATAAAGGTAAAAGCTGAAGAATTAAGTGTCTATGTACTGAACAGTTGAGTTCCCCACTCACCATGTTCTCAAAACTTCCCTCATGAATGCAACTCTGATGAAATAACTTAGAAAAATTCTTCACTGCAGAAACAAAATGGCACAAGACTTCTAAATATTGAACATTTGGGGGTCCTCTGGTCAAAGCCCAATCACCCCACCAAGCTTTCTACTTAAGCATTTTAGTTCCTCATTCTTAAATAGAAGCAAACAGTCAAGGATCATCAGACTTTTGAGACAACAGTATGCTGGAGGGGGAGGGCACTAAAACAAATAAAATAGAAAAAAAGAGCCTGAAAAAAAATTTTGCAGACTAGAGGAATACTTTTTTAAAATAAAGGATTTATATTATCTTAAGAGTAAAAGATAATTCATTATTAAGTAAGAATTCAACTTGTGAAAAAGGACATGAAAATTCTTGAAAATGAAAAAAATGGTAAAAGTTAACAATATAAACAACTGATATACTGGAATTTATAGTTGAGGAAGTCTCCCAAAGATATAGAAACAGGAAAGGAAAACAGTACTAAAATATTGATTCAAAAGGTCTAATATCTGAATAAAATGAAAAAAACAAAAAAGAACAGAGAATACAAGGAGAAAGAAATCATCAAAGAAATAACACTAGATCCCAAAAATATAGCAGCATATCCCCAGATTGAGAGGGCTCACCAAGTGCCAGCATAAAGTACTTTTAAAAGACCAGTACAAGCTTATAACCCTATGAAATTTCAAAACACCGCAGCTAAAGAGAGTAAATATTCCAAAGGTTTCCAGAAAGAAAAGACAAGTTACATACAAAGGCTCTAGAATCAGAGGCCTATCAGACATCTCAGTGACAACACTGGAAGCTAGAAAGAATGGGCTATTACCTTCACAAGACTGATGGAAAATAATTTTCAGTCTAAAACTAAGGGCAGTACGGCACAGTGATAACAAGCAAATTCTAAAACCATACTTCCTGGTTCAAATAATGCCATTTAACAGCTCTATGATCCTAACCTTAAGTCACATAGTCTCTTTGTGTATCAGTCTCTTCATCTGGGAGATGGGGTTGTTATGAGGATGAATTAATTTATACATGTTCACAAGGGTAAAGAGCCTGATATACAGTCCTTCCTACATAAGTGCTCTAGAGAGCAAGCCTGGGTACAGAAAGGGGTGACGCGGTACTTAAGCTTTTCACTATAATCCCTTAGGTCGTACCTGACTGGCTTGTAACCACATTCACGTATTATTGGGGGCAGGGAGGAAATTGTGAAATAAAGCCCAATGGTAACAGCTGGGCAGAGAATAATACCTATATGCCTTTAAGCTCAAATGAGACAGAAAAATACAAAATAAAATTTTTTAATGAAAGAGAAGCGCCTGCCAGACAGTCAAGAAAGGTGACAGGATGTGGTAAGAGAGATTCTTGGTCTGGTTAAGTAGCAGAATCAAGAGTAACCCACGACAGGCTGGGTCCGATTAAAGAAAAAAGATACAGTTTGTTGATAAGAGTAAAACAGAGCGCTCAAATAGAGAAACTAACTTTAATCACAGTTAAATGACAAGCTCGTGCAAAGATGAAATTCACTGAGGTTTTGAGGGTTTTTTGAGGCTAAATTAAAAGCATCCTAAACTAAAAGATAAGAAATAAGACTTTATATCTTATCAAAACTCAGTAATATCTTACTAATATAAAGAATACCAATTGAGGCAATATGGCAGATTAGATAATCTGAAAACTCTCCCACTATAAACTGCCTAAACATGCTTGACAGATTGTGACACTGCATTTTTAAAATTCATAGTCCAGTATCAAATAGAGCAAAGATAATCCAGTAATAGTAAGGAGACGAGAGAATTAAAACTCAGAGCAGAAAACACGTTAGAAGCAACTCTATAGGGGCTGGCTGCCACTAACACACCGGCTCAGACTTTTATGCCAAATGGAAACAAAGTGTTAAGGCCTGGGCTTGCTGAAGGGTGAGAAGGCAGAACTGAAATGGCAAAAGGAACTTTGCAGATGTGATTAAACAAAGGATCTGACAAAGGAATATTATCCAGGATTACTGACTCATGTGATCACAAGAGTCTTTTAAAAGGGAAAGAGGGAGGCAAGACAGTTGGTGCAGATCAGGTGATGCAATGTGGAAAAGACACAATTGGCCATTTCTGGCTCGAAGATGGAGGAAGAGGCCACCAGCTAAGAAATGCAGGAGGCCTCTAGAAGCTAAAGTAAGGTAAGAAATCAGATTCTCCCATAGAACGTCCAGAAGGAACACAATTCTGCCCACATCTCAGTTTTGGCCCCAGTGAACTCACTTCATATTTCTAAGCTTCAAAACTATAATATAATAAAGTTGTGTTATTTTAAGCCATTAAGTGTGAAGTAATTTGTCACAGCAGCTCTAGGAAACACATAACACACATACACACACGTGCACACACACACACACACACCAGGGTGGGAGGGCAGGCAATTACTGTCCAAGAAAGTATAACATGTTCTTATGAAGTTTTCAGGTACAACTCTAAACAGTCCTGGATTGACAGTATCCCTAGAACACTCGGCAGAATGAAACTGTCTAGAAATATATCTTCAATTTATCTCATCAATGGGATTACCCTTAAACTGCAGAGAGAAAAGATGAGCTCTTAACATGAGCTCACAATCGAGATTTATAAAACACATAAGGAAATAATTCACCATAAGCAAGAGGCCACATACACACACATACGCGTGCACACATAGACAGTAAGGCTTCCAAAGACTGGGAGGGAGGGAGGGAGGGAGAGAGAAAAAACAGAATAGATGACATGAGTACCAAGTACAAAATAATGGTGGGTCATCTGAATCCAAATAAATCAATAACTACATTAAGTGAAACGCAATAAATGCCCCAATTAAAAGAAATATCACACTGAATTTTTTTAAATCCAGTTATTCTTAGAAGAGACAAATCTTTAAAAAAAAAAAAAAGGAAGAAGCTGGAAGTAAAAGAATGGAAAAGATATATTCTATATATTAATAGGTAGTGTATTAATAATATCAAGACAAAATAAACTTATTTTTTTAAAAACCCTAAAGCCAGAAGAGCATTGTATTCTGTAATAATGCTGTTTTATCAAAGTATATTTACATGAATTTACTCAATGAAGGTTTTATAATTTATACTTTGCTCTTCGAAAAGAACAAATCAAAAACATTAGAGAAGCCACTTTCATGCCAAGCTTGGTGGGGGGACAGTTTTAGAAAAAATGAACACATGCAACTGTGCATAAAACTGCAGGTGGCTAGAAAGGAAACCAGCTAAAAGGAAAAATAACTAAAAATAGGCTTAGAACAGCGATTCTGACTGCTTCATTTGGATTTTCAAATTATTTCAGAGCTAAAACTGAGAGCTAGAGGGTTATTAATAAGAGGGTTATTTTAGAAATTGCCTTAATTTTAGAAATAAGTTTTGCCATAATTAAATATGCGTATTTACATCTCAGAAGTTCTCAAGCACCAATGCAATTCAGAAGCCAAAGAATTTTTAAATCTGCAATGATCTTAATGACAAAATGTAGCAAAATAAATTATTCCTGATTAGCCAAAATAAAAAATTCCTATCACAGTCAATTTTGTTGGATCTCTAACAAAAATATTTTTAGGGATGTTATGCCTTGATGTACATGCCAGGCGCTTTACAGGTTTCCCCTATCTTTAAAGGTTATTATGGATTTACAAGCCCTAACATTAGAAACACTTAGGAAAAGACTTAAAGTAAACAATAAAAAAGTTTCTTTAAAAAATTAAGACAATGATAGTAGTTTTTAAACAAGAAGCTATTGCCTCCAAAGTCATCTTTAATTTAACACATGAATCCAATCATGAAGAAACATTAAACATACTCATACTGACAGACATTCGACAAATTAACTGGCCTATAATTTTCAAAAGTATCGAGGTTAGGTAAAACCAAGCAAAGACTGAGGAACTGTCCCAGACGGAAGAAGACTAAGGAGACAGGATAACTAAATGCTCTGAACTGTATCCTTTTCCTATAAAGCTGCTGAACAATGGGCAGATTTAAATAGAACTTGACAATTAACCAGCAGCAATGTCTCAGTGTTAAGCACCTGATTTTGATCACATCATAGTTACACAGTAGCATGTACTTGTGTCTAGAAAATACACACCAAAGTATTTGGGGGTGAAACGGCACCGTAACAGCAAGTTATTCTCAAACGGTTCAAAACAAAAAAGTTCTCTGTCCTGTACTTGCAATTTTTCCATGAGTTTAAAAAAAAAACTACCCCCCAAAAAATACTTTAAGTCATCTTTACTACTTAGTCATAAAAATGAGAATCAGACTTTTTTTAAGCTCACTGATTCAGTAATCAATGAGCTAGTAATTTAGTGATCAATGTTCCATTAATCTAGAGGAACACAACCAAATAAGATTTCTCTAAAAAAAAAAACGTACAGTGATTTTTTTTTATCAACTGAAATTAAAAGAGGACGGCCCCATTCAAAACTGACCAATTCTAATGGCTCTGAAGTCTCTGCAATGAGCTTCTTTGAAGAGATTCTGTGACCTTCCACTGTAACTCCCTTCCCTTTTACTTGCTGAATAAATGGGTGCACACACGCCAGGTACCAGGACTACAGCAATGATCACAGCAGAACCCTACGGAGGGCAGACACTGTATAGGACAAATTATGTCATTCTGATAACAAATGCTATGAAAGCAAAGTATAGGATGCTATAAAAAAGAGAATTCGAATAATATGTGCGCAGGTGGGAGGCAGGACAGAAAGGAGCATTAGGGAAAACCCACCTTTTAATAGAATTTTATAAAATTTAGGGTGGGAGTTAGCCAGGTGAAACATGCCTATAACAATGTGAGCCAGGACACTGACATGCAGAGAGATATATCCTCCCCGGAACTTAGAAGTCCAGGATGGGTTAGAAGTAAGAGGTAAGGCTAAAAATAAAAGCAGGTGCCAGGCCATTAAAGAGCCTTAAGTGCTGTTGAAAAGATTTTAAGATATTTTTCCTTGCCGGCACTGATTTTCAAACTTTTTTGCTGTTCAATCCTAATTTCAAGTCAACTCTTACACAGAATCTCAGTGAACAAAAGCAGCGCTGTCTGAAGTGGAAAGAGGGCGCTTTAGAACCTCACCAACCGAGCCTCCTGCTTCCCTAAGTCAGGGCGAAGGCGGGGGGTGGGGGTGGGGGCAGTATCAGAACCAACACACGGAGGGCTCTATTAGCCAGACTTCCACTCAGAAACCGATGAAACAGTCCAATTTAAGAAGTTCCAAGAGCACTTATAACACAGAGGAACTAAACACAAAGGAATGGTGAGGGAAAGGGGAACAGAAAGGAAGGTAAGAACTAGTGGCAGTGGTAGGAACAGCACCCCTAAATCTAAAAGGACAAGGACAGGAGGGATTGTCAGAACTGGGAAGAGACAGTCACATAGAAAAGGCCACCTGGAGGGGAATAACGACTTGCCTTGGGATACAGCCAGCCCACACGGAAGAAATCATGTAGAAAACCACGGAAATAAGTATTCTGAGCTCGTCTTCCTCACTGCCTACGACCTGCCCATGGCCACACTGGCTGCACTCTGTCTCAAGCCAGAAGTCACAGATGCCCACTGACATAATCTGCACAGTAAGCCTCCCAGGCAAAGACCAGGGCGGAGACAGCAGATCAGGAGGATCAAACAAGTTATCTCATGTAGGAGTAGGAGCAGGCACAGAAGTACTAGGAAAGATCAAACCTAGCCTTCTGGAACCAAGGACAAGGTTTCCATGAGGCAAGACGAGGCCTAAAAAACGAGCAGGAGTTACCCAGGCAGAGGAACTCGGGAAGACAGACACTGCGAGCAATGACATTACAGAGGCTGGCACACTAAACGAGTGAGGAGGTTTGAAGCAGGGTGTGGAGGGAGGGAAAGGAATGACGCTAGAGAGCGAAGGGGAGACAAGATCATGCTGGTGTCAGTAACACGAAGGCAAGGTTTAAGGACTGACATACTGTCCTCTGATAGAGGTGGGTGTGCATTTTTAATAAAGGTAAAAGGCACAGAGACTTTCTTTTTAATGGTAAAAGTCAATTCTCGCTCCTATTTGCTGACCAGCTCCTGCCTGGTTCTCACCAGCACTGCAAGGCAGAGTAAGAGTGAGAAGAATCAAACCCTGATAATTACAGCTTCTAATCCACTTCAGCATTTTTTTTAAATTTAATTCTCACGCTTGGACTTTTTCAGAGAACAGATAGGCAAAAATATTTTCAGTGACCACATTAAGTACTCTGTTTAAGATTCTGAACCAAATCATTGATAATTCAAAATTTACACTAGGGTACATTCATTTTTCTTGGAAATGGAGAACTTTCTAAAAACAACACTGATACCTCTGCCATATTCCCAAAGGACTACAGACTTTCTAAAGTGCCACACTGATAATTTAAAGACTTGAGGATCTACTCCTTGCCATACTCTATGGGAGACACTAGGGACATGGTGATGAACCAACCTCATACCAGTGAGGTTCCTGTCATCCTTAAACTTACCTCTAACAGAAGGAGGAAGCATTATATAAGTAAACATACAAATAAACACAATCACAAATTTCTCACGTGTGACAAACAAAAACAAGACCAAGATAAAGAAAAAAATACTTGTAGATTTAGAACAAAGACATCATTTCTGCTTTTTGCAAAAGCAACATCCGTGGAGTAGGAGGAGATAAAACCAAAGCACAATGGATTGAGGCATACGTATGTTTCGAGGAAGAAGTTGCTACAAGTTCACAGATTCAAGAACTTACACTGTGAACTGTCAAGAGAAAAGAAGTAATATCTCAAAGGGTATGTATGTTAAAGGAAGGTTTTTTTTTTAAGATGGGAAAAAAACAAAATATGCTTTATGCTGACTAGAAGGGGGAATGCAAGAGGGGGTGAATATAAGAGAAAGAATGGATGGTCAGCTATGATGACTAATAATGCCAACATCTTACATCCCTGGGTTAGGCTAAATGCTTTACATGCAATTCTTTATTTCATCTCTAGGGTCAGCACAATTGTCCCAACTGTGTACATGAGAAAACTAAACTCAAACAAGTTAGGTAACCTGAACAAATCACATGCTGGCAGAACTGGGACTCAAACCCAGGTCTCTGTGACTTCAAAGCAGACCATACAGCGCTGATCTCATTTTTTTCTTGAGGGGGACGTAACTGGGTTTGTTGTTGTTGCTTAGAGGAAGTACTGGGATTGAACCCAGTACCTTGTGCATGTTAAGCTTGCACACTCTGCCACTGAGCTATAATGCTCTTCCCCACAAAAATACTTTTCAAACCAACTCTTAAGCACCAGTTACTACATACTGAGGACACAGAGATGAGGAGGAGCTCGGGTTGCGCAATCGGTCAGCACATGGTCCTTATGGAGATGAATAAAACATGGCCTTTACCTTTACAGAGAGAGCAAGGGGGAGACAGACATGTACCTCACGTCACTAATAAAAGCAGGAACAAGTAGGACGGCACAGTGCAAAGACTCAGTAACTCTACCCTGGGCTAATCAGTGAGGACTTCAGATGGTGCTTGTGTTAAGCAGAACAGAGACGGAACAAGTTAATTCCAAGTAAGACAAACAGATTACGGAAAAGCAAAGAGGAACAAAATTGCATGCCGTGTTTGGAACACTTCAAGAAGTTAAGCGTAGCAGGAATGTGATGAGAGCTGGAAGAAACCAGACCAAGGGGCCTTTTAGGCCATGCTAAGATGTCTGAAGTTTAAATCACAGGAAGTGAAATACCATTTCCAGGCTCTGTAACAAGATTAGGCAACTGTAAAGACTCAGAAACTGATTAGGGGGTTCCAGCTGCACCGGGTGAATGGCTTACAGACAACCCAAAGATCAGAAGATCTGGAGAGAGACATCCAAACCAGCTACTTACAATCAGACTAGAAGAAAGGAGGTTCCAAAGCTCCTTTCTTAGAAAAGAGCCCTTATTCTAAGTGAGATGAGAGCAATCCCTTGTCATACTATTTGTTAATGAGGACAGAACTAAAAAATGGTTTAACCTAAACTTTGTGATCAACAGGGAGGGGTTTGGAGGCTTGCTCCCTCAATACTGCAGACTATTTGAGGCAGAACGTGGGCTTGGGTGATTCATTTCTCCAGAAACATATTGAACAGAGGCAAGATGGCCTGTTGTTTGCCTTGAAAGTAAAGAACAGAGTCTCCAATATCCAAAGGATACTCTTTCCTTTGCTTCAGAGCTTAATCACATCAGTCTGCCATCTGATGATGCTGAAAGAAGACTGATTCTCTCTTGTTCTGTTAAGCACGGTGCTCTGATTCAGGAGCTGTATGTGTATTTCCCACCAAGCAGATGTGAGCAGCACAGAAAAAGCAAAAGGACCTGTCTACCCCACTAACGCATCACAAGCCATCCTTTTAGCCTCGTCAAGGAAACCAAATCAAAGGGAAATGAACTGTAATTCAGAACTTCACATTTACTTTTCAGAATTAACTTCCAGGTACATTCCTTATTCCTACATCCTCATCACCCTGAACAAGCCATCGCGTCTCTGTCTAATGCCATTTCCTCCAGCTTGAGTGCACCTGCACCCCAAGTCAAGATGATACATGCACAGGCTCCCTTCAAACCCCAACTTAAATGTCACTCCTTCAACACCGCCCAAACTATATGCCCCCTTCAAATGTTTAGTAAATACTTCCATGTATTGTACTTAATAGCATACACATCAACCCCTCTTAAATGAAAACTGTAACACTCACTAAATGCTTAGTATCTGGTGGGTTTCGTGCTAGGTTCTAGAAGTTTAGAAACTGAATAAGAATATAATCTTCTGCCTTTCAAAAACTCCCCAACTACAATAAAAACCAATGCAACCTAGTAAATGTAGCCTGTCATGTGCTTCAAGTGCTAAGGGACTGTGGGTGACATCCATGCATGCTGTGAGACTAGCTCACCTGATCTTCATTTCATCCTCCCCACCCTCACCCCAGGAGCACCTTCCTGAAGCAACTAAAAAGCTAAAAACACCCTTTTCTTCTCAGAGCTAGGCTTCCAGATACAGTTTCTCATCTGTCAAAGAAACACACTTTCCTGGGATATGGAAATTGAGAGTGAGATAGAGATCTCTTCCTACCCCTTTTTTTTTTATTACTTTCTGTTGGCAAACAAGTCAAGAAATGAGATTTTTTTTTTTTGAAGTGGAGCTTCTATCCACTCTCTAACGGTTCGGATGTTGAGGAGCAACTGCCGTGCAAGCAACAGCTGGACTCCACATCTCAAAGCCCAGTCAGCAGCTGCGTGAGGGTCAGGAGGCAGCACGGAAGCAGATTTCCAAGTTTGGTTTGAAATCCCCAAATCAAGTTCTTCAACTCAGTGATTCCATTGATGGCACCATCAGAGGTTACAGCTTCCCTAGTGTGTCAGTTCTTACAGTGCTGGGGGTTATTCATGGAGACCTAATTTCCGCTTAAAACACCTAGAGTGGTTTCTGTTTCCTGGACCTTGATTCGTTCATGCTAAACAAGTAATGACTTGCAGGGAGGAAGCACACCAACAAGGAGGGGAAGTACAAGAGACCAGCAAACTGCCAAGTGTAGCTTAGGATACAGAAGAAAAAATACTGAAGAATGAAACTAGAATCAGTCTTTTGAAATTCCCTTTAGCCATAAAAAGTTTCAAATCCCTGAATTCAGGCTTGGTCAAACAAAGAAATAGTCATTTGTCCAACATGTACATCACCTAAGGGTTGATCTGGCAAATACCCAAGTAAATTTGATCTTCAGTTTTGGTCACTTTTGCCCATTTCTTCATAGGTCTAATAATTACATACACCCTGTACGTGGTAAACGATATCTGATAGAAACTCTAAATCCTGCTGTAGTCCTCAGAAAAGTGTTGTGTAAACTTAGCTGAACTTAAACTCCAAACTGTCTCCTCTAAGAGGGTAGCAGCTGAAATCTCTGTTCACTTCTCTGAGCCTTGGCTGGCATTTTTGCAGTTTGCTCCACACGTGCGTAGTTCAGGGCCAGACTGTGATATGGGCAAACTCTTACTACAAAACTGGGGGGCTCCCTCTCTCAGGTCTCTTTCCTCTGATTTCTAGTTGTTGTCACCATGAGCTCTGCCCCCTGGTTCATCAAGCAGGGTGCAGTTTTCAATCTGAGTTTTACTTTCCTAACATGATGTCAACTGGCTATAAAACAGCAAACCCATCAGGGTTGGCAGTGGGAGTAGAATGGGGATCTGACTTGCCACTGGCATCTGAGGTCAAGGCAGTGTTGACTCCAGGGGCTTAGTGTCAGAACAGTACTGCGGTATACCAGTTGGCATCAGAACACCAGCCCTTCGTGGAACTTTTTCATCATTTCTTATAATAGCTAACTTCTATATGCTGAGGATACAGAAGGAACGAAGCCATAAATTTGCAGAATCTGCATCATCATGCAGTCTGCACAAGTCCTATTCCTCACAATTCCTAGCTCATTCAGAAAACATCAGCAAATCAACCTGCAGAAAAATTACCTTAAAAAAAAAAGCTACCTACCGTTAAGTAGTTGGAGAAACCAGTATCAAACCCCAAGAACATTTTTCAAATTCTTTGAAATAACTGTCTAACACTATCTGAGGGCTCAGCAAACTTCTTCTGGACAGAGTCAGAGAGTAACAATTTTAGGCTTTGTAGGCCAAATGATCTCTGTCGTTAACTACTCAACTATGTCACTGTAGTGGTGAAAGTAGCCATAGCAATATGTAAACAAAGGAACACTGCTATGTTCCAATAAAACTTTATTTACAAGAATGGGGGAAGGGCTGTATTCAGCCTACATGGATCAGTTTACTGATCCCTGCACTAGATTATTTAAATAAACATAAATCATTTAGTCATCTGATGGCATGCATCTCTAGTACCACACCAAAAACTAATAACTGTCTCTTAGAAACAAGGTAAGTACATTTTCTTTAAAAAAAGTTAATATACATATATTTTAATGATACAAATCATATTAACATAAATATAGCTAACACACACGCACACATACATACATAAAAGGGTGGAAGGAGAGAGGACCAAAGCTTTATCACAAATCTTTGTTACATTTTAGAGTATTTTTATTTAACCTCAAAATTTTCAGATAATGCATAATACATATCAAAATTCAAAAATTGCCTCAACCAACATAAAAGCTCACATTAAGTACCAGGTACTATGCTAGGTGCTCTAAGAGTCCATGGCAGAATACAAAATGTTTATCCACATAGGAATTGAGAGAATTTTATTTTAGATAATAGTAAGATAAAGTCTACTGCCAAAACAAGGTTTAGCCCCTTAACTCCCTCAAATAAACATGTATGTGCTCTGTAGCATGCACTTACAGAGAATAATCTGTACCCCATCTTACTACACCTTTACTATAGCTTGCTCCTCTCTAAATTCACCTTGTTAATAACTATAATTAAAGCAAGAATGCTTCATTAATCTGAGTTAATAAAGGTGTCCTCCCTCCAAAAAGGAGGTGAGGAAATTTGCCCTAAATCATTTGATTGTTGGGCCTTAATCTTTACAAGAAAAACAATGGAAAGTTAGCAACTGTTTAGGTTGGATATCAGTTTTTTGGGGGGTGGGGGGGTAATTAGTTTATTTCTTCATGGAGGTACTGGGGATTGAACCCAGGATCTTGTGCGGGCTGAGCATAGTACCCTACCACTGAGCTATACCCTACCCCCCGTCAGATATCAGTCTTAATAAAGTTGAAGATGAAAAATACTATTTTGTTAGGAAAGTTGAGAAATTTTTCATGTTTTCCTCATGATTTTAAGGATATTATACAATTTCATAATACCCTTTAAAAATATTTTTAAATCATGAAAATGACAAGAACCAGCTTCTACAGATTCCCAGTCATACCGCATTTAGAACTACTTTCTTATAGCATGTCAGTTTCCTAATCCGCTGCAACAAATTACTAGAAGCTTAGTGACTTAAAACAATAGAAAGTTTTTCTACTACAGTTCTGGAGGCCAGAAGTCCAAACTGAGTTTTACAGGACTAAATCAAGGTGTTGAAAGGACCATGCTCCTTTAGAAGGTTTCAGGGGAGAGTGTTTCCCTTGCTTCTCCAAGCTTCTTCCATTGGAATACTGAATAGGGCAGTTAATAGATTTTTCTCACGGTAAATCAGCCAATCAAGTGAGAGCTACTGAATGTTCCTAGCCATGGGGTACTAAACATACCGTGCTTTCTCATTTTAAGTAACACCCAACAATCTGTATTATATCCTTCTACCATTTCTTCCCAGATTCTGATGAATAGTTTATATCCGTAAGAGCCAACAAAAAGTATAAAAGTGATAGCGCTAAAGGTGGACATAATGGTGCTTAATTAGTTTGCTAGGGCTGTATAGTGTGACACTAAGCTTTTGATTCCTGAGGTATCTATTTCAAAGACATCCATCTCAAATAAACATATTGCCAGCTGAGCTACTAGCAAAACAAAACAACTAAATATGGAACCAGGTCACACCCACTCATGAAGTTTCCCCTTTAGAAAGCCCTGAGTAACCCAGATAACTGACTGCTTGAATGAACCTGCTCTTCCCTTCCTGCGCCCCAGTTTCCACTCTTATGCTTTCAATTCCCCAATAAAGAGTAAACCCACAAAATCCTAGACACCACACCAGCGTATACTTATAAAGGCAGAGCCCCAGGTCCATGCTCGCCCCCTTTCTCCCTACCAGTGGCCTTGCTGTGTGGCCCTTGGCCATGCCAGGTATAACAGGAACTTCTGTGAGTAACAAGTCTTGCTCTTCTAAGCTCCCTGATGGCTTTGCAGAGGTGGTCCTGAATCATAATAAGAACCATGAGGATAGATCCAGCCATAAAACGGCCTATTGGGGGGGGGGGGGGGCGAGGAGGAATGAGGAAGGGGATGGAATGTCTGTGGGACTTGCTATGAGTAAACACGGGAAGGGCAAGTGCATCAGGCATTCCTAGCCAAGAAAGCACAACAGGCTGCCGTAACAAAGTAGTACAGACTAGGAGTTTGAAACATCAGAAATTTCTTTTCTCGTAATTCTGGAGCCTAGGAGCCCAAGATTAACTCCAAGATCAACACGTCGACAGGGCTGGTTTCTTCGTAGGCACTTTCTCTCTGGTTGTAAAGGTCTTCTTCTCTAGGTCTTCCTTCTGTGTGTCTCTGTCCTAATCTCCTCTTACAAAGACACCAGTCATATTGGATTAGGGCCCACCTAATGACCTTGTCCTAACTTACTTACCTCTTTAAAGACCCAACCTCCAGATAGTTACATTCTAAGGTAATGGAGGTTAGGATTTCAATGTATGAATTCTAGGGTAAAGCAACTCAGACCACAACAAGCGCCAAAGAAGAGTAACATGCCTCATCTTGAAATATCTTTAAGAAACTAAAATAAATATCAAAAGGCCATTAGGAATTAGCCATTAGAAATCCCTTGATATTACAGGTAAGAGTACCAAAAATATCACAAAAGTCAGTAAGAATGGACCAAGAATTATGTAACAAAAAGTCAGAAGAAACTATAGATGGAGATGTAATACAAATCTGGAATTTTTTTTTAAATGGAAGTATGATGGCTGGTATATTACATTGGGACTACATACTATAGAGATTAAATTATGGTAACTCCATAATGCAACAGTTTCTCCAACTGTGATCTAAAGACTCTTGGGGTCCCCAAGATTCTGCCTTTTCTAACTGTGTATCTGTGTGAAGCCAAACTTCCTTCACATACTTCAACCAAAACAACAAACCACAAAATACTGAATGCAAAAATAGATGAGAATCCAGCTTTTTCTTATTTATTTTTATTTTATTAACAAGACATTAAAAAGATTTGTGGAGATGACACAAACAGATAGAAAGATACACTATGTTCTTGGATTAGAAGAATCAATATTGTTAACATGACCATACTACCCAAGGCAACCTATACCAGGGAACCTTCCTACACTGTTGGTAGGAATGTAAATCAGTGCAGTCACTGTGGAGAACAGTATGGAGGTTCCTTAAAAAACTAAAAATAGAACAACCATATGATCCAGCAATCCCACTCATGGGCATATATCCGGAGAAAATTCTACTTTGAAAACATACATGTTCATAGCAGCACTACTTGCAATAGCCAAGACGTGGAAGTAACTTAAATGTCCATTGACAGATGAATGGATAAAGATGTGGTATATATATGCCCAACGGAACAGTACTCAGCAATAAAAAAAAACCAATAATGCCATTTGCAGCAACATGAATGATCTAGAGATTATCATACTAAATGAAGTAAGTCAGAGAAACCAAGTATCGTATATCAATTACATATGGAGTCTTAAAAAGTGATGCAAATGAACTTGTTTACAGAGTAGAAACAGACTCACAGATGTGGAGGGCAAACTTGTTGCTGCCAAGGGGGGAGGCAGGACAGTTCGGAATTTGGGATTAACAGATATACACTGCTATGTATAGGATGGACAGACAACAGGGATCTACTGTGTAGCACAGGGAACTGTATTCAGTATCTTGTAATAACCTATAATGGGAAAAAAATCTGAAAAGAATATATATATATACACACACATATAAAACTGAACTGCTTTGCTGTATACCTGAAATATTATAAATCAGCAATACTTCAATAAAAAATTAAAACAAAGATAGATTAAAAAAATAAAAAAGATTTATGGAAATCTTAAAACAACACCATGCACAATTTTCTTTGAATGAGTTATTTTTCATTAAAATGTTATTTGTGTTAACAAGTAAGGGCTTATTGTTAAGTGAGTTAAATATTTTTAACTTACCAGTAAAAATATTAAACTATTTTTAATTTAACACTTTATTATTTTCTGATATGATAAACACTAAAAGAACTGCCAACAACATAAACCAAAGCCCTTCTGGAGCCTCAATAATTTAAGATGTTAATGAAGTCTAAGAGCAAAACGTTTGAGAATTCAGAGCATTTAATTCAGTGAGCACTTCCATTGCGGGAACCCATTCTATCACCCCAGCACCAACTAAATCTGCCTACTTACCCAAACTTAGGTTTACCCAGGATTTAAAAAACAGTCTTTTCATAGTGATAAGAGTCAATTCATCAACAGGACATTGCAAGCCTAAGCACTTCTGCACCTAATAACTCAGCGTCAAAATACACGAAACAAAAAAGGATAAAAACGCAAGAAATAGACTAACTCAAAATTACAGTTGGAGATTACTTTCCTCAATAACTAATAAAACAAGTAGCCAGGAAATCAGTAAGGATATAGAAAAATTAAACAATATTATCAATCAACTTTTAACTAACGAGATTTATAGAACATTCCACCCAAGTGTAACAAAAAACATGGAAAAAACACATTCTTCTCAAGTGCATACCAAACATTTACCAAGACAGACTATATACTGGGTTATAACACAATTCTTAATAAATTTTAAAGGACTGAAATCATATAAAGAATATTTTCTGACTACCAGGGAATTAAATTAGAAATCAAAAGCAGAAAAGGCCTTTGGAAAAAAAATCTTGAAATATTTGTAAAGTAAATGACACATTTCCAAAAAACCCTTGGACCAGAGAAGAAATTGAAAAGCAGAATCAGAAATTATTTTGAGCTAAATGAAACAAAAGCACAACATATCTAAATTTGTAAGATACAGATAACACACTATTTCAAGGCAAATTTATAGACCTAAAACATTTATATTAGAAAAGACAAAGGCTCTCAGTGACCTCAGCTTTTACCTTAATAAAGTATAAAATAAGAATAAATTAATCCCGGGTAAGGGGGGAAAAAAAAGAAATAATTGAGATCAGAATGAAAATAATGCAACAGAACAAAAATCAATTCCATACACACTTTTCCATAAAACTGAAGAGCAGGAAATACTGTCTAACATATTTTATAAGACCAGCATTACACCAAAACCAGACAAAGACATTATGAGAAAGAAAAACTACAAACCCCTAACTCTCAGGAGGAAAGAAGCAAAAGTTCTTAACAAAATCTTAGCAAATTAAGTCTAATAATCTATGAGATGGATAATACATCACAGTCAAGTAGAGTTTATCCCAGGAAAGCAAGGCCAATTTTAACATTCCAAAACAACATGCAATTCACCATATTAACAGACAAAAAAAATTTATTTATCTATATATAAAATCATTTTAACAGATGCACAAAAAAGTGACAAAATCCATCGTCCATTCCTCATAAGAAGTCAGCAAACTAGCAATAGAAGGCAACTTCCTCAACCTCATAGAAGAGTTATTTCTGAAAAAACTACAGACTATAATCATGCTTAATAGTAAAAGACAGAATGTTTTCCACTAACATAGGAACACAACAATGTCCAATTTTACTCCTCCTGTTCCACATTGTCTAAAAGCTTCTAACTAGTGCAGTATGGCCAAAAAAAGACAAAAAAAAGAAAAAGAAAGAAAAGAATTAAAAGTAAAATTATCTTTATTTTACAGACAACATGATCTTCTAAGTAGAAAATCCAATGGAATCTATACAACAGCTACTGTAACATTAAGTGACTTTAATAAGGATACAAAATCACTACATAAATATCAAGTATACTTCTGTAGATTCATACAGCCCTGGTGGGAATGTAAAATGGTATAATTATTTTGGAAAACAATTTGGCTCGAAACTCGGCTATAAAGTTAAACAGACATCTAGCATGTGGCATATCCATTTCACTCAGAGGTATTTAATTTACCCAAGAGAAATAAAAACATATGACTATATAAAAATATGTATGCAAATGTTCACAGAAGTTTTATTTGTAATAGGCAAAACCTGAAAACAAGACAGATGTCCATCAACATGTGAATGGATCGACAAAATGTGGAAAACTGGAAGAATACTCAGCAACAAAAAGGAGTGAACTATTTTTACACACGTTTGTGTTGAATCCCAAAATAATTATGCTGAGTGAAAGAAGCCAGACAAAAAAATAGTACATACCATATGACTCCATTTCTACAAAATTCTAGAAAACGTAAACTAACGCATAGTGACAGAAAGCGGAAAGATGGGATAACAAAGGAGTACAAAGAAATTTTGGGGGGTGTTCCTCGTCTTGAATGCATTGATAGTCTTGTGGGTAAACATGTGTACCAAAATTTATAAAATTGTATGCTTTAATTATGTGCAATTTATTTTACTTCAAAATAAGGTCTTAAAAGAAGAGCAGGATAAGTGCTTATGGTTGCACAACCATGTGACTATTCTTAATGCCAATGAACTATACACTTAAAAATGGCTTAAATGGTCAATTTCATGTTATGTATATTTTACCACAAAAAAAAAAATCAAAAAAAAAAAAAAGGAAGAGTAGGTTTACTCAACTCAAAGCTGAAGCTAAAAGTGATAATGACTAGTCAGTCAGAAAGACGATGGGTAAGGAATCCATATTTCCAGGCTATCTACTATGCTGTCAGTTAATTAAATGTGAATTTAAAGCTTTTTACAAGCTGTTACCTGTGAGATATGATTGATGGAAGACTCCATTCTCCGAAGCTGAGAGGCTTGGATGTCCAGCAACTGGAGTACATTGTTGGCCAATGCATTTATTTGATAAGCAACACTAGCTAAGGACTGGGTTGTGTAGGCTTTGGTCTCTTCTAAAGCTTTTCTCTTGTCTGTAGCCTGAAATAAGAACAAAAACAACCAATATTTATTTAGGTTAACATTCATTAACATTCTATAGAAAGGCAGGGCTACATTTTTTAATAGAAAAACCCAACTGAATCAAAAAATTTATCAAACTAATCTGATGAACCACAAAGGCATGTGTCCCAGGTCCTACTGCTCACTCTGCCTGCACCGACTTCCCCATGTGCCCCCTCAAGGCATTCTGTGTACCTCCTCCAGGACCTGTGAATAATAAACTTCTCTATTTCATTTTCTCTTGCAGTCTTTTGTTGCAACTTGTGCACACCATCCATGACACCCCAGGGCTCTACTTAACAACTGTTAATTTAACAAAAAAATCACAATATCCACTAGTCCAATGATATGGATTATATTCATTCTACCTTATATTCCTGTTTACATTAATCACCATCAGAAATCCAACCCCTCTGTTAACCACTATGACCAAGCTTCTCATCTCCACAAAAACTACTGTGAATCTTACGATCCCATCCTTTACTCACCCATTCTCCCAAACTCCAGTACACAACTCAGAATGAGATAGTAAGAAATGCTCAGACACAAAGTTCAAAATAAAATTCAAAGACAAGTGGTATGGTGGATGGAGGGGGCAGGATGCAGAGTGGCCAGCAACTTGCATCACAATTAATATATAATCTAAAAATAAAGAAAAAAGGCCAAGAAGAGATAGAAATAACGGAACAGAAATCTAACAGTTCACAAAAAAGCAATGCAACCACTCTTAACTATTTTTTAAAATATTCAACCTCGCTCATTATAGAAAAGAAATGCAGATGCAAACTAAGATGAGATACTATTTCTCACCTATCCATCTGGCAAAAATCCAAAAGTAGGACAAGGTATTCTGCAAAGTTGTGGGGAAAGACTCTCTGATACACTGCTGGTGATATCCAGCAAAATTACACATGGACTTATTTCTGTCCCAGTAGCTTCACTTTCAGGAATCTATCGCAAAGAATCACTGACAAAATATGTATGTAATTATGCATTACAGCACTATTGGCAATAGTAAACGACTAAAAACAACTGACATAACCATCAGTAGGGTTCTGGCTGAGTAAACTGATCTCCAAACAGTTGAGTACTATACTGCTGTAAGAAGGAATATCATAAAAGGGATATTGTTATTTTTATTGGGGGAGGAATTAGTTTTATTTATTTATACTGTATTTATTTTTTAATGGGGTACTGGGAATTGAACCCAGGACCTCTCATATGCTGAGTACACACTCTACCACTGAGCTACCCACCCTCCCTCCTGAGGGGTATTGTTATTAATACTACACTCCATCTCCAGAATACTGAAAAGGTGGAAATAAATAAGATAGAAAAAAGTATTTACAGAATGCTACTAATATTTAAGGACTGGGGAAAGATACAAAAATATATGCTTTTTTTTAAAAAAGGATAAACCACAACATCTTTAAAAAATAATTACATATGAGGTTGAGGGTAAATAGGTTGGCGAGAACACGGATAGGATTCTTTAAACATACCTTGTTTTTAAGACTTGTTTTTGGAATTATATAAATAACTTACACAATTATGAAATAAAATGAAATTTTAAAAAGGAACTCTGCAAAATTAAATATAAAGTTAATCAAATGAGCCTAATTGTGCATCCAATTAGTGGCTTAACCAGAGAGGAAATAACCTAGAAGTGGCTTCAAAGCACAGTCATTTGATTGTATATTCTTAATGAGGTTTAATCCTTAGGACAAAAACAATTGAAAGAGGAAAAAAAATACTGAAACTGTTTTCAGTCATTTTATTGCTGATGGTAGCTTCAGAATTATTATCCCAAGACTGTTGTTTGTATAGTGTGGCATAAAGCAAGTCATTAATAATGTCATTGAGAACAGATTTCTGGCATGGTTCAATAAAGATTCTGATGTAAGAAGAACGACATTAAGAAAAACCTGTACTTCTGGATTTAAACTGAAAGCATTAGTTTGAACCTAATTTGAATTTTATCATATGATATTATATATCAGTATCTTAGCTCCATCCAACAAAGAGGCCTAAATGTAAAATATGGTGACTGTAGTTGCTAACACTGTACTGCATAATTGAAATCTGCTAAAAGGGAGAACTTTAAAAAAAAAGATCTATGTGAAGTGATGAATGTATTAACTAACTAGTCTAGGGTATAGATTTAAACTTTATTTCCCAGCTTCCCTAAGAGCATGGTCATATAGCTCAGTATTGCCAATGGAATGATAGCAGAAATAGGTGCCATTTCCAGGCCTAGACACAAAAAGCTCCCGTGCATGTTCCGATGCAATGGTTAAAGCAAAATATAGCCCTACCAAAAAAATAAAGTTGTATTTAACAGAAAATATTTTACACTGCTTCCGTTTTAAAATTAAATTTAAAATAATTAAAATTTTAAAATTCACTTTCTCAAACTAGCCATAAAGTGTTCAAGAGTCACATGCACATTGTGGCTACCTTCCTGGAGAGTGCAGTTCTAGTCACAGTTAATTTCCTTGTAGGTCATGAATTTAAAAGTTAAATCCACATAAGAATCACTGGTGTCACTTATTTCAGGTTTGTAAGCTTAGTATCCAATAGTTGGTCTCCTTCATTCTTTGATGCTTTTATTGTAAAACTACCAAACAGCCTTAGTATGTTCCAAAGGATCACTTTGGATTATAAACTAGAAGTCAAATAGCCAGCATTTCTCCAAGGAGCTACAACAGACCTTGTGAATCAATGACAGCAGTCTTCTTGAAAAAGTCTTCAATACTCTTAACTAATCATTATAGGTACTGACATGTGATACGTAACCCATTTGCCATCCCTGTCTTATATGCCACCGATGAAGTTTGCTTAAAATGGAAATAAACATATTCAGCTTTAAAAGAAAAACTTGTTTAAAAGAGCTAAACTCAAAATAAACAATGTAGCCAAGAACTAAACAGGAAATTCCTTAGATAACTGAATTTTCTGAACAGTCCCATATATAAAGCTAGCTCTCTTCTTCCTCCCGTTTCCACCTGTGGAAACCAGGCGTTACTGAGTTAGGATCTGCTGGCTGGAGTAAAGAACCTTTTCAAGGAATACCTACGCCTATTAAGTCCTTTTCTTGCCCCTCAAGGTGACTACACAGGCAAATTAATCTCATTTTTCACTGCCTAAGGTGGAAATTACTAGCTACAAGCACTCTCTCTCATACCTATACATTTATCTTTAGCCACACTACCTCTTTCTCTTTTGTTTTTTTTGAGGGGGGGTAATTAGGTTTATTTATTTCTTTATTTTTAGAAGAGGTACTGGGGATTGCACTGAGGACCTGTGCACACTAAGCATGCACTCTACCACTTGAGCTATACCCTCTCTCTCCTCTCCCTCATTCTCAACCTTTACCTATTACCACAAGAAGAATATTTCTTCCTCTATTACATGTAATTACTTGAACCCCAAAAGAGACAGAACAACCTTGTCATGACTATGCTTAAAAAGTAATACCCAGTAACTCTATTTAAAAATAAATAAAACCTAATTACCCTGCTCAAAAAGACAAAACAAAACTTTTAAGTAATGCATTCTAAACGAAAAGAAATACTTTATGGTTTAATTTTTGCCTGTTTTTTAACCAAAAAAAAAAAAGAGACAGAGAGAATATAAATTTTAAAGTATTTAATGTATCACAGTCCTATCATTCAAATAGACCATATTAACATTTTAGTGTATTTTCTTCAAGTCTCTTCTGTATACATGCATACAAGAATGTAAAAATGAACACATAGTCTGTAGTTATGTATCCTGCTTTTTTCATAATGTTTCATGGGCATCTCCCCATGTGCTATTCTTCCCTAGCATCTTTTTCAAAACATAGTTCTCAGTAACTTCATGATTATGGCAGTAATTATTAGTTGCCTACTCTCATTTTAATTCCTCTAATATTAAAACCTTGATTTTCATCAGCACATCAATGTATTGGGCCCTGTTAAAAAACAAGTTCAAATCCAACTCCTTCTAAATAACCAAACAAGAGGTAGCATTTAGTAGTTGTAGGAATTCCACGGAAAACATGTACAGAGAATTATAAATATCTCCTTCTGTGCCTCTGAGTAGTAGAGTCTAGTATATATAAAAGTAGAAAGAATAATATAACCCAATGTATCTGTCCCTCAACTTCAATAAACGTCACATTTAGTTTTCTAAAGTCACATTTTATTTGGTTTTATGTTTGCAAAGTTTTATATCTGACATATATTAAAAATTAAGTGTCATTAATTTTAAGTGAAATCAGAACCCTTTTCTTAGAAAATATCTTAAAAATAAAGCATCTATTTTAACAGATATTCTTATATGAAATAAATACCAAAACACCAATAGTCACTCTGCTCTAGCTCCACCTTAAATCTGTTTTCCTCAAACACTAGTACTATTGATTTATTAAAAGCACTAAGTTTGTTTATTTTACAAGGCTAATAAAACTAATCGCTTTCTCCCAACTCTCCTCTGTGACATTTTAGCTGCATGAGTTCCGAATACTAAGCTACAAGCTAACTTTAAGAGCACCATTTCTAAGTCAGGACCCTACTTTATCAAAAGATGTCCTACATAGAAAACACAGCCTATACCTAGCACATATCCTGTAGTATTGGCCTGTTTAGTAACATTTCAGAAAAACAGCATGACTTAAAATGTTCTCTTTCTTACTCATCTTGAACCCTTGCTTAAGTCTGACAAGAGGACTGAAAATAATTTGCTTTCTTTGAGGAACAATAATTTCTCTGTGTCCTCACTGCAAGTGGTTTAATGATTCTGCTTAAGTAACAAAATAGGAGTCTCTTGTGCATTAAAAAAGTTTTCTGCCATCTTGCTTCTATGTCTTTGCCTTTCCTCCCACTCTTTCTAGAAACATTAACACATCATATTCTTTTTTAACAACCTTTAACTTAACTCTAATCCCAACTTCCCAGAAACTTTTCCAAAGTCACTATTTTTCCCACAGAATATTTCAAATGTTTAAATAAGGTTTTTCCAATTATATATATAGTGGAAGAAATTTCATGATAATCCACTAAAAAATAACCTACGCCTACCAAAAAATACCATATTTCAATGACTCCAACAAACCAACTGTCAGATACACTGTTTTTATGTATCACTCAGGAAAAAAATCTGCCAACTCAATTATGTCAGGATGGTTTCTTCTGAAGAACTTTTATTTTATACTTCCAGAAAATGCTCTTTGGGATTTATTTAAATGGTGAACTTCATATGCCACTCTTAATCATAGAGTAATACCTGCTATAGAGTTCATTTTCAAATTATCCGACTTACAAAACAAACCCCTTACACCTTTTATTGTGTATGTTCTTGACAGTTATGTCTATTCAGTTTCCTTAAATCAGAGCATCCCCTCCCAACCCTGACCTTTTTTTTCTTTCAAAACATACAACATTTTTTTTTTTAAAACTCCAGGCTAATTGTCTTATAGGAAGTCCTTCAACCTTAAATCTGTCCAACTGTTTCCTCAAGATGTGATGCAGATTAAATACAGGCTGGAATACTACATAAGTGATGTTGTGAACCGCCCACTGCAAGTGATCCATCTTTTAAAATAAGGTTCCATCATTATTTCCAGGCTGTTCTCCCATGCTCTCGATACCAATTCTGCAAACTTTGATGCTGGAGTTATCTTAATTTTTTAAGATAATTTTAATGTTATCTTAATTTTTTTATCAAAAAAAATTTTTTTTCAAGACAAAACCCAAGACTCTCTTCTTTCCTCAAAAGGTCCTTAAGTGGTCTGTTGACAAGGTACAATAATCCAGTTATACTAACAGCAAAATCATCCAAATTCACTCAAGTGGGAACAATGACAACTGCTGCCTGGCTGGTAGCTTTTTAAGGACAACATTAATTGTAAAATGCACCCAGTTACAGACATGTTTAAACATGGGGGCGAGGAGAAGGTTTCTTAGAAATTGATAAAATACACTATGTAAGGAACACTTCTTGGTTTAAGGACTTTTTTTTAAAAGAAGTGTGTTAATGGGAAGGATTTAAAATGTCAACTTTTAATGTAACGGAAGAGTTTTACAGACAAAACATCTACTTTGGGAAGGGATAAATTTAGGAGTTTGAGATTTACAAATGTTAGCCACTATATTAAAAAAACAGATTTTTAAGTTTGTTTTGTAAAGCACAGGGAACTATGTTCAGTATCTTGTAATAACCTCTAATGGAAAAAAATATGAATGTATATGCATGACTGGCACACTGTGCTGTACAACAGAAACTGACACATTGTAATTACTGTACTTCAATTTTTTAAAAAAGCTACTTTGCTGAAGGCCACCTATGGGTTTGGTTGGTCTGAGAATTGAGAAACTTTCCAGGAGGAATCCATCATCACTCCATGGAGAGGGATGGGAAGACTAGGAAAAAACAGTACACAGGCCAGTTCCAGGCTGGAGTCTTGGGTATGCAAACACTCAATGCTAACTAACTAACACGGAAAGGATCTATTTATCTCCAACAAAATTCCCATTCCAATAAAAGCAAAAATAAATAAATAAAAAAGAAACCCTACCAGGTTATGGCAAATACCCAGCAAAAAGAATAAATTTTTTGCACAACAATTCAGACTGAAACCTGGTCACTGTAAGCTTTAGCACAGCTCCTCCCCACCACCTCCCACTTAAGCAACTGCTAACAGGCCTATGAGCCCTTTCATCCCCAGCAAATCCAGGGGAAATCTCTGCTGCCTCCTGTGTCACATAGCTTTGATGGACAGGGATGGGAGCTACCTTCTGTAATTGAAGAGCTAACATGAAACAATCAACGGGTAGTATACGTATTAAATAACACTCCAAATTCAACTCTCACTCAGAGTATGTTTTTAAACCTTCACAGGTCAATTTATATCTCCAGGCATTTCCTAGATAATTAAGTTCTGAAATTTTAGGTTTTACCCTACTTATAGCCGAAGTCAATGACACTTATCCCTGACTAATCCCTTTACCATCCTGTACCATATTGCAAGCCTTATATTTTTAAAAAAGTCTTCATGCAAAACCTGCAAAAACCCAATTTTAGGAAGAACAACTACATTTAAACACAGAATTAGTTAAATGTATTATTATTGACAGAATATATTCCATAAGTCCAAGACACTGGCTTCCTTCCATCAGCTCTTTCCATATTAACTAATTATTTTCTCATATAATTTTATTTCTTCTTAAAAGGAATAAAACCAAAAGAGCCATGATGATCAAGAGTGTAGCCTGGGCAAGCACTTTCACATTCAGCTGAAGAGTGCAATCAGACCATGTGTATCCCAGTTCTCTCAAATGTATACATTCTTCACTTCCAGGAATTTACCCAAAAGAAATAAAAGGTCAATGCAAAGAAACTCTGTGTTCAAGGATGTCCACATCTTTGTTTATACAGCAAAACAAACAAACAAACAAACAAACACCACCTAGAAACCATCTAAATGGCCCTTTTAACTGATGGTTAAAATATTCATATATTAGAATACCATGCAGTGAATAAATGTGATCTAGGTATACAAGGAAAATGCATGAAGTCGTAATTCAAACTGGGAAGCAGAGCCACTATGAGTTACAGAATAAGAAAGCACAGAATTTTACCTTACACAATTACAGGAGTAGCTGGGAAAGTTGTGAAGGTCTTGGAGGGAAGTGAGAGGATCAGAGTCATCAGTCAGTCTATTTGAGAAGCTTAACACATTCCCCTGCAGAAACGGGACTGCAAAGGAAAGGCTCATGGGGAGATGTGGGAGCTGTGCTGGGGGAAGCTGTAGGTCTCCCACCAGCTGAGTGGGCCTGATGCCGCTGTTGACCAAATTATCAGCAACCAAGAAAAAGACCTAGATGCAGAGCAAGGGAGACCATGGTGAAGGTGGAACTCACCAACACCTCTGCATCTCCCACTGCATCTAACCACAGAATCCTTCAGAAGTTAGTGATTGTTGCTTACCCAAATCCTCTTTTGGCCAATTTTAACCCACTAACACACAGGGAAGGAACCGTAATATAACTATGAGATACACAGGTCCAGGCTTAAGTAAACTGATATAATACAAACCACCACAGCACCCTCTGACAATATGGTACACACCTCATTAATCATGTTCAACTTCTGAAAAAAAACAACAGCAAAATCTTGCTTCGTCTAACATGATGCCAACTAACCCTCGTAAAACCAAAAAGATGCCACTGCCCTAAAAGAGAATACAAAGTCTACTTTCTCTTTGAGTAATGTTCATTCCTTTCCTAGTTGAGTTGAACTTCCAATTTGAGATCCTGTTAACTTAAGTACTGAAATACAAGGTTAACCACTATTAACACATCTTGAGTTGAATACAGAAGAATGGGGGAGGGGCCATGGAGAATATACACAAATATTAAGATACAGAACAAATATTCATAACTAATAGGATTTTCATTTTATCACTGGTCATAAGTTCATAGCTGGTATTTACCACTTCCTTCTCCTATTATCCAGTACATATTCCATTTGCCTCATCTCATCTGGTTGTTGTTCCTTGCCTGGTGGGTTGACTCAGACTTTCTCTGCCATTAGCAGCCCTACCTGTATTGGGTTGTTTTAGTTTTCAATTAACTTTTTCATCATAGGACACAGGTATGGTAAGAGGCACTCCAGAGGATATCCTGCACTCCAGACATACTCTTCTTTACCCGCAATGTGTAGTAGCAACCCAATTTCCACTTGAGTGTCGAGATCAATCACACCAATCAATACAGTAATCACCTGCTTGCCTGTTACTTCACCAGCATGAGGAAGCCAGTGGCCAGGTGCTCAACTTCCAGTCTAACAGAACCAATACTGCATTCCCCAGTAAAAGCATTCCTCTCTTTAGAACTAAGAACTCTAAACCAGCAAACCTCGGAGTTGAGGATAAAAAAGAAAAACTTTTGCTAGTGGATCATTAGGGATAAGTGAGAAGACGTCATTCCATTTCCATCTCTTGATTCCCTAATGGGTGAATACTGGCTACCAAGAGAAACACCACCACACACCGGCGGCTGATTCAGAGAATGGACTACATCTTTGAGAACATTACCCCAGCACTGCAAAGAATTGCCACCAACTGGTGCAGTCAGTCTTCAAAAGGATATTCTACTGTTATATCAATTCAGCTGCCTCAGGGTAATGGGGAACATGGTGAGGCCAGGAATCCCATGAACATGAGCCCAAGGCCATAATTCACTTGCTGTGAAATGAACTGCCTGGTCAGAAGTGATATGAAATACCAAGACATAATTAAGGCATTCTGCAAGTCACAAATAGTTTTGGCAGAAACAATGCAGGGAGGGAAAGCAAATCCATACCCAGAGGAAGCAGTTATTTCAGGGAGAACAAAGTGTTGTCCTCTCCCTTATGGAAGTAGTCCAATGCAAACCATCTGCTACCAGACACCTGGCTGGGCCCTCCAGAGGAATGGTGCCATGGGGTCAGTGGTGGCTCCCTGCTATTGGCAAGGTGGTCACTGAGCAGTAGCAATAGCTAGGCTGGTTGTGGTGAGTGGAAACCCCTATTTCTGAGCATACGCACAACCTCCATGTCTGCCGCCATGTGTCTTTTTCATAAGCCTGCCGGGCAAGGGGAGAGTTGGATGGGCGGGGAAAGAGACTGAAATTCAGAGGTGACTTCTTGTCCACCCGATTACTAAGATCCTTCTCTGCTGAGGTTGTTCTTTGATGGGCATTCACAATGAACAGAAGTATTACTCTGTGTCCATTCAGAGGCCTATCTACATATCTATTCCCCATACTTCCAATTATGGGTTCTTTCCAAGCCCATAATCAATTAGCCAAACGATTAGCTACTGCTGTGAATTACACTGAATCCACATCTTTAACTATCTCTCTTTCAAGACAAATGATCAATTAGGTGCACTGATCAAAGATCTACCAGTAGGTTGCAACCAGGATTTACTGTATAGCACAGGAAACTTTATTCAGTATCTTATAATAAACTATAATGGAAAATAATCGGAAAACACACTTATATATAACTGAATCATCTTGCTGTACACCTGAAACTGATACAATACTATAAATCAACTATACGCCAAGAAATTTAAAAAGAGCTACCACTGGGAGAAGTCCCCTTCACCACTGCCCTTCTGGGTCACTGCTGAGTGTGGCTACAGCGCTATAGATGTCCATCTTCAGGTGGTACCAGCAATATTAATGTGGAACCGCCTGTAAACTAGACCTAAGATATTTCTTTCTCAGTCAACTGGGACTACTCATGAGGCAATAGGTATGGGTTGAGAGTGAAGAAGCAAAGAAACAGGAGTAAGACCCACAAGAAAAGGTGTATAAAATATTCAGTAATGAAAGTAGGCTATAAAATGATTTTCTATCTTTTTTTAAAGAAATGTGTATGCATGTATTGTGTGCATATAAACAAGAAAGGGTTTAAAAGGAAATATATGTTAGGGGTGAGGGTGTAGCTCAAGCGGTAGCGTGCATGCTTAGCATGCACAAGGTCCTGGGTTCAATTCCCAGCAACTCCTCTAAAAACAAATAAGTAAACCTAATTACCTCCCCCTGCCAAAAAAAAAAAACAAAACCCAAAAAAAAAAATATATATGTTGGCATGCATGGAGTGGTCATCTCTGGGTGACTTTTGTTTAATATTCTCTATATTTCTCTGTATCCAATTTTTTTCAATAATCATTACTCCAATAATCAGAAAAAAAAGATTTTTTTTTACTAAGAGAATTCTCTTGATATAATCTTAATGGGAATAAAACAACATATATCTGTGTATACAGCGTGAACTAATTTTCTTTGGTATAATTCAATACCTATACAGACTAACTCAGGAGATATGTCAGCATGTTAACAGTTAGAGTATATAAAATTTGTGTTTTCATCCCTATCCTTCTGTGACATTTCCAAATGTTCTCCGATAACCATGTAACATTTTTACTGCAACCATCTTGCAGACACCAGGAGACTAAGAACAAGGCTATACTTCCACCAGGTACAAGGGAGAAAGAGAAAGAATTTGAATCCTTCCTGACACTGAGCTAAAATTATTAACCAGATAATCTTACCTTGGAATTTCTCATGATACAAAATAATAATAAATGTTCCTTACTGTTTAATTCTAATTGAGATGAGTTCTATTACCTGCAAGACAAGCGCATCCTAAATGATTTAACTTTTATATGGGGAAGGGCGACAGTAAGTTTCCCAAAATAGGGTCTTGTTTAAATTTGAAATTAACAATTTATAGTAATACTCCTAGTCAAACCGACAAAAAAAAAAAATCTATTAGGATAATTCCCAAATTACAAAGACTATTTTCTAAACTACTCCACTAATTTATGGTTGTTACTCATTAAAATTTATCTGAGCAATCAGTCTGGTTTGCCCTTCCCACAAGGTAATTATATTTTAATGTGTATTAGCTCAGGCTGCCATAACAAAATACCAGAATGAGTAGCTTAAACAAAAGAAATTTATTTTCTCACAGTTCCGGAGACTGGAAAATCCAGAATCAGAATTCTGTTTCTGGGGTGAGCTCTCTTCCTGGCTCGCAGACGGTCACCTTCTCACTGTCCTCACGTGGTAGAAAGTGACTCATCCACTGGTGTCGCTTCCTCTTTTATAAGGACACCAGTTCCATTGGATCAGAGCTCCAGCTTATGAACTTATTTAACCTTAATCACCTCCTTACAAGGTCCTATCTCCAACAGAGTTGGGGGGGGAGGTTGTTAGGGCTTCAACATATAAATTTGAGGGCAGGGGCACAATTCAATCCATACCATCAACTTTCTTCTCAAATATTAGGAAATATATCCTTCTTACAAATACCCAAAATACACTCTTGACAGTAATACTTTTAACAGTATGATTACTATTTGGTTTTCAAAGCATTTCACATAGTAAACTAAGCAGACATCCTGGTTTCACAGATGAGGGCACATATACAAATGTGTCCACAAAGACTCCCTAAGCAGTAAATGGAGGAAGTAGGGCTGTGTGCTACGCAGCTTTAATCTTGTCGTGTGCACTTAATGGATAGGAGTTTTATTTCGCCTAATGTTCTGAACAACGGAGGCGGCTTGGGGGTCAGGAAAGGGGAGGGCAAAGAGGAAAAGATAGGATTTGAAGCAAAATGAAATGAACAAAGAACATTAGTTTGGAGGTGAGGGAGCTTAAGCAGTCAGCAGGTCCAGCAGGCTAGAGAAATCCTGTAGACCCTTGAGGAATCTGCACTCCATCCGGAGGCTAAAGGGGAGCCACTGAAGGATTTTCAGAAAGAAAAGGTGACTAGTTTTTGGCTTTAGAAAGATCACCTCAGCTGCAGGTTTTACAAAGTAAACTGGGAAAATGCAGAGAAGAATGGAGACAGGAATTGTAAGCTGTACTCTGCACCACACACAAGAAAGTCATCCTGGGGGGAGGGTATAGCTCACCGGTAGAGCACGTGCTTAGCATGCAGGAGGTCCTGAGTTCAATCCCCAGTACCTCCACTGAAAAATAAATAAACCTATAATTACCTCCCCCTAAAAACAAGTCCTCTTACATTAAATACCTCACGTAGACAACTCACAAAGAAGAGAAAGAAATATGGTGAGGTTGAGTAACTTGCCCAAACTAGCACCACTCCAAGGAACAGAGCCACTCTGTCCCCAAGGGCCGAGGTCCTCCCCTGCGCCACCCCGCCTCCCCACCTGTAACTCTGAGAGTCCACAAGCACAGTTCTAATGTGTCAGAGTGAAACTACCGAAGTATTTCCTCTAAGACCAACCACTCCAAGTCATCATTAACTAATCTGTGTACCACGTGAATTTTAACTAACTGGAAGGGAAAAAAGAGTAAGAGTGAGAAAGCTGACTCTCTCCAGATAGCTGAGAATGCTTCTGATCTATGAAACAATTAATGCTCTGCACAGGGGTTCTAAAAATGGGGGGGGGGGGGAATCTTAAACATTTTAACACTTTCTAAGTTATTCCTCACTAAAGTAACAAATTCACATCTTTAATTCATACCCAAATAAATGTGATTTTGCTAGGAAATTACTTAAGGAATATAATGCATCGTTTCACAGATTACAAGGTAAGGTGGTAGTTAACACTTCACAATCAGCACCACCCTTAATTAACTGACTTGAGAAAAACAAAGTACTTCTGCTTTAAAAAAAAATCAAGATTCTATAAATATCAACAAAAGTACCTTGTGCTACCACTGACTCTGCCTATTTCCTCACTACACCAGCCTACAATACAGTGTCACAGAATCAGTCTTGGCTGTCTCCATTCTCGTGATTCATTAAACCACATTTTCCAAACCAAAAAATTAGAACTACTATGACAAACTGACAAACTACATTCACCCTAATTTCGTAATCTGTTGTATAAAAGTATAAGAATTCCAACAGTATCAAGAGTCAGTTAACAAGTCTTTACTGAAATCAACTAAATTTTCTAAATTACAGCTACTCCCAAAAAATGTGAGACAGAGTCATTCTTACAACTATTTCCAAAAATCTGAGATGTGACCAGAAGGACATTCTGTTCACGCCCATCAGTTACCAACTAGAGAGAAACAAAGAGGAGAAAATATTTTATTAATAAATTACCCCATATTGAACCCAAACCAAACAATTTAACTAATTAGAAATCTAAATACTAATTAAAGAGATACAACAGCATTAGAAAGAAAGCCAGCTAACAAAACATGTACAAGATCTATACGAGGAAAACTACAAAATGCTGATGAAAGAAATTTAAAGAACTAGTAAGTGGAGAGATAATCCATGGTCATGCATAAGAAGATCCGACACTGTCAGGACACCACTTCTTCCCTCTTGATCTGTAGATTCAATGGAAACCCAGTCAAAACCCCAGGAAGTTATTTTGTGAATATTGACAAAGTGACTCTCAAGTTTATGTGGAAAGATGATGTCGACGAGATCGTCAAGTAAGAAGTCCCTTATCATATAAACCTTCAACAACAATTTTGCATCCATCCTTGGACAAAAGGCCTTCATGGGGAACTATGGATACAGAGAAGAGACTATAAAACCCAGGGGCAATCCAAGACCAAGGAGAGCTGCTTTAAAACAGACCTGCACCCAGGCAGCTGACTCGACCACATCTCAGCTATAAACTGGGAACCAGCTCTAACCCAGAGGCCTCGGCTATAGCCCCATTTAGCTTTGGTTCCAACACCAGTGCCTTTTGCCAAGGGACCTGGGAGGACCCTTACCCCCCTGAACAACAGGTAATACGCATACAAACATCCGTGTCAAACGTGGACCCTGAACTGGCCTGTGACCCAGCTCCAGCCCCTCGCAGCTAGAGTCCAGGAGCCCCCAGAGAACACTAATTTTGACAATCACCCACAGATGAGAGGACCTCTGGGGAAGTCCAGGAGTCCAGTGGAGAAGTTCCAGCACAGCACTGGAGCAAAAGAAATCTGAGATAAGATGTACTGGAAAGGGTAAGAGAAACAGTTTGATTTTTTTACCCACTTTACCCCTCCCCCAAGGCAGCACAGCTCAGTGTGAAGACAGGCCTTCTCAGCCGATGACTTCTCCCTGGCGGTAGACTGAGAGTGGGTGAGGGAGCACCTGGCTTCCCCAGCTGTGTGACCCAGAAACAAAGAAACCCACTTCTGTCTCGCCCCATCCGGTGTGACTCGTGAGCTGAACAACTAGGGGTGGGTGGTGAGCAGCTGGGAGACCAGCAGCCAGACCTTGGTACGGAACATACTAAAAGCGATGTGGATCCTACTAACCAAGCGAGGACTGCATTAGGAGGGTCAGCCACAAGCTCCTGGGGATGCTTTGCCTGCAGATGCCCCCGAACTGGCCCACAGGTACCAACAGTGCGTCGCATGTCTGGTCCCACACACCCTCACCTCGGGACTGGCTTCTGTGAGTGCTCCTGACAGTCGCAGGAGCAAGCTTTTGCAGAAGGCTAGTGAGCACGCACAGAAAGCCAGCCTGGACCTGCAGGCCTGGGAGAGGCCACAAACTGGAGCCATAAGCACCACCCCTGGGGGGAGGAAAAAAAGGAGGCTGTCAGCACCCAGCCTGGTGCTTTGCAGGATCAAGAGAAGGCAAACAAGCTTAAGAATTCTGTCACAAGAAATGTGAAGCAGGCATATCCACAGAAGACCTGTCAAAGCCTCAAAACCCCTAGCAGATCTGAAAGAAGATCTCTCTCTCCTGAAGTTAACTAGTAAAGACTGGAGGTGACTGCTACTTCAAATGTGAAGACAGCAACACAAGAATTCAAAGAATATAAAAATTCAAGGGAAAATGACACCATCAAAAGCTCACAATAATTTTCCAGTAATCAATCCCAAAGACAATGAGTTCTGTGATATATCCAATAAACAATTCAAAATAGACGTTTCAAGGAAACTCAATGAGCCACACAAAAACAGAAAGATAATTTAATGAAGTAAGTAAAACTAATACATGAACAAAATGAGAAGTTTAACTAAGAGATAGAAATCATAATAAAGAAACAAACAAATTCTGGAGCTAAAGAATACCATAAGTGAAATTTTAAAATGCAACAGAGACCATCAACAGCATGGACCAACCAAAAGAAACCACCCATGAAGCAGGAGACAGGAACTTTGAAATTATCCAATCACAGGTGAAAAAAAGAATAAAAAAAACAATGAAAAAGCCTCTGTGATTTTTGGGTATGATAAAAAAAAAATCTGTGAATTACTGGAGTCCCACAAGGAGAAGTAAGGGAAAGGGTGGCAAAAAGTTTAAAGAAGTAATAGCAGAGAACATCCCAAATCTGGGAAGAGATTTGGACACCCAAGTTCATGAAGCTCACACGACTCCAAACAAATTAAAATCGTACCTTCTCCAAGTCACATTATAATGAAACTGTTAACAATCAAAGAGGAAGACAGGATCTTAAAATTAGCAAGAGGAAAGAAGCTTATCACCTATGAGGGAATCCCCATCTCTCAGATTTCTCAGCAGAAACCTTACAGGCCAGGAGAGAACAGGATAATACATTCCAAGCGCTAAAAGAAAAACTGCCAACCATGATTACTTTATCCAGCAAAGCTGTCCCTCAGAAATGAATGAAATATAAAGACTTTTCCAGACAAACAAAAGCTGAGGGAGTTCATCACCACTACATATGTCTTACAAGAAATGCTGAAAGGAGTTCTTCAACATAAAATGATGCTAATTAGTAACATGAAAATATACAACACACTGGTGAAGGTAAGTATATTCTATCCAACAGCAGCAGAATACACATTCCTCTCAAGCACATACAGATCATTCTCCAGAAATGATTCTATGTTACGTCACAAAACAAGTTGTAGCAAAATTAAGAAAACTGAAATCATATCAAGTATCTTTTCTGACAACAATGGTATGAAACTAGATACCAATAACAGACAAAAAACTGGAAAATCCATAAATATGTAGAAATTAAGCAACATACACCTGAACAACCAATGGGTCAGAGAAGAAATCAAAAAGGAAATAAAAAAATACCTTGAAACAGAAGAAAAGGGGAACAAAACTTACCAAAACTTATTGGATGCAGCAAAAACAGTTAAGAAGGAAGTTTATAGCATTAAAAGTCTAAAAAAAAAAACTCAGATAAGCAATCTAATTTTACACCTCAAGAAACAAGAAAAACAAGAAAAAACTAAGCCCAAAGTTAGCAGGAAGGAAGTAAAAATCAGAGTAGAAATAAATGAAATAGAGACCAGAAAAACAGGAAAGATCAATGACACAAAGATCTGGCTTTTCAAAGAGATAAATTAAATGGACAAATCTTTAGTGAGACAAAGGAAACAAGGCATGAATAAATAAAGTCAGAAATCAAAGCAGAGACATACAACTCCTATCACAGAAACATTTTAAAAAAAAAATCTTAAGAGACTCCAATAAACAACCATACATCAACAAATTGGATAACCTAGACTGGATAAATTCCTAGAAACATGCAATCTACCAAGACAAACTAGAAAATCTGAACAGACCAATAACAAGGAGACTGAATCAGTAATTAAAAATTTCCCAACAGAAAAACCCATTACCAGATGGTTTCTCCAGTAAATTCTACTAAACATTCAAAAAGGAATTAACACCAATCTTTTCATACTCTTTCAAAAAAACTAAAGAGGAAACATTTCCAAAGGCCAGTATTATCCTGATACCAAAACCAGATAAGAACACTACAAGAAAATTACACCCACATCCCTGACTAACATATATGCAAAATTCCTCAACAAATATTAGAAAACTGAATTCACCAGCACATTAATTCACCATGATCAAGCAAGATTTACCCCTAGGATGCAAGAATAGTTCAACATAAGCAAATAACATATGTAGTAAGTGTGATGCACATCAACAGACAAAGATAAAAATCATACGATCATCTCATTAGGTGCAGAAAAAGCATTTGACAGAAATCAACATCCTTCCGTGATAAAAACTCTCAACAGATTGGGTATAGAAGGAAGACAAGGGTGCTCATTCCCACTGTCCCTATTCTATACAGTATTGGAAGTCCTAGCAAGAGCAATTAGGCAAAGAAAAGAAATAAAAGGCATCCAAATCAGAAAGGAAACACTAAAATAGTCTCTGTAAATGATATGACCTACATACAAAATTCTAATGATTCCACCAAAAAAAAAAAATGCTAGAATACAAGAACTCAGTAAATCTGCAGGATATAAAATCAGCCCAAAGAACTCAGCTGCCTTTCTATATACTAACAATAATATACTGAAAAAGAAGTTTTTTAAAAATCCCAATAATAGCCTACAAAACATCAAAAACAATAAAATACAATTTTTTGTATTGGTTGGAATTGTTGCAATACAAACAATAACATCAAAAATAATAAAAATGCGTAGGAACAAACTTAACCCAAGAGGTAAAAGATCTGTACTGTGAAAACTATAAGGCTTTGAGAAAAGAAAATGAAGACACGATGAAAAGATGCACCATGTTCATGGATCCAAAAAATGAGTATTGTTAAAATGTCCACACTACCCAAAGTCATCTATAGATTCAACTGCAATCCCCATCAGAATTCCAACAGCATACTTCAAAGACAGAAAAAAAAAAATCCAAAGTTTTGTACTGGAAATACAATATATTCAAAATAACAAAAGCAATCCTGAGAAAGAAGAACAAAGGTGGAGGCACCACATCTGCTGATTTTAAACTATATTACAAAACTATACTAATCAAAAATGTATGGTACCAATGTAAAAACAGATACACAGACCAATGGAACAGTACTAAGAGCCCAGAAATAAACTCTCACATATACAGCCAAGAATACCTAATAGGGAAAAGATCATCTTTTCGAAAAATGGTGTTTAAAAAACTGAATATTCACATGCAAAAGAATGAAAGTGAACCCCTATCTTACATCACTCACAAAAATTAACTCAGAAAAGGATTAAATATAAGACATGAAATGATAAAACTCCTAGAACAACACAGAAAAAAGGCTAACATCAATTTGACAATGACTTTTTGGATACAACACCAAAAGCACATGCAACAAAAGCAAAACTAAACAGGTGGGATCACATCAAACTAAAAAGCTACAGCACAGCAAAAGAAACCAACAACAAAATGAAAAGGAAACCTACAAAATGGGAGAAAATATTTGCAAACCATCTATTGGGTAAGGACTTAATATTCAAAATATTTAAGGAACTCACACAACTTAATATTTAAAAAAAAAGTCTTTTTAATTTAAAAACGGGCAGAGAACCTGAACATTTTTCCAAAGAAGACATACAAATGGTACATGAAGAGACTCAATATCACTAATTACCAAGAAAATGCAAATCAAAACCACACCTCACACATATCAGAATGGCTATAATAAAAAGGACAAGAAATAGCAACCACTGGCAAGGAGGTGGAGAAAAGAGAACTCCTGTGTCCTATTGGTGGCATATAAATTGATATACCCACCATGGAAAACAGTATGGAGGCTTCTCAAAAGTTTTAAGACCATATGACCCAGAAATCCCATTTGTGGGTATATGTCCAAAGGAAATGAAATCAGAATCTCAAAGACATAACTGCATTCTCATGTTCATTCACTGCATTATTCATAATAGCTAAGACACGGAAACAAACTTAAGTGTTCATCTACGAATGAATGGATAAAAATGTACAAACACACACATACACAGAGGAATATTTCTCAGCCACCAGAAAGAGCAAATCCTGCTACATGCAACAACATGGATGGACCTTGAGGGCATTATGATAAGTGAAATAAGTCAGAGAAAGATAAACACTGCATGATATCACTTATATGTGGAATCTTAAAAAGTTGAACTCACAGAGATAAAGACTAGAATGGTAGTTGCCAAGGGTGATGCAGAATGGGAAGATGTTGGTGAAAGGTACAAACTTCCAGTTATAAGATGAATAAGTTCTGGGGATCTAATGTACAGTTTGGTTGATCATAATTAACAATTTTGTATTACATACTTGAAAGTCACTTTCAACACAAAACAAAATGGTAACTATGAGAGGTGATGGCGGTATTAACTAAATCTATTGTGGTAAACACTTGGTAACAGCGATTACACCTGTATCAAATCATCACGTTGTATACCTTAAATTTACACAATGTTGCATGTCAACTGTGTTATCAATAAAGATGGAAATTTTTAATAAATAAAGTTTATATGGAGAGGCAAAAGACCAAGAGGAGCCAACACAATGCTGAATACAACTTTGAGACCATAGCTGGAGTACTGACATTATACAACTTCGAGACTTACTACAAAGCTACAGTAATCAAGAGAGTATGGTATTGGCAAAAGAACAGACAAATAGAACAATGACACAGAACAGAAAGGCCAGAAACAGGCCCACAGAAATACAGTCGATTGATCTTGGACAAGGGAATAAAGGCAACAAAATGGAGCAAGGGAAGTATTTTCAACAAATGGTGCTGGAACAACTAGACATACATGTGCAAAAAAAAAAAAGAATCTAAACACAGATGTTATATCCATCACAACAATTATCTTAAAACAGACTACAGACCTACCTAACATGCAAAACTGTAAGACTCTCAGTAGAGAACAGGAGAAAATCTAGATGACTTTGGGTCGGGTGATGACCTTTTAGATACAACCAAAGGCATAATCCATGAAAGAAAGAATTGATAAGCTGGACTTCATTAAAATTACATTTTCTGCACTGCAAAAGACACTGTCAAGAGAATGAAAAGACAAGACATAGACTGGAAGAGAATATTTTCAAAACATGCCTGATAAAGAACTGTTATTCAAAACATACAAAGAGCTCTTATACAGAACAAAAAGAAAACAAACAGTCCAGTTTAAAAATGGGCCAAAGACCATAAAGAAAACAAAGAGTTCAGTTTTAAAATGGGCCAAAGACCTTACAGACATCTCATCAAAGAAGAGACAGACAGCCACTAAGCATATGAAAAGATGTTCCACATCAGGTCATCAGGAAAATGCAAATTAAAACCAGGTATCACTACACACCTATTAGAATGGCCAAAATCCAGAACACTGACAACACCAAATGCTGGTGAGGATATAGAGCAACTAGAACTTTCATTCACTGATGGTAGAAATGCAAAATGGTACTGCCACTTTAAAGGTGAAAACTTACATATATACAAAAACCTGCACACGAATGATTATGGTAGCTTTTACTCATAATTGCCAAAACCTGGAAGCAACCAAGATGTCCTTCATTGGGTGAATAGGCAAATAAACTGTGGTACATCCACACAGTGGAACATTATTCAAAGCTAAGAATAAAAGAGCTAATAAGCTATGCAAGGACACTGAGAAACCTTAGATGACTATTACTTCAAGAAAGAAGCCAATGTGAAAAGGCTGTATGTTGTATGATTCCAACTATATGATATTTTTGAAAAAGCAAAACCTTTGGAGACAGTACAAAGATCACTGGTTGCCAAGAGTCAGGAAGGAGGGAGGGATGAATAAGTGAAGCATCAAGGATTTTTAGGGCAGTGAAACTACTGTGCACCGTACTATAATGGTGGATCCGTGCCATTCTATGTTTGTCAAAACCCAAAGAATGTACAACACCAAGAGTGAACCCTAAACTATGTAAACCAATAAACTATTGACTCTGGGTGATGTGTCAATGCAGGTTCACCAGTTGTAACAAATGTACCCTCCTGGTGGGGGATGCTGATAATGTGGGAGGCTGTGCATATGTAGGGGCAGAGGGCACATGGGAAATCTCTGTATCCTCCATTCAGTTTTGCTCTGAACCTAAAATTGCTCTAAAAAAAAAAAAATTCTATGGGGGGGGAGGAGAAGAAGAAGAAAAGAGAGAGAGAGAAAGAAAAAGAAAAAAAATCCATTCACCTCAGTATGTTGGCTCAGTTTTGGTCCATCAGCAATATACCACAGTAATTAAGCTCAGGCTGCAGAACAGGCCCCAACAAACTAAGATCCTCAGGCCAAATACCTAGCCCCACCCCCCAACCCCCGTTTTTGCAGACAAAGTTTTATGAGAATACCTTCACACCTACTCATTTACATATCTATGGCTGACTTACTACAATGGCAAAGTTGAATAGTTGTGACAGATCACATGGCCTGCAATGCCTAAAATAATTATTAACTAGCCCTCTGTGAGACATCTGCCCAGTCCTGTTCTAGATTAGTGATTTCCAACCGTAGCTGGACATCAACACCACCCGTGAGCTTTAAAAAGAAAAAAATTCCAGTGCCTTGGACCCCAATCTAATCATCTCCCCCTAAAAAGATTACAATTTCATTGGTCTAGGGTAGGGCCATTAGCTGTTACTGTATCAGTACAAAAATGTGTACAATAAAACAGGAAAATATGCAAGATAAAAATCAGGATATCCAATAATATAAAAGATAAAGACAGGACATTAATACACAGACCACAAAGACCACAGAGTACTACATAACAAATTGGAGCCATAAGTTTGGCTCCGATCTCCATGAATTCACAAAGATTAAGAAACAAGATCGTTACATGATTTATAGTATCCATGAGGCTAAAACATCTTGGTGGAAGTAAACTTTTTCCCTAAGACTTCTGCCTGAATGTAAAAGGCATGTTTTAGTACAGTTCTTCCCAGTGATGTAAATATATCACTTATTCCTCTCACCTTACACCACCTTAACCACTTCACACACACACAAAAAACAAAATAAAAACCCTGAGAGTGGCAGGATTTTCATATAGACAGTACCATGCTGCATTTCTTTCTTTTTTCTTTCTTTCTTTCTCTCTTTTGGTGGGGCTGGGGGCAGATGAGTGTAAGAAATGCACAACTGAGCTAAAGGTAAGTGGCTCTACATTCTACAAGATATTATTAAGCACTAATAAAAAATCCACTAGTGCAAGCAGTCCCCAAGTTACCACACTTAGTCGATACAAAAGTGATTTCCTCAGACCTATAATTCAACTCTCTTGCATTTACCCTCTTGTTGAATGGCTTCTGTTGATTTGCCAAATGTGTCCAGACAACAAAAGAACAGAATATATACCAGGACATAGCAAAAACACAATTTCCTCTTACCAGTGTTAAATTTAAAATATGGTTCTCTGTTTTCCAAATCTGGGAAACAATGAACTGGCTGTCTACAGTTTAATGACAGCAGTTCAGGTCTGTTTTTGACAGAGACCTCATCTCCTTCACTACCCACCCTTGCATCTGACACTATCAAAAACAAACTACTTGTAGCTCTTTCCAACATGCCCTGGTATACATGCTGTTCCTACTACCTATATTCCTTGCCTTCCCATCTCCCCCTTCCCTTAATTCTCTGAACTCATGAGTCATCTAAAATCACTCTATGAGAAGTTTTAATTTCTCTGAAACCCCCAAACATTGCATTGTTCCTTAAAATTCCCTCTAAAACTTCCTTTATAAAAGGGACAATCTTCAATCTACATATAAGTCACACATAGTTTGAAGGTATTTATGAAAACACTCTGAAGTGTCTAAAAATCCAACAATCTATTTAATACAGAAGATTATAACAGAACATCAGAAGGAGAAACTCACACGTTGGCCTCAGGACACAACAGTATATAGCCAGAGAGACCTTAGGGTCCCTTTCCTCTCTTTCCTCCCTCTCCCCACTCCTGCCCACACAGCCAGCTAACAGTCAAAGCCTTATTCCTATTTTCCAGCCCACTGCTTTGCCAATCAATTCAATTGTGGAGGAGTAGAAGCTGTATAGTGTTGGAACCAACTGTGTACTCACAGCTGAAAAAGGGAAGGTCTATAGATTCACTTCTATGACTGCAAATTACCTTCTGCGGGCACACTGGCTTTATGCTGGAGGAGAGTGGCTCCAGGTAAAGCAAGCCATCTGTGAGTTCTCCCTTCCCTAGCCCCGCCTCCTTCCTGACTCTTCTTGCACCTGTTTCATCCTTTCCAATCTCAACTGCAGCCATCTCAACTCAAGAAATACTCTACACCCGGACAGACGTAACAGTCCTGTAACTGGTCACTCTGCATCCAGTCTGTCCATTCACGAATCCATCCTTCACCAGTGCCAAACGAATCTTCCTCATCCCCTGTGCAAAAAGTGGAGGATACGAAACAAACTTGACAACAGCTGGGGCAGGGGGTGGGGGACGAGTAGGCATATGGGGAGAAGGAGGAAGGGGAATTTTAAGTTCTGCTTTTAATACAACTGTATTATTTGAATCTTTTACAGGAATCTACGAATTACCTAGAAGCTCCTTTAAAAAACTGCTGCTTGACATTTTTTTCCATAAGCAAAATTATACTGTCAAAACACAAATAAAAATCTTCCAAAAGTAATAATTCTTTTCTTCTATACGGTAATAATTCTTTTCTTCTTTTCCTCATTTAAATATAAGTACTAAAGATCAATTTTCTCTTCCCTAAATTTAAGGCTTTATAATTTTCTATCACTCAGTGATTTTTACATAACTATACTACATATAATATAGACATCACAACACCCAGCAGAGTCTTTCATTGAGTAGGCAATTAACAACTACTTGTTGACTATCAAATAACTATTTGTTGAATTACTTTTAACACATCTCTACAGCCTCAAACACTCCTCTTTCTAGAAAAGAAAAGTAAGTGGTCACAGCCTACCACAAAGATTCCAGGCACTAGAGAATTTAGATAATTCACCACCACTTGCTACCATCACCTCAAGACCAACTTTCCCCCAACCTCGAGTGTCTTCCAGTCCATACATACTCCAGCCTCTTCCCAATCTGTTCTCCACTCTAACCACTTTTTGAAGAGTAATCTTCAAAAAGTAAAAATGATAATGTCATCCCACTGCTTAAAACTTTCAGTGTCTTCTCATCAGCTTCAGTAATAAGACCAACATCTTTAACACAGCCCACAAAACCTTGCCTACCCAGCTCCCCACCTAACCAACCTCACACTCTCTTTCCCCTGGTGGCTCACTACACTCTAAAGCACTCGGGTCTAGAAGTTGTTCAGAATCATTCTGCTTTCACTCACCTCTGGGCCTGTACACATGACGTTCCTGTTCCTCTGGTAGGGATATTGCTTTTCCTTCCCTCCAAGTTTCCTGGATAATATACATTCACTTCTTCAGATCTCCGTCCTAACATTACCTCTTTGATGCACCAGGCTAGGCGGGAGCACCTCACATGCACTCTCATGTCAACATGTTCCCCACATAAAATGCATTTGATTAGTGAGGGAGGCAGAGATCATGTCTTGTCCTAAGGGCAGAGATTGTACCTGGATTCGCAAAATACACTTAGGCACCTAACAGGCAGTAAAAGATTGCTGAATAACCGAATAGGTGACAAATTCGTACGTTCTGTCATACAATGAAGTGCGTTACATATAACTACACGTATTTCATTTTACTGGGCATTGCTACAGTCCCAACCTGAGAATACATAAACATTTGGCAGTTCTCTTTAGGGTCTTTAGGGTCTCTGATTATTCTGGAAGAATGGGCGTATCACAGTTTGTCTCCCCTCTAGTCAAAGTAAAGTCTGAACATTATTAATGGAATATTAATTTTCATAAAACATGGAGCTGAAAAAGAAAAAAGGTTTCTTAACCTTTTTGAAAGAGAAATGGTTTGAAAGAGAAATAGATTAATTCAAAGCTTTTTTCATGGGACGCATAAAATATATAACAGAAGAGGTAAAATGCCAGAGTAGCAGCTAAAACAAAAGGCATATCCTCCATTTCCTTGTCTTTTTTTTCCTACTTTAGTTGGGTTATTTTTATTTTTTTTAAGACATAAATACGTTAGTACAGAAAAGGAAGGTATGTACCATAGACCGTATCAATAGATTTCTTCAAATCTAATTTGGAACATACTTGAATTAGAAATAAATGATTACTAGGGGGGAGGGTATAGCTCACTGGTAGAGCACATGCTTAGCATGCACGAGGTCCTGGGTTCAATCCCCAGAACCTTCTTTAAATAAATAAACAAACCTAATTACCTCCCCCCATGAAAAAAAATGATTACTATAATCATTTTTAAACTAGTCCTTCATACTGCTTCATAAAAATGATATAATTTGAACAATTTCCTATTAATCAAATAAATGTATTTAAACAAATTACTTAACTTTTGGCATGGGTGAAATCTGAAGAAAACACATATATGAAACCTTGAACTATTTCAAAATTAGTGCTAAAACGTGAAATATACAGAGCAATAATAAGACTAGAATATAAGAAATTATCCAAAATAATTAACACAATATGTGCTGTGCTAAGAGAATTCCTACACAAGCAACTTTAAATTTCATGAGGTATTACACAAGTTTTCAGTCAGACATGCCTACTTCACCCACTACACATAGTGCTATACAATATTTAAAATTCAGACTCCCATTATTACCACAAAAGGAAGGCATCAAGTCTACTAAACCCATCATCCACACCAAAGGTTCTCAAAGTGTGGTCTGCAGACCGCTGAGGGTCCCTAACACCATTTCAGGAGGTTCACAAGGTCAAAACTACTTTCATAATACAAATAATGTCTTTTGCCTTCTCTTCTGGGTCTCCTTAACCCTAAGATGCCATTAAACATTCTGTGTGAGAAAATGAAAACAATCTGTAAAGTAATTCTGCTGCATCCTAAGTACGATAGGAAAAAGCACCCGTATAATTTATTTGCAAGCTGAATAAGCCACTTTTCCATGGAATTTCAAAATAAACGACTTAAAAACAACTTGGTACTTCAAAAAACAACTGACAAACTATGGTTAATCAGACTGGATATCTGGCAGATATCTTTCTTAAAATAAACAGAGTAAGCCTACCATTTCAAGGAAAGTAACTGGAGATACTTGGTGCCAATAGTAAAATTTGAGCTTTTAAGTAAAAATCAGAATATTGGAAACCTTTCATCCATTTACATGAGCTTGGGAGCTTTACAATACTTACAGACTCATCTGATAAAATCTGAAGTGATATGAATGAATGTGTTTTTTTATATCATATAATGAAATGTGTCAACATTCAGACAATCCATTTAATTAAATGAACAAATATTTTCCAAAAGACCCAGGCATAGATTTTTAATGTACTGGAGCATAAAATGCTCACTGATAAGGTTTCAGAGTCTACACTGCGATCAATCTTTAAGAACTACTATCTGCCAAGTTTTGATACAGTATCAAAGAAAATTATTCATAGTTCCATGCACAGGCTATTAAAATATTCCTCCGTCTCCAACTACATAACCATATGAAGTCAGATTTCCTCATATACTTCAAAATAAAATATCACAACAGGTTGAATGCAGATGTAGATATGAGAATTTAGCTATGTTCTAGCTGGTCACTGAAGAGAGATGCAGTGATATAAAACAATACATTCTTCTCATTAAACTTTTTTTGTTTTGGAAAACCTTGGATATTTTTCAGAAAATTAGTATTTACATTATTAATGTTAAAACCCATTACATGTTATTTTTAATGAATTCATAAATGTTTTAAACTTCTCTATTTTAATTTTTGATACAGTAAGTGTTGAAAGATATAACCTACCTAATGAAAGGTTCTCTGGGGTCCTTCATACATTTAAGAGTTTAAAGGAGTCCTGAGACCATAAGTTTCAGTACTGCTGATCTATACTATAAAGGGATAAAGACAAAGATGTTCCAATGTAACACAATCTCACTTTTACTTTTTCTGTTTGGCAAGACTTTGAAAAATTGACTTTATTAGAAAGATTTTAAGAATATTTAAGAGGAATCATGTTCATAACAATTTGAATGAAAAACCATTTCCTGAACAACCTATTTATTCAGTGTCTTGATACCTTAATTACGACAAAGTAAACATTTCAACATAGTTGCTAACAAAATAGAGAATAAGTAAAGCAGAGATTTTTTTTAAAGAGGAAACTGAAGAACTCAGAAACAAACTAATGGAAAGCGTCAGAATTGGATGGCTATAAGTCAAAAACAAACTCTACTAAAAGCCATCAGAACTGTAACCTTGGACATAATCTAGCTCAAACTCATCGTTTTATAGAAGACAAGAGAGTTAAAAGCTGGTTAAAATACAACTAATTCATAATAGAATGAGGACCACAACTAAGCTTCCAGACTCCCTGTAAGGTTCATGTAAACTTCTGAGAGCTTATGTGCCAGGCATCGGGCAGGCACTGCTGATATAGGAATAAATAACACAAACATCGTCCTGCTTTCTTGGAGATGAGCATCAAGTGTCAAACAGATCTACTGAGTGCCACAGAGGAAACATACAGGATTCTATGAGAGCATTTAACAGGGTATAAATTGACCTGGTGGGCAAGGGGTGAGGTCTCTAAGGAAGTAACCTTATTACTACCATCTACCAACATCCTCATCACTCCCCTTCTTCACTGAGGACTCTGACATCTTAGCTCATTCGCTAACACATCACTATTCCGATCATTATTCTCAGTGATGGCAACATTCACTCAGATAATCCACCCAGAACTCTTGCCTCTCAGTCACTTGACCTCCTGAACCAAACAATTTTTTCTCCCATTTTTTTTCTTCATCACCATCAAGAACTCCCATGGTCATCACTAGTAATTACACCATCTCCAAAAATTTAGATTTCAAAAATACCACATTCTAAACACCCAACTTCCATCTCTGCAGTTTACTTACTCTAGTAACTCGATTCCAACCATCCTTAGATTTCACAGGACTTCCCACTCATTAATCCTCCCAGTTTTTCACTATCCGTGTCGCAACTAAGATGTGCTGCAAGTATAAAATACACTTCAGATTCCAAAGACTTAGTATGTAAAAAAGAATGTAAAATATCTCACTAACAAACTATGTTGATTACCTATCGAAATAATTATATGTTGGATACACTCGGTTAAATAAAACGTTACTAGAGTTAATTTCAACCTGTTTCCTCATACTTTTTTTAATGTGGCTATTACAAACATTTTACATTAGATACACGGCTCACTTTTTTTTGTGGTGGGGGGAGGTAATTAGGTTTACTTAATTATTTATTCTTAGAGGAAGTACTGGGGATTGAACCCAGGACCTCATACATGCTAAGCATGCACTCTACGACTTGAGCTATACCCTCCCCCCCACACTATATTTCTATTAGACAGTGCTAATCTATTGTGTGATGACTCCTCAACATTGATCTCTGAATTCTGACTCTTCCCTAAATTCCAGAATGACTGTCTGGCCCATCTATTTCGTTGTCTAATCTGACATGGACTTGACATCCACAATGGTCCTCTCCATTTCCTCACCCAGGTGCTACCATCCACTAACACAGTGAGGAAAACAAGCTAAGCTAGGAGCCATCCTTAGATTCCCCTTTGCCTCACATCCCATATCCAATCCACGAGTTAAGTCTTGCTCAGCTTTGCCTTAAAAAATAAATATCTGACCTCTCCCCTCAATTCCTCACATTGTACAAGCAGTTCTCATTCCCTGCCTGGACCACTACAATACCTCCTGCTGCTAATTCTGCTCGTCTTCCCTTCAACATGTTTGCCACTCAGTAGCCTGAATGATATTTTTTTTAATATCAATCAAGTACTCTAATGATCACCCCATTACACTGGGAATAAAATCCAACCACTTTTCAAGGCCTACGAGGCCCTACATGCTCTGACCCCTGACAACCTCTCTGACCTCTCCCCTACCAGTCTCCCTCTCACTAACTGCCCTTAGGAAGATTTTCCCCACGTCAGAGCCTCTGCTCTTGCCTTTTCCTTAGATCTTCACATGGAATATGCCCTATCTACCCTCCCGGTCTCGAGTCAAATGTCACCTCCACAGAGCTGCACTTCCTAACTTCCCCAGCTAAAGAAGTCCTCCTTCCCAACCACAGTTTTCTGTGTCCTGTCACCCTATTTAATTTTCTAAGCAGCACTTCTCCCTATGTGAAAGTCTTTTTTTTTTTTTTTTTGGTGTTTATTATCTGTCACCTCCTCTCAATAATGAAAACCTCCTAAAGGTACAGACTTTGCCCTACTCACTGCTGTATCTGTGGTACCAGGGTAGTACCTGACACCTAAGAGGTACTCAGGATTTTGATCAAATAAAAAATCAACGAATACAGGAATTTTTCACCTGAACTACAAGACCTGATACATGGGTAATATTCAGACCAAGAGGAACAAGTTTTCTAGTCAGAGAACAACATCTGCCAAAGAAGAAAATAATGAAATTTCAAAAACTGAAATGCCAGTATGATGGTAAGACGAGGGCAGTGGGATGAATGCAGCAGGACTAGAAAGACAGGAGCTGTCCCACACACGGCCCCCCAGGCCCACCGTGGGGCTGCATGTGTATGAGGACTCACTGAAGAACTTTCATGCAGGGGAGTGACGTGACCAGATTTCTGTTTTGAGAGTGCCACTCAAGCCACAGTGTGGATGATGGGGATGCGATCAGAGGGGCATACGTGCTGACAGCAGGAAGACAGTCAGACTCTATAGGAGATGTCTAAGCTTTACGCTGGGGTAGTAGAGTGGCGAAGGACTAGACAGACTGAAGAGCTATTTAAGAAGAATCAGCAGGGCCTGCTACCAATGAAGCAGTAGCAGTGGCTGAGGAGGGAGGTACCAGGGAAGAAGAAGAGAGAAGCCAAGAATGATGCCCAGGTTTCCAGCGAAGCAGTAGAAGAGGCTGGGGAAAGGTGATATGTTCAGTTTCTAGCCTCTCAAGTCTGAGGTACCTGTGACTCAAACAAGCAGATACATGGATCTAAACTTCAGTAGAAGAGAGATCATTCCAATGGAAATAATTAAGAACAGTCCGAGGTGGTAGGTGTAGAAGGTGTAGAAAGGAGCTCATACAAAGCCACCTTAATAAGGTAAAGTAACAGGAAAAGTAGGAAAGAATGTCCTCACAGAAGCCAAAGAATTAGCTTTTCAAAAAAAAGAGGGACCAGTCAATTGTGTGAAGTGATGCTGAGAAAATAAGCAAGACGAGAACTAAACAGTGCTAGAGAGGCTTGAGATGTTTCGATGCTGACTGCAGAAATTCAGTAAAGAGAGAAGGCATAAAGATATAAAAAGTATAAGGCTTCTGAAAATGCACGAGAGGATGCGACCCAGAGCAAAGATAAGGACTAACCTCAGCTAGGAGGGAGGACACCTCTCCTCCACGACAAGGAAGAAGCAGAACAGGATGGACAAGGACACCAGCAGGCTCGGAAATGTAGTGGTAAGAAAGTGTATGTCTCATAGAACGAGGTCTATTTTCTCTATGAAACAAAAGATGAGAAAGGAAAGAGATTTTAAAAGAGAAAATTTTAAACAGTTTATAATGTAAACTGACATGGAAAACATAGTGGGATTGCTGGGTTATACCGAGGGCTCACTTTTGATTGGTAACCATGATGTTTAAATGGCACTAATCAACCCTTACCACTACACCACCTTCTTAAAATAAGCGTTTGTTACTATAAGTCTTAGGTTGCCGATACCTGAACTAAGAAGTATCTTTACCCATATGATGCATTACACACATCTCTGGTGTTTAAGTAGAGGACATTAATTCCCCATGGCCCTAATAAAAAGGGTTCTCACAAAGTGTCACACTTGCCTTTCAAGAAAATGGAAAATAAAATTTACCAAATCCAATTTAATCACAGTGTGTAGAAATTGCTAATAGGAATTAAATATAAAGTGAGGAAATAATTAACTTAAAGGTAAACTAAAGTTTTTCAATAACATACTTTTTCATTAACATAGTATTTTTTATTCCCTTAAAGTTTCAAGTGAATAAAAAATAAAATGTTGCTCCAATCAAAAGCAGTTGAGAATACCCAACTGCACATCTTGCATACCATGCTATATTTAAGCTCTGAATAATATAATTCACCTCTGATTTACTAATTGGAAAATCTCATAGAAGTGTTAGAATTTTTCTAATTTTTAAATATACAATGACTGAAATACTTTCTGAGTGTCAACAATATGAGTTTACCAGTTGTATAGTAGAAAGTTTACATATATTTTTTAAAGGCTGTATATGTGAGTGACATTACAAGGGACTTGTCCGGTGTACACTGTATTTCTAAAAAGTTTAAAATTTGTGCAATTACCACATTTGGTATTACTTTGGTAATCAAGGGGAAAATTAAGCTCACATATAAAGTGGAAAATTAGGCTCCAAGTTGTAAGTTCTCTCAATTCACACCAAAATTCTGAGTACATGTTCATGCCCGGAGTTCCCTTTTCACACTGCAGTACAATGGTAGGAATTCAAAATTATCTCCATGCAAACTTAGGTAATTACATATTTCACAACAAAATACCATTACAAACCACTCCTAGATGTACATATGTAAAAGAACTGAAAATAGGCAATATTGTATATGAATATTTGTAGCAGTACTAGTCACAACAGACAAAAGGTAGAAACAATCCAAATGTCCATCAGTAGATGAATGAAAAAACAGAATGTGGTATAATATAGAGCATTATTCAGCCATAAAAAGGAATGCAGTCCTGATACATATAACAAAGTGAATGAACCTTGAAAATATTATGCTTAACGTAAGTAAAAGAGACACAAAAGACCACATATTGTATAATCCTGAGGTGGGAAGCCCCATGAAAAAGACCAGCAGGACCCCCAGGCAGAGCCACTACTCTCTTGCCGGCACCATCTGATTCCCTGGCCCGGTGGCATTATCTCGCTTTTTAAACTCTGAAATGGCTCACTTTCAGGAAAGCGAAACTTATCCCTAAGATTCTATTGGTTCCCTGAGCTAACTCCTGATTGGCCCATTTGTAATGCTTCATTGGCATGGAGCTCACTCCTAATTGGTCCATTTCCCTCACTCCCTGATTGGTTCATTTCCCTCACTCCTGACTGGCCTATTTCTACAACGCTTGTTCCTAATTAGTCATTTTTGTTTATACCTTATTTGCATACGATGTTACAAAATGTTGCAAAGTCTAGACTGGTAGACTACAAAAGGCTGTGTAAACTACAGACGGGGTCCAGAGCTTGGAGTGTTAACTTCTCTGGGCCCACTGGCGTAATAACCCTGAGTTCTCCAACCCTCTGAGTGCTGCTTGGTCTCTCACCCTGTTCCAGGTTGCTATCACAACGGAGCTGTAACATTGAGCTGTAACACACTTTGCTGCAACAATCCCATTCATATGAAACATACAGAATAGATAAATTTGTAGAGACAGAAAGCAAACTAGTAGATGCCAGATACTGGGAGGTTGGGATGGGGATGAACTACTTTAACAGGTATGGGCTTTCCTGAGGAATGATGAAAATGTTTTAGAAGACTTCAGAGTGGTTGGTGGTTGCATGACACCATGAACATATAAAATACCACTGAACTGTACATTTTTTAATGGTTGGTTTTATATTATATGAATTACAGCTCCATTTTAAAAACTCCATTATAAAGCAACAATATAGCTATATTACAATCAGCCTCTGGCAGGAATTACTAACAAAATTAGCTGTAAATTTAAAATATATTAACTATTTTAAAGCTTTCTACTCATTTTGTCATAAATAAATTATACTAACATTCATTATCTTTTTTCCCCAGAACAAAGTTGTGCAATGGATTTAATAAGCCTTTTATCTTTTAGCGATACGTACTAAAATATTTATGGATGAAATGGTATGTCAAAGATGGACTTTACAATAATGGCAAAGAGATATGAGAGGAATACAGATGAAAGGAGACTGGCCATGAGCTGATGAATGTGAAAGCTGGGTGATGAGCACATGAGGGTTCATTATACTATTCTTTCTATTTCTGAGTATGTTTAAAAGTTTCCATAATGAATTTTTAATTACCATGGTAAAAATCAAGAAAATAAGACTTTCAGTTTCCTTTTACTTTAAGCTGTAGTTGAGATGGCACTGACAATATTCTTTAGTTGACATAAATCACAATTTCACAAACATTTGCTGAACTTGCTAAGCACACATGCCTATCAAAATCAGAATCTATTTGATAACAAATACACATTACCTTTCTTTCCTTAGAATGCTTTGTTTTGCTTTCAGATTTTTTTTCCACAAATACTAGTTCACTACCAAATATTTCTCAAAAAAATTCATTTTGTAAGTGAAGAAAATTAGTAAATTAGTTAATTGTACCTACTTAGTAATACTAAAAAACTTCAAGATTCCTTTCTAAGGAATTCATGTTTGCTGTTAAAATGATCAGGTCAGCGATTTCCTTTAAAAACAAAATCCAGTAATTGCCATCTTCCAAGTGTCTTATCTTTACAATACTGTTCTTTAAAAAAAAAACAAACCTTATTTTTTAGCATGGTGTCTTATTATACAAATATTAAGGTTTAAAAAATTTGTAGTCCCAGGGTTTGACTGTTTCTTCTAAAATCAAACCGCAACTTCAATAAAAATTACAATCAACACAGAAAGACAACAGAAAAACTATATAGCTTCTCCCAAATTTAAGCTTTTTAAATACTCCAAAATTAGCTTTTAACTATCACTTTTCCCTTACTTTCCCTAAAAGGACCAACACTATTTTCATCAAATTACATCTACATAATCTCCTCTAGTTTGACTCAACCTCTTGCCGCAATATTAGCACTCTTCTCTGGCCCTTATTGTCTGCTAACTCACAAATGTCTGATTCCTAAGGCATAATTTAACCTAAGATAAATAGGGTTATCCTAAATGGCCACAGACCCGACCCAAATTGCCCAAATACCTCTTTTCTACTACAAAGAGTATTAGTATTCTTCAGCTACTAAAAGTAGCTGGAGAAAACAGAAGCACACAAGAGGAATCAGGAAAGCATTCTTATCCTAAGGGATTATTTCCACAATTTACAAAAAAAAAAAAAAAAAAAAAAAACCTCTCCTAGAGACACAAATATGTTAAAACTGAGGATCTAAACAGATCAGGACTAGATCACAGTACCACACGTAAAGTTCTTACTAGTATTAAAGCTACAAAAGGAAAAAAAGAGAGATGCCTTTTTAATGCAAACCTTCAAATGGTATACAGTCCTAAAGAATATTCAGTAGTCCTGAGTGCATTAGTTAAGAACTGATAAAAAATTTCCATCCTTATGAATGGACTTTCATTAAGACTTAATATGCAAGGTCAGATCCTGCCTGCCTGACAGCAGCATTAATGTTTAATTAATGTTATGGCATGGTCTAGGTCAATTAAACAATTAACTGAGGATCTTTCATAAAATTATCTAAAACCCTATTTTGTTTTGCTTTGCTTATTGAGATATAATTGACATAGAACACTACATTAGTTTCAGGTGTACAATATGATTCACCACATTAAGTCTAGTTAACATCCATCACCACACAAATTTGCAATTTTTTTTTTCTGTGGTGAGAATTTTAAGATCTACTCTCTTTACACTTACACAATACAGTATTATTAACTATAGTCACCATGTTGTACATTACTAAAACTCTTTAATTCATTTAGATTTCCAACCTATATCTAATTTTGCTAGCCACTGTTTTCAAACTTCCAAGTGCAACTCTAAGATTTTTTCCACTTCCAATCCGTCCTAATCTCCACAATCATTTTGACTGTCTCCACCTGAACATAGTTTGTATGGAAATCAGAACTACCTACCCAAAATATTTCAAGACACTTTTCATTTTGTTAACTTATACTAAGTCTTCTACAAATTTTCTTATCACAATTGCAAAGCTAATGAAGAACAGGAAAAAAGAGGGAAGGATGCACAGGAAAGGAAAAGGATCCACTGGAACTCAGTGAAAAACTAGCCTATGATTCCTGTAATTCAATACTTCAAATGCCAAAGCTACCATCTTTCAGTGATCCAGGCAAGTCCCCAAATAACAAACCCACCTGTTCTGGCATTACAACTTGGAACTTAGAAGAAACAATAGTAAAAGAGTTGGTAGGTTCCCAGACATGACCCACAAGAGTCTGTTTATTTCGTAACATTTCTGAACTAGTCTGCGTTCTAGACTCATTCGTGTCTGGAGACAAGTGTTCAGGAGAAATCCTGACTGCCAACTCCTAACAGTATCATCAAACAAAATTCACTTAACTTTTTCGACTCCTAATTTCCTCATCTGTAAGAGAAGTCAGCCTATCACAGAGAGTGTCTGCAAGGATTAAAGATAATACAAATCAACCAGCACAGACTGTTCTCAGCACAGAGTAGGTACTCAAAAAACAGAAGCAATTATATTCCTCTTCCCTTCCCTATTACCCTCTTCATACATTCTTTTTATCCTCTGTGCTGCAATAAGCACCCCATTCAGTAGTCATTAAAAGGAAGTCAGGATATAGAATCAGAAAATCTGGATTTGATTCCAAGCACTCTCTCACACAAGACATGGGACTTTAGGCTAGATAGTCAATGTCTCTGAGCCTCAGACTGCTTATCTGGAAAGAAAAAAGAGAGAGAGGAAGAGAGGAAAGAAAGAAAAAGGAAAGAAAGAAAAGAAAGAGGAAGGAAGGAAGAAAGAAAAGAAAGAAAATCATAGAATTATAATAACATTAAAGTTTATAAACTGTACAGTACCAAAAACGTTAGCTTTTACCTACTCCAAAGTACTTCCCCTCAAAAATTACCTGCTTTCCAAGATCTCGTGGGTATAATGAGCAAATGACCATAAATAGACTGCGTGGGTGGAGGGACGCAGCTAAACTAAGCAGCTCACTGATGATGGGCCTTCATCCTCCCAGACTTCGCTTGTTAACCCAAATAAAGCTCTTGTTGGGGGAATTCCAGGCAGAAAAATTAAATTAAGAAGTTAAGCTGTATTGACACAACACTGTAAACTGACTACACCTCAATTAAAAAAAAAAAAAAGTTAAGCTATAAGAAAGATTTTTCTGTCCTTACCCAATGTAGCAATGTGCATGCTGAGAGACGTTTCTTAAGCAGTTTCTACTCCATTTCACTTAGATCTCCTTCCTACTATTCCCCAAAATAGTTTCCATGATAAAGGCAGTATGGACCCTAAGGTAGAGCCAAGAGAACTGGCCAGATAAATAAATGTGTTCAAGTTGAAGACTGATCATCCATGACATCCACCAGAAAAATTCAAACTAAAGATGGAAAAAGGCAGATTTTTCTTTATGTCTATATAAATGTCTATATAAAAAACTTTTAATTTTGAGTATTATTTTCCCAGAATTTCAAAAACCCTATCCTTTTTAAGATAGTGGACTCTTTTGAGAAGTCTCTCTTGCTATTAATAATACAATTTAATAATGAAAGTCAACAGGACCAAAAGAGCTAATAAAGTGCTCAAGAACTCAATGGCACCACAGCCAAAAGAACCTGCCGGCTAAACTCCTTACCTGAACTGTCGCTCCGAATTGTAGGAAAGGAACAAAATGAAAAGAATTCTCAAGATTAAAACACTCAGGCAATAATTTAACTCACCTTGGGTATAAAAAATTCTCAAAACACAACCATATATGCTTTCCCCAACAGAAGGTATGTTTACACAGGGTGTTGGCTATTACCCATCTGATCACAGAAGGGAGAGAGAGAGATCTCAAAATGGGTATTTCTGATACTGTTTGTTCCCTCTTCACAGCACCACAGCACATCACGAAGTCAGCTAACACTACATCAACTTCTACAAAGTCCTCATCATCTTCTGAGCCTATATGAGCCTGACTCTGTCCAAGTCTCTTGGGAAGGCAGCTAGCGGCCGGCTTCATGCAGCCCACAGTTTAAAAGCTACTAAGATATACACTGCCGTGTGTGAATTTCATCTTTCCCCTCCACCCCCAGTAAGACCTGAATATCTCACTGGTGTCAAGTTTAGGACCATCAAAAAAAAAAAAAAACTTGGGGCACCATGGTTACAGGACTACATGAGAAATAGCATGATTTATTTAATTAGGGATATAATGAACTTAAAAAGTGCTTCAAAGTTACATGATGGTGCCAAGAGGGGAAAATAAAAGAGGTCAGAGGAAGGAAAAAAAAAACAAAACTTTACAGCCCACAACTATCTGAAAAAGAAATAGTCAACAGACAGGTTAAAACACGTTTGCATTTGCCAACGCGTAGCAGTTACCACACCATATACTTGTCAGATTTCCCAACACGCAAAACAAAAAGAAGCCACCCGTTTTGAAGTACTCATCCGCTGACTTCTACTAAAAAATGACCTTCCTGTGCTCTCCCTCTGATTTTCAAAATCTTTAAAAACCTTCAGCAAATTGAGATTCACCTCAATTTTAAGGCTTTTCAAATGAAGTTGAATAAAATTTGTATACTTTTTAATATCGATAAACTACAAGGTAACTTTTCTATCTGAAAACTATATCCACAATTCTACTAGATTTTAGAGCATTTTTAAAGAGCTAAATATAAAGTTTGCAAAAAATCAAGTAATACAGTAGACACGGCAGGCATTCAACAAGTTTATCAGTGGAATTCCTAAACTAAAAGCTTGAAAAAATTTGAGATAAATTCCTAGTAGTGCTACTGAAGATACAATGTTACTAATATGGAAATTGAGAAATATTCAAAATATTCTGCAGTTATCTCCTTCTAAAAATAGAGGAAAAGTATTTGCCAAAACAGAAACGACTGGTTCTTAAAAATGATAATCACATGGGATGCATTTCTATAAATATTTGAGTTTTGAGTTGCAATAACCCTAACCTTTCAAAGCACATTTTGGTCATGTCTTACCATTAACAAGCGAATTTCTGGTGCCATTACACTGATACAAAGGACTCTGCTACTTTTATTTGCTTCTACTGCAAACTGTTCGTTTACGCTGTTACAGATCTACAAACCAAACTATCACAACATAATTCACTTTTAATCATTAATATAAAAGCAAACAACCAACAATCTGTCAAGATAAGGTCCCAAGAAGTTTCTAATAAATCTACAGTAACATTTTACGTTACGGTTCTTAGCTAAGCTAAATCTGTTCCGTAATTTACTGGGATTCATTCTATCCATGTACTTAGGTTGGAGAGAAACCTCAAAAAAAAAAAAAAAAAAAAAGGCAAGCAACCGGCGATTACACCATTCTATTTTAAGTTACTTAGGAAGCCAGCAGTTCAAGAACTTTTGGGGAAGAGAGAGTATTTAAGCCATTTTTCCAAGTAGTTAAGAATAATCTGTGTTTTATACTAACGATCGCCCTAACAGCCTCTAGAATATATCACGGTGGGGCGGAACTGAAAATGATGAGAAGGGGGAAAAACCCGACTTGAAAACGGACAGGCAGGCAGATTTACAAACCTTCAATTAAAGGCATTTTGAGATTAACTTCTCTTCGACGGCATCCCTCGCTCCCCACCCGCTTCCTCCTCTCCTCGGGGAGGTCTGTGTAATGTGACTCATGACCAATTTTTTAAAAAATAAATAAATAAAAGACACACCCTCTGGGCTGAACTGACATAATCACCCCCACCCCACCCTCCCCTGACACACACCCCGCTTTTCCTCTCCCTCCTGCCGCTCCTCCCTGAGCCTCGACCTGGCTCTCCCCCTGGCTCTCCGGGTCCGAGACCCCTCGGCCGGCCGGGTGGCGGCGCGGCGGCCGCGGGGGCTCCAGGACGGAAGCCCGGTGAGTGGAGGGCAGTCGGAGGGCCGGGGCCGAGCCCGCGGGGAGGCGGACGGCAGGGGGGCGCCGGGCTGCGGCGGCCGCGGGCTCCGGGCCCCCTCGCCTATTTTCTCTCTCGGTTTCTAGGGTTTGAACCACCACAGCCACTTCCTGTATCGCAGCCCTACTCCCGGAGCCCAGCCACTTGCTCTCTCCCCGGCTGGGGTTGGGGCTGTGATTGGGGTTGGGGCTGGGGTTGGGGTTGGGGTTGGGGCTGCCGCTGAGGTTCGAGCAGGTCCCCACCCCGCCCGGCGGGCTGGTACTCGGGCGGCCGGCGGCGGGTCCTCGGCCCGGCCGGCCGGCCGGCGCGCGCGCGCCCCTCACCTGTATGTAGTTGTTTTCACAGTAGTCCGCCACCCGGGTCAGGTTCTGGTAACTCTCTATCAGCGCCCTCTTGCCAGACGGGATCTCCTCCTCTAGTAACATCTGCAGCTCTGCCATTTTCCACCCCTCCGCATCGCTTCCTCTCGCGTTAAAGAGACGGAGGCAGCAAGGTCCGCGGAGGCTCCGAGCACCTCACAGCCCGGATACAAACCGCCTGCCCGCCCTCCCGCCTGGTATTGTGGGACGGCACCTCCTCTTCTTCCTCCTCGCTCTCTCCACTCGCCTCCACCCACTTCGCGCAGCCGCCTTACCCTCCTTCTCTCGCGAGCCTTGCCGACTTTCCCTCCCCCCTTCCCGCGATCATGGGATTTTTTTTTTTTTTCCCCTTTGGCGTGGCCTTCTGTGAATTGTAGTTTCTCACAGGCTTAGCGGCCCCATGAAAGGCGCATGCGTCCAGGGAGCCTTCGCAAAAGAATGGGAACGGGTGTAATTAAAGGAGTCGGAAGGAGGGTGGTGGTTTAAGTCCCGAGTTCCTTGACAGCTCCGAGAGATGGCGCCACAGGGTGAGTCTAGAGAATAAATCCTATTCCCGAGAAGGCTGTGAAGCTTGGTAGAACTTGGTTAACTAGGAAACGCCCGTGAATCAGAGATAGTTTGATAAGGATTAAAAAGGACTACAACATAGAAACCTCCAACTCTTAACTTCCTCTGTCTTCTTAGAGATAAGCAACTCAGGCTTTACTCTTAAACTTCTACCGCCCTCGGTTCACTTAAAAGTGAGCTAACACTTGTTACTGAGAGCTCTATACCAAGCAATGTACAAGTTGAGTAAGGATGCTCTGTACCCTTAAAAACCCACAATTTTAAAACACATCTATAATCTATAAAAAATATTGAATCACTATGTTGTACACCTGAAACTGAAATGGAGTCCTTTTAAAACCCAGGTCCTTTATTGAGTTTATGATTAATCTCTTATCCAAAACTTCATTCCATTTCTTTCTCCCCCACCCCCTTCTCAATCCTGTGCTAAATGAACACTAATCAATCACCCTCAGGTGACTAAAGTTACTGCTGTTAATACCATGTTAACATACGAAATTGCTGTTACGGATATCATCATTAAGGTACAAACTCTCCAGGGCAAGGTGAGCTCACAGGCCCGCAAGCCATGGACCACCTGGCCAGGGAATCAAAAACAGGAGACATTCTGATTCCCTAAACCATGTCACAATGTGATGCTTAATCCCAGTTTATTTGTTCCTCCCCTTTAAAACACCTGTAACTCAAAGACCAAGCTGGGGTGGATCTAAGGCTTGTCTCCCACTCCCTTGTTTGGCGCCCTACAATGAATCCTTATTTTGCTGCAAACTCCCGCTGATAGAGTTTGGCTCTCTGAGCCATGAGCCCTTTGCTTAGTGACAAAAACTAAGATTGTAAATCAACTATACTTCAGTTAAAATTGTTTTAATTTTTAAAAATAAAAAATAAAAATTAACACACAATCTTTAGTGCTTTTGTGTCCTAATCTCTTATTCGTTGACTCTTCTTTGCATGTCTCCCTACACTTTTGAAGTTATGTACAAGTTGTTTCTCTACCTAGTGTAAAGTCAACTGCTTTGGTGGGGAGGGTGTAGCTCAGTGGTAGAGCACATGCTTAGCATGCATGAGGTCCTGGGTTTAATCCCCAATACTTCCATTTAAAAAATGAACCCAAATACCTCCCCTTCAAAAAAATTTTTTAAATCAACTGCTTTGGAATAGTCTAAAAGACCCTATATTTCAAATTTTTAGTTCCAAGAGGAACATTAAATGCTTTTGATATAATGACTATGAAAAATGTTGCCCAAAGACTGAAAAGGAAACTAATTTAAAGATCATTTAAAAGTCCATATTTTCATCTCTCCATAAAGTCATTTAGACTCACAATAACTAGAATAATAATAACATGACTCAATCAAGTGTTTAAAAATTGACCCATCAGTAATATTTATTGGATATTGCCTTCAATAGGGACATAAAATGTTCAGCCTCTACAAGGAACAATTTATCACTCCTACCTGAAAGAGATAACTACCTTCAGACACCAGATTCCCAATCAAGGATTCTAAGGTCTGTAAATCAATAAATGACACACTCGCTGTAACAATCTGAAACAGACATAATAGCCTTTAATACTTATCATTAATCCAAATTATCATTTAATCCAAGCTTTTGAATTTGATGTATTTGACGTATTCTATTTTTAAATTTTTCTGGGGGGGAGGAAGGTAGTTAGGTTTACTTATTTATTCATTTTTGGAGGAGGTACTGATGTATTCTTGAATTTGGTCTCTACATGAGACAGATTTAACTACGGAAATCACTAAACTTGTTAATATCCATATACTGATACATTTCAACAACATTGAGGGGGGATTCGGCAGGTGATGCTGCTTTACTGTTTTCCAAATCCTATCAGATTTCTTTAATGCTTACACTCTGAGAGATAAATGACCTAAAGATTATTTCCTATTTTTTTTCTTTTCTTTTTTAATTTTATTGAGTTATAGTCAGTTTACAATGTTGTGTCAATTTCTGGTGTACAGCAGAATTTTTCAGTCATACATGAATATACATATATTCATTTTCACATTCTTTTTCACCATGAGCTACCACAAGATCTTGTATATATCTCCCTGTGCTATACAGTATAAACTTGTTTATCTATTCTACATATGCCTGTCAGTATCTACAAATTTTGAACTCCCAGTCTATCCCTCCCCCTCCCCCTTGGCAACCACAAGTTTGTAGTCTATGTCTATGAGTCTGTTTCTGTTTTATATTTATGTTCTTTTTTTTTTTTTAGATTCCACATATGAGTGATATCATATGGTATTTTTCTTTCTCTTTCTGGCTTACTTCACCTAGAATGATATTCTCCAGGGACATCCACGTTGCTGCAAATGGCATTATGTTGTCATTTTATGGCTGCATAGTATTCCATTGTATAAATATACTACAATTTCTTTATCCAGCCATCTGTTGATGAACACTTAGGATGTTTCCATGACTTGGCTATTGTAAATAGTGCTGCTATGAACACTGGGGTGCTGGTGTCTTTTTTAATTAGGGTTCCTTCTGAATATATGCCCAGGAGTGGGATTACTGGGTCATATGGTAAGTCTATTCCTAGTCTTTGGATGAATCTCCATACTGTTTTCCACAGATTCTATCCTATCTTTACCAAATAAGGAAATTTAACCTTAGGCAGGTTAAGAGATTTAGCTAACAGCACTGAAAATAGTAGTCAAGTTCTCCAACTTCTAAATCAGAGGTCTTTCTATTATCTAGTTAAAACTATCTGTTAAAATATTTATGGTTCATATAAAGTCCATTCAATGAAGTTATCCCTTATACCTGTAAGGTGATTGAGTTGAACATGCTATCCTTTGTATTTTTACTAAAAAAAAAATTAGTTTCCCTTATAATTATAGTCCATAAGGCAATATTTCCTTACTTAAAATTAAATAGGATTTGTGGGCATAAAACCATAAAACATAGCACCATACTGTAGCCATTGGCTTTCAATATTTTTTAACTCAACTCAAAATAAGAAATAATAACAACATGACCTAGGACACAAATATGTATATACCTGCTGGTATAAAAGTTTCACAAAACTAAATATGGTACTCTGATACCTCTTATTCTATTTCAACTTATTTAATGCTGGTAATGACTATTCAATTGATTTCATGATCCACTACTGAATCATGACCCATACTTTGAAAGTCATTTTTCCTTTCCACTAAATTAAACACATATGACTCTGTATTAAGTCATATTTGTTATTATCATAAATTTATGTCAAAGTATCATAAATTTGTTGTTATTATCATAAGTTCATATTGTCATAAATTTTTTTTTAAATTACAGTTATTAACAGACCAGAAAAAAATGTATTCAAAGATTTAATAGAATAAAATTTAACTGAACTAAAGGACCTGAATTTCCATATCAAAACAGCTTACCTTGTATAATCCTAACCAAAATCCTAACAGATTTTTTGTTAAAATTGACAAGGTGATTCTAGACTTATCTGGAAATGTAAAGGCTTTAGTATAACCAATACAACAGAAGAATGAAATTAGAGGACATATACTACCAAATTTCAAGATTTACTAAACAGCTGCAGAAATTAAGACAATGTGGACTTGGTGAAGAACATACAAATAGTTCTTTGGAACAGGCACAAATATATGCAGAAACTTAATTTATGACAGAAGTGCCAATGGAATTCAATGGAGGAAAGGATTCTTTTTTTCCCAATCAACGTGCTGGAGCCAGTAGACATTTGTTTTGTTTATTCAAATGAACATTGGAACTACATCACACCACCTTCCAAGATTTATTCAGGATGTATCACGGTTCCAAATGTAAAAGGTAAAGCAATAAAGCCTCTTCAAGAAAACATAGGCAAAGGTTTCTTAACCAGAATACAATAAGCACTAACAAAAGAAGAAAAAAGATGATAAACTGCTTTTTAATAAAATGAAAAGTTAAGCCATCGTATTCATTTCCTGTTGCAGCTGCAGCAAATTACAACAAATGTAGTGACTTAACACGAATTTATTATCTTAAAGCTCTGGAGATCAGGGGTCTCAGTTGTCTAAAATTAAGGCATCAGAAAGGCTTTGTTCCTTTGGGAGAGTCTAAAGGAGAACACATGACCTTGCCTTCTCCAGCTCCTGGAACCTACCTGCATTCCCTGGCTGTGACCACTTTTTCCATCTTCAAGTCAGCAGCAGAGCATCTTCAGATCTCTCTCTGACTCTGCTTCTGTTATCACAGCTCCTTCTCTTTGACTCTGACCATCATCCCTCCCTCTTGTAAGGACCGTGTGACTACATATGTCCCACCTAGATAATCCAAAATAACCTTCCCATCTAAAGATTCTTAACTTGATTACATCTGAAAATTCCCTTTGGCCATGTAAGGTAATAAACGCACAGTTTGCAGGGATTAGGATGTTGTCATCTTTGAGGGGCCATTAGTCAGCCTACTGTAGGCATCATTAAAATTAAAATGCTTTGTTCATGAAAAGACACTATTAAGAAACTGAAAAGATAAGCCACAACACATGCATTAGACAGAGGACTTGTATCTGAAATATATTAAAAAACAAAAAAACAAAAAAAAACTCCTTCAAGTCAACAAACAAAAGACGATCCAATTTTTTAAAAATGACAAAAGAAAACAATTGCCCTCCAGAAAAGCCAATAAATATATGAAAAGTTACTCAACTCATTATTCACCAAGGGAATGCAACTTAAAACCATAGTAAGATAACTATGCTCTACCAGGATGTAGTATGAAATTTAAAGACTATGCTATACATCCAATAGAATGGCTGAAATAAAAAATCCTGACATAGCAATATTAAGAATGTAGAGTCACTATAAACTGATGATACTTCAATAAAAATGAAAGAAAGAAAGAAAGAAACGAAGAAAGAAAGAAACAAAGCAAGCAAGCACGCAAGCAAGAGTGACTGGACTCTCATATGTCACTGGCTGCAAAATGCACACAGCCACTTTGGAAAACAGTTTAGCAGTTTCTTATAAAGCCAAACATATACCTAATAAACAGCCTAGCAATCCTACTCCCAGATATTTACCCCAAAGAAACAAAAACTTATGTTCACACTAAAACCACCATGTGAATGTTTATAGTAGCTTTATTCATAATCACTAAAAGCTGGGAACAACTCAGATGTCCTTCAAGCAGTTACCAGATAAACAAACTGGTACATCCAAGTAACAGACTGCTACTCATCAGTAACATTTAATGAACAAAGTATACACACACAGAGTCATGGGTGAATCTCAAATGCACTTTGTAAGTGAAAGAAGCCAGACACCCCTCCAACAGTACCCAGCGTTGGCACAATATATTATTACATTTAGCATGCACACACACACACAAGGGTATATATCTGAATACACAAGTGTAAAAGGGAACAATCACGTTGGAAAACTGTTTGGCAGCACCTGTTAAAGCTAAATATACACCTCCTTAAGATCCAGCAATTCACTCCTAGGTGTTTATTCAAGAAAAATAAATATATATGTCCACAAAAGGATATATACAAGAATGCTCATAGCATCTTTATTCATAGTAGCCCCAAAATGGAAACAAACCATAAGCCTACTATCAAGAGAAAGGATAAATAAATAGTGGTATATTCACACAATGGAAAACTACACTTCAATAAAAGAAACAAACTACCGATAAATGCAACAACATGGATGAATGCATTGCTAGATGCACTCTCAGGGAGGAAAGATGTTTTATCGAGTGAAATTAACCAGACATAACATAGTACATCCTATATGGTTTCATTTCTACGAAATTCAAAAACAGGCTAAAGTAATCCGTAATGACAAAATTCAGAATTAGTTAATGGTCATAAGGGATAGAATGAAAAGGAACATGAGGAAATCTGGGGCACCAGGAATAGCCTGTATCTTTAACTGGTCGGTAGTTACAAGGGTGCATATGTTAATAAAAATCATCAAACTGTAATCTTAAAAGTAGTGTGCTTTGTGGGGAGGGTATAGCTTAGTGGTAGAGTACAGGTTTAGCACGCATGAGGATCTGGGATCAATCCCCAGTACCTCCATTAAATAAATACATAAATAAATAAACAAACCTAATTATCTGCCCCCAAAACAAACAAATAAAAAAACACAATAAAGTAAAATAAGTAGTGTGCTTTACACAATTTACTGTGTGTATATTATACCTCAATTTAAAAATGAATAAATAAAAAATTTTTTATAAAATCTCACCTATAAAAAGGAAGAATCAACACAGAATATCAAGAACAAAACATATACATCTTGGCAAACTGATTGAATTTTAAAGATAAAAAATAAAGGAATCTTCTATAGAAAAAGCAGGCTACTATCAACAGAAAAAATAGCAAGCCAACCTTCTCCTCTGTGATAGAAGTCAAAAAACAATATAAAAAAGTCTATCAAATCCTGAAATGAAATGATTCAGTGATTCTTTACCTAGTGTGGAAGATGAAAACATCTAAATGTAAAGTTAAATATAGTTCACTGTAGAAGTCTGAATTGGATTAATATAAATAATTGGTTATTAGAATATCAAAGATAAAATGAAAAAGCTTAAAGACTAACCAGAGAGAACAGACAGATTTTTCTACAAAAGAATGACAATTAGTAGAGCTCTTATCAACACTAATGGATGCAGGAGATAAAGGAGTTACATCCTGAGAATGTTGAGGGAAAATAACTCTCAATCTCGAATTTAAATCCAACTGTCAGTCCAAGGATGATATGGTTCAGACATAGAGGAGTTTACCACCCCTAAAAAACCTTCAATTTAACCCTTTAACTTTCAATTAAAAAAAATTTTTAAATGTGGATGGAAAATAACAAATAAAAGAAACAATGAAAATCAACTGCATGGGGGAATTTGATTCCTAAGGCTTAACAAAACAACAAATTTTTTCAAGTTAAAAAAATTAAATATCTGGGATTTTTCCTATGGTATTTTAAGAGAAAAAAAGTCGACCTACACATAGCTTTGAAGAGACACCTATAAAAGCCATATTGAAATAAAGGGATAGAAAAATATTTATCAGGCAAATATTAACCTAAAGAAAACCATTATGGAAATATGTCAAAGTAATTACAACCAAGCCCAAAAAACATTACACAGGATAAAAGAAGACATGGATGATAATAGTAAAAGGAATAATGCATCAAGAAGATAAATAATTATGACTTTGTAGCAGCCAACAGCACAGCCTTTAGAAATATAAAGCAAAATCTTTATAACGAAAACTTGCAATTATCAACAACCATAAATGGAAGGTTTCTTTTTACTTTATTTTTAAATTTTTATTTAATTTTCTTCATAAATGATAGATTTTAACACATTCCTATCAGAGACCAAAGAAGCAAGCAAAAAGTAGATATAAAATATTTGAACAATCAAATTAAGAAAAAAACTACAAATGTTCAACATTAGCTATGAAAGAGAGGACATAACACAAATTGCAATGACAAAAAGGAAGAAATTTCCACACTTCCCAGAGTGACCAGGTTGAATAATAAATATCAATTCTATCTGTATCTCCTTCAGTTTAATTGATTGGGAGGAAGGAGGTAGAGACAAATTGTGTGAACAAGTTAATGTTCTTTATTTGTGCAGGGATGAGGGATGCAAACTCTCTTCTAAAAGATATTTTAATTTGAGATTCAAAAACTTGTGCCTCATTGAAATGAGTCAAAGACCTAAGTGAAAGAGATCAAACTATAAAATTTCTACAATAAAATTTGGGGAAAAAATTTGGGAGAAAATCTTAGTATGCCTTGGGTTAAGCAAAAACCAAAAAGGATACAAAAACATGAAATATGAAATAAAAAATGATAAATTGGATTTCACATAAATTAAAAACATTTGCTCCTAAAAAGACATCATTAGCAAAAGGAAGTACAGCATGGTGACTATAGTTAATATTATTATATTGCATATTGGAAAATTGCTAAGGAAGAAGATCTTAAAAGTCCTCATTATACACACACAAAAGTTTTGTAACTATATATGGTAACAGATGTTAACTGGACTTGTGATCATTTTGCAATCTATAGAAATATCATTATGTTGTACATCTGAAACTAATATAATGTTATGTGTCAATTATACCTCAATAATAAATAATAAAACCAAATGAAAACACAAACCATGGATTGGAAGAAAATACTTGCAAAACAAATATTTAATAAAGGAATTATATCCATAATATATAAAGAATTCCTACAATTCAATAATAGAATGACAAATAAATCAATTTTTTAAAAAGTCTGAGGAGGAAGGTATAGCTCAGTGGTAGAGCTCATGCTTAGCATGCAGGAGGTCCTGGGTTCAATCCCCGGTACCTCCATTAAAAAATAATAAATAAATGAACCTAATTACCTCCCTCCCTAAAAATAAAATTAAGAAAATAATAAAAACATTTAAGGGGAGGGTATCACTCAGCGGTAGAGTGTGTGCTTAGCATGCGTGAGGTCCTGGATTCAATCCACAGTTCCTCCTGTAAAAATAAATAAATAAAGAAACCTAATTACCCTCCCCCTCCAAAAAAATAAAAACAACAAAGAACAACCAAAAAAAACCTAAAAGTCTGCAAGATTTGAAGAGACACTTCACCAAAGAAGACATACGATGGCAAAAAAATACACACAAAAAATGCACAACGCCATTACTCATTAAGTTAATGAAAACTTAAACCACAATAAGATACCACTACACAACCAATAGGATGACTAAAATTTAAATGATTAATATTACCAGAGCTATAGAGGATGTGGGCCAAATATAACTCTCATAAACCAGTAGTGAGAACACAAAATTGTAAGGCCACTTTGTAAAACAGTTACGTAGCTTCTTATAAATGTAAAACACACTTATCTTATGATCCTACAATTCGACTCCCAGGTATCTACCCAAGAAAAATGAAAACACATGTCCACAGGAAAACATGAGCAAATGTCCAAAACAGCCAAAACCTGAAAAGAACCATATGTCCATGTGAATAAACTAAATCTAATATATCCATATAACGGAATATTATTGAACACTAAAAAGGAACAAACTGATACATGCAACAACATGGATGAACCACAAAAGCATTATGCTCAGTGAAACGAGACACACAAAAGCCTACATGCTGTATGATTCCACTTACATGAAATTTTAGAAAAGGCAAAACTACAGTGACAGAAATCAGATCAGACTTTGTCAGAGGCCAGAAAAGTGGGGAAGTGACGCCAAATAAACTTTTATTGGTGATGCAAGTGTAATACATCATAACAGCAGTAGGGGTTACATGACTGTATTTGTCAAATCTCATTGAATTGCACACTTACAGTTGGTGAGTTTTATTGTAACTAAATTACATCCAACTGAAGCTGACCCCAGAAAGTACATGAAGGAGAAAAATCCTTTGTTTCAAATATAAAGAACAGGAAAAAAAATCTATGTATTTTTGTTGCCTTTGATATATGATGAAAAGTCATACAACCCAAAATGATAGGAGCTAGCTTGCCTCTCCCAGTAGTAAAGGTGGCTAAATGGTTAAGAGTTAACATTAAGAATTACAGGTACACATTGTGACACTAAATTACGAGCATTGGACTAACTTTTGAGAGTCCAGCTTCTCTCCCATGACGTGTACTTTCATGCTATTTATTGATTTAGTATTTTTCTGTCATTTTTTTTAAATAAATCTCAACAGAATAAAGAATAGCAGTATTAAACTTGGTGGATTCCTTCAGCTCAAGTTGAAAACCAGAACTTGTACATTTCATTTCATGAATGTCTAGTCAAGCCAATCAATCAGGTCCTGAAAAACAGTTTGCAACTACAAATTCTGCACCTGGGCATGGGGAGAAATTGAAATTTCGTGTATTCCACTTTGAAATAGCAGATTGCTGACAATCACAAAGATCTATTTCAGAGGGATGAAGAGATGTGCCAGGCAAAATCGTAGTTTGGACAAATCTGGTACATAATGACTTGTTATCTGGCATACAAGGAGGGACACTGCATATACTTAGTGAACCTCAGGCTTCTGCAAAACTAATTCACAGCATTGCATCCCAGGATATGAAATAGGGAGTGGTCAGCAAACCACAATGCAAAGGAGTGATGTTGTATACTGGCCAGAAACCAGGAGCCAGGCAACCAGAGCTTTGCCCCCGACCCCCACGCCCCCCTCCACTACACTATGTGACATGATCAGGTTCTCTAAATTTGAAAAAAGCAAAGTAAGGGGAGTCTACTACTCTGCTCAGGTCTCCATAGCAAAATACCAAGATTGTGTGGCTTAAACAACAGAAATGTATTTTCTCAGTTCCAGAAGCTGGAAGTCCAAGTTCAAGGAGTCAGTAGGTCTGTTTTCTCCTGAGGCCTCTCTCCTGGACTCAGAAGTGGCCATCTTCTCATTTTGTCCTCACCTGGCCTTTCCCCAGTGTCTCTCTGTGTATCCTAAGCTCATCTTTTGATAAGGACACTGGTAATATTGGATTAGGGACGGACCCTGTGACCTCACTTAACCCTAACTACCCCTTTAAATGCCCTATCTCCAAATACTTTCACATTCTAAGGTACTTTAGGTTAGGACTTCAACATAATGAATGTTGGAAAGGACACAGTTTAGCCTATTACAGGGAGTTAAGTGACATTCTAGGGTTCGACAGACTTCAATTATTACCTCTCCTTCTTTCCTTTCAAATTAACAATACCACCCGGAATGCCCAGAATCCCCAGAAAGGAAAGGAAGGTTGAGAGGACATTCCAAAAAGTTAGGAAGACCCACACAAGATAAGAAGATTTCAGAGGATAAAATGAATTGTGAACCTTCCTTCAAATTTTACTATAGTTGATGGTGAGTGTCCTTTTATGCAGAGTCATGATACTTGTAGCAGGCCAAACCCCCAGGCTAGTTTTCAGGCAAGCCTGTTTCTTTTAACACAGAAAGATCTTTCTTGGACTCATTAAGCCAAGCCACTACAGAATGTCAGTGTTATTTTAGTGCGGAGCAAGCTGTTATCATGAAATAATTGAAAATTAGCAATGGCAAAAAATAAAATGTGCCTGGGGAGCTTGGGGAAAAAATATACCCTTTAAGTGAAATTCATGTTGGGTTTTCTTCTTTAATCCAGAAGCTGAAATATTTCCAGCACGATTTGAATGAATTAATCACTTGTTAATTTCGGAAGCTGCTGAATCAACACATCCTCCTCCACCTCCCTCTCCGGACTTCAGTAGGATGTTGCAGGCAGCAATTGACCTTGCCGGCAATAACAAAGGTCTCATTCTTTGAACCTAGTGGTGGACTGGGTGCTAGTAATGGCCCTTCCCTGAACTTTGTCCCTTCAACCCTTCCAGTGGTTTTATAAAGCCCTTGCTGTTGGAAATATCTAGAGCAATTTATCTTTTCCTGACTAGTGCAGTTGAACAAAATGACATTTAAAAGTCTAAAGACAAAAGATAATCCATATAAAGTTAGTGTTTCTTTAGTGGAAGTTACAGAAAACAATTCCAGATAGCATAAGAAAGAAAAAAAAGTGGGGGAGGAAAAAAGAAAAAAAGAGAATTATATTATGAAAATTGAGGCTTACTCATAGAACTCAAAAATACAAATGCAATCAGTCCTAAGCAAGTACTAGTAATAATCATTTGGAAGGTCACCAAGATCTTGGTTTGTCTATTTAGTGTCTTGATTCTTTGCCAAAAGTTTTGTTGTTGTTGTTGTTTGTTGTTTTCTTTTGCTATCCTTTTAAAATTTTTTTTGAAAAATTGAAATATAGTCAGTTTACAATGTTGTGTCAATTTCTGGTGTATGGCACAATACTTCAGTCATATAGGAACAACATGTATTTGTTTTCATATTCTTTTTACCATAATTTACTATAAGATATTGAATATGGTTTCCTGTGCTATGCAGTATAACCTTGCTGTTTATCTATTTTATACATAGTAGTTAGCATCTGCAGATCTTGAACTCCCAATTTATACCTTCCCTCCCCCTTCCTCCCTGGTAACCATAAGAGAGACTATCAATAGAGAGGCAGAATACTGTAAAAAGGGAATGCGAGGTGGGTATAGCTCAGTAGTAAAGTACATTCTTAGCATGCACAAGGCCCTGGGTTCAATCCCCAGTATTTTCATTAAAATAAGTAAATAAACCTAATTATCTCCCTAAAAAAAAAGAATAATTAAAAAAAAGAAGAAAAAAAAAGAAAGTAGAAACTATAAAGAGGAGCCAATTAAAAACAGAAAAGTCAATGGCTGAAATGAGAGCTGAGCTAAAGGCAGTCAAAAGCCTACTAGATAATGCAGAGGAACAAATAATTGACTTAGAAGACAGGGTGACAGAAGTCACCCAATCAGATCAACAGACAGTAAAGCAAGTAAAAACTAAGCAAGGGGAGGGTATAGCTCAGTGGTAGAGCATGTGCTTAGCATGCACGAGGTCCTGGGTCCAATCCCCAGTACCTCCATTAAAAAAAAAAAAAAAAAAAGCCAGTGAAAGCAATATAAGGGACCTATGGGATAATATAAAGAATGCCAATGTATGCATAATAGGGGTCCCAGAAGGAGAAGAAAGAGAAAAGGGGATTGAAAAAGTATTTGAAGAAATTGTGACTGAAAACTTCCTAAACCTAAAGAGGGAAACAGATATCCAAATACAGGAAGCACAAAGGGTCCCCAACAAGAAGAACCCCAATAAACTTTCTTTTGCTACCCTGTCCAAATAGTGGAGAGCATGGCAAATTTGGCTCCCAAGTTTGACCATTCAAGAAGCCCATCCCAGGTTTGAAATTCCTCAGTTCCACATCCACATTCCTAAAAAAGAAAATATGATAAGTCCAATTTGAATTGGCTCTTCTTTCCAATCATTGACTTTGGCAATGGGGACATATTCAATAGTAGTATCATGGTTACTTGAATCACCCTGAGATTGGTGTGGGAAGTTTCCAGAGAGAGTAAATAATCAAAGAAAACAATAGAGTCAGATGTCCACTATAGCTAGGAAAAAAAAATTTTTGTACTCTTTTTTAATTGAAGTATAGTTAGTTTACAATGTTGTGTCAATTTCTGATGCCGAACCTAATGTTTCAGTTAGACATATACATGCATACATTCATTTTCATTTTCATTATAAGTTATAAGATATTGAATCTAGTTCCCTGTGCTATACAGTAGAAACTTTTGCTTTATCTATTTTGTATATAGTAGTTAGTGTCTGCAAATTTTGAACTCCCAGTTTATCCTTTCCCATCCCTTTTATTCTCTGGTAAGTTTGTTCTCTGTGTCTGTGAGTCTGTTTCTCTTTTGTAAATAAGTTAATCTGTGTCCTTTTTTTTTAAGATTCCACAAATAAGTGATATCATGTGGCATTTTTCTTTCTCTTTCTGGCTTACTTCACTTAGAATGACAATCTCCAGGTCCTTCCATGTTGCTGAAAATGGCATTATTTTCTCCTTTTTATGGCTGAGTAGTATTCCATTGTATATATATATCACAACTTCTTTATCCAGTCATCTATTGATGGACATTTAGGTTGCTTCCATATCTTGGCTATTATAAATAGTGCTGCTGTAAACACTAGGGGTGCACGTGTCTTTTCAAATTATATTTTTCTCCAGATATATGCCCAAGAGTGGGATTGCTGGCTCATATGGTAAGTTTTTTAAGGAACCTCCATACTGACCTCCATAGTGGCTGTACCAATTGACATTCCTACCAACCATACTTTCTCCATTAATTTTTAATTCCTGTCTATCTCTGGTTTCTTGATTCTGTTCCATTAAACTATATAGCTTTTCCTCAGTCAACATCAAACTCTTATTAATTACTAATGATTTTTAAGTCTGCTGTTTGGCAGTGCCAATCCTTTGTGGTAGGGGCTGCTACCTGTTCACCAAGCCCAGTTTTCTTTTTTTTCTAGAACTTCAGATGGACTAAAAATTTCCAGTCTTGCTAGAAGTTAATGGGATCAGTATATGCCACTTCCAGAGCTGGCTCCTAAAAACCTACTGAGATTCTGTCTGTCTTCTCTCTAACCTCTTCTGACTAGATGCAGTAGATCTGAGACTCTGAGGTCCTAGGGGATGATGGGGTTACTAGACAGATGGATCATGCATTCTTGGATGACAAAATGGAGCAGAGTCCACCCTCCTCCAGCTCTTCTTCCACTGACGAATAATGGACTATGGTATGTGTGAGAGAGAAACTTTACTGTGTTAAGCCCCTGAGATACTGCAGATGTTGATTGCAGCAGGTAGCCCACCCTGATTAATACAACCTTCTATCATGTTCCTTTTGGAATCATCTTGCCTGTTCTGGGCCTTCCTGTGGAGTTTTTAGAGTCAGTTTATAAAGTTCCACAGAGTCCTGTAGGGATTATATTTGGAGTTATAATGTATTTATGGATTAATTTGACAAGAAAATTCATCTTTACAGTTTTGGATATAACTATCATATAACCATTTATTGAGGTCTTTCATGCCCAATGATAAATTTCATAATTTTTCTCTGTAAAGATATTACATTTTTTTTGTTCCTAATACTTTGGAATTTATTGCTATAGTGAATGATTTTTCTATTACATTTTCTAATTACAGTTGGTTTAAGGGTTCACTATTGGTTGACGTTATGTTCAACAACCTTGCTGAACCCTTTCTTCACTGTAATAATTGTAGCTTCCCCTGAATCTTCCATGTGGACCTCGTATCATCTACAAATGATGAAATATTTACTTTTTCTTTCCTGATTTTTGCATCTCATTCATATTTTTTGTCTTGTTGCATTAACAAAGACTGTCATCCTCTAAGAATTTGTAGTTTTGCTTTTTATATTTGTCTTTAATCTATCTGGGCTTGATATTTGCATTCCAATATTCTAACAGAAAAGCACAAATTTTGTATATTTATCTTACATTATTCATCTTCTTGAACTCACATTCATTTTAGTAGCATTTTAGTTTATTCAATGCTATTTTTCTAGATAGACAATTCTATTTTCTAAAAGTGATAATTCTGTCTCTCCTTTTCTTATCTTTATGCCTCATTTCTTTTTCCTCTTTTATTATATTGGCTGTCTTTCAGAAGTGTGGCTGGTATCCTTGCCACTCAGTCTGCCACAACAAAATACCATAGACTGGGTGGCTTAGGCAACAGAAATTTATTTGTTACATTTCTGGAGGCTGGGAAGCCCAACATCAAGATGCTGGTTGACTGGGTTTGTTGTTTTTTTGTTTTCTCATTTTCTTTCTCTCTTTTTTTTCCTTCCCAGCTTTTTTCTTTCTTTTTTATGCTAGATTTTTAAAATATTTATCTTCCTATATATTTTTGGAATAAACTTTGGCCACTCTAAATGTAATAATGAGAATGATTGTGGTGAATTTGTATTGGGTCATCATCTTAGAGAAGCTAGAACTGTTTCTCCCAGAATTCTCTTCTCTGTTCTAACTTACGGTTGGCCATATGAGTTTATGTGAACTTTGGCAGGTAGAAGTGAAGCAGCCCTGAAGGATACCAGGCAAAAAAGTAGCAGCTTGACACACAGCTTATCTGAGTCTTAGGGCACGCATGAGTTCAGCTTCACGGAGATTGGTACCGTTTTGTTCTGAAGGTTATGCTCATCATTGAGTTGAGAAGCATTGAGGGATAATGTAGGATTCAGTTTGTGGTTAGGGGTTTCAGTTTGCTCTTTCATTCTTTTTTTTTTTTTTTCTTTTGGTGAGGGGGAGGTAATTAGGTTTATTTATTTATTTTGATTCTTAGAGGAGGTACTGGGGATTGAACCCAGGACCTCATGCATGCTAACCTCATGCTCTACCACTTGAGCTATACCCTCCCCCTGGCTCTTCCATTCTTCACACCAGTTCCTGACTACAAGATATGCTGACCTATTGCCATTTTAGTGTCCAGAAACAGGCAATAGCCTTCTAAGGCCTCCTTATCAGCTCCCACAATTATGTAAACTCTAATCTCTGTAATTAATGTCTTATACCATATCAATATTGTGGTTCTGCTTTCCTCATCAAACTGTAGCTGATACAAAAATAATCTTTGTGGATGTATAACAAAGTACAAACTCCTTTGCATGGCATATATGACATTTAAGTCAGCCTCAACCAGAGCTTTGACCTTTCATCCAGTGCTTTGACCCACCTCCCCTCGTATCTATGGTCCCATTACATGAACAAACTTGCTGCTTATCTCATATGGTGTGCTGTTTTGGCTTTTTTCCTCCAGTTTTATTGAGATATAATTGACATACAGCACTGTAGTAAATTTAAGGTGTACAGCATAATGATTTATATACACCATGAAACTTAGTAAGTTTAGTGAACACAAAAGAAAAAGGAAAAAAAGTATTTTTTCCCTGTGATAACAACTGCTAGGACTTATTCTCCTAACAACTTTCATACATATCATACAGCAGTATTAGTTATATTAATTGTATTGCACATTACATCCCTAGTATTTATAACCGGAAGTTTGTATCTTTTGACCACCTTCATCCAATTCCCCTTCCTCCTACACCCCACCTCTGGAAACCACAAATCTGATCTCTTTTTCTATGAGTTTGTTTATTTTTTAAGTACAATTGACCTGCAACACTATGTTAGTTCCTGATGTACAACATAGTGATCCAATGTTTCAATACATTACAAAATGATCACCACCTGTTTTAGCTTTAATACCTCTACCTAGAATGGCTCTCTCCCATTTTCTCTGCTTGTAAATACCATCTTAGCTAAAAAGTTGCTTCCTCTGTGACATCCTCCTCATCTGTCACATAGATTTCATCACTCTCTTGTTCCCTTGGCACTTGTTTATTTAATGTCAGTTTTAACAAGGTATAACATACACAAAGAAAAATAAACAAATCTTAGTGATGCATTTCAATAGTTACACAAAGTGAACATACTCCTGTAACAAGCACCTAATTCAAGAAACTGAACAATACTAGAACCCCAAAGTTCCCTCTTCCCATTTCCAAAAACTATACTTCCAGCCTGAATTTGAACATACACTGGTTTTGCCTGTTTTTGAACTTTACATAAATGGAATCATACAATACGTTCTTTTTTTAAAAATATATTTTTATTGATGTATAGTCAGTTCACAATGTGTCAGTTTCTGGTGTACAGCACAATACTTCAGTCATATCAGAACATACATATATTCGTTTTCATATTCTTTTTTCACCATAAGTTACTACAAGATATTGAATATGGTTCCTTGTACTATACAGTATAAACTTGTTGTACATCTATTTTATATGTATTAGTTAGTATCTGCAAATCTCGAACTCCCTATTTATCCCTTCCCACCCCCTCCCCCCGCTGGTAACCATGTTTGTTTTCTATGCCTGTGAGTCTCTGTTTTGTAAATAAGTTCGTTTGCCTTTTTTTTTCCTCCCTAAATTCCGCATATAAGTGATATCATATGGTATTTTTCTTTCTCTTTCTGGCTTACTTCCCTTAGAATGACATTCTCCAGGGACATCCATGTTATCATTTTTTATAACTGAAGAGTATTCCTTTGTATAAATATACCACAACTTCTTTATCCAGTCATCTGTCAATGGACATTTCAGCTGTTTCCATGTCTTGGCTATTGTATTGTAAATAGCGTTGCTATGAACATTGGGGTGCATGCGTCTTTTTAAATTAAGTTTCCTTCTGGATACAATATGTTCTGAGTCTAGTTTCTTTTTCCTTATGACTTTGAAATTCACAGAAGATGCTGAACAGTAGTTCCTTTGTTCTCATTGCTCTTCAGTACTCCATATATAACTGTTCCACTGTCAGTGCTCACTGAGTTGCTTCCAGGTCTGGGCTGTTAGCAAATTGTGCTGTTATGAACGCTTTTGTAGTGGTCTTTTGCTACACATAATGTAGCCTTTTTTATGTCTTTCCATTTTAACATTTCTGCATTGTGTTGTAATTATTATATTACATGTCTGTTTATCACACTAGACTGAGGTCCCTGAAACTTCAGTTACAATACATGAGACATAATAGGCCTTTTACAATGTTTGTAAAGGAAGGAGCATCTAAAGGAATCCTTTTTTAGTAATTTTTATATTCTTTCCTTTTATATCTCTTAAAACCCTTAAATATACTACTTTACCTTTCCTATGGTCATGTGTAAGAAGCGAGCCCATTCTAAATTAAAACATCTCTAGAAATACATGATCAAGAATGCTTTACTTATTGTGGGATCATTTTATAATCCACACAAATACCAAATCATTATGTTATACACATGAAATTAATAATATATTGTTTTATGTCAATATATCTCAATTTCAAAAAAGGCTTCATAGTAGGCACTGTACTGAAAGTACTAAAAGACATTAGTGTTCCATGAGATATATTTTAGGTAGAACTACAGGGTTACATAATGGGAAGGCACCTTAGGAACTGATTCATTCCATTATATTCATCATTACATTTCAGTAGGAGTTACCACACCTACACCAGCACAGCTACATGAAGAAACTATTTTTTAAATACCTTTACCTGAATAACCTCAATGTCCTCTCTCCTTATGCTATTCTCCTTGATTGGAAATCCAAACTACCAGCAAACGGAAATACAACAGAAATCACTGGCAGAAAAATTCTCATTCATCATTTCCTAAAGACTTGTATACTGTAAATCGGCTTACTGCATAAGCTTCACGAAGAGTTGTCAAAAGGAAGTCCTGGATATGAGACGAATACCCGTGTCATTTTGTAAGTATTCAAGACTGACTGGAACTGAAAAGGGTCTATAATAAAAGGGCAAAACAAGAGTAGAGGAGGGGGGAGGGTATAGCTCAAGTGGTAGTGCATGTTTAGCATGCACGAGGTCTTGGGTTCAATCTCCAGTACCCTCTCTAAAAATAAATAAACCTAATTACCTCCCACACTCCCACCAAAATAAAATAATAAATAAAAATATTAAAAATAAAAATAAATAAAAACAAAAAGAGGAAGCAGTAGATATTAAACACATAAAATCTCCCTCGTTTGAATAAATTAGAAAAAATTGTTAGTCTCTTACACTTCGGTGTCCTGTAGAAAGTTCAAGATTTTAAGCAAGAGTGTTTTGTACAAACTGACTCCAGGCTCTGCTACTTACTCCCATACTTAGTGCTACTGGACTTTGGGCAAATCAGTTAGCATGCCTTAATTTCCACTTTCGTAAACAGCCTACAGCGTTTTTGGAATACATATTATACCGTTGGCAAGTATCAGGCACGCAGTAAGCCGTAGCCTTTACTACCTGAGGTAATACAACAGCACAGGACCTCAGAGTCAGAATCAGGAGCAATAAATTAAACCCCAAGTTCTCCGATCCAAGTCCAGTCACACGAGGATACCTCTGAAAGACACCACTGAGGATCTACCCCTCTTGGCTGGAAGCCGACGCTGTATTTTCAGGGACCACAAAGTGCAAGCCAGAGGGAAGGCGGGATTTCCGTCGCTACGCCTCCAGCGTTTGCTGGACTGAGAAACCGAACCGGAACAGGTGGGAGGAACGTGGGCCGCCCGAGGGCAGAGCCCGGAAGCGCCGCGGTGCGGGGACTACATTTCCCACAAGTCCGCGGGGCAGGGCGAGGGGTGGGCGTCGGGGACCTTACCGGACAGGCCTTACCCGGCAATATCAAGGTAAATGCCGGCACTGCGGCTCCAGGGGAAGAGTAATTTAGCGTCTGCGCCTAGATTTGGATTAGTCACCCTCCTAATCCATCCCGAAGTGACAAAAGCGACCTGGCGACTCTGGGATCTCCGGGCCGCAGGACTCCACCCCCAGAACCCATAGCTGTGCCCCCGCGGTGGGCCTGGGGCACTTCCTAGATGCCCGAGGACGCGGGGCGAGGTGCTAGAAAGGTGAAGGCCTAGGGTACCCCTTCCTATGGTTGACCATCCGTACTGGTCCCTCGTCCGCCCCTCCCCCACGCCCTGTGTCCCATTAGGTCGGGCTGGCTCTATACTGTGCACGGCTCCCTGGGGCTCGATGTCGAGGGTGGTGCCGAGGAAGGTACTTTCCCTCTTCCAGCCCAGTGTAAGTAGCGGGCGACCTCCCCTCTCCTTGGGTTGTTGCCCGGACGTCCTTGTCTCGGGGCGACTAACGCTGTCGAAGACCTGCGAGCCAAGCACTGCTAAGCACCTCCATCCAGTATCCCTAATCCTTTCATCTACCCTCTAGGGTGATATAAAGATTGCCACTGGAAAGGATAGCAACAGAATTTAAATGGCAGAACTTAAGGTTCGCACCAAGCCTCTCCGGATTTAAAGCTCTTTGCTTAAGTCCTGTCACGTTTCTCAAACCTTAACCTAAGAAATGGCAGGCGCTGGGGACCACAGTCTTTTTTTTTTTTTTTCCTACTGTTCCCACGCGCGCTGCCACCCTGCGTCGGCTACGCGGGTGCGGACACATCGGTCCGGCCTGTTCCGACAGCGAGTCCGGGGCTCTCCGCCGATCCTTCTTGCTCTTCTTTTTCCTCTTCTCCGGCCCTCCTCAGGGGACAGACAGCCAGCGCGCGTCATCGCCGCTGCCGCGGGGCGGGTGGGTGGAGTTTGCTGTGCGGCGGTGGCGGCGGCGAGTGGGTCCCCGGGAGGCTCTGGGGCGGGGCTGCGGGGAGGGCGCGGACAGACAGACCGACCTCGTCGGGATGGGGGGTGTGGCTGCTCCGCCAGGGTCCGGCGGGTGGGAGAGCGGCTCCGCGACCACCGGTGGCCGGGGCCCTTCTGCCTTCTAGAGATGCTTTTCTTCTCGGTGAGTTGTTTTTCTGTCTTGGCGGCCCGGCTCCCCGGCCTTGGTCACGCCCCGGGGAGGAGGAAGGAACCAGGCCATCTCGGTCTGTGTGGCCTTGATAGGGCAGGGCAACGGGGAACTGACCAGCTGCGCTCCAGGTCCTCCTCCCCTTTGGTCATGTTGATCCGCGGCTGCGCTCCATGTTCCAGTTTCATGCAGGCTCCTGGGAAAGCTGGTGCTGCTGTTGCTGCCTGATTCCACCCGACAGACCTTGGGACCGGGGCCGGCGCTGGCGGCTGGAGATGGCGGACACGAGATCCGTGCATGAAACCAGATTTGAGGCAGCGGTGAAGGTGATCCAGAGTTTGCCGAAAAATGGTACGAGCACTGGGTCCCCGCTGAAGAAGCCTACTACAGAGGCCTGAGGCCCCAGTTTTCTTAATCCACCTCCTTTAACCTTTCTGCTTCTACTCTTGCTTATTTAACGTACTTCTTTTATGGGTTGAAAAGGAATGGAATTGGAGGGGAGGTATCGGTTGTGAATTAGTTGCCTGCTGATCTTTCAAACCAGAGACAAATATATTATCCAGATTTTAAGTAGTGTATATTGTTGGAAAGAAAAGTCTTGTCACTTAATGACTGCGGATTTGGATATATTAAAAGAAATCTGGGATGGAGATGCCTGGTGTTGCATACTCATAAAGTCTACTTTTAAGTCTTTTAAAAACTTTTGATATGAAAGGAGAGAAAGGAAAGAACAACTATATTCGTTTGTAAAACAATTTCTTATTTAAAAAAGCATACATATTTACTACTTGAAAAAAAACCCCATTCTACTGTACTAGTGTTCACTAGGTGTTCTCTTTTTTATGCTCGTATTGGACCTTTGCAACTTGGGTGAAAAGTCACTGGAGTTCTTTTATATTTAACCTATTCTCTGGTTTCTTTCAAGATTTTTCCTCTTTATCGTTGGTTTTCAGCAGTTTGATTATGATCTGTCTTGGTATGGTTTTCTTCATATTTATCCCGTTTGGGATTTTACAGAGCTTTCTGAATTTGTAATTTTATGTCTTTGACCGGTGTTGAGAAGTTTAAGGCCATTATTCAAATATTGTTTTCTGTGGAGAGATTTGGAGAGGGAGACTTTTGCTTTTCATGTCATATCTTTCTGCATTATATGAATTATTTTTCGTATAAACGTGTAGTTTTAATGATGCTTTTAAGTACTACCATTGTACCAGAGTGTAAAACTAACTGAATACAACACTAATACATTACTGTAGTATTTAATATTGTGTTCTCTATTTTCATTAATTTATCATTTAGCCAAGTAATGAATGTTCACTACCATTAACAAAAATTCATTAAGTTCAGAGGGATTGAAAAAGAAGAGTGAATGAACAAAATGTAAAGAATTAGTATAGGAACTTACTTAGGTATAGATTTTTTAAATGCCTGATTAAGAGAGTTTATAGGAAGGCATACTTCTAAAAGAGTTTTGTTTAAGATGTACTTTCATTCTTACTTCTAAACCACACATTTTTCTATTTTTTTTGAAAATTGGTAACAGGAGACTTGATGTCTCTACTGTGCTATCTTTGTTGACATCATGTATCACTTTTTAGGAAACTCCTGTAAGTATAAATACAGTTTGTATTTATATAACATTTAAGAAGGTATTGTAAAATTAAGGTAACATGGCCAAATGACACCTGTGTTGGTCAGTATTCAGTACTGTACTGTTACCCCTGAAACTAAATTGATACTAATTGAAGCAGAACTACTATTATAATGAATTATTAAATATTTTTATAGTAAAACTTTTTAAGTTGTGTCATCTGTCCTGGGTTATTTTGCAAAGAGTAAGATCTGATAGTTTTTTTGATTTTTGATTTTTTTGCTTATTGCTTAATCTTTATTTATGGCATAGGGTTATAGAATCCTATAGCATTGGTGTTTGGTATGCCCTTGGCCTTTAAAAATCTGATTTTCTATATAATATTTTTAACACATATAGATAAAATATATTATGTGTGAGCAACTTGAGGACAGAGATTTTTCTTTATCCAGTGGCCTACATTCAAGGTAGATTACTAGGTTTTGCTATAACCTAATGCATATATTATTCACCTTAACCAATAAACTTCAATCTTAGTTGATTGACTTACTGAAGTCATTATGGTGCTTTTGATGTTTTAAATTTAGATTTGTGTTATTTAAGTAGGTAACTATTTTTAACTATAGTTTCTTCATATTTTTCCCCTACTGCTATATAAAGAAGGACTATATCATTGAAACACTGTATCTAATGGATACTCCTAAATGATCATATATTGTATAGATAATTCTCATTGTAATTTTGGATTTAATTATTCACCCTGGGCCAAACCTGAAACACCAGCTTTTAGCTTGTCTGTGTGGTAATTTTCACAATGTTTATAAACTACTGCTTTTGATTACTACATGTTATCAGTTTATTATGCAATCTATGAAGTTTTAAAAATATCTTTTTACAGTTTTAATTTTTATCTTTGTAATACATTTTGGAGTAAAAGTAATACACACCAATGTAAATGTTTTAAAAATACAAAGAAACAGAAAAGAAAATAGAAGTAATCTGTATGCCTATGATTTAGCGAACATCATCTTTTAACATTTTGATGTGTTTTCTTCTACTCTGCTTTTTATGTATGTAAGTACTTATTTTGCAAAAATGGATTGTGCTGGATATGCTGTTTTAATTTTTTTTTTTTTTTTTTTTTTTTAGTGGGGGAGGTAATTAGGTTTATTTATTTAATTTTTTAGTGGAAGTACTGGGGATTGAGCCCAGAACGTCTTGCATACTAGGCATGCACTCTACCACAGAGCTATACCCTCCCCCGGATGTGCTGTTTTCAACTGTTGTTTTATTCTTACTTTATAGTAGATTATTATGAAGCTTTTCTCATGCCATTTTTTTATATTTTTCTACAATAAAATATTTAAGGGTATCTATCAGTAATCCCATTGTATCTGTGCATCATAATTATTTAGCCAGTTATTTATCATAAAACATATTTCAAATTTTCTGTTGTTAAGTTTTGTAACTTATAGCACTCATTCATACAATCTGAATTTTTTTTAAACAAATATTTAAAAAATTGTTTAAAGGTAAAATTTTTTTTTAATTTAAAAAAATTTTTTTCTTGAAGTAGTGGGGAGGTAATTAGGTTTGTCTGTTTATTTATTTTTCTAATGGAGGTACTGGGGATTGAACCCAGGACCTTGTGCGTGCTAAGCACGTACTCTACCACTGAGCTATACCCTCCCCGCAATCTGAAATTTTTAAACATAAAAAAGTTTATTGATATGCTAGAAACATATATGAAGACTAATCCTCAAAAAATTGATGTGTGCAAAAACCATGGAGGTAGAAAATGAGAAATCCATTTTATCTTAGATTAATTCTTTTTCTACCACAGTACACACTGGTTGGCTTTAGCCAAAGTTCCTAATCCATTCAGAAACTGGAAATTTGGCCATGAGAAGTTGAATTTCTTACTGTTGCAATTTTATTAGGCAGAATATACATTTAACTTTTTATTTGTTTTTTTTACTGACATTCACCATTATTCTGATTACACCTACCAAATGTTTATTTATTTATTCTTTTATTTGTTGAACTGTGTTAGACATTGTTATTAAAGTGTAAAATCTCAAAGTTTTTTTTTTAAATCAAAGGAATAAAGAAACTAACTGAGCCATAACTTTTGTTTCTGTAAAATAGGAAAATAACCTGAACTGTTAATGAAATATTAAAAATCTCTATTCGTATAGCTAAGCTAATTTATAGCATTAGATCATCAATTGTATTCTCCAAGTGATCTTACTTAATGTACGTTTCCAATAGGTTCATTCCAGCCAACAAATGAAATGATGCTCAAGTTCTATAGCTTCTATAAGCAGGCAACTGAAGGACCCTGTAAACTATCAAGGCCTGCATTCTGGGATCCTATTGGAAGATATAAATGGTAACTTTATATAGAGAGCTATGAAAGAATTTTGAGTTTGATGACATAATTACCATATGACTTATTTATGTGGTTATGTATTATTTTGTGCATAAAGTATTCTGGGTACTGGGTACATTTTTATCCTCTCTGTGCTCTTGACACAATTTCATACAAAAAGGAAGGTATTAGGGAAAAGAGGGAAACAATAAAACCAAAAGGGGTATTTGTATCAAAGATCAAAAAGCATTTTCAGGTAGTCTTTTTCCTTTTATGGAGTGTTTCCTTTTCTTTATGCCAAGAATAACTCCTGCTAAGTTAAAGAAACAAACTCTCCTGCATCTTTTACCTGCCAAGCAAAATAATGGCTTGCTTGTTAGGTGACATTGTTTGCTTTGAGACTTTGAGATAATAAATAACTAGGAGCCTGACTCAAAGTCTGCCAGACTAACTTTTTATCTAAGCTGTCACTCCTGTCCCCCTGTACTCGAGTAGAAATTTGATTTTTAACATACTTAAAAGAATCACACAGTACCTCTGCCATTTTTCCAGTTGACTAACTTTTGATGTTCTGCACACTACTGAAGACTTGACAGATGTCTAACAAGACATCTGATGTTGTCTAATGTAGGTCATGTACCTCATGAACAGAGTATGCTAATTGGCCAAGGAAACCAATTAATTAAGCTGTGTGTCTTGATGGCTAAGTTTCCTTACCCAATATTGAAAGTCCTTAAACTCCTTTGAGGATTTCTTAATCCTGTGCTTTCCTCTAAGATCTTCATGACTAGTCACAAAGTAATAGGTTAAATGGAATAGCAATATGTTATTCAATCTGTTTGAAGAAAATTTATTTATTTACTTAATGATTTTCCTTAGAATTGACTTTTGCTGGAGTTAAACTGCTTCTGGAAAATACCTATAAAAAGAGAGGTTTTCCTTTTAGGCAAAAATTTCAAAGAACTCTTCTCATTATCTAAGGCTTTGAAATTCTCCTGTCACTCACATTTTTGTTTTTTTAGAAGCAAGAAAGCTTTTCCATTTTTCTTTTCCTTTCTTTCTTTTTTAATTGGTTTTAGTTACTCATTTATATTTGGAGGAGGGACTGGGTATTGAACCCAGGACTTTGTGCATGCTAAGCATGCGCTCTACCTCTTGAGCTATACCCTCCCCCCTCCATTGTTCAAGTGTCTGTTAGACTCTTATTTAAATTAACCAAAACTTCTGTTCCTTTGAAATGTGACTGTGACCGTTCATGTAGAGTTTTCTAAAATGGTCGTTTTTGTCACTGTAGCTTATAATGGTAGAAAGACTTCTAAAGAGTTCTTAGCAGATAATTATCAACACTCTATAGCCTGCATGGTCTAGAGTGTATGTAATCTGGTCTCAATAATCTATGGTCTTTAGGTAGGTTTTTATACTGACTAGTTTTAGATACTGTTTAATTTGCCATTTTATTCACAATGATATTATTCTTCAAGGTGGTGCATTTCAAGAAATCTTCCGGAAATATTGATATAGCTTTAAGTAAAGCCAGTTTTAAAATAGTGACCCTATAGCATTAACTCTAAATTATATTCTGAGCAACTGAAATCAGGCGTCTTTTTGTTATTATTTGGATATTTTCATTTCCAGGGATGCTTGGAGTTCATTGGGTGATATGACCAAAGAGGAAGCCATGATTGCATATGTTGAAGAAATGAAAAAGGTACGGAAAATAATTCATAATAGAAAATAAAAATATTCAGAGCGACTTTGATTTAGTTTTGTTATCAGGCAAACTAGCTGCTTTTTTTAAGGAACAAGGAGTTTGTAACATGTTAGAATATAGAATCTAGATTACTGTAAAAAAAAATAGTTTTTTGCCAGATGCTTTGACAGTATTAATCTCTGCAGTAATTTTTTTTGATAGATTCAGACTAATTTAGTTTTGTTTTATTCTCTTCTACACTACTCAAAGTTGTGCCCTTTTTTACATTTTTCACACTTTTTTTATCTAGTGGACTTTATAGCAGAAGTCAGAGCTTAGTTCTTTGGCTGTTAGCTAGATGTTAACACAACATACACAACATAAAAGCACAACAAAGGAGCCTTTCAAAAGCAGAGGGAGAAAGATAATCTAAAGCTTTGGCTTGATAACATTCTGTTTTCTTTACCTTGAATATTCTTATAATCTTTCTTCATTCCCTCCATTTTAACTCTTTAATAGTAATTTTAATTGTGTTTTGTAGACTTAGAAAAGACATATACATCCTATTATTTAAAAAAAGGAAGAAAACCAATAATGGTATCATATTAAACACACTATGCAGCAGTTCGCTTTTTGCCTGTAAACAGATTTTATATTTTTCCAGTCAGCACATATACACCTAATTTTTGTCTTTTTAATATCTACAAAATACTCCATATCTAGAAATACTGTTTTTTTTTTGACAGTCACCAGCTGATGGCCATTTCTTTGAATGCTTTTTCAGTTAATCTGCTTTGCTCTTTAAATGTGATGATTCGAAATTGGCCCATAGTCATGAAGGTGTCTAAAAGTGGTTACCACTTCCTACTTTATGCGAATACCCTTTTAAAAACACTCCTTGGTATTAAAGAACAGACATAATAATTTTACTCTAACCCCCAAATTTTCTATTTTATTTAACATTAGTACCTTTAGTGTTTAATGCACAATCTTTGGATTGTTGTGTAAAATTTTACACAAAGCGTATGTGAAATAGTTTTCAAAATGAGAACACTTTTAAATCTTTAATATAGTTGAGATTTTTCTAGGAGAGTATATATGTTAAGTAAGTAATTAACATGGATACTTTGAGGAGTCTATAAAAGAACGTCAGATCTCAAAGTTACCGATAAATTATAGATATTATATTAGGTGCTAGTGTGGATCACGTTCATAGTTCCTTTTCACAAGCTCTGTTTCTTTTGATTACAGATTCTTGAAACTATGCCCATGACTGAAAAAGTTGAAGAACTGCTTCATGTCATTGGTCCATTTTATGAAATTGTGGAGGACAAAAAGAGTGGCAGAAGTTCTGATTTAACCTCAGGTTGGGCTCTTGTACCTAGTTTTTAATTCAGCAACTGATACATTATGCATGCATTAATATTTATTTATATGTCTAATTTTTTTTTTACTTTCACATGCCAGTCCGACTGGAGAAAATCTCTAAATACTTAGAAGGTAGGAATAATGAAATCCATGTAAAACTTTTGTTTAAAGTCTATGTGCCAAAAGACTGCTGCACAAACTTATATAACTTATGAGCTTGTCACTCAAGAGTTTTCTTTCCAAGCAAATACATTGCATAAAGTTCCAAAATATTATAAACCCTAATTTTTAACCTTTAGGTTATTAAAACATGACAAGTGGTTCACTTATATGCAAAACTGTAACAGAACTCATGGTTTTATTTTTATGATTTCATATTTTCTAATTTGCTTTATGAATTATATTAGCAATGCTATGGCTGAAATGACTTCCTAGCTAATTTTAAGTAAATATGTTTATAGTGTGGTTTAACACTAGTGTAGCTAGCTAAAACAAGACATCAGTGAATTCACCTAGCTGGGTCTTTTTTTTTTTTAGAATTCTGTTTTCATGTTCTCATGTTCTCAGTGAAGAATTGAAAGGCTTATCTTTTACATATTAGTGGAGCTGAATAATCTGCAGATTTTCTGGTATTAACTCTAAAAATTTGCTCTTTAAATTGTTTTAGAAAGCAGAGTGAAATGAGTCTATAGGAGTCATTTTAAAAGTGTTTAAGTGTTTAAACAGTTAATTATAAAAACAAGGAAGAGGGAGAAATGATAAAGGCTCAGATCTATAATCCCTTAGCTATAATTTAAAAATTCACAAAGCTTGATAAAGTGCTTTTGATAACTCATTTGGCACCAGAACCCATCCTAACGTGAACTTGAGAAGCAAACCTTGACCTGAAATAACATGAGGCTATTTTAAGTCTTTATCCTATTTTGTTTGACTATTACATGTTTTGCTACAAAAATCCTTATTTACGTTTTTTAGTGAGAGCTGCCTTAGACTTTGTTGAAGGTGTTACATAATATACAATGTATATAGTATATGACTTTTGCAAAATTAGAAAACTCTGGATTTCAAATTGTACCTAGATTAAGGGTTGAGAGAATGTGGGGCTTATACTATAATTTATTTAGCCTGTACCATTCTAATGAAATTTAGATTGTTTCTCCTTCTGGTCTTCAAACAATGCTGCTGAAAGTAACCATGTACAAATGTCATTTTATATATGTGGAAGTATAGCTGTAAGAAATTATATTAGAAATGTAATTTCTGGATTAAAGGATCCGGGCATTTGATGGGTGTTTCCAATTCTGTAAGATATTACCAAATTGCAAGACAGTTTGCAATCTTGGGGTTTTTTTTAAACAAAGAATTTTGTTAAAAGTAGCCCTTTAGGCCCAGTAGAACAGATTATCTATGTCACATGAGTGTTTTCAGAATATTTATACATAATAAGTTTTGAAGTCAGGAAGTATGAGCTGTCCCATTTTGTTCTTTTTCAAGATCCCTTGCGTATCGTATGAATTTCAGAATCAGCTTGTCAATTTTTGCAAAGATGGCCAGCTGGGATTTTGTTAGGGGTTGCAATGAATTGTAGATAATTTGGGGGAGTGTTGTCATCTCAACGATATTGTCTTCCACTTCATTTATTTAGATCTTCTTTCATTTCTTTCAGCAATGTATTTTTATTTGCAGTGTTTAGGTTTTATACCTTCTTTTGTCAAATGTATTGCTAGGTATTTTATTCTTTTTGCTGCTATTGTAATTGAATTGTTTCCTGATTTCATTTTTGGGTTGTTTATTGGTAGCTTATAGAAATACAATTGATTTTTATATATTGATCTTGTAGGTTACAACCTTGCTGAACCATTTATTAGTTCTAATAAATTTTTTTTTGTAGATTACTGAGGATTTTCTATGTACAATAGCATGCCATCTGCAGAGATCATTTTACTTCCTTTCTAGACTGGTTACCTTTTATTTATTTTTCTTGCGTGATCGCCCTAGTTAGAACTTCCAGTATAATATTAAGTAGAGTTGGCAAAAGCAGACATCTGTCTTGTTCCCTGTTTTAGGAACAAAACATTCAGTCTCTTAACATTAAGCATGATTGTAGTTGTGAGTTTTTAAAGATGCGCTCTATCAGATTGTGGAAATTCTCTTGTATTCTCAGTTCCTTCAGCATCATATTCGTGAAAGTGTTGGGTTATGTATGTCAAGTGCTTTTTCTGCGTCTGTTATGATAGTCATGTGGCTTTTGTCCTTTTGTCTGTTAACGTGGTGAACCACATGGATGTTTGGATGCTGAGTAGGGCTTATTAGTGATTCTGAGTGCTTTCTGCAACTCTCATCACAGAGCTGCTATGATGCTGCTTTTGTTGCTGTCATGTAGTCTTGCTGCAACCATCCATTTGATGGGCATTTGAGGGGTTTCCCTGTCGCTTTGTTTTGTTGAAGGTGTCTAGGTGGTGAGTGTTTCTGTTTTTTTTTTTTTTTTTTTTTTTTCATCAGTTGTTATTCTTGCCTTTTCTGGTTGTTGAGGGAGAGTAAGGGAGATTCAGAAGGTGTGCTGCCATCATGGTTCTCAGATAGAGCACAATGCCTATGAGAGAGTTGAATTTTTACTCATTAGTTCCGTTAATTAGGGAGACTTAAGAATATAGGCCTGACTGTTTAAGATGAATGGAGATTCCCAAAATGGACTTATATAATTGAAAATTAAGGCCCAGAAGCTTGTGGGGGAAGACAACTGTTTTTGGCCAAAAGCTACTTATGGATGCTTTCAGTATCTCAAAGAGTTAATGGAAATATAATTCCCTATATCTCAAAATGTGGTCCAGTAATCAACAGCATTGGCATCACATGGGAGGGAGCCTTAATGGGAAACCACAATCTTAGATTGCCCCAGGCTTGCTGAATCACAGTCTGCATTTTAGCTAGATCCCTGGTGATTCCTATCCATATTAATGTTTGAGGAGTTCCAATGTATTTACTCTCAAGATATGAGTTTAGGTAATAGGACGATTTGCCTTTTTATGTGATTGACCACATTAATGATGCTTTTTAAAAGTAAAAAAAAAACCAAAACTTAAATGTAAAGACATAATAATGGAAGTTATGCACCTGAAGCCCTAAAGGCAATAAAAGGGTAAAAAACTTTTAAGTGTAATCCAACTATAATATTGATAAGATTGTTTTTAGGGTCAAAGATATTTGTTTTCAGCATGCTAGCATATAGCACCTGTCTCTTCATTTACTGCATATAAAGAAGATCATCTCTAACTTTACATTTTGGTCGATGTTACCTTAAAAAATAATTTATCCTCTGCCTTGTTTGGAAAGGATTTAAGATAGCTTTATCATTTTGTTGTAGCTAACTGGAGGCATTTATGTAGTGTATCTATATTTACAGTCAAAGAAAATAATATTATTAATTATATATCAAAATTCTAACTTTTTCCTTCAAGATTATTTTATTAGTTATGTGTGATTACAGAATTGTTTGTAAATATCAACATCATTGTATATTACAGCATTAAAGATTAAGTGGTCATTTCGTATTTTAGATCTTGGTAATGCTCTGACTTCTACTCCAAATGCCAAAACTGTTAATGGTAAAGCTGAAAGCAGCGATAGTGGAGCTGAGTCTGAGGAAGAAGAGGCCCAAGAAGAAGTAAAAGGAGCAGAACAATGTGATAATGGTAACCTTTGGATGACTGGCTAATAATTTTATGTTAACTAAGATGAGAGGCCATGGAGAGGTTTGCACTGATTTGGCACCGTATGTGATTAGTCCACACAGTGGGATGTGGGCTGTTCACTAGGTTTGTTGTGTTGTAAGAGGCTCTGACTACAGAGTTCAGGGATAGCCAGCCTTGTGCATAGATGGATAGATGTTCATTGAAGGCTAACAGAAAGAGGCCACTCCTCTGATCGTAATGCCGGAAATGGTGCATTAGACATGTATTCATTTAAGGTATGGTTTCCAGTATGACTATGCATATGCTACCAAGGAGAAAAGACAAAGTTAAACTCTCAGTATCTTGTCAAGAACAGAATGGATTCCAGAGAATAGGATATAGGCAGAAATTCTGATAAAGAGGGAACATTGGAATTAGGGTGGCCTTGTGAGTAAGAGTACCAGTGATTCTTGGGGTGATTATTTTAGAAAGAGGAGGCAGAGAGACACTAAAACAAACCATACAACTTAGTTTTGCCTTCACTTTCCAGTAAAGTCTCACAAATAATACCTTCTTCGAAGGCTCTTGGTATTGGCCATGTAGACCTCTCTGTGTGGCAGGGTCTCATAGAGCCATTGGCCTATGCCTGACAGTGAAAACACCTTGAGAGATTATCCTTTAAAAGGGGTTCTAGAAGATTCACAGGGAACTAAAGCAGTTTTTTGTTTTTTTTTGTTGTTGTTGTTTTGGGTTTTTTTTTTTCTAAAGCACACAGTTTGGTTGAGCTCTCAGCATATAATTAACTTCTTTTCAAAGAGTACCCCATCTCTCTGATCCAAGTAAGAAACCCTTCAAAAGGATTATGTTAGATTGGGGAAGTGACTATTTGAAATTAGAACATTGTGTACAGAAGTTTTCCTACAGTGAACTTTTATGAATCTCTCCATTTTCACATACAAGAAAAGAAAATGATGAAGAAATCTGCAGACCATAAGAATTTGGAAATCGTTGTCACTAATGGCTACGATAAAGACAGCATTGTTCAGGGGGTACAGAAGGACATTCCTGCCAGCTCCTCCCAGGACGGCAAAGACGCTGAGGAAGTAAAACATGTAGATCAAAACTTGGAGCAAACTGGGCAGACTGCTGTCTGCATTCAACAAGGTATTGTCCCATCAAAATTGTTTCCCCGGCTTCTTTCCTATGAATTAAATATTCTTTTAATATTTTTAGGATTTTTTTATATCCTAAATATAATATTCTTTTAATAATTTTAGGATATTTCAGAACAGTTTAGAATTTTTAAAAAGCCTCTTATTCAGTAAGATCTTAGGGTTTACTAATATTGTAAGAGTTTATAGATTTGAAAGACTGAATTAGGGCCAGGCCTTTTGTATTTTTCTTGAGACACTTTATTGTATTTTTGGATGGCATTTTAAAATGAAATCTCTCAAATTTTTACTTTTATTATTGATGTGTCTTTTAACTCAAACTTCTAATGTTATAGTACATTTATTCTCCGGTCAGCGAGGTAAGTTACAGGCTTTTCGTAAGTTAGAGCTCTTAGAGGTGAGCCTAGAGGATGGATACAGTGGGTTGTTAACATTGCTGCGAGGCACAGGAGAAACCTAGAAACACAGTTTCTGGAGGTGAGAGGCCTGCAGCGGGCGGGGCGGAGGACCTCCCACTGCGTACCTCCCCCCGCCACTCCTACACCTCCCCTCCCCCCACCTACGCCGCCCCTCCCGGGACACCCCCACCCCACCCCTGCTGGGATGCCCCCGCCTTCCCGGAACGGCCCCACCCCTCCTCGCCTCTCCCCTCCCCCAGGATGCCCGGTCCTCGAGTCCCAGGGTAGGGAGAAGGGTACAGCACCGCCCCTGGGCTGAGGAACTAGGGACGCCGTCCGAGTGGACCCCGACGGGTCCGTAGGCAGCGGGGAGCTCCGGCCGCTGCCGAACGTGTACTGAGCCCGTGTCAGCGGTAAACGTTACCGAGCACTCCTGTGCGCACCTGCCCGGCCGCTCCTTCCACCAGGCGGAGCCGAGCCCCGCGGCCGGCCAGGCGTCCTCGGCCCAGCCCTTCCTTCCCGCCGCCGCACCTGCCTCCCGGTGGGTCGCCGCGCGCACGTCAAGTCGCAGCAACTCGCTGTGCGGTTCGAGGCTGCTTGTGGCCTCTGGACCAGCAGTAGTGCTGGCTGGAAGAGGTGCGGCGGTCGTGCGGGAAAGCTGATTTAAGTATAGCTTGGATGGTTCTTTTCCTTCCGTTAGGGCGGTGCCTTGCCAAAGGCTGAGCAGGGCCGCGGATGCGGCCTCTACTGCATCTGACTGCAGACCTCCAGAGCCCCCTTTCTGTTGTTGCCCTTTTCCTAATTACCACCCGAAAGGCGAAAAGGCCTTGTTGGCCGGGCCTGGAATCTTACCTTGAAATCTTATATTTCAGTCTGGGGTGGGGGTGGAGAATGGAGTCATCTCAAAGAGGCCAGGGCTGGAGGACCCCAGCCTGGCGCCCACACCCATTCAATGCCCAGCACCCAGTAGAGCCCAGCAAACATTTTCTAATAAAACCGAGAGGTGTCAAGTTAAAAAAGAAAAAAGAAAAAAAGGACTAATATAACAACCAAACTTGTAAAGTTGTGTCCCAAATTTTGCGTCCTAGCTGGTAGTCAGGTTTTTCTTATAAAATTTCTAGGTTTTTACAAGTTTGGTCTGCACAGAGTCTTTGTATAATTCATGATAAAATACTTTGTAACCTTTTTAATAAAAATGTCTGAATTTAAACTTTTTGTAAGTTAAAAGAATAAAATATGGCTTGGTAAATCAAATTTGTCTCCCAGTATGAAAATAATAGAGAACTGATAAGTTTTGAAGATGAATAAATGCATTTTCTTCAATTAGAGAAATTAATTATTCTACGTGGGCATTTTTTTATATTTAGATATAAACGATGATCATGTTGAAGATGTTTCAGGAATTCAGCATTTGACGAGTGATTCAGACAGTGAAGTCTACTGTGATTCCATGGAGCAATTTGGACAAGAAGAGGTAAAAAATGACATTTTTTTAATTGGTAAGTTTTCAAAGTGGTATATCAGATTTCAGTGCATAACTTCTGTTAATAGCAGATGTATACCACTTTGAAAGCATACCTCTAAAATGTCTTTCATTTTTTTGTGAATTAAAAAACATAAAATTCCTGAATATTCAAAAATACTTAAATACTATAACTTTTTAATGTATTTACATTTATAAATATTCCAGGAGAGGTGGGATGGGAGGCAGAAGGTGAACTCCTTATGCTAGTCTATGTTTGAGACATTAAAATTCAAGAAAATTGAATAATTTGAAACAAATAAATCTGTTCTTCACATTGACTTTAATACGTTGGGCTGAAATTTTGAGTGGAAATACTTTTCAAATTCCATTAATTAAGATTCGGTATTGGAAGCTAACATTTGGAAAACCATTAAAAGTGCATGAATTTTTTTTTTTTAATCTCTTTGACAGCTCTTTCTGATGAGAACTAGGCTGATTTTGACAGCTGTATTTATGTTTGGTGGTTTTATATCCTTCCCCCACTCTTTCCCCAAACCCTGTTCTAACAGTGCTTTTTGAATACAGTAACTGTGGCTATTTAAATGTTTCTTGGATGAATGACTGACTCATTAGGACAATTCACTGCCAAACATCTCAGTTCTTTGCTCATGGATGAATCATCCCTCCCCCATTTCTTCCCTGCATATGGGAGGCAGAATATAAATTGAAGTTTTTTAGAAAAACAATATTTTCTCTGATAACATTTTAAAAAACTCTATAAAAGCAGTCATTCTTCAAGGGGGAGGATATAGCTCAGTGGTACAGTACCTGCCTAGCATGCATGAGGTCCTGGATTCAATCCCCAGTACCTCCCTTAAAAAACTAAGTAAATAAACCTAATTACCCCCCCCCAAAGCAGTCATTCTTCTATAGTGATGAAAGCTTTGTGCTGTATAACTAAGTGTTTTTAAATTTGTAGTCTTTAGATAGCTTTACGTCAAACAGTGGGCCATTTCGATATTACTTGGGTGGTGATCCCAGTCAGCCCTTGGAAAGCTCTGGTTTTCCTGAAGACGTTCAAGTATCTTCCGGAAATGGCAGCACTGGGGATGTGCAGGCAGAAGCAGTCGAAGGAAAAGGTGAAGTAAAGCATGGAGGAGAAGACGGCAGGAGTAACAGTGGAGCGCCACACCGTGAGAAACGGGCTGGGGAAAATGAGGAATTCTCTAATGTCAGAAGAGGGAGAGGTGGGTATTAACTTGTGTATTGTTCTCACTATCTTTATAAAGCAGTCAGTGAAATGGGAGGTTCTAGATAGGAGAGGCATAGGGACTACCAGTCTGCAGGGAGAATGTTGAAAGTTACCCTGACATAACATCTGACCGTGTCTGACCAATAGCTGAGTTCAGGAAGGATCACTTCAAAATTTACTTCCTTTTGATACAAGAGCAGAGGTTTTCTTGAGAAATGCATCAAGCATTTCATTGTACTCTTCGGGGTTTAACTTGGCAAATTGCTCCCAATTCCATTTCTCCTACAACCCCAAACACTGTTTGATGCAAGTTCAGCTTTGGGAATCTTGCTTCTGTAGGGTTCTAGGATCTCAAAGGGCAACGAGGTAGACAACTTTCTTTCTATTATTTGAAACAAAACTATGTATTATATTAGAAAACATTTAAAAACTTGTGATATTCCATTTCTGCAGGGGTAAGGTAATATGGTGGTACCTTTTACACACTGCAATATTTATACACAGTTTCAGCCTTTCTGAAAAATAACTTGGCAACACTCAATAAGAACCACAACAGAGTTGTTATCCTTTGACCCAGTAATCCTTCTTTGACTTTGTTTTAAATAAACAGAATTTTGGATGAGAGTTTATATCTAAAGACATTCATTGCAATGCTATTTGTAATCGTAAAAATGTGGAGTCACTCTGTCTAAAAGTGGAGAATGATTAAGTAAATTACTTCATGGTCTTACAAATGAATTTATGTAGCCGTTTCAGTGTTTTTAGAAAAAAATTTAATGACGCACATAAACGTTCATGATATATTTTTTAAAGTAGGACACAAAGATATGTAAGGGATAATGCCAATTCTGCAAATATATGTGTAGAAAAAAGAGTGGTTGGATATACAACAAAATCTTAGTAGTGGTGAGATTTCACCATCTCTATAATGGTGTTTATAAGAAAAACCATTTAGAAACATTTTGGAAGGCTTACAGTGACCAAATAGGAAAACATGGCCATTTAGTGTAGCTTTTAATACTTTAAAGAAATAGTCCTCATATTTTTTCAATTTTGTTACTGTATTAGTAGAGAGTTTTTACGAATGTACCCCAAATAGGCAAATTGTTTATGTACATTTAGTCCTGTATGAGTGTATTAAGTACATTATAAATAAAACCTTAGCAAAAAAACGTAAGAATGTAAATGGAAATTTATGTGTATGTCTACTTATTTGAATTCAGTAGTTTATTTTGTTTACATCCTGATTGCTTCCACTCCACTTTGGAGATTTAGATCTCAAAGAAATAGCAGAGGAAAATGAAGAAAACACACCATTTCTGCTTTTATAAGAATTGTTTAAAACTAACTTCTTTCGCTTTTCAAACAGGGCACAGGATGCAGCATTTGAGTGAAGGAAACAAGGGTCGGCAAGTGGGCAGTGGAGGTGATGGGGAGCGCTGGGGCTCGGACAGAGGGTCGAGGGGCAGCCTCAACGAGCAGATTGCTCTTGTGCTCATGCGCCTGCAGGAGGACATGCAGAGCGTCCTCCAGAGACTGCACAAGCTGGAGACCCTGACGGCTTCACAGGTGGGCTTTCACATTTGTCTCACCTCGTTCTCCTGATAATCCGGTCAGACATCGTGTCATTGGAATCCGTGTTAATCTGATTTACGTACATCAGTGCAGTTCAATGAGTTTTTAAAGGATCTACTTTTGAAAGTACTATTTCAGAAAAGATTGACCCAAAAGCCAAATACCACTTAAAATTACAGAAAATTTTCAGTATATAAAATTAGCAGGAAGGTGGGAAGAGGATTAAGAGCTGTTGAATAGTGTACAGTGTGAGGCAGGAGTAAAGAGACCTTAACTAATGCCCTAGAGTTCATCACTGAAGTGTCATCCTTTTGTCCTCTATCTTGACTTCTTTTTAAAATGCTGTGGAGGTAATACACTAACTTACCAATTCTTTATTGTAAATTAGTTTTAGGATCAAAACTTTCCAGCCAGAGAGAAATGTAGAGTTTTAATCTGACCTCCACTACGCTTTGCTGTAACTTATCATGAATTTCCAAAACAGATATTTGGATTATTGTTTACATAATCTTTACATTTTTACAGTTTTAATAATCCAGGCTGTAGTTCTCAAATGTGCTTGTCAGTTGGTAGTTGTGTGGAAATTTAGGAATAAGAAATGTTGAGTAGGCAATTTAATAAGAATGTAAAAGAAGTAATGTTTTAGATTAATTTGAAGTTTTAGTTTGATAATTTGATATTGTTTGAACTATAAAACATAAAATGTCAAAGATAATTCTTTGGCTAGCAACTTTAGGAACTTTTAATTTGGCCAGTATGAGTTTCATGATAATCAAAGCATAGTTAACAGAAAAACCAAAAATAAATATTATTTCAGCTTTCTTTTAACCACAACAAAAATAAGAAAATTGAAAAAGTTATTTAGAAAAATAACAAAAAAAATTTTTTTTTTTCAAAGCTAAATCACTTTCATTTGTATTTATAGGCAAAATCATCAGCATTACAGACCAGTAATCAGCCCCCTTCACCGGTAAGGAATTCTTGTCTTAAATCTAAGTGCCACGGTTTCAAATAAATTACAATAAATTTAGATTCTATGACATCCTTAAAGTGTTCCAAATGAAATCTACCTTTTAGAACTTTGAAGTTTAAAGTGTGTTTGTTTTGTAGTAAGTCTGAAGTACTTCTGAAAGTCTACTTACTGAATTATGTTCTAAAATGATCTCCCTCCCTTTAGCAGGAGTGAGATCTATTATTAGCTATATATTTTCAAAATTATGAATTAGGTCTGTTTTTAAGTTTGTACGTGCAATATGTAATAGATTGGTGACTGGCTTATTTTATTTTCTCAGAGACCGTCTTGGTGGCCCTTTGAGATGTCTCCTGGTGCATTAACTTTTGCTATCATATGGCCTTTTATTGCCCAGTGGTTGGTGTATTTATATTATCAAAGAAGGAGAAGGTAACACTATGGTTTTATAGTTCAAAGTGGTATGTAAACTCTTACAATCTACAGAAGACAGAGCTTTCAGCAGCCGTTGGGGAGATTGGTCCATTTTATGGATTGTCATACTGAGCATTCTGTACCCATCCTGACACTGAAACTACCTTGGAAATGATATGTGGTGGGTTTCTAGATACTTGTTAGATTTAAATATTTTTCCCTTGAGAACATCCGATGGCGTTTGTACATCTTTGATTTAGGCAACAAAAGAAAGTGATTCTAGGCTTAAGTTTTATGTCTTATGAGGAAACAATGTTCTTCAAGTCTGATGTTTATTTTGGTCCCTTTGCTAATATTAAAGGGCAACGGATAAGTAAACAAATAATGTCGGTGTGTTCTCTGTACCTTAGAAATACAGACATTGGCGTTTCAGAAAATTTTCATCCTGGTGGTTGACTGTCTCTAAAAATAGGGCTTATTCTAACTTGAGGGCCAGAATTCCAGTTTGGATGCCAGGAAATAACTCAGATAAGTTTGACAATAATAGGTTGGAATCCTTGAAAGTGCCCTGAGATGGTCTAGACTAGGAATAACCTGAGGCCAAAACTCTTGGGTTCAAGAAAATCTTTAAAGCTTTTTTTTTTGGACATTATGTAAACTGAATTACTTTCCCTGGATTGGCAGATGGACAAATGTTTATGTCATTCATGGCCTCACTGATTATGTTTACAGTGTTTCATCACCATTTCCCATTAAGTAACAACAGATGGAGAAAAGAGATATAGAATATCTGATGGTAAGATTTTAATTGCTGTCTTAAATATGTGCAGTAGAAATAAATTTTAAAAAATCTACAAGTTTAAATAATTATAGGTCTGTTCCTCAACCAGAGGACCCAGGTTTCTAACTATTACAAGTGATAACAAAAGCAAAAGCCAAACATTTACCCTTGTCTTATGTAAAAGGGGTAAGCAGCCCACTAGTGTAAGTTCTCCAGTGATAATACTTTACAGTGGAGAAACTGACATGCATGTGACATTGGCTGAATCAGTTTAGTCTTCCCTGTTCTCTGCTTATGTTAAGATGGTTTGATTTATGTTCATAAATGAACTAAATACGTTTTCTGGTACATCGTGTTCTGGGCATATGCTTTGCCCACTTGCAAAAACTTCAGTGGGATTTCAGAAGTTTAAGTTACTTTCTCAGTATTGTTTACCCTCTTTCTATTTCATCTTTGTGTCATTTCAGCTATTAAGATATAGGCCTTAATTTAAATCCTTTCTTTTCTTTATTCGCACATTTTATGTTTTTCCTATGATGGTTGGGTGCTTATACAGGTTTTTAAGTCTTAATTTCCCTGAAAAGAGGAGGAAAAAAGGACCAAACCTTTTTTCAGTATGTGGTTTTGCTAGATTTAAGCGGCAGGGACGCTAAAGGGAGGTGTTTACATATTTTGCAATGCATTTCAAAGTTCCTTTTCATGTTTTCTTTGCAGAAAGTTAGGGATTGAAAAATAGAGAAATTCAGCACAGGACAAAAAAAGCCCTGAAGTTTGCTTTGGTTAATAACTTATTTCATGCCTAAGGCTGAAGAAGCTTGTCACTTTACTAAAGACAAAAAACAAACTATACTTTGCTTCAGCAGTCACTGAAAATTGCAGTTTTTCTAAAATTATTTTTTTTTAACGTTCCTTACTAGCAGAAGTATATACCATTTCTCCTAAGTGTTCCTTTCAGTTGTTGACAGATGTCTCTGAGTGGAGAAGCTTGTCTCTATTTTTAATTACCTACTTTTTTATCATTGAATCTTTATCAAGTTTTCCAATGTATGTTAGGTGTATAGTTCTTCCACGCTGTAAATTATTTAGTGCTGCACAACTGCACTTTGATGGGATATATTGTTTTTATGTACTGTTGGATTATATGTGTAACAGATCAGCTGGGGTTGGAGATGGAGCCATATTAGATTTGGAAATAAGTTTTGGCCTGGAGGGGATTTATGGCATTTTTTAATCTGGCAATGCTTAACAGTTTTTAATCGGACAGTTATAGGAAAGAAGATTAGATGACATTGTGCTTAGTTTGGAAAAGACAGGTCTCGGTTAGAGATGAAGAGAAAGATCTAGAAATCCTCTTAGGATGGGAGACGTGTGACCAGGAGAGGGTGTGCCCTACTCATAATAAGGCCATCCTGTACCTCATCCCCTGGTACAGTATCTGGCACGTAGGAGACTTTCAAAAAATATGTGCTAAATGCCCACTCTTGGCAGGATGGCACCTGAGGTACTGTAGGTTGTGAACAAGATTTGATTTTTTTTGGTTGGGGGAAGTAATTGGGTTTATTTTTTAATGGAGGTACTGGGGATTGAACTCAGGACCTTGTGCATGCTAAGCATGAGCTCTACCACTGAGCTCTACCCCACTAACCCCCCTTCCCCAGACAAGCTTGATTTTATTTCATGTATGTGCATCTGGATGCAAACACACACTGAGATCACCTTATACGCATGTAAAATAAGTGGCTGTCTATTTGTGGTAAGCTTTAAAAGATTTTTTTACATGAAAAGTAATACTTAAGGTCCACTGCTTGATTTTTTTTCCCCACCAGTATGGAAGGATATAAATTTAAAAGTAAAAGAGATCTCATATCACTCTGCAGGGGATCTGAAAAACATTCCTTCCGTACGTGATGTGCAGAGTAGCTAACACCTGCGGCCCTGTCTCCTGTTAGGCTTGAGTCTGTGGTACCACATGGCCCTGATGACCTCACCTGGTCATTCTGCTGTTAAAATTATCCCCGAGGGACAAACTGAAAGCTGACCCGTTCAGTCCACAAGGCTATTCTTAATTTGTTCCAGGCAGACTTCATTTCATACTGTTGCACTTTGCAGATACTACATTTTTTACAAATTGAAGGTTTGTGGCAACTCTGTCACAATTTATCAGCACCATTTCCCCAACAGCATTTGCTCACTTCATGTTTCTGGGTTATATTTTGGTAATTCTTGGCATAGTTCAGACTTCATTATTATTATATCTGTTATGGTAACCTGTGACCAGTGATCTTTGATGTGTCTACTACGGCTTGCTGAAGGCTCACATGATAGTTAGCATTTTTTAGCAATTAAGCAATTTTTAATTAAGGTCTGTCCATTGTTTTTTTCAGACATAATGCTATGGCACACTTAATAGACTACACTATAGTGTGGGCACCAGGAAACCAGAACATTTGTGTGACTCGCTTTATTGCGGTATTAGCTGTATTGCGGTGGTCCAGAACCAAACCTGCAATATCGTCAAAGGATGCCTGTACTTTGAAGGAAAGGATATTTCTAACCATTCTTTATCAGTGTGCCCAGATTCATGACCTTGCCGGCATGTTGTTTCCTTGGAGACAATGAGTTTTCAGTTTTTATCCAGTAAAAACTGGATAAGGTGGGGGCAGATCTCAGGAGAAACATTCTTCAGATGGAGCCTGGAGAAGGTGGTCCTGGACCAAAAAGTCAGGCCCAGGCTTCCAGTGAGGCAGGGGAGACTCTCAGCAGGGCTGAGAGTTCAGCGGGCTGGGGAAAGGCAGGATGTTACTCCAATTTTCTCATCTGTTGTTTTGCGTAACTTTTCTTCTTTTGTCAGGCTGTACCCTACGTTTTGCAAGTTAATTTTTTTAAAAAGGAGAGAAAAATCTCATTGAAAGCCTGAAAAAGATCCCCAGATTCTGAAGATAGCAATAATGATTTATGTCTGTTTCCCTATTACATTGAAGATTGGAGAGTTCATAGACCAGATTGTGTGCTTTCTGGTAAAGCTGCGAAGGACTTTATATAGCAATTTGCATCATGTGGGTTCTTAGGAAGTGTTTTTTTATTTTTTTTATTTTTTTTATTTTTGAGGGGGTGGGGTAATTAGGTTTATCTATTTATTTTTAATGGAGGTACTGGCGGGGATTGAACCCAGAACCTCATGCATGCTAATAACATGTTCTGCCACTGACCTATACTCTCCCCCACTTAGGAAGTGTTGATAACTGTTCAGGTACCTCCCAGCTAGCATTTCTGCTAAAGCCTCACTCAGGCAGCCAGTCTTTGGAACCACCCATGACTCTGTTCCTCCAGGGGCCTTTTTTCTTCACGCCACAAGTAATCTCCTCCTCCGGTTATGTGAAAATCCATCTGATTATTTCAAATGTCCCTCCTGCCAAGGTGTACATTAGAAAATTTCTGCAGAGGATAAGGAATGGTCCGATTATTTAAAATACCACTCCTGCCAAGAAGATTGCATAGGAGTATTTCTACAGAGGAAAAGAATAAATAATGAAAGTTTCAGACACTGTGGCATCTGGAATGCTGAGGAGGGTATAGAGATTTTACGGCAGTGAGACCTTTTGCAGAATTCAGAGCATCCGTGATTGCTGTGTGTTGTGCTAACAAGCCCATCCTCTTCTGGTAGCTTACTCTGCTGTCATTAATACCGCCACATTATTCATATCTGAGTTGTTGGTTATTATGTACCCCCGGCACCCCATCAGTTAGCTGAGAGCTCTCTTGAGGGCTGAGAGCCTGCCTCGTGGACGTCTGAATCCCCAGTACCTGGCAGAGTGCCTGAAAAGTAACAGATACATAATGTGTGTTGATTAAATGAACAGTCCAGGTTGTATATCTATCAACCGTCTGTTGTTTTATTACGCTTTTTTGTTTCACAACTTTTTCCTTTTGATGATATTATGGAATAACTGGCAAATATCTGAACTGTGGAACAGCCAACTGGAAAAAGATGAGAATCTAGAAACTATGAGAGGAGGCATGTACATTTAAATCGTTTATTACAAACTATTTGGTTGGAGGAGGAGGGATGAATTAGGAGTTTGGGATTGGCAGATACAAACTACTGTATATAAAACAGATAAGCAACAAGGGCCTACTGTATAACACCAGGGACTCTATTCAACTTCTTATAATAACCTATAATGGAAAAGAATCTGAAAAAGAAAAAAAAATGTATGTATAATTGAATCACTTTGCTATCCACCTGAAACTGACACAACATTGTAAATCAGCTATACTTCAGTTAAAAAAGAAACCAAAGCTGTTTGGTAATGTCATCCCTTGCAACTGGATCTTTCCTATTGAGCCCCAAGTGATGTGAAGTAATTTCATAAGAATCACTTGTAACTTTATGGTCTTATTTTGAATTTGAATATGATTGTTGTGTTACCGTTCAGCAAATTCTTTGGTATGGATGTGTTTCATTTTCAGGTTACATTTATACTCATAGGAAATTGGTTTTCTTTCTCCCTTTCTTTTTAAAGAAAACTGAACTGAAGAGCGTGACACTTACCGAAGAGGACTGTTGGCCTGGATGAGCTCGGAATACGATGGATTGTGGAGCTCACACGAAAACCCTAGTTTGTGATGATTACATTTCTTTTTGTTGTCCAGTAGTTTGGTTTGTGTACATATATACATATATATATTTTGCACTACACAAATGATAACATTTTAAGGACTAATATTGCTGATACTTGAATAATCAATCTCAACTAGGTTATAAATGGTATACATAGATGTATTTACCCCACCCTTGAACTTGAAGGACATTAAATTATTAATTATTGTTTGGTAACATGTTTACCTGATTATCTCCCATAGAGAAATATAAGCTGCTTTTCCAAAGGTACAGTTGTGATCATGAAAACAGATTTATAACTGGGTATTTTTAATTTTCCAAATTAAATATGAGCAAGAATGCAAACCAGGAGTGAGTTTCAAGTGAGATTAAATCGGCTTTCTTTCTTAGTCACTGAAGCGCCATGCCAAGGAGTAGAAAATGGCTGGAAGAATCTTCTCTACGTCCATCCACTTCATGGGCTGCCCACCCGTAATCTTTCTTGGGCTCACAGCTCTAACATTAGTGTTCAGGCATCATTATGACAAAGTAGAGTCCTAGGTACTTGGCTTAGTTTTAACAAATGATTCACAGAATGGCCATAACCTGCTAATGAAAGTGATGAAGAGGGGCCTACAGTAGGTTTGACAGTGTATTCTCAACCTGCAGATCATGCATAAGATTTGTATTCAATCACATACATCGATTCCTTTGTAATCATTTTTCTTTAACTGAGGATATCTTGTTTCTGCTTCATAGGGTGCTTTGAAATATAAAATGAAAACTTATTTATACTGTTTTTACAAAGGTCAAAAAGGAGACACATGAATATCACTTTTCTGCAACTGGTAAACTACACAGACCGGACTCTCAACCTCTTCGTGCCTCAGGTTTTCCTTCGGGGGTAATATTTGCGATAAACCTACTTCACCAGGGTATTGGAGGGATTTGCAAGCTAGCAGGCCATGTGCTTCCATGTGAACAAGACACAGCCAACTGGTGTAAATTTAAGTGTCTCCCCTCCCCCACCAACCTACCACATTTAGATCCTTGAAGGCTTTGTTTGGAATGATTCTTCCTGTATACCTTTTAAAACTACCTTCTCATGTAGATATACCTTGTACTTTAAAGATTTGTCTGATTCAAAGTCTTAGTATCAAATAATTAAAAAATATTCTTGGTATGTATGATGTTGAGTTTAACATCATGTGTTCAGAGTGTTTTCAATAAGAAAGTAACCCATCCCTAGTATAGAGGGTGGTTCTCTGTTTACCTGAAGAAAAAAGCAGAAGAATATGATTTGCTTTTCCTAAGACTCTTTTTTCCTTACAGGTAACTTGATGTTTTTTATTTTTTAACCCCATCTTGATTAAAATGTGTCTGTCTCAAGGGATCTACTACTATTTGCCTTTTAAAAACTGTCCTCTATTTCAGGAAAAAAAATGAAGCAAGTAACCCTGCATTATAAGTAAAAATAAAACTTAGACCTGTGGATCAGGGATTATTTTCAAAAATTAGCTATCAATCTGGTATCAGAAAATGGTGGCTTTTTCTCTTAGTATGTAAATAAATAAGATGCAAATTAAGAATGAAAGTAGTTGTGATTCATTGAAGCAGTTGGGGGCTACTAACTCCTAGGTATAACTATTTGTATCCTATTCCGAAGTCTTATTTTATAGTTTGAAAAGCACTTTGCACACAGTTCTTGTATATACAAGTAAAGATGATGAAATTATAGGATATAGTGGTACCGTTTTGTTTAACAAGAACCTCATTTAAAATTTTAAATTGACAGCTACGGTATTTTTTTAACGATCTACTTCTTTTCTGTTTCTTTATTGTAAAACCAAGTTAAAAATAAAAGGTTAATGAGAAATGTTATGGTTTTTATTAGTTGTTACTGTTGGCATTGCATTAAGCCATGCTATTACATATCATTTTATAAAAATCAGCACCTGGGTGAAGTTTAACTCATTTAGTCGTTTGGTTGAGAATGTTACTGATCTTGTCAAAATCTTAGTTTCAGTTCTTACTCCAAATCGGTGGCCTCCTCTAGCTTCTCAGTGCAGCCTTAATCAGCCATCTTTAATATGTACAGTTCGTCTTAGGTGGAAAATGGTAAAGGATACAGGTGAACCACCCAGGCAGGAGAGAGGCACAGGACAGGCTGTGTGGGAAGGGGTGTGGCACCTCCATGCCCTCTCTGGGTCGCCACCCTCCCAGCCCCTCAATGTGTTCACCAACTAGGATCTCTCCGAGCCCTGCACTTTGGGGGTTTTTATGGAGGCTTAGTCTCACGCAGGCATGCGCAGACGTAAACTCCATTTCCGGCCCCTCTACCTTCTCTGGAGAATGGAGGGTGGGGCTGAAAGTCCCAAGCTTCTAATCATAGCTTGGTCCTTTTGGTGACCCATCGTCACCTCATTAGACCAAAACACGGCTGTCACTCAGGAAACCCCAAGGGGTCTAGGAGCCCTGGGACAGGAACCAAGGGTCAAAGACCAAATATTAGAACAACAACAGAATGCTCCTAATGCTCTTAATCACTTAGGAAATCACAAGAGTTTGGGGAGCTCTGTACCGGGAACGGGAGACAGAGACCATTATGTGTATTTTTTCCATTATCTCATACCAGTCTTTTTTCTTGCTCTTCGGATGCTTATAGTATCTTCTCTTTGTTCCAGGGTCTGCAGTTTCACTGTGTTATCACTTGCTACGTATAGGAAAAATAGCTGCTACAATAATGTTGTGTAACAAACAAGCTCAAAATTCCCATTCTTTCACCCTCCTCATCTCATGTGTCAGTAAGTCCTACTGATTCTACCTCTAAAATATATCTTGAATCCAGGTGGGCTGATTCAGTAGCTTTCTATTCTGTCTCCCTCCTTCAAATGCTGCTCTGACCAAGCCACCTTCCACAGAGATAAGAATGACCCATCCATGGTTGGCTTGGTATTAATTGAAAGGAGGCCTGGTGGAAACGGTAAATATTTGCACACTCTTTTGGACTCTGAGCTTGTTTGTAAGTGGCTAAAAACAAGATGGTTCTTTCTGGCAGCGTGATTAGATCTGAAACTGTCCTTCGAGATGTTTTAGAGAACAATGGTGGGGTTTTATACAGCAACCATTACCCAAAGCCAACATTAAGACAGATATTTAAGAAGTAGTAGGGTACTTAGGGCTCAAATAATGATCATTTATTAAACATCTCTTATGTTTGCTACATACTTTGTCTTATTTAAATTCTGACAAAGGTACACCAGGGTACCACTTAAAATATTTTCTGTATTTGTTTAACAGTCACTGGAAGTGGGGTGAAAACTATTTCCAATTAATAAACATTATAGTTAGCAATGGATACACAGATTTTTACTGGCAGAGTAATCTGTCTTTAAAGACATGTATGTACACACAATCCACACAACTGCCAAAACACTCCCATTTTTCTTGTTCTGTCTCAGGTATTTCCTTAATGAGTGTCTGAAGCCACAACTTGACAGGTGTCTTACAGGCTTAATTTAGATAGTAAGTCACTTGTTCCCAGTAAACATCAAGACAGCATGCAGAACTCCAAGTGACTGTCGCTGCACCTGCCAGGTCTGTAACAACAAACTATTCTTACCTTTTCCACTTAAGGGCACTGTCTCCTGTGCTAGGAATAGGCTCACTGTACATTTCCCCTGATTATTTAGTCATGTTTCAAATCCCTGATGAGACTGGTGTCCTGGGCAGTTCCTTTAAGGACCAGCTTGCTTCGTATTATTAATCTGCTCAATACAGGGAGACAATGCACAGAGTTTAACCTGCCCAAGGTTTTTTTTACTGTGGCAGACCAATGGTTTAAACCATTTGTGCTTGATTCCAAAGCCACCACTGCTTTCTCCTACTTGAAAGGTCAGTAAGAGGGTGATAAATAATCCCAGCTTTTACCTAATTTAAGGGAAGGATGTAATTTATATTAAACAAAGTTTTAACAACTGTATTTTGAACATATTGTTGGAAGAGGTGACTATTAGGAGCATTAAATCTAAGTAGTCATCACTAAAATAAGCCCAGTAAAACCTTTAAATCATGGGTTCAGTGGCATAGCACTGATTATAAAGGTGTCTTTCACTGTAACCGTTTTAAACTTGTATTATCTTTGTCAACTATCTAATAACAGGGCTCTTACTGGGATGGTAATGAAAAGTAGAAACACTAAAGCCATTTTGCAAAAGGAACAATAGTATTTAACAGATTAGCAGAAAATCTACACCTGGTACATTTAAATTTGAACTTTTCTCTCTGTGGGGGTAAGCATGCAGAAAACCTCGATGAATTTAAGATATGACCTGTGAAGCTGAATCTTCGTGTATCCATATTTAAAAGAGGGGGTAAGGTATAGCTCAAGTGGTAGAGCGCATGCTTAGCATGCGTGAGGTCCTGGGTTCAATCCCCAGTAACTCCTCTAAAAATTAACTACCTCCCCCCGCAAAAAAAAAATAGTAAAAAAATAAATTAAAAAATGATAGTGGACAGATAATACACTGAAGTATGTTACAATTACATTTATTAAGCAAAAGTAAGTTATTTATTTATTTTTAAGAATTAGGCTACTCTGGTAATGCCGCATATGTTTTAAACAAATTATTTAAAAGTAAATGATCGTGTTTTTTTGTTAAAATTGAATAGGTTGTTAAAATTCCTACAGTGTATCACACCTAAGCTTTGAAGTACTATTTTAAACAAACATGTATTGTAGAAAAAGCACCAGAAGCAGTCAAGGCAGCAGAACTGTATTCAGAGCAAAGTAAACCCAAACCTTAGTCCTTTTGTTTAGCCCTCATTCCTGAAAGGAGTTACAGTACTAAGTGAAGGAATTTTCCAGCAGCATTTTTGAGGTCACAAGTACAGCTTTAAAGGATTGCCCAAGAGAATACGGCTTTTGCAGGCAACCAAGTGTGGATAAATTACACTAAAATAAAGCTGTACAATGTTTTTGTTATATTAACACCAAGCTGAATGGTGGACTGAAATCAACAGATGAGAAAGAACACCAGGCCTGAGGCTCACTCTTCAAGTGGTAATGGCATTCTAGTTTACTGAATGTAAATAAAGTGCAGTGACAAAATAAATAAGAGGGAAAAAAGCTTTGAAGATCTATATACAATGCTGAGATTAACATAAATTACTGATTATAATAGCCTTTTGACGCTGTGGCAGCTGTAACATGCACAGGAAGCTCATTGATCCAGGTAAAATAATGCCTTTTTCCCCCCTTAGATCAATCTGGTATTAAGGCATATGCAATTATGCTACTTACTCTCTACGGCAAGACTGACTAAAGGGAAAATGTGTGCGCTATAGGCTAAATCCAGATATGGTCAGGTGCTGGGCATTATTTCTGGCTTCAAAATACGATGTATCTGTTTCATCATCTGGTTGGGGTATGAAAGGCATACTTTGATGCTGTAGGTTTTCCCAGTCCACATCGCTGAATAGAGGGTGAAGTTTCAGCTCTTGAGAAAAACATAAAACAAAACAGTCTTATGACACCATTACCAAAGTACTATTTTTCAGGAATTAAGAAGAGACTGTCTCCCATGTACCGTGCCCTACTTTACTATGTCCTTTTCACAGACATTTTAAAAACACTTGTCGTCTTTCTCTTCAACCACATACTTCACAGCCGCACACACCGTGTCACTGTGTGTATGACTTGGCATGTGACGGGGGGGGGGGCTTCGTCTGCGTTCGTCAAATGAGCGAATGATGATTTGCCCGAACAGACACCTATCTTTCTCACTGCCTGCCTCTTCTCACAGAATCCCTGACTCAATGAGAAACTTCCTGCTCCCCGGTACAGCTTCCATCCTACGGATCTTCCATGATTAACGCCCTGTTTCTCATTCCCAGTGCTGGTCGCCTGCTTGGAGCTCTGCGCACTCAGCATCACCCCCACTAGATAACTTCGGAAAGAAGCTCAGCCTCCACTCCCCTGCCTTCTCCCTTGTGCGCCATCCTTGTGCTTCATGGTGCTTTCAACGTACACACGGATGACACTTGATACTTTCTCCTCCTGGTTCTTTGACTTCACTGACTTGCGTCTCTACGATACACCAGCTACCCAGCGGCGTGGCCACATCAGAGTCTTACTGCTTCCACTTGCAAAATCTCAGCTTTGCTCACCTCTTAAACTGCATTTTCCTGCCATTTTCTTCTAGCTACCAAAATGAAAATTTGCTTTTTTGATCACAGTTTGGTATTTAGTTGGTAGACACGGCTTCCCCTCTCCTCCACTATTCACTTCATCAGGCAATAATAAAGACGTTGGCCAAAAAAATGAAGTGACAGTTAAGGCAGTAAACAAACACAGCAAACAATCAGATTTAAGGAAAATATCAGATGATGACTACACAGACAGGAAAGAACTGGGTGTCTGTACTGGGGGTAATGTGTTGGGAAATCAGTATGTCAGAATCCAGTAAGTTGGTTTTTCCTTAAACTAAAAGACTGACAGGAAAAGGGATAAGATAGCAAAAATGATTCACACTTAGAGTATTTATTTGTCTCAAAGGTTCAAAATACATAACTGAGCATAGATGACTTCAGAGTTATTTGTGGTGGTAACTCAAACTGGGATACGTGGATGTGATGTGCTGCTTTGTGAGCCTCTCGTCACAACTCTTTATTTGAACAGAATCCACAAAGGAATTCCAATCTAAGTTAAGATAAACTAAACAAACAGGTGTGGAAAAAAAAAAAAACGAAACAAACAGGAGTTAAAACAACTAATTGTTTCTTAACTGAAGAATACCCCTATCTGCTCCACGAGGTAAACTGTTCATTTAACAAATGAACACAAATCTTACGTCATTGGTAAGAATGGACGGAGTACATTACCGTACATTATAGCCATTTGCTAAGCAACGGTTTCTCAACTTTGTTACAACTGACATTTGGGACCAGATAATCCTTTGTGGGAGGGACTGCCCTGTGCATTGTAGGAAACTGAGCAGAAGTCTTGGCCTCTACCTACTAGAGGCCCCAGCTGTTGTCACACAACAACAAAATGTCTCCAGACAGTGCCGGATGTCTTCTGGGGAGCAAAATCATCCCATGGAGAACTGCTGTTCTAAAGCAATGTTTAGAGCTCGGTTTTCAAATGTCTGCATCTTTACATAGGTTTTTGCTCCAATTCCACCCTTCAGAGGTCTTCCTGACCACCCCATCTTTAAAAAAAAAAAACTCTTGGCTTCGTTTTGTATCCTTCTCACTCTCCTTCATCTCTCCGCGTGTACTTACCACCACATGGCATTATGTTATGATTGTATTTGTTTACTTTCTGTCTTTCCACTAGAATGTAAGTTCTAGAATAGTAAGCACAGGATTTCAGTCTGGTTCATCTGTAGGGGACCTCCAGTGCCCAAAACGGTAACACTGTCCGGCACCCAGAAGTCACTCTATAGGATTTGATAAATAAATAAACTGCTGATCTTCCTGGAGGGAGAATCTAGAAGCTGATACAAATGATATACATATTGCTAAAGTTCATTTTCCTAAATATACCTCACTTCACATGGAAATGCATTTCAAGACAGAATACTTAGCTGTCTCTATAGAAATCTTGTTAAAAAGGATTTTAAGGCAGCTGCTAATGTTACCAGAGTTTGAAAACGAGTTTAAAATGAACGGGAGTTTCCTGCATTGATTTAAAAAGAACAAAACAAAACCCTTGAATGGGTTACAATGTACCAATTTTGTCTTCTTTTGAGGCAACCTGGCTGTGAAGATAATGCAACAAGGAGCCAGTCCATAAAAATATTTGTCAACCAATAATGATATCAGAAATGAAGCAGTAAGAAATCATAGATCAGGAAGCTTTGATTTAAAAAATTTCCCGTATGTGCTGATGTATAACTTTTATTAGGCTCTGAAAAACCTAAAGACATGGACAAGATCAGCTTGTTTCAGGTACCAGTTTGGGATCAATAAAATTCATGGAGTGAAGATTACAACCTGATTGCACTGAATTTTAATGTAGAATAAGGACAAATATGTCAATGCATACCTAGAGGGCAAAAATAAAAACGAATTTTTAAAAACCGATTTCACTTATCTGTCACATTATCTGTAGTACTGTACTAGAACTTGGTATCATTAACATTCATCCCTGAAACACATCAAAGGTAAAAGTTTACTAACACAAAACCTTACCTTTCATTCCGGCTCTCTTTGTATCATCAATGGTTAAGAGTATTTCTACTGCACTTTGAGCATTACCAGACAACTTTTCTTCGCCTTCAGGCCAAGGGATATCTACAAATACAAATAACCTGCTAATTATTGCTCAAAATAACAATACACAGAGGTAAATGAGACAAATGAATCTATTTTAATAGGAGAAAAAGAATCACCTCTTTTCAGAATATTCTGGAATACTTGTTGTGGTGTTTCATCACTGAAAGGGGGAATTCCTGTCAGAAACTCAAACAAGCAAACTCCAAGTGCCCACCAGTCTACTGCAGGACCTGGAATTTAAGAGGAAGTAGCTGAACTTAAAAGCATTTTTCTACAAATGTCCGATCAACTAAAACAGTAATTAATAACACGTGGATGTCTGGCCACACTGAAGGCCCCAAACGCTCATTTCCTAAGGCTTTCTTCTGGCTTCGGAAGGTACAAGAACCCAAATTACCTTAATTTAGGCAAAGTGGTAATTACTTTCTTGGAAAACAGAGCTTTAGATTAGCAATCAACCTGGCTAGCTAGAAATTAAAGTCAAAGCTATCTTTTGTCACTTCTTAATAACCCCTGATATTCCGGACATTTGTTTGTTCTAAATCCTAAAACACAACTGAGGAACGCATCTAATCTGAAAATTATTCTCTAAAAGAGTGCTTCTCAATTTCAAATCAAGAAACAACATTTAGATGATTCTATGTCCCACTCTTTTCACAAAGGAATGAGATGAAGTAGCAACATTAATGCTAATTGGAGAGTAACGTGGTAGCTAGGGAAAGCCTTACTTGCAGTGTTTTAATGTAGCTTTATTTCTTTTAAGAATATACAGAACAAATTAATTTAACAAAAAAATTCATTTAAACTACAGCTCGAGGAGGTAATCAGAAGGTAAGTCTTAATAAATAAGTAAAGCTGATTTTTAAATAAAATCTTCATTGGACACATCATTTGTATACAAGGATATTTTAAATGACTGTTTTAAACATGCCCTTATAATCTGGTTCATACTTTTGTTTAGTTACGTCAATGAATAAGAATGTTTCCTAAGCAAAGGTTAATTTCAGTCCCAAAATGATTAACTTCAGTATAAATTCAGAATTGAGATTCTAGCCTAAAACTAAATTTGCCTGAAAATTACTTTAAAAATCAATTTCACAAAATTCCTTATTGTGGTTAAGCAACTGCCACCATTTCATTTTAAAACAAGCTGGAAAGTATCTTGGAATCTGCCATCAGAAAAAATAATCGCATGCATTTAGTGCCTTTTCATCTGCAAGCCACATAATCCCAACTTCCCTAAGGAACACAGGTGCCAACAGTCTCTAGGCTTCCGTTTCTACAGAAATCACTGATGAAAAACATATAAACCACCTCAGTTAGTAGGCCTTTTAAGCAGCACCGAGAAAGAATTATTCCAACAGATTAGATAACATAACCAAATAACAGAAAAGTAAGGGGCAATCAGGAAAAAATGTGCATTTTAATTTATTTTACTCAGGTTAGAAATTAGGACCCTTTTCCCAGCTCAGCCAAAATGTACTCATGTCAAAAAACATACATGATTTCTCCATGGATATGTCATACATACCCATATATGAGTCAAAGTCTAATAAGATCACATATTGTGATAAATCATATTATCGATTATAAAACAAATCAATTATAATATATATCATTAGCCAGAGATATAGAGCAGACTTGCTTTTATACTACTGGCTTCCTAGTTCAAAACCCACTTCTGTAATTTGTATATTGATACTGTTACATCTTTCTATTTTCTAATAATAATGGAATTAAATGGCTAGAAAATTCAAGCCATGGCTGCTAATTTTAATATTTTTATCAAGCCTATTTCTTCAACTGCAGTAAAAAATGGCTGTATCTACACTCTTTGCTACCTTTAATAGTTATAAAAATGCCACATGTCTACATTTGTTTTCACGGAGAAGAGCACTCGCCCTGGCTGTCTTCCTGCTCAGAAGACAGAAGACAGTTCATGTTTGTATTTCACAAGTGAGCTGAAATGAAAAAAAAAGTTTTTTTTTTAATGCAATGTGATCTAGTTATACTTTGACTGTTCAGTTAAATATGCTTGGCCGCATTACTTTGTGCAGAAATTCACTCACCCGAAGTCAGAAATCCTGCATGTAAGAAAACAGGAGTTAGGTCCATTGTTATAAAGTTATGAGTTCATTCTCACATCATTCACTGAACTAGAAACCAGGTATTGTGCCAGATATAAGGGATACAAAGATGAAAAAGAGAGGTTTCCTCAAGGAGAAAACAGCCTACTCTGGGAGAGAGAATACTGACCATTTTAACCCAATTCAAAGAGAGCTACAGGCACATGAAAAAATGCTCAATATCGCTGATTATCAGAGAAATGCAAATCAAAACTACAATGAGGTATCACCTCACACCAGTCAGAATGGCCATCGTTCAAAAGTCCACAAGTGATAAATGCTGGAGAGGCTGTGGAGAAAAGGGAGCCCTCCTACACTGCTGATGGGAATGCAGTTTGGTGCAGCCGTTATGGAAAACAGTATGGAGATTCCTCAAAAAACTAAAAACAGACCTACTATATGATCTAGCAATCCTACTTCTGGGTATATATATCCAGAGGGAACTCTAATTTGAAAAGACACCTGCACCCCAGTGTTCATAGCAGCACTATTTACAATAGCCAAGACTTGGAAGTAACCTAAATGTCCATCAACAGATGACTAGATATAGAAGTTGTGGTATATTTACACAATGGAATACTATTTAGCCATAAAAATAAAATAATGCCATTTGTAGCAACATGGATAGACCTAGAGATCATCTTTCTAAGTGAAGTAAGGCAGAAAGAAAGAAAAATATCATGGTATCACTCATATGAGGAATCTAAAAAAAAAAGGACACTATGAATTTATCTACAAAACAGAAACAGACTTGCAGACATAGTAAACAATCTTATGGTTAGCAGGGAAAATGGGGTGGGAATGGTTAAACATGGGAGTTTGAGATACACAAATGTTAGCCACTATATATAAAGATAGATTTTTAAAAAAGTTTCTTCTGTATAGCACAGGGAACTATGTTCAATACCTTGTAATAATCTTTATGAAAACGAATATATGTATGTGTATGCATGACTGGGACATTGTGCTGTACACCAGAAATCGACACATTGTAGTTGACTGTATTTCAATAAAAAACTAAAAAATAGAAAAAAAATAGAGTTGAAACAAACATATGCATGAGAAGCTATGGAAACTCAGTCCAGAGTCCTTAAGTCCCCTTGGCTGAGGGGAAGACAACGGTGGAACATCAGAGATGTTTTAGCTGTCCCTCCCCATTAGGTTTACAATTAGAGAGGTTAGTACAAGGGGAAATTGAGGAGCTGAAGTGGGTGTTTCTGGGGCCTGGGATTTTGGGGGGAGGGGTAGAGAACAGGGAATTACTGTTTTCTTTTCATTATAAATTGCTCTGTATTATTTGTTATTTTAAAAACTATGTATCAAATCCCTTTAATAAGAAAACAGAAATTTTATAATCTATCACTAGTCAGCAAAGATAACTAGAGGTCCCATGAAAAGAATGACAAGATCTTATAAAGTAAATCTTTACATTTGAAGTTCACTTTCATACTGTATCCAAAGTTGCAGAAAATGTGAACTGTAATACAGGAAATGAGCTGGCAAACCTGTGACTTAGCAAAAGGGATAGTGTACAAAAATTAGTTAAGTGCCCAGAGGAACGTAGTTGCTTTGGCTGATAAAGAAAGGGGAATATTAAGTGTATCTAACTTCAACACTGCAGAGATTATTGACAATGGTTAGTGATTTGTGGAAGGAGAACTCAGACTCCAGCCTTAAGGAACTTTCTTAAGCTTTTGTAGTGGAGACAAATATAATAATTATGACATAAGAAGAATGATGTAAGTTTTAAAAAGCATCTAATAAAGTAATATCGAAGAGCTAGGTCTCCGTAGTTGATCAAGGGATGCTTTATGGAAGAGGTGACATTTGACATTGACTGTTCATGATGAGAAGAAATCTGACAGCAAGCTTATTGGGGACTGGCTTTTCTAGACTAAGGCAAAACAGTTGTGCAAAATAAGGAAAACACGAAAATAAATGTGTCTAAGCAGAATGGGAAGGTGAGGCCCATAAAGAGACTCTTTGAGAGATGAGACTAGCATGAGAGCTGAGGGCCACCCGTCAGTAACCTGGATGCCACTTTGCAGGTAGGAAGGAGCCACCATGGTTCTTCAAGGAGGGAAGTAGCATGGACTCCATCCTGCTTCAGGAGGGAGAATCTGGTGGCCATGATCACAGACAACAGAATGGAGTTGAGGAGATCACAAAGAGAGTTATTAAATTAACGAGAGGGAGAGATGAGGTTCTTACGTGGAAGAGCGGCAGACATGAAAAAGAAAAAACAGAGCAGAGATATCATTAACCGGATTTAAATGTCTGAATGTAGGGACAACATTTGTGTCACCACGAAGATGATGAAACAGAGAGAGGGAACAGAGGAAGGGCAAGACACGTAGTTCTGAATGACAGTAGAACGCTGCCTGGAGAAAGTCAGGATTAGGAACAGATATTTAGAAAACATCAACAGAGATGTGACAACTGAAGGCATGGGAGTGATGAGATTAACGGGGAGCAGGTGTGGGGAAAAAAGGGTACAGGGCAGAATCTTGCAGAGCTTCTAATTTAGAAGAGATAAGGAAGAACTGAGGATCAGCAACAGTGGTGACAGGAGTGGGACAGAGGAGAGACTGGCAGATCTGACAGTGATGACATCACTGGTGACTGTCCATGAAACCGTTTCAGTTCAATGGCAGGGATAACAATCGGATTGCCAGAGCAGAAATGATCAGGCAAAGGCAAGAAACTACTTTTGAGTTAGGTGGTGAGGGAAAGACAAAGGTGGAAGCTTGTTTTCAGACTACAGAGAAAAGGCAGCAAAGAAATAACAATAGAAGGTGTGGGGTGGGGGTGGGGGTGGGGAAGATGAGCCCAAAGACAAGGGAAGTAATTAACATCCAGATGTAGAAGAAGGGGTTCCTGTTGTGAGGTGAATTATGCCCCAACAAAAAGATAGGATGAAGTCCTAACCCTGAGGTCCCCTGAATGTGACATCTGGAAATAGGGTCCTTGCAGATGTAATTAGTTAGATTAAGAAGAGGTCAGATGGGAGTGGAGTGGGCCCCTAATCCAGCATGACTGGCGTCCTTTTAAGAATGCAGCCCTGTGACCACAGAGCCACAGGGAGAACACCATGGAAGAGGGAGGGCAGGAGCAATGCATCTCCAAGTCCTGGCAAGCCAAAGACTGCTGGCAAACCACAGGAAGCTGGGAAGAGGCAAGGAAGGATCCAGGTTTCGGAGGGAGGAGGTCCCGTAGACACTTCACTTCAGACTTCTAGCTTCCGGAACCATCAGACAATAAACAATTCTGTCGTTCTGAGCCACCCAGTTTGTGGTGTTTTGCTGGGAAAGCAATACAGGTCACTTCAGAATGGAGGAAGGGAAAATTCTTCAGAGAGCGAAAAGGGAAAAAAAAGAAACAGTGAAAATGTCACCCCTTTATTTCTGTGTTGCATTTTGAGGGCTGGCTCATTTCTGGTTGGACCCTTCTGGTGCGGGTAGAGTGAGGGTGAGCTCTAAACAGGAAGAGGCTTCTGCAGACTGAACAGAAGTGTAGCCCAACTCTGTATCCCTGAGCCCAAACTAGAATAGACCTGGGGAGACATTTAGAACAAAGATGGTAAGAGTTGGGGGGAGGTGGGCCTTCTCTGGATCACTGAGACTAAACCAGCGGGCAAAGAATTAATGGTTGCATGTCTTCTTTTCCTATAATAAAGGCCATATATGTGAGAAAAGAATACTGTATGAGTTCATCCGTAGGCAATCTAAGCACCAAAGAAATTTAAGACAATTTATCTCAAAAGAAAATACAGTGATAGATACTTCAAAAACTCAAGACGTGCATGCCTTACCATGGGCCCTGCCTAACAGCAGCTCAGGCGCGAGGTAGTCGGGGGTTCCCAGGATTCGCCCATCGTCCACTGGGGCTGCCCCTCTTCTCACGCTCTTTGGAGTTCGGTATGGAGTTCCTGACTTGACCTGATTTGGGGTCTGCTAATTTCAAAACAGTTTAAGAGACAATAAATATCGTGAACTTCTAGAAATGCAAAAACCAAAGAAGAGCTAGGCTGCTGGGCATAGAAGACACACTCAAATCCTTGATCAAGTTTGAAAATGGTCTCATTAATTATAATTATGGAGAGTTCTGACAGCTAATGCAATTCAATAGGTAACACACCAGTTATTTCAGTAAGATCTGGATATACAAGAAACAATGAAAAAATCCACAAGAAAAATTTCTTGATAGCATGGATCAATACAAGCTTAAGAATAGTCACAGAGGGAGGCTGCAGCTGACGATTGATTATCTGAACAATGCATAAGACAGAACTACATATAAATAATCTCTTGTGCTAACCAGCATTTATGTTTTTAAGATATTTTGTTGTCTCACAAGGACTCTGGGACCAGCAGGACGGGTATCATTATATTTCACAAACAGATGGCAGACAGAGGCTCTGAAGGAAAGGGACTTTTAAGTCACTCAGTAAGTTTCAAATAGAAAACAAGTCTTGGAACGCTAAATTTGGGGTTCACAGTTTCTGTATTATGATACCTCTCCAAAGGAAGAAAAAAAAAACCCCGAAACTTTGGATGTATAAAGATAAAGCCTTAGGGAAAAAAAGATTTTGAAATATATATTTTTCAACTTTCTTCCATAAAGAAAAGAGATCACCTAAATATGTCCTTAGAAGGCGGTAAAGTAGATGGACTTTAATTTTGTATCCCAGTTGCTGTGAGCAAGTGAAAAGATGTCTGTAAATATGCAGACATGCGATATGTAAGTATGCGAAAGTAAACAGAACAATACAAATGAAGACGGTGTTGTAGTTAAGACGAATAAACATCACTACCAGCTTTATCTTTCTGTATGAAAACCTCTCATGAGCCCCAGACTCCCAACAAGCAGAACAAAAACTACATGATTAATAGTCTATGCTCTAGCTGACAGGCAAGTGTCTGGACATAATAGTTTATTTTTCTAAAATCTAAAGGACGAAACATTAGATAAAGTGATAACACACCTGATGTGGCCTACAGGCTCTTTCTTTCTGAGTAGGGGTTATCGCCATGGGACATGAATCACTGTAAGCACATGAAACATCCATTGCATCCAACGAAGAGATGCTAATCTTGGAGGGTTCTGAGACATGGGATGCGTTAATATGGCTGTTAAAACTCCGAAAAGCTACAGCATTTCTTTTAGCAGTTAATGTCTTCAGCACCTCCGAGGAGGGAGCTAACATTTTCTGGTCATTGTCTTGGAGGGCAGGACTCTCCTCACCTCTCGGCAAGGTACTTTCTTGGCCGCTGGGTGATGCAGTGAGTGCGTCTTCGATATTTGATTCTTCCAAAGAGGATTCTTTGATGCTTTTATCTGGGTCTAAGGACTGCCTTCCTAATGGGCTTTCCATTATAGAAATTCCAGGAAAGGACGAATCAGAGTCCATCTGAATACTTTTAGGGGTTCTGTCACCATCAGAACATAGAAAACTAGAACTCAAGTAATCCTTACTACTCTTGTCACAGTCGTCGTCCAGCTCACACATTAGGTTTTTTGCTATCACTGGGACAGGTGACTTTTCTGGTGTTTGTTGTTTGTCAATAAAAGAATTGCCCACGTTATCCTTATTAGCACAGTGCTGAGCCCCGCACACCAACAGCTTAAGGTCCTGGACTTCAGTTGTTAAGCCTGTCTGCTGATTCGCGTAACAATCTCTCATTTCATTACTATGCTTATGCTCTATACAATTTTTTTTATTTTGTATGATCTCCTGACAAGGGCTGGAGTCAACTAACTCGAAACTTCTTTTACAACTTCTTGTCCCAAGGTGCTCTTCCGTCACCCCACCAGAATCCACAGCCCACTGGGGTGACTGATGAAAACCAGACTGGCTTGTGTCAGCGGCCACATTAATATCGTTTCTATCCAGTTCTCTTGCTTCCCAAGAAACTTCCCCAGAGGAGCATTTTTCAGCAGGGTTTACACAAGAGCTTCCAGTGGCAGGAATGCCACCGCTATTCTGAATGGGAGAAAGGGCTAACTCAAGATCCTTTGTATGGAAACTTTTGGTCTCGATGGCATTTGTAGATTTTGTACATAAAGGCTTTTCAATTACATTCCAGCTCATCACTGTAGAGCCCGCTGCATCATCACTTTCCTAAGAGGGAGGTAAAAACACTTAAAAAAATTATATAAAGCTGAGATTCTTTAAACTCTTAAGCCTGTGCCCCCTCAAGTGGGATAAATGACCCCACAAACTACTATGTTACCTGTTTCCACTTTCCAATGGAAAGAAAGAACAATGGTAACGGAGAATTAGAAAGAAATTAAACAATTATAGTATACATTTACATACATTATTTTGAGTGAAACACTGGTATAAAATTTAACACAATTCCATTTGTATTTGATAGTATAATTTGTATTATTTCAATAGGAAAAATTAATAGGAATATACTCAGGCAAAATTGAGGGTAAGGCTACATTATGCATGTATCTGCCCTGCAACAGCGGTATGGATGCTTGTTTTGAATTTCAAAAGCACAGAGCTTGAAATACAGGTAATGGAAAATTACAGACCAGAAATATGGCTAATGTCAACATGCATCACCTCATACAAGTATGATAAAACCAAGCTGACAAGCATGTAACCGAACTAGCGGCGATTTATAATTAAAAACCAAAAGTAAGAAGAGTTAAAGTCCATTGTCAACAAGATAAACTGATGATGCATTGATAACAAAGTGCTTTTCTTAAATACTATTTGAATTCTAGCTCTCTGAAAGTGCTCTTGTGTGACCAGAGTTTTGTACAAAATACTGCAAATCGGCACATGGTAACCAGGATTTCTACAAGAATACTCAATTAGAGTAAATTGTTAGTAAACCCTAATAGTGCACAGTTTTGATATGTGAAAGGTCAAACTTTAACTTACTTAGTAATAATAAGCAGTGATTAATCATTGGCTTTAATATTTATTAGCTTTAAAAAGCCACAAACAGAATATATAAATTAAATAAAATAACTTTCAGTAACTCTATTAACCTAGCAAGCAATCTCCTTAGAACAGATACTTTCAAAGACACACCTACATTACCTTTGTGGTCTAAAAGTTATTTGTAACCCAGAAGAGTTACCATTACACTAAATGAGAAATGGGCGGAAATCAGCATAGGAGATAGAAGTTTTAAAATAAGATATAGGCAGGAGAAGTAAAAAAAAATAAAGTAAGACACAGGTTAAAAAAAACCTCAACAATCTAATGTCTGTGTCAGGGAAGAGAATTGAAAAAAAAAAACAAAAAAAAGAAGTCCATCTAGATGCCTAGAAGGGGGAGGGTACAGCTCAGTGGTAGAGCGCACGCTTAGTGTGGGTAAGGTCCTGGGTTCAATCCTCAGTACCTCCATTAAAAAAAACAACAAAATAAAACCAGTAATAAACAAATAAATAGACCTAATGACCTCCCCCACACCCACCCCTCCAAAAAAAGTCCCATTTCCCCATCTAGATGCCTTAAGGCCAACATTTACTATCGATTTACTACAAAAATTTAAAAATTTGGATTCTATCATTCAAGAATAATTTCACATTTGAATGAGAAATGAAATATTTTAAGAGAATTTGACAGAATATATAGGAAAATGAAGCGTACCTTGCCTGCCATTCGTGTAACAATTTCATTTCTTTATAAAATTTGTATGGAAAAAGAATAAAGCATTTCTAATCATTAATTTGACACACGTAACTGGTTTGGCTTAAGGTGAATTTCACACGAACCTGGCAATCCTTTTCCCATCTGGGACTGCTGTGGCACTCGGATTCCACGCTGGATATGAAGGTGTGGGACTGACTACTGGCACTGGATGTTGGCAGCCTTTTCCTAGACTGCAGTAGATGGGAAGTTAGACACTTCACTGGCATCCCGGGGTAGGAGGCAACTGTTTCAAGACCTGTGGGGAAGAGAAAAGATTGAGGCTTATATCACATCTTTCTTAGCTCCTCGCTGATCCTGAATCTTTACAGATAATTAGGTAAAGTATTGAGTACTTCATTATCAGAACTATTTTTATGTAAACACTGTCTCATCCAAAAGGATGACACTGGGTGGTTTTGGCATACAAGTGCTGCTCTGAAAGTTAAAAAAAAAAAAACAAAAACAAAAAACCAAAGACCCAAAACTCTTAATGTCTGTAAAATAAAAATCAGGACAAAGAAACAAATTTATAAGTAGGAGGAAATCCATTTTGAATATTCATTATCCAATTTAAAATTTTTCTTGATAAAGGATCATTACTGATGTGCTGTAAGGCTGGAATGTGACTAAATTTATTCAGTTCAATTTGTATTTAATTAAAAGTATAGCTTTATATATGCCACTCCCGGGCACATATCTGAAGACTATATTTCAAAAAGATACATGCACCCCAATGTTCATAGCAGCACTATTTACAATAGCCAAGACATGGAAGTGACCTAAATGTCCATTGACAGATGACAGGATAAAGAATTTGTGGTATATTTATACAATGGAATACTACTCAGCCATAAAAAAGAATAAAATAATGCCATTTGCAGCAACATGGATGGACCTGGAGATCATCATTCTAAGTGAAGTAAGCCAGAAAGAGAAATAAAAATACCGTATGATACCACTTATATGTAGAATCTAAACAAAAGGACACAAATGAACTTATTTACAAAACAGAAACAGACTCACAGACGTAGAAAACAAACTTATGGTTACCAGTAGGGGAAGGGGTAGGAAGGGATAAATTGGGAGTTCAAGATTTGCAGATACTGACTACTATATATAAAGTAGGTAAACAGTAAGTTTATACTGCATAGCATAGAGAACTATAGTCAATATCTTGTAGTAACCTATAATGAAAAAGATTGTGAAAATGAATATATGTTTGTATATGTACAACTGAAACATGCTGTACATGAGAAGTTAACACATTGTAAACTGACTATACTTCAATATAAAAAAAATTTTTTTTAAGTATACCTGTATTTTAACGTTGAGGTTTATGTGCTTACAAGTGTGGAATTATATACATCCATAGGGATTTTTTTTTTTATACTACTGGGTAAAACAGATAAGTAATAGTGACTTGGCCAAGAGCAAGCCAGTGCAAGAAAGCACCACCATCTACATTGTATAGGTTCCTGTACCTTACAGACAAATAATGATGCTAAAAATTGTTGCTTCTGAGCTTATAATTAGACACAATAATCATGCTTTTACTAAAGATTGCAATATGTGCATATAAAGACTTTATACATATATAAAAGGATATGTGTATCTTGTTTTCTCTTTCCCAAAAAGGATGGACATGACTTTAATCCCAAGTAAATTCTTAGTTTATTAGAGTTTTTTTTGATCTAATAAATCTTAGAATTTTAAGACTTGAAGGAGAATTTGAAAGTCCACCTAAAACAACTTTCTTTTGGGCACATAAAGCCTCTCAATGGAATTCCTGAGACTCACTGGACACTGATCTTAATATCTGGGTAAACTGCTCAGCTGCCTTTCCCCAGCAGCATGGGAACTTGTGCCTCATCTGATGCCATGTGTGTGCTGTATATTTGCTACTGAGCTCTTTCTAGATTATGGGTAGGATTCGAATGTTCCCTACTTAGGAACTTCTGGTGGCTCCCCCTTTTCTAAAGCTTACATTCTAGGCTCCCTGTAAGGACACTTCATCCTTCCCCGTCTACCTGCTTGACTTCCTTTTTCTTTGCACGTGCGTCCCATTCTCACATACTACATTCTGTCCCTGCTGTCTGAAGATGTAAGATGCATGTGTTAGAGGCTTCTGCTCAAGCCTCTGAAATGCCCTTTCCCAATACACTTGTAGCTATTCAGTTCCTATTTCCTTTTTTAGGGCTGATTTGGCTGTTGCTCTATCTTTATTTAGAACTTTTCTTGATTTTCCCACTTGGCATTTATCACTTTTTGTGTTGGGTCACAGTATCCTCCCCCATGGCATTTATTTATTGGATTGTTATCCCTCTGTACCTGTAATCAGCACCAAACCACAGGTTCTCCTGAGCCAAGTATTCACATTCACATTCGCTCAAGTGACCAGCACAATGCCTACTACCTTCTGGTCAGATTAAAAAATGACTGAGGGAGATGCAATCATTTTCCCTTAAGAATATGGCTATATGCAGGGAACTATGTTCAACATAGTATAGTGACCTATAGTGAAAAAGAATATGAAAAGGAATATATGTTTGTGTATGTATGATTGAAACATTATGCTGTACACCAGAAATTGACACACTGTAACTGACTATACTTTAATTAAAAAAAAATTAAAAAAGGGCTATAAATCACATCTGCATATCTTATATTTTAATAGTTTTCTGCATCAAGGCTGTAAATATATATGTATATTTCAGCTATTTTGATTTTCACAGAAGTGATTGTGACACAAGAAACAGTGGATAGAAAACTGCATTTGTAATCAGGACTTAACTGACCCACTTACTAGCATGTAATTAAAAGTTTTCACATATTAGTTTTCTCATTTGTAAAAAGGAGGCAATTCTTCCCAACTATCTATTCTTCCATCCAATATATGTACAGACTTGAGGACCAAATTTAAAATGAGTTAATAGCTATGAAAACAACTAACACTAATTACTCTTCAAAGCATCATTATTCATGTCCCTGAGATGAAGAACTTGCGTGCAGAGAACTACACTGTCCACTGTTGATAAGTTAGAAAAGTAGGGATTAAGAGCCACACAAATGTCCCACTTGTCTCCTTTACTAGACTTTTGTCTTTTATTGCATAATAATTAAAGACTATATCTTGACTTCAACTACTTTATTTATTTGGAAATAATTTTATAAAGTCACACAATATTCCAGGTACCACATCTTCCCCATATAAGACTTTCAGAGACTCAGTATAGTGAAATTTACCCAATGATCATTACAATGTTATAGCTAACTGAAGAATTAACTTGACACTTTATTCTGTAGATTTAAAGATCTGCAACAGCCCCTGACAGAAATGACATTTACATGATGAAATAGAGGAATGCCACAGACTGTTCAAATATTTGCATTTCAAAATTATTAAACTGATATCAGAAATTTAAAAAATCAAAAACAATTTTGTTCCTTAAAAGATACACTTAATGGAATAGACTACCTTTTCTTTTATACTCACATGAGTTTAGTAGTTTGCTAGAATAAGGAGTGATGTCCTTTTGATCTATAGACATAGGACAAGTGAATCCCTGAGAAAGCTGGGATGTTTCAGATTCATGGGCTGCAAGAATATTTGCAGAATCTTGATTTTCTTCTGCAACTGGTGTGTACTATTAACAAGAGAAAGACAGAAACCAATGCTAAGATTTACCTTCAGAAAAACATCACCTGAATGTACAGACTGTTATAACACCTAAGTAGTTAAACTGTTGGAGTAACTCAACATGCTTGATATCTGAATTCATTCAAATGGCAATCATGAAAAGGTATGTTATGTGAGTTTTTTTCTTGTCAAGTACTTACAAATCCCAAAGAGCTGATGAGAGATAATACTTGTCCTGGAGTTCTTGAATAATCTTGTCTAGGTTTAGCCATTGATGGTGTTGTAAGGATATCCATCATATTGATATCTATGTATGGAAAGAAAACTATATGAGGTGGGGGTGGAAGTAAAGCTCAGTGGGAGAGTACATACTTAGCATGCACAAGGTCCTGGGTTCAATCCCCATTATCTCCATTAAAAAAAGAAGAAAAAAAAAGAGTGATAGTCTTTAAAAACTTCAATTGTCTTGTTACTATGTTAGCTCTCTTGATTGTGGTGGTGGTTTCATTGGTGCATACATCTATCAAAATTCATCATATTGTACAACTGACATACGTTTAGTTTATTGTACAGGAATTATACCACAATAAAGGTGTTAAAAAAAAACTTAGAAAAAAAACTTCAACTGTCACTGACTAAGTCAACAATCACTTGTTCTGAATTTTGCCCTGCTTTCCACATTACTAACATTATCAACAAAGTTGGCTTATGCAAGACAAATAAATACAGCCAGGAAAGCCATCATGCCACACAGTAAACACATACAATTAAGCAGACAGAGAAAGACAAACACCATATGCTCTCTCTCTCTCTATGGAATCTAAAAAAAATAAAACAAAAAACCAATCTCACAAATATAGAGAAGAGATTGGTGGTTGCCAGAGGTGGGGGTAGGAGGTGGGAGAAATAGATGATGGGGATCGAAAGGTAAAAAATCTTTAAAAAGAATTAAAAAAAAAAAAGATAAAGACAAGAGTGTTATTTAACTGGTGACAAAATAAATCTTGGTAAATAAAATATTAGAAAAGGAAGCAGTAAGAAAAGCTAAAAAGGAATTGAAATATTAGGAATACAAAATAAATTTCAGTATCAGAATCTATTTAAGGAATTAATACAAATTATGGGCCCCTCATGTTAACTAACATGCACAAGTATAGGCCAAGGGAGAAAATGATGCAGATTTCTATCAGGTTTCAATGTATAACACTAAAATAATTCGATACACACATAATACTGTACTATTTTCGTTAGATATCACATATCATAAGAAAAGTATAATGCTTTGTATGTGGTATAAGACTTTAAAAGGTAGGCTGAAGGTTTGAACTTAAATTTCATTTATACCTCACACTGTTGAAACAATAAAGACTATAATACACACTTGAAAAATATTTTACAAATTAAACAAGTTAAAAAATATTATGGCAGGGAGAGGGTAATATAGCTCAGTGGTAGAGCACATGCTTAGCATGCACAAGGTCCTGGGTTCTGTCTCCAGTATTGCCATTAAAGAAAAAAAAAATATATATATAATATATATTTAATGGCAATGATTTCTTGGTTATGACCTTAAAAGCATAGGCAAAAAGCTAAAATAGACAAATGGGACTACATCAAACCTCAAAACTTCTGCATATCAAAAGAAACAATCAACAGAAATGAAAAGGCAACCTACAAAATGGGAGAAAATATTTGTAAATCATTTACTTGATAAAGGGTTAATATACAGAACGTAGAAAAAACTACAACTCAACAACAAAAAAAATCCCAGATAATCTAATTAAATAGTGGACAAAGGTCTTAGATAGGCATTTCTCTAAAGAAGATATACAAATGGCCAACCTGTTTATGAAAAGATGTTCAACATTAGAAATCAATAGAAAAATGCAAATCAAAACTACAATGGAACATTATCTCCTACCCATTAGGATGGCCACTATCAAAAAACAGAAAATGAGAAGTGTTGGAAAGAATGTGGAGAAACTGGAACCCTGTATATTGTTGGTAAATTATAAAATGTAAAACTGCACAGCCACTATGAAAAACACAGTGGAGGCTCCTTAAAATGTTAAAAAGAGAATTTGATTTATACGATCCAGTGATTCCACCACTGGGTATATACCCAAAAGAATTGAAAGCAGGGTCTTTAAGACATATTTACATACTCATATGCATTTCAGCATCATTCGCAAAAGCCAAGAGTTAGAAGCGACCCAAATGTCTATTAACAGGTGGATGGATACAGAAAACATGGCATAAATATATATGCCCCATAAATACAAATTTTGGCTGTAAAAAGGAAAGAAATCCTGTTGCACGCTACACTCTGGATGAACTTGAGGACACTATGCTAAGTGAAATAAGTTAGTCACAAAAAGACAAATACCGTAGGATTGTACTTATATAAGGTATCTAAAGTAATCAAACACACAGACAGAAAGTAGAATTGTGGGGGGAGAGTATAGCTCAAGTGGTAGAGCACATGATTAGCTCACACAAGGTCCTGGGTTCAATTCCCAGTACCTCCTCTAAAACATAAATAAATAAAAATAAATAAACCTAATTACCCCCCCAAAAACAAACAAAAAAATAAAACAAATTGAAAAAGAAAAAGTAGAACTGTGATTGTCAGTTCTTTGGGGAGGGGAAAATGAGGTACCTGGTTTCAGTTTTACAAGATGAAAAAATGTCGAGATCTATTGCACAACAATGTGAATACGATTAATATTACTACACAGCACACTTAGAAATGGTTACGATGGTAAATTTTACCTTATGAGGTATTTCAACCATAATCAAAAAAAAAAAGAAACGAATTCAGAAAAATCTGCATGTTCAAAGATGTTTTTCACAGTAATATTTATATTAACCTAAATGTACAGTGTTTGGGAGCCATCTTTAAAGTAAATCATGAGATATGAAAAAATACAAATAAAAATTATTACTATTATAAACATAATTTAAATTCATTAACAATATTATCCTAATACAAAATTTTTCTCTTTTGTATTTCTTCCCCGCATTTTATCTGAAACCTGGGGAGCTAGATTTGCCTCACAATTAAAAAGTGTTTTTAGATTTTGGAAAACTAAGTGATAAATATACTGCATTGTATACCTAGTGGCATCTCATCTAGCAAATCATACTTATTATTACTGCTGTGAAAAGTACAGGTAGTCATGTGAGGTTGGATTAATGAAAACTATAAACAGCCCACATCGATTCGGGTTGTATTTTACTGAACATATGAAAAACTTTAAGGTATTCAAAACATTTGTACTTGCAAATAAAGAACTGTAGATCTCTATTTTATTTTTGAATAATTATAATCCCATGGTTCATAACTTATAAGCCCAATTTTTGGTTCTACTGTTCATTTATTTCCATCCTCTGCCATTTTAGTAGATGATACAATAATATGCTATCAAGACAACAAACTATCATTTATCCATGTGTCTATAATAAACATAAGTAATTTCTAGTTTCTCCCTGCTGGAAACAATGAGGCTGCAAACACTTTTATTCATTTATATTGTTCTTTTGAACCATTTCTGTAGGATAAATTCCAACACACAGGTCACTGGGTCAAAAAGAATTAAAACCTTTTGTTTCTTAAAACATACTGGTAGATTTCCTTTGGAAAGAACTATGCTTATTTATTTACAATGTCTCTAGAAAAACTTACTGTACTTTTTGCAGTCTCATTAACACTAGATCGTCAGTTCTCCTTTTTTTCTTTTTCTTTTGGCTAGCTTAGTAGTGTAAAATGATTCATTTATTACTTTTTAAATTAGTATTTCTATCATTACTACCAGTGAAATTAAGACTCCTATATATACGTATGTGTGATTTCTGTGTTCATTTTCTCTGCCCCTTGTTTATCAAGGTGATGATCATATACATTTCATTAAGTTCTTTAGGTATTAACTATTAACTGTTTATCATGTTGTAGCTATTTTAGTCATTTTACTGATGTTTAGTAGATCAGCAATAGTTTCAGTAGGGATAAAAATTCAGAGAAACAGAAACTGTGAGCTCCTCTTTGATGATCCAAAGATCTTTGAGGACCTTTGAGGACTTAAGACTTTTTTCATCTTTAATTGAAAAAAATCATACATTTCTAGTCTACTTTGGGAAAAACAGTTTATTCATTATAAACAAAGGGAAGTGTGTAAGTTAATGAAATGTAGTATCTAAAGTGTGTTGGATCTTTAAAAAGGCACTTACTTGTTATTTTTCTTACCTCTATTCAAAGTAACTTTGGAAAGGCCAAAATCTGTTAGTTTAATATGACCTTCGTTAGAAATAAGCATATTGTCTGGTTTCAAATCCCTGTACATAAAAAAGACAAATAGCAGATAACTAAAAAAGAGATAATGTTGATTTTAGAATTACCAGTGAAAAAAACAAAGTTACAGAAGAATCAAAGCCTGTTTAATTTCTCTGAAATAAGGTACTCATTAGTGGCTTAGAAAGTGCAGGAAAAAAGTCTCAAAAGCAAAGTATTTTTTGTATATCTGAATCTACAAGAAAGTTAACTATTTGATGCTAAATTATCTTTGGCATTATTCATTAGATAGTCCATTAAAATAAATAAACTTCATTAGGTAAAATAAAACTCAAGCCAGGTCAAAATCATATTTACCTCTTTTAAGGAGGGTTAAAATTAAGCCTTCATAGAAAAGAGCCACTTAACCTGACTTTCTTTGCATAGAACAGAACATTGTAAATCAGCTGGGATTATAAAATACAGAACTTTTGCATGATATACAGGTAAACAAGTGGAAAAAAAGACACACTACTCTTCACAAAAAATGGGATACCCATGGACAAAGCAACAATGGAATCTCTAAACTCACACAAGTTACTACTAATTTTTAGTAGTAGTAACCCAGATACGTGGGGTTACGCAAATATTTAAGACTCAAATATTTAACACATAATTTGATTCCTTGTGCTTTCAGGAAGAGTTTGGAGAAAAAGTCAAGTCTTCACCTGTGGATGATTCCATGTCTATGAAGATAGTCTAGCGCCAAGGCTACTTCAGAAATATATTTCACAGCCATTTCTTCATCAAAATAACCATATATGTGTAGGAGAGACTTGACATCTCCACCAATGAGATATTCCATTATCTGTCAAAAAGGAATATACTGCTAAATATTGAAAAGTAAAACTAATGACTACTTAAAAAATGTATTATTTGAGCTTTATGGTTATGCATGTTTCACATGGTTCTGTAACAGACACATTTTCTTGGTATCACGCTGTACACATCAATGCCAGGTTTGCTCTTGCTGTTATAAACTTCTTAAAATTTAAGTTAAGCTGTTCAGTCTGCACAAAAAAATTCAGATTTACAGAAAAGGTGTAGAAAGAGGAGAATGATTTCTCATATACTCTTCATCTATAGTCACTCATTGTTAGTTAGCACTTTGCCACATTTACTTTCTTCCTCTCCACATATGTGAATATAAAATAAATATTTACATTAATTATTAACGTGATGTTACATTATAAACATAATACCAATAATCAACATCATTAACAGAAATATCATATATGCATGTATTTTTGTTTAGATTAAACAGCTTAAAAAATATGGTGACATGAGCAACTCGTATTAATCTGTAAATTTAAAATTTTTGTTGAATAAGTCAATTATAAAGTTGAAGAGGTCATGATATGTCACCACTAAAATTCTTCATCATGGATCTCCTAACAAGGACATTCTTATACAACTATAGCGTAATAAAATTCAAGGAATTAAACGCTAAAATAATGCTATTACCTGTTGTATAGTTTGTATTCAAATTTCTCTGATTATCTCAGTATTGTCCCTGATGGCCTCTCTCCTCATCCCTTACGCCCAGGTCAGGACCATACATGAGATTTAGTTGTCACATCTCTTTGGTCTCCTTTAATCTGGAATAATTTTTCACTTTTTTTTAGAGGGGGGATGGTGGTAGTGCATTTCGTGACATCTGATTATTTCCTCATGATTCAAGTCAGGTCATGCATTTGGGACAGGAATACGCCATAACCAGTGTTGAGTACTTCCTAGCGTCTCCTACCAGATGAGACCTCTAAACAGCGTATTCCATTCCTGGTGATGGTAACTTCTTTGACCACTTAGTTAAGGTGGTAACTTCCAGATTTTTCCATGGAAGAGGTACTCCCTCCAACCTTTGTAATTAGTAAGTAATCTGGGGAAGATATTTTGAAACTATGTAAGTAATCTGTTTTGTTAACAAACTTTCAAGCAATGATTTTAGCATCCTGTGACTAGGGATGATATTTGCCTGAATTCATTATTGCCATGTGGTCCCAAAGTTCTATTATTCCTCCTTCATATACTAGTCATTATTCTCAAAATTTCCCATAGTTTCAAGCTATAAAATATTGCCTACTAAGAACTTGATAATACACAGTCATTTCTTTCCTCTTTTGGCCAATAGCTTCCCTGGTACATAGAGGTTACTCAGTATTTGTTGATGAGATCAATCATTAAAACATTTTCTAAGCACAAAATCTGGGCTACATACTGTGCTAGCTCTGGAAATATAGGTATGAATAAAATATAGTCTTTGCACTTACAAATTACACTTCAGTAGTAGGGAAATAAATAAGTAAACTGATAACTATTTGAGCTCAAGAGAATTCTTATTTCCTTATATTCTCATCAACAAAGATTATCAATCTTTTTATCTTTGCCAGTCTAAGAAAGAAAAAAGTGAACTTATTTAGATGTTTATTTTTTAGGGAGATTTAGCACCTTTACCCCGTTTTTGGTCTTTCATATTTCTCCAGTGAATCCCTTGTATTCTTTGCCCATTTTTCTGCTGGGGTATTTATCCTTTCTTATTGACCATGTACACGGTATTCTGTGTCAAAGAAGGCTTTATTTTTCATTTAGTAAGACCTGCACCATTCTATGATTCTAAGAATAGTCACATCAGTTTTCTTCTAGTACTTTAATGGATTCCCTTTTTGAGTATAAATCTCTGGTACAAAAGCGGAATAAATGAACTTAGCAAGTTTCATAACCACACAGCAAATTATTTCAAGTGACTTCAAAGAACAGAATCTTGACAGTATATCACAAGGACAAAAAGAACTGCAGAGAAATCCTAACCTGAATACAGTTCTTTCAGTGTTAGTAAAACAATACTGGTGTTGCTATTTTGAAAATACTAGATATATACATATGCTGTAAGTTAAAGCAAGTAAGTAATTTGTTTATGTTGTTAGGAACCCAGATTCCCAGAGTAAAAGAATATAATTTTTTTCAAAATATGTTTATATTTTATGTATTTTTTAAAGATGTTAAGTAAAAATTCTATAATTTTCCATTGAATTGGAAATATCAGCATAAACTCATGAAATATTTTTCTTTCTCTATAAAAATGTGTGTTTCCTAGTCTGTTCACTGAGAATGTCTAAAAGGAAAGACAACCTACTGGCAATGAACTTTACTAATTACTGCCTCCTAGATTGTGGTCTCTAGACATGTTTTCCCAATAAGGAGCTCAACCTCTTGCCTAGGTCTAGTACAGGAGAGGTGCGAAATAAGCCTTAATTACCTTGTCATGCCAGAAAGCAGGAAGCCATCAGAATACTAGCATACTAACAAAAAGACAAAGAAATTAGCGTAAGGGGCTCCCACTCACTAAAGATGGGATAGTCTGAACACAGAAAATAATGACTGCAATGGATTAAAATACATCAAATCTACAACATTCCATGGATTCATAAAGATACTAAAAAAAAACCCCACACTTATTTGGAGGTTGCTTTTTTGAAAACTGGTGATGAAAGGGAAAGAATCAAGCATTTATTTTGCCTTCCTTAGACAGGGTTGTTGTTCAGAATAATGAACTAGATAATAAGGGAAAGTTCTTTATAGAAGAATTCCAGGTAACAAAAGCTGAAAGAACAAAAGAATTAAAAAAAAAAAATCAGCATTTTGCAAACCTTCATAAAGAATCCAGGCATTGAATCAAAGGATGCTAAAACCACTACCTGGAAGGTTAATGGAGGAATGGGAAATAGATGAAACAAATTTGGTAAAATGTTGGTAACTGTTGAACTTGGGTGATGATATATGGGAGTTTAGCATATTAACCTTTCAATTTTTGTGTATGTTTTAATGCTTCCATAAAAAACGTTTCCATCTGTGTGTTCCTTGTACTTAGCACAGTACCTGGCATGTATCAGTCAATGATTTGTTGTTACTGTGGCTAATTTGTTGTTATTCTGGCTTACCATAGCTTATCTTTTTGTCATATCTTATCTTTTCGTCTCAAAGTAGCTTCTCATTTCTAGGGAATCTTTCGTCTAAACCAGTGGTTCTCAAACTTTCCTGTGCCTGTGTCAGCAGATTTGGAGTGTGGCTTGAGATTCTGCACTTCTAGTAAGTTCCCAAGTGATGCTGATCCTGCTTCTCTGTGGACACACTTTGAGTATCAAGGATCTAAACCAGTGATGAAGTTAGCAGACAAGATATGGTCCCCTATCTGATTTCAGGAATAGGAAATCAAAAATATTATAGGTTTTTTTTTTAACTTATTCTAATTTTAGGACAAAATCATTGAAAACAAATCTACTAGGCTGAGCAATTTGACCCAGCCCTTCAACCACCACTTTTAGACTAAGGTTGGGAAAATTCCTGGCTGCCATAGGGCTAAGACAGGATTGATGGCACAGCCAGTCATGGCACTGGGGAAGGCACACGTTGCATATGAAACGCTATACAGTAAAGGCATTAGAGAAGCCCAGGTAAAATTAAAGGATTAAACAGTCTATACCTTCTTTGGAAATGACATATAAGAATGTTATCTTCTTTTTCTGTAAAGAGCCAGGTAGTAAGTATTTAGGCTTTGAGAGCCATTTGGTCTGTGTAACTACTTCACCCTTCTGTTGCAGCACAAGACCAGCCATAGATAATATGTCAACAAAGGGAGGTGGCTGTGTTCCAATAAAACTTTATTTACTCACTGAAATTCAAATTTCATGTAATTTTCACCTATCACAAAATGTCATTCTCCTTTCGATTTTTCCAACATTTTAACAACGCAAAACAAAAAACTAAAAACAAAAAACAACTATTCTTAGTTCACAGGCTGTACAGAAAACAGTGGGCCAGATTTGGCCTGTGGGCCAGTTTGCCAACTACTGGCTTAAAAGATGTAAAGTCAACTGTTCTGTTTGTTTATACTGAACAGAAGCTTTTGGAGTTACCAGACATTTAATCCATAGACCATCTCTGAAGTCGGAAGAGCTTCTGGAACTTGAAGTCAAAACACCTGCCATCCTCACCCCTTCCTGCTCCCCACAAATGTCTCATTAGAATAGTGTAAGGTGATGCTTTAAATGAAAAGCAAGCAACTCTCTAAATCCATATACCCAAAATCTACCACTTCCTAATATCTTTCCTTACTATACACCAAACTTTATATAGTATTTCTATTTATGTGTCCTTTACTTAGCAAATATTTTTAGCACTATGCACCACACACTGTTCCACTTTATATCAGACTATTGAAATCTCCTAACAAACTCTGAGGTAAGTACTATTATTATCTCCTTTTTGCAGATGAGGAAACTGAGGTGTGATCGTTTCATGTTATGTGTCAACTTGGGTAAACCATGGTAGGCAGATATTTGGTCAAACACCAATCTAAATGTTGTTGTGAATGTATTTTTTTAGGTGAGATTAACATCTAAATCGTTAGACGTCCAGTAAAAGCTACCCTCCATCACGTCTAAAATAAATCCCCCTCCATCTACACACACCCATTGTTCTTTTTCTCTGGAGCACCCTAACTAATATAACATGGAAGGTAACTTGGCTATGGTCATAAAGCAAGTAAGAGCTGGAATTCAAAGCCAGGTATTCTGAACCCAAAGACTGTAATTCTTAAGCCACCAGGTTCAGTGATTCCTGAATGAAAAACAAAAAATGTCAAGTTATTTACTCACCAAGTAGACATTGTTTGCTGACTGCAGTGAATAGTACAAATGGACAATGAAAGGACTTTTGCTTAGGGCCAGAGCGTCCCTCTCTGCTTGGACTTGATGAGTCATATTTTTGTTGATCATGTCTGCTTTTTTGACAACCTGTAATACATAACATAACAACAGACATCTATTTTATTTTTTTCATCACAAAGTGTTCTCAGGTTTTCAAAGCTGCCATCATGAAAACAACCAGAGAGAGACAACATATAGATGTTGTTTGGACCTCACATTGCCAGCAGGGAACTGCCAGAAAAACAGTAATATGGCAAAACAAAACAAAACTTTAACATAGAACTGCTTATCTTGGTATCCAATGGCAAAACTATCACATCCCTTTTGAGAAGGAAAAAAGATGTAAATAAATGCTCCCTGACTACCCTTCCTATTAGTAGGGAAAAAAAATTCTGTTCTGCTGTTCTTACTACTAAGTCAAAAGATAGTAATGTTCCTAATAAACCCCCAGATAATCAGGAAGTTGGCATAGAGAAATAGTAGCTAATACTTTTCTTAAAATTTCTGATTCTTTGATGGATGGAGGTAGAATCAGAAAGAGGAAGAATTTAAGTCTGTGTGCTTGGGAAAAAAATTCTTAAAAATGGTTAGAACTACTGAAACTTAATAGTCTCAGATGGTGTGTTACAGAAAATAACTAATTACTCCTTTTAGGTCTCAAGGTAATTGGTATGGAAGCAAAATTATAATCTACATTAAAGTTGGAGCATTAAACTGAAGAGCTACTAATATTAAGATCGATTCTCAGGAAGGTTACAAAGGAAAGAAAGGCATGCTTCTTCCAAAGATTCATTAGAGAATTTAATAAAATCATTAATACACTGTAAATTCCAGCCTCATGGCCTTTCCATAAGAAAAATGGGGGAAACTGACAAAACCAGTTGATAATGTGATTTCACCTATCATTCCACTAGACTGGAAGCTCTGTGAGGGCAAGTTTGTTTTGTTTACCACTGTATTCCAGATTCTACACAAAAAGAGGCTTCTCACAAATACTGATTCAAAAAAAAAAAAAAAAGAAAGAAACTGAATCGGTGTTCTCATTTCAATAACTGACAATGACTGATTAGTACAGTTGAAGGAAAAGCAAAAAAACTTGGTAACATAAGAAACAAGGAAGAGTTCATCTCAATAGCATGGGTCTGAAAGGTCAGGATAGGAATGAAAGGGGACTAGGATGAACCTTAATACATAATTAACACAGATGGAGAAGAGCAGAGACTGGTGGGAGAAAAGCACTTAGGAGGGAACCAGCATAAACGTAAGCTCAGAGGCAAGACAATACACAGCATTCAGGGACTAGCCAACTGTCTGGAATGGCTAGAACATAGCAAATGTGGAAGATACAATAGAAGTTTAGGGCCAGAACTTGGAGCATGACTGCTTTTCTAAGGAGTTTGGACTTTAGCTTGCATGTCACAGTCTAAGGAATGTAACAGTTATTCCAATTAGGGGCCTATTCTAATAGACTAGGTATGGAAATAAAGTCCTGATGAACCTCAAAAGCATCACCTCAAGTGAAAACAGCCAGATGCAAAAGACCATATATTGCATGATTCCATGTATATGCCACGTCCAGAAAAGGCAAACCTACAGCGATAGAAAGTAGATTGATAGTTATCTTGGGCTGGGGGTGTTAAGGGGGACACTGCAGATGGGCAAGAGAGGTCGTTTCAGGGTAATGGAAATGTTCTAAATGTGGAATGTGATCATAGCTACCCAATCCTTAATTTACTAAAAACTGAATTATAATAACCTATAGTGAAAAGGAATAGCTTTTCGTGGGTGGCGGCGAGTGCAGTCAGAGCGCCACGAAGGCTCCCGGCACACTGCGAGAGTACAAGGTGGTGGGGTGCTGCCTGCCCACCCCCACAGGCCGCACACCGCCTCTCTATCGCATGTGAATCTTTGCGTCTAATCATGTTGTTGCCAAGTCCCGCTTCTGGTACTTTGTGTCTCAGCTGAAAAAAATGAAGTCTTCCGGGGAGACTGTCTACTGTGGACAGGTGTTCGAGAAATCTCCCCTGGGGGTGAAGAACTTCGGCACCTGGCTGCGCTATGACTCCGGCAGCGGCACCCACAACATGTACCGGGAGTACCGGGACCTGACCACAGCAGGCGCCGTCACTCAGTGCTACAGACACGTGGGCGCCCGGCACCGCGCCTGCCACTCCATCCAGATAAGGTAGAGGAGATTGCAGCCAGCAAGTGCTGCCGACCAGCGGTCAAGCAATTCCACCACTCCAAGCTCAAGTTCCTGCTGCCCTACCCGGTCCTGCGTCGCCAGCAAAAGCCACGCTTCATCACCAGGAGGCTCAACACCTTCTTTTAGATGCAGGGCCTTCCTGTCCCCCTTCTACCCAAATAAACTCTTTGTGGAAACAAAACAAAAACAAAAACAAAAAAGAAAAGGAATATATTTACAAAAAAAAAAAAAAAGAATATATATGTATAACTGAATCACTATGCTGTACACCAGAAAGTAACACAGCATTATAAATCAACTATCCTTCAACAAAAAAAACCACCCCACTGAATTATACTTTTTTTAATGAAACAAACATTTATTGAGGGCTTATTGTGTAAAGCCCTGTTCTAAGTGCCCAGGTAGAGGGGTGAACAAACCAGAAGAAAGCCCCTGTAATAATTCTTGCCCTTCTTCTTCAGAAGATGACTTGGAAACTCCAGGTGTACTCTGGCACCTGGATCTTCCCCTTACTGCTAGAGCTACAAAATGAAGATGGCAGTATTATGGATACTGGGAATGATGCTGCTGAACACTACTGGCAGCATCATGTCGCCCATCTGAGACTCCAGGTTGTCTCAACCCACAGCCTCAGTTCTTATAGGAAGAATGACTTGAGAGATGTGTAGACATACTTCTTCCACTCTACATTGAAGATTTTCTGATTAACCTCTTCATTCAATGGATTATTTCTTTGGGTAAATAATTTCTAGGCATATTCAGACAGGATTTCTTGTTCCTGGGCTGTGACAATTCATCTCTTGATGACATTTTTCATAGTTCATTTCCATTGAAATGAATTGTACTTTTTGAAAGAAAGAAAGAAGGGGAGAAAAAAATGAAGTCCTGTACTTGGGCAGACCTGGGAATGGAATGGAAGGGGTGAATATGAGACAATTGGCAGGACTGGCTGAGAGACAGGCTATACAGATGAATCAGAGGAAAGTTTAAATGACTCAAGTTTCTAGTCTGAATGGCAGGGATGAGGATGATGTTATTACGTGGAGAGAGGGAATAAAGGAGGTGGTTAGGTGGAGAGGATTGTTCAGAGTTAGGCAAGCACAATTTTCATGTGACTGCTAGATATTCACATAGCAATGTCCAAAATGAAGTCGAAATTTCATCGGCACTCAGATATATCACGTTCACTCAGCGGTGAAACGTGAGTAGCCTGAAACCTGGGGAGTGGATGAGGATCAAGAGTAGCGAGAAATGACTTTGAATACACTGAACATACTCCTGCAAGGATAAAGGAGTGATTTTTTTAAAGGACATATTTCAGCTTAGTCTTTAAATAAAAGGACATTCTAGATTTATAATGAAAAGTCTGAAGAGAAAAGTGGGGTTTCTTTAATGAGTTCTTTTGGCTATAGAGGTCAGAAGTTAAGATATCACAGCATGGAGGCTGTACTTAACAATACTGCATTGTACAATTGAAAGACGCTGAGAGATCTTAAAAGTTCTCAGCATAAGAAAAAAAATTGGGGGGAAGGGTATATAGCTCAAGTAGTAGAGCGCATGCTTAGCATGCACAAACTCCTGGGTTCAATCCCCAGTACTCCCTCTAAAAGCATAAATAAAAAACCTAATTACTTTCCCCCTCCAAAAAAATAAAATTTAAAAAATTCGTAGCTGTGACGTGATGGTTCTTAACTAGACTTATGGTGGCGACCATTTCGCCTTACAAATATTTAATGATTATGTTGTACACCTGTAACTAGTATATGTCAATTACATCTTGATTATATAAGAAATGAATCTATATCAAACTGATAGAATTAAGACACTTTTTGGAAATAACTGCTTCAAATTTAAAGTTTCAACCTTAATCCTGGTAAAGGCCAAATCAGTAAAAAGGATTCAGAAGTTCTGTCGTCTCTAAGCTTTCGCGGTGAGAACAGAAGGGCGGAGCAGGGGGGACAGGGACTTGCCCCGGCTGATGTGACCCCAGGTGAGAACTCAGCTCGCAGGGCTCCGGAGACTTCAGCAAGACAGGCACCTGGTCTAGTCCCTGGGGCCTGCCCAATTCAGCGGACAGGAAAGAGGGCCGAAGTGCCGGCCTCCTTCGCTTTCTTTACTCTCTTACCTTCACCGCGTACAACCTGCTGCCTTTCTGCCCCAGATACACCTTCCCGAAGGCGCCACGGCTAATGGGCTTCACTATGGTGAACTCCTCAATGGAGGGAGGTCGTGGCACCGGGATGTTATTCACACACTCCCCTGTTGCCGCGCCTCCTCCACTCTCCTCGCTGCCCGCGGAGGGCTTCATCGCGGGCCAGTCGCGAGGCAACGTTGCAGCCGCCGCCAACGCCCGTTCCGGAGCCGCGACTCCCGCAACTCTGTTCAAAGTGAGGCTCCACCCACGCCGCACGCCGGCCGTGACGTCACCCCGTCGCCGCGCGCGCCGCGCCCAACCCAGCGCGGCCCCGCCCCTCTCACTCCCCGTGGTCTAGCAGAAGCTAATGGGCGTGTGGGCGGGGCCGCTGGGAAACTCTTGAACCAACCACAGACTCTCCCAGGGTGAGTTTGTAATGGCACGGGGCGGTACAAACAGTTCTTGGCGGACGGGAAACGGGGCTACCGGGGCTTGAATCCCAATCTTTGAAGAGTTTTCTTCCGACTTCCAAACAAGGCTGATGAGACCCTGCCCTCATCCCACTTTAAAGAAAAATTTTAAACTCCTTTGCGACCTCCCATCCGCAGGAGAAATGTAAACCAGTTCGGGTCCGCCCGGTAAAGCCATGGCCAGTGAAATCGTAGAATGTGGAGAAACTGGATGAGCAGGAAGCGCACGACTGGCCCTGCAATGTGACATTCTAACAAAATGTAACTTGCCTATCTGAAACAGGAGGATTTTTTGATTTACTGAGGGTAAGATAAAGAGCACTGAATTTGTAGCGAAAGAGCTTATCGTAGCTCAAGGCCCAGTCGAAACAGGAGTGATAATGAAGCTGGAGAAAGATTTAACGGGGTTGATGCCGTTCCCCCTTAGAAAGAAAACTACAGTCAAAGAGCTTTGGGGATCCGGCAGGTGTGCATTACTCAACGTGAACATGAACGACTTTGGGGGCCTCAGCGGCAGCTGTAGAAACGCAGGCCCGGGTTAAAAACGGCAGGCTGACGCACACCGCCGGGGTGGCGGCCTCACCTGCCCCGGAAGTACTGTTGCGTTAGCGCCTTGCCTTCCGGGGCAGATTGGCTGTCGTTGCGGCAGCTGTAGGAAGGGGAGGCCATTTTCCGTTTCTAGGAAAAGTGAGGGCGACGGGAGAGAGAAAAGAAGGAGAAGAAAGGGCTTAGCGCCTCCCCGCCGGGCCGTGAACGAGAGGGACAGTTTCGGCAGGCGGGTGAGGTCGCTGAGGGCCCGGAGAAGATGTTTTCCCTGTCGAGCACCGTGCAGCCCCAGGTCGGTCCGGCATCCAGTCCATTTTTCTCCCCTCTTGCTCGCGGCTGTTTGCCATTTGCGTTTCTTGGAGGCGGTTTCTCTTAAGGGATCGTAGGAGGGAAGCGATTAACCCAGCTGGAGTCCTGGGGTTGAGAAGGTATCGGGGGCAACGCTGAGAGTAAAGTGCTGACTATGAAGCAGAGGAGACCTTGGCTTATCGACTTGGTTGCGTGAAATTTTTGCTAGAGAATCCATCAAGCATTGTTCAGCGCTGGACTTTCTGGGGTGGGGGGTGGGGATCGGGTAGGGGAAGCGTCTTTGCCGTAGACATAAAGGGAGCAAATGATGTTCCGTTTCCATCCTTCCACGTTTTCAAAGACTTTAGTAATTCAGCCCCGATTCTCTACTCTTTCTTTGACATGGAATTTAATCCAAACATGATAAAAAAAATTGGAATAAACTTATACCGTTTTTTCTTTTGCCCAAAAGTGACTAATATGTATTTTTAGATTATTGACTGCTTGCAGTTAAAATTTTGATTCAGCCTCCTCCCCATTTTTTACTCGATAAAGCAAAAGGGCAAAGAAAAAAGATCCCAGGGGTTTTTATTTTTAATTCTCTTGTTTCAGGAGTAATCAGTTGTGGCAGTGTTTTGGTCTTAGTTCATTTAAAGGTCTTTTTTGATGATATTTTGAATTTGGTTTGTTTTGAGTTCCTCACAGTTTTGCAAATAAAGTTTTTGAAAACACTCAGTTTTAAAAATATTTTTTGACACTCTAGTTTCTTGCTTTAAGCATATGGTATGTCTCTTTGTGTAAGCTCCATTCCCTTTTGTTTTGATTTTTTTGCTAGTACTGGGTTGGTTAATAGAAAATGAAGTGGTCAGTAATGTTCTAGGTGAACAAAGCAAACGTGGAATCTTACGATAAGAAGTAAAACATGAATAGGAGTTAGCCAAGTGAAGTGTGAATAAAAGTGAACAGGTATCCCAGGGAGATAGTGTCTGAAGGTTCTGAGATAGAGACCAGCCTAGCTGATTGGAGGAACAAGAATAAGGCCAGTGTGGCTAGAGCCTGGTGATTAAAGGGCCAATGACAGAAAGGAGGTTGGGGAGAAGACTTGAGTTTGATCATACAGGGATTTATAATAAGGGACTTTGGATTTTGTTTTAAATTTGTTGGGAACCATTAAAAGGTTTTAAGCATGTTAAGGAGCAACATGATAAGATTTATATTTTTAATAGATTACTCTGTCTTCTTGCTGTGTGGAGTGTGGGAGGACAAGAGTGGAAGTGTCTTCAGGTGTTAAGGATGTTATTGTGCTAATTCCAGAGAGGGATAATGCACTGCTAAGTGGTGATGGTGGTTATGGAAAGAAGGGGACGATACTTATTTTACAAAAAGAATAGAATTTCATGAGGGATGATGGACAGAGGTGTTTCAGGTTTAATCAGCTGGCTAACAAGAAGGTGTTATTTACCAAAATGACAATGTCTAGAGAAGTCCTATCAATTGTTTGAAAAAGAATCTTACTTGGCCTGCTGAACGTAATATTAAATCTTTTAAAACTGAACATCATCAAGTTTTTATCAAGAAGACCCGGTTTTAGAAGTGTATATCATTAGCTGAATATATGTTATATGTGATGTTGGTAGAGGCAGTGAAGGAATTTGTGTACTATAGGCAGTCCTAACTGGGCTCTTGTTGGTCCCTTATGCATTTTATGCTGTGGAAGATGATAAACACATTTGTAATTCCTGGTTGCTTAATTGGTTGAATACACTCGAATTTAAATTGTGTGACACAGAAGGTCAACCTTTTCATTGAAAAGAGATCTACCATCTTTTGGCAATTTAAATTCTTTATGGAATGAGAAGAGAAATAACTAATTAAAATAAAACTTCTCAAAGGTATAGGCAGAAAATATGTATGTATCTTAAAATAATTTGATTCCTGTGGTTTTTTTTTTTTAATTGAAATAGAGTTGATTTACAATGTTGTGTTAGTTTCTGGTGTACAGCATAGAGATTCAGTTATATATATATATTTTTTTCATATTATTTTTCATTATAGGTTGTTACAAGCTACTGAATATAGTTCCCTGTGCTATACAGTAGGACTGATTCCTGTAGTTTTGAGTTTGTTTCTTTCTGACTCTAAAAATAATACACATTCATTGCCCAAAATGCTGAAAAGAAAAACATAAATAAGAAAATAAAAATCACCCATAATTTCATTACCCAAAGAGATCCCATTTTAGAGTAAGTTCTTTCATAGTTTTGATCTCTACACGAGTATGTTTATGTGTACTTAAAAAAAAAAAGATGTTACATAAAGTTTTACAGCCTACTTCTTTCATTTAACAATATTGTGAATTTATAACTGGAATCTGGACTCAGATTATCTGGGTTAGAATCCTTCCTCCTGTAGTACTTTCTTGCTGAATGACTTTGAACATGGCACTAAATCTATCTAAATTCTTGTCTTCATCAGTTGAATAGAAGTATAATAGTAACTAACGTTTATAGCTGTTACGAGGATTAAATGAGATAATGTAAGTAAAGCACATAGTACAAAACCTGGCATTTAGTAAGAACATCTTTAATGTATTCATTTACTCAACAAATGTTTATTTTTAATTTTAATGCACATCTGCTGTGTGCATTATTGTTGCACTGGGCTATACTATTGAATGAAATAGAGAAGATAAGATTGAGAACAATAAAATATGTAAGTTATGTTAAGTATTATGTAGAAGTGTTTTATATTAAATAATTTATAAATAAAATAGAAATAATAAAATAGAGGGGAAAAAATTCCCTTGCCACATGGAACTTATGCTCCAGTGAGAGAGTGTGGTATATAATAAATTAAAAATATTTGGTCTTTGTTCCCAATTCTTGGCACAGAGCTCCTGAAACCCTTGAAATTTCCTGTGTGATAGGTGTGTCTTTATTCTTAATGTCCCTCTTTGGATCACACCTGGGTGTATGCTAATGAGGTGACTTAGGGTGGGGAGGTTCTAGTAAAGTTCAGAACTGGACTGGTCACCAGGAAGACCTAGTGATTAGAAGGTGGGCGCTCTCAGCCCCAAACCTCTGCCTCTGGGAAGGGAGAGTTGGACTGGAGATGGAGCTCCATGAAAACTCTTGAACTGGGGGATCCAGTGCAGATGCTGGCAGTGCAGGAGAGTGGTACACTCTGAATCTGGGGGGGACGGGAGCGCCTGTGCTTGGGATCCTTTTAGACCTCGCCCTATATATTTCTTCATCTGGCTGTTCATTTCCATCTTTTTTAATAGACCAATAAATGTAAATAAAATATCTTCCTTAGTTCTGTGAGCTGTTCTAGCAAATTATCCAACCTGATGGGGGTTGGGGGTTGTGGGAAGCCCTGATTTATAGCTGGTAGATCAGAAGTGTCAGTGTCTTGGTACTTGTGACTGTCATCTGAAATGGGACTGAGCTGTATACCTGTGGCGTCTGCGCTAACGTCTGGTAATTACTATCAGAATTGAATTGTTGGACACCCAGTTAGTGTCCAACAATTACTGGTTGGTATCAGAAAATTGGTTGAGAGAGAGACAGATAGTAAATAAGTAATATGTAAATTACTTATAGATAATTGAGATAAATCTAAATTTAGATAAATAAGACCTCTAAGATAAATAAGTAAATATTTAAAGTGTTTTAGTGAAAATGTCAAAAAGGGAAAATAAAGCAGAGAAAGGAAATAAAGGATATTTTTGAGGGGAGGGTTTTTGAAATCTTAAATAGGCTGAGTAAGGAAGAGACTCATGAAAAGATGACTTGTGAGTTAAGAACTAAAGGGAGTACGAGAATTTGTAACTAATGGGACAAAAGAGGGGGTAAACTGCAAGGCCAAGTCCTTGAGGTGAGGAAGGGCCTGCCAGGTGTGTTCCAGGCTGGCAGGAGCAGAGAAAATGAAGGGGAACATAGTAGTGGTTCAATTCAGAGAGGTGATAAGGAGCCAAGGAGGGGTTTCTGTGTCCTAGTTGTTTGGACTTTGGCTTTTATTGTGAGGAAAGCCCTTGGAGGGTTTTGAGCAGAGAAATGATGAGATCTGACTGATTTTAAAGGAGTAGATTTAGGGAGAGAAGTTAGGACCTTTTGTAAAAATCCATAGGGATCCCTGTGATTTAGAATAGGGTGGCGCAGTGGGGAAGTTAAAAAGTATAAAATTCTGAATCTGTGCTTATGGTTTTTATGTCTGTGAAATGTTTCATTTTTGTGGTGGTATCATTTGTTTAGCCACTCCCCTATTGTTGGACATTTCTAGCTTTCCACAGTGTTTTAAAAGATTTTGATGAAAATTGTCATCTCTGCATATGCAAGCATAGATTATTACTTGCCAGATAATTTCCTTGGAAAAATCCCTAGAAGTTTGATTGCTGGAACAATGAAATGTATGTAGTTTTAATACTTTCGCTGTACATAACAGCAGTACTGTCCTGAAAGCATATGTCAATTTTCTTTCTACCAGCAATAAATCTGGATAGTTTTGATATACACTGTATGTTAAACTTTTTACAATCCCAAATCCTGACAATAAAAAGACTTTTTTTGTATTTTTATTTTGAAAAGCAATACTTAATGTTCAACTTTCATCTTTTTTTAGGTTACAGTTCCTCTGAGTCATCTCATCAATGCCTTCCATTCACCAAAAAGTACATCTATTTCTGTCAGCGCATCAGTTTCTCAAAACCAGCATCGAGATGCGGTTCCTGAGCATGAGGCTCCCAGCAGTGAGGTAACAGCTTTTACCCTGGATGTGTGAGAAAGCTTGTTGGATTCAGTATGTTGTAAACATGCTTGAGATATCTTTCTGTGTTTAGACATTTTTAACAGGGTGATTTCTGTCTTCAGCTTAACCTCTCCTTTATGATTAAAGACATCTAATTCTGGCTTTGTTGTACATGTGGAAACTTTTTTTTTTAACATTTAATTTATAAAAAATTTCATGTGGCAGTGTATTGCTGTTCACTTCCTACATTACTGCTTGTGTAATACCATTTATGTGTTCTTTTGTGTTGCTCCAACACTAGCAGGGAACCCACGACTGCCCCGCAAGTCTCAGGGAAGATAAAATAGCAAGAAGTTACCATCTACTGCCTTAAAGGAGCTTTCAGTGTAATTAAGCAATTAGAACAGCGGGACCTGACAGTGAAATGTATATGCTATGAAACTGTACTTTGAGTTTTCAGAGAATTATGAAATCATTGTGGCCAAGGACATAGGGGATTCCCAACCTAGGAACTTTGTGTTTACAAGATTTACTAATAAGGTAGTTGCTTGTAGCTCAGAAAACATTTTTCATAGAAAACATTATCATCTCTAGCTAAGTTTCTCCAAAGCCTCTTTAACCCAAGATAGCTGACATACTTAGTCCTGGTATCAGGGGCTATGGCAAAGGACAGTAGAGGTGTGGAGGTGGACGAGTCGTGGAGGGCCGGGTTGTGAGGTTAAGTCTTGGGATACAATTTTAATTAGATGAAAAGTTTGTGTTTATCATCTTATGCTTTCCTTTTATACTATCTGCCAGTTCCTGTTGCCTCTTTCTACAGGCAATCCATTCTTGTCTTTTAAAAAAAAATTTCTTGTTTTAAATTTTGGGGAGAGCTAATTAGGTTTATTTACTGTTTTTTTAATTTTTAAACAGAGGTACTGGAGATTGAACCCAGGACCTCGTTCATGCTAACCATATGCTCTACCACTGAGCTGTACCCTCCCCCCCATTCTTGTCTTCTGTTGTGACACCACTCTCCCAAATTATAGTCTAAGAGAGCTTTCCTAATGATAATACATGTCATTTGAACAGTGAAAGTTTAATATAAAAAATTAGTATAATTTTTTAGTCTAATACTTAAAAAACCCTGTTCTCACAGGGGATTGGAGTAAGTAGGGACTGGCTAGTAATTCAAGAAAACTCAAATATATAGGACTCACAGATTTAAGGAGCAGCTAATCCTCCCAGGACTGAGAGCATCCCAGGAAGAGTTCTCCAATTCTGGGCTGAGGTTCTGAGGTTGTTGGAGAGGCCGTGGCCTTGGCTTGCTGAATGGCAGAGAAGTCACTGGTGTCACGCCTGCTGAACCTGATGGAAATCTGCCCCCTGGAGTACGAGGGAAAGCTGTTCCTGGGGCGGAGTCTTATTGGAAAAGCTGCTGGGCACTGCTGGCCACTGTGCACTGTAGGAGCCAGGCTTTAGAGAAGCTGCACCAGTGGCCATAGCCAGATGCTGAAAAAACTGGGGATTTACCAGCCTGAACCGGGAGCAAAGACTCCTCCTACAGTGTCTCTCCAGTGCCCTCTACTGACCGCTTAATGTCATTCTGATCAACAAAGGAAAAATATTTAAAGGGCCCGGATCCACATTCATGGAGCCAACAAAAAAGATAAGGAGGAGCTAAGAGCTGAATCGATAACCAGCACATCATCCAGAACCCTTTTCCCTCACAATCCATATACTTTACCAGTTTCTTCTGATGTCTGTTGTCTGTGGCTTGGTATTTGCATCCTTCTTAATCAGGGCTCAATTGAGATTCATACTGTTATTTTCTTGTTTCATCAGCCTTCTCTCCTCCAGCTTGTCATCTTTATCATCTATTTTCTTCCTATAAAACAAAACTGATGATGTTAGCTATAAAATTAAGTTCAAATAAGGCTCTTCACAATCTGGCCATAGCCCATCTTTCTAGTCCTTTCTTCCATCACTAAACTTTTTACTGCATCCCAGGCCCTTGGATTACTTTTTGGTTGCCCTCTTCCCCAAGGTTTCTGCCCCCCATCATTTTGTGAATTAGGTGTCACTTCAGTGAAGCCTTATCTGACTTAGAAAATTAGTTGTTCTGTATTCTCTTACATTTTTTTTAATATCTCTGTAATAGCAGTTTACCATGTTGTATGATAATTACCACGTTCATATGAACCTTATTTCTCTTTATGTTCCTACAACCCAATGCTCACTAAGTAAGGGGAATAATTTTCTGTCTTAGTTAAAATCTACGTTTCCCTTTTCAAGTCCTTGTATTGTAAATAGACGTTTTGGTTTCCCCATTTTAAAAAGATACCTTTTATCTTTGTAGCTCTTGAGTATTATAGTCCTGTTTTCATTATAATAATGTGCTTTATATGGTATAGTTTTAGTACCTTAAGCACTTTTAAGTATTTCATCCTGTCTTTAACTTTCTTACTTTACACGTTAGGATATGTAGTTGAGCAAAGCATGATCTCTCCCATTGAGCCATACTATCTTGTTGTGAAATAGGCAGGGTATATTTTATCGTCATTTTACTAATGAGGAAAGGGATTCTAAGAATATGAATGACCTGTCACAAAGCTAATAACTGACAAACTCCTGGAGCTCACCCAGAGCTGTGTAATCCATGGATCTAACTACATCAGTCCTAAGAAATTGATGTTTTACTTGTTCTGTTTATCTTTGTTCTCCCTACTTGAAGATTTAGCTTTTCAGGGCTTGAAGTTGTTACTTGTCCTTAGTGTCTCCCTGTCGGTTCGTTTGGACAAGACGATAGCTCACCCCTCTCCTATTTCTAGTTACTGTAGAACTTTTTTTTAAGGTGAGTGTATTTTCTTGACTAGTTTTCACACATCTTTTACTTTGTCCAATTTCCCTCCTGATTAGACGTTAGAAATGGGTAACGTATAGAACCTCTCAGTTCAAATGAGAATCTCAGCAATTCTTTATTGAAGGGGCTTTTGTTTCTGGTCTTTTGGGACTGAAAGAGACTTTTAAAGCTCCATGGACTGGTGATAATATTGGGAATATGATTTTTTTAACCTTTATCAAACCTTACATGACTGACCTCAGTAAAACTAGATCTAGAAGAATATTTGCACCAGTTTACTTTTTAAATATTTGAAAGAAAGGGAGATTCAGTACATTTTTTAGATTTTAAAAATTCACATTGTTTCAATTCATAAGTATTCTTTAAGTTAAATATCTTGATAATAATGCTAACTTAGTTGTTTTAATCTTTTACAGCCTATACTTAATTTAAGGGACCTTGGATTATCTGAATTAAAAATTGGACAGATTGATCAACTGGTTGACAGTCTACTTCCCGGATTTCATAAAGGCAAAAACTTTTCTTCCAATTGGCATACATCTCATATTTCTGCACAGTCCTTCTTTGAAAATAAATATGGTAAGTTAATATATTTTGTGTTCCAACAAAACTAAGCCATTTTAGTACTATTAATAATTAAATAGGTACCACTTACTAACATTTTCTATGTGCCAAATTCTTTCCTGAATTGTTTTTTCTCTCTTTTTTTTAAAGAGTAACTTTTCACTGGGATGTTTTTAGTTTTACAGAAAAGTTACAAGGATAGTACAAAGAGTTCCTATATACCCTTCACCTCTCTTCCTCTGATGTTAACTTGCTACATAACCATGGTACATTTGTCCAAACTAGGAAATTAACATTGGTAAAATGCTTTTAACTAAATTATAGACTTTATTTAGGTTTTACCAAATAAAACTTAATTTCTCCAAATCACTAGTTTTTTCCACTAGGGTTCTTTTTCTGTTCCAGAACCCAACACAGCATACTATGTATTGTTTGGAATAGTGGAATGTTGTTGTTTTAACTGTATGTGACAAATATTTTTTAGATTCCAAGTAACATACTGACCTCTGAGAATACATTAAAGAAACAGCTGTGGTCCCTTCTTTTATAGAATGTTTATGTATTTTCTTATATGTGTCTTATAATAAGTGGGCATTTTATTGAAAGGAATGTCGACTTCATGATACTTAAACAATGAATGTTAGAGCTTATCAAAATACTTGTTGATGGCAGAACAGACTTAAAAAAATCAATACAAGCGATAAAAGCCCTGAAACAAAAGAACAGGTTTGAACAGTTTTGTAAGGAAGGTTTGATTTGAAGCTGTACTTCACATCAACTTAAATCATTTACTAATCCTTTGTTCTTCTCTTACCTTTATTTTATATAAGAGCTATAGGATGAATAAAGAATTCAAAAGTAAGAAAAAGTGAAGTTTTTGAGTTTAGAGGGTTGGACTAAAAATCTGCTTCTGTTTTATTGTTTTTTTGTGCTCTACTGCCTACTTCCTGAGAGAAGCCCTAAGGCTTTAGTGGTTAAGAGTGAGGAGCAGACTAGGACCACACTCAGTCCTGGCGCTGAGTGACTGGGTTATTTATATTAAATCAGTTTTCTCATACGAAGTGTGAGGTATACCTCCTTATCTCTCTTTAGAGGATCAAATGTAGTAATCTACGCAAAGTACTTGGCCCACAGTAAGTGATCAGCAGAATAAATTTTTTGTCATTATCACCATTTTATAGTATTTTTTTTTTTCTTTTGCTGGGGAGAGGTAATTAGGTCTATTCATTTTTAGAGGAGGTACCGGGGATTGAACCCAGGACCTCACACATGCTAATAAGCATGTGCTCTGCCACTTGAGCTATACCCTCCCCCTGTTTTGTAATATTGTTATTATTACTATCGCTTGTCTAGTCTATGTATTTTGTTTCCTTTTAAGATGTTCCACTAACTACCAGCTGTGTTTTCTTGGCTTAGGCAGGCAGAGGTATTAGGAAACGGTTTCTTGACTTGATTGTAAGAGTTCTTAAAAAAATCCCTGAATTCTAACTGAGATACAGGGATGGATGAGAACAAATTTCTATTGTTGTTGCCTCCAATTCCCTGGGATCATGGAGGTTAAGTAGGATGGGGCCCATTGGTCAAGAACGGGAGTCGGGAAGAATGACGACAGTATTCACGGCTGTGGAAGGAACTTTCTTCTTATCCAGTGATGGAGCTTTAAGAGGGAAAGATGATACCTCTGGATTCCAATGTTTTATTACATTGTTCACTAGACTTGAAATTATATCTGGGAGATAGCATTTCTTTGTCTCTTTGTGCTCTTTAACTGAAAGCTTTAGGTAAGCATATTTATCTTTTACCTCTTGGTTTGAATGTAATTTCATTGGCAACTATATTCATATATCATATTAAAAAAGATAATCTAATGGACAAGTGATAGTAAAGTGATGAAGCAATGTGATTAGATTTATAGTGCTTTTAGAAATATCTAAAAGCAGAGTCATGTATGGTCAAATAAAACGCAAAACTCATTTTAGTTTTTCTAATATGTGGTAAAATTATTTGTTGCATTTCATGACTTTCTTTTGTTTGGCAATTAAACAATTTACTTTTTGTAATTTCTCTGCAGGTTGCTTAGATATATTTGGTACTTTACGTTCCTCTTGCTTATACAGACAACATTCAAGAACTCTTAAAAGAATTTGTTCAGATCTTCAGTACTGGCCAGGTATGAAGCAACAACTGTATTTATTTTGAAAACATAATAGATTTACTTGACATAATCTGATTTGTCTTTCTTAATGATATTAATGATTATAAACATTTATTTGTGGCTCACAGTAGAACTTACAGAATATTTGGAATCAACTAGTGTGGGTGTTCCTGTGTAGTTTTTAATCTTGGAAATATAAAATAACTAGATTCTGAACGTGACAGATAAGTACCAGAGTAAATCAGCGTCTAGGGAACTCATGAATACCTGCTCCAAAACAATGAAGCACACTTGTTTACTTTCCTCATTTTCAAAATCCCATTGCAGTGAATAAATAAATAAATAAAAATGGGGAAAAAGGGCAGCAGCAGAAGAGTTTCATAAATGGTCCAGAAATTTGATGACTCTGTAAGTTGTAAAGTTAAAGTCACATTGATATCAAGATCAAATATATATTCATATTTATCTAGTACCAGGCATTAGTGGTGTGTTAGGTGATAAGAGATAGTTACATATCTGGGAAAGATACACGTTGTCACCTTTATGAAACTTACAGTAGAGTGACATGAAAGAGGTGTATAATGCTGTTTCCAGTAGAACTTAGAAAAAACCCCAAGTTCTGAGTCAGTAATAGTGGGCTCTAAGGTGGCAGATACTAGAAGGTTGAAAGATTGTGCAGAGTGGTCCGTAACAGAACAGATCTGGCCTCCATCTTTTAGGCGAAAAACACATTTGCAGTAAGGTGTGTGTGTTGAGAGGAGACTCTTGGTTTGAGGGTTGATGCCAAAGAATGAAACAAGATAGTAACCCAGGTTACTTTGAACTTGAATCAAACACTAAAGATACCTACTCATTTACTGTAAGTCCATGTTCTGTAGTCTAAATATGCTTAACGCCTTGGTAATTTTGAGGGCCCTATTTCCAGTCAGTACTCATCAGTCTTTTCTTCTTTACAAATACAAATGGATTAGCAAGAATCTCTACATATTTGAGGAAAATTTCTAGCATGATTGTATTAATTTTGGGAAACGAGGATAGGAAATAAATGGGTTAAATATCCATATTTAGAATTTCTTTAAAAGAATGTGAGAAATTAATATAAGACATTAAATTAAATGTATGAATCAAAGCACAGTGCAAAAAACACTAAAGATTAAAAAGATGTGATTTCTTCTGTTTCAAATCAAATAGTAAAGGCATTAGTTTAAAAAAAAGGCATGATTTTTCATTAAACTTACAAATTACTGTATCACTTAAGAGACAAAGATATTAAAATAAATGTTTGAAATATACATGGCTAAAAGTGTATATAACATCCATATTCTACAGATGAAAATGGAAAAATATGAAAAGTCATGAGTGGTCAGTTCACTAAAGAAATAAAAATAGTCAATAAAAATAAAAAACATTTTCAAAAATTTTCCTCCCTTCTAATCTGAAATGCAAATTGAAACACAATGCTATGTTCTGCCCATCAGATTTTGTACAAGTTAAAAAGATTTTTATTTATATTAAATGGTGCAAAGGGTGTGGAGAAAAGGATACTCTTATTCATTGGTGGATGTATATATTCTTGATAACAACCATTTAGAAGAAAATTCCTTAGTGTTAAACAATTCAGGTCTCACAGTGTCACTTTTAAGAATTTAGTCTTCATGTGGTAAAAGATAACATGTACAAGAATTTTAACGGCAGCGTTATTTTTAGCAATAGAGGCCAGGAAACAGCTAATGCCAATAGTAGGGAGGTAGCTGAATAAATTGCCATACTCTGATAAATTAGAAAACTGTAAACAGCCATTAACCTGAATACATTGACCTGTTCTGAGAAAGAAAGATCCACAATATATTAAGGGAAAGAAGACAGTTGCAAAAAGTTACGTACCATTTTTATAGAAAAAGCATGAATTTAAATACATAGAAGTGTAGTCATGGAATTTTAACAATGGTTACTTCTGGGAAGTGGGTTTGAGGTTTGAGGAAGAGATATTGACCTTTTTAAAAAACATTTTATCGGTGGTTATTTGTTGTTGTTTTTACATTTTAAAATTAACCAAGAAGAGGGGAGGGTGTAGCTTGGCAGTAGAGTGTGTGCTTAGTGTGCTAAAGGTCCTAGGTTCAATCCTTAGTACCTCTATAAAAAAATAATAATAATAATTAATAAATAAACCAATTACCTCCCCCCAAATAAAATAAATAAAATTACCCAAAAAATGTAAAGTTACTTTATAGATTCAATCCATTTTAATGACTTTATTTTTCATTTTTTGGGGGGGCATTTTAATGACTTTAATTACAAGTGTGTTGAAGTGACAGGCAAAGAACTGTTATAAAATAAGACTATAACTAGGATATACGGGGATAGTGTCAGAGTTTTGGTTCTTAGGCACTTCCCTTGTAAAAATTTAAAATCAGAAGTGAATGTGATATTGTTTCATTCAGTTTTCGTACAGTCTCGAGGTTTTAAAACTTTGAAGTCAAGGACAAGACGTCTCCAGTCCACCTCTGAAAGATTAGCAGAAACACAGCACACAGCACCATCATTTGTGAAGGTAATTAGATCTTTTTTGGTTGTTGTTGGAAAAAGCAGTAATTTTCAAGTTACTAAAAAGAACCTTCAATATCTGTTTTCTGTTTTTGGCTAATTTTCTTCCATCTTTCCATTTATGATAAAGGATTCATATTCTATGTAATCATAATACTTACAACTCCCCTGAGTGCCAAGCTTGTCTTTCCACTAGCCTGTTAGATATCTTGCTCTTTTTTTCCCTTATCAATCTACACCTGCTGATGTCTTCTTGTGTTAATAAATAGCATCCACCCTAGCTGGAAGCCTGGTGGTCCACTATGGTTTGTCCATCCTCTCCCACCTCTCACATCCATTAATCCTGTGATCCAGCCTCTTAAATATTTCTTAAATCTGTCTTCATCCACTGCATACCTAGACCATAATTATTTCTTGCCTAGATTACTCTACTAAACGCTCATTTAGTCTCCTTGCCTTTAGTCTTGCTGCCTTCAGTCCAGCCTCTAGACTGCCACCCACTGGACTGTCTAAAATGTATTAGTGTAATGGCTGTGTTCTTCTGCTTTGTTGTCAGACTTCTGCCGTGGTGTGTAGGGCATCTCATCATGTGGCATGCTGCCTATCGTTTTTCTGTTCTCATCTTTCAGTGTGCCGCCTCCTCTGTCCCCCTACCCACCTCCTCTCTTGGTGTTTTAAAGTCCTGTCAAACAAGATTGCTTATAGTTCTTGAGCTCTGTGAAGGCTGTTGTTTCAAGACTGTCAGGTTGTTCATGCTGTGTGTTTGCGCTCCCATTTTCTGGAAGACCTTTCCTGGCTTCTTAGGTAGCGTTTGTTTTACCACCATACCTCGTACCTCTAACATCATATCAGAATGATTTCAGAAGCTTAGTTCTTTGTGTGTCTCTCCCCAACAGACTAAAAACATTCAGATTATTTACCTTTACATCTTTAGAACTTATACGGGGCCAGGTCTGTGAAGGGTGCTCAGTAAACATTTAATAAATGGATGAGATTTTTCCTGAAGCAGAGATAAAGGAATGTGAACCTCAAGCCATTAGCACCCTAAGTTAACATGTGACCTGTTGACTGTTTTCAGTAGTTAATGGTCTTATTTAAGGGAGTTTCTTTATACTGACTGATGCAAGTATAGGGTCCATTGTTAGTTTCCTAGCCATTGATTATTTTGTTTGTTTGTTTTGCAGCGGGTAGGTAATTAGGTTTATTTAGTTAGTTTTTCGATGGAAGTACTGGGGATTGAACCCAGGACCTCATGCATGCTAAGCATGCGCTCTACCACTTGGGCTGTTCCCTCCCCACTAGCCATTGATTATTTATTGTTGAGTCTTAGCCTTATTTTTCACATTGACAATGAAAATTTTAAATTCTGGAATCTTAATGAATTTTTTTTGTGACTGGTTGTTGTATTTTGGGGGAGTGTTATCTATATAGTCAACCGATAACGTGTTATTTTGTATTTAGGGATTTCTTTTGCGGGACAGAGGATCAGATGTTGAGAGTTTGGACAAACTCATGAAAACCAAAAACATACCTGAAGCTCACCAAGATGCATTTAAAACTGGTTTTGCAGAGGGTTTTCTGAAAGCTCAAGCACTAACACAGAAAACCAACGGTAAGTTGATTTGACAGCATCCGTATTTGGGGAGGAACATCTGAAAGGAAGTCATAGTCCTACCTTTAAGTGTTACAATCACTTTTCTAACAATTATCCAACTCTTATAGGTTATATTCCATTGTATTTATGTCTTAAGCTGTGTGGGAGTGGAAATACCTGCTGGCAGTTGCACTTTTTCAAGTGAGATCAAAGTCAGTGATAGACCCAGGAAGGGCTTCATGACATTTTTGGTAACAGGTGCTGAAAATTCCAGAATTACAGGTGGTGAAATGTGATTACCATCAGCAACTTAATATTTGCACTGCATTGAGCAGTCATTTCTCACTGATGTCACTTGATTTGTCTTTTTCTTTTTTCTCTAGATTCTCTAAGAAGAACTCGCCTGATTGTCTTTATTTTGCTGGTAGTTGGCATTTATGGGCTCTTAAAAAACCCATTTTTATCTGGTAAAGGCTCTTTTTACTTACCTGATTTTTTTATCTTCTATATGCTTGTTTCCTTTTAATAATTAGTCTGTCTAAGACTCAGAGATAAGAAAATATTCATGTTTATAGTTCTCAGGTCTAGCTCTTTCATTTGGATTGGGTTACTTTGAGATTGTTTTTTGCAGTGAAATAGAAAAGTTTTAATCTCTTATATTGTGTACCATCTGTATTGTCAGAGGGCTTATTATATTTGCATTCTTTTGTAGATTATAAGAAAAATTCCTTTAAGTCACTTATAAATTCAGATTGCACTTGTTTTGAGAAAATAACTAATTTTTTTTTAAAGTTCTGAGTATTATGTACGAGTGAAAATGTTAGATCTACTTCTAGTAATGGTTAGTTCCCCAGACATTTAGATTCTAAAAACATGTGAAGAATTTTATAATAGCAGTACAGAGTAAAATAGTCAACTATTTCAAAGACACAATAATAAATTGAATTTATTAAAAGTGAACTTACATAGAAATATACTTTAAATGGAGTCCCATATTTTCTCAGTTTACCAGTCTAAAATGAATAGTGTCAGGTTTAAGCGATTCCAGTTGGTTTTTCAACTGCCATTCAGTTTTCACCCTGTGTTTTCTACTTTCTTTATGATGGATTACCTTAAGAAAAAAATGATACACAATTAAGAACATTGGGTGACCCAGATCAGGAACTTGCATATAGCCCCAGTTATTTTAAAAGTAATTAGTGGCATCAAACCTGAGATAAGGTTTTAACATCCAGGAATAGCCTTTTTATATCTAGATCTGCCTTGTCTTGTCTCCTTTTTTTTTTTTTTCCCTCAAAAAAAGAACCAGTAAAGGGATGATAGGAGATACCAGCAGGGTAGTGGAGGGGTGGGATGAGCTCTAATTTTTCTTTTATGTTTCTTAATTATGCATAATGGAGTTTGAGAACCATTGGTTTAAATTTCTATTACTAGATATAAGGAGAAGAGGAAAATTCTTAGTTTTAATTGGAAAGGCAAAGATGTCATTTTAATGTGAATCATTTATTCCTTGAACATGGTCTCAAAATCCAGGAGACCTAATTTCTCTCCTCATGCTATTTAAATACATGTGAACTTAGAGGGCTTTCTTACATCTAAATAATAAGGTGGTTAAAATTTTAGGAATCTATTAACTATGTAAATACTTTTTTTCTCTTCCCTTTAGTCCGCTTCCGGACAACGACGGGGCTTGATTCTGCTGTCGATCCTGTGCAGATGAAAAATGTTACCTTTGAGCATGTTAAAGGAGTAAGTTAAAAAGTTTACCTTGACCGCTACAAACATCTTCATTGTATTTTTTTATTCTAAAGGTTGAAATAATAGAAAATATATTTTGGTCTCTGCCCCCAGTTCCTGGTGCAGGGCTCCTAAAACCCTTGTTAATCTCCAAAGTGATAAGAGCCCTATGAGCATCTTTTGTTCTGCTGTTTGGTCTTTGAGCCTGGTTCGTGACACGGTGCTTCTCAGTCCCTTGTAGTTTCCTGGGGGATAGCAGTGTCTTTTGTTCTAATGGGGGGGCTCTGGGTGGGCTCCTGGATGAGTGCTGGTCACCAGAAAGGTCAAGCCATGATGAAAAGCTTGGAACTTTAACCTCCACTCTCTATTCTCCAGAGACGGGAGAGGGGCTGGAAATGGAGTTAATAATTGATCATGCCTGTGTGAGGAAACTCCCATAAAAATCCCGGCAGTTCAGGGTTCAGGGAACTTGCAGTTGGTGAACACATGGAGAGGTGAGGAGAGTAGTGTTTTCACAGAGGACATGGAAGCCCTGTGTTCCTTGCCCTGTGTCTCTCTTCCATTTGGCTATTCCTGAGTTACACCGTTTCATAATAAAGCAGTAGTCTGGTTACCTAAACTGTTTTCCTGAGTTCAGTGAGCTGCTCTAGCAAATGAATCAAACACAAGGAGGGTGGTATGACCCTCCAGTTGGTAGCCAGTTGGGTGGATGCACACATAACAACCTAGACTTGCGATTGGCATCTGTGGTCTATGAGTGTGTGTGTGGTGGTAAGTCTTGTGGGACTTTGGCCCAAATGTGTCTTTCATGTTTGCCCCTGCCCAGCGTACTTGAGTTTTCTCACCAAGAGCTGTTTAAGTTGTGTAATGTGAGGTTGCAGATTGACTGCAAGTATATTATTAGGCCAGTGTAATTTTAAATGAATAAATATATGAAAGTATACAAGCAGAGGTATTTTTAATTTACATTGATAGCAACATTTTTAAATTGAAGTTTCACCCACAGAAAAACTCTGGGTTTTTCATTCGTTTGTTTTCTGAAGGTTGAAATCTGGAGTGTTTACATCTACATTCCTTGGCAGAGCCACGTGGTATCTTTAAAGGGACTATTGCTTTCCAGCTCAGCGTGTTGCCTCCTCTGTTGTTTTCTATCTGGCCTGCTGCACTCATTTATTGATACCATTTTGCCCCTTGGAATTTGCCTTTGTGACTTCTGGTTATATGCTGACTGGGAAAATATGCTTACCATTTCTGATAGGCAGCTTTTGTAAATTTACATCAAAGTTTTAAAGTTGAGCTGATGTTCTGATTGCCATTTTTGTTGGCCAGAGTGTGCTTTATTCTTGCAAGGGATCACAACTCTGCAAGGTTTTATGTTTTGCAGATTAAGTCTTCTAAATTTTTTTTTGCTGTGACCATTTATAAAACAATATCAGTACACTATAGCTTAATTTTAGTCACTGTCTTTAGGCATCTGTTAGGAACTAAATCGTTTACAATCTAGTAGTAATCCTTTATCATGAAAATGACTGGCAGTAAGGATCAGGAGAAACGCTGTGTGTGTGTGTTTATAAAGGGACCTTTTTCTATACTTCCGTTGAAACAAAGAAAAAGCCAAGTTAATCTACAATTAAATTTGCAGTATTCAAAGAGGATGTCTTGGTAATCTAATCATTGTTTGAAATTATTTGGTAAATTGTATCACTTTAGGTGGAGGAAGCTAAACAAGAATTACAGGAAGTTGTTGAATTCTTGAAAAATCCGCAAAAATTTACTGTTCTTGGAGGTAAACTTCCCAAAGGTAAGACATCTTTCCTTTCCCATGGCTTGACAGAATACTGTAATATAGCACCAGTTTAATTTTTATCAGATATAACTGATTAACGTTAATTCTTAATTGCTATTTTACAAATAAATCCTCTTTCTGAACATACTGTTCTGTAATTTTTTTTTTTGGTAATTTAAAGTTTTGCTATAATTTCAAACTTTAAATAAATTGCAAGAATAAATAGTACAGAGAGCTCCCTCCATACTTTTAACCCAGACTCAAAAATTTTTTAACATTTTGTTCCATTTGCTCATTCACTTTCTTTATAAAGCATGTATTTTTTTAACCATTTACAAGTAAATAGTAGATGTCAGGCTCCTTTACCCCTAAATACCTCATTGTATATTTCCTCAGAATAAAGACATTCTCTTTACACAAACTTCAGTGCAGTTATTAAAATCAGGAAATTTAACATGGATCCAAAAATATTATCAAGTTCTCAGTCATGTTCAAATTTCAGCATTTGCCCCAATATGTAAACAGTATTTAAATGATACAGGAAAATTAGCTGTGGAGCAGATCCTGAAGTGAGTCATTAGTAGAGACAAACACATTTTGGCTATTTCAGAATATTGGTCATTCATGTGCCTTGAACTTCAAAGCTGCGTAAATTAATTGATAATTATTTGTTACAAGTTCATATCAGGCTTTATTTTTGTGTTTTAATTTGAACCATTCTCGTTTATTTTTTCTTTTAGGAATTCTTTTAGTTGGGCCACCAGGGACAGGAAAGACACTCCTTGCCCGAGCTGTGGCCGGAGAAGCCGATGTTCCTTTTTATTATGCTTCCGGATCGGAATTTGATGAGATGTTTGTGGGTGTGGGAGCCAGCCGTATAAGAAATCTTTTTAGTACGTTTTAGTGTATCTTTCCTATAGTACTAATTTCTCTGAATTTTAGCGGAAGAGGACTTCTTACCCTTTCTTTGCTGCTTGATTATGACTGCTAGTCGGCTGAAACGGCCGTCATGGGGTTGGGGTTCTGGTTCAGGTAACTTAGTGTGTGAGCTAAAACAGAACTGTGCTTTTGTTCCCCCCAGTTAGTCAGAAGAGCTCGTCAAAGTGTTGGATTGCTAGGTGAAGCTGGAGACTGCTGAAAACCTGGGTTTTTGTTTTGACTTTTGGATTTTTTGCGTGTGTTTTGTTTTGTTTTCACCTTACGTACCATTTCTGTAGTATGTATTTAAAGAGTATTAGCCTCAAACCTTATGTATAGGGTTTGTATAGCTAGGAAGAATGAATACTCAGTGGTACAGTTTTTTTTCCTTCTGAGGCTTCTGTTCTTAAATCAGTTAAAAAAGACCCCCTTTTGTATATTTTTTTCCCCATTGAATATCTTGATGGCTTTTTAACAGTCTTACTGGTTTTTAAATATTTATATGATTTTATTTTAAGTATTGATTTTATTAAACTTATTTGAATCTTATTAAACTTATTTGAATCTTTTCTGTCTTTTTAGGGGAAGCAAAAGCAAATGCCCCTTGTGTTATATTTATTGATGAATTAGATTCTGTTGGTGGGAAGCGAATTGAATCTCCAATGCATCCGTATTCACGGCAGACTATAAATCAACTTCTCGCTGAAATGGATGGGTAATTGAATCTTCCTCTGTCTTTGGAATATGGTGATATATTCGGTAGCACTCGCAAGAGAGGAAAAATTTTGTTTATAGGCAGCAGAGTAGTCCCTCATGCAAGAAGTGATGACAAGCTATTTTAAATATTGTATTACTTTCATTGCTAATGCAGTAATTGATAATTGATGTATCAACTCCTCTTAAATTAAAAAATATATTTTTCATTTACTGTAGTATGACAGGAAGGCAATGATTCCGGCTGAAACTAGTAGTCTTTTTGGAGATGTAAAGGGAGAGTACACTTGTTTGTGACTAGCTTTATGTGTTGCTGCATATTAAAAGCTTGCATCAGTGTTCATAATTCAAAAGAAGTGGTGGGGTTGCTTTGAAAGAAGCAAAAATATTAACATCATGTAAGACGTTCTGAAAGTCTAGGAACAGGGGGGAGGGTATAGCTCAAAGTGGTAGAGTGCATGCTTAGCGTGCAGGAGGTCCTAGGTTCAATCCCCCAGTACCTCCTCTAAAAATAAGTAAATAAACCTAATTACCCCCCCCAAACACTTAAAAAAAAAGGAAGAAAGTCTAGGAACAAATAATTTGAATTAGTAAACTTGAATAATTTTTCAAAAATTAGTCAGGGACTCAAGCTTTTTGTGTCAGGTCATTTCTTCCTAAGTAGAAAAATTATCATGAAGGTATGTAACCACAGATGATTTGGCGATTTATGATTAACAGTTTTATTGAAGTGCACTGGCCTTTTAAAAAACAAAAAACAATTAGAGATGTCTTATCATTTTGGGCATTAAAAAGATCAATCCCTTTTCTTCACCGTTAATAAGGTTAATGATAAACAGTTGTGTATAGAGCTTTTCTGTGTGTGTTATTTTAATTTCCAGTGAAAAGGTACTTTTTTTTTTAATAGGTTTAAACCCAATGAAGGAGTTATTATCATAGGAGCCACAAACTTCCCAGAGGCATTAGATAAGTAAGTATTAAAATTTTTGTGAATTACTGATGTATTCTAGAACAATGATGACTTTGAAAACATTGTGCTAAGTAAAGGAAGCTTGTCACAAAACATAATAGATTGTATGATTCTTTTTATATGAAATGTTCAGAATAAGCAAATTCATAGCAACAGATACTAATTTAGTGCTTGCCAGAGGTTGGGGAAAATGGGAATGACTGCCAATGGAAATGGGTTTCTTTTGGCTGGGGGAACTGGGGAGGGAATAAAAATACTCTAAAATTAGATTGTGATGATGATTGGACAACTTTGAATGTAATAAAAACGACTGGATTATCCACTGCAAATCCTGTGACACATGAATTGTATATCAGTAAAGCTGCTGAAAGAATCTTCTCACAACTTAATTATCTCAGATTTTGGGGGGGGCGGTGGATGGAAAGCATTTTTAGAATAAAATTTACTATAGTTTAAAGTTTTTGTTGGTTTTATTATATAGAAGTTATTCATATTTTCATTTGATCTAATAGTTCTTGCCTAAGGCTCTAGTTTAACATTTTATACTTAGTGCAGTAAGATAGATGTGTGGCTGTCATAATAGACTGCTGTGGAATTACACGTTCCTTGACTGGCTGACTCACGTGTTTTGTCTCTGCAGGCTTGTGTCACACACTTATTTTTATGAACCTTTGTTCTGCCTTCTGGTTATTGAAACTGTTACTTGAGCCATGTTTTACAAGGCACTAATCTGAATACTTATGTTTAGAGTAAATATGGGTTCCCATTGTCTTTCCATCTTCTCTTCAGTATACCAGTCGTATTTAACTTGACCTTCAGCACAGTCAGCTTATTAACTTACATTTCCTTTCTGTGTTCTCCCTTTAGTGCCTTAATACGTCCTGGTCGTTTTGACATGCAGGTTACAGTTCCAAGGCCAGATGTAAGAGGTCGAACAGAAATCTTGAAGTGGTATCTCAATAAAATAAAGTTTGATCAGTGTAAGTCTAATTCTGTGATGCAGACATTATCTTTATAAAATGGTAATATATCAATCCACCCTGTTTGTGGTCCTTACTCAGGACATCTTAAAAAACAAGTTCATTTAAATGTCTTTTTTTCTCTCCTTTTATTTGTTGTTAGTGTATAACCAGAGATTCTGTCATTTTGAAGCCTGATTCGAAAGGACTTTTTCTTTTGAGTATTGAGACAGATAATACTTGATGAATCTCTATATAAATGTTTTTTAGATGAATATAAAATATAAAACAATAGAAACACCGGTGTATTATGAGTACAGAACCTCATGATATAGTCAGTCACTTTGGGGCAAAAGAGAGGAAGCAAAGTATAAAACAAAATGCATGGAAATATTATGGACCCACCTGAGTAGTAAAAGCAGCTGTTAAATCTGCAGTATTTTCAAAGATAACCTGAATCAATTCATAAAACCAAGTATGTTTCCTATAATAAGGGGGATTTTTATGTCCAAAGTTATTTCAGGATGAAATTCTGAAAACAAAATGTTGTCTAGGAATGTGCTTTTTCAATTTGTAGTTAGGCCAGTAACTACGTAAGATTTATCAATCATTATCTGGAGGCTCTACCTTCCTTTGTTTTTCGTAAAGTTATTTAAATTTAAGAACTTTCGTGATTTGTCCCAATGACAATTTTAGTGGTACATTTAATAGGAATTTTGGCTTTTTCCCCTTAGAATGTGGTAAAGTAAGCTTACTTTTTAGTTTTATTAAGATAAATTTTTAAATTATAGTTCACAAATTGGCTGTTTTCTGTTTTCTTTTGGAATGTGAGTTTTTGTGAAGAGCTTTTTATTAACTCTTTTTGAACTTTTGTGTTGTGTTCTGTCTTCATATAGCTGTTGATCCAGAAATCATAGCTCGAGGTACTGTTGGCTTTTCTGGAGCAGAGTTGGAGAATCTTGTGAACCAAGCTGCACTGAAGGCAGCTGTTGATGGAAAAGAAATGGTTACTATGAAGGAGCTAGAGTTTTCCAAAGATAAAATCCTAATGGGTAGGTTTTCTTTCTTTTTTTTTTCCCTCCTGTCTTAATACTGTTTATTATGTCAGAGAAAAAATTACTAATTTTGAGAGAAAGTTTATTAAAAAGAAAGGTACAGAAACATGCAAATACATATTCAAACATAGCAACATAGTTTGGCTTCTTACAGAAGAATGTATTATAACTTACACTCTGTGGGAGGCATGAGTGCCCGTATTTTTCCTTGTATCTGATACTGCTGGTAAAAGAGTAGTCAACTTTACTGTTTTTCAGTATTTAATTTTTATTTTAAATCTTAAGTTGGCTTCAAAACAGGTTAGTTATGATATTCCTGTTAAATTAGAAGTTTATTTTCTAGAAATAGAATTAAGCTTTCCCTTTTGATGTAAGGATAAAAATGAAAGCTCTGACAGTTTTGGTTTTCAGTTGACAAATGGTGGTTTACACGTGTAGAGTGGAGTCTACTCACTTTTTAAACTTTTACACTGTTTAAAAATATTTATTAATGATACTAAATTACATTACTCTAGGAATGACTCTGAGACAGATGGGTTTCATTCATTTAAATATACCTTCCTAATGGAGTGTTTCAACTTTTATTCTTAGGGCCTGAACGTAGAAGCGTGGAAATTGATAACAAAAATAAAACGATCACAGCGTATCATGAATCTGGTCATGCTATTATTGCATATTACACTAAAGATGCAATGCCCATCAACAAAGCTACAATCATGCCACGAGGGCCAACACTTGGACATGTAAGTATCTTTAGTTTTTCTTTTCTCTCAAATAGTACTCTTTAGGAGCTTATGTAGGAGTTTCTGATGAAAACATTTAAAAAGAAAATTTACTACTTCCTAAGTTTATTGATACTTTCTTCTTTAACTTTCTCAACTGTCTTGAAATCAGACATAGTGTGAAATGTATCTGCTAATAAAGCATATCCTTAATATTTCAGATAATATATTTACATTATGAAATTTAATTCGGGAATGAGAGCAAAAAGTTATTAAATACATAGTTGCTTTTTTCCCCTCAGAAGAAATTATGTATCATAGTGGCTGGTTTAATCGTTTTTCTAAGATTTTTCTCATTGAGTACAACTTTTGTTTTCATATCTTTCTAATTATAGAGGTTTTAAACATTTTTGTGCAACAAGGAACAAAACAGTTGTATTGCAGCATTAGCTACTTATTTATAAAATGTACTTCTGCTTGATAAAGAGTGTTCCTTGTTTAGATGGTGTCAGAAACATCTCTGAGCTTTCAGCATCATGTATTGAGTAAGGTCATGAGAGACAAATGATAATTCAGGTTATTAATATAAGTGTTTCAAAACCGTGTCTGAATTTTTTCTTTGTTTTTTACTTGTCTAGGTGTCCCTGTTGCCTGAGAATGATCGATGGAACGAGACCAGAGCTCAGCTGCTCGCCCAGATGGATGTCAGTATGGGAGGAAGAGTGGCTGAGGAGCTTATATTTGGAGCTGATCACATTACAACAGGTTGGCTGCAAAGAATGACATTTGTTCAGATTGTGTTTATTGGTTTAAAGTTTTTTTTTTAAACTTGAGTTCTGTGTATATTTTTAAATTCCAGGTGCTTCTAGTGATTTTGATAATGCAACCAAAATAGCCAAGCGGATGGTCACCAAATTTGGAATGAGTGAAAAGGTAATAGCTAATTTTAATCCTTCTCACGTATCAAATGATGATGTGCCAGGTCTCGTCATGAGAAAGCATTCTCGTTAAAAACTGGTAGATTTTCCCCGTCTCATTCCAAATGGATTTGACGAAGCTTACTCTAAACTAAACGTTTTTTCCTTTATTTAAAAAAGTTAAATTAAATTAATTTTTTTGGCTGGAGGAGGTAATTAGATTTATTTATTTATGTTTAGAGGAGGTACTGGGGATTGAACCCAGGACTTCGTGCATGCTAAGCATGCACTACTGCTTGAGCTATACCCTCCCCTCTAAACATTATTTTCTGATAAATAAAATGTAACACTCTTTCCAGTCTTAGCTGCTCAGTAACAGTTATTATTTCATGGATTAATCAAATGATAATACAAATTCTTTAGCCTTTTCTGTTCACGCGACATCAAAGGCCTGCCTGTTGAGCTTGCCCTTTCCACGTATTTTGCATTCCTACATTATCACCGTGGCTCCATGAAGCAATTCCAGTCCTCTGAATTGTGGATTTCTGGACTTAGAATAGCTGCTAAGCTTTTCTAAGAAGGTACTCAGAACCAAACTGAAGATTTAAAATTTTCCCTTGCTTGTACTTTTTAGTATTAGACTTTCAGGAAAATAATGAAATTTTTTGCCCTCAAGGGCATATTTACATTGTAATTTTTCCTTGCTCCCATGATACTTACTTCCTTACTTATAGTACTTCCTCTGTTATGTACATTAGTGTTGGAGGTTTTCCTGTTCAGTTTCTTTCTTTTCATTGATTTTAGCTTGGAGTTATGACCTACAGTGATACGGGGAAACTGAGTCCAGAAACTCAATCTGCTATTGAACAGGAAATCAGAATCCTTCTGAGGGTAATGATCTTTTTTTTTTATGTTTATTTATCTGTTTATTCAAAATGTGCGTAAATATATAAGTTCCTATGTTCTTTAGAGATGTCACTATATCTAATAAAGTTAATAGGTGGACCATTGCCACCATGATTAAAAAGTGTCATAGCTGGATCTTTGATGGAGACTGGAACCTCTGGTCATAGATTGGATCTTTATTTTATTCTGGCCACAGGCTAAGAACGGTTTATATCTGTGATTTAAATATTCAGTTCTACTTCAGCTATAAAACCCTAAGAGGTATTAGGATGAAAGACATTGATTACTTGATTATCTTGCTTTCCCACTCTGACATACTAATACTATTATTTGCTTTATGCCTGGCAGTGTCCAAATGCTGAGAATACAGAGTAGGCACAACAAAGGAATGTGTAAGAGTAAAATCAGTGAGATCACAGTTAATCGGTACTGTGAGTCTGGTCATGGTATAATTGTTGCTTGGATTAGGGTGGTGAAAGTCAACCTTGAGAAATGTGGATGCATTCAGAAGATACTCATGTAGTAGAATCAGCATACCTATGTGATGTTTTGGCTGGGAGAGCAGCGAACATAAAGCTGTTTTTTAGATTTCTGCCTCATGCAGCAGTGTGTTGTTTGTGCCATCCACTGAGAAGACACTGGAGATGGGCCACGGCTGCGAAGTGGGTAGATCATGAGTTGAATTTGAGGCATCTTAGTGAAGACTTCACGTTGGGAGAGATACATGGGTCTGGAGCTTAGTGCAGAGGTTGAAGGTTTTCCATTTGGATGTGCATGAAGGCAGGTCTTCAATGGAGAGGGAGACCGAGCTGAGTACCCGAAGCCTTTAGTGAGCGAGGACTGTGATTCAGGTAGTTGATGGCGCTTGAAGGGTTGGGTAGGGCTGTAGTCAAGTGGTAGGAACTTCGGAGGAGTAGTGCTGATAGAAGAGAATTAGATACTGGAATGGGCTGGAAGTGGTGAAGGGAACAAATAGCTCACCTTTTTACCCAGAAGTATCTAGGTAAGAGTGAGTAAGTAAATGCCACTGGAGGGCTTAGAGAAAGCAGTCTCCCTGAGAGGACCAAGTTTTGATTAACTCAAGGAGCAAAAAAAAATGCTTTAGAGTAGTTTGAGATGGAAAGTTTATGTAACAGGAAGGTTTAGTTGTTTCAGAAGAGAAAGAGTCCGCCGGTCCGGAATCTTCATTCTCTCCCTACTCCCTGTGTTACTCTGAGTAAATTGTCTCTACTGTGCAAATACTCTTTCTTTGTTATAATACTTTCTAAAAATTCAGAGAACAGAATAGCAACAATTGAGTCATTTCCTCCTGGAGTGGCCGATTGGAAATGCAGTAGGTACTGTTTCCAGTAGATAGCGAGCTTACGTTGTTACGAACTATCATGTTAGGTTCAAATGTGTGAGACATGAAAGGCATGAAACCTAGGGCAGGGGGAGGGTCTAGCTCAGTGGTAGAGCACATGCTAAGCATACACAAGGTCCTAGGTTCAATCTCCGGTACCTTCATGTAAAAAAAAGCATGGAACCTAATAGGAGTCTCATATGTTATAAAGTAAGGGCTTCATTCCAAGAAAGTTTTTAAAGTATTAAACTATAATTAGTAATTTATCCTTGCTTTTTAGCTGTAATATTCCATCATGTATTTCTTATATTTTGTATATTTTCTTTAATTTGATTATTTACTTGAACATAATGGCTATGTTCATAATGTCTAATGATTGTATCATGTTTATATGAACTGTTGGCTTCTTGGTGTTGGTAAATTCATTTTTACATTTTCTACCCAAAATATGATTAGATATTGAGATATTGGGACATTGTACAGGCAAATGTTGTGACACTGCCAAAAATGAACTGTTATTCCTGCCGTTGTTCATAAGCTGATACACTTAATTCAGACTCACCTTGGAAAGAAGGTTGAAGAATTTAAGTGACAAATTCAGAGTAGGTTATTAAAAAAATTCAATGGGTGAAAATCAAGGATCATCTGTAATGATACTGTGTTACAGTTGTCATAAATAGATAAGTGAGTGTGTTACCAAATATAAGAATGGAAAGGTATATCTTTTCTGGCCGTTCTAGATTGAATAAATTGATAAAATCTCAGGAGGCAAAAGGAACAAACTCCCTTCTGTTTTACGTTGTATCTTGAATAGAGAGATAGGTTTCTATGTTCACAGACCCTATTTAGAAAGCAGATAAATACAATGTATAATTTCTTTATTTCTTAAGTAGTTTTTTGTCTGAGTGGTCCTCAGTTATCCATACGATAGATTTTGAGGTTAAAAATACAACATTTCAAAGTATGAAAGAGTTATCTTTAGGGAACCAAGCTTTTAAATGCTTTTATCTTTTATAAATCGAAATCAATAGATTTCTTTCCTTTTCTCTTATTTTTTTTAGGGTACACAAAGGTTTTTTTTTCCTCTTTTATGATTTTTCCTTCTAAGATTTGTGCCTCTTACATACCTGCTTTGTATTTCAGGAGTCATATGAACGAGCAAAGCACATCTTAAAGACTCACGCAAAAGAGCACAAGAATCTCGCAGAAGCTTTATTGACCTATGAGACTTTGGATGCCAAAGAGATTCAGATTGTTCTTGAGGGGAAGAAGTTGGAAGTGAGATGATAGCTCTTGGAATGGATGCATTGCTGTTACTATTGCAAGAAGATAAGTAGCATTGCAGTAGTCTTGTTTTGCAATGCTTTTCTCCCATTCTTGACTTGGTATCACTCAAGGGTGTGAAACATTTTGTCAATCTTCTGTCACATTTACCGAATTTTATTACTCTCATGATGGACACCTACTTCAGACAGCAAATTTATTAAAGAAAATAAAGAACTATCAGGATTGAAAACAGTTTGAGAAATGTCAATCAGTTATTGAGTTGAAAATAAGTAATGATTTTATGGTTGGTTACAGTGCTAGATGTGAATAGAAATTGTGCCTTTGGCTCTTGGGAAGTATGTTTCCTTAGCGAAGTAAAGTTCTTGAAGGAGTCTATTTCTAGATAGTACTATTTATCTTTGATAAAGAAATGATGCTGTTTGGCTGTTGGTAAATCATATATCTACATACATCAGTGAAAACTTCATTAAGATGCATTTAATTACACTCTGGATTGACCATATGTAAAATTTTTTTAAATCTGAGAGTAGAGAATTGTGAACCTACAGATGCAATCAGAATTTAAATGATTATAACCTTTTAAAAATGCAGCTTGCATTTTCATGTTTTTTTTTAAATGACTATCACTCTCAAAATGAAGTTTATTTCAGAGCAGCAGTATTTTGTTAAAAAACAAGTGACACAACCCAAATTCTGAATAACTATGTAATTATGCTTGGCATTGAAACCAAAATAAAACCAAAAACTCAGTCCCCTTCGGAGTGAACTTTTGAATTACTCTGTGTAGAAATGGAAAGTTGTGTTTATTTTTCATTCAGATTTTGTGAATATGGATGTGTTCTTACAAGATTTACAGATGACTTTATTTAACTCAATAGAAAAATTCTTTTAGAGGACATTGTATTGGTTTTTATACCCAAGTGATATTCTTGAAGTGATTTTATTAACATTACTTACAGTTTTCTAGTAACTTTGAAGCTGTATATGGTCTTCACTGAGGTTGACAGAGGGAGCTTGCTACATGATATTCCTGGGTTTTTTTTGTTTGTTTGTTTGTTTGTTTAAAATTTTGATGTACTTTCAAACTTAGAGAAACATTACAAGAATAATACAAGGCACTCCCATATTCCATTGATTCAGATTTACCGTTTGTTTTCATTTGTTCCAGTTTTTTATTGCAACTTCTCCCTCCCTCCTCTCTGTGTATATATTGTGTATGTGTGTACATGTCTTTGTGTAGACACGTTTTCATTTCTCTTGGGTAGACTTCTAGAAATTGCTGCATGATGTAGTGAGTTTGTTTTAACTTTTTAAGAACCTGATGAACTGTTTTGAAAGTAACTAATTTTATGTTCCAACTACCGATGTATGAAGGGTTCCAGTTTCTCCATATCTTGCACAGTGCTGCTTATAGTCTTGTCTTTTTGACAGAGCCATTCTGTTAGTGGGTATGAAGTAGAATCTCATTGTGGATTTAATTTTACATTTCCCTAGACTAGTGATTTTCAGCATCCTCTGCTAGGCTGTTGGTCATTTGTATGTCTTTAGAGAAACGTCCATTCAGATCCCACTTTTATGTGAAGACAAGTCCTTTATCACATGGATCTTGGTTTTTTTCTTTGTTTTTTATCTAGTCTGACAATCTGTAATTTTTTTTTTACTTTTTTTTTAGCAAGAGAAGAAATAATTTACTACTTGAGCAGCAAGTAAGGAAAACAAAGCAGTGTCTCCCTGAACAGCAAGATTGGGGAAGGTTTAAGCTGAGGGTACATGTGTCTTCATAAAGGGGCTTGAGCAGAGGAGAGTTCAGCATAGAATCGGGGCAGAGGTTGACAGAGTCCAGGCTTTAGTTGATTGAAGTCATGAGGGTCAGAAAAGGTCAGCATCATCGTTCCTTAGCTTCCAGCCAGCCTTGGGTCTCAGCGAGGAGTTACCATCCTCCACTTGGTTGGGGGCCTTAGTTCCTGCAGAACTCAAAGCAGTCTGTGTAATTTGAATAGGGTATTTAGTTCATTCATAGGTAATATTGATATTGTTGCTTTTCTGTCTGCCATTTTGCTGTTTATTTTCTGCTTTTCTCATATCTAAAGAGATCCTTCTGTTCCTCCTCTTTTGAGTTATGTCTTAGCAGTTGCTCCAGGGATGACAGTATCCATCTTATCACTCCTAATCACAGTCTGCTTCAAAGTAATACACATACATCTCTGGCAAAAGTAACTTTGTCCCAGTATATCTCCTTTTCTTCTCTTCTTTGTGCTATTGTTGTGTTGCATCTGTATGTGTTACAACACTCAACAATACAGTGACTTAACTATACTCTATAATCTTAAAGTCCTTAGTCTTTATATGGGAATATATTTTGCCTTTTTTTAAAGAATATTTTTGCTGGATATAGAATACATGGTTAACAGTTTAATCACTTTGAATATGTCATCCCACAGACCCCTGACTTCCATTATTTTTGGTGAGAAGTCAGCTGTTAATGATAATTTTGGTCTCATTTTCTGACAAGTTGTTTTTCACTTGCTGCTTTCAAGATTTTTTTTTCTTTAGCCTTGTGTTTAACAGTTTGACTATGATGTGAATAAGTGTGGGTCTCCTTGAGTTTTTCTTACTTGGGGTTTGTTGAGCTTCTTGGGTCTGTAGACTAATGTTTTTTTTACCAGACTTGAGAAGTTCTTTGCAATTACATCTTCAGACATACATTTTTTGCCCCCTGTCTCTCTTCTTCTGGGGTCCTCTTTTTACATGTGTTGGTATACTTGATGTTAATCTGGTCTCTGAGGCTTTGTTGGTTTTCTTCATTGCTTTTCTCCCTCTCCAGATTGATTACTTTTCTGTTGATTTTTTTCTTCAAGTTCACTGATTCTTCTTTCAACTGGATTTTTCATTTCAGGTATGTATTTTTCAGCTCCGAGTTTCCATTTGGTTCTTTCATATAATTTGTATCTCTATTTATATTCTTTGTGCTTTGCATCGTTTTCATCACAGCTTTCATTAATTCTTTAAACTTCCATGCGTTCTTTCAACATGTTCATAATAGCTGCTTTTAAGTCTTTGCTGACTCCAGCACCTGGAGGTAACTCAGCTTCTCTTGAATGCTCTTCTTCCTTGGTCAGGGTGTACTTTCTTCTTTCTTTGCTTTGTAGTCTTGTTGAATTTCAGATAATGTAGCAATGCTAATTCTGAATTTTTCCCCAGAGGGTGGTTCTTGTTTTGTTTAGTAACTTGCCAGCAGTAAATCTGTGAAGTCTGCCCACTACAGTGTGCAGCCACTGATGTCACTGCTCATTTTTAAAACGTTGAATCTTGCTTCCTAAGGGTTGCTGCTGTGACTGCATAGCTTAGCATTTAGCCAAAGGTTGGACAGAGGTTGTGTTCAGACCCCGTCAGTCAGGCCTCCACTCTGCTGATGCATCTGTGTGGGCGGCAAGTACATTCACTGTTCAGGTCATTTTCAAGTCTGCAATGGTCTTTGCTTTCTAGTGGGGTTTTTTTGCTTCTCCTTTGTGCACACATGCAGGCTTTGGCAACCGTAGGGATGTGGATGGCTTGAACCAGTTTCAGTTTCTTGGCATGCCTGAATGTCTGGAGGATACTGAGTGCTTATCAAACCCAGATGCTGTCTGACCTCCCAGAACTTCCAGGGAAATACCTGGCTGCCCTGTTGCTTGCCCCAAACAGGACTACAACCTTAGAGAACCCTGTTTGCTTACCCCAGAGCTCACCAGTGTAACTTACAATGCATCAAGTCAGATGAGCCCCTTCTGGCAGGGGCAGCAAGCCTTGTTCCCAGGGTCTGCCGTCGCCCTGGTTGAGTTGCTGCACCTGTAGACCTGGCAGGGGCTGTGGCAGAAAAGAATCCCTCAGGCTCACCCCGTTCTCGCCTGAATGTCAGGGGTTTTCATGAATAAGCACCTCTTAGTTTGTTGCAGATCTTCAGTTAATTTCCAGAGTGCTGAAATGGTTGTTTTATTAAATAATTTTTCTAGATTTATAGCTGTTTTTTTCAAAATCAAGGTGGTTTATCAACCTCCTCACCATACCATGCAGAAAGTGAATTTCTCCAACTTATTTTGAATCACATTCCAACCAAATCAGTCTAATAACGATGGGCTTAGAGAGGACTTATAAACTTTCAAAGCTATCCATTCAAAGCTACCAAAATGCCAGAGTTTTACAAGGAGCCTATATCTATTAAATTGATTACTTTGGGTAATTGATACATGTTTTATTTTCAGATATTCTTTGTATTTGTTCATACTCATTTTAAAGTGAATACTGAGTTATTACAATCTGGCTAGTTACAAGCATATTTCTTAATGTAAGAATGTAATATTTTAATAAAATATATTGGAATTTAGACTTGATCTTTGGATTGAAAAAATAACATCTAGTCGTGGGCATAAAATTTGGAGTTGATACATTGAACTGAGTGTTTTATTTCTATGCAAATTCTCACCTGTCTCCATTCTATCACATGAATCCCCTTTCTTTTAGGTGAGAATGTGATATCACCTGCCTCCCACCCCCCCGCTTTTAACACAGAGACTTAATTTAGTTATATATCAGTGCTTCGTATGGGAATAGAATGGGTGGCTAATCTGTTATGAATTTGAGAATGCATTTTATGAATAAAAGAAATTACAGAGCTGCCAAAGAGGGATGGTGAGAGGGATAGGTCATAAAACCCAGTTTGGAGAGCTTGATATGGATCTTCTGCAGTTCTGGGAGCAGGTGTCTCACTCACACCCAAGAAACCCGGAACGTGAGAGAGCTGGTAAGTTACTTTGGCTCAGAAAGGGAGAAGAACTGCCGGTGTGTTGAGACTGCTTTGCTCGCTCAGCATCTGCTTTGAGAAAGACTGAGTGCTTATGTGGGACCAGATGTTGGTCAAACGTGGAAGAAAGTGAGCCTTTCTGAGGATGCATTGTGGATACAATACAAAAGGGCCACTTAGAGGTGTGAACAGGCCTCGGAAGACGCTAATCCGAAGTGGATCTGGATTCCTTAAGAGCCAAGAAGAAAGAAAGGTCAACAGAATGGACCATGTTCATTTAGGTCAGGGGAGTTGCAGGTGAGAACAGCTGTGGGCACAGGAATGCCTCTGAGAGAAAGAACTTTAAACCAGTTGCCAGGTCCAGGCTCCTCAAGACCACCTCCCAGGAGTATCAGCCGCTTAGGAACTCTGGCAGGGCCAGAAACCATAATTAGCCAGCCAAGGGAGGAAGGATGGAGTTAGGTGGAGAGGAAGAAGAAGACCATCCTGCCTTCCACCCCTCCTGCAAGTGGTCAGCCAGCAGCGCGGCCTCACTGAGTAACTGAAGTGCCTTTTTCATAGTTACATGGTTAAAAAGTTCTCAAATGTTACACCATGCTCCAAAATAAATCTTGGGTTGGTTAAAGATTTAATTGGTGGAGAATAAATGCAAAAAGCAAAATAATAGTAAACATAAACATAAGGCTGAGCCACAGGGGAGTGTCAGCAGGCATGCGGAAACACTTTTTCATTTCATCTGGAGACCATGCATTGGTTTCTCCTAAGTTTGCACTTAATGACTCATATTGCCACAGTCTCTGAAACCACGAAAGCAGCTTTCTGCTGTTTGCACCTGCTAAATTCCATGGAGACTGGCTGGGGCCCAGAGGGATGCAGAAAGGAATAAACTGAGGGATAAGGAGATTCAGAGTTTTTAGAGAGAGCCCTCTGGGGATGAGGCCTTCAGCATCCTGAGGTTCCACGCCACTCTAACCCCAGTTGCATGCAAACATGATTTTCTCAGAAGCAAGTCTAACTTCTGCAAATGACCTGAACTGCTCAGCCAACTAGCACTAACATTTTATTTTACTTATTTTATTTTAATATAATTTTATTATTTTATTTTATTTTATTATTTTATATTTTATTTTATCATTTTATTATTTTATTTTATTTTAATTATTTTATTTTTTTATTTTTTATTTTTTTGGTGCCGAAACTCAGGAATGAATAGCACTAACATTTTAAAGGAATCCAATGCTGCCCACAATCACAGTTTTGTGAAGCCTGGGGCTTACACATGCGCACTGGGCATACTGGCAGGCGGGTGGGGTGGGGGAGGGCCTCCGGACCTCCAGGCGCATGCGCAGTGACGCCGACTTCGAGGCGCGCAGGCGCACTGTGTTGCCAGGCTATCGTTATTCCAAACCGAAAGATTGCAAGCCAGGGAGCTTCAACTGCCAAGATGTGCAAAACCGCGGTGGCTTACCTGTAGCGCCAGTGTTAGACTCAGGAGGCGGTGAAAAGCTGAGGGGGAGGTGAGCGGTGTCTGAAGCCGGTAGGCCCTATGATGAAGAAGATTTTTCACTTCGGGAGTAGGAAGGGCGAGTCGCCCTTGGGCTCCTCCACAAGCCCCGGGAGAGACAGCAGGAGCAGCGGTAACTCCCCGCCTAGGTACCATATCCGAGACAAGGATCTCAAAAAGATCCATAAAGCTGCCAGCGTAGGCGACGTGGCCAGAGTGCAGCAGATTCTGCTGCTCAGGAAAAATGGCTTGAACGACAGAGACAAGATGAACAGGTAACTGAGGTGGCGGGCTGGGGCCGGCCGGGTGGGGAGGAGCCCGGGGCAGCCCCACCTGTCAGGTTTTCCTCGGAGGCTCCTGGAAACCCCTGCAGGGTCCAGCGCCCAGAAGACTTTCTAGGCGGGAAAAGCTTTAGCTGGTTTTGGACTCATAATTCTCTTTATAGAGCACTTTACTGACAGTTTTTATATGATTTAACTGCAAAACAGTGATAATAAAAATGAAATTAAGCATAAACATAAAATGGCATCTTATTTTTAATGTACACATTTTTATACCATCATGTTATATATTACAGAAAAGTGTGTAATGAGAAAAATAATTCCCATTATGATAGATCAGCTTCTGGGATAAAAATTCTTCGAATACAATTTGATATCTGTTTTATGTCAGTGTACATACACATTTGTACATATGTTCTTTACTGAAGGACCTTAGAAGACAACTTGAAAGTGGGAAGATGGCTGTGTTATTGAATCGGTGGACTCATTTTCTTAAAATGTATAGTCTTCCCATATTTATCAACTTTACGTACACCAAGTAAACATGATCTTAAAAATTTTGAGTTACACATGCTGTTTTTAATTGTTGTGATGAAATTCATATTTTTGTGTGGTAGACAAAGCTTTGCCCTTCTAGATATGAAAATGTGCTGTAAATTTCCACAAATTATTCATTTACTAACAACTGGAAAGACAGATTGATGAATGGAACAGAAAATGCCCAAACATCCAAATATATGTAAGACTTTAGAACTTGTTACTTAGCCAAAAGTATGTACACAAATGTGATGAAATTTATTTCTGAGCATTTGTATTGTGTGTGAAGTTCTTCCTTTTTAAAAAGGCTGTGATTTGTACGATGAATATGTACAAAAATTCTAGTGAATGTTTATTATTCATGAAATAATCCTGAGAAAGAGCAGGAATATGATTCTTAGATTTAAAAATTCTCACTATTTTTTAAAAATTTTTTTGTTTTTGAGTAGTGGTATCTTCAGATAACTTTTAGCCTCTTTAGAAGTAAAGGGAATTCCTTTTATCTGTGCTTGTAGATTTTACTAGGTATGTATTTAATTACATACACATGTTTTGGATTATACGTAGCTTTATTACATGTAATATGTAAATGATTATAGATTAATCATTTTACTTTAGTTGCATTCTTATGGAAATAAAAATAGTAAATATAAATTATTATTACTATTGCAAAAGTTTGTAAAGTTTTTGTTGTGTCCTTATGAAAATAAAGTCAAAAATAGCAAATGCAAGTGATTGTTATTATTGCAAAAGTATTATTATAAAAACAACCCTCCAACTATATTTCTTCATTCTTTCAATCCATTTATTCATCAAATATAACTTGAATACCTATTATGTAGTATACAGACTCTACTCAGGACCCTTCGTCTCTCTCTCTCAGAGCCCTTTCGTCCTTAAAAACTTCATGTTGCGCCCTATGAGCAAGATGAGACCTTAAAAACTGAAGTATTAACATTTCATTTCCAGTTGAAGCTTTTCCTCCCTTCTTTCAAACAAAAGCTTGTCTGAAGGTAGGAAATTGTAAAAGATAACCTTTACCTGCCCTTTTGAACATTTATAATAGTATGAAATATTATTGATCGTTGGAAATGTTTGATTTCATAACAATGTATAAATCTAAATGTTGAATAAAATGAGCCATCCCTATTCATTTGAATCCTGAATTTCCTTTGGTTTAAAGTCTCTTGGAAATCAGAGTAAGAGTGACTTTTTCAAAAATTCTTGTTTTGTTTTATTATTTTAGTTCTCTTTCCCCATAATACTTTAAGTTTATAATTTTTAAAACTGAAGTATACTTGATTTACAATATTGCCTATAATGCTTTAAGAACTAAAATTTATTTAAAAGCCACTCATGTAACTGGAACTGCAGTAGACCGGTTGTGTGGATCCTTACTTCACTTACTGGAAGGCACCGTGGGTTGTATGATGCCGTGCTATTTTATGTGCCAATAGACATTTTTTTAAATGCTGCCAACTCACAGATATAGAGGACAAACTAGTGATTAACAGTGAAGGAGGGAAGCGGGGAGGCACAATATAGGGGTAGAGGGCTAAAGGGTATAAACTATTAGGTTTAAAATAAGCTACAAAGATATATTGTACAACATGGGGAGTGTAGCTAATATTTTATAATAACTACAAATGGAGTATAACTTAAAAATGGAGAATCACTATATTGTACATCTGTAATTTATGTAGTAATGTTATACATCAACAACAATAAAAAAGCAACATGAGACAAAAAGACATTATGATAATTAGACAAACAGGAAAAATGAGAAACAGTAAAAAAAAAAAATGCTGCCAACTGTGGTTGTAAGACATGAGTTTTAAATTGCCTTCCCGTGTCAGAGATGTTGAGGAGTGAGAAAATGAGCATGTTAGAATCATTGAAGTACAGTGTTCTCTCTCATCCTTGCAGCAGCAAAGTAGGTATACTATCATTTTACTTAATTGAAATATTGTCTTTGTAAAATAGTAGTAACAGTAACAATTCTAATATTATCTAATGATTATTGAGTTGTTATTAGTGCAAGGAACTGCTAAACACTTTGCATGGCTTCTCATTTAAGCATCACAGTGGTGTCCTGTGAGATAACTACTACTTCATCCCTATTTTGTTGATGAGGAAATTGAGGCACAGACAGGCTATGTGACAGCTAATAAGTGACAGAGTTAAAGTAGAAGTCAGACCCAAGTTGAGCCGAATCTCAAGGTCATGCTCTTCCTGTTCAAACAGGTTGTTTTTCCGTTAATGTGCTGAGTAACAATATTGTTCTTTCTCCATAAGAAAAATATTTGTTTTAAAGGGGTAGTAATAGCATGCTGTTGAATATTTACAGTTATGTGAGTAATTGTATGTTTGAACTAGTACACTCTAATTTCCTAAAAAGTCCTCTCATGTTCGTAGGACTGCTCTCCATTTGGCCTGTGCCAATGGCCATTCAGCAGTGGTGACTCTCCTGGTAGAGAGAAGATGCCAGCTGAACCTCTTTGACAATGAAAACAGGACAGCGCTGATGAAGGTTCGTAGCGGCCAACTGTGTCCACGTGAGATGGATTCGATGTAACTACTTAGAATAAAATTGAATTTATCAGTTTTAAATATAATGAACTGGTGGAACTTGGGGAATGTTGACTTGGAATGCCTAACACTTACAGTCTGTTTCTTGGCGTGATACCAACAGGCCATACAGTGCCAAGAAGAGGCGTGTGTGACAATTCTGCTGGAACATGGTGCCGACCCAAACCTCACAGACGGTAGTGAAAACACTGCTCTCCACTATGCTGTCTTGGCTGAGAATACGTCGATTGCAGCAAAGCTGCTTTCCTACAATGCCAATATTGAAGCAAGAAACAAGGTATATCTCAACTAACTTTATTTATAAAATATTTGAAATACAGGGTCTTTTTTAGCTACAGGTGTTTTATTTATAATACTATGTATACCGTATATATCAGGCCCTGTTACCATGGAAACATCTCCAAAACCAAGGCCAAGGGCTTGAGAAAGGTGGTGCCCACAGAAAGGGCAGAGCTCTGTCTCCCAGCCCCACTTCTACCCCAGAAGGAACAACTTCCCATTAGGAAGTCCCTGGGAGTTGGTAGTAGGCTCAGAGCCTACAGGAGACAAAGGCCTGGGGGGAGTGAAGTGATGGGGGCTGCTGGGGTGCTACTGGGGATGGGTGAGAGGAGGAAGGAGACCCAGTATCCAGCAGGGGGAGCTGGGTGAGTGCATGTGGACAGGGGAGACAGCAGGCCACAGGCCCTGAGCACCCCAGGACACCAGGTTCTGGGATTGGGGCAAGTGAGGTCAGGTCATGTTTGCCAGCCAGCAAGGGCATTCACTTGTGCTGGTGGCCACTTGGCCTGCCATGTACCCCTTGGGGTTTTCAATGCTCAGCCTCATGTAGCTCCTCAGCAGGGCTGTGGCTGTAGGTGGGGAGCAGGTGATGGTGAAGCTGGTCCTGCTTTTTCTCCTGGATATTCATTACCTCCAGATGCTGAAGCCCTGCCAGGAACTCCCTCCACTCACATAGTAGGAGCAATTTTATGTATTTGGAGGCTCAGGAATTCCCTGAGTGAAAATATTTGGAAAGGACTTAGTTGTCTAAGATTTTACTTTTAAAGAATGTTATTTCCAAAGAAGCATTAGAAGGTACAGCTTTCTTTTATTTGTTTATGGCAGATATTTATGAAAACATTGCATTTTTTGCAGGTAAAAAAATTTTTTTTTCAGATATTTTTTCCCCACTCAAAATTTTTTTCTCATTGGCATACGAATACAAGAAAGCAAAACTTGCCCTGGAAATAAAATTTGTCTTAACACTCAAACAAAACAAAAGCATTTTATAATATAATCAAAATCTTGCTGCTGTGGACAAGTTTCTACTTTATTAAAAAATGATTTTATATAAAAATGATTTCTCTCTCATTGTCCAAGTCTTCAGAGGAGGAAAAGGAGAGAGCAGTTGAAATATTCAGGCCAGTTTGCAAATTGGGCAGTTGGGAAATTCCAAGAAGACATTTTTGTTTTTGTTTTTGTTTTCCTTCTATTTTTGTAGTGAGGGAAGCTGCTCTTCAGTTTTTGGGGATAATCATTCTTATTTTGGGGAAGAGAGTAAGTGAATTGTAAACTTGCTGAGAGATCAGTTTTAGGAGGACTCTGAGGAAATCAGAATGGTGGTAAACAGGTGGTGATTAAGTGGGAAGTAAGAGAAAAGAACAAGTAATTAAGTGAACAAATAATTAAGTGACAAACAAATAATTAAGTGACAAACATCCACTTAGATAAGAGTCTAGACTTGGCTCTCAAATCTAGAATGTCTTGGTGAGAAGTAAGGAATGCATAAATAATGAAATCAAGTTGCATTCTGAATTTACTAGTACTTGTTCTGTTTGCCCAGGATAATTAAATGCAGTTTTGTTAAGTGACTTTTTATCTCTAACACTTTTCTTTTTTTGTTCAAATCCTCAAATGAGAGAAGGAACTGGCCACGTGGGTAAGAGATGAGACTAAAGTGGTTGGTTGTCCCCTGCACTGGTTCTCAGCTTGAATTGTGCTGGTGAACCATGATCCCTGGGAGAATTTATAAAAAATTTACAAGCCTAGGCTCTCCCTTGAAGATTTTAATTGAATAAATCTAGTAAAGTCCTGGACATGAATATTTAGAAATATTTCTTTGAGATTCTGATACAACCTTTGGTTGAGAACTATTGAATGGATACGTGTAATACATGTAAATTCACAGATCTCAAAAATAAGGCATCTCTAGAAGAGTGGGACTTGGATAGATGTTACTTCCTTCAATGCTCTCCTTTCCAACCATATTAGCCTGACTTTGATCCATCTCTTCCTCTGTGATTGAGAAATTAAAAGGAGTATTATTAACAATATCTGTTGGCTTGAAGAGTAACTCCTTTTCCTTATTCCCAACTCTTTGGAGACACGGCAAACCTGAAAATATACGTGGGCCCTGGATATGTTCAATTTGTGTCAAGAAATTGAGTCAAGATTTAGAATTTAGGAGACTCATGCAGAAATCTGCATTTCAAGCTTCTCATAAAGAATCAAATCTGATCCCCCTTGAGCCCAGGCTCCTGTGTGGTCTGCCTTGCAGAGGTGGCCCCTTCTCAGTGGGGCGTGTGTTCTCTGGTTTGCTGTCCTCACCTGGGACCTTCGCTTACTCGGGTCACCTGCGTTGCCTCTGTAAGCATTTGAGTTTATGATTTCTGTTTTACAGTGTATTTTGATAAATATTTCAAGATTTTAAAGACAGTATATTAATTAATAACCTATTTCTTATTTTATAATAATCTCTTAAGAATGGGATGGAATTTTTCAAATCAGAATTTATAAGTTGGTTTTTAAAAAACTCATTTTTCTTTACATGTACATGTAAATCATCATATTCCCATTGGAATGTCAGCAAACCTTATGAGGTTAGTCATGGTTATAGTTGGATAGGTTATGTATATTGCAGACAATATTATATCTTCCTCCTCAGCGTGGTTCCTTAAAAATGCAATAGATTCAATAGCTAAATGGTTCTCTCTGGAGCACTGTTTAGAGTGTTGGGAGTAGTAGGTGAGCAGTAAGGTAACTACAGAAGGCCTGATAGACACTGCGATAGAAGCAAAGATTCTTGGAACCAGTAAACATTTGAAGTGAGTTTTAGAGAATGACTTCATGATTAATCTTTTGAAGAGGTCAAGGAGGAACATTTTAAAGAGGAGCACAGAGGGCTGAGGAAGAAGTGCTACTTTTTATTTACTTTATATTATATGTTTAAGTTCAAAGACTGTTATGAGTTTTTAAATTCAGCTTTGAAATACGTAATTTTGTACATTATCAACTGTTTTTGCTGTTTTACAGGATGACCTCACACCACTTTTACTAGCTGTAAGTGAAAACAAACAGCAAATGGCAGAATTTCTTGTAAAGAAAGAGGCAAATATACATGCAGCCAATAAGGTGAAAAGGTACAGTAGTTCTTTTTTTTTTTTTTTTTAAACCTTAGTGTTGTTCTAGAGTAGTAACAGTCAGAAATATTAACTTATTAAGAAGAAGATTGACTTAGCATCAACACATCCTCAGTTAGGTAGAAAAGCAATTATTCTGCCTGGGTGTCACAAAGAACAGTATGTAGCAGGATTCATCTTCCTTTATAATACTGACTGATGTCGTTTGCAACCTGATTTTTTTGGTCATATGATCTTAATAATAGTTCAGGGATCTCATTTTAGTTTTATAAAGTATAGACTCTAATTTTAATTTACCTTATGACACAGTATTAGATTTCTTAATTCTTTTATAATAAATTTTTAACCTCTACCTTGTATATATTTTTGTCTTAAAAGATGAATATTAAACAGAGAGGAATTTGTTTTGTCTTTTTGGATGACTCTGCTTTAAATTACTTTCTTTGAAGGATACTGATGTTATTAGGTTATCACTAAGTGAGTATCACTAAGTGATTAATTATTACCAGATACTGTGGGCTCATCAGTTTTTATCCTTTTTCATTTCTAGTACATTTTGATGTTTTTATTTTTAATTGATAATGTTAGAAGGAAGAAAAATAGCTCTAATTATTGAATAAACATTCCCTTTAAAGAAGACAAGTCATTGGTGGGTGATAAAGAGGAAAGAGCTGGGCTTTAGAGTCAGACGAGGTTGAATTCCCAGCTCTCCTGCTGGCCAGGTGTGTTGCCTGGGGGACATGACTTATTACCAACCAGTATGTTTCCTGACACGTAAAGGAGGGTCGTAGTACATCCTTCGAGGGTGGCTGTGCCTAAGAAAGACCATATGTAAACTATTCAGGTTAGTGCTGGGCACGTGCTTCTCAGTGTGATTAACTACAGCCGTGACTATTTTTGCTGCCATTTTTATTCATATTACTGTTTTCAGCCTGCAAACAGCTTCTCCTTACCTGACCTCTAGCTGATTTTAAAGTATAATATTTCAGACTAGGGAAGAAACGGGGAATCCTTTGTTTAAATCTTTACCTACTTGAGATAAGTGACCTCAGCATCCTTTCTTGTCCATCAGAGGGCTTTAAATTAGCAACTTCTACTTCGTGCTACCCAAGTGGGACAGGAGGCTTCTTTTTTGTCCCTTCTTTTTGGTCTTGGAGGTAATTCACACTTAAGCATGTAAATGGTCAGTTCTACAGGGATGGGCAGGATATTAACTTGGTAAAATAGATCAAAGTAACTGTTTCAGTAAGTTAACTAAGTTCCTAAGGGTGAGGTTATCTCTGTGTTATTTTTGATCAGCGCTCATGCTTGCTGTAAATTATGAATCACCAAATGTAGTCAGGCTTCCTCTTCAGAAAGGTATTAGTGTCTCTTCTCAGGATATCTATGAATGGCTGCAGAAGAATATGCTCTTATTAGTAGTTTTAATATGTAAATGTTTATACTAATTATTATTTCTAAACTGAGGTTGAAGATGACCTATTACTTGATACGTGACAGGTGAGAGTTCCTAGTTGGGTGCAGGCACTTTGGGGATGGCAGTGAGACTCTCCACATCATCAGCTGGAAACCAGCAAAAGGCCAGACTAGTGAGATGGAGCAGTGGGCACAGGGTTCTTTATCTCAGGCTTTGTAAGACCTTTATCCTTAGGGATCCTACTGTTCTCCATTTCATTCCAGTGTAACCCCTGTGCATGGGGTACAAGTAACGTCACATCTCTGATTTTTCTAACTAGTTATTTGGATCTTGAAATGTTTAGTTGAGCAGAAAATCCTGTATTTTCCCTTGGGGACTTTCTTCTAACTCTCCATCTTGAATTTTCCAAGAACCTAAGGGATTCCCTAAGATCAAAGTGACGGTCCTCTTCCGCAAGTCATTGGGGCGGGGGGAGGCCATTCTAATCATTGTGTTGCTGCAGTGTTGGTACTAAAACTGGTCTTAACAGGGTCTCCTTGGCAGGTGGGTGTGGGCTCTGGACGTTGCTCTCTAAAGACCTTTAATAAAATCATTTTAAAAGAAGAAAAGAAAAAAGGAACTGGTCCTGAAGTCAGATCATGATTGAGCTCTGCCCCTGGGATGCCCTTGCTGATCCAAATTCTGCAGTCTTCATGGTGATCCACATGTAGACTTCAGGGTGACAGCTTGATTAGTTCTGATACATAAGCTTGTATGAGGTTTTATATATATATATATATATACACACATATATATATATATATATATATATATATATATATATATATATATATATATATATACATTTAGCTACAAATTATATAATAGCTGAGGTGCGTGAATTATAAACCATGAAGAAAGAACAGCTAATCACCATAATTAGTAGCATTTTTATAAAAACTGCAGCATTTAAATGTTACACCCATGTGAAAACACACATTGGTTTTCTTTGGGATTCTCCAATAGTTCCAGCATTAAAGTTCAAGAACAAATTATTCCACTCTTTCACTATTTCTCTGAGCATTTTGGGGTATATTATCTCATTAAATCCTCCTAATACTCTTGTGAAACAAAGCAGTAAGATTCCAGTTTTATAGAGGAAGACTCTGAGCTGAAGAGAAGCAACATTTCCAGGAACAAATAGCTGTTGGTTATAGAGCTTGGATTTCTGAGTTCCAGATACTTTCCACATGTCAGGCTAACTCTAGGTAATTTCCTGAGCTATACTGTCCTCAGTTCATGACTACTTCACCTTACTTTTTTTTCTCCTTTAATTACATGCTAAATAAAAAGTTTGTAGAAGCTTACAAATTTGAAGAATTTAGGACAGTTGAAGTCTTGCTATTAGCTCTAGTATTGTCTGAAATAATCTAAGATTTAATATATTTGGTAATTGCTTTTCATATTAGTATTCGAGTAGTAATATTTATCACACTTTTTAATACATAGCAATCACCAACTGATTTCCAAATACAAAGAAGAAAAGAGACCTAAAACTCCTTCTCAAAATAGCAACCCAGGTAAGGCTTCTGATAGTAAATTACTCTTGGTGGTAATCCAAGTTAGGGGTCCTAGCCTACCATAGATAAAGAAAGTAAGAGAGAGGAAGTTTTGATAATGAAAGAGTGGTGAAAAAAACCAGTGTGTAAATTTCATGTATGTTTTTATTTTTTAAAGTAATTTCTTTCTCAATGGTCTAGTATTCAGAATTATTTAAGAAGTTAATTGTAGGCAGTTTAAAATCTGAGACAGTATTGTCTGAAAAGAAATTCATTTATTTAGTCATGCCCCTGAAATCCCATATTATATCTTTGTATACAAAAAAAAAAAAAGATTTTAAGTTTGTACATTTCCTCTATAATCACATTACAACAAGTTGGCCTTGTTGTAGAACTGGATCTTTAATTTTTATAACAAGTGGATTACATTTAGTAAATGAATGTTAGTTACAGTGATTAGTCTCACTAAAAAAGTTACTGTCTTTAAAACTGGGAGCTCAGAAATGCCTTCCTGGTGCTATAAACAAATGGCAAACAATAAGAAATGCAAAACTGAGCCAGTGTGCAGCATACCAATAAGAGATTGTTTTTTAAAGATACCTAGTGACAGTACAGAAGTCAAAAAAAGCAATGCCTTGTTGAGAAGCACTGGTTACTTTTCACATTATTATACCAACAAGGTCCCACTCTAACCAATTTAATTCCTTTTAAGTCCAAACAGAATGAGGTATGTTGACTTCATGAGAGCCAGATGTCTTCTTCTTTTTTATTTTTTTTATTTTTTGGATGGTTGTCATGATACTATAATTTTCTTAGAACAAGATTCTCTGTTGCCATTAGTTAAAGGATTATCATAGTAAATATTCAAATAGCCCAACTCAGGACTCAACAAATTCTAATAAAATCACAGAAATGCTTCACATGAACAAAAACACGACTGTGTTGCCTAGATGTGACCCCTAATGCATTGTTCAGTCTGAACTGTATGAGGACACCTTTAACTTAGTAGACCTTGATCAAGCAAAGAACTTCTGGTGGTTGGGTTTACAAGTTGTGGGCGATACAAAGATGGAATAGACAGAGTTTTGGTTTTCAAGGTGCTCATAATAGAATAGAGTTGTCCCTGGTTAATGTCTGTATTTTTTTAAACAGAATCTTCAAAGAAAACATTCTTATTTATTTGTTAATTCATCCACTTAACAGGTGACTATCAAGTGTCTTTTAGGTACTAAGCACCACTCTGATATTACAGACTGCAAGCAGGTCAAAAACACAGTTCCTGGCCTCTAGGAACTTATTACCATCATCAGTTTTTATGATTTGCTCTACTATATTCTGTGCTTACTGTGTCCCAGAGCCCACTAGGACTTTGTAACTGTCTTTATGTATTTTTTATTGGTATTTAATATGTGCCAGATACTTTAAGTCCATGGTGAGGAAGGGAGTTTTTTAGAAGTGGGTAGGATGTCAGGTAAGCCATGCAGAGTGAGTAGAAGTTTGCCAGGGAAGGAGGCAGAAGGGCAGTGATTGGTAGGAGGAACATCTTTCAAGATTACATTTAACAGAAAGAACAGCAGTGCAAAGGCTAAGATGTGTCGGTGAACTTTGCAGGATCTATGAGTTTCATTTTGTTGGTGCAAAAAGATGCTGGGGATGGTTGAGAATGAGGTGACTACCTAGCTCAGGCACGCTTCTGAAGGCCTTTCTAGTACTATAGGAAGGAGGAGGAGGTCTGCTGTAGACCTTGGGAAATTTATCAGAATGCTTTCAGCTGCAAATAATAATAGGAGACCTAAGTTACAGTGGCTACAACAGGAGCCAGGGTTGTTTAGAAGGTTCAGTGATGTCATCAGGATCCCAGATGATGTCCTGCCTTCAGCTGTGAGGTTGCTGGTGTTTAATGTCTCCTTTCCTGGTCTCCTGATTGGCAGCGGCTCCAAGCATCATATTCTCACATGACAGTATCCAAAGACTGGGAGGGCTGCTTTTCTCTACATGTCTTCTTTTAATAGGAAGAAAATCAAGAAGCTGACAGTAGACTTCCCCCAGCATTTTATTGGCTGGGTTACATCACATGCTCATTCCTAAGCCAGTCACTGGGAAAGGAAATGTAGTTACTGTGATGACCTTAGGATAATCATTTCTCTTTTTGGAGCTGGAGAGAGGTCACCTTATTGTATATTGGGACAAAAAACATCCAAGTAAAGTTGCAATTGTCTAGCAAGAATGAAGGAGAAGGAATGGTTGGTGGGTTGGGAGCCAGCAGTATTTGCTGCAAGGATTCACTGGGGAACTTTGAGCAGAGGAGTAAGATTAGATTTGAGTCTTAGGGCTCTCTGGTTATTTCATAAAGCAGAGATCTACAAGCTTTTTCTGTAAAGGGCCAGAGAGTCCATATTTGAGGCCATGTAGTATCTGTCTACTCAACTCTACCACTTTGGTGTGAAAGCAGCTGAAGCCAGTATGTGAGCAAATAGGGATGGCTGTGCTCCGATAACACTAGACTGACAAAGCTGAATGGCAGGGTGGGTTTGTCCTGTGGGCTGTGGTTTGCTGACCCCTCATATAAAGGATGGAAGTCTAGCAATATCATGCTATTAAAGTTGGACATTTTCAATTTATGATATTGATTCTACTAATGATACCATTTTTTTGTCAGTCTCATAGAGTTTGGTTAGGATTATGGTCCTTGTAAACAGCAGTTCACTTTTAGGTGTCAAATTTTGATAACTACCTTTTTTTTTTTTTTGTATTTGATAAATATAAAGGAGGGGAAGTGGTTCTTATGCATTAATTGCCTACCAGGAGTATACTCAGTACTCACTCTAGTGTAGTCTGCAGGTGTGGTCCCAAAGGAATGGTTTTTAACAAAGCATCAGTCTTAATATTTTTCATATTCTGTATTTTTCTATTGCTGATTTTAAATGTATTTTACTTTTTCCTTTAATAGAAGATTTAGTGGATGAGATTTCTGAAGATGACTCTTTAAGCAGGTAGGATTTTATGGGTTTTTAAAAATTATGTTGACTAAAGGAACACAGAAAAAAGAAACTTAAATGTTTGTTGAGTGTCCTACTCTGGGTTAGACACCATGTTGTGCACTTCACATTTGTTACCTCCCACAGTCATCACAACAGCTTTGCAGAGTAGCTGTGCTGTTGTAGCTTACTTTTAATTATTTAGACAACTGTAGTTCAGGGAGGTTGCTAGTTGACCCATGATTCCATGGTTAACAAGTAGTTGACCTGTGACTTCACCTTCAGACAGCCTGGCTCCCAAATCTGCTTTCTTGTACCTCAGCATAGATTTTTGTTTGTTTGTTCAAAGAAATGAAATCACTCATTTTTATTGTGTATTTTTGCTCAAAAGGCTTTCCAACAAACCTGATATTGATGATTCGTGGCCTTCATCAGATGACGAAGACTTAGATTTTGCTCCCAAGGTAAAGTGCTTTCTTGTGAAATTATTTTTTCTGCTCTGAATTTAGTTTTGTGTAGCATTTACTCTTAAAATTTAGCAGCAGTCTGCCTATCATTGTTTTATGTTTATATTGGAAAGTTGGTCAGAGTAAACTGTTCTGTAAAAATATGACTAGTTTTTTTTTTTGTTGTTGTTGTTGTTGTTGTTGTTTTTTTTTACTTTGGTAAATACTGAAGATGGGGCTGAAGAACAAATGAACTAGAAAATATATAGTGACAGGAAAATTGTATTGGGAAAAGTTTTCCCACAATGGAGGAAGTATGAAATTTGGTCAAGGATAAGGAATCTTACTCTGACTTTAAAACCATAGTGACGTGAATTTTATAATACTCATTCCTGAATGAAATCTTCAGTGCATACAGTTACTTACTGTAATAATCATGGAATTTTTCTGGGGCCTTTCAGTTCCAAAACTATATAGCCTATAGCATCTAGTTTTTTTTTTTTTTTTCTTGGATATTTTATATTTTGGCATCATAAAGTTGTTAGGAGAGAGTTTTTTTTTTCCCCCTCTCTCTATTTCTATCTTTGGTTCTGCATTAAGACTAAAATAATAGTTGAAATTGTAGAAATTTAGAAACTCAAATTGTTTCTCAAAATCCATATTTTAAAGGGATTCCTCTGTGTTTTCTAAATCATTCCAATGACTATAGTCAAAACTCTTCATCTAATTGAACAATACATGTTTCCCCTAAAATAATAACCAGCTCTCAAAGCAGAGACACTTAATAACCATATATAAAACCTACAGTTTCAGAATTTATTTTGTATTATAGTTTAAAAAAAATGTGCTCAAAGTCCTTGTGTCACATTCTAAAATTTCAAATTTCAGGCCCTTTGTAGCACAGTTATTTAAACATTCAGTTTATAGCCCCTGAATCAGTATAAACTGCTGGAGTTTAGGGAACATAATTGTGCATAATTGAGCACCTAGAATAAGGTCTTAAATGTAAGAAGCATTTAGTATTTTTTGAATGTGAATGAAGAGACAAATGGAATTCTGTATAAAGTTACAGGTAGTATAATATGCATACTATATCATAATTAAATCTATTTGAATTCTAAAATAAATAATAAAATAAATTTATATTTCCTTTGTTTAGGTTGTGAAAGTTCAGTTGTTATGATGAGGAAGTTTGTCATAAATAACAAGGAAATAAATAAGAAGTATATGATATATAGGAAAAAGGTTACAGTTTTTTTTTTTCAGTATCCACCAATTGTGAGCTTAGAATTTTATATTAAAACTTCTTAAGCTTCTTTTTAGCCCCTTCTCATGTTCCCTTAAATATATCTTTTCAAGCCATGTATTCTCCTTAGAATTCTGATTACCAGTTCTTTCTCCAGGTGGAAAGTTTTTAAAAATCTTTCTTTAAAATCTTTTTTTCTCTCTGTCTAGTAACTATTCACAGCATTCAGGTAGTGAGAGATGACCATGTTCAATTGAATGACATTTTATTATGACAAAATTAAACTCTTTATTATGGCAGCATTTATAAACCAATAGTTGTAGAGTGATACAAACCAGTATTCTTAGGGATATACTATGAACAAACGTCTCTGTCTTATATATAATATATATTGACTTATTTATAAAATTTGCTGAAGAACAATATATATATACTTACATATATAATTTATATATTTTTTCTATATAAAAAAACATAAAATAGAAGCTTTTGTTCATAGTATGTCCCTAACAATACTGATATATCACTGATCTATTATATATAAATGCTGAAATATATATATTTCTCCACATACCTTGTTATATTTGTATTTTCCTTTTTTTCTTGCCTTAAGTTTGTCCTTGATGAGTCATGTCTCATTTTTTCTTTTCTTCCTCCTCCCCTACTTTTTTTCTTTTTAATGATTTATCCTTAACATAATTTTTCTTTGCAGAAAACACTACTTCAGTGTTTGTTCCTTCAGTCCATCTCGCTCTGCCTCTGTTGTGAGCTTATTTGGTTATGGCTTTCTGTTTACTATGTGTGTGACTTTCATTCATGAGTCATTGCTCCTCAGATTTACTCTTGTTTTTATTCCTCTTTCTTAGAAGGAGCTGAATTTGAACAATCATTTGCCTTTAGCTTTTTGACGAATGGAATAGAAGTAGCTTACACTGTTTGCTGTGCTAACTCATCCAAGTAAGATACTGCTAAAAAGTAAACTCTCATATTTCCCCCATGAGAGATAATTCACACATATATAAGTCATGCAAGCACATTTCAAAATATAACAATTACTTTAAATTTCTTAATGTTAGTTTTTTCAATAGGACTCTAAACTATCAGGGATAAGTTTTTGTTCTAGATCATTTTGGTCAAGAAAGTCATCTAATGGATACCATATTGTTTGTATAATAATCAATGAGGGGTAAGGAAAGTAACATTTTGGGACTCCTGAGGTCATCTCTCATAATCCTCAACCCATGAGAAGATGTAGGTTGGTAAATGTCAGAACCAGGATTTGAATCCACATCCGAATGACTCCAAAGCCTGTGCTCTTTGTGTTAGATCATATAGAAATGCGGAATGTTATAATTATTTTATTCAAGTTCATACTTGTTATTCTTAAAGCTGTTATTTTCTTCTCTAGAATGTCCAGAAACCAAGTTTAACAAAGCTAATTTATGCCTGTCAGCAATCCAGGAAAAATAGTAAGTTATTTGAAGATTTTGCTCCTCATGTTTTCACTGATTTGAAATTACAGATATTTTCATGTACCCTACCTTGTTTTCACTATAGTAGAGGCAACATATGATGTTTTGAGACCAGGAACTAGCACCTTCTTTGAGGACAATAATTCTGATAGTAAAAATGAGGATGTGGTTGGAACCTTTCCCAAACCATCAGTCAAAGTCCCAGGCTGTTCTCATCCTGCCTGCCCATCACCAGAACCTCTTCAAAAACCTCTCAAGTCTTTGGCAGGCCTTGGTCTTACAAAGGTCAGTTGTTTTGTTTTTAACTTTTTCTTCCTGTGCTTTTTTCACATACTATCCCCCTGATTCTTATGATGATGAAAATGACCCCATACAGAAATGGAAGTCCTCAAGATCACGATAGAAAACAGTGTGATAACAAGAGAGATACATGTGCAGGACTGAGATTTGTAAAGGTCGGTGGCAGCAAACAGTTCTCAAATATGCCACTGAGAAAGGAAAGAATTAGAAAGCAACTAGAAAGAACAGCTAGGTGAATATGAAGATGGGGAGGAGTACAAAGGGGAAGGATTCATTTAAGAAGGACAAAATGAATATAAAGATGAATGAGGGTCAAGATGAGAGAGATTTTTTAAAAAATTTATTTATAATTTTTTTGGTGGGGGGTGGTAATTAGGTTTATTTATTTATTTTTAGAGGAGGTACTGGGGACTAAACCCAGGACCTTGTGCATACTAAGCATGCAGTCTACTACTTGAGCTATACCCTCCCCCCAACACTGAGAGAGATTATTATACAAACACAGCAGAAATAGTGGGGTTAAGTGACAACAGGAACTCCACATTATAAAATAGGATCAAGATTATTTCAAATTCAATATAAGAAAAAGTCAGGTCATGGAAAAAAGTGTTCAGACTCTTCTGAGTGACATATAGTTGATTTTTATGAACAACAAAAAGAAAATTTGATCCTCACTCCCCCCCCTTTTTTTTTGGTTATCAAAGTTAGTTGGGTTTTTTCAAATTGAAATATAGTTGATTTACAATATTTTGTTAGTTACAGGTGTACAGTAAAATGATTTGGCTATACATCTATCTATCTATCTATTTATCTATCTATCTATCTATCTATCTATCTCTAAATTCTTTGTTTTTAAATTCTTTTCCATTGTAGTTTATTATAAGATATTGAATATAGTTCCCTGTGAAAGTTAGTTTTATTTTGAAGTTGTTTTTTTTTTTTTAGAAATCCTCACTTTTAAATTAACAAAGCAATGTCTTATATTTAATCTAGCAAATTTTGTCTCTGAATTCCATTTCCAATACCTGTGTTCTAGTTTTCCAAGTGTCTTATTATGCTGTTTCACACCTCTATCTTTGGCTTAGGCTGCCCTTTCTAGAATCCACTTCACATCCCTCCTCTGTACTGAGTCTGTCTTTTAAGACACAGTCCGGTCTTCCCAGCATTCCCTGAGCTCTCCAGATGCAACAGACTCTTCTCTCCTTTGTGCCCTTACTGTATCCATTCACTTCAGTTTTAGAGATGTTGAATTATATTTGTCTGTGCTAATTTGTTTTCATGTATCTCCACCTGTCCTAGAATATAGAGCAGAATCTGTCTTTTATGCATATTGCCAGCTTCTCCCAGGATAGTGCCTATGATTTTATAGATATAGTAAATATTTGTCGTCTTCCTGATTGACTGAATGACCAAGTGTAGGAATATGATGTTTTCTGAAGTTGGGTTTTTGTTTTATTTTGTTTTGTTTTGTTTTTATAGGAAGGAGCAACAAAGCCAGAAATTGGAAAAAAAGAAAATGGTACTGAGACTATTGAAAGTGCTCCACAGGGGCAAACAGACCAGAACAAATTGACCTCTGTTGATGGAGCACACAAAAATAACAGAAGTGGTAAGTCAGTGAACATCTATGGATTTTTTTCTATGATTAAAAGCTAATATAAAGGAGAGGGTATAACTCAGTGGTAAAGCACATTCTTAGCATGCATGAGGTCCTGGGTTCAATCCCCAGTACTTTCATTAAAAAAAAAAAAAAAAAAACTAGTATAAAAAATCTGAAGTGTGTAGATCCAAATATGATATCCATTTCTTTTTAAGTGTTTTTCTTTTGCCACCTTTTTTCATAAGGAGCCCAACTGCAACCAAGTTTTTCTTCCAGAAAATGGTTCAACCTTCTGAAATTCGAGGGGAAAGTAATTAGGTTTATTCATTTATTTATATTTGGAGGAGGTACTGTAGATTAAAGCAGGACCTTGTGCACACTAAGCATGCGCTGTGCCACTTCAGCTCTACCCTCCCCCCTACAGTGGTAAATGTCCTCATTAATGTATCTGTGACTACATTTCATAGATATGATGTCAGCATTAGGATTAGGAGAAGACGAAGATATAGAATCACCTTGGGATTCTGAGGTATTGTCTTATTATTATTATTATTATTATTATTATTAATTATTTTAAAATATAAGCATTGAGTGCTGTTAAAACATAAATGGAGAGATACTTTGACTTTACTTTCTCACCTTTGCATTTGGCCATCAAAATTTTTTTCTAATTTTTTTTAACCTACAATTAATAAAATCATTCTGTGCTAAATGTCATACTATTGCATAGAACACTTCTGTTAATTTTCAAGACTCATCTAATGAAACTAGTGTATATGGCAAAAAAAAAACCCTGAGGCTTAGAAGTCATAGGAAATTGGTTTGGGTTTTGAAGTGTAGCGGATTTATAATGTTAGTTTCAAGTGTACAGCAAAGTGATTCCGTTATACAAAAATATGTATTTTTGAAAATGTCCTCTTCTTTTGTCGGGGAATGCAAAATGGAGTTAGGCATTTTGAAGTTAATTCTTTGTTGATATGTGCATGTGAGTCAATATTTTGTCTGTGAAAATACTTACTGTGGCTTTCCACGCTCAAGTTTAGAGTCAAGAGCCAAATGAATATAAAAGATGGCCTTGATCTAGAGAGTGCATGTGAAGTTTTCTATTTAAATGTTTGGGTTTCCAAGATGTGCTTCTTTTTTTTTATTATTATTATTTAATTATTTTATTTTGGCAGAGTGAGGTAATTAGGTTTATTTATTTTTAGAGGAAGTACTGGGGATTGAACCCAGGACCTTGTGCATGCTAAGCACAAGCTATACCCTTCCCCTGCTTCTCTTATTTTTAAGTCTAATTGCTTTTAAAGTAGGAATTTAAAAAGAAAATAAGGTAGGAAATGTGGGTATTTTCTTAGAAAGAGATTAGGAAATCTTTATGCAACTCATTGTTAATATTAATTTTAACAGAGTATCTCCGAGAGTCAACCACTGAAGTATGTTGATCATTTATCTGGAGCTGCAGGTCAAGGAGGAGACAATATATTAAAAGGACAAATAGAAGGTAAGAACTATTTTATAAAAAAGTCATTTAACAGAATGTTGATTTAAAACATGAATTCTGATACATTCTATCGGCCAAAGAAAATCACCTGTTGTAATGTACAGTGAGGAAAAAGATGAGAAAAGGAGGTAAATTGTATACTTTATCAAGTGTCAGCAACAGATTAGAGTGCTGTTCAAGAAGCTCAATTGTTAGTTTCCTTTTAAGATGCTCTGTGACCTGAGGACAGTCAGGAAATGAGGAGGAGGGAACGAGTGAGTGAAGTATGAGAGGCAGAGAGGAGGGGAGTAAATGAAGGAAAAGGAGGTGGGGGTCTGTGGCAGAATAGTTCTTTGGAAGAAGGAAGAGAAGAGTATTTGAAATGTGAGATGGATGTGAAGTGAGTTTCTTCCAGCACTAAAGCTTGTCCGAGAAGCACAGCAGAATGTTCCACTCCCCCGTCCCCCTCATCATTAGGAAGGCAGTGAGGACTGTGGTACCTGATCAGGCAGAGCTGGGTGTACCTGCCATGGTTGAGCACAGGCGTGTGTGGTCAGCTGTAAATGTCTGGACCTTTGTGTCATGCAGCGTGTTGCTGCCTTATAGGATGGTGTCTCATAGGTCAGCAGAAGAGAGTGGGAAAGAGGAAGAGAGCAGGGTGCGTTCCGGGGAGGTCAGGGGAGCTGGAGCCTGGTAGAGAGTTCGTTGGAAAGTCTGCAACTTCTGATGCAGCTTTTGGGAAGTGTTACAGTGAGGCATTTGAGGCTGGATTTCAGAAGGATCAGTTAAGTCCAAGTGCTGTAGAAGCAGACTCGGTATAGGCCAGAGTTTCTCAAATTTTAATAAGTCACCTGGGGACCTGATGAAAAGTGCACATTCTGAGCAGTGGGTCTGCATTTCTAACAAGCTCTCAGGTGATGCCCTTGTTGCTGGTCTTCAGACCACGCTCAGAGGGTAGACTTATGTTTAGAGGAATCTGGAAGAAGAGCAACTGGGGAGTTCAAGACATAACAGCATCAAGGAAAAGCATGATTTTGCTTTTCTTCCTGAGCACGTTTATAGCCAGAGGGAGGCAAAGACTTGAAGTACAAATTAGAGATGTAAGATACTGCTGCTAAGCAGAGAGGAAAAAGAAGTGGTGGAGATCATCTATCAAAAGAATAGAAAAGGGGAACAATTAAGACCACAGATCTAGAGGTACCTTTGGAGGGGAAAGGATACAGTGAAAGGCAGGAAGGAGGAAAAAAAGGCCGCAGGTAGGTGATTTTGGAATTGAGGAGGAAACTTGAGAGAACTCCTTTTTGATGGCATCAGTATATTTGCACTGAAGCAAGATTAGATCATTGCCACTCCAGAGAATGCTGGAAGCAGGAGGGGGGCTAGAATTGGGGTAAATCACAGCCACAACTCCTATCAGGCATCAAAAATATATGTTGCATTGGTATTTGTTTTTTAAATGAGATTAATTTGAATATAGAAATATTGGCTTTTTTTTTTTTTAAGGATAGCTAATTTTTTGATAAGATAGTTGTTTCACAAAAATCCTTCTAAGTATTAGCATGATACAGCAAACCAAACTAATTTTGGAAACAAAAGAAATTAATAGAATTAATTCCCTAAATGCTAATATTGTTACTTTCAGTAAATACTATGCTGATTTTGAAATATAGAAGACTTAATATCTAATAATTCTGTGGCAGTTAAATTTATTTTTTCCTTTTTGATCATTGTATTTCAATATTGAAAACTTAATGTACATTATTTGTTAGATGTGTCTTATATACCTTCTTGCATGAGTGGATCAAGAAACCTTATGATGGCTAAACTAGAGGACCCAAGGAATGTAGGCATACCAGTAGCCCACATGGGTATGGAAAAAAATGAATATTTTTATGAGCTATTATTCTACAAGTGTGTATCCAAGCTGATCAATTCATCACACTTTGTCTGACGAGAAGTGAATTGCACATTCAAATGAACTGCCATCACAACTGTGGACTTCCTAAATTACAAGACAAATTGAAGAGCATGATAAATACTTGTAGTCTAATGGTGTCAATCGCATTAAAGATACGCTGTTGCATTTTACCATCAGCTTTCACATTTGTCTTCTTGGAGCCATGATTTGTTCCTCTGATTAAAGCTCACTTTTCTCCTCATCAATCAGCATGTTCACATTAGTATATGTGCACTTTTCTATTTTATAAAGTCATTTGAAACATAATCGTACTTTTGAAATTTTAAGTGCATGTTTTGTTAAACCTATATTCTTGTTCTTTATTCAGTATCTATAATGGATTCATATTTCGGTCTTGTTGCTGTCCTAACTGCCCCTCAAAAACAAAACACCAAAACCTAATGTATTAATTTCCAAAGCAAGCATGAGGATTGCGCTCAGTACTAACTCTGCATGAATATATAGTTGGCTTTCATATTTACATGTAATTGATATGTGTCCCTTTTGGCTTTTAGATTCTACTGAAAAATATCCCCACTTGAAGGTAAGAACTTTTATACTTTTATCTTGAATTGTTTTTTAATGGGGTACTGGGAATTAAACCCAGGACCTTGTGCATGCTAAGCAGGCACTCTACCACTGAGCTAGACCCTCCCCCCCTTGAATTATTACTACAGATTGTATCAAATGTATATTATTTATTAATCAGTTTGTTTCAAAACCCATTCAGTGTGCAGTTGGAGTGAAGGATTCTGTTCCTAGTAAAACTGGAGGAATGAAGGATTTACAAGCATCCAGATCAGGTAAATTTTGCAGTACAAATTTAACTCTGAAAAGAAGTAAATTAAAATATTTGAAGTGCTCACAGTCTTCTCATTCCTAATCCTTTTTGTTTTTCTTGCAAATGTAATTGAAAGATGTGACATTAAATAAGGCAGATGTTATTATTGGTATCCTTGTTTGAAAAAAGATATTTACAAGCATGAGAAAAATAGACTTTTAAGATGTAAGCTTTAACTCAGATGTTTCTATTTATGTTGGCATACACTAAAGTTCTCAGTTTGGAATCCCTATACTTAGGGACTCTGAAAGATTAATTATTAGACACTAAGATTTTTCCAGTGTTTTAAAATGCTTAAATGAATTCTGACCTCTACATAGAGCTTCACTTGCTAACATGTCAGTCGTATTTCAAATTTAATAATTTCATTTTAGTATTGTTACATTGATGATGTTTATTTATTTATTCATTCACTCAGGGAGGTCCTGGGGATTTAACCCAGGACCCTGTATATGCTAAGCATGTGCTCTACCACTGAGCTGTTTCCCTACCCCCAAAGATCTTAAACCAACCAGATGTTTTGATTAGCAGAGTGTGTGTGTATGTGTGTGGTGTCTTTGATTATTAAGAATGATGGAAGTAATTAATCATACCTTAATATTAGGTAGACATAATCTTTTAGAACAGTAATTTTGAAAATTTTTGGCTTTAGGATTTTTTTTTTTTAAAGTAAAGTGAGGATTCATTAAGGCATGGATAGTACACTCTCAAGGGGAGAGCAGGCAGACTCAGGTGAGCGGCTGCCTGGATTTTTTTATACTATTAAAAAATTGAGAGTTCTGAAGAACTTTTGTTTAAGTAGGTTGTATCCATTGGTGCTTACTATATTAGAAAATAAAACTGAAAGATTTAAAATACAAGCACACACAATCACACATTCCTTTTAGCCATCAGAGCTATGATGTTATCACATGTCATGTCTCTGGAAACCTCCACTGCACACTTAACAGAGAATGAGAATGAAAATAGCATTGAGTATTAGTGTGAAAATTGTTTTGACCTCCTGGACTCCCTGGATGGAGGGAACTTGGGACTTCAGGGCTTCTCAGATGACACTTGAGAACTGCTGTTTTAAACCATATACAGGGTTCATGGGTGTGAAATGATAAAAGGGCCCTTGTGATGAAACGAGCTTTAAAGTTTCACTTCTACATTTCTTGCCTTTTTTTTTCTTTGACTTGTCTTAAAAACTTTAAATCTGACAATTTAATTTTTTTTAAAAAGGAAAATATTTTTGTTATATATTTATTTCCTGTCTCATGGTACTCTGTGCTCTTTGGATCTAGTTTGTACCTAGACTTATGCTATTTTTATATGAAAAAAATTAGTCAGTCAAGGCTATCCTTATGTAAATTTATAAAGTTTATCCAAGGCTTAAGAAACAAGTTCTGAATATACTGGTACACTGAGGAAAGACCGTCTCATTGTAATTAAAGTAGTACCATACATTAAAAGATTTTTTAAAACCCATGTGTCTAGAACACAATACTGTCATGCATATTTAAACATCCAGTAAATGGTTAGACATAAGTTTTGTTAATAAAAAACTTCATATGTTGAAGAATCATAATTATTCATAAAGCGCTTATGGAATATAGAGATTGATGAGTGAATCCAAGTAAGTAATACCAGAAAATTAAAAGTAGAAAAAAATGAGAGACAATAGTTACCTATATTAACAGCAATGACATGTAAAATACAATAAGCTGTGAAGGAGTAGTGTGTTTGGAGGAGAGGAGGACTTGAGGCTGCTGCTCTGGAGAGAGAAGTGTGTTATTACTCATGTTCTGATAAATGGAAACTGTGTTTTCAGACTTTTCAGACTGGGATGCTACTAGTTTGAGCCTCAGTGATGAGACTTGTCAAACAGCCGGGCATTTGAAAGTTGATGATAAGTGTCCATTGGTATCACGATCAATGATCACAAATCAGTCAGCATCCACAGAATTGAGACAGATGACCTTAATAGATAAAGACAAGATTAGTATTGGAGCTGTGTTTCTGCTAGGGCATTCAGTGCTCCCTGACCTGTGTGAATCACAGCTGCCAGAAAGCAGAGAAAGCAAAGAAGGTAATGAAACAGCACAGAGAACTAGTAGTAGGCTACCTCTGCATGGCTTCACCATATTCTGACTTTGCAGAAATCATTTTGCAGCAAAATCTCCTTTGTGTTTTCTCTCTTTATGTAATCTACAACCAGACAATACCTTTTAGCATGACATTTGCATCCTTCTTCTGACCAAAGCAATGTGATAAATAGCAAAGAAAATCAGGAGAAAGTAAATTCATTTCATTTAGGCTAGTATTTAGTATACATGAGATTGGGCAGCAGGGTTATGTTTAGAACTTTGGGACTAGTAGGGAAATCTAGGTGGACATCCAAAGATTCAAAATATGGTGTCTTAGCTTTATTTTTACCTAGCTCTGAATTTAAAAATCTTAGTTACAACTGTATTCACTGTAACTAAAAAAACCTCTACGATTAAATATCAAAATATTTCTAGTATTTTTTTATGACTGTCTGTATTTTAGAAGTGGCTTTCCCAGTGGTAGTGGAATTTGCTACACAGGACCTCCTTCTTAACTGTGTCCACATGGTATATCAACTTTAATGGCTTAATAGGTCACAAAGGATATTGGTTTTTAAGGAGTCCTTTATCACTTAAAAATAATATATGGAATATCAATTCTAATTCTGCTAAGATAGCCAGTCTATTGATTAACCACATCTGATATGTGTTCTACTTTATAGACCAATTAATTTAGTGCCCTTAATCAGTGATATGATCAGAGCTGTAGTAAAAAATCGTACAATATTATTTTTACTCCTATAATTTCATCTTCTTTTCTTCCCTTACCTGTAGAATTAATGTCATATTTACAAAAGATTCTCAATTATCTCCTACAGTAGTGACTACAAGCTATAAACTCACAGTTTTTTTTAACCAAACAAGTGACTTGTTGGCTCTTATTTCTTCATGAGCTCGGGAGATCCAGAAAGCAGGACTTTAAACACCTACATGAGCTCCCTCAACACAGGAAGATGTGAAACAGAAAAACTACAAGAGAAATGGAAGCAACTGCAAATAGTTCATGTACATCATGTCTCTTCTCAGTTGATACCTTTTATAAAGTAATAAGCAGACTCTAGTTCTCCAGGGACCTAGTAGTCATGCATTTATTTATTTAATAAAATCATATTATTTTATTATTATAAATTTATTAAAATAAAATTTTAACTTATGTAGCCCTGATAATTTTATAGGCTAAATATTTCTGGAAACATTCTCTCAGTTCAGGCCTGCATCATCTTTTTTTTTTTTTTTTCATATTAATTGGCTTCAAATTTTTCTCCCTCCATTTATTTGTATGCCCTTTAAGTTAATCCCTCCCACAACACTTAGAGTGATCTATCTCAAGTGCATGTATGACCATGAACCACTCTTTAAAGCATATTAATCTCCAGGCATCTTACAGGGACAGGTAAGGCTTTCATGGTCTGACTTCTGCCTGGCTCTCCATCCCTACTGCCCTCTGTCTGTCCTTTGCTCTGGTGTTCTGAGCTGCTTGTGATTCCCTCCTCACCTGCCCTGTATTTTACACAAATGTTGACCCTCTCATGTGTGTCTCTCCCTTCCTGCTCCAGCCTTGCGTGCTCTCTTCCTTTCCTGCCCTCTGTTCCTTGGAAGCTGGCTGACCTCACTGTTTAAGCCTCAGCTCAGGCATTATCTATAGAAAAGCCATCCCTGACATTCTTCTTTAAACCCCAGTGCCTACTACTAAAACAGGAACTTAATAAGTAATTATTGAGTAAAATAAATAAAAACTATTTATACAAAGATAATTTTAAGAGCTTGTCCTCTACAGTGTAGGAGCAAAGAGGATAGACATTTAAAGAAATAGTTTACAGTTCAGCTGATGAAGATACAATAGAATAATTTGTGATGTATTAAGGTAACTCTAAGGAAGAGATCCCAATTTCTCTGGGGGAACATAGCGATAATCAAGGAGGACTTCACGAAACAGGCTGAGACTTAAAAGATGCAAAGGAATTTGCCAGGATAGTAGAGGAAAACATTTCAGATTAAGGAATTGATAGAAGCCTAAAAAGTAATGGGGGGAGGGTGTAACTCAAGTCAGAAAGAGCATGCTTAGCATACACAAGGTCCTGGGTTAAATCCCCAGTATCTCCTCTAAAAATAAATAAGTAAACCTAACTCCCCCTCCCCCCAAATAAACTAAATAAATTAAATTAAAAAAATAGTAATTTTGGAAACCATGAATAATGTTGCTGTTGAAGATTGGTGTGTTGTTAAAAAGGTACTATTATGAGGTAGAGAATAGAGTCTATTGTGACTTTGTATGATTGTTCTATATTTTAAAGTTTTGCTTTGTTTCTCTTTGTTTTGTTCGTGTCTGGTGGATGAATTTGTGAATGAAACTTTGAGATGTTTGTATGCCTTTAATCTGGAGACGTCTAGTATTTCCCAAATAGTTTGTTGAAGTTTTAGATAATTATAAGTATTTCTTAAAGAAGTAACTATTCAGCTAAAGATTGAGCTTGAACTGTCAATTGATGAAATTTTTTTAACCTACTTTTATAAAGATTATGCCTTTTATCTAACTGTTTTAAGTAGTTAATTTTAACTAAATGTATACATTTGTCAGCAGAACTAGACTTAGAAATGACATCCGAGGAAGAGAAAGAAAGAGTTGATGGAAGTGAAAATAACCACTCACAGGTATGTAAAAATGTAAATTTAAATTTCTGGCTTAATACTGTTTTCAGTGCTTCAGTAACATAACACAGGTCAAAAGAAATCGCCTTTCAAACTAGCCTTTTAGAGTCAATAGATAGTAATTTAATATTTAGTTTTTATAGCATTTTATTTAGTTACAAACTTAAAATATTGTTAGGATCTATAATAATTTATAGATAAACTCCCAGTGGTCCAAAATTTGCAGTTTCAAATTGCCAGTCATTAATGCCAAGATGAAAGATTTATTCTGTCCTGTGATCTCTATGTAGTTAACTTCAGAATCTATAATCAGGGAGAGCATGGGGGTCATAGAGTCAACCCAACTGCCTACTAAGAGAATCAAACCCCCCAGAATTAGACTTTTGTTATCAGGGAACAAATAGTAACTTTCTAATTTATTTCATTTCAGGGTAGGAAATCAGTAAATATTATTAAAAATTCTTTTATTCACTCTTATTAGTGGATATTAGAATATAACATAACTGGATGGAAGCGGAGAATATGTATTGATATATAACACTATCATAATATATAATTTGCATTAAAATTTAGGAATTTGTTTCTCTTTCTGACTGATGTTATTTGATTTTGGCTCCTAGTAATTTAAAGTTTCCTATTCTCCAGTTATTAGTCCTTAAAAAAAAATCTTCACATGTACTGGAGGGGCTAACTATTTAAGGTATGTGAGGTGAAATATTTTTTAGTGAGGAAGCCTTTGTAACATAAAAAATCTAATCTCCCAATTAATTCTTGGTAAATTTAACATGTATGAATTGTTTAGTTCAAACAAACAGTGACAAAAGTAGGTTTGTGAGTTCATGTTTCTCCCCTACTTCAGGCTAAGGCAAGTTAATTTTCACTTCTTAGTTTAAGAGTAACTTAAATCAGGGCAAACTTTGAGTCAAATGATAAAATGAATGAAAACAAAAAACAAAAGTCTGTATAATGAATAAAGTAATAATAATTATCCTTCATATCAAACTTTCATTAAAGGTTGAAGAAGAAAAGGAGAAGCACAGAAGTAGTGAAATGGAAGGATCAGGAAACATGTGTGATGCCAGTGAGGACAGTGGATTAATTCAGCAGAGCAAGAATGGAAAAACTAACAACCAGCAGTTTCCTACTGTGGAGAATGGAGATTCTGATAGGTAAGCCTATATCAACATTTAACAATAGATAGTTGTTATTTTCCTATAAAATGACTTCTATTTGAGCTAATGTTCATGATTAATAGATTTTGTATTTCACTAGGGATATAGTTATTTTTAATACTCTTGCCCTTTTGCCTTAATCCTAGAGTTAATTGCTTAACATGCCTCCATATTACACTTTGAGAGTATTCTGGATTTGACTGTTTATTTACTCTTACCAGTGCATTATATATTTTCATATATTTTATGTTACTAGTTAGCATCCTTTCCTTTCAGCTTGAAGACTCTTTTCAGCAGCATTTCTTGTGAGGCAGGTCTAATGGTGATGAACTACCTCAGCTTTGGTTTGTCTGGGAAACTTTCTTTATCCATTTCTGGAAGATAACTTTTCTGGATAGAATATTCTTGGTTGGCAGGTTTTTTTTTTTGTTTTTTTTTTTTTTTTTTAAAGCACTGTGAATATGTCAATCTACTCTCTTGAAATCCATTGATAGACTTATGGGGGTTCCCTTTTAATTTACAGGCCTTTCTCTTGCTATTTTTAAGATTCTCTTTGTCTTTGATTTTTGATGGTTTTATTGTAATGTCTCTTGGTGAGGATTTCTCGCTCTCTCTTTCTTTCTTTTTCTTTCTTTCTTTCTTTCTTTCTCTCTTTCTTTCTTTCTTTCTTTCTTTCTTTCTTTCTTTCATTCTTTCCTTCCTTCCTTCCTTCCTTCCTTCCTTCCTTCCTTCCTTCCTTCCTTCCTTCCTTCCTTGACAGCTTTTATTGCTATCAGAGGCTTTTGCCATCAGTACATGGTTCTGACTGCAATACCTTCTTCAGACCATGCAGGGAACTCAGGATCCAAAAGTTGTTAAGAGAAATATAAGTAGGCTGGGGATGCAGGGGGATTAACTTTTATCAAGAAAATCCTAATAGCTTAACATAAAACTAGGGCACTTAATTCAGTTATTACATGTCACCCAAATCAGAGAGCTGCCCCAACATCTAGACAGCCTCTCCTACTGATTATAAATGAGTGAACTGATCAGTTGTCAAAAAAAAAAAAATCAATTTTAGTTGTTACAGAACATGTTTCTTTGATGAGCATCTGGATATATTAACTTTATCAAATTCTTTTATACAAACGTCAAAAATGCTTTCAATAAATCTGAGTGTCCTAATCACATGCCACTTTCAAGCTTCAATTTAAAATAAACAAAAATGAAAATAATTTTGTTTCCAAACTCTAGAAATTAAAATGAGACAAACAAAAATCAACATGGTCATGGGAATCCTTTTTCTATTACTACCTCTGATTCATATGAGGCAATTCTGAAGTAGCTTTTTCTTTGAATTACTTTGAATCATGGACTAAACATGGCTGTTATATGAATAATTTGTTCACTAAATTGTTTTTTTTTAATATTTTTTATTGATTTATAATCATTTTACAATGTGTCAAATTCCAGTGTTCAGCACAATTTTTCAGTCATTCATGGACATATACACACTCATTGTCACATTTTTTCTCTGTGAGTTATCATAACATTTTGTGTATATTTCCCTGTGCTATACAGTGTAATCTTGTTTATCTATTCTACAATTTTGAAATCCCAGTCTATCCCTTCCCACCCTCCACCCCCCTGGTAACCACAAGTCTGTATTCTCTGTCTGTGAGTCTATTTCTGTCTGTATTTACGCTTTGTTTTTGTTTTTTAGATTCCATATATGAGCGATCTCATATGGTATTTTTCTTTCTCTTTCTGGCTTACTTCACTTAGAATGACATTCTCCAGGAGCATCCATGTTGCTGCAAATGGCATTATGTTGTCGGTTTTTATGGCTGAGTAGTATTCCATTGTATAAATATACCACATCTTCTTTATCCAGTCACCTGTTGATGGACATTTAGGCTGTTTCCATGTTTTGGCTTGTTCACTAAATTGTTAAAAAATAATTTTGAGGGTTTCCTCATCAGTGGAAGTCAGGTGATAGATCAACGTACATAAAATTATTAAGTGTTCAAAGAAGGAGAACAAAACAAGACAAAAATTAAATCAGGATTCTGCGACAAGATTTGCTAGCTAGGAATTTTAGAACTTAAAAAAGAAAAAACTGAATTTCTGACACAGGGTAATCTACATTACATTTTACAGAGAAAAGTGGAACTAACAAATACTACAAAAATTTTTTTAGTTAAAATTTTAGTTAAAATTTAGTTAAAAAAAATTTTTTTTGATCTTGAATTTTACACTGTTTTTGGTCTTTAAGTGCTTAAATAATGTTGAATTATAATTAGCCATTCAAATAAACAGGGATTTTTTTCTGGCTCATTTCGAATCAGCCTCATAAGTTTTATATAGCCTTTATATAGCCTCTCCTGGTTTTCCACGTTCCCATCCCCAGAGTCATCTTCCTTAGTTTGCACTTGAAGGTGACACTTGAAGCTACATGACAGAAACAGGCTGCAAAGGTGGACCAGGGGAAGTATGTCCCTCTTGCCTTGATAGATCAGTGTCACACACAGAACCCCCCATTTTTCTGAAGCATTATTTTCATTATGGAGCCATTTGATCGCATCGTGGAAGTTGTCCACTTCCGTTTCTTCTGTGGTGCACGTAGCAGAGGTGTGCTTGCACCCATTGGCAGCTGGGAGATGATGGCAGAAGGCTGCTGGACCTCTGACTGGCACTTCTGGTTTGTTGTTGTCCTTGGAGAAATCTGGGCCTAGGGCAGAGGAGGGATGTAATCGGAACAGTCCTTTGTCACAGGTCACCAGGGTGTATTGGAGGGGATGGTAGACATAAGGAATTTCGAGGCAGGGAAGACTGCAGAGTAGAAAGGTGACGTGCCTCAGACTCCCAACAGTGGGTCAGCTGGGAGCTATCCATCTGTGCTTCCTGAAGCCTTTCAGTTGTAAGAGGAAGCCCATCAGAAATGATTTTTTCTATTTCCAGACTGACCATGGCCAGAGTAAGCATGGATCCTTTGAATTGCAGAAGTTGGCTGCAGGCCCTACAGTGAAGTAGTTGCTTGGTGAGGACAGCCAGATGTTGAGATGGGCTCAGTCTGGGCAAACTAAAAAGTAACTGCGGCCCAGTTGACACTGCAGTGGCGTGGAAAATGTGAAGAAAATCCGGGGTGTGCCTGTGCAAAGGTCCCAATTCAACTTGTCCAGAACGACTCTCTCCCTCCTCAGAATCCCGGAGGAAGAACACCCACAGAAACTCTCTCCTGCCGACACCTTCAGTGCTGGGGTTCTCGTCCTCCTCAGCAGCCCTGGTAGCTAGGAAATCACAGCTGATTGCAATACAACTCATGTATTTTGGGTGGGCCTTTACAGTAGCTAAGAATCTGTCCAAAGACTACCAGCCAGCGCAGATGTTTCTGGGCAAAGATTGAATCAGTACTTGAGTTTGGCCAACCACTGAATCACTTCCTCTCTCTGGGCTAGAGAAACATTCTGATTTGGAGGCATTTTCTGCACATTCACCTTCTACATCTGGGCTTCCCTAGAGATTGCCTTTCCAACATGAAAGACAATCTCTGGTTTTCCAAAGGCCCTGGAAGCTTCATGATGTCCTTTGGCTCTGCCTGCCACCCAGCTCGATGTAGGGACCTTCTCCTCCTTCCCCTCCCCTTCCCTCCTCTCCCCCTCCACCCCCCAGTCCCCTCCCCTCCCACACCTCTTCCTCCCCGTCCCAGGGCCCCTTCTCCCCACTCCCCCCCCCCACCCCGCAGAGCTAAAGCGGGTTCTTCCAGTGGCGGTTACTGGCAGTTACCGCCTCATTTTCCTCAGTGGGGCGTGCTGGACGAGGATGAGCAGACCGAGTTGGAGGAAAGGGGGACCCGGCCGGAGGGCGCTGGCTTCGGCCACATGGCCGGGGACCGTGGGGCAGACAGCGAATCCCAGTCCAGAGGCCGGCGGCCCCGCTCCTCTAGCGGCAACGGCTGGTGCCGGGGTGGGGATGGGGTTCCCTGTCGCCAGAGGACAGCGAGGTTGGGAGAGGTGAGGGTGAGACCAGCTCTTCCCCCACCACCCTGTGGGGAAGTGCCTCCCAGGGGACCTGGGGAAAGGGAGGGGTAAGGGGAAAACGGAAAACAAAGAAGGGGAAATAGGAAAACGCCGGGCCGAGGCGCTGCCCCGTGCGCTCGAGGCGCTCGAGGTGCGCGAGGATGCCTTTCAGTTGAGTTTGGTGACCTATGCGCTTTAGGACCTGGGATATCCAGATCTCCCCCTGGGTTTAGGAAGTTCGCAGCCATTTTTTCTTTAAATAAGCTTTCTGCCACCTTCTCCATATCTTCTCGTTCTGGAACTGCAATAATTTATGAATTATTTCTTTTGATGGTATCTGGTAATTCACGTAGGTTTTCTTCACACTTTTTCATTTTTTTTTTCTTTCCTTCTCTGACTGGATAATTTCAGAGCTCCTATCTCTCTTTTTTTTTTTTTTTTAACTTTTTAATTTTTTTTTGTTTAATTTCTTTGTATTTTTTTCCTGCAAGACTTGGTGTTGGTGGCACTGTTGTAGTTTATCTTCAATCCCAAATTCCATGAAATAGAAATCAGAAGTAAAGGTTGAGAGGGGAGGAAGGAGGGAGGCAGGCCAAGGAGCAAACAGTTTGACTAGAAAAAAGAAGAGGTTGTATGTGGTGGGCATTCCCAGGCAAGGCCATTTCTTGAGGGAGGGGGTTGGCAGGCAGCTTGCATTTGCCTCATGCAGGGGAGGGAGGAAAGATCCTCCAGGGACCAGACAGTCCCCTCCTTCCTAGGGCTTCCTGCCCCCAGGGGAAAAGCTAGTACCTGGGATCAGCCACCACCTCAAACAGGGCTCTCCACCCACCTCGCACCCCGGGTTGACTCCCACCTCTGCCCTGCCTGGAGAGATTGGCTTCCTTTGATCAGCCTCCTTCTGTTGTTTTCCCATTTCACAAGATTCTGATATGTTAGGGGAAGGGATGTAATCCATTTAGAGACTACTAAACAGCTTCTTCTGCCCTGTAAGCTCCTATTACTTTGTTCAGTCTCCAGAATTGCCTCCCCCCTTCCCCCACCCCCACTGCCAGAGTTGGGGAGTGGGGTCCTTGCTCAGCTGCCTCTAACCCTCTGCAGTAGAAATGTCTTCTTCAGGCCCCTCAGAAATTTAATCAAAGGCCACAAGTGAGTCCAGACCAACCAAATAAAGTTTTAGGGGGAGAGAGAAGGGTGGGAGAGGTCAGGGTGTGGACTTGGCCACATTGGACATTTTCCTTCCTTTACACATTGCTCTTGACGTGCCGTGCCACCCTAGGGGGTGGGACGAGGGGCTGGCTATTGAGGAAAGAAAGAGGGAGAAGATGCTGGGAGCACTTGGATTTTTCATTCCCCTTATTTCCTTCAGGGAAGGATGGAGTTAGGCAAGACCCTAGCTCAGTGCCTGGAGGTGAGGTAGGATCCTCCAGGGTCAGAGATGGAGGCTGCAACCCCTCCAGCTTTTTCACGAGGCCTCAAGAGGGATGCCAGGCCCCTTGGGTCAGGGAGTCACAGCAGCTCAGCCAGTGCCTTGCCCAGTATAGTCTTCCCCAGTATATAGTATACCCCTCTCAATTTTCTTCTTCCTTTTCACTCAGCTTCCAGGAGACTCCTCAGGACACCAAACCCCCACCCTCATTGAAGTTCAGGTCTAAAGAAAAGGTGGGGAGGGGGCAATGGTCTGACTTAGAATTGTATGTCTTAGAGAAGAGAGAGACTCTGAGGGAGAAAAGCCCTTCATATGTAAACAATCTAGAGAGAGAAGGGGTGGATGGGGAAGGAAATGGGGACGACAGAGAAGGAGCCAGAGGAAATGAGAGAATCTGAAAGAAGGAAGGGAAAGAAAAAGCAAGAGATAGAAACCGAGAGGGACAGAAAATAAAGCAAAGGGAGAAGAGAAAGAAAGATAGGAGAAAAAACAACCAGGAGTAGGAAGAGAAAAAGGCAGGTCAGAGGAATGAACAGGCAGCGACCGAAGCCAGAACTAGGCCAGGAAGGAGCCTCAGATGAGGAGCTGGGAGAACAGGAACGCCAGGCTGAGGTCCAGGAGGGCCATGGCTCCCACCACCAGCAGGTTGGCAGCTCCCGGCTGGGCGGGCCTTTAGGTTGCGGCAGTCTCCTCAGCCTCTTCCACCAGGCACCCTGCTTCCGGACTCCTCGAAGACAGGCCGCTCAGGACTGGGGAGGTCATGGGCTCTGGTCCTGAGCCTCCTGGGGTCCTCAGCTGAGGCAAGGGTTCTTCATCCTCCCCCTCCTCTCCAGAAGAGAGGAGAGGGTGGGGAGCGGAGGAGACTAGAAAGAAGAGACAGTGGCGATGGTAGCGTTGGGGGGCGGGGATGCCTGGGCAGAAAATGATGGATGCCTGCTAAACCTGGGATGAGGGAGGAGGCGAGTAGAGAGGAGAGTGAGAGGCACGGAGAACCCCAGGGTAGAAAGAAACCCTGGGATGCGGGCAGGGAGTTGGGTGAGGCTGAGGGGGCAGAGTTCCTATCTCTTAACCACCCATTCTTGCTTCTGCTTGATCCACTCTACTGTCAGTGCTCTTTCTTGCATTTTCCCTATCATTCAATGTATTCTTTAGCTCCAGAATTTTCATTTGGTTCTTTTTTTTTTTTTTTGGTTTCGATCTCTTTGTTAAACTTCTCATTTTATTTATGTATCTTACTGATTCTGTTGCAGTCTTTCTGTGTTTTCTTGTAGCTCACTGAGTGTCCTTAAAACTACCGTTTTGAATCCTTCATGGGTAGATTGCAGATCTCCATGTCTTTGGGATTGGTTCCTGGAAGATTATTATGATCCTTTGGTGGGTCATTTTTTCTTGATTCTTCACATTCCTTGAAGTTTTGTATTGCTGTCTTTGCACTGGAAGTAGCAGTCACCTCTTCCAGTCTTTAATAACCGCCCTCTCCAAGGTGTCTAGACTTGTATTTTTTTGCTCCAGTGGTGTGCTGGAACTTCTCTCCTGGAAACATGGATTTCCACAAAGGCTCTCTTGTCTGTGTGTGATTATCTAAGACAGTGTTTTCCAGGGGTTCCCTGGACATGGTAAGAGTGGCTGGAGCTAGTTCATGAGCCATGCAGGGTCTGCAGCTGGGATGTGGTCTGTATGTCTGTTTCCTGACACATGGGTGGGCAGGACTCTTCCCAGGTCCCTTAGTGTATGGTGCCAGATCCCACAACTCCTGCAAAGCCACCTTGTTTGTGGATGGATGCCAAAGTGTTGAGGGGACATGATAAGGTACCTTTTTCAGCCATGATGCTGATGTTACCCCAACATGTGTTTTAAAAGTAAATGTTTCCCCTCAAGGTATTTCCTTGATTTATTCTTTCATGTTGTATGTACTTCATATTATTTTTTAAAAAATCATTTAAAGTAATCATTATTATATTTTAAAACAGAATAGAAAATTATAGTACAAACCTAATTATTACTCCCTTGTGTAAGAGTCATTGCTTTTAGGCAGTGAACTCCAGCTTTTTTTTAGTGTAGCATTTGATTTTGTTCAGAGTTTCTTCCCAGGCTCATCTCTCTACTTGGCTTCCATGTATTTTGTATTCTTCCTTCCAATTTCCTAGGACACACCTAGATGCCATGTGTCTAATCTTTGTGCTCACATTATAATCTCTAAGTAGAATAATTTTCTCCCATTTCTTTTCCTCATGACCTCCTATTTATTTCCCCTCTTCTGTAAAGGCTTCTTTATGCTCAGTTGTTGCTTTCCATGTGTCAGCTCTTACATATCACATTGTATCATAATTGTATATCTGTCTTTGAAGCAAGAATTTATATTTCCTTGCATATGGTTGCTACTTCATAACTGTTTTGTGAATTAATAAATGACCTAAGATGGGTAAGAGCTGGAATTTTACGAAAAATTTTTTTTATTTATTAGTAGAATTATTTTTCAAAAAATTGGGTTTTTAATGGATTTTTTTTTAAAGTAGCAGTCCTGGCTTGGATATGAAGGAATTAAAGAAAAATGAAAATGAAAAATGGACATCCAAAGCATCTGTGATTTCACCAGTGTTTGAGAAGGCTGACTCACTGGCTGGTGGTCTCCTACAAGAGAATGATGACAGCAGTTTAAGTGAAGTACATCAAGATGATGGCAGGTAAAATCTACAAATTCTTTATTTCTAGGTGAAGAAATATGAGCAGTGATTACCTTCTCTGGATATAGAACAGCAGAATATAGTGGACAGGCCAAGGCAACAGAATTCTCAACTATCTCAGACAAACACTGCCGAGAGGTTAAGATGAAGACAAATGCCTTTGACCGGAAGTAGTTTCAATAAATAGTCCCCATGGAAGCCGGGCTGTAGTGAATCCGTGTAAACAGCTCCTTAGAGAACATTCACTGGAAAGGCAGGAGAGGACTGGATGGTAGCTGAAGAGGAATGTGGGGCTCAAGGGAGTTTAATGTTTAGATGATAGTTTTTAGAGCATGTCTGTATGCTGTTGGAAATGATTCCATAGAATCATTTTTCAAGTTAATCTTGTTTGCATTTCCAGTATTAGAAAGTGTATTTATTGTCTTACATTATCTTTAAAATATTACAGTAAACTAATTATCCATAACACTTCTATTCATGTATAGTTTTATGGTTAGGGCTTGTTCATTGGTTCTGAAGTGTAATATTCTTACACAATTGAATATGCAGATAATGACTTAAAAGTTACACTATCATACATAGATTTTTAAAAATTATATATTCATAATAACTATACAAACACTTAGGCCATACTGAATAGGATTTAATCATTCCTTGATGAATCTAGATGTTATAGTGTCTTTGACAGTATCATTATGAGTGTCTATGGTTTTGTATGGTATTCTAAGATACCAGATTAACTTAATATTTGTTTAGATTCTAGGGAAAAGGGGAAGATTTTGTTTATATACAATAGAATAATAAACTATTAATAATTTATCACAATGTTTACTTTTGGAGTACTAAGTTCTAAATTACAAAAGCCATCATTCTTGTACCAAACGTGTCATTAACATGTTTTGTTTGCTCCATAAGGACATGTCAAATGCATAAATAAACAGCTGAATGGATAATGAATGCCTGCTGATAAATTTCTTTAGCAAAAGAAAATCTTTATTGAAAGTAGATTTCCAATATTGCCTAGGTCTAAAGTCTTTTTATTTTTAAAAAATAGGTGTAAGATTCAGAAATTGTTATTTATAATTACAGCTAGACATGGAATGATAATGTAGATTAATTTGCTATGATATTACTTAAAAACACTTAAAAATAAATATTATTTTCTTGGCATATTGTGAACCACAAGTATTGAAGCCAGATTGCCTGGGTTGAAATTCTGGGCAGACAAAGGGGCTTAGGCAAGTGACTTAGCCTTTCTGTGCCTCATCTTCTTTCTGGGTAAAGTAGCTAATGTATTACCTGCCTCCCAGGATTGTTGTGAGGATTAAATGCCTGTAAGACATGTAAAGTGCTGATAATCATGCATAGCAGTTTTATATTAAGTCCTCCAAAGCTAATATCATGATTATTAGGAAAGAGTTTCTTTCCTATAAGGACTTAAATAATACTTTCCAAATAGGCTTTAGTGCCATAAAATCTAGTTTTTATTGAAAATGACAACATCAAGAAGACCCTGGTATATTTCTTCCTATCAAATAATGCAAGTAACCTTTTGTTTTTCCTTTTCCTTTGACTGTCAGCTTGATCCAAATTTAAAACTTTGTTAATATTATTATTGTTGGTATACTTTCTTTGTCCTTTAATGTTACTCTTTCTATTTATTGTTTGATCCCTTTCAAAGAAAATTAATTAGCAATGCAAAGAGTTTATATAAAAAATAATAGGTTTAGATATTCCTTGTATTTTAAGTAATTAATATTTGGCTGAAAAGAAATGCTTGTTTTTATTTTTTAGGTCTGCAAAGGAAACATCTACTGAAAAGGACAAGGTATAGTAAAAAATTAATTATAACAATATTATCCTGTAGTAAAAAAAATAATTTATGAAAGGTAGAGTGGAAAAACAGAAACTCCTCCTTTGTTGTAGAGACATTTACTTTGAAAAAAATTATTTAGAAACACTGTTCATAAAGTTATCCTTTTGATAAAAATCAGTTCTTTCAAGAAGTGTCCGTGTTTTTGCTTTCATAAAAAGATGGCTATTTATCACCTCTGTACACTGGGCATATTTTATAACTATGTTGGAGACACTGTGAAATACTATTATTTATCTGTAGGTCAAAGAGCAAATTAGTTCTGTGGATGACCTCGATGACTTAACTCTGTCATCAGAAACGGCTTCCGAGGACTGCGAATTGCTTTTCCCTAATTATAAGAATACCCTGTTGTTAATGGAACAACTTGGCCTGGAGTGTAAAGGTAGGACCCCTGTATGACTACAAAGCCTTTTTAAGTATCTCGTGGTAACGTGTGCACACCTAGTACTGCCCCAGATAGCACGGATATGTTACAGTCCGCTGCATCTCAGAAACATGCTTTGTGTTAAAGCAGAATCAGATGTGTTGTGCGCTGCCAGCCGGGGGCTGTGACTGTTCCCACTCACTGTGCTTTCTGTTGACTCTGCTGCTCCTACGCCTTCACCCAAGGTCAGGGTATCACTACTTCCCTCCTAGAACACTGAAATCACTTCAGGACTTTCTTCTCCGCCGTTCCACCTCCTGGAACATTGGTCTACACTGCGGCCATGATTACTAGATAGTTTTTAAAATTCAGACCTCAACATGTTACCCCCTTGCTTAAAATCCATCTACTGCTTCTCATAGCTCCGTGGTTAAAGGCCACAGTCCTCTGGCTTCATTTTGTTTCATTTTATTACCCTTCTTTCCACATGAATTTTAGAATCAGCTTGTCAATTTCTTTTTTTTAAAAAAAGTCTGATGGTCTTCTGGAAATTAGATGTGGATTATGTTGACTCTGTAGATTAATTTGAGGAAAACTGACTTCTTAACAATATTGAATTTTTAACCCCTGAACAAGGTTTATTTCTCCACTTATATAGGTCTTCCTTAATTTTCTCAGTAATATTTTAGAGTTTTTAATGTATGTATCTTTCCATCTTTTATGAGTTTACCTGTATTTCTTATTTTTCAGTGCAGTTGTAAGTAATATAGTCTATTTATTTATTTACTTATTTATTTTCAAATAATATATTTTGATTTTTAATTTCTGATTGTTCATTCTGATTATAGAAATACAGTTGATTTTTGTATCCTGACTCTGTGCCCTCTGATCTTACTAAACTCATTTATTAGTTCTAGTAGACTTCTTGTGGATTCTCTTAGATTTTCTATGTAACCAAAGGTGGAAGCTTTTTCTTGTTTAAACTACTATCTCACGAAAGATAGTTCACATTTAAGACTTGCAGCCGATATATTCTCTGTCACAGCTAATCAGCTCTGCCTCTGTACCATGAGAGCAGCCATAGACAATACACAAGTTAATGGACATGGCTGTGTTTCAGTAAAACTTTATTTACCAAAGCAAGCAACCCAGCCCAAAGGTTGGAATTGGCTGACTCACACTATGTAATCATATTCCCTGCTGATTAGCAGACAGTTTTACCTCTTCATTTCCCATCCAGATGCTTTTTGTTTCTTTATTTTGCCTAATTGTACTGGCTCTACTATAGTGCTGAATAGAAGGAGTAAGAGAAGGCATTCCTGTCTGGTTCCTTACCTTCTGGGAAAAGCATTCAATTTTTTACCATTGCATATGGTGTCAGCTGTAGGGTTGTCATAGATCTTTATCATAGTGAAGAAGTTCCCTTGTATTCCTAGTTTGCTGGAATTTTTTTTTTTATCAAGAATAGATGTTGAGGTTTGGCAAGTGCCTCTTTTTATCTACTGATCATATGGTGTTTCTTTTTTAATTTGTTAATATGGTGAATAACATTAATTGCTTTTTAAATGTTAAAACAGCCCTGCATTCTTGGAATACATCCATTTGATCATAACGAATTATCCTTTTAATGTACTGTTGGATTTAATTTGCTAATGTTTTATTTAGAATTTTTACCTCAATTTTCATGACATTAGTTTTCTTTCTTCTAATACCTTTGTCTAGTTTTGTTTTCAGGGGAATACTAGTTTCACAGAATGAGGATTTATTTCTCCTTTTCATTTTTTGAAGAGAGTTTGTGTAGAATTGGTATTAAATTTTCCTAAAATATTTGGTAGAATTCACCAGTGTAACCATTTGGGCCTGGAATTTTTTTTTGTGGTAAGGTCTTTAAATAAGACTTCAGTTTTTTTTTCTTTGTTGTTTTTTTTTTTAAGCTATAGGGCTGTTTGGCTTATTTGTTCTTTCTTGATTGAACTTTGGTAATTTCTCTCTTTCAAGGAATTTACTCACTTCATCTAAGTTGTCATATTTATTTACATAATGTTCATAATATTACTTTGTTATTCTTTTAATATGTAGAATCTTGAAGCAATGTCACATAATTCATTCTTGAAATTGTGCCTTCTCTATTTTTCTTTATCAGCCTGGTTAGAGGTTTATCATTTTTATTCATCTCCTGAAAACATTTGTTTTCATTCATTTTTTCCATGCTGTTTCTTTTTTTCTTTCTCATTAATTTTATCTTTTATGTTTATTATTTCCTTTTTTTCTGCTTGCTTTGGGTTTAATTTTCTCTTTTTCTAGTTTCTTATAGTAGAAGCCAGGGTCATTGATTTGAAACCTTTCTTTTCCAATATAAACATTCAGTAGTATAAATTTCCCTGTAAGTAAGCAGCATTCCACAAATTGTAATGTATTATGTTTTCATTTTCATTCAGTTCAGAATACTTTGTAATTCATCTCTTTGTTACCTCTTTGACCCAAAAGTTATTTAGATGTGTGTAATTTAGTTTCCAACTATTTTCCAGAGATATTTTTGTTTGATTTTCAATTTGATTGCTTTCTGGTCAGGGAATATACTTTTTTTGAGTTAAATTCTTTTGACTTTCTCCTTTTATTATGATTCATTTTATGACCCAGAATATAGTCTTTTTTGGTAAGTGTTCCATGGCTACTTGAAAAGAATGGTGGTGCTCAAGTTAGATGAATCCAAGGTAGCACTCCATCTGGGGCTGATTATCCCCCACTACTGAGGCAAGACCTTTCTTAACCATCTATCCATTGCCCTCTGGGTTATGAGTTTTTCTCACCTGGTAACGGGAAATGGACACTCTTCCTGGCACTGCATGAGCACTAAGCACTGTTTCCTCTTTTCAGAAGGTTACCTCCCTATCTCGAATGGTTTCTCACTTCTCTATGCACTGTTTATTACTTGGCTGAATACCCAAGGGGGCCCCTCTGCACATCTCCAGGGTCCTTTCTCTGTTCCACTCTCTCCTCTCCAGCCTTCTCCCCTCTGATCTCAATCTATGTTGGTTTCACCAGACTCTCAGCTTCATCAGCTCTGCTCAGGGAGTCTGGTGGACCCTACCTCAGGTCCCTCTCCCTGTGCTGTGGCCTGGGTCATCTCCCAAGGCAGTGAGCTGGGGGCATTAGACTCACTTCATGAGTTTTCAGGGATCATTGTCCTTCATTGCCTGAGGTCCTTTGTCTTGAAAATCATTTTTTAATGTACTTTGTTTTGTTTTTGCTAGTTTCAAGGAGGCAAGTCACTCAGTGCCTGTTAATCCATCTCGGCTGGAAGCAGAGTGCAGTGGGACTCGGGCACGTGTTGTAGATGGTCTGCAATGCTCTTCTTCCCCCTTGGCTTAATTGCTCCCTGCTCATCCTTCATTTCTCAGTGTAACCATCTCTTCCTTGGGGAAATCTTCCCTGGGCTCAATCTAGATCAAGTTCTGTTATGTGATCATAAAACTTTCTTTTCTATGCAGGAGCCAAGAGTCATGTCTGTTTTATCTTAAGAGCTTAGTAGAATGTCTTCCATGTTAGAGATGCTCAGTATCCATTTGTACAATGTATGGATGAGTGAATGTGAAAATGCACAGTCCTTTATACACAAAAATTACTGATATATGTTATTTCTATTTTTGTTTTCTCCCTAATGCAGATTCTATTAGCTTTTTGAAAATTCAGGATGCAGTTCTTTCATACAGAAGATTAATAGAACTTAAAAAAAACCACTGTGAACTACTTACAGGAAAAATTAAAAAAATGGAAAATAAGGTTAGTGGGCTACAAAAGGAGCTGTCAGAAACCAAAGAGCTGAAATCACAGTTAGAACATGAAAAAGTGGAGTGGGAACAAGAGCTCTGCAGTCTGAGGTATGAATTTCTTGGTTTTAAAGAAATATTTGAACTCTTTATATTTACTTTAATACTGTGGATATGTAGGAGAGGTTTTATAATTGCTAACTTATCTTTTGGGATTTACAGGAGAGAAAATTTCATTAGTATTATGGAATATGAAACTCTTGGAAATAATACAAGATACACACACACACACACACACACACACACACACACACACACACACACGTACATATATTCTCAAGTCTTTGATCCATATTTCTCAATTGTTCTCCAGAAGGTTTATATTCCTTTACATTCCCACTTACAGAATTATGAAATGGCCATTTTTCTCAAGGCAGAAACTTAAAATTTGTGCAGTTTTCTTCTTAATATATGAATGGATGGAAAAAAAGTAAGATGGAAGGTGATCACTGGTTAGTTTATTCAGCATCTCTCTCATACATAGGTAAGATTAGTTCAGAAGTCTATGCTGAAAGCACATATTATTATTTATTGTTTAATTACTGAATATGGATCCTGCCTTGTTCGAAAAGAGATTTAAAAATGATTTATTAAATAGACAATAATCAACAAAATAAGTTCAAAGTGTTGCAAAAGAAGAAACATATAAAGTGTAGGGGAACAGGTATTAGACTCCCCAGCCTAGTTTTGCATTATAGTACTTTGTGGATCTGTGTTCTGTAAAAGATGTCTGTGGATGTTACCTTAACCTGTAGATCATTTAGGAGTACCTGTAATAGTTCATGAAGTTGAAATTTTATTTCTCATGAACTTAAAAACTTATTTCTAAACAATAACTTGTCTTTTTAATTAGTAACTAAATTATCTTGTCCTAACAGAGGAGTAATTATGACTGTGGGAAAAGGATAATTTTCAACTCAAACCTTACTGAATAACTTCCATATTTCTTTCCTACACTATTCACTAGAGTTACTCTTGACTGAAACTCAGTAGCACAATGTTTTTTCATTGCTATCTTTCAAGTATATATATATATATCTTTATGAAGAAGTTGAAGTAAGGAATTAAAAATGTGAGACCTAGGAAGGAAAAAAAATCAAGAAAATAGAAATTTCATTAGGATAATAAGTCAGCATGTGAAGAACGAGATGATAAAATGAACTTTTAATTTTTTAACAAAACAGATTTTAAGGTAAGCATATTTCCCTGCAGATTCACTTTAAAACAAGAGGAAGAGAAGAGGAAAAATGCTGATATATTATATGAAAAAACTAGGGAGCAGTTAAGAAGAAAAGAAGAGCAGTACAGTGAAGAAGTTGAAATGAAACAGCAGCTTGAATTCACGCTCCGAGCCCTGGAAGTGGAATTGCGGACTGCAAGGAATAATCTGAATCAGGTACGTTAATCTTAGGTGAAAACTTCATCTAACACTGTTTCATCAGTATTACTCATCATATTCCTTTGATCTAATATACATTTTGGGGGGTTAAAACAAATGAAAAATGTTACCTCATCCTAAATATGAACTATGACATTTATAGCTTAATTTACTAATTTTTTGCAATCCTTGACATCTGATAGATGCTCTATGTCTGTTTTCTGAATGAAGGAATGGAAGGTAAATTGACCTTAATCATTAACATAATGATTGGTGTTTTTGGTCCACTCAACAAAGTAATAGTCTTAATTCCAATCCATGTGTTAATTGTGGCTTTTTTATGTTAAAATACAGGCTAAATTGCCTTAAGACTGTGATGGAACTGGTTAATGCTTTGTGAAGAAATTTTCTTTCACAATACTACATCTGCCTGTGTTTTTGCTTTGTGATAAATTTAGCTGTCATTTAAGTTAAAATTTGAGTTATTCATGTGTGATAAACATCCTTGTGCTTAAAGAGACTACATCCTTTTAACAGTTTTTTTTTTTGTTTGTTTTGTTTTTAACGTTCCACTCTTAAGCTTTTTTTGACTTTTTTTTTCATGGTATAGAATCAAAAACCTAATGAAATGTGTCTCCAGGTTGTGGAAGAGCTAAATAATACTCAGAGGCAACTATCTCGAGAGCAGAATGCCAGAATATTACAAGATGAAATCCTGACCAATCACCTTTCCAGACAAAAGGAGATAGAAATGGCTAATAAGGAAATGAATGCTGAGGTATATTGTTTAGTCATTTTCAAACATATGTGTATATGAATTTGTATATTTACATATTTTAAAAACCAATAGTATACATCATAGAATGTATAAGGATTTTAAAAGCCTATAGATGTATATATTTTTTTCAGGGGGTTGCATTTCTGGTCCATCAGATAAAGTAATATGTTTAATTCAAATCCATTTGCCTGCACCAGGGACATTCACAATGGTCTCATTCATTCTAGTTTTGGGCAGTGATGTCACTCCCTTGGTAGATGAATAGAGAGGTTACTTTATCACTTCCACTGATGGTAAGGAGGAAAGATGTGGCCACTTCAGAGACCGTATTTTGGGTGTCATTCTCCTACATGTGATAAAAGTAATGCTCTGCTCCATGTGGTATCCAATTTCAGTACAAGGAGCTTTTGAAAACAGTGATAGATATGCCATAATCTATACTTAGTGATAATTTATTGACCTGTATTTTATTTTTAATAAAACTGTTCACTGTATTTCCCCACTGTTTCACATCTATTACTGTTATAAACATTATGAAGAAGAAATAAATATTATTGCAGCAGCAGATAGTCTCATGGTTCTCTAAGAAGAGCTCTGTAAATTTTACCTTATTTACATTAGTATATTCACCGTTAGTGAAATACAGGGCTTATCTTGTAGTTACTTATTTATCCTGGACAAGTAGCTTTGGTTTGGTGTAAAAGGATGAGTAGCAGAGTCAGAAGACCTGGGAAAACCCTGCAGCTTGCTTATGTCTTTAACCTCTTTATTACAGAATTGTCATAACTAGATGAGTTAACTAACGTTTGTAGATGTGCTTAGTAGAATGCCTAGATTTATCACTTATCAGTAGATATAATTCTTATAACTCACCATAAAAATGTGAGAAAGAATATTTATGGACTAGTCTCAGGAAAAAATATTTTTAGAAAATTTCATCTGTCCAAATATATACAGAGCTAAGGCTCTTACTGTGTGGGGAGCTGTATAGTTTAATATCAGATGTAATTTTTAAGTGTAATCAGAATTATTGATCTTTTATTTTAAGTTTTCTAGGTTGGTTGTAATTCAGAGAAAGGCCTTTCCAATTCTGAGCTTCTTTAAAATTCTCTTGTGGTTTATTTTTTTTATTTTTTTTATTTTTTTTACTTTTAAGGATTCACTGTCTTCAATTATACTTTTGAACTTTTGGGGATTTCTGCTTGTATAAAATTTTTATATTTGTATCCACCTTTAGTTTTTCTAGTTGGACATCCACTGATTGCAAAGTTTTTGTTGTGTAAACGTAGATTAGTCTTTCATTTCAGAGGAAATTGTGATATGCCAGTTTATTGAGTACCAGCTAAAGTCTCCTTTATTTTACTTAGGTTTCTCATAGTCATGAAAAAGAAAAAGATCTGTTGTGTAAAAACTACATGTTATGGGAAGAAATTACCATGCTGAATCTAGAAAGAGAAACAATAAAACATCAGAACCAAGAAAAGGAAAATAAATATTTTGAGGACATTGAAATCGTAAAGGAAAAGAATGATGATCTTCAAAAGATAATAAAACAGGATGAGGAAACATTAACAAAAACAATATCCCAATATAATGGGCAGCTTAATGTTCTGACAGCTGAGAATACAATGCTAAGCTCTAAACTGGAGAATGAAAAACAATGCAAAGAAAGACTGGAAACAGAAGTTGAATCATACCGTTCCAGACTGGCTGCTGCCATCCACGATCATGAGCAAAGTCAGGCAGCAAAGAGAGACCTGGAGCTTGCCTTCCAGAGAGCAAGAGATGAGTGGTTTCGCTTACAGGACAAAATGAATTTTGATATATCTAACCTGAAAGATAACAATGAGGTACTTTCCCAGCAACTTTCTAAAGCTGAAAGTAGATTGAATAGCCTAGAAATTGAGCTCCATCACACGAGAGATGCTCTCAGAGAAAAGACGTTGGTGTTAGAATGTGTGCAGAGAGACCTAAGCCAAGCCCAGTGTCAAAAGAAGGAAATTGAACACTTGTATCAAAACGAACAAGGGAAAGTGAGTAAATACATTGGAAAGCAGGAATCCTTAGAGGAGAGGTTATCTCAGCTACAGAGTGAAAACATGTTGCTTCGACAGCAACTGGATGATGCTCAAAACAAAGCCGATAGCAAAGACAAGACAGTCATTAATATCAAAGACCAATTTCAGGATATCGTGAAAAAACTTCAAGGTGAAAGTGAAAAACAAGTTCTGATGCTGGAGGAAAGAAACAAGGAGTTAATCAATGAATGCAACCATTTAAAAGAGAGAATGTATCAGTGTGAAAATGAGAGAGCAGAAAGAGAAGTAAGTATCCAGAAAGAGAACTAATTTTCAGACTCCCTCAAAGAAAATTCAAAATAATGTCTGATGATAGCTAAATGTTGAAACTAGTTGAATATAAAAAATATATAGCCTATAAATATATAGAGTGTAAATCAGCCTAAAAGCATATCTTGTATCTAGCAAACAAAAATTAGGCCTGAGAGGTGCTTTACTTTGAGTAAAGATGCCATGTCACCTATGAAATTTTAAGAGATTAAGCTATAAGTGGTTAATAGATATAGGCAGGTATTAGTAATTTACTCTTATACTGCCAAGATAATAATTTTAATCTTTCTGTCACCACATTTTAGTATCACGATGAAGCCGATAAATGAAAAATTCATACCTAAAATAAGTATTTTGAAATTAAGATTCAGTTGTGTGAACAAAAAAAGTAAAAGAAAACAAACAAACAAAACCAAAAAAAAAAAGAAAAGAAAAGAAAGATTCAGTTGTGTGGGTCACCTTGACAGTCAAATCAAGATTTCCCAGATGAACCGATGTGTAAATGCTGCATCTTGTAGTACTTTTCCTTCAGTAGTTTTTCATACATTTTTAGTTGGTATAATTTTATTTTTATTCATGTCACTTTAAATTAAATTTGGAAATATTTCCATCTCAAATCGTGTATTATGACCTTTCCACTTGTTAAAGTCATCTGCTTTTCATTCAATCATAATTTGGGACAAATGTGGTGAGTTTTAGCAAAACTGTATTTGACTTAATCTTCCCCCTGCTATTTATAACTTACTTTGAACATTTTTACAAATAATTTCCTCATAATTCTCATTCCAAGGCTCATTTCCTGTCATTTGGATCCAAGTTTTGTCCAGTACACAGGGAACTAACACTCTCTGTGATGTATTAGTTTGGCATTGGGGTCTCATTTTCAGACTGATGGGGGGTGGCCGGAGTGGTGAGTGGCAGGAATGGAGTGAGTGGGAGAGATGGTGGGGAGCTGTAGGAGCTGTGGACTGGGAGGCAGGGGGAGTGAGGCCAGGTTGTCTAGAGTCCCCAAAGGCCACTGGAATAACTGTGTTTTTATTCTGAGATAGGAATCTATTGGAAAGATTTAAGCACCAGGTTGAATATGTGAAGAACTCTGAAGTAAATTTAAGCCTCTAATGAGAAAGAGGGAGAATGTTCCACAATGTGGAATTTACCACCACTTGTCCCACCTACATACGCATTTCTTTTTGAGACTTCAGTGGGGGTAAAACTTGGCCGTTTCCTGGGAGGGGCAGGGAATGGCTGGTGGGGCTGCATCCATTGTCTAAGTCACTCACTGTTGATAAGGCAGGAGGGTCATGCCTTCTGTGTCTTTAACCAAAAGAAGGTGAATCAATGTCCATATGCTGAAATTATTTATTATTAACATAACTTAATAATAAGGTGACTTAAAAATCAGTAACAGAATATCTTATTAGGCCTTTGTGAGACAGCTTCAACAAGAACTGGCTGACACCCTAAAGAAGCAGTCCATGTCGGAGGCTTCCCTGGAGGTCACATCACGTTATCGGACTCATTTAGAAGACGAGGCACAAGATTTAAAGAAGAAATTACGTCAAATCACAAGTCAAGTATGTATGAAACTTAACATGTCAACCGTTAATGTAAAGTGTCTTAGGATACTAATTTTCATGGACAGATTTCTTTTGTATTTTCATTATAATTTTGTTATCTTTATGATGCATTTATTTCTTAAACTCTGACTTTCATTCTGCCATTTGTATTATGTATTTTTTCTTATAATACATACCCTTACAGAAGTTGAGAATTATGCATGATTCCTCACAGAAGTTGACTTTTTTCCTACGAAATAGTATTTTTTGGTGATATCTCTAGTTTACCACGATGAGGCAAGCCAGATAAAATCAGAGGATAATGTTTCATGGAATGTTCCAGAAAATTGTCATGTCTCATCTTCACTTCCATGAATGGATATAGAATCTGTGTATATTTATTTCATAGATTTCAGAATAACTTGTGCAGAGAGGTCATTATATAAACCAGTTGAAGTTAGGCATTGCCTTCATTTTCTTTTCATTTCAGATATGTTGTAAAATCATGGAGAAGTTCAGATCGTGTATGTCCACCCAAAGTAGAGAATTTGGAAAATTATCTAGATCCTGCCTTTGGATTAAAAAAAAAAAACTTTATTGAGATATAATTCACATATCATATAATTCACCCATTTAGAATGTATACTTAGTATCTCCTGGTATATTCAGAGAGGGGTGCAACTGTCACCACAGTCAATTTTAGAACATTCCCATCACCCCAAAAGAAAGCCTGCATCCCTTAGCCATCACTCCCAGCCCCCCCGTCTCCCTCAGCCCCCGGCGACCACCAGTCTAATTTCTGCCTCTATAAATGTGCCTGTTCTGGGTATTGCACATAAATGGAATCACGTGGTATGTGATCCTTGCTGATTAGCTTTTTTCATTTGCCATAACATCTTCAGGGTTCATCCATGTGATAGTACATGTCAGTACTTCCATTTCTGTGTATTGCCAAACAGTACTCGGTTGTGTAGCTAAACCATTTATCCATCCATCAGTTGATGGGCCTTTGGGTTCTTTCCACTTTTTGACTATGAATAATGCTGCTTGGAACATTGATTTACAAGTTACTGTGTGGACATGTTTTTATTTCCCTGCTGCTGGATTTTATCCTCTGAGTTACTGGCGTGGTTTCACCTTTTCTTGGCCTTTGCTGGTGTTGTCCTTTCTGCCTTTGCAATTTCTTCTCCGTCAGCCTGTTACATTCAGAGCTGGCTCCCAGGCTCTCCTCCATGAAGTTTTCTCTGACTGGCCTAATTCTCACTGACCCTGTTCTCTTCAGCCTTGTCATCTACTCTGTGCAGAACAGTTTAGCCCTTAACCTTACAAAATTTTTAAAATTTTTCTAATTTTTTTCATGAAAGATAATCTTGCTTTTCTAAGTATAATTTGTCTACAGGGGAATATTAATTGATATGCATGGCACCTGTCTTTGCATAAATTAAAAATATTTTAGCTTAACAGTTGCCGGGATAAAATTAAGTACCCTATATACCATGTCAGTAATTCTTCTTGGAGATATTGATATGATAAAACTTTTATTAAAATGTATTTTAAGCAATTAAATATAAAATGGAAAGCACTTGTTCAATTAAATGCTCATTTTTTTCTCTCTCACTATGAAAAAAAAATCTAAATTTATTTATTATGCAGCCAGAAGTGGGATTAATAGATTTATAGCATTTTACCAACTGGGGACTGCTTTTCTGATATCTATGGTTTATAACCTTAATCTTCTCATCAGAGTACTTGCCAGAGCAGCCCAACATAAGCAGTTGCTGGGAATGAATTGATTCAGAACTTTGAATTAGCCATAGGGGAATATTTCCGGGCCAGTGGCTTCACCCTTCCTCTGATGGTAGTATAAGTTATGTGCTACTCAGTCCAGGAGGTGCCATTTGCATTGTAGCCCATGATCATTGCCCACTGAGTAGAACAGAGAGGAAGTAAGTTATAAATTACTATAAGTGGAACAAAGTACTAGTTGGTGGAACTGGTGAAAATTTTTGAAGTGCTGGGCATATATTCTGGGCCTCCTGTTCCCCACTGACTGCCATTTTCAACGGTCTGAAGAATGATTTCAGTGTGACTTGTATAGGAGACCACTTCCACTGACATGCCACCTGCCTAAAATATCAAGTTGTTTAGAAAGTAAAATACAGCAACAGTAATAATGCTAGTTGCAAACACTTAAATTAACACTTACTATGTGCCACATCCTCTTCTAAGTGCATTATGTATTTTCCTCAATTTAATCTTCCCAGCACCCCAGTAAGATAGATGCTATGATCATCTCCATTTGACAGATGGAGAAACTCAGACAGAAAATGTAAGTGCTTTGCTCAAGGACACACAGCTAATAACTGGTGGAAATTGGGACTCAGACCCATGCTTTCTTGCTCCTGCATAGACACTGCCTCTCCAACTAGTCCATGAAACTTCTGGTTGTCACCAAAAGCAGTGTTAGCTTTTATAATCACTGGAATAACCCTGGTCATTCACATATGTGAACATTTAAAATTAGAGCTGATGTGGAGCTTGCAGTACAAAAATAAAAATGTTTACCATAAGGTAAGTGTCTTTCCCCACTTGGCAAAATATACAAATTTGTGTGTGTATTTGATAAAATATAAGTTAAAGCATGAGTAAAGTTGTGTTTTAGTGCTAGACGAGAGATTGGTGACTTGTAAAGGGCTGGATAGTCAATATTTTAGGCTTTGTGGGCCGCGAGTTCTCTGTTGTAACAACAGACGTTCTGAAAGGAATCATAAACACTATGCAGATGAAAGAGATGAAACAGATTATGGTGGATTTGTACTAGATTATCAGTCATTAAAAACTTTTGTTTTTCTTTTGTTTCAGTTGCAAGAAGCACAAGATCAACATGCAGAGGCCATGAGATGTGCTGAGAAGAAACAGGATCTCCTGCAAAAGTACAATTTAAAGCAGCACAGAAAATAACTTGAGCAGGAAGCAGTAGATTAGTATGAGAATTAGATCAGTAATGATAGTAAATAAGCAGTTGTGAAGCCGGGTACAAATTTCAGCTCTGAGCTGTTTTGAAATGCATATCTCCCTCCCCATTATTTCTAAATTTTGCACATTATCCACAAAGCACAGCTAGAAAAAGAGCACCATTGCCAAATCATCAACTTTTCAAACTTTTAAGAACTTAATGTAATTGAACCTGGAGGTGTTTGTTCAGAAATTGTGTGGTATTTAAAAAATTAGAATAATTATTTTAAAATATACATTATAGGCTTGAAATGGAAAATTCCAAGTTAAAAGTTACCATCAAAAAGCAAGCGGGCAAAATTGAACAGCTTCAGAAAAACCTGTTAAGTATAAATTCGGTAAGTCAATCTCTTAATTTCTGTCATACTGAAGAGGAATTTTAATTGCTTTACTAGTAGTAGCTAAGAATATTTTAGATAATATGAAAAGTCTCACTGATAAAAGTATTTATCAAATTTATATTGATACTACTTGCTACTACTAATTCCTCTTTCTAGAGGAAGTTGACTGAATTCACAAAATTAATGATTTTCTTTTTGTAGTAAGATTTTAGTTGAAAAGATTGTGATAGTCCAAAGGCAGTTTATACTGCATTTTGTTTATTCATTCATCTGTTAGTGAACGTTTGGATTTTTCCATCTTTTTGGCTATTTATAATGCTGCTATAAACATTGGTAGACAAGTATCTCTTTGAGTCCAGAAATTTGAATAATGATTTGATGTAGAATTCTGAATTTCTCTTGCAATCTAAACCCATCAGAGGGATTTTGAGAATGAATTACTTTTAATCTATTTTGTTCTCTTCATCAAGAATGAATACTGGGTCAGTATCCAAGCATTTTTCTAAAAGGAATGTATTTTTTCCTTTGTTGGAGTTAAATTAAAAAGAAAGATGCCAGTTAAAAAGTAGAAATGGCTGCTCAGTAGGGCCTTACACAGGAAAAGGTGCTCCTAGAATTGTGAGTTCAGAAATTTCTTTTTCCCATTTGCTTGAGTTAATCAGCCTTTCAAAGATTTAACAGGCAGCCTCAGAAAAGATTGATATGTAATCCAAGATTCCAGTTTATCGATGTAGAGTGAAAACTATGTAACAGTTTACCAAGCAGAACAGGATTCTTCTGCCATTTATACTCTCCTTTGTAGGAGAAGCTACCTACAGTTAAAAAATCAAAAGATTGCATTGTGAACCCTGAGTTGGAGCAGTGAGGTACGCACCTCCAACTCATTTCTTTCAATTACAGTAGCTAGATTCATGCCGTGTCATGCAGATATATACTTATCAGGGGAACCAGAACATTCTGTTGACTGGTTCTTCTTGTGTTTGAAGAAACACTGAAAATTATTTCTTTAGACTTGATACAAAGTATTCACATTATATTAGCATAATTTTCATACAAGTGACAACACAATTTGTTGATAAAAGGACTCTTCTGGGAATATGCCAGATGTCCCCTTACATCATGAAATGGATATCAATTAAGGTATCAGAAGTGGAAAAAAAATTGTAGGAATACCCAAAACTGCTTAAGCACTTAAAAAAATAGTGAGGGATTTTCTGTAATTTTTATAGAAATGAGTTAGGATTGTGACAGAGAATTATTAGCTACTCTAAGGTCTACCTGAATCAAAAATTTACTGAGAGACAGGTTTTAACCAACTCAGTCAATAGCCCTGGCTTCTCTGCAAGGTTCTCAAGTCATGAATCACCAGGCCAGAGACTGACCTCGGTTAAGATATCTGATCAACACAGTTTTGAGTAGAAGAATCTGAATTGGGAAGAAGAGAGATCTCTAGTTGACTCAAAGCTCCAAAACAGTGTGTGGTTGAGTATTCATCCTTTCAGAGTGTCAGAAGACTTCCATAAGGTTGGGTCTCTATGGGATAGGAAATTATTCAAGAGAAAACAAAGGCAAAAGATGGATAACCTGACCCTTGTGAAAAACTTTTTTGCATTATAAAAGAAAAACAAGACACAGCCTGCTGGTCAGCATCCTAAGGGAGAGAGTGCCCCCTGCCAAGATTATAAAATCACACTATACTCAAAATAACACCAATAACAATAAACCTGAAGTGACCAAGATTAGCTTGCTACAAAGGCAATCCACACCAAGTAATGGTTCATGAGTGTGGCTGAAGATGAGGAATTATCTTGGAGGAATTAGAAGGGAGAAAAAAGGACGGATGACCTCAGTAAAGGGATCAAGGCTGGAAATGTAGGTTAGGGAATCCGGTTTGAAGTCTTGGTATTTAAAGAACTCAGAGAATTTACAGAGAGGAATAGGAAGGATCAAGGACTGAACACCAAGGGTTACTGTCATTTAGACATGAGGTGGGCTTAGAGGAGCAAAGGGAGGGTGTGGCCGTGTTACCAGTTGCTGCTGAGAAGTAAAGCAGGATAAGGACTAAAGAAAAAGGTCCATGGTGGCCCTCAGCATTTCTTAAGGGGAATTCTAAGACTGAAAGTCAGATTTTAGTGTAAAAGAAGAATGAGATTTTAATGAAAAAGAAAGTTGAATCTGTGGTTGAGACCTTGCATTGAAGAGTGTTAGAGTCCAATGGAAGGGGAGAAAAAGGATGATAGAAAAAGCTATAAGAATCAAGAAAAAGTTACATTTTTATATAGTGGAGAGAAGACTAAAACTGTATTTAAAGAGAAAAATGGTTAATAGAAATGGAGAAATTGAAACCAATGAAAGAATGCTTTGGGAGAATGAGAGGCTTTCTCTCATCCTATAGTCACGTGATCATAAATGTAATGGGGATTGCATGGGAATTTTTTCAAAGATTATTTTAGTAGTGATTTAACAAAACCTGGAATATCTTGAACTACTGATGAAAATATTTCTAGGGCATCTTTGGAAACTAAAATGTAGATATATCTGCTCTTAAAAAATTTCATTAACACTTCATATTTTATGTGTTAAAAACCTCTGCTTTTAACAGAAATTTTCGCAATTTAAATTCCAGAAAAATGATGAAATGATGAAAATGAAAAATCAGCTTAAGCTGTTTTAAGAAAACCATTATTTTTAAAATCTGTCCTCATTGGCATTAGGTTTATAAACTATGTTTCACTATAAACACATATTACTTATGAACTCATGAGAAATATGTAATAATTCACATTTTTAAAGGTTATACTCCATTTATAGTTCTTGTAAAATATTGGCTTTATTCCTCATGTTGTACAATACATCCTTGTAGCTTATTTTATGCCTGATAGTTTGTACCTTTTAATCCTCCACCTCATCTTGCCCCTCCCCTTACCTTCTCCCCACTGGTCACCACTAGTTCCTTCTCTGCATCTATGAGTCTGTTTCTTTTCTGTTATAGTCACTAGTTTGTTGTATTTTTTTTTAGACTCCACAAGTAAGTCATATCTTACACTATTTGTCTTTCTCTGTCTGACTTATTTCACTTAGCATAATGCCCTCCAAGTCCATCCATGCTGTGCACCAGAAACTAGTACAACATTTAAAATCAACTGTACTTCAATTAAAAAACAAACAAACAACCCACTTAAAATATGGGCAGAAAAACTCAACAGACATTTTTCCAAAAGAGGAAATGTAGATGGCCAGCAGGAACAGGAAAAGTTGCTCAACATCACTAATATCAGGGAAATGAAAATCAAAATCACAGTGAGATATCATATCACACCTGTAAGAAAAATGGCCATCAGCAAAAAGAACACAAATAACAAGCGTTGGCAAGGATGTGGAGGAAGGGGAACCCTTGTCCACTGTTGGTGGGAATATGAATTGGTGCAGCCAGTATGGAAAACACTATGGAGTTTTCTCAAAAACCTAAAAGTAGAACCACCATATGGCCCAGCAATTCCACTCCTGGGGAGAAATAGTATTTTTAAGAAAGAAGAAGTCTCTAGGTTTTTAAAAATAATTTTCTTAAATTATTTTTTTCAAAGTCCGAGGATGAAAAGGAACAATTAAAGAAATTAACTGAGTTAAAGCAATCTCTGGAATATAGTTTGGATCAAGAAATGAAGAAAAATAGTGAATTAGAAAAAGAGATTACTGGGTAAGATTTTAATATTTCAGATCATTTTAATTATTAATTGTTTGATTTAACTATGATTTATTTTATTAAAACTTAGATGCAAATTCATTTTATGTATGTATTTTCATAACTAAATAAATTAGCCTATTTAAAAGTTTATTTTGGAAATTCACAGCATAGTCTGAAACTTTTTTGAATGCCACAATATTACACTTGCTCCCTAATGATTTCTGAAACAGTCAGAACAGTGCATATAGTAATGTCACTCTGCTATTCATTGTCTTCCTTGAATTTTTATTTCTACAGGATATCTTTGCTCTTTTTGGTAATCTTTTCTTCCTTTAGTAGTGTTCTTCTTCAACACTCAAGTATTTTAGCATCTAAAAACCTACCCGTGTCATTGTTTAACAATATCAAAAATTATCTTGATTGGGCTTAGATTTTCTTTCCTCTTTTTTTAGTCATAAAATGTACGTACAAAAATATATGTATGGCTTAAAGAATAATAAAATTAGTGATCATATTTTGACCAGATTGAAGAAAAAATAAGTGTTCCCCAGTGTCTGTGAAGCACCCCCATGGCTTCCTTTCCATTTAGTTGCTGAGTACAGTTAGCTCTCAGCATCCACAGATTCCACCAACCTCAGATGGAAAGTACTCAGGAAAAAAAAAAAATTCCCCAGACTTCCAGAAAGCAAAACTTGGGTTGACCTCAGGCTGGCAAGGATTCACATGGCAGTTACATTGTATTGCCAACTATTTACATTATATCAGCTACTATAAGTGATCTAGAGATGACTTAAAGTACACAGGAGGATGTTGTGCAGATTGCATGCAAATACTACACCATTTTATATAAGAAACTTGAGCATTCATGGATTTTGGTATTCACAGGGTGTGAAGGGGTCTTGGAAGGAACCAATCCTCTTTGAATACCAAGGGATGATTATACTTAGAAATGTTCCCTGAGTCTCATCAATATTTTTCTCTCATTTAATTTTCTCTACATTGTTTTGCATCTTGTTAACATTGTGTTCACCCAGATTTCTAGGTCCCTTAAAACAGTCTTGAGGAGACTTACACATTCTCTCTCTGCTGATTTCCTTTCTTCTAAAGCTCTGCCTGGATTTTTCCCCCCTCAACTCAGATGCCAAAGATTTTTCTTTCTTGCTTTATTTTCTGTTTTAAATAAGTGCCTTGATGTTTTTTTGTGTGTGCTTTCTTTTCTTCTTGTAGGCTGTGATCCACTAGGTACCAAAATGTATTTTTGTGTCTTTTCAAAACATTCATATGTTACTATTGTCTTCTTCTTCACTTTGGATACTGATCTCTGGTTTATAGCTAATATTTAATAATAAGAGAATGTTTCATATTAATATACTAAAAATGGATATTATAACTTACTTATAAGAACTCTATATGTAATATATGTATATTATATTAACCCTTTACCTACCATATATGTCATAAGGTTTTTTCCTTCATATTATTTACCTAAGATTATAATTTAGTTATTATACTTTCAAAAAACATTAGATTAGAACAAATGAGAAAGGATCATAATTTATTGGTTTGTTTATTTTATATGATAGAACATATATCTGTTTAAATAATAATTAAATATTTACTCTTAAAGAACTTGACTTACTTGTTCTATACATTTCTACAGATTTAAGAAACTCTTAAAAATGACAAGAAGGAAGTTAAATGAATATGAAAGTGGAGAGATTAGTTTCCATGGAGACTTCAAAACCGATCAAATTCAAACAGATATTCAGATTAATATGCTAAAACATGAGGTAATTTTTAATCAGTTTTGGGACCCCAAAATCACTTAACTGGGGGGAAATATGTCACTCAGTGCTTTGAGCAGTGAAACATAGATTTTTCTATTAATTTGCTAGATTTGATACCAGTAAAAAATACAGCTTTTCCATATATCATTTTTCTATAAAAAGGGCATACTGTTGACTCCCTTGTCTTGAACCCTGGCTAATGATCTGCAGTTGAGCAGCACACCATTACTGACCCCAAACCATCTGTTGTTTTTTTGGTGACAGCTTTATTGAAATATAATGAACATACCTTCTAGTTGACTCATGTAAAGTGTACAATTCAGTACTTTTAGTTATTCAAAGAGTTATACAGTTACCAATTTTAGAACATTGTCATCACCCTAAAAAGAAAGCCTGTACCTTTTAGCCACCACTTTGTGCCAATTTCCCCTTCCCCACTCTTCTCGGTCCTAGGGAACTCCCTGTCTCTGGACATTTCGTATCAATGGATTCAGACAATATGGGGTCCTTTGTAACTGTCTTCTTCCATTTAGTGTAATATTTTCAAGTTACACCTCTTTTGTAGCATTGCTGAATAATAGTCCATCGTTTGGACATACCACATTTTATTTATCTATTCATCAGTTGATGGACCTTTTTGGCTTTTTTCTTTTTTTTTTTTTTTTCTTTTTGGCTATTGTTAATCATGCTGCTGTGAATATTTCTGTCCAAGTTTTGGTGTGGACATGTTTTTGTTTCTTTTGGTAATATACTTATGAATGGAAATGCTGTGTCATATGGTAACACTCTTTAACCTTTTGAGGAACTGTCATACTATTTTCCAGAGTGGCTACACCATTTTACATTTTTATCCAAAGTGTGTAAGTGTTCCAATTTCTATACATTCTGGTCAACACTTGTCATTAGCTGTCTTTTTAATCATAGCCATCCTGGTAGGTGTGGAGTGGCATCTCACTGTGGTTTTGAGTTGCATTTTTCTAAGAACTAATAATGTTGGGGGTCTTTTCATGTTTTTATCCTTCTGTGTATCTTTTTTGAAGAACTGTCTATTTCAGGTTTTCACCCATTTTTAAATTGGATTGTCTTTTATGATTGAATCATAAGAGTTCTTTTTGTATCCTGGGTGCAAATCTTTTATCAGATGTATGATTTCCAAGTGTTTTCTCCTTTTCAGGAGCTTGCCTTTTCACCTTCTTGATGGTGTCCTTTGAAGCACGGCAGTTTTTAATATTGATGAAGTTCAGTTAATCTATTTTTGTCTTTTACTGTCTTATCTAAGAAACAAGTGCCAAATCCGGTCACAAAGATACACACCTATGTTTTCTTCTAAGGATTTTGTAGTTTTAGCTCTTTCATTTTGAGTTAATTTTTATATATGGTATGGGGTGAAGGTCGAATTTTGTTCTTTTGCATGTGGATATTCACTTGTCCCAGTACCATTTGTTAAAAAGACTATTATTGTCTGATTCAGTTATTTGGCATTCTTGCTGAAAATCAGTTGACCATAAGTGTGAGGGTTTCTTTTAGATTCTCAGTGATAATGCATTGATCTATATGTCTAGTACCAAGTCATATTTTATGAGAATTCTTTCCCAGTCATCTTGCATATTACCAGTTGTTTTACATAATAATAGAAAGTCAGTGTAGAGGAATGTCTTTAACTCTACTTCTGTGGAGATTTTCTGCTTGTCGAAGGAGCCTATGGCCAGCTTATGCCTTGCTGACTCTATGACATGACAGAAAGTAGGCTTACAAAGATAAAGTCCATTTCTTTTTTCCCTCTCCGTTCAGACCTTTATTTTCTCACCCAGTGCCTCCCCTTCACTCCAGTTTCCATCAAATCATGGTCACGGGATCTGCTGACTTAATCTGCAATATACTTCATTATGTTGAACTTATTATAATTCATAGACTCATCCATAGATTTCAGCTAGAAGCAAAAGATTAAGTCTGCGCTGTCAGTTTTCCTCTTTGGAAGTCTCTAATCCATCATCTTGCAGTTCACAATTAAATCTTTTTTTTTTTTTTTTTTTTTTTTTTTGAGTAAAGGTAGATTTATTTAGAGAGGTACATACTGCATAAAGTGTAGGCTGTTTCAAAAGGCAAGAGAAAGGCCACAAGTTGTGGGGGTGGGTGCTCAGGTTAAAGTAAAAGTAGATACACACTCCATAGGTAGAGTGAGGGCCGCTTCCAAAGAGGAAGGAATGAGGGAGGAGGCCAATGAAATCCTCTTTTGACTTGGGTCTTGTGTATAACACTGGTGCCAATCTTATTCTTGGCATAGATCCTGCATTCTTAGGAAACACAGCTCCCTGTGTCTGCCTTCTTTTACTTAAAAAGAGAGATGCCTAGCTGTACTCTATAGCTTAATACATAATTAATGGGATAAATATTTCATCCCATCCAAGGAGAAATTTTCAAGAGTACAACTATTAAAAAATCACATACTGTTTAATCAATTTATCAGGAACAGATAACAGGTTAGTAATTTGAATTTCAATATTTCAAATCCAATCTATATGATATGGGAAGCTTTGTGATACAACATAAAGGTGAGACAGTCTTACCTTCCCTTACAAACAAGCTTTAAGTAAGGTAAAGGAAAATTGTATTTAATTTAAATACTGCCAAAGGACACTACATTTGTTTTACTACTGAGAAGGTTAAAAATGATTCCATAGTATTTTACTTTCTCTCTGAGGAAAAGAAAATGAAGATTGAGTGCTAGATTAATAAATTCTCAAAGCTGCCTGTCTCTTTTAGAATTTCAGTTAATTAAAATGAGATAAAAAGTCTGATTTTGGTAATTAAACTATTTCTAGTTGTTTTTCAACTATTAGACTTCAAATCCTGTGTCTCCTTGCTTACCAGCCTTCCTTATCCTCAAACTTGAAGGGAAATTGTAAAGAGGCATATATGCCTATTTGTAAGAAATTGTAATTGAAGGGTACTTTAAAAAAACTTCTTCATCAATAGTTCTTAGGTCTTTCTTTTAGTTATCTGCTTCTTTTCATCAGCATTGTTTGTCATTAATAAGTCAATCTCAACATTTAACCAATTTCTACTGTATTTAAGTTACATTTTTTATTATCTTATTATCATCCACTTTTCTGTTTGTCTGTTTTTCCCCTAACAAACTCCCCAAAGTTCAGTGGCTTACACAAACATTAATTTTGTTCACAATCTACACTTAGGAAAAGTGTGGCCAAGACAGCTGGCCTCTCTTCCTCTCAACTTCAGCTGGGGCAGCTCGAAGGTGGGGGGCTGGAATCACTTGAAGGTTCATCCACTGATGTCTGATGGTTGACGTTGGTGGTTGGCTGCAGCTCTGATGGGGCAGGCAGGTGGACCACCTCCCCTGGAACACCTAAGCTGTCTTTGTGGCCTGAGCTTACCCACATTAGGCTGGGTTCCAGGGTTAAGAGCCAGGCAGAAGCTGAATTGTCATTTCTAACCTAGCCCTGCAGTTCACGCAGTGCCACTTTCACTGTATTCTGTTCTTTAGGAGCAAGTCACTTAAGGTTGGCCATATTCTACCTTTTTTGTGGTATTAATTTTAAAAACTTATGGATACATTTAAAAACCAGCATAATCTACTCACTAGCCACAATGTTTTTTTTTATTGCTTCCGTATAAGAAATACCCTTATCCCTACTCAGTCCCCGAGCAGGTCTCGGTCGCTGTGGTGTTAGGCTTAGGCTCCAGTCTAAGGTCTTACTTTACCTTCTTCATCAGGTCCAGGTGGGGCTGAGGTTCCTGGGAGTGGTTTCTAGAGTACAGCCCCTTGGGTACACTCCTCTCAGTGCTGAGGCTTGAGGATAAGGAGACTGGTTATTTACCGCCACACACCCAACATTCTGCTAAACTGCTAAGGACTCCCTCACTCACAGATGGAAGATGGGAGGCACACAGGTCCGTAGCAGTTCTGAAATGCAGCCTGACGCTGCTGGCTCTTTGATTAGGACTTAGTCCTAACCCTGGGAGGGATTCTCCTTTGCTGCCCTCTCTGAGCTCTTGGTTCTGTCCCTTTCATGAGCAATGACCTGTGTGTTTACAGCTGAGTAGTTCTCTCAAGCCAGCTTCCTCCTTGTAGACCTTCTAAGAAAAACCCAAAGGCCTCTTCTCATTTTGCACTGTCTTGGTCTCTTTCAGTCCAAGCTAGCAGGCAGTGTTTTTGCTACCACAGTTCTCTTTTAAAACTTTGAGTTTCCTGTGAATTTTACTGGGGTTCATGCCATTGGAAAAGCTACCGTCACAAGTCTTTTTGAGGTAAGCGCTTCACCTTAGGCTTCCTGTGAATCTGTTGTGGGATGATACCTTTAAAACTCATGCTTTTAAGATTCTGAAAGGAATTTGAGGCAGCACCTTAAATTTTTACAAGGTCTTAGCAAAGTCTTGGCTTCATCTTTAGACCATGTTTTCCTGGCAGCACCCTAGATTTGATCTTAGCCTAGAAGCCATTTCTCTGTTTAACGATTATGTGACAGTTGGGCACGTGGAGATGCTGTAAATGGGATACAGATATTTGAACCCAGTGAGTCCTGGTTCCTTTATGTTTAATAGTCTTCTTGCTTGTTTGTTTTAGCTTATCTCTCTCATCAGTCTTACTGTTTGGTAGCGAGAGTCCCATTTCCTCCAGTTTCAGTGTCATTTTCTTCCCTGGCCTAGAAGCCTTCACTCTCAGCCCTTCAAGGGCCCTCAGGCTTCCACTAACAGTCAGTCTTATGGAGCCCTTTAGGTTTTTATTCTTACTGTTCTCTACATCTGTTCAGGTTCCTCCTACCTCCAGGTTCAAAGGCATTCCCACATTTTGGGTCCCTTTTTAATGGCTGCACCCCATTTTTAATATCAATATCTGTGCCAGTTATTTATTACTAATAAGTTACATAACAAACCGCCTCAAAACCCGTTGGCTCAAAACAGCATTTGCTTGCTTCACAAATCTGCATTTAGGCAAGGCTCAGTGGAGCCAGCTCATTTCTTCTCCATTTGGCATGAAACAGGATGACTTGCAGGTGGGCACTAGAATCATCTAAAGGCTTGTTCATGCACATGTCTGGAAGTTGGAGCTGGCTTTGGTTAAGGACGTTCGCTGGGGCCATCAGCTGGGGCCATCAGCTGGGACAGCTGCGTGTACAAAGACTCACTAGGTGGCCTGGGCTTCTTCACAGCGTGGTGGCTGGGTTCTAAGGGTGAGCGTCCCTACAGAGTGAAAGTCAGAAGCCATTTAGCCTTAGAAATCACACAGCAGTGCCTCCACATTCTGTCCCTTAGAAACCATGTGCCAAGGCCAGTACATATTTCTGGGGGAGGGAATTTCACAGGAGAAGTGTCAAAAAATTTGTAGACATGTTTTAAAACCACCACATCCACTTGCCTTGTCTTACCAAATAATCATTATATCTTAAGGAAAGTAGTGCTTCCCAAGTCAGTGTCACTGAAATTCCAGCAAGTTTTTTGTTTGTTTGTTTTTGTTGAGTATGTTCTGTTATTTTGTGGAGAGTAACAAAGGATTCCAAGAATTAAGGCTTTTTTTGTTTGTTTAGAAAAATGTATGGATCATCTTTCTAAACCACTACACTAGGAGATGGATTTCTCCTTAACCCTGCAAATTATGGCTCCTTGGAATGCAATTCAAACTAGTATAAAATATTTGTAGTTCAGAGAAAGGTTTATAGCATTAGAATCCTTATTTATAAGATATGTTAATTAAGTCTTATTTTCAAAGTCTTATTTTAGGAGGCATTTATTAACTCACCCCTAAGTGACTCAATATGATCTCCCTAAAACTTCTTCAAAAATCATGGAGTGTTAAGACTTGGGGGAGGAAGGGGTAAGAGACTTTCTACTAAGAGGTGCCTTATGGTCATTTTATATAGGAAAGACATGAAACAATTACAGAAAAATAAGAGTATAAAATCAAGTACAAATGTATAACAAAGATGGTGACAGTGAAGAATATATTTTTGTGACTCTTGGTGGTTTGAACTTTTTTCTTGATTTTCTGAGTAATTCAAGTTTCTCCATTCCATAATGTCAATACCATTCTATTGGAACTGAATTTATTTCAACATTTGGTACTGGTTTTGAGTTAGGCTGTTCTCAGTCTACTAACCTCATTACCAAACCATTTTATCTTCTTCCTGCAGATTGTTGATCTTACAGCAAAACTGGAATCTGCATCTTCAAAATACCTCCATCTGGAGGTAGAAAATCAACTTCTTCAACAGGAGTTATTATCTATGAAATCGATGCAAAAGAAATGTGAAAAACTAGAGAAGAATAAAAAGAAGTTGGAAGAAGAAGTAGTGAACCTCAAAAGTCACCTAGAAATGAATATAGTGGAACACAGTCAAGTAGAGCAGTACAAACGGGAGATTGAAGAGCGAGCAAGACAGGATGTAGTAGAAAAATTAAAAGAAGTCAACCTGTTTTTACAGGTGAACAAATTGATCTGTATTGTGCTCTAACTGACTTCGCTGCGAATTACAGTTCGGATGTATACATTCTATGTGCTTCCTCTAGTTCCCATATAGCAGTTTGTTTTTGTAGATTTCTGGAAGGAAGTCTGCATTTGTTACTCCCTTTAAATATTTCAGTTTCCATCATTACTATCACTAAATTGATCTTTCAGAACAGTTCTCACTAGAGAATCATTTTAAGACCAATTGGTATAAATCAAGACTACTAGGAGGAAAAGAAAATATTGTGATTTAAATATTGTACCACACTCTTGGATTACTCTTATGTTGTATTGTTCAATTTTTGAAATTTTAAATTGGTCCTGTTATTCTTTGAATTATCACATGATAAGAATGAATCAACTTTAATTTTATAATTCAGATTTAATTCAGTTGACATTGATAAGGATTTTAAAGTTCAGCTTTTTTTTTTTTTTTTTTAAACATTTAAAATTGCTCTCTGAATCATTGACTCAAAACTAAAGGGAACTAATTTACTGTAATTACTCAGGTTATAATTACTTTTAAAATGTATTCTTTTAATTTGCTTTAGATGCAAGCAGCATCTCAAGAAAACTTAGAGCAGTTAAGAGAGACTAATAATGCTTCAATAAGAAGTCAAATGGAACTCAGAATTAAAGATCTGGAAGCTGAACTCTCCAAAATGAAAACTTTTCAAGAAGAAAATAAAGCAGAATTGGGAAAATACAAGCAACTCTACCTAGAAGAACTAAAAGTTAGAAAGTCATTGGCAAATAAACTAAACAAGTAAGTCAAAACATAGAATCATAGAAAATAAATTTAGCTCATTCATTTGCCTCTAAAGCATAATTTTGGGAAATGATGTTAGTAAATGAACTCTCCTTTAAAATGTTAGTCCAGGGCAGTTTGCATCTCCCTGCCTTTTGTTGGTTTCACATGACTTTATTTTTTGTATTTTCATATATTTCACCTGATCTAGTCTTTAAGCTAGGGGTTTTGCAAACTTTGTAATTTAGACAGCAATATTATTATAAAAATTTCTTGTTGGAATTTCCATAAGTAAAAATATTAATGGGTTTAAAATTAACTATTTTTTTGAAGAGTACAACTTAAACCCAAGGGGTCCCATCCTGGTGTTTGGTGAATGTACTTTCTTGATTGTGATCTTTGGTATCACCACAAGAAGGCGCCCTGAGACAAACTATTGTATCCGTCTAAGTTTGTCTCCTCTATGTAAAGGCATGCTTGGGAAATAGGGGGAAATTAACCTAGGGGTGAAGGGCAGTATAATAGTTCACAAAGTGGCTAAAAAGAATATGGCGGCCTGCCTGAGGGGGTATGTGGAAGGCAGAAAGGGCAGGTCCCACCTTTGGTGCCTGAGTAACAGTGTTAGAAGCTACAGGTTTCCCCGCTATCCAAAAGTAGAGTGTTCCTATGAAACCTTTCAGAAGCCCAAGCAGCATAAAGCAAAGAGGCAGTTACCCTTAGGACACATCTTGCTGGTGGATGCATAAAACAAATAAAGCACAGATGCTCACAGACACAGTCCAAAGTCACGGCGGTGTGATGCTGAGATGCTGAGTGTGGTTCTGGGGAGGGAGCTCGGTGGGGCCCGTCTCCCTGCTCGGGGTGCATGATGCCTCTAATGGCTCTGGCTAAAACAAACACACAGCACCATTCTGACTTTTTGCCTTTTTTTCATAAAGGTGAAAATCCATTTCAGATTTTTTTTTGTTATGGAAAAAAGGTGCTGATGTAGGCCTCTGGTAAAAGCAAAGTAACACAAAGTGAACTTTGGGAAAGTGGGGGACACTTGAAATTGCCCCTGGCACTGTCCTTTTTTCCATCACCAACTCTGCCTCTGGTTCCCCCCAGAGGTGATGGCTCTAACCTGTTCCTCAGTGCCACATGCTTAATTTCTCCAAGGTAATGAGTGAAAAGTGTATATAAAGGTGGTGAAAGCAAATGTTTGAAAATGGCTTTGACGGATGGTTTATTTTTTATCTCTAAACTGGTTTACTGAGGGTAAATATGTCAAGATGCAGCTGGTGCAGAAGGCAGGGGGGGTCCCCTGTTGAGGTGTCTCCATCTCTGAGTCTCCCCACTTTGAAGTACTTGTTAGCTTAGGACCCCCCCCCAGGCACATACGTCCTTCTGTAGGACAGTTTTAAACTGTAATTGTTTATAGTAGCTCTGCTCTGATGTATTTTCAGTGTCAAACAGTTAAATGGGACAATCCATTTACTATTATGGAAACTTAAAAATGTACATCACTTAGGAAAAAATGAAATGAATGCAGTTCTTGTTTTGCAATCCTCACAGGGCTAATGAGAGGCTGGCTGAGATTAGTACTAAACTTCTGGTGGAGAAACAGCAGAACAAATCTTTACTCAGCACTCTTCATATGAGGCCAGTCCTCGAGCCGCCTTGTGTTGGAAACTTTAGTAATAGTTTAGTGCTCAATAGAAGTCTTACTCCAAGAGAAAACTTAATGATTTCTACCTCAAGTCTACGCCCTTCAGATAACAGCATGGAGACTTACTTGGCCAAGGTTAGTTATATTATCTTTTTTTCCCTTGGGTTTCAGATTTCTGATATAATTCTTATTTTTAATTTGGTGAAATTCTGAGTTGTTTATTTGACTCATGCACACTAAGTGAAAGCCATAATTTTGCGAATAAACAAAGGAGACGGAAATTTTATAAATTTTTTAAGTCCCTGGATTTCTCATTTTCAAGAGATACCTGTCATTAAGTTTATTCAATAAACGCAACTAAACTGACAAATTTTAAATTTCTTTAAAAGTTGCATTTAAATTCTATTTTAGAAATTAAATATTATTACCTAATAACCAGAGATATACTCTCCGATGTTTAGCTTAGTTTCTGATTGATTCCAGTTTGGCATTGGTTCATAGTAATTTTCAAGTTTTGCTGTACCCTGGTTTTTCTACCCCTAAGCATATGTGTATGATTGAAATCCAGATACTTAATCACATACAGATGTTTTTTATTTAAAGGAATCCAAGATAAATTCTTTTTATGAATTCAATAAACTTGTAACACTAAAAACATTAAGTTCTGTTTTTAAGTTTAAAATTTTTATGATTTTCTTCTGTAAGAATACATCCTTAATTGCTATTTTACTTACAGCATTTTTATTTTAATTGTTATAAAATGTCTTACTGAGCAATTGTAGAACATTTCTAAATACGTAGTCAAGTAAAGCAAATATTTAAATTTTTAAGATGAAGTTCACTTATGTCTCTGTCTTGCCCTCACCTGTAGAAATACCGATGTGGCAATGATAGGGAGCCTTTAAATTACAACTAGTTTTCATTGTGTATCATTGTTGTTAAAACAGCCATTTAAATCAGTGCATGTTGGTTTATGGTTTGATGGTGTTTTCTTGATCTGCTTATGCAGAGAAAGGTAGCATGGGCCCTTGTTAAGTGAGGGCTCAACCTGTTTTTTCTCACTTGGCTTCATGTCATAATAAAATAAAAAATAAATAGAAGAAAAAAGCTCAGGTTTCTGAGTGTTGCAGCTAAGTTGGGCCTAAGTGCTTCAGAGTTGTGAGACTGGACTTCATGGTGCAGAAAGAAAATGCATGGCCAACCCTTCTGTCAGTTGCTAAGAGTGATGCAAACTTGAAATGTTCTCACTAGTTGTCACCAAAAATATCAGTCAGTGTATCATTTTACAAGATGACAGTGAAAGTGTGTGAATACAAAAGCAAATGCAAGAGAAAATTCCTGAGAACATTTTTTCCTTTAACTTTTTTGGAGGAAAGAGCTGTTTATTTTTTAGTACTTCTAGATAAATTGAAAAATAGTTTATTTTAAATTCAGTGCTGTAGTTCCAAGGTACACATAGTTCTTCTGTGGGGCCTTGGGGCCAAATCATGCTAGATTTAGCAAGGGAGATTAAAAAGCACTTCTCTATCCACATGCAAAGACACGTCTTCATCATCACTACAGAGCACCTCACAAGAGTTATTATACAGTTACTGTTTACAGAATTCTTAGGCTTACAGAAAGAAAATGCCTTCTAGAATTGTTAGGGATGCAATTATTTCTGCTAGGAAAACATAAAATAGTGCTATGAGAGCTGTGAACATACTGTTTAAAATGACAGGAAGGGATGGGTTTTGGGATGGGGCTTTACGAAACAACAGACTTATAAAGCTTTTCAGCTGTGATTCTAGAAAGTAAAATGTTAAAAATGGCTTTGGGATTGAATTTATCATTCTCCTTTATTTGCAAGATTTTAACATTTTGGACTGTCCCTACTGTGAAGTTCTAGCTTACTCAGCCTTTTTTTCTAATTTGATGGAAAATACTTATAATAAATTATTGCTCTAAGTCTGTGATTTCAGTCGTGCTGGTTGTCGAAGCAAGTTTTTTCCATGTTCATAACACCTGGATTTATCACCTCTCTCACCACTATGTGAAGTACAGCCTTGTTGCTTGACACCATTGTAGTGGTAGCAGATGACCCCATATCTGTTTTGCTAATGTTTACCCTCATTTCACATTCTAATTTATTTCTGGGATGTTTTGTCCTATATGTCAGAAGTAATTTTACAGTTTTACTCAGTCATATTATTTAGTTATATTAGTATAAAATACAAAAAGTTACAATTAGCCTGAGCAGTTACATCACTGTTAGATTTTCTTGCATATAGAATTTTTTTCTAAAAACTGAAAACTTAAAAATTGATTCCAGACAACTTTATACAGATAAAATTTCTCTATTTTCAAGATTTATGCTCAAGAGCTTTTAAGTATCTGTGTGCTAACACAATGCATGGCTACAAACAGTTAACAAATGTCATTCAAATCTATTTTAAATATGAAGATTAAATTTTACACTGATTGATTTTGGACTTTTGGTGTGTTACTGACACTTTTGAACATTTTCTAATTTATTTAAGTAATTTTTAAATTTCTCAAATGTCCATTCAGTTTAGCAACTCTTTTTCAAAATGGGATTATACCAGTGCACCAGAGCTAAAACGATTAATATTCCTAAGACTTTTTAACTTTTTACATGACACAGCACATGTCTCAGCAGAATCTGGTCATGTTTCTTTTAAAAGTAGCCTTCCAAGACAGGGCACATCCACTCTGAATTTTAATTCTAATCAAACTATCACAGTAGTTAAGAACATTTCTCAAAAGGCAGAGGCAGAGTTCAGTAACCTTGTTTCTGGTATCAGTTCTCTGCTCTGTGGACTCCCTCCTGCCCTCATTTCATTTTGTCTGAATGGACAAATGAGGAGGCATTTTATCTTTTGAAAGATAATCGCTCAACTTTTTCCAGTTCTTTTTCTTTCATTCGCTTTTTTGAATGTACTTAATTTTTCAGCTCCTCGATCAACAAATTCTTTCTCATTTCTTTTCTCTCCAGCCAAGTACATGTGTTTACTATTTACAAACTGACAAGTGTCATTTCCTTCATACATTAACCTATTTACAATTGGGTAATGAATCAAAGTGGTTTAAATGGCTTGATTGTATTACATTTCCATAGTTGTACTTATTTTTATAACACTTAAAATAAGAATGATACCAAATTTTAACTTAAAAGTATCAATAATCTGAAAATATATTAACTTTGGAAATGAACATGTGTGTGTACATGTGTGGTGAATGTATTTTTATCAAACTGACCTCAGAAAGAGAGGACAACATTATTTGCCAGCCTGTGAGCTCATTTTTTTTTTTAATGGAGGTACTGGGGATTGACCCCAGGCCTCGTGCATGCTCAGCATGCATTCTACCACTAAGCTACACCCTCCCCCACTGTGATCTCAAATATAATTGAATGGTAATACATTATGGTTGAATGAATGAACATTTATCTGTATTTGTTGTGTTTTGTATTGTCATTGGCTTCATTATGTTTCTCTAAAATGTTCCTTTCAACTTTTCCCTGCTTTAAAGTGGGGTTGTTTTGAACAATGTGCACTAATCACAAAGTCAGGGAAGAAAGACACGTTTCTCCAGGTGTGGTCTGGCCATCTTCCTTGTTGGAACTGTGGTGGGGAAGGTGGCAAATGACACTTCTTTTCCCCTCCAGAGTTCAGAACCTAGGAGTCAGGCAGTCCTGAGTCAGTGAGGTCCTAAAGCATCCGAAAGAATTGGAGGATGTGCTTTAGATGTGCAGCCACAGTGGGGTCTGAATCCTTCATCCCAACAAGGTGCTTCAGGCAGGCTGAGGGTAAGAAGCAGGTGCCTGACCCCCACCCAGGGCTCTGCCAACTGCAGACCCCAGTTCACCAGGCTGTGGGCAGACACAGGTTTCCAAGGAGGAGATTCAGAACCAAGGAGGCACTTCTTAGTTCCTTCTCCCAGATTCAGCAGTTAGGGGAGGGCAAAGGGAGTGATAGTCCTCACGTGGAAGCTTGAGCCCAAAGAAATGAAGTTCGCCTGTAAATTCTGACCAGATTTAAATTATAATTGAGATTAAGCTCTTGTCTTTTGTACACACCAACTAATGATGAGAGATTGGATAGAGGTATGCTAGAGGATAAAGAGAAATCTGTTTTGTGTTTTAAATTTTGCTAGAAATAACCCACAAAATAACTTAAATTTGTTTGTTGACTGATTCTGGTAAACTGAGTTTTATTTGGAGGAAACGAATATTCTTTTAAGGAAGAATCTCCTCAATTTCAGCTTTCTTGATTCAACTTAACATTTTTCTCATTCAAGTTCCCTCTCCTGTGGTTGAAAAATTTTGTGCTTTATAAACTGAGTATAGTGACTGCTACTAATAGGAGTCATGATACTGAACTTTGGTCCCTTTATTCTTGTCCATGCCTTTAAAATGTGTATTTTGGTTATAAAGCTACTATTTCATGTCTCATGCCTCAAACATTATTGAGCTACATGACAAAGTTTTATATATTCATTTTCTCTCAGTTATAGTTAAACTTTTATGTGTTTTCCCTTAATATGAGGAAAGTAGCTGGCATCGAACTCTAGACTAAGAAGACCATTGGCTCTGTGACCTCAGGAAAGCTAGTCTCTCTGAACCTGTTGCCTTTTGTGTAAAATTAGAGACTTTGACTAAATCAATGATTTTCATACCTTAAAATTTTTTTTTCAAAGAAAGACAATTGAAACATTTTTATTCAAAGAAAAGAACCTTTTCAGAAAACATTTTTCCCCCCATGAAACTGTATTATATAAAACAGAGACAAGTAGAGCTGTTGAGGTAAAGGAACAATGGAGACTCTGAAGCTGTGACTTCTCTGTCCCTCAATCCTGCAGTGTCCCCAGTGGGACCTTCCATTTCTATGGGACATAGTCTGCAAACTGCCAGTTATGAGAGAATCCTCCTAATTAAAAATCATTAGAATTAAAACTTGCTGATACATTGTCTTCCTGTGTATAATTTTCTCACCTTTCTATGTTTTTGTTAAATGGAAAAGTTTAAGTAAAACTGCAGATGCATTCTCCTTATTAATGTTGGACTTCAGACTACTTCCACCATTGGGACATAGTCCTCACCTAGAAATAAACATAAAGGTCCAAGAAGTACCTATTTAGGAAAAGAGCTTTGTGGGGGAAAAGATAGTAATCTTACATTCAACTCATATAAAAATGTGATCTACATTTTGCATAGTGTTTATTAATGGTTATATGAAATTACTTCAGTAAAGGCTTCTCCCTTCATCTGTTAGGAGTTATTCACTTCACAAGACCTGTCTGGTACTGTTGTCATATTATTCATTGTATAAGGCCTCTCTAGAATGCTCTTGTCAGAAAAGTGTTAATGGAAAACAGTCCAAAATACTGGGAAATGTTAGCCAAAAATTTTGTCTTTGCATCCCAAATTTACAGAGGCCTTGACTATCATGTTATTGTTATCACCACAGTGTTTGTTCTGTTAAGTATACTATTTTAGACTCTGTTTGGTAAGAAGATACCTTTTATAAGAAAATTTTTAAAAGAACACTCTAGATGGGGACACTTGTAGTTTGAAATGTCCCCCACACATTTCATAATGAAGTAGGTAACTGTAATTGGTCAAGTTTCAAAAAGTTGGCCCTAACTTCTAGAATGGAAACGAAGTTATAGGTAAAGGATTATGTATTGTTTTCCTTGTTTCTAACTCTAGAAAGTCGGGAATCAAAAACCAAGTTTGAAAACTGGTGCTAGCCTCTCTTTTCCCTTTCTTCAAGCAGATTTTCTGAAGTAAATGTTTTAGTCATGTAAAGAGAGAAAAATACATTGTTTAATTTTTTGCCAGTAGAATTTTCACATGACATTACAAGAGATCCACTTTCTTCATTTTATGTATTTAAGATTCTGTGCTGAAAAAATTATTAGCATAGAACAGACCTTAAAATTTTAGTTTTATAAAAGCACAAGAATGGACAGCTCATTTTAGGGAAAAATCCATTAAAGTAAAAAAACTTTTATAAAGGGCACTTTTTCTAAGAATTGCAAAGTAATGCATTCAGTGTAAATATGATTTGAATTGCTTAAACTTTTTTTTACCATTAAGATCAAATATCACCCTCTGAAATTATGTGTATTCAATAAGCCAATATTTATTGTACTTTTCATCAGATGAATCTACATAGCATTACATATATATGTTCTCAATGATCTAAAATCAAAATAAGTAGGAATTTATTTTATTTTATTCATGTGATTATTTTTCTATTTAAGCAATCCCCAAGTTAGGTCTAGTCTCTAAAAGTATTATTTAAAGGCCATATTTCATAAGCTAGCTCTCATTCCTGTGATAATGTCTCTTGTTTAACTTAAACATTATAAATAATATTTGACTTATTTCAGATGCGGGAGGAGTTGGAAAAGAATATAACTAGAGAACTAGAAGAAGGTATGTTGTGAAAATTTATGAGTCAAATTTAGACATTGATTTCTGAAATAAACTGTAAATAGTAAGTGGTATCTATTTCCATTGTTTGAATAACAGATCTATGTTAAATTTTTTTCTTATATGTATCTAATGAAAAATGTGAAAGCTTATCCACTCATAATGAAATATATACTTAATTCCTCATTTCTTCATCATGATCCATAGCTTTAAAAAAGAAGTCTGTGTTCTCTACTTCTGGCTGTACCCTTCCTCTCCTGCTGTCCCCGTGAGCCTGTCACCTGCACACAGACCTGTTCTCAAAAGCATGGAGGTCATCAGCTTCTCAAGCTACTGGTAGTGACTGAGGCCAAAGACCCCAGACTCAAGCAATCACAGTTCATGTGGCTGTCACCTGGTGGATGACAATTAAATTTCCTGTCATTGACTTTGTCACTGGTTAACATTTTGCCCTCAGGAAAAAATCCAAATTCCTTAGCTTGGGAGAAAAACACCCACATCAGTTTGGCTCCTGCCAAAGTGTTCAGCCGCGTCTCTTTCCTCCCCTGCTCCGCCCTCTGCTCCAGCGTCTGGTCAGACTGCGTCCAGCTCCGCGGGCGCCCTTCCTGCCTCTGCTCTGTGTGTTTGCTTCTTGCCTTTCCCTCCCGCACTTTCTCCCCCTCCTTCAGGTTTCTGCTTACATATCATGGCCACCAAAGAGCGGACAGTATTGACACAAAGCTGGACGTCCCTTCTGAGTGTTCCACCTGTGCCCTCTTTTATACCTGTCATGGCATTTATGACTCTGTACGGAAATTGCCTGTTCATCTATTTTTCCAATTTATGGTACATGATTTTCCAGGGTGGACTGTGTCATCTTCATCTTGTGATTCCAGTGCTTGTCACAGTGCCTTAGCACATGGTTGCTGAGTAAATGAATGAAGAATGAGAAAACCAGGAGCTCTGATCCTTAGCCACAAAAGCAGTTAATTCAACGTGCAACCATGGGCAAAGTCTAGAGTAGTAATCTTGTGTTTTGTGTTGTAGTTGTATGTAGATACTTTTCATTCTCCTTAATACTTAGAAAGGTCTCACCTTTTGTTTTAAACTAACTTATATTTTGTTACCTATGAAATATTTTAGATAAAGAATCTAATTATTTCATTTTCTTTCCAGCTGCTGCTGAATTTGAATCTGGATCCTATGGAGCTCTTCTAGGATCTACGGATGACTCAAATCTAAATCAAGATCTGGTTTTGAAAGCACGTCAAGAGTATGTGCAGATTTTGAAGAAAAAGTATATGGTCTAAAAAGTAAATACTAAAAATTTATCTGCTGGGCTGTTTGTCTGTAACATTTAAGTTATTTCCCATTAAGTAAGACATTGACAATGTTTATTAAAGGAAAATATTTTTGTATTATATGTGCATGATTAAATTTATTTAGTATTTTAAACTACATTTCTCTGCATCTCATTAACTTTTAAGTGGATTTTGGGAATAAAACCCAGCACTATTGAGATTACATACTCAAACTGAGCCCAGATCTCAGCTGTTTAGGCAACACCCAACCACCAAACTTGTCATTAATATTTGAAAAGACTATGACTTCAGTCAAGTGGTAGATTTTAACCCTGGCAATGTGGCCTTTTAAGACGCCAAACTATTTTGTTACCTTTACAAGGAGGAGTGTATGCTGTCCTCCCAGGTTTGTGTATGGTTCAAAGACACTTTAAGACTTACATGTGAGAGGGGCAGCATGGGGCAGCCAGGCTTCTCGCGCACGGGACTGTGGCTGAGTAGGGAGGGCCATGAACCGATGCATTTTGGAGCCCCGGCCCCTGGGGAAGCGGTGGCTGGTGAGTGGAATTGGGGATGGCGTAGGGGCTCCCAGGTCCTAGCTCCAGTTTTGCCATTGTTTCCTTGGCAAAATCCCCCCAGTTTCTTGTCTCAGTTTTCTTATCTAGAAATGGGTCTAGTGCTTCAGTGGGCTTCCAAACATCCAGGAACTCCGTTCCTACACTGGGGCACCCTCCCATTCCACCCTGCTGGGCCCCAATTTCCATTTGGCCCTCTGGAGTTTCCGAGGTTTCCTGGCCTGCTCTTGGAGCCCCAACACACTCCGGCCCAGCTTTCCATTTACTTTCCTCGGCTTTGGGCCCCAGAGGCCGCTGTGAGATAGAGGATGGGTAGAGTTACTGGGCTTCAGTTTCCCCAGTGCCACCCGCAGGTGGTCGGGCTGGGGAACACTGGAATGCCTGGCATGCGGCACAGCATGGGCATGGCAGTGCTGGGGCAGCTGGTGCGGCGGCTGGGTGTGGTGGAGAGTCGGGCGCGTGACCGGCACTGTGCCACCGACCTCCCCCTGGCCTCACTCAGTGATGCCTAGCTGGTCCTCCTCTGGCCACGGCAGCTCATGAACATCAACGGGCACAGGGCCGCGGAGCTGTTCAGGCTGACTGCTGAGGAGGTCTACCTGGTCCATGATGAGCTGGACAAGCCGCTGGGGAAACAGGCTCTGAAGTTGGGAGGAAGTGCCAGGGGCCACAATGGAGCCCGTTCCTGTATTAGCTGTCTCAACTCCAATGTGAGTCTGCCCCTCTGTCCGGCACTGAGTTGAGTGGGCCGGTACAGGGCCCCCAACAATCCTCATCAAAGCTCCCTTGGGCCCCTCTGGCTCCCCAACAGGCAATGGCATGGCTGCGGGTGGGCATCGGGCGCCCGACACACCCAGATGCAGTGCAGGCCCATGTGCTGGGCCGCTTCTCCCCAGCTGAGCAGGAGCTGCTGCCTCCACTGCTGGAGCGCACCGCTGACCTGCTCCTGGACCACATCTGCTAGAGGAGCCAGGGGCCTTCATTGGGCCCCCTGATGCCAGTGGACCCAGCTGCCTGCCTGCCTGTTGTGCCCACATGCCCAGCCACATCCACAGACGTGCCGCGCTGACCTGTCATACCTGTTTTTATATAACTCTTCTCTGGGCTGCCCCCAGGCCACCTGTGGACTGAAGGGAGCAACTATAGTGGGAGCGGTCCATTTCTAGGAGAGGAGGTTGGTCTCTCTGTGTCCTACTTAGAAAGTAGGGAAACTTCAGGAAGACTAAACTTTTTGAACCTTTTTGGAGAACCAGAGGTGTGAATCTGTAAAATTAAAGGTACCCACTTGGAAGCAGAGGCCTCCTCAGGGCGTTCCCACCTCCCCCTGCCTCTGGAGGAAGGGCCCACAGGGTCTAGCAAGCCCCTCTCCCAGGGGATGTGTGGGCATGTCTTAGCCCACTGAGGTCTTGGCACACCTTTCTTCAGCCCATTTTATGAATGGGAAAATGGAGGCTTAGAGAGGTCCAGCCACATCCCCAAGGCCACACAGCCACAGCATGGTAGAGCCATGATCTGCACCCAGGGTTGCCATCTTGCTGTCCCTGGGGCCCCTGGCACCCTCATCTCAAGGCTGCCATGTGCCTATAAGTTTCCCACATGGGTGGTGTGTGAGAGCAGCCTGAGGTCCTCAGGGTTGGGTGGGATGTGGATCCATCGAGGCACCAGGCCCAGGTCCCCAAGCTGGTAGGGTGTGATGCTGGACAGCTGCTGCAGCAGAGACCCGGTCTTGAGTGGCTGGGTCCTGGACTGTCTGCGGAGGGAGGGTGGTGTCATCACCTCCATTTCACAGATGAAGGAGCTGAGATTCAGAGAGGCTCTGGGGATCCGGATTTCCAGCCCAGGCTCAGCTGAGGACAGCCCTTGGACGAGTCCCACAGCTGCTTCCTCTGAAGTCACACAGGGTCACTCACTCACCTCTCCTTGTGCGGGCCACAGGGCTGGCTCCCCCGATGGGAACACCCAGCCATCTGGGGCTCAGGACCGTGGCTGAGCTGAGCATCACCAGCAGCTGCTGCAACATCTCCTTGCACTGCAGCTGGAACACTACATCAAAGTCACCATCCTCTTTGTCTGGCTGCATCTGCTGGTAGGGGTGGGCGCATGGGGCCAGGTCCTTAAGTCAGGCCCCAGCACCCACCTCTGGGAGACCCTAACCCCAGTGCCTGTTTTCTCAAAGTGTTTGCTGGCTATGGTGGGATACCCATTCTCCTAATGAGAAAACTGAGGGCCTCAGAGGACTCCATCCAGCTCCTTTGAGACTTCGAAGGGACCCCTGAAGTACAGAATCAGAAAAAGACAGACTTGCCAGGAGTCTCTCAGGGGAAGCTGGGGCCTCGGGCCTGGCCATCTCTGAGTGGCCCAGTTACCTCTGAGCAGTTTCTGTCCTTGGCTCACCCCCACCTGCCCTCCGCTTGCACCCCCTTCCAGTTCACCTGCATAACGTCCCGGAGGAAGGAGGTGGCCTGGGCCAGGGCCTTCTCCAGGCTTGCCCGAACCTTCTGCTCTTCTGCCAGCTGCTGCTGTAGCCGCCGCACCTCGGCCTGCTGCTGCTCCAGCTGTAGGTTCAGCTGGTCTTTCTGGCTCCTGGGCCCGGGACCAGGACAAGTCAGCCACCTCCCTGTTCTAGGGCGATGGGCCCTGCCTTTTCTCTCCAGCCCACAGGGGCCCTCACTAGCCCCAGACCTCAGCCTGTTTGACAGATGAAGCCTCAAGGCCCCTCCAGAGAGGGGAAGTCGCTGGCCCGTGTTGTGCGGCCGTGAAGGGATGGGTTCCCACCTGCTCCCACCGCTCTCCCTTCCGCAGGCCGCGCCTCAGTGCCTGGTTGTCCTTCTGCAGCTGCAGGAGGCCCTGCTCCTGTTGGCTCAGCAGGAGGCGCAGCCGCTCGGCCTCTGCAGCCGCTCGGCCTCCGCCGTGCCCTGCTGCTGCTCGTGGCAGTTCTCCGTCAGCATGAGGATGATCTGCAGTGTGGCAGGTTGGCCGTGGCCTGGGCTTGCCATCGACCCTCAGCCAGCCCCATTCTGCCAGCTCTGGACTCAGTGAGGGCTCGCCCCGCTGGACAGAGAGGCCAGCCAAGGCCCTGGGAACCCAGCGTCTCTCTAGCAGCAGCTGGGTCCCCAGAGTTGGGTCCCACGTCAACCAGTTATGGGGGCTTTAGACCAAATATAAACCAGAGATGTGGCCAGAGCCCCCACAGGGAGGGCCCCATCCCCTTGCTGCTGCCTCCCTCGTGATTCTTTTTTTTTTTTTTAACTAACATGATGGTTTTTAATGGGAACCAGAGGTATGGTTACAATTACATAGTCTGACACAAAAAACCCGTGGGTGATCAGGAGTTGGAAGGTTACAAAATAATGAGGGTAACACTGGGTACAGGAAGAAGAGCTGCTCCAGAACGTCAGGAGCCAGGCTAGTGAGGCCTCTCCCTGCGATCCTGTCTGTGCTCACCCCTGGAGTCCATCTTGCCAGCCTCCCTCGTGATTCTGATCCACCCCTGCTGGACTGTATTTGCCTCAAGGGCAGGGCCGCTAGGGTTCCCTCCTGCCTTCGGTGCCAAACACCCCGTGATGAGGGCCTAGAGGGCACACCTTCTGGTGGCCTTTGCTGTGCCTGGCCATGACCTTCTGGGAGTTCTCAAGCAGCCCCAGCTGTTTGCACAAGTTGTCCTGGGTGCCCCTGAGCCGCTCATCCTCCTGCAGCAGCTGCATGCCTTGCTGTGATACCCTGGCCAGCTGTAGGGTCACCGTGTTGTTCTCCACGATGGCCCGCTTCGTCGTGTCCCACATCTGGTTCGTGGCCAGCTTGTGGAACTCGGAAGCCACCAAGTTCACACACTAGATGATCTCCTCCCTCAGTCTAATCCGGGTGGGTGGGAGTGGGGGGGTGGGGGTGGGCGCAGGCCTCAGGCACCCCCTGCCTATGTGAAGGTCTCCAGAGCACCGAGGGCCTTTTTATGCTCTATCTCCCAAGGGCCGGGGGCACAGTCAGGAGGTTTTTACTGTAGATCCTTTGTACCTTTGGAATTTTGGACAATATCAATGTATTGTTGCCTATTAAATAAATATAATTTAAGCCACAAAAAGTGGCAAAGGAAAAAAAAAAGACTTACATGTGAGACAGCGTGCTTCAACTACCCATTATTAAAGGCAAGTTCTAACCTCCTGTAGAGAGGAAAAGGTATGTACTGAGCCTATGCAAATTAGCTTAACTTTCCTGACTATGAATTGGCCCATAAATATAAATGAGTCTGTGTTTCTGTAAATAGAGGCTTAAAGGGATATTTCAAGTCCTAGTTTCAGGAGGATAAAAAAAAAGTCAACTAGGGAATTAAAAAATTTTTAAAAACTACATTTATCTAATATTCCTTAGAAGGAACTATTATAAGCTAACTTTGGATAATACTTGGAAATTTTGGATACAGCTGGAATTGAATTCAATTTATTACTTAGTTAACTATGATAAACTGCCTGCACGGCTTGAACCAAGAGTACAGGGACAGCATGTTCTTCCCAATAGGAACAAAACTAAACAAAAACAACTCTCCTGAATCTTTAAAATTATGTTCACTGTGATTTTAGTCTAGTTGGTTACTCCCCAGATGAGTTGTGACTGGTAGATTTCTAGCTGTTCTAGAATTTTTCCTAATTCTGTCAGGTTTACTTCACGAAAGTACTGAGGAATAGGGTTGTTTTGTTTTGTTTTGTTTGGGGTGGGGTTAAAGGTAAGCTTTGGAGCATCACAAACTGAGATTAAGATGATATGATTATATCTAAGGTTATTTTTGCTTCTGCCATGTTGAGGGCCACATCACCCCAGAGAACACAGAGCCTAAATGACCCTTGTATGGGTGTATTTCTGTAGGGCTCTTCCTTTGCTTAGACAGTATATATTCACTATGCCAACTTCAGATTTGTAACTTGGACCAATTTAGAACACCAGGAGGCCTCTTCATCAACAAAACTGTCACTACAATATTTAGCCAAGGACAGTCTAAATGTCCTGGCACTGCTCATGTGTGCTGAACTAGTGAACCAATTTCCAGCAAACATATGCTTTACCAGCACTTCGTCTAATTTACAGAGCTGTCCATCAACCTGTTCATCTAGCCATTCAGTATCTGAGTGCCTCTTATGTGTTAGGCACTGAGTATGCCCTGGTGAGGTAAAATCTCTATATTCTCAGAGTTTACAATCTAGTTCGACTTCTTTCCTCTTCCTTACCTCCTCAATACAGATTCCAAACATTATTGGTGCTAGAGTCACAATCTTAAGGCTGCAAAAATTCCGTTGGAAACGCTGGGTCTACACATTTTCCTGATCACTTTTAGGTGACTGAGCCAAGAAGAATCCCATGAGTTTACTTATTGAGGAAACTTGCCACGGTAGAAAGACAGAGTATTGGCTTTGGAATCTAGGTGGCTATAGTCTTTATCCTGACTTTCTTGTGAGGCCATGGAGAATTATTTTGGCTCTGGGAGCTTTGTTTTACTCGTCTGTGAAAGAGATAATGATAACCGTCCTGCAGGGTGGTTGTGTGGCATAATGCCTGCAAGATAAAACACTTTCTACAGAACCTGGTTGGTGATCATAGAAAATAGATATACTTTTAAAAACATCTCCATGTGAGATTTAAAGAGAAAAAGACTTAAGAAAAAACTTCTCCTACAGTTGTGTGTTAAGGACCACAGTGTGCTACAAAAAACACTAAGTCACGAGACAATTTTTAGTTTCCTATTCTATCACAAAATTACATGACTTTCATTAGGTACCTTCCCCCTGTGAATCTTTCCTCATTTGTAACTGCGAAAAGATTAGCCAAGGGTCCCGAGCGTATAAATCAACTCTTACACAGGTTAACTGTTAGCCTTACTCAGCTAATTGTAAGAACTACCAGGGCGTTCTAGTTTTACCCGAGCACTCATGGTTATTAACACACCACGAAACCAGCTTTTGAAAATGTCAGTAATGCTGTTTATTCACAACTAAAGTCAGACCTACGAGGCTAAGAGCGCTGAGGTGATTTCATGAAATCAAGAGTGGCCAATAGGCACAAATAAACTCTGGTTTCACCCTTTCTTTGGAGGTCAACTGGCAGGTAAACCGATTGAGCCCTCACCTTATTCAGACCAGAAACATTCAACCCTCCCCAGCGCCCCGGGCACTCGGCCCTCCCGCCCAGATCCGCCCAGACGCTCGTCTTAGCACGCCCCGGGCAGCTACCCCTCCCTCCCTAAGAGCACCCCGCCGGCCTCGCCTCCCGGGCAGCTGCCAGTGGAGGCGCTGGGGGCGGAGCTCAGAAACCCCGAGGACGTGACGGAGAGGCAGTTCACGGTTGCAGATTGGTGGGCGGGGAGGGAGGGGTGGGACCCGTCGCCGGAAATGGCGTGATCCGGAAGCGTCTTTCAGCTGAGAAACGGGGCTGAGGGTTTGGAAACGCAGACTTAAGGTTGAGTGTGACTGAGTTGATTCCAGTCTGGTTTCCAGTTCGCAACGGTTTCACTCCTCACGGGTTTTTTTTTTTTTCTTTTTTCTTTCTCTGCGACGTGAGTGGCATTGTCTCGCGGTGGTTTCCGTGAGCGTCGCTAAGGAAGGACCTAGGACAGGGGTGGTGGAGGCGGGGAAGCCGCTCTCAACCGGCTGAGTGCAAGTTCCTCGCTCGGCGTGAGCGGCGCGTGTTTCCTGGGCGTCGGGTGGTCCCGGCACGTTGTGGGTGGTTATTCCTTGTCCAGACGCTCACTTTAATTCGGAAAGAAAAACCTCCGTTTTCCAGCACTTCTGAAGGAGGAGAAATAAGCAACAGGAAGATGTCTGTTTTCCCTAAAATATCTTTGAGGCTTGAGGTTGAAAACTATCTCAAAGCGGGCTTCATGAATAAGGAGGTAGGTCAGATATACACGTTATATGAGATTAGCAAAAATTCTAATATTTATACAATCTAGAGAAATAGAAAAAGTCTAAAAGGAAGTCTAATGTTTGCAATCTTTGTTTCTTACTTTCCGAATGTAAAATGAATAGTAATGTCTTTCTGCCGGTATTTAATTAATGCCTTCCGAGGTAAGAGGTGAATGAGGTATCTGCTGTAACACTTAGGAATGGGAAAGAAGGGAGGGGGAAAAGCAGTTGTGTGCCTGGCAGTAGGCATGGCCCTGAAGAGGTTACAAGGATGCACAAGAAAAGATCCCTGTCTTTGAGAATTTAAGCCCTGGAGAGAACAAACACTTGTAGTCTTAGAGCACTTCACCTGACACTAAGGTGAAAGAGATGATAGACTTTATCGAGTGCTGCGTAAATGCTACCAGTTGTGCTAGGTGATGTGCAGACCTTTATTTTCTAATCTTAAAAGTCATTTTCTCGTGGGGATTTCCTCCCCCTTTTTGCAGGTGAGAGGACTGAGGTCTAAAGAGCCATGTCACTGACTGCAATTGACACCCCTATCATGAGACAGTATTGATCTGAAGGTGAAGAGCTCAGGGTCAATGAGAAAAGAAACACATTTGGAATCCCAAGCCCCTGGTTTGCAGTCCAGTCCTTTGAGTCAATTACTTCACATCCCTTAACCTTGATTTCCTTTTCTGTGAAATTGGAGGACTGTTAGCTATATTTAACTTACAAGGTTGTTTTAAGGTATTGTAAGTGCGAGCACCTGGCATCGTTTTGGCTCATGATAAACCCTCAACAAATACTCATCCTGTGTGCTGCGGGCAGTGCCTAGCACAGAAGTCTTCGGTGAATGTTGATTGTCTTTGATTGCCAAGCCTGTGCTCTTTCCACTTTACTGTCCTGCCTGCGAGCAACTCTGTATTTTCCAAATCTTTTGTCTTCTGTTCAAAGTAAAGCCCCTTAAACGTTAGCTAATTTTTAAAGATGTTGGTGAAGTCATGACTTAGATTCGATTTCTACATTTTATTTCCAAAGATTATGTTAAGGGACGAGAGAGTATGGAAAGAGAAACTATCTTCCTAATTTCAAAGAACTTACTATGTAAGGAGTGTATTAAGAGAAAAAGGCATTTGGCAGTTTTTCTCCCAGCGATTTTTAAAATGGTTAACATTGTTTTATAAAAGAAGATTCAAATGTCTTTCTTTGACATCACCTCTGCCTCAAACCCACTAACTATATGATTTTACAAAAAGAAAAACCATCCCTTTGTAAAAAGTATCAAAGGTAACAGAATATTTAGTTTAAACTTTGAGAAAATACTAATATTTTAGGCTAGTAGATTATTAGGCTGGCAAGTGGTTTATGAAGCTTATGTGAGGCAGGGTATAGTCAAAGATGACAAAAGATGGTGGGAAATGTATCTTGAAAAGTTTCAGTTAATGACAGGGAAACTTGGTCATTTTGAGTCTTTCTCACTTCATTTCTGACAGATACCTTGCTACCTGCTTTTTTAGACAGTATCTGTTACATTTAATAATACCATATTAAAAAGCTGATTTCAGGGGGAGGGTATAGCTCAGTGGTAGAGTGCATGCCCATCATGCACGAGGTCCTGGGTTCAATTCCCAGTACCTCCATTAAAAAAAAAAGATGATGATGTCATGAGGAATCTTTGGATGATGTTATCAATGTTACTTATTCTTCAAATATTGGTGTTTTAAAAGGTTACTAACCAATTTGCTCTAGGATCTGAGATTAGAAAGCAACTAGTTCTACAGAAATAATGTAACAGTTACTTTCTTAATAAGTAGAATGAAATCCTGAATTTGAGTAAACATAGCAGATAATGTTAACAATGTTAATAGTGCTTTGAAGTTGAAGCAGTGTTTTTCTAAGCCCTTCATGTCAGGCATTTTATTAGGTGTTTATTAGCATAATCCTGTGAAGTATTATCATTCCCTTAGTGTTATTAACACATAAACAATACAGAAAAATGAAATGGAAATGAACTATTGCTGAGTGATGTTTCAGTACTTAAATGTATATGTGTATATTCTGCTTAATATCTTTAATTTGTATAATGAAATTGAAACATTAACTTGTTCTACTTTTCAGGTTGTGTCTGCTTTAGGTAAACAAGAAGCAGAAAGGAAGTTTGAAGCTCTGTTACGTCGCTTGTCACACCCTCCATCGTTCACAACTGTCAGAGTAAATACCCATCTAGCCTCAGTGCAGCATGTGAAAAATCTGTTGTTTGATGAGCTTCAAAAGGTTCATGCAAATTTTTTGTCATTATGTACATTATCAACATTTCTATAGCCTGTGTCATCTTGCTTCTCCCTAAAATCATGTGAACCATAATCTATTACAATTTTACAAATAAGGAAATTGAGGATCATGAGTGTTAAGTTGTTCAAGGTTACAGAGTGGGTGCTAATGCTAGAACTTGAATTTAGTACTTGTGACTCTGAATTTATTTAGTGACTGAGTAGGTTGCTTAATCCCTCTGGGCCTCAGTTGCTTCATCATTAAAATACATGTTAAGAGGTCCGTTCTAACTCTAAAACTCTGTGATCTTGTGCTAAGCAGCAGATAATGATCAGGAGGGCAGATTGTATAGCTGAGGTGAGCCCAGAGGTAGGGAAGTACCTACTGATTACCTGCAGGATTATATTTTTAATTAATTTAATTTGAATATGATGATTTAATTAAATATAGTTTTAATAAAAGGAAATTAAACAGTGTAAAAAATATATATTTTTAACATTTTTTATTGATTTATAATCATTTTACAATGTTGTGTCAAATTCCAGTGTTCAGCACAATTTTTCAGTTATTCATGGACAAATACACACTCATTGTCACATTTTTTCTCTGTGAGTTATCATAACATTTTGTGTATATTTCCCTGTGCTATACAGTGTAGTCTATTCTACAATTTTGAAATCCCAGTCTATCCCTTCCCACCCTCCACCCCCCTGGTAACCACAAGTCTGTATTCTCTGTCTGTGAGTCTATTTCTGTCCTTTATTTATGCTTTGTTTTTGTTTGTTTGTTTGTTTGTTTTTGTTTTTTAGATTCCACATATGAGCGATCTCATATGGTATTTTTCTTTCTCTTTCTGGCTTACTTCACTTAGAATGACATTCTCCAGGAGCATCCATGTTGCTGCAAATGGCATTATGTTGTCGGTTTTTATGGCTGAGTAGTATTCCATTGTATAAATATACCACCTCTTCTTTATCCAGTCACCTGTTGATGGACATTTAGGCTGTTTCCATGTTTTGGCTATTGTAAATAGTGCTGCTATGAACATTGGGGTGCAGGTGTCATCCTGAAGTAGATTTCCTTCTGGATACAAGCCCAGGAGTGGGATTCCTGGGTCATATGTTAAATCTATTCCTAGTCTTTTGAGGAATCTCCACACTGTTTTCCATAGTGGCTGCACCAAACTGCATTCCCACCAGCAGTGTAGGAGGGTTCCCCTTTCTCCACAGCCTCTCCAGCATTTGTCATTTGTGGATTTTTGAATGACGGCCATTCTGACTGGTGTGAGGTGATACCTCATTGTAGTTTTGATTTGCATTTCTCTGATAATTAGTGATATGGAGCATTTTTTCATGTGCTTTTTGATCATTTGTATGTCTTCCTTGGAGAATTGCTTGTTTAGGTCTTCTGCCCATTTTTGGATTGGGTTGTTTATTTTTTTCTTCTTGAGTCGTATGAGCTGCTTATATATTCTGGAGATCAAGCCTTTGTCGGTTTCACTTGCAAAAATTTTCTCCCATTCCGTAGGTTTTCTTCTTGTTTTACTTCTGGTTTCCTTTGCTGTGCAGAAGCTTGTAAGTTTCATTAGGTCCCATTTGTTTATTCTTGCTTTTATTTCTTCTAGGAGAAAATTTTTGAGTTGTATGTCAGATAATGTTTTGCCTATATTTTCCTCTAGGAGGTTTATTGTATCTTGTCTTACGTTTAAGTCTTTAATCCATTTTGAGTTGATTTTTGTATATGGTGTAAGGGAGTGTTCTAGCTTCATTGTTTTACATGCTGCTGTCCAGTTTTCCCAACACCATTTGCTGAAGAGACTGTCTTTATTCCAATGTATATTCTTGCCTCCTTTGTCAAAGATGAGTTGACCAAAAGTTTGTGGGTTCATTTCTGGGCTCTCTATTCTGTTCCATTGGTCTATATGTCTGTTTTGGTACCAATACCATGCTGTCTTGATGACTGTAGCTCTATAGTATTGTCTGAAGTCTGGGAGAGTTATTCCTCCAGCCTCTTTCTTCTCTTCAGTAATGCTTTGGCAATTCTAGGTCTTTGATGGTTCCATATGAATTTTATTATGATTTTTTCTAGTTCTGTGAAATATGTCCTGGGTAATTGGATAGGGATTGCATTAAATCTGTAGATTGCCTTGGGCAGTGTGACCATTTTAACAATATTGATTCTTCCAATCCAAGAGCATGGAATATCTTTCCATTTTTTAAAGTCTTCTTTAATTTCCTTCATCAATGGTTTATAGTTTTCTGTGTATAATTCTTTCACCTCCTTGGTTAGATTTATTCCCAGATATTTTATTACTTTGGGTGCTATTTTAAAGGGGATTGTTTCTTTACTTTCTTCTTCTGTTGATTTATCATTAGTGTAAAGAAATGCAACTGATTTTTGAACGTTAATTTTATAACCTGCTACCTTGCTGAATTCTTCAATCAGCTCTAGTAGCTTTTGTGTGGACCTTTTAGGGTTTTCTATATATAGTAACATGTCATCAGCGTATAATGACACTTTTACCTCTTCTTTTCCAATTTGGATCCCTTTTATTTCTTTCTCTTGCCTGACTGCTGTGGCTAGGACTGCCAGGACTATGTTGAATAGGAGTGGTGATAGTGGGCATCCTTGTCTTGTCCCAGATTTTAGTGGGAAGCTTTTGAGTTTTTCACCGTTGAGTACTGTGCTGGCTGTAGGTTTGTCATATATAGCTTTTATTATGTTGAGATATGTTCCCTCTATACCCACTTTGGCGAGAGTTTTTATCATAACTGGGTGTTGAATTTTATCAAATGCTTTTTCTGCATCGATTGAGGTGATCATGTGGTTTTTGTCCTTTCTCTTGTTGATGTGATGTATTACACTGATTGATTTGCGTATGTTGAACCAGCCTTGTGTCCCTGGGATGAACCCCACTTGGTCATGATGTATAATCTTTTTTATGTGTTGTTGGATTCTATTTGCTAAAATTTTGGTGAGGATTTTGGCGTCTATGTTCATCAGTGATACTGGCCTATAATTCTCTTTTTTGGTAGTGTCTTTGCCTGGTTTTGGTATCAGGGTGATGGTGGCTTCATAGAATGAGTTTGGGAGTAATCCCTCCTTTTCAATCATCTGGAAGAGTTTGAGAAGGACTGGTATGAGTTCTTCTTTGTATGTTTGGTCGAATTCCCCGGTGAAGCCGTCCGGTCCTGTACTTTTATTTGTAGGGAGGTTTTTAATTGCTATTTCTATTTCCTTTCTAGTGATCGGATTGTTCAAGTGTTCAGATTCTTCTTGATTCAGTTTTGGTGGACAGTATGTTTCCAGAAACTTGTCCATCTCCTCTAGGTTATCCAGTTTGGTTCCATATAGTTTTTCATAATATTCTCGTATGATATTCTGTATTTCTATTTTGTTTGTTGTAATTTCTCCATTTTCCTTTCTTATTTTGCTAATTTGTACTCTCTCTTTTTTCTTCTTTGTGAGTTTGGCCAGAGGTTTGTCGATTTTATTTACTTTTTCAAAAAACCAGCTTTTGGTTTGGTTGATTTTTTCTATTGTCTTGTTAATCTCTATTGTATTTAATTCCTCTCTGATCTTTATTATTTCCTTCCTTCTGCTGCTTTTTGGGGCTTTTTGTTCTTCTTTTTCTAATTCATTCAGGTGGTGGGTTAAATTGTTTATTTGAGATTGTTCTTCTTTTTTGAGGAAGGCCTGTATCGCTATAAACTTCCCTCTTAGCACTGCCTTTGCTGTGTCCCATAGGTTTTGAGTGGTTGTGCTTTCATTATCACTTGTCTCAAGGTATTTTTTAATTTCAGCTTTGATTTCCTCATTGATCCATTGTTTTTTCAATAACATATTGTTTAATCTCTATGCTTTCCTTTTTTTCTCCTTTGTTTCTCTGTTGTTGATTTCCAGTTTCATGGCATTGTGGTCAGTAAAGATGCTTGAGATAATTTCTATCTTCTTAAAATTGTTGAGGTTTCTTTTGTGCCCAAGTACATGATCGATCCTGGAAAATGTTCCATGTGCACTTGAAAAGAATGTATATCCTATTTTTGGGGGGTGTAATGCTCTGAAAATATCCACCAAATCTAGTTTTTCTATTGTAGTATTTAATTTCTCTGTTGCCTTGTTTATTTTCTGTCTGGACGATCTGTCTAGTGATGTCAGTGCAGTGTTAAAATCTCCAACTATGATTGTATTCCCATCAATATCCCCCTTTATCTCTGTTAGTAATTCTTGTATGTACTTAGGTGCTCCTATATTGGGTGCATATATATTAACGAGTGTAATATCCTCATCATGTATCACTCCTTTAATCATTATAAAATGTCCTTCTTTATCTTTCTTTATGGCCTTTGTTTTAAAGTCTACTTTGTCTGAAATCAGTACTGCAATACCTGCTTTTTTGGCTTTTCCATTTGCATGGAATATCCTTTTCCATCCTTTCACTCTCAATCTATATGTGTCCTTCTCCCTAAAGTGGGTCTCTTGTATGCAGCATATTGAAGGTTCTTGCTTTATTATCCAGTCTGCCACTCTGTGTCTTTTGACTGGAGCATTTAGTCCATTAACATTTACAGTAATTAATGATAGATGTGTGTTTATTGCCATTTTGAACTTATCTTTGCAGTTGAATTGGTATATCCTCTTTGTTCCTTTCTTCTTCCTTTTGTGGTTTGATAATTTTCCTTTGTATTATCATGGATTTTATTTAATTTTTGTGACTCCTTTGTAAATTTTTGGCTTGTGGTTACCCTTTTTTGTAAATCTATCAACCCATTACTATAACTGTTTTTATTAAACTGATAGTAACATGATCTCAAACCCATCCTACTGTTAAAAAAATTTTAAAAAGAAAGAAAAAAATATTCTATATTTCCCTGCCTCCCTCTCCCACTCTCAGTGATTTGTATGTCTTATTTTATAATTTCATGTTTACTTTATTTGTAATTCATGAGTTATCACCTTTCCAGTTGTGTGTTTCTCATTTCTGTAGCATCCTGCTGCTTTTCTATTTAGAATAGCCCTTTCAATATTTCTTTTAGCATGGGTTTAGTGTTGCTAAACTCCTGCAGCTTTTTTTTTGTCTGTGAAACTCTTTATTTCTCCTTCTATCCTCAAGGATAGCCTTGCTGGATAAAGGATCCTAGGCTGCATCTTTTTTTCATTCAGGGCTTTGAATATATCTTGCCACTCCCTTCTGGCCTGTAGTGTTTGTGTAGAGAAATCAGCTGAGAGCTTTATGGGGGTTCCCTTGTAACTTGCTCTTTGCTTTTCTCTTGCTGCCTTTAGAATCATTTCTTTATCCTTGACTCTGGCCATCTTGATTATGATATGTCTTGGTGTGGGTCTATTTGGGTTCTTCCTGTTTGGGACCCTCTGAGCTTCCTGTACTTGGATATCTGATTCCTTCTTTAAGTTTGGGAAGTTTTCAGTCATGATTTCTTCAAAAACCTTTTCAATCCCCTTTGCTCTTTCTTCTCCTTCTGGGACCCCTATTATGCGAAGATTGGGACGCTTTATATTATCCCATAGGTCCCTTATGCTATTTTCATTATTTTTTATTTGCTTCTCTTGTAGTTCTTCTGAATGGGTGCTTTCTATTGCCCTGTCTTCTAGATCACTAATTCGTTCCTCTGCATTATCTAGTCGGCTTTGCACAGCTATTAGATCATTCCTCATCTCTGTCAATGAGTTTACCCATTCTACTTGGCTCTTCTTTATAGCTTCAATTTCATTTTTGACATATTTTATATCTCTAAACACTATCTCTTTTAATTCCTTCAGCAATTCGATCACTCCTTTTTTGAAATCTTGATCTGGTAGGCTATCGATGTCTGTTTTATTGATCTTTCTTTCAGGGGATTTCTCTTGTCCTTTTAATTGGGAAAGCTTTTTCTGCTTCTTCATCTTGCTCATACCTCTTTGGCACTGTGGTTTATGGAGTATCAGTTGTTTATTTTGGTCCTTAAGGATTTTATTTATCTGATGCCTATTTAGGAGTAGAACTTTGGAAAAAAAGAAAAAAAAATAAGAGAGAGAAAGAATTTTAAAAGAAGGGAGAAGGAGGGTTTGAAAACAGTGTATAATGAATAATAGAAGAGTGAGTTGAAGCAGAGTATTAATTGGGCTGAGACGTCCTTTTAAAACCTTTACAAAAAAAGTGGGGGGATGAATAGATGTACTTGAAACCTGTGTCTAATCAATAGCAGGACATCAAAACCCAAGAGAAATAGAAATGAATTAAGAAGTAAAGATTAAGAGAGTAATAGAAAATAGAACAGGTAAAAACAGATTTAAAAAAAAAAAAAAGGGGGTTGTCGGTGTTCTCCTGGAGTTTGTGTGCTTTTAATGTGAAGTCTTTCTGTCTTCGTCCTGTTTTGGAAGCTCAGCTTGCTGTTTTCAGAGGCCCTCCGTTGGCGCCCTCTTCTGTGCCGCTCCCAGCACCTGTCGGCAAGCCGATCGCGCCTCCTCCTAACACTGGGTCAGGTGCAGCTCTCTGCTGTGGGCGGGCGCGTCGCTGCCTCTCCGGATGCCGCAGTCAGATGTTGCAGACTGGCCGGGTAGGAGGGCGGGTCGTACCCCCTCCCAGCACCTCGGTCAGGGGCTGTGTTCCTGCCCGAAAGGCCGGGGGGGGGGGGGCGGTTGCGGGGGGGGGCGCTCTCCCTCCACCTGCACCGCCGGTAGTTCCGCTCTCTGTGAGGCTGCGCGCTCCGCCCTGGTCGGCGCTCCGCGGGTGGGCTCCAGGAAGACCGAGGGACAGCCCTGTCCCTGCTCTGAGCCAAAACCCAGCTCCTTGTTTGTCTTTGTGGAGCAAGTTCTCTGAGGGACCAGGATGGAAGGATCCTATCTGCCCCGGGCTGCAGGCCAGTCTCAGTCTGGCCTTTGAGGCTGCTAAGCCCTTTGGTGCGGATGCAGGTTTCGCCCCCGCCGCCGCCCGAGTGCTCAGCGCGGAGGATATGGCGGCTGTGCCTGAGCCCCGCCTCTCTTCCCCCAAAAACTTTCCGCGGGTTTTCAGAGATGGGGGTGTGCACCCTTCCCCCTAGAGCACATCAACCTTGTTGTTTTATGGAGGGCCCAGGTTGTTCTGCCCTGTGCACCCACAGCCACGGCGCGCAGCCCCTTGCGTTCCCCCGGGGCTGCCTCCGTGCAGCTGCTTCCGTCCTCCGCCCGGCTTGTGCAGCCTGGCTCTGCCTGCGGCTGCCGGCCCGCGTCTCAGGCTGGGTGTCGGGGGGACTCTCTGTGCCCATTTAACTTAGTTCTGTCAGTCAAGGGCTGCTCTGTACAGATCCGAGCCTCGGAGGCTCCCCCTCCGTCCCGCTGGCCTCTCAGTTGGAGAGGGGAGACCCAGCGAGCGAGCGCCAGTCCTCCTTTGCCGCTCCCTCCCCGTTGGACCCGTCCCGCGCTGCTTTGCCTTTTGTTCTTTCTTTTTTCCTTTTCTCCTACCAGGTTTTTGGTCTTTATCTTTTGAAGAGGGCGATGTTCTGTCGGAATTCCACAGGTGCTCTGGTTCGCTGAGTGGGTCTGTAGATGTGGGTCTTGGTGTATTTGTGGGAGAGGGTGACCTGCGAGTGTCCTTCTACTCCGCCATCTTCTCCGTCTCCGTAAAAAATGTATTTTAAATAAATCAGCACAAGTTTTTTGTTGTTGTTGTTCAACCAATAAGATAGATTTGGCATGATAATCATTTCTGTGAACACAGTATTATAAAATGGCACTTTTTACATTCCAAGCAGAAAAAATTTGAATTTTCTTGTTTATATTATCTTCATTCTTTGCTTTCAAAAGCTGTGCATTTTGTGTTTCATACACTGGGCACTGAAATTTGCCCCCAAAGAAATGTAAGATGGAGGAAAACAGATTCCTACAGAGATTATTTCACACCTCATTTTGTAGTTATTAAATCTCTTATAACAAGTAACCATGGGTAGCTGTCTGCAGACTTATTTCTACCTAATTGCCACCTAAGTGAAAAGCAAGAGGTAAGCATGATTTAAAGAGTACCCTTTGTACCTCACAGGCAGTGTTATCAGTTTACATATAACTTTGAGAATTTTTCAGAAAATTATTACTGATACTGATTCATTTATTTTATCTTTAATCTCAGTCCATTTATGGAATGTTTATCATACTCTCTTTAGGGACAGTTCTATAACTTCAAGTAGTGAGTAGATGACCGTGTTATAAGAAGAACCAGCAGTGGTTTCTGGCTGCATCAGACCAGAACTTAGTGTAAATAAGACTCAGAGAAAGGTTAATCTGATTTTTAATAAGGGTGATCATTTTATTGAGAGTAATGGCATTAGGCATAAAATTAGGCAGTTCCTCTAAGCAACTAAGATGATGACTTTTATATAGCCATGCGTGTAAGTTTTCAGCGAGCTGAAAGAAACCTGTTCTGAGGCCCATCAGAGGTGTCCCTAACTCAGGCAGATCCAGATTGTTTTCTAGCAAGTTATTCCTAGAGTTTAGATAATCTAGTACCCCAGTGTGATGGGAATATAAGATCTCATGGGCTAGTATTTAAGATGAGGCAGACAGACTCCCTCTGGGCTTTGAGTCCCTTTCCTTAAAGGTTAAGATGAGACAGAGAAGGTTAGGTCGTCAGCTCTAGATAAGAAACCGGTGGTAGAGTGGTGCCTATTTCTAGCAGGAAAGGGGAATTGGAGGAGGTTTTAGATGATAAATTTTCCTTCTTTTTCTACGTTCCAAAGGTCACATGTGTCCTAAAGGCATGTCCTGAATAGTATATGAGTGGGCACTTTGTCTCCAAATTTCTCTGGGTCAAATACTGAAATTTAATAATTAAAAATTCCATTTGGCTGGTGAGGATGTGGAGAAACTGGAACTTTATGCATTGCAGATGGGAATGTCAAATGGTTTGGTCTCTTTGGAAAACAGTCGCTTAAAAAGTTAAACTTCCTGTACAACCTAGCAGTTCTACTCCCTAGATATCCACCCAAGAGAAATGAAAACATATTTCTATGCAAATGCTTGAACGTGAACATTAATAGCAGCATTGTTTATAATAACCAAAAGCGAGAAGCTACCCAAATGTCCATCAGTGGACAACTCTTCACACAGAGGAACACGACCCAGCAGTAAAGTGATGAGCTGACACATGTTACACCGTGGATGAACCTCAAAAACATTGTTACACTAAGTGAAAGAAGCCAGACACGAGACATGGTGTATTATGTGATTCTGTTTATATGAAGTGTCTAGAAAAGGCATATTTAGAGATAGAGAAAGTAAGTTAGTGGTTGCCTGGGGTTGGAGCTAGGAATAGAGATTGACTGCACTTGGGGATGGGGAGACTTTGCAGTGATGGAAGTGATCTAAAACTGGCTTGTAGTGATGGTTGCACAATTCTGTAAATTTACAAAAAATTGAGTTGTGCCTTTAAAATGGGTACATTTTCTGGTATGTAACTTAAATGTCATTAAGGCTGTTTTTAAAAGGTCACAGGGCAGAAACAGAAAAGGAGGCAGGTGATATGCTTGGTTTAAAAAAGAAAGTTTATTTGTGATGTTTTATGAAAGTTAAGCATGTGTGGTTTTATGAAAGTTATTTCTCTATCGTTTTAATATTTGATAGAAAAAGAGAGAAAGAAAACCTTGGCCTGAGAAGGATTGATCTCTTTGTAAAATATTTCTATTGTCTAAAGAAAAAGTGCTTTTAAAACAAAAGAAAAACAAATAACAAAATTGATTACCTTCTCCTTGGAAGGATCACTTTACCATAGCCTGGATACTATAAGGCTTCCAGTGATGAGAGTGCGTGAGGGAGAGAGGGGAAGAGAAAGGGAGAGTGGTCTGATTGAATGCGGACTTTACCCTCCAGATTTCTTACTAGCTGTCTCTTGGATATGGTTAGTCTGAAAGATCCTTGGCCTGGAAGAAGCAGAAGTCAGGAGAGCTGTTGACTTGGTAGAAATGTAGTTAGGTTTCTAAAATAATAAGGTTTTTTTCCTCTTTCCTTATCAACTTGGCAATAAGTTGATTTTGGAAGTCTTCTCTAGCAGCACATGGATACTTCAAGCCAGTGCAGGTACACGTTATCATTACTGCTCTTTTGAGCGGTACGTGAAAATGACTGGGTTGATAATCCCTCGGTTATCCTGGGTGGCGGAGACTTGTTCTCAGATGTTTGCACGTTGCTCTCTGCTAGCGTGTCCAGTCCTTGCTGTCCAGTCCACTCCTCTGCTCTTGATTCTGCTGCATGGGGTGCCCGGTGGTCTTCTGCCTGCAACCGTGGTGTGCTGCTGCATGTTGAGCAACCCACTTTCTGGGTAAAATAACCCTGATTTGTGGTGTTTGTTGATCTTCATGGTGTAAATTCTCCTACTGTGACCAGTTTGAAGCTACCAGTGTAGCTGTGGAGTCAGTTGGCTCTCATTGGCCCCAGCACCTGTCCCCAGTCTGCAGGCCAAGTGTGGTCAAGGCTCCTGAAACTCCTAAACCTTTGCCAAAAAGAACCTCACCAAAACTGACAGGGCATCCAGTGTGGTTAGTATGTAATAAATAGTATTTAATAATCTCAGTCTTTAATGTCTTATTCAGAAGCTTTTCTTAAAAGAGTGTACTACATGCAATTTTATATTGCATATGTTTTCAAAGCAAGTCACTTATGGTAAACAGGGTTTCTATTTACAAAGTCAAACTGAGCAAAATTGAGCCTTACAAAGAAGTTACTTCAGAATTATATTATAGAGAAAACACTTGTTTTGAAGTCTTTGATGCTTATAATATCACATGGAATAAAGTGAAAATATTCTAAACCAAGCTTTATGCTCTGCTAGGTAACGAGATTGAGAAGCTCCATAATTTGAAATTTAGCAAATACGCTGATCCCTTTGTAATCCTGTGTGTTTGTTTTTTAACAGCAGTTTAATGGATTAAGTTTTCCTGTTCTTCAGCATCCAGAGCTGCAGGATGTCTTACTTATTCCTGTCATTGGACCTAGGTTTGTAACAACTGTTTTGTGTGCAAATTGTATTCTTTGAAATAAAAATTTGTCACAGGTTCTTTTTTTTTTTTTTACTGTTTGGTGACAGTGCTAAGTGTGTCCATTAATAGCAACTTTGTTTAGATAGGCATTCACAGATTTCATAAATGCTGACTTTATACTGTGTCATGAAAATATTACAAAAGAAGACTAGAAATGAGCTCAGATACCTTGAGAGTAATTTTAGTTTAATTTAATACAGTTACTGATTTTTTTCTACTTTCTAAGAAACTTTTACTTTTTTTACTTGTATATTTTTTAGCTACAACAAAAATACAAAGCAACATATTTCCTACTTTTAAAGCAGATATATTTGTAAAATTTTGTTAATTCACGATTATGTTAAATTATGGTGCGTGTTCTCTGAGTAGAACGGGAACTGTCCTACTCAGATGCTGTATTTGGAAGGCATATGTTTTAAAATTGGAAAAAAACAAAAGACTTTCATATTATGATGAGAGTTCTGTTCCCAAAGAGCATTTTAAAGTCCCTAATTATGATGTAATTTTTTAATACCCCAAGAGTCGTAATAAATATAAAAATGCTCATTTTGCTAAAGCTTTAAAATAGTTTAGTGGTCAGCAGTCGAGCAGTGGTTCAGTACTTTTTCAGAGTGGCGAGCTACCTTCATCAGTTAATAGTGGCACTGCTCCTGGTTCCGAGTTCCCGAACACCAGCCGAGGACCGGCCTTGTAGCCAGGCCTTCCAAAGAAAGGACAGCAGTTCCAGCCCACTGTGTTCATCTCTTCTCCGTAGTCTTCCATTCTCTCCTTCCCATGAAATGGTTATTCTCACAAAAACTCTCTTGATTAGCACTATAAAGTTCCCTTTCACAAAATGTTTTTTGAATTGGTGCTATGTGTGAGACCCAAAGATGTTACAAAGATGGATGAAATATAGTTGTCTAGTCCAAAAGCAGGGAATGTGGGTACAAGTCTGATGCAGTAAATGCCTCAGCAGAGGTGTGAGTGAAGGACCATCAGAGCAGAGCAGAGGACTGAGTGCAAAGAGATGGGTAAAGATTTCCTCCAAATAGACGTTACTTCACTTGAGCCTTGAAGAAGAGTAAGCATTAGGTGCATGCGGAGATGAAGTAGGCACGAGGAAGCTGGGCGGAGAGGAAGCACATGCAGAGACACAGAGACACACGTGGTGGTTCTTGACGGAAGTGATCAGGTTTGGCTGCTCCATTTGTTTTCAGAGAGATTGAAGAAAGGAGACTTTGAAGAAGTTAGGAGAGGCAGGCTGTGAACTGTATAGAGATTTTTGTTTTTTAAACTAAGGACTGTTTTGTTTTTTGTATAGATTATAGGAGACAAATAGTTCTTCTTAGAGTCATGACTTTAGAAATACACTATTGGTAGTAGCATAAAGCTGTGTTTTCCAGACTGTGTGCAGATCATGACCCATGAGTAGGTAGTAAAATCAATTTAATTGTTTATTTTTAATAGGCATTATTTTAAAAGAAAAGAGGTATTTTATAATACATTGGATTGTACACAGGTATTTCATGAAATGTTTGCTGTAAATGTAAGTGTGTGTATATATACACACACGGGTCCTGGGATGTGATTTAAGCACATTTCCTACATTGCGTTACAGTCAAAAAAGTTTGACTGTGGTGAACTAGACAATGTGGGGATGTCTCTGTACATATGCCTAGGAATACAGAATAAAATACAGGTCATAAAATGCACACTGAGTGATAAAGAACCTAAGTGACATATTCAGGGGTTAGAGTGTACAGTAACTGAAAATAGCAATAAGCTTGTGAAGTAAGATTTGAGAGTTGGGGCATTTGGAATAGGAGGTGGTTGGTCCCCTAAACTTAGGGGCTTTGGTTTTTGTTTTTGTTTTAAACATTTTTTTATTGAGTTATAGTCATTTTACAATAGGGGCTTTGGTTTTAACAACAGGATATTAACACTAGGAGGTGAGAAATGCCCAGCAGTCAGTGCAAGGCAGTAATTAGGAACTGGATCTCTCTTGCCTTAGAGTCTGGATTGGAGGAAAAAAAATCTCTGAGAACTACAGTTCTATACCTGTAAGGGTTTGGAATTCAGATTCATACTAGCCAAGTGGTCTTGAAAGCTGCAGTTTGGGAAATTAACATAAAAACTGGATCCCAAGCCAGTTCCTTAGGTGCTTGGCTAAATGACTCAGAAGTGGCACCTGTCAGTCCAGGCCATGCACCCTTCTCAGTAGTTAAACCCTGCACTAGGAATCAAACCACCATGAATGAGAACCAGCATGTACGACAAACCAAGGGATCAGAGTCCCCGCCAGAACTGCAGCAAATAGAGCTAACTGGTATTGACTGTAAGATCAGTTTCTTTGAAATGATTAAAAACAAGGGTGAGAATCTAAAATATAAAAAGACCCCAAGAAGAAAATAAAAACTGAAAGAGTTTCTAGAAATTAAAATATTAAAATTTAAAACGCACTTAATGAGTTAAACTGTAGATTAGACCCAGCAGATGAGAGAATTAATGAAGTAGGAGATGACTCAGGAATTACCCAGAATGCGGTAGAGACAGGTAAAGCCATTCAAAGTATGAAACCATATCATCGAAAAAGAATGAAAAGGTACTACATGTTTCTGATGAGTCTCAGATGGAGAGATTAGAAAGAATGGGTGAGAGACAACATTAAAAAATATAATGACTAGTAATTTTCCAGGATTGGTGAAAGTTTTAAGAAGTACAGTAAGCCTGAGGCCAAAAGTAAAAATAAATTCACGTCTGGATACTTAAAAATGAAACTGAAGCACACCAAAGGCATCAGGAGGCTCTGAAAGCGATTGGAGGTGAAAGGCAGGAAGGGATTTCAGTTGTCAGGTTGAGAGGTGATTCATGTCTTGTGTGAGGGGACGGGCCCAGCAGATCTGTCAGGATTAGAGCTGGCATGACTGGTAACTCAGTGAGTGTTAAGTTAGGAGTTTCAGGAAGAAGAGATTTAAGATGATGCCAAACTCTCCAGTTTGGTTATTCAGGTAGATAATGACACTTTGTAGTTTGTCAAGACTGGAAACACAAGAGGACGAAGAGCTCTGGGGTGTTAACCAAGGATTTAAGGAGTGGGTCAGAGAAAAATGACATTATTTAGGACTTGTTGAGTTTGAAATAACTGTGAGACATCTATATACAGCTACCTGCAGGTAATCAGAGTCTAGAAAGGCTAATTGTTAGAAAATGTGGATTGTTTTTGTAACTGATTATTGAAATTGTGAGATTGCCAAGGTTTAGGATACAGAGTGAGAAGAGATGGTTGGCATGGTTTTGAACTTGGTTGGGGGTGGGGGGAAGTGAACGTCTTTAAGAAATAGCCAGAGAATGAGCAGTGAGAATGTGTGGGACCAGGAAGGAGTGGTGTAAAACTGAGAAGTTTAGTGAGATGTGATCGTTTGGAGATCATGGAGAGAAAGGACACTTAATTCTCCCAGCAAGGAGCTGTGACAGCACGTATGAAGTGTTCTCAAGATCTGTATTTGGGGTTGATCACACGGGCACCCCCTGTCCATTGAAAATGTCTGTCCTGAGTGTTAGAAGTGATGCGTGGGTTTTGGTGATCTAAGGAGTGGAGGGGAGGGGAGAAGCTGGAGAACACTGAAAAATGTTAGACCGAAAAAAAAAAAAAAGGCGGGGAGGGTATAGCCCAGCGGTAGAGTGTGTGCTTAGCATGCGCAGGGTCCTGGGTTCAATCCCCAGTACTTCCACTAAAAAATAAAATAAAATAAATAATTAATTAAAAATGCTTAAAGAAACCTAACTATCTAACCCCATCCTGAAAAAACAAAAATGTTGGACAGCAAAGGAAGAAAACAAGACTTATCTTTGTCCCTGTCTAGTTTAAAATATTAATAACTTCCCATGCAACAACCTGCCACTTTAGAAACGTTTGTGAGTTCCCTGTGTGCTGTGTGTTTTAGTGTGTGAAGACAGGGACTTCATTTCTCTTCTCTCCCAATGCCGTTAGGAAGCACAGTGCTTGTTAAATGATGAAGCAGCGGTTTTTTGGCTGGGGCAGGGGTGGGTTGTGACTTCAGCCCGCATAAAGCTTCATTGGGTGATTGGAGTAGAAACACCTGATTGTGTCCTTTCTGACACAAAAGGCGTCGGAGCTGATGACAGCAGACAGGCTGGGCCCCACAGGGCACCTTCAGCCACCTGTTCTGCCCTGTGTGTCATTTCCTGTCATCTCCATCCTGCCTCTTTTTTTTTTTTTTATTGCAGTATAATTGCTACCACCATGTTATATAAGTTACAGGTGTACAATATAGTGATTCACAGTTTTAAAGGTTATTCTCCATTTATAGTTACTATAAAACACTGGCCCCGTTCCCTGTGTTGTGCAGCGTATCCTTGTGGCTTACTGTATACATAACAGTTTGTACCGCCTGACTCCCCTCCCCCTCCCCTCTCCCCACTGGTAACCGCCAGTTTGTCCTGTGTATCTGAGAGTCGCTGCTGCCTTGTTATATTCACTAGTTTGTTGTATTTGATGAAGCAGTTTCTGGTGCCACATACCACCTTGCACCAGCGTCCTCTTGCTATTGTTTCTTCCTCAAATGCCCATCATCTTCATCATCTTCTCATTTTTTTGAAAAGTATTTCCTCTATGTTTATCTTCCTTTTTTCAGCTTTGTCTCCTTTATGGATAAGTGGCAGTCAGAACTAGAGAGGTTATTTATGTAGGCTTCAGACTGAAACACTGCACAGGCTGGTGGGCACTGGACGTGTATCACTGTGGTCAATTTCTCTCGTCTTGTGTCCCCAGGAAGAACATAAAACAGCAACACTGCGAGGTTGTCGTCGGAGCCCAGTGTGGCAGCGCAGTGTTACGAGGAGCCCACGTCTATGTTCCAGGAATCGTGTCTGCCTCCAAATGTGAGCACAGTCTTTAGACTTCTCTGTAAAACATTCGCTAAAGTGTGTATGTATCTTCAAATGAGAAATGTATTAAATTATCACTCAGATACTTTTCAAATTTGCTTTAATAAAGTTATATTCCAAGCTTTGCATTTTAGTATAGCCAGTTAAAGGATGTGTCTGGTATGGACTCACACATTAGGCATCCGTGTGAGGTTTTCTGCCAGTTTTTCCATTCTAGATAAGGACGTGTGTAATGATGTTTGTTTAAAGGATCATGACTGCTTAATAGGGTGTAAGATGTCAGGGAAATTTTGTTTTGTATTCTTTCCTCTGGTGCTCTAAAACCCCAGGCTGCTACCCTATCATTTGTGAGGGGAACATTCAGCACCTGGAATCTTAATTTTGTGGTGAAACTCAATATTCTTAACTTACTCTTTTAGGGAGTGTTAGGTTTGGGGAAAATAAATAGAAGATATTCTTCCTCTTTGCTCAGCTTAAGACTTCCAATCGAGGTAGGATGTTTTGAAGACTATTCTATATCTTTGTTTTCTTAGGAAAAAAAATCTTCAATTAGATTTGTTGTTAGGGAACATTTAAAAGTAAAGAGCTACATTCTCTCTTAGGGGTTATATTGAGACAATGAGCCTGTTCAGACTGCTTTACGCCTCTAGACGTCCCTGGTCTTAAAACTTAAAGAATTTTCACTGTATAGATAGATCAGCATGATTTGATTTTCTTCTTCCTCTAGTTATGAAAGCTGGAGATGTTGTTTCCATATACTCTGATATTAAAGGCAAATGTAAGAAAGGAGCCAAAGAATTTGATGGAACAAAAATATTTCTTGGAAATGGGATTTCTGAACTAAGCCGCAGAGAAATCTTCAGTGGGCTACCTGAACTGAAGTATGTCATCAAATGTTGTTTGGGGCAAATAAGCATCCTTTTTGTGGGTCAAAGAACATTAAAAACAATGTAAAAAATACATGTTTGCATTATATGAATTTTTTTTTTGGTGTAGATTCAACTGAAAAATAATTGTTTAACCTATCTGGCCATTTTTTTTTTTTGGAAAGAAATGCTTTTGGGTATAAGTAAATGCTCAGATTAAAGAGCCTAAGTAAGAAACTAGGTGCACTGTAATTGTCAAATAATTTTACTTCTCCATTTGCAGTTAACTTTGGAAACATTACTTCTCTTGATAAAGGATGAATTAGATGACCTTTCAAGATCTTTTTTTAACAGTCTGTGTAACAGGGAAAGCTTATGATTTTAATTTAAGAACTTAAAAAAAAATTTAACTAAAAATTTTACCAGAAAGCCTGCACTCACATGAATCCTTGTGGTCAAAAATTAACATTTGGATTTACTCAAACCAAATTAAGATACAAGTCAGTTTAAAACCATCTCTGGTTGCTACGGGCTCTGAATAAATTAAACCTGTGGGCAGTCCCGTTTCTTATTTTGCTTAGTCTTTTCTGCCTGTTTCAGGAATTCTGTGGACAGTTCCATTATTCCAAAGTTGACAGCTGACGGAGACGTGCTGAAAGCTGTGAATTGATGCAGCTAGGACTGGCCACTTCCCCGAGTCCTGGGACAGTATTTCGTATTTCAGCACTTTGGATGTATGGTTGAAATGAATTCTTCTGGAGAAACAGGCTTTTGCCTACCTCTAGAGATCACAGACTTTCCAAGTGTCCAGGAACAAAAATCCTCTCCTTAGAAGGCTTTGTGAAATTGAAGATGGTGCATACATCTGCTGTGTCGATCTCTGGGTCTGTAGTGGGGGGCTGACGTTCTGACTGCTTCCTCTGGTTGGTGTTAGTGGTACACGCTTCATCCTCCCATTTGATGTAGTTCCGGTAGCTGTGTCGGCCGACTTCTGAGTAATGTTTCCTCTGTTGGTGGGAGTAGGAGGTAGCCTTTCAAGAAACTGCTGATTTTTAAACTCAGCATTGAGTTAGGCTGTTACGGTTTCTTTCTCTGCCTCTCTGAGAAATAGCTTGCTTCCACAATAAATAATGCTACATGTATGCACTGTTTCTTAATTATGTTCTTTTAAAATTTTAGGACCAACTCTACTAAAAGTACATTTGTGCCCTTTGGTTTCTTGGATTCTAGACAGTTGAATCATTCGTAGACTCAGATAGATGAATTTACTAAGATTGAGGTCTTGTATTTTGCATTATTATATGGAGATGCATGCTATACAGAAATAATCTTAAAAGAAAATAACTGGCTTAAATTATTCTTTGTCTGTATAGATGGACACTCTTGTGCTGGTAGGGGTGATCAGAAGGAGAGGGTCAAAGGGGCACCAGAACTTGAAGCGCTGTGTGGGAAGCAGGTGAGGAAGGCAGGTGCATGAATGTGAGTTTCAGTATTTCTCAGAGGACTGGGTCCTGTAAGTCAGAAGGTCATTTAAATTACCAGGGAGTGATCGGGTCATGGAATTCAAGGCACTTAGTAATGGGTCTAGACTCTGGGTGCGGGGGCAAGGTGTTGATCAAGGTCAGTGCCCCAGGTGTCTCAACAAAGTACTGACTTTTGAATGTGAGGCAGTGACATTTCAGAAGCTTCTTTTGTGTATTTTCTGCTCAGAGGCAGGAGCTATTAAATTGGTTTGATTTAATCCTGATTGAAGCAAGGACAAGAGTCTTAACTGATTAAAAGTGCAGATTTGGAAATACCAAGTGATAAATGAATGAGTGAGGATGAAAGGGACGGGAAGAAGAAGAAAAGGAGTTAGCACATACAGTCAGACTCCCTCAGAGACAGCCCACAAAGGCTACAGAAATTATTTCACTTTTAAGGGCAGCATAAATTTATTGTGGCATAATAAGAACTACATAAGTGATATGATCTTTGTCCTGGATTTCTGGCACACAACCCCTAAAACTCTTAGAATCTTAGGAGCAATAAGAGTGCTTTTATATCCCCCAGATTGCTTCAGGATGGGGGCTGTTTGCTAGAGCAACCAACCATGTGATGAGAAGGTTGGAACTTTCAGCCCCACCCCCCAGCCCTCTGGGGAAGAGGGAGGCTGGAGATTGAGCCAATCACTACTCGCTGATGATTTAATCATCCACTAAGTCATGAAACCTCTTTAAAAAAAACACTAAACTTCAGGGCTTGGAGAGCTTGCAGGTTGGTGAGTACATCTGGGAGCTGGGAGAGTGGTGGTGCCTCAGGATGGGACACAGAAGCTCCATGCCCCTCCCCTGCCTCGCCCTGTACATCTCTTCTGTTTGGCTGTCCCCCAGTTGAACTGTTTTCATATAAACTGGTAACCATAAGTAAAGTGTGTTCCTGAGTTCTGTGACTCATTCTAGTGAGTTATCAAATCTGAGGAAGGAGTTGTGGGAACCTCCAGGTTTATAGCCAGTCACTCCAAGGACAGGTGGCGACCTGGGATGTGCAGCTGGTGTCTGGGATGGGGCCGGTCTTACTGGGCTGCATCTTTGCTGTCTGACAGTGACCCCGGGCCATTCATGTCAGAATTGAATTGAATTGAATTGTAGGACACCCAGTTGGTGTCCAGAGGGTTGGAGAATTGGTTGGTATGAGAGAGAGCCCCACACGTTTGGTATCAGAAGTGTGAGTAAAAATTCGCCCAGCTGCCTACATCAAGTAGGGTACAGAACCCCCGTGTAGGGGCTTCTCTGCCGAGATCTGTTCGTCAGCCGTGACCTTGCCTACCATGCTGTGTCTGTGGACTCTGTTCTTGCTCTCCCTACTTGGGCTCTCTTCTTTGCTTGTACTCCTGTAGCTCATTTAAATCCTGATTATGTATCCTCATCTTTATGATCAGACTGCGCATTTTTCTGTGCCTCTCGACTTCCCAGAACCCCACGTTAATTTTTCTTTGTTTTTGCTGCCTCTGTGTGGCCTTGTGCACCTGGCTACCGTGGCTTTCTCTAACAGTACACCTGTGTACTCTCTCTCTCCCTGGGGAGAGCCTCTGACAGCCTCTCCAGATTGCAGTGTTTGTCCTAGTGGATCATTGTCTGCCAGGCTGTTCTGGGTCCTGGCCTTTCCTGCTCTGATCAGTTTCACTGCCACTCAATAAATGGGACAGAGGTGGCAGACATCATCTCAAGGACTGTGTCAGCACTGAGCAGTTACTGTCTAGAGAGATGAGAGGAAAGCAGTGTTTGTCATGGCCTGATATTGGCATGATTATTACAGATATTTTAATTTTTCATACAAATACCTAGCCTAGTGCCTTACAAACTGAAGCCTTCACAAAATGTTAACTGAATTGAAAGGCTAATGACAATGATCATAAATCTATTACCAGAAAGATTAGAATGCATCTATAAATAAAGACTCAGATGTCCTTTGCTTTTTAGTCTGTTCAAATCTCTAAAGAAATGCAGAGGTGCCTAAGTGAAAAATTTATGTAACTTAATCCTAGTGTTCTCAGTGGCCTACTTTACCGTGGGTAAAAATTCAGAAAGAGTTCACAGGAATACTCTATTTTGGTGTTGAGTTAAAAAGGTTTTTAAAAGGTGGAACACCTTATATTTGACAAACTGCTTGAGTGTGTTCCTAGAAATGGAGTTTGTACAGACTGTGTAACTGACATGGAGTAACGTTAGATTTCCTGTTTTTCAGGGGGATAGGCGTGAGAATGACGGAACCAGTGTATCTCAGCCCTTCATTCGACAATGTACTGCCCAGCTACTTATTTTTACAGGTAAGTATTTGTCAAAGTGAAATATTTAGTGACACCGAAACATACTTGTGTGAACTATTTGAAATCTAAGGGTTGGTTTTTTCCATTTCTATTAACATAGTTTTCTCTCATGTATTATATATTTTCTGAGCTATGCTTGCTTAAATAGTAACAAAAAGCTTAGTAATCACTCTCTTTCTTTTTCTCAAACGATTTTTAACTACCTTTTCTCCCTTCCTTTGCCCAGCGGTGCTTTAATCACTTATTATAATTACTGCTTTTTCCACCTCAGAATATTAATTCCTAAATAATGCATGTGTTTGCTGTACATGTGAGTGTTCCATGTCTAATTTTGAGTTGAGATACAAGTGGTGTGCTGCTGACAGGTTTTGGTCAGATAGTTAGGACCAGACTGTGATGTGACGGGTCCTTTGTTCTGCCTTGTCCAGCCTGTGTGTATTCTCAGGGACACTGGCTCGTATGATTCACTACAGTCTGCTGGTTAGGTGGCATTATTACTGTTACTAGTCTTATTATTATTCCCACATAAGATGAAGATACTGAAGACCAGATCTGGTAGATCTTTCTTGAACAAAGTCATGCAGTTGGTAATTAATGGCATCTGAACTCCAACCTAAGTGTGGGTGACATTTGCTCTCTGATCTGCTTCGTGTGTAACCAGAAGTCACTTTATAAATCCAGAGATGAGTTCTGGTGTGAACAGATAGAAAAACAGATTACTTTTATCATCTAATTCCACATTAGTGATGATGTAAAACATTAGGATACATAACCTAATGTATTATAATTATACATGATTATATAGATTCTTCTTCAGTGGTCTGTGCCATCCCCCCATTTTTTTTCAAAGTTTGGTGTGCTGGACTCTTTGAGTATGTTATCACAAGCCTCCACTGGCTTAGAACTTAAGAACACTGATACCATTTCTTGAGTGATGTTCAGTAGCCAATGAACTTGTGAAGATGAGGTCGTTCATAGGGTGACTGGCTATAACCCTGTGAGCTGAGTTAGGCAGCTGTTAGCCTTTGACCATTCTGTGTGGTCACTGCAGGTACTTTACAGATACATACAATTATACACCTTGTATGGGGAAAATCCCTGAAATTTCTGTTTTTTTTTTTTTCCTGATGCCTCTTACCTTGCCTTTCTCTGGAAACCATTATCCCTAAATCTGTACTGTTTGTTGTTTCCAGCAGCTAATGAAAAAGCTTCACTTTGTGTGGGAGTGGGGGTGTAAAGGACTAGTGCTAATTCTTTCTCTCTCTTTGGCACTTGAAGTTACACAAGGATACACGCTATAAAGTTAATGGGAATGTTGCACACAATCATGAAAATTGTAACTGTGCAATATTATTTGGTTTTTCAAAATCAGAAAGGAAACTTTTGAATTGCTGAAACACAATCCACAGAATTACAAAAATATCCTTAGATGCCCTTCACTTGAAATAATTGACATTTAAAGGTTTAACACTTAAGTGATGCTTTCAGTTGTATTGTAGATTACCTGAAGTCAAAAATGGTGCTTGAAACTTAATCTTCTTATTGCCTGGTTTCTGTAAATAATTGATTTTAGAGCCAGATGAGGATGGATGATCTGAGAGCTTTAAGTAAGTCCTGCTGCCTGGACCCCTACCACCTGAATGGGCTAGGGTGGGCCCTGGGTCAGGATAGTGAAAAGCTTTCCCAGGTGATTTGAATTTGCAGCCAAGGTTGTGAATTACTGTAGCATTGCAGTGGTGCACATCTGGCTGGACTGTCAGAAGCATCTGGGGGGGTCTGAAAAGCACTGTTGCCTAGGCCCTGTTGCCAGAAATTCTGCTTAAACTGTTCTAGATGAGAAACCGCACGTTAGAAAAGCAAAACAAACAAAAACTCACCAAGCAATTCTGTCATGTAGCCAGGATTGAGAAATACTGTAGAGAAAGGTAGTAGACTAAACTGTTCTAGGAGAACTTTGTCATCATTTAAATATTTAAGGAAGCCTTTCCACTTGGGCTATTACATGATTTCAACTTATTGCATAACCACCAGGTTCTCATTGTCTTACATTTGATTGGAAATTTGTCCTCTTTGGCCACTGCGTTAATGTTATCTCTATTAGGAGTGTGGGATGGCCATTGACTCTAGGTAAAGAATCACTGAATCTCCAGTAGCCACATGTGTGTTTTAGTGTTTTTATATTGGAGTTCAATTTTTAAATATCTTTGAAATAAATTAGACTGTTGAGAAAAAGTACCTGTAACAGGCTGGGCTTTTTTTCATGCACAGTGTGGAGGGACTGCTCCTCAGGTGCTGGAATCACTTGCTCTGACTTTAATGCTTCATTGATGCACAGGGAGGGGAGAGCTTGCTCACTGGTGTCTCCCTTCTCACCGTTGATTTTCTTTTCTGAGGTGGTGAGCTTGGGTTCACTTGAGATCCTTGTAACCTCCTCCCAGTTCTTGAGTCCATGCTAATAATGGACCTAAGTGTTCTGGTGTGAGAATGCATTGAAACTTTTAAACTTAAAAAATAAATAATCCTATGCTTGTGAGCCTTTTTTTTTCTTGCCAAGTAATTAAAAAAATGAATTACTTTGTGGTATTATTCTGTCTTACTTAAGGCTGACTGCCATCCTATAGTAGCAGTTCTTATACAATTAATACTAATAATGAATTAATGAGTTAATAAAACTTACTGCTATAGATGGATTGTATAATCTTAGAATATATTTCTAGGTGCCAATCAGAAATAGCTAAATTTTTTTCCACATTCTACTTTTCTCCTACTAGAGTGTGGAAGTGGTAGGAGCTAGGAACCTAAATGCGCTTTTAGTGGCATTAACAGCCCCAAATGAGGATTTTTAAAGGGGAATTAGATGGTGAAGCACCTGAAATTACAAAATTTTTTAGATTTTCTGGGAGGAAGATTGAAAGTTTTCTCATATTTCTGAAGTCTCTGACCTCCTAAATATTGAGAACCATTGAAATAAGACAGGACAATATGCTTTTTTTTTCCTGCCAAATTGATTGGGGAGATGTGTCATGCATGTGTGCGTCTGTGTGTGTGAATGTCCTGTGGGATCACAGGTTGCCCTAAGAAATTGTGAATTTCCTGACTCTAGTATATTTAGAAAAAACACTCTTGGCAGAGGGTGCTGTACTGGATTACCTACAAAGGTTTCTTTATGTTCTCTGATTCTGAAATTTAAAATGATGTGGAGTTGTTGATAATTGATTGTGATAATTGGTTGCTATTTTCCCCCCGCTGTAGAATTTGCCGTCTGCTGTGGTAGCTCATGTTCTGAATCCTCAGCCTGGAGAGCGGATTCTGGATTTGTGTGCGGCCCCTGGAGGCAAAACCACACACATTGCGGCACTGATGCAGGATCAGGTGAGACCGCCCTTACCTTCAATCTCTCTGCTTGTGCTGGGTGCAAGGATTTGTTGTGTTTCATTTTGTTTTTGTACAAAGGCGTCTGTTTAAACAAGCACTCCTGGAAGAAGTGCTTGTCTGAGTGGCCTGCAGTGTGCTGGGAACAGGGATGTGCTGGGAAGAGGGATGTGCTTTCAGTGGAGGTGCCAGAATTGCTTCCTTTGGGTGCTGTTATTGACCAGTTGAGGATAGATCCATTTTTTCAGACCAGAATTATGTGCTCTGAATGCTTGTTTCTCTACGTTCTATTAGAAATTACTCCATTTCACCTCAGCCTAATCAAGTGATCAGATTTGCAGTGTCAGTGGCTTAATTTATAATACCCTTCTTGTTAGAGTCGAGTGTAAAATATACTCACATTTCAGAGTGAACACTGAATGAGATGTTTGAGAAGCTCCATCATTCTGTGGGACTAGACTAAGTGAGGAGGAAAGTAGGAGGGAAAGAGACCAGAGCAGTGGGGATGGGGGCAGGATGTTCACGTGGAGCTGTTTTGCAGGGCCCGATAGGACTTCACCTTTACTCCAGTGATGGGAAGTCACTGGGTGTTTTGGGCAGAAGAGTGATGTAAGCCGCCTCCCTACTTGCCTTGGCTGCAGCTTTGAAAACAGGCTGTCAGAGGGCAAGGGCAGGAGCAGAGACGCTTAGGAGACGGTAATTCAGGGGAGAGTCGTGGAGGTGGTAAGAAGTTGGTCAGATTCTGGATGTGTTCTTAAGTTGGAGCTGTTAGGACTTGTTGATAGATTGGATGTGGGTTGTGAAAATGAGAGAATTATTGGGTTTTCGGCCAGAGGAACTGGAAAGATGGACTTGCTGGATAGGGATGACTATTGGGAAGAGCAAGTTTTACAGGGAATAATCAGAAATTGAGTTGTAGATACATTAACGTGAAGTCCTGTTAGATTTCCAAGAGATGACTTTGAGAGGCAATTGGGTATTTGAGTCTGGAATACAGGAGGGAGGTCTGGATTTGAAATAGCATTTTGGAAGTTACCAACTTGTAGATAATATGTAAAGCCCTAAGGCTGATGGGGGTGGCAGCAGAAAGTAGTAGGGGCCAGAAGACTGAGCCTCAGGGGTGCTGTGTGCCAGCATTCAGGGGCTGGAACTGAGAAGGACCGGCCAGGGGCGTTGGAGGAAACCAGAGCAGCCTGAGACCCTGGAAGCCCCATGAAGAAAGGGCTTGAGGAAGTCGGGGAGAGCAGCAGCGGGAAGTGTGGCTGCCGGGCCATGCGAGGTGAGGACTGAGAGCTCCCCGTGGAGTCAGCACCTAGTGGGTGGTGGGTGGCCCTCGCATGAGCAGTTGCAGTGAGTGGACATGCTTGCTTGGATGGAACATGAGAGGAATCAGAGGAAGCGAATCGGAACAACTCCTTTGCAGGGTCAGGAGACGTTTGTACCAGAGAGCAGAGAAATGGGGCTGCAGTTGGAGGGTGAATTCATCTTTTGTTAAGATGAGGGAAATAACAGTGTATGCTAATAGAAAAGACAGATTAAAAGGGGAAATTGGTAACACCAGATGGAACAGGGAAATTGCTGGAACAGTATCTTTGAGTAGGTGAAGTGGGACATGAGTTGATGCTCAGGTGGCTCAGGTGGTAGCAAGAGTTTATCCGTGGAAACAGGCGGGGAGGCCGAGGACCTGGGTACAAGTGTTGGGCTGGTAGCCGTGTAAGAGACTGGGAGTCCTCTGGTTGTCCTCTCTTCCTCTGAAACAGGAAGCAAGGTCATCAGGTGAGAACAGGGATGAGGAGGAAGCGGTAAGAGTTTGGAGAAGGTATGAAGTATTCATCTAGGATCATGGGAGTGAGAATGGGCTATGGGTACATCTTAATTCTGTTTTGCAAGGAGGGCCCCATGAACACAGTGGTCATGAATTTATTTTTATTTTTTGTATGTTTTTAATTGAAGTACCGTCAGTTACAATGTGTCAGTTTCTGGTGTACAGCACAGTGTCCCAGGCACAGTGGTCATGGATTTAAAGTCAGGTTAGTTGGCATAGTGACGCGCCTTTTGGCTGCATGGGATAGACATGGAGTTGGCGAAGAATGAGGTTTAACCACAGCTGCGTTTCTGTGTGCGGGTGTGGGAAACAAGCGTGCACGTTGAGGATGTGCATTAAGGGAGTGCATATAACGTGCTATGGCCTCTAAGCCGGGTGAGGAGACCAGCAAGGACGTGAGAACATTGCGGGCCGTGGATCTACTGTCACTTCTTTAAATTAGCTCAGGTTTATATGGCAGTGAAAATTCCTGTGGGCCGAGGAAACTCAGCAGTTGTCTTCAAGCACTAATTTCTAAGTAAGGAAAAATTTACATACTTGAGGTAGGACTTTCTGGCTTGGAAATACACTTCCATGAGGCTAATTTAGCAAAAGCCCTTCTCTAGCTAATTTACTTGATAGAAGATACACTATTTCCTACTCTCAAAAGTGCCAGATTTGGAACTTGATCAGAGGATACATTTTTGATCTGTTTGATGATTCTTAGGTATTTACCATCCAGGGGTTTACAAGCAGTCTTGTACAGAAGGCAGTAGGAACTCTTACTGTGTCAAGGATGGGATTATAGCTTTTCCCTTTCATGAGTGCAGATCATTTTAATTATCCAAAGACTTCTGATGAAAATTGTCATTACTTACACATTAGTGTTTAACTATTAGAATTTCTGAAACATTCACAATGTCTCAAACGAGGATAAGAATGCGTAAGTCTAAAAATTTATATTTTCAGTAAATACATTGAAGATCTAAGCCTACCATCTCTGCACAATGTGTGTGTAAATACGTGTATAGAATACACACACCATCTATATGAAGTACTATATATGTGTACCCTGTGTGTGTGTGTACACACTGTATGCTGCATATAAACACACACACTCACACACACATACACTTGCAGCAGCACTTGTATGACCTAATAGGTGGCCTTAGATTTAAGAAAGAAAAAGATATTTTTTGTTTAAATTTTGTGGAATTGATACTCAGGGTTCATTAGAGGAGACACACTTGCCTGTTAACTTATATGACTCTTGTTTGTCCAAAAAGAGTCTAAGGTGATAATAGTAGAAACTCTTTAAGGAAAAATGCATTGAACACCACCAGTGTGTAAAGTGAAAAACACAAAATAAAAGGGTTCATTTTATGAAGTTGTGGTGTTTAATGCAAACCATTTTTCAGTTTTCCTGGAAGTTTAAATGTGAAGATTATATGCTTTGAGGAAGGGATAATTATCTGCCTTAATTTATGGTGTGGTATTGATTGTGTTTGCTCATAGGCATTTTATTCTCTCTAGTAAGAAGTCTTTCCAAAGGGAGGCTGGATGTTGTAGGTGTGTGCATTTTCTGCTGGTTTTACGGTGCTGTGTTAAAACCGCCACAAAGCCTTGGTGGCGTACAGCTAACCGCCTGGCCAGCTCCGGGGTCTGTGGGTTCAGCGGTTCCCCGCTGGTCTTGCTCTAGGACCCGGTCAGCTGTGGGTTAGCTGGAGGTTCTGATGATCTTGGGTGGCTCATTCGCTTGGGTTTGGCTGATGCTGGCTTACTAAATGGCTTCAGTGGAGGCCACTGGTGGGCCCTGCCTCTGGTCTGTGTGTCCCCTATCCTCCTGCGAGGGCCGGAGCATGCGCCCAGCAGCAGGCAATAGCTGAGGGTTGCCAGTGGCAGGGGACAAAGCAGAGGCAGCCCGGCTGTTGAGGCACTGCTCGCTGTCATCCTCTTGGCCGATGCAAATCACATGGCCGAGCCCGACTCGGGACAACCAGATGTCGTGGGGTGAGTGGCACACATGGCTGGGTGCAGAATTGGAGCCATTTAGGCAGTCTCCCTGTGGGCCAGCGACACAGACCCTGAGCCAGAACTGAATCCCAGATTTTGTTACTGCTTTGGTTTGTTTTTTTATATTAAGCAAATTTTGTATCAGTGTAGCCTCCAGTCTTGTACTTTTGTAAAAGCAGCCTTCAGCCAGGGCAGTTTCTCCTTCACTGTGGTACGTTTGAACCTTATTCTGGTGGTTTTTTGCCTGCTTTTCCAGTTCAACTCACTTGAAACAGTTTTCCTGTTTGTCAAGGTATACATTGGCTCTATGATGACGGCTAGTGCCACATATAGGACCGTAATCCGCACATTTTCAGTATCATAGTCTATGCAATCCATGCATGTATCGTACAAGGAGGAACAAAAGCAAAAAAAAAAAAAAAATCCAAGGCTTCATATGTCACCATTTCCGTGGTACTGTTTCACAGTACGCTTTGAAATATCGTATGAATGTCACAACTCATTCATGAAAGGGAAGCCTCTTATCTATTGATTTTGACTTAACCAAAGTGTTACCATATAGAAATGTTTTTGAACTACTTTTTATCCCAGTCCAGAACATTTTGCTGTGATAATACAGGCTTACGCTTTTCTGTCTTTGGTTGTCAGATTTCACATGAATTTTGTTACATGATTATAGCTCAAGATATTGGGTTGAAGATTGATTTTGCAGGTGACATTCATCTGTAGCGCAAAGGACTAGAAGGCAAATGTCTTAGAACATTAGTTCCTGCTCTTTCAGAGGTGAGCAAGGCACACCAAGTTGGTGATTTGTGGTATTTACCACAAATGGACATTTTTAAGTTTCTGTAGAAGATTGCAAATGCTACTCTTGGTTTTGGGTTTTATTGATTAAAAAGTAGATGAGCATTATAAGAAAATTAATTACCTGACAAGATTGTGTTCTTTAAAAGGAAAGAATAATAAGTATTGGATATAAATTTGATACACATTTTGAAGATGAATTTAGCTGTAAAACTGGTGGTAGGAGGAAAGTGGGGAAGACTAATTGTTCATCAGTTTTTCTCCTTATTAATAATTTTCATGATTGCTTTGGATTTACACTTCTTTATGTTCTTGTTTTATTTTGTTTTATTTTTTTTTTAGGGAGAAGTGATTGCGCTGGATAAAATATCCAACAAAGTAGAAAAAATAAAGCAGAATGCGTTACTGTTGGGGCTGAATTCCATCAGGGCATTTTGCTTTGATGGAACAAAGGCCCTTAAACTTGATGTGGTCAAGGACACAGAAGGTGAGTTAAATTTTATCTTAGGCTTCTATAATTGGGATTTATAAACAGTCAGATTTTGCTACCTTAAGTCTTTTTTTTTTAATTTAATTTTTTATTGAAGTGTAGCTGGGATTAACACTTTAATTGAATTGAGGGATAGACCATGCCCGCTTCACACTGATACTTAAGGGAAAAAGCTGGAAACTGTAGCCATGAAGGCAAAGGGCTGTCCCTGGGATTGTTTTGACAGAGACAACAAGCCAGTGGGAAGGATCAGGTCCTGTTCTCTCCCTCTCTTGTTTATCCTCCTCTCCCTGGTCCCATCACTTCTCTGCTTCCTGTTGGTGAATCTTGAAGCCAGCAGGCAAAGGAGAATTGTAGTTCACAGAGTTCTCACCTCAGCATCACACAGCAGAGTAGAGAAAGGTAGGTTTGGAGCTCAGGAAAATAGAGCTTAATAACTAGCATAGTTGGAGCAGAATGGATGATCCCTAAAATAACTTCAGACGTGTGCAAGAGTTTAGTATATGAGAAATTAGTATCTCAAATCTAGAGGAAAGAGTAAATCAGTCAGCAAGTAGCTCTAAGATGATTTTTTATTTTGGAGGGTAGGGGAAAGGATTGTACACAAAATTAGCTTCAGAATGGATTAAAGTTTACTGTCAAGAATTAGACTGGGAAGGGGAGGGTACAGCTCAAGTGGCAGAGCATGTGCTTAACATGCACGAGGTCCTAGCTTCAATCCCCAGTACCTTCATTAAATAAATAATAACTAAATAAACAAACCTAATTACCTCTCCCTTCAAAAAAAAAATGGAGCAGGGTTCAAAAAAAAAGCAAGGTTCAGCAAATGTTGAAAAAAAGAATTAAACTGGGAAAATGACTAGAAGCAGATATTAGCTGAACATTTATTTGGTTTAACAATGAGGATGATTTTAAAGCGTGAAAGCAAGGATAGACCTCAACAAGGAAAAAGATAAGTCTCAGTAGAAAAACTGCAAAGACAAAGAATGTGACCATATAAAGAAAAAAAATCCAAATGGCCAATAACATAATTAACAACTTTGATGAGGATTTTGGGAAAAATCCACTCATGATAATGGAATTGTGAATTGGCATAGTCTTTCTAGAGGATTTTATCAGTATGTATTAAAAACCTTAAAAATACTTGCTTATTTGAAAAGATACGTCTTTGGAGACAGTAGATAAGAAAGCAAGGATGGTGATAGATGGAGATGAGCTAAACTGATAAGAGCTTGTGCAGTGAGACACAAGCAGAAGGTTATCGTGGGGTGAGACTTGGACTGTTGCAGTGGCTACTTAGGCAGTCAGCTAGCTTTGTATAAAGCGGTCCACAATAATACCCTACCTTGAGTTGGAAATAGCATAAATATATAAGCAGACCCGTGTGCTTTCATGACTCTCTCCAGTAACGCTAAATAGATCAGAGGTTGGAGTGGAGAAAGCTATTTAAGTGGATACATAGGGAAATCTGTGGAAGATTGGATTCGGGGGGATACACACTCCTTCTAGAAGCAAGGAGACTGAGGTACCGTAGAATCAGTATGTTTGACTAGAACCTAAAATGCATACTTTCTTTTTCTGGCGCTGTCGGCAGTAGGAATTACTAAGAAAAGTATCAGCTCTCAGAATGACTAGACTTAATTCCAGGTCCCAGCTCTGATGCATTGTGGCTTCTGACAGTCAGAGGACCAGGTTTCCTTTGATTAGGCCTTGGCTTGCACTGCTATGTCAGTAATCCCAGAATAATCATATCTGTAACCTTTTTACACATAAGTCTGTTAGCTCAACCAGCTACTTGATTGAAGGAAGGAACAGTTTTTCATTACTTTCCATTCTAGGTTATGATTTTAAATTCTTGCTAATTGCATCTATCTTGGGAGTTTTCTGTTCTAATAGGGCAGATAGCAAGTAAGTTTATAATTCTCTTTATAGGAGAACCTCCATTCTTACCAGAATCTTTTGACCGAATTCTCCTTGACGCTCCCTGCAGTGGAATGGGACAACGACCAAACATGGCTTGTACTTGGACTTTGAAGGAAGTGACATCATATCTGCCATTGCAGCGAAAACTCTTTACTGTGGTATGTGAGGATACTTTTCTCTGCAAGAAAGTAGACCTTCAGTAGTTTAATGTCTTAAAGATTGAGAGCGGTGTTCTTAGCAGCATTATTCACCATCACCAAAATGTGGGGAAAAACCCAGGTATCCATCGAATGGATAAGCAAAATGTGTATACATACCATGGAATATTACACAGCCTTAAAAAGGAATGAAATTCTGATACATGCTACATGGATGAACTTTGAAAACATCATGCTAAGTGATATAAGCCAGACAGAAAAGGACCAAATATTGTATGATTCTGTTTATAGAAGGTAACTAGAACAGGCAAATTCATAGAGACAAAGTACAATAGAGGTTGCCAGAGGCTGGAGGGACCAAAGAACAGGGAGTTTGTGTTTAATTGGTACAGAGTTTCAGTTTGGGTTGATGAAAAAACTCAGGAGATGGATAATGGTGATGGCTGTACAACTGGTTGTGTGGGTGTACTTAATGGCACCAAACTGTATACTTAAAAATGGTTAAAATGGTAAATTTTGTGTGTACTTTACCACACACACAAAAATCTAGAGACCCCATTTTCCTTTTTGTTGACTCACTCATTCATCAGAGGCAATAGTAGAATTTCTTCTCTGAGACATTTAATGAATTTCAAACATTCTGCTTGATGTTAAAAATAGAGGATTATTAACATATAGTTACCAATTGATGTAAAAAATTGGATGTGAAATAAAATTTGTATAGGGTTCCTGGATCATCTTAGTGAATTAGAAATCGGGAATCCAGTAGAGGCAGACACATTTCATAAAACTGGGACATGACAGCATCTGGTGCAGGATGTAGAAGAACTGTAAAAACGTAGCAAATCTAACTGGTCTCCAGGGTGTTTCAGAAGCCCAGATAGAACATTTGAGAATTTCTCTCTATTTTTGCAAAAATGATTTTGTGGATTTCACAGGATGTAGACACTGTTTGATCAAAGGAGACCTCATCATTTCCTCTTAGCTCTAATTATAAATGTGAAGGTACATCAGTAATGGATACAGTATGATTGTCCCATCTCTAAAGCTGTCTTTGAGGACATTTCTATTCAGGCCTCCTGGTGTCTCCTTTCCTGCACAAACATGGCACTGGTGGTGGATTGTTTAACTTCTTCTTCTGTACAGTCTTCAAAGACTACATCCTGGAAATTTAAACAGCAAGCAGCAAACAAGTAGCTGAAACCCACTTTGACCCAAGGGTAAAATTAGGACACTGCTTTAAGAGACTTGGTTTTTTGTTCTTTTTGGCTCATTGCAAAAAGAAATTTTAAAAGGCTACAAAGGAGATGCGTTGATCTCAAGGGAAAGGAACAGCTGACCGTGTGCAAGAGAGAATTTAGAATAGAGCATTTTGTTGTTGGGCAAGGATAGAAATTAACTGAGAATGTGGACACATCTTGATTTGAGCCATGGCTCCTCCACATAAATTACTTTAGGTACATTGGTTTCCTTATTTGAGAAGTGGGGATAATGACCCCACCTGATAGAATTACCTCATTGGAGACAGTTACCATACCTCACTCATAGTTACAAGGATTTATTATGTAAGGTGCTTGAAACAGTGGCTGGCACACGGTAGCAAAATTTAATTTTGATCAGTGTATTCTGGTGAAGAAAGCATAATGTACACTGAAAAAATTTTTTTTCTTAAAACTTAAAGAAATTTGTGAATTTGAAAAGAGAAACTTTAGTTATTTTGGAACAAGTTCATTTTCACATTACATCTATTTCCTGAACAAATACTCACGGGGCACTTCCTGCATGTAATACGTGATTCTAGGTGCTGACAATACAGTGGTCAGTCCCTGCCCTAATACATGGGGTTTCGATTCTCATTGCAGGGGTAGGGGAGTGAACAAATAGGTGAGTAAGTTACTTAGCATATTACATGGCAGTCAGTCTGTGGAGCATACTGAAGAAAGGGCATGCCTGATCAGATTAGTTGAAAATTTACATCCAGTGGTCAGGGAGGTCCCCACTAAGAAGCCGAAATACAAGCAAAGATAAGAGGATTGTGAGGGAGCAGGCAGCGCAGGGAATGAGCTAGCTCTCCAAGCGGGGCAGACACCTTGAGGCAGGGCGGGCGGTGCCCAAGCAGAGAGAGCTGGGTACACAGGAAGAAAAGGTAGCTAGAGGCTTGCTTTATGCAGGACCTTGAAGGCCCCTCTGAGGACATGGACTTTGCCTTCCAGCGATGATGGAGAATGTTTGAAGGGTTTTGAGCTGAGAAACGACAGTTCTAAAAGCACTGCTCTTGCTACTGAATGAATGGCAGGAGGGCAGGGAACAGACAAGGTAAATGAAGAGGGAAACTCTTGGAATAATCCAGGTGAAAGATAATGAAGCTTAGAGCAGGATGATAGCAGTGGAAGTGGTGAGAAGTGGCCGAATTCTGGATGCATTTTGAAGGTAGAGCGAGTAGAATTTGCTTGATGGATGGAGAACATGCGAGCAAGAGGCATAAAGGATACTCTGAGGTTGCGGGCGGAGCCCCTGGGAGGACGGGAACCCTCCAGTAGGTTTCAGAGGAAGACAGCACTTCAGGGTGGGACACATCGCATCCGATGGTAAGACTACTAAGGCAGCTGAATATATTCGCACGGAATTCAGAAAGGAGTCTGGCCTAGAAATGTCAATTTGTGAGTTTTCCGAATAAAAATGATATCTGAAGCCGTGCAGCTGAATGAGCGTATTTGGGAAAGTCCTGGTCCACGTGGACTAAAACAGCTCCAAGATAATGAAATGCATCTAGTCTGGAGCATTCTAATTAGAGAAAGAATCCTGGTCCTACAGGACATCATTTATTTATCCCAAATGCTTGAAAAAAGGTATCATAAATATATTTTTAAAAATCCCCTGAAGTGTGGACTTGCTCTTGTGATACACAATCTGGTCACATTTTTCTCTAGGCAGTTCAGCTGCTGAAGCCAGGGGGCGTGCTGGTTTACAGCACGTGCACCATCACACTGGCGGAAAATGAAGAACAAGTGGCCTGGGCCCTCAGGACGTTCCCTTGCCTTCAGCTTCAGCACCAGGTAAGAGCCATTGCAGCTGCCTCCGTGTAATCTGCTAAATCACAGAAACTTCAGTGCAGTGATAGTCAACAGTGTTATATGAAGAAGTATGCCAAGTAAAACTTCTGAAACAGATACTGCAGTTCACAAGAATGTTTCCCTAATGAGATCCCTTCTAGACTGCCCACAGGATTTTCAACATCCTGGTAAAGTTTCCCCGTGTCTTCACTCTTTGCCACAGTGTTTAAGTGCCACAGGGCTCAGGTGTATGTGTGTTACTCCTTTATTTTACTTGTGGCTCTTGTTCACGTTAGTCAGAGTTTTGTTTCCAAAAAATTCTGCCCCCACCCCCCCCCGCTACCCCCATCTCATATTTTTCTGATGGGAAAAATGTTGAACATTTTTTCTCATGTCACATCAAAGCCCAGACAGGCTTTAGTTTAGTAACTGGGATGTCAGAAGTCTAGCCAAGGTGGGAAAATGGTTCAAGATTATTGCTTCCTTATGATTTCTTATATAAAATATGGAACATTTAAAAAGCTTTCTTGACTGTACTTTATTTTACCTAGCACTGTCTTTCTGTTACGGTTTTTATTAAAACCATATTTATGACAAGATTTTTAGTCCCATGATGTTTGAGATTAGGTTTAAATCTGTAGTAATGCTTATGTTCATTCAGGTAGATTGAACATGTAAAGTCAGTTTTTTCTGTACAGAATTCTAGTAAGTAACTGGAGTACATAAACAAAAAGCAATCAAGTGATGGGTTCTCAACTCAGAAATAAGATGGTTACATTGTGGGTGAAAGGAAGGCTTTTGAGAATTCACTTGAGTTTTATGTGTATGTGTATTCATACACATACATACTCAATCTGCATCTAAAAGAGATGGAACTTCCCCCCATGGGTTAATAAATGATAGATTTTTAGACATAAACCTGGGAAAATGCACCCTCAGTAACACAAACATTTGTCTGTGAAATGGGGACTTAAGTTAGGATTATGCATCTTTTGCAGTAGTGGTTTGCAAGTATCACTCAATTCCTTATGACTCTGATTCTGTAGTCCTCTGATCGAAACTCCTGTCAATTCTGGGGAGTCTGACAAATAAGGCTGAATTTTCATTTGCTGCTGTTCTTAATAATAATGTTCCACTTCCTGAGTGCCCACTGTATGCCCCCTTATTTATTTAAGCCTCAGAACTGAATGTGTTATCTGTTTTATAGATGAGGAAACAGAGTTAGGTAAAGTTACTTGTAGAAGGTCACACAGCTTCAGTGTGGCCGAGCCGTGATTTGAATCTGCTTTTCCAAGTGTGAAGCCCAGGCCTTTTGCACATCAAGGTACTTGATGAGCGTCTGGGCCATACTAGGTTCCCCTTCATCAGGTGACCGTGTGCAGCTGCTCTCCCAGAAAAACAGTATGTATGTTTCACAGAGATAAACGGTATCTACTCATTTTCCTGTTTTCTGCAGTTGGTAATTGTAATTAACACTTATAGCTGTTTGCTTTTAACTTAAATTGTATGCAGGCACACTTACTAGTAGTGTGAGGATGTTTGTCCATGTTCCTTTGTCTTCTCTGAGCAGGAACCCCACGTTGGAGGAGAAGGAATGATGGGAGCTGGCCTGTCGCTGGAACAGTTGAAACAGCTGCAGCGCTTCGATCCATCTGTTGTGCGATCACAGAACACTGACATGGATTCTCTCAGAGACGCCAGAATAGAAGACATGGTTTGGCTGGCAAATAAGGATTGTATAGGTTTTTTTATTGCGAAATTCATAAAATGCAAAAGCACACAGGAGAAGGATCCTTAGAAATGAAAATTCCAAATGTTTTCTGTGTGTGGTGCTTTTTTTTTTTTTTAAAAAACATCAGACTGTTGTCAGGCCAAGTGATTGATGCCATGGTTGCTGAGGAAACAGAAAAGACTGCCAGCTGTTTCTCCAGGAATCGAGAGACTTACGAGACTCTGCTTCATAGAGGAAGTAATGGGAGGTGGTTTGAGATTATATTTTGTTTTTAAAATAATTTTTCTTATGGATTTAGCAGAGTATAAAGAAAAGGATATGCTTGTAGATGTCTGGAACATATTTCCACTTGGGGTCTTTGTTTTAATTTGTAAAGAATGCAGGTCATTTTTAATATTAAAATCAGTGGATTTAACAAAAGGAATAAAATGAACAATATTTAATTTGGTTATAAAGCATGTTTTCCGTTACTAAGTTCTGAAGTAGGAGTTCCCTAAGAATTCAGGGTATGGGAGCTATAACACACTTATCGTGTGCCAGTAACTAAGCTGGGTATTTTGTACTTTTCTTTTTGAAAAGTCAGAATATATTTTTCAGGGTGAGGTGAAAAATCCAACGACATGAAATTCTTCAAGGGATAAGGAATAACGTTGCCTACCAACAGTTTGAGTTCATCATGCCTGAAGATGGGACTGGGTCTCCTGAGAAAAGGGACAAGTCTTGCAAGATTGAGAAGGCTCTTGTCAGAGGACATGTGTTTCTTTAGCTGAGAGTGTCTGGATTCATGATCTCTGGGAGGAATTTCCATCCTTACAGAATGAAGGAGTTATTCTGAGAAGTACATGACACAAACTGGCGATGGAGACATTCATCCCTTTCCAGTGAGAGTCGATTGGGTTTCCAATAAGGAAAAATACTTTCAGAAGTGGAGTGGTCTGTATCCCTCAAGAGAATGGCAAATCCTGTGAGATTTGGTTTCAGTTGCAGACAATTTGTGCTGATCACCTTGGAGTTGTTGGGTTACTGCTCGCCAAAACAGCGGTCTTAGTCTGTAGATGAACGGTTCAAATCCCAAGAGATTTTCAAGAGCTTGTGCATGAGTATGGCTCTGGACCATGGCTTCAGGAGGGGGCGCAACCCAGCCGCCTACCAGCACTGGGAGCAGAGCAGACCAGGGGCGTGACCAGAATGCCTCTGGAACCAACCAGCAGAGTTCACGCAGCAGGGTGAGGGCAGGAGCTGACCAATCCAGGATGTTAGTTGCTTCTTGGGTTCCAGGTGGAATGTTGGTGTGTTTCCCAGGTCTTGTTGTAGCTAGTGGATCCGTGGTAACTGGGCAGAGCCCTGTGGTGGATCAGTGCCATGGAGGGGCTGCCGTCCTCTGTGGAGCTTGGCTTAGGGCTCTTCTTTGGGAAGCTGAGTGACGTCATGGTGTTGCTGCCCAAAGGCCTGAGCTCATGGGTCACCTTCCAGAACTCAGAAGGGCATACAGTGGCATGTCTGCCTGTCATCACCTTATTGGTGGGTGTCTTATGGCCTTTCAGACTTGTTCAGTCTTGTAGAAGTTGACTTTATGGAAGAACTGAGCTGGGTATTTTACCTGACTTTTTCTGCTATTTGGTAAGTCAACCCTCTTTGAAACGAATTCTGTACCGCTCCTAAATGGGAGTCTCCCTTCACTCTGTTTACTTTCCTTTTTTCCATATTTTAAACTGGAAATTAACAAATATTTTTTTCACTCTGTAGATTAAAAATATGAGAGTATTGCACAATTTGGGTACGTTTTATCCTCTGTTGGAACACATACAAGTTATTAGAGATGTGATTGACAATTAAGAGAAAGCCATCTTCTGATGCTGGAACGGGCCGGGCACTTACAGGTAAGCCTCGGTGTTCTCCCACTGAACCACTGAACATAACGACTTCACAGAACATCAACTCAGACAGAGCAACTGTGATTATGAAAGATTAAGACCAAAAAAAAAAAAAGACCACTTGATTATCATGTCTGAAATCAGACAAAAACAAGAACATCACTGAAACTGCATAAGTGACCAGATGTCTCCCATAGTGGCCAGTATAGTGACTGCTTTTTAAAAAATTAATTGTAACTGTCTGCTTGCTTCATTCTTCCTGCTTTTTAGATAAGGTATGTTAAAATACCCAACACCCAGCCATAGTTTAAAAGCTGTCTCTTCTCGTGTAGTGTTAAATACACTTGTTAATTTAAATCATCCCCAAATTCCTGCCCTTTGGGCATATAAAGTGGATAATTGGAAATAATTGCCTAACAATTGTCTTTTTTCCTTATAGGTTTCCATTAGGAATGTCTCATAACTCACTGTTGTCTCCATCAAGAATGCAAGGTCCCCTGGAGCAGGTGAGATTTTCAGAAGGCCTCTGCTTGAGGGAATTTTTCTTGAACACCCTTCTCTGAAGCTGAGTTAGGCATCTCTCTGCACCCCTGGTGCCCGTATCTCCTGCTACCATGGCACTTAACACACACATCACTGATTTACTAGGCACACCCCAGACCCCCACCCCCAGGCTAGGCAGTACCCTGGAGGCAGGACCCCTGTGCTGTCTGTGACATCTTCAGAATCATCATTACATCCTTACTGAACGAGGGAAAAATCATTTCAGGCTCCATAAGATTCAAATATGTGCCAGACTTCTTTCCATCCGTCCTTCTGCCTCTCTCCAGTAGATGTCATTTGTCTAAAGGGAAACACTGTTTACCTGCGGTACTTCTGTTTCTAAGGCTCAGCATACTTCCCTGAACTTTCAGTGCGTTTAAAAAAAAAAATACACAAAATCCATTTCTTACTCTCTCTGCAAAGCCTTAGGTGCTAAGCTGGGATGGAAATGGTAGAGAGTGAGCCTTATAGCAAGTGTGTAAATATTTGATCAGTACCAACATATATCAAAATGCAATCAATGCAGGCAAAACAGAAGAAAAATATTTGCATATTGAAGACAGGACAAAAGGACAGATTATTGTTAAAATGTTTTCCTTTAACAGACATTTTTCAGTGGGTTTCTTTCAAAAAATAAAACAAATAGGAAAATAGACACATTCAATCTTAAGGAACACAGACGTTTAAGAAAAAATATAAAAGGAAAAAATCAGGGAAATGTGGAGGAAAGTTAATATATTTTAACATTTAATTACCATAGATATGTCTGTGAAACAGAAACATTTTAATTTGACAGTGAGTACACTTTACTTCAAAACTGTGTGTCACATTTTAGTCTAAATTGTAAAGTACAAATAGTAAAAAAATAGAGCTTGGCCAAAATTAAACAACTGCCCCCGAATCATCTAATTAGCTGTTTTCTCCAACAGTGTAACTTTGGATGCATTAATGAGATCGGAGTACCCGAGACTAGCAGCATTACATCACTGAGCAAAGGGCCAGGGGTGAGGAATTCGATTTGTCATCACGATGGCTCTTCATTTTAAAAATGAAAAATACAATTCAAAATCTGAGTCCAGAATTGCTGAACATGTAGGATGCAGGGGGGAGGAAGTTTCCTGTGCTGTGCCTCATACTTTAGAAGAGCTTGTACCTACTGTAAGCTGTCGTGTTAGCAGATGTGACAGGAAGTGAGGACAGTTCAGCTGTGATCGGCACTGTCCACCTCCCCCCCCCCCCAGGAAGATGCACCACAAGTGCCAAGTGTTGAACATTTAGCATATCTTCAGCTCTAAGAATCATTCCTAAAATGGCAATTAATACTACTAATTATAAACAGTGCAGAAGCCAGCTCTTTATTTGTTTTACACGAACGACTTTAAACCAGGTTAGTTGAACAGTTCAGTGTAGCTGACAGTGAATGTTTAACATGAATGCAGAGCAGACCATGTTAAGATGTGGCATTGTCCCAAAGTACAGTATAACTAAGACACCCTACACTTAGCAGCACCTTTTTGTAACAGTAACTTCAGTGAGCAGTAGAGAAGCGCATAGGAGAAGCTGAAATGGGGTTGACAACAAAACATAGAACTCTTAACATTTCCAGCATTTTCTAGGTTAACTACAAGAATCATGGTTCTGCAACTGAGTGGGTTAAGATTTAAGCCTTTGCTGTGTGAAAAGACTAGAATTTTACATTCCACAAGTCAGTAAATATCCCGTCATCCTTGGGATGGTTTCTTCATTTACATATTTAGTACACACTGTTTACACACACATCCAATATACATTTTTCACATGTAGAGGCTCTTATGTCAAATCCTGCAATATAATTTTTTGAGGAATACTCTGATTTGGACTAATGTGTTTCACAGTAAAGTGACAAGTGAAGAATCCAGAATATTTAAAAAAGGAATCTGTTAGCGTGACTCTTTGAAAGGGATTAATGGTAGCAGCAAAAAAATTCATACCAGTTATACTTCAAGGATTTAAGTATTTCAAAGTCATTAACTGGGATGAAATTTCACATAGGAAAGGATGGGGCTGGTGATCAGCAACCTCTTACTGTGATGGAAAGTTAATTGGAAATGTTTTATAAAAGTAACTTTCATGGGAATATGGTTTCCCAATGATGTGAATATTTTACATCAAAATTTATATATTATGACTGCTGTTTTCATATTCAATAAATAAAGATATGTCAACAGTACAGAGCTAAGTAACAAATTGGCGGAAATGGTTCCTGCATTAGCTGCTAAAACACTACATATATGTAACTCATTTTTAAAACTCTGAGTTTTCTTTGGGGGAGGGGAGTAAGGAGTTAAATGTGAAACAGTTTTACTTATAAAGGTCCGAGAATATTTGGCAAGAATCTGAGATAAGCAAAGAAGCAAAACAAAAAAATAGAGTAACTTACTTAACAAAATAATTACAGAATATACAGATCTGAAGGTAGGCAATCGTAGATAGGCATTTTCCAGGGACAAACTTCAAGTGCTAGGTCCTTGCACACCTAATACTGTCTGACCTGTCCAGTCATAGCTGGACAGATGGACATGTAAGGGACGCAGGAAGTTTTAACCTCAGTGTGACGGCCACCTCGTGGTCCATGGAGAACATATCTGCTGGTTTCCCCTTCAGAGGAGATGTCTGATGGAGGAAAATATTCTCAACATTTCGTTTCCTTCAGGTCACCTCGTTTTGCCCTGATTTCTTCTGAAGAGCAGAAGCTTTGGTTCTAAGAAGCACTTCGGGGTTTTGTGGGACAGTGAAACTCACGGAGTCGGTGGTGGGGGACGTACCGAGAGGTAAACTGGGGGGGTGGGAGTGGGGCTTGGGGGACAACAGGAACGTCTGGCGAGGTGGGAGAGGAAGTGGGAGAAGTTAGAAAAATTTATTTCCCCACAAAATAACTCTACAAGCTGTGTAAACGTTTCTTCCTAAAACAAATACTTGAACACACAGAAGATTGTACATTTCCAGTGAAACACTCACAGTTAAAAGTTGCCGGTAGGTCTTACGCTCTCGGAGCAGAAACAAGGAGCCTGCGGGCAGCTGCGCCCCGAGTCCCCTTTGGCAGCGAGCTTCCTCGCAGTCCTGGATCCCGGTGGCGCAGAGCCAGGTGGGGGGGCTCCTCGGGGGCGGTCGCTGGTTTCTTCGTTAGTCCTCGGCATTCATTCAGGTCCATGTCTGCCTCGCACACGCGCACATGTACACACCCAGACACACGCAGGCACATACAGAGCTCCGGCTCATAGACTCCAGTGCTGTGACCTCAGACACTAGCTACGAAGGAGGTGTTTGTCACAGTCAGTGAACTGCATGGAGTAGAACAACCTTTGGAGTTTGGTTACATTTACCTTAATTTATGGTCAAAATGATAAACTTACAAGGACGGTAAAACATTCAGAAATCAAACCTTTTCAAGTCAGGCAGTCACATGTATTTACAGTATGTACAGGCTTTCTACGAGAATGGGGAGGGGCGTCTAGACGATGTTATTACAAATTTCCTGAATGTGGGCATTTCTAGTCCCTGTAATTCATAAAGCAAATCTGCTGACTTGGCATTAAGACTCTAAAATAGTGAGATCAAACTGATATATATATATATAATATATATATATTATATATATAATTATAAGAAGGTGTTTGCAGAAATAACATTTACAAACTGTCTATACAGTACACAGTACTAGTACATAGAAAATAGATTCTAACTTTATGATCCCCTTTGTGTAAGGCAAGACTGAATCTGTCCCCAAATTTAGTCAGCCAGAGGTACAAGCAAGAAACAGTGGTCCATGGATGACTATGCAAATCAGGTGCCTACATGTTAAAAATCTGGAGAATCAAGAAATTCCACTTTTTAGCTGGGCCAATTCTGGCCTGCTGGATACGTCAGCTACATTTTTGAAAATGTCAGCTATGCTTCTTAAAATACTAACGGCCACCTGGATGGCAACAGCTTTTGTTCAAGTGGCAGCTATCCCAGACAGTTTTTGAAAAGTCCAGTATACAACCGGAGAACTGCAGCCGTTCCAGGCGAATTTCTATAGCACTTACAAAAGGAAAAAAAAAGTGTATTAATACTCTATGTCATGCTATTGCTATTCAAGCAACAGCAATACAAAATATACAAGACAGATCACATATGATTGCAGTGTAGACCCCAAAGATGAGTTTGAGGGTGGTGGGATACAAGACTTAAAGAAAAAAAAAAGACAAAATGCAAAAGGGCCAGAAGTCATTGGCGGATGTAAACATCCCTGTTCCAGTCCCCAGCCTCATTCCGTCTCTTGGATATCCCTTCTCCATCCTTGTCACAGTAGCGATCCTTGGATTTATGGCGGCTTCGCTGTTTGTTGCACTCGTTGTGGTCCTGCTCGCGATCGGGGTCCCGGGCCCGGTGCCGGGGCTCCCTGTGTCTGTGCTCCCCGCTCCCGTGGCTCTCATCTCGGTGGCTGTGGTCGCGGTGAGGGGCATAGTGGTCTGCGTGCTCGTGGGGGTACTCCTCCCTTGGCTCCACATACGCCGAGTCTCGGCTCTCCTGCGTTTCCGAGTCCAACGTCTCCTGCCTGGAGAGGCCTCGGCTGGTGCCGCTGCGGTGGTTGTGGTGCTGTGCAGAGGAGGAGGAGCGGTGCTGTGGTTTCTTCACTGGTTCCAGGCAGGGCTCTTCTTCAGCTTGGGAAGCAGAACGGGTGGGAGCCAAGCGATCAGTCCTCTGATCACCTTGAGAACCCTGGAGGAGAGGGGAGCAGACACCTCAGCCAAGGTCTGAGTCTAAGGCCTTTTCTCACAGGCAAGCCCATTCAAGTCTAGTCCCTTTTTAAAGCACCTAAAATGAAACCTGACCTAGCTCGGTCGCTTCATTCTCTTGATAACATGCAGTGGCATTTATAAGTTTGTACTATATTGGACTTTATTATTTTTTTAATTGAGTTATAGTCAGTTTACAATGTTGTGTCAGTTTCCAGTGTAGCACCCAATTTTTCAGTTACACATGAACATATATATATTTATTGTCGCATACTTTTTCACTGTGAGCTACCGCAAGATCCTGTATATATTTCCCTGTGCTATACAGTATAATCTTGTTTTTCTATTCTATATATATACCTATCAGTACCTACAAATTTCGAACTCCAGTCTGTCCATCCCCCCGCCCCTCCCTGCTGCCCTGCTGGCAACCACAACTTTTTATTCTATGTCTATGAATCTGTTTCTGTTTTGTATTTATGTTCTTTTTTTTTTTTTTTTTTTTTTTTTAGATACCACATATGAGCAATCTCATATGGTATTTTTCTTTCTCTTTCTGGCTTGCTTCACTTAGAATGATGTTCTCCAGGGACATCCATGTTGCTTATAATAAGACTTTGTTAACTTGTAAGTGCACAGAACAGCGTACAGAGTAAGTTTTCTTAAAAAAAAAAAAAAAAGACTAAGGAGGAAGAATTTTTTTATATGTTCTCTTGTGGTTCAAAGACACACAGGTCCCTGAGATCTATCTATACGTGGGTGTACGCTTAACTACCTTTGCTTGAATACACGTGGGAAGATTCAGTTCTTAGGATGTTGGTTTTAAGGGGAAAAAAAATCATGTCAAATGCTTAAATGGCACTTAATATGAGACCAGCACTGTCCCAAGACAGTCACATATGGCAACTCATTAATATAACAACCCTGTAAAATACAACAAGAGAGTCTCATGAGAAAAGAATGACATGAGATAGTTAATTACAACAGCCTCACGAAGGCAAAGAGCAGGTAAGGGTTTTCCCAAGGGCACACACCTGAGAAGAGATGACGAGGGATTTGAACCCAGGCAGTCTGAGTCCATGGTCTGTATTGCTGACCACGGAGACGGTTTTTCTATCTCTGTCTTAACAGAATATGGGGATAGGGAATTTTACGGTTTCTACATGTTCATGGGACTCTATTTACTCTGCTTTTCTGCAGGCACACAACGCATGCTGGGGATGGACGTAAGCAACTCGGGTTCTTCTCATTCTGGATAGAGCTGCCCGCTTGGAACAAGCACTGTGCTGGACTTCTGGGCCTGCCTCCCAGCCATGTGACCCCAGACAGCCGCGTTGCTAGACGGTAGAAAAGAGCTCCCTTACCTGTGAATTGGAGGCTAGCGTAGGGCTAATAGGCAGAGTTGAAGTGGCTAAAGTCCGGCTGAGGAGAGGGTTGGGGAGACTGCTGCTGGGGGGATGGGTGGCCTTCCAGTAGGCCTCCAGGTAGTCGGCCAGGTGCTCACAGGCATCCTCGAGCTGGTTCTCATCCAAGATCACATCAAACAACTCCTGTGGAGGCAGACATTTCAAAGGGCACGTTTACACTGGCCCATTACAGACTGAATGTCACACATGTGCACCAAACCTCCCCCAACACAGGGTGGAGGAAGGAAGGGGCCCAAGAACCTCACCGCTTTGTCTCTGCTCTTGCTTATGTGCCCCTACTTTTCAGATTGGCTGACCGTCCTATTTAGTCAGATTACAAGTGTGTGTCCTCAGATCCTTGTTTAGAACACACATGCTTAACCGATGTAATAATAGTTGTTCACGGCATGACAGAAAAGTTGCCAATCATGAAGAAAGGAATAGATACTACGTTAAAAAAAAGATGTAGAAAAATAGGAGTGCAAGCCAAACAGTACAGGAAGAAGCCTGTTTTTGCCATAGAGCCTGTGGAAACCTTAATCTTGGGAGATGACTGAGGCAGGGTTAGGACATGAAATTTGGCAGAGAAAGCTGAAACCACTGATGATTTGACCTGGTCCAAACTTCAAAACAAAGTTCTTATAAATGTTAACATACTCCAAATAATCATAAGTGGATATAAGCATAATTCTTAAAGCTTCTGCTCAACCTTCATTTTAGAATAGCCAAAACAAAAACCCAAAGCATGCTATATAAAGCAGTGTGTTCAGGTGTCCAAATCTGGGTAACTGACTGGTTTCAAAATTTGTTTTTATAATATCTCTGATCAATTTCTTAGACGGTTATTAAGAGCCAGCAACTCATTCCCTGATTAGAAGTGAATAACAGACGGATCCCCAAAAGATCCATCTTTCAAACCAAGTATTTTTTGAAACCACAATCTTGTTTCATTTAAGATACTAAGTAGGTGTTTGTTAGATATTAACAAAGTGAAGTCACCACCGAACAAACCGTAGCCATTCGTAAGTCACGATGGTGACCTAGACAGGTGCTCACGGCAAGAGGTGGACAGTTCTCTTCTTCTAACTTCTTCTCCGTTCTGCTAACTGAGAGCGTTCTCCCCTCAGACCGGCATTTACCTGTCCGTCTGGTTTTTGTTAACAGAATGCCAGGTCTGATGCCTCCGAGTGGATTATACTGAATAGAGAAGACTTACCGGAGGACACTGAGCCAGCTTATCTGCTGCTACCATCTGGACATTGAGGTGTTTAGCTTGAGATTTCCCCCGAGATTTTATTAACCTTTGCAAAACCTGTAAAAGACAAGATTTTTAAATGAGAATATCTGTACTCAGGTAAACGACAAGGTTCAACATTCACTCTTTTATCCAGGGCCTTTTCCATACAGCACAAATGCTTTGTATTAGGTTGAATTATTGAAGTGAAAATATATTAAATATATTAACTGCAAAATGAACATGTTAATCTCAGTTGCAAGCTTCAAAAACAGGATCACCAGCATGGAGCTTATCCTGAGGAGTCTTGTCTTTTTTTCAGGGCCGGCAGTTACCAAACTTTCTGTCTCATGACTTCTGTTTTAAAAAATTGTTGCAAACTCCAAAGAGCTTTTTTATTTTATGTGAACTATACCTAATATTTACATATTAGAAGTTAAAAAGTGAGAAATTAAAAAAATACTGATTCCTTTTAAAATGACCAATAAACCTGTTTACATGTTAAATGCACTACTCACTCCTGATAAAAACAGCTAAATTATTTGCAAATTTCTCCAATGTCCGGCTTCACAGAAAACAGCTGAAGTTTCCTGCCTCTGCATTGAATCTGCTTTGGTATATTGTTTTGGTTGAAATATACAAAGAAAATATAGCCTTATTTTTCTTTGATACCACAGTTAACAAATGGTAGTTTTTTTAAAAAAGACTAGCTGCCATGTGAAGTCTGAAACCCATCAATGAACTTTTCTTAATTAAATTCCATTGATCTATCTTGACATTTGAATGGGTCTCAGCAGGCATGTCAAATAAAAATGGTGTTCCATGATCCAAGTGGCTCGTTCAGTTTACGACTCAAATCATCACACCAGTAACTTGTTCTCCAGATAACTTAGTACGTAGCTGAAGAGCTTAAAGTGTACTTCATGTTTCATTACACAGAATATTTAAAAGCCTTGTATTCATAAGTCAAAATTTCATAAAATTAATAAATTTTACTGCTTCATCAGGCTATTCTTAAGTGAAACTTTTTTAACTGGGTGGACATGGTGAGGAAGACCGCAATGCCTTTAGCACTGGCATGGTCTTGATTCCTTCCCAGACATTACCCACCACTGCTTCTAACATCAGTGCAAATATCACAACAGTGAAAAAGGAGGACAGTGTCTTAGTGTGATCATGGAAATGGTTCTGACCCCGTGGACACTGGAAGGGCCTCGGAAACCTCCCACCACCAGCAATCCATGGCCCACACTTTGGGAATCACTTTTCTAAGCCAGGAAACTAATCATCGTGCTCTGCTTATATGAATCTGAACAATTCTTGACTACCGTGTCTCTCTCCAAACCCTTTGTGCTGGATATGGACATAACCTATTTATAACTGGGAAGTAGAATATAAACCACCATTTTTAGGAAAGTTTAATTACAGAGCAGTCACAACCCTCCTTACCTTAGGAGAAGAAATCTTCACATACACTATAATAGGGGCCAGAGAGGTTTTACTCAGTTGGGCTGGATGGTTAATAGTGTCTGCGTCAAGGACTACCAGCTGCAGTGTTCTTGCAAGTTCAAAAATCCTTTCAATTTCACTCTGAACTTCCGCTGTGAAAGGTTAAGCAGAGTTTGATTACTTAGAGTATTTCTAGACCAGATAAAGTAGAATGCTACACTGTTTCTTCAGTAGCAAGGCAGGTAGGTGAGCCCTTAGGTTAAGGTCTACAAGTCAGCAAGCTGATGAAAGCTATCCTTTGAAAAGAGCTGTTTCTTCACACCACCTCTAGAATTTAAGTAATTCACTCTCTAAACCAGCTATAAAATTGATTCCCCATATAACATGGTGTCTATGAGAATCACAATTTTTGGCTCTCTCTGCTGACTTGTTTGTGGTGTAAAACTTCACTCAATGAAGTCATTTTCTCAAAATGTCAGAAACCTTAAGAGCTCTCTTTCCTGTGTTTGTTTCTGACCACTTTACCCCAGCAACCATCACCAGCTTTCACTGCAGGGGCTTATCTGTGTTTATATGTCACCCACTGGAATGCTTTCTGGATATGACAGAGTCTAGGTGTATGTATTACCAAGCTGAAGGACAACATAAAACAGGAAAGACTTTAAGAGTGTTTACAACAGACTTGTCCAGAACCGCACTTCTCATATTTTCCACCAACAAAAGAATGGTCCTGTAACATTCATGTTTTAAAAGGGCAGTCATCAGAGGCAGCGCTACAGAAATCCAGACTTGACAACTGACAGAAAACTTCAGCCTCCTAAAATCTACTTGAACGCCAAAAGAATTTCATTCAGTTCATTCACATCTTCCATGATCTCTTGAGAGTCTAAAAAGGGCCGTCCAAGAGAATATTCTGTGATGAGGGAAGTATTTTGTATCACTGCTGTCTGGTAGCTGCCAGCGACATATGGCCCTTGAGCACTTGAAAGGGAGCTAGAGTGATTGAACAACTCAGTTATTGAAATTTAAATAACAGTTAAATAACCAGAGACTACTAGATATGACAGGTCTATAAAGCAAAAGAAGCAGCTTGCAGTACCCACTACAATGATGGAGGGCTGTCATAAATGGTCCGTTTATGACAAAGGACCCCAGAATATACACTGGGGGAGAGGACAGTCTCTTCAGTAAATACTGATGTGAAAACGATGGCCACGTACACACAAGTCAACTCAAAGTGGATTAAAGACTCAAATGTATAACCTGAAACCATAAAACCAGAGAAAAACATAGGTAGTAAACTCCTTAATGTTGGTTCTGGCGAAGCCTTTTTTGGATTTGACACCAAAAGCAGACACAAAACCCAAAGTAAACAACTGAGACTACATCAAACTAAAAAGCTTCTGCACAGCGAAGGAAATGGGAGAAAATATTTGCAAATCCTGTGTACGGCGTACCTTGGAGATATTGTGGGTTTGGTTCTAGACTACCATGATAAAGCAAATATCACAATAAAGCAAGTCACAATGAATTTTTTGGTTTCCCAGTGCATATAAAAGTAAGTTTACACTAAACTGTAGTCTAAGTGTTCAATAAGTTGTTTCTAAAAAAAACAATGTACATACCTTAATTTTAAAATACTTTATTGCTAAGAAATACTAACCATCATCTGAGTCTTCAGAGAGTCATAGTAGTAACATCAAAGATCACTGACCACAGATCATCATAGAAAATAATACTGAAAAGTTTGAAATATCAAGAGAATAACCAAAATGTAACACAAAGACACAAAGTGAGCAGATGTTGGAAAAATGGTGCCAATAGACTTGCTTGATTCCAGGTTCCCAGAACCTTTAATTTGTGAAAAACACTATCTTCAAAGTTCAATGAAGCAAAGCACAATAAAATGAGGTATACCTGTACGTGATACAGAATTATTATCTGAAATATGTAAAGAACTCATATAACTTAATAGCAAAAAAGCCAGACAGTCCAATTAACAAATGGGCAGAGCATCTCAATAGACATTTTTCCAAAGAGGACATACAGATGGCCAACAGGGACATGAAAAGGTGCTCAACATCACTAATCAGCAGGGAAATGCAAATCAAAACCACAATGAGATATCACCCACACTTGTTAGAATGGCTATTATCAAAAAAACAATAACAAGTGTTGTCAAGGATGTGGAGAAAAGGGGCCTCTCGCGCACTGTTGGTGGGAATGTAGACTGGTACAGCCACTGTGGAAAACAGTATGGAGCCCCCCACCCACCCCTGCCCACTGCCAAATTAAAAGCAGAACTACTGTATGATCCAGCAGTTCCACTTGTGGGTATTTAGCTGAAGGAAATGAAAACACTAACTTGAAAAACCTGCACTCCCATATTCACTGCAGCATTATTTACAATAGCCAAGATGACACAACCTAAGTCCATCACTGGATGAATGGATAAAGAAAACATGATATACAAACACACAGGAATATTACTTAGCCATAAAAAAGAAAACCCTGCCATTTGCAACAACATGAATAGACGGGGCCTTACTGGTCTTATGCTGAGTGAAATAAGAGAAAAACAAATACCATACTATCTCTCTTAAATGTGAAATTGAAAAAAAAAAATCAAAATCATAGATACAGAGAACAGATTGGTTGTAGCCAGAGATGGGAAGTGGGGAGTGGGTGAAGGTGCTCGGATGATATAAGTAAGTCCTGGCGATGTAACACACAGCTTGGTGACACAGTGAATAACACTGTACTGTATGTTTGAAAGCTGCGAAAAGAGTAGATCTTAGAATTTCTCAGCACAAGAAAAAAATTCATTACTGTGTATGTACATAAACTTATAACTGGACTTATTGTGATCATCGTACAATACATACATGTATAAATCATGTTGTATGTCTGCAACTAATATAATGGTAAATGTAATTATATCAGTAAAAAGAAATTTGGTCCCAAAGATTTTCATCTGTGTACTGTTAATAACAGCTATTGAGTCACAGAATCCTACAACTTAAAAAATACATGTTTTTAGAGGTTTGAGCACTATTAAACTGATTATAAATGTAACGCTTGTTCATTGTATAAAATCTGGGTAACAGATTAACAAAAGAAAATAGTCCATTATCTTATTACATATCCTCAAATTACTCCTGTTAACAGTCAGTGTCAATATATCATGATCTTATGTATTGTGTATACATATGTGTGTGTATACACACACATATCTTTTTAATATTCTTACATACACAAATATCTTACACTTTTTACATTAAGGGGAGAAATGATGTATTTTTAAAAAATTTAAAAGGGATTTTCAGAATCCCAATGCAACATATTAGTAAATAAACCTTAAAGAAAGATGACCAATAAATCCTGAAGAAAATACTTTTAACTTCCAAGTAAAAATGATGCTTCAAAAAGAAATGAATCTATACTAGTGGTTTTCCTTTAACACAGTACATCATACTTAGAATTTATGTCAAAAAAGAAATGTTCAAGACTGCTGATGTTCATTTCTGAATCTGAAAGCCTTATTCATCATTCCATGTCCCAATCTCTAACACGTGCTGAATTAAAACTGGTGCTGAGAAAATGAAGAGCATTTCTGCCTACACTTTACATCTCTGATATCTAACAGCAGTGCTCAGGGACAATCATAATGTTTTCTGTAAAACAAAAAGAAGGGACGCTTTGCTTGTTTGGAGACCAGTTTCTATAATTGACCAATACTGTAAAAACAGAGGGGGTTGTTACTTTGATAGCAGCTGGTGTTGGGGGACATCCAAGTGGTCAGTTAAGAATTAGTAAGACCTTTCTCCAAAGAAGACAGTACAGATGGCCAATAGGCACATGTAAAGATGCTCAACATCACTCATTATTAGAGAAAAGCAAATCAAAACCACACTGAGGTATCACCTCACACCATCAGAATGGCTATCATTAAAAAGTCTGCAAATAATAAATGCTGGAGAGGGTGTGGAGAAAATGGAGCCTTCCTACACTGTTGGTGGGAATGTAAACTGGTGTATCCACTATGGAGAACAGTATGGAGGTTCCTTAAAAAACTAAAAACAGACTTACCATACGACCCAGCAATCCCACTCCTAGGCATATATTCAGAAAGGACCAAAACTCCAAAAAGATACATACACCCCAATGTTCATAGCAGCACTGTTTACAATAGCCAAGACATGGAAACAGCCATAATGTCTGCTGATAGATGAATGGGTAAAGAGACTGTTGTGTACGCTGTATGTACACATACATACAGTGGAATACTACTCAGCTATAAAAAATAATGAAATACTGCCATTTGCAACAATATGGATGGACCTAGAGATTATTATACTAAGTGAAATAAGTCAGGGAAAGACAAATATATATCACTTATATGTGGAATCTAAAAAAAAAGAGATAAATGAACTTATTTACAAACTAGAAATAGACTCACAAACAGAAAAACTCCAGTTACCAAAGGAAAGGAGGGAGGAGAGATAAGTTAGGAGCTTGGGATTAACATAGATACACTACTGTATGTAAAACATAAACAGCAAGGACCTACTGTATAGCACAGGGAACTATATTCAGTATCTTGTAATAACCTATATTGAAAAGAATCTGAAATATATACGCACACATATGTATGTAACGGAATCACTTTGCTGTACACCTGAAACTAACACAACACTGTAAGTCAACTATACTTCAATTAAAAAAGAAAGAAATTAATAAGACCTTGAGATGGCTCTGGTATCAGTGATTTAATGGTAATTCCAATGCCATTTTCATAATCACTAAGCACAGAGTTCTAGTTTTGACAAGTTCCTTACTTCTTTTAAGGGAATCTAAGGCCCGCTCTAAGCACCTTTTCCTTTCCCCAGGAACTTCCAGCCTCCAGAAGAGTGAGCAGTAACTTTGCATCAGCCTCCTGGCCTGCAGCATTTGGTTATGGCAGCCCTGGTCAGCTCCTAGAGACGGCATGGCTGAAGCGGAGGGACAGGGCAGGACCCGGGGTGAGATGAGGTGAGGTGAGGAGGGTTGGACCTGTGGTGTCCAGGGCCAGGTCAAGGGCTTTTGTTCATGTCTAAGAATAATGCAGACATTGGAGGTTCTAAGCAGGGATGTGTCAGGAAGAGATCTGTTCTTTGGAAAGATTTCACTGGCTTTGGTGTGAAGAACTAAGCTCAGGGGACCTGGACTGGAGCGGTGATTTCCACCCTGCATGCGATTAGACAGATCTAACAGATAATTAGGGGGCAGAACCAACAGACCTGGAGGTATGCGGGGGAGAAGAAGTGACAAGGAGAGCTCAAGCGTCACGATGGCCCCAGGGTTTCCTGGTTCTCAAAATGGGGATGAGCAACCTGACCTGCATTATTCAGGGAAATAACCCTGGGGAATTAGAAGAATATGGGAAAGATTAGAGATTCTCTTTAGCATGTGCTAAGCTTGAGGAATATAAGGCAATACTGTCAAGTAGGAGGTATAACTCTGGAGTTTAAAGGAGCTCTCTAGCCTGGGATGTGATCGTGAGCTATCTGAATCTAGGAGATAATTAAAGCAACGGGTGTGAATACAAGAGAGAGGGGAACAGAGTGGAGATCCTAGATGAACAATGGAGAATTCCTAATATTCCAAAGCCACACAGGACATGTCTGCAAAGAGGAGAGGCTGGAGCCCAGAGTCAGTGGTGCTGAGGGACACAAGGGAAGGGGGTGCTTGGAGGAGAGAGAAGACAAATGTCCCCCCAACATCACCGCAGTGTTGAGTAAGAGACTGAAATGTGTCCCCTGGACTAATGACAGGCAGGTTACCAGTAACTTCTTTAGTAATAGATTTTTTTTAAAGTAATAAAGTAGAAACCGGTTGGGAGTCAGCTGGAGAGTGAATAAAGGTGAGTGAAGTGGAGACACTGACCACAGGAAACAAGTACACACTAACGTAGCTGCCACCACAGTCTACACGCAACAGTCCCACTGCTCCCAAAGCAACGGCGGGCTGTCCCTTTGTGCTCACACCTCCCCATGTCACCACAGGTGTTTGTCACTAGAGTTTTGGCTCCTCAAGAACGTCATATAAAGGGAATCATACGGTATTTAACCCTTCCAGACCGGCATCTTTAACTCAGCATAAGACCTCTGAGATTCATCCAAGCCATTGCTTGATTCAATGGTTGTTCCATTTCACGGCTGAGTAGTAGTATTTTACTGAATGGATGTACCACATATATTCACCCACAGAAAGACATCTGGATTGTTTCCAGCCTTTAGCTATTAGGAATAAGCTTCCATGATCATTTGTGTGTAAGTATTTATGTGAACCTAATGTTTCATTTCTCTGGATCCTATGGTAATTGTATTTTTAAAAACAGCTTTATTAAACATTAGACTGTGCATATTTAAAATGTACAATTTGGTAAAAAAATTAAAAAAAATAAAATGTGGACGGCTTCACAAATTTGTGTGTCATCCTTGTGCAAGGGTCATGCTAACCTCCTCTGTATCATCCCAATTTTGGTATAGGTACTGCTGAAGTGAGCACAGTTTTGTAAATTTTGACACCTGCATACACCCACAAAACCATCAACCCAAATTAAAGCCGTGAAATATACATCACTCCCCAAATTTCCTTGCGTTCCTTTACAGTCCCGCCTTCCTACCCTTTCCTGGCGCACCTCCCCAAGCCCAGGCAATCCCGGAGGATCTGCTTTCTGAGGCTATTGGTTTGTTTGCATTCCTTAGAGTTTTATTTAAATGGAATCGTACAGTCTGTACTCTTTTTACTTAGGCTTCTTTCACACATGATTATTATGAGATTCATCAATATGTCTGTCAAGGGTGCGGCGGTTTTCCATTGTCTAGATATACCATGATTTGTTTATCCGTCCACCTGCTGATGGACATCGGGGTAGTTCCCAGGTTTTGATGGACATCGGGGTAGTTCCCAGGTTTTGATGAACATTTCTGTTCACATCTTCATGTCCAATTATGCTTTTGCTTTTTCTTGGGTGAAACCTCTTCCACATCCCTCTTTTAAAGACCATACACTCAGCCAAAATAAAGCACTTATGTTTTCCAGAAGCCTCTTGTTGCTCCTGTTGTAAATCTCTATCACCCTCTTCACTCTTTTGCCATTTTTTCTTGGCTAAAGCCTATCAGGCTTCAAGTCCAAGCTCAGGCTGAGCAGCTAGGGGAGGCCTTTCCCGGTGGCTCCACCTGCCGCAGCGTAAGCTCTTTGGTAACCAGTTCAGTGCACGACCACCCTCCTCACCCCCTCCACTCCGGGGAGCTGTTAACGTATTAGCCTTATGGCTGCACCAGTCGGGCAGGGGCTTCATCTCATTCACCTTTTTGTTCCCAGACTTTAGCATGACATTCAATGTCTGATGGATGCCCAATAAACAATATGCTGCAGACAGGCCCATTTAACTATACTATATAGTTAGAAAGTTCTGGAAGCCTTGGCAAGCCAAACAAATCTGTTACACCACAGATTCAGCTGGTGAGTCTAAGTAAATCACCTGATCTTGTTCATCAGCTGAATCAAAGAAATGAGCATTTTGTAACAACTCCTGTGAGCACTGAAAATGTAGTTTTAAGGGTCACAGATGATAAGGGTACGAAATCACTATCAACAGAATGTATGATCACATTTTCTCCTCAGTGTATTTCTAAAGCTCTGATTACTGAAGTTTTAGTCAATGGGGGATAGGTTGGTGAAGAACAGAACTGAGTTCTATGCAGTATTACAGCAATAGTACTACAGCAGTAAGTGTATACTTTACAAAGTACTAAAGTATTATCAGTAGTGTAATGAGTACTAACAGAAAGTTCCTTATTCTTAACAGTTTCTCTATTGGTTACAGAATATACTTCAGACTACACTCAAAACTTCTATGTTAAAAGCCAGCCTCTCAAAGGGTTTATACATTTACATATAAATAGAAAAAATTAACTAAAACCAAAGATCTCATAGAACCTGGAGAGAATTTCGTTTCTAAAAACAGAAGCCTAACAACCCAATAAGTTACACGTGTAACAGCGATTAACCCAAGACTCCGAGCAGGTGCCAGAGAGATGACATAGTTGCCACAGATGTTTCATTTGATCAAACTAGCACAAGTTAATCGACAGTATTCAAACACAACCCTGTAGACACGTTAACTAAAATCTCCAAACTGTTTCTTACTGATGAAACAAAAATATTGCTCTCAATCAGTAGAACATGATCAGGAACTGACTTATCCTTTATCAAGCTCATAAACACTCACACACAAATATCCTGAATATAATTATTGATATAATTCAAGCATTAAGGGAGAGCTGGGATAACAGCCATTATTTACAGAAGACACGCTATGTTTAATCCTTACAATAATTCTACAAGGTAGGTACTATTATCTCTTTTTGTTTCGACAAGGAAACTGGGCCTTACAGAGGTTAATGACCTTGTTTGTGCCAACACTGAGGCAAAGCCAGGCGTTTTGAGAATCTGTAGACACCAAAGGTTACATCCGTGAAAACAAACCACAACCACAACATTCATGCTGACAGCCTGTGGAATTTTTAACTCAAACTTTCAAAACAAACCCTTCCACACCATGAAATCGCTAAGACTATAGCAGCAGCAACTGGCAGCATGTGTCTGTCTCTTCTCTGCTCTGTGACACATGAAATTATCGAGTTAGATCTGCTTGCTGGCAGCCTCTGGAGAGAAGGCTTTAAAGCGCTTCGGCTCCTCCGCGGGGCGCACACTTACGTAAACTTTTTTTTTTTTAAATTGAAGTACCATCAGTTTCAATGTGTCAGTTTCTGGTCACACTTACCTAAACTTGACCTTGTGTTGGATCGCTCTATTATTGCATGCTTACTGGGATTGTTCAACACTGAGCGTTTGGCCAGCGAGATGTCAGCAGTGACCCTTGTGATGGAGATCCTGTTGGGGAGAAAACAACAGAAGACCCTGACCTTATTAACTGAACAAAAGGGGACAGAAGCACATGCCCCAAACTGTGTGTGAAGTATATATATATAGTGACCATATTTTCAAACTAAAAAATGTTAGGGCACTTAATCATTCATTTTTTAAAATCCTGTGCCTACCTTAGCATTTATTGGTTGCCCACCAAGTGCCAGGCATGCACTCAGCATTGTCTCACTACCTGGCTTCTCTCAGTAAATCATCCCCAAAACTTTAGCAGAGAAGATGATTATTATCCCACTTCTGCTGATGAAAAAAAAATGACCCATAGGTAGACTGTTTCTCCAAGGCTATACATTTACTGTAAGTAGTGAAGCTGGGATTTGAACCTGGAACTCCAAGAGCCTATATTCTTAGCCCCTGGGCTGTAATCTCTCCCATGAGCATGGTGTGTGAGACGCATGAGGAATAAATAAGGATGAGCACACAAGGTCTTCCCTCGGAAGCTATGAGTCTAGTGGCAGAGACGGGTAATCAGAAATAAGAAAATAAATTAATGCAACGATTACTGATTAAGATGACTGTTCCGGAGAAGCCACAGCGTGTTGCGACATAATAATGAGTTGGGTGAGGGGGTCATGTCAGAGAAGGTAGAAATGAGAACAACAAAATTTGGCAGCTGGAAAGAGTAGATGACTTAGACTGGAAACAGCTAATAAACAAGCCAGCAGGAGGAAGAGGTGTGGATCAAAACAGAAGGCTCAACTCATCTACAAAATAGAAAGGGACTCGCAGACATAGTAAACAATCTTATGGGGGAAAGGGGGTGGGAAGGGATAAATTTGGGAGTTTGAGATTTGCAAATCTTAGCCACTATATATAAAAATAGATTAAAAAAAACAAATTTCTCCTGTATAGCACAGGGAACTATATTCAGTACCTTGAATAACCTTTAATGCAAAATATATGAAGATGAATATATGTATGTATATGCATGACTGGGACATTGTGCTGTACACCAGAAACTGACACATTGTAACTGACTATACTATAATAAAAACAAACAAACAAACAACCCAGAAGGCTCACAAAACCTCTGAAGAAGGAGGTGAAGGGGGGACTAAAAACAAATGAGATTTGGTGAAGAGTCTGTTTCATAGTTAGATTCCTCTACCTGCCCTCTGAGCCATCAAGCCATGAGGTGGCCATCCCTTTCCTATGTGATGTAAAACCAATAAAATGGGAGGCATCTGACCAGGAGATGCTAGGCAGAGCAGGGACAGAGGAAAAAAAGAATTCTAAGTGTTGAGCCCCTAGCCTTCTTCCTCATCTTGGAATTTTGGTAGCCAAGTTTATATCCTCCAGGCACTCAAATGGAATATTCTTCTCTGGGGCATCTGACCACCACATAGAAAAGACCCAAAGATAATGACTTTGCTGGTTTCCTATGTAGATGGTCCAGTGAGGTTGTCCTTCAGGGAAGCATAAGGGTGACAAGCTCTACCTATGAACACAGAGCTGCCAGTTGATTATTTGATGGCCTGTTCTTTATTTTTAATTATTTTATTTTGGCAGGGGCAGGTAATTAGGTTTATTTCTTTTTAGAGGAGGTACTGGGGATTGAACCCAGGACCTCGTGCATGCGAAGCATGCACTCTACCACTGAGCTCTGCCCTCCCCACTGATGCCCTGTTCTTCAATGTGAGCACAGCAGTGTTCCGTGGGCAACTTAGGAGAACTTCTAACATAAGAGACCAAAACAAACAGAAAAATCAACTATGACTAACACCCAAAGTTGAAAGCTAAGAGATGATTATATCTACGAAACTAGAACAAACTTCTATTTAAAAACTCAGAATAAGAAAGAGTTTTTGGAAATTAAAAATATAAAAACAGAAATGAAAATTCAAAAGACGGTCTGGAAGACAAAGTTAAAGAAAACGTCTAAAGAGTAAAACAGAAAGGACAAAGAGATGGAAAATAGGAGAAGAAAGGCATAATAACTAGAGAATTACCCAGAGGCTTCAACTTCCAAATAACAGGAGTTTCAGAAAAAAAAAAAAAAGAGAATAAAGAAAACACAAGAGAGCAAAGTGAAAAAAAAAAAAAAATTCTAGAAGAGTCCGATTTTCCAAACTGAACGAACGGGGGTGGGAGTTCAGTACAAAGGTTGCAATTTTCATATCAAGACATATTCTTAAAAATTTCATGACACTGGAAACAGAGAGAAACCTAAAAGCTTCCAGAGGAGAAGGCAGGTCCCATATAAAGTGTCAGGAATTGAAATGTTTGTACTTTTCAACAGCAGCACTGGAAGCCAGGTGATAACGGAGCAAAAAAGAGCCTTAAAAATTCTGGGAGGAGCGAATGACTTCCCCCTTGGCGGGGCCGGATTTGCCCGGGATCGCGGATCGCTCATCGCGCCGCGCTGGCCGGCGAGGTCGCCAGCACCAGCGCCTCAGCTGCGCCCGGCACCGTGGCCACCGACTCGTGCGCCCTGGCGGTGGGCGAGCAGGAAGCGGCGGCCGAGTCCCTGAGCAACTTGAATCTTAAGGAAGAGAAAATCAAGCCAGATGCCAGTGGTGCTGTTGTCAAGACCAATGCTAATGCAGAGAAGACAGATGAAGAAGAGAAAGGACGTAGCCGCCCAATCCTTACTCAACAAGCTGATCAGAAGCAACCTTTTTGATAACACCAACCAAGTGGAAGTCCTGCAGCGGGATCCAAACTCCCCTCTCTACTCAGTGAAGTCCTTCGAGGAGCTACGCCTGAAGCCACAGCTTCTCCAGGGAGTCTATGCCATGGGCTTCAACCGTCCATCCAAGATACAAGAGAATGCATTGCCTTTGATGCTTGCTGAGCCGTCTGTGTCCTGATGCAACTCTATCCCATTTTCAATTTTCCATGTTTTTTTTTAAACTTTTATTATTTTAAAAACTATACTAGTAATTTGTGCTTATTTTTGAAAAGTTAGAAAACAATGAAAAGTAAGAAAAAAAACTTGTGATCCCCCCTTAATATTTGGAGTAGAGACTTCTAGATGTCTTTCTGTGTAAACTTACATTTGTATATTTTCTTCTTAATGGAACCATATAAAATATTTCAATGCTTTTTAAAAAATTAATTACATGATAATCTATGTTGGTAAATATATATACCTTTATATCATTTATATACAATTGTGATTTCAGTGTATGGATATGTAAAATTTATGTGTCAAATGTAGTAGGCAAAAACCAAATAGGGTTCTAGGACACCAGGATAGTACGGTTACTGAGGTGGTTTTCTGGTGCAGTCAGCGCTTCTCGCACTTTCATAGGTATGTGAATCTCACAGGAATGAATTAAAATGCAGATTCTGATTTCAGTAGGTAGGAGGTGGGGACTGAGGTGCACCATTTCTAATAAGCTCTGGATGACTCTGATGCTGCTGGTGTCAGGCCACTTTCTGAGTAACAAAGTTCCAGGGCATAGGAATATTTGATAGAAATTGATCCCTACATTATATATGATTATGTAAAATTGTACTGCATATAATCCTAAGTCCTAAAACCCCTTTCCCTATTTGTCTGAAAATAGATATTTTAAGTCTTATTTTCTTCAAAGTTTTCTTTGTTCTGTGTCATAATAGTGACTTTTTTTCAAGATGGATAATATCTTCTTTTTACTTGTCACTTTGAGCAAGCTTAAAAGTGAATAAATGGAATGTTTATTTTAAAAAAACCTGGGAAGAAATGACTCCCATACTCACTTTAACTATCAATTAAGTGGGAGGGTTGATTAAAGAGATTTTAAGACATTCGGGGTCTCAAAAAGTTTTTATGTACTCTTTCTAAGGAACTATTAGAGTATGTGGTTGACAGAAATGACAGGGTAAACCTTGAAAGAGTTTAAGTGATCTAGGAAAAAGGGGTTCCCACCCAAAAAGAAGATAAAAGGCGTCCCAAGGATAATGGAAGGGCTGTCCCAGAACGACAGACGTGCACTCAGCACAGAGAACAAACCAGCCAGACTGGAGCAGGACAGACCAGCCATTCCTAGAAGGAAGATCAGGAAGGCAGAGTTGTGTTGGTGGGAATGTAATCTGGTGCAGCCACTATGGAAAACAGTATAGAGACTCCTTAAAAATCTTAGAGTTACCCTATGATGCAGCAGTCCCACTCCTGGGCATATATCTGGAGGAAACTCTAATTCAAAAAGATACATGCACCCCAATGTTCACAGCAGCTCTATTTATAATAGCCAAGGCATGGAAGCAACCTAAATGTCCATTGACAGATGACTGGATAAAGAACATGTGGTATATTTATATACAATGGAATACTACTTAGCCATAAAATGACTAAAATAATGCCTTTTGCAGAAACATGGATGGACCTAGAGGTTATCATACTAAGCAAAGTCAGACAGAAAGATAAGTATCATATGATAGCACTTACACGTGGAATCTAAAAAAAAAAAGATACAAGTGAACTTATTTACAAAATGGAAAGAGACTCACAGACAGAAAACAAACTTAAGGTTATCGAAGGGAAAAGGGAGGGGGGAAGGATAAATTAGGAGTTTGGGATTAGCAGATATGCATTACTATATACAAAATGGATAAACAACAAAGTTCCACTGTATAGGAGAGGGAACTACATTCAGTATCTTGTGATAACTTATAATGAAAAAAAAAAAGAGCTCTTTCTCTTCCGGTCCCAGGCAATTCGGGATCTCCCGGCTCCGGTGCAGGCGTGGCCAAGTCAAAGAACCACACCTCACACAACCAGTCCCACAAAAGGCACAGAAACAGCATCAGAAAGCCCTGATCGCAGTGATACAAATCTCTTAAGGGGGTGGATCCCAAATTCCTGAGGAACACGCGCTTTGCCAAGAAGCACAACAAGAAGGGCCTGAAGAAGATGCAGGCGAACAACGCCAAGGCCACGAGCGCACGTGCTGAGGCTGTCAAGGCTCTCAGAAAGCCCAAGGAGGTCAAGCCCAAGGTCCCAAAGGGCAGAAGCCACAAGCTCAGCCGACTTGCCTACACTGCTCACCCCAAGCTCGGGAAACGTGCTTGTGCCTGCATCGCCAAGGGTCTCAGGCTCTGTCGGCCAAAGGCCAAGGACAAGGCTCAGACCAAGGCCATAGCTGTAGCTGCAGCTCAGGCTCAGGCTCCCAAAGGCCCCCAGGCCCCCACAAAGGCTCCAGAGTAGAGGCTTTTGTCTGTTGATGTGAGGATATAAGGACTAGTTTGACCCCTGGGCTGCTGTCTGCATGGCGCTCATGTCTACCTGTGCTATTTGTACAAATAAACCTGAGGCAGGAAAAGAAAAAAAAAAGAGTTGTGAGATTGCTGGAGGTATATGAATATACTGTGAGGAGCTTTAGACAACCAGGGGAGAATTGGGGGCTAAACTGGTGCCAATGATATAAAAAATTAAGCAGGAGTAAAAAGCACAATTATTAATCTCGCAGAAACCACAAAGAAAACATGTAAGAGAAAGTAATGACAGTGTAGGACATGGCTCATTTAAATGTTATTTACATGGTCATAACACATATGAAATATGGAACCACTCAAAATTATGATTTAACTCGTGGGAGACTGGAGGACGAGATGTCTGCAGGGTCACGGGGATGAGAGAGGAGAAAGATACAGGAGACAAGCTAAATACTCACTGAGGTCGGAAGTCGATACATAATGCCTGACACCGAAAACTCAAGCAGCAAATTAAGCACATTATTTAGAGGCAAGGAGTAAATACCAAAAGATACAACTGAAACTGCTAAAAGGGGTTCTCATCTGGAGAGCAGGGCACTAGGTAAAGCATGGAAAGGGAATTACTTTTGCAAAAACAAAAAAAAAAATGATGTTTATCTGTAGACCATAAAATCCATCCTTTACTGTGTACAGTTCCATGAATTTGGACTGATTCATAAAATTCTGTCTCCACCGTCACATTCCTGATGCACAACAGTTCCATTGCCTCCCCGATTCCCTTGTGCTGCCCCCTTTGTAGTCAGTCCTGCCCCCACCCCACCCCTGTCAACCACGGAGCTGTTTTCCATCCCTATGGTTTAGCCTTTTCCAGAATGTATCACTGTAGCCTTTTGAGCCAAGCTCCTTTCACTTTGCACAATGGATCTGCAATTCATCCACGATGCTGCGTTTACTAACACTTCATTCCTTTTTATTGCTGAGTGGGATTCCTACGTTTAAAAAAGTAAGTCTATTTGATTAAGCTTTTTGTACTTGGATAAAAATTTTACTTAACATGCAAAAAGCAATAACCAGGATGGGGGTGGGGGAGGGTCTAGCTCAGTGGCAGAGCATGTGCCTAGCGTGTACGAGGTCTTGGGTTCAATTCCCAGTACCTCCATTAAAAAAAAAATACACTTTGAATATGTGTAAGCACATTTGACTGTCCTTTATGATTGGATTATTGCATTCTGTTGATTCTTATTTTGTAGTTGGCTTTATTCCTTTGATAACTATGCAAGTTTAAAAAGCTAAAGATCTGTTCTTAGAAACAATAATTAGCACATATATGAAAACTAAAAAAAGATTAAATATTTAGCACATATCATTAAAAAATACCTAATTACCTCCCCTCTCCAAAAAAAAGCAATAACCAGAAAAGAGATACTAAGCCCACCAATTTCACTGTTACTTCATGGTGCATTCACAGGTTAAAGCAGACTACAGGTGGGGACCATCCCATGTTTAGTAGTTGTTTTAAAATACTTTTACTTATCTGGAGGTGAGTGTGGCTGAGGAGAGTGATGGTATAGTGCCCCCATGCTGAGCACCTGCATGCCTTGGAGGGAATCAGTCACTCAACACAGGTTTACTGAGTGCCTACTATGTGTGAATCACCATCCAGGGTGCTGTGATGGAACTGAAATTCTTGTTGGATGGAGGGAGAGCAGAGGGATGGAGGCAAACATGTCTGATGTCAGGTGGTATTAAATGCCATTAAAAAATAATGCAGGCTGATGGGGATACAGATGGGGGGCTGGGGACGGTATCTTTTGGGTGCTCAGGGAAGACTTTTCAGAAAAGGCGACCTTTTGTCAGAGACCGGAGGGAAATGAGGGATGAGCCACATGGATGTTGTGGGCAGGGTGTTCGAGGCGGAGGAGTTGGTACCTGAAGTGATGGGCACTGTATCACTACAGCTGATGGGGCCCAAGCCTTGCTGAGGACCAGAATCTACAAGCCCTGGATACTCACTGGGAGACAGGCTGCCCTGAGTTGCAACCATCATGAGGATGCAGCAGTGACAAGACAGAAAAGACCCGGTCAGGAGCCTCTCATCGTCAGCCTCAGGGGATGGATTCAGCAGAAGGACCAGATTTTCTGTCAGCAAGACAACTTCCTCTTTGTCTCATGTGCTTTGTTTTTTTCTACACGTGGTATCACTCAGCCAGGCTTCCACTGACCTGCCTGCATGGTTAGCTTCGTAGGCTGTGTGAAGACAGCTGCTAGCTTATTTCAACTCCTGAGTTGTTCCTACTTGAGGTTCCACCAAAAAAATCTACCTTGAAACTCCTAAGGGCAAAATTCTGGGGACAAGTCAGTGTAGAGGAGGGGTTTTCAACCCTCACAGTATAACAAAATTGCCACAGAAGATTTTACAGTTAGAGATCTGGTTTCCCTTAGTCATGGGTGGGATACACGCCTTTAGTTTTTCTTTTCTTTATTAAAAAATTTTATTTTAATTTTTAAAGCTCTGCTGCTGATTCTAATATGTAGCCAGGGTAGAGAACCACCAGTTTAGAAGTTGTCTCATACGTAAGTAAACTTGCCACACGACAAAATAAAGTGATGTCATGGTTCCCAGGATGGTTGATTTCCAGTAAGAGTCCTGTGCTGAACCCAAGGCTCAGCATGTTCATACCCCGGCAGAATTCAGTACCCATTCCAAACGCTTCTGTGCCCAGAGCTGACATCTTCAAAATCACTGAAGAGGACAACGGATTTCATCGCTGATGGTGGCTTTCCCTCTTGTCCCCGATTTCCTGGTTTATCTACCTGTCCTTGTCCTACAAAGTGAGTAGGAAGACTGCTTTGTGTACAGGGTGACACAGTCGTTTAGGGTGTGTCTGATTTAAATGGGCTACTCTGGTGCCGCCCATCACAGAGAGGATAATGATTCAGCATCTCTCCTCTGACCTGACACACTTAACACTGTTTTAACTGGGATCGCGATTCTGACAACTCCCTGGGGCTTCAACAAATGAACCTAGCTGGGTTTAAGAAGAGAAAGGAAGGGGTGCTATGGAAATAGCACAGTGGTAGAGCACTTGCTTAGAACACACAGGGTCCTGGGCTCAATCCCCAGTACCTCCATTAACAAAATAAAAACCTAATTACCTTCCCCCCAAAGTTAAAAAAAAAAAAATGAAAAGAAACAGAAAAGAATTCCTGTCTAAAATCTTTCCATCAACAACACTTCTTTTCATATTTTCTCCCTCTTTTTGAAATTTTTAAAAAAATACATTTTGCTTATTTAAGAGATAATTAAGGAGTAATGTATTTTTCCTGTGTCTATTTCAAATTAGACACACCTGATTGATACTTGTGAGGCGCTTCCACCCTCTCGTGCAGTCTGGCTTACCAGAAGCAGACACTGAATGATTCAGTAATTCTGCATGTCTTGCCTTGAGTAAAAAAAGCTACAGTTTTGCATGCCTTTTTGAAATTCTGCCTTCTGGGCCCTATGACTTCCTTTGAACATTTTTAACTGGCGATCCCAGGTCTAGAATGTTGAACTCCAGCTCTCTGCATCCAGATGAAACAAGGCAGGTCTAATAATAAAGCCATATGGAAATTACTTCTGGCCAGAAACATTCAGGTATTTTGTCTGTTTCTTAAGTGAAATCAAACTGGACGGCTGATATTTGAAAACATGGGTCCAAGATACACCCTATAGCTGAAATCTATCTTCTAAATTCAAAACTTAACTCGTTTAAATAGAGTTAAGTCAGGAAGCCCCATTTCATTTCCCCATCTTTAGCATTTAGAAAAGGGCAGTGGGTTAACTCAGTCACAGAAAGCAAAGTCCCTGGTCTAGAGGAATTTTCTGGGTAAGCAGGCTCGGGTGGACAATTTCAAATTGTGATAAATGAAAAGTCAGGAACACAGAAGTGAAAGCTGAACGGGCCTGACCACAGGGATGCCTTTTATGCTTGGCCAGAGCCATGGACCGAGCCAGAGGCCCCAAGTACCAAGCTGTGTTTCCTGGCACGAAATAAAACCCATTACATAAAGTTATGAAAAACAAAAATCCCTGATTAGGAGCATTTGGTTAGGCAGGCTTTGATTTGAAAGTCTTTTTTTTTTTAATGCCTTGAAACACAGATTCTTCCTTTTTCTGTCTCTTTCAGTCCTTTGCTTGATCACCAGCTGACAATATCTCTTCTGCCATCACAGTTTCCCTGCCTGCCCTGCCTCCCCTACGAGAAGTCAATGTAAATAAGAAACAGTTGTAGGAGCAGATATGGTCAAGGAAGAAAGTACCACACTGAGAAATCTACAAGAACACGGAAACCTATAGATAACCATCTATTGTGCTTGTATTATTAGGACAGGAAAAGGAAAGAAATGTGGGAAAGAGAGGCACCGTATTTTTCTTGTTAAAAATAGAGAAATATACCCTAGCCCTGTATGTTCCCAGGTCTCCCATCACCTACTCTTAGTTTAAATTTTGAAGTTTCCATTTGAGACACTGATCATGTCTCCGAGGCTTCAGAAGTTGGCCAAACCTTTACTGTGGCGCCCGCTGGCTATTTGATTCCAGGCTGCCTTTCCAGAGACTAAGCTTCATGAAGCCGAGGCCCTTGTGTGACTTTGCTCTTCGTGATGGCTGGCACATAGATTAGGCTCCATAAATACTGATTAAAGCATTTAAGGCGGGGAGGGAAGGGATTAAGTCCCAGCTGATTGACATGACACACTGGACATGGCCTCGGCTTGGTTACCAGTTCCTCCCTCCCCAGCAGTTTCACCTGAAGACCTCTAGGTGGCATGCCTTCTGCGTGATGCTGTGTCACACCTTGATGCCTTCACACACCTCACACCCTCTGCGGGACATGTCCTTCTCCTCCTAATTCACTTGGTGAAACCTTAGGTAACATTTCAAAACCCTTCCTGGCTACTGACATCCCTAAGTCAGTGTTAATCCCTCCTCCCTTTATGCTACCTGTATCTTAGATGTGCCTGTGCTGAGCTGCCCGGCGCTGAAGAGTCTTGGGACTGAAAGATGAAGAAGCTATTGATTGAGATAAGGAAGACGGAGAGGAGCAGGTTAGGGGGGTGGAATCGGGAGGTTAAGTCTGAGGAGTCCATTAGACATCTTAGTGGGGATGCAGCATAGATAGTTGGACATAGGGATCTGGGATTCAGAGGCGAGACCAGCAAAGAAATGCTATTTAAAAGTCTGACATTGGGGGAGGGTATAGCTCAGTGGTAGAGCACTTGCTTAGCATGCACGAGGTCCTGGATTCAATCCCCAGTACTTTATTTAAAAAAAATAAAAGTCTGACATTGAATGGAATCAACCAAAAGAGTGAGTGGAGACAGAAGACAAAGGACAGCCCTGGGCTCTCTGGGATGTCTAGCTGGTGGGGAAGAACCACAAAGGAGACACAGAGTGACTAGTCAGAGAGAAGAAAGCCAGGGAAGTGGGGTTCTAGCAACCAAGCAAATGAAGAATTTAAAAGAGGATGGAGTCATCCACCATGTCAATGAAGAGGAGGACTGAGGATTTCTTCCTGAATTTATCAACGTGAAGGTCGCTGGTGATCAGATGTGACTAGTTCGGGGTGAGAAGGCTCAGGAGACTACGGGGAGAGCATGTAGACACAACTTGTTCAAGGAGAGCTCTGTAAAGAAAAGGGGAGAAACGGGACAGCCAGGGGGAGCATGAGGTCAAATTCTGCCAAAGGGAGCAACAACTCCATCTTTACATGCTGATGGTATTTCCATTAGAAAGAGAAACACTGATGACGAGGGAGGGAAGGACTGTTAAGAGTTGTGTTGGGGTGGGGATGGGGCCTGGGATCCACTGCCGAAGCCGGAGTTGACCACTGCTAATAGTCACAGGAGAAAAAGCAGAGCATCCTGGCAAATACACAGTGGCATGGGTGAGGTGGTGGAAGCTCTTCTCTGCCAATGTTTTCTTAATGAAATAGGAAGTAAGTTCATGGTGGGGCGTGAGATGAGAAGGGTTTGATGAGAGAGGAAATGGTGTGAAAGTCTTTCAGAAGAGGAGAAAGTTGGGTGGAAGAGAATGATTCCTAGACAGCACCGGGGACCAGTTGATTATGAATTTGGGGGAGACAAGTCAGCAGGGATTTGACCAAGTTCAGTTTATGGACACAGGTGCAGTCAGAGGGCTGGAATAGCCAGCGTTCAGGATGGGCTGAGCAGGTATGACAAATATTTATTAAATCAGATTGAACAGAATGGAACTTATCTCCTGTTAACCCTCCCAGACATCAGAAGCTACTTTTCCCTCGAGGTCACATGCCTGTCTCACTCAGGTTTCATCATCTTCAAGACCAAATCCACAAACCCCAGTATTCTGAAATACTCACCGCCCTTCAAATCTGTGTTTTAAAAAATCAAACAACGCTTTCTGCATCATATCTGTGACCTGCAAGGGAGAAAGCAATCGATGAAGGGATGATACAAATATTGCTAATTAGGCTAAAAGAGTTTTATTCCTCTAGAGAGTGTCTGAAAACCGGGACTTCCCATTAGGTGAGGTTGCCACCCGTTTCGTTCTGATCTGATGACAATTAACAAGGTTCCGTGAACTCACTCTTGTAGGGACAAGAGATGACATTTCAAGTGGTTTTTCGGTCCCTCTCCAGGTGATACCCCTTCCCCAGATGGGAGTTCACTGTGGCTAGCGGAACTCTCCAGAGCAACAGCCAAGAAAACAGAAGAGAACAAAACAGGAAGCCACGTATGTCCTGCAGCTTGAGAAAAATCGGCTCTGTTGCTCCCAGCTCTTTAAATTCTAAGCTCAAGAGTCTGGAGAGGGAGGTGATGTCACAAAGCAGTTCAACCTGCAAAGGTCAAGGCTGATCCAGGGGGGTCGCTACCTACCTCGTATCCCTTCAGAGAGGGGCCCACCAGGACCACTGGTCGCATAGAAGGGACCACGTCATACGGAGGCGTGTGCTCTGTCTGTGGAGAGAGGAGAGGCCTTCAGATGGTTAAAAAGCGGAGGGAACTGAAATATTTTATGTTTCAACTGCTCTTCTGAACTCAGTAATATGAGGCACTAACTTTCCAGAAATTTCCTTTTTTTTTTTTTTAAATCACTTGCCTCTTTTTCTAAATAAACCCAATCCAAGATGGGTGGGTTGATTTCCCTAATATGTTGAAATTCCTGAGTTGTCTACAGTTTTCTCGCTCTCCTCAAGGAATTCTACTGAGATATTAGTTCCTCAAGTAGGACGTGCTGCTTTTGAGCAAAAAAAAAAAAAAAAAAACTACTCAGCAGAACAGACAGAAACATGCCTCATGCAGAAGAGGTGCTTTTAGGCTTGGCTGATGGTTAATATGGCTTTTCAGATGCATCTGAGTTTCCTGAAAAGTCGAATGATCAGGCCTAAGGTGGTTAATTACAAGGAAAAGAAAGGTCTTATCACCTTGGTGTCTTGGATGTTTGCCTTACCTGCATAAAACCTAACTTCAAAACATTGTTAACTTATTGTCAAATGCTTGACCCTGTCTCTTTTACTGCGAGAGTTTAAATTCGCCTGAGTGCTTGTTCTAGTAAATGGTAATCATGATCATGATTCACAACTCAGTGATTCATATTTTTAGATTTTGGGTTTCTGTACGTTGGATCTTAAAAACTTAACACGTCAGAATATGTGTCTTGGAGGGAAAGTGCTCCCCGTGTGATAGTACATTTCAAGCTTGTGTCCATGGCCTTGAAAGGCTCACGGTCACCTTGTGTATCTAACACGCTTCTCAAGCACGGCTCAGGCGGTGCTTCTGTTAAGTAACTAACTCACGTCTTCCCACAATTTCTTTCTTTTTTAGAAGAGCAGGAGGAGGACCTAATTTTGTAGCCATTTCTAAGACTGGCAAAAATTTTCAGCTTAACTGCTTCAAATAAAATGACTAAAATAACATTTTTTCAAAAAATTAGATAACTAATTCGTTTGATTACATTAAAACTGGCTATTTTAACAGCTGAGAATGTTAAACTGACCCCAAAAGTGCCTTTTTTTTTCATGTAGAAGAGAGAGAGATGGGTAGACATTGGGATAAACAAATCATTGTGATATGACTCTTCCTGCACTGAGGAGTATCTGAAAAAATATATTTTAAGAATCACACAGCCCAAGAGAAAAAAGTCTTTAAACTATTTCAAAAATTTGATAATCTTACTGCAAATGTGAATGTAATTTTTACATCAGGCTGTCACTCAAGAGTATTTTCCTGTTGCTTGAAATTGCCCTTTTCAAACTTTCTGACTTTGACAGAATTCAACTTGCCTAAAGGGGAGGGGGTATTCAAAAGCATTTCAAATTCAAAAGCTTCCATCTGAGATTTTGCCAACAGTCACACGGACGATGTAATCAGAGGGGAGAAAATGCTACTGTGACGGTGCTGTCGTATTTCACTGCTTAAAACCTTCTCTAGTTTTCTAAAGAAGACTTTCTTTCAAAATTAATTTTAATAGACACAATCAAGGTAGAGTACATTTTTAAACAGAAAAAAAAAAAAAAAAACCCAAGACAAACATAATACAGTGACAGCACAAATGCCAACAAGCACCACTCGAAAAGCAACCAAAAACATGGAAAACAGTCTTCTCATTGAATCTCAGGTTTTTTTTGGCTTTTGAACTCTACAGTGAAGTTGACCACATAATCGATAACATGAGAAGAATGAATACCAGTGCCGAAGGCATCATAAGCATGTTCATTAAATTACGACATTGCTACCACCTGGGATTATGCTGAAAATGTTTAGAAGCCAAGTCCTTGTAACTCTGCCGTCTGAGAAGACCTTTCCCACCGTTACAACAACGAGGAATGTAAGTTGCCTGTATTTTAGTCCCAGCTCCCAAGAAATTTTATTTCATGTCTTTAAATATTAAGTGGCCCATTATTTGATAGATCTTCAATTCCTTTGATTGGTGACTGCCAACTAGCAAAGGGTTACCCATGCTGGTAATCAATCAGCTTCTTAATCAATAGGGTACTACAGAAATTACCTTATTTGATGGAATAGTGGTACTCTGTGCCCTATTGATAATGACTCCATCATTGTTAGCTATCCTTCCCTGCTAAATTTAATTAGTTTGGATTATTGAGTGGAAAAATTATAAGAAAGATTTTTAAAGTTTTGGAATTTGAGAGTCAGCAAACTTCAAAACACTCTATCTTGATGAATGTGGTTTTAGTTCGCGTTACTGTTCTGTAAAGCCCAGAGCAGCTGAGCGATGCTGAATTTCCAGCCTTTTGCGGCTATAAATGCTGTTAGTCAAAACTTGGCTGCAAGTTTTAGGTGGGACAAGAAGACAGGACCAGAGAAATGGACCTGCTGTTGTGCACGTATGTACATCAAGCTGGGGCTTACGGTGTTAATACAAAAATCCACATGTTTTAATTTTTGCCTGGAGTGGCTAGGCTTTCCATGATTAAATCAACCATAATTTATTTTTAAAAAACCAAAACAAAACACAGTTCAGCATCTGACACCTCGCTGATGACCTGAGAGTTCCTCCAGGGAGCAGAACACTTGTGCGCAGAGGAAAAGAGTTCAGGGCATTGAGAGTTTAAGGCAGAGTGGATTTTACTGCACACCTACATGTTGCGATAGACTCATGGTTGTGCCGGACTTTGCTGACATCAGGGAGAATGACTTTAAAAGCGCGGTAGGCGGTGGAAAGTGGTGTGTAAAAGAAGGGAAAGAATGGGAATTGGAGGGGAGGCATCTTTAAAAAATAATGTTTCAGAGTTACAAAATGTGCTGGGAGAAAACAGACTTTGGAGTAAAAGAGAGCTCATGAATACCCTCGTTTCTAGTCGGGGGGACAAGGAGCATCACTGGGTAGCATCTTGGTTGGCCAGTGGCAAAGGCTCTACGCACAGCCACCCCCATCATCCGACAGGTGAGATGCTGACATCTGAGTGATGAAGGAGGCAAGAACATTGGGAGAGTATTTAGATAGGACAATAGGAAAAACTCACAGTAAACCGCCAAAACAAGCCTGCAGTTTTCCAATGGTCTTGTTCATCTGCAGATTTTGCACCTAGTGGATTAGAAGTTTAAATACTGACTAAATTAAAAATTGAATAATTCGTAAAAAAAATTTTTTTAGTACAAGCTATGTATCTGGATATCATAAATCAGAATCTAATCATGGTTTTCATATGCTTGATTATCAGTTAAATTTCCGGAAAAAAAAAGAGAGACAGAGACAGACAGGACGCATGCACAGTAGAGGTGCATTATATGGAGTTTTGTCAGTGTTTGCCGTTCCTGGAAATGTTGGAACGAATTCCCTGGGTGGTCGATATTATTCCATCAAAAAGGATAAATACTGTAATGGTGCTTTCACAGGTCACTCACTGAACTGAGCTGGTTTGAAATGCATGGACTCAATGAGCTGCTTGATAGGTTCGTTTCTGAGGACAGACATGACTGTATCGAATAGAACTGTGGGTTTGAATGCTAATGATGCCAGGGGCAGGATACACAGAGCTGATGTCAATGTCCACTTACCGATTTCTGCTTCTGCTTAGCTACAGCAGCGTGGAAGAGAAACAAAGAACAACAAAGCATGCATGTTATTGGCTTTATCAAGGACGCAGACAGTCCACAGGACCAGAAATGTGACGCAGTGCAGTTGAGCGCGTGGACAGATGGGAGCTTGAAAGGTCATGTTACCTTCTTAAAGAAGGGCATTCTTTTCTCTTTGGAGTGGGGTGACGTTACACTGTTTGCACTGGGTTTAGGGGAGCGGTGGTTTGCTGGAATATCATTTTCTTCTGCATCTAAGCCAGTAGCATCTATGTCTACAGCTATATACAGACAAACAATTCAAAAATCATCAGGTAGACAGGAGAGGAAAAATAGGTTATAAAAAAAAAATAAAATGAAAAGCAAACAAAACTAACCACAGTAAAAGATCTATCATCAGTGCTCAGCACAGTCAACAAAGTAAAATTTAAAGGTTAAAGCCCGTGAAGAATGCAATGTCATCAAATCTTAACAAAACGGAAAGACCCTCTCATAATACGTTTGCTTGGACAAATCCGCTTCATGCTAAATCTCTCGAATGATATTTCTTAAGGAAACAAGTTTTCAATTTGTAGTTTTGTTTCAAATATAATATCAGTATTTTTCTGAATCAACTGGATATGAGGACAGGGCAGGACACCTGGCTTCACATCTTCCCATATCTTAAACCAGCGTTCAGATAATCAGCAACTCCATTGGAAACCTGTATCACATTGCAACTCTGATTCCTTATTGTGTTTGCTTCTGGGTGAAAATAAAGGCAATGTGAAAAGGTTCTCTGAAATTGCAAGAGGCATCTGAGGGACAGAGAGAATTGAAAATCCTAAATCCAGCAACACAAAAAGTTACACACAAGGCAGATTCCAGGGGAGTCCAAGATGGACAGGATTAAAATGATTTCATGTTCTGGGCACCCTCCCCCACCAGAGGCAGTTCTGACCGAAGACTAATTAGAAAATGCTGGATCTGACGATCTCCAAATGAAATGAACCTTACATAGTGACATAAGGAGCCTTGCGATGATATTATATAAAGCCACTGGATTTACATGAGAGGCAGCACAGAAGGGCAGAAAGACCCAAGAGAATATGCCACTGATCCCCCATCTGGAGAATGAGAGGTTTAGGTTTGTGGTGTGACACGCTGTCAACTCTTCTGCCTTGAAAATAGGGCACTTAAAAATTAAGTGTTCCATGAAAAAAGTCCACAATCTCATTGTGAAGTTTATACCATGCTTCCACATGCCATCCCTGGAGAGTTTTATCATCAGGAGAATCAGAGCGTTTTAATGACCAACGGCAACTCTCTTATTTTTCAAGATTAAAAAGATAAACTCTCACAGATGAAGGGACTTGTTTTTGGTAGCAACTCAGCAGAGCCAGGACTGGGAATCCAGTTCTGCCTCCAGGACTCTGTAACCCATCCCTCCCTGAGGCTGAGACCCCGGTTGAGGTCCCTTAGCAAGCCTTGGTGCCCTCATTCACTTCCTCAGCTTCCCGAGTCAGGTCACATCCTCAGTGTGAGGATTCAGGAAGATGCTATGGAGAGGAGCTCACTAGCAAATGATGCTGCACTGTAGCTGAGGTCAAGCAGAAGAGAGGAAATCGACTCATCCCAGGAAAGCATCATATGACACATACAGTTCTCTTAATGAAAACTACAATTTAGAATTACAATCAGATTTAAGGACCACACTGCTCTTGTGAAATAACAGACAGCCCAGTGTTGCACAATCTTAGCTTCCACTCCCTGTGAGCCCCCCTAAGCTGCCCTGGTGCTCATGACAGCTGCTGCTAACCTTTCCAAATGACAGGAGATCATCTGATGGGCATCACGCGATTTTTCAATTTTGAATTCATTATGGACATTAGATGACTCACTCAGACTTGCGAAAACTAGGCTCTCTGGTTTAATTGTTCCTCTTCATTTGAGTAGGTTGAAAAGCTGCGATGGAGTGAATAGCTGGCACTGTTTGCCCAGTATTGCAAATATCAGCTACTGCTTGCATGAAGATGATGGAGGAGTCTCTTCCTCCAGTGAAAGTTAACAATGGACTGAGTTAATTCCAGGTATGCAGTTACACATACCTAGTAAACATCTCTTCCCTTTCTCTTTCCCCATCTCTGCATTTTGCTAAGCTACAAGGCTCAGCATGTGTTGTACAATGAAACATTATACCCCGTGCCTAGTGGTCTGTACTGATGCTGACTGTCATACCACCTGATGGTGCTTTTCCTTGAATTCCAATTTAGGGAGGATGTATGTCATTAGTGTCTTCCTGGATGAGATGGAGAGGACCTCGGCCAGTTTTTCATTATTTCTATAGTACATCTTAAGCAATGTCAAGTAAGTTTCCCTTCTGGTGGCAAACTCCCATAAATTTTTACCTTTCTCATCTTTTATTGGGCTTATAAAGGCCACATTCAAGGGACCGCACCCATTGAAAGCCTCTCTGAAACTGAGGATACCTAATTGCCTGTCAGAGTTGACAGGACCTCGGGATAAGGATGGCAAAGTTCATGAATTGAATTTTATGATTTGCCCATTGAATCCCGTCTGCTGTGATCAGCAGATGGTTTTTATTTATTTAAAGGAAGAGTGGAAATGCATAAAAACTTTAGCTGGGACACTGCCCAGATGTTTGGCTCTCCCCTGCCACATAGCCTGAGTCAGGTTTGAAATTTACCTGCATTTGGACCCAAGGGCTCAAAATCCCAAACTGAGAACTTTCTAGCTTACTACTCCTGCCTTTGGTTAACTAAAACCTAAAAGCATCTGGGTTTGTTCTGAAACACAGGATTCTAAGACATTTGTCTACTTTCAAAACACATTAAGGAAATCTATGAAGAGTTAAGAAGCCTGTTAACTCTTTTTCTAGTTCTATATATTTTATTGGGATCAGATGGTTCTCCTTATACTGAGAGATGTTAATTTCATACTTGTATTTGCATACCTTGGCAAACATTAGTATTTACTTGGGAAAAACTGCTTCCATAAATTTAAAAATAGTTTCTTTTCTTCATCACTAGTAAGTTTGTTTCTTTGTTTGTTTTTCTTGTTAGAGAGCCTTGGGAACATTTTTTGAACTCTAAATTTAATTTAATCTCAGACAGTTGGGTCAAGTTGAGTGGTGTGCTGGAGCAACAAGTGTATGGATACCACACATACAGATATGGGGTGTGTGGTGCCCAACCAGCCACTACCTCATCACCCAGGGGTGAAGTGGAAATGTTTCCTTTTCCAAATCCTTGAGAACCTCCACGTATATTTAGTTTAGGCAAATGTTTCTTTTCTTCGGTCTAGCAATGGGTGAGGGGAATTATAGCTAGGGCCTCAGGAAACCAAGATGACAGTTATAATTGGAGGCCAATCCACATTTGATAGATTAGTGGGTTTTTTCCCTGGAGGTAGGGTGGGGGGAACCTCTCTGTAGAATTTTCTGACGTTTTCCATTAGGTAAGTCGTAGCATTGATATGGAAATCATAGTGGAGACTGATGGGCCAGTTACACGTTTTGTAGTTGGTTAGTATTTCCAGTCCCCTTAGTCACAGTGTTTTCTGCTCTTGGTATTCAGAAAAGTTATTCCAAAACCCTGTCTCTGTAAAAAATTTGGAGGAAGTTTAAAATAATCTTGATTACATAAAACTCTTAATTGAACTTGATTTTTAGTAATGACTAACATCTGGCTACATACATAAAATGTTATTTTCCAAACACACTCACGTATTCTTCAAAATGTACATGTGGGCTCTCATTGCTGAAAGGCTGAGAAGGCTACATTTCCACTACAGGGGACGGAAGGCTCTTCCTGATTTACAGAAGTGGGGCTGACATCTCTGGGCAGGGCTTTGGACAATTATCAAAATGTGGTATTATCACAGTGTGAACTAGCCTGTTCCCATTTCAGGAGCCTAGTGACAGTCCTCAGGAATGCCCGAGACAGTGTGTAAGACACACAGAAACAGTATAGGGTTTGTATCATAATCCCTACAACTGCACACATCTGAGAAGGAGCAGAGAGAAGCCTCCTTCTGCCCGTGCATTCAGGGAGTGTCTACTCACCACCAATCAAGGGAAGTCAGAAGCCTCCTCATGTAATACCTAAAGGGCTTCGCTTTTCATTTCAGACATACTACTTTACTTAATTTTGGGCAGCTTAGAATTACTGCTAATTGTAAGTACATGGTTTTGGAAATCAATATGCATTCCCAAACTATTTCTTATTGGGCACAGATTTTGCTCACTTAAAAAGCCCTCTTGGGGGGAGGTATAGCTCGGTGGTAGAGCACATGCTTAGCATGCATGAGGTCCTGGGTTCAAGCCCTAGTACCTCCATTAAAAAAATAAACTAATAAATGAAACCTAATTATTCCCCCCAACTCAAACATAACAAAACAAAAAACCCAGCAAGGAGAAAAGGCTCTCTAGTTTTTACTAAGAAGCCGTGAGTGGTCTCTAAAAGCTGCCAGCGTCCAGGAAGGAGGCACCTTCATCAGTAACAGGGAACCTGTTCGTAAGACAGCAGTCACAGTGCAACTACGTAGCTCCTCAACTTCTCCACAGGTGCATGATTTTCTGTCTTTGCCCTCTGCCCGCCTCCAGCTTCCTAGACATCAGATGGAATTATTTTGCTCAAATGCTCCACTGGCCAATCCTTAAAATCTTACTGACTCCCAACTGCATCTCTTAGCAAACTGAGACTCTGATCATGGGCTTTTATCCAGTTCAACCAATTCGTCTTCTATTCATACAGAACTCCGAGTTCTACACAGAATGGCAGAGTTGCCAGCTTTAGCAAACAAAAAATCAGTTCATGAATTTCAGGTAAACAATAAGTAATTTTTTAAAGTAGATCTCATACAATATTTCCTTAGACTAAGAAGTCATTGTTTGTCAGAAATTTAAATTCCACCTGGTGTCCTTCTCCGTGGCTTTGGAAAGAAAACAGTTACTCTTTCTGCAAGTGTTTCCCTCTTCTGTTCAGAACTTCTGCCCACATTCTACGTGTTCCACAGAGCCTCCTGGGTGTAGCTCATGTCAGGCCAATCAATCCATCATCACTTCATTCTCCTTTCCTCACCTTTCTAAAGGTTTTAACCCTTTTAATTGAATATTGAGGCCAACACCTCACAATGCACTGTGGTTGATGGTGAACGTTCATCCATTTATTGCCCATGACATGCTCTGGGCACCATGGTGGATGGTGGCATAGAAAATTAAAACTGAGCATCACTTTGATCATCAAAGTAACTTACAGTGAACACACTGACCTAGTTTCCTTTTTTTTTTTCCAAAGCCAGAACAAAAGTTCCCCATGTTTTTCCTCACTCCACATGGCCATTCTTATTTCTGATTTTTTTTAACACCTTGAGGGTTAACCTAGTAACGCAGTCTATGTAAACTCACACAACTAGGAAAGACTGGGGAAAGCATGAGATGCAGTAGGTCCATTCAGCACTTACTACCGACTTACCAGATGATGGAGGCGTAGATTTTCTGGAACTAGGTACTATGTCACCCAAACTGGATGATGAATTTCCTCCTGATTTACTGGAGTAAAGCAAAAATTTATATTACATCTGACACTTATTTCAGATATTGAAAGATTTGCAATTGCTCAATAAACATGCTCATTCATTGTGTTTTTATTGAACTTTAAGTCTGTCTTGCTTACCAGGCGGCAGTCATTTCCCAGTGGAGATATCTGGAGGACTTGAAACAGCCATGTAATGGTCTCTGTTTCAAATTCAAGGTTTAATTTTAAAAGGCCCTGAGAGAATGGAAGAAAACTAGGGTAATTTCTACAGCCCTCAAATTCTCTGCCAGGATCACAGATAGGTTAAGAGCAAAGATTTCCTTTGCTTCTTAGAGCCTCTTGGAAGCAACACATGGAACCTTAATGCTGACACCAACACTTATTGTTTCCTTCTTGTTTGGCTCCTGCACAGTTTCTCTTATCTTGGTTATTTTTAGTGAACCAAGATACAAAGTATTCAAGTTTTCATGAGCAACCTATTAAAAAAAAATAAAAACCAACAACACAGCAATACGAAAACTTGCCAACCTTTAAAAGACACGTGAAAGGAACTCAACAGGGTGTTACACGATTTAAACCTCAAAGAGAATCTGGAACACTTCTCAAGCATGGCTAGCATGGAGGAACTCAACTTGGTTAATTTAGGAATGTTCTGAAGAACATACACTTCAGATTTACCGAATCCTAAAGTTTATCCAAGACATGCTTCAGTGTCTCAGAAACTTTGGAGTTAAACTGGAACAGTGGCATTTCTGTTTTTACTAGCGTACTACCAGCACGCTAAAGAATACATTAAATGGCCCCTTCAGAGATGAGGCTGGGAAGAAACATCTTAAAAGAGTGACAGGGAATTTCAGCAAGACAATCTTATTACCAAACATATATGATCACAGCCAAGCCAGGGTCTAGTGGAAAGAATCTGTTACAGAGTCTATGCATCAAAGGGTAATATTTAATACCTTGTAAACATTTATACATATTGACTATTTCATAAATATGAATGTGAAAATATGAGTTTCACTAAAATACCAATAACAGGCTGAATTTGCTATTATTCTGGCAGTATTAATGTAGAAAACAGACAAACATCAAAAGCTCCAAGTAACTACCAGAAGGCCTCTGTATCTCTTTAAGGTTCTTGAAAGATACCCCAGCACATTTAACAAGGACACCAGACAGTATGTTAAAGTAATAAAAGCAGTATTTAGAGAAGCACTTTCTGGCAGTTATACAAGAATATCCATTACCAAGACTAAAACTTTTTCTTCTAGAAGTTTTTTCTTTTTTGTTTTTTCTCTTTTTCTAAACTACTAAGTCTAATTCCAGTTCCAGCTTGGGTTTGTTCTACATTCTCTTTGAATTTTAATAACAGTCAAAGTATTGTTTGAATTGTGTAAAGTTATGCCAAACCTTGCAAAGAATCAAAACATTCAGAATGCAAATTTGCCCTTCAGGTTTAATTCTATAAAAATGCCATGTTCTTGAGCTGTGCTCCAATTGTACTGCCTTTGATTGCTGCTGATTTTTTAAAATAACTTATATTTCAGAGTTTTAAAATACGGCTGAATTCAACTTATGTCCTCCAAACAAAAGTGTATTTAAAACGTGATGGAACAAATGTAAAAACTCTGAAACCCAGTAAAAGCATTTCCACATACTTAGGCAAATGTGTAGGTCAAGGGACAGGGCAAAATCAAATCAAGAAAAATCAAAGGGAAATGTATATGGTTATACACAGGAAAGGTAACCCAGTTCCTCAGAATAAGGTATGAGATGTTACACTCCTCAAATACAGATGATTTATAGTTCTTTAAGGAAAAAATGCAGTAGCAAAATAATATATTGAATACAGTAAATAACAACAGATGGCAATAATAATAATGGTTTATTCTATGCTTGCTCTGTCAGGCCCTGGCTGCACAATTTGCAGTGTAGCTCACAGTGAGTCCATCTGAGGTCAGGCTACAGACAGACTGATTATGTCTTCATCCTGATTCTATCTTATGAGTTGTGCAACCTCGGCCAAGTTCCCTATCTTCTCTTACCCTGTTTCCTCATGTGTAAAGTGAAGGCTCAAATATCTACCATTCCTTCAGGTTCTCATAAAGCTGAGCTGATCACTAACACTAGACCAGGGATGCCCAGTTGGGAGGCAAAGGAATTCATGCTTTCTTAACAATTTTGGGGAAAACTTCTCCCTTCCTACTTTTTGATGAGCAGTTTTCCTTTCCCAGTTTGTTTATGAAGAAGCGGAGAAAGATTTTGTTAACTACTATTAAGGTACCATTATCAATACTTAGAATAGAAAAATATACAATAAAGCCAATGCAACACTAGAAATCGAATGAATAGTATCAGATCTTCAACATCCTGCAAGAAAAAAGCACAAGCTTTGTTGATCCACATGTGTCTAATTTTATATGACTAAATACAACTCAAAATCTGAGGGTCCCCAATAACTCAGGGATTAATAAAAGTCAAATGTGGGCTAGAGGTCTCAAAAAAGGGAGGAATCCATATGAACTAAAAGAGCCTCAGAGTTATAAGATACTAGTTAATGCAGATGGATGTTGCAACCCCCAAAGCATCTTCAGTTTTACTTGTTGGTGGACCCTTGGAAAAAACTCTTGCTAACATTAGCATATGGTCATTGACAAAGGATTTTGCATCATTATAGAAACAAATAAAATATAAGCTTAAGAAAACAGAAGCCTCACTATTCATATTAAAGAGAAGACTTGCCCATATCACATCCCGTTACAGAGGGAGAAGCAAGCCATATTCTTGGAGTTGTCTGCATAGGATTCAATTAAAAAAAAATCACTCCACATCTGAGTAGCCCTTCTAATGATTCTTTTGGTGAGGGGTGAACAACCATAAGAGTCCTAAGAAAAATCATTTGGCCCCAGCCTACCACATAACCCATCTAACTGCTATCTGCAATGTCAATTTTAACTGGTTTCAGATTGAGTTTCCCTTAAGTTTTTAGCAGTAGGTAGAACTGAAAATTGAGTTTTTTAAGTGAAAATGAAACTGAGACCACAACAGCTCCTGTTTGCTGATGTGTGAGATGGTCATTTCTAAAACATCTTCCTGCCTTGCTAGGCAGCTACAGACACTGGGATTAGTCACCACAATTGTGCGATACCTGAGTATTTTAAGCAAAATATTAGGACTTGGGAATTTCCTCTGCCCTGAAGCCCAAATTTAATACTCTATGAACTTAGCTATTTTCATTCATGATAATACTTAATTTGATTCTCTCCTGAAGAGGATGAAAATGAAATGCTGGATGAAGTTTTTAAAATGCAGGATTTGTGATACCTGCAATAAACCCTACCATCAGCCTGCTTTTTAATACATAATAAAGATTGTCGACTACGGCAACCAACAGCTCATGAATGACAGAAGCATCTGAACTTTGACACAAACACTTGATAGTTTTCTCCTACCTGGAGTAGAATTTTCCTTGCTTGGCTCTCTGTTCATGCTGTAGCCTCATATTTTCTAGCTTGACTGGGCTTGGAATGAATCCGATTTCATAGCCTTCTTTAACCAATCGCCCTATCCACCAGTCATTGTTAAATTTCTAAAAAAAAAAAAAAGCCAAAATTGTTAAAACCAGTGCATAGAAGTTTAAATCTTAAAATCCTTTTTCTTCCCCATTAATGATTTTCAGTGGAGAGAAATACTATGTCAATTACAGTGAACCATGCTTCAAATCCCACGAGTCAAGAGACCCTAGCACATTATGAGCGAAGGAATTTTGATGTTCTCAACAAGGCCTCTCAGGCTTGACTCAGCCTTCACTTTCCTGGCCTTGAGACTGGCCTGAATTCCATCACAGCTGTTGGTGTCACCGTGAGCGGGATAAATTCTCCTTGTTCGAAGAGTAACAGGTCTTCCCAGCAAGAGACCATTAGGAACGTAGCAGTTTTACAGAGATCTTCCTCTTACGTAATCAGATTACTTAGAAGCATTAAGAGTGAGTGATTAATACTGAAATCTACCTGAACTATTTGGTGTCAGAGCAAAATTTACCTTTGGGCAAACAGCTTCACAATAACCATGACATGGTGTTCACAAATGATTTCTCTGCTTATGTTGATGCTGGCAACTTCTCTCTTCTGCATGGAATAGGTATCCTAAATCTTTATGATCTGGTTTTATGTCTCTCCACTGAAGAGTATTTTATGAGTCTGTTTTTGGACACTTCAAAGAAGGATACCCACTCTGTTTTTCTTTTTTGACTTCTTTAAGCATCAGCCATTGGGAGAAGGGCCTGGATTAATCTTACTTCCCATTGTAAAGTGAGATTCTAGGCACACCATACTCCTGAAAACTTTTTCTGTCTTTCCTTTCTAGTCAAATAGACATTAAGTCACTTTTTAAAAGTTAAAGAACTAAATGGCGGCTCTGTCTCTAGCTGCTTCTAACTGGCAGTCATCACCTCTTGCTCACTGTCTTTAGTGCCTGAGCAGTGAAATTTACACATGCTCCCTGGGACATAACATCCCCCAGATGAGAGTGCTTCAGTATGCAGCTCCTGCAGGTTCAAGACAACGTCACGGTCACACACTGAGAACAGTATGTAGGGGGAATTTCTGGCTATTCAGTACAGTGTTCTGCACAGCAGGCATTTGGTAAATATTGACTCAAAATAGACCTTGATAAGAGGGAATTTTTCTGATTAACACACTGAGTCACTGTTAATGAAAGGTGGAGGCATTTGACACGGTGGAGAAGGGGTTTTTCTGATCTCTGTTTCTTGCCTCGTTGGCTCCAATTCCATCCATTTCCCCTTCCCTTGTAGCAATCTGCCACCTAAGAAGGTCAAAGGGCACCAGTGGCCTGAGTTTAGACCTTGTTAACAGGGAGGAGAGATCATGAATTCTAGATATTATTATTAAACCCTCCCCAGATGGTTAAGCCTGGGATACCAGGGGAAAAGAACACATAGTCAAGGTTAAACATTAAAAGACAAAGTATAAGTTAAGCATTAAAAAAAGGATCATCTCCTCCAGCAGTTCCCAATTTCTGGGTCATAGAGCCCAGGGGAGCCCTGAGGTTATTCCAAGAGGCCTGTGGCTTTTTTCTTCATTAAAAATGTTATATTTATATTAGAAAAGCTTGAGAGACACTGATTTCATGTGTATGTTACACAACTGCAGTTACACGCAATGCTATTTCACAGCAGTGAGAAATGAGAAAGGATGTTTCAAGGTTAAAAGAACAATCGCACAGATAGAAACTCTAATTATTCTCCTTACTTCCTTAACATGCAGAAAATCTTTTGCTTCGAATGAGATGGCCATGCCTGGCACTGGAACATCGTCTTCATGGGCTGCACTATAGCTGACATTTGTCCGAACGGCAAATGCAACGGGCTTTGTCTAAATTGGGAAAAAGACGAGAGAAATAATACTAATAATAATAAAAAAGAAACAATAGTGTTCTTTCTTTTTTCCCCTCAAAATGCAACCATACGCTGAATAATTGCTGTAATTGTTGTCTTCCCCACTTCAGTTGGTCCTTTATTGCAAAACAGCTTATTAGTACTCACACCACGGAAAACCCGCAAGCACTCAGCTACATACCATCCATGTCTGAGCTAGAAAAAGGCCACTGTGCTCTTTGAAAGCACAAATAATGAAGGTGAAGACGAACTACTGAAATATGTGTTTATAACATAATAGCTTGTAGCAAATGGAAGTTAGGAAACACAGGATTGAAATGCCCAGTTCTTCAATTTCAGTGAAAACCACTTAGCAGCTGCCACCTCCACCCCGAACATCTACTTTAATTAATAATCAATGATAGAAGTCCAAAAGGTACAATGTTTGTGATGAAGAAAGAACCATGGAAGATAGCTTATGCCTACAGCAACTATAGTCGTGGCCCCTGGGCATTATGAAAGCAAAGATTTTTTCTTCTATTATTTCTCCTCCTTGAGTTCGCTCAGCCAGTAAAGATGATAACATTCATTAAGCTATCCTCCATTATTTGGTGTGCTGTGAATTTACAGATACATGTCTGTCCTCTATCTAGATAACACCTGTTAATCCACAAGGTGAAAAAAAACAGGTAAACTCAGAAATGTGGGGAAGAGGTACTGTTCTATCTGGCATTGGGTTTCTTTCACATTATGGGCACGTGGATTCTTCTGAGTGGCTTCTCCCTGTTCAAAGAGCTCATCCTTGGGACTGGTCATGAAGGACAAGGAGGAACTGGAGTAGAAAGAACCAGTCTTCATTTCCAAATCTTCCATGGTTAATCTGACTGTTGTCTGGGTTGAGGACTGAGGTGAGGACCGTGCAGTTACTCAGATCCCTCCACAATGTGCAGAACGGGAAAGGAGGACCAGCCCCTGGATACAGGCATGGTAGACAAGAAGCAGACTTAAATATATGAAATCCAATCCTTGGTATCCATTGCAAGATTTAATAATCTAAGAGGGGACGCTCCTTGTATGGAAATACGGACTTAAAAAAACAGAAATACAAGTTTCCCACAGTTCTATCACTGAAACACAATACTTGATCATATAATGGTATTTCCATTTTTTCCTGAAATTATAGAAAAATATAAATTTTATTCTCATAGCTATAATCATATTTTTTGTCCAATCTTAAGTGTAACATGGTATTTTTCACACAATGCATTTTTTTAATCTATTATTTAAAAAACTTACCTCAATCATTCAACCCTTTTCTTTTTTTTGACATTTAGGTTTGCCATTTTTTTCCCACTATGATAAATGCTCTGCTTTGAAAAAAATATTTGTACCAAAAGCCTCTGTCTATTTAGAATTCTTTCCTTGGGATAGATTCCCAGAGGTAGCATGAGTAAGCCATGAGTTATCAAGACCTTTTGAAATTCTATTCCAAACCACTGTCCAAATGGGCTGCACCATTTTAAACTGCAACCAGCAATAGCTTATTGATGCCCTTTGCAATAAGATGTAGTCTTAATCAGGCTCAGTTTTACTACTAGAAATAGGATTATTCAGGAGAGTTTCTGACCACAAATATATAAATCCAAGATTTTTCTTTAAAAGCTACATTATCTCTCATTTCTCCCAGGGACTTTATTTTCTTTCTTGGAGGACACAGTTTAAATGCAGCATATATATTTGTTTCATCACTTATGGAAGACACACATTTCAAATGTGCAACTCTGCAGAGGACCCCACAGAAAATACAATGTCTTTTACACAATGATCAACTTTTCAAACACTAGAGTAGCAGGAAGGGGGAATGCTGAGAAAACAAAAATAAAAGGGTGGTGAAGGTTAGCCTGAAATAACAGGTTCTACAGAATCATTAGGATACTGAGTTGACATTATGATCCTTAAGTCCGCTGTCTTTCTTTTAAATCAACCCCTTTAATATCCTAAGAACTTTATTCCCAGGCCAGTGCCTTAGCCTGCATGTAGTTTTGCTGTCTCTTTCTACCTGGTAACTTGTGTTGTGGTGGTGGGTCTCTGGATATGTGATGGAGAAGCCCACTACTCTGCCAGTCTCTGCTTCTCACTCTCCTGTGCCAACAGAAAAGTTCTGATTGGTTCTATGCCCTTTCTGGTACCCCCTATCTAGCATATGATACAGAGCCTAAAGGTGGCTGGTAAACCACGTGTATGTATGTGGTAGCAGCCTTTTTGACATAGAACTAAATGTGTGCTGCATTTCAGCTTGAAAACTGAATGGATTCTCAAAACAGATCAATTAAGTACCAATTTGTAGAAGAATGGCATCTCATGTCCAGACAGTAATACAAAAGTGCTTTTAAAGACACTAAGGCTGCCACAAGAACATATTGTACAACACGGGGAATATAGCCAATATTTCATAATAACTATAAATGGAGTATAACTTTTAAAAATTGTGAATCACTATATGGTACACCTGTAATTTATATAATATTATACATCAACTATACTTTAATAAAAATAAATAAAACAACGAGATACCAGTACACACCTATTAGAATGGCCAAAACCCAGAAAACATCAAAAGCTGATGAGGATGTGGAGCAACAGGAAATCCCACTCATGGCCGGTGGGAATGTAAAATGGTACAACCACTTTGGAGGACAGTTTGTTGGTTTCTTACAACACTCTTACCATACTCATCATACAATCCAGCAATCATGGGCCTACGTATTTACCCAAGTAAGCTGAAAACATGTCCACACAAAATCATGCAGATGAATGTGTATAGCAGCTCTATTCATAATTACCAAAACTTGGAAGCCAACAAGCTGTTTTTAAGTAGGTGAATGGATAAGTAAACTGTGGTACATCCAGACAACAGAATATTATTCAATGATTTAAAAAAATGAGCTATCTCTAATTCAAAAAGGTACACGCACCCAATGTCCATAGCAGCACCATTTACAACAGCCAAGACGTGGATACAACCTGAATGTCCATCAACAGATGGCTGGATAATGAAGTTGTGGTACCTGTACACACAATGGAATACGACGCAATACATACACTAAGGCTGTGTGTCGTGTCACCCCACGATCTGCAGTCTGGTTTCAAATAACATTTCAGAAGGAGGGAATGAGTTAAGTGACACAGATGGAAAGATATTTTTACTCTCCTCTTCCAGGCCCTACTTTGTCTTGTACCTGGCACAACTTAGGATGAAATGATACAAGCTACAGCTTTGGATGTCTGTGAAGTAGGGTGCAGTGTGCTGTGTATTATGCATAGATTTTTGCCTTTCATTCATCCCAGCAACAACCATTCTTCCTGGATGAGGAAACTGAGGCTCAGAAAAAGTTCTCCAGGGCCACACGCCATGGAGGTGATCTTCAAATCCAATTGTTTGACTCAATCCCGAGTTCCCTTCTGCAGTACTAGTTGGCCATTCACTCAAATGGAGGTACATTTTTCATTCAAATGGGCCTTTTTAGAGAATTTAGATGTCTGGGTGAAAATTTAAATACTGGAAATTAATATTTTACGAGATGCTCAGAAATAGGTTGGTACCAAAAAAAAGTAAAAATTTAGGTCTATGCCTGCCTTGTTGCCTAATTTAGTCCATTAAAAAAAAAACATAAAATACTAAATGAGCAGTTTTACACATTAGAACTACAGGCATTCTTTACAAAGGTCATGTGTTTCTGCATCTTGGCCCTTCCATCAATTTGTGGTCCATTAAATCAAAAACAATGTCAAAGCATGGTTTTGGTTTATTTGGATAAGACTTTTCTTTCTTCACATCTCTTTTTCACAACACAGAAAGCTCTATTTCATGCAAAGAGGCTTGAGATATTAAAACACACGTAGTTTCATCATTTCCAAAAGTGCCACCAGGGTCGCTGCACTGGGAGAACCGAGAGCTCCCGGCTATCACAGACCTACTAAGGTAAGAAAAGGTCTTGGAAAGTTCCTTATGGTGAAATGTTTCATGGGCTCCCTTTACAGATTTTAACTAGCCTTAAAGTTATTTGGGAAACATTTCAAGTTCGCTTTGGAAGTTTACTGCTCTTGGAAAGATTCCTTTTCCGTGCACCTGTCCGGGAGCAGCTGCCATGGCGTCAGCTCTTTGCGGTATCACCGAAGATTCTTTGGCTTCAACGGTGGTTGCCTGGGGAGTTTTTACTCGGCTTATGGATCTTAGGACAGACTTCTTTTTATGGATGACTGCACTTAGTTGAAAGTACAGCAGAAGGCTGCCCAACATCCAAACTCCCTGTTTTCACCACCCTCTCCTCACTCCAACTCCAGGACCACCAGCAGCCTAAAGACCCAGAAGGATGGCCCAGCGAAGTCCACTGAACCTTCCCAAACTTCCGTCCTGGATGTTTCTGCTCTAACTCATGCCTGCTAACCCCTACCTTTCATCCCTAACCATGATGCTACATGCTTTTCTCTGCCTGGGCCTGGTCCTTAACAGGGAGCATGTATGGGAGCCCATCTGGCAGGTCTGGGGGCAGTTTGTAGACAGCTCTGGGGTTTCATGACTAGCTTTGCCTTTTCTCACAACCAGAAGCAGCTCCATCAGCACCACGGAGGCCAGGCCTCTGGACGCTCACAGGCTCCTGCCAGAGATATGTTTGAAGTTTCTATCAGGAGCAATTATTATTCTCTCACAGTCTTCTAGAATCATTAGACCTAAGGCTGTCAGAAAACAATTATTGTAAGGAGGAGATAATTAACTTAAAAAAACTCTTTGGATCCAGCAACTCCACTTCTGGACATAAATCCAAAGGAAACAAACAAACAAAAAAATGATGTCAAAGATTATCTAGACCCTCACGATCACAGCAGCATTATTTATAATAGTCAAGACATGGAAACACCCTAAGTGTTTCCTAAGAACCCTAAGTGTTCACCAACAGATGAATAGATAAAGAGTATGTAATGTATACATTACACATATAGAATGTGTGTATGTATACACACACACAGGAATATTATTCAGCCAAGAGAAAGAAGGAAGTCCTGCCATTTGCAACAATGTGGATGGACTTTGAGAGTATTATGCTAAGTGAAATAAGTCTGGCAGAGAAAGACAAACACTGTGTGATCTCACCTGTATGTGGAATCTCAAAAACAAATCAAAACAAAACCAAACCCCAAAAAAACTCTGGTCATAAAGTTGGATGAAATAAATGATCACAAATTCACAGCACTCTTTTGAGTTTTCTTCCTAAACGACGATTTAATGAGCTAATAGTGAAACTAGTCATTTTAATGGATACAACGAATGTTTACCTCCAGTTTATTAAAAACATGCTAATGACAGACTACCTACTGTTAAAAAACAAGTTGAAATTCAGTCAAAAAAGAATAAAAATAGAAGTCTGATCATGATTAATAGTTATTAGAACTTTCAGGCATCAATTTCTTCATTTTTAAATATAGTTGCATTTTATTATGCTAAATGGAAAATTATTTTTTTTTGTTTTCACTGGGAAATCATTAATGTCTAATAACATACAAAAAATCCATAGTTTGTTTTAATGTCTATAATGGATTTGTCTTAAAGATTAACTACTCCCAACTTGTAGTATTTTTTAAAAGAAATTTTAAAAAATGACCCAGATTCCTATTTTAAGAGACTACAGAGAAGAGAGCTTAAAACTCTAATGAGTTTTTGATCCATTTTCTTGTACATAATAATTTCCTATAAAACTTGCCATACTCTTCTATAATTTTAAATGACTCAACTGGGAATATAGCCATCGAGTTTTAGAATGGAAGTCAAAGAGACGGTGAAATACTTTCAGGAATAAGATCAGAGCTATCTGCTTTATTTGTTACATATTAATACTTGCCAATCATTGAACTTTTTGAAAATCTTTGCTTAATTTATTATCAGCTATCAAGGGTAGTCTGAGAATTCTTTAAGAGCAAGCCAAAGCAAACCACGGTGATAAAAAGAACGTAACAACCAATTATGTGTCCTGATAACTGAATACAGAATCAGACTGAATAAACAAATAATCACATATTTGTCATAAGATAAGATTTACATATGCAGTTAACTGATTTGAGAAAGTCAAGTTTCTTGTCTAGAATTGATTAAGTACATGCTTACTATCTCTAGTTTTTACCCTCACACAGCTTAACTTGTATTTTACTAGAGGATCTATCATTAATAAGATAATTGATAATTTCAAATAATGAATAAAATAAAACAAAGTTACGTGAGTACAGAGTAACCTCAGGGGTAGGATGGACAGGCAACTGGAAATAAGGTGGTTAGGGAAAGCTACTTTTGACTTCTCAATGATCTGCTCATTCATCCATCCATTATTTCTGTGTCAGGCACTGTTCTGGACAGATGGGCTGTATCAGTGACCAACAGAAACTAAGATTTCCTGTCCTCTAAGAGCTTACATTCTAGAGGGGAGAGAGACAGGTCATAAGTAAAAGATACAATAAGAAAATAAAGTATACAATATGTTAGAAGGTGATAAGTTCCATGGAAAAATAAAAATAAGATAAGGAAGTTGTGGTATATTTATACAACAGAATACTACTCAGCCATAAAAAAGAATAAAATAATGCCATTTGCAGCAACATGGATGGACCTAGAGATCATCATTCTAAGTGAAGTAAGCCAGGAAGAGAAAGAAAAATACCATATGCTATCACTCATATGTGGAATCTTAAAAAATAAAAGAGAGAAAAAGAAGACACTAATGAATTCATCTACAAAACAGAAACAGACTCACAGACATAGTAAACAATCTTATGGTTACGGGGGGTGGGAAGGGATAAATTTGGGAGTTTGAGATTTACAAATGTTAACCACTGTATATAAAAATAGATTAAAACATTTCTTCTGTATAGCACAGGGAACTATATTCAATATCTTGTAATAATCTTTACTGAAAGAGAATATGAAAACAAATATATGTATGTATATGCATGACTGAGACATTGTGCTGTATACCAGAAACTGACACGTTGTAACTGACTATACTACAATTAAAAAAAATAATAAAATAAAAATACAGGGCACAGAGTTAAATCTGAATTTCAGAAAAAAAGTAAATAATTTTTAGCTTTAAAAAAAAAAAACAAGGTAAGGAAAGCCAGGTGCAAGGTGACAGAGCAGGGACAATTTTAAATGGGAGCGCAGGGAGTCTGCCTTGAAGAGGTTAAGATTTGGATGGAAGCATGAAGGAGCTGAGAAATGCAGGTACCTGAACTCCAGGCAGAAGAGCCAGTGCCAAGGCCCTAAAGTGGGAGCAGGCTGGATGTACTGGAAGAAGACAAGGGGGTCAGAATGGCTGAGTGGAGAGAACCAGAGGAAAGAACAAAAGATGAGGTCAGAGCTCTCAGGTTATGCCTGGCTTCACAGGTCCTAGTCAAGACTTGTGGCTTTTATTCTAAGTGAGATGAGAAATCACTGGAGGGTTTTCAGCAGAGGAGTGATGTGGTCTGACATGTTAAAAGGACTCTGATGGCTGTTGAACTGAAAAGAGGCTTTGGGGACTTTGAAGTGGAAACAGGGAAATCAATTGGAGATGCTCACAGCAACCCAGGGGGAGAGATGGTGGTTAAGGCAGGGCGGCAGTGAAAGAGGTGGTTAAAAAAGTGGTCCAATTCTGGTTACAACAAAGTAGAGTCAACCATATTTGCTGACAGATTTGATGAGGGTGTGAAAAAGAGTGAATGATGATACCAAATATTTTGGGTCTGAGTGATGAGAAGGGTTGGGCACTGATCAAATGATGTGGGGCAGGCTACAGAGGTTAGGAGGCAAAAATAAAAATATTTTACACTGCATTTAAGTTGAAATATAGTTGACCTATAATATTATGTTAGTTTCAAGCATACAACATAGTAACTCAATTATTTTTATAGATTATACGGAAATTTTACATGTTCTGAACATGTAAATTTGAGGACGTACCAAACATCCAAGTAGAATCTGGAAGAGTGCTTAAGGTCTGAAAGTTTGGCAGAAAAGATCTGGGCTAAAGATATAAGGTGGTAAGTCTTAGGCACACTGATGACATTTAAAGGCATGAGACTGGGTGACACTGCCAAGGAAATCAACATACCTGGGGCCATGCCAACTACAAAGGAGCCTCAGAAGAAGCAATAGTGGAGAATGACTGCTAACCCTGTGCTTTCCAGAAAGTAAGTGTCTCAAAGAGCAGGAGGTGATCAACTGTGTCAAACCTGCTGATGGGTCAAGTAAGATGAGGGCTGACAACTGCCGCATGGATTTTACAACCTGCAGGTCAGCACGGACAAGAGCCCGGGAACAGCTTGCGGGGGATGAAAGCCATATTGGAATTAAAAGAGGAAAGACAGAGAGGAATTGGATACGGTGAATATAGACAATTCTTTTAACGGATTTGGCTACAAAGGGAAGAAAGAAATGGTGTGACTGGTGGTTGGAGAAATGGGTCAAGATTCTTTTATTGAAAGTAAGAAAATTAACAGGGAGGGTGTAGCTCAGTGATTGAGCGCGTAGTTACCATGCATGAGGTCCTGGGTTCAGTCCCCAGTTCCTCCATTAAAAAAAAAAAACAACTAATAAATAAACCTAATTACCTGCCTCCTCAAAAAAAAAAAAAAGAAAAAAATTAGGAGCATTAACAAGAATTGATGCTGATGGGACTGAGGCAGTAAAGAGGGAATAAAAAGTGATGCTATATGAACTCAAGACAGAACTTCTGGGGCAGTGTTTCTGCTTTGGCAGAGGAGGCAAGGGGTCCAGTATTTAAGGAGGAGACACAGCCTTAGACAGAGGCAGGGAGTGTATTTCTGAAAACGGGCAGGGAGGCAACATGTACAAGTGCAGAAAGTGGTACTGAGGTGATGTAACGTCATCTCCTGTTTCAGTTTCCCAGGGGAATAGGGCGGTGGGAGTGAAGACAGGGAAGAAGGTATTAGAGGTTTGAGAAGGGAGGAAAGAACGCAATACAGTCATGCAAGAGCGTGGGAGATCAATCAGACAAGGGAAGTGTGGTGGGGCTGCCTGGCTGTATTAAAAGCACACTTGAGAGTCAGGGTCATGGGTTTATAGTAAGCCGGCCACACCATGCGGAAATGGAATGAGCATCATTGCAGAGATAACAGAGTTAAACCCATCATTCCTCACCTTTAAAATATCATGGTCTTGAAATTACCTTTTCCCATCTGGCTTTGAATTTTCTACAGCAATTTCGTAGAAGTGTGTATTACAGTATAGATACAAATTCATTCTATGTATTTGGAAGCATTTTCATCTACTTTCCTGAATTGATCTCTCCATGAATTTATAACCCTTTTCAGGTAAATGATTTATATCCCTATTTTTTTTATTGCAGTATAGTCAGTTACAATGTGTCAATTTCTGGTGTACAGTATAATGTCCCAGTAATATATCATACATATATTTGTTTTCATATTCTTTTTCATTAAAGGTTTTTACAAGATATTGAATATAGTTCTCTGTGCTATTATACTCCTATATATTTTTTTATGCCAGCCTCCAAGCATTTACCAGAGTGCTAGGTATACATTAATAACTGTTGAAGGACTCAAGTAAAGGATTGATTCCTTTCTGTTAGAGGAATCAATTACAGGTGCACCTAACTCTATGCAAAGTTCTGTTACCATGGCTCCAGAGCCCACAAAAGTTGAATGGCAAAATCATTACAGAGGTAAGGTTGGTCTGATGAGGACTTTGTTTTATATGATTAATATGCATATATGTAAGTACAGTGTATATATACATTTATTAGATTGAAAATAGCTATATTAATTAGAATTAAACAAAGGAGCAAATGTTTAAAACAAAATTTGAACTACTATCACCCTAAAAGTCACTGAAATGACTCACAATCGCAATATAAAATAAGTTCAAATTACATATGAAGCAAAAAGATAAGGAATATCTGTTGTTTTTTTTTTTTTCTTTTCAACAGATAATTAAAGTAGGCAAGCTCTTACAGAAATGTTTTGGGGAATAAATAATGGTAATCCTTAAAATATCAGACTCTCCTTAAAAAGCTGAATTGAAATACAAAAACAAAGGCAACATTTATGTGAATGCTGAGGTTGAGGTAGCACTCAAAGTTGCAGAATCAATATGCAGGGTAAAGATGAGAATAATAATGACACACAGACTTATCCATCTGTCTACACAGAGAGAGAATGTAGCACCCTTTCAATTTGCTTATCAGAGAATTTATCACTTTGGACCTGAGGTCTTCAACTAAGGTATATAAGGGATTAATTACCAGTCACCAGGAAAAGCAAGCATCCATGGATAAATTTATCCAAGGAGAAATCTTATACGAAGAAGAGAGATGATATCTGTAATTTTGGTGCAGTCTGCTGTCCCTTACATCGTTTAGTATTAGTACAGCATTCTCCTTCAATAAAAGTGCACCGGCTTCATCTCCCCAGTGGAGCTGTCTCTCCCAAGAGCAGCATCTTCAAAGGGCGTTGCAACTCCTCCAGGCCACTGGGAAAGAAACCACCAATATGGCGAGAAAGTACTTGATTTTATTTATTCTGGATAATGAAATAGCTGTCTCCCTGCCTTAGCAGAAAGGGGAAGTAATTTTCAATTAAGTCAGCTTCTTAAGAAGAAATGAATTGTTTATATTTAACTTTACTATGGCTTGGTCTTACCAAGCGGGTAACAGTAGTTCTTAAGTTATTTAGGAGCTAAAGGGAGCAAGCGATTTTTACTTTAGGCTTGTTGTAAAAAACAAACAAACAAACAAACAAAAACAACACCCAAAAGCCCAAATTTGTTTTTCCTTCAGTTGTTGTTATGGTCTGAATATTTGATTAAATGAGGTCATAAGGGTGCAGCCCTAATCCGATGGGATTGGTATCCTTTTAAGAGGAAGAGGAGACACCTGAGTCTCTGTCTAGGCACTCACAGAGGAAAGATTATGTGAAGACAGGGAGAAGGCGGCCATCTACAAACCAAGGGAAGAGGCCTCACCAGAAACTGACCCTCACCTGAAACAGACTATGACCAGAACTATGAGAGGATCAGTTTCCATCGTTGAAACCATGCAGTCCATGGCCTTCTGTTATGGTGGCCCACGTAGACTAAAACAGTTGCCCTAACCAAACCAATATGAAGGGTCTATGCTTCCAAAGAAAAACACAAGTTCCACCTGTATTATTTGGATATCAAAGTTGTCCACAATGAAAGACTCTTTACCCAAAACTCCTACATACTTTTCAGAGAAAATTAGGAAAAGACCAAGCCAATAAAAATTCACTCCTTTTTTTTTCTAACACGTGTTTACTTAGCATCTATTTTGTTTAAAATCCATCACTGCATACTTCACAGGACATGATGCTGTAGGGTTAAGCCCACTGAGACGTTAGTCAGGGAGCTTGTGTTTACACCAGACTAAAATACTTTAGTTATATAATATATATAATATATATATAATAAGGCAGTTGAGAAGTTTGGATTCCTGTGTGGCTGGGTTCAAATGTTCCTGTTCACTCTCTTTGGCTACTGGCTGGCTACATCTTTTAAATGGACCTGCTGCTTCCAAGTCCTGAATAACAACTTCACATTTCCATCCTTTCTCTTTGCTTATCTGTTAGACTTCGCCCACACCGCTGTCCCATTTCTTAGCTGCTTTTCCTTAATTTATACTATTTCTAATTTTCTGAAAGTGCAAAAGTTTAAAAACCAAAAATTGGGATGGTGTAGGACCATCTCAACAGCGGCCAGGCACATTCTATGAAATGCCTCAGTCCACGGTGGACAGCTCAGAAACTTCCAGAAGTCTAACTCTGAGTGGTTTTACACGTCACCACTACGCTTTTGCTCATAACTTTATCCCACGACAAGGACGGGAATGAAAGACATAACAGGCACTAATGGTGGTATCCCTTCCAAACTACTGCTTTGCATTTAAAGTGCTATAAAAATGTCTCTTCTGTACTTACTTAGAAAATTATACACTACAGAGAATTTCCAAAGAAGCATTCCAAACAAACGCGAGGAAAGCCTTTACAAAGTACAGGCTGACACACATAGGGAGACATGTTATATTTTGTTTTAATTCTGTAATCTTCACTTTCTTTTTCAATCCAACAGCTGTGGTTTGAGCCACATCCACCCAGTCCTAGGGATCGAAAGTCATGCAAGTCTGCATGTGTTGATTTTGTTATTGTTTATTTCACACGAAGTGTTTTGCTTTTCTTAAACAGAAAAGAAAACCAGAGTAGAGTATCTCCAGGACCAAAACCAAATGTTTTGGCAGGGAATAAATCAGTGCAGAGGGCTGTGGGTGGCAAGTTCTGAACAGGAGATCCTGTCTGACTTTTCTCTAGAAACTAGTAAAACCTTTGTTGCTATGTGCACTCCACTGTTGTAAGACTTTCCAAAGCCAAGCTTTGTGACTGACTGGCAGCATGATAAGAAGGCAGAACAGAGACCCACGGGTCCACATGGAAGGAAGGCAGAAATCAGCCTAATGGATGAAAAATTTTCTGATCATGACAAATGCTGAATATTGCCAGGGTTGTATTTTTAGATGCAATGTTATCATTTGAACATCTACAACTGAACTCTGACAATAACCTGGATTCAAAGATAAACCGAGGCATATAGACACTTTCATGGTTTTATCTGAGCAAACATTGATTCAAATCAGGCAGCACCACCCTACAAGTGGTTAGGGACACTCCACCAGTAGGAGCTGGGGGGAACGGCTTTTACAGAGAAGACATGGAAGCAAAGCAAGGAAAGGATTTGACTGGTTACAGCTGTAGTGGCTCCCTTGTGTGGGAAAACCTCATTGGCTGTTGGTGACTGATTGTTCTTAAATTTTATTCTCTGGGAGAACATCCACGGGTAGGAAGTCCCTTTGGTTTAGGTGTTGCTGTGCTTCCGAAGGTTCCTAAGTCATTAGCACTACCTCAGTCCAATGGCCTCCTGGTTTAATTACTTTAACACCTGTAGTTACTCTAAAGGCTTCAAAGGCATCTCAAATATCTATTCAAGACATCTTCAGTCAAGTTAGGGGATACAGCCAACTCCCCTATGGCTTCCTGTGAGTCAAGGCATCAGAGGAAGCAGCTGGCTATTGGGTGTGAATGAAGTATCTACTTGACTTCCTTGGGCATATCTGCAGCAGTAGAAAGATACGACTTAGCTTGGTAAACAGACTGATTTTCTCAAATATTAGGCAATTAATAACTGCCTTAATTCATTGAGTACTTACTGCATAAAAGCAACTGGGCTTAACCATCTCTCTTTTAGTCTCCATAAAAGCCCATGGTCATGCGTCTAGGAAGTGAGGATTCAGGATCCAAGTCCTGGTCTTTTTTGGCTACAAAAGCATGTGTTCTCTTGTAGTCGCTGAACTGTCATCGAGACAGACCACAGCCTCTTCTGTAGCACTCTCGTTTTTATTTATTTCTACTCATTCTCTAAGTTCCCCCGAAATTCCTGTGACACATCATGATATTCCAAGGAACACTGTAAAGTTTACTTATTTCACAACTTCTCATAATGTTTCACTAGTTCATATTTGTGACTGCTCTTCAAATAATTTAAATTCAGAGTTTCTTGATTACAGCATTTACATTTGTTTCTTTCATATTTCCTAGTTGAAATTCTTATAAAATATATACCACACTGAGCTTACCCTTTAAAAACTTAACTACGAACAGTCAACGAAAGAGAGGAAATGTCATTTAGACTTTAACCGTGTAGCTAACATTTTAGAGACTAAATATATGCTCTTTAAAAAACAAGAAGGTATCATATTAAACACACAATTTAACCAGTTTATTTCATTTAAAAGCTGTTGTCTTTCCACGTTACTTTTAATGGCTGTGCCTACCCACTGAATAAATCATACATCTTATTTAATGGATTAGAAAACCTCTCAGGCCCCCAGGAAGCAGAAGCTGAGGCAAAGTGTTCACATTGGAGTGCAATTCTGGAGAGTGGAGGGGAGGGATGAGAGGAAAGCGAAGAAGGAGAGAGAAGGAAACCACAAGAGAGCCATGGTTGACTAGGCCACCACCAGCTACGACTGATCGCTTAATCCTCCAGGACCATCCTCTGAGATGCCACTTTGTATCTTGGGACAGTTGGTCAGAAGGAGGGTGTTATTTCACTGCTTCAATCACCCACTGGTCAAAGGTGTGCCCCCTTGGGTATGACTCCCCCTGCTTTTGTGAACCCAGCATGATGAGCACGATGACGTGACCCTTGGACACCTCACCACTGTCAACAGGGATGACCTGGAGTGGGGACCCAAGCGAACATGAGGCAAGGTGCAGGGAGAGCCCGAGCAGAGGGACTGCCACAAGAGATGGATGGAACAAGAGGCAGGTGAGGTCAGAGCATCCCCAGGGTGCATAAGAGCCCCCTGCACGATTGTGAGATTTTTTAATTTTGCACTACTTAAAATGTGTATTCTCTGAGTTCAGGCTGCTATAACAAAGTACCATAAACTGGGTGATTTATAAACAATAATAATGTATTTGTCACTCTACGGGAAGCTGGAAGTCTGAGGTCAGGGTGCCAGCATGGGTGGGTTCTGATTAGAACCCTCTTCCAGTGGCAGACTGCCATCCTGTTTCTTCATGGGCACAAAAGAGGGCAAACGATCTCTCTGCGGTCCCTTTTATAAGGGCATTAATCCCATTCATGAAGGCTTCACTCTTATGACCTAATTACCTCTCAAAGGCCCTACCTCTTAATAACATCACACTGCAGGTCTAGAATTCCAACATATAAAAAAATTTTTTTTTCTGGAGGCGGGGGACACAAACATTTAGTCCACTGCATACACCTGAAACATTCTATCCTTAGTTATTTCCTTACATACATTTTTAGATCAAAAAGTGTTTATCCCTGAAACGATCTGATACGTATTACCAAACTTCCCCCAAGAAAGATGTGCCAATTCTCTCGCCCACAAACAGGGGGTAAGATTTTCCATCTCCTCTTAGCTCTGACTGTGGAGCCTAAGCTGTGGCCATTAAGATGACAGGCTAGAGATATAAAAATTATGAATTCTGTTATCTGCAGCTGAACCACTTATACCAGTAAGAACTAGCTCAGTAACCAAATAATTTCCTCTTTAATTTATCCTGTATTTATTGAGTTCTTCCATGTGTAATATGCCCTCTTCTTGGGAGGTCAGCATGAGAGATACCGTTTTTTTGCTCTGTGAGGCTGATATCCCAGCAGGAGAGAAACAATGACATTATAACAACATTATTCACCGCACTTGTGATAAGAATTACAGAGGAGATGCATTGTATGTAATGGCTATGCACTGTAGTTAGGGTTTAAACAGAAGGGCTTGCCTTGTTCCAGAGGGTCAAGGAGAATCAGCCTTTAAGTAACCAGATTGGTAACCCAAAAAGAAAAAAAATCCAAATTTTGAAAAATATTTAAAACACAAATTTAAAAATGGATTGTTATCCTCAAATAATTTGAGGAATTTTTTTTTCTAATTAAGCACATATAAACTTATCCAAGTTAGTTGTGACCCCTTCCAGAAGGCATTCTTGGGGGAAAAAATGTACATTTATTCGAGTTCTTCCACTATTTTAAAATTATGTAAAACTAAATTTTTGAAAATGTCAACAAAATCAAAAGTATAACATTTTGAATGCCCTAAATATTGATAACTCATTTTTCCTTTGAGGACAAGTTTGTTTATCTGAAATAGCCCAGAGTCATTCAAGGCCAAGTTTAACAGATAACAATCTGAGAGATAAACTTTTAAAATTAAAAACAGTGCTTGATTCTAAAAGTAATGAGTTATTTTGTGTACTTTATGCAGTGCCTTAGAGGACAGTCATAACAATGTGCCCACACCTTTTGAGAGAACACCAGTCCCTGCCATGGATCCCAGAAGTTTTCTTAATTTTCTTTTTATGGTTCCCATAGGCTGTCTTCTTGGAATTTTTACCAAGAACTCCAGGTATGCCTGCTGAAATTTCTCAGCACAAGACTGTCAGGAGATGTGATCACGGGCTCTGTGGTTATTTGTGTTTACCTCTGGCAGAAAAAAATCAGGGAAAACATTTCAGGAATCTACAGACGTATACATATCTATATCTTTATTCATCCAACAAAATTAAACCTTCCTACTTTTAAAAAGAAATGCTATTGAATATTAGTAACTTATGGTGAAAAAGAATATGAAAATGAACACACGTATGTTCCTGTCTGACTGAAACACCATGCCGTACACCAGAAATTGACACAACATAGTAAACTGATTATTCTTTAATAAGAATAAAAAGAAGAAATGCTAAATATTAACCACAGTTTTAAGCATTCAAGTAGTCACAGATTTATAGGATTTTTTTTCCCCTCTCAGATGCAGTAGAAGAATTTGAGAGAAGTAGTAATGGAGAAATGAACTACAATTAACATCTTTTCTTTTGTGTTTCTTACTCATTTTATTTAAATCCAGCAGTGCTAGGTATCCCATAATTGTTTAGGCTGATAAGTAATTTGTAGAGCATCCATGGAGGAAACAGCCTTGAAGAGAGGGTTTTTTTTCCCCCTAAGCACCTCTATTTAAAAAAAAAAAAATTCCAACTTTATTGTGGTCTAATTGACAAATAAAATTGTAAGCTACTTAAAATGTGCACTATGATGATTTGAGACACACATACATTGGGAAAGAATTCCATCAAGTTAATGAAGATATCTAACCATTCTCATATTTTTACCTATTTTTTTTTTTTTTAGAATGAGTTCTACTCTCTTAGCAAATTTTAATCCCACAATACAGTGTTGTCCACTAGAGTCACCATGTTGTACATCAGGCCCTCAGACCTTATTCATCTTATGACTGAAAGTCTGTACTCTTTTATCAACATCTCCTTATTTTCTCCACCCCTTCCCCCACTAACGACTCTTTTTAATGCCCCAGAATAGCTACTGATAATCCTGGAGGACTTTCTATAGACAACAGAAGTATTAAGAAAAAAGGAACCTCCATTACAGAATGAAAAATATGTCCAACATATCTTGTTGCAACATAAGCATGATTATGTATAAATATATTACAAATGGTATATTGCAGGGTTTCATATTAATTGCCACTTATTCCTTCTCTGGGTGGGGGGCTCAGAAATCCTCTATCCCAATGCCATAAAATGCTGCCCTTTCTCACACATCTAGGCTCAGCTGACACGTTCCTGCCCAGGATGGCAGTGTTTGTCCTTCTATAAGGTCCCTTAATACAACAGCAGTCTGTTTGCAATTGCCTAAATATATACTTTAGCAAATGTATACAAAAAAGGCGTTTCCTTCCAGTATTCTCTCTTAAAAAAACAAACCCCAAACTTGCTGCCAATTACTCAGAAACCAGAGAATGTCTTCCTTTTCTACCTTCACACAGCCTGATGGTTCACACTGATTGACTCGTGGTAACTTAGTTCACGAGCCTGCTGCCAGATACCGACCACAGGAGCAGGGTCCACAGTCCCTGAAAAGCACTCTGCCTCTCTGTCCCCCACGTCCTTGGATGTGACAGGTCTGCGGATGTTCCTCAGTTCTAACATGAGATAATCCTGCGAGCTGTGGTGAGGTCTGGATTCGCAGTATTCCCTGCCCCCCTGCCCCCACCTTTTCCTACCTCAAAGTCTCATTATATATTTTTATTTTTTTTTTATATTTTTTCTTTTTTAAAAATTTAGTATAGTCAGTTACAATGTGTCAATTTCTGGTGTACAACGTAACGTCCCAGTCATGCATATATAACACATATATTCATTTTCATATTCTTTTTCACTAAAGGTTATTACAAGATATTGAATGTAGTTCCCTGTACTATACAGAAGAAATGCTTTTTTAAAATAACATTATATATTTTTAAAAGGCCCATTTTCTACGTGAGACATTTCAGTGAAATATCTTGGAATAATATTTCATCATCTTGCTGTTTAGAGCTAAGACAGCCTTTAGCCAGTGAGTCCAGCTCCCTCATTTTCAAAATGAAAAGATGAAGCCTGGCCATTTGGGGTCTCGTTCAAGGTCACAGATTGTCGTGTGGCAGGAGCAGCTTCTGGGGCTCCCAGCTCCTTGTCCCTCTGGTTAAAACACAGGGAAAATAAACTGGAAACCTCAGGAGATTATTTTTAACTTTATATGGTAGTTTTCAATTGCTGTTTTACAGCCAGAAAAAGATAAGCATTTTGAAGAAGTGAAAACAACTGAAAAGTCAATTTCTTTCTCCACTTCGTCTATTTAAAGCAAGCTGCGTCCTTTCTCCGAGCGGCGGTGTAACTGACAGGAAAGAGCACACATTTCTGGCATCACTTCCTAACACACCAGTGCACCAGATGAGTATTGACTGATGGCTTCAGACACTAATAAGTCCAGAGTCTGTTCCTAGGAAAATGCTTTGCATGCGTCATTAAAGCTATTTTAGGGCTTGCTGTCTTGAACTGAATGTAAACTAGTGCTGGTGGCTCTGAATTTAAATGTAATTTCATTGAGGGAAGAAGTAAGCACAACATTATTTTCAGGGCTTGGTGGTAGCAATATTTAAAAAAAAAAAAGGAAAGGTAGTAAATCAAGAGACTTTTATAAGATACTATTTCTATAAGTTCTTTGAAGAACAACTTCAATATTGCCTTTATATTTATTAACCTATTAACTTAAAACAAATTGGAATACTGCTCTCCAAAGCATGCATTTATTTCCACTGCAGATGTATCACACCTTAGTATATGAAATAGAATTATCGTGATGCATTAAAAAAAAACAAGAGGTGGTGGGCCCCTACTGAAAACGATTGCAGGAAACTGCCAGCAGGTGGAACCAAACCACGGATCGTTTTCATCTTTGGCCTTTAAAAGCACCATGGTTGACACCTGTCTTCGAGGAAAAATCACTGATCCAGAGAACACGATGCAAATTTTGCTTTCCCACTTTAACATCTCCCCAATCTCCCCATGTTCAGGAATGGGACTCACCATTTGAAGAGAGACCGTATTCTATGGCAGTAATGCTGAAACTTTGCTTTTGCTTCAGATTCAGCTGCTGGGTGTGGGGCTTGTTAAAAATACAAATGGCAAATTTTCCCCAAACCTAAAAAGCTGCATTTTTAACAAAGCTCTGCTGAAGACTCAGAAACACACAGAACTGAAGGACTAAAACTTTCTGGAAGATTTCCTAAAAGGCCTCTTGGTTTCTAAAAACCAAACTGAAAATAGTAAACCAGGAAGGTTATTATGAGATGGAACTGTGTCAGACACAATTTTAAACCAGACCTAATTGATAGCAGAGTCATTAAAGCTCTTCTGTTAACCCCCTAACCCCTTACTATTTGCGTTAACATAAGGGCAAGGAGGTGGCTTACATCACGGAACCAAGGGAGGCAGGTAGCGTGGAAGGATGGGTTGAATGTCCAAGAAATGGAAACGCTATTCAAAAATGGTTCAGCTGGTCAACATGGGGTTTTAGAAGGTAGAAAAGGAAGTGAAGCCAGGAGGGCATGGTCCACAAAAGAAAATGGAAGAACCTATCCTTGTAAAGTGCACGTGCGATCACAGAGCTGATGTAGCAGGAAAGATGGTCATGAAGGAGCCAAACAGAGACATGACTGTAGTCACACAGGTAGATACTGGAATTTAGCATTTCTGGGGTGGAGCATATTTTGGCTTTATCAATACATACGCTAAAGACAGTTAAGCAGAAAACAAATGTGTGGTGATGCTATAATGTCAGGCGGTGGGTGCATGGTGTTTGCATAAAGACTTGCAATTCATAAGACATCTTTATTGACACTTCATCCTTTGCTACACACATCTCTCCACCTAGCCATTTCTTCTGTGCTTTGATTGTAAACTGCAAATTTCAAGATTCCTTCTGAGTCAGCATGTCAAATGCTTTCAGTGGGTAAATTAAGTACTATGACTTCCACTTTGCATATGAGGAAAACCAGAGAGCAAACTTCAAGTCATACGGCTGTATGTGGCAGAGGTCAGACTCTAACCTGTAATTCCACCTCCACTGCACCATAATTTCTGCTAACTAGTGCTCCAGAGGAAGTGGAAAATCCAAAGGCTTCAACTAAGGGCGGTTTAATAAAGACCAGCGGTAGCAAGATAATGGCTTCCTAGCCTGGAGAAAACAATACTAACACGAGTAAATGGTTAAGATGTTACAATAATTTTTTTAGTAACATTTGGTGAGGGGAACAGTTGTTCTTTTTTTATCCTCTGCAAGTAATTCCTTAATTTTTAGGTCTAATAGAAATACTCATTGTACCAACTTCCAAGCCTGACACCTCACATCTTACTGTTGGCCACATTACATGGGCGGGACTTGAAGTGGTGTCCGTCCTAGCATTAACGCCCAGAGTTGGAACCAGGAGAATGGAAATTGGCATGTCTGTTTCTGGACTAAGTTCCTTTCAGGGAAGATGGTTTTTCCTTTATCTTTTTTATTCTGCCACCACCACCGCCCTCCACACCCAGCATTCAGCAAAGATTTCAACCAACACTGGAAAGGCTATTATTTTATTGTGTGCCAAACCAAAGACAAGCTTAAGTGCTTGTGAAAATCAGGTTAGGTATTTTTTTTTGGTGGCGGATAATTAGGTTTATTTATTTAATTATTATTATTTTTAGAGGAGGTACTGGGGATCGAACACAGGACCTTGTGTATGCTAAACATGCACTCTACCACTTGTGCTGTACCCTCTCCCTTCATATAAATTCTTGATTGCAAAATGGATTTATAGTATGACAAAGCAAAAAAAAAAATATTAAGCATGTTTAAATTTTTGGGCTACAAACAAAGATCCAAAGAACCAGGTCTCAAAATCAAAAGAACTTCAAGATACTTATGCCTTGTCAGGGTGGGAAAAAAATTCAAAAATAAGCACAGATGTGATCAAATAGGTTTTAATAAAGTGCTTGGGGGAATTCAGAGAAACTGTACTAACCATTAAACTGATTCTTACTGGTAACTAGATACTCCTTCCATGGATATAGTTAAGATTTTATAGTGACTCCTGGCTCAAATCATGCAAATTCTATTGAACCTGGTTTATTAACAATAACTCTCCATCTTAGGAAAGTCATGAAATCTCTCTAAGCCTCAGTTTCCTCGAATATAAAATAAGGAGGTTAGAAACAAACTACTTGTACTCTCTTCTAAAGTAATTGCATGAACTCCCTACTTAGGGTCAGACTTCTAGGTTTGGGTTGGTTTCAAAAATTAGCCAGAAGTGAGCAAAAGAGCCATAGAGCACCCAAAATCATTTTTTGTTTTTTTTTTATAAAGTCACTCAAATCCATGACACTGATTTTCATTCAAAATATAATTGCTGACAAGTTGGGTTATCTGTTGTCCTAGCCAATAGCATATTAAAAGTAATATGATGATGGTGATGGAGGTGAATTAGATTTGTGGTGGTGATCATTTTGAAATGTATACAAATATCGAATCATTATGTTGTACACTTGAGACTAGTATGTCAATTATACCTCAACTTTTAAGAAAAGCAATATGTAAGATGGCACAAGAGAGGCGGAAATATTAGTAACATAACAGTGATGTCAGGAGCTGGGATAACTGACAGACTGGCATGAAAGAAGGAATGAGAAAACCCAAGACATCCAATGGTGATGTCCATAGAGCTGACCCTGAACTCCCAAGGGCAATACCAAACTATGCTTGGCACTTTGGTTTAAGAAGGCAAGAGAGCATTTTACATACACTTCCTTCAAAATTTAAAATATCTGTTCACAAGAGCCAGGACCAGTTATCTATAAAACCAGTATGCAGCACCTCATTCCCAAAGACATCAAGTTAATAAGATATTCATGTCTCATGATGATTCTCAAACTTGCTGGTACATCACCCAGGTAGGGAATGTTAAATCATATATATCAGCTGCCCAGGTCTCATGCTCTGAGATGCAGACTTATTAAATCTGGGGTGAGTTTATATTATCCATGTATTTAACAGTTAAGTAACTCTGAGACACACTGAGTGAGGTGTGAGAACTCCTTTTCTCTGGGCTACTTAATTTTCTTTATTTTTTGATTACCACCTGCATGATACAGGTCTTTATTTTATTGATTTAAAAATGTAAGGTTGCAAACTTTCTGCAGGGCTCAACGCATGCCTTGTGAATTCATTCGTATCTCTGTTCACTCAGGCAAGAAACACTTTCTGGGGGGACCCTATCAATATTCTAGGTACTACATCGGGGCAGGATGGATTTCAAGATGAACCAGACAAAACTTACAGTCTCAACAAGATCAGAATCTCGAGGGGGAGCAGACATGCCAACAACAGCTGCAATATACCCCAGGTACTTGAGCAGAGTGAAGAAGAAAGAACAGAAGTGTCTGTGTTCCAGAGAAGGGACTGAGAACTGCCTGGTGAGGGGTTGAGAAGAGGAAGGAGCAGGTTGATGGAAAAGCTCCTGAGGGTGAAGCCATTTGAGTGGGGCAAGAAGTCCGACAAGGAGGGCTCCCAGGTTCCTGGCAGCTGCTGTTGGAAGGAAAAAATTATTCCCCAACCACTCTTACTGTAACCCACCAGATTCTCCCTGCTGTGAAATCCTGTAGCATTTAACGTATATGCAACTCCACTCCAAGGCACCTGACCTTGACCTCTTTGCAATGCTCTGTATCTTTTATGCAGGTCTTGTCTTACTAGACTGTAAACACATCACACTCTAAGCCTGTAGAGGTAGGGACATCATTGTGTTCCCAGTGCCTGCCATGGGCTGGGCACTCAGTAAATTTACCTTGACCTCCAAGTTAGACTTATCCATCCCTGAGAATACAGATGGTCTTCAAGTGTGAAGTGTCTAACACTGAAGTTTAAATACTAGTGCTGACCACACTCAGTAAATGTTACTAAAGGAAAGTGCCATGTGAATTTATCATTTCAATGGAATGACTTTAGAACGGATTATTTCAGACTCTCAAAAAGAATGCCTTTCAACTTCATTTTATCCCACTTAAAACATTATGTCAGCATTTTTTGGCATTAAATTTCACATTTTGTTTAGACTTATTTAAACCTGGGGTCCAGTTTATTAACATGTTTCTAACAGTTGTCGATCTAGACCTTGTCTTACCACCATGCTAATACCCAGGATGGAAGACCAAATTAAATTAAGTGGCTACAGAGGAATCTGATTTTCTTCCTTCTGCCAAAACTCCAGGATGGAACCTTCCATGTGGGACTTCCCTACAATGCAAAAATTAGCAGCCACACTCACAAAACCAAGCTCATTAGGAGTAGAGGAAAAATAGAGGGAAACAGACCCCAGTTTTAGTGCCTAGATGCTACCATTACTTTGATGGCTGAAAGGTTCTTTCTGCTGGTTTGAGGTTCTTGGCTTCGTGCACCATAACTGGAATGTCAGATAAGTCATGCCCAGGGTGGGGAGGTGTAACCGTATTTGTTTGTCAAGGGCTGTCACCCTCCTGCTAGGTCTAGATAACCGGAGATTATTAAGTGCCAAAATGTTCAGCAACAAATCCCTTATCAAGAAAGTGGATGTATGTGCTTATTTTTGTGAATAACAGGGCTGAAAAGGTACACGGGACACTGTGTTTCATGCTGCAGGCATCCTGGGGAGGGAAGAGCCAGGGGACAATGGAAAGTGTTGTGCAGCTGGGAAGATGGGAGAAATGAGGACTTGGGTCTTGAAAGAAACAGAGGGGAGATACAAGAAGTCAACCGGTGGCTCAGAAGAAGGACTGACACTGTCACTTTCTCATCTCTGTACTTTTCCAAGGCAATTTCATACTCTTCCATGACTTCAGGTATAACCTATAATGGATGATTCCTATGTCTATACATCTAGCCCTGAAAGCTTGGTTCTAGTGGTCGGCATCCAAATGCCTCCAGGAATATCCATCAGCCTATCCACAGCTCAGCATGTCCAAGGACCAAGGCATCTAGTCCAAACCTTCATATTTTCCCCATTGAAAAAAACAGCACCTTCACCTGGACTTCTTCCTCTTAGTCCTTCTCCACCTCCCACTGGCTTACTATATAGTCTGTCTGTCCTGCTTGCCAAATATATGTATTTTTAATGTCTCCCCTTCTCTCTCACTCCTACTGCCCCTGTTTAAGTACAGATGCTGCTCATTAGAGATGCTGCCATTTTCTATAATTTTACTTCTTTAACAAGTTGGAAAGGAACAAGAGTAGATGAAGGACCCAGATGAGAGGTGACGGTGGCTTGGACGAGTGTTGCAGTGGAACAGCTGGGTGTATTTTGGAGATGGAAACGATAGGACTTATGGGTGGCTGAGGCCACTGCTGAGATGGGGAACTTGAGAGAGGAGCATGTTGGGATGTAGAGGTGGGCAACCAAGTACTCCGGATTTGGACAAGATGAATTTGAGGTCTGTGTGACCATACACATGGAGAGGCTACAGAGGAAGCTGCAAGGGTGGAGAGAAAAGAAACAAGAGCCAAGTTCTGAGTGCCGAAGAATTCCAACACTGAGAGGTTCAGAAGAGAGGGAGGAGCCTGCCCCCCTCCCTACCCCCCCCAAAACTGGCAAGGGATGGCCAAAAATCATTATGTCACAGAAGCCAAGAGGGGACATCTCAAGTTAGAGAGAGTGATCAACCATTCTGAATGCTGCTGATGGCCTGAGTAAGATAAGACAAAACTTATGACTTATCCGACAGCACAGAGAGGGTTGACCTTGAATGGAGCAATTTGTTGGAGTTGCTGGAGTTCTAGGGGTAGAGTCTGGACTGGTGAGGGATGAGGAAGGCAGAGGTTAAGTGCAGGCAGATTGGTTGAGGAAGTGTGGCTGGGAAGCAGGGTGGAGATACAAAGCTGTGGCTGGAGGATCTGGGATACAGGGTTTTTTGGCTTTTAGGATGGGCACCTCCATACTGTGTCATACCAATGAAATGGTCCCATAGAGAGGGAGAGACTGGATGCTGCAGGAAAAGAGATGACTGAAGGCAGGAAATTCCTGGAAGGTGAGAAACAGGACAAAAGGATTCTGACAAAAGGAGAGATGCCTCTTCCATTCTAACAGAAAGGAAGGTGGAAAACACAGAGCACAGATGAAGGTGGCTGGTGGCAAGATGATCCTGTGACCGTCTGTGAGCCTGTGTTTTCTCAGTGAAGTGCGCAGTGAGCGCTGAGCAACTAAATAAGCAAAAAGTGTTTAAAAAAAAAAAAAGCAACTAAAACTGAAGGAGTATAAGAAGCTTGAGGAAAGAGGAGAAGGTGGGAAAATCATCTTAGATTATATGAAAGCGAACTATCTTGTTTAAATGAATAAATAGCTCTTATTTGCTGTCTAATGGGCAATGTGAGAACTATTTCTATTTTTATGCATTCTCATGAATTTTTATTGTGAATCTTCTCTCCTGGGATCCTTGGATATCTTGCAGGGTTCTGGAAAAAGACTGTGTGATCAAGGCTGCTGGAAATCTCCTGCTAGTGGTTTCTGCAGGGGAAAATGGCCAAGAGGGTGGACCAGTTCCCCAGAACTGGATGAGTTCTTGACTGTGAGGGTGGAGAGGTATCCCTTCCTGGATCCCAGGCGGAAAAAAAAAATGCAAACTTAGCCCTCTCTCCAGAGCACCAGGGAGATTTCAGTATCCTGAGACAGCTATGTCTGAACTCCTTCCTGGGGTGACATAGGCTAGATTGAGACCACTGGCGTTTCCCAATCATACTGTCTGAGGAGTTCCAGACTTGGGTAGAAGTATAATGGTAGCAAATTAGAGGTTTTATCAATATGCTTAAAACAAAAGATGTACAGTCTGAAGACATACATTTATCTAAACAGAATCCAGGGGATAAACATGGATGTTGGATTTGCAGGGAACTAGAAAGGGAGAGTGCTATCAGACAAGCAAATTAGAAAGGGGTCAGTCCAGAGAGAAATATGTCCATGGCCACAAAATTATTCTGGACCAAGGTCAGAAGATGTGGCTGGACAACCTGCCCCGAGGATCACGGTCTCTAGAAATGAAGAGACACTGGTGCTGAGAATTAGAACAACCACAGGGATCTGTTCTCAGGAGAGAGATTCAAACACATAGTAATCTGCCAAAAAGAATTCTACCTGGAACAATGACTGAACTCAACCTCCACACTTGTGTACATCAGAACTCCCACGGGCAAGAAAGATGAATAATTGGAAATATTCCTACAGTTATATAAAAAAAAAATCAGTCTTACTTAAACATCAGAGCTGTGATGGCATAAACCCTGTAAACTAAGAGTCGAGAAAGTTCCATTAGAACAAATCTCTACCCAACCTCTGGGGACTCATTGCTGAGACAAAGACTATAAATGTGGGAGCAGGGTGTAGAATCTCAGGCTACAAGACTATCTCTGGTTCTTCCCAACCTGCTTGTATGCTAGTATTTCGAGAGCCCTAAACAGGGAGAAAAAACCTGAATTAACACAACATGCCTTATTTCACCCACACTCTTCTTTTATGTCTTATTATGGATTTTGATGATTTCATTGGTCATTAGAGAAGACATATATATATATATAATGTATGTGTGTATGTGTGTGTATATGTGTCCATATGTATGCTTGTATGTACATATGTGCACATATATGTGTGTATATACTTTATTGCATACAAATACACACACAATGAAATATGATTTTCTTAAAAGAAACCCTGATTATGTCAGTACTCTATTTTTACAAAATGCTGGGGAGTAAGAACTGCCCAAATTACTATACACAGTGTCTAGAATATTATGGATATTTTAAATTAGGAATAACACAGATACCAAGACAAAAGGGAAAAAGGGTTATTTGTCATGTTTGGTGAATTTCATTCTAGCATCGGCCATGCCATGGAACACTGCCCAGGTAAGGAATTCTGAGCTCCTGACAGGCAGCACCATTTTATGGCTTTCTAAAAACTGAAGGATTTGGCACACCACAGTACAGAGGGGGTCTGTCGTTTGGGGTTGCCCCCATGGAACTCTAACAAAAGATCATCCAACTGGCCAGGAAAGTACATGGCCAGTTGCATGATCTTGGCCACTTCCTTCCTGCAGAACTGTTCCAGAGGACAGAGACATTTCTGCAGAAGAAATACAGCAAAGTTAGCTGGGAGGGGCAAGTGATAACCGGTCTAAAGTTGCTGATGCCATCAGTGCAGGATATTTTAGTATTCACAGCTGCAGGTGTGAATCCGAGGTAGCAAATAGCCCTCTTTTCACAAAAGCCAAAACTACAGGTTATTTAAAAAGTCCCATAAAAGTTCATAAAGAGAATCAATCTTCAATGCTGAGTTACCATCAGGAGCAAAATTTTTGAAAGAGCTTAGTAAAACTTTCTTTTTTCATCCTAGCATAAGAAGGCCTTGAATTAGCTGGTCATTAGAGTGAGATTGATAATAAAAAAGTGGGAAAAAAATCTCAATTTTATTGGTATTATTATTTAAAGTCCTTTGCAATTTTTTGGCCTTATAGGATATTTCTTAAAATTCTGTTTATTAATTTCACTTTAAGACATAAAGGAAGTCTACAGAAGAGTTTCCAAGTGATACCATTATTCATTTGTTTGTATCCAGTGTCTAATGAGTACCTACTGTGTGCAATAAGCAAAACAGAGAAAACCTCCATCTTTGTGGAATTTACACAACCTCTTAGAATCAATACAAGAAGAAATTCACTACATGCAAATTGATGGTGGAACATTAAAGTGAATTAGGATACAGTTTTCACATGTTTTCTAGACTTCAATAATATTTATTTTGCCAAATATGTTTCTAAATAAGAGCTCAATATTTTTATCTCAAATTGCTACTGCATAAGAGGATATGAATTTGCCAACAACTGAACACCTTAATGGACTTTTCTGATTTTTAAACTTAAATGTTTGCACAGTGAATATGCTTGTATACATTTAAAGGGATAAAAGCCGATAAAGTTACAGAATTGGTAAAATGGTTCCCCTCTGCATCATTAAAATATTTCAAAACTAGTTTGCTGACTTAGTGAAATGGATGTGTAGTCCAAGACTGGTGACTATCTAAAATTAATTAGCCATGTTGAGAACAATATGTTCAACCAAAGATAAGTTGACTTTCATATTTAGTTCTCCAAACATTTGCCCCTAATTTTCCTTCACTCTCTAAAGAAGTTGCTGAAAAATATCACTATTTTGCCAAGGGGAATCGGAACATCTTTAAATTGAAAGGCACTGCTACCTAGCAGCATTTTAAAATGCGGCATTACATTGTGTAGGAGGAATTCAATTTATGCCATACAGTCTAAGGTAATAGCATAAGTTTTTCTGAATATAATTAAAAGTTCTTTTAAAAGTTCTTGGCAGTGTATCTGTACACCCATGTTCATAGCAGCATTATTTACAATGGTCCCCAAAGTAGAAGTAACCCAAGTGTCCATTGATGGATGAATGGATAAACAAAATGTAGGAGACGCACGCAATGGAATATCATTCAGCTTTAAAAAGGAAGGGAATTCTGACACACGCTACAACATGGATGAACCTTGAAGACATTATGCTAAGTGAAATAAGCCAGTCACAAAAGAAAAAATACTGTGTGATTCTACTTATATGAGGTACGTAGAAAAGTCAGATTTTTAGACACAGAAAATGGTGACTGTCAGGGGATAGGGGAATGGAGAGTCCGTGTTTAATGGGACAGAGTTTCAGTTGGAGAATTTGAGAAAGTTCTGGAGATGGCTGGTGGTGATGGTTTCACAGCAACGTGAATACCCTTCGTGGAATAGTAAATTTTAAAATGGTTAAAAACATAAATTTTACTATGCACATTTTACCACAGTAAAAAAATTGCAACCCCCTCCAACATGACACAAAAATGAAAAAGAAAAAAAGAATCTTAGAGGTGAATCATCACATTAATAATCTGTGAACTTGTAAGCAACGAGAAATTTTTCCTAAGGGACAAACTCTGTGTCTATACGCTCATCCAAACAACTGTCATCCAATATCATTTCTCATTGGTTAGTTAAATGCTCAATTAACAAATGAAATTCACGTAACATCCATTAACATTCATGTAGCAGCCATCGCTATATGTATCTAGCGTGTCAACATATACAGGGGCAAACCACTTCCAGGGCTGGAACACTGGCTTCACAAAAGCACAGGCTGAGTCTTAAATGAACTCAGGAGGTTAGTTTCTACAATATCGAAGGAAGACTGAAATAGGGTGATAAGCACATATCCAAACACTGCTGGAACTCAGAGTAAGGGCTGTTCACCTTGTTTTGAAGTTAGTATGAAAGGGTGCATTCTATATTTAATCCAAGGTCAGTATGCATAATATGCTCAGTAATAGAAGGCAGAGGTCTGGCTCTGGAGGAGAGAAAGAACAGTAGGAAGGGTGCAAACACGTGAAGCGGAGATGTTAAGGGATGGTTGAAGGGAACAGGCATTAAGGAAAAGAAACAGATTAGACCGCAGAGTTTGTGTTTGGGAAGAATAATGAAGAAGAAAACCTTCATTAGAGAGTAACATGGGTCAGCTAGTTAATGAAGGAGTTTAGCAGTCTGCAGGCAATATGGATTGGCAGGAAGTTTCTTAAGGGGGATGCATTATCGAAGTGATGATTTACATTAACCTGTCAAGAAAGAGAAGATTACACTAAATAGATGAGGAAGAATAATTGGCAATAAGGAGTCTGGTTAAGTGGGAAGTGGAATAAAAGCAAACGATGTATATCTGTATTATCTGTAAAACCAGCAAATACCTTGTCTCCTGGATAACTGCAAAACCTATCCTTGGTATAAACAGGAACATCCACTTTAAAGGGACGAAATGTCACCCTGACTGAGCATCCTTCATGGACCATCAAGCTAGGTCATGCCTCATTTCACTGAACATCAGTAAGGCTCAATGCCACTTAGCTAATGAAAAGAAACTCTGCTAAAAAGGCAGACTTAGAAGCCCACCACTTTTGGGGTGTGTGTGTGTGTGTGTGTGTGTGTGTGTGTGTGTGATGCCCTCATTATAATACTGAATCAGAATCCATCTGCAGGTGCAAAAATAAGAGCCAGAATATACATAGAGCCTGTGGAGTTAAACCATTTAGCCAACCTTAATGCTTTAACTTTCTTAAAATTCCTGAAAGATAAGCTGGTGGAAAGTGCCGAGTGAGATACAGTTTGCCCTTGGGCTAACTTCCATGAGAAAACTCCTTTCCCAGTATTCTCCACTCTAATTCCATACACTCTCTATCCTCCAAGGAATAGCCACTTGGTATCTACCTGCTTTAATGAATGCCTTCCAAACAGAAGTCATCTCCTGAGACAGTTACAGTCAGATGTAAGCCAGATTACTCCCTTTCTCTGAAAATGTTCTCTTAGCTCCATGAACCTTCAGCACTGAGCTCTCCAACCCCTAATTCTTCTAGGCAACTTGATCAGCACTCATTTACCTAATAATTTAATTACCATTTCTAAATCATCTCTTAGGTAACACCTTCTTAGTAAGTCATCGTCCCAATATATCACCAACCACTCTCAGCATCAACCAGCCCCCACATGTTCCTTTCCAAACTGTGCAATGAGTATTGTGCATTTGTCTGTCACATTTTTCCCTAAAAATACAAGTTCCTCTGATACATCCTTTAATGCTTTTGATGGAGGTCGGTGCCCCGTTACATATTGGTGGATATTATTATGTGAACTCTCGTTATGATTTTAATGGTGACTTTTTGCTTCAATGAGCACATTAAAAAAAAAACCCTTCATCTCTTTTTCTCCCAATAGAAAAAAAAAACCATTGTTATAAAATAGTATACAGTCTATTTGACATTTAAAAAGCAAGTACTACAGTGATGGTATCAACTGCATTTTCTTCAAAACTTGGCCCAACGGTCTATATTAAGTGGTTTAATACTTGTGTTTTCTTTTTAAAAATATTTTATTTATTTATTATTGTATTATTTAATTATTTCAGTGGGGGGAGAGTGAATTAGGTTTATTTATTCTTAGAGGAGGTACTGGGGATTGAACCCAGGACCTCGTGCATACTAAGCATGTGCTTTATTACTTGAGCTATACCCCCCCCAATACCTGCATTTTCAATGGGGGAAATTTCACCCCCCCAGGGGCAAAACTTTGCTCTTAGGAGAAGAAAAAAAGTTACTCCTTTTATGTATAAAGCATGTATCTATAAAGAGTACATAAACTATATATATATATATATATATATATATTTGTGGTATAAAATTTCAATGGGAGGAGGGCATAGTGATTAGGCAAAAATAGTCTAAAAAAAGGCTCTTCCTTAAGGAGGCAATAATGAAAAAGGTTGAAACATACTATTTTGATATAAAGATTATGAGAAATTAAATGGTAATACTGTAACCTCAGATACAGTTATTTCCTAGGGATCTTTGAAATCTCTAGACATCATTTCCTCTTGGAAGCTTTCTCTTATTCCTAAATATTTGGCAAAACCTCTCCTGGATGCTCCTAGGGGATTGAAGTCTTCCCCCATCTCAGCACCCATCACATTATGTTAGCATCGCCCATTGGACTTTATCCCCTCACTCCTCTGTTTACTTTAAGAGAAGGGAGGCCATCTTCCTTCATTCAACATTTGTAGGGTGCCTACTGTGAGGAAGGCACTGGGCTCAGCTCTGGAAGAACAGTGAAAAACAAGTCGAATCTGGACCCTCACCTCCCAGCACTCGCCTCCTGCTTGTGACTAAGATAGACAAGGAACAGGTAAACACACACATGACACATTCTATGAATTATTTAATGTTCTGTGGAAGAAATAAGCAGAGTGGGAGGAAAGACAGTGGTGAAGAAATCTCTGAGGAGTTGATGACTAGTTGGGATGTGGAAGATAAGGGGGGATTCAGCTCTGCAATGGACAGAAGAAGGGACTCCGAGCCTGGGGGACACACAGAAAAAGTTTGGGGTATAGAACAATGGAGGCAATGAAGGGAGACCATGGGCAGGAAATGACACTGGACAGTCAGGCCAAGGGAAGCCTTGCCTACCACAGTAAGTTTTGATTTACCTTAGAGTGGTGGAAAGTCACGACAGGTTTTAGGCGGGATGTAGACAAGACCCAGTTGAAGTGTTAAGAAAATCACTGTGGCTGTTGCAGGGAGAGAAGACTAGGGAAGCAACCGTGTAAGTAAGAGGCAGGTTGGAAGGCTATTCTAGAATTCCAGTCCCAGTGGGACGAACTGGCATGGGAACAGCAGGATGGAGACAAGTGGATGGACACAAATTGTCTAAACCCAGGAGAGGGACAGGGAGGAACAGAGGATGCTTTGGGCTTGAGCACCTGGGTGGTGGTGGTGACATTCATGGAGGTGAGTTTTTATCTTGGTTTTATCCCTGGCACATTGCCAGACATGCAGCTAGCATTCAATGCAAATCTTTTTCATGTTTGTGAAATTGTTGGATGTTGATATTATTTCCGGTTGCATGTTTAGGCTTATTGTTAAGGATATTTGCATTGTTCCAGTTTAGTTATTACCAACAACATTATTAGGAAATTATTGTACATGTCTCTTGTGTGTATGTGAGTACATTTCTTTTGTTTATGTTCCAGAAGTAGAGTTGCTGGGTCATAGGCAATGTTTATTTTCAACTCTAGTAAAAGATGCTAAAGTGCATTCAGACACCATCCTACCACTGTATTCTCACCAGCCATGAACATGACATCACACCCCATTATACCACATCCTCATCAAAACTGGGTATTGTCAGCCACTCATCATCAATGCAAATTTCTTGATGAAGGAAGCATCATGGCACGGCATCTTCACAATATCTAGAGATAGTTATTATTCTCCTGTCTTAAAAATGAGGAAACTGAGGATCTAAAACTAAGTCACATGTCTAAAATCATACAACTAGCTAGTCAGAGCCACAGCCAGAATTTCACCCTAGGACAGTAAAACCCTTCTAAGCCATGGCCAATCTTTCCTCCCCCCAAAAGCCAAGCAATGAGTTGACTTACTTATGGTAGAGTTGAGGCTCCAACAAAGGCTGTCTAGGTTTGGGCATGTCCTCTAAGTGTTCTAGAATTCTCTACCAGATTCTGAGAGTCTCCAAAGCACAGACTTATGTATATTTGGACCATTAATAAAAGTTGGTGGAATGAGTGTGATGAAACTCTCTTCAAACATAAGTGAGAGAGTTTACTAGATGAATTCTTAATTTCTCGCCAGGTTTAAGTTACATTTTTTACTCAGTATGCTACTAGAATCACCTTCTTCATAATTCTTAATTCTAAAACAGAACAGTGTTTAATTTTATAATTACTTAAAAGTAGATTTCTAAATGTAAATTTAACTTCCTTGCTCAATGCCATGATTCTTCCAACTATTACTCTTCTTTGGTGGGGGGAGGCAATTAGGTTTATTTATTTACTCTTAGAGGAGGTACTGGGGATTGAACCCAGGACCTCATGCATGCTAAGCATGCGCTCTACCACTTGAGCTATACCCGCCCCCCTCCCAAGTATTATTGTTATAGCAACCTGACCACATAAATAATAATTCTTATTCTAGGGAAACTTCTGTTGTCCTTACACTAGGCACTTTCTGACAAGGAAATTCTGTTAACCATGGTGTTGTTAAATGATCACAGTGGAAATGTGTATATTAAATAGTTGGGACTATTTGTAATGCAGTGATTAAATATTTGATAGAAAAAATCTCAACTTCTCTTTCAACTATTAATATGTTAAATTCTTTACCAACTTATTAGGGAAATAAGTCATCTGCAAAACTTGTGAGAGTCTATTTCAAAGGCAAGAAGCAATTAAAAAAATACTTTGAAATTTGAAAATTCGATTAGTTGAAGGTGGTGAATTAGGAAAGCTGTACAATAAAGCTGACTAGGACCGGAAGACACACAGATAAGTTCTACTACAGCAGTGGCTCTCGAACATCAGTGCAGATTAAAATCTGCTGGAGGGTTTGTTAAAACACAAGGGCTGGGCCTCACCCCCAGAACTCCAGATTCAACAGACCTGGGGTGGGGCCCAAAGATTGACATTTGTAACAAGTTCCCAAGTGATGCTGATGCTACTGCACTGGGGGCCACGCTTTGAGGACCACTGGACTGGAGAAAATATTAGGTAGACGATAAACATCAGCTGAACCACTGTTTTGATTTGACCTAAAAGGGAATATTACAAGGAAAGTAAAATTCAAGTATTATTGAGTCATTTGACCAAAAAGCCCATGTGCACATGCAAAAGCCACACAATTTCTAATTCTCAAAAGAAAGCAAATTTTTTAAAAGTGTGGTTTATGATGAAGGAATGGAAAAGGAAAGGATGATTTTTTTCTTTCTCTGAAAGTTGCCTTTGGTTCACAACACAGGCTCTAATGAGCTTCTCCCCAAAGCATGAACTTCTGTAACATCAAGGCCTGAATGTCATCCAAGGTGTGGAGGAAGTAAACTTGGCAGTCTCTGACTACACCGTCTCAGTCCCCTCACCGAGCCTGATGTCAGGGAGGGATACAGCAAAGTTCATCTGCACCAATTATTGACACACTGGTACGTCTCCACAAGGTAGGCTCACTAAGGAATGACTAGACTCCACAGAAGCAGTCAGGGTATTGGTGGGGTTACAGGGAACCCTTTTGGTGAACAGAGATATAGAAATCTTACTAGGTAGAGAGTATCTCTGTTCCTAAGACCAGTCTTGATAACCTCTATCATTGCAAACATCAGTGTTAAGACAGTTTCTTGACATAATCATTGACTAGATTCTTCTCCTTGAAAATGTGCTGCTACGTTTCTGCTTAGTGTTATTTATGGATGCCTGGGCTTGTTCCAGAAGAACTTAATTTACTGACATAGGAACAATCTAGCAAGATGGAAATTTTTACAGGATGTTATGGCCTTAATGTTTGTGTCTCCCTGAATTTTACATGTTGAAATCCTAACCTCCAATGTGATGGTATTTGGAGGCGGGGCCTTTGGGAGGTGATTAGGTCATGAGGGTGGAGCTCTCATGAATGGGATTAGTGCCTTTATTGAAGAGACCCCAGAGAGCCATCTCACCCTCTGTCCCAGACATTAAGGAAACAGCCATATGCAACCCGGAAGAGGGTGCTCCCCAGAACCCAACCATGCTGACACCACGACCTCAGACTTCCAGCCTCCAGAACTGTGAGAAATAAATCTGTTGTGTATAAGCCAACTAGTCTATGGTATTTCATTACAGGACCCCAAACAGACTAAGGCACAAGAGTTGGAAATGGAGCACTGGGGGTGTGGAGGGTGGGGGAGGTGAAAAGATCAGATGTGAGTCTGGACCACCTCTTCTACCCTTGGAGATCTGAATTTATACAGCTGTTAAAAAGTTGAAATGAAAACCACAATAGATTATGAAGAACATGTAATGGTGTAACAAATGGGGCCCAACCTTGATGTTGACTGGGACATTGTGACCTGGTATTCTATTTGATATATACAGGCCTTCAAAGGTCAAGGCAATGAAAATGGAGGTTTCTCTAGTGTGTCTGTATGTGTAGTGCTGATAGTGGACTAGGTGGCCACTGGTGGTGATGAGGAGCAAAAGTATTTCCTGGACAGATGGAGCTATGACAGAGGGCTGGCATACCTCATATACTTGGGTGGAGGGGACCATGGTGGGAAGAGCTCTTACTTGTGAGAAGCCTCCCTCTTCTATGGGGGAAAAGCAATGAAAAAGATGGCCAAACGTTTCCTGTAGGGGAAGAGGTGTTTTAGTGGATGAACATAGTTTGAAAGCCACTTGGTTTCTTGATAAATACCTAATCAAGAGAACTTCACATTAAACAAATTCTATTCAGCCTAGTTTAAAATAGCGCTCCATCAACATGACAGACTGGATGTATCTTGATAACAGAAAGACTATGAAAAAAATCTGAAAGACGGGGGCAAGTGGGAACTTTTGGGTTTAAGCAGTTCAATAATGCTAGACCCACCAGAATGACTGTAAAGCTTTTCTTAGAATTGCAAGTGGAAATTTGTAAGATTAAACTATCCAAATGGCTGTTTCTTTATGGCTTTTTGACACATTGAGTGGGCTGAGAGGCAAGGAGAAATGGAGGAAATGCTCAAAGGTTCCAAATCCTACTCCCTCAAATCCCTGCCCTACACAAATCCCGCCCCCCACCCCCACCGCACCCAAACTTAATCCAGGACACAAGTGATCCCGTCACTTGAACAGATTTTTATCACTTTTATGATTAAGATGACAAAATTTGCCATTGATTGCCTGATTATGTGTTACAATAGCTGCTGGAATATATCCTACATAATATGTTGATATATCCGTTGTGATTCTTTTTCCCTTTATAAGAAAGAAAATGGGAGCATGGGAGGGTCCCTCTTGCACTGTTTTGCTCCCTCCTGCTTTGGCTGAAGTGCTTTCTTCACAGGAAGTGAGGAGCACCTGCTTTTGGGGTTCCCTTGCCACCCACACTCTATTTCAGCTGCAACCCTGGGTGAGCTGCCTCGTCACCAGATTCCTTATGTATTCTTTCTCAATAGTCACTCAAAGCACTGGTTTTTAGGTGACCAGGTAAAACACATCCAAAATATCTAGCAAGAAAACGAGTGAATGGATTTGGGGAAAGGATGCTTTCAGCCCTGGCTGTCTGTGGGCATGGGGTAGGAGGAAGCGTTTCTTCCACTCAGACCCATAATTCAGTATCACTGTACCTTTCTTTTTAAAAAAGGACAGACATAAAGAGAAATGCAGCACATGGGTATGTTATAAACCATTCATCCCTCAAGATTGTTGGAGTTGTGCATTCATAGCACAGTTCTGGGGATTACAGGCTTCTTAATTTGAGCAGTACCAACACCCAAGAAACAGACAAAAAAAAAAAAAAAGCAAACATTTTATTTTTACACAGAAGAGAACTGGTGTCATTGAGCGGATGAAATGCACTCTGATGCCCCTGCCCCGCCCTTCCATTCTGCTGAGAAGGGGCTCTTCCTCAGGCTCTGCGTCTGCACTCTGGGCCATTTGGTACCATTTTGTTTCCTGTTCCAAACCCTGGCACTGGAGGGTGACACTTCTGAGGGGCCCCTTCTCTATTCTCATTGGCCCGTGTCCTCCCACCACGTCCAGGTAACAGGAGCCCTGGAATGAGACAGTAAGATGGAGTGCAGCCCCTCAGATGCAGTGCAAAGCAAGTCCCTGGGGCTGGCATTCTCCTCATCAGGCACTGGCTCCCGGGTAACGGATCTGGCAAAAGGATAAGGGAAAGCCAAAGTGCCAAGTAAGCTTGGTGCAATGCTGTCAAGGCTGCTTGGATTCCATCCCTGGCTTCATCCTTTACTAATCGTGTGAGCTTGGGAAAGTACTTAATTTCTCATTACCTCATTTCTTGAACTGTAAGGTGGGGATGATAATACCAATCTCATAGGGTCCCTGTGAGGATGACAGGAGTCAGTACATGCAAAGAGCTCTGGAAGTGCTTGCCCTTCACCTCAGACCACCTCCCCTGTCCCCTGTGACTCTGCCTGGGCTGAAACAGTAATTTAGTCTCATCTCATCAATTTCCTCATGACTTTCTGCAGTGGAGGCTGTGGGTTCTCTTACTCAGTTTCACTAAAGGAGTTTGGATGGTTTTTGCTGCCCTGACACCATCCCCAGACCACAGGACCCCACAGTCATGGCCCATCTCACCTAAGACCCCTTTTTCCACTTATGTCCTCTGTAGGGACCAAAATATGCCTCCCCAAATATGCCACACTGGCAGAAGAGTTCTTTTGAGATGGGAGCAAATGAGAATCAACAGATACAGAAAAACACCTTCCTGGAGCTTCCCTTAAGTGACTAAAAGTAGAAACTGTGGAAAAATAGGAGCTACCGTAAGTCCCCTATTTCAAGGATGCTTTATGGCCATGAAGATGATGGAAAAGTTGGGGCCAACATGGACCTTCACAAACAAACCTTACTTCATTAGTTTCCCCCAGATATCGACCTTCTCACAATCTGTCATCCTAGAAACTCAAACTCCTCTTCCTCTGTCTTGTCACTTCTCGGACAACATACTGTCCTTTTGTTAAGATGCTACATAAGCCCAAGTTCTAACCACCCCTTGGAGTCACTCTTCCTCAAGGTTTCCCCCCTGTAACGTGCACTGCACATGTTAATAAACAGTTTTTCTCTTATGAGTCTGTTTTTGTCAATTTTGTTTTACAGGACCCCAGCTAGAGAACCTAGGAGACCAGAAGGAAAGAGAATTTTCCTCCCCGACACCCTCTTCCTTGATGGGTTCGGCACTGGGCACAGAGCGTTTTCTTCCATCCTGTCCATCTTCACTGGCATAACTTCAATATCCACAGTGATAGCTTTCTGGATTCTAATACATATTCTTCAATTCCAGAAGCTGCCATCACTGGTTTACCCCTACTTCAGATTTTTATGTGTCTTTATCCACTGTTTTTGCTTTCACTTCTGGTTATTTTCTGACAAAGACATGTCTTTTCTCTTTTCTAAGGCTCTCCTTCCTCCTGCAACTTGGACTCCACCTTCTCCCTTCTGTAGAGCAGAGGTTCTCAGATTGTGGTCCCCAGATGAAGAGCATCAGCAGAGCATGGACCCTGACCCTCCCCCTTCATCACATCCATGCTCTGGATCACACTATTGTCTTTCGGCAGCATGAGAAGCTCCCCAGTAACATCTCAGCTTTTCAAAGGTTGACCCTTCGCAGCTCAGCTACAATACCACCCCTTCTAGGCAGCTTCCTGACGCCCCAGTCATGAAATGTCACTGCTTCTTTTGAAATCCCATAGCACTGTGTTCACTGCACTTGGTCTACTGTCTTCAGAATACAGCAGTTAAGGACATAAACTCTCTCTCATACACATTTATCTCCCCCTGTACCTAATGTAGTGCCCTGCTCTACATCAACCTGGATAATGAACAGGGATCAAATTACATCGATCTGTACCTAGAAAGAGGAATGTAATGCTTTTAAATTCAGAACCAATGAGACTGGAAACTCCTTTATAGAAATGTGGCCAGAACATGTGTGATGGAAAAGAAAATTTTCCTCGTGCTTCCTTAAAGTGCAAGTCTCTTTCAAAGTCTAAGTGCTGCAATTTTGTTAAATCGAGGCTCTGTTGCTCGCTGTAAACACCATGGTTCAAGATCAACTATCAGATGTAGTTATTTGCCCGGCATGCCAGCTGTAGACCATGTCCTCTCCAGTCCCTGAGAAGAATCAGATGGGTCCAGTTTCCCAATAAAACTTAACACTGAACTGAAAAATAATGGAATAATGTTAGCATATTAGTTATTGCCAAAACTACCCTGGGCAGAGGTAAAACATACAAGTGATTCTTTTTTCCAACCTCATTACATGAGACACTTCTGACAAAGGAAAAAATTGTGACAAATTCAATGTTATATCCTAAAAAGCCACAAATACAATCAAAAACTTGGAATTAGTTCCACAACTGTTTTGAGTCTTTCCAAAGAAACAAAGGGTAAAAACTGGTGAAACTTAGTAAAATGGTCAGATGAATGACCAAAAAGGTATGCTCCTTTTGGTCTGTTTCTCATATTGTTTACTCTTTGCTCCCTCCATTGATGATTCCCAGTGCTGTGATCTTTCACCAATATTTCACCCAGTATAGTTGTTACTTTACCCTCCAAATATATATGTATTTACATATTTATATATTACACGCATCCTCTAAATGTATATTTATTCACACATTATTTATATATTACATACATCCTCTAAATATATATGTACTTACAGATATATGTGATTATATGTATCTATATTTTACATATGTCAATAAATGTAAATACAAAGTGATGAGACGTAAGGAGAAAAGGAAGCTAACATTTTCTGAATTCTCACAATAACCAGCATAGTAGTTATTATTTTACAAAGTCCAGACAGCAGAGTGGATAAGTGCGATAATTCTGGGACTAAACACGTGGGCCCCCATCCTGCTTCCTTATTTACTAGCTGTGTGACCTTGAGCAAGTTACTTAATAGTCCCCTGTATAAAACTGGAATACTAACAGTACCAATTTCTTGGAGTTATTACAAATATTAAATGAGATAAACTCTCTAAAGTCTTTAGAACAATGTTTGGCAATTGTAAGTTCTTTATATAAATATTCGTTAAACAGAAAATACAATCAATGCAGTGACTTGGTTGAGAACACACAGCTAAATGAAGGGGTAAAGTCTGGATTTCAATCCAGTCCTTCGGTGGAAAGTACTGCTTATAAATTAATGGCAGGAAAACAGAGGAGACTGACTCTAGCCCCTGTCCTCTGAGGACATCCCTGTTACAAGTTCAATTGTGTCCCTCAAAATTCATATGGTGAAGTCCTAACCCACAGCACCTCAGAATGTGACCTAACTTGGAAAGTCTTTACAGAGGGAATCGAGTTAAATGAGGTCATTAGTGTGGGCCCTGATCCAATGTGACTGGTGTCCTTATAAGAAGGGGAAATTTAAGCACAGAGGCACACACAGAGAGAAGACGGCTGTCTACAAGACAGAGAGAGAGGCCTGGCACAGACCCTTCCCTCACAGCCCTCAGAAGGAGCCCCCAGATTCTGCACCTGGTTGGCCAGCCCCAGCAGACAAACACCATGCCCCTCACGTGACCTCTGAGCCACTTCTTAGAGGTGATTGTTTTAGGCTGAGCTTCTCAACGTTTGTGGTCACAGGCTGTATCAGTCTGCTCCAACTGCTGTAACAACAAAATCCCATAGACTCGGGGGCTTAAACAACAGAGATTTATTTTCTCACATTTCTGGAAGCTGGAAGTACAAGATCAAGGTGGCAGCAGCCGGCTTTCTTCTAAGGCCTCTTTCCTTGGCTTGCAGACGGCTGCCTTCTTGCTGTTCTTCACCTCAAGTGGTCGCCCCTCAGTCTGTGAGCATCTGTGTCCTAATCTCTTCACAAGGACATCAGTCTTATTAGATTAGGGCCCACCCTAAGGACCTGACTTTAACTTTATTTCTTTAAAGGTCCCATCTCCAAATACTGTCACATTCAGAGATATATTTTGAGGTTAGGACTTCTACATGTGAATTTTGGGGTAGAGGGAATACAATTCAGCCCATAACACAGGCTGTGGGTATATGAAGACTCTAAGAGATAAAATAAGTCACTCCCCACCTTTATTCACTTTACTGAAAGATTTGTGAGAAAAATGTTAAGCAATTTAACTACTAAGTATCTGAAATATTTTTCTTTCAAATTATATTTTGGATTAAAGGTACAGTTTACATGGGGTTTTAAAATAAAACATTTCACAAGAACTGTTTTAAAATAAAACATTTCACAAGTGGACTTGGCCCATTCTGTGTGTCCAAGTCCTCGCTGCTCCTCTGCTCATGTATGTATATCAGATGGACAGGTCTGAGTCACAGAGTAAGGGGCTAGGATCATCAAGGGCTCTCAAGGTAATGAAGAGGGGCTACTTTGAGACAGGAGAGAAAGGGACAGGGCACAACCATTAAAAGAATGAAACAGCAATTGAGGATAGGACATAAACTGGTTAGAACAAACTCAACCCAAAATGGCAGAGGATTTGACTTCCTACTTTGAGCCTCATTACATACTCATCATAATGTATTAGCATACCAAATGACACACCTAAGGCACCATGACAGTTCCAAGGCTGGCCATAAAAGGTCAAAAAGTGGATGCTGGCCCTGTTCCTGGAAATCTCTGCCTCTCCTCCAAAATAGTCAGAATAATCCCCCTACTTGTTAGCCTATGAAATTACCCAGCCCATTAAAACTAACCACTCCCACATCTCAAGGTCTCTGTCACTCTCCAAGACAACCCCATCTCCTGGGGCCTCTCCTGACTTCTGAGATGGCCTGCAGTTTGTCTATGGAGTGTGTATCTCCCTGAATAAATCTACTTTTACTCACTCTTGAATTCTTTTCTATGTGAAGCCAAGGACCCTCACCTGGCGGGATACGTCCCAGGGATTTGCTCAAGACCTGGGACATGACCATCCTCTAGCCCCATTTTCCTGCAACAACTTTCCAGAGGCTGCGCTAGCAAACTGCATACATGAGGGGAAGCATCCCTGCACCCATCCCTCTCTTCTGATGTTATACTGAATTGTCTTTGAAGGATAAAGAGCTGGTTCATTCTCACCAGAACAATATTTATTCAAATTAGTTGATGCTCTTCAAGACCCCCTGGGGAGTTGGGTCTACACCTTCCCCTTTAGCTGTTCAGGGAACACAGCAAAACAACAACAAACCATAGCAGGAGCTCAGCAGAGACCCACAATGTGCCTCAAAGGCTCCTTGTTGCTCCCACTGGCCCTGTGTGTGACATCTCTGCTTCTCAGAGGCCTCGGGGGTCACCTAGTCAGCCTGACAATGAACCTTGGGGACTCTGGGTCAGCACTGACAGCCACCATCACTGTGCCTCTCACCTGGAAATGCCTTCTTCCTACAGTTCCACTGGGATGCTGGCTAGCTTGACACTGACTGCACAGACTCATTGATTTCACTCTGAATTTAGCACCTTTTATGACTCAGCCACTCCACTGGAGACACAAACATAAACAAGACCTACTTCATACCCTTACAGACTCCACCATCAGGTTAAATGCAGGCGAAAGTAAAATAAAAAATGGTTAAAAATAGAATTAAGATTTGCTGAGCCCTGAAGTTGCAGGAACTGTATATATATAGTTAAGCTTTTCAATATTCCTCATGACATTTAGTTCTCAAAGAAGTATCATCATTTTCATTTTATGCACAAGAAGATGGAGTCTCAGATGACCCTACCTGAGATAAAAGAAAGAGCCAGATTCGAAACAGGAGTGTCTACCACCAAGGGCAGGCCCCTTCTGCTACCTCACATTGGTTTTGTCTGTCCATGTCATTCAGGGAACTAGTTTTCCAGCCATGGAATGTTCTAGAAGAAATGGGTGACTAGCCTAAAAGTACTCAGAAAACAACAATTGCTAGGAGCCAACAAATGCTGATGAACAAGTCTCCTTAAGCATGACTTACTCTCTTTTTGAACAATTACTCAATTGGTAGATCAAGGAACAAAGTAAACAGAGTTTGGACAACTAGTTAGCTGTCTGAGCCCTTTCCTGCTTCCACACTTGCTTCCAACCCCACGGGCTTTCCCACGAAACAGTCAGTGCTTTTCTTTCTTTCTTCCCTCCCTTCCTCTCCCTCTCTTTCTTTCTCTGTTAAGATTCAGGATTTAAATAAAATCATGTCCCTCTCTTGCTCAACACCTCCCACGGGATCCCCCAACACTCCCCGGAGAGTCTGGAGGCTTCCTCGTAGCCTGCAAGTCCTTGTGGGATCTGTGACCCGCCTGCCTTTCCCTGGGTTCAGAGGCACTTGGTCTCTGGCTGATCCCAGGATGGGCTTCAGAATCTTTGCCTTTGTTTTTCCCTCTGCCCAGAACTCTCTATCCTCCAAATACTCCACACACCCTCATGCTGGCCAGGTTTCTGCCAAAACACCACCTCCTCATAGAAGCTCTTTGTGATCATTCCCCAAACTGCTCACCCTCTTGCCCTTCTTAACTTGGTTTTCAGCATTTCCCACCACATCACATTCTATATGTCTGTGTGTGTGTGTGTGTGTGTGTGTGTGGCCTGCTTGCCCCAACTAGACCATACTCCCCCTGAGGGTAGGGACTTTGTTTCATTAACTGCTATTCCTGGTGACTGGGACAGGGATTGGCACCCATGGAGCTGCATGAATGAATAAATGAATGAATGAATGAGTATAGATTTCAGTCAAGCATCAGATGAGACCTCTTATCGTGGAGAAGCAAATAGAATTTGAATAACTGAATAATAATTAAGCTGATTTATAACTCTAAAAACAACAGAATCTCAAGGATCCTAATTCATGGTGTGATAATCTGAATAGATCACTTAGAGCATGATTTTGAAGGTGGTTATGAGAGGTTAGGGACCCAGGTTCCCAGAAGAAAGCAATACAGAGTAACTGGAATGGGCTGGGGGAGCAGGTATCAAATTATACCTGGGATCAAAACCTTCTACTCCAAAATATGCCTCTCTGGCCTAAGGATTATTTTCATGAAGACAATTCAGCATCAGCAGATGCAGGAAGAGTTCTCTACTTGCTCCTTCTCTGCCCAAACCCAGGGCATAATTTTCCTGGTGAAGGTGTCTTCCTCTCCCAAACCAGGAACAGGAGAGAAACTCATCCCCAAAGGTAGAGACTTGGCACCAAGATGAGTCTGCGCAAGCAAACCTTACTAAAATCGCCCTCACATTCTGTTCCTGTCCCCTATATATTTCCTAGTCACCTCCTTGTATTTCACATGGAGCCCAAACTCCCTTTCCTTGGTTGAAAATGGTACACAAACCCTGGAGTCTAACCACTTCTTTGAGACTTTTCTGTGAGCTCTCCTGCACGTGAAATTAATAAAATTTTATGCCTTTTCTCCTTTAATCTCTCTTTTACTAGTTTAATTTGCAGGTCCCCAGAGAATGGCCCTAAGAGGGTAGAGGACAAGTTTTTCCTCTCCGACAACATTCACTTCACCACCAATCCATGTGCTTTCCATGTCCAAGCTATTTAGTGCTTGGCCAGATCACAACTAAAGTATTTCATTCAGTGTGTGCTCTACTTTGTAGGAGCCATGTTTGTAGCACACTTAACAGGAGGAATCAGCATAAGGGCACAAAAATACGTCAAATGAGGACTTGGGGACTTTTAGCCTGGGAAAGAAAAGGTCTAAAGAAGGAGGTGATCTATACTCCTCAGGCCCACAGGGGACAGAACTGGGATCAAAGAGGTGATGGTAAAAACAAGATAGAATTCATCATATATGAATCACAACTCCCCAACAGCTGTTGGCAGAGGACATTGGCTTCTGGCCAAGAGAGGAAGAGATGGCCTTTTGGAGAGATGTGGTGCAGGACTGCAGATGGGTGACTGGCCTGGATCATGATGGAAGGTACACAGTGTAAACACAAGCAGTGCACAGGTGGTATGGGACGGTGGGGTCTCAGCTAACACCACAAATCTGGGAATCAGGTCCCTTAACATGAAAAACAAGGTGGATTTAATGAACGGTTGGGAGACTCAAGGTTCAGAGGCAAAGGCTCAGGATGCTTTAGTGGTGTTTGGAGATGGAACTTTAACTCGATGTGACTCCAGTTCCCCTTCTGAGTCTACTAGTACAGCTGTCTTACCTGGCTCACCACCTGAGGTTTGATAGAAGGTTTCATTTGGAAGGGGGAAGAAAATATATTCTACTAACAAGAAGAGTTTAAGAACCACCAGTGTTGATCTATGTCTTTCTGAAATTCTGTTCTTTGCTAGCATGAACGAATGAAGAGTTTTGAAAGAACATGGAACTTATATCATCACATTTTGAAAATAGAATTTAAAATAATTAGACATTCACTCATTATAGTTTAGTGCTGCTCTACTGAAAAGTCAGTTTTAATAAATTTTCATGTTACTTCCATGTCACTTTCTCTTGATTATACAAACCCTTTTTAAAATCTAGTACTAAGTAATTTTCTATGATTTTGGAGTTTTGAGGCAACTACTGAATATGTCTGATACTGATTTCTAGGAAGAAATATTTGTTTGGTCTTCATTCCAGTTCCAAACACAGAGCTCCTGAAACCCACAGAATTTTCTAAGTGAAGAGGAACAATGGTATCTTTTTTATGTTAATAAAATGACTTACAGAAAGCCCAGGTAATCTAAGGATAGGGGCTAGCTGTCAAGGGAAACCAACCAGGTGATCGGAGGGTTGGAATTTTTAGTCCCTCTCCCCCTGACCACCAGGTAGAGGAGGGGGAGCTGGAGATCAAATTCAAAAACCGATGGCCAATGAGTTCATTGATCATGCCTCTGTAATAAAGCCTCAATAAAACCCCAAAAGAATGAGGTTGGGAGCATTTTTGGGTTGGTGAACACAGGGGGGTTCTGGGAGAGAGGGGAACTTCGAGAGAGCATGGTAAATTTTCCCATCCTCCCCCATCCTTTGCTCTCTGCATCTTTTCTATCTAGCTGCTCCTGAGTTATATCCTATTATAATAAACTGGTAGTCTAGCAAGTCAACTATTTTAAATGAACCAAACCTGAGGAGAGGGTCATGGGAAAATCTGCCCCACAGCCGGTTGGTTAGAAGCACAGATGACAACCTGGACTTTATCAACTAGCATCTGATGTAAAGAGGGTTGTGGAGTCTTGTAGGACTGAGCCCTTAACCTGGCGGATCTGATACTGTCTCCAGGCAAATAGTGTCACAACTGATTTAACTGCTTGGTGGTGTTGAAATGCGCGCACACACACACACACATATACTGGAATGCCCCAATAGAATGAGACTCCACATGTAAGATGATCTCACATCTTACTAGTGACAAATTGAAACTTTTCTGGCCAACTCTTAGGGTCACAAAAGACAGCCAAATGCTGCAACAGAGACTAGATGGTCCCTAAGCCCTGCTTTCTTCCTCCAAATATGAACAGCTACATTTGAAGCCTTCCTTGCAGTTGGGTTGAGCCCAGGTGATTGAGTTTTAGCCAGGGGATTATGGGTGGCATTGATGCCTGCCATTTTCCACCCCAGCAGCAAAACGACTCATGTAGTCTTCCGTGTTGTTTCCCTTTCTTTATAGCAGGTCTCGGGGCCGCGTGGTAAAGATGGCAGTACTGTGAAATAGTCTTTATGCCCAAGCCAGTGCTTGGAGGAGAGCCACTCACTGGGTGTTGGATTGAGACATACATGAGAAATTAATCCTTACTGGGTTAGACCAATAAGATATCTAGGCTTGTTTGCTACAGCAGATAGCATTACTTGTCCCAATAGAAATGTCTACTTGAAATTTAGTTATACATAACACTATTTAAATATCACATTATATATATATAATTATACTAACATAGAAATAGTCCTCTTTCTAAACCCTTACTCAGATTTCATAAAACAATTTTCTGTAAACTTTTCACCTGTTTCACAGCCATCAGTGGAGACACAGACTCATCTAACCTCTCTCCAGAGGAAACTTCCATTCAAGTTGTGGGAAACAATACTTTTTGGAATCCCTGAGTTCAACCATCACCCATAATTACCATTGTGAGGTCATATTCCCAGAAACACATGTTAAATTTCCATTTCAATTTTTAAGTCAAATTTATCAAGTGACTTTGGTGACACCCCCAAATAAGATGGATTCAGGCCAATGTAACCTCAGTAAACAATACATTGTTGCAGAAAATAAAGTAATTGAGAATGTGTTTCCTGCACCAGGAGAGAGAACGGTTCAAATATATGGTGACTCTCTCTTTGCTGAGGAATAATTTTCTGGGAAAAAGTTTCATCTTCCATCCAGCCACATGGGATAATCTTTGGGAAATTTATATTCCTGAACATTCATTTTTGCATATTCTCTTTCTAAGTGCACACGGAAAAAATAAACACGAGTTATTTTTGCTCTGTTGTATAAGCTCATTTGGTTTTGGCATTTACATGGGAGTGGGAACCTAGCTATGTTTTGTATATAGAAAAATCTCTGATTGTTTTGTTAGGTGCCTTTGTGTTTAAAAAAATACCAAATATGCTTCACAAGCAATAGTACTTCTGATTATAAAGCCATATATGTCAGAGAGAATTAATTCACACATGAATAAGGTGTAAGTCACCCTCTCAAGGACCAATTTTTACCCACAAAACACGTTCTAACTTTTATTTACTGGTAGAGGCCAGGCAAGAGGAATGTGGTAATGATTAACAGAGAGGAAATAGTACTTTTCTGATTCGGTGATTAGTTTTTATTCATTTATTAATTAGTCTCTGCTTTGTTCACTGTGAATAAATTATTCCAGGAAGTTTCAAATTTATACTTAACTGCCACAATTGCTGGCTTAGCAAAGTGTGCTTGAAATGGCTTCTAAATTTGTTCAAATTTGAAATTAAACAGACATTCTGAGCGTCTCTATCAAAGAGGGCAAAACTCTTTTTATTGGTCGACTAACCATTAATGCACATAAAATTTAAATTAACTCACTATCTTTGTCTTACTCTTAGTGAACCTGGCTTAAGAATTTTCAAGGTAATAAATATCTAACTGAATTCTTTTTAAAACACTTCATAGTCGGTACAATATTCATTTTTATTCTGAAATACTTTTTTTTATTAACCTTATTGATTCTCTAAAAATTATCTAAAAACACTCTAGATTTTTATAGTGCTTAAAAAAGTTATCCTACTCTCAAGGCCTGATCCACATGACACGGCTAGTGTTCTGGGCTCACTGATGCTATGGGTTCTCCAGAATAGGACCAGAATTTGTTGGGCTCCAAGTAGAATCTTGATAATTTTGACATGTGTTGGCAGCACATGTACGTATATGTACCCACTAAAACCCCAAATTTCAGGATAGGTAAATCTATTGAAAAATTTGGGGGGAAGTAGTCAAAAATCTATTTGGTGGTTTTTCCTAGCTTTGTTTCCCTCAAAGACTGAGGCAAAGGGGTGCTAACTGAGAAGGGCTTTAGGAAGAAAAAAACAAGGACCCTACTCCTCCACGCAGATGCTTTAGTGTCAAATCAGGTGGATTTTCATGATTTTTAAACAAAATGTTGTGTTGGCATCTCTATTGCCAAGTCAGTTCTGTGACTTTCCCCATACTCTTCTATAGATCAAAGGACATGGACACCTGGTAATTTTATTTACAGAACTCGTGCCAGCAAGGAACCTGGTTGGATCTCCCCAACGAAAGGCACTTGTGTGAGATGTAGAAGGCAAGAGAGAAACCGTATTACTGCTCAACCACCAGCAGTCAAGACAGCTTCCAGTAAAACAGGCCAGAAGTTCACAAAGTGTGGTTCAGGAACCCCAGAAGTCCCTGAGACCCTCCTGGGGAGTCCACAGGTCAAAACTATTTTCTAATCACACTAAGACAGTGTTTGCCTTTTCACACTTTCATTCTCTCCTGACTGGACAGTGGAATTTTCCAGAGGTTACATAAGCAGGGATGACTTCATGGCTCTGATGGCTCAAGGAATGGAATGTACCTGTGTATTCCTGTGGTTTAAATGTTTCTTTTAGTTTCTAATGCAATGGATATCAGTAGATGTCACCTATGTAAACAAAAGTTCTCTAAGGTGCACAATTATATTTTAAGAGCATAAGGGAGTCAGGAGACCAAGGAGTCTGAGGAATGCTGTTCTGGGGCTAACTCCTGAGACCACCCTCTTGGTGCCTCGAGCAGCTGCGATGATCAGCAGTGATTTTCTGTAACTTCAGCAACTTCTTAATCCCCTCCAAAGCTATAGGCACACCTGAGACCTTGTAGCTTTCTCTGACCTCATTTCTTCAGTCCCTTTACATTTTGTCAACTTCTGATTCCCTGCATTCATTTTTTCCCTCGATGAAATATTCAAAGTGGTTTTTGTTTGCTTGATCAAACCATGACAGGATTGAACTGACGGTGCTCAATACAAGATACCATGAATTCACTTTTAATAAATCTTAAAAAATCATACCATGTAGGAAATCTTGGATTAGAAGAACCTCCCTGAAACCATTTCCCATTCAAGCTGACGGCCAACGCTCTCAGTGTTCTCTGTTTCCAAATGGTTATTCTATATTAAACATGCAATAGGCCTTTCAGAAAAAGCTCAAAATTAACCGAGAAGCTTTACAGGCAACTCTACCATAGTTCTTGGTGAAATGGATATGAATACGGTAACATAGTTTGTTATAACACAATATTTATTTATTTTCCCACTTGTTCCATGCAACTAAAAAAACAAACATCTGATTAAAGACAACAGTGTTGATTATGGGGGCAGAAAAAAAAGGCTAGAACGTTTCAAATTTGCCTTAACAAATTTATTCTTCCTAGTGGGTCATGTTTATATATGTCTAAAAGTTTAATCCCAATTATCACTCACAGCCCATCATCTGTTTACACCTGTCATTTGCACAAGAAAGGGTTTTTCTTTGCTTCCGAATACCAGCCAGCAACACCATACACAGATTTTTAGAGATTCTTACCACTCTTGACCCATTTTCTGATAAACCAACTGAATTCAAACAAAGCTGCTGAGTTGCAGAAACAATAGCTTTTTTTTTTTTTTAACAAGCTTGGTCTTGGTCAGCACGAGGATACTACCAAGAGAAATCTGCACAGTGAAGGCTTTGATGCTTAATTCATCACCTGGTTTCTACTAAAACTGAGTTATGAGAAATGTTGGGTAACTTTTCAAAATAGATATTGGTCACTGGGGTCTCTAATCCAGTTATATTAAACTGCTTACTGTTACTAAAACAAATCTTCCTCCCTTCTGCTCTTGGAATCATGCTGGTCCCCTTGCATGAAATATCCTATCTTGATCATCTTTGTATTTATCTGCAGCACTGCAAATTGCCTAGTAACAAATAGGCTATCAAATAAACACATATACACATACACAGGTACATACACACATATGCAGGCACATACACACATATGTGTGTGTTTGCATATATATTTATATTTTAATGAATAAATAGTATTACCTAAAACAGTTAACATTCTAGTTGGGTCAAAAATAACAAGCACAGCACCATGTAGCCCAAAGGGAAGAAGTGTTTGGACAGTAATAAGGAACTGACACAGGTCATCTGTCTTTTTTCTCAATGGGGTTAAAGCATCTATTTTGGCTGCATTCCCTGTCGCTTTTGAAATACACCACCAATGAATTTCTTCTTCTGAGAGACTTCTGAAATGTTGCTTTTGAAAACTTAGTTTTATAGTTTTGCTTTTAACAGTTGTCCTGAGGCCTGAATAGTGTATGATTACACATACACAGTGCAATTTGCTAAGTTTTAACTTTATGCAACAACCACAATCAAGATAATGAACATGTCAGGTTATCAGGAGGGGCAAAAGACAAAAGGAAGACAAAGGAGCCAGAGGAGACTTCCTGGAGTGACAAATATGCTCACTGCCTTACTTAAAATTTTAAATCTTACTTCAAATAGAATGTATATGGTATTTTTGTTCCAACTGGCTAGTTTCGGAGTTAAGGAAAAGTCTTAGTGAGTAGCTTGACATTTTAGATGATTAAAAAGAGTTTTCTTTTTTTCACAAGGCTTAGCATCACATCACTATTTCTAAAATGAATCTATTCTCCCTTAAAAAGATAAATAATGGCCTTATGACAGATACATGTTTGTAGGAAGGAAATGCTATGGGGTTAGCAAAAATATCCTTGGGGCTTAATCCATTTTATTTCTTGACTTTTATTAGATGCATGAATAGTCATTGCATCTCAGTTAATTTCCTTGATTCTTTGGCTTTTTCAAGGAGCAAAATATTGCTATTTGTATGTAAGGCTTTTATGCAAAGGGAGAAAACATGGTTAGCTCTTTATTTGGTATATCATGGCTTATCAGAAGAAAAGCCCGTGTTTAAGTTGACATTTTCACTAACTCCACTGAAGTACATTCTCAATTTAAATAGAATATATTTGGTCTTAGAAGCAGTAACCGTAGGAAAAGGCAACACAGGTTTTTAGGCAGTGTTGAGTTTATCAGAAGAGCTCAGGGCCTGCTGTAGGCTTCAGGAGAAAAAGAGATTCCTTCTATTCCCCACAAATAAATGTAAATGGATGGGAAGGCAAACCAGACAGTTACTGTGTGTTGTGAAAAATATACAGAACCTCAGAAAAGGACACATCTATGTATAAACATAAATGTACGAGCATCTGACCAAACCTAAATATAAATGATTAAGAGATTATTGACTTAAATTCTCCATTGGGTTGACCTGAAATACAAATGTATAAACACAAAAGTGTTTATAAACACATGGGGATAAGGAGGAACTGAATCCATATGTACTAATCACACTTTCCCCAGCTCACTGACAGATCAGAATTACATCTCTTCTCAGTCATTTCTCTTTGGAAACATGTCTCAACAACGCAAATCACAAATCACATTTCCTAATACCCAGTCCCTGTTGAGACACTGAACTCTAAATACTTTTTGGAAGCTGACCAGCAACCACTAAAAACAAAACAAAAAACCCCAAAACCACACACACACACACGCACACATGCACACACAAAACACAAATCCTTCTGTGTAATTTTAGTCAAAGAGGATTGGAAAAAAAAAAGCCTCTCTCACTTCCCTTCCGTCCACACATCACTGAAAAACAAAATGCAAATGTCCTGTGTGACCATGAAGCACTGAGACAGGTGTATGCACTTAGTCTCCCTCTGTCTTATTATCAAGCAGGCTTGATATCTGTTCATATTAGATCCAACCAACTTAAGAAACAGTTTCTTTTTCCCTATTATTTTGGGCAATATAATCCCTTTAAAATATCTTCTTGATTTTCTGTTTAACTAGGTAGGCAAATTATAAAATAAATAGGAAATTTTATCAAAATTCAGATACAATAAGGTAGCATTTCTCCCAAGTCTGGCAATGAGGCACACTGAATATTTTGGACAACTTTTCCACCAAAGAACTGCTAACAAAGCTGGGCTCATTATTATTATTATTATTATTTAACTTTTCTGAGATAATGGTTGAGAATTTTCCAGTGTTGGTAGAATACTCAAGTCCTCAGATTTAGAGATGCAATGAAACCCAATCGTAATTACAAAAAAAAAAAACTCGGCATCTTGACAGAGAGTAGTGAAACCGCAGAACACCAAAGATAGAGAGAAGATCTGAGAGCTAGCAGAGAAAGAGTGCGTACAAAGAATTTTTGGTCACGCTGAGAATAAACTCAATAGCCAGAAGTCAAAAGATGATAAAATATCATCATCTAAGTGCTAGGAAATATATCAACCTAAAATTGTTTTCAAGCAAAACTGTCTTTCATAAATGAGTTTTTTTTTTTTTTCAGACAAACAAAGAGACTTCCCCGTCAAGAATGCTCCCATGAAAGAAACTTAGAAATGATAAACTTCAGGAATAACAATGGTACCAGAAAGAACTCTTGATGTCTGAAAGAAATGATGAGCAAAGGCAGGAGTAATGAAATGAGTAAGTGAAAACAGATATAGATTTGTTTTTAAAAGAAAAGAAAAATGACCAGCAAAAATACGTCAGGAAGGAGTTATCAGGCTTAAATGTTCTACAGTCCTTATACTGACCAAAAGGAGGGTTAAATTACTGATTAACTTCAGATTAAGAATTCATGCTGAAATTTCCAAGGTAGTCACTACAACACAGAACTATAATGTATAACTTCCAAATTAGTAAGGAGTAAAAACAGACTTAAAAAAGAAATTCAATCATTCCAAAAGAAAGAAAAAATACTGAGATGGGAGATATTAAAAAAAGAAAGAAAGAAAGAAACTGGAACATATTAAAAGTACAAAGTAAGGTTGTGGTGCAAAATAAGTACCAATATGTATAATCTCAATCAATGTAAGAAGATTAATTGCTACATTTTATTAAAAAAATTTTTCCATGTCTTTTAAAAAAATTGAAGTATAGTTGTTTACAATGTTGTGTCAATTTCTGGTGTACAGCATAATGTTTCTAATTGCTATGTTTTGAAAGGACAAAAAATGTCATGTTGAACGAGACAAAAAACATTGAGCCATGTCCCATTTGAAAAAGACAAACCTAAAATCAAAGGGCAGAGAAAGGACAACAGTAGGATAATGTGCATACACTTGGGAATTAGGATATTTCTAAATAACTCACATCTCCAAATAGGAAATAAAAATAAAAATACTTAGGACTGAACAATAATGAAATGCTACATATCACCATTTGTGTAATGCAGAAAACATAATCCTTAAAAAGAAATGTAAAAAGCATAGATGATTAACAGAGTATGAGAAATAATGAAATAAGTGCCTCACTTGAATGAAAAACAGAAAAAGAAATTACAAGGAGGCAGCCGCTCACCTGAGCCTGCCCACTCTCCCCTGAGAGTGTACTATCTATCCTTTAATAAATCCTCACTTTACCTTAAAAAAAAAAAAAAAAAAAAGAAATTACAAGGAAACTGTTTTTTAAAAGGAAGAAGTTAATGAAATCAGAAAGTAAATTTTATTCTTGGAAAATGTTAATCAGATAGATAAATACTAGTAAAATTAATCAAGTAAAAAATTGGAAGAAAAAAAGAAAATGTTACTACAGATACTACAGAGATAAATGAGATGAGAATATTATGAAGATGTTGATGACTAAAAAATCTGAAAATATAATGAGAAAAACGAATGTTTTTTTTAAAGAAAAGACAGATTAATTTTCATTAGAAAGATATTCTATAATAATCAAAAAATTTGAATTTAGAGTTAAAAAAATCTTCCCATCAAAAAACAAAAACCACAGCATGTTTAGGAATTTTCCCACTGAATTCTTGAAAATATTCAGGGAAGAAATAATCAAAATATAACATAAATGCTTCCAGGGGGAGAGAAATTTTTAAAAAAACCAATTTCATTAAGAGTAACAAACTTCAATCTCAAGTCACATGATAACAGTACAAAACAGGGAAAATCAGAGGCTAGTTTCCCTTGCAACCACACATACAAAAAATATACACACACCCCTCGAAAAGATAAATCCAGCAAAATATTAAAATGGGCAGAATATTGTGAAAATATTTATCCAAGTATGCAGTCAGTTTCATGTAGAAAACCTATTAATATAATTTACTACAATGAAAAATTTGAAGAAAAAAGATCATATGATTACCTGAAAAGATGCAAAAAGGGGCATTTGATAAAATTCACTATCAATTCATGATTTTTTAAAAAAGCCAACAAACTAGAAATAGAACTTCCTACACTTCTCTACTTCCCGGAGTCTCAGCCAGACGCATCCCGCCGAGCCAGCATGGCCGAGCGCCGCGTACCCTTCTCGCTCCTGCGGAGCCCCAGCTGGGACCCCTTCCGGGACTGGTACCCGGCCCACAGCCGCCTCTTCGAGCAGGCCTTCGGGCTGCTCCGGCGGCCGGAGGAGTGGTCGCAGGGGCTGAGCCGCAGCGGCTGGCCGGGCTCCGTGCGCGCGCTGCACCCCGCGGCCATCGAGGGCCCCGCCTACAGCCGCGCGCTCAGCCGGCAGCTCAGCAGCGGCGTCTCGCAGATCCAGCAGACGGCCGGCAGACCGCTGGCTCGTGTCCCTGGACGTCAACCACTTCGCCCCCGAGGAGCTGACGGTCAAGACCAAGGACGGCGTGGTGGAGCTCACTGGCCAGCACGAATAGCGACAGGACGAGCACGGCTTCATTTCCAGGTGCTTTTCACTCGGAAATACACGCTGCCCTCCGGTGTGGACCCCTGGACCCCTGGACGACTCCTCCCTGTCCCCTGAGGGCACGCTCACCGTGGAGGCCCCGTTGCCCAAGCCAGCCACCCAGTCGGCGGAGATCACCATCCCTGTCACCTTCGAAGCCCGTGTCCAGCTTGGGGGCCCAGAAACTGGCAAGGCCGAACAGCCTGGAGTCAAGTAAAGGCCTTAGTCCAGCTGCCTACCCCACAGTAGCCGTCCCTCACCATCCCCACTCTCCAAGCCTCTACGCTCTTTTGATGTTTACCTTCTGTTTTTCCCATATAAAGTTCAAAGTTCCTGCCGGCAAAAAAAAAAAAAAAAAGAAAGAAAAAACTTCCTTAACATGATAAAATCTGTGTATAGAAAACCCACATCAAATATTATACCGAAGTAGAAGCAAAAGCGTTCTCCTTAAAAACCAGGATGCCTACTATTACCAAGTATAACCAATACTGCAGTGGAGATTCCAGTCAGTATAGTAAGGTGAGAACAAATTAAAAAGGTAAAAGGATTGGAGAGGAAGAAACAGAATTTTCATCATTCTTATGGTAAGAATGTCCTATCTATGTCTGATAGAAAAACCCAAGATTCTCAGAAAATTTATTAGCATTTATTAATTGCTTAGAAAGACTGATGAATATAAAGACTTTTCATTCAAAGCCAAAACATTTCCATACATTTGCAAACAGAAACTATAACTTGAGAGAAAGAGTAAGGGAAAAAGTAAGACAGAGAAACTGTACTAGTAACTAAAAAAATAAGATTCATAGGAACAAATATAAAAAGTAAGCATGACCTTTATGGACAAAATTATGAAATACTCAAGAACTGAATTAATGGAGAGATATTTCCTATGCATGAATAAGATGACTCAGTATTACAACAGAGGCGCCCCCCCCCCCCATTAATCTACAAACTTAAATGCAATCTCAAATCTCAGCTGGGTATATTTGTATTTTTTTCTTTTGTTTTTTTATGTTGAACTTCATACATATTATCTAAAATTAATATAGAGGAGAAAGATCCCAGAACAGCCAGTTCTGTCCTGGAGAATACAGTGGGTTGACATGTCCAATATTTATTTTAACACTATAGTAATTAAGTAGTATGGCACTGACACAGAAAAAGGAGCCCAGAAACAGACCAACTCATATATTGAAAGCTGATTTGTGACTGAGCAGGCATTTCAGACAAGCAGGGAGAGGAGAAGCTATTCAATAAATAGTTCTGGAACAAATAGGTATCTTCAACAAAATTAGATCCCTGTCTGCCTCCATATACAAAAATTACTTTCAGAGAGACTAAGGAATTAAATATGAAAAGACAAAATTTAAAAGCTGTTAGAAATAAAGTTAGAAGAATTCTTCAGGAGCTCAAGGTAGGGAAGAATTTCTTAAACAAGATCCAGAAGCACAATGGCAGAAAGGATGGATAAATCTTTGTTGATTAAAATTATGAATGCTGCAGAAATGCAGGAAGCACGGCTTTATGCCAAAACCTTTCAGCAACATGAATAACCAATAAAATAATCAGATACCAACTATAAAAAGTACTCCAGTAAATTAATAGAAAAAGACAACTTGATGGAAAGTTAATCCAAAGCTATGCACAGCCATTTCACAGAACTAGAAAACAGAGCTCAATAATTATATCTCAAGTGTTCCATTTTCTAAGTAATCATGGAAATACAAGTAACGTCACCATGAGATTTTTAATTTTGCACCTGCTAGATTGGCCAATAAAATTAAATCTGATGCTTTTAAATGTTGTAGAGAATGTGGGACAAAAGGAACTCTCTTACCATGATGGTATGAGTGTAAGTTAAGACAATCACTTTAAACACTGACTACCATTTATCTAGGAAAGGTAAAAACATATATACTTTATAGCCCAATAATTCCAAAAAAACCCCAATTTTTTAACACATTAAAAATCACTCAGTTTTATTAACTAACATATATTAAGTTCACATATAGTCTAAATAAAGTCCTTTGAAATCCACTGTAGGGTCCTTAGTCAACATACAGATTACAAGCATTCAGAAACATTCTTGCTCTTCTGATATAATAATCAGAGAATTGTGACTTTTATGGTTTACAAAACTGAGGTTAACCATTTAGTAAATTGGACAGACTTTAATTTTGTCATTACTGAAGGATTACCTAGCCTTTTCTTGGATATCTGTGAAGATTTCTTTATTTCAACCATGTCAACTAATATTCATCACATCTATTATTATTATGAAGAGGGATCTCTTTCTCGTGCAAAGACCTCTTCTGCTCAGATGTGAGTCCTGGTTCCATCCCATACCTTGTGCAGCAGCATTAGAGGTGGGGGAACTTTACCAAGACAATAGTTAAGTTTTAAGATGCAGGTGGCAAAATGTGATTACATCCAAAGGCTTAGGGTTCCGTTCACACATTTCTTATCGCTCAGCAGATCATGTGATTCATTCAGTCCACAAATACTACACCTTTACCAAGGAGCCAAATTATTAAGTCTTAGTCCAAGTTGCTCCCTAGTTACATGTCGGGGAAGAGAAACACATAACCCAATATGGTCTGATAAAGGCTGTAAGAAGCCAGGACAAGTTGTTTGGGTGATGAGTGAGGAGACAGGGAGGGCTGGTGGGACAGAGATGAGGACCATTTCAGACCAGAGAGCACGGGCTGCTGAATGAAAGGGAGCCTCTCAATGGAACCTCAAATCTTTGGGCAGTAAAAAGTCCTGCTCCTGGAAACACTGAATATTTCACTTATTTTTTTCCAAGAAGCCAGAAAGGTGGCAGGAGATACCTGTCCAATCCAGGCAAAAAGAAAAATCAGGCAACAGAGAGCCTTAATGCTGCATAACCTGCAGGCAGGGTCCCCTCCACATAGCTAGTCAACGTTCTGGTTATCCAAATCCAACAGATAATCCCAGTAAGGATAAACAGGAGCAAAGATGTAGAAGATACTTTATGAGAGTTAACATAAGATAAGGCAAGCCAGAAACTCACAGACCCATCAACCAACCCAGGCACGTGGCCAGGCCCAGCCCCAACCACAGAAAGAGTCTCTCCCAATCTCTGCTAAACTTGAAAGGACCTTTCAGTTTTGTGCCCCTTCATACGGGTCATTGGGAAATCTGAAAATGAAACACAATGTTGAAATGGCTAATCACTGACAACTGTTTAAACTAGAATATCCTTTATGGTTATAGAGCACAGGGAAGTATTTAGAATAGCCTATATCTGCCCGACCTCCACTTGCACCCTAGACTAAACACTACAGCTAAAATGAGAATTCCAAGAAGAATGTATGTGGTAATCTCCTCAAGTATCTGAGAGCAAAGGAAAACACTTCACAGACTTACAGCAATGTCCCATAGATTTTCAGGCATCAGCGATTCTAACTGGACCAAGACTGGGAGCCTTAACACAGGTCCTTGTACTCTGTAAACTCTTAGGGTACATGGATTTATTTCAGGGGTCTGTGAAGACCCTGGACATACAAGCCAGGATACATGGATATAAGCTATTTCTCTGGAGAAGGCTCAAAGATTTCACCCTATATTTAAAGGCATTCATGATCCAGGAAAGATGAAGAAATAGTTTTTAAAAATCCTTAAAAAAAGGTTCTATACTGATGATGTTACAGTTAACTTTTTTTTTCCAGCCAAGGAAATATCATATATATTTCAGGAAAATATAAAAAAATTACTTCAAGAGCTAAGATGGTAAGGTACCCTACTTGTCTGATTCAAATTGATAGCTTTTCTTGGACCAACCTTTATTAATATCAAAACATTTTACATACGTATGAATTTTTAGGAATAAAATCAAACTCCCTTTTTTATGAAGATACTACATTTTATCGAATGCCGGTTTTTTTTCATTTTACCAAGACATTTAGCGAAAGTAGAAGAATGGAAACAGATGTTCATGTTTTATAAAACTAAGAAATTTAGGAGAAATTTAACTTATCATTTTGAGGCATAAACATGACTGTGTTTTAAAATTAAAAAATCCTTTTCAGCTCCAAATCCCATTGGATAGGGTCAAACTCCAATGTCAAACTCAATTCTATACTGAAGATGCTTGTAGGGGTCATCAATGTAACTCCAATTAGTAGACTCATGCTCAAAGAACAGGCCTCAGTTTTGTACCAAAAGATCAGTGCTGAAGTGTGCATTTCTTAATGTATTAACTTAAATAAAATATTTAAGGTTGGGATTCATCCCTTTAGGTGAGTTTTCATCACCTAAATAAGAGGACGCTAACTCACTGCCATCTTCAAAAAGCCAACTCGGGGGCAGACGATGTGGTAAAATGGATTCAAAACATAAGGCAGTTCATAAACCTTAGTGCACAGTGCATAGTGACTATGAAATATGGGATTTGGTGTGATCGACTTATCTCCTTCCCTTTAAAGTGAGGAGGTGAGTAAGATACTATTGTATGTTACTGTATGATTACTATGTAAATGTCCTCTTAGAGTGAACTCGGTAATTAGGGACCAAGGCTTAATCATTTTATATCCCCTAGCATCACCCAGACCACCAGGGTGGTGATGGAATACAAGTGTGTTGAATGAATAATGAATTCATTTAGCACATGGAGATTTTTGTCTTAATTCAAAGCACTTCTGAATTGCGTATATCCATTATATGATTATTATATGCTTCAGACAACTTAAACTCACAGCTTTAAGTGGTGTGTATGCCAAAGGTCTGCTCTAATTCTGTGTGAATGCACTGTGTGACACTGGGTTGCCTTGCAAACAGACTTCTCACTTGACTTTTATCTGCAAGGAATGTGGGTTGACTCATAGGTTACAATTGGTCCAATAAATATTTCACTCAAGGGCGACCATAGTTCCTTGAAGAAGACAAAAGGAAGAGTTAAGTTGTTTAAAATCCAGGGACTGGATCTAGAAAGCAAAAAGACTGGACAACTGGACTGATGCTTGCCTCCATTTTCACTTCCCTCCTGCCAAACACACTTCATGACCCAGTCTTGGGAGGGTAAGGTGAGAACAGTATTAGCCTCAATCTTCAAGATCTGACTTTTTTTTTTTTTTTTAAGCAATGAATGTTAATCCTGCAAATGTCAATAGAAAGAACTATTGGTAGGGAATCACTAGAAGAAAAATAACCTTCACAGCTAGCTGGGTCATATCTTTCTTCCTCAAGACAGGACTTAGATAAAATAAAACAACGCTTTCTTAAGCAAAGGAAGTTTCTTTAAAACCATTGTAAGATAGTTTTCTAGTTTTTCTTTACAATATTCTCATCCCTCTCAAGTCAGTTATAACATCTAACTTTACATTTTGGCTACTATAATTTTCAGACCATTCATTTCACCATTTCCCCCCCTTTGGAGGAGGCAACACTTAAGAAATCTCTTTTCAAATAGTTTCACTGTAATTTCCATCTTCTCTCCTGCACCCAACTTCAACTCGATTTTTTTAGCCTTCTTCATATGACCTATTTCTAGGATATTTGATTATTTTTCCATTTCTCTATAGGAAGATCCTATTCAAATATTTTTAGGTACATTCCATTTGTATCTCTTTTTAACCAAGAATATAGTACACAATACATCCTGAAAGCTCCCTCTTTAATAACTCATTGGATTCACGATATTTTAGCTCAGAATTTTTGTTTAAAGGGTGTTAAAAATGTTTTTTAAAAAAGTACTCATTCTAAATCAGTGGCACAAGTACCATAAACTAAACTTAAAGTGGGGGGGGGGGGGTGGAAGCACTTTGATTGTAAACTCTATTTATATTATCTAGACTCAACAGCAAAAAAAAAAAAAAAAAAAAAAGAAGAAAAAGCCAGTGGTGGTATTTTGATTTATTAAATTGTTTTAATAGTTGCTATGCCTTTTTTTTTTTTTTTTTGCTTTTGTTATTTAAGAAAAAAAAATTTATTCCTTTAATTCCTCCACAGCATGAAACAGAGGCAGCATTCGTGCATTCTTAGTTTATATCTTTCTAAGAGGGGCTCACTGATTAGGTGAAAGAATGTAAAAACAGAATCCTACCAAACAGAATCATGGGTTCTTGTCCTAATTCTGCTACTTAAGAGCTCTATGAGCTTGGACAAGACTGTTAAATATCCACCATCGATTTCCTCATTCATAGAATAGGGTAACTGTAGCTGTCTTCCTTTCCCCACTAAGTACTTGCAAGGACCAAGCAAAGGAATACACTGAGAATTTCAACACTGAGATATTGCATGACCATAAGCTACTACTTGCTATGGTACAGCTTAATGGGATCATCAAAAAAAAAAAAAGATAAAAAAATTCTTTACATCGTTATTCACAGGAGCAAAGATGTGGAAGCAGCCCAAATGTCCACCAAATGGATAAAGAAAATGTGGCTTATCTACATAAGGGAATATTACTTGGCCTTAAAAAGAAGGCAGTCCTGCCATGTGCTACAACATGGATGAACCCTGAGGACTTCAGGCAGAGTAAAACAAACTAGTCCCCAAATAACAAATACTGTATGATTCCATTACACAAGTTTCCTTGAATGGTCACAATCATGCAAATGGAAACTAGAATGGTGGCTGCCAGGGGCTGGAGGTCGAGGGAGCAGGAAATGGAGAGATGTTGTTCAACAGGTGTACAATTTCAGTTTTGCAAGATGAAAAAGTCCTAGAGATGTTACATAACAATGTGAACACAGTTAACACCACTGAACTGCACACTTCAAAATGATTAACAGGATGAAAAAAAAAAAAAACGCTTCAGTGTGGTTAGTTGAAGGTACATTGGAATTCAATGGGATTTAAGCAGAATTAAACCAAAATAATAGCCTTTGTTGGACCCTTGGTTAGCAATTGATCTAAATAAACTTAGAAGAATTACATCACTGGTTAGCCAAGGTTTTGTCCCCAAAGAGACAGCCACTTCCTGGTGGGGACATCTACCATCCCAGTTGCCCTCCTCCTGGTGCTCAGCCCTCCCGGACCCCAGCAGTAACTCCACCCTTCTGCTCACCAGCCCTCCAGCATGTGGCTCCCACTGCTGTTAATCTATCACCTAGCACATTGCTCTCCATCAGTGTTGCACACAGCTGGCATCATCATTCATTAGGCCGTGAGCTTCTTGAGGGAGAAACCACATCTAACACTCCTTTGCTGTCTCCTAGTTCCCTAGCACAATACCACCCATCAGACATTTGCTAATTGAATAATTTCTACTCTCAAAGCTTTCAACATCTTTCCTTTAGCTGTTGGTGGGGGCCAAGACTCAAAGGCAGAGAGCAGTTGACTGTTTTAAGCTCTTGAAGGTCTTTGTGTGGTGCCTCATTCATGTCTATTGGAGAGAAAAATGAGGGTAAGAATCATGTATTTATAGCTGTGTTTATAACGAGACAACAAAGATGTTCAGTTACAGCTCTCTATGAAAAAGAAGGCTTGAGCAGCAACATTTATAATAATCCTTCCCCAATCCATTTATGGCTTTGAAACAGCCAGCAGTCTGTATTATGTTAGCAGTCCTTATAAGGGTTCTCACGCAAGAGTGCAGTTCTAATGTGGGCAAATCTCAGACCCCTAGAACTTCCATTAATAAAAACCATAAATCCACAGTAAGAGAGGGCTGAGTTAGATAGAGTATTGGGTTCTCTTTAAAACATGTAACTCTTCCCCCTAAGAAACTTAAAGCTCACTCCTGGGTTGAGCGCCAAGATAAATATAACCGTCAAGAAACAGGGAACGATATGTAATTTTATTCCTAAAATACTCAGGAGTTACTCAGAAAAGAGCCTGTGAGAAGAGCAAGAGAGAGAGTTAACTCCAGAGGAGAGAAACAGGAACCTGCAGCAGTGAGATTAAGCAGCGCAGAGCCGCCCTTTCTCTCAAGGGGCTCCAACTCTAGTGCAGGGGACAGGATGCCGCCTAGTCCCGGGGAGGGATGGGGGATGCAATCCGATGACCTGTGAGCTGCGGTGATGATCACATGACAGTGCAAATGCCACTCAAGTCGGCAGCCACTGGACAGTACAGATCTGTCACACAGCACTCACCACCTGGTTAGAAACAAGTAACTCAAACATGGTCATGACCACATATAATGGTGTCCGGCGACCTTGCACAACCAGGGAGGGAGGGAAAACAGTGGTTTCATTGCTTCTAATACAGACTCCCCATTAGACACTGAACTTGAAGACAGGAGCACCGTGTTCCAGCTGCCTGTGCCCATCCCAGTCCCCTGCCCGGGAACCCTGGGCTTGACACGTACCAGCTCGTGCAGTTATCACTGGAACCAAGAGGGTCACATGCAACTTATCAAAAGGTCACGCAGCCAGTCTACTGCAGAGATAGACTCCAAATCCAGGCTTCCCTGAGTTGAGCAGTTGTGACAGACACCACATGACCCACAGCACCTAAAATATCTCCCACCTGAATTTATACAGAAAAAAAAAAATATGCTGACCCCTGGATGAAGGCTTTGATATTGGGAGGGTGAAATTAACATTGACAGAAATATGAAAATGCAAAGAAAGGGTTTGAAGGAAAAATTGGGGAGCTCCATTTTAAATGTTAGAGCTGATAGAGATGCCCCAAAAGGGAAGATTTGAGATACCGACACTACGGAGAGAGGTCAAGGGCAGAGGGGCAGACTTAAAGTGATGCTGAGAGTGGTGAGAAGGGTGAGATGGTAGAGGGAAATATGGCAATGGTATAAAACTCATTATGAAGGTGAACTCTACAGTCAAAGGAGAACTTACCAGAAAGTCTCAATATTCCCCTTCCCCCCCCCAAAAAAAAGAAAGAAAGACAGAAAAGAAAAGAAAATGGAGAGAGCTGCTTTGGCTGAATCTGGGAATAATGCACCAGAACACAACCTCTAGGCAGCCCTCTGCCTCTACAGCAGCTCCTGAGGAATCCACTGGTTTGAAAACCAAAGGCATGCCTACAGAGATAAAAACCAGAAGGTCAAGGTTGGTGCATTTGGGTGGACGAACTTCCACACTTCAGTAGAGGGAAGCAGTGGATGAGACTGGCAGGGAAGGACCAGAAAGGTAGTAGAAATAGGCTTGTGTTGTAGCCAGTACCTGCGAGACTAAATTGACTTAGTAGAAAAGAAAAACAAGGCAAGGCTGACAGAGACGTCTAGGGGATGCTTAAGAAGATGTCAATGAACTCTGAAAGTCACTAGAGACCATCAGTAAAGATACAGACAGAAGTCAGTTTCGAGGAAGGGGAGAAGACAGGATGGAAATGGAAAGACGGGAAGGGAGAGAAGACAGGGTTGTGTATTTCAAAAGTATGGAGACATTTCTTCTTCCAAAGAGGGAAGGGAGAACAAAGACAGATGTGGCAGATCGTCTGCAGAAAACAGCTGCAATAATCTCCACCCCGAAATCCATGCCCGTGGTGGTCATTCCTTCCCACACTGACTCTGGGTTTAGCCACGTGGCTTGCTTGGGCCACAGGGCATCAGCACACAGGACACAAGAAGAGACTTGAATATTGCCCTTTGGGACCCTCTTGATGTCCCTGTAACTAACTCTGAGACCAGCATGAGGAGGAGCCAACCAGCTTGCTGGGGGATGGGAGACCCCCGGAGGAGAAGGGAGATGCCCAGGCTGACAGCTGCCAACCTCCAGACACATGCAAGAGGTCATCCCAGATCAGCTGGTCACCAGCTCACCTGCCAGCCAGCCAGTGATGCATGGAAGAGCACTGTGACCTTAAGTCACTAAACTGAGAGAGGTCTGTTCTGATGTAAAAGATAGTGTCGGAAATGATGCTCTATGCACTGCATGACCCTAACTGCTTGAGAGGACCTCAAAATGCTTTAGGGACATAAAGCTTTGCTTTCTCCTTTTCGATCTTTCCAACTGTCTATAATGAAGAGTAATCACTCACAAAGTGTTGTCATGATTGTGTTATTACTGCTATTGTCAACTAACATTTGAAAGGAGTGGAATTACACTTACCAGCATCCGGACTCTACCTACCCAGTCATGTTTATGACCCACACAGAAGCCTAAACCAGGTCCACGGGTCTTTCACACGCTTTTTATTTCTTACAGGTAGGGAAAAAAATGCAACCTAAGCTAATATGCACTTGAACAATCAACCAACTCCTGATGTCGGAAACTAGACATATTTTGCCAATTTTCTAGCTCTGTTTGGAAGGTAATTGCTATGAGCAAAACAGAGCTGACAGTTTTTCAACGCAAAGATGAAGAGCCCAGCATTAAAATCAACAATGGGAAAATAATTTTCGCCTAAAATATTTTCTGAAGAACATCTCCCATAGTTTATGTTTTTGACGATGAGAGCTCTCTGCTGGATATTGTCATTTTTTATCAATTAAATGTGTTTTTTTTTTCCTGTGCACAGCCATCTAGTTTAATACCTACCACATGTTCTTTGGATTTTATCCAATAGTTTATCTCGAGGGTTTAAGGAAGTCTGTGATATAGACAGGTACACATTCTTCTCTCCTACCTCCCACATAATTTTCTCAATAAGATACCTTTAAACAAATTTAACGTTTTTTTTCACATAAAATTCATCTTTGGGTTGAAGATGAAGAAACACATTCTTGTTTATTCTTTCTTCTGAAAAGGCCCAGTAGGGAGATATTTCTAATTAGATAGAATTCTCTCAATGTCTAATGCATTTATGGACTAAGGCAATATGAGTAACACTTTTTCTTTTTTTATAGTATATTTATTGATAAATATGGGGGATAAAATATGGTCAACAGAACAAATGCTTCCTCCTGAAAGTTTTTTTCTTTTTTGAAAAAGTATAAACCTACAGATAAAAGAACAAAAAGTAAGATGGGGGCAGATAAAAATGTAGAATATAGAAAAAAGTAGGCAGTGGATTTAGAGTAGAAAGAGTGAGATCTCAAGTATCAAAAGACTGGGGACTCCTTTGGGGACACTGATCAGAGTAAAAAAAAGCCACCCCCCACCCTATAAAAGAGCAGCAGTCAAGAAGTTTGTCATCACATTTACAGCTTCTAGTCAACTTTACAGCATCTTGCTCTTAATTATGAATGGATAACTGAAAAATCAAACCTTGGAAGAAAGTCTCCAGATGTACAAATCAAATTGAAAAGTTTCAAAAACAGAGACAGTACAGAAAACTTAAAAAAAAAATCTTGAGAGAGAGAAGAGAAAATACTACAGCCATGGAAGAAAAATAAGAAGGTATGAAAGGGGAGAAGAGATGAAGGCTCTTGGGAATTTGAAATTTTCAAAAATAAAAAATGTCTATAGGTAGGTTAAAAGATAAGTGGAGAAAAACTCGGACAGTAGAACAAACAGACAGAGAGAATAGGAAAAAAATGCGGAGAGAAGAAAATGCTCATTAGACATCTGACAAACTAGAGGACCAGAAAAAGAGGGAAAACAGGGGAAGAAATTATAAAAAATTAATAAATAGATAAACAAATAACACACTTTCCAGAGCTGAAATGACTGGCCCTTCACAAGGAGCATTTATATGAAAAGCCAGAGACGATAAATAATAAGACTCACACCAAGGACAAACTTTAGAATACCAAAGGAAGAACAGTTCTCAGAATATTAGAGAAAATTATGCAGGAATTGTGCTCAGAGACAGAATGACATTGACGTTCACCCCAGCAGGGCTGGACACTTAGAAAAAAAACAACATAATGTCTTCAAAATTCTGAAGGCAGATAATTTTTGTACATGAATATTATACTCTGCCAAACTATTAATTAAATGTGAGCCTAGAATAAAGATATCTTCCAGTTGGCAAGATGGCAAAAAAGGAACCTTCCTCTGGAAGGTTCCAGGTTTTCTGGCTGCCAAGTCTTTCCTGATGTTGGCCATTACTCACATTACTTATTAGATCTTCCTGCTCCACCCCCAACTTTCTACTTGATAAGCTAAACTCGATCTGTTCATCCTGGAAGGTATAGGTTTAAGTCATCACCACCTCCAAGAAGGACTTTCTGTTCCTGCCAGCTGGGTGCAGTCTGTTGGTCTGGAGACCCACAGACCTTGCCTCCCCTCACGTACTTCTAGTCTACCTCTGATTAGCGTAATTGAAGACCATGCCTTTTCTCTCTAAACAAATTAATAGAAGCTTTCTGCAGCAACATATCTCCTGTTTAATGTGGTGGTTCTGGCCCTGCAGTGCCTTCCCTCCAGGCCAACTGTGATGAATACACTTTCTTTAATATAGTAGACATTTACTGATAAGAGAACAATCAATGTAAAATATAACATTATTCTAGTAATAATACCGCACCCACACTGTTTCATCTCTGCTCCAATTCCTTCTACATGCAGATTTCTCAACCCAGAGTCTCTGGATGTAGGGCAGAAAGGATCATTTCTAGGGCATGAAGGGGAAAAGAAAATATTCTTTCAATTAAAACAAGATGATCTTATGATCAGCAACATCCATGAAAAATCTTGTATGTGAATGTTCAATAACAGCATTTTTAACAATAGTGAAAAAATGGAAACCCAAATGTCTACCAACTGATAAATCAAATATGATATCTACATACAGTGGAGTATTACTTGACAAGGAAAAGGAATGAAGTCCTGATACATGTTAGAACATGGATGAACAGTGAACACATTGTCAGTGAAAGTGGCCAGTCACAACAGACCTCCTATTCATTTGTATACAATAATCATCAGAATAGACAAATCTATAGAGATAGAAAGTTGAATAGGGTACACTTTAAATGAATGAATTCTAGCTCAATAAAGTTGTTATGTGAAAAAGATCAATGTAGGAATAAATTCAATTCCTATATTGTCTTTAAGGCAATATCAAAGAGCACCAGCTTAAAGAGGGCAGGGTTGGCAAAGTATGGCAAAACTGAACAAGGTCAAAATCGGCAGCTGGGACCAGCAAACACCAAGTTAAAATGAAGGTCATGGCAGTTATTCGCCTCAAAATACACGTATAATCTGTTCACTGTAGAGTTTACTACTTGAAGAGAAGCCATAACAGAGTGGTCATGAAAAATAGACTGGATTCTATGGGAAGCACGGAGGGCCTGGTTATATAATCTTTTGTAGGTCATTTAATTTCCAAAGGTATTTTCTCTAGTTTCCCTACTTGCCAATCACCTTATTTCATAGGAGTATTCTTAAGGCAACTGATGGATAATATATTTCATATTGACAGAGGACCAGGATGTGAAACCACCACTGAGGTTTATTATAGGTATTTGAACAGATTTAATGGCACGTGATCTGTAGGGTCAGTGAGTTAAAGCACTCATTTATCATGGCTTTCTGTTAGGATGTTAGAATAGTTGCAAAATAAATGTAGAAAAGTTTTGAGTCTTCCAAAATGGATGGAAAATGTGTTTTAAACTATCTTAAAAGTAAATAATGATTTTACTTATTTTTGAATTTTAGGGGTTCCTTTTGAAATAGGTCCCACAAAGGCATGATGATAGACTGGTGGAGGAAAATAGATTAAATAGCCTCATGAATGACCCAGCTACCATCCTTCTTTTGTATTCTTTCTTCAAGAACATCAGAATAAACTAGACTTACCAAACAATGATTTTAACACAAAATAAACCGAAATTCTACTCTTTTTATCTTCTCTCAGAACATAGTCAAATTCTCCTTCGCCCTGTTGTTACTCATTTGAATATATCCACAAGGTTTAAGATACTGACCTAATTTTAAAGAAAAATAGATATAAATAAACTATTTTCCTTAAGCATAAGGTATAGCCCTTCAATTAGTCTGCCTTTGTTTTAAATTCTCTTCATTTTCTTTCATCTTCTACTTCCCTTGTAATTATAAACTTTCTAGTCTGTATGACAAAGAACACGAATCTGGTTTGATTTAGGAACGTTATGATCTATACTGAGTTGAAAGATATTTAAAAGTTCTATGCCACTGTGTCACTGAATTCAGGACTTACAGTAGTCCAGGACAAAAATGCACCCATCAGATAACTAAATTGGGGTTTATGAAAAGCAAACCTACAAGACATTGGCTTGTACAATCATGTGACAGCAACCTGCGAAACTGTTTAATTTTGGTATGTGAAAAATCACATGAATAAATGAGTGCAAATAAAACACTCTTACTTCTGGAATACAAACTGTTATTTTTTTTTTTCTTGACTTTTCTTTGCACCCTTGTGCAAAACACAGAATATAGAAGTCAGATTTTAAATTGCAATATATAGTAGCCATGCTGCAAATTTGGGGCAATTAACTTCACTAGTCATGCATTATTTAATTTCAACTTCAAAATTTTCCTATTGTAGTAAGAACATTTAACAAGAAATTTATCCTTTTAATAATTTTTTTAAGTGTACAGTAACAGGATTATTAACTACAGGCCCAATGTTGCACAGCAGATCTCTAGGATTTGTTTATCTTGCATAACTGAAACCTTCTAGCTGTTGAATAGCATCGCCCCCATTTTCTCCTTTTCCAGCCCCTGGCAACCCCCATTCTACTCTCTGCTTCTATGAGTGTGACTACTCTAGATACCTCATATCAGTGGAATCATAAAGTGTTTGTCCTCCTGTGACTGGCTTATTTCACTTGGCACATGTCCCCCAGTTTCATCCATATGGTCACATCATCTTTCTGTGGTTAACTTCCGTAGAGTAGATTAATGGATGGCAACCGGACCACACCTTGCTTTATCAGTTCCCTGCTTCTGCCATTTGTGAGCTGTCTTGCAGTCAAGACGGCGTCTCACCTGGAGCTGACTTCCCTGCCCGCTGAGATGAGAACATTGTTTTGATGCATGGAAGTGCCGCTTTTTTTTTTTTTTTTTTTTTTAAAGTCAAGGTCCCTTGGCAGCTCCTCTGCAAACCACTATGGCAGCTGTGCTAGAGGTCATGAATATTACATAAGGGCTGTCCATGCATTCAAACCAGAATCTCCAAGCCACGATTCCCATAGCAACACACAGAGATTTTACTCATCTCAGAGATGAAGCAGCCAGCAGAAGTATTCTAATGTTACCCTCAATTTTTTTTTTTAGCAAAATCAACACAGCACTCTTTTTTCAAAGCAGTCATTTTTCGCAAAAGAAAACTGATGATTGTGTTAAAATACGTTCATTTAGAAGTTACCGAACATCACACAAATGAAGGCACCTTCAACTTGAACCACAATCTATGTTTTAGAAACAGCTGCTATTTGGATGAGTACATGGGCAAAAGAATCCAAATCATTACAAGTGAAATGAAAGTCTCAGCTCAATTCTCTAGTTACATATTTCATGTCTGATTTCCAGTCCCCCTTCCATATATATGCACTTCATTATTATGGGATGGAGAAGAAAAGTGTTCCATGAGAAGGAACGTTTTTAATTAATAAAATCTTTTCTGGCTTTATTCTTGAAAAGCATAATGCAACCTATTTTTTTTTAAAACTGTAAGAGAAATACTATTATATAAAACACCTAGGGTGTAAAATTTGGGGGAAAAGATGGTTCAAGTCTAAGAAAATAAACATTAGCTTGAAGAAACTTTGTTTTCCTAAGCAGAGCAATGGTTTCCTGAAAAAGCTGAATTAAAGTCATTTTGAGATTAGAAGCAATTTTTCTTCTTTGTATATTCAGGGATCATTTTTGCCTGTCTAAATAAACCATCCACCCACAGAAACAAGTTACTCGGGTTAGAAAACAACATAAAAGGCAAGACCACTCTTATCACACTGCCTTTTTCTACTGAGGGAAGAAAATATATTTCATTTCTTGCACTTCTTTCCAGCCAGACAGTGAGAAACGGTAAGAGAGGCAACACACAGGTGGGCAGGAACTTGGGCAGGTGACCCATCGAGGACCCCGGCACCATCTGCCCAGAGCCGGGCAGGGGAAGGAACGGTTCTACCTTTGCTTTTTCCAACTGGGCCTGGGCCTGTCGCTCTGCCTCTCTGCGCACTGCCTCCCGATCTTCCTCCAGAGAAACATCTGAATCGGATGGACGGCTGGTGTAGGAGTCTGCCGAACCCTGGAGAGGAAAACGGACATTTTAAAAAGCGATCCCACCCAAGACGCGCGGCATTGGAAGAGACGGCAATCAGCTTCCTAGACTGAGCTCTGCATTCCTGAAAAGAGGAGAAAACAGCCCGCTCCGGGGGGCAAACCAGCCACACCAACCACACTCTGGTTTGCAGACCACTCCCTGGGAGAGTGCGCTTTCCTGGTTACGAGTCCTTCCAAGTTACCACTCCTTCCCCAATCTGAGGCTCCCACGACCGGCCTTTCTGGAAGCCAGAACAAGTTCTTGTATAATTAAGCGAGCCCCGTGGTGCAGTGTAGGAAGGACACTGCTGGGTTTCAAGGAGAGCTTGGAGAACAGCCTACACGCTAAGGCAGGAATTTATAATTCGAAAGAAGACAGTCTAATAAAAAAATAATAAAAGGCAAGTCTAACGCGTTATAAACGTGAACTCTCTGCAATGTCACGAGCCTAGAGGGCTCCCACTTTCATCTCAAGCATCCTTTTGTACCTCTGTAGTCACCTGCTACCTCCTCTGACGAAACTGGAAGACCACGGCCGCCAGCTCCGCTCAGTCTTTAAGCAACACGTTTTTCAATCCCTTTAAATAGATATTTCACAAAAGCTGTCTACAGAAAAACACCTGCCCGGGGATCCCGCCGATGGCAATAAATCACAGCAAAGGAAAGGGAGCCCAGGAGATTTCAGGACTCTCTCCCGCTCCCTTCTCTGGCAATCGGGATCGTATTACTAATCGCACCAGCCCCAGACAGCCCTCACTGCAATAGCAGCTGAAACAACGACCAAACAACGTCTCTCGCAAAGGAGAGCCCGTGAGCTTACACAGATGTCCGAATTCTTCAGCCTTCCTCCCTTGGCGCGTTTCAGAAGCCTGATCCAGGTGGCCTTCATTAGCCAGACAGCGCCTTTCTCGTCCGCAGCTGCAGCCCCGGGCGCAGATCCTCAGTGCGCGCTGAGCCCTGCAGAAGCCCTTCTCGTTTCCTATCCATGCTCTGGGCAAACCCCTCTCCTCCGTCTCTGCCTCCGGGGCTTTCACTTCCTATCCCGGAGGACTCCAATCCAAGGAGATTCTTACTCTCCCATTCCAGTGGGGAGAGGAAACAAACACTCGAATGCTTTCTATTGCTTTAAAAATAAAGAACACTTCAACTGCATTCAAACACAGGCATCAAACTCGCCCTAAACTTAATGCATCTTATTACCCTCTTTTCTGCCCTGCTCTTGGATTGGGAAAAGAAATTAGTTGTCAGAGAACCTTAAAAAAAAAAAACAAAACAACAAAAAACAACCCCACCTAGTGCAAAATGTATGCACTGATATTTGCAAGTGCAAAGTTCAAGCCTTATCTACAGAGATCTGGAGGGGAAGGGCGGAGGACGCTCTCCCCGCACTGGGCATGCTCCATATGTAGCCTTTTTACGCAGATGCTCACATCACACTGTTAGTCTATGTCAAATTGCCATTTTGCATCTAAAATGTAAACAGCTGGAAAGGGCTTTTTGGTTCTATAGAAACAGGCACATGGGGTGTGTAGCATGTTTCTGTTTCAGATGAAACATTCTCTCCAAGATGAAACATGTAATCTCTCTCTCCCCCCCCCCCTTTTTCTTTTTCATTTACTGATCTCTTTCCATTACTTTGTGGCAGGAAGTATATCTTATGTCATAGGACAATTCATAGCTAGTAAATATTATATACATTATTGGGCAACAGAAATTAAATAATGCTCATCAATCCTAATATCAGACTGTTCGTGATTGCTTGTGACTTCCTAAACAAGATGCAAGAGAGAGATTCGACCATTTAATTAGGGTGTGAAAGTAATCAGAGTGCTAAGCAATGAGTTTCACAGAGCTCAAAATGACTTTGAACTGCTTCTCCAACTGAGAAACTACCCTTCCAGAGAAAGTCCCTGAAATAAACAACAGTGGGAATTCTTATCACCGTAATTATAAAGAAATTTCAAAGCTTGGCTGATTTATTAGCTCGAGTTAAGATTCACAGAACAATTTAGCCCAAACGTCTTATAAATAAAGTGACTGAGGCTTGAGATGGAAAGATACTTATTCATTTCTGTTCTAATGGGATTACTTATTTTATTTAGGAAGAAATACACACTTCCAGGTTTCTCAGAGGAAAATAAAATTCTATCACTGCATTCCAAACTACATTTTTGTCTGAGTGTGGTGGTGGTGGGGATTATTTTGTAAAAGTCACACGCAAATGAAAGAAAGGCATTCTTAAGAAAATCTTCCTTCCTTTGCCTCCATCCCTCCCTCTCTCCCTCCTTTCCTGTCTTCCTTCCTCCCTTCTCCTCTTCCTCTCATTTCTGGGCTAAGACCAGTCTTCATGACATAAATGCTAGAAAATATAGTAGAACAGAGGCTTGAGAATAAAAGTTGTAGATGAAGAGGGGAGGGTATAGCTCAGTGGTAAAGTGCATGCTTAGCATGCTCCAGGTCCTGGGCTCAATCCCTAGGATCTCCACTAAAAAATAAACAAATAAATAAACCTAATTATCTCCCCCTCACAAAAAAGATAGAATGCACCCCCACTGTGGTATCATAACACAAATTAATAAGGAGATTGCTTATATTGTTATGAAGTGAATGTAAAATGCATGGGGGATAGAAAACACATTCCAAATTTCAGCAAAATTCACAAGGAAGAGATGAGTTTTTCTACGCCAACACACATGCTAGGGGATACCTGATCTTCCCAGAGGATTACCTGTAGTGGGACCAGCACAGTAGAAAATTACCAGGAAGCACAATTATATCCCACAAAGGACTTCAGGCCCCATCATCACAAGTGTTGGCATTTAAAACCCAATCAAGTGGGGAGGGTATAGCTCAGTGGAAGAGCACTTGCTTATTAGCATGCACGAGGTCCTGGGTTCAACCCCCAGTACCTCTGTTAAAAAATAAATACATAAACCTAGTTTACCCCCCACACCAAACAACAACAACAAAAAACAAAAAGGAAAATCACCCTGCCACAAGTTCAGGGCACACCTCAGTGAGGATACAAAGTTTCTGTCTTTAAGAACCTCATAACAAGAGCAAGAGCCAAACACAGGATCTCATTCCCTTTTGAACAAAATAAGATTTTAAAAGTCTTTTGCTAATCATCAGGTGTAGCTTTTAATTACACAGTCATTTTGAAACCTCTTTCCAGGTTTAAATCATTAAACAGTTTTTAAAAACTCTCTACATTGAGTTTTGTCAATGGTCTTTTAAATATTTGCAACAATACACTGACCTTCAACAATTTTACAATACATCAGTGACTACAAACTAAAGTTTAGTGTAGCATACAGAAGGAGCCACATGACTTTATTCCTTGGATCTGTGACTGTACACACTTTCAAAATATTTTTCATTATAGATGTTACGTGTACCCACTGTAGAAAGAGGGACAAACAGCCTTCACTTTAAACTCCCTCACCCAAAGATAGTCACTATTAAATAGCAGCATGGTTTAGCCTCCAGAGTTCTTGCATTTTTGAAAGTCACCCTCCCAACATGTGCTTTACAATTAATCTCCTTCCTCCCAGGAGTGTGGATTTATGCAGTTAGAAGTGATGTATCTAATTAAGCTTTTGCCTTTGGTACCATATGGACTTTCTGCGTCGTTCTGCCTCAAGTAGTCTTCAGTCAGAACAGCTGGCAGGCATTTCCATAAGTCCAGGAGAAGTTCATCACAAGACGTACTCTTGATCTCTCGGGTTCCTTCAGTGTGATTAGCTGAACTTCTGTAGTATTTGTCCTGGCAGGTACATCACATAATTCCTTTCCTACACCTTCTTCACCAACCAGTTCCAAAATGCAATTTACCGAGCCTCGACCAACTTAAGAGGATAAAAGTTATTTCAAGTATCTTTTCTGACCACAGCAGCATGAAACTAGAAATCAACCACAGAAAGAGAAATGAGGGGTGGGGGACTTTTACATGAAGACCAAACAACATGCTACTAAAAGGCCAGTGGGTCAATGATGATGTCAAAGAGGAAATTAGACACAAACTTATTTACAAAACAGAAACAGACTCACAGACATAGAAGACAAGCTTATGGTTACCAGGGGGGAAAGGAGGGGTGGAGGGATAAACTGGGAGTTTGGGATTTGCAGATACAAATTACTGTAAATAAAACAGACAAACAACAAAGTCCCACTGTACAGCACAGGGAATTAAATTCAATATCTTGCAATAGTCTCTCATGAAAAAGAAAATAAAAAGGAATACATATGTATAACTGAATCACTATGCTGTACACCTGAAATGAATACATTGTAAACCAACTCTATTAAAAAATAAAAATAAAAAAGAGGAAGTTAAACAATACCTTGAGACAAATGACAATGAAAACACAACCGTACAAAACCTCTAGGATGCAGTAAAAGCTGTCCCAAGAGGGAAGTTCGTAGCCGCACAGGCCTTCTTCCAAATGCGATTTGCACCTAATGTCTCCCAATAACTCACCTGGGATCACTCACTTTTACCCTCAGGACTCTCATTCCAAACATGCGTTCTTTGCTTATAGGACACTTTACTTAATTGGATCAATTTACGCCTCTATCTACTCTTTAATTTCTGTCTTTTTCCAACTTATGTCAAAGATTTACACACAAAGCATCACCTTTTTTCTTTAACGCTTTTTCCTTTGTATTTATAAAATTTGCCTGTTTGATGCTGTATACTACTGTTATCCATCATTTATATTTCCAGGATCCTTTCTCTTGACTATTCTTGTATTTTTTTTCTCTTAAAAGCCAAAAGGATAAGAGTCATAAGCTATTGAGGACTGGCATCTTGGACCCCAAATGGGTCATCAGTTTCTGTATGAAATCTTCACATGAAGCCTAAAGCAATGTTCTTGTGCAAAATCAATTTCTCATAGTAACCCAAGGCTACCTTGATGCTAGGCAAATCTGTGCCCCATCCAGAATACTCAAGGCTTCAAATGTATAGGACTGATGAATGGGAATCCCCATGTATATAACTATGTTAAGTCAACGGCACACTGGACTTCAGTTGTTTCCTCCTCACCTTCACCTTCCAGGGATAGAGAGACACTTCATTGCCATGCTGGTCAGACCCACATATTTAGAAAACAAGTAAAATGGGAGACTTCTGAGGCCAAGGACCAAGAGGAAAGGGTTCTGTCTTGTACCATCTGCTCATATTGGCTGAGAAGGTGATTCTCTCATTTCACACACTGTCATCTCTTCTCACAGTTTAGAAGAATTAACTTTTGTTCCTGGGAAGACATCTGGATCTCTCTGAGAAAATTGCTAACCCCTGCTTTGTTGGTTTCTTCAGAAACAAAATCATCACCTGTCTACTGATAATGAGCATTCCTGACTCAAAAAATTCAAAAATGACACGGACCATTGAGATGAAGCCCATTTTTATTAATATTGTATACCTTGCTTTGCAAATGTCACAAAATTACTACTCAAATCCATCCGATCATGAAAATCTCAGATGTGACTGGCCTGCCATGTGGCTTAACTTGAAAATATTAACAGACTTGATAGTGATAAATCTATGCAAGTTCATCCCTGTTATAATTAAGTAAAAGCTAAAATATTAGCTTTAATTTTCTCAAGAGCACAGGAAAAGTTATAAACTTTGTGTAACTCTCCTATGCACTGATGAAGAGATTAAATTTTGCCAAAAACAAAACAAATCAAAATAAAACAAAACCAAAACACCAACCACATGCATGTACTGAGTACTAACTACTTTGGAACCATTAGTGCCATAATTCTAAGTTAAATGCTGGGGTCAGGAAGATACAATGACAATCTGAGATGATATTTAAGTTGAAATATCTCAAAAGGTAAAGAAAAAAACAAATTAGCCTTGGTGTGTGTTGAGAAGAGAGATGTACAGGAAGAGGGAACAGCATATGCTAAGGTCCTGAGGATAAGCAATGCTCAGAGATCAGTGTCACTCATGGGCTACTTTTGCAGGAGTATTTATTTAAACCTTCTCCCTTTTCCCCTCTCTTTCACTGTGCAGGTAAATACACACTCAGGCACACCCAGAATATGGATTCTGGGGATCCTTTTCATCACACCACAGAAAAACTCCTTATGGATGTTTGATTTTCTTAATCAGAAGTGGCCTGTAACATTTCTAACAAGTTCCCAGATGACGCTGATGTTGCTGTCCAAGGAGAACCACTGCTGTAAGTGGTTAGGAGCTTAGCTCTGATGCTTAGCAGCTGTGTGACTTATCCAAGTTACTTAACCTCTCTGTCTCCCGTGTTTTTCATTAGTTAAAAATGGGACAGTAATAGTCCCCACCTCATATAGTTGTTGTGAGAATTAAATGAGTTATTATATACAAAGTGTATGTAGACATGCTCACTAAATGTTAGTTCAATAAATGTTATCATAATAAAAAAAAAGTGACATTTAAGTTGTCCGTAAATTCTGCACTCAGGGAAATTGTGTCTTCTTGAGGTTTAAACAGAGTTCTCCGATTTTTCTACCTTCTAAATCCAGGACAATCTCATAAAGGCTAAAGTCAGTATATTTTTGGGTTTGCTCCATATTACGTTAATAATCTGAGCCATCAATTTATTAAGGTTAGACTATAAAGATGAGTGATAATAATAATTGCTAATTTGTAGTGAATGCTTGCGCTGTGCTAGGCTGGTTCACCAGCGATATATAATTTCATCACTCCATTTTCACTGATGAAAAGAACTGAGGCTATCGGGAAGTAAAGTTACCTGAGTGAGGTCACAAAACTAAAAATTGATGGAGGGCAGAGTCAGCTTTAAGCAGTCTGAATTTAAGTTCCATGCCTGCATCAGCTCATAAAAATAAAAGTCAGAACAAATCCCTGCATGCAACTGATGTGTCTATTAACAGAAAACATATCTTTTTCTGTCTGTCAGGCACACATATAGCCATTTCTAAAGGTTGTAAAGTGTTGTGATGATTTCCAAGTTTTTAGCTCCATCTTTGCTGAAGTGAGTCCCTCACCCTTCTCCCTCTCTCTACCCCCTTTCTCTCTGTTACACACACACACACATCTTCACAGATTCTCAAATTTTATCTCCCCCAGAGGCACAATGAAGGTACAATGAAACAGATAATTTCTCATTCATCAGTGTAATGCAGTTTTGTGAAAGGAAGGATTCAAAGAGTTGCCTGTTACCCTGGAATTTTCCTCCCTTCCCCGTATCTCAAAATTGTAAAGCATTCTTTTCTTTTCTTTTCTTTTTTCTTTTTGTAAAGCATTCTTTTCACTACTTATCTACAATGGAAAGCAGATAAGTAGAATAGGAAAACAATGAAGTCAAAAAATCAGCTATTTAAGTCTTCCTCTCTTCCCGGAAAATGAACATGACTTTGGCAAGGTGGCCTTCGGTAGCCTCTTTGGCAACTAATCTTGCCTGAGGCTGGCTGGAATCCAAGCATCTTCTTTCAGCTCAATAGAAACAGTTGCTAGTTTTCAGCACTGAAACTAAAGTTATTAAAAAGTATAAATCATTGGTCCAAGGCTCAGAGATGTGACCAATTTATATATTTTTAAGAATAATATATTAAGAGGGGGAGGGTGTAGCTCAGAGGTAGAGTGCTTGCCTAGCATGCACGAAGTCCTGGTTTCAATCCCCAGTACCGCCATTAAAAACAAACAAACAAAAAACCACCTAATTACCTCTGCCACCACTCCTCCCCGCCAAAAATACACAGTGTGTATCAGTTATATCTCAATAAAACTGGAAGGAAAAAAATTAAAAAAGAGTAATATATTAAAACACTATTATCATTAAATTATTCCTCAAGGTGAGGGTATGATAGCTGTTTATGTTTTATGGAAGAGTGTCTGTCCAGTATTTGCAAAATGTGACAATGTCAACAATTCTGACAAAGTTAAAATTAGATGAGAAATCTAATATTGTTTCAAGTTTGGGATTTCAGGCATAAGATGAATAATTTCCCTTCATAATTATAACTGTGTGTGTGTGTGTGCTGGGGGAGGTTTTCAGGCTTACAATATATATTTACTGATGGTGACAGCTGACAAGTATTTTTCCTGGTAATATAATTTCTTAAAAACATTTATTTTTTATTCATGAGAATGGAAATGAATACACAAGAAGTAGAACAATGTGGGGAGGGTATAGATCAAGTGGTAGAGTGCATGCTTAGAGTTCAATCCCCAGTACCTCCTCCAAACAAACCCAATTACCTCCCCTCCCAATAATATAAATAAATAAATAAATAAATAAATAAATAAATGAAAATCTGAGATGAAATTAAAAAAAAAAAAAGAAGTAGAAAAAGAGTGGCCCAAGAGAGTTGAATGTTCTCAAAATATTGATGAATAATATTAAATTAAATGACGGAAAAAGACTGAATGAATCACACGTAGGAAATTTCTGGTGTAGGAATTCAGGAAGGGTATGGATATTGCCAGAAGCTCTGAGTGGACGTTACTACCTTTACTCTTTCTACTGAATTATTCTCCTCAGCACACACACATGCTGTGATTTCCCTCCACTGAAGAACCTCCCCTGGACATCATTCTCTCTGCCAGCTTCCACCCTATTTCTTTGCTCTCCTTTGCAGAAAAAGAGAAGAAAAGAGAAGAAAAGAAAAGAAAAGAGAAGAAAAGAAAAGAAAAGAAAAGAAAAGAAAAGAAAAGAAAAGAAAAAAACAAGCAAAAAACCCCACAAAAAAACAAAAAAAAAAATCTAAATGAAGTTGCCCATACTCACTTCAGTTCTCCTCTTCTGGGTCTCTCTGAAGCCTACCCTCTCCCACCAGTCTCCCTGGACTGCTCAAGGTCATCAGTGATACATGGTTAAATCCCATGGCCAATTCTCAGTGCTCACCTTACTTAACCTATCGGGAGCATTTAGCCTGGTTAATATCACTCCCTGTCCTTTTACTCACTTTCTCAAGGTTGCCTCCAAGAAATAACTCTCATTTGGTCGTTCTCTTACCCACTGGCTGCTCCTTTGGAGTCTCCTTGGCTCATATCCCCTCTTCATTCATCTCCTACACCCTCCCTCAACCGCCCGCCCAACACAACCTCCTTCTTTCTGCTCCAGCTGCACTGATGCTCCTCAAAGACACCGGAAAGATTGTCTCCCTAGATTTCCGCACCATGGCCACTTCCTTCAAGTCTTTCCTCAATTGGCGCCACCTTCTCAATGATTTATTTGATCATCCTATTTAAAACTGCAACCCCTACTGCCCTCCGGTGTCTCCAATCTCACTTACTCTGTTCTACTTTTTTTTTTTTAATCAGTGCTTTTACCTTCTAACCTAAAATACAATTTACTTATTATCTTTACTGGAGTTTAACATCCATGAGAGCAGAGATTTTTTTTTTTTTAACATTCCGTTCACTCATTTATCCCAAGTGCCTAGAATAGTGTCTGGCACAGAATACATGCTCTATAAACACGTGTTGATTAAACAAACATATTCTATAAGATGCAAGCTACTAAAAAAAAGTCATTTTACTTAAAATTCACATGGTATCCTTTTTTTCCAACAAGTGTCAGAGAGATTTCATATTTTGAAAACATGATCAAAGCTGATTTTTGATGAAGCTTCTTTCCCCATTAATTGCCCTTCCTCATTCCAGGGACTTAAATTTCCAGTCCTAAAACTGCCAATGACTCATTGTGTAGCCACAGGCAAGACATGTAAATATTCCCCAGGCGAATTTCCCCTCTGCAAAATGAGTACACTAAATCAAAGCTACTAGAAAGAATATTCTTGAAAATTCTCGAAAATTCTCTTATCGGTGGTTGAAAATACATTGTAAATCTGACATATTCTGCGACTGTTTACTGACACATCTCATACACTACCCCTGCCAGCCCTATGAGGTTAGAATTTAAATTCACAGCAGAAAAAAAAAGTGACTATACATATGACTTCTAGTAAGATGGAATGTTTAAAAAAATCAAGCCAGAACAGGAGAAAGACATTTCTTCAAGTAATTTTGGATAATATATTTAAAAAATATGATGACAGATATACAACTCTGGAACATCTTAACAGGCTCTCTACTGCTAAATAAAGGTCACACCCAAAGACTACATGTCCAGCTGTGAGCCTTTTCTTGAGTGGCAGAACCATCAAACAATGAATGCTAGCTCCTGCCTTCCAGGGAAAATTCTCCCGGATAGCAATGAACACTCAGTCCACAGACATTAAAGGATAGTTATCGCATGTGTCCTCTGGGGAACCACAGAGCAGTGCAAAATGCTATGGCTTCAGTCCTTAAATATTTTACCCTGTAAACTTTACTTTGCACATGCAAAGGTTGTACTAATTGATGCAAAACATAGTAAGAGATCAATAAATACAAACAGAGAAAAGTTATGGACACAAGATTCACCGAAAAATCAACTGGTCACTAGCATCTGGAAAAAGTGTTCAGCCTCACTAAATACAACAACACTACCTCATGAGATTAGTACGCTTTGCAAAGTACCAGTTCACCATGGATAGATTTGCAAAGTATCAATTCACAAAGGATACATTAAATTTAATGCTTTCACATCTTGATTGCTTGTTTGTTTTACTTTACTTTTCTTTTTTTATTAATAGACTATTTTTTTTAGAGCAGTTTCAGGTTCACAGCAGAATTGAGCAGAAAATACAAAGAGTTTGCATATGGCCCTCCCCACTCACACATATATACTCCCCTTCCCTCAACATCCCTCATCAGTGTGGCATATTTGGTACAATTGATGAACCAACAGGGACACATTATCATCCACCAAAGTCCATAGTTTACATTAGGGTTCACTCTTGATGTATATTCTATGGGTTTTGACAAATGCGTAATGACATGTAGCCACCACTATAATATCACACAGAATAATTTCATTGCCCTAAAATTCCCTTGAATTTTTTTTCTTTACTTTTGTACAACCCTTTGGGAAAACAAAGTTCTTTTTGTTTGTATCTAGACTAATAGGTATCTTAAATGACTTCACTTCTGGGACCTATCTTTAAGAAATTCTTAAATTATTGTTAGATTATTACACTTAAATTATTACACAACCTTAATAATAGTTACAGAGACTAAAGGGTATTGGCAAATTTTAATGATGATCATATTTGGTAAAAATAAATTAAAAATCCTGAATCATTTCTATAAAAACATACATTCATTATGTAAAAATACTGGGAGCACACAAAAATAACAAAATATATAGAATTGGATTCATTATTACTATTTTTTTAATTGTGGAGTTGCTAAGTTGAATTTTTTTTTTTTTTTGGAATTGGGGTCAATTTTGTGAGTAGAAGTAAAAAGTTCTTTCTTGTTGCAGTTGAAATGTCTAACAAAATACTCTGAAAATATTTTTGGTGTTGCAGAAAAGAGGGTCTGCAGATACATATTTTCCCTGATTCATTGATTTCACCCTGATGATATTTTACATGTGGGGAAGGAAAGCAAACTCTGAATCTTCTGAAAAACTCTTTACGCACATTTAAAAAAAGAAGAAGAAGAAATAGAGTACATGTTGATGCAGAAATTATATCAGGTAAGAAACAAGAATTAAAAGAAAAAGACTTCGGCATGAAACGTTAACATTTTAAAGAATTACATTTCTCTGTAATTGTCTGTAGACAGTGTATTAAAATGATCAAGTTTCCACAGAAACATTGGGCTTTTCTCATATGACTGCTTAAATAATCTTTTTGGTACTAGGTTAGCTATTTAAGGAGGCCAAATGACTCAGTAACTTGGTAATAAATTATTAATAAACTGCTCTAAAAGTCTAACCTTCCAGGAAGATATGACTTTGGTTCAGAGAGATTTAATATTAAAAATAGGCTACAGGATCGGGGAGTTGGCTGGAAAAGGGACAATGGTATGGAGAACTCGGTAATAAAGCACCACAAAGTACCCTACTGACCTAAAATAGCACACATCCTTTATACAGCCAGTCTACCTTCAGGAAGTGATTTAAGAACTAGAGACAATCTGGTTCATACAAAGTTATGTTTAGAAGTATGCTGAAAATTTCAGATTGATTAGCTGGAGATGTGCTGTTGGTTGTATTAATGTATTGCTAATGTTAGAAAATCTAGACTGTGTTAAGAATGTTTAGTGAAACACTGGGCATATACGGTTGGCAAAAAGCAATTTGTATATTTCCTGTCTCACAAATACGAAAGCATATTTTAATTGCAAATATTCAATACATGGTACCACAGACTGAATGCCTGTGTCCCACAAATTCATATGTTGAAACTGGATCCCCAAGGTGATGGTATTAGGAGGGAGGGCTTTGGGAAGTTAAAGAGAGCCTGAGGATGGAGCCCTCATGAGTGAGATTAGTGTCCTTGTAAATGAGACCCCAGGGAGCTCCCTTACCCCCCATCTACCAAACAAGGACACAGTGAGAAGATGCTGTCTGTGAACCAGAAAGTAGACTCTGCATCTTCATCTCAGACTAACAGCCTCCAGGACTGTGAGGAATTTCTGTTGTTTGTAAGCCACTCAGTTTGTAGTATTTTGGAACAGCAGTCCGAAGGGACAAGACACGTGAAAATATATACTTTAAGTTTAAAAGCATAATGAACTTCAACAATGCTAAAATTTCCATCAAATGGGGCAAAATGACAGTTTGGTAAGAAGAGAGTTTGGTAAAGATTAGAAAAGACCTGGTGGCTGCTGGCCGGGTGACCCCTGCACTATGGCCTGGTGACACTGTTTCCAAGCCTGCTACAGCACGTGTGTGCTCCATGACAGATGCTTCTCCTCTTAAAACAGACCCCAGACTCAGGCATTCCAAACCAAAGATACACCTGCTATGCCTTCCATGTCATTTACATGACCATCATCTAATATGCTGTACAATGAAATGCTATTATCGCCTCCTCCCTGACATAAACATACATTAGAATGTAACATCCATGGTGAGGGCAGGGATTATTTTTTCACTTCTGCATCGCCAGCACCAGTGTATACATCTGGGAAGAAGATAAGACTGGGGGCCTTTACATACTAGTGAGGGAGAGATGTTACAGAGGTAAATAACACAAAAGTTCTTTAATGGCTACCATATTATACAAGGTAGCTCTCTATGGTCTGGGTACCAGAGACCCTGGAATTCCCTGGTCTAATGGCCAATGAGCCTGTTTCTTAGGACTCCTTGGACCTCTTCTCACATTCATCCTTCTCAGGATACACTACCCACCTCCCCAACCCCTGTGTGCACACTCCTGGACCCAGGGGTGGCCAAGAGCACCCCTGCTGAGAGGACTGTGATGAACAGGAGCTTGAATGCATAGGCTTGGCTGTCCACTCACATCATGGACCTTGACAGAGCCTAATGAGACGTGGGGGCTCTCTCCCCACTTCCACGTTTCCACGTAAATCTTCAAGGATAATTCTAATTCAGATGCCTCAGTCATCAGAAAGGTATGCACTGTGGGGCCCTCCCTTGGTCCTTTTGCCCCAGACCCAGCAGGAGTGCATCCAACACAGTGCCAGAGACTTCATTTTGTCATTAGTTATTATTTTGATCTGGAGCTTCTGCTCCTAGCTGATTACCCAGCAACCACCCAGGCACATGGCAGGTGCTCAGTAAGTATTCTTAGATAAATGAACAAAGTGCATGTCTGTCATATCAAACTCTGGGTGATACGGGGTGTTAAATGGGTTCAAAGATAACTTCTGTGGCCTCAGTGAGTGTTCCATGGATTGTTTAGCAAATAAGATAGCATCTCTATTTCCTGCCAATGGGGCATCCAATCACGAGTCAAACAGTCCCTGCGCCATCCCATGGCCTGAGAAAATACAGAAGAAAGACACCAAACAAATTCAACAAGGAATCTTCCCTACAGAGGAAGAGAGAACTGCGATTAAGCAGAGAGGAAAAGTGTTCCTGGGGTGATGTATACTTGCAGAGCCTACCCAGGGAGATGGTCCTTCCAAAAAATCTGGCAAACTCTGGACAATGCTAGAACACAAGAGATCCACATTGAGGCTGGACATGATCTTTTTTCTTTCTTTCTTTCCCTAAGAGTTTTAGCCTTCTTCAATAAGTTGAAAAGCACAAATTAACATCAGAACCCCATTACATATTATTTATAATCATACATAATTTTTTGAGGATGATAGGCTAAAGATGCCTGAAAGTCTCACTCCGTAAAGACAGTTCAATCCTTTTCAAGTTATCCTTTTGTGATTCCCAGGGAGAACTAAGAATGTTTCCAAAGACTGTCCAGAGAGATCCTTGGATCAGGCAGATCCTATCTGCCTGTGGCCAGCAGGATTTCAGTGCTCTGGGTGAACCCATCACAAAGGCACATCATTCGGGAACAACATTCTTCAGGACTTACTCGTGTTCATGTGAAGCACATATTTCATGAAGGCAAGGCTCACCAGCACGACTCTGGCCCTCCACATTACAGCCTCTGTAGGCAATTAAATCCCAGTAAAAATGAACCTTTTATTAGGTAGGAGAGGTGGGGGCTCCTACCTGTTACTCCTGATGACACAACCAAAGGACAGAAGCCAAGAATGTAATTTCCCCAGCGGGCGCTGTGTGTGAGGTCTCAGCAGTGAAGATTAACAACTCTGTTGGTCTTACTTCTTTTTACTTTCAGAAAAGACTGGCTCCTGGGGATGCTTAGGAGGAAGGCCGCCCACCATGAGAGGGAGGGAAACTGTAGCGCGGAAATGTGCTAATTAATAGAAAATTTGGATTGCATGGGGGCTGTGTGGAGAAAAGTCTTCAAATTTTCTAAAAGTGGGACTTCCCCCAGCTGGAGTATTATTTATTTTCCTATTCACAAAACTTTCCTTAGTGATTTAAAAAATTGACTAGTCAGATACATCTTTCTCTAAAAATAACCTACAAAAGTTAGTTTTTCTAATGAATAAGTTCTTATTTATTTGGAAAAATTATTTAAAAGCAGGACCACCCTCAAAATAGTTCTTTACTCCCATGCAAAGAGGGTGCTTTGATTTTCATAGTTAGACGGTAATACTCAAGGGTTTTCAAACAATAAAGCCTTCCATTGTTTGGCTAGAGGAAGGCTAAAATGAAAACGTCGCTTGGTGATTCAGTCAACATTAAAATGTATACAATTTTAAAGGAATTAGGAACACTGTTGTTCTTGAGATAAGAGCTTTACCCTGACAGAATTAAAACGAAAATTTTTTTCATGTTATTTTATTTTTTATTATTTTTTAAATTGAAGTATAGTTGGTTTACAATGTGTCAATTTCTGGTGTACACATAATGTTTCAGTCATATACATATACACATATATTCTTTTTCATATTCTTTTTCATTATATAGGGGACTACAAGATATTGAATATAGATCCCCGTGCTGTACAGAAGAAACTTGTTGTTTATCTATTTTATATGTAATAGTAGCTGTGAATCTCACACTCCCAATTTATCCCTTCCCACTCCCTTCCCTCCTGGTAACCATAAATTTGTTTTCTATGTCTGTGAATTTGTCAAACTAAAATTTTTAATTTAAAAATTAAAAAAAATTTAAAAACACTGTATAGTACAGAGAATTATATTCAATATCTTATAGTAACTTATGCTTAAAAAGGGTATGAAAACAAATATATGTATGCTCCTATATGACTGAAGCATTGTGTTGTACACCAGAAATTGACACAGCATTGTAAACTGTATTTCAACAAAAATTATTAAAAAATAAAATAAAAAGACAAAAACAACCATCCCTCCCAGAACAAGGGCCTACTGTATAACACAGGGAACTATATTCAATAGCTTGTAATCACCTGTAATGAAAACATGAAAAAGAATATATATGTATGACTGAATCATTATGCTGTACACCAGAAACTAACACAACATTGTAAATCAAGTATATTTCAATTAAAAAATAAAAAAAAATTAAAAGGTGGAAAAGTAAAAAAAAAACCCCAACAACTTTTAAACACACATTTCTTATAAATCTTGAAGACAATGTGCTGAGTGAAAGAAGCCAATCACAAAAGGACAAACACTGTATAGTTCTAGCCACACGAGGTACCTACAGCCATCACATCCACAGGGACAGAAAGTAGAATGGTGGTTGCCAAGGGCTTGGGGGGAGAGGGGCAGAGAATCAGAGTAATGAATGTACCTGAGGCCCAGAACTGTAGGCTTAAAAATGGTTAAAATGGTAAATTTTGTTATGTACATCTTACCAAAACTAAAACAAAACAAAACAAAACAACCAAAATAGTTTCTGATAGAGAAATCAGTAGAGGCTTCCAAACTTTAAGACAAAAAAAGTGAGCAAGAGCAGGAAACTCTATTAAGCTAACAGATATCCCAGGAAGTCAGCTCCAGATCTGGGAAAGCAAGCACTGCTCTCTGCCTCATTCTCCACTGCGACCCAGCTCCACTGTGCTCAACTGGGCAGCCGCTCAACACATTTGTTCCAGGGGGTTGGCAGGGGAAGGAGTGAAGGGAGGAAGGAGAGAGATATTTTTGTTTCTTAAGTTTAAGTTCAAGATTCCAACCAGCCCCCAACTGTTCACAGGCTGATTCAGTAAGATTCTTAATACCAAGTCATCTCTGAGTCTAATAATTACAGTTCTGAATTATTAATTGATCTAAAGTGTGCACTTCAAATCCATTCTGTATAGAGCAATCACATCTAGAGAAAGAAATCCTGTGTGTGCTCTATAATTATAAAAATCAGAGACCTTCAGGTCACGTCAGTGTTTTAGGTAACAAATACTTTCAGCATGAAAATACCCAATTAACACTCATTCAGAATTAAAATGTTGACATATCACCATGTATGCTGTTGTGAGTGGAGTCGAATCATTCAAATGTAAAAACTGACACATCTCAGGATTTGTATTCAGGCCTAGAAAGAAGTTTATTATAATTACTGACTGGGTTTTCTTTGTCACTGGTCCCTGTAATTTAAACCATCCCAGGTTTCTGCACGCCCCCACCCCAACACAAGCTCTTAACTAGACCATTTCTCTAATGATAATGCCTTCCACAAGCACCTGAATGTCCCCTGGGCCCTAATTAACATAAAGACAATGATCCATCCAAACAGCCAAAAGGAAGAGTTCAAGGACCTTGCATATTTCATAATCATCATTATCAGTCAGTTCCCAGATCTGGGTAGAAATTTAAACAGAATTAAATTGAAACAGAAATCAAATTTAAATCTGAATTAAGAAGCAAATGTTATGTTTGAGTTAGCAAATTCAACTTTCAGAAACTTCAAATAAAATAGCTTTCTACAGAAGGGTATCTATAGTACATTTTCAGCACGTTTGCTGGTATAAAAATACCTTAGGACTCTAACCACACAGGTTATACAGGAACCCACCTGCTTATGCTGTCTTTTAGCCTCCTAAGAATGGTGTTCATGTGTTTGAGACATTCAAAACAATCAACAGAACAATAATATTTCATGATGTGAAAATTATATGAAATTCACATTTCAGTGTCCATAAATAAAACTTTATTGTGCACAGTCACATTCAGTCTACCCCACATTTCCCCTGGCTGCTTTTGTGCTCCAATATCAGAGCTGATTGGTGAAGATAGAGAATGTATGTCCTGAAAGCCAAAAACATTTCCTCTCTGGTCTTTACAGAAAAACTGCATCAACTTCTATAATTATGTGATATGCCGGCTGAAAATTATATAGCTTGCATGATATTGACATCTAATTAATCACATATTTCTTACTCCAATTCCTTTATTCACAAGAGCAATTGAAGAGTTTATTTTTAGAGGTCATCTCTGTGGCACAAGAAATTTCCTCCCCTTTACATATATTCTCTAATCAAAATTATTTACACTTAAACTAGTGTCTTAGTACAGTTGGTTTTCAAACCAATGACTACTTCAACGGATGAGAAAATATTTTTTCTCTCCAAATCCATGTCCTAGATATTTGGAGGCAGCTTCATGGTAGTTTTCAGCACATCAACAAACCAGGATAATTAAGCCATCCTCCAAATGTAGACATAGACAACACCATTAATTCAGTCATTCATTGTTCAGCCTTCACATTTGTTGATAATTGTGTTCAGGCCTGTGAATATCAAGGTTATCTCTCAGAATATGAGCCCCTGTGCATCCCCAATAAGAGTCAAGGAAACTGAATTCTTACTTGCTCACTAGCAGTATTTTGTGACAAATAGTGCCTTCCATTGCCCAGTTTCAAGGAACTAGATTACTTAGGAAAAAGTTTTTGTTTTAGGCCTTCATCAATTAAAAGCTACTTTTGCTAGATACAGGCAACCCAATGTTTATAGCAGCACTATTTATAATAGCCACGACATGGAAGCAACCTAAATGTCCATTGCCAGATGACTGGATAAAAAAGATGTGGTACACACACACACACACACACACACACACACACACACACACAGTGGAATACTACTCAGCCATAAAAAAGGTGGAAATAATGCCATTTCCAGCTACGTGGATGGATCTAGAGATTATCATATTGAGTGAAGTAAGCCAGAAAGAGAAAGAAAATTACCATATAATATCACTTACATGTGGAATCTAAAAAGAAAATGACACAAATGAACTTATTTACAAAACAGAAACAGATTCACAGACACCGAAAACAAACTTCTGGTTACCAAGGGGAAAGGGGGTGAGAAGGGATAAACTGAGAGTTCAGGATTTGCAGATACTGACTACTATATATAAAATAGATAAACAATAAAGTCCTACTGTATAGCACAGGGAACTTTACTCAATATCTAGTAATAACCTATGTTGAAAAAAAAATAAAATGGAATATATATATATATAATAAATGGAATATATAATATATATATAAATAACTGAGTCACTATGCTGTACACTAGAAACTAACACAACATTGTAAATTGACTATACTTCAATTAAAAAATACATAAAACTGCTTTTTCTAATTCCAATTGCCTGACATTTTCCCAATGCACAGCTCAGAAAGCTCAATCCAAAGAGTAAATACCTCTCAGAGGATTTAGACAATGATTAATTTAACAATGGACTTCATCCCCATTAGCACATTGAGATTACCTTTATCTTAATAAAGATACATGTACCTTTCTCCTTCCGGCACTGATACACAGTAGGGAGGGTGAAATCACAGGACAAAAATGAGAAAGAACAGGATGCGTCAAAACACTCGCCTCCCCATGGTTTCCAGAGCAAGTTGGCATTGCTCCTTTTGCTACAGCTGAGACACAGCCTTTCTGTTTTTACCAACAGTTTATCATTAGGGGGGCAGTGTTACAAATGTGAAATCTGACACTTTTGTTTCATGACAAGTTAGGGAACATCTTTAAGATGGAGTGTCTTTCTCTGGAAGATGGGAAGGAGACAGCAGCCTGTGCAGAGAGTTGCTGTGATGCTAAACAATGCTTGAAAAGGACAGTTCTGGTCCAGGAGGGCTCAGGAGTGTAGCACCATGCAGGGCTGCTCAGTTCTTCTGTTGTACAGGACAGGAAAAGCTAAGGAAGTCTCTGAGAGTGCTGAACACTTTATAGAAGAAAGAAAACCTACTTGGGTGACAAAGGATGTCCTTTGAAAGATTACTCAGCAATCCATGAGTTTGGACTAATTTTATATTGTCTTGGTCTCGTCTCTCAAGCCACCTTGGTTTCTCTAAACCAAGGAGACACCCCCTTCCTTATTAATTCAGCATTAACCCCTCAAGGTGATCTTGTGATTCTATCTGTACTCCTACCCCCCTATTCTACCTGGCACCTCTCAGCCAGCCACTGACCTTCCCCTAAGCCCTGTCCACTTTCTGGAAACCTGAGATAACATCTCACGTTCAAGCCTTTTCTCATTCATGGATGTCCTGCTTAGTATGGCTCTCTGGGTGATCTCTGCCAGAAACTGAGTTGTGGTGCTAAATGATACTTGAAAAGGACAGTGCTGGTCCATCAAAACATGACTTTATACGTTGTATCTCTAAAATGTCTTTTTCCTCTGTTATTCTGTCATCCTTAGTCAGTATCTCACCATGATATACCCGTAATTATATATTTTTTCTCTAAATCGATGCAGGCATTAAGATCCAAATGGGAGTGGGGAAGGAGGGAGAATAATTTCTTTCTTTTTTTTTTTTTTTTTACAGTCACTTCTATTCCTCTACAAAAGTCTTTAAGACTTCCTCTCACATGTGGCTCTTGGCCCCTAGGTCTTAACTTTGCTCTGGAAACGTGCATCTTTTCAGGATTGAACAGCAGCAGCATTTTGGAGAGAGGACCAACACAAATGTGCACCAATGACCCGTGGACTTCGGTAGAGACTTAGTGGGTAAATACTTTCCCCAAAGGAAATCACAGACTGATTGCATTAACAATGCTAACACCTCAGCCAGGAATGAAAAACAAAACCAAAAACTCTAGTGAAATATCTGAAGGAACACCTAGGCTAACCCCAAAGGCTTAAGCAAATAAATGGGGGAAACCATGAAAGGAACAGCAAAGAACAAAGAAGGGATTGGATTTTGCCTTCAGATTTGGCTCCAGCTTGAACTCTGGTTCTACTTCTTGTTAGCAATGTGACCTTGGGCACCTTTCTAAACCTCCCCAAATTCAGCTTCCTCATCTGTAAATTGTGGATCGTAAAAAAAAAAAAAAAAAAAAAAAAAAAACTTTTTAATAATTACAATAGGTAAATCACTTAAATTAGTGCCTAACACATAAATATTGCATAAATCATAGCTTCTGTCTTCCTCCTTCTCCCCACCACCCCTCCTCCTCAGCTTTGCACAGCAGGCTGTGGACCCTGAAGGAAGGCTGTCCAGCCTGGCTGGGGAGAAAGAGAAATAGGAATCACAACAAGAGCAGGAGAATCGGATCCAAATCAACCCGGGTGCCGGGCAGGAGAGCGCACAGAGCTGGGTCCCCGTCAGGGTTCTGTCAATGCCACATGAGTCAAGGCATGTGAAACACAGAGGGCTGACCTCTGCCTCCATCACCCAGCAAGAGAAACTTGGCAAAAAAGTTTCTTCTTTCTCATCTCCCCACAGCGCAGCTGAGCTTTAAGTCACCTGGTCTGCAGGACAATGTGACCTTCATTTTGCCAGCGATTTTGAATTTCATAGCCAAGTTTTGTTCTTTTTTGTTTTTTTTTTTTGCCCCAAACCAGCGGATCTAGGGTGTCCCTGCACCATCGACGGTGCAAATCTCCAGGGGAGGTGCTGCACACATTTTGGACAGAAGTCACGCTATCAAGCTGATACCCAGTGGACCTCAGCCCTGTTGAAAGAGGACCCCCGAGAGTTTTTGAGAAAGTGATGGTGGGGGACTCCCTGGGGGGTGTCCCTTCACTGGGAATTAGAACAATCAAGTATGGTCTCTGGGGAGCACTAAGGGACTCTGAATTTCTGATGCTGGTTGCACAGAATCAAATCAGAACTGGTGTACTTTTCATATAACAAAATTCCATTTTGGTTTACTTGGCACAGGGTGACCAACAGCAGAAGTTCTCAGTCTGTCCAGAGACACCCCTGCCCCAGGGGTGTGTGCAGTCATCAGAGTGGGCACACTCCTGAAATGGCAGGTAGGACTTTTGGCCACACAGGCCCCCTAATGATGGGGATTATGACCACAGCAGCCGGCATCAAACACTTGCCCTGTGCGAGGTTACTGTCCTCGGTGATTCACATAAAGATGAACTGCCTGCATCCTCACACCATCCATGAGGTGGGTGCTACTGCTGGCTCTGTGTTACAGGTCAAGGGAGTGTGCAGCGTCACAACAGCTAGTGACAGAGCCAGGGTCTGAGCTCAGGCCAGGTGGCCCCAGAGTGTACTTCAACCGCCATGCTTATGTTTATCTTTTTTTAAAAATTGACATGTAATTGACATATAACATTGCTCTCATTGTAAATGTACAACATGATGATTTGATCAATGTATATATTGTGTAATGATCATCACAATACATTTAATTAGCACCCATCACCACACATTGTTATATATTTTTCTTGTGATGAGAACTTTTAAGATCTACTCTCTTAGTAAATTTCAAATATACAATAGAATATACTGATAATTCAAATACACTGCTAACTGTAGTCTCCATGCTGTACATTAGATCCACTGGACTTATTTTATAACTGGCAGTTTGTACCTTTTGACCCCCTTCACCCATTTCACACCCCACCCCTCACCTCTGGCAACTACCAATCTGTTCTCTGTTTCAATTATTTTACTTCATTTTTTAGATTCCACATATGAGATCATACAGTAATTATCTTTCTCTGCCTGACTTATTTTTCTTAGCATAATGCCCTCAAGGTCCATCCCTGTTGCCACAAATGGTAGGATTTCCTTCTTTTTAATGTATGAGTAGTATTCCCTTGCATCAAATTAACCTTTTTAAAACTGATAGTCAATATTACAGTGAAATGAACACAAACATTGCTGGTGGATAGCTAAATTAGTGCAACATTTCTGAAAAGCATGTAAAAACATGTATTCAGTAATTCTTTTTCTCAGAATCTATGCGAAGGAAATAAAGGTGCAGAAAAATGAGAATGTTCAGGGTGTGATATGCACACATACACATATGTGTGTATGAAACAATCTAAATGTCCAACATTGAGAGAATGGTTCAATTATGGAAAGTACTTTGAAAATTATATTCTATAACTTGCATTATTACTTTTTTCATGCCAAAAGAATGATGGGAATTTTAAATAAGGATGCACTTTTATTTTTAACTAGCAAACTGCTCCCACCCCATCTCGGACCAGCTCTCTGATGAAGCTCTGTTAATAAAGATGAAAACTTGTGACTAATAGCTTGAGCTCACCCTGGGTTCACTCTTTTTCGAACATAGAATTTGCCAAAAAGGAAATTCTGGCTGCGCTCCAAAGAAGGCCTGCCAAACACATCCCTCCTTGCAATCTGGAGGGCAAAACTTCATTTTGCTCTGGCCCCACCCGTGACTTCCAGAGGGACAAAATTCTTAAGACATTTTATGGCCATTTGGGGGACTCCATACATTTTAGGAGAGGAAGGCAAAGAAGAATTTTAAGGAAACCAAGAAGCTGCTGCTACGCTCCTGGAAGTCCAGCTTAAGGACTCTTTGATGGTTCAAAGAGGCTGGATGAGTACTTTCGACTTTAATCCTAAATATATAATATGCGATAAAAATCACACCAGAGGGCTTCAGACCTCCTTTTCTTGAAGACACGCAGCCACCGTTTGAGACTCTGCAAAGCTCATTTAGATTTAGAAGAAAGCCATATCTAATCACTTAAGCCAGATGCTAAATTTAGTCTGCCGGCCTCACAACGTTATGTAACACGGATTCACAACAGTATGAGTTAAAACAATCCTTGATTGAGGGTTTAGTCTGAGTGTAAACCCTGCACCCGCATTCTGCGAATTCACCTTGGAGCCAGCAAGACAGGTACTGCTTCATTAACTACAGAAGGGGAGCCGAGCCTTAGGTAGGTTGACTTACCCAGTCATTCAAAGCCAACAAGTGGCACAGCCAGGTTTCAACTCCTTGTCTAACCTCAAAGTCTGTGTTCTTAATCTCTCTTTGAATCTCAATAATCAACGTCTCTAAAGTGAAGGAATTATAGACTAGAAGGAGCTGGAAGTCTCAGCTCATCTAACCGTCTAGCCTGTGTAAGAACAATTTTTCAATCAGCTCTGCTGAGTGATAATGAGCTTATGGATCACCTGTGGGTCTGGCTGCCACGTGGATTCTGGTTGAGCAGGTCTAGGGTGGGGCCCGAGAGTCTGCATTTCTATCAAGCTCCTAGAGATGCTAGAACCACTGGTCCACAGAGCACACTCTGAATAGAAAGGAGTCTAGTAGAAGCCATTTAGATGTAATTACAGATTCAGTTCTTCAGTTGCCACCTTTCAAGTGTTCAACAACCACACACGGCTTGTGGCTACCATGCTGGACAGCATCAGAATGGACATTTTCCATCGTCAGAAAAAGTTCTGTTGAACAGTTACTGGCTAGAGCATGACAAAAGCAGGAACCAGTACTTCCAGAAACAGGCAGTTGGTGGCTCATTTCTTAGTGGGTTCACTTTTTTTCTAAACTGAAAAGCGACAAACCTTCTCCCTTCTTACAACTTCCACCACTGGCCCCAGTTCCAACATCTAACAAGACACAAGGAAATATACCTTCTTAAATAAGGTAGTCCTCTCAAACATAGCATGGTTTTTATATATTTCTTATTAACATAGGGTTCTTCTTAAAAATAAAACCACATCAATGCTCTTAAAGGGAAATGACAGTTTTACTTTCTCACAAAAATAAAAATTCTGATGGGGATGCATTAAAAATACCTAAGTTTAGACTTCTGCTACCTGTACAATAGCAAAGTACAGGACATTTCAAATATTTAATAATAGTGGCTCATGTGCAAAAAAAAAAAATTAGTGGCAAAGAGTATTTGATTCACAGGGAGAAAAACAGAAGGACTTTGGAATTAAAAAGGAAAACAATTTATTTTTTTTTAATGCATGTAACTGTTTTTTTGTGACTTCAGTAAAAGTAACCAGTTCCGGCAAATTATAAAACCTAGACAAATTACTAGGGTCAATTCCTTAAAATCAACAGATCTTTCTTATTTTACAGAACCAACACACTCAAATTGAAGTACTCAATGAATATTCTGATGTAGTTTTCAGATTTTTAAAAAACATTTCAATACATAACATGAGAAATGTTCCACATTTGGTCTCAATAACCAAAATGACCTAAATTAATGAATTTACAGTGACTTTAAATTAATAGCACACTTCAAATGAACATCACATCCTTTAAATTCCTGTTGTCACACTTAGAGCCGCATTTAAAAAAAATATATATATAGTGACTCATGCTGTAACTGTTTAACATGACTGCATACTTTAAATACTGCATATTTTAACTTCATTATAGAGCATATGGATTCTTAAATTATGTAAGAAATGATATAAATTATTCATGAAAAATCTGGCTTTTGTGCATAATCATATACAACAGGTGTGTATTTTAAACACATGGGGGGTTATTAATGTTTGTACTCCTAAAATGCTCTTTGGGGTGTATTCTAGGAAAAACTTTCTGCATTCATTTATACTGTTTTTAAAAAAATGACAAAAACCTGGAACTCAGTTTCAGGAATGCTTTCTTTAAAATGTTAACATCATTCTTCAAAAATAGTTTTTTTTCCCTGTTTGCAGCATTTGCTTGAGGACAGCTCTTAGTTTGAAAATTCTTCCTGAGCCCCATGCAATGGGTACAGTAACAATAGAAAGTTAGGACTTCAACACTGGGTGCAGCTCTGCCTTATTTATTTAGTGGGAGTTTCCTGTGTATCATTCTGAAAACTTACAATCTTGCAACCACTTTAAATTCCCGGGAACGTTCAAATGAGGTCATAGCCTACTCTGTAAAATATTTTTGCTTATTGTGACAGGGACCTGAGAGCAAAGAACAATTTGTAATTTATTATTTGGTATAATTATTTATTATTAAAAAAATAATGGCCATATCAGATCATTTTGAAATTTTTAACAAAAGTCTTCAACCCTCATTCTGGAATGGTATCTATTGTAAGAATCTTATTCCTATGGATGCAATGGAGAAATCACATTAAATAGGAAACTATGTGATTTCAACTTGTAGTGTTTATTTTTCTTTTAATTTTAAAAAAATATTTTACTTTGGGGGGGAAGGTAATGAAGTTTACTTATTGAGGAGGTACTGGGGATTGAACCCAGGATCTTACGCATGCTAAACATGCACTCTGCCACTTGAGCTATGCCCTCTCCCCCAACTTGTTGTGTTTAAAGTAGAGTTCAGGTACTTTTTGGGACGTTTCTTTCCTCCTGGCTATATGGTAAGAAATGAAATCATCTCACTCCTTTATGCCCCTATACACACCTAAAAAGGGAATTTGGTTTTCAGTGCAATATGATCAGAAACCAAAATTCATTCTTTCATACAGGGTTATTTCTTGACAGTTAAACTGTGGTATTATTAACTTTCAGCTTATACATCTTTCTAAAATTAGATCAAATTATCATGTCAATTCCATCAAGACAGTAAAGAATCAGAACTGTAATGACTGAATTGGAGTCAAATGATAAAATATTTCCAAGACATATGTGGTTTAAAATACCTTTTTATATTGTAAAAATAAAAAGGTGTCTATAACTCTTAAAGTTAGCTTCACCTTTCATTTGCATCTAAGAAACATTTACTGTTCCTTATGTCCACTGTGTATGGATCAATGTGAGTTTTTACATATTTCATGGATTGAGAACAATGTGATACCCTAATTTTTATAGATATGTGCATATCTATTCTTAAATACATATTTCAGTGTTTAAGAAAAGCATTTCTTAGAGTGAATTTTACTAACAGTTTACTCTTTACAAATGATCCAAAGAAAGCTTTATCACCTACAAAAATTCTCAGTTCAATTATTTGCAATATGTTTAACAGATATAATTTCACCAGGGAATCATGATTTTTTTCTTAAAGAATCTAAGTTGCCTTACAAGAACTTTTGAGAAAAACCTTTTCAAAAGATGTGGTAAGATACTGATAAGTATTTCAAATCCAAGTTCAAGTACAAAAAATTAGCTCAAATACAACAAATAGTAAAATTAAAAAATATGTTTGTTCATTTCAAACTTTGTTCTGAAGTATTTCAACATTTGTGCTAGTCCCCCAGAAATAAGTTATTTGTTTGGTCTTACTGTTAGTGACGCCAAGCACTTGGGAGGAACGTTTAACAAGAAATTTTGAAACAATTGAAAAAAAAACAATGAAAAACGCTAGATGTTGATGAGCTGAAAAAGTTTCTTACACTTCAAAATGCTCACTGTCATTGTGGTAACTGTTTCACTCACACCTTGAACTAGACTCAGTGTAGCCACAAAGAAGCCCTTTTATAGCAAGCTATGGCCACAGTGGTACTGTATCCACAGACGGAATAGAGGGCTATTAGTTTCCCATGCTTGGCAATGCTCTTCAAATAGGCTCTTGGACACCAAAAGACAGAAAATGACTGTTTGCAAGTATTTCAGGAAATGATGGTCTGGCAAACTGAGTGCAAATTCCACAAACAAAACCCAGTTTTTGATGTAATATATCCATTGATTCCTAAAAGCAAACAGACCAAAAAAAAAAAAAAAAAAAAAAAAAAGGGCTGGGCCAGGGGACACTCATTCATATTTCTGTTAGTGGCTTAATCACATGACCCAGTCACAGACACTTAAAAGGCTCCCGGCTTTCAGTGGAGGGCTAGCAAACATTATAATAATTATAAAATATTAGGGGAAGAATGTACTAAACAAGATTAATTTTCCATTTATTTAAAGAAGTAGAAAGACTTTCTAGGAATTTAAAGGAAATTTGAGTGTTAGTTTATGCAAAATTAAAGGACTCAGTAACTTACTAGATTTTGTATCCCGCACAAGCCAAATTATCTAATGTGGTCTTAGCATTCTTATCTCAGCAAAGATACTTCTACACATTTCTTTTCTTTCTTCATCTGCACTTGCTTCAAATTGTGAATAACATGTGTGGGAAGGTAGACAAACAAATCCATGAATAATTAACCCTACCCTGGTCCTTCAGTGAAGGATGATGGGGTTCCTTTATCAGCTTTCAGGTATAATACAAATGTCACATTGTTCACACTTAACATTTATGATCCAAAGAAAATATTTTAACAAAATATTTCATTTCCCTACAGCCTTTAAAAAAAATGATAACAAAAAACTTGCCAAACATTCTTGTAGCCCAAAGACAGGATTTCCGCCAAAGAAGCTGTCATGTTTTAATCAGAAATAATTTAGCCAACTACTAGACAAGCTTAATTGGTGGTACAGGTTGAAATATAGGAATGTTGCAAGAAAAGTTCAACCCTGGGTGGCATTTTGGAAAGAAACAAGAGCGAGAATCCAACTCACCTTGTACTTGGCCATCAGAAAGTTGTTAAATATGATAAAGTTTGAGAATGATAAAGATGCCTTGAAAAGCAGCTGGTCCTTTCATTTGTGGATGAGACTTTCAAGGCCAGAGAGGTTAAATAGCTTACCCAAAGCCAATCAGCTAGATTGTTTGCTGGGAATAAACTAACCCCCAGTCAATGTCCTTAACTAAACTCTAGGAAACACAATACAGTGGCTAGCAAAAGTGACAAGAAACAAGAGTGGACAAACTCCAGAAACAGGTCTTCTAACTATCAACTCAATTAGTCCTTAACTTTGAGATCCAGGGCCAGTCCCTTAACTGTCTGGACATTTGCTTTCATCTTTAAACCAAATAGATTGGATTTGAATTTATACCCCTCCAGCTCCCTGTAACCTTCCAAAATTCTGTGCGTACAAATTAAACAGCCCTTGCCTGAAATGCTACCATAAAAAAAGTACAAATTGTATAGACTTCTGGATTTTACAGAAATCCTTTCATCTTCTGTCGGTTTTAAATACATAACCAGAAAGAAAATTAAAGGAGAAGAAGGAGAAAGAAACACTGCATGGGAGATGGGATTGGACAGAAAGAGAAAACTTGAGAAGAGAGAGAAAGGAAGGAGAAGAAAGGAGGTTGACACACCTGGGAGAAAGATGCAGGTCATAGTAAAGAGAATACAGAACAGGCAGGAGAGGAAAGATTAGGCTGAGGATTTTGAAAGAAAGAGGAGACCAGAAGAATAAATTGCACTGAAGGCCACTTTACTGAAAACAGCATTCACAAAAATACTCCCAGGATTAAATTTTAGAGCAGTTTATGGTGGAGAATGCACTCCCCCCATCCCCATAATTATTTACTTGTTCTTAAACCAAAGGTATTCAATTGGTATTACTATTCTTGTTATTTTATATGTAAAAAAAGAAGGAATAGATAGTCAGAGACTTGAGGTACCATAGCCAAAGTTGCTCAGGTACCAGGAGGACCTAAAGCAAGGATGTGCATTCAGACTTTTGAGCTCAAATAATTGCTTTTTGCAACCATAGCATGCTGCCTGTCTAGTTATATCTTTTTTTTTTTCAAAAAAGGATGCTATTAAACACTGCATGACTAGTACTTACTAGAACTAGTAATATTCATGGGCTCATACCGAGCCTTCAAAGAAGATACAGTCTTTGACAACCTGAGATGGAAACGTGTCCACAAATAACTGGTAAGACAGACAGGAAACAGGACCTAGCATCAGAGGATGGGTTTCCCTGGGGAACAGAAAAGACCCAAGAAGGAACAGGATTTGAGCCAGGCCTCGGAAGAAAGCTGGAGTCCTCAATCCAAGATATTCTTCAGTGAGTAGACTTGCCACGTAGTAATCAATCAATGAATCAATCAGTCATCAAAGTTTGTATGGGCACCACAGGTATTACATCTGAAAAGGCCAAGCATGAGCCACCCATCCTGGTGAGAGCCTGGAATGCCAGGCTAAGCTTGAAATTCATCCTGTAAATAATGAGCCACTCAAGATTTTGAAACAGAGGGACTGAGATATTAAGAGTCTGACTTAGGAAATCTATTGTGCTGTTTCCATGAAGAATGGCCTATGATGCAGAAAGGTCTGGGAGGAGACTCTGAGATGTGTGAAAAGACCAGATCAGGAAGAGAATAATGCATGAATGTGGACAAGAAAGGGATGGCTGGACTGAAGATCATCAACCCAGACAAGCAGCCTTTACTCACTGGCAAAACCAATCAGCACATAGTTTGTGAACTCACTCAATGAAGAGTTTGCTTAAGACTCTACTCTCATTGGCAATATTTTTAACAACATTTAGCAATGCTACTCTACAGCAAAATTTTTAACAGGCTTTATTTCTTACAGACTTTAAAGTCTGTTACTTCACAGGTTATTATATTTTTGCTATGTTTTTTATGTAAAGAATTTTAAGATCTATTCTCTTAGCAATTTTCAAACAGATAAGACAGTACTATTAACTACAGTCACCATGCTGTACATGGCATTCCCAGGACTTAGATATTTTATAACTGGAAGTTTGTACCTTTTGACCACCTTCACCCATGTCTTCACCCATTTACTGAGAGAGGAGGTCTTAAAAATTCTCATCATAAGAAAAAAAATTGTTAACTATGTGTGATGACTTACTGTGGTAGGCATTTCACAATATATACATCATAACTGTTATGTTGCACAGCCAAAACTCATATAATGTTATACATCAATTATATCTCAAAAAAAAAAGAGTTTTAAGTCACTTAAGGCTACTTCTGTGTTAAGTCTCTAAAATGACTAAAATACAATTTTCATATAATCAGGGGAAAAAAAGAGGAACTAGAAATCACACAATATAAAGGAATAATTAGATAAAACTAGTCAAATTTCTGTGAATTTTGCAAGTATTTATTGCTACTAACAAAACATTTGGAAGCAAAAGTCTTCAGGTAAACAACTTTTAAGTAGTTACTCAAAATAAAAATATCCACAGTGCTAATTTGATCATTACTTTTCTGAAATACAAATTAAGTTGAAAAAAAACATTTTTAAACAAACACGTGTAAGTCCTTAAAAGTCAAAAAGATGCCTAAAAAGAACATGATGCCTGGATGTATACAGAAACAACACTTCAAAGATTAAATCATTAGGTGAAACACCATCAGATAAACTGATCATTAATTGTTAAAGAAACTGACCTAGATTTGGGTAAATATGTAGTAGTAATAATACAGAGGCTAACGGGTGGAGGGTAGAGCTCAGTGGTAGAGCTCATGCCTAGCATGCATGAGATCCTGGGTTCAATCCCCAGTACCTCCATTAAAAACAAAAACAAAAACAAAAAACAATTCTATGGAAGTTAGAAATGGAGTTGGTTTTGGATGGTTCCTGAGTGTATGTTTCCTGCACTCGGTGGAGCTTATTGGCAAAGAACGATTAAGAATTTGACCCCAAACATGATAACATTGGTGAAACATCCACGGAGAAATGTATAACACGCAATTGCACTTATACGACTGGATTTTTTAAAAGTTCTATTTAAGGATGGCTACATAAAGGTGATGGTTGAATTCAGTGAGTAGATGAGAACTCCAAGAGACAGGTTCTCACAATAGATAAAATAATAAGAGTTTAAGATAAAACTTGGGAACACTCACATTTAGTAGGGGTGGGAGGGGAAGCCAGCCAAGAATGGGAAGTCGTGCTCAGAGAAGTTGGAGGCAA